>NW_027142373.1:0-4800000 GCF_026170545.1 Melanerpes formicivorus | reverse complement strand
ACCAAGCCACCACAGGCCCTTTCTACATCAAAGCTCTCCAGAAGGCTCACATTTCTGTGGCACACCCACGCTCCTCAACGCCAAGTGACTCCAGTACTCACCCGACATTGAGTGAAAACACAGGAGTTAGCCAAAACAGTAATTAAGCAAACCCATCCCATCACTATCATCCAGAGCAGTCCTCAAACCAGCAGAGGTGAAATGGTGGCAGTGCTGCAGGGAACCACCACGATGGAACTCACCAAAATAATCAGAAGGTCCCAGTCTGCCCACTTCAACAAACTCTTCATTTTCTGACCGGCGCTGTAGCACTGCAGCTGTGCCCTTTAATAAAGCACACCAAGTCAAAAACTGCCATTTCCAGCAGCACTCAAAACACTGAATTCAACAAGGAAATCAGCTGCTTTGCAGGAAGGACTGTTAGGATGTCTCAGACTGCAAAAAAGAACACTTCAGACCTTGCACAGTTCCCCAGACTGCTCTATACAAACAGCTGGGTCCTCCCTCCTCTCTCAGCATAAGATGTCTTTGGTTATTTCTGTAGCCACAGCACTAAGTCCTTCCTGTTTTTTTTGCCTCCTGACACTAACAATATTGCAGTATGACCAGCAAAAAAACCCCCAAACAGCTCAGAAGACAATGATACCACTAGCAGGGCATTACTAACTATCTAGAGTGGGTCTCCACTCCCCTGTATAAAAGATAGACTGGTTTCTGGCAGCAACTTCTTACTTTTTTTTTTCTTTGCCCTGGGAGTACCATTTGTAAAAATAGCAAAACTAAATATAAACCTCTGCATTTAAAGAATCATAGAATGGTTTGGATTGGAAGGGACCTCCAGAGGTCATCTAGTCCAACCTCCCTGAATTCCTAGAGAAACAGAATCTTGGTGGGCAAGTACATTCCCATATCTCCTTTTTCTCCACGTGTTTTATTTAAGGGACAGAATAAACCATGTTTAGGGGGGGGAAAAAATGTAGTAAGGTTCTTTTAATTAATCAAGGTTTTCATTTTGACCTTACTTACCTCCAAAATGATGAAGAATTCATCCCCTGGCTCTCCCTGGACCACAATCTTTTGGCCATCCTCAAACTGTACCGGTTCCAATGCATCAGCTACAGTGAGCCGCTCCCACTTGTCCAGAGATTCTGTAGAGTTCATTACCAAAGTTAGCTTCCCAGGGCACTAATTAGACTTCTGCTCTCTCTTTTACACAGAGGTCAACCTGATTTGTGCATCACAGAATGGTAGGGCTTAGAAGAGACCTCTAGAGATCACCCAGTCCAACCCTCCTGCCAAAGGCAGGATCACCTAGGGCAGGCTACGCAGGAATGCATCCAGGTGGGTCTGGAATCTCTCCAGAGAAGGAGACTCCACAACCTCACTGGGCAACCTGCTCCAGGGCTCTGTCACCTTCACAATAAAGAAGTTTCTCCTCATGTTGAGGTGGAACCTCCTGGGTTCTAGCTTGTACCCACTGTTCCTTGTCCTGTCACTGGGCACCACCCAAAAGAGCCTGGCCCCTTCATCTTGACACCCACCCCTCAGACATTTACAGATACTGGTAAGATCCTTCTCAGCCTTCTCCTCTCAAGACTAAACAGCCCCAGGTCTCTCAGGAGAGATGTTCCAGTCCTTTCAACATCCTCACAGCTCTCTGCTGGACTCTCTCCAGCAGATCTGTGTCTCTCTAGAACAGGAGAGCTCCAAACTAGACACAGCAGTGCAGATGTGGTCTCAGCAACGCAGTGTAGAGGGAAAGGAGAACCTCTCTAGACCTGCTGGACACACTCTTCTTGATGCATCATCAGCTCTCCAGACATGAATTAGAATTACTTTGGAATGGTGCAGAAGAGCAGTAGAGGCTTTGGGGTCAGTTTTGATGGATGACCACAATAACCTGCAGTCATCATGATGCTGGGTAACAGCTTTACTCCAATCTGGGAATTTCTTCTACTCCAGAACAAATGACATCTTCTCACTTACCCAATATAGATACTTTACTAAGGAATTCCTCATACATCTTCCTCTTCCTCAAAGTGCTCCCCTAGAGAAAATAAAAGCCAAGCAAGCACACAGTAAATTTTCTTTCTACTTCATGTTTTATGTGAAGCCCCAAAGCAAAAACCCAGGGCAAAAATAAATCCAACAAGACACACCACATCCTGTCTCCCAGACCCCAAACCCACAAGATGAACTGGTTTCAAATTGAATTACTTCAGGAGTTCAGCAACCTTCAGAAAGAATTTCATGTTTTCTTAAATGCATAACCTTACCAAAAATTCACCACCCCTGCTCAAAGTCAGTCACAACTTGGCCACACACACACACTGCAAGCTAAATGCTGAGCACAAATCAATGCATCTGACAAGTTAAGCAGTGGGTTTGACATTTCTTAGGTCAGTTTAATACTGCACTGGTGTTGTTCTGTTCACTAATGCAAGATTCCCCATGGCTCCATGCCTGGCAAATGTATGCTGAGTCATCAGCTTTCTGAGAAAGCAGGATTTGAAATAATTAACTCCAGGAAAAGCCAGGCACAGAGAGAATCATAGAATGGTCTAGGCTGGAAGAGACCTTAGAGATCATCTAATCCAACCTCCCTGCCATGTTTTACGCCATGGGCAGGGACATCTCTCAGCTAGACCAGGTTACTCAAGGCCCCGTCCAACCTGACCTTGAACATCACCAGGGACAATTCATTCCAGAGTCTTGCCTTCCTCATAGTGAAGAATTTCTTCCCAAGATCCAATCTAGACTTATTCTCCTTCAATTTAAATCCAGTTCCCCTTGTCCTGTCAGTGGACACTCTTGTAACAAGTCCTCTCCAGCCTTCCTTCAGGTATTGGAAGGCAACTCTAAGGTCACCTCAGTCTTCTCTTCTCCAGGCTGAACAACCCCAGTTCCCTCAACCTACCCTCACAGCAGAGGTGTTCCAGCCCCTGGATCATCTTTGTGGCCCTCCTCTGGACCTTTTCCAACAGATCTATGTCACTCTAATGGTGGGAACACCAGAACTGGACACAGTATTAGAGGTAGGGTCTCACAAGTGCAGAGTAAAGGGGGAGAATCCCCTCTCTTGCCCTGCTGGCCACACTCCTCCTGATGCATCCCAGGACACGATTTAGGTATTTCTGCAGCTGCATGAGCACACTGCTGCATCATGGTGAGCTTCTCATCTATCAACACCCCCAAGTCCTCCTCTTCAGGGCTATTCTCAACCCACTCTGTACCCAGCTTATATCTGTGCCTGGGACTGCCCCGACCCAGCTGTAGGACCTTGCACTTTGACTTGTTGAACCTCATGCAGTTTGCACTGGCCCATTTCTCAAGCCCATCAAGTGAAAAAGCAAACCTAAAAGCATAACCCCTAGCTGGTGGGCACAGCTACTTGAGTCAATGACATAAGGCACACATGAGGCAGAAAAACACTTGCCATCAGGATCCTTCTATAGCTGTCTCTGTCAATGCCCCACAACTTGACATTTGTCTTGGCTTTGACGGTGGCGGCGCGAGGAGTTCCGTAGATAAGGGCAAGCTCTCCAAAGCTTCCGCCCTCACCGACGCTGGTGGCCCACTCACTGTTCACATAGACCTGAAAGGCAGTGCATGGTGGTCAGCCAAGGCCCAGGGTGTTTTGTGAGCTGGTCACAGACAACATAAAGCTCCTGCCATCCCATGGGAACATTCTGACATCTGGACAGCCAGCGTTGACTATTTCAGGGTTTCGTCAACACCTCATGGCCAATCTCAGTCCCAACCACACTTTTGACTGTCAAAAGGACTCTTCTCTTCTACATGACATGCACAGAGAGACTCCTGAGACCCTTTGATAGGAAATAAAATCTCAAAGCCTCTGTCAGAGAAAGCTATGGATTAGCTGGACTGGAAAATGCAAGGGCTGGTCACTCCTAAAGGCTGTCCCACACCTCCAGCCTGCACTTGTAAAGGAACAATGCTGTCTCAGGGTCTGAATCTATCATTTTGACTCTCAACACAACTCATGGTCTGTGCTGCAAGACTGAGCTGTTAAGGAGCAAAGAGGCTCCAAAGCAGAGTAAGCTTCTGTGAGTAGCAGCTTAGCATAAGAAAAGCTGCTAGAGGAAGGACCTGTAGAAGAGGCCTGCTCTGGTCTGCTAGGGGTGAACATGGCATTAATAAACAACCAAGCATGCTTACATCCATTTCTCCTTGATCAACAACATAGAAGTTATCACCTTCATCACCTAAAGAGGATAAAAAGGAAAAGAGAGTAAATCTCTCAGTCAGTCATGTTTCACAGAACTGCCATCTCTGCCAACTGGGATGTTCACAACCCAAGAAAAGTTGGCAGAGACAAATTTTTGCACAGCTTGCAGGGTGAAATTGCCTGGTTTGCTGATTTCACACTCCTCAGTCCTGTCAAAGAGGACACCTACTGGTAGGTGGGAGATCAGCAGCACTTCCAGGATTACTGCAAAGGCCAGGTTCCATAACCTGACCCAACGTGCTCTACAGAGCCATCAAATGACCACCTTTCCAACAGAGAACATATGCAACAAAGCCACCTCTTCCTACAGCTGCTCCCCTCCTCACTTGAAAACGAGCTGTGCTTCAGAGCACACAGCAAGGAAGGGTCACTGCACTCCTGGCAATGCTTTTATTTTCAAGCCACCCCCCACCGAGCATGCTCAGCATCTCCAGCTCATTCACCAGTGTAAACATTGTCACTTGCCTTGCTGTATGACAGTCTCTCCTGCAATGTATGTGACAGGGAACATGGCATCAAAGATGTCACTGAAGAGAAGGAAACCAGTATGAGACAAATGCCTGGGCAGCACACACAATACCCACACCTGCCACCACAACCCTTCCACTTTTCCTGCAGCCTCCATGCGCTTGCAGTGCCTGGTGTGAAGAGGCTGTGCAGCTGTGTACGTGATGAAGACATTCAGCAGCCCTGAAGTCTGCACTTTAAGACCACAAAGATCTATTCCTACCTTCTTTCATTATCATCAAGATGGGCAAACAGCACATTCTTCTCAATAGCTTTTGCCAAAGCAGCCATGGTCTTATAATCTTTTGGAATAACCTGAGATATAATCAGAAAAGGGATGGATTAGTATTTTGAAGCAAAACTTCTGCATCCCTCTGGGTATAAGCAATATAAATAAATGATTCAATTGCTACCAAACACTGCCTGAGTTTCTCCTGCTTCTCCCAGACACCACAGATCTAAAACCAAACAGTCAATGTTTACAGCAGGTAAAGAAGAACGTTTGGGATTATTTTATGCAAGTGTAAATGTATCATTCCAAGCAAAGTCTGGAAGGGTTTTCCCCCCCCCCAACAGCACAAGTATCCATCCCACCTGTACTCCCCTAAAAAACAGCAGCAAGTCTGCCCTGTCAGCAGGTTAAATGTAGTGTTGTTGCAGCTGTCAAATGACTGGGAGCACTTTGTTTACATATGAAATATATATATATAAATAAAAAGTACATCTAAATATAAATTACTTCAAAGGGAGCAGGTCTAAATTATGCCTAACTGGCTTAATTGCATGAGTTTATTCTAACCTCCAATTAAACACCTATCCACACAGGTCTGCTTTGTACAGTTAACACAAGCCTCAGCAGGCTACAGGAGCTGTGTTATTTAACAGACTGGATAGAAAGTGGTCTTAGATAAGCCCTTGGCTTGTAGACACAGTTTTTAGCCAACATTTACAAGTCAAAGCACCTTTCTAACGTAAGATGCAGCATCCTCTTCTGTATAGACTTCTGCACTGATGGCCCCACGCCTTCTTCGACCCTTAACCACAGGGTTCATAGGAGGAGGAGGAGAGATTTCATCCTCCCGTGAGTCTGAGCGAGAACCAGACTTCTGTTGATTCAACAACTGTTTTGTTTCCTCCTAAACAGGAAGGAAGACAGGTTTGTGTCACATAATCCAGTGAAAGGAAGAAGGAAAAAAAACCCATCCCATATTATATTCCAATTTAGTCCCTGCCAACGCAAGGGAGCTTCCTGTCTCCTGTTACTCCCACGTTAAGGCAAACAGGAGACTACAGCAAGCAAGATCAAAGGCCTTGCAAAGCAGATGGCAGACATACCTTTCATTCATAACATTCCTAGCACAATGGTGTTTATTTCAATGTGTTACATTAATAGTTTAATGAATTAAGAAGGATAAACAAGCTGATTCTACTTTCCACTACTGTACTCAACAGGTGATGGAAGACATTCCACAAAGGCTACGTTTTCCCAGCTGTAAACTCAGCAGCTCTTGCCTTCACCACGAGGTGTTGAGCCCTTTTTCATTGCAAAGACAGAAGAGCAGTTCCTCAGAAATCCATGTTACATGAGAAGCTTTGGAAATAAGGTGAAGTCATTGACCAACTTGATACTCAATAACCAACAGTTATTTTAGGAGTAAGAAATACGAAGACCACTGACAAAGGAGCTGGAGGAAGGATGCTAGAGACTAAACAGGAGGTTCATTTTTCCACAAACCACAGACTTGTCAACTTTGCACAACATTCCTCTTCAGCCCCCTGCTTGAGCTGTGCTATAGTGATACTGGAGAAGACAGGAAGGCTGGAGAGGGACTTTTCATAAGGCTGTCTAGCAACAGGACAAGGGGGAATGGTTTGAAGCTGAGGGAGTGGCTTAGACTGGATCTTAGGGAGTTCTTCATTATGAAGGTGGAGGGACTCTGGAAATGGCTGCCCAGAGAGATTGTGGATGCCCCCCTCTCTGGAGGTGATCAAGCCCCAGCTGGATGAGGCCTTGAGCAGCCAGCTCTAGCTGAGAGGGGTCCCTGCCCATGGCAGGGAAGTTGGAGTAGATGATCTCTAAGGTCCCTTCCAACCTATGCCATTCTATGATTCTGTAAGACTAAAGTACTCACAATAAAATGAAGCCTAACTTGACACACAGAAATTTGATTCTTTCAAGTACCAGAAAATTTACCTTCATCAACTAAAATCAGATTAAGAACCAAAACAAAAAAGCCAAGCTTGGAGCCAGAGCATTTGCGTCATAACAGCTCAAATGGCTTTCCCAGCATCAAGGAAACGGAGGTTTGGGACATGCCTCGAAAGAACAAGGACTCATCTGTTCCCTGCAAGCTCCCAGCACTTTTCAAAGCTGGGTTTGTCCCAGTGTCCTTGATGCAATCATCCCTGCCCAGCTGGGCAGCATTGCTGCCTGGCTGCCACGCTGCCTCCACTCCGGAGGTGCACAGCGGCTATGTATAACAACACCACGTGGAGGAAAGGGACAGCACATAAGCAGGATACAGAGTTTACTTCTTACACCTCTCAGATGGCCACAGAGCAAGCACTGATCCATCAAGTGACATTTCACTTCCTGCTTTCTGCCCATTGATAAAATAGTGCTACATTTCCCAAGGATGGCAGCAAAATGTATTTCAAACCTTGCTTCTGTCTTCTGGTTATTAAAGGAACAATGCTCGACTGGCATGAACTTAAAAATAGCTGGAGCAGCACGCTAGTGTTGGGCTTAAACTGCCTCCCTACCAAGTGGGCAACACCACCAACCACAGCAACAAGCTCTTTGTTCATATGCAGAATAATTAACCCAGAAGGAAAGCCTGACACTTTTTACATCAGTGAACAGCAGCTGCTGCATTTTCCTCCTAGCATCACAGAAAATGAAAAATATCAAATACTGTGAGCCTGTAACTTTCAGAGGTAGAAGCACTTCAGCAGCACTTAGAAAGGGAGCAGTGGATCACAGCGTGTTCAACGAGAGCCTCACCAGGCTGATGGCCCACTCAGATATCACAGAATCATTTAGGTTGGAAGAGACCTTTAAGATCATCAAGGCCAGCCATTAACCCAGCAGTGCCAGCTCACCACTAAACCATGTCCCTCAGCACCCCATCTACAGGGCTTTGAAACCCCTCCCTGGATGGGGATCCACCACTGCCCTGGGCAGCCTGGGCCAGGCCTCGACAACCCTTTTGGGGAAGGAATTTGTCCTAATGTCCAACCAAAACCACCTCTGGCACAACTTGAGGCAACTTCCTCCTGTCCTATCACTTGTGCCTTGGGCAAAGAGACCAATCCCCTCCTGGCTCCAACCTTCTTTCAGGGAGTTGTAGAGAACAATGAGGTCTCCCCTCAGCCTCCTCTTCTCCAGGCTAACAACCCCAGTTCCCTTAGAAGTATTCCAGACCCTTTTCCTCGTGTTCTACATCCTTCATCAGCTTTTTTGCCCTTCTCTGGACATGCTCCACTCGAGGAACAAGGGAACTGCACTAAGGCAAAACAGAGCTGAGAACTTCTGCCTGAACTAGATGATCTTGAAGGTCCCTTCCAACCTAAACTATTCTATCTGAGGTTTAACATTACTGTATTAAAATAATGTGTTAAGGCAGGGCATGGACACAGAAACAAGTTACAGGTGGGGAAGATAATAAAACAACTCCAAATACCTCAGCTATTCTTAATAGCCTATATACACATGCAGCAAGAGGAAGATTATTGCTGAGACAAATCTTCATATAGCCACATCAAACATTCCATGACAGCACTGTGCCATGAGTAAGTGATGTGCCACAGTCTCACTGTCTTCATGGCAGTAGTTTTTCCATGGATTCAGCTTTTGTTACATATACTTTTTCTGATACTAACCCACATTGTATAGCACCTGATCAAAGGGAAAAAAAAAGTCACACTATGATCTGGAGAAACAGTGGCAGTTGCTACTCTCATTATATTAGGGTTAAGCTTGTGTTTAGGACTGAGAAAATGGATTCGTTCAGGTTCAGAGGCTCCTAAAATTAAATACACAATGGACAGAGGCATTCCTTGTGCTCTGTTCTCATCAGTACAGCCATTACCAGGATCTAAAAAGCTTTCCTAATAAAGTTAGCCTGTGTGTTACATCCAAATATTGATCCTGGTCTTTCAGCTGATGAAGCAAGTTCAAAGATTTCAGTGCCAAGGACCACACAGAGTAAATTTTGTACCGCTCATTCCACTGAAATTACTACAGGTAAGGAAACATTAAAGAGATGAGACTTCACATACTCAGACTCACATCTATCAGCTACAGAAGAAAAGCTTCACTATTTCAGAATTATGTTTTACACTGTACAGTCTGGCACCTGCTAAATGTCATTACACCAGAAACTGTCTCAACCCCATGGCTAATTAGCATTTAATTGATATCAGCTCTCCACACACCTAAAAAAAAAAACCACCAAACTCCAAACACTCAGAAGCTTAAAAAAATAAAACAAATCAACATTAAAAGCTCTGCCACAAATCCACCACTGCACAGTAGATCCTTCTTAACCACCACGGTTTGCAGAAGAAACACTTAGGAGAACAGGAAAATATTGAGGTGTGTGCCTGTGGAGGCAGGGTGGGTGTTGGGGAGCAGGTAACAATGACTTGGTGTCAGTCATGTCTGACAATTCCAGCAGCCAGGCAGAAAGGGACCTGGGAGTGCTGGTAAATAGCAGGCTGAACATGAGCCAGCAGTGTGCCCAGGTGGACAGAAGAGCCAATAGCATCCTCGCCTGGATCAGGAATAGTGTGGCCAGCAGGACAAGGGAGGTTATTCTTCCCCTGTCCTCAGCACTGGTCAGGCCATACCCTGAGTACTATGTCCAGTTCTGGGCCCCTCAATTCAAGAGATATTGAGGTACTGAAACACGTCCAGACAAGGGCAATAAAACTGGTGAGGGGCGTGGAACACAGCCCTGTGAGGAGAGGCTGAGGGAGCTGGGGGTGTTTAGCTTGGAGAAGACTCAGGGGAGACCTCATTGCTGTCTACAACTACCTGAAGGGAGGTTGTAGCCAGGTGAGGGTCAGTCTGTTCTCACAGGCAACCAGCAACAGAACAAGAGGGACACAGTCTCAAGTTGTGCCAGGGGAGGTTCAGGCTGGATCTTAGGAAGAAGTTCTTCACAGAGGGAGGGATTGGCCATTGGAATGGGATGCCCAAGGAGGTGGTGGAGTTGCTGTCCCTGGAGATCTTCAAGAAAAGACTGGATGAGACACTTAGTGTCATGGTCCAGTTGATTGGATAGGGCTGGCTGATAGGTTGGACTGGATGATCTTGGAGGTCTCTTCCAACCTGGTTGATTCTGTGATTCCAGCTTTGTGCAAAGCCCACCATGCACACAGCTGCCTTACAGGCAGCATTGCAAACATGCACTTATTGCAGTGGACAGCCATGTCCAATATCCATCAGGCAGGGTGGAATAATGATCTCTACATTCAACTTCCACAGCTCAGATGACATCACACAGCCAAGCCCAGCACTGCAGAGCTATTAGCTTTTTGGACTCATTGGTGTTAGCAGACATGTTTGCAGAGCCAAAAGAACAGAGCTCTTTAGGACATCATGAACACACAGACTAAAAGCAGTTAGGTGAACAACAAGTAGTAATTAGAGTCAGGTAACAGCTCTCCTAACTCAAGAGAGGGCATCTAAATTCCTGCAGCAGCTCCCACAGCCTCAGAGGCAGTCATTTAAATGTTTCTGAAGAGAAATTCAAAAGCATGTTTAAATCTCTTCAATGTATTTTAACAACATGCCAGTGAATCAGCTCTGTGTGTGCAAGCCATGGAAGAGATGACTTGTCAGGATAACTGGAGAAAATAGCAGCCTCCCTTCAGGTTTAAATGGTATTCCCTCAAAATTCCAGCTTCAAACCCAAAATCCTGCATCTCAACCCCAGTTTCACCCAGTGTGATGAGCAGGTTTAGAAAGTACATCAGTAAGAGGGACATGGAACTGCTGGAGGGGGTCTAGAGGAGGCCATGAAGATGATCAGAGGGCTGGAGAAGCTCCCCTGTGGGGAAAGGCTTGGAGTTGGAGCTGTTTAGCCTGAAGAAGAGAAGGCTCCAGGGAGACCTTACAGCAGCCTTTCAGTATCTGAAGGGGGCCTACAAGAAAGCCAAGAAGGGACATTTTACAAGGGCTTGTAGTGATAGGAGAGATAATGGACTGAAGCTTGAGGGCAGATTTGACTGGAGATGAGGAAGAAATTCTTTACAGTGAAGGTGGGGAGACACTGGAACAGGTTGCCCAGGGAGGTCATGGATGCCCCCTCCCTGGAGGTGTTCAAGGCCAGGCTGGATGAGGCTTTGAGGTGTCCTTACCCATGGCAGGGGGGTTGGAATCAAATGATCTTTAAGGTCCCTTCCAACCCAAGCCATTCTGTGAATCACTTTTGGAAGGTGAAGCAGATTCCCTTTCAAACACTTTTGCCCTACCACAGCTTAAGTCCTGGGTTAGAGCTGCTTAATGACATACTTAGCATTCATGCTTTCCAGACAGAGGTGTCAGAGGAGGTCATTAACACAGCACAGATTGTTCACTGTTCTGAGAGAGCTAGGAAGGTAACACATTATCTAGTTAAACTGAGACCAATCCCTTAGACTGAACAGTGAAATTTCCTAAGAGAAAGCTGCAGCAACTTTGCAATTCAAGAAAGCAGGAAGAAGGCAGCCACAGCTGCACGTGTAGCTAGAGCTGCACTAGTGGGCAGGGACAACCCAAGCCAGCAGAACTCATAGTAAAATACTCTGACCAAAACTGTAAAAGGGAAAAACCATTACCTAACCAGTTTTATTTTCAGCTTCCTTGTAGGCTGATCAAGTACACAGGCAGCCTTCTTGCACCAGAATAAAACCACCAAGAGTTATTCAGCTCCAGAGTGCACATGATTAAGTTCAGAGCCAGTCTTGTCTTGCTCAAAACAAATTACATTTTCTTTAATCTTAAACTCTGCACACTGATCATAAATCCACTGCACAAAAGCATCCAAACAGGAATATTTTATATCTCTACATGTGGATTGCTTTGTGATTTACTCCAACTGCAGTAATACAGTAAATACTGTAAAGCTTTGCTTGTGGTGATGTGTTCAAGTTTAGCAGTATGTAGAGACTCAAGAGTTCAAGGTGAGGAAGGAGAAACTGTAACAAGGAGGGACAGTGGATTTTTAACAACCTGATTACTGTTTTGCTGCTGGCAGTCTGTCTGAAAGAATGTACTCACAGTGTTGCTACAATAAAACAAGGCAGAGTTGTTCTTCATTTAATAAACAAAATGTTCCCAAATACATTGCAAGTTAGGAGTCAGTTCATAGCATTTGGTCATTTTCCAGTATCTGCTTTGAACACTTCCATTCAAAGACAATTGCCACTCTGCATATGCATGATCTCTAGTGTTCATTTCTTTCTTCTTTACATCAGCTATTAGTAATCAACTAGGATAAAAAAAAAACCCAGTAATATATATATATATCTTTATATAAATAAAGAATGTACCTTTATATACCTCCCTTATGCAAGAACTGAAAGCAGCACCTGCAAACAACTCCTGTACGAGGTCGCAGCCACACTATTTACTGACTGTATCTTGAATTTAACCTTTCCTCTGCATTAGCCTCCAAACCCTCCCATCTTCAGAGCAGCTTCTCTTCCCCTCTGCTCAGCTATCAATGTATAAAATGAACAGCTCAAAAGAATCCAAAAATCAGTGTTTCAAATTCAAGCCCCGAGCTGACAAAACGCTTTCCATTCCCAAGATCCCAGAATGCTTTCAACAACAAAAACACCAAAGAGACCCTGAGGACAAACGCAAGAACAACAAAGCAAAACACCAACACTGAACTCCCAAGAGAAGGCAGGAAGAGGCTTGCTCTCATTTGGAATACAAATCCTTCCCTCTGACTCCACTTGGCTTGGATAACTGCCACTGGCCGTCTGCTTCTGTGCCGAACCCAAACTATCACAAACTATTTGTCTCAACAATGAGACACCAAACACCTATCACCAGTATCTAACCAAGGTCACATAACACCACAGCTATCACCTAACTGCAGACACAATGGTGTATGCCATCTATTAGCTTCTAAGAGTGAGCATTAGATGGGGATTACAGCAGCCCAGCTGGGTAAGTCTCCTTGTCAGCTTATCTCCTGCCCTGTGTGCTCTGTTATGACAGAGGGGCCTTTACACCACCATCAGCTGGCACAAACTACTGGAAAATAGGATTTGTTACCCAAAAGCACCAGTTCCAATTTCAACCAGCTGGTCCAATCTGAAGGTCAGCCTCTAAATCACAAAGAGACAATGTAAATTTAGGCTGTTCCCCTCTCCTCCCCTGCCACGATGTATTTTTACCTTTTCCAATCTTTCAAAGTACTCTCTGAGGAACCCCATGGGTCTTTCGGGTCTCACTGTGCATAACTGTACGATGCAATCCTTCAGAAGCTGCTGGATGTTGTGTTTTTGGACATAAAGTTCACATTCCCGAAGACTCCGCTCCTCCTCACTGCTGCTGCTGCTAGAAGCTGCCATTGCTGAAGAGGAGAGAAAGAGAAGGTTAAATAAATAATGGAAACAAAGACGCCGCTGCCCGATATAGCCGGGCATGTTCTGCTGCCCAGAAGACAGCTCTGTTGCCTTATCGTCTAACTGATATCACAGCACAAAACTATCTTACCCTGTACAGCTAGCAACTAAGCTGAACTGTGAGAGAAAGCTATGAACTTATTCAGCACCTGAAAAGAAAAAGAAAATACTCTATAGCCACAGGCACGAAAGGAAAAGCTTCAACAGCTCAAGCCCTGAGAGCTCTCAGTGTCAGCGAAGATTCCACCTGAACTCTCTGCTGAGTAAACCCAGGATTTAGTAGGGCTGGAGGCTCACTTCAGAGCTGTATGATCTGTACAGGGTTGTGGGATGATGACCAGGAGAGAGGTGGGTGGAAGCTGGCAATCTGAGAGGCTGGTATGGAAAGCATTAGGAAGTGAAGCAAGTTAAGGTTGAAGCCAAATCCAGTTTGTCAAATGCCAAGGCAGACCCACTAACAGAAAGAACAGCTTTCGGGGCATCACTCCTAAAAAGCTACTCTCCAGCGTAAACTGGTCCATACTCCCTAACTATCTCCACAGGTACACTGCAACCCACAAAACATTCCTTCAGCGAAGCACCCCAGAGGACTTCCTTAAACACAGCTGTTATGAAGCCAGGTTTTCAAGAGAGTTAAAAAAAACATAGTGTCAGCTCTAACACTTTCCAAAATGTTCTCAAACAGCTCTCTCCCCCCTCCCCCCTTTCAGGTCACAGAACCATTTCTAAATCCATTTTTACATACATAGATAACACATTTTATGCCTTTTATTATTTTTTTTTAATATATAAAGGAATTAAAGTTGAGACAGCCAAAGAAAAGGGATTTCTAAGGGGATTTTGGATGAAATATAAAGAAAGTTACCTGCTACAGGGACAGGGGCAGCAGCTTATGAATAAGCAGTAAGATATGTTGATCCCAGGAGCAGCTTTTGAAAGGGAAAAAAATGGGATTCAGAGAAGGCAATTTTGAGAAATGACAAGTCACTGTAAAGCCAAGTGGTGGAGTTATACCATGTGCTTGATCCGACTGAGGCAGTGGATTGAGAATCACAGGGCACACAGGCAATCTAACACTGTGCCCCCGCGAATTATGCTCCTGGAGATTACAGGAGGATGAGACTTAATGAGAAATTGCTAACACTTCAAACAGGTTTCACTCTTGCCACACTTAATCTCTGCCTAAGTATGCACAGACAGAGGTATTGTGTTGCATAAACACCAAGTATGGACTTCACATGGACTGAAAAAGCACCTTAAAGTTCTCCAGTTACTTCCTTTGTTTTGGCAACTCGCTCGGTGAAGGTCAGTCCTAATTAACAGCCCCAGAGAAACCTAGTGGCTCCATGACAGCCTTCAAATTACAATCCTCGGGGAAAGCATCGCGCTGCTGATAGACAGCAGACACGGCTGCCCATGGGAATGGCAAGACCAGTACAGAACATAACAAAGAAATAATGCCAGCTCCGGCATTTTTACAAGCTATTTTTTTTCCTGCATACCGCAAACCCGCACTTCTTCAGGCCCTCCCTAAGGCCCGACTTGCACCCAGCCTGCCGCGAACCGCCCGGGCCCGGCCTGCCCACGCCGGGGCTGCCCCGTCAGGCCAAGCGTGTCTCTCACCGCAGTGCCGAGGCTGCACACCGCTTCCCGGAGGCGCCCAGCGGGGCGGACGGGGAACACCAAGACCAAAGCAATAACAGGGACAAACCCCAGCCCTATAGGAGCCCGGGGGATTGTTGCAGCGTCTGAACGTCTCCGTGATCAGCGCCCGCAGGCGACGCCCGGCATAGCCAGGGCAAGCCCGGATGGGCCGCTCGAACGTTGGAGTTCCAGCTAAGGCAGGAGAGGGGACACTGTCCGCTGCTCCCAGCGGGCCCGGGAGCTGCCGGCTTCGGCACCGCGCCGCTCCCCTCCGCAGGGCCGGCCCCCGCCCCCAAGGCCGCAGGCCTCCCGCTCCGCGCCCTTCCCGCCTAGCCTTGCCTCCCCGCCGCCTCCATCCCTCCGAGGGCTGCTCCGCCCGGCCGGGCCTTGCGATGCCGC
This sequence comes from Melanerpes formicivorus, assembly GCF_026170545.1. Taxonomy (NCBI): domain Eukaryota; kingdom Metazoa; phylum Chordata; class Aves; order Piciformes; family Picidae; genus Melanerpes; species Melanerpes formicivorus. The sequence continues at coordinate 4,784,573 of NW_027142373.1, read as the reverse complement.
TCACCTGACGCGAGCGGCTCCGCCGGGACCTCACCGCCCCCGGCCCGGCCGCGGCCTCAGCAACAGCAGCAGCGGCGGCGGCAGCAGCAGCAGCTCCCACCGGAAACCCACGGACTCAACCAATCAGCGCCCTCCGTGACGTCAATGCGCCTCGCTCTCACCCAGCCCGGTCGCCGCGGTAACCTTAAAGGGGCAACGCTGGGCGCGGCTGCTCCAAAGGGGCGATGGCAGCGCGGGAATGATGTGGTCCACACTGAGGATCGCCTACCCCTTTAAGATGCACGAGGCCAGTGAGACAGGGCCCTGAGAGGAGCGGGCAGCGCAGCGGGGCGGGACGGACCCATGGCCGCTGGGTCACTGCGGGCCAGGCTAGGCCCTAGGGCCGCCTGGTCCTTGCGGCCTTGCTCCTTGGGAAGACTGAACCCGCCGGGTCCTGTAGCGGAGGCCGCTGCGGGTAAAGGAAAGCTGCTTGTCCCCTGAATAGGCCTCGCCTAGTGACTGAGAGTACCGGACTTACCGAAATCCGGCTAAAGGGCATCTGCGGTGAAAGATGCTCTTAAATGTTGGTGCAGCTGCGGGTGGTGGATGAACCTTGCCCTTGAAATGGTCGGGTGCAGGGATCAGAGACTGTTAAAGGGGAAGAAATAAATTGTACCCAAATAATAAAGATTTTACAATAATCCCTTTAAAATCCATGTGCAGAATTAATTCGTGTGTCTATAAAGCTGAGATGAGCCCTCTGAATCCCTCCGCTTGTGTGCTGAAAGCTTGTAAGAAGTCACTGGGGCTGGCCTGGAGTGACTGAGCCCGTTGGAGGGCTTGGGAGAGCAAGAAATGAGCCCTAAATCGTGCATCTGCTGTTTGCCGTGTGCAGAGAGCACAGCTGGTTTACGGTGCAGTGTTGGACCTGCTGTGAGGATTTCAACCACAACAAACCAGTCTAACCCATCTGGGAGAACGGTGAAGTGGAGTTGGTCTCTTCTGACTAGCATCAAGTAGTAGAACAAGAGGAAATAACTTCAAATTGTGTCAGAGGAGGCTTGGGTTGAATAGTAGGGAAATTTTCTTCGCTGCAAGAGTGGTCAGGGATTGGAACAGGCTGCCCAGGGAGCTGGTGGAGTCACCACCCCTGGGGGTGTTCAAGAAATGTGTGGACATGGCATCATTTAATGGTCATGGTGGTCATAAGTTAACAGCTGGACTTAATCAGGGCTTTTCCAACCAAAACAATTCTATGACAACCAAATTACCCCAATAACCAGAGGTCAGTGTCTATTTGGAGCTTAGAAGACACTGATGCTTTTGAAAGAACATGAGAAGCCTTCAGGGCCTGTCTGGCATGGCATTTCTTGTTTACTAGTTCTCATATTAAAGGATAACAGCTCAGATATAGATCTTAGATCTGCATTTATGACAGACCCAAGTTAGCCCCTGAGCTCACATTCCTCAAATGTTTAATAGCTTCTATCTGTTACAGGTGAATTAGCAGCCAGGCTTCAGGATTTCCTGACAGTAAGACAAAAGCTAGATGTTTTACAAGCAATATAAATGATGAGGAATTGTTAATATTTGTGAAATGCTGTGAGAGAACAGTAGCTGTAAAGATCAAATCTACTTGCTCCCCTGCTAGCAGAATATTTCCTTTCTGTAACTGAAAACCTCAGGAAGTTTCTGAACACCAGGAATGAGTTTAGTGTGTTCTCCCCACACACTTCTTTTTATCTTCCCCTTTTCTGCTACTGTCACATCTTACTTCTTGTTTGGACAAGTCCTGCTGGTGTTTTGGGATGGATCCCATCCGGAACAGAGATCAGACCTGTAAGTAAAACCTGTCCTGCAACATTCTCTTAAAGAAAATAAGGGGACTGTTGTACAACATGCTCTTGATGCAATCCTTCCCTGAGCTCTGGAGCCAGAGAGGTGTGACAGCAAGGCTGGAGAGTAACCAAGGGGACAGAGCAGGCTTTCAGAAGGAGACTTTTGATGCCCTGAGCTCCCTCTTGTTAACTGTGCACAACTCCTTCACCATGAGTCAGCACTGATAAGTCTTTGGACGTTAAACCATGCTTCTCATAATCTCCTAAGCATATGTTCTCACATATTCACATGTTACACTGCTAAAAGCAGAAATGAAAGCCCCGTTCTATTTGGTCTGAACTGCAGTCAGGCTTTGGTCTTAACTAATCAAATAATAAACATTCACAAGTTAATTGCTTGCATTACCATCAGCACTGTTCCCACAACTTTCATTTCAAAGGATTTGATGCATCAGAGTTTCTCAGGAAGCAGCCTGAGGCTGTGGCTGCTGAAGAGCAGAAGAGACCTGCCCAGTCTGCCAGCAGAATGCACCAAGTGCAGGAAGCAATGTGATGTGGCCAACAAGCCAGCATGGAGAGGGAAAAGGGGAGAAGTGTGCTGGCTGCTTCTGGCTACATTTAATGAGAAATTCATTAAACCATTCAGACTAGAGAGAAGGCAAAAATTGTTGACACTGAGGATGGTGAGATACTGGCCCAGGTTGCTCAGAGAGTGGTAGGTGCCCTATCCCTGAATCCATCCCAGGATAGATTAGACAGGACTCTGAGCAACCTGACCTAGTTGAAGATGGCTCTGCTCCCTGCAGAGAAATTGACCTTTAAAGGTCCTAGATGACCTTTAAAGGTCCCTCCCAACCACAGCACTCTGTGATTTTATTATTTTTTTCTACTTCATTTCATCTATCCTGTAGCAGAGGCTGCTCTAAAGCCCCATGATAGTAATTTTTCACACCAATTTAGTAGCCAGTACTGGTTCAGACCTCAATGCAAGCACTGCAAGGGCCTCTAGCCACACTCCTGATGTTATGGAAGTCAAAGCCAGGGACGGGGAGGAAGAACTCCCCATTGTAAGTGCAGATCAGGTTCGTGATCACCTGAAGAACCTGAAAGTGTTCAAGTCCATGGGACCCGACGGGATACACCCACAGGTACTGAGAGAACTGGCAGATGAGGTTGCTAAACCCCTCTCTATTATATTTCAAAAGTCATGGCAATCTGGTGAAGTCCCCACAGACTGGAAAAGGGGAAACATTGCCCCCATCTTCAAAAAGGGCAAGAAGGAGGAACCAGGGAACTACAGGCCAGTCAGTCTCACCTCTGTGCCTGGAAAGATCATGGAGCAGATCCTCCTGGAGTCACTACTCACTCAAAAGAATAGTGAAGAGGTGATTGGGAACAGTCAGCATGGCTTTGCCAAGGGCAAATCCTGCCTGACCAACCTGGTGGCCTTCTATGAGCAGGTGACAAAATTAATAGATGAGGGGCGAGCAACTGATGTCGTTTACCTGGACCTGAGCAAAGCCTTTGACACTGTCCCACACCACATCCTGGTCTCCAAACTGGTGACACATGGGTTTGATGGGTGGACCACTAGATGGATAAGGAACTGGCTTGATGGCCGCACCCAAAGAGTGGCTGTCAATGGCTCCATGTCCCAGTGGAGGCCAGGGACAAGCGGAGTCCCTCAGGGATCAGTCCTGGGACCTGTCTTGTTCAACATCTTTGTGGGTGACATGGACAGTGGCATTGAGTGCACCCTCAGCAAGTTTGCTGATGACACCAAGCTGTGTGGTGCAGCAGACACGCTGGAGGGAAGGGAGGCCATCCAGAGGGACCTTGACAGGCTGGAGAGGTGGGCACAGGCCAACCTCATGAAGTTCAATAAGAGCAAGTTCAGGGTCCTGCATCTGGGTCGAGGCAATCCCAAGCACAAATACAGGCTGGGCAGTGACTGGCTGGAAAGCAGCCCTGAGGAGAGAGACTTGGGGGTGCTGGTGGACAAGAAGCTCAACATGAGCTCTCAGTGTGCACTTGCAGCCCGCAAAGCCAATCAGATCCTGGGCTGCATCAGGAGAAGCGTGGCTAGCAGGTCGAGGGAGGTGATCCTCCCCCTCTACTCAGCCCTGGTGAGACCCCACCTGGAGTACTGTGTCCAGTTCTGGAGCCCCTATTACAAGAGGGATGTGGAGGTGCTGGAGCGTGTCCAGAGAAGGGCCACGAGGATGATCAGAGGGCTGGAGCACCTCTCCTATGAGGACAGACTGAAGGAGTTGGGGCTGTTCAGTCTGCAGAAGAGAAGGCTCCGAGGTGACCTAATTGTGGCCTTCCAGTATCTGAAGGGGGCCTACAGGAAGGCTGGGGAAGGACTTCTCAGGATATCAGGTAGTGATAGGACTAGGGGGAATGGAATGAAGCTGGAGGTGGGGAGATTCAGGCTAGATGTGAGGAGGAGGTTCTTCACCATGAGAGTGGTGAAACCCTGGAATGTGTTGTCCAGGGAGGTGGTCGAGGCCCCGTCCCTGGAGGTGTTTAAGAGCAGGCTGGATGAGGCTCTGTCCAGCCTGATCTAGTGTGGGGTGTCCCTGCCCATGGCAGGGGGGTTGGAACTAGATGATCCTTGTGGTCCCTTCCAACCCTGAATGAAACTATGAAACTATAGGTGGTGATTCCAGTGATTGTAACCATCACATGTCCTTGGTGGTAGGACATTCAGTTTTTGAGTCTGGTAAATATTAGCAGAGTCTGAACATGGATGAGATGAAATGACTCCCAAGGCAGAGGCTGTGAATCATCATGTCTCACAGCATTGACTTGTAGAAAGCTGAAGATAGGACTTCCTGTATTTTAGCAGCCTGGTTGCTCTCATTTTTAAGCCAAGAAACATTGCCTCAAGTATGATATTTCTAGGTAGATCCTGGATGAAAGTGTCTAGAGACATTTTGGTCCATGCAAGTTAAGCAGTTGCCTATCTAACTACCTTGGAGACCCCGGGCCAGCACATCCACTCTTTTGTGTAGTCCTCTACTGTTAGGCTTCTGTATTTAGCCAGTTCTGCTTCAGCCTCCTAAGGAGTCAAAAGCACTATTTCCATGATCAAAGCCAGCAGCCCTTTTCAAGATCATTGCAATGCCTCCATCAGCTGAGTGAGGATGCCACCTCAGTGTGCTTAAGCATTTGGCTCATCTCCATTCTGCATTAAGCCATGTAGGTTACATATTCCTGGTCCCATAAAAGACCAATAAATTGGTCTGGAAAAAAGCATCTGGAGTATCCCAAGTGGAAAGATAATTTGTTTGCTTTTTAACAAAGCTTCCCAGAAGCTCTTACAAAGGCTGGATTTATTACTCTCAAATTTTATGGTGCTATTTATCAACGTAGTGATCAACAGTAATAGAAGCTAAGAATGGTCACTGGGAAGGCAAGAAGTTAAGGCTTTCTATTCTGCTTCCCACCATGCAATCTTAAAAACCCCACAGAGATACTGGCTCAGTATTCTCCTGGAAGCACAAAGCATTGAGCGCTCACTGGGGAAGCAAACAAAAGCCCACTGGCACAGCAGGTCAGCTGAGGGAAGGAGATCCAGGGAAAGGCAGCTGTGCATGGGACATGAGTATGGCATGGGGAGAGGGCACACAGAGCAGTGTTAAAGGGATGCAAAGAGCTGCTTGAAGGTCAAGCGGCTGAGGAGTTGCTGGATCCATCAGAAAGGAAAATGAAGAAAAAGTAAAAATCACAGACCACCAGGCCAGAAAAAATACCTCCATGAACAGTCTCACTCTGCCAGGAAAAACAGCAGGGCAGTGGCTGGGGAGCCCAGGGAAGAGAATGTTATATGAGCCAAGATGAGAAATAAAAGCATAGAAGTCCTCTTCTCCTGCTGTGTGCACAGAACAAAAAAAGGCTTCTTGACAGGTTCTTTAGTAGCAGCAAAATTAACATCGCCTGTGGGTAGCTGGAGTGCTGCACAGGGGGTATCCTAGCAGGGTTCTACTGAAGATCCCATCCCAGCTCAGCATCATGTCCTGCCCATGAGTTACCACCACCTCAGACAAGCCACTGGGATTGAAAGCAAATGAATTGAACAAGTGTCAGAAGCAGCCAATGTTTGCATGTGTCCCCAGGTTGGTCATGCAAACCCATCACCCTAGATGGGTCCAGAAAGGCACAGCCCAACATGCAGCACCTGGCCAGGTGACTGCTGCCTGTGCACTGCCTTGGGATGAGGGCAGTGGGGAAAGAAAAAACTTTTGTGGTAGAGAAAGGTTTCGTCTACCAACAGAAGCTGCCATTAGCCCCAACAGCCCTAAAATCCACATTAACCTGCAATCAGAAAGTCAGAAACAAACCTTGGGAGCTCTGCAGACTGTGAGGATGGCAGGGGCAGAGCTCAGGCCGTGTCCTTTGGACATGTCTTCTTGTATGCTGTTTAAGCTTTAACCAGAAACTAACTAGCTGATGCACCTTGTGTCATTGAGATCATGCAGCATGATATACAGGAAGACCCAGAGATTAGGAGCTAAAAGAGAGATGAAAAACAGTATTCATGCTGGAAATTGACCATTTGAGGGCTTCTGGATTCCAGGCCAGACTCTGGAGGCAACTGTGTGAACCTGACAACTTCCAGTGTGACACCTGAATACACCTGCATGCAAGGAGAGAGTGGCACTTGCCACACAGCACCACGTTTGGCAAGAAGTCTGAGCCTCTGGATGAGTAGCAACATAAATCAATCTGGTAGCAACATCTGTCATTTTGCCATGTGAAAAGTGATAAAGGAACAAAGCAAGGAATTGATACAATCAAAACATAGTCTGAAAGACAGTACTTGGGCTTCCTGCTCTAGCCTGTGCCACAGGCTAAAAACCACTCTGGACCCCAAAAGCTGGCTCATGGAAGCTGGCTTTGGTCTTGCTGCATGTCAGCTGTGCAGACAGTTGTGTGAAATGGTCTCCAGTGCAGAATGAGTTTGCTTGGAGCAGCAGATCTCAAATCATTCCCATATGCTAACTCTGAAGAAGAAAATGACTGGTAAGATTCAAAACAGAGTAACCAAAAGCCAAGAAAGGCAGGCCCTGAAGTGCCCAGATCTCAAAGATAGACCAGTTGGGGAAGTCATTTACATCTGCAACGTGTGCCTGCTCCAACACAGCCCTCACACACTCTGTCTGCTTCCCAGCTGGGAGGCTTCCAACAGCCAAGGGGCAACTGCTGGAACATTTTTACCTCCTGTGGAAATGTTGAACAGCTCAGCAGGGTGAGGGTGGCCATGCAGGCAGCCTGGCTGCCATCATCTGAGATATGGCACATAGCTCTGTGTTTGCTTCAGGATGGGCTCAACAGCACTTGGAAAAAGCCATGAAACCTTGATTAACTTCTAACACAGATAATGGTGTTCTGCTGCCATCCAGCACTCAACATTCTCTCTTTATTCTGACCCAAGCTGTGTCTAGACCAGCACTTAACCTGCACCTCAACAGCAAGGCAAGAAGTTTCTAAGCATCCTCCTGACAATATCTATTGGAAACTGCTTGCTTAAGTGTCTATGGACAAGTGTGAAGGACTTCAAGGACTCTCCCTGTCTTCAACTCCCATTGAGAAACAGATGCAGGTCAGGATGCTAGGCTGCCTCACAAGATCTGTGAGATAAAGCAGCATCTGAAGCATAGCAAAAAAAAATAGTAACTGTGAAGTTCCATCCTCCAGAGAAAAGGAAGGAGATGGCAGAGCAGCAGGTCTTTGCCTCGTGCAGTTTGGATGTGACCCATCTTTGTTTTGCATGGTTAACTTTACACAGCCTCTGGGCAGCAGCTTCAGCAGTTTGTGAACTGCCCAAACATCTGCAGATGTGATTCTTGCCTGGGAGATCTGTGACGTAAACCCAAGGAAAGAGCAATGAGATGGTGTGCAGCTACTGTGCACTCCTTTTCCAGGAAGCCATGTGACATATCACCAGTGCTTGTTTTGTAAGAGAATGTAAATACCACCCCCCACAGACACCATCCCCCCATGGAAAAGAATCCACAGTTTCCATGCTCTTAACATAGAGGAGTCAGGGGAGTGCTCCCTCTCCAAGCATCATCATCTGTGACACGGTTCCCTTGCGTGACAAATGCACACATGAAAGCCTGCAAAACAGCTGTTTGCTGATGTGCTTGGCTCTGAAAGCAGGTGGCAAAGTAAACCTGTCATGCAAGTTGGTCAGATCCACTGGACTTGGTCTGGAGTGACATCCAAACAATGTCTGGACAGACATCTAACAAACTGGTTATGGAATCAAGTGATTTCTGATGCAAGTTTCTGCCTTTCCCCTTCTCCCCCCAGATAAGAGAACATTTTCCCAGATGGAAGGAACTCACTTTAGAAACAATAGGTCATTGAAATGTCAGTGGAGGCTTGCCTGGCATGTGCTCTGTGCCACAGGGATATGAGAGAGAATCATAGATTTAGGTTGGAAGGGACCTCCAAAGGTCATCCAGTCCAACCCCCTCTGCAGTCAGCAGGGACATTCTCCACTAGACCAAGTGGTTTAGAGCCCTACTGAGCCTCACTTTGAATATCTCCAGGGATGGGGCCCCATCCAACTGCCCAGGCAACCGGTTCCAGTGTTCCACTACCCTCATGGTAAAGTACCCTTTTTATTCTTCAGCTGTAACCCTTAAATCTGAAGCAGCAAGATGGTTAAGAGATGAAGGTTTGATTTCCTGCTCTGCTACTGATTTCCAGCCTCTCTTGTGGAAGGGATGGGTGACAGGTTGGACTGGATGATCTAGGAGGTCTCTTCCAACCTGGCTGATTCTATGATTCTAAGTCACTTCTCCTCATTCCATCTCTGCTTCCCACAGATGGATATGGATAAAAGCACTTTCTGGGCTGAGGATGAAGCCAAGCTCCTGAGATGTTTACATGTTCCAGTAATGGGGATCAGGAGTTGAATGACTTGAAGAAGCTTTAAGCCAGTCAGAAGAGAACTGATGCAATGTGCTTTGCAAAAGAAGTCACAAAGCCCCATCCATGTGAACTCGGAGGTCATGGCTATCAATAGCTACTGCTACCTTGGCACAGTCCCTTAGACAGCGTAGCTGCCTCCCTGCATTCACTGTTTGAACAAGAACCAAGTTGTTCCTGCTATGAATGTATTTATTATAGCAATGCTTTGTGCCATTTCTCCTCAAAGCCTCTCCTTGTCTCCTCTAGCATGAAAGGGGAGAAAGTCACCCAGGTCATGAGACTTACTTATATGCTAGGAGATTGGGCAGTGAGCCCATCTCTCCCAGCATCATCCCTAAGTAGAGCTGCTGCTCTGCTTTGGTCACATGAAGCTGTGCAGTGGCCAGGTGTTCCCCTGTCTGTTGGGGCTTCTTCTGTGCTCCCAGTCTCCCTCTCACAATGTTACTTGTTCTGATCTCCCACGTCAGAACATTCTTTGATCTTTAGATAGTTGCAGAGGAATTCGTTAGTGCTGTATCCAAGAGTTAAAGGGAAGGGGAAAGTTTCTCTGCCCTCCCTTCCTGTTTTAACCCTTTGCTCTCTGTGGTACAGGTCTTACGGTTCTCAGACTCCAAAGCTTTAAAGAGTCCAAGTGTGCTCCCCAGGGAGATGTGAAAATCAACCACGCTCATCTTGAACCAATTTGTGAAAGCCCCCAGTGAGATAATCCATTAGCAGGGTAAGTGTGATGTCCTAATCCTCGTTAGGGAAATGGGATGTTTGCCAGAGTGAGGACAAGATAAGGAGCATTAATCCACCTTACAAGGAAGCACAGCATTAGGTGATGAGCCCCTCTCTGACGTCAGCAAGTGCTTCTGAGTAGGCTGCTCACGAGGGACAGCTCAATAAATGTCAGGATTTGGCTGAGGGTCAGCATCAGAAACTGAAAAGGACAAACTTTTGCAAGCAAAGCTCTCAAAATGTAGGTGACATTCAGACTGGCTGCAGAGTCTCAGATGTGACTGCTCTCTGTCCTTCCACCACACTCACTGCTGGAAGTGCCAGCAGATGGCTCTCAGGGTCTTGATGCATCTTTGCTGATTTCTGTACCTTAAACAGAGTGCAATGAGACTTCCTAGGGGCACATGGCACAGACTTGTGTGCTCTTTCCCCTTGCTGCATTAGGTTGATGCCTGCCCAGACCATTCAGCAAGACCAGCCAGTCTGCTGGTGACTGGCACAAACACCTTCTGTCCATGGATTTTTCTTTCCCACGTTTTCATACTGCATACAGGAATCATGATATCAAAAAAAAAATAAAAGCTTTGAACTGGTGACATCTCTGGCATCTAGATCTTGTGATCAGGGCTCTTCCAAACTCACACTGGCCTCTGACATACACAGTCCAACACTTCTCACTTTTCCACTATGTAAAAGAAAAAGCCTTACCTGTCCTGACAAAACAAAGTAGTAACTAATCAAAGCAAGGCAGAAACTCCATATTCCTTCCCTGTAGCATTTTATTAGCAGGACTATTCAAGTCTTTCCAAAGTCAGTGTTTTTATCCTGTATCAGGGCTGAAAGCTACTGGGGGTACAGGTAATCCCTCTGGGTAATCCAAGGAATAAGATCTCTCCATTTAACAAGCACCATGTGGAAATGTGGCTATGTAGGGATGCTGCACCATCAGGAACCCAAGTGTGCAGCCAGACTGAGTGCACCAGATGGCAGCATTTATTGTCTGCAGATCCTGGAGCAGCCAGGTCTGGCAGTTCAGTGCTCCACAGTTCCTGCTATTAAAGCCTCTCAAGGTTGGGCTACAGTCCCTTCTTCCTCCACCTCAGTGGTCATGCTAAGGCTAATAGATAAAAGAAAAGCAAACATCGATGTTCTACCTCTCCCCTGCCAGAAACAGTTTCCTTGCTGTGAAAAATGCTTTCTCTTCTTATTAGACATCCACCTTTTGTTTGATCCCTCCTGCCTATTTAGCCCCTGGAAGGCTCTAGTCTCTCAACAGTCTCCAAGTTATCAAGAACACCAATGAAGAATATTTAGCAGATTTACCCTCTGCCAAAACCATATTTTTTGTCCTGTAGCAGATTTCATTCAAATACTAGATATCTCATGCTTCTCTCTGAGAAGGAAGAGCCTGTCTGGAATATAAATACTGACCCAGAGGTTTAGGAAAGCCAAGTGCTGGGTCCAGCACTTAGGTTACAACAACCCCATGAAGCACTCCAGGCTTGGGGCAGACTGGCTGGAAGGCTGCCCAGCAGAAAAGGACCTGGGGGTGCTGGTTGACGGCCAGCTGAACATGAGCCAGGAGTGTGCTCAGCTGGCCAAGAGGGTCAACAGCATCCTGTCTTGGGTCAGCTATAGTGTGGCCAACAGGAGTAGGGCGTGAATTGTCCCCCTGTACTTCGCACTGGTGAGGCCATACCTTGACTGCAGGGTTCTGGTTTTGGCCCCCTCACTGCAAGAAAAACATTGAGGTGCTGGAGAGTGTCCAGAGAAGGGCAACAAAACTGGTGAAGGGTCTGGAGAACAGGGCTGGTGAGGAGCAGCTGAGGGAACTGGGGTTGTTTAATCTGAAGAGGAAGAGGCTGAGGGGAGACCTCATTGCTCTCTATAATTCCCTGAAAGGAGGTTGGATTGAGGTGGGGGTCTTCTCCCTAGTAACAGGTTATAGAACAAAAGGAAATGGTCTCAAAGTGTTCCAGGGGAGGTTGGATATTAGGAAAAAGTTCTTTATGGAGAGAGTGCTCAGGTATTGGAAGAGGCTGCCCAGGGATGTGGTGGAGTCACCATCCCTGGAGGTGTTCAAGAAATATGTGGACATAGCACTTCAAGACAGGGTATAATGGCCATGGTGGTCTTAGGTTGACAGTTGGACTTGATGATCTTAAAGGTATTTTCCAGCCAGAATGATTCTATGGGTCTATAAAAGGGACCTTTGGCCTTATGTCAAATGGGAATATGCAGGATGCTGTGACTGGGAGAGTCCCTTCTAGGCACAGCAGCTGGTTTCCCAGCTTCTTCACCTCCATTTCCTCTTTATGGCTTGAATACATACACCCAGGGTGGAGAACACAAACCAACATCTGTCATACAGAGGTTTTTTGCTTTGAAACAAATTCATGATCAGATGGCCACACTCTGGACTGGTTTTAGAGTTAATGACCAAGTTGAGGTTACTGTCAATGGTTACTGCACACAGAGTTACTGCAATCACAGGGTTGTCAGGAAAGGGAAGCCAACTCTTGGTATATTCTTCCCAGCAAATGCACACATCAGAGCAAGAACCATCCTTCTGGTGTTTGGCATGGCTCTTTATTGGCTCTGCCAGACCAATTTCCCCAGGTGTGACATATACCCAGATCCCAAGAGGGAATTCAGCCCCTAACTACTACCTCCTTCTAAAGCTGTGTTCCTCAAAACTAGTTATTTATTTATATGTAAGACACCATGAAAACCACAAAATTCCACACAGAGCACCTCAGCTTCTATTTCATGCCCAAAACCCAAGGGCCCCAATCTGCCAGAACAGAGAACCGAAGAGCTCCACGGACTCTTCTGAGGCTGAGCATCACCAACACACAGAAGCTACTCCAGCCTGAGGAGCTGATGCTAGCCCTGGTCTTACAGCCATGGCCACCACTGTGGCACGGCTGTTCCCAGCACCAGCACCTCCTCCAAAGGCCACCAAAGGCCACTGTAGCAGAGTGCAGACAAGAACTGTTTGTTTCTCCCACCCTTGCTAATTAAATAGCCGTTGCAGTCAGCTAGCTAAGGAAGATTGACCAACGTGGTTGCATCAGTCAAGCTACAAAAATAATTGTGTCGCCCAAGTCTCAGATGCTTCTGTGGCTCTGCTTTATCAAGGTTTCATTTTAAGACCTGGCTCATGGTGATTACCCAAGCAACAACCACCCAACTGTAGCAGTTGCTCAGAAACTGGTTTTTGAAATGCAAGGCACTGACTCTGGTTTTGTTTGTTGCTTTTTGTTTTGTTTTTAAACATTTTCCTCTCCAAACCCCCATCTGACATCCCTGTTTCACAACTGAACTGTGCTGATCCACAGGGACAGTTTCAAGACACTAAAAAATAGCTTTTCCATTTCATTCTTTTGGTTTTATTAGAGCTTCCCTCTAGGCCACTAGAAACAGAAGATGTTTTCCCCCCAAAACATAATGAATTTGAAATTATCCCCCTGCTGCCTTTGCAGTGTCACTCATATGCTCTGCATCCTAGGGACAATCTGCCATCAGCTTCACTCCAAGCTAACATTCTTTTGAAGCTCTGTGTCTTCATTCTTCCCACCCCCCCACCCCCCCCCCCAATCAATCATCTTCACAGTGGCAGGTTTTAAACTATGTAACAGGGCAATAGCACTGATGCTCAAAGGCCCACATGCTACAGAGGGGGATTAATCCAGGCAAATAGACATGTCCACATGGAATCTGCCTCATGGAGATGGTATTGCATGTAGCTCTTTTTTCCAAAAGTCCTGTGGTGTACATCGAGTGATGTAGGGCCAATGACTTCAGTGCTCACATGAGGATTACTCATCTAATGAGGGGGTTTGCAGGCTCTGCCCCTGCATTTCCGTGTGCACTTAATGTTATTGCACTGACTTCGGAACATTTGTCAGTGACTGGCGATGAGGTTTATTTTGCTTACCTCTCCTACGGCAGTAGCTTTGACCCCACAAAGGAGCAGTGACAATAAGACTCCACAAAGGAGCAGTGACAATAATCCCATGAATGAACCTGTTCTGCGCACAGATGCGGTAAGCTTGGGGTGTATACTTCGTAAAGAGGGGAAAACCAGACCCTTGTGAGCACCACGGAGGCAGGGGCGGCGGTACCATCCCCAGCCCTCCCCGCTCCAGCCCCTCGCTCATCCCTTTTCTGACACCAGACTCGCTGCTCCCGGCAGCCACTTGTCGCTGTAGCGCAGCGGGCAGCCATCGATCCCCCAGATGTGCTTCCCTCCCGCCACATCTGCCCGGGTCCGTCTGATGCAACCACAACATCACCACGTGGCCACGCGCAGCTGTTGCCCGCCGCCAGCCAATGGCAGCCCGCTCCGCTAACGCCTCAGGCAGGACCAGCCCACCTGCCCCACGCGGACAGGTTAAGCTGAGAATCCATCTCTGAGTGGGGCGGGCTCTCCTTCGATGCATTGGCCAATGGGCGGCGGTTCCGCCCCTGGCAGCCGCCAGCGCCGCGGAGCGGGCCGGGCCGGGCCCGGCGCGGGGGAGGCGCCGCCGCCGCGGGGGCCGGAGCGGGCCGAGCCGCCGCGCCCGCTCCATGGAGGCCGCGGCCGAGGCCCCGGGGGGGTCCGCGGTCCTCAGCTGCTTCTCCTACAACCAGGACTGCACGTAAGCGGGGCGGGCGCCGCGGGGAGGGGGGCGACGGCAGCGGCAGCAGGGACGGGTGGGGCCGGCCCAGCTCCGCCGAACGCCACGGGCCGGAGCGGGGCTGGGCCCGCAGCCCACATGGGGCGTGGCAGCTTGGAGAGGGTCTGGACCTACAGGGGCGACACCCGTGAGACCCTCACACACGCACGGTCTAGCTGCGTGGCACTATGGGCGAGGCCTTTCTCCCCGCAGTCTGAACGGGGATGGCCCAGGGAGGTCCCTTGGGCCCACAAGGTCCTGCCCTCTCTAGGGCTCTCGGTAGACATCCACAGGCATCCACAGATCTGGGCTCTGGGAGACCAAAGGAGGCAGCAGATTCATTTCTTTTTCTCCGTGTCACTGTTTTTTCACCTCCCGAACAATTCGGGAAGTGTTTTTGGATGTTGGGAGAAGCGACCTTCTCTGAGGGCTTTACTTTCTCTCGAGGGCTTTGTCCGCTGACCACTTGTAGGTGGCACAATTGCCCAGGAGCCCCACATAGGCTGTTGGGGAGCAGCCTGGACCAATGCGTGTCCCCACCACCACCTCAAGACAAAGATTTCCCCAGAGCCTCTCACACCCGTGGTTTTCCACCTTCAAAGCCAATCATTTAAGAACCATTTCCAAGCAGGTAAATAAACATCCTGAAGCAGTGAACCACACACAGTGTCTGGCTCTGTCAGAGCCAAGATCAGCCCAGGTCGCTGGGAACAAGATAAGACTCACAGATACCGGTCTCACACCTGGAAAACCGTTTCCTTCTCAGGGCTGCTTTGCATTTGCTGTGTCTCAACAAAGGCAGCTTTGATGGGTGGCCCTGTGCTGCTGACTGAACCTGCTGGTCACAGCCAGCACAAGCACTGGCTGTTGGTGTTCTGGGCTAGCTGCTGATTTAAGACCTAGGTGTTGCTGCTTTCTATATCTGGAGCTGATCATTGCCAGCGCTTGGCATGACTGTGCCTCCTCCTTTTAGCAGTGGGAGCAAAGCTTCCACAGCTCACACCAAGTCAGTGTGTCAGTGTAGATGGATCACCTTAGGAAACAGTCTCATTTTGTTCCTCAAAGGTCCTGTCTACAGCCTCCCAGGTCTCAGACATGTATCTTTATTCCTCCAGCAGCCACTGCACCATACTAATGGATGAGTTTGCCATCTCACAAGAATATTTCTGCAGGCTTCAGTAGCCTCAGATGGAAACCTGGATTCTTTAGGTTGAGAGTGGAAACAAAGTGAATCATCCCTTTGTAGGTCACTGTACCAGGAACTACCCATTTCCCCTACCTGCAGGAGCCTTATGATCTGGACTTGACAGGTTTTTGTCTTGTCTTTGCAGCTCCCTGGCAATTGGGACTACAACTGGATACAGGCTTTTCTCCTTAAGTTCTGTGGAGCAGCTGGACCAGGTCCATGAAAGCCGTAAGTCTCCTGTTTGACCATGGTGGGATATTGGCCAACAGACTTGATCTGTGTTACTGCACTGCAGCCTGCCTCAAGGGGCTGGTTCAGCTCACTGCTGTTGCAGAGCTGGGATGTGTTTCTGCTGTACCCATAGCAGGAGAGGAACAGCTCTGGTTATTGCCCTGTGCCTTTAGCAGCCTTTAGAGAGAGCTACGGCCCTGGAGAAGCTTCTGAACAGCCAGCAGCACTTCAGCAAAGGTTAGGGATTCCCTCAAGCTTGCAGTTCAGCTTCTTTTTTGCTGCTCTCAGTCTGACAGCAGCAGTTTGTCCTGCAAACCAGCATTAAGGTAGTTTGTCATAACCATGTTTCAGACAGACAGAAGGCTGCAGACTCCCAGCACAGACGCTGGATCACTTGCAAGCTTTTAGTCCAATGTGGTATTTACAAGCAAGATGTTTTTAACAGGTTTTCCATGTAAGAAGGTCATTCACAGCAGGCTCTCAGCTATTAGCTGTGCTCAGAGCAGCATGCAATGTGCTTAACAGCCCAAAACAAGTCAGGCCTCATGGAGCACATACTCTAATCTGGTTCAGGCCACTGCCAGAAGTGCTTCAGCTGAGATACACCTCACAGCTGTGATATGCTAGTGTCCCTCAACTGGCTGTAGAAGGAGCCTCAAGGACCAGACACAGATGCATCATCTGGCACAAAGTCCAGGCTCCTTTCCTCTTTGTCTTACAGAGGAACTGAGTTGCTATACAGCAGCAAGCCATAGTCTTAGGTCAGAAATATTTAGGAGTTTGGATTGCCCCTGGAGTCAGGCCAAAGAAAAACCCTGCTGGTGACATACTCAAGGTAATGGGCTGAGACATGAGCAATCCTTGGACCTGCAGCACAGCACAGCCCGAGCACTGAGGACTGTTAAGGGCTACCTACACTAGAAGTCATAATCCCTGATTATTTAAGTAGTGATCCACCAGCACCATTTGAATGGTGCCCTCTCAACACAACAGAAGACTCTCCAAACATGGTCTCTGCAAGATACTGCTGTTCATAGCCACACTAAAGCTCTCTAGAGACCACAACCCCAGTGACAGGGAAGGTTTAAACATACCAGCCTCCCCGAATGAGGGTGGGAGAAATCAGACACCATGCAGAATAAACAGTGAGTTACACACAGCTTGTTCACTCCCTCCAGGAAAGTCCCTGACCAAGCTGGGTGAGCTCCTCCTTATAGCCCCTGCCCAGGCTGGGGGGCTCTGTACTGTAGGGGCACAGCAGCTTTAAATTCTGCCTTTAGGGAAAGGTCCATTAACCTGCTTCCTGCTCTGACCTAAATACTTTGTGCCAGGTGTGAGAAGTGTTTGAGAAAAGCAGATGCTCAGTACTGTAGCTCTGAGCCTTACAACCTGATTCCTTCTTGCTGAGCCTTGTTGCTGCAATCCAAGCAGCCAGAAGCCAAGCTAAAGCCTCTGCCTTGCTTTCCTCCTGTGCCCAGATGAAATCCCAGATGTTTACATCGTGGAGCGTCTGTTCTCCAGCAGCCTTGTGGTTGTGGTCAGTCATGCCAAGCCACAGCAAATGAATGTCTACCACTTCAAGAAGGGGACAGAGATCTGCAACTACAGCTATTCCAGTAACATTCTGTCCATCCGGCTGAACCGTCAGGTGAGAGGCTGGGGAAGGGCTTAGCCACGGCTGTCCCACTCTGACACTTTGCTGGTGCTGGCTTTCCAGCTGGGTCCCCTCTGCCAAAGCAGCAGCAGCCTGGGTGGGTTTGCACAGAGGCTGTGAAGTGGGACTGGAGGGGTCAGTACCTGTTCTCTCCTTAGCAGCTCCGTGTCAAGCTCGGTGACCTCTGGCAGAGGAGCAGGGTGGCTGTGGATATTGTCTACCACAACTGTTTGCTTCAGGAAAATGAAGCTGAGTCCTTGTTTTTGTAGCAGTTGCACAAAGGCTTTTTGTTGGCTGCCTTCTTGCCTATTCAGCAGGCAGCTCTGCCAAAAAAACACCTTTTCATCTTCCTTCATCCCTTGGGTTCCATGTCCTGACTTCAGGCCCACCTCTGCCATCTTGGTTGCAAATGAGCCCTTCAAAGTTGGCAACAAACCCCAGGAGTAATCTGAACTCTGGAAGAGGCCAAAAGCTGTTTCTCAAGTACTGCTAGGAGCCTTATTGTATTTCTGAAGGTATAGAAAGCGTTCAGGCCACTTAGAAGAAAGCTTTTAAGAGTGTTATTCTCTGAACTGACACAGCCCTGAGCCTTTCTGGAGGATTTTAAGTCATCTTTTTGCCCATAATTATTTTCCAAGTGTATGCCATAAGGAGCAGAGCACATTTTACAATGAAGAAACGAGCAGTCTGTGTAATTGTATGTAATCAGCCTCTCCTCAGTTAGCAACAGCAAGTCCTGCAGTAAGACTCTCCCTTAAAGAAGCTCTGGGTTGAGTTTCCAGTAAAGCTGTGTTTGATCAGAAGTTGTTCTACTACAATTAAATCTCTCCAAATTTGGTTTTTTTTCACTTAAACTTACAATGGAGCTGGCAAAATAAGGATTTCTTTTGAACTGCAGATAGATTTGTATGTATAAAAACAAACTGGGAGGTTCTGCTTAGATTAGTGTGAGGATGAAATAACTTCAGGCTTTCCCACATGTGCTGCTCTGGAGAGTGCCTGAAGATGATGCCTGGCCTGGCATCAGTGTTGCTTGGCTGCTTTGTGAGCTTGAGTTGAGGTCCTGGGCTGAGTTCATCCCCTGGCTGTAACACAAACACACCTGGAGAGGTGTTTCAGTCTCCATTCAGGATTTAAACTGCTGGCAGTCAGGTGCTGTGAGCCCTGAACCCCTTCCCTGGGCATCTGTGTAGAAGTTGAACTTGATTGAAAGTCCACAGAAAGCAGCATCCATTGTGGCAAGTGAAACGAGAGCTGGTCTCAAGCAAATGTTGCATGTTTTGATTTGATCTCCTTGAAAAAGTCCTTGTTGTGCAAACAAGGCCTTCTGTTGGTGTTGATCTGTGGGAATTCTTTGTTACAAGCTTCATCATAACTCTGAAGTGTGTTCAGGCAGGTGATTTGTCTTCAAATGGGGAGTAAGGCAGTGCTCAGGTCTCCCGTAACCTCCCTGGGTCTTCCTTCACTGCTGAAACCCTGCTGAGCTCTTTGGAGGGGGTTGAAACATTTCTCTGGCTGTGTCTGTACCCAGCACATTTAAGCCCTCAGCACACAGCTCTCTTACCTAACCTGATACCTTCCTTCTGAAGTACTCAAGGAAAAACACTGGGGAGCAATACTATTTTGTAGAAGATACAGTGCAGCAATCACAGCACCAGGACCTTCTCTGAGGCTTTGTTTGTGTGCACAGTGAGTCCAGTTCTGGTGTCCCCATCATAAGAAGGACACAGAGCTGTTGGAGTGAGTCCAGAGGAGGGCCACAAAGGTGATCCAAGGTCTGGAGCTTCTCTGCTATGAGCACAGGCTGAGGGAGCTGGGGTTGTTCAGTGTAGAGAAGAGAAGGAAGAGAAGATTCCAGGGAGACCTTAAAGCTGCTTTCCAGTACGTAAAGGGATCCTCCAGGAAGGCTGCAGAGGGACTTTTCTGAAGGGTGTCTAGAGACAGGACAAGGGGGAATGGTTTGAAGCTGAGGGAGAGTAGGATGAGACTGGATCTTAGGAAGTTCTTCAGTATGAGGGTGATGAGCCTCTGGAATAAGTTGCCCAGGGAAGTTGTGGATACCTCCACCCTGGGAGGTGTTCCAGGTCAGATTGGATGAGGCCTTGAGCAGACAGCTGTAGGTGAGAGGTGTCCCTGCCCATGGCAAGGAGATTGAAGTGGATGATCTCTGAAATCCCTTCCAGCCTAAGACATTCTCTGATAAAACCCACTCCTCATCTCAGCAGGGTTTGCACTGCCATTAGCTTGGGCTACAGAGCTGTGTGGAGGGCAGGAGGCAGAGAACCAGCCTTGTCCCAACCTATGGTGAACTTGTTCAGACCTCCTTTGCCTGTTCACCTCCAGCTCCCATCACTTGGCTGGATTATGTCCCTGTTGGTGTCAACATCTCTCATTGCTGCTTTGCCATCATCTGGAAGCCTCCCTTCACCTGTACATCAATAGCTGCAGTTCTGGGAAAGCCACGTGGTGGCTTTGCCAAAATCAGCTGTATAAATATTACTGTGATGGTCTCTGCAATTGATGGTTGTTGCTGCAGAAAAGGCAAAGTCTTCCTGGAAATGCAGAATGGCTAGGACACAGCCCCAGATGCTGTGGTTAGCAGGAATAGAAGTGGGAAAGAGTTTGATCTGAGAGCAATGGTGGAGCAGGGCAAAGATTTTCTAATGTGGGTGTTTGAAGTTAGTGACTAAGCTCCACATTTAGATACTAAATAAGTGGCCTCAATTCTAAAGAGGTGGAGGTTTCCCGTATGTGGATTTGGGTGCTCCAACTTCAGGAGCCTGGATGGAGGCTGGCCTTAGATTTTCAGCACTTTTGGAAGGGTTTTCTAAGTCCAGCAAGTGTACAACTCCATCTATGTTAGTGCCAAGTGGGAGCCATGCACTTGCTGGATGTAGACAGCACAACCCTTCAGAAGATCCAAAGCCTGGTCCCAGAATAAAAGCCTCTGTGCAAAATGCCTCTGTGGGGACACGTAGAGATCTGGACCAAGCTGAGTGGTTACAGAGATGGGGCCCCATGCTAAAGTTGCAGCACTGAGCTTCCTTTTTCTTTTCTGCCTTTTCTTCCCATTGCTCAGCAGCTCCTGTCTTGGCTGGGTGGGTGGGTGGATGTTCCTGACAAGCTCAGTAGAAGAGGTGCAAGCACATGAAGTTGGAAATACCTAATCTGAGTACCAAGGTGGAGTAAGTGTGACTGAACAAATGGTTCCCAGCCCAGTTTTATGCAGCTCTGCAGGACACACAGAGCAGTTTTGCCTGCTGATGGCCAATGGGAAAAGAAACACTGGCTTTGCTGGAACAGAACAGATGGGTTAGGTTTAGCAGCAGTGGGAGGCCCATCACCTAAATGTTCACTTCCAAGTCAGGAAAAAGTCAAGATATGAGGCACATAGTCCCATCTGTGGGCATACTGGCAAGCAGGGTTGGCAGCCAGGTCTTTATGATCAAAAGTAATTGATGTGAAAAGATCTGAGAAGAAGAGTTGAGGTGGGAATGGCTGGTAAGCAAGGGCCCATGGCAGGGTATAACCTGGGGTTTGAGGATGTGGAAGAGCAGCTCTCGAGATTAACAGAAGGCTCATGATGTTATAGCTGTTTGTAAAGCAAGAGCAGGTGCAGGCAGCTCTCAAAAGCAGAGTCATACAAAACCAAAGGCTGTCCAGTGAGGGAGGATGGAGAAGCAGAAGAGATCACAGTTGTGTTACATTTTGGTGTGGGGGAGATTCCCCTTGAATTTTTCTGACTGAAGATTTGGGTGCCTGAGCTGTGGGAGCAGCAGACAGAGGCACCATGCCCTTGTTGGTGAGGTTCTGTGCACATCTCTTGTGTCCTTCCAGAGGCTGGTTGTGTGCCTGGAGGAGTCCATTTACATCCACAACATTAAGGACATGAAGCTTTTGAAGACTATTCTGGACACACCTCCAAATACAACAGGTAAGTACAGAAAAACTCTGTGACAGGGAGGGATCAGCTCTCCAGGAGCTTTGTAGAGCCACAAGACTCATGCTGAAATTCCATCAAACGTGTTTTTTGTGTCCCAACTCAGCTCTGGGCAGCCAGAAGTGCATGGAGGCAGGCAGTTGGGCTTGGGAGAGCAGAAACCCTGCTCTGTCCTGAGCAGATGTGTCAAAGGAGAGCAGAAATGGAGAAGAGGAGGCTGAGGGGGAATTTTGTTAATGCTTAGAAATATCTAAGGGGTGAGTGTGAGGAAGGTGAGGCCAGACAGTTCTCAGTGGTCCCCAGTGACAGGACAAGAGGCAATGGGCATAAACGTAGGAACATAGGAAATTCCATCTAAACTTTCTTCCTTTGAGGGTGGCAGAGCACTGGAACAGGCTGCCCAGAAAGGTGGTGGAGTCTCCATCTCTGGAGTTTTTCAAAACCCACTAGCTTTGTTGCCCTTCTCTGGACATGCTCCAGCACCTGAATGTCCTGTCCCAAGCCTGTGGTGTTTATGGGGCTGTTGTTATCCAAGTGCAGGATTCAGCATTTGGCCTTGTTGAACCTCCTATCACTGACCTCTGCCCATCGACCCAGCCTGGCCAGCTCCCTCTGTAGAGCTTGTGGTCACCTCCCACAGTGATCATCCCTGCAAAGCTCTCTCAGGCCAGGAAGCAGCCAGGCATAGCGCTAATTCCCTGCCAGGGAGTTCCCAGGAGCCTGGGCTACTACCTGATACTATTCCATGTAGGCTGCAAACCCCAGGGGCAGGGCAGGTGGCTGCAGAGCAGATCCTGGCTGTGCAGCCTGGGGTGAATCTGGCTTTCCTGCTGATGGCAGAGGAGCTATTTTTAGCCCTGGAGAGGGAGGCTTGGCCAGGTGCCCATGGCAGTGCTGCCATGCCCTGCTCCCATAGCCGGGCTGGGCACAGGCTGTGGCGGCGTTTCACGGCTGGCTGCTTGGGAAGCTGCTGATGTGCTCACGCATGGCTTGTAAGGCTTTCAAGGGAGACTCTTGTGGTAGCTCCCCTGACCTACTTCAGGTCTCAACAGATGGCCTCTCCATGTGGATTAAACACACTAAATACTGCAAATATAATTAAAGTTTAAAACCTTGCCGAGAAAGCCCAGCGGCGGCAGGAAGGGCCAGGGATCGCCAGGACTGAAGCTGTTCTGCACTGGGGGCTGAGTGATCAGGTCATGCTTTAAGAGCAGCAGCAATCAGAGCTCACTGGGCCATGAGCAGGCTTCTGGGGATCACAGGACTTCATACAGGCTTAATTTTTTAAACCCCTTTAACTGCAGCAGCTGTCATTGAAATGAGCTGAGTGACAAGGGCTGTGCCACACGTGCTCCCTTTGTCCTTGGGCCATCTGCTTTGATCCCAGGCTTGAGGATCCCTGAATATGGTGTGTCCTGGAAGCTAAGGTAGTCCAGCCTCACCACTCTCTGGACTCTCAGGGATCTGTGCTGGGGGATATAGGAGCACATGGCAAGTGTGCCACCTTCCTCAGGATGTGTACCCCAGGCACAGTAATGTGCATGGTAGGGACCAGGATTTGCTACAGTCCCACCAGCCGGTCATAGTGAGATCTCTGGCTGTTCTTGGCCAGAGCCTGGCTCCCAATCCAGCCTCTTCCATGCAGGGGAGGAAAATGCCCATGGCGGGCAAGGCTAAAGCATGTTGTTTGTCATATGGCTTGTGGCAGGGGCAGGATTTGCACAGAGGAGGGCACAGTGCTTGTGGTGACTTGTGTGCCACAAGGGCACATCTTGGGCATGACTGCAGCTTTGGAAACCACCTTACATGGTGGTTTCCAAGCCCCAGATGTGCCTGGATCTGCTGGCTTGGGGGCAAGTCCAGGCTTCTCAGACACAGTAGCATTTTTCCATGCTGCTCAGGAAAGCCACCTGTGATGTGGCATTCCCAAGAGTGCCATCCTGAGCATCACTATCTTCCCTCTTTCCTCCTGAGCCTGCCACTGCATGCACTAACCTGGGGCCCTCATCAGGGCTGTGGGGCTGCTGAGAGCAGAGGAGCATCTTCAAAGGCTGCCCATGTCTCTTGTGATCCTTGCTCCCTGTGTCCCTGAGGTCAGCCCAGTACACTCACAGCTGTGTTTTCCCCTGGCCTGGTTTCCCAGCCGCCTCTCCCAGCCAGGCGCAGAGCAAAGGGAGCTGGTGACTCACAGCAGCCGCTCAGAGCTTGCTTTGTTTAGTTCCAGCCCTCTCTAGATCCTCTGCTTAGAGAAAGGGCTCTGCTCATCTTCCCCCCTGCCATGCTGCCTGGGTCAGAGCAACACCATCCTGAAAAGATGAGATGCTCACCACGAGCACAGTCCCTGGGCTGTCCTTGCCTCCCTCCCATCCCTCCCTCCTTGGGTGCCTTTTAGTCGCTCGTGCTGTGCTGCAGCTTCACCTGGTGCCTGCTGTCCCTGGCATGGGGTACATGCCTCGGAATGATAGGGAGTGGAATCCTGGAGCCCGTGGCTGATCCTACAGCTCCTGGCTCCACTCTGGTCTCTTTGTTTAGTTATAAACAATGACCTAAAAGAAGGGCTTCAGCTGATCCTTCCCTGCTGCTGGGCCAGGGCCAGCACTGTGTCCTGCCCCAGCAGGCTGCACACTGTGTGTGTGCTCCGAGTGTCCCTGTGTGTGCTCTGAGTGTCCCTATGCACTCAGACAGGTGTCCTCTGCCTAGGGGTCCTGCCAGCATCCCCAGCAACCTTTAACCTCGTGGCTTCTTCCACATGTGGGATGTGTTGGGGGCCAGGAAGCTCAGGTTGTGCTGAAAACTTGAGTCAGATTTGGGAGAGCTGTGAGCATGCAGACGTGGTGCAGGAAGTGAGTGAGAGCCTGTTCTGTATGTGACAGGATTCACCAGGGTGGGTCCTCAGCCAGCAGCAGAATCGAGTGGCAGGAAGAGATGCTCCTTTCCAAGGTCATCTGGGGGACAGGCAGCTGGACATCCCCTCACACACATCCAACAGTCCCTGTCTCATCCTGTAGTTCCTGCTCACTTTGAAGGAGCTGCTTGGGAACCTTTGTGCTCACGTTAGCACAAAACCAGATGGCTTTTATGGGGAAGAATTCCCTCTGTGGTTAAAATTCAGCTAGGTTGAAGTTCCCTGTCAGCCAGAACAGTGGCATTTGCTTTGTCATTCTCTGCTTCCCTTTTCTGTTCAGAGAAGAAGGAAATGGTGCTGCCCAGCCCCACAGCCACTGCCTTGCTGTGCCAGCCTTCACATGCCATGCTTTGCACCAGGGCTGTATCCAGGCTGTGCTGCTTATCTGAGCATCTGACACAGCACCTAGTGCCTGCACACATCTGAGGGTGCCCAGCTGTGCCTGGGCACGAGTCAGTGTTAGCCCTGACACCGAGATGGCCCTTGTTGTGTTTCATGCACTTCTTGCCTTCTTAAAGGAGATGATTAAGGGCAGAGAAGCCCAGAGCATGCCCCAGAGCAGGACCCGGGCTCCTTTTGGGGAGGCTGGCAGCAGGGAGCCGTACTGTCCCGGACCAGCAGGTGTCCCCACGGCCGAGCCCGGCCCCAGCTTGCCGCTAGCCTGCACCCAGTGCCAGACTGCCCCAAAACGAGACAGAGCCTGAGCCCCCCGCCGTGGCCGTGGCCACGTTTCTGCTTTCGGTCCTCCACCAACAAACAACCTCAGCTGTGTCCTGCTCTGCTTGCCAGGCCTGTGTGCTCTCTCCATCAACCACGCCAACTCCTACTTGGCTTACCCCGGCAGCGCGGCCAGCGGGGAGATCGCGCTTTACGACGGAAACACTTTGGTAAGCGCCCAGCTCGCCCCTTTGGAGACTGCAAACAAACACAGCCACAGCAAAGCCTGCAGGGCCGTTGGGAAGGATGAAGAAATGCACTCCACCAAGCTAAACTGCAGGGGAATTGCCTGGGGAGCCACAAGCCCCATCCCCCTTGTATGGATGCCATGTGAAGCGAGACAGCCTCGTGGAGATCAGGAGATCTATCTCCCGGCAGAGAAACGTGACCCATTGCCCTAGAGAGCCAGAGCAGATGCCACACTGACACAGAGTTCCTATAGGCAATTTCTATAGGAGGTTCCTATAGGAGCTTCAGCAGAATATCCCATGGGAGTGGTGTGAGCAGGGGGGCTTGGAGGGTGGGGGGTTGGAGGTGCTCCAGGCACAGCACAGGACCTGAAGCAGCAGCTTTGCCGTGCCAGTGGCTGGAAGGGCTGCCGGACCCAAAGTCGCAGAGAGGGTGAGGTGTCCAAAGTCCCCTCAGGAAATCTGTCCCTGGCTGGAAGCAGGGTGATGATTATCTGCTGTTTATGCCAGGGCTTTGGATTACATAAGGCTGTGGCTCTGTACGTGCAGCGGGAGCTGAGGATCTGCAGCAGGGGAGGAGCAGAGCACAAGGGGAAAACTCTGCTGCTGTCAGAGGTACCAGCGAGGGCCTGGGCTGCCTGCAGGCACCAGGGTGGTGTCGCTGCAGCAGGATTTGCTGCACAGGCGAGGGAATGGCAGGGCTGCCAGCTCTGTCTCTGCGCAGAGAGAGGCAGAGGCATCAGAGAGGGCACAGTTGTGACCCCACAGCCCGGAGAGGTGGAGAGCTGAGGACCTCTGCCCCTGAAATGAGCTTTCTGTAATCACAGTGGCCATAGTAGGTGCAGAGTGAGCTGAAGGTAGGGCAAAGATAAGGAGTGCTGAGGGTGCTGTGGAGACACCATAAGTGTGATAGGATCCCACGAATCCGTATCAGCAGGCCTGGATAGGGTATGAGGCAGAGAATGCCCTGCCCTTACATAGTCCAAGGAGCAGTGTGTTTCTGCACTCACATAATCTTTTGCCTTGCAGAAAACAGCCTGCACGATTCCTGCCCATGATGGGCCTCTGGCTGCCCTCACCTTCAACTCCACCGGCTCCAAGCTGGCAAGTGCTTCTGAAAAAGTGAGTGAGCACCCTCCCTGCTGCCTGAGCCCTCTGCCCACGGCTGGCAGGAGAGTCCCAGCCAGCTCTGGAGCATGGAGAGTGGGACTTCTGAGCTGGCCATTCCTAATCACAGCCAGCAGAGGAGGGGCACTGAAAGGTTCACACTGACCCTGGCTGGCAAACAGGAGGGGCCTTTGCATGTCCAGAGTTTCCTGGGTGTGTCAGAGAAGAGCTCTTTGCCCTGCTCCTGCATGATCTTTCCATTTGCCTGTTTTGCAGGGCACAGTCATTCGTGTATTTTCCATCCCTGGGGGGCAAAAGCTCTATGAATTCCGGCGAGGGATGAAAAGGTCAGTTCATTCTTCTGGGGGTGACAAGTACACAGAGGGCTCCCAGAGCACAAATGTAAACACAGAGGGACAGGGGCAACGTCAGATCCTGGTGGCTTTGGCATCTTTAGCAGAAAGAAAACAAGAGTGAACGTATCAGATAGAAATGTCATTGTGCCAGACAGGCCACGCTGCGCCCAGCTGCCTCCAGCAAGTTCAGTGATTCAATGCAGTGTGGCACAGAGCAGGGCTGATTGCAGAGAACAGGGGGAGATTGAGTCCATTCACTCTGTCTTCTTTCTTACTTGAAATAATGAAGTCCCCAAAGTTAGCAACCCAACTCTTGCCCTCTCAAAGGAGATGCTTGCAAGAAGCTAAGTCATTTGTGCAGATCTTGATGGGCTGTTGCTGTTCCCTCAACTCTTCTCAGTAGATCCATCTCTGATTTAGCTCTCTTCCCCATCCCTGACCTGCCTGTGATTTTGCACCCACTTCTGCAAGTACAAAACCTGCTGTGATTGAGGCAGCTTGCCCCTGCTGAACCTGCACAGGAGGTGCCATATGTATCCCACTAGCCAGCGCCTGGGATATCCTCCCTGGCATTTGCAATACCAGAAGCTTTAGCTGCTGTAGCAAGGCCAGCACAGATGTTCACTCCACAGGCTGCTCTATGGGCAAGGACATTTCCACCTCTTTGGCTGTTTGTCTCTAGCTCGAGGCTACCCCTAAGCTGTGCTGAGCAAAGGGATTAGGGAAATGCTCCTCAATCAGCCCACAAGCTCTGCAGCAGCCAGGCAGGGTGCTACTCACTATGTGTGGGTTTCCTTCCTCCCCATCCTCTTCTCTGTGAGCAAAACCAAGCAGTTCCCTGAGTGGTATGCCATGAAGTGATCAGTCCTGTCTTTGCTTGGCCCTAGGTATGTGAACATCAGCTCCCTGGTGTTCAGCATGGATTCCCAGTTCCTCTGTGCTTCCAGCAACACGGAGACTGTGCATGTCTTCAAACTGGAGCATCTGACTGACAGGTGAGGGGTTGGCCTGGGTTAACCTGCCTGCCCCAGGGCTGTCTCTGCCTTTACACACTGGCCTCTCATTTCCTCACCACATACTTTCCATGACCAATACCAGCTGCAAACTCTTCAACTTTGTGTCCTGAGGAACTCACTCCTTGGAAAAGCTGCACACCACATCCCTATCAGCTTCATCCCTGCCTGCTTTGGGTTTAAATAGCTGCCATTGCCCCCTGCCTCCTTCCTGGTGCATAAATTGTGCAGGTCCTCTGAAGCCTTTATGCATCCAAGAGCAGGATCAGTTTGTCTGTTCCTGATGTATTTTGTCATGCTGACGGTGATAGCCCCACTGATGCTGCTTTGTGACACCCCCTCAGCCGGCCAGAGGAGCCTCCAACCTGGAGTGGTTACATGGGGAAGATGTTCCAGGCTGCTACCAACTACCTCCCAGCTCAGGTGTCAGGCATGATGAACCAGGATCGAGCCTTTGCCACCGTCCGCCTCAACGTCTCTGGACAGAGGAACATCTGTGCCCTCTCCACGTGCGTACTGACACCTGTGTCCCCTCTGCCACACCAGCCTGGGAGCAGGCACCACTATCTCTGCAGGACACCACCAGGGTGGCTGCTTATCTTGTGCCTGTAGAGCATGCAGTACACTGTGTGCTGTAGCTGTGTGTGGGTGCAGCTGTGTTGGGACTCCTCATTGCTTTTCTCATTAGGATTCAGAAGCTGCCTCGACTGTTGGTGACTACATCAGATGGACATCTCTACATCTATAACTTGGACCCACAAGATGGAGGGGAGTGTGTCTTAATTAAGAAACACAGGTAACTGTAGCTCCAGACACATCTGACACACGGGTTGATCCCTTCACAGCTTCAGGGAAACATCACTGGAAAGCAGTAAATGCAGGAGCAGGAACACTAGAACTGACTTGGTGATTTTTAGCTGCCTGATCTAACAGACGTGGGTGGAAACCACGTCAGCAAGGCAGGGACGTTGGGCTTCTTGCAGAGGACATCAGAGAAATCTCTGATGTGTAGGCAGTCGTGGGACAGCTTAGACAGCAGAGGTGGGCAGGCTGTGCCTTAGGAGATGCCTCCAGCAGCAGAATGCTGACCACTGTGGCGGTAAGGAGAGCAAAGCAGCTTCTCCAGGCACAAATGGGCGCTAGAAAGCTGACTTTGTGGGTAGAATGGTGCAGAGTGACGGGGAGCTTTCCTGAACAAAACCCCACAGAGATGCAGGCCTGCAGGCACGTGGGGCCAGAGCAGAGTCTGCCTGCTGCTGGTCAGTTTGTATGCAGATTGGATTCGATGCGTAACACCCTCCCCCGCTACACACACACATCTGGGCTGCTTGGCTCCAGTTGTGAAGCCTTTGGGGTGGGGTGTGATGTAACATGTGCTGTAAGCTGGGAGGTGGCTGACAGCCAGGAAAATGCCAGCAGTTTTTGGAAAAGCCACAAAACAAGAGCACTTCAAAGCTGCGCTGTCCAGCGTGCTCCAGCCGCCCCGCCGCCTTCAGACACCGCTGCCGCCTGCCCGCTCCTGGCCCCAAGCGGCCCTCCTGCTTTGGATGTGGGTTCCTCTGAGCAGCAGAGGACTGAAAAGGGCCCCTGGGTCATGAGTTATGTTACATCATACTATATCTCTGCTCAAACTCCATCCTAAACTAGCCAGGGCTGCTTTTCCCATCTAGTCCGCTCCTGTTGGAAGCCCTTTGGAGCCCCCTCTGTGATTAGAAACACTGTTTGCCTTTGTAACCTAAAGCTTTTGTGGTCAGTCTGGTCCCTTCTATTCTCATGCCAGCATTGTCCTCTAGCTGAAGTAGTCCTTCCCCTATCTTCTGCTTCCCCCCATGCTTTACTGGTGGAGCACAATGCTCCCCTCTGTGGTGCTGTTAGGGCTGCAGGCAGTGCCTGGATGCAGTGATGCTGATGGGTGATGTGCTTCAAGGAGACATGGATGCATGTGCTTGTCTTAGCCAGTGCAGTTTTGAGCAGAGCTAACTCTTCTTTCTTGCTCCTGTACAATCAGTCTGCTTGGCTCAGGAAAGATGGAAGAGAACAAAGAAAACAACCTTCAGCCTCCGTTACCTCAAACTTACGCAGCAACTGTAGCCAGACAAAGTACAGTGCCTTCAACTTCGACCATGCCAGGTAAGCATCACCTCTGCCCTCCCTCAGCGAGAAATAAGAAAGCCACCTGGGGCAAAGTGGAAAGTCTCCTCATTTCCAAAGGTTCAACCAGAAACACCACTTGTGCAGTGCAGGACTCCCCAGAACTAGGTGAGGCATTTTCTGCTCTGCTCCCTGGGACCTCTTGCCAAAGCTTCCCCTGTTCATGGCAAAGCCGTGCCACAAACAGGTCTGCTGGTAGAGCAGTAACTACATCTCAGCTTCACAGTCTGGCAGGCAGAGATTGCTGCCAGGCTGGTTTCCAGAAGTTGAAATCATGGGTGCAGAAGTGAGATCCCACTGGTTTTGACACCAGATCTCTACAGAGTCTCCTGAACCTGTTACACCAGACCCTACCAAAGCTTAGCATTACATTCTGCAGAAGACTGGTGATTATTACATTATGTTCCTGAGTCTAAAGGTCCACATACAGATATGGATCTTAATCTGAAATTGGGCTTACATTCATGGTGGGAGGATGAAATCTTCTGCCACAGGAGTTAGCCATGCAGTCCGTGGTGGTGTGTGCAGTCCAGGTGTCGATGGAGATCCCTTTTTCTTCTGCAGTCCCCCAGAACTCTGCCATAAAGCCAGGGAAAGCAGCTCTGTGCTCAGGAGGCTGATCAATAGCATGCCCACTGTTTGTATCCAGCCTCCTTCCACCCAGCCAGCCAGAATGGTTTGTGTTTTCTCTTGGACAGGCTATTCAGAGGACGGTGGTGCCCTGCGAGGAGAGGTGATCCCGGAGCATGAGTTTGCCACTGGACCAGTGTGTCTGGATGACGAGAATGAGTTCCCTCCTGTGAGCATTCGGGACCCCTAAAACTGAGAAGAAAGTGTTAACCTCTTGCAGAAGAGATACTGCTGTCCCCACCTTGTCCCTGCTCACTGTGAAGCTTACAATAACTAAGGAAGTTATAGGGACAGTGCCAGGAAAAGTACCCCAGAAATGGCAGCTAGGGCTGGGGCAAAGGTGATCAAACCTAAGCACCCGAGATGGACCTGAACAAACCAGCAGAGTGCAGATAGAGAGTGATGTTCAGACCCTGATCTGACCTTTGTGCCTTGCACAGGTTTCTAGTAGTAGCAGGAATAGCTTTAATTTGAACAATGCCATCTTGGAGAAACACAAGCTTCATGCTCCCTGTTGCATATACAGTTAATTGCTGTAGTGCATGGAATGCAACTGGGACTGGACTAGGTGACTTTTGGAGGTCCCTTCCAACCTGGACCATTCTGTGATTCTGTATACCTGAACCTCCCCAGTCTCTTCACTTCCAAGTTAACTGGAAAGGAAATTCCTTTTCCAAGTAGAAAGATGAAAGGCAAACCAGAGATTTAAACCATTTGGTGACTTTTATGTGGCACTTTCTCAGTTACCATTGGAAGCAGATAGTGGCTTTTTAAAATCCAACTGAAGCCTGGCAGTGTCTCTCCTCCTCCTTTTCCTACACACACATTGATTGTGTCAAGTATCTCAGCCCTAGAGGGACAGATGTTGGTACCGTGCTATGATCTGGTTGCAGTCAGATGTCCTCAAAGCAGTAATACAGCAGAATATTGATTTTCAGTTGTAGTCTTGGC
Organism: Melanerpes formicivorus; assembly: GCF_026170545.1. NCBI lineage: Eukaryota > Metazoa > Chordata > Aves > Piciformes > Picidae > Melanerpes > Melanerpes formicivorus. The sequence continues at coordinate 4,753,398 of NW_027142373.1, read as the reverse complement.
ATCCCTTGGATCCCTTACTCCATTTTTACACATCCTGCTGTTGGGAGTTTTGCCTACAAAAGGAGAAGGTAAAAACTCTTCTCAGGATCCCAGAATTTGTTCCAGATGCTGAGGCTGACCTCTGTGAGGTGCCTTGCTCTAGCTGGTACAAGGTTGTTACTTTGTTACTTAGATAAATGATTATTAGCTCATTGATGATCAGTGCCCTTTGGAACAACACTGCCTAGGCCCAGCTCAAAGTGCATAAACCTCAGGCCAGTGCTCTTCTGTAAGCTGTGATGCAACTGAGAACAGGAGCTTTCTAGTTGGCCTGCTCCTGTTACTCAAGAAGGATGTTTGAAATGTCCCTGCTCTGGTCACAGTCCTGTGGCCCTGGAGAAGCCGGTGGCCCAGGCCCCCTGGTAGGAGCTGCAGGGTCAGAGAGAAATCCTTTGGTTCCTTCTGATGAACCTGCTCTTCAACATACGATCTGGGGACAGGCAAATGCCAGCAAGCAGGAATCATGCTGCTCCTGAATCAGCCTTCCTGCTGGGGCTGTGCTGTGTAAAAGCAGCCCCAGATCCCTGTGGTCCAGCAGCAGGAGCTTTATTAAACCAACTTTGATCTGTCACAATCCTGAGCCGTAATTAACCTAACAGAGCAACTTAACATCTGTAACCTTAGGGAGGAGGCGGTGTGGGAGGGAAGGTGCTTGCCTAAAATACTCTCTTGCTATGTTGGCTTAGCAATTGGAGCTTCCAGAGGAAGTCTTCTCAGCTAGGGCTTGGGTTTGCCCCTCTGTTGCTAACATGTTCAGCATCTGGTCTGGCAGCGGCGCGGGCTCCCGCTGGCCGAGTGCGCACGGAGGGTCGCAAGGCTGTTTTGATGCTCTCCATTTCTCTGAACTTTGCTGTTTTCTCAGAGCTGAGGTCTTCTGCCTCAGTGACGCGTTCAGAAGCGGGGGGAGGGGGGCGGTTCAGGCATCAGTCGTTTGCTGTGTGGAGAAGGAAGGAGAGCAAACCTGACCTTATCCAAGAAAAATGTTTTGCCAGCGTTCCGCTTTGCGGAAACATGGGAAGGGTTTTGTTTGTTTTCCAGCGTGCAACAAAAAAGACGTTTGAAAAACCTCAAAACTTGTGACAAAATGGAATATTCACCCACAGCCCATGCCACGAGGATGGCTTTGAACTTAAGACATACTTCTGGACAAACAGCACTGCTCAGACCCAGCAGTTTCTTCTCCATTTTGAAACATCCTGCTTTCCCCTGACCTCGAGCAAGACTTCAGAGGCTCAGCTGTTAGGAGTGAGGAAAAGCAGCTTCAGTCTAACACAGGATCTGTTGAGATTGTTGAAAACTGCCTCTTGGTTAAACAGGAGGAGGGACAGATCAGAGAAGAGATGAGAAGCCCAAGGAGGGCTCATAAAACATGGCCGCAACAAGAGCAAAAGTGGATGTTGCTACTGATTGCGCCAGGGCTGCTGAAGGATCCTGCAGCAAGAGGTCAGCAAGTTCAGCTCCAGCTTTTGCTTGCAGGGATGGGGTGGATTAAGTCCTTTCAGGTCTGCTGTTGATCTCACACAGGAAGGACTCAGGCATTATTGAGATGGACAGGAGCCTAAAGCCTCAGCTGAAGCCATGCTTGAGATGAGCTGGGAGAAGCTGCGTGGCCCTTGTGCTGTGTGGTTAGAAGGTGTTTCAGCTCTGGCTGCTGGTGGTTGTGGTGATCATGGCTGTTTTCTGGTCACCTGCCACTTATCTGTGGGTTTGTCAGTGTCAGGTTTTCAGTGGTGTCAGGAGTTGTTGGTGTGTGCTTTGGGACAGGCAGGGCACCACTTGGCCAGCTCCACTTTTGGGAGCCACTATGGTCAGAACAGCTTTGGGGTAGTGCTGTGAGGTTTGATGAAATCCTACAGGGTTCAGCAAGCAAGAGGGCCTTTGTGGACCTGAGGAACACAACCAGAGGGTCTTAAAAATGTTGGGATTCAGCAGGAAAGGTGATTTCTTCCAGCAGGCTGCTCAGTGCTTTTCCAGGCATACATGATCTGTTCTGCATTTGGCTGCACACTGAAACCTGTCAGCTTCAAAGCAGGGTTGATGTGGAGGCTTTATCAGAACCATGTCATTAAGTCAGGCATACAGCACTCAGCTCCTCAGGGATGACTTCCCCTCAGGAACACACTGACAGTCTTCAAAAACATCTCTTCCACATCCAAAACTGCCTGAGCACCCTGCCTCTGCTGCCAAAGGATGCTCCTGCCCAGTGCTCCTACTTGCAGCCTTGGTGACAGGGTGGAAGGAAAAGCCCTCCAGAGGTCAACAGCAGCCATCAGCAGCTCCCCTGCAGCTCCCACTCCTGCCCTGCTCCCTGGAAGGACAGGCAGCACAACATCCCCATCCTGGCAGCCCTGCTCTCTGCAGAGAATCCCAGCATGGGGTAGCTGCATGCTCACTGCTCCAAACCATGATCCTTATGGAAGTAGCCAGGTTGTAGATGGATCTTTGGCTCCATGGGACCAGGATTTGTCCAGATTCCTCTTTGCTGGAAGGTGTTCCACTTTTCAGTAGCACCAAAATGTGGCACTGGTGATTTGAAGGGATTTTTTTTTCTTCAGCAGCTGGCAGTAGAGATTTTGCAGTGAAGCTCTTCACTGATCATGTTCCACCGGGGATGAGCAAGTTTGGCAGAACCCAACTGGCCTCTTCTTCCTCGTGGCAGCTCCTGCACTGGTAGCTCAGACAGGCATTTTGGGCAGTTGAGGCTCACAGGATTAATCTCAGCTTATCAGTGCATTATCTGAGTTCCCTTGGGAAACTTGGAACCTGGTGCCAAAACTGGACAAGGGATGGTCCTGAAGCCCATGGAGAGATGGATCCTGGGAAGAGAGCTGGCACAGACCCTCCTGCAGCTGTGGGGATCACATCTGTACTGCTGGGAGACAGTGGTCACATCTGGCAAGGCTGGAGCTGGTACAGGGAGATCTGTGCCTTGGTTTGTGCTTTGTGTCTGCCTCAGGTGCTGCAGCAGCCTCACAGCTCTGCCCAAACCTCATCCAGGAGCAGGTGCACATCTTACCCCAGATTCTCCAGCTTCATCCTGTGGCTGATGTGAAGTGGGTCAGGGTCCTGGCTACTGCTGGTTCTTTTCATTCCTGCTTTGCTCTTTCACTCAAAGCTTTTGCTGAATCTTGGGCTAGGGTTTCCCTCACCTATCCAGTCTAATGTGTAGGTGGTTAACTCTGGGCTTCAGAGTTCACTTCAGATGGATCTGGAGACCCCAGAAGGAGGTGGTGATGCATGGCACACACCTTTCCCTTCCCACCAGTAGGTGAATTTTTTGGGAGTACTTAGCAAAGCAAACAGATTTGAACTCCTCCAAGCCTGGCAGTGCTGAACCCAACGCCAGCTTCAAGGCAAAGCCACACATCACCATGCCAGGTGGTTCCCGTTCCCAGGACTGCCAATTTGGGGAGGGGGAAGAGTAAGTAAATAAACAAATGGAAAAGTGATCCCAGATCTGCCTTTGAATGGAAAAAAAAGTAAAACCACTCCCATGAGTGCAAAAGCCCAACTTGCCACACAGCCTGTTGCTGGGGGGGAAAGTAAGGGCCTTCTGTTTTGATTTTGGTAGATAATCTTGTGCCGCGGAGGCCAGCCGGGCGAAGCCAAGAGGTCATGAGGAGGAGCAAACAGCCACGCTTAGGACAGCTGCTGGGAAGTGCTTTGGAAGGAATTTTGAAGAACAGGATTTGGGAATCCCCCCCCCAAGAGAAGAGAAAATAATAATTCCTAACTAAATCAGTCCAAGGTGGGACACTGCTTTGGGGTTTTTTCCCTCCCCTACGGTGTGCTTTAAGTGACTCCCTAGCCTGACTTCTCCCCCACCAAGCCTTGGTTGAGTTTGTGTCTGGATGGGGTGTCCAGGTACTGTCTGCACATTGAATGCTCTGTTGAAGGCATGCAGAGGGTAAGAGCACAGTGTAAATGCTAATTTAATCAAGATTTGTATGTACCCAGAATTTTCTATATCCCCCCTGTTGTCCCCTTTTCTAATTTATGCTGGTTTCCGTGTATAAATGTACTTCTAGAAGAGATATTCCACTGATGTCTTTGTACAGTCTCTCCAGCCACACCCTTTTACCCCAGCAAAGTATTATTATCTTTTTCTTTTTTGCAGTGATATTAGAGAAGATGCCATTTGATATGTTTTAAAGACAGAATAAAGTCACATAGTCTGTCCCTGGCAGCTGGCTGCCTGTCTTCCTGCTGTTCTTTGTGGGGCCCTAAAGATGTCAGTCTTGATTAAGTTTTAGGAGTGAGAGAGTGGGTTTGGAGGGGGCTGGGAGGAGGGTGGCTGCTCTCACACCACCCACCTGGCCAAGCCCACACAAGTCCCTGTATGGCTTGTCCAAAGAAAGGTCTGGGGGTTCAGAATTGCTTCAGACAACCCTCACTCAGCTGCTGAGAAATCTTGGTGGTTTCTGAAGTTTCAGTTGCACCTTAGATTTTGCCTCTGCAGCTCCCCAGGCCTTTGCATCAGCCCAGAAATGGCCTTCTAAGAGCTGCTTCACCCCACCTGCACCCCTGGTAGTGCAGTGGGATCAGCAGGAGCAGGTCCTCTGCCTGGAGCCCTGATCTGCTGGCAGACCCCAGGGCAGGGACCTCTCCCTGCAGTCACACCCTTGGTCTTTCCATGCAGAGTTGACAGGGAGCAGCCACCCCAGTTCTGCACTGTAGACCTCTTCCCCCACACCTTCCCAAAAAAAAAGCCTTTTCCAAGCACTGGGACTTGGGGCTTTGCAATCCCAGACCTCCACCATGGCAATGCAACAAGCTCAGCACCCAGGAGACAGGAGAGCTCAGGATCATCCGTCTTAGGCAGGCAGCAGGATCTAACAGAACCCTGGCAACACCTGGCAGCTGGTGGAGCAGGTGCTCTACTTCCCAGAGCGCTCACCTCATGCCAGCCAGGAACTTTCTCTGCATCCACAAGAATTCTAGGCTCTCAGCACCAGAAGGTATTTGCTCAGAGGGGATAGGCCTCTTCCTCCCCACCCTTCTGCTCCTGTAAAGTCTACTTTAGAGGAAAGCCAAGCCAATTTCCCAGAGGATTTCTCTCCCATAGCCAGCTCTCACAGAGGATTGTTTTAACTCAAGATTTGGCTCTTTATTTACTAAAGAGCCCTATAGAAATCTTCTTATTCCCTGTGCCCAGAGCCACCTGTAGCTGGCTCTGCCAGCGTGACTGACAGTCTTGCCCTGCAGTAAAGAGACACTTTAGGTGCTCACACAGACCCACAGCTAACTCACCTCCCTGCTTCCTAGCACAGAGCAAAGAGGATCAACTGACCATGAGGAAAAACTTTGTTGTAAGGGTGCTGGAGCCCAGGAGCAGGCTGCCCAGAGAGGTTGTGGAATCTCTTCCTCTGGAGAGATTCCAGACCCACCTGGACACTGATCCTGGGCAAGCTGCTGTGCGTGTCCCTGCTTTGCTTTAGCAGGGGGGTTGGACTGGGTGATGTCCAGAGGTCCCTTCCAGCCCCCACCATGCTGGGATTCTGATTCTGTGACTGCATCTTCTATACCTCTTCTCCATGGCTAGCCTCTAGCCTGGAGCCAGTGAGCACAACAGTCCTGTTCACAGACAGCAGGCCTGGGAGAGGAGCAGCTTGAGGAGTCATTTGCTCAGAGACAAAGCCACCTCGCTCTTTGTTCCTGTTGACGCTCCAGCATGGCTGGGCCAGACCTTGGCACTTGGCACCTGCAGGCCACGTGCTGTGTGCTGCAGCAAGGGGTCACAGCTGGGTCTTTGGAGTAATCTGCAGTTGTGATGTTGTCTGTTATGATGTCCTCCAGAGCCTGGGCGTAAGCCCTTCTGATTGCAGGGAGCACTGCCTGATACTCCCTGGATGCCACATCCAAAGGCTCCTGCTCCTGGATGTCACGCTCCAGGTTGAAGATGAGGGGTGGCTGGTGATGCTCAGCTGGCCCAGTGCTCCCATCACAAGCCATTGCTCCTCCTAGGGAGGAAAGGAGAGAAAAACTCTGGACTCCTAGGCTGCCCAGGGATCCTTTCTGTATTCCTCACCCATCTGTGATGGCCCAATCCCACCCAGCTTCAGAAGCCCAGGTCCTACTGCTAGTCTGAGAGTGCTTCTGAAGTCCTCATCACACAGACACAGGACAGCCTGGACTTACTCCTTGCTGGTCTGCTCTTGCTTGAATTAACCTGAGCTGGTTTTTGCCTGTATCTGCATGGAACCATGAATTCCAGAAGGTTTTCCCCCAGGGTTTAGGATTGCTAAAAGGACACAGTACCTGTGGTGTAAAAAGCCTTGTACTGAGCCAGCCGTAGTGCCTCTATCTCACCATACTTCCCAGCTGCCCCGCTGTTGGGGTGGAGCAGAACCTGAAGGAAGAACAGAAATGTGCCTGTCAGCCCCTTGGCAGAGAAAACTGCTCTGGGAGACCCAGAAGAGACACACACATTTAGAGACACCATTTAGCCCCTGGGCTCTGAACAACTGAGTTTTGCTGGCTGAAGAGTGAGACAACAGCAAAAGGATACCAGCATCTCTCCTGTGTCTTCTTTACCCTCTGAATTTACCTCCCCAGACCAATTCTAATACGAAAAAGGGATCATGAAAGTGTGGAGGCTCTCAGCAGAGCAGGGCAGAACATTTTAGAGTCGAGATGTTACCCAGGTGCTCTGTGTCCCCCACCACTGCCCCACGCCAACAGACTCCTGTCTCCCTCAGTGCTCACAGCTCAGTTGGTGGCAGGGACATCGAAGGGAGCCGAATTGCTGCCTGAGGCCAGCAGCAAGCCACAAACCGAGGGTGAGCTCATGCGAGGCAGAGGCTGCTGGGGTAGGTGAGGTGCTGGAACATCGCTGCCGGTCCGTCTCCGGTCACTGACTCACCCTGCTGTGCGAGCGCTCCCTTCCCTAACAACAGCACAGGGAATGGGGCTGAGAAGGAAGGCAGAGAAGGGAAGGGTGGGTCAAATTTCTCCTTTTTGGTATTTAGGACACTTGATCCACACAGGACGACTGCTTTGGCACACTGGAAGGAGAGGACAAGTGAGCCGGCCGGGTCAGCGGGCTCGCCGCTCAGATAATATCTGCCGTGGAGCCAATGGCTTCATCAAGGGATGAGTCACTCGAGATTTCCTCCCTGGGAATCGAGTTGAAAAGTGATTCAAGAAGTTTCCACTGTGCTAAAAATGAGAAACATCTGCTGGAGTTGTAGGCAGCTGCGGTGCCGAGTTTAGTAACAGCGTTCACAGCTGAGCAGCACGGTGATGCCGGAGCAGGTGCCCGGCGTGGAGCCCTGCCCTGCTGCTCAGCACCACCAGGCACCCACCTTGGTCAATCCCATGCTACCTGGTCAGGATGTGGCCACCAGCTCGGGGGACCAGTAGGTAACTCACCCAAAATTGCTAGGATTGATGATGGGGAATGATTTCCAAATGCTCTCGGGTTTCTTTATCACTCTTCCTTGGAAGGTAAATTAAAAAGGAAATTCCCTCTGGAATTTGGTTTCAAAATCATGGGTTAGGGGAAAAAATTACAGTGGTGCAGTGTGAGCCTGCTGCAAGGAGGAGACTCAGGCTACAGAATGTCCTCCTGCTGACACTTCTTGGTCAGAATAAGACAGCTCTGAAGCAGAAATCATAGAGTCATAAAATTACTTTGGTTGGAAAGCTCTCTATGATCAGAGTCCAGCCATCAACCCAACACCACCGTGGTCATTGAACCATGTCCCAGAATGCCATGTCTACATATTTCTCCAATACCTCCAGGGATGGTGACTCCACCACCTCCCTGGGCAGCTTGTTCCAATGCCTGACACTATCTCTGTAAAGAAATTTGTTCTTAAGCTCAAATCTAACCCTCCCCTGGCACAACTTCAGGCCATTTCCTCTCATTCTATCACTTGATGCCAGAGAGAAGAGACCAACCCCCACCTCACTCCAACATCCTTCTCAGGACTTGTATAGAGCAAGGAGGTTTCTCCTCAGCCTCCTCTTCCTCAGACTAAACAACCCCAGTTCCCTCAGCCTCTCCTCACCAGACCTGTTATCCAGACCCTTCCCCAGCTTCATTGCCCTTCTCTAGACACCAATATCCAAGGGCCCACAAAGTCAAGTTACCAGAAACTGAACCAATTCATCTGCTTTTAGCCTTAAAGCTTTGCCTACACCCTGCTGCCAGTCAGAGCTACCTTCAGCAGCCCAGCTGGGACACTGCCATCTCAGTGTTAATGCACTCAAGGCTCCTTTGCTACCAACAAGTGAGTTCCTAAACCTGCCTCATAAAACCCCATACTGAGGAAATCTCTTTTCAGTTACTGTATAATTAAGGAGATTGTTTCCATTGAGCCCTTTCAAGAAACACTCCCAGGTCTGCAGCTCAGCTATTACTCTGTGACTCTGTTATTTTAATTTTCTTTTTTTTTTTAAAAAAGGGAGGAGGGGGGAAGGGGGAAACCCTCTTCACCCCAGAAAACCCTTTGTCTGAACTCACTGCTCAAGGGCTGTTTGCACAAGGGAGGGAGCGTGGGGTGGCCAGCACACACCCCTTTGCCATTCAGCTCATGGAAAGAGCTCATTTATCTGACACTTGTACCCTTGCTAGATCTTGGAGGATGTGTTTATTTTTACTGCAAACAGCCTTCACTCCAAGCAGGACCTTGGCATCACCCCAGGCCTGTCACAGGTTGTGCTGGGCTGAGCTGGGACACCCAGCAAGGTTAGCCTGGGCAGCTTGCAGCAGGGAGCCCCAGCTAGGGAAGCTGCGTGGAAACCGGGTGGTGAAGCAAGCAATCAAACTGCTTTCAGGAGGGTTGGTGGCAAGGAAAACCCTGGAAGATAAGACTGGGGGCTGCTGTGAGCTGCTCTCAAGTGAGAAATGAAAGGCAGAGCCAAGAGGGGAGGGAGCAGGGACAGGCTCCTGATGGCTCCATGAGGCCGGAGCAGGGGAGTGCTGCGTGTCCCCTCCAAGGTCACCCTGTCCCACAGCAGCGCTGGCAGCTGGATCCCATCTCCTGAGAATGCCCAGCTCAGGCTGCCAGGACAGGCAGGAACAACCTGTCCCTACCCACCCTGGCTCCCAGCCCTGCAGAGGCTAATTCACCTTGGACTGAAGCACAACTGTCCCAGAAAAGCACTGGGGAAGCCTGGGGGGTCTGGTGGTGCACAGCAGCTCAGGACTTTGTTCCTCAGTCTGAGACGCTGGTGTGGGCTAGTGCCTCTCCACCACACCCTGACACACAGCAACCACTGCTCCCAACAAAATATTGCTCCCAGGAAACCATGATTCCCAGAGAACCATCACTCCTAGCAAACCATCATTCCCAACAAACCACCATTCCCAGCAAACCATTGCTCCCAGCTAATCATTATTCCAAACAACCCATTGCTCCCACAAACCACCCATCCCTGCTCCCAGCACCACACATGCAGGAGAAGAGGCTCAACCACTGAGGAGCAGAGCTGAGCTGCATCCCATCCACGCTCCCACTTCACCTCCTGGTTCAGCAGAGGGTTCCATAAATACAAAGCAAATACCAAAACCCTGATGGACACAGAAACCAAATCCAAGAGCCCTGCTGGGAGCTGGCTCTTGGTACTCACAGGAGGGGGCACTTTAAAAGCAAAATCAGACTTTATCTGTGGAGCTGCCATCAAAGTCACTTCTTGTTTATGTTTTTCCCTTTGATTCTGCAGAGCTCTTGTGCAACTCTGAGAAGAATGTGTGGCCATCCTGCTTGTTCTGGGAGCCACGTTTTGTGGGCTTGCAGGAGCTGTCAGCAGCTCCCATTGTATGGGCAGAGAGCTGCAGGGTACAGGGCTGCCTTGCTTGGGCACCAGCAGTGGGCACGTTTCCCAGCCCAGAAGCTGGGAGGAGGAAGGCATCATTATGGCTCCATCTAACAAGAGAAACAAAGTGGCTGCAGCTAGGTGCGGGCCCCTGGGATCTTCTCTTTCCCACACTGATGTATCTGTTGTGAGTGGGAAGCAGACACACGGTGCTGGGCACTGCTGTGTGGGCAGACAAGCCTGAGCATCCCTTGGGACAGCTGGCACAGCCTGGGTGGCACACAGGATGGCACAGCAAGCTGCAAGCACAGGCATTGCATCTGTAATCCCACAGTTATGACTAACTGTACAACAACTCTTCCTTAATCCAAAAGCCTTTTTACCCTGGTACCCTGTGCCCAGCCTTGGTGCAGCTGTCTCCAGCTCTCCTGCTCCTCCAGGCCAGCAGGATGATGATCCCATGGGGCTGTCCATCACCATTTCTGAGCCTTTCTGCCCCCCACTTACCTGGTTTAGCTCAGAGGTGGTGGGACCTGCTGCCAGTGGGGGGATGTCACTGGCAGGGGTGGCTTTGCCTTACCTTGTGCCCTGCATCTGACCAGCCAAAGAGAACTGGTGACACGTCCAAGCCATCAAAGCGTCTGTTCGGTGGAAGTGATGCCCCAGCCAGGGCCACCAGCGTAGGGAAGATGTCCAGGGTGCTGGGAAAAGAGGTGGCTTTCATCAGAACATGTAGTGAATCACCCCTGAGGGTCCCTCTAAGGCCACCTGCACCCCAAGGCCCCTCACTTGGGGTGCACTGATAGCAGGGGAGTGCCTTGGAGTGTGAACTAGCTGCTTCATATCACCCACCCCAACAGCTAAGCTCTGCAGAAAAGGTTAAACTCAGCCTGCAGCAGAACTTGGCCCTGGCAAGCCCTCACTCTCCACACCTCCCAGCCTCAGCGTGGCTCTGTGCCAGGCGCTGTGGGTGCAGCCAGGATCTGCCTCTCCCCATGCCCAGCAAATCCTGCACCCGCAGGGCAGCCCCCTCCTGTCCTCCTCCCCAGGGGACAAATGGAGCAGGCCAGCAGGTCACCCTCTGGAGAAAGTGCTGGCAGAGGGATTTTTAGGGCAGTTCCAGCAGATCCTGTGGCCCCAGGGAAGTGCAGCCTGGCATTTGCAGGGCACAGCAGGAGCTGAGGTGACCAGCATGGAAAATGAGAGCGGTGCTGTGTGTGCTCTCCCACCAACACCCCTCAGCCCTTCCAGTGCTCAGTCCTCAGAGCCTCAGCCACAAAAAAAGAGCTTGGGGCTCACCCTTTGTCACTTCCCAGTGAGGAGGGATTCAGGAAAGGAGTGGGTGACCTCATGCCCCCCCCAGCTCCATGGGGATGCAGAGGGAGAGTCTCTGTTCTCCTGCCTGCTGCCTGTGGCCCCAGGGTCAAAGTTCAGATGTGGTCATTCCCCACCTGCCAGCACACCCCCGTGGTGTGGAGAGACCATGGATCAAGCAAAGCCCTTGCTATGGTGCCAAGTTCCCCTTGCTGTGGTGGGACAGGGACCACCTGGTTCTGGCACCAGCCTCTCATGCGGCCTTGGCATGGGCTTCCCCTCCACCAGCTGTGTTGCCTGGTGGGTCTGGACTCAACTCCAGTAGGTCTGGGACAGTCCACACACAGCCACCATATCTGACCTCCACCTTCCATGTCCCACTCCTGCAAGGCACAAGGGTCTTATCCCCACCATCACCACCAAGTGCATCCCTCCCTCTCACAGCCATGGTCATGGAGTGACCCCACACCTCTAAAAGGAGTCACCTGCCACAGGGGAGTCCCACAGCCCTAAGGGACAGCAGGACACACCACAGCACTGCCCTCCCTGGAGATGCAGTGATAGCATGGGAGCCAACAGGGATTCAGCCCACAGCCTTCTGGCTGCAAAACCCAGGGCTGGCAGCATGGAGGTCAAACCCTGTGGGCATGATCAGGGCAAAGAAATTGCTGGGGGGAAAGGGAGGCAAAAACATCAGATCCCCAAACTGAGGGGTCCCCAGGGTGCTGCCCCTGTCCCACCACCCAGCTCCTGCCACCATGCTGCTCCTGCTCAGTGTGTGATGGTGGCTGTGTGAGAAGAGAGAGAAAAGAGCCTCGAGCTGCAGGCCCCCAGCTCTGCCACAGAACCAGTTTTGATTTAGCTGCTAAGAGACGGAGAGAACAAATAAGAACAAACACTGCTGAGTGCAACCCCAGGACGGCACTGGTGGAGGCAGCCCCTGCTGCCAGCCCAGCCAGGAGGCTCCCAAAAACATCCTGATCCCTGCTGTGCCCCAGGCAGGGACATCCCTGCAGCCACCTCACTGAGCTCAGCCCAGGTCCACCCGAAATGGCAACCCAGGGCAGGCTCTGCTTCATGTGCTCCTGGTCATATGGATGCTCAGCACCCTCAGGATTGAGAGAGGTGATTCTGCCACTCTGCTCTGCTCCACCTCATCCAAGAAGGACATGGGCCTGCTGGAGGGAGTTCATAGGAAGGCCATGAAGACAATCAGAGGGCTGGAGCAACTCTGCTACAAAAACAGGCTGAGAGAACTTCAGCCTAGAGAAGAGAAGGGAAGGGAAGGCTCTGGGGAGACTTTTGGCTTCATTTCAATATCTGAAGGGGACCTATAGGAAGGCTGGGGAGGGGCTGTTTAGAAGGGCTTGTGGTGATAGAATGAGAGGGAATGGTTTTAAATTAGAGAGTAGATTTAAGTTGGACATTAGGAGGAAGTTCTTCACAAGGAGGGTAGTGATATACTAGAACAAGTTGCCCAGGGATATGATTAAGGCCACATCCCTGGAGACATTCAAGGTCAAACTTGATGGGGCCCTGAGCAACCTGATCTAGCTGGAGATGTCCCTGCCCACTGCATGGGGTTTTGATATGATGACCTTCAAGGGTCCCTTCCAACCTGACACATTCTATAATTCTATGATCCAACCTCCAGCACAGTACATGTGGACACTCTAGGGTTGATCCAAACAGCCCTGACCCAGTGGATGGGGACTGCTGGAAGCCATCACCAAGGTAGGAGGACAACACGATTGAGGGCAGAGGTGGTCAAATGTAGGGGCTGGAAAAAGGCACAAAAAAATAGGATTTTGGTCAAAACTGGCATGAAAACAAAGGCCCTACCAGCAGGCACATCTCAGAAGATGAGCTGGGGAAGGGGAAGCCACGCTCCCAGCCCCAGTCCGTGCCAAGAGAGATTTAATAAAGTCACTCCAGTGTCCTGCTGCCACCCAAAAGGCTGAGGGCAAGGGGCTTAGCAGTGCCTAGAGAGGGGCAGAGCTGCCCAGCATGCTGGGCTGGCCCATAAGCATTGGATGAGCATTGCCCAGCCCCTGCAATGACGTGGTGCAGGCAGCTGCAGGCAGCCAAACCAGCTCTGCCCACACCTCAACCAGTTTGCCCAACCTGCCCAACCCCATGCCGCCGGCACAGCCAGAGTGGTGCAATTTGTTTCCTCAGCACCCCACTGACCTATTTCTTCCCTGCCCTAGTTCAGGTTGGGGCAGGGAAGGGCAGCAGCTCCACGGGTGGCTCCAACAATTAAACACAATCAAGAAAAGCCAACAAGGCAGTTTCTGCAGAGCCCAGCGTGCAGGTGCAGGTCTGTGGTGATGCCTCAGCATTTCTCTGCTGGCTTTAGCTTCTCCAGCCCCTAGGCACACTCACCCTCACTCACCTCTCCCCTCCCTGCACCGGGGAGAGGCAAGGCATAGGCTGTTCTCAGCTGCATGGCCAGGGCTGTCAGCGTTTTCATAACCTCAGGGGCAGAAGAAGGCTCATGCAGGTGGTTAATGCCTGCTCTCACCCAGCTCCTACTCCTCCTGGGGGATCCCACTGGACAGGGCTCCCTCCTGATGAGCGGAAGTCTCCCAGACACATCTGCATGCAGATTTCATTTCCTCTCCAGCTTCTTGGGCTTCCCTGTCAGCTTGGAGGGACAAGTCTTGAACTATCCTATTTCATGAGGGCAACAAGAAGTCAGCCCATCACACACTTACTTGTCCTTCAAGGGATATCCCCAAGGGTGGCTCTGTGTGCAGAGAAAACGTCCCTGCCCTGCAGCACTGCGAGCACCAAGCAACCCCTGTCCTTAACAACCCTCAACCTCCCTCTGCATCCCCCTGCATTCCCTGGCCAAAAGCTCAGAGCAGGGCTAAGACCATAGTAGTGAAAACTTTCTGAGAATGAGCAATCACTCACATCCCTGAGGCTGCTTCCCAAACAGGGGGGTGGCCTCTTCCTATGCCAAAGCATCACCCTGCACCAGCCAGGCATGGACCTGTGGCAATGCCAGGCTAATGGAAGGACATCAGGCACACTGTGACTCCCAAGAAGCTGCAGAGCTGCTTCCCAAGAGCCTGGGGAGCAACATAGCCCATGCTGCTGATGGCTTGCTAGATTTCCAGTTGTCCAACCTGCTGGACTAGAGCTGGGAAATGCAGGAGATAAGGTCTTTGAGGAGATAAATGGGATGCCTGAACTTGGTGGCAGGGCCACAGCTATGTGCAGTGGGGTGAGAAGGTTGGGGGAAGGTGAGACTTGGAGGATGGGGCCCAGCACTGATCCTGTGCTGCACTGCTCTGGCTGCCTGAGAAGGTTGGCAGCTCTGCCCCACATCCTAGTGGTCACTCCCTCACCCAGCCATGGAGGAGAAGGTTTTGGAGGAAAAACCCAAGGGTTGCTGCCTGCACACCATCCTCTCCACCAGAATCTTCTCTTGCTTCCAAAATTCCAGCTCCCACAGCTGCCCTCAGGCTCTTTAAGGACTAAATGGCTCCATCTCATCTCATGGACCTCAGAAACACCCAAGGCCTCCAGCACCCACCACTCAGGACCAACTTCCAGCAGCTGGGATATTCCCAACACCCAGCAATCCCCCATGCCCCACCACCTTGACCTCCACCATTTGGTGTTTCAAGGGATGAAAGGGCATGAAGCATCCCCACTGTACTGCCCTCAGCCCAGGCTGTGCCACCTCCATGCATTTGCTGCAAATTGGGGGTGAAGAGTGGAGCAACTGCCGCACGCAGAGCTGCAACTCCTAGGAGGAGAGCTGCAACTCCTAGGAGGAGAGCTGCAACTCCTAGGAGGAGAGCTGCAACTCAGCTGCAGCGAGGACCCCTCCACACCACCTTCCATGGTGCAAAGGTCTCAGCGAGAAGCAGCAGGCAGCATTTCCCCTGGGCTCTCACCGGAAACTTGTCACCTCCCAGCCCGGCCGCATCCTGTGCTCACTGCAAAGCGGCCACCTCCCGTCCAGCCTTTCCCACAACCGCACCCTGCTCCACATAAAGCCATTCACCAACCACAAAGCCTAGAGCCTGCTCCTTGGTGGAGAGAGAGAACATCGTCAGCTTTTAATTATCGGGAGGCACTCGGCCACCGTGGGCAGGAGGCACGAGGAGCCCAGCGCCGGCTAGCACCAGTGCCAGCCTCACAAAAAGCCCTTTCAGCTCCTCTTTGCTGAAGCATGAAGTCTCAGGGGCTTAGGAGATGATAAAAGTACAGGGTCTGGCACAAGGCAGGCAATAACCAGTGTGGGTAGCTGCTGCTGCTGCTGCCAAGATTCAGATCATCACCTAGGCCCCAGTACAGGCACTGTGAGTCCTTCCAAACTAGGGCAGAGGGTTTGCCTTGATCCCCAGGGGGATCCAGCTGGGCTCTTACCTGAGCAGAGCACTGCTTGTCCTGTTAGCAGGGATGTGCCCCGGCCAGTACACCAGCGCTGGCACCCGGTGCCCTCCTTCCCAGGTGGTTTGCTTCGCAGAGCTGCCACCTGCAAGAGAAAAGGGCAACGCTCAGCATCCCACTGCCCAGGAGACCTCTGTTGGTTGGAAAACCTTCTGGCCTGGAGTTTCCCTGAGAAAGGAGCTACACAGAGGCCAAGGTGGAGTAAATGACCCCAACAGAGGATGATTTCACTGGAAAGGGAGCTGGGTCAGGGGATGGAGAAGAGTAACATGAGTTTTTAAAAGAAAGGGTAAGGGAGAAGAAAGGGGCCTCAGTCTGGCACCACTACAAAGTTTCTCCTCTGCTCCAGTGAGTGATGAGAAAAGCAGCTGACTGCCAGAGCTGCCACATTTCCACCCACTTTTGATTTTGGGTGAGAATATG
Source organism: Melanerpes formicivorus (assembly GCF_026170545.1). NCBI lineage: Eukaryota > Metazoa > Chordata > Aves > Piciformes > Picidae > Melanerpes > Melanerpes formicivorus. The sequence continues at coordinate 4,737,450 of NW_027142373.1, read as the reverse complement.
GAGCTGGTGAGAAATGTAGCAATTCATTGCAGTGGCTGTGAATGGTCCCATGCAGGTGGGCTGCTGCCTTCTGCAAGGAAAAGTACCACCAGCCCCCCAGCCTGCTGGCAACCTGCTCCATTAACCATCCCACCCTGCTGAGAACCCTCCTGCCAGCTAATTAGCCTGGGCAGTTGTTTCCCTGCCAGCACCCAAAACATCCCTGCTCTGTCCTTGGGTTTGAAATGCATGGCATGGGGAAACTGGCAGGTCTCGTCCTCCACCTGGGATGTTGAGCACAGAAATGGGGATGCTGAGCACAGAAAGGGGTGGAAGGGTGTTAGAGAGCCTCTGCATTGGCTGCATTGGCCATATCCCAAAGGACCCCCCAGGCAGCTGGCAGGGGAAAGGGCTGGGAATGGGGCAAACAGAAAATCCCAACCCAATTCATGGAGCAAACTTCCCAGGCACAGCCTTTGTCTGCTGCCTTTCAGCGTGCACATGGCAACGGCGCTTACCCAAAGCCATTTCCTCTGGGCACAGCCAAGAGCAAGGCAAGGTTCCCGCCCTGGCACAGCCACGCCAAGCTCCTCCACGGTCCCCACCCCAGCCTGGCCTCTCTGGGAGTCACCTCCTGGAGCTACAGACATCTGGGCTGATCCTATGCTCCCAAGAGCTGCGGTCAGAGTGGATGAGGACATGTATGGCACATATGGATGCCATAGCACCAGTGGCATGAGGGATATGGGAAAGGTTTCTGACTCTGCTGCCCATCCTGCTGGCAGGGGCCAGGCACATCCTCAGTCTCTGCTACTCCCCATGCAAACTTGTGTTGTTTCCCTCTTTGGGGCCTGAAGTGGCAGGACACAGCCAGCACTGAGGTGGCCTGGGGCTGTTGGAAATGTAACAGCACTTCCAATATATACCCCAGACAGCATGGGGAAGGTGCCTCCCTGCCTTCAGACACCCCAGGAAATTATAGTAATTAAAGGCAATTAACAGCAGTCCCCCTCTCTGCACATATTAAATAACTCATCCTCCCAGTAAAGAAGCTGCATCTTCAGGGGTTTCTGTGCAAGGTCAGGAGGTCTCTGGCAGGACATTGGGTGGGTATTTCCCTCCAGCCACCCCAGTCCCTCTGGCTGAGCAGGATGCTGGAGCTGCCCATGGATGAGCTCACATTAACACTCTGGGCAGTAAATGGGGCTGAGACATCCCAAACCCAAGAGGGACTTTTCTCCAAAGCCCTGCTGCTGTAGGGACTGTGGAGGTTGTGGTTTTCCAGGAAAGCTGAACTGAGCATTCCCATGCCAGGATGAAACCACTGGTCCCCTTCCTACCACACACAGCAGGTCTTCAGAAAAGGGCCTCCCAAACCTGCCTCAGAACACAGCCAGCATCACAGCCCCCCAAAAGACATCTCCATCCCAGCACCTCTTGCTGGGCTTTTGGCCCCAGGTGGGAGAAGGGATTCTGGGGGCCATGGGAAGCTCCCCAACAGAAGCAGGGACATGGCACACATGGACCAACTCCAGTGACCACCTGAAATCAATGGAAAACATCCCTGGAATTTGGGTTGGACCCAAGAAAGAAACTCCAAGCTACATGAGCACCCCATCTTCCCAAGGGGCTTTTTTTCCCCTTTGAGGATGATATCCCTGGGATGGGATGGCCAAGCCTTCCCACCCACCCAGCACCCACCCCAGTGGGTGTTTGCAGTGTTGGAGAAGCTGGCAGCAGACACTAACGCTGGCTTTCAAAACATCCCTGCACCAACCAGCTGAAGGATTTCAGGAGCCATCCTGCCCAGTCACAGAAAAGAACCTCTGACATCATCCCGTCCAACCATCAACCTAAGACGCCCACCATGGCCATTAAACTATATCACAGGATGTCAGGGGTCAGAAGGGACCTCTGGAGATCATCAAGTCCAACCCCACCTGCCAGAGCAGGGCCACAGAATCCTGAAGTGCCATCATCTCAGCGCTCTGCCAGCCTGATGTCCTCCCCAGCCTCCCACCAGTCAAGGCCCGGGGTGCTTTCCCAGGACAGCAAGAAGCTGGAAAGGAGCCGTGTTTTCCTAGCTCTGTTTCTGAGCACTGGACTGCCTGTCCCATCTGCTGGGGCTTGTGACTGCCGGTTGCTCAAGAGCAGCCCAGGTCGGCAGCACGGTTTGTTTACTCAAATAAAAAAAAAAGGTTACGATTTCATCCCGAGGCCAGCCCAAGGAAGATCTTTGGGAACAGGAAAGCTGGGTGTCAGGAAGCGGAGGAGGAAAGAGGGAGCGAGGAGCTGAGCCGTGGCCCCTTCGCCGCCAGCGCTCCCTCCCGCTGACCCCGAGCGGAGAGGGGAAGCCAGCCCGGGGCGCGTTTGCTCTGCCTAACACAAGCAGAAGTGGGAAGCGCCTGACTCATGCATGCCTCTGGCTGCTGGGGCTGAAAGAAACCCACCGAGCAGATGGCTTGGCCGGAAAGGGAGAATAGGCAGCAAAAAAACCCAAAACAAACAACAAAACCCCAACAAATGGAAAGAAAAGCAAAGTGCAGCAGTGCCAGGAGGGCTGGGATGGGGCTGAGAGACTCACCCAGAACTGATGGTGCTTGGGTGGTGAGAGCATCCCATCTCCAAAACCAGCAGCTACTCACCTTGAGCTCTGGGGTAACAGGGACTGGGACCCCCCCAGCACCACATCCAGCAGTGTCCCATCTCCAAAACCAGCAGCTACTCACCTTGAGCTTTGGGGTAACAGGGATTTCCCCCCCCCCCCCCCCCCCCCCCGCAGCAGTTTTAGTGGAAAACTTGACTGCTTGAAAATACAGAATCATTCTGGGGCATTTTCAGGGCAACACAGCCCCAGGTAGCAACCAGTGGAAAGGCTGGGAGATGAAATGGTGCCCATGTCGCCCACAGTGGAGTTTGTGGAGCAGCCCCCCCAACCCTGCACCCCAGGGAACACAGAGCCCTCCCCCCAGCACTGCCAGGTTACCTCGCTGCCTCTGCCAGGCCCCCACAAACGGCCCCATGCGTCCAGCCAGCTCACACTTCTGTTCCCAGGGGCCATTGTCACCTACAAGAGAAAGAAATGTGCCCATGAGCAACACTAGGACCAGGAGACACCCTCACAATGTGGCAGGGAACAAGGTCAAGTGACCCCTCTTTCCCATCCCCATGCTGCATTCCCACATCAGCAAGAGCAAGGGGTTACTGCCTTTTATTTCTGAAAGTTTATTTCCAAGGGCTGGGGCTGCCCAGGGGCTGGGTGAGGGCTGGAGCAGAGCTGGGGGGTGGGGGTCACACAGCTGCCACCAGCTTTGGTGTTAATGAGCAGTGGAGCGGTTCCTGTCCTCAGGACCAAGACATCCTCATTAGGCAGCTGCTCAGAGAGTGCAGATTTGGGCTTCTTAATGAGTGAGGATTTGTGGTCTAATTAGGCAGGGCCCTGCCGGTTCAGCCAAAGGCGGGTGGCAGGGTGGGGACACAGCTGAGCTGCCACAGTAGCCCAGGACCCCTGTCCCCATTTCAGGGAGCTTGGCTGTGGCTGCTGATCACTCCCCATGCACAGAACAGCCAGGAGCATGGAGGGAAGGGGACAAGCATAGGTCCTGACCCCCACCACTCCTGCACATCCCTGGAGCTGGTGCCAGTGCAGCCAGCAGTGCCACCTCCAAGCACCATGGCTGGCTGGTTTTCCTGCTGTACCTGTGAACCACAGCAGGGTGCTGCCCTTGCCGTGGCTGTCAGCCACCTGCTTTATCCATCCCACCAAGGAGTCCATCTCGCTCAGGGCGGCTCCATAGATGCCTGAGGCAGATGGTGGCGGCGAGGGGACCTCCAGCGGGACGTGCATGTGGGCCAGTGCCAGGTAGAGGAAGAAGGGGCGGCCACTGTCACTGCGCAGGGAAGACAGGGAGAGAGTTCAGCTGGGTCAGGGAAGGGGAAGAGCAGCAAGAGGTCACTGGGGTGGTGGCACTGCTGAGGCTGGATACACAGACCAGTAATCCTTCTTCCCAGGAGCTCTGCAGCCACCTCAGCCTCTGCCACAGCTCCTGGGGGAAAAACTACCCTCAGCCAGTTATCAACTCTGCAGGCACCCACTCTCTTTGCAGGGAGATGCTTGGCTCAGTGTGAGCCACTTCTCCTGCTAAATCTCTCCTCATTGTTCACTGCCCTTCCATTTGGGACAAGCCTGCCCCTTTCTCCATCTCCAGCAGCATGCCAACCACCAACCAAACACCCTGCGCCAGCACTCCCCTGGCACCCACCTGCCTCCCTCCCCTCTCTCTCAGGGCCCATTTTCATAGAATCATGGAATGGTTTGGGTTGGAAGGGACCTTGAAGATCATCCAGCTCCATCTCCCCTGCCACGGGCAGGGACACCTCCCACTAGATCAGGTTGCTCAAGACCTCACCAGGCCTGGTCTTAAACACTTACAGCGATAAGGCATCCACAACTATTCCAGGCAACCTGTTCCAGTGCCTCACCACCCTCAGAGTAAAGTACTTCTTCCTAATGTCTAAAGCAAGCTCTTGACCCCACTGGTGATTGCAGCAGCGGATCAGCAGCAGCAGGACGCAGCCCCAGACAGGGACCGCAGCACGTTCGCTGCCTGCTGCGTGTTTGCCTTCAACCCAGCAGAGGACACGTCCTGTTTTCTTGTTTACAGCTATATTTATCTCCTCCAACCAGGCCTGCTCTTCCTCAGGGACCTCCAAGGGGAAGGGTGGGATGGTGAGCGGCCAGGAGAGGCCGGATCCCAGGGCCGTGCTCCATCCCGCGCAGGCGCCGGGACCTGGCCACCCCATCGTTGCCTCTAGGAGCTTTCAGGGCCCCTCTGACGTGCGTTTTGGCACTTCCTTCCTTTACCCAGCACCCACCTGGGGATGGAAAATGAGTAAATCCCATCCTGCCCGGACCTGCCACATCCTTCCCCAGCAGTGCTGGAGCTCAGCAAAGGGCTGTGTGTCCACAGCACCCTGCCCAGCCCCTGCAAAGCACTGCGGGGTGGAGGGTGCTGAGGCATCCCCTGCAAATTGCTGCTGCAAAGGCACAGGGGCACCTTTCCCCCTGGCATGCCAAAGACCCTGGAGTGGGGAAAGCTGCTTCTCTCAGCTCACATCCCACCCAGGACTCCAGCATCCAGATGGACTCATGACCACAGCAACATTCTGCTGAACATCCTGCTTGCTTTGCACATGGACATGTGTGAAAAGGCCACAAAGAGGCCATACGAGAGGGTCCTGGGAGGGCCACAGGAGAGGGCTGGAACACCTCTCCTGTAAGGCCAGGCTGAGAGAACTCAGCATGGAGAAGAGGCGGCTTTGAGGAAATCTTCTTGTGGCCTTTCAGTACCTGAAGGGGCTACAGAAAAGCTGGAGAGAGACTATTTATAAGGGGCTGAGGTGATAGGACAAGGGACAATGGTTTGAAACTAGAGCAGGGGAGATTTAGATTGGACATTAGGAAGAAGTTCTTTATACTGAGGGTGGTGAGACACTGCAACAGGTTGCCCAAAGGAGTTGTGGATGCCTTATCCCTGGAAGTGTTTAAGACCACCTGGAAGTGTTTAAGACCAGGCTGGATGAGGCTTGGAGCAACCTGGGCTAGTGGGAGATACCCCTGCCAATGGCAGGGGGTTGGAACTAGGTGATCTTTAAGGTTCCTTCCAAAATCAAGCCACTCTAGGATTCCATGATCCTATGTCAGTATTCTCTTTGAGAAGCCATCAAACATGTAATCAATAAGTTCAGACCAATGTCCCTGACTTTTGCTCCCATGTCTGCTGTGCTCTGAGTGTCCCAGGCAGAGCCAAGTCTCACCACCATGAATTGCTCAACCTTGACAGGACTGGTTAACAAAACACTGAGATGACAAATCCAGTGTTCTTTTGTTGCCCTGTAATGAATGAGTCAGGCAGAGGAAAACTGGAATAAGCCATCAAAGAGAAGGAGAGAAAAGGCAGGCACCTGCTTAATCCTGTTCTCCGTGAACGCAGATAACCCCAAAACACTACTGGGAGTTTAAAGGCTTTTCCTATTAACCCAGAGCTTACACACTTGGCTTCACAGCCTCACAGCCGCCTCACAGCCTAGATAGAGTGCTGGAGGTTTGGACAGCAGGAGGGACCACTCACTGCTGCCCACTGCTTGAGTACCCTCCCACCCCATGACAAGCTGGGACATCCTGAGCCTGCCACACCGCCACCAATTCTTGGCACCCAAAGGGAATAAATAACAGGTACGGTGAGCAGGAAGCAGTACCCAGGCTTATAAGGAGACGTGTCCCCACAGGCTGCTCCCTGCCTAGTCCCTCATTTGCCTCCATTACCCAAACCTTTCCACAAGCACACCCCACTGTGGCCCTTTCCTGTGTCTGTGTTGTGCCTGGATGTGGGCACAGGACAGGGCTGCCTGGCAGCACTTTCCTCCTGGCTGTGGGGAGCGTTCTGCAGAGTCACAGCTTATGATCCACCCATGCTGAGGATTAGCATTACACAATCCAGCAGGGCAGCATCTCAGGGGAGACACTGCTCCTTGGGGAAGGACATGCCCTGGCTCCTCACATCCCCATGCAACTGGGAAGGCAGGCCCTGAAGCTGAGGGATCCCAAATCATTTTGTCGCCCAAATGGATCAACCCCCACGTACAGGACAGGTTTAAACACCTCTGGGTGCTGCTCTGGTCCCACTGCCAGAGTTGCTGTGGGCACTCATCCAGTATCTCCTCCTGCACACCCACCAGCAACTCCTACCCACAAAGACAGCTCCAGCACCCTGCTGCCACCTCACCCTGTGTCTCCATATCTTTGTGATGGAGGGATGGAAGTCAGAGGGTCGGCAGCATTTCCTTCATCCCTCCTGGTATCTCACTGCATGTTACACCCAGGAAGGAGGCACAGCTCAGCTCAAAGACCTTGACATCCCTTGTGATGGTGTTTTTAAACAAAATCCCTTAGGAACAGATGCACCAAAAGGCTTCCACACCAGTGACAACCTTGGTGGCTTCTCCCTTCTCCAGTGGTCTGGGGAGCTGTGGTGTGTTGAAACCTAAAACTACCCCAGGAGCCCAGCCATGGGGACCCCAGATCTGCTTCCTAAGGATCATAAGGCACCAACCATCCCCCTGGCACTGCACTAACAGGATGCAGAAGACTTGCAGTGACCCAGAGGCTCTCCCAGTGAAGAGGAGAAGGGAGCAGTGACCCAAGAAGTCTGGTGAAGGGGGCAGGGGGCAGGGGGTGGCAGCTCACCTGGCACGCCGGATGAAGCCGGCTGCCTGCTGGGCATAGTGCATGGCCAGGCTGCTGAGGTTGGCAGGCTGCTGGATGATGGTGGTGTTCTCCAGGAGAGGAAGGGCCACCTCTGTGTAGCAGTCCTTCCTTACCACCCTGCTGGGAAGAAGTCACCTCACACTTATCACCAGAGCCTGGCTTTTCTCCTGGCTTTGCAGAAAGCCAAGGAGGGGAGAAGAAAAGGGATGATGCAGTGCCCCCATGGCACAATGCCCTGCAGGGACTGAACCACTCACCCCACCCTCCCCCCGACCTGCATCCTGCTGCAGATTGCACAGAGGGAAAACTGGGTGCATGGAGCATAAGGGGAGGTGCCCACAGTAAAGGACAGGGGACACCAGTGCAATACCCACCTCCCAGTGCCACCACCTGAACCCCCCCATGCCCCTGTACCTGGTAGCTGTACCACGCTGTGGGCAGGGCGGGCAGGGAGGCAGATTGTAGCCAGGGGTATCTGTGCAGCCCATGTCATGGCTGTAGGGAATCCCAAAGAAGTAATCAAAGCCTGAGGGGCAAGGTGGGGGTGTCAGCAGGGACAAGGTGACCAGAAGATGCTCAGCTTGTCCCCATCAGCACAGCCCTTACCACGGAAGCTGGGGTGATAGCGGCCGTGGTGTCCCAGGTGCCACTTGCCTGCATGGAAGCCACAGAACATCATGTCAGAGGGTAACACAGCTACAGCCACCACTAGCCAGCACTCACAAGGCTCCTGCACTGCTGGGGGCTTTAATCTAGAAGCTACTTGTTTGTGCTGGCCATGGCTCCAGAATGCCTTTTGCTTTTGCAGAAACTCAAAAAACAAAATGCAGAAGGTATCTCCTGCCTGTGCAGAGCCACTGCTCCCAGCCTTAAAAGGCTCTTTCATGCATTTGTGTTCAGAGGAGCTGACTTTCTAACCCCTCCCAAACAACCAGCTTCATCCTCTGACCTCCAGCACATGCTTTCTCCCACTGAAAGTACTGATCCAAGAGGGAAAACTGCAAAAGCTATGGAAGAGGAGAAACTGTGGGATTTTCTGCAGGTCTAAAGGGCTGGCTGCCAGCTAGGGCCTGGCCCAAGAGGAGGGGACCCATGGTGACAAGAGGGTGCTCAAAGGCTCAGAGCTGGTGGCAATCCCAATCCCAGCTGGTGGGATGCAGGAGGGCAGAGCTGCTGTGCACTGTCAGGTTTCCTAAGGCAAACCCAGCAGGTTCCGTGTGAGATGAAGCAATTAGAGCTTCAGGGGAGAAACAGGGTGGGTCTGCACTTCAAGAAGTATGTTTGACTGAATACAAAGATCTTTAAACTTGGGATGGCAAAATGCAAGGGGGAGTGCAAAATCTGCCCCATGTGATCACAGAATACCATGTTGGAAGGGACCCCAAGGATCAGCTGGTCCAACCTGTCTAGGTGATAGTGGAGCTGAAATGAGCTGGCCCAGCACCCTGGCAAGCTGAGTCTTCAAACTGTCCAGCATAGGGGAACCAAATACTTCTCCACTACTTCCCTTGGGAGATGATTCCAATCTTCCACTGTTCTCATGGGGAAACATTTTCTTCTGGAGTCCAGTGGGAATCTCCCCAGCAGTAACTTGTCCCCATCACCTCTTGTCTTTGCCATGGGACTTCTTGTAAAAAGGAAGTCTCCATCCTCCTAGTAGCCACCTTTTATGTCCTGGTCCATGCTAATAAGTCTCCTCTGAGCCTTCTCAAGGCTGACAAACCCAGCTCTCTCAGCCTTTCTAGATCCTCTAGATTGCCTTTAGTTACCAGGATTTCACCTAACTCCCTGTGACACCTCCTCAGCAGGGCAGGGACATGAGCAACTTTGTCCTCCCCCTCCTATCCCTATCAAGGCAGCTGTTACCTATAGCCCCTGTGCTGTACCCAGCCTGCTGCAGGACCTCAGCCAGGGTTGTCTCATTGAGGGGCAGGCCTCCAACCGAGGTGACAGCAAAGTTGTGGGTGACTCCATTGCGTGCCCCCAGGCGCCCTGTCAGCAGAGATGCACGGGATGGGGAGCAAGTGGATGCAGCTGAGTGGAAGTCCACAAACCTGGAAAACAAAAGGAGCCTTCATCAGCAAGCCTCTGCATGGTCCAAAGCTGCCTTGTCCCTTCCTGCTCCCCTTCCACCCCAGGGATGAGGGTATGGAGTAGGGGATGAAGCTTGGAGGCAGCAGTGGGGACAGACAGACCTGCAGCATAAGGTGCCAGGCTCTGGCCACCCACCCAGTGCACCCAGCACATCAATGAAATCCCTCTGCCTGACAGCCCCACGGGAGTGGAATCCCCTTTGCTGTAGGACAGAGTAGCAGGATGCTTGGAGAAGGTCAGGGAAGGGGAACAGACATTACCTTGTGCCTTCAGCAGCCAACTCATCCAAATGTGGGGTCTCCTTGGTCTCTGCCCAGTTGGCCCCCAGATCTCCCCAGCCCACATCATCTGCCAGGATGACAATGAAGTTGGGCTGCCTGTGTGCCACACATGGAGCTGAGAGCCCCAGCAGCACCACAGCGAGCACCAGCACTGCCCATGATGAGGGCTTCCCCATGGTGCCACACACCCCCTCCCACCCACACTGGGGCACTGATGGCTTTGTCTTCCCCAAACTCCCTCTGTAGTGTCCCTGTGGGTGAAGCTGAGCTCTCCAGGGGCCCTCGAAAGGATGCAAACGTTCCCTCCTTTGCTGCTCCCTCGAGGCTGGGTCGGGGACCAGCAGGTCCAGGTTTGCTCCCTTGGCTATTGATGGAGCTGCAACACCTCCTGCATCTTTCACACCCAGGCACAGCTGATATTCCTGAAATCAGCAGCAGCAAAGGTGTTATTCTTGGAAGTCAAAAACACCCTTTGAAGTCACCGGTGCTCTATTTTTAACTTTCCTTCCTTCCTGCTAAATATCTAATTAGACACCAGACCAAAGTGGTATTTTTCCCTCCAGAAGTGTGTTCAATTTCCAGCAGCAGCTCCTCTTCCCTCACCACAGCCCAGGGGATGTTCACACACACAACAAGCAGCTTTTGCCCTGCAGACCACACTCCTCAGCTCGCTGCAGCCCTGGCCTCCTTGTTTCAGGTGGATCAATAACTGCTGTGGCTCTGCTGGTATCTGCTGGTCCGTCCTTCACCTTGCATGGCTACAGCATCCCCTGTGCAAGAGAAACAAGACACAATCAGGACCTGCCAGAGCCCTCCTGCACCAGGGCAGAATGGTTAATCCAGGCACCAAGACTTTGCCTTTCAAGTTGCATTATTTGCTGCCTGGCTCATGATGGCTCAACTGGAAAGGTCTTGGAAACAAGGAGCATCCCTGGCCTGCATTTCCAGGTTCCTGCAGTGCTGACATCCCTGGGGATCAGCACAGCTCCCGCCTGCCTGGTGCACAGCCCTTGGAGGGGTGGAAAGTGCAGGGTCTTGCACTTCATTTGTGAAAACTGAGTAGTTTCTAGAGCTCATATTTAAAGTTAGTTATGCTCACCTTGCCCCACTGCTGCCCATAGGTCAAAGCAGGCAGCTGCCCAGCTGCCAACCATTGAGGATTTGTGCCAGAGGCAAAAATGCAGGAGTTCAGATGAACCCAGAAAGGAGTAAATCCCAGAAATACCTAGCCTTAGGGCAAGATTTGGCCTCCAGTGATAGAAAGGTTCAAGGACAAACACTCAAAAGATCAGTGGTGGAGATGGGGTTGTGAAATACAATATCTTGAGCACAGTTATGGCCAAAGGGAGATGAAGCTGCAGAGATCTGCCAAAACCCTGCTTAGCTCTGCATGAAGAGCTCTGCACTGGCTGTGTAGATGGCACAGGACCTGCTCCTAGATGGGGATGGCCAGGAGCCAGTGGGACCCAGCTGGGACCAGTACTGTGGCAAATATCTGCAGTTGGTACCAGCAACCTTGGGGGAGGAATGTGCCATGGAGAACACAGCTCCCATGGGATGGTCACCACAGCTGAGCAGGACAACATCCACAAAGAGAAAATGAGAGAGTGAGGAGAGGGAGGAATACTGGAGAATAAAATAGGAGGAGATGACAGGAGAATGCAGGAGAGGGAATAGGATGAGCCCCATCTGTAGACCAAGAGGTTTGCAGCTGGCAAAGCAAATTATTCCCAGGTTTTGCTGTTCACATCTTTAAAAGCTTTGGGCTGTCACTCATAGCAGCAGCTTCAGAGCTGTTGGCGCAGCACTGCGGGGATGTGACTTCTCCATAATTCATAGCCCAGAGCATCCACTTAGAAACTTCCATCCCAGGGCCTGGAAGCTCTTGGTACATTAATTAAGGGGGTGGGATGTGGTGGTTTGGTGGGATGAGCTGTAGGAGGGGGCTGAGCCACGGGAGAGGCTGCCCAGCCCTGCCCAAAGCACATGAGCCCAGGTCCTGTTCTGCACCATAACTGCAAACCCACAGCTCAGCCTTCATGCCCTGAACTGCCAAACAGCAAGAAGAGTGGAGACTGGGTATCTGGGCATGTTTGATGGTGCCTAAATCACCTTTATTTTCCCACTAAAGATTCCCTTTGCAATTTGTTTGGAAAGCCCTTGGGGTATTTTTAGGGAAGAGGTTTGAATGAGCAGCCCTGCTTCATGCAGGATCTGAGCCCAGCTGGAGCTAGGAAAGCATGGACTTGAGCTACCACCTTCATAGGAACAGCATGGATTAACCTGGGCATGGCTAAGTGTGACCCCAGCCCTATGTCAGCCCTCTGCAGATGAACGGAGCAGGAGATCACTCTGCACTGGAATTGGTTTTGGGAGAAAAATGTAGGAACAAAGTCCAGCTGAGCCCCATGTAACCATCCCAGCTGAGCTGTGCCTAAGGGGGGTGATGCTCACCCTTTCCAGGATGTAATCCTATCCCTCTGGCACCTTCACAGCATCCAACTGCTCCCACCAGCAGATCCTGGACCAATTTCCCAGGCTGAAAGTGGTCCCTGCACCAACCCCCAGTGTCTTGGAGCATTCTCCATGCAGCATCCTGTCCCCAAGGGGTGGCCCTGCACCATGCAACATGACCCCCATCAGCACCTGCAGCCACCCAGAACAACTGAGCAACACCCAAGGGAGATGAACCCACAAACCCCTGTCCCTTCCATTTACTTTGGGCAGAGACACCAGGATGACACAGTTAACAACAACAATCAAAAGCATTTTCAAAGGACACTTTCTTCCCTCTAAATTACAGGGCAGTGTCATCCAGAGCTGAAATTTATGCATTAGAGTCAGAGAAAACTTCTTGATCTCTGATGCTCAGAGGCCACTTGAAGGAGAGTCCATGGATGTTGGGATGCACCAGGGCTGCTCTTGCCAAGCTCCTGCAGAACCATCCTCATCATCCACAGCAGGTCCAAACCCCAGTGGAGCATGAGGCCGTCCTTTGGCAACAACCCCAGTGCTCTCCTCCAAGATCCTTGGCAGAGGCACCTCTCTGACCCTTTGATCTTGAAGTCCTGGGCGAGTTCGGGCTGTGCCGGCTCTGTCCCTGCCACCCGCTGTGAATGTCCTCCAGCAGCGCCAAGGTGGCCACGGGGAGCCTCCCTGGGATGAGCCCTGGTCCCTGCTCACCCGTGCTCAGCAGCAGCTCTGCTCCCTTACCACGTTGCTAAAGGACCATCTTTTAGCTATTTTCCCAAAAGATAAGTGACTCAGAAGAGATTCCCCCAGGCTGACTATGGTGGGAACGTGCCTGTTGCAGCAGCTTGCTTCATTCCAAGCAGGAAATGCTGCACTGGTGGTTAAAGCTTGATGAGCTGCCTGCCTGCCTGGGCAGAATCACACCCGGGAACCAAGGCCTCCACGACAGCCAGTACCATACCCCTTGCCACATGGTGCTGGACATTGCTCAGACCTGGCCTTCACAGCACACACCTTGTACCAGGCAAGAATCAAACAAACAAAGGGCACCACTGCCAGCCAGACGAGGCGTTTCCACAGGAGCAGGGAGAAGCCAAAACCAGATAAACCAGTTCAGAATAGCCCCAAAGCCTCTACAACCAGCACTGCTCAGTGCTGGCCCCCGGGCAGGGGAGATACCACCTGGGTTTGGGGATGCCAGCCCTGGCTGTACCACAAGCAAGCAGCTGTTGGTTGCCCACCCAGAGCTGGGAGTCTCTGTCCTGTAGTCCTTACACATTAACCAGAGGGTTACAAATCCCAGGGCCAGCACGATCATTTTCACATTTTTCACATTCTTTCACATTTTCACGCCTGCCTGGAGAGCAAAGCAGCAGCCAGAGCCCAGAAAAACCTGCTGCCCTTTGAAGCACACCCGGCTGTGCTGAGCTGTCCCCTGCCAACACCCAGAGTGTCACAGCTCTGATCTCCTGCCCAAACCCACGGCGGCGACCCTGCTCTCCTGCTGCAAGTCCAGCAGGCATCCCCCTCCCAGCTGTGAGGAGCCAGAAGATAAGGAGATGTTAGGAATGAGAAATTCAAACTGGAACAGATACCCAGTGCTATCCCAGGACCATTGTGGGGGCTCCCAGCATCAACCCTCATGCCAGTCTGAGGGAAACTGAGGCAGGCAAGCAGAGGTGGCTGCTCAAGCCGGGTGCTGACCAAGTGACAAAGGATGGGAATATGTCAAAGAATCACAGAATCACTTCAGATGGAAAAGACCTTGATGATCATCAAGACCAACCACTCTCTAACTCTGCCAAGCCTGGTGTTAACCCATGTCCCTCAGCACCACATCTCTGCAGCTTTTAAACTCCTCCAGAGATGGTGATTCAGCCACCTCCCTGGGGAGCCTGTTCTAGTGTTTGAGAACCCTTTCAGTGAAGACGTTTCTTCCAACATCCAACCTCAACCTCCCCTGGTGCAACTTGAGGCCATTTCCTCTCATCCCCACAGTGTGGCTCATGGTGTTGATCCTGACCCCACCAGGGGATGCCCAGCCACATCCTGGAGGGGATGGATGGTGTCACATCCCAGCAGGAGTGAGGAAAAAATCCCTGTTTAGTTTGCAAGCTAACCACACACAGATTTTATTTTTGGCTTGAGCAGAGCCGAGGGCAGCAGGTGCCTCGTGTGGGGTTTGTCCATGGGGCAGAGGGTGCACAAGCTCTGTGTCTGCCCGTTAGGCCTCCTCAATCCCAAGATGTTTACCAGCAGAGCTCCATTCCCGGTACAACTGTCCTGACAATGCTCTGAACAGAGTCAAGACTTTATTCCAGGAAAAGGTTTTCTACTGGAATAGTTTATTCTAGTTCCCCTAACAGAGTAAGCAGCACCGACAAAAACATACTTCTGCAGCTTGCCCAGGACTTCTGCCAGCTCCCGGGACAGGAGAATGTTTTTCACCCATCTAACTGCTGGGTCTCTCAGAGAAAACATTACACATGCCGAGCAGGGCTGGGCGAACCCCAGCAGAATAAATGAACTGGAAGTCCCTGACCCATCCGGCGGCGGCAGCGGCAGCAGCAAGCGGGGCCCCAGCTCCCTTTCTGCTCGCAGCCCGCCCTGTTTGCTGGCTCCAGGCTGATTTATGCCCACAGATGGGATACTTGCCCTCCTTCCCGATGCTTTACAGAGCACTCAGACACCAGCCACGCACTTGTGCTGGGAGCAGTGCAGAAGTCCCCATGAAGATAGAGAAGCAGAGCTCGGTGTGAGCTGCTGCCAGGCACCAGGCAGACCCAAAATGGATGTGCTGGGGCAAAGAGTCCTGGCATGACACAGCCAGGTTCTAGCCAAGGCTGGGCTGCAGTAGGGGAAATCTTCTCAAAGGGGACAAACAGCATGGAGGAATAAGGTCTTTATGGTGGAGCTGGGAAGCCTTGGGCTGAGGAGGCTGCTCTGTCCCTCTGATGGGGCCCCTTCAGCTCCCATGGTTCCCCAAAGCCTTAGTGCACTTGGAAAGCCTGAAGGTGAGGCAGAGACAGATGTAAAGTACTGACAAGAAATACCAAGGAGTAAATCGCCTTTGGTGTTTTTTTTCATGCCAAAGATATTTGCATTCTTATTTCTCCCCTGGGGGCACAAACCTCTTTTGTTGTCCCACAACCACTTGCACTGTTGCTGCCAGGAAGAATTACAGCTCAGGGAAGGGTAATCCATGCTCGAGGAGGAGCTTGTGTAACGGGACAGCAGCTCTCTGAGACCAGACAAGGTGTTGGCCCAGGATCCCTATCCCTGAAAGGCAGAACTACTCAGAGGAAGGGGTTTCCTGTAGGACAGGGTGATGTGGTGCTCCCCAAGGACATACACAGCATAGTCCTCATTGCACCCCATGGCTCAGCACATGGAGCTGACTTGTTTAGAATGGGACTGTGAAGGGTGAAGCTGCTGCAACCTCCCCGCCAGGACCAGAGCCTCGGTGGCTTGCTGGAGGCAGTGGCTGTTGGACCAGCACTGCCATGAAAACTCAGCAGCAGCTTTCTCCCAATCACTGAGTGAAAGCAATGGATACTCTGCCTCATTTCTCAGAAGATTCCAGAATTTTGTCCCCGCTACCTGGTATGGTCACCTCCCATTGTGACAAAAAAGCACAGAACACCAGGGAAGGGACTCCTGCCAAAGAAAACGCAGCAGCCCTTGAGCCCTTGCCGACAGGCAAGGTGCTGAAGGAACATTTCAACCTAAGCAGTTTTTCCAGGGGTGGGAACCAGAATGGCCAGGGTCCACTTTGACCCAACAAACTGTGCTGGGGTCCTGGACCAGCATGGGAGGGCAGGCAAGGAGGGGTCCGATCACTGCCTCACTCTGAGCCTTCTGCAGGCAAAAGCTGCTTGTCCACGAGTCCTGAAGTGCAGTCTGAGGCTCCAAAACTTCCCCACCAGCATCGTCCTGTATCCAGTGCATCGGGGCCAGTGCATAGGGGCCAGTGCCAGGATGCAGCAGTAGTAGTGGCTATGGCACAACCAGCCATGTAAATGCAAAACTGTCAGGTTTTCCCTCTTTTTCTTTACAGATTTTAGGGAATTTTAGAGGTAAGTCTGAAGCAGCCATTGCTTTAGTTCCACCCCCCTTAGCTGGGCACTGCTGGGGAGGACCTCTGCCCTGTGCTCTCCCATGGCAGATGTCTGACCCTCTGCTCCCTTTCCTCCTCCATCTGTGCAGGTGGTGACTTGCCTAGTTTGACTCACAAATCGCTGCTTTTGAAATTCCCAACATAAAGCAGATGTTTCTCCCTACAACACATGCCACTCACAGTGCTGGAGCATGGAGGGGACCAGCACATGATGGCATCCTCAGAAACGGTGTGTGGAACTTCAGTGTGTGCTCAGCCCCATCCCAGCTGCTCCAGTCCCAAATGGAATGGTGGCTGCCAACTCTGCTGCAAGCCTGAACCCAGCACTGCATCCTGCTGCTGCAGGACCAGGAGGGAGGCAGGTGGCCAGATCCTGGTGTTGCTGCCCAAAGGGTCTCAAGCATGTAGAGAAACCCTTTCCTCACATCCCAACCTGCACCAGCTCATCTCTTTCCCATGAGGAGATCAAGGTCTTTCTGCAAAACAGGGACTCAAAACCACTGCACCAAAGGTGCACCAAGTGGGTCAGATGTGATGCATGGCAGGGTGAAAGTGGTGGAAGGACCCCAAGCGCTGGGGGGAGACCCCAAACGTGGAAGAGTTTAAGACCAGGCTGGATGGAGCCTTAAGCAACCTGGTCTACTGGGAGGTGTCCCTGCCCATGGCTGGGGGCTTGAACTAGATGATCTTTAAGGTCCTTCCAACCCAAACCACCGTTATGATTCTATTAAGCCCTTAAGGGGTATGGCGGGGACACTTCTCCCCCTTCTTTGCACCGATTGAGTTTCTGCTGCCGTTGCTCTACCCGGCGACCCCCAGCGCCCTCCCCGCAGCGCCCAGGCTGGGCCGAACCGGCAGAGACCTGCTGATCCCGGCGCCGCTCCAGCCCCGGCCTCGCCCCACACCCGGAGGGGTTTGGGGCTTACGGGGGGGTTGGGGGGGAGGGGGGTGGTTAGTTTTGAGTCTGGGGGGTGTTAGCCCGGCTCGCTCCAGCAGGTGCCGGCCCGGGGGATGTTGGGAGGGGTAGGGCGGTTAGAGGGGTTTGGGGTGGATTGATGCGGGGGGTAATCGGCAGCATCGCCCCTCCCCTCACACGCGGTGCCGGCGCCGGCGCTGGGGCGAGCCGGGCCCGGGCGCGCACATGGCGCTGCGGAGCCGCCGGCAGAGACCGGCTCCAGCCGGTATATAAAGGGCTGGGAGCGAGCGCAGAGCAGCCGCCGCCGCGGGCAGCGGGAGTAGCAGCGGCCGGGGGCCGGCGGGCAGCGGGGCCGCCTACCTCTTGCCGCCGCCCCGGGTCGGTTACCCGCTTCGGTGGGTCGCCCGCCCGGTTGCCCACCCGCTTTGCCCCGGCCATGGGCAGCCCTTAAGCCCCGCAGCCACCAGCACCCAGCGCCGCCCGGTGAGTGGGCTCCGGAGCGGGGACTCCGGGGAAGGGAAAGTGGGAGGCTTTGTTTCCTATTTATTATTTTTAATTTTTTTTTGTTATTTTGAATTTTTCTTTCTTTTTGGTCATTAGTTCCTCCCCACCTTCCCTTTATTATTTTTTTTTTTCCCCGCATCCCTTATCCCTTTATTTTTAGCTGGCGGCCGCGGAGTCGGTGCGGCGGTGGCAATGCAGAAATCAGGTCTGAAATGTTGGGAAAGTGATGCGGGGGGGGGGGGAAAAAGGGGGAGGGGGGCGGACACGCCGAGCCCCGCAGCTCTGGCATTTTATTTTTTAATTTTTTTTTCCTTTCCTCCTCCCCATCATAATTTCTGACAGTTTTTTAAAAGGTACAAAATGTACGCCGGGGTTTGCGGTTTGATTTTCTCTGTTGTTTTGGGGGTCTGGGGGGGTTATTTCTGTTTCAAACTAACCTGCTTCCTCCTAATCTAATCCTTCCCCACCGCCACCACTCCATGCCTTGTGCAGTGACACAGGAATTCAGTGCAGCCCCTCCGGCTCTCCCCTTGCGGGGGATGGGGGTTATCCAACCACTTCCCACAAACTTTAGGCAAAGGCTCAGCCCTCACCTGGACATCCCCCACCAGTGATCCCGTACCCTGCCCCTGGCCTAGCCCCGGGCATTCCCGGGGCGATGCTGGAGCCCACGCCTCGCTCCATCCCTCGGTAGAGCACCCCCCCGGGAGCCGCGCACCAGCCTTGCCCCACCATGCAGCGTCATGGAGGGGGTCAGCGGGGTGCTAAGACACCCTTAACCCCCCTTCCCCGCTTAAAACACCTCTTGGGTGTGCCCCTGCAGCACCCACGCCAGGCAGGCTCCCGTGGGGCCGCCCCCGGGTGGGCGCCGGTGCCGATGGCACCGGGAACGCCATGGACTCGCCTGGTCCTCGGCGATAAGTTCGGCGGTGGGATGGGGAAGCCTTTGCCGAGGCCGTTCTGCGTTCTTCTTGCCGAGAAAGTCGGTGCCGATGGTCTGGAGTAGAAAATGGAGGAGGGAAATGCCGGCTGGCTACTGGGGAGGAAACGCGTCGCCTGCCAGAGCCGCAGGTTCACGCTGTGCCTGGGACACGCTACGCGTGGAGCATGCAGGGGCCAGCAGCACCCGGGGAGGCTGCCCATAGGCATCCCACTGTCCCCTCCCGGGGTGGGTGCTGGGGACAGACCCTGGCACTGTTTCTTCCTACCCTGTGCAGGTGTGGCCAGGAGCAGGACAAAACTGCCCCTGCACATCCACGGACCCCCCACGAGTGACACGGAGCGGAGATGAGGACACACCACATGCCTCCCCCCCCCATCTTACAGGATTGCCCCCTCCAGCCCTCTGGCAGCAGTCTCTTGCCCTGAGGGGTGGCTGTGACCCTGAGGACAGGATGGGAGTAGCAGAGGGAGTTGGTGGCTTCTGGGGTGTGAGTTCCCCATGTTGCTAGGAATTTGGGGGCTTGGAGCAGCCATTCTGGGGCACGGGTGGGTTCCCAAGGATTTCCCCTCACCCTGAGTTTCTGGTGGGTTTAAGATACTGCAAGGTGTGATGGTGAGGTGTGTCTGACCAACCCTGCAGCAGATGGGTGGCACTGCGGTGGCACTGGCCACTCCAGGCCAGGCACAGGGGTGGGGAAGGATGGGGTGCTCCTGGGTGGGAGTTCCTGCAGCTCCACCAGCCCACGCTGGGTCCCACGGTGGATCTTTCATGAACTACATCCATCCACCCCCACACACCAGCTCTCGGGTGATGGGTTTTGCTGATGGGAACATTTTGCCCGGGTGCTGAGCAGAGAGATTCTGGTCCAGGGCTCAAAGGGCGCTAGCAGAACCCAGCCCCACAGGCTGATAAAAGGAGAAACTTCAGCCCAACTCCTGCCTTTAATCCCTCAGCAGCACAGGGACGGACAGGCTGGTGGTGCCTGGTGGATGTGAGAGCTGCCAGGCCCTGCCTCTTCCATCAAGGATTGCCCTCGCCTGACGCCTGGCACCTTCTGCCACCCTGTTTTGCAGATTCAAAATGACTGTCAAAGCTGGAAGGATGCCGTGCGGCGCTCCCAACATTTATACTAAAGTGCCTGATGGAGGATGGGGTTGGACAGTTGCTTTTGCTTTCTTCTTTGTGGAAGCTCTAACCTATGGCATCTTAAAATCGTTTGGGGTCTTCTTCAACGACCTTATGGAAAGCTTTGATGAAACCAACAGCAGGATCTCCTGGATAATATCCATATGTGTGTTCGTGCAGACCTTCACAGGTAAGAGGCGTGGGGTTTTGTTGGGAGCACAAGGGGCAGTCTTAGATTCATGGAGTGGTTTGGGTTGAAAGGGACCTTAAAGATCATCCAGTTCAACCCCCCTGCCATGGGCAGGGACACCTCACACTAGCCCAGGTTGCTCAAGGCACCATCCAGCCTGGCCTCAAACACCTCCAGGGAGGGGGCACCCACAACCTTTGGGCAACCTGTTCCAGTGTCTCACCACCCTCAGAGTGAAGAATTTCTTCCTATCTCCAGTCTAAATCTGCCCTCCTGAAGCTTCAATCTGTTGCCCCTCATCCTTTCTCAACAAACCTTTGTAAAAGTCATGTTGCTGACTCAGCTGGCGAGGACCTGGTACCTGTGACTTTGGTGTCTCTAATGGCTCCGTTAAAAACGATAGCCATAAAGCCTATGGGCTGTGTGCTCCTGAAGTGCCAAGAAATAACTTCTATCAGCCCAGCAGTCCCTTTGAGCCCCAGCTTGTGTCCTTCTACGTGGTCCAGGGACATGGTCCGTGTTGCTGAGCCTGGCCTGGCTCTCATCAGGGGTGAAAACAAGAGTTTTGAAACCTAACTAGTGAAAAGAATTAGAAAGAACTTGGATCCTCACTAAGATCCACTGGGGTCTGTAAGGCATGTCCTGAGCTGCTCCTTGCCTGTCCTAGCCTCCTCTTGCCTGTCCTAGCCTCCTCTTGCCTGTCCTAGCCTCCTCTTGCCTGTCCTAGCCTCCTCTTGCCTGTCCTAGCCTCCTCTTGCCTGTCCTAGCCTCCTCTTGCCTGTCCTAGCCTCCTCTTGCCTGTCCTAGCCTCCTCTTGCCTGTCCTAGCCTCCTCTTGCCTGTCCTAGCCTCCTCTGACTTTCTCAGCACATCCTAAATGTTCTGAGGGGTGCAGTGCTCCAAGGATGGCTCTGCTGTGTGAGGCCAGCTGGCTGGGGAGGTGGCATGTCACAGGGTAGGGGTAGAGAAGAGCCTCTGAAGGAGACGGTAGCTGGTGAATTTGAGTTGGGTATTGACCACAAGTTTTTTCCCCCTCCTGCCCATCCAGCTCCTCTGTCAACAGTCCTCAGCAATCGCTTTGGTCACCGCTTGGTGGTGATGGCTGGAGGGGTGCTGATCAGCACTGGCATGGTCATCGCCTCCTTTGCCCGCACTGTTGTGGACATGTACGTCACCATCGGCCTCATCTCTGGTGAGTTCCCATTCCTCTACCTGCTGAACACTTCACCTCCTGCAAGTGTAGCTCTGCCCAGGGCTGTTTTTCCTCCCTGTGGCACTGGGAGTGCTTTTGAAACGCTGCTGCCCCTTCTGAGCTGACCTCACCCTCTTGCCAGAGGTGATGACCTGGGCTTAAGGCTGGGCTTCCTGGCCTGCCTCACCCTGAGGACCACCTCAAGGCTTGGTCTTGCAGTCCAAGTGCAGTTGTACTGATTGCTTCTGGGATAGCTGGGGCAATGAAAACTGTTCATGGGGTTGAATCCTCTAACTTCTCCCACTTTTTTTTTCTGATGGTTTTTCCTCTCTCCAGTCTGGCCTGGGTGTCCTGCTTATGTCCATGGCTGGGAGCTTGCTTTGCTTAGAGGAGCAACTGCTGCAGGCTCAAACCCTTTAAACAGATGAGGTCCTCAAAGTGGACCCTGCTTTCTATTGGGGAACAGAAGGCAGGTTTGGGAGGCTGGGTCTCTTGGTTTGATTTTTCTTTCTATTGGGTTTTTTTGAGGTTGTGGTTTGGGTTTTTTGGGTGTGTTGGTTTTTTGGTTTTTTTTCCCCCCTTCCACTCAAAGAAAATAACATTTTGGTTTCCCCAATGATTTTTTTTTCCAGGGTGACTTGCTGAGTTGGCCGAAATGCTACTGTAATCTCACCACTGGGAAAGCTGACTTAACGTGTTCTTGCAGCGGTGTTTCCCTCTCCTTTCCTTGTTGTTATGGCAATTTTTGGCATTTATTCACAGGCCTTGGGTACTGCCTCTCTTTCCTCCCGACTGTCACCATTCTATCACAGTACTTTGACAAAAGACGCTCGTTGGTCACAGCGGTGGCATCCACAGGGGAATGTTTTGCTGTCTTCTCCTTTGCACCAGGTACAGTGCCCAGATGTCCTGAGCTCCTCCCTGCATGCCTCAAGCACAATACTGCTCCAACCTCTTTTCCCAAGCAAAAGGGAGCCAAAAGCCATCAATGGACCTTCTTCACATGAGTTGCTGAAGCCCATGGGTGGTTGCTCACATGCCTGTGAACAACCCAGGCAGGGTTACACATAGTCCTGGAGACTGGTTTAACGATGCCTGAGTTCTCTCCAGCATCTCCTGCCAGAGCAGGACGTGCCTTGCTGATACGCAGCCCAAAGGGTTCCCTATATAGATCTGGGAGGCTAAAAATAAGACTGAGAAACTTCAGCTATTTAAAACACAACTGCTCCTAAAGGTTAGTGAGCTCATGCTCAGCACAGCCTGCTCCAGCCTCCTGGGGTCTTGTCCCCAGGGTGCATGGCCCTGTCATTACACTGCCACCACCTGTCCTCTGCCCTTCAGGTGGTGGTCTGCTGTGCACACTTGCTTTCAGCTATTACCTGTTGCAAAGCTGCTCTGATTGTAGATAAAGGTTTGTCATTTAGTGACATGCACCTTTGAGTAGAGCTGAGAGACTTCCTCTAGTAGCTGGTTTCAGGGTGGGGTCAGCCAAGAGAGGAAACCTCAGCGTTGAGTGTGTTCTTGCTCACTAAAAATAATGTTCTTGTGCATCCCAAACTTTGCTGGGACCTCAGAAGTGGCTGCCTAGAGGTTAGCTTCTGCTAGGTAGATGTGAAATGCAACTTCTAGCTTGTTTGCTGCAGCTGGTAGCATGAATATGGGTGCCAGACCCTGGGTTGGATGGACCAGAAGGGACCTCTGTAAGAGCTGAGGTGCTTGAGACCTTCCAGTGATGAGACTCCAGTTTCTTTTCTAGTTGTAAATTCAAACAGCTCCTTGGTGTAGGCTTTTAGTGACTTTCTTCTTCTGCCCTCTTCCCTCAGTAATTACTGCTTTGAAGGAGAAGATTGGCTGGAGGTACAGCCTCCTTTCTGTCGGGATGTTACAGCTGAGCATTGTCATCTGTGGCTCGCTCCTGCGACCCATCATCATCAGAGAGCAAGAGGAGGAAGCAGTGAAAGCTCAGCCTCGGGAAGAGCCCACAGAGACAAAGTACATGCTTGAAAATGAGCAAACACGCACCTCAATAGAGTCCATAGACTCAGGAGTAGAAATAACTACCTCACCCAGCAATGTGCCTGGAAAAACCAAAGCAGAGCCGAAAAGTGAAGAACCAAAGGAACACGTACAGATGTTTGTTGAAACTGACAGCACCCCTCCAGAACCAAAAACCAAACTCCTGGACTTCTCTGTGATGAAAGACTGTAGTTTTATCTGTTATGCATTCTTTGGCCTCTTTGCTACCCTGGGCTTCTTTGCTCCTTCCCTTTACATCATTCCCTTGAGCCTCAGCCTCGGCATCAGCAAAGACCACTCTGCCTACATCTTGTCAGCCATGGCGATCGCAGAGGTCTTTGGGAGGGTCTCAGCCGGTTGGGTGCTCAACAAGAAGCCCATCCGTAAGATCTACATTGAGCTCATCTGCGTCATTCTGCTGTCTGTAGCGTTGTTTGCCTTCCCTTTTGCCTCTGAGTTCTGGGGCTTGATGACATGTAGCATATTTTTTGGGTTCATGCTGGGAACGGTAGCGGGTACACACATCCCCCTCCTGGCAGAAGATGATGTGGTTGGCATTGAGAAGATGTCTTCAGCAGCTGGGGTCTATGTCTTCATTCAAAGCTTGGCTGGCTTGGCAGGACCACCCCTTGCAGGTAACCTTTCTTCTTTGGGTTGGTGGGGTTTCTTGGGCGTGTTTGGCAGCTGTTGGTGCTGATTTCTAGAAAGTGTTCTGGCAGCGCTAGTGGTGTCCCAAAAGCCCTGCAACTAGTATGAGGGAGCTCTCAGAGCCAGAAGCTTGCTGCATTGCAGCTCTGCAGAGTCCCACAGATGAGGCAGTCTCCACTGAGGAACCTTGGAGTGCAGGAAAAAGCTGCAGTGCTACCCTGATCCTGTTAGAAACCCAGAACTGGCATCACTTCAGACTCTGGCGAGTGGCAGGAGCAGATCCCTTCCACTGTGCGTTTCTGCCACGCACTGCAGATAGGAAGTCTTCAGCACAACAAACAGATGCTTGCTGCATCTTGGGCTTAGTGTGCCTGCAGTGCCCAAAGGCTTTTGACTTGCCTGGAGATACTGTGTACCCCTAGAATGTTTTACTTAAATACTTAGCTTCTGTTTGCCATTGAGCTGCTTCTGACTGCAGATAAAATGATGCAGAGGGACCTGGACTAGAGATCCTCTGGAGGGACAGATGAGGGAGAGGGAGAATCCTTTGTGGCTAATGGCTGGGAATGTGTTTTCTGTAGGTGTCTTAGTGGATACAACACAGAAGTACAGCTCAGCCTTCTACTCCTGTGCTGCTGGCATGGTCCTGGGTGCTGTGTTCCTGTCCCTGGTGAGACCCTGCAAGGTTGGGCTGTGCCAGCAGCAGCAGCAGGGCACAGAGGAGAGCACGGCAGCGGCTGTGGCGGTACCAGACCTGCCAGATGACTTTATTGAAATGGATATTGGGAAAGCAGAAAATTCAGGAAAAGGCTCTGAGAGTGCCCCATAAAAAGCCTGCTGCTCCTCCTCCACCTACCACAGTCGGCATAAGGCTGCAGGAAACGTCAGCTCTGCTCCACGTTTTAAAACCAACATTCTGAAGGGAATGTGGAATTTTAAATGTGAACAGCTGCCAACAACAACTACTTTTCTTTTCTTTTTAATTATTATTACTAGAAAGAACTTTCTTACTTTTGTTTTTAAACCAACAATGGAAAGCTCCATAGAAAATACAGATAGCCACCCAAGAATAACATCTGCCTAGCATGAAGATGTGATGCACACTCCTGCTATCCTGATAACAACCATAGGTAAAGATTCAACTGATCCCAGAAGAACTGACAACACCCAACAGCAGAAGCAGCTCAGCCTCTGACTGTCCTCACCCATCCCCTACCACAAATTCCACGCAGCCAATAAACTGATGATACCAAGTGGAGATGAGCATTTCCTACACCACCAGTAGTCAACTGAATCTTCTTCAGGAAGGACGTGGACTCGTGTTTTAGCTTTGAGGAGGAGGTTAGGCTAGGTAGCTGACTTAAACCATTGCTAATTTTCTTCTAATTAACTTGAATGTCACAAATGCTGGGAAATTGGAGGCTCTGTGTGTCTTTATGGCCAGTTATTACTGCACATATACCATAAAGATAATTTTTCTTCTCCTGATTTGGTATGCTTAGAACTGTTCTCTCTTGATCTGATGTACTGTGTCTAATTTAACTAGTATTTATTAATTTATTCTTAAGCTTGGTAAAGGAGGTTAGCTTAAAAGAACTGGAGAGGAAAAATCATCTTTTTGCATAACAAAGCCGACTTTTTAACATCAATCTCTCCTACCACCTATCTTGTATTGCTAGCTTGTGAAATTGTTGGGAAACTTAACTCTTACAGCATAGAGTGTAGCTGTTTTAAATAGGTAGGTCTTAGGTAACCCAGTTTTATTTAAAAAGGGGGGGGGAAAAAAAAAGAAACCACAACCAACCACCAAACTAATAAACTACACATCCAGCATCTCTTTCCAGGAGGCCTCAGCTGCTGTCAGTGGATCTGGCTCTGCTGCCAAAACCAGCCCACCCTGCAGGGAGGATTTGGCCCAGTATGTCTTAATGTATCCAAACCCTTTTCTACAGGTGCACAAGGAAGTCTTTGCCACATCACCCCTGCCATGTTACCCAGCCCTTCATCACTCTACTCCTTATAGCTACCAGCTCTGGGGGACTCAGGGTGGCTGGTCACAGCTGTAACCCCTTCCCTAGCTGCTCTTGCTCTTCCAAAGTCAGCAGGAGGGTGTTGGGTTTGGGTGGGTTTTTTTTTTTTGCTGCTGACTTGGGTGAACCAGAGCCTGTGCACAGGGTTGAAGGCATGAAGGGAATAAAAGACAAGGTACTGGCTGTTCATTCAGTCCTAACAGGAGCAATTCCTCCTCACAGGTGACACAAGCTTGCTTACCCCACCTATATGCATCTTAACGCCTCTCGGCAACTCAGGGGGACAACTAACAAGTCTGTTCTGGTTTGGGGAGGGGTTTAAAAAAAAACCCAAACCAACAAAACCCCAATCCCAAACCACCATTTCTGTGTGTTCTAAGTGGAAGTGGCGTCATCATTCATTAACTGCTACGCTGACCTGTCTGTATTTTACCAGCCATAAGAAATGTGGGACAATCTGTTTGAAAACAACCTCTTTTGGGGGAAGGTGCTTGATTTGTTTTGTCTGTCTTTAGATGTCCAAATAAAAAAAAAAGATAAAATAAAAAAAAACAGGAAAAAAAATAAGAGAAGAAAAAAAAAAGAGGGAAGAAAAAAAAAGGAAAGGAACAGGCACTCTTGCAACCAAGTGGCTAAAGCAAATTCATCCTCACTGCCCGAGACCCTTGGGGTCTTGTGTCCTTCCTCTGCCTCAGCACTTTATCACAGCCAGCAGAACCTTGCTGTGTTGCACCCAGGACTGGAAGAAGCCCTTAGAGAGTTTTGTGACTCTTCAGTGAGTAAATGAACAAAAGAAGATGATGATGATGATGATGATGTTGCATTAAGATGTGCTTTTCTTTTTTTTTTTTCTTAGTCTTTTTTTTTTTTTTGGTAATTTATTGTTAATTTATGATACTTCAAGCTTTTTTTTGGGGTTCTGTTTTTTCTGGTCGATGTTCTGTAGACTTGTCAGATGATCGAAGTCTTTGTGATTACAAGACCTCACTACAGCACTTTGCTATTACAGCTCTGCTCGGAAGTGGAATTTAAGACCTCCAGGTTTTTTTCGTGTGTGTGGAAGCTCCCTGTTCTGCAGATTCATGAGGGTCTACTGTAACTTAACAGTTTATGTATCTTTTGTTTTGTCTTCTGTTTTACAACAATTTCCAGTACAGATCAAATAATAATGTTTGTCACTGACCTCACCCCTACGTTTCTGTTCCTGTCTGTAGCAGCATGAGCAGGGGAGCGAGTGAGTTTGTGTGTGTGTGGGCACAGAAGACCCAGAAGCAGGCTTTAATGTGTTCAAAGCAGGACTTAACTGATCTGTTTGTAACGTACCTAGTGGACTCTGGAAATCCTCTAAACCACTGAGTTTTGCAATAAACTTCTTTTTTTTTTCCTTTTTTTTCCTATTTTTTTTCTCTCCCCTCCCCCCTCCATTTATTGAGAAGGAAAAAAGAGAATGTAGACACTTTCCTCCTCACCCTCTTGCCTCCTTTCTGCCCTAGTGAAACCACACCTGCAATGCTGTGTCTAGTTTTGGGCTCCCCAATTCAAGAAAGACAGGGACCTGCTGGAGTCCAGCAGAGAGCTTTGAGGGTGAAGGGACCTTAGTGGCTTCCTTGTGAAGAAAGTCTTGAGAGCCCTGGGGCTGTTTAGTCTTGAGAAGGCTGAAAGGGGATCTTCACAACATCTATAAATATGAGGGGTGGGTGTCAAGGTGAAGGGGCCAGGCTCTTTTTGCTGGTGCCCAGTGATGGGACAAAGAACAGTGGGTACAAGCTAGAACACAGGAGTTTCCACCACAGGGTGAGGAGAAACATCTTTATTGTGAGGGTGATGGAGCAGTGGAGCAGGCTGCTCAGGGAGGTTGTGGAGTCTCCTCTGGAGACTTTTAAAACCCACCAGGATGTGTTCCTGTGTGACCTGCCCTAGGTGATCCTGCTCTGGCAGGTCTCAATGATCTCTGGAGGTCCCTTCCAACTCCTAATGCTCTGTGATTCTCCATCCCCAGGACAAGGCTGGGTTTATCTCAGGATCTGGCCACCACTTCCCCTCCATGAAGGGCTCTCGCAGTGTGGCTGTCACATGCTGTTTCCTCAGCCCCAAGCAGCAGTGTTTACCCTGCAAATTGGGCAATCCTACGTTCTTCTAAATGAGTTGCTTGGAAGCTGGTAGATTAGTGCTGACCTCAAGGGTTCTCTTGTAAACCCTTACCCGGGGAGGCCTGATTAGAAGGAGCCTTTTCTTCCTCTGATTGGTGACTGAATTGGTGGCACTTGGGAACATTATCCTCATGTCTTCAAGAAGCATGCAATCATGTAATTATTTTATCATCTCTGAATTCCAGGACACTTTCTCCATGCCAGGGAGGGCGGCTCATGTATCAGAAATCAAGCTACTAAATAGCAGGGTAGTCACACTCAAAGGCGATTTTCTCTCCCTCAAACCTTATTTCTTTTCACACCAGCTGAGATACACCCTCCCCTGCTCAGAGCCATAGCATCATTAAGGTTGGAAAAGACCTCTAAGATCAAGCCCAACTGCCTATCCAACACCACCATGGTCACTAAAGCATGTCCCAAAGTGTTATGTCCACACATTTCAGGGATGGTGACTCCACCATCTCCCTGGGCCACCTGTTCCAATGCCTGACCACACCTGCAGCAAAGAAACTTTTCCTAATCTCCAACCTAAACCTCCCCTGGTGCAACTTGAGGCCATTTCTAACCCCATTGCCACGCTGCTTAACTCCAAATACCACTACAGGGAGTAGATGATCTAGTGGAGGATGCCCCTGCTTACTGCAGAGGGGGTTGGACTAGAGGAACTTGAGAGGTCCCTTCCAACCCAGACTATGATTCTATGATTTGTAAGTGAACTTACTGAAGGAATCCTCAGGCCACAGATCTGATTAAGGACAGTTTGTTTCCATTCTGGTTGCAAAAGTCCTAGAACAGGGTCGTGATCACACACGCAAGTGGCACAGCCTTAACGCAAATACCAAAGTCCTGGGAAGCTAATCTGCATCCAAGTTTGACTCTGGCTCAACAGCAACAGTGAACAAACATTTGCAACAGCTTCCTCAAAAAACACCTTCCTTCCCCCCACCTAAGAAAAGCTTTACAAAGGGCTTGCACACTGCTCACGTAAATAAAAAGCCCATAAAACTGGAACAACTATCAGATGTCTTCCTGCACAGGAAGAATTCTGAGTAGTTTTTCCCACCTGGTCTAAATTAATTGCTCATGACCTCCTGTTCCCCTGCTACAAAGGCATTAAAGGCCAGAAAGAAAATAGGATTAAATAATTTGCTTTTACTGGGCAGCGCTGCCTGTCTACTTGGTACCAGTAAATAAAAGGACAGCGTGGGGTAGGACTCACTCCTGCAAGCTTTGCTGCTGCTATTCCTCTCCAAAGTGGTTGTATAAACTCTTGTAGTCAATGAAGCCAGTGCCAGTCAAATGTAAATAAAGGAAATTACACAAGGTCAGCTCACAGAAGGACAGAAAGCCCTCAGACCATGGGTATCTGTCCCCTTGTATCTGTCCCCTTCTGCTCTCCAGCAGCTCTGGTTGGTGGTTTGGGGTCTTTTTTCAAAGCAGCATTAACACCACCCCCATTTTTCCATTTGAAATGAAAAGGAAGGGCAACCTCCTCCTCTTTTTTTTTTTCCCCCACTCCTGTTAGATAGGCTGACACCAGGTACTTAAGGGGACAAATGAATCTTTAAAAATAGCTGGTCTGGGAAAAAAATAAATAAAGTAGGTGCTTACAAAACAACTCGAGTGTTTTAATGCTTCCCTTCAGATGTTACTTGTTAGCATCTGAGATCATCATTTTCCAGCTGCCCATAGTAAACATGACCTGAATTTTGACAATGATGCAAGCCCAAGCAGCAGCCTTCCTCCTGGCCTCTCCAGAGCTCCTTCACAGGTTTGCTTGAGGAAAACATCCCTTGGACTCCTGGCTTGGTGTGAAGGATGAGAGAGAAAAGCACTGCTGCCCACAGCAGTTATTTTGTACTTGATGTCCACACCAAAGGACAGGACCTTCCAGTAGCTGAAGGAGGCTACAGGAAAGCTGGAGAGGGACTGTTTATAAGGGGCAATGGTTTGAAACTAGAGCAGGGGAGTTTTAGACTGGGCATTAGGAAGAAGTTCTTTACTCTGAGGGTGGTGGGATACTGGAACAGGTTGCCCAGAGAAATTGTGGATACCCCCTCCCTGGAAGTGTTTATGACCAGGTTGGATGAGGCCTTGAACAACCTGGGCTAGTCCCTGCCTATGGCAGGGGGGTTGGAACTGGATGATCTTTAAAGTCCCTTCTAACTCAACCCTGTTTTCCACCAGGATACCTCACCAGTTGTGTGGGAAAGGCTCCTGGGTATCCCAAGAAGCCATCAGTTGGAGCAGCTGGTTTGCAGCCTCCAGGTGATCTCAGGGGATCCCAGCAGCAAAACACAGGGAGTTTCCCCCTCCTTGGTTCCATTCCCATGGACTTTTACTTGCAGGATTTGCAAACTAGCACGAAGCTCGCTCTTGCAAATTGCAGTTAACTCACCCAATAAATCAAACTCAATCCCCCACCCTCCTTCCTCCTGCAGTTGTCAAGCTCCAGTTACAACAATTTGTGGTAAAATATTACTCACCAGCCCTTTGGCCCATGAGAGCAAGCTCTGCCTCTGTAAAGACAGCCCCCTAAATCACTGCTTTGTCACAGAAGCCACAAGCATCACCAAAAGACTTATTACAGGCAGGCGTTATGAGAGCAAGGCTGAGCAGACAATAGTTTTCCTCACTTCCTTTTTGTCAGAGCTTTCATTAATGTCATGAACCTCTTTTGCTACTTGATCTGCTGCTGGCTGCTTGCTGCAGTCAGCCTAGCAGAGAAATGGCCTAAACCAGCCCCAAAGAGCCTGAGCATCACCCTCTGCTCCTGCTCCAGGGACCTGTCTCCCAGCACTGCTGGTGTCCACTGTCCTGCTGCATTAATTCACTTTAATCTCCACCAGCTTGTGCTGTGGAAAGTCACCAAAATTAGGCATTTTAAGCACTTCAAGGTTTTTGCATTTTGCTGTTGATGTGGCTGGGGTTTTGAGTTTGTTGGCCTTTTTTTTTTTCCCCTTAGATGTTGCAAAATGAGACAAAGACCCAAAACCAGCAGTGAAGAGAGAAGGCTGTTTGGAAGGTTACACAGAATCATTGAGGCTCTGAGATCATCAAGTCCAGCCTATGACCTGACACCACCACACCTGGGCTTTGAGACATGCACGGGAAGAGAGGGGCACAAGGTAGCCAGCACCAGCACTGCCAGGGGGGCTTTACACTCCCACTGCTGCCCATGCTCCTGCCTATGCCAAGCAGCCTCTTAAACCCCTGCTCAACACCCTCCCAAAAGCTTGCTGAGCACCCTCTTAACACCATCCTGGGTCAGCTCCTCTCACAGTGTCCTAACCCCCAGCTCAGCAGCCTCTATACGTAGTCCCTGGTCCATCTCCATACCATGTGTGGTGGGAGGAAGGTTTCCTACAGAAGGCATAAACCAACTGTAGATTAAAGACCAAATAACAGTGATGGGTGCACAGATCCCCTGACGGACAGGAAGACACTAGACAAGGTCTGCCTCTGACACTGCCACGCAGACAAATGAGCCACTGAAGCTTTTTACCCACTCCCAGGCACAGCACATGACCAAAGTAACCCAAACCCTTCTCCTTGCAGGTCTGCCTCCCTGCTTCTCTCTACCAGTGGTGACCATACCGTGGCTGTGTGTTCCAGCTGGAGCCAGTCCTGGCAGCTGGAGCCAGTCCTGGCAGCTGGAGCACAGCTGTGACTTGAGGACAGTTCCACACACGTGGCCACCTCTATGCAAAAGGCAGCAATAACAGGCAGCAGCTGGCACAGCAGTTACTACACCTGGATACTCCTACATTATATTCTCCAGGTGTGAAAACAGGTTCTGGGTTGCACGGGGAGGAGAGGTACAGAGTGTTCTCTGCATCCTGGTACCAGAGGCCAGCCTCAGCACAGGACAGGATGTACCCCAGAGGATGCAGAGCAGGACGTGCCTCTGCTGCTCCTCCAAAAGCAGTGCTTGGGGGACAAGCTACCCTTTGCCAAACATTGCAACATGCACGTCGAGAAACTGGGAAAAGGAAAACATGTGTGGAGGAACAGTCTGTGCCCTGCTTGGAGCTGAACCCCCAGAAAGGGTTGGACACGATGATCTTAAAGGTCTTTTCCAAAAGCCAGCTACTTCCCTGACACTGCAAGGCTCCCTGCCCACCCTGAAATCACTCCCT
Source organism: Melanerpes formicivorus (assembly GCF_026170545.1). NCBI lineage: Eukaryota > Metazoa > Chordata > Aves > Piciformes > Picidae > Melanerpes > Melanerpes formicivorus. The sequence goes on along the minus strand of NW_027142373.1, from coordinate 4,705,388 downwards.
TCCCCTCCTGCTGCTGCAGCTCCAGGCCTTGGGTGCAAGCTCTGAGTTCACCTTCACCCTCACCCTACCATAAACCAGCCAGAAACCCCTCAAAGTGTCTCCTCACATCCCCCCTCCTCCCCTCAGGCTGCAGCAATGAGGGCTTATCAGCACCAGCCACGCACAGCCCTGCCCTGCTATCGGTGCCGCAGGCTTCCCGCACCCCGTGATGGGCTCCTGCCAGCTGGTCCCACCAGACAAGCTGGGGGAAAGCCAGAATGGAGCTGGGTCCCACCCATGCACAGAAAATCCCAAAGCAAAAGCCTGTGCTCCCAGGGTGCAGAACTGCCTGTCAAGCAGTCACCGAGTGGTGGGGCTGGGAAGGGACCTCTGGAGACCTTTGAGTCCAACCCACCCTCCTAGAGCAGGATCTCTTTGGGTCAATCACCCAGGAACACATCCACCTGGGTTCTGAGTGCCACCAGAGACAGGCTCTACAGCCTTTCTGGGCAGCCTGTTCCAGTGCTTTGCCACCCCTAAGGGGAAGAATTTTTTCCCTCCTGCTCCTCCAGATGAAGGGGAGGAGTGTGGGTTGGAGAGCCCAGTAAAGGGCACCCCAGCATCCCCCATGTGAGACAAGGGGTGCTTGTTGGACATTAGGAGGAAGTTCTTCACAATGAGGGCAGTGAAGTACTGCAACAGGTTGCCCAGACAAGTGGTGGAGGCCCCATCCCTAGAGACAGACAAGGTCAAACTTGATGGGGCTCTGAGCAATCTGATCAAGTTCAAGATGCTCCTGCTCACTGCAGGTGTGTTAGACAAGATGGACCTGTGAGGGTCTCTTCAACTCGATGCATTCTGGCACTTCATGTTCTGCTTGGTTCCCCACAGAGGGATCTGCTCCCTGTCCTCCAGCAAGCCCTCACACACCAGACCTGCAGTTATTCCCTTGCTGCTCCCCAGACACAGCTCTTTTCTGCTCCAACATCGGCCTCACACAATCCATGAGGGGCTTCATGCCTGCCCTCACACCAGCACAGCCTAAAACTCCCAACCTGCAGCTTCAGCAATGCCCAGGTCCAGCCTCACAGAAACTGCACCAGCCTTGAAGACTTTCTCACTTCAGTAGCTCATGCAGCACCCCAGGCTCCACCAGAGGAAAAGGACCTTAAATAACCTGTACCTGGAGAGGAGGCTGCAGGCACACAGGCAGTTTCTCCATGTCTGCTCCCTTTTGCTGGCTGCTCTCCTCCTGCCTCCCCCAGTCAGGGGGTGAGAGCCCTTCACAGCCTTTTCCAATACCACAATCAAGAGTGCTCAGCAAAGAGAAGTTGGAAACCTGCTCCCTCCGCAGCACCCAGAGCAAATCCTGCTGCAAGCAGATCACCCAAATACTTGAACACAAAACCACCTTCAAGTTTTAGTTCATCAACCTACACTGGCATCCTCACATCTCCAAGATCTCATTCAATCTCTTTTGCACAGACAATTTTAACCTCAGTGGTTGGCTTCAAGGAGTAGGGACTGACCTCCCAGCCTGATCTACCTGTTGGGTTTCTCCTTGGTTAAAAGAAAAAAGCACCTGCAGCAAAGCAGAAGGGACCAAACAGAAACTGGTTAGCTAACAGGGTGGAAAAGTGATATAAACTACATATTTAGGCCATTGAGTAAGGAAACAACAGCAATCCTAGCTCAAAATGGTGGTTAAGAATATGTATAGCTGCACTCCGGCAGGTGCTGTTAATTCACACATGTTAGAGAACTTAATTGCTCACAGTGTGTCAGACCAGGAAAGGAGTACAAAAGTAGCTGTGTGAAGCAGGGAGCAAAAATTAATCCTGACAATTGTGCCCAGTGGGAACTCTCCTCCTGATCTGGGGCCTTGGTGTGAGGGAGACAATTTGGCAGCACGCAAGAGGAAACATCCTACCTGGGAGAGGTAAAGGACAATGAAAGCACAACCAAGTCCTGGTCACAGTCATTAAGAATGACATCCTGACACAGGAAATTAAACCTCTTGCATAAAGCACCAATTACATCTGTGAACCTGGGTGGAAAAAATACAAAGAGGCTATGCAAATAACCTGGATTAAAGGTCAAGGCACCTTCTCTTGATCTTCACGCAGACCCTTAGGTGCAACCAGGCTTTGCTTCACAAGAAGGGTGGTAAAATACTGGACCAAGCTGCCCATAGAGGTGGTGGAGACATTAAAAGTCAGGTGGATGGGGCCCTGAGCAACCTGACCTAGTTGGAGGTGTTCCTGCTGACTGCAAGGGGGTTGAACATGACCTCCAAGGGTTCTGTGTTTCTGTGGTTCTCTGATTCACTGCTCTCCTTGCATCCCATGCCACGGACTCATCCTGGTGTGTGGAGACTCTTGAGAAAGCTCACAGCCTGTCCCCACATAGTGCCAGTACCCCAGGACCCAGCTGCCTGTTCAGAGCTGCCCCTTCCACCTGCAAAGAGCCTTTTGCTTCTGCATAAGGCCTCTCATTGCTGCCTTTTTATTACTAGCCTCATAAACCACAGAGAGTCAAACAGCACAAGCCGCATGCAGCTGCGTGGGACACAGCACACCCCAGACCTGGGTTGGAAATGAAGTGTTCAAGAGTGATGAAGACAAACATTCCTGGATACACGTGGCACCAGCAGAGCCCAAATACTGTAAGATCACATTAGCAACCAGCATCAGCCAAGAGATGATACAAACATTAGCTTTTCAGTGAAGAATTTTTAGTGCACTGGTAGTTCCTTGTCAGACAGTCAGGTTTAAAATAGACCCTAGTAAGTGATGGAAAGTTAACTCTTTCAGACCAGGAACTTCTCTGAATCCACTCTGCTCACAGGCTCTAGCCCTTGCAGCATATCCAGGCATTTCAACAACCCCTCTCCTTGAATGCTTGCTAGGGGTTTTGGTGAGCACATTTGGGTTCCTGCCACTGTTTTGTTATCATCTTTGTGCACTCCTGTGGTCTTCAAGATGTAAGACCTGAAATTAAAATGGAGGAAGACAGTTGAAAGGGTTTTCATCTCTACAGCAAAACCATTCTCTCTCTCCACTGCACTCTGCTTGTGTTTACAATCATAGAATCATTAAGGTTGGAAAAGACCTCTAATATTACCAAGTCCAACCATCAACACCACCATGGCCACTAAACCATGTCCCAAAGTGCCATGGATACATCTCTTTTAACAACTCCACGGATGATGACTCCACCACCACCATGGTTGCTGCTGGCTAGAAGGGTTTCAACCACCAGCTGGGGTGAGCAGCAACCTTTCTGCCTCTCTGGCCAAACACCCTGACTAACACCTGCTTCTGCTTAGCAAAACAAATAAACAGTTACTAACCACAAGCATAACTCTCTACCACTGACATTTCTTTGCATGTCTCAGACCACAGTTTCCTTTGGAAACCCTGAACTTACGTGCCCCTTCAGTTTTTACGTCTGTGAGACTGTAGAAAGATGAGAAAAACAAGAAAACAGGCACAGAGAGAATCTACAGTATCTACAGCAACAGCTGAAACACAAAATAACCTAGGGGTTGTGAAATGCATCCTGCAAGGAAGCTAAAAACCGGGGCTGATGCACACCACTGATGTCGTAACCAAGTCTTGAGTGGGAAGTGCTGGTTCCCAGGCAAAGCTCACCAGGCAGGGGGCCAAGTACCTGCTCCCGGGGCCCACCATGGGACAGGCACATCCAGCCAGGCACGAGGTTCCCAGGGAGAAGGGAAGCTGTTAGTAACATGCTGCTTCCGGACACCCTTGCAACCAGAAGGCCTCAAAAACAGGTGATACTACAGCTAACATCTTGTGATCCTGTGACCTTACTGGGAAGCAGCTGGTTGGAGAGAGTGGCACATGTGTTTTTTCAGGTCTTGTGTGCCACCAGAATCAACCCTGCCAGGCAGTAGGGTGGTGCCATCCCAATGGCATCCTGGCCTGTATCAGGAACAGTGTGGCCAGCAGGAGCAGGGAGGTCATTCTGCACCTGTACTCAGCACTGGTTAGGCCACACCTTGAGCACTGTGTCCAGTTCTGGGCTCCTCAGTTTAGGGAAGATGTTGACTTGGTGGAACGTGTCCAGGGAAAGGCAACAAAGCTGGTGAGGGGTTTGGAGCACAAGCCCTATGAGGAGAGGCTGAGGGAGCTGGGGTTGCTTAGCCTGGAGAAGAGGAGGCTCAGAGGAGACCTTCTTGCTGTCTACAACTACCTGAAGGGAGGTTGTAGCCAGGTGGGGGTTGGTCTCTTCTCCCAGGCAACCAGCACCAGAACAAGAGGACCCAGTCTCAAGTTGTGCCAGGGGAGGTTTAGGCTGGATGTTAAGAAGAAGTTCTTCATATAAAGAGTGATTGGCCATTAGAATGGGCTGCCCAGGGAGCTGGTGGAGTCACCATGACTGGAGGTGTTTAGGAAGAGACTTGATGGGGTGCTTGGTGCCATGGTTTGGTTGATTATCTTAGATAGTGTTGGATGATAGGTTGGACTCGATGATCTCAAAGGTCTCTTCAAACCTGATTAATTCTATTCTGTTCAAAACGTTGGGTGCTGCTTGTGTGACTGCCCAGTCTGTGTGTGATGTTTTTATGTAACGTCAGACCTCTGCATCTTCTGCAAAGAAAATGGGCAGAGGGCCAGGGGACTCTGATTCCTGAGGCCCTGCAGCTGGCCTGGAGCCCCAAAACGTGCCCAGTTCCAGGAGTCGGGGGCTGATAACAGCTCATGTTAGAAGAACTGCTGCTACCTACATGCTCCTCCACTCCTCACACTTCAGGATGCACTCCGGACCCCGCCTACCAGGACCAAAAGCACCAGCGATTTAGGGACCCCTCAGTGCCCAGCAGCCACCAAACAAAGCAACAGGTGCCACTGCCGCCAGCACAGCCGCAGGTCCCGTGGAACCCGGCAGGGAGGCTACCGGGGGGGAAAAACCCAAAGCTCTTCTCCATGGGATCCCTAGCTCCGCCCCCTGAGCGTGACCCCGCCCCTGTCCCGGCCCCGAGCATTGACCACGCCCTAAGACTAGCCTCGCCCCTGGCCACGCCCCGCCCCCGATCCTGACTAATGACCACGCCTCCAGGCCCCGCCCGCTCCTCGCGCTCCCCGCGGCACCGCCCCGGCTGCGCGGCACGCTTGCTCCCCCTGCTGGATCCCTGCGGCGCTGCGCCCTTGCCACACCGGCCTCTGGACCGCCAAGGGGGCTCTTTCTTGGATCATTAGTGTCTTTAGAGTCCTTTGTATTTGTGGCACTTGAGATGCTAACATCAGTCCCCGCTGCAGCAGTGCTGCGCTGCTTCCTTCTAGTAGAATCATGGAATCATAGAATGGTTCGGCTTGGAAGGGACCTTAAAGATCATCCCAGGGGCAGGGACACCTTCCACTAGCCCAGGTTGCTCAAGGCCTCATCTAATCTGGCCCTGAACACCTCCAGGGAGAGAGCATCCATGCCCTGCCTGGGCAACCTGTTCCAGTGTCTCACCACCTTCACTGTAAAGCATTTCTTCCTAACCTCCAGTCTAAATCTCCCCTCTTCCAGCTCAAAGCCCTTGTAAAAAGTCCCTCCCCAGCTTTGTTAGGAACAAGTGCTGCACCACGTGGGTAGTGGAGTGGTGAGACAGTTGCCCAGGGAGGTAGTGGAGGCACCATCCCCAGAGATATTCAAGGTGAGGCTCAACAGGGATCTTAGCAACCTGATCTAGTTGAGGATGTCCCTGCTGACCGCAGAGGGGGTTGGGCAGGATAATCTTTGGAGGTCCCTTCCAACCCAGACCATTCTGTGTGATTCTGTGGGGAAAAAAACAGGGGGGGAAAGGGGGAGAAAAGCACTGTGAGTGATGAGGCACCATGACCACGCTCTCAGCATGGCATTGCCACCCCTCAGGGAACTGCCAGCCTCCGTGCCTGCAACCAGGACTCATTTTCTCTATGCACTATTAGAGTAGGAGGCCTTGCAGGGCTTACTGGTTTGTAGAGGTGTGTCCTCTCTATTCCCCTGCCAAAAGCAGCATTTCCCCAACACACCCAAGAGTTCTTTGGTGTTTTTATCCAAACCCAAACAAAGAGGAGCTCTTTTACGCTCACGTGATGCTTTTTGTGTTCAGGTTTTACAAACATTTATGCTCAGACAGAGGAAGAGTTGAGCCCACAGCTCCAAGCCCACCTACACTGATGTTATTGTTTACTCCCCTAATGACTTCCTTATTCTCTCAAGCATTTCAGAGACATAACCCAGCAAAAAGAGCATGATCCTGGGATTCCTGGGCTGGTGTGGTGATGGAGACTGAATTTCACACCTCCCCTTAGGGCAGTGTGGTTTCTCCTGCAGCCTTGTCCCAAAGCAGGATGTTATCTGCTGGGCCCAAAATACAGCTGCTATTTTTAGTGCTCCTATGTTCCTGGAATCTAGGCCTGTACTCAGATCAGTGGCAGTTCTCCCTTGACCTCACAGGTCCTCTGTGATGATTTGGGCTGAAGCAAGCAGAGCAGCTCAGATGTTTCACAGAATCAGAGAACTGTTTCAGCTGGAAAAGACTCTGAGATCATGGAGTCCAACTGTCAAGCTATCACCACTATGGCCATTAAACCATGTCCCAAAGTGCCATATCCATCCATTTCCTGAACACCTCCACCACCTTCCCAGGCAGCCTGTTCCAATAACTGACCACTCTTCCACTAAAATTTTTCCTAATATCTGACCTGAACCTCCCCTGGCACAACCTCAGGCAATTTCCACATCCTCTCAGTTGTTACCTGGGAGGGGAGACCAACCTCCACCTGCCTTCAACCTCCACCTGCCTTCAACCTCCTTTCAGGGAGCTGTAGAGAGTAAAGAGGTCTCCCATTGGCCTCTTGTCCAGACTAAACAACCCCAGTTCCCTCAGCTGCTCCTCATAAGATTTGTTCACCAGACCCTCCACCAGCTTCATTGCCTGTTTCCCACATTTTTGGGTGCACACACGTGGCACAACCCTGGCATCACCCTGTGTGATGTTATTGGGCTCAAACAACTGCATGCAGTGAATAATGTCACCCTTTAAGCCAAATAAAGTGGCTGTGGGTTGCAGATCTGCTCTTTCTCTCACTAACACGTTCAGCTCTGGCCCATTTTTCGTAAGCACCACCCTAGAAGCTCTTCCCAGGCAGCCTGGGCTAAGCCATGGTGGGTGAGACACAAAGCTGGGGTGACATTTGTGTCTGCACAAACAGAAATCCAGTCTGACTGGAAGATGGAAGGGAAAAAACATAGCAGCCTGTGCTAAAGAAATTTGTGCTCCAAAGAGCTCCAGGTATGGAAATGGGAATTTAAATGAGGATTTAGTTATTCTTTTGCTTTTAAGGGGTTGTTTCCTACACCACTGACAAGATACGGAGCTCTTTATCTGCAGCGACTTGTGACTGCTATGGAGATGGCATGGGTGAAATCCTGCCATGGGTACTGGGGGACACTGTGTTGAAAATAAACCTCAGCAACATAGTCCAGAGCTCTCCTCCAAGGACCTCACACTAACCCACTCACACCATACCTCCTGTCTTTATCAGGGAATTCTGACACAAAGGTGCTGGGTGGAGGTGGTTTCATTCCACTGGAGATATCTGAAAGTGCCGTCACCGAGTCTGGGCTGGTCACCTGTGGGGCCTGACTCATCTGACTGACCTGGGACACCATTTCAGACTCAGAATTGTTCTCTGGAGGTGCCCTTTTGAAAAATTATTATTTATTTCTCCCTACTGATTAGAGATGGCCCTTGAAGAAGCTATCTGTGAAAAACAATCCCTGGACATGACTCTCACCTAAGGGACAGCAGGCTCCTCACTTGCCGTGGGAATCACTGACCTCCATCCCCTCAAAATGCTACAGCACTAGCAAAAGGTGCCAGACTCTGGTTTCCTCCCCTGCTCTCCTTACTTTGGCATCCTCACAGACATTTGTCTTGCTGCAAGCAAATGAGATGGGATGTGGAGACACTGAGTGGAAAGGCTGGCTCCAGCAAAACACCTGGCTGCCAGCCAGGTGCTTTCATATTCCATCCCAGCTTCTGAGAAGGGGGGGAAACCAAAACACTTTGCCAGTCTCAGAGAGGAGCTACTTTGGGCAATTAATTTGAATATTCAATGTCTAAATGCTGTCCATGTATCCAATCTATCAGTTCAGGCAACTGGAGGTTGTTTTCCTAGAAGGGAGAAATCTTGCAACGGTGTCAGTCAGCGTTTGGGCACAGCAAGGAAACAGCCACCATGACTTGCTCCTGACATTTGTATGTGTGGAAGTGTTCCCAGTGCCACCTCCAGATAAAAGATAAGAGAGATGGTTGTGAACTGCTTGGTCACAAATACAAGGAAAGGCAGCATTTCCCTGGAAACAAGAGGATTTGGGAGCTGCTACATGCTGGAAAAATAATAATTTAGTGATATTTCTCCCCAAGTATTGCAGCTGGCTTTGGCTACAGAGCTGGGGGACTCATGGCAAACTGACCCCTTCTCAGGCTTATGAAGCACTGCAGATAATAAACTCTGAGGTTGAGCTGGTTGTGGTTTTGTAAAGGGTATCAGAGGTTTACACGGAGCAGGAATTCCCTGCATGCTGCCAGTGCCCAGCAGACCCTTTCCAGTGAGGGTGGTGAGACACTGGAACAGGTTGCCCAGGGAGATCATGGATGCCCCCTCCCTGGAGGTGTTCAAGGCCTGGTCTAGTGGAGGATGCCCCAGCCCATGGCAAGAGGGTTGAACCTAGATGATCTTTAAGGTCCCTTCCAACCCAAACTATTCTATGAATCTTGGAATAGGGAATGAGGAAAACTGACTTTTGATGTCACTGGATCCACAGGGTCTTGTGCTTCCTCTCTCTGTAAGCCCTAATAAAAGACAGTCTGAGCTATCAACATCATTTTACTGGGTCACCATGTTTCAAACCATCCAGGCAGTGAAATGAGATTTGCCCACTTAGAGCATCTGCTGACAAACTTGTTCCTACCTTATTCTCCAGTGCCCGAGGAACAGTGAAGACACAATCCGCTGCTTTCAGCTGGTGCTTGGGAGGCCACAGGCATTAAATATTTACCTTTGCTTGAAGCTGCAGGCACCAAAGCAGACCTGTGCTCACAACAGCCTGCCCCACATTCAGGTTTGTCAGATCTGGTGCTCAGCAATTAATCAAACTCTTGGCTTGCTCTGCAGAGGCAGTGGCTCAGCTGCACACGTGGGTGGAACTGCGGCTTCCAGCTCGGTGCATGGCTCCTTTCTGATGGATGTTTTGGTGCCTTTTTTTCCTTGGAGTCGTCTGCATCTTGTCTCTGAACTTGGGCTGAGGACTGACTCTGCCATGGTGTGTTTACAAGGCCTGGAGTGTTGTTCTGATGTTGCAGGAGCTTCTCTTATGAGCAATAGAAAGGAAGAATTCCAGAGCCTCCAAAGTTGCTGCTGCAAGTTTCACTGGTGCAGGAGCAAACATCCTGCACCTCATTTTAAAGTGCACAGAGACACAAGGGAATAAAGCAGAGAAAAGAAATCCAATGCTGCTTCAAATCAAGGCACAAATCAAGGCACAACTGCAGAACCTTGTGGAATTCAGCCTGTTCAGACCCTTCTGTTTTTTTTCCTAGCAATTCACAGTCCACACTGCAAACGTTTCAGCTGGTGTGGAAATCACAGCCAAGAAGTGCATTAGGTGAGCTGGCCAGAAGAAACTTAATGCCATTCCCTTTTATTTTCTCTTTTAGAGGGGGGAAAAAAAAAAACCAACCAACAAAACCAAAAAACCCACCAAACAACAAAACAGCAGGGACTGGGCCTGTGCAGACTCCTGTCCTGTTTCCAGAATGTTTCCCCAAAGGGCCCTGCTCCCTCAGCAGCTCCTCCAGCTGCTCTATGGATTAACAGCCAGGTCAGCTCCCCGGCAGGAATGAAGCTCCTGAGGTCAGCTCTGAAACTGGCTCCTGCTGCCAGCAGGGCAGCCAGGGAAGCTCTCTGGGCAGAGCTCCCCTCCATTGTCGTTCTCTTAGGTCAGTTGTTGGGTAATCACCCAGTTACTTCAACAGGAAGGAAGAGGCTTTAAAACCAGCCTACACTCAAGTCACACATGCTAGAGGCGTTCTGTCACACCACAAGCTTGGTGAAAGGGAAGAAAACCTCCACTTGCTCACCTAAAGCCTGCACTGAAGGTTCTGAACAGCAGAGGATTCCTTGGCCAAAACAATTCCCTAACACCAAGGCGAGGCTGTAAATGGTTTTTATTCATCGTCAGTAAATTTTTGTACACAAGGCAAATATTAATAGCTGAAAGGCAACACTTCTGGAGAGTATGTACAGAGCAATGTACAAGCAGGGGGGAGCGGTTTTTTAAAAGTATTCCATTGAACCATTTTATTTAAAAAAAAAAGTGATGCTTTTTTTTTTGTTCTAAGACCTCCCTTAGAAATAATTTATTGCCAATTTGAAACTAAAGCAAGGAAGGGGGCGGGGGGGGGGGGGAACGGGACAGGGCGGGGAGAGGGGAACCCAAATGAAACAGCAACAAACAAAACACCAAAAGAAAACAAACAAAAGAAGCAAATGAAACAAAACAAAAAAAACCAACAAAAAAATTTACAATAAAAAGTAGTCCCTGGAAAGTTTATAAAAAGTTAAACCATATAAAACTGTAAGCCACAAAAACATTTATACAAAGCTGATACAAATCTTGGGGTGGGGTGGGGGGGAGGAAGGGGTTGTTAAAGATCTATGAGGTTGTTACAAAATATATATATTTTTTTTTTTTTAACCTCCTTTTTTTTTTTTTCTAGCTTTTTTCTTTTTTTTTTTGTTTTTTACAGAAAGGCTTCACTTAAGGTTAAGCTCTCACTGCTACTCGGGAAGCGCAGGAAAGCGGCTTTTAAATAGTCTGCGATTCAACTCGGTTTTCAAGTACGATGCAAAGACATTGCCCAAAAAAAAAAAGAACCGACCAAACAAACTGCCCCAAAAATACAACAAAAAAAAAACAAAACCAAACCCCAAACCAATGGCACTGTATTGCAATGCTGTGGAATTCAAACCGGCTAGGTTAATGGTACCATCAAAGAGACAACGACCTGTAAAGTCAACTCGCGAGCCAATTCAGTTGTGGCGTGAAAACGCCGGATCCTTCGCAGTGACGGTTGGAGAAATGAAACCTTCGGCGACCAGAGAAAAGCCTTGGTTAAACGTGGGGAAGCTGTGAGCTGCTCCCAAATGTGGTGGCACAGAGTTTGACCCAGCTATCTGGGGATGATCATAAATACTATTATTAGCCAAGTGACAGGAAGCTTGAAACGCCCAGCCGAGCTGAGCTGGAGGAATTGTGACGGGCAAGGTTTAAAGCTACTAACTAGACAAATGAGTCCCTTGAGATCAGTGAACCCACCTGACTTTCGTATTTCAAGAGCAGATATTGGAGAAGAAAGCTTAAGTTTGACACAAACTGATGGCTTATGCTCCCACATACAACATATAAACCCAGGGAGGCCTGGGAAGCCCTGATGAACAGCCACAGTTTTCAGGTATCAGTGGACTGGCTTTGACACCCTGCAAGGGGGAACGGTTGCTACAACACCGGTTTCACCTTCCAATACTGGAAGGCTGTACAAGACAGTGGTATATCTCCATATGGTCAGTGATCTTTTTAAGAGCTCATTCCATCAAAGAGAACTAAGAAAGTCTTGGAAAACTTGATTTTCTACCTGCTTTCCCCACCTTCACTAGCAACACATCCAGACCTTGTACCACAGACTGGTTTACATGGACAAGCTTCACTCTTCCTCGCCACCTGTTTGTTTGCTTCATGATAAAAACCAAGCATAAACCAGTTTGCTCAAGACATCAATCCTTCAGCTCTTGTACCAAAGTTATATCCCACTACAAAGAAAGAGTATTTAGAATAAAAATCTCACAAGAAATATGACAGTACACACACTGTGCTCCTTTTCAGGCAGCTAAGAAAGAGTCAAGTCTGCAGATGGAACAGCCCAAGGTTGATTGGGTTTGTTTAGCCACTATGTTAACATAGGAACCATGTAAACAGTTACATCAAGAGTCAGTTGCCTCACCCCCTCTCTGAAGAAGTAGGGGTGGGAAATGCAAGTGATTTGACTCAGTCATTCCATTAAAAATCATTCATTTCTGCCTGAGATTCATATAGTGCTTTGCTACCAGGGCCTGCTTTGTCAGAAGTCCCACCTTCCTATCCTCCAGGCCCTGGGCTTCACAGGGAGAGTGATCTGAAAGGTTGAGAAGATGGAAATTTTGGGGTTGATTGAGGGGAGAAGCGTGCTGAATGTTTTTCCCACTTTAGCTCAGGTCAGAAGTGCCCAGTGCCTTGGTGACAGTCACTAGATCCTTAGCCTGACATCAGTTTTGAGGGTCTGTAGTAAATTAACAGGCAAATAGAGACAAAATTCATCAATATTTTACAGCTGCACATTATTTTTTTTTTCTTTTGTAGAAAAGATTCCTGGTAATCTTCACCTGATCTATTATCCAGTCTTATTAGTCTTTTCTGCAATCTAGTCTGCCACCATGCAAAACACATACTGCAGACCCTCTCCAAATGGATTACTTCAATCAGAGCGAGGTAAGTCCCTTGTTTTTTGAAAAGAAACTTGTTCAGACAGCTGTCGGCAAAGGGGTAAAAAAAACCACCTGCTACTCCTCCTGGTGACTAAAGAGGGCATGGATCTGTTCAATCCCTGTTTTCCAACCCTGGGCTTTGTGGCTACTAGGCAAGAGGTTTGTTTTCTGCTCATGTAGCATTTATAGCTCAACCAAATCAACCCATCATCCTTCTCCAAAGAGGGAAATGAAGAACTTCTGGACTCCCATGACAGGCATCTTGTCCAAGCCTTTAAATAGCCTCACTAGCTGCTTCTGAGGTCTCTAGTTTCTCTCTTTCATGAACCGCTCACATCAGACTTGAACACATCACACCAGATACAATCACATCCATGTCCACTGAGCAGACAAAACCTACATTAAATAGCCCCAACCAGAGCTACTGACAAGATCTGATTTAGATGCCGATCTAAATCCTCCTGACACCAGTGTTGCACCCAGACTATGTCTATCTTTAGATGCTGCACTGTCACTCCTCCCAAGCTCTTTCCAAAATTCTTCCCTCCCCAAACAGTGCCTTAGTGCAGAAACTGCAGACTGATGACTTAACTCACTGGATGGTATAAAAAATAGAGATCTTTCAAAGCACCCAGCTAAATAAAAGTACACTGTTCCCCTTCTACCCACAGGAGAACAAGGTACAGAGATGTTAATACAACTTACAGTAAGTAAAAGGCTAAGTTCATAAGACAGGCAGCTTTCCTATGTCCTAGCAGGGCCACTGCTCCAAGCAGTGAGGCTGTTCTGGCACTCTGCTTGCCACCCATTATGTTTGTGTTCAGAAAGATTCCTTTCAGGAAGTCTTGGCCAGCATCAGGATCCACAGGAATTGGCTGGTTCCACGGGGCAAAGTGGCAAGGTGAACACTACGGCCTGAGGGGAACACGGGAGCAGCAGTACTTCTTCACACACAAGCTCACCAGCTTACTCTCGTGTTGCAGCAGAGGATTTCTAGGCAAGAGGTTTTGGTTTTGTGTGTTTTTTTAAATCATTATTATTTTTTCAGTTACATGGCAACAGTAACAACCCCTTCTAAAATACTTAAAAGAAAAAAAAGAAAATCAAAATGAAACTGCAATGGAACTTTTGGTAAAATCTTTTCAGTCCCAAGCAGCACTCCAGAGTGTGCTGGGTGACATTATTTGGCTCAAGTACACTTAGGGTTGCTAGACCCAACTGGAAAGCCTCAGAAAGAACCTCGTCAGCTGAAGCACATCCGTGGTTTTTTTCCTTTGCTTTATCTTTTCTTCCCCATCCCCGAAAAACACATCCATCTTCAGGGGGGGTCAGCTACACAAGGCCTCTGTTGGGATCACTAAGGCCACTGAAAATATCATAGAGGAGGACAGAACACAAGGAGGCACTTAGGTTTGCAGGTCCTTCTGATCCCTCCCCAAATGCTTATTAACTGATTGAGGCACGCAGTAAGAAGTCACGAAGAAAGTCCAAACTTAACCAGTGCTACTAAAGCGCTTCGAGAACAAGTAAGGTACCTACACATAACATCTGGTTAGTGAAGATAAATCCAAGGTTAGTTTGCTTCCCCTTTCCACATCAGAATTTCATAGTGCTCTGTGCTTTGCCATGGCTCTAAGATGTACGACCGATGCAGTGGAGTGAACCCGTGTGCTGTGCCAGCCACTAACTCCTCATCACCAGATTTCTGTCTGCCCTGGGACTTCCTGCCAGGCACATCTGAAGCTCCCACTTGGAAGTATTTTCAAACATCTCCTAAGTCAAACCCCATGCAAAGATTTCTACTGGAACAGGAAGCATGTTACACCCAGGAATTCTAGCTTCAAACAGATGATTCAGCAAGGGACTGATGGGATTTTCTAACCAGCAATAGACCTGAGAAATCATAAGTCAGCTATGGTATCACAGTCTTCATCATGAAGTCAGAAGTGACGTTTCTTTCCCCCCCACCCCTCCCCTCTTAAATTACTGCCACAGTCTAACAATTGCAACAGTTTTGCTGAAGTTGGGAATTCTGCAGGTGGAATGAATTTTCTAGGATAAGATACACCTCTGGAACAGGTCCCATTTCTCACTTTACAGGTAACTTACACATAGGTCTGCTCTAAAATTACAACTCAAGTCAACTTGAAGCTACACTGGAAGAGATTTAAGCCTCAATTTCTGCAGAAATTGGCAATAATGTGTTCAGCAGCAGCTTTTAGCCACATCTCAAGAAGTCGGACAGGATCTGGATTTCTCTACTCCTGCTGTAAACTTCTAGTTCAGAAATAAGACCCCCGAAACAACCCAAACGAAACCAACCCAACACACCAAAGTTACTCAAATAGAAATGTCTTTTTTTTTGTTGTTGTTGCTGTGGGGGTTTTTTTGGTGGTGTTTTTTTTCTTTTGCACATCACTGCAACATGAGCTGCTTGAGGTTGTCGTGGAGGATGGTATCCTTTACATCACGGAAGACTAGCCGGATGTTCTCTGTGTTAATAGCAGTGGTGAAGTGGTGGTAGAGGGGCTTCTGCTGCTGGTCCCGGCGCTTAGTACGAAAACAATCCACCAGGAATTTTTGGACATCTGTTAAGCAGTGGGGATTCCCTTCAAACTCGGGGAAATAGTCTTTGATGCTGACTTTCTGCACTTTTTCCTCAAGCAAGTCCGTCTTGTTCAAGAAGAGGATGATGGAGACGTTGCTGAACACCCGGTTGTTGACTATCGTCTCAAAAATGTTCAGGGATTCCGTCAGGCGGTTGGTTTGCCGATCCTCCATCAGCACCTGGTCAAACTCACTCGAGGAAACCAGAAAGAGTATCGAGGTGACGCTGTCGAAGCACTCGAACCAACGCTTCCTCTCTGACCTCTGCCCACCGACATCGACCATTTTGAAAGGGACATTTTTGATCTCAAAGTCGTACTCGTGAATCCCTTTGGTGGGCCGCCGTGCCAGCAGGATGTCTTGCTGGGAGGGAAGATAGTCCTAAAAGAAATAAAGGAGAGTTCATGAAAATAATAATGAAAGAAAAAAAGAGAGAGAGACCTTTCCAAAAAGAAAAAAAAGACCTGGTGACCACATTGCAGTATCTGAAGGAGACCGACAGGAAGGCTGGGGAAGGACTGTTTGGAAGGACCTGTAAGGACAGGACACGGGGCAATGGTTTGAAACTGGAGCAGGGGAGATTTAGGTTGGACATCAGGAGGAAGTGCTGCACAATGAGGGTGGTGAAATACTGGAAAAGGCTGTCCAGGGATGTGGTTGAGGCCCTGTCCCTGGAGGCATTCAAGATCAGACTTGAGGTGGCCCTGGCCAGCCTAAGGTGGAAGTGTCTGGGCTGACAGGAGGGGAGTTGGACAGGATGGCCTTTAAGGGTCCCTTCCAACCTGATGCAATCTGTGGATCTGTAATTAGGATACAAGTCACAGGCATGGTGATTGCAACTGACTTGTAACCAAGAAAAAGGCACAGGAAAAGCACTAGATTTTGAGTAAACATACAGAATCTCAGAATCACCACATGCAGGGGCTGGATGGGACCTCTGGAGATCATCTAGTCCAACACCCCTGCAGTGAGCAGGGTCACCCACAGCAGGTTGCCCAGAAGCATGTCCAGACAGGTTTGGAATCTCTCCAGAGAAGGAGACTCCACAACCTCTCTGGGCAGCCTGCTTCAGGGATCCAGCATCCTCACAACAAAGTTCTTCCTCAGGTTCAGAAGGAACCTGCTGGGTTCCAGTTTGTGCTGTTGCCCCTTGTCCTGTCACTGGACACCACTGAAAACAATCTGGTTCCACCCTCTTGCCCACCACCCTTTAGATCTTGCTGAGCATTAAGAAGATCCCCTCTCAGGCTGCTCTTCTCCAGGCTAAACAGCTCCAGGTCTTTCAGTCTCTCCATTGAAAATGAGATGCTCCAGTCCTCCCAGCATCTTTGTAGCCTCTGTTGCACACTCTCCAGCTAACACAGAAGCACTTTGGAAAGAGCCAGAGTCCCAAGTAGGCAATATACCCAGTACTAAATCAAAACATGCACCCCAGAGAACTGAAGCTCTCCATTTGCCACATGACAAGGATCCCTAACACCCAAGATGTGTGCCAACAATTCTTCATGCCACTTTCCCTCATTGCTTTGTGCTTCATCCATCCTCTTCTGACTAGGCTGGGAAAACACACTGGCTACTAACATTGTGCAGCGAATGGGCTCTAAAGCAGGTTTCTCAAATCAGTAACCAGGTTTAATATCTCATTTTAACTAGGGGCACTCAGTTTCTCTCCCATTCTTCTGCATCTTCAGCCTGCCTTTCCTCCCAGCATTGAAGAGGCAGAATGGGTAGTTTCTAACCATGCACAGTCATCACCAACGGATGCAGATGTGAACAGGAAGAGGAATTCTTATTAGTCAGCTTTCAACAGCCTGAAACTCAAGACTCGTTTTGGGGGTTTCTTCATTCTTAGAACTGCACTTTGCATATGGTCCAAATCTCTCTGCTATTCAAAGAGTGCCTCTACAACAGACAGCTGGGCTGATGCTGAAGTGCAAAGCTTTGTTGTTCACTTGTTATGGAAATTCTTCCTTACATTTTTCCAGCATTCCTCACCACTTCAGCACAGTGATTTAGGTTTCAGAAGTTAGCAGGGAGGTTGGGCTAGATGATCTCCAGAGGTTCCTCCCAACCCCTGTGACTGAGTTTCAGTCTCCTCTTCATGCATGATCTATGATCTTCCTTTGACAGTGCCAGTTACCAGGCTTGGAGTTTTTATAGATGTGATGGACCAAAAAGTCTGATTCAACTAATAATGCAGGGTGGGGGGCACACACACACAGCTACACAGCAATTCAAATGCTAGTATTCCAAGTTTAAGGCAGTTGGGCAAGTTTGATCCACAGCCCTTAAGAACTCAAAAAGTGAGTATAACACTCCAAAAACTCAAGGACCACTTTGCTTTACTCTGTAAGCTCAAAAAGTGAAACTATCTAGAGAGAGACAAGAGATTTGTCTGAACTCCTGGGTTTATTCAAGCTGCCTGTGACTAAGGCACTGATTTTTATTATGGCAGGAATGACAAAGCAACTCTGAGGCACTGACTCCCCACCCTGTACTTTCTGCTTGGTACTCTTACACGTCCCAGACCCACACTCTGCAGCAGAGCAGAGCTGCTAAAGCAGCACTATGTGCTCTCCAAACTGAGCAACAGCCTCGTGCTGCCATTCCCTTCTCTGACTAAAGGAAGCAACTTTAAAGGGCTGTAAGGTTTTTCTCTTTGGTACATTTATCTTGAGTCCTTTCTGCCCCAAATTGTTAGAGGGGGAGGACAAGCAGGGGAATGGAGTGACTGTATCCAATGTCACTAGGCACACCTGAAGGGATTTGGAGTAAAGCTGGTTGGTAACATTGAGACAAGAGAATGTCACAGGTTCAACACTTAACTCCATCTTTCCAACAGGAACCTACAATCTTTTGTTACTCAGGAAGTTAGTCTCAGGTTCTCAGAACAAACCCAGCAAGCCTTAGAGAAGATCAGGAGTGACTGAAATTACTGAAGTAAATAAATAAAATCGATTAACATAATAAGCAAAGCCATAGGGACTTTCACTATTGAAAAGCAGAGAACAAAGCAAACTCTTCTGGGAGCTGGCCTGTCATGTTTACTCAGTAAAGCTTTCAAGAACAAGGAGCGTAGCCCTCAAATTCCTGACAAATTCCTTCTCAAGTATTGCTCATTTAAAATTCCTTCCACACTTGCAACCACAAATCAAATCCTTCCAAGTTCTGCATGTGCAGAAGACTTACCGTGGTTTACATCAGAGAATGGCTGCTCTGATGACCACTGCAAAGGAGCACACGGGAAGTCAAGTGCTTGGAAAACAGCCATCCTTTGGCTACAGGCAACCAAATGCACCAAATCCTAAGAAATCTCCCAGGTTTTTTGTTAACTCTCTGAAGGATGGTTATGTTTTATCTCTCAAGCCCAGAATCCTGGGATACTCATGCTTGGGTGACAGGGTTGTGGAGTCTCCTCCTCTGGACACTTTCAGAACCCTCCTGAATGCATTGCTCTGTGGACTGCCCTAGGTGATCCTGCTTTGGCAGGGGGATTGGACTGGATGATCTCTGGAGGTCTCTTCCAACCTCTAACAGTCTGTGATTCTGTCACTATAGCAACTTCGAACTAGCCCTTTCCCATTGCTTGATCCCATTCTCCAAAGCTGGACACTTCTGCCTTAGGTGAATCTTTTCCTTGGACATAATGAGGATCATTTCCAAAGTCCTTCCATTGTCAGTCACTACTTTCCCACAGGCATTCCCAAGCAGACTCTCTCCTTTTCCACACTTCACCCAATTATTCATGTTGACTGTTTTCCTTCTCACCTTTTCCCACGTTTGTGTTGGTTGTCTGGGGTTTTTCAGCTTGTTTGTTAGGATTTTTTTTGGTGGTGGTGATGGTTTGTTGTGAGGGTTTTTTTTGTCTCTGTGTGTGGGCTTATTTTTTTGGGAGGGGAGGTCTGCTGATGTTTTTGTTCTGTTTTCTGTGCAGCTCTCCCTCTGCTATTGATTCAGAATGTGTGCTTTGACTCCTTCCTCCTACTCATTACAGTCTGTTTTCTTCTAAAGGCCTTCTGGTTCTCAGGTAGGCTCTTTCAGCTATCACTTCACTGATTGTCTAGTTAAAATTTAGAATCTAAGGCATGAATAAGATCTAATCACAACATGGAAAGCAGTGTCTCTCTCTGAGCTATTTTGAATACATATAGTCTGTGCTGGCAGTGGAAATAACAACAAACAGTTACAAGGAATCCAGCTGATCCCACGTGCATATATATGCAGCCAGCTACTCCTATTTTGCTGATCTGATTAAATCTGAACATTAAGTTCTTTCCCCTGTGTGCTGTTATCATCAGCTCCCTTTTGGCAGCAGGCACCTAAGCTCCCTTTCAGCTAGAGGCACATGAATGGCAGCTCTATCTGTTTATAAGCAATTTAGTTGCAGACCAGCCCAGTTGTATCAGATAAGAGATAAGAGCAGTAAAATACTTCCATTAATGCAGTTTGGGGAAATAATCATTAGACAAATCTTGCATATAGATAAGAATAAACCAGAAGAACCTATCGAATCTTTCACTTGGTACAAGAACTTAGCTACCACTTCTTTCACAGGGACCTAACATCTTCTATGCAGCAGATGTCAGCGAGCCCTCCTGTATCTCAACATCCTTTGGTCTAACTTCAAACCAGAAAAGCTGCAATTCAGAGCTCAACGTTCCCACAGCAACATCAGGCCTACAATGAACGTGTGTGTATAAAAAACAACCCTCTAGTGACTTCAAGTTTCATGCTTCAATCAAGAAGGGACCACAGTTTCTGAATAAGTAACTTTGAAAAGAAGCTGCAAAAGCCAAAGAAAACAACCAAACAAAACAAACCCAAACAAACAGAAAAAACCCAAACTTTTGAAACTAAACTGGCACTGGATTCAAAGACCATGAGACATCCACCATTAGCAAAAAGTTTAACAATTCATGAAGTGAGGGCAGTTCTATTGCCTTGTAACTCAAGAACAAATCAAAATTAGATGAAACATGAGGGCGGTGAGGCACTGAAGAGGTTGCCCAGGGAAGTTCTGGAGGCTCAAACTCTGCAAGTGTTCAAGGCCAGATTGTATGGATCTTGGAGCAGCCTGGTCTATTAGGAGGTGTCCCTGCTCATGGCAGGGGGTTGGAACTAGATGACCTTTAAGACCCCTTCTAACCCAAACCACTCAAAGAGTGAGTGCTGGAGGTCTCAAGCACACTATCTGGGAAGCATCTGCATTCTGCAAGATGAACACCAGCACTCTAGCTAGAAAAAAAATAACAGTTCAAAGCAGAAAAAGAGTCTGGCTTAAAATGAAAATTTATCTCAAGGAAAAATTAAATTAAGCATGATGTAACAGGACTCAATTGAAGTGGTTTGGATTCCTTCATCAGCTGCAAATGACCATGGAGAAGCTGCCTCCCTACAGAGTTGAAGCATGCTATTCTAAAGGCAGTTTTTCCACATGACAGTTCTGCAACAGTCCACTAACGTGTGGCACACAGCTTCCTTAACCAACCTTCCTGTCAAAAAGTATTCTATAGAACACTCAACCTTTTCCTCAGAGAAACACATTTTATTCAGTACCCAGTTTGTTTTAGCAGGTACTACAGTAGGTGTACTGATTTACTCTAGCGTTCACAACTGGAACAGTTTGGGTTGCAACGGACCTTAAAGGTCATTTAGTGTTCCCAACTGGATGTTTAAAACCAAAAGCACTCGGTTCTCATTCTGAATTTTTTTTACCATGAGAACAGTCAGGCATTGGAAACATCTCCCAAGGAAAGTGGTGGACTTCCCTGCAGTGGACAGTTTGAAGACTCAGCTTGACAGTGTGCTGGCCCAGCTCATTTCATCTTCCCTATCACCTAGAATGGCTGGACCAGCTGATGATTGGGGTCCCTTCCAAGCTGGCATTCTGTGATTTATGGATATCAATTAGTGTTGAACTGCTATTTTAAACAGTCTGCTGACTGAATAAGCAGCAGTTTTTTCTTCAATTTCTACTGAAGTTTCATTTCCAGAAAGTCTCTTGGCCCTTGCATAGCCCTGTGGTTTTGACATGCCAGTGATGAACTGCTGAGATAATGGGACAGTCAAAGTTAACTAAAGATAAAGTTCTTTGAATAGACACTAACTACATTTCATCTGTTTAAAACCCAGAGATCAAGAAGGCTACTTCAAACTGAAGAATGAAAGGAAAAAGAACTTACTTGTTCTCCGAGTTTATCCAAGTTGTCCAAGAAATACTTTACAGATTCCCCCTAAAAACAAAGCAAATGGATATTCAAATAAATGTCACACTTGAGCCCAACAGTTCACATGCTGGAGTCCAGCTCATTTAGCAAAATCTAGGTTTCAAGTGTTGTGAGCTTTGATCACTGCTATTTTTTAAAGCAGCCACCCCAAGAACACCACTGACATTTTATTTTTAGACCAGTTAAGCTTAAAAGCAGAGGTAAGTACATTTAAAATAGTTAAATTCTTTCCAGGTTTAGAATTGCTACATAAATCCTACAGTGCTATCCACAGGGAGTATCAAGGAAGCAATCACACCTTCACTATGAAAGGAAAAAAAAAAGATACATTAAATTCTTCTGAGGCTTTGAAGAGCCTGGACATCCAGACATTCCAATACAAGTTAATCTGTAACTGTGTTGCCATAGATCCCATTCACAGAGGTACTTCCCCCAAGCACAGCAAATGACTCATAGACAGGAGGATGAGAAACCACAACAGATGAAGCATTTTACTCAAGTTTCCTATCAGAGACCAAGTTGGAGGAGAACTCCTTACTGTGGAAGGAAGGAGCAGAGCTCCACACTGCCATACTGCACGGTATCACCAGGTTATCTTCCAGATTCAAGCCACCATTGTCCTCACAAATAGGAGCTGCAGTTTTTAATCCCTCCAGCAATGCAGAACTAAAGATCGTTTATTGGGAGTTTGAACTACTGCCAACTCCCCTGAACTCCATTAGGGTGCTGGGATTAAGGAAGAATCCTTACAAGCATGCTGCTGAACCTGAGTTTACTTGCAATAGGGAATGCACTGGTTGAATTTACTGCCAAGGGAAGCAGCACCTTTCTAAGATTCTCAGCATCATCAGAGAAGCACAAACATGGTTCCTTTTGAAAGGGCTTGAATATCAAGCTGTAACTGCATTACTTTAGAGTAAACACAGAAAGCAACCTTCTGTGCTTTTATAGAAGAACAAGAATTCTGCTGAGAAATTCAAGAAGCACCCAAGGCTGGGGTGACTGCATCTAAACCAGACAACCAAATTAGGACAGGAGTTACACCCTGATAATGATTTCCCCTCACTTCCATTTGAACTCTGCTAAGTTATCTAGGAAGAATATCAAATCTCACTATTAAACTGTGCCATCTAAGCAGAAGAAAAGTAGGGTAGGGTAAAGAACAGCCCAGAAAGGGTTCTGGCAGACACATAAGCCAGGGATATCTGCTACTAAAATAAGTTACATAACACAAGCAGATACCACACCTTTAAGCATGCAGTTTGAACATCAACTTTTAATTGAGCAAGACTGGGACTCTGGTTGAAACATGTCCTGTGCTCAACACACCTGCAGGGGAGGAGTCCAGCACAGTTCCACTACCTTATTTTAGCTTCTCTTTGGCTTAAAACATGACTGATTTTATCTAGGGTGACAAACTGCAGCAGTAACACTAACCACTGTAAGGCCTGGTGGCACACAGCAGCACTGCTGGCAGTGACAGCAGGATTTTGCACCTACATCTTTTTCAGCGCTTCAGGAACGCATCCTAGCCATGATCCTAAGGAAAGTGCATGGGAAAGGGCATTCCTATTTCACTGAAAATACACAACCTTGATGCACAAACCCATCAAGCCTCCCAAGCAGGCCTAACAGAATTCAGGTGCTCCAAGTACTAAGGCCACTGTCTGTAGCTGAGTATTAAGACAAAATAAAGTTTAAGTCTGACCTTAATTTCTTGTTTAGATCCTAGTAGGAGCTGGCAAGTCTCCCCCACAGGACTATGTCCCAATCAGCCAGATTTCAGCCTCATTAAGTGGAGGTATTTGTTCTAGAATACCTGGACCTCAGAGGCTATAAGCATGTGTGTCCATGCAGGCATACATATATTTTAATCTTAGATAGCTCCTTTTTTATCCTACTTATGGCAATGCTTACTCCCTAAAGAAGCATTAACTCCCCAGCACTGGAAAGAGTAACATGAGTTACCTCTTCTCCAAGACCCAAGGCTTACAGCTGCTGCAGTGGATTGAGCAGCTGGAGCAGACAGTAAGCCACAGACTGTAAAGGTCACAAAACATCCCCAGAAGCAGCTTCCCAGAAGAGGGGATTTCCTGAAAACATGAATGCAAGATACACTGCCCTGCAGCAACAGGAATGCTCTGGAGCCAGGCACCCAGCAGCAGAGCAACTGCCAAGACGACTTCTCAGCTATCTGGGCTGTCCCATACCAAAGTCAATGGGAGACAGTTATCAAGGTGGCCATTCTCAATCTGAAGAGATTCAACCACAAAAGTAACCAGTTACAAGCGTAACAGAGTTTATAAAGCACTGACATTCCAGTTTCCCTCCTCTATATCTTTGGCTCAGTCACTGGGTTCTTCCCTGATGAAAATCTACACAGACAACTAATGACACACCAAGCGTCATCAACATGACTCAACTCTCTATTTTGAGATAAAAGTTGTTTGATCACTGGCTTTTATCAATTTGCATGGCATCAAGAACTTACAACTCCTTCAAATTCATCATTTGTTCCTTCCATCCCCTTCCAGGTACCTCTCTATACCATACAGCTACAGAAGCCTTCACTAGTGGTAATTTTCCAGCTAGCTGACCTGGCCATCTTATTAGCACTAAGCTCTGCTAACTACAGATACTCTTGAAGAGCAAACTACCATGGCTCACAAATGATTATCAGAATGCACTACTGTAGAGCTGAAGAGTTTTGACCCACTCAAAGCAAGCTTCACAAAGGTATCACTATAAAGCACCCAAGCATGACTCTTCTTCCTTTTCCAAAGGGGTGAATCTCTGCATTTTATGCAATAATGAAGAGAAACTCACTGAAAAAGCCATCACACAACAACCAAGCCTTAATGCCAGCAGTTACTGAGTAAGAAATGATCAATTCACAACGCTGTACAACAAGGCAGCTTCTGAATGAGGCAACTTTTTCTTGCTTTTAGAACAAGATCTCACTCTGTGAATAGATGACAGTGGCTATATTTAAGCAGCTCTATCCAACACTTTTCATGTCCTAAAATTCCCCTTTAGACAAACTGTAAACTCTCTGGTTTACCCCACATTGACTAGAGAAAAAATGAAACTTGGTTTCCCCACTCTGCCCCACTAATTCTGGTGTGGCTCACCACGTCCAGCCCCTGCCACGTGGCCACTGCAGCAATCTGCTGCTGTCATCATGCCACAGAGAAGCCACACCAAGGACAAAATCAATATGAGACTGAGAAACGGCAGGATCTGCCCTATGAAGAAACTCTGTAGTTCTCCATTACATTCCCCTTGGTTTCATACCCATGTTCTGTGAGCACATACGATGGAAATTTGAAGTCAAGTTGTGAAGGTGTTCAATTAGTCACAGGTGAACTTCTGGGTATTTTTAAATGCAGGTCAACCCCTTAAAGTAATTTTTACAGTTGAGCAGTTCCAAACTGCAGGCTTGTGAAGCATGGTTGAAGCTTACCAATGACCTGTTGCTGCAGGAACCATACCACTGAGCCTTGTTCACTGCCTGCTTCCTCCCAGTCAAAGCCCAGGCCCTAAGATTCCACGGAAGTAACAACTGCAGGGTTGAGCCCATTTCTGATGTGCATGTCGACATATTGCAATAAAGCAAACTTCCTGAACACAGAGCAGTGCAACAGAATGAATGGCCTACACATGAGCTGCAAGAACGTCCCAGTGAGAGGTGACTTTGCTTTTTGCTCTTTCAATACAATATTAAACTAAGTTGTGTATTAGACTATCAGATGTTAAGTAATCAATTTGCTTGCAGAAGATGTCCTTTTTTTTTGTTCAGATGGAGCACACACATCTCAGCTGCAGCCCTTCAGCCTCCTCCTGATTCAGAAATGCATGTAAACCACAGGAAGTTGACTGTTAAATAACTTTATTCACAACTGTCAAGTATTCCGTTTTCAGAAAGGTTTGATTCAAACCAGCTTGCGTGTGTGCTGGAGTCTTGTGATGCTCGCTGAAGGCAGCCAAGCCAAGTCATTTCATCATGAACATACAAGTGATTTACAAAAACACACAACTACATCATATTCTTATCAAGATACTTGATGTTTCAACATCAGCTTCCCTTAGAAACATAGTATTTATTTTAAGTAGCCTTGTTTGTGCCTGTACAATGAAACCTCTCCAGGTTTAGGTCACGCACTCTTGGTGCAGAGGAGATGACAGCACAAATTGCTCATTTACCTATAGGACAACAGGGTACTGTAGCTGCTGGTGTGGCCATCTGAAGTAAAGCAGACCAGTTATCTTTTATAAACAACACATGGCACAGAGAAAGATTACTGTCTAAAATGTTGCTAGTTACTGCCTAAAGCAAAAGAAACCACAGAAGTATTTTGGGGAGGAAAAAAAAAAAAGAAGACTACATGAAATATACAGGAGATGAACACATCTTTTAAACCCAGGAAGTGGCACCAATTTATTTGGTTTCCATGCAAACAATGTCAGCAATCTAAATGTGATTTGTTGTGCCCTTAGCACAGCCAAAATGGCTTTTTAGCTGTTCTAAGGGAACACAGCCACTGTGCTTTTTCCAACAGCAATCACTTAAAAAGACAGACAGAAGAAGCATCAAATAAAGATTTGCTCATCACGAGGTTTAAAGAAAGAAGCACAATTTATCAAGCTATCTGCATTTGGCTGCAAGTTCACGGGAACATACTGAACTGACAAGACTGAAGTATCTGAAGGAATAAATCAGATATTTGAAGCAAAAAGGAGACATAACTTAGTAACTCAAGATTAGAATCATAGGAACCACCAAATGTTTTCTTCTCCTGACCTTATGTGAATTGCTGTGGAAAAAGAAGAAACGAAGTTTTCCTATGTTACTTAACAAAAAACCACCAACAACAAAAAATCTCACAAACAAACAATAAGCACAAAAAAAGCTTTTGTAAAAGCCTGGCTTAGAATAAGGACAGGTAACTGCAAAGCTTTTAGGCTGGTGTGTACATGCCTAACTTGACACACAAATCAAACCATCCACAAGAAGGGAAAAGTAGTTTATAAGAAGAAAGATGGTGGAAGAATAACCAGATCCTTAAAATTCAGCATCTTAGAACCCCCTAGTAATCCTAGAGCATACACTTAATTTTGTAGAGGGCTGTTTTTCGCTGTTTTTTTCCCCTCTTAGGGGCTTAACCCAGGTAAATCCACGTCTGAAGATTTTGGCAAAGAATCCAGAGAAAAGAACACCTAACCTTTATTTTCTTGATACCTCACTCCAAGCTGACTCAAAGACTGACTGCAAATCAATATTGCTGCTCCTAAAGTTTCAACAGATGTCTTTGGAAATGGCAGTAATAAGCATGGGGATAATTAATGCTGAAATGTTTTAGTGAAATAAATGCAGATTTCCTAGTGGAAAAGGTATTAGAGAGCACTACAACCTCCTCCCTCTCCACCCAAATGAGAGATGTCTACAGTTAGACAAATGAGGGAGGTGACAGATTTATGCTGTGAATGCACCTAGCTATAATTATATTCCTGAGCTCAAATCCACAATTCCCTCAGTTGTTTGACTAGAAATTGTTGAACTGAGTCTTGAGACATTTAATTGGTTTGTTTTCTTTTACTACCCTCGGACTTGGAGTTAGATAAAATAATCTTGGCTCCTTCAAAGCTTTCAGGTTTCTACAAATTGATTTCTCTCATCAGTCACTCCTCCCAGGGCTTTCTCAGGAGGATTCCCTTTTCAAACATGCCCCAGTCAACAAAACAGGACAAAACTTCTACACTTCCTTTATTCAAAGAACTAAATTTAAACCCCAGATGTTTGCCATATTTTATAGCAGCAATTTAACAACTTGCATTGGTATCTCCTAAAGTGAAACAATTTGTTTCCCAACTGCCACTGCTCTGCTCTATACTTGCAATGGTGCCCTCTGTCTCAGCAGCAATTTTATTAGCAGTGTTTTGGGAGTTTACAATGAGCAGACACAATAACTAATTTTTAATAAGGGTGCTAAGGGTACTTAGGGAAAAGTGTTGAGGTAAGCAACAGTAAATTTATTTACCAAACTGCAGGCCTGGGTCAAAATATTTGAAAGCTGCTAACACAAAACACATTTCCTGGAGAGAAAGATGTTTCCTTTCTCTAAGTGTTAATTATGGCTATAGTTATGCTAAACCCAGCATAAACTGGCACTCCCACCAAAACAAAGCAGTCCCCATTCATGCCCACAGCAGCATTTCTGCAGCCTTGTGCAGACCAGCCAACTGCTCTGTGTTAAACCTAAACCTCCCCCTCGGAAGGAAGGACAAACAGCTTTAAAAGGGCACTGCTGCCAGTGGACCAGCCTTAAACGGGCTGAAGCACAGAAACCACATGTCAAGTTCAGACATTTCAGGATCTCCGTACTTCTTTCTCTCCAGCTCCACCATTTGAATAGTCATTTAAATCTGATCTGCCCAGTTTCAAAGCTAAAATTTAAGCGTGTTGGGATTAATTGCTGCTTCTACATTTGCTTATAGAGGCATGCAAAATAATCCTGTTCTCCATCAAAATACATCACAGCTCATCTCACCTCAGGGAACTCTATCTTACTTCCTCTTTTCAGCACTTCTAACCTGCACCTCCAGTTGTATTTGACTTCCTTCAAAGCACTCAGAACTGCATCACAAGCTGTAGAAGCGAAACCTCTCTTGTGTTTGGCCACACAAACCGAGCATCTGTCCTAAACAAAAGTGTCATGTCCTGACTCACAGAAATCATTTGGTAGCAGAACAGCTGGATCACATCAGGTACAGGGTGCTCAACAGCATGAAGCTACAACAGCACCAAGAAAGGGAAGAGTCACACACGTTTATTTAATGACTGACATTTTTCTCTTACATAATGGCATTTAAAAAAGGTGAAGGGGTTTAAGAAGGGTTTTACCCCAATAATATCCCTTTAATCTATTATCCCCTATTTACAGTCTAATCCAATTAATCCATAATTCTCAAAATGTGGACAACAAATGGAGAAAGACACAGCACGCCAACCTGAGCTCTTGCATTACACCCACTCAGCATCATGCTGGGTACCCGGATCGACTACGGACCCACAGATGCGAAAAGGGGAGGTGAGCTAGGTCACAAACAGAACACTCCAGAACTAGACACTGAACTAAAGCTCCAGGGTCGGCTGCTTCTCCCTCTTGCACTCAATTCAGCTTTCCACCACCCTGCAAAGTGCCTCTCATTCACCTACACAGTTCAGACTTGGATTTTCTTCTATCAACAGAGCATTTCCACACTTTCAGATACAACATGCTATCCCAATTACTCAAAGGAAGACAGGATGAAGCACTAAGAACTTAATCCACAGGCTAATACAGCACAGAGCAAACTTCCAACTTCGAATTACTTTCCTATGAGAGAAGAAATCCAGTTCCATTTTTCTTCACTAGGTACTCCTCCCCTCTCCTGAGGAAGGGATGCAATTGCCAGATTCTAAACAAAACTGACTTAAAAAAATATCTGAAAACTCACTACAGCTTTTAGGCATGAAACAGCATTCCATTAAACCTTACAGAACTACAATTTCTTCCACACTGAGCACTTTGTTATCATATTTCTAACTCATGTTGAAAGATGCTTGGAAACCAGGATCTGCCACATTCTACAAACAGCTGAAAATTCAAGAAACTGCAGAGGCTTGAGCTGTAAGAAGGATGTTCTGTTTGTACAACTCACAAGTGAAACCTAAAAGTCTGATAAGGTTTTTAATGGTGGTAAAAGAGCCTCAGGAATATACAGCACTCATCCAGGCCTGTCATTTTCCTTAGGATCACCAATGCCTGCACGCAGAGGAAACACAAAGCTACTGCAGTCCCCTCCAGAGCTCAGAGCCAGGTTAAGAAATGCACTAAATGGCCCAAGGGAGATAACACACGCAGAGCCAGAGCATCTAATGAAGATTCTTCTGTCTGCCAGAACATGAACAGAAATGAATCCACCAGAACAAATTAGGATGTGCTCTCCACAAGCTCAGGTGCAACTTCAAAGATCTTTTTCCTCTCTTCAGTAAGAATTTGCAATCCAAACTCATCTTCCAGAAAGTTTACTTTAGGAAAGACATTGATACTTTGTAAAAAGGTTTTCAAGTTTCATTGATGAAACAAACTTTCCAAGTCAAGGCACACATGCAGCCTTAAAAGTCCTAGGAAAACATGCACTGACCACGGCAAAACAGCCACCTCCTAGTTACTATTTACACTCTGGGAAGCATCTATATAAACTTCAGATGTTTTGCACACAAAACAGACTGGAACCAGACTGTAAACATTTGCTCTTCTTTCAGTGCACTGACCCACTGGCTCCATGACTTCATGAGTTTGCAACTCAAACTGCATTTAATCTGACACTGAGGCAGCAGTGAGTCTGCAAATCTGCCATCCATCATTTAGAGCTTTACTTGCCTCCAAGTCGTATGAGAGCAGCAAAAGCTCCCAAAAACATCACAAATATTTGGCACAGAAATGTATCACCACTAAAACTGGCCACGTTGAACTTTAAGATGCTTGACAAGCCCATTATTGCATATGCTGTTAACCAAATCACAATGTTTTTAAAAGCAGAATCCTAACCTAGATCTGATGCACACACTTAAGTATCCTTAGGATTTCATTTCCAAGTACATTTGGTTCCCCTTTCAGCCGCATGAGAAATCCAGATGACCAAATGCTTTTTAGTTCCTTCCTCTGCCTCAATTAGCAAAATCCATTTCAATCAAATTCTGGTATTTCTGTTTGCAAATGGTGATATACGAATGCATCAGCTCTTGTTGCAAGCTCTCTGACAGGATTTGACACTCACACACTAGATCTACAGGTATCAATAAATAAATGATAACAAGTTTTAAAAAGAGTAAAAGCTGTGTCTAAAGCACTCTGAAGTACACAAGATTCCCTAAACAGCAGCAACATTGGAGTGGCTGCAAGTATTTCACTTCACTTGTAGAATTTCATACTAGAAATTAACTTCAAATAGAAAAAGTAGAGATTAATTACAGAATCACAGAACCAAAAAGGTTAAAAGAGACCTTTAAGATAATCTGTTCCAACCACTAGCCCAGCACTAACAGGTCACCACTAAACCATGTCCCTCAGCCCCACATCTGCACTGCTTTTAAATCTCTCCAGGGATGGAGACTCTGCCACTGTCCTGGGCAGGCTGCTGCTCCAGGCCTTGACAACCCTTTCAGGGAAGATATTTTTCCTAATAGGCAACCTAAACCTTCCCTGGCACAACTTGAGGCTGTTTCCTCTCATTCTATCACTTGTTGTTTGTGAGAAGAGACCAACCCCCACCTAACTCCAACCTCCTTTCAGAGAGTTGTAGAGAGCAAGGAGGTTTCCCCTAAGCTTCCTTTTCTCCAGGCTGAACACCCGAGCTCCCTCAGGTACTCCTCACAAGACTTATGCTGTAGACCCTTCACCGCCTTAACTGAACAATTATAGAACTGTTTGCTTGTGAAGACAGTTCATGGTCCCAATACATCCATGTGTAACATTTCAGTAGATCACCCAGCACGGAGGGGTTTTTACACACTACTCTGTGTAACTATTTTGAATTCCAGACAGTGTCAGTGCGCTGTGTTTCCTCGCCTGGAAATTCTGCATCCTCTTTATTTGATCAGCAGCGGGTGATCAAATACCATCATGTGCCCAGTGAGAAGCTTCCAGGCACTCTGCTGAGCCTCCTGTCCAGCTGTTCCAAGTGATTCCTCCAGCATCATTAAACAAAGGAAAAAGATACAGAAACTCATGTCTGATTACACATCCTTGTACCTCTCATCCATTAAAAGAATTTGGGGTCTTTTCAGTTCCTTGGCTAAGTCACTGAAGAGGAACATGATATTCCACTTATTTTACTGAGCAGACTGTGAAGTGCTGGGAAAACATTTAAGGCATGAATGACTGTGGCAGAGAAGTGTGCAGCATGGCAGAGTGAATTAAGTGCTCTAAGAGGCAGTTCACTGCCCATTATAGGCCAAAAATTTTCTTGTGTGGAACAGCTGAAGTTATTATCGTGATGATAAAGAATTCAGGGGGTTCTCCATATCTGAAATCCCTCAATCTCCAGCTGCATTACCTGATGCTTATCATTAATGCAGACATGCAGGTGAAGACACTGGAAATAATTTAGCATCCTCTTTAGCTGCTGACATTGTCTTAAACACTTTCTTTATTCATCATTTAAATTCAAACCACTAGGTATGGAGGGGAGTCAGGGCTGGTAGATAGGATTGTTCAGATATTTTTTTTGTTTGGATTAAACACACGTATTGATTGAGGCTGTTAACTAATATTAGTGTTCAATGACCCATTTATTCACCTTGAAGATATAAGCAAAGGCTTTGCACTCCAGAGCCATACAAGACATCACTTGGTATCAGCACTGCTGCTGATAGTTTGCTGTTCTGCAAAAGGGCAGGCTCTGAACCTCCTGAACTTCTCAACCCATTTGTGGTCAGTGTAGATGTTTACCAAAGAAGACAGGCAGTAAGACACAGTGTGGCATGGAGATCACCTTGCTGTGAAACACCAGCACAGTTGTTCTCTTCCTTTTCTTACGTAGTAAGGTCAGCTGCATTTACGTTTTCTCACATTTTCTTAAGCAACTTCCTCAGCTACCACAAGCTGAAGTTTCCTACCACTCTGCTAGCTCTGCATAAGAGGAACAGCATGAGATCAGAACATATAAATAGCACTTATCATTAACTGAAGTTTAGCTCAATAAAGACAGGCAAAACAGTCATCCAAATACAACCTGAGTGTCCTGTGTGCTCAGTGAGAGCAGTCTGAGCCAGCCTCTAAGGCTGAAGTCTTGCTACAGCAAGCTCAAATTAGGGAATGGCAGCAGAAACCACAGCTGCCCCTGGCATCACACCTTAATCCTGAAGGATCCCATATTTACATATGAAAAGGATCTCTCCATATTCTTTGCCTCAGGTACAAAATTAATTTCCCCTATATAGATGGAAGATGAGAGCTGTGTTCATACCACATGTTTTGCCAGCATGGAGATTTGCTGACAGCTATGAATACTGGGACTTTGTAGTGGAGACCGGGCTGGTATTTACTATGTCATTTATAAGTGGACAGAGAACAGCAAAGCCATTGCTACATCAAAATGCTGTGAAATAATGCAAGGAGAGAGTTCTACAGGTACTAACATGTCTTGCAGCAAGGAAATAGGCTCTGAATGAGTGTTTGTACCCAGCTCTCACATTACGCTGGGAGCCACTGAAGCAGGAAAAGCTCAGCTAAGGTTTGCTCCAATTCAAAAGAAAATGCTGAGAACAGGTTCACACATCCAAACCACGAGAACAGCTGAGAAAGTCTCTTCCAATGAAGTCTTTAGAGGTGGCTGGCATGCACAGCATATTTAGAAGAACACTTATATTTTGCTTTTGTTTAATCAAGGCTCAGTTACAGAAATCCCAAAGTTTTACAAGAATTAGGTCACCTTTCAGTCTTCTGTAACTAAATGTTTAGGGAACTTAAGGTACACAACTGCCAACAGGACAGAGCTTGTTGGAGCCAGAGTATGTGTAAGAACACATCACTTCTCCCACACTGTCTTGTGAAAGTCTGCAGTTTAAAAGCAGTGGTTCTCCATAAACAGGTATCTGGATCAAGTCTGAATTAAAAATTCCATCCTCAGAGGTTGCACTGAAACCACACAGCAAAGTATGCACAAGCTAAGTGTAGCACATAAGATACCAAAAAGTTGCCAGCACTCTTGCTTGAAAGAGCTCATCATGCTTCTATCTGGTACATGTGTGCTAAGGTAACAGAATCACAGAATCATTTAGGCTGGAAAAGACCTTTGAATCCAACCATTGACCTAATACTGCCAAGTCCCTGCTAAACCACGTCCCTCAGCACCACATCCACACGTCTTGTAAATACCTCCAGGGATGAGGATTCAACCACTTCCCTATGCAGCCTATTCCAGGGTTTGACAACACTTTCAGTGAAGAAATTTTTTCTGATGTCCAACCCAAGCCTCCCCTGGCATGACTTTCTACCAGTTTATGCACCTCACGTCCTAAGAGAAACACCACCTACACACTTCAAGCAGAAAGAGCAGGGCAACCAAACACCCAAGCCCAGAACCAAGAAGAGATCTGGGAAAAGAATTCCTACCTCCCCACAGAGGGGTGTGGAGAGGTTACAAAGGATGAATATTGAGAGTATCAACATCAAGGCTTCTGAAATTCAGTGTAACTAATATGGTGTAGACACTCTGTATGAATAAGACACTCTTTTTTCCCCATTCTGTGCTTGTAAGGTCACTACTTCAGTGTCTTTTTGAAGTCATAATTGTTTCATAAGATGGGAAAGACTTGCAAAAGAGGAAGACCTCAACACCTGACAACCTAGCAGGGCTTCAAACACAACTGACCTCGGCAGGATCAGCACTCCATAACCAAGCACATTTCAAGGACCTGTTGCCTATGCACCTGGAAGAATGGTCAAATTTGCTAATATTTTGCAGCAGCCATTAACTTAGCTCTTCTGGAAACAAGTTCTTATGTCTAGAACAGCCCCACCAACATTCAGAGGCCGAACCCAGAAAAGCCCAACCAGAATAAGATAAAATATAATCCTACAGTAAACCAAACAACACTCTCCAAAAAAAAAAAAAATGCTTTGCAACAGCAAAATGCTACAGAGAGGCTGCGGCAGAACTAGCAGTAGGACTTCAAGATGAACACGCCTTTTCCTGTCTTCTATAATCTGATCTAGCACTTGCAGACATGTCACAGAAGTAAACAGGATCCAGAGGTAAACGCATATCCTACCATCCTTACTCTATCATCTGTGCCTGCAGCTCTGTGCAAAAGCAGACAGAAGAAACTGTCCTCATTGAGCCCTCAACACTTTGTCCTCCTTGCGGATTACACAAAGTCTATCTGGAATATCAACAACTGCTGGTAGGAAACATCAAAACCCACCCAAAAGCTATCTGTAACTAGAACAAACCCTTAAAACACTCAAACCTCATCAAGCATCTGAGCAAATCCACTCATGCCACTTTTCCATTCTCTGAGAATAAGACGACTGCCCTTTATGGCTCTTGCAGTAAATTCAAGAAACTCAATTTTACAGCAAGTACACTGAGAGGCAGGACAGAAAGGGCAACCAGAGGCAGGGCACAAACAAGGGCACTCTCCCTCACAAGTGCTTCCCTCCATGTCACCAGACATGCAGCACCAGACACTCCTCAGATGCCAGTGCCTCAGAGCAATTCTCTATGAGAGCAGCAAGCCTTTACAACCACAGAACTGAATAGCTCAGGAGCATAACTATAAAGGGTAGGAAATGTCTAGTTGAATTAGTTTGCATGTTAGAGAATTAAGATAATGGCTCTGTTTATCCGAGTCATTTCAGGAGACTCTGTACCGGAAATCAACTTGCAGTGAGAAGTGTGAAACGTTACTGAGGTGTCAGAAAGCATTAGGCTGATTTCAACTCTGTAACTAATCCATGTTATCTACCTGACTAGAGCTGTAGGAGAAATAAGCTCAGTAGATGAAGGAGAGAAAGCCTGAGGATGACCAGAATCTTAAATGTAAGTTACAGAAGTAAGCTACAGACACAAACCAGTCTTTAGTTAACCATAGGAGTGGAACGATCACCCCAATGACTTCAGCTTGTAATAAAATTTGAATGATTACAATAATAACCACTCCTGAAGTGTTGAAGGGGCACTTCAATTACAGCACCAAGCTGTAATTAGCTCTTACCAGTTTTAAAGCACCAGACAAGAGTGAACTATAGAGTTTTCACAACCAGTTAGTGGCCAGAAGGTCCCTACTTTTATACCGAGGAAAATAAATCATATTGACTATCCCTTGACCACTTCACAAAATGAGGAAGGACACTCCAATGAACTAAGCATGGAAATGCTGATTTCTATTTCCATTTCCATTAAAATACAACCAAGTTTTGGTTCCTCCCCTATCTCTCATGCTTCTATAAAAAGACCACATTGTTCCTTTAGGCTCTAAGCAT
The DNA here is from genome assembly GCF_026170545.1 of Melanerpes formicivorus. Lineage (NCBI taxonomy): Eukaryota > Metazoa > Chordata > Aves > Piciformes > Picidae > Melanerpes > Melanerpes formicivorus. The sequence continues at coordinate 4,669,958 of NW_027142373.1, read as the reverse complement.
CACGTCTGGCATTGCAAATGAAAGATTATGGAGAAAACAAACAACAAAAAAGGCAAGAACAGCTCAATGATCACTCAGAAATGTACAGATATCTTTAAGTTATAACCATATACATGCTGAAACTTGAACCTTAGAGCTCTTTCTCTATACTTCCTAAACGCGCAAGCTACAAATGCAAACTCAATCCCAGAATCTTATACATTTTTCATGCCGCTTTTCCCCTTCTCTGATTCATCTAATGATTCCTGGTGTCTCTCCTTTCATCACAATTTATGTCACATTGAATCACAGTGGGAAGGGACCTCTGGGAGATCAACCACCCTGCTAAAGCAGGGTCACCCATAGCAGGCTGCCCAGGATCAACATGTCCAGGCAGGTTTGGAATCTTTCCAGAGAAGGAGACTCCACAACCTCTCTGGGCAGCCTGCTCCACAGCTGCAGCACCTTCAAGGTAATGAAGTTTTTCCTTACGTTTAGGTGGAACTTCCAGGGTTATGGTTTGTGCCTATTGCCCTATGTCCTGCTACTGACCATCACTGAAAAGATTGTGGCCCCAGCTGCCATAACAGTTGAACTGGAAACAGAACAGTATTTCTCTCTTACTCCTCATTCTACACTGCTAACAGTTTTCACTCTTGAATCCCTACTTCCAGTCAGTACTCAAGACAACTGAGCTGTCTGCATCTCTTCCAACTTCCCCTTGCTCTTCCTCCTGACTGGGGCATGCCTGTCACTCCCTCTTTAACCATTTGTGCCTTCCTTCCATGTTACAGAACATATCACAGCTCTCTGAACACTCTTTACCAAACCATCAGCAGGTACAGCAGAGCCATGCACTGCTTTCAGGAGCGCTCCGCTGCTCCAGGGCTCTGTCATAACCTAAACTGGAAGCTCACTGGTGTAACACCATGACTGCATGCTTGGCCAGTACTGATCATATTGCCTGCACTCAGTACAGTGACATCAGTCAGCTTTTTTTTCCATTTGTGTTTATAACTTGGCATAAATATCTCAGGGTGAGATTTTGAAAGGATTTGGGAAATAAAGCAGTTACCGTACTCTTAAAAATCAGTATTAGGACAGGACTTCACCACTAAGAGCACTTGAAATATTCTTGAGCTCTGCCTAAAACACATGATCCATGTGTATTTTTGCAGAGGACATTATTCAGATTTAGGGATTTCCAGAAGAAAGCAATAGCCTTTTTTTTTCTGTCAGATGCAGAAGAACACGCTCTTCAAATCCTACTCAAAGTGAAACTCTGCAGAGGCTTCAGTTATGGAAAGAACCTACTTCTCAGAGGCTCAAGATGACACAAGAGTAATAGCTCCCTGTTCCTTTGCTACTCAGCCCCAAGTCCCTAACCACACTCACTCAAGGACAAAACCATTTTACTTAACAGACTCTAAACCAGATCACTCCAGCACAGCAATTACGTCACTAGAAGTTACATCTGCACCAGAAGAGGATCTTGACTGTAGCCCAGCAATTGCCCTTTTATGATTGCTACTTGGAAGGCAAAATGCAAGGAGCAACAGGTCTCATTAGACACTTATTGCCATAGCTCAGAACCAGGCTGGGCAGGTGATAGGCTGCTAGAGCACCTGCCCATTCTGCAATCTCTAGAAGACATTCCATGATCAGGGCAATACATATTTATAGAGTATTTACACAACCTATGATTACACAACTATTCACAACGGCTCAACAGGAGACATCAGCAGCTATTGTTCAGATTCACACTAAGGTTATTTTTAAGACATAAAACCCACAAATTCACTTAGATTTAAGAAACCTACAATAACAGATTTAATCTGAGCTTTTCAAGCCCCCCCCCAAAACCCTATGCCACTGGCATTTTCTACACAAGTTTATAAACCAATAAACAGGAAATTTAACTTAAATTCTTTGCTTCCTTTTGCAGCATCAGTATGGAAATGAAGCAAAGGGACTCCAGCTGTCACAGACAGTTAAAGCTCCACCTCAAGGACCACAACATGTTTCTTTTGCCTTTCCAAGCCCACTGTTGAATTGTATACTCCATCTCAACCCCACTATTAAACTGTATAACTCCATCTTCAGCTGAGAACTTCAATGTAACAAAAAAATCTCATTACATGAGTATTAACACAGACATTCAAAATTAAACAGGAAGTATACAGAGGGAATGTTTGCTAGATTGCTCAAATTGGAATAGAGAAGGGAGTGGTTCTTAAATTCTTCCCATTAACCCATGCATATCTTTGCTTAAAAATCAAATTACTCTTCGGCCTGCCTTTATTGCAAACCAATTTTGTTTTGTTTTGTTTTTTAAGTTGATGCACTAGTTAACAAAAGGCTGGAAATAATCACATAGTAAAAACACTGGACAGGTACTAGCTGTGCTAAAACACATAAAAGCCCTCTATACCTCAGCTTTCTCACATATGAAATGAGGACAATTACGTCAGAAGCTCTTTATTACTCTTGTTTTTAAAAACAAGGTGGGGGGAAGGAGCTACATGCATCTGTTTGCAATACCACAGTGTTGTACCATTAAAAAAATTCTTAAGACCCATAAGGAGGCCACTGGATCAGTGCTTCACAGCACAACAAACACAGGAACGAGAATCACAAGCAGTCAAAACCCCAAAGGCAGATCTTACCAGCTGGAATTCTCTGCGTCTGTCATAGGCGTGCTGGATGCCACTGTCTGCCCAGAGAGCTCTTATGGCTGGGAGGTACTGTAAAAAAACTGCTGTCTCCACCATGCCTTGCACCACCGTGACCGACCGAGTATCAAAAGCCATCATCGTGTCTCCGTTGCTTTGGTTAGCAGGATCTCCCCAAGGGATATGAAGTTTCTCTCTGGCATCTACGAGGACTCTGACACCTTTAACAACACAAGGGAGCGTTGCAATTAGAGTTTCTCAGCGTCTACTGTTTCACTAGCCTACAAATCTGTGAAGTTTCAAACAAAGCACCCACTCTGTACTGTCAGAGCTCAATAGGACTACCCAAGCCTGCAGGAAATCAGCGAGTTTCCGATGAATTGACTCAAAGCACTACCAGAGCTTGGGTGTTTGCTATCAGAAAAACAGGGCTCTGACCAACAGTATAATATCCATAATACAAATGTAACTCTTGAAAAAGGGTGAATTTTAATTAGCAAGTCCCCAATCACTACTACCAAGCACATCTCTTCTACCTGGCACGAATACAAGACAAATGAAGTACGTTTAAAAGCTTATTTCAGAAGACATCAAACCATCTGACAGCTTATGTTAAGGTTTCCTATCAACTTTGTATTACCTATCAACTTGGTATCTAGTTACAGCAACCTGTAGAGAGTTATCACTGCCTTTAACATTTTCAGAGATATGAAGCCAATATCTACTAAAATCATAGCACTTACTAAAAGGTATGTTGATGGTGCTTAAATGCAGTGTCATTAAGCTGTATCACCCACACTTTTTGTGTGGTTGTTTTGGTAAATATTCTGTATATTCTGCTATTTTAAGCTTCTCTTATAAAGATAAAAAATAAAACAAATCACTGTGCTCATGCTGATAAGGGAAATGCAGGGAAATTAATTTCAGTGCTGATGTAAATGAAAAAACAAAATCCTGAAAGAATCAGCAATAGTAAAGGCATGGGGAGAGGTATAAGGAAATTAAGATGAAGTAACAAATGACTGTATAATAACATACTTGTTCAATGCCAAAGTATGTTTTCAAGCTTCAGTCTCTTCCCATAACTTTTCCATCTGTCAAAAGCAATGACTGCAGGAAAGCGGCCTCTAAAAGTGATCTGCAGCTCTTACAGCTATACTGTCAGAGTAGGAAGTACCTTACTTCATTAATAAACCATAACCTGGAAAACATATATGCTAGTGATTTCCACTGCCGTGTTATTTAAGAGTTTTGCCAGGCTTGGCCTGTAACAGTTCTGTACAAGCATTCTCTTTAATAACCACTGGACCTCAGCCCTGCTCTTGAAGGGGTTGAGGTCTCACAATGCTTTGCTGTTTGACAAACTTAGTTAAGACTTTGTCCAACCATTACACGGTCCAAATGGAAAATCTGACAAGTGATTTAGATAAGAGAGAGAAAAAGAAGTACGGATGACCCGTTAAGGATGACAGCAGTGAAATCAAGAGCCCGCTCCTAGAACTGTGCGTGGAGGTTTTGGCAACACATCTATGAAAAGTGGCTGGGCGTGCGGGTGTCTGTTAATTGATGTGTCAGCCTAGTTTCCAACACGATGGCAACGTTTCTTCCACTGAAGCCAACTGCAGTGAGCGTTTCCTCCTCGGGCACAGGACACGTCTCATCCTCACGCACTTTCAGGTGCATCTTTCCCCCATCCATTACCGTTCATTACTGCGCTCGCATTTCCAGGAAATGGCAAAGCTCGGGACCTTACAGACTGAAATCGTTGCTCCCAGGGCAAGAGCTGAAGCTGTCCGCAGCGGCACAGTGGGCTGTCCCCGGGCCAGCACCCACCGCGCCCCCCGGACAGGGCCAGGGTGACATCCCGCGGGCCCGGGGGCGGTGGGCTGCTCCCCAGCCCCTGAAGTTCGGCACCGCGGGACCGCTCATCCTCTGCAGGAGGAAAAGTAAAGTGCCCAAAACGAAAGCACCGACCGCATGGGAAGAGGCGGCGACCCCGACCCTAGGGACCCTACGCTCCCACCCTGAGGGCGGCACCCCCGCCCTCCCCAGCCGGGCCGAGCCGTGTCTCCGCAGGCCGCCGTCCCGGTGCCGGGCGGGGCAGCCCGGCTCCGCCACCACCGCTCACCCACCCTTGATCACGTTGCTGTAGATGGTGGCCCGGAACTCCTCACGGGCCGCCCGGTCCCAGTCCTGCCCGTGGATGATCCGCATCTGCTTGAGGAAGGTGGACTTGCCGCTCTCGCCCGCGCCCAGCAGCAGGATCTTGACGAGGCGCTTCACGTATGTCTTCTCGCGATTGAGGCACTTGTCGATCTCCTTGGACTTACGCTGCTGCTCTGCCTCGCTACTGGTGAGCAGGCAGCCGGGGAAGCAACCCGACAGCACAGAGCGCGACGGCAGGAAGTCCGCCATCTTAGCGAGCACTGCCAGCGAGGGAGCGGCCGCCCGGCCCGGCCCGCACCAGCCCGCTCTCTGCCCGCGCATGCGCCCCGCGCGCCCCGCCCCGCCCTCTGGCGCCCACCCCCGCCCGGCCACGTGACCGCGGGAGCAGCCGCTGCCCGGCGGCAGCCGTGGCCTGTGTCACGTGATAGGAGCCCATATTTCCCCACGCGAGGCCATGTCACATGACAGTGCCTGGCGCCCGCCCACGAGCGGCGCCTCGCAGGAAATGGCGGGAGGCGGCGGCTGCGCTGCTCCGGTTCCCGTTACCGGAGCGCAGCGTTCGTAGCCGTAACCGAAGCGAACTGTGCGCTCTTGTGAGAGAGAACGACGCCAATTCCGCCAGCGGCATCTCTGCCGCGCCCCTACCGCCTCTGAAAGAGGAGCGGCCGGGGGAGGTCAGCCCTCGGTCAGGGGGGCAGGATGGAGCTTGCCAGCTAAGCAGTTTTTTGTTTTGTTTTTTTTTCTCGGTACAAAAAGAAAATAGTTTCGTTAAAACGCTTTGAACAATTCGGCACGTACTTCCCCTTTGCTTCTCTGAGAAGAGCTTTCCACAACTGCTGGGAGACGGCAGCAGGCTGAACAAACACCGGCTCTGGGCCTCAGCTGGGGCATGTGCGGGCACAGGGATAAAAAGAGTGCAACTCTTTATCCGTTCCTAAGTTCAAAGAGACAAAGACAGTATTTTTTAGGCAACCCCTCACATGGGGGGCAGCACAAATAACAGGATGAATCACAGAATCAGAGAGTTGTTTGGGGTGAATGAGATCCTTAAATCATCGAGTCCAACCATCAACCCAAGACTGCCATGGCCATTAAGCCATGTCCCAGGCTGTCATGGACTTAGAAGACTGGAATTTCCACTCTAGGTGTGACCCACCCCTGAGCACGACTATTCTGCTCTTCATTTGTGCAAAAAATTACTGCCACCATAGTGCAAGGTGCTAGAACTCCACACAGCTATGCTGGCTGAAGATGTGGAAGGACAAAACAATGCAGTAACCTTTTGTATTGCTTCAGTTGTTAAGTACCCAGAGAAGTTTCATCTACCTGTTAGATCAGCAAGTCTGCTGTCATGCACCTGCTCTCTGACACACTGGTGATGTTCTGTAGGCAAAAGGACAGAGAGAAAAACCTGTGACTGAAAAGCGTGCATGTGGTGTAGCTCAGTTGCAAGCAGGTATGTCCATGTCACGCCTTCCTGACGTGGCAATTCATAGTGCAAAAATCACACACTCAATTACATATGCAAAGGTTACATTAAACATTTGTCTCTTCTTACATTTCCTTAACTTTGATATCTGATGATTTGTTCTCGTAGTGTTTTTCTGCCTTTTTACTAACAATCTTAAATTAGAAAAATGTTGCTGGGGGACCCCAGGTTAAGTCACATCTCTCTAACCCACAGTTTGCACCTTCATTTTATTTCTGGCAAACTGCTTTGAAATCTTCCTGGAAGGAACTGCAGACTGAAATCCAGCCTCTGCTTGCCACACTTGCAGAACAATTCTCGTTGCATCACTTATGTTACCCCTTCCTTCCCCTCAGGGCTGTCCCCAGTTTCCTTAGATAGAAAGGTAGTTTACTCACCACATGCCTTTTGTGTTGCATGATTCAACTTCTGATGTGTGAAGAAGGGGCAACCACGTAGGAAATGTGATCTTTAGAAAAAAAAAGGGGGAGGGGGGATTCCCTCTGAAGTGCTTTCCACAAGAGAAACTGTGAGCGTTGAGAAGCATCACAGCCAATGAGGGCTTCACAAGACATGATGTCCAAAAGAATCACTTAACATGCATAAAGATCCCCTTCTCCTGCCAGGACCTGCTTCTCTCAGAGATGGAATCATCTTTGTTACCTTGTCAAAATTGCACATACCTTCACTGTTCTTTTCCTTGCTTCCCCTGACTCCACTCTGAATTCCTTTTCTCCCTCCAGGACCATCCATACTACTGAGAGAGTTGGGGTTGTTCAGTCTGGAGAAGAGAAGGCTCCCAGGAGAACTTATTGTGGCCTTCCAGTACCTGAAAGGGGCTACAAGAAAGCTAGGGAGGGACTTTTTAGAGTGTCAGGTAGTGACAGGACTAGGGGGAATGGATCCAAGCTAAAGGAGGGGAGATTTAGACATTAGGAAGAAGGTCTTCACCATAAGGGTGGTGAGACACTGCAACAGGTTGCCTGAAGTGGTGGGGGAAGCCTCATCCCTGGAAGTTTTTAAGGCCAGGCTGGATGTGCCTCTGGGCAACCTGATCTAGTGGAAAGCGTCCCTGCCCATGGCAGGGGGTTTGGAACTAGATGATCCTTGAGGTCCCTTCCAACCCCAACAATTCTATGATTCTATACTAAATTCCTGTCACCTTTGCCATTTCAGAGGGCCACCAGGATCTGAGCTCAGTTTCAAAGAACCAAACAGCACCTCAACACTCAAATGATGAGACACTGCAACCATGTGAAGAACTCTCCTTCTGGCTATCAGCTGATGCCTAGAAGCACGGGGTATGGTAACTTTGATACCAGCATGTGGAACGACAATGGTTACTCAGAATTGTTAAATCACTAGCAGCATGGTGCAGAGGAGGGTGGAAAAGCCTTCTGGAAAGTAAGTGTCTGATCTGGCAGCTGCTGTGACTCACAGGGGGATTTCACATGGGAATGACTCTGAGCAGGCACAGGAGAAAGGCTTCTTGAAGCCCCAGCTTGCACAGATACTGCGAGAGAGCAGAGATAAAGATAAAACAGTTCCACGAGGGCAGCAAAGCAGCCTTCAGGGGATTACTATGAATGGAAGAAGCTCTGCTTGGTGCTCAGAGCCAGTATGCTTTCCTCAAGTGTGTGAGCCACAGGTCACAAGGTCAGAGAAGTCACACACGCTGGGAGGAACAAGGCACTGCCCCAAGAGACAGCTCTGCATTTGTGTGACTTGGAAACACAGATCTGTAGGGTGTGATGCTAGGTCCCTGCTCACTGCAGGGAGGTTGGACTAGATGACCTTTAAAGGTCCCTTCCATGATGCCGTGTGCCGCTGGATGAGGTATAAATGTGCCTGCATGTCGGTGGGATGCATGCCAGCAGTGTTGGATGGGATCTGCCCATGAAGAGCATGGTGTGAGTACACGCGCAGCACCCCAAGCACACACTCTGTAGGTGCATATTCTCTGTGGGGGTGCAGGGAGGTAGTGGACACACACCATGCGTGTGTTGTGCAAAAGGCAACGTTACCACATGGCTGGCTGGAATTCCCGGGAATGCCTCATACAAGCCCTGGCACAATTAGATTCTGTGGGAACAGCTCAGCCCTCTCCTCCTGCCCAGCTGTGCTGGCATGAGGAACTTCAACAGTTCTCTTGAAGAAACCAGAAAGACTGAGCTCTTGGTTTCCACTGCTGCCAGTCAGGTGCTGTTCCCCCACCCACTGGCTTCAGACAGCTCTATCATAAGGAAGCACTCTGTAACCCCGTGGTCTTCCTCTGGTCATCGTTAGTCACAACTTCCCCACGTGGCAAAGCCACCGAGTTTCCCAAAATCACCCAGCTGGCTCCTGCACCCCCAGCTCAGCTGAGCTGACCAAAGCTGGTGGCATCTAAGGAGCAGATGTCAGGAGCAATGCTTACCTCTTGCACTGACACAACAGCTCAGTCTTAGGTGCCCTGGTTTTACCTTGGCTCCACACCAGGGGTGTTTTGGGGAGGGATTCTCCCCCTCCCACGCAAAAAGTGTTGCGTGAGGCTTTGGCCCTCGCCTGCCTCCCCTTCCTCAACACTACCTGCTCTGTGCAACACCCACCTTTTGTAAGGCCCATTTCCAGTGTGACTACCACACGGGGATCACGTGGGCAGCTGCAAGCAGACAGCACCTTGCAGAATGATGTCACATCACCATCAGCGCCCTGTCGTGCTTCTAGCACCTTCCAGGACAATGTCACCCCTGCACCAGCCAGCCCCCTCCCAGCTCCCACTCCAGGTCCCGGCCTCTCCCTCACCGGCTGCCCAGGTCCCTCCCCGGCCGCGCGCGCCCTCAAGGGCGCCCCAAGGCGGTAGCCGCGCGGTCCCGCGCCTCATGTAAATAAGTGAGGAGCCGCGGGTGCTGATTGGCTGCGACGCGCAGCGGTGGTGCCGCCCCCGGTGGGGAGTGGAGGCGGTGGGGGCTTAGTGGCTGCCAGGTGGGTCCGGTCGGGGTCGCCGCTCACTCCAGCTCGCTCTGCACCGCCGCGCAGCTTGGTCTGGCACCATGACCGTCACTCGGCTCGACCAGGGGCAGCGCTACCGCCCGCGGATGGCCTTCCTGAAAAAGGTGAGGGCTGAGAAGTGCCGGGGAACAGCCGCACCGTGATGGGCATCAGCACAGGGGAAAGTCGGGGTAGCGTTCAGGAGGGGTGATGCGGTGCCCAGGGCAGCGCTGACCGGGAAGACCCTGTGTTTGTACCTCCGGCGCCTCTCTGTGTGGGGTGGCAGCCCCATCTCCGGCGGTTTGGGGCTCTAACCTGTTGCAGAGCCCTCTGCATCCTAGCTGGCTCTAGGGTTTAGGGTGGGAATCTGAGTGACATAGAGGAAATTAAGCTGTAATTTCCTTTATTTTTGTAGTTTAGCCTCGTCTGAATTATTCTTCTGACACATTGTCTCCCTCTCTTATCATTTTCCCCCAAATATCCTCAAAAGTGTATTATTTCTTAGGGGAAAAGCCATCACCTGCAGCTCTAAGGCCACAGTCTGTCCAGCCTGTGTAATCCCAGTTGATGTTTGCTTTCAGAGGAGCTGTCATGGCCAACTGTCTGCCCTCAGCCTCTTTCCATTTCTTCAGAAATGAGTGTATTTGTGACTAGAAACAGTTGAAACGAGCATACTTGTGACCAGAACCAGTTGAAAGCGTGGGAAGAGGCACACCTACGCTTTTTGGATGTGATATCTAAAGTGTTTGGTGTATTTTTTTCTATCATTCATTCAAAAGTGTAGATGCTTTTAGTAAACTGCTATCTGCAGATTTTCAAAAGCAGGGTGTTAAGCTAGCTTTTCTTCCACCCACCTCTCCTGCCTCTGGCTTATCCTGTTGAGTGGAATTAACTGAATTTCCACTGACAAGCACAGCTAGCCAGTTGCTGTCTGAGGCGTAGTTAGCTCTCCTGCAAGGCCTGTGACCTAAGGAGGATTCCAGGGGGGAGAAAGGTGCAAAATTTGGGGCTATTCAGTGCTAAGGTATAAGCCTGGCAATACAAGCACTAGGGGAAATAAAAAGGTATTTTCTCTGATTCTGTGTCTTTCAAGGTAAATTTGGCTGGGGAGCCCTGCCAAAGGAAATAGTCTGGGCCAGATAATGCACTGAGCTGTGTGCGTAGGTGCAGAGGAGAAGCTGTGTGCTTGGAGAAAACAGCTTCCAGCAGCTGTGCTTTAGCTGCTCTGGAGGAGCCCATCAGTCTTTGCAAAGTGCTCTGAGTTCCTCGGGTGGGAAGCTCCATCAAAATGCAGTGTGTGGCTGTCACAGAGCATGCGCCACACATTGTCAGCGAGAGGGTGGGAGTACTTGCAGTGCTTTGCAAGTCTAAGACTTGTTAGAGCCAGGAAAACAAGCTTCTAGATAAAGGCTTTGTCTATCACCTCTGCTTTCCTTCCTCCTCTGTTTTCTCTAGACCTTGGGAAGCTGTGGATGGAACCTCAGCTGTTCCATGCTAATGTGGTCTGTGCATGGACAGCTACATCCTCTGAGCTGTCCTCAAATATCCAGCACCTTTTACTGGTTGCCTGTGGTGGGAGTTGATGGTGCTCAGCATGCATCCAGCAAGCACCTTGCAGGCTTAGATCTACCCTGAGCTAAAATCCCAGAGAGGAGCTTTCTTAATTGTGTAAATCTGTGCTCAAGCTTTGCCAATAGCTGACACATAGACTGTAAGATGGGCTTGCTCTGTGGGATTTCCACCTGGCTGATGGGCTGTTGGCCCTGTTGTGATGGAACTCCATGCACTGGTTTTCCAGCAGGCAACTTGGGCCCATGGGAATCGTGCTGTCAGACAGGGGGAGAGGAAAATGAGCTACTTTGAGGGTGGCAGGCAGTGCTACATACTCACTATTAGGCTGCTCTATGTGACTCAGGCTGAATGTAGAGCATGGTCTTCACGGCTTAACCATGGGGGAGTTGGGGAGCCCTGTCCAAGGCCTTGCAACATTTGCTAGTCTGTGAAATACAAGTAATGCATATGTTGTTTTATTCTCTTTTTGTCCCCTCCTAAACTTACTGGGAAGAATACTGGCACAGAAGCAAGTCAGGACAGGGAGGAAGCCCCAGGAATTGCAATGATGCTTGTTCTTATCATTTACATGTTCAAGTTTTGCTGCCCAGGGAGGTCGTGGAGTCTTCATCCCTGGAGTTCAATCAACATGCAGACATGGCAATTTGAAACATGGTTTAGTGGGTATGGTGGTGTTGGGTTGATGGTCGGTCTTGATGATCTTAGAAGTCTTTTCCAACCTTAATGATTCTATGATTTGCATTTGGTGAACCCAGTGACTTCCTGCAATCAGATGGGGGCAGACACTTGTGTTGTTGTCTCTTCTGTGGCTTTCAGAGTGAGGTCACCTCCATGCAGAGTTTTTAAATGATCTAAAGGGAGACCTCTGTGGGGCTTGTTCCTCGTGGTGGCTCTTTGCTTGGGGTGAGCTCACCTCAGAGCCCTTAGCAGTCCTCCTGCTGATGCTTACCTCTGCGTGCATCTCCACCCATAAATCGGTGTTAGGAAGTGGCTTCTGGGCTCTATAAAACTCAAACCAGACAGCACTTTCCTGGCTGAAAGTGTGACAAGAAGTGCCAGAGTCCTCAGCACAGCCAGCTAATATTTCCACTGTGTTTTAACCAAGCCTCCTGGCTACTCAATGCCATGCTGCTACTGATAGCAACTCCTAATCACCAGCAAACCTTAATCAGCTGTGTTCCCTGAGGAGAAGAGGAAGAGACAGCTTGCATCAGCAAAATGCATGGTTTGCAGCCAGAGCAGCAGACACCCCCTCAGCAGCAGCTCCCTAGCTCATCTTGCTTGTTTCTTTTTAACTGAGGTTATTTCTTTAACCAGAGAAGAAGCCTAGTGGAGTATGAACACAACAAGAGTCTGGAGCTCTTTGCTGGTTGAAAGGAATGAGCTGTGCTGGAGGCTGTGTGGGTTCCTCACCCAGTACCTTTCTCCTGGCTGGCACAGACCCATCTCTGGAGCCCAGTGGCAAGTGAAAGGCAGCTCCGTGCTGGGGCAGGGTGTGCTGTACCCCTTGTATGGAATTAAAGTCCTGCTTGAGCCTGGTGGGACCTGTCTGGGGGTCATGGCACCGTGGTATGGTGGTGATGAGCAGTGTGATGTTATCCCCAGTGTCCCTGTGTGCTGGAGAAGTGTTGTCTGCAGAGTGGATGTGCAGTTATGGGGAGAGCAAGTGAATTACCTGAGATACCTGCATTTACTTAAAGGGAGCTGAATCTGAGTCTCCTAAACTAGTGCCCTGCCTGCTGGACCATCCTGCCTCACCTCATCTCACACAGCTACACAGACACCTCTTCATGCCCAACCTTGAACTTGCTGAGGTTGAAATTGGAGGTTCTGTTAAAAGGGCTAAAACAGGCTTTAGATTCCATTGCTTTGGGTCTGGTTTTGCCATTTCAATGTATTTTATGTAAATATTTGTACAAATACTCGTGTGACATTCTATCAGGCTTCTCTGATTTAGCATTAATTTGACACTCTCTTTAAAAATATTTAAAAATCCATCTTTACTGTCAAGCCCAGAGTGCATCCTGTCACTACAGGCTTAAATCCTCACTGAACTTGGCAAGACTTAGGACCAAAGTTGCTGTGGTGCCTGTGAAGACAATACCCTTCGCTGTGCATGAGTGTCATCAAGCCACACTCGTTAAATACTCTAATCCTAGTTAAAAAGCTACAGCCTTGCCCAAAATTAATGTGTGGAGAGACCAAATTGGTCCTGCTGGACCAGTTGTGATTTATCTCTGGGAGCAGAAGACAAGAAGAGGAACATCTTCCCCAAAGCCTATGCTCTCATGGCACTCAATCATCTAAAATAAGGAGATGAGGAGCTTGTTCCAACTTCACCCATCTGAGCAGAGGATCCTCAGTGCAAGCAGGAGGCTCTTGTGCTTTTGGGATGGTGCTAATAGGAAGTCAAATATTACAGGGGGAAAATACCTTTGAGAATCTTCATCCTTTCAAAAGATCAAAGATAATAGGGAACCAGAAATAGAAGAATTCTGGCCCTGAGGGTGAAAGACTCATCCTCTGTAACACAATCTGTTATAAACAAGTCATCAACATCCCTCAGGAATCAAAGGCAGGCAATGCTGCCAGACAGAGGAGTGACTTGCTCCGGATGGTGACTTACTCCAGATGGTGTCTCTGCCCTGCCCCTGGAGGGACTGAGCTTTGCTGCCCATAGGCAGGGCTAAGACCCCACTGGGTGGGTGCAGCCATCCACAGGAACAGATGGAGAGTCGCTTGTATGCCTCCTTCCTACAAACTTGGGCTCTGTTCCTGTGTTTTCAGCCTGCTTTCCCACATGGAAATTCTGGTCCCCACTGTAATCAGCCCTTGGCCAGCTTTTCAAAGCCTTGGCTGGGGTGGTGGCTGTGCTTTCTCAAAGGACAGGCTGTTCTCAGCACCCCCAGGCTGCAGCTTCTTGCTCAGCCTCGGAGCAAAGCGGTGTGCTTTTCCTGTTGCTCTTCTAAAGTCCTGTCTGCTTATTATCTACACACCAGAAAGAACCTTTGCTGTTTGGTCTCCAGCCAAAATATTGCTTATTTTCATGGTGCAGGATCTACAGGTCTGTGCACAGCTGGGGTATTATTTGTGCAATACAAGCACAGATTTTATTTCCTCCTCATTTTTTTTCCTCTCCTGAGCCACTGAGCCAGAGAGGAGAATTTATGGGTAGTGGAGATTTATTCCTATTTTTTAGCTCAGCTCTCTTGGAGGGGTCACCTCCTGTCTCTCATGGGCTAACCCTGGCTGTACATGTGTGTTCTGTAGGAGGGAGTGACACTCTGAGTCAGTGTGACAGAGGATGTGGTTTGGAGGTGGCATCTCTAGTGGCAAGGGGAAGTTCAGAGAGGACTTTGTGGCCATTGCATCCATTCCTATGGCACACCTCTGGGCTGCTGTGGTGGTCCTGGGGCTCCCTCCTCTCCACTCCTGTAATCCATCCCATTGTCCCCGTGCTTTGCAGATTGAAGCGCTCATGATGGAGATGCAGAATCCAGACAAGGGCATCAAGACACAGACGCAGACAGTGATGGTCACAGACATCCCACATGCTGTGACAGGTGAGAGCTTTGTGGGAGGGGAGGGGGACTGGGACTGGGCCAACGAAGCTCATCAGGGCAAAGCTTTATGTGGTCTCCATGACCACCTCAGCGTTACCACTGCCTGGCTGCATACTGGAGCCTGTGTTCCCAATAAATACTTGCTGTCTGTCCTTTGAGACAAACCTGCTGCCTTTAACTCCTCTCACTTAGGTCTTATTTCACTCCTAGCTCTTTGAATCAGAGACACAGTTGATAATCACACACTTTTAGCTGTCTCAGGCGAGTTTGACTCAGGTGACCTTGCATCCTCTTAGAAGAGAGGTGAGCAGGTGCTTCAGCCTCCAGACCTGTCATAGTCTCAGTGAGACTGGATCACAAGTAGGGATAAATATTACAATCTGATTTAAATAGGCAGCCAGGAGTCAGACTCTGAGTTGGTACCTCAGAAATGAGCAATAAACATTTAGACTCCTTTTAGTGTTTTCTGATAATAATAATTTTTATTCAGCACATAGGAAATGAACTATTCAGCCCTTTCTCTGCCTCTAAGTGACAGCTTCTCCTTCTCCAAGCAGGCTGAAGAAGCAGCATACTGGGAGCTGTGCTATGTCACCTACGGCATTACAGGCAGCTCTTATCAGTCTCCTCTCTGCCTGTCACAGGGCACTATCAGTACTTCTGCTTCCCTCCACTTCAAACCTCCACTAAAGCTCTTGTGAGGGATCCTCCACTATAAATCTTCACACATACTCTACCTAAGTTTCTTCCTTCTGCTTTGGTCTTCCTGCAGCACTTTGAAATTCTGAACAAAAACTCCCCCTGAAACCAGTGAGCTCATTCCAGGCAACTCCAGAGACAGCTTAGCCAGGGAGATTAGTGTTTTCCCCACGGCATTTGCCAGGCCTGGCAGGCCCTGTGTGGTGTTTACCCCATTTCTTAATTTATTTTTTTTTTAAAAGATGAGGAAGCACTGAGATGAAGTCACTTGCCTAGAGGTTCAGTCAGTGAAAGGGTAAGGAGAACTTGGATGACATCTGAAGCTGCAGCACCCTCCATACATTACAGTACAGACCCTTTCCTGCCTTACGCAGCTGTTGTGCAGCTGAATTTGGAGGAGGGCTTTGCACCTGCAAAGGAGCTGGCCGTGACTCCCTGAGCTGTCAGTGAGCAGTTAAGGCAGTGCTGCAGAAAAGATTTCTCCTGGCCTGAAGACAATGTGCCCCCCATATTAAGTGCAGGGGGAACATGCACTTCTTGATGTGTGACCAGTGTAAAATTCCCTTTCCTAAAAGTCCATGATGTGAAGAGAAGATGCCTGTCAACACTCATCCACTTTGTGTGCTGTCTGCTTTATTCTGCTTCCTTAGCCAGAATTGCTACAGGTTCCCTCTTGCATAAGCCCTAAAGTCTAGTCAGCTTCTGCATGGTCTCCTTGCATGGTGGTCATCACCCTCTGAGTTAGGATATTTTTAGTGCACAGATACAGGTTTGGCTTCTGGGTGTTGTAAAAGAGATGGATTCACATTTAGTAGTGGAATGGTGGAGATGTTAGAGCAGTGGATGCAGATCCACTGAAGAGAGCTTGGCTATTCACTAGTTAGGAAGCTAACTGGTTAAATTCAGCATCAGTAAAATAGCTCACAAGAGAAAAAGCAAAAAAACCCTCTCTTAAATGCTCACCTTTGGGGGGAAATGCTTACAGAGAGAACTGTCTAGAAATGAGTGATGAGATAATCCTTTAATTTCATCTATTTCAGGAAGCAAGTGGTAGGATAAGAGCTCTGAGCCCCTATTAGAAAGTTAAGTCATCACTGCAATGTCAAGAAAAGGTCAGCACCTTGATCTGCAGTCTTAAGAGATATCTGGAGGAAAAGACCAGCAACAGAGCAGGGGATGAGAGCATTTTTTTTGACCTGTTCATGGAGGAAGGGAGTTCATAGAATTTTCTCCCCAGAACATAAAACTAAAAGTGCTGGAGGTTTATGTGTAGGACTGCTCTCACTCCAGTAAAAGAACTGGGAGAGATGAATTGTTTGTCAATGCAGAAATCTTGTTTCCCTTTGTGTCCTGTTGCCATTACAACTTGGATCTGAGACTTGGACATCCTTTCTGCACTAAAAGTTGAGGCTCTTAAAAGGACTTGAGAGGTCCAGTTGCTGGTCTCTTACCATGCTCTGTGAAGCTGGAGATACTTTGCAGTGACTCTTTCAAGACAAAATGATACAAAACAAGGGCCCTTCCCAGACATTGAGGCTGCTGCATTGCTTAAGTCCTTTCTAAGCCAATACCAAGAGTTTAATTGTTGCTCAGGCCACATGTGCTTCTGCATGCTCAAGCTGTGCCATCCTCAGGTTACTGCCTGCCTTGGGCTTCTTTCCCAGGGGCCTGCTTGGTGAGGAGAAAGCAGCATGGCCAGTGACAGACCAGGAGTGCATCTGATCTCCACTTTTCCTCTGTGGTTTGTTTGAAAGCCTGGAGAAAAGAAGGCTCTGTAGAGACTTAGTAATGACCTTGTAGTACCTTAAGGGGACCTACAAGAAGGATTATAGAGATGGAGGGTGACTGTTTACAAAGGCCTCTAGTGATAGGACAAGGGACAAGGGCTTCAAACTAGAGAAGAGCAGATTTAGATTGGATGATAGAAACAAGTTCTTTACCATGGGGGTGGTGGAGCTCTGAAACAAGTTGCCCAGGGAGATGGTTTGGACCCCATCCCTAAAGATATTCAAGGTAAGGCTCAACAAGGCTCTGGGCAACCTGATCTAGTTGAAAATGCCCCTAGATAACCTTTGGAGGTCCCTTCCAACTTAGACTGTTCTATGATTCTGTTTACAAGAAGAGGTCTGTGTACTTGGTGGGATCCAGAGCACTCTGAGGGGCAAGGCCTGGAGGGTTCTCATTTTTGCCCAGGGATTTTGGCACACTCCCAATTTCAAGCACTTGACATTTGCTTTGTTTTACAGGTAATGATATATTGCAGTGGATCCTTCAGCGCCTGCAGGTCACTCAGGAAGGTTGGTGGAAATGTCAAATGGAGGCTTTTTCAGCTTTGCATTGTGAAACTTGCACAAGGTCTCCATAAACAAAACCTCTTAGATGAATCCTTCTCTCCTGAGTCGCAGCTCGCTTTAAAATCCCAGCACAGTGTTTCTGCGCAACCAAAACCTCTGTCTTGTCTATTTTCAGAGGCACTTCACCTGGGGGACCTGTTTGTCAAATATGGATACATCTACCCCCTTCAGGAGCCAAAGAATCTCACCCTTAAGCCAGATGGCAGCCTGTACAGGTTTCAAGTGAGTTGCATCTTCTCTAAAGCCATTTAGAGGGAATTCAGCACTGGTTTTGAAGACAGGCAGCTGGGACAGTTCCCCAGGAACTGTAGCGGTGATGCTGTGCTGTGTAGACCACCTAGGAGGAAGGGATCCACAGAGAAGCCTCAGGCCAGTTCTGCCAATTCCATGTGTCAGATTACAGTTTACAGGGGCACTGTGATACTTGCTTCAACTAACTCAAACATGCCTATTCAACTTCAAACTGTGCTTCCTTCCAAGTCTGTGTTCTCTTCCTGGGAACACAGTAGTAAATGGAATTGCTGCTTGAAAATGGAATGATCTGGGGGTACACAAAGCAGAGTGACAGCAGGATGTTGTCAAGGTTCCTGCTTGGGCTGTTCTTACTAGGATGGGGAATTAGGGTACCCATGTTGGTACTTAGAATGAGGAGTCTGCTTCCCTCATGGTGCCATATCAGGCTCCAGCCCCTCAGCCTGAATGCTCAGGCAGCAGAGAGAGCTTGGCCATGTTGATTGGCTGCAGAGCAGGGGTGGCTGTGAGGTTGGCAGCCTGCTGGCCTCAGTGCTGCTGTTGTAGCTGTCCTGCACCACCCTGTGAGCTGGCACTGAGCAGAAGAGAATGTTCCTCTCCCTCCACTGTGGATGGCGCTGTGCACCTCTTGGCCTGAGTTCAGGGCTACTGTGCACTAACAAAAGCCTTTCTTCCCTACAGACCCCCTACTTCTGGCCGGTGCAGGGCTGGCCTGCTGATGACACAGACTATGGTAAGTGACAGCACTCTGCCTGTGTAGGTGGCACAGTGCCAGCCTGTGTGTGGGCACACAGTCCTGCACCCTTGCTGTCACTTCTTTGTGTCTGCTCGACATGCAGAGCCCAGCCCTTGTATTTTCTTTCATGCTGTCTGGTGAATAACCCTCAGCAATGTTGACCTGAGGGAAGGCTCTGGATGTGACCTCCTTCTGGTGGCCTGGGTGAGAGGAAGTGTTTAAACTTCTCTTACATTCCTCCAAGGCCCATCAGACTGAAACATACCTGAAATACTCTGCTGGGTAGGGAAGATTTTTAAACACAAGGTTAGATTTCCTTGAGTACTTAAGTGTATTCCTGGCCCTGAGCCCAAGACTGTCTTCCTCTAGGACTGGATCAAGCCCTGCATTTTCACAAAGGCCTGCAATGGTAGGGTGAAGGGTAATGGCTTCAAACTGGAGGAAGCTCAATTTAGATTAGACATTAGGAAAAAACCTCTTCACCATGAGGATGGTGAGACACTGAAATAGGTTGCCCAAAGAAGTTGTGGAGGCTGCAACCCTGGAAATGTTCAAATCTGGCTTGAACAGCACCTTGAACAACCTTGTTTAGTAGGAGGTGTCCTTGCCCAGGGCAGGGGGGTTGGAGCTGGATCATCTTATAGGTCCCTTCCAGCCCAAACCATTCTATGATTCAGGGGGGTTCTTTCCTTTTATAATGCACAGTGGCTTCCAGTATCTCCTGATGGCCCTTTATCAATCTTTTGTTGCCTTTATAATGCTTTGATTATAGCACTGGTCATGAAGGTTGGGCTGATCAGCTTGGTTTGCTCCTGTGGGCTGCACAGTTCACAGACTGATTTGTTTATACCCAGATTGTCCTCTGTGGCTTTTATCTACATGATATTATGGATCTTCCAGGGAAATAAAAAAGTCCATTTTAGACTGGAAAGGTTTTGACAGAGCTTGGAAAAATGCATTGGCCTGTGTTCAGAAAACTTGAAGAACAAACTCTGAAGAATCTCAACATCTTTAGAGATTTGCTCCAGAATCCCTTGACCTGTGAAGCCCTGGCTAAGTTCCCAGAGGAGCTGCTGGCAGAAGATACAACACTGCATGTTCTGCATGGCTACTCCCAGCCTGGGCACCATCCCACCGAGCATCAACAACAAAATGAAAGCACCAAGATGATTTTTCTTCACTGAGCTTGGAGCTCATGTCCAGGCAGACATTGTAATACACAAAGCTTCCTGTGTTTGTCATGTGGGTAAAATTGTGATTGTTCTTGGATTTCTTGGTCTAACTGACTGCTTATCTGCTGCTCCCTCCACAGCTATTTACCTAGCAAAGAAGAACATTAAGAGGAAAGGGATTTTGGAA
Organism: Melanerpes formicivorus; assembly: GCF_026170545.1. Lineage (NCBI taxonomy): Eukaryota > Metazoa > Chordata > Aves > Piciformes > Picidae > Melanerpes > Melanerpes formicivorus. The sequence continues at coordinate 4,650,168 of NW_027142373.1, read as the reverse complement.
GAATATGAAAAGGTAAGGAGAGGTTGTGCTTGTTCCACTGCAAGTCCCTCCTTTGCTACAGCTTTATCCTTCTCTTGCTAATGAATAGAGCATGGCAAATAAAAAAATAATCACCTCTTCAGTTGCATGAGGTGTTGCTCCTGCAGTGTCCAGAGCCAAAACTTTGTAAGGGAAAAAGTGGAATAAGTACAGGAAAATACTCTGAAGCCAGCAATCATTTTAGCAGGGATAATTGCCCTCCTTGCAGTGGTATTTTTGAACTCTTGCAAGTCATGTAATTACATTCAGAGCAACCCAGATTCCTTGGCTTGGTTGTCAGCCTGGGGTAGCTGAGCTGTGGAGAGTCAAGCAAAGCCTAGCACGGGAGTGCCTTGTCCAGAATTTTCACACTAACTGCCTTTATTTTTGTTGTTGTTGCTGTTTTGTTTTTATTCCAGGAACATTACAACATGCTCAATCAAAAAATAAACTACAAGTGGGATTTTGTCATTATGCAGGCCAAAGAGCAGTACAAGTGAGTTGACTTGCAGTCCTTTGGTTGCCTCATTGTGGGGGTATGGGGAGGAAGAACTTCACTGCCTGGGTGAACAGCTGAACTGCTGTTTAAAAACATAAACTGCAGCCTTGAAAGAACTTAGAAGTGCCCCTCAGGATTGTGAAACAAACCTGCCTTTCCTGTCAGCTTGGGGTTCCTCTGTTTAACAAGCAAACTTTGTTCACTTCACTTACTGAGTGAAGGATTTCACCTCACCCTTGCCCACTGCACCTGAATTTCTCTCCCTGCCTGGCATCTGTCCACCAAAGCTGAGGAACTGCTGTGGTGTATGAGAGCACAGGTGGCAGGAGGGGTGGGGGGAGAGCTGCATTTCCTGCCACGTTTTCAATCAATTTCTGCATGTGCATGAACGTGCGAGGACAGGCTTTGATTTTGTACCTGATGGGACTCCCTGAAGAGGCTAGAGTGTGAAAACCTTCACTAGAGACAACTTCTTTTAGCTCGAGGGTGTTCATGAGCACATGTGAATCAGGCCGCTGGACTTTGGACCTGTTCTGGGTCTGATTAAGTCACTGCTTGCACATGTCCCACAGCTGAACTGGATGGCCTGGATCAAGAAGCAGCCAATGTTCTCAGCAGGGACTTCTGGAGAAAACTCTGAAGTGCATTCTTGGGCATCCATCCAATGTGGCTTGGTGTTTGGGAACTGAATCCTTCAAATTCCCAAGAAAGTTAGTGAACATGAGATGGGATCCCACCTTTAGAGAGAGGAGCTGTCCTATTTCTGTGGATTCCTTTTACCTTTCTTACCTCCTGGTGTGTCAGGCACTGCCTGTGCTGTTCAGCAGCATTTCTGTCTGCTCTGGGATGACAGCCAAGCAGTCAGAATCCAGCTCATCAGATAACTGTCTCATTAAACACCAGACTGTTGTTCTTGTAAATTGAGGTCAGACTTGGGCTAAGAGATGCCAAACGCAGTTTTAGATACCAAGACTGTGTCTGAACTGGTAGATTAAACATGTCTGAGGCTGTTTGATGATGATGCTGGGGCAGACTGGTACAGAGCAGCCTGCATCCACCCTCTTAACCACAGCAGGGTGGCCACATGCAAACACAGCCTTTTAGGAACACTCCCTTGTCCATGCTAAGTCCTAAACTTTGCCCAGGACTTGTCTGGGAAAGAATTAGTTGGTCCAATCCCAAACCATGCTAGTGCTTCTTACTTTTAATAGCAGAGGTGATTTGGGTTTTACTGCCTGGGAACACTGCTTAGTACCGTTTCCAAATCCTTTCTGTGAGAAATATCTCTCTTTCCTGTGAGATGTGTCCAGAATCTATCTCTGCCTGGCAGTCCTCAGATACTGCCTGGGCACATCACAGCTGGAAAGACCATGAGGCAGCAGGACTGACCACAAGCAGTTGGGTTGTTAGCATAAAGCTACCAAAGGGCTAATTAAAAGAGGATGTGTCTGCTCCCAGCTGAGCTCAGGATGGTGGTGATTTCTCAAAAGCTACAGTCATGTGTGGCCATGTGAACAGCATGGTCTGCAGGCCAGAATTAGCGAGGGCAAGATGTGAGCATCAGAGCACTGTGCAGTGGGGCTGGGACCCACAGGGCAGGGCAGACTGGAGGTGTGTCCCCTTCCTTAAACCACTGGTTTGAGGAGAGCAACATTCATGAATTCCCTTGAGAGAGTCAAATGGTGTTCTTGGCTTTGCAGGGCAGGGAAGGAGCGAAAGAAAGCGGACAGGTATGCCCTGGACTGCCAGGAGAGAGCCTACTGGCTTGTCAACAGAACTCCTGTGAGTAGAGGGTGTGGGTGGGTGGCTTTAGTGCCTTGGTGGTGCCCACTCTGCAGGCACCTGAGACAAACTCCTGCATGCTAAAGGCCATGGGCTTGGTCTCTGGGCTCTGCACACTGTCACCTTTCATCAGGGAAGGGCTCAGCCCAGCCCTGTCCTGACTCCACACCACCTTCCTCTTTGATTACTCTGAGGAGCAAAGGAGGGAGGTCCAGCTGCAGCCTCCATGCTTAGAGGAGAGCATTCCCAGATCCTAATCAGAGCTTCCCCAGGGCACAGCTGCCTGGAAGCTGCACTGGGACTTGGGGGTCTCCTCATGCATTTCTGTGAAGCAGAGCCTTTGAAACCACTGAGTTACAAAAGTGTGGCTGTTTCTTGTTCCTAACAGCCTGGCATGCTGGACGTCCTGGAGTACGGAGTGGACCGCGTAACGGATCCCAATGAAAATAAGGTAAACCAGGTAAGGCAGCTTGGGTTTTTCTTCCACACCTTCTAAATTTGTTTGGGAGGATCTAGACAATATGCCTGGGACTGTGGTTTTTGGGCACCACAGGCTGAGTCAGCTCAGCTGTGACATCCTAGCAGGCCAGAGGTTGAAGCTGTCTCATTCTCCCAGGGGTGGGGCACTCAAAATAGGCTTTGGCAGCTTCTTCAGGGTTGAAAATACTTTGTCAGCTTTCTTGCCACACCAGTTAGTGTGAATCTTTAGCTACAGGACATGTTTTCTTTGCTAGTGATAGCAAATTGAGGGATCCTCTATCTCCAGGTGCTTTTTGCTGCCTTCTGGTCAGTGCTGAATGAGCTGTGTTGGGTGTAAAAGGATCAGAGGTACGATCCAGGTTTAAAATAAAACCTCCCAAAGGGTATTGTGTGGCAAGATGATGGAGAAGTTGGTGTGGTGGGCAGGAGACAAAATATTGCCTAAAAATACATATTCTATAGCTCAACCCTAAAGAAGCAGAATCAATGAACCATGGAGGCTGTAACTGGTTGAGAGTCCACTGTAAGACAAATGCAGAGTGGGTGAGGAGCTGGAGCCGCTCTTCACTTTCTCTATCAGCCCTTTTAAATGCACAAATAGAATATCACTTAAAAGTACTCATTTGGAAGTGAAGTCTCTCAGCAATTAAATGCAAATGTTGCTGTCATCACACTCACTGTATTCCCACAACTTCTCATTTTTGTAACAGCCTTTAAACATCTCAGCAGCCAGAGGCAGGATAATTGCTTTGGCCAACTGTGTTCTGTTACTATAGAGACTGAAAATGAGCAAAATGTAAGGTTGGGATGTATTTTAATTTTTGTGTGCTATAAGTAGCAGCTGCTGAAAACCTTTATTTATTTATTTTTAAAGAGAAAAGGAGTGGTGGAAAGGGAGGAGAACACCAAAGTGGAGTAAGCCAACTTGTTGCCCACAGTTTTACAGCTGTTGTGGAGAAGCAGTTTGTAGGTTTGCAAATGCTCTTTAAGCCCATAGCCAGCTTCTTGGTAGGACTGAAGTTGTGAGCTGAGGGATCTCTGTTCAGTTCCCACCCTGGACATGAGAGAAATGGTCAGTTCCCTTCATTGTCAAGGACACCGAGGAGGACGTGAGCCAAAAGACATCAGCGTCAGGGAGACTTCACTGACTTTCTTCTTTAAGCTGGGCTCTGAGCTGTGCTTCCTCTCTGGAGGCTGAGCTGAAGGGGGAAGGTTCTTCTTGCTCTTCTTCTTGCTTTATAAAGAGCAAGATATGCTTTTGTCATACACCAGACACCCAGAAGCTCCCATAGGGCCACCTTTGGTCTGGCAGCTTTATGCTGGCTGCCCTCACACACACCTGTGGCTCAACAGCCTTTGGTGAGCACAAAGGATGGTCCAGGCTCTACTGGTAAACCCTGAGCTGGGCTGTGCTTTGTTGGCTGCACCTTAACCCTGCTGAAGGCAGTGCACAGCTTTACTGATGTTTTCTGTGAGCCCAGTTTCTGGCTCTGGCACAGGTGAAATGATGAGAGCAGAAAAGGAGTGCATGGATGCAGCACCCATTTATTTGATTTGTGGCTCTGTTCCCCTTCAGTCTGGCTTCTTTTTGTTGGCCAATTAAGTTGTCTTTCATCTTGACTGCCAAGAAAGGAAAATATTCCTGGTGATAATTAATTTCTGACATCAGAACGACTTCTTGGAAGCTGATACTGGCATGAACATCTCTTTCACTTGCTGCAGGCCCTTTGGTGGGCTGCCCCCTCCCTCGCTGATCGAGTCCTCTGGGGACAAACAGGTGCTCACACTCCTTTGAAGGGAACTTTTAATGCTGACCCATAGGCATCCCTCGAGGCTGTAATGAATTAGGAGTTGTAGCTGGGCAGGAGGAGTAAGGCAGAAGTAGCCATCCATTGAACAGCTAATTAAGGGATGCTTCAGCCTTTTGTTACCCAGGTCTCATGATCAAGCCTCACTGCTGAGAGAGTTACCAGGCAACTGCCAGAGCCTGCTGATTCCCCTGCAAGTACACACTCAGCTGCTTCTGCCTTCTGGAACCAGAGAGTCGTTCTTAAAGGTGCCTTTAGCTTAGCCAAAAATCACTGCCCTAGATTCAGGGACTACTGAGGAAAGTGCCTTGGCTTCTTGTATGCAGCAAATCAGCCACAGATCATCCCTGTCATTTAATTTGTCCCTTTGGTTGCCTGCTACACACATACCTTCTACTGCATCACTCACATCTGTTGAAACAAGAGTCAGAAGCAAATAGAGAAAATAGAGGACAACAAGCAATTTGGCACAGAACTGGGCATATGTTACAGAGCTGATCTCCAGCAAGTACGTTGAGCTGGTCTTATGCTGGACATCTGAATTTGCCTGAGGGGGCTGGAGCATGTCTTTAAAGTCTGGAGAAGGCAGAGGGGACTATATCAATGTTTATCCCTCCCTAAGGGATGAGGACTAAGAGGATGGGGCCAGAATCCTCAGTGGTGCCCAGAGATAGGACAAGGGGCAATAGGCACAAACAGGAGTCTCTATGTGAACATGATGAAAAACTTCCTTGGTGTGAGGGTTCAGGAGCCCTGAAGCAGGCTGCCCAGAGAAGCTGTGGAGTCTCTTTCTCTGCAGAGATTACACACTTATCTGGAAACTGTGATCCTGGGCTACCTGCTGTGAGTGTCCCTCCTTTGAACCTCCACAGGTTCCATTCAACCCCCTCCTTCTGGGATTCTGAGACTCTGTGCAGAACCAGGACTGTGTGCATGTTGGAGCGCTGTTTGCCATGGCAGGGGCAGAGGGGCTGCGCTGCCAGGTTTTTGCTCTGGGGCATGGCTGAGCTGTGCTTGGCAGCTGGTGATCCCCATGGTCATCACCACAGCTTGCTGAGCTGTGTGCATGGGAAGAGGGAGCCCAGGGCAGAGTGTGACTTAGAGTGTTCTGGCCCCAAACGAGCTCTGGGTAACAGTGGCCTTGCTTGTTCTTCCCTCTCAGCTCCTCTGGGCACACACAAAAGCTGTTGTCCAACTGTTTGTGGCCTCTATAAGCACTGAATGGTGGCCAGAGAGGCAAAAACATGATGGCTATAACTGTTATCTCCACAATGTGGTCAGGAAGACCCACAGGGAGAGCAGAGGAGGTCCATGGGAATGGTTAGCTGGGAATTAGCAGATGTCCAAGCTTTTGTAGGAGCTCATGGCTTCAGCTGTGTCGATCAGCTCCAGCCACAGGGTTCTTGGGCAGGTCCTGGCTGGCTCCCAAGTGAGCTTTGTGGTGGGGCCATGCAGGGTGTCCAAGTACTGCTGCCTGTCTCAGGATGGAGGATGTTTAACAGCACAGGGCACTTGCCTGAGACAGACCAAAGTCTTTCACTAATTGCCTTTTTGATTTGAAGCCTGCAGGGCTGGGAGCTTAGCTCTGGTAATTGTGATAAGTCGCTCGTTAAGGGCATTGCAAAATTAATCTCATTATAAGAAATGGCTCCTTTGTTCCAAAAATTATTTCCTTCCAAATGAGGGAGGGTGGGTGGCTGTAGAAGGCACTTTGTCATTGCTGTTGCCAGTGGCAGGAGGTAAGGATGGGGATAACTGTCAGTGCTCAACAGGACACAGTATTCAGGGTCCCTGTACCAGCAGCAAAGCTGGAAACTGTTCAGGGGAACACTGTGGGAGAAAGGGAAATGAAATGTTGTGCAGCTTTGAGGTGAAACAGCTGAGATCCTTCCCAGTTACTGTGGATTTGAGAATTGTAAAGGGCTAAGCACAGCCAGCACCTGCAGCCCTCAGTAGAGTGTTCAGTGCTGGGCTCCTCTTTGATTCTACTCCAGTGCAGTGTGTGCCACTGCTCACTGGTGCTCAGCCCTTCTTGTGCCATAGACCCTTTTGTGTGTGAGCCTTGGCAAATCCCCTCTCCACCCTGGAGCACCCCACCAAACCTCCCTGATTTTCCCAAGACCAGCTCTCTGGAGGGCTTAGGCTGTGGCAGGAGGAAATCCTTGGTGCAGGATGCATTTTTAAAGAGAAATCTTTCCCTGCTTGCAGACATAGCATTAGCTTTGATTTTTCACTTGCTCACATGCAATTTTTCTGTTGTGCTGCTGTTTTAGTTCATGCCTTTCTTGCTCTGTAACATTTCACTTACTGTGTTCTTTTTCTCTCTCCCACCAGCTGTTTGTCTCGTGTGTGTGGTGTGCTGCCTGCCTCTAAGACCCCTTTAGAAGATTACACAACTACCACGTGAGCTGCCTTCAAGCCACTGTGCCAGCATCCAGCTCTCCTCACCCTGCTGCTCCAGGCCTGTCCAGGGCACCCACGTGACCAAATAGAGGAAGCAACAAGAGGCCTTTTAGATCTGTCTAATGATTTTGATGTGTTGATCTTCCTAAAATAAATGCCCTGGTCACACCTAAGTTCCATCAAATGGAACAGTTCAGCTGGCACTTGTAAGTCTGCTGGAGCCTGGTTTGTATCTTGGGCTCCCTAAGGAGATAGTGAACTCCTGTTGTGCAGGAAATAGCAACTCTGAAACAGAAAGTTCTCTAAAGAGGACACTTCCAGGACAGTAATGGCAGTGAATTTCTCTGTGCAGGCAGGTGATTATTTTTGTTGCCTTCCATTTCTACAGTCCATCTGAAACAGAGATGACACTGCAGAAATGGAGGAAGAAATCATGTCTGTGTGGAATGCCAGGTTGGAAGGGAACCCAAGGACCATCTGGTCCAGCCTTCCTAGGTGATAGTGCAGTTGAAATGGGCTGGCCCAGCACCCTGTCCCCAAACTGTCCAGTGTAGGGAATCCACCACTTCCCTTGGGAGATGATTCCAATCTCTAGCTGTTCTCATGAGGAAAAACTTTCTTTTAGAGCCCAATGGGAATCTCCCCAGTACCCAAGTTACTCCTCCTGGGAGAAGCAGACTGACTGTGGCATTCAACACAAGATGCTTCATCCCTCACAAACCACATTTCTCAAGGCCCTCTGCAGCCCCACATCTGCCACGGGGTTAGGACAGTTCTGGGCTGCAGACTGGTGTGGTTTTTGTTGGCTAAAATGGCAGATGGAGAACTGAAACCCTTTAAAGGCTGACTTAGGGGTATCCCTGTCTTTTCCCCCCTCTCCCTCCTCAAGTTTATTTCACACAAAGTAACTGTGCTTCAAAGGAAGCTGCCTGAATAAACACCCTGCAGTTAATTCCTTGCCTTCAATTGCTTGCTCGTTTGTGGATGACATGTAACACAGCCTGAGCTATTCACATCACCACGTAAGCACCCTTTGCACAGCAGCTCCTGCTTCTGAGGCTTTTAATTGTGGTGTTTATGTTTTGCCATGTGTTGGTTCCTGTCTCCTTCAGCTAATATTGAGTGATCTAATCTGTGTCTCGTAAACGAATCTATTTTAGCTCCATTAGAATAACCTCTTAATTGAAGGCACACAGGCAGGGTGTGATGGAAGAAGCAGTGCTAAGCAGTAAATGCAGCTAATGGAACAATTTGCAGCCTGTGGATGCTCTTAGCTTTGATGATACCTTGATTAGCTGAGCTGCTCTGCTTGATTTTTATTTATTTATTTAACTTGTAATGACAATTAATTGGAGAGGGCTGCATGACAGAAACCCTGCAGTGGGGTTTTCATGGCTCAAAGGGGGGCAAGTGAAAGCATCCAGCTCCATTTCATGGCTTCTGTTTCTTTGTCTTGCAGAAAAAAACAATGGAAGTCTATAGGAGAGAGGTAAGTTGCCCTTCCCTTGCTTCACGGATTCATAGAATGGTTTGGGTTGAAAGGGACCTTAAAGATCATCTAATTCCAATCCCCCTGCCATGGGCAGGGACAACTCCCACTAGCCCAGGTTGCTGAAGGCCTCTTTCAACCTGGCCTTGAACACCTCCAGGGAGGGGGCATCCACAACCGTCCTGGGCAACCTGTTCCAGTGTCTCTATCTGTTGTAGTTAGCCCCTGGGAGGGAGCATGTTTGAGGTTCACATAGAGACAGCTGTGCTTTCAGATCTTCATGCTCCTAACCATGGCCATGTCTGATCCCTCTCAGATCATGTACTATCAGCAGTCCATCATGAAGTCCAGAGTGAAATCTTCTGTCTCTCTTGGAGGGTAAGTCCTGATTTCCTTCTGTCCACACATTAATTAGTCTTCAGCACTTATCTCCTAATGAGATGATGAAGCTCTCTGCTCTGAGCTGGTGACTCAGTCAGGGAAATGGATGTGGTGACCACACACAGTGTTTGTGCTGTCTGGCTGCCCTGCTTGGGTCAGGAGACACAAGGCAGAGGAGGGATCAGAGTCCCAAGTCATGATGAAAAGGCTCCCTTGAAGCTAAGGAGAGCTTTGCTATGGAAGTCTGCAGAGCAGCACCAACCTACTGGGTGAGATTCCCTCTGAAATCAAGAGATGTTCAGACTGGGCAGGGCTGGGCTGTGATGCTTGGGACTCAGCACAGCTCTGCAGTCTGGAAAGGCAGCTGTGCAGAGCCTGTCTTGTGAGCATGCACCATTGTGTCTGTCCTGTGCAGGATGAGTAACCAGCAGAGACAGACTGACCTACCTGTCCCTTGTCCCCAGCCTGCTGGGCTGGATTCAGCCCCAATGACTGTTTTGGCTCATTGGTGGTGCTCACCAGAAGCTGACACACACCAGAAGGGGTGGGCTGGTCCTTCTGTGTTAGGAAGGAACACATGCCTCTCCATCAGTGTCCAAGCAATTAATTAACAATTCCTCTTCTCAGTGGGAATGTTTCCTCATCAGATTCTTGATAAAGCCAATGAAGTGCAAAGCCCCCGGTCCTGGAGTTGGCTATTAGTGTGCTTGCCACAGGCATTTCTTACCTGGAATCTCCTGAGCTGGCCAGCTGCCCAGAGCTGCAGTCCATCCCAGCAGTCTGATTTACATAGCCATTGCCACCCAGAGATTCCTATCAAGATAAACAGGGTGCTTAGGCCTGTTCCTGGGAGAAGATAGTCGGGGTGAATGAAATGGAAGAGTCTGGGAATCAACTGTCTCCTGAGAACCACAGCTTGCAGCAGCAGTTCTGCTCCTTTCATTTGTCACTGACTCCCAGGTCACTTAAAACCCTCCTGCCTCCATTTTTTTCCATCTGTGAGCTGGAGAGACCTGGCTACCTTCCAGGAATTTTGTGGTGCTTAACTGTTTGGCAGTGGAGCTTTTCCCCTCATTAGTTCTAGTCTTCTGATGGGATAATGTCCTGTCACCTAGACCGAAAAATCCCCAGGAAGTTTGGATCTCCACCTCAGCTGCAGGACTGGGTCCAACTCGAATTATTACTGATGAGCAGCGTTGCATCTCAGGTTTAGGAGGAGCTGTGGAGCACTGATCATTAAAAGGACGGAGCAGTGCTACCTGAGTTGACAGGTTTAGATTTGTAGCTTGATTAAGATGTATGGATTGGAGGGAAGGCTGCAGGTGCTGAGTGCCTTGGCATTTCCAGGGAGGAAGATAGGATCGAGCACTCCCTGCCAAACCTGCGCTGTGCTTTGTGCAGTCCCATTGTAGAGCTGCAGGATCCATGCCAAGGTGCCTGTTAGCAATGGGCCCTTGGACAGTGTGCTCCCAGCTTCCAGCACATGAAAGCAGTTTTGGCCTGGAAGGGATTTGTAATGCAGAAACCAGATTAATTTTTATTTTTTATATTTTTTTTTAAGAATGAAAAAGGGAGGAGAGAGCTAAAATTCCAGGACATTAGTGAAATTGGTTGTAATTACAAGTCTGGCCAGCTTAGAAGGTAGAAGTGTTTGTCTGGTTCCTGCTAGGAAAGAGACATTTTTACTTTGTGCCAAGCCCTCGGAGCCATTTACAGAGGAATGAGCCATGTGGTAGGTGAGTGGTGGAGAGGAGAAGCCAGGATGTGCCCTCAGCATTCCCTCACCTCTCCTGCAGCTCCCTGGGTTCTCCCACAGCCCATGGGAAGGCTGTGAAGAGCCCACCCTGAGTGAAAACACCACTTGCTTTCCTCTTCTCTGGCACTTTCCTCTGTCTAATGTGTGTTACAAAGGATCAGACCTTTGCCAGTTGGCTGGAGAAGGAGACAGAAGCCGTTTAGGGGCTTAGTCCCACTTGAAATGGAAGAGTCTTGTATCTCCCAGCCCTTGAGCTGGCAAAGTCACTGCTTTGAAAGACAACCAGGAGATTACTGCTGGGAAATGGAAAAGATTAAGTGTGCTAATGAATCCATTTCTCTAGTAAGGCAGAGGGCACATTCCAGATCCCTGTGCTGATGGGGCTGTACCTCTGAAGGTCTCCATAGTCTGTGCAGCCAGGGTGGCTGCCACTCTGCTTGGAAATCAGTGGGTTGATTATTTTTTGTGCTGGATTTACTTGCAGGCTTGTGAAGTACTCTGAGCAATTCCTCTCCAGTGATCCTATCCTGTCTGGATGTCTCCCCAGTAACCCCTGGATTACAGATGACCCTGACTTCTGGGATTTCAATGCAAAGCTGTATGTGTTTGTATTCTTTTGGCAGCTTGTGGTTTACCCTGACCTTTACACTGATAGACATCAGAAAAGGGAACCTCTGGTTTTTGTCATGGCCTCTGATCACGAGCAGGGAAACATTCCCTTTCTGACATCACTAGGCCATGCTAAAGAAACTGCCTCTTAGGAATACTCCATGCTGAACTCCCAGCATTATCTCCTTCAAGAGGAGCCTTCCTTAACATGACAGAGATCCCTGAACTGCTGATGGGAGTGTGCACTCAGCCCATGCTGCATGGCTCTAATCCTCCCCTTGAGTGAATGAAGCCCACTTTTCCTGCCATAGGAATGGGATATAAGCACTTTTCCTCAGGTACAGCACTTGGTTTAGAGTTAACCTTGCTAATTTTGGTGCTGCCAGTGGGACAGAAATTCGAAGTTCAACTACTGGCCCTTGGTCTTTGCACAGACCTCAGGCTGCTTTCTGAGCAGAGAGTGGATTGCAGGCACATACTGGTGGTCCATCCCTTCTCTGAGGTCTGCCTTGAATTTCCATTCAGATATTATTTGCTAATTATCCAGTGGCACCTCTGGGTTTGAAGCACACAACATGTTACTGGTTCTCATTTGAGACTGGCAATCCTCTTAGAAATCTCAGTAGACAGCCCCAAAGGGACTCCACAGGGTGCCTTGATGAGAAGCAAAGCTTTGGGCTCCTCCAGAATGGGACTGATTCAAACCACCAGCAAAGCTGGGCTGTCATTTGTGACAGCAGTGTAAATCCAAGGTAAATCCTCATCCCACTGCCTACCAATTTGTTGAATCCTGGCTTACTTGGTGGGCTGGGCTGACTTTAGGAGCTCATTACAGCCATTCTGGAAAACAGAGAGTGCTGGGAAGTCTCATGGCATTCCAGCAAAGGGCATTTTGGTTTTAATGAAGCTGCCAAGGAGCTGGGCTGCAGGAAGCTGGCAGTGCTGTTTGTTTTCACCCTGTGCAGGGTGGAAATCCCCACCAGAATGCGGGTGGAGCGGTGGGCCTTCAACTTCAGCGAGCTCATCCGGGACCCCAAAGGGAGGCAGAACTTCCAGCTCTTCCTGAAGAAAGAGTTCAGTGGTGGGTCTGCTGTGTCTCTGTCTTTGTCCCACAGCAGTGGTGGGAGTCCATGAATCCCTACCTTTGCAGTAGGTGCTGTGAGTTGAGGCAGTGACATTGGTGAGGCCATGCCTTGAGTGTTGTGTTCAGTTTTGGGCACCTCAATACAAGAGAGACACTGAGGTGCTGGAGCCAGTGCAGAGGAGGGCAATGAAGCTGGGGGAGGGCCTGAAGAATAAATTTTATGAAGATTGACTGAAAGATCTGGGGCTGTTTAGTTTGGAAAAAGAGGAGGCTGAGGGGAGACCTCATTGCTCTCTACAGCTACCTGAAAGGAGGTTGTGGAGAGGCTGGTGCTGGGCTCTTCTCATATTATCATTCTTCTGTCATTACTGATATCATGTCTTCTATCATTAGTGACAGAACAAGAGGCAATGGCCTCAAACTGCAGCAGGGCAGGGTTAGACTGGACATTAGGAAGAAATTTTCCCCAGCAAGAGTGGTCAGACATTTGAATTGGCTGCTCGGGGAGGTGGTTGAGTCACCAGCCCTGGATGTGTTTAAAGGTCGTTTGGATGTGCTGCTTGGGGGTATGGTTTAGGGGTGAACCTTGTAGAGTAGGGTTGTGGGTTGGACTTGATGATCCCGAGGGTCTTTTCCAACATGAATGTTTCTGTGATTCTGTAAAGGCAGTGGAGGTGCCTTTGGAGGCTGCTCTGCAGCCAGAGCATGCAATACCATCTAGTGGCACAGGACACAAAATACAAGCGAGGACACTCCCAGTGTGGAGTAACCACTCCCAGAGAGTGCCTAGGGAGGTGGTGGAGTGTCCACCTCTGGAGCCATTCAAAGCCTCTCTGGACTTGTTCCTGTGTGACCTTTTCTAGGTGAACCTGCCTTGGCAAGGGGGTTGGACTCTATGAGTTCCAGAAGTCCCTTCCAGCCCCTAACATTCTGTGATTCTGGTTGGAGCTGCAGGAAGAAATTGGTTTACTCCTCTGGGGGTTATCAAGATGGCTGTATGAATTGGGGAGACTGAATTGGGGCCAATACCTAGTGAGGCAAACAAAAATTCAGTTTAGGAGATGATAAATGGGATTGTGTTTTCCTCACCCTGCTGCCTGCAGGAGAGAATCTGAGCTTCTGGGAAGCCTGTGAGGACCTCAAGTATGGAGACCAATCCAAGGTCAAAGAAAAAGCAGAAGAAATTTACAAGTGAGTGTGATAGTTTTACGTCCTTAAACCCTTTGTACACCAGTCCCATCACTTTCCTCCGCCCATCATTCCCCAAATGATTTATTTCTGAGTCTTTTCTTTGTAAGTTGTCATCAAATGTGAGTATTCTGTGTCTCCATGTAAGGAAGGAGCTGTTGAAGTTAAAAGCCTAAGTATTGTTTTGGTATATGGTCACTTCTCTCTCTCCTCCACTGTTACATTGAGCTCTTAACATCTCACTTAAATAGAGGTGTGCAAGAGCAAAGGCCTTAGGGCTGCCAAGAGGAGAGTGAACAGACCTTTTTGCTAGTGAACTGACCCTTATTGCTTCCACTGGGCTGAAATTTGGTTTATATTGTGTGTTGCCAGTGCAAGAGGAAGTGACTTGATGTGGCACTGCTGAAGAGGAGATGGCCCAAGATCAGGATAGCAAATTGTAGTGAGGAGCTGAAGGGACTTATCCTTTCATATACAGCCAGAGGAACCTCCAGGAGTTCTCCAGTTGCTACAGGCACTGTTGGTTTCTTGTCCTTTCAGGCTGTTCCTGGCTCCAGGGGCAAGGCGCTGGATTAACATTGATGGCACAACAATGGGCATCACTGTCAAAGGCCTCAAGCACCCTCATCGTTATGTTTTAGATGCTGCTCAGACCCACATTTACATGCTGATGAAAAAGGTTTGTTGCTTGTTTCCAAAGCCTTAGGGGGATTCCAGGTCTCTGGGGCTTTCCCTGCCTTTGTGTGCTATCAGCTGTCACTTTCAAGTGGCCTTTGTTTGAGAGTCCCTCAGATTGACTGAAGCAAGCACTGGCTCAGATCTTTGTATTTAGGTTTCTTCTTCCCTCAAAGGCAGCATGTCCCCAAGGTGGTGAAGGTCAGAGGGGTGCTGGAAGTCCTGTTTTCTAATACCACCTTGGTCACTCATTCATTCAAAGCCTGAATGAAGCTTTTCACTTAGTATGACTCTCTGAACCCCATCAGATATCCTTGGGGTGGGATGCTTGCATCCGGATGGATTTCAGCAGTGATGGGAAAGGGAATAGCAAGCTGGGAATAGCAGCTGCAAGAGTTTTGTACCAAGAGCACAACCAGGTGTGCCCCATCTCAGGCTGTACTGAGGGACACCATTTTTGAGGTCTGACTGGTGCAGCAGGCTGTGGGCCTGCAATGTGTCATTGCCTTCATTAGATCATGATGACTACAAATGACCTTCTGAGCCACACAAAGTACACTTAGCAGGAAGGAGCATCATGTGCCAGGGCAGCAGCTGATGGACACTGACCCTGAAAGCAGCAGAACCATACTCATTTCCTCCACTTCACCTTGCAATGACTGTGAAACACCATTCACCTGAGCTAAGCTCGGTTCAGGCCTTTTGGTCTGGGTCTTACCTGGGAAGCTTTACTGTGAGATGGAAGATCCTGGGAATGTTACCCCAAGATGAAAGGCTGCAAGATGCACAGTCCCTTGGGCTGCTAGGGGGGATGGCCTAGTTCCCAGTTTCCCTGGCTCCTGAGCAGCTGGTTTTGGTGGTGATTTTAATAAGGGTGTTTTCAACCCATAACTACCAGTTTCTCTTCTTTTTTCCCCCTCCTAGTAGGACTCCTATGGCCGCTATTTAAAGTCTCCAATATACAAGGAAATGTTGACCAAGGCTATTGTGCCTCAAGAGACTGTCAAAAAAAGGCAAGTGAAACTGGGTGGCATCGTGGGATTTGTTTTTCTTGCTGTAGCAAGGAGAGAAAAAGCCTGAACTGCAGCAAAATGACTTTGTTCTAGGTGTTAGCTTAGTTAAAGAAAGGTTTTTCGCTGCAAAGATGCTTTGAGACTGATGATGCTGTTGATTTGTGAGCCTGGGTCTGCTGGGGCAGGCTGTGACTGTGGAATTAGACATGGTTCCTTTCCTGGAAGGAGAGAGCACTGTGTACAGGGCATAGGAAAGCTGCCACCCATGAAACATTGGCTGCCAGAGGAGAGCCAGAACCACTGCAGATCCCTCCATGGGTTCTGCCCAGCTCTGTCTGGACAGAGCTGTGAGGTGAAGGTGATAAGCAGCCACACAGCATCTTACCTGCAGGTAACTGCTGCCACATGGTAGACAACTTTAGAAGGGGCAGGCTAGAAGTGGATTTTTCCAGACTGAGATGAAGGTTGTGTAGCAAATTCAGGCCACTTGAACTGCAGTTGCTGTTCAAGCTGGGTGTGCAGTATCAGAGCCAGACTGGATGCTGGTGCTGCTTTCTCTGTTCCTCTTCCACTTATCAACTAGCAAGCAAGAAAGAGGAATTGTGGACTTTCACACCATTGTTTCATCTAAAGTGCTTTTCAAGTCAGTGGGGAAAAACCCTCCTGCTGACTTGCCTGGGGTTTGGTTAATTTTCCCCTGAGCCACACATCACAAGGTCACTGCCAAGATTGCTGGTTGACCCTTGGTGACTGCCTTGGCTTTTGTCAGTGCCTGTTCTGGACACTCAATACTCAACATCCTGGGTGAGCTCAAGAGCCAGTACCTCATCCAGAGGTGGTTTAACCCTTGTTTCCATTGCTGCTAGTAGTGGCTTCACTGAAGCAGGTGATGAGTGGGTTTTGGGGGTGTCACAGACACCCACACAGGTCACTATCTTGATCCTACTGAGGGCACAGAAGAAGTTCTACTAATGGCAGTTGTTTGGCTTCACACTGAGTGTTAGTTACGTGCAGATGCTTACAGTTATGTCCTGATGGAGTCCCTCAGGAGG
Organism: Melanerpes formicivorus; assembly: GCF_026170545.1. Lineage (NCBI taxonomy): Eukaryota > Metazoa > Chordata > Aves > Piciformes > Picidae > Melanerpes > Melanerpes formicivorus. The sequence continues at coordinate 4,633,931 of NW_027142373.1, read as the reverse complement.
ACGAGGAATGGGTCTGACTTCACACTTGGAGCAGTTCTGTGGCGATGTGGCATTGAGTCACCAAGTCCTGCTTTAAACCTCATCTGCATTTGTGCTTCCTTGTTGTTGTGCAGAGACACTGGCACATCCCTTTCTGTCTGAGCTTGCCCTTCTGGTCAGTTTGCTTACCAGGCAGGGATGAGGTGTTGGTGCCCTCCTGCTCTTCAGTAACCCTCTGCTTCTTTCTCTCACTCTCTGCCCAGCTCCGGTTTGTTTGGACGCCGTCACCTCCGCTCCAGCCCCAGCCCCATCATCCTGAGGCAGCGGGAGGAAGAGGCCAAAGCTAAAGAAGCTGCCACGACCGTGGACATCACTCAGGTCATGAGCAAGCTGGATCGCAGGAGCCAGCTCAAGCAGGACCCTCCCAAGTAGGCTCTGAGCCCCGCAGGGCAGAGCGCAGGGCAAAGACAAGCCGAGGCTGGTGCTGAGCTTCGACTCCCCTTCCTGAAGGTGTCAGTGCTGCTTTAGCTTTCCCGGGCCGGCTCTGCCACCAGCCTGTTTCCTGCACGTTGCCATGGCTTCTGGAGCAGCAGATGTCACTTCCCAAGCATGTCAGTGCTGGTGGAGCCAGGCTGCTGGCTGTGCCGGACTCGGGGTACAGGGTCCTGGCTCCCTCCTTTCACATCTCAAAGGGGAGATGCCTTCTGGCTGCCCCGAGGAGGGGAAGGAGGTTGTGCAGCCCAGCTGCCTCTCCCTGCCTCCTGCTCCTCTGGGAGGTAGAATGGCATAAAGCAGAGTAAAGCTCTGCCATCTCAGTCCTCTGGGTTCAAATCAGACCTCCTGGTGGGAGCAGGGTGAGATGGCCTACCTCAGAGCTTGCCCATGCTGGTGTTCACCCTCTCAGGGGGATGTGGACCTTGCTGAGGGGTGCACCCTGGGCACCCTCTGAGGACTGTAGCCTCTCTTCAGGTATCTTGCCCCTCCTAGCCAGTGCAACAGGCAGAAGATTGGGGTAGACTCGTGAGAACAGTAGGATGAGCATTTCTGAAGGCTTAAGTTGACCTTTTGAATTTTAATGATGCTCCCAACTCCCCCCCCTAGCCAGCTGGAGATGTTCAGTTGGAAAGCTCAGCTCCTTCCCCATGACTTCCCTGCACAATGACCTTGGTGTGCACGTGTGGAGAGCCTGCAGGAGGGCTGGAGAGCTGCAGCCATGGCTTTGTGTTTCTTTTATCAAATCCTACCTCTTGTCTTGTCTTTTTCCTGCTCTTCTATTTTCTGTTGCTAAAAACCCCAGCAGGAGGCAGTGCCAGTTGTCCCTGGCTTGTAGCCTAGAGGCAGGGAAGAAGCAGGGTAGAGCTGTTAAGAGCTGACTTCAACTTTAGGTAGTGGGTTGCCCTTTAGAATGAGGTAACCAGGAATAGTGCTAAAGAGTACAGGGAGATTCCAGGCTTTGCTGGGAAACTCCAGCGTGTCTGGACCAGGCCAATGATTACCAGAAGTGGGAAGATTCCTGAATAGCCAGTGAAGGGAATTGAGGGGGTGGAAAAGCTTCCGTGTTTGTTCCAGTGTAGGGGAAGCAGAGGGACTGGGTGGGAAACACCGAGTTCTGGAGAAGCTTCCTCACTCTGGTTCATGTTGCTCATCCATTTTTGATGTGATTTTACAGGAAATGGGAGGTGGGGAAAGCTGGATGTGAGTGGGAGCCCTCAGGTACCAGGGTGTTTGCAGACCAACCCCTTGTGAACAGGGAGATAGACAGGCTGTGTCTGTCTGAATGGCTTTGAGCAGCACTTCTTGTCCTCCCTCTGCTTGTTACCAGAGGTGGGATCAGGGCTTCGTGGTTTGATCCAGCATCACCACAGAGCCACTCTCCTTCGCTTTACAGCTGAGCTGGGGAGAGTCTCCTGACCTCTGTTAACCTCATGGTGATAAACCTCCTTAGAGGAATTGAAACCAAATTGCAAGAGATTTTTGCTCTGATGTCAGGGTTTGCTCACTATGTCTCTGCTCATATTCCAGTGGAAGCACTGACAGGTTTTGCAAGGCTCTAAAGATGAGCAGGCTCAGACCATAAATTTTTTTGACTTTTGCTTAAAACTGTATAAAGCTTTTTTACATCAGGTACTGAGCACCATCAGCCCACCTTGACAAAAGATCACTGGAAGATACTCAAGAACTTGGCAGGGTTGGTCCAAAGCTGCTCTACAGCTTCAGATTTTGTATGACATGGAGCACAGAGCGTGTTGGGATTGCCAGGATGTAGTAACATGTGGGAGATCAAGCCAGGCTATAAATAATAAATAACAAATCTGTGTGTTCCAGTCAGTCCCTCTGACTCTGCTCCTATTTTGTCTGCAGCTTTGCTTTTCATGTTCCCTCCATCCATTTCTTTCTCTGATTTTGTTTTTTTTCACCCCCCCATAATCTCAGCTTTGCATCACTGTCCCCCTGACATGGGTTACTGCTGTATGCTCTGGAGTCACTGGGCTTGTGGACCACCAGCCCTGCTCCTGCAGGCCCTGCTCCTGCAGGCTCTGCTCTGCTTGCAGCAGGAACAAGCTGGTGTGACCCTGAGTACTGCTTCTCCATCCCTGAAGAGGAAAGTCACTTGGTACAAAGTGACCACAGTGCAAACTGAGCTTCACTTTGTGGCAGCCACCAGTGTGTTTGTTTCTGTTGGAAATTGGATTGATGTCTTGTGTCACTTCTGGGCCATTGTTTCCATGCTTTCATCTGTCTAATCAAAATAAATGTAGAAAATGAAAGAACTGAGTTCATCCTTCTCTGTCTTGCCTCCACCTCTGACCATCCTCCACCACGTCCTCTCCCTGCCCTGTGTGCATGCAAAGTTTTCTGTGTGCCTCTGCTCTCAGCACTTCCCTTTGGACACTTGAGCTGCATTTCATCCCTGCTTGGCAGTGAGGCCTTGGGAAGTGAGGTGGGAGCCTGGCATGCAGCATATCCTCTGCTGATGAATCTGTGCCTGAGCATGTCCTGAGGGCTGACTTAGCTAAGCTGGAGACTTCATAGCACCAGCCAGGGAGACTGGGAGGACTTCAGCACAAGATGTGGCTGCTTCTGTTATCAGTCATCAGGGTTTGGAGCTCAGTGTCCTGTTTCTTGGCCATCATAGCAGTTAGCACACTGGTGCTTTGGGTGTGACGTGGTTATGCTGTTCATAACCAAGATCACATTCTCAGGATGACAGACTCCTCCATGCCTGCAGCTGATTGTAAGGAATGAGACAAAGCTGATGTCTCCTACAGCATCCCAGTGGCTGTGGGGCCAGATCTGTCAGCACCCACTGAGGCTGGTATCAATGAGTCTGTGGGGTTCCCTGGGCACATTGCAACACCTCACCTCTCCTGCTGTGGGAGGTCAGGGAAGGGGAGAGAGCTGCAGGAGGCAGGGGCACCAGCCCAGGCTTGGCTGTTGGTGACAGCTGAGCTGTGTCTTTCCTGGCAGCATCAGCAACACCCAGCCCTTCTCCTCTGAAGAAGGCTTCTCCTGATGAAGCCACTGGTTTGTCATTCCCCTGGGCCTGATCAAGCCTCTCTCTTTTTCCTCCCCACAGCCATGTCTTCCTGCCTCCCAGGCCCCTTGCCCAGCTGTCCATGCTGGCACTGCTCCCCTATCCCTGCCCCACAGCACTGCCTGCCCCTCGCCCATCTCTGTGGCCCTAGACACCACTGTGGGCACTGAGCAGGAGCCTGAGGGGACCAGCCCTGGTCCCTTGCCCTCCAGCAGCAGGAGGTCCCCTGTGGCCACCCTCTCCTTCGCGCGCTTCCTCAAGAGGGGCTGCTGGACCTCACCTGTCCTCGGCACGCTCTCACCCAAGTGTCCAGCGGTGTCCCATGGGAAGGTGCAGCCCCTGGGTGAGCAGCAGCAGCTCCAACCCCACACCAAGGTGGTGAGCAGGTAAGCAACATGTTGGATACCCTCCTGCAGGGCTCCTCCCTGGGACCATTTTGGTTTGTAATTAGCCAGAGGTTGGGATTGTATCAGCTGAGCTAGCACCTGTGGGCAGCAGCTGGAGGGAGAGGATTCTGCCCCTCTGCTCCACTCTGCCAAGACCCCACCTGTGGTGCTGGGGCCAGCTCTGGGGTCCTCAAGCACAGCAGAGATATGGACCTGTTGGAGTGGGGCCAGAGGAGGCCCCTTGAGGATACCAGATGCTGGAGCAGCCTGGGGGAGATGACCACCCTCTTGTGCAAGACAAGCCCTGGCCCAGCCTGAAGATAGGTTTGCATTTGCTCCCAGATCAAGCAGCTTCCTGTGCCATGAGGCCTTGCTGCCCTGGGTATGTTAGTAGCAGAAGTTTGTCCTCCATGATTCATTTGTTGAGATGAATTGGAGACAAGCTGGAGGTCTTTGCACTAGCAAAGACCTTGTGTATCTCCAAGAGTCCTCCCTACAAAGCTTCAAGCCTGGCTGATTGTTGCTTTTCATTGAATCACAGAATGCTCTATGTTGGAAGGGGCCTTTAAAAGTCATCTAGTCCAACCCTTCTGCTGCAGTTGTATCTCAAACCCACCACTGGCATTTGGGCTGCCTGCCCAAAATCATGCCCAAGCCTCTCCAAGCATCTCTTCCTCTTGGCTCCTTGATTTTGGTCTCTGTATTGAGTGTTTTCTGATGACAAAAGGGCAAGAGGCCATGCTGGTGGTTCCTCTCTGCTGCTGTTCATGGTGTAAGGCCACCCAGGGTCTACTTTTGAGCCTGGAATTTGGAAAACCTCTCCTATCTCTGTGTTTGTTCTTGAGCATTGATTCAGGTTTCCTTCAAAGATTTGAAAGAGGAGACCCAGAATTAACAAGGAAGGAGAAATCTTGAGGGAAGAGTCATAAAACCTTTGTCATTGCAGAGCAGGATACATTAAAGTGGGGATTTTTTGGCCTGCAGGGGCTGTCACTGCTGAAACCAAATCCTGGCCATGTCCCTCACTGAGAGGGATATGTCCTCAACCTCTGCTGCCAACCAAGTCCACATTATCAACTCAAAAGCACAAATGTGAGGGCTCCTTCTCCACCTGGTTCTGAGCTCTGGCTGTGGTGGAGCTGTGTCACACAGCAGATTTGCTGCAGGGGGGTGGGAGTGCACATTCCCTTCACTTGCCATCTCCATAGGCTTGTGCCCAGGAACTTGGATTTGGGGTTTGGAGAGTGGAAAGCTCAAAGCCAAGCTCTGTGCTGCATGATGGCTGTCTTGGAAAGCACAGCAAAAAGTGCTGTGTGCTTGATGAGTTTTTATTTCACAACACAGCTTCTTCCAAATAAAAACGGATGCTCCTTTGGAGAGCAAGACCTGCCCTGTAGGCTCTGAGGAGGGAGAGCACAACCACCGCAGAGCTCTTAAGGTGATCTGCCCTTGGGAGACCCCCATGGAAGAGGGGAAAGCTGGGTGACCAGCAACCTAGACATGGACAATCTCTTTCCAGGCCTGGGACTGCAGTGCTGGGGCCCACTGCTGGGCCAGTATATGGTTCATGCTGTTGAAGAAGTGTGTTAGACCCTTCAGCATGGAAGAAGCTCAGACTCCTGCAGCTGTGACTAACAGACCCTGCTGTCCCCATCTGTTTGTAATCCAAGAGCCTGAAGCTTTTCTGGACTGGTTTTCTTTCCTATCTTTGGGAGATTCTGATCTATTGCTTACAAACTTCTTGATAAATGTGCCTGGTTTCTTGCCTTCTAGCAGCTGGAGGAGTTGTGTACATCTCTATCCTGGGAAGTTCTCTCTTATCTCAGTTACTGGCTTGGCCATGAGGTGTCAGCATGCCGTACAAGGCACAGCTGGAGCAGAGCTTCCAGGAGGTTTTCAGCTTCAGCACCAAGACTGGGGCATGTTTGTGTCCCCAGCTTGGCTCCACCTTTTATTATTTGTAATAATTGTTTAGCTTTACAGCAAGTTCATGAAGAGACAGCTGATTGCTAGGGGAAAAGAGAGTGAACCCCTCATGAGAAGCTGTGTAGCACAGCATCGGTCCTTGATCCAAACCAAAAACACCCCCAAAGAACAAGCAGTGCAGAAGAACAAAGGCTGCAGAGCACTTTTGTGGCCTCCAAGTGCTGAGAGAGGCTTTGAAACCATAACTTGCAATGCTTTGTTTTGGTCGTCTCCAAGCTCAGGCTGATGCATTGCCACAGCCTTTACCTGTGCTGCTACCAGGAGTGTCAGAACGTTGTTATGTCATGTCAATGTTTGAAGATGTTTATTTTGTCCAGATGTGGAGGGATTTTCTTGATGTGAGTGTTGTGGGTTCTTATTCTGTAATTTGGCCATTTGGCCATGTGGCCTTCAATTTCTGGGGTCAGTCTTTTGTATTTCTAATTGTAAACAGAGCTTTGCCTTTGTGGCTGATGTAGTTCACCATGGTGACTTCATGCTCCTCACACATGCTCAGTGGTCCCCATTTCTCCCAGGTCTCTGGGCTGACACTTCTAATCCAGGGCAGTCTGGGGAAAGCAAGAGGCTGTTGCTGTTTCCAAAGACTCTTTCCCAGGGGAGCAGAAAGATGCTGTCCTCCAAAGTGAAGGTGGAGTAGGAGGGAGCTGCCCCACACTGCCCATGGTGCTTCGCTGCCTTGAGTACCACACCTGTTCTTGCTGGCTTTTTTTCAGTTCTGCTCTGGCAGCCACTAGTGGTGGCCATCTACTACTCATGAGAGACAAATATGGTGTCCTTTGTGATTGCTTTTGTTCATATTGATACTCTGCTGCTCCTGGTGGGACACTGGTAATGTACAGCTCAGGAGACGCCACAAGAAGTTGCTGTGATGGGCAAGAGTCAATGAGATGATATTCAGTGTTCTGAACGTGCTGTAAGAGCAATGTAATTAGTATTTCTCTCACCTGGGGCTCCTCTTGTGTACCCTCTTGCCTTGTTTCCAGAAGCCAACAGCATCTGTGGACCAGCCGTGTGTAGGCTGGACTGGGCCATGGGTCACGTTCCATGGAGACAGTAAACATTGTCCTGTGGGACCTGGTTGTCTGTGGTTTCCTTCTCTACAGCATTGCATGGAGCTGAGGTAGATGCTCAACACCAGCTCCCCAGGCTGGCTTTGTGTCTGCCTTGGCTCCACAGGTCCTCAAGTTGCTGAGGAAGACACCTGTCTAGCCCCAGTTTCACAAGCTGATGAAGACAGGAGTTGTCCATGATGAACTTGGCCATTGCTCTTATTCTTTATGTACCTAACAAGAGTAACATCCCTGATGCTGTGTCATACCCAGCTGCCATGAGAACCTCTTTCAGCTGGGTGTGGTTCACTTCCCCAGGGAAGAGGGAACACACCAAGAAACCCTTGTCCAAGAGGTGAGTCTCACCCACCCTGGCCTTGGTGAGGGGTGGCACTTGCTTCACTGCAAAGAGACATGCAGAGATTTGTAGAAGTATCTCTGGGTTTATTTGCAGTGAGCTGGGGTGGAGGCAGTAAGTGTCTCACCTCCAGACACGGATTGGTGGTTCCTGAGCAGTGACCAGGCTGTGGCTGTGCTGTCGCTTCCGTAGTGCACATGCAGGTGGTGGAAAGCTCGCTGGTGACTTGTTCTGCTCCTTAGGGGATGGACTTTGAACATCTCCCCTTTTTTGCCAAAGAATTAAATAGCTCCTTGGCCTCATGGTTGTCTTCTAAACCAGAGGAAGAACTTCAGGATCCAAACCTGTTGCAATTACAACCAGGCAGACAGGTATATACATGTCCTGGAGGCCAGCACTGGCGGTTCCCAACACTTATCCCTCAAGGGCACTGCTTTTTGTCCTCAATCTCTTTCAACTTGAGGACTCCTCCATTTTTCCCCCCTGGGGGAACAGACCCTCACATCATGCAGCTCATCTCCATGCTTTGCTTTCCAGCCTTCACCCAAGGACCTCCCAGGTGCCTGCTGACTGCAGTGTGAGAACCACTGCTCTGGAGGATCCCTGCTGCCACCACACTGCACTCACACAGTGACATCTGAGGGTCTGGTCCCCGCTGGAGACCTGGCATGTTGGAGTCAGGAATGCTTTCAGCTCTGGCAGCTCACATCCCCTCCTGTGCAGGAGCCCATTTAATGCTGCCTGGAGTCACCTGCAAGAATTAGCTCACTGTGGCAACGCAGACATCCAAGGTAATGTGAGGGATGTGTGAGGTTAATGACTGGAAAAAGTGATCACTCCCTGTGGGCAGTTTCTTAGCAAACTCCCTGCTGCTTTGCTGACAAAAGAAAGGAGACTCCAGCAGCAGCAGCAGTGAGGAAGCCTCATGCCCTCACCACAGCAGCTCTGCTCTCCTGCCTCCCACAGATGGCAAGGGTCATGGATGGCACAGACCCACGTTGTCACCATGGACCCACAGAGTGGCCATAGATCTGCACAGACCCACAGAGTGGCCATGACCCTGTTCTGGCTCCTTGGTGCTTGCAGAGCTTCCCATGCTCCAGGTCTGAGCTGATGTGCTGCAGAAGAGACCACAATGATTGGACTTTGGGTGTTGTTTGAATGAACTTGGAAGGAAGCTTAGTTAGCTGTGTGGTTCTAGAGTGTGCTCTTCTCCCATCTATGGAGGTCCCATACCCCATGTCGGGGTGGGCTCCTCCAGTGTCCTGTTGCTTGGGCTGACCTATGGCTGCTGGGATTTGTTTGTATGCTCCATCCTGAAATGCAAAAGCAGGTTTTGGGGTTCCCCTAAGCCTCTGTGAAGGCTCTTCACAGGCTGCCTCGACCATCAACCTCAAGGGGACACTGTTGGGATAGGATGGGAGCGAGTCTGATGCTCAGGAACCTCCAGCTCTGGCTGGAGCCGTGGGCAGGAGATGGATCCTGGGGAGCAGACAGCCCGGTTTGGGGGCTGGGGGGGCTTCTCTGTGGTCATGCCATGGGGTACACACCATGCTGCACCTGGCCTTCAGGGTGGGAGGAGAAGTGTCTGCAGGGGCATGGGCAGCTTGGTGAGCCTGTTTAAGACATCCAGGTTTGGGATCTGTTTTCCAGGCAATCGGCATCTCTAAAATCTCCCTTCAAAGCTGACATTCCACTCTCTCCTCTCCAGCTGGGACATGCAGCCAAAGTGCCAGAAACACTGAGGGCCTCTTTTGTCAGACTCTGCGTTACTCAAGTCTCATTAATTTAAAAATGGAACAAAGAATGCTCAGCATCCAGCAGGATGAGGCCTCAGGATCAGGAAGTACCAGCTGGCTCAGGAGAGAGCTTGTTCCCGTGAGATTCCCAGTGTGGTTTTGGCAGGCTGCATGATTGGGATAGCTCTGTGAGCAGGCTCTTCCTGCCTGGAATGCCAGCCCTGGCAGAACAGCTGATTCAGAGTGTGACAGCCCTTCACAGCATCCCCTTCTGAAGGTATTCCCAGCACCACTGCCTTTGCCCTATGTGAGGGTGGTTTGAAAGCTGAACTCTAAGGACAGCCCACATCGCCATGCTCTTGGAAGTGGTGCTGCATGGTGGGATTCACCTCTGTGCAGGGGCTGCATCTCTGGTCCCAGAGCAGGATGTCAGTCAAACTGATGTGGTTCATTCATCCCAACACAGAAACATAGATTCATAGAACAGCTTGGGTTGGAAGGGACCTTGGAGATCATCTAGTCCCAACCCCCACCTCCCACTAGCCCAAGTTGCTCAAGGCCTCATCTAACCTGACCTTGACCACATTCAGGGAGGGGGCATCCACAGCTTCCCCAGGCAATCTGTTCCAGTGTCTCACCACCCTCACTGTGAAGAATTTCTTCCTAGTCTCAAATCTAAATCTCTGAATGATGATAAATGTCCTATGGCAGAGTCATCATGACTTGGCTTTTGAGGGTCCAGGAGCCTCAGGGATGTAGGAGGAAGCCCTGTCACTGAGGTGATTTCCCCCTTGTCACCAGGGCTATACTTTATGCATTTTGCAATATAGCTGTCCCAGAAGCAGAAGTGAGTACCTCACAGGATCCCTTTTAGGACAAAGGTTCCCAGATCTGCTCTGCCCCCGACGAAAGGGGAGAAGATAAACTCTTGCCAGTCAGTTTACTACTTAAAATTCATGTTGCCATAGCAGCTTAGCACACTGTCTGAAGTCCTCCTTCTTGCAAAACTTTGATCACCATGAAAACAGAATTATGTTGTTCTCCCAACATGTTCTACATGTAAATCCATTGAAGTTCCCATGGTTCGTGCTTCAGCATCTCTGCAAAGACCTATTTATTTATTTTAATTCTTCTCACTCACACAAACTTCTCTGGCCAAAGGACAATATTTATACCCTCAAGCTGTATTGGGTTCAGTCTTGGTGTCAAGCTGGATCCCTGTGGTCCTGCTGCTTCACGTTCCCAGCTGAGGTTCTGGTTCCAGTGGTTTCTATCATGCTCTGGTACACCACAACACTGAAACCCAGCCACCAACTTCTGTCCCCAGAATTGCAGGGATCCCCTCCTACTTGGCTCTGCTCTCTGGCCATCAGCCTGGTCTCTGCCCTGAAGGATGGAAAGAGCAAAAATTTCCCCTGAGATATCTACTCAGTTGCTGTTATACAGCACTCAGCCTAGTCAGCTCTCCCCACCTCTAGTCTCACCATGCTGGTTCCCTCTGTACTCAGGGAAGGAGCCAGCACCCTGCTTAGGATGGGATGGATCAATTTTGGAGCTGCTTTACTCCCTCCATTGGCTTCAGGGGACTATCTCAGGATTGGACACAACTCTTGTATGGCTAGGGTTTGGTGACAGCTTGTGTCTGGGTGAGATCAACTGACAGCAGTGGCTTTAGTGCAGAGTCAGTGCATCCAATCTGTAGTGGGTAGGCACCTGCTGCAGCTTGAGGTGTGGAGGTCTGGCTCTTTGCAAGCTCTGCTCAAAGCCTTGGGAAACCTGAATTTATTCTTGTTGTCACAAAGCTGTGCTTCATTCTTGCTCTTCAACCTTCCTTCTGCTGCATGCGCTGGGAGCAACAAAAGGAACTTTAATAAACACCAACCCTTTAAATCCTACTTAGAGCAACGCTTTTATTTCCATCAGGTGTCCCATTTTTCTGGCTGCACTATTGGAAAAGACCAAAAACTAAAAAGAAATTAGGCTAGACACAGAGAATTTTGCAATTAGAACCCACGCAGTCGCTTGGTTAAACAGCACATTACCCCAAGCTACCCTTTTGCTGTTGTTGTTCACATGAAACCATCTAAACCATCTCCTCACCCCAGAGAAGATCCTTCCAGACCAGGATTGGGAAAGGTCAGTGGGATTTTTATTAATGCTCACAGCCAGATTTCTTCCAGTCTTTATTTTTTTTTTTTCCCCCCCCAGTCAAATGAAGGAAAGATTAAAAAAGAGAGAGAGGGAGAAGAAGAAAAAATTGGGGTAAAAGTTGAAGAACACTTTAATTTATAAGAAAAAGAACTAAATAATTGATGTAGTCACGGTGCCAAAGGTAATTTCTGCTGCTCCCTCTATCTCACAAAGACATTTAGCATTGATTGAGATCAAAGTATCAAAAACCCCTGCTGCTGAGCTGAAAGGCAAAACTTTCGGCTGCCTTTCTCCGCTCTAATAATATCGTCTTTATGTAGTTAATAAACTGCACACTTCAGTCAAACTATATCATTACAGAAGACTTAGGGAGCTAATAATTTAAAAGCAAAGAATTGCCTCTGTTCTTGGCTTTGAACTAAACAACATTCTGTTGAATGAGGGGGGACATCAAAGCTTTGTTACTATTACCAATGTGGCTGGAGCATAGGGCCGCACAGAGTGTGTACTTCAGTCATCGAGAGAGAGAGAGAGAGAAGGGGAAGGAAAAAAAAAGAAAGAGAGATTAAAGATATTGGCTTATCAAGCCACAGGCAGAACCAGGTGTTTTCTTTTCTGCTGTGCAAGCATCAGGTGGTTTGCTTATCAATGAGTTTTCTTCTTAAATAGATGTACATGACTTAGGTTGATCCCTCCAGTCCTCTGGGCCTTTCATTTTCCCCAGCGATCTTTGAAGGAGTTGGGATGAGAGGCTGTTTGTTTGCAGGAGGATGGATAATTGGGACTTGTGGTGAGGACCAGCTCCTGGTTTTGCTTTGCTGATGCTCACCTGCTGTGCTGTGTTCTGCTGCAGAAGGTCTTCTCCTTGCTTCCCACCTTTCTCCTCCTTGCTCCCCACATTTCTCCTTCACATATGCCATTGAGCAGCTCCCAGTACATGGGGCATTATTGTGTTCTGCTGCAAAATGTCTTCTCCTTACTCCCCGCATTTCTTCTTCACATATGTCACGAGGCAGGCCCTATTATGTGGAGCAACCTCATTCTCTTCTGGATGTGCCTTTGTCCCCAACCTGCCGTCCTCCCCCCCACCCCTCCATTTCCTTGGTGCTCTTAGGGGAGCAGGCTCTCCTCTCAGGTCACAGAATCCCAGGTGGAGGCTGGAAACCTCTGAAGATCATCTAATTCACACTGCTGCTAAAGCAGGGTCCCAAAGTGCCATGTCCACACATTTCTTGAACAACTCCAGGGGTGGTGATTCTACCATCTCCCTGAGCAGCCTGTTCCAGTGCTTGAACACTCTTTCAGTGGAGAAATTGTTCCTCATTTCCATCCTAAACCTCCCCTGGGGCAACTTGAGGCTATCTCCTCTTGTCCTATCATTTGTTCCTTGGCAGAAGAGACCAACCCCAACTTGGCTCCAATTTTCTTTCTGGGAGTGGCAGAGAGCCAGAAGGTCTCCCCTCAGCCTCCGTTTCTCCAGGCTGAACACCCCCAGGTCCTTCAGCTGCTCCTCACCTCACGTGTTCTCTAGATGCTTTACCAGCTTTGTGGCTCTTCTCTGGACCTGCTCCAGCCCTCCAATGTCCTCAGAGTGAGGGCCCCAAAATTGACCCCAGGATTTGAGGACTGGCCTCAGCAGCATCCAGTTGAGGGGTGCAATCCCTGTCCCAGTCCTGCTGGTCTGGTGGGGAAGCCACCAGAGAGATAGGAATAAAGTTTTAATTTAAAACAGTTAATGCAGAGAGTTGGGACACAATAAAGCCCCCCGTGGAGCTGTGCCCTCTGCCAGCCTTGGTAGAGCAGCTCACCTGATTTGGTTTCGATTTGGGTGAACACTGCAGATTGGAAGATCACCCCAGAACAGGTCACTCAGAACAGGTTGCCCAGGATTGCATCCAGATGGGTTTTGAGTATCTCCAGAGTCAGAAGAGGAACCTGGAACAACAGAAGCCCTTCTTGTGGCTGAGGGTGAAGGAAATATCACACTGCTCCACTTCTCTCTGCACGGGGCTGAAAAAGAGGATCTGCTGCCCTACTGCTGCCATCTCCAGCTGCACCATAGCTGAGAACTGCCTCTGTCCTCTCTCAACCACCACACAAAGGTTTGCAAAGATCTGGCTGGTGCCAGGAGTGAGTGTCCATGGAGGGTCTGAAGCATGAAGATCTTGACCTTGCTCAGTGCTGTGTGAACTGCTCATGCTCATGCCAGATGATTTTTCTCCAAGCCTGGCCCTGGGGGAGAGAAAGGATTTATTTCCAAAATTCCAGCAAAACACAAAGGTCTTCCTGGGACATTGGACAGGGACAGGATGATGGAAAGCAGTTCAAGAGGACTTCAGGAACTCCTTTGCCCTTCCTTCCCTGCCATGGTAACATCTGCCTGTGCTGTGTGTCTGGGTTGGATGCCAGGTGAGACCTCCTGCACTCTTTGGCTGGAGGTGTTTGAACGTGGGGCTGTGAGGTGAGCCCCAGGGTCTCTCCAAGAGAAACCAGGTGAATCATGAGGTCAGCACTTGAAAGGACAAGGCTTCTAAACCTTCCTGCTCTGACCTCCTGGGCTGAATTAGACCCTTGGAAGTTCCAGGCAGGTCCAAGAACTGGCAGGTTGGTGTGGGCACTATTATGGGATACTTGCACTTCTTAAATGCTGCTTTTCATTTGCATCAAAACCTCTCCTTGGTTCTCAGCCGTCTGGATCTCATCCCCTATTAAAGACTGGAATTTTAAAAAGCAGAAAATAATGGCTTCTTTCAAAGTAACAATTCAGCTGCTTTTTGAAATGCCATCCTTATTCAAAACCACTTAAATTTATACATATTTCTAAGTCTTTATTATCCTCAGAGGCTGAACCAATTTGGATCTTGATTTCTGCAAGTGTTCTCCTTGATTCTGCTGTCAGAAAGCTGAGATGTAATGGGAACAGATGGGATGTGAACCAGAGGTAACAAATGGTTTCCTGAGAACTATTGCTGAAGTTAGGCTTAAAACTCCTCTGCACAGCCCCATTACAACAGGAAGAACAGCAAAAGGGCTTTCAGAAAGGGCTGATCTTCTGCTTTTCATCCTGTTGAGCTGCAGGCTGGACTGTGGGCCAGAGCACTTGTGTAGACACTTGTGCATGTGTGTGATTTGGGGGCTCTGTCCCTTTTTTTTGTCTGTGGAAGTGGCTTTCACCATGCTCCAAGAGCAATGCTCTAGCCCTGCTGAAGTGTTCTTGCCTTTCTCTTCAGTGAGACTAGAATTTTCCTTTCTGAAGTGGAAGAGGATCTTCTACCAGGTACACACATGGCTGGCACACATCTTGTGATCAGAGTAATGCAAGCTGCCCTGCAAACAGAGAGGAACTTGTCCATCAGTCCTTCTGCAGGCTCATGGATGACCTGCAGGTACCACATGTTGGTAGTGCACTGTTGTTTGAAGACAGGAAATACCAAATGAGAAGGTAAGAAAAGATCTTCTCCCCACCCTGGCTCACATAGCTCACAATTCACAATCAGACATTGTGCCAAAGGTTGGAAAAACATTTTCAGAAGTGTTGGCCTCAGCTGCCCGGGAGGTTTTGAGTTTGAGCTCATCAGATGGCTGTCATCCTGGGAAGGGGAAGTGTGTCCAGTTAAGTCAGCTGGATGGGTTGACTCTCAGAGACAATCAGCAAGCCAGAGAAGATCCTGATGTGTTCTGCTTCACTTGTCTGGACTTTCACTGATAGGATGTGTCAAACACAAAACCCAAGCTTTGCACCCAGAATTCAGAACACGGTGGGCAATATTTAATCCAACCCCCAGTGCAAATTCTAGAGCAAGGTATCTGCCTGTCCATCCATCTGCCTGCCTGCCTATCTGCCTGCTGTAGACAGACTCATTCACAGAATGCCTGTGTCTGCAGCTTCCCTTCTCAAAGCAGTGCTGAGAGCCAGTGTGATGCTGCGAGAGGCTTCCTAGCTGGACAGGGCTGCAGAGCTAAAGGCTCTTGAGCCAACCTTTGCAAGATCTGGCAACACAAAGATAACAAAGTGACTCTGAAGGGAGTGCAAGGCAGAGTGAAGCTGTCTTTAGCCTTTACCAAAACCACTGTCAGTGCCTTTGCCTTTTCACAGCACAGCTCCTCACAAAGCTAATTGGGTTAGTGCCTTGCAGGGGGTTTTCAGTGTCTGCAGGAGATGGGCTGCTGCAAACACCTTCCCCTTCAAGGCACAGAGCGTTGCCTTTTTCACACCACAGCTCTCTCCCTGGCTTCTGTTCTCCAAAAGCAAAAGTCCCAGGCTGTTCTTCACTATCAGCCATTACAGTGTTTCAGTTCTTTCCTCCCAGCCATTTTCAAATGTTCAACTTAAAAAGGAAAATGTTTCATTTTAGGCCAAATCCCCCCCCCCCCCCCCCCCGCCCCCTTTCCCCCCTCTCTTCTCCTTCATTCTCCCCCCAACCCCCCTCTTTTTTTTTTTTTTCTTTTTCTTTTTTTTCTTTTTCCTCTGGAAGAAGAACAAAGTCATTCAAATCAGGAAGCTGAGGAACTCCATGTATACTTTCCACTGGGACCTCGATCCCTACTGGTTTGGCTTGGTTTGATTGAAGTGTAATTTAATCCTTCATCATTTGTCATAATGTCATTTATATATAAAAACAACACTGCATCCAAACTTCAGATCAGCACCGAGGAGCTCTCCAGGAGGCATGAAAACAAAGCTGAGGAGCAGGCTTTGCTGATGGCAAGGAGGGTGTGAAGCTGGCAAACAGTGGGGCTGCCTTCCTACTCACGGAGAAGGCACTGGGATGAAGAGTGTCAGGGTTAAGTCAGGTTGCATTATGCTGGTGAAGATGGGTCTGAGATCACAGTGAAATGAAGGGATGATTGCAAGCACAGCTGTGCAACATAAGCAAAGTTGTGGAGGGGAAACTTCTGGGTGGAGGTGGCCAGTCCAGAACAGGTTGCCCAGGGAGGTGGTAGAAGCCTCATCCCTGGAGGTTTTTAAGGCCAGGCTGGATGTGGCTGTGAGCAACCTGATCTAGTATGAGGTGCCCCTGGCAGTGGGGTTGGAACTGGATGATCCTTAAGGTCCCTTCCAACCCTAACAATTCTATGATTTGTGGTGACTGAGCATGTCTATGAAACTTAATCCAGGTTGTGCAGGTGAAACATCTGGGAGGAGGTGGCCAGCCTGGATTTCAGTGTGGGCTAGGAATAAATGTCAAGGTGTGACTCGGACAGAAGAGAAGTGTTTAGCTGTAAAGGTGATGGATCCAGCATGGAGTGGGTCCAGATCTAAATCCTGTTTGCCATCCTGTGGAGTATCTTGATTTACAAGAGAAATAATTTTTGGGTTTGGGCCCTTACAGATTGATTTGCATGTGCACTGGTAAGCACAGCAACAATAATATTGCTGTCCTCTGCTTCCAGCTGAGCACACCTCAGACTGTGTCTTTATTTGTAGGAGAGGAAAGGGAGGAAAGGGAAGTGCCTTTCATGGTAGGAAATGTCTTCATAGCTCTGCTCAGCCATCAGATGCAAGTTTCCTCCATCCCCTCTTCTCCAGAGTGACCTCTACATATTGGTACTCACCTTCAAGCATTGGGCTTGGGGCTTCAGTACTTCTTTGACACCGAGTTCCTCTCATGGAGCCTATATGTGAGCAGCAGAAGTCACCAGACACTCATCTCAAGGTGGTAGGAAGCTGAATCTTCATCTTTTGCCTTCAGTGTCTCATATTTGGCAACTCACAGCTACAACATTGAACGTCTGAACTCTGGCAACTCTCTGATCCTTCATTTGAGTGGCATAAGGTGGGAGAGGGCAGGCAAGAGGGAGAGGTCATCAGCCCTGCTGCAACTCCAGGAGATTGGTGGCTCTGGGGGTTTATGGACTTGGCTGCACCCAGATGTTGAGAGAGCATGTGGTTCAAAGCCCATCTGGACTCCCTTCTGAAACCTCTCCTTGACTCCAGCTCTCAGTGTCCCTATCTGTGACAAAGGAGCTTCTGGAGCTGCAGTGAGATTTGTGAGGAGGCAGCTACAAACATCATCGTGTTACCACTCCTGCTCTTCACCACAGCCTGTGAAAGAATGGAGCCTCATTGCGATAAAAACAGCTTCTGAAGCTTTGCTGCAATGTGGCACAGACCAAGAACCAGAACAGCACAGAGGTAACTCAGCACTTGGGAGCCTTGGGGCTTCTGTTTTGCCCTGGGTGCTGTGCTGGGGCAGGGTTTGCTCCCCATGCTGCAAGCCAACATACAGTCAGTGGCACTGACCTGGCTCAGTACCCAGGCAGGGCTCTTCCTCATCCTCTTTCAAGCTTGCTGGCTCACTGCTCCTTGCCTGAGTGTTTTTGGCACACTTCAACCTCCCAGATAGGCATGTCCTGGAACGCTCTGTGGCAGGTCCCATGGAGAGCCACCACAGAGCAGGAAGGTTATGGATGAGCTGCAACTGTTGTCTGAGATGGCTTTACTCAATGATGTGTCTGAGGGAGATGCCAAACATCTTCACTTTCCCCTTCCTTTCTGTTCAATGAAGACCCCAAATGGAAGCTGGAAGGAGAGGAGCAGATAGCCCTTATCCCTCAGGGAGAAAACACTCCTGCAGGCAGGATAGAGGAGCCAGAGTCCACCTGCCTTTCCTCAGCCCCAGCAGAATGGGGATCACCGCAGCTGAGAAGGATTTTGCTGGGGCTTAGGACAAGAGGTGGTGGTTATGGGGCTGGCTGCTAACAGGTCCCCTCTCCTCACCACCCTCCCCAAGGAGCCAGGCAGCCAGGTCACCCCTGATCTGCTCTGGGCACAAGCAGTGAGGGTCATGTGAGGGCTGCTGCCCCCCCTTTCCCAGGCTCCCCAGGGCCCTGCAGTCGGGGCTCTGCTCCATCCTTTTCCCTCTGACAGCAGAGCAGAAGATCTATTCACAGCACTTGTCAAAAATTAAAGCAGAACCTTCTTTCAAATGCTCCATCTGTGCTTGTCAGCCAGAGAAGCGATTCTTCCTTCTCCCCAAATCCCCCCCACTCCTCTCCCCCCTCCCCCCCCCAAAAAAAAAAAGAAGAGAAAATAAAAGAAAAGGGAAAAAAATTAGCATTTAAAATTCCAAATATGCACTTCTGCTCAGACGAAAGGCTCTGTGTTCCTGCTTTCAAGTCAGGTTCTCTGTGACCTCCAGGTTTTAATAATTTCAGCAAAGTGTCATTTGACAATTCAAATGCAGCCAGTAAGCAGAGGAAAGTAAATGGCCTTTAAGATAAGTGCATATTATATTGAGAGCTGATGATGAGAAGATTTCACCTACAGCTAGGAACTTCAGAGCAATATGGACGAGGCTGCTGCATATTAAAGAACTGCTTTGGTGAAATATTGGTGTTTCCAGATCTCAGCTTTGCCAGCCTTGAAATGTTTCTGCTGTTTGAAGGCCATCACACCTTCTTGTGAATTAAAGTCGAGCTTTCGCTGTTTAGCTTTTGCTTTCCAATTAAAAATAACTCGGTGTTCAAATCCTGCTTGCTGCTGAGCTGACGGGGAGAAGGAGCACGGTCTGTGTGGACAAGACCTGCTCTACCAACCCACTCCCTTGCTGCCCCCAGGGCCACAGCCAAGAGAGGCTGCAGCAGGGCTCAGAGGACCACTCTAGTCCTGGTATTATGGCCAGGAGATCCTGCAAGAGGGCTGGGGGTATCACTCCTGGTCCCGGTGCTGCAGCTAGAAGATGCTGCAGCAGGGACCGAGGGGACCACTCCTTGTCCTGGTGCTGGAGACAGGAAATGCTGCAGGAGGTATTGCTCCTGGTCCCAATGCCACAGCTGGGAGATCATAGAATCATAAAATGGTTTGGCTTGGAATGGATCTTAAAGATCATCTAGTTCAAACCCCTTGCCATGGTCAGGTTTCCCATCAGCCCAGGTTGCACAAGGTCTCATCCAACCTGGCCTTGAACACTTCCAGGGAGGGGACATCCACAGCTTATGCAGGTAACCTGTTCCAGCGTCTCACCACCCTCCTGGGGAAGAATTTCTTCCTAATCTCCAGTCTAAATCTCCTTTCTTCCAGTTTAAAGCTGTTGCCCCTCATCCTATCACTACAAGCCCTTGTAAAAAGACCCTCCCCAGCTTTTTTGTAGCCCCCCCCCTCAAGTATGGATGCTGCAGGTGGTGCTGCTCCTGGTCTAGGATGCCCAGGAAGCTGAGGCTGATCCCCACCAGCTCTCAAGCCTTCAGCCCCAAGTGTAGGTGCTCATTCAGGTTTGAGTTCCCCCCTCAAGCTCCAATTTCCTCAGATCCTCTCCTGTTGTTGTGCTCTCCCAAGCTCTGTCACAGAGAGGGCTGTGTCACACGGACACCCGCCCCTTTTGCATGCAACTCAAGCCACCAGCCAGCCAGCAGATCAGCTTGTCACAATAATTAATAGGCCTCCCTGTGCTCCCTGGTAATCCATCCCAGGGCTGCACAGCACTGGCTCTGTTTGACTTAGGTGTGTGTAAGCCGTAGAGCTGCCCCAGACAGAGCCTTTTTCATGAAGCTGCTTCATTCAACACCTTCTAAGGGCTGTGGACACAGGGAGGGGGCAAGTTTACACAGATGCTAGTGTCTCAGGGCTTGCTAGCAGGTGTCTCCTAACTTTACACAGACCACCCTCACACTAAAGGGACCCTTTTGCTTTGAGCCTGTTTGAGTTACATGACTTTGGTCTTTGAGTTCCTGTTCAGCAGGCGATTTATGACTCTCCTTATTGATAAGGCTGCCGTAAGCAGAGGGATGGCTCCTCGGCCGGTGGGGTGGGTTTCATGGCATCTCCAAATACCTGAAGTTCCCTGACCATGCAATTCCTCAGGTTTTCTAGGGAAAAGAAAATAGCAACAGCACCCCTAGGGGCTGTGGGGGTTTTCATTAGTTTGTTTGTTTATTTAAGATGAGGGGGAGGAGGGAGTGGGGAAGAGCTAATCATAGGATTAAGCAAACAGTTTCCTCTGAATTTGGCCATTTTCTCTGGCTGAGGTCATAATGACAGCTGAAATGACATGATTGGAAATGGTTTGAGGCATTCCATCAGCCTCAAGAGGGGAGGAGGGAAAATATCTAGGGTTTGCTGTCTGTAGCTTAGGGAACAAACATCTGAAGGGCTCTCCTACATAGGGGTGAGCATGAAGGATGTTGCCTCTCTCTCAGGGAATGAAGCTGGGAGGCAGTGGTGAGCTTGAGCTGCTGCTCCTGATGAGAATTCAAGGTCCCTTAGGCTTTGGGAAGTTTGGTTTGGGACAGGCTGTTGCAAAATTTGGGTCCTCTTAAGCAGTTCCCTGAAACCTCTTCAATTCTTGTTAGGAATCAGTGGAGAGGAAGATTTTTTTTGGGGTGAATGTAGGGCCCCATAATTCCACAGCAAAAAGCTGGACCCACCTGTACTCCACAAAGGCAACCAAGTGTTAAGATATGTGCACCTGTACTGGGAATTGCTCCCTCTGCCACCATTTTGAACCTGCAGAAAGTTTCCTGATGGTCAGTAACTGTTTCCATGGCATGGCCACACAGTGGGCTGC
Source organism: Melanerpes formicivorus (assembly GCF_026170545.1). Taxonomy (NCBI): domain Eukaryota; kingdom Metazoa; phylum Chordata; class Aves; order Piciformes; family Picidae; genus Melanerpes; species Melanerpes formicivorus. The sequence continues at coordinate 4,613,242 of NW_027142373.1, read as the reverse complement.
CTAAAATGACCACTAAGCCTCAGCTGTTGCAGATAAATGCCTCCGGTCGAGCCCTAGTATCATAGCTGTGCCTCCCCAGCTGGTTCAGGGGGAACAATAGGTGCTCAGTGAGTTAAATGATATTTCTAGTTCAAGTCCTTATCTGGTGCAATGAGGAGTAGCCACAGGATTCATCTCCTCCTCCTGCTTTATCAGCTCTCACTAGAAAGGGAAGGGGGAAGGTCTCCTGCTGATCATAGGGAGGTTATTAGCTGAGCTGATTCTTGGCTGCTTGGGAACTTCATGCTTCAGCCCTCATCCCTCAGGTCATTTGATCTATTCACAGAATCACAGAATGCCAGGTTGGAAGGGACTCTAAGGCTCATCTGGTCCAGCCTTTCTAAGTGATAGTGCAGTTTAAATGAGCTGGCCCAGCACCCTGGCAAGCTGAGTCTTAAAACTGTCCAGTGTGGGGGATCCCACTGTTACCCTTGGGATTCCCTTGGGACAGAGCTATAGGGGCACCAGTTGAAACGCAGACCATGTGTGTCAGGTGCTGGATGGCCTTTCAAGTGGCAACAGTTCTGACCAGTTCCAGGAATCTGTAAGAATGCTTTCCCCAGCCCCAAGTCCCCTACTTCACACAATGCTTCATAAAAGATGCAAAGGCTTTGGCTGGACAGACATGATAAAAATTCAATGACTTTGTTGTGCTTTTGGAACCAAATAATGCTTTAATAGCAGAATCCTTTTTCAAAGTTAGTTAAGAGTAAGCAGCACTGTAGGCAATCCTGGCATCTGCTGCAGGGACTTTCCCTGGTAATTAGTTAATGAGCTTGATGTACTTTCCCCACCTAATTAAGAGGGCATCATTTGAGTCTTCTTAGGAGGAGTAAACTTTGGAGAGATATTAGAGACAGGTTCCCTAACTGAGCCTTGGCTGTGCTCTGGTCCTGGACAGTGACCCTTGGTGGGAAAGGGAGATGTTGGTGAGTCCCTGTGTGGGTTGAAACAGGATTCATAGAGTGGTTTAGATTGGAAGGGACCTTAAAGATCATCTATTTCCAACCCCCTACTGTGGGCAGGGACACCTCTCACCAGCCCAGGCTGCTCATGCCTCATCCAACCTGGCCTTGAACCCCTGCAGTTCCAGTGTCTCACCACCCTCACTGGAAAGAATTTCTTCCTAATCTCCAGTCTGAATCTGCCTTCCTCAAACCTAAAGCCATTCCCTCTCATACTATCACTACAAGCCCTTGTGAAAAGTCCCTTTGTGGCTTTCCTGTAGCACCCTTCAGGTACTTGAAGGCTGCTCTAAGGTCTCCCTGGAGCCTTCTCTTCCCCATGATGTGGAGATGTATGAGACTCACCATGCACAGGGAAACTGGGAGGCTAGAGGGGAAGACCAAGCAAGGAAAAGTCTAGGCAGTACTTTTCCATGCAGTGAGTCAGTCTTCCTTTCCGTGGCTGAGAGTTCTGGCCACCAGAACAAGTTTCTGTTCCCAGATATTTGATTGTTTTACTGGTTTTGCATGGGAACTGGAGTGATCACCTCTCCAGGACACCTCTTCTTTAGGGCTCTTTCATCAGACTTCCTTAGGAGTACTGGCTGTGGCGACAGAGCTGGCCCTCCTAAAGCTGAGAACTGGGGATTTACAACCAGTCTCTGAGAACATTTATCCTGATGAATACATGCAAGCATGTTTGTCTCAAGACCTCCCCAGCTCCTGGAGCTGGAGGAGGCTGTGTCACCATTGTCCCACATCCATCACTGATATTTTCTGCTTGTGTTCTGTCCTGCATGGAGTGTTTCAGGTGGATGGAAGCAATCTCAGTCATTCCTCTGCTGGGTCTATTCCCAATGCTCAACTAAAAAATAATTTAGAAACACTAAAATGGAAGAATTTCATCAACTGGAATTTCCTTTGTGAGCCCTTGTCTGCCTCCCTTGCTGACAATGAACTTTGGGAGCAACCTGGTTGCTGCACACTTGGACTCAGATCCAAACCAAATCTTTCAGGACTGAGATTTGTAGAGCTTCAGGAAGGTGAAGTTCCAGACCCAATTCCCAGGTTTAACTCCACTTGAGGACCAAATATGTGTCCACCTCCATTCTGGGCATTGTCCTTACTGTGACTCACAGAAAGAGGGACACAAGGCACTTGTCCAAGTGCAAGGGTGGGAGGTAGGACACCCTCCTCCTAGTTGCCTGCATGCAAATGGATGATTTGCTGGTTTGTGAGCACCATCTGCCTGAGCATGGGGAGTCATGGTTATTCAAAGAGATAGTCCAGATCCAAGGGGAAGCAGCAGACCTCACCAAAGTGGTTTCACCAAACTAAAAAGAAAGAGCTGCTTTGAAAGACCTCTGGGAGCTGGGGAGCTGCAAGCCCGATGGCTGGTCAGAGATGTGGGCTGAGAGTTTTCTCTGGCACCACATAAAACCAGCATCAACTCCAGTAGCTGGAAGCTGGCTGTGCACTGGAGTGCCAAAACATAGGAGAGAGCATTCTGAGCATGAATCCAAAAGGAGAAAGTGCTTGGCAGAGGGATTGCTAAGCAAGGAACCTGCCAGCTCCTGTGCTGGGTTTGTCATCATCATCACCAGGGTGACAGGTGGCAGGAGGGAGAGGCACTGACAGTCAGAGGCAGCTAAGGGGACCACGACCAGCCTCATCTGCTCTGCCCACTTTGGGAACAGTCATGGACCCACATGATGTCCTATCACCACTGCAGCTCCTCTCAGCTTACAAACCATCGTAAAGCACAGAGGTCTTGGGCCTGTGTCACCTGCTGGTGATAGGTGGGGGAGCAGCTTCTGCTTGCTCACAGAGCAGCTGGTTCACCAGATCCATGTCAGGATGAAGGAGACTCAGTAGAACAGAGCAACTCACTGCCTTTCAAAACCAGACAGTGAACTGGTGGCTGCACTGGGGTTTCTGTCAGCTTCTTTTCCCAGCTGACCCCCTGTGCTCTCCCTTCAGAGCCGGGCTCCAAAGCCTGGCTACATTTCCTCCTGGTCTGCTATCATGCTGATGGGATTTGAATATGAAAAGAATTGCTCTCTGTGCAAGTTAAGCCTTTGGTTAAAAGTGCAGGATGTTAAGAGGTACAGGATTTTTTTAGTCTCTTGTAAGGTCTTTTTCAGGGTCTCCTTATGAGATGGTGCTGAAAGTCTCTGTAATATAATGATCTCACACACTGTATGTGCAGCATCTCTCCTCCCTTGCTGCAGGGTTTTCCTAGCTCATTTCCTAGCATACTCCATCAAATTGCCTTCCTTTATAGTGAGCTCTGGAGGTTCTTGCTGCCACATGGTCCATGTGGCTGCTGCTCATATATCTGCCTTCAATTAACGCAGATGGGCCTCAGGAATGGTGTGGCAAGCAAGACCAGTGCAGGGGTTGTCCCCCTGTGCTGGCACTGCTGAGTTCACATCTCAAACATTTTGGGCCCCTCACTACACTGAAGTGCTTGAGCATCTTCAGAGAAGGGCAACAAAGCTGGTGAAGGCTCTAGAGAACAGGGCTGGTGAAGAGTGGCTGAAGGAGTTGGGATTATTTAGTCAGGAGAAGAAGAGGATGAGGGGAGACCTTCTGGGTCCCTACAACTCCCTTCACAGAACCACAGAATGGTGGAAGCTAGAAAGGACCTCTGGAGATCATCAAGTCCAATCACCCTGCCAATACAGGGTCCCCTAGGGCAGGTGACGTGTGGTTTGAAAGTCTGCAGAGAAGGAGACTCCACAATCTTTCTGGGCAGCCTTCTCCAGTGCTCAGTCCCCTTCAAATTCACATGGCTTCCTCTCACCCAGCCAAAAGAAAGACACCAAAGCAGAGATGAGAAGATGACAAAAGGAGAAGCAGGGCAGAAAACAACAGGAGGAGAAGGCTGTGATGATAAATCACACTTCATCATCAGCTCCTCCTGGAAACTGCAGATGCAACGTGAGGCTTGAGCAGAGAAGGAAATTCCCTTCTTCCTCCCCAAGCCATGCACACCTCGCTCCTTGCAGTGCTGCTGCTGCCACCTCAGCGTCCCCAGGCGGGTGGCCAGAAGGGAGGCTGCCCACCCTTCCACGCTGCTTTGATGCAGGCACAAAGGAACAAGTCATCTGAGACGCTTCCTGACTGGTGGCCTCTATCAGCTTGTGAATCATCTGAACGCTTCTGCTTAATCCCCTTGTGCATCTTTGAAGCCTTTTCTGCCTCACAAACAAATGATCAACTGCAACTTGAATTTAATCCATTAAAAGGTTCCAGATATTCCCCTGTAAAAAAAAAAGAAGAAGAAGAAAACCAAAATACCCAGCCCTGGGTCCTCGGGGAGGAGTGAATTTTGTAAGTATCGATTCGATCTCCACTGAGCACAGCCAAATATTAGCATCAATTTGTGAGTTACTTGCTAGGAAGAAATGTCAGAGGTTCAGCTTTTACTTGGAGTTAATCCTAGCTATTCAAATCCTAGGATCTCCAGGAACAGTGTCATAATGGCCCGGACTACAGTGTTGTGTGTGGCACGCTTTGGGAGATTATCGCCACCTACATGCTCATGGAAGGATGCCGGTCAGTCTCCTAAGAATGTTTATGAACCTGCCCTCCTGGTCCATAAATGTCCTAGGAGACAGGGTGAAGGGTCTAGAGAACAAGTCCTATGAAGAGCAGCTGAGGGAGCTGGGGTTGTTTAGCCTGGAGAAGAGGAGGCTGAGAAGAGACCTCATTGCTCTCTATACCTCTGCAAAAGGGTTGGAGTGAGCTGTGGGCTGGCATGAGCTGTGGGCTGGCATGAGCTGTGGACTGGCCTCTTCTCCCTTCTACAACAGAACAAGAAGAAACAGCCTTGGGTTGTGGCAGTGAGGTTTAGGTTGGATCTTAAGAAAAAATTCTTTCCTGCAAGAGTGGTCAGGGATTGGAACAGGCTGCCTGGGAAGGTGGTGGAGTCACTGTCCTGGAGGTGTTCAAGAAACTTGTGGCCATGGCACTTTGGGACATGGTTTAATGGTCATGGTGGTGTTAGGTCAATGGTTGGGCTCACTGGTCTCAGAAGTCTTTTCCAACCGAAACAATTCTGTGATTCTGTGATAAGTTTTATGTGAATTAATTGCTGTTTTCCATTCCTTCTTCTGTGTTTTGCTCTAACCCTCTGAACAAAAGCCTAAAATTACAAAATCCAGCTGAAACTTAATTGAAAACACCAAGTTCCATCTGGCCTCACATAAATTATGGCCAGAGTTGCCATTTTAAAGAACAGTTGTTGTTGTTTGTTGTTGTTTAGTGCCAAGCTATAAATCAGCTCAAATTGAGTTCAAACCAGCTCAAAATTGGGACCAGGTTTGCTCAAGGAGTTTGCAGACTTGAGCAAAAAGCTTTGGGCAAAGCTTGGCTTGAACACTGAACTTGCAACAAGCTGAGGAGTTTTTTACTGAGTGTTTCCCAGGGATGTGCTGGTAACAAAGAGGTGCTTGGAGCTGATTTGTGCCTGATGGAGGGTGAGGAGGACAGCATGAATCCTCATACAATCAAAGCAAACCTGTCTTTTAAGCTCTTCCTTGGCTTCCTGATGTTGAGGAGGTCTAAGAAAGCTTCTTTTATTCTGGTTTGATGCTGTGATGCCAGCCTGGCACCAGTCTGCTGCTGTCCTGTGAGCTGTGAGTGGTCATGCTGCTAAAGCATGGTCTGAACGGTGAGAATAAAGCTCCTGGACACAAAGTGTGTCTCTGCAGCACTGTCCTGCTGTAAAGAATGCCAGAGGGGTGGTGTGGGATGAGTTTGTAAGTGGAATGCAGAGGGAGATCAATCTGTGACATTAGGAATGAAAACAAATTAACCTTTTGGTGAGCAGCAGAGTTAACAGTTGCATAAAAGAGGCAGAAGTTGTCTGAACGTGAGCTGCCACTGCCCTGGGGAGGTTGTCTGGCTGAGTTTTTCAGTGTTTAATGGTTGCACATCTTTAAGACACAAGTACTCAGCTGATCCCTCTTCCTTTTTGGCTGACTGTGTGCCTTCTGGAGTTGAGCATCCCCTTGTGATGTGGAAATGGTGAGTGACTTCGGATGATCAAAGGGTACTGGGCTTGATAGACATATTTCAGCTTCCAACTTGATACTCAGACAGCAGCTCCCATCAGCTCCTGCATCCAAAAGTGTCTTTTCCAGAGCATCAGTTTACTGCATTAATTCTCTTCAGGCAACCAGTTAAGGGAGTGCCCTTAGCTGCCCACAAGCAGAGGGGCCCTGCTTGTGCCAGACTTGTGATGACCAGCTTTGCTTCTCTGAGTAGCTGTGGGCACCCCTGGGGTCCCCAGGGATGTGATTGAGATGCACAAATTTTGTTCCAAGCAGGAGTGGGGGACCAGGATCAATTTCCTGGGAAAAGCCTCAGTCCTGTGTGGTGGTAGCATGAACAGACCAAAAGCCAAACCTGTCATGTGGAAAACAGGGTGGAGTAAACACCTTGCAAAGTGTCCATCCCATGTCTGCATGCAGACCTTTGGTGATGGTGCAGTGCTGAGGGGAGCAGCCACCAGCCCTGGCCAAGCATGGAGGCTGTGGGTTCCAGCAGGTTGAAAGTCGGTACCTGCAAACCTTTTGGTGGGGTACTTGGAGGTGTCTGAAGGAGGCAGTGCTTGGAATGGGAGCTTTGCTGTCAGTTCAAATTGCAGGCTTGAGCTGCAGCATTTTTGCTGTGGCTGGTTGGGAAATTGTCCTGAAGGTCAAAACCCCAACCATGCCCTAGCCCAGACAATAGGCTAAGCACCTGCAAATGTGCTAACCTGGACACTTCCTGGTGACCAGATGCTCAAGGTAAATGTACAGCACCTGTGAGGAACCTTGTAAGCACCTGTGAGTGTGCAGAGCTGGACACTTTCTGGGCTCCAGATGATCAAGGTAAATGTACAGCACCTGTGAGTGTGCAGAGCTGGACACTTCCTGGGCTCCAGATGATCAAGGCAAAGGTGCAGCACCTGTGAGGAACCTTGTGAAAACCTGTGAGTGTGCAGAGCTGGACACTTCTGGACTCCGATAAACAGGTAGCATGTGTGATTAACTTTGGGACATAATTGTGAACTGTGTGTGTCCCTGGCCATGTTTGGACATGACCCATCCTATAGGTCCAGTGATTAGGGTTCTGTGTCACCAAAGGGCATTAATTGTCTTGGGACAGTGTTTAAACCAGCTGAGAAGTCAGGCAGCTTGCCTTGTGCTCACCCAGCAAGCAGCAATAGCCAAATGCTGCGCAAAGAGCAGCTGAAGGGTCTGTATTAGCAGACCAGATACACCTGGGCCTTATTCTTGCCACAAGGAGACAAGAGCCAAATGCTGCATGAGGGGCAGCTGAAGACCTTGTCCTGACATGCAACAACTACACCCAGGCCTTGCAACTGGACCAAGACAGAAAGGGAGAAAGCTCCAAGAGAACTGAACCCCAGAAGAGGCTCCAGCCCAGCGATGGAGCATGCAAGAGAGAGGCTCCCCTTGGCCCTCTCTGAGCCAAGGAGTGCTGGAATCATAGCCACAGTATCTGGGAGGACACCAGAGAGAGGAGCAACCTGTGAGTACCTGGCTGATCTGCCAGAGGAATCCCATTTGTGGGAAACCTACAGATCACAATATCTTTATTTCCAGTTTGAATTGTTGTATTGGAAATTCTAGCTCTGTGTTTAAATCCTTTAACTGTCTTTATATGTGGAATGCAACACCCACAACTGAATAGGACCTGTAAATATACTTAGTAAATAAGTTACGGCAGTGTTTGAAGATACCACCCCCCAGGATATTAAATTACAAACTGTATAAAAATATACATTTTCTTACAGAAATGCACAGTAACTGACATCACAGGCAGAGAGAAATTGTGCTTTATTTGTAATTTCTAACAAGACCATTAGAGTAATGTTCTCCATACTGTGCCTAAGGAAGACACCACTCCACAGTACGTGGAAATGCTTTAGCCTCTTCCCTTTCTGATGCTTCCTTTGGTCTGTAGTCAGAAAGAAAAGACAAAGCAGTGCTTGCCCCTACCACATCCTGCAGGAAGTTTCTGCAAAGGAAGTGCTCCCTGTGTGCAAACTCATATTAAAAAAGGGAGCTCTAGATGGCTTCCATTTGGATCCAAAAGTTGCTTTCTGCTGAGAGGGGATTGATCTGTCGGAGTATCGTCCAGCTTCATTTTCGCCTTCATTCCTGTCCCCTGGAACCTAACTGGTGTGCTCAGGAGCTGGCTTTGAGGTGTGGACACTGCCTCTTTTGTCTCTGCAGTTACTAGAAGATGGTGATGTGGGTTTTGTGATGGACAAAACCCAAGCCAGAGTCAAGTGGTGGTTAGAAATGTTGTGCTCTCAGGCCAGAGGGGTCTCTGTCCTCTTCAGAATGACAATACAAGGTGTGCTTTGGAAAACTGTGCCTTGCTGGTTTTGTTCCCTGGGAACTGTAGGGTTTTCATAGGTTCATAGAATGGCTTGGGTTGAAAGGGGCCTTAAGGATCATCTAGTTCCAACCCCCCCTGCCATGGGCAGGAACATCATCCAGTGGACCAGATTGCTCAGGGTCTCATCTAGCCTGGCCTTGAACACCCTCAGGGAGGGGGCATCCACAGCCTCCCTGGGCAACCTGTTCCAGTGTCTCACCACCCTCACTGTAAAGAATTTCTTCCTAATCTCCGGTCTAAATCTGCCCTCCTCAAGCTTCAATCCACTCCCTCAAAGTGAAGGACAGAGCAGTGAGAGTGGTGTTGGCTGAAGGGGACACTGCTGGCTGGAGAAATGTTGTGGTTATAGGTCTGAGTGCTATATCCTACTGTTTAACCTTCCAGAGTGAGGTAAAAATACTTCAGACCACCTCAGAGCAGCAGTAGATGGCCAGCATCAGTTCTGCAATGTTAGAGAAATCACAGAGGCTTTGATCCCTCATCACTCCACCCCCTTCTACTCTCTCTTGTTTAAGATTTACAGAACACTGCATCTCTTCCTATTAAAAAAACAAAAATAATAAATAAAGCAGTCACCTTTGTGTTGCTTCAGATAATCATTGACTAGCAATAAATAACAGCAAAACTCACAGGAAATCTCCCTGTGGCAACAAGTAATTGACCCAAGAATTTTTCACTGGAAGGAATTTCTGTTTCATTTTATTTTATTTATTTATTTATAACCACCCAGCACCAGAGCTGCTGGTTCATCAGGGGATACACCACTATTGTTCTCATCAGTCCTGATGCTTTGCCTTCACCCTTTGAGTTTTCTCAAAGGATTGAGATTATTTGGTTTCTTTGAAGAACAAAGGCTGAAGAAATTTTTGTAGATGGCTGGCTATTTTGATCTGCAAGGTCTGCTGCGCAGTATGAGGGAACAAACATCACTAAATCATTAAGGGAAAAGGGAAGGGTATGCATAATGGAAAGGAGAAACACAAAAGCCACTGGCTCTGCTGCTTAGAGGAAGGTGCTGGCAGCCACAGCCTGGAGTGTTGTTTTTCAACCCAGCACAAGGTTCGCTGCCTCACTTCTCTGGACCTTGGTTTGTCTCAGCTGTACTTTGTCAGGAGAACTCTCACAGCCTAAAGACTCTGTCAGGTTAAGTTATAATTTGCAGTTCCTTGGACCTTTAAATCCTAGAATTACAGAATTGGTTTAGTTGGAAAGGCTCTCTAAGATCATTGAGTCCAACCATCAACTTAAGACCACCATAGCCTTTAAACCATGTCCTCAAGTGCCATGTCTCTGTGCTTTTTGAATCCCTCCAGGGATGGTGACTCCACCATCTCCCTGGGCAGCCTGTTCCAATGCCTGACCACTCTTTCAGCAAAGAATTTTTTCTTAGGATCCAAAGCAACCCCAGCACCTTCAAATGCAGCCAGCACTTTGCTCAAGAGCTAAGATATCATGAAGGTGTCTATGAAAATCCTGTCAGGCTGCTTGAACTCCTTGTCTGCAGCTGGACAGGGCACTGAGGATGCCAGCTGCAGGTACCTGACACAAAGCTGCAGGGAGCACCAGGATGAGGGAAGATGTTCACCTCGTCTCCACTGCTTGGTCCTCAGTCTTTCTTCTTCTGAGACCTTTTCTCCCCTTCTTGGTGACAGGGACTGAGGTTTTGCAGCATTAAGGTCCATGCATCAGCCATTCAGCTAATGGTCAAAGCATTTAATAGAGGGATTTAAAATCAAGTCAAACCATTAGTCCAGCACTACCAGGTCACCACTAAACCATGTCCCTCAGCACCACATCTACGTGGCTTGAAAATGCCTCTAAGAAGGGTAACTCCATTACTACCCTGGGCAGCCTGGTCTACAGCTTGACAACTTTTTGAGGGATGAAATTGTTCCTAAAGTGCAACCTAAACCTGCTCTGGGACAACTTGAGGCCATTTGCTCTGGAGGAGCCATCCTCCCTAGGTTTGCTGATAATTAATGTCATGTAGGAGGCCTTGAAGGGGATGCAAGGCAGAGCCAGGAGAGCCAAGCAAGAATTGGCCAAACCAAGGTGCCTCCTTTGCCCTCTGGGCTGTGTCACTTTAGATCTTGCTTGGCTGTTTCCCAGCAAAAAGCTCCCAGGAAAGTCAAGATCCCTCTGAATCTGTTTGTCACAGGATAACAGGCAAACACTTCCCATTCAAATGTGCCTTCTCCATTTAGGGAGATAAGGAAATATCACACACTCTGAGGAAATAGGATTAGCCTGTAATTAAGCAAAATCCTCCTATTTAGCATAACAAGTTGTTGTTATTATTATTATTTTTAAATTAAAGAGTGAATATTACCTGCTAATTATGGGGCACACAACATCCATGGAGTGATGTCTAATTTGTAGCTGAGTGCCTGGTTTTGTTCTGGTGGGGGGGGGGGGGGAAGGAAAATAAAAATTAATGCTTAATATAGTCATTCACCCAGATGCATAAGCAAAAGACATCTAGACTTCCAGCTAAACAAACAGCATCCTGCTGAGCTGAGTCCATGGCTGCTCCTGCCAGCTGGAATACAGCAGATGATGCTGAAGCTGACTCGAAAACACAGTGGCTGTGCTCAGCTTGTGGTGGTGGTCTGCAGGGTGGGCATAACCTCACGAGGCTCTCACAGATTGCCCTTGGGTTGTGCAAGGGTATTGGGGGAACTGGAGGCTGTAAACCATGGAGGAAAGAGAAGTCTTAAACCCTTGAGAAGTTTTGGTCCAGATCCAAACTCTGCAGCATGATCCTTAGCCAGGGTTTGGAGCTGTGCTGGGGCTTGTCCTGGTTTTGTGGAGGAAAAAAAATAACCAACAAAACAACATTAAAAAAAAAAAAACCAACCCAAAACCAACAAACCACCCTGTAAAAACCTTCTGGACTTTTAACAAAGTCTGGACCAGTACAAGGGAGCTTGGGCTATGTTGTGGTTGAACCTTGCCCTCTATTAGTGGATCTTGGGAAATGGTTTGCTTGAAGCTGTGGAGGGCAAGTGAAGTTACTCTCCTCCAATTTTGATTCCCTCCTCATTACCCATCAGGTTTAGATTTTTGTTCTGAATTCTGCAAACACTTAAGCACATGTTTTGCTTCCCACACTTAACATGTTGAGTGCTCACATGTACTGCTTGCCACAGGATCCAGGAGTCTGCCACAAATATTTCAGGTTCAGCTTCTATCTTACCCCACTCCAAGTGGAGCTGCTCCTGTTCCAGAACCACCCCACTACCCTAATTAGTCCCTTTGATGCACTAATCCCTTGGCTGCCCTTTGGACATATTGGCATGAGCCATGTCTCTAATTTTCAGTGGGGATGTTTGCTGGTGACTTCACCTTCCATATGTCTCCTTGAGATGCAGTGCTCTGACACGTGAGATGCTAGTAGCTGTGGTGGCCTTGGGGTTAGCCAGAACAAGTTCTGAAAGCAGCCTCTGCCACAGTGCCACCACCACCTCGGAGAAGTCTTCCAGCATGAGATGTCTGTCCTGGAAAACTGAATGGTGCTGGTGTGCTGCTCCTCAATATATTGACTGCTAATGCTGTGCAATGTGGTAATGGGGCAGAGAGGGCAGTGCCCGGTGACAAGAGACCTGGTTGGTTTGGTTTGTTTTTTCCAGACTGTGGAGTGTTTTTCCATATTTCAGCAGTGCTGCTTAGCTCTCACCAGCCCAGCTTGGCATCTGTGCAGATTTGGTCTCATGTCTGCTCTCTGCTTCGAGTGCAGACTGCAGGATATTGCTCTAAATTTGGGGGATGGAGGGCAGTTAGAATCATGGAATTATTTTAGTTGGAAAAGTCTTTCAACACCATTGAGTGCAACCATTCTCTACCTCTACCAAATCTGCTGCTAACCCATGTCCCCCATCACCACATCTGTGTCTTTTAAACACCTCCAAGGGATGGGGACTCAACCACCTCCCTGGGGAGCCTATTCCAGTGTCTGACAGCCCTTTCAGTGAAGAATTGTCTTCTAACATCCAACCTAAACCTCCTCTGGTGCAACTTGAGGCCATTTCCTTGCTTCTCCTTGCAGGAGACTGATGTTGCCCTGTGATGGTGGTGGGCTCGGGGCCAGGCTGAGCCGTGCCCCTGCCCAAGCTGTGCACATCCCTCCATGCCTCGGTTTCCTGGATGTAGAGAGGAAATACTAAAGCCTACCTTGCAGAAAAGTGAGGCTTCCTCAATTAACAAACGTGCTCGCAGGCTTGCCAGATGAAAGAAATGCAAAATACCTTGATAGCTTCTTTTATGATCATTAATAATAGCCTGACTTACCTGAAAGGCACAGTGCGTGTCCCCAGCGAGGTTTGATCTCTTGTCACGCCTGGGTATGTGGGATGGGGAAGGCTCTGTCTCTTTGGGGAGTTGTTAGATGAGAAAACAGGCATCAGATATTTCTCCACCCCCTGCTTCACTCTATTCCCAGCAGTGCCTCCCTCCCAAGGATCAATATCTGAAGTGAGAAATTATATGATTAAGCTGCATATTGCAATCAAACATCAAGTAGAGTCCACTTCCCCCCTTGGCACACATTAGCATGTCCTGGTGGAGTGGTGCTGCTTTTGAAAAGATTAAGAGCATCAAGCCATGCAAAATATGTGAGGGTATAGGAGTGGGACAGTCCTTCTGCAGAGCATGTCTGATGACTTTGTGTGGATTGCTCCTTCTCAATTTGCATTACAGAAAAACAATCTTTTATTTATTTAAGTTGGAAATCCCTTTGCATCTGAACTTCAAGTGTGCAGCAAACAGACTTTGATCATTTTAATGCAGAAGTCACTGATTTACAATAAATATTGTGTTTTCTTTTCATACTTCTTTTTGTTCTTTGAGGAGATTAGAGCAAAGGCAGGATAAGAATGTTGACCTCATTAGAATTGCCTGGTGAAAGAAATGTGCAGAATGAGGAAGATGCTGGGCTTCAAACTGTCCTGAGCTAAGGAGAGCTGTTACAGCATGGGCCGGTTGGTAATCCCTGGTGTGGTTTATTAGGACTGAGAGGAGAAGTGACTCTTTGAATCTGATTTGGGGCAATCTGGCTGTTTGCTGTAAAGCATCAGGAGGGTAAGAAAAGCCTCTGCCCAGTGGAAGCATCAGTGGCTGGCATGGCTGTGTGAGGGGAGAGCTGTTGTTGGGGCTTCCTGGCTGTGAGGATGGTTCAGATCAGCACCCAAACGTGGATTTTTATAGATGTGCCAGCTGCCAAACCCTGCTCCCCTGAGCCAGAGTGACAGTTGGGGTGACACTTTCCCATCATGGACCCCTGCATTTGCTGGGTTGTCTCTGATGGGGAGTCAGAGGGGAGCAGAACAGCACTGTGGCTTTCCTCTCTCCTGCAATTATGCTGTTAATTATGAATATTTTTGCTGTGTGGCAGGCCTGAACTTGCATTGTCATGCTGAAATGGGGTCCAAGATGATCCCCAAAAGGAGCACTGAAGTGTTAGAACTCTCTGGAACATTAGACATCCCCAGGCTAGAGATTGTTTCTACATTTGGTGGTGTTTGTGTGAGAGCAGTGGATGGGGCTTGAGATCGAGTCAGCTGGCAGCTGATCCACTGAGATCTGCCTCAGCTGGCTCCTGGGGACAGGTTCCTGGAGCATCCTGGTAGGTTCTGTTCCTGCATACGAAGCCTGAGCCCAGTGGCAGCTCAGCCTCTTTTCTGCTGCTCAAGGAAGCTTTACGGTGGATTTGCAGAACTGCTCTCCCCCTTTTGGGGACAGAAATAGATACAAAGTGGATACTTTAATGAAACAACCAACCGAAACAACTCACAAACAAAGCAAAAACCCAAACAAAAGCAAGCCACAAAAATACCCTCCAAAACCCTAAACAGAAAGAAAAACAACCCAAACCAAACACTTCCCCCAACCCCCCAAGCCTATTCAGCCCACCTCGAACAAATGCAGCTTTCTTCTAGAGTAATCCAGTGTAAAGGGAAGGGCTCAGCTCCCTTTATGCACCCACTGCACTGACACTGATCCGAGCTGACTTGGGGCTTTGTGGCCATCCTGATGCCAGGAGCAGCAGGTCCAGCTTACAGGTGTGAATTCCAGCTCCTTCCCTTTTAAAAGGGGGATTTTCATGCTGGGCAGGCTTGGACAGAAGACAGTTAAACAATAAGAGCGGTTTACTTTGCCCCACAGCATGCTCCTGCCCTCTTCTTCTGTCCTTCGCTGCTCTTTTAGTTTCCTTAACCAATGTGGGCTCAGTTTGCTCCATTCAATGTTTTTTCCCCTCCTTTTTCATCCCACAGCAAACCTATGCAATTGTATTTCTGGTTCATGTTTCTAAATCAAAAGCCACAAGGAAGGGCAGGTTGCTTGAGCTTTACTCACTGTTGTAATTGGACCCAGAAAGAGCAGTAGGTGTATGGGTTGCACCAGGTAGATCAGTTACTCCAAGGGTTGGTTTATGTTTGATCAGCAGTTCCCAACTACTTGAGCTGCTGTGGTTATTAAGTTTGCAGTCCTGAGCATCAGGAGCAGATGTGGTGGAGGAGAGGATGGGTTTCCTTTTGACAAGGAATGCTGTGAATAAAGAAACCAGAGAGGCTATCCTTGGGTTCTCACCAAATCAGGTTGCCCTCCTGTGCCTTGGAGCTCGGAATCCAGCTCATCAGCTTCCCTTTCTCTCCAGCATAATTTATTATTACACAGGATTGTAACCAGAACAGTTTAGCCTAAAAGTGACCCACCATTAATTCCAAGCTACTATGTGACTGCAGCTACAGACACTTCCCTTGATCCTGAGCATCTTAGACAAACAAAGCAGGGGGGTTAGAGGCAGTATAGACACATTTCAGTTGCCCTCTTCAGGAAGCCCTCATCACTCATTATGGTCAAATCCAGCCTGGCCTTGAATACTTCCAGGGAAATTATCCCAAGCTAGGGATAGAAATTACAGCATCCCAGGAAGAAGCCTGGTTTTGGTAGTGCCAAACAAAGAGGGAAGAGATTGGCACAAAGTGGTGAAAGTGGGAGCAGCTTGCAGGGGCCAGGGCTCCATCACTCACCCTACCTCTCCCTGTGTGAAACAGAGTCCCAGATCCCCTCCTTTCTCCACAGCACTGGCTGAGGTGTCTCCAAATGAACACTGGTTTCCACTCAAGCTCATTTCCTGTCCATTTAATTAGCTTTGACCAAGTGATTCCCTTCATTCAGTCTGCTGGGAAAACTCTCGGGATCTTGGTGGCGTTTGAGCGGGTCTGAATTCCTCCTTTCCTGTCGGTGGGGTTAGTAGAGCTGCTCCCACAGACAGCACCAGCATGCCCTGAGAAAACTGTCAGAGCCCAGAAAACTTTTCTCCAGTTGTTACCCAGTGCCTAACTGAGCTTAGCTTTCCCACTGATAATAAAACAGTGGGTAAAAGGAAGCGATTAACAGCTTACAGCTCTATCTAGTTCCTTCTGAGCAAAGCTCTCTGCTTTATTTTGAGACTTGGAAGATGCACTGTGCAATATATTGTTTGAAAAGTGCTTCCTCTGTGTTGGAAAATCTCCATATATTTTGTTTTCCTGTTATCTGTGTGGTTGTAATTAGAAAATGATGTGCCTGCTACATGACCTCCTCATAAAGAACATATTTAAAGTGAGACAATAACATTCAATTCCCTTTCTAAACCATCAAAAAGAAAATGGTTTTCAAGGCATTTCTTCCTCCTTCCCAGTCCCCTCCCTCCAGCCACTTGGGTGGTCTCATTTGACAAGTTTTACAATAGAGAACTTTTTGTGTTGGGCTGGTTTTGTTGATTTCCCCCCTCCCCCCCCCCCAAAGGACAAACATGTAAGTACAGGACAAAATCTGGAACAGCAAAACAAATGCTTCCCCCCTCCTGCCTTCCCCAAGAATAACTCAGAGAGGCTGAAGATCAGCAGATCCATCTATGGTTCCTGGCAAAGGCAGGGTGAGAGGGAGACCTTGCAAAGGGGAATCTGCTCACACCCCACCCTCCTCTCTTTTATTTTGCGGGTTACCTGCATCAGTGCTTCCAAACCTCATTGCCCATGCCCATGGAAAGAAGGAGCATGCCCAAACCCAAGAGAAGAGGACACTGATGGGGACTTGGTACTGCTACAGGATTCCCTGGCTGAGGTCAGGTCACCTCCACACGAGACAGGAGGAGGTCTGCATGTGACAGGACCTCAGCTTGTCCTTGCTCCAGAGCAAGGTGAAATGCACAGAAGTGATCACTGGAGGATGAGCAGAAACTGCACATGGGTGGTAAAATAGCTTTGCAGGGGTGAGTTGGATGACTGTGTGCCTAAAAAAGGAGAGTTGGTGATGATACTGCAGTTAAACAGATGGAGGTAGTAGAGCTTCTGTGGGGAGCTCCTTGGAGTGGTGCTGGAAATGTGAGAGAATGCTATTTGTGTGTATTGAGGGTGCAGAAGATGAAGTGAAGTAAATGGGTCAGTAGTACCTGGGTTTCATCAGGGAAAATCCTCCAATCCACAAAATCACTTGCTCCTCAGGGTGGTTACTGGGCACTCCCTGCAAACCTAGTAGAGAGCTGGGAACTGGATAAAGCTTCGCCTCCTTTGGTTTGGAGGACAGCAAAATGAGTATTGCTTTTGGGAGGATAATGTTCCTCTAATCTGCTACCTGCAACACACCTTCAAAATGGCTGTTGGTGCAGTAACAGGAAAATAGTTGAAAGTTCTCAGCACTTAATGGGACCACTTTAGTAGCCTCCATAGGGTCAGAGGCCTGAGCTCATGTACTGTGAGCTCACTTTTGTTGATTGTCAGAGAATTGCTTGAAAGAGTCCAGGGCAGAGCCACAAAGATGCTGAAAGGAGTGGAACATCTCCCTGCTGAGGACAGGCTGGGGGAGCTGGGGCTCTTTTGCTTGGAGGAGCTTGAGGGGTGACCTCATTCATGTTGATAAAGATGTGCAGGGCAGTGTTGGGAGGACTGAGCCAGGCTCTGCTCAGTGATGTCCAGAGACAGGACAAGGGGCAGTGGGTAGAAGCTGCAGCAGAGAAGGTTCCACAGAAACAGAAGGGAAAACTTTTTCACTGTGATGGTGACAGAGCCCTGGAGAAGGCTGCCCAGAGAGGTTGTGGAGTCTCCTCTGGAGACATTTGAAACCCACCTGTATGCATTCCTGTGTGACTTGCCCTAGGTGACCCTGCTCTGGCAGGGGGGTTGGACTGGATGATCTTTTGAGGTCACTTCTAACCCCTAACATTCTGTGTATGTGAGTCTGTGAAAAACATGCTGAGCATGGTTATCAGCTCCAGTTTTAGATCCCTTTGCCAGTCTGAGGAGGCTTCAGCATAAATGAGAATTTACTTTGACAATGACCACCAGATCTGGAATGCTTTTACATCTTCTGCTTCTCCTTTCTACCATGACCCTGCCAGGCCATGATGCATGCAGAGCACAGCCTCTGCACACTCCAGACTGACATCACTTTTGGATGTGGATGTGCAAGCAGCAGAATGCTTAACTCCTCTCATTTTTTAAACAATATCTTTGTTCATCAGCTCATTTGTTTTTGTAGAAGAGGCCTCACAAACAGAAGCCAGGCAGAGCAGGGCTTACAAGAGCAGCTTTGTGCCTTGGGAATGTTCCATGCTGCAATGCCAAGAGGGCACAGGTGCAAAGCAAGAAAGCAGGGGGAAGGTCTGGGCTGATGACAGTTTGGTGGCTGAGATATGCTCCCATCAAATGTGTCTGTGCACCTGGGGTTTGTTAGAGGGGTGGCTGCAAGCTAATCTCTCACACAGCTGAGCACCATCACCTGAAAGCACATAAAATGCTAATAATAAATCATGAAAACTATAAAGCAGCTTCCCACTCAGATTCTGGAGAAGAGGAGTGAGGTAAACTTCACTCTGGCAGAGCTGTCACTGGGTACCTCTCTGTGAAGCTCAGGGAACTTGGGTGTGTGTTTCTTTGATTAAACCCACACAGAAAAGCTGGAGCCAAGAGCTGCCTGCAGCCCCCACAGCAGCCACATTTGCCTTGGCTTTGTTGTGCAGCTCCCACCACCCTGAGCAGTACAAGCAGCAAAGGTTGGACCGTGGCTCACAGGGGACAGACGCAGTGTTGTGATGAAGTTATAGATGTTGAGACTTGCATGAGTATGCTGCTGAGTGCAATTCTCAGTGTATTGACCTCAATATATACTGAACCCAACAGAGATGGGTGAATTAGAAGAGAATCACAGAGTTTCATCCATTGGAAAAGACCTTTAAGATCATCAGGCTCAGCTGTTCTCTAACTCTACCAAGTCTGGTGCTAAACTATGTCCCTCAGCACCACAACTCTGTGTCTTTCAAACACCTCCAGGGTTGGGGATCCCACCACCTCCCTGGGGAGCCTGTTCCAGTGGTTGAGAGCCCTTTCAGTGAAGAAGTTTCTCCTGATATCCAACCTAAACTTCCCCTGGTGTATTTTGAAGCCATTTCTTCTTGTTCTATCACTTGAATGAGACAGTGATTCACAGTCCCCATCTCCTATTTGCAAGCTGACTTCTCTGTCTGCTCCCCTTTTGCTTTTCTCCTGCAAATGCTACCCTTGTGTTTGCAGGAGTGACTCAGTAAATGGATCACTTGGAACAAGGTCTGAAGGAGAATCATGCCCAGCTGCCTGGGGCTGAGTCACTCACTCAGTAAGAATGTCTCTCTGAAGTGCCCAGTCCCATTTACCAACATGACATGGATTTCAGATGCAGCACACAGTGTCAAGCCTCTTCTGCAGTTAGTCATACCTTAGTGGGTGGGAAACCAGATCAAATACCGTGATAAAACCAGAAATAAACTGAAAAACAACACCCAGACTGCCAGGTTCTTCTCCAGCTTTGTGTGCCCTTTGTCTCTCTATCTGGGCTTCCAATCTTGGGCACTGAAATGACAGCAGGGATATTGTGAAGATTTAAAGCCTGAGCTGGCATCAGCACTTCTAAGTAGGTTATCACTTGATGTTGTCTTTGGCACATTAGCGTCACTTCAAATGAAGTCTGAGATCTCCATCTGGTCCTGGTGGACAAAAGCTGTCTTAGAAACAAATGATGGAGATTATCTCCTTCCCAGAGCAGTGCTGATGGTATGGACTAGTTTAGATGGCTTGCCTTGGAGATTATTAAACTCTGAGGTAATTCCTTTATATTTATCACAAGGTTTTGCCCCTGATGTGGTCTGTGTTAGCAGGACATCTGATTTTTCTGGATGTAGGTGAAGTTATTCCCTACCTGGGGGCATTGGAAGGCACAATGCAGGTTAGAGCACCTTGATGCCAAGGGGGTTCTGAGATGAAGGTACCATGAATTCACACCACCTCCCTCTTGGCCTACTTGAGACTTTAAGTGACAAACATTTTATAGCCTCCAAGGGCTTGTAGTGATAGGATGAGGAAGAGAATTGCTTGAAGCTGAAAGAGGGCAGATCTAGACTGGATAGTAGGATGAAAATCTTTACAGTGAGGGTGAGGAGACACTGGATCAGATTTCCCAGGGAGGTCATGGATGCCCCTTCCCTGGAGGTGTTCAAGGCCAGGTTGGATGGAGCCTTGAGCAACCAGGACTACTGGAAGGTGTCCCTACCCATGGCAGTGGGTTTGAACTAGATGATTTTTAAGGTCCCTTCCAACCCAAACCATTCCATGAGAATCTGCCCTGCATCTGTGGCAGATCTAAAAATAACTCTCCTGTCACTTTCAAGACATTTTTCCTGCCAAAGGTGAGCTCCTGGTTCTTTTCTTGGACAAAAAGCACTGCACAGAGGTGGAGAGCACACATCTTGACAGCTCTCTTTGCCTGGGATGCTGTCACAGGATGCTGTCGGTCTTTTTATGGTCTCCTGTGGGATCACAACTCTGGGCTGGTTTTGTTTGCATGGGTGACAGACCCTGAGTGACAGATCAAATGACCAGATTTTAGTGTGATTTAGGAAAATTAGTTAATTTGGATGGAGGAATTGAGGATCCCCACGGGTGAAACTTGCTTCAGATGGTTCATAAACAAAGGGATGTGTTGCTAGGATTGCTAAGTTCAATGGACTTCGCTTTTGCAACCCACTGTTGCAGTTTTACTTTTCCCCTTTCTGTCTGGGAGAGATTTAGTTGCCTCAGTTTTATGTTTTCCTTCTGCTTTTTAAAAAAAATTCTTTATTTTTATTGTTTTCAGCAATCCTAACAGCAGGATTTGCCTTTGCAGGCTGATTTTAAGGGGACATTAAAAAAAAAAGAGATACAAATCAGGTCACAAATAGCAAAAATATCGAGCAAACATTAGCAAAAGTTGTGTGTTGGGCAGCCAGCTGAACCAAAAGCATCTCTGCAGGTTGCTTTGTCAGGCATCTGTGTGCAGGGACCATGGGGTATCAGAATCATTAAGGCTGGAAAAGCTCTCTAAGACCATCAAGTCCAACTGTCAGCCCAGCATCAGCATAGCCACAAAACCACGTCCCAGAGTGTCATGTCTGCACCTTTTTAGGATGCCTCAAGGGATGGTGATTCCACCACCTCCCTGGGCAGCCTGTTCCAATGCCTGACCACTCTTCCAGTAAAGGCTTTTTTTCCTAATACCCAATCTAAACCTCCCCTGGTGCAACTTGAGGCCACTTCCTCTTGTCCAAGATAAACAAGTGAAGGAGCACGAAGCTGGGAGAAGTGTGTGGGGATGTTCTGTGCCACAACCTTCTCTTTCACAGTCCCCTTAGGCATGGTTAAGCTTCTATATCAGAATGTCCTGGCCTATCTCCCAGTGCCATGATGTTCCTTAGTGACTCTTGATACTTGTTCTCCATCTGACGTTGCACAACGGATCAGGATGCCTTAATCTGGCCTTGTTTGCATTCCTTCCTGAATTGCATCCATGTGTCCAAGGGGCTGAGCCCTTTCACACAGTTGGGCAATATCTGCGTTGAGATCAACCGTCCTGTCCTAACTGGGTGCCAACGCTCGTTAATTCCAGTCCCAGAAGTGTCAATGTGAAGTAGAGGGCTTCAAATCCTGGCACATAGCTGCAAGACTGGGACATAGGGCTACAGGATAATGTTTGTTCCTTGTGTTTTTCCCTGGAGCAGCAGGGTTTTTTTTTTCCTTTTGGGCAGGGCATTGGCTGTGTCTGAAAGTCATTTAGAAATTGCAGGATTCGGTAGCCTGCCTGTGAAGTGAAGGTTCTTGCCAAAACGCAAGACTCTGAAAGAGCTCTGCACTTCCACTCAGTTCTCATGTAAGGTTAAAGGCAGTGGATGGAACACCTTAAGCCAATCTGTGCATGGAACAGCTCCCCATCGTGATGGATAAGGTGTTGGGCTGCCACCGAAGAGATGCACGCGAGCATAAAACCGTAGAATGGCCTGAGTTGAAAAGGACCTTTCAAGGTCATCATGTGAGCAAACAGCTTCCTTTATGGGCTCATAGAATCACAGAATGCTTTAGGTTGGAAAGGATCTTTAAATGTCATCCTGTCCAAATCCCCTGCAGTGAGCAGGGACATTTTCAGCTGTGTGAGACAGAGGAGTAATGGGTAAGGCTGTGTGTGGAAGGTTCTTTCACAGAATCACAGAATATTAGGGGTTGGAAGAGACCTCAAAAGATCATCTAGTCCAACCCCCCTGCCAAGCAGGATCACCTGGAGCAGGTCACACAGGAACACATCCAGGTGGGTTTGGAATGTCTCTAGAGAAGGAGACTCCACAACCTCTCTGGGCAGCCTGTTTCAGGGCTCTGTCACCCTCAGGGTGAAAAGGTTTTTCCTTATGTTCCTGTGGAAGCTCCTCTGCTCCAGCCTGCACCCCTGCCTGTGCAGCAGGGACAGCAACCAGCCAGTCTAGGAATCTGTAAGTTGTGTTTGACAATGACAGTCATTAAATAAGTGATTAGTTCATCTATGAGAGTGCAGAGGCATGAAGATACCTCTGAATTTTGGATGTAGATGGGCTCTGTTGTGCAAGGTAGGCATGACCAAGAGAACCAAGAGTTTTCCCTGTCTTCAGTAGTCCCTTTAAAAGAAAAAAAAAAAGGTGTGGTGGTTTTTTTTTATATTCATAACAACTGGCTCCTGTTTCTTCTCTCCCAGAGAGGCATTATCAGAGCCAACAAGCACTAATTGGAGAGGGGCAGATGAGGGGAAAGGGCATAAAACCCAGGAAGAAGCTGGTTGGGGTGGGGGAGTGGAGTGAAGATCCCAGGGACTAAGTTGAATCCCATCAAGCTTGGGTGGAAATGATGCTCTCCCTGAGCATCTGTGGGAGTGCAGAGCGAAAAAGAGAGGAGAGATATGATAAGGCTGGTGAGGTCAATGCAGTCAGTGCAACAAACCCTGGGTTGTTCCACTGGAAGTTTCCTTCTGTGGGAAAAATCCCTGACTGGAACGGGTCGGTCCTTGTGCTTTTTTTTTTTGCCACGGCCAACCTATACTTAAGTGTGATTAAAATGCTTTGGGCAAAGGAAATACCCTGTAGTTTAACCCAAACATGGGGACATCCTTTCTCCCTCTGATTGATGTTATGGTGGTTTGTGTGGTGTACTATATTCTGAACCAGACCCAAGTCAATTAGGCACTGTTTCAAAGGCTTTTCTCAGGCAGCCCAAGGTCCTGCTCATGCCAAGGAAATGGGGAACTCGGGGAAATGATAGCAGAAAATGAATTCAGCAAGCGAGTGCAGCCGGGCCGTCGGGTTAGCAGGCAGCAAGCACTGCAGGATTCCCTGCTTCAAGGATCAAGCTGCCTTTTTCAAGTTGTGAGATTTAATGGCCTTTTTGCTGAGATCAAGTGTGGTCTTGGTTTAATATCTGATACAAGCTCTATCAGCAAAGTCTACCCTACCTTTGCAGGGGGGATGAGGTGATCTAACTATAAAATGATCAGATCCTTCTACTTCTTTCCTACCCCCAGACCAGATGGGATTTCTGCCCCAGAGACACCATCTAAAACAGGTTTGCACTCAGCCTTTGACTATTTGAAGCTTTCAGACAATCACAGTGTGGGAAAGGACAGTTCTTACGAATCTTTTGCCCTTTCAGTCCTGAAATATCATTTCTTGTGATGGAGGAGAGTAATAACATGTGAGAGCACCATCACAAGCCAGCCAGCAAAAGAAATAACAGGGTGACCTTATAAAATCAGTGCTGAGAAAACCACCCAATTATAGGGTTAAATGCCACTGAAGTAATGATTCTCCTGGTTTATCTCACTCATGATATGCTGCATTTTAAACCCAGCCACTGGGGACATGTGAAATGGTGCTTAAAGCATCAGTGGAAGGTTTCTTCATATAACAGACGTATTTCCATGTATTCCAAACCAGCCCTGCAGTCTGGGCAGGCGAAGAGTGAGCTTAATGCCTTCCTTTGTAGTAGGAGATCTTTTGAAACTCTTATTTGATCGTTTCCCTAGATTAGGATGGTTGTGCTCTGCTTTGGAGAAATGTGTTCCCCCTGCCCACCAGCCTCCTCTCCCAAAGTGATAAGGCATCTGTAAACACTCTCTGAAACTGCATACAGAACCTGCTCTGTACGCTGCTTTGAAGCAGAGCTGCATGAAGACCTCTGTACCGGCTGAAAATATCTTGCAAACTGATAAAGAAGTGCAGGTACAGCTAAAATCCACTGTGTAATAAGGATTAGCGAGCCTGAGGACGTTTGTTTGGATTGAAGATGGAGTTGAAATGGAGGAGGCTTGGATTCGACCAGAATTAAGCCCAACTTGGATCCCATCAGATGCTTCCCCCTCCTGTCCTGCTCCTCCTCACTGCACTCCACATTCAGAGTAAATACTCGGGGCTCGTCACTTTAAAAGGAGCAGCTCTATTTTCCCACTGGCCCGGGTTCCTGCGCTGGCTTTCAGTATCCTTCTTGACTTTCCCAACCAGCCCTCATCTCTCTGCACCTGCCTACCTGTGCGCTGTGGCCCGGTTTGATCTCAGACATGTGGGCAATTGCTCTGCCAAATACAGCCTGAAAGGACCCCATTTGATCCAGTGATGATCCCATTGCATATATCCCAGCTAATTGTGTCCATGGAAATCAAGTGCACTTTAACTAATGACAAAAAAAAGAGAGGGGGGGGGGGGGAGGGGGGGGAGGAGCGTGGTCAAAGCTTGTTTGAAGAGCTGACATGTTTTAAAACCTGACACGACTTAAAACAGAATCATATAAGTTCCTTTGCTAAACCACTTTCAGGATATATTAGGTATAACAATAGTTTTCTACATGAAAATGGCTTTGAAATCTTAAAAGAAGGGGGGGGGGGAAGTATTTTTAAAAAAGAAAAGAATTTCTCTCTCTCTCTCTTTATTTTTTTTTCTCCCTCTTTTTTTTTTTTGGTGTGCATTAAATTGGATGTGAATATGACAGATTTCAAAAGGCTGTCAAAATAACGAATTTACATCATAAATGCACAAGGGCTCCCTTTTTAAAAGGCCTCTTCAACAACTCAGGAAGGCGTTTAATGGTGAGCAAGTTCAAAGTGTCATGGACTCCCACTGGTATAAAAAGGAGGCAATACCCACTATACTCTCTGTGTTTCAGATAATGTCTCTGTCTCTTTTCAAGTTAATAAACTGCACTCCTGTCAAATTGCAGATAAATGAAAGAGACCAAGGCATTGTTGTGTTTTTTATTTTACACCCCCCCCCTCCCCTCCTCCTCCTCCCCCCCATATTGCTAAGAAAGATATCTCCCAATATTCCTAAACGCCCCGTATGCTGAAAGAGAAACTTGAAATGAATCCACCCTGCAGTTATTTTACAGCATCAAAGACAATGAAATTTCCACAGAGGCACTTTCTGAAGTTTTTCTTTTCTTTTCTTTTTTTTCTCCTTTCCTTTTCTTTTTTATATATATATTTTTTTTTAAATGCTTTATTTCTGATAGCTGCTCATTAAGCAGCTTGGAAAGCTTTTTATTGTTTCAAAAGCAGTCATCTAAATTTTTAATCATTCACCAGTGCTGTGTGGTCATGATGTTGCTCTCTAGCTTTAAAAAAAAAAGCAACAAACCCACCACCAAACCCTTTTTGATTTACTTTTTTTCTCTAACCAGTAATGTCAACATAATGTTTCCCTGAATAATTGTTAGGTAGGGCTTTACTCAAAGAGCAACTGGGAGAAGAGGAGGAAAAAAGAGAGAAGAAAAAAGAATTTTTTTAATAGATATTTATTTATTTGTTTGTTTTTGCTCCCTTTTGCAAAGGAGAGAAAGGAGGCACTTCAGGAAATTAAAGCCCAGGACCAAGCAGCTGACAGAGCTGGCCACTGACTTAAAGCTTTGCTCTTCTGGGATGGTTTTCATCTCAGCGTTGTTTTTTTTATAGCAGGGGAAGTTTGTGGTGGATATTTTTGAAGCTAACAACAATGCTCTGCAGGCTGATCCTTGCTCTATGACACATGAGTGCCCTTAGGGATTAAAGGGGATTTAGGGAAATTTCCTGTCCCTGCCCCTTGAAGCTGCCTCCTACTCCACCCACCACAAGCAGAGGGGCCAGGTCCTGCTTGGTGGAGGATGATGCAGGAGGCAGCATCCTCATCCCCATCGCCATCTCCTGTGGTTAGCAGAGCACACGAGCACACTCTGAGTCCCTGCAAAAGAGCAGCCAAGACCACGGGAAGCTGGTACAGAGTGCCTACCAGCCAGCCCAGCTGGGCTCATCCTGGCCTTGCAACTGCTTTGGCACCCACTGAAGTCCAGGATTTCTTCCTTGCTGCCTGGGACTGCAGATTCTCACACGCTAGATGGAGGGATGAGGCTGCAGTTTATTTACTCCACAAGCTTGTATTAAATTTCTCCTTCTAGAAACCACAATCCAGCCTCTCTCCTCTTCAGGGACTGTGAGTTTTCCATTCTCAGGATCTAAGCATTGGATTGAACCCATGTTCCAGCTCAGGCCTCTTCCCTTTCTTGTGCCCATATTAAAGTCAGCTCAGCTGACTGATATGTGAGCATCAGAGATATGGGGACAGATCTAGGCTGCTTCTGCTTAGCAAGAGAGAGGATGGATGCTTCCGAATGCAGGCACTTGGCATTTCCATCTTCCAGATTTCAGTCAGCGTAAATCCAAAAGAAAGAGAAATGCTGAGCTGCAGGAACAGCCTGGGTATGGTGCAGGGTTTGGACATCACCTGAGAGAGATCTTGAGGGGAGGATGGCAGTTGGCTCTTGCTGATGTAATGCTTTGCCCTCCTCTAGTGGTGCTTGTGATCTGAGACTCCCAAAGGAATTACAAATGATTGTAGCTGTCCCCTCCTGCACAGCTGAGGTGGCAGAAGTGTAGATTGGGTGACCTCTCCTTGCAATCCAATGGGACAAGGGACCCACTTTAACCAATACAGCTTGGTCTGTCCCCTGGGTAACAGAGATGTTACCCAAGTCTTCAGAGGATCACTGTTTTTATTCTGAATGTGCAACTACTGAACAGCTCTCATTAGCTTTGGATGTTGTATACAAGCTGAGGCCTGCCATTGGTGTGTGTTGACATTTTCATGCGTCCCTCCTTAACTTGGGGTTGGGTGGTTTCAGGCACATTTAAAGCAGCTTTTCCTTGTGACTGGACCAAGCTCAGTGATAGAAAAAACATTTTGCCCGAGCACAGAACAGTTTCAGAGGCACATTGGCTAAGTGGAGCTAAGAGAGAGAGCATGCTTGCAGCTCTTGGGCCAGCTCTGGCCCTCCAAGAGGAATTTTGCTGGTTACAACTCATTAGTGATAGCGTGGGAACAAAAAACTGAAGGGGTTTCTCCACTTGCACCAAAGGTTTGGGAAAAGACAAGTTTCCAGCTGTTCCTGATGGGAGTGGAGTGAGAACTGGACAGCTGTCGAGCCCGTGGGTGTCAGTGTTAGCTTTGGGTGGAGGGTGATGCTCCATGTGATCTTGGCCTCTTCATGCTGTGCCAGGCTCCCAGACAGCCTGGACTTTCCTTTAGTGTCTGTACCAAGGCTGTGTCCTGGGATCTTAATTTGTTTTCTTGGCCATTCAGAGCCCAGATCACTTTCCCTCATCTGCTTTAAGTTTTGGTGTGCCTGATGTAGTCACTGCTGTAATTCCAGCACACCCCTGAGCCATGCATCTGCCCAGCCTGGAGCTCCTCTTGATGGACCTGGGCAAGCTGCCACTAGCTCTTAGTGCTGATCCTTTTCCCTTTCAACAAGCTTTGTGGGCAGCCCTGACTCGCTTTGGGAGGCTTCACTGAGGTTATGCTTTGCTCTGAGGAGTCAAAGTGTTCTTGATCCTGGTACTGGAAACTCAGGAGAGAACTGGGAATAGAAATGATGCCTTTAGCTGGTGTTTGACAAATCTTGCTCTGCTGCCCAACCCCCCTGGAAGACATCAGTATGTTGGGCAGATCCTTGCAGAGATCAAGCTCAGAGGATAAGCCATGATCTTGCCAAAATAGGAAAGTCTGAATACTGAAGCTGCAGTTGAAGCTGGTGATCTTAAAGGTCTCTTCCAACCAAAACAACTCTCTGAGCCTAAGTCCTGATGAACCCCAAAGATAACATGGCTATTTCTGAAAGAGATGTGTTACAGAGCTAGGCTGTAGCCTCATATTTGTCATACCTGTGAGGTTCTGTGATCCTGTGTGGACTGTCTAGCAGCTGGCTGCCTGCAGCCACGTTCTATGGTGGTGTGAAGGACCTGTTCTCAGAGCTGGAGGGCTCTGCAGAGCCTTTCTCATTGCAGAAGCTGAGCTGGGCAGGTGCTGCAGTTCTCCTTTGCACTGGGGAGCTGCTGCAGACATTGGCTCCTGCTTTGTTGAATGCCAGTGGTGCCTTGGGAAACCTTCACATCACCCTTCCAAGCCTTATGTTAGCAGAAGACACTTTTCCTGTAAAGACAGAAGCCTAATTACAACTACCCAGATTCTAGTCTGAGAAGAATTCCCATCCTGTGTCGAGGATGACCAAGGAAAACAACTGAGACGAATAAATAATACAATTTGCAGAACATGTATTTTGCCAGAGACAAAACAAATTCAGAGCTCTGTGCTATGTTTGGAGCTAAGTTTAGAACTCAGGATTTTGGACAGACTTCTAAATATTGACATGCAGGGTCTCAGGCCCTTCTCCCAGATTGCAAACATCCCATGTTCTTGGCTGTTCTCCTGTCGGGATTCATGCTCTGTTACCTTTCCAGGGAGACTTTAACTCTGGCCCTTCACGCAGAGAGAGCCAAGGGCTGTGGGAACAATTAGATAACTTCATGTGCTACCAGATCATTTGGCCCTTCTTTGAAGCATAAAAGGAGGGGATGGAGTATGATACAGCTCTTGCATCTGTGAAATTCTTTCCCATTGGCAGCCTCCCTACAAAGCCATAATTAATGGGGTTCTTCCAATTCAAGATGTAAGCACTGTCATAGGCATTGCCTTTCCCAGACTCTTCTGATCCCTATGCATGGAGGTTGATCCCAGTACAGCCTCCTGGGGCCAGGAATGGAGTTAAAGCCTCTGCTTTGTGGCCAGCACATTGGGTGCAAACAGCTGTGGCCAGCAGCAGGGCTAAAAGAGCATTTTCACTGTTTTTTTCTGGCCTGATGCATACTTAATGTTGCAGGGTCAGGGAGAGGTCTCCCCAGAACTCGCCCTACCATGCAGTCTCTGGCAGGGAGCGATGCTTTGCTCCCAGCCAGGTGTTGGGGAGCTGTTTCCATTTGATATTTTGTGCAGGCTTTCTGAGCCCAAGCCTTTTGCCCCTTGTAAGCATAGCTACGTTGACTTCATCTGAACAGCTCTAGAGCTGGGTCAGAGGGAGAGCAGAACCAGCCCCTCTGTGCACAGAAGATGGAAATGCAAATGCCTGCCTGCAGGCACTGGCTCCCCATGCCATTTGGTCTCCAAATACCCTGCATGCTCCATTTCTGTGTTGTAATTACCAGTCTGGTTCCTAGCAGCCATAAAGCTGTCCTCGGGACAGCATGATGGATGATGTTGTGTTGTCAGAGCAGCCTTTTCTGGGGCGGTGTTGCTAGCTTGCTGGCATGTTCCTTGAGGTGATGCTTTGCTGCTCCATTGCTTCAGAGTGAGCCACAATTCCCCACTGCTTTCACTTCCCAGTTGAACTGGTTGCTGTGAGGCTGCAGCTGATGTTTTCAATGGTGATGTCTAAAGAGAAGGAGTTGAACTTTTCCTTGGAGCAGAGTTAGCCAGAATGGCTCAGCTGAGGCAGCATAGCTCCAAGTGGTCAGTTACAGAGAGCACCACCTCTGTTTATTACCCCAAGTTATTTGCAGGTGTCTTTGTACCTTATTTCTGCTCTCTGGTTATTCTGAAAGAGTTCATCTCCACCCTTCCATCAGTGTTGGTTGTGTGCAGCTCTGTTGCATGACATCATTTTGCTTTCCTCCTGAACGACTTGGGTGATTGACTAACAGAATACTTAAAACACTTGACCTGAAGTTTGCTTTTGTGTAACATTCAAGGGTTTGAACTTCAGATTTCACTGCTGCAGAGCCTGCCTGCTGGTAAACTCAACATTCCTGTCACAGGCTGGCCCAAAGCACCTTGTGTGCTCTCACACTTTCCTGTTTGCAGATTCAGAGAAAAGCTTGAAGGACATTTCCAGCACATGTCACTCATCTCTGTGATGTGGATTTGGAGGGTGGGATCTGCCTCATTTAACTTAGAACCTGACTTTTCAGCAGACATCTTTTCAGACATCTTGGCTCCCCCTGCAATGAAGGGACAGAGACAGTGCCCTTGAGTGCTTCAGTTCTTAGATTGATGTCCAAGGGATGCTTGGGGAGATGTCTCACAGTGATGTCCACCCTCTCCACTGATTGTAAGAGTTGCCTACGTGACCAGCTAAGACCATACACCTGACTTGTGTGTGGCAAGAGGCACCCTAGATGCAGGCACACACATTTTTAAAGGTATTTATGTGCCTAAACAATCAGAAGACACCTTGCAGGATTTACAGAGAAGTTCTTTGCTTCTAGTGAAATAAATGGGATTTGGGGTAGATAAGGCAGACATTTGGGAGAGCTGGTGTCTCACCTATTCCTCCAAACACTTCAGAAGAATGTGAGCCTGAATGTTCTCTCAAAGTAAGGTCAGATGTGGCTGACAGACCTTTAGTACATTTGATTTTAATGTGGCCCTCAGGAAATAACAAACTTTTATTTCAAAATAAATGCTTTATTCAGAGGAACTGAAAATAGAACCTTTCCCACTGCTGCTTTGGAGTGATGCATTCCCTCCTCCCAAAGTCTCTACTCTACCATCCTGCCCTGCAGTACCTTCCCTTGATGGTAAGGGGAAAGGCAGCATGGTCTGAGCCCAGTTTTACCTTGGGGTGTGCAGGGCTAGAACAACTCTCCTGTTCTCTGTGTAGACTCTGCATATTTCTTTCTGTTCCTGAAACACAAGGAAAAGGCACCATCAGCCTTGACTTCCAGCTTTCATCATGTCCCTTGACTGCTAAACCTGCTTTCAGAAAGGAGGCAACTTTGTGCTAGCTCATAAAAAGTCCAAAACAAGAAGAAACAAAAGTCAGACAAAAGCCCCTTGTGTGTTCAGGTCCAGACATCTCTTCTTGAGTTGCAATTTGTGGCTGTCTGATCAGTTCAGAGCTGTAGCACTGATTTCCTCACTCCTCTTTAACTCCTGCCATCTCTGCCCAGGCTGGAGAGGGGCCACTCTGCTCCCTGCACTTCTGGGCTGCTCTCAGAAGTGCTGCTTCTTTCTTGAAAGCTGGAGGGGGAATAAATCACTGGGGACAAACCTGCACGAAATTCAGGCATGGTGAACCCAAAAGCAGTGGCAGAATGCAGCTCCTCTTTCCTCCATTCATGGGTTTAGTGCCTGTGCTCAGGCTGGTGAAAGCTGTGCCACTTTAGCAGGTGTGTGCTGGAGCCAGCTGTGCTGCTTTTGCAAGATGGTAACTAAGCACATCTGGTTCCTCTTGATTATACTGCTGAGAAATCACCTTGTTCTCATTTTGAAGTAGCAAAAATGGCAGAAGGTTCCTTTATTCACAGTAATCAATTCTAGTTGGAGGGTCCTTTACACTTGCAGAAAAAAGAATAGCCAGATCCAGTGAGCTGCAGCTACCAAAGGTTAAAGCAGAAGTAAGTTGAGGAGCATTTGTGCAGAGCATAATTAATCATCACAACAATCCCTCACAGATGTAGGGTAGATTGTCTATCACTTAAAGCCTTTAAATAATGACTGAATATTTCTCAGAGCTGCATTAAAGGCAATCAAAAAGTTATTGGGAGAAGTAAAAGAATTGTTCCAAGACATTCATAGAAAACACATCAGAGGTTACCTGAACTTCAACTGTCATTAAGCATCGTGGTTTGCTTTTAGGATTCTGCTATGAATGACTCCAGCTTGTTGTCTACTTGGCACTCAAGGCTGATGTTGCCCAGCTGCAAGGAGGCTCACAGCTTGCTGCTCCCAGTGAAGAAGGATGCAGACCATGTGAGGAATCCTGAAGAGGATTCCAGCCATGTCATAGAATCATAGAATGGGTTGGATAGGATCATCTAGTTCCAACCCATGCCATGGAGAAGAACACTTCCTACTAGACCAGATTGCTCAAGGCCTGGTCCAACCTGGTCTTGAACACTTGCAGGAAAGTCATCCCAAGCTAGGGATAGAAATCACAGCATCTCAGGGAGAAGCCTGTCTCTGGTAGTGCTGAACAAGGAGGGTTCCAAAGCCCAAGTGAAGAGATTGGCACAAATTGGTGCCAGTGGGATCACTGGGGTGGCTTGCAGGGGAACAGGTTGCTCAAGGAAACTTCTGCCTGAAGCTTTCTCTTTAACCTGCCAAGAGGTAAAACCTTTCTCCCCACCACCTTTTTCCCAGCCCCGAACTTGATGAACTCGGCATCACTTCCTAACACACAGCAGGGCAAAGAGCTGCTTGTTCCCACAGTGGGATCTATCCATTAAATTGGAAGATGGAGCTGATGTTGTGGAAGTTTGTGGGATTCATGCATCACTTTGGATTAGTACCTCCATGGTTGCTGCATTTGGCTAAGCTTTTCTGTAAGGAAAGTTACTTTAAACTGAAGTTCAAGATTCCAGAATGCTGGTCCAGATCTGACCATCTGGGTAGGCAAACTTGACTTCAGCTTAGTCCTTGAAGGGTCACTCAAGCCCTTTTCTATGTGTTGTCTATTAAATAGACACCTCTCAGGGTCTCGAGAGATCTAATAGGATATAGGAGACCAAGTGGCCTGAAGAAGAAAGAAATCTTTGGATTCTGGCCTCACTTGTACTCCAAGCAGACCATGGGGTGGCCCAGTGGCTGAGACCAAAGGAATAAGAGGCAAAGTAGGGTTGGAAGTGGGGCGAAGAAACATTAGCTGGTAGCTGAGCCCTGAATAAGAAAAACAGGCACATAACTCAGGCCAGCTGCTACCTTCAGCTCCTTCTGGATAACCACAGGTTTGGGCTTTATTTTCATTGCTTCTTGGGGGAAAACGAACCAAACCAACCAAACAAAACCCAAGCAACTAAAAATGCTGGACCATCCTCACTGGAAAAGCAGATGGGACATCTTGGAGCTGCCAGTTTTCTCTGGCAGCTACATTTCAAGATGAAATCCAACTAAAGCAAGCTGCTAACAAACCCAGCCCTGCTGGCTTTTCAAATGTCTTTGTGATGGTTCTGCTCTTTCCCTGTTCTCCCAGTGCCATGTTGAAACATTACAAGACTTGAAAGCTGGAAAGTCATGGAAGGGGGTCGGAGGAGCTGGAAAATATGAAGCAAGTTGTACAGGCAGCTATCGAAGGGAGGGGGTGAGGATTTTTTTTGTTTCATAAGCCTCAGGAACCACATGAAAGCTCTTTAAAAAATAACAAACCCATCTTCTCCATAGCAGTTCTGGTAGTGCAGGTAGTAAAGGCTGGTATTAATTACCTGATTGAGCTTATTGCTGCAGGTGGAAGCCAGTCAGAATCTAAAGTGCTTGGGTGGCCAGTCGCACCGGTTTCCATAAAGCTAATGGGACACCTTGTCAACCCCAGCCTCCTTCCTGGAGCCCCAGGAGGAGATGCAGAGCAGGTTTCTGGAAGACATTGCACTGAGAAATCTCCTAAAGGAGCCTGGCCAGGGTTTTTGGAGCCACCTGGATCCAAATATGTGTAGACATGTGTTCCTGTCTGCAAATCCAGCCTGCTGGAAGAAGAAACACTGGCGTGACACAAACAGGCGCCGTGCAGAAGCCGGCACTGTGGGCGCTCCAATTAACAGTGCCACCACCATCGCTGGTGCTCATGAGTTCATTACATAAGACAGACAGACATCTGCAGGGGTCTTAAAATAATGACTGCTTTTATCTGGTGACTGGCAGAGGTGGGGGTGACAAGGATGTACTGCTTAGCATAAACTGACTTTTTCTTTGCTCGTTTTTGGATCCCAATGTTATGCAGACCCCCAAAACCACCAGCGGGGTGCAGGAGGGCAGAGCTGCAGCAGTGCTTTGCTTCACTTGCCCTGTGTTGGCATGGACTTCCCAGTGGGCTTCCCAAAGTGGTGACCCTTAGGATTGAGGAGGGAGTAAGTCTCCACCATCCCAGAGAGCACTTTTTCTCTGCAGCACTGATGTGTCCTGGGCAGTTCTGCATGCCAGCTGCTTGGACATGGACCATGGGCACACCAAGGTGCCTTGTGCTGAATTGCTTGGACAATGATCAAACCATGAACTGATGGCAGAAGTACCCTTTGAATTTGTTCTCTTCTCCCAGGGCTGGGCAGCTCTGCCATTGCTGGGCCCTTTCCTAAAGGCAAAGCAACTTCCCATCACTTTGAGCCTCTTTAGTCTCTCTGACTTGAGAAACCTCCTGAAACTCTCAAAGGAGATGACAATTTCAGGGCTGCTCCCATCCAAATTGATCACTGGGGCATCCATACAGGAAAAGCTTGTGCCAATCCATGTTTCTCATGAGTGTTGTAAGATTCCTGAGGTTTTAGCCTAATTTATTTTTCTGAAGCTAGACTCAGCAATAGAAAATAAGGAGGTTCTTGGCTATTTTATAATTATACCCTGACCTTTTACAGTACTTTTCAGTCAGGGACTTCAAAGTCCTCTGCAAAGTTTCGTGCATTAAGTCTCAGCATAAAGAAGTGCCACCTTATTTTTCAGGTCAGAAAACTGAAGTGTTTTCTTGAAATATATGAGGAGCTGAGCTGGGATTAGACCCCCACCCCACCCCCTCCCAGCTCAAAATCCCTTGCTTTAACTGTGCTAGCTCAGCCTTTGCTCATTCTGGCATGGGAAAAGCAATTGGGAATAAGAAGCTCTTACTGGGGCAGGCAGTCTATAGGGGATAGAGTTACAGTTGTCACAATAATGTATTATTTAGGACTGGGATATGATTTGAGATGGGCTCAAGCTGCAAATTCATAGGCACTGTTAGGATTGAATATTGAAAACCCCAGGGTAGAGAAGCATTTGAGTTTGAGTTTTGGGATCCATTACTGTGGATTCCCAGAGAAGTCCATTCCAGAGGTCTATGAGACATCTTCTGGAGCACCTATCTCTTGCCCTCAATACTTTGCCACACAGTAGAAGAGACAGGAGGAGTTTCTGTGCCATGCCATTATGATTTCTCCCTTCTTATTGACCAAGTCAAGCAAGAGTGAGAGTGGTGAAACCCTGGAATGGGTTGTCCAGGGAGGTGGTCGAGGCCCCGTCCCTGGGGGTGTTTAAGAGCAGGCTGGATGAGGCTCTGTCCAGCCTGATCTAGTGTGGGGTGTCCCTGCCCATGGCAGCGGGGTTGGAACTAGATGATCCTTGTGGTCCCTTCCAACCCTGAATGAAACTATGAAACTATGAAAATTATACATGGAATTAATAGAAGGGGTAAGACTTCCCCATTAAAATGTTGCTTCCTGCCTCCTGTTCAGAATGTGTATCAATACAGAGAAAGAGAAGTGATGCTGATGTATTTAGGCTTCCATTTGAGGGCTGGTGGCTATTTTGGAGAAGAGAAGACTCTGAGGAGACCATATTGCTGCTTTCCAGTACCTTAAGGGGGCCTACAAGAAAGCTGGAGAGGGACTTTTTAGGGAGTCAGGTAGTGATAGGACCAGTGGGAATGGAGCAAAACTAGAAGTAGGTAGATTCAGATTGGCTATTAGGAAGAAATTCTTGACCATGAGGGTGGTGAGACACAGGAACAAATTGCCCAGGGAGGTGGTAGAAGCCTCATCCCTGGAGGATTTTAAGGCCAGGCTGGATGTGGCTCTGAGCAACCTGATCTAGTGTGAGGTGTTCCTACCCATAGCAGGGGGGTTGGAACTGGATGATCCTTGAGGTCTCTTCCAACCCTAACAATTCTATGATTCTATTTTCAAACTGAGCTTAAGCAGAAGGCCACAAGAGTTTCAACCTGATTAAAAGGATGCAGGAGAACATGAAATGCTGCTCTCCAGAAGCTATCAGACTCCCTGTTAATCTGTGCTGACACCTTTTGAGCACCAGGGTTAAGAGACCAAAAAAAAACAAAAAAATAGAACAGAGGCTAAATGAGATCAAGACCAAAAACATATAATAAAGTGAATTAGTGAATTAATGAAGAAAGATCTTGAGAAAAAAATGTCTTTGATAACTAAAAATATCCAATAGTGTGTGTTAGTTTAAAAGCATATTTTCAGTGCAGGGATAAGTGCACACAGCAGGGAAGAAAATCCAAGAGAGGCTGTAGGAGAGAGTGTAGAGGGTGAATTTAACTGACAATAGATCACTGGAGCCTGTGGTATCGTGTTTAGAGGGTTAAAAGGCTAAACATCTCCGTGTTTAATGGAAGATGCTGCTAGAATTCTCAAAAGCAAAAGATGGAGAGAAAAAATCTGCTGCCTGGCAACTTGAAAGAGATGCACTTTTGAGCCCAGAGCCTGGGAAGCTGCAAATCTATTCAGTGGGGAGACCCAACAGATCCATTTCTTCTCTCCAGCACTGCAGGGAACAGCTTCTGTCCCAAGGGATTTGCTGTTGCTTGGACTATTCTCATCCACACATCCTGCCCCATGGCCAGGTGTCACTCCAAGATGAATTATTCTGCAGTCTGGGTTCAGAGGAAGAGTCTTCAGGGCTTTGTAACCTTATTTATAGATAAATGCTCTTCTTGACCAACAGATGAAGAGGAACCTCAACCAAGAAGGGTTTTCTT
Source organism: Melanerpes formicivorus (assembly GCF_026170545.1). Taxonomy (NCBI): domain Eukaryota; kingdom Metazoa; phylum Chordata; class Aves; order Piciformes; family Picidae; genus Melanerpes; species Melanerpes formicivorus. The sequence continues at coordinate 4,576,752 of NW_027142373.1, read as the reverse complement.
TGCCAGCAGAACATCATGTAAATGCTGCAGTGTGGGTTTTGGTTTCACAGTGAAATACTTTGCTGAAGTTGTTCCTGGGTGTTAATCAGACAGGAGTTTAGCAGGGCCAGGACCAAAGGGAGTGATCATAATCCAGAAATCTTATCAGGTGATAGAATGAGAAGAAATGGCCTCAAGTTGCACCAGGGGAGGTTTAAGTTGGATATTAGGAAAAATTTCTTTCCTGGAAGAGTGGTCAGGGATTGGAACAGGCTGCCCAGGGAGGTGATAGAGTCACCATCCCTGGAGGTGTTCAAGGAACATGTGGACATGGCACTTGGGGACATGCTTTAGTGGGCATGGTGATGTTGGATTACCACCCACCATTTGAAACAAGAAGTCACTCTTTTTTCCCCCCCCCCTCTTTTCCCCCTCTTTTCCCCCTCTTTTCCCCCTCTTTTCCCCCCCTTTTCCCCCCTTTTCCCCCCTTTCCCCCCCCTTTCCCCCCTTCCCCCCTTTCCCCCTTCCCCCCCTTCCCCCCCCTTTTCCCCCCCTTTTCCCCCCCTTTTTCCCCCCTTTTCCCCCCCTTTCCCCCCCTTTCCCCCCCTTTCCCCCCCTTTCCCCCCCTTTCCCCCCCTTTCCCCCCCTTTTCCCCCCCTTTTCCCCCCCTTTTCCCCCCCTTTTCCCCCCCTTTTCCCCCCCTTTTCCCCCCCTTTTCCCCCCCTTTTCCCCCCCTTTTCCCCCCCTTTTCCCCCCCTTTTCCCCCTCTTTCCCCCTCTTTCCCCCTCTTCCCCCCTCTTCCCCCCTCTTCCCCCTCTTCCCCCTCTTCCCCCTCTTCCCCCTCTTCCCCCTCTTCCCCCTCTTCCCCCCTCTTCCCCCCCTTTCCCCCCCTTTCCCCCCCTTTCCCCCCCTTTCCCCCCCTTTCCCCCTTTCCCCCCTTCCCCCCCTTCCCCCCTTCCCCCCTTCCCCCCTTCCCCCCCCTTCCCCCCCTTTCCCCCCCTTTCCCCCCCCTTCCCCCCCTTCCCTCCCTTTCCCCCCTTTCCCCCCTTTCCCCCCCTTTCCCCCCCTTTCCCCCCCTTTCCCCCCCTTTCCCCCCCTTTCCCCCCCTTTCCCCCCCTTTCCCCCCCCTTTCCCCCCCCTTTCCCCCTCTTCCCCCCCCCTTTCCCCCCCCCTTTCCCCCCCCTTTCCCCCCCCTTTCCCCCCCTTTCCCCCCCTTTCCCCCCCTTTCCCCCCCCTTTCCCCCCCCTTTCCCCCCTCTTTCCCCCCTCTTTCCCCCCTCTTTCCCCCCTCTTTCCCCCCCTCTTTCCCCCCCTCTTTCCCCCCCTCTTTGCCCCCCTCTTTGCCCCCCTCTTTGCCCCCCTCCTTCCACCCTTCCCCACCTTTCCACCCTCTTTTCACCCTCTTTTTCCCCCTCATTTTCCTCCTTTTCCTTTATTTTAGAGAAGGGAAACTCTGTAGGGAACCTGTCCTCCCTAAAACCCAATGTATGATGTTCTTTGGGAACAGAGATCTAAGGATGCTCTATAGAAAGGAGTAACATGAACAAAGCTTTCCCATACATTAAAATCAGCAAAACTGCTTAAGGCAATTGCATTTTTTTTATTTTGTATTAGTATGGTGTTGTGATGCTAAACAGAAAATGACAACTTGTGAATAAGATAAAGGCCTTCACAGGGCATGAAAAATTTAAATTGTTACTTTAAGATTTATTGGGGGGGGGAAGAAAAAAAACACCATAAAACATTAATGATAACATTTTACAAAATTAAGAAGGGGAGAATGGGCTTGAAGTCTTCTAAACCCATTAAATTTGCATGTTGTTGTTCAAAGCAATGGTTAAAAAGGCAAGAGAAGGAAAAGGTCTCAAAGGCATGAATGCATCTCGTTGACTGCGTGTTTGACAGTTCCAGCTGAACATCAGAAACCTGTGCTTGAACTAGTTTAGGGCTGAACAGAAGTTTTATCTGTGGGTTAGGCTGAGAATTTCTGCACAATGACTGATGTTCAGTTGAGTGTGGACTTCCCATGCTGTGTAAAGATGGAGAGGTTCATTCCCAGAACACTGGATACAGCCAAAGCATAGCCTGCTCTGTGGAACCAGTTGCTAAATGTTCAGGGAAAAGCTTTGTGCCTCATCAAACCAAGCAACTTGCACTTTCTAATTGTCTTTAGGCACCTTTGCATTAGCTTTTACTTCTCTGTAAAACAGCCAGAGCAAAGTGATGCTGCAGAGAAAGGACAGGGAGGTGGTAAACCTGCTGGCACTGAGTCCAGAAGGTCTCTGCTTCTACACAAACATGACCTGATAACCATTTTCTGGCAGCTGCTGTGGACTTTTGGGATCCATGTGCTTAGGAGGTGATGAGACACTGGAACAGGTTGCCCAGGGAGGTTGTGGATGTCCTTTCCCTGGAAGTGTTCAGGGCCAGGTTAGATGGGGCCTTGAGCAACCTGGGCTAGTGGAAGCTGTCCCTGGCTGTGGCATAGGAGTTGGAACTAGATGATCTTTAAGGTCCCTTCCAACCCAAACCATTGTGTGAACGTATGAAGCTCCCTCAGCAGCCACCCGCCACGAGCAGCGATTTGTTCCCTCTGTTAGGAAAATTAATTGTGGCGCGGGAGCGAGTGGGAGGACTTCAAACGAAGCAGTGACTCCAACTGGCAAAGCTGGCACTTGGAAAACAAACAGGAGCAGCAGCAACGTGGTTGGGTGTCATGCTAAACTCAGAGAGACTTTTGAAATCCAGGCTCTCCGCGCACTGCGGTCGGCGGAGCAGTGGGAAACCTGCTCGCTGCATTTTTGCTGCTTGGTAATTACATTTGTCATATTTTACTTATTTCCTCAAAAGAAAGGAGTAATTATTACACAAATCCTTCCTTCCCCCCCTCTCCCCCCCCACTTTGGAAGATTTATCAATTATAATCTAGGAGAACGGCCCCGTGTTAGACTTCAAATGCGTCTCATTAAAGGTATTTTTTTGTTTTAAGGAAGAGTGGTGGATAAAAAAACAAAGAACTGCTGTGCTGTTGTCTTTTGCTTCTCTTTAATGTCGGGTTCAGAAGTAATGATGTTGGGAACAATCATTCTTCAAGCTCCTGTTTCCTTGTGTTTACTCATTAAACACGAGAACCAGGTGCTCTCACGGGGAAATGTGCCTTCCAACATTGGCTTGAGAAATCAAAAGTCTCTTCACTTTCACTAACAAGCTCAGCCTTGCAGGGAAGGGACCAGGAAGGAAAAAAAAGAAAAGCCAAGCAGGACCTGCTTTGAAAATGAATTATTAGTACCCAGCTCATGGAAATTGTCCTGATTTGAGAGAGGTGTTAGTGGGAGGTGTATGAGGGCCATGAGAATGTGAAAGGAGCATCTGTGTGAGGAGGAAAGGCTGAGAGACCTGGGGCTGTTGAGCCTGGAGAAGAGCAGCCTGAGAGGGGCTTCAAGGTACACCGGGGTGGTTTAGGTTGGACATTAGGAGAAACTTCTTCACTGAAAGGGTTCTTAAATGCTGGAACAGTCTCCCCAGGGAGGTAGCTGAATCCCCATCTCTGGAGGTGTTTCAAAGCTGCAGAGATGTGGTGCTGGGGGATATGGTTTAGCAGCAGGCTTGGTAGAGTTAGAGAACAGTAGGACTCAATGATCTGCAAGGTCTTTTCCAAGTGAAATAATTCCATGATTTCATTCTATGATTCTAACCTTGTTGGAATTTTCAACAATGAAAGAAGTAAATTCTTCTTTGTTGTGAGGTACAGAAGTTCCATTTCTGCAGGAAATGCTTTCTGCAAGATTTCAGCCAATCCTAATTTTAGCACCACTTGGGTGAAGCTGGAGGTTGGACCTTTATTTGTGTGCTGAGTTAAACTGGTGCCTCTCCCCAGTGAGTGGCTGGAGTGGCAATGGTAACATGCACTCAGGGCAGGTCCACTCAGGTCCTGGCCTCTGCTAATAACTATGCAAATCAGTTAGAATCCCTGTTCTGTTAGGAAAAAAATCTTTACTGTGAGAGTGGTGAGGCACTGGAACAGGTTGCCCAGGGAGGTTGTGGTTCCTCCTCCCTGGAGGTGTTCAAGGCCAGGTTGGATGAAGCCTTGAGCAACCTGGGCTACTGGGAGGTGACCCTTGCTCACGGCAGGGGGGTTGGAAGTAGACAGTCCCTTCCAATCCAAACCATTCTGTGATTCTAGAAAAGTGTGAAACTGGTCTAAATGGGGTTTGCTGTGGCACCTTGCTGGAGGACTGCTCCCAGCACAGCTCAGCTCCCCAACACCCTCCCCAGCATTGAGCCAGTTCATTGACACAGAGCCTGTAGCTCTGTGTTCAAAGCTGTGGCTGCTGCTCTGCCGCTTCCATGCCACCTTCCCAGAGCCAGTCGCTTACACTTTTTTCACTTGTCCTGCAGGAAAGCCTGTTAGTGGGAAGATATCAAGGGGAATCTGTGTGGATCTGATTGGCAAGCTGTGTTCTTAGGTCTTGGTGCTTTTTTGAGTTGCCGTCTTTTTCCCAGCAGTGCCTTTTAATTCTGGGTTTAGAGCTGACCTTGTTACTGTTGTTAGCAGAGTTTTTTCCTTTACCTTTCTTTTTTTTTTGGCATAGCACTTCTGTAAATGTTTTTGTTCTTTGTTCTAGTTCACTGTCCCTTTGAGGTTCCCTCTGATGTCTAGTCAGTGGCATGTTTTTGATAAATCCTTCCCTAGCTGGTGCATCTTCTCTCCAGGTATCAAAAATCAGGGCAATGGTTATTGAAGGGACGCTCATTAGAGTGAGGTGTGATTTCACTGCTGCTGCTGCCACCAAGGAGTGGGTGCCTCCAAGTCAACAAATGGGCCAGCATTTAAACAAAGCAAGCAGGAGGCCTGCCCTTTCAGACCCACCAGGTAAAACCTCAGCTGAGCACTGAGCTTTTGTGTGGGGAGCTTTGATGGGAAAGCAGCAAGCTCTGCTCTACCTGCCACAGCATCCCACCAGCAGCCCGGTCTCATACCTGCCATCAAGGGGTAAGAGTGGTCTCCTGCATGCTCTCCAGCAGCAGGACTGTGCTTGGAGGTTCAGGCTGAACAACTGAGAGATGGGAAGCAGGGCGAAATGAGCTGTTCTGTGCCTCTTTATTGTTGACAAGTGTCATAGGATCATAGAGTTGTTTAGGTTGGGGAAGACCTTTAAGATCATCATGTCCAACCATTAACCTAACACTGCCAAGTCCACCACTAAACCATGCCCTTCAGCACCACGTCTACATATCTCTTCAATATCTTCAAGGTCTTGTAGTGTGCATGGAGGGGACTGTGACACTGCCCAATGGGACAACAAAGTTCCTAAAATCCTGCTGGCACAACAGCCATGCTGTGATGTTGGCCTCCAAGCTGCTCCATGGGAAGCTGAGCTGGCTCTCACCTCCTCAACAGGTATGCTGACCTAAACCAAGTCCTTGGCTTCACACTCAACCCAATCAAAAAAAAATGCAGAACCCAAGTCACACACAGTTCAAAGTGGTTTCTTTATGTGTTAAGGGTTCAGTGTAAAGCTGTGCTTCCATGGGAACCTCCTTTTCTACCAACCTGTCCCCAGGCACTAAGAGATCACCCACAAGGTATTCCTGAACTTGACAAAAAATTCATTGCATCTTCTTGAAGTCCTCTGCACACAAAGAGCAGAGCAGGGAGGACCAGCAACTCCAGATTCCAGACCAGCAGCCAAATGGAGAACTGGGGAATCTGGGGATCCTCATAAAAGAGAAACCAGCAGTCTCACCTCTGTACTTTCCCAGCACAGATCTTTTGTCTTGGAACCTCTCCTGTGCTATGCATGGTAAATAGGCTTTCCTTGAATCTCTCTTATGTTAGAGGTTTAAGGACAAAGGGCTTTGTTCTGGTTACAAGTCTTGCAAAGAACATCTCTAAGGTTTGTTTACACCAAAGGGCACTGGCATAATAATCCTGCCTGCATCATGCAAGGGCTTGCAACAGGAAAGGTAATGTCTAATGACCTTCATTTCTTAAATGCCTTCCAAACTCCTCCTCAGACACTAGAGGGTGAAGCTCTGCAATTCCACTGAGAAGTAAGGAACAGAGGGAAAATGAATGACTGAAAGGTCAAAGACAGTGTCTGAGCCAGGAGACTTAGCTGCTTTGATTATGTCAGCACTGCCCTATATTCTGGAACCTTTAGGAAATTAAAGAAGCTCTGAGTTGGACAAAGATGGAGTTAAAAACAAGACTGAGAGGCCTTTGGTGAGGCCTTTGGTGATGCCTTTGGTGATCTACTTCTGAAATATTGCAAGATTCTGCTCCCTGACCAGGCAGGGTCCATTGGCAGTGCTGAGGATCCAGCAGAAACTCTTCTGGAGTCCAGTGTAATGCAGATTCCCAGGACCGTCAGCAAAACAACTCAAGGTAGCCCTGAAAGAAATCCAACCTTAAATTCCCCTCATGGATTCACTGTAGGAACCAAACCAGCTGCCAAGTGCAAACACTGGAAGTAGATCCCTTAATTTAACAACAACTTTTGCTTGTTGCAACTTGAGAGGCATACACCAAGTGCACCACCACTTTGTTCTAGTTCTAATTCACCATTCCACACCTGCCTAAACTGCTGGTAACTTTCAGCTGGATGCACAGCTACACGTCCTGGCATTGAGCTGTGTCAGCAAACACTCTGCCTCCTTGCTTTAAAAAGGTTGCAAAACGCTCGTTTGGTGCCAAGGAGCAAGCTTCATGCAGCCAAAACTGAAATGCAAATGGGAGGTTTGGCCCATTGCTGGTGAGGTTCTTCAAAGCAGGACTCCCCTTCCTGTGATGTGAAGACTTTGAGATGGAATCCCCCCAAGCAAGAAGAGCTCTCAGAAGGGATGCCAGCACCTGGCAAAATCAAAGCTTTGAAGATGGGCCTCCCCATTGATAGAAGCCTTTGCATAAGTATCCTCCTATCTTCTCTGATGCCTTTCCAGTGTCAGCAAACTGGAAGCCATAAAATCAGGAGAGGGGTGGGATCCCTGTGATGCACCTTCACTGGAACAGCAGGTCTTGGCTTTGCTGGAGGCTACCACCCAACCATGCAGATGGCTTGAACTGACCTTTTTCTGTCTGATTAAGGGGTCTGGCAGGTGAATTCTAGCAAATCTTGCTGGGGTGGTTGGAGATGTTATCTCCACTTCCCCTTCTATCCATCTACCCTCTGCCTGCCACTCCCCTGAGGAACTGGCAGAGCAAAGCTGTGCCAGCACCTTCAGCACTTGAGGGAAAACCCAGCAGCTTCACTGGAATGGGTGAGGAAAGGAGGTTTTTTTCACCAGCCTCTGCAGGGCCAAGTCTGTGATTCCCTGTGCCACAGGGCAGGGCAGGATCATTCACAGATTGCACTGGGTTGGAAGGGACCCTCCAGAGTCATATTGTACAACCCCACTGCAGTCAGCAAGGACTCCTTCAACTAGATCAGGCTGCCCAGGGCCACTTTGAGTCTGATTTTGAATGTCTCCAGGGACGGGGCTCAATCACATCTCTGGGCAACCTGCTCTAGTATTTTACCGCTCTCATTGTGAAGAACTTCCTCCTGTTGTCCAACCTGGATCCACCCTGCTCCAGTTTAAAGTAATGGGGCAGGAAGAGCACCAAAAGCTTTTGCAGATCTCACCTGCTGGAACCCCAATGTGCAAATTTCTCCCTTTTGGATCTCCCCAAGGGAGATGGTGGTGGCAAACCAGAGTAAATACTGCAACTTGTCTTCACTGTATTATTGTGGTACCTTGCAGTAGAAGCACAACACTTTCAACCACCCCTGTCTTTCTCAAAAAGATAATCACTCACTTCATGCTCTTCCCAGAACCAGACTCTCCTCCTCTTCCTCGGGCTGTTCTTCATCAAAACAATGCTTTCCATGCATCAGGACGGATATTAGGTGGCTCTCAGGTTAATTTTATTATTTGATTGGGCATCCTTTCACTTGGTCTGAATTCTTCCATTAGAGGAGCTTTAAAGCTCTCATTTTTCCTCATCCCCAAAAGATTTCCACTATCAGGGCATAAGAAACAGGATGGAGTGAGGCTTCATCTCCCTTTTCATCTTTTCCTCTGATCAAGTGACACTCCTCAACATCCTGCAATACCTGTCTTGGAGCCTGTTTTGGGGTGAGGATTGTCCTCTAGCCAGGAAGGAAGGGGGTGGAAATAAAAAGAAACCCCCTCAGGCTCTCTCCAGGAAGAGGAATTGGGAGTGCAGTGGTTTGGGCACATGGGCCAGGAGGAAGGTGTTGGCTGTTGAAGTATCCATGCAAGTCATTTGATGTATGGATAAAGTCACTTTCTGGTTGCATTCATTAGGAAAACAATGTGCTCTGTGTTCCTGAGAACATTATATTGGCTCTCAGCTTGTCTTTCTCCTAGTCCTTTAAGATCTAGTCTCCTTAACTTTGGGGTACTTTGGGAGGAAAAAATAGGTTGCTTGTGTTGAAATGGCCAGGAGAAGGCTTCTGAGTGAGATTGGGGTCTCTGACAGGACATTAGGAGGAAGTTTGAATAGTAGGAGGAGGTTTGGACATTAGGAGGAAGTTCTTCACAGTGAGGATAGTGAAACACTGATGTGGTTGAGGCCCCATGCCTGGGGACGTTCAAGGTTAAACTTGATGAGGCCCTGAGTAACCTGATTTAGCTGGAGATGTCCCTGCCCACTGCAGGCAGGTTGGATAAGATGATTTTTGAGGATCCCTTCCAAGCTGATGCATTCTATGATTCTATGCTGTGGAGCATGCCTGCTCTTTGGTCTTGACAGAGTGAAGCTCAGCCCCGTGCTTGCTCAGCTGGAATTATTTTTATCATTTCAAAATGTTTCACTTCTGAACAAGAAATCCACTGCCTGTGCCCACCAGACCCAAAACTGGAACTCTCCCTTAAATGTGAAACCGGCAATGTGTTAAAACTGCACATTAGAGTCTTAATGAATTATCTATTTTAAAGGGGGGGAAGACAGTGAAGAATTTCTGGCATCAGTGTGGAATAAGATTGTATTTTATATATATTTTTTTCAAAGGAATTACCCCAGCCCAGGCCCTGGATAAAAGTATTTTCAATAATAGCATTAGAGCAAGAAGAAGCACAGCAAGAAATACCAACTGTAGTCTCTAAATGCTTAAGTAACTTGAAATCTAAAGATGAAAAGGCACTGTACACTATTTACTCTTATTAATGCTGGATTGGACAGAAGTACATTTATATTTCATACCTCTTTGAACTGGGAAATATGTCTAATTCCCACAAGAGGATAAAGTTGCCCTTTTTCTTTTTTTTTTTTGCACTGAAGGATTAGAGAGGTGCTGTTTAAAAGACAATTTAAGGTAGAGCTCTAAAAGGGGCTTTGATAGTCGGGCTGGCTCCTGCTCTTGTACTTTCATTAGCGCCCCAAATTGGTGGCTCACGTCTGCATTTTTTCAACAGAGGTGAGGGGAAGTAGTCCTAGCAGATCTGAAACAAATTGCTGTGGTGTTTGAAGATGAAGCCCTGCTTAAAAGTCAAGGGGCTGATAAATGTCTTTGACTGCTTTTTGTGACCCACTGGACCTCGTCCAGCTGCAGCCCCAGGCTTTGCAAGGCGCTTCCACTGTGGTGCGACCTCTGGAAGTTGGGGAGTGGGAAGTGCTTGCTCTTGCTGAATGCTGCTGTTTGAGCCCAACCCATCACCTCCTTCGATGTATTGCTCTGTTGGAAGGTTATTAAGAGTGACAAGCCTCTAGTAATGCAATCTATCATTTGAATGCAGCAACTGCTGTGTTCTGCAGGTGACTCCTTTGTGGTCCCGCTCGGAGGAATAGCGTGAGGAGCACCCGCGCGTGCCTTTCAGCTGTGTGGCAGCACACAAAGGGCAGAAAAGATAAATAATAGCCAAGCAGCATCAGTTTGTGCCCTGTTAGCAGCCTATAGCACATCAGCTGGAATGGCTGGAAGGGGATATTGGCCATCCTGGCACGAGAGAGCACCTGTGTTGTTTTTATTTGTTTGATCTGCTGGATGTGGCTCTGAGCAACCTGATCTAGTGTGAGGTGTCCCTGTCCATGTCAGGGGAGTTGGAACTGGATGATACTTGAGGTCCCTTCCAACCCCGACAATTCTACGATTCTATCACCAAATGCAGCCACTGGCCTGATAAAGCATGAAAGACTTTCTTGGGATGACACAACCCCATTTAGGCAAAGACTTTCTGTCCCGTGACTTTGCTTGGGCATGCCAAGAGATGCCATGTGGGCTCAACACTTTGGCTGCTCTCAACCTGCTCTCCTGCAGTTTGTCGAGTTGCAGAGCTTTGCTGCCCATGAACTCGCCCCTTGAAGTACTCAGGCCATGGGCTTGGTGCTGGTGGGGAGAGTTTTTACTTGCTATATAGAGGTTTTACTTACCATATAGAGGTTTTATTTACCATGAACATACCATGTGAAACACACAGGTCATAGGCTTAGTGCTGGTGGATAGAGTTTTTACTTGCCACATAGAGTTTTTACTTGCCATATAGAGATTTTTACTTACTATAGACCCACCACTTGAATCACTCAGGCTTGGTGCCAGTGGGAGGGAGCATGGCTTCACCTCTCTCAAGCCAGGGCCCTGCCTATTGCCAGGGAGGGGGCAGCAATTTATAACCAGCAAAAATAGGTTTGAAGACTCCATTGTACCAATCCACCATGAGGAGGGGAAAAGGAGCAGATAATGAGCTGCTGCATGATCAGCCATGAAAAGAAGGTGTAAAAGATACAGGCCATTAGAAAAGAACAAGGCTTGAAATACCATCTGAGATTTTAGCTGAAAGGGTCTTTATTAGGTTAAAAAAATAATAAAAATCTACATTTAACAATATAGAGTACCAAATCCTGTCCATTTCTACTGCAAACTCCTCTGAAGCAAACTACAAAGGGTTGTGATGTTTCTTCTTTCAGACTTTTTTTTTTAATATATATGAACTTTTCTCTCTCTCTCTTTTTTTTTTTTAAGGCACCATATCCCAGAGAACTATCCTCCATTTCTTTTTCTTGCTGAAGCTGCAGATGTACATTATGCTAGTGTGAAAAAAAAGCTAATTAAACTGCATAGGCTCTGCAGGAGGCAGAGGAGGCCTGCAGTGCACGGGGGATGATTGATTTGGACTGTCACACAGCTCTGCTGGGTGTCATAACTTAGTGACAAATAAAGGATTACAGTGTCCCAGAGTAACTCTCTCCCTTTTATTGTTCACCAGACATCAAAGCACAAAAAGCATATTAGCATTTTTAATAAGTAGTTGGGTCAGTCGTGGCTTACAGTTTGGAGTTGCTTGATGTAAAACTAAAAGAAAAGGAAAAAGAAAAAAAAATAAAAGAAAGAAAGAAAAAAGGGGGGGGGGGAAGAAAGAAAAAGAAAAGAGAAAGGAAAAAAGGGAAAAGAAATAAGGATAAGGGAAAAGAAAAAGAAATAAGGAAAAAGAAATAAGGATAAGGGAAAAGAAATAAGGATAAGGAAAAAGAAAAAGAAATAAGGAAAAAGAAATAAGGATAAGGAAAAAGAAATAAGGAAAAAAATAAATAAGGATAAGGAAAATGAAATAAGGAAAAAAAAAGAAATAAGGATAAGGAAAAAGAAATAAGGAAAAAAGAAAAAGAAATAAGGATAAGGGGAAAGAAATAAGGAAAAAGAAAAAGAAATAAGGATAAGGGAAAAGAAATAAGGAAAAAGAAAAAGAAAAAGAAAAAGAAAAAGAAAAAGAAAAAGAAAAAGAAAAAGAAAAAGAAAAAGAAAAAGAAAAAGAAAAAGAAAATAGAAAAAAGAAAAAGAAAACAAAAAAAAAGGAAAGAAAAATTAAAGAGGAAAAAAAGGGAAAAAGAAAGGAAAAAACCCCACCAAAGCAAAAGACAGAAAAGGGAGGGGGAAGAGGAAAAATAAAACAAAAAAAAAAAAAGGAAAGGAAAAGAAAAAGTGAAAATAAGGACAATTAGAAAGAAAATAAAAAGAAAGAAAGAGAGAAAGAGAGAAAGAAAGAGGAAGAGAGAGAGAAAGAAAGAAAAACTCCCAACTTACTGGTAGATAAAAAAAAATAATGCAATAGCCAGAAGGCAGGAGCGATTCTTCCTCCGCTTTCGATGCAGAGTGGGTGATTTGTCTGAAACACGCAGGGAATGTGGGTTCCCAGCCCTGCTGTCTGGAAAAGAAAGCAGATTTGGAGCTATAAAAATAACGTTCAGAAGTGGCAAAACGTTTTATCAAAGAAGGCAATTATTGAACTTGCAGCATGGGGCATTATTTGTGCCGTTTTTCATGGGGAGCTTATTGTTTGCTGCTTACAATCAGGCAGCCTGAAAAACGCTGCTTTTAACATCACCTTATCTCTAACGACCATGTATCCCTGCAAATACAATGGGGAGGATCTTGTATTTTTAAGAAAGCCTAATTTGAGGGTGTTTACTTTAAACAAGCAGAACTTAGATATGAAAATGTGTGGCAGGGTGGAATAATGAAGCCGGTGCTCTTATCGGGATACAATTAGCTCAGCATAATTGCTGACTTGCCCTTTGAAGTGGGCAGAGCCCTTTTGGATGGAGCTGGCCTGCTCTGCAGAAGGAGAGGAAATGTCAGGGTGAGGGTGATGTCAGTGTGGAGGACGCTGGGCTGGTCCTCAGGCATTTGGTTGTGCCTGTGCATTTAGACCCCAGTGTCAGTGCAAACTCCTAGCAGCAGCTGGACAGTGTTCCCTCCTAAATGGAGATGACCCAAGTGAGGGCAGTGTTGTGACTCCCAACCATCAGAGGGATTCACCTCACCTTGTGCTGGTGGAGAGCCTGCTGCCAGGATGGCAGCCTTGAAGATGGTCATAAATACCACACAGTTTCTTGGCTGCAGACACCTTTCTTCACAGCAGAGCTGATCAAAACCAGAGGGAGAGGGCAAAGTGAGGTTGAATGGCCCCAAAGCTTTTCCTCTATCACCACCCAACCCCATGCCCATAGGCACCAACAGATGATGTCAATGAGCTGCAGATCCAGCCACAGCTGGACCAATATTCCCTCTTACTGCAGAAATCCTGCAACAAGGAGGCCAACTTCACCCTCCTCAGCTCCTCTCTCAGTGGCACAAGAGTGACTGAAAGATCCATGTGTGAGATGCAGTTGTTAACCTCAGTTTCTTCACCCAAACGCACCAGCACCAGGTTTTTTTTTCATCCCTTATCAATTGCTATCTCGGCACTGTCATTAACACAGAGCTATTATCTTTTCTGCTGGTGTTTGGGAAATTAACCCTTTGCTAACCACTTTCTTTCATCTTGCTCCTGCCTTGCTGATGCTTCATATTTCCTTGCAAGGGTAATAATAACAATAATAACAATAACAATAACAATAACAATAACAATAACAATAACAATAACAATAACAATAACAATAATAATAAACCAGGTTGGAAGAGACCTTCAAGATCATCGTGTCCAACCCATCAACCAATCCAAACCACCTAAACAACCAGAACATGATCCAGTACTGAATGTCAAAAATGGTTTCTAACCCTACCCTGCAAGGTAGGCAAGGAACTCAAAAGTTCTTCTGCAGTTTATGCCACATGTCAGTGGAACACTTAACTGAACTCATCTTGGGTGTTCCTCTTGTGTCCCCTTCACCAGGCTGGCATGGTCACTGCTGAGTACTGATGGTGCCACCAGACTCCAACACCAGGACAACTGCATCCTTCTGTGTGGGCAGCAGCCTGTCATGGGGCAGGGATCTTTCATTACTGCCATTATTGCTTAGATATAATTTCCTCATTTTCTTGCCCCATCCTTACATTTTGGCAGCTGTCCAGACTGCCTTCCTGCCCCACCAGCACCAACCAACTTCCCTCTGTCAAGGAGAGCAGCTGCCGGAGTGGAAAAGCTGCCTTAGGAAAGACTGATGTGTGGGGTTTAACCTGTCTCTTTATACAGCTTAGGAGCTAAAAATGAGGAAAAGAGCCAAGATCTCTGTGGAACTCCTGAAAACATGCCATGGACCATCAATGGTGCAAGACCACATTTAGGGAACTGCTGGAATGGCCTCTAACAGCTGGAAAGCAGATAGAGTTTTCATGTTATCCCTGGAGAGATGTTTCCCCTCCCACCTCCCATTTCTTTTTTTTTTAAAACAATCTTTTTAATACTTTTTAAAATGAAAACTTCATTTCCTTGGCACGAAATTAACTTTATTTAAAAAAAAAAAAAAATCAAAGAACTTACCATGAGAAAAAAAAACAACAAAAAAAAAAAGACAAAGAAAACCAAACAAAACCTGGCACTTGGATAGCCATGTGAGAGGTACCTGTCAGAAAAGAGATAAACTAACATGGATGTAATCTGTAGAGTTTGTCTTTCATTTTCAGAGGCAAGAAAATGTTAAAGATAAAATAGTAGTATTAACCCATCCTCTTGTGCCCACACAAAAGGCACATAAGATGTCCAAAGAGTACAGGGTTTACTATTATGTAGGTGCCAAAGCACTTGAGACGCAGGACAGGAATTTATGATGATGGAATTTCCTTCTAAATTTAATTTCCTTTCTTTGGTTTAAATAAAAAAAAAAACACCAAACCCCTTTCATTTAATTTTCCCGTGGTGCTTTCTAGTAAATCCAAACTTACCAGACTTTGGGGCATTTCAGCCTTCATCCAGAACTGAATCTTGCAGTGTGAATCCACCCCTTGTATTCGTGAGTGTCTGTCAAAAGGCGTTCTGATTATTGGCAGTTCTCAGGGCCACAAGGACCTGATGGAAGAGATAGAATCATAGAATCAACAAGGTTAGAAAAGACCTCAAAGGTCATCAAGTCCAACCTGTCACCCAAGACGTCATGCCTGCTAGACCATGGCACCAAGTATCACAGTATAACTAACTAAGGTTGGAAGAGACCTCGAGGATCATTGAGTCCAACCTATCAACACAGACCCCATGGCTAGACCATGGCACCAAGTGCCACGTCCAATCCCCTCTTGAACGCCTCCAGGGACGGTGACTCCACCACCTCCCTGGGCAGCACATTCCAATGACGAATGACTCCCTCGGTGAAGAACTTCCTCCTCACCTCGAGTCTAAACCTCTCCTGGCGCAGCTTGAGACTGTGTCCCCTTGTTCTGATGCTGGTTGCCAACCCCTTCCCGGCTACAACCACCTTTCAGGTAGTTGTAGAGGGCAGCCTAGGCAGCCCATTCTAATGACCAACAACTCTCTCAGTGAAGAACTTTCTCCTCACCTCAAGCCCAAACTTCCGTGGCACAGCTCAAGATGAGCTGGAAATCTCAACAAGACACAGGATTTGAAAGTAGGAGGCTCTTAATCTTGGCAGGAGTCAATAAGATCCTTCTGTACTCACAAAACTGTCATAGAATCATAGAATGCCAGGTTGGAAAGGACCCCAGGAATCACCTGGTCCAACCTTTCTAGGTGATAGTGGAGTTGAGATTGCCCAGCACCCTGTCAAGCTGCGTTTCCAAACTGAGCAGTGCAGGGGAATCCATTGCCTCCCTCTTCTGGGAGATGATTCCAGTCTGACACTGTTCCCATGGGGAAACATTTTCTTCTGGAGTCCAGTCAGAATCTCCCCAGCAGTAACTTGTCCTCATCACCTCTTCTCTTTTCCATGGGACATCTTGTAAAAAGGGAGTCTCCAGCCTTCTGGTAGCCACTCTTTATGTACTGGTCCACGGTGACCAAAGCCTTCTCTTCTCAAGACTGAACAAACCCATGTCTCAGTCTTTCCTCACATTACAGAGGGCTTCTGGTCTTCTGATCATTCTCCTGGCCCTTCCCTGAACACCTTCTAGCCTGACAGATTTTTCCCATGGGGATGTTTTACATGAGGATTGTGACAAACTCCATCCTCAAGATCTTAGTCATTGAAGTGACTTCCTCCTTTCCCCCCAAATGAACCAGTGGTGTGAACTGGTTTTATTTTCTGACACATCAGCATAATTTATGCATCTTCCAGTTATTCCTCTGGACCTTTTTGGGATCTGGGAGTCTCTGTTTGTGACCCCTGCCTGCTCACTCACTCACTCTTGTCATCTGGGAGGCTTCTGC
Organism: Melanerpes formicivorus; assembly: GCF_026170545.1. Taxonomy (NCBI): domain Eukaryota; kingdom Metazoa; phylum Chordata; class Aves; order Piciformes; family Picidae; genus Melanerpes; species Melanerpes formicivorus. The sequence continues at coordinate 4,560,736 of NW_027142373.1, read as the reverse complement.
AGATTGGAAAGCGATGGCTTCATTTGTTTTTCCAAGTTCTTAGTGAATCATTTGTTGGTCTACAAGCGACATTCCAAGCAAGGGCCTCAATGAAAGCTCCTTTCTTCTTTGTTCCACTTGTTATCACGTCAGAAATTCCTCCACACGCACACTAGGCCCAGTTAGCTGATTGATCCACTCGGGCATCACGCATGAAATATGCCTTTAGTGGTGGGTATGTGTCTCTCAACTGAAAAGGACCTTTTCTTCTGGAGGAAGAGTCCTGCGGCTCTGCGCTGAACTGCAGCGTTCCGTCAGCAGTTGAGCTGGCTGCTCGCCAAACCCCAGGCTTATCTCTTCAAGCAAAATGGGTGGAAGGAACCACAAAAGTGACGTTTGAAAGATCCATTAGGAATGAAAACCCCACAGCCTCTTGATGTCACCTCAAATCCCCAGCTGGCACACACTGCCCAGCAGCCCTGCTCTTGCCACTGGAGCTCCTCTTGATGCCTGCTGGGGAAGCAAAGGGCAGAGTGGATCTGACCCTAAAAGTCATTACCTGAGGACTTTGCTCTTAGGGCTCCATGCTCCATGTGCTGCACAGCGTGGAGTGGAGTGGCTGGAGGGGGAGCTGGGAAAGCAGCCAGCGGCGCGGGTAGGAGAAGGCTCCTGCAGGGCCAGCTCAACTCGGACGTGATGCATCACCACATCCCAGGCCATCTGGGCTTTGTGTCCATTGTTCCTGGTATTGCCTGGTGTGGAGATGAAGATGAGGATGAGTATTTGCAGTGGGTATTTATCGCACAGGAGCCTCAGCCAGGTGAGGGCACCATTGGGCTTTTGCTCTCCCTGTGCCCTTCTGGCCCTCAGGGCAAGACCCTTAGGTCTTGCAGAGGAGAAAACTGGTGGAGAAGAGATAGAGTGCAAATAACAGCACTCTAGTTATATATAGGAACCTAAGAGGAAAATCGTGACCATCACCTGGAGATCTGCTCTTTGAAGTCACAGAACTCAGACTGTGGGAAGCCTCATTAACATCTCAGGTTACCTGCAAATGAGTTGCATAACAGCAGCCTAGGAGAGGCTTGCAGGTTCCTGAGAAGTGGAGAGCACAGCGCAGGGCTCATGGTACTGTTCTGTGGTCAGGATTATGGCTTGAAGTCCTCAGGCTGCAAGTGTCCTTGCTGAGACCAGCTGGGGTCAGGACACCAAGCCTTCCTCCTGGACAATGCTGGTCTGAGAGCAAAATGTGACCTCTGGGGGCTGTTTGCTTTACTTAACTACGGACATCTGGGAAAGTTTGGACAAGAAGTTGAGGTGAGCTCTGTTTCCATGCACCAGGAGGCAGGTAGAGCTGGCTGTAGCTTTGAGCAGACCAAACACTGAGAAACAAGTTTTAGTTCTGCAAGAGGCAGTGCTGTTGTCAGACATTGGAACAGGCTGACCAGGGAGGAGGTGGAGTCACCATCCCTGGAGATGTTCCAAAAGAATGTGTAGGCATGGCACTTTTGGACATGGTTTAATGGCCATGGTGGTGTTAGATCAATGGTAAGACTCAATGATCTTAGAGGTCTTTTCCAACCCAAACCATTCTACAATTCTCTGATATACAAATCATGATGTGTCCCACCAAAGTCTGAAGGAGTCTGTGTTTGCCATCCATCATTTCCAACTCCAGCCTAGAACTTTGACTTCTTCCTCTTTGAGAAACTCCCAAGATGAGAGGCTGCTCAGAGAGTCCATTTCCTGAGGGATTTCCATAATCCACAAGCCATTACCACCAGACAAAATGGCACTTTAGCAGGCCGTCCTAGCAGAGAAGCCAAAGCCTACAGGTGCTTTATTCTTCTCCTATTCCTCCTTAAATTGGGCCACAGCTAATGCCAATTCCTGCTATTACTGCAGGAGTTGTAGGATGGAGTGCTGCAGCTGCAAACTTCCTATATACTTCATTGCATTTAACTCTGCTGATTTAAGCAGGTGCTGCTCTGGAAGGAGGCAGCAGTACTTTCAGAAACAGCAATGACCAAAAAAAAGCTTTTTTTGAGAAACATGTGTGCATCCTATGGAAAAGCAAAGCTTATCAATGGCCAAGACGAGAAGCAAAGCCCCCAAAGTAGTCTTTAACTAGACCCAAAATATAGGAAGGAAAAAAGCCAAGTGGAAACAGGTCTGTACAAATATCTAAGTAGGTCATGAAATATCTATTACAGGGTACAGAGAGGACCCACAGACTTAAGGGTGTTATGGGGAGCACAGGAAAGTTTTCACACTTGTGCAACAGCAGAAAACATCTTTCCCCCCCCCCTTCATCTTTTAGCTGGGAGAAAAATAAGCTAAAATTACAGAGACAGAACGGAAAAAATAAGCAGACTTGGGTCTGGACTAAATATACCAGCAGGATAGAATGTTAATTTTACCCAGATTTGGGTTTAGCTTGGGAAAAAAACAACACTTTGTCTCTTAGAGCTGTCTGCACAGTGTGTAAATGTGGCACTTTCCAGTGTCACTGCAGAGCTGGCAGCCAGGGCCAGGTTCTCTTGGTCTGTTCTCAGCTACCCCTTGGTTGGAGATAACTCCTATCAGCGTGTGGGCTGCGAGGGAGGAAGCTGGGAGGCTGCACTCCAGGTTTCCTTGCTCTGCTTGGCTTGCCCCTTAATTAAAATGGGAGTATTTGGAGGGGAGGGGGGGCAGGTTAATTAAGAATATTGAATCAATTAATGAGACACTTAAATGACTGCACAAAGTTAGCTGTGAACAGCTTGAGACTTCAACTCCTGCTCTAGCTAATTCCTGATTTGATGTTTCCTGGCCATTAATAAGGCTCAGGTAATTAGTCCTTCTCTGTGGCAGAAAATATTTTTAACCACCCATCCCTTACTGAGTGCACTCCTTCCTCCTTTGGAGATGGAACTTTTCAGATTGAATTTAGAGAAAACCAAGGAAATAGCCCCTCACCCCCCAAAACAAAACAAAAACCACAGGGAAAAGAATCTTCAGGAAAATGAAAGACTCTCTCAGCAATATTTTTTGTTGTTGTTTTTAGTGATTTCATTTTGTGAAAAACAGAGCATGCTTGTGTCAGTGCAATGCTGAGAGCAAGGCAAGCCCTGTCTCTGGAGTGCTATGGGCAGGATAAAGCACATGAGATGTTCAAGGTCAGGTTGGTTGGGGCTCTGAACAACCTGCTCTAGTTGAAGATGTCCCTGCTCACTGGAGAGAGTTTGGGCTAGATGAACTTGAAAGGTTCTTTCCAACCCAAACCAGTCTATGAATCTATGATGCTTTGTGTTTGGCTGTGGAAAAAGCAACTGGGAAGAAGTGTGGTGGGCAGCTGAGGGGACTGGTGATGCAGTTTTTAGGGTATGGTCTGGTACAGCTTGTGGTTGGGGAAGCTTCTGGTGACCTGGTGGCCATTCTGCACCATGCAGACCTCCAGAGACTTCCATGGCAGTACACAAGGCATGCTGCATCACATCTGAGTCCTCCCCCAGGCAGAGCAGAGGTGAGCCTGAGGGTAAGAACCAGGGACCCAAATCAAAGGGCTGTAAGGCAGTCTAGCAGGGAAAATCCTATCTAACACCACAGAGCTTCAGCGAGGGGACAGTGAAGAGAAAACCACCCTGGTTTGTAAAATCCTGCTGCCCTTTCCCTGGAGGTGTTTAAAAGAGGCAGAGATGTGGTGCTGAAGGACACAGTTTAGCAACAGACTTGCTAGAGCTTGAACTGAATGATCTTAGAGGTTTTTTCCAACCAAAATGCTTGTGTGACTCTATGATTCTCTGTGGTGTGGTCAGGCAAGAAGCACTTGCAGTGAAGGAAGGGCAGTTTCTGCTTTGCATTGAGCTCCTCATGTGTGGTGCAAGGGGGGCGTCCAAAGGGTTCTTGGCCTCCCCTAAGAGCAGTGACATTGAAATACTCTGCTGCAGGATCACAGCAACATCTGAAACTTTCTTTCAGACATTTTCTTCCCCCTCCTATTTTTTTCATCTCTTTGGGTCCTCTGGCCCATATGTTGCTAATTTTCTGTCTTTTCAAAGCACTCTGTTTCATTTAAAGTCAGAATACGTTCTATTCATCACCATGAATACCGGGGTGGGGGGGAAGAGATCTCAGAGGTCAGTGTTCCCCTTAATATATAAAATAAATGAGCGAAGCACTCTGATTCTTTCCTTCAGATTATTACTTTTCTTAATCTACTTTTTAGGTCTACTGTGTGAGATCACAGGAGGGACTTAAGCAACCGCTCCCAGAAAGGCTTCTTCTATATTCTTGCAAGAAAAAAGTCCCTCAAAAATGCATTCCACTGTAGTTTGATCTGCTGAGCCAGACTCCAGCCAAGCTAATTACTGGTCAGCAAGCTGGTGTGTCACCACGGTGACATGCACCCAAAGGACTTCCCTCACCAGAAACCTGCTTTCACTTGCTGCCCGTCATGTTTACCCAAGACAAAAATTCTTTCTTCTTTGCTAAGGTGTTTCCCCTATGCCTTGAAATCCATGCAAGGGAAAATAATCACAGAATCCTACAAATGGCTTGAGTTGGAAAGGACCTTAAAGTCCATCTGGTTCCAAGCCCCCTGCCAAGTGCAGGGATACCTTCTGCTAGCCCAGGCTGCTCAAAGCCTCATTCAACCTGGTCTTAAACACTTCCAGGGATGAGGCATCCACAGCTTCCCTGGGCAACCTGTTTCAGTGTCTCACTACCCTCACTGTAAAGAACTTCTTCCTAATGACCAGTCTCCTCTGCTCTAGTTTAAAACCATTGCCCCTCGTCCTGTCACCACAGACCCTTAGCAATAATCTCTTTCCATCTCTCCTGTAGCCCCCTTCAGGTACTGGATGAGAGAAAAGTGGCATTTAGATTTTTAAAGTACTAATTCAGGAGATGATAATCTCACCAAGATGCAAGTTAAACTGTTAACATCACTTAAAGCCAAGGAAAGCATGCAAGATGATCTGCTGCTTTAAGTTCTGTTGTTGCAGAGGTGTGGTTTGTTTGGAGAAGGCCACCAGAGGCTTGAATTCCTGCAAGAACTCGTAGCAGCCTGCTGTGCAGCCCACAAAGAGTTAATCCTTCCAGTAGCCCACGATTTTCATGCTTCTCTACAATTTACAGTGCCAAAAGCTGCTCTCTCCCCAGCTGTGACAGCGAGGGCAGAGCCTGGGCAAGCCCACATCAGCCCTCACAGGCTAAAGTGACCCAGGAGACACAGCCAAACCCAAAGTCAACTTGAGAGCCAAATGAACCTTTCTTTACAAAACCTCAGACCACATGAAAGTGCCTGGATTTGTGTTCTGTTATGAACTTGGAATTCGGGCCAAGTTAGTTAAAACGTTCATCAAGACTCATCAAGATTCAGAGCTTTGTAGTGAATCTGGGCCTGAGAATTGAGCTAACCCCCGTGTGGACTTCAAACCAGCCTGCAGGCAAATGTTGTCTGGAGCAGGGTGAAGTGCTGAGTAGAGGGCGGCTGGATTTCCCCTGCTCCTGGGCTGAGTTGCTACTTCACACAGTGGCTGGACTTGCTTGAGACCCCAAATCACCCCAGACAATAAGCCCTGGGGACTGAAGTGGTTGGGTTCCCCTGCAGTTTTGCTGCTGCTGCTCGTTTGCTCAGCCTCTTGGCCAGAGCAGTGGCCGAAGGAGGTCCAGCTGAGTCTGCAGCCTCCTCCCTGGGTTGTGATGGATACCATGCATCCAACCTTCTGTGCACCTTGCCACTGTTTGGGCAGAGACCTGCTGTTTGTTCAGAACAGTTGCATGGTGACCTGACTAATAAATAATCTCAGGAAAGTTCTCTTCAGTGCTATGAGATGCCTGCTTTCATCTGGCAGTACTTCAGGGCTGGCACTTCATCAGTAGATGAACAAAGCCAAGTAATACAGTACAAGTAAAACTATAATAGTCTGGGGCATTTCCAAAACAAGATCCTGACCACAAAAAAAAACCCACCAAAAAACCCAAAAGAAGTGAAAAACAAAAAAAGGGGGGGGGGGGGAGAAAAGAAAAGAAGAAAGGGGGGGGGGGGGAACTAAGAAGAATAAAATAAGATGGAAGGAGCAGGCAGGGCAGGGAGGGGCTTCAACAGCTGTTAGATTTGAGCTGTGAATTTGGTATAACTAATATTTCTGGCTGTTTTGAACAAGTACAGAAGTTGCAAGTCTGTAAGAAAAGTGTCTTTACAGAATGGCTCCATCAATCTACATTAAGAGTGTTCAGTGGGAACCAGGAATGATGCTACTGCAGAAATCACAGCCCAGACACCAGCAGGCAGGCAGGCAGCTGCTCTTGGATGCCTTTTCACCACGGCATCACCATTTGATCTCCCTCCAGGTCGATCCAAGCCCTGCAGATGTGGAATGGGTTCTTTTTGAACCACAGACCTGCAACGTTTCTGCTCCTGCAATTGAAAATGCTGTGGCAACGAAAGGAAGCAAGGTCTTTTAGGTCTTGTTTCTGGCTCTACCACTAATTTAATGCATGACCTCGGGCAAGTCAAAAAAAGCAGCTCTGACCTCAGTTTACCTAGGGAAAAAATGGGAGTGGCAACACTTATCAGCCTCTGTGGTATCCAAGATCTCACTAATAGGTGTTTCCTCAGTCTGCTGAGACAAGTGAATCATCACTCTGCCCATCTTGTAGGCAGCTTCCTTCCCTCTCCAAAAAGCAACCTCTCCTCAGAGCAATGGTAACACAGGCTCAGAACTCAGTGTTAGGGAGAGTTCTAACCTGTTCCTGACCTCTGAGCATTTCCAGGCAAGCGTGAGCTGGGCTAATCTATCATCATATCATTCTGCTGCTCACCTGATGCTTTCCAGGAGATGCTTTCAAACCAAGAGACAAAATTTCTCTTAGGAAAGTGCAACATGCTTGAAAACCTGACTACTTCATCTTGTGCCACGTTTGGCTTGCATGCAATTAATTTAACACCCAGCTGGTAGTAAAATTAGGTGCTTCCTGGGCATTATGATTCTTAAATTGCTTTCTTAATGCTTTTTGCTCTCTCAGAGCTGTCCTGCTGAGGAAAGGGCTAATATCTTCCCCCAAATTCATCTTTTCTCTCAGCCTTGCAGTACAAGTGAGAACAATATCCCTGTTGCAAATGTGACTTTATATCAAAGATGCCCGACAGGCTCTCCAGAATTTCTGCAAATCTTCCATGTCTGGAGGTGACCTCAGATCCATGGTTTCTGGGCTCATCAGACCTCACATGCTACTGGCTTCACAGGGACACTCTGCACTGTGCATCCCAGAGCAGTGAGGTCAACCCCACAGCCCCTTTGCCAGGCAGGGTTTTGACTTCCAGCTTAGCACATTGCTGTTGCTTTGTGAAATGGAGATGGGATCCTGGTTCTGGGAGCTGTGAAACCAAACTGTCTGGCAGGCAGCAAAGTCTACAGCAAGTCACAATGGTTTTGGTAACCCGCAATGGAGGGAAAGAAGGACCCTACATGAGACACCCCATGTCTGATTATACTGCGTGCATCCATGGCTATTGAAACTCTCTGATTCCCCTGTTTGAGATTTAGCTGCAACATCCCATTTGTTACAGGCAGATATGTAAAGTCTCCTTGGTATTCAGGTTCATTTAAAGATTTACATTTTGTATTTCCTTGCTCTTTTTCTGACGATGTACATAAAACAGAATTGTAAATGTTTAGGAAAATCAAAGCTATTCTTAGATGCTTGCAACTCCACTAAGTTTGTGTTCTCTCATTTGCGCCTTGAAAGGGAAAGAAAATCTGGGAGAGGAGCTTGCAGTTGGCTTTTTGAGGTTTTTCTTTGCTGCATTACCATTGAAACCTGGGGCTCAGGGTTGTGTTTCCCAAGGCAATTGAAAAGTAGTCTCAGCAACTCTTCCCTCAGAAGGACAGCTCTGCATGTCCTTACCTTTTCACTGGAGAGTTTTAAAGTTAACTGCAACAGCAGCAGCTCCTGCAGATGTCCGGAAGCTCAACTAGACCCTGGCAAAACTGGTGGTAGCTGAGTAAATTCTGCCTGACTGGTTTTTACATAACTGCTATGATTTCCAGGGCAGAGTGCAGTGCCCAGCACAGTGCTCTAATAAACTTGGTTCTTCATATCCTGAGCCAAGATGCCAGTCTGTCTCTCCCCTGAGGACTTGGCCAGTCCTGTTGGTGCAAAGAGATTCGGAGTCCACCTTGTGTACGTCAGAGATGGTAAACTGCTAGGGGGGGGAGAGGGGAAGAAGTAGTTTCAGATTAGGATCTCTGGAAGACAATCACTCCCCAGGTGAATCCAAGTTAGATGAAATCTGCCCTTCTTTTTTTTTTTTTTTCCCCCCTCTTCTCTTCTTTCCTCACAGTCAACACCTTGAGAAAGTTCAGCCTCACAACACCAACTGGGAAAGGAAATGTTGAACAAAACTCCCAACCGGCAGAACGAGAATGTTCAAAGGAATGAGGATTGCATCCCCTGAAGCCAGCCCCAACATTGCTCCTGGGTCTCTGCTTCTGAAGCTGCAATAAAAAAAAAAAAAAAAAAAAGGTAGGATTGGACCTTCACCCTTTGCCCAGGTTTGCAGCAGCTCTGTGGGAAAGAAAGGTTTATCCAAACAAAAGCCTTCTGCAGTGGCTGCATAGCTCCACAAGCAGAGCCCTGGAGTGGAATTCAGGAAAATCAAGCCCTCTTTTCCTGCTCTGCCACCAGTCTGCTGGAAAAACTGAATGCTTTCCTCCCCACATGTGTGGTAACGGGAATTTCCAGTCCAGAGAAAATTTCTCATATCTAAAATATTCCTCTGAATTAGGGGGGGGGGGTTTAAAAAAAAAAAAAAAATTCAAAAGTCAGGGATGTGGAATTCTCCACAAAGAGAAAATTATTTGGGGTTTGGGGAATACAAAGGGGAAGGTTCCTTCATGCTCAGGTTCCTTCATGCTCAGTTTCAGCTGCTGGTGTAGTGTCCCTTTGTCCTGCCCAGCTCTAGAGACCAGTGAGGTCCCATGGATCTGACTGGGGATGGGTGGTGAGGCTGGAGCCCTGAGGAACCTGCTCTGAAGCTACTGATGGAAAACATTAGGTTAAAATCTGATATAACAGATTGTTTGTGGTGAAGAGTTTTCTTCTTTAACCACAAACCTGCTACCGGTTGGCAAGGAGAGCACACGTGCTAAGGACAAACACGTGCTTGCTGTGGGACCTACCAGCTATACTCAGTGAAGGACATGCCAAGCTTGTGACAACAATGTGCTGAATGTCCCCTCCAGCCTGGCTGGCTAAGCCTGGACAAGGGGCAGATGTTCAGCACATCTTGGTGAAGTTAGAGGAATTTGGCACGGTGTTTTACCTTTGCAAGTCAGCACTGGAGGAATGCTTTGCACATATGAACTATCTCATGCTCACCAAACTGCTTATTAGTTTCAGGCACTGGCCCCTGTGTTATTATGGCCTTGATAACTTTATTAAATTCAGCCCCAGCTTATTCATCTCGCAGAATGGCCCTAACTATTTGTAGATATTTTAAAGTAGCCATCCCTGCATGGTGATCGCTTCCAGACCTCGCTGAGAGACACGCATGTGTTTGAAATGCCTGCTTTCCTTCTCCATTTCACCATAAAGTAGCCAATTTAATTTTGCACAATACCATTTGATAACAACCATGTGTGTGTGTCTTCAACGTTTATGTACTTCAGAGAAGGTACTGCTTGGTCAGTGTGAGATAATTTCACAAAGAAAAACGGAACCAGATGTTGCTCCTTTTCACTTGGCTTCTCTGCCTGCCTATCTTGTTTCTAATGTCAATCTCCACTCAGGTTTTCCATTACCTTGGGAAGGGGATATCTTTACACTGTTGTGTTTTCATTACCAACGTGCCTGACAAAGTGTGTGGAGTAGCTGAGGTAGATGATTATCAGCTTAGCACCTCTGAGATCATTAACGAATGGTAACGGTGCTCAGGAGACAAAGAAAGGGAGAGGGAGTATGTTTGGTGTGGGTTTTTTTGGAGGAGCTCCAAAGGGAAAGGTCATCTTTTGGACCAAATGTCATGGAGAGTGTCTGGATGCCTGGGATACAACTTTGACTATTCCAGGGAGGAGCAAAGGGCATCCTCAGCTGCAGTAAATGGGCTGAAGGATCTGCAGGTGAGCAGATGTCCTCATCAGGTGCTTGAATGGATGGGTTTAGAGGCAGTGTTATTTGGTGAGGTCTTGTTGCTGTTTATGGACCTCCTGCCTGGCTGGCAGAGTCGAGGTAAAAGTGGCAGCACCTGGGTGAGTTGCTTGTGTGTTGGAAAAGAGAAGGGGTGTTTCCCTGAAGTTGTGAAGCAGTAAAATGGGGAGGACAGAGGAATTTGCTGATGGAAGGGAAGAGTTATGCTATGTAGAAGTGCTGCTGGGCATGAGACACACCACAAAGGGTCTGGAGTAAAAGCAGCAGCCTGAAAGAGTAACTACAGAAGTACTGGAGGTCCAGGAAAGCTCACAGACTCTGAGAAAACAGGTGGAAAGTGGGATATAATATTCTGGAGTCACCATGCAGCTCAATGTCTGGCAGACTAAGAGGAGATTGCCAGGGAGTGCAGCATGATCTGCATCTTCTTCACTGCACCAAACATGGCATGCCAAGGCACTCCCAGGTCTTCTCCCTGACTGGCTATTGAGGCTGAACAATCTCCATTCAGAGCTGCCAGTTGTGGTCCAGCTAATCTCCATTTGGACTATGAACTTCAGACAGGACACTGCTGTGCCAGACAGATCCTGTCCCGGCTTGGGTGCAAGTGCTGTGCATCCTTCTTGGCAACACCTGCTGCCAAGCACCAGGCTCACAGATTGCACTTCAAGGAGAGGAAGGAGTGTGTTATCTGCCTGGATATCAGAACGGGGGCAGCACTGTCCTACCAATGACCCATCCTTGTGACAATGACAAAATCAGCCCCAAAGCCTCTGTGGAGAACACTACCAAATATGGATGAGGCAAGTGCAGAGACCCAGAAGCTCAAGCTGCCCAGCAGTGTTATTGCAAGTTATGCAGTCTCATTTACAGGTGCTTTTACCTTGACACTGGCTGTTATTAAGCTCCATTATGAGAAGAACACTTTGTGATCCTCCCATGACTCACCAGTCTTGTGACATCCTGGCAGGAGGGAGTCCTTGGCCGCCTCTCGCGTGCTGGCAGGGCTGGAGGCGCTGGGAAGGAGCCGTTAGAGTAGGGAGTGTCCAGCCTCCCTCACAGCTGCCTTCTGGGACAGCTGAGCTGGGCAGGGATGGAGTGCAAAGCAGAGCCTGTTTCCTCTGGCTTGGATTCATGAAGATCTGTGGATGGTTCAGAGGACAATGGCATGATTTAGGACCAAGTGCTTGGGCTTTGAGGATGTCACATGCTTTCTGTTCAGTGGTTTAGAATCGCAGAATGGTTTGGGTTGGAAGGGACCTTAAACATCATCTAGTTCTGACCCCCCACGCCGTGGGCAAGGACATCTTCCACTAGACCAGGTTGCCCAAGGCCTTGTCCAACCTGGCCTTGAACACCTCCAGGGAAGGGGTCAGAACATGAGCTCAGTATGAGCCTTGCATGTCTTACTTCTAGTTAAATCACCCCAAATCTGTAGGAAGCCTCGTAGAGGTGTGAGCTGTTCTTGTGAGTTATTCTCCTTGCCATCAGCACTGTATGGCATATGGTAAAGCCCCAGAATGGGACAATTTCTCCAAGCAGCTGGCTGAACTCATGCAAATCCTGTAACCGGATGGCACGCAGGCCAATGAGCAAAGGTCCTGCAGAAAGAAGTCTCTGATAATCACCATTTCTTAGGGACTAATCCTAAATGCCTTGTCTCCCCATCACTGCTTGCAGTAAAAACAGCAGGTGCCCATGCAGAAATCCTTTTCCCAGCACCTTCTTCACATCTTTGCTTTCCTAGAGAGAAGTTGAAAGACTTTCTGACAAGGATGCAGAAAAAACATTATCAATTTTTTAAAAGTCTTTTTCTCTTGAATTGTCAACTGTTTGTGAGTTAATTTATTCCCACCACCACCTTTAAAAAAGTAATTTTGTCACTCTGTGCACTTTCAATCCAGTAGATTGTAGGAGAATGCAATTCCACTGGAGGCCTGGCTGGAAGGGAAGAGAGATATTTGCTTAATTCATGCCTAACTGGCAATCATCTTGGCAACGTCTTAGCCTCACTGCAGTCAAGGTGGCTTTCATCACTGGAGGTATAATTTGTCTCTGCCTTTCCAATTGCACCTTCCTCTCATCTCCTGCTGCATTCTACCTGAGCTAATAAAAATCCAGCTCCTGCCCCAAGCTAGTGAGATGCACAGAGGTGAAGAATAGTGCCCTGTGCATGGTTGTAACCCTAAATGGTCTGTGTTACTCTCTACTGGAAAGGTCTTGGTGACAGCAGAGCTGTACCTCCACATTGCAAGGCTGCCTGTGACCTTTATTTCCTTCAGGGCTCCTTGGAACAGCCACCCACAGTCAATTGTTCCATTGATTTCAGTGGATATCAGATGAGATCTTTGGTTCCTGAGGGCAGGATTATCAACCTGGGATATCTAAGGTGAGAGCTCAGCTCCACATAAAGGGCCATAGATAAGGGACCGGATTTTTAGAAGGGTGAGTTCAGGTATTCAGAGCCACTGCAAATTCTGTTTACTAATTTAGGTACCCAAATCCTCCTCCTCAAGTGTGTTACACACAGCCTCAGGTATGTCCCTCGGGTCACTCAGTTGGCAAAACAAAATGTGCAGCTCTCTGGGGCTGACTGCAGAAAGCCCTTTCTGCAAAGCATAAGTCTTGATTGTGCTCCACCAAAGTCACCACAAGGCATGGAGCCAGAAATGCCACCATGCCTGACCCATGTCACCTCCACCAGAACCCAGATCTCCTTGTGCTGCAACATGCCTGGCTAGTGAGAGTGGTGTAAGGGTGTACATGATGATGATTTTCACACAGCTACAAGAATTGTATAATCTGACATAGACCATGTCACCCAAAGCACTTTGAGAAATGCTGGAAAAGTGCCTTTGAAGAGGGACTGGTTAAGATCTCCAAGTCCTTTTTGCTCTTCCTCATCCCACTCTCAGCCCAGCACCCTGGTCCTTATTTTCTAGGTCATCCCAAGCACGGCTTTCTCTTCTGTGAAAATGCTCAGGTCATTTGTTAGTGACAACAGGAGACAGATCTTTTGGTGATGTAAATCAATGTCACTTCAAAGCTTCAGTGGAGCAATACTTATTTACACCTCCAGATATCAGATCCTCATGTTTGGCTTTCATGTGTGTCGCAGCTCTTTTCTTCTGAAAGGTAACATTTTGTCACAAATTTCTATAATTAAGCCCCCTCGTTTCTATGGTGATAGACATTACACCAACTCATAAAATAAACACCCCCAGCACAGTTTAATTCTGGCAAAGCCTTGCTAAACACCTTTCCATCACTCCTCATTAGGAAGGCAGCAAAACGCTCTTAACAGACTATCTTATCAAAATTAGGGGAACCATTCAACTCCTTCATCTCCTCCTCCCCCTCCCCCCCAAAAAAAAACCCCACCAAACCTGCTTTTGAAAAGTTGTTCTAAACAAGTTTCTCCCCAAAAATCTCAGAAGTATTAAATCCTCATTAATATAAGCTCAATGTATTTATGGTGTCAAAAATGTGTTTTATGAAAGCCAAAAGCGGAGTTGCACAAGTTGCCTCATTATCAATAATCTAGCATCGTCCCTTTTATGTGTCATTTCTTTACACAATATACTATCATTTATGACTTTTAGCAAATACATCATGGCAAAGGATTACTCTCATCAGAGGCATGCTTTGAAAAGGATATGCTAATTTCTAGAGAGCAAGAAAACATCAAAACAGTGCCAGCAAATAGCCAAGGGACTTTCATGTCTTAATATCCTTCAGAAGTGCTTTATCTCCTAGTGCAACGTGTATCATAGTATAAACAGGAAATGAAACAGCCAAGGCATCAAAGAACCACCAGTGCATGGCTGTAATTTTAGATCAGGTTTAATAAAGGTTATCTGCAGCAGGCTAATCAAACAAAAGGGTGTATGTTTTAAAGCGCCATTTGATAATTTTCATTTAAGGCTCCCGATCAAAGAGATCCTAACAATGTCTTACTGACTCCAGATAGATCCCTTTGCTTCACTTTTCAAAGTAGCTTCGTTTATTGCTGGTAAAACTGGTTTTGATGTTCTGATTTTTTAGGTGGAGGAGAGATCAGAAAGTGCTCTGGTTTCCTGTGCACCTTAATTTGAAAAGCAATAGAAAGAGAGCTGAGAAGGAAATGAGCAAATGCAGCCAGGGTCAGGAAGATCTCTAGGTCGTTTCTGCAAGTTCTCAGTGGACCAAGGTGGGACTGGGCATAGGATCCCATCCCAAACATGATGCAAGGAGGGGAGACAGATCTGGTCAGGATTGGGCCAGGCTGTTGTCTAGTTAATGAGAATGCAAAATACCCTGGAAGTGAGAGGCAGGGGGGGAAATAGAGTAGCTTGGTCTTGGCTTGTTGCTGAGCCAAGGCAGAAGCCAGACCGGCTGTTCCAACAACACTTCTCAGCCATGGCCAGCAGGAGAAGCTCCACTGGCACCATCAATATGTGACCAAGAAAGTGAAGATTGCAGCTTGACTGTTGCAACCGAGGAGAAAACCTGCAGTTCTTCACCCCCTTGTTTGGTGACTGATTCTTTGACTGCACTTCCAGGCCAGATCTGATTCATGTTGGTGACCAAAAACTGACTCTTTGCTGATTTCTGAAAGCAGAGTCATCCTGATAAGGAAAGACTGTGAGCTGCTCACAGCCGGGGAGAGCACTTGTTTGGGATGCCAGTGTAGTCTTCTGTGTTCCTGGGTTATTAATTATTCTGTTTGAGCTGAGAAATTTCTCCAAGTAAGAGTTTTATCAAAACTGTTCTGTTCCTGGCAAGGCTGATATATCCAAGGAACTGAACACAGTTCAGATATTTTGTGAAAGCTTTCTGCACCACTCATGTTTCAAACTGGATTTCACACAAAGATGATACTTCCCATTAAACATGAAATTTCACCTTGAACATTCAGGCATAAATATGCCTTGCTGCAGGCAGTCCTTGGGGGAGGTATGGTGGGATGGCTTCTGGAAATAGCAGAAAAAGCTTCCAAATGTCCCAGGCATCAGGGCTGGGCAGGTCTGGCTCTTTTGAGGAGTGATTTTGGCTCTTTGGGTCCATCTTTGCCCCAGCAGTGTCTGAAGGAAGGGGCTGGTAGGGCAGCAGCAGTGGCACAACCAGGGGCTGGGCAGGCTGAGCATCATCCTTGTATTGATGGTGGTGGGTTTGTGACTTTGTGTTTGTGAAACTTGTTGGGTTTTTTCATGTCCAGAAATCCAAAGCACCACAGGGGGCAGTTGTAAAGAGAAATCCAAATAAGTAAAAAATTCACCCTTGGGTGCACTTCTTCTAGTTGGTAAGAAATGTGCTGACTCCCAAATGTTCTCCTTCCCACACACTTGATGAAATGCTGGGTTTGTACACACACAAGTGTATCTGTTCCCTGCTGATGCTCTCTTAAATATTTCAAAGTATTCTTATGAACCAATATACTTTTATCATGGTATTTGTAAGAGCACAAGACCTTGGTTGTACCCATGCAGCCTTGGTTTGCTTCTCCTTCTTTTCAAGTCAATTTTAAATTACCAGTGAAGTGCTGATAGTCACAAAAATCTAGTTATTGGCCATGAAAGCTCAACCAGAAGTAATCTTCCCCCAAACCAGTCCCATGAAATATTCATGCTTTGGGATTGCTGTTCCATGCTGGGCGGTCACTTCCCATAGTAAATGTTTCAGGAGAAGCGAAATGGTGATTCCTCTGCATTGGAGAAACGTGAAGGCTGCCAAACTGCTTGGCAGAACCCTCTGCTAAAAAACAAAAGCCAGGGCTAGCTTGTTAAAATAGCC
The DNA here is from genome assembly GCF_026170545.1 of Melanerpes formicivorus. Taxonomy (NCBI): domain Eukaryota; kingdom Metazoa; phylum Chordata; class Aves; order Piciformes; family Picidae; genus Melanerpes; species Melanerpes formicivorus. Next base: position 4,544,851 of record NW_027142373.1, on the reverse strand, counting down.
ACAGCAGGCGTCAGGCTCCCGTCACAAGAGATGCAGAGAGCGGTGCCCAGCGGCGTCCCTTCTGCCACCCGCCACATCGATCTCCGACGGACCTGCAGGTCCCTCCCTGGGCTGGATTATCGGCTCGGGTGCAGACACCAATCAATAGTGACTGAAGGCTGGTAATGACCAAATGTCAGAGACTTTTCAGCAGCTTTTTTGAACTAATATTGGTGCTTCCTAATCCCGTTATCAAAGGGTACCATGAAAAACACCATGACGGTGGCGACGAGTTGCCAACCTTTTGCAGACTCATATTCTTGAAGCCAGAAGGAACCCATTCAATAATCTTTTTTTTTTTTTTTTTTTCTGCTGACCTTTATTTCATGGGCCATTAGGTTTCATCCATATCAAGTCAATAAGTGGTGTCTGACTGAGGTACAACTTGTGCTTGGCAAAAGCCTATCTTCAAAGGAGGAAGCCGGCCTTGATTGAAGACATTGGAGCTGGACACTTCACCACCCTTTGGCAGTTCAACACAGTGGTTATGACAGTTTATTTCTGGGCACTCTTCTGCCCAGGGAAGTTAACTCAGGACGAGGGAATGTGTGTGAGTAAAGACAACAATCTCTTTCTACTTGACCGTCTGCAGGCACAGAGGCACAGCAGTCATTCAGAAGTGCTCTACAATGGCTGCTGTGTCTACAGGCTTTATTTTGGATTTGTCTGCCTGGGTTTCATCTATTAGTGCTTTTCACTCTGTTCCCCTCCTAACCAAAGAGCTGTGTGTTTCAGGCTGACGTGCTTTCTTCACGCCTCATCCCCATCTCCTACTCACTAACAGTCCCCAGGGTTTGGGCATGGTGATATCTCATGTCACCTCCAAATGTTTCTTTCTGCATTGGCCAAACGAAAAAGTCTTGATCCAGCTGTATTTCTTGAGGTTCATGCTTTGCTTTCCTACTGACCTTGACTGGCTGGTCTTGGGGAGGTTCTGCGTCAGCAGCAGGAGAGAACTTGTCATGGATGCAGGATCTGACATGTGGCCTTCTGCAGTGTGCACCTTCTTGTTGGTGTCACAGAATCATAGAATGGTACAGGTTGGAAGGGACCTCTGAAGACCATCGAGTCCAACCCCTGTGTGCAGGGCTGGGACTTTCACCATGTCTGGAAATGTTATTTAAGAAGTGGTGCTGAGCTGTGTCTGCATGCATGCCAGGCCACAGCTAATGGCTTTGCTTAAGAGTTGTCTGTGACCCCTAGTCCTTGGGAACATGGGGACACTAGCTGGCAGGTGGCAAATAAAATATACATGGTGAAAAACATGCCTGAGCTCAGCAAACAGTGTGCCTAGGTCCTAAAATTATCCAAGACAGTCTCCATAATTTTTATGGGAGAAAATGAAGTCTTCAAAGCAGGAAGGAATTTAAACCATCCCTGGTTCAAAGAAAATTGCCACATGCCAACAAACATTCAGAATGATAATATTTTGCTAAAGCCCCAGTAAATCTTTGTGTGGTTTCTCTGCATTTCCTTTCCCATTGCTGTTTGTTGCTCATACATCCACATTCACACTGGGAGGTGAAGGAGGGAATTTGATGCAATGCCCTGGGATATGGTTTTGACTCAGTAACATTGCTTCCAGTGCAGGCTGCTTCTTCCAAGCATCTTCAGAGCATTTGCTGAGCACCAGAACATCCCAAGCCAAACACAAGCTTTCAAAAGTGTTATCAATATCTCATATTAACAACTGTAATTAAAAACATTAAGCAAATGCACCAAGAGCCTCTCTGGGAGAGTGCTGGAACCTGTGTTTGCCTCTGTGTTAAAGTAATTGCTTCAATTACACTTGTAGGTGGTTGAAAGTGTGTCTGCACTCAGGGAACAGGAAGGAAAATGAGAAGGACCTAAGAAATACAATTGTGTGACAAGTTTTTGAAGTATGAGTGCATGTTGTCACTGTCCCCTTAGCAGCAAAGGAGGCAGAGGGCTATGCAGAGGGGATGAGAAAGGAGCTCATGGTGCTGATAGGGACAAATACTGACCTGCCACACAGGTCAGGGGGCAAACCTAAACTTTCTCCCCTCTCAATCTGGGATAAAGCAAGTGTCTGGATGGCTTCATGAAGTGGGACAGCAAGAGGAAATCCATCTGTTGCAGGACACCAGCATTCCATGACTCCAGCCTCTTGCTGCCCATGGCTTGTGACTTTGGGGTGTAGGCACTTCTGGAGGCAGATTTTGACATTTGTTTATTAACTGACAAGTGGAAAAGTCTAAAGCAGAACACATGATGCAGATTCCCCCTCCACACATCTTTTCCAGGAGGTTGGAGCTGACTACACATTCACAGCTTGAGCACATATGTGTGAAAGGGATCCAGATTTGAAAGCCTTTGGTTGGAGCAGCAGTGGTGTGAGAGCAGTGTCTGTCTCCATGTTCCAAGATAGGGCCTGAGTCCAGCAGTGGGGAAGGATCTGCCTCCATGCAGATTCTTCCTCATTCCAATTACTTACCAGATTAAACCTTCTTGTTTATGGCCTTATGGCTCTTCCAAAATGTTTTGTAAATCCAAGTTTGGATTTAAATTCATAATTGGGACTTTTTACAAGGGCTTGTTGTGATAGGATGAGAGGGAAAGGACTGAAGCTTGAGGAGGGCAGATTTAGACTGGAGACTAGGAAGGAATCCTTCCCAGTGAGGATGTTGAGACACTGGACAGATTGCCCAGCGAGGTTGTGGATGCCTCCTCCCTGGAGGTGTTCAAGGTCAGGTTGGATGAGGCTTTGAGCAACCTGGGCTGGTGGAAGGTGTCCCTGCCCATGTCGTGGGGGTTGGAACCAGATGATCTTTAAGGTTCCCTTCCAACATAAATCATTCTATGATTCTGTGAACTGAATTCCATTTATTTCAGCCTAAACAGCTACAGAGACTGGCATGCAGGCAACAACCAACAGCGGCTAATGGTTATCATCAGGGTACCATGGAGTTGTAAAAGTAATGGTAATTGAGTAATAAGGCAAGAAGAGCTCGGTAATAAGGCTAGAGGAGCTCAGGCTGATCCAGCAATGCCTCACTGACATAGCTGTACAGAGACAGCAAATCAGGGAAGTCACTTCCTATTACGCACTTTTGCCCTGAAGGAGCTTAGCTACTTTGGCAGAGCAGATGACATTAAACAGATGAAGAAGAAAAATGGCTCAAATGTGATTATAATACATCTGCGTAGCTGTCACAGCCCCCTTTCAACTTGTGCTGGATGAAAATAACCTCTCCAAAACAGAAAGACTTTTAGGGCTGAGGTTAATTGCAAAAAAAGCTCTAAATAACATAATCACAACCCCCCACACACCAAATTTTATTATTAGTGTGAGCCAGCAGCTTGCTCTGAACTTTGCAGAACAAAACGTTTGCCCTCCACTTGCAAACCTTGCCATAAAATAGACAAATCCTAACTCTCTGCTGGAACAGACCTGTAGCTGTTTCTTAATGTGCACCAGGTTGCTTATTATCCCTGCACCAAAACTCCTATCACTGGTGAGCCTGGAGTCAAGCCCTTGATCATCCACCGGCTGCTCAGCACCGGGGGAAGGGCAACACATCTGGACCCAACGTTAGATCCCCCTGCACCACCTTCTTCTGGAGCATGCTGGATGAAATCCCTAATCTGACCACCTCCTGTAAACTTAGCAAAGAATAGAAGGTGGAGCTGCTTTATTGCTCCATTACAAGCCTGTCCAGAAAGCTTGGCATTAGATTGTGCAGGGCTGTGTTGAATCTTCATCACAAAGCTTAAGAAACCACATGAAGCCTCCTATGGATTTTTTTTTCCACGTGTGTGAAAAGAGCAGAGATCTTCAGAGAAGATTTGTGGCCCTGGTGACCACCTGGCGTGCAATTTACCATTCCCCTGGTGTGAACGTGAAGCTGGGTGAGACTCAGAAGTTCTGACAGGGTTTTGCTTTCAAAGTTGGGTTTGTTTAAGGGACTCAAAGGGGTGCTGAGCTGCCTGGATCCGAGCCAAAGAAAATGTTGATGCAAATCCTGCAAAGTAAACCTACCCCCTCCCGGGGTCACGTGCTGTGTAATTGTTTTCTATCTTATTTCATGCAAGGTCCCCAATCTATCAGTGTGACAAGCACCGGGCTTCATGTGGCAGCATGGAAGCATTTCTGATTTTCTTTCCACAAGGCTGGAAAAACCCTACCCTGCTCTGCCTCTCCCCTGCCAAATGCTTCACGCTTCAAGTTTGAAGAAGTTTTATAACGAAGTTTAGAAACTGAGTCAGTGTTGAAACCAGATGTCCCCAGATGCCAGCACAGTTCATGTTCAGTACTCCATATGTGACTCTGAAAGTAGTCACAAAATGCCAGGTTGGAAGAGACCCCAAGGATCACCTGGCCCAACCTTTGTAGGTGGTAGTATAGTTTAAATGCCCTTGAACTTTGACTTGGGTGTCGTCTTCCCATCCCTCAATCCAAGACAGATTTAGCCCACTACAGCATCTCCCCATCCAGGCTACCCCCCTCAATCCATTCTATTTCCCACACTTCTTCAGAGAGACATGAGGGCAGTAAGGCAGCTCAGTGAGTGTTGTGCCTGCCATGGTTTTGGCTCTCTTTAATACCAAAACCTGGTTTCCCATCACTAGCTAATTGATTCCTTAACACTAAAATGTCAAGCTGGGATGGCTGGCTGTTAGGAATCTGCAGCCACAAACTTTCCAGTGCTAACAAGGCAGACAATGATCTAATACCAGGCATTGCAAAGGCCAACATAACGTAACCGAAGAGCTGCCTGAAAGCTGCTGCAGCAAAAACTCCTCTCTACTGAAGAGCATCTTCTGGAAGCAGCTTGGTTTCTGGATGTGACAACATTCATGGCATTCCAGGGTGAAATTCCTCTCCCCTGATGAGGGGCAAGCACTGCATTTGCAGGCTGCTTCCTTCCAGCACTTTTAGCCAGGAATGGTCTGTAGGATTACGCTGGCATCAGGTTTCCTAGCTAAACTTTTGGGATGTTACACTCTTACATGGTCAAAGAGAAGTGGGAAAGATAGAAAGGCCATTAAAAATGGGAGTAAAACGCCCTGGGAAGGGATAAAATTGAGTTCAGTCATTACCCAAGCTTCTTTTCAGGAAATGGGAGAGCAGCACAGCACCAGAACAACTGCTCTTCCAACCCCACTCCAGCACAGAGGAGGTGGCAGACCAAAACCAGTTTTCCTCTGAACCTGTTAATAGTGATCATCCCTTCTGATGAAGGGCAGCTAGGGTTTTGTGGGAATGCTTGGGAAGCAGGAGGGGGCAGAAATGAGAAACTCAGCTCCACGTGTGTGTGTTAATTAAGGTAACTGCTGCCAGCTGGGCAGGTAGGGAGTGCTGCTGGGGCTGCCTTGGGCCTCCTGGCAGGGCAGCTCCTGGGGCACCTGAAGTGGCTGGTTTTGCATCTCCGTGGGGATTTTTGGAAGGTAAGAGCCTAAATTTGTTCTTTAATGAATTTTGGTGCTCCAAGGTGGAGAGCTTGTTCTGTTCTTACAGTCCTCATTTGTTTGGTGTTGGAGGCAGAGGGAGGTTGTTGCTTTTCTGGATGTTGCAGAAGCTGGGACTGGTGGCTGCTGGTTTTTGTTTCCAGTGGGAGTTGATGCAAATAAACCCTGCTGTTTTGATCCACGTGGGTGACAGCAGCCCTGGAGGTTTGAAATAATGCTAAGAACAAACTTCATTAAACTTGCTGCATGTCATGTGGCTTTGGTGCAAAAATAAAAGGCACCACCAGTGTCCACAGTTTGAGCTGCGTACTTACAAAACTCAGGAGGCTCTATGGTGAACCCAGCTTGGACTTGGGAGTTGTCTTGGGTTTGGGATGCATTGCCAGCCTGGTTTTGTCTTGCCTCTCCAAGTTGGTGTCATTTTTGCTACCCATCAAAACTAAAGAGGCAGCCCTTTTGAAGCTTCTATTAAAGCAGATTAATTCAAGATTTTGGGGATCTATGTGCAAAGGATGCAGGAGGGAGCAGCCTGGGAATGACCTAGAGGCACTGGATGTGTAACAGTCAGCAAAACTGGCTGTGTTATCTAGCTGTCAGAGACTGAGATACCTTTCAAGAGCTGTAAAGAAGCTAGCAGAGAGATTGGAGTCCAGAGCCTTGCATGGAACAGATCAAAATGGTTTTGTGGGTTTGGTAGATCAAGCACCTGTTTTGTTTTAATTGAATTTGCTCCTCAGTTTTTCTATCAGTGGTACATGAACCATGAAACACACCTGTGGTCTGCATGAATCAGCTGAGGAGGGTTGAAATGCTTTTTGCCAAGAGTGATCCTCTTCAGAGGATGTGCTTGTTTTGGCTCCTGAGAGGAGCCTTGGGTTATGACAACAGAGAGGGAGCATTTCAGAGCCATTAATGACATCTGCAGCCTCCCAGGAATGTGTCAGATAGTTAATTATTGTGTTGAATCCTAATTCTATCGTGCCAGAGCACGGGCAGTTTGTTTGGGTACTCTTTCCTTCCCTCCCTTCGCTGCAGATAAAGGAGTTCAGCTTAATCATTAAATCTCCATCTTGATCCATGTAGGTCAGGCAGTGAACCCGAGTCAGATAGCACAGCAGCATTTACAACCTTATCTCCTTCACAATAAAGAGCAAGCAGGAAGCTGCTGCTGTTGTCTGCTCTATTTTATTATTTCTTTTTAAAAATACAGGTTTATTTAAAGAAAAGCCACCTTGAAAATGGTAGTGGAGAGAAGGAGAAGGAGTATGGGGCGGGGGGGGGGTGGGGGGAACCTTCCAAACAGCAGCTTCTGTAAACAGGATGAAATCAGATAAAGAAATTACTGTAAAAATATTGCCTCATCTCTAGAGCTCAGAACTTTTTTTTTTCCCCCCCCTCTTTTTTATCTTGGAGAAAGATAATGAAAGAGGAAGCTTGAAACCACATTTCCATTGATGTTTGAATACACAACTGCTGGATTTAAGAACTGGAGGAGATCAAAGAGAATGGTTTTCATTCCGATAAAATTATAGCAGTTCTGGTATAGGGTGATGGGCTCATTTCTGAACTCCACGACACAAATAGTTGTTAAGGCACCTTCTTTTATTTATCTCCCCCCCACCCCTTTGCTAAGACCTAAATGCCAGGAATTCCTAAGGATTAATTAGGAGTGTGGCTAATAACGTTATAATAGCTACATAGGCTATTAGGACGCCGCTCTTCAGAGTACTCTCTGGGAGCACAAAAACATCTGTAGGATCCAAAGGGAACGGGAATGCCTGTTCCTTGCTACTGTATATCACATTTCCCATGAGTGTTGGATCCTGACACCGTGCTATGGCAACTTAATTTTTTCATCAACACGCATGCTGACATCCATTACCAAGTACAAGCTGCAAGCTGAAGCCATTCATGTACGTGGAGCTAATACAATTATTTATCACATGCTACAGAGTGGTTTAAACCATGCAATGATAGTTATCAGGAAGGGTCTGGGGGGAATGCAGCAGTGATGCAGTTGTGCTGGAGTGGGATGTTCACGTGCTCATTCACAGGTCGCATTGGGCCAGAAGGGACCTTCGAAGGTCATCTTGTCCAGCACCCCTGTAGTCAGCCGGGATGCCTCCAACTAGATCAGGCTGCCCAGGGCCATGCTGATTCTGATTTTGAGTATCTCCAGGCACAGGACCCCAACCACATCCCTGGGCAGCCTGTTCCAGTTTTACCACTCTTGTTGTAAAGGTCTTTTTCCTTATGTCCAACCTAAATCTGCTCTGCTCCAGTTCCAAATCATTGTCCCCTGTCCTATCCCTACAAGCCCTTCTAAACAGTCCTTCCCCAGCCTTCCTGTAGATCCCCTTCAGATACTGAAATGCATCTCTAAAGTCTCCCTGGAGCTTTCCCTTCTCCAGGCTGAGGGACACCAATTCTTTCAGCCTGTCCTCATATGTGAGGTGCTCCAGCCCTCTGATCATCTTTGTGACCTCCTCTGAACTCACTCTCTCAGGTTCATGTCTCTCTCATTTTGGGGCTAAGGCTTCAGTCCTGCAGTGAATTCATGAAGATTTCCTGTGCCTGTGGAAAGATCTATTGACCTGGGATGGCATCACTGTAGTTGTTGGGAGATATTTTTTGTTGTGGTTGTTGTTTGAGAGAGCTGTGGATTATATCAGGGCTTGTGTCAGCTGCAGTGTGGTAACCTCCTATTTGCATGCCCTGAGGATGTGGATGTGATTTAATGCAGCTGATGCAGAAATGAATTTGTCCATGTCGGTCATACAGCCTAGCTTGGGATGGAATCCAGTTTGGTGGAGATTTATCCACTTTTCCTTACACTTCAAAACTTCAAGTTTGACAAAAATCATATTCACTTTGGTCACAGTGTAGGAGGGGAAACACAAACTTTCACAACTATTTTTTTTTCTGGGTTGTTTTTTTTGCTGGCTTTTGTGTTGGTTTGTTTTTTTTAGAGGTGTTTTTGTTGCTTGTTTCAGTTGGGGGTTTGAGGTTAATAGTTTTGGGGTTTATCTTTTCAATACCTGGAGCAAGTTGTGATATGTGCAGTGCAGAGAAATGAGGGCAAGGTGCTAGGGAGGGAGAGTGGGTGTGTCTTTTCCTACAGATCACCTATGGGCATGGAAATCCAGGTCTATAAGGGCTGATGTTGGAAGAGCTGATCAGGCAGTGGAGAGGGAAAGTCTTAGCTTGAGAGGCTGTGTGATAAGACCAGTCTTGCTCTGTTAATGATAACACTCATGGAGAAGATGGTTTGCACCTGAGGCCCAGGACAGTACCAAGGCTGATGGCCAACTTCATGACCAGCAGAGCTCTTGCTTCAGATTTAGTTTTAAACCTCTCTTTGAAAGAGACAATCCCTTCTGTCACACCCAGCCAAGAGGGTGGATTTGCTCATTTTGGATGCCGTGGACTGGGGGTCCATCATGGTGTAAGAAAAAGGGAATTTTCAGCAGGACAGTTTATACTTCAGTAACAAAGAGCAACAATGCTGGTGAAGGATCTAGAGGACAAAACCTATGAGGAGAAACAGAGGCAACTAGGAAGTTTTAGTTTGGGGAAGAGGAGGCTGAGAGACCTCATTGCTCTCTACAACTACCTGAGGGAAGTTGCATGAGGTGGGGGTTGGTTTCTTGTCCCTAGTATCAGGTGATAGAATGAGAAGAAACAGCCTGAAATTGTGCCAGGGAGGCATAGGTTGGAGATCAGGAAAAAATTCTTTGCTGCAAGAGTGGTCAGGGATTGGAACAGGCTGCCCAGGGAGGTGGTGGAGTCACCATCCCTGGAGGTGTTCAAGAAATGTGTGAACGTTGCACTTCAGGACAAGGATTAATGGTCCTGGTGGTGTTGAGCTGATGACTGGAATCAGTGATCTTAGAGGTCTTTTCCAACCAAAACAGTTCTGTGATCCTATGATAATGTCAGCATGGTGTTTGCTCGTTGTGCAACCTGCTTGTACTGCCTCTGTAGGGTGGGCACAGCCACATGTTCCATGTTTGCTTGTGAAAGGTTTGGGATTGAGGTTTTTTGTCTCTGTATTTTTGTGAAGCAGGCAGGTTTGTTCTCTGTTGTTGACCAGTTGTTGGACTTGGGGACCATCAGCCTGCTCCAATCTGTCAGCTGAGCTCCATCTCCCCTTCTTTCTCTGTTATTCTGGTTTTATTAAGTCCTTGAGCAAAACATGGTTCCTGTGCTCTCACTTCTGCCTTACCAGATATGCCTTGTACCTCAAAGCAGCCTAGAAATGGGCCAGCTCTTACCACAAAATTATTTTATTTAGGCTTTTCTTTTTGGTTTTGTTTTTTTTTTTTTTGCTGGCAAAGTGCCCTGTGTGATGCCACACTGAGCTGCCTGATAGAGAGGATAGTGTTGCTTCAGCTTAAAATTAGCTTGTGTTCAGGGTGGGAACAGAGGACAGCTTGTGCAATTAAAATGGTGATTATCAAAGTCATGCCTAATAAAGTCATCTGTGACTTGCTGAACTCGAGTTAATAACCATGAAATTGATGGTTAAGAACAGAAGGACCATCAGTGTGGTGGGTGATGTGCCAAAGGTAGCCAATGGAAGGCAATAAATAGCTGCCTTGGGACAGGAGCTGTGTTAAACCCACGCTGAGCATCTTGCTGCTTTCACCACCTCTTGCTCCTCCTTGATCCTAAATGTTTCTCCTCTTGCTGTCACATCATGGGACCACTGTATTTCAGTCACACCTGGGACCACTGTATTTCAGTAATTTCTAAGGTTTTTGAAGGGGCTCAGGAGGAAGGGGAGACCCAGCACTTGCTGCAGGAGCTGTTCATGCCCTCCAGCACCAGTCCAGGAGCTGCACCAAGTTCAACCCCAAATCCTGCACCCAGGCTCTGCCACTGTTGCTTGTACTCATTGTCAAAGACCATCCCAAAGGGTGAGAACAGGCACCCAGCTCCTCACAGTACTCTTCCTCCTGAGGCTTTGAGCAAGTCCCTTGGGAGAAACAGATGCAGAGGCTATGCTGTTGCTGGAGGAGGAGAAGGAGCACAGCACAGCCAAGCCCCTGTGATCCCCTCTTGTTATAATGCTCGCTTAGAAGCGAGTTTTCCATACAGACTGTCCACCTGAGGATCTCTTTGTAGACATTAGTTAGTTTAATTAAGTTTCACTGTACTTGTCTGAGGCAGGGAAATTATGTTCCTGGGGTTTTTATACTGATGGAAACTGAGGCATGGAAGGAAAGTCCAGGGGCAGTTTGCGGGAGATCTGGTTCAGGGGGTAGGATTTCCTCAGGAAAGAAGAAAGAGAAGTCCTAAAAATTGGGAGGGAAAAAAATCTAAAGCCAGAAAAGCCTCAGAAAAAGGAAAATAATTTTTTGGAAAGCTACACATTGAAGCAATTTTGAGTAAAGCTTTTGGAAATAGGGTGCAGCAGTTAGCTTTAAAATTAAAATCTTCTGGTGGGGAGTAGGTTCAGCTTCAAAAATCATGGTCTTAAACAAGGGTCAGCCCTAGGTTTAAGAAGAACCAGAAGGATTTTCACTGCAAAATTAGAATTGCCAAAGGGGTGAACAGCATAAACAAGTAGAGGGAAATCACAGAGTGGTGGGGGTAGGTAGAGACCTCCAGAGATTGTCTCATCCAACCCCTGGCTAACGCAGGTTTGTCTAGATCAGGTTGCACAGAAACACATCCAGGTGGTTTTTGAAAGTCTCCAGAGGAGACTCCACTATTTTGTGGGCAGCCTGGCCCAGTGCTACAGCACCCTCAAAATAAAGAAGTTTTTTTAAGTTCAAGCAAAACCTCCTGTGTTTTAGTTTGTCCCTCTTGCCCCTTGTCCTTTCACTGGACACCGCTGAGAAGAGCCCAGTCCTATCCTCATGATCTCCACTCTTTAGACATTGATCAGCACTGATCAGATCCCCTCTCAGGCTGCTCTTCTCCAGGCTAAACAGCCCCAGGTCTCTCAGCCTTTCCCCATCAGAGATGCCTCAGTTCTCTCAGCATCTCTGTGGCTCTCTGTTGGACTTTCTCTGTTAGTTCCCTGTCCCTCTGGAACTGGGCAGCTCTGAACAGGGCACAATACTCCAGATGAGGTCTCACCGGTTCAGAATAGGAGGAGAACTTCTCTTGACCTTGGTCACACTCTTCTTCATGTACCTCATTAAAAAATGAAAAGGTGCTGTGGGAAAGGCCATTGGGCAGTATGCCTCAGCTGGGGGTTGGCACCACAGAGCTTCTGAGAAGCCCTCAGCCTGCCTTAGAAAATGAGTTTTGCTTAGCTAAGCCTAAACTCACTTGAAAATGCAGGGTTCCTCCAGCCTGACACTGAACTGTGAACAAGTCTCTATTGTCTGGGTGAAGAATTATGTCCCTGTCATCCACATTTCAGGGGTGCTGGGAGGGAGTCTGGCTCCTCTGGGCAAGGCAGGCACGGCGTAGGCTTGGAGCAAAGCTGCAGGCATTAAAAACACCAACATTTGGGCATACAATAAGCAATGTCAACCCTTTGTCTTGCTCTGCTTGCTCCTCTTCTCCCTGGGGACCAGTCCTGCATCGCTGAGACACTCCTCAAAGAGAGGGAAGTGGCCACTTGTCAGGGTGTTCAGCAGAGGGATGGGCACACTCTGGGGTGGGAACTGGCTGTGCTGTGGATGCACTAGTGGCTCTTCCCTGCTGAGGAGCTTGCTGGAGGGGGTCCAAAGGAGGCCACAATGATCTGAGGGCTGGAACCCCTTTGTTGTGAGGACAGGCTGAGAGAATTTGGGTTGTTAATTCTGGAGAAGAGAAGGCTCCAGGGGCACTTTCTTGTAGCCATTCAGTACTTAAAAGGGCTGGTAAGAAAGTTGGGGACAAACTTTTCAGCAGGAGTGTTGTGATAGGACAAGGGTGATGGCCTAAAGTAAACAAGGGTGATTCAGACTAGAGAGAAGGAAGAAATTTTTTATTCTGAGGGTGGTGAGACACTGGTGCAGGCTGCCCAGAGAGGTGGGAGATGTCCCATCCCTGGAACCATTCAAGGAGAGGTTGAATGGGACTCTGAGCAACCTGCTTTAGTTGAAGATGTCCCTGCTGACTGCAGAGGGGTTGGACGAGGTGATATCTACAGACAGTATCAACAGTGCTGTCAGTTAGATGCTCATCTGGTCACAGATGTTAGATACTATCATGGTGTTTAGCCATCTGTGCTTTACTCTTAAGCATCTCTGCTTTCTGTCCATGAAATCCTTACCAGAGCTAGAGAGGTGTTGCTTTCATGGGCTCCTCCTTGCAGCAATGAGGACAAAGGCTGGGAATGTAGCACTTTACCTGCCACCTCTCACGTTCCAGCAATGTCCTGGAAGAGCAAAGAGCTAGTGGAGTGGACTGTGGGGTGCAGGAAGGACACAATCATAGAATCATAATATGGTCCAGGCTGAAAGGGACCTCCAAAGGGCATCCAGGTGTTCAGGAGGAGACTTGACGGGGTGCTTGGTTACATGGGTTAGTTGATTAGGTGGTGTTGGATGATAGGTTGGACGCGATGATCTTGAAGGTCTCTTCCAACCTGGTTTATTCTATTCTATTCCTGTCCAACCTCCCCGCAGTCAACAGTGACATCTCCAACTAGATCAGGCTGCCCAGGGCCTTGTCAAGTCTTACCTTGAATATCTCCTGGGAAGGAGCCTCAACCACCTCCCTGGGCAAGAAAGGAGGCAGGAGAAAGTAAAAGGCCCAACCTGATCTACTCTAAATGACACAGGACCAGGCTCTGTCCCCCAGCACGGCTGAACCAGCTGGGGGCTGGCAAAGAAGGGTCTCCAGACCTATGGGTGGTTCTACAAGCCCCCTAACCCTTATGCTGAGGTTGTGATACTCAGCAGACCCAGGAGCATTAGAGCTGCAAATGATGTTGATCATCCCTTTGCAGAGCAGGGGGTTTATCTGTGAGCAATTCATGTCCCACAGAAGCAAGGGGGAGAAGAAAGCAATAATTGAAGCCGGTGCTCATTGAAAATCCCTCACATCAGAACCGAAGAACTGAAGCTGTGGGGCTTTTTTTTTTTTTCCACTGCAGAAATTATTTGGCCTTGAACCACACAGACCTCTCTTGCTACTCTGCAATTGAAAAGAGCCTTTTGTGAGGGGATTTTTTTTATTATATATATATATTTTTTTTTTTTAATAATTACTACAAAGCACTTCAAGAGGAGTTCTGATTGTCGTCTATTTTTCATTTCATGCTTTCATGACATTTTTGTTCAAGGATGAATCTTTTATGAAATGTCTATTTTAGGTTACACCTTCCAGAACCTTATTATTTTGCCTTTTAAAAAAGAAAGAAAGAAAAAGAAAAAAATGGAAATCCATCATGGGCAGGAGCATATTCTTTAAGCTCTCCCATTAGTATAACTAAATTCATCAGGGTATATGTTACTATTCATGCAAAATAGGTGTCTTCTTTCTTTAAACCTCTTGGCAAGTGGTTAAACTGATATGTATAATTTTTTTTTTCTTCTCCTTAACAAGTTAATGCAAGGCCAACTTCTTAAAGCCTTAGAGAGGAAAAAAAAAAAATCCAATCTGAAGATTCCCAGGCTGCAAAAGGACTATTTACATGGTTAAAATTATCCACATATCCCCTCTACTTAAAACTGTCCCCTCATCACATAAGACCCTTGCAAATCCATTCTGACTTCAAAAGAAGCGAAAGTTTCTCTTCCAAGAATTTTTTTTCCCCCCTCCCTCCCTCTCTCTCTCTCTCTGTGTTAGCACAGCCTGGCCTTTCCAGGTTGTAAGAGCCACCACATTTAGCTCAAGGGCCAATTTTAGGTCGTAGTTTCGTGGATGCTTTCTCCCATTGAGAGAGGAAATGAATGAAGGAGTTGGTGTTTGGAAAGCCTATTGAAAATGTAATTGTAGAGATGAAAGGTTTTTAGGGATCCCATTGTCCACTCTTGTGATACACACTCACTGTGAAAACATCACACTTGATGCCACAAAATCCTGTGGGACGCTTTCTTCTGAGCTGATTATCAGGTTTACAAATTACACCTTGACTCCTTGGCTCTCCTTACCTTTCCAAATCCAGGCTCCTTTCCCTGCAGCCACCAATGACTCTTCATGTCCCCAGTGCTCACAAAAGGGAAACTTCAAAGTTGCATCCCTAATGAATTCATGGGAACTAATTGTTTTAATTCATAGAAATATTCAGGGCAGGATATTTTCAAGTTTGTTCAGCCAAGGAGCAGAAGATGATGATGTGGTTGGTGCAGCCAGGTGTAGCTATGCAGGCAGGACCTACCTGGCATATCTGCAGATGCTTCATGGAGTGATAAATTTGAAATGTTGTTAAAAGATTAAAAGAATTGTTCTCGTCTGAGATCTGCAAGTTATTGAGCTGCATTTCAGGAGCTGCTTTGGCCTCAACTATGTATCTTTATAAACCTCCCTCCTGGCCACAAAACCTCTTGATAAATTCATTGAAATTCTGGTTTTTCTCAGGAAGATACCAAGCTTGCATCAGGGAGTCCTGTATTTGTTCAAGATCCTTGTCTCATCCCCAGTCTCATACAGGAGTTTGTCACAAGCATTAGGAAACTACTAGGAGAAGAAAAAAAGGATTTGATAAAGTGCTCTGGCACAGGAATCCCACAGCCTATCACAGCTACTTCATGTGTTCCTACTGTGTTCCTCTGTTCTATTTCATCTTCTAACTGGTTTGAGCTGGCCTCGTCTGCAAAATAGGGTGATATTCTCAGGCAAACGTTGCAAGTCACCTGCTGGGCACATTTGTGGCAGATGTTCCCTCATTTTGAGAAGAGTAAGTCCCAAAACTGAAATGCCAACCATTGCCTTGAAGTCTAAAGTTGGTTTTGATCTGGGTCATTACTGAGACAACAAAAGAAATCCCTAGGTAATGCGGTGGGGGAGTGGGATAGATGGTCAGCCACAAAGTACAGATCCAGGTTGGGATCTAAATACCTTTAAAGTTCAGGGGTGCTCGTGTCCTGGGAGCTGGTTCAAAGCCATCTCCAGATGACATAGACCTGTCTGATGTTCTTGTTGTACCTGTCTGACTGGAAGAGCGACCCAAGGAGTATCTTTCTTGCAAGCCTCTCATTAGAGAAAATACGAATTACAGCAAGTAACTCAATCCCCACCTAGGCTTGTTGCCATGCTGCTTTCCCACTTTCTTCAAAGGAAATTTATCCAGTGTTTTGTGTGGATTCAAACCAACACACAAAGGGAAATATGCATGTTTGTAAGCCCAGCAATCAGACAGGAATCTGCACTCTGGGAGATGGAGAGATGCTGACTGCGACATAGCCTGGTCAAAAAGTCTCCATCTTTATTTGCTGCTAATACTTTCAGGATTAACATTGCTGATATGGTCTGAGACAAAAAAGAAACCTAAAAAGAAGCAGGAGAGGGCTGGAGCACCTCTCCTGTGAAGGCAAGCTGAAAGAATTGGGGCTGTTCAGACTGAAGACAAGAAGGCTCTGAGGTGACCTTATAGATACATTTCACTATCTGAAGGGAACCTACAGGAAGGCCAAGGAGGGACTGTTTGTAAGGGTGGGTCGTGACAGGATGAGGACAATGGTTTGAAACTGGAGCACAGGAGACTTAGGTTGGACATCAGGAGGAAGTTCTTTACAATGAGAGTGGTGAAATACTGGAACAGGTTGCCCAGGGATGTGGTTGAGTCCCCATTCCTGAAGACATTCAAGATTAGACTTGATTTGGTCCTGAGCAGCCTGATCTAGTCAGAGGTGTCCCTGCTGACAGCAGGGGGGTTGGACAAGATGACCTTTGAGGGCCCGATGCAATCTGTGGATCTGTGAGCTTTGTGAAGCATTAAGCACATCCACTTGTCTGGTGGTGAAAGGTGTGCTGGTGGGTGGAATTGCTTTTATTGTGCTTTATGTGTGAAATAGGATGGTGATGGAGCTGGAGGTGACACTACTGTGACTTCATGTCCCCATCATTTGCTCTGGTTTGTGCAGCATCACCTGGCCCAGAGCTCTTTTTATGTGCTTTTGTAATCAGCACAAATCCCAGTGATAGTACTGATTTCACACATTCCCCTGCAAATAGGTGATACACCTTCTTCAGAGTGTAATGATTCTTTTTTGGCATGGTTGAGTCATATCTGGCCAAGCAAGCTGCTGCGTGAGCAGAATCACAATGGCAGAACCCAAGCTGGCAGGTGCTGAATGTGATTTTTATTAAGCACCTCGGGATACCTGGGGTCTGAAAGGAAGCTCTCTTTTCTAAGGGATCAGTCTCTGCTCTCCCTGTAAAGCACACTGCGTTTGTTTGCAAGGCTTCTGAGAGGTGTTTCATGGCCATTAGAAGAGTCCCCAGGAGCTGGTGGCAGCTGAGGCTGTGCTGTGTTGGCATCCCCAGGATGCAGCAGCCTCGAGTGGGAGTGAATGGCTGAGCTCCTGCACCAGACTCCCAGCCCTCAGTGACCAGCTCACGGCAGCACTAATTAAGAAGCAGTCAACTCTTACTTTCAAAGAGAAAATGCTGTCAGCAGGCAGAGGGAGAAATCCCTTTCCCTTGGCAGGAGGCTGGTTAGTGGGACAACCGCTGGACAAAACCCAGGCGAACACAAAGCACTCGGCCTGCCTCCACCTACAATGGGATGGGGACCTTTGAAATGTAAACTGTGCCTACCCTCACCTGCCACAAAGAGCAGAGGAGAAAAGTGCTGAAGAACAGAACCAAACTGCACTTTCTTGATTTTTTGTTTTGGTTTTAATTTTTATTAAGGCTGTTTAAAGATTTTTTTTTATCTCCCTGAGGTATTTATTCTCATGGAACAGTGGCATCACTAGCAACCAAAGAGAATTAACTTTGTCCTGGCTTTACAGCACAAAGCCATGGGGCTTTGTAGTATGAAGGGCTTTGGGTGCAGGCCCCCATCAGAGTGGGACCATAAACCAGGCAGGATGACCTCCACAGCATACAACACGCAAGCATCTGTGCAGGCTTTGCTTTGTTGCCTTGAGCTTGTTTTGTTGGAATGTTTTGATGGTTATTTCTCCAAGCTCTGCTCACAGCTGTGAGCCATCACATGGTTGCACACTTTGCACTTGCTGGCTTCCTGGTAGCCCCATCATGTGAGATGTGCAGGACTTGCTGGTGAATAGGACAGGGTTGAGCGTCCGCACTCTTGCACTGCCCAGACCTACTTCCAGTAGGGTTTAGGTGGCTTTTCAAAGAGAAGGCAAATTCTTGGTTGGCCTTTCTGGAGTGTTGAATATGGCAGAGGAAAATCCAGCCCCAAATGCAGCCCTGATAATTGTGTCACATGTGGGAGCTCCATGGGATGAAGCAAGCACCAAACCTCCTCTCACAGGTTAGAACTGAGGTTTACAGGGGCTGGAACCTGGGACCACTTCAATTCATTAGACTGGATGTTAGGAGAAAAGTTTTCATAGAAAGAGTGGTCAAGCACTGGAATGTGCTGCCCAGGGAGGTGGTTGATTCACCAGCCCTGGATGTGTTTAAAGGTTGTTTGGATGTGATGCTCAGGGATATGGTTTAGGGGTGAGCTTTGTCAAGTAAGGTTATGGATTGGACTTGATGATCCTGAGGATCTTTTCCAACCTGAATATTTCTGTGATTTCTGTGCTTAGCCTAAATGGTATCAGTGTGTCCTTCCTCCTGTCAGCAGAGGTTGGAGCATCAAGCCTCATCCCTGTGAACAGGGCACAGGTAATTAGAGAGGAAGGGCTGTGTTGATTAACCTTGTAATGTGCAACTAGTGAAATTTCACCTGGAATACCCATCCTCCAAGCACCTAAAGAGCAGAACAATGTCAACAAATTGGTCAGGATTCAGAGGAGAGCAATAAAAACGATGAAAGGGCTGGACTGATTTATGAGGCAGAATTAAAAGAGTTACATATGTTTAGCTTGGCAAAATGATGACTGAAGGTGGGATACAATATCTGTCTGCAAGCATGAGAGGGGTGTAAATACCCAGGGAGGATGGGAATTATTTAGCCTGGTTCAAGTGGGAGTAATAAGATTTAAAAAAAATAAAGGGGGGAGGGGGGTGGTGGAAATAATCTTTGTGACTGGGTTGAAGGAAAAAATTCTTCATGGTTAGAGCCCATTTTCATGTGGAATAATCTCCCAAAGGAAAGAGGTGAAGCCTCAGGACTTGAATTGTTAGAAGGGAGTTGGGGGAGTGGAGCACTGGGGAAAACAACACAGGAGCTTAGCAAACACCAATTCCTGTGATTCCAGCCATGCCATGAGAGCAGTTAGGATGTTTATATCCAGCCATTAGCCAATGCTTTGATGTGGGGAGGGAAATAGAGGGGGAAGAGGCTTTAAAAAAAAAGAAAAGAAAAGGAAAAAACCAAACAATTGTACAAATGATGTACAGACCTAGAACTCCACATTCAAAAGGGAAGAAACTCAAACCATTAGCGCAAAGTTTCCCAACAAGTGCCACTGCCAAGCTGTCAGGAAGGGTTGTGAAACCCTGTCCTGTGGAATGATGGGGGAGACCTTGTGTGCATCCAACAGCGCTCATGAACCCAGCCAAGAGCATGAAAAACCCACTCAGGATCCAGGGGGAACCCAAATAAACCAATTAGCAGGCTTCTAGTTCCCCTCAAAGCTCCTGCTTTGTACAACGATTGCTCCAACAACAATTATAAGACAAGTTTGTTGGTTTTTGTTGGTTTATTTTTTCTTCCCTGTAATTGTGAAAAGAAGTTAAAATGAAAATAAATAAATAAATAAATAATGGTAATAATATGAAGAGAGCAACTCCACATTACAAACAAGAACCATATGTTGACTTATCATGGGAAATATGTAAATACAGGCTGGAGCTGATCCGGAGCACATGTTGTTAGTCATGAAGCAGCTATTTAAAATTCCATGGCTGGATCATTAACTTCACAGTATCCTTTATGGAAGACAACAGAGGGCAAATAAGCGGAGTGGCACTGAAAAGAGCCTTTGCTGAAGAAATCTCATTTAACCAAGCTTTATAGGAAGCCCTTTGTGATCCGTCAGCTGAATCAGAGTGAGGACTCCTCTGTGCTTAGCTTGGATGGCTTTGCCCTGCACCAGCAACACTCCCTGCCTCAGAAACTCATAGAATCACAGAATGTTAGGGGTTGGAAGGGACCTTGAAAGATCATCCAGTCCAATCCCCCTGCCAGAACAGGATCACCTAGAGTAGGTCACATAGGAACCCATCCAGGCTGCTTTTGAATGTCTCCAGAGACGGAGACTCCACAACCTCTCTGGGCAGCCTGCTCCAGGGCTCTGTCACCCTCACAGTGCAAAAGATTTTCCCTTCTGTTCCCATGGAACCTTCTCTGCTCCAGCTTGCACCCATTGCCCCTTGTGCTGTCATTGGGCATCACTGAACAGAGCCTGGCTCTGTCCTCCTGACGCTGCCCTGCACATCTTTACCAACAGGAATGAGGTCACCCCTCAGGCTCCTATGCTCCAAGCTGAAGAGCCCCAGCTCCCTCAGCCTGTCCTCACAAGGCAGATATTCCACATCCCTTTGGACACTCAGGTTGCCCCAGAAATGGTCCATTCTTGCCCCACCTTTACTGGGAGAGCAAAATAGCCTCAGAAAGTGCTAACTGATTGCTCACCATTTGCAATGTGGTTTACCTGGAAGGATGTGGATCACAAGCTAGGAGGAAGGTTTGTCCTGTGGTTTCTCTAAAGCTGTGGCTTTGCAAAGCTTGTGTTCAGATCTTTGCTGCATATTTTCTCAGTCATCTTGGGCAGGTCACTTCTGCCTATCATCTCTTTCTTTTCTCAGTCGATCCAGACAAGACAACTTCTCTCTGGGGCCAGCCATGATCAAAGGAGGTCTAGATTGAAAGAGATTCCATAATTAGGAAAAAAAAACTCATAAAATGCAAGAAAGAGATCCTGGACCCCAGAGAAGGCTCTGCCTTAAGCAAATGCTTTAGAGAAGTGAAAGGATGAATTTAGACTGATGCAGTACCCTGAATGGGCATCGCCTCATCCCTCTTGAGCTGTGCAAGGAGAAAAACCTCCCTAGAGCTTGCTCATGTGGCCTCTGTTGGGTATTTTTGTGCAGCAGCCTCCATGACAAGCAGGGTGAGAGGCTGAGTAGGCTGCAGCTGGGGCAGGGGTGGGGGCTAAAAGCATTGCTAAGCCCAGTAACTTGGGACCAAACATGTCAGCAGCCTCTGCTTCCATCCCAGGAAGTTGGCACAAGGCAGCGTTTTGCAAAAGTCCTGATTTGCACATGCCTGGGTATTGCTCAATGCTTACAAAAACCCCAGTAAAATCATTTGTTTTGTGTCATCCTGGGCAAAGCTGAGAGCCCAGAGGGCTCAGCACTCCCTAAGGTGAACTACCTTTCCAGAAGGCAGCCAATAGACATCCCCAAACAGGCTGCCCCAGGGCATTTGGGTGCCGGCAGCTCTCAGCGAGATGCTGTCAGTGGTCCATGGGATGGAAATGGTTTGGACAGAACTCAAGAGCAGGTCAAGCCCCACCACAGTATCTCCATGTACCTCTGGGACTGCTGAGAAATGCAGGCAGGGTCAGTGCAATGTGGAGCCCCATCCCCCTGGTGATTGGAAAGGCCTCCACAGGCTTTATTATGGGACAGAACAGCCTGCTTGAGGTTACTTCCCCATCTCATTGCAAGACTTTGGCAGTAATTGGGAGGGACAGAGGGAAAGAGAACAGCCTCCGTCACTTGATTTCTCCTGGCGTAGCAGTAGCTCTTGACCCTTGTGCTGTGCAAAGGTAGCAGCTTTGGTGTTTTATTGCAACCAGCCCCAGGAAACAATCACTTTGGGTTGAGCTTCCCTTACTAAAAGCTGCTGTGGGAAGGTATCCATGGGCAGGCTTCTCAACCTCAGGCTCGGAGACTGTGGAAGAGACAATACGAGGAGCTGTGGCAGTAGGGGAAGGTCTCAGGGGAGAGCTTGGCTCACAGTCAGCAGTTCCTCCTGCCCTGTCTATTGTGTGATGTTCAGTTTCAGACTCTGATGTCCTGACAGCTGGGACCATGTGGGATGAGCTGCTTTTGGCTTTTCATATTTTGCCTATTAAGAAATGCAGATAAAAGGCTTTCTCCTCCTCCCTCTCCAACTTTAAAGTCAAGCACCACGTCTTCCATGTTAAAAACAAGCCTAGAGAGAGTCTGGTTATCTGCTGAGCAATTCAATCTCCCTCTATTTAGCTGCATAGATCCAAAACCCCAGCAGATGTGACTTGTCCAAGCTGGCTCCAGATCTGCTCCTTGCACCTTCAGTGGGTGCCCTTACATGCCCTGGGCTGTCCCTGCATTGCTCCCAACCCTTCATCCCACCCGCAGTCCTGAGGGCATCACCCAAACCTGCCGTGCTTTGTGCCTGTATAGGTCACCCATCAGGCAAGTGCCACTGATGCTGTCTAGGGGAAATGCTGCAGATTTGAGGCAGACAAGCAGCGTGAGGAGGGGGGAAGAAAGGCATCTGGGAGAAGCAAAACTATTAAAAAGTTGTTGGTAGGAGTAAGAGCTAAAAGAGAAGCTTAAAGGAAGCCATTAGTATTAATTCAAGGAGATAACAGAAGTTCAACGGCTGTATGAAAGGGGGGAAATCACAACTGGAAGTGCAGGACAGGGCTCTGGGCAGCCTGATCTAGTTGAGGATGTCCCTGCTGACTGCAGAGGGAGTTGCGATGGATGACCTTTGGCGGCCTCCAACATGAGGCAGTGCCACCAGGGAGCGAAGGGGAGGACAGTGGTGGGAGCAGTGTTTGGCAGCAGCTAAGGTGATGCTGGGGTTGAGATGTCCCAGGGGCTGCATGGGGCTGGGGACCTGCACGAGAGCACAACCTGCCACAAGCCCCAGCTGCCTTCTTGAGGAGCTGTAGGCAAGCAGGTGGGAAGCTGTAACCAAAGCAGTGGCTTTGCTATCTCCTGATACCAATGACTTTGTTTAAACATCCAGGATTTTTGAAGAGGAAGCAGTACTTGGTCTGCTGGGTTTTTGTTGTGGTTGGGTGTTTTTTCTTCCCTCTTGTGTTTTGACAGTTTTGTTTCATTGGGGCACTTTTATGAGGAGCATTTTATTATTTTACCCTGTTATTCATCTGCATTTTAATTGCACACAATAAAACTTGAAAGCTCCCAGCAGAGAAAATCCTATAGCACTTCCCATCCTGTCCCACTGGGGATGGAATTGCTGGGGTCACATCGTTTGTGAGCAAACAGGGCTGAACCCTTTGGAAGGAGCACGCTGATTTTCCTGAATTATAAGAGTAACAACTTTTAATTGGTGTTGTCAAGTGGTTACATTTAACCTGCCTTCATCTGGGGCCTGTTTGGAACGGAGCAGATACTATCTGGAGGCTGGACCAGCAAGTCCTGAGAGCACCAAGCCTTTGTCCTTGAAGTGTGTCACAGGACCATAGAACGCCAGGCTGGAAGGGACCTCAACTGATCCAACTTTACTAGCTGACAGTAAAGTTTACATGAGATGGTCCAACACCCTGTCAAGCTGAGCCTTCAAACTATTTCCCTTGGGAGATGATTCCAATCTCTCACTGCTCTCTTGGTGAAAAATTTTCTTCTGACATCCAACAGGAATCTCCCCAGTAGTAACTTGTCCCCATCACCTCTTGTCTTTGCCACAGGACTCCATGAAAAAGGAATCTCCATCTTCCTGGTGGCCACCCTTTATGTACTGCTCCTTGGTAATAAGATTTCCCCTAAGCCTTCTCTTTCCAAGGCCGAACAAGCCCAGTTCTCTCAGCCTTCCTTCATAAAAGAGGGCTTCCAGCCATGTGATGTTGCAAAACCCCTCTCAGATGTTGGTACTCAAAACAACAAGGGGAGGTTCTGTGTCCCTGCAGCAACTCTGCTTTGAATCCTTGCACACACACACACACACAGAGCTCTGCCTGGTTTTTGGGTTAACTGCAGAGAATGACCTCAACCCATTCCTATTCACCAGGTATGGTTTGGTTTTGTTCTCTAATCTCCAAAACCAAAAGTTCCCAGCTAAATGCTTCCAGAAAAATCCCTGGAAAACTCTCCTATTAGGCTTTGTGGGGTTTGGAGATCATTCCCCATCTGACATGGGAGCATAGCCAAGGGGCTGAGCCCACCCTGATCCTAGTTCCTCACCAGCCCAGCTGCACATGGCAGGATCCAAGCCCACAGTGCCACCAGAGTAGGCTCATTCTGCATGCATGGAAACAACACAAAATCCACCTGCACGGCAGGATATGACCTTCAGGGCTCTGTGCATGAGACATGGAGCTTGTGCCTGGCTCCTTGCAAGCAGAAGCACAGCCCAGCATGTTGTGCTTGAAAGATTATAGTTTGTAAATCACCTTTCCCTCCACCTTTCTGTGGTTCTCTGTTCTCTGACAGTCTCTTTCTCCTTCTAATTATCAAAAGGAGGGTGGGGGGAATAAAGCAAGTTAAAGTTTTCACACAGAAAGTGAAGCAACTCAAATTGCATCCAGGGAAAAACAAAACCCCCCAAAGCCACCAATCCAAAAAGTAATCTGTTAAAATCTCATCCATCCCCTCTTCCCACCCCCCCCCCCCCAGCTGATCTTTAAGGGGATCAGAAGCAGAATTGCAAGGCAGCATTTTAATCAGCCAGGCTGCTAGCTCCATATATGAGTGCACCTGTGTTTCTCATCAAAAGTGCTACCAAAAGGACTAGTTAAAAGTGCTTTGATCTGCCTTTAAATATCCCTGAACATCAGGAACTGGAGGTATTTTAATCTGATTTTACTGGAACTGCGCCGATTTAAGGAAAACAGAACCCAAAATTAAGTTCATATTTTCCATCAATCCCTGGAGTTGGGAAGGAGGAGGGGTTTTTTTTCTCCTTCTTTCAGCTCTCTGCTATCACTGGGCTTGGCAGTTGGTTGCACCAGGGCAGAAGCATCTTTGGAGCAGCACTCTGCCCTCAGCTGCTTAGAGCAAGGAATTTGGTGCTTTGCCCTTCCTTCCTTTTTAGAATCTTGTGGGGTTTTCTAATTCCTTCAGTTTCTTTCCCTGCTGCATTTTAAAAACCCAGGTTTATCTCTGTAACTATAGATGGGACATTTTCACATAGAGACTCTCTCGGCAAGCATCTCCTCATTCATGAAGGTGATGTTTCTTGTCCCTCAGGTTTGAACACAAGTGGTGCAAAATCCTGAGGGTGATTTCAGTGCCCAGGATCTAAACTCACCTCACCTCTGCCTGCCCTGCTCCATAGCACATATCAATTTTTCTCTGAGAGACTACTAGAAATCCTCTCTCCATCCTCTCCAGCTTGCAGCCTTCAGAGCATGGAGATGTTCTCTGGAGCATCAATGGTTTCTCATCAGCTCCCAGCCACTTCTGCAGAGCAGTCTGGCAGGACCAAGACCAGAGACTCAAAGGAAACCCTGTTTGTTTCCTACACATCCTATTTTCCTTTCCCTCTGCTGTGTTTGTGCAGGGCAGACCCAGGCCCTGACACTACACTATTATTAGCTCTTTCTCTTCTGCCTCAGAACCTCGGCTGGTGTCACCTGGCAGTGCCCTTGGTGACTTGGAGCTGAGGATTCAGCCTGAAGAACAGCTTTAATAAGGAGTTTATTCTCAGGCTACCTGTTCAGCAGATGTTTCTGTTTGTTTTGGTTTATGTTGACTTTAATTCTGCTCCTAATGTGCCTTTTATAATGTCTTCTGGCAATACTTCTAGACCTGCACTGGATGGATGATAGCCTCTGTTATAAAAGGCAAAGCTTGGGCAGCTCTCAGCTCTGTTACCTTCAGATCTCTTTGGTTAGACTTAAGAACTTGCTATAACACTCAGCTGTAAGCTTTTTTTTCTTTTTTCTTTCCCAGCACAGCACAGGATTTTCCTAGTGCTGCTGCGCCTCTGTGCTCTTCTCCTTGCCCTCGCAGAAATCATTGCATCTCACTGTGAAGCATACAGTGGGTCGAGCTGCTGTCCCCTTCAAAGCCCATCTCCTACCCAGCCACAGCCAATAGGACCAAGCTGCACCATGCAGCAGATCCCCCTCCCCTTCATTCCTGGGCACAAATATTTAGCTTGAAAAAGCTGGAGCTTTCAAGCAAATGAGGTTGGCTAAAAAGCCAGAGGAAAGAGAGATGGATAAGCACAGGAAAGAATGAGACCACTCTTGGTGTGGTTGTGTGGTGTCTTGTCTGCCTGCCCAGACAAGACAGGCTGAAAGATTATCTCCCACCCTGAGGAGGCCAAACAACAAAAAAAAAAATTAAAAGGCCTTTTCTATTCCCAGTGGTGGATTCTTTGGCTGGACATTGATTGAGAGCCCAGGCTCAGATAAAGGCTGGAGGGCTGGCGATCATATCAAAAAGGCAGTGGAGTTTGGGGCCAGCCAAGCTGTCATTTCCTAATACTGCTGCTGTCCTCCAGCCTTCTGGGGCAAGGAAGAGTCTGGAGTGAACTGCTAAAAAGTGTTTAAACAGGCAAGTCAAGCCCATTCTTGCAGAGTTGTTTTTTCCTCCACAACCCCCATTCAGCTTTCTCTTAGGTGTTGTGCTAAACTTCAAAAACAAAATAGAAAAGGGGGTAAAAAAGGGGGGGGGGGGAAGAGAAACAACAAAAAATGGAAAAAATAGAATAAAGAAGAAAAAAAGAGGGGAAAGAAGAAAGAGGAGGGGAAAAAAGGAGGAAAAGAAGAAAAAAAAATAGCAGAAAAAAAGGATTAAAAAAGGGGAAAAATAAAAAAGGGAAAAAGAAGAAAGAATAAAAAAAGGAAAAATGGGGGGAAAGAAGGAAAAAAGAGGGGGGAAGAAAAAGAAGGGGGAAAAAAGGGAAAAAGAGGGGGAAAGGGAAAAAATAAGAAAAAGAGGGGAGGAAAGGGAAAAAATAAGAAGAAAAGAGGGGAGGAAAGGGAAAAAATAAGAAAAAAAGAGAAAAGGAAAAAAGGAGAGAAAAAAAAAGGAAAAAGGGGGAAAAGGAAAAAATTTTTAAAAAAGGGGATAAAAAGGAAAAATAGGAAAAAAGAGAAAAGGAAAAAAGAGGAGCGAAAAGGAAAAAGGAAAAAAAATAAGGGCAAAAAGAGGGGAAGGAAAATATATATAAAAAAAGAAGAGGGGAGAAAAGGAAAAAAGAGGAGAGAAAAGGTAAAAAAAGAAGAAAAATGGGAAAAGGGGGAGAAAAGGAAAAAAAAAAAAAAAGAAGAAAAGGGCAAAAAGAGGGAGAAAAGGAAAAAAAGAAGAAGAAAAAAAGGAGAAAAAAGGAGAAATAAGAAAATCTAAAAAAAAAAAAAAAGGAAAAAAATAAGGGGACAAAAAAGAAAAAAAGAAGGAAAAGAAAAAAAGTCTAAAAGAAGAAAAAACCCAAACAACCCAAAACACCAGCGAAGAGATAAAACATCTAGGTAGAAATCAATGGAGCCTTTAAACACTGCGCTGTGAAAAAGGCTGCACTTTGCTGTTGTCTTCCTGAACCCTGTGAAAGGCTGGGAAAGTGTTTTTAATAAACAAGAGTTCAAACAGTGGGGCTCCGTAGCCAACAGTCACGCCTTAAACTCTAAACTTTACATGAAAACTCTCAGATCCCTTTGAACTCCTTTTTCCCCCTCTCTCTCTCTCTCTGCTCCCTGGCAGAGGATTCCAGTGTTTATGCATTTTTTTGGAGATTGCTGGCGGGATCATGAGGAGGGGTTTCATATATTATTATTTTTTTTTTCTCCCCTCCTTTTTTTTAATTTCTTTTTTAACCAATCTCCTGCCTTCAGAACCCATTAATGCCCACTAAGAAACATCAAGGCGTTGCTTTGAAGTGCCTTCTGGCTACAGCCCTCTTACGCTCTTTTGGTTACTGTGCAATCAAATAATTAAACAGAGTCTAAAAAACAACAACAACAAAAATTCTTTTACCTGGTAATTAAGCAGCCCAACGTTGGACAGTTGCAAAGGGGTTGTTAAAGGCATTGCAAATCTACAAAGGCTCCAAACACAAAAGCTCTCCATGCAACTGGAATGAGCTAGCAGGCAACTTGCTGCCTGCTTTAGGAACCTGTCACACAGGCAAGGTAAGGCGAGGATCACAGGGGTTGGAAGGGACCTCTGGGCATCATCTAGTCCAACCCCCCTGCCAGAGCAGGAGCTCAGCCTCTTCTTCCCAGCTTAACCAAGGTCAGGGCAGAGAATCCCAAAGGAGAAAAGAGAAGAGTAGAGAGCCATAAATTAGCAAAACTCAGCTCTCAAACAAGCTGGTTTATTGGGTTGATTTTATTTGATTTTATTTATTCTTTTTCCTTTCCTCTCGTTTGTTTGTTTGCTTTGGAATAAACAGTGAGGAAGAAAAAAGTTGGAAATGGTATTTTGGCCACTTCATCAAATGGTGAATTTCGGGCCAGAGGCCATCCCAGAAGGCCATGGAGCTGAAATTGGACTCGAGCTGTCTCTGAAGGCTTTGGGCGTTTGGCTCGGCACAGCTCGGGTGGCCCTTGGGAACGCCGGGATGCGAGCGCCGGGTGGCACAGGGACTGCGGTTGGCAGGATTCAAGCTCATCCCTTTCTGGAAGAGCAAAGGCATTTTGGTGACAGCTTCAGAAGAGCAGGGCGTGGAATGGGATGTGCTGTGATCCAGTGGCCAATAATAATTCCCTGGCTGGGAGGAGAGGGAGAGGGCCACCTCCTCTGCTCCTGTGGAAATTGTCTCCCTTCAAGGTGCCCTTTTGATGGAAGCTTTCTGAAACCTGCTTGTTTCACTTCCCAGAAGTTAGCTGAGAAAGTTTTCTCTGGTTCCAACTTAAATTGGCTCTTCCTTCCTGGAGCTCTGCTTTGATCTGGGCATTTGAATCTCAATGCAAAACTCTGGTGCTTTGCCTGGTTTTAGCACTGCAGCAACACAGGGCAGGGTTTAACCCCTCCCCAGCCGTGCTGGCTGGAGTGGGCTGCCCCCCTATGTGCTGCATCAGCTGTCCTCTTGCTACTCCCAAATTTTTTTAGGATACCAGCTGGTTTTACAGTATCTGCCTCAGAAGCTGTGTTCAGTCCTCACACCCTGCCCTTTGCCTCCTTCATGCTGGGGCTGGTGGGATGTTGGTTGGAGTCTGCAGGCAAAGGCTCCTCACCTATGGAGGAGAGACTCTTTGCTTAGCAACTCACTGTGAACCGTTTGGAGAGGCCCTTGTGTCTGCAGGGCCACCAGAAAGCTTAGAGATGTCAGGATTTTAGGAAGCAAGGGCTTTGGAAAAAGCACAAAACTTTTGTTGCAAGTTCTGCCAGGCTGCTGCAGTCACCTTGCAGGTGCTTTGAAGGGATGGAGAGTTTTTGATGGACTCTTTGATGTTCCTATTTTAGGGCTGGATGAGACCTTGGGAGGTTATCTGGGGTCTGACTGTTCAGAGCTGCTCCAGGAAGCAACTCTGCAAGCAAGGGGAAAGGGAAGAGCCAAGGTAGGAGCATCCCAGCCATGCATCTCATTTATCCTTTGACTTTTGGTTGGTTTTGAAGGATTTGGGGGGGAATGAGAGCTTGCTTTGAGCTGGCAAAGCAGAAGACAAGAAGGGGAAGGTGAGGAGAGCTGCCAGGCTGGTGGGAGCAGGGAGTGCTGTGACTGCAGATGAGGAGGCAGCTCTGGTGATATGCAACATGAAAACCAAGGTGGTTGTTTCAAAGCAGGATGAGCTGTAGGGTTCAGAGATGTTCTAGTCTCCTGCAGGGCCAAAGACAAATGTTGAAAGCCAAAATTCCCAGAGGGTTCTTCTGGTTTTGGTTTTTGGTTGTTTTTTTTTTAATCATAAAGAACAAACAAACAAACAAACAGCTCTACCTCTTATCAAGCAGAGTGCTGAATTAAGACGAGACTTAATAGGCTTTCTTCCCTAAAAATAGATCTTCTCATGAAAGAGATGAAGGGCATTGCCCAGGGAGGTCAGCCAAAATTGTCTGAGATGATGCTATCACCTTGGTCTGGTGTCCAAAATTAGCCTCCTCTCTCCCTGGGTGGGTTCAGTAGTCCCTGAAGATTAAACACATCACAACACTCATTTAATGTGAAGGAGAGGCTCAAACATGCAGCATGCCATGGCTTAAATGTTTGGGTGGGGGGGGGGGGAGGTAAGGGGGAAGGACAGGAATCAGCTTGGGACTCTCGATTATCATTAAAAATCTGTTAATGAGGGCAAGAGGGGAAGGAGCCTCTGTGCAGGGCTAGGCAAGGAGGCTGGGCAAGGCTGTGGGCAGGAATGGGGCATCGATGGGAAACGTGGAAAGGGTTTGAACCAGAGCTGCTTCCAGCATCCAGAACTAGTCTGATCCTTTCTCAGAAGGGGAAGGAAGATGATTTGCCTTAAATAATGCTCTAGCCTCCTGTGTGTGGGTGTTTTCTGGGCTCTGTGATTAAGAGAGAGCATTTGAAAGCAATGGGATAAGAACCTTGTTTAAAGACTGAGTGTTCCTTTTCTTTTTTCCCTTTTAATTAATCTGAGGTTGCTACTGGAGTAGTTGGCTGAAGGTGTTTGAGGAACATGAGGTTAATGGAAGGTGAAAGAGGAAGGGAATAAAATTGCCAATAGGAGCCAAGCAGAGTGTGAAGCAGAACGTGCTCCAGCCCAGCCAGTGCACAGCTGACATGAGTCAGTTTAGAGGGAATTAGAGGGTTTAGAGGGAATAAACTCCTTTTGTGGAGGGGAGAAAACAACCTCAGGAGACTCAGGAAAGGCTGGGGGGTGGTGAGAGGGGGGATCCAGCAGTGCTGCCAATCCCAGCACCTGGGAAAAGGGGAGAGTTTTCATGGGACCTCACTGAGGTAAAGCATTCCCCCCAGTACTGACACCATTAAAAATCACATTTAGAGTCTGTGTTCAGGATGGAGGGGGGGCTTGGGGATCTTTGCTTTATTGTGTGAGAAATGGGTTTGCAGAAGGGCACTGGAAGAGTATGGACAGACTCAATGTGCCTTGGGGTGCTATAAATTCCGTGTTGTGAAGGATGGGAGTCCCCCAGCCCCTCTGACGGAGCAGAGAAGCTGCAGGATGGTGGCAGGTCACTTAGTCTGTGCATTGGCTTCATAGTGAAAGGATCCCAAATTTATTGCTGCCTGGCCCCTGTAACCACTGCTGGTCTTCAGTGCGGCAGGAGGCAGCCAGCATCCCTCTTCCACCCCGACTTTTGGCAGCTTGGTGGGAATTTTGGAGGTTTTAGTTGGTTTTCCCAACTAGAGATCACTGTTGGATGTAGGTTCTTGTAGCAGGGATGTGAGTCTGTCCTGACCTGGGCTGGGGCACCTCATCCTAAGTTACTAACCTCTTCCAGCTGCTCCATGAGGCTGTGCTGCAGTGCCTAGAGCCTGAGGCAGCACCCTCAGCCACCAGTTTCCAGCCCTGGCCCTGTAATTTCCTCCTGTTCTCACACCAAGCCACCAGAAGTTGAAACATCAGAGGTGGAAATCATGACTTGAGGGGATTGGTATTTTTATTGTAATTAATTTTATTCTAAAATCATGGAGGGGGGGGGTGGGGGTGGGAGATTTGTGCAGTTTTTAGCCTCTGACTCAGACAATTTGCACCCTTTAAGCCAGGCACTGCCAAACGTACAGGGTAGGGAGAGAGGAACAAAATACGTCACTTGTATCTGCTGTGACCTGCCCCACTAGTATGGGGCCAGTGGAGTGGCCTGAGAGCAAGGGCTGGGATGCTTTTTACATCAAAATGGAGCCTGTTTTTCTTTGGGGGAAGCAAAATGCACGTTTCCAAGGTCCTTGTCTCCCTTCTTCTCAGAGTGGAG
This sequence comes from Melanerpes formicivorus, assembly GCF_026170545.1. Taxonomy (NCBI): domain Eukaryota; kingdom Metazoa; phylum Chordata; class Aves; order Piciformes; family Picidae; genus Melanerpes; species Melanerpes formicivorus. The sequence goes on along the minus strand of NW_027142373.1, from coordinate 4,513,669 downwards.
ACCTGACCCAATGGCTCCCCAGCACACCCTCCTCCCCAGCACACCCTGCTCCCCATGACTTCAAGCCTTTATTTGGGACTGAGCAAGACTACTGCTCACCACCATACACCCCCACCAACCCCCAGCTGTGAAACACTTCAGAAAGTGGATTTTGGGGGGGGGGGGGGGGGGGGGAATAGCCTCTAGGCATTGCATGCCCACAATTCCCAACCCAGCTCCCTTCAGGCTCTGTGGCCCTGAGGACCATTAAAGGTTCATCAAGGTGTTTTAACTGTGCAGTCACCATGGTTGGTGTTTTTGTTGGACCACGACCCAGGCTGCAGAGCAGACAAGAGCCTTTGAAGCTCTCCCAGCTGCCCTTGCCCTGGCTGTGCCAATTCTCCATCCCACTACGGTCTGACCAGGCAGGTTTCCCTACCTCTGTGGGTGTTGTGGGGCTTAATGAAGGTTTCCAGCAGGCTTTGAAGATGAAAAATGCTCTAAGTGTTAAGTATTAGTGTGATTTAAGTGTGTCTGTGGAGTGGTTTGGTCTCACTCTCACCGACCTTCCTGCAGCACTCGGTTTGCTTTTATGCAGCCGGCACTTTGCTACTGATGTGCCAACTCCTGAAGGACCCAAACAATCCCATTTTGGGAGCCTCCTCTGGAAGGACCAAAATGGGAATGTTTTGTTGGATTGTGAGCAACTGTGACATTTTGGGTACCTCCTCTGGAAGGGCTCATATGGGGATGGTTTGGGTGGAAAGACCCAAACAGAGACATTCTGAGTGCCTCCTCTGGAAGGGGCAAAATGAGGACGGTTTGGGTTGCTCTTCCGGAGGGACCCAAATGGGAACATTTTCTTGGACCAATGGGGATGTTCTGGGTACCTCCTCTGGAAGGTCCAAAATGAGGACATTTTGGGTGTCTCTTCTGGAAGGACCCAAATGAAGATGTTCTGGGTCCCTCTGGAAGGACACAAATGGGGATATTTGAGTCTTTCCAGAGGACCCAAGTGGGAACATTTTGGGTGCCTCCTCCGGATGGACCCAAACTGGGACAATCTGGGAGGTGCCATAACACTGCAAGCAGCTCCATGAACACTTCTTTTCCAGCATAAGCTGATAAACTTAAGTTAGACTAAAAAAATAACCCACACTTGGGTCAAAATAAGGTTCCTGCTCCCTCCCCATCTTCTGTACCATTTAAAAATAAATTGGTTGGATGTTCCACTTTCTGAGCTGTGACAGAACTTTCCCACGCTGCCTCTCCATTTAGCAGCTGACAAGCCAGACCTGTAATCACCATCTTTATCCTGAGACAAGCTGAAAAACAAAATGTTTCTGCAACGCTGAAGGTAGGTGAACATTTTCAGCGTGTCACATATTAAGGTGGTGTCTAACGAGCTCCATGTCCCACTTATAATTGAAACAGAAGAGAGTATTCACTTTTCATTCATTTTAAAAAGACTATTCAAATACCCTTTCATCTCTGCTAAACAGCCTGCCATGTATTTGAAGCCATTTTATATTTTGTTTCTACAGACATCCAAAAAAACAGAGGTGAGTATTTTGGAACATTGATAGAAAGATGCAAAGGCTTGCGAGGCGCTGAATGGCTTCAAGCTGCCTCAAACACATTCATCTTCCCAAGAAGAATTAGGCACAGTGTGATTCATTTTAATAGCAGAAGAAAAATAATTCTATGATGTAGTGCTAAGTTCCCAACCTTTGATGGTAGACTAAGGAAAAAAAAAAAGAGAGAGAGAGAGAGGAAGAGAGAAGGGAGAGAGAGAGAGAAAAAAAAATGGATGGCTTTCTTCCCTTATGCTGTTGAAGTCTCCCTACACCCATCCGTTATGTCCAGCTTATCAATTAAGATGAACCCCATGAACTTCAGATGGGTTTTTTAAAACAAGGCAGCGTCCATTTAAATGTGCAAAACTGCCTGCAGCTCCCTGGAACCGCGGGGTTCAGTCCTGAGCTCTGTGTACTCGGTGTGAAGCAAAGCCCTTTGATAAGAAATTTTACTGATGTTTTAAATGAAGTCTTCTCATACACACAAAATAACCCAGATAATTTAAAGCCTCATAAAAAAAAAGATAGAGTGGAGAAAGAGAATAAAAAAAAAAACAACCAACCCTCTACCACCACCACCCCAAAAGCTAGTTGGTGCCATTGGTGTAGCAGAAGAAAGGAGGCTGGCTTTGGTTACCAACAGGACAGACCAAAAGCATTTCCACAATTGCTTTCCCAGGGTTACTGCTTTGAGCTGGGAAGGTCTGGGCGACAGCTGGGAGACAAATCCATCCCTGGTATGGGCAGCTTCCCTCAGGAACAAATTAAGCTCCTTCAGCTATAAAATAGGGTTTGTGCCATAAATACCAGAGTGGGAAGGTGCTTGGGTGAGGGCTCCCTGGCATGTATTCTGCTCAGTCCCTTCCATCAGCTCACTCCTCACTTTGTCTTGGTGAGCCAGAACCTCACTAAGCTCTTTTGCTCCCACAGGTGCTGCAGGTGAGCAGTCATGGCTCAGTCACACCAGGGTAAGGCTCTGGCTATCCTCCATCACCTCAGGATGAAACCCTGATGTGCCATGACATGGAGAGCTCCAGCACTGGGACCATCGTATCCGCTTAAACATCACACCCTGGCTCCAGAGTGAGAGAAAGCCCTCACACCTCTACCAACCCAGTCTCTTCCATCAGGTAGGTTTGGTGGTAGGGCAGTCTGGGCACTAAAGCCATGCCTAATTTGTAGCTGAGATAGCTGAGGGAGCTCTAAATAATTTAATCAGTGCACTGAAGTGCAGCTCCAACCCAGCCTTCACCTATTTGGGTTACAACCACTTCATAGAATCACAAAATGGTTTGGGTTGGAAGGGACCTTAAAGATTGCCCAGTTCCAACCCCACCGCCATGGGCAGGGACCCCTCCCACTAGACAAGGGCAGGGCAGAGCCCAGCTGCTGTTTCCAACAACCCCCCACACACACACATACACCTGAGAAGAAACACTTCAAGGGTGAAAAAGAAGTCAAGACAATATTAATTTGAAAAATATAAAATTTTAATAAAGGCTACATCTCTTAATTACAATAATTATTGTACCAAGTAATTTTTGTGGTTTTGTTTGGGTTTTGTTTTTTTTCTTTTTTAAATGAAACTCTTTATAATGCATAATTTACAGTATAAGTAGAACAAAATGCCATGGCAAAAGTCATGAGTACAGGACTTGTAATAAAAGGCATAAAATATCTTTATACATAAACCCCTTAAACAAACAAGGGAAAGCTTGAACCCTGAATATAGGGCGACGCATGGCCTGGTAACGCCATGCAGGCACAGGTACTGTACTGATTCAATTGAACAACACTAGAGATAGTGTATTAATAGTTCCACCATACTTTTTTTTTCCCTCTACAATATATACAGACTTACACAAAGTAGCAATGGCAAACAGAACGCACAGATTAACTTAATCAACACAGAGAAAAAAACAAACCAACAACCAAACCAAACCAAACCCAACGGTAGAAAACGTGAAGGATTTCTGGGGGAAAGGGTGGCTGGGTCCCAACCCAGGGGCTGCAGAGAGCCTTTGCCCACCTCTCCCACCGGGGGGGTGGGGGGGGTGGGTGAGGTAAGGCAAAGGAAAAAACCACCACAAAAAAAACCCCACCCAAAAGCCCAGCACACAAGGAATCTGGAAACAGGCCCCACGGTAAGTTACACCCAAGTGGGATGGATGGCTAAACAAAACTCAGCTAGGAGCAACACACAGAGCTTTGTTAACCTGGCTTTTGCAAGGGGTCCTTTTGGTGTGCTAGGTATGGAAACAAGAACTGGATGGCTTCTTCTACAGCTCTCCCGGGCTTGGGGTTTTGCTCTACCTTGCCTCGACTGAGGCACCGCTTGGTAGCCTCACCACTGACAGCAGCAAAGTGAAAGCCAAAGCTCGCCCCACAGAAATCCATGGACAGATCAACCAGTTGTTGTTGGGATATTGCATCTAAAGGCTTTAGAGCTTAAGACATTTATTTCAAATTAGAGCAGCATCAATTAAAATGCACCGGGGTCTCTAGATGAACGGTAGGACAGCATTCTTTATTTCAGCTTTTATTATTATTAATATTATTCCTCTTATTAATATTATTATTATTATTATTTCTTTAGAAAAGCTTTCTCTTCACCTGGAGAAATACTGGGCACAAAGTCACTCCTTCCCTCCCTCCCCTTTGGAAAAAAACCAAAAAAAGCCAACCCACAAATGCACTCACAGCCAAACTCCTAAATTTTAGATAGTGGGAACCATATAAAACCCCCAAAATAATCCTTCCTCCCATCCCCCCCCCCACCTCCCTTCCCAGCCCCCTCTCTTCTCCATTGTTAAAGCAGCATATCCAAAAACTGGACTTAAGGGGAAACAGACTGTTCAATAAATATCAATAAGGATTACTGTTCAGGTAAGCTATACACAGTTTCTCTTAGTCCATAGATTTCGGATCCCCAGGAAATCATATATTATGTATGGAAGTCTCTCCAGCACGGCCTGCATCTCCAATAGCCAACAGTGGTCATGTTTTTAATAAATAGTTCAGGGGTTTTATCATCTCAGTACCCAACTCATGAATAATAAATGCCTCTTTTTTTTTTTTCTCTCCCTCTAAGGCTAATTCAGCAAAGTCCTCATAGACTTCACTTCTTTTTTTTTTTTTTTCTTCATTGGTTCCAAACTTTCCTTCAGAGTTTTGTGGTTTGTTTGTTTTGTTTTTTTTAACTCCTTTCCTTGTCATCACTACTGTTGTGTGTCCAAAGACTTTGCTAGCTTAACTTTTCTCAAGAAACACAGGTGCCGTCAATCGATTCTTTCCACTTTCCCAAGGATCCTTCCTTCGTACATGGGCAGGATGGTTTCATCTTCCCAGATCTCTTCAAACACGGCGCCGCAGTCGAACTCATCACTGGCTTTTTTGAAGTAGTATCTGCGGTGAGGAGAATTAAAACACACTTAGGAATTAAAAAGGTAAGGCAAAAGGAGGCTAGAACCACAATGTTTCCAATCTCTCCATCCTAGCGTGCTCCTTCAGCACCCAGCATAGTCAGGAAAACCCCAGGGGTGCTCATGTCCAGCAAGGACGTGATTTGTGTTGGTGAAGGCTGGGCAGAAGGGACAGCAGTAGGGAAGGGGAGATTCAGACTGGACATCAGAAACGAGTTTCATCACCACGAGGATGTGGAATACTGGAGGGAGGTGCCCAGGGAGGTGGTGGAGGCCCCATCCCTGAAGACGTGCAAGACCGGGCTTGATGGGGCTCTGAGCAATCTGATCTAGTGAAGGATGTCCCTGCTTACTGCAGGGGGGTTGGACTAGATGACCTTTCAAGGTCCCTTCCAACGCAATGCATTCCATGATTCTATGAACATGAAAACACCCCCAGGGCTACAGGGATGGTGATGGGACAGAGGGAGCATTGCTGTGCACGCTCCTCAGCAGTGACAACAGCTTCTACAGTGAGTAAATTACACGTGTTGGTAGTGGATATCCTCAGCAGTAAAGAAAATTAGAAAGTGGAGCAATTTCTGGTCAAATATCTCATTTTAAAAGCAAGTAAATACAGTTTCATTTTAAAAATAAACACAATTTCATTTTAAAACTAAATAAATACCATTTCAAAGCAAAGCATTCTTAAGGTTCCCTTCTCTCCCCACCTTCTTTCTTTCATGTGTTTTCTTCTTTCAAAGCTGAAGCCCAACATTAAAATTAGCAACTGTTATTAAAAGGAGAGGCTTTTTAGGCACAGGGATGGATTCAAAGGAAACCCTCCCAGCTTCCTGCAATGCAGAAGCTGAAACTCTGTGGTACTCCCACTGAAAAACAAAAGGCCTGGAGCCTGACACTCTGAACACCCAGATGCCTCCTTCACATATCCATTTTTAAGTGCCAGAAACTCCTGTATTTGTTTCCTGACGCTTCCCAGCACTCCAAGGCGTGGAGCAGAGCTGGACCAGCCTGCGGGATGTGACACGAGGAGGTCAAGTAGCAGTGTCCTGCATTCCTGCTCTTTTGCTCCGGGTCGTTAGATCATGAAGCCAACGCTCCCAGAGACAAAAAGCACCCCCACCCCTCCTGTGTCAAACAGTAAGGACCCCTCTATTATCCTGAATTAGACCGTTCAGCTTCTTGATTAAAGGTTCCTTTTATCCCGTTTGGAGCTTTCTTCCTTCTAAGGCTGCTTAATTGCATATGCACAAATGAAGGGCTTCCATTCAGAGGGGTAGCATTTAGGGAGCCTGTCCGTCTGCCGCCGCACACCTCCTCGGACATGCCTGCTCCCTTTGCAAAAGTGCTTTGCCATCTGATCACCAGGGATGGAAAAACCTTCATCAGATGGATTACAGAGGGAAAAAAAAAAAAAAAAAAAAAAGAAAAAGGAAGGGAAAAAAAAAAAAAAGCCACTCCCCTGTAGTTTCCAGACAACTGGGGCTGGCAGATGTTTGTCAGGGAAAAGGGTTCTGCAATTATTACTTTTTCAGTGTAAAAAGGAGATCAACTTCAGCTCCCTTTGACTATTAAGACTAAAAGAGCCACATCAGGGTCTTAGAATTTGTTTGGTTTGGGGTTTTTTGTTTGGTTGTTTTTTTAAGTGACTTCCACTACAGAGTTTTCAAACACTCACAACAGAACTCTATTTATTTCGAGGCACCTTAAAATCATTTGGGTAGGGGGACAAAAGATGGGGGTTTGGCCAAAGCAGTGAAACCAGCTCCATTCAAGGTGCAGTTAGGATTTATGTTGGTAGAGTCATTCCAAGCTGAACTGACTCATGTTGTGTCTTTAATGGCTCAGCAAGGAAAAACATCTTAAGTCCTTCAGAGCCTGCACTCCTTGAAGTCAATGACCCAACTTTCATGCTGCAGGTCAAGGCCACAATTCCCCAGGCCAGCAGCCTTGAAACCAGCCCCCCCCCCAAAAAAAAAAGCCTAAGGAAAGTTTGAATGAATGACAAAGAACTTTCCCCTCTTCCCTTTCCCCTTCTCCATCCCTCCCCAGATAACAGCCTCTCTTCCCCATAACTTTCTCTACAAGCCCTAGCACTGGCTGTGTTTACAGAATTTTTATTGGAGAAAACACAATCTGACCTTTTCCATAATTACAACCTTATTTTAGAGAGAGAAAAAAGAAAAGGGGGGGGGGGGGGGGGGGGAGAGAAGGGAAATGAAGAGGCAAAGCAAACAAATTTAAATAAATAAATCCTCCCCCACATCTTCAAACAAGTCACTCTGCTCATATTTGCTCAGAAATGGGCTTTCCATTGAAACATATTTTATGTGGCAAGCTTTGCTCTCTTTTTTTCCTTCTCTCTCTCCCTCTCTCTCTCCCTTTTTTTTCTCTCTCTCATTTTTTGGGACATCTGGCACCAATCGAGGCGAGCAGGCCTGGCCTTACAGCTCTGTTTTGAACCGCTGCCATCTTCAGATTACCCGACACCACCCAGCCTTTTTGTGCATGGATGTTTGTTTTTTGTTAACGCCATCAGTATTAAATCACTGCTTAATTCCCCTTTTTTTTCTTTCTTTTTTTTTTTTCCTTTTTTAAATTTTGGGGGAGGGGGCAGAATGGGGACACACACACACACACACACAAAAAACCAAGCAGTGATTTCCCGGCGGCTGCCCCACGGCGGGACCGGCCACTGGGCTCTGGCATCATGGGAGCCCGAGGTACCCGCCTCACAAACTGATCCAATCAATGAAGAATTTGGAGAGTGGAGCATTTCTGCATGTCTTTGTGCATTAAATGAAAGGCAAAGGCTTCAAAGACATGCTTATTAAATGTGCCTTAAAAAGAAATCAATGCCAGATGTGACCAAAGCAGCCTAGTTAGTGCCTCCCCATAATACACACACACACACAGAGACTACTCCGGGCACTGCGGACCTCTTCCCTGAAGGTCACCCGCAGTTTCACTCAAAGTCCAGCCAAAAGTCAAAGCTTAGATCAAAATGATTCCCTGGAGGTACACACATTTGTGTAATTAGTTTCACCTTGTGTCTGTGCAAGATAAAATACTGGGCACCTACCCAAGTCCTTTTTATAAATTTCTGTATTGTCTTTACCCAGGTGTAAAGGGGTGAGATCTAAGCAGAAGGTTGTTTCATCCTTGTCAGTCACTTAAAAACATTTTCTAAAGTAATTACAGCCTGACAAGGCACAAATAATTGCACCTAGAGGGGCTTTTTTTGGGCCACAGAGGTTTTGGTAGTCTAGTCCTGTGCTCAGGCATCACTCAGAAAGTCACACAAAACAAACAATGAACGGCTGGGGTTTTTTTTTGAGGGGGTGGGACTACATGGCCACTGGAACAGTAGCAACCCAGTGGTGAGGCCACAGAAACTGGTCTGCAACTGGGGCAACAAGGCTGCATCAGCTGAAGGAAAAGTGTGAAAGGCCAGGAGAGGTTTTAAGGGTTGGAAAGTGGTGTAAAGGTGCAAGAAGGCCAAGAACTTCTCCTGCACGTTGTCCAGGTTGGGTGTACTTGCAGGTTGCTGCCATCTGATGGCAGCTGGGTGGGCTGCAAAGAGGGTTTGGGGGACAGGTTGGTGGGGTTCCACTGTGCAACAGCCATAGACAGACCCCAGCCTGAGAACACCCTTGGGTGACCTACTTCGGAGCTGCAAAGGTGCACTTTCCAAAGCTAGAGACAGGCTAGTGATGGAGCACCAGCTGGGAAGTCCTCATACCAAACCCAAAAGACCATTTGGAGGTCAAATCAGAGGCTGCCAGTTACAGGGCAAGCCCTTCAGCTCTTTGAAGCACCACCAAATTACTGCAAATTCAGAACTTCACACTGGAGTTCCCCTCTCCTGCTCACCCTGTGGGCGATGTGGGCAGCAGATGATCCCAGGAGTGGCCAAATCCACTGGGAAAGTGCAGTGAAAGTAGCCAACAAGAAGCTACTGCCATGGGAACTAGAGGAGCAAGGGAAGCAGTAAACTGGTTAAACTGGGAACTGGGCCCTAGAAACCAGACAGGCAGGGTTTGTTGGTGTTTCTGAGAAGGAACTCAGTACTGCTGGTGAAGCTTTCCCTTCAGGGCAAAGGTTTTTCTTTCCCTAATGAAGACAGAAGTGAGCTCACTGCACTTCAGCTACATGTCCAACACCCCAACCTTTCACTGACCCCATTTATGGCCACATTGTTGGAAAACAACAAACAAACAAACACAAACCTCACGACTTCAAGGAGTAGACAAAGCACCAAGATGAATGTTGACCCCAGTGTGGAAACTGAACCCCACTGCTCCACACCTTTGCCACAAGACCATCATCCCAGCTTTTCCAGGTATTCAAGCATTTTGAACAAGGGCTGGAGCACAAAGCCTGCATCCTCATGCAACTGGGGGAAGAGGCTGGGCAGGGAGATGGAGGGGAGTTAGCCTCTCCATCAGAGGCCCTTTCTCCATCTCCAAGTTGCTCTTGGTTGGAGTAGGAAGAGAGTGAACGTGTCACTGCAGGCAGACCTGCAAAATACCTGCTGACTGTTTTGACTTAAATATACTAAAGAACAAACAAGTCACAGCTTCTTACCTGTAATTTCCCTTTTTGCTCAGCTGTTCTTTAAAGTGCCCAAGTGTCAGGCTCTGGGCCTTTAACATCCTCCTGTAGGGAATTTCTTCTCCGCAAAAAAAATAGGTGACAACCAACTCACTGGACTGAGAGGTGTGAACAACTGGCAGTTTCTTTGGCTCTTTATGACTGGAAAAGAGAAAACACAGACAAAACCCTCTATTTTTTTCCATTCGAGGACAGGCTGTTTCACCACACTCACCTCAGCAGCAGGCTGGTCAGAAATACCCTGGGTGTGACCCAAAAAAGTCAGATATTCCTGTAGCCACCAGGAATTTGTCACAGTGTTTGCACAGCACTTTGCTGAGCTCCTGCTCACTGTGATGGTGAGAGGCATCCAGCCTTTCTTTACTGAAAGAGTGAACAGGCACTGGAATAGGTTGCCCAGGGAGGTGGTGGAGTCACTGTCCCTGGAGGCGTTCAAAAAACATGTGGATGTGGCAACTCAGGATGTGATTTAGTGGCCATGGTGGTGCTGGGCTAACAGTTGGACTTGATGATCTTAAGAGGTCTTTTCCAGCCCAAACAATTCTGTGATTCTATGGGCAGCAGAGAACTCATCTCATTTTCATAGAATCATAGAATAGTCTGGGTTGGAAGGGACCTCCAAAGGTCATCTAGTTCAACCCCCTTCTGCAGTCAGCAGGGACATCCTCAACTAGACCACGCAGCCCAGAGCCCTGTTGAGCCTCACTCCCGCATTTTATGGATGGGAGAACTGAGGAACAGGGGTTAGATGCCTTCTGGGAGCATCAGAGAGAGGACCATGGACTAGGTGAGCAGGCGCAGGGCTCACCATGGACTAACTTCTACTTAGCAAGCTCCAGCACTGTCCGCCCCTGATTTTAAAAGGCTTGTTTCATCCACCTTCATACAAAACCTCTGCCAAGCTTTCTCTTCAGGCACAAAACCACCTGCAACCACCAGCAGCTAACAAAGCAAACCCACTGCCAGTTCTTCACCTGCAGTACACAGGCAATCATCTTATTTTCACTGGCAAGAAGGATAAAATTAACTGGATCTTGTCACTTGCACTGAGCAACCTTCCTTAAAGAATAATTAAAACAATATTAGCAGCAAAACGGCAACGCTCTAGCGAATGCCGTGCAGCCAAACCAACAACTGCTTCTGAGGCAATGTACACTTGGCATGTCAAGAGGTCACAAAGTGTTAGTCCGCAGTAATTTAGTCTTCCTAATTTGTTCTAAGTCTTTGTAGAGTGGCTTCAGAAAAAAAGCTGCTAGCAAAGACAGCTGGTGGACTTAAGGTCAACCAATTAAAAATGAAAGGCTCTAGTCAGGTGGCTCAGTCTGGACTTCAAACATTACTCATTGCTTAAGATGAAGAGGGTAAGAAAGAAAACTTTAATTATTTAGGCCATTTTAGACCTCTCTGTAGCAGATTTCTTGTTAAAAGAACCATCCTGTAATTAGACTAATCCAATCTTTGTCCACTTTACAGGAATGCAAGTTAAAAAGAGCCAGAGACAAGATTTGAAAATGTTTTTGTTCTTTCTGTAAGAAGAACGTTTGAAAGCCAAAAAAAAAAAGGAGATAGGAGAATTTCCTCTTTTCAAAGCAGAATCCATTTAATGCAAATATAATTCAGGCAGATATATAAATATCTCTTTCCCAGGCCTTTTCCTGCACGTGCAATACTCACTCTTCTGTCGTCAGACTTGCATTGCAGAACAGGGTGCTTCCCCCTGGCACAGCAGCACAGTGGTTTCGATCCCTCTGCTGATTTGAGGTTGAACATCTGAAGTGGAGAAGGGGAAGGTTAAGAAAGGAAAAGGAAAAAAAAATACAGAAAAGGAAAAAAAAAACCCCAAACTTCAGAAAAAAAAAATTGTTGAAATCCAATCTTTCTTAATTGAAGTCTCCTGTGGGTCGTTAAGTTCGCTCTTTGTATCAACCCTCACATGTTGTAAACAATCAAAGGAAGAATTAAAAATGCTGTGGGCTAATTTCTCCCTCCATCCCCAAATGAATGATAACCAGTCCAGTTCTCCACTTGGTATGTAGCTGGAGTCCATCCCAGAGGAAAAACGGGCAAATTACAGCCATGAAGAGAGTGGAAGTAATAGTCTAGGATTCAAACTACTTGTGCAGGGGTAGGGTGGGGTTGGAATAAGGAGGCTCATCTCTGGGGCTTGGCCAAGCTGTGCCGTCATGCCTCCCCACGGTCTGGCCCCATGGCTGACCCTCTACCTAGGTCCGTGTTCACACACTGCCTTGTCCACCACCATCCCAAGCATCAGCTGAGGAGCAGCACAACCAGCACCCACCAAACTACTCCTACCCCTGCTGGCTCCCCAAACCCCACCATGGCACCCAGTGCCATCCCTCCCACCTCCCTTACCGTTGCTTCTGTGGCTTGGAGACCTCGGCGAGTCGCCGGCACGCTTCCTCCAGCTGTGCCAGGGTGTTGGGTGGGGTGAGCGGAGGCATGGCTGGGTCCTGGACGAAGGGGTGGGCAGGCTGCACCCCACGCGGGTGGCTGCTGGTCCCCCACGGGTGGTGGCGGCTGGGGGCCCCCTTGGCGAAGTCGGAGCTGTAGGCCTTCTTTGTGCTTTGTGTGCTTGGGGAGGGGAAGAAGTCGGGTTAGAAAAGCTGGAAAATATGACTTTAATAGCAGCTCCTATTCTGCTCGCTCCCTCTCAAAAGTCTGTCATAACATGAAAGGAGGTTTATTGCCAAAAACATGACATTTTTGTGGTTTTTCTGGTTCTGCGGAACAGCTTTTATATTAAACCGGAGGAGCAAAGAGTCTCATTTGTTTGCAGCGATTGTAAAAATAGACAGCCCGTGTAATATATAAATATTTACCGGCAGCGATAGTGCTGCAGACAGCTGCCTATTTACCTATGGGGCTTGTGCTTATTCTGTCTCTCGCTCTCCAGCATCCACTGCCAGACGTTCTGTGCCCGGTCCGCCTCGCCCCCTGGCAGCTGCACCCCGCCAGGGCCAGGCAGCACCCCGTCCCCGGCCGGCAAGGTGATGCTCTCCGCTCCTCTGCCCGGCCTCTTTGGCAGTGTCCCCGACCTGCTGATGGCGAGAAGAGGACAGGAGACCACCATTAGTGACAAAGAAACACCAAGCCCATTAGCCCCTATGCAGCCCAGGGGCTGTCCCCATCATGATAGTTTGGGGTTGGTACAATGGAGAGAGATGCTGATGACTTACCCAAAGGGCTCCAGCGGAGGGAGAGGGGGATCCATGCTTTTCGGGTGGCCCTTGCACTTGGGGTAGCAGTAGTAGTCACTGCCTGCTGGGCAGCAGCACTGCACCCGCTGAGCCGCCTCCGCTTCGATCTGCTCCTTCGTCTTGGGCATGGTGTGGTGGTGGATGTAGTGGTGGTGGACGTGCTTGGTGGTCTGCTTGGTTATGAAGCCCTTACCCACTAAGGTGCACGCCGCTGGTGAGGCCGCACTGGGCTGCAGCTTGCCCATTGGCAGGCGGTCAGGGGAGCGGGCACGGGGGCTGTGCCGGCCCATGCCGGGCGACTGGCAGCCTGGGGTCTTCAGCACACGGGAGAGATGCTCGTCCAGGATGGCCTGGGGGTCCTCCTCGTAGCTGCCGGAGGGCAGGAGCGAGAGCGTGTGCTGCGGGTGCTGGGGGTTCACCATTTCCCGACCACTCTGCAGGCTGGTAGGGAGCTCCGAGCCCTCCTTCTCCTCGTCCTGCCGGCCAAGTGATGGTGAGAAATAATGTAAGAGGATGGGGAAACAGCAAGGCATGCACTGAGATGTGCCCCCCCCCACCCCACTCCATGGGCTCATGAATCACAGTGAGATGGAAACATCTTCCTCTGTATGGGCAAGATATGGCCCTCTTCCATCCCTCCCTAAGCACACTGCAAGCTCTTGCCGAGCTTTGGGAGGGTTAATCCTACCTCCTTGATTTGCTGCAGCCTCTCCTCCAGACTGTCCATGGTTTCCTGCTCCTGCTTTAGCTTCTCCAGCCGGGAAATGAGCTCGGCGGCAAAGGCAGCTGGCTCCACCGGGGTCATCTCCTTGGGAAGGCGGTGGGTCCTCTACAAGAAGCGGGGACAGAAGGCACAAGGCATGTTTAGCGGGCGGTGCGGGGCGCTTAGCCGGAGCGGCATCGCCAGCCCCGCTACGCTTGTTGTGTCTCCATGTTTGGATGAAAAGAAGACCGCAACTAGGCATGGTCTGCTCTGGATTTTTATGAGCTAGTGCTGTGGCCTCATGGAGTGACATCCTCCCCACCAGCGTTTGCCTTCGGCAGGAGCAGTTGGTCGCACTCTGAGGAACCCCGCTTGTTCTCTCTGTAGTACAACCAGCCCATCAGTAGCTACTCTGAAGTAGAAAATCTTCAAAGAGTGTTGTCAAACATCAAAAAAAAAAAAAGGGGGGGGGGGGAGAAAAAAAAAAAGAAAAACCTCTGAGGTGGGAGGGAGAGACTTTAACTCAAGGAATAAAGTGAGTATAAACAGAAAGGAGTTGGAAATTAAAAAAAATAAGATGGGGGAGAAAAAGGGAAAGGAGAAAAGAAAAAAAAAAAAAAGAAGGGAAGAGAAAAAAAAAAAAAAAAAGAAGTCAAACGGTTGCAGATCAGAGAAGTGCTGGTAATTTATTTCCTGGCTACACACTGGGCACCTTTGAGGTAGTGTTGTCTCAACAGTGTCCTAGATCTCTTCCCCCCCCCCCCCCCCTCCATCTCTTTGTACAGAAAATGAAGAAAGCTGCTGCAGGCTAGCGGTGCTACACTGCTGAGCTTGGCTGCCTCAAGCAGATCTATCAAGGGAAAAAGGGAACATCTCCAAATCAAGTGCAGAATATAAAAAGGCAAAACGTGAATTTCTGCCAAAAGAAGCAAACATGGCAGGAAAAAGGGAGGAAAAAAAAAATGTTAAAAAAAAAAAAAAAAAAAAGAGGAAAGAGAAACCACCCAGCCAAGTGTGCCCTCCCTCTGCCACCCCCCACACACCCCACTCCTGCCCCCATGCTCCCTCGTTTCCACCCCCCCCCCCCCCGCCTCTGAAAGCAGAAAGCTGAACTGCCAACTCTTTCACATACTACCCACCAGATGAGGTGGGGCCTCTCTCCGGCAACCACTTAGCTCCAGAAATGATGTGAGGGTAGAAAAAGGCCACTCTGCTGGAAATTGTCACTCTTACACAAGCTGGCTCTATTCAGTCCCTGATCAAAGCACTGCCTTACAGAGAAAGTCGATTTGCACGCCCTGGGACAAAATAATCTAATTTACAAGCTCAGGCTATAGAACTTTCTTTAGGGAGGAAGGGGAAAGAAAGAAAGAAAGAAAGGAAGAAAGAAAGAAAGGGAAAAAAAAAAAAGATACCAAAAAGAAAAACCACATAAACCAAAACCCCCCAGCTCCACCAGAAATATCATCTCTGATTTCTTGCTGCTTAAGACGGCAGAGAGAGGAATTTTAGCATATTAATCTCAAGACAAAGTAAGTTTACACTCGTCTGTGTAAACAGTTTATTCACTGCAGGAATCAGGAGTCTGCAAGTCAATGGAATTAGCAAGTCAGGGAGCTAATTTCTGCAATGCTGTGGATCACAGCCCCTCAGAGCCAGGCACCTTATCTGCTGCAAACGTCTCTCCCCTGGGACAGCTCTTCCCTGGGACATCCTGCTGCCCATCAGCCTGCAGACCATGTCCTTTCCAAGGCCACTGGTCATGTGCATCAGGCCAAGCCCCAGTCTGCTCATCACCAGAGGAGCTGTCAAGGTGGTGGTCAGAGCCAAGGCTCTCACTAGACCCAACCAGGGCATCTCCACTCAGCTTTAGGCCAGAAGGACAAATTCAGTGCCACAAAAAGCCCTAATCAGCACCTGGTTTTCAGGGAAGGACTGCACAGAAGCAGGTTTCTGCAAGGATGTTGAGAGCATGCGGCTCCTGCCCAACACTGAGCGGCATCACTTCTCTGGGATGGAAATGCTCTCATCTTCTGCTCCTTTCCTTCCATACGTCCTCATTCCCAGTTCCACAGCCAAACTCAGACCTTTGCAGCTCCCACCTGAACTTACCGGAAAATGAGGTAGAGAAACTTGACCATTGGCCTTGACGCTCCGATGCATTTCCCGCTGGAGCTGCTTCTTGCTCCCAATTCTGTATGGGGGGATCCCGTCTCTGCACATGGAAGAGAGGTCACCATCAGTTGGGGCTCTCCCCATGCTCTAAGCAAGACTCTTCTCTATCACTTCTGAAACCACCCAGGCATACCACAGGCCCATGTTCCCAGAGGTGGTTGAACCCTCTGGGTGTCACCTGAAGCTTCAAACACCTGGTGGCCTGGGAAATGCCTCTGCCACCATCTACATGGATGTGCAGCAATTAAGCTAAAGCTGAAATGCAAGCTGAAGGCAACAATCCATGGGAAGATGCCTGAAGATCCCTGATCCCTTCAGCTTCACTGCTGAGCCACCTTACAGTAAGGTCCTTCCACTCTTTAAGACCACAACTTTTCTCAGGCTCTGAACACCTGATGGAGTGTCAGCACAGTGGAAACAAGAAGAAAGCGGCTGAAGATGGATGACCACCAAAAGGGTGCTCCCCATCCCTACCCCTGCTTAAGACCCAGGATGTTTGCCCTGCCCTGAGGCTTGCCAACACAAGCAGGCCACAGGACACGTAAGCAAAGCTGGGCCATATCCTCCAGGCAAGATGTTGCTCCCCTTGGCCACAGCAGCTCATGGCCAAGAGGCTGTGAGAAGAGACCAGTCGAGCACTGGTGGGAACAGCCCCCTGCACAGCCCTGCTCGAGGCATTAGGAGGTGTTTTCATCTGGCCACACAGAAAATAACCTCAGTTAGGATTAAAGGGCCTGCTACAGACAGCGGGGACAGCCGGAAGAGCATGCCTGGAGATCCTGAATGTCTAATTCTACCCCTTCCCTCAGACTGGCTGAACACCCTTGATCTCCGGTCCCATCCCTTTCATCCACCTGCCCCCACACCTGACTCATCTCCTGAGTGGAGAAAATAGCTCCTGCCCAAGGAGGAGCAGTGGTGGCTGAGCAGACAGCAGTGGCCCCATTCTACTTCCAGAGGAGCCAACACAGCATGGTGTCCCTGTGTGCCACCTCCTGTAGTCACAGTGGTGGTGGGCACACACCAACACGTTTCAGATGTGCAGCTGGAGAGACAATGCCAGGGAACAGCTTGCTGGAAACACCAGGTCCCTGTTCTCTTAAGGAAGATGATTAGATGCCACTGCTCCACACTTGAGCTTTGAAGCACGCTATCACAGGCCTTTGTGAGGATCTTGGCCAAAGCTTTCAGTTGCCATTAAATTGTTTTAATGAGTAAGATCAAGCTGCAAAGCCTGGAGTGAAAGATTGGGGCAATTTCATCTTAATTAACTTGGAAAAATCTTTAGAATAAAAGAGAGCATGATGGGATTGCAAAGAAAGTCCTTGATGTCACAAGATGAACATCAGCCTCCTCTAGACACAGTCTATGAGCACACATTACACTGCAAGTGAAAGGAGCTAATTGTCCTCATGTCTCCATTACACAACACAAGGCTCTGGACTGTGCTTTCTGGGGAAGCAGCCCAGCACACACCAGCCATCACAGCCAGCCATGGCCACCAATCGCAGCTGCTGGTGGCCACCAAGTCTTTCTGCTCCACAGATCCATGGGGTGTTATGGCTTGGGGCACATGATGTACCTTAGCTTTGGGGGAAGATGAGGGAAAAGCAAATTTAAGGTGAAAGCCACATCAACTGTACCTTCAAAGCAGTGTTTGTTAACTGAGGCTTACTGAGATAAGGGTCTCTTAGGGAAACCCCTCTATATGGGGAGAACTCAGTAAAATAAGCCCTGCAGAGGTAAAGCTGTCAGCATGAGCAGGTTACCTGCATACACATGGGACTAAGCCTATCAGCATCTTTAATGAAAGAGATGTCCTCTCTAACTGGCAGTCCAAGGCCAGATGGGGAAGCAGCTGAATGTCAACATGAGGGCATCCAAGGACATGACAAAGGAACAAGAGAGCACCTCACTGTCTTCCTGCATTCGCCACCTCTCTCCAGGTCTGCAAGTCCAAAATGCTGCTCCCAACCCCTCTGCTATGGCCACCGAGCTGGGAGCACATCTCCTTATGGGGTTTCCCCAAGGTCCAAGCTCTTGAGGGGGACTGTCTCTGCCCAAAGGGACAGTCCTGTGGAGCAGAAGCAGAAGCTCACACCATTCCCAGGCAGAGTGGTTTGAAAAGAAGGAAAAGCAACACTGACCAAGCAGAACAGCTCCTCACTTCAAGATATTCCCTTGTTCATGTCTGTACAAAAGCTTCTCTTGCCCCAAACAGCTCCTTTGGTTGCACCAGAGAGCCCCACATCAAACCTCCTGGTTCCTGCTTTTACAGACCTGCCTCATCAGAGTTTTACAACTTGTAATGACATGTGGAATGAAAAAAAAAAAGTTAAAAAAAAAAAAGCAGTATTTCATTGGGCTGGGAAGGCTGTGGAGCAGCTCAGGAAAGCCAGCTTGGGGAATGGGGAGGGACTTCTGCAGCCACTTTGATGAGCGCTGTCTAAACAAGTTAGGCCAGGGGGTTGTTGAGGTTAGACATTAGGAAAAAGTTCTACACTGAAAGGGTTATCAAAGACTGGAACAGGCTGCCCTGGGAAGCGATTGAATCGCCATCGCTGGATGCATTTAAAAGCCATCCAGATATGGTGCTCAAGGATACGGTGTAGTAGTGGCCCTGGAAGAGCTTGACAATGGTTGGAATTGATCTCGAAGGTCTTTTCCAACCATAGTGATTCTGTGAACTGAAGCCTTCCACATAAAGCAGAGAGAAAATGGACAACAGCAGGGCTGACAGGGTGACCAACAGGAGATCCCAGCTGCAGGAGGGACAGATGGATGGAGCTGGAGCCAGGCTGAGTACAGTAAGAGGTATGGGGGGTGAGAGAGGAAGCTGATGCTGAAGCATCCCCTCAACCAGGAGAAAGTCCCTTCAAAACGAATGGGCTGAGGTTTCAGGGCAGGACAAGGGTTAACCCCAGCCCTCCAGGGGTCACCTCTGCCCTTGCTCCAGCAGCAAACATTTGCACTCCCTTTCTTGGCTACTAAAAACTGCAGGCTGAGGAGCTGCAGAGTTTAGGCACTAAACAGTAAAGTTTAATTATAAACATTTCAGCTAACCAGGCTGGGGCTAAGCCAATCTGTTTCTGGGGGGGAAACACTAGTTTGAAGTTTTCTACCCAGTCAGCTGCCATTTAAGCTGAGCCAATTATCTTAGCCTTTTGACTCAGATGTGCCTGACCTAACCTGAATGTAGTTTTACTGCTGCTTTGAAATATCAGACTCATGCGCATATGCATTCACTCCCATCTTCATTTGGCAACGGCTCTGAAACAAGCCTCTGATCTTGCCAACATCAAAAGCCTGGTTTGTAAGATAAGGTAATATTTGAAGTTTGCTCAGCAGCATTCCCCTGTGTCCAAAGTAAATCCATAAATAAGATATAAGCAAATAATAAAAAAATCCCCTCTTTCCACCCCCCTCCTCCCCACCTCCCTCCTCAATCAAGAAATGGAAATAGGAATTTGCCTGATGCTTTGTGGCTATTGCGAAACAGATATGGATAGCCTGAGCCCTGGCACCTCTCATCAAACAAAACAGTATTTGGAGACTTCTGCTCATTCCAGCACAGTTCAGATGTAGATTTATTTTTACAGAATGCCCCTCACTTCACTGCTATGTCTGACAGACTTTTCCAGAACAAGCTTTTCCTCTTCACTTGATAAGCCGAAAGAACTGATTTGCATTTGCACCAATGAAGAACAAACCCAGGCCCTCTGTTACAGGGGGGAAACCCTCCCAGGCAGGAGAGCACCCAGGCTCTGGGTTTGTGCCCCAAACACGTTCACAGCATCCTCAGCCACCAGCAGAACCAGGTGCCAGGAGAGGCTGCGGCTCCCACGTGTTTCACTGCAATCTTGGCAGCAGCCCTTCTCCTCTGCAAAGGAAGTTTTACATCAGCCTTAACTTTAAGCCCGGCCTCCAAAACTGCCAATTTTACCTCTCCCACTTCCAAAAACACCCCACATCCTGGCGTGCTTGGCTCTGGGGACGCCCAGGCAGCTCTGCAGCAGGAAATATTCCTTTTATTGCAAACTCAACCATCCCGCTTGCCCCCTCCCCAGCCCTCCCCACCGCCCCCCAACCTGGAACTGCGGGCAGTTTAATCAGCCAAGCTTCCCCAAACTCTCACAGCCTGCACTGGCCATTGTTAGGGCAGGAAAAAACAGGCAGGCTCCTTTCACGCGCTGCTTTATGGGGAGCTCCTATTCACTTGTTCAAGCAAATTTCAAAGCGGGCTGCTGCCCTCTCATCCCCGCTAAGCTCCCCTGGACTAACAATGGGCTGAAAGCGATTCAGTTAAGCCTTTCATCCACCATGCACTTTATTTCTCACTCAGTGCTCTCATCTGTATAAGGCCTACAATTGGCATTGCTGTGAAGAGAGGGTATAATCCTAGCCCTGTGAATCCCAAGTGACCCTACACTGGTCCAGAAATGACTAACCCAATGAATGCTCTGTTGACACATGATCACATACAACCAGAGCCAGTAAGAAGAAATAAAGAAGTCACCCTATGATTCAGCTCTTTTATTTAATGCCAATATTGTTCAATAAGGGAATCTGGTGGGACAACAAACTGTTTTTTTCCATAATATCAGTTCAAAACACACATGTGCATTAAAAAAACCAACAAAAACAAAACACCAAAAACAACAACAACCACCCAAACAACAAGCTTTTGTTTACACATCAAGGGGGTTTGGTAAATCCTGTTTTCTGTGGTGCATCATCAGGCAGCACTGTTGGCTTGAAAAACCCAGCATGCAAAGCTCTCCAAGGAGCACACAGTAATCACTGGACCCATCTGACAGAGACACTGGAGAATGTTTCACCAGGAGATGAGGACCAGGAATGCAGCACTCTGTTTACAGGTAGGCTTTTCTAGAGCATTTCTCCTTACGTGAAGATCATGAAACACAAATGGCAAAATCCACCTTCTGCCCAGTTAAGAAAATGGTCCTTAGAAGCACTAAGTGAGGCCTACTGTCTCCTCTACCCCTAGACACAAAAGCACTATTTCTCTCCTGCTGGGGAAAGCAAACTGAGGCAGAATGGCCAAAGGACTTGCTCCCAGTTGCACACTTCTCAGCAGAGTCAAGAGGAAAAGACAGATCCTGCAATTCCCAGGCTCAGCCACAGCATCATCTCTCATCCTTACTCTCCTGAAACTCCCAGAACTGATCCATGCAGCTCCATTCAAATAGCTCTTTGATGACCGCCCCAGCCACACTAGATGAGCAGCTATTTGCCCCTTCAGGTCACTGGCCCTACTAATGTAGATTCTGCCATTAATGATGAACCTTAATTACAGAAAGTACTTCCTACAGGAAGTAATCTCCTCCTCTTTGATGACTGATAGCTAGTTCAGGAAGCCTGGCCTTAAGACAAAGGCTGAGGGAGATAGGCTCCTTGGGTTACTCAGGCAGCACCACTAGCATCAGGGAGAACATGTTTGCTCAGCTGCAGCTGCAAAAGGGCAGCAGAGGGATCCATGATTTTATTCCATCTGATACCTCCACTGACTGATGAAGCACAAAGCTACCATGCCATGCCTCTCTGTTGTTTGGGCAGCCCCTGGCAAACAGTGACCAGAATTAGATGATGATCCTGAAGCCACCACTCCCATAACACCCCATGGTGCACCAGCACAGCTGATTCACAGATGGAGCACCCCAAAATGACCCAGCCAACAGAAGCTACTTACACACTGCTATCCGTCATTGACATGGAGTCATCCGTCAGGGCATCACTGGATATTTCGCTGTCATTGGCGCTGGTGGCTGGGGCAAAAACGTAGCCAGAATTCACATGGTATGGGTTAACAGGGTCGTTCCTCTTGAAGGACCTAGGGACAAGCAGAACAGGAATCCAGTTACTAACCAGTCAGGGGCTAGGAAAAAGGACACTCATTTCATGGTGGCGCTCTCCTTACCAGCACTATGCACACCACCTGCTCAACCTCTTTAGAAGCAACTGACCATCCACTTGCTCAATCAGGACATGCTCCATCTAAACACACCCAAAGCCCACCCTTAAAGATGCTGCTATAACATTTGAAGCGTGCTTTAGAGAATCCCAGAAAGCATCTCTGCATACCTTCAAAAACTTGGTCCTTAAAGTTTGATGCTGCACTGCTGAAGTCAGCAGGAGTTATGCTGTTGGCATCAGCAGGCAAAAGATCAAGAAGTTCATAGCCCAAGCTCCACTGAAATATTTGGAGGCACCAGCTAATAAATGCTTAAGACCACTCTGAAGACAGGAGTTAGGGCTCCTTTAGGAAGACACATTACAGTGTCTGTGTTGCCTGACATGAGAACTACCTGAAACGACTGGAGCAGGACCACTAAGTGTCAGTGGAGGAATGGACAGGGCTGGAATCTGTTGTCTCAGAGTTGGCCTCCCAAAGCCAGGTGTCATCCTTCTGCCATTATACAAACACGCAATAAAAAGGCCATTTTTAGGAGAACCTACTACTTGTTTGACTTGACTTGGGGAGGAGGAAGATGGGGGATGTCAGGACAGGAGCAGCAGGCTGTATGAACAGGCATGTGGGTGACTGATTCCAACACCTTTAGAGAAACAAACCCAGAGCCCAGCCTGGATGTTGAGAACCCAAGAGCAGCCTTGTGAAAAATCCATGGGCAGTGACACAAGCATGGCAGGGTCACCATGGCAGGGTCACCACCACACAGAGGAAGGGACCTGAGCTTCCCCCTGCTCCTTACTCCCATCACTCCAACTTCCCAGCCAGGATCAACATACGTATCTTCAGCAGGTGATAAGGGGATTATGCAGGGAGGTTTGAAAGCCCCATGTTAAGGTGCACATTTTGTTCCTCTTCCAGGGAAAGATGGGGTTGTTAAGCTTCTCCCTTTGTATATCAAAGCAAAAGGCCTTGTCATCTGATAAGGACTGCTGATTTTAATAATTAGGGCCACTTACCCAGGACTTGGGGGCCTAAGGAATGTGCCAGCAGGCTGGGCAGGTTTTTTGTTGGTTTTTTTTTTTTTTAAATGGTCTTTCCACCTCCCTGCCCCCACAGGGAGGGGGTTGGAGGGGACCAGCTGGGTTGAAGTGAGCAGCAATGTCCTCCCACTGCTCTCCATCCCTCACAAACAAGCAGGCACCCCCGCTGCCTGCCGCACATTCCTGCTCTGCCAGAACTGAAAACAGGAGCCTCCACAAAGGCCTAAGTTAAAAAACACACAAAAAAACAAACTAGAAAAAGGAAAAATAAAAGGAGGGGGGGAAGTGTGGTGGGGAAGATAGGCCTCTCTGGTATGAGAGGCGCGGGGCTGGCTGCAGGCAGGTATTCAGCCCAGCCGGGCCTGCATTCCTTTCCGAAGGAGGCCAAGGCATTTCTGATGGGGAGATCAAGATGTTAGAAAATATAGAACTGGGAAGAAGGAGGGGAAAGAAAAGAAAAGGAAAAAAAAAAAAAAAGAGAGAGATATTAAGGAATGCCACAGGAAAGAAGTTAAATCTTCAAAGATAAATTAACTCCACATGTGGGTGAATGCTAAGTTCTCCTACTAGGAAAAAGCTCCTCTAAAAACCATGCAGTTTTCTACTCAGATTCAGGGGGAAGTGCAGTGCAAGGCACCCTTTCTAGGTCCTTGGTGGGCTGCTGGGTCCACTGTGTAGGGGACACAGATCTTACAACTACTTGAGTTGAAACCATCACAGGTCGTGGAGCACATCCACATCTAGCGCTCTGAGGACCACAGGGTTCAAGGGTGCAGGATGCTTCAAAATGCTCAAGGGTGCAGGAGGTTCCAGGAGGCTCCCCAGCACAGGACCACCACCTTGGCTAGGAGGTGTCTGTGTCATCTCTTGTTTCATCCAGGAGGGCTGATTTGCCCTGTTCTACCAGCAGAAGATTGCTGGAGAAGCTGGGCTGGGGGCAGAGGCAGTGGGTCCATATGAGTATGGCACAGGGAGAGGAGGTGTGTCCCAAAACAGTGCCTGGAAAGGTGTAATTAGAGAAAGTGGCCAGAAGTAACTCATCTCCCCATCAGCACTGCCTTGCAGCGCCAATTCACCTACCAGCACCTCATGGCCACAAACCAGAATTCCCTAAAGCTCCATCTCCACACTCCATCTCCAACCACCCCTCAGAAATCCCCATGTCCTTTCAAGAAAAACCAGGGGGGGGGCTGGGTTTGCTAATTTTTTTAATTATTATTATTATTATTTTGTTTTTAATTTGACCACCTCACTACAGTAATTGCACCCAGATGCATCAAGCTGCCTGCAAGGGTTTTAAATTCCAAGGGAAAGCGGTGGTCTCCTGCCACAGATGCTGCACACACAAACACCCAGCCCAGCTCCAAACTCCATATGCAAAGTGTTTTCAGCTGTCAGGTAGCAGTTGCTCTGGAGCTTCAAGGAGAATGTCTGATGTTTCTCAGCCTATTCTTATCTTGATGCAATGACACACAGCGTGTAACTCTCTACATGCTATGTTAGGCAATGGGCATATCACAGGCATTATAATGCCATGAAAATTTCTGGGGCTCTTGCTTGTAGCCCATGTTATGAAGGTACCATTTTAGTGTGGGGTGGTTTTTCTATTTGTTGGTTGGTTGGTTGTTTTTTTTTATTGTCATACTCTGCTGCTTAAGAAATAAAAGCTCTCTGGCAGCTCAAACCACAGATTTATGCAGACACAGAAGGAAAATCTACAAGGGGCATTTTGAAGCAAAATTGAATCTCATTAAGTATTTTCTTGGGACAACTATCACTGAGCAATCATGAGTTTAGAAAGAAAAAAAAAAAGGGGGGGGGAGGACACCCTCATGCACAACCCCCCCCCAAAAAAAGTATATTTTAACAAATCTATGTTAATCACAGCTTCCATGCTCTAATTGTAGCACACTGCTTCGAGCATAGCTTTACAATGGCATCATTTACTTTGATAATTGAAGCCAAACTTGGTTCCAATAATTTCACACATGAGGAGCGGGTCCTTTCAAAGGCCAGGAAGCACTGGGAGCCGGCAGAAGGCCATCTGCAAGCCCCAGCCTTCCCAGAACAAGCCCAGTCCCACCGATGCTGGAGCTTAATGGGAGGCAGATGAGTCCACCTTGGACTGCACAAAACCACGTTACGGAGCGGCACTGCAAAGGAAGAAGCACCCTCTGTGTACACAAAGTCGTGCGTGATAAATTTAGAAGCGCGGATAAATAATAGCTGGAATTCCTGGAGCATGGGGCCAGGTCCAGCACAGCGTGGGGAGGCCAGTTTTAACCACACCACAACCTACAGGGGAGGGGAGTTACTTTGAAGGACAAGAGGGAGGTTCTACATTTAAAATACTCCCTGTATTAGG
This sequence comes from Melanerpes formicivorus, assembly GCF_026170545.1. NCBI lineage: Eukaryota > Metazoa > Chordata > Aves > Piciformes > Picidae > Melanerpes > Melanerpes formicivorus. The sequence goes on along the minus strand of NW_027142373.1, from coordinate 4,488,644 downwards.
GCTCCAAATAGACAGCCAGCAGCGTGCAGCACACGCCTGGTTCGCAGCCAGGTGCAAAAACTGTGTTTTCACTTGACTTCTCCTGTTCCTGTCCATCACTGATGCTGGGGCCAAACAAAGTCTTTCAGCTTGTATGGTGTCTGTGGTCTTCTGTTTGCTGTGGTTTTGGCAGTGACTCCGTGCCCTGGGATTTCCAGGTGGTCTCCCATTCAAACACTGGGTTGGCCCAAGATTGCTCTGCTCCCACCATCAGGTGTGCTCAGCCCAGTGCTCCCAGCTTTCACTGCTCTAATCACATTGAAACCCACCGAAGCGAATAGCAAGAGCCTGCACAGCACTTCAAAACCATAACGTGCTGAGCAGAAATTCTTTAATTCCATCACACACACGAGGAGGGAGGTGTGGTTTGGCCACTCACCAGGAAATACTTTGTGCAAGCTTCAGCTCCAATCCTAAATGCAATCCTAAATGCTGAGTGATGAGAGATAACCCATCCATATGCTCATCAGCTTCTAGCACATGCACGCACAAGTGGCTTCACAAATGGGTAGCTCGGGGAGGAACTGAGAAAGCATCTCAGCTTGACCTCCCTCTCTTTGCATTGAGATCTCTTGGCCCCATGGAGAGCAAAAGCTCCTGGAAATTCAACAGAAAGTGATCAAAGCAAAATGCACTACCTAATGTCCTAGGAGGGTAGATCTGACATGTGAGGAGCATGCTGCATTAATCCCTGGACAAAAAAAAAAGGAAAGGAAGGAAGAAAAAAAAAAAAGGGAGGGTTTGAAGGAAAGGGAAAAAAAACCCCAAAACACAACAACAAAACAACCCAGCACTAATCAGGCAAGCTGCCACAGTTCTGCGAGAGCTCTCCTGGACAAGGCACATGTGGGGTTTTAGCAGGGCCTGCAGCTCTGGTAGAACATTACAGCCAAGCCCTTCCAGCACTGAATACCAACAAAGGCTGAGAGATAAAAGCATCAAACATCCCCCCTCCTGGAAAGCAAGCGAAGGGCAGCAGTTCAAACCAAGTTCTGGAGAACAGCAGATGCTCAGTTAACATTCAGGCACGAGATGAAGATCCCAAACCCCAAGTCCTCCACAGACCAGCTGCCAGTGAGTGCCCCCTCCCTGCACAGCCCCCCAGCAGGAGAGGTCCAAAGGCCACACCAGGACAAAGCGCATCCCTCCTCCTGTCTGCACCCACGCCCATCACCCCTCCATCACCCCTTTGCTCGCAGGATGGGCCTCCAGGAGAGGACCAAAAGAGGCCTCTGGCTTAGCAGCACCCTCAAGTGCAAGAGGACCCTCCCAGCTCCCAGCAGCTCGGCACAGGGAAGCCCAGCACAGCTGGAAGCTCTCCACAAGGCAGGAGAGGAGGGAGCGCTCCAGCAAAGCCTCCCCAGGAGAAGCTTGATGCCCTTTGATGTCCATGAATCACAGACACGCTCTCAAAATTCCTGTAAACGAGATGTCAAACACTCACCATACCAAACCCCAACCTCCTGGGCCAGTGGAGGAGAGCGCACATCTGCCAGCAGAGCCCTCTCCCCTCAGCCCTGATTCAACAATCCACGTTTATGGCAAGGGTGGGGAGAGGAAAGAATACATTTTCAGAGGATTATACAACTCATCATTTGCTCATCAGAGTCTCTCTTTCCCATCCCCCCCTTCACTTTGAGATGGCTCTTACTTTCTTCACCCTCACACCGCTGTGCCATCAACATTTCCAACAAAGGAGAAGGGTCCAGCAACACATATGTCCCCCAAGACAAGGACACAAAACGACCCTGACACCACACGACACTCCTCACATCCTCACAAGCGGCCACTGCTGCAACCACCTCTTAATGAGTTTAACTTTGAGTGCACGGCCAACAGGGGAGCACCAAAGATCTGCTGTTACTCTCTACCTGCAACATTTCTATCACCTTAACTGCTACACGTTAAGTATCCTCCTGCATACATTGGCTCAAAGCCACACTAAATGACTTTGACATGACACCAACACCCAACGCGATGGGGAAGGCTGCACATCACACACAGAAAGCCAAAATAAAAGCAAATTTGGTGCAAGTTGCAGAGTTTGATGTAAAAAGTGCATGCATTTCCTCCTCCATGACCGCACAATTGCTTCCCACATAACCAACATAGTTAAACACTGGTTGATGGTGGAGCTGGGGAACTGGTAGGTTACATTATTCATGCATCTCTATGATCCACTCTACTACTGCTCTTAATAGGTTTGAAAGTTGAACCAATAATTAACGTATGTCCAGAGGACATAGCTGCTCTGAAGTTTTTGATCTAGAGGGGAGCTGAAAGAGCCAAGAGGGCTTAAGAGCACAGTATCTTGTTTTCCTCTGCACAGAGGGGAAAAGAAAAGGAAAAAAAAAAGGCAAATCCAGCCAACACCCCCCCAAATTCCAGTGCTGGGAGGTGTGGGGAAGCCCCCCAAATCCAACCTGCCCTCAACACCCTGCTAGGTCCTCAGCATACCAGCCCAACAGCCTTCCTTCTGAAATGCACTCCCAAAGTCCTTGAAGTTAAGACAAAGCACCATTCCCAGGGCTTCCCTTACCTGTACCCATTCTCCAGCGTCTCCGTAGCTCTGACATTTGCCGTAACCCTCAACGTCTTGCTGGATAGTCCAACCACCGAAGGCAAGATTTTGCTCTTAAAGTCTGCACAGCTCCACTCCTCTTCTTCATTCAAGGTCGGGAGATAGCCACAGACAACTTTTAAGCTCCCCAGTCCATTGCTGTTCATGTAAGCAGGATTTTCTCCTCCACTCCTTACATATTCGAGGTATATATCAGAAGTTAAAAACATCTGGTAAGCATTTTCCTCCATCACAGTCTGAATCTCAGTCTGTGCCTGATCAAACATGATGGAATCTATCTGCTGCTTCTTGATGCTATCCCTTATGTAGGTCTTGGTAGCAGGCTTGAGCTGCTTGGAGACGATGCTGTTGTTCTCGATGTACCTTTTGTATATAGCTTTGGCTACTCTTAAAGTTTTGGTATCCTTAAGGTCCATCTGCCTGAAGCCATTGCAGGCAAACCAGAAGTCTAAGGTATCCACACATTTTTCCCTTTCCAGGAAGGTCCGAAAAAGATAGGCACCATCTTGATCTCCCAACAAGGAATGCAAGGATTTGGTCCATCTGGCCAGAGGAGAGTCTGGGGATGCACTGCCTTCCGGCTCCCCGAGCCCATTCTCATTCCTCCGCGGGGCAGGAGGCACCGGCATGGCCTTGAAGCTTTGGCTTTTGGGGAGAAACGAGCTGGCGAGTTGAGGACATGGTGCTTCTCCTTCCTCCCCCGGGACAGGGGGTCGAGGAGCGTCTTCCCTGAAGCTGCTGCTAGGGTCTGGGAGGTGGGCGAGGACCACAGCGCTGCTCATGGTTCCGGAGCCCGATGGGGAGAGGAGCTCCCAGTTGCTCCAGGAGCTGCCTTCTCCTCTGCCTGCCTCTGCTTGGAGTCAGCAGGGGATCCTCTGAGCCTCCTCTCTGCGAAGAGAAAAAAAAAAAAAGGGGGGGGGGGGGGGGTGGTGGTGTAGAAAAAAAGGAGTATTGATCTAATCAAAACCAGATCCTCCCAACATCAAAGACAAAAAGTAAACAGGCTTTTCAACTCTTCACAGTCACAGAAGGGGAAAAAAAAAAAAAAAGGGAAAAAAAAAAAAAAGAGAGCAGGAGAGAAAGGCAGGGTAGGGCAGCGGGAGCGCGGCTCTATCGCCAGCCCGATCGCGACTATCGGATCCGCTCCGCTGAACTCCCGCCGCACTTTTAGCGGGGCAGGGGGGGAGGGGGTGGAGGGGGGGTTGCAGTAGGGCTCCCCGACAGCTCACGCCAGCACAGGGCGTCCCTACCCCGGCATCTGGTTTCCATTTCTCACCCCCTCCATACCCCCCTCGCCCTCCTCGTCCAGCGCGCATGTTGCGCGCCCCATCAGCTCCGCACAGCCGGAGCCGCGTACCCTCCCACCCCTTCCCGGGATGGGCTTTTTGGAGAGCTGCTCTGCCGAAAGTGTTGGAGCAAATACCCACCCTCCCCAGCTCCCCCCCCCCCCAAAAAAAAAAAATCCAACCCAAATTACTCGGGGGAGTGTGGGGGGCTTCATGCGCGGTGGAGGTACCTGGGCGCAACGAGGCATCCCGGGCCGGGCAGCCCCTAGACACCCCCCGGAGCCCGGAGCCATCAAAGCAAGCTCCGGAAAGAGGAGAATAAATAGAAGGGCGCACAGGGGAGGGGGTTGCAGCCCCCGGGTGGTGCCAACCTCAGCTGGCCGGGCTTCCCGGCGTGCAAAATAATAATAAACAGTAAAAAATAATAATAAATAATGATAATTAGAATAAAAACCTGCTCCAGAAATGGCGACGGGCTGGGAGGAGAGAGGTCGGAGCTGGAGCTGCGAGGGGGGCGAGGGGGAGAGGAAGGGAGGAGGGGGGGGGGGGGGGGAGGGGGTAGTGCAGAAAAAGTCCGGAGCGACTTAGATCCTCGGAGTCCTGTGCAACAAGCCGAGCCCGGCCGCGCCCGCGGAGGCAGCGCGACCGCGCAGCGCGGGCACAGTAAAGATCCCACGCAAAAAAAAAAAAAAAAAAAAAAAAAAATCAAATCCCAAATAATCCGTATTTTAAAGCAAAATAAGCCGCCGGGAACGCGGCCCCGCTGCCCCCGAAGTTGCCACTCACCGCGGAGCCGGAGCTCGCTGCGCGCCCGCAGCCCCGCCGCTCTCCGCCGCCGGCAGCGCGCAGGCTGGCCCCGCTCCCCCCGCGCCCCTCGCTGTCCTTCCTCCTCCTCCTCCTCCTCTCCTCCCCGGCGGTGCAACCGCATCGGAGAGCATCGGGAGAGGGGGGTTGGGGGGGGATGTGGGAGAGGCGAGGGGGCTGCGAGGGAAGGAGCCCACTGCGATCCGCACCTCCCTCCTCTCCCTCCCCGGGTTATTTATTTTATTTATTTTAAATACAAAAGCGCTGGTCCCTCCCCCGCCGCCTCCCCCTCCCGCCCCTCCCCGCGGCCCCGGGCTCTCCCCGCCAGCGCTGCGCGCATCAAAGCGGAGGCCGGCGGAGCGAGTCCTGTAAGGGCGGTAGCGCGGTTCCGCACCGCCCGCCACGCTCCTGCGTTAAAAAAGAGAGGCAAAACCAGGACTAAATGTTTTTTAAAAAAAAAATTAAAAATAAAGAAGAAGAAGGGGGAGGTGGGGGGAGCAACCCTGCCCCTCCTGGTGCTCCCGCCCCTAGGTATCCCCGGTGTGAGGCGTGGGCTGAGGCGCGGGGGGGAACCTTCTGCCCAGGCAAAGGGCCGGGGGGGAGCTTCTGACCACTCGTGGGGAAAATAGAATAATTCTATTATTTCGAGGTGGATTTATTCTATTTTTTACCCTCTTCTCTCAGCATCCTGGGGCGGCTACGGACTTGCCAGGACCTTATCAAAGGGAAACGATCGGCAGCCGCCTCTCCACCGCCCCCCGCGCCGCGGCCGCTGCCTTAAAGGCGCCGCGCACCAACTCCGCGCCGCGCCGCTCCGCACCGCCTTCCGCGCCCTCCCGCGCCCTCCTCAGCGCCCCCTTCCGCGCAACCATCCGCGTACCTCTGCGCACCCTTCCGCACCCCTCCGCACAGCCTCTTCCCCTGGCCAGCCAGAGTACTGCGGGGCGGGAGGTTACTCCCAGGCATAAAAACTTGGCGGAAGAAAAAAAAGAAAGTTTTCATCTGCGGGAGCAAACGAGGCGGGTCCCGATATTTATTTTTAAATAGCTAATCCGAGGGCATGTTTTCGCTCTGCATACTAATTACACAAGGTCTGATTGGAATGGAACTGGCACATCGGCAAAACTCTGTCTGCAGTTGTGCTCACATCCCCCCTCGCCCCCCATCTGTTAAATATTAAACAGGCACGGAATGGAGGGGGTTGATTTTTTTTCTTCCTAACTTCATACAAAAGGTTTGAATTAGGGCTTGGCCCCCAAACCTGTCTTCCTCCAAGCAGTCTCCTGCCCTCCTCTCTGGTCTGCTCCAAGGCTGGATGTGGGGGTTCAGTGGTTCACTCCTGATAGGAGTCCACCTTGGCCCCAACCAGCAGAGCCATGGCTGGGCTCCACCTTCTCATCGCCCTTCCCAGTCCTACAGCTCTATTTCTCTCTTCCTGGAGTGCAGCAGACTTCATGGGCACAGAGCTCAAAACTAGGGGGCAGAGTAGGATGGAAGGTAACCCCACAGCATGGCTGGCAAGCTTTTGAAGTCAAGCTCTGCTTTATCATTAGTTAATTCCTAGATTGAAAGTCCTTCCAAAAGCCCCAAATGGATTCTATCATAACCCTGAGAAAAGACTTTGGGATCAAGCTCCACTCTCAAAAACACTTCTAGATGTCAGTAGAAGATCCCATGTGCCAGTCTATCCGCCCCTCAAGCAGTGACCACCATAGACACCACCACCTGAGTAGACCCATGCCTCCCTGTCCTCAAGCTTGCAGCTGGAATCAGCATCCCATGGTCCTGCTTTTCCTAGGAAAAAGCTTTGGAAAATGACCCACCTGCCAGTTTTTAGTGTGCCTGAACACCATTTATGGCATCCTCTGGGCGATGCAACAGCAAAGTGCAGCCCATCATTGGACCAGCTCTTCTGCACATGCCCACAGCCTGCACTGCCCTGTCCCTGCAGCCCACCTCTGGCACAGAGCTGCCCATGCCAGCCAGCAAAACCACCCACAGCCCCCAGAAATGGATCCGAGATGAACACCGTTCCCATCAGCAAAGTTCATTCCCATCAGTCTCACCTAGTTCACTCCTGCTCTGCCACCATCCTGTATCTCCACAGCAAGAGAAACTCCATGGTGAAACCCCAATGGACCCCATCACAGTGGGGGAACCCCAACCCTCATCCTGGGGGCTTAACCTGATCCTAAAAGGGAGAACAGAAACCAGTTGTGACCATAAACCCACACCTCTCCCTTCCCACCCGAGCAACCTTCTCTGCAGGCACCACTGAAAAAGCAACTGGTTTGCAACATCCCTGAAGAGGATGCTTAGCTTCACCCAACACTGAGGAACTCCCCTTTTCTTCCTCTCCTCTAGGCCCTGCACAAACCACTGTCTCCACCAAGATGACAAGCCAAACAGCAAAGAGGCCATGTGGGGTGGTGGCCCTGGATGTGGCCTCCTTTGAAGCTGCAATTTCATCAGCTCTGGGATGGCTGAATCCACCCAAGAGCCAGGCACAGCAGAGGGGACGTAGCCATGGGTATTACCAGGTGCCTGCACTAGACAGCCTGGGCTAAGAACATGCAATAACATGTGGGTGAATTTCTTGTTGCTGCCCTATTACAAGTTTTTCAGGCCTGGGAATGGCTATCAGCGGGCACAGAAAGCAAACTTGCTGCCAAACCCAAGAGCCAAGCAGTATAAGCCAATTCTGGGCACAATGAGCAGTTATGAATTATTAGAATCACTAATATTTTTGATGCTGATGATGCCAAGTATTGATGTGCCACAATGCTAGCTGCTGCTGAGCCACACAAAATGATCCATTCCTAGGAGAACGAACAGCCCATGTCCCCTGGGCCCTTTGCAATGGTGACAGTGAGAACACCTCCAGCCCAAGACCTCTGACCCCCAGAAGGTGACTGATCACCTCCTGCTACTCATACCTTGAACTTGCTTTGAAACAATGCTGCCATCAAAAAAAAACAAAGAAAAGAGCTGAGAGTCCCATTTCTTACTACAGCACAGAAAATTAAGCCATTATAATTGGAGACTGAAAACCTTGGACTTTTCCACTTTGGAAGAAAATCTCATTAAGTTCCATTCATTATATTTCATAAAAGTGTCATTTAACCAAGCCCCATTGTGCAATAAAAACTGCCCTGCACCAGTGCCCTGGGGCTGCACCAAGCAATCAAGTAACTCAGCCCAGCACTTAATTTACTGCATTCTTGGGGATCACACGTGCAGTAAGAGCAGCTCACCCAAAGACCTGTCCAGCCCACCATCCTCGTTATGAGAGTCACCAAAAAAGGGATGATTCAGGAACAAAATTAGAGGAGGGCAAGCCCCTGGGGACATGGCTTTGTGTGGAAGTGCCCGTGGAGCAGCTTGTCCTTCCCCAAAGCTGCGGTGGCCCTGTTCATTTGCTGCACGTCCAGTCAGGGAGTCTATTTTCTCCTCCTGCCCACGGGGAAGAGTCACGTAGTGCCTGGGATTTGAAAGCAATCTGATGAACTAGGCAGGCGGTGGCAGGTACAAGAAGGTCTTCCAGAGTTTTCTTCATCTTTATCAGTTTCTGGAAGTCCTTGTTCGTAGATCTACAGGGAATCTCTGTGTTCAGGTAGCAGCTGCAGTCATCAAGAAAGCAGAATATCTTTGAATTTCCTTCTGATTTTCCAGTCTCAACTTGAATCTGAATCCCCAGGCTGAACAGAAGGGAAATTAACTATTTATATTTTATTTGTTAGCCCCTTTTGCTTTTTAGATTTAAAAAAAAAGATAATAAAAACCCCAATTTTTTTTTAAAACTCAGTAAATGTGGGAGAAAAGGACTGCAAAAAGCTGTGCAAAGTGGTGTCACCCAGCCATGCTATCGCCCATGCAAAGGCCAGCCCTGGCCCCTCCTTGCTGCCTGCTGCTGTAGAGCACGTTCACAGGCAGCACAAAGAAGCTTGAAGTCAGATTGTGGCACCAAAAAGGAATAATTTTAGATGAAAAGAGTCAGTTCACAGTGAAGCTACACAATAAAGATAAATGGGGGGTTTTGTATGTGTGTGTGTGTGTGTCAGATTTTTTTAGAGCAGGTAGTAAAAGGGGAAAAGAAAAAAAAGGTAGGAAAGAAAAAAGCAGTGGGAGCCATGAAGGACTTGAGAGCTGGTCTGAGGGCATGGCTGACATGGACCAGTTCACACTCACTGGGCCCCTCAGGCAGCACCCCACCGTGTCCTAACTACACCCAGATAACCCAGCTCCATCCCCATCTTCCCACGAGGCAGATGTTTGGCTGATGTCTTGTTCCAAAAGAGATGTCTCCAGTTTGTCTTTCTGCAGAAAACTAGGTCAAACATCAGGATTGTTCGGGCTCTGAGGATGGGCACCAGGGCTGGGCATCCCCATACACGACCTTGGCAGCAGTATGAGGAGCACCATCAAATCAGAGTAGTAACAACTAAATGTGAGATTGAGCTTTTCATGAATGACAAGTCCTACACCTGAGGTCAGAGCTGGTGTCCTTCACTGTGCACAGGGAGACACCAAGGGCCAAAGAAGTGCCTTCTCTATGGACAATACCAAAGCAGTGATGAAGCCAATAGATGCCACCAAACCCTGGCCAGCCCTCACCACTCAGGCCAGAGCATGCTGCTGCTGCTTGACACCAATTTTACTAACACCTCAAAAATGCTTCCTCTGCTAAAACCATTTGTAACATCACAAGGGCATTGATGGAAGATACGGAGAATTCTGAGCTCCTTCCTCTCCATGCACACCATTCGTGGACCCAAGACCTCTCCAACCTCCCACAGAATCATAGAATCATTAGGATCATCAAGTCCAGCATTCTACCTAACACCTCCAGGACCACTAGACCATGTCCCAAAGTGCCACATTTACTCATTTTTGTGACACTTCCAGGGATTGACTCCACCACCTCCCTGAGCAGCAAAGATCATGATTAGTAAACTATTATAGAATTGTAATGGATCGAAAAAGAACTCTAAGATTGAGCCCAGTCATCAATCCAACACCACCATGCCCACTAAACCATGTCCCCAATTGCCATGTCCAGACATTCCTTGAACCCTTCCAGGGATGTTGACTCCACCACCTCCCTGGGCAGCCTGTTCCAATGCCTCACCACTCTTTCAGTAAATAAATTCTTCCTAATATCCAAACCAAACCTCCTCTGGCATGGCTCGAGGCCATTTCCTCATGTGTTGTTGTTAGTTCCTTGGGAGAAGAGGCCAACACCAGCCTGACCACAGTCTCCTTCCAGGTAGCTGTAGAGATCACATCACAGTACCACAATACATTAGAGGCTGGGAGGGACCTCAAGAGATCATGGAGTCCAGCCTCCCTGCCAAGCAGGATCACTTAACATTGCTGCTCCTTGCTCCATCTCTTCACTTTGCCTTCCCTGGCCAAGCAAGAGGAGGGCAAGGAGCACTATTTTCTCTTCCCACCCTGGCAAAACAACACTTAGCCATGGAGGGCTGAGGGTATAAATCCTTTTCCCAGCAGGAAGACTCCTGTGCCATAAGCTCAACCTGAGGAGCACCCAGGCGACAGCAGGCTCTGAAGGCAGGCGGGGTGGCTGACGTCACCTGCTCTGTCACACGCAGCGAGCGGCGCTGCTCTCACTGGTGGTCATGTTGATAACAAGATCAAAGGCTTGCAAGTATTTCAACAGAAGTGCTGGGAACAGTCTTGATCAAAATAAGAGGAAGGCCCTGTATACAGAAGACATGAGAGGTTTGCAACCCACATGTGAACCTTTGAAGTTATTCTTCCTTTCTTTTTTTTCTTTTTCCCTTTTTTTTTTTTCTTTTCATAAACTAGTTTAACATCATTAGTGTAAGAGGTATGAAACCCATGGGCTGTCTCATCTCTCTCTGTGCTGCAAGCACAGAGTGTTATCCAGCAGCACAGAGTATTAGCCACATGTGGACACCCTTTTTTCCCCCCCCCTCCCTTTTTTTCTTCTCTTTTTTTCAGCGGGAGGGGAAAAAAAAAAGGCACTGCCAGAGATACTCCAAAAATAAGCCAAGAAAACACACAATTAGCTTTACAGGATTTGAAGTTCGTTTCATAAAGCCACACACTTTTGTTCCCCAGTATTGCCAGATAAGTCTGATACATTTTCCCTTCCTCTAATCCTTTGAACATTTCCATTCCCCCCCACAGCCTTTCTGCCTTGATGTTTTTGTTCAGTGCACTCCCTGCTATCTGCACACGCTTGGCCAGATTTTTTAGACTTGAAAGGGGCACCGGCTCGGCATTAACCGTTCCATGAGAGCTGATAAAACACAAACCAGCACTTTGCTATCTATTAACACTGCTGAACTGCTTCCTTCACCTGCACCCAATAGTGATTAAAAAGAGGGTGGGGGCAAAAAAGGCAAATGAGGATATTTTACAACCCAGCTTCCCATGACTTATTTTTTTCCACAACCCCTTCCGCATTCTGCATGACTAAGACATTGCTTTCTCTGCTAGCTTCTTAAGAAACCAGTAGGAAACCAGGTCTACAAGACCTCTGATGGGCAACAGCTTGCCTGCATGAGTGCCACTGGGATGGGAGTTATGGGTGCAAAAACCATGGCTAGGGCATGCAGCTATGCTATGCGCTCTCTAGTCGTGGCAGCTGAACTCTTCACAGGCAACACAAAGCTCACTTTTCATAAAATCATAGAATCACAGGATGGTGTGGGGTTGGAAGGAACCTCCAGAGATTGTCTAGTCCAACCTCACTGCTAAGACAGCTTCACCTAGATCAGGTTGCACAAGAATGCATCCAGAGAAGGAGACTCCACAACCTCTCTGGGCAGCTTGGTCCAGCCTGGTCCAGTGCTGCAGCATCCTCAAAGTAAAGAAGTTTCTCCTTAAGTTCAAGTTAAACCTCCTGTTTTCTAGTTTTCACTCACTGCCCCTTGTGCTGTCAATGGCCACACTGAAAAGATCCCAGCCCCATCCTCACAACCTCCACCTTTTAGATATTTTATGGATTGACAAGATCTCCTCTTAGTCTGCTCTTTTCCAGCCTAAGCAGCCCCAGGTCTCTTAGCCTCTCCTCATCAGAGAGATGCTCCAGTCCCCTCATTATCCTCATGACTGATTATTTTTAGTCAACTAGGGATTTTTGATGGAAAATTGAGCACTGCTGTGGCTGCTGGGGACATACCCACAATGCCATGTCAGAGGCACTGTGCAGTCCTCTTGGCAGGACCAGGTGATAATCCCTTAGAGAGCCCTGTTCAGGGCCACATTCCTCCTTGCTCCATCTGTGCTCACAGCTTCTGCTAGGAATAGAATAGGTTCTGGGCTTGCTTCATATATTGTATACACCTGAGGAGGAGAATCTCAATTTAAAAAGGTTTGAAGCCTAGTTTTCATTGGGGTTCTCCATGTACTAATTGCATAAGTGCTTGGGAAGAGCCTTTTAGGCTCTCCACCACATAAGCCATCAAGCTTTACACAACAACCGCTTGCAGGTGTCCATCACCCTGAGAGGGCTAAATCCCCTCTGCTCCTTTCAGAGTTTGTGGCAGTTTGCTAAAAGCATCAACAGAAAACATGTCTCTGGCAGCCTGGATCATCATCTGCCAAGTGGATGCAGATTTAAGGACTTGCCTTTAAAGTTGAGAAGGTTCAGGTCCACCTACACATGCACTCATTCTGCCTACCCTGTGCTCCCACTTTGCCCTTGCCCAGAGAGCACTTGGCATCAAGAACCTGGCACGTGAGGTTCAGCAGAAGGACACCGGAGAAACATGGGGAGGTGATGGGAGTGCCAGTGCTAGCAAGGCCCAAAGTAGATTCCATCCTATTTTTTCATGGAAACAGGAACATTTTTTCCATGCATGCTCAGGGAAGTCCTCCTGCTGCATGCAGAGAGCGAGCAGGGTGTGCTGGCTCTCGTTCTGCAAGGGCTGGACACTCCTAGAAGAGAACACAGCCAGCTTGAGAACGAGTTGGGTCCGATGGTATCTTGGCACAAGTGAGGAGGAAGTGAAATATATGATGTGTTACCAGGCTGAACTGATGTGATTTGATTCTGCAATAGAATCCTTTTTGTTTTCTGGCTGGCTTCTCTAGCTGTGTAAAAATGGTTACTGAAGCCCAGTCTGCAGCCTACTCGCTGCAGATCTCAGCAAGCAGAGGAAATCCAAATGTTTTGAGTTTAACTATTAAACATAGTTTCCAGCTAGTGTGCTCAGAATTTGAAATTAAACAAATGAAAGAAACATGTTTCAATGGTTTTATGTAGGCAATAATGTCATTAACAGGAAATCAAGACATTGGGCTTCACAGCTGCAGCATGAAAATTAACCCTTGATGGGCAGTGGGGTGCTCACTGGGCTGGCACAATGTATCTGACTCCTGCCTGCTACTGGGCACCTCACACAGTTTCTCTGGTGAGAACCCCAACCTGGAGCACTACATGCAGCTCTGGAGCCCCCAACACATGAAGGGCATAGAACTGTTGGAGTGGATCCAGAGGAGGCCACAAAAATGATCTGGAAGCTGGAGAACATTCCCTATGGGGATAGGCTGAGAGAGCTGGGGCTGTTCAGCCTAGAGAAGGGAAAACTTCAGAGCAGCCTTCCAGCACCTGAAGGGGGCCACAGGAGAGCTGGGGAGGGACTTTTGACAAGAGCTTGCAGCGATGAGATGAGGGCTGGAAGAGAGGGAAGATTTATACTGGAGATGAGGAAGCAATCCTTTACAGTAAAGGTGGTGAGACACTGGAACAGGTTGCCCAGGGAGGTCATGGATGCCCCCTCCCTGGAGGTGTTCAAGGCCAGGTTGGATGAGGGTAGTGGGAGATGTCCCTTCCCATGGCAGGAGGGTTGGAACTGGATGATCTTTAAAGGTCCCTTCCAACTCAAACTATTCTATGATTCTATGCTCCTGACTATCCTGCTTCACACAGCCCTTAAAGCGTGAAGAAAATGGAAAAAGCAGGAGGAAAGGCACCAGTTCCAAGGGGATAGACTTTCCTGATGAGTGGGAAACTTTGAGATCACAAAGTCAAATAAACTCCTCACTTCGGGGAGGGGTGGGGGAAAACAACAACCAACAAAAAACCCCAACCAACCAACCACCAAACTCTTTCTGCACAGTTAATTTCAGGTGCACTGTCAAAGTTGAGCACCCTAAAATTGTGCCTGTTTTGGTTTGTTTCTGCCTGTCAAGTCAATTCTTGGTATCCAGGAGGAGAGTGAAGGGTGTGAGACTCCCACCCTTGTGGTGCTGTCAGGAGCTGGGTGATGCCTCCACCCTGCCTCTCAAAAGCTGGACCAATATTGAAGTCACAGAAAAAGGCAATTTTGGCTTTTATTTTTCTTCCCTGGATCAATTCCTGGGGCTGATTAACCATGCAGTCCCAGGAGCGGTGCCACTGGGGCAAGGAGCTGGATTCTGCACCTGCCCCAGCAAACCCAGCCTGGAGCGACCATGGGCACAAAACCCCCTGGCACAGGGGGACAACACTCTGTTAAACGGCTCAATAGCTGCAGGTGACTTTTTATCAGGGGCTGGAGATGGGAGGGCTCACACCTGAATTTGAATTCCTGTGTTTTCTGTATCTAAATATATATATATTTGAAGTTTGCTTTGCGTGGCTCCCCTCCTAGCTGAGGAAGAACTGACTCTGGGTGTGCTCTTTCTAAATTCTTGGATTAAATGCCTCATGCATGGACAGCAAAAGGCCCAGCTCCAAATGTCCAAAAAGAAAGAGATGCTTAGCCAAATAGTTTGACAAAACTCGGGGAGAATTAACTATCCACCTCCTCAGACAAGTTTAAATATGGATAAAGATAGTTGCAATAATATAAATACTTCTTCTTCCTCCCCTCCGTGTTGTTTTCTGTTTTGACTTCTTTGGGATCACTCAAAGGGTGGTTCAGGCTTTGATCTTCTCCATTGGCAATATTTTTTTCATCTAGGCTGTTACAGTTTGAGAAGAGACGTTACATGCTTGCAACAGAGACTATCAATATGATGTGGGTCTGAACAGGGGAAAAAAACCCAAGGCTGGTGTCAGGTTCTCCATTTGGAGTGTTACCTCAAGCTTTGAAGTTTGTAATGATTCAAAAGCATCTCGAGCTGCTACAAATGTTAATAAAATTAAAGCCATCTGAAAGTGAGGCTTGCATGTGCCTTTGAAAGTAGGTCTGTGATCAGTTATTACCCTCAATTACCTTGTTGTCCACTCTTTTAGCTCGAGGTTAAACTCTTAACACTTCGCTTTGAAGTGGTTATCCTTTTATCTATGACCGGACTGAGGAATTTAAGGGCAATAATCAATGAGAGCTTCATAAGAATAAAGGGGAGACGAGGCAAGGAAAATAGGTGTGAATGTCCCCTTAACGGCTGGCCAGGGGGTTGGAAGGGCTGGGAGGGACACTGAGCTCTGACATCATCTTCCAAATGAAAAAAAGAAAAAAGAAAAAAAAAGGGGAAGGAAGGAAGAAGGAAAAAAACAGAAGAAGAAGGGAACAAAAAGAAACAAAGAAGGAAAAAAAAAAGAAAAAAAGGAAAAAAGAGGGGAAAAAAGAAGAAATAAGGAAGAAAAGGGGAAAAAAGGGGGGGGAAATGGGAAGGAAGAGGAAATTTAAAGGAAAAATAAAAAGTAAAAAAGAATAAAAATGAAATAAATAAGGAAAAACAGTAAAAAAGAAAAAAGTTTGGGGGAAAAAGGAAGCCTCTGCAGTTTCCAAATCCCTGCTAAAAATAAAGCCAAAGCACTAATTCAAGGTGGGGCTGGGAGCGGGGAGAGGACAGTGAGGTGAAGTCTTCATCAAAGGCATGGAATAAGTCACAAAGCATGGAGATACAATTAAAGTATTGGCTTCATCGTGGCTTTGATGTCCACCACAGCACCTCAGCACTAAATCATGTCACTTTGGGATGTGGCTTAGAGGCCATGACAGTGTTGGGTTGATGATTCACAGATTCATAGAATGGTTTGTTTGGAAGGGATGTTAAAGATCATCCAGTTCCAACCCCCTCACCATGGGCAGGGACACCTTCCACCAGCCCAAGTTGCTCAAGGCCTCATCCAGCCTGGCCTTAGACACCTCCAGGGAGAGGGCACCCAGAACCTCCCTGGGCAACCTGTTCCAGTGGTTCACCATTCTCAATGTCAAGAAGACTGATCTTAGAGGTCTTTTCCAGCCTTAATGATTCTATAACTTGGGTGTTTCCCTCCCATCCAGTGTAGGATGTCCCAACAAGGGAGGAGCAGCAGCATCTCTGCACCTGCACCCTACAAAGTCCTCAGCTGCCCCTCAGCTCCCTAAACCCACCATGAAGCTGGGATGGGATGAAGGAATCCCCTTCTTGGAGGAAGGCAGACACAAGGAAGGAGTGGGCTTGGAGAATTAGCCTGCTGCTGTCTTAGTCTTGCCTGCTCACTGTCAGTGAGGACATCTCTTGCCACAGCCATGAAAGCTCCAGCACTTCACCCATGCAGATGCAGCCAGCCTCCACTTTCACCCCATCAGGGAAATATTCCCCACCAAGTTTTATTATTACTGTGTTTTGTTTGGGTGTTGGTTTGGGTTTTTTTGTTTTTTTTTTCTTTAAATCTGAGGTGGCTACAGCCAGGTGTTGAAATGGATGTTGAGCATGCTGAGGCTGGCAGAAGATCAAGCCCAAATGGGGCCTGGGTTTGTGAAGTCCTGAGCACGACCTGCAGCGGCATCGGGTGCTGGCCACGTGCGCTCCGCATCTCCCCGGCTTTGATCCGCTGCCAGCAGCTGGATCTGCTGTCTGATGTGAGGTGCTCAGGCTGGAAAATGTTGACAATTATTGTTACTCTAAAATTAAATCAGTGCTTCATTATCAAAATCGATGGCAAACTGGAGAGTGGTGGTTTTAATGCCTCAGGGCCACCTCTACCTCCTGCTACCTGCAGTTTCTTCCTGAGCTTTTTAAGGCCTGCTGAGGTCTTTTTACTGAGAAGGTACAAGGTGGATCTGAAACCATGAGTGCAGAGCAAAGTCTCCAGCCCTCCAAGTGCATTTGGCTAATTCACAGTGAAAAATCAATTGGCTTTGGGTGCCTAATTCTCCTCTAATCCTTCAGATAATCCCAGCTTTAGGCTTTCAGATACTGAAACAAAACAAAAAAAATCCCAAACTAAACAATACAAGAAATTTGTGCCAATAGAATAGAAACCAAACACGTATGTCATACAACTTTCATCTCCTCTGAACTTCATATGAAGTAGGTTGAGGACAACAGCAATAAAATATTGCTCAAGAGAGAGTAAAGGCACTGAGACCGTGAAGCCTGAGGCTGAGAGCCCTGTTTCGTAATTAAGGTAGCCTCCAGACAACGATTGTCATAGGCAGGCTCAGGTTGCTCAAGGACCCAGCTATTATTGCTTTCTTTAGAGTTTTTTCAGGAGAGGATTTTTTTTTTTCCTGGCTTGGCTCCACCTTCACTCAAAGCTGCCACCAGCCCAGCAAGTAACGAGAAAGTGTTGATTGAGAAATGCTAATGAGAGCCTTCCCGGGATGCAGAGGAGCCTACCCACAGGAGCCTTGCCCTGCCATGGAGCAGGCTCTCGGTAGCACAGGTCTGGACTAGGAAGTCTGGTGGAAGAGAGGACACCAGCTGTGGGCATCAAATGCCATGTCTGTGATGAGGAAACCTCCAAGACAGCATAGTGAGATGTGGATGGCTGAGTCAAGGGGGGGCACAGCTGGCACCACAGGAGGATGTTCGTGCTGCTGCACCCACACTGGGTGATCATTTGCTGGCTAAATGGGGTCCTGCTGGTCTTTGTGCATAGCATCAGCTGGGAAAAAGACTGGTAGGAAGGATTTTCCAAAGAAAATTGAGCTGACTTAAATCCTGACTGCAAGCAAACAGGTTCTCTTTTTCAGCTGCAGTACAGCATGGGAGCTGCAGTTTCTATGTCCTGTGCTCCAGGCTTTCCCACATCACTAGAGTGCATCTGGGCTTCATGAATGGACCAGATGAGTGTGGGGAGAGCACAGGTGTGGCTGGAAATGGCAGTGCCAGGACAGAAGCATGTCCACCCCAGATCCCTGATGCATTTCAGAATTCACACACTCTGGTTTTGGCTCTGGAGTTTCAGCTTTGCCATGGAGAGGGGAGAAAAGCCCTCATGAACTGGAAGCTTTTTGTAGAAAATTTGATTTCCCATCCAAATTTGACTGAAGAAATTCAGTTGGCCATAATTACACCATCTGGGCCTGAAGTGAATGCTATTGGAACTGCAGGATTAGCTCCCATCAACCTGATGTTGAGCATGACCATACCTGCCTACACTTAACTGCTGACCTATCTTAATCACCCCAGTAATTAACATGATGAAGCAAAGTCATGTTCCAACACAGCCTCATTTGCTAGTGAAGACAAGTGCCAAGAAGGATTAGAAACAAATGGGAACACCCCGAGATGGCTCCTCTGTCCACCTAGCCACCGTGGGTCATTGCTCCCCTACCTCCAGAGTCCCCCATGCATGAACACAGGAGGACCAAACAAATTCCAAACTGTGGTGGCACAGCCAGAGCTAAGCCACTCACTGCTGCTCCAGCTGCTCTGACGTTTGGCCAGTGCTCAGCACCTGGATGCGCACGCAAGTGAGAGGGAATGTAAGGAGGCAGTGGAGGAGGAAAGAAATACTTTCAAGAACTTGTTGCTTCTGCAATACTGCTGTAATAATGGTAGAAGATCTGCCTGGAGATGGGCAGGGCACAACCTGGGAGGCTTGGGAAGCCTCCTCAGCCCCCGGAAATCCCAGCTGACTGTGTCATGGGGGAGCATGGGCTCATCCCATGGAGGACTGAGACCCATCCCATAGGATGGGGCAAAACCCAGCAGCCTAGCCTCATGCACTGTGATTATTATTTTTTGGGGACTTTTTTTTATAGCTCATTCTATCAAAGAACATAGCCAAATCCCATGGAGAAGATCACTCTGCTCCAAAATGTCCATGGAGCTGGGACTGACCCATGCAAAGACTCTGCAGGTTCCTGCACCCCTGGGAGCCTTCCCCTAGACCCAGCCAACCTTGCAGGGGGGGCACCAGCTTCCTTAATCTTTGAGAGAAGGCAAAACCAGTGCCCCTGAAAGATCACATATCCAGTGGATTAGTGCCCAGAGCTGCAGCACCTCTCACCATGCCAGCCCCATTACACCTCCATGGAGGTCTTCAAGAAACCTGTGGTATAACACTTCAGGACATGGTTTAATGGCCATGGTGGTCTTAGGTTGACAGTAGGACTTGATGGTCTTAGAGGTCTTTACCAACCAAAACATTCTATGACTCTACAAGCTGGGGAGGGTTCAGTCTAGCAACAGTTTCCCCACAGCCAGGCAGAAGCCACAAACCAATGAAAATTATTTGGGTTCTTTAAGGGTTTAATTCATTTTCTCACCCACCCAAGATAAATGGTCTTCTCCTGGGTCTGATCATGACGGTTGCTCCCCACCACTGCTCCTCCAGCACCTTCCACTGCATGAGATCTTTCCTTTCTCTCTCTCCATCAGCTGTAAGAGAAGGCAGATGCCAAGAGAGAGAAACTCTTCTCCACATGTTTCAACCATTCCTTTAACATACTGCCCCGAAGCCCCCCGGATGCTGTGCTCTGTATATACGGGGACAGACTGGTCCTACTGCAACTTCTCCTTACTCTGATACATGACCACCACCTGAATTTGAATTGAATCCCCCATCTCAGGTGTCCCTTGTCTTTAAAAGAGCAGGAGGTGATCCCAACCTGCTGCAAAACCCAGAGGCAGCTGGGGCTGGGTGAAACCTCAAAGAATGAAAAAGGTTGGAAAAGATGTCAGAGATCATCAAGTCCAACCTATCACCCAACACCTCATGATTAACTAAACCGTGGCTTCAGGTGCCACATCCAATCCTTTTTTGAACACCTCCAGGGGTGGTGACTCCAGCACATTCCAATGGCAAATAACTCTCTGTGAAGAACTTTCTCCTCACCTCGAGCCTAAACTTCCCCTGGCACAGTTTGAGACTGTGTCCTCTTGTTCTGTTGCTGGTTGCCTGGGAGAAGAGACCAATCCCCACCTGTCTATAACCTCCTTTCAGGTAGTTATAGAGAGCAAGAAGGTCTCCCACTGAGCCTTCTCCAGGCTAAACAACCCCAGCTGGCTGCCCCCTGAAACGGCAGGGACACAGGTTGGGGTAGAGGGGAGCAGAGGCACAGCCACGCTCCAGGAGGCCATGGTGAGGCTTTGTGACTCCAGAGAGTTGGCAAATCCCTGGATAAAAAGGGGAAAATACATTCACAATAAATAGCACTGAAGTAACACGTTGCGAAATGTTTACTCCCGCGGAAAGGAGGCTGTTTGCTCTCCATGGAGCTGCAACTGATCCTCTGCCAGGGGCTGCACGGCTGGGGAAGATACTTGTCTGTGGTTGGCAAGAGAAAACCCAGTGCCCAGAAGTGCAGCAGCTGCACAGGCATGGGGAAGGCTATGCAGCGAGTCTCAGGGGTCTCCAGCCCCACACCAGCCCTGCTAAAGCTGCTGCAAAGCAGAGACGGCACGGAGCTGAAACTTTAATTTAAATCCAACTCAATGTTTGTCAGTGAAGGGACTGGGAGGGAAGGAGAATAAAGAGTGGGGGAGAAAAAAAAAAAAAAAGAAAGAGGTGTTGATAAAATACTTGTTAGAAAGAAAATTGGATTAGTGGTGCCATTCTGGCCGTGAAGTTCTTTGAGCTAGAGAAAAGAAAATAATAATCTTGTTCCTTTTTCCCCCCACCTTCCCCTCTCTCTGCAGCCCACAGAAGGCCTCACAGCCAAAACATCAGTCCTTCTAATCTTATTTTCTTTTTTTTCCCTAGCATGTATTTTATTAACCCCTTTTCTCATTTAACTCCCATGAATAGCTCAGTGGGTAACATCCTTCTTAGAAAGTGAAAACCTCCTTGGAGATGCGGTGCAAGAAGAGAAATGCAGACAAACTTCTAGCGCCTGCACTGGGAAGAAAAGCTCCCTCTGTAATCCTGTCTGGTGAATCCCAGCAGCATATCCCAAGGTATGTGCAAGTTCCAAGTGCCCTCTTTGGAGCGGGGACAATCCAGGAATTTATCTGCCAGCATGCCAGGAGATTGTTCCCAGCTCTGTAAGATGGGTGGGTATAGAGCAGAGATTAGAAAACAAACAAACACCCAGGCTTCTTGTCAGGAAAGAACAGATCTGTACAGAGCATGGAATCACTCTGGTTGGGAAAGAACAGATCTGTACAGAGCATGGAATCACTCTCTGGCTGGGAAAGAACAGATCTGTACAGAGCATGGAATCACTCTGGTTGGGAAAGACTTCCAAGATCATCAAGTCCAACCAGCAGCCTAACACCACCATTAAACCATGTTCCCAAGCGCCACGTCCACGCGTTTCTTGAACACCTCCAGAGAAGTAGACTACACCACTTCCCTGGGCAGCCTGTTCCAATGCCTGACCACTCCAGCAGGAAAGAAATTTTTCCTGGTATCCCATCACTGTAAGGTGTGCACCCTTAATTACCTTTCTTTTACAGCTTCCTTCACCACCACACAACAAAATCCCCCAGGATGAGCTGGGATGCTCATGGTGGCAACCTCAACACCCCTGAGCTGGGCTCAGGGTGAGTGTGGGCACTGCGCTGTTGGTGGCACAGGGACTTGGAGTGGTTTTATCCCTGCCAGCCCAAAGCAAGGCCTGATTTGTGTCCTCCTACACCCATGACAGGATTTTGTGCCCTAAGCAGGACTGGGATTGCAGAAAGCTCAAAGACCACTCTTTGGTCTAGTGGGAGGTGTCCCTGCCCACGGTGGGGGGGTTGCAACTAGATGATCTTTAAGGTCCTTTCCAACCCAAACCATTCCGTGACTCCCTCTGCACAACAAATGTGGCCAAAAGATTAAACCCCTACAATTAAAACACCAAATTCAATGGAGACAGGCCCTGCCCTGTGCTGTTGTGAGGGAGAACAGATACTTGGCCTCCCATAAAGAAAATGCCGGCTCCTGCAAGCTTGGCTGCTGCCTCCTTCCCTGCAAACCTTCCTGGAAGAGGAGTTGTGAGCAGGATCCAGCCCCGTGTGATATTGGTGTGTTCTTTTCCCTGACAGCTGTGGTGCAGAGTGGTAAGTGCATGTTTAATTCATTCACAATTTATGGTGTAATGAGAACAATGGATGTGTCTGAGGGAATAATTGCTTCACGGCAGGGATGCTGGAGAGTTCAAGTTGGTTGGCACCTGGACTTTGAATCGAGGCTGGCAGGGATTGGCTGGGCTGGCCCCACAATAGCAGGGATAACAAAGCTGCTGGCAATGGGGAAGGGGTTCAAAGTCACCCCAAGCCCCCGCCAGAGCTGCAAGAGCCTCTTGCTGGGATGGCAGCGGCCAGATCCAAGCCCCATTCAGCTCCTCTGGCCCCATTTGCTGGGCACCCAGCAAGGGCTGCAGACACAGGAGTTGGCTGTTTTCAACCTGCATGTCCCAACCAGTGCTGCTGGGCTGCAATCCCATGCCCTCTGAAAGCCACTGCTTCCTCTCCACCTCCCTCCAGACCCCTTCACTGCTTGGCCCTGGTCACATATACCAAAACCCTCCTTTTCTTGGGGGGTGGAAAGAGGGGCTTGACCCTTTCCAGCATCCTCAGCAGCCACATGGAGTTTCAGAGGCCTCAGAGGTCAAGAGCATCCATATGGAGGGCCCAGGAACTCTGTGCATCTCCCAGCTGTCCCCACAGCAGCTGTGTCTGCAGCCCTTGAACAAAGCTCATTAGGAGGCTCCTTAGGATGCTCAGTGCTTGTTCTGTACTCTCCTGGAGTAGCCCTGATATCAAACCATCTCTAGAAGAAGGCCTCAATGCTTGGCTCCCTGTCCAAGCAGCTAATTATTGCCAAGGCTGGGAGCAGATAGATCGAGTTATCTGCGGCAGGCTGCTTCCTGCAGTACCAGAGTTGGAGCCAACAATAAAGAGATGCCCACAAAGCCTTGCTCAAGCCTTGGCCCATGCACTGTGAGGTCTGTAGCAGCCCTCTCCAGAGCTCCTGCCTCTTGGCACCTCATGGCAGTTTGGATCTGATTTCTCAGTCGTGTCAAAGCACAAGCAACAAATCTTCCCTTCCACAAATCCACCCTGAGGAAATGATCTATCAAGATGGGGCTCTTGGACCCACCATCACATGTCTGAGGGCAACAGGCTTGTGAAGTGCTGTGAGCCTCCCAAATGGAAGGTACCACATAACCATGAAGCCTGTTGTTAATTATGACACCATTGTACTGGGGAGCTGCGCTGCAGCCCATTAGCACTCCAGCCATGGGCTTCACAGGATGGAGCTGGGTCCCCATTCTCCATCTGGGAAAACCCAGCACTGGGGATGGGCTTGCCTTGGACATCTTTCAGTGATGCTGAGCTGAGCTCCCTGTTCCACACTAACCCCCATGCAGGGCTCTACGAGATGTTCCAAACATGACACTTGGTAGTAAATGGAGTCTTTTATCTGGGGCAACATCTGGGTATGAACAGGTGTGGGCCAAGCTGAAGAGCAAACTGCTGCAAGGGTTTTCCTTCAGGGACTGCAGGCATTTTTCTGAGTGTTTCCATGGGTTAGCTGCCACTTGACTTAAGGACCTCATTGGGGGTTACAGGAGCAAGACTTTAGGCTCTCATATCCCCTTGAAAACATTCCACCCATCTACAAAATGGGAAGAGCCACAGCTGGGTGTGGAAGGTAGAGCTGAGGTGCAGACAGAAAGAAGAATTTGCAGTCCTGACAGAGAGCTGTGTTCTCCCCCCTCTAGTCTGAGGTTAAACACAATGTTCTGTCAAGCCACAGAGGCAGGGAAGCGGCTTGGCAGCGCTGTCTGGCGTAACCACGGCTGAACACAGCACACCTCGGCTGCAGCGCCCAGCCGCTGCCAGCTTCGCTTTCATCTGCGACTCAGAACACCGAGGAGGCAGCGGTGCTGGAAACACATCAGCCACAGCCTCCTCCCTGCAATGCTCTCTCTCCTCACTGCTGTCATGGAGCACACTACAAACCCCAGCACCTCTCTGCCTGCAGAGGAAAATGACAGCTGCCAAGAGCTTAAAGAGGGACCTGGCCAGCACGTGGTCTTCATCCCACCGTGGCCAAGAAAGGCTAAACCCACAGGTGGCTGCAGATATAAAATGTGAATTTGAGAAACCTTTCTCTGCTCCTTCCCTTCCCAAAGCTCAGCCATGGCCTGAGCCCCCCAAAAGTCCCACCTCCAGAGGAGGATCCAGACTTACCTCCAAGCCTAATTTCCTCTCTAGTCTTCCAACACACAGCCCAGATGACAGGTCAGGATAGAAACAAACCCATCCATAATTGCACATCATTAATTGCTGAGGGTGTTTGGGTTTCTTGGAGAACATTAGGTTGTAGAGAGTCTCAATCAAAGAGCCCTTAGGGCAGTCAAATCAAGGCAAGCATCAAAACGCAGAGCTGTTTTGAAAATACAGCTTCAAACACACACTGCAGAGGGCAAAGGCTTTAACCAGTCTGCCCAGTAAATAATACTCCCTGGAAGAGCTCCTCACTACAAAGCCAGCTGTGAACAAGGGCAAAGGCTGTGACCTCGGGGGTACAAACATCTGCAGGAGCCTCCAGGGACTCCAGCACTCAATGAGGGTGATTTCAGCAAGGCAGCTTTAACCACAGCCTTCACTCGAACACTGGAAGTAGCCATCATGCCACAGGCAAGCCAGGGAGATGCTTCCTCCACTATACTTCCTCTGTTGCTCTCCCAAGCCTCATCTTTGGAGCCCAGGTGATGTAGCTCTGAGGCTGCGCTTGCACCAGATACATTTTACAGAGTTGTTTCTCAGCAGCTTGGAAACAATTAGAAGAAAAAAAGTCAACTGAGGGAAAAACTTTGGTCAAAACACTGGTGACTGCTAATTGCTGTTTCTAGCTAGACCAAACCAATGTATCACATCTAATTATGTTTTAATAACAATGGAGCAGTATCAGAGGCAAGTAAAGCATGCAGAGAAGGAGGGAAAGCAGCAGGGGAAAAAAAAATCCAGGCAAAATAAAGAAATAAGACTCACAAATTAAAAAGAGAAGGTAATTAATACACAGCAAGTTCAGGGGGAAATTACAAACCAAGCCAAAGGACACAGGAAAATCCTTAACTGGCAGAACTGAGGCTCATAGGACAAAGCAAATGCTACCACAAAAGATCATTTGCATGCTAGTTGTCCACCATTAGATTGAAATGATGGACTCAGGGTGAAAAGTCAAGTGTCCTGTATTAGGGGAAGAGACAGAGAAGCTGCTGGAATGGAGATGAAACCTTTCTGCTGCAAAAGAGAACATAATGGATTGCACATCTTACAGTAAAACATGGCCAGCAGCAAGGCTGCCCAATACCTTTCCAAAAGCTGCTCTAGCAGCTTGGCAGGTCATTGCCACACTCTGTAGAATGTCCTGCTGGGAGGGGAAGGTCTGGAGGACCACAGAAAACACCTATATCTAAAGACATATGGGGTGCTCCATGGTTTTATTGACCTGAACTCTAATTCCAGGTGGGATAGAAGAGTGATGCTCAATAAATAAAGGTTGCTGTGAGACTGAGGGAATCTGCTCTGTTCTGCTCAGCAAGGTTTGATCAGAGGGATCTGATCACAGCCACTGAGGGTGTAAAAAAGGATTTTGATAACTTTTGGGTGGCACTTCTTCTAAGAGAGATGTTCCACTGCCACCAAACCCATGAGGGAAAAAGAAGAAAAGGAGAATAGGGGGAAGAAAAAGAAGAGAAAGAGGAAGAACCATCTACCTCACAAAGACCATCTGGCCAAACCACAGCATCTTCTGCAACACCAGCACTTGGAAATGAAGGACCATGAGCCCCACCTCCACCAAGCACTTCCCATCCTTCAGTTTAACAGCCCTTCATTTTCCAAACACCACCTGCACACTGGAGAAGCTCAGCCCAAGCAGAGCTCTCCCCTGCCCCTGCCAAGGGGCCTCTGCAGGGATAAAAGTGAGGCAGAGGGATGAGTTAGGAGGGGGCACTCCCCACAGGGGGACCTGGGGCACTCACACGCATCTCTGGATGCTGAGGGCCATCTGTCAAAGTGGCATCTTGCCAAGTCATGAGCAGGCTGGATCCCGTGCAAGGCTCAGCACCATGGGCCAGCTGAGTGCTGCTTGTCACAGTAGTGTGGGCTTGCTCCTGAGAACAAAGCTCTTGCATCCCTCCTAAGATAAGATTTAGCAATGCCTGGACCAGAAATATCACAGCGTGGTGGGGGGTTGGAAGGAACCTTCATAGATCATTGAGTCCAATCTTCCTGCCAAAGCACCATCACCCAGGGCAGGTCACAGAGAATGTATCCATGAGTGTGGATACACAGCCAGAGCGTCTCAGCACTGTCCCTTTCTCAAAGGCACAGCCTCAAACGGTCACAATGAGGGTTTTGAAAGTCTCCAGAGCAGCAGACCCCACCACCTCTCTGGGCAGGCTGCTCCAGGGCTCCTCAACCCACAAAGTTTCTCCTTATGTTGAGGTGGAACTTCCCATGTACCAGTTTGTATCCACTGCACCACTGAAAAGAGCCTAGCCCCATCTTCCTGACACCCACCCTTGAGGTATTTGTAAACACTGACCAGACCCCCTCTCAGCCTTCTCTCCTCCAGCATAAACAGCCCCAAGTCTCTCAAGCTTAAGATGTGAAAGAAAATAGCTCACATCCCTTACTAGATCCATCAGAAAGGTTAAGTAACTTTACTCCACCAGCATACCACAACATGGTACCAAAACACAAGCCCACCCCACATGAAAATCCCCTTCTAGCAATATGAAGCTTCACCAACCTTCAGCTGTCTTTTGCAGACAAGATGTTCCCAGGAGCCTTTCCACACTGGAGCTGCTGATGCAGAGGGCTGAACGTGCAGCTTGTGAGGTGCCTATGGATTTGTCAGGTAGGAAGAAGGCAGAGATAATGTTGGACTTGTCAAAAGTCTTTTCCAATCTAAATGATTCTACGTGCACAACACTGTTCAGAGATGGACTGCTCCAGCTCAGAGGAGGACCTTTGGGAGCATAAACTTAGGCATGAGCTGCACTAAAGGCAGAAGCTAACTATCAAACATGGCTGCAGGTCAGAAGCCCCCAGAAGGTTCCTATTCATCAGCTCAGGGTGGGGATGGGCCTGGGCCTGGGCCTGGGTTTAAGTGCAGGCTCAAGGTTAAGTGTTTGCACATGTGCCTTATTGAATCGGGGCCAAAGGGCCAGGTGGGAAGTGCCCCGCAGGGAACTGGCTGATTTTTGCCCATGCTCTGCAAGTGCTCCAGCCCTGCCCTGTTGAGGCAGGGTGTGGGGTGGCAGCTGGACCCTGTTGCTGTAATTAGAGCCTGCCTGCAGGTGCCTGGTTACCTTTTTACTGTGCCCAGTACTTCCATTTCAAACCACAGCCCAGTGGTTTATGGCAGCCATAGAGCTGGCATGAGGCACTGAAGCACCACAGGGTGACCACCTGCACTGGGAGCAAACCTCAAGTTGTGAGGATGGGACTGGCAGCAGATGCTTCTCTAGTAGGCTGCTCTGAAGCAGGGGATCCATGTGTTTGCTGTCCTCCTCTTTAAACTACTTCTGCTTTTCCAGTGAGGAAGCTGGGCCTGCTCCAGACCCTGTAAACTTTCACATTGAAATTGGCTCTAGGAGGAAGTCCGTGCTGCTCTTTCCTTACTCAGGAGCAAGCTGGGGGCAATGCAACATATGAGGCCCCATATGTCCCATCTCAGTGCCCATGGGAGGTTCAAATCATCCTGCTCTATGCTAAATGCTCCAGTGACAGGCAGGTAAGCTTGGATTGGCTGTGTGACACAAGCCCCAGGAGCTGGCCCAACTGGCCAGATGTGCAGATAACAGCCCAGAGGGCTTGTTGTTCACTGTTGCATGGTGGGTCCATAGTGCTTTGTATTTGTTCAGAAGCAGTCACAAGCAGATGTCCTTCCAGCCATGCCCAGGGCAACCAAATGGTATTTCTGTGTCTGCCTCCAGCAGAAGAATGTGTCCACCTCATACATGTGGCAGCTACCTCTTACAAAACTGCTCAGTGCTCATGTGCCAATAGAAAAGAAGGCAAGAGAGCAGCTCCAAGTCTCCAAACCCGCATCTGCTCAATCCTGCAGCTCCCAGGATTTCCTGAGCAGAGCTGCAACCTCCAAAGGAGATGTCAATAGCACTGGTGGTCCTCCAGACTGAACCTGCAGGGCTCGGTCTAGAGCCAGCTGCAGTCCTTTGAAGGTTTCTCTTTGAGTGTAAAGGGTTTGGATCAGGTCCAGCTTGATGGCTGCAAAGGCAGGAAAGGTTTAAATGTGAGGACAGCAAATACTGCAACAAAACTGGGTCCCTGTTATGAAGCTGGGGAGAAAATGGAGACTGTTGCCTGTGGTGTGTAACTCAAAGCCACCTGCTTGTCCTTCAGAAATGGCAAAGCAGGGCCATGGCTACCCCTTGTGACCTGCCTGTCACCTCTGCCTAACCTCACCTGATTTGCAGCTTCTCCACCCCCTGCATTAAAACCACCTCTGCCCTTCACTTCTCTGGGCACTGATCATCCCGTGAAAAAACAGTTGACTCTTTCTCCAAGTGCTTTGCTACAATCAGGGATGAAAGGCTGACATTTCAGAATAATTTTGAGGGAGTTCAGAGGACCTCGGGCAGCAGAGCCAGGCTCCCTTTTCCTCTTGCAGGAGCTCCATGGTAGTGACCCCCTGCTTTGGCACCTTCACTTTGACAAACAGCCTTTGAAGAAAGGGAGAGAATTACCTGAGGAGGAGCCTCTTTGGGAGATGAATCCTACTACTGATGGCTTTATCACCTCGTTACACTGAAGCCTGGGTGGGGATGCACATCTTCTATGTTGGCAACTTCAGCTTCCCACTAAACCTTTAGGGATCTCCTGAGTCAGGAAGAATTACAGGACCTGGTGAGGGGTGTTGCTGGGTCAGAGCACATTGCCTTTACTGATCTAACATCTAATAACATAGAAGATCTTCCTCCAATTATTTCAAGTGTGAAGCAGTTGATTTTCTGTTATCTCCACTTGCACTTGAAGTGTTTATGGAGTGTGGATGAACTCACACAACCACCTTTTCCATCACCACCTTTAACTGGTGTGCCCATGCTGCTGCTCTCTAAAGAGGAGAAACCCAACAAAACAAGAGCTCCTCAGCACAGGTCACTTCAGCTCTAATATTCAGTTCTGTTTGAAGCAGTACAATGGCTATGAAGCAGAACTCAGCTTTCATTTGAACTTAAGGAGAAACTTCTTTACTTTGGGGGTGCCAAAGACCTGGAGCAGGCTGCCCAGAGACATTGTGGAGTCTCCTTCTCTGGAGAGATTCCAAACTTGCCTGGATATGTTCCTGTGCAATCTGATCTAGGTAAACCTGTGTGAGAAGCAGGGTTGGACTCAATGATCTCCAGAGGTCCCTTCCAACCCCTCCCCCACCATGCTGTGATTATTTAAGGGTAAATTGAGCCAGTGAATGTCTGCTCTGTTCCACACCTCTGCCTGGATGGAGCCTGGATGCCCAGTGGGTAATCATCTGCTAAACAGGTTCTTAGTGCCATCAATGCCCCATGGGCTCACAGAGGAGTGCTCTGGGAGTCGCCCTTCCTGGTGCTCAGAGCACCCAGAGGTAGGCATTGTGCTGAAGTACTCAGCTACAGGCTTTGGAGAGCTCTTTGCATTTCATCTGGTGCTAGCCTGCGATTTATGGAAGCAATATGTGTCAGGTATCTGAATGCCTGAGGAGCTTTATGGTACACCCAGGGTTACCATATCTGTGGCATGACAGTAAACTGCACCCAGTTCTCCTAAGTCCAAGCCTGGCACTCTGACCCTGATCATAAATCTTACACAGGAGGCTAAAAATCTGAGTAGAGCAAAGGACTGAAGAAATACAACTCAAGTTTCCTCACACCACTTTGTCAGAGCACTTCCACACAGCCCCAGCTGCTGTTCTGCTCCCTTGCTTTTGAGCTCCAAATTTCTCTGGAAGGAAGCAAATGGGGAAAAGGAACAGGGAAGCATCTTCTCCACCCCCACCTGCGAACTTTTCACAGAGGTTTTGATGCAAATATGTTTATTGCTAATAGGAACAGGACATTGAGGTGGTTCAGGCACTGTAAGCATGTGAAATGAAACAGCAGGCTGTTGAGATCCAGCTCTGAGGGTAAAACTGCTTTAGAGAGCTGCTCAAAGGAGGTGAGAGCTCTAAATCCTCCTTGTGTGAAGGTAGGATGCATGCCCAGCTTCCCAAAGCCCTCTTGAAAGTACCACCTTGAATACTGGACAGAGCTGGATAAATGAAAATTAAATTTGCCAGGGCTGGCAACAGCATTAGGAGAACCATCAGAAAGGAAAGCAGGAGAAGAGAAGACTGAGAGGGGATTTAATAAACCTTTATAAATATCTGAAGGCTGGGTGTCAAAAAGGATGGGACAGCCTCTGCTCACTTGTGACCTGTGATAGGACAAGGGGCAAAGGATGGAAAACTACAGCACAGGAGGTTTCACCTCCACATGAGGAAGAACTTCTTTACTGTAAGGGTCACGGAGCACTGGAACAGGCTCCCCATAAAGGTTGTGGAGTTTCCTCTGTGGTCCTGCTCTGGCAGGGGGTTGGACTCGATGATCTCTGGAGGTCCCTTCCAACCCCTAACATCTTGTGAGCCTGTGAACTCTTCTCCCAAGGACGCCTTGAAGCGAGCACAGGACCTAACCCACGGGCAGGCTCATGGCATAAGACTGCATCAGCAGAGCTCAGGATCAGGCACTGCACAGCAAGGGCACAGCACGAGATCTTTGCTCTTTTCTCTTACCATGTCAGTCTGTCTGTCAGCAAAGGAGAGACCATCTTGTGGGAGCAAATGGTAAATAAATAAGATTTTTGTCCAGGGGCTTAATTTACATTGAGACAAATGTCAGATCACATGAAGAGAGCTGCAGAACTACTCTGCTGAAGCAAGGCAACCTGCTCCCAAAGGCTGAACACTCTCCCACAAGGCACATTTTTGCAGGACCAGATCCTTATCGTGTTCTTTCAATGCTTTCTCTCACACACACAAATTATTTCTAATTTAAGAAGGAAAAGTTTGATTTAATTATAATTTTTTTTGTGTGTTTGAATTGACCAACTGCATATCTCCCACTGCCTTTATCAAAGCCACCAGCACCAGAGCACAGCTAATTTTAAGTGGGCTTTAGTTGGCAGACTTAAAATTGATCACGCGTTTTAGTTTCAGTAACTTGCAATTTCTGCTCTCTTTGATAGCACACTTTAAAGAACAAGTTGTCTTTAATGACAAAGGCTTAAAAGAAATGACCTTTCTGAACAAAATATCAAAGCTTAGAAAGATAGTTCCTTGGAAAAAAAAAAAAAAAGAAGTCTGAATTCAAACGACCTTGTGTTCAGAAACTTCTTCATACAGTATCTGATGCTTCACTTCTGCTTTGTAGCCTCGGAACAGGACCAAGGAGAGTCAGTGTGGTGCCTCCAGGACATGTTTTGATTCGGGAAGTGGCTGCATTAAGGTCATTGTGATGTTGTGATTTGGGAAGGAGCTGCATTAAGGTAATTCACAAAATGGTTTGGGTTGGAGGGAACCTGAAAGATCCAAACCCCCTGCCATGGACAGAGACACCTTCTGCCAGCCCAGGTTGCTCAAGGCCTCATCCAACCTGGCCTTAAACAGTATCACAGTATAACTTAGGTTGGAAAGGACCTCGAGGATCATTGAGTCCAACCTATCAACACAGACCCCATGACTAGACCATGGCACCAAGTGCCACATCCAATCTACCCTTGAATGCCTCCAGGGTCGATGACTCAACCACCTCCCTGGGCAACCCATTCCAATGATGAATGACTCCCTCGGTGAAGAACTTCCTCCTCACCTAGAGTCTAAACCTCCCCTGGCGCAGCTTGAGACTGTGTCCCCTTGTTCTGGTGCTGGTTGCCTGGGAGAAGAGACCAACCCCTTCCTGGCTACAACCACCTTTCAGAGGGCAATGAGGTCACCCCTGAGCCTCCTCTTTTCCAGGCTAAACAATCCCAGCTCTCTCAGCCTCTCCTCATAGGGCTTGTGTTCAAGGCTCTCACCAGCCTTGTTGCCCTTCTCTGGACACGCTCAAGTGTTTAGATGTCCTTCTTAAACGGAGGGGCCCAGAACTGGACACAGTACTCAAGGTGCAGCCTAACCAAAGCAGAGTACAGGGGCACCTCCAGGGAGAAGGCATCCACAACCTCCCAACCTCCCTGGGCAACCTGTTCCAGTGTCTCAACATCCTCACTCTAAAGAATTTCTTCCCAATCTCCAGTCTAAATCTGCCCTCCTCAAGCTTCAGTCCCTTCCCTTTCATCCTATCACCCCAAGCCCTTGTAAAAAGTCCTTTCCCAGCTCTCCTGTAGCCCCCTTCAGGTACTGGAAAGCTTCTCTAAGGTCTCCCTGGATCCTTCTGGGGTATTGCCAGAACAGAGTAAAAGGAAAGAATCACCTCTCTCTCCCTGCTGGTCACACTGCACTTGCTGCAGCCCAGGACACAGTTAATTAAAAGAAGTCATCTCAGATCCCATGTACAGTCTCTGCTGAGCTGCTGGTCATTTCAGAGAACTCAATAAAACACTCTAAGACATTCTAGTGATTGCAAATATTTTCTTTTAGCCACAAGAAAACCTTTTGCTGTGCAGCAAAATCATTCCTTCGTTTTGAAAGCCCCAGTCAGGAGAGCTTTGTGGAAGCAGCAGGAGTATCTGCTGTCAGCAGGACAATTAAAGCACTGTTGCAGAAGAAAGCAGAGGGCTGGGAGAAGGAGGAAGGTTGGATCCCTTTTCCTCCAACTGCACCAGGAACGAGCATATTTGTTACGTGTAACACAAGAACTGTGAGTGGCACTGAAATCCAGGGTCACCTTGATCAGGGTCACCTCCCTTGGTACTGCTGAACTATGTCAGGATGCCTTCTGCTTGCAGGCTTTTCTATGGAGTGAAACAATCTCCTCTCACAGAGCAAAATCAGTGAAACAGGGAAATACAAATTACAAATAAAGGTGCCACCATACTCAAGCTGTTTTCACCAGAGCTTGTTTTATGGACAATGAAGCCAACTACTGGCAGCTGCCAGTTTCTTACCTTGTGAGTGAAAATAGAGGAAGAGAGCAAGAAATATGCAGGAAAACATTCCCAGTCCTGCAGTTTGGACTCTAACTCTTACTTGTTACAAAAATGATCAAAGAAATGGTAACAAACAGTTACATGAGACCTCCAACCAGCCTTGAATTCAACTCCTTATCAGGTTTATAAACACCTATAAAATGGTTCTCATGCTGTAATGGATGTTGGAGAGAGTTTCCTAGAGTTTTAAAACTCCCTAATTGACCAGGATCTCCTTTCAGAAATTGCTTGTTGATCATCATTGACATCAGCAACCCAGCTGCATCAAAAATGAGGCCATTCAGGCCTGAATTCAAGTAGCTGGAAGAGGGTCCATGTGTTTCTTTATGGGTGCATCTCCACTGCCACTTTCAAAAGCACTTTAACTCCCCAGATATCACATAAAACCACAAGCAGGAGAGCAGAATCAACACCTCCCCCCTTGTTTCCTTCACACATGAGAAGAGAGATTTCGGTGTTTCAGCATCTGCCATTTGGACACAGGGCCATACCCAGTGGGTAAATCCCAGCACATGCAGCCTGCAGCTCTGGGAGCTTCTCCTCCAGAGTCCAACCATCACTGCCTCTGAGTAAATACATTCTATTTTACTGCCCACAATTAACTAAACTCAGCCCAACAAATCCCTCCTCCTAAAACTCACCACTGCCCCAGGCAAAGCTTTGTGGCACCTGCCCCAGAACCTCCTCCCTTATCAGAGCCCTGACAACCCCTTATCTATAATTAGAAGAATCACTTGTTGATACAAGGGAGGTGGAAAACCTGCCCAGGCCTGGAGCAGGCTGACAATCAGCAAAGCACCCAGCAAAGCTGGAGCCTGTATTTGGCCAGGAGCTCCCTGCCAGTGCTGCCAGGAGGTGGGGGTGGATGGAGCCTAGCCTGCCAAAGCCTCTCCTCATTGATCTCCATGCCAGCTGGAGATAGGATTGCAGCTGGTGAGCTGGGACTTGGTGGGACAGCCATGTTCAGCTGCAGGGACTTGGGCAGGACCCTCCAAATTCTGCCTGGACTGTGGCATGTTGAGTGTCAGTGCCACCAGGCCGAGGGAGGAGATGTGGCTGTCCCCATCAACAGGGAGACAAGGGGCTCACTGCTGCTGCCACTGCCACAGCTGGGCTTAGGATTCAGACAGGAATCTGTGGCACCCTCTCAAGCACTGAGATCATTAACTGTGCCTTGATGTGAATGATGCCAAAACAAAGGTGCTCTTCTATTTGGTGTATCTGAACTTAGAGATGACAAACGTCCTCATGTATACCCTGGCCTGTGGATGGCCAAGGCATAAGGAAGCTCTCCTATGCCTGGGAGGCAGAGCCAGCTATAAGGACAACTCCCTGTCCAGATCTTAAAATCATAGACTCATGGAATGGCAGGGGTTGGAAGGGACCTCTGGAGGTATTTGAGCCCAAACCCCTTGAAAAGTAGGATCACCTAGGGCAGGTCACACAGGAGAGCATCCAGATGGAGCTTGAAAGTCTCCAGAGAAGGAGACTCCACAACCTATCTGGGCAGCCTGTGCCAGTGCTCTGTCACCCTCACAGCAAAGTTTTTCCTTCACACTGAAGTGGAACTTCCTGTGCTCCAGTTTGTATCCAGTGTCCCTTATCCTATGCTATCCTATCACAGGACACCACTGAAAAGAGACTGGCACCTTCTTCTTGACACCCACCCAACAGATATTTGTAAACATTAATAAGATCTCCTCTCAGCCTTCTTTTCTCCAGGATCAACTGCCTCAGCTCTCAGCCCCAGGTCCTTCAGCTTTCTGCCACTGCTCAAACCCCTTGGGAATCTGCTTAGATTTACCAGCACCATCCAAGGGAGCCTGCACACACCCACACAGAACCAAGGCTGTCCCAGTTACGACTCCTCTTCATGCAACCCCAGCGACAGATAAAACCAGCCACAGAGGCTGCATTTGTCACTGTGGCGCTTTCATTCTTGCTCTGAGAGCTTCCCCCTTGAAACACAGCATGAAAATATTTCCCCAGTTAACAAAGCCACACAAAGCTCTCCTTATGCACCATGGCTGCTTAGGTGAACGAGATGCCCAGGCAGGACAAGAATGTCAAAACAAAAGGGTACAAAATAATAATAGTTTAATATTATGTAAACACATGGACACAAAACAATGTCAAAAAGGTGTTAAAAATAGCTGCTTTTTTTTTGGGGGGGGGGGAAGGGGGGCAATAGTAATAGAAAATTGGATTTCCTTCATGCAAAAGAAAAAAGTGAAAAGAATGGAATGGGAAGTAATAAAAAATATCAGTAGAGGAAACTCGACTGGCCCGGGAAGCAAGCTCAGACACAGTATATTGACAAGGTAAGTCTGTAATAAGAGAATGGTGAAAAAAGAATGGAAGATACAACTCAAAGCATGCTGACACGAGCAATGGAGGTGTTTCCATGAGCTCTGTTCCATTTAATGTGCTAACCAGACAGCCCCTGATCTGTGCATTTGAATTTACAAGAGCCAAATCTTCAAACCTATTCGAAGCAGTCCGTTTGGCAAGTGAAGAAATCCAGCAGCTCCAGCAGCTACCTGAAATGAAGAAATGAAGAGATTCTCATCAGTGACATCTTTTCTTTTTTTTTTTTTTTCCTTTTAGTGTAAAATCACAAGAGGCTGAAGCCAGGGCTGTGGCTGGTGCTGTGTTGGGTGCTCAGGAGCCTGCAGAGGAGCTCTGTCCCACCTGCAGCCACAGCTATGTGTGTGAGTTAAAGCATCAAAAAAGCAGAAGTGGAATGAATGAGAGCAGATCAGTGCTAACACAGAATTTGTTGTGAGTGTAGTCTTGGTCAGTGCTAACACAGAATTTAGTGTGAGTGATGTCTTTGAGTACAGATCTGGTCATAAAGAAAGCACAAGAGCTTCTCCAAGTCACCTCTGCAGCAGCCCAGCCAGGAAAAGAGCTGCTAAGCACCACATTGGCTCTGTCCCTGCCCTTCCTCCCCATCAGGACATGGCCAAGGTTCCTTCCACCAGAGCACTTTGGTAATTGTGGCCTGCCTTGATCTAATTCATGATTATTCATCTTTTTCAACAGCTCTTTTCCTACCTGTGAAGACACTACTTCAGAATAAACTGGAGACAAAATGCATCCCTCGGCACTGATACTGCTGCCACTGGAACTTCTAAAGACTATATTACAATTTTACATTTACCTCACAAAGTTCCCTACACTGGAGCAAGAATCCATGACATTTGCAGTTTTTAGTTCACAGAATGCTCTGGGTTGGAAGGGCCCCTGAAAGGTCATCTTGT
Source organism: Melanerpes formicivorus (assembly GCF_026170545.1). NCBI lineage: Eukaryota > Metazoa > Chordata > Aves > Piciformes > Picidae > Melanerpes > Melanerpes formicivorus. Next base: position 4,452,462 of record NW_027142373.1, on the reverse strand, counting down.
CCAACCCCTCTGCAGTGAGCAGGGACACCTCCAACTAGATCAGGTTGCTCGTTAGCTTTAGTTAATTCTCCTTAACAAATACTTCAGGCCTATGATTTTCACACTGCTAAAAGCATTTACAAAATGTTTACACCCTTCCACATTTGTACACTACTTTCTCAAGCACACATCCTTATTTGCAGAAAGCCTCCTGTGAGATAAGCAAGTCCCATCAAAGTCCCTAAATATAAAAAAAAAAACCCCAGACAACAAAACCTACAAAAAAAGATGGAGTGGTTCTTCCTTGGAAGTTTCTTTTTACTCACCTCTCCATGTGAATCACTCTAAAGGCACAGAGAGGCTTTTTATTGCTGCAGCACTTGCCATAATTTATATTGGAGGGTGTAAACCTCTGAAAAAAAAAGAAGCTGAGGCTGATGAAGATCCGGTCCTTTGAAGATGGGATCTGTAATCCTGGGCATTGCATCATTGTTTTCTATCTTAAAAGGAGGTGGCATCACCACAGAGCTGCAGCTGTGCACTGAGCCACTGTCTCATCACCAGCAGCCAGGCAAAGCCCAGACTTGTAATGCACCTGCAAGTGCTCTAATCTTGCTCTAATAGTTCCTGACTAAGCACTGGGGGAAGAAAAAAAAAATTCTCAGAGGCTTGTTTACTGGAAATCAGGAGCTCTGCAAACTCTGACCAGATCTGAGTGCTTTAATTAAGCTGTAAAACTTCAATAAGTGGGAGCCACAGGTGTGAAATGGTGCAAAAATGGATCAAAGACAATGAACCTACCTTCTGGCTTGGTGGGCATTCAGCTCTTCCTGGAGAGAGAGTCTTTTCTCCAGAATATTTACCTGTAACATACATCTCACATGAAAATGATGTACAGAAACTTGATTTACTAAATCTGTGCTCATTTCCTAAAAGGTGTTTTTCTGGTCTGTCCTGCCTAAATCAAGTTCAGTAACACTTTAACTGTGTACTAGAATTAATACTTGATAGAAGGGTGTCAGCCTGGCTTCCCTGGCCCTGCTCCAGCTGCATGCTTTTTACTCCCTTAGGAACAGAGTCAAACCAGTTTGAAACTCAGCTGGTGGTACTGTGTGGCTTGTGTAAGGGTCTGGGAGCTCCAGTTCTGCTCTCATGATTGTTGCCCTTATGATTGTTGTACTCTGTGCTTTTGCTCTGGTGACACTAGGAAGAGGCTCTTCACCAGGAGGGTGCTGGAACATTGGAACAGCTTGGTCTGAGAGGTGATGGAGGCCCCATCTCTGCAGACATTTAAGGTCAGGCTTGATGGAGCTCTGAGCAAACTGATCTAGTTGGGGATATCCCTGATTACTGCAGGAGGAATTGACTAGAGGACTTCTAAAGATCCCTTCCAATCCAATGCATTCTATGATTCTGTGAAGTTACCTCTTCTTCAAGGGTATGAAAATGAATGTTTATTAAGACACTGTGACCACCTTTGGAGAAGGCACCAGGAGCAGACAATTGAGCAGTGTATTTCACATTTAGCAACATTCTTAGAAACTTTGCCCAAGCCTCAAGGATTTTCTTCTCTCTCTCTTTTTTTTTTTTGGTTTATTTTTATCACTGCTCAGTGCTTTTACCCAGCCTATCCTCTTCAGCCTTCTCCAACAATAAATAATCCCGACAGGTGCAGAGATTCCACTGCCCTTCTTGTCTGATGTTTGCAAAGAGGAATTTCAACAATTTTCAAAGCCCAGGACACCTGTGCTTCAGAAGGAGCCCAGCTCACTGCCTGGGCTGCCACGGCAGTGTGCTGCTGGAAAGGCAGCCGGCAGCAATGTCGTTGTGGGAGAGCACCCAGCTTTTCATCTCTTTAGTTACTTCTCCTCCTTTGAAATGCTGCTGCTGCTGCTTACAGAAGCCTTGCAGGAGGAAATCAGATTCGACTGGTTTTATCTCATTACAAGGTGTAGTATTCTTGTACCTCCAAAGAAACCCTTCCTACCAGACAGTGCTAATAGTCAACCACTAGTCAACTGAGAGTCAGCTATTGAAAAAGAGCTTTTCACTATCAGCTCAAAAATAGAACATGTCCAGAGAAGGGCCACAAGGATGAGAGGAGGGCTAGAGCACCTCTCCTATGGAGACAGCCTGAGAGAATTGGGGCTGTTCTGTCTGGAGAAGAGAAGGCTCCGAGGAGACCTTATGGTAGCCAACCAGCATCTGAAGGGGGCCTATAAGAAAGCCTGGGAGGGACTTTTTAGGGTGCTGGGTAGTGATAGGACCAGGGTGAATAGAGCAAAACTAGAAGTGGGTGGATTCAGATTGGATGTCAGGAAGAAGTTCTTCACCATGAAGGTAGGGAGACACTGGAACAGGTTGTCCAGGGAGGTGGTGGAAGCCTCATCCCCAGAGGGTTTTAAGGCCAGGCTGGATGTGGCCGTGAGCAACCTGATCTAGTATGAGGTGTCCCTGCCCATGGCAGCGGGGCTGGAACTAGATGATCCTTGAGGTCCATTCCAACCCTGACAATTCTGTGATTCTAATAGATTTCCCCAGGAACTCTTTTATTTCCCACAACTATTTAAAGGAGAAAAAGCATCACTTCTATGAGGTATCCCCTTGATGTGTAAGCAGAGTGTTCACAAGCACAGTGTGGAAGTTGTGTCACTGTGTCACGCAGGAATAGGAAAGTTTCCCCTATGAACATTTTCTGCTTTGCCAGGAGAAGTGTCTCATCCATAGCAAAATTAAAAGCTAATGCATTGTAAAGAGAAAAAAAAAAGGGGGGGACAAAATACCCCCAAACTCATTAAATGATCAACCTTCTCCACAGAGGTTGCATAAGAAAGAGAAATGGAGATACAGAATTGCTTGGAAAATGGTCCTGAAAACTGTCCTAAGGCATGTGTTGGCATCACATCTAAACCTGTGCACTGTGTCCTCAGGGATCTTCTCTTCCCAGAGCTCATGGGCGGCTCTGAGTCACCAGCACTGCCCCATCCTTCTCTACTTTCTTCCCTTCAGCCCAAAACAGATCCCAGTCCTTTCCAACACATTGACATGCACAGTCCTGCACTGGGCCACGTGAGAACACTGGCAATGTTTTCACTGGATTTCCATCATTCCACATCACTTCCACCACCTACTCCACCACCCCTCCTCTTGCTGTTTGTCCTTCTTCCTCTGAGTTCAGACAATGATGAAAAATGGCAAATGAAAACATTTTGTCTTCTCCCAGCTCCTGATAATACTGAACAGGAAAGCACCAACTAACTTCTGCTGGAGCCATGCACAAGAAACACACCCAATTCATTTGTAGTTTCCTATTTTCCAGGACATTTTGCTACCTCTCTTAGCCAATTTAATTATCTATTTCATACATGTAGTACTGATTCTGCGATAGTCTACATGAGCTAGTGCCTTGCAATATTAAAGACAAAGCACCACAGGAGGCTGTTGGAGCCTCTTTATATAAGAGAAAACAGAAATAACACAATGATCATTTGGACCACTTTTATGTCTTAAAAATCCATTTGATTTATTACATAGGCTGGAAAGAAACCAAAATGATTTCCAAGCCTTTTCTGCACCTGTTACATGCAACCTTTGAATGATTCTTTCAGGAGGAAAGAGGTAAGGAAGATGGGAGGTAACTGTGTGCTGTGTTTGAAAGGTTGAGGGAACACCCTAATACTGAATACAGCAGAAATTCTACTTTTAGATAACAACTGAAGCAAAACTTGGGATCAAAACAGACAATGTGGTGGCTCTCAAGGTGAGGAAAGTGGAGGAGAAAAGCCTTATGAAGGATGACTGAGTGAGAAGCATCTGAGTGCTAACATAATTTCATTTTGAGACTTATTCAGTGGTTTTGGCCACATTTTAGACACTCATATTGTTTTTTTAATCTAGAAGGAATAGTTTTTATCCTCAGCAAGCTAAGAACTTACCTGAGATTTTAAAGATACAATGGTGTCTTCAAGTTCCTGTCTCAAAGATGCTGGCATCAACCCTTTGAGGGTGGTTTCATATTCATGTCGTATAAGGGTTATCTGGAACAGAACAAAATCAGATTTACATAGAGGTTCTTGGAAGCTGGAGAGCAACTTGGGTTTGCTCTTTCTGCCCAGACTGCAGTCCAAGGAAACACAGCAGGTATCAAGGGAAAGGGAAGGAAAGAGAAGAAAGACCACCAAAGACCTGCAAAAAGCAAAGGAGGTAGAAAGGAGGGAGAAAGGAAAAAGAAAACATAAGAATAAATAATATGGAAAGGAGGAGAACCATAATGAAAAGTAACAGTAAGGCATTCGTTGGGACATGGTTTGAAGAAGCAACAGAAGTTCCTAAATCTGTCTCAAGAGAGTATTTACATAGATATGCACTTTGCAAACTGATAGTCAGAAGTTGTCCTTTTTGTCTTTGGTGGGATCTGAACCAGGTCAGTTAAGTGATAGTTGCTCCTTACTCACAGATTCACAGATTGCATTGGGTTGGAAGGGACCCTCAAAGGTCACCCTGTTCAACTCCCCTGAAGGCAGGAGGGGCACCTCCAACTAGATCAGGCAATCCCTTAGACACGGTGAATTACTGCTTCTCAAGACTTGTTTTTGTATTTCTCAACTCTGAGGTGCTTTTAAGGACTTCAAAAGAAATTGTTCTTCATGCAACTATTTTTCATAGCACTTTGTGTCTTCCTCAACTTCATAGAGGCTCTGGAACTTTCAACAAGTAAGTTTGAGCTAGACATGTTAGAAGATCAAATGTCTGGCCAAACTGATTACACCTAAAGGACATTTTAGTCCATAAGCTAATTCACCAGATGCTAAGTGAACAGCAGAGTCACAAAGCAGTGTTACACAAAGGCAGATCTGCTGGCAGGGTTGTGCTTCATGTCTCTTCAGTGTGGTTGTGTTTGCTGGATCTTGACCCAGGGAAAGCAGAGAGGGTTTGATTCAGCTCTGTCCCTTGAGTCCCACAGGACTGCAAACACTTCATGACTTGGCTGAATCAGGGCCTCACATCTGTACTTAACTTCCAATAGGATTAACTGCTTAATTTAAATTAAGCAAGTACTTAGGTGTTTTTCTGGATTAGCAGCTGAATATGTAAATAAAGGATAAAAGGGATTCAATATCAGATTAATTTAGAAAATATCTTTCAACTTCCAAACTGAATCTTTTTGCCAGTGATTTACACACCAACACCATCTTGTCATAACTTTATTTTTGTTACCAGGTTGTTTAAATCCATCACTGCAACCACAAATCAAAGCCTCACTCATGGGTCTGAAGAAGCCACAAGTTACAGCCTCCAGCTGACAAGCTGCACACAAGTTTATCCACCTGAGAACCCAACACAAAGGTCACTGCCAGATGTGCCAGTTGCCACCCTATGGAACAAGTAGGTCCTGCCAAGAGATGCATTATGCAGAACACAACAATCAGTTCACATAATCATAGCATGGTTTGGGTTGGAAGGGACCTTAAAGATCATCTAGTTCCAACCCACCCCCACCATGGGCAGGGACACCTCCCACCAGCCCAGGTTGCTCAAGGCCTCATCCAACCTGGCCTTGAACACCTCCAGGGAGGGGGCATCTACAACCTCCCTGGACAACCTGTTCCAGTTTCTCACCACCCTCACTGTAAAGAATTTCCTTCTAATCTCCATTCTAAATCTACTCTCCTCAGGCTTCAACCCATTCCCTGTTGTCCTGTCACTACAAGCCCTTGTACACACAAATGAACAACTTGAGGGCAAGTCGGGCCCCTGGGATGGAGGGTTTCTGCTGGTTGGGTCACCCCAACATACTGACAAAGTCATCATCCAGATCCTCTTACTCATTAAATCTTTATTATCCAAATTCAGGGAGGAAAAACATTTTGCTGTTCTGCCTGCCTGTTTCTGCTCCTGTCTCACCAAGAGCAAATGCAACGTGTTGAATTAACTGAAATATATGTTTCTGCTCTGTCAAGGTCCCCACCTGAATGAGCTGTTGGCTCAGAAAATATTTATCCTGGCAAAGCACCTATGCTTAACTTTGTAAGCCTTTATAGAAATAGTAGCATAAATTTATCAGAGTAACTTTTAAACCTATAAATTTTGATCACTGGTTTATGCACACACAGAGTTCAAACAAGGTTTCCTGCCTCACCGTGGGTTTCGCTTTAGATTTGCATAGTGGCATCCCTTGGAGTTCCCAAGGAAAGCCTCTGATTGCTGATTTGCATAGAGATTTGGAGATTTCTTTTGCAGGTTGGAATGAGTCATAGCCAGAACTTTCCTAAGGTTTCATCAGATTGGGTTACTTCTTTTGTATTGATAAGAAGGACGTGCAACTGTTGGAGCAGGTCCAGAGGAGGGCCATGAAAATGTTCAGAGAGCTGGAGCACCTCCTCTGTGGGGACAGGCTGAGAGACCTGGGGCTTTTCAGCCTGGAGAAGAGAAGGCTAAGAATCAGTTCACAGAATCATAGAATGATTTATGTTGGAAGGGACCTTAAAGATCGTCTAGTTCCAATCCCCCTTCCATGAACAGGGACACCTCTCACCAGCCCAGGCTGCTCAAAGCCTCTTCTAACCTGGCCTTGAACACCTCCAGGGAGGTGGCATCCACAACCTCCCTGGGCAACCTGTTTCAGTGTCTCACCACACTCACTGTCAAGAATTTATTCACAGCATCTTCCTCAGGGGCCAGACATGCAGCAAGAGCCCTTTATTACCATTTATCCTAGAGGGAAGTAAAGACAATTTAATTCTAAGTAGATGCAACAAAAAATTTCATACAGCTTTGTGGGTGAAATAATAATGTTCTCATTGTGCAAGTGTTCTTTCCAACAGGTCAATGGTTTTAATTGTTTCATCTGCAAGTGTCCTCTAAATAGATGCTTTCAAAAGACTGCTAATGGTGCTATGAAGTCTGCAAAGCAGCAAGGGGACCTCTGCTTTTGACAAAGGTGTTTCTTGGAATGTCAGGAGGAAATATAGCCTTGGCTGGCTGAAAATGGAGAAGGAAAGTGAGAAACAAGCCCTAGTAGTCCAGGTATCCCTAGTATTGGTTGGAGGTAATTTCTTACCCTATTTCTGAGAGAGGACATGCACTTTTTTTTTCAGTGAAAACTGTTCTTTGGGCACCAACTGCAATTCGCTTGTTTGCGAAGACCAAATGTATCACTTTTGAGGGGGCTCACTAATTGCATCACAATAAGATGAAAATAAGATCTCCGCTGTTTCCTGCCATATTCTGATGAACACCATGCTGATATTTTTGGCTGATGTTGCTATCAAGGTTTATTGACCCACAGGATTAAAACAGTGCCTGGCAAAAATCTAAATCACTTCCAATAACTGAAACACAGCAGAAAGTGGGCTAATGTACGCTAATTTTAATGGGGGAAGGGTTTTCTTTTTTTAACACTTACTTTTGACCAATGAAAGCTGTGTCTGTGGGGACTTCAATTTTTTGTGTGTGTTTGCCTTAAAGGCTTTTTTGTTCTTTTATAGCCTCAAGCTGCCTCCCTAGGATCCACAAATACTGTGTCTCCTCTTGCACTCTTGAGAGATGTTTAAAATTGCCCATTCTTCAGCCCTCAGGAGGGCTTTGGTCTGCTAGATGAGGATAGCTCTATTTCATTTGCTGTTGTGTTCATTTTTCTTCAGTCCTGAGAAAGCTTTTCTTTCTCCCTTTTTTTTTTTAAAAAAGAAAATTAATTTTGGTGAGTTGATTTAATCCATGAACCCCCAGGAAGATTTTATAGCTTTTAATATTAAGCTGCCACACTGGCCTTTGTTTATTCAGGTTGGTGGCTAACATATGAGGTTTAAAGTTTTGCCATCAATCATCTTTGGTGTCAGTAGAAAGAACAGAAAGCTGAAGCTGCCACACGTAGCTCATGTGTGCTTAGTCAGGGGAGACAGCAGGGGAAAAAAAAGAAGAGGAAAAATACTCACAGGATTACACAAAGTGGTGCAAAAAGCAGGGAAGTTCTCATCTCACAGACTACAAGGAGATCTTGTAGGAGTTGGGCACTGAATATTCTCAAAAGAGATAAAAGTTGGCTTTGATTCTCCAAAGAGAAATCTCCAAACTTGAGCTTTCCACTTGGTCAGGCCTGGCCCAACACTTTTCAGCAGTGTAAGAGGAGTTTCAGTTTTACTACTTCAAGGACTCTTCAGGTGGCACAATTCAGTTTTGCAGCTACTCATCTCTAAAAGCTGCAGAGGGAGGTTTGTAGGGCTGGGTTAGAAGCAGATAAGAACACAGGACCAATCAGGAACAAGTCTCATGGACACCCAGGTGCAATGGAGTCACTCTTTCTTTTTTTTAAAGAAAACCTCAAGCACACCCAGGAGAAGTAGATCTTATGTTTGCAAGGAACATTTCAGATCTCTCAGGTTGGACAAGAATAGTTAATTTGAGCTTGGAACCTTCTGAAACCATTTCTCCTAATGATGAATCGAATGAAGAATTCACTTGTTCAACGAAGAACAAGATCTGAACCTTTGTTTTCTCACAACAGAGTCAAATCTGTATATCTGCTGCTTTGTAATCTAGGTCCTCTCTTATTTCAGGCGGTGGGAATGCCTGTTCTTACTGTGCAGCTCACACTGAAATATGGTTCTTCCAAATTTAGAGAACTAGAATGCAATGTGATACAAATGTTCTCAAGTTCTTAAGAAAAGTAATGAAGGCCATAAATCGCCTGCCTTTGGCTCAGCTGAAAACGGTAACCCAGCAAGATCAGCTGAGCAAGTTATTTTGTCAAGTGTACACCATGTTGCTCTCCACAGAGAAAAAATACTGCTGGAAAGCCTCCTCTGTTCTGACAGTTCCAATAAAACATAAATTGATGGCATGTCCTCTTTGTTTTTTTCTGTCTTTAGCTAGTAAACCATCCAAGTGTCCAAAACATTTTTGCCTTCTTGTTTTACTAACCCACAGGGACCTCCAGTTACGCCAAGCTGCTCGCTGCACGCTGAACTCTTTCCTCCAAGTCCTTTTCTTGTGCCAACCTGCATCCAAGAGGTCTTAGTACTTCAGTGGCTTGTATTTCGATATCTTTCTCTTCTTAACCAAGATCTCCCACCTGGAAAATTTTCTGTTTGTAGTTAAGCAAGCTGAGCCTATAGAATTCATGGCTGCAGAGGAAGGGAAGGCAGGCAAGGCTTTTTAAAGAAAAACACCAGTGGGCTGCACATGGCAAGTCCAGCATTCCTGGGATTAGGCGAGCTGGAGAGGAATAAAAGCTTTCACTGTCAACACCACAGAACAACCAGGAATGTTGTGGCTAGAAAATTCACGCTCTTCTCTCAACCTCCCCCTCTCCAGGGCTCTGCTATTGTTCCATCTGGGAATTGAAGGAGCCCTGACTTCTTTTCCCCTCCTTACAAATGACTCATGGCAGATGCCATCTTTGTCCCCAAGTGCTATTTCCTCCAGCTCTTGTCAATGCCATCCTTTCATTGCTGGAGAGGTCATTCCTGCACCACGTGGGTTCTCTCCTCTATGAGGTGAAGAGGACTTAGGATGTGGCTCATAGCCCCAGACTTGGAAGAACAAAATCTGAACTAGTCCAGCCATGAACCCATGCTGCTGGGCCAAAGCTGAGCACACATGGCATTCATTTCTGGCTTTGTCGATTGCTAATTGTGCTATCAAGAGAATTAAATATGAAATAATGCTATAAGCATCCCTGACACCACCACTGGAATGTATTTATGTACTTCAGTTGTGCATTCCAGCATGTCCTACCTTCCCCATAATCCTTTCCATCTTGGGGGGGGGGGTCTGAATGTGGAGGTGCTGAGTGCTTGCCAGTGCCAGAGAGAGCTGACACAGCTCAGCAGCAGGATTAGGCTCAGTATTCTCACACTGACTGTGTGAACAAGCAAATCTTTGTAGATAATAATCAAAAGCTACTTTTACTACCACCATTTCCCCTTCTTTCAAGAACAAAAATCTAATCTGCATCTCAAGTGGAAAACAGGCTGTTGAGTTTACAAAGCATCATCGGTAGGAGTCTGCTCTGCTTTGGATGTGGCACAGGTGAGGATGGGTAGTGTTGGGGACAGCCATGGCTGCGCTTCCCAGATGGACTTCTGATGGATGGCATTTGGTGTTGATTAAACTGCAAACAAATAACACTTTAGAATGTAAATGATGTCAAAGATCAGCATCAAGCTGGCTTTTTTCAGTCCTTTTTAGCTTCATCCAGACACCTCATCCTCTACAATAGCAAAGCCTGTGTTGCTGAGAGCCCACACAGGAATCAAGGTCACTCTGCACTTCTCTTCTGTCATCCAAATGGCTCCTCCATGCATTCCCATTTCTTCTTTTTCCTTATTTCCCTGAAATAAATACCAGCATCACTGCCCCTTGCAGTCCTACTTCAAACACTTCTGAAAGAACAAAATGCCTTTAATTGAGAACCTGCAATCATACCACAGTGGCTCTGAAGCGATGCACTGCTCTCTGCAAAGGAAGATCTCTTTCCCATTCACCATCAGTTAAGATGGAGGAACTAGAGAAGTGACAGTTTAAAATACTCTCTAATTTCTGCAAGCCAGCATATGCTTCTCTTCTCTCTCTTTTTTTTTTCTTTTTGGTAAAAATTCTCTTTTTCCTTTTAGCTGTTTGCTCTGTAGTTTCTGCTTTACTCACTTTCTCCAGCTGGCCACTTGGTTCCAATAATCCACTCCGTTCCATGAAGCAGGAATATATTTGTGTATTTTCCAGTTGTGTCTGATTACCAGAGCTCACATTTGATCCCTGACTTCCACACTTACATCATCATCATCTACCTCTTTTCCCTTTGACAGTTGCACAGTTGGTGAGAGCCTTCTCTCCTGCAGTTCCTGCCATATGGAGCTCCTGGGAACTTTCAACTCCATTGATTTCCAGCTTCTTTCAAATCCCACCTGCAAATCTGTTTTTGTTTTTTTTTGTGAGTGTGTGTGTGCTTGAATCTCAGCTTCTATCTCCTTCTGCTAATTTGAAACTTCAGGCTCTACAGGAGAATTTACTATATTTGATTTAATTCTGCACTCCTTTCACAGTAAGCTGTTAAAAGGAAATGCTGTACAAGATATAAAACATAGAATTATAGATAGCAGTGGGTTGGAAGGGACATTTAAAGACCATCTGGTCTAACCCCCCTTATCTGGCAGGGACATCCCCTACCAGATAAGGTTACTCAGAGCCCCATCAAGCCTAACCTTCAATGTCTCCAGGGATGGAGCCTCCACCACCTCTCTCAGCAACTTGTTCCAATGTTTCACCACCCTTGTGGCAAAGAACTCTTCCTAATGCCCAATCTAAAACTGCCCTTCTGTAGTTCAAAAATATGGAAAAAGCAGAGTTCTGATTTATTTGAACAAAATTGAGGGGGCACTTTTGTATCAAAGTCATGAGTGAATATATGAATTGAACTGCATGTACTGGAGACACTAACCAATGTAACTCTGGTAGAACTGGGCTCCAAATGATGTTAGTAGTCATTTTATGGTCCCTAATTCAACATTGCCATGCACCTATAGGGGCATCAACATCCATGAAAGGTCCCTTCTAGAGATACAAGCAGGATCAGTCTGATTCTTCCCCATCAGCCTTGGGAAGTCTGAGAAGAGAACAACAAGAAGAAACAGGTATCTTGGTCTGTGGATGCCAAACAAGCCTGACCAGCCTGCTCTGCGAACATCAGATTCTTCAGCACTTGGATGTGGCTCTCCAACATCTTCTGTTCAATAAGAATGTTTTAAACCTGGAATTTGTTCACTGTTAGGTAGAAGAGAAATCTGCTGCTGCGCTGCCTGCAGACATTGAATCAGCAGATTGCCAGGTGACAGCTCTCAGGCTGTCTCCAACACTTTTCATTACATGCATTTGAGAAATGCTTTAGGGGAAGAAACCACCTGAAGCACACAGTACCCTCCTGACCCCAGTGCTTGGGGTGTGGGCAGAGCAGCAGATGGACAGAAGGACCCTCCTCATCCTTGCAGGACTGCAGAAAACCCAGGGTTCCTCAGATGCAGCCTCTCCGTTCCGTGCTGGTCATGCACAGAAACCACAGGAACTGTTTTAATGTGACAATATTTGGTGTCTCTGCTCTTGAAAGTCACAGCAGGAACTTCTTTCAGATCCTCATTCTCTTTCCCACCAGCCCAGAAGCTGCTGAGCCCTGGTGCCAGCGCTGCCTGCCTGAGGGGTGACTGGTCCACAGGCAGTGACAGGACAAGGGCTGCTCTCTGGGAGCCACTCCTGTGGTTTAGGAGCATTCCAATCTAGACGAAGGTTCCCATTTGTGTGGGAGCAGAAATGGGTCTCTGGGGGAAAATTCTGGAAGCAAGTCTTCCAGTCATTGTTGCTTTAAGAACTATTTGGGCCCATACCCTGGCTATAGGCATAGGTTGCTCATCTGTGTCTTACTGATTCTTTGCTCACAGCTCCAGCAATCTGCAGGCACTTGCACTGTTCCCATCAAGGGGAAGGTGTGGCAAATGTTAGAAATTGTCTGTGCTACAGAGCAGCTGAGATTTCAGAGGGATGCATCACAGCGCTCGCCTGAGAACAAATATATTTAGTTGGCATGGAAACAGCAAGTTGGGCTGAGAGTGGTAAATATCCAGCAGTCATGAAAAATGGAGCTTGTCAGAATAATAAACATTAGAGCTGAAAACTTGCTGAACGCTTTTGAATCACAGCTCTTTTACAATTATCACTCCTGCTTGCATTTGAACATGAGTGAAATCCACTTAACAAACTAAGCTGTTCTATTTCCTTCCAAATACTTCTACAACATCCTTATTCAGATAACTCCTTTCTCCCCCCCCCCCTTTTCTTTTTTTTATAATCTATTTGAGAAAATAAGAAATTAAAGGGCTGGAAATCTACACTGCTCTTCTCCTTCATTTCCTCAGTAACATTCATGAATTGAACATAATTGATTTTCTGTCTTCAGAGGATCTCTCTCCTTTAAGGCTCTATTTGCGATTTGACTGCTTGGAGTATTTTGATAGCTTGAGTATTTACAGTGCTGCTGTTTGAGATCATGAGGAACATTTCCCCTCTGTTATCCCCAGTCAAAAATTTTACACTATACTCAATCTACCCCTATAGTTAGAGACATTACAACATGGAATTAAAAGAACAGTTATTTTTGTTGTTGTTCTGAACAAACTCTTGTGTGTAAACCTTAGAAGAGAGATTCTTGGAGCTTTTAATGTGTGCCTTACAAAAGGAATTTGAAATGAAATGAGGTCTTCTAAAGAAACCTAGGTAATAAAGCAAGAGGATCATCACCATTAATTTTGATCCAGGCCCCAAGTCAGCAAAATTTGTAGCACATGCCTAAATTCCCAGACTGATGAAAGCAGAGAGCTCAGCTCTCAGTGATGTGTGTCAGTTTTAATGACACATTCACAGGATGCAAGGTCTGTTACAGGAACAATTTAGATTTTTAAACTATGACTGACAACTGCACAAAGCCAAATGACTCAAGAAAGAGAAATGCTTTTAGGAGAATGAAAGATCTTTCTCTCAGACATCTCTTACATTATGTCTCGGCACATATCAGAGACAACTAAGTGATGCACTACAGGAGTACACAATACAGGAACACAACCTAAATGGGATTAGATGATGGAAAGCTGGTTCTCAGAGTTCCACGGTACTGAGATATAAGAAACTTCAGCATTGCTTTGCAAGGAAAAAGTTTGAAAACACATATTCATAGAATGATTTGGATTGAAAGGAACTTCAAAAGTCATCCAGTCCAAATCCCTTGTTGTAAGCAGGGGACATCCTCCACTAGATCAGGTTGCTCAGAGCCTCATCAAGTCTGACCTTGAAAATCTCCATAGATGGGGCCCCAACTACCTCCCTGGGCAGTGTTCCACCACCCTCATAGTGCAGAACTTGTTCCTAACATCCACTCTAAATCTCCTCCAATTTCAAACCATTGTCCCTCATCCTGTCACTGCAGGCCTCTGGAAACAGTCCATCTGCAGCCTTCTTGTAACCCCCTTCAGATACTGGAAGGATGCTATTAGGTGTCCTTGGAGCCTTCTCTTCTCCAGGCTGAACAGCCCCAGGCCTAGGAAGCCTCCCAGACTGCTTTACCTTTACACATCCCTCAGAGAACACTGCCATACTGCACCACTGCTGAAATAACACAGATACAAGATGATTGCATCTACTCACGGGGTAGAGAATGGAGAAAGTGAACAGGAGCAACCACAAGTTCATACAAGAGCATGAAGTACTGGAATGGAATAATTCCTTCAAAACAACAGCTTCTCTCCAACTGCAGCACCATGCTTACTACGAGACAGCTCAGGGCTTGCCACCAGTGTCCTTCTAGCATATCCCCCCCCACCTTATTTATAGGACAGCTTGTCTCTGTCTCTCTGGATAATTACAATACAGAAAGGTTAACTCTGTGTGATCACCAGAGGGTTATTGTAACAAAGAGCTAAGCTTGAAGGCTCTGTCAGTCACTCAGAGAGACCCAAGAGTTATAAGGACATTGCACTGAAAAAAAGCCAAACATGGAGCACCAAGATACCACCCAACAAGCCATAACGAGAAACAGCTTTGTATTTTTAATTAAAAGCACAACAAAATGTTGTGGGTTTTTTTTTTTTTCATGTCTCATTCATTTGTTTGTTGTTGTTATAGAATCAAAACAGAAGATTTTTCCTTTTAATGAAAAGCAGAAGCTGTTTAACCCTCTCTCCTCCTCATTTCTAGACATGTAAAAGCTCAGAAGAGTGGCCTTTGTAACAGTGCCAGCACAAATTTGGGTGTTTTATGCAATTCTGACTCAGACAGCATTTGGTAAAGCAGAAAACAAGTTCTACATTACTGCCTTAAATATTTCAACTCCCTGATGTGCTGATGAGTCCTTAGCTACTGTTAATACTTGAGGAACATGTTTACAGGTAGCCTGGCCAAGCCATACTAACTGGAAATATGTCAGAGCTGTCATTTTTGCATTTTTCTTCTGGAGAGATAAGCAGAACTAATGCAGTAACGAGTCACACTAACAGCTTCCATAATGTTTGTCTGCAAAACAGACCAAAGCCACCTAAACAAAAACACCCTCAGTGGCTCCAGCTTCTTCAGAGAGTCCCAACGGCTGAATGGCAGAGACAAGACTGTTGAGGAACTTGGGGATGAGTCTGCTACATATTAGGACCTTGCAGGAAAAGCTCTAAGCTGGATGGTTCAATGCTGCAGTGTCACTTGAACAACATTTCTGTTCCATTTATACTGGGGAAAGCAGGATGTTACCAGCTGAGCTAGTCCTTCGTTAATTGTGTGTGGTTGGAATAGTCCTGTAGAACCACAGACTCTGAGAACTGCTTCAGTTGGAAAAGACCTCTAAGATCAATGAGCCAAACTGTTAACCTGACATCACCATGGCCATTAAACCATGTTCTGAAGTGCTGTGTCCACACTTTTTTTGACCACCTCCAGGGATGCTGATTCCGCCACCTCCCTGGGCAGCCTGTAGGTTGGTTTGGACCAAGTGCCTGTGTAAGAGAAAGCCCTGAAGGCAGAAAGGGAGGACCATCCTATGAATGTGCATGTCTAGCCTTCTACTTCTGTATTTCACAAGTCATTTTTCATTTGTTCTTTTGGATCCTGTCTCAAAATAGATCAGAATAAAAGCAAAACAGCAGTAGCAAAGATTAAAGAAAAAACTATGGATAAGAAGAGACTTGGAGGATTCCTCTGATGATGTGCAGGCCAGTGCTGTTCTCTGGGAGGGACAGCCATGCACCAAAGACCTGATTTTCCTTCTTCTTTTCCAGGAGACTCTTTGAAGCCCAAATGCAATACTTGCAGGGCCAGCTCATGCATTACACCAAACTCCTGCAATGCTGCAAGGACTGCAGCTAAGGGTGAACCTGGCCCAACATCTCCAGATGTTGGGGAGGCAGAGGGGGAAGGGAACAGGACAGCTAATAACTGACTCTGCTAAGAGGAAATACATGAACATAAACACCTGTGTGCAAGAAGGATGACAGCAGGAGAAAGAATATTTAAGATCCATGATAATTTTTCTTTTACAACCACCCAAACTTAACCATTCCTGCAGGTATAGGTTTAGAAATACCTGACACAGGACACGTGTTATGGACACTGTTTACTCAGCACTGAGTACATTTGTTAAATGCTGCAAAAGCTGATTTGCATTAGGAATCTGTAAATCCATGTGACTCAGCTACCCACCAGCTGTGCATTTTCCTGAATACTTCAATTTAATCTAGTTTGAATGCAGATCATTGACTTTCTGTTTCAACATTAAGTCTGTAAACTCTACACACTATTTTGCTTGAAGCACATTAAATCTCTGATTTCACTCAATTGTCCAGAATGATTTTAGCACTAGGAATCATATGGAACTGTTTACAGACAACATGCCAGGACAATGAATGCAGAGATCAGGAATAAAGATTATTTTTAGCTCACTTATTGTCCAATTAGAATTCTCTTCCTACAAACCATTAAACAACAGGTTAGAATAGTCTCAGAAAGCTCTAGCAAAGCAGTTCAGAATAAATGCATCATTTAACAGCTAGAATAGTTGAAATACCAACTTGAAATAGAGAGCACGAGATAAGTATTTGCCTGTAGGGTTCAGACAGTTTAATTCTCTTTTATTACCAAGAAAACAGAGAAGAAAGCTAGCTGAGAATTTTGCAGGAAAATATGTGCTTTTGCTTTGAAGCAAGATATTCTTTTTAAACATCAACCCTCCTTGCCCAAGGGAAGAGGATGGTGGGGGGGACACAGCAGCCAGTACCTGATCATGGAACTCCAGCTCCCTGCACTGCAGCTTCTTCTCTGCAACCCGCAACTGCACGCGGTAACTTTCCACTTCATCTTGTAAGGCCTGAAACAATACCAAGGGATGCAAAACACAGGTAAGAAATGTGGGATGGCAGAAAAACTTCTGGGTAAAGCGTTTCCATGAGCTGATCAAGCTAACAACACAGCATCAGTACAGCTCTTCAGCTAGAGGGGCTGCCAGCCATACAGGATAGCTGCTGAGACATGACAGACCCAGTTTGACTATTCTTGACTGTTGGATTTGGTGATCTTCGAGGTCTTTTCCAACTGAAACAATTCTGTGATTCTCTTGCAAAGTTACTCTGCACAGGCAGAACCATAGACTGAACAGAAGTTAAATTTTCATGGTTCTATCTTATGCATACTACAAATATAATAAATATCTTCAAAGGCTGCAAGGGAAATGGAAATGCTGCAATTGCAAAAGCAGTTGTTGCAATTGCAAATGTCTCAGGTTTTTGATACCATCCCATTTGTACAACCTGTGCTTCCTAAGAACACTTTTGCAGCGTGCCAATAACTTTTCCTTTAAGCCAGAGGAATAATCCTCTCTCTGGAAAACCATGTCTGGAATTTGCAGTGAAAATGTATTCCATATTCCTGAGACAGGATGCTGGCCGAGATGAGGGGCTCCCTTCCCTCCCTGTAGCGAAGTCTAGCATATGATCTACAAATGAAGTCTAAATGGCAATAAATAAAAGGAATATTATGATCATGTCACTTCACCACAACTCTCCAGTCTTTATTTAGCTCAGAATCACTTCTAAACCAAGCTCATAAAATGCATCAGCAAATTTATTTTGTCATGGCTGTTGTTCTGATGTATTTATTCCCCTTATTCTATATATTCTCTATTTGTTCTTCTTAGATATTTATTTTGATTCCAGCAGCCCCTCCAGAGCCTTGATCTTTTTTGTTGTTGTTGTTGTTACATGCTGAACAAAAGAACAGTCATGCCCCAAGGACCTGATAGTCTATGTTAGTTCCAACAGATACACAGCAAACAAACAATACCGAGTCTCACAGTTGCTTCTTCTAAAAGTTTCCTCCTCATTGTTGGATGTTTGAATACACAACTTACCACTTACTTACACGTTTACTAAAAGCTTACTTATGTTGTCAGCTTGAATGAAGGCATTGTTAACTGCAAGTGCTGGCTTGAAGCAAAGTGCACACAATGTGATGTGAGATTGACACCAGGCACAGAGGTGTCTGTGGCAGCAGCCAAGGGAATATTTGGAGTTATCTTTTTTATGCCAGGAAATCAGGGCACTGCTACCCATTGGCTGAAAAGTGTGGTGTGGAGTCAGGACTGGACCTGGGGAGGGACTTGGGCTGCAGATTTGCTAGAAATCACAGAATCACAGAAAACATCCAGTTGGAAGAGACCTCAAAAATCATCCGGTCCAACCTTTGACCCAGTTTAGGGTCAATCCTAAGCCATGTCCCTAAGCACCATGTCCACATGCTGCTTAAACACCTTCAGGGATGGTGATTCCACCACTGTCCTGGGCAGCCTGTTCCAATGTTTGATAATCCTCTCTGTGAAGAAATATTTCCTAGCATCCAGCCTGAACCTCCCTTGGTGCAGCTTGAAACCATTTCCTCTGGTCCTGTTGCAGTTGCCCCCTCCTCGCTCCTACCTCCCTTCAGGTAGCTGTAGAGAGCAATGACACCAAAGGTTGCTTCTCTCAGGCAACTTGTGACAAGATGAGAGGGCATGACCTGAAGCTGCACCAGAGGAGGCTTATGTTGGATGTTAGGAAGCACTTCCTCACGGACAGTGAGGAATGGACTGGAATGGACTGCCCGTGGAGGTGTTTAAGGAAAGAATGGATGTGGCACTGGTCTAATCAGTGTGGTGGTGTTAGCTAATAGGCTGGACTTGATGATCTCAGAGGTCTATTGCAGCCTCAGTAACCCTGTGATTCCAGTGCTGCTTTTAAAAAGAGCTGGGAGGCAGAGAGACCTTCTGCAGGGAGCTCTAGAAAGGAGAGCCCAGCAAGTCCATGGACTCTTGGTGTGCTCTGCAGAGCACGTGATAAGGGCAATGTTTGCTTCCTCCACGTAGAACACCCCTGTGTAACCCAGGATCACTAAACGTACTCACAGTGCAAAGATTTAACAGGAAAAAAAAGCCAACAACCCTGCTCTTTTCCACAGCACTGAAATACTGCACTCTCAAATCATTTACAGGATAAAATTGCTATTGAGATAAGATAAGAGGACTACTTATGATAGATCTTGCACATTGGTTTGAAGTGATGCCAGGCATTAACTTTAAAGACTTCTAGCTATAAGACTATTACATGTTCTGATGCCAAAAATTTTAACCAGACCCAAGCATGAACTTCAAATCTGCCCAGGGACTTTTATGCTATCACTGCTTCTGAGAAATGTTGAAATCCAGGCTTTGAATATATAACCAGTCTTCAATAGTCAACAAGTCCTGCAGTACCAGGAATTTGCATTAATAGGATGAAACCTCTGTGTGAATTGCAGGCTTTTTTATTATTATATTATTATTATTTTCTTTTTGTGCATTTCATTTTGTAAGCTAAAACATAAACAAGCATACTTGGATTTAAAAACTCAAAATGATCAGGGCACGCAATGCAGATATGCAAGAAGGAGCTGCTTCACGTAGCAGGAGTATCACCACAGACCCCATTAATGACGAAAGTCTCTGCCATCGCTCTGAGTGTCCAGAGTAACCAGTACAGGATGACTCTCAGCTACACTCACAGAGCATGTTTTGGATAAACTCTGAGGCATGTCCTATTTTTCTTTGCTGCTTCCACAGGATCAGCTCCAGTGCAAAGAGCTTGGTATAGTGAAAAATGAGGCGGGAGGAAACCTCACTACACGTCAGTTGTCCTATCTGGACTCCTTCCTAGTGCTCCAAAGCAACTTTCACAGGACTTTGAAGATGGTCAAGAGATAGCATGCATAGGTATCAATTGGTATGTATATATGTACCTATCTCTCTCAGATTTCTGTCACACTCCATGACACCAATCTGCAAGTACTGAATATAAAACAGGATCTGAAATAGTTCCTGGTGAAGACAGCAATCACATGATGGCAAAGGAAAGAGCTGGTACACTGCTGCTTCCTTCTCCACTTTCACTCATTTACAATACAGAAGTACATTTTGCTTCCCTTCCCAGCCTTCCTGAAGGTCCCCTTCAGCTACTGAAATGCAGCTATAGGATTTCCCTGAGACTTCTCCAGGCTGAACAACCCAATTATTTCAGCCTGCCTTCACAGCAGAGGTGCTCCAGCCCTCTGATCATCTTGGTGGCTCTCCACCTCCAGCAGGTCCATGTCTTGTGTTGGGGGACCTTAGAGCTGTACACAGTACTCCAGGTGAGGTCTCACCAGAGCAGAGTAAAGTGGCAGAATCACTTCTCTCAACCTGCTGGCCACACTTCTTATGATGCAGCTCAGGCTGCCATTGGCCTTCTGGGCTGCAAGTGCACACTCCTGGCTCCTGTCCAGCTTCTCATCCACCAGCACGCCCAAGGCCCTTTCTGCAGGGCTGCTCCCAATTTCATCTTCCTCCAATTTTCCAACCACATCATAACTGGCTGTTGGTACACTTTGTATTGGGATGGCAGAAAAAAAGACTCAAGATGAAGGGGAAAAGCCTCCTTAGATCAAGCATGAATACCTCTAACTTGACCATTTTTTGGCCCATTGCTGTGCTGCCTACCAGCTCTCCAGCCCATCACTTTGTAGAATTTAGTTCTGTGTATAAAGACTGTTCCACAAGTAATTAATGCTCATTTGAGTATTGCAGCTTTCTTACCAGCACAAGGACACAAAAAAGAGCAAGCCCAAATGATCAGTATTTGATCAAAGCCACGCCATAAAGAAAAGTAACATCAAAAATCTCATGGCTGCTGTAGATTCCTGCATCCCATTAGCTCTGCAAATAGTAATTAGAAGTAAGCAAGTTTGTTACCCATGATTTTAATTTTCGAGGAGGATTCAGGATGGCTGTCATGAATAATGCACCCTTTTGAAGATCACACTGAAAATTCTCTCTATTGTCAAAAAGCTTCACACGCAGTGGCCAGAGCCTGAATGCTGATAGCTGCTTCTGAAGCTACCCAGCACCCTCAAATCTTTTTTCTGCATCTAACAGAGAAGCTTTGGTCATGGAGAAGACTCTTAAAAGCAGCAGATGACTTCCCCCAGGTACACCATGGAACATCTCTTTTGTGAAATCAAACAATGGTGGGGTTTTTTTGGTTGGAAATGCTGCAGCTTCAAAGTACACATTGTCCCAAAAGTAAGAGAACTTCTGTTTAATAACTGCTGAGATGAAGCAAAGGGGATAAAAAAAAATAATAGAAAAGGGGTCAATTTTTAACTATCAGAGTTGGCTTTTTTCCCCTTGAATGGAAAATGAAGCCTATCTTATTTAGTTAAGTTTTTCCAGGTACAGAATGAATCCCTGTCCCTAGCTTTGCTAAGCTGCCTTACATCACTGGTATAAGGACAGTATCTTTTTTTTTTTCAGTTAAACCAGCTTTCAAATGCCATGTAAACATGTTTGCTGTTGAAAGTCTACACCATACCTGACCTTGGAAGTGCTTTGTGTTGGCCTGAGAACAAAGAAATGAAATGTTTTGCTTTCCAGCCCAGATATCCTACACTTTGAAAAGCACTTAAAAATGTAAATGAGATAATAAGCTCTCCTGCAACAATGTGGGTGAATTACAGCTGTATAAAAGGAACATTCATTTGATTGATTTGCAAAAAATGGAAAGGATCCTAAAATAAAATCATATCGTGAAGGTTTTGGCTGCGTACAACACTGAGAGACACAAGAAGGATGGAAAATATACCCCTGGGAATATACTACTGAAATATTACGGTCAGATTTTGGGACCTGAAGGTGGATGAGTCCCTCACTGCGATACCCAAAGTATTGGGGTACTGGCTGATTTCTGGGTAGGTTCTCTGCCCCACCCCCAGCTCTTTCCCTCCACCCCTCCATTATTCTGGTGTAGTTTGATTATCACCAGCAAAATATTGAATGAAGTCAATTTCAAACCCAACTCATGGTAACTGGAGCAGCTCAGAGTCAAGATGTGGAGCGAGTGCAGAGCTTGTTCTGCACGGCTTGCAGAGATGCTGGGATGCTGCATGAGACTGGAGGAGCTCAGCCTGGCTCTGGGTGCCAGCCTCAGCCTGCAAAGGAGGGATTGCTTTAAAAAAAAACAACAACAAACCAACAACTTGTAAAGCACATAGTTCTGACAGGGAGCCATAGAGAGACAAAAAGGTACGGTGCCAGCATTACAAAATCCCTTTTCAAGGCAGGAATAAATTTTTTTGGCATTAGTTACAGGGCTTAATCTAAATCAACTAAAAGCTGGTAAGAGAAAGAGTTCTAAGAATCACAGGAACAAGTATGAAATGGGAATCTAGGAAGGATTTAGTCTTTAATATATGAAAACTGATTTGATTATCCTTTAACCACAGGATATTGTAAAAAAAGAAATGTTGGATTCCCTGAAAGAAAATCAACTTCTGGAAGCATTATATAAACTGAAATCATGACAAGTTGGTAGTGATTACTGATGTGAAGATACCATATTTACAAAGGGGTGGTGCATTGCTTCTTCAACCTGAAATAACTTCCAATTTTGGTGTGTTCTTGAGCAGACAGAACTTGATGCCTGCTCTCATCACATCATTGACAAGTCTGGGATCAGGATGATTTATTTCTCTGGTACTGAGGGTTGAATAAATAAGTGACAGTTAGAAGGAAAGGCAAAACCTTCTAACAAATGTTAAATACCAAAGTATTTTCACTTTGAAACAAAAATGTATCAGCAGGAAAGTCATTGCTCATCCTGATCAGACGATGTCAGGTAATGGCAGAAGGGGTTTTGGATATACATCTGTAATTGTCAGGAGTTATACCAGCAACTCCACACACATGCATGTGCATCTGTATCAAGAAAAGACCTCAGTATTTATGACCAGCACACAGTAATACTACAACTAAAGGTAGTAATAGTTAGCACTTCTCATCATCAAAGAGCTTCTCAAACGTTACCAAATTAATATAATTAGTTAATGAAAGATGCAGTAATAAAAGCTACCATAATTACCTACTGTAGTTTTAATTATCTCTTTACTAATGCCCACAGAAGAAGGCTTCCACTTTATATCCTCAAAACATGTGCCAACAATACAGGCCCCTCTTTAAGTGCCTTCTAAATTCAAATTACATCCATTGATGTGTTTTCACTCCCTGTTCAGGAGAAGAAAACCCAGCTCTGCAACTCGAAAGAAAATCCATGCAAATGGTAACAAAAATCAAAGCAAATTTGCTTCTAGAAACATACATGAGGTGCTTTAAAAATAGGTCACAGAAAACACTCAGTCTTGAGTGGCAGGGGGGTTGTAACTAGATGATCTTTAAGGTCCCTTCCAGCCCAAAACATTCTATGAATCTACGAATCTCACAGCTTACAGAGTGAAATGCAGCTCTTGTTCAAAGAAAGCAAACCAGGTATCCCATCCAAATGGACATCATGATTTTTAAAGCAAGCATTATTTTTGCTAAAATATTTTGTGGACATAAGTAAATTTGTCTGGGTTTACAACAAATTGGGAAAATAGGGCTCTTGAACACCTATCATCTACCTCTGAAGACCTATTGTGTACCTGTAAAGATCTATCATGTACCTCTGAAGATCTATCATGTATCTCTGAAGACCTATCACGTATCTGAAGATCTATCATGCATCTCTGATGATTCTCTGAAGATCACCAGTGTCATGCCATGAGTCACAGCAAAACAAGTGTATTTTTAAAAAGTGAAATACTGATGCTTGAGCTAAAAGCTGTTGGTGCATCCTCAGTGCTCTTTCTGAGCTTTCACAGAGCTTTTGGCCACTGCCACTGCTCCAAACCTCGGACACCACACGCTCTCTGGGCAGCATTCCAGCACACAAATGTTTGAAAACCTCTGTACTTCTCTCCTGTTTTTGGTGTAAAGCAAAGGAAATCTTATGGTTTTAACCCAACACATATGTTTGCCCTTCACATATGGCAAAATTCCTTTCTGGTGGGAACTTTTTTGCTGTTGTTGCAACACGCTATATATCCAAGAAGTCTCCTTTGATGTTGAACTATTGCTCCACTGCTCATTATGCTACTGATTCAATATGAAAGGCAAAATTTCTGTGGTTTTTGTTAAAACAATAGCTTTGGGTTTGCAAACAAAGTTTTCCACAACCTATACACAGGGCCCAGCATTACTGCAACAGAAAAGAAAGTCTCTCTGTTATTTTGTACTGGAAATAATTGTGGTGTTTAATAACACAAATTATTCTTCCACCCTAAAGGTAACATCGCAATTACTATTATGACTGTATAGAAAATTTATGCTTTATTGTTCCTCAGGAACAGAAATTAAAACACCTAAAGCAATATTTTGCACTTTCCTTCCACTGACCTCATTACTTTTCACCATTGTCACCAACAGTATTTTTATCTTCTTTGTTCCTGCAAATCACAGAATCATAGAACAGCCCAGGCTGGAAGAGACCTTAGAGGTCATCTAACTCAACCTCCTTGACACGGGCAGGGATGCCTCTCAACTAGACCAGGTTATTCAGGGCCCCATCCAACCTGAACATCTCCAGGGAGGTGGCACCCACAACCTCTCTGGACAATCCATTCACTATGAGGGTCTTGCCACCCTCATAGTGAAGAATTTCTTCCTAAGATCCACCCTAAACCTATTCTCCTTCAATTGAAATCCATTTCCCCTTGTCCTTTCTTCACAGAGAGAGAATGTGCTGCCCAGGGAGGTGGTGGAGTCACCATCCGTGGAAGTGTTCAAAAAGGGACTGGAAGTGGCACTTGAAGCCATGGTTTAGTAGTCATGAGGTGTTGGGTGACAGGTTGGACTTGATGATCTTTGAGGTCTTTTCCAACCTGGTTGATTCTATGATTCTATCAGTGGACACTTTTGTAGAAAGTCCCCCTCCAGCCTTCCTGTACGTTCCCTTCAGGTATTAGAAGGCAAAAATAAAAAACTGGCATGCTTTCAGCATTTTCTGTGAACATCTAGATGAGCTGACCAAAGTTTTAGGACTATTCTCCTGCAAAGCCTTTAGCCATACCTCTAAAATATCTTGATAGCACCAGCAGAACTATTCCTAGCCTTAAAATCAAGCATTTGGTGCCACGGTTTAGTAGTCATGAGGTGTTGGGTGACAGGTTGGACTTGATGATCTTTGAGGTCTTTTCCAACCTTATTGATTCTATGATTTTGCTGAGTCAGGGCACAATCAACTTCGCTCTTTTGAAACGCAAAGGATGTCACAAGGTAGAGCAAAGATAAAAATTCAAAGCAAACAGCAATATAAATTATAAAGTTGCCATTTTCTTCAGGGGGAGCCAAGGAAGGAATTGTTTTCACTTTGTTTTGAGCTGCTCAGGTGATAGGAGGGAGGGGAGACAAGGTTCAAAGAGCAGTAATAAAGTGGCTTTCATGTGCTTTTCTCCAGGAACCACAAAAGCCAACAAGCAGTTGCCATGTGCCAGAGTTGCTTTGTCCGTTACCAGGACATTGCAGGGTTGTCACAATGAGGTCATTTGGACTTGTCAGCTTGCAAGATTTACTCTGATGTTTACCTGGAGTGTTTTGCTAGCATGCTTTAAAACTGGCTTGTCCTTCTCTCTCTGCAGCCTCCAGGAGTTTCATGGTCAAGAGCAGGGGCAGATGTTGCTGTAAGGAGAAAACTGCTGAACTTCCCCCCCACCCCAGCTTTCACTCTCAGGGGTGTAGACAGAAACACCAATGGTTCACATGCACCAGATAAAATGAATCTTTTAAACCCAAAGATACCATGACATCTTAAGCACACACTTAGGAAGGAAAAGTTCAAAACTCCATTTTAAACCACTTATGAGAGGATTTACCAAGATTCTGCCTAATGTTCAGCTGACGCATTGTCAAAAACATTTATCAGGAAGCTTTTGAAGCTTCTTAGCTCCCCCTTAGTTATTAAAACTTGAACTGCAGAGTTTGTTATCAGCCTCAGAGCACACACAAAATACATCAGGTATTTCTTTTTTTAAGTCAGCCTTTCAGGCTGATTTTGAGACTGTTCCACAAAAGTAAACCACTCCCAAGCAGGTTAATGTCTGAGGGATAACAGCCAACAGGCAGAACTGCTGTGCCTGATTGATCCATGATACAATTTTCAGTTCCTAATTTGCTTTTTATTAAACACTTTGCAATCAAAGGGAAGGGCAAGGATTCTGCCACTCTCAGAGCGGGTTTCCTGTGAGGACCTGATGTCAGCTTCAACATTTCCAGACAACTTCTTGAATTTTTGAAGCTGTGTCATAAGAATGTCTAAAACGTCGCCTTGATGGCAATGCTGTGCGAGGAAAAACTTGCTGCATGCAAATGAATGAGTCCAACATCTGGGGCTGCTGCTTGCTGTATTCTTACCAACAGCTCTGCTTGAGAAGAATTCCCTGCAATGATTTAGAGAATGCCTGACTCATGATAAAGCATATTTATCAATCACTCCCTGAGCAGGGCAATCCTCTCACTGCCCAGGCCTTCATTCCCAACCAAGTTTATCACCAAGCTGCCACATTAAGTGGGTGTTCGGAAACTTTACACCTGGAGATGGACCAGAGGTTCCAGTAGACCCCTAGTGCTCTTCACGTGTCTCCTTAAAATGCATTCCTTGTCACAGATGCATGAAGACTTGAAAATATAAACATTTCTAGCAGGCTTTAGAAAGCATCTTAGTCTGCTGTGCTCTTTTGAAAAGTGAATAGGAAAGGCTCTGATATTTCTAATCAATAGGCTAAGCTGATTCCCAGTAAGAACAAAAGGAACACTATTTATTTTGTGCAGTGAACTAGCAGGTGGCCTGATACTGCTGGAATTCCTCCCGTTACATGAAATAACACACAGAGAAAAGCAATCTAATAATGTCTTTATACCTTTCAAAGTAACCTTAATCAACAACATTACCTCGCGAGGCAAACCGCTGCTATTTGAACCGAACAAGAGCGAGCTTGACTCAACAGTGCCTGTGCACTCCACACGTCAGATGTGAGAGGCTGCAAAGTAATACCTCCTAAAACTATGTCTGCAAGCCAAAAAACAGGATGGTTCTTGACAGGGAAGGATGCAAGCTTGGAAAGTTGGAAATTCTTCTGCTCCAAGTCTTTAATAACCCCCACCCCAATTACATTTGCGACAAGGCATGATAATGCAATTGCTCCTGTTTAAAAGTATGTGAGAAAACTGAGCAGTTTTGAAGCTTGATTTTCTTTTTCTTTTATTTTTTTAAATCATGTTGAGATGAAGCTCATTTACTTAAAAAGAAAAAAGAAAAAAAAAGAAATGAAAAAGAACGTCCTCTGCAGCTGGTCAAACAGATTACAAAACTCTAATCTCACTAGCCTGAGGAAAACCAAAACTGTTTTTCAAGTATCTATTTTATAGAGCTCTGGCTTTATACTTTCTAAAAGAGGCATTAACAGAACTGATCAGAACATCCCAGAATGCTTCTGATCTAGCTAATCATATGACGTTATGACAGAGAGACTGGCTGTCATGATGCCAATGTTGCCAAACGTTTCTAAAATCCTTTAAGTTCATATTTTTCTCAAAAAATTAGTCATGGGTAAGATCTATTTCCGCTTCTTCAGAAGTTTTTCCCTCCATTTGAAGCTCTAGAATACGAGTACAGAATATTTTAGATAGGCAGACACAGCAAGGAACAGTATCAGGCTCCACAACCTACTTAAACATTTCTGCTAGCTTGTCATTCAAAACATAGAATCACAGAACCATGGAACTGCTGAGGTTGGAAGAGACCTTTGAGATCAAGTTCAACTGCCTGCCTGGAGTGCACAACTACTGCTAAGCTACTACCACTAAACCATGTCCCTCAGCATCACATCCACAAATCTTTTAAGTATTTCCAGGGATGGTGACTCCACCACATCCCTGGGCAGCCTGTTCCAATGCCTGACAACCCTTTCTGGGAAGAAATTTTTCCTAATACCCAGCCTGGCACAACTTGAGGCTGTTTCCTCTTGTCCTGTCACTTGTTGCATGTGCAAAGAGACCAATCCCCAACTCTTTCCAGCCTCCTTAGAGTAGTTGTAGAAGGCAGTGAGGTCTCACCCTCAGCCTCCTCTTCTGAAGACTAAAACAATCCCAGTTCCCTCCATTCCATAAGATCTCTGCTCAATGCACTTCCACAGACTTTCAGCCTTGTGAATGGCAAGTGTCAAATCTCAACAGCCACAAGACATTTTAATCATCATCCAAAATGCTCTGAACAAGAAAAAGAAGCCAGCTGGTGTCTTCCAGTTTCAGAAATTCTTGGCAAGAACATTTCTGCACAGGTAGAAAATGCTACAAGAGATTGACTGGCTGAGGAACACTTGATCAATGCTAAGTGAACAACTGCCAAACCTGTTTGGCACATCTAAAAGCAAGGCAGGCTCTTTTCATTTGCTCTCTCTCTCTTTTTTTTTTAAATATATAAGTAGTTCCAAATATTCTTATATGGATGACATTTTTAAAATGCAAAAGCATTAAAAATAACAGAAACCAGATCAAGTTCTGAAGCACCACCAGTTTCTCATTTCTGTGGCTACATACTAAGGTCTCTCGCTAGACCTGTGCAGCGCAAAGAGCAAAGCTTTCCAGCTGCCTTCTGCACACTCCAAAGCCTTTTCCTTATCACAAATGAGACATAAACTGCAGGGTAAACA
This sequence comes from Melanerpes formicivorus, assembly GCF_026170545.1. Lineage (NCBI taxonomy): Eukaryota > Metazoa > Chordata > Aves > Piciformes > Picidae > Melanerpes > Melanerpes formicivorus. Next base: position 4,423,851 of record NW_027142373.1, on the reverse strand, counting down.
ATACCTGGTGCACCGTGAAAGAACTAAGAACTCCAGTATTGTTCAAGTTGCATCAGTCTTGATCTAGGTTCAGGATCTGATAAGGCAGCACATATAAGCTCATCCTCTGCAGAGGCAGGTTCTGCAAAAAAAGCAGCTTAGTGAAGGAGGAGGGACATAAGCCTGCTTCACATCCACCATGAAGGCTGGGTTAGTAGAGACAGGTACTAGCAAAGGAGTCCAAGCAATGCCAAACCTGATTGCAAATGCACATTTCCATGGGATTCAGAGGGGAGAACTGGAGGAGGACAGCAGAAAGGAGAAAGCAACATCTGTTCTAGGTTGGACTAGATGATCTCTACAGATCCCTTCCAATGCCTACTGTTCTATGATTCTATGATCTAAATACTTAAGGCAGTTCAAATGTTAGCAGTGCTGTTTTACTTTGCTGAATTCCAAGTGCAAAACTGATGTGAAGGATATTAATATTAGGAATAAAAACGTGAGGAATTTGCATGTAGCCATCTCAAGAAGAGCAATGCTTTCCTCTAAAGCCAGAGAGAGAGACAACTAACATCTGAGTTCTCTTTCCAGCTGCCTGTAGAGTTCTGTCTTGGTCCAGCTGTGCAGGTGTTCCGGCAGGTATTGAACACTTGTGAGCCTGGATTTTTAGCTAAACAGTTTTATTCTGCCACTCCCAAGCTTCTCAGTAAGCAAACAAACTCCCTTTTCATGTTTAGTTTTCTCTTGTTTGTACTTTCACCCTCTCTTACATCACAAAACTTGGAAGCGAGCAGCACCCAGGGCTCCTGGCATGGGTGAAGGGATGGGACACTTCCCTGCAGGCATCCTGCCACCCGGAAAACACACATCCTCTTCCCCTGCCTCCTCCACATTGGATCCTGGTGGTGGAAGGGCAGATGCTGGGAGAGAAGGTTGTCATGCAGGCAACAGGAATAAAAAGGACAGGCCAGATCATGGTACCACTCGAAAGAGCCCCTTTCTGGCTTTCTTGTACACCCCTCTCAGGTACTAGAAGGCTGCTCTAAAGTCTTCCTGGAGCCTTTTTTATCTCCAGGCTGAACAGCCCCAACTCTCTCAGCCCGTCCCTGTAGTGAGGTGCTCCAGCCCTCTGATCATCTTGGTTTAACACCTTCTCAGCAGTTGCAATGCAGAGAGCTAGCACAACCTTCCACTGAGACTGAAATGCTGCACTCCTGAGACAGTGCCTGTCAGGAGCTAAGATGAATTCTGAACTAGCACTGCAGCCCATTTGGCAAGAGTACAGATGCTGCTGTGCTTTCCTAAACCACAGCAGATCTGCATGAAGCTTTGGTGCTGACATGTCCTAACTAATTAGTTCCCAGGAAAAGGGACTGGTTTGTTTTCTCTTGATCTGGTTCTAGAAGAATTTGCATTCATTCCTTTTTGTTTCACAAATGATCTGATTTGTTTTGAGGACACGAGCGAGCAATGCTCTCCTTCCTCCCCACACACCAAGGTTACTCCTCTGCGATGGCCCAGACTGTGATAGAGCAAACCCCAGTGTGAAAACTGAGCTGTGACTTCACAGCAATTCCAAAGAGGGAAGTGAACAGTTCATTGCATGTTTTGTCTTCTAAGGCCAACACAGACAGGTTTGAAACCCATGATCTCATGCCATGGTGGGCCAGGAAAATGGCATATTCAGAGCATAGGTTTCCAGCGTAAAAATACTCTTGAGGTGATCTGATGCCACTCTATTCACCTGCCAACAGTCCTGGCAGGAAAATAAACAGGTTCTGGAGATGAGTTGCTGCTGGAGGCAAAGCAGCAGCCATTAAAAAAGCTGCCCTGACCTGCAAGGAACTGGCCTTTTTTCCTTTGAACTTCAGCAGATCTTAATGAATTCTTCCTAATTGGCAACCTGGGGTTTTCACTGAGGATATATTTCTGTGGAGGTGCCAAATGCAGGAGATGTATTCAACGTTAGAAATACAAATTTTGGGTCTCCTGGTGACTGGCCAAGCTGGTGAAGGCAATTTCAGCAGATCTGTTCACCACTGCTGCAGATAACTGCTGGTGTTGTGTCAGGGATTGGATTTGCACATGAACACGCATCAGCACTGACGGATCTGGTTTCATAACCATTAACATATTGACTTAATTGAAGTTGTTGACTTCAGTGCTGTGAAAGCCTGAACTAAAAATAAGCAGAGACAGTTTTAGTAACAGAAGAAGTTAAAAAGTGGTGGTGTCAGAGGAGTAAGGTTTTTGTTGTGCTTGACTAATCTCTGCTTTACTGCTCTTGCAGTCCTCTGCTAGCTGGCAGCTTTGAAAGGAGTGTTGCCAAGAAGTTCATTCAGGGTCCTAAATTTTATCCTGTATGCAACACTTACTGCAGTTTCCTAAGAATAAATCCCACAGACCTGAAGAAAAAACAGGTGAACTCTGTTTGCTCTATAAAACAGCTTCCTTGCCGGAGGACCTCAGGCTTTCTGAAAAGGCCAAAGATGCAGAACTATTGATGCCTGCACAGAAGACTTTAAGACTTAAATACTTCAGCTTCTTTCTTGTGAGGGTGCTGAAGCACTGGAGCAGGCTGCCCAGAGATGTTGTGGAGTTTCCTTCTCTGGAGACCTGCAAAGCCCACCTAGATGCATTCCTGTACAACCTGATCTAGGGAAACCTGTGTTAGCAGTGGGAGTTGGACTAGATCTCCAGAGGTCCCTTCCAACCCCTACCATTCTGTGATGCCCTAGAAGCTCCAGCCTCAAGTCCTCAGTCTTCTTCATGCATGTTTTCAAGGGTCAACAACTGAAATATTTCCTATATCAAATCCTGTTCATCAATTACAAGAATTAACACAATGGAGACGATGCATGAATCAGCAAGAAACTCCTCAGGAAGGTAACCCAGACTCCAATGCAAAATGAAGTATGCCCATAAACTGCAGAAGGATCAAAGAATAATGCCTATTTTCAACAAAACCAACCTAGTTTTTCACCTTCTTACACTCACAAGTACTACATCAACACACAGAGGCAGTTTCCTTGAACTGCAAGGCAAGGAGGTGTCCTGGACCTAACTGAAAATGTTTACAATACAAATTCCAGTGAGAAAAGGAGCAAAGTATATAGGAATTGAATTTTTTTCCTGTTTCTGGTCTCTAATGCTATTTTGTCTGCCAATAGTACACAAAACTTCCACTGAAGGGCAAGTCAAACAATTTCCCTTAGGATGGAGCCATCTGAAAATGCACTGAGGTTATTATAGCGGTGCCCACACATTCTTGAAGGAGATGAACTGCTTCATTTTGAATCCATGTCAAACCACAAGAACTGGCTGATAATAGCAGTCAATTAAAATGATCTTGTTCTTCTAGAACAAATCTGGCTAACAGCTACAGCTCACTTTTTCTAGCTGGTCACAATAGGGTGATTGATGCTAGGAGGAAGCAGGATAGGCTTCTACCGAGAACCCAAAGGATCAAATTTGATGACAGCATTTGTAGGTTTAACCTCTTCAATTTGTGAGATGAAAAAGCCACTTCTGCTGAGCATGAAACTATGAGAAAGTTGGAGCTAGAGCTTGCACATAGACAAGCTGTGCTAATTAGGCAGATGTTTTGAAAACCCCAAACTTTACACTCAATGCATATTTGTAGCTTTTGATGTTTTACTTGGTGCTGCTTCACACCACTCGGGGCTTACTGAGCAAAGCAGAAGCTGCTCCCCTGCTAGGCTGTCTGGGTGAGTTTGCCATCTGATCTACTGAACACACAGATAAAAGTCGCCGCATACTTTTTTTCCTTTTCAAGTACAGAACTGTAACTTGGAAAGTTCCTTTATTCTCAACTCCACTGATGCAAGAAAGTGGCAGAAATATGGCAGCCTTGGCTGCTTTCCTTTAGTAGCTCTTTGTAACTAAACTTCTAATGCTGAGGGAACAACAGTATTCTCATTTTGCATGGGAAAAAAACAAACCAACAACAACAACAACTCTAGTTACAGAAAATAAAGGCAATGCCTTCCAAAAAGAGTGCTACTGACCACTTGATCTACTGCTACCCTGCCTTTAAGTATTGATAAATAGTTACCCTGGAGTGGTATTGGATTCACCAGGTTTCTCTTGTTACACCTAAGAGAAGTCCAGCTATTCTGGAAATGGCAAGTTTAACAAAGATATTTTTATTTCACTCTGATCTGCCATTCAAAAGTGTTAGCCAGTCATTTTTTAGCAAACACTCTGATATTTGATCTGCTTGAGTTCCAGTTACATGTAAAGCTGGAGAGCCAGCTGAAAATTCCAAATGGAATCCAAAGATTTCTAAAGTCAACACTCGTTCTGGCAAGAGCATTTGATAGCAGAAAGCTGAAATCCTCAGCCACTCTCTCCTCCTGCTGATAGCCCTGGAGCAAGCAGCACCACGATTAGCACAAAACCTAAAGCCTCCTATATGAGAAGACAGAGCTCTGCAGAAGATGTTTGCACAGATCCTGGCAGTGACCTTGGCATGCTGGCATCAGCCACTGCAATCTGCTGCTGTTTCAGCTTGTTCCTGAACTGAGCCACACCAGGAGAGAGATATCTAAGGGAAATACATGGTGATAAGTAGACCAAGTCCACATCCCCAAATCTTTATTTGCCAAGCCTTGCAACTTGTGTTACTGTGCCAGGCTTTAAACATATTTTCTACAGAGTAATAAATGTTTGTGGAGTCAGGAAGGTGTGCTTTGAAGATGCCATTTTCTCCAGCAATCTTTTTGTTGGGTGAATATATAGTTCACGCTGATTGTGTTTCCACCTACAAGCTGGAGAAGCCCTGCAGTCAAGGCTGTTCCAGGAGCAGGGAAGGAGGCTGCATTCCAGGAACTCACTGGAACTGGAACAAAGAGCAGCCCTTGGAAAGTCTACACAGCCCTACGCACAGACTGCTTTACAGATGCCCTGTTTGGAGGACATTAGACACTTGTTTTTATCTTTATCTTTTTTCTTTTCTCTTCTCTATCCAGTAAAGCCCCAGACTTTTGAGCACAGGCTCTTCCTCCTGGGCAGTTTGCCTTGTAACTTCTGGGTATCCCCCAGCTCTGTCTCTCTAAGCACCACTTTTCTCCTCCACATAAAAGTCCCTGTGCTCTTTGGAGGGCAAAACGCCTTTGAAATACAACAGTGAACTGGAACCATCACAGCAGCCTTTAGAAAGCTAATTTTCCTTTTCCTGATATCACAGTTACAAACATTCTCTGCCCTTTTTTATTAGCTGGGGGGGCTTATGTCGCTATTACTCCACACTTACTAGTAGGAGTGTTTTCTCTGGATCTTTCTCATTGCCAAGGACCCCACTCAGTGTTACTCTTCCTGTCAGTGAGTGTTATGGCTTGTTTTAAATCCCCCTTTGCCACATTACCAGAGCAAAATGAGTGCAGTGCACATTGAAAGAAACTGATAGCTTCAGTATCTAGGACTCTATATTTTGTCATGCATTTATGGAATCTTTAACTCCATCATTTAGAGACTGGTTGATAGCAGGTAGCATCTCTTCTAGGGCTAAAAAGGACTAGAAAGCCCTTCATGCAGCAAAGTGCCTTCTGGAAGGAAAGCAAAACAGCAAGGGCAACAATGAGAATGTAGGAAAAAGTAAAAGCACAAACTTTGAAAGCTGCTGGATAAAACTGGACTGCAGTTCAGAGGACTAGGCAAGCACTGGAGTTCTGGTCTTTTATATAACTTGTAAGTGTGATTTTGCTGTTGGCCATGGTGAGTTCTATAATGTGTTGAGACATGAAAAGTCAAGAGAAATGCCAGAGTGCAAAGCTTGCTGAAGGAAAAGGGGGAGGGAAATAAAAAAAAAAAAAGAAGAAAAAAAAGATGACTCAATTCTTTGTCTCACAAAGCATGTCAAAGATATTCTAAAGTACTTACAGATGCTCAGCCACTCGGATTGCCTGACGGGCCAAACATCTGAAACCTGTAACTCTGAAGAGAAGGTGCTGGGCTTCAGAGAACAGAATCATTTCTGTGGCAACAGAAAAAGAGAGCTGATTTTGAAAAGGAGAGAGGACTTTTAAAAATCAGATTTTTGGTTGTGACCAATAACTATCTAACCTCAACAGGGAAGTCAGCCTATTTTGGCTAACATTTATGTGTCAATACAGCCTTTTAAAGAGAGCCATGGGATGGAATGGAGAGAGAGCATGAGCGACAGTTGAAAAGTTTGGGGTTAAAACCTCTTTTCTCCAGTAGACAGGATTTGGAAAATCAGGTGCCTCAGAGCTTGGACCCCATGGAAAAGAGAAAGCAAACCCATCAAAGCCCTGCAGAGTTCATTTTTACCTATCCTTTTGGAAGACATGACTTCCTCTGCTGATCAAACAGCACATGGGGAATTCTGAGCAAGATAAATGCTATTTGTCTGGTAAATCTGAGTGGCTGCTTTACAATGCTAAGGTGGAAACGTTGGTGCCCTGTAATTCCCTGCTAATAGAAGACACCGCAGAGTTAGTAGTGTTATTACAGACTAAAGTTCAGTGATAAATAAAGAGATCCATGAAAAATTATTCCAGGTATTTAACATCAAGATGGTCCCTTGAAAGCCTTTATTTCACCATGCCAAATGGTTTATCATGGCAATGTCTGCCCACAAATGCAATTAGATGGATTTAAGATCCCTCTGGAGAACTCTGTGACAGTCACACCTCTGAAGGTCTTCAGTGACTGAGAGAATTTGGCATGTCTGTGGCCATCAAGCCATCCCAAATAGTAACACACCTTCTGACCAGATGTCTTCTAAGATGTGAGTCAGCGGCAGCCTCAACAGTGAAATGCTGACCTCCTTTCACAGGCCCTGTGAGCTACAAAAATTCACTTTCAGCCACATTAAAGTTAAAAATACAAGAAAATCTTTCCTTGTGTGGGTCTCACTGACAGCTATTCAATAGTGGTCTAGATTATCACAGCCAACTCTACTGCAACAGTGCATGCTGGAGAAAAGAGCAATTCAAGACTCACCTAGCAAGAAGTCCTTGAACTAACACAAACCTTCACTTTACCCTAAGGTTTAGATTTTCATTTTTAGCTTAGACTGAGCTTTCAGCTTCTTGGAATTTTTTTTGCCTGATTTATGTCCTCAGTGCTCTCAGTTACACATGGTCACAGCCTTCAACACAAGCAGTCTTTCTGCTGTAAGCACAAAGGAAATGCTGACCATGTCAAGTGTTCTCCCTTTATTTGCCATGGCTTGGAAACTTCTCAGCAGACTCAACAAGGAGGTAGAGAACTGACCTGGCCCAGCTTTCTCAAGAGAGTCTGACAGCACTGCAAGTGCAGTTGTCACAAGTGGCTTTAACACTGGACAATCTCACTTCCAGAATCACTCCACCCACACAGCCCATGCAGTTTTGTATTGTTTGGACCCTGAAATGGCTCTTGCAGAAGGGCTGATGCACAGAGTGACGCACGGATCTGGAGCCTGGCAGTCTGGAGTTAATCTCCACCTTCACCACAAACCTTGGACAAAGTCAAGGCTCTACCACCAGCATCTCATTTGTAAGATAACACCAAAAATCCTTCTTCTCTGTAGTCCAGATCAGGTCAGTTTAGGTTGTACACTCTCTGATGCCTCTCCTCCTTAACAAGCACTAATATGGACATCTAAACCACTCAAGAGTTAGCTTTGCTTGGGACTTTCAAACCAACAAATGTGAATTATTAATTTCTTACTAACCTCAGCATGGGCTATTGCAGAGTCCAAGGGAGGGATCCCAAAAGGTATTTTGAGAACAACAGATTAAATCCTTCTGCAGGACTTGGGTCACTCAGTGAATGTTCCCAGAGCTCTGCCATGCTTTTTCTTTTAATACAAAATATTATTTGTAATTACAAGTGGAATTTGCTACTAAACCTGGTTCCTAATGAAATATAACTACATGCAGAATTAGCTTGGTCACAATGTTTCTGAAAACACAGCCTCTCTGATACACTGCAATTTAGAGACGTTGGTCAATACCATCAGTATATTTTGACAACTACTTTCTGGAAACAAAGATATCAGGTGCCCTTCAAGAAATGTTCTGAATGCTTTAAAACACCCCAAGGTTTAAAATCATTTGTTTTACTTTTAACAGGAACCAAACACGAAAGGGAGGGGGGATTATAGGCTGAGGAGCTGGGGTTGTTCAGCGTGGAGAAGAGATCTCAGAGCTGCCTTCTGATACCTGAAGGAATCCTGCAGGAAGGCTGGAGAAGGACTTTTCATAAGGGTGTCTAGGGGCAGGACAAGGGGGAATGGTCTGAAGCTGACAGAGAGCAGGGTTAGACTGGAGCTTAGGAAGAAGCTCTTCAGTACAAGGGTGGTGAGACTCTGGAATAGGCTGCCCAGGGAGGTTGTGGATGCCCCTTCCCTTGGGGTGTTGAAAGCCAGGTTGGATGAGTCCTTGAGCAGCCAAGTCTAGATGAGAGGTGACCCTGCAGTGAGGTTGGAGTAAATGACCTCTAAGCTCCCTTTCAAAATTCTATGGTTCTATGACAGCTGAACTACAGCTACAGCAGAGTTAAGTATTGTGTTGGAGCTCACTGAGTACTTTCAGCATATTGACAAATCCCTCTGTCCAACCTTGATATAGAAAAGATTCTCTTTTTTCTCCAAGATAGTACAGCATCTAACAACACATGATGATGCTGAGAATGCTCCATGCCCACAATAAGCCCAAGCAATTTAACAGCAGATTTTTTTTTCCTCCTTTGTTCTGCTCTGGCTATAAAATAGACTTTTGATTTTGGTTTTTCTCTCTCACAACATTTTAAAACACAACAAAAACAACTGTTTCAAAAATTTTCACACAAAGGGGAACATTATTATATGGCATTCTTTCCTAGAAATCTTTTAAGGCTTATTTATTAACAGAATTAATCTGACCATAAGTTGGCTGACACACAAAGCGTTGAAATATGCCATCTTCAAACCATGTTTTGCTAATGAAATTTTGGTGTTAATTCAGGGGATATAACAGAATCCTAGAATCTGGAATATGAGCCAAACAACAAATGTGGTTCCTCTGGAAAAAAAAAAAAACCAAAACAAAAAAGCCCCAAAAAAGCCCCAAAAGCAGCATCATTCTCTCCCTTTTCTATTGTGGGTTTGTCACTGCCTGCTCTCCATCATCCATTTCTTTCCAGCATTTACTTTTTGATGTGGAGTCCCCACTTGGCCATCAACTTCTACAATAAAATCCTCTGAAGATGTTTTGCAGTTCCAAGCCCAGGAACCATGTAGTATTTTGAATCCCAGTATCCAACTGGAAAAAAAAAAATAAAGCCCCAACCCCTAAGGCTGGAATTTCTTACATAACCTTAAGGGATCTCCACAACTCAACCAGTCCAACCAGTGACCACTGCCAAAAGCAGCAGAAGGGTGAGGTGAACACTCTGACCATTTGACCCCAGGTTGTTGTGGCTAGATTGCTATCAGGATGCAAGAAAGCTGTTTAAATTTAGCCTTAACAAGTTTACACTGCACTTCAACAACCAATGTAGCTCCTGCATAGACATTCGCAGGAGCTCAGCACCCAAACCCTCACTGGAAGGTGACTTCTGAAACCCTAGTCTAGAGCATCACAAATGGGTTAACAGACATGGCAACTTAAGCAGCTTTTCCAAGCATCTGCAGGGCATTAATATAATTGTGCTCTCAACTAATCCTGTGGTCTAAAGCAGTGGCTCCTGATCTTTGAAGTGTAAGCACATCACAGGAGGGGCATGGCACTGAGAGCAGGTGAGCTTGGCTGGATTTACCCCATGCCAGGCCAACTGCAGTGTCCTTGGACTCTGCTCCAAAGAACGCAAGTCCTGGGAAGTTCAAAGCAAAGATATCTGCGTAGCACTGAAGGGTGAGCTGTGCTTTTGGCACCATTCTCTGTGCCAACACTGTCACAGTCCCAACAGGCTCATGCTCAGCAGCGGTGAGGAGGCAGCAAGAGGAGTCACTCAGGGGTTCAACACCTTGTCAGAGCTCTCCTCTTTAGATCTTTGCTGTGAGACATTGCAACACAATGGCATCCAAACTGCCTACCTTAGAAGCCACAAGAAAGGGATGTGATGAGGCAAAGTTTGATCCTGATTTTATGACTGTGACGGCACAAAGCTTGACTTGCCCTTAGGTAAGACAACTCAAGGGGTAACACGGGATGGCAAGAACACAAAGACAAGCATTTGTCTCAGACTGATCCAGACTGAGGTCATCTTAAGCCTAAAAGCATTGCTCAGATTGGGGTTTTAGGCTGTCAAAAGCAAAAGGTTCTTGTAAGTTTCTTTGATTTCTTTTCACAGACATTTAAAAAAATATCAGGATGAAGGAGGTTGATCTAATTGTGAAATAAGAAATTGTCAACTAGCAAAGAGAGTCAGGAATTTGAATTAATATCAGAATCATGCATTATGGCATCCACATCTGGAGATCACTTTACAATCTAAATCCAAAACTTCTCTGAGAGCCAGTTGGTTTCTGTAAAAATGGATTTCTCCCTTTGAAAGGAAATAATAACTGGAAGGTTTTACAGGAAGTCACCCAATCCCATCGAAAGGAAATTGCAATCTGTTCCTCAATGTTAGTTTAAATCAATGTTATATTTAGCAAATGCTTGTTTTTTAACAATATAGCTTGTACTATATTAAGCCTTCTCAAAGGCTTATGCTACATTAAGAGCTGCTTTGTTTTTAGAATGTTTCTTTAATCATCCCTCAAGGTCTTCAGGTGCCCTAGGTTAGATGATGTTCACCATCTCCAAGACATCTAGGATTCCATTTTTTACCACAATCAATTCTTTTTTGCCCCAGGCTAATAAAAAGCAAAGTATTTCTACATATGCTTGTCTAGAAGTATGTGTAGTTCTTACAAATACTAAGTGATTGAATATTGAAACCATCTCTCTTTTTTTCCAGAAGTATACACAGCAGGTTACCTTCATAGAATATGCTGTTTGGGTATCTGGCTTTCAGTAAATTTCCACTAAATCAGCGCTTTCAAAGGAAGGTTCTTTTTAAAGGACAATATTAATGACACTAAACAAAGTTCAAGAACTCCAAGCATAATTCCCCCTGCAATTTCTTCCCCAAGCTGACCAAATCTTACAAAACATACTCACAGCACCAATGTGAAAAGCTCTCTGGGACACTGTTCAGAAACCCTGCACAGAGCTCCCCTATGCTCTTGAGGTACTTCATTGCACTGTGAAGTAGTAACACCAAAATTAATTTTATAACAGCTTAACAGACTTACATGGAGAAGGATTTCATGCAGTCTATAACCATTAGTGTTCAAACCTGCTGTTGCCAACAGCTGAATTATCTCCACCTAACTTAGTTGAAGTCAGTCCATAAACCAAACAGTAGCATTTGCACCAGGTGCTAAAAAAAAGTTGGTAAATGGTCTAAACCATGTTTTTCAAATATCTAACTCAAGAAAGTATCAGCCATGAGAGCTTAGGAAGAAGTTCTTTACTGTGAGGGTGGTGGAACACTGGAACAGGTGGCCCAGGGAGGTAGTGGAGGCCCCATCCCTGGAGACATTCAAGGTCAGGCTTGATGGGGCTCTGAGCAATCTGATCTAGTTGGAGACATCCCTACTTACTGCAGGAGGGTTGGACTGGATGACCTCTAGAGGTCTCTTCCAACCCAGTGCATTCTCTGAACAAACTTTTCTTGATTGCAGCCTTTGTTTTGAAAGGTAAGACCTCCTTGTGAAGATGAAGCTAAAGCCCATGCCGTGCTGCTGGCCCTCCTGTGGTGCAGCTCAGCTCTCCTATTTTTCAACTTTTTTCCAAGTACTGAAGCACCATATAAAAGTGCTGAAAATATGATATCTGAGTCAACATTAAAACAAAGAGGACAGGGAAGTGTCATCTGTTTGACTGAAGTGGATGGATTAGACTTGCCAAACCCAAACGTTTTATGCAGGAAGATGATCAGCTAGAGGAAGGAGCCTGAGTCATCAGCTACATCAAAGTCAAGGTCCAGTGAATGGAATCAGTGAGTGCTGTGTGAACAGGAATGATACCTGCATTCATCTGCCCACTGCAGCACTTTTAATTACACTCAACCAGCCAGTAGCATGAGGAAAATCCCCGGATTACCTTGAGTACTCTGTCATTATCTGTAATCAGCTGCTGCTTCATCTCTTCAAACTTTTGTACCACTTCTTGGAGCTTCTGCTCTGCAGCAAGCTGCTGCCGGCTGTTCTCCTCTGTCAGAGAGGAAATGGTTGTCTTAAGTTCTGCTATGATCTAAAAAGAAAACAGGAGGCTAAATCTCTCTTCAGTAAAAGGCATGTCTTTTGCATATTTTTATACTGGGTACAAGCATGGCAAACTCTGCTGTGCAAGCTCAATATTTGCAATTAACATATTACACACCAGTGAGCATGACATTCCACACAGAGAAAAAGGGATATGGTAGGGCTGTGAGTGACAAAAAGTGCTGAACACAAAATATTTGGAAGGGTTTTCCACTATGGCATTCCAAAATATTTACTCATGAGAACAAAGCCCATCTGTGATCTCCAAAACCGAGCATGTTTCCAGTCTCCCACTGCACTGAGACCAGTGCTGCAGATACACAGGGTGATGGTGGCAGTTGTTTTCTGGAAGCTGGAAGTTAAACTTGAGAGTGAGAATCCTGTGATTTCTGAGCTGCTGAAAGGAGCACACTCAGCTTAGCAATACAATAGGGACCTGATCCAGGGTCCAGGACCCTTAAACTAGACCTTTCCCATGATTTACTCCTGATTTGTTGAAATGTACTTGTTCACCTTTTTTGTCTCTGTGGAAAGTCATAACTAAAGCTGATCCTTTGGGTTTATTTACAGGATTTTATGGTGACATGTTAAGTCATCACCCAGCAAAGCACTTAAACATAGAGAAGAGTCACTGACTTTAATGTGTATGTTCAAGCTTAAGGTTAAGCTGCTGTAGCAGCATAATAGAGTCAAATTCTAAGAGTTCTTCAGAGAGGGGCAATGAGTGCTCAGACTTGGGTGCTTGCCTGTCCTCCTGATCACAGAGAAACACTGAACTCTACTAAAGCCATGGTTATTTAGGAAAAAGGGTTTTTTTTAGAACTACTAAAAGTGCACAGTGATAGCACAAGGAACAATGGGTACGAACTAGAACGCAGGAGGCTCCACGTCAACATGAGGAGAAACTTCTTTATGGTGAGGGTGATGCAGCACTGGAGCAGGCTGCCCAGGGAGGTTGTGGAGTCTCCTTCTCTGAAGACATTCAAAACATGCCTGGATGTGTTCCTATGTGACCTGCGATAGGTGACCCTGCTCTGGCAGGCCTGGACTGGATGATTTCTAGAGGTCCCTTCCAGCCCCTAACATTCTGTGACTCTGTGACAGGACTAACTTGGTAAGAAATATTCATGAAGGAGGTTGATGCAATTGTGAAATTGACTCATTTGTAAAATGAGCCAAAGTTTAGAGGTAACTCTTTAGGAGTTCATGACTGCCACTGGTTTTACCATTTAGATCGTCACTTACAAGACAAAATTTACCCAAACTTGGCTTTCCTAGGTGTGGGAATGAAAAAGTGATGGATTATATAAGTTATTGAGGTAACAGCTTGAAACCATGAAAACCAATTTGTCTCTGTTCCATTTAGTCACTTTTTAAAAGGCAAAGAAAATAACAAACCCTTTAATAGAACACAAAAGTGAAATTTCAAGTTTTTACTGGGATAAGAACCCTGGGCTAGCACAGAGGTTCTGAAGCAAATTTCAACGTGAAGTGATGGAGAAAGATCTGCTTTATGCAGTACTCTTCTGAGAAAAATAATAATAAAAAAAAAAAATCTGTTTACTTTGTATAAACTTCAGAAGAAATGTCTTGAAATATCTTCTCTGCGTGGGTGTTAAAAGTGAATGTTCCAAGAGGCCACAGAGAGTAAGATTAGACAGATGTTGTCAGCAGCATGACCACAAGAAAAGTTGCAATTGACCTATTATTAATACTGAACTACAAAAAAAACAAACCCCAAACCCTCTATGTTCAAGTAAGTTCAGGGACTTGATTCAAACCCACAAAAGTCAAGAAATTCAGACATCAGGGTGAAACACTTTTATTGTGCCAAACAGCCCTGCCACATGATGTATGTGTTGTGTCTGCAGAGCGATGCCAGCTCTGCTCCATGCCTGGATCTATCTCTCCCCAATAAAGAGAACAGTCTGTGAGCTGCAGCTCTGCCTGCCTTAAAAAAGACATCTGTCAACATTTCCCCCCCCCATTATGAGAGCTACTCTACAGGCCAATAAATTTCAGCCTGACAGAATTTATGATGACATTCAGGTTAAGTAGTCATTACCTTGCACTGCACTACCTAGGTGTTCCCACTCTAACAATTAAAACAATTTTCCTCACTCCTTGCTTAGAAATTCAGAAATGCTGAAACGATTCCATGTCTGTTACAAATGGACCAAGCCTCATTTTTGTTCTGACAGTGAGCAATGTCTGGCACAGAGAGGCCGGCTTGTGATTACACTCACTAGGGCTGACAACAGCATAAAAATGGCAATGACAACAGGTAAAACTGAGTCAGGAATGAAAGGGATCTCTTCCCTAAGCTCTGCCATGCATCAGATGTTACTTTGGGAGCTTTAGCATTTTTCTGTTATTCAGGTTGAGACGGCAAGATAAAAAAATTAGGGTTTGTTGTTTCCTTCTTTCATTAAAAATCAGGCTCTCAACAAATGATTAAAATAGCTTTCTGGAGAACATTCTGTCTGAACTGTGGAACTGCTGAGGGTGAGTGGGACCAGCTCAAAGCAAGGTCACCCAGAGCTGGTTGCACAAGACTCTGTCCAGTCAGGCTTTGAGTATCTCCAAGGATGGAGATTCCACAACCTCCCAGTGTGCAGAAAACACACAGTGAAGTTTAGAAATAAAATGTAAAACTATGCTGAACAATGGTGCTCGTAAAAGCAGCCTGAAATAGATGTGATGTGAAAAATGTGACAGGCCAAGGAAATTTCACTGAAATAACTGAAGCCATAATTTTGGAGAAGACACTGAGACTCAAAGGTGGCTGAAAAGCTGGAAATCAGGAGCTTTAAAATATTTTATGGTGCTTGTAATAAAGTTTGGAACTTGTTGTCATTGTCTTACTGACCAGCTCTGCCTAGTTAGGAGGCATCCAAACCATTCTTTGTTGGGTTTTTATTGATTTTTAAAGAGTATTATTAGACTTATTATTATTATTATTGATGAAACACACATTGCAAGGAAAAAATCCTTCATCATCCTGCTGTGGTTGGGAGGAATAAGCATGACACCTCTGCATAAATCCTCGTGGCAATTTTCTTATTATTAAAAGCTTAACTTCTGGTTGCATCGCCATCATTTTTCACACTCCAGCACTCCCTGTCAGTCCAGCTGAAAGCTGAAATATGTAAAAAATCACAGAATCACAGATTGTTAGGGGTTGGAAGGGACCTCAAAAGATCATTCAGTTCAACCCCCCTGCCAGAGCAGGATCACCTAGGGCAGGTCACATAGGCACACATCCAGGCATGTTTTCGATGTGTCCAGAGAGGGAGACTCCACAACCTCTCTGGACAGCCTGCTCCAAGGCTCTGTCACCCTCACACAGAAAAAAGATTTTCTCTTCTGTTCCCATGGAACCTCCTCTGCTCCAGCTTGCACCCATTGTCCCTTGTCCTATCACTGAACATCACTAAGCAGAGTCTGGCTCTGTCTTCCTGACACTGCCCTGCACATATTTATAAACATGAATGAGGTTACCCCTCAGGCTCCTCTTCTCCAAGCTCAAGAGCCCCAGCTCCCCCAGTTTTTACTCAGCAGGGAGATATTCTACTGCCTTCAGCATCTTTGTGGCTCTGCCCCAGACTCTTTCAAGCAGTTCCCTGAGGTCCTTCTTGACCTGAGGGCCCAGAACTGGACACAATATTCCAGACATTGCCTCACCAGGGCAGAGAGAGGGGGAGGAGAACCTCTCTTGACCTACTAACCACAGCCCTTCTAATACACCCCAGGATGCCATTGGCCTTCTTGGCCACAAGGGCACATCGCTGGCTCATCATCCTGTTGTATCATTTTTCAGGATATATATAAATTCAATAGAGATTTTCATCTTCCATGTTCTAAAGGCTACTCTGAAGAACAAAATCTCAAGTCAAACCCAGTCTGCTTTCGAGACACTGACATTCTTCCAAGTGTTATTTTGGGCAGAAATGCCGGACCGGCCAGGGGCAATGACAAACACCAAGATGGTCCAGTCAGGATTGTCATCTTGCCATGGGCTGTGTGGGCAACCACCACCTTCTGAAACAAGATGCAAGTCCTGGTTCAGCAGCTGCTCCTGATTTTACAAGATGTGCTGGTTGATGGGGGGGGGCCTCGCTGCCCCTTCCCACTGACCAAAGGAAGGCTCAGTCCTCTTGGGTCCTCAGGAAGTGAAAAAGTACATGAAAAGAATGAAATTTAGGACTCAAAAAAAAAAACCAAAACCCCACACATATTTTCTAATCATCTTAGTGCAAGAAAGACATTGGATGTTTGATTTGGGAATTGATTAGGGACATGAGGATGATGAGAGGACTGGAGCATCTCTGATGAGGAGAGGCTGAGACCTGGGACTGTAAGGCCTGGAGAAGAGCAGCCTGAGAGGGGATCTTCTCAATGCTGGTCAATAGCTAAAGGGTGGAGGTCATGAGGATGGGGTTGGGCTCTTTTCAGTGGTGCCCAGTGATAGGATATGGGACAACAGGCACAAACTAAAAAATCCTGTGAGGGTGCTGGAGCCCTGGAGCAGGCTGGCCAGAGAGGTTGTGGAATCTCCTTCTCTGGAGAGTTTCAAAACCCACCTGGGTGCTTTCCTGTGCAACCTGATTTAAGTGAACCTACATTAGCAGGAAAGTTTGGACTCAAAGATCTCTGGAGGTCCCTTCCAACCCCCACAATTGCATGATTCTATGATTTTCTTTATCATCGAGACCTACACTTGAGAGCAGAAGTAATGAGACTGTTTGTCAAGCTTCCAAATCAAATGGATTCACGTGAGGACCCTCCCTTCTCACCACCTACCTGCGAGGATTTCGCCAGCTTCTGGCTGTACTCCTTCTCAGTCTGCTTCAGCCGGCTGTTTGCCTGAAACACACACCAAAGGCACCCTGATTAGCTCAGCTGAAGAGCGTGTCCAGACACTTTGCCACCGACCCCTCTGCTTGGCACCCTGTCCACATGCCTATCGCTGAGCGGCTGGGCCCCGCGCCAGCCCCAACGCCCTTCTGTGGCAGCCAAAAAACCACGAGGGCTTGGCTTTGATCTCAGGCCAACTATTCATCACTTAAAAGAGGGGAGAAATTGTACCTCTGCTGCCAATTATTAGAAAAACATAAAGACTTCTGCAGATTAAAAAAAAAAGAGAGGGAGGGAGCGAGAGAGGGAGGGAGTGAGGGAGCGAATGAGGGAGTGAGTGGAAGGAGACAACATTCACAGACCAGTTCATCAGGGTGACTTCATTTCTGAATAGAGGGAAAAGTCAAGGAGAAAATCCCATGTACAGGCTGCCAAGGTACAACAAGACGTGGAGGGCACAACTTCCTTAAGGGTCTTTTCCAACCAAACTGATTCTATGATTACACTGATCTATGTCTCAGCTTGGTGTCTGC
The DNA here is from genome assembly GCF_026170545.1 of Melanerpes formicivorus. Classification (NCBI taxonomy): domain Eukaryota; kingdom Metazoa; phylum Chordata; class Aves; order Piciformes; family Picidae; genus Melanerpes; species Melanerpes formicivorus. The sequence goes on along the minus strand of NW_027142373.1, from coordinate 4,406,214 downwards.
AACTGCCTTTTGTCCCACTGCACGTCCCTTCCTATTTAAAGGTGCTGGTTACACTGAGAATCCACCCAAGCTGCAGCTGAACCAGCCAGCAGCTCTTGGATGTCCATCTTTTTCCTTCTCCAAGTATATTTTTTTTCCACAACTTAAAGACGAGGAAGAGAACAAACTGAAAACAAGGCTATTGTGTCATATTGAAATCCAATAAGTAAATATTCCTTTAATTCTGGGGAAAAACAGAAGATGGTTTTTTCCCCCTTGAATAATTAAATTTCAGAAGCAATTCAACAACAATAATAATTATAATAATTATAATAATTCCAGTTTATGGTCAGGACACAATTCTGATTTGTAATAATAATAATTCCCATTTATTTGCAGGACACATTTCTGATTTCTAATAATAATAGTAATAATTCCAATTTAATTTCAGGACACAATTCTGATTTGTACTTTCCTTGCCAAGTGCCATAGCATTGTGTTGATAGAGCAGCCTCAAACCACTGTCCTCAGATGAACTGCTAAGCACCTTCCCGCTCTTGGCTCCAAAACTTGAGGACAGGTGTCTCAGAAAAATGTTTTCTTAGGGGGACAGAATATTATGAAGCCGAGTTCTAAAGCAAATTTAAGCTGATTAAGTTCTCCAAACCTATCTGACCTTGTGTTCAAATCTTTGATCTGTCATGCTTAGTTTTACAGCACAGCATCCAGCACACAGACATGTTCCTGCAGCCACCCCTTGTGCCAGCATGTGTTCTGCGGGGACCACAGGAGCCACCCAAAGCTTCTGAGTCCTTTCTGGATCCTGTTGCAAGACTCAAACTCCATTTCTGCAAACACCAGGGATTTCAGCCAGGCAAATAGTCTTATTGATTTTACTGGACTATAAATATAGGAGCTTAAAGTTGCAGAGGGTGTTTGCAAATCATCGCCAAAGCATGATGGACTCAAATCATCCTATACAATCCAGGCAACTATGTATGGTGCAGCTTAGTGTAAGTACATTACAGCCACTTCAAAATCATCTCAAAGTTTGCATGATACTGCAGCTGAAGATCTTGAATCCCTTTAAATTCCAAGATTATGAAACATATGGAAGTCTACCTGCCCCAAGTGGTCCTGCTTTGCAGGGGGGTTGGACAAGATGATCTCTGGAGGTCCCTCCCAACCCTCAGCATTCTATATTTCATCTGTTGCTTGGTACTAAAACATCAACTAAAAAAGTTAGTCAAAACCCATTATCAAATTTGTATATAGCTCCTGAGAGCATGCTTTAGGATTTATTTTTTTTTTAGGTTATAAATAGAGATAATGGCACTACAGAGTGGTTTAAAACAGCACACACAAGAGTTTTGGAGCACCAGACAAATTAAATTCCATTTCTTCTACATTTATCATTTAAAGTGTACAGTGAACACTGTAAGGACTTCTTGTGGGGCTAAATAAATAAGAAGAGAGCAGGAACACAGAAGCAGTTATGCCAGACAGCTCTGCGCCTGCTACATTCTCTTTGTACTCAGGCTGACCCATGTTAACACTCTTTCCACTGTACTGCTGTCTAGTTTCAGATTACATTTTACCACCCCTGCATATCATAAACTGGCACTTTCAGTCACTTTCTTTTTAGGGAAAGAAAGTAAAAAATAAATTACAGTAATAGTATAAATTACTGCTGCTCCCAGAAAGGGAGATCCTAGTCAGCAAGGCTCTGCAAAGAAGATCACATTACAGCTGCTCTCGCTCAGCTTGCCTGGGGTAAAAGTCTTCATCTTTCACAGAAGCAGCTTTATAACCTCCTGAACCCATAGAAGAAATCCCAATAAGTAATAATAAAAAAACCTTCTAACTTCCATAAACAAATTAGAACATCTTGGTTCACGTTGAGGATGACCTCTGATAGACACGACAGAGGAGATCCAAAGAAAGATCTGCTGAATTTCAGGGTTTATTCCCAACTGAGGGCAAAGTAAGCATACCCTACCAGTTTATTTCATGACAGTTAAGACATTTTATAATGGCTTTAACAAATTCCAACTATCACAATATTTATAAGTTGTCTCCCAGTCATCAACAAGACACCAATTCTTGCACTTATTTGCATTCCCAAGCATCCTTATTTCAGGGGGTCTAATTTTCAGAAGCTCTGAACTACCAAAACTTCCACTGGAGATGGGAAAAATATATTTAGACCAGGCCCCAGCTGTCTGAAACTGTCTAGGTTAACCCTGTGGCACTAAAAACTGCAGACACCTGCTGACTTCATCTCTTTTCTCTACATCTGTAACACCTTGCAGGTCTTGCATCATCACAAGGTAGCACCAGCGAAGCTCTGCAGAAGGCGGCTTCTACAAGTTGCAGCACTCTGGTCAGCTGGTAAGATCTAACAGGTGGTGATGCACAGGAACACTCTTTTCTACTATCATCTTTTCTTGCAGAAATAAACAACTTTTCAGTTTTTAAAACCTGTGACTAAATTAATTTCATACCCCTGACTGTAGGTCATTGCTTTGGAGCCCAGAGAGGCATAAGCCTCCCTCCCTGGGCACACATAGCACTGCTACACACCCAAACAAAAAAAGCACCTTTATACTCTATTTTTATTATTTTTTTTTAAAGGAATGACTTAGAGCAAAGTAAACACACGTAGCTGTGCAGGGTGAACATCACAGAGGGTTTATATTCCATGTTTCTGGACAAACAAGAAGGTTAAAAATGGCAGGGTGCACACAAGCAGCACTTTCCTGGGCTCCTCCTCTGTTAACAGGCTGCTCAGCTCATGCTTTATATGGAGCATAAGCTGCTTCTGTATGATTTTAAGGGCATCCCCCCACTTTCAGGTTACATGCTATTTCAGAAGCATAACGAACAAGAATTGAACTGGAAGGTGAACATTTGGAGGGTCAGCCAGTGTTCATTAAAGTCCAACTCTTTTTATAGCAAGGGGCAACACTGCAAATGCAGTTAATGGCCTTAAACTAGTTTTCCGTGCGTGAGAAGTAGCTGTTGAAATCCAGGGCTTGGCAAAAATTTGTCAGAAATATCAATTGTAGTATCCATTTTTAGAATAAAAAGGCTTAAATTGGATAAGCCAGGGAGGAATTTCACTGATTCAGAAATTAACTACTGTTTAGTTTCACACAGTTAATATATATTTGAGCTAAAATTATCTGATTACAACAATTTCACATGCAGTTATTTTATATTACAGAGTGAGGACTTTCTGCATTAAAAAGATTGTGTCCTTGTTACAGTTAATTGGTTTTAAAAACCAACTGCAATTCTCTAACGAGCCTTAAAGCATCATATTGTGGCTGCTGAGTGAAACTGCCCTGGCTTCAACAAAACATTTCACATCAAAACTCAAAGAGGTATTAGCACGACAGATGTGGGATCTGAACTGAGGGGATGCTGTTCTAACCCTGAATGACTTCCATGAAACAACAGCATCACTGAGAATAAAAGAGCAAAGGATCTATGATGGGAGTACACCACAAAAACATATCAAGTTCTGGCCTAATTCTGAAGTTTTCAGATGTTATTTTGGAACTATTTTGGAGCTCGCTGGAAGTGGTCAAAGCCTTCAGCACCCTGGCTGAGTAAGAAGGGTCCTAGCCCCTGGCAGGGGTGGTTGGAACTAGGTATCAGTCCAGGGTGGAGGAAGATGAAATTGATAGCAGCCCTGAAGGAAAGGACTTGAGGGTGCTGGGGGATGAGAAGCTGGACATGAGCCAATAGTGTGTGCTTGCACCAAAAGAAGTGTGGCCAGCAGGTCAAGAGAGGCAATTCTGCCGTTTTTCTCTGCTCTGCTAAGACCTCACCTGGAGTACTGCGTCTGGCTCTGGAGCCCTCAACACAGGAAAAACTTGGACCTGATAGAGCAAGACCAGAGGAGGGTCACAAAGATGATCAGGGGGGCTGGAGAACCTCTGCTATGAGGACAGGCTGAGGGAGCTGAGGTGGTTCAGACTGGAGAAGAGAAGACTCTGGGGAGACCTATTATGCCTTCCAGTATCTGAAGGGAGCCTACAAGAAGGCTGCAGAGGGACTGTTAGCAAAGGCCTGCAGTGATAGGACAAGGGGCAATGGTCTGAAATGAGAGGAGATTTAGACCAGATGTTAGCAACAAGTAGAGGTTAGTGGGACATTGCAACAGGTTGGCCAGTGAGGTAATTGAGGCCCCATCCTTGGAGATCTTCAAGGTCAGGCTCTACAAAGTTCTGGGCACCCTGATCTAGTGGAAGATGTCCCTGCTCACTGTAGGGGGGGTGGACTAGATGATCTCTGGAACTCTCTTCCAGCCCAAATAATTTTATGATTCTATGTCCTTTGATGTTCTTTCCAACCTAACCCATTCTCTATTTTCTGTGATTTTTAAGCTACAAAATACATTAAAGGGGACTTAAAATGTGTGCCCTAAGAAGCCCCAGGGGTTGCTCACCAGTACAGCCATCTCCAGAGTGGACACTAGCTCCAGCTGCACCATGGAGTTGGCAGCACATGGACAACTTCATCCACAAAGACATCTAGGATATACCAAATGCACACCAAAAATGCAGCAGTTTTTCAGGAACAGTACCAATCTGTTCCAAAGCTTCCAGCTTTGGAATCGGGATTTTAGGGTGAAAAGTTTCAGTCTGGATGAAAAGGTACAACAAGTTCAGTTATGCTCCAGAATTAGTAGGAAAACCAACTCCTGCCACCCAAATGTGGCTAGACCTGTAAATTTTACGGGTGCAGAGTGAAATTTTGTTCATTTCTGCAAGATTCACAGTTTTGTGGTGATTCAGCCATGTCTCAATTCCAGCCTCCCCAGAACATGAACAGGCAACAAACTCCCCCTGTAATAAATTTAAGAGTTGCAAATACACAACCAGAGTCACCAAGAGAAAAGCAGATTTAAGAAATCTGGTTAGGGTAATAGCTATGGGATAATCATTTATCAAAATGCCTGCAACCAACTAAACAATGGCCATGCAAAAGCTGATCCTCCATAATTAGTCAGATAAAAGTGTAAGCAAACTAAAGAAAAAAAAAAAAAAAGAAGGGGAAAAAAAATCAAAGGGTGATGGAAGGAGAAGAAAGAAAACTTGCTCCAGGGAAGAAGCAACTGTTCTCTGATGTGCAGCAAAGAATTTAACATCAAAGAACTAATGTAAATGGGGCCCATTTACCTTAAAAAACAACACACCACTCTGCATTGTGGAATACTTCTATTTAAGTTTGACAGCATTTTGCTTTGTACCAAAATTCAAGATTGTGTAATTTGACAGATGTCAAAAGAAAATGACCTTCAGAATGGCTACCTGGAGCAATTTTTGTTATTAAGTGTGTTAAAACATTCTGTACAGTATCTGTTTAAACTTCAGCAGAACACTGGAACAGGTTGCCCAGGAAGGTAGTTGAGGCCCCAGCCCTGGAGATATTCAAGGTCAGATTCGACAAGTCTCTGAGCAACCTCATCTAATGGAGGACGGCCCTGCTTACTGCAGGGGGATTGGACTGGATGACCTTTGGAGGTCCCTTCCAACCCAAACTATTCTATGATTCTGTGACACTAAGACTATAACCCCTTCCATATTATTAGGGTACTGAAGCTTAGCTTTCCCACGGCCTCATGCCCAAATCTGGTAGGGCACAAACACATCCATGCATGACCATTTTTAATATTTCCTGGTTTTCCTCTGTTCTGTCCCACAAAATTAAGATGGTTATTTAAAGCAGGTTTAAGAGATTATATCAAAAGTGGTAGCATTTTATTTTTCAGAGCCTTAACAAGGAAAACATGTCCCCAACAGGAATGATTTGAGCTTTTACAAGCTGCCTTTATTCACCAGGGCACCTCTGCTACACAGCCATCTCAACTTGCTCATGTGCACTCCACCTCCCACCCACTTTAATACAAAGAGGTTTACAGCACAGTGCCCATCACTCAGCCCCAGATGTTTTTGGTACCCAAACAGCTGACACCCAGTAAAACCACACTGGCTGCTAAACATCTCTGAAGCAAGTCAGAGCTGAAGTTTCCTTCATGAACAAAAGGCAGTGGCACCAAGACATGACACTGATCCATGATTTGACTCAGTTAAAGACCACGTAAGGGGAGCTTTACAACCCATGATTCTTTTAGTGACTTCTGAAACCCACACACTTTTATCACTACGTGTCAGCTAAGATCCCACACCTTGATTTTTGCAAAGGTGAGACTACAAAGGTCCAGGAAGGACTATGAAGGGATACAAGTGGGATTTTTATTTTTCAGATTCTCCATTGCTGTTTTAAGTTGAATTTTGTGGCAATAACAAGCAAGCCTTAAGAAGATAATGACCAGAAAAAAAAACCTCTTCTCTATGAATCATTTTGAGATAGAACCTTTTTTATTAGACAGCAGGCAAGCTGGGGGGAAAAAAAAAAAAAAAAGAAAAAAAGAAAAACAAAAACAACAACAAAAAGGACCCTATGTTTGTATCATTTTGAGATAGAACCTTTTTTTATGAAAGGGAAGGCAAACTGGAAACAAAAGCACAGAGTCGGCGTTCCAAAGTTAACTGAGTATTACTAAGTCGTATCATTAGATGGGAGCCCAATAAAAGTTGAGCTTCTACAGCTGGAAAGACAAACACTGAAAATACAATGAAATACCCTAACAAATCTCTGATCTGAAGCAATCAGTGTTCCTTAGCAAGATTATGCTGGATTACTTTTTGTAGTTTTAAATACAACAAAGTTTCCCCAAAAGAACGACAGCTTCCCAGAGGCAGGAAGCGTTACTGTTCCGATGACTAACTAGACCCAAGTCCAGCAAAGTCTCAATTATAAAGAGAATGGAATATATTGCTCAATCATGAAAGCAATTAAAAACATAAATAAGACATTGGGAGACTCTCTACATTCCCAATGTTTAATTATTTATCCGCTCTCCATCCTGCAGCTGTAGGTCAGGATTAACTCCTCAGAACTAAATACAGGAGAACTCTTTTGGGGATTTGTACCTTATTCATTTCCAAGCAAACACTCAAATTCATTTCAAATTCACACAAGAACTGCAACAGTTTCACCTAAATCAGATTTTCTACAAGTTAAACACCCCTCCTACACTCAGATGTGATTGTGAAACTACTTTGATCTCTGTTCCCAAATTTATTGCTCTGTGTAATCCATGACAAAATATAATGTGATTTACTGTATCTCTATATGACAGCCCAGCAGCTGACAGAACTTAATAATTTAGCATAAGAAAAAAAAAAACCTTCTGGCACCAAAATATACAAATCATAATTGAGGCACTTTAGTATCACATTACAATGAAGCATATGCAGACTGATCATAAGAACTTCAGAACAATTAGAATTCTTTCTCACCCATTTAATGAAGGTGGGTTTTACTCCATGACATGTTCTGCAGCTCTAAGCAAGTCATTTTGGAACAGTTTTGCTTCTTCACATTAAAGACTCTGAAGGACTAATAACATCATTTTACTTCTTCTTTATTTCCCAAACACTCCTTTGCCTCCAAAAATAAAACAAAAAAAGGAGCCACCTGCAGCTTTTCTCTGTTATAAAGCTATGAAGAAAGAGCAGGTAAACAATGTCTCCAAATTGTGCAAGACAGCCGCCCTGCAGAAAAGGATTTGAGGGTGCTGGTGGATGAGAAGCTGGACATGAGCCAACAATGTGCACCTGCAGTCCAGAAGGCCAATGGCTGCACTAAAAGATGCATGGCCATCACTTTGCTCTGCTCTGGTGAGACCTCACTTGGAGTATTGTGTCCACCTCTGGAGCCCTCAATACAGGAAGGACATGGGCCTGATGGAATGGGTCCAGAGGACAGCTACAAAGATTATCAGAGGGCTAGAGCACCTCTGCTATTAGGACAGGCTGAGGGAGCTGAGGTTGTTCAGCATGGAGAAGGCTCTAAGGAGACCTAATAGTGGCCTTCCAGTACCTCAAAGGGGCCAGCAAGAAGGCTGCAGAAGGATTGTTTGCAAAGGCCTGCAGTGATTGGACAAGGGGCAATGGCTTCAAACTAGAAAAAAGCAGATTTAGGATGTTAGGAACAAGTTCTTTACTATCACTGCAACAACACTGCAATAGGTTGCCCAGGGAGGTAGCTGAGGGCCCATCCCTGGAGATATTCAGGGTCAAATTTGACAAGGCTCTGAGCAACCTGATCTAATGCAGGATGTCCGGGCTACTGCAGGGGAGTTGGACTAGATGACCTTTGCAGGTCCCTTCCAACCCAAACCATTCTATGATCAGCAACTGAGCTTTGCATAAATAAAACCATGAACAACTGGCGTGATCACTGCCGATGCTGGAACCCAGTAACAGGGCATTAGTTGTGGGATCTATCCTTACCCCACTGGCTGCACCCAGACCAGATGGGATTCATTGAATAATTCTGAGAGGATCTAAGAATGAATTGGCTGACTTGTTAAAAAAAAAAAGGCAATCTCACATTACAATCAGCTACTACACTGGGAAACAGCCAGTGTTATTCCTAATGCTGTCATGGATTCTGGGATGTAAAGATAAATAAAACTGGTAAATGAGAGAAAACTGGACCTGCATGCAACCAGCTCTCTCCAAGACACACAGCATTGGGGAAAAAAAAGGGGAGAATGAGGTAATGATTCAATTAGGCTTTAAGAAATATTTAATAAGGTTAAAATAATAAGCAATTGTGTATTACAAGATCAAGCTGGTGTGTTACAGTTTGTTTGGAGAGTGAAGAAAGGCTCATTGAGAAAATAATTAGAAGAGTTGCTCTGCCACAGGAAAAGCTCCTGTACTTTGTAAGCAGGAGAGTCAAGACTGAAACATCAGTTGCACTAAAAACATCAGATATGTCCCCACCAAGCCCACTACCCCCATCAGATGCTGCCTGCAGAGACTGCATGAACTTCCTTTACAGTGAGGGTGGTGAGACACTGGAACAGGTCATCCAGGGAGGTTGTGGATGGCCCCTGGAGGTGTTCAAGGCAAGGCTGGATGAGGCCTTGAGCAACCAGGTCTAGTGGGAGATGTCCCTGCCCATGGAAGTGGGGGTTGGAATTAGATAATCTTTACAGTCCCTTCCAACCAAACCATTCTATGAATCTATGAACCTGTGCCCTTGTGTCCCCAGGAGCCACAGCTGTCAGACTGGGGAAGTTCAAGTTCAGTTCCCGCTTACTCCCATTAGTGACTGGTTATGAACTAGATGTTCATAAAACCATTAAATCCTCTTTTGAACTTACTGATATCTGCCTCCATGGACATCAACTCAAGCAGCTGTTGTTTAGAGCACTACATTATTTCACCAGTTTTAAATCTGATCTCTAACTAGTTTCCAGCAACAATACCCAAGTTCTCAGGCAGTAAATAACAATTCAGCCTTCACCTTCTCCACCATCTTCATCATTTTGTGAGCCTTGAGCTTAAGAATATACACCAAAGGTGAGAGCCTAGAAGTTACAGAATTGGGAAAAAGCAGAGATCCCGTGGTGCAGCAGCATGAGGAGTGGTGCTTGGACATAGACTTGAAAAAGAAACAAGAGAGAGGGAAGACAAAACCCCATCAGTGGATACTTACAGAGAGATCTTAGATTAATACCAGTTGGTTAAAAAACCCACACTCTAAAACCCCCAAAAATGCCAACCAAACTTCTTAAACAACTGTAACTGATAAGATAGGGAGTGAATAAAGTGTGCTGAAAGACCAGTCATATGAGAGAGCTATTTTTAATGCTGTCAGTCCTTGCCCTGTTGAAAGCAATCTTTTTAATTCTGTGTTTTGTCCTAATTTATCATTTAGCTCCATTATGCAGATTCTGGTCTGCTTCTCATTTCTTAACAGCATTGCATCAGTCATTTGAATTTTTAACCCTGTGGTGTTATTTGTGAATTCAAAGTGTGGTGCTGAGCTCCTCTCCAAATGTTAACAAAGATGTTAAAAGGAAGCCTAATGCTCTTGGGTGGATATTTTCCCCACAGTGACAGTTACACCAGCTATTATTAGTTCTCTCTGGAACCAGTTCTACATATACAGTGGATGGGCAGAGATCTCACCTGCTGTTTTCTGCTTTGTTCTTCTGAGTTGTGTTGGGTTTGGGGGATTTTTTTGTTTGTTTGTTTATTTTTTAAAAGGAGGCAGAAGCAGAGTAACTCTCTGTGAATAACTGAGACTATTGCTTTGAAACACCTCCAGTAGGGAGAGAGCCATAAATTCTGTTTAGGCTCATTTGAGTGAAATATTCCTGAGATTATTGTACCATATTTTTCTTCATGTTTGGCTCTGTTGATTGAAGACCTTTCCAAATGGCTCCCTTAAGGGATGATGCAATTCCTGTGACCATATCCCACTATCATCTTTCTTTTTCTTTAGAGGAACGAGGAGCAATGCAAAAGTGGCCACACTAGAGAGGAAATTGACTTTCTCCCATCTGTGAGCAAAATTTTATTGCCAGGTTTGCTGTACAGGTACCATAAAGACTTCTTGTGCTAACAGACACCAACTTTGCTATACACAGGATTTCTCTTTCTGAAATACTCCTCTTTTTTCCTGATTTTCTAGGCTTCTGCCAGAATTTCTCCAACAAACTTAAAGTACTGGGCTCATTTTAAGTAATAGTTGGTGAATCACTAAATGGTGTCAGAAATGTTCAAGAACCAAATCTAAGTAAATGTAGAGACACTATGCAACACAAACCCTGGAAGAGAGAGGTAATATCATAGGCTGTAGTTCTTGAGACTATAATGGTAAGAAATAAGAGACCTGGGGAACATCCAACTCTTCTTGTTAAGAATTACCATATCCTGGGCTGCATGAAAAGCAGTGTGACCAGCAGGAGGAGGGAGGTAGTTGAACCCTTTCACTCTTGTGAGACCCCACCTGCAGCTCTGTGTACAGTTTTGGTGCCCCCCAGCATAAAAGGGACATGGAGCTGCTGAAGTGGATCCAGAAGAGGGCTGCAAAGATGATCAGGGGGCTGGAGAACTTCCCCTACAAGGACAGGCTGAGAGAGTTCAGGGCTTTCAACCTGGAGAAGAGAAGGTGCTGGGGAGACCTTAGAGCAGCCTTTTGGTACCTGAAGAGAGCTTACAAGAAAGCTGGGAAGGGACTTTTCACAAGGGCTTGTAGTGATAGGACAAGGGGAAACGAATTGAAGCTTATGAAGAACAGACTTAGGCTGGAGATTAGGAAGCCATTCTTCAGAGTGAGGGTGTTAAGATACTGGAACAGGTTGCCCAGGGAGGCTGTGGATGCCACCTCCCTGGAGGTGCTCAAGGCCAGGTTGGATTAGGCCTTGAGCAACCTGGGCTAGTGGGAGGTGTCCCTACCTATGGCAGGGGGATTGCAACTGGATGATCCTCAAGGTCCATTCCAACCTAAGCCATTCTATAAATCTATGAATTAAAGCCTCTTGAGCTTATTCATAGCTATGGCCTCAACAAAAGAATCTATGTCAGAGATGCAAACAAACATTTTAAAATATTAGTCTGAAGAGCCTGGCACATATACAACAACTGGATGCTCTCAGCAAGGAGAAAAACATACATTTCTGTGATAATTAGATCCCAATTTAATGATATCATTATGCTTGGGAAGAATACATGTCCACATTTTATGGTTGACCTCTCTGACCCCATGTAAATAAGCAGGGTATCACTGCCACAGCTGAGCAGATAGTTCAGCTGCATGCTCACACAAACCCTGCCATCTACACCATGGCTATTAGTATTCAAGTTAATGAAGTGAAAGGTGTCACTCAGATCAAAGACTCCATTAGGCTAACAAGTCTGAGCAGGAACCTACAGAAATGCCGTAGAGATGGTCCAGTTCCCAGAAAGTCTTAGAGACAAAGATGGAAGCATTTTGTTAGTTAATGAAATGTAGAGTTGGCAGAGAAGAGCAAGAGCTAGAGAGCCAGCATCCAGCTACGTAAGCTAATGGAAAGCAGGCAATGCTAATGGGCAGAAGGAACTTAACAGCTAAGAGAGAACTCAGTACTTTTAAGAGTATCTCTTGGAGTATCTCTTTAATCTCTGAAGATGTCATATTCTTTCCCTTCATCTTCTATTTCTTTGCCAGTGCTGAACAGGATGACCTCATCTGTATGAGTACTGACAGCAGTGCCAGAACAGATATTGTGAATTAAAGATGTTCCTACATATGCAGCATGAAAATACGCCCAGTGAGCATGTCCAACTGGACCTCATCCTGAGGTTAGTTCATCAATCCAGCATCACAAAGCCTGATGCTAAAGGAAGGGCTGAACTGCTGTTTAGCTCGGAGAAGAGGAGCCTGAGGGGTGACCTCATTTGTGTTGATAAAGATGCGAAGGGCAGTGTCAGGAGGACAGAGCCAGGCTCTGCTAAATGATGTCCAGTGACAGGACAAGGGGTAATGGGTGCAAGATGGAGCAGAGGAGGTTCCACATGAACAGAAGGAAAAACTTTTTCACTCTTGAGGGTTACAGAGCCCTGGAACAGGCTGCCCAGAGAGGTTGTGGAGTCTCCTTCTCTGGGGACATTCAAAAGCAGCCTGGATGCATTCCTGTGTGACCTACTCTTCATGATCCTGCACTGGCAGGAGGGGTTCACTCAATCTTTTGAGGACTCAATCTTTTGAGGTCCCTTCCAATCCCTAACATTCTGTGATTCATCCTGTAATCAAATATCATGTGCCTTTGGTACAGTCAATAGACAAAAATGTAAATTACTTCTCCACAAGAAAAGCAGCACTGAAAAAAGCATTAGATGTTCCTGGAACCTGCATAAAGATTTAACAGGATGAGTCAAAATATCTTTTTAAATATAGAAAAGTCAATAAAAAGCTAAATGCTAAAAATTATTGAGAGAGGACAAAAAAACGCCAACCCGAGCCCTTTCTATCCCACTCCAAGCTACTCACGTGCACTACTCAAAGAGAGCTTTCTTGATGAGGGATTTTCAGAGTTCCAGGGTTGCTTCCTTGGAGCATTGTTAGCATGTCTACTGATTTGCTGGGGTCATGCTTTCTGAATGCTCATTTTCTTTGCCAACAAAATACCACAGATGAACGTTACAAACACGTGTGTTAGCCAAGCTTCACATCTGCACGCACTTAGAGAGACAGTTTGTCTCTTGCTTTTAGTCATTTCTGGCCAACCTGACAATGCTCTCAAGCTTTGTACCATCCATTACACCTGGCCAAGTAGTCTTCAGGTCCCAGGTGCTGCTGATGCAATCTCCACACACCTGCCTCCCCGCTGAACCAAGTCACCAGTGGAAGCATTGAATCATAGAATGGTTTCTTCTCATTCTATCACTTGATAGTACAGACTAACACCCACCTCACTACAACCTCCTGTCAGGTAGTTGCAGAGTTATGCATGGCTTATCTGACCTTACAGACATTAAAATATCTTACTGTTACCTAATGAGGTGGGTTTGTGCTCTAATCTAACTACCATGTTGCATCTAAAGAGGTGAGCAATAATGTGATTCTGCATGCTGAAGCTGTGGTGACTCAGTCAGCAGAAAGCAAGGCTGAAGATGAGTCCTGCTGCAGGCAGTAAAGCTCCCCTTGCATTAGCCCACCAAACACCAAGCTGCTCCTGTACCACCTCAGCTCTGCTTCTCCTCACCAGGCTGGTGATAAAGACCATGCTTACAGAAATGTTCTGACTGCAGTGCAAGTGGAGCCCTTGTCACCTTCCCCTGCAGCTCAGGGGCAGTGCTTAGCATGGAGAGGCCTCAGAGGTGGCAACTTGCCCACACCAGGTTCAACACTACTCAGAACATGCATGTTTAGGTCAGCTATAGATGGCTTTGCAAGAAGGTGGTGTTTAAATGAAAATAACTCCTGCCACAGGGAAGGGCACTGGAAAATCCTGGACTTTTCCCTTTATTATTATTTCCACAACAGATACGTGTGTGTTTTTCCTATGGTGCAGGTCCTTTGGCAACCTGCTAAACATTTTCCCACTCACCATCCCTGACTGGGAGGTACAATAACTGTCAAAAGACAGCTCCTTTCAGAATCACCAGTTCAAAACCATTATCATGCCACGTTTATTGAGCAACCTCCTGGCATTCTGTGCTGCAATCTCCACCAAAATGAATCAATTAAAATATTACAACAAACAACCTGATGCCTTCAAAGTTCAGATTTTTAAGGAACAGAAGACTAAGCATCTCAGTAAATTAAATGGTATGTCCCTAAATATTGAAAAGAGCTTACAGTGATAGGATGAGAGGGAATGGATTGAAGAGGGCAGATTTAGACTGGAGTTGAAGAAGAAATTCTTGACAGTGAGGGTGGTGAGACACTGGAACAGGTTGCCCAGGAAAGTGTGAATGCCTCTTCCCTGGAGGTGTTCAGGGCCAGATTGGATGAGGCCTGGAGCAACCTGTGCTAGCGCCCATGGCAGGAGTGTTGGCACTTGATGATCTTTAAGGTCCCTTCCAGCCTAAACTATTCTATGGAGTCTATGAAAAGCTGTCTGTGAATACCAACAAATATTTGAATTTCTCTTTCAATGAAAACTTTTTCTGCCTGTGCCCCCCCATTCTCCTCTTCCTCCTCCCCTCTGGAGCCAGGCTAAGGTGATACTATATAAATCCTGTATCTCCTTCTAACCATTTTTACTTCAATTTTTCTTTTCTCTTAAGTGTAAGCCATCTCTTTTGTGTTTCTGCATGTTCACGTGAACAACAGTCCACAATTACACTGGGCAATCCACCCAGAAATCAGCATTACGCACAGAAGAGACCACAGAGGAATGAGATCCATCACTTGGGAACAGACTGACCTTCAGAAAATCTGAACAGTCAGATCTTCCAAGCCTAAACAGTGAAAAGCAGCTTCCCCTTGGATTTGTCAGCAATCTTTACAGAATTGGCAGGGAAAAAAAAGTAAATTTAGAGGACAAATTTTTCTCCATACTGTCTTAAATTTCAGGGTAACAAGACTTGCTAGAAAAATAAAGAGACTTTAAAAAACAAGTTTCAAGGCTCCAATTAGGATGCTTCCCTGCCCCATCCTTGCAAAACATCTTCGTCCAAGTTCTGTGGACTTTAATAGGATCAAGATTTGAACCGAGTTAGCTGAAACTCTAACTTTCAAGCTTTCAATGGAGTTTGTCCCTTTAAGCTACTTTAACTTTTGGACTTTGTGGTCAGTTTCCACAGCTCTGGTCACAGAAGGGTCAATGATGATTTAAAGGTAATGCAAGGTATTTTCACATGGCTGTGAAAGGCTTTCCAACAGGCACACTTCTCCTCTCCCTTCTATCTTTTACTCAACATGTGCTCTTCTGATTAGAGGTAAAAATAGGGAAGTAGGTTAAAGAGGGGGGAAAAAAAAAGCAGCCTATTTCAATAGCAGCTAACAGAGCTTACAATTAGGAATTTTTCTTTTGGAAAACAGAAGAAAAAGCCAACAAGTTTTTTAAAAAAGAGAAGTATTTCTGACAGAAATGACAATTCAAGACTATTAAAGATACTGCCCCATGAAGGATTATTTGTAACTCTAATTTGAGGATGTAAAGAAGTTAACTTTTCTTTTGCTATACTACACATGTAAAAAAAAAAAAAAAAGATCAAAGAAAGAAAAGAATTGAGATTCAAATTCCATTTTTAAGCAAAAATGACAATGTCTTCCTGAGTTAAAATTAATCCTTTAATGATGAATTTCAAAGGTTTAAATACTTTCTGTGACCTTGGCTTTAAATAATTATGCCAAGCGGAGCTTTCCTTACATTGAGAAAAGATTCTGAATTGTTGATCACAGCCATTTTAATGGCTTCAGCCTGGCTGATTTCCAACATAATCCTCCAAATGCTGTTTAAAATTACAGACCGAGAACCTGACGCAGGTAAATGAACTGTCACTTGCACAAAGGCTGCTCCAACGCTATATGCAGATTGTTCATTTGTGCCCACTGTATATCACCCTGCAATAAAATGCCTGATTTACTGCACTAATGCATAGAAAAGATACTTCAACAACTATCTACTTACATACACACAGCATCCACCATAAATATTAAGCAGAGGATTGCAGGGGATGTGGGGGGGTGAGTTTAGCTTTTGAAATACAACTCAGATGGTTCAGCTCAAATCATCCCTAAAGTGGTGAAACACTTGAATTCAAGGTGCTCAGCCAGCAGCCAATGACCTGGCTGAAAAGAATCGGGAGAGAAGCCTTGATGTAGCTGAAGCATTAATTTCTAGTTTCAAGCCTTTCACACAGCCCTTGCTCACTAGATGCATACAAGCAAAAGCAGATCAGCCATTGTTAGCAGCTGGACGAAATTTCCTTGTAGTTTCAGCCCAAACTTTTTCCTCCTTAAGAACTTTCCTCTTTTTAAAGCAGAACACCCTTTTGCCAGCGCACAAGGAGCAGCCCTATACAAACTTCTTACCTTGTCCAAGGTCCTCTCTGTTTCTGTGGTGTGGATCTTTTTCAGGTCTAATGCCATTTTCTCTGCCTCCACTTTCAGCTTCTTCATTGCTGTCTCATGGTCCCGAGCTGCCCTCTGCTTCTCCTCTTCCCACTGATGGTTCAGCTCCAGCAGCTGCTGTGTCCGCTGAGTCTTTACTTGAATCAGCTCTTCCTTCAGCTTGTGGATTTGGCTGTCCATATCACAGATAACCTAAAATAAAAGCAAACTAAGTAAAAAACAACCACCACAAACCCAAACCCATTTGGTTTCCTCAGACAGGTTGTTTGGGGTAGGATGCAGACTCAAAGGATTCTCTATCCCTTTTCTTGACTTCTCTTCGTGCTCTTCTCCTTCTCTTCACACATGCAGATGAATACAGCTCCCCCTGCCCAAAACAGGGATGGAACAAGACTTACTTTTACGGATGAGGTGGCCCTATAGGTAAAATTTATTTTGTGGCCTATAATCACCACGTATAATGTCCACGTCTTCTTTTTCCTCAAGTAATGACCTGCCACCTTCTAATGACACACCAATGTGTCATCAATATCTATCATTCACTGCCAATTACAGTATGTGTTTCATTGCAACATGCACCAGGAAGGTATCAAAGAACATCCTGCTTGGGGGGAGGGAACTAGAACACGCTGAGAGATGCAGACAATCCTCAAGACTCTGCAAACAGGGTAGAGATAAGACACATGACCTTCAAAATGCAAGACACAGACTTCAGAACCCACAACTGGCTTTTATGTGATCACAGATTATCCTTCACTCCTCAGGAGCAAAACAGGTTGTGTGACATGGGGAGGGGGGGGTGGGTGCAGAAGTGGGATTGCGGAGTGGAGAACAGCAGGGAGCCAGCTCAGCGCCTGCCTTCCGCAGGAGAACATGAAAGGCTGAGCAGTAGAAGTTGTGTATGGTAAAGCTGTGTTGCTCCTCAAGGACACACAGTACACACAGCTACTCTATAGCAGCGTGCACCTTTATTACTTTAGATTTACACTTCTGTGTAACTCTTGTTAGTCACTTTTCTAACTGCATTTTTTCTGCAGCTTCTTCAATTGCAGAATCCCAGCAAGGTGTGGGTTGGAATGGACCTCTGGAGATCATCTAGTCCAACCCCCCTGCTAAAGCAGGGGCACCCACAGCAGGTTGCCCAGGATCACAATGTCCAGGTGGGTTTTGAACATCTCCAGAGAAGACGACTCCACAACCTCTCTGGGCAGCCTGCTCCAGGGCTCCAGCACTCTTACAGCAAAGAAGCTGGACACAGAACTCCAGGTGCAGTCTCATCAGGGCAGAGTACAGCATAGAGAAGCATCACACCTGGGACATTAAAGCCATTGTCCTGGAGGATGTTGCAAGCATGGAGGTGTTTTTGTTCACAAACCTAACTCTGCAGAGGAGCATTTTCACCAGAACACTCACATAGCATTTCCCCCTTCCCCCTGCCATCCATCACAAGTAACTTTGCAGTTCCCTGGAATTCTTTCCCAAAGGATGTGATAATAATGAGATGAGAAACTGATGTTCTACCAGACAGATGTAGGTGACTCAGCTCAAGCTTATTAAAGGTTTCACAAGAAAAGCTGATGAAAATGTGTATTCAAAGATCCCATTTCCCTGGAATGCCAGTTACTGATTCAAGAGCTCTGAACTGATCTCCCTCCTCCGCTCCTATTTTCCTTTGTTAGACATCTTTAATATACTGCCTGCATTCAGCTAAACCATTTATTTGCAGTCTCTCAGAACCACATTACTACAAATCTTTGAAAAAGAAACATCCATTTCTGACCAAAGTTGGGCAATGACTGACTATCAGATATATTGCCTCGTACATTAATATCCCCAGGCAGATTGTTATAAATACTGTGAGCTGAGAGGGGAGAAAAAAAAGAAAACAAACAAAAACCAAACACCAAACCTCCAGGCTTGAAAGTTTGCCTATTTCCTTCAAACTATTTGAACTCTCTGGTGTAATAAAAGACACGTTGTCTCCCCTCAAACCTTCAGTTGTGTCCTTTTGACTATCACAGCTGTAATGTGTATTAAATAATACTCACCAGCTCAGGAACTTACTGCAGAACTAACTTTTTGCTTCCATGCTTTCTTAATTACTCATTGGCTTGATTCCCTGCTATGTCAAAGGTAAAATTCTGTGTGTGTGTAGAGGTGGAATGAGCACATCATTTGTATACAGAAGTACAACACAGGCCACATACTTGGGCTGTATCAGCATTATCTCCAACATATGTTTCATATAGTGTAATCTGCACTAGATCCTTTCCTTCCTTCCCTGATCTTTTCCTCTACATGTTGAAATTTTTATTAAATCTCCTCACAGACTGAAAATGTAAAGTACATTTTAGTGTATAATGATAACCTACAATATCCCTTTAGAATTCTTTGGGAAAATGTCACCTCAAGATGCTAACACGATGACAGCCTGCCTGGCTTTTACTTAACCAAAGAAATGCTGGGTCAATTAGAATAATAGCTCCAGCTTCTACAGGATGACATGGTCTGAGTTCTAATCTGACATATGTGGCATTTGAGGTTTTTAACAGCTGATCCAATGCAAGTTCTGCCTCAAAATAGTAAAGCTGTGTGCTGCAGGAGACTCACTTGAGGGCAGGGACGCCATCCAGAAGGGTCTTGACAGGCTTGAAAAGTGGGCCAGTGACAACTGCGTGAGGTTCAACAAGTTAAAGTGCAAGGTCCTGCATCTGGGTTGGGCCAATCCTAGGCACAAATACAGGGTGGATACAAGAGTGGATACAGGAAAGAGACTTGGGTGTGTTGATTGATGAGAAGCTTATCATGAGCTGGCAGTGCCCTCATGCAGTTCAGAAGACAGTCGTGTGCTGGGCTAGATCAAGAGGAGTGAGGCCAACAGGGCAAGAGAGGGGATTCTGCCCTTTTGCTCTGCTCTGCTGAGAACCCACCTCAAATACTGTGTCCAGTTCTGGTGTCCCTGGCATAAGAAGGACACAGAGCTGCTGGAGTGAGTCCAGAGGAGGGCCACAAAATGATCCAAGGGCTGGGGCATCTCTGCTGTGAAGATGAGCTGAGGGAGCTGGAGCTGTTCAGCCTAGAGAAGAGAGAACTCCAGGGACACCTTAGAGATGCTTTCCAATAGCTGAAGGGATCCTACAGTAAGGCCACAGAGGGACTTTTCATGAGGGTGTCTAGAGACAGGACAAGAGGGAATGGTTTGAAGCTAAGGGAGAGCAGGGTTAGACTGGAGATTAGGAAGAAGTTCTTCAGTACAAGGGTAGTGAGACTCTGGAATAGGCTGCCCAGGGAGGATGGGGATGCCTCCTGCCTGGGGGTGTTCAAGGCCAGGTTGGATGCAGTCTTGAGCAGCCAAGTCCAGTTGAGAGGTGTCCCTGCCCATGGTGAGGAGGTTGGAGTAGATGATCTCTAAGGTCCCTTTCAGCCTAAGCTGTGCTACGATTCTAAAAATCATCTTTGATTCTGAGAGTGCTCTTTTTGAGAGCTCATCCCCCCTCCCCTACCATTTTCCTGTTGGTTTTATTTTTTCCTTTTTTTTTTTTTTTAAACAAAACCCAACTTTGTTAAACTTCTCCCCACCCTCTATATAAGTGAAACTAAAATATGGGATTGCTCAGAAGTTTCATAAAACACTTAGGATAAGGAGCCAAGGCTAACTTCTATACTAGAGAGAAAATTCATTCATAAATCATATTACAAGCCCAAATAGAGACTGGGTGCATTCCTGATTCAACTGTTTTATCTTTCTGCTTTACTTCACTCTATATTCAGTAACTCTTATAAACAGCCATTAGACAAATTCAAACTATTTTCTGCTGCCACATAGCAAAAGTAACAGTTCCAAGCCTTCAGGTTCAAACCTGGGGAGTCAAAAGACAGTGGGCTGAACGTTTTAGGTAGTGCAACAGTAATTAATATGCAAAGGAGCATTAATGTTGGATCTAATAGATGGCAAAAGCAGATTTGGTTCTATTAGGAAAGAAGAAAGAATCTGAAGACAGGGTGATGGCAGCGAAACTAATGTGATTAGAGGAGTCCTTTTGGAGCAACTTCAGTGCTGGTAAGATGATGTTAAGAGACATCTAATCTCTCCAAAGTGACTGGAAAAAGCTTATATTGGGGATCATGGACAGAGTTCTTGTCAATTACTTTAAAATAAATCTAGTTCTCACAGCCAGATTACTTTTTCCCATAAACAAAGTCACTGGCAGAAGCAGCTTACATCTGAGCAACTTGCTGTATGAGACAACTTTGGGTTTGTCTATCAACAGGACAAGGGGGAATGGACCTTAGGAAGAAATTCTTCAGTATGAGGGTGGTGAGACAGTGGAAGAGGTTGCCCAGGGAGGTTGTGGATGCCAACTCCCTGAGGTAAGGCCAGGTTGGATGAGGCCTGAAATGTTCGCCTAAAACACTCCACCAGAATGAATTATTTTTGTGCTAAACATAAAACCTAAACAAAAGAAACAAAGACTTCATAGTATAGAACAGGTCCAAAATTTAATTCCTAGTTAGTACCTTGTATGAATCAAAATGCTATAGGCTGTTTTGGTTGTACTGGTGTGAGTAAATTAAATAAAAGAGCCCAGGATCTTTTTTCATCTAAAAAATCCAGAGTGATTCCACGGGGTGGCTGTGGCATCCTCCAAACAAGAAAGCATTTTGTAGTGACTCTTAATCCACATAGAGGCAAACAAACAGCACAGAGTCTCCCAAATGGAACAAAAACACAAATATGCAACCAGTGTGACAGGGCAGAGATTTCCTATGGCACCCTTGTGTGTATGCGTATGCACATATGACAGCCTCACAGCTAAAGAAACTGCTAGCTGAGACAGAGACGTCTATTTCTGTTTCAAAGGAATAACTCAGAATTCTAACTAAGAATATCTGTGCTGAAATAGTGTCATAAAAAGGGTGGGTCATAAGCCCACAGCAATTTGCCTGTAGGGAAAAAATAGACTTGAAAGTTAAAAAAAAAAAAAAAAGGTTGCTCACTCACTTTGGCCTCTTTAAAATGCCAATAAATGTACTGTAGGTTATTTGGAAGGAAAACATGTGCTCTTAATTTTAAAAAGTAAATTGCATAAGAAAATATAAAGTTGGCAACAAGTTTAAATTAAAATCTGTTGCTGATGCCTGAAATGCTGCGGCAGTTACATGCAACAGAGAGGAGAAATGGACCAAATGACTACAGTCTAATTAAGACAGAAAATAAATAAATACGGCCTTTAGCTTTCAGGAGCTCCTACTTCAACCTAATGAAGCACTTACTTGGATCAGATTCTAAGGAAGAGGCTGGAGCATGACCACATCTTTTATGCTCACTGACGGAATACATGGACTTCACTGTCTCCCCCTCAATGTACCACACACCAAACCACATCCACCCCAGCACCCTTCGGCTTCACAGCGTGCTGAGGGCATTTTAAAGTCACAAAACCAAGGCAATGCAGAAGCTAAGATCAAATCCACTCTGAATTTATTCCCTGAGGCTCAGATCTAGAGCCATTTAGGGGTTGTTTCAGCAGTTTTACAGTAAGTGACTAACACCTCCCAGCACATGAAGTTGCAGTAAGCCTTCAGTGCTCCTCACTGCCAAGCTTACCCAGGCTGCTGAACTTTTGAAGACTACTTCACTTCTCAAGTAGACCAAGACCCTCTTCAGATGGAGTTTCAGCAGTTTTCTTCATTGGGCTATCTTACTTTCAGCTGGAGATGACTGCACAGGTCTCTATTTGCTGTGGTTAACTTTGCTCGCATATAACATGAACAAAACAACACAACAACCCCCCCCAAACCTCTGAGCAGTTCCATGGCCTTAGCTCAGACACGAACTGCTGGGTTAGATGATCACAATGATCCTTTCTAGGATAATAACCCAAAATATGAGCCTGTAAGTAACAGCCCAATTTGAACCACCAACACACAGCTTCAGGCTCTGTGTGCCAAGACTTCCTCAGCATTTTCTTAGCCTGAAGACCATTCCAGTGAGGGCACACGTTTGAGCGGTGAGCGACGTGAAACCATCAGCTGAACCCTGCTCAAAGGGAGGTTTGTTTCGTTGTGTCTTGTGTGATGTGACAGAGATGGATGAGGTACACATAACTTTTATTATTGGGTACTGGATTATTTTTGAAAGGAGATCAGTCCAGTCAAGGGACAGGAAGTCTGCAGTAAAAACAAATCTTACTTTGATGATGAGGAATTAAAAGGAAAATAAAGAACAAAGTAGAGACACACAGTGATTCAGTGTGACAATAAGTCCCTTTTTACCCACAACCAGAAGTGGTAGGTGAAGGATCCCATCCCAGTCACACAGCAACCGGTGAGGTACTTTAAAATACCTTAGAAGGGATTCTCTGTTGAAATCGGGAATCTGAACTACTTTAGGTTTCCTATTAATAAACAAAGTTTTAGAAAGTCCCCAGAAATAGACAAGTTTTGCTAGCATCACAAAAAAGCAGCAATGCATCCAACATAAAAGAATGGAGAAAAAGTAAACAAAGACTATTTGTTTGCAGCTTTAGGCTTAGTGAAAAAGTATCGCTGTAAGAACTTCAAAGATGGGTAATGCTGATTTGTGTTTAAAACAAAATTGGTTTATATTAATGAGGCTCACTAGCTGCAGATTCAAGTCACAACAACTTGATCTCATTTGGGTTCTCGGGAACTATCCCCATGATTTTTTACCCTGAAAGATAAAAGAGTTTGGCAGCTAAGTGCAGCACCAAAGGCCAGGCACGGTCCTAACGGCTCTCTGATCTCATTGTCCACAAAGCATCCCACTGAGTCAGACTCACTGGTCCCAGTATACCTGTTTTTCTCCATGCCAGATGAATTTCAGCTGGCCAGTTCAGCCAGCTGGCAGCTCTGTAAGATGACAATGACACAAACGGTACACAGCAGTGCTGAAAGAAGACTCAGGTCTCAGCTACAATCTAAACTTGGAGGTATCAAATCTAACCCAATACTTTAAAAGCACTATGTATCAGCAAGAGGCATTAAAATTTAGAAACTCAGGTTTGCAATATCATCTTCCAAATAAAGCTCTGCAATTAACTCAAATTACATCCATTTTAACCAACTATAAGTGCAAATATTTTCTGCAGCAGAGCAATTTCAATTAAAAAATGTTAAGCATTTATTACCCAGCTTTCCTTGTGACCAGCAAAATCAGCAATTTGTCACTATTATGAGTCCTACCACTGCCACAAATGTCACGCACATTATCACATGGGTAATGATGTGGCAGAGCCCAAATTAGCAGGGATAAGTAATAAACAGCTCTTTAGCTTTCACAGCACAATCTATTACATTGTCAAGTTTAAATGCCTTTTGGGTAGGAACACATAGACCCATAAATAAGGTAATTAAGGGAGCAGATAAATGAAATGGTGTGAAATGAAGTGAAAACGAACAACAGTTCAATAACCAACAGGTTGGTCTCATCTCCTAGGAGTGCTGATTAAACCTTCCTTAAAGCACAGGGCTGTGCAGGCTCCTCTGGAAGCAAATATGGAAGCCCAGGAGCTCTGCCAGCACCACCATAACTGCAAATGGTCCTGATCTATAATCTAGGATTTCCTGAGAACAGTAAAATATCAGCAAAGCTAAAACTTCAATACTCGATGATGCATTTCATTGTGTGTTTCTGTAATATTTTGTGCATAGCTACATCAGAACCTTCAAGATGATCCTGTCCAGCCTGCAACCTGCACTGCAAGGTCACCACTAAACCATGTCCCTAAGAACCAGGTCCACACATCGTTTAAACACCACCAAGGATGGTGACTCCACCACTGCCCCGAGCAGACCATTCCAATGTTTGATGACCCTTTCAGTGAAGAAATATTTCCTAACATCCAGCCTAAACCTCCCCTGGCACAGCTTGCATCCACTTCCTCCAGTCCTGTTCTCATTCTTGAGGGGAAACAATTCTAGCTATAATGCTGTGCTACTGTACAGCTTAACTAGGAGACTCCATCCTCCTACACATGACCACATTGCAGTCATGAGGGAGAAGTTATTACTCTGTGCATTAATCAACTGCTCACATCAGAAATCAGTCTGTTTAGGTATTCTCTTGTAGAAAAACTGTTAAACAAAGCAAAGTTGTGCACAGTAACCTGCCCAGCATACGAGGAATGGCAGCTCACTAGACTCAGAAGAATGTTCAGTGCCAAAACTGATGCAGAAGCAGAGCAGATGGCAACCACAGTGCTAAAAGTAAAATGTTTGCTGTTCAGCAGGGTAAAATCTGAATCCTGAGCTTACACAGAGGTGCATCAACTCCATCTCAACACAATCTCAGCTTTTCTCACCTTTGCAAATGTACCTCTGACATCTCTCTTCAAAGTGCCCACTAGGACTTGTAAAGTAGGTGTTGAGCTGCTAACTTACATATTTATTCTATTAATTTTAACAGCATTAAGCTGCTTCCAAATGTCAGACTTCCTTTGTAAGATTTTTACTTGGACTGTTTCAGCACTCTGTATGCTCTGAAAAATGCCTCTAACATTTATGAATCTGATCAAAGTATATTCCTACTAACTGTGCTCAGTTTATATCTGCATGGGTGTTAGTTAGGGGTGGGAGCAGGTTTAACACCACCCTGTAGAGTGTTGCTGGAGGCTAAACATCACTCTCCTTCATATTCAAACCACGGCCACCTTCATTTGTATCACCTGCAGTTAACATCTCCAGAGAAGTCCAGTACCCTTTAGACTTTCTTTCTCAGCAATACTCTTGCTTTATCTTGGCTGCTCTTGTTCTACAGCTTAAGCATTTCCTGAAACATGATGGAAGGGATGACTCATGAAGAACAATAAAGAGAAGTTTCCTTCTGCATAGCCCCATTTTCAATCAAATGAAAAGTCTACCCATATCACTCCTCTAGAGGAATGTGCTTAGGCAACATTTCCCTAAGCAATCCAGCCCCCAAACTCTTCACTGACTTTGCCAGAGATTTCTGAAGGCTGAGAGGAAATATGCAGGGCACAGGTATCCAAATGCCCAAAGCAGAAGTCCCACTGTGTCTCTATGTGAGAAAAGGGGAGGAAAGCTGCTGTGACATGGTCTAAAGCAAAACACATATTTTGATCGTTTTCTCCCCAGAAGGAGTGCACTCAAATAGAGCTGGACTTTCAAAGAAGCCGGTTAGCTCCTAAATCCCAGTTAATGTAAATGGCACTCAAGCTACAAACTAGTGGGCTTAAAAAAAAAGGGGGAGGGGGGGGGGAGGGAAAGAAAATCAGACATCCATTTGAACAGCTCTACAAAGAGCTTAAAATTAACGGAGCTTATTTTGATTTCTTCATTTACATAAGTCCACTTGATTCTAATTTAGTTAACAGCAGCTAGAAAGCAGAACTTAAGATAGGTTGGTTATTGCCACTGCCTTCCTAAGAAAATGATTTTTAGTCAAATGGAAGAACTTCAAACCTACACATGTAGCTAAACAATACAGTGCACAGGTGAGTGAAAGGATTACTGACCCACCTGGAAGTGAGATAAATGTAAATACATTTGCCATTTAACAATCCTAAGACCTGAAAAAGTCTTGGCCCTTTTGCCAGGAAGACAGATTCAGAACAGTCTCTGAGTACCTGATTTACTGAATTTACATTGAAAAAGATCAGTTGTGTAAAAACATAGAAGCTTCATTTTCTGTATTTCAGGATGGGAAAGGAAAAATATTCCCTTGGATGTATGGGTGCATTATGAAAAGTGCATCCCGCAGGTCTAGGGAGGTTCTCTTCCTTATCTATCTGTGCTGGTGAGACCACACCTGGAACACTGTGTCCAGTTCTGGGCTCATCAGTTCGAGAGAGACAGAGATCTGCTGGAGAGGCTCCAATGGAGAGCTATGAAGATGATGAAGGGACTTGAATATCTCTCCTATGAGAAAAGACTGAGAGACCTGGGGCTGTTTCGTCTGGAAAAGAGAAGGCTGAGAGGTGTAGGTGCCAGGCTCTTTTTGGTGGTGCCCAGTGACAGGACAAGGAACAACAGGTACAAGAGAACATGGGAGGTTCCACCTCAACACTAGGAGATACTTCTTTATGGCAAGGGTGCTGGAGCCCTGGAACAGGCTGCCTAGAGAGGTTGTGGAGTCTCCTTCTCTGGAGACTTTCAAAACCTGCCTGGATGCATTTCTGTGTGATCCTGCTTTGGGAGTGTGATCTCTGGAGGTCCCTTCCAACCCCTAACATTCCATGATTCTGTGATCTTCAGTTCTGAACTAACACTAGAGCAAAGCTTGTTCTGAAAGTTAAGAAAAGCTACTGACATTCAAGGAAGGACAGGATTTTCCTGCAACAGAATATGGAAACGGAGGCTAAAGATCTCTGCAGCTGCCTGAGAAGTTCCACTTGTCAATCTGATAGGGTATTTCTGTGTCCAGCATCCCCTAAGTCAAAGCTTTTAAAAAACATTTGCATTTAGATTTTCCACATATTAAACATGAAAGCATTAGCATTCCCTGACCAACATGTAATTCTGATTTAAATGCAGACCTGATGTATGAGAGATTTAAGGATTATTACAGACATTCATCTCTATGAGACAGCAAAATTAAATGTCTTATAATTCCTGATTTGTCTCCAGAAGAGGCTGTATTGTCTAGGAAGAATGTCTTTGCCCTGTCTGCTAATGAAAAGACTTTACTGTGAGGTAAAAAACAAAACAACCCCACCCCCAAATAAAACCCACCCAGAAAAGCATCACACACTTCTCTTCCGGGTGCATTTGTTTCAATTACTGCTCAAAACACAGAAGTTTCTCACACACACACCCCCACATGGTGAGGGTTTATGGGGACTGCAATGGAAATTGGCATCAAGTGGCAAAAATTGACAGGACAAACACAAGACCAGATGTGGATACAAAGCTTCAGGAAAGAGCTGTTCAGCAATAAGGTATCTCCCATCTTCAGCTTCTGAAGTTAATACTTGTACAGGGGGAAATTTTGGATGGTAAATCATCTTCAGGTCATCTGCCAGGATTATCTCCTCAACAGGCAGCTGTGAGGAAGTCTCCAAGTTCATGCTATTGCCCAAGCTCTGCCCAGACCATTAACCAAGGTGGAAAAGAACATTTTTTTAGAACTCCAGTATGACCACAAGAAGCCAACTAAAGAACCTAAATGCTGTGATTCTCTGGGCCAATGACTGAGATGATGTGCCCTCTGTGCACTATTCTGCTCCTAATACACAGGAAACTCTCAGTACTGATGTCATGCTGCTATATTGAAGATGACAGCCTTCAACCATGCCTGAAGTCCTCATTCTTGGTCTCACAAATGGCAGTATGTGTGGGCAGAAGACCTGAAACCCAGTAGCTTCAGAAATAAAAACTGTCACAGGTGGAGACTTAAATAATAATCAGCTTCTAACTTTCAAGAACTCTCTCATTTCTGCATGGCAGTAACAAGAACTGCAGCATTTATGACAGCCAATGAGTTGTGGCAACTTCTTCTCTGTACATTCGCTGCTTACAAAAATCAGATGCGGAATTACAGACATGTGCAGCTTCTGACCCTCTCCTTATCGTTACCAACTCCTAATTAGAAGGACCCTATTCTAGTTGACTATCTTTCGTGACAATCATACCAGTTACATTTGTCACTTCCATCTGAGGATGAAAATCCTGCAGAAGGAATTCTTCACCCCAGCTAAAGTGTTAAGTTGGAGTCAAGACACCAGCTGATGGTACCTGTTCTGTGCTTTGTGCACTCACACACAGCTGACACCATTTCCAGTCCCCCTCTCCGCACCTTCATCCTCAAGTGCTGGTTGCACTCTTCCCATCATCTCGACATTGGCTTCTCTGAGTTCAGAGATCTTTTGGAAACATCATGCTCCACAGCTGCCAGCTCAGAAAGACAAGATCAATCATGGGATGATCTGTACAAAATAAATGAAACCTGTGTGCATAACATTTCTTTCCTTGGAATCGAGGGTATTTTTGGCTCAGTATCTTCCTCTGGCACCTTTACATTGATCTCTCTCCTTTTCATCCTTCTCAGTTTGTCCTTGAATTCACTTGATGCCACTTCGTTTTCTGAATGACAAATAGCTACTACATCCTGGGGCAGGAATTGCTTCAGAGTTATTTATGCAACTGTTTGGAATCTATTGTACTGTGAATAAATATTAATATATAGTTTAAATGTGAAATCTCAATGCAAACTAAACATTTCAATTCTATTACATACCAATAAAATAAAAGAACCCATCAAAAATATCCATTTACACAGGTCCACGTTCATATTTACTACTCACCTACCCCCCAAAAGAAGACAAACTCCCCAACCTCAAATTCGCATTTAGAGTTCAGGAACAATGTATTACTCCTAAATGGAATACTCTGGGGGAATCAGAGGTTGTGGGAAAGGCTCGAAGGAGAAACTGTTGGCTGGAGGCAGAGCACCAAGTGGAGCAGTCTCCTCTCTGGACAGCAATCAAGCAGAGTCTTTTGGAGGACATAATTTGCAGACTGTTGAAATCTGCTTTTACTTTTCTGGAAAGCATCACTGTTTTGAAGGAAACAATCTGACCATGAAACCATGATTCTATAGCACATTTCCACTAATGTGAAGGCCAAAGATCAGGGAGCTGTTAGGTTATTTCTTGAACACCATGAGGTACTGTTTTTGACAAATGGCATCTGATGAATTTGTTGAGACACAGATTTCAGTTTTCTCCATATGCATCCATAATTAGCACGTTAATGAGGGCTCTTGCTCTAAAGGAATGGCAAATCTGTCTCTCCTAAAACTCCTTGAAACTCATGCAGAGAAAAACAAACATTGCCTTCCATATAAATGACTCCAGGAGAAGCCACCCTTGATTAATGCTGCCAATTTTCTCTCAACCCCTGATGCAAGAAGATGCCAAAGCAATGTTATCACAAGGGTTTGTTTGCACAGCTTTAGGAAATGAGAGTGATCTCCCAAGCACCTGACACAATACTCAGGTAGAGCAAGTAAGAATTAATTGGTATCTTTTCCACCTCCCTCCCTGAATTTCAGATGCTGAAACTGTTTCTTTCCCTTTACTGAACCAGCTCGGCCTAGCCTAGCTTGTCCCGCAGTGACATGTATATTGAATACAAATCAGACAGCAGAGCTTTAAATCTGTGTTGCAGCTCTCATTTCCAATTCGAGAACTGTACTATAATCATAAGCTTCTGGTGGATGAAAGGAAATCAGCTCTCTGAATATTAGCTAATGCCACATTTGCAAGTCCTGAAGAGATCTGTGCTGTATAAAAAAAAAAAGAAGAAAAAAAAAAAAAAAGGGGGTGGGATGGGAGGGGGGAAAGAGAGAAAAAAAAAAATAGATCATTTCTGGTGAACCTCTATATATGAATCGCTTTGTACTGCTCGACTGATAGAAGCGATGCCTGTGCTGGGATTAAACCCTTTTCATCATAAAACCTCATCTGGTTCGGAGTCCAAGTCCATCAAACCTTTTCCCTTTAAAGTCCCGCCTTTGATTCCACATCAATTTATTCAAACCGCAGCTGGGTGGCTGAAAAACGAAAGGACAGCATCATTTAAACCAACCATGTTCCTAACTTGAAAGAAGGGCTATAATTAAAAAAATGGGCATAAAAGAATGGAAATGGGATAATATTTTTTAATGGTAGTTCAAAGGCCGACAGATGTCAGAGCCTTTGAAGATGTCAGTACACTGAGCAAGAAGTTGCCATTAAATAGTTTGCCTGAGAGGTGAAGCAGCTTTTTAATGACTGAAAAAGCCCTTGCAGACACATCCTTGTGTTTTTAATTTGTCAGAGTTTCTGCAGTATTTTCTGATTAATGACACATGATTATAACTGCATAGCTTACATAGTTTTATACTTTGTTAAATGAATACTTGATTCCACATTCCTTCGGTGCCAGATAAGAACAGGAAAGCTTTACTACAGAGTCCAAAAACTATTCAGCTTGCTCAAATATTTATGGCAGTGTGAGGGGATTGGCCAGATACAGAGCTACTATGTGTTGTACCTTTTGTTCTTTAATGGTGCTATTACTACTGCCAGTACAATGTGCATGCATTGAGTGAGCATGTGATGCAGCGATGCATTGTACCCTTCTGCCCCAAACAACCACAGCTTTCAGAATTCACTGATGAACAGAGTCACCAAATCAAAATAACATTCAGAAGAACTCCTCGGTTGATCCTAAACAATACCAACAATGGCTGCCAGTGTATTGTGAGAGGAAAATCAGTTTGCTCAGTATTGCTCACATTGCTAGGAAACACCATGTTTAGAAGAACAGCAGTGATAAAGGCAGAGCCCATCCTGGGCTGAGGAGATGCTCCTGCAGTATCCTTCCCCTCTCTATTAACATATGCAAATTTCTTCTACTTTCACCACGAATGGAGAATGTAGTAGCCCAAAACACAAGATTTTTTTTGCTCCCAGAAGTAAGCTCTCAGTCTTTTGTGAAAGTGTGCCTGCCCAGATGAGCAGGTAGAGCACAGGGAAGCAGCCCAGCCCTGAGGAGGGACAGGAAAAGCCAGGGCTGCCTTGTGTTGTATCACACCTTGGAGAAGTCATGAAAACGCAGTCATTAGGAGGGAACTTGATCAATGTACTGTTCTTGCTGCTTTTCTAACCTAGATTCACCTTGTTAATTGGATTAGAAAAAGGAATGGACTTAGCTAAAACTTACCATACAAAGAGATGGGAGGTACCTCAGCAGAGCTTTGTGAAATCAGTTGCTGGTCTCCCCAGAACATTTACACCATTTCATAAGCCTGAATATTTGGTTTCTTGAAATCCATACCCCCGAATGGGTTCCAGCAATACAAATAATTACCACCAGCCCCTAACCTACTGCTTGTCAATGTCATGATGATGATCAGGTAGCTGCAGCACCTCTCCAATGAGGACCGGCTGAGTGAGCTGGGGCTGTTCATCATGGAGAAGAGAAGGCTCCAGGGAGACCTAATAGCGACCGGCCAGTACCTGAAGGGGCCTACAAGAAGGCCACAGAGGGATGGGTTGCAAAGGCCTGCAGTGATAGGATGAGGGGCAATGGTTTGAAATTAGAGAAGAGGAGATTTAGGTTGGATGTTAGGAAGAAGTTCTTTAGCATGAGGAACACTACAACATGTTGCCCAGGAAAGTAGTTGAGGCCCCATCCTTAGAGATCTTCAACATCAGGCTAGAAAAGGCTCTGAGCCTCCTGATCTGGTGCAGGATGTCCCTGCTGACTGCAGGGGTGTTGGACTGGATGACCTTTCAAGGTCCCTTCCAACCCAAACCACTCTGTGATTCTATGTGTCTATCCTAGGCAGCACACATGTCTCCTGGAAGTGGCAGGAACCTCAAGCTTAGAAATCTCTCATGACAGCAACTACAGCAGCAGATCATGCAACTATTTCTAAACAGCCCAATGTACTCTGTGTTTGCAGTGGCTGCCTTTCCAGAATCACTTTCCTTGCTGTTTCTCTTTCTAAATCCATTTCACAGATGCCAATACAGCAGAAAGCACAGACTACAAAAGAATTCAAGCTGTCAGAGACAACTTTAGAAGAATTGTGGAAAGAGAGAGTTCACTCTTTGTGGGATTTTCAGATCTGTTTCAAGTAAAAACCACTGTGTCAGAGGTTTTTGTCTTTTAAAAAATTATTATTATTATTATTAAACTACATCAATGTTGTTTTTGTGAACTCTGAAGAACAACTTTAAAGCCTGACAACGGAATATTCACCACCAGGCCAATAGTTTAGGGGCCAAAAGTAAAGTTCTCTTATTTCAGGAGGACTTTCACACATATGAATACCAATTACTACGAGATATGTAATTGCCCTTTGAAATATATTGTTTTCTCCATTAAACAGAAATCTACAGCATCCCTGACATCGATTCCTGTCATTTTGTCATGATAAACACTCAGGTATTAAGTACCTTCCACATCATGCACCCAGGCATGATTCCAATTAGTGCTGAATAGAAGACAAAATGTCAGCCTAATAAGCTTCAATTTGCAAACCTTTGAACACTTGATGATATCATCACTTTGCCAATCATTCCTTGTTCCTTTGGGTTCTTTCTTTTTCCACATCACCCTCCCTGTCAAAAGGAAGTCTTTCAAATCTACAGGAACAACAGACATAAATGTCAGTCATTGGTCTGTCTGAGCGAAAAGATCCAAAAATTACTCCCAGTACATCAACAACCAACTATGATGTGCACAATGCTCCCTCAAAGCTAATTTGCTGCCAACATGTAGAGTAATTGGGGGAAAAAAGTCTACTTTAAAGTCATACTGGGAAAAATATTTTTTTTTGCACAAAATCCATGCTCAAGTCCTTAAATCACTGTCATAGGCTGTGCCACTCCTTCAAGATGAATGAGCAGGATTTGTTAAGGGAAAATGACAATCACTTCTTCAAAGGTGACTGGACCAAAAAAGAGCTCTGCTGGCTGACTTCATACTGGAAATATTCACTGTATTTTAAAACCATGCATTTGCTTTCTAATGTGTTACTTAAAAAAACAAACAAACAACTGAAAACCACTAAACAAACTCAGAGGTTTCCAAGAAGAAAAGAAACTACTTGCCAAAAGGCACGTACAGTTCTGTAAGCTGGATCATACAAACCTAGCCCACAACCACAGCCTGCAGCTGAGGACACCTTCTCTGTCTGGAGTTTCTCCAGACATCCCTGCTCTTGCCTGGGTGTGAGGGAAAGCAAAGACAACATGGCATAAGAAAAGACAAGGAGATAACAAACCAAGATGGGAGATGTGGAGCAGTACAAAGGACTATGTGTGCCCTGGCAGCTGGTCCTGCCACATGCAGAGTCCCTAGCTCTGGCAATGGTCTCTTCTGAGGTGACTCTCTGGAGAAGATGGGTCACAGCAGGGCTGAGCACAGCACACAACCAGTGACCAACAGGCTCCATGACCCAGGTCAAACACAATTCCTTGGACTGTGCTGAGTTGCCCCACTTCTTTGGTTTGCAAGTCCCATCACGCCTGGACAGAAGACCTTTGCTGGCATGCATCTGTTACTGCTTAGAAGTGGCAGGAGACAAAACCCAGCCTACACCACACATGGCATGCCAAGAGGCAGCACTTTGGTAGAAAAGGAGACTGAGCAGCTCAAAAGGAATGGATCTGGAAGCGCATCCTGGAGCTAAGATGGGCCGGGAGCACACATGGAGCATGGCACCAGCATGAGAAACCATGCTGAAAGAGTGCAGAGCACTTGGCTACCCATCCAGCTAATGGCTTAGCAAATTCCTAACATCTGAGGCAGAAAAAGACACTTTGAAGAGTTGCTACAGGCACCAGGGCTGGGCCAGTGGGTGAACAGCTGCTGAGATGTTTAACTGTGGGGCACTCAACCTGGTGTCTGCACCAGTAACATCTTCTTCAGATTCGCAGACAACCCACCATGAGGGTTTGGGGTTCTCTTTCCCCTCATAGCTTGTCCGTGAAATAGAGGAAAACCAGAGAAGTTCTTCTGTTTTGTTTCCTGACTAAAGCAATACAGGGAGGAATAAGCAGAGTGGTGGCAGGGCACCCAGGACAGTGCAGTTATGACAGAAGTATCTCAGCTGCAATTTGTTACTGGTTTTCCACTTGAAGGTTTCTCTGCACCACTTTAATGTGGGTGCATGTGGAGCTTTATGGATGGTCTCATATTTCTCTACTGACATATCTTCAGCCAAACTATGTTAGCTACAGGAGAGGACAAGGCTTTGCACTGGCTTTGTGATTTCTTTTTCCCTCATCACAAACCACATAAAAGAAAAATACAAATAATCAGCTCTCCAAAATTGCTATTTATTACCTCATCATGAAACCGTCCACTGGATCCTGCAGTGGTATTGAGTAATATCATTACTTCAACCATAAAGAGGTTGTATTTATTCCTCAAAAATTGGGAAAATTAGCATCCATATGGATCTTATTGTTTTAAGAGCAGTAATGCTGCCAAAAGAAGTGGTGTTAACATTCCAAACTAGAGATTGTCATAATTCCTCCTCTAATGTTTCATTCTTTCATTTGGTATTTATAATACCTCTGAATTGAGGAGCTGAATGGATCATAAAATCTCCCCTATCAGATAAATCATTTAACAGATAGACTACTGTTCAAAATTTGATTTATGGTGGCAGTGAGTGAATGGAATTAACATCTGCTGACCTAAGGAAGAGAAAACTAAATTGATTTAGGATAAACTTTCCCTAGAAAAGGGACAAGAGAATGAAGTACACTCCAGAAAAATTAACCACTTAGCTTGCCAGACATAGCACCTTGGCTCGTAGTCACAGACAGGATATCCTAACCTTTACCCCTGGAAAAATTCTAGAGTAAAACTCCATGAAATGAATTTCCCAGCACATGAAGAACAAAAGGGTCACTGGGAACAGCCAATCTGGATACGCTAAGGGCAAATCATACTTGACCAAACAGATTGCCTTCTACCCTAAGTTACAGTGAACTGTCAGCACCTTTTGATCTTGACTTCAGCAAGGCTTTTGATAGAGACTTTTATAGCATCTGGACAAACCTGAAGAGACAAAGTCTGGATGAGTGCACTACAATGTGAGTGGAGAACTCACTGGGCCACAAGGTTTGAAAAGTAAGAGCCAATGGGTAACCACTGACAAATGGCATTTATCAAAGTTCACATGGGGTTGATACAGCTCACCTTCTTTACCAAAGGCCTGGATGGTAGGACACAGTGCATCCTCTGCAATACTGTGGATGGCAAGTGGTCAGTATGATGGAAAGCAGGCTTGCCATTCAGGAGGATCTCAAACTGGAAGCTGGAGGAAACTAGGTTTATTTAGCCCAGAGAACAAAAGACTAAGGAGAACTCTATTTGCTCCCCTCAGCTGAGTGCTAAGAATTGTAGAGAAGACAGAGGCAGACTCTTCTTGAAGGCATCAGTGAAAGGACAAGATGCTACAGATCCAAAGTGTAACAACAGATTTTCCAATGGGATATAAAAGAAAAAAAAAAACAAAATCCCACTGGATTAGTGAAGCAGAAGCACCAGAGTAGGTTGTGCAGGGAGGCTGTGAAATCTCCATCATCGCAGATTTTTCAAAACTCAGTTGGACTTGGCCTTGAGCAACATGATGTCACTTTGAAGTTAGACCTGCTTTGAGTAGGAGGTTGGACACGATGACCTCCAGAGGTCTTTCCTACCCAAACTATTCTACGATGCTGTGAAAAACCTTGACTATGAATTCTGATCTCCCATTAGAGGATGTCCCAGTGGGATGTTTGAAGTAGACATCGCTGCTTTTTTCCAAATTGCTGTACTTGTTCTATGGGCTAAGAGAAGCAGACTTCCTTCTATGCAACAACTCTCTCCAGCAAACTACAAAATAAAATAAGATTAAAAAGTCATTTTCAAAAGAACTGAAACACATTATTAAAGAATGCTGTGAGTCAGCACCCCCTTCTCTGCACAGCAGACATTACCAACAAAGTTCAGCTCTAATATTTGGACCAATCTAATATCATAGAAACTACATTCACAAGAGCAGAGTAAGACTCTTGCACTTGGAATTAACACCAATGAGCACTCTAAAGCCTGGCTTTGGCATGCACTGAACTTCACACAGCAATCACATGCTCCTTTCATTTAAAAATCAACAATTCATATAGTAAGTTGACCATATCTGCAGAGTCACACAGTATTTTTGCCTCTTCACCTCAAATGCTGGAGTTACTCTCATCTGGGTTTGTGTTTCCTGATCCTTTATGACTTATTGTCTGCCAGTGTTAATTATTCACCGCAATCATCACAAACAAACCCTGTTTGCAAAGCCACACCTAGTGTATGTGTTAAGAACTGGCATCAAGATCCTGCTGATAATCAAGACTGATCTCATTTGTTCTCAAAGAAATTATTTCATATTTATTAACATCAATGCAGGAAATAATAACTTTTTCCTAAAAAAAAGGGGTATTGATATAAAATCAAATTACTACCCTATGATACACACCCTGCCCTACACACCAGCAGTGACACGCTCCTCCTTTTCAGCTGCCAATAGTTCATACTAAAACAAAAGAAAAATAAATCTCCAGTACAAAATATTGATTACAAGGCAACATTATTATAATATATATTAAATTTCATACTATATAAGTCCATTTTGCTGCAAAGAACTCCATCTCAGAATCAGAGTTCACATGATATGATGAGCCAGTTTCTATAGCAACTGCTTCCTCTTTTACATACACTGTAGACAGTACAAAATGTCACTCCTCTCCTAAGCTAACTCAACATTTTTAATCAGCAAATGATAATTTATGCACCATTATTTTATGCTTCCAAAGATGGCTTTAGTAAATGTTTCAAATGCTGAACAGCCTGAAGTATAAAGGGACAGAGCAGCAAGTCAAGTCACACCTCCTACACTCATCTTCTCAATTCAGTCCTATCGTGAAAACTGAGAGTCAAGGAAAAATGTGGAAGAGATCATAGATGATCCCCCACTGCAGAAGAACACTTTGATGGTTCCATTAAATGAGGAAGTGGCAGATGTTTATAGCTTGTTGAACAGTCTTTTGAAAAGCATCTCAAACAGAAGCAGCAGCTCAAAAGTGAGGACCAGAAGCTGAGTGCTCAATGCAAAACAACAAACATTACAAGGTGGCTTCCTCTAGTGCCCAGGATGCCTAGATCCTCACCTTGACAAGGGTGCTGGATGGAAGGAACCTTGAGCCTGAAACGTGCTTTAGTGTTAGAACAAAGGCTCATCTTAAACTCTGTTCACAGAGATTATGTCTATGCTGCAGTCCCAATTCTTCCCACAGCTCCCCTGCCTTTCCTCAAGTCCAGCTGGAACTGGTTTTGAGACTACAGAGCCCAGCATGGGACAGGATTTGAGCATCTCCTCAGGGACCAGGAGCACTTGACCATTTCACTAAACTCTAAACTTCACAGCTATACTGTTAGTTCACAGCCCAGTTTGAACACGTCTGTAGGACCCATCATCAGATCCTTGATTTTAATTCATACTTCCCATTAGTGGGATCAATCCCAAGTGAGTCAACTATGACTATCAACCAAGGGAACTCACGCAAGTGCTGCAACAAATATTTGGTAGTTTATGTATTTTACATCAACAATCCCATTCATTATTCGGGGTTGATTGGTGCTAAACTAAACATGCTGCAATATAGCCAAAAACCTTTGTTTAGGAAAGGCTAAAAGGGAATGGCTGCCTGTCTAGAGAAGTCTTGACTGGCAGCCCAACAGCTACTCCCTGAGTCAAATACAACAAACGAATATTTAGATTGTGACTCCATGATTTAGATTGTCTGCAGAGAAAGTCTGCGCAGCAAACAATGCATTTCTTCTCCTGCCAAAGACATCTTCCATTAAGAAAAGAAGTCAAAGAAAAGAAATGAGTCATAGAATTTGTTTACTGTAAGTTGTATACAGAAGAGACTTCAGTAGCACCATCAACATCTGAGTGGTTCACAGGCTACATCTATCTCTACCTTCCAGACACAACACAGCAAACGGTTTCCACTGATACCAGAATAACAACCCTGTGGAAACTGGTGTTTGGAGATATTAGAACAATTACATGAAGCAGAAGAGCTGATCAGTGATTTATCTGTAGGGAACAATAGGGCCTTTCAGATCAAAGTTTAAGCAGGTCTCCAACTGTGTAACAAATGCTCCCCAGTTCCCTCTGTGTTAATGTAGAACCAAAAAGTTACTGCTACAGTAGTACTTACAGAGCAGAAATTGTGCATGTCTTGGGATATTTCAGTATGATTAAACAAGTACATAATATTTCTATTAATTTTTCCTGTTTTTTTCCCACTTGGCAACAACTGACAAACATCAGCACAGCACCATTTCAGCACCAATACACACATGGAGACAAGAGAAACCTTCTCTGTTCCCCCCACTTTGTGTTGATACAGTAATTGTCTATACAGAGCTATAAACGCAGACTAAGGATGTGCTAGAACAAAAATAATGATCATTGCTGCAGTGAAAATAATGATCATTAATGTTTGGGGTTTTGTTTTTGTTTTATTGTTAACCGAAGAGGCTCAAACAGCTGGGAATTAATTCAGAGAAAAGCAGGTGCAAAGCAACAGTTGCAAAAAGATCACTGTTTACAAGTGCAAAGCAGCAAATTTTCAAAGAGGAGACACCAGAAGAGCAAGAAAAGGATGCTCTATACACTGGGCACCAGGGAAAGAGGCACTGATTTCTGAGAAGGTAAAGCAAACTGGGATGATAAAGGCCAAGGGGATTACGGGAAGTGCAAAAGCAAGAGAGGAAAAAGGAAATGGATCCTTCAGCCACAGGAAAATAGGTTATTAACAACTTCCATTCTCACTGTGTGTGTTCACAGGATTTCAGAACCCATAAGGGTTTTCATTTCCCAACCAATAATGATTTGTTGAGAGCCCTATTGACACCCCCAAACTTCAGAGATCTTCTCTTAAAGCAGCCTCACTTTTGAGAGCATCAACTTTCTGCGTTAAAATGAAATACCCTAGGATCAGTGACAAATAGCAGTGACACGTGCCGCAACGTTCCAGCAGCTCTTGACCCATTTACTAACGGATTAAAAGAGTGGACTTGCCAATTATCTCATAACAGAACCTGGAAAGAGAATTCAGTTTCCTCTTGGAAACTTTTTTCCCCCTCTCACTTTAGTACAAAGTGCTGCATTTGAAGTTACAGGGGTTCAAGGTTTTTTCTTCTTCTTGCCCAGAGGTCAGTGGTCAAAGAACAAGCACAAAAATGATCCAACTCTGCACAGCAGCTGGAAGGGAGAAATCTTTGAGCACATTGAGGGCACGTGTCAGATGCTGGGGAGAGAACGACATTCACAGGATGAAGGGAAAATAAAAGGGCACAACTGGCACCACAGTCAAAATGTCCTAACTTTGCTATCTTATTTCACAGAAGCAAACTGGATGCATACTTTGCTGTAATTGGAAGTCTTGCATCAGCAAATCAGTGCCTCAAGTAGCAAGGCTGGTTTGATTGAAACAAAAAGATGATCTCTACCATCCAGGGAGTTTCCTGCTTTGTCAGCTACTGATAAACTAAAATTATTTAGGCAGGTGGGGAATGAATGACCAACCAAATTTAAAGAGGCTTCTAAAAAAAAAAAACAACACCTAAATCAAACAGAAGGAGAGATTCCAAAGAAGCCTTTCAGAAGAAATCCTGTGTTATTAGGTACTGTTTAAAGAATAACAACATTATGGCAGCTCATACAAAACCTATAGGATTTAAAAGACTACCAGAACACAGCATGGCATAAAAGCCATTGTACTGCTTTGACTTTTATTGACCTACATGTCAATTTACTCCTCCCCAAGCATTACAACCCTAGGTGAAAAAAAAAAATATCAAAGCTAGCCTCCTAGAAGTGGATAAATCCAAAAGTTAAAGTGGAATGCCATTGTTAGCCAGAAATTAATGAGCAATACAAAAGGTGATGCACTTAAACCAAGTTCCTTTCCTGAAATTAAACTTGCATTCCAAAGAAGCAGTAACATTATTTTGTATTGAATTACAATCTGGCAAGCAGGGAAATCTGAATTTTTATACTTGAATTCTGATTAAAGCATCACTAAATGTCTTCCTATTTGAATAAAATCTGAGTAGCTGAAGTCCTACACACAAGTAGAGATCTTTGGCACTCAAGGAAAGAAAATAAAATTCATCTTTTCAGTAAGAGTATAATAAATTGTCAGAGCTGTCTTTAGAGACAGAGTAAGGAATACGTATTTTAAACGTCCACTACACTTCCATATGGAAAAGGATTTAAGAGAGAATAACAGCGAATATAGGGACTGGCAGTGAACAGCGGTGCTTTCACCTCCTGGACCCAACATTGAATAGATAGATCCTTCCACCCAAGCTCCTCATATGTGATTAACACTAATTATTATTTAGAGTGTTTCAAAACACTCAGCAGATCTACTCTTCATTTAGCGATGCAAAATGGCCTCTTCTCTTTCAGCGCTTCTTCGCTCTGGTATAAAGCAGCCCTAAAAATTACTGCCCTCAACCAGGGTTGAGATTTAACAGTTTTTTAAAGAGCTATGTGGACATGAACTCATGAAATCTCTTTAGATCTTTGTTAAGAGACTGGCAAACGTTTCCTAAAGGACATTGACCACTAGTCATGTTGGATGTCCAAATCAAACTTGTTTGTAAATGTATGTAAAGATTAAGAAAGTGGACTCAAAACCTGTGCCCGAATTCTGTAAGAAACACCACGGGTGTCTGTTGAGCTCACTGCAAGAACAAAAGTGAATCCTAACACAAAGAGGAAGGAATGAAGGATTATTTATTTTCCAAAGTGGAAAACAACATGTCCTTGAGAGCTGACAGATTCTTACTGCAATTCAAATAAACAACAGCTCTCCCAGTCAAAGGCAATGGCATTTTCTCCCCTGATTTACATGTCATTCTCAGGGCAGCAATGTTCAAACCACTGTACAGGGATAATCAAACCACAAAGACAAGCCCTGTAATAAGGCCAAAGTGTTTGCTGCTCAGATTTGCCTAAGAACTGTGATCGTTTCCAGTTTCCCACATAGCACCTGTAGTAGTATGATATAGCCCACTGCAAAGAGAAAGCAGAAGCGAAGTTTGGGCTCCAATTCTTGCCAGAAATGATTCCCAACAGAAGGAAATAGAGAGATGTACTTACAAGGCACCTCCCAGATCCTCTGAATCTGCTTAAGGTAGTCTCCTTACCTTTGTATCTAGTGTTACACAGAGCAATGCAGTAACTGTAATGAATGCCGGCGTGTAGACAGGATAATTCTACACAATTCTAAACCTGATTTCTCAACC
Source organism: Melanerpes formicivorus (assembly GCF_026170545.1). Taxonomy (NCBI): domain Eukaryota; kingdom Metazoa; phylum Chordata; class Aves; order Piciformes; family Picidae; genus Melanerpes; species Melanerpes formicivorus. The sequence continues at coordinate 4,364,943 of NW_027142373.1, read as the reverse complement.
TGAGCGCCACAGCTCTGTCTTTGTACTCAAACACAACACCAGGAATGAAGGTGAGAGGATGACATGACTTCAAAAAGGCACTTCCAATGAGCTATGTAGTTAAGATGACTCTATCTTGGGCCAAAGACAGACAAAAACAAACCAAACCAAATCCCATTAACAATTTAAGTCTTTCTCCATTCTTACAATAGAGAATAAGGAGTAAGGTTTAATTTTTCAGAAGCCACCTGAATCTCCTCCTCCGAAGTGCTCTCACAAAGTGTTTCTCATTTTCTTTGGAAAAACCATAAGGGTGGAATGGAGAAGTAAGTCCTGGCTCTGCAACACATCCCTCATCCTCCCCCAGCAAGCCGTTTGTTTTCCAACTGCCTTACTTGAGGCAGATTTCAACAGAGTCTGAGTCACCCCAAGGTTAAAAAAATTTTCAAAAAAATATGCAAAATTAAGTGTTCAGTTTCACCTTAGTTACATCAGGGTTGTCAGGAAAAGACACAGCCCACTAGTCTACAGGGAAGTCAAGTGAAAATGCCTCAATGTCAGACTCTTACATCTCCTAGGGAAGGCGGTGGGGCGCGGAAAACATATGGCGTTAGAGATGCTTTACCAAAATGGCCAGTTTTGGGATAAAATAAACCATGCATGATAAGTAATTCTAATGCTGATTAGTAAGATTCCTCTCTGAATACGCTTTAAAGTACAAAATCACCTTAATTTGGTTACTACTGCCATTGCAGGCCTTTTAAATAGGGGCTCTTAGGAAAATATACCCTGCCAGCCTCACAAAATAGATTGCAAAAAAGAAAATGCAATAAGATGGTTTTTGAACTGAAAACTCATAAAGATCATTTTCCATGCTGACAGTGTGCATTTCATCCAGAAGTTTGAAGAGTCAAATGCTACCCCAGCTGGGGGTTATTCTGCCAAATGGCTTCCAACGGTGACCACAGAGATGGAGGATGGGAGGGGTACATGTGTGTGTGTGTAGGAAAATAAATATCACGGTAAGCAACACCAAACCACATCATCTTATCAAACACCCCACATCTGTGGGCAGACACACAATGCAAATCTAGAATGCAAAATCGAAACAAAAAGAGATGAACAAAATTAAATAAAGCCATTTGTGAGTTACCTGCAGAGATTTAAAACAACAAAACCCCATACGAATGAAGCAGATATAATTCATATGGATTTGCCCAGGAAGGAGAAAAGGAGGGGTGAGTGTGAGGGCGTGAGGGGGGGAGAAGGACAGATACCTTTTTTTCCCCCCTAAACAAATCCATCATGAAAGAAAATGAGACAAGATTATAAATAGGCCGAGTTATAGCGCACCATGGGATTTTTAATCTGGCTACCTGTGGTTTTTGCAGTTAAAGCCCTATTCAGCAGTGGGCAGGGAGGGGGGAAAGCGGGCAAAAAAAATAAGAAAGACAGAAAAATGGGGGGAAAAAAAAAAAAAAGAAAAAACCCCAACAAAACGAAATGAGGTTTGGGTGCCAGTTTCGCAAATGCTCAGGCAGTGCACCACCAACAATGCTGGCAAACAGGAAAGAGCCATTATTAGCATTTTCTAATCAGCGTTCTCCTCTCAAAGGTTATTGATCGTTACCTGCGCGTCTCGTTTCCTGCATTCTTGAGTTTGAGTCTCGTGCTCTGCCATGGCAGCGCGAAGCTGCTTCTCCCGTTTCTCCATTTCCCGTTCGTGGTCTCGGACCAGGCTGTCCTTCTCTGCGTTGTGCTGCTGGAATAGGTGCGTCTTCTCCTGTTCATGCTCCAGCTTCAGCTCCACTATCTGATTGGACAGTGAGGAGTACAGTTCATCAATAGAACATCCTTGTCGTCATGACAACTCGTCTACAGCTTAATTTTCCCCTTAATTTCATCAAGTTGGCAATTTTATTTTTACGTCACCATTACCTCACCTTTTAAAAAGCCACCATTAGCGTGACAGAATTCCTCCAGACAATTCCAACAATGGAGACAACCCAGCAAATCCGGCGCATCCTTAACCAATTTCTTGGTACAAATGTCGGGAGCCAACGGAAACAGCCACAACAACAACAACAAAAAAAAACATTTGCATTGTCGCATTCGGTCTTGGGTCCGGTCCCCCCCCATACCCTGCTGCGGCTCATCGGCAGGGCTGAGGAGCTGAAATGGTTAACAGGCAGCCTGCTCTCCCCATTGCTTAAATATACACACACACAACCCCCCCAAATCCCAGCAATTCAATCTCTTAAGGATTTCTTTATGATTTCCAAAGCGAAAGCTCTTCCTTCGATATTCCTCATCGCTGCCGTATATACAGTTGTCTTTTTTTGCCCTTTTTTAATAAAAAAAGAAGAGAAAATTATAAAAAACAACCCACAAAGCTCCATTATCCTGTTGTCAGCTACGCTATCCCAACATAAACAGATGTATGTGTTCCAGAAGGGCACCTGCTGTGCCGCAAGCTTGCACCATGATTTCATAAGAAGCCCTCTATTCTCAGGATCCTTTCCCAGTCCGCACCACACTGGATGCTGTGACCTTGGCCACTCTTAGCCTCTCCCCGCTAGACTGAATGGCAGCCCGAGACCAAGGGCCTGGTTGCCGCAGCTTTGATACTAATCCTCCCCGCCGGCGCACAATGGCACCCTACCTGGCCTGCACACTGGAGCAGCCAGGCTGCCTTTGAAGCAGGTGATGAATAGGGACGGCAGGAAGCCGCTTCCCCACTGAACTCCGGGCCACACAGCTGCTAAGAACAGTCACTTGGATTTTTCTTCAGTTTTGGTGGATTTCAGAGAGGGGGGGAAGAAGGAAAAAGAAGAAAAAAAAAAAAAAAACAGAAGCAAGCAATCAATGCTGTTATCATGAAGATGGTGGGTTATGTTCAGCGTGAGAAAAAAAAGAAAAGGAGAAGCGCGACCGGGAGGAGCCGGCTGTGTGTGCGCCGAGAGCGCCCCGGCACCTTATCTTAAAGCTGTAGCATTCAATTCTGCAAGAATATTGCCTGTTGGTGCAGCTTTTGGGCTGAAAATTAGAAGCCAAGTGAAACAAAAAAGCATTTTTGCCCATTTTCTTCAAGCAGGAATCGGCACGTTCCGGGTTTACAAGGAAAATAATGTCGTGGTGCTGAGGCCAGGAGCATTTGGTTGGACTTGATGATCTCAAAGGTCTTTTCTAACCTAGTTTAATTCTGTTCTATTCTATCCTCCCAAGAAAGGAGCAAGTAGAACAGATGCAGTATTCCACAGTTGAAGATATCTACATTATTTAACAACACTAAAGAGCTCATTAACAGGCATCTGAGGTCCCTGAAGGAGTTAACCCCCCAGGAGACAACACATTATCTGTGCTAGGCCTGGGATCCTTACATGAAGTTCTTTGAATCAGGTTTTTGCCCAAGGTTTGATGACAAAACTGGTTCCTTTTCAGATGCTAGTGGTGTCCTTAGGTGCCTAAATTGAAGGAATTCTTGCTCCTTAACTGTAGAGGCTTGGCTTGAGTTATGGGGGGAAATGTTTAATGGATTTTAACCAGTCAGACCTGATCAGTAAGAAGTCAACAAGAGGGGTCTTTTTCTTGAAATACTTCCTTTCCATGACAACTGAATTTTCAGCTGCTTGTGTCTTGAGTAAGACATTTCCTCGTGGAGAACTTCAGTTATTTGGTTTTCACTGTTCTACCTGAAGAAAAGGAATAGCAGCAGGCAGAGAACATGTGCCCAAAGTGGACAAGGGATGGATCCTGCTGCTTCAACCAGTTGAATGCTACACATGTATGCCACCACTTTACCCAACCACAGTAATTTCAGTTTTATTCAGTAACCTCTTCCCTTACAGCATCGATACTCGACACACAATGATTTTGAATGTCAGAGGTGGAAAGAGCTAAAAGGCATCAAGTCCTGAACGCTTCCAGCTTGCTGCATGGGAAGAGAAAGAATGGCAGCGCAAGGGGAGGGGTTTTTTAAAGGCAAATTTGTTGAAGCAAAAAAAGAAACACACAGCAGTTAAAGCAAAGTGTTCCCCATGATGGTTTTGTTTTGCTTTTCAGAGATTTCTGGCAGGAAGCAGAGGTGGACAGACAAGAGAAGACAGAAAGGATGGGGATGAGACCATTATCTTCCCACAAATTCAAAGGCATTGAAAGACCATCTTCCCTAAGGAATATTAACAAGTACCCCAGGTTTGTAACCAACAATCCATGCTTTCCTGTGCAAATCACATGCAGTGACTGAGCAGCTCTGTGAGTGCACTGGTGAACGCTCACTGAACCTCCTCTTCTCCTCAGAACTGCTGCCAAACACCACGGTTTCTCTCCCACTCCTCCCTTTCTCATTCTTGTATTGTTGTTGGGTTTTTTGAAAGGAAAAATAAATTAACGTGCGCCAACAAAAGGGAAAAAAAAACCACCCAGCCATGCTGGGTTTTAGCAACAACAGGACTGCATCACAGGAAGCTGCATCAAAACTAAATTAATTCTTCATACGTCAGTATGGATTCTGCCTCCTCTTTGAGGTAGAGAAAGCTTTTACGAATGATATAACAAAACCACTTCCTTTAAAAACTGTATTGTGTTCAGAGCTTTCTGCATCTGCCCTTAGATGCTCAGCACTTCATCAGACTGCATTAAAATTTCCCCTCAAACCCAGCCTGCAAGTGCCCAGCAGCCAGATCCTTCTAGGTGCTATACATTTCAGGCAGACAAGGAACACGATATCCACAAAGGGAATTAGGGGCGAGGCTGAAAAGAAACATTCATTAAATAATAGTGTGTGCCCCATTACCATAATCAGATCGCATTCATTGTGGCTTAGATGTTTCCTCATTTTGCCCTCCCAAAGATGAAAACCTCTTATTCTCTTCTCTGTGCATCTGTTCCTGTCTCCCACCACGGCCTGGAAACTAAACCAAGCAGGATTGCCTGAGCCCATGTAGCTGCCCTTAGTGAAAAACTATTGCAAACTAACGCAAGTATTTTAGAATCAGGATTTTCCTTTACCTGAATTCTTAGTTTTTTAATTCTTTCTGCACTATTATACTTGAACCACATTCAAAGCAACAGCCAATGGCTAATTTACTAAACTATCACTAAGATTATACCATTTCTCGTGAAATGTCTGCCTTGAACTGAAATTTAGCAACGTTTCCGTACTTATGCAGAGCGAAGATTTTTGAAAGCAGAACAAAATTATGAACAAAATGCTAAAAAAAGATCAGTCCAAGAACTCTTGACAGTCTTTTGCTGGTCATTCACATAAATAGACCCAAACTGCCAAACAAATCTGGTAGCCTGGCTTCTTCCCATACCATGCAGAACACCAACAACCAAGCTACTGCTGGTCTCAGGCAGAGCGAACTACGCCCAAATGTGGAAGTGCTTTAGAACAACCTGCTGAAACACGAGACAACGTAACATAGACCTCAAGTGACATCATGCTGCTGTTAGTGCTGGTTCAGTTTGTGCACCAGAAGAACAAAGACCTATGTAAACAGGCTGCTGATTGCAGAAGATATTTTCAGGAGTTGAACACTTGTAACATGATCAACATCAGCAAATACCTTTTCAAAGTCCCTAGTATAGACAAGACCTTCTACTACCTCCTTTTTGCTTTTACATCACACACTAAGTTTAGGCTTTTCAATTTTAGAACAATTTCAGCTTGTTCTCAAGAACAAGTATGCCTTTGAAATTCTTTTTATAGTCCCCAAAGGAGAGAAAGGAAATTAGTTAGCTCACTACCTCTTTGAAAAAATCTAGCTGCTACAATAAATATTTGACACCAAAGTACGAAAATTCATGTAAATTTATGTCCACAATTCCTGAAATATTGTAACTAACACCTACACAAAATATGGTTTTGCATAGCTGGATGCTATTTTTTTAGCACTGTTTTGGCATACCTCAGACTTCTGAGGGCTGGAGAAGCCACCAGTAAATTACACACGCTGGGGCAAAGACCTGCACTAAACTCACTCATACAGCACGCATGGAGCACGTCTATTTTTCAGCAGTTCTATCTTCTGAGCATTTAAGAGTGTTTGTAAATCAGGTGTCTTCATTGCTCAAGGCCAGGCCTAGCCTCTGCTCAGCTCAGGATACAACACATCATCTATCCCCAAATTACAACTCAGGCAAAATAGAGCATTTTCCGTCTCCTAAGCCTATAAATAACCGTGCGTGTTTCAGGAGGATATGGGGATTACCCATCTCTGCACATACTCTGCTTCTAAAAGTAATCTGATAGAACAGGCTGCAGGATCGAGTATTAATCGTGCTGGGCTCTGGCTTAGCATAACTTTGGGCAGAAAAGAGGAATCTTCACTGCAAGGCAAGGGAACGTAGCAGAACTACTTTGCAGCGGATAACTTAAATGGATTTCAGAAGTACACTTTTTCTTCTGTGGTTTGGGGTTTTTTTTGAGATTTTGCTATAATTTGGAACACAAAACACTCCCAGGATACAAGGGATGCAATGAGCCGAGGGCAAATGGCACAGTGAAAAATACATCAGTGCAGAAACAGAGATTACTACTGCAGTAGTAATAGGGTAATGTATATTCATACAATATATCTAGGCTAATGTATATGCATGGCTGCATGTATGTATATGCAGGCTGCAATAATTTAATTGGCATGACACAACTGGCATTGTGTTTCCTGTTATCTTTCACCTTATAATCAATGCTAATATCTGCATGTCCACTGCAAACTAAGAATTGCAAGCAATCTCCTAAAAGAGACAAACTGGTCTATTAACCAAACTGCAGTTTGAGTTATTCTCCCCTTACAACAACACATCTGAGTGGTCCCACACAGGAACACACCCAAATGGGTCTTGAACACCTCCAGAGAAGGAGACTTCACAACCTAACCTCTCTGGGCAGCCTGTTCCAATGTTCTGTCACCAGGCAGCACAAACCTCACCTCAATCCTCTTATCTTCCTAGTCCTCCTGCCATGAGTAAATTTGGTTTTAAATCACCAGCATGCTGGAAATGAAGTTGCATCCCTGTGATTAAATCACACTTAGCACCATGATGAAGGTCAGGAGGTCCCACTCCCCTCCCCAGCCCTCCTGCCAATACAGTCTGCAAACTGAGGTATTCCTTTCAAATTAATAAACCTCGAGTCACTGCAAATAACAGTTTGTGGCAGGCTCAGGTACAGAATTTACTGTACATAGGCTTTGTTTTGGGATTCAGAGTTTATCCAAGGACCTTCTTTGAACACTGAGAAGAGACTTCACAGGCACTCGCAGCCTGACTTGCTATTTACTGCAGGCACCACTTTATATTCCTGGAACCGTCTCACCTCGCCCTCCTCCCCACAAAGTTGATTCTGTTGACTATACAGGGAGCTAAGGCTTTTAACTCTGAATCACACATGAGTTAGATGCCTGCAGGAGCCAGTGTAAATACCCATCCATCTGGTTAACAATTCTGTAAATAGCAATGGTACAGCAAGATTTCCACCCACTCTTTACTTGGAGGTTAAATTTGTATCCTTTTCCCATTTGTGAGTTTTAGCTAACATCAGAAAATGAAAAGTTGATGTTGTTGATTGAAGAAACTATTCCTCAGATACTCTGTGCAAATGGCATTCATCTGTGTTTTAGGATGGTTCAAAGGAAGCATTTATGCATCCTAGATTAATTTATTAAATGAAATTTATGCAGCTTGTTGCTGAAGACATGAAAAATTTAGAGCTGCTGCTACCGTGCCCAGTTGGCCTCCATGCAAGAGCAGACTGTATTTCAATTATCTTAGACTATAGACAAAGAGGAGAGGAACAAAGCCTTTCACAAAGACTGCATCCTTGTAACTAAACCAGCATACTAAAAATGGATTGTGAATCCCTGAGTAGAACTGGGCTGCTTAAAGTACAGCTAAGAAATGCCTGGAACATTGGTCTGTCTGAGCAACACCATGGTTCAAGCACCTCTCTGCAAATATTTTCATGTTTTCTCCATTGAAGTGGAGAAGTAGCAGAGTGATCAAAAAGAAGCTAGGAGAAACATAAAAGAAGCAACAAGGCCACATGAAAATCTAGGACTTAAGTGCAGTGGCAGGAGCTCTTAGCTGAGAAAAGGTGCAGAGACAAAGCAAGCTGAGTGTTAAGTTCATTGTCTCTCTTAGTGTGCCCAGCTGAATGTCTCTGAAGTCTTGAGCATGACAGCAGGCAGTCTAAGGTGCACACAGAGAGATTGTGTCTCATGATAGGACTGAAGATATTTGCAGTTGTTCTGAAGAGGTAACCACCAGCTGGAAGATCAACTGAGCCAGAAGTAATATGCCAAATAGATACAATAGGGCTGTAAACTCAAAGCAGAAGCAACTTCTGCCCTCCTGCTTCCTACCACAGAAAGGCAGAGCGGTCACAGTTAAAGCAGGAAGTCATGAGAAACACTGGCTCCTGGAGGGTCAACTCATACTCCATAGAACTTTCAGCCCATAACACCCTATCAGTTGATCCCTCCTGCAGAACCTGCCCCTCCAGTGCTCCCAAGCCATAGGACTAAATGACATTTCTCAGCCTAAATAGCTCAAGGCCCCATTGCATAGGCTTTTGACAGCCACTCACAAAGTTTTTCACAGACAATACTTACTTCCCTTAAGTAGCTTCCTTTCCAAGTCCCACTCCCAACTCAGCCAATCTGTGCTTTTTACTCTATTCCTTACCTATGCTGTACCTCCTCCTCTCTCACACAAAGTCACAGTCTTTACACCACACTTTCAACACACAAAATGTTCTGGCTGGATTTCCCAGAGAACATGAAAATTCCCCATGAGAATTCTCTTCAGCTCATTTAGCTGCTGAACTCTTGAACATCTGAACTAAAGAGTGTTTATTACCTAAATGCACTTCAAGGGGTGAAAAATGAAGACACTTAGGTCAAAAATATTTTAACTTCAGATAAAAACACACTCAGGTCAAAAATATCCACCACTCTCCAGCATTTTGAGGAGCTATCATTACAATTTTAAACAAAAGCAAAACACCACCATCTCAGCCTTGATAACCCAAACACAGGTGAAATCTCTCGGCACCAAGTCAAACAGTTAAAAATTATCAGGGGAGATGCCTGACCATGAAATATTAATCTAAATAACACTTTAGAGTGTTTTTATGTGGGAGACTGTGCTTGGAACCTCAACATTAAGCTTGTAATGAATAAGATGTTTGTTTCTAAATATATACACTTGTGTATAAAACTAAAGGTTGGGATGACAAAATTCACGTTTTACCTGAGATACCCTCACCCTTTTCTTTAAATTAACCTCCCTAGAAAGTCAGAAAAGATGAACAGGAAGTTCTAAAGAATATTCTTTCTCTCCTCCTAATCAGCATACTTTCCTCTGCTCCAGCAAACTGCTAAAATAAGAACACTTTCCCAACACTGCCTTGGCCAGTCGTCCTTGCTGCTGGCAGGTAAGATTACAGCCAGGCTTTTTGCGCTTTTAACCAGCTGATTCTGCCCTTCTTTATCTAACTCCCTTCCTTTAATATAAAAGGTATATTTAAGCTCAGCCACACCTTTGTCTTGCTCCAGACTTTAAAGTGTAGACTACTTCTCTCATCTTTACCTTCATTTCAAAGTGATTTTGTTAAATACCCAGTAAAACATTTCTGAAGGTGTCCTGTTTCTTTGTTACTTGGCTAAATAGGACAGGACGACAACTTCAATTATTCCTTCATGAGTTTTACAGAAGTCAGGACCCAACAATAAATGTCACAAGAAAGGATTTCCTGAGATATAAGGAGATTCTTCAGCTCTCACGTAACAGCTTTCCAGTTTGCTAAGGAAGCATGAATAATTATCACTTTAAAATGGAATAAAGACTACTAAAGGAAAGATGAATGAAAACAAAAGGCTTATTTATACATTCAGGTTGATATCTAATCTCAGAGAGTATGTCCCTAGCTCAGCAAGTGATACCATCCTGCTATGATAACAATTCACTGACTTTTTCAGTGTCTTCTCCCTGCTAGAAAAATAAAATTTCATAGACTTTGTCTTTCTTACTAATCTTTCATCTCATTTTTTTCCACACTCGCCCAGTCATAGCACTTCAGTAACTATTTATAGCAAAAAATGGGCGTAACAGTGACCACAGTGATCTATTACTGCATTTTCTTAATATGAAAAGGACACACTAATGTCATTGAAACAGTAAGACCTCCAAAAATTCAATGGAAGTTTTCTATTCATGGCAATCTATGAACATCTGCTTGTTGCAGAGTTGACTCTGCTGTGAAGCATCATCTCTGTTCCACCACAAGCGCTCTGCCATGGGACAACAGCTTGCCCCAAGAGATGTGCTGCCTGGGGGTTCCTCACTGATGTGGACATAGGGCAAAAAAAGCGAATTTGTTCACTTTTTTGGTCAAATTTACCTGTCTAAAATCCACTACTGAAAAGTTTGGGGTGACGTTCTTTCAAACGTTTGGGCAGAAACGCTTCCCAGGTATTCTGAGCCACACTGAGGATGCAATTAGAAAGTAGCAGGAGAAAAAAAAAAATAAAAGGGAAGGGGTGCAAAGAAAACCAAACAACCTTTTTTCCTGTGCTGACAGTGCCATAAAGCCCAGCTATAGATACTGCAACCATTTCAAAGGCAGGAAAGGCTGAGGCCTTCGCTGTGGTGTCCACTGGCTTTGAAGTGCCGAGAGCAGCTGCTCCCAGCAGATAGGAACTGTGGTGCTGCTGGAGTTAGGGTTTTTTTTTTTTCTTCAAAATATACTTTCAAATCTAACAGCTGCAAGTAGAACAAAGTTGAGCTAAAGTATATTTAGAGGAAAAAAAAAAAAAAGCAGCCACCAGTTTCTCTCTAAGAGTGTTCTCAGTGGATACTTCAAAAGAAAGTGGCACTGAGTCAGATGAAGCTGGAACCAGGAGCCACACGTGACAGCTGAAACCAAATCCTGCAAGATCCAAATGGTTATCTTTGCCTTATTAATGGATTCCAATGCACTCAAGAAGTCGACAAAATATTAACTGCTATGGGTTTGTAGCTCCCCCCCCCCCCCCCTTAATTATTTTTCAAGGAAACTTAACAAATACATAGAGTAATATATATCAGGTTATTTATTAATATAAACCCCCAAGAAATATCAATATCTATCAGTAGATCTGCAGGCAGAGCAATCTTTCAGCTCCACAACCAACAGACCATGTTCATACCAGTAATCTCTTTGAAATCAGTGTTCAAGGAGAGTCCTGTGAAGCCCAGGCAAGCATTCATATAAAGCAGAGAGGTAAACCCACAGTTCTCCTGCACTTCGAAGTGTCTCTTTGATTGAAGAACTGGGTAAAATATCATTTGGTTCTTTACCACCAGCTTGATTAAATTTACGGGCAACTGAATTGTCCAGTATGCTGTCAGTGCAGCCTCTGCCACTCACTGTGCCAACCTCCACCAGATGTTATCTGAAGGTCAATTTTCCTTCCCTTTGTGTATAAATTCCACTTGACAATTAGATGCAGATGCTTGAGGCAGAACATATCAGAGCAATTACTACATTTCTCAGGTAGCTAAAGTATCACAGTTGTTTTTTTCTTTGGTTGGGTGCCTATTTCCTGACTGGAAGCCTGCTAGAGCCCTGCTGAAATCACCACCAATTCTCATTTACTGCTTTACTTAAACAGTTTCAATCAGTCCATTCCTCCCCAAGTAACAACCAAAGGAAAATGCAGTAAAACAAGGCATAGTAAAGTCTGCTTTAAAAATGGTTTAGAAGCTTTGAAGCATAAATACGAAGTAATGCAGAGAGAGGGAAGCTGGAACTACTGGAAGGAAATTTGAAGGTGGAAGAACTGAGCTCATGCTGCTCTGTGGCTGGGCTGAAGAAGCTTTGTTCTGCAGAAATGACAAGACAAAAAGAACGTAGTTTCCAAAGATAACTCACTGCAATCCGCAGGAAGGGACACACATTTTTCATGTTTGCAAACTTTCAAAGAACATTCCAAACCAAGTACGAAGAGAAATAAGTTTTTTAAAAGGGCATAAACAGGATTCCTCAGAAAATTCTTCTGAGGCTCTCATTGTTTAGCTCTCTAGTGCTGAAACCCTGCACTTGGGTTTCAGGGATGTTTCGTAAGTCTGGCAGTTTTTTTTCTCACAGCAAAAAGAAGCTATCCTAAACAAAAGTGAAGAAGAAACTATCTGACTTCAGTGCAAAAGCCTTTCACTAATGTTTACCACAACATCCACACTGTTACCTTGGGGTTTTTTTGTTTGTTTTGTTGGGTTTTTTGTTTGGTTGGTTTGGTTTGGGGTTTTTTTGTAAAATCCATCCTCCAGGTTTGAATATAACAGTCAGGATGATACAAGAAAGCAAACACCCAAGCAATGCCACTACTGGGCATCATCATTTCCCTTCAGTGTGCAAAACCAGCCAGATATTTGGCAGAAGGCTGCATCTATGGCTTGACCATGGCTCTCACCATGTCTATGGGAAGGTGTAAGTAGGAACAGGAATGTCACAACACCTGATGAACTGCAGATCAGTATTCTCTCTATAGATCGTATTCCTACACTCGGGAACAAAATCTTCAAGTAAATGCTTACTTTGGACTTTAAAGATGCACCACATGTTATAAGAACTGCAAAGAAAAAAGTGAACCAACCATATCACTGAAGTGATGGGAACAAAAGAGTCCATTAAAAAATTCCACCTTAAGGCAGATGCCCAACTAATCCCAACACCTCCTATCATCCTCCCTCCAGTGTGACCTTTAATTGACACATCAAACTTCCTCACCTTTAATGCAAGCATGAAACAAAACCCCCAGTGTCTCTTCATCTCAGACCATTCCTGAATGCTTAAATACAAAAATCCTAAAGAACATCACCCAGTTAAACAAAACGCCTGCACAGACACATCTCACTGTTACACAGGGCAGCTTCTCACCCTCTGTCAGCTGGCCACCCAATTAGTAATGCTGACACTTCTGAATGAGGATAAGGAAAATACTTTGATCTGAACCAGCAAGCTCTCTCCTATTCAGAAAGCCATGCACAAAACACACTATTGTTCCTCCCAAGCACAGGCAAAGGTGTCTCTCAACACCTACCAAAGTGATCTTGCTCCTTAATGACTTGGAAAAAGCCCCTTCCAGATGGATCAGAGCAGGACTCTTATCACGACTGCAGTATTTCACCCTCTTACCGGTACAGAAAATGAAAAGAAATGAAACTGTGTTTCCCTGGTGGAAATGTAAACCTATATCCACACAAAAACATTGACAGGAAAGAATTTTAAGCTTATGGGCTAACCATACACTTGCTATAAAGTAACAAAAAAAGACCTTCAGTCCTCTAGCAGGTGTTACCACACAGACCCCTCTTCAGTTTCACAACAAAGTACCACCTTACAGAAGTGTCTGATGGCCTGTTTCACCCTCAAGTCCATATTGTGCAATAATTTGTCTGCTTCTATTTTATTTTTTTCCCTTTACACTTCACCACACTACTGAACTCAGGTTTCTCTTCTCCACACCCAAATGTTTCCTGAATGTTTCCCAACCCTGAAATTACAATAAAGAAAATCACTACTGATGGGCCAAAACAAGCATTCACATGAACACTCCCCCTGTTAAAAATGATAAAAAGAGTAAAATGCTGTCTCTTGATGAGAAGAAAAACAGGTAGCACATGCAATAATTTCATCTGGGAATTAGGAAAATAGGTGTTGCCACCTGTAGGGCTGGGAAAAAAAATCAGAACAAGACAGAGTTACAGAGGACTGTGAAGAGGAAACAAAATTATTTTCTGTGCAGCCTCTTCTCTCTCCCTCCCCCATCACATAAACTCTGCATACCTATAAATTCTCTCTTTACACAAAGGAAAGCCACACACAGAGAGAGAAGGACTCAGTCTGCCACAAGAGCTGACCTACACCTGCATGAGAAGATGTCTCTCCTCCCATCCACCCTAAGGGGCAAACTGACCGACCTGTTGCTCACATCTTTGCTTCAGCTCCTCCAATTGCCGGGAGAATTCTTTCGATTGCTTTTCCCGGAGCGATTTTGATCTGCTTAGATCTGCTTCAACCTTTTCCATCTACATGGTAAAAGAAAGGGAATATTTAATTTTTATTTTTTTTTTAAGGCATAGCTTGAAACATTCTGACGTTTCTCCAGTTGTTTGCAAACCATCAAAGAGGAGAATGCAACCTGCTCAGAATGAGAACAACACTATTTGTATGTAGTGAGAATGAATGTTCACTCTCTACAGGGTCATTAGTTACTTAAGGATATAATGATCACTCTATCATGCCACTCCCTGATTACAAAGTATTGGCTCAGTTTTTCACTCAACAGCAATGAGCATCCCATTAAAAATGGAGCTTTTTTTTTTCCTAGATATATTATAGAATCAAATATATTTCACACAAAAATATATTGCCCCTAGAAATTCAAAGGAAATCATGCGTCAGTCAGTGCACAAATAGACATTTAAAGTGAGTTTACATTAAATCAGTAAAATAACTTAAAAGAGAATTACTTGGCTGCAAGTGAAGTTCTCTGAAGATAGTCATCGCCTCTGAATAATGAGTCCCACAGACTCCAGCACACAGCATCAAGGAAGCAATTTCTTAACTCAATTAACAAAGGCTTTTGTATCAAAAGCACAACTGTTAGCTGTACATCAGGCATGTTTTCAAGGGAATTAATAAATATATATTTTTATATATGTATACACAGCACTATGCTGCAGTGCACACTCATCAGTTACTTCTAGAGCTAGGTCCCAACACAAGCAGTGAATAAACCTAAATCAGCGAGACAAGGGGTGTAGATATCATGAGGGACCAGTGCTGCCGCAAGTCCTTCTGCTGCACCAAAAGAAGAAACACAGAAATTCCTGATCCACAAGCCAAAATCCTGTTTGGCCTAAGGGAATGCTCTGTCTTCAACAGATGTCTTTGCCAAGTGGCCTGGACATCACTTCTAAGCCAGGGGAAAGAAGAGAAAAGGCAGCACTCAGAGTGGCAAAAGCATTATGTTGGAAAATCCTGCACCAAGAGAGGAAGATATAGGACTAGAAACAGTTGGCCAAATAGAAAGTGGAAAAATAGAACAGAAAGGAACAAGTTATCCTTCCAGCAGCTCTTGAACCTCACTGCTACTACCTGCTCTTAAGCAAAAAGGAATCCAATGACTACTATATGAATAATTCCTCCTGCCTCCAAATTTACTCAAATTGCATGTTCATTGCCATATTTTACTCAGCTCAATAAAAAAGAGGAAAAAAAAAAAAGATCCTGTTACATTATTGAAGGATTTTTATCCTTAAGAGAATGAAAACATTCTAAAAAGTGAAATAGCAAAAACATATGTAAAGGTGCTTTAGCTCTGCTGGCTTTTGTGCTTTAGTGGTTAGGTCACACTCATATATTTCCTACAAATGCACTGAAGGCTCTTGATGGTTATTTGCCAAACCCAGGAAACATTAGATCTGAAGTACCATGACATAGTCAGGGTTTCTCTTTTTGCTAGTTATTATTACAAAACCTGCAGAACTTAGAGTTAAAAATGTCCCACGTGCCTATCAATGAGCATCAGGTGACTCCTACTAATCACAAGCTTGACAAAATAGGAAGCAGATGGCAAAAAAATATCACAGAGCCAAACTAATGAATCAAATATTGATTACAAGAACTGAAAATGCCAGACCCCATCCTACTTATCTCCATAATTAACTTCACCACACAACAAAAATGGCTTCAGAAGCCTGGTATTTCTAGTGCAGTTAAAAGAACAGCGTTGCTATAGCTACTACAGGTTTTGTTTTATAAGTAATACATTGCACCTAACCACAAAAAACAGAATTTTCCAATATGTTACAATCTAAGGGGTGATTTATCTGAAGAGTACGTGTGTGCAGAAGAATGAGAATGAGAAAGGACAAAGCTATGAAGACAGCTTCAGTAGTGATTCTTTGATGTATTTCCTTCAACCTTTGTTCCTGCAGAACAGCACTGCTCAAGTGTACAGTATCATTTACTATTTATTTTAGCATGAAAACAGGGACAGAATAAACCCATGGCTGATTCTTGGAGTACAGCAAAATTCATCTTCAAAATTTGCCAGAACACAGCAATATACTGGAGGAAATTTACAGTCATTTTGAAATGACAGTTGACTACATTTCCCAAATTCTTTGGCAGGTTTATTTTTTTGTCTGTTTGTGTGGATTGGTTTTGTTTGCTGGTTTGGGTTGTTTTAAGTGAATGGAACTGCTCCTAGTCTTTCTAGAATTAGACTATATCCCTTTTGGAGCAGAAATAAGATACTAATTTAAGCCATCGTGAACAAGGAGGGGGATGCTGTCCTGTGCAACCTACTTCAGGTGAACCTGCTCTGGCAGGGAAGTAGATAATGCAGCAAAAGTAGTGTGACCAGCAGGACAAGCGATGCGCTTCTGCCCCTCTGCTCTGCTCCTGTGAGACCCCACCTGGAGCACTGTGTCCAGTTCTGGTGCACCCAGCATAAGAGGGACATGGAGCTGATGGAACAGGTCCAGAGAAAGGCCACAAAGGTGATCAAAGGGCTGGAGAACTTCCCCTATGGACACAGGCTGAGAGAGTTAGGGCTGTTCAGCCTGGAGAAGGTTCCAGGGAGATCTTAGAGCAGCCTTCCAGAACCTGAGGCCTTGAGTGACCTGGGCTAGTGAAAGGCGTCCATGATTGTGCCAGAAGGACTGGAACTAGATCTACTCTTCTCTCATTTCAAACCATTGCCCCTCATCCTATCATTGTAGGTCTTTGTAAACAGTCCCTCTGCAGACTTCTTGTAGCCCCCTTCAGGTACTAGAAGGCTGCTATTAGGTGTCCCCAGAGCCTTCTCTTCTCCAGGCTGAACAACCCCAGCTCCCTCAGCCTGTCCTTGTAGGAGAGGTGTTCCAGTCCCCTGATCATTTTAGTGACCCTTCTCAGGACCCACTCCATCAGCTCCATGTCCTTCCTGTGTTGAGGGCTTCAGAGCTGGATACTGCTCTCCCCTTGTTTTTTGATCACCTGTCATTTGTTCCTTATTTCACTCATGGTGCTGCATTTGCAAAATCCCACTGACAGAGCTTTAACTAATGCTTGCTCCAGAAGGAATTTAAGACACTAAAATATTTTTATATAAATTCCTACTACTAATTGCAAGAACAGAAAAAAATAGAATTTTCTGTCCTCTGCATATGCCTTCCAGCAGCCACCATTGCTCTGTCCCTGTTTAGGCTCAAACTGATTACAGGACCTCATTAACGGATGAGGGAGTCATCCTGAAAAGAGTAGGAAGAGACACACATTTAAGTGGAAAATTACAAATGCCATTCCACAGGGGTGTATAAACTAACACTTTATACTCTCACTCCTGAAAAATCCCTAATCAGTATCACAACCATGGATATCTTTGTAACAATGACAATCCTGGCTTTGTTAGAAAGATGAAACAGCCGCCAACATCCCTTTCTGACTTGCTAGCAAAGACACTACATTGTGAAAGATTTTGATGTAGCACTCTCAAGTGAAGCATGTTTCTGGCATTATAAGATCAGAATATGCTATCCTACTGAGACGGAGTTTCAGAAAGGCTAGCATTGTGACCTTCTCACCTGCTGTTTCATTTCAGCATAGACTTTTTCTGAGTTCAGCTCCACCTGCCGCTTAAACTCCTCCAGGGCAGCATCTGCCTGCTGGGCTTGCAGCCTCTGTACCTCTGTCACCCGAGTCAGCTGCTCCTCCTTCTCCCTAGAAAGTCACAGAAAATTTGCAGAGTTCAAGTATCAAATAAAAGAACAAGTGTGCCAGTCTAAAAGAGAGCCCTTTAACCCTCTCCATTTAAAATAGTATTCAGATTTCAATTTCCTGTCCCAGCTTCTGCCAAACTTCCACAGCAATACTTTGAAGAAGGGAACAGAAGGCTGTGAGTTATTTTCACTTTCTCTTCCTGATTTTTGCACCCCAAACACAGTGCTCACAGCTTACAATTGCTCCATCTTCAACATCTGCGTGGACTTGGTTTACTACTGGCTTTACAACCCCCTCTTTCTAACCTCACCTTTAAAAATATACTGTCTCCCCCAATACATAAATTAATTTCTTTTAATATGATCATCCTCTCCCACTGAAAACAACCCCCCAAAAATTATCCCAGTGCCATCTTTGCCCAGACAGGATGCAGGATTACTCACTGCTTGACACATATCAAAATGCAAAGCAGGGTAATGTGTGACATATGGTACCTTCTTAATCTATCAGCAACACATAATGCTGTAATATCTGCTCAGCCTTTTAAATAATGACAGATGTTAAATCTTTATGCAAAGATATTTCATATTAATAGCCTATGCTCTGTGACATATTCATGTCAATACATATATAGACATCTGCTGGAGTGGGTCCAGAGGAGGCCACAAACATGAACAGAGGGGCTGGTGAAGCTCCGCTACGGACACAAGCTGAGAAAGTTGGGGCTGTTCAGCCTGGAGAAGAGAAGGTTCCAGGAAGACCTTAGAGCAGTCTTCCAGTACCTGAAAGTGGCCTACAAGAAAGCCAGTAAGAGACTTTTTACAGGGGCTTGTAGTGATAGGATGAGAGGGAATGGATTGAACCTTGAGTAGAACAGATTTAGACTGGAGATTAGAAGAAATTCTTTACAGTGAGGGTGGTGAGACACTAGAAAAGGTTGCCCAGGGAGGTTGTAGATGTCCCATCCCTGGAGATGTTCCAATACCAGGTTGGATGAGGCCTTGAGCAACCTGGAGTAGTGGAAAGTGTTCATGCCCATGGCAGGGAGTTGGAGCTAGATGATCTTTAAGGTCCCTTCAAACCTAAGCTTTTCTATGATTTCTACAAATCTATGAATCTGCTTGGGTTTCTGAAGACACCATAGTATATCAACAGCAATGCACACATAGCTTGTTGTGTTCACAGGTGCACACACACATATATACACCTGAAAAATAGACACATCCATCATATGGACACATCATAGACCAAAAAAACCTGATAACCTCTAACCATTTCAGAAATTTTCCTGTGATTCCTCAGCCAGACCATCAGGCAGGGCTGTTCACTTTCCATTACATGCTCCTATTATGGCAGGTCAGTGGAGTGCCTGACTTTGTATTCAAACACGAGGGAACACAATGGTGGTATCAATGGACAAAGCTGGCTCCACCACTGGTTTGTAACAGAAGACACATTCAAAGAGACCTGTGGTTGACATTTCCATTTTACAGGCAGAGGAAGTACCTCATGATAAATTTCCCGTTTTGACAGAAATTATTTCCATATAAAACAAAGAATCTGACACATAGGAGACGGAAAAGCCCAGCTAATTCATCTAGTCTGTCACCTTGCCAGCACTGAACGAGCTATTACAGCACTGAGCGAGCCTTTTATAAAGGTCAGGAAGCTGCCAAGCCCAAAGTTACAGTCTTCACATCCTCTTCTGTGGTTTTCATACCAGACTCTGACAATGGGACAAAGAACATAATCCTACATCTTCACAAAGCGTCTGTTTGCAGTGGAGGAGAGCAGGGTAATTCCATTAGCAAGGAGATCAAAGACATGCCACAAGCCATGAGTTAAGTCTATCCCTGTTTACTCTATAGGGTTTGCATTATGCACATATTGTGTTTTAAAAAAATGATTGATTTTGGTACCTTATGATTTTGGTACCTGATGGGAGAACTGAGACACAGGGAGACTGCTATTTCCTCTACAGAAAAAGGAAAACACCTTTTTTTACCCAGCAGAAGCTGGAGCAAAACACAACAAAAATCCAGTATCACTTTTTTTATGGTAACTGTTGTACGAATTTCTTCCCGTTTGCTAGAGAGCATCCATCACCCCTACACAGATCCACTCCATTCCTACTGCCTCAACAATTCCATTTTCTAAGCTCCTTTGAGGGGGAAGACAATCTGTAAATTAATCTAAGTTACCATATTTTCCAGTCAATTAAAATTGCACATCATCAAAAAAAAAAAACCAAACACAACCCAACACCACCAAAATCAACATATTTTTCTCCCCTTCATCTAAATTCAACTGGCAAAAAGGCCATTTAGGATTTAAATTTCTACTACAGGGGATCCAAAAGATGAAAATTGCCAATAAAAAAAAATCCTCAGGTATTTCTTGGAATGGGCACACCAGTGATGCTTCCAGAGCTAAAAAATTATATGAACTGTCTGATGAGCTGGTGATGTGTCAGCTTGAGCTGCAAAGGCTCAATTATCCCCCTGAAACCCATGGACTAGGGATCTGCTGAATGCAGACATTTCTAATAGCTATTTGATACTGAATTACAGTGAATACATCCTCTTTCCCTTTCCCACAACAAAATCCACCAGCAGTTCACAGGGGAGGATATATAAGAGGCTGAAACCTATATGGGGCTCAGCACCTTAGAGGGAAGACAGGAGCCAGCATGGCTCACCAGCAGAGCACCACCCACATGTGTTACCTTGGTGAAAACATCAAGAAGATCAAACCTCAACCTCTCCTCCCAGAGATGCTTAATTCAGTTTTGGGTACTGGGTAATGAATCTCCTTCCCCACAAAATACACCCAACACTTCCAACTCCACAATGGAAACAAAACCAAACCCCGAAGCTGATTCAAATATATCCACACTCGTTAAGTGTCAAGAGACACCAGAACAACATTTCTGGTCCAATCAGATGGAAATGCAACAAATCTAAATGCAAAAGGACAAGGTGTCAGTGCTTGTGCTGTTAGTGAGCCTCCACATTTATGCATCTTCTTCCTGAGGAATGGTATTTTTATTTTGAAATATGGTGATGTAAACTTTTAGGAATCTGGGTTTAGGCACCTTCCTTTCTTTCAAGGACTTAATCCCATGAATAGATGCAACATCTCATTATAACCAGGAATAAAACTTGCTTTTTTTTTTTTTTTTAGGGATGTGGGAGCTAGCTCTACTTTTTGTGCCATTGAGATCTGTACAGAAGCTTAGAAAACACGTACAACAATGGACCACGGTTCACAAATATAAGAAAAGCTTTACTTTTCCTTTTTTCCTTCCCCCAAGACACTGAGCAATGTGCCTTGCATGAAGCACTAAAATATTCACTTTGAAGATCTTTTTTTTTTTTTTTCTCTCCAGTTGGACTAGTTGTGGGGCCGAATACAATACAATTATATCACTTAAATCCCCTAAAGCTGAGCCGGCTTGAATATTAAACTAGGGTGAATTTACTCTTTGGCCCCAATTTAAAAAGAAACAAATTCTTCTTGTTTCAGTGTATAAAGCACAGAATTAACAATCTTACATGGCACAAACCATCGCAGTGGAAGTGGACTGTGAAGTCCAGAATTGCAATTTCATAAGGCAGCACTCTGAAGTGCACTGATAAATGGAAAATATAAACATCTTACATACTTTCTCTTCATGCTTAATCATAAATGTTTTCCTTGCTTTGTAAAACGGCTTCCAAGAGGTAGCAACTGAACACAGGGAGACAATCCGCTCCACCCTTTTCGGAGCGGTCGAGGCAGCATCTCAGAAGCAGCATGGCTAAAGGCTGCGTGCTGGATCAAAGCTGGACCGAGCTAGGCGGGAGCCTTTTGTGGCAGCGAGCAGACAGGGGTCGAGCGGCAGCCCCAGACTGGAGCCGACAGCAAAGCGCCCGAGAGCTGAGTCGGCAGCCAGGGGGCGCTGCTCTCACCCAGCGCGGGCGATGGGAACGGCCCCGGCGTTCTGGGGCGGGGTGCGGCAGCTGGCACAGGCAGGGTGAAATCTCTTTCCCAGATCGAAGGTATACCAACAAGGTCAGCAGGAGTGAGGAAGCTTCACCAGGGTGTCCACTCGGAGAAAGGGCACAGCGGCCTCTGCACTTGCTGCAAGGGATGCATCGGCTCAGAATGAGCTGCCCCAAGAGCATGCAGCTGTGTAGGGCTCTGGCTGCGAGCAGTGCCACAGTCTCTTAGCAAAGGAATCTGGGGCACAGGTTATCTTTTCCTCCCTTCTTCCAGTGTTGGGCAGAGACAGTGGAAGGGACAGGCAAATCCATTCCATTAATACATGGCTCCATGACTGGTGCCAGCATCACAATTTTGGGTTCTTTCACAATGGGCCAGCCTACACCACATCAGACATGATGGCACTGGATGGGAGCCACCTTTCCCAATGGGGAAAGAGAAGCAGACTGTGAAACTCCTGAGCTTTTGTTATAAAAATTATACCAGGCTTTAATTCATTAATATGCCAATGCTCTGCCAGGTTTTCCAAAACTGCTGGCAGCAATGAGCATACACTTGTGCCCAGGCTTTGCTTCCCAACTGTACTGGAGCTCAAAAGCAGAGCAAAGGATTTGTATGGTAAGGACACATTTTGCCACTGAATAAGCTTCCAAAACTTAGATTCCAGGGGATTTCATAAGATCAAAGTCTTGATCTCCTAAGTCTGTCACAGGTTAGTATGAGTATGGATTTATGCCTGTAGACAAAAATTAATCTTGCTCCATCAGGTTGAAGCATGGGAAAAGCAGAATGGCAGGTGAGCCTTCAGTCCTACTGGCAAAGCCAAGATCTTCAGTCAGTGATCTGCTGAGAAAGACCAGGCTCTCCTGCTGAGAGCCCTGCGGACCTCACACTACATACCTGCTCTGATCCTATGCACTTAGATGTGCTGTGCTTACACAAGTCTCTGCCCATTCCTTCCTTTCCCTTCCAAACTGCACACTATTCACTTGCTGAAGGCAGCTGAAGAAGGATGTTGCTGGGTTTGTTTCTAAACAACTTCCCTTTTTATTTGTTGACATAAGAAATAAAAAAAACTGACTCTTTTACTAATCCCTGTTAAAACAAAATCACTGATGACCATTTATGTAGTCCGGTTCGACTTAAAAATAGCTATATAAACACATGTTCCCAGAGGAGAACACAACTCACTAGACAACATAACACACAGCATACCGAGTACTTAAAAACATAAACCTTTGTTAAAACATACACAACATTCCCAGGAAAAGCAAAATTCAGGAAAATGACCATCATATTTTTGTGTCTAACCTACAGACCTGAATGTCCATCCAGTGTATGGACACATAGATCAGGTCAGACAATCACAGGGCTGCAGAACTTCCCTCATGGGGACAAGCTGGGAGTCCTGAGGCTGGTAAACCTAGAGAAGAGTAAGCTCCAGGGAGACCTTAGAGCAGCCTTCCAGTACCTGAAAGGGGGTCACAAGAAAGCTGGAAAGCAACATTTTATAAGGGTTTGTAATGATAGGACAAGAGGCAATGGCTCTGAGCTGGAAGAGGGTAGATTTAGACTGGATATAAGAAAGAAATTCTTTAGAATGAGGGTGGTGAGACACTGGAACAGGTTGCCCAGGGACCTTGTGGATGCCCCTTCCCTGGCAGTGGTTAAGGCCAGGTTGGATGAGGCTTTGAGCCACCTGGTCTAGTGGGAGATGTCCCTACCCATGGCAGGGGGTTCTGGAACTAGATGATCTTTAAGGCTCCTTCCAAACTAAACCAGGCTGCCCAGAGAGGTTGTGGAATCTCTTTCTCTGGAGACATTCAAAAACTGCCTGGATGTGTTCCTGTGTGACCTGCCCTAGGTGATCCTGCTCTGGCAGGGAAGTTGGAATGGACGATCTTTTGAGGTCCCTTCCAACCACTAACACTCTGTGATTCAGTAGCAATATCCATTCTCCGAAACAAACAAAAAACAATCTCACTTTTCCTGCTCTACTATTTTGAGCAAACAGTGATAGTTACGTACCAGCTCTCTGTGTAAATTATGTCCTGGGCTTGAATGCCCCCATCCCAGCTGGGGGTGGAGTATCTTACTGCAGAGGCAGCTACTAACCAGCAAACAATGGGGATCAACCAGGGCTCTCCCACAACATATGGAATATGTGCAGAACACTTCTTTTTGGTGTGGAGAGGAAGAAAGACAGTGTGAAGTCATTCAAGCGGAATGATAACTAAACCAAAGCCAGATCAAAGGAATGAAGAAGAAAGACTGAAATGTGAAGCTGAAATATTTATTGCCTTCAAAACATCATCCCTATCCTGTCCCTGGGCACTTTAATATTTCGAAGTTGTTAGAAAGCATTCTAACTTGTTTCATCATTTCAAAGAAATAAAGCCAAAAATATAAAGTGGAGAACAATTTTATCTTTCCTCCCCTGATTTTAAGTATAAGATGAGCTTGTCTTCCTGAGAAAAAGCTCAAATCCACTTACAAATTGTTTACAGTTTGCACAATTTGAGATGTTAACATCAAAAAGCTGGCCTGCATTCCTTCAAGTGAGCTCTAACAATGACTGATATTTACAATGCAATTATTATTTTAAACTCTGTACTTACATTTTAAACAAATCTCAAGATAACACTAACAAACTAAACCCCTACTTAAAGCCGTTAATGAATTTAGAGTAAATAATATTCCACATGTGTAGTGTCACACTTCTGTGAAATAAGGAGAATAATGCATTCCATTCAAAAATTAATGGCTCACAAATTAGCTAGCCATTGGTTAAGCACACTAATAATTATAATAACTATTCCTCATTATCATAATGACAAGGTGGTGGCGTGCTAGGTGCTAGGCAAACAGAAAGAAACCCAGCGACTGCCAAATGATGAATGAGATGTAGGCTAAAAGGCAGGGCAAGGGCTGTAAATGTGGCTGGAGAGGAAAACATTTTAATTTTGCTCAACTCTGCAGAAACTGTCTCCAAGATTTAGATACATCACATACATGAAAGGCCACAGAGGCTCAGCTATCAAGAGAGGAGGATTAGGACGGAGATTAATAGTCATGGCTTTTACATGCTGAGACGACAGCTAAACCCCAACAAGGAGAACATGGAGGGGAGAATTAGAGAGACAGGTGAAGATAATGGCTTAGATAACAGGAGACAAGGCTGTAATTAAAAGGTGGACCAGAAAGTCAGCAGCACAGATAGTAAATAGATTCATGAGATACACAGCAGAGGAGCAAAGGAAAAGATAGGAATCAGAGAACAGTGCTGTGGCATGGAGAGCTGGAGGGTGAATAAAAGAAACCATCTGAGGGACAAACTATGGGAGCCATCACTAGGCAGAGGAGGAGAGCCAGGCAAGAAGAATCACTTAACACTAACAAAGAACAGCCCAAGTGTGTTGTGTGAGACAGAGCCAACAGTGGTTGGCAAATGAACGATGATGAGGGTGAAGTAACAGTATTAAGACCGTCCCCAGTTTTTCCAATGCAGAATTCAGAGTGAAATATCAAACTAATTACTTCAGCTTACAGCATGCCAGGTTTATTATTTCAAAGAGGTGCTGATAAAAACATCCTGGATCATAAAGCCTTTAATAAAATAAATTATTTCCCACCAATCCTCTTTCACCCTTAGACAATGATGGCTAAACCACTAAACCCCAGCTTTGAATAAGCAAGTGAAGAACTCCAAAATCAACCCCATCAGTTGCCTGTACAAAAAGGTCCAAGGAGACAATCTTCATTTTGTCATTCTACACATTTAAGGTAACTATTTTTATGGCTAAAATTATAGGTTAGGATTCAGAATAATAATATCCATGTCGTTGTGGACAATACAGTAACTCAATACTTAGCAATGATGAGTATCTACTCATCTCAGTTTCTTCTTGCTAAGAGGCTTCTATGGTGGACACAGATTTTCATATCATTTTTTCAATAAAAGTACAGCTTGGAAGATTAACTTCAGTTCCTCAGTGGGGGTTGGATGTGTTGTTAATAAAGCTGGAGAAACATTGTACAAAATACATAAACAGTAAAAGTAAACTTAAGATTTCCAAGTGTAATTGCAGCCTAGCAAACAATCATCCAGCAACAACAACAAAAGGAACCAAGTCATCCCTTGTACTATTTTTGTAGATAGTTTTTAAGTGACCCCAAAAAGGTGACAGCCTGAAACATTTCATGCTAATTAAAAATCACTAATTAAATTCAATCATTTGCAAGACTTTCTTTAGCCAGCTGAAGGCTCCTCTCATTTCATGAAGGTTATAGACACTCTTGAAATATCCTGCACTTGAATCTCAACACATGCAAGTGTGAAAGGGAAACCTTTCAGCACAGTAAGGGAACAGTTCTGACATTTACCTCATTGCTTTTATATTAATTTAGTGAGGTCAAAATCTATAGCCTTGAACCACATTAATTATTAGGATAGCAATTTACAGCAGTTAGCTGAGCATGATATCCTGGTGCTGTTCATCTCACAAGGCAATACTTTTCTCATTTCATACAGCTTTCTATTATCTTGAAGCACTTTCATAGTTGGTAACATTGAAAAGCTGTCATGACATCTCTATAAGCATCTTGAGGGACACAAGAGTCCAGCAGACAATGATTAAAAATCAACTGCTACATTTTTTTCCATACCACTGGAGCTTCCCTTTAAATACATATTTCATTATTACCAGTAGGTCTCCAGAGAAAGTGGTGAAAGAAAAGGAAAGGCTGTAAATAGTTAATAGAACACTTTATTTTTTCCTTTTAAGTGAGACTATTAAATAAAGCTACCACATTTTTGGGTCCTCTGTTCAGGCTTTACATTGTGCCTCCTAGAGAGAGGGTTATGTCAGCATGTTCACCAGGGCTGCAGGAATGTTTACAATATACTGGAAACTCTGACTAGCTTTGCTCTAAAAGGTTTCAGATGCTCAAAGAGCACCAAGTGGAGAACAGCTGGCTGGTTTTCCACTGATCCTAAGAAGAGGGGGGAAAAAAAATACACTGAAAAAAACCCCCACATAGCCTTGTTTTAAAGAGTAAAGTTATGTCCAACCTCCTCGGCCACTTAACATCACCACTGGCTTTAAATCACAAAGTTTGCTTTTTTTCCATCAGGTTGCACCAAGACAAGACTTTCACAAAGAGAATGATGAACACAACGGACATGAGTATGAACTCCTAACAATGTTCTTTATTGCAACATTTGGAATTAAAGACAATGCCTCCTCAGATGTCTTTAATTATTTCCGGCTTTAAATAGTAAATAGCTTTTCCAGTCCTACAAGAATTCCTCCACACACAAATACTTCATTTTCAAGGAAAAATGGAATTAACTACAGGAAAACAGCCACACTTGGGCAATTATCCTAAAAATATTAACAACAACAGGCAATTTTTCAGAATCTGGATTCAACTTATGAGGAGCAAGAAAGGAAAAAAGAAATTACAAATCAACTTGCAGTCATCGCTATTGCTCCGCTTGATTATTTATTTATTTATCAATCTCTTGATGATTGCTCAGTTGTATTTCTCTGGGAGCAATGGCATTTCTGTCATCCACCACTACAGTAATTCCATACAATCCAACCACAGAATGTTAGGGGTCAGAAGTGACCGCAAAAGATTATCAAGTCCAACCTCCCTGCCAGAGCAGGATCACCTAGAGCAGGCCACACAGGAACACATCCAGGTGGGTTTTGAATGTCTCCAGAGAAGGAGACTCCACAACCTCTCTGGGCAGCCTGTTCCAGGGCTTTGTCACCCTCAGTGAAAAAATTTTCCTCATGTTCACATGGAACCTCCTCTGCTCCAGCTTGCACCCACTGCCCCTTGTCCTGCCATTGGACATCTGTGAGCAGAGCTTGGCTCTATCCTCCCGACACTGCCCTACACTTCTTTATAAACAGAAATGAGGTCACCTTTGCAAAGCTAAAGAGCCCCAGCTCCCTCAGCCTGTCCTCACAAGGGAGATGTCCACTCCCTTTAGCATCTTTGCCAGCTCCTTGAGGTTCTTCTTGAACTGAGGGGCCCAGAACTGGACACAACACTCCAGATGCAACAGAGCAGGGCAGAGGCCCAACAAATACGCAACTCCAAACCGAAAAACAAGATGGGATGCTATTCACCACTATGTATTCCATGTCCTTCTGCCATCTGTCTTCACAGTTTTATTTGTCTTGTCTTCATCTCTTTCCCTCTGCTAGCTCACAAGCACGATGTACATCATTTATTTCTCTCAAATTACTGTACTCTCATTTCTTTTACATTGTCCCTTTTATGATATTAGAGAGAAAAGAAAAAAATATAAACATCATGGGAATTTTGCAAGAGATTAATAATCTCCAAGACTAGAAGACCCTAGCAGAAAAGGTCTGGTGCTAAAATCTGATGTTTTTTTATGTCTGCTGAACAAAGCTAAAAGAGTCTTTCAGAGCAAACAAATCCAGGCCTTCCCCTGGTACATCAAGGAAAGCTGTACAATGAAAAATGAGTCATTACACAGCCATGGCTGTAGGAAAAAGAAGAAAAAAGTAAACCAGAAATTTTGCCAAGGACCGTCTCTCCATCTTCCCATTTTTGTCTCATTCTCACTTCAACACAGGTGAACACCAGGCAGAATGTTTGCTGGAGGTGGACGAGCTGTCTTAGAACAACAACAAAAATACTGAAAGGCAGCACAATACCAGGATCACATAAACTTCAATCACTCCGCTGCACCAGAGCCCAAAGAGACAGAGAAGCCCTGTGGAAGTAAAAGTGAGAGGAAATGGGAACATTCTGAATCTCGATGGAGCTGCAGTCCAGGCACCCCTTTTGTCTGGCTGAAGTTGCAATACAATTATAATTACATTTCCTCTTGCAGAACATACTGACACTAGCTTCTGCTTTTGAGTAAGTGTGTTAGGATTTGCAAGTGTCAGGACTAAACTTAAAAACACAGCACAAGCCTGAGAATAGCTCCAGCTCAGCTCCTCTGCTCCATATCTCTTGTGAGGATGTCAGGTAGGGAGCAAATGGCTCAGAATAAGCAAATGAGTGGCAAATCATATGAGGAGATGACAAGTAAAAGCCTTTTAAAGAAAGAAATGTCTAAGGTTTCAGGAAAAGTAGCTGGTACAGAAAAAAAAAAAGAATTTACTTCCTTCCTTCCTAAGCCAGCATTGTTTCAGCTTGTTTCAGTTAATACAAGTACAAATGTATTTTACTTTCTAGCAGACAAAACTTGGGGTAATGAGAACAGTGCATAAATTAACATCACTTAACCACATCTGACAGTTTACAGAGAATAGAATAGAATAGAATAGAATAGAATAGAATAGAATAGAATAGAATAGAATAGAATAGAATAGAATAGAATAGAATAGAATAGAATAGAATAGAATAGAAGTAGACCAGAACAGGTTGGAAAAGACCTCTGAGATCATTAAGTCCAACCTATCATCCAACACTATCTAATCAACTAAACCATGGCACCAAGCACCCCATCCAGTCTCTTCCTGAACACCTCCAGTGATGCTGACTCCACCACCTCCCTGGGCAGCCCATTCCAATGGCCAATCACTCTCTCTGTGTAAAACTTCCTACTGACCTCCAGCCTGAACCTCCCCTGGCGCAGCCTGAGACTGTGTACTCTTGTTCTGGTGAGGGCTGCCTGGGAGAAGAGACCAACCCCCACCTGGCTACAACCTCCCTTCAGGTAGTTGTAGACAGCAAGAAAGTCTCCCCTGAGCCTCCTCTTCTCCAGGCTAAGCAACCCGAGCTCCCTCAGCCTCTCCTCATAGGGCTGTGTTCCAAACCCCTCCCCAGCTTTGTTGCCCTTCTCTGGACACACTGCAGCAAGTCAACATCTTTCCTAAAATGAGGGTCCCACAACTGGACACAGGACTCAAGGTGTGGCCTAACCAGTGCTGAGTACAGGGGCAGAATGACTTTCCTGCTCCTGCTGGCCACACTATTCCTGATAAAGGCCAGGATGCCATTTGCCTTCTTGGCCACCTGGGCACACTGCTGGCTCGTGTTCAGCCTACTGTCAACCAGTACCCCCAGATCCCTTTCTGCCTGGCTGCTCTCCAGCCACTGTGACCCCAGCCTGTAGCACTGCATGGGGTTGTTGGGGCCAATGTGTAGAGCCCGGCACTTGGATGTGTTAAATCTCATGCCCTGGACTCCATCCCTCTGTCCAGCCTGTCAAGGTCCCTCTGCAGAGCTCTCCTACCCTCTAACAGATCAACACCTGCCCCCAGCTTGGTGTCATCTGCAAACATACTGATGATGGACTCAATACCCTCATCCAGATCATCAATAAAGATATTAAAGAGCATGGGGTCCAGCACTGATCCCTGGAGAACACCACTAGTGACTGGCTGCCAGCTGTGGGGGACAGTATAAAAGGCCTTGCTGAACTCCAGGTAGACTACATCCACAGCCTTCCCCACATCCACCAGGCAGGTCACCTGATCATAAAAGGAGATCAGGTTGGCCAAGCAGGACCTGCGCTTCCTAAATCCATGCTGGCTGGGCTGATCCCTTGGCCATCCTGTAAGTGCTGTGTGAAGGTGGTGAGACCCTGGAACAGGTTGCCCAAGAAGGTCATGGATGCCCCCTCCCTGGATGCATTCAAGGCCAGGTTGGATGAAGCCTTGAGCAACCTGGGCTAGTGGGAGGTGTCCCTGCCATGGGTTAGAGATAGATGATCTTTAAGGCCCCTTCTCTGGATCTATGAAATAGCAGTCTACTATCAACACATGGAAGTAACAAAGAACTGACACAGCTATCACATACTGGGAATAACAAAAAGCAGTGAGTTACATATTTTTTAAGCCTACAGTGTGGAACCCCTATGGCACCAGGCCCCAAGAGAAATCAGCTTCTTTTCTGTGATTCGCACATCAAGGATTCCCAAAGAAAACATGCACTTTGCTACTTTTCTACTTTGTGCTTTTTGCATGCACAGAGGTATATATGTGAAAAGAAAAGGTAAATCCTCTTCATTTCTGTATTTATGGAGTATCTACATACATCACTTTCATACCATGCCTTTGCTTGAAAAGATTTTGAGATGTTTTGGCCTGGCATCTAAAACAAATCAGAAATTACTATGACAACTACATGCATGTGCCTCCAAAACTGTTGTCAGACTCCAAATCTGTGAACAGATAAGAGCAGCTTTGCTAGTTTCTGGGAAGTTTAGCTCCTCTTTCTTCCCCAGAAGAGTTTTCAACAAGTTCAGATGAAGGGTAGAGAAGCAATGGGCAAAAAAAGAAAGAAAAAAAAAAAGAGGTGCTGCTATTTTCTTATGTAAACAAACAATTTTATTAAGTGACTTTCAATAAGCCAGCTGCTAAACATTTGCTCTGTATCATCATCACTTGCAAAGTGCTGAGATTTGGCTCTGTAGGCAGGTTTCAAATAAAAAAGGCAGAGATTGAGAGGAAGAATGTTATGAAGCATTTAACTGCAGATAATGTGCATGCTTTCCTTGACACTTCCATTGCACTTCCAACATCTGCACCTGTAGAAGCACCAGCTCTTTCATCCCTCCTGATATGACTTTTTATAAATCATTTCTTTCATTCACATCACAGAATAGATTAATAAGAACTCCTAAAAGTTGTATTTCATTAGCATAATGAAATCACAGAATTGCCTAGATAGGAAAAGACCTCTAAAATCATCAAGTCCAATCATTAACCTAACACTGGCAAGTCCTTGACTAAAGCAAATATTAATTTGTGCATAAGGCACACAAACCAAAAAGCACTTAATCAGATAATGTAATTCCTCCCAGTATGGGAGAAACATCAAAACCATTATCCTGAGTAACCAGGTGGTCTGCACTTCCACGCAGGTGACAGAATACAACAGCCTGGACTCTTAGATGTGTTTACAGTTTGGTTCAAAATCTCCATCCCTAAACAGACAAACTTCATGTGTCTATGCTGCCATAAAGCTGTTAGAAACTCCAGAAAGTAAGTGGCAACTTCAGCCTTGTGACTTTATTAAACAAAATTATCTTCACAATGCTTCTATCAGCCTGGATAAGAGACACCAAAACATTTAACTGAGTAGTTTTAGCATCTAACTTCTGGTGTGCTTCAGAATAATCTGTTTGCCTAGAAATTATTTCCCTCACTTTGAATTTAAACTGGATAAACATATGGAAATAGTATTTTACATAATCACAAATGGAAGCAGCATAACAAGAGCCAATCTTGTCTCATGTGCATCTGCTGTCTGTAAACCATGCCTGCACTCAGGGAACATCAGACTTGTTACCTCCTGATTATTTTTAATGTACAAGGTCAGCAAAAAAGCTGTTCCAAGTTGGTTAATGAAGAGTCTTCCGTCTGCTGCAGACCATTTCTACAAGGCTTAGCTACAGCTGAATAATAAGGATTTGTACAGAAAAGTGTGGTATCAAGGTGGAAAAAAATCACAGGGCAAGCCCAGCTGACATCATAAACTTCAGTTCTGTTTTATTTCTACCACTTGAAAATCAATAAATTTGGCTGGCTTGGTTCTTGCTTTTCTTTTTCAATTTTTAGGGCTGACTAGAACCCTGAAGAGGCAGCTTCCCAAGGGGAAGATAACCCAGAGAGAAGGCATCATTGTATTCAGTAAATTTGACTTACTTCAAAGTCTCCTCCAGTTTGCGAATCTTCTTTTGAGCATCCCCTCTTTCTTTTTCCAGATCATTCCGGATGCCATGAACCTACCATTTGTAGAAAAAATTAGCACATTTTAGTTAAAACAAAGTCTTTTTCTTTACCAGCTGGAAAGCACAGGAAATCCTTTATTCACCTAGAATCATTTGCAATGTTACATGCTATTAAGCCACTGTGATAAAGAAAAATGTGTTTTAATAAGTGTTTAGTGAGAAGCACAAGAGTATAGTCCAATAAAAAAACCAACAACTGTAGAGCATGGCTGCTGTTAGCAGTTCTTTGTAGGTGTTTACTACATGGGAGTCTGAACACTTGGATGGCTTGAAAGAGTCCCCAAAGTGCTGGGTTGTCAGAGAGTGAAGAAGGGATTGGCAAGCCTGGTAAAATTAGATATATTTAACAGCTGGCTGGAGATTAGCTCTGAGGAATATCTGTCATTGCTCTTACACTCAGCTGAAGGTTTGGAAAACAAGCAGGAGATTATTTATAAAAAGCAGGTGTTTCCTTTGCTTGTAAAACCATTTAGCCTAACTGGTTCCTGATTCAGCAGATAAGAACATTTAATCAAACAGTGACATTTAGGGTTACTACCTATTATTTGTTTGATGTTTAAATATCCTAGCAGGCAATAGCCACTGTAGCCTAATAAAGATTATTAGATAATGGGTAGGTTCTTAAGTGAACAGATTGCACCAGAAGCTTCACGATTCCTTTACCTGAAGGCAAGCTTGTTTTAGTGGTTTATGGGCCCATCTATACTGGTTTATGGATTTATAGTCATAGATTGTTCAAATGTAGGGTTTTTTTTCCCTCTCCTCCTTTTTCAAAGGCTTGATTTTGAAAACACAGTTACATCAAAATTTATGAATAGGCAGACTGCTGTAAAGTTACCTACTCAAATTCATTATCTTCCCTCCAACAGGAGTTCACATCAGATACCAACAAGAGAGGCTGGGCTTACAGTGGGACTTCTTTGGTAACACTTTAACAGCCTCCATCATTTGGTGATGATGAATCAAAGGTGAAATAGTTGTACTTAAGAAGTCTTCCTTGAGTTTGTCCAACTATTTTTCTGACCCATGTGAATTGCTTGAATTCCAAACTTCTTCGAGGATTTCAGAATCAAACCTTTAGCTTCTATGTTTAACAACACTGGAGATGTGGATGAGATGATTTATTTTCCTGACAACTTTACCTGTTTTTCATAAGCACGTTCCCAGTGAAGTTTGTCCTGTTGAAGCTTGTGTTCTTGCTCCTGCAAAAGAAAAGGTGCTTTAAATAAACAAATCACCCTGTCTTTGCACTGCAGCAGTCATATAACACACACATCTGCTGTTATGTACAACAGTCAATAAAAACTGAAAAGCCACTTTATATCAGCCCTAAAAAAAAAAAAATAATCTTCTGACATACAAAAAGAATCAACCACACAACATGGATTCATAGAATGGGCTGGGTTGGAAGGGACCTCCAAAGGTCATCTAGTCCAACCGCACTGCAGTGAGCAGGGACTCACTTCTCCTTCTGTTCACATGGAATCCCTATGCTCCTGTTCCTGTGACAATTCTGCTCTTACCCATGAAGTGATCTCTTTTAGTCATACTTTTGAAATCTATCTGTAAGCATAAGGTGACATTTTATGGGTTTCTATGAGCAAAATACCCCCAAAGATGGATGGGTTGATGGAAGTGCCTTTCAGTACAGCGTGCCAAACATTCAACTCATTGGACAAAGCAAAAAGGTCACCCTTGAGTAAGAAATTTAGGCCTCACCTTCAGCTCTTGCTGCCTTTGATGTTCTGAATCTTGTAACTGTTGTTTTAATAGAGACACACTGCGTTGTAATTCTTCAATCACTTCAGCTGCCTGTAGGGATTCAACAGAAAGAGGAATTTTTGTATTGCTTTCCTCCTTAGCTCTACAGACACAGCTTTGGGGATTTTAAATGTATTTCTCAAAAGTGCCTGGAAATTGGAAAAAATTATCAACTCGGGGGAAAAAACAACCTTGTATGAGTTCCATGTCACTTCTGTCTGTCTAGTGAACTTACCACTGTAAATAAAATCACGAAATACCCACCCTAATAAAAGAAACTCAGCTCCTGGCACTAAGAATTGCAAGAAAGAAAAATATCTTGTAAATTGAGAGGAATAAACTTCAGATGATTCTTCAGTCAGATTTGGGAAGGAAAAATTAAATAGCAATCTCTTTTTAAAAACTTATGCAAATGAACAACTTAGTGAAATGAACATACCTTGCATTTCCTCATAAGCACTACATCTGCATCAAGGAGACCGCTTAAAAACTAACCAGCATTTTAATGCCTGTCATACATGGTACCATACCTTAGTTGCAGACAGAGCATGTTCCTGCTTTATAAAATTGATATCAGCATCATATTTATTGTGTAGTTGTTGAATGTTCTTCTCATATTCCTGTATGATATGGTCCTTGTCTTTCTGAAGTGAGCTGTGCCTAGAAGGAGTAAGCAAGCAGAATATGGAAATTGCCTTCATGCTGTGGCATCTTCCCTGCTCAATATCAATTCTACAGAGTGTGCATATCTGCCTGCACCACGTGTTCACTGTAACAGAATGAAATTCTTACAAAGACTGGAAAGACAACATATTACTGACTGTGGTCATTTGGGTCAGTTCCAAAATAATTTTTACATCAATTGATATTTTCTCATGACAATATTTTAATGGCAATTACCATTCAGTGACTTCTCAAAAATAAATAGTTTGCTTTCAGAAATTCCATACTCTTCAACATTAAAACCAGCAACTGCTTTTTAATTACCTTGCATTCATTTCCTGAAGCTCAGACCATACTGCCTGGTAACGTTGTTCTGCATCAGCCTTTTCCTGAGATAATTTCTGACGTAGCAAGCTACTATTTTCAGCTTCAACAGTCAACTGCTGGACACGAGCTTCCAGTTTTTTAGCTGTCTCATTCTAAAAGGTCATTGGTGAGAAAACATCAGAATTAATTAAGGTATACCCCTGTTGATATCCAGCAGCCTGATGCATCAAGGTTCTTTGGTGGTCCAGAGACACAACAGTTACAATAGCAAAGCTGTCATCAATCATGACAGTGACCTCCTCTGGACCCTCTCCAACAGTTCCATGTCCTTCTTATACTGGGGGCACCAGAACTGGATGCAGAACTCCAGGTAGGGGCTCATGAGAGCAGAGCAGAGGGGTAGAATCACCTTCCTTGTCATGCTGGTCACACTTCTTTTGATGCACCCCAGCACATCGCTGCCTTCTGAGCTGCAAGCGACCACTGCCAGCTCACATTGAGTTTTTTCATCAACCAGCAACCCCAAGTCCTTCTCCATCCATGCAAAACTAGCTGCACAATATGTGGTGGGGGAGCAGGGTATGTTTGGTTTGGGGTTTTGAGGGTTGGTTTCTGTTTGTTTGTTTTTGTTTTTAAAGAACACTACCACCACCCCCACACAGAAAAGATTCACATTTAACATACTGCCAAATATCCTAATTCCTCCCTGCCCCTCTTGCCCCTCAGGGAAGTTAAGACTTGTTCAATGCACAAAACCTTTATTATCAGTTCCATGGTATTAGCCAAATTGTTCAGCCAATTTCACTTGCATTGCTAACAGCAATGGCATTCTTGACAATGGGAAACTCTGAAGAAGGAAACTGAAATACCAGCAGAAAAAGAAAAAAAAAAACAACAAAAATCAAGAAAGGGAAAGAGAGAGAGAGGGAAAAAAAAAAACAAACCTAATTTCCAGTGACAGTCTAGGCTTTCATCTTAAACCCTGCCTTGAACTCTACCTTGTTTAATTATTAAATCAGAAGCTGATCAGCAAGATCTGTCTAGTTTTGATGGTTCTTAAATTCAATCTTGCTGACAGACTGTGTCCATTTTTCTCTGTATTTACTGTTACCTATGACATGATCTGAATGCTAATTCTAAAATTCAACATTCATTAATAAAAGAATAATTTTTGTTTGACATTGTCTTCTCACTCATTCAATTTTCTTCCTACCACATCCAGATACAAAGTACAGGATGTTTTCTGGAAGATACTGGTTAATTTTTTTTTTATATTATTTATATAGCAGGCACGAAATCCAGATTATACCTGTTTACATGTTTCTAATTACTCTGGGGAAAAAAATAAAGCAGTAAGTTGGAATAATAAAATAAGTCCTTGTTTCTTGGTCTTTAATGTAACAGAAGCATTTGATCTTTTGAAGAGGAAGTGGGTAAGTGAAAAGTCACAGGTATCTATGAAAATAGATGTACTATATCATAGTATCATAGTATCATTCAGGGTTGGAAGGGACCACAAGGATCATCTAGTTCCAACCCCCCTGCCACGGGCAGGGACACCCCACACTAGATCAGCCTGGCCAGAGCCTCATCTAGCCTGCTCTTAAACACCCCCAGGGACGGGGCCTCGACCACCTCCCTGGACAACCCATTCCAGGGTTTCACCACTCTCATGGTGAAGAACCTCCTCCTCACATCTAGCCTGAATCTCCCCACCTCCAGCTTCATTCCATTCCCCCTAGTCCTATCACTACCTGAGATCCTGAGAAGTCCTTCCTTTTTAGACTATAAAAAGGATATAAATCCTTTTTATAGTCTACATATACAGACAGACAAAAAGTCTGCTAACTTGAATCAAAACTAGTGAGGAACACAAGAAACAGTCCTTCAATACAAATATATCTGCATAAGATTCATTGGAGGGCTGCATGCTGATAAATTCTATCCAGGGGGAAAAAAACCTTGGTTGGACTGGCTGCCAGGACACTCTCTTCTCTTCAGGTAGAACAACCACACTGCACTATCAAAACCCATTTCTCAGCTTAACAGTATTTATATACATTTTGGCACAAGTACAGGAAATTTGAATACTGAAAGAGGCACTTGGCTGTCGTTGCATATTTACAAAAAAAAGCCCACAACCCTTACAGTTGACTGTTTCTGTTCCAAATACTCTTCCTCCATTTTGCTAAGGCGAGCGTTGGTGTCCTCAAGCAGTTCTTGCATATCTTCTGTGTGCTTCTTCCGAATATTAAACTTCTCCTTCTCCATCTCTGCCACAGCATTGTGAAGCTGCATCACAAAAACGTTACCCAATGATAAATGGCACATAGAGACAGCCTTCAGAAGTGTTCTGTTATTATAGTACATCAACAGGATAAATAACGCTGCAGGCCACCTTTCTGCCCTCTAAGCCAAGATTAGATTGCGTCAGTAAATGGGTCTATATAAAGTGATCATTTAGAAGCCATTCCAGGGGACTGGACCAACTCTCCTATGAGGACAGGCTGAGGGAGTTGGGGTTGTTCAGCCTGGACAAGAGAAGGCTCCAGGGAGACCTAATAGCAGCCTGTCAGTACCTGAAAGGAGCCTACAAGAAAGCCACAGAGGGACTGTTTGCAAAGGCAGAATGAGGAGCAACAGTTTGCAATTAGAGTAGATTTACATTGGATGTTAGCAACGAGTTCTGCACCATGAGGGTGGTAGAACACTGGAACAGGTTGCCCAAGGAGGTGGGTGAGGCCCAATCCCTGGAGATCTTCAAGGCTCTGAGCAGCCTCCACTAGAGGACAGTGTCCCTACTGCCTGCAAGGGCGGTAGGACTGGATGACCTCAGGGGCACCTTCCAACCCAAACCATTCTATGATTCTATGCATAGAGGGCATGTTACCTGTACCTATTTTTGCCATTCTCTCCCATCCTGTGTTTACGTATTTACACCAATGATTGTTCCTGTGACAAAAACTCTTCCTCATCTTTCCAGATACTCACTGTCAGTTTCTCTGCCTCAGTTTGTAAGCAGCTGGAGAGTTTTTACTAACCCTCCCATTCTAGTTAAGAAGCCTCAAAAATGAACTTTCTCTCTACACAATAGTAAGGAATAATGTCATGTCAAATTAGCATACAAAGCCTGTATGATGTATTGCTTGTATCATAGCCATTAGGTATTTCTCAAGCTTCTAACAAATCCATTTCATGGCTGAAGGATAAAGCTGCAATACACAAAATAAAAGCATCATTCTAAATACACTGCTAAAGTCAGGTTAATTGGCACAAGCAGAGATGCTTTCCTCTCCAATGTATGGACTAGAAAAATCATGGAGGTCTCTGTGAATCTGGACCATTATATAACAGACCTTAACAATGTACATTAACTTGTAACATTTTTCATCCCCTAGACAAGGATGATCATAAATTTTTATTGTAAGTAGCATCATAGAATAGCTTAGGTTGGAAGGGACCTTAGAGATAATCTACTCCAATTTCTCTGGTATGAGCAGGGATGCCTCTCCAGTAGACTTGATTGCTCAAGGCCTCATCCAACCTGGCCTTGAACAGCCCCTCAGGAAGGGGGCAGCCACAGCCTCCCTGGGCAGCCTATTCCAGAGTCTCACCACCCCCAGAACGAAGAACTTCTCGCTAAGATCCAGTCTAACCTTGCTTTCCCTCAGCTTCACACTTCTCCCTCATCCTGTCTCTAGAAACCCTGATGAAAAGTCCCACTCCAGCCTTCCTGTAGGATTCCTTCAGCTATTGAAAAGCATCTCTAAGGATGCCCTGGAGTCTTCTGTTCTCTAGGCTGAACACCCCCAGCTCCCTCAGCCTGTCCTCATAAAAGAGGTGCTCCAGCCCTTGGATCATCTTTGTGGCCCTCTTCTGGACTCACTCCAATAGCTCTGTGTCCTTCTTATGATGGGGACGCCAGAACTGGATGCAGTATTTGAGGTGGGGGTCTCAAGATATACTGTGGTGTTCAGATTTGCTGAATTTGTGATCCTTTGAAAAATAACGTCAGCAATTCAAATAACCTGCATCTATTCAAAGGGAAAAAAATAAGCACAAGTAGGAGATAAAGTTACTAAAAAACATTGCATTGTTAACCTTTACTCTATTTCCATCCTATTTGCCACTATCCATGTTTTTCCAAAAGACACATGCTCCAACTTCACGTCTGTAATTTCATTAAGTTATAATTAATATTAGCATTTTTAATTGCCTTTTTGTTTGCACACTGGCATCTCACTGATGATAATTAGAGCTGTAGGAACAGCACTTGTCAGGTAACTGCAAAAAGTGGGACGACCTTGGGATCAAAACAATGCTTCTCTATACCAAAACAGAAAACACTCCTACCACTGAAGCCTCGAGGTCTTAAGCACAAAGGACAAGATTTATGATTTATCTCTTACAAGAGAAGAATTAAAACCAACATCACTTTCAGACGCAGGGCTGCAAAAAAATTAAACAACATACATCTACAAAGCAAGGTGGGTTTGCCCTTTTGGTGACCCTTCCTCTCCTGTGAGGGGTAAGCAACATAAATACTGACAATAATCTGGCCAAGGGTGAAGCTGTCTTGCAATAAACAGCCTTTTCTCTCCGCTTTGCTGCTGTCTTGAGTCTAACAATAAATAAAAAAGCACTGAAGAATTCATGACCCAACACAAAAATACCAGTTCAAAGGAATCACCGTGGCAGCAGGTAGCAGCAGGTTTACAGAGATTAAAATTCCATGTCAGGTCAACCAGAAATAAACATTTCCCTAATACATCCAGAGCCTTGCCAAGAGGGCCTGATGAACCCCAGGAACAGCATGGCCATCTGGGTTGGTGTGGGTGTGCAAGCATCAACAAAAAAGACTACTGCAGGATTGCTACTGGAAAAAAAAAAACAAAAAACCAAAGCTAGTAAAAGAAAATATCACTAAAAGTAACATAGTCCTTCTATTTCTGGGGGGTTTTTGTTAACTGACAATATGTATTATCCCAGACAGACACCGCAGGAGTCTTTCAGAGAAAGCAAGCATTGTTCATTACCCTTTTCTCCCATTCATTGTTCAAAGACTCATTGCTCTGCTCACACATCTTCTTCAGCTCCAGAATCTGCTTCTCTTTCGCTTCTCTGATGACTTGTGACTCACGAACGAGGGTCTGGACTGTCAAAAATGGGAAAAAAGCCAACCTTTTAAGAGATCTCTTTGGGATTTTTCAGCGTTGGCAACAGATGCAATCAAGCTAAATGAGTTTTCCAATTGACCTGGCTTTCTGACGTTTCTTGGCTCTTAAAAATAATTCATGCATGTGCTGCTTGAAAATTCAGCACTTATGTTCTGTGTCACTAAAGCACTCCAAGGTGTTCGCTCTTCTCTACTCTACAAATGATTTCATAGTGAGTTTTCCTTACTGTACTGTAAACACACAGCAACAAAATTCTGTAGTCTACACAAAACAAGGCCTTTTTAACCTGATTTTGTGTCCATCCTTAGCAGGAAGGTTCTTGTGAAACTTGAATGCTCATGATACATGAGAAATGTAAGCTCCCAACTCAAAATGTAGATGACTGCAGCAAGAATTCCCAGTCTGATCAATTTTGTGAGAAACAAAGCAGGCTCATAATCACTTCTGAAAAGGGACTGATCATTCCACTGTCTGCCAAGACCGTAGGCGACTCAACACAACCTGTTACAGCTGAGCACAACCTGTACCCACCCAGAGAAGCAGCATGTCCTATGCTGGATAATTTATTTTGCCAAGGAACAGGAAACAAATACATGGAACTCTCTCCTTTTTTTGTCTGTAAGTTACCAAAGTTCTGTATTATTTTACACTGTGGTTTAGTCCATAGTGTAAACGGACTCCAAGGAATTCTAAGAGAAACTAACATTTAAAATCTGCTGACAAGCCACACTCAGGCCAAGTGTTGTACTTCTGACATGTTCAAGACTACTAGTGTTTGAAATCTCTTGCCACAGTAGTCCTAAAAAAATAATACATTGTGGTTTGATAAAATGTACTGAATGTAAAAAGAAATTAACCTCGAGCCAGAGATTCCAAAAAGTTTGAAGAAAGAAGTCAAAATACTTTAGTATCATCAAAGAAACATTCATAAAATGTGTATTAAATATAGTCTTATTGGGGGGGGGGAAAATGGGTTGGAAACTGGACAGCAAAGACAATCAGAAGCCTCCAAAATCGAACAGTAAAATTAGGTCAAGACTTGTAAAAGAAGAAGAAAAGTGACATCAGCACCTAGAAGGAAGACATAAGCCCACAGCCACAAGAAGGATGCAGTGTGACACCACCATGCAGATAACCACAAAGACAAAAATCACCTTTTTTCTCCAGTTTTCTATTCATCTCCTCAGCTTCACTTAGTTTGCTTTTGTGAAGGGACTTCAATACCTCTATTTCATCATTCTTCCTATCCAAAATCTGCAGGGAAAGTTCACAACAATTGAACAGAAGTCAAACCCAAAACATACTCACTGATCTCTGTCAAAGGAGCTGCCTTCAAGACCTAAGTGGTTAAATCTAAGTAATTCTCAGCTAAGACTGCCAAGTCATAAACAAAGGATTGATTTAGATAAGTGTAGGCAGGAGAGTAGATTAAAATTGAGTTTCATGGTTTAGGTGGGGGGGTGTCTTTTTGTTTGCTTTTAAACTTGGGCAAATCCAATGTTGCCTTTGTTGAGTTTGGAAGTTTCATTGGTGCTACTGCTGCAAACAGGAAGGATTTGTTTCCCTTTTCATATTTATGTTGCATCTAAAATTCTCAGCAGGACAAAGAAATACTGAACTAATCGGTGAATTTCATTACACTACTTTGGGCTTCACCAAATTCAATCTTTCAAGAAACACTGGGTTGGAATAGAGCAAGTCTATGAGGTGTAACTATATTTACACTTCTGTGCACACTCATTTTGAGAGGTTTGAGTATTTGCCTACTTAGAGACAGGACTGTAACTTAAATTTCATCTTTAAGATAATAATTAAAGCATAAATATTTTATAGCAGCACCCTAAATCTCTCATCAAACAGAAGCTTCATCTTAAAACAATATTACTCCATCTGCATTAAATGTTTTGTGTCTTTAAAGATTAATCTGGCACTATTTAACCTTCTCTAAAATATCCAAAGTTATTAAACAACTTCAAAAGACAGAATTCTAACATCAGTGAGTAATGGATGACAACTCCAGGGATGAGAAAGCATCTAAACTATTTCTTATTCTCACAAAGCTGTTTCCTTTAGGCTCTCAGCTTTGCTAGCTAGTTATGCTTGCAGACTTTAAGAACAGATGAGCCAAATATGCACCTGACCAAATATTAACATCCTCTCAGGAGGCTTTGATGTGTCACAGTGTTGTGTCAACCAACTTCCTCCAAGTCAGTGACTCAGTCTTAAGAAACAAAACAGAGGTGCTCAGTAATGCAAAGCTTACAGTAGGATAAGTCATCGTGATCCTGACCCTGAGCATTTAACTCCTACTACGTTCCTGGGATCAGAGAGTTTCAGAAGGCACTTAGGACCTC
Source organism: Melanerpes formicivorus (assembly GCF_026170545.1). Lineage (NCBI taxonomy): Eukaryota > Metazoa > Chordata > Aves > Piciformes > Picidae > Melanerpes > Melanerpes formicivorus. The sequence continues at coordinate 4,322,208 of NW_027142373.1, read as the reverse complement.
GCAGAATTTGATCCCAGATGTTTAACACACAATGAAAAGCAGCAGAATGGACTTCGATAGTTTTTGTGTGAGCTCCTCCAGAGTGGTGTTACACCACACAACAAAGACAAATCCAACTTAACCCAAAGGAAGCGTATCTGGTGTCACTTTATTGCTGGGAAGAATTAAAAGCTATAGCTGTAACATATCACCAACTGTTTACTGACCAGTCATGCTTTAAGGTAGAGTTGCAAACAGAGGCATAAGAAGAAGCACTGCTGCTGCTGCACTAGTGATGATTTGCCTACTAGTTTGTTTGGTTGTTGCATTTTGCCCACAAAACCTGAATTCAATATTTTTGTTCTCATTTTTCTACAGTGCAAACACTTTCTCTCAAAAGACATACCATGACTTCATAGTTTCATCAGCACTTGGATCCACAGAAGCTGGTAAAATAGGTTTGTCTTGTTCCAACAAGCAAACAAATCTTTGTATTTTCATCTCCTTTCTGCAAGCATTGTTACATTTCTGTTATCGTAGAATATTCTGCATTCTTATCAGCTTACACAAACTGTTACCTACAATCTTACTTTAAAGGAATACTAACTGCATGTGAAGAAGTTAAAGTAAAACAGTATTTACAGTAACTCTGTTATTTTGTTTTGTATGCTGCCTTTGGAAAAAACCAAACAAACAAAGAAAGAATTCCTACCTTTTGAACATCAGCATCATGCTTCTGCTGTAGTTTAAGCTTTTCTTCATGAAATTTACGTTCTGCTATTCTCATTTTCATGTCCAGCTTTAAAAGCAAAAGAGGACAGATATGTAACTTCACAAAAAATAAAGAATTACTTCTTTCATAACTTTGAAATTATTCATTTGTGTCTTTCAGAAGACAATGGGAAATCACTAACAAATAATTGCTACAAAGTTTACCATAGGATGGAAGTGACCTCAGAGATCATCTACTCCAACCTCCCTGCTATAGGCAGGGTTGCCTCTCCACTGGACTTGGTTTCTCAAGGCCTCCTCCAACCTGGCCTTGAACACCCCTGGAGAGGAGGCAGCTACAACCTCCTTGGGCAACCTATTCCAGAGTCTCATCACTTCCATACTGAAGAATTTCTCCCTAAGCTCCAGTCTAATCCTGCTCTCCCTCAGCTTCAAACCATTTCCCCTTGTCCTGTCTCTGACACCCTTATGAAAAGTCCCTCTCCAGCCTTCCTGTAGGATCCTTTCAGGTATTGGAAGGCCATTATAAGGTCCTCCCAGAGTCTTCTTTAGACTGAACAACCCCAACTCCCTCAGCCTGTCCTCACAGCAGAGGTGCTCCAGCCCTTGGATCACCTTTGTGGCCCTCCTCTGGACTCACTCCAACAGCTCTGTTGGGGACACCAGAACTGGACACAGTATTCATGGTGGGGGTCTCACAAGATCACTCACCCCATCCATTTATACTCAGTTTTTCACTACTTTCGTATTTATTTGATAAAAACACTACCAAATACCTCAGCCTAAAATATTTATTTCAAAAATGAATTTGTGAGACACTTCATTTGGCTATAAAACCAACTGCTACCAGCCAGAAAAAGCCATCATCCTTTATTTAAACAAACACTTCAGAATGAAATCTGCAACAGTTCTGATCACATACAGAGGCTGGTAAACCTGCTTCTATTCTTCAGGCAGGTGTTACATTTATACAAAGAATGTCCTTCAGCCCAGATGTGGGGTTATTTTTGTTTGTTTTCTATTTTTCAGAGATTTCACATTATAAACACATTTCCTTTTAAGGTGACTTATAATGGGACTAAGGATACTGCTGTTCAGTTGGATTGCTAAAATACATTTCCTGCTTATGTTTGCTTAAAGCAGTGTGCTTGAACCCCTTCGACACAATAACACATTGCCACTTATAGTCAAAGTTTTCATCTTTCAAGTATTTTTAAATCTCTCGCATGACTTCACTATTCCATTAAAGATCTGTCTTCCAAAACTCTGGTAATGTCACAGGCATTTTGTGTTTCTCACTTTTCTGCAAAAGAAAGAGTGGCACCTCGAGCTCAGACTCAGGCTTTTCCACTTTTACACCTAACCATTTCTATTGGTGAGAAAGCAAAGTGGAGAGAAAACTTTCCCCAGAGCTGCAGAACCTGACTTCTAACCCTCTCAACTGGCAAACTCTAAAAGAAACAACACAGCAATAGTCACTCTGCCTTTACTTTTAGTCCTTTGACTCATCAAAAGTAGTGACATAATCAGAGAATCACTATGACTGGAAAAGACCTCTAAGGTCATTGAGTACAACCTTCAAACCAACACCACCATGACTGTTAAACCTTGTCCCAAAGTGCCATGACCGTGTGCTTTCTCGAATGCCTCCAAGGGTGGTGACTGGGCAGCCTGTTCCAATATCTGACCACTCTTGCAGCAAAGAAATTTCTCCTAATACCCAGCCTAAACCTCCCCTGGCACAACCTGAGGCCATTTCCTTTCATCCTATTGCTAGTTATCCGGGAGAAGAGACCAAGCCTCTCTCCAACCTCCTTTTGGGTAGTAGAGAGCAATGAGGTCTCCCCTTTGCCTTCTCTTGTCCAGATTTAACCACTCCAGACATTCACATTCAAATATGAACCTTTATCTAACAAACACAATTCAAATTCTTCATTTCTTTGGCACAATTACTTTGTGTTAGATATTTATTGTGATTTCAAAACACAAGCTAGAAAAACCCAAGTCAATTTCAAAATGCAAAACGCCATGAAGAAAATACAGGAGACGCCTCAAGAACTGAAAACAGAAGCAGCAAGAGCAGCAAATCCTTTGAATTTCTGGACAGCACAGCCACTGACACCCCAAATATACATCTGCTTATTACACTGCATATAAAGAGTATCCCACAGGACTAAATAGGTAAATAGTCTTATGCAAATTACTGGGGGGAAATAAGGGGGCTTGACAATTAATCCAAAGAAAACAGACAGTATTCTCAGCTGTCAGCCATCTCTTTTATCATCCAAAAATAAGCATCAGGATAAAAATGCATTTTCTCCTCATGAAATATATGCATATGTATATACAAAAAGAAATAGATGCAGATATCCCTCCAACAAAGTGACATTATAGAAGAAAATCTTAGTATCAGGTGAGAAATAAGTGTTGGTTAAAAAAAAAAGGCACAGTAATCCACTTCCAGATAGACAGCATGTGAACATTCCATAAATAAATATGAAGGTCTTGTAAAAACACAAATACTAGAAACTAAACATGAAAGAGGCTCCAATCTACTTGAAATACATTAAAAGCCTATGAATTCCTGATGCATAGCTATGGCACTCACAAAGCTATTAAATCCACACAAACACATTACATTTCAAACTCATTAATAAAGGGAGAACGTCTTGACTGCTGTAAATTAATCCTTGGGGTTTTTGCATCAGCTGAGATTTGGCCTAAGCTTTATTATTTGTTAGTTTGAAGGCACATAAAAATAAATCAAACTCTCAAATTTGTCTTCTATTAAGCATGGACATCTCTTCCAGTGATGGTGATTGTTCTCAGCCACATGGCTGCTTTCCCACAGGTTGACAGCAGAAATCCCTGTACTTGAAGCTGGCTCCTACTCCTTGTCATTAATTTCCCATTTAACACCATTCATAGAATACAATCATAGAATTATTTCAGTTGGCAAAGCCCATTAAGATCATTGAGCCCAACCCTTATCTGACTCTACCACGTCTGGTGCTAAACCATGTCCTTCAGCACCACAACTCTGCCTCTTTTTAACACCTCCAGGGATGGGGATTGAACCACCTCCCGGGGGAGCCTGTTCTAGTGGTTGAGAACCCTTTCAGTGAAGAAGTTTCTTGCGATGTCTAACCTAAACATTTCAGAATGGACCATAGGTCCACTACGCACATGCATCTTCATCACAATTCTGGAAGTGTTAATTTGAGCATTTGCTGTAAAAAGAAAGATATTTTTGTTTCAAAATCCTACACATACAATTTCTTCTGTGGCAAACTGCTGGATAAGTCAGAAAGCATAAGGCTAACAAAGCAGTGTCCCACAGCAAAGCTTGGAGCTCTGATTTCGTTTATAAATCTGCTTTTTGACCCACCCTTTGTGTAAGGCAGACCTCCAATGTCACAGCATACGTAGATAAAATAGAGTCATGTAAACACATTATTAAAAGTGATCTCATTAAGGCTGGGGTTGAAGCAAATGGGCTCATCACAACTGGGAGTGAAGCTTCTCCCCTTCCATTTCAAACTTTAAACAAGTTATTAAATACTGATTTAAATAGAGAAGTATCTTCCAAATTAAAACCATACCAAACTGAGTCAACCGCATCTCTGTCGTTACCAAATGTCAAACCTCATTTGCTAAGTTGGTCTCAATTTCCTGTGGAAGAAGGCTTTGTAACTTCATCTGCTGCGCTCCTCTAAAGTGCCCTTTGCACCTCAGCTTTACTCTATTTATTAAACATACTGACAAACAAAAGCACCTAAACAGCAGCAAAGTATGAGGGGAAAATAGATACAAACCACGTAGAAAAGTCATTCGCCTTGTTAGAAGCAGTGAACTGCGCTCATGCTCACCAGGTTTAATAACTTTCAGTGTCAGTTAAGAGGCAGCAGCAGAGAACATGAAATTTATGGCATGTTAGCAAGGAAAAAAAAAATAAAAGGAGGACAAAAATAAAAAAGGTGTAGATATTTAGCTCTAGTTGAGAAGCTTGCAACTATGTATGAAATGCAGCCATTGCTGCTGCCTGCACATCATTCCTTCGGATTTCTGTCATTGTTTATTCTCCTTACAAAGAGTATGAGGCAATTAAACCCTAAGGCCATGTAAACAATACTGATGTCAAACATCTGTGCTGGCCCTGTTATTTAAAGCCAGGGAGGGTGGTATCAACAGAACTGCTTTTATGTGCCTAGTCACACTTTCTTCCTCAGTTGAAAAACCCAAATACTGTCCAAACAATCACCTGAAAATGGGGTTGCAGTGTATCCCTGGTCCTATGCCTTCATAGCAGAGGTTAGGTGCCCTGAAACTTTAAGTAACTGTCCAGAAATTTAAATAACTGCCCAAAAAAATTAAATAAGTGTCAAAAATTTTAAATAACTGTAAAAAAAATATAATAATTATCAAACTTAAGCTGGCAGGGGTCTAATCTGCAGCTCTCATAAATGGTTGGGGGGGGGGGGGGAAAGAAGTACTGTATCTCAGCTCTCCAAGACAGAGGACAAACATTCATCTTGTCCTAAGTTATTGTAGAAATATTTAATACCTGCTTTAGAAGCAAATCAGTAAGTGAAGCACCCATATCAATCAGAGAGAGCTTTGAACTACTGAGCACTGCCCACTTATTTTCATTACAGGGATCACCCCTAGGCTAGAGGTAGTATCCTGAGGGTTTAACAGCCATTAAGAGATTTTTTTTTTTTGGTGGGGAGGGGGGGAAATATTTGACAAAACACTACTTGTTGTTTGTCAGATTGATTTTGTTTTTCCAAGTCTATGAATATATGGGGGAGGGAGGAAGCAAGGAAGAGGGGGAGAAGGATGTAAACAATAAATGAGAACTTCAAAGCAAGAACTAACAATGTAGAACAATGACTTGTATATCTTACAATATACGACAAAACTTATTTGTCTTGGTGTTATGCAGCTGCTAAAAGGAATCAGTGGCACAATACAAAGCTTTGATATTTCCATAGAAGAAAAAGGTTTCTTTAAAAAAAAATAAATCAAAAAACACCACAAAACAAAACCACAACTCCCAAACCAACAAACAGCTAGAACTTTCTACTCAATTGTCTTTGCTTAAATTTCACATCCAGGGTTAAAGAAAATAAATAAATGTTAATAATTTATACAATGCTTTAAAGTGTTGAGGCAGGCCAAGACAGGAGATGCTGTACTTGCAAAGCATTCAAGATTTATTATACAGAAAGACATGCTGACTTTAGACTAATTTGGAATGGTCTGGGTTGGGCCAATCCCAGGCACAAATCCAGGCTGGATGAAGAGTGGGTTGAGAGTAGCAATGAAGAAAGAGACTTTGGTGTATTGACTGATGAGAAGCTCACTGAGAAGCTGGCAGTGTGCTCATGCAACCCAGAACGCAAATCGTATCCTGGGCTGCGTCAAGAGGAGTGTGGCCAAAGCACAACAGAGGGGATTCTGCCACTTTGCTCTGGTGAGACCCCACCGTGAATACTGTGTCCAGTTCTGGTGTTCTCAGTATAAGAAGGACACAAAGCTGTGGGAGTGAGTCCAGAGGAGGGCCACAAAGATGATGCAAGGGCTGGAGCACCTCTGCTGTGAGGAGAGGCCAAGGGAGGTGGGCTTGTTCAGCCTAGAGAAGAGAGGACTCTGGGGGGTACCTTAGAGCTGCTTTCCAATATCTGAAGGAATCCTGCAGGAAGGCTGGAGAGGCATTTTTCATAAGGGTGTCTAGCAACAGAACAAGGAGGAATAGTTTGAAGCTGAGGGAGAGCAGGGTTAGACAGAATCTTATATTGTAACCCCCAAAGCTGTTAAGATTAATTTTGAGGTTTATTAGTAACCTTTAACACTTAGAACAATTTAGAAGTCAGAATAAGCACCTAAAAGGAAATCACTGGTGTGAAGAAGAAAGAAATATAGGATGAAAGAAAATCACAGTTTCTAACAACTTGAACAGAAATCCTAAAATAAATATGATATTTAATCATATTGGAACTAATCCTGCATTTTCAAAACTGAACTGCTGCAAAACTTGTGCTGAATTTACACTATGTAGAAAAAAACCCTGTTCACTGCATTCAGATGTCTGTCATGTGAGATACAGTTTAATATCACGTCTTACATTTACTGACAAGCAGCTTCTACCCACTTGCTCAAGCAATTCTGAAGATCAATATCTACTCCTGAATAGTTATTAACCAAAGTGAGAAATGCATTGTAGTATGAAAACAAAGTGGGAAGGGTAAAGTGGGTAAGATGCATACAGAAGCACAGCTCCTCTTTCACAATCCCATGAATCTGGTTCTCATGACAACCAAGAGCTGCAAAATCTTCACAATTAAAACAAGCAAAGTACATTAGGAGAGAAGGTTCACTGGTGCTCTGGGTCTATAGCAAAGTGAAATGTGTGTGCCGTGACCAAAGTATCAAATACGACTCCAGGTCTTAGGAGCGTAAACAGATTTAATTTTCTTGCAAGTGGTGATGGTTGTCTAGCAGTGCACCGTGCAGGAGAGTTGAGAGATCTTTACTCGAAGCTTCAGACACAGGCAGCTCAGAAGCAGCACGGCTAAGGGCTGCGTGCTGGATCAAAGCTGGACCAAAGCTGGACCGAGCTAGGCGGGAGCCTTTCGTGGCAGCGAGCAGGCAGGGGTCGAGCGGCAGCCCCAGACTGGAGCCGACAGCAAAGCGCCCGAGAGCCGAGGCGGCAGCCAGGGGGCGCTGCTCTGACCCAGCGCGGGCGAGGGAACGGTCCCAGCCAGCGCCGAGACGAGGGCGGACAAATAGGGCGGGGTGCGGCAGTTGCCACAGTCAGGGTCTACCAAAACTCCATACAAATAAGCAAGGTGTAAGGATGAATGTTTTGTTGGAAAAAAATGCGAATATGTTGTTGAAAAGTTTGCACTTGTTGCACAGGTCAAGGTTTCAGGAGGAGCCGCAGGTACAGAAGCAGTACCTGCTGCATCACCGTGAGAACCAGCTTGATTCCCCTGGTAACAGATTCTAGACAAGAAAGGAGGTCTGTTTTGAGTCTTGGACATAAAGAATTATGGAGGCGTGCAAAGAAGATTCTTTTAAGTATTAAGCTCACTGTTTTTCACTGATTCAGATGCAGACACTTCCCAGAATTTCCCTGGGAGGGGCAGAGGTAGAGGGTGGGCTGCAGTTTTGCCACCTAGCTGGTTTTACATCATTGAAATTTCCAAAGGCTCTATCTAGACTTAAGAACAAATCCTTTAAATTGAAGGAAATCATAAATAATATTTTTCCTAGGTGAATATTACACACAATAAAAGAGTGTTTTCCATCTGGGATTCACATTAACACTATGCTTTCTTCATGATGTTTGTGCTCATCCTCTAAGTGTAACACAGAAATTAAAAGTCATTAAAAATACATTTTGAAACATCATTAACCACTCCACAGAAGGGCATCAATGTTTTTAACTGATGCAAAGGCTACAGTAAAATCAATGTCTCAGCTTGATCTAGTTGTCCCTGCTCACTGCAAGGAGTTTAAACAAGATGACCTTTGATGATCCTAGAATCACAGCATGGCTTAGTTTGGAAGGGATCTCAGAGATAATCTACTCCAATTCCCCTGGTATGAGCAGGGATGCCTTTGGTTGCTCAAGGCCTCATCCAACCTGGCTTTGAAAACCCCCAGGGAAGACGCATCCATAACCTCCCAGGGTAGCCTATTCCAGAGTCTCACCACCCCTGTACTGAAGAACTTCCTAAGATCCAGTCTAACACCGCTCTCCCTTCAAACCATTCACCCTTGTCCTGTCTCTAGACACCTTTATGAAAAGTCTCTCTCCAGCCTTGCTGGAGGATCCCTTCAGCTATTGGGAGGCTATCATAAGATCCCCCCAGAGTCTTCTATTCTCTAGGCTGAACAACCCCAACTCCCTCAGTCTGTCCTCATAGCAGAGGTGTTCTAGCCCTTGGATCATCTTCGTGGCCCTTCTCTGGAGTTGCTCCAACAGCTCTGTGTCCGCACAACGGGTCCCTTCCAACCCAATGCCATCTGTGCAAGTCTCTGTTGCAAAGAGCTTACGGTGTGGACAAGCTAGAGACCGAAAGCAAAGCAGTATCAAACACATGAAACATGTAAGGCAGAAATAAATATGTTGAAAAAGAGCTTTTATAAACAGGGCCTTTGTTGATGTTTATGATATGGACTCAAGTATCTGACCTCACAAACATTGATACTTCTCTCCACATACCTAATTTTCTTTATATCCTTACTCTTTAAAAACATTACAACAGCTACTTCCAGCTAGAATCTTTTTACAGAGCACTCTTTGAAACTAGATCATCACTTAAGTAAAAAAGTTAACATGACATTGCCCCATTTTTATAGCTGCTAAAAATGAAAGGCTTTGTCCTAAATCAAATCATGCCAGCATTCCCCTGTCAAGAAAAATCTGACTTTCTCAGTGCCACTGGACATTAATACACGTTTGCTGTACACAGAAAAATAACTGAATGGACAATTGTTCTTATTCATATGTAAATGTCATTAGGCTCTTTCAAGAGAGAACAATGTATTTTTCACATTTCCTAGCTGGGGAGTGGTGGGAAGAGGGAGAAAACCCTACAGCTTTGTATCCCAAAAACTGTACTCACTCGGAATGGGAGTTTTACCCCTAGCATGCATATTAGCACTCCAGCACATCGTATTACTTAGTAGTTTTATTTGGAGTGGCAAGTGGCCTACTTCCATACAAAACAGACATGCCTGCCACCAGTAGTAGAGACTCCAACACCAGTAAGGACCAAAAAAAGTTCAAAATAGGTTTAGAAACTGTGAAGGTGTGGCAGGTACACCACCACCACCCACACCCAACAACAAATACAAAAGGTACACCAGGGCTTGCTAGGCTGATAAAGATCAGCTTGATGCCCCCAGACATTAGCAGGTGCCTCCAGGCCCAGAATTCCTTTTGTTGCTTGGAGAATCCAGACCTTCAACTAAGTAATAAATTGGCCAGCAGGTACACAACTCACTCGGTATAAATAGAGTCCTGCTGCGGAGAGGGTTCTCTTCAAGAAATGCAACAATCTGCATCTTCAAGAAATGCAACAATCTGCAACTGCCAGCACTGAAAATTGAACCCAGATGAACCTTGTGGACCTACAGAAATCCTACTGATTTCAAAGGGAGTTCATAAAATCTGAGTATAATAAAACAGCAGATACTACCAGAGAACTTCATGTAATTTTGTGTAGTTCCAAGTTCAGAGGAGTAAAGAAGTCTGCACACACTAAGTCAACACCACTTACTTTTTCTCCCTAGTGTTACTCCTTTTTTTTATGTTGCAGTTCAGCAGCTACTGAACTTTTCACACTCATTTCAAGCTCTCCTAAAACAGTCAGTAAAACTCTACTCCTGCCTTTATTTTCACAAGTGTATCAAGTAACAATAGTTTGCAGTACCCACTTTTTCTACACAATCTCTTTTCTCCCTTACAACCCATGATCTATACATGTAAAAAAAATTAAACCCCAAACTTTCAGCTTTTTTTTTTTTTTGTTGTTGTTTGTTTTTCTTTAAAGAGAGAGAGAGAGAGAGAAACACTTTGAGGTGGAGATTAATCATGCAGCGAAAGATTAATTCCCAGCTGCTTGGCAACCATCTGGACATTCTACTGGTTAAAACACTAGTTTGAATTGCTAACCTACTGCTTTGATGTTTCTCAATGTCTCCAGCACATATGTGCAATAATTAAAGACACAGTTCCCAAACTATTGCAAAAACTAACTAAATAACTATACATGGGCATATATATCTCTCCATGGCCAGACCAATTAGTATCAGGAATTATAAATCACAAGTCAGTTCATGAAAACATGTCTCATCCTGACATAGACTCTTATGTCTCACACCAGTCTAGCAATAAAATAGGCTTGAGTTTTATTACATTACATTCTGAGGAGTTATCAAAGCAAGACAGGATGCGATTTCCTCACACGGAAGACAATGGACAAGTTGCACATGTTCTGAGGAACAAGACATTAATCAGCCTGGAATCATGTTAACAGAAGGCAAGATTGCTGTGTTTTCAAACATGAACTAACAGATTACTATTCAGAGTGATTACTTGGTGGTGAGAATGAGTTTACAACTGAATCTTCAATATAAATCAGACACGGTGTTCGAAACAGACCCTGCGCTTGTGGAGAAAAGGAGGAGATTCAAATGAGCCAGAGAAGATTCAAAGTCATAATCCACACTGCCTGGGATATTTTTAAGTGGAATAAACAGTATTTTCAGAAGAAAGTTGTCATAACATAAAAAACTAGACAAAATGACAATCAAGAGGGAAGAAATAATTAGATCATAATCTGCCTGTTTGTTTTCCTTGACCCTTCTTATGGGCCACAGTTGTGTGAACAGAATTCTTACATCTTGGCAAGAATATACACCAGGATTTAAAACCTTCACAATTTTTACCCCTTGGAAAACAGCTAGGTGCTTATGAGCAGAAGTATGACCTGGACAGTACTGGATGAACAGGACAACAGAAGTAGTGGAACAGTATTGGGAGAGAAGAAAAAGTAAAGAACAGAGGGAGCAGAAGGAAAAAAACCAAATTCTACCACATGATGCTCCAGTTACTGCAAGATCCAAGTGCTGGGCCCACATGCAGATGCCTTTGCAACTTAAATGCTTTCAGAAAGTCCATCAAAAACACTCTCCTCCTATTATTGCTAAGTATAAGCAGGATCCCCAGCTCCATTCCATGTTCTTTTAGCTGCATTCAGCTCTCCCCATTCCATACACATATGTACCCATATCCATCCACCAAGCAGATTTAAACTCTCTGGAGACACACAGGCCCATGAGCACAAGGACACTTTTATTTCATTAGAATATACACCAGAACAATACTGATACATTTTGTTACCATTCTTGGAAGATAGGAACAAAATATCTGTTTTCAATGAGGGAAAAAAAAATATCAAACCCATGATGCAGCTAAGAGCACAATGATGCTAATTTGACATTGGTAACAGCTCAGTTTAATTACAACACCCCTCCTTTTAGGATACTGTCTCGAGATTGGTTTTATTTATTGCTTTTAATTTGGCATGTGTTAAGTGTTTCATTTGTGTGTTTAAATACTTTGCTACACAACAGAGCAATTAAAAGGAAGAAATCAAAACTAAAAGGGCAATGCTCACTGATCACCCTCTCCTGACTACAGGGATACATTTTCATCTTCAAGTGGTTTGTTTTCTTTTTTTCCCCTCCTCAAATCTCACCTCTTTTCTCTAACACTACCCCGCAAGGGTTATTCACTCTCCCTCCCAAGTTCTATAACTTTCTTTCCTCCCTGCATTCTTTCCACTACATTCTAAGTATGGTCTCTTGGGGGGAGGGGGTGGGGAAATAAATCTGTATCACAGCCCTTATGCAACTCTCTCCAATTCAAGTTGTAACCTCTTGCCAGATAAGTGAGAAGCACAGTAAATCTGCTGCTTTCAACACCTTAAAATTCAGAACACTTTCAGCCAGACCAAAACCCAGCTATAACATCATCACTGCAGCACGCTGATTTTATCTTCATGTAAATATATCACTAAATCCCAGCACTTTTGGTGCAGTACAGCTGTATACATGGCCTGATGCTCTTTGTAAACAAAACTTGTGTCATGCAGCAACTGGCAGTGCTCATTCACCAAAAAAAAAAACCCACAAAAACCCAACCCAAAAAAACAGCTCTTGGAAAAAAAAAAAAAAAGCTGCATCATAAAATTCTTTAATACATTAAAAAAAACCTCTCTTCCTTTTTCATCCTACTTCCAGTCCTCAATCTACAAAAACAAATTCTGAGTGGGGAAAAAAAAGTGTCTTTTCCCCATTCCCTAAGTTGTCTTTCACTACCCAGCTCACATCTCCTTTGCTCTGACCATGTATTCTCTAATTCTCAGACAGGAAGGGACCTCCAACCCTCCTACAGTTAGCAGGGACATCCTCCACTAGAGCAGGTTGCTCAGAGCCTTGTTGAGCCTGACCTTGAAGATCTCCAGGGGTGGGGTCTCAACCACCTCCTTGGGCAACTTGTTGCAGTGCTCCACCACCCTCATGCTAATGAACTTGGTCCTAACATCCAACCTAAATCTTCTCTTCTCTCATTTCAAACCATTGCCCCTCATCCTACCACTGAAGGCCTTTGGAAACAGTCCCTCTGCAGACTTCTTGTAGCCCCCTTCAGGTACTGGAAGGCTGCTATTAGGTCTCCCTTGGGTCTTCTCCAGGCTGAACAACCCCAGGTTTAAAGAAACCCCAAAACTTCTTTAACCGCTCGATCAGAACTGTTTAACAAACCAGATTTTATTAACAAAGCTAAATTTGTTTTCTATCTTCAAAACAATTTCAAACCATTATCTTAGCAGTGCTGTTGGGTCTGCTTTTCTGCAAAAATCAGCACTAAGAACTTTTTCTTCTCCCCTTTCTCTGGCTCCATGGAGTATTGGGTGGCACTCAGGATGACCAAAGGTGAAGTTCAAAGGGAGACTTTTTCCTATTTATCAAGATAAGCCCCAGCCATGCCATCTGTTCTGTTTCGCTGCACTGCTGAAAGCTGATCTATTCCTGTTTTGTTGCATCTTCCTTGTTTGAACCCATGAGTTTTCAGTAATGACAGTTCCCCAAATGGCTTAATCCATTTCAGAACTATTGGAGGAAAATATGACTAAAGACCACTGCCTGATGATATTCACATTTTCATAAATCTGTGATGTGGTTATCATTGAAAATGGCCATGTGGTTAGAATTACAGAGTAAAAACAGGTGCAGGAATGGTTTATGAACACAGGTCCAAAGGTTAAAAGCAAAAACCCCACACTTATCCTATTTTATGTTCTCCCATTCTACTACAAAGAGGTTGAAAACAGTTAAGGGTTGACCAAAACTCTTTTGTGTTTTGCTGTTAATACATTTACCTTCTATAAATAAAAAGACTTTATTCTTAATTGAGCTTCACAAACAAAATCAGATGAAAACACATTTGAGTTTTCTACTTAATAGCACACACATGGTGATTGTGAAATCCTGTCTATAACCTTTCCAGTTTAAACCAGCCCAGAGCTGAGCACCATTAGCAAAAGGCACTGGATTTTTACAGTGTGGTTTAGAAGATTTTTCCACTGAACTAGCAAAGTATTTGCTGAGTATTTTATGTAGCTACTTGGCACGCATTCCTGTTGATTTAATTCAAATATATTATTTAAATGACAATGCTGTGCTTCCAATTTAGTGTTTTTTGAGGGGGGTCTATTTTCGCATCTTGAGAAACTTTGCCTCGTTCTGAGGCAACGGTGGTTTGAATACTGTCGATACAAAAGAAGAGTCAATATCAGAGCAGGGAAAGTGGAAGGCACACATCTTGTGCAACAGGCACGTCAGGCTGCTTGTTTAAGCATCGAGACTGCCAGCTCTCAGTGTAAAGCAGACTTCACCTTACATTGCTTCATTAACAATGAAAGTAGCTACAAACCCGATTTACCCTCCCTTCAAGACTGTCTTGGAAGTAACTTTAAGACAGTTAGAATAATAGAATCATAGAGTTGTCAGGGTTGGAAGGGTCATCAAGGATCATCTAGTTCTAGTCCATGGCAGGGACACCTCACACTAGATCAGGTTGCTTAGAGCCACATCCAGTCTGGCCTTAAAAACCTCTGGGGACGAGGCTTCTACCACCTCCCTGGGCAACCTGTTCCAGTGTCTCACTGCCTCGATTTTCCAAGAGCACATGACTGAAAGCAGAGATTTAAAGGGCAAAGAGATAAGAGTGTTGGGATGAGGTTTTAGAATAATATTCTTTACACACTTTGATTTTCCTTTCCTGAAGTGTTGCCCACCAGACCACTGACTCATATATTCATAGACTCATAGAATGGTTTGGGTTGGAAGGGACCTTAATTCTCATCTAGTTCCAACCCCCCCACCTTGGAAGGCAAGGACGCCTTCCAATAGGCCAGGTTGCTCTAGGCCTCATCCAACCTGGCTCTGAACATCTCCAAGGAGGGGGCATCCACAACAACCTGTTCCAGTGTCTCATCACCCTCACTGTAAAGACTTTCAAACAAAAAATGTAATGCAATCTGAACTATCAATGTGATAAACAAAATGTATTCGAGACTGATCTCATGGCTGATATTTTAAATACACTCAGTAGTCTATGACAAAAATATCATAGACATTTAACTTCCTTAAACTAAGAAAAAGGTGGAAATGACCACAGAAATTCATTACTGTACATACTCAAAACAAAATAACAAACAAAATAACCTGGAATGAGAGAATTAAATAGGCAAGTTTTGACAGTAACCTCACTAATTAACAGCAAAACCCTATACAAAGAAAAGAGAATTGGAGGTAAATGAAGCAAATACAGAAATAACTTAGAGCCACCATGAAATAAGGTCTAGACAGGCAGATTTTTAAAGGTATATAGAAAGTAAACAAAAATACTTGGTAAATCAAGGGTTCCACTGTTTCTGTTATAAAGCAGTTTGAAAAATTCCTCAGATTCAAACACTTCTACACTCAAAATTTCTTCAAGGAAACAGCAAATGTATTCAGAAAAGCCTTGTACCTTCTGCAGAAATTCTTTTACATGAGTTTTTCAGCTCTAACAAACTGCTTTGTCGATGCATTTTCCTGGAAATTGGGTCCCAGCTTCCTGATTTGGGTGTAGTTTTCTTCCACCACCTCTCCCCCCCCCCCCCCCAAAAAGAACCTTACCTCTTTTTCATGTATTCGACACAGTGTGTGTTCATCACGGAAAGTGCTGCTTTTTCCTAGGTCAGTTTTGGGGGTCATCTATCAAATGAGAAACAAGTTCAAAACAGCTTAAGTTCAAAGCAGCAACTCCAAATAAAATTGATCCTAACCCAGAAGCGAAAAACATGGATCATATTTGTTCACCAAAGGAACAGAAATACCTACCAAAGACACCGGCACTGTTTTTTCCCGCAAATATCTTGGATTTTCTAACTGTAAAAGAAGTTAGAGAAAAAGTTGTCATGTCAGATGTGGCCGCTTGTTGCTTGCAAATAGTGAAAAATGTCTCCAAATACTCCCAGAAGTTGGCAGTGACAATGTTGGGTGTGCATTTTGAGAGGTAATCTGACCTTAGTTTGGAAGGGACCTTAGAGGTCATCTACTCCTATTTCCCTGCCATGGGCAGGGTTGCCTCTCCACTGGACATGGCTGCACAAGGCCTCATTCAACCTGGCCTTGAACACCCCTAGGCAGGAGACAACCACAACCTCCCTGGCAGCCTATTCCAGAGACTCACCCCCCTCATATTGAAGAGCTTCTTCCTAACCTCCAGTCTAACCCTGCTCTCCCTCAGCTTCAAACCATTCCCCCTTGTCCTGTCTCTAGACACCCATATGAAAAGTCCTTCTACAGCCTTGCTGTAGGATCCCTTCAGCTATTGGAAGGCAGCTCTGAGGTCCCCCCAAAGTCTTCTCTCCTCTAGACTGAACACCCCCAGCTCCCTCAGCTTGTCCTCATAGCAGAGGTGCTCCAGCCCCTGGATCATCTTTGTGGCCCTCCTCAACTAGCTCCAACAGCTCTGTGTCTTTCTGCTGAGGACACCAGAAGTGGATGCTGTTTTCAAGGTGTGGTTTCAATTTTAATTTCCAAGCCCTCATGGTTGTAAAAAGTTCCATCAATGCATGTTTGAAAAGAATTTAGCAGCTAAATATAGAGCCTATGCTAAAGATTTCCTACTTTTTCAACAGAAGAGTACATCGAAGCTGTATCCACACATGCAAGTCATAGAGGCAAAACATAAGGAAGTAATTCATTAACACTGCTGCATAATTAAAGCAGCTCTTATAATCACTATTTTTAAGAACCAAGCACAAAACATCCTTCAAAACCCACTTCCTCTATCAGACAGCTCTATCTTTCTCATTTCCTCAGATGATGAGGCTCAAACATGACATCACAGAGCGTGCACAACACCCAAGCAAAGCTTTCAAGGCTATCGTCTTGTAAAACGTGGCAGCGAGGTTTGGAACAGCAGTGTGATTCCAATACCCATCTTACAACAGCTCATCTGGTTTTATTTCTCTTTTTTTTTTTAAGATTAAATTGATCTATGGGGCATAGCAAATATATATATCAAATGCTTGCACTTTCTCCACTACTATTAAATAAATTTGTGTGTTGAATTTGTCAGTGAAAAAGAGGCTTAATCCCTCTGAAATTCCAATTTGATACAGTATTATTCATTTCCTGTCCTGAAAGGTTCTGTAGGATTTCTATATGCTGTTGAGGAGTTGTCATATTTCACCCAGAAGCAGTTGAAGACATTCACATGTTTAAAACACATCCATTCAACTATATAATATTTTAATACCCTAACTCAAAGTATAAGGAACCAAATAATTTCCCAAGTAACCTATTTCTCTTTACTGTCACTGAGTTTATTAAAATACACTGAACTTCCATAAACTTTCCTTCACAGAAAGCATCCCAGGTTGGTTTCAGTTCAGGGATTTTGGGGTGTCTTATGTAAATATGCACACAACAAAACAAGGGTAGATACCTGTGACTACAATTAATTTCTGGACCTACTGCAAAAACTATAAAATAAAATTAATAATTCTGGACATAGGAGATTGGTGAGAAGAGGAATACCAGAGTGAGATCATCATGGGGCATTAACCACAGATAGCTGTAGGGAAAAAAATTAATCAAGAGACAGAAATAACAAGTACAGAAGTTCTAAATCAGACAAAAACCACTATTATTTCTTTTCTCCTATCCATTTGTACCTGCAAAACTATTTTCTATCTAAAATTCCCTAATCTGACTAGTGTCAAACTCTTCCCTCTAGCTCATTTCACCAACTTCCCCATCCACTCCACCTGCCTACTCATCACTTGTACAGACACCCAGGAGTGAAGGCAGCTTGCCAGGAGCTCAAGGTTCAGAAAAGCCAAGCAGCAGATAACATCAAAAAGTCTTCACCAATACCTGGTGGAATTTTGAGCAGGCTAATAAGGCTGCAGAACCAAATTCCAAAGGCTTAATTATTTTCTGTGCAAATTGAAGGCAAACAGCCTCTATTTTTGCCTTTTTCAGAGCTAAAAGTTATTCTACATATTTACAATTAATTCCCATGCTTTATCTGACCGTGAAATTCGGCTCTCTGCAGCCTTCCTTTCAAAACCAATCTAACGAGCTAAGGTACATCCTCCTTGTTTATGAAGGGGAAGGAAAATGTGTCTCTAATATTTGTATGGCCTAAGTCTTGTATTTTTTGATTTTGTAACAGCAGCCATATGTGCTTTGAAGTTAAATGTTCCCACTTTGTTACTTGTTGTGGATTATATCCACTTAAAACCGATCTGTAAACATTTAATGTCTCAACATTCATCCTTTTCATGCTGGTCTTCTGCAGAACTTCTTGTTCTCCAAATTATACCACATTAAAAGAGGGAATATCACAATAAAGAATGCACCCCCACCCCACCCCCCAAAAAGGAGGGGGGGGGGGGGAGGATAAAAAAAGGCAGCTTGTATTTATGAGAAACATGTAAATTTAAAAATAATAAGCAAAAGGTCAAAGACAAACCAAAATACATATGCATGAAACTGAAGGGCTGCCATGAGAAGAACAGTAAATCACATGCTTTTTGTAAGAGGATGAACCAAATAAATGTCATCATGAAAGACATCTTTATTTGAACTGCGATTGAACTCTAATTTGTAAAGACCACTTCTTAACAAAAATGGCAGTTTTGAATTCCTTTGTAGAAAAGACTCTGGATTCTCCTGTTCTGGTTAGGCAGATGAACAGACAACAAACCGTGGTTCATTTTGTGAGAACTGGCAAGGTCACAGACTTGTGTCCTCACAAAGCAGAGTAAGGAAAGCTTTGGATGATCAGATCCCCATTAGAAGATGACCATGAAGACCATGAAATGATGATGACCATAAGCCAGCAATGTGCCCTTGGGGCCTGGAAGGCCAATGGCATCCTGGGGTGTGACTGGTAGGTCAATGGAGGTTCTCTTCCCCCTCTACACTGCCCTGCTGAAGCCACATCTGGAATACTGTCTCCAGTTCTGGGCTCCTCATTTCAAGAAGGACTTCAGGGAACTGCTTGAAAGAATTCAGGGCAGAGCCACAAGATGCTGAAGGGGGTGGAACATCTCCCTGCTGAGTCAAGACTGAGGGAGCCGAGGTTCTTTAGCTTGGAGCAGAGGAGCCTGAGGGGTGACTTCATTTATGTTGATAAAGATGTGCAGGGCAGAGTCAGGAGGATGGAGCCAGGCTCTGTGCAAGGATGTCCAATGACAAGACAAGGGGCAGTGGGGGCAAGCTGGAGCAGAGCAAGTGACACAGAAACAGAAGGGAAAACTTTTTCACTACAAGAGTGACAGAACCCTGGAGCAGGCTGTCCAGAGAGGTTGTGGAGTCTCCTTCTCTGGAGACATTCAAAAGCAGCCTGGATGCATTCCTGTGTGGTCTGCTGTAGGTAATCCTACTCTGGCAGCGAGGGTGGACTGGATGATCTTTCAAGGTCCCTTCCAACTCCTAACATTCTGTGACCAGAGGACTCCCATTATTTTACAGAAATAATCTATTTTATTCTCCTACATTGAAAAAACACTTTGGCAGAAATCTGTATGAAAGCAGAGGTTCCAAAACTGAATTTGAGGCAAATTATCCATATTTTTTAACTTTAGTATTTTCAATTTCTATTTACTTTAACAACATCTAAAGCGGTCAAAACTAAGCATTTTTTAAGCATTCCATTTTAAAGCTACCAATACAAGCAATGAGTTGATAAAAAGTAAACTGAGCTGAAATGCCTTCCCCCAAGAGCATGAAGAGTGGGAAAAAAAAGGGCAATTTGGAGCATTTAAGTACTTCCACAAGACTCATCCTAAGGACATCAACTATATTTTATCCCTCAGGCTGAAAATAATGTGCAGGCTTTATATCTGTGATAGTCCAGACACCCACACCAAGGCTTCTGCTCTTTTGACCCTGTAAATACCACAACAATGACAATGTTCATGTTCTGCTTCCATCCTGCCCCTTCCAAAGTCCCATTCCATTCTTTGGAAGATGTTTATCAAGGTAGACTTATCTTCAACAATGCATGACTGTCACTTATTACAGTTCAGAACCAGAGTCAGAAGGTATGTTGTATATATTAAGATTCAGGACAAGAAACCACATTTGGAGCAGCAGGCTTGTTGAACATTCCCCCTTAAGCTTCTTCAAAGACAAAATGTGATTGTTTTCAAAACAGGGATGGAAAACAAAAAACCCACACATGAAAGAGTTAAGAACACTTAAGATTTTGAAATGGTAAACAACTAAACTGAACCTTGCCCTAAGTTCTTACTTTAATCTAACAAACCCAGCCAGCCAGCATGTTCCCTACAGAAATAACTGCTGAGTAGCTTCAGGAAATTTGAGTAAGGACATTCTTATCTAACATCATAATTTGTAGGGAAGTTCACTTTAATGCTGCTTCTGCAGTCTTAGTGGAAGGACATTAAAGCACATGAAGATTGTTTGTCAGCATGGAAGCTGGATTTATTTTTTGAAGTCACAACACCACTTGGAGTTCACTGTGGGAAAGTTTTTACAGTGCTGCTGCCCTCCAAGGCCACAACATATACAGTAGGTATGTTTATAGTAAGCAGACAGACTAAGAAACCAAACAAAAGATAATCAAATGGTTTGTGCAGAAATGGTTGAGCTTAACTAGACTGGAAAGACACAGGCAGATGTGAGCCAAGTACACAAACCAGGCATAGCTACACTGTTGCTGCAGCCACCCAAGAATTCTCTCTGCTTGCAGCCACTTGAACCCTGCGTTCTGTGTAACTTCTCCCAGAAAGGAGAACACGACACAAGCCACTGACCGCGGAATTGCTTTGGTCCAAGCTCTCTTAAACCTTTATGAGGCAATAACATTTCCCATGATAAATTCTTCTGGGCAAGACCCAAACGTTCAGGTTCTTTGTACTGAAGATCCCACATCAACTCTGGTAAAAACTAAAGAGTTAAATTCTTGTCCTGGCTGAATTCCAGTGATGAAAAACAAAAATCATCTTGTCCCTGATTAAAAACTCCTTTACTGCTTCCCCAGGGTGCAATCCCTTTGTGTGCTTTCTACCTCAAATGAAGTGCTGAATTTCCTAGGATGTTGAAGAGAGTTGCTTTGTCACACCTAAAACTGGCTGCAATTCAGGGACAAACAAAACTGTTTCAGAAGCATCACAAAAATAAAATATATAAGCAGGTCAGATAACAATATGCAGGAATTTAATTGATTGCTGTTCCTTCATATAACTTCAACTGCCTATCAAAAAATGCTGTTTGTTTACAATCTAAAAAGCTTAAAAAATAACAAGAGGGGAAAAAAAATAATAAAAAAAAGGCAAATATAATTCCATTATCCAGGAAGCTTCTCTCCTGACACAACATAAATTCCCTAATATTTACTCATTTTATGAGACACAGCTAAAGGAAAGGTGAGGATGTCCTGAACTAAATTTGCAACAATATGTAGAGGTTTATTGACAGTTGTTAATAAAATAAGATAGCTGAGGGATTTTTAGTATGTCCTAAAATAGCTAAAGAATGCCAAAGAAAGTTCAAAGTAGGAACATGACCAAAGATTACTTGCATTTGTCTGAAGTCCTGCCTCTGAGATCTGTCCCTTCAAACAACAATACAAAAAGATTTCTTTTTTTGACCCCCAACACTGCAAATGCAAGGCACAAACATTTAATAAAAGGCTAGTCCCCTACATCAGTTCAGAGAAGAGTGAATAAGGGCTAAACCCCCCACATTTTTATGATCTATTTAAAATCAGCTTCTATTAATATTCCATGTCTGAAAGGCAAATTCACCACAAGAAAAACAACTTTTATTTAAAAGAAAAATGCAAACAAACAAAAAAACCATTTACCTATGCATGACTACAATCTAAAGAGCCTGAACAATAAAATGTTTGATAGAGATAACCAGGAATGCTGCAAGGCAAATGGCAAAGTGCTTTCATTACTCATGAGAAGCAACAATATTCGAGTAGTGCAATGGGTTTACTTCTCATGTAGAAAATATGGATACTGAAATTACCACATCTCTTGAAGCTTCCATATTACAGTCTTTGACCTTTCTGCTTAGTAGAGAGTCATCAAATTATTTCCTAAAACTTTTCACAATATTTTAAATTCAAACATACAAACAAACTTGGGGCCCTCACAACAATGAAGATATTGACTGAGGTGCTGGAGCATGAGAAAGTGAATGCTTAGCAGGAACTCACAAGTGGAAGATCCTAAGCTTTGCTCATTTCCGTGTAAAGCACCTACTTAGACATTTACAGATCACAGAATCACAGAATGTTAGGGGTTGTACAGGATCTCAAAAGATCATCCAGTCCAACCCCCCTGCCAGAGCAGGATCACCTAGAGTAGGTCACACAGGAACCTGTCCAAGTGGGTTTTGAATGTCTCCAGAGACTGAGACTCCACAACCTCTCTGGGCAGCCAGACGACTCTGTAAATACTTGCTTGATATAAGAGCAGCTTCCTAAGAAGATTTCAGGTACTCTTTACTGAGAAAAATCCTTGTATAAGGACATGTCCAAAACTCCCAGGAACAGCTCTGTGCCCATTGTTGCAAGAAAAACGTACAGAAGGGCACATTCTTTGCCTGACTAGAAACCTTGAGGCACCATTTACTCCTTGACACATGACTAAAACTAAAGGAAAAAAACCCAAGGACATTCTGAAAAGCTTTCTAAAAACAACTGTTCTTTACATGAGGCATTCTGTATTTCCTTGCCTAACTTTCCCCCACTACTGAAGTACTCTGTTGGGTCAAGGGTTTTCTGTATCTGAGGTGGGATCACTTGCAAATTAACTTTCTCAAACGGTCTGCAAATGTGGTTAGCAATTACATGATAGCTCAGTGCTCCTATGGCAGTGGAAATGTTTACCAATAGCACTCACATCTTACACTCAAAGCTTGCAGCTTCTGAAGTGCTGCCATCATTTAATAAGCTTGGGTTTGTTTGGGTTTTTTAATGTTCCATAACTATGTAGTCTTCTTTAAGTCTGAAACTCTACTTGAAACTTCCTGACCTTTTAAGAACCCTGTGGAAGCAGCGATCCATAGCAGGGAATCACTGTTCAACAGCAACCACTCACAGACCTCACTTTTACAACCCCAAATCCTCCTTTGTCAGGTAACTCCCAACAAGTCTTATCAGGCAACCAAAGTCTCTCACTAGTGACTTGTTTAATTATCATCCCTGGAGAAGAGACTTGAAAAACTGATTTATGTGTCACAGTAGCCAAGTTGTTATCCAAGAGAGCTCCCGTATCAGTGGAGGATCATCATAGTTTAATAACCATCCATTATCAACACAACACAACTGCAAACTGGAATTTCAATTAGAAAAAAAAAAGAAAGAAATACAAACCAAATAAAGTTAAAGAGATAAGCAAGCAGGCAGATCAACACTGATATCAAACTGCTGGATATAAAGAGATTCTTTGTCAGCACCAATTGGAACAATTTGTAAAATGGCCATGAGCAAGTTTCCCCCTTGAAGCAGCTTTAGAAGCTCCAGGTATTACAACTGCTTGTTCACAGAATCCAGGTATTTACGCAGCCCAAACATCCAAAATCTGCAAGTGACTGCTTGCACATTTGTTTCAGACACCCGCACAGTGCTTTCACAAACTGCAGTTGACTACTACTGAAAAACTTTCTGGAGATCCACTCTCCCTACTTCACAAAACTACAGCTCCTGAAAAATACACTCAGCTAAGTCTGGAAGTGCCAGAAATTGTTCTTGTATTACTCTATTAAAAGACAAGAAGCTCCAAGGAACAATAGCATGCACCCAGATTAATAGTTTTGGCACTTCTAAAAGGAAGCAAACTCTGGCAAGAAAAAAAAGTTGAAATACTGAGCTATCCTAGTGGCTTGGAGCTTCTGTATTCCTTTAAAAAAACATCACAATACAGAAAGATAATCTCTTCTTTCAACTCCTAAATTGATAACAGCATTATTGAGCTATCAAGAAGCAGTCTGAGTTTCTGCTAGAGTAAGACACTTGGTTTTGACCAGCAGGTATTATTGTTTTGTTTGAGTTATCAGTGACTATATTAAATAAATTAGGATTATTATCGCTTAAAAATGAAGTATTTCTCACATTTCCTCCTCAAGATGCCATGTATTTGTAATGAGCCTTTCCAAGCTTTACCAATTCATTTTGAAATGACTGAGTCCTACAGAAAGTTTTGTCAATGCAGACTACCACCACTAAAGAGCTTTCATATCAAGTCAAGAAATAAACAAATGTACTCTGCTTTACCCCAAGATTCCAACTATTGAGACGTGCTTCAAAGTCACTGTCATCCAAAGAGGTGGGTTTTTTATGACGATGGTCCTGGAACAGAAGAAAGTCAAACAAAATATTAGAGGAGCTGGCAGACACATGGTCTGAAAACAAATAAGCTTCTCACTGACTTGGCCATGCCTGTTGCACTTCCCAGCAGAGTCATGATACCTCTGACAGCTCTAATCTAACTAGCTCTGTTTCCAGGAGGATACTGTACTAAGAAAGGAATTCAGAGGACAAATCAGCCTGTCTCCTCACTTTAATGTTGTTGTTCATTTACTGATTTCCAAACAAGCTGAGGCAGCTGGGGTTGTTCAGCCTGGAGAAGAGAAGGCCTCAGGGAGATCTAAGAGCAACCTTTCAGTACCTGAAAAGGGCTACAAGAAGGCTGCAGAGGGATTGTTTGCAAAGGGCTGTGGTGACAGGAGAAAGGGCAATGGTTTGAAATTAGTGAAGAGCAGATTTAGATTGGATGTTAGGAATAAGTTCTTTAGCATGACAGTGGTGGAACACTGCAATAGGTTGCCCAGGGAGGTAGGTGAGGCCCCAGTCCTGGAGATACCGAAGGTCAGGCTCAGCAAGGCTTTGCTGTAGTGGAGGATGTCCCTGCTACTGCAGGGGGGTTGGATTAGATGACCTTTGGAGGTCCCATCCAACCCAAACCTTTCTATGATTTTATGAAATCATTTCCAACACTCAGTGGGAGCTGTAATCATGGCTGCTCAAGGCAGCATCTTTCAGAAGGCTTGTTCTGTAGGATAACAGTAACTACTACTTGAATGTATCAGATAGGGGAGCTAAACAGAAAATGCCCTTTAACTGAGCCATAATGCTACAGAACACTGAAGTGTGAGTTACTTAGTCTCACTAAGGTCTGTCAGCAAGAGGCTTGCGTAGGAGCATGTAGCTACCTCCCTGTTAAATCCGCTTGGTCATTATGACCACACAGAGAAGGGAGCCTTGAATTGAGTTCATCAATACTTGGTTGAGGCAGTTCGTAATGTTTCTTAAAAGACTCCCTGTTTCTCTACCTGGACCTGAATTATGCCAGAACATCTGGGCATCACTGACAACAGAACATGATACTGTCTGTTCCAGTCAGCCAAACATACATCATACTGTTTGGCAAAGCAAGAGAAGATTATTACACTTAAAGGCCTTTTTAAAGCTGTACTCACAGTAGAATCCAGGATATGGAGCTGAGGAACAAAGTAGTGCAGTGATTTGTCTAACATTGCCCTAGAAGCCTGTGGCACAGCCAAGTACCAAAAAAAAAACCCCAACCAACCCCAACCAAGCCAATCACAACCAGACAAAAACCAACCAACCAAACAACAACAGCAATGACAACACAAATCTTTAAAGCCCAAAATCCAGGTTTCAACTGAAGGAAATCCTTTTCTTTACAGTTAATTGTTGCACAAGAAATATTTCTTTAAGTCAAGTAAAGCCAACAGGAGGACAAGAAGAAGAAATTTGGTAAACTCAGCATCTGCTTTTAGTTTTTACTTTTAATTATTGGTTTGTTTTTGTTTTTTTTAATGACATTTGCATGCAGACAAACACACACATAAGTACATTCATAGCAACCAGAGCCTAGGGCAGATACACTCAACTTAGGCCCCTAGATCATCTGTAGCCTGCCATGACAAAACATCCCCTTGCTAGTCCTCCATTCTAAATGTAGAGCAGGACATAGATTTCCTTAGAAAGACAGACCTCAGAAGCCATCTTCCAGTTTATCCCATTTGCACTTCATGTCCTCCTAAGTTCATGAATGTGCCCAGTAAAGAAAGGTGAGAACAGCCCATGAGTGTCAACAGCCCACCTCCAGCTGCAATCTTTCTCATCTGTTCCTGTGATACACCCAAAAGTGTGGGCAGACCTACAATGTACATCCAGCAAATTCAGTGTTTCATGGAGGAATGAGAGCTGTGATAGATGCTCTGGCTGCAGTGAGGGAACCATGTGAGACAGAGCACTCCAGCAACAAAGATTGGACACTACAAGGCTACAGAACACATTGACTAAGGGGAAAAGCCTATTTGTTGAGAACTCATTTGTCACAAGTAATTTTAAGTTTAAATCCTTGCAAATCTACATATCATTAAATATTTTGGACTAAAAGGCTTTTCCATCTAGTCTGTTTAGTGTCTTTCCATCAGCCATAATGCTAGAGCTGTGGAAAGTCTGATTAAACAAACTGTCCAAAATTCACTTTTGAAGAGGTCAACCATCATTAAGCAGAGCCAAAGACATCCCTGCAGCTTTCTTTAATCCACTGTTGCAAAATACAAGATGATGTCAAGGCAGCCACTTTGCCAAGCCTAGGGAAAACAATGCAGCAAGCATTAAACCCTGCATTAAACAGAGGTCAACCATGAGGATGAATTGAGAGCATCCTGCAAGAAATTATTTTCCCCTGCACTTGCAGAGCTTTAATCCTTCCTATCACTTCTTCCCCAATGTCTGCACTTGTACACAAGGATCATGACTCAAGCAGTTAAAAGTAACAGCTTTATGATGATATACCAAAACAATTTATTGAAACCAAAGCAAGATTTATGACACAGAGGAGAAGCATCTTACAGAGTGTGCTGTGGCTAGGTTATCTTCATCTGTCTGTTGAGGAGGACTCACAGAATGTGATCTTAGTGCTGGCTTTTCAGTGTACTTGAATCTTTCCCTGTTAACCAAAGGAGTAAGCAGAAAGAAGAATTCATTTTCAGCTACTTGTGGCAGACAAAGGATGTTAATATGATAATAAAATCCTTTTAAATATACAAGAGAAAATAATTGTCAAGGTGCAAAGATCAAAAATAGTGGAATTTAAAAAAAAGGGAAAAACTGTTATTAAAGGCAGGTTCAAGACATACAAAAGCCTTAAGAATTCCAATAGATAAACCCAAACCCACTCAAAAACCCCCACACCAACAAACCCATCAGCAGTATTGTGTACATTGCAGTGTATTTCAAAGTGTTCTTTGCATCTGTTACTGCATCACCCAACATCTCCCCAGATTTTTGGATAAATCCAAGCTAACTGAGAAAGCTGACCTAGGAGAATGTTTCTGAAACAAATTGCTAAGCATCAGCCAGCATGGGATAAAGTCCAGCAGGTCAGAGAAGAAAAGTGAATTAAAATGATGGTTGGCCTCACCATAGGGGAGAGCACTTAAGATCAAAAAAGCAGATCAAGGTACATCATCATATAACATACAAACCTGAGAGAAGGTCAAGAACCACATGCACAGCTCAGCAGAAAAGGGGCGACATGAAAGTCCAGGGTGGAGGGTAATGTGTCAAATAAACCAGTCAGAAGGACTGTAATGGTTGCACTCCATTTCAGCTGTGGTTTATGTAGCAAAGGGGTGTATGTGGGGGGATGGTAAAGACAAGGCCCACAGGACAGGATACAAGTACAGCGTGAACATTTACTCTGCCCAGTAGAGAAAAAGGTGGACAGGGATCTTCTGGAGAAGCTTTGGTCACACACAAAATACTTGAACTAAAGAAGATTAAGACTAGCAGATAGGTGAATCATAGAACAGAATCACAGAATCACTAAGGTTGGAAAAGGTCTCCTAGATCATCAAGTCCAACCATTAGCCCAGCACTCCCAGGTCACCAATAAACCACATCCATCAGTACCACATCCACACAGCTTTGAGCACTTCCAGAGATGATGACTCCTCCAGTTCTCTGGGCAGCCTCTTCCAGGGTTTAACCACTCTTTCAGTGAAGAAATTGTTCCTAATACCCAACCTAAACCTCCCCTGGCACAACTTGAGAACACTTCCTCTCAAGACAACCTTCACTGAAGATAACCTTCACTGAGTCGTTTGTCATTGGAATGTGCTGCCCAGGGAGGTGGCGGAGTCACCATCCCTGGAGGCATTCAAGAGGAGACTGGACGTGGCACTTGGTGCCATGCTCTAGTCATGAGGTCTGTGGTGATAGGTTGGACTCGATGATCCTCGAAGTCTCTTCCAACCTAAGTTATACTGTGATAGGCTGTGATACTGTGATGCACCTGGTCAACTAACCTTCCTCAATTATAGAGCAGGGAAAGAAAATAATAGCCTGGATAAAAAAGAAAATTAATAAAGATTCTAAGAGTTTATTAGGTAGTTATAGCAAAAGATCCAAACCAGTAATGAAACAGCCTTCAGCATATCCTCCAGTGTCAAATCCACACCTATTAAAGTAATCAAAATCTCCTGTTGGTCCACTCACCTTCTTGTGACTAACTATTGTGTATTACAATCCACCCAGACCATTAAAATACTTTTCATTCTTTCCATCCAGCAGCAAATTAGACAGTAAGTGATGCCAAAAAGACACTGAGAGAAATTAAGTGTTTGTGAACAGAAAGACAACTGTTGGATGTACAACGTAAACCACTCACTTCTAGGAAGACAAACACTGACAAAACTTTTCACCAGGCACACTGCCCCAGCAGCAGGGAACAGTGAAACAGAACAACTAGGAGAATACCTTCCCTTCCAGCACCAATAAATACCAGTGTCTCGGAGGGATGCAAAATAACAATCAGAAAGCAGTAAATAGTTTAGATAAGCAAGGTCTGAGAGGCAGAAAAGATCAAAAGAAATATAATACAAGTATCTCCAGCATTACAATTCTAGATATAGTCTTAGTTCTTTATTTGTTATTCTGAAGAGGAGGTTGCTTTACTTGATTCTGTGAACACCATTTGAAAAGATCATGAAGGATGAACCACACTTTTGCTCAGATCAACCTCATACTTCATGTTTACTCCCTTTTCCAGCCTTCACCCAATATGAGTCAGGTTTCAGAAATCACAAGATGATTTCTTTTTCCCTCCCATGGCAGGGGAGTAGAGAATAGGCAGTCTTGACACCAGCCCTGTGACCTCCTGCTTCAGCCAAAACAGTGAGCTAGCATAGAAGAAGGAAGAAATTTGCTACTAATAAAGGAGATCAGTAAATAATTTCCTACTAGGAACAAAGTAAGGGAAACTCACTGGTTCCTCCTGGTACAGCACAGCTACACACTAACCTTTAGCAATGTTTTTCAGGCATAATCTATAAATATACAGCAGAATGTGGGGGCAGACAGACCAGGTTTCTGTTCACACCAAACTACACGTTTCTCAAACCAATTCTTCTCATGTTTCAAAATAAAGATGCACCTTTCTAGCACCACCTGGCTTGCTCTTATTCATTTACACTCCAGTTTGCAAGTCAGGCTTGTCTATCTATTTTTTATTTAGCTAGATAAACAACTTCTTATAGAAAAGCCAAAATCTTCATACACAGAAGGAAGTGTATTGCAAGATAAAAATAACTATGAAAAGACCTCTTTTCAAGGAGGGAATCTTGAGATAAACAAACATCAAAACATTACTCAAACATTTCTCACTTATCTATTTTGCCCTGAGAAAATGTTGTAGTCTATTTGTAAGAACTTGAATTGTGGTTAGAATGCAAAATCTGTCCCCAGCTGCATCCATCTCCCGGCTATGGGCACAGGGCTCCTAACACGCGAGTGCTACGTGACGAGATCGCCACCTCCTGGCAATCTCTACTCACTGCAGGGCCCAGAACTGCTCCATTCTTGACACCTTCCATTCATTCAAAACTCTTTAAGTACAAAGAGAGACAAGATCTGTACATTAAATATAGCTAACACCTTAATGCAGACACATCTAAAGAACTATCAAAGAAGCTATTTCTGCAAAAGCTAACAGCTGAAACATTTACTTTCAGTATTTAATCCTGCATAACTCACACATTCAAGATGTTTCTCATTGCTACGAGGATTAATTTATGTAAACTCCAGAGTTATCAACACTTCTAACTGCCAACACAAATCCTCAGACACAGGCATGGCTGTGCTGGTGTGTACACAGGGCTATGCATCTAAGTTTCACTGCCAGATTTCTTTATACCACTAACTTACGCCATCACATCTACTTGCTTCTCCTGCCACGTAGTGATAGTTAAGACAGATCTCCACAGAACTCACCAGAGCCTTAGGAACCGTCTGCTGATCACCAATGCAGGTATTGCTACAGCCCCACGTGTCAAAGAAAGAAAAAGTAGATAAGATAAAGCTTCACTCCTCACAGGGCTTGTGCTCTAGGCTCTTCACCAACTTTGTGGCCCCTCTCTGGACCCACTCCAGCACTTCAACGTCTGTGTTGTAGTGTCATCTATCCAAATGGCAGGTGAACAGTTAAAAAATGCAGGACACTGTGATATATAAAATCACAGAATGGCTTAGGTTGGAAGGGACCTTAGAGATAATCTACTCTAACCTCCCCACCATGGGCTGGGACACCTCTCAACTAGACTCAGCTGCTTCAGGCCTCATCCAGCCTGGCCTTGAAAACCCACAGGGAAGAAGTATCCACATCTCCCTAGGCAACCTATTCCAGAGTCCCAGCACCCTCATACTGAAGAATTTCCATGACTGCCATGCAGTCACATAGAAAAAGCACAGATCTTGATAATTAGCACAAAGTTGCACCACCATAATAACCTGATGCATTTCATCCTTTCACCTGCTCTGTAAATAGCTCTGGACTCAGCTGACTGGAGCTAAGGATGAAGCTTAAGCTCAGTGGCTCCTGCAACCTATAAAAAGACTGTCAGATGGATCATCATAACAAGCTGCAGCTACAGATAGCCAAGATTCTGCCACACAGCTGATAATTGTAAGTTATCCTAATAACAAACATGCAGGACCTAGGCATAGGGGGTGCCAGGCAGCAACAAAGTTTGTGTATTTGTAGCAGACAGCATGAGAGAAATCAAAACATTTTAAACCAGACTCAGAAAGGGATTGTTCATGTAAGGATTGCAAATAACCCTCCCCACACAGGAGAACAATTTCTCAGTTAGATCTATTGATTTTCCATGCTAAGTGTCTGTAACTGAAACAGGAGGGTGAACGAGAGGAGGGGAAAGAGGACAGAGCTATGAGACATGGAAGAACACTTACAGAAGCCAGAGAAGATGACATAACAGAAGAATGCAATAACACAGAAGCATAAAAATTACCATTAAGTTGGAAACCCAGAGTTTCTGTCATTAAAGCCCAAACACTACGTTCAAGATGAATCCATAACAGTTTAATAAATTCATGCACACAAATTGAAACAAACAGAGCTTATCAAATCAAACATCTGCTAACTATCAACCAAATACTGAATAAAGCAAATAAGAGAAATCTTACCCATATGTGAGCACTGTTGCAACTGATGACCCCTCTTCAGAAGATGCCTTCCATGATTCCTCAAGCTTAGACTCACTGCTTCCCAGTTCTCCCATTACCCAGTCAGGTAAGCAGTCTGGGCTACTACTCTGAACTCTTGTTGAACTTGGCTCATCAAAATAAATTGACTGCAATTAAAATAAATGCAAAGTAAACACCAGAATATAGTTACACAAATATATTTTTCACACTCCTAATGTTGGTTTTGGCAGGAATAGCTACAGTGTAATAACCTCTTTTCCCAGTGAAGTCAGGGAAGTGCACAAATATTACCCTCCCAATCCATGGAAATGAACACAGGAGACAATGGTGTGAATGCTTTGGTGTAAATGTTTTCTGTACTTCTTTCAGAATGGGGAATTTTAACATAAATTAGGGCTGTTACCTCACTACAGCTGATGCCAGTGACTGACACATTCAGCATTACCTGTGTGACCTACTCTAGGTGATCCTGCTCTGGCAGGGGGGTTGGACACCATTTTTCTAGGTCCCTTTCAACCCCTAATATTCTCTGCTTCAGAAAACAAGCTTAACAATATCTATGTGAACCCCATGACACTGGCATCTTTTCTTTCTTAGAGAGCCTACTACAAGTCACCTCAGACTACTGAGGTCACCTCATTTAAGCACACTTTTTTCTTTTCACAAGAACTTTCTGCTAATTAAGGCCAAGATACAGCCTCAAGGGTCTTTCTTTCTTTTTACATCTTTTTAAAGAGTCAGACAAAAATTATCTTTCTGCTCCTTCTGAACAGCTATTTTTATAAAGCCTTCTTAGAACCTGTATTTCAAAGAGGAAGCAACCCTCCTAAAAGGTTTTTGCACACAGAAAGGTTTTTCCAACACCAATTACAAGATAAGCAACATAAACGCCTGGATTCACCACATGCAATTCCACTCAATTAATTCCAAATTGTTTCCCACATTTTGCCAAATCAAAGACTTCAGAGTTTCAGGATATTCAGAGCAAGTTTGTCTCATGAAAAAAAGTTACACCCACCATGTATGAAGGTAAAGTTTTCAGTATTCCTGGGTCTGGTTTACGTGTGAAAGGCCCTTCCAGCAGACCTCGCTTCAGCATGTGGAGCAGAAGTTTGGCATAGAGGTTCCGATTCTTCCTTCCTACTGTTCCTGTGCCTGCTCCTGAGGGTTCACATAGTTTTTTAATCCACAGTGCACATCTTTGTCTTTCTAAAAGGATAGATACACATCATCACTGGGTGGTTTCAGAGCAAATCAAACACGTGAGGAGAAAAAACAGAGGTCATTACCGGTATTCATAAACTCATTGTACAGTTTGGGTTGCAAGGGACCTTCAAGATCATTTAGCCCACTGCCACGAACAGGGACACCTTCCACTAGACCAGGTTGCTCAAGGCCCCATCCAACCTGGTGTTTAACACTTTCGTGCTTGGAGCTTCACTGGGTGACCTGTTCCAGTGCCACATCACCTTCATGGGGAAGAATTTCCTCCTAATGTCTGATCTAAATCCAGCTTCCTTCGTTTTGAAGGAGTTACCCCTTGCTGGCAGATATTTCCCTTCTACCCAAAGTTTAAAGGAAAAAATACCAAAACAAAACAAAAAAACCAAGAACCCAAATGACAGAAACAAAGGGGGGGGGGGGGAGTTAAATACCTACCAGATTCCAAACAAGTCTTGGGCCCCTTGCTACAGGAAAGACATTGAGCTTCTGGAGTATGTCCAGAGAAGGGCCACAAAGCAGGCTGGAGAACAGGGCTGGTGAGACGCAGCTGAGGGAACTGGGGTTCAGTCTGGAGAAGAGGAGGCTGAGGGGAAACCTCATTGCTCTCTACAACTCCCTGAAAGGATATTGGAGTGTGGGGGGGGCTGGTCTCTTTTCTCTAGTATCAGGTGATAGAATGAGTGGAAATGGCCTGAAATTGTACCAGAGGAGGTTTAGGGTGGAGATGAGGAAAAGTTTCTTTGCTGCAAGAGTGGCCAGAGATTGGAATAAGCTCCCCAGGGAGGTGGTAGAGTCACCTGGAGTCATCCAGGTGGTGTTGCAGTCATCCCTGGAGGTGTTCAAGAAACATGTGGACATGGCACTTCAGGACATGGTTTAATGGCTGTGGTGGTCTTAGGTTGAAAGTTGGACTCAGTGATCTTAAAGGTCCCTTCCAACAGAAATAATTCTATGATTTAACAGTAGTTCAAATTTACACCATCCAGAACTATCTGCTATAAATTCATGGATACCAGAAGCTTACAGGACTTTTAGAACCAGCATGCTTGTAACAAGCATAGAACACAGAAGTCACCTGGAAGAGCTGCCATTAACCACAACATCCAGCTTGCACAGGTCTTAATATTTTAAATATACAATAAATCTTCATTCATTAAAAAAATAATCCCCTTTTACCCAAACCTGACCACTAAATGGTGAAATTAAACATTTGATTAAACAACTACAAAGCAAGGTCTTAATTTGTAGGGTTTGAAACTTTAATGACAACCAATTGGCTCTAATGATTAGATTTACAAAAACATGACTGATATTATTATGCATTCCTAAGCCCCAAATCTGAAAACCACTTACCTCTAAAAAAATATTTGCAGTTCCCTAAGTGCCATCTCAAAAAGCAAATGTCTTTGAGATGTCTTTCAGCTTCCACTGAATGAAGATTTTATTAAAATAGATGTCAATGTATTTATGCAACAGCACATTTACACCACCAAGATAAGGCAGATAAGATCAAACAGCAACAGGTACCTAGAAAATTTAACTCTAGAGGTTGCACAGCTCACAACACTGCCTTGTAACATCAGACATTAAGCATCTGATTAAAGGAAGTGAAACAAGTATGCACAGCAACTAACAGTAAGCTAGGATTTTGCTATCAGTGCTTCTCTGTATGCATATTTTGCCATATTTACCTGACCTATGCTGCAGTTTTAGAACATGAGGCTTCATATCCACAACATAGTGATCAAATTCAGTATCCAGTTTTTCCCATGCTTCCTCTTCACCATTCATCTTGGAAGAACACAAAGGAACCTGCAAAAATATTCACATTGAAACAGAAAAGATCAAATTAGCCCAGGAGGCAAAACACATCCTGGGCTGCATCAAAAGAAGCTTGGCCAGGAGATTCTGCCACTCTGCTCTGCTTTGGTGAGGCCTCACCTGGAGTACTTTGTCCAGCTCTGGGGCACCTAACACAAGAAAGATATGGAGTAGATCCAGAGGAGGGACCGACAGGAAGGCTGGGGAAGGACTGTTTAGAAGGCTTGTAGTGATAGGACAAAGGGCTTGAAATTAGGGTTTCAAACAAGGGTTTGAAATTAGAGCAGGGGAGATTTAGTTTGGACATCAGGAGGAATTTCTTCACAATGAGAGTGGTAAAATACCAGAACAGGTTGCCCAGAGATGTGGTGGAGCCCCCATCCCCAGAAACATTCAGGGTTGATGAAGCCCTAAGCAACCTGATCTAGTTGGAGATTGTCCTTGCTGACCGCAGGCAAGTTGGACAAGATGACCTTCCAACCTGATGCAATTCTGTGAAGCAGCACTATACATTAGTCTCTGTTCACCTCAAGCCAAGCAAAGACACATTTTGGAACTAAATATTTAGTATTATTTTCTAGAGTTTGAGTAAACAGAGTTTACAAACAACAGATACTCAGTGAATCTACAAGGATGTGTTTGTTTGGATTATAAAGTGCACAGTCAACCGCACCAATGTATATTCAACTACACGCTATTTGTATACAACACCTAAAAGTGTTTGAGCCACAGCCACACTCTTAAGTTTTTCTTCCCTAGAATTAGTTATTTGGGCTTTTTTAATAAAGAAAAGGAGGGAAAAGGACTGAGCACAACAGCCAGGCTCTGCTCAGTGATGTTCAATGATAAGACAAGGGGCAACAGGTGCAAGCAGAGGAGGCTCTACATGAACATAAGGGAAAACTTTTTCACCATGAGGGTGAGCAGGCTGCTCAGAGAGGTTGTGGAGGCTCCTTCTCTGGAGACCTTCTGAACCTGCCTAGATGCTTTCCCGTGTCACCTGCTCTGGTCGGGGGGTTGGACCGGATAATCTGTGGCGGTCCCTTCCAGCCCCTAACATTCTGTGAGTCTTGTTACAGAACCAACAACCGTTGTCAGAATTGCTTTTTAACGCAGGAGCACTGCAAAGCCAGCCAACCAAGAACCGTTATCCCAGGTGATCTGTCATTCCTTTCCAGGTGATCTGTCAGCTCTTTCCCAGCTGCGGCGCGCAGGCTTTTTTTGCATCTTGGAGCTTGCAATTAGCACATTTCCTTGCCGACTTCAGCTGAACACAGCAGCCAGCCTGCGGGAGCCGTGGGGACATTCCCTGCGGCCAAACCCCCATTGTTATCCCTGCGGGTCGTTGCTCCACACGCCGCAGCATCTCCCCCGGGCAGCGGGGTCCTCACCGCCCGCCCCCGGGCTCCGAGTTCCAGACGCGCAGGGCGCAAACAAGCGGTTTCCTACTTCCCTTCCCCAGGCGCTTTATCAGACCGCTTAGTTCGGAGGCCCGGGGTTGACTTGTAGCGAGGTACCGGAGCGAACAACCCCGACCCCCTTCCAGCCCAGCTGCCGCGATGGAGTTCGCCCCCCAGCCCCTCCCCGCTGCCTGCCCCCAGGACACGCCGCCCCCTTTACCTCGCTCTCCGCAGCGCCCGCGGCTGGCTCCGAGCAGGGGGCCGAGCCGAGCCAAGCCGGCGGGCCCCGGCCCCCCTCAACTGAGGGAAACCAAACCCGGCCCAGCCGAGCGGCCAACCGTTCAAACCGACCCCACCCCCGCTCCCGGCGGCCCCCGCCGGCTGCCGGCCCCGCGTGTTTCCGTTTCCGTGGGTTACACAGAGAGGCGGCTGGACACAGCCAAGCCAGGCCAGGCCAGGCCAGGCCAGGCTCGGCTCGGCTCGGCTCGGCTCGGCTCGGCTCGGCTCGGCTCGGCTCGGCTCGGCTCGGCTCTGCTCCGCTCGGCTCCAGGGAGTGGCTGCGGAGCTGGAAGCCTGAGGGCGAGGGAAAAGCTGAGACGGGCGGTAGCCCGGGGACAGCCCTGAGAGAGGAAGGCTGAGTCTGGGGAGTCGCTTTGTGGCTAGAAGCTGATACGGAAAAATCTCCTGGCCTGTTACAGCACAAATAGCCGCAGCCTGTGCTCATTCATCGCTGTGCCCAGCGGTTAGACACTTCACGCATGATCCAACGCCACTCCAGCGCACAAAACAGCGCAGTCAGCCCACAGCCGGCACTGTTCTTTCCCCCCAGCCCTGGCAGTGGTCTCCGCTCCCTGAAACTGACCCGGAGGTGGCAGCTCTCCTGCCCCTCTGCTCTCCCTTGTTGAGGCCGCATCTGGAACCCTGGGGCCAGTTCTGGGCTCCCCAGCTGAAAGAGAAATTTGCAAGAGAGAAACCAGCAGAGGCTACAAAGATGTTGAGGGGCCTGGAGCACCTCTGAGAGAGGAAAGGCTGAGAGACCTGGGGCTGCTGAGCCTGGGGAAGAGCAGCCCTAGCGGGGATATGAGCAATGCTGAATCACCACTCAGATACCCAGATTTGTCACAGGAATTCTGTAATAATTTTGAAACTGATTTGTCCAAGTCACTCCAAACCAGGAGACAAGTTTCATTAGCTGGTAAAATATGGAAGGCTGTGTGGACTTAAGAACCCTGTGCTTTCCAGGTAGGTTTTTGAAGGGCATCACAGCAGGATACTGGCCAGGTGACAGAGTGAGAGTTTGCATTTCTGTCCAGCTTTGCAAATCTGACAGTTGAAAAGGGTTGGAATTTCTAAGCCAACGTTTTGTATATTATTATTGATGTTGCCTTCTGGCTTGAATAGAACTCTACTGTGTGCATCACAAAATATTTTGAAAAACTGGATTTGCTGTCATGTGGTGAAAAGGACTTAAGGCAGAGCAGAACCAATGAAACTGGAGCCAATACTCCAAGAGAGATTTCCTGAGATTCACTGTCTGGTTCTGCTTACCCATGCAGAGTAAGGTAGCCAGAAAGTTTGAAGCTCACCTGCAGTGATTTGACAATTGATAACTTCTGTCCAAAAAAAGAAAAACTAAAGATTGAAGAAATGATCCAGGGCTTGCTTCCAGCCAAAGCTGTAGCCTGGACATGATGACACTGATGTTCACTGACCCTCCTAAGGTAGATACACCATTAGGGAACACAGAGATATCCCAACCAGAATAAATTTCCAATTTGAATTGTAAAAATAAGTTCATTGAAGTAAAACACATTCAGTACTCTTTTTTTCATCTCCTTTTACTATGTTCTCTTATCTCTGTAACTTGCCACAAGTAACATGAGCACAGCTTAAAGCGTTCTTTCAAACACCCTAAAAAACCTGCCAAAAAAAAAGGCAGGTTTCACTCACTTGTACCAGCCTTTAGAACACCTCTCATTGCAATACATTATTTTTCAGACCTTCTAAGCAAATCTTTCATATCTGAGAAGTTGTGATTCACAAACACCTCACCACTTCAAAGACTCATCAGGTCACAGATTTATTTTTCTCCTTCTTTGCTTCGGGAGACTAGATAATAAATTCAGTGTATGAACATTGGCTCCTAAGGGTGATTCTTTCAAGTATTCAAATATCCAGCCAGGAAGCAGGGCCAGCTGCTGTGATCAGTTGTTATCCTGCTGCATGGGCAAGTAGGACTGGGAAAATTTGCTTAGAAAGATCTGGATGTTCCTGGGGCAACTCTTTTTGTGCAGAAGTAGCATTTCTGTGTCAGCAGATGCTAACTTGACTTACCCCAGCTTCACAGAGTTTTGCTGTGAAAGGCAAGTTAATATTAAACTGTGCTTGGTGCCTTGGCTCCAGTCCTGACCATCCCGATCCCAGAAGTGTATCCACACAACATGTAGACTGGATTTCCAAAGAGATGGGTTCCTGCCAGCTGCACTCTGTACGTC
Source organism: Melanerpes formicivorus (assembly GCF_026170545.1). Taxonomy (NCBI): domain Eukaryota; kingdom Metazoa; phylum Chordata; class Aves; order Piciformes; family Picidae; genus Melanerpes; species Melanerpes formicivorus. The sequence goes on along the minus strand of NW_027142373.1, from coordinate 4,283,890 downwards.
GTGAAAAGTATTTATGGAGGTCTTGGCCTGGGAGTCAAATGTTGTTCAAGGGATGTTTAGTCTGGAGAAAAGGAGGCGGAGGGGAAACCTTCTCACTCTCTACAACTCCCTGAAAAAAAGTTTGGAGTGAGGTGGGTGTCAGTACCTTTTCCCTAGTGACAAATAATAGGGTGAGAGGAATAGCCTCAAGTTGCACCAGGGGAGTTTTAGTTTGGACATTAGAAGAAACTTCTTCACTGAAAAGGTTCTCAACCACTGGAACAGGCTCCCCAAGGAGGTGGTTCAATCCCCATCCCTGGAGGTGTTCAAAAGAGGCAGAGATGTGGTGCTGAGGGACATGCTTTAGCACCACACTTGGTAGGGTTAGATAAAGGCTGGACTCAGTGATCCTAAAGTTCTTTTTCAACTGAAATGATTCTATGAGCCTATGATCCCACCTAAATATGTTAGGAAGCAAAACAGTGCTCATTGTACAATGAAATGCTCTCTTTGGCTGCTAGTGGGAATTTGTCTGTCTGCCTTTAAAGAATTAACTCACTGATGAGTATAAAGTATTAAATAATAATAGCTGCCTCAATTTCTCCTTAAAAATAGGAAGTATAAGAACAAATTATATCAGTCATGCTACTAAAATATTCATGTGCAGCCTTCAAAAAAAAAGGGTAATAAGAGTATGTTCAGAGTCTTTTAATGGTAGCTGTAGCATCTCACAAGTAGTTTGATCCCAATGTTAAATGGCCTTTTAAAAAGTTCTGGAGCAGTTTGCTTAATGTGCCACTTCTGCTCTCAGTCCCAGAGGCTTTATTGCTTCAGAGAGAACCACATAAGACTCTCATGACGATTTCAGTGTACAGCAAATATTTATTTGTTGCTTTCTAGGATGTTGAAATGATCATTATTTTTTTCCTGAATGGAAATACAGACATCAGCACAAAACTTGCCAGACAAGCAGTGAACTGCTTGTATCATAAATCAGATTAAAAGTACCTTTTACTTCAGAGCTACTTAATGACCAGAAATGGTTACTATTGCTCAACAGTTTGCAATTCTCTGTTTTTTTTGGGTTTTTGGGTTTTTTTTGTGGGGGGGGAGGGGGGAGGGAGAGGAAGGAATCTGTTTCATTGCGTAATATTGAAACAGTGGTAAAAATTAACAGTTCTATAAAACCAGAGTTTCAGGTGAAGCTAGAATCTATGAAACATAAATGGCCTTCTCAACTTCTTTGTTTAGAAGTGCAAAAGAACCATTTATCTGATGCTATTGGCATTTGAATCATGGCTGGGTACTTGAACACAAGCCCTATGAGGAGAGGCTGAGGGAGCTGGGATTGTTTAGCCTGGAGAAGAGAAGGCTCAGGGGTGACCTCATTGTCCTCTACAACTACCTGAAAGGTGGTTGTAGCCAGGAAGGGGTTGGTCTCTTCTCCCAGACAGCCAGCACCAGAACAAGGGGACACAGTCTCAAGCTGCGCCAGGAGAGGTTTAGACTCGAGGTGAGGAGGAAGTTCTTCACCGAGTGAGTCGTTTGTCATTGGAATGGGCTGCCCAGGGAGGTGGTGGAGTCACCATCCCTGGAGGCGTTCAAGAGGAGATTGGACGTGGCACTTGGTGCCATGGTCTAGTCATGGGGTCTGTGTTGATAGGTTGGACTCGATGATCCTCGAGGTCTCTTCCAACCTTAGTTATACTGTGATACTGTGATACTGTGATTTCTAAACTCATTTGGAAATCTCCATCTCTCTACTTACGTAAATTCTGGAAAATCCTTGGCTGGGGACCCTCTGTCTATCTGTAATTAAAGATCCACTCCCTATCACAGGGGAGCAGTAACAGAATCAGAATCCAGCTAATTAAGGAATGATTCAGGCTTCTCTGTATAAACCAGTTAAGAGCACCAGGATTTGACTGATGATTAGGTAAAGCTAAATAAGAACACACTACTGGCTGAAAATTGCTTTATTGTCAAGGAATTGCTATTGAGAAAGTCAATTCCAGTTGCACAAATGTTGGGAATATGGAAAGAGAAGTACTAGTATTGCAGGAAGTTTGAAGAAGGCAGAGGAAAGGCAATGAAAGTTAATGGATGAAATAGTGTCATAGCTTGTGAAAGGCTGGTAGAGAAAGGGATGGTGGATGGGAAAACAGCTGAGGCTGCATTCACAGAGAGACCAGAGTTGGCCTGGAAATACACACTCACAGGACCTAGGTCTTCCTCTCTTTACATAATATTTTGTCTCATTAAGGCAGAGATTCAGCACTGTGTTACTTCTCTGATTCATTTTTGATCTTCACATGGTTTCATGTCTGAGGGGTCCTTCTTTACAAGAGTTGAAAAAAAGCCACGTTCTGTTGAAAGCAAGTTAAGAACCTGAGTTAAATTCTTCAAACAGGTAAAGGCTGAAAATAAGGTCTCATGGACCCTGCTAGGTGAGCAGTCAACCTATGCATCATTTCAGAGTTGTCTTAGTTCTGGTTTAGTGAGAGCTAAGCTACTTCCATCAGAAGCCAAGCATGCAGAAAGATGTTTTCATCATGCGAAGGGTGTGTTTTACCCTTCACTTACAAATCAAAATAAACCCTACAAGGAATATTCTCTGTAAGGAATATTGATAAGGCAAATGGAAAGTATTTCCTCTTGCTAACACACTTCAAGATGTATTCTGCTTATTTATTCTGAAAACCTGTGTGCCTGTGAACCAGTTCCTCCAGCAACAATTCCTCACTGCAACTGTCAACTCCTTTTAAACACTCCTGGTCCAAAGCCAGAATCAGCATGTTGCTGATCAACATAAATATGGAATAATTCAACGGAATGGAAGTGAATCTGTCAGGTTCTCAAGGCTGCAGCAGTGTTCAGGCTCTTTTCCATTGCAGAAGATGTTGATCCAAGGATTCACGAAATCCTTGAGTATTTTAGGTATGCCCTTTGTTGGCACTAGGCCATCTCTAAATAACACCTTCTAAGAACAGATATTGAAGCAGGGCTGTGGTATATCCAAAGGAAAAGCCTGCTCTGCATCCTCTCCTCTCAGGCTATTTCTTCCATCTATGAAGAATTTTCTTCCATTTAGGAAGAAATCATTTTAGTACAAGGCAGATGAACTAGTCAGTCAAATAGGGCTCAAAGATGAGTTATGGCATTGCCCCCACACTATAGTACTTGGTATTCCTCCAGCAGAAGCTGGATTGTGACTAGCCCAGTTTGTACCTTTGAAACAGGCAGGGAGAGTCAGGTTGCCATCCACACATGGCACAGCTACTGTATAGGCACAGGATTTGTCTTTATTCTTGCAGAAGAAGGATATGGTTTCTCCATGCAGAATGCCCTCCTTAAGGTCGTTCTGAACTCTTTTCTTCTCACCATTGTACAATACTACCGCTTTCTTCACTGGTATTTTACATGGTTCTGTAAAACAATCCAGTAACAAGTGACACACAAGGATAATTAGAACTCTGTTTTGAAAAGCAGGTGGATTAGAACCCATCAGAAATCTGTACAAGTGACATTTAGGAATGAAAAATAACGTGTCCCACACCTATGTGGTACTTCTGCTGGTGTGGCAATGATGAAGAAATTCAGACCCCCCAAGCAGAGGGTCAAAAGTTTCCATTGAAAATCCAGCCTCAGTAAAATTACTACTTATATTAAACAGGAAGAGAGGAGGAAATAGGCAAAATAAAGTTACAGGGCAGATTACTGAGGTCAGTTCAGATACCTCATGTCACATTCACATCCAGTGTTCAACACTGGGAGTGGTCTTCACTTATTAGGGCCTTGAAATTACTACTTCGGTTTTGTTTTGAGAACAGCTCTTGCTCGGAGGTGTAATGCTCACCAATGATCAGAGCAATGGTCTTTTAGGAAAATTCAGTTTGATGGGAGGTTCTTTAGGGATAGATACCTTTACAGGTTGGCTTTGTGGACCAGTTTCCAGTCTTTTCACATCGGGAATGCTTAGGTCCATCCATCACGTATCTAGGCTGGCAGCCAAAGCTGACACTCTCGTTGTAGTGATATGTTCTACGGGCAACAAGCTCTAGGAATCCATTCTCTATTCCAGTTGGAGTGGGGCATGTGACAACTGTGGTGCAAAAACAAAACCAAGGATTTATCAGCATTGCAGCTCTAAAAGACACACTTTCCAAAAATACATGAAACTTCTACGGTGGCTCATTTCAGCTTCTTCCACAGGAAAACTGAATCAGAGGAAAGCCACCATAAATACACATTGCTTGATTTAAATCATATAATGGCTTAGGTTGCAAGGGACCTTAGAGATCATCTACTCTCCACCGTGGGCAGGGACACCTCTCAACTAGACTTGGCTGCTCAAGGCCTCATCCAGCCTGGTCTTGAACACGCCCAGGGAGGAGGCATCCACAACCTCCCCAGGCAGCCTATTCCAGAGTCTCACCCTCCTTGTACTGAAGAACTTCTCCCTAAGATCCAGTCTAACCCTGCTCTCCTTCAGCTTAAAACCATTCCCCATTGTCCCATCGCTGGAGATCCTAGAGACCCTCTCCAGCCTTCCTGTAGGATTCCTTCAGGTGTTGGAAAGCAGCTCTAAGTTCCCCCTGGAACCTTCTGATCTCTGGGTTCAATCCCAGCTCCCTCAGCCTGCCCTCATAGTAGAGGTGCTCCAGCCCTTGGATCATTTCTGTGGCCCTCCTCTGGACTCCCTCCAACAGCTCTTTTTATGGTGGGAACACCAGCACTGAATGCATGGTTATATCCAAAAGCTACTTACATGTGGCATAGTTTCACTGAAAGCAGTGGATTTCTCTGGACTAGGGGTGAGGTTGTCTCTCTTTTAAATTAATCCTAGCACGTAGCAGAATAAACGACTCACTGAGCTGTGGAGGCTGAGTTCTGATTCCTTCCCCAACATGAACTACATTTAGCAGGTCTTGTTTATATAACCTTTATACCTGCAGCAAATATTTTGTCAATCCCATGTTGAGTGCAACTTTGGTAGCAAATACCTTGCACACATCAGCCTGACTTCCAGAATTACTCTACTGTGTGTTTGCAGTAACAGCTACATTAAAAAAATAATAATCAAACATTATTAAGGCTGTTCACATAGTTTTATAAATACAACATGATTGGGAGTGTGTAAAAGTCAGTTACTTACCCTTGCACTCTGGAATGCTGCTCCAGTTCCCATTGGCCATGCAGGTAGCTGTCTCATTCCCAATAAGGGCAAGAGGAGGCACACACTCAAAAGTAATTGTGTCCAGGTACTTAGAAACATTCCCAGGCTTCAAGCCACGGTAAGAAAGGACTCCAAACTCAGGAATTGGGGGAGGTGCACAAGTCACAGCTAGGGAAGCAGAGAATTCACAGAAATCAAGGCTTAAAGATCAAATTATTACTAGTATCACGGGAGCAATGTGCTTATAACCAAATGAACACACACCACCCTTTAAGGAGAGAGGCTTGCAAAACAAAAAGGTCTGACTGAAAGTCTCAGGAGGCTTGGAGTATGCAATTCGTGAGTTTTGCTTTTTTTTTTCAGACAATATCATGCTTTTTCACAACAGGCTATAGCAAACTCACAACTGCTACAAAAGCATGACAATATCCTCTTTTTATATACTGGGAGAATGAATTTGAGTGAATAAGCATCTTACCTCCAGCTGTAAACAGCATCTCTGATCTTGGCCTTGGGTACAGACCTTTAAACTGTTTCTCTAAAACTACCACCACAAAGCTAAAGCCAAACAGACAGGGTTCTTCTTGATTTCTCCTAACCATTTTTTTTTTGCACAGCACTGTAGGTGGCCTCTGAATTAGTGTATATGTGCTTGTGAGCAATGGAAAGGAGTTTTTCTGTGGTCAGAATATGGATAGAGCAGTTGTTTAGTACTTAAACACATACGTTGACACTGTGGAAAAGTTCCACTCCACTTTCCATCTGCCATGCATTGGCTGGTTCTTGTCCCAAGAAGGTTGTACCTGAAAACAAAAAGATCTGCTTATCAGAAAGCTTAATGAACAGAGAGGAGATTCAAGTTCCTTATTGCAAGGAAGTTTACCATCACAAACAGACTAAAGAGTCCAGTTCTGAAATCTTTGTCTAGTTCTAGCACTTGCTGACCTCCAAGGAAGTTTAGATTCAGATATGGGAAATTCTGGCATTGCAAAGATCCAGACAAAAGGCTGGATAGAAAAAAAGATGTTTTGCCTTTTCAACTAATACAGTCTATCTCCTATATTAATTTCTACAGCTGATTAATACTATGGATGTATGTAAGCAGTGAGCATTGATCTGTGACTGCTAATGTAAATGTTATGGTTTCTTGGGAGGAGTTCCTAGCTAATTATGGCAATTAGGATCAACCTATTGCACAGAACTTAGCACTCTTAAGCACTGAAGTCATTGAGATGCATTATTTTAATGCCAGGTAGCCCCATTTAATTTCCATGTGGACTCTAAATGCTTCTCTCCTGTCCTGTGTGCTTCTATTATTAGCTCTTGCTCTGAGTTTTACAGAAATGCTCATGGTGGATCTATCAATACCACGCAGCTGAGAACCAGTAAATTCCAATTAGCAAAATTAAATCAGGTCCCATTGCTACATTTGGTGTCAAAGCTCAATTTATTTAAGCCTCATCTTGCTCCTGCTTTGCAGAAGGAGGTAGCTGAGGCTGTTGACACTTTTCAGTGAAGTCTAGATTAATCTCACTTGTGGCCTTCCCAGGTAAGCACTGTTAATTTATCAATTACCCAAGTAAAATGAACTGTGTGCTGCTCTCAAATATTTCCCTTCATTTACCATAACTATTTTGCTCTAAGTGCATCCCCATTTCTAAAGCTAGCAAGGAGGCTTGAGTAAAAGTGCATTTTACTCAGGGACCAAATTAGGGTTTACCTTTTGTTTTCATTTACTGAACTTGGAAAGGCATAGAAACAAAATTCTCAGTCTCCAAAGCCTAATGGTATAACAACTTAGATGGGGATTATCTTCTCCCTACTGTAGGATTTCATCTTATGATGTACTAAGAGGATTTCAAAAGCAGGGGAAAGCAGTCCAGAATAAAGTTTTGCATAAAATCTCTGCTATTTTGATGGCTTCCTTATCTGTAAGACATTGCTTTGGAGCAGCAAAGCTGCAGGATGTTGCGGCCAAGATAGAACAGGGGAGCATCACCAGACATGCTCTTGGGGTTATTTTAGTTTCTGAAGCAGAGGTGGGGTTTTATGTGCCATTTTCTAAGTTCCCTGTACTGTAGTAGTGGATACTAGACTGTAAGACAGTGATTCGGGTTATTGATTTAAGAACAGGAGGAAGGGAACACTTACCCTGGTTCACATGAAAAACTTACAGAACTCTGATAGTGGGAGTCTATAAAATCCATTTTCCCATGCTCCAAGTTTCCAAGACTGGGACATCTTTTTGCTGTTAATTAAAAGATTTTTAGAAAGGATAGTATTATTTCATGAGACATGAAGCTAGGATAAGAAAATTGAGCTGATCATAAAGGGGTCGTAGTGTCTTTCCTCTTTGCCATTCCCATATACTACATTTCATGAGTCAAGCTGTTCTGTATTTCTATCAAAATAAGGAGCTTCAAAGGTTTTCTGGTTAAATGGGTTTTAACACTCACTTGTCTGAGGAGAGTGACTTCTCTGCAATGAAATGGTAAAAATGAACAGTGAGGGATACAAGAAATGCAGGTTCTATCAAGCAGTGTATGTTTAGGAGTCAGATTAAGGATCACCTTGTCCGGGTCCAAACTACATCACCTCCCAGGAGCTGAGGCTTAAGGAAAAGTGTGGGACATGTCTGGGAATATCCTTCCCCTGTTACCTGCCCCTCTTTTCCCTCATTTGCCCCGGCAAGTAAGGGAAGAGGAAGTGGAGAACAGAAGTAGATCACTCAATTTCCCTACACAGACTATGAAATAATCTTTTCAGATCCATGCTTAGCACAAAGCCTAGGAGCAGGGTTTGCTCTGGCTTACTTACGGAGGCACAGCAGTGTGTTGAGAGGCCATTTGCCGGTCGGGAGGCAGGTGTACTTCCTCTGGCCATTGTTGGGGACAAAGCCAGGCCTACAGGTGTATTCTACTTCCTCACCCACTTCATACACACTTTTTTCGACATTGATGGTGGCAAATAGCACTTCTGGGGGCCTGGAGCAGACTGGAGACAAGAGTCAGAAATTGGGCAGTGTGAGTTGTTTTTATTTCTCAGCTAGAAGCATCACCTCCAGTGTGTTCCTGCACTCAGCTGAACAGTCTATCTGTAATTTATAGGTCCATAGCGTCCCGAGGCAGCTGCTGGCTGCTGGAAACAGTAGCCAGAAAACAATGTGCTTTTTCTCTTCTCCTTGACAGTTCTGTCCATGGTCCCAGTTAGAGGCTTTTTACTTTTGCTTCAAAATGGATTTATGAAGGCATTCTGCAAAGTGACTCAGTTATGGTAAATTACTTTCGACAGAAGAGGGTGAAAGTGACGTAGGAGCAAACTAATGCATTTCATTTTTAATCTGAGTTAGTTTGGAGGGGTCAGTCTGAAATGAGATTTAAATTTTATTTCTTTTAAATTACATTCCTTTTTCTCTTTTCCCCCCAATTTTTCTGTTCAGTGGGGCAAACACCCTGTTACATGAGACAGTTCTGAGCCCAAAACAGCTTTAACATGCTGACAGCATGAAGTAATCATCACCCAGAGAGTGAGAACAGGAGGGGAACAGTGAGAGGGAAATGGAGGGTGCAGACTGAGCTCCTGCAAAGGACATGGAGAGAGGTTCCTGCTGAGATTATGGAGAGAAAAAAGAGGGATGCAAAGCTCATTCTGTAGAAATGAATGGCAAACAGAGGTAGAGAGTACATGAAATATGCCCAGAGCCCTTGGCATGAGGAAAGGAGGAGAAAAGCAATGTGAGTGCCATGCCAGGCAGCTGCTGTGGTGGAAGAGAAGTTGAGCATGGAGCTGGGCAGCGGGACAGAACAAAGGTAACTCCTGGCACACACAATCCCCCTGCTATGCAGGCAGCCTGGTTTCCACAACTTCTTTCTTCTGTTTTCTTGCATTTTCTGTCTACAGCAATTGCTCTCACCATGGGAAAAGACAGGGGAAGGAATGGAAATGGGAAAAAAGGATAAGAAACAGTTTTCTGAGAAAATTCCCTTTCAAAACACTTGCCCAGAGTTGTCTAAAGGCTGTTGCATCCTCCAGCTCCCCTCATGGGTAGGATAGCCCTTAGAAAGTGGAAGGCTCTTACCTCTCGCTGCCAGAGTGCAGTGGCTCAGAGCAACTGCACAGGTGAGCAGTGCCAGGGGATACATTGCTGCCAGTCCACAAGCTTCCCAAATGACCCTCAGTCCAGCGTTTCTTCTCTTAAAAATAAAGGCATGGCCAAAAGGATGGTTACATATTAACTCTTCGTATTTATTCCCATCTCAGTAAACAGAAGATAAAAGGTTCCTTGTGTTGCTCATTATAAAGGATGAAACAACCATCACATGCTGGATGTGCAAATAATGCAGGAATTCAAATGGGTTGTTTCTGCAGAGCATCTCCTCTTGGGACTGATGTTTGTGGAAAAAACCCACCATATTATCCTCTCAGCATCTTTAGAGGATGAGGATATTTGGAATATGATACTGGATCCTATAATAGAACTGTCACTAAGAAGCTTTTGTCTATCATCTGAGCATGGACAGTTCTAGACAACAAAGTGTTGTGAGAGTTCTAACAAAACCTTTTTAAGGTGAAATGATCAGTGTTGGAGTGACACTGGTGTTGTCTTACACACCCAGTGATGATACCAACCTCATGCCAGTTTCCACTAGGTGATGATCTGGCCTGAAACTTCAGGCTTCAGGGGTCAGTTTGGTGAGATTCATATTATCAATAAGCATCTTTCAATTATCAGATAACCGAAAGCATCAGAGACAGAGCTCACAATGCCAGCCCTGCAGGAACAGTGAAATAATGCTTCTGGACTGTGCTTGTTTGTGACAAGGGAATCAAAATTCAGTCATATTTTTGGGTGGTATAAACACTTGGTTTTGAGACTGTGATTTGGGGTCATCAAGTCAAAACTCCACAGGTATCAGCTGAGGTTCCGATCACTGCAGCCCTCCTAATTTAGCAGATTTTTGACTGCAGAAGCATCTGAAGTACAACCAAAATAACATTTGTGTAATCATTGTTCCACAGTTTGGTGTTTCTAATCTCAGTATCCTCCTCCCCTGCTGACTCACAGCCTGTGAGGGGGAGTGAGGGACATCTGAAGCTCTAACGAGGAGCTAGGTTATGTCAAGCTCTTGCTGCTGCCATCTTAAATAGTTTGTTTATTTTCATTTTACAAAGTTTGCACTTGAAACACAAATTTTAGTCACAACATTAAACAATTAGGAACATGCTATTCTTCCCAGAAAGAAAGTGCTGTGAATGTCCTGCTCAAAATATTTACCAGATACACAGTGCCAAAGGGCGAAGTACCATTGCTAAATCAACAGGAAAAAACTGACTTTATTTTCTCTATTTATGTCTGATTAATTTTCTGTTTGTTATTTTCTTCTTCCTCTTCTCCTTCTCCCCAGAATGTCACAAGTATCTTTTCCCTTCCCAACTCCCTGCAGCGCTGTAATAAACTTTCTTGCCTCTGGTTTAAATCCTTCCTTCGATCTTCTTGCTGTTTTACTTACATTCTTTTCCGTGTTCGAAACAGTATAGAGGCACAAGTTTATCCCTTTCAACGCTGGCCATTTCTCACTGTGCTCAGCAGATGGCAGAGCGAGCTCTACCATACAGGCACAGACTTGGACTGAAAAGTTTTCTGTACTACTTTGAGAAGTGGCGGAGGGGGGGAGGAAGGTTAAAGTATATGCACGTTAATTTTGCCATAGATTTGGTTTGTGATAACCTGACTGCCCTGAAAATTGAAAGCAGAATTGAATAATTGTATGCAAAGCAGAGGAATGAATGTGTAACTGTGCAGAATCTCTAAGTATTCATTTCACAGCACAGCATAATAGCTGCCAATATTGGGATTCTTCTTGAAAACCTGTTTCTCTTCCATAAGAAACATTAAAATGGATGTTACAAATAGCTGTGTCTTTCCCAGTAAGTGGAGAAACTGTGGTTATTTCTGTATGGATTCACCTTGGCACAGCAGGAGCAACCAAACCTGGTTCTTGCTGAAACTGTGGTTATTTCTGTATGGATTCACCTTGGCACAGCATGAGCAACCAAACCTGGTTCTTGCTGTATCAGTATGCAGTTATATATATCTATCATTTGATTCCCTGTTTAATCCAACCCATGTGGTTTTTTATTATCACACCTCCTATAAACCAAACCATGAAGCAGACTTTTCGTTCATTGGTGACCACATAAATACAGAGCAGACTGATGGTCTGCTACTATCACAAATAGTATATTCCAAGGAAAGAAATGATACCTCTTGGCAGAAAAGTAGTGCAAGAAGACCCTGAGATGATGTTGGTTTGCATGATGTGCAGAGGATCACTATCAGAGCAGTCTAAATGTTGCCAAGTTTTGTGCAAGCATAACTTAGAGAATATGCAGGAGGAATGTGAATAACTAGATTTGCAGTGTTGCCCAGATAAAAATGTGAAGGGCAGCGCAGAAGAGATGTCTGAAAAGATGGCAATTAAGTGATGGAATCCCTTCCTGATCAGAGTGGTTTCAATAAGGAGTAAGAGGAAGAAGATAAGCCAGCAAAGGCCCTAAAAGTGAAGGTAAAAATGTCATATGGAAGAGAAGGAGAAAAAAATAGTAGAGGGATGCTAAAAAGAAAATTATGATGAAAACCAGTCTATGCAGCAGCATTCTTCATTGACAGCAGGGGTCAACTAGACCTGTCATGACAATAGGACAAGACATTCTAATAATCCGGACAGAAGATAATAGGAGGGTTAGACAAAGACTTTCAGACAGGAATTGGTCTCTCCTGAAGAAATTATGCAGAAAGTTTGCAAGAACTAGGCAGACTGAAGGTCAGTGTGAGGTAACAGTTCCCCAGCTAATGAGCCAGACCTCATGTCCTTCCTCTAATCTGTCTCCTTCTGTAGTTGATGCTGTAATTTCCCTGATATTGTAGGATATGTCACACCTCTGATTCTGCCACAGAATTCCTAGCAATCTGTCCTTTCAGACAATGAGTGTTGTGTTTGCATTACCTATTATTCTCCAGACTTTGACTGTTCTGCAACCAGAAAATTCACAATACAGCCAGATTAAGATGTAGATGTTTCTTAAATCAAAAGGAATGTATTCATTGGGGACAGAGGTAGACTATTAGAGACACTTGAATGCAGTCCTCCCTCCCATGCCAGCACCTGCTTGCTGAGGTGCTTCCTGGCATGGAAGCTGACTTTGGGACTATACTTGAACCAACAATCTCATTCTTTTCCTACAAGGTTAAGATACTCAGATTCAAACTCTCTTCAGGTTGTTCCTTTTGTTTCACACCTCAGCCATTAGGTTTTCCTGTGTGCACCCATTCCTGACTCCAGAGCATGAAGAGGCAATGATCAGATGGCTAATGGATGTGTCCCTATTCCTCTGCAGGAGCAGGTGTTAAGTCACGGGTCCAATCATTGACCTTTATGTTGCCAAGATAGTTCTTATTAATATTTGCTCAAAGTTCATTTGTTCACTGCACAAACATTTTTATCACCTCTACTCAATACATTCAATATTGAAGTGAGTGCTCCATTGCACGGAAAAGTTAAAAAAGTGCAAAATAAGAAGGTAAACTGAGGCATTTTGAGCCTTAAAAGAATTGCTTTCAGTTCTGGTCTAGGTGAGACCATTCTGACTTCTTATAGATCTGTTGCATTTAATGTATAGGTAATTGAGGTATATACATTCATTACTAGCAAAATATTCAGCCACCCAGCAACCAAGATCCATTTCAGTGTATTATTTTCCCCAGAAAGTTCATATTTCGTGTGTTTGGAGATGTTGGAAGCAAACACACAGGAACTGCTATTGACATGAAAGAATGTCTCAATGACATCAGAAGTAAATGGCATCTATATAATTCTCCAGAAGATTCTTTTCCTTTAGTAGCACATTTTAGGAGTAAACTGCAGTCCTAGTCACCACTGATGTTTCAGAATGCTTTTTCTGAAGTTACCACAATAATTATCATTTTAGTCCTGGGCCTTAAACTGCTTTAAGCACCCTCCCAGGTTACTGGAAGTGTGGTATTGAAATACCCAACCCTGTATTAATCTGAGATGTCAGAGGGCTGGCACTGCAGTTTCCCCAGGTGACAGCAAGCCTTTCTTCTCTTGCAGAGGCATGAAGATGTTCTACTTTCCACACACATTAAAATCACAGTGTACAAAACGAGAGAGCATTTTAAAGCTACTTCCTCCTCGCCGCCTTCTCATTTCCTGCACTGAAAAATCCGGAGAATCTCTTTCACAGTTCTGCTGTGACCCAAATATTGTGAAGCAGTCTGTTCCTCTGATAAATTCATCACAACGCTCTCTAAAAAAAAAATCCTGTGTTAAATTTCTTCCTCAAGAATGTTAAATGATGAAGCCTTGGGGGCAAATGATTTGCTGTGAGAGTTTGAACCTGCAGCGAACAGCTCTGTGAGGGACAACTTTTGAGATGTTGACATAAAAGCACAGTATGAAACCACAAGGCCTTCTTGCCCTTTTTCACCTTGTCTCACCTTTTGGCCTTTTCCCTCAGAGCAGATATAGAGATACAGGACTGTACCCAAGGAAGAAGACAGCCAGACATAATAAGGGAGAGGTCAGAAAAGACAGGATGCTCTCCAAGTTCAGGCCAAACTGTCTCTCTTCTTCCATGAAGACTGAAACAAACTTTCCAAGATTCTCTTCATTGTTACTCTACCACTTTCTATTAAGCCAGATACCATAGATTTCTGAGAGCAGTATCTGGACTTTTTTTTGCATATATATATATATACACACACACACACACACAGAGATATGTATTGCATCAGGTTGTCATCTTGCTTGCACAATGGAGAGAGTTCAGCACTGCTCAGGATCTGATGCCAGTTCTCCAAGGAAAGCACAATGCTGCAGGAATGTACTTTACACTTCCATCAAACCTGTCATTAGTATTTTACCACACTGTGATCCAGTGGAGCAGTCCTGGCTGTTTTTTACCCCAGGAGAACCCCATTTCTCCCCTAAAAGGGTTTCTCTGGTAAACAAGAAGGCTCTTAAATTACCTCTTCTTCCCTTGGCATATTGCCAGGGTACTATCAGAAAGTCCAGCTACTACCAGATTTATTTACTGCCAGTCTTTGGTTTTCCCAACAGACAGATAAGAGGATCAATAATGAAGAAGCTGTTTGGTATATTCATCCACATTAAAAACTTAATTGAAAAGTGCCTCTGTCTGAAAGCAGCCTAGAGTAGATGCTCTTTAGCTGTGTCAGAGGTGTCCACTGGTATCACCTAATAAATCAACAGCTCCAATCTGAGTAGATCCTCTGATCTCTGTTACTCTGTGGGTATCATCTGTTACATTGTTTCTGGGCAGAAGTCCAGAGTGTTCTAGATGAATAAATCTACCTTCTTCATGATTCAGCTCCTGTACAGTGCCATCAAATCATGGATATGGATGGATACTCATCTCTCTTATGGTCTAACCCAAAACCTTCACAAGCCAGCCTGAGTCTTGTCATTGGCTTCATTTAAGGCTTTTTAAATGGGATTTTAGCATCAAGTTATATAGCATTAACAAAATTACAAGACGAGGAATTTCTCCAAAATCTTTCTGAGTCAACAGAAATAGTTGACTACAATTTTTCCTCGTCTATTTTTAATCTGGTATTTGTAGCAAATTTACTCCGTAAGGGGGAATTCCTCGCTTCATTCCTCACTTGATTCCTCACTTCACTGTTGACTGACAAGTCTGAAAAAGCTAAAAATGTTGTCTCAGAACTGAAAATGTCCCTAAAATGTTGGATCCAGAGGGAAGGTCATTGACTTTTACAAGCTGCTTTTCAAGAGTGTTCTTGAATATTCAAGCATTGTGGGATGAGTTTAGAGTCCATGTGATGGGAAAGGTGGGTTTGCCTCCAGCTAGGCATTTTGCTAGAAAAATCATGCTGCTGTGGAAACTTCCTCCTACACCTCTCTCTGATGACATCACATTTATTCTGTGTCTGGATCATGTTAACAGAGTCATAGCGCACCATGAAGTAGGGCACATTTATAGTGTGGACCATTAGGGAGTAGGAAGATATCAATAAACTAATTTCACATTGTGACAACCTCTAACCTCCAGCAATAAATCCAGGGTGAAGCCTTTCTAAGAGGAAGCAGATTGCAGAGGGGCCGGTATCAATAACTGGAATCAGATTTTCAGAAGGACTCAAATTGTATTTAGACAACTAAATGAAGGCCAGGCTTTTTAAAGTGCTCATTTTATTGAAGTAAATTTTTGGTGTCTTGGGTTCTTTGGAAAATGCAGCCACCTCTTGGTTTCCAGAAGGCCACTCTGCTGCTTTGATGATCTCCACATGTATGTGTATCTCTCAAAATACTGATTCTAGTGTTGTAATCATCATCATCATCATCTAGCCAGGGGTTTCTTGGAGTTTTGCATCTATTCTGTATGTAAAAATAACAAAAATAAGCATCAGAGTCAATCTCCCTTTATTCACCACCCATGGAGATTCTTTCCTTGCACAGGGAGACACAAAGATGCTGCCAGCATTTTGGCAACAGGAGGAAATAAAATTGCAATCATTCCAACATTGCCAGAACTGATAGCAGTGACAGGCTCATAAATTTAAGTTTTGCCAAGAGACGATGTCCAGGTGTTTTGGAAGGAATGGATCCTGAGTGTCAGGTATTTATGATACAAGTTGAGAATGCACCAGGAGGACATGGATGTGTGCTTGCTACACATTCTGTTTGGGGGTTATTTGTTTGGGGGGGTGTGGTGGGGAGAAATCTTATTTTTTCTCCCTCTTTTCACCTAATCTTGTGGTCCTTAATGAGAGGGCCATTGTTTTTCCATGGATATCAGGGTGTAGTCAAGGCCACTGTGCAAGTTGGCTTAACCACTGTTCCAAGCATTTCTAAAGCAAGCTGCCCAGATTTTATCTCACAGACATGACCTAATGCATCTGGAACTAAATCCACTGGTGCCTGCATATGGGATGCCCAGGGGTTTTTTATTCCTTGGCAGCAATGTGGGTGAGCTGTTTGATTTTTAAGATTGTTGGCCGAAACAGAACTGGTTTTAAATGTAAATCTCTAGTATTTTATTTAGATACAAACACCAATTTGGGGCTGTTGAGGTCACCATATCTTAATGGTGAAATAGTAGCATGAGGCTTAGCACAAGATAAGGAAATGTTCCCTTGTTATGACATGTGATAGTCTGCTGATCTGTTCAGCTTTTTAATCCACAATACTAAAGACTAAAAACTAGTCTCTACTACTTTAAAGGACAGTTTTGGGGGGGCTATTTTTGAAAGTTAATATTCCAGTGGGGAGCTAAATGAATGTCAAATGCTAACAAACAGACTCCTCCTTTGTGTGACATCTCTGTGGCAGGGATGTTTCCCACACTTAATTTTTCAGTTAACTGTTCACTTTGGGGTTTTGAAACGGGTTTATGAAACTAATGTCAGCATCTTGTGTGTGTGTCAGTGTTTTGTCTTTTCAGTCCTTCTAAATCAAACAAATATTTTAAAGCTGTGTTTGTCCAGCTGAACTCTCGTCAGTTCCATTAGTAGTGTTTCCATAAGTGTAGACACTCGTGTAGAGCACAGACTGACATGGTGTAATTGGAACTCAGACACTGAAAATGGTACTCTGCTTTCTCTGCACCAACCCTGCACATACAGCTTAAACTACTAATGCAAAAAGTCTGGAAGAAAATAGGGGTTTGAGGGTGACTACGTACAGTTAATATTTTTTTCTTTAATTAGAGAAGAAAACAGACACAGGAGTGGTGGTGCTGGTTCAGGCAGGGCCCATCTCTAAACAGAGACCACAGGTGCTCACCTAGGAAGTGGAAAGAGTGCAAGCAGATGTGATCTTTCCTCCTAAGAATCCCTCACTTTCTGAACATTTGGAGAATTTTCTGAGCCAGCTGTGGTCTGTGTTCAGTAACATGCAGTGTTTGTCTCTCCCAGACTTTCTTACCGGCCTGAGCTCATGTGAATGTCCTGCACCAGTACTGTTTTTTGCATTGGGCTCTTCTGGGCAAGAAACTCCAGAGGTCAACTGTCCCTTGCAAAAAAAAACCCACCTGCTTTGTTTTTTACAAACCTGTGTGCCATGTTTCTCTAAATAAATAATAAAGGCTCTTTTGTTTAGTCGGTACAGGAGAGGTTTGTTCTTTTATCCACATCATTTGAGTGTGTTGTTTGTATTTCAAAGTCTAAACCTTTCTGCCTTTTTTCTCTGTGTGTACAGTTGAAAACTGAAGATTTGCCTACACAAGAGAATTGTTCTGCTGCACTCAGAAAAATGTGAATTAGTTTTTGGAAAAGATACTCAAAAGTTTTCCAGAGTGATTGCTGGTGGGAAGGACACAATCTGCAAAACAACAACGACAGCAAATACTCCAGCTGAGGCAGAAATTTTTGTTGATACAATTTAGAAAGAGACAAACCCTGTGAAACATCCCAAAGGGCCTCCATCACATTTCAATGAGTAACAGCATCAAGCTCTGATTCAGCTCTCTAACTAGGAGATATTTTACCATGTTCCTAATATGCCTGAGATATGAAAAAAGAAAGCAAGAGACTCAGTATTCTCACTCAGTATTCTGATGAGAACATTGATATATAAAAAATGTATTTTACTCTCAATGTTCTGTATAACATCAGCCATTTATTTCCAATTCTGTGGAGAGCTGCTGTGAGGATGATTCAAAGGCAGCTACAAGCTCTGCACAAGGAATGGGGTTTGCACCACTTTCAAGGAAACTCCAGCTGAAATAAGACTGAGAGACCTGGGGTTGCTTAGTCTTGAGAAGACAAAGCTGAGAGTGGATCTTAGCAATGTCTACAAATATCTGAGGGGTGGGTGTCAAGAGGAAGGTGCCAGGCTCTTTTTGGTGGTCCTCAGTGACAGGAGAAGGAACAGTGAGTACAAGCTAGAACGCAGGAGGTTCCACCTCAACACAAGGAGACACTTCTTTATGGTGAGGGTGGCAGAGCACTGGAACAGTCTGTCAGGAGAGGTTGTGGAGTCTCCTTCTGTAGAGATTTTCAAACCCACCAGGATGTTTCTGTGTAACCTGCCCTATGTGATCCTGTTCTGGCAGGGAAGTTGGACTGGATGATCTCTGGAGGTCCCTTCCAACCGCTAACTTTCTGTGATTCTGTGATTCACATGTTGCAAGGAGAAACAGGTTTTGCTGATTAGGACGTATCAATGAACTGCATTTTCATCCCTGGAAAATGATTAATTATTATACTTAGTCCCCTTTTCCCCCCTCAGAATCTCTCAGAAGTATATTTTCTGTGACATCTCATCTCTCATATGGTATTTTTTTCTGTGCTTAGTCTTCTTTTTGACTGTGTTTTAACAGATACATTCAGACCTTTGCATTAGCACGAGGATGTGTAAACAAGCTGTGACATGGAATAAAATCATATGACTCAGTATTTCCCATCCTGCAACCTGAGAAACTTTGAGGGCAAAAGAGCAGAGAAGAGAATCAATGTCAATATAACAACATCGAAAAAGGCACAGGTAGAGTTGTGCAGGCTGTAAACACACAGGTGCAGAAAGACACAGAAAGATACAGAAACCAGTGTTGACAGAGAGAGAGACAAAATACTTCTACCTCCTTCTCACCCCTGGGGTAACAGACATACAAACATTCACACAAATGTATTTATTTATGTTACCACATCCTACCTTTTTCCAAATTTGGAAGCATGTTGGGTACATTGTTGCCAAAGTCTCTGGGTAAGAACAATAAACAATGTTGTTGATGACTATCACAGAATCATAGAAGTGTTAGGGTTGGAAGGGACCTCAAGGACCATCTAGTTCCAATGCCCCTGCCATGGGCAGGGACACTGCACACTAGACACCTCCACTACCCCCGTGGGCAACCTGTTCCAGTGTCTCACCACCCTGATGGTGAAGAACTTCTTCCTAACATCCAATCTGAATCTACCCATTTCTATTTTTGTTCCATTTCCCCCTAGTCCTATCATTACCTGACACCTGACTATGTAGTAGGATCTGGGAAAAGTATAGCAATAGTGGACATTAGCTTATAATTAATAATTAACAAACTTATGCAAGGGATCTTCAACACTAAATTCTGTAGGTAATCTGAACTAAATTCTGTTTAGTGATTTGAAACAGAAAAACATTCCAAAGAATGTATCACTGTGCCGGGGGCGGGGGAGGGGGAGGAGGTTGGTGTGTGTTTGAAATTCGGAAAATCTAGCTTCTGGAATTTTACTCTGAACTTGTATTAACAGAACTTGCTAACTGCTTTTGACTTAATTATGGCAAGTAATTATTTTACAAGAGTTGCTGGTAGAAATCCCCCATCAGCTGACTGTGTGTAAATCCCTTTAGAAGATGAGACTGGACGAAGCAAATTGTTTTTAGAAAGCAAGTTTGCAAGGATCAAGTTACCCTTCCTAAAAAAGGCTTTGGAAAAGAGCTACTTGTCCTGATAACTCTCTGGCAAAGGAAGTGGTTGTAAATTGCTTTGAAATATGAGGATAAATTAGGTTGTAAACTTCCTCATAGGTCTCAAGCAGGAAGTGATTCCTGCCTGTTGAGTATTTCTTACAAGCAGGAAATAATAAAATAGCTACGATTGCCAAAGCTGATGAAGGTATTATCCTTGGCTTTGTCTTTGGGCTGATCTGATGCAGCACAGTGCATGTAAATAGTGACAGAGCAATCCAGACACTTTTCCTCTAGGAAGGAGGCTTTTTAAAATTGCTTTTGGGTCAGAAAAAGATGCAGGCAGTAGCATGCTGATCCAGCAGATGAGTAAAAAGAGAAGGCATTGCACAGGCAGCAGAATGACTCTAAGAAACCCCTTTCAAAATGAGCACAGATGCTTGCACTTGCAGACCTAGGATGACAGGGAATCAAATATAGAAAGGACTTGAGAAGTTGTGCTTGTTCCAGCAATAATGAGATTCTTCAGAGAAAAACTCATAAACCATCCAGTGGGAACTTCTATCAGGGATGAACTCTCTAGGATATTACCCAACTATTCATACAGGGGTACATTTGTTATCAGAAGACCCAAAAAATGGTTCTTTGGAGTCAGAAATTCTGAAGCTGCTTGCCAGGAGATTGGAAAAGCTGGTCCTGTGATTTAATAACCATGTATATGCCTGAACACAAACGATAATGCTGAGTCCTTGTCCAGATGGCCTGAATCAAACACAAATTGCAAACACTACTCTAAGCAGAAGAGCAAGTCATGAGCTGCTGGTAAGAATGTGCACGCTCAGGAAGAGGTCACAGACATCTTTCTTCCAGAAATTTCCAGAGGAAGGATGAGTTCTTGTGCCAGCCACAGGACCTGAGTGCAGAGGTGACAAGCAGAAGCCTCCCAGCAAGAGGCTGCTGACAGTTGGATTGTGAATGGAACACAGTGTCCCCTCTGTAAGAATATCCTGGCCATAGTGACAAGACTTGACAGTGGGAGGTGAACACATACACATATACCCAAAGGCTCTCTGTAAGTGGTGTGTATCCAAAATAAAGCAGTCAGAGGAGTTGTAAGTTGTATACAGTAAGGGAAGGTTGTTACAATGGCTTACCCAGTTGTCTGGAGATGGCTATGCACACAGACTCCTTTTTTTCTCTTGCTTAATGTGTATAATCACAATGTACAAATAATTATTAGGTTTGAGATCAAATGGTTCCTTTACAGAGACAATCATTGTAATATGATGTGCAGCATCATGATTGCTGTCGTCTGGCTCCTCCAGGGGCCTCATAAGGCAGCCAGCAGGTGCTGGAACCAAGAGCCAGGGGCACTCACTGATGTTTCAGTGAACAAACCTTGACCAGAGACACTGTCAGGAAGGAAAGTGGAATCCAAAATGATTCATGAGGTTGGTGAGACGTTAAGGAACAACCAAATGTACAGACTGCCTCAAATCTGATGTAATGTGGGTTTCATCTGATTCAGTTCAATTCCCTGGTTTCAGTAGCTGTGTTTGTAATACAGCACTAAAGGAATAGAAATAAATACATTCCCTGGTTCTTGATAGAACAGGGGATGAGAGTACAAAATGTTTCTTAGTGGTTCTCATGCTTTGGCATAAATTAATTAGGGCAAGAAAAAACCCGCTATTCCTTCTGAAGAGGAATAAGAGATTTGAAACATGTGCTGAGTAGATAGAAACAGCATTAAAGATCTTTATTTTTTGTTGCATTTCAGATAAAATTTGAAAGCAGTTGCTTGCAAAATAAAAATCCATGAAGCCAGGGCATATGGAAACAGTTTGTAGGGCATCTGGCTTGATTCTAGAAGTATAGTAAAAAGGCAGGGCTGTCGCTGCCATCGGCTATTTGATGAAACACCGGGGAGGTACCATTTGGCCAAGGCTGCACACAGAAACGGAGGGTTTAAAATCCAGGGTAGGATGATGTGTAACAGGTTATTTCTGTTCTGTGGTAGATGTCTGTGTGTGCTTTTCCAGTCAGCAGATAAGACTTCATTTAGTTAATTAGCTTGCTTTCATTCTTGTGAAATAAAACATATTACACATGCTTACACAGGCAGATTTAGGAGCATGTAGATGCACAGGGGTAGAGGAACTCTTTAATAGACATCCATTTGCCATACATGAAACGTTGTAGCCACAGGAATAATGTTTATCTTAAAGACGTGATTAGGACTTGGGGCAGTGCGGGCCTTACTTAGGACATAAATTGTGATTTTACTCATGCGCAGCGATGCTTTATGTGGTGTTTTTCTGAGTGTATGGGGACACTATAAATTGCAGTATGAGAGGAGACAGATAGTATGTCTGTGTCCAGGGACTTGTGAACTTTTTGTGTGTGTCAATAAATGAAGATGAACGTTTCTGTTGTGGAGTCTCCATCTCTGGAGACACTTAAAACCCACCTGGGTGCATCCCTGTGTGACCTACTCTAGGTCATGCTCCTGTGGCAGGGCTGTTGGGAGATGATCTTTTGAGGTCCCTTCCAACCTCTTACATGTGATTCTGTGATTATTTTACAGAATACTTTATGACATCATTGGTGTGCTGCATAAGAACACAGTTAAATGCTTTTGTGTGTATGTTGGGTTCTTTAATTAGGAGAAAAAAAACCCACAAACTTGCTGTGTTTCCTACATTTTTGATGAGGATGTTGGTATTGTGTGGTAAAGATAGAAGACATTGTGCAGAGGGGCAAGACAGCGAGGCCACTCTTCTCTTGCATTTGTTGTGTGCCCAGTGGGTATTGTGTGATGTGCAGTGGTTCAGCATGGCCCCAGACAGCTGTCTCTGGGTTTCTGAGATGCAGGAAGAGGAAAGGCTGGTGCAGGACGAGCGTCTGGGTTCCACCACCTTTGTTTGTGGTGGTGGTGGAACAACATCTGTCTTAGTAAGTACAGGAAGCAGCGCCGTGCAGGTGGCAGAGAGCAGCTGGGTACGGGTTACCCGTCCTCTGTGCCATGGTGGTGGCTGTGCCCATGGCACGGTGTAGCAGCTGCACCGAGTAAAGAAGGCACAAGGGAAGCGGTGCCAGAGGGTCACCCGTGCCCGCTGCTGCCAGGGCTCCGCATGGCAGGGTGCCAAGCCTGATTTGGAGGGAAGGTGACAATTTCCATGGCGGGCGGAGCAGCCGGCGCGGGATTCTCCTCCCCGTTTCCTACGCGCTGCTCCGACGTCAGGCACGGGAGCGGGAGGCAGCGCCCAGCGTCGCCGTTGCCAGAGAGTCGGCGGCTGCCGGACGGGGCGGACGTCGGGGCGGCGACTCCCGGCGCGGCCCGGCCCGGCTCCCGGCAGGGGGTGGAGAGGAGGGCGCTATGGCCGACGTGTTCCCGGGCTCCGAGCCCGGCGCAGCCCCGGACGCGGCGCGGCGGTTCGCTCGCAAGGGAGCCCTGAGGCAGAAGAACGTGCACGAGGTGAAGGAGCACAAATTCATCGCGCGTTTCTTCAAGCAACCTACCTTCTGCAGCCACTGCACCGACTTCATCTGGTGAGAGACCCCAGCGGCGCCTTCCCCTTCTTCGCACCCGCCGCTCGGGCCCGCTTGGCTGTAGGGGATTCCCCGCTCCGAGAGCAGTCCCCTTCGTGCCTTGCCCGGGCCCCGCGCAGCGGTCGCCCCTCCCCTTTTAGCCGCCGATTCCCCGGTGCCGCCGTTCCCGGCCTCTTCCCGCAGGGTCGGGCAGGTGAGCCCCGGTGGGGCAGAGCCGTGTCGCCTTGCTGACCCCAGCTCTGTCGCATCCTTCTCCCGGGGAGCTATTTGCAGCCACCAAATGCTCCGAGGGACCCTTAGGTGGGAGCCCCATAACTTGCCGGCGCTCAGTGGGCAGCGCTGGGTAGCGCCGCAGAGATAAAAGGGGTCTGCATATTCCCAAATGATGCAGAGTGGTCTTTGCTCACTTTTCATGTACTCCCCTCCCGACCCCGATTCTGCTTGGTTTGGCTGATCTCACCCCGAAGCCCCTGCTCCGTGCCCTCCTCCCCGGAGCGGACGGGAGCTCAGCCGGCGCTACAGCTGCTGCGCTGCAAACCGAGGGGTTTGTGTTTCAGGCTGTTGCTGTGTGGCACAACTTCTGGAGCTCTGCCTTTAACTTTGTGATCCGTGCCCGCTTTATTTCCTTCTGCTGTAGAGGGAGGGCTGGGAGCTTGGGAGTGCACGGTGCCACCGTGTTTGGGAAAGGGAGGGGTTTTTAAGAGAAGGGTTAAAGAAAGAGGAGGAAGGGAGGAAAACTTCTTACCAACACCCTCATTACTAAGCTGTCAGAGAAGAAAATATACCTATCAGTTGCTGCCATGCCCTCTTCTGGGCAGGATTGTAGCTCGCTGCAGGCCGAGCCGCGTCTCCCTGCATCTGCCCGGTTCGGCGCTGCCCTGCCCCTTCCTTCTCCTCACCCAGCCCTGGGCTTCTGGAGGCTGCTGGCTGTGCCCAGTGCCCTCAGCGAGGTGAGGCAAGAGGAGCGGGTGTGTACCCTTCCGTTTAGGTGAATGTGCTGTACATTCAGTCTCCGTGCCACATAAACAAGTTGAGCTTCCTCCCCTTCACCTGAGACGTGGCTTAGCTTCAGCCTTTCCTCTGCTGCTGAAGTTTTTTGCTGCGAGTTGTTGGAAACGAGAGCCGTGATTTATTTTAGCCAAAGTTGTAAAAGACCTAGAGGGGGCTGCACCCAGCTGTCTCTGAGTCTGTGGCCGGTGTCTTGTGCTTTTCATTTGTGTTTGTGTGTCTGGGCACAGACTTTTGCCTTTCTGTTTGAGTTTTCCTCCATTTAACTGTGATTGCTTCAGAACTGATTGGAAAGGAAAGGAAGGAAAACTGAGATGTTAAACTGTAGGAGAAACAAGGAGAAAAGTCAGCATTTTGAGTGTGGTTTGTTTTTCTTGTTAAATTATTTTTTCCTATTAAAAAAAATGATTGCAGAGTTTGGTGTTGTGAGAGACCTTCTGCTTCCCAGATAATCTAAACCAGAATTAATTGGGAGGTTTGAAAAAGTGCTGCGGGTTATTGTTGGGACTGTGTTTGTGCACCTAAGTAGCACAATTAAGAATGAAAGTGGAATACTGTCATGAGATGGATGTGAAAGTGAAAGGGTGTCCTGACAGGTGGCAAATGTAGCTGTGCTCATGTCTTGTCATACTTGTGAGTCTGAGGAAGCTCTTGACACCCATCAGATGAGCATCTGACAACTCAAACCCTTTTGTTTAATTTCCTCATTTGAAGATGGGCAGCTCTTGAATCAGCATCATACACCATAAAAAGGGCTTCATGTAGTTCCAAAATGATGTGTGGCAGTTAACATGTTTTAAGCTATAAAGAATAGGAAATGCAACCTTCAATGAATGGTGCAAATGATGATTTTTATTTGTTTTTTCCTTAGATGACATTTCATCAGGTACTGTGTCCTGAAATAGTTCAGTTCCTGCTTATCTTCCTCCACAACTTTCCCCTATCTGCTTTGTTTCCGAAGTGTGGAGAATTTGTTTAAAGCCCTTGTAGTTAAAATCCCTTGGAACTGCTCAGAGCGCTGAGCGGGCTGCAGCTGGTTAGCGTGTGGATCCAGCTCAAACACTGAAGAACGGCTGTGCTCTTAGAGCAGATAACACGGGAATGCTCTTCACAAATAAGTCTGTTTAAAAGCATGAAAAATGATCCCAAATCTGTTTCATGTTCTTAGCCCTGCTGTCAGCTTTCTTGCAATTGCATTTGCGCACTTTCCAGTACATACTTTTCACTTTGGGGAAGACAAGAGATAACAGCAGCAGAATGACAGCATGGTATAGTCATGTATGCTGCCAAGTAAACAAACAATTTTATATTTCTTCTGATTTTTTCTCATTTTAGGCCTATTTATAACAATAACAATTTGTGCAGAAATTTCTTGAAATGCTTGAAGCTCTGTAATTTCAGTCTGCACCTGAAGTAACAGTGTGCTAAAGATTTTTGTCCCTTCTCTAAGTAAATAAATAAGTGGGGAAAATTCTTTATATGATTCTTTTACAAACATTTCTGCAAAGTTGATAGTTGAACTTCACATTGTTCATGGCATTCAGCCTGCTGCTTGGCTTCTGCAGTTCATGGCTTTTGTTGGTTTCACTCAGAGTGTAAGCAGCTCCAGCACTCCAGGTGAAAAACATTCTGCAAAGATGCAAAACGCAGAGAAATATTTATAGGGGAGGATACTCCAAACATTTATTTTTGTGGAAAGAGTATGTTGAATGCTTAAACAAATAAACAAAACCAGCAGCAGTGGTTTTTGCCAGAGGTATCATATGTGTTTGAACTCTGGATATGTTGGTGAAGTGTTGTATGTGTATTTGAATTTTGCTGTAATTGTGAGGAAGCTGAAAAAGAATCAGTGTGAAACCAATGGGCCTGTCTTCTACTGAGCCAAGCCAAACCTCTTTTCCTCACAACAGACAGCTGATGTCTAGCTGAGATGTTTAACAGCACTGACCTGCAGTCCTAAAATCAGTCTGGTTTGGTTTATACACCTTTGCTAGAGCTTGGAATCTTTTACTGTGCTGTTAAGTATATGTGTTGTGTTAAATGAGTGGAAATATTTTCCAGTCATCGCAGATGAGGATAACTCTAGATCCAAAATAGCATTGTAAAATAATCATTAATAGTAATAAAAAGTGTTGCCAGAAGCTGCAGTGACATAGCTGGTGAGCTCAAGCTATTGTTCTCTGTTTTGAAGTGGGTGGGCAGCTCTGTGTTGTATATTTCAAAATCTGTTGCTGTCTTAGCAAAATCTGAAGTAATTTAATATGAAGCTATTTTTCCTGTTGATCATTGAGGAGAAGTTCTAACTCAACATACTAAGACAGATTTTTCTTTTCTTTTTGTTTTTATGCAGGGGATTTGGGAAGCAAGGATTTCAGTGCCAAGGTAAGCCACAAATGCTTTGTTGGCATGTTGTTGCACCTCATCTCGAAGGTAGCCAAAACTTGCCTGCAGCAAGAGGGAAACAAGCCTGGAAAAACTTAGCAAGCATCCCTATGTAAATTCAATGGGGAGATAATGATTCCATTAAATAACTGGTTGGTATTAATATCATATGCATTGAACAATCAAATAATTGCTCAGATCGTAGTAACACCTAAAGTTGTTTTGGTGCTTCCAATCTCATAGCGGTAAATGCCATATAATCTGCATGGCATGCAGCTTCCAACTTCTCATGAGAATAATCTGTGCAATTTAGCTTTAGCAGAGACCATTTTTCACATCAGAAGCTCTTGTCTGTGTGGGCGTTTTGGAAAATGGATTCACTTTTTAGTCATATGGCTTCTTTTCATAACCCAAACTCCCTGTTTTTAATTTTCATGTGCTGTACGTTTCGGAGGACCTCTGGGTTGAACTATGTCTTAGGACAAGCAGCATTTTTCTCCCTTACGTAATATTCAATTACAAAACAAAAACAAAACCCCCACCCCTTCAAAATCCTGGTTTAATCAATTCTACTGACCTTGAGAAATTGAAAGCTGCTATAGTAGAAAACAACTATGAAACTACACAAAAGGCAGAGCATCATGTGCTGTATTCTCACATATTTCTGTATTTTTGCCAAATCCTTATTGTTACTTAGCATTTAATCATTAAATAACCACACTCAAATATTGCTCTGTGTGTGTCCCCCCCCCCCCCCATATATTTACATAATCAGGATGAGGCTTTTTGTTGTCCCTTTTTCTTCCTCCACCTTCTTCCCTATTGCTTCACCTGCGGATGTACATTGTGTACTCATTAGCCAACCTTGTTTCTTTCATTATGGTTTTGTTTTTAATGGTCCTTTTCTCATCCTTTGGAGCGTATTGGACTATGCTGAATGTTGCTTTTACTTAGTGAAATTATGGATTCTGTGGTATTTTTGTGAAAAGTTGATGCTAGTTGATACTTCTTGAACTTGAACCTCCGAGAAGTGAAAAGAGTGATCTCTTTGAAAGATGTTGCAATAAATGTTTTTCTTTCTGCAAGTAGCAACATGCAACCACACACATGTAGTCAAAAAATTGCATACCTTAAGGTAGGCATGCAGCCATGAGTTTACTACTCATCTTGGAATCATAGAGTGGTTTGGAAGGGACATTATAGTTCCAAACCCCCTGCATGGATAGGGACACCTCCTACTAAGCTGAGTTGCTCAAGGCTCCTTCCAGTCTGCCTTTGAACATTACCAGGACTGGAGTCTTACAACTTCCCTGGGCAGCCTGTTCCAATTCCTCACTTCCTTTATGTCCAAGAATGTTAATACTACATTTTGTAGATATCCCCCAGTTCTTTGCTACTCATCACATCCAAATTAGTGATCAAAATCAGTGAGACTATGAATAAAAAATAAATAAATGTGTGAAACTAGAAGGTAGGTTGCAAAAACCCTTCCTTTAAGTGACTACCTTTAGAGAAAAGAATGACAAATGAAGAATAAAATGGAAATTTCAGTATGACATGAAGGAGAGAATATGACAATGACAGCTCCTAATACAACTATAGCTCTTGCTTCAGCAGAGTTTCTCTTACAAGTTTTAGCACTTGTGTGTTGTAGAGTCTCCTGCTAGACAGAAACTTGATATTGGGCAGGTTTCAGAGCTGGGTGGTTCTATTATTTCCAAAGTTGTTTTTAAATTCCTTAGGCCTTTATTACCAAAGGGAGGAGGAAAGGTAAAACATCAAATGGAAAGGATTCTTCTACTCTAAGAAACTACCATTATTATGTGAATATTTGGGGGCTGGGGCTAGATGATCTTTAAGGTCCTCTCCAACCCAAAGCAGTCCATGATCTAAGTTGGTATTTCATTAAACAAAACTCCAACCTCAATGTTTATGCAGCACTAGACATTGCAGCTAACACAGGTTGCTTTTATAGATTTCTAAAACTTCTTTTACAAAAGCATCACATAAACAAAGTTCTAGTTTTAAGAGAGGCCCTCAAAAAAGAAATTACTTTGTGTTTAAACTTAAATTTTATTTAAATTAAAACTTCATGCAAGCCTGATCTTTATTTGGGGGCCATTACTACCTTTATTTCATCAGGCTTGCTTTGAGATTTGGAGCATGTTTTCAGCTGCATGTAATCATTTTGCTTTATGCTTTTGATGCTGTAATAATCAGCCTCAGTGTTACATAAAACATTTAGATGAGTTCTTTGGAAGAGCTGAAGAGAAATAATTTATTTAATTAGAAAGCTTAGTAAAATTATTACACAAACACACACACACCTTTTTTACAGGATTTCTGCAAGTTTGAAGAAGACAATAAATTCAATTTTGGTATGGCTTTTAATGCTCTTAATGCAGCAGAGGTTCAGGGTGCAATTGCATTATTGCTGCACAAATGCTTAGCAGGAGACAATCCACATCCTAAGTAGTTTGCCTTTCTTAATGTGTGTGCTCTGATGTGCCTGGCTGCTGTGTATACTAGCAAAGAGATGTTCAGAATGGCTGCTTGGCTTTATAGGTCTGAGTTGAGTGTCTGTATGTGTGGAGAGGTGGGCCCAGGTGGACCTCATGAGGTTCAACAAGACTAAGGTGCATGGTTCTGCAGTTGGGCTGGAACAATCCTCATTGTCAGTACTGGCTGGGGGATGAGGTGATAGAAAGCAGCCTTGTGGAAAAGGACTTGAGAGTTCTGGTGGATGAGAAGCTGGGCATGAGCCAGCAGTGTGAGCTTGCAGCCCAGAAGGCTAATGACATCTTGGGCTGCATCAAAAGCAGCATGGCCAGCAGGTTGATAGAGGTGATTCTGCCCCTCTGCTCTGCTGAAATGTCACCTGTTCAGGTCTGGAGCTCTCAACACGAGGAAAAACATGGATCTGGTGGAGTGGGTCCAGAGAAGGGCCATGAAAATGATTGGTGGGGCTGAGCATCTCTGCTATGAGGACAAGCTGGGGTAGCTGGGGTGGTTCAGCCTGGAGAAGAGAAGGCCTGGGGAGACCTTAGAGTGGCTTTCCGGTACCTGAAGGGGGCTACAAGAAGGCCGCAGAGAGACTGTTTCCAAAAGGCTGCGGTGATAGGGTGTGGGGCAATGGTTTGAAATTAGGGAAGAGCAGATCTAGGTTGGATGTTACAAGAAAGTTCTCTATCATGAGGGTAGTAGAGCACTGCAACAGGTTGCCCAGGGAGGTAGTTGAGGCCCCATCCCTGGGGATACTTAAGGCCAGGCTCAACAAGGTAACCTGATCTAGTGGAGAATGTCCCTGTTGGCTGCATGATTCTATGGAGAGGCTATGGAATTCTGCTGCGGTATCAAAAAGAAGTTTTTCAGAGGTTTCAGGGTTCAAAAAGTAGCAGTAGACAAACTCAGGGCCTGTCTTTGGTAATGTATGAATTGGAAAATGAAATTGGAAGAGTTCAGATGGATTAACCTGCTCCCAAAGAACATATTTTTGTGCCTCCTGTTACTAGGAAGTGTTTTGCTGTTTGATAGTTGTGGTTTACTGTTGACTTACACAAATATGAACTATTTTAAAATATTGTGCTTTGGCAACAGGAGTTCCTACTCTGCTATTCTGTTCTCGATGTTTTCCATGGATTGTCTTTGTGGCAGTGAGAGCGTTATGGGAAGGTGATTTAAGGGAGTTAGGGCTTGCTTTTGTCTTCTGGCATTGTCAGGCAGGACAGCAAGCTGTCTGTAATGCTGAAAGCTTTTTCTGACATGCACCTGGCAGGTGTTGCAAGAGAAATGTGAAAAATCTAACCCATTTCTCAGCCTGCCACAGTAGGAAAGTGCCTCTTTTAAGGAAGCAGACTTTAAATTAAGGAAACGTTTAAGTTACATTTCGGCTTCTTCATTTTTTTGATACTGGCTGTTATCCTCTGAGCATAACCTACAGCTGTTTCTTTCTGTTTAGTTTGTAAGAAAGGTCTTTTTCTGGTGAACAGAGCAGGACAAACAGCAATTCACTAAGGTGTGAAGAATGTATGCTGGAGGGTGTATAAATACACATGTGTTTAGAGATTAAGTTCAGCACTCAAGGCTCAACAAGTTCCTCAAGGTGAAAATATTTTTAGCTACAGCAATATAAATGCAACCAAGTCCTGGTCCTGATTAATGGCCTCTCATTAATTCTCTCCCAAATGATCAAAATTCGTAGTTATGAACTGCAAGTTTTCCCTTTTTCACGTGATCTCTGCCAGGTCTACTGAAGTGCAGAGGGCTGCTGTAGCTTTGGAAAGCATTTGGCTTAAGGATAATAATGAGCTAAGGAAGAATTTCATGGTTCATGGTTGTTTTCCAATTTACATACATAAGAAGTAAATCAATTATACTGAGCTAATCTGTGTAACTGTTCCTTCACTAAGGGTGGAAATAGTTGCATTTCATTCTATTTTTTTGCTGTCTTTCAGATATCACAAAATTAGCAAGGTAAACCAGCACTTCATTTCCTCAGCTTTGTTTCTTTTATCTGCCAGTTCTTGACCTCTCTTCTGTAATGAGACCAAAGAACCCACTGATGCAGCCTCTTTTTTAAATCACCTCTTTTCATGTGGTATTAAAGATCTCTGTAGAGGTGCTTGAGAAAGGAGTTTTAATGCTGTGTCTGTGATCTGAAGACTTGAACCACTGAAACCTCTGAACACCTGTGACCTGCCTGACACATAGTTTTTATTCATCCTTAGACTTACAGAGGTAGCAGCACAATTAATTCTTTCTCATGTATGGATGAAGGCTTAGTTCTTGGTTTTCTCTCCTGACGATTGTATTTACACTACAGACAGTTTTTTGTTCATTTGATTGTCTTCATTTTCCATCCCAACTAATAAAGAAAAACTCACTATTGTTGTGTTGCTTCTTCATAAAAGTATTTTCTATCTTCCTTACGTGGAAATGTTACTGCCAAAGAGTGGGTAAGATACAAAGCAAGTTCTCCTCTCTGCCAACGCTGCTGCTCTTGTATCATTCCCTTTTTTCATGGTAAGATCAGATACTACAGGCCACAAGTTTGAACAGTGAATGTGGCTTTCTTTGCACTCTTTATATTATTTGTTAGTCTCATGCTACAGTTTACATTAACCTTTCCATAAATCTGAGATTCCATGAAATCACCAAGAGTCTGTCACTGCTGATACTGTCTATGCAAGTTAATGGTCAGCATGAAATCATCTGAAGTGGAAACTTAGTGTAGATACACTTTGGGCAGCTGACTCGTTAATGTATTTTTATGCTTATAACTTGGAGGTATCTGCTAAAAAAAAAGTACCCCCAGAGCAAAAGCCAAACACATACACATCCCAAAACAACAACAAGAGAAGACCAACACAACAACAAAACCACCTAGGAGCATAAATTGTATCTGTGCACAGACATTTCCACGATTCCTCCAGCCAGCTTTGTCCTTTCTGTTGGCCTTTTGCCCTCAGCCAAATCTGTGGAGTGATTCTGTGGGCTCCTTCTCAGAGGACAGTAATTTAATGTGCTGCAGATAATCTGACATATAGATTATAAGCATGCTGATAAGGTGCTGCTTGTGCATTTGTCTTGTCAGCTTTTATTCATTTGTTCTAACCCCTCCTTTGGCTGTCCCTTGCCTTCCCTTTACAATGTATGTCCTATATGAGGAACTGTGGTCCTCTTAGTTGCCTCATACCAGTATGTCAAGGCTCTGTCCTGTCCCTGCATTTGAACTCTCAGAGATCTTTGAAAAAATTACCCTTGTTCCAAGTTTTTACTGAGAGCAGCACTGACAGATGCAGATGAAACTGCTGAGCCCTACTGAGTGCAAATCCATTAGTGTTGTTTCAAATCAGGAAAGCCCTTTGGAAATGTGTATCCCAGTTCTTGGTCTGCATTGAGGGGTGGTCCTGCATCATGCAGGTCCTTCAGGTGATGCCAAACAGAACAGCAGACTTAATGTCTTCCAGGTGCTAAATAGTGTTTAGTTCATGGATCACACTGCAGCTCATCCAGCATAAACCCCTGGAACGTGGGTTGTATGAGTGCCTGGTTCTTAATGCTGCTTTCCTCTGCAGATCTGCTCCTGTTGGAGTGTTACTTTCCAATGAGATACATTGGTTATGCTTTCAGCAGTTGTATTCTGTGTGGGGAAGGGGATGTGTTGTCTTTGGGCATCATTGCTCTATGGAAAGGATGGTAGGGCATCTTCAAAGAGGGAAAAGACATATATCTGTGAGGATTCTGTTACTGCGATCACTGTGCACCACGAAAAGATCTTCGTATCAAACAGATAGGGATGAGTCGCTGTCCTGGAGGGACATAAAAGACCTGCAGCCGTGGTGCTGATGGACATGACTTAGTGGTGATCTGGCAGTGCTGGGTTAATAGTTGGACTCAATGATCTTAAAGGCCTTTTCCAACCTAAACAATTCTAGGTGCACAAGACCCGGTTCACTAAATGCACACTTCACTCAACACAGAACACAGCAGTAAACCAGAGGAATGTGCCAGCCTACTTCTGTTTTTCTAGAAAATTTCCTTGATGATACTGTGCTCATCAAAACTGGAACATAATTAAATCTGATCTTGCAGCAAAAGTTTCCTTTTTTTTTTCTCTCTTCCTTTTTTTTTTTTTTTTCCCTTCTCTGTATTAAATTTTAAAGAGCAAAACCAATCTTCACCCTTCCCACACTTGTACCATGCAAAGTTTTGTTTTGTTTACTGGAGTCAGATATCCCAGCAGTGTGTTCCAGTTACAAGAAACTGACTGTTCCAGTGCCCTGGATGCAATTCTATGGAGCTCTTCAGCTTCTAATTAAACATGTGGGAGTGATAGCTCATTCTGAGTTGACAGATAAACTAGTTTGAGTCCTGAGCAAGATAAAGTTTGGCATATTCTTTCTTGTCTCTCTCTGCTTTGGTGTAATACTGCACATCAATGCTGATGCACACATGGTGTTCATTTCATAGAAGTTTTTTTGGGGATGGAAATGACAATGCTGTGAGCAGCATTTAATGAAATGGGAAGTTGCAGAAGGATGAAGAAAACAGATTTCCCCGTTGGGATGCATTGATAATGATTTCTTTTATGTTTGGTGTCGTGGGTTGTTTCTCTTTAGGGTGGAAGGTAGAAATAATGTTATTTAATGAATACTCGAGGCTCAGTTCCTCAGCTTTTCTGTCTTTAGTAGAAAGCATGAAATTCGAAGAGTAAAGGGCTCTCTTGTGTATAATTAAAAACAGGAACTACCCTTTAAGTGTTTTTAAAGTCTTGTAGGTGCTGATCATTATAATTCTGACTGATTCCAGCAGTGCTTGTTGAGGACTTGTAGAGGCTGGAAGTGCTTGGGCGTTGGTTATCAACTGTTAATTCTTCAATTGCCGCTATTTAGGAATACTGCCTTCCATAAAAGTGATTCATAACTGTTACTTTCCGAGTCAGGCGATGGAACACGTGCCTACGTATCTTTCTGTGGATTCTGTTGTCACTTACTCTGATCTTTTAATTGTAATTCCATTTACATGAAGTTTTTTGGTTCCTTTCTACAGTTACATAACTTGGACTGGAAGGTACTGCAGACTCACAGGCCCCTAATATTCACAGAATATTAGGGGTTGGAAGGGACCTAAAAAGGTCATCCAGACCAACCCCCCTGCCAGAGCAGGATCACCTAGAGGAAGTTACACAGGAACACATTGTGGTGGGTTAACACCTCTTTCTGAAAACAAAACAAGAAAGCAGGGCGGAGGGCTTGCGGGTACTTTACACTCCCTGAAGGGCGTTTCCCCCCTGGGAAAGCTGAGTCTGTTCCACTTCCCCCTCCCTGCCCAGCTAGGGTATAAAAAGCAGGACATCATAGCAGTTGGATCTCCTTTTTGGCTCCTGCCTCTGCTGGATGAGAGCTACTGCAGCTGCCCTCCTGCTCCTCAGCCACGTGGCCGGACCTGATCCTTTTTCCTGCTGCCTCTGCACCTCCTCAGAGAAAGACTGGTTTTGTATTATTTTTTTTCTGTCCCACTCCCATCCATTCTTGTTCCTTGCCCTTGTGAACCTTGTTTTTCCCTGTTATTGTTATATATCTATAATTTGAAGAAAAAAAAATTATTTGCCTCTCTACTTCCAAGCTGACTCCAGATTGTTGCTTAGTGGATTTACTCCTTACTCCTTTTTTTCCTCCTCTCCCTGTTTGGAGGGAGGAGTTGGGGGGGAGTGGGGAAGAGATTCTCAGCTTTTTCCCATTTGAGCTTTTAACTCTCAGCTAAGGCTCAAACCACTACACACATCCAGGAGGGTTTTGAATGTGTCCGGAGGAGATTCCACAGCCTCTCTGGGCAGCCTGTTCCAGTGCTTTGTCATCCTGACAGAGAAAAAGTTTTTCCCTTCTGTTCCTGTGGCACCTCCTCTGCTCCAGCTTGCACCCATTGCCTCTGGTCCTGTCACTGGACATCCCTGAGCAGAGCCTGGCTCTGTACTCCCAACACTGCCCTGCACATCTTTATAAACAAGAATGAGGGGACCCTCAGGCTTCTCCAAACCCCAGCTCCCTCAGCCTGTCTTCATCAGGGAGATGTTCTCTGCCGTCATCATCTTTGTGGCTCTGCACTGGACTCTTTCAAGCAATTCCCTGAGGTCCTTCTTGATCTGAGGGGCCCAGAAGTTGACACAATATTCCAGGTGTGGCCTCATCAGGGCAGAGCAGAGAGGAAGGAGAACCTCTCTCTACCTACTCACCACACCTCTTTTAATACACCCCAGGATACCATTTACCTTCCTGGCCACAAGGGCAGAATATCTTCTAGTTACTTCATGTAGACTTTGAAATGACTTTACTGTCTTTATTAATTAAAATATTTTAATCACATGAACTTTATTAGTTCATATCTGGAATATGTCTCTCCAAAGGTAGACACTCACTGGAATTATTATTTTTATCTGTCCTCTCTTGTTTGCAAAATGCCTTTTAGAAAATAATTTAGACTAATACAGAAACACACTTTTTGAACTAACAATACAAGTTGGTCCTGAAACACCAGAAATATTAATTATTGCTCTCTTAATTTTGCTACTTTTTAGTTTTTAAAATCAAGCTGCAAAAAATCTAATTAATGCTTATCTTTATGTGCTGACCAGCCAAGACTGAAGAAAAGATTTACTCTGCATTTACAGCCAGGTATATTTGTTTTGGCACTGTCAGAAGTGCCTGTGGCTGGACAATTCTCAACACAAATAGCTCACATGGCACATTCAAGGCTTTATTTACCTTATAATGGTCAAGTTGTTTCCTGTTTTTTTCCCTTCTTGCTAAGGGAACAGCCCATAATATTCAGGCAACAAACCTAATTTTTAACTAGCTGCAGCCATTGCTCCTGTTTTCTTTCGCTTCAATCAATAGGATTGTATAAAAGCTGTTAATAGTGGATACATTGCAGGCATTTGCATATAGATGAAGCTTGTAATTGCATTTGGAAGCTGCAAAGATTGTGTTTCAGAAAATGAGACATTATTCCCCCCCCAAAGGTCCTTAGGGTCATAGTGTCATGAATAGTGATACTAATTTAATTAACTGTTTTCAAGTTTTAAATCTACAAGAATCAGATATTTAGAAATCGAGGTTCTCTGTGCTTGATTTTCTAAACTGCTGCCAATAATGACCCCACGTGTGTCTATTTAGTCTATGTTAAATAAAGGTGAGTGACTCAAAGTGGATCAAATACTGCCCTTCCTCATTTGAAACCTGGGGGCAGTCCACTGCAAGGTACAGACTGAAGCCCATTTTGAAGAGTCTTGAACTTTCTTCCCAAACTAACTCTCTTTCCAAAGCAGAGACATTTCACTCTTCATTTTCATTTACTGTTAACAGCATTTTTAACTTCTCTGGAATGTGTGCTAAAGGTGTTATTTTGGTCCCTCAGTAAACAAAGCATCATTAATGTAAGAGGAGGAGTTGGAAGAATAGTTTAGCTTCTTTCAGCTTCTAGGCTGTGCTGGGTTATTGTTTTGTTCTTCAATCACTAGGATGTTAGCCAGAATCCACTTCAAAGTGTAGTTCTCAAGACATTGATGATACTGAGATTAAAAGAAAGGTGAATCTTTGAGTGCTGGCAACAAGTGCAGAGAGGAGCCCTATCTCATGGCAAGCTGTTGTTTACCTTAGTAGGTTGATTTCAGAAGTCTTTTTGTTTCCTTAGAATTTATCATTAGTGATCATGATCTGCATTCTCAGCCTATTCTCTGTAGATGAGCTGAACCAAACATTTGGGAAGTGCAGAATAAGCCCCTCATAGTTGCTTTGGCTTGTTCAAGTCTGTCTCTGCAATGTGAGTCAGTCCACTTCTCGCTCACACTGCATAAGAAGTGTTACCTCCTGCCTGTTCTCCAGTACCTGCTACCTGAACTGTTTGTTTTTTATTTCACACAAGCTTTGAGCCACACAGAATCTGTGTGCCTGAAGGTGATGACATCCTGCTAAGTGATGACAGGTTGGGAGCATCTTGATTTTTTTTTCCTATTCCATATTTTTATCAAAAAAATGGATTTCAGTCCAACAATTTCCTACATTTGTTTGAATCAGAGGAGCTGTTAAAAAAAAAATCACATTGCAATAAATATAGAAATGGACTAATTCAACCAAATTCTATACAAGAGTACCTTTTTCCCCAAGCTTTTCCATCATAACAGGTTAGTTGGACTTTTTTTTTCCCCCCCTGGAATTAGTCAGATTTTGGATTGCTCTTACCTTGTTTGCTGACTTTTACTTTTTGAGAGCCTTCCAAGTATGTCAGTTTTCTGTCTTCTTTCTTGTCATCAGCTTTTACAAATTACATCTGTTGGGTCTATTTTTATATAACGGAACTCCTCTTGTTAATCCAAGTGGATGTGAGCGCAGCAAGCAGTGGGTGCGCTCCAGTGCATGGATGTTTTTCTGTATGTCTTTGGGCTCATGGAGATGAATGGGAGATTACAGAAAGAAGGGAGAAAACTACAGCTTTATTTATGTTCTGTTTCAAATATTTAAGTGCCAAGATAGTGCTCAGAATTCCTTTGATGTTATTGGGGTATCCTTGTGACTGTCCCTGAAGGTGTTCAAGAGGGGTTTGGATGTGGTGCTTGAAGCCATGGCTTGCTTAGTCATGAGGTGTTGGGTGACAGGTTGGACTTGATGATCTCTGAGGTCTTTTCCAACCTTATTGATTCTATGATTCTATGATTCAGGTGTGAGCCTTTAGAAGACAGTAAAGGCTCAACCAATCTAGTTATGCAGCTTAGTAAAACTGCTTCTTGAGGTGTCTCTGTATGTCCCTGAGAAGCACACTCACCTGTTTCAACTGTCTGAAGACCTTGGGGAATAAAACTGCATTTTGTTAAACGTGAAAACTCAATAAAATTCCATTCTTACCCCAGCATATCAGTGGGCAGAAAGGTGATGTTTTTTTCCCAGCAATGCTCTTTCTTTGTGTTACTATTTGCTTGTTTAAAGCTGCCCAGTATGTTGGTACAAATAGTGTAGGCTGTTTCGTTTGGATTGCCTGTGCACTAGTTCTCTGAAATACCAGGTGACAGAATGAGAGAAAGTGGTCTAAAATATGCCAGGGGAGGTTTAGGTTGGATATTAGGAAAAAAAATATGTCCTGCAAAAGTGGTCAGGTACTGGAACAGGCTGCCCAGGGAGGTGGTTGGGTTGGCATCCTTGGAGGTGTAAAGAAATGTGTAGACATGGCTCTTGGGGACATGGTTTAATGGCCATGGTTGTGTTAGGTTGAAGGTTGGACTAAGTGATTTTAGAGGTCTTTTTCAGCCCAAACAATTCTGTGAATGAAACTGTTAATCATTCTAATATCCCTGATTTACCTCTAAAAAGGAGCCTTGGAAAGCAGCATGGCTGCTGAAGGGGTTTTAAAAATGCAGTTGGTAGGGATGTTTTCTGTATTTCCCTTGGAAGTGGTGGTGTTTTCTAGTGTCTCAGACAGTTGTTACACCAACTGCACAGTGTGCTCCTGCATTAGATGATTTCACTGGATGTAGCTCTGAGCAACGTGATCTAGTGTGAGGTGTCCCTGCCCATAGCAGAGGGGTTGGAACTAGATGATCCTTGAGATCTCTTCCAACCCTGACAATTCTCTGATTCTGTAAGTCATGGAGGCTGCCCAACTGATGCCTTCCCTTGTTGATAAATGTGTAGACCTCAGGCAAGCTTATTTCTGAGATTTTTACCAAACTGAAGTCTTGTGTCAGCTTCCTGATGCTGTGTAACAAGGAGCAGTTGAGTTGTCAAGACTGCATGAAATTCTCTTCATTTAATGAAGCTGGAGTTTCTTCGAACTCTTGCAAATTGAGACTTATGTTGGATGTTATTACACCTGGTACAAGGCCAAGTGTCTCTTTCACTTTACCATATGTATACATTACAAATATTTAAGGAATGTCTCTTATTAATGATTTGCTATATGCTGCTGCATCCTTTGTTGGAAGCAAATGTTTTTGTGGGTTTGGATTCTTGGCAGAAAGTATCCTGAAGATGAGTGCCATTAGTTTCAGGGTGTTGAAAGCAGGATATCCCTGGAAGCCTGGGACTGCTTCAGTATCTGGGCCATGTAAGGGAGCAGATATGCCTGACTGACTTTTTCTCAGTATGCTTTGTCCTAGGCCAGGTTTCTTTTAGTATAAATAGAACAGAAAATGTATTAAGCACACTGTGGAGTATTTGATAATAGAGCTGTTTCTATATTTGGAAGAGGGAGGACAAACCTTTGTCACCATTGCATCTCTTTTCTGGTTTCTGTAGGAGGTCTTTGACTTCAGATTCTTGTTTCTTGCCTGTGCTTTAAACTTCTCTCTGAATCTGTGGTATTGTTGTTGTGTTATTATAAATAAATCACACACTGCAACTACAGCTGCAATTTTTAAACAACCCAGTCATCATAATGGGCATATCAAGTCTCAAGGCTTTCTGCTGCTACTGTCATCTTAAGTGCTTTTGAATCCTGAGAGCAGAACAATAATATGTGGGTGGCTTGGTTAATGTGACTGACAGTGACTGAGACATCATGTTGGGAGATACTGAGTGAAGAAATTCATTGATGCGAGGCCATGGATTTATGGACACATCATAGTTTTGGAGTGTTGATTATTTAAGTAAATGTGTAGCTGTGGATTGATGAACAAAAATTGACTTCATCTATCATTGCTGTATTAGGGAGGGCTAATTTGGTTTGTGCAGGTTTTTACAAGAAGCTTGCTGCAAAAAGCAGTGATAAATATGCTCAGTAAATTTTAATGAAGTCCTTAACACTGTCCATGGAGCTTATTTAGTAATTTAAATCAATACATTAGGAAGACTACTAAGCATAGAACTTACTGTAGAATTAAATTTTTAATAATTCTTGCTCTTCCTTGGCTTTTATTCAACTTATGCAAATATTGACCTTTGAGTTCTCCCCACTGCCTAGGTTTTACTGAGCTGTGCTTTGAAGGGGCGGGGGAGTGGCTGTGGTCTCATTTTTAAGCTTTTGTTGTAATAATTAAAAGGGCAGTGTCAGACATACAGATCATTTGACATTTAACATGGCAAAGTGAAAAGGAAATTGGTGATAAAATCAGCAGGGTTAATTTTAGAACCATCAAATGTGAAGCGCGGAGAACAGAAACTAGGCTGGCCAGCAGG
This sequence comes from Melanerpes formicivorus, assembly GCF_026170545.1. NCBI lineage: Eukaryota > Metazoa > Chordata > Aves > Piciformes > Picidae > Melanerpes > Melanerpes formicivorus. Next base: position 4,243,679 of record NW_027142373.1, on the reverse strand, counting down.
TAGCATCACTGATGTATTTCCAGAACATCCAAAAGACAGTTCATATCAGTTCTGCAGTCAGGGATACTCTTTGTGAGAGTGTAGGATTGGGTTCCTGTTGAGCCAATAAATGTTCGTAATATTTCAAAGCCTGAATCTTGCAAGCTGCTTTGTATGACCGGATCAGTATCCGGTCAATGAACGTCTATCTGTGACGTTGTTCTGTATGAAACAACTGTTGGGATCTGACCTTAATCTGTAGTTAATAGTTTAGGCTTTAATACTTATTTTTATTTGTAGTGCAGTGCAGTGATTCCCTGAATAACTGAAGCTTCACATTATGCAGAATTCTGCATTAATATTTAGGTAAAGTAAGATGCCCTTGATACAGAAGGTTTAGTAACCTAGAGAGACAAGATGTGGTGATACATGCACGTATTATCCTGTCACTTGCCATATGTGGGGTTTTTTTAAGTGGAAATTATTTGCTTGAGCTTGGTACTGAAATTTCAGTCTAATAGCATGATAAATTTTACATGAAAATACTCTGTGCTATGAATAGTTGATATCATGTAAATTATGCACATTCTGGCTGTATGTAAAGACAGAGCCACCTGAAACATTCAGTGGGTAGAATACAACCTTGTCAGGAGAGAGTGGTCGAATGCAGAAAAGATTTCTTGTGACACGCACTTCTCTCCTAACAATAATTAAGCAGCAGTAGTGAGGAGAAGCAACTCTTAACTTCCTAAGTAACTCACAGAACAATTTCATCCCCTGTGCATTGATCCTGTTAGGCAAAGCCTACAGCACTCCTGTGTTTCTCAGCAAACTGTCTTCTCCTAGGCCTAATGATACAGGGATGATTTTTTGTTTTCATCCCCCCTCCCTCTTACTTTAGAAAACAGTTAATCAATGGAGCAGAATCTGATACACTTAAAGCTTGTTCTCAGCAGGTAAACCCTCCTCACTTCATAGGTAATTGGGTAATTGTTCAGCTGAGTGTAAAGAAAGCTCAGATGGTGCCTCTGCAGTGTGTGTTGTGGTAGAAGAAACTTGCTCCTTGAAGCAAGTTCTGTCTGTAATTACTACTGAGTTTTAGGGTGAATAACATCTTCCATGCGTGTTATTTGATGTACTCAATTAAACTGAGGATGACAGAAATGGAATGGGTGATGGGAAAGAGAATCATCTTGCTTGAGAAAATGATCAAGAGGCATTTTCTGTGTTGCTGTCTGTAATGCTGATAAGGAAATATGTGAGTTGGGCTTTTTATGGTGGTTTTCTTCCTTGATACAGCTTATTTAAAAAACAAAGCAAACAGAACCCTTAATTCTAGCTCTTCTTGCATGGACAAATTATTTGTCCCTAGGTTGAGGCATAAAAATAGAGGAATTTATTAATCTGTGGTATCTCTTTCAGCAGTCAGAAATTCATTATGACCTGATGGTGAGATGCAGGGTAACAGATGCAATCTTTGGATCAACCAGCTACAGCTTTTGTGTTAACCAGTCATCAGGAAATATCATGAAATTACTGAAGTACAAAACACATCTGTTGGAAAGATGTTTAAGTCTTTTGTGAAATAGGATGGGAAAAACATTACTAGACTGGGGAGTGGCTTTAGAAACAGCTGTGCTAAACAAGGGAGTGTGGGCCATGTGAATGCATTCTTTTCAGAAAGCCAAGCAGACCTAGTTGGACTTGGGTTTGTGTGGCTCCTCTCCAAATGTTTTGTTTCCCCTGCTATTGCAGAAGTGAATTCTGCAGTTTGTTCAGGTTTTCTGTCAGTTTGAATTGTGCCTGTGTGCAGGTTGGTGGGCTGAAGCCAAAGTGCATATTTGGCTTTCCAAGGGTTAAAACTTGCAGAGTTTGGTTGCTTTTCACTCTAGATGTAGCTTCGACTTCATTAGGTTTGTTGTCTCCTTGTTTTTGAAGGACTGTTGCTTGATTCCTGCATGCAAAAGGCAGCATTAAGACGGTGAATCAACCCTTTAACATTTGCTTAGCCCTCAACTTTGATATTTTATTAATTTGCTTTAATGGCATAATCCATGTTGCCATGAGGATACTTTGCAAGGCCACATGTCTGCTCTTAGAAATGGATGCCCTGCTGTGTTCTGTAACAGCATGTCCTCCTTCTGAGGTTGCCTATCATGTAGCCCTGATGCAAGTACTCCCAGGCTTTTCTTTCCTACCCACCTAACACTCTGCACAAGTGCCACAAGCCTCACTTACCTGTTCTTAAAAGCCTGGTGGCAATTACAGCACCAGGACATTGCAAAGTGTTGATGTGGCACTTGAAGTGGGAACCCTGAAGGCAGATAATGAGTTCCTCTTTACTCCTTAGCATGGGAGAAAATGTCAGGCTTCTTTCAGCACTTGTGGTAATGAATCCTTCAACAATTTCAGACTGAAAATAGAAATAAATCTTTCTGCTAATGCAGATTTTGGGCCTTGGTTTTAGGAGAAGTAGAACACTGGTTGCTATTTAGCACGTGTAGTATCTGCAGAATAGTGCTAAAATTAGTCAGTGCTGGCTTTAAGTGCTTGCTTTTGAGTCGAGTTGGGATGTGGAAGCCTCTCCCTCTGTCTTATTTGTCAAGTTATCTCGTGAGATGAGTTTACACAAAGATGCTATTGAACAATTTGAAATGTCAAAGCTTGCTCAGCTTTGAAACAGCTGTGTCCAAAATGGCTTTTGTGTTGCTGGGACGCTCTGAGCTCTCTCTGGAATGCAGTAAACAAGTGTGTTTTATAAAATTGTGCCTGTGCCTCCAGGTTATTCTTGTGGAAAAAGCCATTGGTGCGGTTGGTGTTTTCTTCTAGGGTTAAAAAAAAACTTCATGCTGTCTCCTGAGGGAATGCCAATATCTCTGATAGCACAACCTTTTGCTTATTACTAGTAAGTTTAAAAGGCAACAGTTTATCAGGGCTCCAGATGTTACAGTTTTGCTTGTTACCTGTTTATGCACATCCTCAGGCTTTCGCTTCACCTGTGGACTTGCAGATAACATGCTCATGGTTCTCCAAACTAAAAAGGCCTTTGGTTTTTCTAACTGTTGCCTTCAGACAGGAACACTCCGCATTTGCCATTGATTTAAGGCTTTCCAAAAGATTAAAAATGCCATCATACTGAGTCTCATTTGCATGGTTGACTGTCATTGTCTCTATCTGACAGGGAAGCAGTGATATTTAACAGCGCTCAGGTTACACAGATTGTGTCAGAACTGAGAACATAACATAAAGACGCAAGACAGGACTCTCTGTTTGTTTGTTTCTCAACATTGTCTTACAGAGTCTTGTGCAAAGATGTGTTTATGCTTTACAAGAATCCTTGTCATGAGGAGTTTGAATATTAAAGGATGAGTCACTGTAAGAACAGCACGGTACAATGCAGAGCAGTCTGTAAAGTGCTGCTTGATCAGAGCTTCTCCTGGGTTTTGCCCTTGCTCGTTACTCTGCAGAAGGTGGTGTGGGGTTTCTTGGCTGGTGGGAAGTTGTGATTTCTGTCAAGCAGAATATTATAAAGGAGGTCATTGTCTAGAAGCAGAATGAGTTAATTTGGGCTTTCAGTGAGGAATTATTTTTATAACTGGTTGTACCTGAAGAATGAGTTCTGTTATCTGACTCTGCCATGCAGCTTTGGGACGGGGAAGTGCATTCTCTTCTAAACCTCTTCTGTCTTCCGTAGGACACTGCATGACTCAGGGGTTGTTTAATTGAGAAAAAATGTATAATGGATACCTTTCTCAATGGCTGCTTGCTCCCAAGTAATCTCTTCCTAAGATCACTTCTTTAGCTGGCATTAATTCAGGTCTGTAATGAGTTTCTGTAAACTGCAACAGCCCTGCTCGTGCCAGCCCCAAGCTTGTTGCTGCTTCATTATTGTCATTTTATCACTTGCTTACCAGGTGTAAATTGAAATCCTGATCTGACAGTTAGAAGATTTTGTGTGTTTAGGTTGGAAAGTCAGTGCTGTGCTTCCTCAGTTTTGGTCCATCGCAGAATTTAGCTTAGGAAATCCAAATTTATCTTAGGAAATCCATGTGGATCTGTGATTTTCTGGCAAAGTTTTATGGATACCAATAGTGTCTGCTGCCCTGGCTTTGTTAAACCACTGTTTGCACCTGAAAGGTTTGTGTAAGGGCTAAACAGGCACACATATCAGAGGTTAGAGTGTGGTTTGTATTGTATTCCTGAAATACAGAATCCTCCATCTAGAGCCTGGCACTGGTTTTGGGTCATGCTTAATAGAGTACAATTTTATTCAGTCATGCTAACAATCTTGTTATCATCACTAGGAGAGAAGAACTGCAACTGTTGCAGATGGTGTTCCATCTTTAAAGATAATAAGATTAAAATGTCTGATGAGGATGTCTTCAGAGGGGAAAAAGATGGGATGGTGGTGGGCTACTGTCACAACCTTTGGAACAGACAATGAGGCAGTAAATTGATGTCAGCGATTTTGATTTGGGTGGAAACTTGGTACAGCTGCATCTTAAAAAGCCTGGAGAAAGTATTTATAGTATCAGATTTCTGCAGATAGCAACAAATCCAGCATGCTATCACCAGCTTTGGGTTGTTTCCTTATCTGAAGCTCATGGAATGACATAGAGGTGTACTGAAAATGCGGCATATAACATAGCTCTAAAATCCTAGGAGTTCTAAAAGTGTATTTGCACTTTCTGACATAATTTCTTTCATCCTGGAACACCTTTCTCAACTTCAGCTCCTTTTTTGACCTCAGTTTGAGTCAGATTCTTTCTAGTTTAGCAGCTCTCAAGCTTGCCTTGGAGAAGGCAACTGCTTGCATGCCAGCCTGCGTCCTTGCAGGGCTGTGCTGGATCTTGGAGCAAGGGGGCAGAGAGTTCAGCCTTGGCTTGCCCAACCCTGCCTCTGGAACCCACATAGTGCCAGCTTCTGGGGTGGAATTTGTGTGGGCTAATTCTCTTCTCTCCCGTCCTGGAAGGGATTTGTACTTGGCAAGACTTTACCCGCCCTCAATTTATGCCATTGTGGTAGTTACTCTTGTGAGAATGTAGGAGAAGGGAAGGAGAAACAACAGAGATGGGAGAACAGGAGGAGCCTTGGCAGAGGACAGATGGTATAAACAGGAGAGCTGGGAACCAGTCTGGGCATCCTCCCTCAGGACAGCTCCTGGAGGATACCAACAGTGAGGCTTACACTTTGGTACAGGTCTTCTATGTTTTTTAAGAACAATTTGAATGTCAGATTTTGAGGGGATGCATTCCATGAAACTACAGCTTCCACAGGATGCTGTTTTGCTTGTATTTGAAAAATTCCAGGTTTATGTTTCACCAATTTTTTTCACTATGCATTTCATTATTTGAGATGAAGTATTTCTTTCTAGTTCATATTGAGCTTTTAAGGAAACCATTACTTTTTCTCTCTCTCTATTATTAGCCACAAGTAAAATGTAGTTTGTGATGTTTAATTTCCTTCAAGCCTCATATGACAGTATTTGCATCTAAAATGCCACTAGTAAATGGCAGGTTCTTAAGCTCTTATTGTTTTGCTTTTTCTCTTGGAGTCACTTTAGCATGCATAGACTATTTTAGAACTGTATTCTGAAGCAGTTTTATGATTCTTTAAATGCTAAATGTAGTCATTTAATAATATTATAATTGGAAATCCATTTATAATGTAGTTCTGTGTGACCTCTGTATTTTTCCCTCCTTTGCTGTCAGATTCATTTTCTTCTGTTCCTCTCAACAAATCACACTCCAAACTACAGCAGTCAGCTGGTCTGGACTAAAAATAACCTGGGAACCCCTACCCTGCCCTGCAGGTTGTGACGTTACAGCCTCTGATTTACAGCTATCTTATGAAGAAGAGTTAACTTTTATGATGTGCAATGTAGGAAAGCTCTGGCACTCTCCGTGGGGTGTTTAATATATTGGACCATGGTTAAAGTTTGACAGGCCTGTGTTTGGTTGTTTATTAGAGTAAGGGATTCTGTGAGCTGCTTCGTGCTCTATCATAAATGCAGTTTATTTGCTGTATGTGTTAGATATATCTGAAATACTTGATAGTAATAGAAGATTAATGTGATAGGAAAGAATCCCTGACTTTAAGACTCCCTTCAAGCCTTGCTGATGAAATGCTGCTGTGCTGTTTCCTGTTTGCAGTTGAGAGCCGAGGCTAGGAGAGGCACTCAAGTGTGAGCTCTGCATTTCCTGTGGGATTGCATCTTGTCTAGATGCATTTTGACCTTATCAGGTAGTACAGGTATCAGTATCAGCGTAGCTCTGGCAGCACAGCACTCAAGCTGTAGAACCTGTCTGAGAAGCAGAGTAGCTGTCTGGCAGTCACTCTGTGCTGGCCCTTGCTCTGTGGGTTGCTCTGCTGGGGATACCTGAGTGTGTCCAGGCCTGGATCAGGCACGATCAGTTCTTAGCGCTGCTTATGGTGCTTTGAGCAGCATTACACGCAGCCCTTGGTTGCTTTGCTTTTATTCCTTTAAGAACGGATAAAAACCTGAAAAGTGAGCACTCTACTTAAAATCTAATTTGTTTCTCTTACTTGAATAAAGTACTTGGAAACTAACACTTTAGAGCCATACCATGTTTAGATTTAAGGGAGAATTTCTTCTCACTCTTTCCAGTCAAACACCTCTGCCAAGGGAAACACTTTGTGTTTTAAGTGATAAGACTTTGAGTGTCTTGCACTGGAAGATGTGGAGCAAACCACTCCACCTCCCCCAGACACTAGTTAGTATGCTTGAGTAATAATTAACTAAGGAATATGGATAGTGCCAGCCTCATCTTGGTACCAGATAAATTCTCCTTGGGACTTGGAATGTTTTTTTCTGTGCAGATAGTTCTGAACAAGCATTATCTCAGTGTGTCATCTTGTACTTCTTCCTCATTTATGAGTTTCAGTGGATTATTTTACAGGGTTACATGTCCCATTATTGAAAGTGTAAAAGGAATTAAAAGATCGTTTAAAACCTTTTGTTTCATTCCTGTGAACCCTCTCAGAGGTGCTACTTGCTGGAAATCATTAAATATTTGCCTGGAGTATGCATTCTCCACAATACTTTGTTTGAATACTGCCCCTTGAATTTCTTCTCGTGTGAATTTTTTCCTTTCTTTCCTCCTCTGTCAGTTATTCTGTCAGTTATCCTTCAAGAATGCTGTGGCAGCTGGAGATTTCTTAGTTCAATAGCAGTGGTAACAACAGCTGTACACTGAAGCTTGCTTTTGTGAACAATGTTTTTTGGTGAAAATTTTGTACTTATCAAGAAACAGTCTCCAAAGAATCCCTTTAAGAAACTGTCAGAAATGTGATGCTTGCACACTGGTGTGAAGGAAGCAACTCTGGTTTTATTTCTCTGTTGATATCATTCTGCTTGTGGAAAAGATCCCAAAGTCTGTTCCTGCTAGGATTTATTTTTCTGTTGTCTTAGTTCTTCACAGAAGCTTAGGTGCGAGGTGCTTAAATTCATCACTAAGTGTTGTTGAAGCTCACTTAGTCTTCAAAATGCTTCAGAAATTTGCTGCAGAATACTCATTTATATGAGAAGATAATCCAATAATGAGTTCCCTATCCCCAAGTTTTCATTCTGTGCTCAGATCTCAGGGATAAACTCACCGGTTGCCTTTCAAGTTAAATTGGTTAAACCAAGTGCTGTCACGGATCATCTTTTTTTACTCTTTCAGAGCTCATTTATGTTCAAGTTATTGTATAATTACAGCATTTAAAACTCCAGATCCATGTGAAATCGTGATGCCATCAAACTTGAATCACATTAGAAGAAACTTCAACATTTCCCCCCCCAAATATTGTTGTTCATAACACTGAAATGATTTCTTGAGTCTATATTTTAATTTTAAATAGCATCAAAGCCTTTAAAGTGTTTAGAAGTAAAGATTTGTGTTTGATTTTAGTGATGAGGCACTGGTTTTGACCCTGTGGAGCACTGATATGCCACTTCCATCTATATAAAGTTTAAATATATTTATATTTAGGTTTCTAGCTAAATTTATTTTTAATTGCAACTGTAATTTCTCCTCCTCTTTGATGCTTTTGCTGGGGAGCCTAGAAGTGATAGATTTCACAATTTAAATGCAGCAAACCTTGCAAATGAGTGATTCCAAAACCGGTGTTCTCCTACGTGAAGGCCATGTGCCTGGGAGGTGAGGTACAAACCCCGCCAGATGCCAGCCAGTTGTAACATGTTTGAATGTACTTTCTTTTCAACCCTCTCATTTTCCTCTAGAATTAATTAGTCTTTGAACTCCTATAGAAAAGAAAAGTTTTATTCTTGCTAAAAATAGCTGCGGCGCTCGTCCCCTTGACTGCGTTTTGGTGAGTATTAGGTATCTCTCCTGGCTGTGCTTATTTTTAGGGCCTCTATTAATATCTTTAAATACATGATGTAAGAAGACTAAGGCAGGATTGAACTGGAAAACTTAATTATTGTCTGTGTAGTTTCCACTGTTAAATGCAAGTGGAAATTCATCCCAGCCTTTAATACAGGAAGTTTTAAACCCCAGAAGCTGAAGGATGTGAGGGAGCTTTTGGTATTTAAAAAAAGGATTAATTTTTTTAAGGTGAAGGTATCTGTGACCACTGCCATTATCTGTGTAGTTTTGCAGTGTTTTGTAATTTCTTTAGCAACCTACATGGTCAAAGGAACAGCCACTTCATCCAGCAAATGTTGGTGAACGGAACTCCCAAAGTGGAGAGGTTTCCAACCCTCCAACACAGTGTGAAGCTTCTTGTCACTTTGGTTCTTCTGAGCTGTGGGTCCCCTTGACATGGTTGAAGGAACCCGAAGTCTTTTGGATAATGTGCTTTAGATTTGTCACTAAGTTCTGCTATCCTAAAATCAAATTAAAAGATAATGAAGAGCATATTAACCTCTAATTATTTTAAATGAAAGCTCTGGAACTTTTGTTTGTTCTTTTCCGCAGCAAGTTCAGAATTGCAAATTACCTGTCTGATATACAACCTCTTGCTTTTATCCTCTGCTTGTTTATTCCTTTACTACTCTTGTGCTCTGTCACTGTTGGAACTGCTTGACAGATTCTGAAGATATTTTTCATGGAGTACCTGAAAACTACTGCTGCACATTTAAAATCCAGTCTGGTTTTTTTCAGCACTACTTACACTTTTTAATTCTCTCGTGTATTTTGTTTTCTTTTTCACTTACGGTGCTGCTAGTGACATTTGTGTCTCAGAAGCACTTCATGGTGTGTTAATCCCAGGACAAATCGGTGTATATTTGTTGTTAGTAAGTTGAGGATGAAAATTGCAGGTTAAAGATAGTTGTCCTGGAATAGACTCCCAAAGAGTTTAGCAGCCCAAGAAACCAAGGGATTTTAATACGACCTTCTGAAAAGAATTGTGTCATGGTCGCCAACAGGAGCAAGGAACTGGATTCAATTGCCCTTGGTGGTTCTTTTCAGTCCTCTGTTCCTAATTAAGTAGGATTTTGCTATATTCAGCTAATAATATTTTATTGAGCTACTAAGTGCTGATAATGTGAGATAGGATTTTAATTGAATTATTTTTTTTCCTATTATTACAATGTACAGAAGCTGCTGTATTAATGACAATATAAAAATATGATGATGTGAAGACTCAGGCATGATTAAAAAGGCTCCAAGTTTGTTGGTTTTTTCCAGATTTTTCATGTTTCTCCTCCTTGCTGGCTGTCACTGTGTCAAAATCTGTTGGGGAGGGTTTGGGAGTTTTTTATATGATGCATTTCACTAATCTTCTTGTAATCCCATGGTAAACTGCTTAGGTTGATGGAGAATGTTAGACAATATTGGTAAAATATTTTGCCCCTGGAAAGTCAGTTTCTTTTTATAACATGCTTTCAAATGATATGCTCTTAACAGCTGTGTAGCTATCCTTGCATTAACCTCATCAACCTCTTTTGGAGAAAGGAGGTGTGTCCTGGATTAAATTCTTCAAACCAGGCCATTAGGAACAATAACATACAATGGAATGATTTTAGAATGTTTCTTCTCTTTATGTATGTTCTGGGTTGGGATAAACTTCTCTCATGTCATTGTAACTTTTCTTTCAGTGTTGTCTTGCTGTATAAACTTTTTCTGTAGAAATCTCACAGGTTATTAAGAGAATTTAACAGTTTTGTAGGCAGGTAAAAGCTGCATATATTCATGTCCTTACTGATTTTCTTCAGGTCTTATAAGCAAAATAAGTACCTTCCTTAATTTGTAGAAGGACAATTTGGGCCATAAATGTGTGTCAAGAGCTTGTAAACAATATGTAGAAAAGGTGTTGAAAGTCTGTATTTGAGGTCATTTTGTATTCACTAGAATACAGCTAGCTATTTAATTTGGCTTTGATGTTATCTTGCTGATTTTGTTCCAGTCCTTTCATTTTCTGATGCCAAATAGATCTAAAATGATTATGTGCCCTAGGTACAGAGAGGGAATGCTCTCATTACTAAATGGTAGATGATGGGGGAGGGAGGAGAGTGGTTCTCTAAAGATTCTTATGATTCTTATTTGTGGAAAAAAAAAACACCCACAGGTAGGATTTAAACTTGTTTGCTCCCCCCCCCCCCCCCCCCCCCCCGTTTTATTTCCTCTGTAACATTTCAAAGACTATATGGGGTTTTTTTTGGGGATTATTATGGTTTTTAGACAGCTCTACATTTAGAGAGATGCAGACACTCCCATACATTAGAGATGGAATAGCTGTTTCTAAAATGCTCAGATTATGTGGTATTTGTAAAAAGAATTGTGCTGTATCTTCTGCACTGACTGCGAGGTCTCAGGAAGTGGTGACTGAACAAGCTCGATACAGACACCTTTCCTAGACTAGGTTTTTTACCCTGTGCCATTGGCTTTAGGCAAGTTACTCTGAAAATAATGCAGTATTTGGCAGCAATTTGTGGCAGAACGACAGCATTGCTTGTGGTGCACTTTTGAGGTTCTCCATTGTACAAGTGGGTGTGAATGCTTCCAGTGTGCTTAAGGTGTTTGAGAAACTGAAGCTGTGTGAGGATTTAACCCTAATTGCAGTGGCTAAGCCTTTGCTTTCGGTAGCTGAGAGGGTTTGATTCGAAAGTTGACCTAATTTTAGGTTTATAAGATCAGAGTGAGGTCCTAGGGACTCTCAAACTTTATGTAACCCTGATGTTTGGTTCTCTTTGTGGGACTCCTGGGAATATGCCTGGTGCTTTTTCTAAGCAGCTTGGCTCCATGTAATGGTTAGCTGAGATAAATCTCATTCCTCGAGTGAGGCTGGTATCGATGATGACACTAGTGTATGAACAGGAGCTCAACTAAAAATCCATTTTAATTTCAGGCTCCATTAGTGATAGAGACAGAAATCATTGTTTGTTAAACAGAAAATAAGAACCGAGACGTTTTGAGCCATTTGTGTTTCAAACCCCAGAGTCAGTGTAATAGAACACAAGCCTGTTGATTGATCTCCTTGGGCTTTGTTGTTTTGTTTTGGTTTTTCATTATTTCTTTAGCTGTTTGAAAAATGAAGTGGGAAGAATGAGTAGACAGACTTTAAAAACAAGAAAATGTGCTGTAGGTAGCCACTGCAACATGAGATAGGGGAGGTCAGGAGCGTGGATTCGTTTCCTTGCTCAAGCTGTGCACGTAGTTGCATAATCACAGTTACATTTAAAGCTTGGAATAATTGCTAATTATCAACTAGTCAGAGAAGTTTGAAGTGATCCAAATGAGTTCTTAAAAGTTTTTAGTGGTCTGCAATCATTTATTCCTTGATTAATTGAAGTGGAATAGTCTCTAATTGTTTGAAGCTTGCATTGCCTATTTAAAATCAGCATTATGTGCAGCCTCGGTGTCGATTTCTCTCCTGATGTTTGACTTCCCTGAAAAACATTAACAGATCTTCAGGCTCAGCAGGGATTTTGTGTTACTGCCATACTAGTTTAATTTGAAAAGTGTAGCGTTGGCTTTTCAAGCTGTTAAGATAAAAATGGAAGCATTTTATCTGAAGCAAGAGCTTTTAATTTTTTGCAACAGAACTTAAATAACAGAATCCAAAATATCTGAAGCCAGACACTTTTGACCTAGCAAAAGTACTTCAAACTGGAGCAGTCTTGATGAACCAGGTACCTTTTCTACTGTTGAGGTGTGGATCATGGAACTGGTACCCAGCTTTTCATTATATTTCACTTTTCTTTTTCCAAGAGAGAAACCTTTGAGGGGACACCAACTTATCTCTCTTTACATTAGCTCACTTCTTGTTGACTTCCAGAACACCTGGGAATCGTTTTATTTGAATTGCACAGCTTAGTTATGAATTGCTGGATTCCCGGTACTGAACTCAAATCTGCAAGTTTCTGAGAGTTGTGCCTGTGATCTAGCAAACTGCTTTTTGCCTAAAAGCAGGTTTGAAAAAAACAAACCATTTTTACATGGAATTCCTCATGTGCTGAGAATAGGGAACGTGTAGAAGTAATTGCCTGCAGTCTTCATTGAGCTTTAGATGTTTTGCAGTGACTTCAAGTAGCAGAAGTACCCAAAGCTTAAACTACCACATCCAGTATCACAGTATCGCTTAGGTTGGAAAGGACCCCGAGGATCATCGAGTCCAACCTATCAACACAGACCCCATGCCTAGACCATGTCACCAAGTGCCACGTCCAATCTCCCCTTGAATGCCTCCAGGGTCGATGACTCAACCACCTCCCTGGGCAACCCGTTCCAATGACGAATGACTCCCTCGGTGAAGAGCTTTCTCCTCACCTCGAGTCTAAACCTCCCCTGGCGCAGCTTGAGACTGTGTCCCCTTGTTCTGGTGTTGGTTGCCTGGGAGAAGAGGCCAACCCCTTCCTGGCTAAAACCACCTTTCAGGTAGTTGTAGAGGGCAATGAGGTCACCCCTGAGCCTCCTCTTCTCCAGGGTAAACAATCCCAGCTCCCTCAACCTCTCCTCATAGGGCTTGTGTTCAAGGCCTCTCACCAGCCTTGTTGCCCTTCTCTGGACACGTTCAAGTGTTTCGATGTCTTTCTTAAACTGAGGGGCCCAGAACTGGACACAGGACTCAAGGTGTGACCTAACCAGAGCAGAGTACAGGGGCACTATGACCTCCCTGCTCCTGCTGGCCACACTATTCCTAATGCAGGCCAGGATGCTATTGGCCCTCCTGGCCACCTGGGCACACTGTTGGCTCATATTCAGGTGGCTGTCGATCAGCACCCCCAGGTCCCTCTCTGTTTGGGAGCTCTCCAGCCACTCCGACCCCAGCCTGTAGCTCTGCATGGGATTGCCGTAGCCAAAGTGCAGCACTCGGCACTTGGACTTGTTGAATGACATCCCATTGGACTCTGCCCATCTGACCAGTCGGTCAAGGTCCCTCTGCAGAGCCTTTCTACCCTCTAACTGACTAACATCTGCCCCCAACTTTGTGTCATCTGCAAACTTGCTGATGACTGACTCTACCCCTTCATCCAGATCATCCAGTCATGGTAGCATAGACCTAGTCACTTAGGTATTTATTCAGCCTCTCCAATGGGTTTAATAACTTAAACAGTTACTCTCTTCTGTATAAATAAATGTGCTGGTCCACAAGCATGCTGGTCAAAGGTGAATTTGGTATTGCTAAGAGAGCTGCAGTCATTTAGTTATGTCCTAAAGTACGTTTTGCTCAAGTTCCTTTGTAGCAGCGTTATCTCAATGAGCCATAGCAGCATTGACACTCTTCATATGTATGGATTTCCCCTTATACAGTTTTTGTAGCACAGTTAAGACCTGTCTTTGAAGACACAGGCACGGGAAACTGGACACAGGATGCTCTCACATACTTTTTAAAAAAAACTGTAAGTAGGTTTTGCATTTGTTTTAAAAGAAAACAATTGCTGCCCTTTAAATGTAGTTCTGTTGTCAAGTGCATGGTGCATCCCCTCATGGGTCCATCAGGCAGTCTTACTGGTTTTGTAGTTTGTTGTTCTTGAATTACAACTGTATATATTTGCACCTCATAGTGCCTCTTAAATGTAAACATTGTGGTGAAGGCAATGGGCAGCATGGACAAAAGCAAACAAAGCAATTATGTTGTTTGCAGCATTTGAAAGCTACAGCAGACCAGGAGGTGCTTGGCTGGCATCTCAGTAATGCTGAGTCCCAGGTCACAACACTCTTTATGTATGGAAGTTGTAATGTATAGAAATCTATCTGGGACAAGAGCAAACCCTTTAGTTGTCTGTTGCCATACAGTTGATGCTGCAGGATCATTGCCTTGCCTTTCTGGGGTCAAGTTTTTGTGAGTGTTCACAAAAGCCATCACCAGTTTGGGCTGATTTAAGCAGTAATTGTGCTGTGAGGATGTTGTTACCTTTAGGTTTTGACAGTTCTTAGAAGTGCTGAGTGTGGGAATGTTCATAGCAGCTTATGGGTTTATAGCAGCTTAAGCCTGTGGCTTATGGGTGACATGCTACCCTACTTTTCACTAACCACTGAAACAAAAAAGCTACAACTTCATAATGAGGACAGAATCCATCTTTCCCCTGTTAGTTGGCAAGTTTTGCTGCCCAAAGTCAGGGAGGCTCCCTGCTGGTGGTCTCACACCTTGCTACCCACCAAGGTAATATAGCACAGCATTTCCAGCTGCAGCAATATGAACTCTTCACTGCATCCAATCACTAATTGTTTCTGGCATTCTAGACATTTTCTGACACTAGCACTGGCAATGCTAATACACTGCTCATATGGTCAGTCATAAACACATAAAAAAGGGAGATGGTGAATGATCTAAGATGGCAGCTGGACTGTATGATTGTGCTATCAACATCTCTGATGGATAACCAAGTAGGACAGGCAACACTGGCAGCAGAAGCTCAGGACTAAGCTTCTATCTAACTCTTCATATTTGTATCAGCCAACTGTGAAGCTACAGTGGGCGGTAATGAAAGTGGAACATGACATTTCTTTCCCTTCCCCAACTAATAATCTGACCTTTTGAATCACTCTGCTTTAAAGCTGCAGAGTATTTGGAGAATAAACTGTTTCCCTCCACCTCTCACTTTTCCCTGAAACTGTGATATGGAACAGAAAGAGAGAACACACGGAGGTGGAAGGGACCTCTGGAAGCCATTTGGTCTGGCCCCCTGCTCAAAGCAGGGCCAACCTCAAACTTAGATCCAGCTTCAAAGTTTTGTCAGTTTGCTCAGTGTTACGTTTGGTTGGGGTTGGACTATCCCCAAGGACAACAGAGCATCACTGTTCAGTGTTCAACCACCTTCCTCATGACCGTATTTTTCCTAATATGTAGCTGGAACTGCCCTCATTGCCACATGTGTGTGCCTTAGGCTGGCTGATTGCTTGGCTCAATCTAGTCCTGCTACTTCTCCTTCAATAAAACCTGCCTGATGATGTGGTTAGTGGTGGCACCATGGGCTGAGTTGTAGAGGCTAGTTCTGGAAATGATGCAGTGCTTCTGTGTTGCTACATGGAAAAGGTTTACATATTTCAGTGCCATGCACTGGCCCTGTCCTTGGGCAGTATGCAAAAATACAGTGCTAGTCTTGAGCAAGTCATTTGCATGAGGAGGTGTCCAGGGTGCATGCTTGGGATCTTTATTGCCTTTGCAGACCCAGGTACATAGTCAAGCAGATAACCAATATTATTTTCTAGATGATGTGCTTGGGAAAAATAAAAACCGCAGCCAAACACCCACTTGAGAAATCTGTATTAGTCCTAATGGTGTTACTGTATCTACAGAAACCAATATAAAAGTTTGGGTGAATTTTTCATGTCCTTTCTCTTTTCTTTATCTAGTGTTTTCTTATTCCCCCCCCCTCCCCCCCCCCCCCCAAAAAAAAAAAATCATTTATTTCATTACTCTTTGTTCTGCTAAATGGTGAAACATTTTTCTGTTGTTCTCTGTGACTTTCTAGTTGCAGAGATTGGGAATCCTGGAATCAGAGAATGGTTCAAGTTGCAAGAGACCTTAAAAGTCATCCAGTTTCAAACCCTCTTCCATGGGCAGGGACACCTCTCACTGGCCCAGGTTGATGAAGGCTCCATCCAACTTGGCTTTGAGATTTCTGGGCTTGGAGCTGCCACAACTTCTCTGGGCAGCCTCACGGTGAATGGAAATGGTTTTGTGGATTAAAGAGTATTGTAGTTTGCTTGTAAACTCTTCTAGCTGTGTGTTTTATGTCCTATGAGCTGTGACTTTCTTTGTAACTTAAATAGGGATGTGACATAATATTCTGGGGCTCAGGTCCCAAGTGTTGTTTGCCCCCTGTCACCCTGGCTCGTGTTGCATTATTAATCTCAAGGAAAATTTGGAGTTGGTGAAGTTTCTGATGTTGGCCTTGTGATTGTATTTCATGGGTTGTTGAGAGGAACGTGACATCCTTCGGTCACTCATTTCTGATAGGAAATAAGCTGTGCAATTTGACTAGGAATCCATTTTTCCTGTGCAAGAGTGTTCAGGGAGACAGTGTAAGCAAAGTGTTAAAAGTTGTCAGAACTTTTATGAAGCTGTCAGACTCTCCTGGGTTATCTTGAGAATTTTATTGGCTGAAAATTTTAGGCAAAAGATTTCCTGACTTCTGTGTTACATCCCTGAGGAAGCCTGGTGGTGATGGTGGTTCTTTTTCCATTATCTCTTGTTGTTTCCTGTGAAGATGAGCAAAGAATATTAGAACAGGTAGGTTGAGCTGGGCTGGAGATTGAGGTTGCTGTTTTATTAAAGCTGCTGGCTAAGCTCTGTAAGCTGCTTTTGCAGCTGCACCCTTCTTCCTCAACACTGCTCCTAGATGCAGCCTTTCTTGTGGTGTTACAAAAACATTGCCTCTCAGCTGTTTACTCATTTCAGAGTGCAGAAGTCCTTGTGCTCAGCAGCATAATTTCTCTCTTCCAATGCATGAGTTACTGAAGACAAAAGAGCTAGCTGCTGCTAAGTTGGATGACTCAGGGCTCAGTGTTTGGGTTCAGAATACTTCCTAGAGACACTGTCTTTGGTAGATCTGTTAAAAATTCATGTTTATGATAAAAACTTTATTATTATTTCTCCAAGAGATGGCAGAATTTGCAGATGCAATTGGAGCACGAGGTCAGATTTTTTTTGTTTGTGTTTGTTTCTAGGAAATGCATCAAGATGTCAATGAAATTCCCCTTTTCTCCCCTCTCCTGTCTCTAAATAGCTTTGTCACTACCCTCACCTCTGACATTCATATTGCAGAATGGCAGTTGAGATTTTTCATGTCCTACACAACCATTACAGACTGCATTTGCAGAATTATAGTGAAACGAGATGCCCATTCCTTCCATCTCTTGAACAGAAATTCGAAGTAACACATTGAAGCTGCAATTAGTTGAAATTATAAGTGATGAAACCGTTGTTCACATTTTCCAGTTGGGAGCTACTTAAGACAATTTGTTTTCTTTTGTCCTGATGGTTAAAAATCTATGATTAAGGCATTTTAAACTAAATATACCACTGAGTCATTATTTAAGAGAAAGAAATTCTGATCTCCTGTCTTCCCTAGTGCTTTAAAGCTGTTGGAGCATGTCGAGAGGAGGACCACAAAGATTATCCAAGGGCTGGAGTACCGCTACTATGAGAACAGGCTGAGGGAGCTGGGCTTGTTCAGCCTGGAGGAGAAGACCTTAGAGCCGCCTCCCAAAACCTGAAGGGATCCTACAGCAAAGCTGGAGAAGGACTTTTCAGAAGGATTTCTAGCAATAGGACAAGGGGGAATGGTTTGAAGCTGAGGGAGAGCAGGGTTAGACTGGATCTCAGGAAGAAGTTTTTCAGTATGAGGATGGTGAGACTCTGGAATAGATTGCCTGGAGAGGTTGTGGATGCCTCTTCCCTGGGGGTGTTCAAGGCCAGGTTGGATGAGGCCTTAAACAGCTGGGTCTAGTTCAGACGCATCCCTGCCTGTGGCGGGGAGGTTGGAGTAGACAATCTCTAAGGTTCCTTCCAACCTAAGCCATTCTGTGAATGTACAGTGTGGTGCCTGCTGCTGTTCTCTGCAGTGATGACTGTTGAGTCCATTCTTGGAGTCAGTGCTCAAAAAACCTACTCCTTTTTTTGTTCAGCTGTGAAAATGATATAAGGCAGAGGAAAACAATATTCTTAAGAAGAGTAGCTCTTGTAATGCTCTATGTTACAGAGGTGGAAACTGCTGGAAATGTAGTTGAAGTTAGCACTGGAATTAGGTGTATGACAGGGTAATATCCTCCAGCATCAAGTGTGGCAGTAGAATTGGGGCAAAGTAAGTTGTCTGCAGATTTGTCAGCACATTTTCACTGCAGACTGATTGCGAGCAAACTGCATCACATCAATCACAAAAAGGTTATTTATCACTGAGGATAAATACATCTCATTATCAAAAATATTCTGAAACTATATCCCCCTGGTTCTTATTATATTGAGCTAAAAGCCTTGGCTGAACCACTTCTAGAAAATCCACATTACTGATTTTCAGATATGGACATGCTTGCTGCTCACTTACAGCTCTCTTTAATGACAAACACTACTTGGAAATGGCTTAATTGGATTGTCTGCTTAATAGCATTAGGACTGTCGTGCTGGTTTAGCTGAGCTCTAATGGTCCTTTGCTGGTTAAGGGATCAGTAAAGCAGCAGAATGGAAAGAGAAACTTTGCATTTTAGAGAAGGGTCTTGGCTCCTGAGAATACTGATGCTCTTACAAGAAAAGGAGGGGGACTGGTGAAGAAAATGCTTTATATATTCCCTGTCTTGTCTGAGTAAATTCAGTCAGAACGCTTTATTACTCCTTTCTAACTGGTTCCACAACGTACATGTTCCTGTTCCTAGTCAGCCCTGCGGCTTGACATAGAGAGCAGTGCCAGCAGAGGAAAGATTTCTTGGTTCTGTTTGCAGTCTTGGTCCTACACCTATAAAAAGAAATCTATCAGACAGTTCCAAAGCCCCAGGAAGCGGGCAAAGTAACTTCTTGCTGCTGCTGGACACTTCTAACAAGCAATTTCTGGATACAAAAATTTTGCATAATTGGATGTACCAAGTACTCTTAGTCTACATGTCCTGAGAGAAGAATCAAAAGCAAAAAAGACATAACTAAGTGTTATAGTGGAGCAAAGGATCAAGGGGAAGCAGCAGACCATGGTGTACAGACACTTTTTTACTGAGCAGAAGACTATGGGTTGTGTTTGGGTGGGGGGTGGTTTTGTTTAATATTTCTTCCTGGCTTCCAAGAAGTTGTTGCAGGTAAGTTGAGCTGTCTGGTTTCCCGTTAGCTCTGTGTACTCAGAAGACTTCACTGGTCATGCACTTTAATATGATTATAGAAGACTCCATGGGCTGGAAAAGTACTCTTTTGTTAGAAGTAGATAACACATATTGAACAACATTTTCAGAAGCAGATGGCTAATTAGGTAGTTTGGTGATGCTAAGCTGATCATATGTTCTAGCTTTAAATAAAAATGTAACAAAGCTTCATTTGAATATTTCAAACAGCATTACACAATGTTTTCTAGCTGGTATTGAGTAAAGCAAGTACTGTTGGGATTGTCCACATTAATGTGAAAAGAAAAAAATTTGCATTCTGCATCCTGTTGAATTGCCTTTAGCTGCTGCTGGCTGTGATTCTCTTTCATGAGGTAGCAAAATACACGGCGGGGGGTGGGTGGGTGGTGGGGGTGGGTTTGTGGCTATCGTGCCAATCTATACAATTTCCCCAAACTACATCCAAAATGAAATTGAGTAAATATTAAACATAGGTGGAAAACTTAGAAATGTTGATAAAAATAACTATCTGGTCACATTTTCCAGCTCTGTGCCTTCAACACAGGAAGGGCATGGACTGGATGGAGCAGGTCCAGAGGACGCTGTGGAAAGGATCGGGGGTCTGGAGCACGTCTCCTATGAGGACAGGCTGAGGGAGCTGGGGGTGTTCAGCCTGGAGAAGAGAAAGCTCTGGGGAGACCTTAGAGTGGCTTTTCAGTACCTGAAGGGGGTCAGCAAGAAGGCTGCAGATGGGCTGTTTCCAAAGGCCTGTAGCGATAGGATGAGGGGCAGTGGTTTGAAATAGAGAAGAGATTTAGGTTGAACATTAG
Source organism: Melanerpes formicivorus (assembly GCF_026170545.1). Taxonomy (NCBI): domain Eukaryota; kingdom Metazoa; phylum Chordata; class Aves; order Piciformes; family Picidae; genus Melanerpes; species Melanerpes formicivorus. The sequence goes on along the minus strand of NW_027142373.1, from coordinate 4,223,656 downwards.
GACCATGTTCTTTACCATGAGGGTTGTGGAACACTGGAACAGGTTGCCCAGGAGGTAGTTGAAGCCCCATCCCTGGAGATATTAATGATGAGGCTCAGGAGCTGTCTGGGCAGCCTGATCTAGTGGAGGATGTCCCTGCTGACTGCAGCAGGGTTGGGCTAGATGACCTTTGGAGGTCTCTTCCAACCCAAACCATTCTATGATTCTAGGCCATTACATCATTAGAATGAGGTAATTTTGTGTTGTGACTTTCTGGCTGTGTGTCAAGCTGTTTTCACAGTTAAATACAAGAAATGAAAATATTGCAAGGAAGCTGCAAATAAAAGATACTTAGTTACAATATTCATTATTGAGTGGGAAAAAAGGAGATTTAAAAAGTGTTTGAAATTCTTTTTTGAAGGGAAAGTGAGTATGAGACATTTGCTATAGAAACTTAGGAAATCATTATTTCCCAAGAGTGAGGGTGCTGGGAGAAGGATGGAGTTGTATAAGAAATGAGTGTAAAAGGCAAATCCAGTCAGATAAATAGCAAAAGTAAGTTTTAAAAGTAATGAAGGTCAGCCTTGTAATTAAATCTGGGAATGGAGAAGACATTCAGCTGCTCATGAGCTGACTCTTCTGAAGAACTTAGTTTTCAGATACTGCTCATATTATATTGTCCCATATATGACTGATTGCATTAAGCAGCGTTGTGCTTGTTAAACAGGAGAAACGGAGAACATTTCCTGCACAGACTCATGTAGCACAAATGTGGGTATTTTTATGGAGCCAGAATTTGGAAACAGTTTTCTCATCTATGTAGGGTGCAGAAACTGGCAATTTTTTCTCCTCCCTTTCCCCTCCCTCCTTTTCCTGGCTGTGTCTTTTCTTTTCAGTTTCAGACTTGATAAGCTAAATGAAAAGTGGTGAGTTGCATTGTTTCCAGACTGTGCAGAGGCAGAAATATAAAATGCTTAGCTCTGTCTCTGTGTTCTTTAGCTTGCTGCAGAGTTTTTAAAGGCTTTTTACAAGAAAAATCCAAATTTAAACTTCTAAACTGACCTCAGAGCAAAGTCACTGAGTAATTGTAATAGAGTTCCTTGTCTGCATCTCTACAGGAGATAGTTTCTAAGTTCCAGTCTCAAAAGGACTGAACACTGTTGGCAGACGAATTAGTGCTGTAGTTACATTTTGTTTTTATTTTAAGTAATCTATCTAGGCAGGGTCAGGAGTGTTATTTGCAATGACCTTTCAGCCTTGCTTTTCGGTGCCAGATGACTAAACATGGCTGTTGCCACAATGTACAGTGTGGCATGGCTCTTCTGAATGCTAGAAGAGGAGGAGGAGAAGATATTTGCCTATCTCTTTTAATTGATTTCCTCTCTCCTTCTCCAACAAGCTGTCAGATTTGAATGTTTGCCCCAGTTTTCTTTGTCATCTGTAGAGATAGTGGGTTGGTTGTTCAAAGCTGGCAAGAATCAGTAGATATCCTGCCAGGAAGGAGAATTCAGATGCCATAGATGTCTTAAGAGTATTGGGGGAAGCAGTGGGATTCATGCAGTGAGTTGCATTTATAGAGCTCTCAATACCAAAGCACCTGAACACTGGAGTACATATTTTCCCATGTGGAACTCCTCACAGTATTATTATTGCTGAGTTTTGAGCCCTTGGTTCTGTAGCTCTTCTTCAGTTTAGGTTCTGTAGTTCATTGACTTCGATTTTTAGCTATCATCTAGTAATGATTGAAATAAATTCCCTTACCATTTGAAGAGGCTCATTTTATATGACCTCAGTCCTGGTGTTTTTGCACAAAAGAACAGATTGGAGTTAGAGGAGTAATGGGAGTCCATACAAAGTATGCAAGATCGGCTCGGTGCTCATTCCTATTTGCTCCTGCTACCTTGGAAACAAAGGATGGCATGACAACAAAAGCAACTCAGGAAGAAAGGTTAAAGCCTCACAAACATTCAAATGCATTGTTGTGGGGGAAACTAACTCTTTCAGAAGAGTTTCAAGTTTTAGCATAGGCAAGCAATGTCTTTTGGAACCTTATCTTTGCTTGAAATCAAGACTGATAAGTGAAAGATACAAAAGTGTCTTTTTATTGGAACAACACTTTACAAATGTTACAGTTTTAAGAACAAAATAAAAAATGTCTCAGATCTGTCTGCAGCTAAAAATGATTTTTAGTCTGAGCCATTCAAAATTTTAGAAGTTTTTTTTGGCCAGAAGTTTCCTAAAGATAAGCCAGGAATGCTTCTCGTGTGGATGGAGTTTAATGGAGGGACCATAACAAGTTGGATTTGGGTGTGCAGCAATACTCATAGAGAGGTTGCTATAACTTATTTAGCCCTGCAGTGGACTGTAGCATGGCCTGGTGAGCAGTGAGTGTGCTACCACATGCCTCATGCAACATCTCATGAAAGAGTCTGCAAGTTGTCTGGATCCTTCTGGTCCTTTTTCTCTGACCTGACAGATCCTGAAGACAACAGCCCTCTCCATGAGCAACACCATTAATACCCTTCTAAGTGTGTTATTGTAAAAAATATTACTGTATTTATTTACATTGCTGCCTATTTTTTCTTCTTTTCTGATGTCTATTCTGCAGTTGCCTCTGTGTCGTGGTTTCTCTGATATAACCCAGTTTAGCCAAGATGAGGATGTGAAGGCAAATGTCAAAGCGTGTCAAAACCAGTGTGCTTGAGCTCACATTCTGAGTTAGTAGCAACATTCTAGGTTTTCAGACCAGCATATTTCTAAGCATATCTTTTCATCTTTGTTCACATTTAGAGGCTGGAACTGGATGACCTTTAAGGTCCCTTCCAACCCAACCAATTCTATAAGAAGTTAAAACTTATGTAGGTGTAAGTTCTGAAATTTATTAATAGAATGTTTTGCAGTTTAGTTGAGTCATGGAAAGGCTGTGCCAAAAGAAAAAAAAAGGAGTGAAAGAAGGTATTTATTTTGTTGAATAAACACTTCTGGTCTAGCTTGAAGGTCTCTCTGTTCATGCCAAGGCAGTAGTAAGGTGAATAAATAGTGTTTGCTTCCCTTTTCAGTCCATCTTCAAGAAGGGCTTTTCTTATTTGGTTAGACTCTTTCAGTTCAGTCACCTAGCAACTTCTAAGGGCCTTTGATTCAAACATTAATCTCTAAATGCAAAACCAGTAAGAAAACAAGGCTCCTCAGAAAAGCTAAACTAAGAACTGAGGCTTGGAGGTAGCTGCTACAGCTCAGTTACAAGCCACCAGAGCTATAATTTAATTCTTAAACACAGGTTTCCAATAAGGACAACAAATACTAAGATTTTTAAAGACATTACTGTGCCATTAAATGTAGTTTTGGGAAGCATGCAGATGTAATAATATTGCATCTCTCCAAGTGTCCACTTTTTTCCCTAGATTAAAGTAATCTGATCCTAGAAATACATGTTTAAACTTCTGAAGTCCAAGATAGAAAAAACTTTCCAGCAAGAACTTAAATATTTGTACTGTCTCCTGCATTTTCAGGAGGAGTTGCATTTATTTGATCCCAATTTTAACAACTACTCTTTGTACCCAAACAAGCATTTCTGCAGCTGTCAGAAAGAAATTTGCCTTTCTTGCTGCACAGGAGTGAAATAATATAATTCTCTAGATAACAAAATGTATTATTAGTTTTAGCAGACCTCAGCCTCTATTTAGAGGAATGTATGAGGAGGAAAGAGCCAACATAGAATGCAGAAAGTTAAAGGAAACAAATGTGAGAACTACTATGCTACATAGGATCTATCTTGGAACTGTCCCATGCTGCATTCTACCAGTAATAGCTAATTAAAAAGATTAGACATGAGCACCACTTGGATAGTATGGTCAATAATGATTTTTAAACCACAGTAAATGTGTTTGTCCTGTCCCTTTGTCCATGTTTCAGAACACCTGAATGTTACTTCCCTAAAGCCCAAGCATAATAGGAAAGAGCAGTTGAAACTTTGAAAGTGAGGCAAAATTTGACTTAATTCCTCCAGTTTGCTTCAAGGCACTGCTCATGTAAGGAACTTGCAGTGCAAGAAGGTTTTGTCTTCCGTGGTTGTACCTGTCCCGGCAACTTTGGCACATTGTGCTGAAGTGGTGATGAAATTGGCTGATCCTGCTGGAATCTGTCTGCGCTGCTCAGCAGAAATGGCCAGTGCTTGAAATGCTTCTCTGTTGTTTTAAAATTAAACTCTCATTGCTAGTCTTCTGCACTGGAATAAGTGTTTAAAATATATGTTGGTGGTTTGTTGGTTTTTTTTTTCCCCCTCCTACTGCTGATGCTGCAAACTGTCACAGTTTGGAGAGATGACAGCTCCTCACCTAACAACTTGCTTATGTTTTAGAAATGCCTTATTAACATCCTCTGGAAAGTGATTACTTTGTGACCAGGAATGAGAAAATGCTTAAAATGTCCTTCAGTAAAACTTGTAATGATTTTCTGTGTTCCCTATGAGTTGCTGGTAGGTTTTTACCTATCAGTGAAGGGGGAGAAATCTCAAAAGCCATTTCAGCCTGTCCCCCCTCCCATTACTGAGCAAGATCACACCACAAAATTCCTATTGCTGTTTTTGATCACTTTGCAATTCCTTCTTTGCATAGAGGAGTACTGAGACATTTAGACATTTCATATTTGTGATGTTATTTCATTAGAAATGATGTTTAGAACGAGTTTATTACTGGAAAATAGAGAGTACCGTGCTTAGGATACTATGAAATGTTCATTTAGCAATTTATAAAGGAAATTAGAGGCTACTTAAAGGGGATGAAATGAGTCACTCATATCAGCATAGTTAACGAGCAAAATTCCCCATGCATTTGCATGCATTTCTTCACGGTGCTTACCATTGAATTGTTCTGTTCATACTTTCAAATACGTATTTTAGGATACAATTTTATCAGACCTAAACCAAGAATCCCTTGGAAGCTTCTTTATTGTGTGGCACCTAGAATCTGGCTGTAACATTTGCTGCTTGCAAGCTTCCTGCCACCTGACATTTAACTGAAGTGGATGAAAATTCCACGTGTGGATAGATCTGAGGCAGGATACAGCTGTCACCAGAAGTCTTTATTGAACTGTGTTGCGTGACAAGATTGAGCCTGGTGCATTAAAATGATACACATCAACTGCTTCCCAAACAACAGGGAAATCTTCTTGTGGATTATTTACAGACTTTCGGTTGCTTAATAGTTTTTTTTTTTTTTCCTTTTTCCTGAATCATTCTTAAGGCTGAATTATTCCAGCAGAAAATTAAGTTCAGAGTTTATCCTAACAGTTTCAGGATTCGGTTTCAGAAGCCAGATGCTGTCCAACAAATTACCCAAGCAGTACAAGATATAATCTCAGATACAGAACCTTCCCTGGTCTAATCCTTCTGTGAATACTGATATGAAAGGAGCTGCGATCAGCCACACCAAGAAAGGATTTGCTGCCTTAGCATTGAGAACGTGGTAATGGAAAAGATACAAACACAAAGAGACGAAGGATTGCAGTCATCATATTTTTCCAGGAAATTACTTCAACTTGTGTGAAAGAATATTATTCATCTTGGGGTTTGGGTGAAGGGAAATATACAGCTATATATTCTCCAGTAAAAGTCTTTAACAGCCTGTCAAAGGCCATGAATGAAACATTCATACTTTCAATGAACATGTTGTCCCTGAAGACAGTCATGTTTTGAGCAGAATAAAAATAGTAATTGAAAGAATGGAAAAGAGTATGAAGTGTATCAAGTAAAGGAACAAAAATTTCATTTTACAAGGCATGATTTATTTCAAGTTGTTATGACACAGTTTTGTTGCATTTCCTCTGTGTGTGTGTGCTAGGATGGGCCCATAAAGTCCTAACATGCCATCACTGCATCAAAGGGCTGAAGAGTATTTTAGCAGCAAAGTCTCTCTGCTCACAAGGAAAGCAGAAAGGGAGAAGAGTTACTGCTGTGAATGTCTGCACCGTCAAATGAGATGAGACATCTGTCCACCCTGGAGGAGAACAGGGTGTTTCTTCCCTGTTTTGCCCAGACATTGCAATGGTAATGCAGATGCCTCAGTTTAATCTGGAAACCTGGGAGACTTCTGGAAAAACAGTCTTCAATTATTGTTTCTCTTGAGCATTACACAGAGACTGGAATAAAGGAGGTCAGCTTTACAAACTGATGATCTCTTTTGTATAAAACCCTATGACCCCAACTGGAAATTCCGCAGAGATAGAAGTATCCTGTAAGTGACCCCTGCTGTACAGGTTGAATTTATACCTCTTTATTACGTTCATGATACAAATGATACATTAGTAGTTTAAATGATTAAAACAAAATTTTCATTAGCAGGAAGTAATCAGTGAAATGCATCCTTGCTTAAATCTGCTAAATCTACTAATACTTTTGGCTTTTAGTGCTTACTGACGCAGCAGTGTGTGTTTGAGGTAGTGTGCAGTCCAAAAGCTTCTTAGGCTCTTTTAATCTTAAAATCACGAGATGATGACTCTGCCCAGTGTGGTGTTTCATTTGAGGGACAGGGGACAACAAATGAAGGCCTAGCATGTGAACACAGTTTTATCACCTTGAGATTAAACTGCTTTACCAGTTAATCTACAAATTGCATTGTTAATCTGCGGAGAGGCTGGCGACACCTAAGCCTTTCACAAGCCAGACAAAAAGAAAATGCCTTCTTTCTCTACTTGAAAAATTATAATAGCAGAAGCTATACCGCAACCTCTGGCTGGATTTTATTTTCATCTTGTCATTTCTCTTGAAGGCATGCTGGGAGAGTGCAGAGTGGTTTGTAAACAGGGAGGTTTTGCAGGCAATTTGTGAAGATGTACACATCTGAAAACAATGAAACTTTCTCAGAACCTGCAAATGTTAAATGCCGATGAAAGCATACAGAGAAATTAGAATCATAGGATCATAGAATTGGTAGGGGTGGAAGGGACCTCAAGGATCATCTAGTTCCAACCCTACTGCCATGAGCAGGGACACCTCACACTAGATCAGGTTGCTCACAGCCACCACCAGCCTGGCCTTAAAATCCTCCAGGGATGAGGCTTCTACCACCTCCCTGGGCAACCTGTTCAGTGTCTCACCACCCTCATGGGGAAGAATTTCTTCCTAACATCCAATCTGAATCTACCCATTTCTAGTTTTTCTCCATTCCCCGTAGTCCTATCCCTACCTGACACCCTAAAAAGTCCCTCCCCAGCTTTCTTGTAGGCCCCCTTCAGATACTGTAAATTGAACTTCTTACCTTATTCTTTCTAACTCACTACCTTCTAACTCTCACTACCTTGGAAACAAACAACATTTGAATGGGCAGAGGTTTCCTGTGGATCATAAAAAATCTGTGATAAGTGCTCCACATAACTTAGTCTCAGAGAACATGAAGTATAGCTGTTTTTCATTCAATTCAGTTAGTTCAGTTAGAAAACTAAATGACAAAGGTTGCAGCCAGGAAAAGATGGAGTATATTTTCCCCATCAGCTAGAAAAGAGGCAATTAAGACATTTTCTGGGTCAATGAATGAGTCTAGACACACTAATAGCCACTGGGGAATTTGTATCTTTCTTCCAGCTTGCATAATATGTCCAGCAATTGGTCCAAAAAGGAAAGGAATGAACTGAAAACGATGAAAGTCAGTGTGTTCTATTTATAGGGGACTTTATCCTCACACACACACTGCTTGGTCCTAAATGAGCTTTCTGCTGTGATTTCTGTGTGTGGAGTGAGACATAAAAGTTGACATGCTCAAATGCCAAAGCACTCACCATGTAGGAGAGCAGCACTTAGACACCAGAATGAAGATAAACCAGTTTTTAACCTGAAATCCCTAGGAAAGAAATCTTCAGTAAGTGTCCAACTAATGGAAACAAGAAGGCAGGAGGCAATGCATTAGTTCTCCTTTGGTCACACTAGCAGAGGGAATTCTCATTATTTGATGCAGTGTGCTCAGACCAACGAGCAAGATGCATCAGCTCCAGCCAAGCAGCAGTGGCTGGCTCTAAGCACAACCCATACCTGAATTATCCTATTAATTTAAACTTTGTTTTACTTTAGCCAACATACAGCATGAGCTGCATACAGTTGCATTTAAATGCCAACATTGTAAATTTTTAACTGAGAGATGCCTTGAATCCCTTGATGGCCCACGGAGAGAAATGGGCTCTCCTCAGATGTGATTAATCTCATCCTAAAGCACTTTTTTAAGAGTAGTATCCATCTTTTCTAATGGGGACCTTTCCACATTGTGCCTGCAGTTTACATCATGGTATGATAAAGCTTTTCTTTTAAAAGTGCCTGCTTCCCTGCACTGATTATAAAGCAATGAACTCAGACAGCTGTGATCTCTGTAGATGTCTAAACACGTGGGTGAGATAAATCCTACTGGCTTCCAGTACCTGAAGGGATCCTACAGGAAGGCTGCAGAGGGACTTTTCATAAGGGTGTCTGGCAGTAGGATGAGGGGGAGTGGTTTGAAGCTGATGGAGAGTAGGTTTAGAATGAATCTTAGGAAGAAGTTCTTCAGTACAAGGGTGGTGAGATTCTGGAATAGGCTGCCCAGGAAGGCTGTGGCTGCCTCCTCCCTGGGGGGGGGTGGTGTTCAAGGCCAGGTTGGACGAGGCCTTGAGCAGCCAAGTCTAGTTGAGGTGTGTCTGTGCCCATGCTGGGAAGGTTGGAGTAGATAATCTTTAAAGGTCCCTTCCAAGCCGTTCTGTGATTCTGTATTAATCTAGAAATCTCAAACAACTTTCTCTCCAGTGTAGCTTGCTGAACACTAAAGCTTCAGTCAGGAGTAAGGATAACAGTTTTATATAGAAAGAAAAGTCAGCTGTACACCAGGAGAGAAACCAAGTCATGGGTTGCTCAGCAAAAGTGAAGACCTGGATTTATGTTTTAACAGTAGCGTCCATTAACGTAACAGGGCAGGAGAGCTCTGCTGGCTTCATGCTTGGAGCACGCATGTATTAACACGGATGCAAGCACTATGCAAAGGAGGCCATAATCTGAACAGAAATGCTTTTTTCTCTTAAAGCAAAACAGACTTTATTGTAAATTCCTCCCTAACAGAATAATAACCATGTACAGTATTACTGGAAGTAGAATTTAAATGGACAAAGTATGCCTGAGAGGGAAGTTGTTCCCTGAAAAGCCTGAAAGCCTTCTGAGTATTCTGAGGTTTTAATAATTCCTGTATCAAATTGAATAACTACCCTGAAGAAGGAATAATTTTCCACATTAAAAAGATGACATGAGGTTTCATTTTTTTCCTCCTTTTACCATAGGCCATCTTTAAAACCATTTAACAAAGCTTCACATTCAAGATACTAAAGTGAAGAGGCCAACATAAAGCATGGCAACCAATGTGTGTTGTACAAAAGCTCCTGAAAAGAAGCTGAAATGCACCTCCCTGTAAATCAGAACAGCATGTGCCAGCTGACCAAAACACCAGAAGTACCATAGAAGTTCTTCACATTTTGATTTCATCTTACTCCAAGAAATGGAGCTGGTTAATGCAAGCCAGAGTGTTACAAAGTTGAACTTTTGCTTGTGGTGGTGTTTGTTCTTGACAATTTGTATTGGTTTCTAAGTTCCAGTCTAACCCTGCCCTCCCTCAGCTTCAAACCATTCCCCCTGTCCTGTTGCTAGACACCCTTATGAAAAGTCCCTCAGCAGCCTTCCTGTAGGATTCCTTCAGGTATTGGAAGGCAGCTCTAAAGTCCACACAGAATCTTCTCTAGGCTGAACAACCACAGCTCCCTCAGCCTATCTTCATAGCAGAGGTTCTCCAGCCCTTTGTGGCACTCCTCTGGACTCGCCCCAACAGCACTGTGTCCTTCTTATGATGGGGATACCAGAACTGCGTGCAGTATTGAAGGTGGGGTCTCCCAAGAGCAAAGCAAAGGGGAAGAATCTGCTCTCTTGAGCAGCTGGTCACACTCCTCTTGATGCAGCCTAGGCTATGATTTGCCTTCTGGGCTGCAGCCTCTTCTTTTTGCCTTTCTAGACAGTTCAGTGGTTCACTGTCTCTTTTGAAGTGGGCAAAACCACAGCAGGCCACATGTTATTTCAGAGTACTGGTAGTCTGATCAATATTCTTCCCTATTCCTTCTGTTGAACTTGCTTTGTCAAATCTGTCAATAGCGTCATGAAATGAATCTACTGATGCAGCAGGGTTTGACAGTATCTGAAAGGCAATCCATCTTTCCATCAGGAGTTGGGGAAGAGCAACTTTTTGATGCAGCTTTTCAGTCTAGAGGGCAACTCTGAAGTCCATGCAATGGTGGGTAGCAGCCATGTTCTCATCTGCTTTGAAGTGAAGAATATGTGCCATGTTCTGCAGAAGGTGTTTCCTCACTGTACCAAAAATGATGGATGTGCCTTGGATTGAAGGTTTATTTTCTGCAACTCCTGTGGCAGTTTCCAGGTGTTACAAATCTTGTCAGAAAAATGGCTTATTTCTTTGTCTTATTCATGATAGCAGAAGTGGAATGATGGAAGAAGTAAAGGAAAGCTGAATAACAAATTCAGGCAGAATTCCATAGTAATGTGATATGTTCTTATTAGATTAAAGTATTAAGGATGGGGGGGAAAGGGGCTTGGAGATTTGCATATTCCTTTAATGGGTTATTTTGAGCTTCCATTGAAGCAGATACACTTTTAGCAGATTGACTTAAATGCCAGTTGGGTAATAGAGCAAGAAGAAAAGCCATAATCTTTTTCTTTACAGCAAAGAGTCGTTTAAAGCTGAAATATGACTAATTACTGCAACTGAACTTGTGAAACCCCTCGCATTTGTTAGACTTACTGCCTTAATGCCTCTGTGAATGGATGCAAAATCCAGACTGAAGAAAAAGCCCTTTTAACACAAATATGGCCTTTTGTTTCCCCTCACAAGCAAATAAAAATGCATGAAAAATCAGTTTACGTGATATAGCAGTCAGTTAAAAGTAGTTTACCAATATTTTGGTGACTTGTCCACCAAAGCTTAAAGCAATTTAAACAGTAGCTTTGGAGAAAAAAAAAAAATCTGGTTTACAAATATACAAAAGTTTGGTGATGAGATTCTATTAACTGTGAATTTCTGATTAGAGCAATACCTGGTATTGCTAGTGGTGGTAGTAGTACTGTTAGCCAGAAGTATGTCCCAGAAAAAATCTTAACCCCCTCCTAATTCGACAGTTGCACTGGAGGGCACAACAAGGAAGGAAACAAATATAAAGGCGCTGAAATAAAGAAACCAGGGCTCTGTCCTCAGCTGCTTCAGTGCATTTTGTCAGCACTGCACATTTTTAAAAGAACAGAACACATTTTTTCTGTTCTTTTATTTCTTTTTTTTATTTTTCTTACTCATCTTCGATTTGTTCCAAGTTCTGAGTCACTTTCATGAATCCGTTTCTAATGAGTTTTACCCAGTCGCTGAGTTTCAGGACAAGTAGATCCATTGGCTTTTCAGCTGCAGAAATTCTCCCCAGTTACATCTAATGGAACTCAGGCAGCCTCTGTATTTCTTTCCCAGAATGTAGCAATTCCTATTTCAAAGCACAATTTTCACCTTTAGAAGTATATAATGTTTAAATAATGGAATAGCAGATCCCTGGGGACATGGGACAAAACCTGAGGCAGGAGCTTTCCTGTCTGATCTCTGTTATGAAGATGCTCAGCCCTTCTTGGTGGAGACAAGACAAGAAAGGTGGTGGTCTTCATCTCTGGAGATATTTAAAACTTTCCTGGATGTGTTCCTGTGTGACCTTCTCTAGGTGAATCTGCATTGGCAAGGGGGCTGGACTGCATGATCTCCAGAGGTCCCTTCCGACCCCTACCATTGTGTGATGCCTGTGGTGCTGTTCCACAATGCAGGTGTGTGCTCCCACTTGGAAGTGGTCTGGTCATACCCTGGAGCCATGGTTGCCTTGTAAATTGTCTGCACACCGTTTCTTGTGCAGTAATTTGTGGTTGTTGCTGCACCAGCTTGTAAGCAGCAGTGATATGCCAAGGAGGGGGTCCATAAGTACCCTTAAGCCCACTTAGCTGAGTGTGCTGTCAAGGGTCTGCTCCAGGACAGGGATAAGCAGCTGGGGAGTGGGGCAAGTGCTAGGAATATTTAAGCAGTGATGCTTATATGCTTGTGTGAAGCAGACATGAAACTACAGACTAATGTTCCTTTCTTCAGAGAAGAACTGGGCAGGCTGAGGTTGTTCAGCTTATTTTCTGCCCATCAAACACAAGCAGCCTGTGTCACAGGAGAATTCTTGCTGTGTTGAAACTGTAAACTTTAGTAACTGCAGGTGTGCCCTCCAATTTGAAGGGATGTTTTTTTACCTAGACTAGTGAAGGAACCAGTTTTCCCAAGAAACTTTCTATGGGAAGACTTTAGCTGGAGTGTTTTGTGACCTCTTCACATTCTCTCCCTTTCTGCTGGCCATGTGCCCAAGACACACTTTAGTCCCATTTTAACGTTCTGCACTGAATTGCTGAATGACATGCTTGCAAATTAACCATGGCAGCTTTAAAACAAACTTCCTGCCACATTGAAAATTCATGTTGCATCCAGATATTAATGGAAGCCTGATTTCTCATATCCTGGTTTGTTGTTGTTGTTGTGTGATACTGTTCTGTATGTGGGATGCACGTTATGCAAACTTGGGAGCCTGGAAGTGGCTCTGCATTTATTACACCACTTCAACATAATTCTTGTAGAATTCATCTGTTTGCATTCCTGTTGGAATCTCCTGGAATTTGTTATTTTCCATCCACTTCTGTAAGAGTTTCACGTGGTTTGCAGAAAGAATATGCAGCTTGAGATAAATGGCTTGCTTTCCTACAGTTTTACTGCCTTCGTTTGCTCCATTTGTGAAGGATTTAAGAACCCTGCAGCGCGCAGCATTAAGAGGCAGAAAATGACTGAAAATAAAAAGTATTTTTGGCTGAAATAATGGAGTATTCCCAATCAGAAATATTAAACAGCATTTAAGAAGTGTGGGGGGAGATGTAATGAATGAGATGCATTGTAGAAAAGGGCATTTTTCAGATTATTGATTATAAGGAACTACATCCAAATCTTGCAAAGGAAAAGGTGTTTGGGTAGGGTTTTGTGGGTTTTTAAATCTTGCTCCAAACTAGCTGTGCAATAGTCTTTGTTATGAATCTGAGGCCTAAGGAGGAACATTGCAAGTACAGACACTGATCCATTAGAACTTGAACACCTAACAAGCAATTTTGAATGTCTGAAGTAAGGGGCTTGGGGAACTAAGAGATGCTTAAGTATAGATGGCAACTTGGGTAACTATCTATATAAGGTGTCTTGCCATAGACTTTCTGGGTCATGTAATCTGCTCAATAAACCTTGAGGGTTTGTCATCTCTTCTCAGTTTTCATCATAAGTGCTTTAATTTCAGTGTTTCTCTAACTTGGCTCATGGAAACTACTCAGCAGTGCTGTCTGCGTGTGTTCCTTTGCCACAGTTGTATGTATTTTCTTGCCTTCATGGCTATGCACTTGCATGTGTGAACACATGTAGTTTCATTGTGATGCTAGTGTGGTTTGGAAATGTGGGACCTGCCTGAACCAACTGCTCTGCTCTACTGCCTGGTAGAGTGCAGATCTGTTCATGCGTTATGTGTCTAGTGACTAACTGCTCCCAGATGTCATTTTGAGGCTGGATGCCAGACTGAGTGTCTGTTTTCTGTTGGTTGGGATTTTTTCTTCCCCTCATACCTGATTCACTGGAACACTAGAAGTTAAGCAGAGAGTCCCATGACAGTTATATTACTGATCTACACTTAATTCTTCTTGGGCAGTTTTTATTTATAGAATCATAGAATGGTTTGGTTTAAAAGGGACCTGAAAGATCATCTAGTTCCAATCCCCCTGCCATGGACAGGGACACTTCCTTCTAGATCAGGTTGCACAAGACCACGTCCAGCTTGGCTTTGAACACTTCTCAGCTAGGAGCCTCCACAGCTTCTCTGGACAACCTGTTCCACTGCCTCACCACCCTCACAGGTGTGCTAGGTTAAGTCCAGCCCAGGAGGGGTGGGCTGAAAAGAAACTAGCCTCAGGTGTGCAAAGAAACCTGACCCAGGTGGGCAGAGAGAGCTGCTTCCAGGAGGTGGGGTCCCTGGGTCAAAGTTTATTCCCTTCCCACTTTCTGTCCACAACCCTATTTAAGGGGGGTGATTTCTTATCTCCTTCTCTTTGCTTTCCTTGGCTCTCTGATGCCCTGCTGCTGTGAGCTGTTAAGCACATGTTGGGGCCTGTTCAGGGAGCTGCATCTAAAGAGAATTCATCTTATACTCAGATAATCCTTTGTCAGCTGCATCTGGTTTTGTATGTATTTTTATTTAAGCCTTTTCCTTACATCTTTGGAACCTTCCTTTTACTCAAATGCCTTTTATGTTTTGTTAAACTGACCTTTTTACTTCCAAACTGATGCAAGGCTGTTCTTTCTTAGTTTTACCTCTCTCCTTCTCCAACCTGATTTGCTTTTCCTACTGGGAAAAGAGGAGAGGGGAGGCAACCGAAATCTGTTCCGTTGGGTTTTGGGCTCTGGGAAAAGCTTAAATCATAACAACAAAGAAGAATGTCTTCCTAATGCTTCACTTTTGGACTGCAGAGCATTTTGCATGTTCTACAATGAGTAGGAATGAGTTGCAGCCTCTTCTTTCTAGTTTTAGTTGGGTTTGTCATGACTTCCTGAGTTCTTTATTGCTGCTTGAAAATTCTTGGCTTGTTCTAAGCAGTGTTCTCAGCTAACATATCACTGACATTTCATGCCTTATTTTTTACTTCCACTAATATATTGCTTTTAAGTAAATATATGGGGTAGGAGCTGGTGTTTACCTTTCCATATCACGAGATGACTACTCATTCTATCTGACAAAGTAAAAAATACTGTTTAGATTGCTGCTTCAGTGAGCCAGGAAAAACTGCACAAATATGTCATGACTGTACAGTGGAAAATGCTTATATACTGTTTTCATAGCCAAGGTTCTATATGACTTAACAGAAAAGCTGTTATGCTTTCTAAGGCATCAGAACTCAAATGTAGGCATTTTGAGAAAAAAGATCAAATTCTGGGACTGTTGAATACTATGGTTTGAATCTTGTTCAGCATAGAATCATAGAAGGGTTTGGGTTGGCAGACACCTCCAAAGGTCATCTAGTCCAAGCCCCCTGCAGTCATCAGGGACAGATTAGGTTGCTCAGGGCATTGTCAAGCTGACCTTGAATATGTCCAAAGATGGGCCTTCAACTACCCCCCTGGACAGCCTGTTCCACTACCCTCATGGTAAAAAACTTGTTCCTAAATCCAATATAAATCTCTTTTTCTCTAATTTCAAACAATTGCCCCACATCCTTGTCACTGCAGGCTGTTGGAAGCAGTCTCTCTGCAGCCTTCTTGGAGGCCCCCTTCAGGTCCTGGAAGGCCATCTAGACAAACTGGAGAAATCTCCTTGGCTTTCTGACTTAATCATGGAAGATGGATTGAGTTGTAACTTTCTTACAGATTGTTATTGCATGGCTGCTTTATCAAGTGTAAATCTAACATAAATCCAGGCTGCTTTGGTGGTCTTGTAACTCTGTTTTTGTGCTCGGTGAACTTTCATATTCTGTGTATTGAGCTGTCCCAGGGAACAGGTCCAGCTAAAACCTAACCTTGCCAAAAAAATTTGACTGCGTAAATGTTAAGGCATGGAAGCGAGCAGACAGGGCCACTGGTTTTGACAGCAATGTGCCATACATCAAATGGAAGTGGTCACTTAACCATGACTGAAGAAATCATCTCTGTGTCTGCTCTGTGTGCTGAGGTAGTCTTGTTTCCCTGGGAGTGCCATTGCTGGCAAAGCACTGGGAACCAAGATGTATAAGCTAAGAAGGGCTTCACTGAATGCCTACTGCTAATGAATTAGCACAGTGATGACACCGATTCATTCAATTTTCCTGAGTGCATGCTTTAAGAATACCTTCAACTTTAAAACCTACAGGTGCACATCCCACTGATGGACTTGATGATCTCAAAGGTCTTTTCCAACCTGTTTAATTCTGTGATGCTAAACCGTTTGCCTGCCTGCAAATCTCCCATCTCAGCTCCTTCTTTGTTTCAAAATTTGCTTTGTTGAAACGTTTTACTGCAAATGTAAGCAAACTCATTCAGAATTAAATGCCAGGTTCCCATAGTTCCATCTTCTGTTTGTATGTGCTACCTACCTCTGAGCCCACAGGTATTTCCTAGAAATGCCACTTGTGCTGCGTGGAATGAATTACTGCTAACTCCTGTCATTCACTCAACCGTGTAATTTTGATAGCAGCCAAACCTATGGAATTAATCTGCTTGTTAGGAGAAAATAATGAACCTTTCACACATATGGGGGGGAAATCAAAGGATGAATTTTCTTCATTCTGTAGTTGGTTTCTTTGTGTTTGTTGTCTGATGTGTTGTCTAACATTGGCAATAGATATCTGGCTGTGTTTGATTTAATACAGAGGGAAGGGGTTTCTGTTCTGGTGCATGTTGGGTTTCTTCCTGAGAGCTAGCAGTTACTTTGGGGTGAAACTGTTTTCACTGACTGATGAGAGGAGGAAAGTGATATTGCAGTTTCTAGCAGATGACCCTTTAATAAGATGGATGTAATTGGATAGGACTTGAAATAAATATTGGGCATCTGCTGGGCATCATAAAAATAATGAAGAGAAACAGCAACAGAAGAAAATTAACAAAACCTCTTCAATTTCTTGATTTAATACTCCTATTGAAACAGAGTGGATGGGTAAGATTAAAAACCCCAGCCTGAACCCTTTGAGGAAGGTATCTAAAGTGATTAAGGTTTTATTAGTATCCCTCATGTCCAAAAGAAGCTGAACTTTCTCTTCATCCTCTGTATCCTTTGAAAATCTCAGCAATATCTTCTGAACCTTTATGTTTTAAAATGTTCTTTGCTCTTCAAGCCACACCTGAAAGAGCAGAGGATAATTATTGCCATTAAAAACAAGCAGGAAAAAAAATCTGTGTTTTTATGGAGTGGAACTTCTGGAGGCCTCAGGGCAGGGAGGCAAGAGGCTGCTGGCTCTTTGAGCATGAAGTTGTAGTCATCCAAAAACATGGGGAGAGAAGGAGGTTCATTACCATAGTCCAACATGAGCTGCTGTTGTGTGACACTTTCTTCTGGCATACATCTCCTCCCCTACTCATAGCCTTTCAAGGGTTTTTTTTTTGTGCCTTTGAGGCACAAAATTAATCCCTCTCATTTTTAATGCAGTTATTTTAGCAGATACCATATAGCAGGCTGCAGAACTGATTAACTGCATGCAAAAATGAGCTAATTGTTGCTGTTTCAAGCATGCTTAGATAGAAAGTTTAATCACTGTCATTAAGCAATGCAAGGTGATTTTTTTTTTTGTGACAAGATTTGGGAAGCTTTATAATTGTCTATTGATATGTTGAAAGAAAGTAGAAAGAGAAAATGAAATAGGCCTGAAGAGAAGCAAATGTGCCAGGGTTGGTGTTTGTGTCATAATTTTCTTTGTGCTTAGATTTTTGTGATTCCATACCAGGCATAAACATTAAACAGTGCTTAAATGTTCCTAGGACATTTGCTTTGTGGGTTTAAATCTTTCATCCTTTAAAATAAAGTGTTCTCCTTTTAAAACCAAATAAAGTCAATGTGAATGGTTTGAGTGTTTTGCTTTAATACATCTGAAGCCCCACTGAGCTACTCTGGAATCAAGATTATGTGAAAGTGAGCATCAAGGGATTCTGTTTTCTTTTTAGTGACTTTTACATATGCAAGGAAATGTAGAATTAAGTGATTATCCTGGTTGTATTAGCAACTGTGAGGTAATTCTCTTATCAGGATTGTGTCCAAACAGGTGTCACAGGAAGGTTATTCCTTGTAGTTCAGTACTTGGGATGTGGCTTCGTTCGTATTTCAGACAGTTTGTTCTGTGCCATCCTGGCCTCACTTCTTCCCATCTGAAGTAAAACAAACAGCCTTTTGGCAGGAACGGGATTAATGTGGGGATTGTGTTTACTGGCAAGTAAGGTTCATTAATTTTGTTAGTATGTTACAAAGTTTCTCAAACACAACCAAAAGCCTGGACTTAAATCCAAAATACCCTAAACTACTAAGCTGTTCAGCTCTTGGCATTCAGCTCTGGTATTTCCCTTGTTGTATTTGTGTCCATGCAAATCATACTCCAAGAGGGGAAATATTTTGGTTTACCGCCACCAGTAGCTTGATATCATTAAACTATGAAGTGTCGAGAAAAACAAGCTGTAACATTAGGGCTGAAATAGGCTTAACCACGAGGTTTTAAAGGAAATATTCTAGACTTAGAGCTGCATTTCATCAGTTCTCCATGCTCTGAGCTCAGATGGGATTCAGACACTGCTGGGGAGGGTGGGGCAGGCTGTGTTAAATTGACCGTGTGGGTGATTTAATGTGAGATGAAAGATTAAGAAATCACATAAGTCTTTCAGATGTTTGTCTTCAGTGCATTAGGCATCTCATGACTGAACAATAAAGTTTTCAGCTTGGTTGGCACTGAGGAGCAGCTATGCCCATGGCAGCTTGAAGAGCTGGGGCTTTGTCGAGCTGGTCCTGGGCTCAGTGGATGGAGGCAGGAGTGAAAGAGCATGGTGTGTGGTGGTGCCTGGCCTTGTAAGAACAAAGTTATTGTGACTGCTTCTTATTTTAGAGAAGGTTTACTCACTGAGGGCCTCATTCTTTTTTTCATGCTAGATGATGTGACTGGGATTCAGCAAGCCTCTTGTAGCACTGGTTGGGGCAGTTACCATGATTATCCAAAAGCTCTTTGCTTTCTGCTGGCATCGAGGATTCCAGCTGTATTAGGAGACAAAATAAGACCAAACAGCTGCATCCTGGAGATCAGATTCATCTTGTAAGCCATCGTTTCATGCACCCTTAATATGTGCACAGCCTGTGCTGCTTCGTCCTGCTCAGCCCTTCATTTCTACATTAGGTAGTGCATGAAACTGAAGGCAGCCTCTTTATCTATGACATCCGGTTTCTGCAATTTGGGTCACTGCTGAATTAGTTGAAAAAGCTGAAGAACTAATGTTCAGTCTTCACAAAACACGTCTGGAGGCTTTCATATTGTGTTAGTCCTTTAATTGAAGGAACTGCTCTGTTCCTTGATGATGTGCTTGTACACAGCTACAAAGCAGAGGATAGCAGGCACCCAGAGTGGCATTGTTGCTGGCCTATGACATGTTAAGATGAGCAGATTTTTAAACTAAAGCAAAATCAAACTGCAGAAATGGGGAGGGGGGGAAATCTGTGATTGTGGCTCATCCCTTTCTGCTGTTACAATTTCTTGCACCAGCGATTCCAGCACTGCTTTCCCCAGATGACTCCTGGGTTATTATTAATTTATAAAATGGGACACCTCAAAGGAGGAAGATGAATGTCTTTGTGAAATTTTATCAGGGACTTCACATGGAAACGGTGATCATTGTCTTTTAGAAAGTTCATAATTAACAAGTGCCTTGAAATAGTGTTGAATATTTGATGTTGCATCCATACTTCCCTATTTTGAAACACTTTCTCGATTTTACAGATGTGCTGGGGGGGAAACCAACATCTTTTCCCTGTGATGGGAGGCAGAAAAAATAAATCTGATGTAGTAGGTGTCTGAATATAGCATCCAGACAAATCTGAATGTGTTGTGTGAGATGTTTCGCTAAATCCAAATGGTTTTAAAATGTGTTATCAAACATAGCTGCAGGTACAGAGTTAGAATTTTATCCCACAGTACTAGCAGGTCTGCCAAAGTTGTTTGGCTCAATGGAAATGTCTGCATTCTCTGCCAGGCATGCAGTCTGTATTTGCACACTGTTGTAGATCTTGCAAAACCAGCTTACCGGCGACATCCATCTGGTTTATGCTTAGTGTAAAGGAGTTAATGACCTGAGTAGTTAAGGCTGTCCAGAGGATCCCTGTAATCCTTTCACACAAGTAAGATATTGTTGCAGTTAACCACTACTTTCTCTTTAAGTTTTTTAAAAATACATAGTAGAGTTCTTATTTCTGTCCTCCCCTGGCTTTAGCTTAATTGGAACCTGACAAAATTGAAAAAGGAAATCTCTGCAGCAAGGTCAACTGTATGAACCTGAGGGATACGCAAGCCAATTACTGGCTGGTGGACCTGGAGCCTAGAAATAGGACTCAGCGCTAATTTATCAATATTGCTTTTGTGTACTCCCTCTACTTTGACTTCTGGGGAGTGTTTTTATGGCACTTTGTGAAGGCAGTTTGAGTTTTGCAGAAACTGCGATGAGAATTAAAGACAATCCATGAAGCAAGCAGTGGCCAGCACTACGCAGATTAGCACTGCAAAGGTGCTGCGTGACCTTGCGGTGTTACCAAAGAGCTTTAAGAAGCTTAGTAACAGGTTCAGGTGATGGGGAGAGACACTGGGTTTCTTACTGCCTATGTTAACCCTGGAACAGGTTTCACATCACTGGGCTGTAGGCTGTGAGAAAAGTGCTGTAAATGCCAAGCAGAATGGCTGCATATAGCAGTTGTAAGCGTTAGCCTGGGTGCTCTCTTGAGATAGCACTCTCGTCAAGATGGGGTGAGACACTGCCAGAGAAACTAGCTGGTGTGTCATAAGTTGTATGTGTTGGGAAAAGTAATGGCATTTGCAAATATTCCCTGTGGATTCGGTATAATATTCAAAGGTAGCTCTACTTCTAACTTGGGTTTGGTTTATCAGCCTTGTTTATATATATACATACATAAAATACATAATATAAAAGGATTGTTCATTATTTTGTTACAAGTTATAATGATAATATATTCAGAAAAGGAGAAAGTATTCCTAACTCCCATTTTTTAATCATTCCTCTTCTTGGGCTGGAAATATTCCCTGTTCCTGAATTAAATCTCTTCCTAGTAAATTACTTTAAACAGTCCTGCTTATTTAACAACTGTAGTTGGTATTGAAATGATTTGTCTGTTTCAGAGGAGAACCCTATTTGTGTTTAATGTAATTGCTGTATTTAATCTTACAATGAGCTAATGCATGCCATGTGACAAATTCATTCATTGCTTGGTGTCATGCAGAAAGCACAAGTCAGCTGGTAATATGGGTCCCTTGGGGAAAGTCTGTGGCTTCACTGAACATGCAAAGCACGTGAAACAGCAACATAAAAATTACACAGTGCTCCAAGCTACTGTAGAGGCCTTTAAAGTCCTGTAGCACACTTTGAGAGTGATGCAGAGAGTGATTTCGTGCTCATTGTACTGCTGTTGTAACTCCTTCGTCCAGCTGAGAATCAATTCTTGTTCAAAACCCAGCAACAAACCCCAAAAGCAGAAACCCAACAGCACAGAGTTGTTTCTCTGTTGCTGCCAGTCAGACTTCTTCTACCACTTCCTTTGGAAGGATCAATGCTTGAAACCTGGGAACAAATTCCGTAGACAAGAATATATGTTAGTGGTGGGCAGCTAATTGTGTCCTAATAGCTGAGCCATGGCTTTGAAGTGTGTTTAGAAGAGAGGATCAGACCTGATTTTTATGGTGTGAGATGGGAGAGCAGTCTGGGCCATTACAAAAATTAATCAGAAGTGCCTTGAGAAACCCTCACTGAGTCTCTACAGGTGACAACAGGCAGTTCAGTTAGACTCTTGGAAATGCATTTTCACTCCACCCTTTAGCTTTGCAGCTTAATTTGTTTCACTAAATAAATAAACACCATGGTGTAGCAGAGCTTTCTTGGCTATTGGAAAGGCTAACCCAGCCTGGGATATTTCCTTCCAAAACTGGGAGTATGAAGGTGGTTGTTTTTTTTTTTAAGTATCTCTCTGAGTTTTCTAATAATTCCTGTAAAATACTGTAAAGTTGTTGTTGTTGTGGTTTTTTTTTCTCCTTGATAATTTTGCCCCTAGTTCAGTGATAGGGGCAATGGCTTCAAACTAGCAAAGAGTAGATTTTAGATGGGATGTTAGGAACAAGTTCTCTACCATGAGGGTAATGGAACACTGGAACAGGTTGCCCAGGAGGTAGTTGAGGCCCCATCCCTGGAGATATTCAAGGTGAGGCTCAACAGGGCTCTGGGCAACCTGATCTAGTTGAGGATGTCCCTGCTGGCTGCAGGGGGCATTCAACTAGATGACCTTAGGGGATCCCTTCCAACCCAGACCATTCTGTGGAATGCTTGTGATTCACTCTTCAGACATATGGCTAAATGATGTGACTGGAGCTTAACAATGGCTTTTCTCCTTTTTAGATCAGCTAATAGAGAAGATTGGTTCTGTTATTCACTGTTATAATGTTTTATTTCTGTCTCATCAGTCTGTGTCATATAGGAAGGCTGCTAGTAACAGGGAGTTTATCAGATTGTTCTCACCCAGCAATCTATCATGATAACCTTCGCCTATCACATCGTTTAGAAAACAGTTTGACAGTGCCTTCTAACTCTTAAGTGACTGATGACAATATCTATATATTAACAACAATGTGTTCTCTTCAGCATTGTGCACTGACAGAAGTGTTGGACAGAATGAATTGCCCTCTGTTATGTATCATAAATCCCACCAATCGTGTAGTGCATCTTCTGCTTGTTTGCTGAGAGGATGCATGGAGTGCTCCTCACCACATTCCTCCTTGTTTTCTTGTATTCATTTAGCATTTTTCTGCTCTCTGCAGCACTGCTGGGAGGATGGAGGGTGAGGGAGCAGCCTGCTAGATGCAGCATGCCAGCACAGAACTAGCAGTTAGTCTGGTTTTGCTACACAAGACCTGTTTTGTTCTCTCCCTTCCTCCCTGTGCCTTCCCCGCACCCCATGCCCAGGCTGCTCAAGAGAATGTTTGTCTCTAGCAAGACCAGAGCTGGAAAAGATAGGAGCTCACAACCATATTATAAATTCCACAGATCAAAATCACCCTGTCAAAACATGAAAATACCTCAATAATT
This sequence comes from Melanerpes formicivorus, assembly GCF_026170545.1. Classification (NCBI taxonomy): domain Eukaryota; kingdom Metazoa; phylum Chordata; class Aves; order Piciformes; family Picidae; genus Melanerpes; species Melanerpes formicivorus. Next base: position 4,200,737 of record NW_027142373.1, on the reverse strand, counting down.
TTCTTTTTAATTTTAACTGTCAGCCTCGAGACACCACTTGCTCTTGAGCTACTATGCATAACGTGTGCCAGCTCGTGTCTGCTTCCACCCTTGTTAAAATGTAAAGCAACAAATTCCCTGGCAGCCTCTGCCAGGCAGCGTAATAGAACTTTCATTACAAGAAGGTGGTGAACATAATGTGACTTCTCAACAGCTGCAATAAGTGATGTGAAGCTATTAACAGCTTTTCAAAACAAGCAACAAGCTAGAGGTTATTTTTTTTCAGCCCTGCTCCTAAAAAAAGGCAGCTTCATTTAAGCAGGAAACACTTCGTTTGCACTTACCTGAACCAAACAAATTTTTACATGAGTTCTCCAACTCTGAAGGGCTTTGTGACATTAAGGAAATTTTAATGCTGAAATCCACTCAAAGAGCTGGATTTCAGATGGAAAATTTGGATGTTAAGTGTTGTGTGTGGAAATGGTTGCTGCTAACAAGAGATTTTTAGTTCACCCTCATCCCTTTTCCCTTTAGATTTCTGATTCCATGGGAGCTGCCTATTCTGTTGCCTATTCCATTGTTTATTTTTATGTCAAACTATTTGGTTCTCACTGGAGTGTTTTCAAAAAGCGAGAAAGGTCTGATGCTTTGGAATTGCTTACTAAAGAACCGAGTTCTCTGGAGATAGATAACCTAATACAAACGAGAAATGAAGGAGAAGGACTTGAGTCTGTCCCCACCGAGGTGCACACAACAGTCAGTCTGTTAGAAGACTGAACAGGAGGTTTAAAAAAAGTTCAGTGGTCAACACTGATAACTGAAGCCTTAAGTGACAGTTTTTGAGGTGTATCTTAAACACCAAAAGGACAAGTTAGCTTGCTTTGGCAGCTGGAGTGTGATAAGCATCACTTTCATGGAAGTTAGTAGCTGAAGTCCATAACCATAGAATGAGGCTGTAGCCAAGAGTGGCACTTTTTCCCTACGTATTTATCTCAGCACTTCAGCTATATCATATTCAAAACAAGGTTGACATTGTCTCTAGTTGAATCAATTCTTCAACAGGTTATGGGAGGCTGTCAGCTCAGAGATATGATGTGACCACAGTATTTCATAAATACTGCCCAAAATAGCCACCCCAGTGTGCAGGGTTTGTATAATGTACACTCTTGCTGCATGAAGGTGGAACTGGAGGAACCTGAGATGCAACTTTGAAAAGCAAGCTCCCTTCTATTTTTCCAAAGCTATTTCTCAGCTCTCTTGCATAGATTATAATGTTTGTATTTTGTAACTGTATGATCACTGCCTACAAAAGTGAGAGTTGGAGCCATTCAGTCTGGAGAAGAGAAGGCTCAAGGAGACCTTATTGTTGCCTTCCAGTATCTTAAGGGGGCTGCATGAAAGCTGGGGAGGAACTTCTTAGGGTGTCAGGTAGTGATAGGATTAGGGGGAATGGAGCAAAACTAGAAATGGGTAGATGCAGATTGGATGTTAGGAAGAAGCTTTTACTCAGGAGGGTGGTGAGACACAAGAACAGGTTGCCCAGGGAGGTGGTAGAAACCTCATCCCTGGAGGATTTTAAGACCAGGCTGGATGTAGCTCTGAGCAATCTGACCTAGTGTGAGGTGTCCCTGCCCCTGTCAGGGAGGTTAGAACTAGATGATCCTTGAGGTCCCTTCTAACCCTGACAATTCTTAGATTCTATAAAAGTAATTAGTTAACTTTTTTGTTTTCTGAAGCATGCAACAAGATTATTTTTTGTGCGTGTGATTTATTCCTGCAAACATAAATCGGGCTATTGTCTTCCAGAGTGGAAGGGTTGGAATGAGAAATACAATTTGGAAGTGAAATATTTTTCAGCTGCAAGTAGCATTAATAGTAATTGCCACTTAGTGAACTTTCAGTTGGTAGAAACAAAACCATCAAAATGATAATTGTAGGATTCGTTGGGATTTAGATTGATTAGCAAACCAGACAAACCAAGTGGGCAGCCAGAACTCTGGCTCACAAGAAATCAGCAGAGCTTATCTGGAATCAGTGGAGCAAAGCCTGGTTTATTCCATGAGCCTGAAGAATAAACATATGTCATGTCAGAAATAGAACAGTTAGAAACAATCACTGCATGGGATGATGATGAAAAAGAGCTGGAGAAAGATAGAAGGATGATTAGAATTCCTTAAAGCCAGACAGCTGACTTAAGGATGTAAATGAGACCAGCCTGGCATTATGGTGGAATCATCATTGTGTGAAGCTCTTGATAAATGTCTTTGTCAGCTCTCTTCATTAGGTGAAAGAAATTCACATACATTGCAAATGGGAAAGAGAGCTGTAAAGATGCCTCGTGAAATGAGCTGTTTTGGTTTTTTTTAATGAGATAATTTAATTTGATTTCCTCTGAACTTGAGGAAATGAAGTGTTTACCAGCTGCCAATCAACTGAAATCTCTCTTCTTCTTTGGAATTGTCCTTTGAAATGGTTTATTTTTCTCTATTGGAAAGGGAAAATATCAAGTCTTCAGGGAGTTTATTATCTGTAAAGAAATTGTGAATTACTTTAGAATAGTTCCATTATGATCTCTCAACTCATTGCTTGATGGTGTGGGCTTTATTTTAAGATTTTTCACAATCTCAAATCTTAATTCTTCTGCTTTGTTAAACGTTGGCCAATTTTGAAATATCTGAACTGAGCTTAAGCCTATGGAAGGACCTGTAGTGAGGGTGAAAAGCTAAAATACCTCCTTCCCAAAGCAAGCACACTCAACCATGCTGTTCTCTTTGCATGCACTGGGCGGACATGTGTGACCTATGCTCTGTGCCAGCCTATAGCCTCAGTCTTAGGACATAATTAAATTAAAAGAAGCTTTCCTTATCTCAGAAAAGGTTCTTTCAGGCCATTCATAAATTTTAGATGGGACTCAGCTCGTAATTTTCTTTTCCCATTATCTCCTGCCATTCTGTGAGAGGAGAACACTTTGTTCTCTACAACAATCTTTACTCGGAGCTTTGGTTTCTTACAGAAGCAATTAACTAGTAAAGACCTTGGCTCTTTATAGGCAGCTTCACCAAGGTATGCAGGTTGAACAAATTCCCTACCCAAGGATGGGTTTTATTCCAGCTTGGCATTCCCCATTTGTGCCTTCTGCTCTTGCCTGAACACACATTGACAGCTCCAGTTAGAGATACAAATTTAGATTCAGGGAATGTGGCTTGATAGAATTGTTCATTCCACAGTATATTTTAACATTATGGGCTGTCTTGGACATTAAAACGTTATCATTGAGTAGAAGTTTGATTACAAAGGTGCAGGCTTATCTACTCTGTAATGCTATTGTTGATGTCTGCCTTTATTTGCCATTCTTTCATTGACTTACAGGGAAAGATTTGACTGTAAGTTTTATTTCCTCTGTTACTATTTTTGCTACAACACAACCCCCCCAGCTCTGTGCCACTCTAACTGCTGGTTTCCCTTTTCTTCTAGTTTGCTGTTTTGTGGTCCATAAGAGGTGCCATGAGTTTGTTACCTTCTCTTGTCCCGGGGCTGACAAGGGACCCGACACTGATGTAAGTATAAGTACTTCACATTTAACGTTTTGCTTTTAGACCTAATCTTACGCTATTGTTACTGTCTAGCTGTGAGAATGAATTACAAACAGTATTTGTAGGCTCTTTATGAGAGGTAATTGTGGTCTGAGTGGGTTTTAGCAGTTCTGAAGTGGATACCTTTGGACTGTAAGATCTATTTCTGGTAAAAAAAAATAACAATGAATGTGTGATTGAGAGCAATATCCCACAGAATGTGACAACCCTGAGTTGTTTGTCCAAGCATGAAGTCAGAGTTTTACTTTTTGTTTGCTTTATGCTGGATGTGGTTTATATTAACAGTTCCCAGGAAAAGCTGAGGCTTTTTTGTAGCCATCTTATCTCAAGGTATATCTTCAGAGTTCATTCTGCTCCTTGTTCTTTGCACACAATCTCAAAATTCCCCTATGAGGACAGGCTGAGAGAGCTGGGGCTGTTCAGCCTAGAGAAGAGAAGGCTCTGAGGAGACCTTGGGGCAGCCTTCAGGTACCCAAAGGGGATGCTCCAAGAAAGCTAGGCAGGGACTTTTTGCAAGGGCTTGTAGGAAAGGGCCAAGAGGGAATAGATCGAAGCTTGAGGAGGGTGGATTTAGACTGCAGATTAGGAAGAAAATCTTTCCAGTGAGAATGGTGAGACACTGGAACAGGTTGCCCAGGGATGTGGTGGATGTCCCCTTCCTGGAGGCATTCAAGGCCATGTTGCATGAGGCACTGAGCAATCTGGTCTAGTGAAAAGTGTCCCTGCCCATGGCAGGGGGTTGGAACTGGATGACCTTTAAGGTCCTTTCCAACTTAAACCATTCTATGAATCTCCATCTATTAGATGACAGTTAGTTCAACTGGCTTCTCTGAGATTGGTTTCTGAAAAGATTCTTGTCATGCTTGAGCTGGAATACCAGTCAGGATACACCCATTCTGTACTGTCAGTAATTCCATATACACATAGCACTTCTGGTCAACAACAGCCAGCTTTTACTTTCACCACATCTGCTTGCATGGTGAGACACGTGTGCAAGAACTTGGTGTCGCCCTGCTGAAATGATCAACTAATCTTGTTTGTTCACATAAAAATAACATTTCTTTGGGTTTTATAAATTGTGCTTTACAGTGAAGTAATGTAACATCTGCTTATGGGAACAATGCATTCCAAGTGCTCTTTGTCTGAACAGCTCTGTTTTGTTTCTTATAACATATTCATGCTCTAGATTGTAGGTTATTATCCCTTCTGATGAAATGCACCAGAAGACTTTTCTTTCTAGGTTTTAATGGGCTTGAATTGTTTTAATATGCCAGCCATGAGATCAAGGCACAATATATGGGCAGGAACTGGTGGGGGGGTTGGAAAACTTGCCATGTTAAAAAGTTTCCTTGCTTTTTAATGAAAGTACAGGGGAGTGCTGAAAAGCTGAGAAGAATTTTAATAACAGTTTAGTTTTAACATGTTTCACATAATCTAACTCCAAGTACCTAGGAAGGATGCTCCCATTAGGAGTGTAGTTATCCTGTTCAGCTTCTCCTGTTTAGCTGATGGAGATGGTCACTTGCAGAGTTCTTCAATACTTTGGAGTGTGGAGGTTGACTCTGTTTAGGTAGGGAAACAATTAGAGCAGCCTTTTGGAATTTGAAGTGCCTTGAGCTACAGGGACACTGAAATCCAAGTCTGCCCCTGTCTGGGTGAGTGTTCTCATCAATAAACTACCATGCAGAATGCAGGTGGTAACACCTAGCCACATTGTAGTAGTCCCAGAAGGCTTTAGCTGTAGTCAATCCATTTGCATCCTAGTGGATGACATTTGAGTGATTCTCTGCATTCTATGAGAATGCATTCTGTGGTGCATTCCATTCACCTTCTATAGTGAGCACATGGGCAGTGCCAGTCCTGACACTGTACTGTGCACCACAGGACCTGATCTCCTGGAAACTCTTACCTCCAGCTTAGTAGGCAAAATTTGCATGTTAGGCAAATGCCTGCTCTTACTAAGCTGAGTTAAGGTCCCCGAGAGCAGGTATGAACCAAGGTACATGGCAGTGCCATATTCACCCCACTGTGCGTGTCTGTGGCTGTTTTGGCAGCACTCAGGCTGGGTGGAATGTGACTTCGTGGGTGTCAGTGAGAAAATTCTGCTGAGCTTCAAAGGGGCCAGAATTTCAGCAACAGTCTGATCAATTAAAGAATATCTGCTTAATTGCTTGATTTCTAAATATAGTCCACACCTATGAACAATACATTGCTGACTTGCTTTGGTCCGTCCTAAAGCCACAAGTAGAATAAACCACTTCAATCTAGTTTTAACTTACTGCTTAGCTGTGCTTAAGAGATGTTAATGAAAATTATTGTTGGTTGCCAGTGTTATGGTGACACTCATGAGGTCCTCTGTCCTTATAATGGATGAGTTGACTCTTGAAGGTGGTGTTGGTTATTCTTAATAAAACAGGGATTCTTCAGGGCTTTTCGTCTAAAGATCATAAATGAGGAAACACAATTTTTCTGTGAGACTGTTTAATTTTATTGACTCTCTTCACAGTTACAGAATCTGTTCTGTGGCAGGTTGTTAATAGTCTTTAATATTGCTGCTTGCATATCCTGATTTGTTTGGGTTTTGGCCTTGGTGATTAAATAAATCAGCCCTAGTGCCTTATTTTAATATTTGGGTTACCAAATGATCATTTTCAGTATTTACTCAGAGGCAATATTTCAAAACCACTTTGAAGATTAAAAGCAAATAGAAAATAAATTCATTTTACTAAAATTGTGCTACATTAGTGGCTCCCATTACACAGAGGATTGCAGAATGTTACACTTTAATTTACTGAAATGTTTGACTCTAACGTCTGCCCTTTTACAGTTCAGTAAATTATTCCTATCTCAGGCCAAGCCCCATTCTGAAATGTGGTGTGCTGCAAAGCTTATCATAATATTTAGCAGATTTTTAAATACTAAAAAGCCCTTTCCTAAATTCTTTTGTGCAGGTGCACAATTAATTTGCATGCTCAAATTCTCCCGTGTCTTTGCATGGTGTGGCCTTTCCAGTCACTGCAAAAGTAATATTGTCATTAATGAAATGACATTTCCCATAGTAATAATTATACATGATAGTAATTATACACTGTAATAGTATTTATTACATTTTAGAACAATACTTTTACATTATCCTGCACTCTACTTTCAGCCTAAATGAGGCAATCCTCACAAATGCATCATAAGAATAATTGTCAGCTAAAACTGTTGCAGTTCAGCAGGAGAATCTGAGGTCTAACAGTCAGCTGGGTGCCCTGTGATGGGTGACACTCGAGGCTGAAATGCAAAACGTTTCAAACTACAAAACGTTTCCCACTCAGGAGCAAACCTGCCTTTAGGAGCCCAGGGAGGCATTTCCTGCAGGCAGCTCCTGCAGGTAAGCGTTCACAGACGTCCCTGTGGAGGCCAGAGTTATCTGGGACACGATTGCAAGGGCTTATTTGTAGATTTGTCTGAAGGCAGGGTAGTACAGCCCCCGTGCTCCCTGCCTCCAGGGACAGCAGAGTTTCTCAGCAGTGGCTTTATTAGTCGCTTAGGAACGCTCCAAAGGAGAGAAAACCTATCATTTTTAGAAACTTCCCTCTGACTTCCATGAAAGCTTAATGTGTACATGTGGCTGAAGGGTTGAAGTATACATCCTTAAAGTACTCTTTTGGAAGTCAAATTTGAACTACTTCAAAAATAAAACTGTGTACAGGGAGATTTCTGTCGTGTAGTTATTTACAAAGCATTTGTAATGTGTTTTGGCTGCAGCAGTTCCCTGCAGAAATTAATATGCTGGGAGACCAGTGGGAATTTGCCATTTGTATGATTGTTTGCAGTATAATAGCAGTAGGGTTGGGTTCAGCCTTAGGCTTGGAGCAGTGTTTATGGTCCCCCTTTACTGCAGCATTGTGCTCTTCAGTTTGATACCTGTGCTCTTGATACAGACAATGTGAAGGATCTTCCTTCTGTCACACCTCTCTAGTAAGCAAGAGCAGATTAATATAATGGGGCTGTTCTGAAGGGTTAAGGTGTCTTGACCAGATTTCTTTTTCTCTTCCAAGTAGTGCTGAAATATTTTAATTTTTAATTCCTCCTTCTTTTAAATTTATTTCTTTATTTAATTTATTTTCCCTACTGGCCTTTAATTATTTTGCCAGACTGTTCACATGTAGGAGGCTGGGTTTAGAGTGAAAAAGATAGTTGCTTACTGGTCTTGGAAATTAAAATAACAAACAAACACAGACCCAAAACCCAAACCAAACCCTCATGAAAAGACAGTAACTGGAAGCATAGTATTAAGACTTGAGTGTAGGAACTAGTTAGAAAGGAATTTTAATCAGAAAGCTTTGCAGTCTTTTTCCAGGGATAATGAAATGCAGCAGCAGGACATGTCTGATTTGCTGTTAACCATTTGGTTGTTTTTAGAATGAAAAAAACCCACAGCTATAATCTGTTTAACATCATGAGTGACCTGAGCAACAAACAAGCATCACTCACGAATATTATCATAGAATCATCGACTTATTTACATTGGAAAAGACCTTTAAGATCATTGAGTCCAACCATAAAAATAGGTTTTTATTAAGCTAATCTGAATCATGGATAATAGACAATCCTGTCCTAAAAACAATTACATGAAAACTCTTCACAAACGATAGACAAAGGCAGGAAGAGCTGGCAAGATCCAGTTTGCCACTTGCCAGATTAGCAAAACTGCTCTCTGAAAGGGAAGCCTGTTTGAATTTTTGGAACTGATTGTTAATAAATGTAACAATCTAAGCTATAAAGTTTTTCATTGTGTGCCCTAAACAATGAAAATATAAAGCCCCCTCTATTTACAAATCGAGATGTGTTCTCTCATTAAGAAAATTACTAGTCATAATAGCTTTGTTGGCAGTAGGCATTATGAGGTGGGAACAGTAGGTAATATTCTGATTAGAAACCAGTTCCAATGCAAACATAACTTTTGTCAAAATATGGTCTTCCTTCTTATCTTACTATTCCACTCTCCCTCAAAAGCTGCACCTAGATTAACAAAATGAACAGAATCAGTGTCAATGCAATAAAGACATTTTACAGGAGAGCAAGGATCTTTTTATTCCAAAAAATAAGTATTCTATTTCTTGTGATTACTCTGATTTCTCAATCTCTGCGGAGTGTTTGAAGTGGTGCATGGAGAACGAAAGGTTTCATGCTTATGACTTTGACTTCACAGCCCTAAAAATTAACCATAGGGAAAACTTCCTTACATAACTTATCAAATTTTTTCCCCCTTGTTTTTAACTGGTGCTGTGCACAGCTAGAATGGCTCATGAGGAAATGTGGGTGTTTGGGTAATATTGACAATGAAGTTTTAATTTGAACAGGATCAGTCCTGAGGTGAGACTTCTTTTAATGGAAGGGAGAGAAATTAAAGAAGAAAATCTGCCCCAAAGGACCCTGTGTATATTGAGTGTATGTGCTGTTTATATTCAGCTGGCATCTGAAGGAGGTTCATGTGTATGGTAGGGAGGATGTGCCTCAACTTCCTACCTCATGTGCTCTTAAACTTGAACAGCATTTTATGTCCCTTGACTTTCCTCTCCCCTTACCAGATTCTTCAGACTTGCCTTATTTTCCCAGCCATCTCACTAAACAGAATCCAGCCATATGTCACCCTCTCCACCTTATGTTCATCAGCAGTTGGCAGGAACTGCCTGTGTTCAAGAATTTGCTCCTCACCTGCCTGTGGGTGGTTTCCCACTGCTCGGTGCCCATGCCCAGTTTATTTACTGCTCAGCCAGCTCAGTGCTTCTTTGGGGCTGGGTTTTAATTGCTCGTAGCTGGCTGTTACAGAAGCGTTCATGGCACTGCTCACCTAAAAGCTTTCAGTGCAGTAGCTGGAAGCAGCTTCCCTGGTTATTCGAGAGCAGCTCAGGCACTGGAAGATGTTTGCATACATCATCTACTGAGAAAGCATTTGTGCCTTCTATTCCTAAATGAAAGCACAGGCTCCTTTTTATTGCACCTAAAATGGCTTTTAAGGTAGAGTGAATGATTCTGAAGGAAAACAGAACTAAATTACAAGGGGAGAGGTTCACGAACATTTACAACTACTTTAATTCCTACCCCTTCCATCTATCCTGCAACACAATCCTGGAACTGAGTCGCTTAGTTTGTCCATCTGCAGAAGATGCATGGAAAAATTACACTGCAGCACTGGAAAGAGCTCTCTGGATCCTCTCCTCATCGATGCCCCGCTTATAGGAAATCCGTGACGGGTGACTGTCCACACAGAGTGTGACTCCAGAGGCACATCTGCTCAGCTATTCCACAGCAGCCCTTTGAGCCTTCAGCCTGTGGAGCTTGCACCTCACACTGGGTGTGTGGTTTCACTAACATTCTGTTACGGTCTCTGAACTTTGAAAGCTCACGCTTTTGAAAGCTTTTTGGTTTATAAAGAATATAAATTTTATTTTCCCAATCCAGAATATTTCAAATGCTGTTTAATTGTATCATAAAAATAAAAAACCACCAAACCAACAATTAGAATGCATATAGAATGCATATTTTTATTTTCTAGGCTTTGTCTGTGCAATACACAGTGTGAGGTGGATGATGTACGGAAGGGTTAATAGTTAAACAGAGGCAGTTCTGCTGAAAGAGTTAGGGAATTTTTATAAATGCTGCATCTAAAAATATCAGTGATCTTCATAAGTTAGCACTGGAGAACAATTAGGCAGTGATATTATAAAAGGAGAACTCTCAGCAAAGTTCCTCCCAATAGGACAAAGAGATCTTGTTGACAGGGCTGCGTTTTTTGTGGCAGTTAGCTACAACTGATTAAGCAATCTGGCTGTTAATTTCACAATCAAAACCTTTTCTAGTTCCCCAAATTGAAGTTGATGTTTTTCCAACAGCCCTTATTTCTTCAATTCTGAAGAATACATTTGTGACATTTAAGTTGAATTATTTCCTTGTCTTCTTTTACTTACCCTTTGCAAAAGTTTGTTGTGTGTGTAATGACATTGGGATTTAGGGGAGAAGAATGCTGAAGACTTAATGATAATCTACTTTCTTACATGAGATGTCACGTTTGATATGTGCCATAGACATTTCCATCAGGTTCCACCCCCACAATCATGCTTTTAATGTCTGCTTATGGCACACTGAACTTATTCACTAGAAGGAACATCCACAGGCCCAGACCACTGAGAAAACCTTGCTGAATGCCAGGCAGTTTTAGCAGTGCCTGTTTCTTGAGGTGGCAGTTCTTGCACCAAAATTAGATGAAATCTTAATTTGGAATAAAACGAGTGGGCTAATTTTGAAAAGCACTGTGGATCCCATATGCCACAAATAATTCTGGAATGTGTCACCAGAGAGCATACCTAGCTCTTTGTGAATTGTTGGTAGCTGTTTCCTTGGGGTGTTGGGAGAAATTTGCTGATCGGTGCTGAGTTAAACTGGTAAAGCCTTGTGTTTTCAGTATCAATCACACAACTCCAGTAAACCATCTATGGCACTGGGTAAAAAAGAACAACTTGTACTTTGTAGGAGAGAGCAAGTTTCTTTTATCAAGGGTGTTTTGACCCTGGAACAGAGCAATGAAGGAGAGGGAGGAAAAGCAGGGAGGAGAGGTAGAGATGCATCCTGGCTGACAAAGGAGCAGCTGTCATCCTCTTGCATCTGAGCTGTTTATCTAACTGATCCTGGTAAAGCATTTGGGTAGCTTTGCATCAACAACAACAGTTCAGTTTCACCCCTGGGGGTGGTTTTGTCTTGTGTTGGTTTCCTGTTGATTTCTGCTGTCCATTACTGGGCTGATGCTCTTAAAAGATCCGAATAATGAATGGGTTTTTCTTCAGGCTTTAGAAAAGCTTGGATTTGTCATGAAAGAGGCAGTGAGCTCAGGGCAGGTGTATGAAGTGATACCATTGTCACAAAAGATTTCCTCCCTTTTATAATTGGCTGGATTTTTGTAACAAGCCAACGAAACTTGATGCAAACAGACTTTGAACCTGCGCTGAAAAAAATCCCAAATCCTGATGCTTCTGTTGAATTAATTTTGTCAGTCATGATTCCTTTCATAATTTGATTTCATTTGCAAATAAACAAACTGTAGCACGGCCCAGGTAATTAATGAAAGTACCAGTGATTGTAGGCTGAGCTCATAAACTAAAAGCAAAAGCATTTAATAAATTCTGGTAATGAGAATTTAATAGCTAAGAGTCAGGTACTGATATTTTTTTCTTCTTCTTCTTTTTTGCCCCCATGAGAAGGGTACCTGCTGAACTAAGGCAGGAAAAAAAAATTTCTTAGTGTTGGGAAACCCATTGTAATCTGTAACAAAGCTACCTTCAGGTCTGTTTCTATGGCAACAGGAGCATCAGACCTGCAGAGAATGGACCAGAAAGGAGATAAAAGCCTCTGTGAAAATAGTTATAAAAAGCATATGCATAGCTTTGACTGTTTGTGTTTCTTTGTATGAAAAAAAACAACCAGAAAAGCTAAAAGCCTGAGGTTATTGAAAACCTGGTTATTATAGTAGCTATTTGGGTTAGACCCAGATAGGAGAACTGATAGAATAATTGTAGATTGTTAACTTTTGGGGCGCTAATTAAGAAGGCTTTGCAAAACAATGAAATCTCAAATCCAAACTTGCTATAAACAATATAACTTCTGAAGTGGCTTTTCTGTAGCTCTCTTAAAAAAAAAAAAAAAGGCATTTTCTGAACCTTGGGCTCTTCATATTTTTAAATGAAAGTTATCATGAGGTGGGAAATGATAAATCTTTGGTCTGCAAATAGCCTTTTCTCCTATCAACTAACTGTGTCATTATTATCATATTTTCTTTTTTGGTGACTGATTGCAAGTGTGTGAATTGTAAATCACAGGCTGACAGTCCATGTGGTCAGTGTTGTTCTTCTTCAATCTGTTTACCTGTTGTATTGTGGAAATCAACAATCTATTCAGAAGAAACCTGTTCAAAATATTCTGTATTACAATCACTTGAAATCTGACATTATCCCAAATTCTTTGCCTTTAATTAAAGACAATTTGAGCCATAGAATCCAGGCATGCAACAGGAAGATGACCTGGCAATCTTTTCTTATAAAGTAGTTCTATGAAATCCTTCCTTTAGTCAAAATCCACTCTTTATTTTTCAAGGGCTATATTAGTACCTACAGGTTGACCTACTTACAAGTAAGTGAGTCATGTTGTATTGTTAAGTCTGAAGCCCAAAATCCCATTCCTCTACGCACATTAACAACCTTTCTTTTTTACCATATTAAAAGGATCTTTACTTAATTAAAACAAGTTAGAATTCTAATAAGAAGAGAGTTTAATTTATGTGGTTGTTCTCAAAGTTTATTCAGTTTTGTCTTCTTGGCCTTGTTCTACCAAGTGGATTTCAATGCTCAGTCAGGAGGTTTAATGAATATTGGTGGAATATTGGCAGCAAGAGCAGGAGAGTTGAACTTGCTCCCCTGCCCACTGCTGGCAATATCCTGGTAGCTCCCAAATGGCTCTGTCCTCGAAGGGGTGAAAGAGGAAGGAAAATGCTTTTGGAGAAGCCAAAGCAAGAAAAGATAGAAGAGCGAAAAATTAAAAACCAGACCAAATGAACTTTTAGGAGCAGTATGTAATCCCCCAGAGTTTTGTTCAACAGCTGTTACTTGTATCTTCATGTGCCAAGAGCATGATTGGACCATTCATGAAAATAAAAAGAACTCTGTAATCAACAGACTTTGTTCAATATTCCTGCATAAAGAGGATTGGCAATAAATAATGTGAAAGACTTTGGTCAGACACAAATGGGTTTATATTTAACCTGCTTAATTTAGACACAGGCCACACAGAGGTAAAATTAAGAGAAATAGAAATACACTTTTTTTCTTTCATCCTTTTTTTTTTTTTTTTATTTCCTGGAAGCTCCTTACAGAATGAGAGGGGTAGAAAATGTTCTATTCTATCATTCCCCACTAATCCTTTGCTCTTCTGTGAGAAGGTACAGCTGTTTACTGATCTTACAAGCTCAAATTGAATCAAAGCAGTTCCCAGTGCTTTGTATTTGGCAACACTAAAGCCCTGGGGTCAGACGAGGAGACTGCTTCTGCTCCACAAGCTTCACCTAAACTCCTGCAGGCACCCAATCAAGGAGAGACATTCTGTAGCTAAATTAAGTCACTTTAGGGACATAATAGTCCAGAAATGGTACTATAATAGAAGTTTATTTTCAAGTGGTTGTAAATGAATGAGGGGAAAGGTGCCATTTTAGTTTTTCTCACATTAGCTGTCACTGCCCTGCATTTTGTGTTTTCAGTCTGGCTGCTCCTGTCACACTAGTCCATCCACTCAGGTTCATTACTGCTTGTTTTGCCAATACTGTTGGGCTGCACTCCAAGAATTTGGGTTATTAGTCACTGCAATAAAAGACCAATGCATCTTCATCAATACAGCCTTCCAAAAATTAAACGTTTCCTGAAGTTCAAAATGCTCATGTTTAAAAATCATATTCCTCCTGAAGTAGATGATTTTTTTTTTCTTTTACCCTCTGAGAATGTCACACATGGAGATACCTTCAACATGGCTTTTATTTTGTTGTAATTAAGGCCTCTTGGCAGAATTTTCCCTGCTGTAAGGAGAATATGAAATTCCTCATCCGTGCACGTCCATCTGATGTGTACACACAGATGTAGTTCATTTTACATCTTCATTAGTGTTTGTGCTCACCAGCAGAGCATCAACAGGAGCTGCAAGGAGGCACTTGGAGCGTTTGGAAATTAGACTAATCAATCATAGACACCTGCTCAGGGAGTGTGCCACTGTGTTAGATGAAGTCTAAAATTACAAGGTATCCACTGTTTGCTGTGGCTTTTTCTTACGTAGTTGCATGCCTCTTTGAGCGTGAACAGTCTCGTGAGATTCAACAAAACCAGGTGCAGGGTCCTGGTCTGGGGTCAGAACAATCCTCATTACCAATACAGGCTGGGGATGAGGCGATTGAAAGCAGCCCTGCAGAAAAGGACTTGGAGGCGGTGAGACTTGGTGGGTGAGAAGCTGGGCGTGAGTCAATAGTGTGAGCTGGTAGCCTAGAAGGCCAATGGCATCCTAGGCTGCATCCAAAGCAGTGTGGCCAGCAGGGCGAGAGAGGTGATTCTGTCCCTCTACTCTGGGGAGGCCTCACCTGGAGTAGTGTCCAGCTCTGGAGCCCTCAACACAGGAAGGACATGGATCTGGTGAAGCAAGTCCAGAGGAGGGTCACAAAAATTATCAGGGCGTTAGAGCACCTCTCCTGTGAGGATAGGCAGAGGAAGCTGAGGTATTCAGCCTGGAGAAGAGAAGGCTGCAGAGGAACTGTTTGCAAAGACCTGCAATGACAGGATGAGGGGCAATGGTTTGAAATTAGAGAAGAGTAGATTTAGATTCGATGTTAGGAACAAGTTCTGCACTGTGAGGGTGGTGGAACTCTGGAACAGGTTGTCCAGAGAGGTAGTTCAGAGTTGAGGCCACATCCTTGGAGATCTTAAAGGTCAGGCTTGACAAGGCTCTGAGTAACCTGATCTGGTGGAGGATGTCCCTACTCACTGCAGGGGTTGGACTAGGTGACCTTTGGAGGTCCCTTCCAAGCCAAACCTTTCTATGATTCTCATGATACACCATAAATTATTTCTTGTACTTGGATGTTGAAGAAAGCATTGCAGTTACACTAATATCTAGGTGGAAAAGGCCCTCAGTACTGCAAGTTATATGGCTCAGCATAGCAGTTTTAAGAAATCACTTCTTTTTCAGGAGAAAATGAGTTTCTCTGAATTGAATGAGGTAACAGTTGAGCTTTGTAAAATGTGCTGAATGCAAAATGCTGCTTTGGAAATTGTGATGGTAAAGATAAATTCAGGAAAAGGTCTTGGGAACAGTAGGTTTCTCAGCGTTTCTAACATTAGTACAAAATTTGCATCCAAGTCAGTGGGAGGCTTTTCAGTGCTTAATGAACTGTGCCTGATTTACAAACTTGGTATTTAAACTGCTTCTTTAACCCAAAAATAAAGAGTATGTAAGATTACAACTTTAATAAAACCTAAAATGATGCAGGGTGTGCTGTACTGCATCTCTTCAGAGCACTTAGGAAAATGGTGATTGTGCAGAAGTCTTCAGCATCTCTTCCACAAAGTCATGGGCAGAAATCCCTTTGGCTGTGATGATGGAGCAGTGAACACTTTGTGCTGCTGAATAATAGTGTTCAGTGATGCCTCTGTAATCAGATAAAAAATTTATAGTTCATTTAGTAGGAAATAGAATATGAAATGATGCCATAGGTATATGGTGTTCTCCTGCTGTCCTGGTTTAGGAGATTCCACGAGGAAATTCTTTCACAGGTGGCTCTCTCTGGCAGATGTTTGTGAGCACTGTGATCTCTGTTAATGACTACCTGGGTCGCAGTCATTGTGACTGAATGAAAAATCTATTTCATATATTTAATGCCTTGTGATTGAAAGAAATATCCCAGGTTGGAAAAGACCTTCGAGATCAAGTCCAACCTATCACCCAACACCAACTAAACCATGGCACTAAGTGCCTCATCCAGTCTTTTTTTAAGCATTACCAGGGATGGTGACTCCACCACCTCCCAGGGCCCATTCCAATGGCCATTGACTCTTTCTGTGAAGAATTTTTTCCTGACACCCAGAGTGTTTTCAGTTGCCCAGCAAGTTTTTTTGGCCTTGTGTAGTTTCAAGTATATGCTGCTATTTAATGATTTATCCTTGACTGGCATGCCTTATGTTGGGATCTTCTTTATCTACAGCCTAATTAAACTAAGTCATATACCATCTGTGTCTAGTTCAATTAAAATGAATTGGACAGATTGACCTCCTTAATACTCTTCAAAGCACGTTATTAGTCTGTACCGTCCCTTCAAGAGAACTTGTCATCTCTTGAGACAATGCTTACTGTCTGCCTAAAGAAAGTTAGAAAAAAAAGCCAATCTGCTCAGCTAAAAGGAAATACAAATGTCTGTTTTGCCACTTTAGAAATGTATAAACGAAGTAAACCTTTGTGAAGGTTTACTTCATGCAAACAGGATGCACACAGGAATTGCAGCCACATTGCAACACAGGCAGCTCCTGCTAATTGTCACCTCAGAGCTCAGATGTCAATGCAGAATCATAAAGGTTGGAAAAGACCTCTAAGATCATCAAGTCCAACCATCAGTCAAGTCCAACCCTCAACCAAACCCCACCATGGCTACTAAGCTGTGTCCCAAAGTGCCATGTCTACATGCTTTTTGAACACCTCCAGGGATGGTGACTCCATCACCTTCCTGGGCAGCCTGTTGCAATGCCTGACCAGATTTTTCTAAATAGCCAATCTAAACCTCTGCTGTCCCTTTCCCCATCCTTTGCCATCACTGTTGGAGCTGGAATTTTGGCATGGTTTGCTCAATGTCCATCCTGATGGCATCATCTTCTCTGCTGCTGTTATTTTTCTGATGCTCAAAAGTTTGTCTTGGGAGCTTTTTGGGGAAACAAGGGTCTTTTGTACCAGGTGTGAAGTGACCAGTTATCTGCAGACAGTAAGCATGGATGTTCTTAGTACAGAGACAGTATTGTACTCATCTAGCAGACACAGCTAAAGTGCTCCATGTATCATGACTTGACAGATGTTCTATATTTAATGTGTAAAATGAGGAGATGTGAACAATCTTTAATTATTTTTTCATTTCCTATGCAAGTTTTCAAATGAGAATTAATGGCATCAAATTACTCTGTTAGATCTGTGCTTTAAAGGTGGCTGCTTGCATTTTAGGCTTATTGAAGAGATTTCTGGACACCTCTTCTTGAACAGAAAGCAGAACTGCTGATAGGTTTTTTTTTCTATATCCTGTCACTGACACTTGTGTGTAACAGTTCTCTGTAAGAAGATAAAAGTATCATTGTGGTTCTGCTACTATTCTTAAAGGGATTTGCTTGACTGGACACGGATAGTGGTATTTTCCTTACGTTCACTTCTGTGTGTCTTGCAATAATTATGCTTTTAACACAACAACTTAGCCTTTTATAACTCTTTTGAGCCCTAACTCTCCTACTAAATGCCTGATCAAAAACTCATCTTTAATAGAAAGCCAGGATTTTCCCTTCTCCATGCGTGCAGGTGGGGTTTCGTTCCTTGCTGGAAGAAACCCCTGCAGAAGATGCTGCCAAAGTGTCTTCATTAACTAACTGACAGAATTTTTGAGCAATGGAGCCCCTTTCCTTCAGATGATAAATCATTTTGCCTGGCTAATTTTTTATTGGATTGGGATTTTATTGGGATTTTTTTATTGGCCGCCTGAGTTCCCTTTCAGGCTTCCTTTGTTGGAGTGGGGACTGGAGCATGCTGCTGTTGTGGTCGATGACAGTGAGTTTTCTGACATTCTGCTAATTATCTCGTTCATAGTTAGTGCAAGAGAGCTGGTGGGAAAAAAAATGGAAAGGAGAGCAAGAAACACAAGCTGGTTTTATTCTCCAGATTAATTTGTTGTAAACACCTGCCAACAACAGTATGCCTGAAGCTAAGGCACCTTGTGAACTGAGCTTCTTTACTGTGTTGGGATTTCCTTTGGGATATTTCACTGTCCTGACCTTGCATAAACCTGCTGCATCCAGAATATCCTCTGTGATTACATGGTGAGATGCTCTGACTGTGCAACATTGTTCCCCAATTGTCTTTAAAACATATTTAATGTTGTTTAAAAAGAAATTGAATTATTCTGCAGAAAGAAAAATGTTTATCTGTTTGTGATACAGAACAACAGGGAAGACAAGTAGTAATTTTTGCTGGTGATTCAGTGGAGGCTGATGGAGCATCTATTAAGTACTTTGGATTGAAGTTTGAGATTTAGCTATAAAATTCATCATCCTGCAATAAAGAAGAAAATTTAATTTCATTGTCAATACGTAAGATGAAAATTTACTAAAGCTGGATGTTACTGTGAGTAAATTGAGTTTGAATTCATTAAGAACCTAGAAACAATCATCAAGTCAGTAATGAAACAGCAGCAAATGCAAAAGCAGGCTTTTAATATTAGCAGAGATTTTGTTGAGCTGCTTGGATGCTTCTTGCCGCTACCTCCTGGTTTTCCACTTTTGAGACTGATTTTCTAAGGAAACTGCACTTGGCTCTTCAGGGCATTTAGTCCATGCTGACTTAAACCATGTTACACCATTTAACTCATCTGACAGCTTCTGTCTCCTGACTGTTGCCCCACCAGTTAGAAATTCACTTGTCTGATTCCATGCTGAGGAATTCCTGATGCTCCCCGGCATCAGGAGCCTCAGCACAGCGAGGAGTAGGTGTCCGCATGGCACTGAGCATTCTTCCAGCACCTCTCACAAGCCTCCCAGGCACTCCACAATCACTCTCTCCACAATCACTCTCTCCACGGGCCTGCAAAGCAAGTGCCTCTTGACACAGGTGCTTTACAAATTGGTAATGAGGCACAGAGGAGATGAGTCCTGCCTGGATCATTCAGAATAGGACCCACTTTCCATTCTCCTGACCTCGAATTTGTTCTAGACCCCGCCTGTATTGCACAGTATGTGTGTCTGCATCTCTCTGCCTGCACAGAGCACTGTGAAAATAAATGATACTGGCTTCTCATCCACAGGAAATGTTTATGAGGATGAGGCTTTCCTTTTAGAGGAGATGGGAAAGAGCAGAGTAAGTTTTCTAATCAAGAAGAAACCAAATCCCTCCCTTAGTAAGGGCTCCATTTGAGTTATTACAGGGTGACATTTCAGGCATTTTTTTAAGGCCATGTGAGAAGATTGAACCTTTGAAAGATATTGAATATTTAAAACCAGTCTTCTAAGACGTTCTGAATTCTCCAGGGACAGATTAATAACTTCAAGCTAGAATGTTTCAAAATAAGAAAGTTATAGTCCAATGAGTTTTTTGCCTACTTAAAATAACCCAGCTGTGAAACTGGATGTGGTACTACGTGTTCTTTGTTCAGAGTTTAAAAATAATTTGAACCCCCAGAGACTGGGAAGCAGATGTCTGTGCTTCAGGATTCAGAAGGCCTCAACAATGGGAATATCTCATTGTCAGCATCCTGATTTCAAATTCATGTGGCACCCAGTTCTTCACAGAAAAGTTCTTTTCTCCACTGGCTTGAGCATGGTTTGTAGATACAGGGGAGTTGGTGGTGAGTTTTTTAACTTGTTCTATGTGCTTGGGCTAATCGCTGTTCCAGTTTGATTGAGCCTTCTCATCACAGGCATTTGTACTATGGGGTTATTTCCAAGTATTAAAAACACGGAGGAAATAATTTGGAGACCCATATTCCCACAGCCCAACCAGCTCAGAGAGTGCTGGGAGAGCAGGACAGCAGTGAGGACCAAAGGCTGTCCCACATGAGTGTGGAAGGTGCCACCAGCCTGGGGTTCCACAGGATCCATGGAGCAATCACTTGCAGGCTGAGTATATGTTAGAGTCTGCTGTTGACTTGGTGTGCACTAAAAATGAAGTTTGCTGACTCAGTTGCTGAGTTTTGCACACAGGTGCCTGGTCTAAGCCCAGAGCATTCACTGGATATGTGGCATGTCCCCTATAGCACAGCACAGAGCTCAGGAGCCTTCTCTTTTCACTCCACTCCTCACAGTGTTCCATTAACATGACATCTCCAATTTTCCTTCTTTAATTTCAGTCTCTTTATCCCCCCTGTTCTTTATTCCTTTGGCGTATTTTTTTCCCTGGCAGTTCTACTGCATTCAGTGCCTCCGTATGGATCTGCTCCGCTCTGAACTAAGAGGAGCATTTCTAAATAGATATTGTCATTTTAACCTGCAGTTACAAAAATAAATCCCCATTTTATTGGATCGACTGCTTCTTCTAAACAGTCCTCTTCATGATGCTGTGGGCATGATAGCTGAGACAGTAGTTTCTGAACACAAATACATGTTCAATTAAGGAGCATTATAGAAAACTTTAGGGGAAAGATTTAACATGAAATCTTGCCCTTTTGTTTTTTTCTTCTTTTTTTGCTAAGAGTAGAAGAATTAATACTTTCCTATAGTGTTTTGTATGCATGGCTTTTGCTGTTGTTCATTTTTTTAGCCTGCAGTTTATATAAAGACAGTTGGAATTGTAGACATTATCCTCTGGAGAGGAGGTTTTTAAACACAGAATCTTCGTTAAGAAACATTCTGTATTCATATCTCAGGCATTATTTTCAGTCTGTGTATTCAACATTTCTTTCTTTAGCTTTGATTTTAAAAGTACCTACCTGATTCACAGTGTCTTTGATTAGACAGACGTGAAAATCCTATCTTGTTTTTAATATCATTGCTTAGTACAGAGGCAGGCTGAGAATAAATTGCTCTTTGTGTTAAATTAATGCTATGTCATTTCTTTTTTTGAGGGAAAGGCTTGAGTGAATCTCAAAGACAGATGTAAATCAGTATTCCCTCATCCTCTGGTTCAAGTTCCTTTACTAGCCATACAAAGCTGCTCTGCTTTTTGGATGATGAGGCTTATGGAGAGCCCAGGGCAGAACTGCCCATCTGCCTCATCGTGGTTGTGAGGCTGGGGCAAGAGTGTGGACATTGAAGGATGGATGCGGTGGCAGTGTGGCATTGATGAGAGGTCCTGCTGTCATCTGCAGGGGTGGAAGTTGCAACTTTATTCTGAGCACAGCTCAGATGATTTTTAATCCAAAGGGGACCCAAGGACGTGTCATTTTTACCTGCTGTTTATTGCTTTTTCGGGTGAATCGGCACTAGATGTCCTAAGGGGTGTTGGTAGAGCACAAGGATGTCTCACTGAACACACCGTATATTGACTTCCTGCCTGCCTTTGAAATTTGAACTAGATGATCTTCAAGGTCCCTTCCAATCCAAAGCATTCTATGATTCTGTGATTTTATTCTGTGGATTTGGCTCTATGGTTTTGGGGGTTAATTGTTTCTCAAATAGTATGTGGAGTGCTTTGGATTTACAGTTGTGGATTTACAATTTAAAGTGGATTGCTTATTCTCTGTACTGTAAAATCAAAGCTTTGCATACTTACTGGCTCAGCAGGTGATCTGCTTTCTTAACTCTTCCCAATTTACTCCATCAAATATCTTATGTAGGATCCTGACTATTCATTGGCAGACTGAAAAGAAGTACAAATGTCCAGGTCAATGAAAAGGTTGAGCTGCATCTGGAGCAGAAGTCATACGTAAGTGGTGTGTATATTGACAGAGTAGCTGGTAATGAGAGGAGGAGTGATAGGCTAAGTGATTGGATAAAGGTACTTTGAAATCTATACTTTATTAGCCTCTGTCACCATCCATAGATCATGAGCACAGATGAATGGGATACATCTGAAATGCTCAGCAGAAGATGGAGTGCAGAAATGTCACCATCTCATATGTAACAGCAGAAAAGAAGGGCAGAGCTGCTGGACTTTAAGTCACTATCTCTGTGTCATGGAGATTGCCTTTTGCAGCCTTTGAGAACTGCTCTTCTTGCAGTGATTTGTTGGCTAAGACTCCGGTTGTGGGGTTTTTTTCTCTTGTTACCTAAAATGCAGTATAATACAAAAAGTGAAGATGACAGGAGAGAAAATCTGACTAATGATACCTGCATTTAGTCTGTGAAATGAGTGACTCAGTGGTCTTAGTTGCACAGATGAGTGTCAGATTTGATCAAAGCTGGCGTGATCCTTCCTCTTATCCTTCTTTTAGTTGTAGGTGTTTACTAGTTTGCTGAGAGGCAGGACTGCCAGGCGCATAATGTATAGTCTCTGGACAATAGTTCAGTGCCTTCCAAATGGAATAGTTTTGTTATTGATTAAAAAAAAGAAAAAAGAAGAAGATGGAAGACCATTATTTTTCTTTTTTTTTTTTTTTGGGGGGGGGGGGGGCACAGGGGGAGGTTAGAACAGCAGCTACTTGGAAAAATCTTCAGAAAACCTCCAGCTGTGCTGGTACAGCTTCTGCTGAGAGAATCTGACGTGGCATGTCAAAAACCAGGTTTGCTGTGACCTTTGAAACTGCCCAGATGACTAAGAAAGGCTTCCACTGAGTCTGGTGTTAGCTAATAAGTTAAACGAATTGCGCTGAGCTGAGTCGTGCTGCTCTCTATAGGGAGATTTATCTCGGGAGCATGAGCTGGTTGAAACGCTCAGAATTTTTATCAGAAGAATTTTTTGATAAAAATATTATTACTGTGATAATAAAACCTCTCTCTAAATGCTTTAGTATAGCTTAACAGGTGATTCAACACAGGGATGTGCCTGCCTCTGTATGTGGAGAGGGGGTCCGCTTGCTTTGGTGGCTACTGCATTAGAAATAAAACTGCTGCCATAAATGCAGAGCTGTGTTTACCCTTCATGTGCTTAAATTTTTATTAAGCTGTGATAAAAGCTTTCCTTTTAATGTTGGGATTGCTGCTGCAGAGTAGCCTTGTTTGTTGTGCCCAACATGAAATATGTACAAAATAAAAATAATAAAACAAGACCTTGCTCTGTCATGCTTAAAGTAGCCGTGGGAGTTGAACGGAATGAGCCTCGATAAATTAATGATGCTAAGTGCTGAAGGAAAATGGAAAAGTGATGAATGCAAGTAGAGAGGTGCCAACCTTTAATACTGTGATTGACGAGGCAGGCACATAGGTAATGGCAGAAACTGTGGGCAGGGATGGAAAGCAGTGAATGAACTTCAAGCAATGGGGTGAAGCTGGGACTGCCAGAAGTTAGTAAAGACATATTTTGTTTAGCCACTTTAAAAACTGTGTTTATTTTAGGGAAGATAATATGATTTTGTAAGTACTTAACACATCATTATTACTCTTTTTATCTTGTAACCATGTGTTATATTCTGCTACAAGTCTAATTTGACTTTTTCTGGTATTTTATAATGGCTCTCTATTTTGGTTTGAGCTTGAGCAAATATTATTTCTAGTTTTCAATTATGTTTTTCGTAGAGGCTGTATTTTTATAGATTTCTGTGCCAGATTCAGTCAGTCATGATCAGCTTTGGGTTTTTGTTGGGTTTTTTTTTTGTGGTTTGGATTTTTTTCACCTTGCTCATAGTAACCTGGGGCAGCTTATTTAACATGAAGTTGAAGCCTTGTTGCAATGCTGCGTGTCAGCTGGGGTCAGAGTCTTATGCATGACAATAAAGTAATTGGCACAGGTACAGCACAGTGTTCCTAGTTTGGGAATTGAATTCAATTTTGCTTTGATTGCATGTCGGAATAACATGGTTAGACTCTTTGGCCTTGTCCCCCATGCACACACAGGTACAATCAGCGGCTGCTCTCAGTGACAGCACAAATGATGGAGTAGGCAGCAGTGCCTGTGGCTGGCATTTCTGCTCTCAGGTGAATTAGAAAGAACTTTTCATTTCATGGACCTCATCTCCTTTGTGATTTGTCTTTCTTACAATTTCCTTGTAATCAAAGGATGTTACAAGTTTTTGGATAACTTCCTGTGTGACCTGGTCTGGCTGATCATCCTGCTCTGACAGGGGGCTTGGACTAAATGATCTTTTGAGGTCCCTTCCAACCCTTAACATTCTGTAATACCCACACATTCCCACACAATTTGTTCCTCTGGAATTAATCTGAAGAGCGGTTGATGCAACGACAGCTACCAGTTTTGGCTTCAAAAATATGTCAGATTACAAAAGCACCTGCAAAGGCCGAGTCTGCTCTAGCAATCGAGTGCTTTGTCATTATCCACTGCACTGGGTACAAGGTGCAAGAGCTGGCCATAGGTCTCATGAAACAATGCAGTGTGTTCTAACTAAAGTCTAAGTGTAATTAGCATGTGGATGTGATCTTGACTGAACATGAATGTCCAGA
The DNA here is from genome assembly GCF_026170545.1 of Melanerpes formicivorus. NCBI lineage: Eukaryota > Metazoa > Chordata > Aves > Piciformes > Picidae > Melanerpes > Melanerpes formicivorus. The sequence goes on along the minus strand of NW_027142373.1, from coordinate 4,176,367 downwards.
CTATGGGGAAGAAGTTAAGATCATAGAATCATTAAGTGGCTTATGTTGAAAGGGACCTTAGATATTATCTGCTCCAACCTCCCCGCCATGGGTAGGGTTGCCTCTCAACTAGACTCAGATGCTTAAGGCCTCATGCAGCCTGGCTTTGAATACTCCCAGGGAAGAGGCATCCACAACCTTCCTGGCAACCTATTCCAGAGTCTCCCCACCCTCCTACTGAAGACCTTGTTCCTAACATCCAGTCTAACTCTACTCTCTCTCAGTTTAAAATCATTCCCCCTTGTCCTGTCTCTAGACACTCTCCTGAAACATCCCTTTCCAGCCTTCCTGTAGGATCTCTTCTGATGGTTGAAGGCAGCTCTAAGGTCCCCCTGGAATCCTCTCTTGTCCAGGCTGAACACCCCCAGCTGCCTCAGCCTGTCCTCATAGCAGAGGTGCTCCAGCCCTTGCGTCACCTTTGTGGCCCTCCTGTGGAATGAAAGTCCCAATAAAGGGCAATGCATGAAACAGATCCTTTTCCCTGAGGATGTAACTTTATGTTAGTCATTAAGCAACTTCAAGCTAATTGCATTATGTTGCCATCTAAGAACTTCGATTATATGTTGTAAAAGGGTTATCTGAAACCATTTGTTTTCTTTTAAATGTGAAAGTTCAAATGGAGGACATCTATTGTTTCCTTGTGTTTGTTTCCTTTAGTGGTGGGGAGAGCTTTGCTGCGATGAAGTGAGTTTTCTTAAGGACTCTTGGAGACATCATGTAATTTCTGGCTGCCAATTTATAAATATTTGCTTTGCATTGAACTTTTCCCATGTTTTGCACTTGGTGTAGTCTGTTACAGAAGGATTTTTCTCCCTGGTTTTTGTATTTTATCTCAGACTCAATAAAACCCCACCTTGAATTCACTCCAGCTTCTTCTTGATGGGCTCTGAATGTCTTAACTTGTTGCCAAGATGGCCCATCTAGAAAAAGTGATGTATATTTTAGTCACAGCATGAATTTTCCTGTGATGCTACAGGACCAGTGCTAGCAAAACTTTTTTTCCCAGTTGGTTTGTTGGTTTGTGTGTTTTTTCCCCTTCCTTTGCGCCAGTCTTCTACATGTTTGCCATATCAGATTTTTTTTCTTTCAGCAGGATTAATATTGTGCAATTCCATTTGTTCCTGGGATTAATTTTAATAATTGTTTTTGATGCAGCCTTACAAAGGCTTAGCTAGAAAGCACCTATGTCCATTTAGATATTGGGATTACAGGGCAAGACCACTTTCTTTTCTTCTCTCAAAGCATGACCTTACTTGCAGATAAGGGGAAAAATGCACTTTTTTAGCTGCTATATATACAAGCAATTCTCATAGATGCCTGCTCTGTGATCCCTGACTAGAATTTGCCCTGTAATACCTTTAATGAATAAAACTTAAGATCTTTCCAGTGTTTGTATTTCCTCCGTAGTGGCATCAGTCTGCTAGGCTCCCAGCTAAAGACTGTATCAAAGTGGTGCAAGTAGCAACGAGCAGACAAGTGTCCAACCTGACTTGCCTCATGCTGGCCAATTAATTACAGGTGTAATCATGGTAGGGACTCCCAGTATGGTGTGGATGACTGAATGTTGTAGCTAAATGGCACAACATTTTCTCCTCTGTTACCAGAACAATTTTTTTTTAAGCTCTTCCTTTATTCTTTACTCTTTATTTTTCTGTCTGTTGCTCTTGAATATACATTTTCTGTATAAAATGGACCTGGTAATGCTCAAGAGGATGAACTTTAACAATGATGGATGACTTGTATAGCAATATTCAGGGTGCCATCAATTTGCACTGCCTGGGATCCTTCATGCCAAAGAAAAGGAGGAATGAGAAATGTGTGCAAGAGCCGTACCTGACCTGTAACCTCAGGAACTGTTACAGTTGGTGGTGTAAACCAGGCTGGTTTGAAGGTTTGGCCTTGGTTTGATAGTTTCTGTCACCGGTGGAGAGTGTTATATCTATTGTAGATATACACAGCAATGCTTTCTACAGCTGGGAAATTTCCAGTCAGAGGCTTCACTGGGGAGTCTTCTTACCCACAAGTGATTTCTGGAATTAAAGGGTCTGTGCTGGCCTTCCCCTTGTAGGAAGCACTGTGCCAGCAGAATGCTTCTAGGCAGGCTTTCTTCCAAGCAGAAAGCCTTCAGTGTCATCTGGGAAGCTCCTTTGTCATCAGCAGCCTTAAGAAAAACACTTATTAAAGGAGGAGAAGGAAAAATGCTTATTACTGAAAATTGTGTCCATGGAATGGTCTCAGGGTGAGCATATTCAAAATGTCTGTCTGGGAGATGATGCTGCAGTGTTACTAAATGGTTTGCTGAGGCCTTTCTGTATCTCCATTTTTTTTTTTTTTTTTTGCTTTGAGCAGTGCAGAGTTAATTGCCTGATATTAAATATTTATAGATTTTATTGTTATTCATTGCTAAATGCTGTAAGGACTTTTCCTGATGCTGGAAAGCAGTCAAGACTCATTCAGTCTTAAGGAGCAGTCTTAGGAGATGGCAGCCCTGAGGAAATCCTCCTTTCAGGGCTTGAAGCACTGGAGCTGCCCTTCTCCTAATGTGATTACAACAGTCCTCATTGTGTTCAGATTTTTGATTAGCAAACCTCAAAGGGTCAAATTCAGCCCAAGGGACGGAAGATTTGTGTCAGTTCTTATTTGCAGTCTAAGTGTGCTCTCAACTGTGGTAACAATGAAGGACTTTCCTCCCCAGATAGTAGCATCGCAACTAAGTGCTGCCAAGTGTTGGAGAATCCAGGGTCTGTGCTAAAAGCCTGTCGCTCCTTCAGGGGTTTATGATGTGCCAATAAGTTTTTCTTCAAGTTTCAATATTGTTTTCTGAGGTTTTAATGAGATAACAAATAACACTGCTGCACTGCTATGGCAAAATGCCATGGATCAGGTAGCTTAGCTGAGATGTCTGCCATTGTAAGGTCAGCATTTGAGTACCAAAGCTCTTGCCAGAACAGCTTGAACATTCAGTCTTTGCTGCCTTTTTATAGCTGGTTTTACCTTACTCAGAGGAGTAGGATCAGTGACTTTTTCAAAAAAGGAGATAGTGATGTTGCTAGAGAAAAGATACCAAATGCTCTATAAATACTAACGAGTCTAATTTCTCTGCATTCCTTGGTCTGCAGAATGCAATGTGCTTGAATTCCTCTTCTGAAGAAGGGTTATTTAGACATATGGAAAAACATCTGTTCAAGGCATAAATAAATAGTGTTCCAGTGGGTTATACAATGTGAAAGACCATTCAAGGACTCTGTGCCTTACTGTCTGCCATGATATAATCCTGGCTATGATTTCTTGAAAGCATTTTTTAAAGGAAGGGAAGGGGAAAGGGAAAAGGAAAAGGAAATGAAAAGGGAAAGGAAAGGGAGAGAAAATTATGTATGTTCCAGTGCTTAACCTGAAGTGAAAGACACATATGGAGCTCTAGGGTGTGTAGAGTTCTCTGGGACAGACCAAATTCTCTTTGGATTTCCTTTTTGACTGTTAAGGAAACACCTTCCTGCAGTACTCAGTTTCCATAAACAAATCTGTACAGTAGTTAGTGAGGCTGGCTTGAATTTGGAACCATATGTTGATATATATGGATATTCCATCCTCCTCTTTGGTAGCAATACAGCCAGACACAGAAATATCTCTACTTGGAAGTATACTGAAGCATACAGATGCTGCTGTGGGAGGTGGGAAGGAGACAAGGTGCTGTGTAAATAAGTGGGTAAAGGTTTAGTGAGAAGGTGTAAAGTGTGAGTTTATAAATTGGTGGGTTCTTCTGGTAGCACCATTTAGAGGGGAATATGGAGTTTGCTTTGGTTTGCTGTTGTCAGCAGTCAGGAGGTTTGGAGTCACTTTCTTAAGTCTTCCCATGCTAGCAATGACTTGACTTATTCTGAGAGGGTGTTTGGAGTCATTCCCATTTCCCCTGTGTTCTTGGATGAATGTGTGCCACTTTCCTGTGTGAACAGCACTTGAACTATGGCAGATGTTGAATTGTTTGGCCTGACACCACTGCACCCAGGGTCACTGCTTTTACAGACAAACCAGGGCTTTTTTCAGGTGAGGTTGTGTTTCAGCCTTCATCTTGTCTCATTCTCTTTTTAGGTGAATGAAAGAAGAATAGTGTGATCTCCAGCTGAGGAGAATGGGGAGGGGGTGTGTGTGTGGAATTGGGGTCCTATCATCTCTAGCATAAGTGATGGGCAATCTGAGCAATCTGATCTGGTTGGGGATGTCCCTGCTCACTACAGGGATGTTGGGCAAGATGATCTCTGAAAGTCCCTTCCACAACCCAGTGCATTCTGTGCTTCTGTAAATTGTATTCAAGCTGTAAAGGATACTCCGTGTTGAGGGTTGTATGTGTTCAACAAATAAATTGACTAAATAATAAGGCAAATAAATTGGGTTTTTAAGCAAGGTATATCCCACAGTGCCTCTCTTTTCCTAGTATTCCTTTTGAATCCATATCCCTGATTTATAGAACCATAGAATGGTTTGGGTTGGAAGAGACCACCAAAGGTCATCCAGTCCAACCCCACTGCAGTCAGCAGGAACATCCTCCACTGGGTGAGGTTGCTCAGAGCCTTATCACGCCTGACCCTGACTATCTCCAGGGATGTGACCTAGTTTAAATCTTCACTGAAATGATTTATACACTGTAACATCATGGTGAGTTGTATCTGAAACAAAATCTTGCTCCATTTTTCTCCTAGTCATGCATCAGTTTGTCGCAGGATATTTTGTTTATGCACTTTCTGTAATGATGCTGCGGTTTCTTCATTAAAAAAGAATGAAGAAAAAATAGCCAGTAAACACCAAGTCCCTTCCGAATTTAACTGTCTTTGTAGTAATTAGGAAATTACAAATCCCTGGGAGTACAGTCATGCAGATCTTCTTTCTCCATGTGCCAACTCAATCAGCGCCATTCTATATGAGAGGAACATGAACAAAAGGCAGCAATCAGAATCGCTTGATTCAATGACCACCTGTTTCTTTTAATTAAAAATAATAATTTCGCCTGAATTCCAGGAGGGGACTGCAAAAGCTGCCTTTGAGTCATTGTTGCACTGCAGTTTGAGTATAGAAAAGGAAACGGTTGGTAATTGTCAATACCAATTAAATATGATTTGTTTCAGTTTGTACCTTCTTAGCTCTGTTCAGATTAATAAATAATAGAAATTGGACTTAGGGATGGAGAAAGATTTATGTTGTTGTCTTTGGCCGAGGTGTCATTTATTTTCATGAAAGACTTTTCCTCTGCAGAACTGGAGACTCGGTCTTCATTTCTGAATGTCAGGCCGGCCCTTGAACCCAGGGTTGAGCTGGCTGTGTTTTGGCCTGGCCCTGCTGCAGCTGCTTTCAGATGTGCCCATGTTTGCACAGCGCTCTGCCGTCTGCTTGCGTAAGCTCAGGGCTCTCCAGCCTCTGCTTTCTCTAAAATCCTTCATGAAAAGAGCCTGCCTCTTCTCTTCCCCATTGCATTCCTGGTGTACAATCTTAAAGACAAATTCACTTGTTTAATTTTCTGTATTTTTTTTTGCTTAGGCTTTCTTTTCTTATCCCACCACTGCCTTTGTTACTGCAGAGTTGAACACAGCTCTGTTTATGCTCTTCAACACCTACCAGTACATTATAAGGTGTGTGCCTGGCTTCCCCTCCTGCAGATGCCAGTGCAATGAATGATTTCTCTGAGCTATTCCTTTGAGTCACTCCAAACAGTGAAACTCCAAATTCTGCCTGGGGGTAGGATTCCTGGAAAGAGTCAATGTGTAATTTCTTACCAACTAAGAAAGCAGGGTTATGTCATTCCTCCATTGCAAGAAGATGTTCTTAGTAACTTGTGGAAGATGAATTCCAGGGCCTTTATCAGGTGGATTTGGAGCTCTACGGAGTCTTGCTTGTGGAGATTAACCTCAAGAACCACTGCCAAACCCTGGAGCTGGCCCTGCTTGGAGCCAGGGGTTGGGCTCAGTGCTCACCAGACACCTCTGCCAGCCTCAGCCCTTCCATGGTATTTTCGATTCCTCAGGCAGTAAAGTCTTACCTCTTACCATTGTTTACTGAAAGCAACAGAACCTTTTGACACTGCAGCTCTGAGAGGAGAAATAGCAAACAAACTTTAAGCATTTTGTGATAAAAAGTGATACGATCTTAGTCATTCCCAGGAGTTTCAGACTCTCTCTGCTTTCCCTCTCCCATGGACACAGCCTCATTTGGGCAGAGAAGGACAGCCCTGGTGACCAGTTAAAGAACAAATTCTTGCTGTTTCTTGATTCTGGGCTCTGATCATGGAAGCCGTATTTTAAGCCCTGCAAGTTATTTCCAGTCGAAGCATCTGCCTCCTTGGCTCTCACAGCTCCTCGAGGTTGAAGCCGCTTTCTCAAGTGAAGGCACCGTGCAAACCGCCAACCAATATTTTTATTATCTCAGCAGGAAAATAAACAGCAAATAGGATGATAAATTCTTTCAAACTCACATGGTATCAGAATGGGGCCTGGGATGTTGTAGTTGCTGTGAAAGGTGTTGAGAAAAGCTGGGATCTGAAGACTTTCATAACTGATTCGGAACTTTGCCTGAGGATGGCGTGGGATGAATGTGGGATTTGGCTCCGCGCAGAGACAAACACACAAGGTTCTTCTTAAATATGTTTTATTAACTTGGTATTCACTCGGGGAACTTAAAGCTGGGTTAAGTAAAATATACATGGTACGAATTGCAGGGGTTTCATTGATCTCTTGCAACAGCCTTCCTTAGGATCCATACTTTAAAGGCATTTGGAGGTGGACAAGGAAAGGTGGAGGGTTTGGTGCTTCTGTTGTGGAAGGAAATGTTTACAAGTTGTGCATTCTTCAATACAGAGAGAAAAGCAGACCCTGCCAGGCTTCAGGGCTTTTCTGTTGGTAAAGAGGAAGAGTGATCTATTATCTCTTACATCAATTTGTATGTGGTTTTGCATGTATTTGATATATTGCCTCCCATCTGTTTTCAGCAGAAATTCAAACAGTACCACAATTTATGACACTGAAGTTCAGGAATTGTTTTCTTTTATCTCATTGAAGTAATTTGGGATCTCTTCAGCTTATTTAAAGCAGACTTGATGATCTCAAAGGTCTTTTCCAACCTGAACAGTTCTATGATTCCATGAACCTGCTTTTCCTGTCTACCTTTTGAACTAGTAACAAAGTGTTTAGTTGGAGATGAAGAGCAACCCTGTCAGGGAGGTAGTGAATGGAAAACTGAGCACATTTGCATTTATTTACACAAAACTGCTTTGTTGTTGTAGGCCCTGATGCAACCTTAGGACCTTAGGGGTCATCTGCTGCAGAACTCCTTTTGAGTTATTTTTGTAATGGAAAATAGAATTTTCTCTTTCTCCCAGAGTATTTTTGCATTTTCTGCTTCTTAGTGGTCACAGAAATAGCTGTTCAGATAAGGAGGGAAAGAAAAACCCTTTCAAGAACCATAGGCAGTTTAAAAAACAAAATTAATCTTACATCCTGCCTAACACCTTGTTAATGTCTGTGTGTTGGTATTAATGACAGAAAACAGGCATCTTCTCCCACACCTTGATCTCTATCAGAGGTTCTGGCACTGACAGATCTGCCTGTGCTGTTGATTTAAATTCTTTCAAAAAATCTCTCCAAAACTTTTAGCTATGTCACCCAGAAGATGCCAAATTAAAGGCAATACGGGCATAGGTTCAGAGGTTTTTGCTCTTCACTGGTTATGGTGACAAGTTGTTGATATTATGGAGTCTCCTACAGAGAAAGGACTTGAACAAATGATAAACACAATGCTCTTTATTATAGAAAAACTCCACTGCTGCATCCTCATACAAAGTGTCTTTCGGTGTATTTTACACTTTACAGCAATGTACTGATTTAACGCCTGCAAAATTATGGTCGGTTCAGTGTTGCTATCAAGGGGAATAAAATTCTAATCAAAAGGGAGCTGTTAGAAAGAATTCAGAGCTGTAATGCTCATGAGCTGGTTTGTGATGTGTTGAAGCACAGTTTGACATGTGCTGCTGGTTAACCATGCGCTTTCAATTATTGCACACCCCCAGCTTTGATCCAGAAAAATTATGGAATGATTTCTCACAGGGGGGTGCCTTCCACGGCTGTTCAATAAAGCAAATGGATTCATTTGTGCTAAACAAAGAGAAAGGAAGGCAGGGATGGTGGCAATACTGCTGCAAAGGTGGGGGCAAGATGTAGTTCAGTGATAGTGCAGAGATTGAAAAGCTTTAGGTTTTGGTGAGATGCCTCCGTGTTCTTCTGCTTCCCTCTGCTGGAGTGTGGCCGGATCCCTGCCCAGCTGCCAGCTAAGTTTTGGAGCACATGGAACCACTTTGAGCAGAGCAGGAGCTGGCTAGCTGTGCAAGTATCTTCTGCAAACTCCTTTAGTTATTTTATAAAGGTTTGTGCTCTGGTTTTGGTTTTCTCTCAGAAGGTGCACATGGTGCAAATCCCTGTGCAGCACAGATCTGCAGGTCAGAGAGATTGTGTGGCTGCCTATCCCTGCAGCATGGCTCACCTTTGAGACTAATGACTAATATTCTGGGTTGTTGGGGTTTGTTTGTTTGTTCTTTTTTTCCCCAGAGCTCTATGGGGCGTGGATGCCCAGCTGCTATTCATCTTTACAGGGGTGCTGCACCCATATGTGTCATTACCAGCACTGAAACTCCAGCCTGTTGTGCTGCAGCCAGATTTCAGAGCACTGTAGTTTTCTGCCAATTTAAAGTTTCTTTCAAAGACAAATCCTGAAGTGTCTGTGATACTGATTGCCCAGAGTTTCCTTTCCCATTTAATTATACCACATTGAATTCAGTTGTGCTTATTAAAAAAAAAAAAAGCAGGGAGGTTTGTCTTGATAATAGCAGAGAATTCACTTTTTAGCATGGAAATAATATGAATTTTAATAGAGCATATAATTCATCACTGCTGAACAAGTGCTTTTCCATTGCTTTCCCATTGCCTCTTTCCCCCTTCATAATTTTGATGGATTTTGGAAACAGAAGTGGGTTTTCCCTTTAGAGTTTCACAATTAATCCATGCCAAGTTTAGTGCAAAGTTCAGTTCTCTTGCAAATAGCAGCCATTATTTGGCAGTTCATCTGTCATATCCTGGCTTGGCTCCCTGTGTTTACTATGAAATATGACTGCCAGCTATGCTTTGGGAATTATTGAAAGTTTATGTTGATTAAAAGGGGATAGTTGAAGAAAATTGAGAGGAGCTTACCTCTCACACACATCATTTCAGCTGAAAAATTCTAAAGACAATGCCATTTCCTCAATAATTCATGTAAGTCATTTAATGCATATTTAACATTGAGAAGTATTAAGCTCTATTAGCAACTAATAAGTGAATTGCTGTTACCACTACAAGTAATTAGTACTGACAATGTAGTAATTATTACTAATATAGTTACTTACAATTCAAGTATAAACTATAGATTCAGGGGTGGTTCTAATTGCTTGTGTGAATACAGGGAACAAGATTAAAGGGTTTTATCGTCTGTGATGGGTGTAAAGAGCTCTCCTGGCTTTCTCTGTATGTTCTCAGACTTCCTTGTAAAATAACAGTGGTTCACACAAATAAACCCACAAATAATAACCAAAAAATGCATAGGACTGAAAGAAAATAGGATTAAACAGTGATGAGTCACAGAATCACTGTGGTTGGAAAAGGCCTTCAAGATCTTTAAGTGCACCCATTATCTAACTCTACCATCTGACACCATATCCTGATGAAGAGTGTCCTCCCTTGTTTGTTAGGTGATAAAGATTATTTCTTTTAGGTTCCTTTATTTAGTTCTATTAAGGGAATTTTAAAAGAGATGTTTCCTACATGTAAAGTTTCAATTTCAGGAGTAGATTTGGTACCCTTTCTCTGTCCTCTGTTTGGTGGTGGTGGTGGTTGTTTTTTGTGGAGGTTTTTCGTGTGTGTGCTCTGCCTGGAATGACTTCATGTGTGCATACAGAATAATAACTAATAATAGAACATACCTGCTGCTCTTTAAGCAATTCATTCATATGGAATTGTTCCTTTTGAACATCATACAGTGGGTCTTTCCACACAAGGAGAGAAAACTAACATTTGTTACAGAAAGCAAATGATGATTCAGGTTATTTACATTGAGTCATGAAAGGGCAGCTTCAAGGTCTGCTCCAACTTCATTTATTTATTCCTGTCACTGGGCTGATTTCACTGTCTTATATTTATACATATATTTTAAAAATGGTTACTGTTTTGTATTACTCTGTGGTTCCATACAGCTCAGGGCTCCTGCAGTGCTGCTTTGCAGTGAGTGCAGCAGAGTTGTCCTTACATGTCACAACATTTGTTAAGCCACTCGCACACCCCTGCTCAACTTAATTACCATGTGTATGCCATTGATTGGAAAGGAGTTCTTTGGTAGTGTTTGTTAAATAATGCTAGTGTAATATCCAGGTTCAATGTATTTAACAGACATACACTATAATAATTTCCTGTAGCTCTTTCCCTTCTATATCATTAGTTTATACTCATAAATACCACTTATGTCAGATGTTAAACACAACTTCATACATCTGTTTATTCACTGTCATTCTTACAAGCTGTGGGGTTTGTCCTTCTCAGCAACAGATGGGCCTACCACAGTAATGTTTAAGTGTATTTATAAGGCAATAAGCCCCCTTAAGTCTTCTAAACAAACCAATTTAAGGAGGAAGTAGCTTTGAAAATGTGTTTTAAGATGTTTGGAAGGCATACAGTCAGAATAGAGCATCAGATAACCCTGTAGCAGAGCAATGTTCCCATGACCCTGCGCCACGAGCCCCATTGGCTATATCCTTAATAAATAACGAAGCAGATGTTCTCTGGAGCATTGGATCTCATTCCATTTAGGTTGTTAACTGTGTTTGCAAAATAAATATGGTTGTTAGCAGTTTGCATTTCACATCTCAGGCTGTATGACAAACAGAACTGCTGAAACAAGTCTCAATTTGAATTTTTAATGTAAAGACTTTACTCACGATCCTGAATGCTATTTAATTTCTACCTGTGCAGGGGGGAGAATAGTGGTTAGGGGTTCATCCTGAAGCTTAGAATTAGTACCAGAAAAATTCACATGCAGAATGCTTATCAAAACAAAACCAAAAAACCTTAACAAACCATACCATGGCAAAATACTACATTTTGAAGCAAGATGTTGCCTTCTAATAGTCAGATTTTTATGATAATTGCTGTTAGAAGTTCCCACATTTATTGAATTTCTTGAGAAACTCTTTGAAGAAAGAGTTAGCAGGTTTTCCATTCTCCTTAACATTCTGTGCTCCGGTGCTGGTGTTTTTTTGGGGTAACTTTTATTGGCAGGTGTCTTGAAAAATAAACTAACTTTTCAATGTACAACTTAATAACTCCTATCTAACCTAATGGTATATTAATATAAACTGTAAACAGAAGGAAGATGTTGGCTCGTTTTGCAGTTGCGTTTTTATTTAGCATGCTTCAATGAACCAAAGACTTGGCATTTCCTCATTTCCATGGTCTTCCTGTGAAGAATTTTAGGAGTTTATTTTAAACCCTAATGCATTATTCAATGAAGAAGAATTACCTCCCTTCCCAACTTTTCATCCAGATTGTGCAGTGGTAGTCTTGATTAAAAGACAGTTGGGGCTGCCAGTGGTCACAAAGGATAGCAAAACAGAGATGATGTGCTGGATGATGTATAGAGCTGTCACACATCTCCAGATGTTTGGAACAGGCTGCAGAAATCTGGGGTGTGTGTGAAGTTCTGTGGCTGTGTATATGTAGAATGAACCTGACATGGGTGAACATATTGAAGATGTGATTTCTTTAAATGTTCATGGCTTTCCAAAGGGGGACTCTAAAGCAACCTAGTTTAGCACTAAGCATCCTTGCCCATGGCAGGGGGGTTGGAACTAAATGGTCTTTAAGGTCCCTTCCAGCCCAAACCATTCTATGACAATTCTATAATGTGTCACACATTTAATTGATTTGACTGTATTCCCTTTCACTGGTCCTAAATTAGAAACCATTTCCAAACTGCTGGTGGCCTTAAAATGTCCTCACTCTAAATTTCTCTGTCCAAAAATCAGATGGGAATAGCACTGCACGTAAAATATTTACCACATGACAAGTCAGAATTTGTTCACTGTCATTTACAGTAACATGGATTATAAATTTGCAATATTTCAAGATAATTCCATATTTAAGATCCTGATTTTAGTTGTTGGAGTGTGTTTCAGAATAGCCCCTGAAGAGTTATTTCCCTCCTCTCCTGCTGGATTTTGTGTCATCGTTCCAGGCTGGTGACAGCCACACACTGTAAACAAGCAGAGTGTGTATGACCCCTTAGCCCCAGGCTGAATGCCATCATTGTACTTTATGTGTGTGTACAGTAAAGAAATGGGAGCTTTAGTGTTGGTGGATCACTGGAGCAAGCCTGCGTTCCTGAGCTACCAAATTCTTCCTACCAAAATCAAAGATAAGGAAAGTGACCAGCAGTATGAGGGAAGTGATTCACCCCCTCTGCTCTGTTCTTGCAGGACCCCATCAGGAGTACTGCATCCAGTTCTGGGGCCCCCAGCATAAAAAGGGACATGGAACTGCTGGAGCAGGTCTAGAGGACAGCCACAGATATTATCAGAGGGCTGGAGAACCTCCCTTATGGAGACAGGACACAAGAGTTGGGGCTGTTCAGCCTGGAGAAGACTCTGGGAAGACCTTAGAGCAGCCTTCCATTAAGCCAGGAAGAGGCTTTTTACAAGGGCTTGGAGTGATAGAATGCATAGCAATGGCTTTAAACTTGAAGAGGGCAGATTTAGACTGGAGATTAGGAAGAAATTCGTTCCAGTGAGGGTGGTGAGACACTAGAACTGGTTGCCCAGGGAAATTGTGGATGCCTCCTCCCTGGAGGTGTTCAAGGCCAGGTTGGATGAAGCCTTGAGCAACCTGGGCTTAGTGGGAGGTGTCCCTGCCCATGGCAGGGGCTTGGAACTAGATGATCTTTAAGGTCCCTTCCAACCTAAACCATTCTATGAATCTATGAAATTAGGAGCCAAGACCAGTGTACCTCTACCACTGGAAGGGTTGTGAACAAGCTACAAGCTGAAATATAATGTTCTATAGTTTCAGAGCTGGAAAGTTTTGGCTATTTCAAGTAATACATTAAAGGTGTATCAGTCTTATTTTGTATAACTTGAGAATCTCTTTATGTTTTGTTTTTTTCCTTCCCTTCAGGATCCCAGAAGCAAGCACAAATTCAAGATCCACACATATGGGAGCCCAACCTTTTGTGACCATTGTGGGTCTCTGCTTTACGGGCTCCTGCACCAAGGGATGAAATGTGACAGTAAGTGAAGTTTTGCTCTGTTACTAAAAGGGTACTGTAGAAAGTAAGTTGAAACACAGCTTCCTAGTTGGCTGTTGTTTTTTTTTTTTTCCTGTAGAAAATGCTATTCCAAATGTCAGCTATTTCTATACTGTTATATTTCAAGTGGATATTTCAGTGCTATAATAATACAGTAATGAAAATCACCTGTTGCTGAGAACATGATGTATTCTGTTTGATGTGGCTGAACAGCCTTTGCCATGGCAGTTTTGAGAAAGCCTCTTATTTGGACTGGTCAGGCAAATGCACTGTTGGAGACTGAAATTTCAGTTCAGTTGGTAGCCGAGGTCCAATATTTAATTTGGATTTCACTTGTCTTGGAAGTCTCCTGCCAGAAAAATCTAATAATCAATTTAAACCTAACTGCCTTCATTGCTAATGCTGGCATGAATACTCTGTTTTCTTAGTCACATTCCCAGCAAGTCTTTATTCCATTTTCACTTGGTTTTGATCCTTGCACTTCATTACTGATATTTTTAGGTTTCTGAAGTAGATTATTTTATTCTCTGTATTATTCACTGTCCACAAAACATATTGTAAGATGGGAAATAGCCATGTCAGTCAGTTGAAAAACAAGCAGCTGTAATCTGAAAGTCTTGACTGCAGTTAAGCCCTGTGATCTTTAACTTCACTTTGCTCGATGCTTGCAGTGTAATCATGTCATAAACTTCTCAGAGCTGTCTGAACCATTTCTGCATCCACAGCCTGTGATATGAACGTTCATAAGCAATGCGTAATAAACGTCCCAAGCCTCTGTGGCATGGATCACACAGAGAAAAGAGGAAGGATCTATCTGAAAGCTGAAGTTACAGGTGACAAGCTGGAAGTAACAGGTAAACAGCTCAGTTTGGCATTTTGCAGGTTTTATAAATGTAATCTGTTTGGTTTATGTACCTAGGTCAGATCTTTTTGTATTAAAGACAGAGACAGAGCATTTCCCTTCAGTGTGAGGATTTCATTCAATGTGTCCTTGAATGAAGAATAACAGAAAAGTAGAATCATTAAGGTTGGAATAGGTCTGTAAGATCATCAAGTCCAACTATGAACCTCAGACAACCATGCCACACAGGGCCATGAAGATGATCAGAGGGCTGGAGCACCTCCCCTGTGAGGACAGGCTGAGAGAGTTGGGGCTGTTCAGTCTGAAGAAAAGAAGACTCTGAAGAGATCTTACAGCAGCCTTTCAGTGCCTGAAAGGGGCCTATAAGAAAGCTGTGAAGGGACTTTTTATAGGAAAGGAAGGAATGGCTTTAAGCTGGAAGAGGGCAGATTTAGACTGGATATTAGGGAGAAATTCCTTACAGTGAAGGTGGTGAGACATTGGAACAGGTTACCAAGGGAGGTCGTGGATGCACCCTCCCTGGAGGTGTTCGAGACCGGGTTGGATGAGACCTTGAGAAACCTGGGCTAGTGGAAGTTGTCCCTGCCTATGGCAGGGGAGTTGGAACTAGATGATCTTTTGAGGTCCCTTCCAACCCAAATCATTCTGTGAATCTATGAATCTGTGCCCACTAATTCATATCCTAGGTGTCCTGTCTACAGTGTTCTTTTAACACCTCCAGGGCCAATGACTCCATCAAGCAGCTCTGTGAACTGGTGTTCATAAAAATAAATAGAAGAATGAAAGCTGTAGTAATAACTTTAAAACCTCAGGAATATTAACTAGAAAAATCCCTGTAATATCATTTGTGTGTGTGGAAAGCAGCTCAGCAGGATAGCTAGCAGTGCAGGAAGTTAGCCATCATCTCCAGAACACAAGAAATACCCTAAACTTTCATCAGCTGAGGAGTTGTTTCCTCCATTTCTAGACTTCTTCATAAACAAAGGCAACTTGGATTCAATCCCAAATAATACTCCCAGCCAACTATAAATAAAATTTTAAAAAATCACCACATTCTGGAAGGTTAAGGTTAGCAAGATGGGGAGGAGGGAGAGAGAGGAAAGAAAGAGTGAGTGTGGCAATCCTTTTCCATGGAAGTGTTTTCTCCCAGGATTTATGAGTAAGCATTGGTTGTGCACACTCACGTGCACACCCTCACATGCTCACCAATCCACTGCCAGTCTGAAATTGCAGAAAAAAGAATTGGGAAGCATAATTTGCGAGTTGAAAGACTGTTTTGTCCCCCTAAATAGATGTGTGATGGGTTTAACTCCAACGGAACCTCCTCATGCTGTGTCAGAGAGTAGAGTTTATCACTCAGGATCTGGCATAAGAAATTGTAGTTACAGCCTGATGGACACAAATATGCAACAAGCGTTCTTTGCCCATCAGATCACAGTGTATTTACTCACAGGGAGAGCAGAGGGCAGGAATTAGATGGGCAGAAGTGAAATAAGGGAGGGAACAGCAGCAAATTTTGTCCTTTTTTTTTTTTTTTACTAGGTAGAGGTAAGGCTGGAACAAATTAAATTCTAAAGACAGACTCAATTTTTTGTGTAATTAGAAAAGATTTGGTAAGGTTTGGAGCAGAAATCAATCATAAAACACAAATCCCCAAAGCTTTTGCCTCAGGAGAGTGGGTTGGTTCTGTGTCATCAGAGGTGGCCAGCACTGCTTCTACAGAGAAGGAAACTTGAAAGCAACAAATCTTAACCCATCACACCAGATGTACACTGACACCTTTTCAGAAC
The DNA here is from genome assembly GCF_026170545.1 of Melanerpes formicivorus. Classification (NCBI taxonomy): domain Eukaryota; kingdom Metazoa; phylum Chordata; class Aves; order Piciformes; family Picidae; genus Melanerpes; species Melanerpes formicivorus. The sequence goes on along the minus strand of NW_027142373.1, from coordinate 4,160,317 downwards.
TGATACTGCAAGAAACTGAATTCAGTGTCCACACTATGGAACCAGAGCAGGGTACAATGCTTTTGGTGTTGCTTGTTTGATGTTGCAAAAAGGAATTAAATTTCAGGACAAAGTTACAGCAGGACAAAGTAGGAGGCTTCTTAGACCATCTTAACTTCTGCTCTTGTTTCTTCATGTAGTTGTGAGCAGCCTGTGGATGGTGAGTCTTGTGTGTTGCCTCAGCATCGGTCAGTTGAAAGGCTGGAGCCTGTTAAATACCTAAAGGATGTTTCTTCTTCCCTGGGGAATGAGTCTCAGTAGAGACCCTTGTAGTCAACATGAAAGCATTCAGACCACCATGCTGAATTTTTACAGCTTACAGAACTTCCCTCCTGGCACTGTATTTGTTCATGACTTTCTTCTCCTGAAATCTGAATGCCTCCATATTCTCCTGTCAGACCTTGTGAATGCATTGAAAAGGAGGAGTGTGGTAAAATTTAGTTGGAAAGGATCAGAACAGATCCCAAGTGATACTTAATTGTAGCTTAACTTTTCAAAGAGCTTCCTGTCGACGTGGGAGGGGTAATTTTGTCCAAGATACTGTCATTAACAGAGAGGTGGTTTCTCTAAGTAGGGAGGCATTTCAGAGATGGTAAAGTGGATTCTAAAAGTAATTGTACCATGAGAGAACTAATCTGAAAGTCATCCAAGTGACAAAATGTAATATTTGCGGTATCCTAGGTAGCTTTGTGGCAAGGTTCTGAAATGTGGCTTCAACTTCCTGCATAATTCCCATGATTTGACAAATAACTGAGGATTCAGCAGCTTCATAATCCTTTTAGGGACAAAACAGTTTATCACAAGTCTTTATGGTGCCAAAGCACTACAAACCAATTATACAAATAAGGATTCTTCTAGGTCACAATTTTATTTGCGAAGGTCTCACCTGAGCTGTGAACATGGTAAAACTGTGATAGATATTTGCAGGTTTTCTTCATAAGCTCTTTTGGGTCTGAGTGTACTTGGCAAATGCTGGTGCCTTTGTGTTTATAAAACAAACATTTCAGCCCCACAATGAAGTGAGTGTCTTTATAGAATCATAGAATGACAGAATCTGGACAAGAAGAAAACAACATTTGCTGTAACCTTGTTATGTATATAACAATTATGGTGCTCTTAAATTGTTTTGGTTGAGGCTTGTCAGCATCTCCAGGCTTTCAGAAAATGCCTTTCAATAAAAATGACAGTTGCCCTGAAAGTAAGCTGCTTTTTGGGGTTGGGGGGCTTTGTGTCTTGGTTTTTCATTTGATTGATTGGGGTTTTTTGGTAAAAAATACTGAAATCACCAAGCCCAGACCATGTGAAGTTCCAGATTCCTTTTGCCCATGTTTAACTGAAAAGGAAATCACCAATGGAAGTGTGACCAACAGGATCAATGAGGTGATTTTTGACAAGGACCTGGAGTGGTAGGATGAGAGGGAATGGATTGAAGCTTGAGGAGGACAGATTTAGATGGAGATTAGGAAGAAAGTCCTGACAGTGAGGGTGGTGAGACACGGGAAGAGGATTCCCAGAGAGGTCATGGATGTCCCCTCCCTGGAGGTGTTCAAGGGCAGGTTGGATGAGGCCTTTAATAACCTGGGCTAGTGGAAGGTGTCCCTGCCCATGACAGTGGAGTTAGAACTAGATGATCTTTATGGTCTTTTATAACCTGAACCATTCTATCAATCTATGAGTTCTCCTTTAATTCGTGGACATATCGCTACACAGCACTCTCAAACTCCTTTTCCCCTAGTGTGGCATTGCCTATAAAATATTTCTTAACAAAACCTTAGAATCTAAAGTTCCCAGAGCTGCCAAGCATGATACCACTGCCTTTAGCTTCAAGAAAGGAGGTGAATTAAATGTCCAAGAGGTTTAGGAACAGCAGGAAAAATAATCAATAACTGGCTGTTTGGTGTGAGCATTGCTTTTATCTTTTTCAAGGGAATTACTCTGTAGGTGTTAAAACTCCTTCAGCTGAATTTCTTAATATCTCAGATCTGCATTTTGTTTTAGATCTTAATTAGTTCCTGCTGATCCTTTCTTCGCCAGCCTTGATTGCATGCAAAACATTTGTGCTGCTAAACACAGACCTGCCACTCTGCTTGGCATCTTGCAAATCCCTTCAGTGGGCGACTCAACCATTGTGGTTTGAGGCGGGAGAGCTGATGGAGGATACAGGATGGCTGGAGGATACAGGATGGCTGGAGGATGCAGTCATTTGGGGGACACTGTTCAGTACATTGGAATTTGTCTTTGCTTTTGCATAATTGCTTTGAGGGGTTGGTGGTGGCTTTTGTTTCCAAAAAAAGGCCACAGTTCACCCTCCCTCACTGAGTGTTTTCCCAATCAAATGTTGTAAATAGTACTGGGAGCTTTTTCCCCAGTGAATACTAGGAAGGAGGCACAGCAGAGTATTGCCAGATGGAGTTGGCCAGTGGTTCAGTTAGATTATCTAAAATATCTCAAGTACTTTGGCAGGTTTTGAATTGAACTAATGATGGGAATGATTCAGCCCTATCTGTAAACATGCTTAATACCAGCTTACTAGGGCTGGAGCCTCGATTTGGATGCTTAGAAATGGACAGACTCTTTTTCTGTGTGAGTGCTGGAGACTCTGCCACACTTCTTCACAAAGAAAAAGGAATTTTGCATTGGGATAATTAGCTAAAACCTTGCCATCTTCCCAGTGCTAGTCAGTGTGCCATGTTCAGTGCTCATTTCTCTTGCAATTCTTATGTATCGATCCTTTATTTTATAGCTACTAGCTTGAGAGTTGCACTGCACATACTTAATGTATTGCACTTGCATTATATCAACCTGGTACTTTTTATAGTAGCTGTCTTGAGTTGTCATTTTCCTGAAACCACTGAATTCATGACCCTTTCATAGGTTGAGCTGGCGTGGAGATTTTGCTTCAGGCATAGTAAAGCAATTCTTGCTATTCTTAATCTATGCTTTTTGCACTGAATTTTCTTCCCCCTGATGTGGGTTAGAAGTTTTGTCACTCAGCTTTACTTGTTGACCCATCTTAAAACTTGGGGCTTTTCTGAGTGAGTTTGTAGGTGGTTGAATCACAGTTTGGAGATTATTTTTATTTTATTCTTTTTTATATCTTGTTGGAATTAGTTTTTTAGTGAGTAAACAATAACCTTTGTGAGAAAATAACCCCATCTGGTGCACTGACATATAAAACGCTGCCAGATTATTGGGATCCTAAACTGTGACCTCTGAGTTGCTGGCAGTTGGATTTGACAGCAGCTGACAATAAGGAGCTGCCCTCCCAGTGCAGGCACTGGGAGGGTGTTAATGACTTGCTGTCAGCTAATGCACCCTACTGCTACAAAAACATTATATAGATAGATGCAGAACCCAGAGTTTGTAGGGGGGGTTAAGTGCATTTTTCTTAGCTGAAATAATATAGAAAACCTGGGTTTATCCTTCAGTGATGCTTCTATTATTCAAAAGAGGAGGAAACCTGGCAATGATCTCTGCAGAGGTTGGGAGCACTTAATAATCTCCCCAGGAGCCCTGTCCTCCCCGCTGTATGTTCTTCAAATTATTGATGACTGTATGAATGCTGAACCCCACCCCATGGCACTGCATATTAATGTCCTGTCACACTGCTTGCTGTGGACAGCTGGGGGAAGAGCCTCTGCCCAGCCAAGCTGGAGAGCCAAACTGCAGAATTTTGGCACATTTCTAGGTTCTCATAAAAATTGCATCCTTAAAAGGCACACACACTAATAATTTAATTTATTATCATCTAGGTCAATATTAGTGTTTGTCTTGTTAGCATTAATCTCCTAATGTCTGCAGCTGGTTTTAAAAGGAAACATATATGAATATTCTGCTGGGTTTAACACCAAACACCAATAAAGTGATCCCAAATAAGTTCTTATATGTGGGACACGCTTTAATGCCTCAAAAAACCTGCAGATCTCATGTTTTATCTCGTATCTTCTCTCTTTTCTAGCATTCCCAGAGTCTGCCAGGTTGCTGCAGTCATTCCCAGAAACAAAAGCTGTGACTTTAACAGATGCTAACCCTGGCAGCATCTGAATGGTCCCCATCTCATTCATGAAATTAACTTTACCATGAAGAAATAAGTACTTAAAAGAAACATCAGTTGTTCATAAATGGCCATCTGCGTGCATGTAAAAAAATTAACTAAAACGCTACGTATTTATGTGAAGTCTATAAACAGATAAGAATTGGAAATTTTATGGTCTGAATCCCTTTTCACTCGATTTCATACAGCTTGTGTGAAGAGTTATGTTTTATTGAGTAGCTGTCCTACCCACTAGTGCGTATTTTTTATGCTGAGCATTTTAATCATCTTCTTTCCCAAGGAAAATACTGTTGCTCCTATGAGATTTCCAGTTTAAATTGAATCTGGAGAACCTACTGCAGGCACAAGTACAAAAACTGTGCCATCATCTCTAATGCTATCAAATGTTGGTAGGAGATAATATCTCAATAAATACAGAGGAATGAAGTCTCATGCAATGTGGCTTCATTTCTCATCTTGTTCTAGGGAGGAAATTAATCTTCTGATTGTTGTGTGTAAATCACCCATGAAGTGTAGGCATTCCAAGAGCTGTTCCTTGTGTTGCCAACTTTCCAGATTCAGGAAATGGGGTGTAATGAGTAGGCACTGGTCTCAGCAGGGGTTTAAAAAGATATTTTAGTTAGGCAGAAGAGGAATTACAGACTAGAGAAACGTCTCCTATCAGAAAGCCCTTTTAGTGGCTAAAACTGCCTAGAAATTGGACACTGAAAAGCAGGATTTGTTTTGGAGCCAGTTGTCCATGTGAGTCACAAGCAGCTCCAGAAAGCAAGCATTCAGTGAGAATTTCAATAAATCTTATCATAAATCTTTAATGAAAGCTGAGCAGCTCTGGAGGCAGCTTGGGATTTTGCATACAGAGAATAGGAGCAGACAAATTGGAAGAAAGGCTCTTCCTAGTAGTTGGTAAATCTTTTAAACTGTGATTAAGAGGAGGGTGATAAGGTCTTGGGGAGAAGGTTTCTAGGCTGGGAATTCAAGATCCTTTGTCACTCACCTGAGTCATCCATAATTGAGCTGGGATCTGTACTGGAATCTTCTTCAGGAACTAATGAGAATTATGGAACAACTCCCTAACACTTTATCGTGGGCAACCCAAAACTTAGCCATGTTTTGGAGCTAACAAACCATCGTCCTTTCCTTGACTGATGCTAGCTGGCTTGCCAGACAAGACCTATTGAGACTTGAAGCATCTTCTAAAAGCTGCAATTCTCATATATTTGAGAGATTTCTGCTCATTTAAATTGCCTGTGGGGAGGAAAAGGCTGGCAAGAAATGGTTGCTGTGCTTAGTAAACAGTTTTATTAGCAGCACTTGGGGATTCAGGAAAAAGGTAGGTGTGACTCACTTGAAAAGGAACTGAGTAAATTCATGCTGCTAATAATTCAGCTTTGTTAGAGGGACAGAAACATTTATTTACTCATTCCCATGACTACTTTTATTTGCTGGTATCACAGGAAATTATGAATCCACAACTGTGTGTGCCTTGCAACTTCTTGATCTATACAGTCTCATGGGAAAAAGTTCTGATTTTTGGCAACCGTTCTCTGAGTTCCTCAAAATTCTGCCTGCATTTCTTCTCTTGACATAAAACGTCAGTTGTTCTCTGCCAGCCCACTCTCTCTTATTTAGATATTTATTTAAAGTATGAATACCTAAGAAGCAGCTCTCTATTTCCTTATGTCTTTATACTATTCCTGGCAAAGCGGGCGTCCCAGTGTTGGGCTTGGCTTCTGGATGGGTGCTGCTGGATTATAAGTAGCACAGAAGAGAAGAGCCATAGGACAGCCATCAGATGGTCTGCATTTTCTGCTGAACAAACGTTTATGATCTCATCTTCATTAACAGTGAGGAGAAAAATGGCACCATTTTTTTTTCCCTATGGCAAGTTCACAACTGTTTTTTTTTTTTTTTAGAAGGAGGTTCTGGCAAGGTTGGATTTGTTAGAAACTTCATTATCTGCTTGTCTTCGCTGTCTCTTCATCTGTGTGCTTTCTCAGTCCCTGTTAAGAGTCTGATCTGGACAAAATGGTGGGAAATCTAACTTGTAGCAGCTGCTTTGCTCACTACAGCAGTCGTTACCACACTTAATAGTTATGACAGAAAACTGGCAAATGGTATTTTAGACTTCTGTCCAAGTTACACTCCAAGCGATGCCGAACTGTATCTTGCTTCAGCCGTCTATAAATGAGAGTTCCACGTCTATCACAGTGCTGAGTCTAATTCACTCTAATTATACCGCAGTAAGAGATTGCTTGCTGTCATCCCAGCTATAGCAGAATACAGCCACAGCCATGTGATTTATTTTCTTGGAGTTATTTGTCAGTTAACTTTTCCCCTCTCAAGCACACAGAAGAGACAGTGCCTTTGATGGGGAGGGAGAGGAAATGTCTTCCTGTCCATCCTCTTGCAGAAAGCTGACACATCCTGGTAAACCCGGGTGCTCTTAAAGAGATGGATCACTCGGGTCCTATTTCTTTATAAGCATTATTTGGCACTAGTATCATCAATGCTGTCACCTCAAGAAAAGAAGTGCTAAGTCAGTTGGAAAAAAAGATGTCTGAGGGTACTAATTATGCAGACAAAAGTGCAAATGGGCCAGAGAGCCTAAAACAAGGAATGAGATAATGACTTCTTTGGCAGCCTGTATTTAGTATAAGTTGTAACTTTCCTTCTCCAACTAATCTTGGAGCTCTTTTTCTTTTTCCTTTTCTCTGTGTTTGCTGCAAAATAAAGAGGTAGTCTTACACATGGTGCCACATCCTCCTGGTGTCAGTGTTGTTTTCTAGGCTCAGCAGCATCTATCAAGGCTAATCAGTGATGGCTTTCTCCAGGGAGCTCTCTGTAGCAGAGCCTTGGAGGATGGCTCTGCATCCACCCAGCCAATTTCTCATTCTGCTTGGTGCCACACTGAGCATCTCCAGGTAGAATTTAAATAGAAACAACCAGACTGATCCTGTTAAAATTAATGTTAAAACCAATTTAACCATGTTAAAATTCAGCAATTTTGTTCAAGGCAGTTTAGTGGAAAACTTCCTAGAGTGTATTTCTGGGAAGCCATAGAATACACAGGGAGTTCTGCTCATCGCTTAGCCAAACTACAGGAGAGAAAAAGAAATCAGAAGATAGACTTTGAAGTAATAACTCATGTGCCAAACCTGGCAGTGCAGTTACAGGTACCAGGTACAAGAAGACTAAAACATCCCCAACAGCCCTGCCTTTACTTCCAAAGAGTGAACAAAGGACATTTTCATAGATTCTTTAAAGAGTCATGGAATCATTGTGGTTGGAAAAGACCTCTAAGATCATCAGGCCCAGCTGCCAACCCAACACCACTATGCCCACTAAACCATGTCCCTTTCTTTGAATTGATGTACTTCAGCTGCTTTACAAGTCATTTGAGTGTTGCTCAAGAACTCGCCACCTCTTCTCTAATTAATGAGTGTAAACAACACATTATAAAATATCAGCATTGGCTTGGATGCCCTTCAGCCTCTGTGCTGGGAAATAGCAGGTCAAAACTCTGGGAAGGTCTATGATTTTCTTCACAGTAGGGAAATGCCATTTAAATCTGGGGGGAAAGGAGGAAAGTGCCTTGAGCTAACAGTGACTCTCTGTGGCTGAAGATCCTGACGAGGATGCCCCTTTTTTACATTAGCTGGGACTGACGTCTTAAGTGACTCTGAAGTTCACATTTTTGTAGGAAATGTTTTCTCTCAAGCAATATTAGATGGCTTAAGGGTTGATCTTTCCTAAATTTCCTACCTAGCACTAGATAAATTTTAAAAGCCCTTTCTGATGCTGAGACTGTGAAAGCAGTAGCTGGGGGCACTGTCAAAATCCAGGATAATGCCTCTACAGACTCACTCTGAAATCCTGGCTTTCCTTCATGCCTTAGGAACCATGTCAGCCCCAAGGCTTCATGTGATTTTCCTTCCAGGAACAATTCTAGTCTTGAACTGTGAATCTCACAAAGGAATTCCCAAATGAAAGCTGTTTCATGTCCATAACAAGCCCAGAGGATTACTGCTTCCAGTAGCTTTAGAGATGCCCAGTTATGAGCTCATAACTGATTAATTTCGCCATCTCCAGCTCAATCACCACAGTTTGTCCCCACACAATCAGTTTAAGTGGGATGTGATTTTACAGTATGTGGAAAATTCACCTCTTCTTCTGAGGTTCAGCAGAAGCTGATGGCAGAGTTGGTGTTAACACAGAGTAAAATCTTGTGTGTCATCTGAATAATGCACAGACGTTACGCTAGTCCTCTCCATGAGGGAGGAGGTTCTGCCTCTGCTTATCTGTTGGAACACTCCACTCCCCTGCAGTGACTTCTGAACCGTCTAACAAACCCCACAGCTGCTGCAGGAACTCCAGCCAGACTGCAGCCTGAAAGCTGCCTGGGCCCTGATAAATGCATCCGTAGCCCCCCTGCTGCCTGCCTGCCTAGTTCCAGTTGGGCTGTGGCCCCCCGTGCAGATTGTTGGCTCTGCTTGTCTCTCTCTTTGGCAAAACAACATGATATACATTAACTCACTTTGTGCCTTCTTTTGACATTGTAAAAATAGAAGCTGCATTACCATCTTTTGTGAGGCTGAAGTTAAACTTGTCTTCTCTGTGCTTTCACTTTGGGTGCTGTTATGACACAATGCTTATAGCCATTCCATCTGACAGCTACTGAGCCACAAAGCCGAGGGAAGGTTAGTGTCAGGTACCTTCCAGTGAGGGATTGCGGCCAATAAACTTTCTTCAGAAATCCTTTGTGATCTGGCTGTTGCCCTTATAGTATTCGACTGATAGTCAGTCCTGCAGTTGTATAACCTAAGACAGATGAGGAAATAAAAGCACGAAGAATTGCTACCCACTTAAAAATTTATAGTGATGGATTCAGACATTTAATCATTCCACTGCAGGAGAAGAGCTGCCTGGAAGCTGTGAGTCGATGGTGAATTGCTCTTCTCTCATTTCTCTCCAGCACTCTTATAAATGTCACTAAGTGCAGCCTGCCTTTACAACAAGTAGTTTCTTCCCTGCCAAGTCTGACAAGTGGGTTTCATGTCTGTCTTGTTTTATTTTCCAGCATGTTTCAATAACTCTGGTTTGATGGCGCTATTGCTTTCCTAATGGTGATTTGTAATGCTGTACAGTTGAGCTGTGTTTTATGTTGACAGTGCGGGAAGCAAAAAACCTAATTCCCATGGATCCAAATGGACTTTCAGATCCTTATGTTAAACTGAAGCTCATCCCAGACCCTAAGAATGAAAGCAAACAAAAAACAAAAACCATCCGTTCCACTCTGAACCCAGACTGGAATGAGTCGTTCACATTGTAAGTTTGATGCCTTTTCATGGAGAACCTTTGTATGTATTCAATCCTTTATTTCAGAGTTGCCTTGAAAACTCCTCCTTATTTCTCTCCTTTTTTAGTAAGTTAAAGCCTACAGACAAAGACCGACGGTTGTCCGTGGAGGTGTGGGACTGGGATCGAACAACCAGAAATGATTTCATGGGATCCCTTTCATTTGGGGTGTCAGAGCTTATGAAAATGCCAGCCAGTGGATGGTAAGAGTTTCTGGAAAGAGAGAAGGAGAGGATCTGAGGCTGTGAAGGAGAGGATATGAGGCTCTGGACAGCCTGATCTAGTGTGAGGTATCCCTGCCCATGGCAGGGGGGTTGGAACTCGATGATCCTTGTGGTCCCTTCCAACCCTGACTGATTCTATGATTCTATGATACCCCAGCACCATTAAAACCAATATTTTTCTTCTATGTAGTCTGCCTTCTAGGGAGCTTTTCACTGCATCTCAGGCTATAAATTCGCTGAAAATGCAACTCAGCCTAGGAAACATGGGGCTATATATAACAAAGGGGGATAATAAAAGGAGTGTGGTGTAGATACAAAATTCTGCTGGAGCCAGGAGCTGCTGCAAGCTCAATTCTGTGTACACAGTCTTGTGATAGGAATTTTATTTTTATCTCAAATATGATGTATTCATTACTAACTGTATCATGTTATATATAGCTCTGCAACTTCAAAGTACACGAGAACTGGTTTCAGAAAATGTCTTTTGATTGTCTACCAAGCTAGGGGTTGAAGTCACCCCATCTTCTCAAAAAGGTCATAGTTTTAGGGTGTGGAAACACTGGGGACAGGGGTTCTTCAGGGTGGGGATCTCCTATCATACCATAGGATAGGTAGGAAGAGTTCCTTTGCCCGTTAAATTGCCTTGGTAGATAAGCTTGGGTTTAAAGATCTAAACCTAAGTTAAAAATATTCTGTTTCTAGTTTGGTTTAGATCATTGGAAGTAGATCTTCACATATCTGTGACATTGGTGCAAGCAACTCAGTTCAGATTTTTAAATCTGACAGGAATAAAACTGCAGAGTCTCCATTTGTTTTGTTTTATTTTGTTTTTCCACAGGTACAAACTGCTGAATCAAGAGGAAGGTGAATATTATAATGTCCCGATTCCAGATGCTGATGAAGATGGAAATGCAGAACTCCGGCAGAAGTTTGAGGTGAGGGTAAAACACAAATGGGTGCAGCTCTATCTTACACACTTTCTGCACTTGACTCCAATTCAAAAAGAAGCCTGTTAAAGCTGTGTGTTTGAGTCTGTATTTCTGTTGCCTGTTCCAGCAGTAGGTGCCTTTGGGCTTCTTGAGGATGGACCAAATGGTTTCCTTCAGGAGCGGTGTAATTTTTCTGACATTTCTCTGCTGTGACACTTAAAAGTTGATATTTTCAAATATTTTGTCGAGTAGATGTAATGATTTCAATGTCTTTTTGTGCTTACTGCAAAATCTACCAGCTGTTGTCACTGGTACCTGCATTAGTTGACAAATGGAGCTCTCACAAACAGGTTTTTTATGCTTTAGAAAGTTTCACTCTCAATGCCTTTTGCTATTTAAAGAAAATATTTACAGTGTTAATTACTGCTCAGATCTCTGTGGAAGGTTGGCATCTGAAATTCTGATCTCTTTAACGTGGGTATGGAGTTTTTTAAGGATAAGAGGTGTTGCTAGTTATGAATAGAAAAGAAACCCTAAAGAGAAGCAATACTTGCTGCAGTCTTCTTGCCTTGTGCGATGCAGATTGGTGTTGATAGACGCAGTGGTTGGTAGCCACAAGCGTGGTTTCACCATGCGGTGCAGAGCAGCCTTAGCCAGCAGCTCTGCCTCTTCTGACAACTGCAGCTGATACCACAGCAAAATATTTGCTGGCCCTTAAACCCAGCAACAGGAAAGGTATAGTTTGGAGAGAGAGGTGTTTTGCGAGTGGTTGTACTGGATTCAACTCATCTGCCTTGGCTGCTTTTTTTCCAGCTGCATACACAATGTTGGATGTGAAAGATTCCAATCTACAGTGTTGTTCTCTTTTGTTCTGGTTGAACATTTACTACTTTGGCTGTTTATCCAAAAAAAAAAAAAAAAAAAAGTAATTAATGTACCTATTGTGCATAAACAAACACTTAACACCTGTTCCTTTCAACCTGAAATGGCCGTTTTTTATGTTCACCATCAGGCAGAATCCTACATTGTTATTATAAAAGATGGGTTAACCCAAGAAAGTGAGGAAAAACGGCACATGTTCAACTTTCAAGGAGGAAAAACAAAAGGTGCATCAATTTCTTCTGAACACATTTGGATCAGCTACCATACTTTTGTCTGCAGCATGAACTATGATTTTTTTTGTTGTACATTTGAGAAGTATTTGAATCTCCATTCCATTTTCTTTTCTTTACAATTGTGATCTGACCAGTGTAATTTTATTTTGCTGCACTAGGTCATTTTCTAGCCAAGATCATATTTGCTTTTCATCCTCCTTAGAAAGAATAGCTTCAAAAGGAAATATTTTCACCCCCTGCATGTCTCTGTGCAATATACAGAGTCCTGAATTCAGTGGATTTATTTATGCTGGTGATAGAGGTGTATAAATCTACCTGGTTTTTCTCAGGACAGAGACAGCACAAAGACAAATGACTGAAATTGTCAAATTTTTAAATGTCAGTTATTATCTGCAGTATGTTTGCATATTGGATTTGCAGTCTCTTAGGGTGTTTTTTTTGTTTGTTTGTTTTTCTTAATCCTAATGTAAATACCTTGATCACAGACAGGGTTTGCCTGTGTCCTGCAGTGAAGTGGAGCAGAAATCCTGAGAGGTTGAATCACGTAAAGCTACTGGGCTGGCTCCCAGAAATGGCAGCTTCACATAGGGTCAGCTCTGCTTCAGGAATAATTAGTCTGTCTCAAAGACTAATTAGTTCAGCTTCAGCACTGTGTCTTTGAGGCTTTCCTTGTTCTGGAGGTAGCTTGGTGGATGCTATTTTAGTGGTCTGAATTAATCAAGGAAAGGGAATAGGTTGTCAGTGAGCACAGGGTCTCTAGGAATATCATTTACAGAGCTGCATAATGAAGTGTTTTAAAAAGAAGTGATGCTGGATGGGAATACTGGGAGCCAAACAAAACTTGCAATTAGAACTAGACTAAGGCTAATGCAATGCAGTATTACATGGTCAAAGGGTTTAGAATCAACCTCTCTCTCAGATTTTAACCCATGAGAAGTGAAGCAGCACCCTCCAAGTAATGTCCTTACTTGGTTTCAAGGGGAATTACTGTAATGGCTTATGAAAATTAACAGCACGGATGTCTTAATGGTGGTGTTTCACTTATTAGCTATTCTGGTATGGCACAGAAGTGGTGCTAATTCTGATCATCTTTTACATTATTTTTCTTCTGATTTGTATCTTGGCTGACATAGCCATTTTATTTTAGAAACCCTATACGAAGGAAAAAGTAGAGAGCACTAAGAAACAGGCTGCTATTTGTGATTTGGTGACATCATCTACATAAATATTTTCCCCATTATGAAATCAACTTTGAAACCTTACAGGAAGAAGATTGCAGATCTTGACTGCCATTTTACTAGGGGAGTGTATATGTCAAGAAGATTAAGAATAGAGATAAACCAAGAGGTCATGCATGGCTATCTTCCCATTTATCACTTACAGCAAAGAGTAACTTCAGAGGCCTTGCTAATCAAGTCTGTGTTTGTGGTGCTTGGTCTACTTTTCAATATATGACAGTGTGATTGATATCCAAGCCACCCTGATTTAATTTTGAGTACAAAATTACAACAATTCCTACCAAAATATTGCATTACACGTAGCAGATGCGTAAAATGAATAATGGTGGTCTTCAGAGTAAAGAGCTTCATACAAACCTAAGCTAGGCAAGAGTAGAGAAACTTCAGGATGAGAATTCCATTGCTTAATATTAAGCAAAAAGAAGAATATTTTCAGGTTATAAAAGCAAACTGGTAGATGTGAATTTCCAAAATTAAACCCCAGCATCTAAAACATTCTTAAAACCAACTTTGCCCTTCTAGAATCATCACAGAATGGCTTGAGTTGCAAGGAGCCTTGAAGATCATCTAGCTCCAACCCCCCTACCATGGGCAGGGACACCTCCTACTAGACCAGGTTGCTCAAATCAAAACTAACTCTTCTGACTAAAGTTTAGAAATATGCTTAGTAGAATCACTACAAGCACACAGGAGCCACCTCCTGTTAAATCCAGGAGAATTCCTGAAACATCTGTCCCTGTCTATAGTTCAGCAGACATCTTAAAAGATTTGGTCTCCAGCTCTCATTGATTTCCAGCTGATTACACAGTCCTATCACATCCTTCTAGCTCCACTTCAACAACCCAGACTTCTAACTTGAGCGTGGTTATTAGTCACTGAAATCTCATTGGTGTGTTGCTGTTGCTTTACTTATTGGACCTTCTGGCACAGATTCTTGTAAGTCATTGATTCAATGAAGAGCTACCATAAAATAGCTTATTATAAATAAGTAAATAGTAGATTCCAACATTCTCTTCACTTGCATTGATAATTAAACAGTAAAACCTTACTTGTCATGAGAGAAGGTTTCCTCATGACCCGTTCTGTCAGATCTAAACCAGCTGCAGATTTACCAGCTGCCTTCTGCCTGGTAGTTATAGATCTAGCCATGAAATGGGACCAGATTTGGAAACAAAAGAGAAGAGAGCTGAAGAGAACAGTGTTTTCATTAATTAGTGACCTCACTAATTATTATTAGGTTTTATTGCAAGGATTTTTCTTTTTATATACTATGTGGTACCTGTAAGAAGTTTTCCAGTATACAGAAATTGAAGTATATTACCCAGAGGTGCAGTGCAGTATCTTCTGTCTACCAGATTTTAATTAATCTTCATATTTTCTGGGTCCTACCTCTCACTACAACTTAACAAGTCAATTGTCTGCTCATTTAGCAGTATGACCAAAGCAGTCTTCAGTGATTTATAGATGATACATCAGCATTAATATTTAGAGATAAAAATATACTGCTGGAGGAAGTGGAGGCAGGATAAAAATCTGTCACTGTTTTTCATTTGGTTTTAACCTTTGGTTGTGAATTCTCTCCCCAGAATGGCATTATTTGTGGCCACCTCAAAACAAAACTGCTTTCTCAACAGGCACATTCAGAATAATTGGAGCTGCTCCAATAATTGTCCATGCTGAGGTTGCCATGGGAACTCCCAACAGTCCCAGGTGGCTCCATGGACCCAAACTAGCAAATCTTTCATTTGCAGGAGCTACTATTCCTCATATATGGATTTTCCTCTTAGAGGATTTTGCTAGGCAAAGCAAAAAGCAGAGTATTGAGATCATGTCACCTTGTATTTTTCACACCTGGCTGTGACTTGGGTGGCAGGATGATTTTGCTGTTTAAGCCATTGTGCTGGTTTAGCTTGTTTTGTTGGGGGGGTTGGTGTTGTTCTGTTTTGGTTTTAGTTTTCATTTGGGGGACAGAAATGTGCAAATTCTAGAACTTCTGTGGAAGGAATTTATTTCAGGTTTATCAAGCCCTTTTCCCTGTCAAGTTACTGCTTAGTAAAGCACTTCTTTATATTTAACCATCACCTTAGAGTAATAGCAGAGTGATACTGGTTTACAAGTAGGCTGAGTAATTATTCTGCCTGTGCCCTTCTTTCCACAGTACCATCACAGCAAATGTTATTAAAAACATAAAGCAGCTGTTATGGTCCATATCAGTGATTTATTTTTTAATTTTTTTTTAATTAAAACAAGAACAAAGTAGCTCTAATCCTTCTGTGTGGATACATTTACCCAGCGCAAAGTATATTAAGTGATGGGAGCAATCACAACCAGCTTTGGTAACTGAAGTGATCCAAGCAAGTTGTTACGAGGGAATAGGTTGCTGCTCATATAATCTTAATTTTAAGGCATCTGTGGGGGAAGACATGTAATGGTCCTCTTAAGATGTCAGGCACTTTCTTTTCTTCAGTGTAGCTCTCAGTGTGGTGTTCAGTGTAATCAAAATCGTCCCCTTAGTTCCTGAGAGAGCTCAGACTGCTGTTCCCACCATGGAAGTCCATATGGGGACATTCTGCTGGACCTTGGGATGTGCTTCCTCGGGGGGACACATTCACATTTACTGCTGTGGCTGCCACCTTGGAATTGTGTTGATGTTAGAGATTTCAGCTGAGGCATCACGTGCCAGCAGCTTTTCAAGGCTGTTAGCTTTGTACTGTTTCATTTCATTAAGTTAATAGCAACCAAATCACTCCTCAATAAGATGACATTATTCAGATAATTACTCACTTCAGAAATATATTACATATTTCTGAAAATAATTACCAGTTGGGGTTCATAAAAGCAGGGACCATTTTCATCTATTAGTTGACATCTTGGGCCAGATCCATAGACCCATATGTAGTAAGAAGGCAAGCAGAATACCCAGGGAAGGTGCCCAGATTGGCTCTATGCTCTATTTCCAGTCTCCTCTTTCTAGGATTGATCCATGTACTTGATTAACCACCCAGGAGCAGCTCTTACTGTTGTCCAGTTGCCTGATGGGCTCTTTTTGCTGCCAGGAAGTGCTGTGATCTGGCTGTGCAGTGTTTCCCGAGGACTGTGGCTGGTGAGGGTGGAGACCCCATGCTGCCACTTTGGCTCTTCTCAGGTTATCATTGTTTGAATTATATTTTCAGCTGCTCTGTGCCAGTGGAACTGCTGATGAAGGCTTGTGCAGGAGCTGGACCCATAGTTTTCCTTTAAACAGATTGAAACATAAGGAAAGAGGAAGCAGAGTTGAGAACAGGGTGGATATTGTATCTGAAAATTGGAAGTGTACAGTCAGCGGTGACATTTTGGTGACATCTCAGTGCTTCTAAACATAACTATTATTACAAACCTAAAGAAAAGGCCTTTTTAAATGCCTTACCATTTTAAATAGAAGAGCAGGGACAATGTGGTGCTTGGCCATCAGGCTTGGTTATAAATACCTAGAACCTCTCCAGTGACGCAGGAGGTGGAGATATTTCTGCTTCTGATGTACTGCTAAACTCCTCCAGTACACAGGACAAGTTTAGTTCAACCAAACTTGTGTGTTACTTCTTTTGCAGACTCAAATTTATGAGCAAATAACCAATCTTGGGCCATATATATATTGTATACAGGACAAATATTTCTTGCACCATCAGGCCTTTCATTGGGACAGTTCTGCTGGAGTTAAATTGTGTTTGAAAATGTCCACAGACTGCAAGGCAAATTAAAACCTCCTGATGAGTTTCAGTGTTGTTGCAGTCTAACACTAGAGAAACCTCTTTGGTTAGCTTTGGTTAGCATTCCCTCTCTGAACACCAATACATCATTTCATACAATCACAGAAGGGTTCAGGTTGGAAAGGACCTTTAAAGGTCACCTAGTCCAAGCCCCCTGCAAGGGGGGTGAGCAGGGACATCTGCAACTAGATCAGGTTGCTTGGAGCCCCATCCAACCCAACCTGGAATGTTTCCAGGGATGGAGCATCTACCACCTCTCTGGGCAATCTGTGCCAGTGGGCAACCTCATTGTTCCACTTCAGGTACTCAGATCTTTAACACTCCCTTTAGTTTTATTCCTTTAAAAGCAGTTTCTGGCTGCTTTATTAGAAAGGAGAAGGATGGTACTTGCTGCATTAATGAGGCCTTTTTTTTCTTATATTCACAACAGTTTTAGGTCAAAGGGACATTTTCATTCTTTGCTTTAATCAACAGTCAGGATATCCTAGAACTGTTCTAATTCTGAGCTGGAGGCTGTTTAAATATGCTGCAGTCACATAGCCAAGAACTTAGCAGAAGACTCCAGGGACTGTTTCAGTAACTTTTTAAGAACTCAGTGAGTTTCTAACTAAACATGGTATTTTCAATTAAACAACAACAACAAAACCCTGTAACAAACCTGTAGAGGAGCTTGCGATTGTGCTGATTTGTGACTTAAGTTCTTCTTGTCACTGTGTAAAAGCCCTGTAAGGGCTGTGAAGGAGACATTTCTTTGAAGACTTTGAATGATGGGGATGGTATTGCCCCAGTTACTCTTTTATTATTTTTGGGAGGAGTGGGGGGGTGGAATAAAGAAAGTATGATCTCCACCATATCTCTGTGTAACCCCTGTGCTTTCCCATTTTGAAGCAATAACTGTAACTTCAGGCAGTTCAGCAAAGGTGACATGGAAAAGACAAATAACGTTGCTGACACTTGAAATTGTAGAAGAAAAGATTAAATTGACTTTCCAGGAAGCAGATACTAGGCTACACTGAAATCATGACCAGCCAAAATATCAGTGGCACATCAATCCACGCTCGTTCTGTGTATAGAGATATAAAAAGAAGAGCTGCTTTTTTTGGCTGTGGCACTCGTTCCTATTTTTAAATTGTGCATATTTAATCATTAGAGAATGGTTTGCAGCATTATAGAGATGCTGTTAGATGTCTCCATCTGTTCTATACCCTAGTTTGGCATGGGGAATTCCCATATGCAGTTATCCAGAGCTTTCCCATCCACTCAGAACTAGAGAATTTGAAATGTCTTCACCAGCTGACATACGTTTCTGGTCTCAGTTCGTGATTTCTAGGAGGCTTTTCTCAGTCTGTGTATTGTGAATTAAGGTGAAGAATGTACACCGAAAATCCTACTGACAGCAGGGATTTCTTTATCCCTTATAGAAAGGTTAAATCTCTGTCTCAAAACAAGTCAAAAGAAAAAAATCAAGCCCAACTGTGCTGGGCTGTCACCCCTCTGCAGTGCTCATTAGTCATGAAGGGCCCAGACCACACACATCTGGACATGCATTTAGCTTTGTGCATTGCAGTGGATTGACAACAGGAGGAATGTTTCATGCATGATGCATATGTATGCACAAGGCTGAGGTTCACATTGATCAGCAGCTGCGTGAAGACCTGCACTTCACTGTGCTCTGCTGGAGTGTGCTTCTGTTGGGGTGATTAACACCAGGAGTTCCTCTTTGTGATTTTTCTGTGCATAGCAGATGTGTCCATTTCTGTATTCTTGCTGCTGTGTCTTTGTTTGTTTACTTCTGCTACTAATTGTTGTTGCTTTGCTTTGCCAGCCCTTTACTAATGAAGCAGTGTTTCTCCCTTTCCTGTCTCTTCCAGGACTGTCATGTAAATATCCACTTCTTCAAGGTAGTTTTCTCTTTGGTGTTCTCCTACACCTTTTTCTTCACACACTCCTCTTTACCAATGTTTGAAGTTTACTAAATTCAACCTCATCCTCACCATGTTTTAAGGATGCACTTGGTTTCCCCCCCTCAGTTTAAGCTTTTCTAATGGCTAAAAAAAGCAATTGAAGTATGAATCTTCCACAACTGGTCACAAAATACTCTCCTCAGATTAAAAGTTTACATGCAAAAAGAGGGTCATCAACCCTCAGCAGATGCAATGTGCTTTTCCTCTTGAAGGAGTCAGTTAAATGAATGCCACCTGCTCATGGAAAATGGTGCATCTTTAATTTGAAAACCACTCATGGAACTTTAAATGACTTCCATGGATCAAATGATGCTCATGTTCACTGTATATTGAAACAGATAAACCTACATGATACAGCATGCATGGTTTATGATATAATACACTAGATATATTGCCATGTGCTAGTTGGAGTATATTATATCATAACAAATATTACCTACATGCACAGCTGCTCTGGTAGCTGAAATACCAATTTTCACCTCTTTACTTCCCATTTTACTTCTTTCACTGATCACCACATCACTGAATTACTGCCATAAAAGGTACACTGTCAGCACTGAGAACATATGTGTGTGGACTTTTTTTTATCTGCATGTCTCTCCAACCAATTATCTTGCTTTATTAAAGCAAAGGTTACTGACAGAAATCACATTTGCAGTTGGTTTTAAATTTCATTGTGATTTAATTGCAATGAAATTTAATTGCACTTACAATTTGAAGCTGTAAACTGTCTGAAGACTCTCTCTGAGGTTGCTGAAGCCACTGTCATCTTGAAATGGGATTTTTACTAATTAAGTTGACCTATAGCAGTTTGTGTTATAGCTCAATGCTTAAAATACTTAATTTCTAATACTTGATACTTATGTTACATTACTGATGCATGATTTTACCAAATATTTTGATAGTGAACTAGAAAATAAGACTGCTTGTCATGACCAAATTTTTCCTAATGCAGCAATCTTTAGTCATGCAATCAGTCGCTTATTTTTGTCTTAACCTTGAGTCTTTATCTGGTATCAAGCTCAGAAAAGCTTGTACAGAAGCTTGTACCCTTCCTCAATTCTTTGCATCTCTCCTTAACTGAAATCAAAGACACATAATGGTTTCATTGGTGAACCTTGTTTAATGCAGTTCCTCTGCCTAACCGATTTTAAACCAGAGCTAAAACTACCCTGAAAAAAAATGCAGCTGGGATAAATATGAAGTTGCATCTAACATTGTGTTGTCACCTCACTGTAAAATCCAGCCCTTGAAATGCAGTGATACAAGCTGACAGGAGTCCTTGGTCAATTCGTGTTTTCATCATAGGAGAGCACCTTAAAAAAGAGCCGAATGGTTTCCTACAGCTCCTGCTTCATAGGCAAAATTTATGCTTGGTCCCTGTTAAATATAAACATGAAATCCAGCAAAGAGAGTTGGTCCTCTGTTCTGATGTGAAGAGGAGACTCAAGAATTCCATTTTTTTCATGGGGAAAAAAATGCTTCCTTCTTTATTGTCTGCCTTTTCTCTCAACACTATTACAAATCCCCACTCTGCTTGCTGCTGACAGTGACTTAGCATCACTAACCTGAGCTCAGAAGCATCCCTGCATGCTGCATTCTGCAAACTAATCACCCCTGACATTAGCATGTCTTTGGAAATAATTCTGTAAGTAATCAGTTTATGTGGGACTGCTGGGGAGGTTGTGTTCCCAAGTTTACAAGATTGGAACTGAAAGGAAACAGCAGGAGCAGATGAAGAAGGAAGGCTGTGTTCCTGAGGATAATGTAACACTTGTGAGCTAGAAACCAGTCAAATGATTTTTTGAATACCATAGCAAATTTGAGGATGCTGTGAGCAAGGCCAAACAGCAAAAATACTCATTTATGAAATTAGCAGGCACTGGGGGGGAATCACACATTTATGCTGCTTGTGTTCCACCAGCAAAGTTCATATTTGAATAGATTATTTTCACAACATCATGTAGAAAACACCTCCATCTGTCTGTGTGTGTGTGCTTGTGTGTGTTAAATAATTTCAAAGCATGTTAAGCCTTGGAGACAGAATCCCAGGGCTTTAAATCACTCCTAGTCTGCAGCTTTTCATGGCTGTGGTGTTTGATTGCAGGGATTTGCACTGAAATCCAGGTAGAGCTGAAGTCCTTACAGATTCTTTTAGAGCAGAATTTTAATTTAATTTTATTTTTCCCCATATTGAGATGAGCTTTATGCTTAAAAGCAAATCCTACACTCTAGGTTTTGGGTTGTTTTATTGTTTTTTTTTGTTGTTGGTTGTTTCTTATTGTTGCAAATCAGCAGCAGTTTGCATAATTAAAAAAGCAAGGAGCATATATAAACTACTCCTTTTTTCCTGACACTTGGGGATTTGCTGTTCTAGCATCATATTTGTCGTTTATGGAGGGGTTTATTACCACTACCACAGAATATTTCTGCAAAAATTCTTGAATAGTATTCCTGGGCAGCCTCTTTATTTACATTTCATCTAGTTAGGCACTGCTCTGCTGCAGGGGATAGCATGTTTGGCAATCAATGCAGAAAGCAAAGTAGACTCAGGTGGCCACAGGATTATTAAAGAGATTAAACATGTTGACAGTGCCAAATGGGTAACTGGAAACTCTTCCCTCTCTGGATTTCACTGCTCACAGCCAGATATCTGCTGTCCAGGGCAATATTCCCTGAAAATGCCTTTTCAAACAATTATCTTTTATAGTCACTTGACTTAATTGTCTGCATTTTCTAGGAATATGGAGTTGTAGATACTTTAGACATCATGTATTTCAAGTACTTCATCCAGTTTTAACTTTTATACAGCAGCACAAAAAGTAGTAGAATATAAAATGAAATACATTGACTAGTGAAGGTGGTTTTAAACCTCCCCAAATCAGCAGCCCTGTTGAGATGCTGTGTGGTACACTGAGCTGTTGTGTTGTCCTTTGGGATTCTCTTATTGCCTTTATGCTTAGCAAACATCCCTTGAATGTGATGCTGAGCTTGAGGAAAGAATTTCTCCTCGGAGTGAGAAACCACAAGAGGTCAGTACAGAACATGAAATAGCTCCCAAAGCAAGAGGCTGTCTCTAGCAGAAGTCCTGAAAGGAAAGAAATCAAGCGAATTGTTTGCATGTATGTAGCAAGTTAAGTTAAAATTAAATTCAATTCTCCTTTTGCTAAAATTCAGCATAACATTTTTCATGCACTCCTTTAATCAAGATACTTATTTTTCTGGCACTGATTGTAATTTTTTCTTTAAACAAACTTTTTAATAATTTGCAGCCATACAAGCAAGTACTGCCTCTGCTCACCTTTATTTCACTCAATTCATCTTGACTTTCACAAACTCTTTAATTAGCTGCTTTTCTGCCTTTGTTGTGCTTGACTTTATGTGCTGGGTGAGAGGAATGGACCTCCATGGAAATCTCTGAGTCACCAAATAGAATGATCTCATGAATTGCCTTCCAGTGCTTGAAGGATGCTACAGGAAGACTGGAGAGGGACTTTTCATAAGGGTGTCTAGCAATAGCACAAGGGGAAATGGTTTGAAGCTGAGGGAGAGTACATTTAGACTTAATCTTAGGAATGAGATTACCATTATGAAAATAAATGAGTGCAGATGAACAGCTTTCTGATTATTTGCACTTTTTCAGTGTTCATAGAAGCATAGAATTGGTTGGAAAAGATCTCTAAGATCAAGCCCAACCATTGACCTAACACCATCCTGGCCATTAAACTATGTCCTGAGGTGCCATGTCCACATGATTCTGGAACACCTCCACAGACTGAGACTCTACCAGCTCTCTGAGCAGCCTGTCCCTATTCTCTTTGCTGCAGAGGTATTTTACTCTGATGCAATTCCAGCAGGGAATCCCTGGCTGCAAAACAACCTGTATAACCTCATGAATCCACAACCATGGTCATGGGACAGCCAATCTCCCTGGTGCAGGTGTCTCTTGCTATATTGCAGTGTCTTATGTAGGCATCTTCCATCTGCTGTAGTCTAATCCTAGCTTGCTCCTTTCCATATGGATAAATACGTACAGATACATTCGTTAGTGCAAGAAAGTTCTGGAATTTAGTTGATTAGGTATTTCTTCTTGAAAGGAGCAAGAATCAGTTAGAGGGCACAGATTTAAGCCAAGGAAAGAAGCACAGGAGCCAGGGTTTGGCTTTTGTTGTGTTTCACAGGAATTTTCATGCCAAAGCATCTCCCCAGATTGCTCAGCAAGTGTTTTGTGGGGAACAGGTCAAATGGCCAAGAAAGTTCCTTCCCCCTCTTGACTTGCACCATCAAGGACACAAGCTTAGGCTGGACCAAGATGTCACCTTGTCCTGTCCCCTCTCTGGTTAGAACTGCTGGGCTGCTAAATCATCCAGAGCTTAGGCTCCAACTTCCTCTTCTCTGTGTGGTTTCCATGACTACAAAACTCTCTACTAATGAATTCTAAGCCTGCATTAGGTTATGGTATTAAGCTTAAAACTCAGTCTGATGAAGGATTAGGTCTTGCTGGGGCTTAGAAATGGACTCTTCTCATTTCAAAATCTCAGCATCCTGATAATTAAGTTGTATAAACTAGGAAATTGATAGTCCTTCATGGCATCTATAATTACATGGAGCTGGAAATGCAATAATGTAAGAAACAAGCTGTCACAATGATGGAGAACATGCCACTGAATGGGTGATTTCTATTTTTTTTTCCTTCAGATTTTGACCTGAGATTTATTGGATTTATTTACTTTATTAAACACTTGCTAATGGCTCAGCCTGTTGATCAAAGTGCCTGGTGAGCTTCGTGACTGGAAACTTCAACAGGCCTTCTTGTCCTTCTTCAAGACTTGTATAAATGATTTCAGTTTCTCCTTTTCGCATTCTTAGTGTGAGCTTTGCCAGCTCTGTCACTGACATCTTCTAGGGTTTGTCTGAGATTTGAGTTGCTCTGATGCTTCTTGTGTAGAGTCCAGGTAGTGACAGATGTAACTGAGCATTAATTTCACACTTGCAGGCAAAGCCTCCTGGGCTGCAACAGTGAAACTGGCACATTACTATTCAGACTTTTCCTTCCCTTGCTTCTCACCACCCGTTTTGCCAGGTCTCTCCATGCTATGCAGTGTGTGACCTGCAGCCCTGCTGTGGCTTTGGTTAATCTAAGAACTGGGAACAGAATCATTGGGAACAAGTGGGCCAGAGTGAGATGGCTTCATTCCATCACCTGGTGACGTTTGGAGAGCCTGTTGGGGTCTCACAAAGAACTGGTGAGAACTTGTTGCAGAGATTTTGATTGAATTGTGGCTAGAGGACGTTTCTGCTCAACAGATCTCAAGGCAGTCTGGGGACACAAGATAAAGCCTGCTCAGTCACTCCATGGGCTGATGACCCTCCTCTATCACAATCTTTTGCAGCACAGACTGAAGCCAGGGCTGCTCTCTGTCGGTGCTTTGTTTGTTTGCTGTTTATGGCTGAACGAGGCTGCGTGGGCAAAGCAGTGGGTGCCAGGTGGAATCTGCTGTAGAGGAGGGGAGAGGCTGCTGGCGTGCAGTGGGAGCAGAGCTGTGGATCTCCAGGAGGCTGGGCTGCAGGAAGGAGCTCTCCATGGCTTTTCCCAGCAGGTGTCAGTGGAGCTCAGGAGTGAGGGACACGATGGGGCGCTGAGCGTGCAGTACCCAAAGAGCAGCTGCGTGTGCCGTGTGTGTACACACCTCCCTTCCACGTGTGGTGGGAATTCAGCACTGTTGTTAAATATTTTTTCATTTATCACTTTTGCCTGTCGAAAATTTGTTATCAATAGATCTCCCTGCTGGGCATCTGTGAGCTTGCTCAGAGCGAGTTGCCTTGACAACCGTGAAATGCATCCTCCAGAGAGCAGCAGTCGCAAGGTTCTTTTGTTAGCTTGAATGTTTTGTCGTGGGAAATGATGTGGATTTCTCCCTGCTGAAGCTGAGCTGGAGGGTGGTGTTGTATGGCAGCAGGTTTGGAACCCAGTATTAGCTTTGCCTATGGGAACAAAGCCAGCCTGGCTGAGTGCTGCAAGCAGCAGCAGGAGAAATACCAAAGGTGGGAGATGCAAGGTGTTAAAGCACTAACATCATGATGTGTAGCTCATTGCTCTAAAAACACTGCGGGGAGGAATGTGAATGGTGTCATTTATTTATTTTTGATTCTTCACAAATTTTCTTTATTTATTGGCTAATGGGGAAAATGCCCATTTCACTCTCTGCTCTGTAATACTTCATTTCTGAACTCTAGGTAATAACTGGAAGGCAGAAGAGCCAATGCTTAGGTGCTTTGGGTTTTTTTAATCCCATTAGATCATCTTCACATGAAGAAATCACAAGAGTTTTGAAAAGACTCAATAAGAACATTCCCTGCAATGGAAAATTGAGTGCAAAAATGGCTTATTATTCCTTAAATCACTTCTTTTTCTTCCTTTCATCACACCTCTCATTATGTTTTTGAGAAGAATCATAGAATAGAATCATAGAATGGTCTGGGTTGGAAGGGACCCCCAAAGGTCATCCAGTCCAACCCCCTCTGCAGTCAGCAGGGGCATCCTCCACTAGATCAGGTTGCCCATAGCCCTGTGGAGCCTCACCTTGAATATCTCCAGGGATGGGGCCCCAACCACCTTCCTGGGCAACCTGTTCCAGTGTTCCACCACCCTCATGGTAAAGAACTTGTTTCTAACATCTAATTCTAACTTTTGTTACACTCATTGTAGAAGGGTGTTTGGGCTGAATGTACAAAATATGTCTCACCTGTGGTTTCAGGGTAAAAGAAGTGGCCAAGATAAGGTGCGTCCAAACCAGAGGAAGTAAGATGATGTGCATGCCTTGTTTTCTCTTAAGATTAACTCTCCTGCTAGTAGTGCAGACTAATCTATCTTTAACATGGAGTTTTCCTGGTTGGTTTGCTGCAAGCTGGCTCTCTTGTAACAATATTGTGCTTCTCTATTAAGCTGAGCAGCCTGAATGGAAATTGAAAGTTCATCCAGGGCCTGGACTGCCATCTTCAGCTTTAGTAGGTTTTAATATCCAACCCCACCCCACCCCCAAAAAATAAAATAGATGGATTCCAGCAGGATTCTGCTCTTTTCAAGTTCATGCTAAGAAAAGGCAAAATGTTACTGCTCTTTTCTAATAATTTTTTAGTAATCATTTGAATTTTTGGCCTGCTGTTCTTGCAAAACTGTTTTTCATACAATCATTAAGGTTGGAAAAGACCTCTGAGGTCAAGCCCAGCCACTGACACTGCCAAGTCCACCACTAAACCATGGCCCTCAGTACCACATCTGCATATTTTTTGAACACTTCCAGGGACAGTAGCTCCACCATTGCCTTGGGCAATTTTTGCTCTGGAACAGAATGTTGGTTGCATGGCATTTTTCCTCCATGATATTCAAGGTGTCTCAGATAGAAAACTCACAGTAAAGCTTGGACAGCACTTGAATACATTTCCTGTTCTTGCCCTTAGGAGAACATACATAGGCTGTAGCTGGCCTGCTGAGTGTAGGACATCCATGAAGCTTGTAAGAGATGTTTTGGTTTAAGTTTGTACTTCAGGATGAATATAGAGTCTAATTCTTGAAGACAAGTACTAAGTACTAGATTTTTCAGGGTTTATTTCATAAAGATGTCTTAATGTCCCATCAAAAACTTGGTGACACAAGCAGAACTTGTCATGGCTTGACCATCTTTATCTAATTTTAATTGCCACACCCACAACCTAATTTTCCTCCATTAGCTCTGGAAATGTTTTGTAAATAGTACTAAGAAGGCAGCAAAATGCTGTGCCTGAGGCTCAGTCATAACTGAGCCATGTTGCAGTAGCTCTTAATGGATCATCTGTGAAATGTTTTGGTTTGGACTATTATTGTTTCCTTTTCTTTTTTTCCTCCCAGTGCACATTTGCCAGCTTTGAAATTCCCACTCTATTTTCACAAGGACCTTAAGCCAAAAAGCAGCAAAAGGAATTCACATGCTAAATGTGAGAAACTTTGTTTAGCATGCTCAGGAGCAGATGGTTGGTGGCCAGACCTTTGATAAAGTGATGATATTTGATAAGGTCCATAGCCCATTCCACTTGGGTCCATGTGCTTTCATTGAGCCAGCCTGGTTGTCCTGCAGTGTTTCATGGATGCATTTTCCTATCTTTTCTTGCATACAGCTTGCAGCAGGGTCCTCTGTTTACATGTGGCAGTGCCTGGGTGGATGCACTGAGGTGGCTCAGCACTGGTGACGGGATAATCAGGACTGTCAGTTTCCCATGGTTGTGGATCACTCAAAACCAAGTACATTCTGATGAGCTCCTGCCTGCTTTGGCCATCTACCTGGAGCAGGTGGCACAGAAGCCCACCAAAACGGCACCTGATCATAGAATCACAGAATCATTTTGCTTGGAAGAGACCTTTAAGATCATTGAGTCCGACCAATGACCCAGCACTGCCAGGTCACCAGTAAACCATGTCCCTGAGCACCACACCTACACAGCTTTTAAACCCCTCCAGAGAGGGAGGCTCCACCTCTTCCCTGGGCAGCCTGTTCTAGGGCCTGACAAACCTTTCATGGGAGAATGATGTTCTCCTTAAAAACTTAGCATATGAATAAAGAAACTAGCAAATTGAGAGTGACAGCTAATAAAAATATATTTTTTTATATATATATAAAATTGGAAGCAGAGGATCATGTCTGGAGCTCATTGAACATAAGTGTTTGCTTGTGAGGGTGCGGAGAGGCCTTGGCTGGGTTCTGTAACAGTATTTTAAGATGCCACCTTCAGCTTCTGACAGTTCCATCTTGCATGTGTTGGATGGAGCCTGCTGCTTCCAACCCTGGGAGCCAGCAGAGGGCACAGGAGACTACGCTGAATCTGCAGCTCTGCTCTTGAGCTGCTCAGCTCAAGCTCGCTGCAGAAATACTCCTGCCCAAGCAACACATTTATGCCCAAACCAGAAAACTGCCTTAGAAGAAAATTTTGTTTGTTGTTTTTGTTTGTTTTCAAACAGGCTGCCCACAACGTTCCCAGTGGGTTTAAAATGTAAAAAATAAAACAAGTGTTCTCCTTTCAGTGCCTGATTTGGATCTCCCTGCCATGGTGCAAAGGCAGATATTGAAATTGCTTCTGGGATCAGCAGAGCAGGGTCTTTTATCTGAGATCCCTTCTGTGAGAGCATCACAAAGACAAGGCCAGCAAAGCTGCTCCCTTAAACCATGTCTTCTTCTTGTAAAACTCAAGGAGATTTACTGAGATTTTTCTTTTTTTTTTTTCCCCTCCTACTTGCTTCGTTTATAGCCCAGACTTTTATGGTGGCCTTGAAAGGAGCTTTGTGCCAACAGCAAGCTCCATTGAAGACCCTGGATTTGTCCCAGCAGCTGTATCTGCTGAGGAGCCATCCCTTGCAGAATCCAGGGTTTAGGCTGATGCCCAGGACTGGCTTTTCCTAAACATTTACACAGCCTGTCATCCCGACTAGCATCTCCAAGAGCTGCTTTGTGCATGAAAGTTATAACAGTAGTGGAAGCAGCTCCTCATTTTGAACTGTTTTATAATACATACATTTAAAAAAGAGATCAGAACTGCCCAAATTCATATCATAAAATCATAGAATGGTAGAGGTTGGAAGGGACCTCTGGAGATTATTGGATGCTAACACAGGGTTGCCTAGAGCAGGTTGCCCAGGATCACAATGTCTAGGTGGGTCCAGAAGGAGACTCCACATCCTCTCCTGTGGTCTGCTGGACAGCCTGCTCCGGGGCTCTGTCACCCTCAAAGTAAAGAATTTTCTCCTTAAGTTCAAGTGAAACCTTCTGTGTTCTGATTTGTGCCCGTTGCCCCTTATCCTCTCACTGGCCACACTGAGAAGAGTCCAGCACCTCCATCATTTAGCTCTTGCTGACATTGAGAAGATTCCCCTCTCAGGCTGCTCTTCTCCTGGGTAAAACAAACTCTCTTCATAAGAGACACATTCCAGTCCCTTCAGCATCTTTGTGGCACTCCATTGGACTCTTTCAGGTAGCTCCCTGTCTCTCTTGAACTGGGGTGCCCAGAACTGGACCCAGTACCACTGATGTGGACTCCCTAGGGCAAAGCAGAGGAGGAGAACCTCCCTCAGCCTGCTGGCCACACTCTCCTTTGTGCATGCCAGAATCCCTATGGCAGGAAACAAGACCTGTTGCAGGAAGAGTCGTCCAATCTGAACATGCTTTCCAAGTGACGTGATTATTTCAACACAGGACTGCTTCACATTGCTGCCTGCAGAAGCAGAGCGCTGGAGTCTCTGAATCAAATCATCCCTTTCAGTCTTACGTTTTTAGACTTGCCTGGGAGGGTTAAGATTGTATCTTCAGTTACCAGTGAGGCTTTTAAGGTGATTTATTGTGACACTGTGAATAAACTTTGATTTCTGTAATTTTCTTTATCTGTAAACCAGTGCTGACATGCAAATGCTGTCCTCTTGTGGTGCAGTGAGCAAAGCAGTGATCCATAAATGCCAAGCGTGTGTCAGTGGCACAAAGTAAATGAACCATTTTGGGAGGGTATTTACCAGAGCCACTCACGAGATAGATGGGGAGAAAGCACTTAAATCCCCAAGTACTACTAAACCTTCTTGGCTTTGCTTCTGCTGGTGCATGGGATTATTTTGAGGCAAAGAGGGATATTATGTTGTAGCCTGCACTATCTTTTTGGTGAGTCTTACTTTTTTTTTCTCTTCTGTTAACTTTGAGATTTGAAATGCAGCTTCCTTGAGCAATTACCTGATGTCTCATGAGATACTGAGACTGTTGCACCCTACTGCAAACCAAACTGCCTTGCCAAGGCAGAGCCTTTGTATGTAACCTTTCCTTTCCTCCCCTTTCTGGATCAACACTGCATTGAAAAAAATCAGAGTTGATTGTGTTGCTGGTTTGAAAGTGGCCATGTTCATCTGCATTAATTCTCATGGGTTGTTGGTTTGGGTTTTTAATGGAGGTTATTTTTCTTAATGCATGTCAAAGCTTTCCGAATTCTTGCTGCGCAGTGACTTTAAGAAGTTACATTTTAGAGGAGAATGTTTTGAAGAGACTCTTTATGTCCTAAAATACCCTCTGTGGATTACAGCATGACATTTTTGAAAGCTTTTTGTGTGTGTGTGTGTTTTAGAAGAAAGCCATCAGATATGCCTGCTTTGGGCATGAAAATAAATTATTTGGTGGTTTTTTTTCCCTTTGGCTTTTATTTTGGATTTGGTTTTGCTCTTCTAACCAGATAAGTATATCTGCATTTATCTGGTTATACATGAACACAGATTTCCACTTTAAGCCACTCAATAATGTCAAAAATACTGTTGGAATGAGTCTTCAAAGTTGTGTCTGTGCAGGTTTTGTTATGCAGCCATTCTCCTGGGAATGCCACCTCAGATATGGTCATCTCCAATCCCAACATCACCCAGTGACCCACCCTGCCAAGGAAACAAGCTGCTCTTCTTACTTTCCTGTTTTTCTGTGTGTATGTGTGTGTGTTCTTCAGAAAGCCAAACTTGGGCCAGCTGGTAACAAAGTCATTACTCCAGCAGAAGACAAGAACTCAAGTGTGCCATCCAACAATCTGGACAGGGTGAAGCTGACAGACTTCAACTTTCTCATGGTTCTTGGAAAGGGGAGCTTTGGGAAGGTAGGAATTTTTGATGCCTGTTCCACTTGCATTCTTTCTCCTTTGTTTTTTCCCATGGAAGAATGAACAAATAATTTTCTAAGGAGCAAAATAGAGTCAAAAGGATGTGCATTTGGGGGTGTGTGGTGTGTCTTAACTTGGAGTGGGGGATTCCCCAAGACTAGGAGATTTCAGCCATTATTTTATTGAAAATAAAAATAAACCCCCCCTCAGAGTGCTGGGCAGGGTATAACAAACAGTTGCTGACTTTTAGATACTTATTTCTTGGCAGTTCTAAGGAAATTAAGTCTACTACCTAGGCTTTACTACCCAGGTCACTCTGCCACTTCTGGAAGTCACCAACATTGGTAAGGCTGAATATTGAGGTGGGAGGAAAAAAGGCCTAGTGTATATAAATTTGAGATCTGTGAGTTTAAAGAAAGCACTGCTGTGTTTCTGTCTGTTTGAACAACCACTTGTGTGATAAAATGCCCTTTACTGAGGAAGTCTTCTGGGACTTAACATTTTATCAGTCCTTTGGCAACATGCCTGTGATTAACCAGAGGGCTCTGGCTCAGGTTTTGTCTGAAATGGCCGGTGCAGCTCATTGCAGTGGGTGAGTAATGGGGATATTTTGGGTGTTTTGATCAATTTAGTCTATGCCAATAAAAGGAGAAGCTGGATTGCCATCTATACAAATCTTTGGGTGCATGAGTCACCTCCCCTCCTTGGCAGGAGGAGCATATTCACCCTGTTCTTTCTCTCTGTGCAGGTGATGCTGGCAGACAGGAAGGGGACAGAGGAGCTCTATGCAATCAAAATCCTGAAAAAAGATGTGGTGATTCAGGATGATGATGTCGAGTGTACAATGGTTGAAAAACGAGTCCTGGCCCTGCAAGATAAACCACCCTTCCTGACACAGCTTCACTCTTGTTTCCAAACAGTTGTACGTGAGCTCAGGCTTTCTTGCCACCCTGGTGTTTTCCATTCTATATGATCAGGGAGGTTGTGGATGCCTCCTCCCTCATGGCCAGGCTGGATGAGGCCTTGATCAGTGGAGTCTAGTTGAGAGGTATCCCTGCTCACAGCGGGGCGTTTGGAGTAGATGATCTCCAGGGTCCCTTCCAACTTAAGCCGTTCTATGATTCTCTGATCCAACCTATATATTACAGCTTCTGCACACAGAAAATGCTGAAGAGGGGATACCAAATGGAATTATCTCTTGTATAAACCTGATGTTTAAAGATTCTTCTTCATAGGGTAATTCAAGCAGACCACTGTGACAATTCATAAATTCAATAATGTGTGCTTTGCCAAGTCAGAGCTTTAAGCCCTGATTCCCAAAGGTTCCTAAATACTTCTTAAAGATCTGAGGATGGTACTTGAAAAGTCTTAATGGCTGTTGTCGTGTTGTGAAGTGATTAGTCATGAATCGATGTTGATGGATTTAATTTAGTTTTTCTGGCAGCCCTGACACAGAGTTTTTCACTTCCTTCCCTATAAATGTGTGGAGAGGATATTTCCCCATCATATTGTTCTAATCCTCTGAAAACCAGGGAACAGACAGGTTTAAGTCTTACTGTTTGAAGGTCACTGGCTGGGAAAATACTGCTTAAGTGTACCAGACATGTTATGGTCATGTTTGATTTGAGATAGCTGGATATGACCTTTAAAAGTCCTCCCTGTGCAAGAAAAATATCCCTCCAAAGTACCTTGTTGCCATCTTCCTCTGGCTGAAATATATGCCTACAAGAAATTAATTTCATGTAAAGGTTCCAGATACTTTTGTGAACCTTAGAATTACTTTTCTTCTTACCTTTCCTTTTAATAAAAAAAATATATATATATATATATATATATATTTAATGACTTCTATCTTCCAAAGGAAAACTTCTTAGGAAGGATTAGAAATGGCCTCGAAGCAAGGATTTCCCACCATCTTTAATTTCTTTTGGTTTACATTGATTTTTAGAGAGACAGATTGCTCAGGCAGGACTGTGTGTAATTCTGGGACCCATTGTAGCCAAATAATACATGAAAGTGCATCACTAAAACTGGCAAATCTGGGCAGAGCTCATCACTATCACAGGTTTTACAGAGCATTCCACTTCCATTTCCTGCTCTGTCCATTTTGTCAGGATGTGCAACCAGTCCTAATAATCTTAAAAGCTTTATAATACCTTATTAGTAACTAATTTTTACTGATCAATGCATAGCTAACATTTTCCCTCTAATGTCTTTCTCTGCCTCTCTTCCTACTTTCTCCTAGGACCGCCTGTATTTTGTGATGGAGTACGTGAATGGTGGGGACCTCATGTATCACATTCAGCAAGTAGGAAAATTTAAGGAGCCACAAGCAGTGTGAGTCTTCCTGTTTATATATTTAAATCATGTCATCATCTTGATTTTATATTAAGTTTCTTCTTGCCAGGCTCAGTATGAAATCTTCGGGCTGGCCTTTTTTTATCGTGTTTTTAAAAGCTCAAAAGCTGAAATTTATGTTAAAAGTATTCTTTCTACACAGACCAAAGGTAGCTGTGCCTTTTTCTTCCAAACTACAGCACAAACAAAGGCCATGGAATGGCTGCTTTAAAAGTGACAAGAATTTAAACAAGGCAACAGGAAATTAAAGATGTTACTTAGTATTCTGGGGCTGTTTGTAAAAGCGAATATAAAAACCAAGTGAGTAGAACATTTCAGCCTGAATTAATGTTACAGGGAAAGGCAATGCAAACAGAGTCAGCATTGCAATGTAAATTACAGTTTACACAAGATAAATTCAAAGTCTAGCTTAGAAGAATTCTGTCATCCTGCTTTTTTTTTGGTATAGACCTTTTTCTTTATGAGGAGATAATAAATGATTTGACTCGATGATGTGAAAGGTCTTTTCCAGCCAAAATGATTCCGTGAGTCTATGATGCTATGATTAGAAGTTGTTTATCTACATGATCCCTTTTAGGTAATTGTACATCTGGTGTTATCAGTGAGCAACTGATAATGACCTGTAGCATGTTCAAATGTGAAGAGCTCCATCAGTACCATTTTAGTCATGCCTATAACATCTCGTCATCATTTATTAGTGTTTCATAAATCACTTCCCAGTGGAACTTTTGAAAATCAAGTGTGACCAACTGTTTTAGGAATTCAGCTAAAAGAATTTCTCATTTCACTCTAATTAACCAGGGCTTGTTTCAGTGAGAGCCTTCTAAATATAAGTATTGGAGATGCAGAATGAAATTTCAGCAACTCCATGAATTAAAACCTAGATGGTGTCAGAGCAGCCTTGACTCCCAGCTGATGTAACTTGCCAACACCCCTTGCAAACTGCTGCTTTCTGACAGCTCATGCCTGTGGAGCATCTCCCAGCACACCCATTCCCAAACACCTCTGATCAAATGTTTCAGAGATGAGCTTTCCTTTCCCTTATGCCAACCTAAAAATTAATCTCATCTTTAAAAAATCCTCTTGCATAGAATTTGCACAGTTCCACAGCGACTGCCTTCAAACAGCCCTCAATATTATGGTATTTTTAACTGCATTGTGCAATTATATTTTATATGGTAATCATTTTAATTAGCTATATGTAATTAATCCATTAGCAGCCTCTCTAAAGGGATACTATTTCTGCAAATTATTTTATGCTGTATGAAGTGCAATGTAAATGGAGCTGCATCATGAATCCAGCATTGATATGTGATTAGAGATAATGACCTTTGCAGGCAGAGTTAGATCAGTGCAGGAGAATGCTGTGCTCCAGCTGCACCGACTTTTGGTGGTCTAGAGAGACATTTTCATTCCTTTTCTTAAGTCCTGAATTATTTTGTCATCATCAAGTGCTCAAAATGTATCAGTTAAAGTCAGATTGAAGTAAGATGCCTTCTATGTCATCTGGCTGTAAGACTTTTTATGCTTTAATATATTTTTATACTTTAATATCTGTACACTGTATGTGATACATGGTATTATACTGTCATTCCTTACCAGAATATTTTATGATTTCCAAACCATTTTGTCAGAGGGAAATGATGAGGCAATAAGAAATTTGTTCCTTTTTTATTTTTCAGGTTCTATGCAGCTGAGATCTCAATTGGGTTATTCTTTCTCCATAACAGAGGGATCGTTTATAGGTGAGTATGATGTGACATGAGTGATGCTTGAACTATTTTTAGAACCTCCCCCAAATGCTCCATTTCTTTAATGATTAAGTGCATCTTTAATTTAAAAAAAGCAATCACTGTAGTCTTCTTTTGGTTATGTTAGTGCTCCAGTGCTGGAAACCAAAGCCAGAGCTTTGCCTGGGCTTTCCTGATGTCTGCTCTGCCCAACTCAACTGGAGTCTCTTTAGAATGTAAAACGGTTTTGTGTGCATTCCGGTCTGAGGTTTCATAGGGGCTTTAGAGATCATCTACTCCAACCTCCCCACCATGGGCAGGGACACCTCTCTGATCAGCCAACCCAGCCTTGAACACCCCCAGCGAAGCGGCAGCCACAACCTCCCCGGGCAGCCTATCCCAGGGTCTCACCACCCTCATATTGAAGAACTTCTTCCTAAGATCCAGCCTAAACCTACTCTCCCTCAGCTTCAAACCATTCCCCTTTGTCCTGTATCTAGACACCCTTCTGAAAAGTCCTTCTCCAGCCTTCCTGTAGGATCCCTTCAGGTACTGGAATGCAGCTCTAAGGTCCCTCATTGTGAGTGTGCTCATGGTCTTCATTAATTGTCCAGTTTGGGGGCTTATGGTCATGCCTACACACCTACAGTGTGCTGCTGAGCTCTGTCTGGACTGTCAATTATTGTTCATATTCAGCCCTGTCCCCTCCACCCACTTCCATCCCTGTTCCTTCCCTAGACTCAGAAATAGATACATTTGCCCTGCTTGATCTTAAACTTTAACATTAAATTGCTGTGATTCTTCCTAGAGATCTAAAATTAGATAATGTGATGTTGGATTCAGAAGGCCACATTAAAATTGCTGATTTTGGAATGTGCAAAGAACATATGTTAGATGGAGTAACAACCAGGACCTTCTGTGGCACTCCAGACTACATTGCACCAGAGGTAAATATTGACCATTTCAAGAGCCTTTCAGTCTCTGAAATTGCCACTACACACATCTCACCACCAAGTTTTGCAGGCTGGATACTCCCTGGGTGGTACCATTTATCCTTCTGCAGGTCTGTTGAATAACTTCATGAATTAATACAATATTGCCAATAAAACTTGAGTATTTAAATAAGTATCTAGTTGATTGAAAACCTAACTTTGTATGAGATCAGTGCTTTAGGTTTTGGTCTTATTAGAAACTGGATCATCACTTTGTGATTTTAAACCTATAGCCTGAAAATCTTCTTACACTGAACTTTGTGACTCAATTTGTGAGATCATGGAGCTCAGGGGCATTGTTGAAGTTGTTGATGAGGTCATCAAACATTTTACTGGGGGTAAACATAGCTTCTTTAATATATATCTCCAAAAGTTCCCACAGCTGACAAAAATACATCTGATTAAAGGACCCAGGAAATCCCAAACCACTCACTCTGTTTTGGGAAGGGACTCAGGAGTTTTTGAAGGCTTTTGCTGACCTCCCTGCAAAACTACTGTAGTCTTCTCCAGACCATGTCATACAAATAGTACACAGGTATCAGCTCAGGAAAGCTCCTGTCTCTGAAACCCTGAATAAAGCCATACGAGTAGGGCTTGAATGGAGTGAACATAATAAATCCAGAGTTATCTGAGAGCTGGTGATGCCTGTGCTGTGTTCAAGGCACTGAAAAATCACATTCCAACACAAACCTAAACTGCAGTGAGTCTAGAAGGAAAATGTCTCCACAAAAATCACAGTTCTGCTTTAAAGCACTGTGATAAATGTGAGCTTAAAGCTAAGGTTTTAGCCTGGATCTGATCTGCATTTGAGTAGTTCAGGTATAAAACATTAAAAACAAGCACATGTGGGGATTTGGAAACGATTCAAACACATGAATATTAAAATCTGCTGTTTGTGCATAGTGAGCTCTCAAGAGTCTTGATTTGCTTGGCTGCAAATTCAGTACAGGAGGCTGCGTCCTGATCCAAGCTACTCAGTGTTTCACTGAGTGCTGGGCAGGAGGCAGCTCTGG
The DNA here is from genome assembly GCF_026170545.1 of Melanerpes formicivorus. Classification (NCBI taxonomy): domain Eukaryota; kingdom Metazoa; phylum Chordata; class Aves; order Piciformes; family Picidae; genus Melanerpes; species Melanerpes formicivorus. The sequence continues at coordinate 4,123,920 of NW_027142373.1, read as the reverse complement.
CTGGAACAGTTCTGGCTGTAATTGAATGTTTGTTGGAATATGGGAGATTTATACATGGACAAGTAAATTAGTGTCTAAGGTGAATTTTGTCATCTCTCTGAAACTGGAATGAAAAATATTTTGGTGGCTTTTTTTGCAGTTGCTAATTCACGCTTTCCGGAGTGAAATATTGTGTATTGTAAAACCTTGTTTTTCTCACAGATTGCTGTTGCTTGCAGCAGGATCTCAAACCAAGCAGAGCAGTATTTTATTTTCTCCTGTCAAAACATAAAGGAAGCCAATATTGCAAATTAAAGTGTCCTTTCTGTGGCAATGCTCTTGTGCCTGTTAATACCAAAGAACATGTTGCCAGTGCCAAATTACTCAATATGGGTCAGTGCTGGAATGATTTATTTTGCTTTACTTGGAAATTTCATATAAAGAAACAAACCTTCTACCAAAGCATTTAGTAACTGGGAGGAAATTAATCTTTCCATTACCTTACAAGCAGTCTTTATTTTTTATCTTATTTTTTGGTTGGCTGCTTTTCTTTCGTTTCTTTCACTCACATTATTATGACTGACAAATTGCTAACTAGGTCTGTGGTAAACTTCAAAGTCAGACTCATGTTTTGCTTGCAGGAGTATTTCAGCATGTTTCCATGGGCTAAAATGTATAAATTTATAATAGATTATAATGAGGATGCATTTGCACGGTTCCATTCCCTGCCGGATGGCGATAAATGAGCTAAATCTAAGTAAACTGTTGAAGGTATCAAGGGTATCACAGAATCCCCAGCAAGGTGAGGCTTGGAAGAGAGACCTCTGGAGATCATCCAGTGCAACACCCCTGCTGAAGCAGCAGGGGCGCCCACAGCAGGTTGCCCAGGATCAAAAATGTCCAGGCAGGTTTGTAATCTCTCCAGAGAAGGAGACTCCACAATCTCTCTGGGCAGCCTGGGCAGTGCTTCAGCATCCTCACATCCTCATGTTCAGATGGAACCTCCTGGGTTCCAGTTTGTGTCCACTGCTCCTGTCTCTGGGTACCACTGAAAACTTCTGGCCCTGTTCTTGTGGCCCTCACCCTTTAGGTATTGAGCAGATCCCCTCTCAGGCTGCTCTTCTCTAGGCTAAACAGCCCCAGGGCTCTCAGCCTTTCCTCCTCACAGAGATGCTGCAGGTCCCTCAACATCTTTGTAGCCTCTGTTGGACTCTCTACAGTAATCCCCTGTTGCTCACTAGGGCAGAGCAGACTTCTGAGCGTGCTGCACTCCAGCATAAAGAATTCAAATCTCTTACCCTATGCAATTTGAAAAAGTGGAGAGGTTAAACAGGTAGGATCCCAGGTTTGACCACTTCTGTCAGGCAGAAAGTGGTTATCTAGCAAAGAATATTTATTGATGTGCTAAACTTAAATATTTATGGGATCAATTCATTGTATTTCCTTGACCAGTCAAGAGAGACGAAAGGAGATAGATGTCAAGTGGATTAGCAGGGAGGGGTTCTGGCAGCACTGACCCCCACCTGCAGCACCCCTGCAGCAGCCAGAGCAGTGGGCTTGAGTTCTGGTGTTGAATTCACTGGTTTGGAATTCCAGAGGAATTTAAAGCAGAAACTCTGTTGCTCTTCTCCATCTAATAGCCTCACAACCTGAAGTTCTAACCTTGCATTTGCTGGAATTATGGAAGGCTAATAGGTATTCCAGGGGTTTGAAAAGTCTGCATTTGACTGCTTCTTGTGCTCATAGTATTTATTTCCTTTAATAACCGAGTTTCAACTTTTCCAGCAGACATAAGATATGTTCACAAAAGGCTTTTTCTCTCTTGCCTCTGGGATATAATCTTTTCATCCCAACTGACTCCCAGCTGCAAGCTGCAGTGATCTAAACATTCCTACAAATTGTTAGTATTAATCTCTGTGTCCTGATCTTAACTGTGCCTTCCTTGGAGGCAAAAAAAAAATGAGAGAGAGAGAAAGAAAGGAATCAACATTTCTCTGCCAATTTGACTTGATGAGAGAAATTCCTCCTGAGCACTTCCTGAGCTCTCAAATCCACAGAACCTGAAAAGGCAAAGCTCTTACAATATGGTAACAGATTAAACAGGACATGTGCAAAAGGAAATTAAATAGACTCATTAAGGTTGGAAAAGATCTCTTAAGGTCCTCAAGTCCAACCATCCACACAACACCACTATGTTGCCTAAACCATGCCCTGAAGTGCCTTGTCTATGTGTGTTTTGAACACCTCCAGGGATGGTGATTCAACTACCACCCTGGGCAGCTTGTTCCAATGCCTGACCACCCTTTCAGGACAATTATTTAGATTAATGATGGAGAAGAAGGGGAAAGGAAGTGTCCTATCAACTTTCCACTCCTCTCTGGCTGGCTAGCCCAGAGCAGAGACTCATAGCTGGAGGATCATAGCCAGAGGAAGGTACACATCTTAATCTGTGGGCACATGAGCTCCCATGCTGTTCGGAGTCTGCTCTGCCCACTGTGGTGAGACAGGAGGTCATGTTAATGCATCCCTCTCTAAAATGCATCCCTATCTAAAAGATACCAAATTTTAGGTGCAGATAGGATTATTTTGGCAGCTGCTGCAAGGCAGCCAGTGATGCCTTTGTGTGGAGCAGCTGGTGGACAATACATGATGGTTTCTGGATGAGGAGGAGGCAACTGGTGGAAATGCAACATGCAGAACTTGCTGACTTAGTACCCATGCATGTTTGACTGCACACTGAAAACTCATCTGCTTCCTCCCACATGTAATTCCTCCCTTGAAGTGAGCTTTCTTTCCTCTCCTCTGCATTTTCTAATTAGTGCTTTGAGCAGCTCCCAGTATTATGAGTGTCACCGCTGTGACGGGCAGGCTGGTAGCTGAATGTGGCAGATTGCTTCTCTGGGTTTCACTTCATGGCATCTTCACCAGGATTAAGCAGGTGATTCAAAGTGGATGTGTTTAATTAGGATTACAGGAGAAAAACCTGCTAGTGTACAGCAGCAGGCATTGACAGTGCCACCTTCCTCTACTCTGCAGTAAGGTCAAGGTGTTTTCATTGCATTTGCATTGGGACTTCTCTGTAGTGGAAGCCTTCCAGTCCCAGTGGAACTTGATGTCTGTATTTTTACTTCTCAAGTCTCACTCTTGAGCGTCTTGCTGCAGGAAGGACATTGAGTTGCTGGAGCAGGTCCAGAGAAGGGCAGCAAAGCTAACGAAGGGTCTGGAGAACAGGTCTGGTGAGGAGTGGCTGAGGGAACTGGGGTGGTCTCGACTCACTCTTGCTGGATAAACAGCCTCACTAAGTCCATGCTTTGCCACACCTCTTACTTTATGCCACATTTAGAAGATCTCCTCTCCTCAACAATCCCATCAAACTGTGCCACAACAGGAACAGAAGTATTCTGTGGCCTCCTGGACAGACCTGGCTGCCAGGCTGAGGCCCACGGGTGGTGTAGCAGCATTTTCCTTCTCATTATGGATCCATCTTTTGCTCACTTACTGATTGAAATGAACTCTTCCTACCCAAACCACTTACACGAAGCTCACTTACTGTACAGAACGTTCTGCCCTTATAATTTACTGACCTTCTGAAAAATACCCCTTTTTATTTCTTGATGAAATACTCTTTTCCATAGGCAAGCAGAGATTGTCAGAGAAGGGCTGAGGACAAAATATTTTCTCATTTTCTCTGCATAAAGGCCAGTAGTTTTTCCAGATACAGTTTTGGAAGTGCTTGATCTTTCATAAAGCAGCATTGATCCCAGCAAGCCTTTGGGAACTTACTGGTGACGGAATTAAAGGGAGAGTAACCAAGCATGTCAACCACTATAATATGAAATGAATGTCCCAAATCTGTGTTTTAAGGCTATATTATTGCTAAAGGACAACTAATAAAGATTGCCTTTATGTAGGATGTTCCAGCTGAGAATCTTGTTATTACCTCTGGTTGTGTAATATAATTCGGAGTGGGATTGATTTTGACATCCTTTGCTTAGAAACATTGAGGCAATTTTTAATTCTTGTGCTGCTGTTATTCCAGGGAAGAAGATAGACTCACACAGAGACTATAATTTTCTTTAGTAGCCAGGCAGTCCTGCTTTATTGAACTGGTGACTCACTGGTTTCCTGAGAAACTACACAACTTACCAGTTCAGCTTCTCTTTCAGGCAGCTAAAAAAATGTGGGCTATGTGATGTGTGCTTGCCTTAGCCATTTGCTTCACAGAGAACAAAACCACTGGAACAGGAAAATGAATGCAAGCTCATCTGGGGCAATGACTGCATTGGTTCTCTGTTTGTTCTGTTGGAGTTGGAAGCTCTGATCCTGCCTTCTCCAGTGTTGGTGAACAATGGCTGGGACATAGAATCATAGAATCATAGAATCATAGAATCACAGAAGGGGCTGGTCTGGAAGGGACCTCCAAAAGTCATCTAGGCCAACACCCTCTGCAGTAAGCAGGGGCATCCTCAACATCCTGCAAACCTTCACAATTCACAGACTCCCTTCACAGTTATTTATGAGGAGACCTGAGAGAACATCTGCACCTCAGAACTCCTCCACGGCAAGCCCAAAAGCATCTCTTAAATAAATGAACAGTGATCTCTGAAGTGGCCTTAGTTAAAGATGACGCACAAGGGCACCTGTGTGCTGTTGGCACCTGCAGCCTTCTGTTGTGTCAGAACTCAGTTTGTGCTTCCATATGAGTCAGATGTGAACACAGAAAGTGCAAAATACTTAACATTTCCATTAGGCTGAACAGCAGAAAGCCCTCTCTTTTTGGTGTAGCTGGTAACTGGCTTCATCCTCAGAGTATCTTCATCAGCAACTTGGGAAAATGTAACAGAGCTTTTTAGGTATTGGAGCTGTTCTTAAATTTTGGTTCCTCTTACAGGAGAGCAAAAGTCTGAATAATGAGAGGATGAGAAAAGCTTTGTTATTGGTAATCTGTGAGTTGAGGTGCACAATTTCAACGTTAGGCACAAATGGATGGATAACAAACATTTTCACTTTGTCTCCTACATTGGTGCTGTTCTGTTCCTCTTTTGACTTCAAAATGCTCATCCCAAGGTGTCCTAAGAACTCCAAAAAGAGTCCAGCTCCCACTGAAACCAATGAGCAGCCAGAGTGAGGATTGCAGGATTGGCTTTCTGAGCTTTTCCAAAGAAGTATGTTCATCTCTGCATGTCACTGTCTGTCACAAGGGTGCACTTTAACTAACATTGGGGTTTTTCTTTCTGATTATACAGATTATTGCATACCAGCCCTATGGGAAGTCAGTGGACTGGTGGGCATATGGTGTGCTGCTCTATGAGATGTTAGCTGGCCAGGTAAGAGTCACTCTCCCTGTGCTTGCTGGGATGTCCTCCTGGCTCTCTGTCACTGCACTGCTTCAAGGCTTCCTAAAGGGTTAGTCCCCAAAGGGTAGACGTTTAGGGGACAGAAGTGGGGCCTTTCATACTGGTATTATCTCCTTGTACTCTTGACTGCTTCCACTAAAAATGGATTTAGGCTTTAAGCTTTTTATATTGCACCCACATCACCAAGCACTGCCTTTGGATGCAGCTCCTTTGTACTGTAATAATGTCTAAATAGCCATCTTCAAAACTGAATGGGAGACACTTGAGCAGGAAATCTCATGTCAAATGGAAAAATAAAATCGTTTAGTGGTTTGAAACCACAGGGAAACATAATAAGAGCGTGTCTACAGCTCTGCATTGCAGTTGGGTCATAAGAATATGGTTTTTGTGTTGTATGTCCTGGGGGTAAAGTGTGGGTCTGAAAAAATGCACAGTTATAGACCCCTCATTCTGCACAGTTAATGAGAGGCTGCTCTCTGAGTCACTCAAGGAGAAAAGCAGCACTGTGCTGCAGTAAATGGTAGAAAATGACCAAATTTAAAGAATTCTATTCATCTTGAGTTGGAAAAGGTTTCTGCAATGGGCTCTCAGTGAGCATTAGCTAAAGGTGTGCATTTCCTAAGCTTAAAACATACATTTTTTTAACAAATGCCTTTAATAATTTCTCTACTCAGTTCTAGTCAACATTTTAGCAGTTTTTAAAGGACAACAATTGCAGTTGTTAGCATTTCCAGTCTGCACTTCAAATATCAGATAACTGAATGCTTTTAAGAAAAAAAGATTTCCCATGAGCTGAGTCCTCCACAGCACCTGTATCCTGGGGTATCACCCACAGGCACTGCCCTCCTCACCTTTATTTAGGTACAAAATACTGCTCTTTCTGGTGGTAGTTTCCCCTTCACAGAAGCAGAGCCTACAGCTGTGTCCTATAAAATCAACAAGAGCTTAATTGGAATTAATTAAGGAATGGACATACCTTAGCACAAGGTAACTCAGTCTCCAAACTTCACCCTTTGAGGTATTGTGGCTATTTGGTGCACAGCACCCTTAGAAACTGATTAAAAATGGTGACAAAGGTAATTCTGCATACATTTAATTACCCTCATCTCCATGCTGGGAGCAGAAATCTTCTCAGTTTCCACCAGAGACTGATAAACACTAAACTTCTGGGTCAGAAGATAACCAAGCTGCAGGTGGTTGGGAGTTGGGTGTTTGTTCCTGAGCAAGAACCATTTCTGTATCTTTTTGGGCATCTGTGATTGACTGAAGGCAAGTTGCTGGGCTGGATGCACCACACCTGTCCCAGTGTGGCCATAGTATTGCCATCTCATTGCACAACAAGTGGAGAATTAAAAAACAAACAAAGAAACAAGCAAACCCCCATCAGTAACTGACCTGTGATTTGTTTCCAACAGCCTCCATTTGATGGAGAAGATGAAGATGAACTTTTCCAGTCCATAATGGAACATAATGTTTCCTACCCCAAATCCCTGTCGAAAGAAGCTGTCTCCATCTGCAAGGGGGTGAGATAGATGATGCTTCTTTAGCACTTAAGTTCCTTTTTGGCAATCCTTGTGAATAACTAAATTTGTCTGGCTTTGATACGGCGCTGTTGTATTTTTAAGTCCAACTTCTGTCAGGTGGTGCTGAGCTATATGGTCATGAAGTGCTCCTCACTTGGTGTCACTGATAAGTATTCGGCTCCTCCCCCTGTGCCTGCATTTTTTTACGGTCAGAGCAAATGTCAGAGTCAACAGCTGCCAACCCCAAAGCAGAATTTATAAACAGGGCAGTGGTGCGAAACATCTCCACCCACCTTGCTCAACCCTTGGCAGCACAACTCTGATTTTGTAGAGTGAGGAGATTTCTTGGCTTGGATGGACACCAGCTACTGCAGCCAGTCCTCAGCCCAGAATGCCCAATGACAGCAGCAGAGCTAAGGAGTTGATGAGAATTGTTTTTAAATGTAAGTGGAGATGAGCTCCTGTGAAAATCTTTAGTGTAAATGCAAGGAAACTGGGGGGAAATCCTGACCCAGCGGTAACCCGTGTGCTTAAAATACATCTTAAACTCTAGTTGATTCAGTTTCTCTTTTTTTGAATCATTTTTCTTTTCTTTCTTTTTGAAGAAAAGAATAGATTTGAATTCAGGGAATTATCTCAGGAAAAAAAAGAATTCATTTGACTTTCCTTTGACTCTTTGTGATTCCCTAGAGTACTGTCAGTCTGTGCCTTTTCCAAACCACTGCCTGTAAAGTTTTATTTCATGTCTTACTTGCAATGATAAAAGATCACCGCACTTAGGGTTGGTTAATTTGATGTTTACTTTATTCCTTTGCTTTGCAACCACTGGTGAAGTATGGTACTTGAGCTGGAGAGAAATCCCTTAAGGGCAGATCATTAAAAAATGTAAGAAAAACATTTAGACCAACAAGGTAAAAAGAAAAGCCTCCTGAATTTGGGATCCTGTCCCAGTGTGGATGTGCTGGCTGACAAAAACTAAATGTGATATAGCTTTGTAAAGTACCTGCAGACTGATGCCTTGTCATTAAAATAGACATTAAACAGCAGAGTTTGAGCTGGGTCTAGGTAGCCCTGTTTAGCACTCCTGCTTGCTGCTGTTCTGTTGGGTGCTTACCCAAAGGGAGATCAGAAAGATAGAACTGCATCACATCGCTATAAGTTCAGGCCTCTAATACAAGTATGTTTGTTCATCATCTCTATAAAACTAACAGTTTGATCCCACATTTCAGTGAGCATTCTACTAGAGCTAAAAAGTCAACATAAGGAAGCTCAGCAATCTTGGGCCTGGGAACCACTGGGCAAGATGAACCTGCCCTCTTTGCTCTTGAATTGTCTGCTCACCATCTGTTCCACTGGTTCAGAGCTTGGTGGGTTTGGTAAATGCAGCAGCTTCAGAAAGAATTAAAACCACTGGAATCATTGTTCACATTCTCTTGTTAGAGCAAGGGCTTTAGAAGAGTTAGCAAAAATGGGAAAGCTGCTGTTCAGCTTGAGGCAGGATGTGATTCCTAGCCCTTTCCCAAAGGCTGCTGAGAACTGCTTGTATTTTAGGTTCAGAATTGGAATCAGATCAACTCAACATTTGGAGGGAGACTAAAGCAGTACAGCTGAGATTTTAAAAAGACCTATTGAGGTGTCACTCCCTGCAGCATATTAATCATGTCCAATTTGTAAAAGGGCTTTAAAATTCCTCTCTCCCCACCCTGCCCCCAGTACTGGAGCTGAGAGTTGAAGGCTATGTTGCTTAATTGCTAATGTGGACATGGCACTTTGGGACATGGTTTCATGGCCATGGTGGTACTGGGTTAATGGTTGGACTTGATTTTAGAGGTCTTTTCAAACCTAAATGATTCCATGATTCTGTATAAATTGCTGCTCCCAAGCAAGCATTGCTGGTGGGTTTGGGGATTTTTTTTCATTTCCCCCAAGTCTGCTCAATCTATGCAGCTGGATACATTATTGACCAAAATGTAATTAAGAATGGAAGGGAGGAAACAGAGATTAGGTATTGTCAGCTGGGTGCCAAGAAACTGTAAGCTCTGTAATGTCTTTCTCCAACAAGCCCAGAAAAATGAAGGGGGCGGGGGGGTCTGAGGGGATGTTGTACTTTGTACATCTTTAGTATATTGGAATTTATTATGTTTAATTGATTGCTGGAGTAGGGCAGAAGCTGTTCTGGTGATTCATAAGACTGAACTGAAAGACTAAAGGGAAAACTCCCAAGTGAGATGTGAAGCAGAGGGGTGGCAGCGTGCCCTGGGCACTGCATGCCCATCCACACCTCCAGCATCAACCTCTGCTCAACTGGAAATGGGTCTCAAGTGCAGCTTTTAATTTTGCTGCTGGTGTGCTGTCATCAGTGATCAAACCAGAAAGCTGATCTGCAAAAATTAATTTTTGCTTTTCAAAACAATTTTCTTAGCAACTTGTATCTTCAGAGGAGGAGCAAGAGTATCACAATCTGGGCAAAGTCTGTCTTACTTGCATCCCAGCGTTAAACTTAAATCATTTGGTGTTTTCTTTCTAACAGCTGATGACTAAACATCCTGCAAAACGCCTTGGCTGTGGCCCTGAAGGTGAAAGAGACATCAGGGAACATGCTTTCTTTAGGAGAATTGACTGGGAAAAACTGGAAAACAGAGAGATTCAGCCACCTTTCAAACCCAAAGTGGTGAGTGAGATGCCAAGCACTTCCCTCGCTCAATGTGTCTGCAGTCATGCTTTCCCCTGGCGGGAGATTAATGCTGGCTTGGTGGTGCTGAGAATCTGGGACACTTCTAAAATAAGGCAATTTGATTATGGCACACCAGTCTGTAAAGCTGCTAATGTTTTGGCATCATGTAGCATACCCCAGTCTACTTTGTTCCTTGCAAAAAAAAAGTATATGCAAGTCTCTGAGCAGTTTGAGTCTTGACTTTCACAGTCAGGCACTGCAGGAGAAGCTGAAAACAGGGGAAAATGTCATATTCACATCAGCCACTTGGTACTTAATAAACTGAGTTCCTGACTGTCTCTGAGCAGCAGCTGAAGTCAGTGATTTAAGGTGTCTGAGTGCTGGGGGAAACTTCCTCTGCCATGGGCTATGCAGCTCAAGGGGTTTGTACTCCCCATCCTCAAGTGACAGAAGCCACATCTGCCAAGTCTGCAATATGATCCCTGGTTTATTTGTAATGTTTGTGACTGGGTTACACTCATGTATCTGTGAGGATGTTTTATTAACCCAAACGAAGGAAAGATGTCCTTACCATGAGAGCTCTTTCCATACTAGCATTTGAGGAGCTTTGTTTGTTGGTACACAATTTCTTCCAGCCTTTGCCATGCTTCATTGACAGGCAAAGGAATGTATTTGCACACAGGAATAGAAGCTTTCAGGAACAGCTGTAGCTTGCTGTGTCCCAGTGTGAAATCTCTCTCGAACACTATTTTGTGTGTGTGTCAGCTGAGTTGTGTGGCTTGCTGTTGCACTGCAGGTGTAGGATCATTGCTCTGGACACTGATTTATTTACCAATACAGACATGCTAGTGTGCTATCACCAACTGGTGAGAGAGGCCAATCTCTGAGGCAGGCCACCACCAGATTATATTCCCTTGAGGTTTTTTTGGCATACAAAGGATTTTTTTCACATCATCAGGAGCTTAGCTGAATGCTCAGAAGAGTGTTTTGTGCTAAGGGGAAAAGCCCTTTTCATATAGTGTGGATTTTGCATGCAGGAAGGAGGGTAAGTAAGTAACATGCCTGGTGCTGCCAACCCTGCCCAGCCAGTCCCCAGAGCTGCCTGTCCCAGGAGGAGCTGCACCTCTTTAAAGCATGTTTTACAGCAGATTTTCATTACATGCTTCTGGAGTCACATTTAAAGAGCTCGTAAAGCAAATCTACCTTCACATCTGGAAGTTTTATTAGCTCAGCAATTGAGTGCTTAGGCTCTCCTTGAAGTTAAAAGTCATGCCAGCATGAAGGTACTCAGAGCTTGAAGTGTGGTCTGCTTCCATCATAGGATGTTTCATGGCAGATCTTGGCTCCTCTTTAGAGCAGCTGTGCTGTGTCTTTGTGGCCATCATGACCTGGTTTGTTTTATACAGACTGATATTAAAATGCACCAAGGCATATTCACATGGAGCCTAACTTCTCCAGCTGAAAATCATCTAAAATCCAAGTCTGAATTTGCATACCCTCCACAGAGCTAGTTTGTTGTGATTGCTGATTCTATTTATATTGATCCTAGAGAGCAAAAACCACACACACCCTTATGTTTGAAGACATGGAAGTATTTATAGGCTTTGTTTGGGGTAGGTGGGGTTTTTTTTGGGTCAACCTTTGTAGGTCCATCTCCTCCTTGGAGCCTGATGGTGCAGGAATAATCCTGCTGCTATTGCACACAGGCTGGTTCTCACTCAAACACAGGGCTGCAGATTTTGGGTCAGCAGTTGGTCGGTTTAAACGTGTTCCCTTCCAGATTGACACTTCACAGGCTACAGGCATAGAATGATTATTTAGCAAGGACATTTGACTCACATTTGTAAGGCTAAGAGTTCTAGAAGTCCTTTATTTTCAGTTCTGCTTTAACACTGCATTAACACTTGCAAGAGCAATGCTGCTTTTCGATGTAAAAACAAACCACAGAATTGTCAGGGTTGGAAGGGACCTCAAGGAGCCCTGCCATGGGCAGGGACACTTCCCACTAGATCAGGATGTCCACATAACTGAAGATTGAAATTTCCTGATAAATTGTTATATTCACACCCCAAAGATACCCAAATTTCACATGAGTTCTTTCTTAGCTTCCACTAGTGTAAGCAACAGGGAGAGATCCGGTGGAATCAGGGAGTTTGGTTTCAACTTCCAGCTTGTGTGAATACCTTCCACTTGCTAAAAAAACCAAAAAAACAACAGAAATATAAGAAGAAAAGAGAAAAAGGCACAGCGTCATGGAAGGATGATGCATATCTGATTTAGCAAAAAGTCTTCCCTCCATAAATAGCCCTTTTGTGCCTGCTCTAAGCTGACTGCTGCCTCTAAATAAATTTGACTGTTAATTTGGGGATCCACCAACTTGAATTCCATTGATGCAGAGTTGTCAAGGTTCAGCTCTGCCCATTCTTGTTCAGAGATTCTGTACCAAAGTGTGTTGGCTTCAGTGAGCAGCAGGGTACTGGGTGAGTGCAGCACCATGGATGAAAAGAGCAGATTACCATCAGCCTTTAGCCCATGGAAGTGCTCCTCTGCTGGTCTCCTTCCAAGACTGAACAAATGTCCTTCTGTGAGCACTGCAGGCCACTGCCTGGGCATGCATTTTTCATCTGAAATATGAACCAACTCATGCCTGAGGCAGCAGAAGTTCTTTGCAGCTCAGGTCGTTCAACGTGTCCCGGTCCAGGATGTGCCAGGTGCTTTGCAGGAAGGTTGGAAGCTGTGAGGGAGCTGATTCCAAGACAGCCAAACACCTTGCCCTTGAATTCCCTGAACAGGCCCCTCTTCAGTTGATTACTCCTGTAAATGTGCAGCTTTATTCATGCTGCATTAGTTCAGACAGAGACATGTTTAGGACTGGCCTGCTGAAAGAGCCATTTGCTGCCCTTTCCAAGTTATCCTCCAAGTCTGAAGGTAAATGTGTGATGTCATCCTCCAAATGCAGAGGGAGGTATAATGCAGTGATGGATGGAGAGGAGAGGGTCAGGGACAAAGGGAAGACCCACTCAGTGTCTTTATCATCTAACCACACTGCTCCAAGATCCACTACTGCAGTTAGAGATAAGCAGATTTACCACTTCCCTTTAGACCTCTCCACAATATTCAGGTTTCCTCAGGCATTTTTTTCTTGCACCCAAGCTAATTTTGATCAGGTCCCACTTTTTCATTGCCTCTAATCATACCTCCCTGCCTCTCAAGTGTTTTCTGCGTTACCTCAAACTATCCTTTTTGCAAACCTCATTTGTTTTCTGCTCTGAATGAGTTCCCTTCAGTGTGTAGCTCTACATGACCCCCTTCTCAGCTGGCCTTTGTGGGGCAGATCACTTTTCTTGGACAAAACAAGGAGGAAACAGGTGATAGCACATTCTGTAACAAAAATCCATTCCCAGGACACACTCCCTGCCCTCCCCAGGACCTGAGCTCTGCTGGCATTTATGAATCTGTACCAGAGTTTAGAGGCTGTAAAATGAAAAATCAAAGGATAAAAAATGAATTACAGTGAGCTTTCTGCAGCTTGGGAAGGAAACAGAGACCAACACCGAGGTTTCATTTTGCACTGTAAAGGTTTTAAGGATGTGATGGGTTAATGCCCATCCTGGAAGCAGGGTGGGTAGGGCTTGTAAGAGCATAGCCCTCCCTGCAGGGGGCAAGCCCTCCTCCCCCTGCTTCCAGGATGGGCGTTAACCCATCTAAAGGAGAATGAAATGACTTGGCAGGTGAAGTACCTTCTGCTGTGCCCGTAATATTATTGTTTTTTGCCTTTTTTATGGCAGTAATTCTGGATATTTAAGCCTCTTTACCTCCTTGTCTCATTCTGGTGGATAGAAACTTTCCTGACTCTGTTTTTCATCACAATTCATCCATTTAAACTTTTCTGTTTGCGGGGGTGTGGGTTGGGAAGGGGTTTGTTACCATTTCTAAACTACTCCTAAGAAACAGGGGGAAAGTCTTGCATGCATCCTGAAAAATCTGCATGAAGCTGGAGCTGCCACTGCATCACTGAGATTTGTTGAGCCCTTTTTTCCCCTGTTTTTCTCTCTCCTGTTTTTTCTTGCAGTGTGGCAAAGGGGCTGAGAACTTCGACAAATTCTTCACGCGAGGCCAGCCGGTGCTGACCCCCCCAGACCAGCTGGTCATTGCCAACATAGACCAAACGGATTTTGAAGGGTTCTCTTACGTCAACCCCCAGTTTGTACACCCCCTCGTAGAAAATGTAGCATGAAACGTCCCAACAGGAACAAATCCCACGGTGGGGAACTGTCTTTAACCCTACAATTTTTAGGCTTTTGCCTCGTTGATTCCCTCTAGGCCTGGAAATTGTAGGGTTAGATGGGGGAAGGTGGGGGAAAGGCCACTCTTTCAGGATTTGGGCTTTGCAGCAGTGATGTGTTGTCTTCATGGGAGATCAATTAATGTATGGTGCCCACTTAACTCTTCTAGAAGTCACCACTGACTTGTCTAAACTGACCCAGGTTTTGGTATGTTAGAGATCTTTGTAACTTCCCCCTGCCCTTTTGCTCCCTTTCCCACATTGCTGTGTTAGAAACGATCTAACATGTGGTCTGGAAACAAATCCTAACCCCCAATATTTAGTCCCTATCAGGGGGTGATGAGAGATGAGAGTGCTCTACCCTGAGGGACTGCTCCTCCCTGCTCTGCCCAGTGACTTCGGGGAGCTCAACAGCACAAGAGACTGAAACAGCAGCCCCGGGGAGGAGGGGAATGGTTGAAATAAATTGTTTGGGAAGTACAACAGAAAGAAGTTGGGAGTGGGTGGGAGTGGGGGGGACAAAATTCAATTCAACCCTGAGGCTTCCTGAACTGATCCTCTAAGCAACGCCAAGGTTAAACACACTTCAGTGGTGGCCAGATCTCTAGGATCTTTGCTACGTAGCATGTGGTAAACTCAAGGGTGAATTTTTGTCTTTGATAATAATGATTATGATAATAATAATAATAATAGTAATAATAACTTTAATAATATTTTTGTGAATTTTAATCTCCATGAGATTATTCTGTGATCCAGGGTGCCATTGTTTGTTCAGTTAATTTAATTTACACCACTCCTCAAAGTTTACTGGTGAACTGGTTCTAATGCTGATATTTTAACTATGACGTTTGTTAACCATGGAATGTCAAACCTGAAATCCCTGCAATCTCCTTTACATGTCTTTATTTATAGCCTGCAGTGTAGGGCAGTAGTAAATGGAAAGAAGCATTCTGTGTGGTCAATAACGTAAACTGCAGCCCCAAGAGACTTCCTGGCTTCTCCAGAATCACTCCTGAGAATCAAGTGAGATTTAGTCTTAAACTAAGCAGTTTTAACTAAAAAAAACCAAAACAAAACGTGAGGCTGTAGAATAATCAAGCCTGAAAAAAAAAACCAAACAAACCCACAAAAGAAGCAGCAGCTGAAACTTGTTTTATCGATAGGATGGAATTTAATACCTTTTACACATGCTTCATGCAATGAATTTTGCATGCTTAGTAGTAACTCTTAATAATAAGGGTTAATAATAAGCAGCTCTCTCTCTTACTGATGTAATCATATCAAGCATCAAGAGTGTTATCAACGTTTTCTAAACCAAATTGTGCTTTATTTGTGACGTTCTCGTTCCCAAATGCCATCCTTTAGGTTTAGCTAAATGTTTTCTTGCTGTTGGTTTAGGGGTTTTATTTGTTTGTTTTGTTTTGGTTTTTTTTTTTCCTCTTTAGGGTTTGGATATTGTGAATGGCTTTAGGGTATAATCTTGTGGGATTGGTTTGTTATTTTGGGGTTGGTTTTTTTTTTACAGTAGATCTCCTTTGAAACAATAATTGCTACCTGCAAGTTTTCTACGAGGTTCAATTAGGCTTTCATTTCACCTCTGCTTATTACATACAGGGAAGGAAATAGACTTTATTTGCAGTGCTGAACACTGTAATTAATGCAATCTTCTCCTCTCCTATCACTTAGAGAAACAAATTTTGATATTTCCTCTTATGACTTACCGGAAGATATTAACCCAAATATCAGTAAATATTAATTTTTGGGGTGCATATTTGGGGTTTGTTACAGCATGTAAAATAGTTGTCAGTGCACTTGCCTTTTTTGGTTTGTTTTTTTCCTTTTTCCTCCCTTCTGCCTTGTTACCCCTAGCAGCCATAGGCACTTTCTGTCTGTCAGATGTGCATGATGATGCCAGAAGCATGATGTCTCTGTTGCTGCATGCAGACTGATTACAACTTTTTTTCCAGCATGTAAACATACTCAAAAGAAGAAGTAAGATATTTGCCATAAAAGAGTTCAATTTATACTAGACTATGTAACTGGTGGGCAAGGGGAGGGTGGGAGGGGAATCTACTTTCTAATCATCTTTTATGACAATAAAACATGGAACCTGTGCCAAAGATTCTGTTAGAAAGATCCAGTCCTGCACACTGGTAACCAGGTGGGTGGGTTTGAGCTGGGGTAGAGTGGGACAGGTTGTGAGTGGGACACAGTTGGATGTGAACAGCAACTGTGTCCTGCTTCTGCAGCTGTGGTGCCCTCAAAGGCTGAGTTTTTGGTGCCTGTGGTTTGTGATTGCAGCCCTCCAGAGGTTTAGCTTTTGCCCAGTCATGGTCTTTTTGCAGCCCCAGCTCCAAGCAAGGAATGTCTCCCTGGGTAAGGCTGAGCAGGTTTAATGGGCAAACTGGACCATTCTGAGCATGGGAAAGTACCCTCTAACAAAGGGCATTGGCCAGTTAACAAGAACTCAGATTGTTGCCTAAATGAACTGAACTCACCATGTTTAAAACCTTTTAGAAGTATGAATTTTAAACCATTCTGTGTCAAATATGTTACCAGACAAGTCTGAAAGTTCATTTTCTACTCTAAAGTATGTTACCTACTTTGCAGATGATGATGTTCACGATAAAGCACATGAACTAAGGGCAGCATTCATGACTGTTTCTGTTCTTCTGAATGTCTTTAGGCTGCCACAGGTTAGGAGGATCTGAGCATCACACTGTAGAAGACTGTAAGAGAGTCAAGAGATTCTGAGGCTCAGGCTGTGAATAGTTAAGGGACTCTCAAGTCAATCTGCAGAGAGGCAGCTTGAAGAATGTGAAGGGAGTAAGAGACTTCTGAAAAAGGAAAATGTTGAAATGCTAGCACACAGGATTTGGAAGTAAGAAGAGCAGTAAGGGGGCAGAACTGAACCAAGCTACAAGCAGGCAGGAGGTCTTATGGGTAGATATGCCCAGTCATAGAATGTATTGGGGTGGAAGGGACCTTTAAAGGTCATCCAGGCCAACCCCACTGCAGCCAGCAGGGATGTCTGCAACTGGAGCAGGTTGCTCAGAGCACCAAACAGCCTTACCTGGAATGGTTGCAGGGATGGGACATCTACCACCTCTCTGGGCAACCTGGGCCAGTGTCTTACCACCCTCTGCATTAAAAACAAAAAATACTTCCTTCAATCTAGTGTAAATCTCCCTCTTTTTTAGTTTAAAAACATCACCAATCAGTTCAGTTCTGTTTCCTGATGAAATGTACAAGGAAGCCCCATTGTGTGGGGGGGCTGTCGCTGGCACAGCTGTGATGGTCAGTGCAGTTCACACCAGAACTGGGCATTAAAGAGCTGGTCCAACATCTGGACAGAGCTGTTCATTTTCTGGCTACCTGTCATAACCAATTTCTTCAGCACTTGCATTTGCTTCCCAGTTGTTCTGATGTAGAAGCAGGAATTCCTCTTCAGGGTTGCTACCTGCAGTCCCTGGGCTTGCCACAGCTCATGTAGTCTTCTGTACATGCTTATAACACTTAGGAAAAGGTTCTGCAAGCTCCTGGGTCCTGCAGGAAGCAGACAAGGTTGTGTAAAGCAGGGACTAACTATTTCTGTGGTTCCTCACTGCTCTGCCCAGTGCTTTTCCACGTGAACGCTCACGCTTGAGCCAGCCCTTTCCATGAGAATTCGTCATCCAGAAATGTATAGTGTCAAGTAAAACCTGAAGTACCAAACAAGCCTTTTCATATCTTTTTAAACACAAATGTTATTTATATACTATTTTTCACAAGATTTGGGTTTCTAGAGAACATCTATCAGCAGAGGGAGAGGTACTGGAACTGCTTTTCTTTTGCTTGTGTTCAGTAGCAACCAAAATCTGAACACCCACATCCTTACAAAGATTTCTGAAAGTCAAACTGAGAGTTATAATGCACTGAAGCTGGGATGGAAGTTCTGGGAGCTGTGTTTCCATCCCACATGCACTCAAGTCCCCAGGGGCTCTGGAACAGCCCTGTTTATGCTGGGGGAGGCACAGGCCTTCCACGTAAATCTTCCAGGTTGTTTCCAGGAATTAAATAGGATTTAACTGGCTCCTAGGCAACTTTCTTCATCATTTAGGCATCTGGGTATTTTTATCCACCTTGGAGTTACTTTAGAAGGGTGGTGGGCTTCCAGCATGGCCACTTTGGCTGCTGACCAGTCTCAGTGTTCTTAGCAAGGACTGCACATAGGTAAGAAGGAAAGAGCACATTCCCATAATAAAATACTCCTCCTTAATCCATTTTAGAGGAGAAATGTAATTAGGCTTTCTGATCCTTCATTCTTTCCAGAAATACAAATTGAATTTCCTTTTACAAACTGAAGAAAGTTCTTCTGGAAGTCAGCTGTTAGTTTGAAAGAAACTCATCATATCTAAATGCTATTGGCCTTTGAAATTCATCCTATCTTGGGGGTGAATTGAGTTGAATAATCTTGGGCTCCTGCAAAATGAATAAGGTCAAGTGAGAGAGGATCTTCTAGCTAGAAAGATGATGTGTCCAAGGGCTGGCACTGCGGGGCGGGGGGTACCACTTGGAGGGTCTGTCTTCTGAGTGGGTCCATTCAGATGCAATCCCAGATAAATGCCATAGGAGATGTGTGGGTAGCAGAGGAGCCAGATGCTCTTTATTACACAAATCACACCCTGGGAAATAATTAACAATAACAATCCAATAATGCTATGAGTAGCAAGCATATTACAGTGTTGAGTTTACAGTGGGCTTTGGGACCTGCCAGGAAACTTCTGGAAAGATTTCATGTGATTTTGAGTTGTTTAGTCATGAACATAAATCATTGCATATGTGTTTGTGTCAGGCAGTGGGTCCCCTCTGTGCTGTTGGCTAGGTAAGCACTGAGCTGCCAAGTAGTAAAAGGGTGGACAACTAAATCACTTCTCTCCTCAGCTCCGCACTCTCAGATAAGATCAGAAACAGCTCAGCTGAAGAATTACGGAAGACTTGACTCCATAAACTCGTTTGATTTCTTACCAACCTGTAACTGTGCCAGCAACAACTGGTAATTAAATCGCCTTATGATGAATAACAACCCTGCACTGCAGCCCTCCTGTTCTGGGAAAGCCTTGAGAGGGAGAGGGCAAAGGGGTTCACCTCTCTGCCTCAGTTACCTCATCTGTAAAATGGGGGTAATAATACTTACCTGCCTCTCAGAGAGCTGTGAGGACTTCTTGGGTAGCATTTCTAATCCACTTTTAACCTGCGAAGGGTTGTGTGAGTATTATTATCACTTTTAATATTAAACCAGTTTATTGCATTCACGTGGTACTGCTGGATGTGCCATGTGCTTTCTACTTTTTATAGAGAACTTTAGGAATTTTTCTGAAGCTCTTTGAAGAGAAATCAAATCAGATCTAATAAGTTTCTTACAGAATCTGGAGTCCAGCCTTTGCTAACTGGAGTCGGGGGGCAGCAGGGCGTGATGCTGGCTGCTTGTGGAGGTCAGCTGGCACTTCCCTCTTTTCCTGTTACTGGGATTCCTATGTGCAATTGAAAAATTCCATGGAAATGGAAGTCTTAGCAGAACAGATTCTTGTAGAGTGAGATTCCCTATGGGTAAATAAAGTCAGCAAGGCTGTTTTCTAGCAATGTTTGTACAGCCTCCCATTGCAGGAGGAGTTTTATTCTTTATGCAGCTGGTCCATCTGTGACAGGTTTAGTCTGATGAGATTTGAATGTATTCCTGTGTTGTATATCTTTGTGCTTTGCTTTTTCCCTTGTGTGTGTTATCATAGTCCAGATTTAAAAGAAAACCATCCTAGAAGCTACGATTTACCTTCCGTTGATAGCAGTAGACCAAAAGAAAAGAATGAAGAAGGGGAAAATAAAGTGCAGTCTATTAATAATTTTCATAGTATCCCAGAGTGGTTTGGGCTGGAAGGGACCTCTAAAGGTCATCTAATCCAACCCTCCTACAGTCAGCAGGGGCATCTTCTACTAGAGCAGGTTGCGCAGAGCCACTAACAACCTGACCTGGAATGGACTTCTACCACCTCTCTGGGCAGCCTGGGCCAGTGTTTCAACCACCCTCAGTGTAAATTTTAAACTCTCGTTGCCATTTTAAACAGTGATGTGCAGGAAGAGTAGCAGCAGCACTGGTAACCAGCCCAGCACTGACAACCAGCCCAGCCTGCTTCCATTGAAGTTCATTTCTCACTACAGGACACATTGGAAAGTCCACAGCTATTGTTAAATTAATTTTGTAATCATGAGTTGGTGACAGAAACATTTTAATAGAAAGCAGGATTTTGTTTCTGAACTTTATAAACCTGTCCCTAAGAACTATTTGAATTGTATTGAATTCCTTCCATGTGAGGCAGAGGTTCCTGTGGATCCAGTGGAACTGTGACAGGCTTAGAGCACTCTGGGTGCTTAGTGCTTTGCTGGAGCCAAGACCATGATTTCCAGCATCTGGCAGCACCAAGCCTGTAATCCCCAGATCAGCAACAGCATCAAGTGTGTGCTTGTGCCTGCTGCTGTTGGGCAGAGCAGGGACATTGGTGCTTCCCATCCCGTAGAAATCAGTAGAGTTTGCACACCTGGATGCCTTGTTGACTCGGAGCAGACGAAAACATTCTTGCAGTGATGATACAAATTCAGCCTGGGGCTTGTTTCCTGCTGAGCCTTTCCATGTATTCTCTCCTGAGCTAATAAAATGAATGCAAGAAAAATCCTTTCAACAAAATGAAGCTCATTGCCTCTTTCCTAAAGGTGCATTTCCCATTTGCAGGACAGCACAAAGCCCACCTGAAGCTGTTAAAATGGTTCCTTTAACACTACCTCCTTTTAAGGAGGAGATGATCTCACCAGGAACCCCTTCATCCTTACTACTATTATTTTAAGTCCCAGGTTTTGTGGTTTATAAAAAGGAGAACATTATTTATTTTCCAATCACTCATCTGCAAGGTGCTAGCAGAAAATTGGGAGAGGCCATTCCTTGTTCAATGAATCCAAATGAATCAATCCTTGGAAGAATAGTGGGCGAGGCTGATGTATAAATCACAGCACCCTTTCCCTGCCTCCCCCCCTTAATTTGCAATATCTCCAATCCTTGTTTGCATGAACTGCTTTTTGTTCAATATTAACTGTAGTTTTGAAGCAAGTGTGTATGAATAAAAATCCTGATTGTTCAATTTTGTGGGAGTTTGCTCTGCCTCAGTGAAATTGCAGCCCAAAATTGGACTCTACAAAGCTCAGAGCCTGCAGGGATCACAGTGTGAGCAGCCACAGAGCTCACCCAGACCTCGCTTCTCCAGTCACACAGAATTTAACCTGGGCCCTTTTTAATTCCTCTTAATAAATCAAGAGAAAAAGAAGCTTAACTGGGGAAAAGATGTCGGTGTGTAAGAGGATTTCAGCATGCTGAGAGGTGAGCAGGCAGCTCTCTGAGCCAGCAGATCCTTGGCTCGGTGTCCCTGAGCCAGCAGGTCTGTGGTTTAACCTTCTCAGCATCTCTGAGCTGCTCCTGCCTGGTGTGAATACTGCAGGGGGAAAAAAAACAGCTCCCAGGAGTGAAGTGAGGTTCTCAGGGTGGGGAGTCTCATTCAAAACCTGATGTGAGACGTGCTGGTGGAGGATGTGCCCTCCTTCTAGGCACTGACCTCACTTTTTCACATCCCTGTGTGTGTAAGCCTCAGGTGATTCATTTCACCCTCTGCCACAATTTCCTGGGAAGAGAGTTTGTTTCATGGGGATTGATGATGGTCAGGGCTCACCTTTGCCATTAAATACTTGGGTTGATCCTCCTGGAGGAGAAATCAACACCTCCCAGTCCCAGCAGTCAAGTCCACCTCAAGTCCAGGCTCTCGCCTCGTTTAGTGTGACATCATTTTGTTTTCAAAATGTGAAAGCCTTCTTCAAATATTGTGACAGCTTGACAGACGCTTTCTCTGCTTGCTCTCAGAGGTACTGAGTCTCATGCTAATTCAGTAATTAGGTTAGTTTAATTGGCAGCAAAGTCTGGTTGAGTTTGCCCAAAGGAGTGGTTGAAACTCATCTTTTTTTTTTCCCTAGAGACAGCATTCCCATGCTGCTGCATGCTGCTCAGTCTTCATCTGATGTGCACAGCTTCTCCTGAAGCCCATGGACACATCTTTTCTCAGGTCTTCAGAGCTTTCTGCAGAGCAGAAGAGGGTGTTAGTGGAGGCATCATTGCCCTGAGCTGGTGGGTGTGCAGTTGGTGCAGGAGGGAAGCTGGTCCTTACCCCTCAGTACTGCCAGACTTGCACCTCCCACCACCATGGCTGTCCAAATGAGATGGGTGGGATTTCATTCCCAGCTGTGGCCTTCAGGGTGGACCCTGGAGTCGGCCCTGCAGTCAAGGGAGCACTTAGCTCCCCAGAAATATAAATTGGGATGTTTGGACCTGTCAGGGCTCCTAACATCACAAATGGTCATTATTGATCAACATGAACAGCACAGCCAACCAACCCTTTGCAGTGTCAATTCCAGGCTATACAGAAAGGGGGAAAAAAAGCAAAAGACTAAGAACACCCTTCCATAGCTCATCTCTGCTCCCCTTGCCAGCAGTGGGCACATCACCCTCTTCAGCTATGGCTTAACCAAACCATGGCCAGCAGCAGCTCATGGCATCCTTGGCTTTTGGGTGAGACCAGACTCATCAAACAAGCCTCCAAACACTCTCCAGACATACCCCTGGGGAAAGGCAGGTCTGGTGAAGGTGAGTGTAGGCAGAAAGTGACACCAGCCTGGCATGAATATTGGTACCAGGATCTGAGGAGCTGGTACTGCTTTGGGAGCAAATAGTCTGCAGGTGGTCCTGTTCCTCTGCTGCCCTGGCTAGAGAGGAGATGCACTGGTGGCTGGAGGGGGGGGGGGGAGGGGGGGGCAGGAAATTTGTACAAACTGTGTTTTTGTTGAACTTTTTCTAAAGAGGCAGGATAAGGCTGGTGGTCCCTGGGGAAATGAGTTAAAGGCTCTTGCAGAGGAGGCTGATTCTCTCCATGGCAGCTACATCCCATACATGAGAGCATCTCCACCAGGTATGCTTCCAGCACTCAATAAATCACAGCAATTACTCGTGGCCACCACCCACAGCTGAAGGCACATCCTCCTGCTCCCACCCTCAGCTTCTCTTCAGAGATTTCAGAGAATCACAGAATGTTTGGGTTGGAAGAGACCTCCAGAGATTGTCCAGTCCAACTCTCCTGCCAGAGCAGGGTCACTTGGGGCAGGCTGCACAGGGACACATCCAGGTGTGTTTTGAAAGTCTTCAGAGAAGGAGACTCCACAACCACTCTGGGCAGCCTGCTCCAGGGCTCTGTCGCCTTCACCATGAAGAAGTGTCTCCTTGTGTTGAGGTAGAACCGCCTATGTTCTAGCTTGTACCCATTGTTCCTTGTCCTGTCACTGGGCACCACCCAAAAGAGCCTGGCACCTTCAATTTCATCTTGACACCTACCCCTCAGATATTTATAAATGTTGATCAGATTCCCTCAGCCTTTTCAAGACTAAACAGCCCCAGGCCTCTCAGATTTGGGTGTTTGACTTAGAATATTTTTACAGACAGAGTCACAAATAGAATCTTCTCCTCTGGGAGCTGCTGGGGTAGCTACAATGATGACTGCATTAATTACCATGAGGTAATTACAGTCCCACTCAAGTAACTTTCACTGCTTAGCTGAAAAAAAAACCAAACCCTGAGTAAGCCCCATGGAGCCAAGGAAAAGCTAAGAGAAATCAATGAGGGGTCCAAATCAGGCAAACTCTTGCCACATGTGGATAGGTTGTCCTCAAAGGGATGTTTTCCTTGACTTCATCTGTCACTTCTCACCTTCCCAAATTGATGCTAAACCCAAAGAAACAGGGATCTGACTGGGAGAACAGTCAGTGGCAAGTCTGCAGTTATCTGCAAGGGTTTCTTTTTTTGCCTTTTTTCCCCTCTGCCTTTCCCAAAGAAGGAGCATGAAATGAGGCAGATCTCCTGGGAGATGAGTCAACGCTGTCTCCTTCTCAAGGGACTTGCCACATTCACTGCCAGGGTGATGGTGTCAGACACCAGCTGCCACTTTTACTGTTCATTACTGGTCCCTGAGTCAGCACCCAACATCCCACCTCAGGAGATGTTGATGTACAATGTGACGAAGGGGGAGAAAAAATTCCAAAGTCAATTTAAAGTGCAATACCCATGTGAGAAAAAACAAAACTAAAAAACACAAAAAAACACCCCACAATGGAAGTTTGCTTAGAAGTGGTTTAGATCTTATTCTCACCCAACAAGGGAGGCAAAATCACCCATCTCTTCCTCTGGCACACAGAGAGAGCCTGTGAGTCCCATGCTGGGAATTAATTTCCTTTCCCTTGCAGGCCTCAGTCCCCTCCCCATAGCACAAGGGCTCCCCAAAGGTGATGGTAGCAGGGCTGCTAGAGGGGCTTTTGATGCCATCTGTGGGAGTGGATCTTTCAGGAGATGTGATGAAGGGGTGGACCCTACGTCTCAGGAGCATGGAATGCAGTTACTAGTGACTATTTGGGTCACTGCAAATTTCCTGTTGAAATTGGTTTTGAAAGGAGCTGGGGTTCGCAAGGCTGTGCTGCACAGACTGCTGGTGTCTGCATTAGGTTAATGAAAGATAATCACCCCTGCAGCGAGGCTGAGCCATGGCTGCTCACAGATGTTTGCAGGCCTCTTTTATGTTTGCTTGCCCAGCCCTAACCTCCTGTTCTTGTGAGTTTCAGCTGTGTATGTGTTACGGGTTAGGTGTGCACAGATGAGGGGCCGGGAGCATCTCTGATGAGGAGAGGCTGAGAGACCTGGGCATGTTTAGCCTGGAGAAGAGCAGCCTGAGAGGAGATCGTTTCAATGCTCAGCAAAACCTAAAGGGTGGAGGTGGTGAGGATGGTGCTGGGCTCTTTTCAGTGGTGCCCAGTGACAGGACAGGGTGCAACAGGCACAAACTGCAAGAGAAGAGGTTTCACTTGAACTTAAGGAAAAACTTCAGTGTGAGAGTGCTGGAGCCCTGGAGCAGGCTGCCTAGAGAGGTTATGGAGTCTCCATCTTTGGAGAGATTCCAAGCCCACCTGGACATAGTGATCCTGGGCAAGCTGCTGTGGGGGCCCCTATTTTAGCAGGGGTGTTGGACTAGATGATCTCCAGAGGTCACTTCCAACCTCTGCAATGCTGGGATTCTGTATGTGGTGGGAATGCTCATAGCATGTTCATAGCAGCATTTCAGCTGCTGGATTTGCCCTGGAAGGCTTTCCAGGGACTGGGCTTTCATAAACCTGTGCTTACTCCCTACACGTCACTAGTACGCAGCCCTGGGAAGCACAGGTGCCTGGCCAGCCTGAACACAAACTAACTGTTCCTCAGATTACAAACCACTGTTTGGTTCACATCAGCTTGGAGGATTTGATCCATCACCCCTTATCTCTCTCCCCTGTTCACAGCACTTAATAAAAACTCAGTGCCCAGAACAGAGAGACTTCTGAATCCATATAAAACACTCCACAAAAAGCTTCATTAAAGCTTCAGCATTTTCAGTGACAGTTCCAGGAACACTCTTCTTTTAGCAGGATTCATTTGCTTCTCCTGCAAGTGTCACCATGTCTGAGACAGTGATTAGGTGTGATTGCAGGATAAACCCATCAGAAATGGTTATAAGAGCACCCAGCAATGAGTGCAAAGGGAGAAGGAAGGAAAGAGCAAAAATCAGCAATGAGAAAGCATCCCAAACCTACTTGGATCAGTTCCTGGTCCTTTTGGGATAAGTAATTTAGCATTCTCGTGCCTGATTGACCCTAACATCATTAAAAGATTGGTAATGAATTTCAGTGCTATATAAATCACATGGCAAACTATTACCCTTAATACAAGTGTTATGAGGCTTTAATAATTAATGGCATCTAAACTGCTTTCCAGAACATGACCTTTTAAATCAGATTGCTGTGGCCAGAGCCATCCCTCATCCTGCAAGCAGCCTGATTCCAGCCAGCCTGGGTGGCTCCGATGGGGCCCAAGTGGCCAAGAACGGCAACAGCATCCTGGTTTGTGTCAGGTAGAGTGTGGTCATCAGGACCAGGGCAGAGACTGTCCCCTGTACTCAGCACTGGTGAGGTCACACCTTGAATACTGGGTTCAGTTTGGGGCCCCTCACTACATGAAAGACATTGAGGACTTGGAGCAGGTCCAGAGAAGGGCAAGGGAGCTGGTGAAGGGTCTGGAGAACAGGGCTGGTGAGAAGTGGCTGAGGGAACTGGGGTTGTTTAGCCTGGAGAAGAGGAGATTCAGGGGAGACCTCATTGCTCCCTACAACTCCCTGGAAGGATGTTGGAGTGAGGTGGGGGTCTTCTCCCTAGTACCAGGTGATAGAACAAGGGGAATTAGTCTCAAGATGCACCAGGGAAGGTTTAGGTTGGATATTAGGAAAAAAATTCTTTACTGCAAGAGTGGTCAGGCACTGGAACAGGCAGTGGAATCACCATTCCTGAAGGGTTCAAGAAACCTGTGGACATGGCACTTGGAGACACGGTGGAATTAATCTTAGAGGTCTCTTACAACCTTAATGACTCTAAAGGGCACTGACCTCTCACACCCAGTGAAGAGGTGGGACACGGGCACTTCATGCCCTTCCTAACCTTCTTCCCTCCAGTGTGGGGACACAGGAGCTGGGCAGGCTAGGCCACCACAACAGCAAAAGGCTGCAACTGGTGGAGCTGCTGGGGCAAAGCTGCTGAACTGGCACCTCCTCAGCTTTTATTAGCTCAGTTTAGCTCCCTTTGGTTCCAGAGGGTGGTTTGTGTTAAATGCAGAGCCTGACTTCCGCTCACACGTGCGCCTTTGTTGTACCCTGAGTCAGAGCCTCTTGGAGAGGCTGCAGAAAGCTCTGCACCTCCAGGATTTTTTTAAGCTCTCACACAGCTTATGTGGGTGAGGGGGGATAAAAATAATGTTTCACCTCTCCCTGTGCTGCCTCCCAAGCAGTGGCTGCAGGCAGAAGGATGTGAAGGAGAAACAGCAAACGGAGCTTCAGCTCCAACAGCCCACAGGAGTTAATTCCTTGTGGCACAAGCGGGATGTGAAAATCCTGCCCAGAAAAGGGAGGGAGGCTTGGTGTTCTCTGGGGCCATGAGTGAGCTTCCCTCTTTGCCTACTTTCAGTGTTTGAAAGCTAAAGAAAATTTAGAAAAAACAAACCCAAAAAAGCAACCAATAACATCGCTGCTGGGACAAGGAACAGGATTGTGAGTGTGTGCTGGCTGCTGTGACGGAACAGGACCCAAGTGGAGCAACCCACCCCATGCTCCCATCCCACCTACCCAGGAGCCGTGGGTGCCGCAGTTGTGGATCCCAGCCCCAGGCTGCTGCTGCCGGTTTTGCTCTCTTGTGCCAAGTCTGTTCCACAAACACCCTCTCATGGAAAGAGAAAACCTCTTCAGTCTTTTAGCAAGTGATTCCCAACCTTTGGAAGCTGCACGGGGGTGGCAGTGGGTTCCCCTTAGCACTGTGCTGAGGCTGCTGCACATCACTGGCATGCTCCAGCATCTCCCCAAGCCCTTCTGCCCACAAACCCACAAAAAATAGCAAAGGCTGAGGCAGCTGGCATGGAGCATCTGTCACCTCCCACACAAGTCACAGCAGCTCCAGCACCGTGGCACCAGATCCTTGCCTCTACCTGCTGCCTCTCCTCTCTCCTCAGGCAAACGCTGCCCTTGCTGCCGGATGCAGACATTCCCTTTCTGTGCTCAAAATGATCCTTACAGCCTGGGATACATCAAAGTGGGGCAGTGGCTGTTATCCAGCATGGGGTGGCTTGAGGGGCAGCTGCCCATGGCATGGCTCATCCCAGGCTGTTTGCTGGGGAGATTTGCTGTCTCAATAATTCAGCATAGAGCAAATTAGAGGGAGTGGGAGGGGAGGCAAACCTGAGGTTTCCTATCAGTTTGTGGCCAGAGTTGGCAGCACCAGGCTTTTATTGTGTGATGTCCCAAGTGCCTTCAAGGTGACTTCTGCTGGAAGGGAAAAGACCAGGGGAAAGGTTCCCTGTAGACATCACCTTCAGGAATTAAACACTTGTAGCTGAAAGGAGATGGATCTTAAGTATTCTGCTGCACCACTGACAGCCCAGGGAGAGCTGCTGTAGAGAATTGCTTCTACTCTGGGCCATTAATGGAAGTTTAAATCCCTCCTTGCTAGTAAGATTTGACCTTGGGTGCATTCTGAAAGCTGCCTGCTCAGGTGTCCATGAGCTTCATGTTTCCAAACTGGCTTTGAACGTGGTAGGAAGGGCTGCTCCACCAGCAGGATTGGCAGAGCTGTTCTGGGTAGGTAAAGCTGCAGCCCTGCAAAGCCTGGCACAGCTGAATAATATTATGTGTTTTGCTCACCCCACATGGAGAGGATCCTCCCTACTGGGAAGGAGAGAGCTCAGCAAGAAATAGTGAAAAGAGAGGAGGTCAAAATGACAAGATGGCATCAGGTGGTCTTACATCAAACAAGCAAAACAGCAACAAAAGAATACCAACCCAGAAGCAGCTGTTGCAGGATTTGGCAAAGTCTTGCCCCAAGGTTTGGAGGATGCTGTGAAGATGCAAAATGTTCATTGTCCTACCTGGGATGGCCATGCTGAGCTCCTGGCCAGAGGGAGTTTCCACTTCTTTACCATCTTTTGCCATTAGCAGGAAGGTAGGTTATGGGTGAAGGAGCTGTGGATAGCTGCTAATGAGGCAGGAGAGCTTAGCTGGGGGTTAGAGCTACTCTGGGTGTTTGAGAAGCATCTCTGGTGCCCTCTTGCATCCTGGCCCTGGCACACTGGTGAGAGATGCTCCTGGTGTGACTCCCGGCGTCACGCATGTGCTTCACCATGGCAGAAGTGGCCGTGTGAGACAAGCAGCAATGGAAAACCCATCTGAGCCTTTTATCTGAAGCACATTTGCATAGGAGCAGAGGGGAGTGAGGAGGAGAAGAGGCTGGAGCCCAAAATGTGTATTTCTAATTGATTATATGCATGGCTGCTGGGGCCCTCTTACACTGTAATGGTTAATTATGTCACTGGCTCTGTGTGCTGCAGCCTTTATTCATCTTGTGTTCAAATAATCCTGCACAGCACCCAGGCAGCTCATACAGCAGATTGCCTGGCTGCAGGAAAAATGAAGTTCTGATTTCTTGGGTTGGGGGATGGGGTTTAACAATATAGAAGAAAGGAAAATGATGAATAGCCAATTACTGTATTAAAATAATGTTCCCTGACAGAACATGATGAACATTCAGGTCTACCCTGCCTCTTGTAGCTTTCTTGACTTGATTGGTAATTCCCTCCTGATTAGTCCCTCCCAGGGAAGCCTCCTGCTCCCTGAGGCTGTGTGAAGCTGTGGGTCCTGGAAGACATCACCTCTTCACCCCCCTTTTTCCAGTGCAGAATCCATTCTGCTGACCAAATCCCTACTCACTCCTTGCTGTCCATCCTTGATGGATTTGCTACCTTCAGTTGTTCTTCAAGTGTGAATGAGAGATAGGAAAATACTTTTGGGGGTTGTTCTGAGAGCTGCAGCTACAAAGAAGGATATGCTGAAATAGACATCTTTGCAATGCCAGCCAGTTCCTCTGCAGGGGGCTTAGAGATGAGTCCAGGAAACTGTGCTGAATTTGCTGCTGTTTAGGTATCTCTGTAGTTTTGTGAGGAAGAATATAGGCAAAGGTGCAATTCCTCAAAGCCAAACAAGCAGCGTGCTCAGCTAGGGGCCTTACTGGGAGGCAGGTTCCTACCAGCCCGGATCTTGCTGTGGCTTCACTGCATTAGGCTTCACCATCTTCTGGTTGGAGAAGTCAAAACTTACACATCTGTATCAGCTTCTGTTATTTGTGTAACTCAAACCGGAACCCAACAAGCCAGGGCATGTGGCTCCATTGACTTGGAACAAGCCATCCAACCAACACCTCCTCCCCATCTCACATCTCATTTGACTTTGCATTTTCTGTTTAAAATGGTCACGTTTTGTGAACTGAGGATGATCTGGGCAGAGATGAGGCACATTTTAATTGGAGCACTGTGAATGGGTGACCCACTATTTATATCAGAATATTGAGTTTATTAGACTTGTAATTAATAAATCACTTTTGTCTGTTTTCCTGTTGGGAAGTCTTGGCAGTGCTTTCCCTGTGAGCCATGTGCTGACCTGCACTGCTGTCCCTGTTCAGGGACCTGGCTGGAGGAGCCACTGTCCCATCTGCAAAGCTCTTGCTGCAGAAATTGCTGTACAAATCTGAGTTCCAGGATATTGCCTAAGCCTTGCTTCCTGGGCTGGCAGCTCCTGTAGCAGAAGTTACCCATGTGGTGTGTGACCCTTTTCTTGTCCTTCCTACTGTATCCAAAGAAGTGTCCCATTGCTGGACACCTTGATGGAACTGCATATGATTCTTGGCTCTGCTGCTAATTTTCTGTGTGGTTTGGCTGAATCACTTGGTCTGGTGATGGTTTTCAGAGCCCACAGCATCTGCCCCTACATTCTTTTCTCCTTCAGTCCTGACCTTCTCCCTGCCCTGGTCACAGCCGTGCCAAGCTGGCTTTCTTCAGTACAGTGGCTTGTTGCCCTCCAGTCCTCCCCCTTGTCTGCTGCATTCTTAGCTGCAGATTTCTTTGACACTGGTGGCTGGAATCAGTTTTTTCTTCCCCAGCTCATGAGTCATGTCTTGGGGTGTGCAGCCCACCCAGCACTGCCACTCTGGCCAGTCCCACCCCAGAGGGGACTGTGTTTCTTCAGGCAGAGAGTTCGGGGTGGGGGTGCATGGAAGGGAGGATGTAGAGAGGGGCAGGGGCAATGCTAGCTCCCACCCCTGCCTGGTGATGAACTGGAGCCACCAGTCACAGCTGTGGACAGAGGATGAAGGGAAAGGAGGCGACCAGAGAAAAAGAGAAGGCACTAGAGGGAAAGTGAGGGGATAAAGGGAAAGGGTGGGAGGGGAGGGAGGAATGGGGGAAAGACGGATAAAGGGAAATGTGAGGGGGGAGGGAGGAGGGGTGGATGGAGAAAGATGGAGGGAAGGGGGAGGGAGGAAGGGGAGGATGGAGAAAGGAAAGGAGGCACGGAGGGAGGGATGGAAAGGGGGTAGGGAGGAGAGGTGGGCTGTCCCTGCCGGCGCCATGTGATGCCCTTTCCTCCCCGGGTTCTCCCGGCCCATCCCCGGCGCGGAGCATCCCCGGGGCTGCCGGTCGCGTCCTGCCGCTGGAGGAGCGCCCGAGGGACCGGTGAGTGCCGGGGGGAGGCACCGAGGACAGGGGGCGGCTGAGATCCCTTTCCATGCCAGACCCGAGTTGGCCCCGGGAAGGTGGGAAAAAGACAGCCCTGGAAGTGGCTTCGATGGGGAGTTCCCGAATTGGGTGTAAAAACCTGAAAGTTTAAATCCCGACTGTGACGGGGAGGAGGGGCAAGGGGGTGTTGGTCTGGGAGGTGCCCCCCGGGTGCGAGGTAGGTATAGGGGCATCTCTTTCTATATTTTTCCATATCCCCGTTGGAGTTAGAGCCCTCGGCAGCTCCCCCGGGGATGTGGGGATGATGTGCGTGGGGCGGGGGCCACCGGCAGCAGGGGACACCGGGAGGCACCGCCCCGGGCAGCAGCCACCGCCCGGCGGTACCGGGGCGCGGAGCCACATCCTCAGCATGGCCCCGGCTGACCAGAGAGCTGCCGGGAGCTTGGCAGGAACGGCTGGACCGAACTACCGGAGTCTATATCTCCGTGCCTGAGTGGCTTGCGTTACCTGCCCCGTACACCGGCACCGCCAAAGGAGTGGGAGCTGGATGACAGAAAGCCAGGGGGGGACCTTATTACAACGGGGAGCCGCTGAATCCCAGCTCCTCATCCCTTGGCTTCGTCTCTGTCAAGCTGCTCGGAGACACAGAGGCCATCTCTTGGGCACTGTGATCATCCCTGGCTTCACCGCTGATTTGAGCTGGGAAAGGAGTGGGATCTTTCACGGAGAATCTAAAACCTGCTGGAAGTCAGAGGCTGGTGATGTTTGCCAGTGGAGAAGAGCAGGAATTCAGCTGGGGCCAGCTGAGAAAAACCTGACCTGGATGTTAAGGGAAGTAAAGGGGGGGGGGGGGGGGGGGGGGGGCGGTGAGAGGGGGAAATGAGCTGGATCGTATGTTACCACATGAACAGGAGAATGGGGACATGAAGCTTGTCTTCATTTCTCCACATGCTACCTCTCCACTCCCTGTGAGAGGTGGTGGAAGGTGATCTGTGGTGTCTCAGCCCCTACAGTAGTGAGGAGCAGGGCTGGGTGGTGGTGGTTAATGATTTGATATTTTGTAAAACTTTATCAGCCCCTGACACATGATGAATTTTGCAGGTATTAGGGTTGGATCTTCCAGGCACAAAACAGCAAGAGGCTCCTTGGTGGTGTCCAGAGAGTGAGTCCGACCTGCAGGACCACTGTCACCACTGCTGTCCCCACCGTGTCTCACACCTCCTAAACCTCTGCAGAGGAGAGGACACCAAAGAGGCTTCGTTGGAGCTGGTAGGTGCAGGTGAGCCTTTGGGAAGGGTAAGAGGGCAGCAGGAGCACTGCAAAGGAGAATTTCAGCTCAGCTTTGTGCACTGGCAGCGGGTGCTGGTGGTACAACCCTGGCATGCAGCTTTGCTGGAGGAGCCACCCACGTTTCCATGACTGCTGCCCTTTGGCTTCACAAGTGCTGTGCATTTGTGTTCCCTTCAGAGGTTCACCTGCTACTGGATTTTAGGGGCACCAGTCTGTCACGTCATGACCCACTGAAAAGCCAAAGGGCAGGAGACTGGCTCTCAGCACCCACCCCACTGCCACCTCAACTTCCCCTCAGCCACCCTACAGCTGCTCCATGTGGCATCCAGGGGACAGAAATGCTTCTGTGTGTTTCTTTCTCCAGTCCCTTGCTGTATTATTGTAGCTGTTGAATATATTCATTGAGCTGAATCAATCCCCACCTGGCAACATCCATACCGCAGCATTTGCAGCTTCAGCCTCATTTATGGGGAGGGAAGGGAATATAAAACAGAAAGGGAAATGATGCACAGCCCCGCAGAGGCTTCAGCGGTGTCAGCAAGCTGGGAGTGGCTGGAGCGAGTGCCGGGAGCTCTGCCTAAATCAGCTGGGAAGACTGAAAGCCCTGGGTTTAAGGTGGCATTTTTAGAATACTTAGATGGTGGAATCTAAGACAAAAATTACCTGGTTAAAATTAAAGGGGGGTTGGGGGGGGTTGGGTTCTAGGTGTGTTCTAGAAAGAGGATTTGGAATCAGAGCCACACCGGTTTATTTTTTTGATGTATAGTCCACAAACTTCTGACCTTTATAGCAAAAATATTTTCTGGGGAAATGGATTTGTCAAAGGATGACACTGATGCATTGCCAGGCTCAGAAAATAGGCTGCTACAGAAGAGTGGGGTTTGTGTCTGGTCCCTCTGGAAGATGGGACTTGCAGCTTTTCTTTTATGATGAGGGAAGTATCATGGCTCATCAGCGGAAAACCTCATTAGCGTGGTGCTGAGAGCTGCGCTGAGCAGGGATTATCAGAGCAGACGGCATCCACTGACCCAGGACAATGTGTGGATAATTCATATTCCCACTTGGTGCATGTCCACTGCTGCTGGGTGATGTCCTCAGCCACAGGGAGCAGAGGCTCAGGCTTGCCAAGGCAGGACCCCTTGAAGCCCTACATGTGGGCAGCTCCGTGGGCTCTGGCTTATTCTCAGGAGACATTAAATTCTTGGTTACAGCTGATGTCCCTTTCCTCTGCAGCAGCTCTGGCTGGAAATAGCTCTGCTTGCTCAGGGAGGAGTGGTGGGTTGTAGTGGGTAAAAGTGACCTGAGTGTGAGATTGCAGCAGGGTCCCAGATGGGCATCTGTGTCCCTGCACCTTCTCCAACCTGCAGGACAGCAGAGCTGTGAACATGGTGGGTAGAAACTTCTACATTCAGCTTTGAGACAGCTGCAAGAGAAGTGTGGATTTTCTGTGTGGGTTTGGTTATTAACAATTCAGCAACAGAGGTTGATGCCATAATGCCAAGCCTAGGTGAGACATTCCAATCATTGCTTAGACACAGACAGGGAGGGTTTTCCCGGGACAAAGTCGCTTGCTCGTTGCCATGTCCCAAGGAAAAGCTGAGGTGTCTGTGAGGATCAGTACTTCAGGCACTGAGATACATTACACCACACCACAGGAGAAAAGTGTTTCACCTGCTTGGGAAATACTTAACCAAGGTGATGCTCAAGGTGGACGCTCAGACGGTACCAGAGCCATGTGAGAGGCACCATTGTGGGGGCCCATGGCAGGTGCTGGCACAAAGTGGGACTAAAAATCCTGGCGGATCCTCCATTGGCTCTCATGGAGGGACAGACCATGAACATTCTGCTCCTCTAGCAACTAAAAGTGTGCCTCATCATCCAAGAGACCTTCTCAGGACTGCAGCAGGGTCTAGTTGAAGCAGTGGTGGGACTGGTAGCTGCTTTGCCTTCATCTCCTGCCTTGTAACCAAGTAATGGTGGATGCCATCACTTTCTACTGGGACAACAGGCTCTGTCTTTGGCCTTGCCAAAACACCTGACCCAAGCAAGCTCTACTTCCATTTCTCACCATCCCCAACTTCCCTTGTGTCACATTTTTCCCTGGTTCTTGCTGCCGTAGCAGCTCAAATGTAGTAGCTCTTGGAAGATGCTCATAGATGCACATGGATGCTTCAGGGAGACTCTGGAAGCTGCAGACAGATAGAAGCAACACAACAACCTAGGAAACCAGGTGATTTGGAAAGTTGTTCTGAGTCCTTCTGATGCTGGAGTTGCTACTTCGTAAGCAGCAAATTGCTCCTGAGGCACAGAAAAGGTGAGCTGCAAGCAGGAAAGAAACTGGGGCAGAACTGCCCTTTTCTGTAGAGTGAGTGAAAGAGGGTGGGGGTGCCTGAAGAGGGAACAGTGTCAGCATCATGTGTGTCAACTGCTTTACAGTTCTTGATGTTAAACATCTTACAGACCACATGGAGAAGAAAACAGCAGGTCATTACACAGGTGGTGTGAGAGGTACTGCTGGGTGGGTGCTGCAGGAGCAAGTCCATGATGACACAAAGGGAATGTGTGAATAGGAGAGGGGTGAGGTAGACCAAGTACACAGTCAGGCCAGGTTTCACCTGGTAATGGGTCCTAGTCTGGGGGAAGGATGGAGAAAGAAAGAGTGAGAAGAGTCTGTTCCGTGTCTGCTCCTGCAGATTTTTCCCAGGACACAGCTGTGCTTCCCTGTGCTGAGCAGGGCAAGTGGCTGATGTCCTCCTGAAGCCATGCTGGGCTTGGTACTGAACCATACTCCTTTGACCAGGTCCTACCCAGTGTTTTTTTTCTTACTCTGTCTGCTGGGACATTTACCATTAAATCCTGGAATCAGCAATGAATCTTACTAAAATCTGGGTGGTGGAAAGTTTCATTTGTACAAGTGCTTGCTTTAATACTTCTGACTATTAAACCCATCAAGCTACACAAAGCAAAGGCCTTTCCTGTCTGAAGATGGGACCAAGCTTCTTTGACTGCTCAAGAGCTCATGCTTGAAGACACCACAACCAGTATCTGAGGACCTGTGTCCCAGACTGCTTCAGCAAAGCCAGATGGAGCAGACACCGTGTTTGATACACTGGGTTTAATGGCATCCACAAAGGGCCCTTAAATGTTTGTCTGAGGTGTGGATGCCATAGCCCTCCCCCACCACTGTACCATTGGAGGCTGGTTTCTGAGAAAGGAAGGGGGAATGCAGTCTCCTGTACAACAAGCTGCCTGCTTCATGCCAGCAATTGTGTGTAATCACACTAAGGGGACAGAGGTCCTGGTGGCAATGGCCAGTGTGTGCAGGCTGCCCAAGGTGTCACTTGTCAGCAGGCTTCGCTGTTTGGAGACGCCCACGGCGCTCAGGGGATTTGTTGCTTTCTGTCATCTATCACACTGAAAGTGTTCCTGAAACCACTCCAGCTGCCAGCACTGGTGAGAAAAGCTGCAGGGAAGGAGGGGAAGAGCTGCAGCAGGCTGCCCTGCCCCCATAGCACAGGTATGCAGGGCTTGCAGCTTCCCCACCACCAACACGGGGGAGTTGGGAGGGTTTTAATTAGCTCTTGATGCTATTTTTACTCCCAGCCTTGCTTAATTTAGTTCAAGCTGTCATGCACTGATCATTACAAGGAAAAGGAGGAAGGGGGGTGGCCCCTCTGAGCTGAGCAGCCACATCTCCTGAAAGTGGGGCCGGGGACTGGGGTTTTTCTTAGATCTCCTGTAGCAGTAAAAGTTTATTCCTCAGAGACGTTTCATGAGGTGGCATTTGCAATACATAGCTCCTGCAGGGCTTGCACTACATTTGTGGGTTCTGCTCATCCCCACTTCAGTTTAAAGCAACATAAATATCATATGGAAAAGGTGCCCAAGATCTCTAGTTGTGCTGTGACCTGCCTTGCTGCTGGAAGGGCATGGAGTGGAGACATTGAAAAGCTGTCAGTGTGCTAGGAAGCTTTTTCTCCTCTCTGTAATACACTAAGCCAGTGCAGGACTTTGCCATCTTAAGTGACAGGTGGAACTGAACAAGAGCCAGCTGTTCAAGATGTAATGTTCCCCTGGCCCAGCCCAGCCGTGGTGGAGGTGTGAAGTGGCTGCTGGCAGCTGAGCCAGCTGCTCTGCTCCAGCTATCACACACAGTGAGATTACATTGCCACCACTTACCCCTGCTGCTGGGTCTGCCTGGGTTCCTTCTACACCAGCCAAGATGAACAGTGAGGAAGCGCTACACCAAAGCCAGAAGCATCACAGAATCCCAGCATGCTGGGGGTTGGAAAGGAACCTCTGGAGACCATCTAGTCCAGCCACCCTGCTAAAGCAGGGTCACCCACAGCAGGATGCACAGGACTGCAATGTCCAGGTGGGTTTGGAATCACTCCAGAGAAGGAACCTCCACAACTGCTCTGGGCAGCTAGCTCCAGGGCTCCTAAACCCTCACAAGAAAGAAGTTTTTTCCTTAAGATCAACTCACTGAGGGTCACTGGATCATCAGGTTACTGGAAGTTGTGTATTGAGGGTGTAAGGTCCTTCCTGCAAGGTACAACAAGGTTACTGGGCAAGCACCATTCCACAGGGCACAGCAGTGGGGGTTCTGCAGATGTTACAGCCAAGCCCTCAGCTGGTTTGCTTTGCAGCTGCGAATATTCCCCCTTCCCTTCTGCTTTTGTAGCTCTTGGTAGGGTATTGAAACCAGCAGTTTGAATCACATCCCTGACTGAGCAGTGACTGCTGCAAGTCAAGGAATATTGCATGTCAGCTCTGCTGTGAGAGGGCGGTGGGAAGGGCTCTGCACAGGAAAGGGCTCAGCTGCTGTTAGTGATGTAAACTCTGATTGTATATAGAGAGATATAATTCAGACCTGGAGAACTGGATGTGGGTGCATGGGTGACAGAGCTTTAGCTCCTCTTTCCCTCTTGAGAACTGAACTCTGTCTAACAATTTCCTATACCACCCCAGGGTAGGAGCTGCCAGCAAGTGGATGCAGATCCCTGCCTGCCACCTGCCTGTCCTAGCCTTGTTTATCCCTGGTGTGAGTCGGTCGGAGGCAGAGAGTCGAGGCTGTGTCCTCTCCTACAGTCCGGGAGTTCTCCCCTGCCTGCTGCCAAAGCCACCCCACTCCCAGCTCCTCCCAGTGCCCTCAAGCAGCTGAAGCATCCATTGAGGACCTTCCTGGCTGTGACACTTGCCTCACAGTTGGTCTGCCAGAACCCGAGCTTCTCACCTTCACAGCCAACAGCACAGGTTTTCCACATTTCAAAGCATTGGGGTTAAAAGAGGTAAGAGCCTTAGACACCCAGGAGAGAGGAGACGTGAGTGGGATGTTCTTTGCAAGAGGTTTTGTGAGGAGATATTTGTGGATCCAGAGAGACCATGTGAATGAGCACTGGCTGTACACACAGGGCTGTGTAAGCAGGGACTGGGGAGGGCTGTTGGGTCGATGGTTTTGTTTGTTGAATGTTGCTGGCATCAGCCAAAGCCATTAGTGTGAATGAGCTGGAGCAGAGCCATTGCCCTGGCACGATTAGCCAGGTCGGGAAAGTGTCTGGTTTAGAAGGCTGGGATGGGGAAATAAATCCTCTTTCTGCTCCTTTGACCTTGGGAATATAATTTGATTTTCTTGGTATTTGGTGCTGGAGCTGAAGCTGGGTTCAGCTGATCAGCAGCAACCATCCTTGCAAATCTGGCCCATCAAAAAAGGGCAGGTTTTGGGCAGTCCATGGCAAAAAGGCTGCTTCATAGTAAAGAAGACAGGGAAGAGCAGCCCTGGGTCATTTTTGGGGGGTTCAATAAGCAGGCTGGGGGG
The DNA here is from genome assembly GCF_026170545.1 of Melanerpes formicivorus. Classification (NCBI taxonomy): domain Eukaryota; kingdom Metazoa; phylum Chordata; class Aves; order Piciformes; family Picidae; genus Melanerpes; species Melanerpes formicivorus. Next base: position 4,085,755 of record NW_027142373.1, on the reverse strand, counting down.
TCAGCAGAAAAATGTGGTACTTTCTATGCTGTGTTTCCTTCACCCTTGTACTGTCATGAAAGGAGCTTTGATCAAGCTTTGGGGGAAAAAAAAAAAAAAGAAGAAGAAAAAAAACCCACTTGGACAAGAAATGAAGCATGGAAAGTGCTGGGGGAAAGGAGAATTTCTCAGGGGGGAAAAAAAAAACTTATGGAAGTGAAGAAGTCAAGTTTAAGAGAAAAATCCCAATAATGCCACCCATAGATTAGTTCATGGTGAGAATTCCAGAGCGTGGCAGTCACACTTCATTTCTTCTGACTTCTTCAGGTGTTCCTTGGGTGTGATGGCAAGCAAAAAAAAGAAAGAAAAAAGGAAAAATTATGAAGAAGTTTGTGATTGCTGTGCTTCAGCCTAGGTTAAAATAACTCAGAACCTTCGTTTTATTTATTTCTCCTTTGTAAAAGCCGCTCTGGAGAGACTGTGAGCCCCATGGGCTCCATTGATTGGGCACTGCTGGCTCTGCCTGGCTGTAATGGGCTGAGGGAGCCCATTCCTGCTCTCAGAGCCGAGGGGAAGCTTTCCAGTCCAGTATTGATCCTTTGGAAGTTTATGGCTGCTTGTAGTGGCAGTGTCTAGTGCTTGTTGAAACTATCATGAGATGGCCTCTTTCATTGCTTAATATCAGGCTGAGCTTCCTCCAATTCAAAAAGATGTTATTCCATGCTTAGTTTTTCCAATACACAATTTCTGGCTCAGAAATGGAGCTGATGTCCATATGACAGTAATGCAGCACTGTACAGCTGCCTTGTATATTTCTGTCTTCCCATGGACCACATGAGGTTGTAGCAGCTCAGAACAGGGCTCTTGAGAACAGTACAGACTAGCTTCAACCCATGTTCTCTTTGACCACTTCCTTCTCAGTTTGCCATCCAAGGAAATACTCTTCTTCTCTGCCCTTCTCTGGAAGCAGAGCAGTCTTGTGTTTCTCTTCTGCCTGCAGTACACTTTTTCCAAGCTTCCCAGGTGGTAAGGCCAAACCCAAAGCTATCTTTCCCAATCACTCAGTTTTCCAGGTCAAGTTTGTAGAGCTGCTTCTACTAGGTCCCAGAGGGAGCAGTGAGAGCTGCCCACCCCCATCTCCTCTTCTCCCAGTCCTCTGCTGAGCTGTGTTTACCCAGCTGTGGCTAAAGTTATCTCACTGTGTGCTCCTCACCGGTAAGACCTCTCTGCAAAGTGGTAGAGCATCAGTTAGGGTCAGCTGGATGCTGCATCTTGCACACACTGTTTTGGGACCAAAGCATTTGCACCCTTTGGGTGCTCCATAAGCTCAGTGGCATCTGCTATGTTGTTTTGCAACCACATTTCTGTTCCATTGTGGTTATTAATGACTGAACTGGGCTTTTCTGGATAATCCACGAGAGAGCTAGGGTGGTGGTGTGCTGTCTGAAGGAAGGTGATGATGCCAGTGGTGGCTCCAGTCAGCCCCTCAGTGTGGTCCTGCCTGCCCTCCCAATCATGGCCAGCTCTGAAAAGCTGAGTTTTGGAAGAGCTGAGTTCTGCAAGAGCCACTCTCCTTGACTGATTTATTTTTGCCCACACTCATGGACCATGTTGTGTCCAGAGAAAGCTGCTTGAAGGCCCTTTATTTTTAGCCAGCCCAGTTTTCTTGTTGCAGCTTAGTGGGAGCTGGTCCTTTTAGCCCAGCTCCATCATAGCTCACGCTGTCCTGCGTTTGCTTAGCTCTTTCCCAGGTCCCTGATGTCCTTTGTCCATTGATCACTCACTCAGTGGGTTTCCTAACCTACTTCCACCAGGTTTCCTTCCTTCTTATGTTCTGCTCAGCCTCTCCACTGCTCCAGGTTCATGGCTTAACCTCTGATTTCCCTCTGCCCTCGGTTTGCAGTGAGGACCAGCCTTTCACAACTCCAGGAGCAGCTCAGCAGCTTGTCCTGGAACCCAGCACCCTTCCACAAACAAAACCTTCCCTCCTGTCTGCTCCGATAGCCCTGGCAGGGCCTCCCCTCCCCACAAGTGTCAGGAAATTAGAAATGATGCTCTAGCCACATGAAAATCGATAGCTGCCTCCTTGGCCTGACTTGGCCCTGCTCTTTCTGCCTTTACCTAGAGCAGAAGGGAGTATTGCTCTCTCCTGAGCTTGGATCAGTGATTTATGGATATGACCCATCCTGTCCAGGCAGTTAACCTGCAATGTATTTATTTTTCTCAGCCCACCCACACAGCCCTGAGCAGTGGCTTGTGCTTAGCATTAGATCATGGAGAGGTGGGCTCAGAAATCTGGACCAGGATGTTTTCTTTTTGTGCCCATAGAGCAATAGGTAAGGACTTGAACTCGCTCCTAGAACTGTGTGAACTGCATTAGAAACAAACCAATACTCATTTCATTTTCCTTAGGGGTCAGTACCGTTTGCCATTCCCATCAGGAGCTCCAAGACAAAAAGAACTTCACTATGAGGATTGCAGACTACTGTGGTCATTCTCTGGACTGCTACCAGAAAGCACAGGGTGACCAAAGGAGCAGGACCACTTCTCTGGTCCTACTTCTTGGAAATCTTGGGGGTTTCATTAATTTAATTTAAAATACAGCTGCAGTTGGAAAAGCCAAACAGCATCACCTCTTCAGCTGCAGGAAGCCCGATGGAGTTGGTAAAGGTTACTGTGGAATAAATCCATGCTGCAAATCAATCCAGCTCCTATTGGTGTCCTTGAAAAATCTTTCTCTTGGGAGCTCTGCTAATTCTCCAAGTGTGGACACGGGGGAAGGTCTGTTCTGAGAGGCTGCTCTGCACCATCCCTGCATCCTGTCCCCCACCCTGTCAGGCTGGATTTGCTGTAATAGGAATCACTCAAATGCTTCTATGATTGCATGGAAATTGAGGTGTGAGAAAGAAAAGGAATGAGGCAATTGAGAGGAGTGACTGCTGCCCAACCTCTCTCCCTGCTGCTAGTGTCACCTCAATGACCAGCATAAATGATGTCAAATGGGTATATTTTCCACTGCCTGGTATTGATGGACAACAAATCACAGGAAATACTCAGCTCTTTCCCTCTGAATGGCTTTATCTGGACCTTCACACATTCCCCACTTTGATTTTTGGCTCCTTATTAACGAGAAGTGTGCAGGGAGGACGATTGTTGATGATACATGAGCCAAGAATAGATTCCAGCTCCTTTTCCCATTTTGGCACCAAAATGCCAAGAGAGATGAGACATCCTGTAGTAAATGCTGTTCATTTTGAGGCAGCAACTAGAAAATATGGCTCTGACTGAGTTAGGGAGAAGAACAGATGAGCCAGATGATCTGTGCTTTGCCTGGTAATATTGCTGGATCAAATGGGATCTATAAAGAGATGGGAATTTCCCTGGGAAATGTCATATTCCCACCCAGTAAAATGTTGAAGTGGTGTCCTAATGAGTCTACAGCTTTTTGCTGTCCTCTCCCCTCGTCCATAAGGTTGTCAAGGTGCAGGGCCACTTTTGCAGGATGTGCTTCTCTGCCCCATAGCTGCCAATTCCTTCTTTAGCTGCTGCCTCCTAATTCCTCAGGGGGGAAAAAAAATAAATGCAGGCCTCTCCTCTGTGCATCTGGTTCCCTCCTGGGAACATGTCCTGCTTTTCTTGAGCTGAGGGAAACATTAAATAAGAACATTAAAAATGAGGCTTGTTAGCAATGCCCAAGGCGGAAGGCTTGCAGCAGTGTGAGCTGGAGCATTTGCTTGGGCTGCCTGTAAGTGACAACATTGCCTGTAGGTCGGTACCTTCTGGGGAATGGCTCAGTGTGAATGTAGGAAGAGCCAAATCCTTAATTTCATATGGAAGAGAGTTGCCAGAGCTGTTGCAGCGCTTGAGGGTGCAAGGACATCTGCTTCCTACCAAGATGTACTTGTCTGCTTTGAACTCGGGGTGGGATGCAATAATAAAAGTATATCTCTCTCTCTCTCTCCATTTCTCTTTTTCACCCAAGAATCTGCACCTCTTCCAGCAGCATTCCCTGCTTTTCTCTCTTATTGCTCCTCAGAGTACTGAGCTGGGGGTGTGGACAGGCTGTGGGTATTGCATCTGCTCAGTAAATGCAATGATTTGAGCTCCTCAATAACTACAGTTTCCTTCACATCCATCTTGTATGAAACTTGCTGCAAGACCACCCAGAACTGGGCTGTTGGGGAGCTTTGATGCTGGCCATTTATACCCCAGATATGCTAGGGGTGGGCACTGAGAGAAGACAGAGCTCCTGAGAGAGTCCAGCACAGGCAGTTCAGCAGCGAGAAATAGCTATCAGCATCGGCTGCTGGTATTAATCATGAGGGAACTACAGCAGAACATTATCTTTGTAGGCTTTCAAGTGTAAAAGTGCAAGCTGTGAGGACTTTTGGCATCCCTGAGAGTCATTGTAAGCAAGGAAGTATGATTATATTTCCATCAGAGAAGAAAAAATGCCCTCCTCCAGTCTGCTCAGCCACCCGGACGTGTCAGAGCAGTGAGCTGTCAACTCCAGGCCCAGGAAGGAGCCACATTTTGTGATTTAATCACTAAATGCCACCACCTCCACCACAGTGATAACAACAAGACTTCTCACCCAAAGAGCTGACTCCCTGATGTGTGCCACGGTAGCACAGGCGTGGGGGAGCTATTCCTGAGCTGACACCTGGGCAGATGTGAGATATCCATGCCCTGGCTCTGTGGTTTACCCACCATGACTACAGGAACAGGTCTTCCAAATGAAAAATGTTTGGGGGGACTCTGCCCTCCCTCCCCAGCAGCTGGGGCTGCACCACGGTCTAGTTGAATAGTTAGGGTTGGGTGATCATTGGACCTGATGATCTTGGAGGTCTCTTCCAACCTGTTTGATTCTGCGGCACTGTGATTCTGTGTTCTGCCCACAGCCCTCTACCATTTGTCGTCCCTCCAAACCTCAGGTAGTGAGAGTGAGCCTTGTGTAGTTTTAAAGGGAGCCCACAGAAGATGCATCCCACTGCTACAGTGTTCAGCTGGGCAGCTTTTGTTGTCTCGATGGATTTATTGAATGTTTTTTTCCATATTGTTTGCAGTGCTGAGCAACAGCAACGTGTGCCTTGGAAGATACCCCTGGCAGGGCACTTATCTGTGATTCATGCTGCCTTTAGAAAAGCAGCCAGCAGCACTATCTGCTTCCTTCCCACTCCCCAGAAGACCCTCTCCTGAGTGTATCTTTTCCTTCTTGTTCTTATTCCTCTAATCTTTCTTTTCTTTGGTGTTTCCCCCCCCTCCATATTAATTGCATTTCTCTGCTGCACCAAGAGCTCTTCTTTCTAGTGACTTTTTATCAGTCTGAAGAGCACTGGGAGCTCTGCTAAATCCCACATTGTATAAAAAGGAAAAGGAAAGCAGCTGGGTTTTGCTTCCTCCTTTAATGTTTTCCCATTTCCATGCCTCCCTCTGAAGCATCAGGTGAGTTTGGACCAGTTCTGCCTGATACCAGCACTGCCAGTTCTGATCCAGGAAACACAATAAAAAGCCATAAAGTATCTTTGTTGATCCATAATGTGGTGTCCATGAGCCTCAACAGGCTCCTGTGTGGAGAAGATACAGCTCCTGATGCTGCTCTTAGATAAGGCTATGGGGATGGCAAATAGTGTGGTTCAGCTTCATCCTCAGGGAGATGAGCTCTGGGTTTGGCTGGAACATCAGGAATTACCTGCAGCAAATAAAATGGGAGCTGTTGAACTGCTACCAACCAGCCCATCCTGCACCTCTTCCAGCTCAGCATCCAATGCTCATCACATCTTCTGAGTTGTGGGGCAGCAGTCAGGTGGGATTGGGTTCAAACTCTCCATCTGTCAGGACTCACTGAAATTGTTTTAATGGCTTCTTTCAGCTTGACCTAGATAGACCATTAAAGGCAGAAGGCAAAGCTTTGAAACATCTATCCACCCACCCATCCATCTATCCACCTCTACCCAGCTATCCATCTGCATCCATCCATCTCCATTAATCCATCCATCCCTCCACCCACCCATTCCTCTGTGTCTCCTCTCCCAGCAGCTGTCCCCACGCCTCCTGGCCCCCCCATGCTGTTGGCAATGAGTGCCTGCAGCAGGAAGGCTCTGACCCTGCTCAGCAGCGTGTTCGCCGTCTGTGGCCTCGGGCTCCTGGGCATCTCTGTCAGCACCGACTACTGGCTCTACCTGGAGGAGGGCATCGTCCAGCCCCAGAACCAGACAGCAGAAATCAAACTGTCCCTGCACTCAGGGCTCTGGAGGGTCTGCTTCCTGGCAGGTATGGTCACTCTCTCTCTTCTAAAAACGTCCCTTCTAATGTGATGTTTGCTGCCTGTCAGCATCGTATTTGATGGCCTTGATTCTGTGGTACCCTAGGAGAGGGCTGGGGAAAATAGGGAATTTTAGAAGCTGTGCCTATGTGCTTCCAAACATAGAATCACAAACTCATGGAATGGTTTGGGTTAGAAGGGACCTTTAAAAGTCATGTAGTCCAATCCCCCTGCTGCCAGCAGGGACATTTGCAACTACAGCATGCTGCTCAGAGTCACAAACAACCTGACCTGGAATGGTTCCAGAGATGGGGCTTCTCCCACCTCTCTGGGCAATCTGGCTTGGTGTCTCACCATCCTCAGTGTAAAAAAATATATTCCTTCTATCTAGTCTGAATCTCCCTCTTTTGAGGGTGAAAATCATCTCCTTCAGGTTTAGACATAACCTGAGTGATGCCATCACCCCATCATGCATGTCTAGCTATAGCAGTCAGGTGGATAAAATATGCCCTGGCTTGCAAACCTTGGGTGAGTTCACTGCTGCCATGCCAGACCCCACTGCCCCTTGTCCTGCTCTGCCCCAGTGCCTTGGGCAGCAGTTCACAACTTTCCCTTTTGTTCCCTGCAACATTTGGATTCAGGTCAGCTGGACCATTCCTTCATCCATGCCAAGTCTGATGAAACGACTTGGCTGCAGGGGCAGAGGTTGAATAAAACCCAAGGGAATGGCAATCTCAAAGTGACCCATCTGAAATGTCACAAAGTTTCAGTTGCTGCTTTGAAAAAGTCAAGGGAGTGAGGAGCTCTGATAATACCTCTGGGGTGACCTTGAAGCCTCTAGCTCCAGCATTCACACTTTTGTATACAAGGGAATCCTTTTCACAGAGTCACACAGAGTCCCAAAATGGTGGGGGCTGGAAGGAACCTCTGAAGAACATCTTGTCCAACCCCCCTGTGCTAGAGCAGGATTTTTTTTGCATAAGGTGATGGTTAGGAGATGTTTTCCTTCCCAAGATAGAAGCAGCAGTATAAAGCAAGATTTTTTTGCATGTACTGAAATTAATTTATAGCCACTCTATTCCCCCAAAAAACCCAACCAAACACACTGCAGGTGTGACTGGTCTGTGTCTGCTGCAGGGGAGGAGCGTGGCCGCTGCTTCACCATCGAGTACGTCATGCCCATGAACATCCAGCTGACGTCTGAGTCCACCGTCAACGTCCTGAGTGAGTGCTCTGGGGGTGGGTCTTACCCTTTGCAGCCTGCAAAACACCAGAGGTTCCCTAGGGATCCCTCCAAGGAATCCTGCTGAAGAAGCTCCTAGGTCCTTGACAGTGCTACTGTGCAAGGGTTTTATTACATTTCATACTCTGTGGATCACCCAACATGCCCCTAAGCTTTTGGGGACATCCCTTTCTAGGGGCAGGATGCTCACAGAAGCTTCAAGCCATACAATTATTTTGTCATTGGCTGTTCAGTGCTGATGTTTGTGGAATGTTTGGTTCTACAGCCTCCTCTCCATGCTTCACAGCTGCATTTATTGTGTGGCAGTCAGTTTTACACATGACACAAAGGCATGGATTAAGGGTGGAGTGTCCCAGCTCCCACCATGAACCCTGCAGTCATTTGATAGATTTAATAAACACAAGTGTCCAGCAAGCACCTTTGCAGTGAAGAAGCTAAAGAAATGTGCAGGTTCTGATGAGTTTCTCCTATGTAACACTTAACATAGAAACCCTCAGAAGTGCAAACATTGGCAGATGATTCCTCAGCCAGAGAGAGTTGTGTCTTCACTTAGCCCATTAGCAAGGAGGGGAACCCTGCCCAGGGTTCAGCTGCAGCTCAAGAGCACCCACATCAACCAGGAGTAAAGAAGGACATACTGTGGTCAGGGAGCAGCAGAGCTGGGGCCATCTTACCCAGCCAAGGCCATTTCTCACACTGCATGGGAAGGACTGACCTGTTCTCTTTCCTCTGCTCCTCCCCTCCAGAGATGATTCGCTCTGCCACCCCCTTCCCTCTGGTCAGCCTCTTCTTCATGTTCATTGGCTTCATCCTGAGCAACATCGGACACATCCGGCCTCACAGGACCATCCTTGCCTTTGTCTCGGGGATATTCTTCATCCTGTCAGGTGAGTTTTGCTAGCCAGGGTTCCTCCTGAAAATCCTTGAGTGTGGAGTATGTTTGCTTTTGTACCTATTGGTGCTCTCCTAACTTGCTGCGCTGGCTCCTTGGAGTCATCACCTGCGGGGGCCCCTGGCTCAGCCCTGCAGCTTGTTCAGCCTTTGCAGGATGGAAAATGACCTGGTGCAGCACTCATCTGTGGCACTGGGCAGGAGATGTGGAGGAAAACACCCAACGCCTGTGCAGGAGCAGTTGCTGGAGAAAAGAATGCCTCTCGTGGCACATCAGTAGCAGGAGAGAGCTGAAACTTCAAACTGCTCAGGCAGGATGTTTCTACATGAGACAAGTGAATGTTTTATTCATGCTGTTGTGTCAGTGTTAAACAAATAGCTGTGACAGCTGAGCTTTGAAGCCAGCTCCCACATGGTGCACGTGGACTCACTCGAGCAGGTAAGGGTTTGACTGAAGTGAGAGGAGTGCCCTGGGTTAGTTCAGCAGGGGAGCAGCCTCTTTCCCCAGTTATTTCAAGTACACTTCCACAGTTTCACATTTTCACCCACGAGTCAGGACTTAAAGGAAGGTGCCTCTCCAGTGGCTTCATCCCTGTGGCATTCCCCAGCATCCTTCTCCTTGGTTCCCCTCCAGGTCTGTCGCTGGTGGTGGGGCTGGTCCTCTACATATCCAGCATTAACGACGAGATGCTGAACAGGACCAAGGACTCGGAAACATTCTTCAATTACAAATATGGATGGTCATTTGCCTTCTCTGCCATCTCCTTCCTTCTCACAGAGGTACCTGGGAGCTTTCACATCCCTCTAGCAAATGTAACCCATTCTCAGGACGGGGGGCATTGAGGCTGCAAGCAAGAAGAGGGCTCAGATGGGGCTGTGAGGGAAGATGGGAAATATATAGTAGGGCACAAGACAGACCCCAGTGTGGAGTGCTGGTTATAGAATAGAATCATAGAAAGCATCATGTTGGAAGGGACCCTTAAAGCTCCTCTAGTCCAAACTACCTGCAGTAAACAGGAACATTTTTAGCTAGATCAGGCTGCTCAGAGCCCCATCAAGCCTGACTTGTGTGGACCTGGTTTAGAAGCAGTGGTGGGATTGTGAGCTCAAGGTGAGTGGTTGGACTTGAGGATCTCAAAGGTCTCTTCCAACCTCAGCAGTGCTGTAGTTCTATGATTGTATGACCTGAGGGGGCATTTGATCATTAACTGATGCCAGGCATGGATACAGTGGAGGACAAGAGGTAGTCATGCCACCTTAATTTACTGCATGGACCTGGGGCACAGAGCAGTGAAGAGACTCCTCAGGAACCCTTGTGCATCGTTAGCAGAGCAAAACAAGTGAATTATATTTCTGTTGTGTTTTGGTGCTGGTGAAGGCAGCCGTTAGAAGGATGAGCATCAGGCCATGTCTCTCTCCCCTGCAGAGTGCTGGGGTGATGTCTGTCTACTTGTTCATGAAGAGATACACAGCCGAAGACATCTACCGACCTCACCCTGGCTTCTACCGGCCCCGGCTGAGCAACTGCTCCGACTACTCAGGGCAGTTCCTGCACCCAGATGCCTGGGCGCGGGGCCGCAGCCCTTCTGACATCTCCAGCGAGGCGTCCCTGCAGATGAACAGTAACTACCCAGCTCTGCTCAAGTGCCCTGACTATGACCAGATGTCCTCATCCCCATGCTGAGCCCCACCAGCCCTGCACCCGCTCCCACCCCAGCGCCGACGGGCGCCGCGTCCTGACTCCGTTTGTCGTTTATTTTTCAGGACAATTCTCTATTTATAGGAGCATAAAAACAACCAGAGAGATGGATTATATAACCAATAATGTAACCTAGAGAACTGGGAGATTTTCCTTTCTTTGGGTTTTGGGTTGGTTGGGTTTTGTTGTTTTGGGGCTTTTTGTTTTTTTGTTTATTCTTCCCTGCATAACTGAAAACCTTTCCAAAGTCCTCTTCTTTCAGCTCATCCTGCTGAGCAAACAGCAGTTCTGCCTGGGGGATAAATCCTGGGCTGGACTCATGAGCAGGAAAAGAGAAAATAGAGTAGAAGTAAGAAAAGGAACAGAAAATTGTGGTGATTTGTTTGTTTGTTTTTGGTTTGGGTAGGCTGCAAAAGTTTGTGCATTTGACTGTGTCATTTAATTATTGATTTACTGGTGTAAGCACCAGTGGGCAGAAAGGATTTGTGAACATCTCCAAGAAACTGGCACCATCAGAGAAATGCAGATTTTTGTATTATTGGTTGATATCTCTGGTTGCTGGCTATCACTTTCAACCAGGCTGCCCTGGGAAATGGCCATCTCTCCCAGCTATGTCTCAGCAGGCTTGCACATCACCAGGTTCTTGTTTCTCCACGGCCACTTGCAAGCTGGTGCTTAAATAGATTGGATGCTCTGCTACAGCCCTGGGGTGTCTGGGCTCTCAGGGTGGGTTGGGCACCCACATCTCCTCCACCATCCCATAGACTGGATGTCTGATGAGTGACTTGGAGAATTTCAGTGCAGCATCAAGTGAAAAACTACCTAAAACCTTCTCATAGGAAACATTAAGCACAGAGCAAGAGGCAGTGGGAACAAACGTACACAGGAAGTTCTGTCTAAACATCAGGAGGAACTTCTTTACTTTAATGTTGGCAGAGCACTGGAACTGGCTGCCCAGAGAGGTTGTGGAGTTTCTGTCTCTGGAGACTTTCAAAACCCACCCAGATATTGCAATCCTGGGCAACCTGCTCTGGGTGGCCCTGGTATGGCAGGGGGGGTTGGATTAGATGATCTCCAGAGGTCCTTTCCAACCCCTAACATCCTGTGATTTAGGGGAAGTTCTGGCCAGAAGCGCGAGTTGTTTCAGTGAAAATGAGATCCCAAACTGGTGTGAAGTGATGTAGCTGAAATTACTTAAGCCACTATAGCAAAGTAGTTGGATAGTATTTCATTTTGGCAAGAAAATGGTATTTTAGCTGCTTGTGTGTGTGTGTGTGTGAACCTTGAGGCTTTCAGATTTAAAATTTCCTATGATGATTTGACATTTTTGTCTCAGACAGCTGCCAGGGAGAGGGTATCACTCTCCTTGAAAATGAAGGGATAGAAAAGGCTCTGCTCCTCTGCATGCTCCTGTGCAAGCCATCAGCTTCTCCCCACGCAGGAGAAACTTCATCCAAACTCTATTTCTTTTCTTATTTTAAACCTTCTGAAAATCCTTTTCTGTAAAACAAAACCCTCCAGAGATTCCTGGTGTTTGAGCTTGGTTTTGTCTTACTGTAATTGAATCAAATTGAATACATGCACTTCTAACCTCCTTTGCAGCATTCTCTGTGAGTGTTGCACCTCTTGGTTTATTATTTATTAGTTGATATTTATTTATTGATTAATGACTCCAAAGTAGGGTCTAAGCCCACTATTTGCACCTTCAAGGATCTCCTGGGAGACACCTTTCTCCTGTGTGTTTGGGGGTTTTAGAATCAAATCTCCTTTCTGTAAGCCCCAGAAGGCATTTTGTGGCCTCTCCTTGGAAAGCTTATATCTGTCAGCATCTCCTCCCTCCCACAGGACTTGTACTCCTCACTCTACCCTTCCACATCACACCCATGGCCCCAGGTGTGATTGGGCCAGGGGAAACAGGCTCTATTTTCCTATTAGGTAGGAGTGGCCTGAAAACCCTTATTGAACCATGAGGTAAGGATGTAAGAGATTCATTAGAGGCCAATCCTGAGCAGTAATTAAAAGTAGCCAGGAACAATAAGGTTCTGCTGGGTCACCTTCTCTCTTAGTTGCTGCTGGAGAAGCTTGTGGTTCCAGAGCTCTCTCATGCACAGTGGGAAGAAAAATAAATGTGTATATATATAAATGCACACAAAGGTATACCTGAAATGTCCTCCAGTGCTGCTCCTCTTGTGTCTATTTTGCCAGTAGGCTTGGAAGCCTCCAGGAAGGTCAAGGTAAGGCAAGAGTCCCCACCAGGCAGTTACTCCCTCGTGGCAGGGATGCAGATCAAGAGCTGAGCTGTTTTGGCTGCTGGTGAAGGTGATGCTGGGGTGAGGTGAGGTCTGGGCAGGTGTTTTGGGGCAATCTGGTCCTGCTCAGGTGAGCAAGGAGAGACCAAATCCCTACAACCTGGGAAGCCCCAGATGAACCTTGTTGCTTTGTTTCAGAGGTGCCCAGTGATAGGCCAGGGGCCAAGAGGTACAAACTAGAGCACAGGAGGCTTCATTTGAGCTTAAGGAGAAGCTTCTTTGCTGTGAGGGTACTGGAGGAAGAGGAGAGAGGCTGTGGAGTCTGCTTCTCTGGAGATTTTCCACATCTTTGTGGAAGCTTTCCTGTGCAACTTGATCTAGGCAAGCCTGTTAGGGTGGATGGGACCAGATCTCCAGAGATCCCTTCTAACTCCCACCATTCTGTGATTTCTCTGGACACAAGACTGAAGACCTGTGCCCTTTCATCACCTTTGAGCAGGCAAGACCCAAAGGTATCTTATCAGGGTGGGGTTCAGCCACATAGCTCTGTGGCAGGGTAAGGAGCTGACTTGGGGGTGGTGTACATGGTTTGGGGGTTTTTAGCACTCAGCATTCCGCTGGCAGGTCCTTCTGATGTCTTGTTAATGCTGTTTGTCAGGGCTGTGTGTTCATTTTCCCAGCTGTGGGAAGATAGCCCCATGGGCTGTTCAGGGTGTGCTAGGAAATTAAATAGTCTTGTTAGCTGTGCAGAACCAGCATGTCCATGATGGGAATGCTGTGTGAACAGGCAAAATACCCAAGGAAATACTCCTCCCCTTAGGAGAGGGAGCTCAGAAATATTTATTTCCTCTTTCTTCTTCTTCTTTCTTTATGACATTTATTTGTTTACTTTCAATTATTTTTTTCCACCACCACAAAAGATTAACAGTCAGACCTAACAAGAAAAAACAGCGTTTTACCTCCTTGCTTTTCTAACCCAGATTTAGGATCTGCTGGTGGATTCTTCACCCTGCTGCGGGGGCCAGCTTGCTCCACCAGCTTTCCCTCCCCCAGAACGATATCAGCTCTTTAACTTCTCTCTCTACACACTGGCTGTCTTGGAACATCTTACAGCTGTGACTCCTGAGGCAGGAAGCAGGGTGTCCCCAGCACTCTGGGTGCCACCCCACCCGCCCTGCCACAGCTGGGGTGCTCAGCTGACCTTTTTCCCCATGCACAGCAGGGTTTCTGTCTCTTGCTGTTGTGGAGACCTCCAACCGCAGCTTGTTCCCATGGATACAGTGGATTATACAAAGGGAAGAGCTGCCTCTTTGCTTTATCTCCTTGTGAGGTTTTGTATACCTTAGATTTTGGCTTATGGGGACCTCAGTGGTTATAATGGGCTGGTGATGGCTGCAGTGATTACCCTTGGTATCATCAATTGCCAATCTGCCTTCCCTGACATAACCTTTGAAAGGAAATGAGAGGCTGCTCTCTTCAGAGGTGTCCAGTGATGGGAAAAGGGACAATGGGCACAAACTGGAACCCAGGAGGTTTCACTTTTATTTAAGGGAAAAAAATCTTTACTTTGAGGGTGCCAGAGCCCTGGAGCAAGCTGCCCAGAGAGGTTATGGAGTCTCTGTCGAGATTCCAAATCCACCTGGACATTGTGATCCTGGTGGATCTGCTCTGGGTGTGGGGGAGGTTGGACTAAATGATCTTTAAAGGTCTGTTCTGACCATTCCATGATTCTGTTTGAGGAATACACTGGCTCTAAGTGGATATTCTCATGCCCTGAGCAGTTTTCACTGTGGTGTTCTGCAGGCTCTGCCCAGCATTTTTAATCAAACCATCTCAGAAATCCCCAAGCCTCCCCTCTCTCTCCATTTCCAGTGAAAGGAGAAAGATTCACACACAAATTGTGATTAATACTCCTTGAATGTATGCAGTGCCAGTGCTCAAGGTTATTCCCCAAGAAGCCATCACTTTTGTCACAGGCTCCAGATAAATCTTCTGGCTGTGATGAGATACAGCTGCTTTTAATGTTTAATGTCAGGGCAGTGTGAATTCGTTTCTCTGAGAGGCAAACCACGTGTGGCTGGGATGCAGAGGAGGTGTTTGTTGACATGGGCCAGTTCAGGTTTGCACACTGAAGCTGGTACAGCGTAAGGGCTCCCTGAGCTGGTGCACTGGGGCTTGGAATCATTCATTTTGGAACAAAGTCCCTCTTGCCCCAACTGCACGTAAGCAAATCCCCAGACATGAAGTTCAGCTCTTTGTTGCTAATCAACAAAGTGTGTAGGCACATGCTGAAATCCCCTGGACTCCAGCAGGATCCATATCAGAGCCAAAACGAAGCCTACGTGAAGCTCTGCTGAGCAAGAGTTCTCTTAGTGGGCCATGTTTAAAAGCAACTGGTTGCAGGCTTCTTGTGACAGAAGGGCTGGAAAGCACAGAAGAAGAGACAATAAAAAGACATGACCAGAGATTTTTTTCCTTTTCCTGTGGTGGTAAGATCTTTAATGAGGTGTGTGTTCCCAAAAATGTAACCCTGAGGTTCTCATGTCTGCCTGGCATCTTGACATGCACCAGCTTCCTGCTGCTACTGCAGGAGCAGAATCTGCTGAGGAAGCTGAAAGGTGTTATTTAATTAATAGCAGGTAATTTGCATAAGTACTGAGATGTCACTCAGCTCCTCTGGAGCTCAGGGACTTCACCTCCATGGGAAACTGAAGGTTTTTGAAGCCAGGGGACACTGTCAGTGTCCCACTATGAGCAAGGAGAAAAGTATCTTAACTTTCAACGTGCTGTTGTGTCAGCACAGGTCAGGTCCTGCTCATTTCTTTACATCTGATAAGTAAATCTATAGTATTTAGATCTAGCACAGCTGAGTCCTCTTTGGTCCTCAGTGTTGGTTTCATCTGTCTCCAGCTTGGCTCATCACAGGCTTCCCCAGTGAGGAGATAAGGGAGGCATCCCATGGTACTTGCCAAGGCTGTGGAGTGCCCAGCCAACATCTTGTGCTGAAATAAGTGCAGCTCTTTGAGCTGCCTTGCCTCAACTACTAGAGGAGTTCAAAGATCTTGTTACAGATTCCAGGTCTGGGCTTCCCAATTCAAAAGGGACAGGCAGCTACTGGAGAGAGTCCAAGGGAGGCTATGAAGATGCTAAGGAGACTGGAGTATCTCCCTGACAATGAGAGGCTGAGACACCTGGGGCTGTTTAGCCGGGAGAAGAGCTAGAAGAGGGAATCTTCTCCATGTTCATCAATGATTAAAGGGTAGGGGACAAGAAGATGGGGACAGATTCTTTCAGTGGTGCCCAGTGATAGCACAAGAGGCAAAGAGCATGACTAGAACACAGGAGGTTTCACCTGAACTTAAGGAGAAACTTCTTTGCTGTGAGGGTGCTGGAGCCCTGGAGCACGGTGCCCAGAGAGGCTGTGGAGTCTCCTTCTCTGGAGAGATTCCAAACCCACCTGGACACTGTGATCCTGGGCAGCCTGCTGTGACTGACCCTGCTTTAGCAGGAGGCTTGGACTAGATAATCTCCAGAGATGATTTCCAAGCTCTGTCATCTTGTGATCTGAGTGAAAGCTTTCATTTACCCTTGAAAAGCAAATTGTGTTTTATTTTACCAGAAATTACAGGGTCTGTTTCTTGAGAGAGCATCTCCAATTCCTCCTGGGCTTAAGGAACTTTGGAATGACCCTTGTTTGTCCAGGACAATAGGATTATCTATTATTTAGTATTACTATTCATAATTTAGATGAACACAGAGGGTTTCTCTAGCAGTGCAGAATACATACATAGAAAATCCCTGCCAAATTATTTATTTCCATATAAATTATGTACTGTCAAAACTGCTCTCCTGATCTGAAGGTTAAAGGCTTCATCACAGAAATGTAGCAGCTCCTCAACTTTTCAATCAGAATGTGATTATTTACAGAAGGGGGGGGGGGAAGCATCCTGATGGTTGTGGGTTTCCTCTTGATCTGCTTCAGCAGCTCTGTCTGACTGAGAGCAGCTGAAATAAATGAAATGAAAATACGAACGTGGGGTTGTTTCATCTTCTCACAGAAAGTAGGTCATATCCCCATCCAAGCTGTATTTTATTCATGTAAATATATCTTTACAATTAAAAATGCAACAAAAACTACTTTCATGTCAACAGAGTTGAGACTGGTGAAACTGGGTTGAGGCTGCTGCTGGTTTTCCTTGGGGCATGGCCATGCTGCTGGACAGGCAGGTCTCGTGTCCTCTGCCATGGATGTGGGGCCCTAAACCACCAGTTTGGGAGCAAGGAAGCTGAGTGAAGCAGGAGAGAGGAATGAAAGCACTCAAAACTCTCCAGATTGAGCTCCATATAGGAATAATTATGGCTGCTATTTTAAGAAGTTGTTTAATGATGTTAAACCGATGACAGGCTGAGATTTTAACGCTGCCACCTCCACACTCCTGGGGCTTTTTCTTTTCTCCCCCTCCCCACACATCAGCTCT
Source organism: Melanerpes formicivorus (assembly GCF_026170545.1). Lineage (NCBI taxonomy): Eukaryota > Metazoa > Chordata > Aves > Piciformes > Picidae > Melanerpes > Melanerpes formicivorus. Next base: position 4,068,951 of record NW_027142373.1, on the reverse strand, counting down.
GGTATATTTGCATTTTTTCCAAGCCTGTTACCAATTATCATTCTCAAAGGCTCTTGAGCAAGCTGGGAATTGCTTTGTAAGAGAGAAGAAGATGAGACATTGAACTACAACAACATGTACAACAGTGGGTACCTATAGTGTTTGTGGCACAGATTGGACCCCAGGAGGCTCCATCTGAACATGAGGAAAAGCTTCTTTCCTGTGAGGGTTCAAGAGCCCTGAAGCAGGCTGCCCAGAGAGGTTGTGAAGCCTCCTCTGGAGAGATTCCAAGCCCACCTGGACATCGTGATCCTGGACAACCTGCTGTGGGCAAGCTTACTTTAGCAAGGTGTTGGACTAGATGATTTCCAGATGCCCCTTCCAATGTCCCCCACGTTGGGATTTTGTGATATAGATTGGCATGTTGGTACTTTGAGAAGTTTGGATGAAAGGTGTTGCTGTTGGTATGCAGACAGGTAATTGATAATTATTTTTGGGGGGGAGGCTTAATCTTTTGCTTGCCCTGCATGATAGCGAGTGCAGGATTGGCAGGATTCTCCCTCCCCGGTGCAGGGCTGTGTCTCACCACTGCAACAGAAACTGGAAGTGCTTGTAGAAACTGCCATAAGAGGGGTGTCAGGGGTGTCTTGGGAACATGCACTGCCAGAAGCATGAGGTGCCTGAAAGAGAGACAAAAGAAAAAGTGAGATTTAAAAAAAAGAAAGAGGGGCTTTCTACCACATTTTCCTCTTTCTGGTGTTTCATTTGTACAAAGAGAAGTAGGGTTAGGTCCAGCTGGCCTTTGTTTGGGAAGGAAAGTGGGAAACTGATGTCTGAAGCTCCTGAAGAAGTGTGTGTAAGGATGGTTTTACAGCACCGAATCCAGCCCAGCCAAGGCTGGACTCAAGCCAGCATCTCCCATGGAGATAGCTGTGAGTCCTTAACAGGAGAGAAGAAACTAAGTCCTCTCTTTGTGTCCTTTGTCCAGGTGATGTCATTGAGATTTTGTGTACTGGGTTTCGGTTTATTTGGTTATTTCCTTGGGAATGGAGTTGTCCCTTCCATGCACAACACCCTTTTCCAGCTGGTGAGGGTCAGATGTCTTTCCTGCTCTGTGCTGGAGCTTCACAGGAAGCAAGAGGTTTGGAAGATTAAAGCAGAAAATAGATCTGTCAACCTGTCCCTTTTGCTTGAGGGTCTTTGGGTTCTGCTTGGCTGTTTGGTTGGGATTTTTAAAGACCTCAGGAAAGATGCTTGAAAATAAATTAGGTTTCATTTAGTTCAGAGTAACAATTAAAACATGGAATAGTCTGGGACTGTTTCAGCAAATCAATTAAAAGGCTGGCACATAAATGATGTGCACCTTTTTCTTTCACTGTCCTAGTCAGGCTGGGAGACCTTCAGGCTGAGATGTTTGAAGGTGAAGCCACTAATCCAACACCTGTTCCCACTGGCCAACCCTTTATCTGTCCTTTGTGACCTTCTGGCTGGTCTCTAACCTGTGATACTGTGGCCTTCTCCCTGAGGAGGATTTTCTCTGTCACCAGCTGTTCCACTCTATTCCATTTAAAACAATTTCATTCTGCATCTCCAAATTCACCCCCAGGAATCAGAAGGAGCAGGCACAACTCTCTGCTCACCCGTACCACTTGAAGGCATCTGCACATCTCACTCCAGGGGTGATGGCTTTCCATCAAGTGACACTGGAAGGGTGTGAAAGCAATTCCAGTGAAGCAGGGGAGACTGAGAAACTCTTAGCAAGCATAGTCCACATTTCCTAGTCCCTCAGTGTTGGAGCTGCTTAGAACACCAGAGAGAAGCTGGGGAGACCATGGGTCACAGCACAGAAGGGATTGAATACAAGAGGACCCTTTAGTCCAGCAGGCAAAGACACTGCCAGGCTGGAGGAGGTGCAGTGGGAGAAAATTCAACCAAAAGCTACAACTGTTAAAGAGAAACTTCTTATCATGCCTTCTTCAGTGCTGCTAAGGTTCTTGAGCTGCTCACTATGTCCTGGGCACACAACAGGGCTCAGCAGCAGGCTTGGGAAGACCAGTGGCTTCTGTGGCATCCCAGCATGAATCCTCATCCCATGAAATATTAATGATCCAAATAGATGCACTGAGCTCCCCCAGCCCACAAACTGAAGGTTCACTCCTGACAGCCAGCATCAGATCTGTGCCAGCTGTGAGTGCTGGTCAGGAGAGACTTGAAGGACTTTCACCAACAGGACTGAGGGAAGCCCCATGGATTGAAATATTGAAGAGTAATCATGGTGGTTCCCCAGTAACTACCTCAAGGAGACCAACCCTGCACTGGTGGCTCTCTGTGTGCTCACAGCTGTGGCTGTGCATCTCAGGAGCTCCAAATGGTGACAGGCAACAGTCGCTGAAGCATTTGCAAGGTAGGTGCCAGGCATCCAGCATCACTAAACCACTACCACTCACCTAACATCCCAAAGGATTTCTTGCTCCAGACAGCTTCTGTGCAAGAAGCTGCACTCAAAGCTAGGATAAACCCCACTTTTCCTCCAGTTTCAGGGCACAGGGTTTCCTACCCGCCTCTGTTCATAAGCTCACCCGTGGCTGGGTGCCATGGACAAAAAGGAATCTCAGCATGATCCCTGTGCTTCCTGCCTGGCTTATACTGGTTTTCAGCACTGAAAATTTATTACATTAATCCCTTCTTCCTCTTCTCTTTTCCGTTACAGACACTGCAGAATAAGAGTGGAGCAGGTTCCACCCTGAACTGCTCATCTTCGGGATGCTCAAACTGTGTTTCAGAGACTTTGGAACCTTTCCCCCTCCCTCTTTAGGAGGAAAGGGCTCTTCAAGGGCTGGGGCTGGAGCTGAACTGGGACCGGGGGCAGACCGGGGGCGCTGTGTCGGTCCCGAGTCCCTCCAGCCCCCGCCGCTGGTTTCGCAGCACCCTCTCCTGCTCCTGCGGAGAAACAGCAGCCGGGAAGGCAGAGTATGAATCCCACGAACTGCTTTTCCTGTCTCCGGTGATCACGTAAAGGTTCCCGAGTGACTCTGAGCTCCACTGCTCGTTTCTGGGAGCAGGCTATGGAAGAGCAACGGAAACAATTTCTGGGGAGACAGAAACTCTACAGCTCTAGAAAACGTTCCTCCTGCAGAAAATAATTTCTTCAAATAGCTGAAGCAGAGCTCAGAGTCCCGAGATTTACTCAGGGGTGACTCCCATGGGTTGTCAGGATTTTGACAGAGTAAAAATAGTTTAAACCCCCACGACTGAAGCAGGTTCAGGGTTTGGAAACTCTCCATAGAAGGAGAGTCCACAACTTCTCTGGGCAGCGTCATCCTCGAAGTAGAGATCTTTTTCCGTAAGTTCACATGAAACCTCCTGAGTTCCAGTTTGTGCCTGTTCCCCTTGTCCTGTCATTGGACACCACTGAAAGGAGCATTTTCTTAAGAAGAGTTTAAAAAAAAAAAATGCTGAAAGTTTTATGAATTCTTAGCAGACTGAGAAAAAGCTGTAAACAGGAGTACAGTATGAAAGAGCTTAAAGGGGGAATGAAGGACCTCTGAAGTGCCACTCAAGTATTATCTTGATAGGGGAAATGCAGCACCTTGGAGCAGACAAAGCCAAACAAGTGTGGGCTTGGAAAAAAAGGAAACAGAAGCAAAGGAGCCGCTTAAACCGGCATGGAGAAGCAGAAGGGAATGGGGAGAGCACCCAGTCCTGTGCTGGTGGTGGCAGAAAAGAGGGATCAGGAACTTTCAGGAAACCAGTAGCAAAAACACAGCAGCAAATATCCAGGTAAAAGCTTTCCTGCAAGGCTGAGAAGTCACTGCCCGGGTGGTGTCCCCAACCTCAGCACATCTCACCCCTCTTGCCCTACACATCAGAGGGCATCCTGGAGCTGAACAACTGATTCTGTTCTGCGTATTCCACTGGTGGGTGGCTCTCCACACTTGTCTGGCAGGAGAGCCTGGGTGACAGGCAGACTGCAGGTGTCAGGCTCCAGTTGCCAGATGCTGTCACAAGTGATTACCAAAGACTTCAGCATCCCCATGCTTTGTGCTCTGTAGAAATGCTGCTTTGGTGACATTCAAGAGAAAGAGGTATCACACTCCTGCCTTTGCTGAGATGCTGAAAATCATCAGTGTTTGCACTGCTGGATAGGGGAAAGCAGAATGGGAACAAATGGCCCAAAGGAGAGTGAGCCTGCCGTGGGGAATATCCTGCCCTTCTCTGGCTCCACAGCTCCAGGACAGAAACTCTGCAATAATGGAGTAATTTTTATTCTGGCAAAAGAGATGTGTCAATAAACACCTCTTTGGTGTGATTCCTGGCAGCTGAACTGTATGGCCTCTGCAATACCTCGGGGATAGAGCTGCACAGAACAGATGGATTTTTACTGATAACATTGAATGCCTCAATGTGGACAGAACTGACCCCCCTCCTGCCCTAATAAAAGCTGCCAGCTAAAGGTGAGCTGGTCCTGCTTAAATGTGGATAGCCTGGGATACTGGGGTGAAGGAACACAACCTGACCAAGTTTCCTGACAAAAGCTGGAGGAGCAGAGATGGAACAGAAAACATCCAGCATGTACCTGGGCGGAGGAGCACATCCTTCTGCATCCCACAGCAGCTTGCAAAGAACCAGAACATGTCAAGAGAATAGAGAGCAAAGCATTCCTTATCAGCTGAGGATATGCCAAGACCAAGAATCCCCCAGAGCTTTCCTGTTATTATTTTGAAAAGAAAACAAACGAAATAGGTTTTGTTATTATTATTATTAAAAGAGCCTGTCTCAGGAAGCTGAAGGCCTCCTCAATATCTGCTTGCATTATTAAAGGGAACAAATCATTAAAAGCACCTTGAGATGCAGACACAGGCATCAGGATAAATCAATCCCCAGGAAAGAGGAGCATCAGCTGAGGGTCTTATTTACAGCTCCTCTTCAGAGCAATTTGGAGGTGTGCAGGAGGGCACCTGCTTCCCTTAATATTAATAACCTTCAGGCAGCCCTCTGCAGCACACAGACTTTGGGCTCTGGGCAGAGCTGCTGCTTTCTATACAGAAAATATGTCCAAGGAGGGGATTGGGACCTCCAGGGCTCTCCAGACCTGGGGCTGGGAGAAACACAGCCTTCTCTCTTTGTAATGGTGCTAAAGGGGAAAACTAAGCTTCATCTCTCAGCAATGAGATACATTAGGATGACAGATGGCTTGCAGAGAAAGAAAAACTATCTGGAGTTTTGAGATTTGTGCTGACTGTGCCGCAGAAAGGAACTATTCCAGTTAGCATTTGTAGGGAGTAATTGAGGAGCATTGAGACTACCAACCCAATTTGCCACCATTGTCAAGCAGTCATTGTTCTTGGTGATTTTTTTTTTTTCTCAATTATCCCTTCAGTCACAAGTCTGGGGACAGAAGAAATGCTACTTTGGGGTTTTTCTTTCCTGTGCCTGTATCTGATTTTCCCACTCTCTTCCTGGGAAGGCACGTGGAGCCGTATGAGCTGCAGCTCACATCCCACCAGCAAAGGTAATGCAGCTTTCCTGGGCACCCAGACTTATTCCTGCCTGGTTAAGCAAGTCTCTCCTGAAGCAAATGTTGTGATTCATCAATATGGCCCAAGGCAACCCAGTTTCCAGCCACACAGCTATGGGCAGCTGTCATCTTGCATTGCTATAATGCAGAACCAGCCTGGGCTGCTTCTGGAAGGAGGTTCCTGTCACCATCAAAGGTACCTGGGGGCAATGGCTCTTGGCACACGTGCTGGAGGCCACAGCCCTGGCACCCATCATTTATCTGTCTCCTTCTGTTGGCAAATTAGCTCTGAAATGCAAATGTTTTTTCTGCTTGCCAGGCTTAGGACAGGCCGGATGGGGTTTTGAGCAGCCTGGTCTAGTGGAAGGTGCCCCTGCTTGTGGCAGGAGAGGTTGGAACAAGATGATCTTTGAGGTTACTTCCAACCTAAACCATTCTGTGCTTCTCTGATTGGATGTTTATGTGCTGTGGGTCTGCCACAGGGCATGCGGGAGCCAGAAACCAGCCCCTGACTGCAAAATCTGTCACCAATCCTTACCTACCACATCTGCCTGAATTAAAATGGGAAAATGCTCTTCCATGGAAGTTATATCCCTTCAGGAACAGAAGGTGGCAGGCAAGCTTGCTCTGAGTGCCTGGAAGAGGCAGCTGTGATGTTACAAGTTTAAAAGCAGTGAATCACTGTATTTCTCAGTGCAGAGACTGGTGGGGATACCTACACCCCGAGCCCTCAGCAAGCATGGGTGCTTGAAACAAGGTCTGTATGGCCATGCTGGAAAGGCAGCTCTTTTCCCATGGATGTGCCAGCCTTGGAAACAGAGCCATATTTGTTAAAGTCTTAATTCCTAGTGTGAGAAAAGGGGGTTGCTATTTGTTAGCTTTTAGTGGTTAAGATACAGACACAGCAAAGAACTGGGCACATCAGGGCATGATAGAACCTCCCCATTGAAGGCGTTTTTCACAGGGATTGTTTCTTTGATAAGGTGCTGATGTAGGCATCACCCAATTACACATCTGACAATCCAGCAAAAGCAGAAGGAAGCTGTCTCCTGGGTGGTGTTTTTGCTCCAGTCAGGCAGAGCTGCAGTGGTCCTGCCTTGCTGGGTGGAGGAGGGCAGTAATTCAGGTAAGACTTCTCTCTGCTCTCGCATTGTTGCTTTTCAACTGAAATTTTTCTCACCTGGTTTTCTCAAGAGCTTCTGCAGGCATAAGCAGAGGCCTCTTGCTATGCTCAGTGGTGCTGGAGAGCCTGCTGGGGATGCAGTGTGAGCATCCCCAGGAGAGCTCTTTTCCTAGAAAAAAAGGTTTAAGTGGGGCCAGCAAACCTCATGTCTCATTGTCTCACCTGCTGGGAGGTTCAGGTTTGTTTGGGCAGTTAGGGACCTCCCTGTGCTGGACTGTGTTATTGGCACAACAGGAGGGAAGTGGGTTTGTTGATGTGAAGGGCTTTAAGTGAAGTGAAAGCTGATGTTGTTTAGCTTTAAAATCCATATTTGTATGCTCCTGTCTTCACAGAAAAGAAAAAGCTCTCCTTAAGCTCCCCTTGTATGTGTAGATAGACCTTGTGTGGATGAAAATGAGAGATAAGGTTGACTAAGCAGAAACAGGGCTGGGGAGATGGGCCAGAGAAAATGATTATGGGCTGCTGAGGAATACTTTGATTAAGAATATTAATGAGTTCCTCCAACCCTGAAACAGAGAATAGTGTGATCAGGTGGTGAACTCCCGAGTGGACAAACCACACTGCCAATTCCCTTTGCCATCCTCCACTGCAGAAAAGCTCATGTTACAGCTGGCATATCCAGTTGTCCCCCAGTCCTCTGGCTGCAGCTTGATTTGCCCATCACCACCAATAGTAACCTTAACAAGGGTAACATTTGCTGTCCCAAGAGATTTGTTCCCTTCAGACTTTACATGTGGAAGGAGCGGTTTCTCCACCTCTGTTCTGTGGCAGGGCTGAACTGTCCATCATCCACTGAAAAAAAAAATAAATCTCATTCTCTGGAAGGTTTGGCTCCAGCTGCCATCTCCCAGAGCAGGCAACTTCCCAGCTGCCATCTCCCAGAGCAGGGAACTTCAAGCTTCCAGGTGATGATGGACATCTCTGATCGTGCTTTCTCTCCATACCAGGATACTTTTTCTCTTGTTTATCTATGGCTCTAAACTCAGATGAAAGCCTTGAGCCAGAGTAGAGCTGGATCTTACCCCAACCCTTATTTCTTCAACACTTGATCTTAATAACAAGCCTTCACTACCCATGTTAGACTAATTATTGGCAGGCCAAAACATTAAAATGAAAGGTGACTTCTCCACCCTGTGTCTTTGGAAGACTGGTGGGCCATGCTCCATCTGGAGACAAATAGGGCAGCAGCAGGGGTATGTCATCTACTCTGTTCCCTGCTCAAATCCAATTTGGAAGGAGCACCTTTAGCTGGGAATTGTTTTCAGCTGAGCTGTGTGGGTGCTGCATTGCATTAATGTTCTCTTCAAGATTCAAAAAATATTATGCAACAAAAACTTGCCAATTCACACCACTTCTTTAATAGGCTTTCTAATGTCTACCTTGAAAAAAAAATCATTTAAAAGCCTGGATTGAGGAGTTTTCTTCTGGAGCTGTCTAGGAGCTTGCTATCAGGAGCAGCTTCAAAGCCATTTTTCTTTTCATATGCTTGTCTGGTGTGTCTAACTGAACCTGATTACTTTTTCCTAAATGAATAGATAATTTTGCCTCATTTGTAAGTAGAACACCAGGCTTTTTTGGCTTTGACACTATTGGGCTGAGTCTCTGGGTGCCTTAGTGTAGTGTTTTGTGTTCATTATTTAATGAAATTTAGTTTATGGGTTGTTTTGGGTTTTTTTTTCCCTTCTACCTGAATTTGTTTCCAAGCAATATATTTTTGTGATAGTGCATTGAAACACACTTGAAATATTAATGAGGCAAGTAATGGTCCATTTCAATTGAAGTTTGCCATAATATGCAAGTAATTCTTCACAGGGCTCTGTTTTAGTAACGATGATGATGATAGAAACATCTCATTTTGCTCTCCAGCCAAGTGTTCTGGTTGGGTTTTAGGGTGTGACACTCATTAGCTATGCAGGGGCTGAACTCGTGACAGCTCCCAGGGAAAGGGGTCTTGCTGGCACATGTATTCTTGATACAAAACTGATTTTCAGGCCACAGTCTTGGTTTTGGTCAGATTTCCAAGGTACTCATGAAGTAGGTTGGCTGATAGGAAAACCAGACTGGCTCTCAAGACAGTGAAATGCTTTTATGACCAAAATGACTGTTGGTCCAAAGCTTGAGGTTTTGCCACCCTAACTCAGGCAGATATCTGAGCTTTTCCGATGACCAGCTGGGAGTTCAATAGAAGATGAGTCTTTGACTTGATGTGCCAAAGAGGTGCTGGGGAAAATCTGCCGATCTCCCCATCTCACCATGCATTGCTTAGTCTAGCTGCTGCCAGCTTGACATAATTAGTAGAAGGCCCTTGAGATAAAGTTGCCTTTGGAGAATTTGCCTGAAGGGTCAAGATGGAAAAAATGGAGCACAAAAGTTGCCTGTGGAGTTGAGCACCACTGGTGGAATTGCTCCTCACTGTAGTGGCCAGCTCAGAAATGAGGGCATGTGCCTGAAAGGAGGATGAATGAACTACAGGGCTCAATCTCCTGGTTTTACAAGCAGCTGTGGCACGACCTTTGCCAATGTCAAAGCTCTCCTGGAGTCTCAAACCTCTCAAAGCTGCCTTCCAGGAAATGCAGCCTCTTCCGTGACCCCAGAGGAGAAAATAGGTTTTGAAGTCGTTAAGAGGCTCACCGGCTTCAGAGTGAATCTGTGAGAGCTTTGCATCACCTACAAACCCATTTTCCTTAGATCTCTGACTTCTTTCAGGACTGTCAGGCTGTTCTGTGCTTAAGCTTTATTCAGACCTTGCAATGAGAGATCCCTGTGTCTGAGAGTGCTGTGAACCTGGAACAAAAGCTGTTTGTGGTGGGCTGGGATGGCAATCAGTACACAAGCTCTTTCCTGCAGCCCTGCCCTCGGCTTTCATCCGGCATGGGCTATGGTGAGGGAGGTCCCAGTCAGCATTGGGTGATCCATTCAATTAGAAGTGAATAAGACTGTCTGTAGGCTGCAAATAAAGATAGCAACACTCTGAGCTGTCTGGGCTGCTTGGATCATACATCAGGCCAAAGTCAGCCTGCATTTCTGTGTTTTGTGAAGGCAACTCAAGGTGTGTGGCTGAGGGAGTGTCACTCCTGTGTGTAACACCCAGCCCTTTCCCCTGCTCTCTGTGCAGGGATGGAAAGCAAAAGGGAAGGAAAAAAAAGATGTGGATCTCCCTGCTCCATCAGGGAAATTGGCTCTGAAAGTAAAGAGCTACCCTAAGGAGGCAGGAATATGTCCAAATCCTGGAAATGTAAATCACCCTGCAGCAACTGCTTCCCTGTAAGCCCCATTGGGGAGAGCCAGGCTCTTCTGACTCCCAGCCCTGCTGCTGCTTTGCAGTGAAAATGTGAGCCTCAAGAAGGTACCAGGAGAGGCACATTTATGGGAGAAGTCCCAGACCTGAGGGGCCTGCAGGAGGACTCTTCTCTAAGATACCAGCAGCTATCCTTTCTCCTTCCCAAAGCCATCAGTCGCTGGCTCAAGTGAGCTGCCATATTTCATGCTTTTGTTCTCTATTTTTGTCTTCCATTTGTCACTGCTGTCATTGTGGAAGGTATCCTGGTCCTGCTAGTACTGTGGATGCATGGCCCATGCATTGCTAGGTGTGTAGAATTACCACAGGAATGAGCTGATGAGTCACTAAGTGTGTTTGAGGTGGTAGCTGGGCTCCAAAATTGATGTATTCTCTTAAGCTGCTATATAAGAGAGAGTCTGAATATGCTCATGGCAGAGATGCAAACATCCCGCCTCCTTCCTTGGAATACACTACACATGGACCTGGTTCAAGGATGCTTCCATATTTTCTTATACAAAGCCAGCTCTGTCTCACTGCTGGTGGGCAAGGGTCTTATTCTGGTCTTGTTTGCACCACTGTCGACTGGAACTCACCCCTCTGAAGCCAGAATAGAAAATGAAGCTCCTACCACGTTTACATATTCCACTCCTTACAGCATCATTTGTCCTAGTTTTTTAAGTACTGAATGCCTTGCTAGGAATTTCATTACAGAGCTCAAGTTTTGTCGAGTGCATTCTGCTAGTTTTGCTGGAGGTTGCTAAGCATAGTCTGGTTTTTTTCTGAATCCTTTGTGCTGATCAGTATATTTGCCCATGCTGAAGAGGGAAAAAAAAAAAAGAGAGGAGGAGAGAGAGAAGAAAATTTAAAGTACAGCATGTAAGAAAAGGCAGTTTTGTGTCACATTCCCTGGGAAAAGAACAGGTTGCTTTTGTCAAGGAAGGGCTTTCTGTACTAGGAAAACTACCTCCAGTGGCTCTTCGGGATACAAATATGGACAACCTGAGGATAATTTGGAGGATCTGAGACTTCTTGCCCAATGGCACAGCAGTCAGTGCTGATAATTGATTTCAACCCATCTGTAAGATGAACACCTGCCGTGCAATATGGCTCTGCTAGGATTTTCTCTCTCTGCATAGCTGGAGCAAAATCTCCATCGTAGACCACAACATTTGGGGCGTGTTTGCTAAAATCATTTGCTCACAACCACCTCCTAGTGCACCATTAGCAGCTCTGTTGCAGTGTGTTTTAAATACATTGCCTTGATACTCAGGCTGGGGGATTTTTGGTGGGTTTTTTTGGTTTGTTGTTTTGTGGTTGGGCTTTTTTTTGTTTGGTTTGTTGGTGTGTGTGTGTATTTTAATGGGCTTCTTTCCTTCTAAGCAAGTTTAATTCCTTTACTAAATAATGCATCTGGCCTCCAACCTGACTTGTGCTAATTACTCACGTGCTGAATGGGTTGCGAATCTTGTTTGGAAGCACCATAGAGTTTATTGTCTTATTAAAAGCACCTAATGTGAGCTCTTTTTTTTTCCCCCTCTCTCTCTGTCTCTCTTTTTGTTTTATTTTTTAAGGCTGCAATTGGTCTCCTGTGAAATGAAACAGATAACGCAATAATTTTTCACTAAACTAATTATCAGAGCAGAAGATGCTAATGTGTTTTGCCAACTGTGCCTCGTGTCTCCTCGGTTAGTGTGCAGCACGGTCACGGCTGTTCAGCGAGACTTTATGTCTCTGGAAGCAGAAAGAGGAGGCTGAGTTAAGCTCACCCCTCGCTCACTCTCTTTTGCAGCCATGTTAACGTGTTCGAGCTGTACCACCTCTGCCTGCACTTGCAGATGTGTAATCAAGTCTGTTTTCTTTCCAGGGGCTTAATTCATCCTTAATTCTGAAGAGTATCTCATTTCTGGGTTCCTTTGTAGGGTCCCAAGTACCCAATCTTCAATTCTCCAGCTGTGTTGCAGATCGAGGTACCCACAGTCAATGAAGCCTTTTGAAAAGATCCATGAAATGCTTCTTCAAACGTTGCAATAGGTGTGTGTGCACAAATGTCTGATCCTGCCCACACGTGTCTGCTGGGGCTGGCATATGACCAAAACCGACTTCTCCTTTTCAGTTCACTGCAGCATGCAGCAAGGGTGAGCTTAACTGATGGAACACATTAGAGAACCTGCAGAAATCCTGCCCCTAGATGTGCAAAGCTACAGAGAGCCCTGAGTGCTGAGGAAAAAAAATAAATAAATTCCTTTCTTGGAAGAAGAAAAAAATTAAGAGTGAAAGAAGAGGGGGAAATCAAGAATGAAAGATGAAAAGTGAGGTTTCACCTTGAGCAACTGCAGCGAGGGCTTCTCTAGCTCTCCTCGGAGCATTTGAAAACAGCATCTCAGCTTTGGTAGGGATGGGGATTTGCCTTTCTGGTTGCTATTACTCCCCCAAACAAACAAACAAACAAAACACAATTATCTTTAAATGTTACCCAGGCTAATGTGTGGACCTGGCACTGGGGACTACAGAGTAGAGGACACCAGGCTAAAAACATTAATTGGTAATGGAGTTTGTCTATTTGTCAACAAGACACTCAGCTTGGAGAGCTGAACACAAAGCAAGCAAGCTGCAGAAAAACAAATGCATACCAAGCCTTGTCACTGATATTTATTTAATAGCCTGTCACAAGCTGAAAATGTGGATCAAAGGTAGGAAAGGCAAGGAAGGAGCAGTTCAGTCCAAGGCATCCGTTCTGCATTGCATCAGGGTTCACTTCTGGATCAGGGGACGTTCTGCCACATCATGTTACATCAACAGAGTTGTGAAATGATGGAGCCTAATGCAGAGTGAGTGTTTGGAATGGGAAGTAAAACAACCACCCCTTGTTTTCTTATTCATTACTCTCCATGGGTTTGGGGGTTATCCAGGAACAGAGATGCTGTTTTAAGTGAAGTGGGGAGTTAAGATTGCCACGCTGTGCTTGCTAAGAGAATACTGCAAATTGCTTATGGGATTTGAGGTGGTCCTATGCTGCCTCCAGAATAAATCATGCTGGTAGGGGCTTTGAGTTTTTTAATCCCTGGGAAAACCTTTACAAAAGATCTCCTTGCTCTAAATAAAAATAATTGTTTCTTCTTTCTATACTCTTCTTAATCTTAGTCTCAGATCACTTTACTGGGCTGCACCTTCCCCTTATTCAGCTGCAGACATCGATCCTGCCCCCTCAGCATGAATATGCAAGGTAAGGCTCATTGATTTTTTTGGTGATGGAGGGCGTGGTTATTACTTCTCTGCTAGACATTCTGCTGGAGATATGCACTTGTCCACTTTGTCCACCTGAGTAGAGGTGGCTGCTGGCCTCAAAGGACCTGTAGAGGTAACTATGCTCAGATGCATTTTCTGCCAGGCAATCAAAGCATGAAGCTAAAATGGATAGGGAGATGGAAAAAAACTGTGTGGGAATAACTGAGGCTACAGAAGGAGACAAAATGCCAGTTGAAAAATATGCATTGTTGAGCTATCAAAGAACAAGACTGAACTTGAAATTCAACTCCCTTTCATCTCTTTACACCAGAAAATAATTCAGGAAAGGGAATGGAATTAAATTATTGGAATTTCTTTCAAAAGCTTTAGTGGCAAATACTCCTCCTCCTTCCTAGCCAGCCCCAGTGCTAAGAAGAATGATCAGTTAGAGGAATTGCAGCAAATAATGGAAACAACTGATTTATGATATTTCTTACTGTGCTCTGTCAAACAAAAACCACTTTGTGTACTGAGCAGCTTCCGAGCACTGTTCCTTAAATTTAGCTGGTCCTTACCCGCTGAAGATGACTGTGCAGGTCTGTCTGGCAGCAAGGAGCTGATGTGGTGACTTTCCACTTCCGTTTGCAGTGCTGATGGAAGCACTGGCCACCTTAGCTGCTGAAGCTCTGATTATTAATCACATCCTCCAGCTGCAGAAGGTGCACCTCCTGGCCACACTTGTGCCCGGGAGACATCACCTCCAGGATTAATTGGTATTGATGAACTTGCTTAGCAGCCACACACCAACTGGCACTGATCCCTGGGGATGTGCAGCCTCCCCATCCTCTGCCTAAAAGATCAACCTCGATGGGGAAAACAAGGCAGATGAGGATGGGCTGGCACCAGCTCCTCCACAGCTACCCCAATATGGTGGTGGCCATGTGGGCTGCCTGAGTGTGAAGCAGCAGTGCTGTGTCTTGTGTTTGAGTCCTGTTTGCCCTCTGTCTCAGCCTGGATTGGCAGCTCTGATATCCAGCTGTTGGCTAACCAGAGCCAACATCCTTGGTTTTGAAATGTTTCTCATGTTTCATTACACTGATGGCTTTGAATAGGAGCTGCAGCACCAGTGTGATCCACACACTGCCAGTGCCCCTGGAGACTCAGGCTGGGGATAATCACATCCTTTTTATACTGCTAATAATTAACTATTAAAACAATTTACTAATGGATGTAGTGGCTTCTTTAAATGATGAATTGATATGATTTAGCACAGCTATGAAGTATGGGCTTGATGCAAATATTACTGAGTGAAAAGCCAGCTTGCCTTACAGCCTGTTGAGGTCAGAATCTATTAGCCGTAATTCCTCTTAGCCTAAATTCTCTTCATCTATGGAATAACTGTTGGACTCTTTTTTTGCCTTTTTTTTTTTCCTCTACAGAAATCATTTTAAAACCTTCCAAACCAGAGCTGCATGTGCTCTGTCATAGGGCAATGTATGGTCTCATTCACTAAGTGGAGGAGTATGGTGTTGATGTACACCCCAGCCAAAAAGATAATAATATTGCCAAATATAATAAGTTTATCAAATAACTTAGTTCAAAATGGATGAACTTTGTGTGCCTGAATAGATGAAATTACATTTACTGGCATGAACTGAATAGGTCTACTCAGGGTAATGGCTGTTGAATGGCTGTAGCATCCATTACGTGAATACAGAAACTAGTTTTACCTGATTCTGTATTTTAATAGGTTTCCTCTATTTACACAACTGTCACTGAAAGTTTAATTAGATATCTGAGATCTCCCAGATCTTGTCAAATTAATTTCTGAACTCTTGACACTTCTGTGATAATACTGTCCTAATTCTTCTCGTGGCATGTTCTTAAGAAGACTCTAATAACTATCAGTCGTGCCTGACAAAATAAAGAGGAGCTGCTATTTCTCTCCAAGAGCTGACAGCTCCATTTTTCAAAGGAGAAGGAAAGGTTGCTCACCGTTTTACTTCCCACAGTAGCAAAATTTCCAGGTGTGGCACTGGCAAAAGAAAGAGTTACTTACTGTAGGTAAAGGAAACAGTTTGGTTTTGTTTTGTTTTCTCCTTGCATCTTACCATTGCACTTGGATGGAAAGGTCAGGTGTGTCAGAGATGGTTAAGGCTTTGAAGAAGATAGATGTGTGTATGCAGAGAGAACATAAAGGGGATTGGAATAGCTTAAAGGAATAAGTAGAATTGGAAAGATCTGCACTTTAAACTTCATTCTCCTATTGAAGTCATTGTTAGTGTTCTCCCCCACTGAGGGAAAGATGTCTTGGAGGGGAAAAAGAGGCAGGAAAAAAAATGAAATATTAAATACATTTTTCTGGCCACCTCGACTGCTGGAATTGCAACAGTGCAAATTACTCCGAGCTTTTAGCAACTGAATCTGCTTCACCTTTCTTTCCTCTTCAGGCTTGTTTCTTCTCCAGCCCTGGGCTGGGACTGTGGGAACAAGTGTTGGCTGTGCTACAAAAGTGTGGGGGGGAACAAATGGTAGCATGTAAGCCACAAGAGAAGGCGGGAGGGTGTGTGTGTATGTGCAGCTGGGACCTGGCTGTTCTCTTATTCTCAGTAAGGCAGATTCACAATAATTGATCTGGCTTTGCTTTGGTACCCAAAAGCTACTGCCTCTAGCCTGCCCCCCATCTGAAGTGGGAGAGAGCTCTGAGAGCCCCTGTCACCCCTATAACCTGTCTCCATACCATGTGGCAACTGTTATCCCACCCAGCACTGGATGCTCTTGCAGGAAGCAGAATTCTAGTTGTCCTCAGCCCTCTGTGTGTTTATGTTCATTGTATTTTAAAATATCATCTTGGAAGATGATGTCGAACTGCTTTGCTCTAGCCCATTCCCCCAGACCCAAGAGATCTGTGTGGTATTTGGTTCTTGAAGATCCTCTAAGAAAATAGGCATAGCCCACTCTGAGATGCTCTCCAGCATCTCCTAGCACCATGGCTGCCATCTGGAAAAGCCTCTCCCACCTCCACGCGGCTACAAACGTGCAAAGAACTGCAAATAAACCAGTATGGAATGTCTGGAGAAGGAGAAAACAGTGACACATCCTGAGTTTATTGCAGATGGGAATGGTTTCTGGCACTTTCTTTGCAAGGCTGCGGTCTGGGGTGTCTGTGGGTGTCTCGCATCAGCCGATACTCATTAAATAATCCTTTCCACCCATGCTGCCCCGTTTGGTTTGTCTGCCTCCACGATGTTCCAGGAGGGACTGATTTCGGAGATTGAAAAGCTTCTGCATCTTCTCATTACCCCTTCAATGTGCCCTCCGAGAGGGGATTTGAATTTCTGGTCCCTCACATGTAATCTTCAGCGTGCCATATTCACCACTTCTATTTATTTTCCATTTTAACGCTTGTAAGGCTGGAATGCTCCTTTTTTTATAGAGGCATTACAGGGATGGGTAAAAAGTCAACATCTGCCAGCTTTTCAGGAGGGATGCTGTGGGTTTGGTTGGTTGGGGTTTTTTCCTTGCTACCTAGAAACTGTTGTATTAATACAGATATTATTGGAATGCTTTCCTGTGAAAAATGCACAAATTCCAGTAAAAAGGCAAAAAAAAAACCCCACCCATTAAAAACAGGGGGTGTGGGGGGGTGTAGGGTGTGGAAGTAGCAGGTATCCATGTAAGAGCAGGTACAAATTTCAGGAAAAGCAGGGTTCTTTCTGCCCCTGCCCTCCCCCCCAAAGCCCCCAGCAACCCATAATATAAAAAAATCTCCGCTGAAAGCATGGTTTTCTCTAAAACAAATAGTAACCAAAACAAGAAAGTAATTCACCAGGGCAGTTTTAATGAGCCTAATGATGAAGTTTGACAGGAGATGTTGACCTCGTAATGGGTCTCTGCCGCGAGAAAGGAGGTTATTTACGCAGAGAATAGCTGCTGTTATTTGCCATTCTTCTAAGTAAATTGTAGTAGAATTACTCACCTGATATCATTGTTGTGTGGAGCTCAGTGGAAAGCTAATTCTTTTCAGGGTTTTGGAAGCCTCGGTCTCATTCTTTAACAGTTTCCTCATAGATAGCTTGGAAAAAAAAAAACATCTGGTTGCGTCAACATACATGTGATGAACTTTAAAAAGTAACTAGAGATTTATCTGTTGAATTTCCTAGGCATATATTTACTGGATACATCACATTACTTATTTGCTAATTGAATTGAATAATTATTCAATTGAGTCTCACATAGAGGATTTTTTTTCCTCTCTCTCTCCATTAGCAGAGCTAAAAGCGCATAGAAAAGCTGTAGGTGTGTTCCAGCCCTTCTTTGTGTAGATCACTCAAAAAATAGTGTCTCTTTAATAGCAGTGGCAGTAACCAACTAATCACCTGAATTAGGAAGGCTCTAGCAATTGGCAAGCGTTATCTTTTCCTCCATGTTAAATATTTTGTCAAGGCTTTTCACAACTCCGGCTGCTGCAATTTTTCCCTCTTTCTCCAAAAGCTGTTTTTTCTTTCCAGCCAATGAGACTTGCTCTCTATAACTACCTAAAAGGAGGTTGGAGTGAGGTGGGGGTTGGTCTCTCCTCTCAAGTACCTGGCGACAGGACCAGAGGAAATGGCCTCAAGTTGCATCAGGGGAGGTTTAGATTGGATATTAGGAAAAACTTCTTTTGTGCAAGAGAGGTCAGGCATTGGAACAGGCTGCCCAGGGAGGTGGTGGAGCCACTGTCCCTGGAGGTGTTAAAAAATGATGACAAGTCATCAGACCCTGGGATAAGGGAAGCATTTGACCAGGGTTATCCCAGCCTTGGTACACCCTATTCACCATGGTAGGGATGCTGGTGGCACCACTACTGCCATCTCAGCACAAGGCCCCCTGAAGGACAGCGCAGCCCCACCAGACTATCCAGAATCTTACTAATCTCTTCCATAATTTTCTAATCATTCTTCTGAGAGAAGTCTCTTGGTGAGTGAACAAAGAAGGTCATGTTGGTTTGTGATCTAATTCTTTCAGGCTATTTCTGCCTTTTTAACAATTTCAAATACAAGGAGTTTGAGGTTTTTCTTTTGTGTTGCTTTTGATTTGGTTCATTTAATGGCCTTGATGATGTTAGTTCCATGGTTGGCCGTGATGATCTTAAAGGTGTTTTCCAGTCTCAATGGTTCTATGATGCCCTGTTTGCAGTAGATTGGCTGCTCTAGCAAAAGCCCCTTTACAATGTTTTTGGCATCTACAATTTGCTGCTAAATGTCTATTGCTGAGCTATTTCCCCACCAAATAAATAAATAAGTAATCCACACCACCATGGGAGAAGCATTTAAATATAACCTGCAGGTGTTACCAGCTAGATGTACTTAATCACTGTGTTGAGTGTAGAAGCTTCAGCTTAAACCATATCAAGTTCAAACAATTTTATATGTGGCATTAACAGCGTTACTGGTTCTACCTGCTCTTCCTCCAGAACTCTGCTTTATAACAAGGTCTCTTTGGAAAAAAAAAAAAGAGGAGAGGAAACCCTTGGGACCTTCTGCTGATTAAACACACCATCTTTGTCTCAAAGAGTTCAGCCATGGAGCAGATGTTTGCTGAATAAGTAAGTGTGCTGTGACCTGGCCTTGAGTAGACAGGCAGCATTTGAGGTGTGAAAAGAGATAAAAATCAATAAATACACCACTTACCATTTACTCAGCCCAAACAAAATACTTCATCGAGACACCAGGGTAGCTTTGAAAAGTCATAGCACAAATTACAGTTCCGTGGCAACATGGATGGCAAGGTTTGATGGCATTCTGCTGGCCATATTTACAGCTCATTGAAAACACTGTGTCAGGGTGATGTAATTATTGCTACTGCTTTTCCTCCTCTCCTTCTCACTGCTGCTGTCACATAATAGTCTGTGGAAAGAGGCTTCTTCATGAACAGTTGGAGGAGCTGCATGGACTCTTACAGCATTTATTCCACCTCCATCAGCTCATGAATAGGGAGTGGGTTTAAAGTTCTGTTCTTCTTGGCAAAAGTCCCCCTTGGGTTCTTCTGTTTCTCTCCTGCCATCTCCCTTTGCTTCCTGATCTATCAAAAAATCTAATTGCATTGAATATGAAGACCAGTGAAATGAGAAATCCTTAACAGAAACAGGCTTAAAGCCTCACATCTTAGACAATCTCAGTTCAGTGGTGGTTGGAGTGTCATGGTAAAGCTTTATCTGGTTCATTATCCAGCTCCTAAGCCTGAGTCTATAGGAAAACAGCTCTTTGGACCCCTAAATGCTACAAATATCTGATCAAGAATATGGTTGATTGTGAATTTAGAACGTTGTGCTCAGCACTAGACTGCAGTCCCAGCAGCAGACCAATGATCTAAAAGGATTTCCTGGTCTTTTTGTAGAAAGAAAAGATGTGTAGCATAGGGAAGATCAAATAAACCTAATTCTTCTGCATGCTTTTTCTATCACTGACTTCTCAGAAGCAATGGCTAGCTTGGATTTTACCTTGCAGTTCCTTTCTTAGTAGACTGTTTATAAAAGTTTGTCAAGGTTGCTGCTGGGGTGTGCTCCCAAAAGACCATCTCTCTGGTGAATAATCGGATGAAATACTAATGGGAAAATCCTTTCACTGGGCAACAGCCTTCTTACTTGAACACTGCATTATCTGCTCAGAATTATTCAGACAGATCTGAGGAATTTACTTTAGGCAGCTTAGGAGATAAATTCAGTGCAGCAAGTTATCATGATTGATTTAAGCATTTAAGATGACTTCTGAAAACCTGTTCCGCTCAATCTGCCTCCCAAGAAGTTCTCACTGAAGCTTTTCTTTTCAGGTTCAAATGCCATCTGAGTACAGCCAGCAACTTCCCCCTTGCTGGCCAGGGGTGATACCCCTCCAGCCTCTGGGTGCTCTGGTGATGTGGCGTTTCAGAAAGCCAACCACTTTATGGGCTGCATCAAAAGAAGTGTGACCAGCAGGAGGAGGGAGGTAATTCTGCCCCTTTGCTCTTGTGAATCCCCACCTGGAGCACTGCATCCAGTTCTGGGGCCCCCATCATAAGTAGGACATTAAACTATTGGAGAGGGTCAAGAGGAGGCCACAATGATCAGAGGGATGGAGAATCTCCCCAGTGGGGACAGGCTGAGGAGGTTGGGGTTCTTCAGCCTGGAGAAGAGAAGGCTCCAGGCAGACCTTGGAGCAGCCTTTCAGTACCTGAAGGGGGCCTACAGTAAAGCCACAAGGGACTTTTTACAAGGGTTTGTAGAAATAGAACAAGAGGGAATGGCTTTGAGCTGGAAGAAGAGAGATTTAGACTGGTGGTTAGGATCATATTCTTTACAGTGAGGGTGTTGATACACTGGAACCGGTTGTCCAGGAAAGTTGTGATGTATTTCCATTGGGTCTCATGCTAGAAACTTCCCGCAGTGTCTCACCAGGATATCCTCAAAACCCTTTGAAAGATGATGCAAATCACAGCTCCAGTCCTATTAACCCCTTGTTCTTTTTCCCCCACTCACTTTTAGACTTGTGAGTAACCCCTGATCATGTTTTTAACTAATCTTTAGTGTGGCATTTACCACATCAATGAATTTCCCAGCTCTGAGGACATGGACCAGTGGTAGGACTTGGGAGATGAAATCTCTTGACAGGTAACAAGGCACAGTGAACTTTAGATCTGTGAGATGTGCCCAATATTAGTTCATTATGTAGCTGAATGTGAACGCTATTGATATTTAATATCTTACTAGGAAGCAGGAGCGTTTGAAGGACAAGCATTCATAATTTGCTTTGACATTTGACACGATCAAGCGAGTAAAGGAATAATATTCTGTTTCTCCATTGTCAAAAAGATAATGAGTTTCATAACTATTGATATTATGGGGGAAATGCAGCCTGTGTAGTGTAAAATGTGAGAGAGCTGCTAGATATTCTTCTATAAATTGTGTATATTGTGTTCTTTTGTTGGCCCTATTCAAACACAGCATGCCTATCCTTTTTAATTTTCTGGTTTGCTGTGCAGGTCTCCAGCAAAAGGGAATCTTTTTTTTTTTTTTTTTTATCCTTTTTACATGAAAAAAAAATGTTTTCTTCAAATTATTTATAGAAAGAGCAGCGCTGTCATCGAGTCTGTCTCATCATATCATTCTTGGGTATCAATTTCAAGGCTCAGATGACAAACCAGAGCAGCTCCTTTTCCAATAGTAGCATCTGGCTTCCTGGCAAACTTGAAATGCAGTTATCTGGAAAGCTTCAGAGTGGCTTCTGAGCACATTTTATTTATTAGAAAGCAGTTGTGTTGCTTTGCCTCCCATGACTAAGCCAAAGAATATTTAATATATTAAAAAGAATAATAGAAGTGAGGCCAAGCTGTTGTCCCTCAAGTGGCAAGAGAATGACAATATTTTTCCTTTAAGATGACGGTTTCTTCAGCTCTGAAGGACAAGCTGAAACAATTCATGCTGACTTCAGATGACTTTTTGTAAGACTAAAAAAGAAATTCAGCCTCGTGACTGTCCAAAAAAAAAATGTCCAGTTCACCTTTTTCTAGACTCAGCTCTCTGAAATGTGGTGGTGACTTCACTGCCAGCCTCCGCTTGCTGGAGGAAGCAGACCCTCCACACAGAGTGAGGTCCTCAGAGGTGAAAGATTATGTCCTTGCAATGTAGGATAAATGATAATAGGAGGAATATGTGGGTTGGTAGGTCAGGTACTGTAGCAGCCTTCAGAAGATGTGAATTCAGCCTTCATTTTGCACAGAATTTATGAGCTTAGCAAGTCATCTGGATCCAACTCTGCAAAGGTCTCCTAATGTGGTTCAGTAGGTATCACACTAATCTGCAAGATCTTATCCAAGGTGTATAAAATATAGCTCAATGAACAACTTCAATATTACTCCTTAAATATACCTGTCACATAACTGATACCTTCTGTCACATCTCATTTTCTTGCAGGGTTCTTTGCTCAGGCTGAAGATCTTTGTGCTTATGAAGCTCTGCTGCTGATCTGGTGAGTTGAGGGGAATCCCACCACTACCCTGTGTATGAAAGGAGATTATCTGTCACTGTACAAAAGGTATGAAGCATTTCTGCAATTCTCCACAAATGGCATAATCTGCAGGAAATTATTAAGGATTTTTTTTTCTTAATATCAGCATCAAATTATATAGAAAAGATATCAAGACCCATAGGAGATGACAGTAGTCAATTACATTGATGTCCTTATCACTTTAGGACGTTCCTAGATGCTAAAATTTGTTCTCACATGCACAGAGCTAAAAGCTGAGAAAAGGACAAGGGAGGATGAAATATTTGTTGCAGGCTTTGATGATGGTTAGACTTGTATCTACATCAAAAGCTCTATTTAATTGAAGTGATTATTTTCATTCTGGGAAAGAATTCTCTTGAGTTTTTCTTGAGCAGTTTCCAAAAGTTTCTTGTAGTGAAAGTCTGGTGGTGTTTTCATAGATGGCAGATTAAACAACAATAAAAAATCCTCATCTATTAAAGTCAATGTCTTTGACACTTAGCAGCAGCAGAAGTGATGCTAAATGGTAACATCTTGCAGTTTTCTTCTGACACCAGTGGTGTCTCTTGGGCAGGATTTTATTAGTGGCAGCTCTCACTGAATTCAGTTAAAGCCAAAGTTTGGTCTCCAAAGTAACTGTTACTCAGCTCAGAAATAAAGTGATCAAGCACAGGATTTCATTTAAAGCTTTGAACATCAACATCAAGGAATCAAAATCACTCTATTTCGAGTTTCTGTTTCTCCAGCGTAAAAAATATTTCTGGGTTTGGACACTCGCCCTTGTACAGTGTTGTCTCGGGGTGGGGGGCTGCATTACAGGGGGAAGCTGTGGGCCTCTCTCTTCTCATTGTCCTGATCTTCTGTCTCTGCTCCAAGCTTGGAACAATTGGGTCTTAATTCTGATGGAGGGTGGAGGATGCTACTGCAGTGCAAAACACCCCTGCCAAGGCTGCTTTCCTGCTATGTTCAACAGTAGTATTATGGGCTGTATCACAAGCAAAGCCTGCAAATCAAAGGTTAGATGATGGGCAACCTTGACTACATGCAGTGGGTCAGACAGCTTTTGGGTTTAAGAAAAGACTACATGCTTTTTTGCTGTTGAGAAGCGTAAGCACTTTTGCCTTCCTTCTGCCACAAATGGAGATTATTCAATGGTTGGATTTAATGAATTCAGAATCCTTAGAAAATCACTAGAGCCAGACATCAATGTAAAATACTCCACCAGCTTTCAGTAGTGGAATATAATATTAGCTCTCCCACAATCTACTTCATGCATTTCAAAAGAACGGAGAACATTTTTAAACTAAAGAAGATAGCTTGGGCAGAAAATGATTGTCTGTCTTGGATGCTTCTCTGTAACCCTTTAGGAGCCGGAGTTATTTCTCACAGGCCAATAGAAACACTAACAGATGTTTTCTGTGCAAAAATGCAGGGAAGAGGAGGAAGAGATTCTATTAACTAAATTCTGTTAATGTAGCGTTACCTTGCACAATCAATAGGACCACGTGGGAGGGTTGCTGCAGGGCTGGTGGCTCCAAGCCTGTGGAAAACCCTGTAGCAGTGTGTCCCCTTTTTGTTGGTGAAGGCTGCTGAGAACCCACCAGAGCAACCACCATTCATCCTGTCTCTTGCTGGGTGTCTAAACTGGGAGGACTTGAGAAGTTTTTTTTCAGTCTTAAGTCAGAGCCCTGCCCTGGTTCTAGCCCTTCCTCTTCTTCATGCTGTGGAGAGCCTGCCACACACAAACAGCTCTCTCAGGCAACACAGTAATACAAATAAATAATATTAATTAAGGCTCGATGGGTTTAAAAAGCTATGGAAATAGCTTCTCTCCTGCTGTTTCAGTATCTCATTTTCCCCACTCTGTCCAAACCCCCAAAGCCCAGAGGAACAAACACATATTTTAAATGAGAAGTTTGTTGAACCTCATTAAACGTAAATGCTCAATCCAGTTTTTCTGAATGAGGCTTCACTCTGCTTTTGAGTTTACCTGACTCCATTTTTCCATCCCTAATGGAGACATTCATTTGGAAAGTGGTTTTGCAAAGGCATCGATAGACCTACAAAGCACAACTGAAAAGCATAATTTACATGCTTGATCCAAGCATCTCACTTTGGAGCTCTTCTGTGCTTCCAGGCTTCACATCTGAGCAATTTGCCGAGGTCTCTGTGAAACAAAGACCAGCTTTTAATTGGTAGTTGCTTTTTGCTTCCCCAGCCTTCATGAAAAGGATGAGCAGCTGAGCAGCATCTCTGCGTTGGTATGCTGAGCGGTGGAGTCACACAAGCACCTGCAGCCATCCACGCACAGCTTGGGAAGAGCGCTGTATTTCTCGAGGTTTGTAGCTCTTGTCCTCCCACTCCCTAATTCATATACATAAAACTGGTGTGCTGCCACGTTCCCTCCACACAAATGCATTAGCTGATCAGGAAGGCTTCCCATTCATCTGGCTTGTCACTTGGATGAAGTGGAGGCAGGACTGACTTGTCAACTCGCAGTGATGAGAGTCAGGGGTGGAAAGCAGAAAAACATGATAAAAAAAATGGTGTAGATATTTCTCCCCTTGGTTTTCCAGAGGAAAATATTTTCAGGTGCTGGATTCTCTCCCATCCTCTTCCAACCAGGAGGAAACCAGCAACCCAAATACAACCTCCTTGCATAACTAATGGCAGAGCAAGGCCGCAGGAGGAAATCACGGTTAAACCCCCCCACACACACATTTTCTCTGCTGTAGCTTCCTGACAGTTTGGGGCTTCGGGATCTCCTTGCAAGTGCTACTCTTTGCCCCCACTGTCTTTGGCCCCATTTTTACACTGATCTCCAGGGCAGCCTGTGCAGCAGCAGGAGGAAGGTGTGTGTAACCCACCTGAGACACAGCAGTAAGGGTGCAGAGCTTTCCACCCATAAAGTGGGCAACACCTTCCTGCTCTCTGGACAAATTGTAGCCAGACTCTGGCAGGTGCAGGGGTCAAGAGCTGACTCCCACAATTCTCCTAACGTCATCCCATGAAGTTGCCACTTCAGTGGTGGCATCGTGCTTCTGCTGCCATCTGAGCCCGGTGAGAGCAAAGGAACAAAGCTCCGCGGAGGACTGCAGACCGGGGTCTATCAGCTCGGTGCTGCGAGCTGGAGGCTAGGAGCTGTGGACTGGAGTCCGCGGACCGGAGGCTGGGAGCTCAGAACCGGGGTGTGTAGACCGGAGCTGTAAACCGTGCTGGGGGCCAGCAGCACGTCGTGGGTCCAGTGGCTCTGCCCACCTCTTCGGGGGTCTGCACCCGCGTGGTCCCTCCTTCCCTCCCTCCGGCGGCCGGGGCGGGGCGGCGGGGCGCGGCTGTCGGCAGAGCCCGGCCCCGTGGCGGCGGCGGCGAGTGGCTCCCACCCCCCCTACACACCCCCCCCTCCTCCGCCCCCCGCCCCGCCGCCGCCTCCGCCCCCCGCCCCGTGACTCGGCTGCCTCCCGCGGGCGGCGGCGGCTGCCGGGCGGTGTCGTGCGGCCCCCCGCGCCCGTGCGGGGACTATGAAGCACCATGGTGTGGTGTGACCGTGGCGTCCAGATGCTGCTGACCACAGTGGGAGCTTTTGCCGCCTTCAGCCTCATGGCCATCGCTATCGGTACCGATTACTGGCTCTACTCCAGCGCCCACATCTGCAACGGCACCAACATCACGACGGACGAGGCGCAGGGACCGCCGCGGCGGGCTCGGGGCGACCTCACGCACTCGGGGCTCTGGAGGATTTGCTGCCTCGAAGGTACCGGGAATGGGGGGAAAGCCGAGCAGCGCCGGGGGCGGGGAAGCAACTTCCCGGGGGTACAGAACCGGTTGAGCGCTCGGAGCTGCCGGCCAGAGCCCAAGCGGAGCCGGAGCCGCTGCCTCGGACACGGCCGAGGAGGAGGAGGATGGCGTTACCGTGGCAACCGGCATCTCCGAGATTGCCATGGGAACTGGGCGGCGGGATGCGGAGCTCTGCCCGGGGGAGTTCTGGCCAGGGGGGCGACCTCACTCAGAGACCTATCCCCACCTCGGGGGTTCAGTGCTTTGGGGGCGTCCTGGTGGGTTCGGGGCTTTGTGGTGCTTTGGGGAGCATCTAGACCCTGTAGGCTTTGGGGATGAGGACCCCTGGGTCTATGGCCTCAGGAGATTTGGGGCTCAGCCACAGCTCTCGGGCAGGACGGTGGAAACCCAAGTTCCTCCTCGTCTACCTTCAGACAGAGGCATGGGGAACCTGGTTGAAGATGCTGTTGCTAATGTTCAGGAGCCTTAGTGGTCGCGGGATCACTTAATACAGCCTAAGTGTTTGGCTAGGTATCACCAGCAGATGAAGGATGCGTGGGTTAGGATTGGGATGGGGGGCAGGACCCCCAGTTCCCCGCAGAGGCCAAACATGTGGCTGCTTCTCTGAAAATGGAGTTGTAGCGAAGGCGCGGCGGATAACTACCGGGACAAAGAAGCACATGGGTGTTGAGAGGATTTGGCATAGCAGCTCGGAAAGCCCAGATAGGAAGCAACATCTGTCTGCCGTGCGCGCTTAGCTCCGGCCGTGGGAAACCAGCGGTTCCCCAGGAAAGGGACACATGCTGCTGACCGTGGGCTCTGAAGCCCCTCACCTGCTGGCTCCATTCTCCCCCATATAAATAGAGCCTTGGTGATGCTGGGAAAAAGGGAGAGCGGGGAGGAAAGCTGTTGACTTCTGCGAGCTGCTCTGTGGCTCACAGGGGTGAGGGTACGCTGGAGTCTGTCTCCCCATAGTAACGCGCTTGGCACATCGGCTTCAGCGCGCCTAATTCCATCAGCGCAACTTAGCACACATGAACTTTACCTGCCTGGTTTCCTGGGTTATTCTAACTGACAGACGGCTCAGCCGAGGTTCAGGCTAGCAGCTGTGTTCTGAAGGTTTTTTTTTCCTCCCTGGAAAAGGCTGTGGCATGGTAGAAGCGTTTCATCCTCACGTCTGTTCTCATCTTCTCCTTCTGCTAGCGATTTAAAGCTGCAGTGTAACATCGTTTCTCTCTTAAAATACCAGTTTTGCTCCCTAGTAATCGTATGCATACCTAGAATAGCTATAGGAGAAGAAAATCTGTTTAGACAATAAAGAGAAAAAGAATTACTGAGATGTGAAGGTTTATGGGTAATGATGCTTGGCTTTATGACTCCTGGAGGAAATCTAACTCTCAATACAGGCTTTTATGACACCTGGAAAAGGAGGGCTTGCATCTTAGAGCTCCTGAGTCTGCTGGAGAGATGCTGGGCATCCTCCACTTGAACCAAATTGTGTCATCTTCACTGAGCTTGTTCTAGTGTCTTCAGTCTCCGTTTTCCACGGAGAATAAGTTTGTATGCATCTTGTGGGAGCTGCTGATCTTGCTCTGCTAGACCAGGCCTATCATCCCTGGGAGAAATCCCAGAGTTTTCCAAAGTCAGGATTTCTGTGTGATCTTCCAGGAATCTCATTCACAGGAATGACGTGCAGCTTGGACTGAAACTGGTGGAATTTTTGCCTTGGTTTCAACAGGGTTCAAGTCAGAACTTGATTAAAAACCAGAAGGTAGTGAAGCCTGCAAACAGTGCTCAGTAATGGTGGCTGGTGCCCAGTGTTGGTGCACCACTGGGGCAGTGCCCCTGTCATCCTGAGCACATTTGGTTTGCATGGATACCCGTGGGAACATTCCACCCAGCAGCTGTGTGCGGGTGAACCTTGAAGCCTCATCACTTCAGGGAACAAAAAAAAGCACTTTGTGGGACCCATCTATCCAAGGGCAATTGAGCTCTTCTGCTCAAAATTCAAATAATCAAATTGCAAACTTACAAATTTGAAAGTTGTCAAATATGTGCTAAGAATGGACACTTTGGGAAAGCTGTCATCTGTTCACAGATATGAGGAACAGTGACTGCATTCTCTCCTACATTTTCAGTATGTTCTGTCTCTGTAGGATAAAATGTATAGAGATGTTAAAATATTCATGGTTTGAACCATGTCGTGGGACTTTGATTTCAACATGGAAAGGTCCTTCTGTCTCATAAAAATTATGAAACTATCTCTGGAAGCTGGTTTAAAACAACACCACCTTGCCTGTTTCAGAGCATTGCTCCTTCAGAGCGAGTGGGTCTGGTACTAAAACCTACATCATAGTTGTGCTTCCAAGGAGATACACGACAAGAAAATAATTCCAGTTATAGATTTGTGTAAGTGATTAAATGGTCCAGCTTTAAACCTTTTTTTAGGACTATTTTTGGGGTTTGGAGTAATAATTTTACAGACCTACTGAATTTATTTTAATGGTCCTAAGCACTATTTCACTCATCTCAAAAGGACAAATCTCAGATGTAATATGCAGAGGATGAAAATGCCTCTCTGATTACTTTTACCATGAATAAAGCACCTCAGCGAGCAAACATCAGGCCAGTCAAGATTTTCCAATAGAAGGTTTGATCAAGTATATCCATCAAACAACCTGTATGCTGGATTTTGAAAGATCTGTCCTTCAGAATCCCCACATTTCGAACAAAAATCATTGACGCGGAATGGAAAAGCACAACTTTCTCCTCGAGTCATGAGGGGTTCCTCAAAGCTTTCCTGCTTTCCTTCCTTGAGACAGCATTTGGCAACAAATTAGCATCCTAATGATGGCTGGAGCCATACAGTTTAGGCATCCAGCAAATCATCTTTGTCTGGAGCTGCTGCTGCTGTTTTGGGCATGAAATCATGTTTCAGTTCTAGTAGTCGATACTACTATGGAGCTTAGTCACTCAAGAAGGCGCGTTAATGATACATCAGTCAAGCTCTCGCCTATATAATCCCAATTTTCTTCTTCTAGTGTGTTTGTCAGAGCTGGAGGTAGGAGGCTCATTGAGTGGATTTTAAATAATAGCAGTATTTTTCTTCATGGATTTTTGAAACTTGTATCCAAGGCAATTGCTGCAGGTAGGAAACTGTTTCAGGGAATTTGGGGTGTGAATGTGTAGCAGGAGTGGATATGGCTTGACTGACCCTCCGCGGTGAAACATCCCATGGGCTCCCTGGCAAAGCTGGGGTTTGGTTTTCTGGGACCACAGCATCTGCAGCAACTGCAGCTTTGACAGCTAAAGTGAAACTGTCACTGGAGTATGAAGTTCCTGATGAATCCCCCATGCAGCCATCCCTCCACACCTGAAATCTGCATCTCCACCCACCAATTAATAATAAGAGCATATCAGTCCCATTTCAAGTGGCTGCCGTTGTGTCCTGCGCCCACGCTTAAGCTATGGTAGTTGTCACAAGCTGTGAGTCCCTGTCAAGATGGTGCAGAGCAGAGTCTTGCAAACACAGCAGATGCTGTGTCTTACAAATAATCGTGTTGTGGTCCAGCTAGCCTGAGGAAGAGAGATTAAGCCACCATCATTTTCCAGCAGCCCCTGCGCCTGTGGTAAATGCGCAGCACAGGAATGTAAGCCTGGCACAGTCTTACTCATAAGGAGTATCTGTTATTAAAATAGTTGCCTAGGAGGGGGGAAAAAAAGAAGAGAGAGAGAGAGAAGATTCTAAAACCACCACTTTATCCACTGAAACTGCTTATCTTGGTGAACAATCATGCTGAAGTTAATAGGACAGCTCACAATAGAGAGCTGTGCAGGCTCTGTGACATCAAGATATGAAATCAAGTACTGTACTTGTAATTTAAATTTATTCAAAGAGTATTTTATTAAGCACTTCAACATATGAAGCTCTTTGAACCCATTGTGCCTACTGTTTTTTGTATTCCCTGTTTGCCATTTAGGTTTCAAGTGGTGCAATTGGTTATTTAATTCACATGGACCCAGGTGTCCTTCCTGACTAGGCGACTGGAAGGTTTCTAATTGGGAGGAAGGATTGAGTAAATCATTTATGACTTGAAAACTTGCACAGCACCCCCACCCTCCCCCCCCCATTTGCACAATTATTTGCAGGTCTTCCGGCTTGGATGAATGCACACAAACATGGGAGCAGCAGCAGGCGCATGCGCTGCTTCCATGGATACTCTTGAAAACAAAATAAAAATGCTTATACAAATGTTTGAGGCAAGCAAATAAAGGCAGGCTGCTGTCCATCAGTGCTGCAAATCCATGGCTCATCCCCAAAGGGTGAATATTTGTTAGTATACTTGCTCAAAGCAGAGCTACGGACTCCTAGCCCCACCACCGTGTGTGATAAACTAAGCACTGTGCATGTTTGTATTCAAGTGCAGTTGCCAAAGTTTTGTTTGTCGAAGAACAAGTGTCACTTTAATATCAGGCATGACCTGCCTGGGAGGTTCTATCCACTTAAAGAGATGGTTGGTCCACTCATTCTTTGAAGGCATGTGAGCCTAGAATCACACTATGGAAGAAGGCAATTGCACATGGAGGAAGTACAAATGGGCATCTCAGCTGTAAAAAGCTTACCCTGTGTGTGCCATAGCCTGTTCCTGGGACAATCTGTACATACTTTGGATGTGCTTTATGAAGAACAAACGTTCATCTGAAAAAAACCAAAACCCATCCAATTTAAATCTTTCAAAACAAACACATTGCAGAAGGACTTTTCTGAGAGCCACCCCTTATTTTTCATTCTTTCTTTATGTACATCCTGCTCATCTCATCTCTGTTTCCTTGGTAAAACACAGGCTGGTGAGGAAGTACCTGTGCTGCACTCATTGGTTTTTAAATCATTTCGTAGAGCTCCAACATCACCTTTGCAACAGTGTTGGAAGCAGTGCGGTTTTGCCAGCAGTTGATGGAGTGATTTCTGACAGCCTTTTATAGGTTTTTTTTTGTGGGTTACTTTTTTGGGTTTTGGGTTGTTGGGTTTTTTTGAATCAGCATTCCATTTGCTAGAGAGAGTTTCTGAATTTGGAGCAATTTTTAGAGATGCAGAGTTAAATCTCTTTGATATATTGTCCACAGCGTAATATATTTGAAAATGCTGAGAAGTTCTGTGCTGGGGGAGCTGTCAGCAGAAGATGGGTTAAGGCATTATCTGTTCTCTCCTCAAATAAAAGCACAGATCTCCTAAATGTGCCTCTTTGAACATTTCTAACAGAGGGTCTCAAATGACTGTATTGATGTAACAAAACCTCCATTCTTCGTGAGATGCTCTGTGAAACAAGGACCTGAAGCTAATTGAACGAATATATGTTGCTTAATGAATTCATTCCTGTCTTAAACTCAATCTCCTATATAGCCAGTAGGGAGCTATCAGGCTACACCAAGGCTTTGGTTTTTCGTCTGTGGCTCTTAGCACATCAGATAGCCCAATGCAAAGCTTAGAACCCAAAGACTTTCTGTGCATTAGGATACTCCCTGAATCATTAAGGTTGGAAAAGACCTTTGAGGTCATCAAGTCCAACCATCAGTCTGACACCAGCGTGACCACTAAACTATGTCCTAAAGTGCCACATTACACATTTTTTTAACTCCTCCAAGGATGGTGACTCCACCACTTCTCTAGGCAGCCTGTTCTGATGCCTGACCACTCTTTCAGGAAAGAAATTTTTCTTTACAGAAACAGAGAAAAGCAGGTTTCATCTCATTTTTAATTCTTCTGAGGAAGTAGGAGTACTTGGATATGGAGTGTAGTCTGAAATCTGCTGTTGATAGCTCTCAACACCCAGATATTTAGTTGGTGTTTGTGTGGTTTGTGTTTCAAAGAGCTGAGCAGTGATTTCTGTATCCCCAAGCTGGAAATGGAGAGGGAGGAGGAGGAGGATGGATGATGGGCTTGTGGGTCTGGGCTTTGCTCAGTTTCCTACCTGATTTGGAACCAGTTACTTTATCTTTCTGCCCCTGCCTAGGAGGGATAAGTCTGCTTCCTTCCCACCCACTTCCCTGCTGGACCAACAATAAAAGGGAAAAGAAGATGTGGAGAAACTGGGACACGGCAGTAGGGCTGCCCAGCTGAGAAAAGGTGCATAAACACTTACTGGGTTTGAAGCATTTCTGCTTGCAATTTATGTTTTATACATGCAATATTTTGTGTTTAAGCATGTCTTCCTTGAGGGACAGGATTAAGGCTGATTCTCCACCTACATAAATTTAACTGCTTTCTAGGAAGGCATTGGAATTATGCCAATATGAAGCCAATGTAAGAGGAGGGATAGTACATCTGTCCCTTCAATTGGACCTTTTCCTGCTGTGGTCCTTCTTTCCTGAGCCAAGACTCCTCTTGGGAAATAAATCATCCTATCAAAGTGAAAACCTGGTCCTGCTCCCAAACATTACTTTGTGCTTATCTTAGTTTGATATTTCTGTTTACTGGTATTTATTATGTTGCAGACTTATGGTTCAGCATCCAAATTCTTACCAAACAGATGGCAAGGCAGGATGCACAGGAGAAGTAAAATAAACAGGATAAATGCACAGCTGCCCATATGTCTAAGAGCCTGATACACATTGAGGTCTTCAGAACAAAAGGATGTTTTCGGTAGGCATCTCCAGTGCTGAGCAAAGCTCCTCACTATTTTCTACCTTCCCCTAAAGTCTCTCTCTTCGTCAACCTATTTTCATCTGTTAGAATATATTTTGTTCTCCTTCTTCCTTTCCCAGACAGTTGCTTCCTTCAGTTATTTCTCTGCACTCCCAAAGCACATCAGGTCATTTTACCTTCAAAATTTTACAGTGGAAGGTTGTTTTTTATGCTTTGGCTCACTATTATTTATTTATTTATTTATTTCAGAGTGGGTTTGGGGTTTTTTTCTTTGGCTATTTTGAGGGCACACAGAGGTGCTGGGGAGCACAGCACCATTTGAGACAGTGACTTGCTCTATGCTGAGATTTATTATAATACTAATGATAAGTGGCCTCTTCAATATCTCAAAATAGCAAGCCTCAGGGCAAGCTGCCTGTAGGATGGATAGCCCAGCCTAGACAGACTTTAGCTAGATTCCCCTTCTAATCCAGGCGCATTTTTGCCAGTTGTTGTGTGCTGTGGGTTGCATGCAGTGAAAAGCGTTGAAGCAGTTCTTGATTTAGCCTGGCAGATCATCCAGCCCCTCTTTCTTCTCCTCCTTCTGGCATCCTGTTGTCTTAACATCTTTGTTCTCATTCTCTTTTGGCCTCTCCTTGCTGAAATGCTCTAACTCTACTTCAGCTTAAAAGGTTCATTCTAAATTAGCTTTCCAATGGTGGTGCAAGAGTCTTTCTTTAGAAAGCTGGTAGCTGCTGCCCCAGGTGGAAATTGAAGATTTGTATTTTCTCTTCTTCGCTCTCGAGCATCTTTGTGCCATCCTGCAATGACAAATGCATAATCATAGACTTATCAAAAGATAGGAGGTTTGGGTTCTCTTTTCTCTACCTGTTCTACTTTGTTTCCCAGCCTCTTGCTTACAAGCAGCGCTGTTAAGTTCTTTAATAGAAGTGAGTCGTCTTTTTGCCACACATTCCATGTGGAGAAATGCAAGACCATAAACCTGTGGTCATGATACAGAGAGAAAGGTACTGGGAGTGTGCGTTGTGGAATTACAGTATTTCCTCTGCAGCTTGCCAAGCTCTGATATGAGTTAACCTCTTTTATTGTTCTTTTTTTCAAGCATTCCGCCTTTTAATTGCTGTTTTGGAACCGTGCCACTTAGTTATGCCCTTTGAATGCTGCTCATTTAGCCAGTCCCATTAGCTGGCTAATTCCAAATATTCCAAAGACATTGAAAATCGACACGCGTGCCCTGATTGAGTGGGAGAGGTACCCAGTTCAGGGAGGAATTATCACCCTCCTTTAGCTGCCAGGGTTTAGGGTTGTTTGGTGTGGGTTGGTTTTTTTTTTGTTTGGGTTTTTTTTTTTTTCAGATTTAGTTCATAACCATTTTTAAGTCACTGCCAATTCTCTACTGGAGGTTTCAGATCAGTTTTCTCCCATTTACACATTTTAAATAAAGCCATTTTATGTGGAATATGGATGACTGACTGTTTTCTCCTGTCCAAATATATAGCATTCAATAATGTTAGGATTGTTATTATGTCTTCCTTGCCTCCCAGAGGCACAGTTTATCTATTGTTGCTGCAAGGCATTAAAAAGGAACCATGACACGTTGCAATTATGACTTGAAATAGGATCTTGCCAGAGGTTCGTTGCCTAAATATAATCAAATCTAAAGTGCAACTTATTGTATATCCCTACCTTAGAGCTGTGCATACCTATCTCATGGCTCACTGGGTATCAGTGATGGCCATTAGCAAGGCTCTGCATAATGTTGTTGCAAGAATTGTGGTGCTGTTGGATTTGGTTTGTTTTCAAAGCTCAGCCCCCAACATTCATTGCAAGCAAATGAAATAGCAAATTCTTAACGTGGGAAGACCTTGTGACTGTTTAGACTGAGTTTTTGGAGGTAGTCAGATATGAAAGTTAGTCACATCCCTTCATATGACTCACTAATGCAATAGTGGGCTTTAATCATCTTTGTCCAGTGGAGCTTCTTAACACAGGTAGACCATAGCAATGCTCCTTTACATACTTGCATGTACATTTTAATGCCAAACTGGCTGGAGTTTGTTTCTTTGCATGTTAGTTTGTTTTTAGCGAGCTGATGAAACAGCAGCATGTGTTATGTCGCATCACATTTTTATCCATGTGGGTCACTAACAGGGTTGAAGCCCTTGATTCACTCAACAGAGCTCTATTACTTGAGCTGGTGGAGTAAACAACCCTAAATGGATTGCTGTACTCCAGATATACCTTTGCTGGTGGCAGAGAGGTTATTTATTGGCGACTCTGAATTGCCAGCTTAGCAGTTCTGCCTGAAACTTGGGCACTTTGGGCAAGTTCTTGCACTGGAAATTTGTTTCCAGTGCTGGTTGCAGAGGAAGAGCCTCAGACTCTTCATCTGTTTCCTCCCAGACTTAACGTCCCCTGGTTTTGCCATGCCACCGGACATACATCCAGCTGACAGCGATTTATTCTGTACAATTAGAGCTCATCAGCATTGTTAATGATTTCAACTGGATTTTATTAGGGGAACTGTTGGAAAATGTCAGTATCAAGCAGAGCTTTCCTAGAGATGATGAAATACCAATTAATAAATCAGGGAGTTAAGTAACAGTTTGGAAATGGCTTCATAAAACCAGGGATGCCAACCTTGACCAGTTGGGTACTCATCCTCATCCTCCTGCCAGCAGGCAGCAGAGCATCAGTTACTCCCCATTATGGCAATTTGGGGTTGACCAGTGTGCTCTTTGCAGGCAGATTGACCATTTCCAGACAGACCAGTAGGATGCAGACAGCCCCAGTCCAAGAGCCCCTCTACATTTATGCATGTGCTGAACCCAAGCCAATAAACCTGGCAAGAGGCTGAGTTTCTTGGCTCAGGCTTCGCTCTGCTTGGATCTGCCCACCCTGCGTTTGGATCAGAGCAGGTCCACGTCCCCCCAGCTCTGCCCACTGCGAAAACACATTTTTGTCTGTCAACAAAAGATACTCTGAGATGATGAGCAGTCTTTTCAAAGGCTTATGAACTCTGTCTTTCCAGTGAAAGCTTGTCTTTGAAGCTGGCGTTGCATTGTGAGTCAACAGGATTTCCTCCTTTGAGTTACTTAGGTGGTTTTATCCAAAGTGATGCCACTATCTGCTAATCAAGAGATTAAACATCCTGTGGTTCTCCTCAGTAGAGAGAAGTTTTGCTTCAGAGCTTGGTGAGCATTTCTCCTGTGCTGTGCACGCTTTGCTGTTCTCTTATCCTTGCCTTTAGCGCTGGCAAACACAGGCGGATTCGGAGATGCTTTGGCATCCTTAAAAGATGCAAAACCTGAAATAAAGCATGTAGTATTTAGGGACAATGCTGGGGCTGTATTCACAGGATCACTTCTAATTATAGCCATTTGAACAATTCCTTTGCAGTGGCCTGCTATGGTAGCATTTAAATAGAATCCTCTTTGTAGTGCGGTAGCATATTAAAGAGAGAAAAATAGCTACCCCCTTTCAGCCAACGTCGTTGCAAAAGGTTTACCATCATAACTTGCTTTCTAGGGATGTTCCCCTTGTTTTCACTTGTGCTCCTGGTCTGATTTTTTAATGACTGACTTTGTGTCTCTCGGTAGCCAATTCCCAGTGACCTTTTTTCCTCATTTTATTTTAATTTCTGTATATAAATGGGAGCATTCTAGCTGCAAACGCTCTTTGGACACAGCAGCCAAACCCCACAGAGAGGGGAAAACAGGCCAGGAATTTTCCACCTGAATTCTAAGTCTTACCCAGGGTTTTGGCTGCACTAATAGCCAACATGTTGGACCTTGCAGGGTCACACACACAAGCTGGACTAAGGGCAAATGATTCAGGATCGGGGCCAGACCTGGGCAGACAGAACCTTGCCATCAGCTTCTCCAGGCATCAGCGACTCCCACAGGTTATCCCTTTTTCTGGCATCGCTGCTCTGCCCCAGGAGGGCTGAGCAAGTGGTTGCAGCTGGCCAGAATATGGGCACAGAGTTCCTAATGCTGATTTTCTAGCGCTGATGTGCACCTGTTTTGGTGGCCAACTGGCACTGAGCTCCTCCTCAACTGCATGTGCAAGCCCTGTTTGAAAAGAGGCAGAAGAATTAGTGTCTGTCAAACATGTCATTAGACACGTGCCTGGTAGACATAATGTAGGCTAATGAATATGATCACAAGAATAAATTAATAACTGATTTTTAAATCTTTTTTTTTCCTACGTGTGCACACTTAAACCAGGATAAGACCTAAGTGACACTTGTGTCACCAGTTTATAATTAAAATGCAGTGCTTGAATGAAAATGTAAGCTTCAATTAGCCGGCACGACCCTGCTTCCGGCTTTACTTCCCGCTGAAAAGCAACGATAACAAGCTCACATTTATTATCAGAGTTTTTTCCTGGAGCTGTGCACTGAAACATGCTCACATCTGAGCCCTTTCACTGAAGACATTTTTTCGCTTCAGCAGTTTGGCATGCCGTACAAAGGCTCTCTGATTTTTAGTGATGTTCACCTCCTCTTACATAAAAAATGTTTTCTGTGCATATTATTTGGTTTTTAGTTAAAAGTCCAGGTGCATGGGTTACTGAAGAACCAAAAGGATGGCTCATCACATAGCACAATGGGTAATTATTGCTGAGTTTCACTGTACTGCACAGACAAATCCTTTCTTGGAGCTCGCCATTGTAGCTGTGAGAGAGGGAAAATACCTAGGATCTAGCCCAAAGTCCTGCAAGGGTAGGAATAGATCCAATGGTATGTGCTTTGCCCATTTAATTTTTAGCTCTCTCAAGGGACAGAGCTTCACAGTTTTGTTT
This sequence comes from Melanerpes formicivorus, assembly GCF_026170545.1. Classification (NCBI taxonomy): domain Eukaryota; kingdom Metazoa; phylum Chordata; class Aves; order Piciformes; family Picidae; genus Melanerpes; species Melanerpes formicivorus. The sequence goes on along the minus strand of NW_027142373.1, from coordinate 4,031,541 downwards.
AGAGATACTATTTTGCATCTTAATTTCACCAGTGGGATGTTAATGCATATATAAATTAGGAGGTCTCATGTGTTCCCATTTTTATCCACAAGGCTTTCTAGTTAGGCCTTTTGTAAAATGGGTAAATAATTCTCTGGGTTTGGCCCCCACTGAAGCCAAGGTTTGTCTTTATTTATGCATGATTTATGTTGCTGCATTGCCTTAAGAACATGGCTTCTGGTTTCTGCAGGACAGGACAGGGTCCTTAGCTTGACAGCTGAGCTCCCTGGGTAGGCAGGGGTGAATAACACCACATATGCCTTGGAAGGACAACTCTGTTAATGTGTGTGCTGAGTAGGGACCTGCTTGCCTCAACTTGCAGAGGGCTAATGTTGTGCTACACCTCAGCTCCTGCCCATCTATGCAATTTGGGTACCTAGCTCAATGTTCCATGTGACATTCGGATTCTTGATGTGCCTTTGGACAGCTGCTGACAGTGATGGTGCCTTCACAGCCACTAACCTTGCCAACTCTGAAAAAAGATAGGAACCTTTTAGTGCAGGACTTATTTAGCCTGAATGTGTCTGGCATGTCTTGAGCACACGCAGTAGGTACTTGATTGGGCATTTTTGCACCCTTCAAATTGGTCCTTGTGCAGACAAGGCTACGGGAATCAGAGCCTAAAATAAGAAGGGAATGTCCTCCTCAACCAGTACTTAGGACAGCTGGTGAAAGGGATACAAACCCTAACCAGCCCCAAAATGTCAACACAGAGCAGCTGAGCCTCAGAAAGTGCGCTTGGGGAATATGTCCTCTCTGATGGAGATGGGACCAAATGTCCACATGGATATCTTTTGCAATGCCCCCTCCAATATTTCAAGCAATTTCTACAGGCACAATTCTCGTACCGTAGGAGTGGATGTCAAGCCAGGATATCTCAACTCAGAATAGATGTATGCTCTTAGCGTTGGGTCAGGCAGTGATGTGTGGTGTGGTTAGAGCCCCCAGGGACTCTTCAAGTTGTAAAAACTACAAACCTTCTGGTTTTTCACTGGTGCTGTTCGCATGGGACAGAGTGACCTCTCCAGAAAGCCTTTCCAACAGCAGCAGCAGTCTCTCTGAATAGCGTTTAATAACTATCCATGGAGAAAATTACACTCTATTTAAAAGGCCAGAAAAATCATCTTCAGTTTAACTCTGCTGACTTGGGTAGAATTACACCAAAAATGCCTTTTGTCAGATATCTTTTCCCATACTAATGTTCAGGAACTGGGCTGAAAAAGCCTTTTGAAGGCAGATTAAACAAGGCCAAACGGTGAAATATTCTTTTAATTTTCCTTCTCACACATTATTTTAGGTGTAGCTTGGAATGCTGCCCCTACGAGAGGCATCCCTTTAAATATTTATACAGCATCAATATGGAGCCATCTTCATCCTTTTTTAATGATATGCTCCTTTTTTAAGTTAACCATTAGGTAACCTCATCCTATAGAGCTCCATATTTTGTGCTGCCTTTATGCTTCCCGTGGATTTTTATTTATTTGTTTCACTGCAGAACAATGAAGATGTCAAGGCAAGGCCCAGGGGCACACTGGAAATCGAATTCTTGGAGCTCCACCGTTGTTGCCATGGTGGACATGCACTCAATAGCACACTGTGCTGCTCTGCAAGCCAAGGGGATTCAACCCCCGGCTCTGCTGCTGGGCCATGTCAGTTCACCACCGTGACAATGGAAGCTCTTGGCTTCTGTGATCCCAGGATCCAAGGGAGAGAAAATATTGAAGCAAACCCCAGCAAAGAGGGGAAGGTGCTGTGAAGGGCCAGGATGCAATATCTCCATTCAGAGGTTCTCCCTGGGAATAAAAGTTGTGTCTGGCAAGTTTCTCAGTATTTTTCTTTTGACTTCCCATTTTGTTTTCATCAGTAAGGTGCAGCCATACACTGAGGTGGATAGAACTAAGCACAACGCTGTCAACTGAGTCAAAGATCTTTACTATTCCCTCAGCCCTGATTCAGGCTGAAAACCCACAGATGAGTAAAAATTGGGCACAAGCCCTAAGCTTTTATAATGGTGGGATTTATGAGGTTTGTTCAATTACACCGCATTTTTAGAGCAAAATAAGTTTTACAGAAGCTGCTGGTGGCTTGCTTCCATCCTGGTTTCCCTCTCTTCTAAGGGGTGCAAAGGAGATGACTGTACAATGAGGTTGTAGCTACATAACTAAAAAATCAGACAAGCCTGAGCCTGAAAGCAAGAGCAAAATATTGCTGCATGCTGCTTCACAAAGAAGAGTTGCCCCCTTTAGAGCTGGAATCCAACCTCTCCTTCCCTTGCTTGCTGAAGAGGCCTTATCCTGTACTTGTTTTGTAAGTAAGAGCTTCAGCTAAGTCAGTAGAGATTTTGTCTGAGGATAATGGGCTCAAGGAAATACTGAAATGCAATTTCCCTGAGTTGCAGTGTATTGAAGACAGAGATTGGGTCACAAGCAATCCCCTTCCAGCGATGGAGCTTGGTTCCCGCTGTACACATTGCTGAATCAGGCTGAGTAAGGATGTCACCCTCTCTTCTGCTGGCATAGAAGCTATTTAATAAAAGGCACAGGGCTGTTCTCATATCCTCCCCGCTATGAACTGAATCTGGTGGGATTTGGCTCCATCAGTGACTTGGTTTGGTGGGTTTTTAATGTACTAGTAAAGGGACATTGTTTGCTCCAAACAAAAGGCGTCAGGGCTTGGCACTCCCAACGTGTGCCTCAATAAAAGAAGCCAGGCAGCAGTTGAAATACAACAAACTGCTCTCTTCTACCACAGGAAAGGCAAGGTATGGCCAAGCTTAAATTGTGCCATTATTTGAGGCTCTTCTTTGGGTTGCAGAGGTGATTTATTTTTTTTTCCTCAGTGTTTGCTGCAAATACTTTTAAATTCACTCTGTTTTGGAGGCAAGTAGTCAATGCTTCTGAACTGCATACTTGACATATGTTTCTTTTCACATGCTGTCCTCCATCCATTTCATGTAGCAGATGCTCAGTTTACCACTTTAAATGTATTCTTATTTACGAGAAATTATTTTAGAAAATAGCTGTTTGGAACTAAACATTTCCAGCCCTTCTTCTGGCTGCCGGGAGCTCCTTTTTGCAGCTGTCCTGGGTGGCTGCATGCAGATGTTGACAGGTTAATTTGCATTTGAAGGGCTGGATGCAGTAAGCTAAGCGAGGGTTTTTCTTCCCTGTCTCTGAAGGCAGTCACTTCACCACTCCTTGCCAAATTTAGCCCTGATGCTACTCTTCTTAATTAACTAGAGCAACATCTAGGCTGAGTTTGGCCCCTTGCTAGCTGTCCATTTATTCCAGGATTGAATTAAGCACCCCCTGACCATGGAAAAGAAAAGCTTTCTTTTGTTCTGAAAATTGATTGTACAAGAGCAAAATACAAGAACAGTCCTAATTCACAGCAAGGCAGTGTGTACAAGCTGGTTTATCTGATTTCCACTGTATTGTCCCATTGCCAGACACTGCAGGTCCAAACCTTCCAGCTGAGGTCTCTGGTTTACCTGGCTGCTGCATTACTTGTGAAGTATCATTAATTAGTAATGTCTTAGTAAAAAGGAAGTCCTGCCAGCAAGAAAAATATGCAGCTTGCACTGCTTGAGCCCTCTTCCTGGAGAGCATTGCTTGCTGTTGGTTTTGTGGGGGCTTTTTCCTCCCCCCTTAACATAAGATTGCATAAAGACTTTCATCACAAAGACCCAAATTTAGATTTTGTTCCATCCCATCAATGCAGAAGGCAGAAGTCTTGATCCACAGCCATGCTGTCAGCCTCTAGAAACTGTTGCTCCTGGTCTTTCATGTCCGTGATCCATCCACCCTGGCTCAAAGCACAGTTTAGCAGAGAGCAGAAACTTTCATGCTGTAGCAGGGGGAGAAGCTGACAAAGACCTGCCGCCCTTTCACCATCAAGGCCTGTACACTTTGCTCCCTCTTCCTTTTCTTTTCTTTCCTTTAGATGTTACAAAACTATCAAGGAAAGCTACATCCAGCAGGTATAAGAGCACTGAACCAAACCTGTAGAAACATGAGAAAGCCTAATTAAAGTTGTCTCTTTTTTGTCTTTTTCTTTTTATTTTGCCCTCACTTTCATTCCATGCTTCCCTGCCACAATCAGCTGTGGGCAGATACTGATCTCACTTCTCCCCCATAATCTGGATTTCAGCAGTTTTCCAGTTTCCTCCAGCTGGTCTAACACAACTTACAGCCACAGCCAAGTCCCCCTGCTCAAGGCTGCCATGAGGATAAAGCTCCCCATCTGAACTGTGGCAGTTTTGACGTCTGCACCTAGGCATTGTGACAAACACTAATAATATGCTGGACTTGGGCTGTTCAAGAAATGTGGGGACATGGCACTTTAGGACATGGTTGAATGGCCATGGTGGTCTTAGGTGGATGGATGGACTCAATGATCTTAGAGGTCTTTTCCAACTAAAACAGTTTTATCATTCATAGCAAGATTCCTACTGGTCACAGTCATGTATAAGCTAACTCATCACCTCAACTGTGCGTGTGTGGGGTGCAGTTTGAGAGACCACTGGCACAGAGTGTGTTCTTAAAGGGAAGGGTTTAATCTACGCATCATTAGTATCACTCATGAAGCTGTCCTTGTAGATACATTTTTTTTACTGTCTAAACTTGAAGGGAAGGAACAGAGAATGTTGCTGTTAGGCATGATTCAGGCACCCATGGTGACAGGAGATTGCTCCATGTTCTTACCCGAGTGAGAAGATTACCTTATACAAGAATAAGTAAGAACAGAATTTTTGACCTTTAAGAGTTTCTTATCTGTAAACATTATAACTGCATAGCAATGCAGCCTGACTTGTCAACAACAAGAGAGAAAAGAAAAATAATACTAATTTAAAACCCCACAGTGGCAGCGGAATAAATTCCTACATTTATCATTTCAGAGCTTTCCCATTGCTTTTGCCTCTTTTCCTAGAAGGTTTAAATTATTAGATTTCACTTTTTTTCTTTTAATGTTATGTTTACTCTGCTAAGAGGAGAGCACAATTTACAGAAGCTCATATGGATGAAAAAGCATTTTCCTCTTGCACTGTTGCTTGCACAGTTGGCACGTGCAAACCTGCACCTTCCAGCTTTCCAAAACCTCAGCTCATACCATCAAATAAATTCATTCCATATTCAGAAATGTATTTTGAAATGCTTAAAAGAGGAAGGTTTACTGCTTGAACTTTCATTTAAGAAATATATTCCTCAGTGTTTGATGCAAGACTTTGTCTGGTCCAGTCAAACTTACAGATTCTTCACAGCGCCTACCTGAAAAGAGGTGATAATGAGGTGGGTGTTGGTCTCTTCTCCTAAGCAGCAAGTAGGATGAGAGGAAATGGCCTCAAGCTGCACCGGGGAGGTTTAGATTGGATATTAGGGAAAATTTCTTTCTTGCAAGAGTGATCAGGCTTTGGAACAGGCTGCCCAGGGAGGTGGTGGAGTCACTGTCCCTGCCGGTGTTAAAAAAACATGTAGACACGGTTTAGTGGGCATGGTGTGGGGGAGGGTTGAACTTGATTTGGATTGGACTTGATTATCTTAGAGGTCATTTCAAACCTTAGTGATTCTATGTGTGGATGGTCCTGCCAGGGCTAGCATTGGAGATGTTCACATGAGAAAATATCCTTAAAGCGAAGAAATGCAGGATGAGGATCTTAGCCTCCCATAACAGCTGGAAAGAACTTAGCAAAATTAAATTCAATATCTGCCACTGTAGATCTCCCAGGTTTTAAGCTCCCAAGGCAGAGGGTGAATTTTAAGCAGAAATTTAACTTGGACATACATGAATTATTACTAGTGACTTGCTCAAAAATAGCTGTGTGAGCCTGATTTGCAATGTCCTTACTCAAGCCTGGAGTAGCACCAGGCAGCCTGCCCATGCCTGGGACCACGAAACTTTGTGCACACACCTGAACCAAACATTCCTCCTTGGGTCAGCCTGCGGACATGCTCTTGGTGTCCCCTGTCCCTCCTCTGACACAGGTCAGCAGGTGCAGAGTTTGGGGTCCAGACCCCTTGTGAAGGTCCGAGGCAGCAAGGGAGAGCTGTAGCTTACCGCTTATAGAGGCTAATGGCAAAGCACTGTCCCCAGAGAGCAGGAGCATCGTGGTGCATGACTCAGAGGCACAGCTGAGTCACAGCCTCCCCTGGCTTCTCCTGTGATGGGAATGGCTTCGACACCACATTCAAAACTGTGTTTGAAGTCACGATCCAAATCATTGTGCTCAGACTCCTCCTTTGCTTCACGGGTAGGAAGTGCTGCGCTTCTTGGAGAGGAGAAAGGAATCTGTAACCTGGGAAAACCAGCTTCTGGACTGCCACTGCTGAGAGTGCTGTTTGCTAGAAAAACAAAAATCCAGCAAAAAAAAACAACAACAACAAAAACAACCCCAAACCTCCACCTTTTCAAGCACAAGGGAATGCTGCAGCCCCTCAGAAGTCAGTGAAGGTACACCTGACATATCAAGTATTCACTGGCTAGCAGGACACATCAGCTCAGATCGCCCAAGGCATGTGGAGCTGCTGCTGTGGAAAGGCATTGCTGTCTCATGAGGGTACAGCTTTCCTGCTCCAGAGCACAGAGGAGCAGAGCTGCAGAGGGGCTTAGGTGTTGCCATACCTAAAAAGAGGAAACTCAGCCTACAAACCCCAGCACCTTGGACAATAAATGACACTGAAGGGCAGGACATAGAAGCTAGACCCCAGTCGTGAGCAGGCTGGTGTCAGACCTCAGCTTTGCAGCCCCATGGGGCTGGTGTTTTGGGCTGTGCTCATCTCAAGAGATGGATATCACATTTCTGAGTGCTCTGGATGGAGGCACAGCAGAGCAGACATGCAGTGGTGCATCCTGCTTGGATGCTGGCAGTTCCCTGGTGGTACCATTGGAGTTAAAAGATGCAGCACATCCTGGCTCTCCAGCAGGTATTTGCTGGCACATCACCCAGTGAAGCCAGGCTATGGAGCATGAGTGATCTACAGTCACTGGGCAAACTTTCTCAAGTTATTTAGGAGAGAAAGCCCTGATGCATCCATAGCTCTGTGTGCAGGAGAGCTGCCGGAGCTGGTTGATATTTCGACACGACTGAGTATTTTTAGAGCCATCCTATGGTGCAGGATTTTTAACTTCCATTTCACAGTCCTTGAAGCCTGGCAAACTTTCATTAACATTTGATGCCTTGAAGTCATGCAAGGTCTGAGGGGAAAGGGAGGGGAAGAAGGAAAAAGAAATACACCTTTTTGGAGCACGTAGCTTGCAGAGTGGCTGTGAAGCTTAGAAAAAAATCCTTCAATCCATCCTTTTTGTACCAGGTGCTTAGAAAGTACCCCAAACCATTCCAAGAGCAGAGCTGGAATCCCAAACCATGGCTGGGTGGGAGAGTCTTGCTTCATTAAAAGATAACTCAAGTTGAACCATTAAATACCTGCAGTCTCTCTGGCCCCTGGGGAGATTGAAGCACTTTCTAAGCAGAGAGTTCCCCCCTTAGGAGGATTATTCCTCTCTTGCTTGTCCATTATTAGGCAACTTTGCTAATTTAGATGTCTTTGACCTGTAAATCCTCAAATTATTTGTAAGCTCTCATGCCTCCATCCTAGAGAAGAGAGGCTTGGGACATGGAGCAGCTAAAGGATTTGCTTCCAATTCCCACTGCACATGCTGCCACTTCTACACAGTACAAAGTAAGGCTTTTCTACCCAAATGTATCTGTGGTGAAAATGCTGCTTCCCTGGCTACAAGGCAGACTTTCAACTGGAAAATAAATTAACAGAAACTCTATTTTTTACCCCACACCAAATACACACACATGCACACACACAACTGAGATATTTCATAGGCTGAGGGAGTAGGAAGAAGGAATGTATTTTTGTCTCCTTGGCAAAAATATATTGGCAGCATCTCACTGAGTTGTAAAGATTGAGTATAAGAGCATGGCCCCGTTAAGAGAAGCGGGGTTTGGAAAGCTGCCCTTGAGCTGCCTGTGCCTGTCTGCCAGGACCACTGCAGGGGTGCTGCCCTGGGAGGGGGTGCTCAGCATGTGGGGCCTGCAAACAGCCTGTGCACGATGAAGAGAGTTTGCAATACCTGAAAATGAGGAGCTGCCAGCTCTGCATCACTCCAGCTGAAGTGTCTGAAGGGGAGAGAAGCTGTAAATCTCCCTCTGTGTGTGGCACCGTTCCCGGGTGGTCAGAGCCGTTGCCTTCCTCCTGAGCTGTGTAACTCTCAGGAGGTCTCACCACGGTGGTGACAAACTGGTCCTCTCCTGCTTTCAAAACCTGGGAGGAAATATGGTCCCCAAGATGCTGTTATACAAGGGCAGGGAAAGGACTGAGGAAGGAGGGCTGTGAGGGAGTCAGTGGCACAATACTCTGCTCAGCCGAGCACCTGCCTTTTGGCCAGTCTTCCCAGAAAAAGGAAAAATTTCTTCTCTTTCCTCCTCCTAGCTTCCCAGACACTTCTGTGCCATCCTAGGACAGTACAGAACAGTAAGTATTTCTGGTTACAGTGGTAGATGTATTTGATGCTGATGAGGGCCACAATTTTCAGATACATTACTCAAAATCAATTCTAATACCTCAGATTGGATTGCTCAAAGGTACCCCCACACACCATCATCCCTCCCCAGTGCAGGGAAAGACATTTCCTAGTAAACTGCAATTCTGAACTACTGGAAGTAATCTCAGCAATCTTGACCATAAAATATTTATACATCTGTGCTTTAGTGCATTGTAATTTTGCATGATATGCTTTGCTTTTCAAGACTGACTAGATTAAGGCATTTCTGATTCACTAAACACTTCCCACCCCCAAATCCTGTTCCTACAAATATTGTTGGGCCGTTGTGCTTGGTTGTATTTATTAGCTGAGGTAACAAGGAGGTTACATCTTCCATAAACCTAAGAGGAACCCACTTAAATGTGTCTGTCTGAATCTCAGCAAAGAAGAAAACAGTCCTGATGAATTATTAAGCCTTAAAGAGGTCATGCTGCTTTCCCAGTCTCATTTTTATTTGTCACTGCTTAGTTTGCATTAAGAAATAGAAAAGTTTCAGGTGCAGGAGCCAAATGCACTCTCCTCTGCCTGTGTTCATTTGGACAGGTCTCCATTTTTATGTATTATGTCATTTGTTAACTGTAATAATTTAAATCAGTCTTGGGAATGACAAGTTTCAGGCTCTCCGTTTCCATCCGGCGGTGGCTTTGTGCATCCCCTCGCCTTCTGTCAGCACCACGAGCACCGACTCCCGGGCCGGGCAGGGCTGTGGATGCAGGCAGAACTGCTCGGAGAGGCCCCGGGTCGCCATCTGGTCTCTGTCTCCGCAGGCACCACCGATCTGCCAAGCTCCTGCTTTCCTTCTAAGCCTTCTTCTTACCTCCGGACACCCACCGCCCACCCCTCCCAGCTCCTCCTCTGCTCTCTCTCCCTCCCACTTTTATTCCTAGCTTCTTTCTTTTCCTCCTCCCCTGCAAACCACGTCCTGTTCCTCCCTGCTCTGCCCTGAAATGCACCTTTCCCCCTCTATTTTTACGTTGCTCTTTGCCTTCCTTCCACGAGCGTTTATTTCCCTAGTCAGCATTTTCCTCCCCCTCTCGACATGCCCTAGTAAGACCAGCCTGCCCCATCTCCTACACGAGGCTGGCCACAGCCAGGGATGTAACATCCTGGCTGCCCAAACACTTTCTTCCACCAAAAGCCTGAGGCACCCAAGCTTGCCAGCACCTACCCCCCATGAGGCTGTGGTACCTTCTGTTGTACTTACTGCTGGGAATCAGCAATAACCAAATCAGTAATAAGTCAAGTTCAAGCTAAAGTTCTTCATATTTCCTTCCAGGACCTGTTAGAGCTGCAAAATATTTTTGTTCCTTTCATCTTTCCATGCTGGAACCCATTCTGTCTAATCAGCAGCTCTGCTATTTGTTCTCAAAGTTAGGCATTAGCCCTAAGTGGTCAACTAGACCACACTCAGCTGTCCAGCTGCAGTGGCTTTTCCAATAATACAACCTGCAGATGACTTCTGAAGCCTTTGCTTTGCATTTCCCAAATCCAGCCAGCAGCAGGGTTTGGCAGTGCCACCCCTTTCTCCTAACCTTTAGCTTCCCTGTTGTCATCTGCCTTGTTTCAGCCCCGCATCACTGATTGTGCATGATCAATCTCTAGAGGTTTAGCTTCTATGTATAACTCAACAAGCTGGCATAGAAATGAGGAAGACATGCTCCAAAAATGAATGCAGATCCAACTCAAGGTCATTGCATTATGAAGATAGACATATTGCAAGCATTCCCTCCAATGAAGATGATTTACAGAGTGAAATTTCTCTATTGCTTCTTCAATATCCAACTATTCTTCTAAATGTCACCATCTTATGATCAATCACTATGGACTGAAGAGATATGGAATCATTACAAGATTCCAGGAGTGGCCAAATATCCTGCATATTCCTAATCTGTTAACTAGTGAGCTCCTTGATCACTGCTTCCTAGTGTAACTTACTTTCTTTCTGTCAGGAAAAAAAAAAATGTGGTACATAAATGAGCCAATAGAAGGTTTGTGAAGAAAGAGTTCAGTTCTAGATGTCAAGTTAGAGATGTTCCCTGCAGTTAGAGCAGATAATAATTCATTTAATGCAGAGAGGTAATTACATGATGCCTTGTAAACTCCTTCTACACCAAAAGGTCTCACAAGGACTATCAGTATGAACCATTCTCCTACTGACTGGATCTGGAGGGTTTTTTCCATTACAGGAGAAGACACCGAGTGCATCCTGTGCGTGTCGCCCCAAACATCCCCAAGGATTAGGTGGGTCCTCATTCTAGAGAGTTGTTTCTGAAGTTGTAGACTGCAGTGTGACAAACCTTGGCTGTTGGGAAATGAGGATGTTTTAGAAATCTCAAAAAATGGCAGTTTAAGAGTAGAAATTAAGAACAAGAAGGCAACAGCTCAAGGCTGTACATGTATCAAAGTGGAAGTGGCAGAAGATACAAGGGACAAAGCATCACACATTGTACTAGGAATGGTTCATCTAGTTCGTTCCCCAGATGTGACCATGGCCATGTCTCAAATGATAAACTCAGCAGGGACTTTGAAGAGACATGAATGTCCCTCTCCTTGAATTTCCTCCCCCAGGTAGTGACAAGCCATGATACAGGCTTTATAGACATGCTGCGATCGTAAGAGGTGAAACCATCAAGCCCTGGTTGATCACCACATTAATGAGGGAGAACTGATGACTTACTGAAGTAAGGGAAACCAGATGGATAAAACCCAAACTATCCCTTAAGGGAAACTTGATGCCGATTGTGCCAACACAGGGAAAAAAAGCACAGTTTGACAATGTGAAAATAAACTCAATTTGTCATTTTGCAGCATCTGAACGCTTCATCAGGCAGAGTGACTGTCTGTTCCCAAACTGCATCCGGTGCAATTTGGCATTCCAGCCCTCTCGTCGTGATTGATGGACTGGCAGCAGTCTGCCTGAATGAGCAGTCCTTGTGCTGGTGAATGCATGGCAGGGTCAAGAATATTGTGTGTGGGGCGGGGAAAAGTGGATTTTTGGTCCAAGTCCTGATGTACCTGAATCCCAGCTAGCACACAGGCCAGCAGTGTATTTCCTGTTCCCCTCTGAGGTGTTGGAGTGATGAGGGCCACTCTGTAGTGACAGGTGGGAATAACAGCTTATGTCTCTGAGATGCTGTGCCAAAAGCACCACTGGTTGCTAAAGTACCTCTTTAAATTAAGGTATCCTGGACCAGGATGTAAGAGCTGTAAACTCCTTGAAGAGTCACTTTCAGTTCAAAGCCCTGATGGGTGAAGATACATAAGAAGCCAACACCAACCCTCCAGTGTTAGACCAATTTTAGCTAAGATAAAAAAGCCAACCACAGAACTCTAATGGAAGTTTCCATCCAAGCTCCAAATTAATCTTAAAAGCATGAGGATGATTATATCAGCAACCCAGGAACAGCTTTGGCAAAGTGGCAGCACAGCAAAGCATGGAAATGAATGGTGAGGCAAACTTCTGGGCTGCTGGGATAAAGGATTACGGCATGAGATGCAGGACGAGATGAGGTGTGAAGGCAGAACACAGCAAGTGTGGGCTGTGGTGGTAGATCGAAAAGCAGACACAGGAAAATGAGTTAACAACCCCATGACAACTAGAAATGTTGACAGGCTCTTGGGGCTGAGCCAGGCATGGGAACACTCACCATGGCAGGACTGACTTAGCTCTGACTTGGAAATGTTCCTCAAGCAGCATCACCAACATTGCTTTGGAAAAAAATGACATCATACCCAGTTTGAGGAGTTGCTCCTGTTTCCCTCTGCAGATGATTAACAGAATACATCAGGGCTAGAAGCATGGCAGGGTTTATTCCTAGAAAACACAGAGTCATCCCCTCCATAAGGAGGGAAGCTAAGTAGCTAAAAGGACTAAAACAAGCCACAGCTCCCTGAAATTTTCACCACTTTGCTGTCCAAGCAGCACCACGAGGGGACATGGTTACAGTATCACAGTATCACTTAGGTTGGAAAGGACCATGAGAATCATCGAGTCCAACCTATCAACACAGACCCCATGACTAGATAATAAGGACCAAATTGCAAGTGGTAGTAGAAAAACTGTCAGCAATGCACAGGAAGGCTACCGGGAATGTCTGAGCAGGGGAATATCACAGGACACTTTTATCTGCTGTTTGGCCAAGAAAAGGCAGCTGGGAAAGGGACAGGTACACTGCTGAACAACCTCACTCATTCCTTCTGTGGCCAAAATGCTGGCTTATTAGAGGCATATTCAAAGAAAATGAAAATTAAGCAGCTCAAACCAACATGCAGCATGCAATCAGCTCTTACCTACTCTCCTCTGGCACACATTTCCCTGATACTATTGGTATTCGCTGTGCTAGCACAAGGACACTTAGTACTTTTGGCAGCAGTTTTGTAATGAACTGAAGAGAATTCAAAGGACAGCAGCCAGACACTGGGATGTGTTTTATGAGCTCCCAGATGTGGAGGTGAGGTGACTCTTCGGGAAAGGATTTTCTAGCCTCAGTCAAAGTCTCAGATAAAAATCTCACACTGGAACAAAAAGCTGTCTCACAATTTCAAAGTCATCTTTGGCAAAGCATCTTCCGTGTATTTGTTCACTGCTTATGCACAAATACAAATGCACAACACCTTTGATGATATTTGCCCAGCTGAAAGCAGAAGGTTGGCTGCTGAGGATGGATGTACCCATGTAAATTGTAACTGACTGAGCCTCTGTAGACATTTCTCTGGATGCCTTCTGGTGCGGGCGATGCAGAATCTGGAGGTGCTTTGCCAGGTTGCCGAAATAGCATTCAGGTGTTACATGCCAAAATAATATCACTCAGAATTGTTGGAGCCAGAACTAGAAGTTATCAGCCAAGAGCAGACTTCTTCCCCACCTAAGCAAGGTGTCACCACTTAATGTGTTCTCCTGTGTGGCTACCTTCTTTGGGCAACAGTGAGCATCCACTGGTAAATGGAGAAGTTCAGCTAAGATACCACATCTGGGCCATGGGAGAGAAGAGAGTGTTAGAAAGGGGTAGGTCATGACATAAAGGTCAAGCTTTCCAAGTGGGAACGTCCCTGGTCACTAACTATGGCTGTGAAACTGGCATTCAGGTCAGTGGAGATGGCTCTTCTTCAATGCAGGTCATGAGCTCCACTACAGTTTGAGACCACTGTAGAGAAAGGCTGTGAAGAAACAGCAACACAACCTTCATTCTGTGGGGATACAGTGAAAGGAGAAGCTGTGAGCTGCCTCTGCTTTCAACAGAGAGAGCTTTGTAGAGGAGTACCAAGGAGAGGCTGCAGATGGCAAAAGGCAATCATCTCAGACACTGCCACAGCACAGGCAAGTTGGGGCAAGCAGATGATAATATGCTGGAGAAGATAGTTCAGATTGGTGGTATGATAAATACAAGAAGGAACATTAACTGCTATAGGAAGGTAAGAGAAGGGAGTGAGGTCAGTGGTGGGACTGAGCACATCAAATGACAAGAGGTTCCCCGGGTTGCTGGTTGAATTCCTATTCCTGGGGGTGTTTAGAAGAGGCAGAGACGTAGTGCTGGGGGCCATGGTGTAGCACCAGACCTGGTAGTGTTAGAGAATGGTTGGACTCCATGATCTTAAAGGGCTTTACCAGCCAAAATGATTCTGTGATTCTGTAAGCTGAGACCTGTTCCTAGAGAAAAGGAGCTTTTGCCAGATATGAGGGTGCTAAGAGCAAAGACTGAGGTGAGAGCAGAGCACAGTCCCCTGCCACCACCAGCTCGTCTGCAGGCATGTGGGCAGAAGCAGCTGCGAGCTGCTCCAGCACATCAGCTCTGGTCTGAGCCCTCGTGAGGTGTAAAGCACACTGGGAAAGTGTTCTGCTTTTAAAAGTGTTAAAGAGGAGCGAGATAGAGCAGGCAGCAAAAGTGACCAGCAGTTATTCACATGGCATCAAGGGGACTGAGGAAAAGCTCAGAGCAGCAGAGGGTCTGGAGGCAGTGGAGGGGGAGGACTGGAAAAGGCTGGAAAAGGGGGAAATTCATGTCACAGCAGAAGATAAGAAAATAAGAGACTTGAGGAGGAGTTTTTGCTTTGCCCACCAGACAATTGAAAATAGATCAAAAGAAGAACCCAAAGGGTTTGTTAGAGCTGACAGCTCCTAAGGAAGAAAGTGGGGCAAATTTTATACATTTCAACATTTTAAAAACATTTTGGTTTTACCCAGGAAGTAGAGAGGGAGCAAACAGAAGGAGAAGACCAGAGCCTGATATCGTCTCTACTGGGTGAAAGAGAATTGAGTCTGCTACACTGAAATCAGAATCTGGCCCTGAAGCAGAGCAGTTTAGCTCCCTGCAGTGAGAAACAAGAGAGCTCTAAGTTATAGGATGGAAGATGGAAAAAGAAGGAAAGGACTTTTATGAGGAAGAATAAAAGATGATTGTTTCACTCTCTGAACAGCTGTAGAAAAACATGGTTAAGATTCAGGATAAACCCATTTTAAAGACTTGGCTGAGCTGAATTTGCTTTGGCCTGCCCATGACATGCAGGGACAGTAAATGCTCCTCAGCTGGGTTATCGTACCCACAGTCAGCCTCTAATCTTCTAATACGTTTAGGTCCTAAGTATTTTCTGAAACCAAGACCTATACTTGCAGAAATCTGACAATAACCCCAGGTAGTAGCAGTGCTCTCTATCAACTTCACCTTCAGGATGAAACAAAAACACAAACTGTCATATGGACAAATATTTCCCAGACTGGCAGGACTCAGGGGGTGTCAGACAGCATCCATCTCAAAAACAACCTATGCTGTGAAGATCCCAGCTTCGTGAGGTTGTCACAACAGCCAAACTTCTCAACAGCAGACACCCAATAAATGTGTATTTAACCTCCTGAGGCTTCTTTCTCTGCTGGCTCCATCCTCCATGGTGATGAAGGCAGCATTACAGCAGCAACGTGGGGTAGCAAATTCACATGGGGTGTGTTTTGCACACAACTTGCATCAATACTTCATGATCTCTTTTATAATGACAGCATTAAATGTCCTCTGGCAGAGGCTCACAGGATCTGTGCTCATTCAAGTAACTGAAGGACAGGCTTGTGAAAGTCTCAGCAAGCAGCAGGAGACAAATAATCCAACAATTTAGCATAGAAAGTGCCAAGTTACAGAAGAATAGCAAATGCTCTTCCTTGTGGCCTGAGTGGAGAGCTCAGGACCATAATAGCCCCTGTTTGACCATCAGCACCACAAAGGAGGTTTTGGAAGTAAAAGGAGGTGCATCACCCATTCCTCTTTTCAACAGTTATTTTATGCTGAGAGGAATGAAAAGGGAGTTGAGTTGGCAGCTGCATTGGCTGTTGTGGGTCAATCCAGTGAGACAGAGGAGTTGTACTGGTGGAAAATCAAAGAAATGCACACAGTTCATGGATAGACTCTGTGCTGCACATTTTGCAGAGAGGAATATTTTTGGGCATGTCTGTTCTCTTTTGCTCACTAATGCTTAAATCACATGGCAAAGGGCTTCAGAACTTGTCAGCAGAGAAATCTTCCTAAGGGGGGGAAAAAAAATATATAGAGAACTGTTTCTGTCCTCCCCTGGCAGAGTCCAGCACTGACACTCCCACTCACTATAAATAGAGGTTCTCCACTGTTGTCCAAGGGAAGGGTAGAGCCATGCCATTAAGGAAACCCAGTCCCACAGGGTGTGCTCAAATGGACACTGTGTTCAGGCAACTTCAGTTACAGCAGCCCCACTCTGCATGTCATGCTCTCCTTGCTGTCTGGGGTATTATCTGTCAGTCAACCTTCCCTGAGCTGATATAATCAGAAGACCTATCATTTAAACATTTATTTAAACATCCTGGCTCTGAGCAACCTGATTTAGAGTGAGGCGTCCCTGCCCATGGCAGAGGGGTTCGAACTAAATGATCCTTGAGGTCCCTTCCAACCCCAACAATTCTATGATTCTATGATCAGACTAAGGGTGAAGTACAGGATTTAATCACAGAATAGAAGCAACAAGCAGAACCATCAGGAAAAATTTCCTGTGGTTCTTTACTCGTCACCTTATTTTTAATAGACAGTCAGCTTCTTGCAACTTGTATTCCTTGCATCTGCAGCACTTGCTCTCAAATGATCTTGAAAGTCATTTCCTTCCATGTCCTCACACCATCCCAGAAGACCCATATTTGTCAGGAAGAAATCAGTCGATGAGTGGGACTTGAGGCTGGACAACTATGGGGTGTATTTACCTGCCTGCAGGTAATCACTGTAGTCATGCAACCAGTGCTGCAGCTGACATTCACAGCACTCATTCCATCAGCATAATCCCCCTCAGGAGAAAACCCTGCTTAGCTCTATTAATAGTGTGCACGTGTGTGCAGTAAGTATCTGTAGCTGCTCAAGAGCTACAAGAATGTGACATGTTGGCAGGGGAGAGTTTGATCCAAGGAGGTCACAAGTGTGTGGCGTCTCATGAGAAAACAAGCAAAGCCTCTCAACCAAGTCCCCAAAACAATGTTTTCCTGCACATACTTACCAATCAGGGCAGACAAAAGGGCTGGAAGATGCAGTAGTTAAGCAACAGCTCTGCAGAAGCTGTTGATGGAGAAGGAGGCAGCAGCTCAAGACATCTATCCTCATGTGTCTCCCACTGCTATCAGATATCGCCTCCCGTAAGCTCATGCTCAGAGCAGGGAGATGAAAATTGCTATTGACAGAAGTACCCCGCAGACAAGGTCCTCTGATGCAAAGCTGCTAGCTCCTGCATGGTGGAAACCTATTTTAAATGACAACAGAACACTAATGTTATGGGAAGATCTTGTGTGTAGCTTTCAAGATTAGAATCAGGGAGGAGGAGGAAGAGAAAACAAAAGTGCAGCCTGCCTTGACAAATACTGTCAGACATTTATGTGCTCTGTCTTCCAGTGTTGATTTGTGCAAACACTTCCAGGGCATCAGGGAATGTTGGCATTAATAAATATTGACCATGAGAAATGGCTGATGGTATGTCCAACAACAATGTGATCATGGCATGCGTGGCCACAGACAGAGTAAGTAATATGGTGGTGTGGCCAACAACATAATGGATGGCCACAGACAGCATAAATAAGCATTTCTGTCCTACAGCATTAAGAATAACTGTCAGGCATCAAAACATAAAAGCCCAGTGAAGAACCCTGCAGTGGTACAGGCAGGATTATTAAAGGATTATTTGAGAAAGAGCAAGGAGAGGATGTATGTCATCAGAATTTGGCATCGCTACTTTGATTTACTGCTGAAAACTCCTTGTACTTAGAGATCTCAAACCCCAAAACAAAGCTTAATCTTCACTTAGGCATTACAGCTCCCTCCCTTATCACATTATCTGAGTACATCACACTCTAATTATAGTTACCTGAACAACACTTAGTGGGACTGAGAAGTACTAACCTTGTCAGAGAAGCCCTTGAACACAGAGTAAAACCAATTCAGAAGCAATTCTTAGTGTTTTAAATGCCAGCTAAGTATGCTGCAACCAGTGGGGGAAAAACAGTCCTTCTACCATCAGCACACACTTCAGAAAATTTGCCTCTTCATTATCATTAACCCAGATCCTGAAATCCTGTCTCGAAATTCGGAACAAAGTTATTATTATGAAGGAAAAAAAATATTCATTAGAATATTTGTGCTTCTAAAAACATCATTTAAAAGATATCAGTAATCATTCAAAGAAAGGAGTAATGCTGCATCTCAGTGGGATATTATAGCTTACTCTCAAGAGGTATCCAGAAGTGTTTCTCAATATTTCAGTATCTGTTAGGCAGTGATTGCAGCTTACTTCTCTCTCTCTCTAGTGGATACAGAAGTAGAAGTTAAATATTCCATCCTCCTCTCCAAAGTGTAGAAGGGACTGTACCCTCATAAGCAAAGAAAAAAATTCTCTCTTCCATGTCGCGTCCGTGTGTGGAAAACAACCCATCTGTGCCTTTCTGAGCACAGACCAGTGGCCACCTTTGTCTACACATTTCTTCAAGGCATCCTCTGTGAAGCCTTTGAGAAGAGCTTCAAGGAGCTCAGATGCTGTAGAATAGTCGTTACTGAATTTAACTGAGGCATTTGCTTTTCTGTCACTTCTTTGCTTCTGTGGTTTTTATTCTTTGGTGTTGCTTCACACGCCAGGGCATGGAGCCAAGTGTTTCACCAAATCTCAGCTTTGTTTTGTTTGTATTGTTTAAGTACAAGCCAAGCTCTCCTGTTGTGCTTTTGAAGCTGACCACTGCTTCAGTCACTTCCACCCTGCTAGGTTTAAATTTTCCTAAATCTGAGCGTCAAAGTCCGTCACTATGGGGAAAAAAACAATAAGATGTTGTTGCATTTCCTAGCAGGTCCCTTCCAACCCCTACCATTCTGTGATCCTGTGGCACAGTCCTTTCCTTCATGCATCTACCTGTTTGCTGAGTTACCTGTGGTACTTCTGTATCTGGATAACTTCAATCAACCCCCTCAGAAGTCACTGGAGAAGTACATACAGACTGTGAGAACCACAAGCACAGTCACTGAGAAGTCCATTTCCATAGGAAATTAGGGAGAGAAGATTATTTAGATTTTTTTTTTTCCCTTAATGACTAGGAGAGGATAAAAATCGTACTCTAAATGTATTTCCTCTAAATTAACACACCATAATGAAGAGGCTCAAAGAAATGGCCATCCAGTCTCAGAGGCCCTGTTATTCTGGGAGTGATTTAGTTTCATTGCATGAACTGCCATAAAAATAAGCGCTGGGA
This sequence comes from Melanerpes formicivorus, assembly GCF_026170545.1. NCBI lineage: Eukaryota > Metazoa > Chordata > Aves > Piciformes > Picidae > Melanerpes > Melanerpes formicivorus. The sequence goes on along the minus strand of NW_027142373.1, from coordinate 4,012,232 downwards.
TCATTCAAATCTGAATTTTGGATTGCTTTGCTGGAGAGCCATCAGGAGCAACAACCCAGCTGATGGCAAACAGAGGGATGCCCGGACAAACATGCTTAGCAGGAGCAGTCCCAGCTCTCCTCCGCCTGGCAGACAGGGCAGGTGTGTCACTTCCAGATGGGACGTGAGCCACTTACATCTTGTTCCCAGCCTTTGAAGTGCCATGCAGAGAAAGCCTGAGCCGTGAGTGCAATTAGAGGAGATACATCATTGACTGGAAGAATGAAATGCTCTGTAGCAACAAACCTGCAGTTGACACTCAGAGGGTGCAATTGGAACCCTCTGGATTAGTAATTCTTTTGAGATCTTTGTAATCATTGGTAATAGTGGTGAAATAAATCCACGTTTCTATCCTGCAGGCTGCAGCTGCGCTTCTGCTCAAGTCGTATTAAGTGAGGGGGTTTAAATCCTCCTGCCAGCTCGAGCTGTGAGCGCTGAAACTCCCGTGCAGAGCACAGCTCATCCTCGCTGATGTATGTTGCTGGGCTGGTTAATGAATAATGAAAGCACCAAGGCAGGATCTCACCTCGGGCTTGGCTCCTGCAGTCAGCACCCTTGGAACAGGTCCCCAAGCAGCTTGCTGTGCCACAGCCATCACAGCCACCTGACTGCAACTAAGGCTGGATAATTGATGGGAAATAGCAATATGAAAAATACTAATGGAAAGTTTTACCCAGGTGGACAAAGTGCTGAACCTCATCTTGTTCAGCCCAGTGAGGTGATCAGCCAGCCAGTGCTGGCGTTGCTCCTTCAGGTATCAGGAGTGGACTCTCATGCCCTGACTTACTGCACAGGCTCCCAGTTAACTAAACAAATATGCCATTAAAAGCTGAGCCAACCCTGAGGGGGACATACAGGTTTAAATTGCAGCAGGCAGAGATTTATGGACTTGTTTTCCAAGCCTAGAGAGTAATCAAAGAGACCTCAGACAGTTCAGCATTTACCAGCTCTGATAAGGGAAGCCAGCACTCTGCTGAGGACGAGGGAGGAGGGGTGATGGGCACCAGACTGACACTTGGTTCTGCTGGGGAGCAAGCCATGGAGCCGGGACCCAGAGTGACAGTCACTCCAGGAACAAAAAGAAGCTTTCCAAATTCAGTATGCTTGTAAGATAAGCACAGCACTGATAAAGTAAAGCACAGAGAGATTAAAAACCTCAAGGGAACAATATTAGCAGTACACTGAAGAGAGGAGCCCAAGAGTCCTGGCTCTGCCTCCCATTGGCTGTGCTTCAGCCCAGACTGCCCAAAATTCGTGACCTTAGAGATGGCATCTTGATGGCATAAAAACAATCAGTGACCAACCCTGCAGGAGACTAATTTACTTATACAGCCTGGGAGGAAAAGGAAATAAAGCAGAGCTGGCAGAAGCACATTGACCTGGTTCTGTTCCTTAAATGTTGTGTTTGCTTTGTTTCATTTAGGAATCTACAAAGGACATTGCTTCCGAATCAACCACTTCCCTGAAGACAATGACTACGACCATGACAGCTCAGAATACCTTCTCCGTAAGTGAAAAGCAATTCCTGATATAGAGACATGACCAGAGAGGCCTTCCTGGGTTTGTCTTCCATAGAGACCAACCCCTTTTAATTGGAACAGAGTGACCCAAACTGGGTGGCACAGAGCAGTGGTGACATATGTCCAGTTCACACTGCAGCACTGGGGACTCCCATTTCAAGGGCTTCCTTCAGCCAAGGGAATGCTCATGGTTGTGGTGCCCATCCTCCATATGGGAAGTGCACAAATGAAAACTAGAGCTACAGCCCCAAACTGGTGAGGCTATTGTACAGAGGGAGTATTTAGCCTATTAGTGTATCAAAAGAGGTTTGAGGAGTGGGTTCCAGTTCATTAGGAATGTTTTCCTATGCTTAAAACCAACCCTTATGCAAGCCTCACCCTTTGCAGCTGCTGAGCCACTTTCCCCTGCAGTGAAATTACTGAATTGTAGGAAGGAAGCTGAAATTTCTGCATCTAACAGCAAAATCTCAGCATGAGCATGGGCTGTGGCTTCCCTGTGTGGACAGCTGCTCTGTACTGGTGTATAATCCACTACAGAAGGAACTTTATCCACCAACCTGGTCCTTGAAATAAAGGCAGTTGTTTCTTCTCCTCTGGATGACCTTTCGCTCAGCTGATGGGAAGTCTTGGAACCCAGCTGTGAAACTTCATGAATCCTGCAAAGTTTGAGTTAAATCTCCCCTTCTCCAGAGTTCACCTTGCCTGGTTATTCCTTTTGAGCAAAAGCTGACCAGCCAAGCTGAAAGCAGTGCCCTTTACCAGAGAAAGAACCTGCAGAAATAAACTTCACAAGGGGTTGCAAAAGTTTCAGGGGGCAGTTGGATGCTGCTGGCTGATAGACCCAGCCAGGCAAACCACTCCTCAGCTACACTCCTATTAATTACCTGAAACACCGCTTGGAGAACCACTCTGCCCTCCTGCTCACTCCTGGGAAACTTCTAGTTGCTAAGACAAGAAGAAGAAGGAGTAAAAAAAACCCAACCAATTTTAAAAGCTCCCAAAAGCGGCTTTAGCAGAAACCCAGATATTTTTTTTCTTTTCATCTTTGCTCTTGTCAATTTAGATCAGTCAGAGTAGTTGGGTGATGTGATTTCAGCACTGGGGTGAAGGCAGGCTGGAGAGTGTGAGCACAGCTGCATTTATCTTTCATACAAAGCCTTGGAACTGATGTTAAATTGATGCCAAGTCAGCTTTAGGAAAGAAACATCATCAGTAAAAGGACTGTAAAAGGGAAGAGGAATTAATCAGCATCCTGATAAAAGCGTGGTTTGCCTTCTTTATTTGGAGGAAAGGGAGAACTGGGAAAAAAACAATCCCCAGCTCCAGAGTGAGGCATGAGGTTGGTAAATTGTTTGGAATTATACTTGTGAGGGGTGTTCCTAAAAGCTGCTTCAGAAGTGATCTGACAAGTAAGTTGGTCCAACCCGCTATGTCTGCTGCAAAATCAGTCTCCAGCTGCTACCCCTGCAGAGGAGAGCTCATCCCCATGGAGCCTGCACAGGTAACAGGGCTACTCTGCTTTAGCTTCTGGAAGAAAAGCTGCATATGGTTGATTCAGAGATTACTGAAAGATTGTGTCTGTAAAGCCAGGAGAGATGAGCTCATACAGATAAGTAATAGGGACCAAATCATTGTCTAAGATGGGGATAATTGCATCCTGTTCCAAAGGAGATGTGAGAGCTTCTGTCCCATCTTTGCCCTCTGTGCAACACCTTGGCAGGCTGCTGTCTCCACATCATTCCCCAAGCTTTATAGCCATTTCTTGGCACAAGATGCTCAGAGGGACATGCTGGGGATAACCTTATTTTTCCTGTCTAGTTTAGATGAAGGCACCAAGGTTGTGTGCATCTTGTGCTCCTGAAAGAGCAGCGGGAGAGGTCTCAGGCTGCTCCTCAGTGACCAATCTAATATAGGCTTCAGATGGATGTACACATCCTGGTGCTAGCAGCATTGAGCTCTGCTTCAAAGTCCTGTTGAAGTCAGTGAAAAAAATCACTGATTTTAGGATATTTTGGTGCGTGGTGTGTGTGGGAGCAGAAGTTTGGATTTTGCCCTTGGGCATTCAGGCTGTTCCCTGCAAAACCCAGCAAAGGACAAGCTTCAGTGACAACAAACACATGAAAAGGAGCTCAGACAAGACCACTTCTATTGAACCTTCCCTGTTGCAACACACAGCAGCCTGTGTCTGTAAAAAAAATCCCCTCCATATCTCTATGCAGAGCCCCAGCAAGGGGCCAGATGTACATGAATCGAGGGTGGGATGCCTGCATCAATGAGCTGTGGGAGAAGAAAAGGGGGAAGGAGAGAGATGACAAAAAGGAAAGAGACAGGGCTGGAGCACCTCTGCTATGAGGACAGGCTGAGAGAGTTGGGGTAGTTCAGTCTGGAGAAGCAAAGGCTCCAGGGAGACCTTCTCGTGGCCTTTCAGTATTTAGGGGGCTGATAAGAAAGATGGAGACAGACATTTTAGCAAGGCCTGTTGTGACAGGACAAGGGGTGATGGGTTTAAACTAAAAGAAGGAAATTCAGACTAGAGAGAAGAAAGAAATCACCACTGAGAGTGGTGAGACCCTGGCCCACGCTGCCCAGAGAGGTGGGAGATGCTCCATCTCTGGAACCATTCCAGTTCTGGTTGACTGGGGCTCTGAGCAACCTGCTCTAGTTGAAGATGCCTCTGAGGACTGCAAGAGGGTTGGACTAGATGACCTTTAAAGGTCCCTTCCAACCCAAACCATTCTGTGATTCACCCTCACTGCATGCAGGAGGATGCCAGGACTCTGGCACAAAAGTGCAGCCCCATTTCAGGGGCACCTCTGCCCTTCCATGGATTTCTTCCCCACGTGCTCTGGCTTTTTAAAGCCATTTGCTTGGCCTCTGTTTTTTGGAAGAGAATGAAAGCAGGAGCTGAATGCTGGGGCTTGCAGCCCTGTGGGGAGGAGCAACACAGCACGTCTGGAGCTTCACTGAAGGAGGTGTCACAATGCATAGTGGTGCAGAGCCGACGATGAAAACAGACAGGACGGTAAACAAGAGGGGGGAAAAGCAAGGGAGAAAGCAAAAACCAGATTGCCCTAATGTTTTTTGATGTGCTGTCATTTTATTACCAGTATCAGGAGACATATGTAAATTCTATGTGGTACCTATGAGCTTCCTTTTACATTTCAGAGCTAGAAGTAATTGTAAATGAAAAAAATTATCATGTAGAGTTTTAGAGGAAGAGAACATTGTGTGTTTTGTTTCTCTTCACATCAATTACCTACTATAGGAAAATCATCTCTGGAGATTGCCAGATTGGATGGGGCTTTGAGCAGCCTGCTCTAGTGGAGGGCATCCCTGTCTATGGCAGGAGGGGTTGAACTAGATGATCTTTGAGGTCCCTTCCAACCCAAATCATTCTGTGATGACTGCTACAAGTAGAACAACCCAGGCCCTATATCTGACATGCCTGGCAAGTTCTCCTGGTGATATCACTGAAGCATTTTAGGAAAGCTCTTTGATTTGATTGTAGTCCTTACAAACAGCATGAGCATAAAATACAGGAAACAGGAAACAACCACCAGGAAGGGCCACAGGAGGTTTTAAGCCCACACTGCCTTTTGCCAAGGCACTAACAGACAGACAGGACTTGGAGTGCTGTCATCTCCAGCAGCACAGAGACTGGCATTGAATCTCTTTTCTAATAACTGGCTCTAAAACCTGACCCAAAAGTCAAAGCACTGTTCCTTGGTACCGCACACATGGGGATACACCCAGGACAACAGAACAGGCTCTCAACACTCAGCAGGCTTTGATTAGAGACATTACACCCACGTTACTTGGATTTGCCAATTATTGCAAGACACTGTCTGAATAGTAATGCCCTTCCCTGAATTGAGTTTAGATCCAGTTAGAAAATGTCTTGTCTGTAAAGGACACGTGCAGTGATGGTGCCAGTTCTGGCAGGAGATGGACTTCTCTAGCTGTTGCAGATCGATAAAGGCATAAGCTTCCCAGGCAGGAACTGTCTTTTTTGTTTTATGTCTGCACCATCCTAAGGAGGGCTGAGCCCAGAGCTGGGGCTCCCAGAGGCTTTGCAGTGCACACAAAAGCAATGCTGTTATTAAATGCCTGGTCCTGTCCCTCTTGCAGTCAGTGGGAGTTGTGCCACCAGTTACCAGGGGAATCGTTAGGCAGCAATTCACTAAATTGGGAACACCATGGCCATCAAAAGTGAAATGAGAAAGAGCATCAGCTGGAACATCTGGCCGTTCCTGCTCGGGAAGCGGGTGCCGCTCGCTGTGCATCTGGACCAGGAGGATGGTACCCGGGAGAGCCTGTGCTGCTAATGGCCCCACATCAGCACATTGCTCCAGATGGTGACTTCTCCTCCCCCTGCACTCAGCCCTGGGGGTGACCCTGTCCTCCCACCGTGCCCTGGGGTTTCCAACCCTCTGACTCCCATTCACCTTGGGCAACCCCAAGCCCCAGGACTCCCCTGCACACCTTTGCCTTTCCAAGCTTTGGGACAATCCTGTTTTCCACAGCACCTTATCTCCTCTTCTTCAAACAAAATCCTCTATAGGAGCCTAGCTCCGTTCCTCACTCTGCCTTTCAGGAACGCCTACCAGGTTTTATCCCTGTAGTTTGTACAATACAGACATCTCTTCTTGTGCTTGTTTATTTTCCCCCTCAGCCCTTTTGTTCCTTCCCTGCCACTTCCCTTTTCACTTGCATCTTAGTCTGGTAGGGCCCTGACTTTGAAAGCTGGCTTGAAGTGGTGCTTTAGGTTGTTTTTTTTTTCCCCAGGGATTTTATAGCCCATGCTGGCAAAGGGACTTCAGCATGTAGAATTTTAAATGACTTTGCTTAGCTGTCAGGAAGCTAAACACAAACATCTGAGACACACTTGTTAAAATGCCTGCCTGAGAAATCTATAAAGGTTTCAACATCCTTAATATTCAACAAAAGAAAAATGGGTTATTAGCTGTCCTTGCTGGCAACACCAGTGCTGCAGACTTCAGGGGCTGTAATTCACTCACCTTCTGCATGCACCAAGGCACAGATCTGTCTGCTCAGGCCCTCCCCAAATGCTGTAAGGTTCATCACCAGCTCATGAATTTTTCACTGCTGCTCCCTGCATGATGCTGGGTCTTGCTGTCACTTACCTCATGCCCTGTCAGAAGTGTTCTGTACATGGTAGCATAGGATCATAGAGTCATTAGGGTTGGACTTGATGATCCTAGAGGTCTTTGCCAAGATACTGGTGATAACACTGGACTTTCTAGAAGAAAGCTCAAAAGATTTAAGCTACTCAGTTGAGAGCGTCTGTGCCACATTGACCACCCACCCATGGCCTTGGCTCACAAAAGCATGCCCAGAAATGCAGAATCAGTGACAAGTCCAGCAAATCCAGAGGTTTTAGACTATTCAGGCACCACAGTTGCACCTGAGGAGGGATCTGAAATGGTTACTGCCTGTCTTGCTTTCCTACCTGTCTCCCCTCCAGGCATTGTCCGTGCCTCCAGTGTGTTCCCCATCCTAAGCACAATCCTGCTGCTGCTGGGAGGACTCTGTGTTGGAGCAGGAAGGATTTACAACAGCAAAAACAACATTATTCTCAGCGCTGGGATTCTCTTTGTTGCAGCAGGTATGTTCTCCTTACACTGAATCTTTAAGTGCTACCTCTGAAGAGAGCTGTGGAAAAGCCCTTTCCTGGGTTGAGGGCACTATCAGCATCACACTACGCAAATTTCTTCAAACAAAATTATCAGATTTAAGCTCTACAATAAATACATTCTAGAAAAGCTTGTAGTCTTCCTGAAAAAAAGTATTTAAAAAATAAATAAAAAGAGAGCCAAAGTCAATAACCAGCAAGTTTTACACCATGTAAAATGTATGCACCATTAGATGAACCAGGAGCCTCTTACACAGCGGGCTTTTCTCTTTCTTTCCTTTTCTTTTCCCTTTTCTTTTCCCTTTCCTTTCCTTTCCTCTCCTCTCCTTTCCTTTCCTCTCCTTTCCTCTCCTCTCCTTTCCTTTCCTGTCCTTTCCTTTCCTCTTTTCTCCTTTCTATGATGGCAGGAAAAAAAATTCACCTGTGATAGGTGAACTCATTTTCACACTCAAAACATCTGAAAGAGTTGGTCACATTGTTAAGAGCTTTCCCTGAAGCTCAGATTGAGCATGTGGCCCTTAGATGAAAATTCAGCAAGGTGGAAGGGAACTCATCTTGATCAAGGTGAACAGCAATAGCCCTCAGCTCAAAATGTATTTTTATTATCAGTCTGGATGTTAGAATCCCACTTACAATATTAGCGAGCTCCTGGATGCTGCTTCTTTCCCACTATGGCAATGAAGCAAAAGGAACAAATCCTGCTGTGTATTTTGGGATCCATGAGAGCTTCTGTAACGCAGATGTGGATCTGTGCTTTGTTTTTCAATAAAAAATGAAATCTTGAGATAAATGAAAGAACAGATAAATGTAATTAAATTTCCTGGTCATAATCTTTGAACTTTTCAGGTCCCGAAAGTAACATGGCTTGACTTTATCTTCCCAGCCACATAGCCACTGATTTATGTTTTTCTCCCTCTAGGACTAAGTAATATCATAGGGATCATTGTCTACATATCAAGCAACGCAGGTGACCCAAGTGACAAACGAGATGAGGACAAAAAGAACCATTACAACTATGGTTGGTCCTTTTATTTTGGAGCCTTGTCTTTTATTGTGGCCGAAACCATAGGCGTTCTGGCTGTGAACATTTATATTGAGAAGAACAAAGAGCTGAGGTTTAAGACCAAGAGGGAATTTCTTAAGACTTCTTCCAGTTCTCCTTATGCCAGGATGCCAAGTTATAGGTACAGGAGGCGGCGGTCCAGATCCAGTTCTCGTTCTACAGAGCCTTCTCCATCTAGAGACATTTCTCCAGTTGGCATGAAGATAGCAAGCACCATCCCCATGAACGAGATTTCCATGTACACTCTTTCCAGAGAGCCTTTGAAGGTTACAACTGCTGCCAGCTACAACGCAGACCAAGAAGCCAGTTTTCTGCAGGTTCACAACTTCCTTCAGAAGGAATTTAAGGAAGGACTCCATGTCAACATGGTCAACAGGAGAACAACGCCCGTTTGAATCACCTTCCTTCCTCACGCTTTCTGAAGAGATACCAACGCAGAATGGATCTGTCATGACAGAGAAGGAGCGATGTCAAAATACCCTCTCACCTCTTTAATTGTGGCATTTGTTGAGGTAGCAAGTGGAGATCCTCTGGACCAGCATAAAGATATTACACACTCATAGCTTTTCATGAAGCTATTTGGAGTTTGTTTCTTTCAGTTCTTGATGTCACAAGATGAAGGCGGTTCGTGTTCCTGCACTTCTGTAGTGTGTACAAAGTCTTGGAGAAACTGCAAAGAACTTGCCACCAGTGTGTTTTAAAGAATTACAGAAAAAATGTTGTATGACTTCTTTTTTTTTCCCTTTCTTTCTTTTTTTTTTTTTTTTCTAATATTGAGATCCCTTACTACAAACTTGCAGATCTAATTTATAACCAAGCCCAAGGATGAATACAAACGACTCATCAAGTGAGCCACTTTCCTTTGACACAGCAGAAGCTTTGCCTCTTTCAAAAAAGAAAAAAATAAAGAAAGAAAAAATATTTTTGAAGGCAACACTTTCTAAAGCTGACCTGTGCTATGGAAACCATAGAGCACCCACGTACTTACAGACTCCCTGATGGAGTGGTAAGAGTGTCTGCTGCTTCTGGAGGTGGCAACAACACAGGTCAGGGAGAAGAGGGTGAGTGCGTCTTGAAGCACCTAGAAAGGGAAAGATTGAAGTAGGTGGGACTTGAGCATATTTGCAAATATCATTTCTTGCCTAACATTTAGAAAACTTGAATTCTCATTTCGACTAGCCCTAGTGCCTGATCCGGCAAGGTGCTGAGTGCTGTCCGTCAGGAGCCCCTGTAGACTGCTTGCAGCGAGAGCGAGCCGCGGAGCTGAGCCAGGGTGGTGCGGGTGGTGCCACCGGTTCCCTGCGACTGCGTTCCTGCTTTCCTTACTGCTTCACAAGTGCAACACTAACGCTTCTGGAAACTAAGCTAGCTAAGCGATGGGCCCGAGAAGAGGAGAAGCTGACACATTGGGACTAGCCAACCTTCCTGCAGCAGTGGGAGCTGGGTGGTAAAAGAGCGCAGATGACAACTTTGTATTTTTTAAAATAGAACAAAAAAAAAAGAGAAAAAAAAATAATCAGCGTTTAGGAGATATTTATTAAACTCTTTTTATTATGAATAAGTGCCGCATGGTGCAAGGTAGAGTTGCTTTTTGGTGGCAATGATGGTTCGACCTAATTTAATTTATTTTGTAACGATGAATCTACTTCCGTGCAGAGAGCCCACAGAAAACTCTATGCATCACCTGAGGGGGGACCCACTTTGTGCCCTTGGCTTCTCTATCTTTCTGAAATGTCCAAAATACTCTTTTTTCTTCTTTTAAATTCCTGCTTGCCTTTTTTTTTTTTGTTTTTTTTTTTACACTTAGGCTTGGAATCTCAAAGCTCAAGGGCCTGTCTTGAAGGTGATTCCATTTAACAGTACTCATGCTGATTTTTGTGACCACTAGACCAAGCCATACGAGAACAAGGTGCCCAGTTCCCTGCGGATGAATTAGGTGCAGTGAGAGAGGAGCACCTAATTCCTGTAGATTCCTTTGAATATATTTGGCATCTTTACCCAAAAGATCTTTGCTACCAGAAGACTAGAGAAGTGGCAACAAGAAAAAAGGTCCTGATTTGGAAAGCTTGGCTCACTGCTGGTGGGAGACCTCAGCCAAACTGTTAAAACCTCTTTATTCTTAATTTATCCTGTGAAGGCCACAGTGTCAGTGACTCAGTGGCATTTGGATATGAGGCTTTCAGCTAGTGGAACCAAGTCCTCCGGGGAAATCCCAGAGGAGCTGCCTTAACATCCCAAAAAAGCAAGTTGAACCCCCTTTCCCCCCCCCCCCGGTAGGACCTCGCTTAAGCCTCTCTCCTTGCAGGAACCAAGACACAAAGGTCAATTTTAAGTGGAAGTCTTCCCCTAGTCACTGTTAAGCTCTGCCCAGCCCTCAGCCTGGTAGAGCGATGGATTGGAGCCTTCATCCCTGCTTGTTAAGAGTTTCCATTCAGGTTAAAACTCTGCTGGGATCCTTTTTCAAACCTCTGAACTCTGAGAGCTAAAGCGAACGGAGCGATGGGAGTGATGTAAAAGTAGAAAATGTTGTGCTACTTTCTGTATCAACACACTATGGAGAAAGATGTTACACAAGCTTTTTAACAACAACAAAAAAAAAATTCAAACAGAGGCAGACGAGAAAACTTTTTTACCTACTTTTTGGCAAGAAGAACATTCAAAAGAGCTCGAAAATTATTAAAAGTTCTTGATGAAAGGTTTTTTTTACAAGAATCTTTATGCTTTCAAACAATAAATTATTTCCTACTTTTTGAGACTTCGTAATATTCAAATACTTTGATTAGCTCTGATAGAAGTAGAAGTTTGCAATGAAAAAAAAGGAAAAAAAAAAACCAACAAAAAAAAACCAACAGCAACCTTCTGTCTCATTAGTGTGTCATACTAAGTGCTAATTAATTTACATCTAATTATAGTCGATGTATTTTTCAAGTGCAATTTCCCAGAACTATTTGTTTCCCACTGTGTTAATAAACTAATAGTTAGAAATAAGTCCTCATCCGTGTTTACTGTAATTAAGAATAAAACCATTCCCTTTAAACCCAGGAGTTAGATGTAGGCTGCTTTCCTAGGCTCATGTACTTTGAACTGGAAGTTGACAGTGTGAGGTTTGCTTCGTGCGCTGGTTTTGTTCTTTTAATTGTCCTTCTCCAGTGAATGTCTCTAAAACCAACCATCTGATTCCAGCCAAAGTCCACTGCCTGGGTCAGACCTCCAGTATTTTTACACCATGTTGGCAAAAAACAAGTCTTTGCCAAGCATGTCGGGATGTTTGTCTTTGCCCAAGCCTCCTCCCCCAGAGCAGGGCTGGCTTCAACAGCTCCCCAAGTGCAGTGCCCTGTTTTGGCCCAAGCTGAAGCATCTGCTCCCTCTCCAGCTTTGAAAAGCAGAGCTGGAGTGGGGAAGTCTTCATGGGATGTTCATGGGATACCGTCTGGAGAGGGAACAAAGGCACAGGGAGATAACAGGGACCAGAGTTTTCATCCTGTGGGAGAATGGGGGCTGTGATTTTAAATTCAAGGTTTGTGTCAAATGTTCAACCAAAGCAGAAAAAAAAACCAAAACAAAACAAAATAAACCATGTTGCTTCATTTGACAAATCCAGTATAAAAGAAATCCTCCCTAAATCAGCCTTTTCCTGTGGAAAACTTTGATGCTGACAAAACTGAAGAATTTGCAGCATTCCTGCCCATGAGCAGCGTCCTGCTTCATGGCTGATCTGACCAGAGTTAGATCATGGTCAGACTCTGAATCCACTCAGCAGCAGTTACAGGAAATAATCATCTGTCCTTCCACATCTCTCTGGTTTCCCAGGACAGCATCAAACAGAAATTAGGCCCTCTTTCTCACAAAGGCCTGTAGATACCATCATCATCTCATTAACAGGTTGGTGTTATCCTGTAACATACTGTAACAGCAGACCTAAAAAATAAATACTATTGGATCAAATTCAGTTTTCCAAGGAAAAACAAGTTTCAGGTATCTTGCCAGCTCTCTTCCTAGTTTCTTATACAAGCAAAGGGAGAAATCACTTCCTATGCCCATACAATAAACTATTTTTATATTTGCTTTTCTTTCCATATGGATCACATATCCACAAGGGCTAATCTACCACGTCCCTTGAGGTTACATTTCTGTCTGCAGATCTAAAGTGTTATTTCCACTGTGCTTCAGTTCTACTGCTATGATCACAACCATGTATAATGTACCTAATCCTTACTTTTTAAATAAACCATTTTAAATGTATTCCTTTTTGTGTGGAGAGAGGTATGTAGATTATTTTTAACTCCCAGATTTCTCTGAGCAGAGATTTCTGCTATTTCTTCACATTTCTACCTCTTTTGATTGCAGCTGGAAACGTTACTAGAAGCCAGTATATCAGAGAAGAAAAACCTATTCTTGTGGTCCCAGGGAAGACCAAGATAAGCTTCCTTCACAACATTTCCAGTCATTTGGGTTGGAAATAAAAAAAAAAAAAAAGTAAACAAAATACTATTTTTTTAAAAAACCCACCACCTTCTTTTCCAGTTTAAACTTGCTCCATATGAGACATTCTCCTGTTCCAGTGCCTGGTCTAAGACTGGACCGGTGGCCAGAGGCACTGCAAACCACCATCAAGGAAAATAAGCCAGTGTCTTCTGAAGTGCTAGCCCCAAGCCTCTGCTTTGCCTCCACCTTTTGAAGTTTCACATTAATTTGCTTCTGAGCATCCTCCTCTCCCTGATCTTGTCCATTTTGCCTGAAGAAAGCTTGACCCTGCATGCTGAAGCTCCATGAAAGCCTTGCTCTGATCACCACCATCAAATCCCAGCAACATGAGCAGAACCAAACACAGGTCTGCAGTTGTTCAGCAGCATCTTGTGCTCCCAGACATCCCAAATCATCTGTCTATCAAAGACCACATTTCTTCTTCAAATGCTTCTTTTAACTTTACCTTTCCAGTCCTTAAGCTTCCAGATTTTCTTTCAAGACAAAGACTGCCTGCAGATCTCCAGCTGCCTGCCTCTCCCCATACCTGTGGCCAGCTGGCAGGTCTGTAGGGAGGCAGCAGATCGATCTTTTTGCGTGCCTCTGACATGCAGTAGTGAAGCCATTTAAAGCTCAAGCCTAAAGCTGATTCCCTTGAACTAAAACAAACAAAGGCTCTCCCCACATTGCTGAGTAAGTCTGTGTGTAAACAGTGACCCCAAGAGCCGTGGTTGTCTTGCTGTATGCAGGCATGCATGAAAAAAAGGATGTTGTTTGCGAGGGGGACAAACAAAGACAGACTTCTTATGGCTTCACGAAGTGGAGAAAGTGTCCAGCGAGGAGGATGTGGCATTTCCTTGGACTGAGAAAACTAACAAACATGGGAGGTGCTGAAAATAAAAGGGAATGAAGAGTTCTCTGCACCTGTCTGTGACCAGCTCATCTTACAGTCGTCACTGCCTTGCTCCAGCAGAGCTGCAGGGATCGCGTTCCGACATTGCACACCCAACACGGCCAGCAGTATTTTAAGAGAACGAGGAGGAGTGTGGGCAGTGGTGGGGAGAGTCAGTCCTGCCTGAGCTCCAAGGGGCTGCAGGGCTAGGATCATGAAGGTTGGGCAGTGTCAGGCAGTGGGGGGTCATAGCTCCTTCTTTGTGCCCAAGGGAGTCCATTAAAGAATTTAAAACCCAGCCAAAGCACATCCACGTTTGAGCTTGCCTTCAGTGACCACAGCATTTCAACCCCAGAATTAGGGAGCTTTCAGAAGTTGCCATTACTGCTACTCCTGGGTATTGGCTAGACAGAGTCAACCATGAGCGTGGTGGTCTACTACTCACCTCAAGAGCTTGAGTGTTGCTATGGAGCTGCCATCTGAAGAAAGCTGTTCGCTGAGAATATGTTTGAGCTGGCGGCAGACCAGACACCATCTCCTCTACTCTCCATTATTCTCACCTGGGAAGGGTCTTCTGCAGGACATTACCCTACAAGAAGGGAACTGCAAAGTCTGGTTAATCTGGTTGCCAGAAGAAACACAGAAAAGTGCAAGTTCTGGGGAGAGAGCCAAGGCAACGCCTCTGCTAGGGTCAAAATAATGTAATAGGTGGGCTTGAGACATCTCCTTCAGCATTTTCTCAATAAAGAACCATAATTGTGTATCTCACTCACTGTTCCTATAGTGCAATTAATTACAACCCTCCCTGCCTCCCAACAGGTCCTCATTAATAGCCTGTTTCTATTTCATGTGATATTGATTTCTAAATGCCAGCTGACACAAGGAAACTGCAGGAGTTGTTCTAGAGGATTACATACCATGGTCTTCTGGATGTGCAACCAGCCTTTGGAGTTTCTTTTGTCCTTTGCTCCTCCGGAAATCAGCTTTGCTTCTGCACTTATCCAGATGCCCACCAGCCCTCCCCGGGAGGACAGCTTTGCCTCAACGATAGGACAGATGTTCCCAGCTTGGAGATAGAGGCTGAGCTCATGGGCAGAGGAGGTTTTTGGCTCTCACCATGGTGGCTGCAAGGGCTGTAAGTGGTGATCACCAAATACCTGCTGGCAGTCCCCAAAACCAGAGAGACTGTGTCAGGAGAAGCAGGCAGCAGTGCCCATGCAAACCTACAGAGCACATGGAGAGCAGTAACCCCACAAAACAGGGTTTTTTTTCCTCAGGGATTGGTGGCTCTAGGTCATCCGGGGAGGGGGCTGGGGACAGTGTTTCACCTCAGCTGAAGTAATGAATTCAGGGAAGCTGCTGAGTTAATGTTGAAGCTCATCGAATCTCCTCGGTGCTCCCAGCTCCGCTCTGCAGGGAAGGATGACTTTTTCTCTTCTGATTTCACCGTCCTTGTTTCGTGGATATTATCAGGAAACTCAAAACTAAACCAAACCCTGAGGAATTTAGCCAGATCCGAGCACCTAAAGGAGAACAAAAAGTGTGATTCTTGTCAACACTGGAAGAGACACAAAGACTAACACCAACACAGAAATTAATGAGTTCCCACCCCTGCAGTCCTTGTAGGTTGTAATTAGTCTAAAGCACCATCATTAGCACTTGCTTCTCAGCAACCAGAACCTTGCTTTGTGCTCACATTTGCAAGCACACATTCTCTTTCTTATGCTCAACTTGCAGAGGTCTTTTAAGAGTTCGTAGCATCAAGGAAGCCAAGCCAGGATGCAGCTCCTAAGATCGACTGATGTCTAGTGAAGTTTAACAAGAGACTACTTCAAAAGCAAAGGCATTACATTTTTAATGCATGCCTTTTCTGGTTTAAAGTCTGTTCCCTTCAGGCTTTTCCATTTTCATGAGAACTCTTGGTTCTGGTTTAAATGTCAGCCTCCGATATTTCTCCCAGCCTCAACCAATCAACCATATCACACAGTCCTACAAGGTTCTGTGAGCATCTTCCTTCCGACATGCCCATAGTCTCTGGGCCCTGCCTTGCCCCATGTGCCCAGTGCCCTCCCTAGTCGCATTCAGCTCCTGTTTCATCTCACATCCCTTTGTTCATTCCCGTGACTTCCACCTTGCTGGCAGGTAGGCACCAAATGCCTATACAAGGTTCAGCCATGTCACCCTGCTCCCCAGGGGTGTCTAAGTCAGTCACAAGCAGAGCGATGTTAATGCCTTTAAGTCAAATTTCAATTACAGACACTTTGGATCAATATTTAACTTACTCTTTATTTTCTGACCTTTTCCCATGCTCCCCTCTCTCCTTTACTCCTTGCTTCAGGTTGTCCTCATTAATTTGAGCTGACACCTCTGCACCTTTGTTTTAACATCAAATTGGAGTGTTCATAAAGCAGCACCAGAGCAGCTTTGCCATTCTATTCAGATGATAACATGATATTTGCAGCTTACCACTGGCATTTTTTTAACCATTCTTTTGACATTCAGGGATGTCACCCTCCTCAGTTTGACATCACAATTGCAATGTCATATCCATAGTAGCCTCTGCATTGGCATTAGCATCAAATTAACTTTACCATCCGCTACAATATCAAGGGGAAGGAGAGAGGCTGGCCCCAGCCCTGGCAATCTGGGTTCAGGGTGATGGAGGACACTTCTGAAAGAAGAGGAGGGTGTGTTGGGTGACTGCTGGGGTTACTGCCTAGAATCATAGGATTGTTTTGATTGGAAAAGACCTCTGAGATCATCAAGTCCAACCACTGACCCAACACCGCCTGGCCACTAAACTCTGTCCCAAGGTGCCATGGCCACACATTTTTTTAACACCTCCAGGGATGGTGACTCCACCCTGGGCAGCCTGTTCCCAATGCCCAATGCCTGACCACTCTTGCAGGGACAAAAAATATGTTTCTAACATCCAACCTAAACCTCCTCTGGTAAAACTTGAGAAATTTCCTCCTGTCCTATCACTTGATACTAGGGAGAAGAACCAGCATCTCACTCCAGCTTCCTTTCAGAGAATTGTAGATGGCAAGCTTGGAAAAGACCTCCAAGATCACTCAATCATCAACCCAACACTAACCATATGCATTGAGGCAAGCCTGGATGGTGGGAGAGCAAGTGAGCACTCCAGAGCTATTGCACATGAAAAAATAGGGAAAAGATAGCAACAATATCCCTAAAACAAAAACAACCAACCAAACAAGCAACCAGAAAAGACTACTGAGAATACTTAAGGTTAATTTAAAAAATACTATTACAAAAATAGTCCATAAAATACATTTTCTTATCTTGCCACTTTCTAAATGCCACAGTTCTGGGCTCTGGAGGGGCATCCTGAGCTCCTCATAGAAGCTGCCTTGGTTTGCAGGCTCCAGGCCTGTAAAACTATTTAGGAGGAGGCTGAAGTGAGGCTGTAGCTGTTATAAACACAGCTGGTTACAACCCAGCCGAAAAGTTAATCCCCCCATTAATGTCTATTTCTGGGCATGTCGCAAGGCAAGGGATGACAGCTTTGAACGGCGACTCTGAGCCAGCCCGGGCAGCTCCTGGGAATCCAAAACAATCCCGTTGGGATGGGGTGGAAAGCCAAGCCGTGCCGGGCGCTGCTCGCCTTACGTGCATTAATAGCTGGCGGCCGTGGCGGCTGACACAGCCCAGCAGCTGTCTCAGCCCAGCAGCTGTCTCCCCACTGCCAGCCTGGGGCTGACGTCTCCAAAGGCTCCGATGCACCAGGATCTGGGGAGACCTCGCAAAGCAGCAGGCAGGCTCCGCCGGGAGCATCGACCCGGAGCAGGATGGATGAGAGCAAACCCCTGAAGGTCCGGCTGACGTTCTCGGTGATCCTGGTGGGCGTCTCGCTGCTCTTCGCAGCCGTAGTGACTGACCACTGGGCCGTGCTGAGCCCCAAGGTGAAGGAGTACAACGCTACCTGTGAAGCAGCTCACTTCGGGCTATGGAGACTCTGTATAAAGAGGATTTTTATGCAGGAGCAAGGTCCCAAAGAGAAGGGCTGTGGGCCCATAAGCCTGCCAGGAGGTAGGTGACCACCCACCCAATGCATGGGGAGAAAGCAGCAGGCACTCACACCAGGCTTTGCTTAGGAGGTTGGAGGACGTGGCAGGAGGAAAACTGGGTCCATGTTCCTGTGGCAGTGAATTTGGCACGGGGCTGCATGGGGCTGTTCTCATGTGGGTCTACAAACTCCCCTCCTTTGTCATCCCTCCTGCTGCAAGCCTGGGCCCTGGTGCCTTGTAGGGCTGTTTGTGACCATATTTGAGTCCCTTGCACCACAGCAGAAGTGGCAGTGAGAAGCTGAGGAGGATGGGACAGGGTGGGAATCATGGGGTGCAATTCAGGCAGAAGAGATACTGCTGATCTCAGCCAAGGGTTCCACAGTACCCAACAACTGCTGATGACAGCAAGCAAGAAAGATTTATAGGTCCACCATACATTGCTGGGTCTTGGGGATTTCCAGATCCATACGGGTATGAAAGAGCAACCTGTCCATGGTGGGCATTAGGTTACCTCCAAGCTGTTTCAAGAGCAACCATTCCTCTGGGCAGAAAGAAGGACCAGCAGTACATTTTGCCAGCTCCCCCTCCCCCCTCCCCCCATGCCCCGCCTCCCCCCCCCCAAAAAGATGGTGCCATAAACTGCATTTGAAGCAATTTCTCAACAACTTTATGAGCCTCCTCACCTGCGGGTGGAGGCAGCCTTGTCCCACCTATGTCTCCACCATGGGTTTCTTTGGTGCAATCAATAGGGAGGGTGGTGGGGGGAGCAGGCCGGGCTGCTGTCTGGGATGAGTGTCACATTCCCATGGCAAGAGCTGCTCTTCATGCTCCTGCTGATTGCCAAGTCAGCAGCGTTCATGCTGCACACATTGGGACACTCCCTCCATGGCAGGGCTAGGTTGCTTCTTTAGAAGGCTTGTAGGGTGCTGGATGCTTTCCAGAACACCAATAACAGGATTGCCTTCCTGTTAGACTCTGTCTGAAATGAAATGTATATATTAACAAATTTCCTGTGGAAAATCTTCCTGTCCAGGCTGGCCCTTCATTGCCTGTGCTGCTGTAGTTCTTTATCTCTTTGGCTAAATTCCATGCTCTGGAGAGAGGAGCTCAGGCACAGCCTTCACATCTGCCTCTAACCAAATTTGGGAGTGTGTCATCCATATGCTTAATGTCTCTGTGAAGGTACTTAGAGGCTTAGAAGCCTTTTCCTCACCATGTGCCTTTCCAGAGGAAAACTTCCACAAAAGGAAGAAACAGTCAAACCTGGGGGATAATCACCAAAACTGCTCAACCACAGGGTAAATATAACCCTTGTAAACACCCAGCTGGCTGTAAAAAGGAGCCTCTCAGGCAGGGTAGCAAGAAAGCAGCCCCTGTCTTTGACAGACACCAGCATGTGTTTGCAGAGGCATTGAATTATACCCCAATGCTGCTGTTCTGTGGGGAACAGTGAGTAATGGGGTGGTGATAGAGGGGCTGAGCTGTTCACCCCATCCCACATCTAGTTTTCAAGGGATCACAGAATGGTGGGAGGTGGAAGGGACCTCAGGAGATCACTTAGTCCAACCTCCCCACTGAAACAGGTTCACCTAGAGCATGGAATTGTTTGGGTTAGAAAAGCCCTTCAAGATCAAGCAGTCCAACCACTCTCTAACTCTACTAAGTCTGGTGCTAAACCATGTCTCTCAGCACCACATCTGCCTCTTCTAAATACCTTCAGGGATGGGAATTCAACGACCTCCACAGGCAGCTTGTTGAGGATTGAGAACCCTTTCAGTGGAGAAGTTTCTTCTAATGTCCAACCTAAACCTCCCCTGGTCCAACTTGAGGCCTTTTCCTCTTGCCCTATCACTTGTTTCTAGCGAGAAGAGACCAACCCCCCACCTGGCTCCAATGTCCTTTCAGGGAGTTGTAGAGAGTGAGAGAAGGTCTCCCCTCAGCCTCTTTTTCTCCAGATGATTTTTTTTAAGATAATTTGGACGGTATCCTGTCTCATAATCAGCATGAGAGATTCCCAAGGGTGAAATTTGCTTCTCAATTATCAGATACATATTTTCACCCTTGTTTTACTCGCAGCAGGAACACGAGCAAGGGTGGAAGGGGGGAGCAAAGTCCCTGCTGACCCAGGCTGCTAAAGGCTGCTGCCTCCTCAGGGCTGCTGCTGGATTGATTTCACACTTCTGGGAAGAGCTGCTGGCAGGGAAACACCGGGGCTGGGAAACCTGTGGTGGCTGAGAAAATGTGAATGAACAAAGGTGCAGTAAGACAGCAGATGTGGGCACCCCTGTTCCTGAAAATCATCAGACACAAGCAGCCATGGCTGCCAGGACAGGAACAGAAACACAAGAATTGATTGCTGCATTAATAAGCATTTAGCAGCCGCTCCCCGGAGAGGAAATGGATGGCACCATTAACATTATTTATTAGCTTTGGAGCTCAGCACAGTGTGAAATGGGGAGGGTGCCTGGGCTCCCCAGCCACAAAGCAGGGATGTGATTTAGGCAGGGCTTTAAAATTTTACAGCCCTCTTCCGAGGATGTTGACAAATTGGAAAGGGTTCAGTATCCTGCTGTAAGGAATAAAAGCTCGGGGAGATGGCTGTAAAAACGGACACGTTCAGATTAACACTGAGGGAGACAGGTTTAACTGGGGCACTGGGCACTGGGGCAGTTTATTAGTGGTTGTAAACTGAGCTTGCCTTTGTTGCCAGTAACTCCAGTGGAGGTGGTGTTCTCTCGTGCTCCTGCATGCTGGGCAGCAGCAGAGAGAATGGTCTGAGGCCCATGTGTGCTGCCAGCAGGTTAAAGAAGTCCTGGTAAAAGTGGGAACAGAAGTTCAGGCAACTGGAGAGGAAAAGTGCCTGAGCAAATGAGTTACCAGCAGGGCTGTCTCACTCCGTGTGTCCATGCAAGAGACTCACACTGCAAGAGTGGTATGAAATTCAACTATTTGGCGATACTATCTCCAAAACTCAGTGCCTGTCAACAGCCTCCCCTGGCTTGCTGGCCAGAGCAGAGCCCAAGGTCTGCCCCTTCCACCAGCCAGCCCTCACCTTAACACCTCCTCTACTCACAGCAGTAGGTCCTGTCTCCCAAACAGAAACCTCACATTAAAATCCAGGTTTTTCTAAGCCTGCCACAAACCCCTACATGCTGGTGTTCAGCTTAGGGTCAATTGCAAGGTGGGCTCCAGCCCCTTCCCAGCCTGCCGCTTCAGTGCTCATCGGTGACAGCTGACACCTGAAACTCTTCGTGGCCCAAACATCATGTGGACTATCTACCCTTTCTTCCCCCATGAAGTCTCTATATTGCAGACTCTCAAGGTTCCACCGCTCAATGGGACTGCACTTCTGCTGCACCCAGCCCCATGGCAGAGAAGGTTGGCTCTGCATACACAGATGAAAGCTGGGTTAGGTGGGGCCTGGAGTGACCTGGTCTAGTGGAAGGTGTCCCTGTTCATGGCAGAGGGGTTGGAACTAGATTATCTTCAGAATCCCTTCCAACCCAAACCATTTTGTGATTCTGAGTCTATGTGGCTCATTTGCTCCTACACAGTGGTCATCCATAGTGGATGCCACAAATGGTGGATCTGAAGGGAAGGGACCAGGAGGTGTGTAATGGTAGGGAACATGTAAAGGGGAGGACACTGTGTGGTAAAATACAATTTACAACTTTGAAGCCATAATGACCACAGGGCCCCTGGGCTGTTCCCATCAGCACCCTGAGGTAACCTCATGGCAGAGGCAATGCAATTAGAGGTGGAGAGAAACAAAGATTGCCACACAGTTTTCATCCTTTATAAAACCCATTTAAAATCCTATCCATTATGTAAATGTAGTGTGACACAAATGGGCTTTTCTCTTATTAATGATGGCACCAGAGAGGCATTGAAGTGCCTCAGTTCTCTTGAAAAGCAGGGAGCCTTGTAGAAACAGGTAGTCCCAGCTCAGCAGAGCACCAAAACATCTTGAAACTGAACAAAATCTATCATTTCACCAAGCCCAATCTGGTTTTTTTTTCCCACAATAAATGCATTTTCCAAAAGCACCTCCCCTGGAGCTAACTCCCTCCTGTGATAACCCCATTTATTGTACCTTGGCTTTGCTATAAGCTACAAGACAGAGAGGCAGCTCTGTTTCCTGAAGACAAATCCATCTCTAGAAGAAAGGTTTTGTGTGTTCTTTGTCTGAGGAGCCTTCACAGACTGAAAGGTGGACTGGGCTGGTTTGCTTCACCTGTAATGCAGACAGAGCTGTGCTGTGTGCCTATCACAGTGCCTGAATGGCTTCACTTTGGCCTTTGTACAGTCAATGCACCTGAGGATCCTTCGAGTTCAGTCCTTTCAGGGAGTTCATTAAAAGCCAAACAAAACAGGCCACATGAAAGTATCCCAGTTTCATCCCCTCTTCCCTCCCTTTTAGCACAGGAGCCCAAGGATCCCCAGCTGGAATCACCAGACATGATGCCCAACCTCAGCCACCACCCAGTCTCTGGCAGAGGCAAACAACCTCCACTCTAGGGCTCAGAATTTGCAATTTTACTCACAGAGTTCAAATGTGCTTCCTCCAGTTGTTTGCAAGGATAATAGAGAACCAATGAGGAGATGCTAGAGCTGAACACTAACCGGGTCTCCAGCAAGGAGAAGCTGCAAATGAAATAAAAGTCACCTCATAAAATTAAGTAGATAGGAGTGTCTCAAAGGAATTTTCACTAGCAGGCACAAAAGTGCTGCTTTACAGCTGCCTATCTCCTGGGAGAGAGAAAATAAATCCTCCTTGAATCAGTAACTCCAACATTTGCCATTTACACGACAGAAAAAAACACAACACTAGAACCAGCAGAGGTCTTCTTGCTGTAAATAACATCCAAATGTGCCCTGAGGCAGGAACCCCACATGGTGCTGTACGCAGGTTCTGGCTCAGGCTTTACCCCATGACCTACACTGAATCAGCCTCTCCCAGTCTGGGTGCTGGAGAGGATCAAAAAGTCCTCCCAGACTTTCTCGCAGCATCTCCTGTAAAGTGTTGCATCTCTGGACAAGAGATGCTGTTGTCAACCAAGCAGGCCCTTGCTGCCTGCAGCACCTGTGTTCACGCAGCCTTGGCCTGATTTCCCAGTCTGATGGGAGAGCAGCTGGGGTGCAGGAGGGGTGCTGGGGCAGGTGCCCAGTGTGTCCTCTCCAGCCCAGCTTCGCAGAATAGTGCAATCAGAGCTGGCGCCGCTCAGCACGTCCCTGTGATTGCACCCTTCCAGCCAAATTCCTGGCGAGCAACTGTTCTCCCAGCTCCACACCCCTCCAAACCTTCAATTAAACCAGTTATAAATAGCCAGAACACCCTCCACCCTAACCCTGCTGCTGCCAAAATTCCGACTCAGCAGGTCCTCGCCAGACCCTTCCCCATCCCACTGCGGCTGAAAGCCTGTAGTGTATCTCCTGATGGCAACGGCAGCCCTGCACTGGCTGGATCTCACTGGGCTGAGTACCAAATGATAACATGGCCACTGAGAGACTCAGCTTACCAGCTCCCCTCCCCACATATCCTCCTGCCCCACAATCTTGATCCCTGTGGACTTCACAACCACTCTATCAGTACCTGGCAGTACTCTCATGTTAAGTCCAGAGAAAGGAACTTCATGAAGTTTCCATTATCCAACTCTGCCATCTTATCAAATCCACTGCTCTGATGAGAGTGAACTTTGGTAGAGGCAGGTTGTGGAAAAGCCTCTATGCCCTTGACTCATATGGATCTGATCAGCCTTCCCTTTTCTGGACAACTGTTTGTGGCTTCACATAGATTCTGTCTTTCTTTAAACGACAGCCAACCCCCCTGCTGCTCAATGTCCCTGTTATAAACCATCATGTGCTTTGCTGCATCACAGCAGCCTCACCTCTGTCACCCTGTTACACGGTGACAACCTCCATCCATCCAGGAAACTCCCCTGGGCTGCTTCCCACTGCCAGCCACAGCTGCACAGGGGGCTGTGAGCTGGAGGAGGGAAGAGCTAGGAGGGAGAAGGTGTGTGAGGACATTCCATCCTCTATTTCTGGAGTCCCAGCTCACTTCAAGAGTGCTGACTCCTCTGGAGCTGCTGGGCTGATGCTGCTGGGGAGTGGGTTGGCAGTGATGAGGAGAGGTGAGCTGAGATACCACCTCAGCTGTGGACACAACAGGTCTCATCACCAGGAAATACAGTGACAGAGAGAGGCAGAAACGTGTGATGGCCAAGGACAGAATGAGAAAAATTATCTGTACTTTGCATTTTAAATAGATGAGCAATCAGTGTGCAGAGAGCTGTTGGAGGGAGCAGCCCATAAAAGGTGTCAGAGGGGGTTTCAGCCTTGTCCATTCTGGAGCTGGTGTCCTGGTATGTGTATGCCATCCACCTGCTTCCAAGTAACACAAGTCCAGCTGCAATTTTGCAGCATCACCAAGAACAGGGAACCTTAAAAACACTGCAAGTTTAATACATCAATAAAAATCAAATTCGGTTTTCCTGCATTTGATCAGAGGTTTCCAGGCACACACAATTCAATTTCCTGTTCTCTTCCAGAACACAACTGCTCCTACTTCAAGCACTTCACACCAGGACAGAGATCGGAGGTATTTGAAGTAACCACCCAGAAAGGTAAGAATGATCCTGAAAAATGGTTTCTAAGGTAAAGAGGTCCCCATAATGAGGGTTCAGACAGACCTGGTTCCACTGAAAGCAGTAGAGGAATTTCTATGTAAAAAAAAATGTAAAGAAAATGCTCTGAACAAGGACAAATTCCGGATTTTACATCAGAAAAAATTCTTTCAGGCTGCTCCAGCACATAGTAAAGAGAAAAACTAAGGAAATCATAATAAAGCAGTGGCCTGAAAAGCAATGAGAACAAAGAGGGAGCTGCTGTTCCCTTTCCCAGAAGTTGCTCCCATTTGATGGGAGCTAATTAGTAACAGGGGGGTGGGGGGGAGGGGGAATTCTTCATGATTTTGCCTGGGAGATATTTTTTTTAATGGCTTGAAAGGCAAATATTGTCAGGCACTGAGATGTTCACACATGGCTACATGTGTTAAATATTAAACTAATCTGAAAATGAATGCAGTATGTAAATGAAGACCTGAATAATTCAGTTAGCAATTCCCCCCCCGCCCCCTACTCCAGCACTGGAGGGTGGGGGACGCATTCAGCCTGCATCTGAGCTGGCTTAGCAAAAACCTGTGGAGGGGTTAATCCCATGTCCTGAAGAGCTGGCCTTCCACAGAGCTGGAAATCATTGTCTTGTAGTGTGTGTGGGGAAAGATGCTCTGCAAACACTTCAGCTCTGGCTTCCTGCCCATGTTTGCCTGCTTAGGTTGTGAGCCCTGTGGAGCACTCAGCTGTCCTGCACCCGTACAGCACTGGCACCATACATGGGGACCCTGTTGGGGCTCTGCAATACAGACAGAATAAAAATAGAGCTGTCTATTTACACTGGAAGCAGAGTGTGGAGCGATGGCAGAAATGAGAGTGGAGCCCAGGAAGGCTTCAACAATAAAGTCTATACAGCAGAGCTGAAACAGCTCCAGCCCAGAGCTTCACCAGACCAATGCAGGTGCCATTTGCTCTTGCAGTAAGCACCCAGAAAGTTCCCCTCCTGCTCTGTTGTTATACCCTTTGCATTCAAGAGAGACATGACCAATACTTGCCCCTGATTTTATTTAGAACGAGAGGAAACAGCCTTAAACTGCATCAGGAGAGGTTTAGGTTGGACATAAGAAGAAACTTCTTCACTGAAAGGGTTCTCAAAGACTGGAACAGACTCCCCAGGAGGTGGTTGAATCCTCCTCCCTGGAGATGTTTAAAAGAGGAAGAGATGTGGTGTTGAGGACCATAGTTCAGCACCACACTTACCAGAGTTAGAGAATGGTTGGACTCCGTGACCTTAGAGGTCTTTTCTAACAACAACAATTCTGTGATAAAGGCAGCACACAATCACCAGAACCACCTCTCCACAGCAGCAGGACTGTACCTTTCTGTGAGTGACCCCCTGCAAAGTCGTCACAGATGATGGGAGCCTACTCACCATTTGCCTACATTTGCATCTTTTGTTTGCTTTGACAGAATACAGCATCTCAGCTGCAGCCATTGCCATCTTCAGTGTTGGCTTCGCAATCATTGGAACAATCTGCGTCCTCTTATCCTTCAGAAGGAAGAGAGACTATCTGCTGAAGCCAGCATCTATGTTCTACACCTTTTCAGGTAAGAGGCTTGGTGCTCACACGCTTGTTCATAGGACAACATACAGAAATGTAGATGGGTTCTGGGAGAAGGGAGACACTTTTAAAAACACTTTAAAGTGGCTTTTTCTTCCTAGCCATGGGCAGACTGCAAGTCCCTGAGTGGTGCTCTGGCTTAAGAGCTCTGCAAAGGTCCTGCTCAGCAAGCGTTGTCCAACAGCTTTCTTGTCTGTTCTTTCTTCACCTGCCTCTAAAAGGGGCATTTCTAGCAAGCCCCAGTGTCAACCCCAGTGGAAACCAGGTGCATGCACTATTCTGTCTCATTTATTTAGTGTCAAACCAAAGAAAGAGCTGATCCAGGCCCAAAATGCACCACTGTCTCCCAAAAGCTTGAAGGCTATATTTTCACAGGAGCTGGTAATGCCTTGACATGCCACAGTGACTGATAGACAGAGGTGAAAATTGTCACCACAGTGAAAATCTGGCTCAGCCTTTAGCAAAACTCCCTGGAGATTGGAATTATTCCTCCAGTGCTTTGAGTTTCCCACCCTAGCCTGCCTAAAAGATCACACTCAACAAATCAACACTGACTTGGGAGACCTGGGTTATAGCAGAGCTCTAAAAGCAGTTGAAACTAGTGACTCACCTGTGAATCTCACTGTGATTCCTGTGTGCAAAGAGACAGAAGAGGTGGGCAGTTAAGGCTGAACATTTGACAGCTGGGTGTTCAACCCACTGCTCCCATCTTCCTTCAGGCCTTTGCATCATCATCTCTGTCGAAGTCATGAGGCAGTCAGTGAAGAGGATGATCGACAGCAAGGACACGGTCTGGATTGAGTACAGCTACTCCTGGTCCTTTGCCTGTGCCTGCTCGTCCTTCGTCCTGCTCTTCCTCTGCGGCCTTGGGCTCCTGCTGATCGCGCTGCCTCGCTTCCCCCAGAACCCCTGGGAGACCTGCATGGATGCAGAGCCGGAGCACTGATGGTCCCAGCACTCACAGAACAAGCCAGAAAGTGGTTCTGAAAATACTTGTCTTTTTTGAAATGCCTGGGTCTCACCAGACCACATGCTCTCCATTCATTCAGTCAGCACTGAGCCAAGGCCTGCTCAGTTCTAGTCATTGCTTTGTTTCTTCTCTTCTTTTTTTCTTTATTTTCTATGGAAGCAAAAGGAGCATTCAGCACCAGCATGGGTCATGGGTGAATGGACATTCTCTGTGCCAGTCTGGGGATGCCCTAGGCTGATGCAGTTGGGAAAAAAAAACTATAGAATCGTAGGATGGTTTGGGTTGGAAGGTCTGGTTCCAACCCCCACCAGCACCACGGGCAGGGACACCTTCCACTGACCAGCCTGCTCAAGGCCCTGTCCAACCTGGCCTTGAACACCTCCAGGGAGGGGGCATCTACATCTTGTTACAGTGCCTCACCATACTCACTCTAAAGAATTTCTTCCTACTATCCAGTCTAAATCTCCCCTCTTCCAGCTTGAATCCATTGCCTCTCATCATATCACTACAAGCCTTTTAAAAATGTCCCCTCCCAGCTTTATTTAGGCCCCCTTCAGGTACTGGAATCTGTGTGGGAGGCAGGTTGTGCCACAAAGACAGCTCTTGTAGGGAGAAGATGTTTGGTGTAGCTGGGTGGAGATCCATGAGGGTTACCAGGCTCTTAGAGTGAGAAATTTTGCAGAGAGTCCATTTCCCTGATCATGTCCTACTCCTCTCCTTGAGAAGGGTGGTTTAGCTCATCCCTCTGGAATAAGTTGGAGGTCCTTATGCTATTCTGTTAAATTGCTACCATTTGAAAAGAAAAACAAACCAGCGAACAATTCAAAACAGCCCCAACCAACACAGAAACCTTTGCCTAGCAATGGGATGAAATTTTCCCCCTCAGATTTACACCCTGCAGTTGCAGTCTTTTGAAGCAGACAATAAAAACCCCTAAGACAGTTTTTGTTTTGCTTAAACTTTGATGGTGAAGCCAAGAAGTACTGAACATCAAGAATGACATTTTCCTGTAATAAAAAGTACAATCTTCCAGTAGCATGGGTTTCTGGAAACTGATGTTGATGGGTGAATCACTTGGTCCATCAAATTGTGGTGGGTCCAGACTGACAGTGTAATTCTGGGTGGTGTTTACTGCAGGAAGCTCTCATTTGTTCCTCCTGAATGGGCTCTTTGTGAGCACTGTGCTTAACTCACAGTGTATGCATCTAAACCTACACTTTGGGAAGAGTCCTTTACAGTAGTTGCCAAGAAGGAAAGGACATAGACAAACCCCGGGGAGACTCAACCCCCAAACCGCTGCAGAAGTGCCTCCCTGTTTAGACAAGCTTGGTGAAATGCACCACTGCAGAACACTGATGGGGGCTGCTGCACAGCTCCTGCACTGCTTGCCCACTGGCACCACTGTGGTGGGTTGAGCCTAAAATTACCCTTACCACTCAGGGAAACTAGGAGGAACTGGAGGTTCTGTGTTGGTTTGGAATATCTCCAGAGAAGGAGACTCTACAGCCTCTCTGGGCAGCCTGCTCTAGGGCCCCAGCACCCTCACTGCAAAGATCTTTCTGTAAGTTCAAGTGAAACCTCCTGGGTTCCAGTTTGTACCCATTGCCCCTTGTCCTGTAACTGGGCACCACTGAAAAGAGCCCAGCCTCATCCTCACGACCTCCACCCTTTAGCTTTTGATCAGCATTGATTAGATCCCCTCTCAGGCTGCTCTTCTGCAGGATGAACAGCTCCAGATCTTTCAGCCTTTCCTCCTCAGAGAGATGCTCCAGGTCCCTCAGCATCTTTGTGGCCCTCCTCTGGGCTCTCCCCAGTAGTTCCCTGTCCCTCTTGACCTGGGAAGCCATGAATTGGACACAATACTCCAGGTGCAGCTTCACCAGGGTGAGTACAGCAGCAGACGGGTGTGGTGTTTTTTGGTTTTTTTTTCCACGGTTCAATTTTCAGAATCTGCTCAACATTTCCCCCTGGATTAGCAAAATGCAGAGGTAAAACATGTAAACCACCCAGTAATTGAAAAAGCAGGAGAAAGGGAAACTGCAGTGTCCTTCTCTCTCTGTGCTCAGCTGTCCACCATTCTAAAGAAAAAAATGGGAACAAGAAATTTCTGATCACTCTGAAGAGATCTGAAACGTGTTTGAACATAGCAAGAGGTCACCCACCAGTTCTGCTCTGGTCTGAGGGGCTGCCCATTGTCCTGCCATCAGCCAGATCCACTTTGAGCAAGCTGAGCCACAGCAGCCCCCAGCCAGGTTCAGGCACATCTCCATTTTCCCATCAGCAGAGTGGCAGTGAGAACAGAAGCCTTTTGTGCAGTTGCATTAATGTTTTTCAGGCTCCTTGAAGATAAAAAGCACTACAAGTAACACATGCATTAGAAAGTTTGGGGCTGCAGCATTCATTGGTGCTCAGCTCTGAGTGTGAGCTGGGGAACTCTGCCTGTCTCTCATCATGAGACAACTGCAAGTCTTCAAGCTGTCACTGAACCACTGTGAAATGCTAAATGGTTTTGAAATCTTATTTTTGGGTACAGAGCTGACATTTTTGATTTGCATTTTCCTTGTTCAGGAAAATAGAGGCTAATTTCTAGGGAGATCCTTTACACATGAGACCAGAAAGGCAGGTGTTCAGTGTGACCCCTGTGGTGGCTGACCCCAGGTTGGAGTATCCAAACATACTCAGTGCAGAGTAATCTAAGCACAGCAGCTGGCAGGCACAAAGGCATCCCCAGCTCAGCCATCACCATCATCACCACCCCTCCTTGGACACGAAGTGGGTTGAGATAAGTGAGGTTGAGAACGTGGGCCTAAGCTCATCACCTCATGCAGACTGGTGGCATGTCCTGTGCCCCCAGGAAGCCTTCATCCATCAGCCAAGGAGCTGCTTACTCCCACTCATGACACTCAAGAGCATGATATACCTGTTTCAGATCAACAGACCCTGGCTCACCTGTCTCATGGGTGGTCCTTCTTGTGCCAGGGCTGAACTGCTTCATCCAAGCTCCAGTGAGGGCAATGGAAAGAGTGAGTGCTGGGGTTTGACCTGGATCCAGAGCTTTTACAGCCTCTCTGGGCTCATTTTACTCATGAAGCAAATAAAACTCAAGGCAGTGAGACCGTACACCCACAGACAGCAGCTGAGCAAGATGCCTCCTCAACTTGCTGAGCTTTATTCTGTCTGCTCCAAGTTGGGGCTTTTGGATCATTCATTATTTCCTGTGGTCCCTCAAAGGCTGAGAAGTGTGCAGATGACTTAATTTTCTTTTTCTAGATATTAAGAAATGCTGATGAGGGACCTGTCCATTAAATTGGTCATTGGCATTCACAGTGGGAAAGGCTCTGCTGCTGTGGCAGGTTTGCTCTGCCACAGCTAAATCTCTCTGCCAGGGAGCTGATGATGTGTTGGAAAGAGTTAATAAAAGTAATTTGCCTCCACAAATTAAAAAGAAGACTAACATGTAGGGTGGGAGGGAGCTGTAATCAGCTGCAGTTTTCATTCTTTCAGCTGAGCAAACAGCAGGGAATGGCCATCAAAACTTCAGGAATGTCACATGAAAACATGAAAGAAACATCCTCACTGGCAGGGAGCCCTCAGGGAGAGAACCTGGCTGCTACACAACCAACAGGAGCATATGTGGGTTTGGAAGACAGCCAAAGAACCAAGTGAGAAACATGGACCAGAGAGAGGAAGAGGTGAATAAACCAAGTGTCTACCACCAGCCACCATGATTTCAGCATGGATGCTGCCACTACCAGACCCATGAGCATCTTTGGTCATGGGGTCCTTGGGCACAAACCACTCACTACTCTGTAAACCAACATCACTGCCAGTCCCCTCCTCAGGGCACCCACAGTGAGGTGTCCCAGGGCACTGTGGGTGACACCACTATGAGATTTTGGTTGCTGAAGCCTGCCCATCCCACCGCAAAGTCGAAGTGTTACAGCTCAGAGTCAGCACAACACAAGATGTGAAGCTGTCTGTTTACGTAAGGGTTCCTGGTAGGCACAAGGCACAGAGAGAATCTGCTTCCCTTATTTTTAAATGCTGTGTTGTGTGAAGTTAATGTGCAGAGAAGGTGCCAGACTAACAACCCTGAAGAACAAAACTGCCTGTTTAGCAAGCAGCTCGCTGAGCTCTCAGAACAGCACAGTCTGCAGAGGCACCGCAGCAGGGACAACCCACAGCCCCAGCCAGGCAGTGGACAGAGAGCTCACCCCAAGCTCACAAGTCAGCCAGGCTCAGAGCACAAAAGGGAGCACAGATGGGTGCATGCAGTGAGGGTTTCCTTCAGAAACCTCAGTAGAAACCCCTACTTCTCCCTTAGTCCATGCCTGGAAAGGGCCAGCACATGCATTATGCACCAGGGGAGATTTAGATTGGATACAAGAAGAAAATTCTTCCCTGAAAAGGTTCTCAGCCACTGGCTACCCAGGGAGGTGGTTGAATCCCCATCCCTGAGATGTTTAAAAGACACAGTAACGTGGTGCTCAGGGCCATGGTATAGCACCAGACACAGTACAGTTAGGGAATGGCTGGACTTGATGATCTTAAGGGCTTTTCCAACCAAAATGGTTCTATGATGTTTGTGTGTTTGACCACCCTGGCATGGACTCCACATAGGAAGGCACATGTATACTTATTCACTTCTGTAGCTTCCTCATGGCCATCACCTCCTTTTTCACTTTAATTTGTGGACATCACTTTCAGAAAGTCGAGAATTTGCCCCCCCTGCAAGGATGAGATCCTTGGCCCTGCTGCAGAGAAGCACTTTCTCTCTGGGGCTTGGCAGCTCTTGGGAAACACACCTGATACAAGAGATCACCAGTATCTGGAGATGGTGGTTTGCAGTGCTGCACCCTGCCAGCCCTCAGAAGGGCCCTGGGGATCAATACCAAGCCCTTGGGCTCCATCCAGTGTACTACAGTTGGACATTTACACACCAGGAAGCTGACTAATATGCAGGAATGCTTTATGGCATAAACTTCAGGTTAAACTTCATTTAAAATAAGCTTCCACCTTCCATGGTGGCACAGTGCCCCTTGCAATGATGTATTACTTCTGCAACTGAAATAACTAGAGTAATAGGCTGCTCTATACCAGAAACTACACACAATAGAATCACAGAATGCAAGGACCTGTTCTAAATGCCCCCATTTAAATTATTTCCCTGTTCCAGTATCATCAAGGGGCAAGAAAAGAGCATCACATCTTTGTTTTGACAGAAGCAGAAGATGAGATTGTTCTTGCTTTGCGACACTTGATCGACGTTCTGGCTCCTATGAAGCTACTGAACATAAATTCAAGCCACACAAACATCACACTCTGCATCTAGACAGACACTGAGCTGCTCCTCTGCTTTCTTCAAGGAAATGCAGAGACGGGAATGAATTCAGATTTCTGACTTTCTTTTTAGCAGAGGCAGCGGCAAAAGGCTCTTTTGGTAGGGCTGCATCCCAAGGCTCTGGTTGTGTTGTGCCCACTATGACTGGTCTCACTGGGAGCACCATGATGGCTTTAGAGCTGGTCTTGTGGAAGTGTTTGCCCCTCAGAAGGGAACAAATTGTACAGAAAATGGACTGACAAAACAGATTCATAGAATGGTTAAGGTAGGAAGGGACTTCAAAGATCATCTCGTTCCAATCTCCCTGCCGTGGGCAGGGACACCTTCAACTAGCCCAGGTTGCTGAAGGCCTCATCCAACCTGGCCTTGAACACCTCCAGAAAGAGGGCATCCACAACAGCCCCAGCTCTTTCAGCCTGTCCCTGTAGGAGAGGTGCTCCATCTTCTAACTAGTCTGGGGTAACTCAGATGAAAGAGCACTTGCTGTAAGGTATCAGAACCCTCTATGAAACCTTCAGCAGGTACAAACTTTTCAGTGTTTCTCAGCTGAAGTTGCCAACCACCTCCCACGCTCACCAAAAAAAAACCAAAAAACCAAACACCCACACCACAAACCAAAAACAAACCAAAAGAACCCAAACACTGGAATGATTCAATCCTTGCTCCCTGACACCAGCAACAAAAAGATGCTGGTATGAGTATCGCTCCCCCAACAGCAAGAGCCCATATTTCATGTCAAGGAATATGAGGTGCATGCTTTTATAGGCACCATAGATCATCACCGTGGGTCTTGACAAGTTAATTGTCTGCAGTTTTTCTAGGAAAACTAGAAACTTTAAAAAAACAACCTTAACAACAAATGAAATGAGTTGAAAGATGAACAGAGCATGGAGCATCCCGGGCTTATTGCTCTGGGAATGTGTGGATTCTGATATGCTTGAGTGGAGTCTGAAAAAGAGGATTTGGAGTGGTCCAACATGCTGTTCTCAGTGCTGCTTATAGCAGAGATATTAATACAGAGCAAAAGAATTGCTTATGGAGCATGATCTGTGCAAAAAAAAAGAAAAAACAGCTGAACTTGACAAACCTGAGAACAAAACATTAATTAATCAAAGTAGAGAATGGTACTCATGGGGTTTGTGAAGTCCACAGCAGCATTCACAGGCTGCTGAGGGTCAGGCCTGCCATAGCCTATACAATTAAGTAAAACAGTACAAATTATGCTGGATGACAACTTCCAGGAGAAAATATGGATGCAAGGTTCCAACTAGGCAGCTTTTATGCAGAACAGCTATTTATTGGTTGCATGGTGGAAACACTTCAGGCTGCCACATGAATAGCAGCTAAGCATTATCTAGGGGGAGGATTTATTCTAGACAGAATGGAGAGGGGAAACTCTTGGATATGAGAAGCTGGACTTTGTTGCAGACCCAAGAACACGTTCCCAGGTGGATCCACTACACTTCAATATCCTACAGAGAGGAAATACCAGCACACAGCAGCAGAGCCTACAGCAACCCCAGAGCTACTGAGGTGAGGCTGGGATGTACCCCAAAAGCTCTGCCTGAGCCCTTGGCTGCAGGGGGGCTCTTTTCAGAGGAAAGGCAGGTGCAAACCAGGCAACCTGTGGACAAACACATCCCACACCATAACAAAGGTCACCCAGGACAACAAAGGACACCTCAAAAGGTGTGAATGTTGTTGTAGAACCCATGTCCAAGTGACCCCTGGGCTGAGGAAGGAGAGCAGCATCTCCTCAGCTTTCTTGTTTTAACTGAGGAAGGCAGAGTTTACAGCTCAGGGTTTCATATGAATTCAGTCTTCCAATCAACACAGGGACACTCAGGACACTACAGAAATATTTCAAAGCAAATAATCTTTGGGATAAAAATTCACTTTAAGAAATGCAACTGGTTCATGCTAAACATTTCCAAAGCTGATAGCCAGATGATCTCTGCCATACCCATCCTCAAACCCCTGGGTGAGAGCATGCATGAAAATTTATGGCCAAAACCAGCAGGGATTTTCCTGACGTTATAGAACTGAGCTTATAAGTCAAAGAGAAAATGCTCCTTTACCCAAAACACCTTCAGTGTAGATAAAATGCCAGAGTAAAACAGAATAAAAAAAGTGGTGAGATGTGACCATCTCCCCCTTAACTAATTGACAGATAGCAGTAAATTAACAAGTGATGTTTATTAGTTAATATTCAAATATGGTGAACAGAATCAAAAAGACTGCTCCATATAAATGAGTGATTTTGAAACCCCTGAAATTACAATGCCGACTCGGCGAAGTGAAGTGCATTTGAACCCTACCTCTCCTCTCTCATAGCCTTGCACAGCTCACCAAGCACTCTTCACAGACTACAACGTTCAGGCACGCACAGATTCCTCTTCTCCCAGAGCAGGGCCAGGCACTCCAGTGAGGAGAACTGGCACAGTTCAGCTGAAATCAAAGGACTGAGGCTAACTCACACTGAGCACACGCCTGGCCCTTGTGAATGATTTTCCCACAGACCTATTTCT
The DNA here is from genome assembly GCF_026170545.1 of Melanerpes formicivorus. Lineage (NCBI taxonomy): Eukaryota > Metazoa > Chordata > Aves > Piciformes > Picidae > Melanerpes > Melanerpes formicivorus. The sequence goes on along the minus strand of NW_027142373.1, from coordinate 3,977,495 downwards.
GCAGCTGTCAGCTCAGCAAAAAAACCTCACTGAACAGTAGTTTTGCTTGATTCAAGGTTGCAGAATTTGGCCTCTACTCATTTTTTTTGGGTGCTCTGAATTTGATGCCATATGCTGAAGTGCTAAGCATAACTTGGCAGGGGCTTTCCTCTCTCCCCCAGCATCTTTTGTTTGGTATTGACATTAGGAAATAAATTAAGGAGTTCTGCGTGCTTTTCTTTACAGCAAAAAGAAGGAAAATGGTTTTTGTTTTTTGTTTTGTTTTGTTTTTCCACAGAAGTTTCTAAACCAGCAAAGATTTATAATAAAAAATTTATATGCAAACCTCTGCAGTGTACTGAGTTTAAATCAACCCCATTACATAAAGACCCTTAGCCTTAAAACATGAAGCCAAATGCAAAAAAAAAAAAAAAACTAAAACGAAAGCACAAACCTGATTGTAACCAGAGCAAAAATCTGATTGAATACAGCAGCAGCCACTGCGCATTAGTAAAGTGTCCTGTGGACAGCTGTCAAAATCACCCCCATGCAGCTCTAACATTTTAATTCTTGTATGCAATAAGTGGAGGAACACTGCAACAACACCCAGCTCTCAGTCCCTGGGAAAGCTTTCCCAGATTTAAAGTTATTTCAAGTGTAGAAGGAGTATTGGACCTGGGGAAACTACACCAGCACCCCTCCCTATCTCCCCAGCTGCAAAAACATCAACAGTGTGCAAGACCAGAAATCCTGACGGACAAACGTTTATCTTCTGAGTTTTCACTCACATTTGTTTCTTTAATTTATAAAATTGCTCACAATTATTTCTTTTTGTTATTTTCCCTCAGTTTGTACTCCTGAAGGACCAGGTTGGTGGAGAACTTAGCAGAACTCAGCTAGATAAATAACCTGGGAACCATTCTTATCCCCCACCCCCCACCCCAAAATTTAGATGAATTTGGATACAGCTTTTGACAAACATTAAATCTCTTCTTTAATGATGTTCCTCAAACAAAACAGTTAGCAAAATATCTGAATTTCCTTGTATAATGTCACATTTTAATGTAAACATCAAATAATGTACCAAAAGTTTTTACTGGAGGGGTGGGGGGGGTGAGGGGGGAGGGAGAAAAGAGAGGGGAGAAGAAAGAAGAAGAAGAAGAAGAAGGAAAACAAAAAAGTAATAAAAATTAAAGCGGCACAAATCTTTATACCACTGGAGAAAGGAGGGAGGAAAAAGCCAGATTACAAACATTTACACATGCATAGTGGGATGGGGGGGAAAGAGGGGAGAAATGAAACAAACCAACCCAAAAAAAAAAAGAAAGAAAAAGAAAAGTCTTTTTTTTTATTTTTTTTACTAAAGTCATCACGCCTCTTTTTTTTTTTTTTGTGGTTTTTTTTTTTCCTTTTTTAAAATAGTTATTAAATCTACTAAGCACCAACATACCTAAAAATTTCTTTTCTTTTATTTTTTTTTCCTTTTTTTTTTGTTTGTGTTTTTTTTTTTGTGGTTTTTTTTTTTCAGCTTCATGATTCATTTTAAAAAAACCTATCAAATTAACTTTTCAAACAAGCTTTTATATTACCAGCTTGTCCAAAAAAAAAATAAAATGTAGAGTGTGGGGAGGTTTTTTTTGTGGATTTTTTTTCCTTTTTTTTTTTTCCTTTTTTTTTTCCTTTTTTATTCCTTTTTTTCTTTTTTTCCTTTTTTTTCTCCTTTTTTCCTTTTTTTTTTCTTTTTTCCTTTTTTTTTTTCTTTTTTCCTTTTTTTTTCCTTTTTTCCTTTTTTTTTAAATATTTTTGTTGTTGTTGTATATTTTTTTGTTTGGGGTTTTGTTTTGGGGTGGATTTTTATTTTTTTACTATCTTTTTAATTTTTTTTTTTAAGTTTTTAATTTTTTTTTTCCTTTTTGTGTTGTGGGGTTTTTTTTTGTGGTTTGTTATTTGGGGTTTTTTTTGTTGATTTTTTTTGTAGTTTTGTTGTGGGGTTTTTGTTTAGCTTTTTTTTTGTAGGTTTTTTTATTTTGGGGTTTTTTTTGTGTGTTTTTTGTGGGTTTTGCGTGGGTTTTTTGTGGGTTTTGGTTTTTTTTTGTGGTTTTGCTTTTTTAAATTTTTTTGTGTTTTTTGTTGTTTTGGTGGGTTTTAAACTTTTTTTTTTTTAAGGTTTTTATTTTTAATATTTTTTTTTTAAACTTTTTAAATTATTTTTTTTAAAGTATACCAAGACTTTTGTTTGTTTTTTTTTTCTGAATATTTCCAAACAACGCCGTTAAGTGTTTGCCTTTGCTTTACCCTACAAGTGGATGGAAAATACAATACCACATCATACAGAATCTAAAACTAGAAAAGGTTTTGAGAGAGTGCAGCATCCCTTCACAAAAAAAAGCTGATGAAACTGAAAATATTTAGAAGATGCTGCACTTTTTATTTAAAAAAAAAAAAATTTAAATGAATTTAGGCAGAAATAACATACAATTTTTTACATTAACTGGCCATTTCTGGTACAGAAACCCAGCATAGTATGCTAATGTTATTGAATAAATGTAAATGCTACTTACAATCTTCTTAAATACAATTTAGACAAACTTTTTTTTTTAAATTTTTTCCTTTTTTAAAATTTTTTTCTTTTTTCTTTTCCTTTTTTCTTTTTTTCCCCCTTTTTTCTTTTTTTTTTTTTCCTTTTTTTCTCTCCTTTTTTGTGGTTTTTTTTCCTTTTTTTTTTTTTTTTTGTTTTCTTTTTTCAAGTTGTACAGGTAACCTCTCAGCTGCTAGTTGAATGCAACAAGATCATGAACATTACACAAATTTTTAAAAAAATAACAGCTGTGTTTTCCTACAGAAAAGCTTCCATAAAACAGACCCACATCCAAAAAAAAAAAAGAAAGAAAGGAAAAAAAAAAAAGAAAGGAAAAAGAAAAGAAGAAAGAAAAAAAAAAAGGGCAAAATAATGAAATATAATTAACAAAAAAAATTAGTTGCAAGTCTAGCAGCAAAGCAATTAAGTGAGGATATATTTACTAATATAAACAAAGGGAATATTTGCAACTACAGGTGAAGCCCCAACTATCTTAGATCTACTGACACAAATAAAAATTAAAATTCTCTCTAAAAAAAATAATCTGGTTATTTAAAATAGGAGTAAAAGCCATTGCTACCTGATGAACTACCTAGGCTAAGTTCCTGAAACAAAGACAAAGGGTCGCTATTCTTTTTTGTCTGCTCAGGAGGAGGTTTGGGCTTTGGAGGAGCCCGCAGAGCACTTGCGTAGGACATGACAGGTTTGCTCCCCCCAGCGTTCTGCTGGCTGCTGCTGTTTGACTCCACGATCTGCTTGTTGGGCATGAGAGGTGGGAACTGGCCGAGGTGTTGGAGCATGCTGTAGTTGAAGGAATTGGAGAGCTGGATGTTCTCAGCCTTCAGGTGTTCCTCGGGGGGCTTGACCGTCTTCAGTGGAGCTGTGAAAGGAATTAACCAAGAGTTTGTCTAAATGAACAGCTCTGACCGAGGGCACAGTTGGCATGGTTTAGCACAGGCCTTGGGAGGATTAAATTATGGTTGGACTTCATGATCTGCAAGGTCTTTTCTAAGTGAAGGGATTCCTTGATCTATCCTTATTCATCCCAACACAAGTGCTGAGGGGTATGAAAACTACCTCTTCTGGTAACCATCCCCCCAACATCACCCATTTTCTGTCTTTAGTCACTCTGGGTCCTAGGAAATTTGTCATAAATTTATTTCCAACGACTGGATCTTGCTCCTTATCAGCAATGCCAGGGAAATTGACGGCATTAAACCCATTCTCCATCTGTGTGTACCTGCAAAGCTCCTAACACCCAACCTGCAACTCTGCCCAGGCAGATTTAGCAGAGGCACTGAAGGTAAAGCTGCTTCAGCATGGGATATACTCTAATTTAGACACTTTATCCACTGAGACAGCACAAAGACCATTTCATCACTCTTGCTTTATAGCTTAATAGGGTAAAATTAAAATTTACAGCCCCATATATAATTCATTCTCAAAGAGCAATTCAGCCTGCCGAATGCCAACCAACTAATTATTGATATTTTAGTCTGAATGCATTCCTGCTAATTGATATGTTCTTGCTCCACAGTTAACAAGTCCTGTAACTATCAGGAAAAAAAAAATGGGGCTTTAAAACATAGGCATAAAACTGCTTTCAAGTGAATTTCCTGAATCCTAATGAGGTGCCTTCCTTTGTTTTGGAGAATTCTGCTGTCTTACAGAGCTAGAGAAGCTCTACACTGAAATGCAGGTATACGTCCAAGCTGAAACAGCCTAGGAGCTAGGCAACTCATGTATTCCGTAATTATTTCAGTCTTTACATGGATAATATTCAAGGGCACATATAAAAATGTACCATCAAGTATATAATTAAGCTTCTCATTGGAAGGGTCTCACTGAGAACTTGATCAAAACCAAAAACCTCTAAGAAAACCAATCCAGCCTGTAGAAGAATAAATACGGAAAGAACATGGCAAACCAGCTTTGCTCTGGTTGCTATGACTCAATAAAACACCCAGAGCAGAGGCAAAAAAGCCTCACAAATATAACTGCAGCACTCAAGACAAGACGAGTAACGACAAGCAGGGCCACAGGTGAAAGCTGTGTGTGGTAGAGGTGTCTCACAGAAGAAAAAACATGGAATAAACATCTTAAATGAGAAGCTTAATATTTTTTCTTTCTATCAAAAGTAAAGCAAATGAAGCTCCCAAATGACAATTTTGGTAAGTGCCTCCATATAATAGCCCTGAGCAATTCACAGCAGCTCTCCATGCCTATGGAACCAAATATTTGTGCCACAGCCATTGCTGAGCCACAGGAGATGGAAGCCCTTGAACAGCCTGGTGTCATCTTTGCTCACTCTCAGGCACAGACTAGTTCATAGCATCTCATTCTCATGGGTTGTTATTTCATAGAGAAAAATCAATAGTAAGCAGAAACACTGGAGTTACTGGTCATTAACCCCTAGGACTATAAAACACATTTGGGCTTTAAATATGATCATCAGAGGCAGTCGGCTGTGAATGCAGAAAGCACAGCAGCCATAAAACTGGGGATTTGTTTTCAGGAGCTATTATAGACAGCACAAGGTTGCATATACATTTATTTACAAAGCAGACACCAAGCTTAACCACAATCAAAAATATTTTCCTAGCTAATGCTAATACTCATCAAAACTTGCCCTTTGGTTTAGGGTTTATTGACAGCAAATGTACAGATAAGGCATTTCTTAGGCACACCGATTTCCCCTGGGCATTTCACTCACAAATGTGCTCAACCTTTACATTAAAGCAAGGAAATGTGGTATCAGGTGTTCCCAGCATAACCTTGCAAGAGTTGCTGAGCTCCTGTTAGATAACCACAGAGCCTAGCAAGCAGCTTCAGAGCTGAACGCTACTCTTGATGACACATAATACCATGCATTCAGCTCCTTGATTTCCAGACAAAATATAAATAGATTGAAGGAGGTGCCCTGATCTTGAAGTTTTGAACTTAGCACAAAAGATGCTGCCATAAATATAGTTTTATAAAATGTTTTCACACTCTGGAAATGAAAATGTACATTAGGAACTTCACTCTTGAGTGCTGCTGCTTATATAAACAGCATTTTTAAGTCAGTCTGCTCTACATATTTCTACTTTACCATTACTATACTGCTACTACACATTATAAAATGGTTTAGGATTATAAAATTTGACCAAAAGATGTCTTAAGAAAAATAAAACCAGCTAATAAATAGTTTTTTCCATGTGTGCTTTTAATATGCATGCTGCAAATTTTTCATATTTTAGTTTTTGTTTGGTGTAAATATCACCATAGCCCCTTAAAGCAAAATCATGGAGAAGAAATTCTGCTCTCCTGGGAATTTTGTTTTTACAAACATTAAAAACATGGAAAATAGGAGAATGGCTGCAGTGCTCCAACTCCCTACTTGCAGCTTGTTTAAATGACTGAAAATTTAATTTAGTTTCTCCCTGTTAAATCAATCAGCACTGCTACCACCACCAGGGAAGCCTGGCTCCAGTGTGATTCTCCCACAGTGAGAGTTTAAATTTCAGCAATCCTCTGATGAAGCACCAGAATTTTCTAGGAAATACACTGAGATCACTAATTCAGTTTATTTTTTCCCCCTAGATTGTAGTAGTACCAAGAAATACCACTGATTATGGAAACAAATAATCTATCTTGCAAATAAATCCCACCAGTTACCTCAGCTCCTTCAGCAAAACCTCACTTGCACTGTAAGGGAGCAGACTGGGTTTACTAGGACTTTGGTGAGAAGCCTAAGCAGCAGTTTTGCTTTCTGTGGATGAAGAGCAGAGTACTCTTCTTTAGGTATCAGAAGTGTACTGGAATACTCGCAACACAGCAAATGAAACAGGCTGCTCTAAGCAAACCTTAACCACTAAAATAATGAAGCCTTCAAAATTTTGTCCTTAGTTCAAGGATTTGAAGAGATAGAAGAAAATATTTTCTGCAAACGTAAAAAAGGCCACACACAAAACCAAACCAACCAAGTTTCATTCAGATTTGCTGGTTCCAGCCTAAATACTCAGAGAGAAGGGAGAAGCAAAGACCAAGCTTGTACCTACCTAACAACTCCCGCGGTGGAACTGCTCTGTTGGCTCCGTTGCATGGAATGTTTGGGTATGGGGTGGATGAGGAGGAGTTTACCCACAACTCAGGTGATGAATAGTTGAAAGATGACTGGTTACTGTGGTCCTGAAGCTCTTTACACTGACCAAGACTGTCTTGAGGAGTGCTTAATTCTTCAGAACAAGCCTGGACTGAACTAGAGGAAATTCTTCTTTGGTACAATGGCCTGCCTGGTCCTCTTGGTTCATACTGTGAATGAAAACACAAAACAAAAAACCCTTTTGCTCCTTTCATTCAACTGCATGTAGCCAGGACCATTTTACCATACAAACTGCTTTTCCCTGCCATGTCTCACAGGAGAAAAAACACCCCCAAAAGAAGGTCCTTTGCATTTGAAGAATAAATTTAATATATTTCAAGTTGTATGGTGTACACTGCAGTCCCTGACAATGTATTTTAATCACACAAAACCAGACATAGAATTTTGAAGGAAGTGCAAAGAGCATCAGCTGAGATTGCTTAATTCTTACCAACCTTTACATCTCGCACTCCTACGTGAGAGATGTATCAGAGATTGAGGAGGAAGACACCCATCATTTACAAATGGAGCACAGAAGCATACAGGAGCAGGAGAAAATGCCAAATTACAATGCAGAGAGGAAGGAAATTGGCTTTCAGTTACCAAAGGACAAACAAGTGACTTGTACAGGAGGATTTGGGGAAGCATGACACATCTGTATACTGCATAACACATCTGTATACTGCATTTTGTGTGTGCACACAGAACAAATGCTCAGAGAAGTGTGTGCCCTCAGGAGAAACAATGCAGAGAATTTTATGTGAAACCACGGCAATTACTTGCTTCCATAAACCCTATAGATCATGTAGATGAAAATGGCAGGAGCTCCATTAATTAACCTGTTGTCTTCCTGAGGTTCAGATTTAAGGACTCTCCTTCAAAATCCAAAGCATTTCTGTTGTATTACAGTTTCTTTTTAAAAATAAACAGTTATTTGCTCCCTGATGCACTGTGCTTAGAGCACAAGTAATAGAAATATCACAGAAATAAACCTACGCTTGGTAAAGGAACAAAGTAAGCACCCTAATGAAATGTTATAAAAAATTAGCCAAATAACTTGTTTGCAATGCCCCAATATTGTTGTTATATCATGCACAAGAAAAAGGTGCCTGAAAGGAATGTCTAACATCTCATCCCAGCAACCATGCTATTATGCATCAAGGGAACAGCACTTAGATATCCTGCCACTCTGCTCTCCCCAACAAGAAGAAACCAAAATTCAGACCTTACTGCCTAATCATAACCCTCAAAATATACTTTTAATTGAGTTTAATAGGCAATTTCAGTAAGCAATCAAAAGAGTATCAAAGCTCTGGACACTTGGAAGTACAAGACCAGACAGAATAACTTAAGGATTCCCTTTGATATGCAGTTCAAATCTGGTTTGACAGAACACATGCAAAAGCTTTCAAGTATCAAGTCAATAAACAGCTTCATAAACAGCAGTTGAGAAAACAGTTTAGTAAGGATACCAAAATCCCTGATTCTCCTCTGAAAGCTGCCTTATATGAGGGAGCTCTGTTAAAATACACCTCAAACCGCATTTTTGATCTCTCTGAATATGCTGTCCTACCTACCACCTCAACTTGGAAACTCTACAAGGCAGGCTCTGTCTTGTAACGCTTTTACTGCTTTTGGCATTTCTGTCACATAGTTTGAAAGGAAGAAGAAATGAGAACTAAAATGAATTTGGTCTAATTACATAAAGGCTCCCTCTATTTGTCTTCAGCTCACAGGAGCTGTCACAAAGTCTATAGGAATATTTATTAGTTTATTACTGCTGAAAAGCCATTGTTCCTGTGTCCTGCTGTACTGACAGCATTAACTGTTGTCACAAAGTATTAGATTCGATATGAGGTGGTATGGTTTACTGGTCTGACACACAGAATTTCTAAATGTCTATAAACCCAAACCTTACTGCAGCTTTAGCTGGGTCTGTGGACTCCATTAACCTCTCAGGATCTGTATCAGACTGAAATGTGTAAAATGTGCTGGAATTCAATTTCAAGGATTTTGCTCAGGCAGAAAACCTAAATATTTTCTGTTTTCAGAAGACAATTAATATGTATAATGTGGGACAGTGATGAGCAGGGATACTCCCACAGCTTCTGTAAAAGCCTTGACAGAAACGTATCACAGAACAAACCACTTTATGCACAAATATTGGATTACATGCAGCCAGTGCAAGATTATCTAGGAATACTAATCCTCACAGTTCTGGAATACAACCTGGCTCCAGCACACTCCTTAGCACTCTGGATTCCTACAGGGATTAAAAACTCCTGTTCAAACCATGTCCTGTCCCACTTTTCTGTGCTTGCACGGTCTACATCCCACAACACACACCCATAGAGTCCAGAACAAAACAAAAAAGACTGATAGGGATAGAGCCAGCTCTGGCATGGTGGCTTTGTGCTGGATTCATGCAGCACAGCCAGATAGCTCTGCACTGATTTCCAACACTGAGCCCCCAAAATACATAGGATGTCTTTACAGAGAATTACCTCAGGCCAGGTGGGATTTATTAAATGAGGTTTTGTGTCGTGTTGAAACAACTCTACTGCTCTGGTCTAAAGTTCACATCATTAACTAATCATATTGACAGTTTAGTATTGAGTCAACTGCCTGACTTATTCAAGCTGATTTTCCAGAGTCCTTTCCTGAGTTTTCACTTGAGGTGTGGTTAATTTGCACTCCAGATAAAGGACATGCAGATAATAGAGCAATGAGTGCAAAAGAACTCTAAGTAACATTCAAAAAGCCAAGGAGAGAAAAATACTACACCTGCAGCAATGAGAACAACAAATACACACAGGGTGAACAGAGGAAAGAGAGATGATTTTTACCTTGCAGAAATTCCCAGCGTTATCTTTGAGTGCCTGAGGTATTTTGCACTCCTGACCACTTCAAAATCTAATTTGATATTAAAATGACACAACAACTACAGAGGCAGACAGAGGCACCTACCTCTTCTAAGCTGTGGAGCGAAGAAGCAGATACTGCTCGAGATGCGAGTGGATGAAATGGCTCCTGACCGACTGCATGCTGATGATTCTGTATTTGTATAAAAGGGTTTTGTTGTGACCTATGGGGCAATGGAGGTATACCATAATGAAAGCCCTGCCCCATAAGGTGATTCTGCTGTAAGTTAGCATAAGTCCACGATCCATCGGGTTGCAGGTATTTCAAGGGAGATGGGGTTATGTGTTCAGATGGCATTGAGAAAGGGGGGTTGTATATTTGGGGTAGATGCTGCTGAAATGCTGGGTTACTGGGTATCTCAATGTCTCTGTTGTTTTCGGTGAAGGTAGGGAAGTGACCACTGTGGTTAGAGTTGCAGGAAGGAGAAGGGAGTGCTGGTGGGCTTCTGGGCTGAACTTGTCTGTATTGCAACAGTCTGGACTGAGGGGGGGGCATTTCAGCTAAGTCCCGGCTCTCGCTTTGATCGCGGTGTGACAGTTCTCTGAGCAAATCCTGGAATCTGTATTGACAGAATAAATGTATCAAGAAAAAGAAAAAAAAATGTTTTGCTGAAATCCCACTCTTTTTGAGGTAGAGAAAACTCAAAGCACCAAAACACTGCATTTAAACATACTCATCTTTGCACTCACTGACCCTAACTTCAAAGGATATGACTGTGAGCAGTCAGAAATCAGGCACTAGAGGATTAACTGGATGAAATACCTACCTGAACCATCTCAAAGTTTTAGTAACTCTTGAGATTTCCTTTTCAGTCAGAAGAATCAAATTTTTTTGTTATCTCTTAAGAGACAACTAAGGTAAGGATTATCCTGCTTTATTACACACAGTAAAAAGCCTCACATTGTTAAATAAAATTTTAACCCCTTACAAGGCAAAACCCAGACCAGCCAGGGAATCCCCTCTCTCCTACAATATACTTCCAAACTTCTTCACAAGGTCACAAATAGTCAATTCAGCACTTCACAGAGTCAGGTAAGAGAGCATTTAGATGCTTTACCATGGTTATAACAAACCAGATGGAAAATAAAGCATAGTGGGAGATGACAGTAAACAGAGGCAATTTAAAAATCCATCTTTTGCAACATACATGACTAAAGCTCATGACCACTGGAACCACTTTTTGGTTTCTGTTCAACAGCTTCCTTTCGTGCCCCTACTGCTCCATCTCAGTATCAGCATTATTCTTTAATCTGCTTTTAAAAGCAAAGGCTTTTTGAAAAGTAAGAGAAATTTCGGTTTTACTGGGGAGGGATTGTTTTGTATTTTTTTCAAACACATAAATATGAGTTGCTAATTGGATTTGAAGAATTTACAACTTAAAGAAGCCTTAACTACACTCAGACACCTCTTTCATAAACAGAAAGTTGTTGCTCTCTATCCATTCCTTATTCCATAAATATAGCACTGAAAAGCTCCACAGAAGTATTTTTTCCACTATCGTTTTACTACCCAATATACTAACAGAATAAAGCATCACACATAATAAAAGCATAGTTGTAAGTCAGCCTGGCAACTATTTTAACCTTTATAATAACAGCAGCACAAAGCAATACCTTTAAGTGTCTTGCACTTGATCACAGTGTTACAGATAAGGTGCCCACTGCTCAATTTTACACAAGCTCTGATGACTCAGTAAACAAATACCTTGAGTATGTTGCCTCTGTTTCATCTTCTGTATTACTGGCAAGTTTCCAGTTTGCCCTAACTTGCTGCTGTTGATGCAATCCAATTGGTTGCTGAGGAAGATGTGGTAGATGAGGATGGTGATGGTGTTGATATGGAATAGTGCCTTGACTGAGATAGGCATTATGTTCATTCCATTGCTGTAACCTGGCTTGTTGTTGCTGCCTTATTGTTTCCAAAGCTACATTTCCATGCATACGATCTATAAAAATAGTTTTAAAACAAAAATTTATCTAATGCCCCTTTTTAAAGATCTTTATGTCAGAAAAAAAAATAAAATAAAATACTTTTTATACAATATAATCCAGGGCCTGCATTGCAGTCTTTAACCTGGTTATTTAAATCACATGGAAAATCATATAAACATGAATCTTCTAATAAAGTGCTGAATATTCAAACATGCCTCAAGCAGCAAATTATGCTCAATGACATTACTTGTGGAAACTAACCCAACAATGACCCAATTCAGAGCAATATGCCTGAAAAGGTAAATACCTCCTTCATTTTCACTTCAATGTAGTTATAATTGCATACTCTGAATTTAAATAAAGAAAAGTCACCTACCTAAAGTGTCCCCTAAGGGCATTCCTGATGGATTCTCTTCAATGAAGTTGTTCAAGTGGGTTGGTAGAACAGGGTTGTGCTGTGCAATGGGCCTCAAAGGATTATTGACTTCTTGTAACATAGGTGGGGGGTGTTGTTCTGAAATCACAGCATCTACAGCAGGAGAATGTGGTCGGTGGGGAATTGGATTATTAAAAAAAGACTGGCTGGGGCCTGCCTGGTAAGCAGGGGAAAGCTGTGAAGGTTGTGGAGGCTGCTGATTCAAATGATTATGCTGCTGAACTACCTGGCTTTGCTGGGGTGGCATTTGGTTTTGTTGTTCAGGTAAATGATTTTGCTGTTGACTTAAAAGGTTTTGCTGCTGTTGGAGAGGATATGGCTGCCTTGGTATCTGTGACAGGTGCTGGAAGTGGCGATTGGGAACTGCATACTGGGAGTGTGGGGGGGTGAGATGTAGATTCAGCTGCCTGGGGTTAAGATTATCTTTGCGATGAAATTTAGCGTTAGGATAACCAACACCAGAACGAGACTCTGGGCTCCTGTTCTGAGAATTGGCTTCTAAGTCAACCTAGAACAGGAGAAAGGAAAACCTTGAAAATTCACATTACAAAATTCAAACAACAACAAACCCCCCTATGTCAGTGATTAATAAATCCATTAAAGCAATGAATATTAAAACCAAACCAAAGCAAACTCACCTGCTTGGATTCCAGAGGTTTCTTCTCAGGGGTTCGAATTTTATTGATTTCAGGTCCAGCAGTGTTTTCACTTTTACCTGAAAGCATTTAAGAAATGAGTTTCAATGGAAAAAATATTGTTTTGGGTTAGTTTTTTCTACCCCAGACATGCAAAAATTTGGATTTATTAGCATAGCATTTATAGCATCATAGACATTTAATATAATTTATTCAAATGACACCTTCCCTTCAATCTCTGCACTTTGTTCACTAATCATCACTAAACAGCTCTTCCAATTTAATTGCAAATAACAGCAGCAGTAGTTACCATTGGAGTGCAGAACAAGACAAACCAATTGTACCCTCAACAAACACCCCCTAACCTTGATGACTTCTTCCTCTGAATCTCACAATATCTCAATTATTCTATTGGCATTGGCAAATCACAGGTTACTTCCCCCAACTCTGCAGATCTCTCAATTTCACTTAGAAGAGAGAAAGAAATAAAATAATCCTTCCCACACTACCCTTTTTAAAGCCCAAACTCCCTCAAAATGCAACTAAGTTGGAATGCAATTCCAACAACTAACCATTTCGACTTTGTTCATGTTGCTCCTTGTCTGGATGCTGAAGCTGTTGCTGTTGTCCTATGTTAACTGGTGAATGATGTCCCAGACCGTAAGGTATAGGAGACCCACGCCCATGTGCCTGTAACAGGTTCATATTATATGCCATGGCTGCTTGATGAGTAATGAGTCGAGGGTCAACTGCAAACCTACCCTGATACCCTGTCCATGGCACCTACATCATTAAAAAAAGAAATAAAGGAAACAAAAAAGGTGCAATCTGTTAAGGTATATTAAAGAAATTAGCAAGCACACAGAGATATAACAAACCAATTTACTTCACCCCCTACTTGTTTTAAGTGTAACAAGTTTCATGCCATTCTTTTATTAAAGGAGTATTTGCCCTTGAAACCTGCACTCTGAACTTCAGCTTCAGGCTACCACTGCATCTGTACAAACTCAAATCACCTCCAACAAGCTTCTTTTCAAAAGCAGCCTTTTCATTAGTACCTATGTCTTCCCATGTAATGATTTAAAAATCCATCCTCAGGGAAGGTGATCTCAAAATAGTTATTTTTAATATGTTTCCTTTGATTGGAAATACATAAAAATATATTAACCTTGGAACAATAAGATGGAACGCTTTAAATTATCTTGGTTTGATATTAATACAATGTGAGCAAGCATGACAAAGACACAGCTGCTGGCCTTCTCCTTGCATTTAAATTTATCCATCAAATGCAGATGTCTGGTAAGCTAGGAAAAGGAAAATTCCTTGACCTAGCAAAGAAAGCCAATCCACAGCTGCCAACTGATCTAAGATATACAACTGAAACTAGAGTTCTTTCAAGAAGTCCCCTATGCAGCATCCATAAACTACATGACAATAGAGGACTCATTATTATTAACCCCCAAATTAACTGTATGGCAACACTGAGCATTATGAATGGAATTCAACACATCTGCACATGTGGGCTCCACATCCCTCCCAGAGTCTTCAGGAGCTGTGTACAACGCATGCATGCTACATCACAACACCACTTCTGCAGCCTTTGTTCCTTCCTCCCCTTTTTCCTCCTGGAATACGTGACTGTGAAGGTTAGAAATAAAGCAGAGGCTGCTTCTTTAATTTGTATACATTTTGGTGGGCAAGTTTGATTTGTAACACATAATTCCATACAGAAATGTAGGCTAAATCCTGATTAGGAATCTTCACTGTATTCTCAAACACCATTAAGGAAAGGGATGGAGAGGAAGCTGGTTTACTATGAGGTTCTGGAAGAGGAAAACATCCCATTATGCTTATTTTTCTTATCACTTCACTTCAGACACCTTGCACTGCAGACAGCCAAAGCTGGGAATTTAAACTGTATGAGGTTGATAAAGAGAAACAAGCTCACTCTGAATCACCCACATCTCTCCAATGATTAAGAACTGAACTAGGCAATTAATTCAGATGCAGGTATCTCAAGTCAGATGCGACAGATTCTACTGGTGTGCCTAAACCTAGAGCTGAGAAAATTCACCAAATGACATGAACATGAAATTGCTTTTAGGCTGCCTGGAGTTATTTGTGGGAGCAATGCTGTTAAGTCCTCATTTTCTGGTGCTCCTCTGCACAGCCACTCCTAAAGCCAGCTAAACTCATGTATTTGAAGTAAAGTGCTGAAAAGCTTGCAAAACATTCACTGAGTTTGCCATTCATTTTTGTAGACACAATAACTGAGCAGGGAGAAAACAGCAAATGAATTCTTACAGGCAAAGGCACAGACATGACCATATTTCCTCCATAGACAGCAGGTACATAAAGAATACTTGTCCCAGTGTGTGGATCTATCCTTTGAACAGGACTTGGAGATTTCCCCAGATTGGGGTGAGGTCCCAGAGGAGGAGGGGGAGGAGTATATGCTCGGATAGGATTTCCAATTAGAACAGAAGGATTGGGCTGAACTGAAAAGAAAGAAAAACCAAAAGATATGTACATACAACAACAACAAAATCTATTGTTTTTTCACCCTAACAGGATCTATCTTTATAAAACAGTATCCAGCTCTAACAGCACAGGTCTGATATACTGAGAGAAAGCATTAATCAAATCCTGTATCCCATTTCAAAACTGTGAAGAGGCAGAAGATACAGGCTGAGATACACAGAAACAGGTAGCTGGAAACTGCATTAATGAAAGAATGTCCCAAACCAATGAAATGTGCTGACTGCCAAAGTACCTCTTAAACCAGAATCATCCTCCATTCTTTAGCAGGGAAGGCAAGCTTTAAATTAATGCTTCTTCCAATTAATAACAACATTATTAAGCTGTTGCATGCTACCCTGCCACAGTACGAGCAGTGATACCTGGATAGATGACAGCACAATTTAAGTTCCAAGTACACTGTAAGACAGTGGATGCAACACAAGGTCCTAACTCTTTTTAGTGCAATCACGCTGCTCCAGCATTTAATGTTACGAATTCAAGCATCCTTCTTAAGAGGCCAAGAACAATGCTGTGCTAAATCTTTAAAGTCAGTATGCACAACACCCTTAAAGGAATACCCTCAGAAATATCTAATGTCCTGTTTCCCAAATGCACACAAGCAAACAGAGAAGAGACCACACACTTGATTTATGTCAAATTGCTGTCAGCTTAACTATGAGCTCAGAGGAATTCCCTCAGTAACAGCAGAGACACTTACCAATTCCATCAGATGGAAAATGGTCATTCTGGTTATGATGATGGACCTTGCCCTTTAAAGGGAAAAACAATAGGAGTAATGCTTTGCATTCCTGTATAAGCAGAAGTCTTTTAGTTTGAGTGAACATTTTAATTAATACACAGTAGAGTCTTTTGCAGGACAGGAATACCTTCCTTAATCTAGACCCAAGCACATTTACAAATATAAAATACATATAAAAACCCTCTGATGCTGCAAAACTTTTCTTGCCCAGGAGATAAGTCTAGGCAGTTTTCCAGCAGTCTGAGCAAATTAGTCAGGGTACAAAGCCAGGTTGTTTGACAATGTTGACTCATGCATAAACCAGATTAAAGAACTGGCCTCTGAATTTGCCTCTCATTTTAAAAATGAATTATTGAAAAATAAATTAATAATTGCTTTTCATTGCAGTGCTTAAACAAAAGAAACTTGTTTATTCACTGAAAAGAGAGCAAGATTCAATCAAACTGGAGAGGAGCTACGTGACAATCACTCATGGTTAGTACAAGGCATTTCTGCATCTGTTCTGCTGTCAGTTAGTGTCAAGCTGTATGTGCAGAAGTCTAACAAATCCCTGCTCTACCTACCATACTTGTAGTTTATAGGTGTGATATTTTTAAAAGCAAATAATTACATAATTCTGTAAGAACAGCTGTCCTGATGAACAGGAGCTTCAGCATTTGTCAGGCATCAGGTTGGCAAACAGAAGTCAACTGGGGCCATTCCTAAGTTGGGGAAAGGAGGTGCTGGCTTTCTTTTGACTTTTAATAGTTTTGATGGCTTAATGACTTTATAATAGTCTATTATTAACTTAACCATTATCATTTCTCAAAGATTTCCACATCAAGGTTAATTTCCCTACCTACCTAACAAAATACCAACACTTTCACTGGTGCTGACTGAGAGCCAGTACTGGAGCACAGATAACACTCAGTTTCTCCTAAAAATTTGCTCCACCTTTGAGAATAAAAATCCGCAGTACAGAAAGGCACCAGGAGGTAACTCAGACCAAGATTTAGGTGACTGCAGGCAGCTAACAGCCTCATCACTCCTAGGATCCTCCTTTAGGCAACAGAGAGGAAAAGAGCATTCTCCAGAGACCTCCTCAGAGCTGATGTCCTCTCTGACTGCACACAATGTCTAGGATGATGATGCATCCCGATTATGTGCCTGAATCCAGGCTGGAAAGCTGGAGTACAGGCAGTAAGTGGGAAGTAGGCAGAGTTGTAAAATCCAGAGCCTAATTTACTGTACACTACCCCTGCGGGAAGCTCTGAGTTGGGAAAACTTTCCATTTCCACACCATCACCTTTAATAAAGGCTGTGCCCATCCAGCTCCACCGCTCCTGCCTCACCCCTGCCATCCCCAGCCAAGCCACCCAAAAGCATGTGAAGGCACATGCCTTCACAGGAAGAGCTGCAGAAAGCCCAGCAGCACACAGCTAGCCAGGTCCATGGTAGCTGTTTGCTTTGCAGAGAGGCAGGACTGAAACTTTCTTTAAAAAACAGAATCACAGAACTGTTGAGGCTGGGAGAAACCTTTGAGATCATCATAAAAAGCAAAGAGGGTTTTAATACCCACACATATATCCAGGAGCAATTTTGATGAACAAGAAGGTGCAGTTTTTCACCAAACCACTTTTCACTGCCTGTGAGAAACAAGCCCTGAATCCCACAGACAACCATAAACTCACCACAACGCACCGTGGAGGAGCCTGCTCTCATTTATTTGCCACCAAACACAGCAGCACTACTTCTTTTTATCTTTCATCTTGTAATGTTAAATATTGTACTTGGGAGGTTTAAAGCAAGCAAAGCTAACCATCTGCTTTTAAAATTTGAGCAAAGGGAAATGCACCACATATCACAGCCATGTTCTCTGTGTGTTTGAGTATTACCTGATCACTCTGCTTCTGTTACTGCACATGCTAGCTGTCAGTTTACTCAGAGGGAAGAGATTTTGTTGCAATTACAATACAGGTGGTTAAAACACTTTAGATCTTAAACTGGAAATACAGTGCTGGCAGGTTTTAATGCATCTCTTCTGATTGCCACAGCACAAGTGCTTAGTTTACTAACAAACTGGAAGAAAAATAAACACAACCATCTAGGCACAAGATTCTCACTTCCCTCAAGTCCCTCTTTTTTGTTTGAATTTGGATTTGGTTTGGGTTTATTGTTTGGTTCATTGGTTGGGCTTTTAATCTACTATGATTGCATTTTCAAAAACTCCTCTTTCATTTTAGGAAGCAAAATAACATTAATAGTGATGTTCTAGGTTTGAAGAATATGCATTCAAGGCTGAGGCACTCAGGAGAGTGCACCAATGACTTTTTCAAGACTAATTCTTTTAATTCCCATTTTTCTCTAAGCCTACTGTTTTGACACGAGGAGATGCTTCAGAGATCTGGTGTTTGTTTCAGCAAAGTAACGCATCTTGAAGAAACCAAATGTTCTCACTTACAAACTCTCTTTTGGGAAGGACTGCCAAAAGGAAGGCTTTCCTTTTTGTACTCTTAGAATCTCAAAAACCTGTCGTAAAAAATTCATTTAAATGATCCAGACTGCAACAAAACCCACAAAGCTACAGAAAATAAGTGTTTCTTCTTTCTTGTACAACAGAATTCATCACAGAGCTGACAACCTGCATTTTAGTTGCACCTCTAAAGACAATTTAATTAAACTATAACTCACATTACTTTGAAATAAACTCCAAAGAACTATTAAAATTAAAATTAATTGCTAATATATCACCTCAAAAAAAAACCCTAAATGTGATGTTGTTCTTTTCCATCCCCTAAGGAAGCTATGTCATTTTGTCCCTTCTTTACCTACTTCTATAAAAACAGCTGATAACATTATCACTGATAAAATTAGCACTGAGTGGTAATTTCAACTCTCTGCCCTCTTGATGCTAATAAAATGTGGTCTTCTGAAGGACATCATCAGTGAGCTCCTCTAGGTGACACACTGCTTTACAACATAGTCTTTAATTAGTCAAACAATTATCTTACATAAATTCCTGAATATTAAATCTGATTTTCAGCTCAAACTAAGTCACTTTTGGCTATTATTTTGTTGTTTCTTTATACTCCTTGCCACTGTCTTTTACCAACTTGTTGTTTCTTGGAGCACAACAGATCAAAAGCTGCTTGGGACAGGGAATTGGGACCGGGACTGTCTCTCAGTCAGAGGGTTTAGTTTGGCTTACCCAAGTACTGGGGCCAAGATTCATGGTTGAAGTTTGTCAGGGTCATTGCAATGCACTCAATGAACATGCCAGAGTGACTCCAGGTATACATTTTAGTAAGGAAACAAGGCTTGGAGAACCCCAAGCTACACTGCTAAATACTAGAGTAAAACACAAGTCTAGAGCTATCACTTGAAAATGCTGAGGATCCCTCCAGAATCTGTATTCATATCTGATTGCAGCAATGCCATTTCAAAACAGACAGCTTGCTCCATAAACCTTTTATACCATTTCTCAGAAGGCACTTCTACATTCACTTCCACTTTCTGACAAAATTCATCCTCAGTAAAGCCTTACCTTTGGTGGTGACTGCTGCTGTTTGGTGGTGTTTGCTGAATGCTGATGCCGAAGAGCTCGGGGGATGAACTCAGGAGCCAGCGGGTTCAACACATAAGTTTTCTTTAACTCCAAAGCTTCCAGCTGAGCCTTGATCTGTTCAAATGTGATACCGTGGAGACTTTCATTCTCATGACACAGGGCAATAAACCTTTCCCAAAATTTCCTATGGAAACAATTCGTAGAAACAAAAGCAGTAAGACTCAATGGCTGTGGTTAAAGTTAAAACAGATTGAATATAACTGTGTGGCCTTTTTGTTTTTCCTGTATTCTCATTTTCCCCTCTAAACCATCCATCCTGCAACCTGATCCAGGCATTTGAATCCCACAGCATAATGCAAAGCTCCCCAGTCATTTCAAATGGACATATGGGTCTGCACATACATATCAGGTCACAGCACTGGGTGCATATCACATTTAATATTAATGCCATGGACAGGTCTAACTTGGAATTTTTCCCTAGAAAACCAAACAGGGCAAACATAACACTTAAAACTCTAGAAAGCATCTGATTTATGGAATTTATTAAAGCTCAGAGTCCCAGGGATTATATTCTCAGACACAGATTCAATGGATTTAGGCAGACTGCTCCATTCCAGTGTCACAAATACCAAAGTTGAGATACACCCTCAAAACTGTTCTTGTGAAACACCTCAGAGTCATGTGAAGATTATCCCCATGAGTATCTAGGGGGGCCTTTGAGACCCTCTGGTGTAAAATAAAGAAAATTTCAAGTCAGAATGACAACCAGCAGATGACACATGACCTTCTCTATGAAAACTCTGTACCCAACCTTTTGAGGGTGGAAGGGTTATTTAAATCATGTAATAAAAGCACATTCCTACCTCTCTTTCTCATGACAGCTCTTTGATTTGCTTACATTAAAAAAAAAGTCTTTACATTTTTAACATCCATACTTGTAATGATTTTTTTTTTAACCTCAAAGGAATTTTTTGGGTGAAGTTTCTTAAGCTTAAAAGATATTTAAATAAGGTCTGAAAATGTCATTTAAAAAGATCTGATTGAGCTGTTCTCTTTGCAAAAAATCAAGAGTAATCAAAGTTATTGAAAAGGAGGATTAAAAGGAGAATGATCTTAGGAGTGTGCCTGACTATAATTCACTCTAGATCAACCTTCAGTAATAAGCTGAGGGAGAGTAGGTTAAGACTGGATGTTAGGAAGAAGTTCCTCATGACAAGGGTGGTGAGATGATACAATAGACTGCCCCAGGAGGTTGTGGATGCCTCCTCACTGTGGGGGTTCAAGGCCAGGTTGTATAAGGCCTTCATCAGCCAGGTCTAGTTGAGAATCACCCCGGCGCATGGCAGAGAGGTTGGAGTAGATGATCTCTAAGGTCTCTTCCAATCTAAACCATTCTAGGATTCTATGAATAAGGTCTGGCCTACAAACAAGCAGCATTAATTCCCCCAAAACCTGTAAACTGAGAGCTTGCTGCACACTCATTTTAACAGCAGTGTTACGTTTTGATGAGTAGCTGGCTTTGTGGAAAAGAATAAATGTCTTTCTGGCAAGAAGACTGCAAATCTTACTGATAAATATGTTTAAGAATTCAAAATAGTTTTCCTTAAAAGCCCATCTTCTGCTGTGATTGCATAAAGGCAAGAAATGCTTCTTTTAAAATTCAGGATGCAAGATGGCTTTTCTTCTGCAGTTTGCTGTGAGGCAAATATATCTTGCAAGGTTTTAAGTGAGGATTAAAACCCAAAATTAAATACTTCACTGGGATGCTTTCATGACGGAACTCCCTCTGATTAATCAATTCAGTCGCCAAACCTACCGCCAAGCACCACAAATCCACAGAGACGCATCCATTTTTGCTTTAAGTGCCCCAAGCAGTTGCTCTACACATGGAACACTTGTACTGGGGTGTAAGAACAGAGAATAAAATACCGTTGCCTCTGTGTTACAGTGTGCTCTGGAGTTTAACGGGAGTGTCTGCCAAAACAGCCCTGTCTAGTCCGATTGTTACACACAGAACTGTAATGATTACCCTGGGCATACTTCACAGAGCTCTCTACAACTATCATTACAGAGTCTTGACTCATTTTGACAGGTATTAGAATATTTATAAAATTCAAGTACTCTCTAAACTTTTTTGAGCTCTGTTTTTCCTACTGAAAAGTCACTTCTTTCAGACTTCTGTACTCCTGTTGTACTAAAAAAGAACCATCTTTCCAGCAGCATGCCTGAGCCCCTCCAGCGCTCTTTTCAAAGAGTGGATGTTCAATTATTCAGTGAAACAAGACAATGGTGTATTAAAGGGAAAGCTTCAAATACATCTTAATAAAGCTCCAGTGCCCCTCCTTTCTTAATTATCTTCTTGCTTATAATTTTGGACAGCTATACATACATAAACAGCTGCTGGTCTGGGAAAGGCAAATTCAATTCCTAGCTGCCAAGACTAAGTCGTGTACCATGCTGACAGCCTATTCTTTTTAGTAAGTTTTTGCATGCCCTATTTCAAGTATCTTGAAGGAGCCAATACCTGGAGAAATTGCTGAGCCCTCACATTTTAAAACTAGGTCCCCCTCCAATTTAAAACTGCAACACTCAGGCTTACATGAAAATTCATGAGACTATCTTCCTCATGAGGATTTAGAGAGAGTAAGACACATGGTCACTCTCCAACAAAAGGTCTATTTAGACAAATGGTTAAAGAACCAGTGGTCATAGTTGCTATCTAGACTAACTAGGGATTAGTTAACTGATTTAGGCAATACTGCACATCCTGAACCTCAGTGTAAGGAAGAGAAGCAAAATGCATCAGCTAAGAGTAAATTCTGGACAAGCAGTTAAGAGAAATTTCAGTCAGCACAGCACGGCAACCTGTACAGCTAAGTCATGTATCTCTGCAGCATTAAAGCTGATGAACCAGAGACTGCACCAGCAGACTGGAACAGACACTCATCATTTGTGGATCAAGTGCTCAGGGGGCACAGAGCTCTTCATCAGTTAGTTACATAAACCAGGTCAAGTTTGAAAAAACCAAGCTGGTAAGGGGAAAAGTGAAATAAAATCACAACCACTGTATCTCTTTCAATAAGATGTTATTAGCAATTTCAAGCAGGTCACTGTATCAACTTACGGATACCCTGTCAGTCCTCAATGGATAAGTGGTTACATTTCAGGAGTGCAGTAAACCAAGGTTTGGTTTCCATTTGGGTTTTTCAGTTCTAATCTTTGAAAACCACATCCATTTTCAACAAAGAACAACAGTGCTCAGGAAGGTAAAATACAACATTGATCTCACAACTGACTAGTAAGAGCTTTTAGCTTTGCTTTAATAACATTTTCTCACTTTGAGAAGTAAGCCTCAGGATTTATCTCTGCTCATCTCAACATTTCAGCGCTTCCATCAAATTAGAAACCTTTAAAGAACAAGAACTTAGTATCCATAACATCAGTGTTTACATCTCTTGGCATTTTCCACATTTCTTCGTTTAGGTCTATAAAAAGTAAATTCACTCGAATCTTAATGAGTTTCTTTCCCAGTGTCAGGAAGACATAAAAAACCAGAAGTAATAGTTTTCCAGTCTTCTACCTTCATACAACTGTCATAATATTCAACTTTAAAATACTACATTACATCACCCCTTTAAACTCCAAACTATGTATTATTTTTACTTGTATACAAAAATCATAACATGTAAAAAAGCCTCAAAACTAGAAATCAAAAAGAAGCATCTTCAATTGTTACTGACAAGTCCAGACTTGTCCGCCCATCAAGGATATTAAAATGCTCTACCTCTCAATAGTGAAGACAATAATAGCATTCTTCACTATTACTGAAAAATAGAAGAGGCCTCTCTCTTCCCTGTCAGCAAGACAGAGCAGCCCTTGCAGCCTCGGTAGAAGGCATTGCAGGAGTTACTGCAGCATCAACTGACACTGCTCAGCCCATGCAGGGCTACAACTGCCTGCGCTGCCTGAAGCAGGAGCTTCAGCAGCACCCTTTGGTCAAGCTGCAATCATGTCTGCAGAGTCAAACCTCTTCCAGAGCTGGGAATACAACTTAACAGTCTTTACATTGCTTTGCTGGATATAAACATGAAGAATTTGAATTCCATCATTGAGTTCTTTTAAAGGTTTAGATGTATTGTGTCTTACCTGGTAGCTAAAAAGAACCCCCATCACCTCACCCACCCCCATCAGTCACAGAAAAACACCTTTTCTAGTATCCTCCACCCTGATTAACTAAGGAACATATATAAAGTACCTGCATCTTCCAATGGAACATAAAGCAATAGGATCTCCCACCACAGCTACCAAGGATTGTGCTCTTGTAATGGCAGTGTTGAGAAGTTTGTAATTGGACAGAAAACCATAATCCAAGTCTTCTGTTGAATCCTCCAGTAACTGCTCTTTTCTTTTAATTGGTGTTTGCTTATGTTTGCATGTATGCCGTGTTCGTACTGTGCTGAGAAACAAAACTCTAAACTGTTTTCCTAAAAAGAAACACAAAAAAAAAAAAAAGAAAACAGTGTCTGAGATCAGGGCAGCTGTGTGTGCTAGAAACACAATCAGACCACTGCTCTTGCCAGCCAGATTTCACACCTAGCTGTTCTGAAGACCTGATAGCTACCCTTCCCATGAAGAGCTTTATGCAAGAATAATAAGATTTAAAATTTTTAAAAGATGCCCTATAAATAGCATATTCTATTACAGGAATATTTCCTCTTTCAAAAACTTTCATCTTGATATTAATCACTCCAGAACTTTCTGAAATGCTAATTAGCCTCACAACGTTGCCAAGCAGCCAATAACAAATCTCGATTTATTCTGCCTTAAAACAAACAAATAAACAAACAAAAAAAAGTTCTGGACATTGCTGTTTCATATTTAAAAATGCTTCAAATGCAGCAATAGCTACATGAAAACCTAGAGCACACCACTCACTGTCACTCAGTTACTTCATTACCTTCCTTTGTTTATTACTGACTGAAGCGCAGCCTAGCAACAGGCTGTGCCTACAGAAAATTTTTGTTAGAAGCATGAGTCCATGAGCGAATACCTACATTCGTGGACCTGGTTTTTACAGTTTATTCCACATGTTGAGGCTAAAGCTTTATTGCATCTTTATTTGGAACTCCTGTTTTTCCTTTCAGGATAAAAATCATTCAGTTTCCACTGAAATTCTGAAATTTTCACTGATTTTTTTTTTTCTTTAAAGTAAGCTCAAATTTAAATGGGGAAAAAAAGACAAATCTCATTTCCATGAGTTTACTGCTTTGCTATTCATTGCTGGATTACATCTAATCAGCTTGCTTGCCAGTTCCATTTTGATATGTCCATTTTTAAGGGCTATAGCACAGCTCTCTCCTTTTGTTCCGATCAACTGCAGATTATTTTAGTCTCACCTAACTTCAGCAGGCACATTTTTCACTTCCTTAGCATATCTTTGAGACACAGAACTATTACTTACCCTGAACATTGAGCACTCTCTCCACACTGACATCAGACAGCCTTTTTTTCCGAAGTTCAGCCCGGATTCTGAACACTTGATCAGCATAAGGTGTTACAACTCCTATACTGCCGTCATCCAATTTGCCCCAGGCAACAGGCCATTTTCTTCTTAATTCTTCAACACGCTCCACTACTTCAAACACCTTAAAAGAAAGTCAGAATTCTTACAAGTATGCTCCACTGAAGATCACTTTTTGATATAGAAAGATCATTTCAATTTTAAAGCTCTAAAGCATTTGCATGACAGTATTACGTGGCCTTACTGCGTAAGGAATAATATGATGCCATTCTATGGAGATACACTAACATTTTATGCACTAAAACAATCTATTTGCCACACACTACCCTTTTTGGTTTCTTTTTTTTTTTAAATCTTCAAATAAAAAGCTTGCCCACAAAAATGTCACCTTTCAAGTACAACTTGGGAAATTATATTAATAACCTTAATTTGCAGGCTTATGTTCTTAGGAAAATGTCAAGTGCAGGATCTTTCATATAATACTTTATCTCATTTCAGAAGTAAATACACTGCCTAAATAGGGACTATTTAAGTTTTATTCTGGAATTTATTTATATCATATTAAGAGTTTGATAGCTGTAGAAAGGGAATATGTATACCAGAGCACAACCAGTTTCTGTTCCAAAGGATACCATCAGGAATTTCAGATTAATCATAAACTGCTAGTTAATCTCTATGAAATACTATTAAGTGTGCTACCTGAGAGGACTAATGAGTAATGAAAAGTGAAAACTTCCTCCTGTGAGGAGACAGGCTGAAAGAAACCTCCTGCCAGGCACAGCAGATTCTCTTTCAACACACCAAATACTTGTGCATAATTTTGTGGAAGGTTTTTGGGGTTTGTATTACAAAAAACATTTACATTCCATTTTTTATTCAAAACTGTCCATATGTCATTCACTAAGTACTTATCCAGATATTTAAGGCCTGATAATTGATGTCTGCATTTTCCTAGAGCATCCCAAGAGCAAGCTCAGCCTCTTAATGGAAGCTAGGCAAAGTCTTCCCTATGAACCTCAAGTGATCTTCACTCTCTTCTCTTCCCTATCTGTCCAACTATCTTTGGCTGTGAAAAGGGATTGTTAAAAATAAATGTAATGCTCAATAGCTTTTATATTATCTTCTTCAAATTGCTAAGTGGGAATTCTAGGGACTTTTATGGACATTTCAAGAAGATGAAAAGTGATATAAATTGCAATGGGTATGTGGGATAGCATAAAGCATAGTAGTTCCCAACTGCTAAAAAGTCTGTCATTTCATGCTGAGATCTTAGCATTTAAAATCTGACTATATGACATTTTCTTGAAATATATTTTTTATATTAATTAACCTAATTAATCTAAACCAGAAAAAATTATTGAAAAACTCAAAGGAAAAAAATAAAGGTAGCTCTACTGACAAAGGTTATTAGAATAAATTTTGGTATCTATACAAAAACTGTAGCACAAATATAATGACCTTTTGCAGGTATTTTTGCAGGCTTCTCTGAAAGTAAATAACTTCTGGATGTGTATTTGAGATTAAGGCCATATGGGGAAACTTTAGAATCAAGACCATAAAGGGAAGGAGTATTTTTCCAGATTAATGCTTAATATAGGCACCAATGAACTATAAGTTGCCCTAATGCAAAAGTCTATTAAGGGTCAAACAGCAAAAATCTCTCTCATCATCTGAATTTCAGTTCTTCGTGTTGGTGTTTAAGCAGCTGTTGTCCTTCATTTCTGCCTGTAGCTATTAATGACTTACAATTTTCAGACAGTTACTTGGCTACTGAAGATATTTTTAGGTTTTTTACAACTTCTTTTAAATGGCAGAGCAATCCAAGTAGATTAATGAAAGTAGTCAGGCCCCCTCAGTGGGGTTTTTTTTTCCAGTGATGTGTCCAGAAGTCATTGGAACTTTTAATTCAAGTAGATATTTAATACATC
The DNA here is from genome assembly GCF_026170545.1 of Melanerpes formicivorus. NCBI lineage: Eukaryota > Metazoa > Chordata > Aves > Piciformes > Picidae > Melanerpes > Melanerpes formicivorus. The sequence goes on along the minus strand of NW_027142373.1, from coordinate 3,950,618 downwards.
CCAGAATGGATACCAAGGGCAGCACAACAACAACCAAAAGGTTAGCAGCTGTGCATCAGATGAACTGCATCATGACCAACAGCAGCTCTGCAATGCTTCACAACAAACACTGCTGCTAAACAGCAACCTAAGATCTGATAAAATTTCTCATAAATTGAAGAAAATTAGTGATCTATCTTTGCCTTTCTTTAAATGTCAATGACATTTCTTGAGACATCTTTTTGGTGGGGAAAAAGGAGTTGGGTCAAGCATCCTCCAACTTGAGGTGACTGGAAAAGTGCATCCTCCAGTACAAAAAGAATTACCAATTTAAGGTTGTGAGTGGGGGGGGGGGGGTTGGTTTTGTAGATTTGGGATTTAACTCAAGGGAAGGAATGAGAATGAAAGCAAGTTTTGAAGAATGCAAATAAATCCACGTGAAACAAACATACTGAGTGCAAGCTCTCACCTAAAAAACATGAATCTCATCTGCACACAATCAGTCAAGACACCGATCATAAACATATTAAAGCAATATGAAATGTTACTCCAGAGGACTCTTATCTGAGTGGGAACATTTCTACAACAGTCAAAGAATCCTAAGTTTTACTTCAAATTGCAGCTACTCTCAGTTGCTAAGATACAGCCATCAGAATGTCACAAAAATTATCAGGAAAGACATTCTGAAGAATGAGCCTGAGAGAACTAAACACAGCTTACAATTTGCAAAGAAAAGAAAAAAAAAGAAGATAAATTAGTGGAAATATTTACTACAATTGCAATGTTCACCATTTCATGTTTAACAAACTCCATGTTCCCCATTCTAAGTAAAGGACAATTTATGCCTTCTACCTATGCTGAGCATAAAGCAATACATTCAGGGGGCAGTGGAGCTTTAAGAAAGCAATCAAGAATAAAGCCAAAGAGTTACCTCTGCGTTATTGTAAAAAGCTGTACTATTTTTTTCTTGCACATCTTCCCCACGTGCTGTGAAGAAAGTCAAAGGGTAGAAATCTTTGTGTGCTGGCTGCTTTCCACTTGCCATCAATTTGCCTTCATAGAAAAGTTCAGATGTATAACTGTAACGAGGCAAAACAGAATAAAATGTGGAGTCTAGATGTGAGCTCACTGATAAAAATGCAAATTTCTCTGATGAAATATACAATCACAAAATACTTCATAAGGAAAACAGGACCACTGTTTTGTATTCAGCATCTTCAAGTGATTCTCTGCACTGATGCTTCCATATTACAGAGTGGAGGCACTAGAGATATGCTTTTCCAACACTCTTTCTACACAGACAGCATTTTCTTCTGATCTAAAGCCCAATGTTACAAACATTCACACTAATGATTCACTCAGAAGTTCTGGTGGCTTGAAACCAGGCAAGAGGAACACTTCCTGTCTGGCACTGGTTATTCCCCAGTTGCTGGCTGGATGATGAGCATCCTTACACTGGTTAAGGAAAACAAATGTACTACAGATTTCATGCTCTATGCAGGTCAAATGTTCAGCTTCAAAGGAAGCTTTTCCTCCGTGACCTTCTGCAGACAAATCTACATTGGTAGTCATCACAAACACAACCAGAACATGTAAATTCTGCTGGCAGCAACCATTACAGAAGGTGACTGACTGGAAAAGAAATGAGGCAAGGAAAGAAATGAGGCGAGAACTACATTCATGGTGAAAAGTTTGGGGCAAAGAAGGCAAACTGAATGGAACAGGACAAAACGCCATCAAGAAGATTCCTATGGCTAGCACGACAAGTGCTGTATACTGTTGAGTGCACAACAGAGCTAAAGTAATGCATTGGCTTTCATTAATTAGTGAGTTCTGGTATAATCTAACTTTTAAGTGCACAGCTTCCACAATTAATGTTCTCTAGATACAGCTCTGTGGATGCAGTTAAGATGAATGCAGCCTGACATGAAGGCAACAAAAGCAGGACACTGTGCTGTCAGTGGCCCACTGCATTCTTCCCGGTTTCCAACTATATTAGCTTAAGCTGTAAAGAACTGGTCACAGAAAAGCTACAGAAACTGGACTGCTACCAAATCACCAAACAGCTGCAGGCCACTACTGACCCAAACTGGCTTTCATTGCACAGTTCTGAAGAATGTGTAGCTCTCCTGTGGATGGAGCTACAGAGGTCTACTGCTGCCAATGAGTAAATTAATTTATTCAATTAATTAATTTCTTCTGCAAATTAATTCTTAGTAATGACTTCTCATTAAACAATAAAGCACCCTTTCTACAAGGGCTGTTTTTTCCAATTACTGCGCCAAAGTCAGGCTGAACTAATGGCTTGTTCTTTCTGTAATTTCTTTTGGTCTCCTCAGTTAGGTAGGTATGATTAATGAGCCCACCATGAACCATCTTCCTGCACGTACTTCTGTCTTAAATGCCATGGTCCCATTTGTCATGGGAAATTCCATGTTCTAAAAAATCAGCAGGCTTGAAGACAGTCTCCCAACCAGACCACCGTAGGAGCATTTCACAGCTTCCACTTCACACAGTGATACTTTCTAGCCTAGCTTGCCATAGCCAGCCCACCATCTCCAGTGGTATCTCTGTAACCATCACCTCCTGTTCAACACAGCAGCACTTTCTGGGAACTCACTGTCTGAACTCTGGCTGCTGAAATGAATTTTAATGATCTTTCTGAGACAAATTTCATGGAAGTGATCTCTAACCAAAAGCTGAAACAATCCCTTCCTATTCAGTTTCTTTCTCATTTCAAACTCACAATTTCAAGATATGTGTAAGAATTTCTGCATTGCTCAGTCTATAATTACAAAGCCCATAAAATGAAGACAGATCAAGCTGTGTAACAAAATATGTTACACCCTCACTTTTGATTCCCCAGAGCACTTAAATACTTCTGCTTTTGCTTTGAACACAGTGATAACCTAATTAGCATGACTGGATACCAACAAAATATTCCTCAGTACATATTTGAGCCAGAATTTAAACTTTAGCATTTTTCCCCATGACTGCACTTACTCTTTCTAGCACAGCTCATGGATGAGCTCATTACCCTAGCAGCCATTAGTTTATCATAGCATAAAAATGCTAAGCCACTGATTAACACATCTTGAAAAAAGACAACAGGGAAGTAGCATGTCCAAAATTTGACCTGTTTTTTTCTGCTTATATCCACACATTCTTTCCATTGCACAGAGGTTATCAATCCAAGATCATCTGCTCCAATAATTCTAAAATTTTGAAACCTAATATACTGCATAATGGTTAAAAAAGGGAAAATTAGCTCTTCTTCGGCTTAGTGTGCAAATCTTGCAGCCACAACACCCCCACCCAAATGAGGGGTCTGTAAGACAACTAACTGAACCCCCGGTATCTCTTCTAGGAGACTGAATTCCAACCTAATAACAAATAATTATTCAATTAATTAACTTCAAAAAAACTAAGATTTCATTACAGAAACACATAAAGCTTCTTTCTTCATTCAGCTGTGCTTGGTTCAAGAGTTGTTCACTAACACCAGTCAAAGAAACACATGATACAGTGAAAAAGTTCACACCTACTTGATGATAGCTTCATGGGAGCGATAGTTCTCACACAGCAAGATCCTGCATGGAAATTCTGCAGGGTAGTGCTCATAGAGCCGATCGAGCAACGAAACATGAAGGTTTCTTTCCCTGGCAAATTCACTGTAGACAAAAGGACTGAGCTGTAATAGACACACACACACAAAGAAAATGTAACTAAATATGTGGACTTGGAATTTCATGCTCCTAACATCTGTGTTTTGCATAAAAACAAAAGTGAAACCTTGCTTTTACTACATTCATAATTGGAAGACATATACCATGGCTATTCCTACCGTAAAAGTGACAAAAGATCAGCATGCTCTTGAAGGAACAATAAAACATCCACTAACTAAAGAGGAGAGAACCCTTGTATCTAAGTTGGTTTTATTATTTTTCCTCTGTGGCTTAGAACCCTCGTATCCGTGGGGTTTTTTTGTGGCTTGCACAGGTGAGTGACCAAAGCAGAGAGCTGTTTGCCATAAAACACCAAAAAAAAATAAAACCCAAAACCAAAACACCAAAAGGCAAAAAGAACTTACAAAAAAACAAACCCCAAAACAAACCCAAACAACCTCCCCACAAAAATAACAAAAATTGAAAGACTAAAACAAAACCAAACAAGCAAACAACAAAAAACACAAAAAATCAGACAAAAAATCCCAACCAACCAAAAAACTTACCAAAACCCAAAAAGCCCCTCAAATCCCAAACTGCTTTGAATCATTTCATACCATTACTCTGTCAATCACTTTACACTTAAGTTACTACACAACTGCTACAGCATCTTCTCACCAAGCAGAAATCCTGTGAGTCTATGTTAGAGATTGAGATCTTCAAAAACTACAGAAATTTGGAGCAGAGGAGTAATTTCAACATAAAAAATACAAATATTATACATACACCCACTTTACATTTCAAAATTCTATAGCTCTTACCTGCATGTGGTCTCCAGCCAAGACAATTCTTGTGTTTTTATTAGCTAATGCCAGAGGCATAATAGTTTCACACTCCATAGCTTGTGCAGCTTCATCTAACAGAATGTGTGTAAAAAACCCTGCAAAAAACAGAGATATCAGCGAATAAATGAAAGCTGAAATATGATAAAATAAACAGTGATAACAATACAACAAAGTGTACTGAAAGTTCTGGGTTCTGACAGTTACTAAAACTATGGGGGGGGAGGGAGGGAATTAGTATGGTTTATACAAATTAATTTCTAGCCCCTAAACCACACTAACAATTCTGAAACCCATCAGATGACCAACAGTGGTCAACTGATTGCCAGACACACGAGCAGCAGCCCACAGATCTGCCTTTTAGTTCGGACACATGTGAAGTTAAACAAGCATTTCATCTGAGCTCTCCTTATTACAAGAGGAAATGTCTCTTGGCAGACTTCCCTCAGGAGGTTTCTCAAATCTGAAAATCTTTTCAGCACCCCAAGGCTTGAAGAGCTTAGAGCAACTACAATGGAAAAGACGTGACAGCACTTTGCTCTGCTCTGGTGACACTTCACCTGGAGTACTATGTCCAGCTCTGAAGCTCTTAACACAGGAAGGACGTGGACCTGATGGAGCAGGTCCAGAGGATGGTCATGAAAATGATCAGGGTGCTGGAGCACCTATGCTACAAGGACAGGCTGAGGGAGCTGGGGCTGTTCAACATGTAGACAAGGCTCTGGGGACACCTAAGAGCAGCCTTCCAGTACCTGAAGGGGGCCTACAAGGCGGCTGCAGAGGGACTGTTTCCAAAGATCTGCAGTAATAGCACGAGGGACAACGGTTTGAAATTAGAGAAGAGCAGATTTAAATTGGATGTTAGGAACAAGTTCTTTAGCATGAGGGTGGTGGAACACTGGAACCAGTTGCCCAGGGAGGTAGTTCAGGCCCCATCCCTGGAGGTATTCAAGGTCAGGCTTGACAAGGCTCTCAGCAACCTGATCTAATTAGTGGAGGATGTCTCTGCTCACTGCAAGGAGGTTGGACTGATGACCTTTGGAGGTCCCTTCCAACCCAAATCATTCTATGATTCCATGACTTCCTCAGGTACTTGAGTCTTACTACTATTTTATTTACTGAATTTCCCATTAGAATTGCACATCTACCGGAGAACATTGCTGGTTATGAGTTTTAAGGAAGGTCAGGGGAAAAAAGTAATAGAAATTGAAGGATAATTTAAATTCAATCTTATGATAATATTGGACCAAAAGGTTTGCTGGGTAGGTGGGAATCTATGCATTGGGTAACATGCACTCGAGAAAAAGAGTAAATTTAGGACAGGTATAGAAGAGAAGTAGATTTGTCTATTGAGATATATATATAAAGCTTTAAAATTAAGTATAGCTGACTTAGATACCATCCAGTTAAGGTTATATATACAAAGAATTTCATATAGCTGCAAACACATTACTAGGCCATGACTGTACACAGGTCACTGCCAAGGAAAGCAGGTTCTTCCACCAAAAGAACTGAAAATATTTACCATCAAGTCCATATTAGTTTTCTCTATTGCAACAAATGCCTAAACAAAGCCATAAAAACCTAGCCTTAACCTCTCCTTGTAAAGAAATTCCACATTCTCCAAAAAGCAGATGGTTTTCATTTGGAGACCAAGAAAACAATAATCCTTAAACAGCCTTTGCCCCCCAGAAAAGCTGTCTGATATATTCCAGTTTAGAAAACAACCCTACAAGTATCACGCTACCATTGCATGGGCTTGTACGTGTGGGAGTTGTTTGCCAAGCTAAACAAGTCACAAAACAAGAAAAAAAAAGCTCTCTGTATGTATTTATGCTTACATGCCCCACTGAGTAATGACCTTAATGAGCATAATATTCGAAGTCAGAAGCTCAAACAGAATTTTCCCTCTTGGATCTCAGAAACACCAGATCACAGACAGGGCTGATGCTTTATTTGATTTTTTTTTTTAAAGTAAGGAAAAAACAGAATAAGCTAAAGGTTAATTTAAATGCCAGCAGTTTATGGCTGTGTAATAAACATTTATTCACAACAACAAAAAAAGAGAAGATTATTTTAAGATGACCACTGTTTACGTGTATTTTTTAACAGTTCAAAGAATTGGGTAAGGATCTGACACTGGAAAGAGGAAGAGAACTCTGAAGCATGGACACTTCTTGCTTAGAAATGACCTTACCTGGTTCAAGATCCAGCTGGCAAAGATACTGTGATGTATTTAAAGTCACAACTACTACTCGTTGCTTAAGAATGTCTTCTTTCTGTGGCATCTGAAAGGTGGAATGTGTGCTTGAAATCAAACAGTACTGATGCACAACTGGGTGGACAGTCTTTACCCAGCGATTTCTGAAATATACCCTAGGAAAGAAAAAGGAGGCTTAGTTTCTCTGCAGCTTGAGCACAGTGACAGTTGACAATTTCAAATGTTAATACTCTGGTTTCTGCTAAATGAATGTAACCTTTAGGAAGCAAGCCATCACAACTATGTAAAAATACATCCTGAAATATGCTAAAATGTCTTGGATATACCTTTTGGTATTTGCTGCAGTGCAATGCTACATTCGACAGTTACCAAAGATTAATTCATGTATGGAAATCTGTACCTTTGGTTCATTCTGAGGGAACTGGGCCTCTTTAGCTTGGAAAAGAGGAGCCTGAGGGATGCCCTCATTCATGTTTATAAAGATGTGAAGCGTGAGTGTCAGGAGAGAGCCAGGCTCTGCTCAGTGATGTCCAATGACAGGACAAGGGGCAGCAGGGGCAAGCTGGAGCACAGGTTCCATATGAACAGAAGGCAAAATTTTTTCACTGTGAGGATGACAGAGCCCTGGAACAGGCTGCCCAGTGGGTTGTGGAGTCTCCTTCTCTAGAGACATTCTACATCTACCTAGATGTATTCCTGTGTGATCTGCTTTAGGTGATCCTGCCCTGGAAGAGGGGTTGGACTGGATGATCTTTCGAGGTCCCTTCCAACACCTAACATTCTGTGACCCTCAAAGCAATGTCTATTTCATTGTAAACTATCAGGAAACTCATTTTAAAGAGAGAGTTCATCAGCTGAAACATAAATATGGCCCACATATGGTCTTGGCAGTGACAGAGCAGCAGTGGTCTGCACATTTCCTTGAGTGCAACCACAGAATCTTTTAAAAAAATTAATTTCAAAAACCATTAATAAAACCCTGCACTTCCTTTTACACATACTGCTTGTCTTCTAAGAACCAAACAGGAAGCATATTCACCTTTTTACCATGCAGGGCCATAGTTATGAGTCACTGTATAAAAGAATGAGAAAACAGTGCCAAAAAGGATGGCTGAAGTCTAAAATCCCAGAACATTGTCAGCAAAGCACTGGACTTCAAATATCTTTTCATGATATATAAGATCATTTTAATCACCATGAGATTAATGATGACTTTTTCTTAAAGAGTGATGAAATGCTCTGGCCAGTCTAGCTAAATGGAAGAAAACCAGGAAAGACACAAAGACTATGCCCTAGAATAGACTAGACTAGAATAGAATAAAATTAACCAGGTTGGAAAAGACGTTTGAGATCATCAAGTCCAACCTATCATCCAACTCTATCTAATCAACTAAACCATGGCACCAAGTGCCTCATCCAGTCTCTTCTTAAACACCTCCAGTGATGGTGACACCACCACCTCCCTGGGCAGCCCATTCCCATGGCCAATCACTCTTTCTGTGAAGAACTTCTTCCTAACATCCAGCCTCAACCTCCCCTGGTGCAGCTTGAGACGGTGTCCTCTTGTTCTGTTGGTTGCCTGGGAGAAGATATTAATGCCACCCCGCTACAACCTTCCTTCAGGTAGCTGTAGACAGCAATAATGTCTCCTCTGAGCCTCCTCTTCTCCGGGCTAAGCAACCCCAGCTCCCTCAGCCTCTCCTCACAGGGCTTGTGCTCCAAACCCCTCACCAGCTTTGTTGCCCTTCTCTGGACGTGTTCCGGCAAGTCAACATCTTTCCTGAACTGACGGGCCCAGAACTGGACACAGTACTCAAGGTGTGGCCTAACCAGTGCTGAGTACAGCTGAGGAGCTGGATAATTGTGAATCTAAGTGCAAAGCATGATTGCACTGTCTGGATTTGGGATACCACACATCCACCCAGCTTTGAAAATTACAGCTCAGTTCTATACTACTAGGAGCACAAATTATTAGGATTATGACAAATTTGGGTTGTGAAAATCCAGCATTCATTCTGGCCAAGAAGCAATAAGCTGAATGGCTTTCGAATCTGACAACATACCTGGTACTTAATATCCAAAGGTAACTTAGCTAAGGCTGGGTTCAATGCAAGAGCACAAATCACACGCATGAGTCACTCTCACAACAACAACCTTCTAATGGTACCTCAAGGTATTTATTATCAGCCAGCAAACTCATAAGATTTCTTTGATAAACTGTTATTAAATCTATGTAACATCATAAAATCATGGTCCACTAGCCAGAACACGGTGGTAGGAGTAAGAAAACCCCTGCTCTGTTCATCCCAGACATTCAGTCAGCTTCCACAGGATTCCATGGGATTCCATAGGAGCCTACAGGAAAGCTGGAGAGGGAATTTTTGTAAGGGTGTCTAGACACAGGACTAGGGGGAATGATTGGAAGCTGTGGGAGAGTAGGTTTAGACTGGATCCAAGGAAGAAGTTCTTCAGTATGAGGATGGTGAGACTCTGGCACAGGGAGGCTGTGGATGACTCTTTCCTGGGAGTGTTCAAGGGCAGACTGATGAGCCCTTGGGCAAACAAGTCTAGATGAGAGGCATCCCTGTCTATGGCAGCAGGGTAGGGGAGGACAATCTCTGAGGCCCCTTCCAACCTAAGCCATTCTATGATTCAGTTTCTGAACTTTAGCTGAGGGCAGTACTTCCCCTACCAGCTCACAGGAGCACTGTGAGGATTAATGAGTTTATTGTGAGTTTATGTTTGTAAAGCACTTTGAGATTCTTGGATGAAAGGTGCTATTGAAATGTAAAATATTATGGTTATTAGACATTATTATACCATGCACTGTCTTTTATTACAAAAATTCAACGATGGGTGACTCACAGATTGGCTGACAGCATTTCAAACTGCATTGCTGCTTACCCAGTAATTTCTTTTATTTTGATGTGAGATCAAAAAGGTATCCCAGAGCTATTATTCACCACCGGCATAAAAACACCTGACAGATGTGACTACTTCGACAATGTCGTGATATAAGTAAGTCACACTGAACAAGCAATTGCTTTCTCAGGTGAAACTTAGGATAATTGAATCTCCTCTAATTTCATTACTAGGGTGAGGGGTTTTTTTTTCTTAAAGGAACACATTACAAAAATGGGGTTTACCAGTTTAACACAAATTGCAATGTTTCACCCTGCAACATACCCTTAACTACCACTACTTTTCTTCAACTTTCCAGGCACTATGCCAAAAAAGAAATTTGCCCAAGTATTTTTATTTTAATCACGTTGAGTATTTCCTATCTTTCACATTTTGCTTACATTTGATAAATTTCCATCAAAGTATATCACTTTGTACAGTAGACACCTTTCAGGATGGGATTGCTCCTAAATCATTTCTAAACGTTAATGAAGGGGCAAGTCTAGAGTCAGAACTTCTGAGGGAGGATAACCAGAGTTCCATTTGCCTATCTGTCCTACAAAAGCAACTTCTGCTTCTCATGACTCCTTACAACAAAGTGAATAAGGACTACATCTAAGTTCTTCAAAACTTCTTTTCCCTGTTTTGAACTGACAAACACCAGCTCCTCCCAGTTCTTGATAAAAAAACCTGGATTCTCCCTTCAGGCTGTGCTCCAAAGAACTCTTCCTAGACATACTCCAACCCCAGCTCCTCAGATTTCACACAGTTATTTCTCACCTGAAATCCCTCAAGCAAAGAGAACACAGAAGCTTAGAGGAAAAAAGAACCTAGCAGTCAAATTTCATCTTTCTGCTAAAAGACCATTAAAAAAAAAAAAAAAAAAGAAAACTCTAAAGTAGTCCCAAAAAGCCTGAAGAAAATTTTAGAAACACCTGATTTCCCTCTTCCATTTCTTTTGATCCACCTCCAAAGAGATTCTCATTCTCACAAACAAGTATCTTCCCTGAGATGCAGAAAACATGTGAAGAACCTCTCTTACAACCTGGAAGTTAACTTTTTAAATCCACCTTCCTTTGAGGGTAGCATAGGACAGAATGTAGAGTTTCAAGAAAAGGAATTAAGTGGCTAAAGAGGCCTTTATTGGACAAATTGAGATTTGATAAGATAAATTAATGCCATTTTCAGTACAAGAATTTCAGTCCAGACAATTTGGAAAAAAGGGCAATGGTCCTTTAAAACCTGCTGGGTTTTTGGATTGGAGGGGTTAATTCAAACCTTGGTTTGCTCCAGCTGATTAATTTTTATAGTCTGAGTATCTCCTGAAGCCAGCAGCCACACATTAAAGCTGCATGGTTTCAGGTTGCATGTAGTATTTCTGCATTTATATTACAATCATGATGATTCAGCTGAGATATTTCCAACAGAATCAGCTTTCTGACACTGCTGAACTGATAGTCAGCAATGACATGTTTAGGGATAGAAATATTAAAAATACAGCTAAAAGGATAATCATCCCCTCTCCTTCTCCACTAAGTATTACATACAAAAATAGGCTTCATGGATGCAGCTACATTTCAAATATGCACATAAAATAGTAACTGCAATAAACAGTAGATTCCTCAACCACTGTGTGCCCAGAAAGAGAGAAAGTGCTGCTGCTTCCAGGATTTTAGGAGATGGGGACAATCTGAGGTATCCAGCTACAGTGCTACCTCAGCAGCCTACCAGCTGCTGGAGAGACAGGGTAAAAAAACTTGGAGCCAATTAATAATTCTTACAGCTCTGACTCACCAGCTTAAGGTGCCTCATTCTTCACACTTAAAATCAAGCATCAGCATCTAAGAGAAGCTCTTCCTAACTGCAGGTTAGGGTTAGGTTTCTGTCTATCAGAAACCGTTCGGCATTAATTTACTTAAGCCTAATAGATTTGCTTCAGTGTCAAGTTCTTTCAGTAAGAGTGAGGGTTTGGAGTATGCCCCTAATACAGCTGAATTATCTCATCAAGCCCAGTGGCATTTATTTTTTTTTTTGGGTACAAATTTTTTTACAGGCATCAGGACAATGAAGATTTGGCCTTCAGGCTTCACTGATATTTTATTTAGGTGTGGACTCAACATAAATTCTCACTGTTCATTCTGACTTTGCATTTCCCAAAGGGCACAGAATGTTGTTTTGTTAGAGGGGAAAATATGAATTTATAACATGGTATTTAAAACAAAAATTCCAAACTCTCAGCTCCAAACTTTTGTGTGGTATCATTGACAGCAGAATTTATTTAGTGCACAGCTTAGATAAATTCGTGGAAATATATACATGGTTCTCAGAAGGCCGATGAGGTACTGGGGTGCATCGAAAGAAGAGGGGCCAGCAGATCAAGAGAGGTGATTCTGCCATTTTGCTCTGGTGAGACCTCACATGGAGTACTGTGTCCACCTCTGGAACCCTCAACACAGTAAGGGCATGGACCTGATGGAGCAGGTCCAGAGGAGGGCCACAAAGATGTTCAGTGGGCTGGGACACCTCTGCTATGAGGACAGGCTGAGGGAGCTGGGATTGTTCAGTTTGAAGAAGAGAAGGCTCCAGGGAGACCTAACTAGCAGCCTCCCAGTACCTGAAAGGGGCCTACAGGAAGGCTGGACAGGGACTGCTTACAAAGGCCTGTAGGGATAGGACAAGGGGCAATAGTTTGAAATTAGAGGTGATTTAGATTGGATGTTAGGAACAAGTTCTTTAGCCTAAGGGTGATGGAACACTGGAACAGGTTGCCAAGGAAGGTGGTTGAGGCCCCATCCCTGGAGATCTTCAACATCAGGCTTGAAGAGGCTCTGAGCAACCTGATCTAGTGAGGATGTCCCTGCTGACTGCAGAGGGGTTGGACTAGATGACCTTTGCAGGTTCCTTCCATTCTGTGATTCTATCACAAAGTGCTTTACAAAACACCTTAAGACAATCTGGGTTAAAATACAGCCAGATCAAAGGGGACTTTTAAAGATAAGCTGCCTTCTTTTCCTTGGCCAGATCTTCAGTGTCTGTAAAATGTCACATGGCAACTAAAGCCAACAAACCCAAGAGAATTTACACCTGTTGTAAATCTAGCCCCTTCACATAACTTCATTGGCTTCACTGGCTTCACTGACATTGCATAAAATATAAAGTCCAGAATGGCTTTTAATAGATAGCAAGTAAACACACAGTCATTTTCTTAGTAATATAATGAACTCACTCTCTGACATTCAGAAAATGATGCCCATAATCTCAATAAATATATACCAAACTGGCAGCATACAGAATATATTGTTGTTATGGGTTTCTGCCCATAAATAAATCCTCCTTAACTGTTTCTATGCAACTTTATTCTCCTTGCTCTCAAAGCTTCCATCTCTTCTGCATATTTTCCTTAACTGCTTTTCCCCAAATACCCATGGTAAATACATTTAACCACATATACATTGACTTCAAACTGGTTTAGCAAAAGAGGCCAAACTACTTGCACATGATTCTCTAAATATGTAGCTCCTATGACATCAAAATTATGCTTCAAATGAGCCTCAGTTGGGTTGCCCCAGTGTCCAAATTATCATTGTGTGAGTCAAAATGTTCTGGAATTAAAATGCAGTTCAAATTCATTTTATTTTATCATAGTAGCTTTTAGAGGAGCATATCAAAAGTTTGCTCATTAGGAAAGACACACTGATCAATAGAATAAGAAAAGCTTAAAAAAGGATGTCTTTAGTTTTATTATACAAATGACCCAAAATTATGTCAACAAAGTTTCACATTCCTTTTAGTCTCTGTTTTTAAAAGCACTCCTGGTAACGCCAATATGCTTTTATGTTTTAAAAGTTCTTTAACCTGTTTTGGTTTTTTCATAGACACCTTTTCTTAAGAATAGTATTTTATAGATACATAATAAGCCTTAAAAAAATACCTGAGAGGTCTTGCCTGGGGATTGCCTGCTTCTACATATGGATGTAAATAATCCTTTATGTAGAGATCAGCAGCACTATTAGAATGGGTGCAAATGAGAATCCTGCTGGAATAAATGGTGCAAATAAAAAAGCAATGAAGAAACAGAAAACAATTCAAAGCAGTAGAATACAAAAAAAAGGAAACAGTGGCCATCTTCCTGCACATTTCTGTTAATGAAACTACTCACTAGCCTAGCAAATTTTGCATGATTTGGCTCTTCAATCCAAATCCTTCAGTTATGAAAAGATTTAAAGTTCAAACAGGTTTTCAAGAATATTGTGATTATTAACCTAGACTTGATTCTAAGTAAGGAACAGCTTTGATTATCTAGCACACTGCAAACCTTTCCATGTCAAGCAAATCACAGTCATTCTACATACTGTCACTTTTAATTACTTTTGTTCTAACTGGAAAACACAGGCTAAGACTAGAGAATTACTTTATCAATCAAAACAATGACATATGGCTTGAGGTTTGATTTGTTTTTAAGCTGGATGGAAACTCTCTATTTCTACCTTTTCCTTGAATTTAGGTTAAAAGTTACATCATCTCTGCTAATCAAGCATTGCTCTATTTAGCGCCCCATCTCACCTTGTATCCTGTTGTTGGAGTATGTGCTTGACTGCCTGAGCCAGAGTGAAGGTTTTTCCTGTCCCATAGGGACCGATGATAAGAACAGGAGGCAGTTGTATGGAAAGTGGAGTAGTGATAGCCAGAACAGCCTCTTTCTGCTTCGCGTTTAGTCGAGGGTCCAACTGCTCATCCCATTGTCTGCACAAAAGGAGGCAACAGAGGTTAAACCAGAAGCCATGACAATCCATAGTCAGTCAGAAATGGAAGGAGGCAAGATTTCAAAAGCTTTCAAGAAATTAAAGAACCTCTAGGCTACTTTATTGATTGTACCATTCTGAGGCAAGCTGAAACAAAGCAACAAACCCAGCAAAGCAATCTCAAGCTTTAATCACAAAAATCTGGTAATATTTGCAATAAATTGGTTTCCCCAGAAGGGATCTAACTACTTCTTGAGTTACTTTATCTCACTTAAGAATAATTAACCTGCGTTGCACACATTTTAGAACAAGTATGTGCTGCACCATCACTGGGTAACAAAAACAAGCAGACATCAAATTATTTTCTACTCTTACTATGCAAACTGTAACATTAGTCATGTTTCTTCCCTGCAGTATTTACATTGTCAACTTTAAAAGCCAACATTTACACAACCCCAGGGCTTGGTAAAAGTTATCTACAAGGACATTAAAAAGCAATTAAACAAACTAATGGCTCCCAATTAATTACAAACATGTCTTTAAATTATTTTGGGGCATCATTAAGGCACCTACCTCTAATGGGAAAGGAGTCTATTAGAAAGGATTTTTGCTGATACCAGCTATTCAGAAAATTCTAATGAGCATAAGAGGTTAAGGATTTGTAGACACAGTGTTTAATATTCCCACTGACAGATTTAAAAGTAGACATGCATAGTAAAAACCACCTGTTGCTGCTGCACATATGGCCATACTTTAGTAATGTGATCTGCTTTGGTACAAGCTTCTTGCAGACTGGGGAAGTTAGTACTAGTAGTTACCAAGAGAGAGTAAACTAAGAGGGAATTAACTGAATTCCTAACTTTTAAGACAGTTATGAACAAGAAGCTGGCAGGAGGTAGGATATATCAGAAAGTAACAGAGATGTAAAACAAAAAATAGAAGGAAAAAAAGAGGGAAAGACAGTTTTGAGGCAGTCAGAAGAACTGATTGTCAAGGCAGGGCAAATCAAGCTACCAGATGGAGAAAAACGTGTTCATTACACTGACTTAAACTGAGCTAAAACCATCACATACATAATTTATGTCTATAAAAAATATAAAACACTATGGAAATAAATTCCATCAACTAAAACAATATGTAAATTTCTGTAAATACACATTTCCTGACTTAAACCAGAGAAGATAAAATTCTAGCTTGCTTGACTTACCTTGTTTTTATTGAAATCCCTGCTTGCTTCCAAACTATTCTTAAACAGTACTTCCTTGTAAGATTCACTCAGAACTTAACTAAGTCAGTGAACAGATTGTCACTGACCTCCATTAACTCTGCAGTGAAACTCTACAGAAAACCTACTCCTTTCCTTCTGCTCATACTGTCAAAGCTTTAGTGCACACAGCAATCACCCTCACCCAGAACACTGCTTCCACCCTTTATCCTCTCTGCTCTTCCTACACTTCCAAAAACAAACTAAAACTTTTTGAGTAATTTCTGTCTTACATTATCTTGCTGTCTCAAGTTTCTGGCCAGATCTATTTCCTTTTAATCCTTGAGCTATCTTCTGATTTGTACTGCATCACAATAACACTCTTAATTCTCACCTCCAAGACACCACACGACTCATCGCATGCTGCCCAGGCTATCAGTTCCACATAGCTCTCATTTCCCTGGTTTCTAAGTACAGAAACCTCATACCTCTTTCATCTCTCCCTGTGACCATATTCCCTGAGCTGTAACACAGCCTCACATTTCTCCTCTCCATGTCTCCTCTTCGAGACAAACTATTTTCACTGCATCAGCCTTAAGTTTCCTCAGAAGTATTTCTATAACAGAGGTTTATCATTTTGCAAA
This sequence comes from Melanerpes formicivorus, assembly GCF_026170545.1. Taxonomy (NCBI): domain Eukaryota; kingdom Metazoa; phylum Chordata; class Aves; order Piciformes; family Picidae; genus Melanerpes; species Melanerpes formicivorus. The sequence continues at coordinate 3,934,420 of NW_027142373.1, read as the reverse complement.
GGAACCTGGAAGACATGTAGACAAAGAATCTCAGGACTGCCTGCAAGTGCAATGCTGGTCCTTCCAAGACTCACACTTTTTCTTGTCATCCCCAGCAGTTGTTACGTCCAAGTGTGAGCTCACTGCATCTAACTCAGGAAGTACTAATGGATGGCTCCTTGCAAATGGGAGTCTGCACACTTGAGACCCTGCCACAACAAACTTCTTGTAACTGGTATTTGCATTCTTACCATGCATATTTTCAGTGAGGACCAGCAGACCAGTAAACAACAATAGCAGGTTTGTTTTCTACAGCTACAACACAACTACAATGCTTAAAAAACCATGGCTCCACTGCAGGGAAAAGCAATCGACAGATTTGAGTCCTCAGAGGATCACTTTTCTTGTTTTATTTAGAACAGTTTCACTCCCTTCTCTGAACCACCCTCACCACTAATGAAGAGCAAGGCATGTTTCTTGTTCTAGGGCTGATTCCAGCCATCTGTTATGAGAACTCCAGTACTGCATTACCACACAATCTTTAATATTCAAGTGTTTGTATTCTTGTACCTGTTGGGACTCCAGGGTATGGTGGGAGTCATGCTGACATCTGGAAACAAAATACTGTTGTCCTTAATCCTGTCCAAGGCATAATGCATTTCACAAAGGGGTAAGCGATTTAACTGGAACTGAAGTTCAACCTGCAGTACAAAATGAATGAATAAATGAAGAGGTGAATCAAAAATGATTCATTTAGACTCTTTAGACTTTGCTGCATATGATACATTTTTATCCTCCTGCAAACTACAGATTCTCGGAAGAAAACAGCAAATGTCATTCAAGCAAAAGATTTGTGATAAAATTAACTTGCTGCTTTATTTTTTTTTTCCTTTGAAGCACAGATAAATGCAGCATTTTCTCTAATGTAATTTTCTTGTTTGACTTGGAAGATTAGATTCCACTGTATTTTCAGGGGGAAATAAAATAAAAATAAAGACATTCTTGGAATTTTTTTTTTTTTTCATATTAAAAAACCACTCCTGGAAAATGTTGTTGTCCCAAAGCATTGGTTTGTTCACAAATATAAGCTTCCACCCCTTATCATAAGAACCTTGAGAAAGTGACAGGCCAGGAATTTTTATGGATCAACACATGAGGACAGGCTATGAGGACAAGCTAAGGGAGCTGGGGTTATTCAGCCTAGATAAGACTCTTGGGGAACCTTAGAGTTGCCTTCCGATACTTGAAGTGATCCTACAGGAAGGCTGGAGAAAGAATCTTGATAAGGGTGGCTAGAGACAGGACAAGGGGGAATGGTTTGAAGCCTGAGGGAGAGAAGGGTTAGATTGGATCTTAGGAAGAAGTTCTTCAGTACAAGGGTGGTGAGACTCTGGAATAGGCTGCCCAGGGAGTTTGTGGATGCCTCCTCCTTCAGGATGCTCAAGGCCAGGCTAGATGAGGCCTTGAGCAGCCGTGTTTGAGAGGCATCCCTGCCCATGGCAGGGAGGTTGGAGTAGGCGACCTCTGAGGTCCCTTCCAACCTAAGTCATTCAGGACATAAATCAGACATGTGACCAGCAGAGATAAACCTCAACATTATTTACTTCTAGTCAAGAATTCTGGAATAATATAAATTGTCATTTATGTTCAATTATTTGGACTCTCCAAAAGTTAATTTCTAACAATTAGTTGCTTATCAACGCATTCAGGTTTTGTTCTCTCAATTGCTTGTGGTTTAATGCTAGTAAATAAAAGATAATGCCAACAGGATTGTAGTACAAAGCCAGAAACAACACTCAGAGCACATTAACACCCCTGATTAAATTCAGAGCTGAACAATGGGTAGTGAAATTAGTTTCTACATACATATACTAAAAGAGCAAAGAGAAAAAATACAGTCCACATTGGAACATGAGATAAAAGCAGCTCCTGGGAAAACAATTCATAAAAACATTCACTCAGATTATCACTTACACATATTTAAATTTGCCATTATTAATCTCTCCAATGACAATTTAATCTGATCAGAGCATTGTGCCAAAGAACTAGATGTTAACAACCAACAGAGAAGCCTGGATACAGAATTTGACACAGATTTGCACTAACATAAAACACCACAAAAAGCCCCAAAGCTGAAGAAGAGAAGTGACTGATGTACATTTTTAGTGGTTTTTTTCAAAGCACTGCTATCTATCACTAAATATGTCTGTAATTACTGTGCTGCAGCTGTAATGAGCATTTGTGATTAAAGAAGTAAGTACCTTTCTGAGGTTCTTGCTCACCCCATGCTTTGCTGGGATGGTGGCTCAAGGACGGGAAAAACTGATCTGTTTTCTCCCTAAAGTATCATCCTAAAGTTGCATGCCAAGTGGATTCAACCTGTTTCTGTACCAGTTTTTATCCCCCCCTTACTTGGTATTTTCCTTCCAAAAGCAGGAATTTGGGGGGGGGGGGGGGGGGGGGGAAGAGCATAGCTAAAGGCAAGGCTGGAGATGCCAGAGACATCAGGGGAGATTTAGACTGGCCATTAGGATGAAGTTATTTACTGTAAGTGGAATAGATGACAGCTAAGGTCCCTTCCAACCTTAGCCATTCTATGAGGGTGGTGAGACACTGGAATGGGTCACCCAGAGCTACTGTGGATGTCACATCCCTGGAAGTGTTTAAGGCCAGGATGGATGAGGCTCTGAGCAACCTGGTCTGGTGGGAGGTGTCCCAGATGTTACCCCAGAGAAATGCCACAGAGGCAACACTGTCATCCTAAATGTACCCATGTGCCCAACATAAAAACCTGCTCTCAGATCTATTAACTTTCTCCTCTAGACCTCACTGATTCTCTGTTAGGCAGTCTGTTATTACTTAATCACAGTTTAATCTCATTATAATTACTGCTACCAACCAGAAAGTTCAAACACAAAGTAATACCAGAATATACTTCTGTAATTATCTTTTCTGACAATTAACATCAAGACTTTAAGAAGTCCTTGTCAGCTAAAAAATAACCATTAAAAAAATTAGAAGAGCAGACAGTCACTTCTCTAAATACAACAGGCCTCATTCAAAGTCTTATGAACTTTCTCCTCTATGCAGAAGTGATTTAGCCTTCTAGATTTAACTACTTGTTGGATCTGACACTCTTTTACTGGCTCATAAAGTCACTTCCAACCACAGCATCACACCTGAAAACCCTCTTGTGCTGCAGTCATATTTTCTACTTGAAGATCATCTCCTTCATAAGGATTTGTAAAACACAGTTCTTAGTATTTCCTTTTTTTCCCTAGTACATGTAAATATTGTGCTGTTCATATTATTATCTAACAGGTAAAATCAACACGAGCTTTGCTGTAAATAAACAATGTTTGTTAGCATCAATGCAGAATGCAGCCATTAACTTTGGGTCTCTGCAGATGTAAAGACATTAAATATTCATCCTGGCTATCACACTTTACAGCAGGATGTATAACCACAACCCTGAAGAAAAGGGCTGTAACAAATCTGTTACAACTTTGAGCATGAAGCTCACCAAAGTGATTTGAACTCTAAAGAAAATTTATTTTTAAATAGGATACATGAACATTCAAGAATTCTTTTCCCCACTGTTCTGCCTATCCACTACCTTAGTAAATACCCTGGTCTTCAAAAGCAATGTGGTTTATCACTTGTAAGGAATGACAGCACCAGCTCATCCTGTCCAGGGAAGAAATGTCCAGGTACAGATGGGAGTTAGCCAGATATTCAGTGGGTTTGGGACCAGAGGGGAGAGGGTGAGCAGAGCTGGTGGAAGAAAGCCCCTGAACTACACACAATCATTTATCTACAGGAAATAAGACAGAAGCTTCCTTTTTAAGTTTACACAGACAGGGCTTAAGACTCTCAAGAGTCCAGAGATCTAAAAACAATGTCCAACACAATTTACAAATCACACTTCCAAAACAATGAGGTAATGCAAGTAAAGGTCTGCAAGCAATGCCGAATCATTTAGAAGAGTTTTGCCAGAAACTGAATCCATTCAAAGGTATTTTATCTCTAACAATTCTAGAAACACCAATTTCCAACTAATGACTCATAGATACATACAACACACACACAGAGAAATGTGCACCTATCTGAAATTCTCATCCATGCTCTGCTTTCTGTTTGATGACAAATAACAAAATGCCCTTTCATATCTCCAAGCAATTATTTTGGGTGGAACCACAACAGACACAGGACAAACGGTTCCCATACCAACACCACTTCCACTCCAACTTACCTGCATTTCACAATCTGCCCGAAGATTAAGTTCTTCACAGCATTCCCTGGATACTCTCAAGAAGATATAATCCTTTGTTTTCTCCTCAATAGCTGCTTCATAAACCTTCTCTTTGGTTCCTTGGGTCTGTGCTGACTTCTCTTTAGTGACAGGCAATAAATAAACAGCATTGACTTTGGTCATCACCAGCCGTCCAGCCAAAGTGTCTTCCGACAGTGTTTCGGTGAGTTTAAAGCGGCCAAAAAGTTGTCCATTTTGGGCATACTTTGCACCTCCAGAGACACCCGTGAGCATGAAGCTTGCTACAATCTGCAATTGCACTTTTATGTTGAACCTAAGTGAAAAAAAAAAACCCAAACATTGTGTCAGTGCAAAAAAATGCTCTCAGGTTCTGAAATTTCATGCATTCAGACTGAAGATCCACTGCTTCACATTCCAAATATGTAACTTTAAACAAATATATCCAAACTGGTCTTTTGTAAGTAGGACTTTAATGTCTACACATTTTCCTTTTCATTATAGACTATAAAACATATATCCAAAAGAATAAACATCTCTGAAGTTTAAAAAAAAAACCCCAAACAAAACCCAAACCTCACAGGAGAGAACCAAATTAGATTTTCAGAGTTTAGGGAGAATTTGAGTTGCTGTGCATGTCCCACAGCAGCAAAAATTTCTACTTAAATAGTTTGTATGCTTATGTGAGGTATTCAAGCAGGCAAAGAACAGAGTAAGATTGCTATTTTTTTTCATCTACATTTTCCAGGCTGCACACCAAAGATGGCAATCTACATCTTAAAAGGTAAATGGTATTACAGCTATAACTCAGAGGGATTGATTAAAATGCCTCCCAAAAAAACAATCAGAATGGAGGCATTAGAGAGAATTTTATTTGAAATGAGGGAATGGCATCACTGGCTCCGCCACAGAAACCATCTATCCACACAATTCCTATTAGCAGCAAGTTTCTGCTATATTCAGAGAGGTAACAAATTCATCCTTTGTAGTTACCAATTTCTAGAAGTCACATGCAGAACACATTCAAGTGACTTATTAACACACTTCATCGACCTCTCCACCAGCACACAGCAATCTCCTTCCAGACCCTTTGAGGTTTTGTTTAAACAGATTGCTTCAACCTGGTTTTATAAAGGTTTTCACCAATGAAATAATATCTCTTGGGAAAAAACCCCACTCATTTTCTTATAATTCTTCTCATACTCCTACCGGTTTTATTTAATCTGTCGTTATTACAATTTCTTTTAATCTAATAAACTGCTAATTTATCATTCAAGCCCTGCAGTATCAATAATCATAAGCCTGTTACAATAAGATCCAGCATTTTAGCTCGCTTGGGTAATTAAAACATCTAGCAAACCAACCGAAGCTATTTTTCTCTCATGTCTGGCAAATCAGGAGTCTTGCACAGAAACTGCAAGTTTGCCCCCCTGTGGTAACAGTTGCTGCTTTACATAATACAGGCATCAAGTCACAGCCAAATTTCACACTCCTCCACTCCCAGAAAACAGGAGATGTCTTCCTAGTGAACATGGACTTGTTTGGTTCAGCAGCAAGCACAAATGTTACTGCACACGCCACAGCTCAAGCAATCACTCACAAGCATGTACTTCAGGGAACAGGCCAAAATTAAGTGTAATCACAGCATCACAGAATGTTAGAGGTTGGAAGGGGCCTCAAAAGATCATCCAGTCCAACCCCCCTGCCAGAGCAGGATCATTTGCAGTAGGACACACAGGAATGCATCCAGGTCAGAGAGGAATGTTGCCAGAGAAGGAGACTCCACAACCTCTCTGGGCAGCCTGTTCCAGAGCTCACAGAAAAAAGTTTTTCCCAACCATCACAGGGAACCTTCTCTGCCCCAGCTTGCCCCTGTTGCCCCTTGTCCTGTCATTGGACATCACTGAGCAGAGCCTGGCTCCATCCTCCTGACGCTGCCCTTCATATCTTTATAAACATCAATGAGGTCACCCCTCAGGCTCCTCTGCTCCAAGCTAAAGAGCCCCAGCTCCCTCAGCCTTGCCTTGGAAGCAAGATGTTCCACTCCTTTCAACATCTTTGTGGCTCTGTGCCAAGCCAAAACAAACCCCAAGATTTCCTCTACACAAGTGCTGCACTATCCAAAGGAGCTACCAGCAAGTTAGCAACATTTCAATCAGCTCATATCTCATGCAGATGATTGTTAAACAACGACATAAACCACTGAACAGAGCAACCAAGAGCACAACACTACGAATTTATTTTGTTAAAATCTTCTTGGTTGATGCCCAGTGACAGGACAAGGGCCAAGAGGTGGAAGTTGAGGCATAAGAAGTTCCATGGAAACATGAGGAAAAGTTTTTTCACTGTAAGGGTCACTGCACACTGGAACAGGTTGCCCAGGGGGGTTGTGGAATCTCCCTCTAGAGAAATTCAAAACCCACCTGGATGCATTCCTGTGTGACCTGCTCTAGGTGATCCTGCTCTGGCAGGGGGATTGGACTAGATGATCTTTCAAGGTCCCTTCCAACCCTTAACATTCTGTAAGTCTGTGGAAACTTTCCTAAAGTTTAAAATTTACGGTGCTGAATATGTACCAGCTCCTTCTCAAACTTGGATCTGTAAATTTAGGAAAGAGCACTACTGCCATTCTGAGCCAAGGCACAAGTTCACATCTCCATAGACGACTGAATTTAATCTGCTGTGCTGAAGGAAAGCTGAAGTTTGTACCAAGCAATTTCCATTGAGTAAGCTGACACCTTCTGGCAAACTGTTAAACTACAGAATCCTCTAAGGATTAACATTGTAAGAAATCCAAAATTGCTTCTTTCATCCATTCTTCACCCTTGCTCTGCAGGTTTATACAAAATAAAGGTTTTCAGCCAGGCTTATTAACATTGAAAACCCAAAACATATGTTTCCTGCTAAGCAAACAAAATCCCAGCCTAACTGCACTGTTCATGAACCCAGCTAAAAACATGCCTGCTGTTCATACTTTAAACCACAGAAATTAAAGAAAGCCTTCATAAATCATTAATCCACCCAGGATAAACGCAAACAGCAAGTTTTAAAAAGGGAAATAAGCCCATTCTGAACAAAGCCCCACAGAACACATTCAGCATCTTCCACCTCACATGTGTGGGTGCAGTGCTCAGGATGTGAGGTGCGACACTGACATATGTACTGATCAATGTAAAGCACAGGAATGACAAAAGCAAAGTCATCTTCCATCAAAGCCAGTATTTTAAGCCTTTGTAGCCCTAAGGATAAATCTGCTCCACAGTTGTGGCAGCAAACAGTGGACTGCATGGAAGGGCTGTATGTCACCTCCCATGCAAGAAAACATTCAGTAAGTGCTAGCCACTCTAACAGTTACGTGTCGGTATTCTTTTGAAGGTTCAAGAAAGAAAGGAAGAGTTTTAAAACCACCAACAGATGGTTGATGTACAGCAAACAGCAGACAGTCCTGTTTTTCCAGCCTGGTTATAAGAGACCATGTTGACAACCCTACTACTTAAACCATACACACACACAAACCCATTAGAGAGCAGCAGCTCATCAATGTTTTCACTCAAGGCACCACTTCAGAGGTATTAAGACCCACTTGCAGTTGTATTTCTGGGCCCAATTGTAGGCTTGCAACCCTGACACTTCAATGGAGAGCACCAAGTGTGTGATCTTAGCCACAGAGGACCAGGAAAGTGTGCTAGTTTGAGCCTCGCTGCAATAAAGTGGGTCAGCTGCAAGATCAAAAGAATAATTCTGTCATCGACACTATCAAAACAGAAGATTTTGAGAATGTTATTAAAACTCATTTTTAACCTGCTAGATAGATAACAAAGAGCAGTAACTTATTACTGCACCAAACACTCCAAAGGGGAAGCATTGCACACAGGATATTCTTTCTTTTCTACATGGATGCTGCTCTTTGGTTTCCTCTGAGATGTGACAGTGTCATTCTCAATGTGAAAATTCACTCAGTAAAAATATTGCTTCATTTCATATCGTATCTCATGTTTACTTTAAACCCACTTTTGGTTTTAAAAGCCTTAGAGAAGTCAACCTGATGGCCAGTATGTCCGATGGAGAATATTCCTGTATGCTGAGGACAGTGTTCAAGCACAATTCCTCCACGTTAGATTTCAGCCCCAGAGCAGAGCACAGCAGTGATGAAAGATATGAACAAAAATAGTTCAAATACACTGCCCTTCATCCAAGGTACAAAAAGGGAAATGGAACCCTTTTTTCCACTTTAAAAGCATTAGAAATACAACTACTCAATAGCATTTTCTTTCTAAAGTCTACAGAGGCCATTCAGCTGAATTTCTGTAGTTCCAGGAGTGATCAGTCTTTAAAAGACATTTCTGATTTGAACCTTAAGTAACTGATAGAACTAAATGTGGTACCAAATCAGGTTAAAGGCAAGTTACACCTTTTTGACTTTCCATTCTCATAGTGCAACACCTCACAACTCTTTTACACCACACAAGTGCAAGCAACATTTTTAGACTCCAATATCAAGCTACAAAAAAAAAAAGCAAGCCCTGTTGTGAGCTTCCCATGTATAGACTCTCATCTCTTTCCTAAGCCTGTATTTGTTCATGCAGCTAATCCACTGGGATAGTAAGTACATAATACCTAAAGATAGAATAAACCAAACAATGTGTACAATATGCCTTTTATTATGAACTTTTATTCAGAAGCTGGGTTTCAGCCTATTTAGAGAATAAATATAAAGTCAGCTGCCACATCATAAGATTGGAGTTTGAACCACCCACGATTCAACCTCTTCTACAAAGATTTCATGCATCAAATATATATTTCAAATACTTCACCCAGGAACATTAATGTAGTTTTGTGTAGAGAGCCAAAAAATAAATATAAACAAAAATAACTATTTTCCAGACATGAACAAAACATTGGACAATAGCTATTGAGTGTCTCTATCTGTAAGCACAGCCTGACACATCCCATTTGTTTTAATTAAGTTTTCAGTAAATTACTCTTGTTAAGAGCTTCTGAGATTTATCGAAAGTTACTATAGCCATACTCTCATTCAAACTCATTTCCAAGAAACAGGAAGACTTAGTATCTTCAACAAGTAGGTAGGTTTCATGAAGAGTTGCTACCCTCATTTTGACAGGACAACAAGAAATAGCTAAGAACTATTTTTATAAAGGTATCACTTACTTGCTAACTTCCTTATACTGTGCTATTTCCTCAATATAAAGGAGGTCATGTAGCCGTGACTGATAGTTGGTCTTGGTCAATGATTTGTCCAGGACAGATTGTGTAAATAGCTGGTCAGCAGACAGAGGGATTTGGTATCTGGTAAGAAGGCTCTTCTCCAATTCAGTAGTTTCATTAGGCTCAAATTCTACAATAGTCTTAGAAGTAGAATCCCAACGCTTAGCTGTGGTTAGTAGCTGTTGCCGTGCGTGCATCAGGTATTCAAGATCTGCAGATAAATACATAATAAGGAAAGGAAATAAGTTCAAATTCTGTATGTGCTTGCTTTGTACTAAAACAAAACAAAACCAAACCAAACCACTGCTAAAAATAATCCCATTAGAGATAATGAACTAAACATAGGTAAGAGTTTTCTCTGCTTACAAGAGCTTTCGTAAGTCCATTGTCAGTACTTACCATCCCTACTTTTCAGGTGGACAGAGAGAGCATGCAGGCTCACAATACCAGACAGTAAAATACTCTCTAGATAGCAAATAGAATGAATACAGACAAAGCACTTTGACAATCACAAGCCACTTCTGAAGGACTTGGCATTGCAATCTGCTTTCAAAGCCTAGCTGCAACATTACCTGATTTCAAAGACACATAGCAGTGAAGAACCTTCCAATATTTACCAGAAAATTTAGAAGGTAATAAAACCAAGTTGATAAACTAGCTGGTAAGAAATCATCCCATTTGCCACACTGTGAAATCCTTTTTAAAAACTCTACAGAACCATAACAAGTGTTCTTCAGACAGCTACATTATATAGCTAAAGTTAGTTTCCTAGCTAAAACCTGGGAAATGGATCCTAACATGACATAGAGTTAGAAAATTAGAAGGAAATTAATTTCTCAGTGTAACCTAATTTCAGAGACCATACAGCTTAAATGAGAAATAGAAGATTCAAGCACAGCCTACTGCCACCCAAAATATATCCATTAAGACCACAAAACCATTTTGACAACAGTGCATCAGTTAACACAACTGCAGTTAAATTGCAGAGCTGAAAATATTTGGCATTTATAGAAGTAATACATTAAGATCTCCTAGCTTCTCTGAGTAAGGTTTAAGACAGGTATCCAGGATATCACACCAACGCTGAGAACTGTGCAAAAAAGGCATTTTCCAATTCAAATGGAATACCTAGCATCATCCTGCCTGTCTCTGTTCTAAATAAAAAGAAAACAGTTTTTCAGCACAAGGAATTTCAGCTCATCTTGACTAGGACTACAGGAATGTAGCTTATCTTGGTTGTTAATTTCATGTGTTCTCACTTAAATATCCACCTCAAGCCTGAACCATATTAGTAGCTAAAGTTGTACAGCAAAAAATAAAAGTCCGTATCGGTGTGGGTTTTGTGGTTGAATCATCTCACCATAAATGAAGCTTTCTTTGGTACTAAGCATACCTCAGATCACAAAAGTTCAGTAATCGTAGTGGGACTGAAGCCTTGTCTGCCAGAGAGACATTTAATTCCCCATACCAGAAAAGCTTCCACTGGAAGCCCAACAGAAACAGTTCCTGGTATAGATTGTGCATAGTGACCCTTTCTTTAAAAGTATTCTGTACATTCTCAGAGCACAGAAAACTTCTCCTAATTCTTTTTTCCTAGGAAATAAAAATTTCAAAATGCAGAACTGACTCTCCTCCATTATCATATTTTAATGTTGACCTTCCTTTCTTGCCTAGATATCCAGACAAGGCCCTGAATTACATGCAAATGCAGAGGCCTTGGGCATCTTTCTGTCTGAAAAGTACTTCGCTGAAATCCCAATTCACATCTTCCAAGAAGAAACATGGAATTGAACACACATATAACACAGCAATCCATTTCACTTGCCTGTTTACACACTTCTTAGATTACCTGAGCAAAAAGCCTAGAATCTTGTACTTACATTTACCCGTAAAGCACCAACCACTCTGTATTTGAAGTAAGTATTAGTTACAACCTGCCTGAAGACTTCAATATCCTTCTGCACATGGACAACAGTATGTAAAAAGGAAATTTCAGTAACTAATGCTAGAGAAAGCTCTCTCAGCTTCATCACTTCCACGTGGACTTGAATTGACTATCCCTTGTCTCGTTTTGGAGCTAGTTTAAGCCAACAAGGACACAGACCATAGATGGGTTTGGCAGTGCCTCTGGCTTTGCAGGTAAGTTATCACTTGGTTCTCTTGATCTTAAAACAGGTTATAATAAAACGATCCCTGTTCTCCACAAACTGAATGTATTGGAAGCCTGCCAGCTATGATTACTCACAGTGTTACACAGAGATCACGTAATAGCTCCTGAAAAGACCACAGCCTTGCTTGTAAGCATAGTTTCTAATCGGCAATGCAAGAATGCAAGTCTCTGCTTTAAGAGACGTTACACAACGTGTCCAGTCTTCCTGCTCTTGGCTACAAGCACTTGGGTCATCTGGAAAGATCAGTTCATGATCTTTGGCATTTGCTATACATGTTTTTCTTTTGTTAATATTATAAATGTTAACCTATTAAATGATAATAAAGGCCAGGAGTAGAAAAACGCTTCATAGTTTCAGCTTTTTTCCTTGTTTTTCCTTTTTCTTCTTCCTGTTTACATTCCAGTGCTACAATTGTTCCTTTGGTGTTTGTATCTCTCAAGTTTTCATCAAAAATTACCATAGCCTGTCCCACCCCCTTGCTTGCTGCCAAGTGACACACTGACCTATATTTAGCTCTCTTTCAACCATAAATCAAAAGGCTTCCTTCTTTTTTTGCCCTTCCTTGAACATTTTTCAATTTGTTGACATCTTTCTGACAATGAAGTGATTTCAGGTTTGAACTGGGAGGCACAGATCAGTTTCACAAACAGATTACAACCCTTCTAACTTGCAATTATTGGGGTTTTTTAACTTGAACATACACAAACATAGTTACATTTTCTGTAAGTTTTCAAAACTTGTGTCAACAGCAATTTATTCACTTACAAACCTAAACTTTGCCTCTTGCCTGACAACCCTAGTCAGAAATTGCAAGGGGAGGAAAAAAAAAGACCAAAAAAAGATCCCCCAAACCCCAAAACCAACACAAAACAAAACCAAACCTAAACAGCTTCTCAGTCCATTTTAATTAATAAATTCCCAGTACATTCTTATACAGAAACACTTCATCTCTCTACTGACTGTCTTCTACACACAATGTTTTCATCAATATCATTATAAAACCATATTTAACTGCCAGTGCTGTCTTCAAATACACACTAAATTAGAAATCTCCAGCATTCTGACAAGATTTAGAAGCCACATTCCAACACAGAATCATACTCCAGTCATCTGCAGTATTCGGACTCTCTGAGGCTTCTACTTACATATATGATGACCGTAAAATACAGTAAAAGACATTCACTAGCTCTTAAAACAGATGTTGTTCTGCCCAGAAATGTGAAAAGGAAAGAGATGGCATGAAAGATTTCCAGCATTCCACAAAAAAATTGCTAATACATTACCTTCAGTTGAAGCAGCATCAATCATTACTCGTTTCATGAGGACTGGTTCCAATCCAAAGTCAAACACAACAGTTTGGCGAAAAGTTCCAAAGATTTCTGTGTTGAAGGCTATGCTGACTTTGTAAATATAATGATCTATTCCATTCTGGACCATTTTGCCTCCTATCCATTCCTGACAGTTTTCTGGAACTTCTTGTGATACCTGGGTAGTGCTGTCTCCAGCAGATATTGCAACGATACTAAAATGTGGACGATGGGCATCATAAAGCAATGCCACTCGATACAGCATTCTTGCAGGCTAGGAAAAAAATGCAAAGGTTGAAATGACTGTTGGAAGACTGAAAATACTTCAGGATTATCTTTATTTGCAATCAGCGAATGAGAGCATCTACCAACTCTCAGCTTCTCAGAGCAGGGACAAGTCCTGCCTGCTTTCCAGAAATCCAGGCAGTTGATACAAAATCACCAGAGCTGCCGGGAAAATAGAAAGAGAGAAGGGGTGGTGCTAGGAAGTGTTTCTATTTTAAGCAGAATTATGTAATTGAAACCTTAATCACAAAAGGTTATGGCCCTCCTTCCAGTTATTATTGACTGACTTTCAAAAGGTAAGTAGTCCTACCTTACAGGTGAGAGCAAATGTCCATGTCTGATGAGATTTTTTGGTGGTGACAGTTACCGACAGCTCAGGGTTATGTTCTACTCTCACTCCTTCTACACATTCACTAAGCTAGATTAAAAGAAAAAGAAGAGAACATTAAACTTCTACAGGCAGCATCAAAGTGAAAACACTCAGGAAAACGTAGCATTTTTTTTAAACAGGAAGTGGAAAGAATGGTTTCCTTGGCTGTGCAGGATTGATGCAAGTCCTGCATAGGAATTAATAAAAATATGCACTAATTGAGAGAGACAAGCAAGCCAAATCTACCAGATCATACAGTGCAAGGGAAGAACAGAACCATTTAAGGACAATTAACTGCAGGACTTGATTTGCAAAATCCAGATTAATTGTAAATGTTTACAGTAGAATATGATTTCATTTGGAAAGAAGAATCTGATATAATAAGGCCCAAAGAATGCTACTGCAAAAAAAAAGATCTCCGTGACATCTCAATGAGACTACAAGAGACACCAGGAAACTAGGATCAGGCTTTCGTCTCATTAATGCACTTGGCAGAAAGTCCACAAACTCAACTCTGATAGTAAGGGCCAAAAGCAGGCTTGCCTGTTAGCTTTGAATATGAGCAGATAGGGAAGATGTGTATTTTCCTTACCACTTTCTCAGGAGATAATGAATTCATCCATTTCTCAATCAAGGTTTCCATGTAACTGCCTGAACATTGCTTGTTTTCTTTCTGCTGTTTCAATCTGATCAGGCGGGACGCGTATCGTTTCTGCCACTCTGTTAGCTCTTCCTGGGAATGTGCTGAAGTACACTGTGCACCGTACCTGCAGATCCCTTGCTCTAGAAATCTGCAGAAAATAGGAAAACTGATGATGCCTTGAACTTTTCCATCTCTGATTATAAAAATGAAATGTATCAAAATCTAAAGTCAGAAGGGCAGTCTTTAAGTCTCTCTCACAAAACTCACTGAATCATCATAGAATCCTAGAATGGCTTAGGCTGGAATGGACCTTAGAGATCACCTACTGCCACCTCCCCACCATGGGCAGCGATATCTCTCAACTAGACTTGGCTGCTCAAGGACTCCTCCAATCTGACCTCGAACACCCCCCAGGGAGGGGGCATCCAGAACCTCCTTGGGCAGAGGGACTCCTATTCCAGAGTTTCACCACTCTCATACTGAAGAACTTCTTCCTAAACTTACTTTTCCTCAGCTTCAAACCAATCCTCCTTGTCCTATTGCTAGATGCCCTTATGAAAAGTCTCTCTCCAGCCTTCCTTCAGGTATTGGAGGAGAGCTCTAAGGTGCCCCTGGAGTCTTGTGTTCTCCATACTGATCTTCTCTAGGCTGAGAAGGCAGTTTAGTCCACACGAAGTGATATGGAGATACAGAAATGTACACAGCATTAATTAAGAGAAGCAGCAGCCTCTCTTACTGCAAAATCCAGAAATTATATTGAATTTCTTGGAAACAGAGGGGGACAGAGGTCGTTTTAAGAAATTTCCAGCTTCAAAGAAAAAAGAATCAAGTGCTTGTACAGCAATTAACACAATGAGATCATGGACAATCCCTGAAATGACTGGGCCCTGTATTAATATGAATAAAACGCTGTAAATCAGGAGCCAAGGGAAAATATAGCACAACTTCCTCCAGCAGTTACATTATTAGCTGATAAATACTCATTCAAAGTTTCTCCTGGAGCAACAGTGACATCACATGGCTCTTTCTGCGAAATACACCTACACAGAAATTGTCACTCCAAGGGAGGGTTTAATCACCTCCTTTTGTGAAGGCTTCTGGGTTTGCAGAGGTTACGGAGTTGTTACCAAACTACATTTCTCACTCAATGGCATGTGCTGATATTCCTAAGGCCTCTATATGATTTTAGTTCTCACATTTTATTGCAAGTCTGGACAAATGCCTGTGTAACGTGGGAGCTATTTTCATAATTAAATTTGTATTAAAATTATAAAACACAAGGCAGTAGCTGCACCTTCATCATTCTTCAGAACTGAAAGACTTGAAAAACAGATGACAAAATGAGGAATAAAATGGGCAGGGTGAGTTCTGAAGGTACTAAGCAAGTATTGAATACACAAACACTGGGCCATGAGGCTGGTTGGTTTGGTTGGTTTGCATAAGAAGATTATAAAGAGTGAATGTAAGCATCACATTTATTATAAATGAAGTCAAGCAGGCTGATCTCTGTCAGGATATTGAGTTTATAGAAACTCTGTAAACATAATTACATTTGAATTTCATGTGGATATCTATGTACATACTTATATTAAGAATCAATTCAAACAGTGCTGAGTTACTGTAAAAAAGACAGGATGCACCAAGACTAAATTAATACAAATCAGGAGCCCACAGCACTGATGAAGGCAGAAGGAGAGGCTCAGGGAGTGAATAAACTTTACATGATAAATGTATTACATGATGTAACAGGAACTAGAATTGTGAACTTTGAGCTGTGTAACAAAACAAAACACCTATGACATGAAAACCTTGCAGCAAAAGTACCTGTATATCTAGGCCATACTTTTATCAGTGGTTATCATTTGATTTAGCATCAACTTTTCCTTTAATAAAAGTTTAATTATTTAAAGGGTTTTATGCCCTAACTGTAAATAAAACTACCATGATAAATGTCAGGATGTTACTAAAGAATTTCTCAAGCTATGTTCCCTAATACATTTTGAATGAAAATATTTGTCTTGGCAGTCAATATCAATATTTCTCTTGTCAGTTTTCCAATTCACCATTGCATTGGAAGGCTAAAGTACAATTACAATTTTCATGGCCCAGAGTAAATGGAGCGCAAGCGTAAAAAATTGTTGACTTGTTCTTATTAGCTAGATAGCAGATTTCAAATTAAGTGGTTTTCCTTTTCATTATTTAATAGGCAAACATATTACTTTAAAATTTGTCATCATTATGCCAGTTTTCCAAGTCCTCATTCTTCATATTTTTAACAGATTCCCCTCCCCCCCCCATTTTCACTTCCTTAATATCTCCTGCAATTCTATAGCTTCATTATCTAGAATAAATATGCTGTACTCCTACTGCTTTACAGTACACAGGGGAAAAACAAACCTCAGCTACAAAAATTCATATTCAGTACCTGTAACTGCCTCCTCAAAACTAACTAAAATCTTTAGTCCATGGTCAGAATACTGCTGTTCATATGGGTTTGCTGAGTGATGCACATCCTTCTCACTGTGTGGGTTAATAATGTGCATAAAGCTAATTACAGCTCTAGTGGAAAAATGTTTCAGAGCAATGGTTGGGAACGTGCTATAGATGTAACCGAAAATCAGTGGCCCAAATTCAGCAAGCCAATCATGTCATTTAAAAAGCAGGTCAGATTCCTGCTCATGTTTTTAAAAGAATACATTTGCATCAGTTACTGAATCCAGTGCAGAACGATGCTTCCTCTCCAAATATATTAATTTAGTTTTGTGTAAATAGCAACGATTAAGACCACAAACTGCAGGCAACTTTGACTGGAGAAGTGAAAAATACAAGGTGGAGAAATTTCAGTACAAGCCATTGGATCTTCAGCAAGGCAATTCACCTCTGTGTAGTTGAGCTTACACAAAGTGGAAATAGCGAGATGTGCACACCTCACTGTGCTTCACTTTGCTAACAGTCTGTGAGAACTTTTCACTGCTCTGAACTTACACAAATTAGGAAAGGTAGGAGAAAAAGACAAATGTTGCCTCGTCACTAGAAAAGCAGTCCTCAAACCACTCTTATGAAAATGGATCTAAACTGAAGTGCTTCTGGATAGAATGACCCTTCCAAAAACCTGTGAACAAACCCACACCGGTTCTAACAAGTACCTTCATTTTCCTGACCTCCTAACCATTCTGTCAGCAGCTAAATAAAGGAGGAAATGTCATGATCCCTTGGAGAATGTTGATATAAAGCAATCATTTTACCTTTTACATAGTGTATATTCCTCACTGCTTGTGACTCCCCTAGGTGGAGGGCGGAACTGCCAGCCATCCCGGGACCCTGCAGAGCAGTCAAAACCTCAGTTATGTTTCTAATCACCAAGTTTGTCTGAGTCAGTAACTGTCCAGGGAACCATATCTCTAAACATCAACCCAAAATGTATTTGTACACAAGCAGAATTATCCACAAAAAAATTAATTTTCAATTGCTTATTCATTTACAACAAAGATCTAAAGGTTAAAAAGGCAAGTTTCAATCAATTGCAGAATGGAGCAAGCTCTGATACAGCACTTTGACCAATAAAGAAAAGCTTCTGCCTCTAAATTTAATCAGTGATGAGGTAATTTTACCTCAATACCCAGGGCCCATCACAACAGTCAAGCCCTTTTTTTTTTGCTTTATGACTACCATGCAGTGCTGAACATTCAGGAGAATCCAAGTCTTTTCACTGCAAAATGAAGTAGCTTTAGAACAGAGTTTCATACCTTCTTCTAAATCTTCTACATGATATCCTGATGGTACTTTGCCAGCTGCCTACAATTACATTTCAGAAAACATAGTTAGAAAGGAGTACGAGACATTTTCATCAACAAGAACTGCTTTGGCTTCTTCACTGTCAAAACGTGGTTTAGACCAATACAGAAATGTTAATTAGAAGTCTGAAATCACTTCCACTCAAACACGAATTTCCTATTAAGCTAACAACTGGCTTGCAGCTGCTGATAAAAGGAATTCTGACAAGCACAGTGAGTCCACTCAATGACAGAAGAAAATTTTAGGGGTTTTTAACCAGACCAGATTCCACCTTGTTCTAATGTGGATTGCAATGAAGTTTTATAAAAGCCCAAAGTCTCAACTATATTAGGATGTGTTTCAACTTTGAAATGACACTTAAAATAAATCCCAAGTCAATGACAATGGATTAAAAAAAAATAAAACCAAACAAAAAAAAACCAACCACATAATCCCCAAGCAAACAAATGCAAAACAAGAAGTGGCAATTTAATCCATAGATATGACAACTAGTTTGAAAAAAAAAGTGACATAAAAAGTGGGCATTTATATTCATTAATCAATTTCTTAAGTAATGCCTCTTACTCCAGAATCATTCCCAATAGAGAAAAGTATAATAAATAAATAATACAGATCTGACCACTTTGAATTCCTTTTCCTTGCTACTTCCAGAGTTACGAACCTAGCTGTATCTATCTCTACTTTCTCATATGTCATAGAAGATTGTGATGAAAGGCTCCTGAATAGGGAGGTGATAAAGACCAACAGACCAATGGAAACAATAATGTTTGAACCAGTATGTTCACAATGAGCTGGATCTCCTGGGACACACCAAACAAGCCTTTCAGCTGCTCCAGGTACTGCTCATTATTTTCCCAATAACATGCTCATTATTACCTCTGTTTCAGCAAGAAGTGTTTTCAGTCGTGTCAGATCTTTAGTTACCATCCCGTTCTGGGGGGAGAAAGAATATGAGTATGTCAAACACATCAAACTTCACATGCATTACCCCACAGCAAATGAGTTCATTTCCTCCCCACAACACCACCAAGGAGAAGGGCAAGAAGGAAAAATGAGTTTAACTTACAATGCACAATTTTAATGTCGTATTACACAATGACGAGCAAACATTGTGGTGAAAAAAAGAATTCTATACTGGCCAAAACCAACACTGGACTTATAAAGCAAGTATGGATATAGAACAAGGCAGAAGAGCATGCAGAACACATTAAGAGGAAAAATTTCTCATGAAGTTTAGCTCCCACTCAAAGCCAGTATTAACATCTACAATACCTACTGACTGCTCCATCTCCTGTATCAAAAGCTATGTGACCAGCAGGATGAGGGAGGTGATTCCACCCCTCTGCTCTCACAAGACCCTACCTGGAGTACTGCATCCAGTTCTGGGGCCTGCAACATAAGAGGGGCATGGAACTGCTCAAGTGGGTCCAGAGGAGGGCCATGAAGATGATCAAAGAACTGGAGAACCTGCCTTATGGGTAGAGGCTGTTCAGCCTGGAGGAAAAAAGGCTTCTTCCTAAAGGAGGCCTCATAAACAGCCTTCCAGTACCTGCAGGGGGTCAACAGGAAAGCCAGGAAGGGACTTTTTACAAGGGCTTGTAGTGACAGGACAAGAGCCAATGGCTTTAAGCTTGAGAAGAGCAGATTTAGACTGGACATTTGGAAGAAACTCTTTACAGTGGGGGTGGTGAGACACTGGAACAGGTTGCCCACAGAGGTTGTGGATGCCCCCTCCCTGGAGGTGTTCAAAGCCAGGTTGGATGAGGCCTTGAGCAACCTGGGCTAGTGGGACATGTCCCTACCCATGACAAGGGGGTTGGAAACAGATGATCTTTAAGGTCCCTTCCAACCTAAACTATTCTATGAATTGATGAACATGCACAGTAGCCATGGATGCAGAATAGCCCAATGGATAAGGACTCAGAAGGTCTATGCTCTAGTATCAGCTTGGCTACTGGCCTGATGGGTGACCTCAGGCAATTCCCTTCACTTCTCCATGCCTCAGTTTCCCATCCGCAAAATGGGGACAGTGATAGTGACTGTCTTCATGGTGCACTTTGGAAGCTGCTAATGAAAATCACTATGCATGAGCCATATGCTATGGTTACTGAAACACTTTGGCTCTAAAGAAATTCACATCATAAACTTTCACTCTGTGCCAGTGACAGATTCATTTCTTCTTAAGGATCTGCCTTACAGATTACTAACTTCTACAGTTTCCTATGTCTTTATGTGCTGATGTAGACCACAATTTTTGGAGTTTTCACTCAAAAGCAAAGATTAGCCATGTAACTGAAAATATCTGCACATTCAACACATCTGAAGTTAAAAACTTACAAAACTGAACTTACCCAAAGTATGTAGCTAAGGGTAACAATTTCACACTAATGTAATTCAAAACTTCAATTAAAGGACCATGCATCTGTGGGTTTTATTTCAATCCTCTCTCAGAAAAATGATTTAAGTGCAACTACATTTGTTAGCCCTCTCCACATTTTGACTATGCTACTAAGCAGCAGAAATTGCTCTCTCTGTTGAAAACTTACACACTCACAATTCTCACACTTAAGGGGGGGGGGGAAGATTTTTCACTTCTTCAGCAGAAGGTTGCACATTGAACCTGTTGAGTTTAAATATATTACAGGATCAAAATGTTACCAAGAAACATTCTCTCAAGTCACTGGGGAGGAAACTGGATAGATTCCAACTCTTCGATAAATGCATTTCAGAACTTTGTTTCATTTCTTCTCTCAGACAGTGGCACAAGTCAGTAAATCAGTTGCTGATTTTAATACTGCCAGTGAAAACAACTGCCTCTAGCAACCCAAAGCTTGCTAAAAACCCCTCAAAGTCTGCTTTGGGACAACACTCTGGAATTACATCTGAAGCTACCTTTATGTGCAGAACAGCAGCTCAAAACAAGGGCACTGTATATTTCCCGCAATAAGGAGCTTTTGATTATTTAACTGGTTTTTCCTGAAGGCCAGTTTCCTTTCTACCTCACCAGGAATTTTTCAATGAAACTTTTTTTTTTTTCATTAGAAAACACCAGCTAAACAAAGAAAAAGCCCTTTTCTTTATGTAAAAATAGCCAATGGCAGGGGGGAAGGGAATTCAGGATATATACCAGACAGACAAACAAAACTCCCTCTCAAAACCAACCTACTGATTAAGTTAAGCACCAAGATATAGGAGACATGATCCAATTTCAAGGTAATAGACTCTCCTACAACAGTTTCTGATGTCACTTATATTTTCCTCATGGTCTAACCTGAGCTGCTCTTGCCTGTGCAATAACCATACTTCTGGATTTATCATCACCAGCATTTCATGGTGATGAACTGCATGATCACAGAAATAAAAAGAACAGTATCCTTTGGAGACTTAGGTATGTTCCTTATTTTCCCCAGATGAGGAGTCACATAAGAGTCAGAACAACTTACATGTATGGAGTTAAAAGCATCTGTACAAGTTTTGACAGGTCAAGGGTAAAATAGAAGCTTTGAACTCTAACCTTTATCTTTGGAAATGCAAAGCTTTTGTTTTCTTCCTGAAAAGCTTTTCATGCTGTCTTAAAATTTGTCATGGGCCAGCTATTTAGAACTCCTGTCAATATTTTTTCTGCTTTAATGGCTAAACTTCCTGAAGTACATACAAAATGGTGTCAGGTGCAACTCTTAAAAGTAAGCAAAAAAGTTTGAGGTTTATGTTGGTTTAGTCAATCGCATAAATATTGGAATTATTTTGCATTCTCTGAGGATTCAGAGCTTTCCCAAATTGTAGCAACTCCGAAACCCTGGTAATGCAACAGCCTAGGTATCCTGATGAGATACGTATGCCCATACACTTATCTCTGTTCTTGTCATACAAGTAATTTTTCTTGCAACCTGCCAGCGAAACATATGTTCAGAGGTTTGTTATTAAACAAAAAGGAAACACAAAACTGCTTTTTTCAGTTGTGGAGATTGCAGCAAACCCACTTACCAGTGATTCACCCATCAGTGATTTGGAAAGAACATTAGACACAATTTGCAGCTTCCCTTTAAGATGCATGCAGCAGAGCACTGCACGGAAAGATCCATCTCCCTTGGCCAGCCCCTCTCCCAGCACTGCAACACAAATCAGCAACTATTAGCTTCACCACAGTATAGATTTAAATACAGTATACACAGTTTTCCTTCACCTTTAACACGAAAATAAAGTTTGAAACTTGGGTTGAATCCATGGCTTCTGGAAAAGACAAGTCTTGGATGTAAAGTATTACTTGCTCTTGTCTAATATTAACTTGAAATACTAACTCCCACTATCTAAGACATGCTGCACACCAGCTCAAAAAAGGTTGCAATTTTTACATGCTAAAATAGACAAAACTTAAATATGGGAAGGGTAAATTGAAATATCTGACAGACACAAAGGACCTCCTCTTCACAGAAAGGGGGGGAAAAAATAGCAACCAACAACCTCTCAGTAACACAAACATGCTCAGGAAGATCCATTCATGCTCACAAAAAGCATGCCCTGTCGTTTCCAAATATAGCAAACCTCCTTGTGGTCAATTCCTGCTACTTTAAAAGGGCTTTTATTCACTTACACTGGATAAAGTGCAGGATATAGGAACGATTGTTTGAGTCGAGAAATTTACAGGCTCCATGTAACAGAAAACTTTCCTAATGCCTTCTAGCACTGGATCAGATAGCTAGCCAAACAGACACTTCCATTGACACTTCCAACAGTGAAAGGATTTATTTCACCATATAGACGTGCTTCAGACAAGCAGGAGTAACACTTAATCATATATATTACCTGTCCAGAAAATTAAATGCCAGAGTGACTAAAAAGCTAGTAAGCTAAGTTCGGGTGTCAAAAAGAAGGCTGGACAGTTGTTTAAAGTGAAGGAATTATAATATATATTACTGTTATTGCAGGCAACACAAACATCTGTGTTTATACTGCTACTCATGCAGATGCAAACAGCTCCTGTTAGTGCTAACAGGAATTTTACATCCACCACAACTTTGGGAGTCATAAATCCAAACTCTTCACTCAACAGACATTCACATCGTTAACAGAAATTGCATGAAAGACTAAAGGAAAAAAATAGTCCCACAAAGCATTCACGTAAAACGAACTAGACATCTCTTCAAAATGCAATGGTAACTAAAGCCTGTTTATAAAATGCCTCAAAGACTAGTCTGAATTCACCCCTCTAACGACACTGACCACATGTCCAAAAATAGAGCTTACTTCCCAAAACAGAAGCAGCAGCGCCAGAAATAGCTGTACCATGTCTGACAGTTTGCTATTTTAGCCTCAACGATTCCACATCCAATTATGATATTTCATATCACTAAATGTGATATCACCAAACTAAAACATACAGTTGCACAGAAAAGTTCCAACACAGGAACCAGTATTTTCTTGTAAAGACTGGGGGAAATAATTGACTGGATTGTAAGTTTCTTGTAACAGTGCAGCCAGTATGCTATAAAGAATGTGCACTTCTCCAGCTCTTCCTAAAGGTTCTGATCATTCAGGTTAAAATAAAACACTCTCATAGGTATGCAACGTGTCAAGTCTTGTATAAAGACAGAAGAACAGCTTGAATAAAACTTTGTGGAAAAAAAAAACCTTGTATCAAAGAAGGGTTGAGTATCAGATATCCCATACTAAGGTTGCTTCTTCCTAAGGATATTTCAAACATAAAGCTGCGGCCTTTCAAGATCATAAAACCAGATACTCTAAACTGTCTGATGCTAGGCTACAACTGATGACAGCACATCACAGGGAACCTCAACCAAACGATTAATATATTCATAGAAATATGGAGGGTGTATACAAACATACACACACACTACTTTTATATACATACATAAATACAGCATTAATAAGCCCAAAAATGACCTTTTAGATACGGGAAAAATATTTGCAGAACATGCTAGCACAAATTAAGGAAATTAACATCAAACTGGATGCTACTTCTTTGTTACTAATATACATTTGAAAGCTGTCTTCCCTATTTAATAAAAAATAAATAAAACTAGAGATCAGTGCTCCTATTCCACCCACTTCTAAAGCCCATCCAGTGAGAGAAGAAAAAGTTAGGCTGACAGTTCCTTTGAAATACTGATAACTGACACATATGCCAAGAAAAGTTTCACAGATGTCACCCATCTACCTCAAGACAAACCCATCAGCTCTCATCAATGAGAATATTATTCATTAACCAGCATTCTCCCTCCTACCTCCTTTAGCCATCATTCATCTTTCCATATGTCTCCCTCTCACTTTTATTTGCCATCATGAAAGACAACTGTGAGGTTAGTCAGAATATTACACCCTTGGCATGTATCACCAGTTAAAAGAAGCAGCTTTAAAAAAAAATACCCAGACTATTTTAAGAGTCATACTGATTAAGTTCAACTTTAATCCTACACCCACAGAAATCAAGTTTACTTTTCTCAGTTTTGTTTTGTAGACCTTCATAAGCAGGCTGTAGAGCCCCACAGTTTCTCCAGACTATGACTTGAGTGAAGACAAATGCATTTAAAAGAAACAAATTACATAAAACTACTAAAACTCCCCATAAAACCAGAAAGGAAGGACTGAAAGTTTATCATTCCTAGCACAATGATGGAATGTCAGAGCAGCTTAGCAAAACTGTGGTTTGAGGAAATTTCCTTTTAAATACAAGAGGAATTAAGGAACTAAAAACTGAAAGGTGGAATCTACCCACCTTTTATTTCCAAATCTAACCAGTAAACTCTGCTCCAAAGCTTCCTAAACTCAGCTAAGAGTTCTCAGTGGGTTTTTAATCACTTGCATTACAAATGAATAACAGAACATTAGGCAGGCTGGTTAATTCCTTTAAAAACACCCTGACTGAAGAAGGCAGCGAAACAGGAAAGGCTCAACTTCAAAGTGATATATGTACATTTAGAAGCTATAGCAAACAGGAATAAATGCAAGCACATGATCTGGATTTCCTCTGAATCAAATCCCAAACACAAACCAAAATATCCACTGTGTCCCTAGGAAGAAAGTCAAGAACAAGCAGATGCCTCTGTCTTCCCAAGAATCCTAATGTTACCAGTTCATCCTCACTTGTATACTAAAGTATCTGTTAAATTATATTATAGCTGTTATCAAACAAATTATCAAATTAGCTGTTATATCTGTTATATGAAATAGCACTACTGTGCCAAAGACATGCATTTGAGTACTGGTATTTGAAAATTAGTTACAAAATAGTGAGATAGCTCTCTTTTATTTTTGAGGGGGGGAAAAAACAAAAAAAGGACAGAAAAAAAGTAGAAAAAGTTGTGTAAAGCAGACACATCATTTTAACTAGCTAAAAAACCACACTGTTAGTAAACTAATAAATCTGGGCACAGGTTTTTAATAGTCCAGAAAACTGACTGCAATTTATAACACTATAATGGGGAAAAGAAAAAAAAAAAAAAAAAAAGAATAAGCATACCATGCCTACAGTCTTCATCTGCTTGCCCATACTTTTTCTGAAAGGTAAAACATGAAAAGTTTAAAAATAGCATTATTCCAGTCAGCACAAACAACTACATGCTTGAATTACACGTCTCTTTAAACTTTTTAGACTCCATTACCTCGCCTTTTCCTGGGTGGAACGTGTAAAGAACATCAGTCACATGTCAGATATAATAAAATTCATTCTTGGAACACTTTTTCCTCAAATTCTCAGCAAACTGTCATGTTAAAAGAGGAACACGAATGGGCGAAGGGATAGGTTTTATGTGAATCTGTAAGTGGCTCACAACACTCAGGATAAAATACAAACCCAACTTCCTTTCCCAGCCACTTGAATTTTTATTGTTTTTTAACTTGCACTAATATGCTGCTGTTGAAATTTGTCAGATGTGTATTTTACTTTACTCTGTCCTGCCAGTGGTGATTAAAAAAACTACTTGGCTTAGTAAAACAAGAAGGAAAATTCAGATTGTTTTTCTCTCTTTGTTTTTTTTCAAATGGTAAGCCTTCAAGTATCTATATAATTCGTATCTTTTACTAGGAAGGGTTTGATCACAACTATGTTTCCAAAGGCCCTGAAGACCTACTGCAATAATTTCACTATGATGAACATCCTGATACTGCCTCTCAGGATTTTCAGAGGCATCAGGGTCAGAAATGGATTAAATGCTGCTAAGCACCTACCTGTATATGGAAATAACTCTGAGAAGCCAAGTGTGTAGTAACACAATTTTCATTAAAAAACAGCCTTAGTTATTTCTGAATCTCCTCCCCTGAGGAGCCCTAAGATAGGTCACATCTTAAATTAAGAAGTTTCCCAGTTCCTGTTTTGCACACTGAAGAGTTCAGTCCAGCTCTTTAAAGACTGCTTAAAACTGCCCCTGAATCAGATGGGCAAGATTTATCTTAAAGCCGCCCAGCAAGGTCTTACAACTTGGCCAAGCTTTTTCTATTTGAGATGAAATTGCTCATATCCAATACTTGAAGATTCAGAAAGGTAAGGAAAAATGTAGGTTCATTAAGCAAGTTGTGGGTTTATTCCTGAGCGCTGTAATGTCATTTCCTTTAAGAAACTGTAGGTCTCTGATGTTTTAAAGGAAGGACACAAATTTGGAGACAGTATCAACTATCATTCAGGGGTATGCCTCTTGCCCTGCATTTACAAACCTTTACAAAAGCCCTAGATGTTCATATAAAAATCTGCCAGAGCCTAAAAGTTAACATCTTTCACCAGATATGCTCTAGCCTAGCAATGGAAAACTAGGATATGATCAAGTATTACAAGACTAACATTAGGTCTGTGCAAATGGAGATAAATTATATAAGAATCAGTCATCTGAATCCTGACACTTTTTAATTCTGTTTTTTGAAAGTGTTTAGATTGGCAACCTTAATATGCTCTTTAAAGATAAGGTAATTTGGTGTGCAATTCAGCATAACTGCACAAACATACTACTCTGAAACCAGGTATTTTGCCTTCCTGGCATATATATTTAAATACATATATATGATTTTTTACAGTATGTGTTTTTGCTTTTTTTTTCAGAGACTTGTGATTCAGACCCAAAGTACTTGGAGTTCCCAATCCCAAAAAATAAATAGATCAGGGAAAACTAGAAGACAGAAGCCTCATATATTCTTATCAAGAAGGATTCTGTGGCAAACCACATGCCAATCACAGGAAAACTCTGAATTTTATTTAAATCTTGATGGTACAAGATAATTGATTGTTCTTTCCAGTTCACTAAATACTATTAAAGAGTCACACTCACAAGTTGTAAAAAGGAAGCAATTCTATACAGAAGAGTCTCGATTTTGATGCGGTCGATTTCTGCCTGGCATGCCTCCGGGAGGTGAGCTGGGGGGTACTGGCTGAGGGAAAGGAGAGCCTCTGTGCAATGCTTCACTGCCACTTCATAATCCTGCTGCTTAAGAGATTCACATGCTTGTTCACATGACTTCTCTGGTCTTCTGTCTGCCATGACTCAGGGACAGAAATCCTAGAGTGGGGGCAGAGGGGATGATAAAATGTTGGTTAGCTGCATAATGGCAGTGACAACTTGCCAACCAACGTCCATTCCCATCTCAAGGTGTCATATCACATCCCTTCACTTTATGCCATTTGACTTCCTATCCCAAACTTCCTAACTAACCTCTTCCCAGTCTTCTCTCCATTGCTCCCAACTCTCGATTTAGATTCTAACTCAAGAAGATACTTATGCCTGTGACTGATTTTAAGAATGTATGCAGTGATTTCTAATTTTAAAGTCAGCATGGATTTAAGTACTTTGCTACAGAGAGGCACTGGGGTCTTCCCTGGCAACATGATCATTGTTTTGGAAGAAATACATCTTATGGAAGAAACCCATTTCATCCACCAACTGCTCCTTCTCCGAGCCTGCAGCCATTTGCTCCACCACACTGTGCCCTTCAAAGCACTTCTCACCTATGATCAAGGGAAGGAGTTTCTACCTCTGCCTGGATGAAACACAATGTGGATGGACAAGGATGAATGAGAAAGGACCAGAGGTCAATAGAAAACCATTCATCTCTTCCTTCTCATGGCTTATTCCCATTTATATCCAAGAAAGCTGAGATACTCCTGGTCACACCAACACCTTTATGCAGGACTACTTAAATAATTTTTAAGTAAATATTTTTATGTGGGGAAAAAAAAAAAAAAAAACCTGAAACAGTTGTGATAAAAATCTGCATACAAGACAGACATTATCTGCCAATCAGCTGAGACAAATGGTTATGCACAACCTGAACCACCAGTAGAAAAGCAAAGCACATCCATAATGTGTCTAGATTCTCTCACTTCACTGACATATTTAAATGTGATCCACATCCCTAGAGATGCTGTGCTTTAAAAGGGACTTCACAAAAATATGTTCTGATAACAGAAGAGAGGAGGAAAATCTAAGAGCTCTCTTTTTCACCTTTAGCAAGCAGCACACTATCAATATTTGTGATTCTACATCAACTATTTTGATTGTCTCAAACATCTTTAGAACAATTTCACTGCAAGTATCTTCCTTTATACTTGATATTTTTAGGTTTTCAATCAACCTAAGGTAAAGTAACTTCCAGAAGTTAATCTGAAGGTGAAATAAATGCATTTTTCTTCCTTGAAAAATTATTCCTTATCCCATTCTTCTCATTAACACGTGCCCAAGCCAATATATGGTAGAAAGGTAAACAAGATTTCTCCTATATTATACTAGTGTTCTGTGTGTTCCCTTCAATTCCTGAAATCTGATTTCAGTATCACTATAGAAACTTAAAGGGATGTTGACTTCTCCAGACAATTTTGACTTAAACCTCCTTCCCTTTTACAACATTTATACAAAAATGTCTTGTACAACAATGTCTCTTCCCAAAAATGAAGGCACACAAGTACTCCTCCTCCTACACTATAACCTGGTGAGGCCACATGTGGAATACTGTGTCCACTTCTGGGCTCTTCAGTTCAAGGGCAAGGAACAGCCTGAAAGAGTCCAGCACAGAGCCACAAAGATGCTGAAGGGACTAAAACATCTCCCCACTAAGGAAAAGCTGAAGGAGCTGGGGCGCTTTAGCTTGGAGAAGAGACTGAGGGGTGACCTCATTCATGTTTATAAAGATGTGAAGGGAGAACAGAACCAGGCTCTGCTCAGTGATGTCCAGTGATAGGGCAAGGGACAAGCTGGAGCAGAGGAGGTGCCACAGCAACAGAGGGAAAAACTTTTTTACTGTGAGGGTGACAGAGCCCTGGAGCAGGCCCCCCAAAGAGATTGTAGTCTCCTTCTCTGGAGATATTCAAAACCTGCCTGGATGCATTCCTGTGTGACCAACTCTATGTGATGCTGCTCTGGATGGAGAGTTGGACTCAATGATTTTTCAAGGTCTCTTTCAAACTCTCACATTCTGTGCTTCTGTGATTAACATTCTGTAGTTATCCTGATCAAGATCTCTGCTCTATGCCTCTTTCTTAATAGTGACCTTACAAAATATCACTTCATTCATCCAGGTATTTCCTTTTCTGCTAAAAATCAGTCCCTATTTTTAATCAGAATAGAAACAGGCCAGAAGGTTTTGCATTTCCATACATAAATGTAAATCCATTCATGGATTAATTCTATTAACATCAAAGACACTCAGCTGTATCACTTAGGCACATATTTTCAATTATATAAATGTTAGGTATTCTTAAGCTGTTTATACAGGGATCCTTTCCAGCTACAACTAAAAATTACAGTGATTTTTTTGCTGGGAGAGGGAAAAGTGAGTGAGTGGCTGTGGCCTACATTTTGGGCCACTGTGAATTTTCCAAATCTAGGCTGTGCTTCAATAGTACTACACCAGTTAATTGATGTTTTTCTCATGTACAATCTGTTTTCCTCTTAAGGGACTGGGAAAAAAAAAAAAAAAGAAAAGGGGGGGAGGGAGGGGGAAGAGAGAGGATTTCATGAACACTGCTGTACTTTTGATTTCCTCATTTCCTGGCTGACATATAACCAAAATTCCTTTGACCAAAAGGCTGAGCAGAGCTTCTGTGTGTTTATCCCCAAAGAACTGATGACACACAGATCCCATCCTAAATGACCCAGCCAGCAGTACTGACAGGCATTTGAAAGTTGTTATCCAGCCCTTCTTCTCCAACATGGCACCGTGTAAAAAAGAAAGTAATGTGTTACTTACTGTATTATATTGGCTGTTTCGATAAATATTGAATTAGGAAACTGGATTTTACACGCCCACCAGCAGCCTACTGCACTGCAAAGGCAGCGCAATTCCTTCAGTCAACGTGAAGATTTAGAGAGCACTTCAGGGGACATGACTGACCCCAAGCAAAAACCTGTGGATTAAGTTAAGTGGAGCCAAGAGGAGTCAGGATCAAGCTGTTTGGCTGACTGGCTAAACTGAGTCATATCATCAGTGTTTCAGAGGGTAATTAAAAAAGCCACTCTAGTCACAGTGCAGGGATAACGCTGTGATAGATGAGGAGCTGCTGTGGTGTAGTTTGTTTAAGAAAAAAAAAAAAATCTAATTGTAACAAAAAAAAAAACACCACAACCAGTATGTGGACAACATATGGAAAATGATACAGTCAGGCTCTCCAATTTCATTTCCATTTATATCCACACGTACAGACAAACACACATATTTACTGGGTATTTGCACCATCTACTTCAGACTCCAAGTGCTTGAAACTGTTCCTCAGAGGCATGTGGCTCTTCCTGCTGACTCTTTAAAAAAACCCATGCTCCTAGTTTTGGTCCCTGGAGCTGTACCTAAATTAGCCACTGTGACTAGATTATGTGAATGTGAATTACACCCAGGCTTTCTCAAAATCTTGTCTGTTGTAGTACCAGTGCTGTATAACATCTTTGTCAGTGACATGGACAGTGGCATTGAATGCACCTTCATCCAGCTGACACGCTGGAGGGAACAAATGTCATCCAGAGGGACTTAAGAGGTGGGACCAAGCCAACTTCATGACGTTCAACATGGCCAAGTGGAAAGTCCCAGATCTGGGTCAGGGCAATCCCAACCACAAATATAGGCTGGGTTAGGAGTGGCTCAAGAACAGTCTCAAAGAAAAGGACTTGGGGGTGTCAGTTGACAAAAAGCTCACCATTAGTCAGCAATGGCCACTGCTATCCCAAAAGGTAGCCATGTGCTGGGCTGCATCAGAAGTGTGACCAGCAGGACAAGGAAGGTGATTCTGGCCCTCTACTCTGCTTTCATGAGACCCCACCATCTGGAGTACTGCATCCAGTTCTGGTGCCCTTGGCATAAGAGGGACATGGAACTGTTGGAGCAGGTCCAGAGGAGGGCCACAAAGATGATCAGAGTGCTGCAGAACCTCCTCCATGGGGACAGGCTGAGGGAACTATTCTAATGGCAAAGTTTAGTACATCTTCAAAACTTCAAGAAAGAAGCAGCAGGTGGACTCCAATTATCTCAAGTTACACATCTAAAATAGGTGGACTTACCTCAGAAAGTCAGGCACAATGTTTTATCAACAGAACCTTTACTGTCAATGGTCAAGTCAAAGCAATTTCTTGTAAAAGTATAGATCTTCCCCAACAATTTCTTAGCTTTGCATCATCTCACAGCAGCACTGTGCTGCCTACAGAAAGGCTCTCCATTTATGCACTCAAGTAAACAGTTAAACCCAGTGCCTGTGAGTTCCACCTGATATGACAGTAAAATATGATCTGGACTAGAGCACAGACAGAAATTTGCTCAACTCTTCTTCCCTGGCTAATCCATAACTCTTACCCTGACATCATACTTTGGCCCTCAAAAAAAAAACCTCCGGCCTTTAAGATGAACAAAACTTACTGATTATACATTTCTTTAAAGGCCAAGTTTTGCTCAGTTTAGCTTCCACAAAACAGCATTTAAAAGATCTGGTTAGTTCCAACTGGTGCAACTTAAACCTTGGTGTTTATTTCAATGAGCTGTGAGGGATTTGGGGTTCTCCCTACAACTAATGATTTTCAGGCTCAGTATTCCTAATGAGTATTTTGCCTTCTTTCCAAAGGGATTTTGTAAACAAACATGAAAAGAGTAACTAAAACCTAATCTCCAAATAGAACTGCACACTTCCCCTCCAGAACTGCAGAGGGGGCTGGGAATGGCAGAAGGGACAACTTGAGGAGGAAGAGTGATAAACAACATGATCTACACAGTCATTCACTCTCAAGTAAACACTACGCCTGCTTGGTGCAAAGGAGGCTTTTGAAGATTTACTCCACAGTCTGATGAGTCCAACTTCAAACTAAAAATCAGTGTAGGAGGAGAGAACATCATGAACTAAAATTTTAGTGTTTCACAGCATTTTAACTCATGACTGTGCACTTTCATGCTTCACAGCTTACCAATGTATTCTATAGAATCAAAGGGTCCATACATTAAGATAATGGTAAGTTAAAGCATGTGACATGTTCCTAAAAATTTTCAAACAGATGCTTTTTCAATTCACTGCAAAGCATCTAGCCAGATAACTCTCCCTGTACTTCATAAACAAACAGATTAGAGGGCACAATGCTGTTCCTATTAATGTTATTGGCAAAATTCCCAATGTCTGCCAAGACAGAAGGATCAGATCCAAGGTCTCGCATGCCAAGCTGACAAACAGTAGACAAGTCAGTAAATATTTGCATATTTTAACCAGACATTAACATCTCTTATAAAGATTTATGCTAAGGCAAAGATGTTCAACTTGCAGTCCTAGAGTGAGACTGGTAGGAATTTACTGTCAATGGAATATACTTCAAGAACCACATCCTGGGATTCACAAACTGAAGCAAATGAATGAGTCCCATTGCCATGGGGAACATGCAGGGGAAGAGCCTCTCCAGCTGCCTCCCATTACAATCCATAACCCTTCAAACAGCTCTGCTGTGAGAAATAAGCACCCAAATATTCCTTGCCAAAGCTATTCAGCTGTGTCCTCCTGTTAACAGCCCACTGTACTGCAGGAAAGGAGAGGAGAAGGCTTTGCCGTTCCATTGCCTATTGCGGTCAAGCTGGCACAGGCTCAGAGAAAGCAGGGCAGGAATTCAGCTCATTCTGCACTCTAAGGAAATGCGTGTGGTGACCACACCGAGTTTCCTAACCCTTTGCGATTTTTCAGCTCTTCTCACAAGTGGAAAGGCTGGCCACCAAACTGGACAGAAGTTTTAAATACATAATAAACGTGGGTAATACATCAAGACAAGACAGCCGGTTTATCACAACTTCCCAGCAATTCCTTTGAAGAGGGAAGAAGAGCTCTACCAGATTTATTTTTGCTCTGTCCTACTCAGTAACTTTTGAACTTCAAGTCAATCAGAACTGAATTTCACAGAAGTCTGAAGACTGAAGATGCTGCAAGATTTATGAAAAGTGTGTAACAAGACAGATAACAGACAGACTTTTTCAATCCACGCAGGGAAAGCATAAATTATAATTCAGTCTCTTATTGATACCAAGACATGAGCTACTCAATCAGTTACTGTCATGTGCTGCCATTTACCCACTGAGAGAGACAACGCTGAACCAAAGCATCACTCATCAGTAAAAATCTTATTTATTTTTCTTGTCCATAATGATAAAAGCCACAAACCACATTCATTAGCTTAACTGCTCAAGGACTTGGTTTCACTAAAGCAGTTTCCAAACCTTTTAGACTAGAGACACTATTTTTTGGCATGTGTTACCAGCAAAACGGAGAGGTAAGCAAACCACATATGAAGTCCTCAAAACTTTATTGTTTCCATAACACAGAAAAGTAGCATTTGGGAAGTGGAAAAAAAAATAATTGGTATGGACACAATCCCTGTAACTGGAGAATCTTCTAGTTATTCCTCACTGTAAATTATTAGGAAAAGACTGACAAGATACTTGAATTTCCACAACTGTGTTCTAGTTTGTGCCCCTTGTCCCTTGTACTGTCATTGGCCACCACTGAAAAGAGCTCAGCCCCATCCTTTTGGCCTCCCCCCTTTAGCTATTGACCAGATTCCCCTCTCAGGCTGCTGTTCTCCAGGCTAAACAGCTCCAGGTATCTCAGCATTTCCTCCTCACAGAGTTACTCCAGGTCCCTCAGCATCTTTGCAGCCCTCCATCGGGCTCCTCCAGTGTCCAACTCTCAAGACCCAGCAAAGAAAGTGAATTTGTCAGTCCACATAGGAAATTACAATAATATAGGGAAACAAAACATGGAATAATACATCTATCTACCGTTAAATCGTATTATATAGTTGCCCTGGCATCTCTAGTGATGCCATCTTAAGGCATGCTTGTACCTCTGGATGTTATGCAATTGTTTTTATAGTACTCAAAAATATAACTCAAGTACCTTTAGATAAGTAAAATAAAATCAAATATCTCTTTGTTTTCCTTACCTATAGTGAAAAGCTTATCTTTGCCTTAAGACAGAAAAAAGCATTTTATTCAAGCCCCCAGGAAGGAATAAAACACAGCTGCACAAAATACAGAAGCCACTTACTGAGACACACAGGAAGAAGCAGCACTTTCCCAGTGTCCTGACATACATATTATAAATAATCCCACACTCAGAAATCATTTAATGAAATGAGAGTAGATAATGATAGTGCACCATATCAATGTGAAAGACTTAAGAGAACAGAGAGAAAAAGGATGAAGTATCTTTCATGTGCAAGGCGCAGAGAAAAATGATCTGAAAGGAGCTTTTGCTTTGTTTTTATTTTAAGAATAATAGCAGAGATCTTCAGGACTCATTCATTGCAATCATGGATGAAGTCAGTAATAGTGGTTATACATAGTGCTCAGAAATGCACTGCACACCTTACAGAAAAATACAGAAGTCTCCACCCTTGAGAGAGGACAATCTAATCAGTTTTCTCAAATAACTGAATTACTCTGGTTAATGTTGTACAACTCCGGGCAAAATGACCCTATTTACATTCCAAAAATGATGTTAAATCTGAAATGGAGCATACAGAATGAGGAAAGCTTATTTCAAGGTTTTATTATACAGCATAACAGCAGCAAGAACTTCTGCTACATGGCCTCTAAGGAACACGATATGCTTGATTTTGGGAAGGGAAATAAAAGGACTTAGATGTTCATGATGTCCCCTACCATTAAATACTTAGATTATCCTTCCATGTTCCAAAACCAAAGAGCACCATAAATTATGAGGATAAGAGATCTCTGGCCATATAAACAGTGCTTTGAGTCTAATCCTGCAGACTTAATGTATAGAAGGAACACATCCACGTTTACTGAGAAAGGAAGAAGTGCCTGTGGGTGGTTTACCATTCATATAATGACAGTAACAAAAATATAGCAGCAATTGAGATTAAGAGCAAATGCCTTCCACATCTGGATCTCCGTGTTCTTTAAACCACTTCGCATACATCACAGGCAGCAAGGAGCCAGATTATTAATACTTCGCTACCTTTACTAACCTCTCTTGAATGTGGAAATAGTAGCAGAAAAGACTACATAGCCATTGGCAGCAACATTCACATGTGAACAAACTGCCCATCTCTGGCTCAAAATCTGAGAATAGCTCAATAGCTCACAGCACTTGTAATCACCCCAACCACCACACAAGTATCCCTAATATCTTCATCATCTGCCTTTAAAAAGATCCTTTCACACAGCTATCTGAAAACATCACTTACCTTGATCAAACTAAGCAAAAGAGATGGAAAGTCAAAGCGCATCTACCTGCCATCTCTTTGCTTTGTCTGAAAGCCACCCATAACTGACAGATACAAGATTCCTAGTTACACAAATCAAAAATATACACTTACTGAAGTCATTAAAAATCATACTACAAATATTAGGTTGCAAAGTTTGATATTCAAGGTTACATAACAACAAAAGTATCTGCACAAGCTGACGTTGGCCCTCCTGGGTACCTGCACTGTGATATTGCCTGTAACTGTGTTAGTCACGAACCATATTTTCCAAGGGCTACCTGGAGGAATGAGCAGGCAGAGGAGAGGTTGCCTGCTTAACAGACATATGTCAGTAGAGGACTCAAGGCCTTATTTACTGCCTGCTACTCAAATCTGCTTCTCAAGACTGCATTTTAATGTTTTCATTAACTTTTCAATAATACCTAAACACCATGACTGAGCAACTCACAAACATTAAGAAAATATTTTTCTCCTTATGACACTATTTCCATTTTACAAATAACTAAACCATTAAAACACAGAAACCTTTGGCTTTAATGTAAATTTTTTATAGTCAGATTAAGACATCTACAAGTGATTTCTCCCCATTATGCTCTGCCCTGTATAATACAAACCTTTATACAATAAAAGTAGAATACCCAGTGTTTGCAGAGGGACTTAGGAACATTCAGCATTTCTCCACATCACAACCTGGGAGCTTCATTAGAAATACAGAAAATTAAGCGTAGCAAAGATGGGGCTTAGATGTGAATATTTTTTTTTGTTATTCCCTACTCCACGTCTGAAGCAGTAATTTATGCAAATAGTGACACTGTATTCCAATAACCGACTGTATTAGCATTAGGAAATACATTAAATGTACTCACACAGTACAGCCTTTCTTCTGTTTCTTCCTAACACTAACATTTTTCTGTCTCAATCACTATGTTCAGCCACATTTGTTCGACATATTCTGCAAAAAGCTGCATGTTTGCACCTTGTGTTTAAATGCAGTCACTGCTTTGTGTGTGCTGCGTGAAGGTAGAAGTGGTAAGAAAGAGGGAGTGGGTATGAGAGGCACAAAAGGGCAATTCTCTGTGCTCTTCCCCCCCTCCCCCCCCAAATCATACCAGGGAGGAATGCAGAAGCCCTAGCCTTCAAATTGTACAGAAATCCCACCTAGCTCATGCTCAAATTTAGTCACTGTGGGGATGATCTTTTAGATCTGCACTAAATGCTAATTTGACCAACGCTGAGCAGATTTGCAGAGGGTTCATAACAAGTACATCCTTGGCAGGAACATCATATTATAACTCAGCTCCACTTTTTACATAGCAACACTACAGGTCATTAGAAATGTTTTCTACTTTACTGTGAACATAAGAATATTTTTTTTGCCTTATTTTTACATTGAATTGGGTCAGGAGAACCCTTCACTCCATGCACAGAACCCAAAAAGTCAGCCTGCACTAGACACCTACCATGGGAAATTTCAGCCTAAATAATTAAAATTTGGCAAGTAATAACCAACTGAAATGAGGAGTATGTCATAGTAAGCATCAGGTAACATAATAATAGGTGGTGCTTCTGCCCCACCTAAAGTTCTTTTGGCTCCTTCAGAGAAAAGCCTCACGTAAACAATCTTTCATAATCCCCAGCTAACTGAGGCAGTTTGTAATTCCGTATACCTGTGTGTTCTTACTGCTTTTTGAGAGTAGAGTTTCTCACTCCTAGCCAAGATGAGGGCATTTTAATTGAAATGTTGTCCCATGGTTACCATTTTATCCCCATAACAACATCACCAATTACTTACTTTAAAAAAATGCATTAGAAAAGTAATTTAATCTTTGCTTCTCTTAATGAAATTTGCCAGAGAAAAACAAAGGGAAAAATCAGCACTGCAGGACCAGCCAGCTCTCCGTGGAGCTGCACCAACCTGCAAGTCTCAAACTCAAACACATGTTGCAGAATACAGTATTCATGTTCTAAAAGCTGGTTTAATATGTAACAATCCACAACTTTCAAAACTATGAACTATTTGTGGCAGAACCTCTCTTTGAACCACGTGAGTAACAGAACATGGCCTTGCTCCTGAGTGTCTCTCCACACTTCACATTACAGTGTTTAGTAATAATCTCAACCCCCCAAAGAGTGAACACCATTAATCCTAAAGACTTACACAGGCATGCAATTACCAATATTCTTCTCTGCTGAGTCACAAGATATTGCTAAAAGACCTTTGTGAGAAATACCTGCTGTATGACAGATTTGACTACACATTTCTCACCTGATTTTCAAAGCGCCAGGCAAGTACAAAACTGTGTTCCCAGGGAATGCAAAGGGGGGTCAAAGAAGATCCCCAAGCATCATTTCGACAAAGTACAGATCAGGATATTTACAAATGTATTTCCTAAGTTTAAAGACAACACAAGTCACAAAGTTTTCCATGATGCTGACTGAACCTGCCACTCACACAAGCAGTCTTCAAAGAACACTTCAGCACACTTCAATCAGTCTCTGAGACACAATCAAAATTAGCAGTTCCTAAGTTTCAGCCTTGTGTTCAATTTGCAGCTTCCTCCAATACAACTGCATTTGGATTTCAGCAATAAAAGTAGTTTTTTAAATTAGGACATTGTTTCTCATAGAATATCCCGTTTGGAAAACCCCATTGAAACTCCAAAGCTCAGTGAGTCAACCCATGTAGTCTCTGCTTAACAGGGATATTGTAGGGCTGCTGGGATAGCCTGTCCTCAAATGTCAACTTTTCATTTCACAGAACTTTCTCCAATCTTGACATGTCCCAGTAATGCAAAGCAGCACACCTCTTATATTACTAAGAGATATACCTGAAGGACACAACTCTGACCACCGGTGCAAATGGGCTACAGTTTTACAGCTGCATAAAAGAAAGCCCCAAGTTAATTGTCTGAGATGCAAAATATGCATAACTCTTTCAACCCCTTCAAGACACAAAAGAATGTAAAAAATCTTCCTGCTGAATATCAGTTATATCACACAGAGTGCCCAGTTAACAAACTGTTTCTATAAACAAGACAGAGTTATGACACAGAAGAGGAAAATTTTCTTTCAAAGTACCCAAGTCTTCAATGCAGCATTAGAATGAACTTAATTGTTGCAGTGAGTAACACTGTGACTGAGGGGTTTTGTTACCCATTTATACAGCACTTACCACAAAGGGTCCTAACATAACAGATTTAATAACACAATCGTGCCACCCACAGATACTCCAAACACATCTTTCCCAAAACCATACCTATTATGTAACTGCCTATGATATTTTTGTGTGCTATTTTGAAAGTTCAAAGCAGTAACTAACCTCCACCACTAAATATGGATATCTTTATTGTAAATAACCTTTGAAATTCAGTTTTACACAGCTGTGCTTCAACTAGTTTGGCATAATATAACTAAGCCTGGCTTGGGGAGTTTTCTTCTAGCTCTCTATTTTAATATTAACCCTTCTGCACCCAGATAATGTTTTTACAACATCTCTGATTCCTGTCTTCAAATACACAAACATGATACTACCAACAGGTTCAATTTTTAGACCTGAGAGCAGAATATGGATTCTCACGTTCTCCTCATGCAGCAAACCCTACAGGCAGCACCATAATTTGTATCCAAAACACCACAAGTTTCCCAATGGCATTCACTTTGCTCATTCCTTCTGAAATGAACATTAAAGATTCAGTCACGTATTTCAAACCCCACTCAAAGTGGAGACATCAGCAAGAATGAGTAACAATCTTGCTGTGGTTAACAGCATAGTTCTGACAAAACTTTGGGAGAAGAAAAGCAGTGTCTGGCCTAGCCAAACAAATATAAACAAAGCTACAGCCAAGTAGTATCAGTCAATTCACATGACAAAACAAAGGTCCTGCACCATTCCAAACGTGTGAGTGTCTTAAGATATGGCCAGAGCACAGTTACCTCAAAACCATAGCACAAACATCTATAATCAAAAACATCACTGCCATAAAATACCCACAGAGCTCAGCAACAACACCGTGCTAGCGCTGATCCAGAGGTATGCTAGAAAACATTCCCCTTAATGACCTCCCTGTGTAGGCAACAAGAAAAGCCCAACAAATCCTGACTCCTGAGATGGCAGAGGAGCAGACACAAGCAAGCTATCATGGCTGGTCAACTGTATTTGGGAATCCCAGCCAGCTGATGGAGGATTTAGTTGAGAGCAGCAAAGGAACATTACTTGGGAACAGAAGCACACTGCCTGTCCTTGTCCCCCCACAATTATCCCAGAATAAAATGAAATCTTCACTTACAAAGGATTTCACACTTACTGTAAGATATGAGGAAAAAAACATTATTTTTATATGCTGCCAAAACCACTATGCTTTTCATTTGCGGCATTCTCCATTTATTACATCC
Source organism: Melanerpes formicivorus (assembly GCF_026170545.1). NCBI lineage: Eukaryota > Metazoa > Chordata > Aves > Piciformes > Picidae > Melanerpes > Melanerpes formicivorus. Next base: position 3,894,310 of record NW_027142373.1, on the reverse strand, counting down.
ACAAAGATTTGCTACTTTCTTGGTTTCCTGAACCACTAAATATTTTCCAGCAAATTAAACACTCGTGCCGCATTACTAACAACCGAGAGTCTCAAAACCAGCTCTTGTGGTGTTAATCTATTTCCCTTTTGCCATGGGGGCTGAAGGGCACTGAAAGATCTTCTACATGTATTTAAACAATGAATTTTTTAGTGTTTAGATGAATACAGTATTTTGGTTACAAATAACTATGAAAAAAAAAAAAAGAAAAGGCTGTGAAACTCACAGACTGAAAGATCATTTCTTATTAACTCACCCTACCTACCACAAACCAGCTCAGACAAATCCACACACTGCTCACACTGCTACCCTTCACTTCCTGCCACTCTGACATTCAAAATTTCATACCTAAAATAATTCTACTGCTCTTTTTCTTCCAATGTTTAGTCACTACAGCTCAGAGAACCATCAGCCTTCCTGCTGCTTACCAACACAAGAGGTCATGACATGTAATTCCCCTAAACCACATCTAAACCAAAGATTAAGAACATCCACCTTGGTCACACCATTCCTCATCCAAGTGGTACTTACTGAAATTAAGAGAAACAAATCACACAATACATTACACTAACACCTCCAAAACATCTTTTTACATAAAAATCACTTGCAAAAACTTTGTTACCAACTCAGCAGGTGAACAGTTCAGTGCTAATACTAAATTACCTGCTTGCTAAAGCATTAGCCTTTTAACATCTGATGAAGACCCCACGCCACTCAGAGAATTTGGTAGTTTTTACTCATTCAGAGCTAGGACAGGGTCACAGTAATCACTTAAAACTTTTTAGTCATAAAATGGAACCTCTTGGTGTAGCAAAACTACATTTAGAGAGGAAAAAAGATTGTAATCTACGACTTCTTATCTCCTTTCCTGTCATAAGTCTGCAACTTGGTATTTTGGAGGACTCTGAGAAAAGACTGGGTAAATAACCAGTGCAATTCTATTACATTCATGACAATGAATTTGCATATAAAATGGTAGAGAAATATTTGGACATCATGTTATAGCCATATTAAGTGTCCTTTAACTTCAGCTGGTAGAGCAATGGAAATGGAACAGAAAAAGCATATTCTCATCCATGGGTAATTACAATTTCCCTGCTTAAATTCTGAGGCACTTCCCCTACAGTAATACTCCCTTTTCTGTGTTTCTCAGGCATGAGTGATTGCTTCTGGTTGAAGCCTCATGTTGCAAACATTTGTGAGAAGAGAAGATGAAAGCTCAGTAAGCAAGATTGGTTTTGAGTAAGGAACTTGAGCTACATATCAATAGCACTATAATAAAATCATCATCAGAAGCTGGCCTGTTTCTGTGGAGTGGTCTGGCCTCGCAGACTCCTAATTTCACTGTCTATAAAGTGTAGTTATTTTCTTCCTCCTTCTCCAAATAAACACTAGGAAAAAACAAGTGTTTACTTTCCCAGTCACAACATCCAGAAGACCAAGATTCATTCTTTTTTGTTATTCCCTACCAACACTGTGTGCAAACGTCAGGAAAAGCAGTCTCTCTTTTCCAATATTCTCTCTCTTTTCTTCCCTGCTGAAAATAGAATGATAACCACAGAAAAGTTTACCAAAGGGAGTGAGAAATCAAACATATAAAGCACAGTGTCTTTAAATATCTCACTGATATACATAAACACAAGGGCTGACTACTGCCAGAGGCCACAGAAGAAATAGCAAGAACAAAAAAAGAACAAGAACAAAAAAAGGAAGGTCTTGTTTGTTCTGATAATCTAACCCATAAATAATAGTTCCATTTAAAGAGGACAGACGCCTATAGCATGTAGTGGCAATGGGAGCTTGCCTTAGGATCGCAAGAAAAGAAGTGAGAACTGATTAAAGGGTTGCCACACACGAGCAGTAAGGAGGCTCAGGACTACAGGGTTTGCTATTTTCTCCCCCATGATGAACCACTAGTGCCCTTGCACAATGAGGAACATCAAGGATCTGCTTCCAGGAAGCAGCCTTTAACAACGCTAGGAAAAACATAAGGACAGGATTCCCGTTTACGAGGATTCTTGGTCTACTGATCCCCAAGGCGGCGGGGGGAGTGCCAGCTGTCCAACTATTCTGTCCCTAAGCTAGAGCAGAATGACACCATCCTTCTTTCTCATTCTCCAAAGCCAGCTCCCAAGGCTTTCCCTAGTTAACCAGGCTGTCCACAGGGGACAGGATTTAAATTACTACTAAAGACTTTGATAATTTAGATTTCACTCCTGCTACCAAACCGACATAGGTACCACTGACCTCAGGAGGGAATGCCAGCGAGGTGAAAGATTCAACGGCTTTCAACTAATGATCTGAATTGCTCCAGCAATTGCTTATGCCATTACTAAAATGAAACCAAGAATGAAGTGCAGCAGCAAATGCAAGATGGTAGTAAGCAATAAAAATGAAATTAAAAAACCCACACTCAAAGTCAGAAAGAATATCTAGTTATAATTGCAAAGGGGATTTTAGTTACAAAAATAATTGTCAACAATGGAGGAAAATATTTCATCAGACCATGAAATTAAGAGAATTGGAAAACATTAGTAATAATGTTGCCTAGCTCCTTCACCCACAGGCCTTGAGACTCTACAAGTTGGTAAAATCCACTCTTCCTATTTTAAATTCTTTCAAAAGGAAACAAACTGGTGGAATTATTTTTATCAGGTTGTCCAGATCTACCTGTACCACATCCACTAGGAAATATTACCTCTTAAAACCTTCTAGGCATTGTTTCTCACATTTTTTGAGATAGGAATTCCTCCATGGATCTACCCTTTCAGTAGAAGTTCTCTCCAAACAATGTCCCTTCTCCTGCAACCAGATCTATTAATATAGATCCCAAAGGCTGAGAGCAACTTCTCTGAAACGAATGAGATTTCAAAGGGAACAGATCCTCCATGACACATCAAGGAACAGAGCTGGGACAAACTACAGATTAAGGTCCTGTTCCCACATCTCCCTGTAATTTTTAGTCTGTGGGGGAGAGACAAAAAAACAATCCCTAAAAAGGTAAAAAAAAACCCAAATGAACAAACAAATAAAGAAAACAAACTCAGCTATTACAACCTTTCAAGTCCTAAAGTAATCACTTTAATAAGCCTCTTTCATAGGAAAATTCACCTGGCTCACTTAAAAAAGGCACCACGTTCCTATGAATTAAAGGAGCAGAAATACACACTGTATGTTTCTTCAGTAAAAAAAAATTCACAGAGGTGAGGAATGATAATAGAAACACAATTTCAGCTAGGGAAAAAGGAAAAGGAAAAAAAAGTAATTTCTGCTTTTGTAACAAATTACAAAGAGAACTCAATTTTATCAGTAATAACACATAAAATGTTTCTTCACTTAGTAAAGAAAAACTCTTCTGCTAATTAAGGTTCAACAGGAAAAAAAAAGCTTTCCCACTCACAATTTCTGTGCTGGAAGAGCTAAGCCTACCAAAGTCTGATTCATCCAACAGAGAATCCCTTGGTTTGCAAGTCGAGGAGGGGAAGAGAACCTGGTGGTCACTCATACACTTTCCCCTCATCTAAGTTCCAGCTGCACATTCAAAACCAGCTCCTCGCTCCAGAGGACAAGGAAGCTGCCCAGGATTTCCAAACCATCCCAACCAAACAAGCTTCCCCATTAATTAAAAAAAAAAAAAAAAAAGTTTTCATTTGCAGGTGGATAGGGCTCAACAGCACTGAAAAAAGTGAATTTAAAACCTTCCTGTCCTAGTAATCTCTCTTGGAAAATAATTCAAGTTTGCCAAATATCACTCCCAAGTTGTTTGGGATTTTTGTCCTTTTTACAAAGGAATGTGTCTTTTTTTAATATAAATAAAGAGAAGGAGAAATGCTTAGTCCTTTGCCTTGTTTCAGTCACACTATTTACTGCAAACAACATTAGGAGACCCCCAACAATTCAAACCATCCTATGATACATTCAGTCTATCAATGAGGATATTTGTTTTTAGGACATTTTTGTGTCTTACAACTGAATTATTTTACTTCTTCAAGGAGAACTAAAATACATTATGTTGTTTTAAACTTCATCACAAGCTTGCTATACCTCTGACAATGCAGAAATCCTATTACCTTGTTACTTCTTACTCATCTTGTCATTAATTGGAAAGCAAGTTTGCAACTGTTTCCCTGTAGTTACTTCTTCATTTCCACCAATTATATGTTTAATGATGTTATTATGATCAAACTGCAACAGTTCAACTAACAATGCATTGAAGATAATCAACTTCACTCATCTGGAAATTAAGAAAAGGACACGACCCACCCCAGAAGAATCAACTATCCTTCCCCTACCTCGAATTTGCCCTAAATATATATATAGATATATAGATATAGATATATAGATATAGATATATATGTTGAGAGGACCGTACGGCAACTTTCACTATAAACTCTCCTATTTTCAGTTTCACAATAGTTGCTTCCTATAAGATGTGATCTCAGGATCTGTGTTAGACCTCCCAACTTCTAACCACCTGGCCCTGGCAAAGCCTCTTGCAGAAAACAAAAATTAAAGCTCATCTGCCGATTTTTCCATTGCTCCAAGGGTTAATTTTACAATAGCTGTTAAATTCTTCCAATTTATTTTTCCGTCTTTCAACTAAAGCCTATCTAACCCTTCCCCCCCCCCCCCCTTTTTTTTTTTTTTTTTTTTTTTAACTCGTGTTTTATTATTGTTATTTCCTGGCTGTCGCTAGCCGTTCCCTCCCGCCCCGCCCGGTACAAAAACAAAGCTGCCTCCCACCTCTCCACATCCCCCCACATTCCTCCCAGACGGTGCACCCCCGAAGCCGGGGTAAGCCGGGGTTGTGCAAGGCACCTCCGGCTCTCCGGGCTGGCCTTGTCGCTGCCCCCGCTACTCCGGGCGTAGAGCCGCCCTGGCCGGCCCGCCGGCGACTGCAGGGCCCCAGAAAAGCGCGGCAGCCCCCGGGGCTCCGGCCGAGCCTGCCCGTAAACAGCCCCCGAGCGGTTGCCGCTGCAGGCCCCTCCGCAGACACAGGGCCCTCTCCAGCCGGCACCGCTTAGCCTCCGGCCCGGCCGGCAGCCCTCGCTCGGCCGCTGGGCCGGCTGCGGGGCACCGAGAATCCTCCGAGGCCTCTCCGAAGCTCTCGCCAGCCAGCCCCAGCCGCCCTCGGCCCCCGCGGAGGGCGAATGGGGAAGTCCTGACTTACCTGTCATTACTTTCTACGCCATCTTGGATCCACTTGTCAACGTCCCCACAAAGCATTGTGGGAAAGCCCTCCCCCGCCCTCCTCCCGGCCCGGCGGCCAGCGGGTGAAGGCGGAGGGGAGCTACGGATGGGACGGGCACTGGGACCGGGACCGGGATCAGGATCGGAATTGAGACCGGGACCCGGAGCCGCGGCCCCGTCTGGGGAAGCTGGCAGAGGGCAGCCACGGGCTTCCAGCCCACAGCTCTGCGTGAGGGGGCTTTGCTGCGCCGCTTGAGCCGGGAAGCGGCAGCCTCGGGGGTTGTTTTCTTTCTTTCTTTCTTTCTTTTTTTTTTTTTTTCGCCCCCTCCCCTCCCCTGGGACTCGTGTCACCGCCTCTACGCGCACACAGCCACTGCCGAGCCCAGGGGCGGTGGCGGGGCCGGCCGGAGCGCTGCCCGCAGAGGGCAGACCGCGGCCTCCTGAACGCGGGACAGGAGATGCGCACACGCGTAGGGGAAGGTCCCGCTCGGTAAGCTGCGAGACAAAGTCCACCGGTGCTGAAAACGTTGGGGCTTTCTCGTGGTTATTTTACTGTTGTGGGTTTGTTTTGCTGGGTTGTTTCGTAAAGTTAACTGCCCAGAAAGAAAGTGGGCCGGCCTGGGGCGTGTGGGAAGGCTGCAGCCAGGCCATGGACTATCTCCTCCATCGCTTTTAGAGCCCGTCTGATTCTGCTGAAGGACTGTTGGTAACGCGTGTCTGGCGGCACATGAAACTGCTTTACATAACAGTTTTATTTTCACGGAGTGATTTCCCCTGCTCTCTTGTATTTTCGGAATGTTTGGCAAGGGATTCTTACTACCTTGTTTTGTGAACTGGTTTTGTCGAGGCGGCCGTGGATGGGTCTCCTTTGCTCTGCATAAGCCACCCTGCTTCAGGGCAAAGTGGATGAGAAAACGGGGAGAAAGCAGCTTACTTCAGGATCTTAATATAAGTTTATCAACCAAACAAGATTCCATTAAAAGAAAAAAAAAATATATATATATAATAATTTTAAGATCCAGATCATTTTAGTATTGGATTTTCCTAAATACATTTGTATTTAAATTTATGTTTCATGCCTCCTAACTCTTCAAAGAATAACCACCAGCCAAGCCTCTGATGCATTGCCACTGCAAGAAGATACTTGTGCCCAAGAATATTTTCAATATTCATCAGTATTGCACTTCTAAAGAGAAAGGAAAGCTCCTTGCAAAATATGTAAATGCAGAAGGAAATAAAGAAAGTCTTTACATTTGCAGCCCTAGACTTAAACCAGTCCACTTCTTAATTCAGCTTTATAAAAAGGGTTGGGAGTGTAGTTAACTGTTTCAGTGCCCTGCCAGAAGGGAGTGTGGTTGGTCCCAGCCTCATCCCAGGAGACGCCATTTCGAGAGGACAAAAGCTTTTTCATGAAGCCTGCTCTAGGACGTTGCTGTGGGTCCCCAGCTCCCCGCCTCAGAGACCATCCCCAGTGAGCCTAAAGAGTGTGCTCTGACTCTTCCATGAGCACTCTGCAAGGAACTGGGCATTCTGGTGAATTGGACAAAGGAGATAAGCATAGGATCTAACTAGGATAGTATAGGATATAACTAACTTTATTATGTAAGTGGAAATAGTCCTTTTCTTTTGGAGGTTGGTTGTGTTTGCTTCCTAGTGAGCTTTTGTGTTCCTGGTCAGTTTTTCTCATAGAAAATGCAATATTTTTTTCTTTAAAATAATTTTTTTTTAAAAGTGGAAAACAGAATGAGTTTTATGTGTGTGTGCATATCTAAAAAATATGCATCTATCCTTTGGAGTTAAGTCTGGAGTGAGACAAATTTGCCGTCATTAACTTTTGAGTCCATTTGTTCTGATGGTGTTTCTTTATACTGTGCTAGTTTAAAAAAATGCTGTGGCTAGCTGAGTTACATGAGGAAGAATTAGCCATCTTTATTGCTATTTATTTGTTGTTTTGAAGTTACTAGACTGAAACTACTGAAAGGCAAAGACTGTTGTAAAAAGGTGGCAACTCTGCCAGTTGCCAGTCCAGACAGGGGCTGGTGAAGACCATGGCAGCGGGGAATCCCCCCTCTCAGAAGAGGTGGTGTGTATAAAACACAATCTGGAGGCTGTGCCCTTACACCCACTGCTTTTTATGGTCTTCCTTAAATTAAATCTCCTACACCCCCATATGAAGTAGGTTTTACTCTATCTTGCAGCCTGGTTAATTGTATTGCAGAAATTGTAAGTGGCCATGCCACTTAACAGCGTGACACCTCTGAGGTGGGGTTGGCTGCAGGCATTACTTTGTTCAAGCATTGCCACCAAGCCTGCAGGATTTGAATGATTTCAGTATTTCCATCTGGTGCACCCTCCAAGCTCTTTCATAGCCTTTTTTGCCAGATAGAAAGTTGAGGACTGTTGGTCCAAAACCAAATCTGGGCTCCAGGCACTCATTAACCTTGGAAATTCTGCTCAAAGTGCAAATCATACAGCAACTGGCCTAAAATGATACTCCATATACAAAGGGCCTTCATAGAACTAAACTTTTATTTCAGAGCTACTTCTATGGTTACAGTTCAGAAGGCAGAGTGTGCCACTGGCAACTGGCTAAGCACTGCATGGGGGAGAACAGATTTCTTGTGGCTTTTATTGAGCTGTTTAAATAAAATATTAAAGCATAATTTAAGAAAATAAGTTTATAATAGTAGTTGCTGCTTTGGGAAGGACGCTATGAGATGCCTCTTTCTCTACCTCCTTGATGTGCATTACCCCAGTGGAAGCAGCAATTTTGACTTCTGACCTCTGCAATCGATCACATCAATCACAACTCTACAGGCCAAGTTGAAAAGCCAGGTCTTCACTTGGCATTGAGCTAGCCACAGAAACAGTTGCCTTGCATTTCCACAACTATCCAGACTTCCTGAATTCCTGGAATGCCCATGTGCTATGATGGCTAATGGGACTCCATGACAAGAGGAGAGCTCACATTACTAGGCTTCTACTGAAGCATGTGGGTTTTGACTGGTTGCAGAACATTGTTTCTTCTGCCCAAGAAGACCAGGAGCAGGTGATCACGTGGAGTCTAGGAGCAGAAGAAAAGCAACGGTATGTGTTTCAAAGGTATGAATGCTAAAGGCACAGTGGGAAGGCATGAGATAGGAACAAAACCAATTAATCTCTGCTCAGCATCATGAGACTTGACAGGACTCAGATCCTCAAAAGCCTAACAGTGATTTTTCTAGAAGCTTGTTATAATGGTAAAATGAACAGCAACAACAAATCTCCCAGTGAACGCAGCGTTACCAAATTCAATTCCACTTCTACATTTTTTAAGATTTCAAAATCTTTTCATATCTGAAAATTGCAATTTCCTGCTGGAAATTTAAAAAGCCCAACCTCCCAGGGACCATAACTGCACAGAATGCACTAACACATCCAGTTTCTCTCTCTTTAAATCAGGATTTGGTAAATGATGACTGTTCACAGGGCTTCTCTCTATTCTCTAAAGCTAGGAGCCATGCCCAGGTCCTTGGAGAATCTTGGGCTCCTTGCCAAAAATCAGGAGTTTGAAAAATTGGGGCCACTTGGGGCTGCTAGGCTTCCTGCCATGGAGCTCAGATCTGAGCAGAGCTCTGAAAGGTGTGGCACAGATTCTGGAAGAGTTGGGAACTCAAACCCTCAACTGCTCCAGGGCTAATGCAGAGCTAGTAGCCAAAAAGCCTTGAGTCCTGGCTCGCCTGGCTGCACACTTGGAATCACAGCTATAGCTTGGTTTCTACATTTTCAAAACAGAACTGTTTGAATGGTTTCAAACTTACACAACTGCTTTTTTTTCCTCAGACTTTTGCTTTCACAGGAAATTGAGAAAATCAATTCCCATTCTATGGTAAAGTTCACTCCTCTTTCTGGAAACTAGCATTTCTTGAATTCCAATACAGAAAACCCGATTTTCAACCAGTCCCACTCATGATGTTTAACTTCAGAATATAAGAAAACCCATTACAATTAACATGGAAAAGTAATAAGCACGCAATAGAATATATTCAGCACCAGACTGCCTCCCTGACTCGGCATCCTGGCAGCCCAGTAGGCATCTTGAATATTTTTCACCTCTGAGAAACAGGACACTAGGAAGCCTTTCTCAATAGAAGCTCCAGACTGATTGTAGTAATAGCAGAGTGTTTTTATTGTCTTAGCACACGGGGCCCTTACAAATTTTTTAACTCCCTTGGAAGCAGCTATCATGGGAAACTAACAGAAGTGGTTTACCCTCTGTCACAAACAAGTCAGTGTTAGACCTGAGGTTAGATAGCAACAGTAGTCTTAATCTTACTAAACAATAAAGCAAATTGTTCTAGACAGCCATTAATGAATTATTATTAGGCTGAAGAGTAGCAAGTTTTGATTTTCCAGCATGAAAATTCCCCTGGAATTCTTCCAGAGTCCTCTAACAAGCAGATGATCTCAACTTTAATCTTACTTCCTAATTACCCAAGGATAACATTTCTTCAGCATGGACTCTTCACACGTAAAATTTCAGAGCAAGTAATGTTCAAACCAATTCTTATTTCTGTTTCCTTTGATCCACAAAAGGAGAGCTTTGAGAAAAAACAGCAATAATGGGATGTTGAGGGTACATTGAGGAGATAGGAACTACAAAGGTCAGAGGAGTGATAGTTTTTGTCAGGATCAAAGATCTTCAGTCTCAGGGTGTTTTGTTGTTTTAAGAAGTCAGCATGCCTTTGTGTTGTTGACCTTTAGATTGTTCATGGAGGAGTTATATCTGACACATATCTTCATTCTTGAGATGAACTAGCACCCAAAGTTTACAGCTTATCCTTGTTCCTAGCAACCTTCTCCAGAGAGACTCCAGATACACTCCTTTCATTTTCAGTAATAGTAGTGTGCCAGTAAAACAAACAAACAAACAAAATCTCCAGGCTATATAATGGATTCTTTTCCACTCATGTGGGACTACTGCACAGCCTAATGTACAATTTTGTTTTAAAACTCCTCTTTTAACTCTGTGCTGTGTGAGGAGGCAAACCCAGAGGGATTGTTGGCACCAAGTATTAGGTACACAAAAAGTGTATCTCACTCTGAGGATAGAGTTAAAGTGGGAGTTTGTCTTGGGCGGTATGCTGTCACACCAAGAAGGTGGTGCAAGTGAACTCAGTGAGAAGAAAAATCTATTTCAAACCTAAAGACAAAAAGCTTAATTGTTGTGGATCTTCGGTATGAATGTAGACCATGAGAGTGAGCCTTCATAATCCTTCTAAGTTTCTACAGATACCTGGACTGTCGACTGACAGGGTCAAAAGTGAAGCCCATTATCCTAGTAGCAGCCAGCTTTGCTGATGCTCCTAAAGGCTACCCTCACAAAGACCAGTACATCCCGTTCTGACACAGCTGTGACAAGATTTTACACAACTCCTACAGTTGGGATTACAACAGTTTAGGAAGTTAGATGATAAGCACTTTCCACATTCTAAACAGTCTCATTCTCTTTCTCCCTTACCCTTCAAGTTTTTCTGTTGCTTAAATGCACTGAGCTAGGTGAGTATGGCTTGCTAAAATCACTTGCTTCCAAAATCACATTCCTAAGTTTCCCTTTAGCTGTGTCTAAAGCCTGCAATTCAAATGTAAATCACTGCTTCAAAGCTTCCATCTTTTCCTGTCCCTTGAGACTGCCCTCACTCAAAATCGCTCTGAAGTTTCCTCACTTGCTGAGTATTCATATGATAATTACCCGTCCTAAGTGTTACTTTGAATGAAGTTCAGTGTGCTTTTAAAGAGATAGGGTTTATAGACACCTCAATGTATCATTTATAGTCTTTACCTAATTATGCAGTTACTTACCACTAGCATTAAAAATCATTTACAAACCAGAGTAAATTCAATAAAAGTTGTCTTAATTCTTATTGCACATTCGTGTGACTATTTTACTTCCTTAACAGGGACATGGGAAAAAGCCTACAGCTTCCCTCCATTGCAAGTAGGTTGAAACAAATAATCGTTGGTTTTGACATGTTCTCTGAATGTAACACATCTGATGTGGGAAGCAGCAACTTGGAGGTACTTAGGTAACTGGACAAATGCTGTGGTAGCCACTACAGACCGTAACAAACTGAGAGTTAGTGATTTAGACCAAGCAGAAGTGATTCAGGCAGATTTCTCAGTTCAAAATATATCTATAGCCTCAAATCACAAGAATTTACATTATTCTGAAGCATGAACATCTAGAATTTTATTCAACTAATACCTTGATGTAACATTGCAATATTGTTGGAAGTTACCTCGATGCATCCTACTGTAAATCTCTTTAAGATTTTATTATTTACTTTATCCTCTCTCAAGCACAGCCTCAAAAATGGTCCTGTCATGAAATAACCACAGAATAAGGTATACATGGTGCCATGGGTTGAGTTGAATCTGCTGCTGATACTCAATCTCGTGCTGCCATCATCCCCGATTCAAAATGAAAAGTGCTGGCTGGAGCAAAGTATGAAGGAGCTTGAAGTTCAGACTGGAACATGAGAGGATTCCTGGTGCAGTTGCTGCTTCTGGTTTCCAGTTTTGGGGTGTTGGACTTTTCCACTCGGGGGGGCTACAGGCTGGGGGGAGGTTGCTGGATGCTGCTGCTGCTTCTGCATTTTGCTGCATTTTTCTGCAGGCAGGCTCAGGTCATTGTGCATTGGATAATTTCCAGTAATACTCTTTATCTCAACCCAGAGGGGGGTTTTGTGTTACTTTCCCTCCCATCTGTGTGGGGAGAGAGTGTGGCTTTTGAGAGCAGGCTGTGCTAACCCAGGCCACCACAGAATCATGTATTAGACAGACAAAGGTACACGTGGAAAACAAGAAATGACAAAACTGCAACTACACAGGCAATACAGTTTTATTATGTTCTTCCACCAATTGTAGCAAAAAAACATTTAACAACTGAATGAATAATCAAGGGAACTTAATTGTCAACAGGAGTTTCAGAATTATGTTCTAAATTTTAGACGAGGAAGTCTTGACAGCGAGAAAACAGACCATAGACACACTGGAATAATAGTCTCTATTATGAAGAACTAGCGCCTTCTTTATAAGCACTGAGATTATTGAGGCACCTTACTGCAGGTTATGTATCATCTCCTCTTTGGCAATGAGATGTGTGGTTTTGTTAACTAGGGCCATTAGTGAGTTGAGCTTGTGAGACCAGTCATTGAGTATATTGTTTGGGTCCTTAGGCCTCTGAAAATTGATAATTCCTGCCAGCCTGTCTACTTTAGCAAAGATGGTCTTATTAACTACTAGGTTGGACAGGAACTCCTCCGATTCCTGTAAAAACAAACAGCACTAAGTCAAGAAAAGAGCATTTTTATCTACAAAACATGAGAATTCCTCACAAACACCATCAAAGCACAGGGAACAAGATATTCTTTATATTTTACAGAGCTAAGCTGTATTAAGAAAAAAACCAACAAACAGACAATAGCATTACACACATTAACACTGCAAGGTACTACTATAACTTGATGGTGGGTTGTTTTGGTTTTTTTTTCAATTTTACCTATATCTTACTATTTTTAATGAAATTAAAAGGTTAATTTAGTACACCAAAAGACTTCTACACTTTGAAGTACTTGGCTACACAGGTATCAGAAAGAGCTGTCTGAGAAGCATGGCATAGGAAAATCCGCATGAATTGCTGACCACTGTCAAAGGTTTTACTCTGAGTTTGTGGAAAAGAGCAGATTTAACTGAAAGATAGTAGGATAAAGCTCTTCATTGGCCCTGGAAATGCCACTATGCCATGATGTGTGAATCTCTTTGGAAAACGGGATGGCAAGAAGACTGCTCCACCCCATGTTCCCCAAGTACAACCCCCTGTAAGAAAGGGCATTTGAAGGTGAGAAATACTGTACCCTCAGTCAGTTTTAATCCCACTGACAAGAACTTTTTAACATCTAAACATAGAACAAGAAACTCCAGCATTTAAATGAGACCTTGAATATAAACAAATTTTTACAAGTTTTTGCCTTATGGGCATATGCATCATTACATTGAGTTCTGCCTAGATTAAAAGTTTTCTAACTCCCATAAAAGCATAAAAATACACTCAGGTGTTCATATTGACTAGTACAGCCAACAAATATTTGAATTAAGTCTGTTAGCCCCAAAAGATTTTAGACTGCTACTCATAAAATTAAACCAATGACCAAAAGCTCATCTAATGCTCCACTACAGCACAGTCTGTTCTTCCTGTAAAGGCTGAAAAGCATTGGTAACACAAAGAGGGGAATTAGACCAAGAATGAAGCCAGCCAAGATGCAAGGATAATATGAAGAGAGATTATATAGTGATACAACAACATAATGAATAATCCATGAACATTCATGAACACACAAGTGTAAACCCTGAGGATTTTGTAACAAGTAGCGTGTTCCTACAGTGCCAAGTCTTTCTGCATTGTCTGTAAAACAATGCAATGATGGTCTATGGCATTGCTTACAGAGCTCTTTAAGCTAAAAAGAGACCTCAAATTCAAAATAAAAGAGAACATTGCTCTGCTGAATGCTTTTATTTTTGCCACAAACACATGCACACATCCACGCCCTTTATGAAAGGAGGAAAAGCAAAGCCACACTTACATCAACGGACAGATCCAGGAGCTGTGCCATTCTCTTCATTGTAATTCTGGTATAATATTTAGCCATTATTCTAATATTCTGGAATAAAAGTGTTCAGAGTAGAGGGTTATGTGCAAAAAAAAATTGAAGCAGGCTGCAAAAATATAAAAGTCAATGTTAAAAGCAGATTAGGAGCTGTTGTGCTCTAGAGCAGTCCAGCATGAGGTACATAAGGGAGTTGTGAACAGTTCTTTTGCTTGTAAAAGGTATAAAAGTCTCTACATGACAAATTATTAAGCAATGAGATCAACTAATTGCAAATTGAATATAAAGCACAACTTCCAAGTTTCTGCTCTGTTGAAATGGGAACTGCACCTCACTAAGTGCAGCATGCTCTTTTTTGGGGGGGCAGCAGTGCCAAATACCTAGCTAACAGAAAGATACAAATGAAATGCTGAAAACACAACGCAAGGGAAAGGCAACTTCTCTGCTGTTGTGCTACAGATTTGTTTCCATTTGTAACTGAAATATAGCAAGCTACAAGCATTTTCAGCTGAGACACTGAATATATAGCCAATGCTTAAAATCAGACATGCTTACATGTTCCACGACTCTGTTCTTTAAATCTTTCCATCTCTTTTCACCTTCCTCTGTACAGCCAAAGACATCTGTGGCAGGACTGTCAAGGGATCCTTCTCTCAATTCTTTCCCATATTCTTCAACCAGGGCAGTCCACCGCATCAGTTCCATGGTGGTGAATAGTTTTAGAAGGTCTCTAAATGAGTTAGGAAAGCTTACTTACAATCCTGTATTAATAGGGCTTGTTTCATACTTAAATAGATCAAAGAAATAATGTTACATGTTTTATTACCATTAATATTCACTGTTTTTTATGAATACACTTTAATACTTCATGCTATCAGGGGGCAGCTCAAGACAGAGCTAATCTTGATTTTCCAATAAAAACCTTTCTCTTATAAAGAGATATTTCCAAAAAAGACTTTTATAAAGAGACATTTATTTTAATGCAGAATTTGCACAACCATTAAAAATCTTGCAGTATTTTTCATACAGCATTAAACTCTGGGGTGCTTACAGCAGACTCAGCCTAAACAGATTACACTTTCGGAGTCCATTTGAGAGAGTTCTTTTTTAACCTAAAAATTGTTTATTAACCAAGAATACTTACTTATACTTGGGGATTTCTTCTAGCTTTTTGTCACTACTAATTCTGTGCACCAAATCAGATTGTTCATTGTCATATGGGGAAAGAATAACGTAAAGAACAACGCTCTTCAGTGCCTGTTTAAGAGGAAAGGGTAAGGTTTTTTTCACAATTAAAGAGAGGAATTGAAAACACTCTTCACAGAGCTTAACACAGAAAAGGCTTCAGAGCAGTGTATTAAGAAGTTAGAGTGAAATTGATGTCACCTTACAGAAATGAACCCTCATTCACAGTAATACGTCTATTGATTCAGGTTAACTAAAATTCTAGTGTTAAGTATTTTAAGTACATGGAATAAAACCAAGTCTTTTCAAGTGTGTAACATCTGCACTGCACACACAACAGCCCACACTTGCACAGCTGCTTCTCATTTCTGCACTTGTATAAAACAGACAAGACACTCTCCAAGATTCAAAGACAATCTAACGAAGATGTTAGTTATAAATATTCATTTGAAATCAACTTTATTGTATTACTGTTGTCAACTAACCAATCTGTTAACGTAGCCATTAAAAGCCTAAGAGCAACAGACTGATGAACTATTTAATCTGCTGCAGGCTGATCTGGCAATGAAATGGGTACATGAAAATACAGACATTTTGTATGTAATGATTGGGTTTTTTACCTGCTGCCACTTTTCACTTTCAGCCTGGATACATGGAGTATCATAAATGGCTCTGTAGTGCTTACAGATGGAGAGGTAGGAGCCTTCATGTTGATCCAGCTGGATCATTAAGTTGTAGTATTTCAACTTTAGTTTCTGAAACAGTATCAAGCAGTAAAATTAACACAGCTCCATGCATCACATCAATGAAATCCAACTGGATTCCAGGAAACAGGGGATTCAAATGTAGTTGGTCCTGAAGAGAGGCATGTGTGATTAAAATTAGGATTGGGGGAGGTGGATAAATCCTCCAATGACTTACTTCTGTGTTTTCTTCTTGAAAAAATTTTGTATTAATTTTTTTGCTGATAATTTGAGTCCGAATGTAGTCTTTTACAGCTAGGCAAAGTCTCATCTGCTCCAGGATAAATTCTACCCGTTCTTTCTTTTCCATTGAACCATAGGTTTCCACCTAAAATGAAAATGTAACAACACTGTCAAAAGCCAAATCAAGCCAAATCTTAACTGTGCAAGAATGAGAGCCTGTCAAGAGGAAAAAAAATACAAAAGAAAAATAATCATTAAAAAAACAAAAACAACAATTCCAGAGCAAGTGGAAATGATGAAAAGGTTATTAAATTTTAGATTATAGCCCTCATTTATACCAGATGAATCCACCAATGCTAAACTGAATGCACTACCTAAAGAACTGAAATGTTTTCCAAATGGGAAATACTCTTTGTAACCTAAGCATGAGACTAACAAGGGCACTTCAAACTGAATTACACTTTCACTAACAACACTTAATCTCATTCCAGGCATTTCTGCAGACATACCTGATGAAGTTTATAAACAAGAGCAGTCAGAACTCATTTCTACTGCCAATTCTAAGTGACAAGGTATGTTACCTGCAGCTCCTGCAGGATAGAGGCAGCCTCTTTCACTTCACCATTCTGTTCTTTTATTGTTGCAAGTGTCTTCGTCAGGCGAGCACGTTCGATTTCCACATATATCTGAAATCAGAATTCATAGCTTAAACACTGGAATCTTCTAAAGAGTGCCAATTCTAAGACCACAACCCCACTGAGGCATGTACTTGATGTTTTCATGTAATCAATTAATTCCTTGTGTATCCATACTCTGTACTGACACTATCCACAATATGCACAGATAAAATATGGATACACTGGAAGTATTTGGAACAAATGAATGCAAATTATAATGTCTAAATTAATCTACCATTCTTTAAGCAAATACAAAATTATGTGCTCTGTCAGTGAAGTATTTTGTCTGCTAAAATGTACTGAAACAGATGAAGTTAAAACTAATGGTTAATGTGTACCAAGTACTACTGTTTGCATTATTTCACTCGCTCCTGACCAACCTTAAATCAACAAGAACTGATTAATACCCACTTACACTAACTCTGAACAGACAAAAGCTGAGCTGTAACACCAAGTTTGCTTTAAGCCAGAATTGTTTCTTAAAGCAAATTATGTAAATTATTAACTATAATGTTTGATGTCACGTTCTGTCAACTGTAACTGTTCATAACACCTTGCTAAATGCAGGAGATAAATTAAACCTGCTCATTCCTCTAACAGAATCAAATATGTAGCCTTCTACCAAGTTAAAAATAAATGGCATTTTAGAACTCTGAATTATGTTATTAATATTAATTATATAATTATTAATTCTATTAATGCATCCAAGTAGCTGTAACATGGAAATATGACCACTGTTTCAATTAATATGAAGTCTGGAAAATATTTGCAGTCTTTTGGAAAGAAATATACCACTTGCCTTCTCACCTTCATTTAAAAATTACTCCTACTCTTGATTTGAACATGGCTAAATAATAATGTTAAAAAGCTATGCTTTTAAAAAAGGTGAACATTTTTATTCTACCTTTTAGACACTCAGTCTTAAAACAAAATCTTACTTTTCCCTCTGTAACCATACGCAACGTGTCAATTAAGCGCAGTTTGACTGGCAAGTCTGTAATCTCTTCAACGTAAGTGCAGCACTGCTGGACCATTTTAGCAACTGCCTAATACAGGGACAGAAAAGAAAAACATACAATGGGTTTAGACTCCTCAAATGCATTCAGGTTATAACATGGAGAGATAAATACTAAGCAGTTTCCTATCAAACTAAAGAGATTAATCTCAATGAAAGTACACAAGATGCATCTCATCACTCTGGCTCATAAAAATGCGTGCTGACGACTGATGCTGGAAGTCCAGTTTGGTGCTGTTCTGTCATTTCTTTCGTCTCAGTTTTTCCAATGATATTTATAAGAACTCATCTACTTTGTTTCTCTCTTGAAAAGCAATATTCCTTTTCTGCCAGATCCACACAGCTCACATGGACTGACAGAACTCAGCTGTTTGCCCTAAGACCTGCATGGATAAAGGGAAGGTGCCTCTCCTCTGAAGTGTGTGCACTGCCTCTTCTTTTTAGGACACCTGTAAACTTTTTTCAGGAAGGGAAGGAAGGGGGTTAATTGTTTCTGACTGATGCTCTTCCATTCCCTAACAGGCACTAATAAGTTAACAGCCTTCAGTGGCAAGCACAGGTACTGGAGCATGTTCTTCTGCCAACAACACTGACAAAGCTGTTAAAATTATTACTGAAATTTCTGCTTCTGGAAAACAAACAAAAAGCCAGAAAGAATAACACCTCTAGAAACTTATTCCTCAAGAATAAAATCCAGCTGACATGTTCAGCCACAGTTTGTGCAAGCTAGACAACTGAACTCCTGTACAAACTTATGTTTCTGCATATCCAAAAGCTGGTAATTTTTCCTTCCTAAAGCAATGATGCCATTAAAATTAGCTGTTGCTGACTTCTAATTAAGTCAAACCAATCACATAGTGCAATGTATTTTCACTTTAAATCAAGGCCTTTCAGCAAATTTCTCAGACATGACTGAGTTCCATAGGATGACAGTGTCAAAACAAGCATGTCAAGTGCATACCTGATCTGCTCACAATAAACTGCAGGAAGTGTTTAAAGTACACCTCTTGTGAATAAGAAAAATTAAGACAATGTGTACAATACAAACTGTAAAAGGGTGTAGAGATGAGCTACCATCTAAAAGCTCTGGTATGCATGAAAGCAGAAAAGTCACAGACGTGCTGCCAAAAATGGCAAGCTCAGCCACAGTGAGCTCAGGCATAACGTGAAGACAAATATCAGACATCAATTTCACCGCTGGCTTTCATGTGTCTACCAAAAAAAGCCTCAACAGGAGCTAATTCAAATCTATTCAAAGCCAGGAAAGCCTCTACACACAAGGGGAAAATCAGATATATAACACAGCTCCAAATATCACTTTATCTTTCGTTTCAAAGTATTAAATTCACCTGTTTTAACTGACTTCTTCTCTTTGACAGAAGAATAATATTTTCATTGAGAGCATCCCAGTCTTTAGCTTCATAACACATTTTCACTATAGCAACTAAGATACGGGATGTGGAGACCATGTCAGATGCCTGGAACAAAGAAAGAGCAGATTAGTGATGGGGTAAATCATATGCAAACCTCTAGGACTTGCACTTCTATTATACCAAGGGAAAAAGAATGATTACATAGAGCCTCACTAATGTTCTTCTTAAATAAAAGAACAGAAGGGAAAGATTGACACTCCCATTCTTTTCACTACTCCAATGCAGTGAAACAAGGGCGTGTGTAGGCCAACCCAACACAAACACTGCACTTACCGTTCGTGTTTGTTTTTCCAAGGAGAGAAGGTTTTCAATTACTTCCTGCAATCTTCCTTCCTAATGTGATAGACAGGCAAAGAATTATCACCATGAGGGAAGAACACAAATTGGTTTTAGAGTAGCTCTAATTCTCATATCAGTAAAAAAAACCCACAACCCAGCCTGTCCACTCATTCTTAAGGTAGGTTTTTCCCTTTAAGAAAAATCCAAACCGCAGAGTGCAGCAACTTTAAGTACATAGTTCTACACAGAGATTAACATGGGAAGGTTCCATTTTTGCCCAGCGTATGCTAGAAGTTGTCCGCCCAGTGCAAGGAACCCAGCAAGTTTCAGACAGGTTTGGTTAGCTCACATGCTAGAGGGATGACTGGTTTCCATCCTAGCCAAAACAAAGCTTTAAGTGATAACAGATATGCAATTAGATACTTTGGCCCAAAACTTGGTTTACTGTTACTTTCATCTGCGTTCACCATAATTTAATTGCAGCGTATTACAGAAAGTGTAAAGAACATGTTTTACAGTCTAAGCACGGAGTTATGATAGTCCTGGTTTTGGGGTCTTGAGAACTGTATTTGCCTTTGTTTAGAGGAGTTAAAGATAACATAATGTACTGAGTCCCAAATTGTCATTCCTAACGAATACCTGTTAATGTGGGAGAATTTTTAACAGCCCATAGCAACCGTGGGGCCACAAAACATGGTTTGAAACTATAAAATTAACAACAAAAACGAGACAATGAGATTTGTTTCTACAATGTACCTATCCTACTTACATTTCTTAAACTATATATATTGTTTTGTCAAGGCCATGCTTTTACTGCCACAGAACTTTACAGGTTAAAACATGGTCATGGGTGTCCATATGGACACAGAGCTCTGCCTGTGGGATAAAACATTTGTGCCTGCTCGTTATACAATGCAGTCTTGCAAGAGTGTAAGATGCAATTTACTTATCTTGAGGCCACTGCCTTTAGAATTCTACAATATGCTGTATAGTACAGCATGCCTACCACAAAGAGACACGTGTATTAAGCAGAGTATTTGCAGCATGGAAGAATCAGATGGCATCCTACTGGGAAAGAACATCCAATTTGTGTGTTCAGAGGTCTGAGATCTTTACGCTGCAGAAGACCATAAAAGAAACCTTAAGATAGACCATATGCATGATTACCTCTATGATCCCAGCAGATCTGTGGCCATCTATGGCTGGATGCACATGTGTATTTATTTACTTAGCAGATACCAGTACCCTAACAGCCTGCCATAGGTCTGCCCCTCCAGGCACACACACGTAACACCATACAGAGTGCTGCTTAACGTGACACAGATAGCTTTTGTAGCACAGCAGTCCCTGGATGAACAAGCATCTACGTGTCTGCAACAGCTGCTCTGCCTGCAGAAAGTGGCATCAGGGAAAAGCCACATCCCTTCTGATGGATTCAGGCCTTTTCAGCCGCTTACTCAGGAAGCTGCACCCCAACATCTCATTTCCCTCACTGCTCTCCCACACAAACACACCCTCCCATACTCTCACAGCGAAATGGTAGAGCAGGCCCTACTTCTCCCATTCCCCAAAATGGCACGGGAAGACCCAAGGAAACCTCTCAGCAGCACATGTGAAGTAGTGTCCAGTTCCGGGATCCCTAGTTCAAGAACAGGAAACTTCTTGAGAGGGTACTGCAAAGAGCTACAAAGTTGACATCTCTCTTATGTAGAAAGGCTTAGGTTTTTTTAGCCTGGAGAGAAGACTGAGAGGTAATCCTGTCAATGCTTATAAATAAAGGTTAAGTGCGAGGAGGATGGGGACAGGCTTTTTTGAAATGGTGCCCAGTGACAGGACAAGATGTAATGGGGATAAACTTTAACACAGAAAGCTACATATAAACATGAGAAAGAACTTCTTTACGCTGAAGGCGGTAGAATACTGGATCAGGCTGCGCAGATAGGTGGTGAAGTCTCCATCTCTGGAGTCATTCAAAACCCATCTGGACTCTGCTGTGCAGCCTGTTCTAGACGAACCTGCTCTGGAGGGCGGGTTGGACTAGATGATCCTGGTCCGTTCCTGCTCCTATTATTCTATGATTCTGTGATCGGGTGACAATAAGTGGCCGTACGTCCCCCTGCCGCTGGAACACCTTCCCGAGCGCGGCCTAGCGCGCCCCACGCCATGACTCAGCCCATCCGCACAGTCCAACTTTCCCTTTCCCCGTACCTGCGCCAGCCGCTCGCACTCGGGCAGCCGCTGGTCCACCGTCGCGCTGTAATCCACCTCCATTTTCACGATACGGCCATCGGCCCGCTCCGCGCCGCCCTCCGCCATCCCGCCGGTTCCGCTCCGCGTCCCTGCGAGGACAAACCGGAAGGAGCCAGGCCCTGCGCACAGGCGTGCCCGGGGCAGCCCTGACGAAGGCCCCCGCGCTGCGCCAAACAGGCGCTACTTGGGCCATCCCCGGCCTCTGCAGGACCCAAGGCGGGGCGGGCCTGAGGGGAAGTGCCAGCGCTGAAGGGGCCGGCCCTGAGGTTGCTGACGACGCTGCCGGGCACTGGAGGAGGTCGCTTGGAGCCTTGCCCCGGGCTGAGGGGAATCCCCTCCGGCACTCAAATAGGGGCAGATGTGGGGTGCTGATTGGGGCAGTGCCTTCCCTCAGCTTGGCCCGCGGCCTCCTGCCTTAGCGAGGACGAGGGTTGTCGGCACAGTTGCCACAGCCACGGTGTTGCTCGTAGCTTATGTGTCAACAGCTTCAAACTTTGGTAATAGGGCAGGGGGTGGCGAATCATGGACATCGTAGTTTTATGCTGTTTCCCTACATTTTGAAGGACTATGAAGGTGGTTTGGCGATCTGCACCACGGTGTGGCCTCAGTGGAGGACTCGGGGTGCAGTAGCTGTTGACTTCACCCTGGTCATTTCAATGTATCTCACGTTCCAGACATGAGTCACTTAATCATCTTGCCTTGCTGGAGAGGTGAGGAAAAAGGTAGGAAACACAATAGATTTAATTTAAGAGCACAGGGATTCTGTTTTCAAACAGTGCTGCACTTTCATCGTGTTTGATAAGTTCTGAGATGATGGTGTGATACTCGTGATTACAAATTGACGTATTTCCCACTCCAAAGCAGAAATGTGCGTACTGGTTGTGAGAGCCCAATGTTTCTGTTGTCTCAAAACAACGCGTGACATACCTGGCCTGAGTGGACAGGGCGATGGCTTTGATAGCCTTTAACAGCTCTCAAGAAGAGCTGCTGGCCTGGCAGAGTGGTTTAATAATTAAAAGAGCTAATTTCTGCGGAGGCGGGAATTCCCTCTTGCCTTATTTTAAACCCATTGCAACAGCGCCATGGAAAGGCCAATGGCAGGCTGGAGTGCTCACCTCTCTGTGCAGTCCTTGCTATGCAAACCTCCCTCTGTGATTTGGAGAGATTTACTCCAAGAGAATTTTTGAATCACAGCGCGACCTCCTCTGCTGACCAGGGCTGGCTCGGGATTACCGGGTCGTGAAGTTTCATTCCTGAAGACATTCACTGCAACTTGCTCGTGTTTGCAAGCAACAGCTCAGAAGGAAATAGTGATCAGTGAATGCTGTAAGCAATCATTGAGCGTTAAAGAGTCCCGGAGGGGAGGGGGGAAGTTACCGTGAAATGCCATTGTGTGTTGTGTTACTTTACAATGGTACGTAACAACGTGTTAATGTGGCAAAGGGACACTTGAGATAACTCACTTCAAATCTTTTGTTTGCAGAATCTGCATCTGCTGCACTGGTGTAAGTTTGGAGTCATTTAATCAAATTAATTCAGAGCTGTGCTGTTATGCAATTGTGTCTGACACATGCTTTCCAATTAACACAGCACAGACCACGCACTTTGAGTCACTTTATGTTTGAACACAAACTCGGTTTGAAAAGTCCTCTAGCACAATTTACCTATTAATTATTGTTAGTGATTAATTTCCTTAAATAAACGCATGTGTCAGAGAGTATGTAGGTTGCTCTTTCCTTACTCTGGCCATTTATAAATTTGTAGAGCTTTGACTACTTACTGTGAGTTGTAGAATGTCGTTCTTTTAGCTCGTTGTAATGTTAGTATAATTTTCCACTTGATGGATAGGGAGTAATGGCTTTCAGGGAAGTTCAAAGTTAGATACTGTACTAACTCATGAACATTTAGGAATATGTAATCATCATAGAATGTATCTAGTATGTAAACTAAGATATACACGTAATTAATTCCATGAAGTAATATGAATCTGCTAATCGGTTCTTATAGTTATTATATTTGAGATTAAGCATATATTCTCTGAATTCTACTGGCTTTGGAACGCTTAGGTGGAGCAATCCCTGATGTGTCCTGTGCCAAAATGAAGAAATGCTTCTTCCTGACACCTCATTGGGCTCAGGCAGTTTCCTTGCTGTATTCAGTACCAATATTAATTGAACATATTCCCGTACCTAGTCATTTGGTTAAGACCTTGAGTGAAAAAGGAAGAAAAGTAATGCCTCCTGCAACTGTTACCTTCCTTTGAGGTTGAGCTGGGAGATGAGGAAGCAGCTTTTGCCTCCAATGTAGGTTTCCTGAGTTGCTCAAACCCCTCTACATTCATAGTAGAATAGAATAAACCAGGTTGGAAGAGACCTTCGAGATTACTGTGTCCAACCTATCATCCAACTCCATCTAATCAACCAAACCATGGCACCAAGCCCCCCATCTCAGTAAAATACCTAAAGACTTTTACCATATCTTACTATGAAGTGACATTTTGCTGACATCCATCTGGAGTTAATGTTCAGCGCGATTTAACCATGATGATGTTGGGTTTTTTTCTCCCTAAGGTCAACAATGATGAGGGAAAAATGCCTTATATTTCCAGCTGATCATAGCGTGTTGCAGAGGTAAGAGCAATAGTTTCTGACAATTTAAAGTTAAAAAAAAAACCCAAAACCAACAACTACTAACCCACAAACAGGGAAAAAAAAAACCACAAAACCAACCCACAAACTATCAAAATTGAGGCAGGCATGCTTGCCAGAAACTTCCTGGATAGCTGGAGCTACAAGTTTTCTCTCAGCAGGTCACTTAGAAGGCATTTGGTGAGGGTGCACTGGGACAGTAGTCACAGTAAGCAGGTGTGAAGGATGTTGTTTGGGTTCACTGATTTGTTTTGGGGTCTTTTTTCACACATATGTACAAACAGCACAAGGCTGAGCTATGTCTGTGGCAATAGGCTTTGGTTGACTGAAGAATGTTTTGCTCTAGGTACGCAAAGTAATGGTGGTTTCTGTTTTACATAGCTTCTGGATTTGCCACACTGCTCTCTGTAGAACTGCATGCTTTGTTATTTTAAACAAAGCTCTAAGGTTTACTTTATGTTGAAAGTAAATAGATTAACTAGTTTAGTCTTTCTCTTGGTTTTATTGAAATCAATGTTTGCCTATAATTGGGTAGCATCAAGGCCCTGTGCAAAGAAGTTCAATTTTTTTTACACTGCTTTTCATCAGAAATCCAGAAATATTGTTCCAAATTAATGAAACCATGAGCAAATCAGTTATAGCTGAAGTAGATATTTTAGATCTGAATTTGGATTACCTCTCATCTTTAGTTATTATCATAGATATTGCCTTGTTTTAGCTAGCTTGCATGGAACTTTCAGGAACATCTACTACCAACATCCTGAAGTACAGTTGCAGTTTCAATACTTACAAGTGGCTGTTGTCAGGCTTGAGATATAAGTTTCATTAACCACATTGCTCATCCCTCAGATGGAATTCTAGACTGTTACCAGAGCTCCCAGATTTCTATTTCTTTGTGTAGGTGTCTGCACCTCACTGGAGAGGCAGAGTGCATAAAATACTGTGCCATTATTGCAGTGGAATGGAAAAGTTAGGATCTTAGCTCCAGGAGATGGCACTGTGTCCTCTCCAGGCTAAAAATTACATCTGTAGCTTTGAAATGTACATTCAGAACCAATGAAATCCTGAGGGGTTTTTGCTGTGTCTTGTTATGAAACACACATTTCATTGTAGACCTGAATTCGTCTTGTAACTGTCTCCAAATATATTTCATCACCTTTATTTTTGCAAATGACTTAAATGCAGATGTATCTTTTACCGTTGTTTGTGCAGTGCATGTGGTGATGCTTCTCTGAATGCAGCTCCACAGCTTTGGGAAGAGAAGCAGCACTGTGAACGTTCTCTGATGTACCTGCACTTATGTAACACCCTGGGGCTCCCATCTGGTTTCTGAACTCTGCTCTTGTGCATATCAGGTTGGAACTTAGTAATGAGTGAATGTCTCTGAAAAACACAGCTCCAAAGTATATTGAAAACTGATTCAACTAACTAATTGGCTACTAAGGGAGGAAAAAAAAAAAACAACCAACCAACAAACCAACCACACTCTCCCACAAAGCTTCTGGCTTAATCGTCCAACTAGGAAGGAGGCACTTTTTCGCTGAACTTTTTGTGTGACGTTGGAAAGTAAGTAGCTGACTTAGGGGAGGAATAGTTTCATTTGTGCTTCCAAATCTGCTGGCTGATAACGCCGGGCTGACCGAAAGGGAAATGGGTGAGGCCGTCATATCCTGTGCTCTGTCTACCGTGCTCGCTGTCCTTCCCTTTGTAACGACGGACGGGCCAGAAGACCGGAGCCGGCTCTCCGCCAGTCTCTCGGAGCTCTCCTATGTTACACCGTGTTGTAAATGTTTTGCAGGGTGCGTTGTTACACGTAAGGCAATAAACTTCCCCAGAATTGAGACATCTTCGCGACAGAATTAATTGAAACCGGGATTTCTCCCGACTCGCTGCTGCAGGCGGCCCCCTCCCGGGAAGACCCGTCGGGCAACACCCGGAGCCCCCCCGGGGTGCCCATGCCGGTCTGGTTAAACCCTTCCGAGTGCTGCGGTGGAGGGGTGTTTGCTTCCCCCTCCCGTTCCCCCCCCTCCCCCCCTCATCCCCTTCCTGCCGACCCGCTGATGTCAGCCGCGTCCCCACCGGGGCTGCTGCAGCCGCTCCGCGCTCGCGGCCACAAGTCGCCCGCGGCTGCAGCGGGAAACCCGCGGCCGCCGGATCACCGCTCCGCACACACCCCCACCCCCCCTCGCCCGCCTCTACACCCCCCCTCCCCCTTCCCGAGCGCAGCGGGAGCCGCGGCGGCCGCAGCCGCGTTGCAGTGGGGAGGTGGGAGCCGCGTTTGGCAGCCGGGGAAGGAAACGTTCTAAAAAGGCTTTGTCTCGGGAAGCAGCATCTCTCCTTTCCTGCCGGCCGCCGCCGAAGCCACAGCTTGGGCTCGGTTGTGCTTTTGGCCGCCTCAGGCATGTCTTAATTACAGCCGCCAGAGCTCTGCCGTTTCTCTACCCTCCCGACAGAGCTGTCGCGATCGCGTCTGGGCTTTGAGGCTTGCTAGCGTCTCGGTGCAAGAGTCTATCTGAAGGAGGAAGAGCTGAAAGAAGGGAGCAGTTGTGGTGGTTTTTCTTCTTGCTGGGTCAGCCTTGCTGGATGGTCGCCTTACTCTGGTGGACACAAGCAGAGCGAGAGGCTTGATTATTTTTTTTCCCCGTGATTATTTTTCTTGGTGATCATAGTGCAGAAATAAGCACTTTTCTCCCAGTTTGCCGGTCCGTACCGAGGCAGCAGGAATATGCTCATGAAGGAGTACCGGATCTGTATGCCTTTGACAGTTGAAGAGGTAAGTGGCCGGTGCTCGGGCTGGTACCTACCAGGGGTTTGTTCCTCTTTCGGGTGAGTTGAGGTTGTTTGTGTTTAACTGAATATTTTTTCTTCGTATAATGAACTTGGTCGGAGATGCTCGGTTGGAGATGAATGTTTTTATTGAAAAATCAGGGAATACTACAGGAATTGAGGTAACTCTAGTGTATCAAAAGCATTGTGTCATCCAAGTATCCGTTATAGAGGTTTGCCAACCAGTCTTTTAAGAAGAATCTTAGTACATATCTGCATTTTGTGTTGAAATCTCCACTTAAGCTGCTTGTCCGTACCCCAGGTTCTAGACATAGCTTCACCCTTGCTTAAAATCACCTTGGAGATGGAGGTGGCCCGAAGCTCTGGCTCAAGTAGGGTGGGCAGGTTGTAATTCAATAGTAAAACTTCTGGGTCATTAAGAGAAATGCTTGAAAGTCAAACTGCTCGTGGTCGATGTTTTTCTAAACGCTTGTTAGGGGTATTGTAGTTTTACTTACCTGCAAACATCCTGTCTACTCATTGTTTCGAGTGATGTAGTATTGCCTACACGTGCCATAATAGTTACTTGTGCACGTAAATAGTGGTGGCTTATAGGTGCAATAGGTACTGAGAGGCCTAGTGGCATCTGTCAGTGAGTTGCTGCCTTCAGGTTCTCCACTAATAGAAAAAGGAAGACGTTTTATTTAGTAAATATGCCATAAGAATGGGCACTACGAAGAGAGAACCAGCTCTGCTTCTCAATGCACACCCGTAGGCCAGCCCGGCCCCGCCGAGTCCGCAGCGCCGGGATGGGTGTAAAGTTTCTCTTCTTCCCTCGGGCACCGCCAGGGGGAGTCCTCCCTTCCTAACTCCCCGGGTGCCACCAGGGGGGCGCGCTTCCCTCCGCGTCCCCCCACCCCCGCTCCTGCCACGGTCAGGGGGGCCGAGGGTCGGGGCCGGGGCTTGCACCCAGCCGGGGGGGGAGTAGTGCTGGATGCTGAGTGTTCCCCTCTTTCTGCCCTGTCCCCCAGGGTTATAACAAAATACAGTCACTTAGTAAATTAATTACACCATATGGATTACATCATAGAATTATAGACTCGTTCCGGTTGGAAAAGACCTTTAAGCTCATCGAGTCCAACCACTCTCTTAAACTCTACCACGTCTGGTGCTAAACCATGTCTCTTAGCACCACATCTCTGTGTCTTTGAAACAGCTCCAAGGATAGGTATTCAGCTGCTTCTATGGAAAGCCTTTTCCACTTTTTGAGAACTCTTTCAGTGGAGAAGTTTCTTCCAACCTAAACCTCCCCAAGTGCAACTTGAGGTCACTTCCTCTTGTCCTGTCACTTGTTACTAGGGAGAAGAGACCAACCCCACCCTGTCTCCAACCTCCTTTAAGGGACTTGTAGAGATCAATGAGCTCTCCCCTCAGCCTCCTTTTCTCCAGGCTAAACAACCCCAGTCTCCTCAGCAGCTCCACACCAGCCCTGTTCTCCAGATCCTTCACCAGCCCTTCTCTGGACCTGCTTCAGCACCTCAATGTCCTTCTTGTAGTGATCTCCCCAAAATCTGAACCCCGTACTCAAGATGTGGCCTCACCAGTGCTAAGTACAGGGGGACAATCACTTTCATAGTCCTGCATGTCACGCTATAAATCCATCCAGGTGAGGGATTTTGCTGCACAGTTTTATGTTGCTTTTCACAGTATGTTTGAAGGAGTCCTCAGCAGTATGGAGAAGTTCTCATTTCAATGGCGTTTTTGTCTATATCTTCATATTTGGCAAATTAACGTTTTTCTAAACCTGTGAATTTAAACTGCCAAATATTTACTTCAGGCTGCTCAGGAAATTGCTGCTGGGAGCAGGAATGAAAACCACCACATACATGTAGATAAATAGACATAGATTTAATTCTAGCATTTTTCCAACCAAGTTATATAGTGTGCTGTGATGTTGGATGGCATTACTCTTTTAATACATAATGTTGTGTTTATCGTATTACCCAAATGTAGACAATGTTTTATCCATGCTGAGTTCCTGATGTCCTTAGACTACCACACTTAGTTAATAGCAGTTCATTATGTCATCAGAAGGGAGCAAATCTAATTTATTTTGAAAAATCATTCTTAAACAAGATTTCCAGATAAAGAAAAGTTCAAAAACCTCCCCATACAGGAATGGATGATGTATGATGAGGCAGAAGGCAATGTTGGAAGTCTTGTTCTCTAGAATGTTAACAGAATTAGTAAAGATATTCATGGGTCTTGTAGTTTCTCTTATGTTGAATAATCCATTATTTAATCCAAGAGCTGCAGCTGAGCTGCCTTAATGAGGGATCAAGAACGTGTCTGATATTTAGCATGAATTTAATTATTAATTACAACAATAACTAGGACAAAATCATTAAATGAGCAGTTACCTTATTTTCGTTATAGTGTTTATGTACTAAAAAAGTCCCACACTTTGTGAAGTTTTTCTTACTTGGACTTCACAATTCACATTTTTTCCCTCTGTTTGGAAGTCCTGGGTTTTGGCCTGTGCACTTTATCCAGACATAGAAATGCATTTCCTTGAGCACTTTTTGAGCACTGACTTAGCAGCCACCCATATGCAGAAGTCTCAATAATGAGAAAGAATCCTAGCTTTGGTCTGTGGTGTTGTGTTGTCACCAAAACCAGATGGCTTTCCACATCATTCCTGTGAAAATAACCAGGCAGAAGAGGCAAAATGGAGGTTTACTGTATCAGCCAAGCACCTGTACCTGATATTCTGTGGTCAGGTTTTATCTGTCATGTGAAAAACTGTGTTAAAACGTTGCATAATGCACAGTCTGGTAACCACCGCTCATTACTTCTTCATATAGGGGAATAAACACACAGCAGTATAGCAATTAGTAGGACACTGGCTGACCATGAGGACCTCAATTGATGTCTAGAGAAGAATAAAAAACTGATAAATGTCCTCATAGCAGCAGTGCTGTCTCCAGGGTTGAAGAGTTTCTGGTATTTCATTAGCTACCACAGGTTGTGTTATGGAGGCATTCTTTCATTGATTCTCTTATGAGATAAGATACCCACATATTTATAGGAGTTTTGTTTGTATACCTGTCAGCTTGGAGGCTAAATGCTTTCTTGCAAATAAAACATTCCCTCAGTAATGTTGATTGCTCCAAACTTAACTGTTTCTGTGTGTTTTGAGCTATAATACAGGAGTCACAGGTGCATCTTTGTTCCTTGGTCATAAGCACCAGGAAAGACAGATTGTTCCAAAGGTGCTTGATGAGATGCTATGGCACCACACTACAGTTTTTACTCAAGGCTGAGGCTAACTTGTTAAACTGAATTTTCATTGACAGTTACTTAGGACTGTTACATACATATCAGTGGTCAGTTGGACTAGATCATCTCCAGAGAGGTGCCTTCCAAATTGCACCATGCTGGGATTCTCTTATGTTCTTGCAAGTAGCCTGATCACCTTTAAAATAATTTAAGGAAGGAAATAACATGTTAACTTCTAAGCAAAGTAATAGCAACTACTGCAAAAACTTTGCAAATTAGGTCAGAATATAGCTGTTGGTTGAGGAAGCCATTCTGATTGCCAATTAGAAGTCATTCTTCACCTCATTTATGATACTTTTGGGAAGTACGGATGGAATCTCAGTCCTTTTGTTAACATCTAGACCTTATAAATGAGAAAAAGGCATTTCTTTTCATTAATGTATAAGCCAAGTTCAATGTGTTGCAGTAATTGCCTAGGATCTGTTACCAATTCTCATCCCAGCTGCAGTTAATAAACGGGCCTGCCCCTTGGTTATTTTTCCCTTTGCATTTTCTTGCATAAATTCATTCTTACAAAGAGCTTGTTACAGACAATCACAGAATCGTTTTGGTTGGAAAAGACCTTTAAGATCATTGAGTCCAACCGTTATTTAACTACCAAGTCACGAGGGAGTACTATAATGGGGTGCATTGTGGGGGGTTTTAATATCATCAGTTAAAAACTGCATTTCTAAGCAAGTCAAAAGAACACCAAGGAATTGAAAAGAGCAGAGATGCTAAGAATTTCTCAGATTTGGGTCTCATTGTAAGTCATAACTCCACAGGAAGGATTACATGGGGTTGTGCTTTTGAAATGCTTTTATCTGCAAATGTAAAACAAACCTGTTAGGTCAGCATATTACTGCTACAACTTCTGTTCTGGAAGAGGCAAAGTACAGTGAAGTTTATCATTTGTGTGGGAAGTGATTATTTTTTAGGGGAAGAGGTGGATAAACATTTTTGCTGCTTCCTGTTGAAAACTTAATTGTTCTTGCTGTAAAATGCTAATGCAGATGTGAAGCCAAGTTCTATGTATTTAAAAGCTGAGCACCAATCAAATACTGTAGTTGTCATAGAGTTTCTTCCTTGGAAACCAGGATGGCCATTAATATTTCTGTTATTTCTCAACTATACCTGTATGGCTAGTGCCTGAAGTCCTAATGGGTTTTTCATTCCTTTGTTCTTTATTTCAACCAAGATTATCTCTGCTGAAGTTGGTGGAACTGCTTCTGTTGCGTGCTTTAAATAAAAGCTCCATTTGATCTGTGGGGAACACTGCCTGCATGAGGTGTGTAGGAACAGCTGTATTGTCATGAATACAAACAAGCAAAGGCCTGCAAAATGTCCAGAAATGTAGATCATAATTTTTCAACCAAAAAACCCCAAACCTTAAACCCTTCCAACATTAACAGATTCTCATTTCAGAGTTATTGTGCTTGCTCCTTTATAAAACATCCAGCATTTAGCTCTTGTTGCAAACATTATGAATTCTCCCAGTGTGGATTAGTTACATTAAAATTATTTCAACAATATATATGTAAACAGGATTTGTGCTCTCTGAGTCTTGTGTGTATTTCTTCTTCAAAAGATTTCATAGTCTGCTGTTTTGTGTACAGAGTGTACTTGTTATAACATGTTTTATTCAGACAGATTTAAATCTTGATGAAAGCACTGGAGAAAGTGGGTTTATGCCCTGAGAGTTAGCAGGTGTTACAGTATTTAGACATAACTATATGTATGTAGAGGAGAAAAGGCTTCAGTAGATACAAAGTGTAAAATGCATTTTCCCTAAACTCCAGTTACCTGCTGCAGGATAAACTGCCTATACCCATCCTGCAGTTGATGTGGCTGGATTAAATAATGGCCAGCTGTGTAAGCTTTTTAATTTCCCAGCTGTAACCACAGAACTTAGTTTCAAGGATATGTAAATGTATGGAAGAGTGGAGATAGCATTATGTTGGCAATAAGCAAGAAGACTATAAGCAACACAAGGTGAAGTCAGCTCTTCAAATTTAATTCAGTTTGATTACTTTTAAATTATAGTTGGACAGTGTCATGACCATGACCTCTGCAGAAGTTGTTTATCTGGTAGTTTTGAGGTGAATTAAGGCTTGTTGCACAACTATCAACAGCTATAATGCATCTGTGGTCTTGCACTGATTCCTTTACACGATACTAAAGTTCTACAAGAAGTAAGGAACTTTTTACTCTGGTTAATCATTCTTTCTGGATCTGCCTCACCAGTACATCACCAGCTGTACCTTCTTTTTTGCAATTGCTGCAGTGGAGGCACTGATATGTTCATCTGAGGAGTATTCAGAGTTAATTATTAATCTAGAAAAGCTCATTGCACCATTATAAATATCTTTTTCCTCCTTAAAAGAAATAGTTGTGTAAGACTCTTGATAGCAAACAGACCTGATCTGGTCTTTTGTGGGCGGTCATGTCTATTCACATCACAAGGCCTTTGCTGCATACAGTGTGGCCTTAAACTGACCTTAAAGCTTATGGACTGGGAATAATCTTTTAAATAACAGTTAAATAGGTGACCAGAAGTTAACTTTTAGTCCCAAAGAAGAACAGCTATTTAATTTTTTTGCTGCACAGTCTGGGTGTAAGGATGAACAGATGAAAAGTGAGAGCTGTAATTTACCATGGGAAGAAAATAAATACCTTGCTTTAGCTTGACCTTCCCGTACTAGTTATAGTCACCTAGAGAGCTGTAAAAGCAAAGCAGTGTAGAGCAGATGTCAAATCTTTATTCAACTGCACTGCAAATAGAGGGCTAAAAATACCCAATTTTATCCTTTATTCCTGTTTGCACATTTCAGTGCAACTCTGTGAAAGAAACAAGACAACCTTTGTTCTTAAAGTTTCAGTGTAAATCATTAAAAAAATCTGTCAGTGGAAAGGATTAGATATTACTGATCCAAGGAACTCCAGACTCTGACATGTGTCTCTCTTCATCTCTCTTGCCATCTTTCCCTGTCAACACTTCTTTTCTTCAAGGTGTATATATATAGCAAATAATACTACACATTTTATTTGGAGGCTTTCTTGGCAAAATATAGGCCCCAGTTTTGCGTTTCCCACGAAAGAAAATGCAGCTTGTCAGGGTTTTAGGACATTTTCAAGCTAAAGCACTCTACAGGGCTTTGCTGCTGTCAAGAACTCTGTGGTGTGTTTGTCTTTGAAGGGTGAAGTAGGTTCAGAAACAAAAGAACAGGAAGTGAAAGACAGAATGTCAACACTGACTTTTAAAACTGAGTACTTTCTGTTTTTTTACTCAAGTTGCTGAGAGGATGAAGTTCTTGTAAGAGTTGATGTGAATGCTTGAATGATTAGTACTTTGGAAATTGTGGCCACTTTTGTTTGTGTACCTGATAGTGAATAGAGATGCCCATGTTAGCATCTCGAAGTTTGAGAACTCTGCTATGGTAAATACATTTTTCTTCAGTCCATTCTGTTTAATTTCCTCATCTGTCTAATGGTAAGGTTAGAAATAATACAATTACACCAATTTTCATGTGCTTTTTGCCTGACTGCATGTTAAAAAATGTATCTCTTAAAGCATATAAAGCCCTTTAGATTGTAGTAAGAGAGATTTCTGTAATAACTAGGAAAGGGTGAAAATTCAGTATTCAGTGTAGCCTGATAGGCATTTGTATTGTTAAAATCTGTTAGAGAGATCGTGTTCTTTGGTACAAAAGCCTGCCTAGTCAGGTAATGGAAAACCCAGAGTATAGAACAATGATTCATTCATGATATTCCTCTTTGTGACTTGTGAGCTGACAGGTATGTTCCCCAGGCTGTCCTTAGAGAACAGAGTCAGTTGTGCATGCTGAAACACTTGCAGGCTTTCCATCTTGAATGTCTGCCCTAACACACAGGCAACCAATAAATAGACAAGGATGGAGATAGATGATACACATTCAGACCATTGAAACCCACTCAGTAGTTGTAGGTGAGCGGTAAGTCTTTGTATCCTTGGTCATGGAAAATTTATTGGTTATTTAAAATTTCTTTATTTTGAAAGTAGATAGAATTTTCCTTATATTTTATCCTTATCTTCTTTGGTTCACAGAGCATCTATCATGACTAGCAGGATATTTTGATACTGAGTCTGATAAAACAAAGCAAATTGTCACCTTTCATGCAAATTCGTTATGATAGCCTCCAGTGCAGCCTAAACAATTTTGTGTTGGTGTTTTTGCCTGGATTTAAGTGGCGTTACCAATGTCTGCCTGTGTGTAGAAAGCCAGGAGAAAGGTGTTCCCCAGGGTTATTGACTAGGTTTAAAAAGGAGTGAAGAAAATGTAATTTAGATTTCAAGTTGGGTTAACAGATGCATTTACAGTCTGTAGGTGGGGGAAGCTCAAATGTAATCTGTGTTTATATATAATGCTTTCAAGTCTAGCCTTAGTCTTGTTTATCTCCTCCTCAGTTCACAGACTTGCAGAATGTTAGGGTTTGGAACTGACCTCAAAAGATCATCAAGTCCAGCTTCCCTGCTAGAGCAGGACCACGTAAGGCAGGCCCCAGTTTTGGTTGGAAGTTATCAGCCAATTTTGAATCCTTGGATAGGTATTAAAAATACCTCTTTGAGTTGTTTTTATAAGGTGTGTAAGTTTTTTCCTACAATTCAGAGTGCTAAATTGTAGAAATTACTTTTTAATGGCTTTGCCTGGAAGAAAAATTAAAATGTTTCTTCCATCTCTTTCCTTTTTGCAATCAGAAAATGTTGAAGCAGTTTGGGGTCTATTAGAGTTTTACTTTGGCATTTCTAAAGCTGGTTTTACAGTCCTGCCTCCTAGCTTGTGCAGACATAACTTGTGCAGATACTTAATTTAAAGAACAAGTAGTCACATGTCCTGAGTCACATGCAGAAACGCTGGTAGACTGGCTTTAATAAAAGCCTTGTTCATATGCTCTCCAGAAAAACAGTGATCTCTGTTTAGGAGTTTTTACATGGCTGTTCTAAGATTAGTCTTGCCTAAGTGATTTAGGAATACTTAGCCTCTGTGGGAATTGTTTTCTGTGAGCATGCTGAGTGTGCCTTATTTTCCATTTCATCACAGTAAATGTCACCCTAGGTTTAATGTGTTGCCTGATCACTGACTATGTTCGGGGTTGGCTTTTAAGTAAAAATATTATTACAATGCATGGCAAAATGATTCTGTGATAATGACACTCCAGTCTCATGCACACTGCTGCTTAATTTCTTGATTAACGATCACTCCCTGATGACAGTCAGAAACACAACTAATTGTTGACTAGATTTTCAGCTTTTTGCTCTCATTTTTATGTAAAATTTATATAAAAAATACAGAAGAGCACCTCTTATGCTAGTGTCACTGTGTCACTTGGAAGGTTACCACTGTGAACAAAATAATTGTTTTTATCAGAAAGGTAAAGGCAATGATTTTATTGATAAGCTCTGAGTCCTTACACATGCCAAACTATTACTTCTTCTGGTCATACAGATGGGATTTTTAAGTAGTCTCACATGTTAGACCCACTGAATAGTGAGCCCTAGTGTGTATAATCTTGTCTTCTGGAAGATGCTTGACAAATTTGTCTAGCTATTTATTTGATTGTGTCAGGGTTTCTTTGAATGGGCACATTATCTGACCTGTAAGTAATTTTTTTATTTAATACATTAATTATGCAGTGACTTGAAGTAAGCCGAGTGAAATGTAAGAAAGGTACCCATGATGAGGCTCTGTCCAGCCTGATCTAGTGTGGGGTGTCCCTGCCCATGGCAGGGGGGTTGGAACTAGATGATCCTTGTGGTCCCTTCCAACCCTGAATGAAACTATGAAACTATGAAACTATGATACAGGCTTAAGTAACCTGGCTGCTCCTTTTATCATATAGGCTGGATATAAAAATTACCTAAGTCTCACTTCACTGCATCAGTTTTTCTTTTTGCTTCACTCTGTGCAAAAGGAAAATAATTCACTGGAATTTAGCCCCTAGAAATAACAATGAGTTCTGTCACTGATGTCAGAGAGGCCAAGATTTCCCCAAATGTCTGACAGAACACAGCGTATTTTTAGAAGAGAAATGTTGGGAATTTAAATTCCATTTTAGTTGCATGGTGCAAATGGGAAATAATCCCCTTGACCTCAGTAGATCTATTCCAGATTTCCATCAGTTGAATCAAAAGTAGACTTTACCCATTGGCTGTAAACTGAAGGAAAATGGAAATTTCTGAGACCTATTGTTCTTAACAAGAAAGAAACCAGGCTGAAGTCTTGAAATCCTTAACTGACATCTCTAAACCTAAAGGACATTTTCATATGGTTAGATGAAGGCCCCAGATTTGTGTCAAGCTCATGATAATGTCTTTGAACCTGCATAGAATTAAATTATTGCTGTTCTCACACAGCAGAACCTGTCACTAAGCTCTTTGCTCTCCATTATTAGTTCTAACTTTGTAGAAATTCTTTTGGTTTTCCCATTTTTGAGTCCTTGGTCATACTCCCAAATAAGGAAGTCCAACCAACCACAGCAGGCGTTCGGCCAGCTGGCAAAAAGCTACCACTCAGAACAACAGCCTGCTGCTGCTCTTGCTCTGCCTCTGTCTTGCAGAGCAAAAGGAACTGTACAGTAGCCTAAAACAATTGATAATTCAGTTCCCCTCTGAGTACTGAGCTCAGGCCTGAGTCTCAGCATTCCCTCAGTTACCATGGATCTTTGCACTCATGCTGAAGCTAAAGAGAGCGTTGACTTCTGACAGCCCTCAAGTATCTTGTAGGGTTGCAAAGTTTATTTGCACTTCCAAACTGTTTTCTAGTCAGCTAAGACCAATTTTTGGACTTTGTTTTACCCTTTCCCCCTCACCCCCCTATTGAATTGCCCCAGGGGTGATTCAATATAAAAACTTTTCCAGATATTAAATAGGGGACTCTGTTACACATTTAGGATAGGCTGGTTGGGTTTTTTTCCCCCTTAAACTTCAATGGAAGCAAAACAAAGCCCACTGTGGGGATATTTTTTTATTTATTTATTTATTTAAAATTTGTTTCCCAATCTTTTGCTACAACTTATTTTCTCCACTATTTCTGCCTTTTTTTGGTGAATGGGAACTCACTCAGAGTCAAGTGACACTGAACTTCTGATTCTATTTGAGTGGGTCTGAGATGAGGCAAACATGATTTCAGTGGACATGTTATGTCATAGTAACAAATGCCTATGGATTCATTAGTTTATTTCCAGGACCTCATGGGCTATACATTGCTATTTATAATGTAACTTTCTCAAGCAGCCCGGTCTGTGTTTATGTTACCATGGTGTTACTTGCCATACTTGAGGGTGGATAGTAAATGCTGTAATTGAAAATAGATACTCCCACTGAAATAAGTGGAACAGGTGGCAATGTTTTCGTTTCATCATGCTGCAAGCATAACATCAGTTAAACGTGGATACCTCTAACCCTGCCTTTTCGCCGAGACGTTTTTAGACATGCCAGTTTGTCTTTGTGGCCAGAACTGGAGTAAACAACACAAGCAATTTCTCTTGTGACACTCCAGGGAATGTCAGTGGCAGTCAATGAGTATCCTCCATTTCTGACTTCAGCAAGCAAATGTTCTCATGTGGGGAGGAGGAAGGTCTGTATGTCATCCTCTTCAGACTGTAGTCTGGATAAATTCCTTAAGAGCATTTGAAGCACAGCAATGGCTGCTTCCTTGTGATTTCCTCATATTAGCCCTCTTACCTCATCTCATCTCTTAATTTCCTTCAGTTGTCCACCATAAGGAATTGCACATCTCCTTGGAGGTCTGCCCCACCTTGATACTGTGTGGCTTAGTTTGATGTTATCTTACACCCAGCTTCCTGGTGTTGGCAACACACATCCTCCTGGCCAAACTGTTCAAACCACCCCCATCTCACAACCATAAGAACAGCTTTTGATTAAATTCTGTCAGCTCCCATAAAATCAGTTAAATGTTATGTATATAATACATAAAAATATAGAATGTATAAGTCAGGCTATAGCTATATATAAATATGTAAGTTGTACTATATATAACTGTTATGTTTTTCTATCACAGAATCATTAAGGTTTGAAAAGACCTTGAAGACCATCAAGTCCAACCTTAAATATATGATAAGTTTATGTGTGTTTTTCCATTCTTCAGAGTAAAGGGCAGACATATATGGATGTGATCTTAAATTTAGGCAGGGGAGAAAAGTTTTAAAAAAATGAAGGGTTGTAGATTTCTCTCTTAGGAGTAGTAGTCTAAAATGTGAAAATGAAATAATTCCAAATAGCAGTATTGTTTCACACTCCCTACTTACTGCAAAAAGTCATATGCCCAAGAGTATTAAGTAACCAAGTACAGACAGTTCAGTCAGGATAGGATGGTTATTATCAAAGGCATTCTAACAGAACTGTACAGAAGATACTTAATTGGTGTGATTGTATGAAGAGCAGAGATTCTTGCGTGAGTTCTGCACTGCAGTCTCCTGTGGAGGATTTTTATACCTTTTTTAGAGGTAGCTGTCAGACTTCTGTCTTTGTTAAGTTTTGTATCAACCAAAAGCTAATTGATTCCTCTGATTTTTCATAGAGCTGTAGGATATAACATGAATTTGCAACAGCAGATGTTGTGTGCATACAGAGATGTTTCTCTTTAATTCAGCTCAAGACTGTCCCTCAATTTTCCTTTTGCATTTTGCCCAATTAATAAAGCAAAGCCAAAGAAAAATCATAGTTCCAGTATGAAACTGGTTCCAGAGAGGTGGTAGAAGTCCCATCCCTGGAGGATTTTAAAGCCAGCCTGGATATGGCTCTGAGCAACCTGATCTAGTGTGAGGTGTCCCTGCCCATGGCAGGGGGGTTGGAACTGGATAATCCTTGAGGTCCCTTCCAACCCTAACAATTCTATGATTTGTCCTATTTTTTGTGCTGGTTTACATTAGCTTGAAATACTAAGGTTATTTAAGCCAGTTCACTTCCTGTGTACACAAGACTGAAAGTCAGAGCTGAGTCTTAAAGCTTTACAAGGAGGTCCTTAAGGCCTTTTAGCAACCTGCAGCAGTCACATTCCTTTCCACAAGTTGCTGCACTTAACATCTTTGTTTGTAAGCCTTTTCCACATGTGACAGTTTTGGAAGTTAGACTTGCAAATGAAGTGCGCTACTTTAGCTTTCTAGACTTACCATATAGGTAGCAGTTGATTGACTTTATTGGTACAGAAAAGCTGAGGACATTCCCTAGGGCCACTAACAAACTTCCCTGTAACAGTAAGTATGCAGTGAAGCATTAGTCTTTGAAGTATTCATGCATATTTAATAGCAAGGAAAGAAGAAAACTGTGACCAGCCCAAACCTTTGACAAGAACAATGAGTTATGAAAAAAGCAGTTTGCAAGACATTTGTGATCAAATGAAATAAAAAAATGCCTTACTGAAGGGGATTTATATGGATTAGTAGGTCATGTCTTTTAAGAATCATGTCACAGATCCACGCATGCAAATGAAGTTCACTGTCAAGCTTGGGTTTTTAACTGTCTGGCCCTTCACCTGCTCTTCAGAGATGTGGGACCTCTGCTTGTTTTTTTGTGCTGGTACCCCATCTGAAAGTCACAGAATCCTTGCCCTGGACCTGGGAAATAACTGACTAGCATCTCTACCCAGTGTAGCCCATGTGGGGCAAGAGTAAGAGCCTTGAGCCTGCTGTTTTAGCAAAGCCTCCATCAGTAACAGAGCAGAAATTAATCTTGATGTTTATGAAAGATTGACCATTGTGCTCTACCAAGTTGCATGTGGCTGAGTTTATATCTGGTTATTTCATGCTTTTCTTAAACAGTTATAGTCATTCTTAACAGTCACACTTCTCTGTGCGAAATTGTAGCATGAATTTTTCTGTTAATGTTGATAGGTGATTCCTGATATTGCTTCTTTCCATTCTGTGAATCTTTCATGTGGACTAACTGCTGGTAGACTGGGGGCTATTTGGTGCCCCTGTCTGTAGAAGACCATGGTGAAAGTTAAATTTTCATCCCTAAATTCTTCCATCTGTCATGCACAGAGCTGACCTCCTGGTGAATTTGGGCTAAAGAATTTTAAGCTGGTATTCCAGGTGTTCTTTGCCACATGGGTCAAGGAGATAAAGTTACTCAGATGTTCCTCTAATTAGGAGTTCTCTCTAAGTGTTGCAGGCTGCATGCGATCGCTGTAACTCTGTACCCTCTCTGCTCCATGTGCTCATCTTTTTTGTCTTTGTACTCTCTAAAATATGCCTCCCACTCCCTCTTTAAAATCCTTTTTGTAGGAGGTTAATTACAAAAATGTAGCTTTTCAGCCTTGCTGGGTTCAAGTTATCTTTTGTTATTTTTGTATATTGTTCATTGGGGATTTTTTTAATGAGTTGTGGATGAACCCATCCTTAGTGAATATGTTGAACACTTTCAGACCCACCACAAATTCCTCTGGGACTTCACTGGTATCCTCTCCCCAGTGGTAAGAATGACTTCTCTATTTATTTTGTTTTAATTGTATGGTTTAAGCAATGATTTGTCCATATAAAAATCTTTCTTT
Source organism: Melanerpes formicivorus (assembly GCF_026170545.1). Classification (NCBI taxonomy): domain Eukaryota; kingdom Metazoa; phylum Chordata; class Aves; order Piciformes; family Picidae; genus Melanerpes; species Melanerpes formicivorus. The sequence continues at coordinate 3,853,392 of NW_027142373.1, read as the reverse complement.
TTATCTCATGGCAAATTAATTTCTTTTAGAATATCTTGAGAGTGACATTGGCAAAACAGGCTTTTGATACTGAATTGGCTCATACCAGGTTAGGCCTCCTGTTGACCCTTTCAGAGACAGATCAAGACATAATTTCTCTTCATTAAAGCTGTGTTAACTTTGCCCTCTATAGTCACACATCCAAGCTGTGTGATTTACACATATCTTGAGTAAAAAGAATCCTCTCAAACACTCCTGCTCAATTTTGTGTTCTATGCATTGAATTAATGATAGCAAATGGAAAGCATATGAAAAGTAAATTAACACAACTCCTGTCCTACTTGGTGGAAGTAGAGAATTTTAAATTCATGCCAACACAATCTATTGACTCAATTGTAAGTGCAAAGAGAGAGAATTGCAAGCTGAGTACCAGCTGATATTTGTTTTTAGCATAGCTCTCTGCTTTACTGCATTTAAGCACAAACCTGTGGTAGCAGATTTTTTTCCTATTTTTCATATTTGTTAATTGAAATAATTGACTGTTTGGGGACTGCTCCATGAAGTGAATCAGAGAGGTAGCAGTAATGCTAACAGTTAGGATGTCAGGGGGGGTTGTTAATATTTTTGGCAGGCAATATTTGTTAGGGGCGTGCAACAGTATTTCCATATTATATTAGGAGTTGTTTTGCCAAGTGCTGGTTGGCAGTATGTCATGTTCCTTGGCTTCCATTTGGAGCTGAGTACTCTTCTGATCGTTTCATCTCTGAAAGGAATTAACATTTGCTTTATTTTAGATACTAGCTCTTGTAGGATGCATATCATTTAAACTAATAGGATACTGTGTTGTGAGGCATGATTCTTTTGTTTATCTAGGCTCTGCCACTGCCAGTAGCAAACACTGCTCTGCTGTCATTTCATCACCCCAATCCTAGTTCATGCCCAGTGCACACAGAATTGGCAGGCTTAAAAACAGAGATAAATTTCCATGTCCATGTTTACCTTTGATTTGTTCTTACACTTCTGCTCTAACCTCCTCCCACTGACTGTAAATCAGTCAGTAAAAAGCATGCCCTGTACGCTATCTGCAGCCGAGCATTTGATATGATTGTAATTAATTGACAGCATTCCTATAGTACTCTGATAAGGAAGATTAGCGCCCTTCTCAGGTCCACTTCTGCTCAGGGGGAAGTCAGTGGGAGTTGCCCTTCTTTTGCATGGAGAATGCAAAAATAGGATCCTACAGGAGAAGCCACTGAATGCTATGTCAGCAGGCTTGTAAATTCCGAATGAAAAACTTACCTCAGTTGTGGTGTCTGGATTTTAATAATATATTAAATCAGTTTGCAGTGTAATCAACTGATCAAGTTATTACCGACCGTGTTAAAAAGTATAATTAAGAGAGGCAGTTTTGTAGGAGGAAGGTATTGACGTGAAAACAGATTTTTCTAAGGTAAGATCTACCATTTTTTAAAAAACCCAAGAAGCAGTATTTCTGTGCACTACCAGCTACAGTCATGTTAAAATCTTGTGGCCTCAGAAAACCAAATACATCAATGCAAGACTTTGTTGCTTCCCTCTTTCACATTTACAGAGGAGGTCTTGAGTATGATGGTCAGAAGGACGCAGGATCAGGAAAAATAAAAGTAAATGATCACATGCTGATGGCAACATAATAGCTGGTCAGCACTTGGAGAGAGTGCAAAGTTTGCATTAGGAAGATACTCTTTTAAGGTTTCCCAGGCTTGTATTTTGTTCCTGGAATGCTGCAGAACTCCCTGCTACTATTTGCATAACACCGTGGCAGGAAAAATTTACACCTGGTTTCATGATTCAAGCAAGGATTCTTTGTCTTGCTCTCCCACAGGGTGCTGCAAGTCTTCCTTGTGTATGACGTTCTCATTTATGTGTTCTTTATTCTATCTGGGGACTAAATTATCTTAAAAAATTCAAACTGCTTCCTGGGGACTTTTAATGAAATTGTGTGATTTAGTAAGTGATATATACAATGGTCAAAGTGGCCCAAGGTCACCCATTAGTCTCCTCTCTAAACTAAAGAGCTCCAGCTCCTTCAGTGTCCCCTCATAAGGAAGATGTTCACTCCCTTAATCATTTTTGTGGCTCTGTGCTGGATGCTTTCAAGCAGTTTTTCTTTTCTTTTCTGTCACTTGTTACTTCATTGCCTCATCTTCTTTAGCAACTGAGTTAATAGTAAAAAAACCCTATCCTTCCTGTGGATCTCTGTTCTGGAGTTTCAGCAATTTTATTGTCTTCTATTGATACAAAATCCTAAAACCTGTCCTGCTCCAGACTCGTTTTCCTCATAAGGTAAGGAAAGCATCCCATGAGCACAAGCAGAGGAATCCCATCAGCCTCAGTTATGCTGCACATTCAAAGAGGAATGACATCAATAGATGAGGGGATTTTTTTTGGTTTGCTGGCCACAATCTATTACGGTGGCTGTAATCCTGAAGTTGATGGCCCATGGAAGCCTTCCCTGTTGGTAATGGGGAAACTATGCCAGTATAATAATCTCTGAATCATCTTTTACAAGGTGTTACTGGAGTCTGAGACTGAATGACAAGCCACCAAACATGCAAATCACTTTTGTGTGAGTGACAGAGTGAGGGTGTCCCTGTGTTTAAATAGGGCATTACTCAAAATAGTACTATTCCAGCTTTCCATGGGAAAGTACTTTCTGTTCAGTGAGATGTTTTCTTTCTTTACCTAGTCATCAAAAACACCATCAATCCCATTTCCAGTGAGGCAAGCTTCTCTGGAATGTGCCGTTTGTTGTTTCCCTCACCTGATAAGAGCTGTATACCTGGATTTGTACCACTTGTAGCTCATACTTTCTCATTTCCATTTTGAATGTTTGAAAAAGAGCTTGCTCAAGAAAATTTAGCCCCCCAAAACCTGATTTTTCTGGATAAATGCAGGAAAGGTAGGTTAATTTTTTTTCTATTGGTTTTGAGCACCTTAATGCAAGGAAGGAAATAAGAGGCAGTCTGTTGGAGTCAGGAAATAGAGTACCCTATTGGAAATAAAAGTTAACCTCCTGCTAATATTTCTGCATCTGTTGGGGGAAAAAACCCCGAAACATTATTACAGTACACAATTCTGAGCTGAAATATCAGAATTTCTATATTTTAAAAAAAAATAGAATATACTGGCTATATTACAGCCATGCTGCCATTTTATTGAGTGGTTTTGGTGGCATTATCAAGGTAAAATTAAAATCTCTACAGACTATAAACACATTATTCACCCAGCTCCCCTCCTGGACCTTCAGGCTTGATATTCTTTTATCTGCATGCATAGAATTTGTGCAGGCACCAAGAATTTCACACTAATACATAGAACTGTTAGACAAACGTGATCAGTGAACAAAGGTGATAAAACTTTTCCCCCCTCAGCATTCAAAAGTGTAATTTCATCAGAGATACATCCTTGCATCTTTGGATATAAAAAGAAGCTTTGAAATGTTATAGAACCCAGGAATTAATGTGTCAGTTTTATATTGCAGTTTGTCCTGTAAAATAAAATGTTCTTACTCTCACCACTTATTTTTTTTTTTTGCAGCTTCTCAGCATAAGCATTTAGGACAATCCACAAATTCAGTTTGAAGTACTAGAGGGGATGCATTCAGTGCAAGTATTAGTGCCAGTGTACATGTCCTTCTAAACATAAATTAATAGTTTGAGTCATGGAGGTTAAAAGGAATTTTAAGAGCTGCTTTAATGAGGACAGACACTCACATCTTTTGATACCTTGTATCCAATTTAAGTAGGATGCCTATCTGATATACTATTATAGTGGTGCCCGCTAGTGCTTCCATAATTATGGGCCTGTCAGCATTTCCATTACAAACCCCTATATTACAGCTGAAAATATCACTCCAGGATGAAGTTCTCTACAAAGGCTTTCAGCCTTGAATGAAGCTACTTTTGAAATGAATTTTGCTGCTTCTCCAATTTAAAAAAAAATGAAGTTTTGCTGTTGCTTACTCTGCCCTGTATTAATGTCTTGTTTTCAGGAGAAAAAAAAGGCAACCAAACCCACAGGGCCAAAATACTGATGTTTGTTTCCTGTGGCATGAACATAACACATCTAAAAGATAAGAACTGAAAGCTGAATGCTTTTATTTAACTGCAAGAAGAAAAAAAAAATACAAAAACATAAAGCAGTACAGGCTGGAAAAAATACATCTGCAAGCTGCTGCTGATTTGCTCCCCACTTCATTTGCAGCAGGTCTGCAAAGATGTCGCAGAATGTTAGGAGTGGAAGTGACCTCAAAAGATCATACAGTTCAACCCCTCTGCCAGAGCAGGAGCACCTAGAGCAGGTCACACAGGAACGCATCCAGATGGGTTTTGAATGTCTCCAGGGAAGGAGACTTCACAACCTCTCTGGGCAGCCTGCTCCAGGCCTCTGGCACCCTCACAGTGAAAAAGTTTTTCCTCATGTTCACATGGAACCCCCTCTGCTCCAGCCTGCACCTGTTGCCCCTTGTCCTGTCATTGGACATCACTGAGCAGAGCCTGGTTCTGTCCTCCTGACACTTGCCCTTCATGTGTGACCTGGCTTGGTGACGGGGATGGCTCCACTAACCAGGGGTATCCTGGCTTCAGAAGGAAAAAGCCCTGGTATGCTAAGTGTTGCTGCTCTGCCTGGCTGCTTCAACTCTGGACACTGATCTTGGAGGCTGATCTGTCTGATCTGATTTCAGTAGACTATCTCCTTTTCCATATGTTCCAAACCAGCAATGATATTGTAGTTTAATTTATTACTGGCTCAGACTGGCTTAAAAATCATTATTTAAGGGTTCAAGGACAAGCACATAGAATTAGGAAGTGCCAAAGTTACCTTTGCCCACACAGGGTTTTGTTGCCTTTTTGAATATATTTTCCTTAAAACTGTTTCCTGGAGAAGCTGGGTGGTGCTCGAGGCAACACCACTTTGTCATTATGTAATTTTTCATTTCCTTTTCCAGAAATTTATTACCCATCTCTGAAGTCAGAACCATATCATGAGTTTGAGTGATGCTTATCGTTAAAGTGTCTGAATGTTTTGCTAAACACTAATCAATTTATTTTCATTACACTTTGGTGAAATGAACAGATTTTCAAGTTTTACAAATGATGAACATCTGTACTGAGACAAGATAGCTGAAAAGAGTCAGTCTGAATACTGAACACTTGGAACTTGATTTTTCACTGTGGAATTACAGAGCCCATTTAAAAGAGTTCTCATTGACTTTAGCTGTCTGGTAAATATTTAGCATTTCTTTGCCTTGGGTCTCCTGTGTCAAGTGGAGTGTCTAGATGAGGAAGAACAAGGAGAGAGCAATTGCTTGTGAGGAATTTGGGGTTGATTTGTTTTGTGTTACCTAAAATTTCTGGATTTCTGCAGTTTCTCATCTTTATGCATCACAACTGGCTACTGTTGTGCTGGTGATGCCCAGAAGATACATGCTGATTCTCCAATTTATATGATCTCGAGCTGGTACAGCTTTCCTTTCCCAGGATATTTTCCAGCTTTTCAGTAAATGGAGCAAAAGCCTTACGTGAAATCCACTGCAGCAGTATGCAACTGCCTCCAAATGGGGGGAAAAAATGGTACATGATTATTTAATTGTGTTGTAGTATTTAATAGCCAATATACCTCACTTTTCTCTCTTGACTGCCTGGCTTTGCAAACTGGGTAAGATTTCCTTAAGCATAGCTTCTTTTTGTAATAATTTTGGGGGCTTTTAAAACATTCTCAGGGATTAAAAAAAAAAAAAGCTTGGCTGTATGACCTCATGTGAGCCACTGTCTGTATTACCGTCAGTGCTGGGACCTTGAGATGCACTGCACAGACTTCAGTGCTTGAGGTAATGGAGGGTAATGGATAAAATAATCATTCAAAATGGACATGATGACATATGATAGAAGAGAATAAGCAACAGCAAAAAAGATGTGTGATAACATAGAAGGAAAACATTTCCTATATATAGGAGAATCTGTGAGAGGGTTGAGAGTGCAGTAAGAAGATAATATTTTGATATTTCTTCTGGAAAGCTCGAACAAGCTTCTTTTGAGAATACAGAGCTGTACTTGCAAAGGCTTAAATTTAAAGGTTTGTATTTAGCCAAAAGGCTAAATATGAATAGATTTTCCCATGAAGAATGTAAGACTATGTGTCTATTGACTTTCAGGTCCTGTTTCTAGCTCACTCTTGACATGAGAGCCTTTCAAAGGAAAAAAAATCCAAAACACAACCCAACATTTATTGCCAATAAAATGAATCTTTTTATGTACTAGTTACTATTACTCTTACCAGTAACTGAAATATTCCTGAGCCATTTTGATTGTGGCTTTCTAAGCCTAAAGCAGACACAGAAAAACATCCACACAACTAATAATTAGCTGAGAGAGAACAAGCTCTTCTGCTGGAAGTTGTCAGCATGCTTAACGATAGGTAATCTCTTACTTTCGCTGCTTGTGTTTTAGATACCTCTCCCTCTGTGGAAGAGATTCATTTCATATTAGTATTGCTGAGGGCCTCAATTTTAAATACATTTTTTTGTTAACAGCAAAATACTGCTACTTATTTACACAATATTCTGCCTTTGTCAATGTTAAAATAAATAGTTGATGGTAATGTAAACTTGTGTTTTACTTAACAGGCAATGACCTGATACAGAGTCAACATCATTGCTTGTAACACAAACAGCACAGCTAGTAAGTACACAACACGTTCACCAAACTGGCTTCACTGGAATTGTTGTCAGACAAATATTGTATGAAGTGAAGCTGCCAGCTGCTTATGATACTCCAGGCCAGATTCATCTAGACAGTTGTTGTCTTGAAGTCAAGCAGAGATCAGTAGGAGATGAGAGTGGTTATTTGGCTTCAGTTATAAGCTCCTTTATCTTTCATTCCAAAAAAGTAATCATAAAACAAAAGTCAAAGTTGGCAGAAGTTAAGGAGCTAAGAGTATAGGTACCCTTCAGAGTGCAGTGTTGCAGGCAGTTATCTGCACCTGGATTATCTGCAAATGTTAATCCTGGCTCTCGGAAAGGGCAACGCAGCCAAACAAATTAGCCCACGCTGAACTTGCACTGCAGGAAATGTCTCTATTATCTTTTATTATTTTGATGTTGTTTTGTGGATTAATTATTTGATAGTCTTTAAATCTCCTCTTCCTGCAGCATCCTCTTCATAACCTTCTGAAAACACACCTCATCTTTCATTTCAAGAGCATTCCAGGTTCCACTTCTTTGAGCTTCTCAGTAACTAGTCACACAGATCTTGCAACTGTTGGTGTTCTCTGAGAGGCTGTCTGTGATGGACTTCTAGGGTTTAGTGCATTTCTGACAGGATAAAATACTACATTTTTATTTGTGGGTTTATATTCTTGCAGGGTCAATTGCGATTTTAGGAATTTCCATGAGATGGTTGTGACGTCTAGAAAAGTATTTTAAAGCAAATGTCCGCTGGTAACCGGAGAATTCATGTACTGGCACTTTGGAAGGAGAAATGTCAGTCAGATGGCTTTAATGAGACATTTGAGCTGCAGATGAATGGAGAGGCAAGCATGTCTCGGCAAGTTTCCCTTTGGGATTGTTTGCACTTCTAAACTTGAGAAAGAATTGTGCTCTGTTGTGGGCCTGAATGCATAGCTTCATGCAGCTGAAGTAGTAAAACCGCAGTGACATCTTCCAGTTACTCACGTGGCAAACGTACTGTCACACAGAAGACCATTTCACGTTGGACTCACTTCACACATATCTCAGCTGCAGAGATAAAAGCATCCATTTTATAAAGGTTGATAGTTCTGTGATAGAAATCTCACCGAGAGAGGGAAAGGGAAAGAAAATAACCTAAAAATGGAATTTCAAAGAACAGTGCAGTGGTTCAGCCCTGCATGATTGCCTTTAAGAGTTAAGTAGAAAACCAATGGTAGTTTTGTCTTCCTGATATAATGAAACTACTGAATTATCCTTTCATTTCCACAGATCAAGAAAAAATAATTAGGAAACTCGAACCTTCATAGACATTTATCCATATGAATGAATCTTTAATCATTCTGCTTGTCTTTGTGGCAGGGAAGTCATCTGTCAGGTAGCTGGGGTTGTCGGGGCTTTGCGGTGGAGTTGACACGCATGGCAGTTTAAATAGCAAGCCTCAAATGCAAACTTTCTGGCTGTAGAGGAGAATGTTGTGTCTCTTTCTGTAGCATATGTTACGGCTTATATGAGGAACGTAAGGTCTTTTCTAAGGAAACAGCCTTTCCAAATTAAGGCAGCATACAGAAAGCTTGATCCTCCAATTTGTGTGACCTTTGGGGACTCAACTGGAGTTGGCAGATTTCAAACCCAGTCCTGTTGGCAGACCAGCTCGCCTCAATTTTAAGAGGCCACCAAGAGGTCATCAGATCTGCAATGCTGTGTAGTCATCTTTTCTCTCTACCATATTTTTTACATAAAAAAATGTTGAGGAAGCTGGAAGGCTGATATGAGAGCTGGATTGGCTAAATCTAGCAGTACCAAGGGGAGGGAACAGTGACACATATTTGCTATATGTGGAATTCTCTGGTATTAAGGCAATATAGCCAGGTATTACAGGGAAAACTAGCAAAGGCAAATCCAAAGCTGAAATTTACTTCATTTCCTCTTTTCCACACATTATAATTCAGGTGTTATAATACAAATCTATTTCTTCTCAGTAACTCAGAAAGAACTAGGCGGTGGGAATCCTCTGAGCTGTGAAAGAAGAGCTCTGACCCTGCACTAAACTAAATTGAATGAAACACCCTGCCCTTTTGGAAATCTTGTTTGGTTGTCAGATCTAAGCTTTTGTATTCTCTGTTGATGGTCATTATGTGTTTATGTGTTAGAAATTAATGAAAGAATAAGAAAATAAAGCAATTATCAGTCATGCTTCCCTGACTCTGTAGTTTTAATATCGCTAAGTGCCATGGGAAAATGACACGAAAACACTGTATTGTCCTCCGGCAGCCTTGAATGCATTGTTGCTTTCCCTAAATGAACTTTGGCAAGACTGAGTCCTCTTCTGTGTTTAGGCCTGGCTTTGAACATCTTACATATTTTTAAATAGTATTTACTGGTTTTTGCAAGTTTAAAGAAACAAGTTGCAATCAAAAAGTTTTGGGGTTATTTAAAACTTTTTTCCCCGCTTTTGGCATTAAATGTTGGTTTTGAGACCACTGCATTATCTGTTCTGTGTTGTAGATATCTGTATATAATAAGTATTCTGGAATACCTTGGGTGCTTTTTCTTTCTAAAGTAACCTCATTTATGTGTCTTAGTTGTTTATTAGGTGTGAGTTGTTTGGACATCTCAATTCTATCAGGTGGCTATTGAGCTATCCAGAATCATGAGAGAAGAATGAGCACGTGATAGGTTCAATATAGTCAACCAGAGTACACTTCCAGTATATAAATCCATAACTGCTTGTACACATGCATGCATCCCACTGGAAATGCCAGATTTCTTCCCACATATTGCCCTACTTATCAGCATTTGTGCTTGCAGCAAGGCAACCATTTGGCTCCAACAGAAGTAACACAGTAGGCTTCAACACAGACCCACACTGCTAGCTGGCTCTCGGTGGCTGTTGTGACCACTTAAGACAGTATATTTCTCATTAACATCCTTTCAATCAAAGAGCAGAATTATAGGCTGCTTTTTTTTTTTTTTTTTTTTTTTTTTTGTTACAACTATGCAGCCTGGATAAGAGAAAAGATTGAAGTACTGCTTAGCCTGGTTGTCTCCATGCAGGGCTGAGAAGCAGGTATATCAAACCTTGATGATCAAGGAAGAGGCAGCTGAACAATCTGCCTGCTCTGCTGTGACACTGTGTAGCTTTAACTTGTCTGTCTGAGGTGCTGGATAGCAGTTCAGCCATGGCAGTGAGGAATTCAGTGTGCTGCCTGCCCAGATGGTTATCTGCTTCTCAGGAGAATCACACACTCCACACCGAGCATGAGGCAGAAAACAACAACATTTGAAAAAAAGAGAGAATTTATGCTTCCAAGTAGCATAATTAACCATTAACATTCTTTGCCTGTATTTGTTCTATGCAGGAAATGTGAGAGAGGGCAGAATAGGATGTTAAAAAGATTAACAGGTAGCTAGAAAGTGCCATTGCGGATCCTGCAGTAACAGTTTGCCCTGAGCTCGCAGCTCCCTGAACTGCCTAGCTAAAATAGTCTTATACAAGCTCTAGACCCCAGGTCCTGCTTAAAATAGCACATTCCAGAGGGTTTCCTGGTTTGGGAACATGTAGTAGATAGTGTGACATCTCCTTCTTCCCGTCCCACCATAAACTCTTCAAACATGGAAGAGATTTACAAACAACATTTGAATGTTAGTAACTGTTATGTACTATTGTGAATGTTTGACTGAACCACAGGCATTTAAAACTATGTTGGACTAAAATTTGGTGACTGACCAACCTGTGAGACCACTTTGGGCACGGACATTTTCAGTGACATTCATTCATGTTTTAATATTTTCTTTCATCTCTTCCCTTCGTTATACCTTTTAGCATTTCCTGAGGAGTAATTTACAGCCATGTAAGATTCTATAATCTTGTCCAAATTCTTTGTTTTTATGAAAAGTAATAAGTTCATCAGGCAAGCAGACGATGAGCTAGAGGAAGGTCAAACTATGTCAGCCTGCAATCAGTTTGTGCTCTTGCTGTCTGCTCTTTCTGCATGCTATAAAAAATACGCGCCTTAGAGAAAGAGCTTTCACTGGGTTGCCATTGCTACAGCAACCACTTCCTCTCTGTGAATCTGAACCAATGACTGGCTGAGAGTTTGTTGTTTGGGTAGTAGAAGGCCATGGAGTAGCAGGAAAGGAAGCAATGATGCCTTTGTAATGTATTTTTAGACTAAGGGTTGGTGTTTTGTTTTGTTTTTTAGCTTTTGTGTGCTTGTGGTTTTGTTTGTTTTTAATTATTGAGATCTACAACAGAATGCTGCAGATTAATTCTCTTGACTTGTACAGAACCAGCTCTCTTAAATGTGTCTGCATTTAAAATCTTCGAGCTTTGTTTTTTCCACTTTCAATATGTCTTTGATAGCAGATTACAGCCCAGAGTGCTGGCACAAACTGTAATCGCATGGCTATGGCAGAGTACTGTGCTGTGGTCTGAAGGAGGAAGAGAACCAGGTTCTCTCTGAGAGTCTTATCTATTTATACATTTTGTTGTTACAGTTTTCAGCTTTATTCCCTGGTGCTACTGTACACCATCAACTCCTATACCCAAAGGATCTGTTCCAAATGACGCAGCTGGCTCCAGCTAATGAGGAAGTGGTTAACTTTGGAGCAGAAGTGCAGCAAAGCCCTTTGTTCACATACGTGCAGAGCTCCCTGGAGTTACCAGGAGAGTCTTTCCAGCCAAAGTGGCCTTTTGGAAACTTCCTTGTAGCAGAAAGTTTCAACACCACAGAAAATTCGTTGTGGTGGAAAGATATTCCCACTTAGAAGGACTGAGAAATTGTTTAATCTGTTACTTGTGGTATACAAAGTCTATAGTATAGAGTGCACGGTCCAGCACAGAACCAGGAGCTACTCCTTCTTCTGCTGTCACTGGTGATCATTTCCACTATTGCTGGTATCCAGCAGAGCTGGGACAGAAAAATCTGTCCTAGAAGTGTGTAGCACTTATTTCTCTTAAATGCTGCATGTCTTCACTGATAAACTGTCAGCTGTGACTTACAGCTTCTGGATCACTAGGCTGTAACTTTCTCTGCAGAGTATGAAGATACTTATCGCCATAAAAGCATGAGGAATTATATCCCATTTAACCCAAGCATTAGCACTTTATTAGTATGGGTAACTTCCTTAAAGAAGGGAAGCTTTTGTTTCTACATCTCTCATGATTTATTTTGCCCATGTGAAGTTTTGAGGGGTTTATGTTTGCATCCTGATAAATGTTTGAGGTTTTAATGAAATTGTTGTGAGTAGGTTTGTAGTCCTGCACTGTACTGGATTTATCAGAATAATTCTGTTGCATTTATATGATGTATTGTGGCAGACAGTGGGCATTATTTTGATATTTACTTTAAAATTATCACTAGCATTTTGCAGACAATGTATTGAAAAGTGCATGTGAAAGGATGTGACATTTGAGGTTTTGGTAGCAGGGTTTTTTCCATTCTTGAACTGTACAGTGTGGCTTAAAAGGTTTTATTTTTCACATCTTCATAAGTACAGTGAACCTGTGTATTCTTCTGTACTGGTTAAAATCTGCAGTTTTGAGATAGTTTTCTGTACCTCCCTCTGCCCAGTTTCTAGGTTCTGTTCCAGAGGAGATACTGGTCGTGTTTGTAATGTTCTAGACTTTGCTTTAAAGGGTTTGTTTAGGATCTGGCGCTGGTCGCTAAAATCAGATAAGCACTGGTAGGATGCTTAGTGCGGTGACACCATCTGTCGAAAACATCTGGAGCCCATATAGCTTCACATTTCTGGATTATGATAAAATTGAATTAAGCCTCTAGAGTCCATTGTCAGTAATTCTTTGCCTTCATCCTCCTTTTTCTGTTATACATGTGGTGTTGAAAGAATGTCTATCTGGAAGCTTTGGAGTCTGTCAGTCAGTCAGGAATGTGGTCCTTCCTGGAAATTTTGCTTGGACTTACGTCAGCGTTTCCGTTCTTTGCTGTGCTGGAAAGCAGCAGTTCTGCTCATCTGTGTGTTGTAAAAGTGCTTGCACCTTCATGGGGGAAAGAGGTGTCAGGGAAAGGTTCTGCATCCTGTAATTACTACAGAGAAGGACATTAGATGGTAGGCACATATTGTCCCAAGCATCCTCACTTCTCCAACATGTGCGCTCCACAGATGTCACACTTGCATTGTGTTCTGCAGCCAACTTCAGGTTTCTGGCCCAAGAGTTTATTTGGCTGCAGTTTGGATTTTCCGTAAGTCAGTAGCCAGCAAACAGATTTCTACCCTAAATGTACTTACTACGTGTATTAGAGATTGCATGCTTGTAAAAAAGGCATCAGTGATAAAAGAGCTGCTGCAGTAGTGACTTATTTCAGCATCGGTAAGTGCGGGGGTGGCACCTGCAGATTTATAGGGTAGATGCTTAATCTGCAAATATTTGTTCTGATGACCTAAGATGGAAACATTTTATCTTCATTTTGGTTTTGAGATTTCAGTGTATTTTATCAATCTGGGAGTAGGGAGGAAAGTATGTCTTAATTTCCTTCTGTTATAATTCAAGCCTTGCTCTCATGTACTTCCTTCCATCAGATGACTTTAGATACACATAATATTTTCATCACCCTAATCTCTAGGTTAGATGCAGAGATATAGGAGTGACCTCAAAAATTTGCAGACACAGAATTGTATCAAACATTATTTTTATCTTCAGGATGCTGGCTAAAAACAAGTGTGTTTTAGAAATCAGATTGAAGTCAGTTTTATTTTAGAGGATCAAAAAGTAAGGCAAAGGAAATCTTCTGAGCCGTGAATACATTTTTGTTTCACTGGAAGTAGCAAACAGAATTTCACTTCCTTCTGAATAAGACATGAGAAGACAGGTTGGATTTGCCTTGTTCAGCTTGTGAATAGTAAGTAGAAAACTCTGATGCTCGGGGTTTGGGTGGGTTTTCTTTCAGTTTAGATGGCATATCTTAAGAAAATTCTCCCTTTTTCTTTCACATTTACAAGCAGAATTCTATTGCCTAAAATGCATCATAAGGAACTTACTTACCAAAAAATGTCATTGCAGAACGAGAGCCTTTGTGGTCTCTTTGGATCTTCTAAACTCAACAGTTTATAGACAAAAGCTTTTTATTTTTTTTTCCTTCTGAAAGCATCAAATTCTCTGTGCTTGGTAGTTGATGTTTTTGGTATGAGAGAGATTTTGAGAAGTCACAAAAATGAGTAATTACCAAAGAAGGGTAATTAAAGAAAAGAAGCCTGAGGGAAAAGAAGTTCTACTTAAACATTAAGCCAGTACCATTAGCCATGCAAAAAGAGAAACAACATTTCAAGAAGTGTGAACAGATGCACCCCTGTGCAATCCTTTCATAAAGATAAACCTAAATCCCAAGTCCACTTCTGCACCCTACTGAAATTTGAAAGGCTCAGGGGGAATATGTCCAGCTTTGAGCACTGCTAGCCCAAACTGAGCTGAATCAAAGTAAATAAATGTTTAATAATCCAGCACTTCAGAGACGTTAACCTTTATGTCCAAACCCAGCTTTGTGGCTCAGGCCATTTGATGCATTGCATGTCTGGCGGACCGCAGCACTTCCTTTCTTTAGCCAATAAAAATGTGCTTAATATGCATGGCACACAAGTTTAGCGTCTTCTCCTTCCCCCTTCCTCCCCCTAAATGTTGTTTATTTTAATGGAAAATCACAGAAGAGATTTTGCTGCCTGGTTTAATAAAGGAAGCTTCTCCACTAATCCGTGGGGAATGTGACTTTTCACTGTGGGCAAACCAGATTCACGTTGCACCCTGTGTGTAGGGCTGGTGCACTCTCACTCAGGGCAGGGATCAGGAAGGAAGCCTACACTTTTCCATTCTGACATTTCCTACAATGTCTGAAATGGAAATAGCATTTTCCTGGAATATCAGGAACAGTTTGGGTCACTGAAAAGCCTTGAGTAACCTCTACAAAAATCGTTGAAGTTTTACATCATTTTACTACATTCTAAGTTAAAATTTTAGGAGATTTAGTAAATAACTCCTTGAGCCTTCAAATTTAATGACAATCTCATGAATGGATTGTGGTCAGCAAATAAAATAGGCTTTCAAAATTATCTTGGAAAAGAACATCAGTACTATTTGATAGTTATCAAACCAGTTTTGCATGGTAAGGCAGAGTGAATTGTGCCTGAAAAGCAAGAAACTGTAATTAAGGCATGGCAGATTTGTGGCTTAATCACAGGCAGCTACTCGTAAAGAGGGAGCAGGAGATGTGAAGAGCGTTTCAGTACCATTGCTGACCAACTGGTTGTAAGTGGGCATGCAACGTAGTAAGTCTTTTGTAGCTGCACTTTCTAGTTTTGTGCACAGAGGACATTTTAGGCAGCCTCCTGAAAATGTTTATGCATCCTCTGTAGGAAATAGTTGTATCTTCAGAAATACAAACCCAGCACATTAGCAGTATTGAAGTGAAAAAGCACGCAGTGTAAACGGCTGGAAAAAAATGAACCAGCTGACTCACTGTAAAATATTGCTAATATTCTTTAAAATTGTATGAGCTCGTACACTGCTGGCAAACAGCTGGCTCTTTTCAATAGCACAGCTGGTGCAGAAACACAAAATGACTCCCATTTGAACAGGACATGAGTTATATTGGGCAAAACATTTGCATGAAAGCAGAAAATTTGCAACTCCATTTTCATTTGTTTGAATCCTCATTGTACTCCTATTAACCACAGATCTGGACCTGCTCCTCTTGATTTCAGTATCACTTGTTTAGATTGTAAGCCATCACATGCCAGGATACTGCAAATGTAGAGTAAGCCATTTGTCTTTAGCTGAAAATCCTAGAGGAGAATACAGCCTTTCTGAACAACCAGTATGTTGCTGCTGATCTGTCATTCACGGGAATTTAAAGAGACAAAGTATCTTAAGGATGTAATTTCTTCCTTGAAAAGGCAAAGCAAACATGAAAGCAGCAAGAACTGCACTTCACAGCATGCAAAAGTCAACTCTTCCTGCTGCAACTGTTTGTTTGTGAGGCTGCAAAAGCACTTTCCCATGAATTTGGGCAATGCTAAAGACTGCTGATGCAAGTCCCAGATGTGTGGTGTGTTGTGAATCAGAGAGGCATAAGGGGATTAATGGACAGAAAAGGTTCAAACTCAACTCCACATTTTAACTGGTCAGATTCTTCATATATTACTAGAGTTAAATGACCTTTATATCACTAAAGGGCTCGTATGGCTTTCTGGGGCCTCATATCACAACAGTGCCTCATATTTACATTTACATTCAGATTTTAGGACACAGATGTTTCTGGTTGTTGGTGCAGCCTTTCTGCTCAAATTTTCCATATGGCTTTTGTTCATCTGGCTGTTTTTTTAAATGGAATTACTTTAGACCATTAATTGTGTGCCAGTTCAGAAAGTACTGTTGCTTTCCTGACAGCCCATTCTGTGTTTTCCTGTCTTAGCTTTCATTTAGTCTGAGGGCCACTAGGCAGGCAAATTACTGGGCAGGCAGGGTCAGTTCCCTCGTTTGTGCTGTGCTGAAGTGTAGTGGACATACTGCCAGAGGGACAGCATCCCAACAGAAATTTAGGCTTTGCTCTGCAATGGTTCCAAGTCTGACTGGTTTCCTTATTTCCTTCCATAGCACTGTCCTGCAGTAAAACTTTGAGGTGGTGGTGAATGGGAAGCCAGGCACTTCTGTTTCTTGCATAGCTGCAACTCTGAGAGACAAGAAGTCCAATGGAAACCAAACTTTTATTTCAAAAAGCAGGCCAAGTGGGAGACAATATCCCCCAGTGAGGTCCCTTCCAACCGAAGCCGTTCTGTGATTCTATGAAACTACACTTTCCTCTATGCTAGATAAACCCAATCTGGGACTGTTAATAACAGGGGAAACAAATCACCTTGTCAGTACCTGGGGCTTGTGTCACGGAAAAGATTTTTCTTAAGTTATTCTTAATAGCTCTGAGTCATCATCTCCACAAGTGTGGGGATCAAAAGGCACAATCTGGATGCTCCATCAGCCAGTGGTGTGACTGCCCACGTGAGGGCTCTTCCTTAACGTCCAGATGAGTATGTGGATGCATTAGGCCTCGCCCATTTCAGCAGGTAGGTGGAATCATGTCTAATAATAATAACATGAAGGATTTATAGTCAGTGAGTGAGATAAGAGAAACCACTTCTGTTTAAGTAATTACTGGTTAGAACTCAAAAAAGAAAAAAGCAGGTGTGTCTGCAAATCACTGGATTGAGGCTAAAATTGTTCTCTCTCAGACATTGTCTTTAGGTCTGAGGCACTCATTTCTGTTTCAATTAATCAACTATAAAATAAGGATAATGCTTCCTTTGCCTGTCTTCAATATCAAATTGTAAACTTCTCATATTTATGGCAGTGTGGGCTTTAGGGCTTGACTGAAACCTGGAAACAATGCAAATCAAAACAAAACACTCAATAGGAGACTTCAATGATGTTTGCTCAAGCAGCTACGTTTTCAAACAATTTATTCCAGACATAAAACATCTTCTGTAAAATTGTTGTCAGGAGGCCATGCATGTTTGGACAAGTAACTTAACTGTGGGTCACCATGCTTGCTTCATGGTGAGACTTTGAGGAATGATCTGAATTTATTTGGAATAATTCTAAAGATGGAAGTTATTATACAGGTGCTGAATAATATTGCTGTTCATTTTTTTTAGTTTAAAAAAATGACCTGAAATGAAGGCTTGGAACACATTCACCAAGGAGCACAGAAAGAGTCTTCCAAAGGCTGTGACTTGAAAGTAAACCAGAAACATCTCAGTCAGTTTGAAGATGGTTTTCTATTAATGAGACAGCATTCTGTAAATCAGAATTCCTTAATCAAAGAGCTGCTGTTTTTCTGTAATCAATGTCCTTGGATTCAGCGTAGCTAGACAGCTAGCACTGCTGATGTTGATTCATTGTATTTTCTTGCTAGAGGGAAATCTTTGCTAAACTGAGGTCAATGACAAAACATTTTTGCCATCCATGGAGGCAGGATTTTGCCCTTTATAGCTGCCCAGGCAAAGCAGCACATTTGTGCATAAGTACAGACCTGTTTCAGTTTGGTTGTTGCTTGTTTTCTGTTTTGCCTTTCTGACGACAGGATTAGAAGCCACTGGCATGTTTTAGTATGAATCACTGTGTGAGAAATGCTTTCCATTGTCAAAATGCAGCACACTGAACAATCATCATCTCTAATAGGTATAAAAGACATTCAGCATCTCCTGGAGTCCAGCCTCTAACTGCAGGGAGGGATCTCACTGCTGACTTAGAACAATAAATTGCATGAACTGAAGTGGCAGCACCATCCCTGATGGTTTAGCCGAGTTACAAAAACATCAGTGCATATGAAAGGGTTAACAACGATTCTTTTGACTGCGAGAATTGCCATGGAACGTGCAGGCAGTGATAAATCTGTTACATTTTCTGTGAGCATTCAGATAAGAACTTCAAGGGTTGGCATGAACATTTCAGATTATGGATACCTTGAGCATAATTTCTCCTTTGAGAGAACACTGCTTTTTACATTCCATGTGAAGTTTGAAAGGTTGTACTCTAAAAGCAGTATTAGATCAAAAACTGAACAATAGTCAGTCTGAAGGAAAAAAATCAGGCATGTTTGTACAAGGATTTCTTGTGCAGCTTCTGCTGAAGACAATGGGAGTTCTACTGATGAAAGATGTGTAGGGTGGACTCCTCCAGCCTCCCCCCCCCCGTTTCAAGAACACAAAAAAGGTGATTCTAGTCTCGCTTATAATTTTAAGTCAAATCAGATTGCCCATCATGATGTTGTTGATAACATAAACCTTGTTTCTTATGTGACTAAACTCCCAATAGGCAAACACCATCTGCCTGTTGAAGGAAAAGAGAAATCACCACTGAGACAATGCCCTTCTCATTATGAGTTGAGAAACATCAACTCTACTGCAAAAGCTACAAGGCAGTATCTTTAGAAAGCTCTAACTCCACATTCAGAGCATTTATTTGTTGAATTTCTTTCTTTGATACTGAAGAATTTTCCCCCTATTAAACTGAAGAGTTTTCAGACAAAGAGCTTTTCTTTGGAGGCAAATTCTGATCAGGTCCCACTCTGTGAAATTTTACTGACTTCCTTGAAGTGGTCTTGGAAAGTGATCTTACAGCTAAGAACATGGAAATTCAGCTTGTGATGGAGTAACACAAATAACAGTGGCACATCAGTTTACCCTGGCAAAAGCAATGAGTGTTGGCTACTGCTGTAAAATCTTTCTGAAGGGATATTTCTCCACAATACCAACAGGAACTTAGAAAAAGTTGTGGCTTCCCCTCCACCCAGACATTTACATTTCAGCTGCCTCATTGCTTTGGATTTTACTCATGTAAATTTAAATATACCCTTATTTTACCTAAAATAATAGTTGTGTGTGCTCTCATGTAGTGTAAAGTACTATAATTCTTCTTTTTGTCCTGCTCTAGAATGACATCAAATTTTTATAAGCCAGGTAAAAAAACAATCAATACACACAAAGGAGCTAAGTTAGCTCTTTAAAGTATGTGTAAAAGTACCTGTGTTTGGCAACACACAGCTGCTTTCTCACAGGACTGCACAGTCGTGCCAGTAGCATTAAAGGTGGCTGTTTCCACTTGACTGGTGTGAGGTCTGGAGGTATGGAAGTCATGGCCTGGGGAGAGGTGAGTAGCAGTGGGCTCCCACAGAAGAGCTGTCCAGCACCAGTTGTGGTGGTGTTTTCTTCAGTGTTTCCCCAAGTGAGAAGCACCACGCTGAGCTGCCTTGGATACCTTCTATGAGGTCTTGGGTGTAACTGGAGTGTGAATTTACATCTCCTCAGAGAAGCAGAATCTTTCCTGTAGCACTGACTGTGCAACATGTGTAAAACAGTTTCTACTTGACAACATTGCTCATCATCTGAGGAGTGCAGCTTAGCCACCCTTAACCCTGTGCTCACCTTGAGTCACAGGCCTTGTGATTTGATACTTTGTTAGCATTTTGTGCAGGAGGGGCCCATGAAAGAACAACATCTCTGTTAGCAAAACATGTGGTTTTATAGATGGATATCTCTGAATCATGGTGCTGGAGCAGATGAATGCTTTAGCGCAAGCCCATTGTTCTTCGTCTGTTTCAACACACATTCATTTTGATCCTTCTGAGCCAGTATTTCCAGCAGATACTGAGCTATCCCTTACAACTGAGAGAAAAACAGCAAAGGACTACAGGGAAGCAGGAAATCAAAGCATGCAGTGATATGTGCAATTAGGAAGCACTTGCCAGAGATGTCCATGGCAATTAAAAGTTATAACTTTATGGAATAACAGAATTATCAGCAGAGATCTCAATATAAATATTTGGTTTGTGGCAAGCTGTAATTTCTCTCCCTTTTCCTCACCTAACCTTTTCAAGTTCCACAGTGTGTAAATTCCTGATCTCTTTCCTTCCATTAGAAGATAAACACCTTATCACCTTTGCTCTTTTCTAACATCCTTATCACTCCAGGGGCAGTAGCATCTTCATTCTCAGGTGGTCTAATTGATACATATCTAATTAAAGGCAAAGCATTTTTTTCTCAGCTTGCATTCAGCTTTGAAGTATGGTGCTTTGATTTCTGACCCAGAGAACAGTTTCATGTGCCTGAAAGTTCTCTTTTTTCCAGCTGTACTTCTTGATGAAATACCATATACTGCCTTTGTCCACAAACCTTGTGTACCAATGATTCATTTATTGGTAGTGAAAAAGAGAAGACAGATTTTCATGGAGTTAGTTAAAAAGTATCTGTGAGGTATGTTGCAGCTCCTCAGAGCCTTGGAGATATGCTCAAATATGATGAGGCAGAGAAGAGAATGATTCAGTAGAAACTAAGGTAGATAAATGGATTAGCAAGAAAAATAATTTCAGGGTTTATCTCTTAAATAGGCATATTTGGTGTGAAAGAGGTACCAGGGGTGAGAAAGCTGAATATCCAGGCAGCAGCAAATTGTTTAAATAGCATTATTCTGCTTATCATTTCAGTGATTACTCTGCTTATCACCTTAGGAACATTTTTAGGTAGTGAGCGAGTAGATTCTTCAGAGTTGTATGGGCTCTAATTATGAATAGAAGGGAGAGGAAAAAATGTTCTGTGCTCAACACTGTTATTTCCAGACAGTTCTAATTTGCCAGCACATAGGTAGAGGTTTACTAGTTTCTTCCAGTGTTGCAAGGGTCCCAGCCCGTATGACAGCTGCTAGTTTTATGACAACTATATATTTTTTTTCCCTTTCTGCCTAGTCCTCTTTTTCACTAGTTCCACAAGTTTTCAAAGTGGATTATGTTCTCATTGTGAGATGTTTGAAGGAAAGCAATGGGAACAAAGCCACTGAAATTACCTAATTAGGTTAGAGGAGAGGACAATAGATCCAAGGTTCATCATCCTTCCCCTAGAGCACTCTTTTGCCTCTCAAGAACCTTCTTATAAACTTGAGGCATTTTTAGTACTTTGGAACTGCCAGCTGAAAGGCACTTTTGGGATGCAAATCATTTGCTTCACTGGCAAGGAAGGAGGAGGTTCAGCCCTTCCACTAAGAGAATGTTCTTCCTTTGATGTGGACTTCCTGCCTGCTGCAGGGGAATGAGATGGGCTTAGGTGGAATTTAATGAACTTCTGTTGGGAGCCCTCCACGCTCCTATTCCTTATAATTTTGTTTAGTAAGATGTTGGCAATGATTAAGAAGGTCTTTGATGGTCTGGAGTGCTTTTTCCCCAGCTATCTCTCTTTTGTCTTTTTGGGCTTTTCAAAATACTTGTTAGGATTGCTATTTATAATGTGTAATAACCACCAGAATCTCAGAGTTGTCAGAGGTCAGACAGTTGTTATCCTTTTGTTTGCTTGTGCTGAGCCAATATTTGGCAGATTGAGTGGTAGCTCAGCCTTTCTCTAAATTAATAGGTTGTTCTTTGTGTCTGAAGTGATTGATGTGATGGAGGTGATTAGCACATACATGCCTAAATGAATTATAGGTGGGGAGAGAGGGATCTGAATGGAGAAAACAGGATAGGTCCAAGGTCATATGCTACATCAAGAATGTGGAAAGGCCTCAAGTGAGGAGAAAAATCTCTGACCCAAAGATGTATGGGGAGGTGCAGTTTCACTCTAAAATCTGTGCTAATGAAGATTCAAGGATGTACTTGCTGTTCTGCTTCTCTGGAGGCAGAAGCCCTGGTGTAGATGCAGACATCCTGAGAAGAAAATCAATTGCCGGTACAACAATTTATTTTTCCGTGATAGCAACGTTGGCTCAACCCTCCTGGGTTCTGGCTTCCTGAGTAACTCAGAAGCCTACAGAAAAAAAGGGTTATTTAAGTGCTTAAATTAATTTTAATAATATTGCCAAATTACTTGTCTCAGAATTATTTGTTGAAAGCCTTAGTATCTACATGAAGGTTTCTCTTAAGAGCTGTCACTCCCATTTCTGTGGATCAACAATAGTTATCCTGAGTGTTTTTTGCAGGGCTTCGTTATTTGGCATCATGTTGGCATGATTGGAGAATCCTGTGTCCCTTTTAGAGTTCACCTGCTGGTTAAAATGCTCTTGCATGTCAGCATGTGGAAGCAAGCAATAAATTAATTGTTTATTCTTTACATATACTTACAAATAGAGACTGAAAATAAAGGACTGACCTGATTCTTTCCATCTGCATACACTTGGGGTTTGTTATTTTTCCCACAAGTAATGCCCTGGACTCACTAAGATAATGAGGGGACCCTGACTCATGGGTCTAAATGAAGCTGCAAAATGCTGTTTTCCACTCTTGAACTGCCTTTTATTTGCACACAGGCTGTGCCATTGTGTGCCACTGGCTTTGGAGTACACCTGTATTGCGTAAAGCTAATACATTGTTCTTGCTTTTGCTTTGCAGTACAGAATTGGACAGCTGTACATGATAAGCAAGCACAGCCATGAGCAGAGTGACCGAGGTGAAGGTGTGGAAGTGGTGCAGAATGAACCCTATGAGGATCCAAACCATGGCAATGGTCAGCTAACAGAAAAACGAGTCTATCTCAACAGGCAAGTGCAAGAAAACGCTTTCTCCTAGCAAGGGCTGCAATAAAAATTTGCAAGGAATACCCCTTCCAGGCCTTCCTCTGTCAAGCAGAACACATTCCCATTAATAGATGCCATGGGAAGAAGGCAGGTGGGACAGACCCATGGCTTGAAACAGGGATTAGTTGTAATTTCTTCTAGAGTATAATTTCCAAGAGAAGGAATTATATCATGAAGCTCAGGACCTACTGAAAGTCAGAACTGTTTTCTTTTACACTTAACTGTCATTTGGTTTGCCAAGATTAAGAGGAAAGTGAAGTCAAAAAACTTAAAGCCAAACCCAACAAGCACCCCACCTCCCAAAAAAACCCAATCCACTAAGATGGTTTAAGAGTTTTTTTGCCTCATAATATTGTCACAAAGCCAGTGTCCTGGTACTGGTGAGAAGAGATTGACCTCAGCAAAGTTAATTAGCATTACAAATGACCATTAGGCTTGTACAGTTATGACCTTCTGGACCAAAATAATAGTTCTAAAGACATGAGGGGAAAAACCCCTGCTTTCATTTTTCCAAAGTTCCATCATTTCTTGAAGTGAAAGATATGTCTCCTCCTGTGGTGACATTACACTGCTGAGGACAGATGCCTCCACACTCACAGGCAGAGATTGTTTTTATAAATATACTTTTGTGTCCTGCAAAATATATTGCTCAATCTGTTCCCATTTTTCCTCCTGCTGATCTAATTGAATAGCACTGCTTTTCTCAAGTTCTGCCTTTCCCCTGGGCCTGTTTCTTTTTATTAAACTTACACTCTGCAGCATTTGGGCATGGAAACACTACAGCTATTGCTTCTGCCCTGCAAGTTACTCCTCCACTGCAAACCTGACACATCCAACCTTAGCCTGGGCTAAATTGAATCACCAGTAATGTTGCATGCACATACACACACACCAGAGTCCAATAATATATATCTTGCCAGAATTTAATGTGGTTGTGATTGTAACTCTGCTCTCTCCCAGGCTAGAAAAATCAGGACAAAAAAAAAAAAAAGAATAAATGTGTTCCTGTTATAGAGCTCCCAGAAGTTGTGGGGGTTTGAATGCTTCTGGATATTTCTTCTCGTTATCTTAAAAAGAGAAATGGCTATAAGAATAAAACCAGAACCACCACTTCAGGCTAATTCAGAATAACCCCAAGGACTGTGTCCTGGGAGGATTTATTTAGGAAGCATGTAGTTTCCAGTAGGGCAGGTTATGGAACAAAGCACCTCTGATCCAAAGGCAGGTACAAACATTGACTTAAGAAGATCTGTGTGCCTACAACAACTTGGGAAGCTTACCTAAAGCCATGGTGGGTGTACAAGGCCAGTGGTTTAATGCTAATTGTGAATACTCTGATAATCATCACCAAATTTGCTGTTTGCATCTGGGCTGGGTGTCACAATACCACCAAATACTGCTGTACTATTGAAGGTTTGTGGAAAGGATCAGCAGGTAGCTGATCAGGCAGCTCTGGATTTTGCTGGCAGGCCAGGATCTCTGTGAAAGATTTCACTCAAGGAGACATGCTGCCATATGAGATGTTCTGAAAGCTCCTCTGCCTGACCACCTTGAGGAACAGGACTTCTTACACTATTACAGTTCTCTCCCTCATCTCTTCTTCCAGGATCCATCACTCTAACTTGCTAGCTTTGCTTCCCATTACTTTGCTCTGGACTGATCTCTCCTGAAGAAATCTGAGCATATCAGTGATGGTTTCTTGGAAAGATTTGTGCATTGTTTGCAGTTATCTTTTCTCGCCTGGTAATACTTTCATTCTTGCAGAGGATCATCTTTGTTTACCAATGGTTTCAGCTGCACTGCTTGAAGAAACCCTTCCTCCCTGTGTGCTGAAGGACTCAAATTCAGTTGGGGAAGGAAGAAATAAATTTTTTTTAAAAAAGGAAAAGGGTAAAAAAAGGTTAATTGATCCACAGATCAACAAAACAGAATTATTGGTTTTTCTTTCTCTGAGTGGACCCTTGGAACAATTCATGTGCGTCTGTGACTTGCTGGCAGCTCTGGGTATAATGTGTGTTTTACTCATGAAATTGCTTGTTTTAGAAATGTGCTGTACTGACAAAGATAGGTAAACAGACAAATACACTAAAAACAACACTAACCCCAAAAAGCGGAAAATGAGCGACAAAAACATTGCCAGTAAAATTGTGTAGTGTCAGCATGAGCCCCTGTTATGTTTACAGTTATTTACTGTTGGAGCATTGCTTTCAGAAGCTGAAAGTCTACATCTGTATTTACCATTTAGGCATCAGAGTCAAGTTTTGCAGGGGTAAGGAAGGGAGCAAAGAGAGAGCATCATAAAAACACCCTGCCGAAGGCTGACAAAGATGTGACAGAGCAAACTCTGTTATGCAGTATGTAAAATGCTACTTAAAAGACTGTATGCAAGAGAAGAATCTGCTTTTGAGCAATGTCATCAAAGAGCAGAAGTCAATGCATTTGATTTGAGTCTTTAGATAATGTACTAAATTCTGCATTTTGCCTCTGGAAAAGTACAGTATTTATGTGTAGCTATGGTTCAACTAAGCCTTTGTGGGCCAAACTCTGCATTTTCGTCAGAAATTTGCTAATATGGAAGCTTGATTTACTTTCTGCACTCAGTTACCTAAACAGAACTGTTTCAAACACTTCCACTTGGAAAACTGAGATTTTTCAAAGCACCTGCTGGAGTTCACTTGAGATTCAGTCATCAGCTGAGTGATCTGCAATTTCAGCTGTCCCTGAAGCACAGTGATCTTTGTGGTCACCAAAGGTCAGCCTCCCTTTGAGTGACTCGCACTGCATCTTTGTTCCTGGCAGCTCCAGTGCTTATAATTGATGCCATTAAGAAAGGGTTGAAAGATAAATTGTCATGAACTTGCCTTTTAAAAATGTTCATCACTTCTTTAGTACTCTGTGTGACCAGACTGCTGGAAATGAGAGCCCTAAGATTCACGATAAAGAAAATACTCCCACTCTTCCATAGTAGCATTTAATTACCCTTTAATGATCTTCCCATGTCCTTAATTTCTTATTCTACTGCTGCTGCACCACCACTTTGGTAAGCTCTCGTGACAGGTTGAGCTCTGACATCAGTTCCATTAGTTCTCTTCATTTTTGTGATTTACTTTTCCCATCAGCAAAATGGCTCTAATGCTACCTCCCAACCTCACAGGGGTGGTTTGAGTGATTGTTCATTTGAATATAAAAGCTTCCTACTCAGGAGCTGGTGTTGGTGTGGGAAGGGCCGCGTGCCAGGTAAGTTGAACACAAGGGTTTGTGTGCTGGCAGAGATATGGAGGAGGAGCAAACAGTCTTTAAGAAGAAATAATGGAATTTGGATCAAAGTGAACCAAAATGACAAATTTTCTCATGACGCCTTGTTTGAGAGTGCCTCCCTGTGGGTGAGGATCCTGTGACAGTTACCTACCTGCTGAGTTCATCTCTGACCAAAGGTTGGAAATCTGTGACCTCAATGTCAATCTAATCAGAGTTTATTGCACTGCCACCATATTGCTCACTCTGAGAGGGCAACAAACTGACTTGGGTTCATAGATGCTTGTGGAGAAAGCTGAGACAGAATGCACAGTCAAGAGGTAAAAATACTGTGGTGAAGTCTAGGTGTGGCTGTGCCCCATGAAACACCTGTGAAATGCTGAGCATGTTTGGAAGCATCTTCTTTTCTGCAGTGCTGATAAGTCTTAACGTATTCTAATGTTGTGTTTCCTTCCTGTTTTCAGCAAGCTGCCTAGCTGGGCTAGAGCAGTTGTTCCCAAAATATTTTATGTTACAGAGAAGGCTTGGAATTACTATCCTTATACAATCACAGGTAAGGAATGAATAGAACAGAGATTATTACTTATTTTTGGAATAGTTTAGCTAAACTTTTGGGATAGTTTAACTTATCTTCAGAAGCTCCATTTACATAGTGAGCCACAGACAGCAAGGTTCTTTAACAATTCCTGTTGAATTGCATGCATTTTTCCATCTTATATTGACTGATATCAGGAAATAAGAGGTTCTGACCTATGGATAGGTAAAAACTGGAGTGTTGTCCCTGTGCAATTTCTTCCTTGCACACAAAACATCAGGTGCTTAGGCTATGCGCTGAGCTGCACCCTCGATTGTCCCCTAGATTTCAGTCAGGTATAGCTCAGCAGAGTATGTGACACATTTGGGGGGTTGTTAATGTATGTTTGCTGTAAGGATCTTGCATCACTGTTTTGTTTCACATTTCTTTTTTTTTTGTTCCCTTTTTTTTTTTTTTTTCCTCCCCTCATCATTGTTTTTTTTACAAATGGACAATTGGAAATCAGAATACACAGTAAGTTTTTCTTCCTCTTCTTATTCTAAAATTAGAATAATCATGCAAAATATAGGACTGGAATCCAAACTGATTCCTTCTTCGTATAACTAACACACAATGCACTCAGTAGTGTGGCTTTATTTCAGTTATTTGTTTAAGAAACTGAGGGTTGAATGTGAAGTGTTTCTGTGGAGACTCTGTGAATTATTCACCTGATTTTTTTTTTTTTAATCACTTCAGAATAATTTGATATGTTTTTAGTCACTGACTGTAGCAAAGAGAAGCCTCTATAAAACAGGGCAAGGCTTTTAAGGTTCCAGTTATTACATGGAGACACGAGAACAGACTTTATTTTATTTATTGTTTTATTAACTTATAAAATGCTCATCTCTGGTATAGTATCTGGGAAGCTGCACAATCTGTAGACAAAATTAAACATAATCTGGGCATAGTGCCCATAAAAATCAACTATTCCCTCTAGCAGAGCTAAGGCAAAATATAGCACATAAATCATGAGAAAAATGGTTTTAAATGTGCTGGCCTCAATAATGTACAGTAAGTTTTCAGCAGCCCTTGGAATATGAGGAGGAGATGACAAGGAAGTTCCAGTTGAAGGAACCTATCAGAAACATCTGCCTTGATTTAGTTTGAACTTCTGACTGCAGATAAAACATAACCCACTTGTTTCTCTGGACTCTGCAGTGCTCAGAATGTTTGTGCAGGTTGTTTTAAACCCAGGAAAGCGTACATAGAGGTACAAGATTTTTGTGTGGTAATTGTGAAAGAGAAAAACTAAAGGGATTTAAAGGCTCAGATCTGAAGGCTGGGGTTTTAGTGTTGGAACTGGGATCACCAGGTTTGAAAATCCAAAAAAACCAGACTGTGCTTTTCAGTGTGTATTGTAGATACTTATACTCTGCTTTTTTCTTGTTTAAAATGCCTTTGACTGTCCCATAATGGACAGTAATAATGAGGAGACATTCTCAGCTGCTGTTGTCAGAAGATATCTTCAGTAGTGCCTATCACAGTTTATATTAAGGGTTTACCCTTTGGTGGCGGGTTTAGTCTGAGGCTGGGAAGATGATGTGTGCTGCTAGATTGCTGTCTGTTACGTGCACTCTGTTTATTTCTTAAACTGAAAGTCAATGGGAATTTCTTAATGTGATTTTTTTTTTCTCCCTGTCACC
This sequence comes from Melanerpes formicivorus, assembly GCF_026170545.1. Taxonomy (NCBI): domain Eukaryota; kingdom Metazoa; phylum Chordata; class Aves; order Piciformes; family Picidae; genus Melanerpes; species Melanerpes formicivorus. The sequence goes on along the minus strand of NW_027142373.1, from coordinate 3,825,154 downwards.
AAAAGAGACAAGTAGGGATGATTAAAGGGGTGGGAGCAGACAGAAATGTATGTCTGATTTTGAAATGCAGTGCATTAGCAAAACCAAAGAGCAAGGCTGTATTGACAGAATTTGAATCAGGAGGTGATCTTTATCTAATCTGATGAGACAACACCTGGAACACAGGAAGGTCTGTAGAAGGTGCACAGCTACAGAGGTGTTCAAGAGCATCAGTAGAAGTGATTGCAGGCTTAAAGAGACTTGTAAGGAAAAATCAAATCAGTCTACAAATGTAGAAGGTAGACAAACCAGTCACTAAATGACAATCTAACTGCCTCTGGGAGCTGGGGACTAATTACTCACCGTACTGCAAGGAAACAGAACAAGAAATATTGGGATGAGCTTAAGGAAACTGTACTTCAGACAAAAATGTAAACCAGGCTTTGATGGAGCTGATAGATGATGAATTAGGGAAAGAGCGACAGTGTCTTTGCCTCAGACTGTTCAATCTAGAACAAAAATGTTAAATGTATCACTGGGAATAACTCCTGTCCATGTCTGGAATATTTCTCTAAATTTTTAACTTCTATATTCATTAAAGAATTCTGAAAGAAAGAACAAACCCACAGACATTGGCCAAAATATGTAAGATAGCTTGGAAACTCTTAAAGACAGTAAATTCCCTCCAAAGGGTCTGCTGGACATCCTAAGAATTAAGTTGAGCCTCATGTCAAAGAAAACTGGTTCTAAAGGGAGACCAATAATGGGATAAATGAAGCATAATCTTATCAAGTCCCTACTGCTATGTAGTATGTTCATACCTGTCTTAGCCTCCTAAGTTCCACTGTAGATAAAGAGCAAGGACCTTAAAGGCTCAGTGGTGTTATTTCAGTGTGTGTTAGTAATTTGGAGGAAGATGTGAACAAGAGACTGAATCCTGCTGCTAGTCTTAGGTTTTTCAGTTGTAAAATGTGAAGGCTGTTGAGGAAGTGCATTCAGGCACATAAACTGGCATTCAGAGGCAGTGAAGAGTAGTTTTATCAGTCTGGTTTTCCTGTGAAAAGTTAATAGATTTCATGAATCTGACCTTCTCAAGGACCTGAAATTAGGGCATCTTCTAAGAGAAAAAGCTGGGCAGGCATTAAAAAACATGTCCAGGTTATTGTTCTTGTGATGGCAGTATGAAAAACCAGGAGTGACTGAATACATGAAAACAGGAATGGAAATCAGAGTGTCATGATGTTATCCTGGATATTCTGGGCCAGTTATGATGGCTTCTGCTTTAGGGGATGATGTTTGTTACACAGCAAGCCCCTACCCTTGACAGCAAACAGAAAGTCTGCTACCACATCCATATTAATCCCATGTAAAGCCACTGACACTCCGTACTGACTTTACCAGAACTGTTGCACAAGCGATGCTTCTGTGGTATGTAATATGCAAAAAGTCAGGAGAGCATTTTACAGCATAGATTGTGCTGTTTGCAGGGGAGGGCCTCATCAACACTGCAGCACAAAAGACTTCCTCTCAGGAAGATGAGACAGGGGTAATGTCCCAATGAGTGCTGTATCAAAGCTCCTTGCAGGCTTCCTGCTGACATTGAAAGAGAGGAGGAAGTAGAAAAAATGCTTTCAAAGCTAAAGCCAAAGGAAGTCATCCAGCTTCAGGGATACTATTTAGAGAGTGAGATACTCCCATGAAGTTCAAACCCTTCTTTTAGTGGCTGGGGCATTACCGAAGACCTGTATGTGAGGAAGTCTCCTAAATTTACAACAGGAGTTGCTTTAGTCTGGATCCTGTTGTTAGAAAGCTGACAAGGTATCTTGCTAAAATAAATATTCTGGTTTTATTGACAAGGTCCTTTAATATTGTGGGTAGATTGATGTTAAAAATTTGGGGTTTTGTAAGCGTGGAATTACTGTAGTCGGGATACGGCTGAAAGGGAGCCCTATAGGAGTCAGTCCTAGGGATCCTGCTCTGCTGAGTGCTTCCCGTCAAGCCACACATGCTGTTGGGGAACAAGCCTTGCTAGCTGTTGGCTTTCAGAAAGAGTTCCTTTGTCAGTCCCAAGCTAGAGCCTTTTTAATTTAAAGGATGGAGGAAAGATGCCTTACAGCTCTCGGCAAGCCCTAATGTGCCAGCTTATCACAGCATTTAAAATATGAATCTTCAGCGTAAAATATTTATACTATTCCTGGATATGTGGACAGGAATGACTGAACTCTGAGGAGACTTTCTTATTTTTCTTTCTGATGTTGTCCAGCTAGATTAGAAATAATTAGCTAGAAAGCAAACAAAAAAGGATTGCATAGAACTAAATATTGTTAGACAATAAGCAGCAGAGAGCTGCTGTAGTGACCGTTCTAGACAAAAAGAGAGGAGTCTCAAGCAAACAAATGATCAGATCAGGAGTGTATGGAGACTAAAAGCCACAGCACAAAACAAAAATTCACATGATCAGAGCACCCTGAAAATGAGCCTAACAAAGTTTAGCTATCAAGTTGGAGTACAAAGGGGTTAGGAAAAGCACAAACAGAATTTAAGCAAACGCTTTTGAGTTTGAAGATGCAGTTCAAGTGTTTACCAGGGATAATTTCAAGTAGTTTTGCTGTCTGATCTAAACAACTCCAGTGCTGTTAGCAGTACAGAAATGTGAAAACAGCTGGATAGGGATTTTTTATGCATAATTTATGACCTGTTGTTAGTTTCACAATTATAAGTATATAAAGCAAAATAAACACTCAAAAGAGCATGTTTTGCTCTTTGCAAGGGGGAAGAGCACTCTTTCAACCTGCCAACGTCTCAGATTAAGTTAGGAACAGGATATAAATTCAGACTATTTATGGAAAGCAGCTATGGAACAGAAAGCAGGAGGCAACGATTCTTTGATGATGTATCACAGTGACATTAGTTCTTCTACAGCAAATGACTGAGGCAAATACAATTGTTTCATCTGGTACGTGCCAAGGCCCCAGAGTGATAGTTGCTAAATGTTCCACTGCTGACCTGCTAGTTTCTGGTTACTTTTGAGAACAGGCATGTTTCGTGTTTCAGTCAGCTACCAGTTTATTCATGAAGTAAGTATCTGGCAGGGATGGTTTTGTAATTGCTATTTTTATAATGGGATGAGCTGAGAAGGGAACAAAAACAACAACAAAAAAGAGATTATTTCAGATAAACATTGCAAAGAATCTGTAGAGGTTTTTTCCTGTGTTCTCTATCTGCTTACCAGAGTTTGAGATTTGGATGTACCCCATCCAGTCTTCAGTGCACCAAGTTTTCTGCAGCTTGAATATGTGAAGACTCCGCATCAAAAAAGGCAACAGAATCTGTACTGGAGGATTAGAGCCTAATAGAAAGTTACTACCTAAATTCCTGCATTAGTAGATGGGTTGACTGGTGACATTACTGCAGTAAAACTTGTATTTGGTTCCTTTAGAGATTGTGGCACAAGGAAGGGCCTCTCTAGTATTTCTGAGAAAGAAAGAATGTGTTTTTAGAAAGCTGCAAACCTGTATTCTCATTTCAAAGCTTTACCCCTTCAAAACAGAGTGAGTTGAAGTGCTGGGGAGAATTCCCTTTTTCCACCACTGGTTTGTTACAAATCAATCCAGACCCCTCTCTGATTCATGGGACTGTCATTTCCACTTGTGCAAGCTGCTTCTCTCTTCCCTTCTTCCTCAAGAAATAAACAAATTGCTGTTCCCAAGTGCCACAGAAGGAGACCCTAAAGGAAGGCTGGGTTTCACAGTGGTTGGAGGCAACTTGTTAGTTGACTGTTTCATCTTCCAGTTGCTGCATGTAATGCAAATTGTGGGTTTCTTGCTGAGCTTGTTCATGAGAGTTTAACTCCCCTGCTTATTTTCAAGCCCTTTTTTTTGGGTGCCTTGTTCTTACTCTTTCTGTTCAGCAGCACTTCTGCTCTTTGATACCTTCCTGTGCGTATCTCCCTTTCCAAATTCTCCTCCCTTTCATTGAGTCACATCTTCCAAATTGTGCCATCACCCTCCCCAGCCCCTTCCATCTATTCTCTTCTGGTTTGTCACCCTGACTGATGGTAGCTTGTGTCATCAGTAGCCTGTACCACACAGACACAGTGCTGCCCAGAGTAGTCCAAAGGCACTCAGTATCAGGGTAGCCATTCTCCAAAGTCCTTTGACTATTCAGTTAAAGAAACTGTCTTTATCCTTTCTCCAAACAGCTGAAGAAAGTACTCAGATTTGGAATATGCTGCTGTAGAGACTTCATTATATTACCCTCAAAATCCCCTTGCACATCAGGCACAGAGATGGCATCTTGTTTCTCCGTCTGCCTGGGATTTTGATTTTCCTCAATCATCCAGGTCTCTCTGTTCATCCTCACCATTGTCCAGAGGCATTGGCAATCTCCCATATTACATCCTTGCATCCCACCTGCCATTTCTCCTTGTCTATAAATGTTCCCCTTGCTGCGCTGGCCGTTCGCTCCTGCCACACTAAGTCTGGGGACCTACTTTAACCCCACAGTACCCGCTTCCCCTTTGTGTGTTAAGGATTCCATTTGCCTTCTCCAGGTTTTTGGTCTTCAATGAGGAAATGCTGCTTTTACCCACTGGCTACCAAAACAGTGGCCAAAAATTGTGAATTCAGAGGATGTTGTATCTAGAATTCACCTTACTAAAAAGATCTAATTTAGCCTGGCCGGTCCACCTCACTCTAGCAGTTCCTGTGTTCTTTATCTCTAGGCTTCATGGACAATGCTCTGTAAAGGATCCAGTTCCATCTCTGTTGCCACATTAATGTATATGTGACCATATGAAAAACAAAGTGGTGGGAGATCAGAGAGCACATGTACATGAAGTGTCTGCCTCTACAAGCTTTTATGTTCAGATTTAGAGCAATATGCTTCTGCTACTTAAAAAAAAAAAAAAAAAAAAAAAAAAAAAGTGGATTAATTTTTACTGTGCAACAATAACTGCCAAGGATTGGGGATTCGTATGCACAAGGAGCAGCAGAAGCGGTGGGGTCTCTGGCAGCAATTTGAACGTGCTGCAGAAAGAAACCAAAAGGAAAATGAAACCAGCTAAGCCAGGAGTGCTGAAAAAGCACTAAGATGGGGCAGGGTACAGAGGGTAAGGAAACCTCAGTTACTGGCAGCTCCAGTGATCCCTGCAGCCACCCTGACTGCAATTCCTATGCAAAGATTTGATTCCCTGAGCTGACTGTAGAACACCATGTGTTTGCCTGTCTCTTTAAGACTTTGGCAAGTGTTTTGGCATACTTGGGTTCTACCCTGTTCTTGTAAGTGTTGCTTATTGCTATGGCAACACTAATCAATCACTGTGCTAAAAATAGGCCTTTCATTTTTCAAGTGGTTATCTGTAGTGAATTGAAAATGCATCTGTGGTCTGTGTTTGCCGTATGCTGCTTGCTTCTCACTGCATTTCTGTTTGGAAATGCCCCTGCTGCAGTCTGGTTATTGCTATTGCAGACTTGGTTTCTTCACTGGGTACTCTCCTGAGCCTTAAAGCCCTCCTGGCTCTTCCGAAAGAGGTGCCAAATAGACACAGCCCCCTAGAATATTCTCTTTGTTTGGTTTTGAGTGTCACAGGTTTCCTGGCTTGTAACAATTTCTAAGGAGTTTATAACACAGCTGAAAAATCCCCAGGTGACAAGATAAAAGCTGCCTCCTTTGAGAGCTTTACACAAAGAAATGTTATTGAAGGCACCAGGGCTCTGAAGGTTTTGTCCTATTATGTAGAACTGAAGTCTAATTTGAAGTTCAAGACTCAATTTTCTCCTATGTCTCTTCTGAGAGGACCCTTGCAAGCTGTAGAGACAGTGAGCTGGAAAGCTGGAAGTGGTGCCCTGTGCATTCCTGTGTGTGCTCAGCGCATCGATCGGCTGCCAGGTTTGTGCTGGAGGAACACAGACCCCCGGGGGAAGCAGAGCAGAGGGAGTGGTGCTGTGAGAAAAAGGAAGAAAAGGGCTGAAAGATTTTGCTACCTGCCTCCAACCCAAGGGTGCTCCTGACAGTTGTGTAACATTGCTAATCCCCGGCTAAGTAAACACACAGCCACTTCAGGTGGGGAAAAAACCCAACAACTTTCTGCCTGCTGAATAATAAAGTCATTGGAATGATGCACAAACAGCTTCCTGGTTCTGCCAGAGCCCTCTGCCAATTAGTCAGAGTGCAGCTGATGAATCATGAGACACATTCTGTGAAATGTTCAAAAATCTGGACCCTGTTAAAGTGTTCCTGAAAGCCAGTGAGACCCCCCACAGCTGCTGAAACAGTGGTTGGCAGGCAGCTGAGTTTCCGAGAGATATATTTGCAGTAGAGAACTTTCCGGTGAATCTGTGTTTTCATTTAGGGTAAATTCCTGTTACCATTTATAATCCCTAATTAGGCTGTTACAGCCCTCACCTTTAGACTAAAATCACAGGGAGGCTGACTTCTGATAGCTCAGTGCAGACTTTTCTGCTCTCCAATGAGGTGGCTTGAAGTAAATGGCACTTAAATTCATCTTCTATAATACTCTGAAGATCCTTGGTTCTTTTTTACTGTTTCTATTTTGAAATACAAGGTTAGAATATCTTCTTTTTTATTATTATTTGAAGTTTAGATTCTGGTTCACAGGCAACAACTAGGTTAAAGCAGTGGCTCGCTGACCTGCTACAGCAGCCCAGTGCAGAAGAGGAAATGGCTGTGTTTCCAGGTACCATGATCTGACTCACTGCTGGTAAAGCAGACAGTGATTGAAAATAGCAGAGAGTTTTTAATAGCCAGGGAAAGGGAAAGAAACCTGGCATTTAGAATTTCCTCTGAATCTGAAGCCATGCAGCATGAAGGGGTTTTTTTCATGTTTTGAATTTTTATCTTCCACTGTACCTGAAACTGTGACCTGGAAGCAAGTATTTTGATAAAGATGAAGGTTTTGAGTATTGAGAAATGTACTGCCTCCAGCACCTCCTGAGTGTCTATAGTTAGATCACAAATAAAGATACTGGAATCAGAACCAGAGACAGGAACCAGGAAATGCTTTGGTAAGGTTTTGAGACTTTGTGTTAGCTGTAAATGTAGAACGTGGTGCTCTGGTGTTTCTTCTGTCAGTGGAGTTTTCAAACCTAACAGTGGGACCATAAGGGCAACACCGAGTCCTGTGGTGGAACCCTCTGCTGCTTAAAAGAGCTGAGAGGTCTGCACTGCCCAGAGCTCTTGAGGTCTGCAGAGTCTGAGCAGCTTGCATGGCCACTGAGGTTGTGACTAACCATTAGACTCAGACTGGATCATGTAGAAGTCTGCAGACTCACAAAGCTCTGACCTAACTGCTCAATCTGCTCCAGGTTTAGAGTCTTGATGACCTGTCCACTAGTGACAGATGGTGATGTCATTCTTTCTGTTTTGATCAGTTGCTAGATTTTATCTGGGGGCTGTTGATTTTATTTAATTGTTTAGCAAAGAAAATCAAATTTTAATCTTCAAATCAAGAAGGCAGACACTTAACACTCACTAATGTGTAAGTACAACATGGCCTGGAGCAGTAAGCTTGAACCATGCAGGCAGGACACTGGTGAAGTGTGTGTCCTAATAGCTGTTCTAAAGAGTCAGGAAATCAGAGACAGTTTGGTGAGCAGTGACAAATACCTCTGAAAGCTGTCATCCGAGCACCGAGTCCTCAGCAGTGCCGCAGCAGTTGCTGCAGTCCATGAGCAGCGCTGGTAACTGCTGATGAAACAAAACCCTCCTTGGCAGGATCTTAGTGTCCTCAGGGATGCATTCCCACAGGATGCCTGTACCCAGAGGTCTGGGTTGTTGGCAGAAAGAGCTCTATACACCTGGACTGTGACATCTTTAGGAAGCACACGGCTGCTAGATGCTAATTTTTGGAGATCCAGCACTCATGTATTTCTGAGCCCAGCACCAGTTCAGTTATTTTCCAAGGGCTCTACAAGCTCTGCAGTAGCTGATGTCTGTTGTTAGGTTAGACAGACATCTAAATCTGCTTCTTACAACCCACCTCCAGTAGTAATTTACTTTTCAACTCTCTGTGTTCTCCTGCAAACACAGAACACAACTGGAGCATTAGGTTATGCTGTTTGAGTACAAATCCTCAGTGATATCAAACCCTGCTTTAGGCCATGCTGACATCCCTGTGTCTCCTGGGTCATTCCCTATTTTTTTGTGACATCACATTTATAACTTTTCTTACTCTAGGGACATTTGATTATAGAATTTCTTTAATCAACCCCTTTTATTCATCTCTTCCTCCAGCTGGCATTAATCTAGTTCAAGGATGTTCATTCCACCTTTTGGTTAATTTTGGAGACACAAAGAGAACCTTACAACAAACCTTGGCTTTTGGTTTTGTTTTCTTTTCCCAACTTCTTTCCCTGTGGTGCCTACTGTTGGCCAAGGCTTTTGTTTGCAGATGCCTTTGGATGTCTGCCAGATTAGGAGCAACACACTGAGATAAGTGGTGAAACCTCAACTGGGAGACTATCTGGATTTATTTTGGTGTTAATTTCTGTTGCAACATCCCCAGTTCTGACAGACTGCTTATAAATATTGTATGTTTTCAGCCAGCACTCCCTGAGATGTATACATAGGAAATGTTTAATTGCCCTCAAAATATAAGTAATAGGATGAACTTATCCCATCCTGCACTGCACATGCTGCTGAGTATTTTGATTTTCTTGCCTCCCACATATTCACTCAATGAACAAGTTGCACAGCTGAGAGCTAGTTGCAGTTCAGGCTGGACTGAGACTCAGAATTGTGCTGCTCCACAGATATCTTTAATAAAAGGCAAAACATTTGTTAGATCTGAAGAGAAGCCTGCATGGTCTGAGCATCTCCAGCACCAATATGTCACATGGGAGCATTTAATGATATTAATAGGAAGATAGTTTGACCAGAAGCCCTCTGTGGCACCAGAACCATGCTCTGGTAAAACTCTCTCACTTGTCTTTTCAAAGAGGATTCGTTCTAGATGTGCTCATTGAACACTGGGTGTCCTGGGAGCAGGAGAAGATTGGGCAGTGACTTGTAGGGTGGTATCCATGGAATCAGGAATAGATTTTCTGTGGTCTTGAAGGAGCTGGCTTCCATTTCAGTTGGGTTGCACTACAGCTGCCCTTCTAAATCACTCTTTCCTTAGTCATCCTGCCCCTCCCTAGGAAGAGTTCCCTGAATTGTTATCAAGTCCAAACTTGGACCGGCAGCAATGTGAGCAGTGAGGCATTGTGATGTCCTCATTGTATAATCCGTGTGTGCAGCACATTAAATAGTCATAGGCTCTGCAAAGACACTTTGCCACAGGGCGTTAGTGATGTATCATACAAGGAACTGGCACTTCAGTTCCACTGGCAGTTAAAGCAAGAAAGCCTTGATGACTAACAACAAAGATGCTGAACCAGTATCCCTCAGAGTTCTTCAAGACAGCTGCTCTACCTGCTGATTTGTGAAGTTGATTTGGAAGAACTGTGAAATGCTAAAGAAAATAGATTTCAATTTTTTTTTTCCACTGGAATTATGTTGCCTAGCATTATAAACTTGAGTCTTGATAGGCCAGCTAAATTAAGCAGGCCAGGGAAAAAAGACATCTATTCCCATGGAAAATACAGAAATATCTTGAATAGAAAAACATTTGTGCATCCTTAATGTTCTTGCGGTATTGTTTAAAGATCAATTTGGGTCTAGTGCGAAGGAATTTCCACAGCAGCTCATAATCCATCTGAATTTTATGAATAGGAAATTGTGCTAAAATTAATTTCTGACTGAAAATCCAAAAGAGTCCTCCCACATGGAAGCACCGCTGTGTTTGGTTAGGGCCTGCAGCTAGTGAAATGTCCTTGGGTTATTTTATATGGGGATAAGATAATCCATGGTGAGGAATATCGAGTTGCTCTCCAGGTCTTGGTGAACTGAAGTTACAGCCAGACACTCAGGATATTTATGAGCATGAAAACCACTGTATCTGGTTATTCCAAAGTGCTTAAGCTGATTTATTTATACCTTCATTATGGTAATCAACTTGGGATAGAATCTCTGAATCCCTCCAAAAGCTCAATAACTTTGCTCTTACATTCTGTGTTCATTTACCTTCTTGAATTAATCTGAAAAAAAGAAAAAAGAAAATTAAAGGTAATTAAAAATCAGATACAGAGCAGGATGTACTGACTGTCAGCTGCTGAGGCAAAGTGTATTTATTATGTCAAACGTATTTTTCTTTTGTTGCAGTGTTCATTTTTGCCTAAATTCTCCATTCATATAGAGACAAAATACGAGGACAACAAGGGGAGCAATGACAGTGTAAGTACGATGGCTTTGGCACAATTTGATTTGATCTTTTTAGTTAAACATGGTCTGCATCTGCAGGTCTTTAGGTCCAGCCCCATCAGACCTGTACATTTGCACCAGCCTGGCGTCCTTTTCATTAGCAGCTTGTCAGCTTGCAGACTGGTTACCTCTAAAGCCACCATGAGATAAACATTTGTGCTTGCAGCTACCCTGCTGCATGTGGTATTCTACTTGTTGCTTCTCCAAGCACAAGATAATTTACATCCGTGTATTTAGTTCTGAAGAACGTTTCTGGACAGTAAAGATCACTCTGGTTTTGGTGCAATTGTATTTCACTCTAGCTGTTTTGCATTGTTCTCTCTGGGATTCAAAGGAGCTCTAAGGAAGAGCAAACAGGAAACTAAACAATGGTCAGAGAGCTCGGTAAACAACTTGAAGGGAACAACGACTGGACTATTGAGGTGATGCTTTTGGCAACCATTTACCAAAAGTTAAAAATTCCTCAGAGTTTAGAGCTGAGAAGGGTCATTAATGATGCAAAATGCTCTCTGGAGGAAGGGTGGGAGTCAGGAGCCAGCAGCTGCTGATGGGGAGATGATCAGGAATAGAAGGCAGGAGGTCAGCTGGACTTTGCTGCCCTGACAGGGAGCAAAGCAGAGCCACCCAACTTGCTGGAAAAGAATAATGTTTGGTGAGGCCAGGCATGTAAGGGTTCAGCCCCTACACTGATACACAAATATGTTCCTCTGTGTTTCATTTATGTGAGCTTTAAACAGTCACCTGTTGCAGACATGGGGGAAGAAATTTCTTCCAAGTGTGAAACACAGGTTAAAACATCTGGGAAATCCATCTGTAACACAGAGACCTAACAAAGGAGTGGTTAAACTCATGATGGAGAGAGAAGGTGTCAGTAAAGCAGACTTTAAGGGGGGTCTGATACTCTGTTTCCAAGGGCGCCCCTCTGGCAGCCTTCTTAAGGTTCTGCAGATGGGAGGCAGTTTTTTCTTTCCATCAGCAGCCTGGGCAGGTGTGTTAATAAGGCTGACAGCTGCTGCCCTGTTGATGGCAGAGTAATTACATGTGCAGGAACTAAGGTATCACTTTGAGTAGTGCTGCTGCTATCAGACACTTGCCCAGTGGGGACATGACAGAGATCATGCATTAGCCACCAGCCACAAACAACTTTCAGTCACCCCTAGTCTAAGCCAGATAAATGAGGGAGGCAAACCCAGAAGTGTGTTACAATGCCAACTGTGTAGGCATTATGTAATTTATCCACTTTTTAATGTTCACTTCTGCTTTCTGGCAGCATTTTAACTCAGAGCAAGCCCACATCTTTGGTTTCAGGAGGGTGCAGAGAAGTTTTCTGGTACATTTTAATGTCAGCAGTGAGAAGACGTGTTCTGTACTCTAACAGAGGGGGAAATGGAGTTATTTAATCAGTGAATTTTCAGGTTTTTCTGTGTCAGCATTGTGGCTAAAATCCTATGAATTGAGCCCTGACTAGTACCTAGCCAGTGAATTTAAGCTGGAGGTAACACAGAGGCAGGATACTCAGATGATGTCAATCAAAGAATCTCTACTCTGTTTGAATCCAGCTCCTCCAATGTAATTTTTAACAGATTAATTGGATCCTGTGGGACCTGAGACACAGACTGGGCAAGTATTTATCAAGGTTTAACTGACCCTTACCTGAACAGGGAGGAGGAGAAGCTGATTTAGAGGGCTGCACTACTCATTACCATGATTTGGCCATTCTGACAGCACTTCTGCTCACTAGTGTGAGCACAGTAAACCAGTGGAAGATGTATGGGCTTTGCTGTTGATCCAGAGACACAGATGTGTCTCGTACAGCACTGAAATCTTGGAAGGTTAGTGGGTAAGGGGAGACCTGATTGAGCCTGTGGAGAGACTTGTGTTAAAGCAAACACCTTGGAACTAGGATTGAGTTGATCTGCTTTTGCTACTCAGTGAGAAGCTTTTAAACCTCACTGAAGGAAAGGTGAGGTGTATTTCTCCTTCATATCAGACAAGTTTAGATTAAGTTTCACTATGTTACGCCCAGTCAAAAACCAACAGGATCTACAGCATCCATTTCTCTAGATTGCCACAAATCTGCTGTATTCATTCTCCACTGCAACTACAAACCTTGGTTGATGAAGAAATAATTAATCAAAAAAAAATACTTCTGTAAATTTTGCAGTTGTAATGCAAAATACACTGAATGAATATTAATATGTCAGTAATGAGGGTAATAATTCATGTCTGATTTGAACTCAGCTATTTTTGCTCATACAGGGTTTTTTGAAACTCTGTCCTTCATTTCTATGCTCTCTAATAAAGTAGAAATTGATGGTGAAGGGCAATAATCCTATAGAAGGATTCTAAAGCTAATTCCACTGATTAGAGGAACAAAGCAATATAAATGCTTTCAAGTCCCTGATGTCATTTAGTAGTGTGGTATTAGAATTATTTAACATGTTTCACTGTCTAGTAACATCTTACCTGGTTATTGCAGTATATCTCCATGCAAAAATCCTCCTGATTTTTCTTCCTGGGTGTCCTCCTAGAAGAGATAAATGAAAGATAATGATATCTGCTTTGGAATTTGATTTTTGTCTCAGATTTGTCATTGTTTCAACCTATTTTAAATGTGCTTAAAGCACTGTTGATCCAATCTGTTAAAGTTTGCACAAATATAAAAATTGACAGCAAGAACAATGAGCAACAAACCCCATTCTGAGATAAAACACACTGCAGCTAGCAGTAGTACAGCACCTCAGACCCATCCCATTGTGATTTGCAGTGCCACAGCACAGCTGATTTTGCCGTATCACATCTAGATGTTCACATGGCAACTCTCTCAGTGTTGGATGAACACATTGGAACATCAAATATTGTCACTACCACCTTGCAGCTTTACAGCTCCATTAACAGCGGTAGAAACTAGAGCAAGGAGTCAGGCCTTTCAATGGTGCCTCTTATGGGTCTTTTAGAAAGTTAGCTGGGTTTCAAGAAAAATTTTATTTGAAATTACAAAGTGGGATTTCTAAAACTTGGAGATAGTATCTGTAGAAAACATGACAGTATTGCTTCCCTGCTGCACCTTTGGCTGTTTACATAACTCATGGTTGCAGTGGAAACTGCTGGGAAGAGTGAAGTGCAACACAGGCTATAAAAGTGGATTGTAATCACTCAGGTGCACACTTATCATAGTATCACAGTATCATTCAGGGTTGGAAGGGACCACAAGGATCATCTAGTTCCAACCCCCCTGCCATGGGCAGGGACACCCCACACTAGATCAGGCTGGCCAGAGCCTCATCCAGCCTGCTCTTAAACACCTTCAGGGACGGGGCCTCGACCACCTCCCTGGACAACACATTCCAGGGTTTCACCACTCTCATGGTGAAGAACCTCCTCCTCACATCTAGCCTGAATCTCCCCACCTCCAGCTTCATTCCATTCCCCCTAGTCCTATCACTACCTGAGATCCTGAGAAGTCCTTCCCCAGCCTTCCTGTAGGCCCCCTTCAGATACTGGAAGGCCATAATTAGGTCACCTTGGAGCCTTCTCTTCTGCAGACTGAATAGCCCCAACTCCCTCAGTCTTCCTATAAGAAAAATTAGCAAGGAGGGAATTTGAATATTAGAGACACAAAGTCTCTATTTTCAATATTGAAGTCCTGAGTTAAGTGCAAGGGAATCGTCTTCAGGTTAATGAATGCAGTGGTCAGAAATCACTGGCAGGGTGGTGCAAGTAACAGCTTGGTTGTCAGTAAATGCTCAGTCTGGTTTTCATGAACAGACTGTTCATGACTGCTTTTATTTGAGCAGAAATTTTCTTTCAGCAGTCTGTTGATTGGTCAAGATATGTCACATAAGGATAATTTTATTCTCAATGTTGTGTTGCTCTAACTTTTCTCCCTTCTTTGCTCTTAGTATTTCAGACAGGTTTGGGGGTTTCTCATGGTAGTAGGGAATGCTGCACCAGTTCAGGCTTTCTATTGATTACACAGGATCCAGCTCATGGCTCATGTAGATACTGTGGGCAGTGCACAGTGATCTTGTCACTGCAGCTCCCTGTCCTTGCATGCCATGGTCCAGTCCTGCTGACAATTTCTGAAAGCCAGTCTGCAGCTAAAGGTAGAGGAAGGGTGAAGTGGAGGCAGACACTGTTCAGGCAAATCACTGAATCGCAGTGAAATCACATTTCAGTTTCCCTGTGTGTTGCAGAACGATCATTATGTTTGACAGGGTTTTGTTGTTTTGGTTTTTAGTTGCAGAATTAACTTCTGCTGATATTTGAGCAGTGAATTTTTGCCATCTGATAGCATCTGGGGAAAATAAAAAAGTAGAGCTTGTAAAACTAATCTAATAGTTGTTGATAACAGAGATTCACTGTCTGGAGTGCCTTGCTCTTTGCAGCATCATTTGCTCTGGAAAATTCAGTGACTGGATCTTGATTATTAGAGTGACATACCAGATGTTAAAGTGGCATAGTCTTTCCTTTTGTTAAAGGACCATGGCATCTCTTAGCAAGAATAACATGATCCTGAAGAGTAATGAAGGTGTGGATTTTGAGGCAGAGTCATAATCCAAGTATATGTTCAAAGTCCTGGGCATCATTGGTCAAGTGTGTTTATGTCAGTAGTGCTGCTAAAATCATCAGAGCTCAGCACTAATTCTTTGTCAAGCAAGAGAAAAATGTATTATCAGCTCGTTTCTTGCCTTTCAAAGATAAAATCGTGTTGAAAATGTGCATCTCAGAATGACCATTTTATTTGCCAGATGAAAACATGAGGTAGTTTTGCATCCCATAATCATAAATTAACACCAGGATTGTTTGACACCTTAATGGCTTGAGCATGCTAAGTCCAGCCAGCTGAAAGCAGAGATTATTTGATCTGCAACCCAAGGAAATTGCAGTGCCACCATTTAAAGTGAGAAAATACTTTCCTTACAGTGGGCTCTAATTGCACAGCCCTACAAGTGACCAAGGGTTCTAATTGCACAGCCCTACAAGTGACCAAATGTCCATCACTGGATCACTCATCATGCTTCCTCCTTGGGTTGTATTTCCGAGGTATTGGTTGTGAAACATTTGACTAAAGGAAAATAAGTGTTAGGTATGGCCAGCCAAGGAGAGAAATCATTTCCATCTTTGCTACACTTAGGGTGATTTTTTAGTGCTATTTTTGTCTCCTATCTTAGTGCCATGGAAGTAGGTTGTAACAAACTCCAATATAGCACATGTAAATGAAATGTAAATTTGCTATTTAAGGAGACTGCCATGAACCACTGATTTCAGCTGCAATAGATTCAGCTGTGCCCTGGCTTAGCCTCACCACACTACAGGATATCATTCTGTAAATGGTCTAAAGGATTGAGGGCATCACTGCAAAACGCATCCAGATCAGAACTAGGGTCACTTTCAGGGGTGACTTTATTTGCACCTGGACTCTGTCAGTATGCTGGTAATGAGCCTCTGTCTCCTGTAAAATTTGCTATGAAAATATCTTGATTTTTGTTTTTTGGTAGTTGTCCTGCTAGTAAGTCTCAAAAAATACAGGCAAACAAGTGGAGAGGGTAGCCTAAAATTCCTCCTGTGAGCAGCTCTAATTTTTTGTTGACCATAACTACAAATAGTATGTCCCAAGCACATATGGCCATTACAGAACAGAAGACAAGGCCCTTAGTGACAGAGTGTGAACAAGTGAAATGGTTGTGCCCCTGCTTTCTGATGTTTCTAAATGAACTACTGATGTTAATTAGTAAGTCCAGCACTTGAAATAGATGAGACTTTAAAAAAACTAATCCCAGTAAATATTATTGATAGTCTATTGTGGTCTTGGAATCATTAACCACTTAGAGATAATTACATAAAAATACATTTCTCTGTTCAGAAAGTACAAATCTAAATGAGGTATTTTAGAAGAGATGGAATAACAGAGGAGTTGTGACATGGAGGTAAAAAGGAGCAGGGAGCAAAGCTGCTGATAAACATGTAACTGCTTCTACCACTCTGCAGCAGACAGTGACACTCCAGTGCCATTCCATGAGCCAGATTTACTGCTCTCAGGGAGGGCTGCAGTCTTTTTCCATAGAAGAATTGCTCCAAATTACCTGTGTCCACATAAATACTTGCAGGCAGTGAACAGGTTTGAAATTGGTCAATTCTTGTAATCTTTGCCCAAGTAAATCTCAGAAGCAAATTAAGAGACTTTTTGGGGTAACTGAGGTTGGAACATGGCTTACTGAGGAGTTGTACACTGAATAAACACCAGTTCTGAGTAGATGTTCTTTTCTTCTAGACTAAATTTTCCTTCAGACCAAATTTTCCTTCAGAAAATTGACAGTCAGAGTGGAGCAGATGACCTGCAAAAGGATGCTGTAGTAATCAGCTGGAGACTGGCCAGTGGTGCTGGCCATGGCATTCTGAAGAGATTACAATTTCAAGGTGAAGAGTTGGCTTTGTGACAGACTTGACCTTATTAATATGGAGGAAAAATATGTCTTCTTTCAGTCCTTACTGCAGTTACATCTCTACCTTTCCTCTACTAGGAAATCTAGATTTAAACCATCCTGCAAATGACGGATAGGTAACACGTAACAAAAATACAGAGATCTCTCACCCAAAGCCTCCCAAGGGATGGCAAAACAGCTTCCAGAAAAAAAACCAACACATCTATTTTCAAATTTAGTTCTTTCTAGTATTGAGTTTTCCAGACAGGTTGCCTTAGCACTTCCATCTCTAACAATTTACCTTTATTTCTTAAGTTGACCTGTTATTTAACTGTTTCCACAGGAAATGTTGTGTCCTGTGTGTATTAGTGTTTAAAATGTGATTTAGCTGACTTACTACAGCCTTCAGACCACAAATTCCTTGTATCTAGGCTGGTAAAAAAACCTTCATTCTGTAGTAAAGACAAAGCCAAAGTTTCCAGCTGGTAATCCCTTGAATACTCTCTCTGCTGATGGTGATAGAAAAAACTATCACATGACTGAATCATCTATTATGAAACAAAGCCAGGCCAAGCAAACACAGATTTGAAGGAGTCCTGGAAGTGTAGATGAGTGAGCAGGTTCCTGGTGTGAATGCAATCAATAGATTCAGCAAAGTCTGGCTTTATACTGTTTATATCCAAACCAGGTTGACTGTGGTGGTCTGCCATGAAAGTTATATTTTGGATTAGCTATATCTGAGTGAAGTTCAAAGCAGCGACACAGCCTAAAGGCAGAAGAAAAAGAAGAATGGGAAAGGAACTTGAGTTAAAAGGATATTAAATTTATTTGACTTGCCATCATCTCAGAACCTGATACTCTGTTTGGCTTTGGCTACAAGGAAAAGAGAAGTCACTGGCAAAGATATGTGCCAGGCCATGTCTCTGTAGGTCATGAGAAAAACAAAGGCAAGACATTTTGATGCACCTACACTTCCACTTCTGCAATGTCCTGTAGGGTCCTTCTTTCCTGAGGTACTAGAATCATCTGCCAAGGTGTAGAGTTTTTTCTTGTTTTCCCCAAAAAGAAACTGTTGACTGAAATGAAGCAGTTAAAGCCTTCTTTCCTCCACATTTTGACATTCTATGGGAGAATTAGTCTGAATAATGATGAGTTTTCATTCCTCTTAGGCAGTGGAAGCGTCTAAATGTTTGTCTGCCGGAAAAAAAAGCTGTCACCCCCTCCCCCCAAATCCTCAAAACCCGCATCAAAAAGGACACTTCAGCCTGAATGTTACTCTTTGTTTTCCATTTGATTATGTATTTCAACCTCAATTAATTTCTTGGCTTTCAAATGTAAAGCCTGTCCAGTTCTTTCCAATACAATATTTAATATCCTGCCTTTCTACATCATCTCCTTAAGGATACAGATTGTTCTCACCATTCATTTTCTGCACATTTGCAAATGCAGTTGCACAGATTGGGAGCCTTATGCTTCTTTTCGTGGCCTTTAATCTCCTCCTTTAAAACTTTCAGATTTCCCTAGTCTCTTTGATCACAAACGCAATAAACCCATCCTCCCGACAGGCTTTAAGACAATCCCAGATTATGTGGCTAGGAGAGGCAATAAGAGCTAAGAAAGAAATCAGTCTTGTTCTCTAATGACTTCTTATTTTCTGCTGCTGATAGAGTGAGAAGATTAAATCTCTAACCACAGATCTTGTGGGGCCAATCTAAGAAGGGGAGAAGCATAAATTATTTAGGGGATTGAGTCAGTCATCAGCAAATTTGCAGATGACACAAAGTTGGGAGCGGGTGTTGATCAGTTAGAGGGTAGAAGGGCACTGCAGCGGGACCTTGGCAGGCTGGACAGATGGGCAGAGTCCAAAATGATGGCATTCAACAAGTCCAAGTGCCGGGTGCTGCACTTTGGCCACAACAACCCCATGCAGTGCTACAGGCTGGGGTTGGAGTGGCTGGAGAGCAGCCAAACAGAAAAGGACATGGGGATACTGATTGACAGCTGGTTGAACATGAGCCCAGGTGGCCCAGGAGGCCAATGGCATCCTGGTCTGCATCAAGAATAGTGTGGCCTGCAGCAGCAGATAAGTCATTCTGCCCCTGTACTCAGCACTGGTTAGGCCACACCTTGAGTACTGTGTCCAGTTTTGGGCCCCTTAGTTTAAGAAGGACATCGAGACTCTTGAACGTGTCCAGAGAAGGGCAATGAGGCTGGGGAGAGGCCTCGAGCACAAGCCCTACGAGGAGAGGCTGAGGGAGCTGGGATTGTTTATCCTGGAGAAGAGGAGGCTCAGGGGAGACCTTATTGCTGTCTACAACTACCTGAAGGGAGGCTGTAGCCGGGAGGACGTTGGTCTCTTCTCCCAGGCAATCAGCACCAGAACAAGAGGACACAGCCTCAAGCTGCGCCAGGGGAAGTTTAGGCTCAAGGTGAGGAGAAAGTTCTTCACAGAGAGAGTTCTTACCCATTGGAATGGGCTGCCCAGGGAGGTGGTGGAGTCACCATCCTTGGAGGTGTTCAAGAGGGGATTACACGTGGCACTTAGTGCCATGGTTTAGTAGTCATGAGGTGTTGGGTGACAGGTTGGACTTGATGATCTTTGAGGTCTTTTCCAACCTTAATGATTCTATGATTAGGCAATTTCTGCCAGCAAAGAGAAGGGAGAATGCAATTCAACAATGTTCTGGGATGGAGGAAATGGCCAGAGATCGCCTAAGCAGCAAATAAGATGTAGTGGAAATGGTAGAAAGATTGCCCCTGGCTTTGACAGATTGGCAAAGGCATCTGTCATCCCCACTGCTGTCAAAGCATTTGGAAGAGTGAAAAAGAATGCAAAACTATCCTCCTGACCTGTGCAATGTGTGGAACAATCCTGTGACACAGCAAGGCACAGCTCTCCAGAGAAGTTATTGGGCAATAGTCCCAGTTTAGGTCCTTGCAAATGTGCAGAGATAAGCATGTGCTTCAGTTTATTAGGCTTGTACTTAAACATACACTGACTGGGAGCCTCAGCTGACCTGGGAATGTCCAGTTAAGAGAAATCTTCATTATTTTATTTAAAGCTCAGAGATTATGGTGAAATGCATCTTGTTCTACAAGCAGTACATCTGGTTTCATCAAGAGACTGCTCTGTGTATTGGAATTCATTTCGAGAAAAAGACAGAGAGGAAGCTCATAAAAAGCAACCGACATTAACCACTAAACCACACCACGTACTTCAAAATGAACCCCAGTTCTGAGAAGGAGCACTACAGGGGAAGGACCTGTCAGCTCAAATTTGTTCAAATAAGCAACTTTTTTTTTTTTTTTGGATGGGAGAAGGAAAATAAGCACACAAATAAAACCAGAGTGGAGTTTCCCTTTGTTCTGTCCCTCGGCAGTTTCAGACACGTTAACGTTTTATCTCCAGTTCAGTAAGCACTCAGTATTGCCTGTGCTGTTCTTGCATTGTTAACTACCAGGACTACTTAAACTGCAGAGTCAAACTTAAGCTTTTCCTTGATTCCAATTATGGTTTCCTGAGCCATGTTCCTCTTACCAGCTGCTGTGTTTGTTCACTGCAGTCCTTTGCTCACTTTGAATGCTTTAAATGGGCAGCCACATTTCTTTCAGAAAGAATAAAGTAGCATTCTTGGTACTGAAAAGTCTCTGTTATGTTGTATTTTTAACTGTTCCTCCAGGATGGAATGAAATTAGCAGCAGAGTGTTCATCACATTTATTTTAAAAAAGGAAGGAAGAAAGAAAAAAAAATAAGAAAAAAAATTCTGCTTCCTGGAAAGGTTTGCTATAGAACACTGTGCCCCAAGGGAAAAAACACAGCCTCGCCTTCTTACTGAGCTTGACAGCCTGTACACAACTTCCCTGAATGTCACAGCACTCATTCCTGATAGCCTTTCAACTAGTCGTGTTTCCAAGTCCCAGAATCATCAGCAGACCTTTACTGCAGATTTAGCATAAGTCACATGGGTCAGAAAGATCCCTGAATAATTAAATTATGGGCACAGGTACAGAAGGAGATGACACTGCAGATGCAAATGACCTGCACTGTCAGAATATATCCGTCATTTGCCTCACGTAGAACAAAAGGTTTGGTGTTCAGAATCAGGTCCTAAAGGGACCTGCAAATGAAAATAAGCTCCATGTGTGCACAGATGGGGAGTGGAAGTTTCCAGCTTCCACTGGGGACATTTCAACTGAAATGTAGATGCTCAGTGTAACACCAACTTAGCCTGGCTTGTTCACACAAAACACCTGCATTTCATTACTGTCCCTGGAGTGAAAAGGTCAGAAACACTGAGTCCAGAAAATCAGGTTTTTTACACAGTGATGGAATCTGGTTCAAAGATTAGAGAACACAATCAAACCAGTCCTAGCTGTTGACTTCAGTATTTGTGAATGAAGTCTGGGTTCCAAAAAGTGCAAGGAAGAGCAGCGGTGTGAGCAGTGAGTGCTGGACATGATGTGATACATTTACAAGTCCGCTCTCTCTTGAGCTGACAGAGTGGGTTGTTCCCAAAAAAGCCTATGGCATAATTCATTCAAACTGTTGTTAATCTTGCTTAGGAACACTGTGCTTAGCTGTGATCTTGAGAACCCTCATTCTCTTCCCTGCAGTGTCTGCAGTAGGCTAGAGAATGGGGCTGGTCCCTGCACAAACTCTGGTATCTCCCATCAGAAGCTGCTCAGGCACAAGCCAACATGCATTATGTGGCATAGGTCGTTGAAACTGCTTGTGACTATTATTCCAGGAGAGTTTTGTCAAGCTGTTTTTCTGGTAGTGTTGAACTTCTTTCACTCTTGCAGATTTTTGACAAGGAAGCTAAAGATCTGGAGCGAGAAGTCTGCTTCATTGATATCGCCAGCGACGAAATTCCTGAGCGCTACTACAAAGAATCAGAGGTAAGAGACAGCTTGGTTGTGAGATGGTAAAGAAGGGAATCTAAGAGCCTGCAGGAAGGCCTTGGTAGGAATCAAAAAAATTCTATTTTCATATGAAGTCTTGCTTGTCAGTAGCATTTACAAAGCTTTCAATTAGAGGAGAAGCAGACAGCAACCACTCTTATGTAGACTGCCTGACACTTTCTTTTGCAGACAGTTCCTCCAGCTGTTTGAAATGCTTTCACTCCCTTGTCAGAACACAGCCTGTACCAGACCCCTGATATTCAGCTCAATTCATTCTGAGCAGAAAAGGACTTTTCTTTGGATCATGGAGCTCAGTTCAGTGTTTGCAGGTCTGAGCAGTTTTAAACATTACTGTTGTCTTCATTTGCATCCTGCCCTGACCAGCAAGTCCTGCAGAGGAGCCTAAGCCCAGGCGAAGGGCAGATGTCCTGCAGTGAGAACAGGGCTGAGGCACAGCTGCTCAGGAGGGGACCACAACACAAGAAAGAGTGTCTGAAGTGTACCACATCCTGCCAGAGAGCATCAATGGTAGCAGGCAGAGTCACTCTCTTACAATTCCCTTGAAAACTGCTACCATGCATTTTTGATAGTGCACATCTCTGAAGAGCAGGCTTTGGGTTTTCTAGGTCAATGCAATTCACTGTTTGAAAGCAGCAACCACCATGCAAATGAAGATGAGGTCTCCACGTTTTAACCTCAGATTTGAAAAATGATGGTTCACACCAAGCAGCTAGAGAACAACTATCAGATCCGTGCTTGCATTTAATTTTGGAGATATGATTTACCTCTGGAGCCAAGTATATATTTATAGCTGGCAATGAGTATGGCAGCTGTGTGACTATACAAAATGAGACTATAGAACCAGATTTAGGACAGAAAAGGAAGACTTGCCAAAGAATGTATTTTTATACTGTAGGAGACATGATTTTCAGGCTAAAAAAAATCAGGTACTTGTTACCTTCCATTTATAGATCCTATTTCAAATTTTATATATGGCTCATAAACCAAAACTGGATCCACAGCAGAATGAAAAGTAATCTTATGAGTGTCCTTAGATAACAAACCCCATCTGTTTAGTACCAAAAATTGGGTAACACCTCATGAAACAGCTTATTGGTGCCATCATCTTACCTGAGCTCTCTGGTTCCAGTTAGCAATGACTGCTGCACTGCTCAGCACTGACTCTTGTTTTAAAGAACTCGAGTAAGATTCTTCATCTTGGTTTGCAGACTTCCAGAAATCATAAACACGAATGTGACACCCAGCTTTTCTGCTTTCCTTCCCATTTGTAGTAGCCACTCTCCAGCATAATTTCCATATGATTCATTTTATGCTGTAGGAAACCAGCCTCATGTTAAGTGAGAGAAGAATTTCAGTCTTTGTGTTGTTACTTCAAAGACAAATCTAGAGATCTGACTCCAAGCAAAATGGAGTTTCATGTGGGTTTCAACAACAAAAGCAGGCCAGCATCTGTTGTTTTTTCTGTGCTGACAGATGATTTGCATGTTGGCTACCAAATCCTGTTTCAGAATTGATACAAAATAGTAAGCACACCTGAGCATTTCACTGTGCACACTGTAGTTGATGCTGATTTAGGAAGAGTTGGATTCAGCAGCTTCCAAAATTTACAAACTGGGGGGGGTTTATGCTACCATATGATGAACATGAAGCCCAATTCCCACTTCTGCTGAGGCCTCTCATATAACTGAAGGACTATAAAAAGATTTTTCATGTTTGTAAATGTAATTTCCATCTGTTTTCAATCAGAACAGCAGGAAAAAAACTAATTCCATGTAAATGAGGAATGGTCTGTGTTTTCCAAATACTTTCAGAAATAACTAGGAACCATTTACTGGAAGCCTTTGAAATGTATTTCAGTTACACTAACAGCAACAATGTGGCTGCTTTTGGATCATTTAATCTGAATTAATACTCAGGTTAAAGATTAAAAGTGAATCCTTAGGATTTAAGAATTGGATGCCACAGATAAATGTTCTGAGTCCCATCCACAAAGACCAATGAGGATGATTTTGACTCCAGCCATGTTCTGTAATCTCTTTATTTCACTGGATCTTTCACTTGCATAAAATTAAGCAAGTTCCATATCAGGGTCAGCTTAGCTAGCAGCTTCTAGAAATGAACTTTAGGTTTCTTTTATATCCTATTGTTTCTTTTTCTGTCTTGCATCTCTCTTCAATTAAAAAATATCCTTGTGTTTAACAGCAAATATCATTATTTAGTGCTATTGCTGTATGTCAGAGAGGAAGCTGAAATCATTTAAAGCTTTCACACACCACTACAACTGCGTGCTCTTTGTTTGTGCCTGTGAGCCCTGCTGTGGATTGCTGATCTCACTAATTACATAGCTGCTATTAAGCCACTATTTGTGAGATCTAGTATTTTTAACCCTGTCATAAGATGTTTGGGTCAATATCAGAAGTTTTTCAGATCCCTCTGTATGAAACATCCCTTTCTAAAATTTGACTGTGACCTTTCTTTGAGTTGCTGCAGCACGTAACACATTGATCAGTGCAGACTGAACCACAGCAGCTTTAGTGTTGTTTTGTTCATTTATATGAGCAGAAGAGATGGTCTTGTGTGTATGACCCTGATACCATCCACAGAGGTAAGAAACTGCAGTTACTACAGGAGGCTTCAGGAGATATCCAAGGGACCCACACATCAGGCTCAGTACAGACAAGTGAAGCAACTTGTTCTCTGCTTCCCACCACCTATGATCTACAGAATTATTTTTCAGCTGTCCTGACATGGATCTTCTAAACAGATCCACATTCTCCCTTCCATTGTGACTTACGTAATAGTGATTCACACATACAGAGACAAAAATGTATAAACCATCTTCATCTGTATAATATTGCATTTGAATTGCATGGCTCATTTTGACTTGTGCTGGTACTGAAGGGAGGAAAAGTGTTCCATGAAAGTGTCATGATGGTTGAAGGCAAAATGATTGAATTCAACTTCATACATATCTGCTTTTTCTCTTCTTCTAAATATTAACTAAAACTGAAAAGTAAAAAATATAGTTAGCTGGAGACTTAAGGAGAGCTGTTGTTTCATTGTGGAACACTGTAAAGGAACCTCTGCCAATAATACTGAGCCATCTCTTGACCAGAACCATCCAAGGTATGTGAATTCCCCTGATTCCCCTGAAAATGGAGATATTATTTGTGAGCCTATGCACAAAGGCCTCCAATCACCAAGTAAACAGTGAATCAGAAGCAGTTGTGTTAGCTATTACCAACACAGACAGAGAGGCCAATTTTCTTTTCCCTGGAGGTGTACTGATTTCTGCTGTCAAAAGAGTTGCCCTCATAGAGGGGCAGGTATAACTGCAGCAGTTTTGGGTGTCCCAAAGCAGATGACTTCATTTGAACTTCATGATCATCTACAAACTTCATTGTGAAGTAGCCACCAGAATACTTAGCAGTGCTGCCACATCATCAATAAAGCTTTTTTACTTTTTTACAAGCTGAGACCTAAACATCCTTAAACTTTTAAGAAGTTTAGATGTGAGGTTTAAATGTGAGGGTCTAGATATTGAACCTTGATCTAAGCTAGCAGGCTAGCCTGCTTTTCTGTCCCCAAATCTGAAGGTACTTAGGACATTGAACACAGAATTTTATATTTCTCTATAAAGAACACAGAAGCCTGCAGGTAAAAGTTGTACATTTTGTAAAGCCATTTCCTTGTGGCTTTCCCATCAATGAATATGTATCACTAGCCATTATGTATTCCCCATATAGATATAGATATTTATCTGAATTACAGAAGAGAATAAAACTGAGCTGTGCTGTTGAGTGAGGGCCTCAAGTGAATCATTCCCTGAAATGAAACATTTACTGTGGAAGTGAGCTACTGAGCAAAATGTTCTCTGCAAACGTATTCAAGTTCTCAAAATTAAGTCTTTCATTTCCTGTTTATAACAAAGTGGTTGAGAGTTAGACAAATGGAATAAACTTTTTAAGTTACCTTCAAACAGAAGGATTCCAGGCAGCTGCTGCAGTTTTCTTCTTCAGTTCCTGGCTGTTCTGATTTTTACACAGCTGCACTGTTAAGAGGTCCATCTTACTACTGTCCAGGTGCTTTCAGAATAACAAAGTCTCCATCCCATTACAGAGCCAGCAAATTAGGGTTGTTGAAATAATGCAGCTGCCTCAGCCCCCCAGTGAGCGTGTGCAACATGTCAGGATGAGCCTCAGCAAAAAACAAATGAAGATTTCCTTTTCCTTACTACCTTCAGTTGGGAGCTTACATAAAGGCTGCCTGGCTGATCATATTTTAATACCTCAGAACAGTCCCAATATTTACAGTTCTTAAGCATTTAACTAGCTTGTCCAGAAAATACATTTGAATGGAAACTCAAAACGAGAAGGAAGGAAAGAAGTCTTTGAAAAATGACTTCACTTTAATGTCTGTAGTAGCAACTATACATCATCAAATCTTTCCAGAGCCCTAGCTACATAAGCAGAAATCCAAACCCTAGCAACTACAGCTGATGGTGAAATGCCAGCTCATATGTATTAAATCCATGAAGGACTGGTTCTGAAATTCAAGATCAAACAAAATGGTCGTCAGCTTAAAGGGGTGGGGAGAAATTACACTTCAAAAGCACAGTGATGGAATATATTGCAGTAGGAGTCTGAAAAAACAAGTCCATGCAGTTAAAGAAAAAAAGGAAGACTGCTTCTGGGACATGTGAGAGAGAAGAGGATGCATGGCATAAGCACAATGCACTTCCACATCTCGAGAGCATATTCAGCTTAGGGATCTTTTTCCCTGCTACAATGGCTATGCAAGCCGCAAATCATTTTCAAGACAGATGAGTGACAAGGCTAACAAGATGTTCCATGCAGACAAAGGAGGTGTTCCCAGCTGCAGAATAGTATGGCAGCTTCAAACCATGCCTGATGCCATGGTAAAGGCAAGGGCAAGCATGTGCCTTCAGATCTGGAGTTCTTCTGGAAACAAAGAATGTGTCTCATTATTTAACTGTGAGTAAAATAATAACATTTCAGAGTTAAATCTGAAAAGGCAGCAACTCAGTGTTGTACTGTGAACACATGGGTGTTTGCCTCCTGGAAAGGGGGGTGGCAATTCCCCATCTAATGCCATGACATCTGCAGTCCATGAGGAAGGTTAAGTTAATAATTGCTAAATGCTAAACAACGGAGTCTCCAACAATAAGCATGTTGAGCCAGGACCCTCCAGACATGGCCTGAGTAAGAAACACTGGGAGAGCGCTATGCCTGAACCCGTCTCCATCACATTGTGGCTTTGATTTTATTGTGATTTTACATTTTACTCCCAAATAAGCCCAGCTCATGGGTAATGATGTTTCTGCAATGTTAGCAGAAGTGCTATTTTTAAATCACTCTGCACCTGGCAATAATGTATTGCAAATACAGAGTAGGTTTTGCTCCTCTCTAGCAAAAGGATTTGCCAGATGGGCTTTCCTAATAAATTGTCTCTGATAAAAGGACACAAAGGTTATTTAAACAAAAAGATTTTAGCTGTGCCATTACATTTAAAACAAATTGAGGATTTTGCCAGTAGATAAATGAAAGGGGGAAATATTGAAGAGATGCAGTATTCTTTGGATGATGACTCTCTAGAAAGGAAGCTATGGGGCTGGCTAAGCTCAACAGTAAGGCACACAAAAAATTAATGATCTAAATAATAATATAAAAATGGGGTCAGACCAAAGCTCAGCTTGCCCAGTTTCTAGTCGCTGAGAGAAGTGTTTCAAACGTGTGTGCCACAGTTCCTGCCTGGGGGAGGCAGGCCTGGGAGGCTGCTGCTTCACTCCAGCTGGGTGCCTCTGGTGTATGCTGAGCAAAGTGCCATACCTGTGACAGGAAGGGTAAGGAACGGCCATGATCCAGCATGGGCAGGTGCTCCCTGCTTCCTCCTGGGACCTGGAGAGATGTGAGCACGGCACACGAGGCTAATTTGTTCTGACTAACCTAATCAGTGAGCTACAGCATGAAAGTCAGGAGGAGAAGCAGTGCTGTGTACCAATATTATTTCTAATTGCATTTAACAGAAAATTATCATCTCTGCTGCTTTATTTTTTTAAGGACATTCAGTGGCTAATTGCAGATAGGATTCCAGGCTGTGAATTTTAATCTGGAGATTTGCAGCCATGAGTTAGACAACTAAAATCATTCTGGGTCGTGGCTCTCACATAAAATCTTCAGCATCTTGACGGTTCACACAGCAGTCTGGAATTCTGCTCCTCTGAATTCTGTTTCCTGGCTTCCATTCCTCTACAGGGTTAGAGTACCAATATGTTAATGCTTTCGGACAGGCAGGAATTTCCATTATGGGTATTAGAAACAAGTTGCCCAAACTGTCCCTCACTGCCTGGCTCTTTGCTTGAAGCTGTCCAGCCAAGGTGTGACTAAACATCTTGTCCTTCAGCGAAAACAGACATGAGCCAAGGGAGCAAAGGTGCCACCTCTGGGAATTTGCAGATCGGAGTCATCTCATGGGTGAGTTGCATTGCAGTCGGTGGATTGCTGGTGGGCCAGCAATTTAAGAACAACTTCCACTAGCAATCCCCTTGTCTGCAGCACAACAAAACAAAGCAAACCACTGCTTCCACAGCCTTGCAGTTGGAACGAAACCCTGAGCACTCCTGCAGGGTAGTTGTTCATTATTTCTTTTTTATTTATATGTTCTGAATACTTGATACTGACTCAAGATGATTACATTAAGTGCCCTTGGACTGCAGTGAAGTTATTCCATTACAGATTTGGTTATCGCTGACAGGACAGAAGGTGTCACACTCAGTGTTATTAAAGTGTGTATCTAAAATGCTTCATCAAGACAGTGGCTCCAGCACCATCTCTGTGTGTAAGAAGCAGCAGAACCTTTCCTTACACAAAACTATTTTCCTTGATTTTCCTTTTCAGAAGTACTTCCTTTACACTGGAATATTTGAAATCATATTATCTGTAATTATTTCTTTATTCTTGGAACCACCTGCTAACATTTTACATTTCAGTCCTCCCCTTTTACCCTTTCTTTTTTCTTACTATTATTATATTAATTGCTTTCAGGCAATGATCAGTTATAAAATAGCTCCTTCAACCAGAAAATATCTAGATCAATCTGAGGTCAAGCCTTATTGAGTGAGAAGCTTAGTGACATCATGTGACTATGAGCTGTGATTTACAGTGGTGTGTTGCTCTGATATATGATGATGCTGAATTGGTTTTTATGGTGACTTAACACTGAAACCTTATTATACAGGGAGCCTGAAGTTCTATTTAGAAAAGAATATGTCAGCAATAAAAGCAATGACTTTCACAGAGGGGGAAGACTGTCACCTCATTAGAGCTTTGTAAAGAAGCTTTAATGACAGAGCTTCAGTTTAAGGACAAAATGGAAAGCCAAGTCAGGAGATAACTAAACACCAGAGCAAAGGAAGACTGAATCATATATAAGCTAACGCTGAATGAAAGATAATTAAGATCCGAGTTAGTCTTATCTATTTCTTGTTAGTTTTTCTTCTGCTTCTCTTCCATTTAGCACACAATTTAAGCACATACTTAAACATATATGTAATTGCTTTTATAACAGAGGATGGACTGAAAAGATCTTCCTAGATGAGAGCTTTTAGAAGATTTTAGAAGCTTGCTGTGAATTTACTGCAACTGCATTATTTTCAAGCTTTGAAAATCACTGCTTAACTGTAAATTCTGTTTACAAGATGTAATTAGCAGGATTTGACATAGAGGGAAATGGGATTGTACCAATATGGCAAATCACACTTTGATAGATAGTACTGGATCTTGTACAGATAAAAGTCAATTTTAAAGATGAACTAAAGGCCTTATTGGTTTGAGGTTCTTTTGTTTTGCTGTTGCAATTTCAACACCAATTTATTTGAGTTTAGAAAGACAGTTGTAATTAGTCAGTGTTTTGCTCAAAACTCAGTTGTAGAGATGGCTTATTTGGAGGAGTTTCACACTTGACTGGCCACCCAGATACACAAGTTCAGTTAGAAGTGGCAATTTCAGGGTGACATCAATGTCAAAGCTCAAATTGGACATGATTTCAGGAAGGCAGGCATGGGTAAAAAGTACTGGTAAGTCCCACTGAGGGAGCAGTCAAAAGCAAGCACTGAAGAAGCAGCCTGTGGTGGGTTTTTGTTTGGTTGTTTGTTGTTTTTTTTTTCCTTTTTCCCAAATGCCATAAATAACACTTGGAGTGCATTGTATTGTAATGACTTGCAATAACACATCTTCTTATAGCAGAAAATGTCCTAGATGATCTGATTGTCAAAGCATCTCCAAGAATATGCTGCCATCAACTCACTGGCTGTTGGATAAAAGACAGGATTGGATTTGGGTATCTCCTAGGGCTCATTTAAGTCAATTTCTTACTACTCTTTCCTAATGTTTATTAGCATGTTTTTATGGTTTATACCTCATCAAAATGTTTCCTTAGGCATTTTCTGACAAACAGGACTTTTCTCCTGCATTTCCCAGTATGTTTTCTTGATTTTGCAGGATCCTAAATATTTCAAGTCACAGAAGACTGGGAGAGGCCAATTAAAAGAAGGCTGGAGAGACACCCATCAGCCAATTATGTGTTCCTACAAACTTGTGACAGTTAAGTTTGAAGTCTGGGGACTTCAAACCAGAGTAGAGCAGTTTGTACACAAGGTCAGTGAAACAGGAGCTGTTTCTTACCCTTTACATAAGCAGAACTTGAGTACTGCCCTGCACAGGAATGTAACTAGGGCTGTGCAGGAGCTGGGAAGCTCAGCCCAATCTGTTTTCAGACTCCTCTCAAAGTCTGAAAGATCTGGAGCAGAACCAAAGAGTTCATCTCTGGGCATAAATTTCATGAAGCCTGGAGCTGCTCAGATCTAAGGTTGAGGAAACCTATTCATAGTATTTTCCATACTGTGATAAATATATGAGCTTCAGTCTTTGTGACTGCACAAGAGCATCAAATGTGCAGCAGCGATGTGCAGAGCTTCTTACAAACAAGTCGAGGAAGAGTTCAGTCTCCTAACCCAGTAATTAGAATCATACAATTGGCTCAGTTGGAAAAGCCCTTTAAGATCATCCAGTCCAACCATTCTCTAACTCTAACAAGGCTGGGGCTAAACCATGCCTCTCAGCACCGTATCTCCTCCTCTTTTAACCACCTTCAGGGATGGGGATTCAATCACCTCCATGGGGAGCCTGTTCCAGTCTTTGAGAATCCTAATTAAGGAATAGCATAACAGCCAAATGATATTTTTCAGAGTATTGACCTTCTATGTGTTTAATACTTAACAAGGAAAAAAGAGTTCCAGAATGTCCAGCTGCCCAAAGGTGAATGGTTTCTGTACATGGTCCCAAATGGCTTCCATGCTAGTCAAAGCCAGTGTAGGTAACAGATTCACTTCAGTGCGAGCTGAACTACAAGACCTTCAGGGTCAGCATGTCTGACTCTAGGGCATGTGGTTTCAGACAGAAAACTGTCAGAATATTTTCCACTTTAACTCATGTTGTAAAACTACTGTGCTGCTTCTCTGAGATGTTTTTGTTTAACCTTCTCCTTGTTTCCCAGGTGGTCAGAGATATACTCTTGATTGGTCACCGGCAGGCTTTTGCCTGGGTTGACGAGTGGTACGGTAAGTATCCTCCAAACCTGGCCCATTTCAAAGGGCTGATGCAAAGCTTATGGTCATTAACAACAGATTTCCATTTGTATTCATGGATTGTCAGGTCCCAGTATAAGTTGTTCATAAGATGGAACTGTGTTCAGTTGCTTTGGAACATATGGAGCTCATGTAGAGCAGGTTCTTTGTTACAAGAGTAGGCTGGAGTTTGGGCAGCCAGTAGGCAGCACACAGCAATAGCTTTCTATCCCATGTGTGTCACCCCACACCGTAGGCAGGCAAAAGCTGCCCCTGCCAAGAGCCATCTATATGGAGAACCATATGCAGGTTTGAATAAAGTTTCTTATTAAGCCTGCATTAGGATGCAGTCATTTCCATACTGCAGCCTTCTAAGGCCTCTGATCCAACAAAGTTTCAACTTTTTACTTAAGTTCTAAACTTAATACGGATTGCAGTGAAGAAAAGATGGAGCTCTAATGCCCTTACTGACAAAATGGATATGAACATAAAGCCTACTGGGTCTGATTCAACAGCAGCTGCATGCAAAAGTGTTCTGAATGCAGGAACCAGCTGTAGGAATGGGCACTTTTAATAGCACACAGTCATCTGAATAGCTAAACCAGGCAACTGCAGTTCATAAAATGGGCTCAGGGAGTTAGTGCCTTTCCCATCTATTTTCATGAAAGTGTGCCCATAATCATAGATACCTGGAGAGCAGGTTCTAAGGTGTTCCTTAACACATGATAGGAATTAGGGAATATATTTAGGATTTGGTTTAGACCTTTTTTAACCCTCGGGAAACACCATTTGGGATAGTTCATGGGAAAGAATTACACCTGGTTTTCATCAAAGCTCAGGAACATTCTGCATTACTTAGAAAGAGTCACTTAGCCCAGCTGGGGCAAACACACTCATCTCCAGTGACCTCATAAACCTGCAGAATTTGACACTAGAATATGAACTCATTCTGCTGATTTCTTGAAAACACGCTTAAAAAATTGCTTTGGAAATCATGATGGCCTCATAAATACTGCCTAAAAATCTTGTGTTGTAAAGGTCATCATAATGTTGAAATTCACTAAAAACGTCTAATGTTTGGGGATAGCTATAAACTAGGAAGAGAATTTTGTACCCAGTCAGAAAGAGTTTTTAAGAGATTTTTTCCCCCACATTTTTTACCTGACATACAGTGATCTGTTCTTTTGCCTGTAGAAGGTCAGAGAGACTGATGATTGGAAATAAAGAAGCCTCCCTTCACATAAAATTTGAGCCCAAATCTCCCCAAAATATCTATTCAAGTGAGACAGCAAGAAATGGTACTGGGAGGCAAAGAGTCATCTGCCCTTTAGCAGAGTTAATGATAATTAGTGAGTAGTGATGAACTTAAACATAGGGAATAGGTTTAGCCTAAAACATTTAACCACAGATTTTCCCATCTTCCCCCTGAACACACCCTGTCAGAAATACTCTTTCCTCAAGTGAAATACTGCACTGCACAATTATCTGGTGGAGCCTTACTGTCGTGGTGAGTATTTTTACTAAACTGATGGTGTACTTAATTATCAGGCTAAGTACAACAGACTTACGAATCTGGGCTCACTAAACTACATAGGAATAAAGGTTAGGATTTATCTATCAAGATTTATTGGGAATTAAAAGGGCAGAACGTTTCTTTAGGCAACTCTGTGTGCTGCCTGCAGCCCTTCTACACTGCAGACATCACTTGGCAAGACTTGCTGACTAGAAACTGAGCTTCTCATTATCCCAAATGAGTGAGATCCCACCTGTGTACATCCATAAGCTCAGTAAAACTCTTGGGGTGCTGCTCTTGATATCTTTGTGTGCAGGGAGAGTTTTTCAGACATAAAACATTTAAAGCATCTGTGTGTCTTCAGCATGTCACCATCTTCTGAAAGAAAAGTTCGGGAAAGACTTGGGGGTGATGTTAGTCAAATGATGAGTGTAATAAAGTCAATTATTAAACCTGTTCTGTTATGGATATTACTGACTGATTGCTGAGGCTGTAAGTATGACTGTCTTGTCACTAACTTTACTAAACTGCAATGGGCTTTATTATTCAGAAAAATCTATCTTCATAGTGCCATTTACTAATAAAGAGCATGTTCTCTGCTTGGCAAAGTGCATCCTTAGCATGTTACTGACATTGCTTATGAGCTTGTTTTTCATTCCAGATAACAGTAAAAGACTAAAAGAGATGGGTTAGTGGTATTCTCTGTTACCTTGTGATCAAAATTCTAGAGTGTGTCTCATTTTCTGTGGTGAAGTATTACTTTGTGCTACCAAAGGAACAGATAAAGTCCTATCTTCCCTTAGAAGCTGTCTCTCAAAATGCAGCAAGAGCCTCATATCACATAACAAGCAGTGGTGTGATGTCAAAATTGGCAATTGCAAGTGGCATGCAATTAACTTGAGACAAATGATAGCCTCAAGAGCAAAGCACCACATGCATTACCAAAAAACACTCAATGCTAATAGAACACTCCTTAAGTTTTATAAGTAAGAAGTTGGTGGTGGTTGCATGATCATCAAGCAGCTGATGGCTGTTTTCATGAGGCTCTGAAGTTATCCAACCATTGCCGAGACCAGACTAAAATTCTGCCAGCCCTCAAGTTGAGGCACACCTTACTCCTGAGTAGATTTATGATGTGGATACTCAGAAGGGTAAGATCATACATCAAGTAATTGGATTCTTTCTTTTCACTGGAAGTGTGGTTTAGGACAAATCTTTTTAATATCTGTAATAATTGCTTGAAGTTACATCGCAAGCACCTAACAGACTCAGCCCTCATTTGACACCACCAGGCATGCCTAGACAACGAGCAATGATCCCACCACTAGAATCAGCCTGACTTGTAGAATATTTCTGATTCTTCTAACTCTTTAAATTGCTTTGAGGCCACAAAACTGTTAACATGTTCACTATTAAGTCACTTACCACTATAATTAAGTGTTAGTTTCTGGAATCTAAGCTGATGCGTGTTGTAACAGTGAAAATGTTTGCTGGTTAGGAGATGTCTTAAGCAAAGCTAACATAAAAAAAAAGTCTTTTTGAAAGGGCCTGGAAAGGTAAGTGAATATTTCTAATATTTCTGTATCTATCCTGTTCTTTCTTCAGGATCTTCTAAAGGCTTTTTAGAAGATCCTGGCCTGTGCCCAGGCCTGCACTTCAATACTTTTTGCCTACCTTACGTTACATGGATACTCCTAAACAATTTCCACTCCTTCCTGTTCTCTGACCCCTTTGACTTAACCTTCACACCTTCCTTGGCTGACTCAACTACCTTTATGAGGCAATTTTCATAAAGCTAGTTCCTCCATGCTTTCTTGTAAACCCTTTTTTTTTGGCTTCTGCTGAAAACCTGTTCCTAGAGCCTTCTCCTTAAAAAGAAATGAACTTTGCACTGAAATCAATGGAAAATGCCAATGATTTTGAACTTTTTACAGATATGACTATGGATGATGTTCGAGAATACGAGAAAAATATGCATGAAAAAACCAACATTAAAGTTTGCAACCAACATTCATCTACTGTGGATGAAATAGAGAGCCATGCCAAAGCAAGAGTATGTCACCTTTTAAAACATATTGCCCCTCTTCAGCTAATACACCTGCACAGATCAGAGCAGAGCAACCAACTGAGCTTGCTGGCCAGGCAGTGGAATTTTGGGGAGGCTTTGCTTCAGCAGGAACAGAATCTTTCTCCACGAAGGCCAATCCCACCTTTCCTTTGCAGTGTAAACTGTCCCTGCTGTAAGAAAGTGTGGAGCTGGGCTCACATACAGCTTCCTGTCTTCCAGGAGAACAAAACTCTCAGATTTCAGCTGGATGCACAAAGGGGAAGTTAAGCAAGAGGTTTACTTTCTGTTATTGGAATAGTTAAAAAGATGCAGGAGTTCAGAGAGCTTCAGTCAAAGAGCCAGGAACATGGGGAGTGGAAAATTTATATGGAACTGATAAAATAATTTGTTTCACCAGGAAAAAAAACCCAAAACTAGTGAATTATTCACTTTTTTTCCCAACCAATTTTCATGTTTTCATTGATTAGTTACCAACAAGGTGAGAAGTATCTTTGGAAGTATAGAGCAGCAGTTTTTGCAGAAGGGCAGCTTTATGTATAGCTGCTTTGGTTCAGATTATGGACATTTCATAAAGTATTTAAGTTCCTCATTTGGGAACCTCAAGCAGAGGCCTAAAATTATAAATTATCACTCTGCAGAAAGAAAAGATGCAGTGATTTTTAGTTCTGAAACGTCATTATTCCTTTGTTTATATTAACTGGGATATAGAACTTGTGATGGTTTTACTCGGGTAAGGAGTGTGGGGCCAAGCCTGAAGGGCTTGAAGTCTTGTCTTTGTTCGTAGTAAAAACTGTCAGCAGGCTGAGAAGCTGTTGTCTAAGTAATAACCCATAATGCTTGTCTTTGTAAGGCTGCAGCTCCACTGACATCAGGGTTACTCCTTAGCTGAGCAGTAAATTGAGACTCAGTTGTGATTTGGGCTCTGCACTTCAGGATTTGGTTTTGAATGAAGCCTCCCATCCTTAGTTCCCATGTGGAAAAATTGCCATTGAGGTCAGAACAGAATTTGTCATTAATTGAAAAGTCTGAACCTTCTTAGCTCAGGGTAAGGACTTGTTTTACCCAAGTGTACATCATAAGAGAAGGGAATTTAAAGCAACTATAAGCTAAAAAGCAGAAGTCAATTGAAAGGACAGTAAGTATGTCATGTCTGAATTAAAAATGTACAGTGTTGGAGGCTACTACTTTGCAAGACTTTAATCAGTCTTCACTTAAATGGCCAGTAAACTGAGAAATGTTCCTGTCCTTTTTCACTTACTTGTCTGAGACAGCTTTTGTTTCATGTTGGACAGAAGTCCTCAGTGGAAAAGAGCTGAAATGAATGCATGGGCTGCCTTTGATGTCAGGCTGCTTTTAAACCCTTTGAGTTCAGAAACACTACACACACTGTTACTGGGTGTGAAACAAAATGCAAATCAGCAAAACAGGTTCAAATCTCTCTCCAACATAAGTAGGTACAGTTCCTCTGGGACCATCTGTTTATTTCCACCACTTATCTCAGATGTGAAAACAGCTCAGTCCTCACTCCTAATAAGCAGCAGTGTAGGCTGAAAAGGTCCCTGGAATGTCATCTGCAGGGGAGAGGATAGGCAGCTGGCAACAGGAGTGGTTTTGTTTGTTTAATATGGTGTTGTAATACAACATAAAGCTGCTTCTCCATGACTTTTGCAGCCAAAGCTACAGATGCATGCAGCTGGTATAGTAAAAAGTAAAAGCTGGTACAGTAAAAAGTGTCAATGTACTGAAAGTGTAGGATCTTGCTGTACCCATGGTAAAGCAGCCTTGCCAGTCCTGTGTCTCAGGCTCCCTAATGTGTGAGAATTTTAAATACTCCATGATAATGGGTTTATTTTTAGGGGGGGGGGTGTGGTGTGGGGTGGGTTTTTTTGCGTTGGTTTTCTTTTTGGGGGGTGAGGCATGTTTTAGCTTTCAGAGCTCAAAGGCTCTATAAAATGGCTTAATGAAATACTTCAAGTGTACAAATGTAACCATAAAATGTATTTCACTTGGCTCCGTGGACACCCTGCAGGCAATGTAGACACGGAGCAGTAAGTTTCATAAGAGTCTTGCTGATTTTATCCCCACTTCACGAGTTTGAAGCGGATGCCATTGGCTTGGGGTTTTATGGAGAAAGATTTGCATGGCTCAGCGCAGAGCACAGCTAAACTGGGATCGCTCTGCCCTCTTGTGGGTTTCTACAGCATTGTGACTCGGGTGCCACCGGCATGAGAAGCCGTTCACTGCTTTCTGTGGACCCATTTTCCGCTGCAAAGTGGCTTTCACTTCTCGTTCTGCCTGCCTCTTGCAGGCAGCTGAGCAGTGGATTTGCCAGCCGGCCATAAATGTTTAAGTACAGGTTGGATGGAAAAGTTGGGAAGCGTGTCATGGCTCCATCAAGGGAGAGGGAATCCTTCAGGCTTTGTTAGTAGAAAAGCAAAACAGCCTCAGCTATGTACATGCAGCTGTGACTAGAAGGCAGTGGAAGTCATGAATGGAGGGAGAGAGAATTTTTAATCTCTTGGTAATTATGGCAGATGAACAAACATGGCAACCCTTTACCTGTTCATGCTCAAAATCTAAAGGAAGAAAACAAATCCTTCTCAGTCCTGCTGCGTTTGAAGTTCTGAACGATTCTACCTGCAGACTGTGGATCTAAATGTATTCTTTAACTGCTTGTGAGACAGCCCTTACAGAGGCAGCAATCCTTACTCAGTGCAGACTCGGGCGGAAGAACCATTAGTATGTGATTGATGTGCAGAACTGCTTGTTTTAGGTTGACCACTTACTGTACTCCAGCCACTGCAGTACAAGGGGAAGGCTTTCAGGTGGAGAATAACTTAGTGCTACGTATGATAAGCAGTTGTTTCCCTGATGGAGAATTTGGATGGAAGTAGTTTGAGTTAAAGAAATTATTGGTTTCAATTATTCTAATGTGCCTTTTCTTTCTTTCTTTCTTGATGAAGACATGACAATGGATGAAGTCCGAGAGTTTGAACGAGCAACTCAGGAAGCTACCAACAAGAAGATTGGGATTTTCCCACCTGCAATATCTATCTCTAACATTTCCATGCCTTCTTCAACCCGCAGTGCTCCATCTAGTGCTCCATCAACTCCTCTCTCCACAGAAGCTCCTGAATTCCTAACAGTTCCCAAAGACCGGCCTCGGAAAAAGTCTGCTCCAGAAACTCTCACTCTTCCAGATCCAGCGAAAAAAACCTTTTAGATTACCCCAGCATGTTTCCTCCTGATAAGCCATGTCTACCACAACAAGAGTGATGTAACTCAGTTTCTACAATGGTCATGGTGGTTTGTTGGTTGTTTCTTTTCTTTTCTTTTATTTTTTCTTTTCCTTCTTAAAATAGTCATACTGGTGTGGAAAGATTACTTCTTTCCTCAGACCTGATCCTTAAAACCTTCAGAGAAGTGCATGCAAGAGAACATAGTTTATATATTCCTAAAGTAGTGTTTCAAGCCATATGGTGCAACTTACTGACACAGAATGAGATAGTCTGAGGGGAACCCCATCAAAGAAAATCAATCTTTCTGTAGCAGTATTCTACCTATTAATCCTTACCGATCTCTTAGCATTTATAATTAGGAGTAGGTATTAGTACAGCTGCCAAGGATTTCTGAGGCAAATCAGTGCCAACTAAAATGCAGATTTAACAGGAACAAACCCTCCCCTTCTTTTATAGGCAATTTGAAAACCCTTCCTATTCTCAGGCTTTTCCTACGTGTTCACAAACCTTTGACCTGTAACTCATTGTACTTGAACACCAAGAGCAATCACTCAGATTCACATTTCGCTTAATATGACTCAGGATTTGGGGCCTAGCTAACAAACACAAAACCTTTCAAACGTAAAAGATCACTGTCTGGAAGCCCCAGTTGTAATTAATTACACTGAGGCCATTGAACTATTTCTATCTTGCACAGGATTTGTAAGAGAAACTACCTGTTTCTTCTAGATAATGTATTTTAATAGCGCTCCCCTATCCTTTTGTGATCTCTTTACTCCATATTGGTGTTCATCAATGGTGTTCCATGGGTAAGACTGACAAAAAAAACCAGCTAAATAGAGTCATCTGAGAAGCAAACCCAATGAATTCTGTCTTTTCCTCACTGGAAGAAGAGTGGTAGTTACGCTGTAAAACCTTGAATGTACAGGAAAGAAAATATGAGACTCTGTTTTCTTTCCTGCCTCGCATCTTTTTTAAACAGCACAATCTCTGCTAACAGAAAGCTGGTTCCAGCTTTTACAGTGGTCAAGGGATGGGGTGAACAAAATAACTCAATTAAAAAAGGAGATGAACAGTGGGGGCTGCTCAGTCACATGTATGCTGATATAAGGGAAACAGAAGTGCTCTTCCTGACCTGCCTGTGAAATCACTCTTCAATCTCAGGAATTCAAAGGATGTTTCCCAGAAGGAAAGTATAGATTGTGGAAGGAGGAGAAAAATAAATGTCAGAGGTGGTCTGTTCCTTTCTTCCTTCTCCAAATGTACGCTCAGTGCGAAATGTTCATTGCTGAGCACCATCTGGGGTACTTTCTTCTTTTTCAAACAAGGAATGCTGTCCATATCTGTATTGGTAGCTATAGTAGATGATGAATAAGCTGCTGTTCAAATCCAGTGAGTGATAGCTGTTACCTGATCAAAGTGGGTGATGTTCTGTACCATTGGTGATGTGGTACATGGATTAAAAAGAGTCCTTCAGAGCTGAACTATCATTGAATACTGAACAATCAGTTTGGGGATGGCCTTTTACCTGGACAGGACGTTGTGCCATCTGCTCAGCACAGTGCTGTGACTGGCTTAAATGCACTGAACTTCTCAATGGCTGTAGATGCAGTAGAAGTTATGTTGAATGTTTTATATTTATAGGGTAGCTTTGGTAGCAGGAGAATTAATTCCACTGCCAACCTGCACTGAAAACAAGTGTATATTTGTTTGATAGTTAAAATCCTGTATCTAGCAAAATCTGGGAGCCCTCTGTTAAGTTAGCTGTGGTCTGACTTCATGCATTCTCCCATTTACTGTTCATGTTTTGCTTTGCTCTTCCTCTTGGAGCTGATAATTCTGTGTGATTAGTAACCTAATGGGTGATGATTTGTTTGAAAAGAAGCCTCTGTAATGAAGCAAACACAACTTTCCTACGCTGGTCTATGATTTCAGCTTAAGAAGTGTGCAGCTTGTATATTCATTATTATAACTGGTCAAATATTTTCATTATGATTATTTATTTAGTAGCAGGATTGGAACATTGGCAGAGAAGGGAAGCTTTTGAAAACATAAAGCATTGTTTGCCTGGGTTTTCATTTCCTGAATTTGATCTATATAGAGAGAGTTTTGGTCTGCTCCACCTGAAAGCCCTTTTTTCAATTATTTTTTTCTTTGTAAAAGGAAAATTTGCTCAGCTCTGGTCATAATGTCCTTGTGCTTACATATTACTGTTTCTAAATACATTTTAGCCTCTGGGTTTAACACCAAAGCAGTCATACCCTTACTCATATTTAACCAATTGCTTCTCAATCCCATGTGGATTCATTGATTTTCACATTAATGGATTGGAGGATAAGGCACGTATGAAAGTAATTAACATCCCTGAATTGGTCACATCTTAATAGCTTCCTGACAGAGATGTAGGAGAAAGATGTCATGGGAAAAATGACAGACTGCTTAATGTTGTGTCCTTCTGCCTGTGCTGCTGCTGTGGCCATTCCCCTGAGCAGTGCTGGGTTTATTGACTGCTGGAAACAAGGATTGCCGTCAGCTATGTTGCCTCCATGTTCCTTCCTAATGAAGGCAAAGAAAAGGATCTGTAATGTTTCATTGTTCTGAATAAGAAATACCCCAGGCTTTTCATTGCCTCTGCTCTGCTCTACTTTGCTTTCCCCACCAGTCATTACCCGTTTGGTTGGTATGATCTTTAAAATATCTTTTTCTGTTTGGTTGGGTTGGTTTGGTGGTTGTTTTTTTCAGTACTTAGAGCAGCCTACAAGAAAGTTGAGGACAGACTTTTTAATAGAGCCTATTGCAACAAGACAAGGGATGATGGTTAGAAATGGAAAGAGACTGCATATAGAGGAAGAATTTCATTATTCAGGTTGCCCAGGGAGGTGGTGGATGTCCTATCCCTGGAACCATTCCAGGTCAGGTTGAATTGGGCTCTGAGCAAGATGATCTACTTCAAGATGCCTCTGCTGAATACAGTGGGGTTGGGCTAGATGACCTTTAAAGGTCCCTTCCAACCTAAAGCAGTCTGTGATTCTAAGGTAAGATGACTTTTTCTAGAATATTCCCTGCAAACACAAAAAAAAAAAAAACACAAAATGAAATTGAAAGGTCTGAACAATGCAGGTGTCTTCATGCAAAGGGGTTGTTTTCACAGTGCTTTCTGTTGTGTTTTCAAATACGTTTATGAGGAGAAAAACAGAGAGCATTCTGCAGGTGTTCATCACTTCTTTGGCAAAAATAAAAGATGTGATTATTTAGTGAGCGCGTGGTGCCTATTATCTGCCACAGTGACTGAGGAATGATGTGATACAGCCCTGCTAGGGCTTGAGGAGGAATTTTTCATCAAGGAGAATGCCATTCAGGGCAAATAACATGATCGGTTTGTTTGTTAAAACCTTCTCCCAGGCTTGCTCCTACTTTTATCTATTTCTTGTGGAACAATCATTACAAAATAGCTGACAATTCATTGCAGTCTTTGGAAGGGCAGATCTCCTAAGAAATTAAAAGGGAGGCATTGAGAAAGAGAAGGAGGAGCAGCACATTCCTGAAACACATACTTTATAGGATTTCTTATGAATGTAATGGTTAATTTTGTAAATGACTGGATAAATCCTATGGAAATTAATTATTTGACCTTATTCTTTGCCTTTTTAAAAAATTATTATTACTCTGGAAGGTGATTTTGTGACTTCTAATAGCCAGTTTGCATTAATTGCTGCTGTAGAGATTTTGAAATGGAAATGTTTGTTCCTTGACTTTTAGTTTGTTTCTTTAAAACTGCTTTGAAGCTTGCTGCACTGTAACTTGAAAACAATGTGCTGTCATTTGAACCAAGCCAGGTGTATGTGCTTCTTATGAGCTAGTGAGTGCAGTAAGAGAGAATTCATGATCTTGTCAATAGGAGCTTTTCTGTTCCCATTGTTTGGACTTGGGTTTATATGTGTAAGTTAAAATTGCTACTAAGTCTAACAATGTTTTGCTTTAAATGAGCAGCATGGTCATTGAATTACAATCTCCTGTAGTTTTGTGGTATCACTAAGCCAGGTTTCATTGTTTTATTTCATTTCTGTGACTCTGAATGTCCAGTAATTAATTCCTTTTACCTAGACCAATGATGGCTACATTAGGCAATGCATCACCACCATCAAAGAAGGACCAAGTTTTGAAATGCTCTGCATGTTAAATACTGCAGGGCTAAGCAGGAGAATTTGATTGTCCGATGTCTCATTCATATCATTGAGTTTCTGATTTTTCCAAGTTATTTATTATTTTAATATTGTATTTTTCCTTTCATTTTGTTGTAAATAAACTACCAACGACTATTCTTTACAGCTGTTGCTCTTTTCATTTACCAGCTCTCCTCTAGCAAGGAGCATGGCCATTAGCGTTTCTGCTCCCAACTCTGCGTTTCTGCTCCCTCAAAATTAAATAGCACAAAAAACTGGCTTTGTGAGGAAAATTCAAACCATTTACATCACCTACTAGGTTTTGTGGTGCCTCAGATTTTTAACGATTCTCTCAGGGCAGGTGCCCTATCAGGCTGGCATAGCCCATTCAGTTGCAAATGACCATTTGGTTGACAAGTTTTTCAGTGAGGGATCCAATTGTTTACGCAGGGTTTGGGAGCCTAGTGTTGTAGTAAATACTGGGAAAGAGACACTCTAAGCCTCTCAGAATGTCGTTTCATTTTAGTCAACACAAATCTGTCATGTAGCATGATTCTTTAGGCTTTTCAGCAAAGGCTTACTCCATGGAGATAAAAGCATTCCCTCCACCAGTAGCCACTCAGTAATGTAGGACAGGACACAAGGAATAAGCACAGCCCTAGAAAATGTTTAAGGTAGAAATCACACAGTTCCAAAGAGACAGAAACCATGAGGCCGTGTGTGGCCTCAGGTCTGCAATAAGGACATCCCTTGCTGCTTCAGTGCCATGAAAACCCCGTTGAGGTAAGCATGCGTGGGCCATGTTCCACTTGCAACAAGTTCTAGCCACCAAAGTGAGGTTGTGCGTCCTCCATAGGGTGGAATTACACGTGAAGCAAGCAGATATGCCAGTGCAAGGACCCCGTGATTACAGTGCAGGCAACACACGCTCCCCGAGTGTGGTCAACAGCTTACACAGCTGTGCACCAACTTCCGCCACCCCGGGCAGCAGCGCATGTGAGTGGCTCCCCACCGCCAGGTCACGCACCGGGCCGCTGGCCATGCCAAGTCTCGCGAGAGGTGGCGCGGGTCGCGAAGATGGCGGCGCTGTGCGAGAGCTTCACACTCTGCGGGCTGAGTCCCAGTAGCGGCGTCGGCGTCGGCCTCGGCGGTGGGCTCCTGGCTCTGGAGCCGGGCCCCGACCCCGACCACGTCCTGCTCACCGACCGTGGCAGGACGACCACGCTCTTTAAGGTAATCGTCCAGCCCAGCCCTGGCCCCTCGGCGTCGGGAGGCATGGCTGCCGCCGCCGTCGTGCAGCTCCGGCCTGTGTGAGGGTCCCCCGTTAGGGCCGCAGCGGCGGAGCCTCGGGGCCGCCCTCTGTCCAGCCCCGGGCGGCGTGTCCAGAGAGTGGCCGGTGCGAGCTGCTACCGGACACCCCACGCTTCGCCTCACCTGCATGTGCCCGTTCCACCTCGCTGCCGTGGCTTGGCTGGAGGCGGGGCAGCGGAGGCCTGGCGTTGTGCCGCCGGCCGGGCGCGTTCGGGACAGCACCGGCTGCGGGAGCGGGGCTCCTGCCCGGCCTGGCCCGGCCCGGCCCTGCTGACCTGCGCTTTTCCTCATCCCCTGGATGATCTGCTCCCGAAACAGGTGTCGTCTTAGGCCGTTGCTTGTATTTTTCTCCTCTAGCTGATTTTGTCTCTCCATTCCCCATTGCAAGAAATCTTCCATCCCGAAGCTGCAGGGAACGTCCCGTTTCCTCACGGTAGCCGGGTGGCGAGCGTTTTGTCCGGCTGTCAGTTTGTTGGATGTTTTTCTGTTGGCTGGAGGGTAAAAGATTTTTTGTTTGCAGCACTTGAAACTAAAACCATGTTATGCATACATTTCAGTGGATCGTAATAAATAATTTGGTTTACATCTTTAATTTGCTTTCATGTTCGTGGGGA
Source organism: Melanerpes formicivorus (assembly GCF_026170545.1). NCBI lineage: Eukaryota > Metazoa > Chordata > Aves > Piciformes > Picidae > Melanerpes > Melanerpes formicivorus. The sequence goes on along the minus strand of NW_027142373.1, from coordinate 3,780,955 downwards.
TAGGGATTGTGTGGATTCATGATACAACCTCCTGCTACCAAGACCCTAGTGGAGAACATAAACATGCTGATAAATGCGTCCAGTGTAGCTATAGGCTGAGAAGGCATTGAGCACCCTCAGAGCAGCCAGCTGTAACTCACATGCAGTGTGAGTTTAGACAGCACAATTCATAGCTTTAATAACTGACACTGAAATAGGAAAAGACATGTATGATTGTATTAGTGAGAAAAAGTACCGTCATTGTGGAAAAGCCATGCCTCATGCCTGTGCTTTATGGCACATCCTTTCTGACTATTACAAATCACTTATTTCTCATGTGAAAAGAATTTGCACTTAGTGAGGAGTTATTTCATGTTACTCTGAACTTATTGGTATGAAAATCAGGAGCAGGAATGCTCAATCAGAAGCTCTGGCTGTAGTAGCTCCCATTTGTGGCTGCCCTGCATTTCCAGTCTGCCCTGAGGAGAATCCCAAATGTGTGCCATATTTTAATCAAATTAAATTGTCATTGTCCTGTCTCTTCCAGGTTTCAGATCAGAAGCCACTAGGCTGTTGGTCAGTCAAACATGGGCAGATTCTCACATGTCCAGTTGTATGCAACTTTGAAACTCATGAGTATATAGCTGTCCATGATGACAAGGTGAGATCCTTTACCATTTCTTAAAGGGATATTGTGAGTCTTCTGGGTGAGTGTAGGTAGCATGTAGATGTGTGTGTGCTGGTAATGTTTGCTCAGCACATGCTGAACCTTCAGCTGTTTTTTGTAGTTATTGATGCAGTATCTTTCCTGACCTTTCATTGTTCTTGAAACATTCCCTTCCACCTCAGGTCATGTCTCTTAACATGTAGACTTTCACTGAGAATTCTGCTGTGTCTTTCTCCTTAATCCTGCTCTTCCCTGTCCTTCCTTTTCAATTCAAGATTGCTGAGCTTGGTTTGTCTCCCTGTTGCTTCTGCTTCTTCCCCTGCAGACTCTCCCTGGGTCAGTTTCCATTCAGTTTGCTGTGAATACTTCTGTCTCTTTTCCTCCTGTGTTTCAGTGACATGCAGTTGCTGGTATTTTCAGTGCTGAGAAGTCCATGTGTTACTGGTTTACTGTGCTTAAAAAGTGATGCTTCTCTTAAAGGTTTTGAGAATATGGAAGAATGACGATATTAACTTGGACAAAGTATTCAAAGCAACAGTAAGTCTCCAAGTGTTCACTTTTATGTTGGTGGAGGGGAGAGATGCTGGTTTTCATGGCACTGGCAATGGTACATTTTAGCTGACCATTGTCTTAACTTGTGCTTCATGATGTGCTGGAGTATTGTAAAGAATCCACTTGGACTGAGAGACTTCATCATCAAAGTATTACTCTTAATTTGTATCTCAAGCCCAAGTTTCAGAGGATTGTCTTTAAAGATGGTAAATTATCTTCAAGTAGAGGTTTTTCTGTTCTGATGTGTTAAACAGCACTTTGAGTCAGGTTGCATGACAATTCTTTGGAGTCCTTACCCTCGGTTATGTTTTTTCTGTTGTGATTCAGAAGTGTGATGCTCGTTGGGATGCTTTCCTGGCTTTTTGTTGAGCAGTGCTTTACCATATTCATAGCATTTCAGAAAAATGGTCACTACTGAGGCCTGCATTATTAGGAATCTTTTGTGTTCATCACCCCTCTGTTTACTCATTTATTGAAAGAACTTAAAAAATCCTCATGGATCAGACACTTGCCTTCCAAGGTAATGTACTGAGGAACATGGAAATTGTTTTTTCCTGTGCAGCTTTCAGCTGAAGTGCACAGAATACATTCACTACCCAATGGAGGGCCAGTGGTGCTATTCAGAGGAGGTGGTGTCCGAACTTTGGATGTCCTTTTGGAAGCTCCACAACAAGAAATTGAAAACATTATCTCAGATGAAGTCATCAAGTAAGTGACACAACTTTATGAACCTTGCTTCTTGCTCAGAGGAATTGATGATGAGGATGAAAGTTGTTTCCGTTTTTTGAGGGAGTGGAGAGAAATGTGAAGACTGAGCTCTTGGGTTTGTGTGGGTTTTTTTCCAACACAATGTTTTTAAGATGTTAAAATTATTTATACAGATGTCTTTAAAATAAGAGGCTGCCTAAGGAGTAGTGATAATGACTTTAAGCATGTGCTTGGATTTAGATGTTTCATACAGCTTTCTGCTTTTAGGTGGAGTGAAGCTTTTATGGAAGGGAAACACCCTGTCTTAATTTTCACTACTGAGAAAGTGAGTTGAGTACTTCAAAATCTTCTGTTGCAGCAAATCTGAGCTTTTCCAAAAACACATCACCAGTTTCATTGGATTTTCAGAGCTTTTAGTGAAATCATTATCCTGACTTACTGAGTATGCTATTTATGTACTTTCTCATACATCAGTTACATTGAAGCTTTGTTGCTTTCAGGGCTGAGGAGCCTGGCTCTTAGCAGACAATCATGATTCTTCATTGCCCTCAAATACCTGCTTATTATGATCCTATTCAATGGGATTTATGTTTGATTTTAAAAAAGAATTATACATGAATGTGTCTTTATTCAAATGCTTCTTCCTGTGAATCCATTTGCTTCTGAATGATGCTGCATGTCCAATAGAAAACACGAATCCGTAATTTTGCTTAATGAAGCAGTACTGATTCCCAGTGTTCTATTCTCTCTCCTTTGTATGAATTGAAGGAAAACTTAATCTTTTCTTTTTTGTTTTAGGATGGGGATTTTTTTGTCTATGTGCAGAAACTGAAAACAAATACTCTACACAAATACAAGCTTGAACAACAGGAATTGTCTAAGCCAATGAGTTTCACAGCATATATAAAAAACCACATAATCACGCTTCTGTGTTTGTGTAAGTTATATTTTCTAAGGGAATGTGATAATAAAGCAAAGAATTGTCTGGGAGGGCATAAAATATTGCTGTTTTCTTTCTAGCTAGTAGCAGTAATTTAATCTTCCTGATCTTATAATGGCTGCAGAGGCTGACTGTTCCTAACTGTTATTACTTGTACCCTGCAGATCTCCTGATAGCTCTACTTTTATTTTGCTGCCTTGCATCATAGCGTGCCCTTTGAATATCCTGTAGTGTTTCTTCTTTTAGCACTCACTGGGTTTTGTTCCCTTTGAATGTCCTCTTGCCACATCCTATCAAAGAGTTTATCCACAATAATAGCTGATGAAAGTATCATCACCTTTGTTTGGCAGATTCCAATGACTGTGTATACAAAGTTCTGATACCTCTGCAGCAAAATACTGAAGAGGAAGAGCAAATTTTGCCCAAGTCACTACTACTAAGCCTCTCAGTATCTGGAAGTGTTCTAAAAGGAACTTCTTTCGTCGTTCTTGATAAAGACCACATTGCAGTATTGGGAAGTCTAACTGCATCTGATGAAGAACCCAAAGGTAACTTGAAAAATCAGATTAAGATGTCATAGAGTCTAAAATGTCCTTAGGCAGAGCACTAAGGAAGAAATGGTGCAAGGAAAATGTTAGTTGGCTCTCGAAACTAGTATTTAGTCGATTAAATGTGCTGTGCTGTTCAGAGCACTGGCTGAAGGAAACCTTGTACCAGCAAACTGCACAGTGGGTTGCAGGACTGTGTTACTGAGTTTCAGTGTTTGCTTTCATACTCTTTGTCAAACAATTGAGGAGATGAAGAACTCCTCATGAATGGAGGGGAATTAAAAGGAGGACTAGGACACTCGTAAAAGGATATATGCAGGGAAGGAGACCTAATGTTCTCTAAGAAATCTCAAACATTACTTCAGTCTCATGCCTAAACTTCTGAGGCATGGGATCACTGAAACTGAAGTCACTGAACATAGCATTTTATGACAAAATGTTCTTCCTGACTGGTAGCCACACTGACTGCTGTCCTTCCTGCTGAAGCTCTTCACTGGAAAACTAACTCATCTTCAGATACTTTTCTTGAGATCTCGCCAGAATGACTTAATGCCTGGTGTTGAATACATTGCTAGATATTTTGAAACAGTTAGTTCTGTTTCTTCAAGTGTGTTTAACTGAAAGCAAAGGCAAATGTAGCATTTATGGTGCTTTGGCAGATTTGTGACATTTACCTCTTCTTTTCCCTAGAGTGCCTAACCATATGGAATACAAAATTTCAGACATTACAGACTTCAAAGGAACTGCCCCTGAGAACTAGTGGACAAGTAAGCTCACTCTTCAATTTGTGGTCCATAAAGTTTGTTCATTTGGCCTGAGAGCAGCAAAGAAACTGGTGGGCTTCAAAGTTCTGCTTCTGTCTGTAAGAGCAGTGAATGCCAACTTCTGAAACATAACTAATCATGACCAGTTGAAGAGCCATTTTTGTTAGAAGATTTAGTGGCAGAACGTGGCCTGTGGCAATTTCTTTGATAATCCAGAACTTTGTCACTGGTGATAGTCTTGATTATTTGGAATTGGTAATTAAGCAGAAAATCCAGCCAGTGTCTATTCTGTTAGAATAATTTGCAGTTGACAGCCTGAATGAGCCCTGCATCTCCCTTAATGTTAAAGATGTTCAGGTTTCAATTAGTGATAAATAAGATGACACCTCAGTAATAAATGCACTAATGGCACAGAATGGCTGACTAGTCTTGTCTTAGAATTGCACAAAAGGGAATTTAAAGATAATAAAAATCGAATGGACTTAATGCCTTAGAACAGCTGCTGTACTTTAAGACATCCCTGGAAAATACTCAACAGAATGGTTCTTATTTCTGTATTTAAAATCAGCAGTTAATGCCTGCTAGTAAGTGTTAAACCTACCAAAACCAATTTAAAATCTGTCACTGACTTTTAAGAAAAGGAGTGGTGGGCACAAACCAGAACCCAGGAGGTTCCATCTGAATGTGGGGAGAACATGGGGGTGCTGGCACCCTGGAGCAGGCTGCCCAGAGAGAGGTGGTGGAGGCTCTGTCTCTGGAGAGATTCCAAACCCACCTGGAGATTGTGATCCTAGGCAACTGCTGTGGGTGTCCCTGCTTTAGCAGAGGGATTAGATTGGTTGATCTCCAGAGGTCCCTTCCAACCCTCAACGTGCCAGAATTCTGTGACTTTTAGTTGAATTTTGAAGTCAGGAGTTAAATGTCAGCTTGTGCAGGAACATGGTTCTTTGTTGATCTCCTCATTAACAGTATGTTTTCATATCTTGTAGTTGTGGTGTTATGAGGAAAAGTTTTTTTTCACTCATGGGAAAGTGCTGACAGTCATCATGTACAAGTGTGAAACGTCATCGTTGGCAGCTGCTGTGGGAAAGCTCAAGGACAGGCAAACCCCTGGTAAGAATTTTTATAATTGCATTGAAAAGACCTCATGAAACTTCTGAACTTGTACCAAAATTATTCTAGTACTGTCATCTAAAATCAATTTAATCTAAATATCTGGAAATGACACTGTGCTCTGTGCCTGGCTGTTAAACTTACTGTTCCTGAGAAGGCCAAAACACAAAAATGGCCGAATTTATTGTGGCTTTACCTAACCTGAGTTGTCATGCCATTCAATACTGGAATTACTGAATTTACTTTAATAAATATACTTTTAGTGTTACCTTCATATAGTTTCATGTTTCTGTCCACAGATGTATCTGCATTTGTCAACTGGAACACCCTTGGATATGAGGAGCTGGCAGATTCCTTTCAGTCCCAGCAGTCTGGATCTCTAAAACATGAGTCCACAACAGATGTAAGTTACATTAGGACTATGTGAGGGGTTTGGGTTGTTTCTCTTGTCTCTTCGCCATACTACAACTTTTAATTCTAGCTGTTGTAGCAAAAAGAAATTTTACTTTGTAGTTTTCACTCTTTTCTGGAATTTTACAATCCAGTTACCAATTGTAATCCATGCAGCAAGTTGACAGAGGAAGGTCCTAGTCACCTTGATTGAAATCTTTAAATACATACCTTTTCTTTGTATCTGAATAATAACTTTTTGGTTGGTTTTTGTTTGTTTTTTTTATAGTTAAGATCAGAAAGGAATGCTGTTGCTAGTGTGCAGCCAGATAACTTATCAGTTGGGAAGGTCTTACTAAATCTAAAAGTAAGTAAAGCAAATACTTTAAAGTAGTGGTTTAGACACTCAGAATGTTCTAGTTGTCCCTTAAGCTGTTGCCTTTTTCTGTGTCCTCTTGCATATCTCAAGTTGACAAAGCTGCCTTAAACAGGTGAGATGATGTTGTTACTGTGCTAGAATAGTATTTGGGCATGATGAAATTAAAGATTTTGTCCTAGCTGTGTGTTCTAGAACTATACAATATAGGGTTTATAATAGCTGGGTTCTAGGTTTGTAATAGCTTGCACAAATGTGTTCATTTTTAATGAAAATCTTCTCTTACAGTAAATAAATGGGAGGATATTTCACCTGAATCGTGCCTTTTTAAGCGTGTTTAGATTCTTATATATGGTTCTAATTTTGTTGCAGACATTTTGGATTTAATAAATAGAAAGCAGTTGAATTCCTAGCAAATAGAGCAATGAGCTGTTCAGTTCCTTTCTAAAACTTCCTGCAAGTGTTGTGATGCTTCACGGTGCATCCCTTCCTGTGCAATGGTACCCAGGGCTCTGCTGTGGCTGGACACCTTTACTGTTACTGAAGCAGCAGGCAAACAGTCCCTAGGCAGTTATTGCAAGGTACTGCTTTCCTTGGTCCAGAGAGAGTCATTGCCCTCAGTTGGCTCTTTCATGCTTGAGAGAGATTACCAAAACACAGCTGGTGATGGGGGGGTTGTAAATGTTTGGAGGTTTTTAGCTTGAATTTCAAAACGAGTCTGTTTCTACTTGGTTTAATTAGTAACAACACAGTTCTCAAACTTACACCTTGTACTTCTGAGTTACACAGTATTTGTCATTTTCAGGATGTGCCCAGAAGTATATTTGAAGATGGAATCAGACAATTGATGTCACAAGCCCAGAAACTAGACTTGCAAGCCAGCATTGGATCTGTAGTAACTGCTCTTACAAACAGATGTAAACCACACTCACAGTACTATCCTCGAACTTTCATGCTGGAAATAGTCCAGACCTATGACTTGTCTTACAGGTGATGATTTTGCACTTCAATTATGAGGAATAGTTAATAGTAATGGTGATGATAGTAATAATGCTATACAGTTCTTTCTAAAGCACTCTTGCATTACCAGAATTTACAATCAGAGGTGCTCATGCATGTTTTCTGGTGGAGCTGAGACTTCCCAGATGGATTTTTGTGTAAAACAAGGTTAACACTACAGCATTAGTTGTCAGTGAAGCTTTAAGTGGGTGTGAACCATGCAGCCTGTTTCTGTGTTCTTGCAGTTTGTGCCCAGATTTAATGGCTCTTGCTCTGGAGAGGAAGGATTTGTCTCTCTTGCAGATCTGCTTACTGCGCTTTCCAGATATTCCTGAAGAAATTACTTATGCTTGCTTGGAAATGTTTTTAAGGTAAGTTGGAATCACTCCATTCCTCTTCCCCCTTCCTCCTTCATCAAACCAAGTCTCTAATAAAAAAGCTGTAAGTTGCCAAATACAGCAATTAATACTGTGCATTAAATTCTTCATTCTGAGTACAGTGGATGTTGCAGTCTTGCAGACTGACAGCTTTTTTCCAAGATGTCTATGTAAATGTGCCTTTTGGTAACACTGCTGGCTTGAACGGCATTCACACCCTTTGATGTTACTGTGTATTGGGAACTTACCTGGGGTAAGAAGCCCACAAAATAGAAGATGAACTCTTTTACATTCGCAACAAAAATGGAGCTCATATCCGCAGAAGGATGAAGTTTGAAGTTTGAAGTTGGCACTGTAATCAAAAGAAGAGACTGTTGTAACTGTCCCTTTAGGCTTCCACAGCAAAAAGCATTAATTTTTAATTCAAAACACCAGATCATCTTAATTTCGTAACTTAGAACTGTCAGATACATTATTGCTAAATATGAGGGAAATCCTCTGTTTGTAGGTTGAAGCAGTCCCACTACAGTCAGAACACACAATAACAATCTCAGATGGGGTATAAGCTTTAAATCAGCCCATGATGTACTGGCTAATACTACGTAACTAACATTGTTGGAATAAAAGCACTACATGTGTTATTTGAGATTAACAGTCACAAAGTAGTGCTGCTTTTCTGCCTTTTATTCATTCTGCAGACTATATTTTAGTATAAGTCTTCTGTAGCAAGCTTCAAAGAGCTCATAATCTGTAGTATTGGGTTAATGGCATTGCTGATTGTAAAGCTAATAAAGTATTCAACATCTGAAATTTCCTTCTACAGCATTGATGAAGACTATCTTAAATACACAGATTTGGATCTAGACTCTGTCATCTGTTACATTGATATTGAATCGAACAATAAAGAAGTTAAGAGTGAAATTGTAGAAAATGGTTTCAGTACAGAGCAGGAAGAAGGCACCTGGGATACTGAATTGACGGAGGAAGGCAATCTGACAAGTGATGGTGAATTGTGCCCGGTCGGAGTGCAGAGGGCAGCGTTATTGTATCCTCCATGTTCTTGTAAAGGAAATTCGGTGCATTAGATGTGATGTCAATGTTTATACTTTGTATTAGTAGAAGACATGTCTGTGTCTTCTGGAATTTTTTAAAAACTCTAAGCAGTTACAGTAAGAAGCTCTGGTAAGAGAGGTTCCTACTCAGTAGAAAAATTATTTAGACAATCAAAACAATTAACTTTTAGAAAATATCTGCACTATTTTAAACTGGTATTACTGCAACGTGTAATGAAACTTGGTCTGCTCAACAGAAAATAGCATCAATCATTTCAGTATTTGTCTGTTGAAACACATTGGCCAGTTAGATAGCTGCAGTAATAGCTGTTCAGGCTGTGGTGTGATGTTTCAGTTGCTATATGTATAGAAATAAGGAAGATTTAAGAAGAACCTAGAAAAATACGTGAATTACAATTCACTTTGCTCTCTAGAAACTGTTTGGGTTTTTTTCCCCCTGCAATTCCATTTCCTTAACAGTACTGCACAGAAATGCTGTTCTGTGTTCAGCTTACAGTGAAGCATTTCTTTTGCCTCACCTGAAAAACCTACCAGCTAAGCAAGCTGTTGTAAGTATATTTTAAAAGTTTTAAATCTGTTATTATTTGGTGGGGGGAGGGAAAGGGAAGAGTTTTATCCCAATTGTGTTAGAGAAACTTGAGTCTGAATCACAACCTAGTGCATGAAAATGAAATTAAGATGCCTGATAAGATTTAATTCATACACTGTGATGGTTTTCCACATCCATATGGAACTTCTATTAATTTTTTTTTTTAGTCCTTGTTTATTTTACAAAATATAAGTAAGAAAACCTCTTTTTCACCTAATCTTGGAAAATGTTCATACTTGCTAACAAAAAGAAAAAAACCCAACACTCTAGAAAAATCCACAGCAGAACAAAGCTGATGTTAGCCCTCACCCATCACCTTGATTACTGTTTTTAGGAGAAAGAAATCTTTGGCTTCTGCTCAGCACAAGACGATGCTGATCTGATTCTGACCCCTGGCAAATCACTGTTGGATACTGAAAGTGAGATGGGGACTAGAATTGTTCCCGTTGATACCATTTTTAGCCAAGTTCTTAGAAAAGTCTGTATCTGGATTAAATTGCACTGACTGGAGCAATAGCTACCTTGGAATATAACTTTACTGTGGATATTGCTGAGAATTTTCAGTCACCTAGCTGTATATGGTGCAGGAAAAGCAGAAAAACTGTCATGTAGCATACAGGTGTCTTTGAAAAAATTAAAGATAAATCCTTTATTTCTGTGTGCAGGATAAAAGTCCTTAGTCTATTAAATGTTTGTCCTTTTAACAAAATATTCTGACTTTTCTACTTTCAGCTGTTTCTCAGGTATTTATTCTATCTGTATGTGAAATGCAGTGAAAAAATTAATACCGCTCTTCCTGGAATGAGCTCTCCAACTATAAGTCAGGTGAGAAGCTAGTTGTAAGAGTTGCACTTCCTTTGTTTTCTGTGCTGTGTAACCTGGTAGTTGTGAATATCTCAAAGCAACCGAGATAGACATTCATCCTACAAAGTATTGTCTCAGTATAACCTGTATGAAGTCAGCTGTAAGACACTCTGTGCTGTTGGAAAATAAATATGCTGCCTTAAAATATGAAACCACTTTGCATTAGAGGCTAATGTTTTGGAGTTCAGCTTTTAAAGCAACATCTGTGTCACTTGCATAGCATAAAGTGTAAGTGTCCTTTTTTGTCTTCAGATCATGGACTGGATGTGTGTACTACTTGATGCACATTTCACAGTTATTGTGATGCTACCAGAAGCAAAATTGTTTCTTTCAAGCATGCACAAGTTTGTGAGAGCCCAGGTAAGTTGCATCTTCTGTGATAATTATTTCAGTTTAGTGTAGGTTTAGGGTATGAGTGTTAAGGGGGAGTGAGGAGCAGACAACAAATCATGCAGTAAATAAATAATGTCTGTATCCTCCTTCCTGAGCATGAAATGGCAGTTGTCATTCTCATCTTGATTTTAAAAGCTGCTATGTTTGTTTGGTTTAAATATCTGAAAGTGTGCAGAACCACAGACACTTTGACAGTATGAAAAGAATTAGAATTGATTTTACTGTGAATGTCTGTGTTTTCTCCTTTTTAGGTACGCTTCTACTCTGAGCTCAACAAGATTGAAGGAAGTTTGCAAGAATTACAAAGACTTCACCACCAGAAAGACCCTCAGACATATTCTATTGAAGTGCTGGAAATTATTTGAGTGTGACAGAAACTATTAACACATTCATTTTATAGTGATTCCTCTCCTGACAAGGATGTATTAGCACTCCATATTGGGGATGTGAAAAGTTGTTTTCTACATCGGAAGAGCACAGTTACTCTGTAGCTACATGGGAGTTGTAAGTTTGGAACTGGTGTATTAAAAGCTCTCTTTTTGAACGAGAGGATGGTTGCTTTCTTGTGTCTTCATGTATAGTTTTGATATGTAATCCTGAAATACCACAGGATTCTTGGCAAAGAATTACTAGGATATTTGCAGTAAGGCTTCAGCAGTAACTTCATCAAATGAACTGACATTTTTGACTTTGCACCAGGAGAGGTGGTGACTTGACTATGCTGGAGTTGGCCTCCTCAGCATTCTCTTTTCTCCAGTCAGGTTATGAAGTACAGTTGAACTTAGTTGAGTTTGCTGCCTTTTCTACTTTTAAGTTGTTTTTACTTTGTCCAAAGATGTCTTTGACATTTATGCACTTAGCTGAAACAGAGAAAGGTTCTATGTGTGATGGTGTCACAACTTCAGTATACTCATTTATGCTTCTTTTCCAGTCCAGCCAGGTTCTTTTATGCTCCTTTTTCAAGAATAGAAGGGAGGAGATTGTGTGGTAGTTAGTAGTTAAAATCTTGCATGACAGTAATGCAAAGCTGGTTTGATGCATCTCATATCTGATAAGACCCACCTACACCCAGAAGCCAGCTACAGCTAGGGAGAAGGAAGAGGCACACAGCAGGAACTAGACTCCTTCCTCAAACGATGAAGCAAAGTGCAGTTATTTAATAGGATGTCTTGTTGCAATCTTTATCTCAGAGGTTGCCATCAGCTGAAACTGTTTTCTCAAAGCTCCTCCAAAGCCTGCTGTCCTGCCCAGACTTGCAGAATGGAGTTAATGAATTTAGTTGTACTTCAAGACTTCCACTTTAGAAAGTTCTAAGCTTTTTGATGTTGAAAGATTGCATCCAAAATAGTAATATATTGTATTACACCAGCAAAAGTCATGTTTGCCCAAGACTGACTTCAGTCTGCAGCTGCATACTCAGCAGCACTTTGGTGTCTTAACAAATGTACAAGTAACTGATTCTAGAGCTAAATATTTAAATGCAGTGCCTGATACATGTTATGAAGTAACTTGGAGGGAAGGACTGAACAAAATCAGCTTAATAATTTAAGCAAGATAATATGCTCAGGGGTTAGGAATGCCATCAAGCTGCAGAATCTTTCCCTCACCCTACGAGAAAGGAACTCATCCAGACAACGGCTTGGAAGAACCAAGCTGTTCATCTCCACAGTGCCTTTTGGATGGATTATTTCTTTCTAGCTGTCTTCACAAGAGAGGCAGTGTAGGGGCCTCCTGCCTAAAATTTCTCTTCCTCCTGCATTCTACTGAGTTATACACTCATTTAGCTATACCAGCAGATTCAAAACAGGAACTTCAATTTCCTAATGGAAATATGTTTTGTTCTGGTAAGTGGACATGGGTAGGTGAGTAGGTTAAGGGGTGACAGTTAATTTCTCTGTACTGACCTAAGTTATATGTTGGAAAGGACTAACTTATAGTCCTGACTCTGACAGTTAACATACCTCTCTATGCATCTATTTTTCTACATACAAAATGAAAATTCCTTATATCCTATTCAGTAAGAACTTCCACATCAACAACTGATAGGATAGAGACAGGATGACAAAGTATTCTGGTTCGCAGAATTTAGAAACAAATTGTTCTTACTGCCTTTGACCTACTACAGGTATACAAAATCTACAGTAGCGATGTTAACACTGTCATAATGCTACATTAATGTTGCACTCATGAGTGCAGAAGATACACTTGATACCTTTGAATGTATAGATGGCAGAGTTCACAGGTGTGTTTTCCAAGATCACAAAGGGAAACAGTGGAATAACCTCCAAACATGTATCTGTGTATTAATGTATTTAAAGAATTACCACACTCCTTTGCAACTTTGTAAGAGGTTGCAAAAATTAGCCTGACATAAGCAATCTAAAGGTAACTTTGAAAGATTCAGAATGCAAATTGAGTACAGAGTTGTAAATGGGGTTAGGGAATGCTGTCTGCTACTCTTGCTGTGTCAGTGTCGTACTGTGTCTAGAACATGGCTCCGAGCCTGTGCAGCTGCACCACTGAATATAAAAGAGTGCAACTGAATATAAAAGAGATGCAGATAAAAAGCTGGATCTAAGAGTGCAAATTGGGCTAAACCCTGCTGCCTGGTGACATTGTTGCACGCTTGATGCTGTGGCAGGTTTGTGTGTTTAATGAAGTTCTCAGCCTGAGCAACAAGTTCATGAACAAAAGGTGCTTCAAAAATTACTACAGAAGAATGCAAATTAAATTACACATTGGACATGTAACTGGCATGCTTATGGCATGACCAGTAGTGAGCTGTACATCACACAGAAGCAGAAGCAAGGGACAAAATGAAAATGCAAACATATTTGTAGTAGGACTTCAGACTCCTCCAGTGTAGATTTAGCAGTAAAAAGAAGGCTGGTTTAACAAAAGCAAGGTGTTTGCATGTCCTGAGCTGGCTTTCAGTTTTGTACTGCTTTTGCTCAGGAAACTGATACCCTGAAACTCAAGTGGTGGCATTAGAAACCCAAATGTGCAGTTGGGCTTATGTAGAGTTGCAGCCCTTTGGGGGCTCTGGCAAAAAGGAGAACAAGAGGGAATAGAAAATAGGTCAAGCCCATCTCTGTTTTGTGGTGAACTGCAGAGGCAGCACTTCAGAGAAAGTAGATGGACAAAAATGCAAATGGTGGGGCCCTGTGTAATCTCCTCAGTCTGGTTTTTTTTGTATCCTGACCTTGGCTAGTGCTGTAAAAGGGGGTTCGTTTCAGTATAATGGGAGCAGATGTAAAACAGGTCAAGAGATGAATATGGCAGTGGTCGGGGGGCAGTCTGCTTGGTGCTGGGGGCGGGCGGCCGCCGCCTCAGTTCTGTGAGGGAGAGAGGCCTCTCCTGAGGGGACAGCCGGTGGCTCCGGTTTTGGCGGGCTGTCGGCGTAGAGAGGGCAGAGCCTGTCGCCTACCTGCGCTCACAGCTGTCCCCTGCAGGGGTGCGCGGCCGGCCGAAGACACAGGACTTGGAGCTGAGGTGTGGCAGCTCGGGGGTCTCCCCTTTAGGCCGCGGGTCTATCTGGGAGAGAGGACCGGTAACAAACGTCGCTATTCAGGTGTGAGGAGACGGTGAGTCCCGAGCAGAGTGCTGGGGGTAGCGGCGGGGCAGCTTCAGCCGTCGACTGGGGAGCCGAGGGGGGGCCTCGTGGTGGGCGGCAGCAATTTGACGGGTGGCGGAGAGCTGCGGTGGGGAAAGCACAGCGCACGCCTGTGGAGCGCGTGCCGCTGACAGCGGCGGTGGCCCGGCCCGGGGCCGGGCGGGGGCCGGGGGCGCGTCGGGGGCGGTGGGTAGGGGAGCGGCGCCGCCCCAGCGCGCCGGCTCCAACATGGCTCTCGCGGCCGTGACTGGCGGCGCCCTCTAGCGGCAGCTGAAGGGCGCGGCTGGTCACGTGAGGCGCTCGGGGCCTGCTGCCGCCGCCGCTTCCCCCAGTCAGAGCGGAGCGAGCCGAGGCAGAGACGAAGAAACAAGATGGCGGCCGGTGGCGATCCGGAGCGGGACGCCGGCAATTCGGATTGAGCCCTCGGCCCTCACAGCTCGGCGGCCCCCCTTCCCCAGCCCGGATCCCTCGCAGGGGGGGGAGCTTCCCCGTAGCCGCCTGTCCGGACTCCGAGCGCCCTCCCGAGCCTTCCTTTCCCCTCCCTTCCCCCCCTCGGCCAGCGCCCAGAGATGCGGGGCCGGCGAGGCAGGCCGCCCAAGCAGCAGCAGCCGGCGGCGGCCACTGCTCAGGCGAGCTCCCCGGCTCCGCCCGCCGTGGCGGGCCCTATTGGGGGGCTGAGGTCCCGGCAGAGGGGCAGCAGCCGCGGCAGGTGGGCGACCTCGGCCCAGGCGGAGACGGCGGGGCCCAAGCAGAAGGGAGCCGGGGCTGCCCAGGCCTCTTCCCCCGCCACCGCCTCCCCCAGGGGGGGCAGCAAGAGGAAGGGAGGCAGCGGCAGCAGCAGCACCCCTGGTGGGGGAGGCAGCAGCGGTAAGGGTAGGGGCAGGGCTGGGGCTGGAGGAGCAGGGGGAGGAGGCGGAGGAGGCAGCTGCAACAGCCAAGGCAGGGCTGCCTCGTCCAGGAGGAGCATCAGCAAAGTGGTGTACGATGATCATGAGAGTGAAGAGGAGGAGGAAGAGAGCATGGTGTCCGAAGAGGAAGAGGAGGCAGACCCCGATGATAACCAGGACTCTGAGGAGGAAGAAGAGGAGGAGATAATGGAGGAGGAGGAGGACGACGACGACTCTGACTACCCCGAAGAGATGGAGGATGAGGACGATGCCAGTTATTGCACTGAGAGCAGCTTCAGGAGCCACAGCACCTACAGCAGCACCCCAGGTAGAGAGTCAGTGGGATGAACTAAAACAAGTCGAGGGCACCCCACATGCTCCCTCTAGGTTTGCAAATACAGTCCTCACGCATTCTTCCTCCCATGCGTGTATGTAAGGGATGCCTGCAAGCACTCGCAGGGAGAGAGGGGTATGCAAATTAACGACTGGCAACCCCACGGATGCAGGGAACATTAGAAGATGCTTACAAACACATGCAGCGAGAGGAGGGAGGGAGGGCAGCACATGCTGTAACAAGGGGATGCTTTAGCAAATATGCATGGGGATTCTGGTGACTGCAGAAATGCATGATACACCAGAACATGTTGCAAACAATGTCAAAAGTGTATGGAGCATTCACTTAATATTTAAAAGCAAGGGAAATGACATGCATGTCTTGAAAGACATCCTTTCAAATATATACAGGAAAGGATGGTTTGTGCTTGCAAATATAACTTGATGTTAAGAGGAAAGGAAGCCCATGCAACTTGAAGTGGCCTCAAAAAAACAACTCCAACCATAAACACTGAAAATTGTCAGGCTCTTAAAATCAGAGGTATAACTGGATCTAGCATTTGCTGGCTTTTAGACAAAACTAGCTTTCCAATGAGGGAAATGATGTGCATTGTTCAAAATGGAGATTGCATTGTTATAGTTTGGGGAAAAGTGCACAGGGCCTCATTGCAAGGGTGTAAACCTAGTTTTAGTTAAACACAAAGATTAAAAGGTGGAGGTTCAGTCAAAAGTCTTGGGTTTAAATACTGCATTTATCTTAAGATATGTCAACCTTTAAAACTCACATTGGGGTTAAAACTCAGTAAACATCATTACGTTTTGGGTTTTTTTTTTTAAACATTTAGTGGCAAATTTGGGCTCAAATTTTTAAGGCCTACACTTCTGTTCATCCTTAATTAATTCAGTACCCATGTGGGTTTCAAGCTTCAAAAATCCTTTTAACTGAAGTTAAGCACTTTGGATTTATTTGAGTTCTTTCCATAATGGAGTTAAAGCATAGGGTTATTTGTTTGTTTGTTTGTTTAGTCTCTGAACCAGCAGAGTAGTTGAACTTGGGAATAACCTAGGAGCGTATCTGAATTGTTCTACAGGATGATAAGACGCTGCTGGTGTACAAGTATTTGGCTGATACGGAGGGGGAGAGGAACAGGTTGTTGCTGTAAAGGCATTGCATCTTGCTTAAAAAAAGGAGTGTAGTTTGGAGTAGCTAGGTGGTGACTTTTAGAAAGGGGGAATTACTGGCTATTAAATGTGTCATACTTGTTATTTTGGTGACTTAATGGTGTCAGCTCATTATGTGACTTCATAATAGTCTTTTAAAAATGCTGTCTGTTTATATGCTTATTTTAATCTATATCCAAATGAATCAAAATAAGTACATGCATTAGGAAATTTAACTCAATTTAGAGGTGATGTTTTTCATCTGTTAGTTTACCTGTTGCAGGGATGTACTGTAATCAAAATGAAATTTTTGAATGCTTATTGAAGAGCGAGATCTGACTTTACAGAAGGGAAAATCTACAGTATTCCCTTGACTTTCAACTCTTCCTTTTCTGCTTAGTTGTGGTCACTTTGGTTTTTATTATGTTTTTGGAGGATGCTTTTGTAAGGGAAAGAATGTTTTTTTTTTTGTTTTGATTGGCTAGGTCAGTAAATTTATTTCCTACATGAGCATCCAGGTTTGAAAAGAGTTCTACAGAGTATGAAGGTATTCCATTTTTGAAATGTGCTTAAGTCTTCTGGCAAAATAACAGGATACCTCTGTGTGCATTGTTGTGCAAGCATGGACAGGTTTAATGTGTTGTTTAGGTGTATCAGAAACCATTTTGATAATTTACACGTTTATTTCTCACTTAGGGTGACTTCAGTTAACTTCAAGCTGAGTTGAAGTGTGAACGTTTTCATCCCTCGATGTTTGTTTGCTTTTTGTACTGAGCGTTTGATAGTTAAAACATCTGCATTGTTACTTTGGCAATTTAATAGCAGTTCTCATTAGTTCAGTCTTTGCCTAAAGGTCTTCCTCTCTCCCACCCTCTCTCCCAAACGTGCTGTTGCCCTTTTGCAAAGAAAGTAGGAACTTTTCATTTGATCAGCTCAGTCTGTGGCTTGTTTCTGCTGAACCTGCGTTGTAAGCACTGCTACATAGTGGTGCCACTAATTGAATTCTTAGTCTTACCATACTCCAGGAAGAGACACTTGACTTTAGAACAGCAGTAACAGGCAAAGAAAAGCTTCTTCTTACCCCAGTGTCTGCTTGATAGTAGCCAGTGCAGAGTGTTAGTGACAAGTCAAGCATATAGTGATAGGTCTTCAGAGTTCCTTCATGGGCTCCAGTGTTCTTTGGGTCAGGTGCATGCCAAGCCAGAACTGCTCTTCAGCTATGTTTAGATATGTTTCGTGGTGGGTTTTTGTTTGTTTGTTTCTGTTCGTATCTTTGTCTTCAAATCGGACAAATTGTAATACACAGTGACAGGAGGGCTTGAAGGAGTGTCTCCTCCATTGTTTTAAGCTGCCTCCTGACAGAGTGGTGGGGTTGTCCACTGGGATTTTGCTACTAGAAGAGATGATGAACCATTGTGCTCTACTTACCTCCCTTCAGTCACCTTCAGCCTGAATTACTGCTGCTTTCAGGTGTAGTCTTGAGGGTTGAAGAGTTTGTTTTTTGAGAGCAGGGCTGATGAAAAATTGCAGTCTTAATGAAACTCTCCTACCACCCAAGATTCTACACACAAATCACATCCCACTTCAAGGAGTGACAGACTTTTTGCAGTTCTTTCAAACTTACTTTGATCAGTGAGTTAAAACATCACAGTGCAGTCTCTTGAGCCAGGAAAGGCTCAGTTTTTGTGCTCTCCTGGCAAGTTGGTGATGTATCTTGAACTATATTATTATTCAGGTATTTAAAGAAGCAAAATCTTAATGGTAAAATGCCTTTCATACAGTGCTTACAAATGGTATGGTGAAAGCTTGTTGTGTGAATTCAGATGATGTTTGTCAGTGCTTTTTTGGTAGAGGGATTTTGTATTATGTCTCTTCTAATCCTTTTGGGTCCCCAGAAGGAAAATGTATCTTTAGGAGAGGTATCTTAATATATCTTGTATCACCAAACACTTTGACCATTACCTGTCTGCTGTAAGTTCTACTTTAAGCTTGTTACAGCTGCATTATAAATACTAAGTATTTTCCATGTGTTGCAGAATTTTAAAGAGGGATTTAATCAGGATGCCCAGAACTCCTTCATTTTTCTGTTTCTTATTTTTCTTTGTCAAAAAGTTGGGAAACTAGCTTTAGGGAGAGCTGCACATCTACGTTTTGGCTGAGATAATCATCAGTCTGTCTAACAAGCAAATGCACAAGTGGAGTTGTGAGCCAAAAGATTTGGCTTAAAATACATTAAATTTTTAGATGGATTTTGCTGATCAGTGAGCATTTACGGTGATTTACCATCACTTCTGTTAACCAGTTACCTCCCCATTCTGATTTTATCCTGGGAGTGGAGGAATTTAGGAGGAAATGAGGTGCTGCATTTTGTTGTGTCTGCAGTAATTTTACATCTTAACACATTTCCATGCTCTTGAAGAATTGTTTTTTTTGTGGTGATGTTGTGTGAGAAGATTTACCAGCCTCCCAAACATCTCACCTAGGGTACCCTGCTCTCTAAATTGAATCTGACATTCTCTTACTTTACCAGTTAGTAACCTGAACTGATTTGTACTCAAGAGAAACTATCACTAGTTCATCATGCCAGTCATGAAAAGTCCTAGCAAAGAAATTGTGTAGCTGGCCAAAGAAGTAAATCTGTGGCTGATTCTGTTGTATTGACATGCAAATGTGTAGCTTATCTGAAGAGAGCATTTGTCACTTCAGGCATCTAAGAAGCTCTGTGCAGCAAATACCATTCCATTATCGAAGTGCGTATGCTATAAAAGGTAGAATAATTTGATGTGCTGTGGATGAGTTTATTGTGCTAACTTCTTTTGTAGGTCGCTGAGCATTTTATGGCATAGAACAGGTGTAAGGTGAAGAAATGTTCATTTTAGTAGATTTGGGCTGGCTCTCAGGGCTCACTGAGTTCTGAAATCAGTTACAGCTTATCCTGAGTGTGTCCCAACTAAGCAATTGTCAGAGTGTTCCTGAAAATGGCTGTGCTGTTGCTGCTTGTTTGGTTTGGTTTTGCCTGGATTTTAGGCACTGGAGGGTTATGCCATTGCGCCTTTCTCGGAATGAGTGTGGGATCTCATCTGCTGCTGTCTTGTGTTAGTTATCCAATGTTACAGTGTTACCTTAGAATATAGTGAGGTATTCCTAGCACCAACTGAGAGTGTGGTCGTGGCCATCATGTGGAAAAGTTCCAGCGTGGTTTTAGGAAGGGCAGGTCCTGCCTGACCAACCTGATCTCCTTCTATGATCAGGTGACCCACCTGGTGGATGTGGGGAAGGCTGTGGATGTAGTCTACCTGGACTTCAGCAAGGCCTTTGATACCGTCCCCCACAGCAAACTCCTGAACAAGCTGTCAGCCCAAGCTGTCAGCCCCTGGCTTGGACAGCAGTGATTTGTTCTGGGTTAGGAACTGGCTGGAGGGCTGAGCCCAGAGAGTGGTTGTGAATGGTGCCACATCCAGCTGGAGGCCAGTCACTAGTGGTGTTCCCCAGGGATCAGTGCTGGGCCCCATGCTCTTTAATATCTTTATTGATGATCTGGATGAGGGTATTGAGTCCATCATCAGTAAGTTTGCAGATGACACCAAGCTGGGGGCAGGTGTTGATCTGTTAGAGGGTAGGAGAGCTCTGCAGAGGGACCTTGACAGGCTGGACAGATGGGCAGAGTCCGGCGGCATGAGATTTAACACATCTAAGTGCCAGGTTCTACACATTGGCCACAGCAACCCCATGCAGTGCTACAGGCTGGGGTCAGAGTGGCTGGAGAGCAGCCCGGCAGAAAGGGATCTGGGGGTACTGGTTGATAGTTGGCTGAACATGACCCAGCAGTATGCCCAGGTGGCCAAGAAGGCCAATGGCATCCTGGCCTTTATCAGGAATAGTGTGGCCAGCAGGAGCAGGGAAGTGATTCTGCCCCTGTACTCAGCACTGGTTAGGCCACACCATGAGTCCTATGTCCAGTTCTGGGCCCCTCAGATTAGGAAAGATGTTGACTTGCTGCAGTGTGTCCAGAGAAGGGCCACAAAGCTGGTGAGGGGTTTGGAGCACAAGCCCTATGAGGAGAGGCTGAGGGAGCTGGGGTTGCTTAGCCTGGAGAAGAGGAGGCTCAGAGGAGACCTTCTTGCTGTTTACAGTTACCTGAAGGGAGGTTGTAGCCAGGTGGGGGTTGGTCTCTTCTCCCAGGCAACCAGCACCAGAACAAGAGGACACAGTCTTAAGCTGTGCCAGGGGAAGTTTAGGCTGGATGTTAGGAAGATGTTCTTCGTAGAAAGAGTGATTGGCCATTGGAATGTGCTGCCCAGGGAGGTGGTGGAGTCAGCATCACTGGAGGTGTTTAGGAAGAGACTGAATGGGGTGCTTGGTGCCATGGTTTAGTTGACTAGACAGTGTTGGGTGACAGGTTGGACTCGATGTTCTCACAGGTCTTTTCCAACCTGGTTAATTCTGAGAACAAACAAACAAAAAAAGTTAAATTCATCACATAAAATGGGTAAAGAAATCTTAGTTTGCTTTAGGAGTGAACTACTGACATGTGCAAACAGAAAATATAGACAGCCAGAAGTTTTAGTTTTAAAACAGTGTTTAAAGAGCATAAAGACCTAGTTTTATATAACCCAGAGCAGAAGTCAGTGTAAAAGCACATGGAGATTTTCTGCATTAAGAGTGCTTTCAGGAAGATGTTCTCAGCATCTGGTCTTATGACTGATATTTTTTTTTTCATTTGTGCTTCAATTTTCAATGCTTTTGGGCTTTGAAATGTCTCATTTTTAATGTTGGTTTAGATTGTAAATGAATCTGGTTTATGGTTGGGTTATGATTTGGATTAGGCAGGATTTTTGCAAAGCAGTCTTCAAACTGGAGCTACATTTACAAGTAGTTAAAAATGCATCTTACTCTTTCAGAAAAATTTTCTGGAAGAGATTGACTTGTGTATATTAGAAATGTGTTGATTGTCATGTTGGCATTTTTCTAAAGGGAAAAAAAAAGAGTGTTTTGTGTAAGTCAAAGCCTTTAATTCTGGCCCATCCCAAGAAAAAAGATTCAGATTTTTCTAATTTGGTACTGCTTTTCATAATATATTCTTGGGTTATGTTAAACTGATTCATTTTTACTTTCTTCTTTGGAGTGAGCAGAACAAATGCTCTCCCAAGAGGGTGACTTTTAATTAAGGAACCAGTTTGGGTATTGCTGTGACAAACATGTAGCTAGATTCAGTTCGTGCATTCTTCTGTGGAAAAAAAAAAGGAAAGAAAGCAAAAAGAAAACACACACAAACTGTTCTCTTATGCACTTTCACCAACTGTTTTCAGTTTTCTCCATGATACCTCACAAGACCTTGTGTGTTGCTGTGCATTCTCATTTGGAGCTTGCCTGGTGCACAGTAGTAAAACCAAAGAAAAATAGGACAGTATCAGAGGGGCAGTCAAAAGCCAAAATTTCCTTGAGGAAGGAAAACTTAGAAGGCGGCATCTTTCCTAAGGAATACTTGTGCTTCCTATAGCTGCCAATTGGTCTTTATGGTGAGATGTTTCTGTAGTGACTCATCATCTGGAAGACAAAACCAACCCAGTTCTATTTTACTTAAGATGGACTTTTATGTAAGGGTAGTGTAGTTTGACTTGACTTGTGGAACTTGAAGCCAAAAATTAGTCTCATATTGGGAGCAAATTCAAAGTCTTCTCACTTGGCTGTGGTCAGTTTTGTGGAGTACCCTTCGGGGACTTTGCTCTGTATTCCCTTCCACCTCCTGCAACAGATCACTGAACTATCTGAAACTCCTCAGTCTGTATTTTCTCTCTCTTATACCATGTTTACCCTCTCCTCTGCAACTGTGAACAGGAACTCTGCACCAGTGCTGAGAAATTATGAGGAAGGACAGTTTTTTTGAGAAGAGAAATGAGACCTATCGTGAGCCTTCTACTGAAGAAATGCTGGAACCAGTGTTTATTTTTCAGGTCATACCAGTGCAGCTACCACTCTCTCCCTGTTTAAACAAGACAGTGTTTCTGGCAGAATATTTGACCTGCATCCACCAGTCCATTAGTTGAAATATGTTGGGCTGAAAGGCTGTGTTTACTAGAACTACACATCTGTGTGGAGCAAAGGATATGTAAGTGAGACAAGGCGAAACTGGATGCTTATGATTTTTTTTTTAGGCTACATATGTATGGTCATTGGAATACAACTAAAGCACAAGTAGCATGGAAGTCATATTTAGTCAAATTTCTGTATTCTGGACACTGATGTAAATGGTTCATTGAGACACTCTGCTTTAAAACTCTACATAAACCAGAAGATATGTTGAAGATGGTCAAAGTATTTTGAAACTTTATGTCTTCCTGTAGTAAAGAGTTACAGATGTGACTTTCCCTTTTCTTCTCTCAGGCTGTGGATGAAAATGGAGACAAGCTTTCTGGTCCTTTGAAACTCCATTTATAAATTTCAAAAGAGTCAACATTTGAACTGAACAGGACAGGTTGAATAGATAGAAATTGGGGGGGAAGAGCAAAAGTTTGGGGGTTTTAAGTGCTTCAGTAAATTCTGGTTTTGGGTGCTCAGCCTGTTTCTTCAGTAACTTCATTTAATTTGAAACATCATTATTGTGTTTGCTTAAATATTTGTAATATAATTTATTTTAATAGATTATAGTAAGTGTAGACTATAATTATCAATAGCTATAATTAAATGTGCCATGTGAATAAAACTGTTTACTCTTTAATCTTAATTACAGGCAGCTCTTCAACTAAAGAATTCAAAATAGGGAGAGGCAACCATTGCAGACTGCTTCATCTCTTTTGGAGACAACTAGTGAAGGAATGCAGTTTAGAAGAAGTTTATGCTAGGTAGAAGTGTAATGCTGGGACCCTCGAGATGGTCTGGATCCTGCAAATAGTCCAATCATGGCAGCAGAAGGCTATTGGCAGATCAATTTATCCTTCCAAATAAAACTAAGGAATTTGAATAGCATAGAAGTGGACGTTTTCTTTCTTTACAGTGGCTCAGACTTGGTGGAGTTTGATTCAGGGGGTTGGTTAATGTGCAGAAGCAATCATAGAAGTATGCAGTTTACATGTAATAAAACTTGAGTCCAGTTTGGGAAACTTCAGCGTGAGCAAATGGACTTTCTTAAATCGAGACCAGATACACCTAGGTTCAATGTCCAGTCAGTCAGGTGGTGGATGTGTTTAAAGGAGAAGTAACTTCTGCTAGTACACCTGCTTTGCAGTCCTCTTGATGTTTTTTTTTGTTTTGGACAAAGCAGTCCATACTGCATTTTCTACTTAAAACACTCTGCTGAGATTTCCTCACATGGGAAATGAAATAATTAAAAATGATTCATCCAAAGTTATTTAAACTATATTAAGAGAAATTTAAAGATATCAATGGCAGTAGGTGATGTAAAGTTAAGAGCAGCAGTGTAATTCGGTTGCTTACTGAATGTGGTCACTGCACTGGAGTTGTTAAACTGTTCCATACTTCTGTGTTTTGAATGCATAAGAGTGCACATATGTGGTGTCCCAAGTTATTGTGCAGTCATCAGTTGTACAGTCTGCACAAGCTGCTGCTTAAATATTTAAATAGGGATCATTAAAATGATTATTTTTTGATCGATTTAATTAAATGTCAATGAATTGTTTTATGACAGATACACTCAGAATTCCCTGTGGAGAGCAAAATCCATGATAAATGGCAACAAGTTAAAAAAAAAAAGTGTTGTCAAATCCCAAAATCTCTAAAATAATTAAAAGCAGAACAAAATAATTTGAACAAATATTTGAAGAGACTAAAGTTTGGGAGTGAATACTGAACTCAATCGCTGGATAATTTGCTTTATGGGAAAAGACTTTTCTTGAAAGTGGAAAGGTTGAAAAGGTGGATGTGTTTATTGTAGGAGCCTGTGTTTGTTGTAGAAACACTCAATTTGAGTTTTCTTTTTCTGTGTATATGAAGAAGAGGGGGGGAATGGTGAAATATGATCATCAGAATCCTTCACAGAAGCTGAAACTGCTTCTAAGTGTCGGAGCTGTCTGGGATGTGAGAACATTGCAGATAATTGACAGTGAAGAAATTGTTATTATCAGAATTGTAGACAAGCCTGGTGTCCTTATTTGGAGTTCAAAACAGCCTTTCTTCAACTCTCTGAGCTAGTGGCAAGAGAGGGGGTTATCCACCCAACCAGCAGAGCACACATTTCTTGACATCACTATATTGTATTGCATTTGCCTACACTTTGAAGTGTGTGCTTAAATTAGTGCTGCAAGATTTATGAGCACCTTGGCAGGAAATGTCTATGTTTTTTTCACTGGAGATTAGACTGCTTGTATTTGTTGGTTTGGGGTTTTTTGGTTGGTTTTTTAAAGGCCTCTGGAGAGTTTTGTGATAACAGTAATGAACAATAATACATTTAAACATAAATTTCTGAACTTCCAAACCACACTCTGTGATTCTCTTCCCATGCCAAAGTTCTCTTCAACCCAGGACAGTAAATACCAGTCACAAACTGCAAGTGAAATTGGAAATGCAAAAGCCCAAACCATAGAAAGATTTGAAATACTTCTATTTTGAAAGTATTGATGATGAAATGATGAAAGACTTTGAAGATTTGAAATTCCAAGCCCCATTCAAGAAAACTATGTCTGGGTACTCTTTCTTTCTAAAATATTCTGTACCTTTGAATACTTTCCTTTTTTAGCTCTGGAAACCAGATTATTTGCAGTGCAGAATTATTCAAAGCAGTTCAGTGCCCAAAGAGAGAAATGATTTGAGCTCTTGGGCCATGATACACAGTATGGATTGGGAGTGTTGAGTGCTACAGTGCAGTAACTGTGCTGCACACAAAGCAATGGGCAAACAAAACATGCATTTTATAATGAAATATTATTTTTCTTCCTGCCTAAACTGTTGGTTTTACAGTAACTTTGGAAAGTTCTGTGCTTTATACCAAAGAAAACATGAAAATATGTGGATTGATTTTAAATAGTCAAAGAGCAGTGTGAATAATACAACCAGGTGGTTACATTGTACTTGCACTTAGGTACAGCTTGCTTTTACGGGTTTGAGACATACCTTGGGTCCTGCTAACACATTGATTCTAGACCTCTAACTGCACCAATATGCTGCTTCTGTCACAGGAAGTGTTAAAGAACTTTTTACTTTTCAGAAAATATTAGGAATGCTTGTTTTGAGATTCTTTTTTTCACTTCTCCCCTATGTTTGATGTAACAAATATCCCAGTGTATGTTGATCTCCTCTTGTGAAAGAGGCATCAACAGAGATGGAGAGTCTGGGTGTTGTTGGTTTGTTATTTTTTTCAATGAAGGATAAGAACAATGCATAGGACAATTGCAATTTTATTCTCAGGGAAGGAAATCTCAACAAATGAGAGGAAATAAGAAGTCTTTGCTCTTTTCAGCAGCATTCCTTCATTCTAGTTTATCTTTGCCTGAAGTCCCTGGGGAGGGTTTGTCACTACTGGTTAATTCAGGTAAAGCAGGTTATCATTCTTGCTGTTCTCTGTCTTGAAGGGCTGTTTCTTTTATGGCCTTGCTGTGTGACAGACATTTTTCTGCTGGAATTGTAAACACTGAAAAGAATTCTAGTTTACAGCTCTGCCAGCTTTTTGTGATATCTGAACGCTGGGAAGACTATTAGTGATTTCAGAGCATCTGTTCTGCATTGTTGTTGTCTTGCATGACTACCTTACTAGGACTGATCCTACAGTCCTATAATACTGAAGGAAGCTTCAGGACAGCCTTAAGTAATTGAATCTTCAGTAGTGTGTTTTCTGCTTTGGAGTCTTTTAATTAAACCAGCTCTGCTCTATGCATATGTGGTCTTGGATCATGATGATAGAAAAGTTGGGTATAATCTTGATACTTGTGGCTGTGTTTGTGCCTGACTGTGAAACTCTGCCTTTCCCACTGATTTGTGCAGAGCATACTGTAAGAGAGTCTTAACAGGCATTCTCTCATTTTCCACCGTCCAAACTCAATTAAACTTGGAAATTTGGTTTTACACACAGATGATGTTGACCCAGTACTTCTCTAATAGAAACATCTGGCAGTTTATCTTCTATATTGTTTCAGGGTGTCTCATTTGTTGCATAAGATTTTCATTCTTTAACATTTGAGAGACAGAGATATCAATCTGGTGCCATCTTGCCATTCTAGCCCAGTGATTGATTCATTTTTCTTCTGCTGTCATTTGACAAACTGTTGTGCATCAAGGTGTTTCTTAAAGGTAGTTTTTCATTTGGGTAACTTTTTTTCCCCCTTCTTTCCAATACATTAAGGTTTTAATGACGCTGTTGGCAAATTCAGCATCTGGGTATTTGTCTGCCTTAGCAGAACTCTGTTGGGGTTTTGTTGTTTGTTTTTTTTCCTCACTCCACATTAGACTTCTTTCCTGTATTTACAGGAGTACTGAAAGTACTCAAGTAGGGAGGGTTGAACAAACGCAACAGAGAACCATTTCCTCTTGATGGTCATATCCAAGATGACTGGAACATTATCCTGATTTTCTTTAACCATTTATTTTAGTGGGGTCTGTTATGCACAGACTTTGATTAAAAAATTACTAATGTGAAGCTTCGAATTCCAAAATCCTGTTTGTGTCACTCTTCAGTCTCAGATCACACACCATGTAATACTTATGTTACTGTGTTACTTTTAATTGAAGTGTGCATATGAAATTGCTGTTACAGACAGCTTCATTTTTCTTTTGGATTTTTCTCTGTGAATAAAATACATCCTGCCAACAAGTTCTCTAGAAAATTAAAATCTTAGCTGTTGACCACATTATCAGTATGGTTAGCAGAGGACCTATACCAGTGTTCATCTCAGTTCTTGGTTTTATAATTACCTTCTGAGGTTTTATGATTAAGTTGTTGGTTCTTAACAAAAATATGAAGTATGTTTAATGAGTGGATTTTAATACTTCCACTGTTAATAGATGCAAAATAGTTACATATAGCTGGAGACTTTTATTGTTGAGGGAGAAGACTGAAATATTTCACTTCTAGTAGTGCCATTTACAAACTCTTTCCACTTTTATTACTCCTGCTTGGCATCATGGACAGCAGAATTAAAGGGAAGAACGTGTAGCATCTCATCAGAATTAGGATCTGAGACTGAATTAATTACAGTCAGTGTCTTTTAGATAGTGATAGAGCTCTTCAGATTAGCTTTTTGTGCTAGGCTTTGTCCTTCCATAATTCTACCTCCTTCTCATTCATGGATATTTCCTATTTTATTGGATGTTTGGGTTTTTATGGGGGTTTTTTGAAAAGTTGGGAGTTCCTGAAATATTTTCATAAAGCATCACATTTAACTTTTATTTCTGGCACCTAGATATCCACAAGAAATACTCCAGTTAGAAAGCAGTGAGCAAAGTGATTTAGATTCTCTCTGTATTTTAATTTGATTGAAATGGATGTCCTAAGACATCTGCTTGAAACGATGTTTCCTTTATGTTGCTGGACAGGAGAATAGCTTGCAGTGTTTAAATTAAAAATATCTGTTGTTTGAAGCTTGATGCTTTTGAGTTTAAAGCAAAAATTCCAAGGAAGAACAATAAACTAGTCGTGCTGAATAAAAATGAGGAAAAGTTCTCAATTAATTAGTATTTTGACTGAGGGGAATGCCTTTCTTTTTAACTAATTTAAACAATTGAAATTCTAGATGTAGTTTTAAAGATTCAGTAGATTTATGTTCTGTGGGAGATGCAGCTGCTCCAAGTGTCTAAAACAAAGCTTCAGACATCTCATGTGTTTAATTTTCCTTCTGTTAATTAGAGTATTAGATTATTAGCTGAATTACCACCTTTAGGTATCTGTGAAGGTGTGAATCCTTAATTTGCAGTCGTCCAGCAAGTTTGACACAGCTGTTGATGATAGATGTTTAAACACCTTGATCTGTGAATGGCAAGATTCTTACTGTTATTTCTTATTCCAGGTAGGAGAAGACCAAGAGTTCATCGTCCTCGTTCTCCAATATTGGAAGAAAAAGATATCCCACCCTTGGAGTTTCCTAAATCCTCGGAGGACTTAATGGTGCCTAGTGAGCATATAATGAATGTTATTGCTATCTATGAGGTACTAAGGAACTTTGGCACTGTTTTACGCCTCTCTCCTTTTCGTTTTGAGGACTTCTGTGCTGCTCTGGTAAGTCAAGAGCAGTGCACACTTATGGCAGAGATGCATATAGTGCTTTTAAAAGCAGTTTTACGTGAAGAAGACACTTCAAATACTACCTTTGGACCTGCTGACCTCAAAGATAGCGTTAATTCCACTTTGTATTTCATAGATGGAATGACGTGGCCAGAGGTTCTGCGGGTTTATTGTGAGAGTGACAAGGAATACCATCATGTTCTTCCTTACCAAGAGACAGAGGACTATCCTTATGGACCAGTAGAGAATAAAATCAAAGTTCTGCAGTTCTTAGTGGATCAGTTTCTTACCACAAACATTGCACGTGAAGAGTTAATGTCAGAAGGTGTAATTCAGTATGACGATCACTGTAGGGTTTGTCACAAACTTGGGGATTTGCTTTGCTGTGAGACTTGTTCAGCCGTCTACCATTTGGAGTGTGTGAAACCACCTCTGGAGGAGGTACCAGAAGACGAATGGCAGTGTGAGGTCTGCGTGGCACACAAGGTGCCTGGAGTAACTGACTGTGTTGCTGAAATCCAAAAAAATAAACCATATATTCGACACGAACCTATTGGATACGACAGGCATAGGCGGAAATACTGGTTCCTGAACAGGAGAATCATTATGTAAGTAAACTGAGCACTGAGTGCTTCCTGAACAATAACACTGCATTGAGTGGATTTTTAATATATTCTGGAAGTTGCTGTTGCCATGTTAAAATTGTTAGAAGAGACCGTTGTGTGCTGGTTTGTAAGTAGGTATTTCATAAAATGGCTTAGGTTGGAAGGGACCTTAGAGATCATCTACTCCAGCCTCCTTGCCATGGACAGTGACACCTCTCAACTAGACTTGGACCCATTCCAGAGCCTCACAACCTTTGTACTGAAGAACTTCTTCCTAAGATTTAGTCTAAGCCTACTCTGCCTCAGCTTAAAGTCATTCCCCCATGTTGTTAATCCATCAATTTTCCCCAAAATACTCTCACAATCTATATATAAAAAGAGGGAGAAAAAACCAGGACCTGTGCATAACACACATCAGTGTGAGTAGAAGAAAGGGAGTTTTAATGAGAACTCCCCAGTTACTTGCAAAAGCTGCTAAAAAGTAGTTTAACTCTTCTTGTGATCACATGGTGCATAGGACAGTAGTGCCAGTGTACTCAACCTGCTGGGATGGAGTTTGGCTGTGGGATGCTGATCCTGGTTTGATGGGCTGCTGTTGAAGCCAAGGCCTAGCACCATCTCTGTTAACTGGAAATGCAGAAAATGCTGTATGTGAACACTCTGTGTAAACAAAGTCAGACCAGCAAGAACTGCCTGTCTTCAAGTGATCTACTTTGTATCTTTAACTCAATGTCAAATGAAAACAAGGCAGGTAGTGACAGGACCAAGAGTAATGGCTTTAAATGGAAGAAGTTTAAATTAGACACTAGGAAGAAATTCTTCACCATGAGAATGGTGAAGCGCTGGAACAAGTTGCCCAGAGAAGCTCTGGGGGTTCCAGCCATGGAGGTTGGATGGGGCCTTGAGCATCCTGGTCTAGTAAGAGGTGTTCCTGTCTATGGCAGGGGTCTGGAATTAGGTGTTCTTTGATTCTGTGAACCCTTGGTGCTGGGGCTGTGGTGCCCTGATTTTTGAGAAGTTGAATCTGAAATTGTAAAAATACTGCCACATTTTTCACAGGAAAATAACTGAAGACTGGGTTTTCTTCAAGCCTGTTCTTATTTAATTGTTCTCATAATGGAGGAGAATGATTATTTAAGTGAAACCAATGGTATTGTTAATTTAGGAAAATTAAAACATTTTACTAGTTTTCTTGACATGGAATTTCCTGTTCAGTGTTATGAACAAAAGAACCCTTAACAGAATTTCATGCAAAAGGGAGTGCAGTGAATATAAAGATATTAGCCAAAGTCTTTAAAAGGGATTGCAAGGACTGTGCTATTGCATATTGCAAACAACACTTTTAAGTACTCCTTTAAAATACAGTGCCCTTCCTCTAACGCATCAATAGCTGATGCTTTAATAATTATGTATCACTGCTTTCTGTTTCCTGCATTCTTCTTTCACAGAGTCCATGTTTGGTTATTTTGAGTATCAAGTAATCATCTATAAGGTACAGGGCAGCTTTTACACTTTTATCTTTATACAAATATCTCTATTTTTATACTCAGTCACGTGCTCTGCATTATGTGGTGTGTCATTTGGATGATGCAGCAGGATGTGATGGTCACCCTGAATCTTCTGTTGCCTCATGCATAATTTTCTACCTTCTAATTCCAGAAAATGAGTTGAAAACTTGATTTTTCACAATAAGCTTGGTTGTGATGGACATGGAACTGATACTTTTTTGCTGTAGTTATCTTTGCTTTAATAATTTACAGATAGTCTCATCTGTACTTTAGAGAGTGGCATAGGGGAAAGGGGCCCTGGGGGTGCTGGTGTACAACAGGGTGGACATAATCCAGGAATGCGGTGGATTAGAAGGGGTGTGACTAGTAGGTCAAGAGAGGTTCTCCTCTGCCCCAGTGAGAGGAGTATCTGGAGTGTTGTGTCCACTTCTGGGCCCCTCAGTTCAAGAAAGACCTCGGGGAGCTGCTAGAAAGAGTCCAACACAGAGCCACAAAGATGCTGAAAGGAGTGGAACATCTCCCTGATGACGGAGCTGAGTCTCTTTATCTTGGAGAAGAGGAGGCTGATAGGCGACCTCATTCATGTTTATAAAGATGTGAAGGGCAGTGTTGGGAGAACTGTGCCAGGATCTTCTCAGTGATGTCCAATGACAGGGTAAGGAGTGCCAGGGGCAAGCTGGAGCAGAGGAGGTGCCACAGGAACTGAAGGAAAAACGTTTTTGCTGTGAGGGTGATAGAACCCTGGAGCAGGCTGCCCAGAGAGGTTGTGGAGCCTTCTTCTCTGGAGATATTCAGAACCCACCTGGACATGTTCCTGTGTGACCTACTCTAGGTGATCCTGCTCTGTCAGGGGAGTTGAACTCAATGATCTTCCAAGGTCCCTTCCAAGGCCTAACATTCTGTGATTATATAGTTTAGTTTTTAATGTCCTTTAGATATTGTAAGAATGCTGTCTTGCAAACCCAGCCATTTCACATTCATGTACTCAGCAAGATCAAATCCCACCTGACATCTTGGATAATTGAGGGGTAATGCCAGAAGCTAAAACCTAGGATTCATTAAATTATATCAGCTCTGTTACAATCAGTAGAGTGTATTCACCAATGCCATGTGATCAAATGTATCAGAGAAACCCAACATATCTAAAAGTAATCTGCTCAACTACTGATTTGAAATCTTGCCCAAGGGAATTAGAGAACCAAAATTCTAAATTTTTGCCTTTTATTTTCCTGAAGGTTTTTTAGGGTTTTCTTACTCAATTGTGAATTTAAGTCTTAACAAACTTTGCCAAAAAGGGTTGCAGAGAATAGTTTCTGTGGAAATTCTTTGAGTGTTAGTGAGTTGGTGATGAGCAGTCCAGGCTTCCACTGGCAAACACCTGAATCCTGAAAAGAAATCTGAACAAAGATGAGTTTGTGTAAGCAGGCAGAACAGCAAGCTTGTGCCATCTCATCTTCTGTCTGTGCCTAGAGGAGTAAATGAGTAAAGCAGAGTCAGTTGCTTTTCATGAGCAGAAGACAGCGTTTCTTTGCAATACACCAGGTTTTATCATCCAACCCACAAGTCTGTTTTGTTGCAATGGTTGTGACAAATGAGTAGTTGAATTTTGAGTAATGTTGCCATTATTAACTTCGTAACCACGGTTGCTTCATAAAGAGAATGTGGAAAATATTATAGAGATGATGATCAAGTTGCCTTATGGCTGTTTGGCTTTCTGAATGTCTGAGGCCAGTTTTTACCATCTTTAAGCCATCTAGAGGCAGCCAGTAGAGAACACAAAACAAGCCTTCCGAGGTTAGATCTTTCAGCTTTCCATTGCTATGGACAATTTGATTCAGTGAGCTGTGGGTCTGTAATGCTTTTACAAGTAGCACAAAGAGAGCAATGGTTTAGCTCCTCTCCCACATGTGAAGAGAAGGCTGAAAAATCACTGTCACCCCATAATGGTGTTCAAGGTATGGGGAGTTGCACAAATAAGTGGTCCTGCCCATAGCCAGCCTAGATGTGACTGCTGCTTCTGAAGAGTACTGAACAAGCAATGTTGAAATCAAGTAGCCTTCTGCAGAGCCACTTGGAGAGCTTCCTCCCAATGTTCTCCAGCACTCTGGGAGAACCTGTTACCTGAGATACTTCCAAAACTTGCTTGGGTCTGGTAACCCTGTTGAGATGCTTTTAACACTGTGGTACTCCAGTAGTTTTGTCTAGGCTCCTGATGTCATGGAGTACCAGACAGAAAAATGTGGGAATCCCCATATCCTTTTCAAGGAGCATATTATGACTCTTGTCTCTCACTGGTGCTGTCACATGTGAACTCCTTATTGATGCTAATGTAAAACATTTTATGAATGTCACATTCTATGCTTTCAATTTCTTAACTTTGGTATTTCCTGACTATGCAGTCAGAAGGACTGCCTTTGATGGATTCTGGAGCCATACCCTTTTTCATTGCTAATTTTTGGAGGTGTAGTCATAGATTACTGGTTCCCAAAATATAATGGGAATAAATTTTATTGCCAGATCAGACAAACCAGTTTTAAGGAGACTCTTCAATGGCTTTCCTGAGGAATTTGCCATGAGGGCTTCTGTGGGGATGAAAAAGAGAAGGAAGTGGGAAAGGAGTATTTGGATACTAAACTGGGTGCAGATGAATGCCATTGTATGATTTCTTTGTTCACATTTAGATAGCAGCATTTAGTAAGCCTGAAAAAAGAAGACTGATGCTCTCTTTTTTTCAATTATCCAGATATTTTAACCTTAAATTTTTATTTTTTAAATACAGAGAAGAAGACTCAGAAAGTGAGAAAGATAAGAAAATTTGGTACTATAGCACAAAGATACAACTGGCAGAGTTAATTGAATGCTTAGACAAAGATTACTGGGAAGCTGACCTATGCAAAACTATGGATGAAATGCGTGAAGAAATCCATAGGCACATGGACGTGACAGAAGATCTTACCAACAAAGCAAGAGGCAACAACAAGTCTTTCCTTTCTGCAGCAAATGGTAAGAGTGCTTTGTTTAATGGGAACAGATGTTGGACTTCGAATCAAATACTTGTTTATTTTATTATTAGAAGTTGGTGGAGAAGCATCACACAGGTGCCAGCATGGCTATGTAGTGCTGAATTCTTGAGGACTCATCCTCATTTTTAGCACATAAAGAGGCCACATGAGCCTTCAGATATTCTGCAGGTACTAGAGGAATTGCAAGTATAAACTCAGAACAACAACAGATCAGCCCAAGAGGCTTAAGTGTATCCTGTATTCCAGGATGTCCTGAATGATGTTCTTGATATGCTTAGGGTGTGCCAGACTGCGGTCATCCCAGGTCTGGAGTAGAGCTGTGTTAACTGTCAAATGTTTCTTGATGTGCCTAGGCAGCCAAGAGGACCAATGGCATCCTGGCCTTTATCAGGAATAGTGTGGCCAGCAGGAACAGGGAAGTCATTCTACCCCTGTACTCAGCACTGGTTAGGCCACACCTTGAGTCCTATGTCCATTTCTGGGCCCCTCAGATTAGGAAGGGTGTTGACTTGCTGGAGCGTGTCCAGAGAAGGGCAACGAAGTTGGTGAGGGGTTTGGAACACCAGCCCTGTGAGGAGAGGCTGAGGGAGCTGGGGTTGCTTAGCCTGGAGAAGAGGAGACTCAGGGGTGACCTTACTGCTCTCTACAACTACCTTAAGGGAGGTTGTAGCCAGGTGGGGGTTGGTCTCTTCTCCCAGGCAACCAGCACCAGAACAAGAGGACACACTCTCAAGCTGCACCAGGGGAGGTTTAGGCTGAATGTTAGGGAGAAGTTCTACACAGAGAGAGTGATTGCCCATTGGAACAGGCTGCCAGGGGAGGTGGTGGAGTTGCTGTCATTGGAGGTGTTCAGGAGGAGACTTGATGGGGTGCTTGGTGCCATGGTTTAGTTGATTAGGTGGGTTGAATTAGTTGATAGGTTGGACGCGATGATCTTGAAGGTCTCTTCCAACCTGGTTTATCCTATACCATTCTATATAAATATATGTGTGTGTGTATTTGTTGTTTGGGTTTTTTTTCACCCACCTAAAAGTAAGGAAAAACTCCTTTACTTTAAGGGTGCCATTAGGGTTGCTCAAAAAGGCTGTAGAATCTTCTCTGGAGAGATTCCAAACATGCCTGGACATTTCAGTCCTGAGCAAGCCTGCTTTGGGTGTCCCTGCTTTAGCAAGAGCGTTGGGCTGGGTGATCTTCAGAGGTCTTTTCCAACTCCTACCATGCTGGGGTTATGTGATGTGTGTGTAACTCCTCATAAACATTTAACAATCCCGTGGGAGTGGCAGAAATGGCAAACAGTTGTTCCAGTAGTATACAAAATGTGGAAGAATGTCTTATCTCTTCTGCAGTTCTCCACCAACTTAATTTATCTACCTTGGAGCAATAAATAGCAACAAAAATCTGTGAAGGTTTGAACTTTGGTTCTAAGGAAGATGCAAAGATTGAGTACTCAGGTTTGAAAATGGTTTTAGTCATCACTATATAAATGCATAATTCTGAGAAATCAATAATTAAATCTTTGGAATTTTAAGTGGGGAAAAGTGGTGAGAAGTTGGATGTTACCTTTTGTCTCCTTGAATAAAGTATTTATGTCATATTAATTCAGCTCAGTGGCTTTGTAAGTGGTGGTTTGTTATTTATTGAGGACAACATACTTCTATTGTAGATGAAATTTTGGATGTTATCAGAGCAAGGAAAGGAGAAATAGTGGAAGATAAAACCATAGCAGATGATGAAGCAGAAAAGGCCAAAAGTGACGCTGAAAATGACCAGACAGATGCTGAGAAGGGCAAGGAAGCATCTGGAGACCAAGATAAAACTGAGGAAACACCTGCTGAGCAAGATGGAGAAAAAGTGAAAACAGAAGGTAAAGAAACTGACTGTGCTTTAACAACTTCATTTTGGTGAAGTGAGTCCTTAGTTAAGATCCTCACAATTTTTTTTAGCTTTACTGTGATGTTTTCTGTGTGATTCTCTAAGTTATTTTTTAAGGAATAGGTGATATTTATCAGTTCCTTTGTGGTTGTATATTGCAGTTGTTTTTCCTGTTAACAATTTCACCAGTTTTCCTACATTGCAAATTAAATACAACTAGCTTGTGGATACCTTGGCTTGAATTAGAGGTGGCACTTACAGGTTGTGATCAATGTGTTTGCAGTAAGCAATATCACATCATTTTTGACATTGTTTCCTCACCAAAGAGTTTGTTCTCTGATTCTGAGACAATACTACCTCCTTGAGGAAAAAAAGGAAAAGCTCCATGTTGTCCAGCATAATCAAACAGATAAACAAAGCTGCTTTCTATGGATGATGGCAAATGACATCCTGAGGCATATTTAAGAATATCCATAAAGTTTTGTTGTGCATTTTACTGTAGAGGCAACAGTCGTTGGGGATAAAAGTAACTCTGTGACATCAAGCACTGATGACAGCAGCACAAATCCTTCTGCAGGAGAGACTAGTTGCTCTGAAGGGAAGAACGCAATGGGCTGTCAGTCAGAAAGCCTTGATAGCAACAACGTGGCAGAGAAGAAGGTGGCATCAGAGCTCCCTCAGGAACTCTCAGGTACAGAGGGCACTGTCACCAATGCCTCTGTAATTTGGGCAATCTGTTAAGTTTTTCTATCCGGTTTGTCCTCTAAAACCATTCCCAGCGCATATCACTCATGCTGTTTGCTTGCAGTGCCATCCTTTACTGCTACGTTGTCATTAACATTTCAAAGTTAATTTTCTTGCAACTAGTGCTTGAAATTTGTGGCCCATTAGCATTTGTTTCCATGCCTTTCAAAGATGACTATGGCTAAGCTTTTTTTGTGTTCTTTTTTTCTGTATAATATTTTATTTTCCCATAGCGATCCATAACAATTGTTAGCATCCTATCGAAATTTGTTTCAAATTCTGATTTGCTGCTGGCTTGTTTATTATTTTAACCTCTCATTTAACTGTACAAAGTACTAACAAACAAAGTATTTTCATTCATGTGAGCAAAACATAGCGCTGAAATGTCGAGATGGAATTTTACACAGATGTCAGAAGCACAGAAGTTCTTGTATTTTAACATATTTTGTTCTGCCATGTCAGTGATGTAAAAGTAGTAATATACACTCAAAAAAAAATATACCAACAGCAAACAAAAATTGTTAGATTTAGGAATAAATGGGACTTGGTTGGGTGTCATTTAAATTTTCAGTGTAATATTTCAGAATGATATGCTGTGACATTCAGAATTATATTCTGTTGCAAGCTTTACCACATAACCAAATGTTGAAGTGCTGATGACTATTAAAATGATCAGAGTTTTATTTTCACTTTTTAAAAAAACACTAAAAATGCTCTCATCTGTGATGCAGCCCTGCTTGGTGTGTTAGGTTTGAAAAAGCAGTAAGCCTCGTGTCTCCTACAGAAATAATTCTCCATTCGGATACAGCTTGCAGTTCTGGAGCTTGCAGATGTGAATGTATCTACACCTTGTCAATAGTCTTTGCTAACAGAAGGAGAAAATGAGAGATTAATCTGGAAGCTTCACAGTACACTTTTTAAAAACCAAAAGTGTCCCAGTGAAAGGGACAAAAAGCCTACGTTGTAGATATTTAACTAAATATTTTTGCTCATTCTTAATTTTGTTTTATTCCATTTAAAGTTAAAATGACTGTGTAGAGGTTTAATGGAAAGACATAAATCCTGTAACTTTGTTCCAAACACATTTATGGGTTCATATCTTAAAGATTCTCTTCTGTATTTATCATTGTTTCTTTATTATACATTCATGGGTACTTTTCTCCTTTCAAAAGTTCTAGCTTATTTTAAAATGAATGGGCCTTCTTTTGTAGGAAAGTGTGTGAAGGTTCCTCCTTAAGTCTAGTTCACTGTATTTATAGTGATGCTTGTGTTTCTATTATGAAATTCCAGTTTGAGGCACACCCATTTGAGGGAGAGGGGGAGAGATACTGAACCCACACCACTGACACGGCTACCCTCAAAGAGGAGGAAAAGAAGAGTAAAATTCAGATCTAGACAAGAATGTGTATGCCACCATCCTTGTTTAAATGCAATTAGAATTCAGTCTTTTATGAGGAGTGTGTTCTGGTTTGGGTGTTTCCATTCTGCTCCAAACAGCAGGCACCACAGTGGTTCCATTTTTCCCCTTAGTAAAAAAGGAAGTGGATTGAACAGTGCTGGTCACTCACTTGGCAAAGCCAGAAATCAAGATGCCTTCAGGTTAAGGATGTTACAGGAATCCCAGAACCAGGACAGCTGAACCCATTTGTCTTATTGAGTTTGACTCCATGCCTAGACCCGTGAGATTCTAAGAAGTTGCTATTTTAAGCTTGCAGAGGAGAAGTTTAGACATAGAGTGGTGCCAATTGAACTGTGAAATCTGGGATTCCTGCAAATTAACGTACAGAAGAAAAGACAATCAAAGATTCAGTGGAGAACTGGAGAGGGGCTGAAAGGTGTTTGCCTTGAGGAACAGCTAGAACACAAGGAAATCAAAAGCAGTGACAGTATAGAAGCTGCAGGGAGACCAAATTTTGTGAAATCTGCATTCTAAAAGCAGAACAAATTCTCAGGAGAGGGTTCTCTGTGTTTGCATCTATAGAGAAAAAAAAAGAGTCTTGTATTTAAAATATGTTCATATTTCATCTAAGCATGAATTTCCGTTCTTTAAAGCTGTAAAAGTTGAAACTGCTTGAAACAGAACCAAAACCACTTTCATTGATACAGTGCTCTGGAGGAATGAATATTTTATGGGTATTTCTTCCCAGTTCAGCAAAAGATGTTCAGATGACTCTTTTTTTTTTTTTTTTTTTTTTAAATTAAAAATTAAAAACTAGGGGAATAAAAGGCATATATCCAGTATAAAAGAAAAACTAAAAATGAAGCTGTTCTTTTGTAGAAGAAACTGGTCAGATGATCCCTACCAACAGTAGCAGTGCATCTGCTGCACCTCTACAGTCAGATGTTGAAAACAGCAACGGTAGTGAGTTGGGCTCTGGGCAGAATGACTCCATTAAGACATCTGATGATGCTGAAAATGCAGAGAGGGGATCCCAGACTTCAGAAGACATAGGTAATAATGATAATGTTGATGATGATAATATTATTAATAATGTCTCTAACTTTCATTTTACACCTTTGGTTCTTTATGACTCATTCTTTATAACCCATACATCAATACAAAACTTCCAGTTTTTCAGTCTGTTTTAAAAGGAGACTTCCAATTTTTCAATCTGTTTTCAAAGGCCTTTTTTTTGTGTGTGTGTGTGTCTTTTCCCCTGGACAGGAGAGAAATCTAATGGTGAAAGAAGTGATTCTCCAGGCGCAGGAAGAGGCATGCCAGGTTCAACGCGAATGCTCACAAGATTACGAAATCCAGATAGCAAGTTGAGCCAGATGAAAAGCCAGCAGGTTGCTGCTGCAGCACACGAAGCAAATAAGTTATATAAAGAAGGCAGAGAGGTTTGTGCACATCTTGGAAATCTCAAAAGAAGTATGAAAGCTGTTTTAGAAAACTGATAATCTCTTAAAATGAA
Organism: Melanerpes formicivorus; assembly: GCF_026170545.1. Lineage (NCBI taxonomy): Eukaryota > Metazoa > Chordata > Aves > Piciformes > Picidae > Melanerpes > Melanerpes formicivorus. The sequence goes on along the minus strand of NW_027142373.1, from coordinate 3,741,796 downwards.
GTGATTTTGGCAGACTTTGGAGGTACTTAAAAAGGAAAGGAGTAATAATTAATTGGCAAATGGGGAAACTGAGACCTTTTTTTCTTTCTTTGTTCTCTTAACTCAGAATCATAGAATGGGTTTGGTTGGAAGGAACCTCAGAGATCATCTCCAACCTCCCTGCCATGAGCAGGCGTGCCTCTAAACTAGATTCAGCTGTCCAAGGCCTCATCCAACCTGGTGTAGAACTTTCTGAGGGAGGAGGCATCCACGACCTCCCTGGGAAGCCTATTCTACAGTCCCACCATCCTCACACTGAAGAACTTCCTAAGATCCAGTCTAAACCTACTCTCCCTGAGCTTCAAACCGTTCCCCTTTGTCCTGTTTCTAGATACCCATATGAAAAGTCCCTCTCCAGTAGGATCCCTTCAGGTATTGCAAGGCAGCTTTAAGCTCCTGTTTCCCCTGGAGTCTTCTCTTCTCCAGGCTGAACAAGCCTAGCTCCCTCAGCCTGTTCTCATAGCAGAGGTGTTCCAGCCCTTGGATCATCTTTGTGGCCATCTGGATTTGCTCCAACAGCTCTGTGCCCTTCTTAGGATGGGGATAGGGGACCCCAGAACTGGATGCAGTATTTGAGATGGGGTCTCACAAGAGCAGAGTAAATTGATATCTTCAGTAGTATGTCAGTGACCCTGTGCACTTCCTTTCCTTTAATGTGCTGGTCGTGACAGTTAAGAGAATTGTTTACAGTGTAGCCAGTAATAAGTGATCTGTGTTTTATCTAAAATTCTCTCAGAACTGGCATGCCAAAACTACATCTTTACAGTGCTTTGTGTTTGATTGTTGTGTGAGGAGCTAGGTAATGGCCATAACAAATCTCTGCTGGCAGAATGTGGTCGTTTAAAGACAATCACTGCAAAACTGTAGCACTGCTTGATGCAGGCAAAAGTGAAATCTCTCAGATGTCTGCCAGCTGGTATAATTTTTTTTGTATGGCTGGAGGCTGTTTGTTGGAGATTTGATTCTTTGGGATTTGGTGTGGGTTTTGGGGGTGTGGTGGTATTCGTGTTGGTTCTGGTTTTTTATTTGGGTTGGGGTTTTGGTTAATTTTTTTGAAGTAGCCCAGTTTCTCCCAGGAATAAAAGTGTTGCGATTAGTTACCTGTGTATTGTTTGATGTATTAATTTTACTTCTGTTAACTGATTTTCTTTGTAAGATAGCATTTAGTGTATTTATTCAGAAACCTCTCAAATTTGGAACTCAGCTATGAGTAATTTCACAGAATCTCAGAATGGTCTGGATCGAAAGGGACCTACAAAGCTCATCCAGTCCCACCCCTCCTGCAGTAAACAAGGGGCATCCTCAACTACATCAGGTGCCCAGAGCCCTGTTGATCCTCATCTTGAATATCTCCAGGAATGTTATCTGTGCCATGATTTCAAAGTCCAGGATATTTATTTGCTTAGCTACATGTGGATTCTGTGATTTACCAAGGAGAGGTTCCACGGAAAGCTTACTGAAGTTTAGTGAAGCAGTTTCCCAAAGCTGTCTTCCTCAGTAAGCATAATTTAGAGAAGCAAAAAGAGTTTCTCTTTGACTTCCTGAGGAGCCTGGATTGCAGATTTCTTTTTAATGTTGTAGTTGATCTTTGGGAATATCTTAACTCTGTACAGTCAGTGATGAAGTTACATATACTAAGTATATCAAATAAGAAGCTATTTGCTTCTACAGACTGATAAAAGGTATTTTTATTATGGTTTGTGCAGACAATCAAAGCCAAAATCCAAAATAACTACATAGAAATATTTGAAACTTCAGCAAATCTTTTAAATCTTCCTTTCTTTCACAAGGTCCTGGTGGTCAACTCTCAAGGTGAAGTCTCTCGGATGAACACAAAAAAGGAGGTTGTGATGAAAGGAAATCTCAACAATTACTTCAAGCTAGGGCAAGAGGGGAAGTATCGTGTTTATCACAACCAGTATGCCACTAACTCCTTCGCGCTGAACAAGCACCAGCACAGGGAGGACCACGACAAGAGACGACATCTCTCACATAAGTTCTGTCTGACTCCTGCTGGAGAGTTCAAATGGAATGGGTCTGTACATGGGTCCAAAGTTCTTACCATATCCACTTTGAGGCTAACTATTATTCAGCTAGAAAACAATATCCCGGCGTCATTCCTTCACCCTAACTGGGCTTCCCACAGGTAAATTGATAAATGGAAATGCATCTTGTCTTGCTTTGCTTGTGTTTTTTGCTAACAGTATTAATAAACAATAGCCTTTGTCTTTGTGAATCAGTGATTTCCAAGCATTGTCCTTCGTTACATTTAAACACAAAATAACCTCTGTGGGTTTTGTGCTGAATGGCTAAAAGGATTGCACAGTTGAGTGACGTTTTCAAATACAGGAGGTTTTCATCCTAGCGTGAAAATGTTATGAACATAGTATGCTGTGTTAGTGCATGTATACATTTCAGGTTTTTATCTTTTCCCCAATTTAGGTCTAACTGGATTAAGGCTGTTCAGATGTGCAGTAAACCCAGAGAGTTTGCACTGGCACTGGCTATATTGGAATGTGCAATTAAACCTGTTGTCATGCTGCCAATCTGGCGGGAGTCCTTGGGGCACACTAGGTAAAATAAATAAGGGTTCAAATCCTTTTGAATAGGAGGACTTTTCTTTGTTCTACAATGAGTAGTTTCTCTAAGACCTGTAAGAATCAAGTTTAAATTTAGTCAGTTTTTCAGGACTTAATGTTTTTTCTCAAACAGAAACTGAAAGGGGACCTTGTCAATGCTTATCAGTATCTAAAGGGTAAGGATCAAGAGAATGGGACCAGGCTCTTTTCAGTGGTGCCCAGGGACAGTACAAAGGACAAGAGTCACAAAGTGGAACACAGGAAGTTCCAACTTAAACATAAACAGAAACTTCTTTGCTATGAAGGTGCTGCCACAGTGGAGCAGGCTGCCCAGAGGGGTTGTGGAGTCTGCTCTGGGGACTTCAAAGCCATCTGGATGTGATCTTGGGCAACCTGCTGTGGGTTAGCAGGGGGGTTGGACTACGTGATCCCCAGAAGTTGCTTCCACCCCCACCAGTCTGTTATTCTATGAAAATGCATGACATTGTTTGTATAATATCATTGCTCCTGCAAAGCAAGCTTGTTTATCTGAGACACAGTCTCCAAGGGTTAAAACTTGGGCAGACTGAAAGAGCAAATTTCAACACACTTAGTTCAGTGGAGTCTGTCTGTTGTGTGTCATTGTGGCACACAAGCAGAAATGAGATGTCTGATGTTAGACACAGTAGCGGGCAGCTGTGTTTGCCTTACTGGAATAGCCAGAAGAACAGTGCTCCTGTTGTAGGTACTTCATAAAAACCTGATACTGGGAATTCCTTTCAACCTCAGATATTTATTCAAAGGAGTAGTACATGCTGTTGTTTGAGTTGTATTTGCTTACATGATTCTGTACTTAAATGCTCTTTAATGTCTGTATATTAGATTACGTAGAATGACAGCAATAGAAAGAGAAGAAAAGGAGAAAGTGAAAAAAAAAGAGAGAAAACAAGAAGAGGAAGAAACAATGCAGCAAGCTACTTGGGTGAAATACACATTTCCTGTCAAACATCAGGTAAGGCTTTCTTTTACTTGAAGAACAAACAAAATGCAGAAACTGTTAATTTCTTACTCTTATTTTTGTTTCCATTTAAAATGTAACATTTCAACATCATTGCATCACTCTCAGCCATTGGAACAGGAACTGTGCCCACGTATTCAAGCACATAATCTTGGTCTGAACTAAATTTGACATGTGTTATGTGCTCTTAGTGACCCTGCCTGAGCTGACAGATGTTGGTCTGCAAAATCCAGCCTTTTCTAACAGAAAGGTTCTAGATGGTTAATGGAATCTTGTCTGTATGTCTGTCCCTGTCCACTGCTCCCATCCCCATTCACCTAAAAATCTAGCCTACCTACCTTTACTTGGGAAGCTTATGTGATATGATGGGAACTGCTATAGAAACCTCTTCATCTTATCTTACAGTTGATATGAAATACTTTTGTTGGAGTGGTTCTTTGCTCTGAATTTATTTGTGGTAACAGACATACATGTTGATTCAAAAACTTGGGTAATCTGTCAGCATTTAGGTAAATAGATTCTCACTGTTGCATGAAATAAATACGATTTTAGGTGTTAGAATAAATTTCATTGTCAGCAGCCATATCTTCAACTATAGTACATTATTTCACAGGTATACTTCAACTTTCTGGGAAAAGTCTGGGTTTGGTTTTTAAGTAAATTAGGGTTTTTAAATTAATGTATTCATTACTAATGCAGCAAATAGCACTGTTAAAACCACTATTTTAAAAACAGGTTTGGAAACAAAAAGGAGAGGAGTATAGAGTAACAGGATATGGAGGCTGGAGCTGGATTAGTAAAACACATGTGCACAGGTTTATGCCCAAACTGCCTGGAAATACTAATGCAAATTACAGAAAGTTGCTACCAAGTAAGTGTCTGTATTGCTTACATTTTTGTGAATTCCTAACCTGCTGATTTTTATATTAGGCATTCCGTTCATTATTTGCATGTGATAATTCTTATGTAGTCTTTGTTATGGATAGTGTGCCAGAGGGGCTTTTATGGATATCTGCTCATCTTTGGTGATAACAACCAATTCAATAACGATAAATGAATGATTTGAGAAGTAACCTAACATGCACTAATGTAGCAGAGAATAACAAATACTCTGAATAATTGAAACCATTTCATTTGTTAATAGCAAAGAGTGAAGAAGAAAAATGCAACTTGGATAAACGAAAAGGTTCACTTAAGGTAAAAACAGAGAAAGACAGAACAAAGGATTCTCATGATCTGCAAGAAAAAGACAGAGCAGATGTTTCAGAAACCTTGGAGAAAGTACAAGTGAAAGAAGAAAAGTCATGTGAAGAAAAAGTAGAAGTGGATACAATTTCTGAAAGCCCACATCACGCAAAAGACAAAGGTAATATACTTAAGTCCTTATAAAACTACTTGTTCATTCCAACATTGCATGTGTAAAAGCATAGGACCTCAGAAATAACCATGGAAAAGCTATGTAACAGATTCTGTCAAGGCATTTAAAATGTATCACTGCAATGATTGCTTGTTCCCCCTTGTAGTAGTGTCTGAAGTTTCTGTTCCCTTTTTCTTGACTTCTGTGAATATGTTGGACACGATGATCGCAAAGGTCTCTTCCAACCTGGTTTATTCTATTCTATGTTAAAAGGCAGATTTTTTTCCTTAGTACTGAATGGAAAAATAGAGTTTGGCACTCATTGCTATGACAGCTTACTGATTGAGAGTTATTTCTTCTTCACAGTGGAAAAAGAAATCGATGGAGAAAATGATAAAGTCATCAAGGAAGAGCCTATGGATGTAGATGATGTGAAAATTGAATCTCCTGTGAGAGATGAGGACAGTCATTGTAAGCAGGATATAATCAATGTCAGTGAGGGCTTTCATTTAAGGACTTGCTACAAGAGGAAAGTCAAATCCTCCAAATTGGATGGACTACTTGAGAGGAGAATAAAACAGTTTACACTGGAAGAAAAGCAACGTCTTGAAAGGTTGAAACTGGAGGCTAGTGCTAAAACTGCAGGTGGTCAATCTGTGAGCTCCCAGAAGAACATCCCTGAGCCACAGACGAGAAAAGCAAAAGAAGGAAGCCAGCTGGCTGTGTCTTCCCAGGAGCAAACCTGCACTTCAGATAAGCCCCAAACAGAAGATGCAAAACAGGACTGCTTGCCCGTCAGCAGCCTCTCTTGCACCAAAACTGGTGAGCTAGATGAAGCCTCTTTGCCTTTGACAAACAGACTATCCAAAAGAGAAGGCCAGCTACTGGGTGAGGACTCACCTCAGTCCTCTGAAGGTGAAAGCTCCATTCAGAATGACAGTCAAGAAAGCAACCCTGAACCTATGGCTACTGATAAGTGTCAAGGGCAAGAAGTGCTTGGAGAGTCTGAAAGTTCCTTGGTGGATGGCTTGAAACAACCAAATGCAGAAGGCAGAATCAAATGGGTTGTTTCGGAAACAAGTGAAAAGCCTTTGAAACAAAAACTACCTATTAGCAGAGTGTCTCAGCATCAAAATGAAAACTTAGAGGCAGTGGTAACTGAAAGCAGCTGTAGAAAAGATGCTCTGGCCACTTCAGAAAAAATGGCTTCAGAAGGGAATTCTGAACAGCAGAGCAAAGATCCAGAAAACAATTGTATGATAAAAAGCCATATTGAACCAACATCCTCTCAAGAAAGTGAAATGGAGCAGGAAATTGCTCCAGGAAAGACTGAAAGTAAATCTGAAAACAAGATTATATGTCATCAAAAAACAGTTAGTAAAGATCTAAAGCCAACAGAGCTAATTTCTGAAAGAAACCTTCAAAGTCCAACTCCAGAACACATGGATGGGGCAGAAATGGACGAGGATTTACTGAGCTCTAAACTGACTGAAGCTAATGGTCAAAAGAAAGGTCAGGAACTCAAAATGGAGACAAGTACCATAAACAAGTATCTTGATCAAACAAATAAAAACAGTGTTACTGACAAAAAAAGTAAAAAAGATGAGGAAACTGAGAGAGAGAAGTCAGCATTTCAAATGAATGGGAAAGACAATGACATGAAGGCATTAACAAATGAAGTTAAAGACATCTCTGAAAATAAGGCAGGGGCTGATGTTGAACCAGAAGTGAATAACATTAATAAATCCATTCCAGAACATGAAATAAAACCATTGACTTTCAAGGAGTCTTCAGTGAAACCATTCATGAATGGTGACATCATGGGAGAGGATGCAAAGGACGAGAATAATGTGGACCCTAAGTCACGCCTGCAGGCTTCACCTAAGCTTGAATCCAGAGAGGGTCTTCAGCCACCAGATAAAGTTCCCAGGTATGGGCAGAAAACTGAAGAAAAACAGTTTTCTCCTGAGAGATCTGCCTTTGCTGGCACTGCTTCCACACCAGCACTTGCTGTCTGTAAAGAAAATAACCTCAACAGTGAAATGGAATCTATGGAAACTGAAGCCATTGAGGATAAGAAAGTTGCTCCATCACCTGTAACCTCCTGTGAGGAATCTAGCCTGAGTAGTGACTTTGCTGATCAGAATGGTGTACAGATGTATAAAATGGAAAACATCAATGGAGAAAGTAAAATAAAAACTGTTATTACTGAAGTGACAACAACCACAACATCAACTGTGTCTACAGAATCCAAAACTGTGTATAAAGTTGCAGAGACTGTAGCCTCTAATGAGGAGAAAACAACAGTAGTGTCATCTACAGAAAACTGTGCCATATCCACTGTAACCACCACCACTACTGTAACCAAGCTCACCACTCCAGCTGCAGACAGGAATGTTGATGTCATTTCTGTACAAGAGCATAGCAAAACAGTGGTGACAACAACAGTGACCGATTCACTGACCACCCCAGAAGGCACTTTGGTGACTTCCATGACTGTCAGCAAAGAATATTCTACAAAAGACAAAGTGAAGTTGATGAAATTTACAAGACCCAAAAAAACTCGTTCTGGAACTGCCTTACCGTCTTACAGAAAATTTGTCACCAAAAGCAGTAAAAAAAGCATCTTTGTTTTACCCAATGATGACTTGAAAAAACTGGCCAGAAAAGGGGGGATCAGAGAAGTTCCCTATTTCAATTACAACGCAAAGCCTGCCTTGGATATTTGGCCATATCCATCCCCAAGGCCAACCTTTGGGATCACTTGGAGGTAGGTAACTTTTCCTTACAAATGTAAAGTATGGATATGGTGAAATTATTGCAGATTAAAATACAAGTGATAGACACATTTATGCCCAAACCTGCCAGTTTTGCTATTTCTTGTTCAATAAATGTCTGTATCATAAAGAGAGGACAGAAAACCATTGTTCCCCTGGTTGGTTTTAAGATGTAATTAATGCTTCGTTGTTAGGTATCGCCTGCAGACAGTGAGGTCATTGGCTGGAGTGAGCCTCATGTTGCGGTTGCTGTGGGCATGTCTCAAATGGGATGATATGGCAGCCAAAGCTCCACCTGGGGGAGGAACTACACGTACAGGTAGCACTTCTTTTCCTTTCAGGGTTTCTTCATGCAAAAGCTCTTGCTGTTCAGAGATTTGGTTTGGTTGGAAAAAACCTCTAAGATCATCAAGCCTATCTGTCACCATGGCCATTTAAACATGTCCCCACGTGCCATGTCCACACATTTCTTGAACATCTCCCAGGATGGTGACTCCACCACCTCCCTGGGCAGCCTATTCCAATGCCTGACTACTCTTGCAGGATAGAATTTTTTCCAAATGCCCAATCAAACCCTCCCTTGGCACAATTTCAGGCCATTTCCTCTTGTGATACTAGGGAGAAGTGACTGACCTCCACCTCATTCCAGCTTCCTTTGAGGTAGTTGCAGAGAGCAATGAGGTCTCTGTTCAGCCTCCTCTTTGTTCTCCAGACTAAACACTCCCAGTTCCATCAGCTGCTTCTCATACGACCTGTTCTCTAGACATTTCACCAGTTTTGTTGCTCTTCTTGGGACATCAAAAATTCTGTTAATTTGAAGTGTTATGCTGATTATAGGCATGTCTGTAAAGGCTTGATGTTAGCTATGAAATGTTTTAGTCAACAGATTGTACAAGTAGCTGTTTCTTTACCTTGAGTGAGCTGTTCCTTTACCTTCAGTGTATTGGGGTTGAGTGGAGATGTAGCTTTTCTTTGTCTTCTGTTGTTAATGTATGGGACTGATTTGTCGTAGAAACATCTGAAACTGAAATCACAACAACAGAAATAATCAAGCGAAGAGATGTTGGCCCATATGGAATCCGCTCAGAGTACTGTATAAGAAAAATTATTTGTCCCATTGGTGTACCAGAGGCTCCAAAAGGTATGTTTGTTCATACATTTTTTCCCCCTTCCCATAAGCTCCTACAGAAATGAAGGTAACTGGATCTTTAATTCAGACCATGAAGGGAGCAAACAGAACTTGACACGAGCCTATTTGAAACAGATGATATATTTAACAAAGTGATGTGCTTTATCTGAAGCTGAAAGGCCTTCCTGTTTATGAAATCGGGCTGAGAGACTAAATCTTGGTTTACACTTGAATTTTGTTTTATGATTGAGTTTAATATGTGTGTTTTGACTGTTCTCTAAAGAAACTCCAACACCCCAGAGGAAGGGACTACGATCAAGCGCACTAAGGCCGAAAAGGCCAGAAACACCCAAGCAAACAGGCCCTGTTGTAATTGAAAGTTGGGTAGCAGAGGAGGAATTGGAGCTATGGGAGATCAGGGCATTTTCTGAAAGGTAAAGAAATTCAACTGAGCTTTTCAAGAAAGCAGTTTTAATTTGTGTGTGTATGTTAAACAGAAGTTCCCAGTAGAGAACACAAACCTGGGAGCTGCAATCAGTAAAAGCAGATCTGTGAGACTTGTTTACTGTGTTTTCATAACAGCCAAGATTTCAGTTGTAAAGCTCAACTCATTTGCTGGTGTCAGAGTTAATTTATGCAGATCTTAGAGATTTATTTCAACTAATAATATGTTCATTTTCCCATGCTTATGTAATTACTGTTGTATGCTAGGAGTTTATTGTTATACTGCATGGAAAGGCTTTAGGCTACTTTTGGCATGGCTTTAGCAAAATACTTCCATAACGCAAAGAAAATGAATATGTACAGTTAAAGTAAAAGTAAATTCAGCCTGAGAATATCCAAATCATTAAAGAATTATTTTCAGTATTGCTCACTTAGAGTTGAACCAACATTTTTGAGTCTCTTGGGAAGAACTGTTTTAGATTAATGGTATCAGCTGATTGCAGTCTCAAATGTAATTATAAATTCCAGGTTTGATGAATATTTTCCTGTAAGTTGCTGCAGTAATTCAGCATCAGAATCTTTCAGGGATGTTGCATGCAGCTTCAGTAGTTAATTTCAAAGTACTTCTAAAGCCATGACCAGTTTTTCAGCCATGTTCAGTCTTGAGATTTGTTCTTCCAACAGTAATTAAACTGTATAAAATGAAATCCAGTTGGATGGTTTGATTTTGTGTGGTGGTATAACACACTTTCTGTTGTGTCTTTGGCAGGGTGGAGAAGGAAAAGGCACAGGCAGTTGAACAGCAGGCTAAGGTTAGTGAACAGAAGAAGGCAGAGGAGTTCAAGGCCCAATTGGAGGCTCAGCTAAAACACCAACGATTGGCTGCCCAGCAGGTGGGGGAGCTATTGGTGGTCCCACCTGTCAGCAACTATGCACTGGTAGTCCACATGCATGAGAACATGGGAGGCAGAGTTTATTAGCTTTTTCTTACACCATTTTCCAAGTAATTTCTACTGCAAACTGAGTTATCAAACATTGCTGCTCCCACGGTGTGCATTTGTTGTACTGAAATGGGGTTAAGGATTGCCTGGGGGGGGGCGGTTCTACCTAATTTGTAACATTTGAAAAAGGTTTAATTTATTTACTTTTAAAAGAAGGCTGAGAAGCACCAGTCTGCAGGTAAGATCAACATTGTATTGTGGTGTAATGGAAAGCTGTCATGGTGTATAGCTGATTTGGAAATACAGCTGCATTTGCTCTTCATGCTTCAGTAAAACTGAATCTTTTGATTTTATTCTGTCTGAAGTTGGCTGAATGAAGCTCATTGATAACTTACATAAATATCTAGAGAGATGTGTGTGTAGTTAGATGTGTGTATGTGTAGATAAATGTATGCAACTGAAATGAGGAAACCCAATGCCATGTTGCTATTTCACATACATTATTAAGAACTCCGCGGTTTTCCTTTTTCATTTCATCTTCCTTGAGGGAAATACATGATTAGTGAATGAGTGTTTCTGATTCTTGGGCATTACTGCAATAGAATGCTAACCAAACACTGAAAGTTAATAAATACAGAGATAATTCCAGTAACATAGGGGAGAATGGTAGATTAGTTGGAATTTACAGATACTGTTCCTTCACAAAGCGACTCCATAAATGTAATGTGCCTTCCTGATGCAGCACAGGAGGTTGCTGGGTAAGGTAAGGGATTTTGAACCTAACTGTATTAAGCAGGCTGCAAACTGGATTTTCAGTTAAAAGACTATTTTTTGAAATTGCATTCTTAATGATGAAGTAGAATAATACAACTTTAGTTTTTGTTTGGTTTCTTTCTTCCTGTAACTGGCAGGATCTCATTGCAGGCAGCTCTAAACTTGGGAACACCAGTGATAAACTCTGTATTCGTGCTGATGTACCACTTACTGATGGAGATGCAGGCTCTGTGTGTGTGGTCAAAGCCAAATACAGATTGATGGTTTGCAGAGGTTTTTAATGTTTCAGAGTAATCTGAGACTCAGATGTTTTCTTTAAAGCAAAATGTGAAATGAACATAAGATGACGATTTTTAAAGATGGCATAAAAGAAAATTTCTGTCTGTGTACAATACGCAGAGTTGTAGTTCTGCAGGTCAGGGAGTCTCACGCTATGGGGGACAAAAGCAGCTTTTTCTTTAGTCCTTTACAACTTGAACTGAAATCCAGCCAGAGTATTTTATGTTTAAATACTGGGAAGAGACAACAGTTATTTTACAAAATCTGAAAATGCTAACTAGCCCTTCTTTTTTTCCCCCCACTAAACCCTGCAGAAACGACTGGAACAGCAAAAGCAGCTGCCTGCAACAGGCGTGGTCCCTGCAGTCACTACAGCCAGCAGCACTGCAACCACTGTCTCAACACCACAGAAAGTTGTGGTAGGCCCTTTAGCAGGCCCAGTCCCCACTGGAACCAAAGTAGTGCTTACTACAAAAGTGGGTTCTCCAGCTACAGTAACATTCCAGCAGAACAAGAATTTCCACCAGACTTTTGCTACTTGGGTTAAACAAGGCCAATCTTCATCAGGTAAGTAGCTATTGGCCATGGAAAGAATGCATGGTGGAGTTCATTGTGTACGCAGCACTCCATCTTCTCCAGAATACATGGCATTGTTGCGTTCTTGTTGTCTTTTCTCTTGCCTCTCTTGCTAAGTCAGCAGGACATTTCTGAGATAGCACCTGTCTAATTTTCCTTTGTTCAGACTTGCTAGGCAGTCTTATTTCTCACCTCTCATATTTTCTGGTAAATGTAATCATTGATAACGAAAGCATTCTGTTTCCAAACAAGAATCTTTACCAAAGAAACTATCACACATTCAAAAATGATTGTAACAATAGTCATCTACTTTGCTGTTTCATACTTGAAAATAGTCATTTCATTGACTAATTACTCTGCTCTAAACCTGACTGTTCTGTGTACCTCAATAGCCACTAGCACAGCTGCCACTTCAGCCACAACCATTGCCAGCACAGGGCAGACCTTCCAGATCTCAGGCAGTCCAGTAACGATGGCAGGGAAAGTGATAACTAAGCTGCCACTCCCTGCAAACAGCAAGATTGTTGCCGTCAATGTGCCATCAACTCAAGGAGGTAGGGGAAAGGGAACGCAATGAAAAATGTATTCCAGCTTGCTGATTATTTCTCCATTGACACTATTTTTCCCAGTGAAGTAAACTGTGACTTGAAGGGGGCCATAAAAAAATACATATGTAAGTTTCTAGAACTTGTTGCCCCTCCTGTATTGCATATTTGTGTCTGTGGGGGAAAAATGCAATTTTTTTCCCCTATAAATTATTCTGCATTTCAGAGTGCAAAATGCAAAGCTTTATTTTGAACAGCGTGGAATGAAGTATGCTTCTTGTTGTTGTTATGTAAATTATACATCAACAAAACAACTTTCTTCACTTTAAAAAAAAAAACCAAAGGTGATGAGCAGGAATTCAGCTCCAAACTAAGACAAGCAGTTTTTTGTTCTTGCCTGAACTAGAGAACTTCCTATTTTGAGATTTGTGGATGTATATTGCACAGAAAGAGCTCAATTCTGTCTCCGTTATACTTAGCACCTGAGGAAATCGTGAAGGCTACTAGTTTTCTATTAAAAGTTCGTAGGTGACAGGAAAAGCATTGCCTATTTTCTTCAGCACCACAAACTTACAGGTGAAAAGTGTTTAAACTGGTCTCCTGCATTTGAAACTAATCAGATTCTAGCTTTTAATGGTTGTATAATAATCATTTGTGGCACCGTGTCAATGCAAGGGCTTATTTGCAGTTACCATCAAACTGATCTTTGTGAAGGTTCACTCTTTCCTTAACCTTTTCTAGAACACCTGTTTCTTAACTTAAAATGTAGTTGGACTATTGACAAAGTATAATGCTGCTTCTTTTTGACACTATGACAAAAGCTTTCTCAAGAATTGTTGAAAGACTCAAAGCTGTTCTAGAAACCTGGAGACTGATTTCTAAATGCCATCCTGGAATTGCATTTATTTCTTCTGTTGGCAATTAGGTCATTAACCAGTTCTCAATTTTCTTTAATTAGGTGTTGTTCAAGTTCAGCAAAAAGTATTGGGTATCATTCCATCAACTACAGGTGCAAGTCAAACATTTACTTCATTCCAGCCAAGGACAGCAACTGTAACCATTAGGCCAAATACCACAGGGACGTTAGGGACAACAAGCACTTCACAAGTAAGATGTTTCTCTGATTATGTGATATAAAACAGGGGGTGCATGTATTGTAACTTATTGGCAGGTATTAAGAAGTGAAATTTCATTTCTGCTAAGTCACTTGTCTGTGGTTTTGGCTCATCTTAACAACAGTGCTCGTGGATTCTTTATTCCAATTCTCACCAATTGGGAAAATTAATAGTTGAAAGCACAGTAAGCCTTAGCAGTGTGGGCATGGATGAACAAACACTGGATCTGCTTTGCAACTTGCCATTTCTTACTACAGGGAAAAAAAAACAACAAACCCAACCTTGAGGGCATACCTCAGCAGCATTTTCCCAAGTTGACATGCTCTCCCTTCTGGTGTAGGTAGTACAAGGGACACCACTGCGCCCTGGTATGACAGTGATACGGACACCGCTGCAGCAGGCACCGCTTGGCAAGACCATCATTCGAACACCTGTAGTGGTGCAGCAAGGTATTCTTCCAGCCAGTAGGTTCACTTTAATATTTAAATCACCACTGTGAAATCCATGGTTTGTTTCTTCATAAATACATTTTATATCATATGTGTCCTTGTGCAAAACCACCTCATCTTGATGCTTGAACTCTAACAAGTGCCTTTTCTGGCCTTTGAATGTGTCAGTTGCAGGCTTTGTTGTTGTTCTGCATGACACTTAACTTATTTTTTAAGTCCATTCATTTGAAAGCAGAAATATTTAGAACAATTCTGCATTGCAAAATCCTTTTCTTTTCTTAAAGCAAGCTAAATGTTTTAAGTGCTCTGTAAGTATATGAATTCAATTAAAATAGCAAATATTTTGCAGAATTTTTCCAGTCAGTCTGACAGGTGATTTGTAAAGAAATTTGTGTGCCAACTGCTGTTTCCATTACTTATCTGATTATACACTTCTGCAAGTTGTTGTGACTGAGAGGTTTGGTGTGCTAGTGGTTTAAATGATGGAAAAGAGTTTCTTACCACAAATTGTTCTTTTGCAGGTCAGACACAGCAGGTGGTAACTCAAATAATCAGGGGTCAGCCTGTCTCAACAGCAGTTTCTAGCACCAGCACAGCTTCTTCCAGTGCTGGACAGAAGACAGTCACCAGTCCTGGAACACCACCTCAGCAGATACAGCCACAAACCCCACCACAGCCCCCTCGCCCTCAGCAGGGACAAGTGAAACTCACTATGGCCCAACTCACCCAGCTAACACAAGGACAGGTGAAATATTTTAGGCTACTTGTTATGCGGCTCAGTTCATTTCCACACCAAAAGACTCGGCAGGATTTTTGTAGGGACCTTATTCTGTTGTATGGGCTCACAAAATGTAAAGTTTTGTGTCTAGGTTTAGGACAATCCTCTGCCTTCTCCATCACTGAATTGAAAGTGATGTCCTGAGTTGCCCAAGTGTCAGCTTAAGAAATTCACAATCCATTACAGACTGAAGAGTCCATCATGAAAGCTCACAGCTGAGTGGGATCTGAGAAGTGGTTAAGAAATGTTCTCAGTGCAGAGACTCTGACACAAACTGTTTGGATTCATGCGACATTAAGTAATAATATGTCTAAAATTATCCATGCTCTGTATTGCCTGTAAATTCTAGGAGCAGAGATGTTCTATTTTAGCTGCTTTCTGGCTAGGGTTCTTGTCAATATTTAGATGAAAATCTGTGTAACGAACTCCAACCCTGTTGATGATAGAATTGTTGAAAGAGCATTTAAGATTGTGGAAAAACTGAAATATTAGGTTTGGATTTCAGGAATGTGGTTATGTTGTAAAAGTATTGAATTCTGGAATCCAAAGTCCTAGTTCTTCTGATTTCCAGCAAGGCCTATGTAAGAATTATATCACTAACACATCAATGTTATCTTTTTGTTGTTGTTTTTTAGGGTGGCAGTCAAGGATTAACTGTTGTAATTCAGGGACAAGGTCAAACTACTGGTCAACTGCAATTAATCCCTCAGGGTGTGACTGTAATACCTGGTCCAGGACAACAGCTTATGCAAGCTGCTATGCCAAATGGTACAGTTCAGAGATTTCTTTTCACCCCACTACCAGCAGCTGCTACCACAGCTAGCACAACTACAACAACAGTGTCTACTTCAACCTCAGGTAAGCGCCGATCTGTTCAGCAGGGAAAATGTAAATGTGTTACAAGTTAGAAACCTCTGGAATTTCTGCACAGAGCTTTACAGTAGTGCTGAAAGGTTCAAATTAGTAAGGCTTATAGATTTGTCATGAGAAGTGAATGTCATATTCTTCATTATCCTTCACAGCTGCAGGTGAACAGAAGCAAGCTCCGCAGGCACAGCCAACCTCAGCGCTGCCGCCAGTCCAGCCACAGCTTCAGAGTCAGCAGCAAGGGCAGCCTCAGGTGCAGAACCAGAGCACTCAGCCTGTGCCACTGGCCCAGTCACAGGCTCCTCAGCCAGCACTTCAGCCTGAAACTCAGACCCAGTCTGAATCTCAGATTCCAGCATCTGCTGACTCTCCAGTCACACCTGAAGCACAGTCGTCTAAATCTCCAGTTCAGTCTCCAACACAGACCCAGGCTCAAGGGCAGTCTCCAGTGCAAGTCCAGAGTCAGCCGCAGACTGCAATCCTTCCACAAGGCCAGTCCCAAGTCCAGCCTCAGCAACCAGCTCAGGTGCAGACTACAACCCAACAACAGATTCAGATGCAGCCCCATGCTCCCATACAAATTCAAGCTCAGCTGCAGCAATCACAACCTCAGGTTCAGACTTCGGTCTCAACCCTTCCAACTACTCAAAGTTTAAATCAGGTTCCTGTGCAATCCCCAACTCGTCCTCAGCTGCAACTTCAGCAGCCTCCAACAAAAGTTATTACAGTGCCTCAGCTTCAGCAACAAGTCCAAGTTCTCTCTCAGCTTCAGTCACATGTTGTGGCTCAGATACAAGCCCAACAAGGCAGTGTGCCCCAGCAGATCAAGCTTCAGTTACCTATTCAGATCCAACAAACTAGCCCAGTACAGGCTCACCAGATTCAGAATGTGGTGACAGTTCAAGCAGCTAGTGTTCAGGAGCAGCTGCAGAGAGTTCAGCAGCTCAGGGAGCATCAACAGAAGAGAAAGCAACAGATAGAAATTAAACGTGAGCACACCCTTGAGGCTTCTAATCAAAGTGACATTATCCAGAAACAGGTAAAGTTAACAGAAGGAAATTAAAACTTAATGAATGAAACCAATTTCATTTTAAATGCCTGTTCTTGTTAGCAATGTTAATACATTTGGTAGGCAGTTCATTTGATTCTTTCCAAGCTAGTGCAGGATTGCTTTTGGCAATTGAATTAAATATTCTCAGTTAATTCAGCACACCAAGTCAATTGTATCATGTTTGTAGTCTTCTGCCACCTTGATTCAACTTACCACTAGCTGCTGGGACAATTATCCCTTTATTCCCAGTTCAGGAAAGATAGGGTGTAGGCAGGAGAGCTGATGTTCAGAACACATGTGCAGTGCTTTCATTGCCTGCTGTAGGAACTGAGGTTTCAAAGAGGTATCTGAAATGTCATGCTGTTGGATGGCTGCGAGGCTCAAAAAAAAGGACATCTGTCTCATTGTTTAAAAACACTGGAAAGATGCTGGCAATTTACATTTAGTCCCTAGGTTGAACCTCAACATAAGCAAAATATCCTACTCTCTGGGGCATGGGGGGAGGTGGTTTTAATTTTCCTTTCTATTTTCAAATAATTGCTTTAAAAACAAGCATTTGCCCCCATTGATAAAATCAGTTTCATCTTGCCACTCACTGAAATAAGTAACACTTGAACTTGTTCTTTAGCTTTGGAAATGTCCTGGTTCTCCCAGTAATAATACAAGATACTGGCTAAGAAGTTCATCTTTTATTTTGGATTCTGTATCATCCTGCAGGTGGTAATGAAACAGAATGCTGTCATAGAACACTTGAAACAGAAGAAGACACTGACCCCAGCGGAGAGAGAAGAAAATCAGAGGTGAATATGCATTACACCGCATCTTTTAGATAGGAAGGTTTTGCATCTGTAACATCTTTTAATGGTGGTTTGTAAAAACCTGCTTCAAGAAATGTTACTTGTTTAAGAATTGGTTAAAGTACCACTCATGGCCACGGCTTTGAAATTAAAGCTAAAAACCATCCTTAAAGGAGCACAGAATGGAGAGTTAATGGTTGTGTTGCAAAAAAAATAAATAATGGATTTCTTTGCTCCTTACCATGATAGTTTATCTCTATCCTTTTCTATTGTATATCCCATTCTAGAGGAGTTGAAGACCATGCTGCTCAACAAATGAGAAGCTTTTATTCTTTGCTGCAGTTAGCAGCAGCTGCTTGTCCTGGCCATTGCTGTTTTGTTGTTTGCTTTCAGCTCACGAGTCAGTGGGAGCTGTTTTCCATGGTCACTCTGGCAACAAAAAGCATTTAGTTTTCTAGTGGGTCTGAAACAGAATGGAAAAGGAAAAGTAAATTCTGAAGAACAAAAATACATTTGTTTTCTATTGAAATATGGGGCAAAATAAATGAAAATTGCAGAACAAGTGAACAGGAAAAGAGGTTTCTGGTTGAATGTATGACAGGCAGCTGAAAAACGAATCCTGACCTGTCATGAGTGAAGAAATTAGAAACTGGTTTATAGTAAGTTCTATACACTGAAAAATATTTGTCAGTCTTTATGCCAAAACACAAAAACTTAGTAACATTTGGTGGTTACTGGAGAGTGTAGATGTTGCAGGATTCTAGTTGCTTTCATTCTACATCAGAGTAAACAACATCCAGCTCTTCAAACGTGTTTGTGGAAACTGCATTGAGTGAGAATAGCTCTCATTGTTCTCTTTGTTTGGAGATTTTTAGGGGAAAGCAGGGAATGATGAGTTAAATGAAATTGGGACTAGCCCTCTTGAGCTTGACTAGGGACTTGATGTCTCCCAGCAGTTTTCTAGTAAATAAGTATGAGTGGGTGGAATGTGTGTTACTAAATTTACCTTGTACTTCGAAGAAATGTGCTCACTTAGCTCACAGATTGCAGAGACCAGAGAAGAAAATTATTTTGCATTCTCACCTGGGGATAGATAGATAGGCCGCTCAGCATAACATACTTTTTTGTCTTCCCCAGGATGATTGTGTGCAACCAAGTGATGAAATATATTCTGGATAAGATAGACAAAGAAGAAAAACAGGCAGCTAAGAAACGGAAGCGAGAAGAGAGTGTAGAGCAGAAGCGCAGTAAACAGAACGCTACTAAGCTCTCAGCTCTGCTCTTCAAGCATAAAGAACAGCTGAAAGCTGAAATACTGAAGAAAAGGGCCCTTCTGGACAAAGATCTACAAATTGAAGTGCAGGTAAGGACAGTTACTCTCAAAGACTAGTTTGATTTTTAAGATGGGGAGGACACTTCTGTGTTAATTTTTAATTGATCTGTTTGCTCAGTGGGATTTTAAGGAAACACAGGTTTGGATGCTGGGATCTCAGTGGAGCCACTACACACTTTTTTGTGCTTCTTGGGTTTCATCTGGACTTGAAATTAACTTGATTCCTCAAACAGCTGCTTATAAATTAGAGCCAGTGGGTCATAGTAGGCCAAGAGTGTCATCCCTTAATATTCTATGAATCATAGGTTGGACACATTATTTTTTTTTTTCCAATCATAGAACAGTTTGGGTTGGAAGGGACCTCGAAGATCATCTTGTTCCAGCCCCCTGCCATGGGCAGGGACATCTCCCACTGGACCAGGATGCTCAAGGCCTTATCCAACCTGGCCTTGAACATCTCCAGGAGGGGGCATCCACAGCCTCCCTGGCCAACCTGTTCCAGTGTCTCACCACCCTCAGTGTAGAGAATTTCTTCCTAATAATAATTTGAATGGTATTGCTTGTTTACTTTTGGTTGAGAATGATGATTGATGTCTAGATTTCAATCTTGAGTTGGAATAATGATATGAAGTGCCTCCCTCTTTATTTATTCATTTAATATACACCAGGAGGAGCTAAAGAGAGACTTGAGTAAAATTAAGAGAGAAAAAGAAAAAGCCCAGGCAGCTGCAGCCGCAGCCGCCGCAGCTGCAGCCGCAGCCGCTGCTCCACCGCTGCCACCACCACCACTGCCATCGCCACCACCACAGCCACATGCAGCCAGCGTTACCTCCTCTTCCTCCACCACAGTCCCAATGCCAGTATCCTCCCAGAAGAGAAAGCGAGAGGAGGAGAAAGATTCGTCAGCTTCCAAGTCCAAGAAGAAGAAAATGATTTCTACTACCTCAAAGGAAACCAAGAAGGACACAAAGCTTTACTGCATCTGCAAAACACCTTATGACGAGTCCAAGTGAGTAGTGCATGCCCTGGCCTATGACTCTGCATTCTAGTGTAGGTTAGTGTTAGCTCTTAGTGACAGGTAGTGCTAGAACTGGAGAGATAGTGTCAGGTGTTATTGCAGTAATCAGTGAGGTATACAGAATAAAGTCTGGCTTCCACTAGCAGCTCCAGAGCTGTTGACATATTTGAGTTGTGCTGTTACTGTAGGGGTTGGGGTTATACTTGTTTGCATGTTTCCATTGTATGACCTTTCTGTCTCACATGCACATGCTCTTTTTTTTTTTTCCCTTCCTCCTCCGCTCTGTTATCCTTTCTTTTGCTGTTTTGCCTCTGCCTCAGAAGCAAGTGACAGTTTGGTTTGAGCAATTTCTTGTGAGCGAGTAGCTGATTGTGATGGTTTAACCATGGTTCTTTAGAAATCGCTTTGGCACCGTCTGCCAATAAATGGCTTTTTTTTCCTAAGTCAGTATCCAGTAAAGAAGGTTTGAAGTTACTGGACTGCAGTTCACTTTGGAGAATGTTTCAGGAAGCAATGGCTTCCATGGGTTAGAGTTTACAACCCAGGGGTGATAAAAAATGAAATTGTAAGCATTTGACAAAGTGCAAACTGCAGTTGTCTGT
The DNA here is from genome assembly GCF_026170545.1 of Melanerpes formicivorus. Lineage (NCBI taxonomy): Eukaryota > Metazoa > Chordata > Aves > Piciformes > Picidae > Melanerpes > Melanerpes formicivorus. The sequence goes on along the minus strand of NW_027142373.1, from coordinate 3,721,349 downwards.
GGTTTGGTTCTGAGGAAAAATATTTGCACTACATAAAAGGTTTGTGAAGAAGTTTAGGAAGTGGTGGAGTAGATGATGAAGTGGATTGCAGGGCATTAGTGTTGTGCATTTCTCCTTAAGCTAGTAGTGACTAGCAGCAGTAGTTAGTAATGGTTAACCATCGGATAGCTATGTGGAGATGTATGGGAAAAAACTTCCACTTCAGACCAGATTTAGGTTAAAATACATCTGCTCAACAGTGACAACACCAAAAGGTCTGAATTAGTGCTGCTTGGTGGTGGCTTAAGCGCTGGTAACAGAAAGAAACCGGAGTAGTGGAGTAGTGCTTTCACTCCAGTAGTGGTTCTTCATTCCAAATTTAGGGCCAGGACTAGGGGATCTCTGGAGGGTTCCCTTGAGCCTTTTTTGGATTCTAATTAATTTTTTAAAATGAAGTTGGGTTTTTTTACCGTGGTGGTTCAGTATTTCTGACCATTACATCAGTGTGGACAATTGGACTGCTGTCTGTGCTGCCATTACTGCAGGAGGTGCAGACTTCTGATGCCCTGGGTGCTAATTCATTATTGCCTCTAAGGGCTGTCACCAGTCCCACTCCAACAATGTTGTGTTAGGCTGTCATTCAGAAAACTTAGGAGGATGCTCATTGTTGTGGTGCTGACCAGAGGTGGGTGTGTTACTGCTTCTGGTGGTAGTGATAGAACTGTCACAGAACTGAGAGGAACAAATTCCATGAGCAGCGGGATTGGATTGTCAGACCAACTCTTTCCATTGGCTCTAGTGGGCATTTGAGTGAGCCAGTGAAAAATGTGGGCAGAGAGTGAATTTTGGTAGCCTGAATCCAGAACTGTGCTTAAATGCACAGAACAAAACTTCAAGAAAATGAAATGTTAATTGTTGAGTCACATCCTCAGCAATAGGATTTGCTTCTGCTGCTTTGTTATTTGTGATTTCCACATTTTGTATTGTTACAAATGATGACACTGCTGTTGAACCGCGTTATCCTTTCACTGTTTGGAAAGGGATTAGTCAAGTTTGAAAATGGGTTTCTCCTATTTTTTTAATTATTTTTTTTTCATATATAGGCATCAGACAGTCCTCTTTGTTCTGGTGTCTCTCTTCTCCTTCAGAAGAGCGAGATGTGCTGCTTGAATTTGCAGTTTATTATGAATACCCTATGTGCATTTTTTAGGATGTAGTAAGTCCTCCAAAGTCATTCTGTGTTGTGCTTTTATTAATAAGTAAATCTCATTTGTGGTACTCCAGGGTTGCAGGGATTTGCTGATGTTGCGCTGAAGGATGGTCAGTAAGGTTATCCTGTTTGGATTCCAACTGTTAAAGCATCATGTGAGCCCTGTTCACATTCTTGTGGTGAGGTTTAGCATTTACACCTAGACATAAATATGCTTCCCCATCGCCAAGAGCAAACAGACACAGTCCTCTTGGGAAGAGGACATGGGTCACACAGGTGGTGGTGGTTGTCAGGAGGAGATGTGTATCTCCATTCTTAGTGAAAGGTTGGGTTGTGTGATACCTGTCTGTAGGATTTGTCTGACTGAAAATTAAGAGACAAGGCAGGACCCAAATATCTGGGACCCACGTAGAGGCCCAAGAAGTTAAGGATGCTTGTTTTGTGTAACGTGCAGTCCTGTGATGTGTGTAGTGTCCAGAGGGTGGTGCTTTCAGCCTGCCAGATGAGGATGGCAGGCATGGCTCTGGCAGCAGCTGGTAGGTGTTCTCCAAACCCGAGGAAGGTGGAGGTTCTGAGTCAGCTTGCTTGTGCTTAGGCAGAGAGAATGGATGTGTAACTTTGCCCATCTAGTTGATTGTCACAAGTCATAGGTATGTTTTGAGATATCCATACACAAAATGTCAAACATCCTTGCATAATACTTTGCAGTTTTGTCACATCATTCTGTGCAAGGTCCCATTCCCATGAGTCTGTACCTGGTCCCCTTCACTCCGTGTCATACCATACCTGGTTCCCTCACATGGCTGTCTGAGCATAGACATTGTTCTCTGGAGAATGGTCATCGTTCCAACTGGTTGCCAGTTGGAGTAGTTTAATACCTGTTCTTTAGTGCACACTTCCCCAACTGCCTCAAATACAGTAATTCAAATGATGACAACCATGTCCTGCCCCCATTTCTTCGGTACCATGTGACACCACTGTGTACCCCCTGGCTGGTATGCATGTTCCTCCTAGTGTACCTCTCACTCCTAGTTGGTGTTTGCGCTTTGCTTTTATTTTTTTTAAATTAACTGAGACCTGCATTTTCAAATCTTAAGGAAAATGGTTTAGTGGCTCTTGAGCTGCAGTTTTGAAAATGTAAATCTTTTCCTTTGGCCTTGTCTTTTTGTGCCTTTTACAGTTTTTCACACGCACATTGGAGCTATAAGTTTTTAGCCCACTTTTGTCAAAAGTCTGGTTACATATTGATGTGCATTTTAATGAACTGTCAGTTCAAAATTGACCCAAGTGACCTTTCTGACAGAATGAGATGTTAGTTTGTAAGGACAGAGAGCCTAGGAATCAGGGAAACTGAGACAGAAAGTAGGGCAGCAAGAAAGTGCATCAGTGAGAAGTGCAGGGAAAAGTGCCATGCCATTTGAAATGACAATTACATTGTCATTTTCATTGTGAATACTTTTAGGTTCTATATTGGCTGTGATCTTTGTACTAACTGGTATCATGGAGAATGTGTTGGCATCACAGAAAAGGAGGCTAAGAAAATGGATGTGTACATCTGTAATGATTGTAAACGGGCACAAGAGGGCAGCAGTGAGGAATTGTACTGTATCTGCAGAACACCTTATGATGAGTCACAGTGAGTTCTGATAGAACCTCTTCTTCCATGTCTAGGTAGCAAACTGCTCTGACTGTGCTTACCTGTTCCTTAAAAAGAAAAAAAAAAAAACACACAAGAAAAGTTATTCTGCATATGTCGTATTCCTTAGTAATGCAAACTGCTTTTCAGTAATTGTCTTCCCCTCCAGAATGTTTCTTATACAGTAAATGTTTAGGAAAAGTGGAGTTTTCAGGGTGGTCAAAATGTGTTGGGATGTGGCTTTGGTTTTTGGTTTGGTTTGGTTTGGTTTTTTTTCTTTTAACTCAACTTGATGTGCTTTAAATTTGGATTGATTTTGGTTTTCTTTCCTTTTTTTTTTCTTTATTTTTTTTTAATATGGTTAAAGGATGGTTAGGAAGATTACATTGCAATGGTTAGGAAGATTACATTGCAATGGTTAGGAAGATTACATTGCAATGGTTAGGAAGATTACATTGCAATGGTTAGGAAGATTACATTGCAATGGTTAGAAAGATTACATTGCAAATGTAGTATTTAGTGGATGTTATTTTTTTTTTTTCTGTGTTTTGGTCTGGGTAGAGAGCATGATTTTGGTTGGGGGGTGTATGGTTGGTATCTTTTACTTCTAAGGCTTTGTGTCACAGAACTTCCCTTCTGTGCTAAGAGACAAGACTTGAAGCTTCTGTACGAAAAATATTTGTACGGAGCGAAACGAGCCCCTGGTGTTTGTGCAAAATGTGTCTTGAATTGTTTTGGAATACTGGTTGGGTGAGACCTCTGGCATTACACTCTTCTTTCAACTCTAAAGCAGAGGAATGATTTTTGAACTCTTGCTTGCTTTGAAAGTGTCTAGTATAAAATGTAGGGGGTTTGAAATGGTCTTATCTAGCCTGTTTGTAAATAAAAAATCAGTTTGAATAGTGCAATTAGAATGTGCCAGTCTGAAATACCACCTCACACTGTCCTGTTTAAACATGCCAAGTATGTGCTTGTGTGCAGGGGATTGCAGGTTGATGTGTTTAAATGTAACCTTCAAATTAATCAGATCAAGGCACTGACACTTCTTTGGGTCTTGCAGATTTTACATTGGCTGCGACCGATGTCAGAACTGGTATCACGGGCGCTGTGTTGGCATCTTACAAAGTGAGGCAGATCTCATTGATGAATATGTGTGTCCACAATGCCAGTCCACAGAAGATGCCATGACTGTGCTCAGTCCACTCACTGATAAAGACTATGAAGGTTTAAGAAGAGTGCTACGTTCCTTACAGGTGAGAATAAGGATTGCAGCAAAATCGAGCTGCTTCTGTCACTATAGGATGCATCTAGTGATTCGTGGAGTAGGTTTTGATTTGCAATTGTTTGAGACTTTGTTTAAAAGGAAATAGCAAAGCTATCTTTTTTCTTTTCTTTTTTTTTTCTTTAGCTAGAAATGCCTCTGTCAGCTGCAGACTTGATTGGCATTGTGCTGAGGAGGATTTACAGTAATTAGCGTATCACTGTTTCTGAGTTAGTGAAACTAAACATCTCTGCAGTGCTTTTAAAGGAGGCAGATTTGCTGAAAATACCAAAAGGCAGAGTATTGGCCTAGCTGAACAGTATGTAGAAGGTGCAATGTTCTATTCTTAAATTAGCCTGAAAGGATTCCTGATTTACATTTCTGTGCAAGAAATTCACTCGCAAGAGTGAATAGGTTTCAGCAGTGTTCTTAGCAGAAAGTTGCTGCCAGCATGTCAGTGATGACATCCTGAGAACTGTGTGCTGCAGCAGTCATGTTTCTGCTTTCTCTGTCACTCTCAAATGTGCCTTTTCTGCTACAACCGTAGAGAATGTTTAAGAATTTTGGGTAAAATAATTGTGTGGTAACAGAAATCCTAAAAGAACAATACTGTATGTTTTCCTGTGTTTTGCAGACATATGAAAACAAATTAGAGTACTTGAAGGTGAAGACAGTGGCCCAGTTCTGGGTGCAGAGTGCCAAGCACTCTCATTAAATCCATTAAATACTTCTCTGGGCAGCCTTTTTAGCAGCGACCTCTTGTGTCTGGATTTCATATTGTTCCGTTTTGAAGACTTGGCCACTGACACAGAGATTTAAAACTTGACCCAGTCATCAGATGAAAACTCACTACCTTTTCATCTAACATTGCCCTTCTTAACTCTAGGCCCCAACAGATAAAAGTGTAATGAAAATATTTAGCAATAAAATAGTGACCACTTATTTTTGGTAACTATCTCTTGTTTTCCTGACAGGCTCACAAGATGGCATGGCCATTCCTAGAACCAGTAGACCCCAATGATGCTCCAGATTATTATGGTGTTATTAAAGAGCCAATGGGTAAGTTTCTGAGTAACAGCTCAGTGGGTTTGGGGATTTGGATATCAAGTTACCTGCTGACCATTTCCATCCAGGGAGCTTAAAGATATGTACTGCAGAATAGACAGTTTTTTGCAATCAGACAGTGGGATTTCTCATGGATATACTTAGAAGTTCATGAGGGTTAATACATCTGTTTGTAGGTTGGCTCCTTCACCCTAAATACTGTTGGTCTAACATGAAATGAGAAATCCAGTGCAGCAGTTTGACAGAATTCTGGTTTGTGAATTGATTTCAAGAGAACAATTTTACTGTTTTACTTTGCTTGAGGGTTGGTTAGGGTTTTTTTCTGCCTTTTTCTGCATCAGTTCCTCCAACCAAGTGTGGGGAATGTACTCTAAAGTTTGAGGAAATGGTGCTGAACTTGGAATTTAAAACTATCCTCATCTGATTTGATAGGATACTAACTTCATACTGGATGTCTTTTTGGTTTCGAAGCTGTGTGAACAAGAATTATTCAAATGTGTTGTGTATCTGAAGTAAAGTGGAAGAGGAAATGCTGCAGCTTGACAGTGTTTTACTCTGAGCTTACTAGACTTTACCAGCCAGCTGGGAATAAGTGAGATAAACCCTCAAGTGTGACACCTTGGTGCTGCCTCAGCTCTTGGGTGCTTTGCTGATGGTTCCTGTCTGGGGCTGTCACTCAAACCCTGCCTGCCTGCTGCCACAAAAGGCTCCCATGTAGCTCAGTCCAGCTTTGATCCAGCACCCAGCCCTTAGCCATGCTGCCTCTGAGATGTTAGGCAAGTTAAATTTAGTCCCTTGGTAAAATTGCAGCATGTTGACTGAAGGTGACACATTGCTGAGGAATGCACTCTTCTTCTGTTCCAAAGTTGTGGGTTGTGCTGTTAGGAAAACCCTAACCAGCTCCTGTTCCAGGGGATTAAAGTTTATAAGGAAAGCTCAAATAACAATAATAATATGAAGTGTATTGAATGAAGTAAACAGAAGTGTGGTTAGCCCTTTCTGACCTGAACTAGCAGGAAAATTCAGTTGTAGGGATACAAAGTAAATGTGTCTCACACAGTAGCTAATGCAGGCCCCTCTACACTTGTTTTCATGCATTCTGGCATTTCAAAATAGGCACTTTAAGGGCATTTTCAGAGGGCAGGTTGTTGTTTTTCCAGCTAAAGTGCCATGATCCATTTAGCTATAGTTATAATTGGCAGTGCTTGTTCTTCATTTTTTAAATTTACATTTGCATGGTGGCTAGTCACTGAGATGAGGGCTCTAATCCTGCACATGAAATCTCTTTCATCTGTGCCCTGTGCCATATGCAGATATGCCCCCAAGAATTGAGAGTTCACTCAAAGCCAGTTATGAATTCCAGTAAGAAATAATGAGGTTTAGGTAGCTGTTACCTGTATACTTGTGGCTCTCGGTCTCAGTGAGGGCTGTATAGAAAGTAAAAGTACATGCATCCAGATTCTGACTTTCCCACCCACCCCTGGCCTTAATTCTTCAAAAAAAGCAAATTTCTGCAAAAGCCCTCAGTTTTCCAAGACCATTTTGATCCTTGCATTTCAATTTAGCTGCAGACAATATACTCATGGATCAGTGTTTATTCTGAAGGAGATATACTGGTGTCACCACCTCTCAACCAGCGCTCCTGGAAAAGCAAGTCACTTTTGTTTGCCACAAACCTGACAGAGTGCACTTTTGCCAAGGATGAAAATGTCTCATTTAATAAGCTTTTGTTTCTCCCAAGACCTAGCCACCATGGAGGAAAGAATTCTGAAGCGTTACTACAAAAAGGTGACGGAATTTGTGGCGGACATGACCAAAATTTTTGATAACTGTCGTTACTACAATCCCAGTGACTCCCCTTTTTACCAATGTGCAGAGGTTCTGGAATCATTCTTTGTACAGAAACTAAAAGGATTTAAGGCGAGCAGGTAAGCTCAAGTGTAAGCTCAAGCTCAATCATCCTTGTTTTCTTCTCCCCTAAAATCTCCTTAATACTTTTATAAACTTATCTTACACTTGATACAGGCATTTGCCTCTCCTTGCACTTTCCTGGACAACTGCCTTGCTTTTGAAGGGGGATAAAAAAAACCACTTCTGTAATAGCCAACTGTCATCTTCTGTCAAAATCAAGGTTTATGGTGTTGTGGAGGTTATTTTCTAATGTTTATTCAGTGAGTGGTTAGATGCAAATCTACGCAGTACCATAAATGTAGAAGATTTGAAGGATGCTTTCAGTCATTCCTGCGTAAAAGTTAATTTCTGATCAGGACCAATACTGCGTCTGAGTGCTGAAAATATTCTGCCTGTAGTCAGTACTTCTAAGATGCTAAAATGAGACAGTCCCTCTGTGAAACTTAGAATACAATGAAAGAAATTAAAACACTTGTGGTTTTACTACTTATGTCATCATTTTTATGATTTACTGTATTTGAAAGACAGGCAGGGAGTAAGGGAAGGACCATAGAGCACGAGTAAGGGAAACAGGAAACACAAAGAAAAGTTTAAAGTGGGACATGGAAAACTACACACAATTCAACATTCACTATTTCAAATTAAACTTCTTTTCATGATGTTTTGCTGTGGAAGGCTCAGTGTAGAGCATTTCCTGAAGGAATCTGTGTGCTGCTCTCCTGCCCTGGCCAGCAGCACGTACGCGGCATGGTGCGACACTGCTGGGGTCATACCCTGGTGTTCGGTACAGCTGTTCCCAAAGGCAGCTTGCTCACAACACTGGCAGTGAGCAGCTTTCTCCATGTCACTGCTGTGTTCTAGCATGAGCCAAGTGTAACTGAGTTACACTTGTCAGCTGCCCTTCAGCATTGCTGAGAAATGCGCTGTGCATAGCAGTTCACTTCGGACCAGAGCTGTGCCAGGCTGAGATACTAATGCAGGATTATATCCATTGGTAATTAGCTAAATTAAAAGCTCTCTTTTATAGCCACTGCTGTGGAAGCTGTCTCACTTTCTGTATGCAGCAAGAGTAGGGTTGATAAAAGAAGAGATCCAATTAATTAGCCCAGATTTTTTTCTTCCCCATTTAATACCATAGTAATTTTATTGTTTTTTAAATCAGGTAGTTTTCCACTCATGTTTCTGTCATCTTGCTTTGCTGCTTGCCCAGCACACTCACTTCATTGCTGCATCTTAGTTGTTACTGGTTTTCATTTATACCATCCATGTTCTTTCTTTTCTTGCAGATTGTGATATCTTTAGTCTAAACTTTTTATCTGGAATCAGAACTTGATGTTGGGGTCACTTTCTTTTATTGTACAATTCAATGACATTAACCTGCCCTAAAAATCCAGATCGTTTGTCTAAAAAGTGCAGGTGGTTGGGGTTTGGTTACCAGCAGTCACTATGGTAAACAAAAGTGTAGTAACAACAAAAATCAACTGTCCAATTCCTCCAATAATGTATTCAGAACAATGCACAAGTCATCCTGGAGACCATGTACTGTTTTATTTTCAGTCACTAATAAAACTGTCAGTGTCAAAGAGGAGTTTTGCTGAACTGTGATTAGCAAAAATGTGTTTTTTTACAAGCCTGTCCAGTTCTATTCAGTTAACCCAAAGACTTCTTGAAGAAATTTAAGCAAATGTTTAGCTTATTATAAATAGCCACAATTAAAAATGCCTTTTTGCTTTTCATTTGATGGACTAGGATTACATAAACATGAGAGTAAAACTGATTCCGGGCACTTTGGGATGGGCCAGTGGCACTTTGGGACGGGCCAGTGCCAAACTGAATTTTGCAAGTGCTGAAAAATGTGTGCACTGTAGGAGAAAATGTGTTTTGAAATGGAGAGAGGATGGTTTTCAGTTCTTTCTTCCTGAAGGGGTCAAAAAAAAAATAAAGCAAGCAACATGGTGGTAATTTCCTCCTTGTGATTTACCCTTGGCAACACCTTGCAGCAACTGTGTTCTCCAAAATGAAGGGTGCTTAATTCTTCACTTTCTTCTGTATTCTGCAGGTCCCATAACAACAAACTGCAGTCTACAGCTTCTTAGAGTTCAGCGTGTTGACCTAACACACGAGCAAGGATCTGGTTGTCTGACATTTTTTAATTGGGAAGCCAGATGTTTTTAGTCAGGTTATCCTGACAAGACTTGATGTAAACTGCCTTTTTATTGGTCACAGCAGTCAAATTCTTAGTCTTGGCTTATTTTGTCCAAAGGACAAAGAAATATAAAAATCAGCAGCACCACTTTCTTGTCAAGATCAAATTGTTGTACTATTGTGGCAAAAGCAGGAAAACTTTGTTTTGTTGGAAGGAGAGAGAGAGAGAGAAAGAGAGCAAGAAAAAAAAAAGATACAGTAAATGGGGTCCCGATTAACTCCATGGAAATGCCACGTCTGTTCTTCAGTGAAGAAGCTGGTTTAAAGTCCACACAGAAAACTTTGACTGTATTTATTTATTGTTGCAAAAAAGACGCTTTTTTATCGCTGCCCTCATTTGTCAGCTAATTATTTTTTCTTATAAAACCCAGCCCCGGTTCCATGTAATCCATTCTGTATCCTAACATGATTCCTGTAGGTAAAAGTACAAGAAGACCTCTAGATGTCTTTTCTTTCTATGAAAGGAGCTGCTATGTACACATGTGCACACACACAGGACTGGGAATCAACAATGAGTTTATCATTCATGGTAGAGAAAAACAATTAAGCTTGCAGAAAAGTTGGGCTGAGCGGTCATGGACTACAGACTCTGTTGCCTTGAACATTAACAGTACAATTCGTCATTTACTCTGCACCAGACTGAAATGAGTAAAATCTGTTTGAAGGTATCTTGTTTGTAAACATTTGTCAGATTCTAATTTTTTTTTTCCTTTTGTATTAAAATTCAAAATATGGATGTATATGAAACAAAATAAATGGAGATCATTGTTCTCCCCACAGATGTTAGGTGTCTTTGAGTGTGCGCTGCTACGTCTCTAATGCTTTGGGGATCTGTTCAGAAGGTACCTGAGCTAACAGGGGAAGGAAGCAGCCAGGGGACTGGACTGTATTTTGCTCCAACAGTAGCCATTACTGCATTTCATCCTTAAGAAGCTGCTGGCCCTTTGTAAAATGTTTACAGCACTGACGAAATTGCTGCACCAGATAACATGTCAGGAAGGATCCTGTGTGGTGTCACTGCCCCTGCCGCACTTGGTGCCGTTTTGCCAAGTGCTCTAGGAACAGCCACTGCTGTACCTTTGGAGGCCCTCTGGGCCGCTTCAGCATTTCCTGTGCAAGGAGGATGTTGCTGTGAGGGATAAAGGGAAGTCAGAAGCAGCAGCAGATTGCAGATGCCATTCCACACTGGTATCTCAGTGACTCGTACATGGTACCTGTCAGTAGTTTCCCAGCTGTGGTTTGTCTGCGGCTCCTCACCCGCCCAAGTAGCTCCTCTTGCTCTGTTACCTTCGGTGACCTGGGCTCGGCCTGCTTCCTGGATGAGCTCCTTTTGGATTTAACCTCACACCTTGCTATGCAAGAACCTTCTTCTGCTATTTTTCTCAAAAAGATGTTGCTACTGCCCACACTTTCTTGCAGTGACAGCCTCAGGTGTACAGCTTCTAGGGGGCGTTATCTAATGAGTACCCGTGGGGTTTTGTACTTAAGCAGTGTTGTTGTTCAATCTCTGTGTGAGAAGTCAAAAGAACTGTTCAATGTGGAAACCAGTAAAGCCACTTCTGCTTCTGGAAGGGAAGGAAGAGTAGCTGTGTTTAGGTTCTGTTGTCCTTAGACAAACATGCTGCACATTCTATGCCTTCTTGTTTTAATGCAACAAGGGGAAAAATCACAACTCCTCCCAGTGTTGGAACATATCCTGCATCTCAGCAAGACCCCACAGTATCTCTGTACTATTTCTTCCTGTCTGATGCATATAAGCTGATTGACAACTTCCCTACCTGTAGGCAACAGAGTGCTGTTTTTACCAAACTGTGGCAAAACTGCAGAGTACTTCTTTTGTACCTTACAGGACACATCCTAGACAAACAATGTGTTAGCCATGGATTTGGTGGTGTTTCTAATGAAACATGGAATCATGTTGCTGTGTATAGGTCTTGCAGAACTACCTGTGACTCGGGTCGATTAGGGAATCAGCCATCTGTGCAGCTTAATGGTGCTGAGAGCTTCATGTACTGTCTCCACTTGCCACCAACTCACTGAGGTCCTTTTCTCCATCTTTTTCAAGTGGTGATCTTTTTCTAGTGAAATGGTGTTCCTGCAGATTCATCACTTCCCATTAATACCTTCCTTGGTAAGTTAGTAAGATCTGTGATCTCTGCTCAGTCCCCTTCCTCTCTGTATTTTTGTTTCAAAATGGTTGTTTACTGTAACAGATTTTGATGATGTGAGCTGTACTTGCCTTTTGTCTCTTCAAACAAATTTGCAGTGATTATTATTGGCCTAGATTTAGTTCATGCTAAAGTTCTTGGGGATTTAAAGTATAATTGAGAAGTTAACCCAAAAGCCTTGAGTAAACCCTTTGGAAAGACAGGAAGACAATATTCCTGGACACCTGGATTTGTGTATTGGCTGTGAATTTTTATACTTATCCCCCTGGGGGGAAAAATGATTTACTGTACGGTACCAAAATCACTGTGGCAGCTACTGCATGTCAGTGCTGGGCTCTCTGTAGCGTCGTTAATGCTGTGGGGTATTGTTAGAGCGAGTGCAAGCCTCTGGCAATCCACCTGATCTGGGATCTGATTTTCTTCAGTGCCTTAGCTGGCAAAATGTAAGATCAGCCCTTATACTCCTGCTCCAGCTGTGCCTCAGCTGGGCCGTGACACACAGTGGCTCTGCTCAGCTGTTGCGGTGTTTTAAGGGGTGATCTCCCAAGCTGAAAGGTGAGGGCTTTGTAATGCAAAGAGATCAGAACAAATTCCTCTCCAGGCTTGCTTGTGAGCAATAGCTGTACCTGACTGGTGCAGGCAGTGTCAGCTGCTGCTGCTTTACTGGGGCTGTGGATATCCTTAGCACTGGTACACAATTATTTATCTGAGAGACAATCAGCTGAGACTCAGCCATAGATGTTGTTCCTGTACCCACACTTGGTCTGGTTTAGATTACAGCAGTGTCTTGGGGGTGGCCAAGGGTGTTTAATGGCTGCTCTGGGTAGTGACTGCAGGACTTGCTGATTAGTCCTGGACTTTGTTGAAAATAGAAACAGAGAAACTCGAGATGCACATGTAACCCTTCCTCCTTCCTTCTCCTGTCCCTCCCAGTCCACTCCAGTGCTTTGATTGAGTGCCAGGAACAGTCATTCTGCCAAATCAAAAGCCCCCTCAAAGTCTCTCAGGAAAATTCCATCTGTATCTGCTGCACTCTGTGCAAAATCTTTCACATAACTGAAGAGAGACACCACAGTTTTCAGACAGATAAAAGCTATGAGTAAATGTCTGTCCTATAGTAGCAACCTTTGGGGGCCCAAGGTATGTTTGCTTATGGCATTTGGTTCCTATTCCATACCAAGAAATACTTCATAGTGTGACTTACTGCCCCTCCACAACTTGCAGTAGCTTGTCAGTGCCACTGAATCAAGCTGCAGATGTGCATGAGTAGGATTACGTCAGAAATACCTTTGCTTCAAAACAGAAAATGCTTGTAGAAGCCATTGCTTCCTGGTTTTTATCTAAATAAACATCTTTAAATTCCCAGATGACTTCTCAGACAAGATGTCTTTGCTACATAAGCTTTTTGGATCTTTCAGAACCCAGGAGATGGTGAACCCAGAACCCCAAGAACACTTTAGTGTCAGACTTCTGATTCGTGAACACCTACTCTTGGAACTGCCAACATCAAGATCCCTTTTGCAGGCATTTCACAGCTTTTGCTATCCCACGACATTAAAGGTACTGGAAGATTGTATCTTCAGTTCCAAAAGTAATTTTACTGATGTGCAAGGGCAAAGTTGGTGACAATTTTCAAGGGAAAATGATATTCAGTACATAGTTCTGCGACTGAGCTTCTAAGGGCTGATAGTGTAAGCAGACACACAGAATGTGGTTGTGATTCTGTGCTGCTTGTGCATCCCTTGGCATAAACTGGCATCCTTACTTGTGAGCCCAACTGGGGTCTGAGTAGAGCAGTCACTCCCTTTGCTGTCAGTGTGTTCATACACAGCTGGTTTGTATGCCTCATGTGAAAATCCTGCTCTGAATGAAGAGCAGTGACATGTTTAATGGTAGGGATGTCCCCAAGGATACCAAAGCAATGCAAACAGTAATTTGGGTTTATTGGTTTCTTTTGAATCAACTGCAGGGCATCCTTGAAGGCATAATTCTGTGAAAACACAGTGGTCACACTCTAGATGACACCACAGCTTTACCTACACTGTCTGTTGTAAGGGTTCAAAGTGCTGTTATTTCCTGTGTACCTAGAGCAATGCCTCCAGAGGTTCATGTTACAGTTACTACAGATTACTGGGGATGTGTTACAGCAGAGGATGTTGTGATGAACTGTGGCTCTGGAAATGGCTGGAAGGAATTCATGGCTAGTTGATGTTTCCTGTTTTCTTCAGTGTCCTGATGGTGTATAGCACACTGACACTTGTGCTGAGCTTCCCAGTCTACTGGTGCCTAGTCAAGATGTTCAGTTAGTGTTTGCCAAAGCACAAAGCAAGTGTCCCATCACCAGTAGTTCCAGAGGTGAAGACAATACCTTCTGCTGCTGCTGCTGAATCATGGCCAGGTCTGTTCTGGTAGGTGAATGCTGCTGCCTTTGTCCCAGATGGAGGTTACTGGAGCCTTATCTACACTTGGTCTGTGCTGCCTGCACTTTGCGGTTCCTCTTCCTGTTGAATCTCTTCACGTAGCTGCTGCTGCTTCGCAGCAAACCATCCCCGGGCCGCAGGCGCCCACGCAGAAACTGCAGCAGGTTGGCAGGGATCTGTCGTCTCTTGTGGTAGATTTGACCCATCACAATGTACCTGCTGCCTGCAAAACAAAGGAGACCTCTGTGCTGTGAAGAGGAAAGCACAGATTCATTCCTCTGCTCGCTCTAAGGGCATTGGATTTATGAACAGCTGTGAGGTGGTACCCTGCAGAATACATCCTGAAGGTCTAGCTGAGCACAGCAGAACCCTGAGGTTCAGAGGGACTTGTGAGTTATGCTTGCACAGAAATAATGGTTTACTGTGTTCTATTGCAATTAGTATTAAAAAAAAATAGCTTCCACTATTTGGTAAACTTGCATTTAGCAAGAAAACTGGACGAACAAAGACACCATCTTAAGCCCCTGCTTCTATTTTCTGGGCAATCCTGAAACTCTGCCATCACTTGGGAACTGGATACCTTTAGGGATAGACTACACTGCCACCTGACTTCACACTGCTGGTTGTCTTCTGAAATCTGAGAGAAACTGGGGAGGGAAAAACCCTCCAGTTGAACAGTAAATACTTTCTTTTCTCCAAGAGATGCCCAAAGCCAGGATAAGCCTATTAAAGCAGGGCAGACTGAAGCTGCACTGCATGCAGGAGGAACAGCAGAATGGATTTAGCTGGAATTGTTTACCAAGTTTGAAGTCTGGACAGGGTTTACTGCAGTTCAAACTATCCAGAAGCAGAATGTGAACTCGAAAGAAGAAGCCATCAGGAGCAACATAGAGGCGACTCATCTTGTATAATCCATCGCTGTTTACCAGCAGTGTAACCAAGTGGACTCCGTTCCCCAGGCTTTCCACGCTGTAAACAATTCCATTCACTGCTGCTTCAAGGAAAGGGGGGAAAAAAAAGGCAAGCATCAGATTATGGATCTTGGTGGCAATTCAGGGTATGTGTGCAGGGTCTCCTTGAAAAAGCTGCAAAGTGTCAACAGAAATTCCTTGGCTCAAGAGTGAGAAGGCTTGAGAGCAGGAGTAGCTTCAAACAATCACATTCGATGAGGTCATCACCTTAGCTGTTGCTGAGTTACTAACCACCTCGTGCTTTATAAAATGTTTCAAAAGAGATGCTTTCAGTACTGATGCTCTAGTGCTGGTTTCCACCCTGCTATGTACCAACTGGACCTATTTGCCCAACAAAGCAAAATTTTAAAATGTGACTCTTCCCAGTCCAAAGCTAACCTGCTAATGAAACACTTCAGCCTTGGGAAGACAGCACTCTTGGCATGCTGGCCCAGACACCAAGCAGGCCATGTTATGTGCTCAGTCACTTCATGTTCTCCACCCAGCTTCTGGTTTTGGCAAGATGGAGCTGACTGCAGAAAACAACAAAGGCGCTGGGTAGGGCAAACAGGGCTTCTGTAACTGGCCTGACACCTGCCCCACCAAGGAAGAGCTCTGGCTCAGTCCTTTATCTTCAATCTGCACTGTGAATATAAAGAAACAAAAGCTCTGACTGATCACTGTGATGGAACCTTGGCTGATCTGTTGCTCAGACTGTTTATTACTTAGCTTTTCAATTTAAAGGGTGAAATGAGACCCTCAAGGGCTGAAAAACACAAAGCTTGGGCTGCCGTAAGCCCTATGTTTGACAGGAATGCATGACAGTGATAAAAAATAAAGAGCATAACATTTGTAGAAAGCACTTCCTGACTTCTCCATTTAGAGAAAACAGATGTCTCCTAACGTGTTTATATTCTACAAATGGAAACATCTGTTACCATGAGGTTTGTATTTTGCTTATCTCTTTAAAATACTGTGAGAAAAAGTTGGTATCTCACAGCTTTGTAAGCACAAAGCAAGGCTTTGTTCTGAAAATGTTCTTCAGGAGTCAGTACAGAACCACCAGTCTATCTTCTACCATCTTTATCTCCATCAGCTTGGACACAATGACTAAGACACTGAGTCCTGAAGAACTTCAAGGAGACTCTGCTATACAGAGAGGATCACAGTTTTGTTTGGGTCTCCATTTTATTTTCATTTGAAACTTCAGCCCCCAAAACCACAAACCTGCTCTGATTAGTAAGAAGTAACAAACACACTACAATGTTTTATTTTGGAATATTTAAAGCAATTGGTCTTCAGTCCTGCTGACCAGCAGCAAGACAGCTGTCTTCCTCCCAGATGTGGAAAGCAGAGGAACCAGAAATGAGCAATACTGACCCAAGGTTGCAAAAGAGCAGTGTAAGACTTGGAACTGTTTGTTGTAGTTATAAAGAGCTGTGATGAGTGCCTTAGTAATTATTTAACATACTCAGTAAAATCTTATCTTAAAAGCAGAAGTGAAATGTCAGTAAGAGATGACCAAAGTTGGCCTGTGCTTTGTGAGGCTAAAGGAGGACACAGCTTACCAAATTCACTGGTGCAGTAGGCCTCCACCTCGTCTCTCTCTTTCCTGCACTCGCTCAGGCATGCCTTATCCTTACCAGCATCTGCAACAAGCACAGAGACTGAGGGGCAGCAACAGGCCCTTTGGGGATATTTCATCCCAGCTAGGCCACCCAGTCTTTAGACAGTTCAGGGGAAGTCTATCCTCTGCCCATCCCCTTACCTTTCTTCAGTGCACTGAAGTGGTAGGACAAGCTGGATGGCTGGCGGTTGGTGACCCAGGAGGGTTTGCTGATCCCTTTCAAGGGATCAGTGTGTTTGTAGGAGATTATCTTGCCTGGTCGGTTGAAGTGATCCAGCATGTTAGGATCATTCAACTCAGCTGCTCCAGAGTCTGGGAAAGGCTGAGTCTCCACTAAGGATATCACCTTTGGGTAGGAAGGTGCTGCATGGTGGAATTGAGCCGACACGCTGTTGGCAGCCTCCGCCAGCCGCCTGTCCGCCTGCTTCCTGTTTGCATGGTTGAAATCAGAGGAGGCAGGAGAAGACCTCTTATTTGGGCTCTCCAGAGACAGGGTCCCTCCATACTGCAGGAGGTGTTTTCTCAGCCCTGTGCTGTTTTCTAGAGGTTTGGTTTGTTTCTTTTTGTCTGATGAGGAGATGATCTCAGGTCTTGGCCATGGCAGGTTGGCAGGAAGCAGATGCCAGCGTTCTGTGTGATTCTCCCTGGTGCTGCTGGTGCCCCAGGCTGGCAGCTTGACTGGGCCAGGTGCAGCAATTGCTAAGCTGTAAGCATCTTTGCCGAGGGTCTGACTGGGTTTCTCAGCGTAGGACAGGGATCCTACACACACAGAAAAGGAGAAAATTAGCATTTTCCATTATTTTTTCCATCTGCTGCTGAATGGGAAGTACATAGCAGCTTTGAGGCTGTAGTCTGTAAGTGAGGACAAGACTATGTAACCGACAAATAGTTCAAAAGACAAATTTCAGTAGAGTTCCTCATCCTATGTACTCTGGTAAGCTCAGGAGAGAGAATCCAGCTGCGTGAGCAAAACAGGAGATTTGCATTTTTACTTTATTATTGTTGCAAATTAAAAACATGACTTATAAACAAATCCTTTTCTCAAAAGCCTGAATCCCCAGGGAGCATCTGAGGAAACAGGCTTCATGGTGCCATCAGGGATGCTTGTTTAAAAGACCATGACAACAGAACTATTTGGTTTTCCCATCCTTTGCATGCCTTAACGACATTGTCATCTGGACTCTTTAGCAGCTTTGGGCTTTGAACACTACTGAAAAGATCTTTATCCACAGTTTTGGGTCTCTGACTTTTTCACCAGGGAGTTGTATGGCAGCAGCAGCGTAGGCCAGTCACTAGGCTGTTGCTGCTAATAATTATTTCAAGGTCTTTTCTAAAGCTGAGGGCATAAGGGCTGAGAAAGTGAGGAAGTGTCTGGGAATCAAGTGAAAAATGGAAAGGCTTAATGACACTGTTCACACAAGCTTGACAGTCACCCAGCCCTTCATTTATGCCTTCTAGGACCTCACAAAGCAAAATGGCCTTCATTATAGCCTGGGAAGAGATAAATTTCCCCTTACAGTTAATTTTGCTTCTACTTCAGTCCTTCACTGCATGCCTTTAGGTAGCCAGCAGAGTTTTAAAACAGTTCACCCACACACAGCCGCTGTCTGTGGTTAGCATCGTGTAGGAGGCTGATCCAAACTCCTTGTGTGAAAAGAGATATTTGACATACACAGATGAACAGCATCCTGATTTATCTTCTATAACTGACTCAACTGCTGACCTTGCCACTTCTCCCCCTTCACTCTCACCAGCTGCTGTCATGGGAAAGATTCCCTGATATTTGGGCTGGCCACATGTAAAGTCAAAAGAATGTCCACGAAGAAAGGGGTGGAAGAAGTCTAAGCTAAGGAAGGGAATAGACAAGGGTGGTTTGGAGATGGTTCACTATGAAGCTGTGAACCCTGAACAGGTGTTTTGGACTTAAGTTTTGTAAGTATACTTTCCTACCAGTTTATCATGCTTTCTCAGCCATAGGTTGAACAAGAAATAGTTTTTTTTCCTCTGCTTAATCTGTTCAGGACTTTGAGGTTCATTCACTTATGCCCATCTAGCTCCTGAAACTCAAGGAATTCAGCTACAGCATATCCTCTCCTGGACTTCTCTTTCCCAAGGGAATAGATGTAGATCTTATCTCTGTCCCATCAGTGAGGTACTAAGAAAAAGAAAATAAGCCTGTTTAGGACAGCTTGCTGCAGGCACATGACAGCACAGAGCACACTGCAATAAATTACATTAGAAATCTGGAGCTGACAGGTGAAGGGAAAGGGAGACAAAAAGGGAACAGTCATACAGACATTAAGAATAATTAAAAAAACAACAGATGTAGAAGCAAGTCAAACTCCAACTGCTGAACGATAGCTTAGCAGGATTCAGGGCACCAGCTCTGTGCCTGCTCCTGGCTCCCTGCTTTCAAATACTCTGACATTCTTGTCCCACAAATGCCCTGAAATGTTTCTTTTTTGAGCCCTTACATGATTACCACCACCCCTGCTGAAAAGACCAGCTGAGGAGAGCTGCATGGCCAAGAATTTGTAGTAATGGTTCAGCCTCCCCTGAAAGCAAAGGCAAACATGCCCCAGCCCCACTGCCCCTGCAACAGACTTACCAACCACTGAGCTGGAAGGTGATCTAATGACAAAGCAGAGGAGCCAGAACACTTTGGTTGTCATTTTGAAGTAAAGTTTTTCCAGACTCCAAATGAACTGGAGTCTTTTATGCCCTTCCCCTGATTCATGCTAATGAGAGGCAGCCTTAAGGGAAACAGGAATCCCTGACTGGACAACCCACTGGAGAAGGACCAAGCTGCTGTGGTCCCAGCTAGCCTCCCACTGCCCATGCCTAGGAGTGCATGGGGACATCCCCCTTACCCCTACAGACACAAGGCTATACTACCTCTCTCTCTCAGTAACTTAAAGCTGTATGCTTTTAGCAACCATTTTTATTCTGGGGAAGGGTTTGGCTTCCCATGGCATTCTGTAGAGAAAAATCACAGAGAACAGGTATGGCTTGACAGGATATGGAGAACAATGTTCTGAAGTGCAGCTGAGAGATGCTGCCACAAGCATCACCTCTGGCATTCAGGGGCTGCACAGCATGTGTGTGCATTAAAATTAAATATGTTTAGGTATTTCTGGCCACCTCCAATTCACAGTTGGTAACCTCCTCTGTTAGTTTAAGGAACCCAGTGATTCTTTTCAGATTGAAACACACAGCAGTTATGTTCTGCCCAAGGGACAACTCTGGTGACTCCAAATAAAGTTTTCTTTTTTCAATCTGTGTTTGTTAACACAAAGAACTCTGCAAATTTTCACACACCCAGACAACCCTGCTTTCCATTACAGAATTGAACAGGCTTACTCTGATGTTCCCAACTAAAATGGATGAACTTATTGCTGGACAAGATTTCCACTGTGACAGTTTATCTCACTAGTTTCTACTGGATGTCATAAAAGTTAATTAACTTGTTCATGCCTTTAAGGTGCAAAAAAGAACTTAAAACCCTCGTGAAAGCACCCAGTTCCTGAATCCCACCTCCAACATAAAAATCTGCCCATTGGTAACTCCTGTGTCATGTGGGGCAGCTATTGCCTCGTTTAAACACTGGTTGTTTTGTACTGCCTTAATTAAGCAGTTTAATATAATTCTTTGTGGCTGATTTATTTCAACTTGGGGTTGGTTCAGGGGTTTATCTCAAACAGCTATGGGTGAAAATACATAAAATTAGCCATAATAGCATGCAAAATAAATGACATTTTAAGGCATCCATTATTCAGTGTGTTATGTTTCTTCAGCAGCATTGATTATTTCTCAGTTTTCCTCCGGTAATCATTTCAATTCCAAAACTGTCCTAAAATAACCATAACAAAATGGGATCTTAAAGCAAGCTTGTGTGGTCCTTTTGGATCTCATTTCCTGCTCCACCACTGAATGTACCTGCAGCAAACAGGAGGTCATGAGTGTGATGGGGGTTGTGCTGCAGATGGATGGATGGAGACCACCTGTGTTCCAGGGAACTTTCTGTTTAAATTAGCAGGTATCGAAATCCAAGCCGTATGCCTGTGTGATTATGTCTATACTGATGACGTTCTCCAGACTGTACTTGGACAGGGTCTGGATTAAAAGGATCGTAGGAGCGTTTGGCGCCTCTCTACGGTTCCAGAAGCAGCCGGCAGCAGCAGAGAGGGGAAAAGCGGAACCGGCCGTGCAATGGCCCCGTTCTGCTCCAAGAGACAGCTCTTGGCCGGCTCTGAAGGTCTGCAGCCGGCTGAGCTGGCAGCAGTGGCACCTCCACAGACCCAGGTCCCCTGCTGTCTTGGGCACAGCGGCTCTGAAGTGCCAGAGAGGTGACCATGGCCAATACACCACGACAGTCCCGGAGCTCCAGCCAGCCTGCCCTCAGGTCGGCCCCAGGATCAACTCCGCAGCGCCCCCAGCCCGCGAACTGCCTCCGGGTAGCCCAGGGAGCCCCGGGGACACTCACCAGCCACACGCTCGGTCGCGAATCTGCAGAGGTCAAGGCGACGCCCGCTCCGGCCGCCTCACGCCTCGTCCTGCGGCCACTGACGAGCCCCGGGCTCAGGCGCTCCGCTCCCGCGAGATCCCCCGGGGAAGAAGGGAGACGGCGGCGGCAGCGCTCGGCTCGGTGGCGCTGGGGAAAGGACGGCGGTGCAGGCGATCAAGGCAGACGGCGGGGCCTGGGTAGGCGCGCCGCTGACAAGGCAGCGGCGGTAGCCCGGCTGGGGGGACGTGAGTCCGTGCCTAGGTCCCGTCGCTATGGGAGTAACGGGCTCATGACTCTCCGAAGGGTATTCTCCACCGGCGCCGGCAGCAGCGAGCGGCACGACTAAAAGTGTTAGGGAAAGGGAAGCTGCAGATCGGCGCTAAGGCGGCGCGCTGGATCTGTAGCGGAGTCACAAAACAACTGCGGTACGACCCAGATGGGACTCGAACCCACAATCCCCAGCTCCGGAGGCTGATGCCTTATCCATTAGGCCACTGGGTCACCCAGCAAAAGTCGTCAGCATCGCGCCATAAGAGCCCCGCCCGACGCTGCTAGCTCCACCTTTGACTGTATTCCTATGTACCCTGTGCTCCGCCCCCAGCCCCTCCCTCCCTGCCTGCACTGCATCGGCCACGGCGCGGCTCCCTCCCACGCGCTGCAGGTTCCGGTCTCCCGACGTCACGAGCGCCTGGAGCCTCGCGCGCGTTCTCGAGGCCTCTCGCGGTGGGTGGCGGTTAACTCCCTCAGCGCGGCGGCGCCGCCGTTCTCTGTCCCGCAGGAGATCTGCGGGGGGCCACGACCGCCTTTTCCCCGTACACTACCTTATGGTTGTCCAACGTCCAGCTTCGCACCACTGTTCCACCGCTGGATCGTGCGCTGTCTGCCATTAGCTCTGCTCTATCCGGTTGGCTTTCTCCCTTCACTGCCCTTCATCTCGGCCCTTTCTCTCCCCTGTGCCTCCTCTGCTGTCCACATTGCCCGCACCCAGTTTAGCAGCTGTGGGCCCGTGTCTCCCCAGATGTCTGACCGACCTCCATCCTTCTGTTTGTTACTTTGCTGTATTGATAACGGCTCTTCAAGCCATGACACCCCTTACCAGCCTGCAGCTCCTCATACACAGCCACCTACATTTGCCAAATCCCTGACAGCCTCTCCCCGCCCTGAAGCACTCGTCCCCGCGCTCCCCTTGGCTCCTTCACCCAGTTCATGCTGTTGTAGACCACGTACATGGCAGCAGTTCATGACCTGGTGGACCTTCACATCAGCCTTCTGCATACCAGGTGTTTTATTTCAATTTCTATTTCCGAGATGCCTTTTTTTCTGTCAATTTAGTATTTCTGTCAAATTAGTATCTTCTTCAGTATCTCCAGTTGTGATTGATGTGCCTTCTGTTGACTTCTTTGCTCTTGCTTAAATGTTCTGTGATTTGCACAGCTCAGAACTGTAGGGCCTAGAAACATCTATGTGTAAGTTTTCATCGATGATCGTGTGCAGCAGCAAATCACTTTCAATGCAATGGTTTGACACAGATACCTGGATGTGCTTCTCTGACACTTCCCTGTGCTCGGTGGTACATTACAGATAGTCTGAGTTGCTGACAGCGCCGTTTTCCCCCCAGGTTTATGATTTAAATTGCATCTCCTGTGAAAGGGGTGGGGTGGGGTGTTATATCCCTTGTAAATAGGCCAAATCCATCTGAGACAGCCCCAAATCTGTTGGTTTCCTGAGTACACCACAAAGAGGAGCATACATTTATTTTGTCATTCTGTATGATTTGGCTTTGGTCTGTCCTGAGAGTTGTTGAGTTGCTTTCAACTGCAATCTCACATCCTGTGCTCTTTAAATCCCTGTGTGCTGTGTTTCTAGGAAACAACACAGGGGGTGTCAGGAAAATCTTGGCAGTTACTGAGGTTGAAATTAGGCTGCGCGTGAGGAAATGGCGTGTCGCTGCCCCTAACCCCTCAGAGCCTGAAAAGTCCGCAGTTCTTACCCCATCCAAAGGTGCAAACAGTTCCTCCGCCATCCCACCCCCATCCCCTGGGTGCCTTCAGGAACGCTGGCCCTCATGGAACCACAACTCCCGGCTCGCTGCTGCAGCAGGAGCGCCACCCTCCCCTGCCCTTGTCCCGCGCGGTGGTTGCCGGGAGTTGTAGTGCTGAAGCGGGAACCGCGCGTGGAACCCGTGACGTTTGCGCTGCTCTTCCGGGGGCGCGGTGGAGACGCGTCCAGGCTTCTCGAGACAAGAGTTGCATTTCAAACTGGCCAATCAGCAGGTTGCTATGGCTCGAACTGGCCAATGTCAGGCCGAGGCCGCGGGAAATTTAAATCCCGCCTAGAGCAGCCGGGGGCACTAGCAGCGTGCTCGCAGACGGTGTAGGACGGTGGCTTGCGTGCGGACTCTGCGGTGGAGGTGCCTGGTCCCGGGGTAGGAGGGGTGGCTAGTGGGACCCTGCGGCAGCGAGAGGTTGGGTGTGAGGCAGTGGGGGTACGGGCTGTGCGCTGGTCCTTCAGAAGGGAGGGGGTTTCTCTGGAGATACAGCAGGCCCTGCTCCTTCCCGAGTAGTCTCTGTGGTTACAAGTCCCTGCTTGGGGTGAGGCTGACGCTTTTCAGAGCGGGCTGTGTGTTCCGTCTCAGTTGTGGCCGAAATGCAGCCAGCCCTTATGCAGTGGGTAACCTTGCAGCTGGTAAAAGTGAGAGGGATCGTTTCGTTGCCAGTGTGCCCGCTATTAAGTCCTGCTGGCTGCACTAGCACAGTACTCATCCCCCCGCCCCGGAGAGTCTTCCTAGTGCGAGATATCGCTGTTCCCATCCAAGGGGACGGACCGGGTTTGGGTGGGGTGCCTATGCAACATAGGCGTTTTTAAAATTGTGTGCTATCTCTAGGCAGGAAGACCACTTTGCTCCTAAAAACAGTTACTATGATAATATTTGTGGTTGGAAGTACATTAAAATTATGTAAAAGCAGTAGAGAGGCTTTGTTTATGCCGGAGCTTGCTGTAACATCTAGGTGTTTAAAAAGACAGCCATTGTGTGACTAGTACCTTCAAGTCAGAGGCTGTTACTGTATCTAATATGGGCAAGTGTGTCTTGTTCTCCACTATTAATTCTAGATTTAGCTTTAATTCTTGTGAAGTAAATTTGCTGTTTATTATTTGGTCTCTTTTTTAGGTTCAGTTTTATTTGTCTCTCTCAAAAATCTAATAAGCAAGATGTCTACTAATGAGAATGCTGGTACACCAACAGCAAGACTGAACAGATTCAAGAATAAGGGAAAGGACACTACAGTGAGTATTTTGATGTGATTAGTATGTCACCTAGCCATTGTCCCTTTAAAGTTGAGTTGTAAAGGCAAGAGACTGACTATGAATGTCTGTTCTCCAGGAAATGAGAAGACGGCGTATTGAAGTCAATGTGGAGCTGAGGAAAGCTAAGAAAGATGACCAGATACTGAAAAGAAGAAATGTTAGCACTTTTCCAGATGATGCCACTTCTCCCCTTCAGGAAAACAGGAGCAATCAGGTGGGAAGGCACTTGGAACACAGTCTTGGCAGCCTTGCAGTATAAGCTCATGCAGCCACATTAGAATGATCCCTCATGTTGGGGACAGCACTATTACATACATACTAACTTTAAGGCCTGCACTGCTGACTTTGATGGGTAATGCTTTTAAAACATAGCATAGCCAGTTGTGTTAAGCCTAGGGTGATAGCAGTGGTGTGAAGCACTTCATTGAAAAAAAGCTTCTGGTAGTTCAGGTAACTGCAGATAAAGCTGTAGCTGAGGTTTTGGAGCATCACATAGTAGTGTAATGATTTAACAAAAATGGTTGTGAGCTCTGTTATATTGCATAGAAGGTCTCTGTGGTCATGAAGAAATGTGCCTCTGTCAAGGAAGTATTCATCTAACTTTTTATTACACATACACAGGTTTCAGTACACTGGTCAGTTGAAGAAATAGTCAAAGGTGTTAACAGTAATAACATGGAGCTTCAGCTACAGGCTACTCAAGCTGCCAGGTAAGGAGTTCAGAGGTAACCAATTCAGCTGTGCAAGTCAGTAATAGGTGAAGTCAAAGAACTGGCTTTTGATCCCGAGTGTCTGCTTCTGGCAGCAGCTATGGCTGCTCTTATCAGACAGTACTTCAACAGACACCTGAATCAGCCTTGTATACAATGTTTAGGTACACTCATTTCATAGTTTGAACAGTGTCTCTCATAGCTGAAGACATGCCAAACCCACTGTTAACAGGTCTGGGAAGCTAGTGTTCAACTTCTCTGTATCTTGTCTGTGTTTCTCCATCGTGTTGCATTGCCTCTTCTGAATGTTAAAGCAATGCTAAGCCTTTTATGTTTTTAAATGTGAGTCTTTTTAGACTGTTTCATTTGTTTGGATGTCTGCAGGCTAAGATTATGCTTTCTGTTTCTTTCCTTCTTAGGAAACTCCTTTCAAGAGAGAAGCAGCCCCCAATAGACAACATAATTCGGGCTGGTTTGATTCCCAAGTTTGTCTCCTTCTTGGGCAGAGCAGACTGTAGTCCCATTCAGTTTGAATCTGCCTGGGCACTCACCAACATTGCTTCTGGCACTTCAGAGCAAACAAAGGCAGTAGTAGATGGAGGGGCTATTCCTGCCTTTATCTCGCTGCTGGCCTCTCCCCACACTCACATCAGTGAACAGGCTGTGTGGGCACTAGGAAATATTGCAGGTATGTCCATATGCTGCATGGTTCTATTTCATACCTGTTCCCTTCTTTGAAACAGGAGGACATAAATTCTGATGTGTCATGCAGCATGCTGAGCTTCTTGAGAGCTCTGCCTTAACTTTGAAGTGAAGACATGCTCTGCAGTGTAAATAAAGCATGCTACAGAAAAATTATCGTACCTGTTAGGTCTCGTGCAATACCTGGCAACCTGAGGGCTGTATTATGTGGATTCCTGGCATATTTCAGTTCAGTTTTTGAGCTACATACTCATGCTACAACACAGGGCTTTTCCACAGCTTTCACTTGATGGTTTTGGGACTTATTAATGAGCTCTGTTCTGTGTTAAGGGGTAAGAGGAAGCAGGTGGCTCTCAATTGCATGTGTGATGGCAAATAATCTAACTTTGATATTCCACCAGTGTTATACTACAAAACTCAATCATGCAACCAATGGGTTTTAATTCATTTGAAATTGAGAAGATCTCTGTTCTAGTGGTAGAAAAGAAAAACTAAGCTCAGTGGCTTCATTAGAAAAACACATGCTTGTCATATGACTTAACTATGGTAGTAGTCCTTCTGTCTTTCTGTTTCTTCCTTTTTTTTTTTCCCTAGCCCTTCCTGGAATAAATCCTCTAACAAAATGTTCCTCTGTTCTGGTCTTTACCTGGCTGCTATTCTTGTTTTCTCAGGGGACGGTTCTGCCTATAGAGATCTGGTTATTAAATATGGTGCAATTGAGCCACTGCTGAGTCTACTAGCTGTTCCTGATCTCTCTTCTCTGGCTGTAAGTGTGCAGTATAAGTCAAGTTGCAACTAGTAATAAGTGAGTAAAAGAGGTCAAATAACTTAACATTTCTCACCCTTTATTTCAACTCTTGCAGTCTGGATATCTGCGCAATGTTACCTGGACCCTCTCAAACCTGTGTCGCAATAAGAATCCTGCACCACCCATAGAAGCTATTGAGCAGATTCTTCCAACTCTTGTTCGGCTCCTGCACCATGATGATCATGAGGTGTTAGCAGACACATGCTGGGCCATTTCCTACCTAACAGATGGTTCCAATGACAGGATAGAAGTTGTAGTGAAAACTGGCCTGGTGCCACAACTTGTGAAACTCCTGGGATGTAGCGAACTGCCAATAATGGTGAGCTGTCAGACATGCAGGTCATGCATCCAGAGTATAGGGACCATGTTGAGCGTTTGGCAACTTTGCATGCTGTAATTATAGTATAATAAAACTGCATTAGCGTTTAGGAGATGATTTTCCTAAGATCGGTCATGGGTGGTAGTTTGCATGTTGGCCTTGGAAGGTGTGCAGCTTTAGCATGCTTAATGTCAGCATATGGAATGCTAATGAGTTTTCAAGATCATCAGTACATATCATATTGTGCTGTTAACTGGGAAGGCTGGAGCAGAGGGCTGTCAAATATGGCTGTATCTGTGGAAACACAAGATTGGATGATGACAATTTTAAGTATTCTTTTCACACTTGTTTCAGACTCCTTCATTAAGAGCCATAGGAAATATCGTCACTGGTACTGATGAGCAGACACAGATTGTTATTGATTCAGGAGCACTATCTGTTTTTCCAAGTCTTCTTTCTCATCATAAAAACAACATTCAGAAAGAAGCAGCATGGACCATGTCCAACATCACTGCTGGACGTCAGGATCAGATTCAGCGAGTTGTAGACCATGGTCTTGTGCCGTATCTCATTGGTATTCTGAGGAAGGTAATAAAATATTTACTACCTTGAGACTTTTGCTATCACTACTGTTATCTGTGTTCAAACACTATACTATTACCTTTACAGGGGGATTTCAAATCTCAGAAGGAAGCTGTGTGGGCTGTGACTAACTACACAAGTGGGGGAACAATTGACCAGATCGTGTATCTTGTTCAAGCTGGTGTCGTTGAACCCCTACTGAATCTTCTCTCAGCGAAAGACAGCAAAACTGTGCTAGTTATCTTGGATGCTATTTCTAATATCTTCTTGGTATGTGAATGTGGCATATTCAATCATTTGTACAAGCTGTTGCTAAAGATTCTCCAGTGGCTGGTGCCACACCTCTTTGCTGAGGTTTTTCTGTGCTTGTTTCTTTTGCAGGCTGCTGAGAAGATTAATGAGACAGAAAAACTTTGCCTCATGATTGAGGAATGTGGGGGTCTAGACAAAATTGAAGCTCTCCAGTCACATGAAAATGAAGAAGTGTACAAAGCTTCATCCACCCTGATTGAGAAATACTTCTCAGCAGAAGTAAGTGGCTACAGGATTTATTTCTACTTTTGTTTTCTATTGTAGTACTGACTATTAGGCTATAATGCTACCACTTTCTTTCTCTTCTAGGAGGAGGAAGATCAAAATGTTGTTCCAGAATCTACTGCTGCCAGCTACACTTTCCAAATCCAGGGCAATACTCCAAATACTTTTAACTTCTAGGTCTTGCATATACTGCAACCACCTGCAAGTTTGGCACCAATGACTGCCACCTCTGTCTTAATATTCCTCTTGTTCTTACTGTGTTTTTTTGTGGTCTGTATTTTTCATGTGGTCTGTAGCACTTTGTTTAACTGAAATATACTTGAACAGTTCAAAACTGTACATATGTGAATGTCTAACTGTAGACTTCATCCTTTCTGAGAAATACTTGTAAATACTTTGTTCTTTTTCTGGCTCTTACTGTCTCTGTCAGGGATAAGAATGAGAGGGCAGTAAGGCTTCTCAAAGCATGAGCTACTACTCTATAAACCTCTTTTTAGAACCTGTTATTCTGATTCACCTATTGCTGTACTCAACACACTGAGAAGGTTTTTAAAGAGGTTTTATTTTAAGTTCAATAAAGTGATATGACTACACCACATTTCCATTTGTGTCAATTGTTGTCTTTATAGTAAGTATATTTAAGAGAAATGTATAATAGCAGGAATGTAGCTCTAAGCCAGGAGTGATTCAGTTCTGGAGATGGTGTTGGAAGAGCTTGGTGCTCCCAAGCTCTGCCTTTTGTGTTGCAGCTTTGTTAATGCTGAGCAAATGATCTGTTGCTTTCCTCTAGGTATCTCTTTACAGCTGTTGTCTTTGTTCTACTTTGTAACAGAGCTAAGCTATCTTCTGCCTTTGGGGAAAAATAACTAAATACTAGTAGTGCTACTTATCTGTGAGGACTTCAAAGCAGCTCTCTGTTCTAGAGAGCAAAGTTGAAGGTGTGGTCTAGAATGTATGATCCATCTTGCTCTATGGCACTTGTGGAGATGGGATGGTAGGAGCCCCATCTGTCCCTTGTCCCCCCTTATGTGGCCAGCCAGCTTAAGCCAAGACAATAGCTTATGAAGCATGGTATGCTCCTGAAACTTGTAACACGAAGTAGGGGAATAACCTGATGTGTAGGAAATTGCTCCAGGGTCCCCAGAACCTTTGCCTTTGTCTTTATGGGAGAAGAGTAGTGAAAAACAAAATTCCCTTCTGCTGAGTGAATCTGACTGTGGTTTGGTCTTGTTGAGTTAGTCTAGGCTGCTTGCTGTGTACTTTCAAGTTGATTTTGAAGTGCATATGTAAGTGGGTTTTGGTGTAACTCTAAATTCTTCATTAAGAATACTTGGCCTTAAAAGGATACTCTAAATCTAGACTCTCCTTCTCATATGCTGCTACTGAAGGCTTCTTTAAAAAAATCATTGCTAATGTGGTAGATGCACCACACTAATGGAAGTGATGAGTCTGCTCCTCCCTGTTTCATATTTGCTTGCATAAGTGGTACCCTCCCTAACTGGAGGCTGATCTACAGCAGCATCCACATGACTTGTGTGAGCCACTTACTTGGTTCTTAGGTACTTTGGTAATGTTATAAAAGCTAACATATCTATATGCATTCATATCATGTGGCTAGCAGCAGTAAGGTCTTCTGCAAAGCAATCATTGTGAATTCACCAGCCTCAGCATCCTTCTCCTGGTCTTTTAAAGCCAGCTCAGACCAGGCTTGAGATGCATGTTGCTGTCACTGGTGTATCACAATACCATTAACTCCTTAATGATGATGCTATCTTTTTTGCTGCCCTGCTGTTTACCCCAAAACAAAGCTGCACAGTAATAAGGTTTATGATAGAAGTCTTTAAAGACAATCAGAATAATGGCTGTTGTAACCCCATTTCATTTTCTGCTGGAGAAGCTGATGTCGTTGCTCCTAACCTTCTGTCTTTGCCTGTGCTGCCAAATGAAGGGTGAGACTGAGCTGTAGCTGCAGTGTGCTCACAGCCTTGACAGCCTTCTGTGCCAAGGGGGAATACTGCAGGTGGCATACAGCACCTGCAGAAGAAGCTGCAGACAGTGCCAGGCTGCCATTCTGCTCCAGTCTGGCACTAACATCACAGATACTTGCAGCACCCTTGGGGCCACATTCTGGTGTTATGTTGGCAGTACCTGTGCAGCAAAGAAAGAGCCATCTGCCTTGTAGTGCCAAAGCCTTTAATCTTTAGTGGGGGTAAAAAAAAAAAGTAGGGCTCTTATGTATCCGTAGTGTAGCCTTCTCTGTCCTTTGCTGTCAAAACTCCAGCTTTGCCTTCAAAGCACTGGTTATAAAATAGTGATTTACTGTGTGACTGTAGAGAACTGGAAGAAGTAACCTACATAAAAGCAATTCTGTGAAGCCCAGATTCAGCAGTCAAATTATTGCTTCCACACAGGGCAATGACACAACGACTTGTGAAATAAATTTCAGGATTCCAGGGTAAGAGTGAGTTTCTACCCCTACAATTCCATATTTTCCAGTAGAGGGTGCTCCAGGCACCTTCCCAGGCTCGTTTGCTTTTAGGAGGTTACTGTGGAGTTGGATGCAACTGCCACCACGTGGGAATGATAGACTTTATTTTCCCATTAAGAAAATACTAAGATTAAATCCATTGGGGCACCTCTTCTGCTTACAGAAACCATTCCTCTGCTAACTTCCTTATATTTAACCAGATTAAATATAAGGTATAATATTTTTTTAAAGGGTATGTCAGGGTATTGTACTTCAAAATTCCTTCCTTTAATCACTATTTTGCATAGCTGTAGTTTGGCTTTTCTATCCCTGTATCTAGTAACGGGGATGAGAATGCAGAATACGTGTTCAATATTGTCCTAGGTTAACACAGCCTACTCTCACAAAGCCCTCTCTTCCCGCCCCCCCCCCCCCAGAAGGGAGGTAAAGTAGCACCAAAAAAAAGCCCTCTGGCTTGAGATAAAGAGTTGTGAGGGAGAGTTTTACTGGAAATGATTCAATGCACAATGACCTGAGCCTATTTGTGAGAGAAGTACAGTAGCAGATGCTAATGATCTCTTCCAACCCCCTGACCTGCAGTCCACCCAGCGGCAAAGGCCAGTACCCCAAAACTAGAAACCAGAAGCAGCAATTGGAACAGGAAGCCTCTCATGTTCCAATCTGAACTTCAAGCCCCATCATACTTTGCTCCAGCCAGCACTTTCATTTTGAAGCTGGCATGATGGCAGTACAGGGTTGACTATCAGCAGCAGATTCAACTCAACCCATGATAAATAGTATTCTCTCTCTTTATTTTTTTTTCTTTCCCTTCAAGTACTTGTTTCAGAATTATCCAATATATTGAGTTAATAATAGAATGCTGCATTTTTTTTCTATAGATGCCTGACAATTCAGTGGCTTAGCAATTAACTTTCTGGGACTGAGACTGTTTTTATCCAAGAAAAATGCATTCAGCCTATCCACCAATGAGCCTTGTTCTTGGCAGCACCTACTTCCACAAGCAACAATCTACAGTGATTATGAGTAAGTGACTGGAGTGAGTCACTCCTTATTCTAAGAAAATGCAAACTGTTTCTGAGGTTAGAATCATAGTCACCCATTAGACTGCTTTAAAAAAGTGGTAGAAGCTAAAAGGGAGAGGAGAGTTGTTATTGCTCCTAGTACTTGGTTTGTTGTTTGGGGCTTTTTGTGTGTGTTGCCCAGCCAGATTTAAGAGCTAGCTTTCTTTATTTGGCAAATGCCTAATTCAGGACAAGGGCTGGAATAAATGTCTGGTGGCCTCTGTGTCAGTCTGCCAAATTCTCTGTGCTGAGAGCAACAATAACAGACCCCTGCTGACATCAACTGGCTTGGAATGCAGCTGTTGCTAATGCTATTTTATCTGTGGAGTGATGGCAAGAGTTCAGTCTAAGATTCCAGCAAAGGTAACCACCTCTGAAATTCTGATGCTAGCAGATGCTGCCTGTGGGATGGCTTCCACTTGCTGTTTCCAGAGGTGCCAAGCTCTGAATAAGGACCAGAGGCTTTGCAGACCTCTTCTTCAATAGCATGTCTGTTCAATTCCCACTATAGGAAGAACAATTTAAATTGTGGAAAAGCTCGAAATGGTTAAAATAAGATAAATCTATTCTGTATTTTCCTCTGATTTAGACTGTAGCAGTAACAGCTGCTACCTGCTACTGTACAGAATGATTCAAATTGCATGGAACTACAGTGGTACATCAGCAAAAAGGAACAGCTCTAAGTGAACAAGAAAAGGAATGCACTAGCCAACAATGTTTCATAGTTCTCTTCCATTTCTAAATCTATTTTGTAGCAGAACAAACTGAAATACAAGAAACCTAATTGCGGATGTTCAGAAAGTAGTTGGAGAATTGGAGCTTGGGAATCCTGATATCCACTTCTCTAGTTAACCCACAGCACCTCTGGCCATGATTATCCTTTTCTGGAATACAGGATTATCCCAGCAGGATTTGATCTTTTTTTGTGATAAAGTATGATATAATGTTTGGGAGCATGTGTAATCTGGGGCAGAACTACTGTTATTCAAACCAAGAAGTAATTAATGAAGGCTACTTGTGACTGACAATACTTGCTTGTCCTGTAAAAGACAACATTGAGCTCTCACTTAAAACCTATTAAGAAACAGGTTAACCTTTTGGCCTGAGTTAAACACTTAACTCACCTTCAGGGAAAAGTGTTAGGAGAAAAGAGGGAATTAGGTGATGCCCTCCTAAGGCTGGGAGAGATATAGCCAACCAAACTGCAGAACTCAAGGGAAAAAAAAAGCCCTCAGGAGAACACTCAAGCTACAAGTGTGCAAAGTTGTTCATTGCATTAGAAAACACTTCCTTCTTATTGATCCACGGCACTGATACAAGTCGGGCAGAAACTCGGCATGTAGATAGCTGAGAAAGAATTGATTTTCTGTGAGCTGCATAGCACTCCATATGGAATAAGGGTCACTGGATTCCAGTTCTGACTGCAGAGCACTGTCTGTCTCAGGCTGGCTCCAGGAAATGGACATCTTCCACAGAAGCCAGAAGATTTCGTGGAAGAGCTATGGCCTGTTTCCAGGTTGCTGCTTACCCTCTGCCCTAGGGAGTGTCATTAGTGGGAGGGAAATGGAGTTGGGATTTAAAGGGACTAGAAGAGAAAAAGCAGGGTGGAGAAAAATCCTGTTAATTCTTAAATAGAACTTGCCTGGCCACACTAAAATGTGCTAATCACTTAAATAACAATGGGTCTGATCCAGAAGTGATGTATAAATCATAGATCAGGAAGGGAGTTCCAAGTGACTGACACACTGAAAGCAAAATCAATGGCACTGATTTCACTACGGAAGAGGCTGGATTACACCTAGAGCTCAACAAAAGAGGCAGCATAATGAGCAAGCCTTCTACTTCATTTCCTGTATTTTCTATTTTTCCATTTGCAATGCAACATGAAATGAAAATCACAAGGTCATCTTTTGAAGGTGTGATTTTTAGATAGCTATTTAAAAAATAGTGGAAAGCTGTCTCATTTATTGCCTGTAGCAGACTGCTTTGTGTACAAGTTCACAGTGCTAAAATAGCTCCAATACCAGGAGCATGTAATAATGTTCTGTGGGCATGTGAAAGACTGGATGTACAAAGCTATCAGAAAATCTTGAATAATCTCCAAGGCACATTTCTACCATCCAAATCACTTCATTTTTACCCACTATATGAAACAGATGTAAAAATAGCTCTTTCATCAGTGTATTGCTACACATCTTTGGGCTGCAGAGGTTCATTTCTGTTCAAAGCAATACTGTGAAATCGTTTGCAGAATGTTGCTGTTAATCAGAAGCAGCAATTTAATGTTGCCTCTCCATCTCTTCTCCCACCCCCAGCTCCCCTTCCCAATTCTGAGCAGGAAACGGCACTTGGACAGAGCTCAGCGTACTAACTTTCTGGACAGACTCTCTAGGAATGAGGAGGAACTTGAATTCTCTCCATATGTCATTTCCTTTCTCCTAATGGCTAAAAAGCCCATTGCTGAACTCCATATAACTTAGAAGAGAGAATATTACCAGCATAGGAAAATAACAGGCAGGGGGATAGGACAGACAGGACACTCACATTCCATTTCTGAAGAACTGCTTTGCAAAATTTGACTTAAATTAAGCAAGAATCTTTCTTCTGTGTAGAAAGATTGGTTTATCTAGTTCCTAACAGTAAGGCTATTACCCCATCTGTACTTAAGTGTATATCAACACCTAGAGTCAGTGGCCAGACAAGGATTAGAAAAGGAAAACGTAAGTAGAGGAGGAATAGTGACAACTGTATGAAATTTAAATGAAGTCAGAAAGCAAAACCAGAGGTGACTGAGGAAGACTGACAACGGGGATCTAATGATTTCTAATAAAACCAATTTTATAGCAAATAATCCTAGATTTTACTTAAGAAAAATCAGATTAACCTACTCCTGTGAGCAGCTTCTGTGCAAACTCCCTTTAAAAACTTTTCAGTTCCATATAACCAATAGCACATTGCAAATATCTTGCACTGCTGCAAAATACAAAATTTGATCTGCTCTATTGCAGACATGACTAAAAAAACCCTGACCCCCCCCCAGTTTAACTAAATGGAAAGCTTACTTCCTCATAGCCAACCATGTATTAGCCTCAAATTAGAACATAATGTCTTTCTAGCAACATAATCCAAATGTTTGTTACATTTGTAGCAACCAAACAGTGCAAGGCACTTCCGCAGAACAAATGAGATGTGACAGTTGTCCAAAACCCCTAGAATTTCCAGCCAGGGAATGAGTCTATATGCATACAGGGGCTAGATGTGTCTGAATGTATGTAAGGTGGTTACATCTGACTGCAGAACCAAGACCTCATATCTTTTATTGCCTAATTAGACATATTGCCCCTGAGTTCTACTGCTAAAAAGAAAAAAAACCAACCCACCACCACATTTCCTCCAGTTCTATTTTAAAGGGTTTCAAGAGTAGAATAAAAGACTGATTCAAGACACATGGTGACAGATCTTGCTTTAGGTTACTTTTAGCACTTCACTAGACCTACTAACCTACTTAAATATCTGTGCTATTCTTACCTGGTGTGCAACCTTGCTTTAGAAATTTTAGTATACAATAATTTTAAAGAGAACTTTATCTTCAGTCCTCTCAGATAGATTTCACAGTGGACCTGTGGACAATTTTGTTGAAGGAAAGCACAAAATAAGCTGGTACAGATTGTGGATGGCTTTGGTATTTCTGCAGTTCAAAAGATGTTAGGAACAGGATGAAAAAGAAGAGGGATTGTTGTTTATTGAACCTACAAATGCTTGTGCATCATGATTGATCTAACTTAGGCATTTAGTTTTCATGGAGTGTGTTTATAAATGTCTCCTGACTTGTTAATACAAGACAGAGTGCTTCCAAAGCTGGATAGCCTGGGCTCTTCTCAGCAATTCACAAAGCTGTGTGAGTATTTGTGGTGTGTACATTTTAGGACAGCTCATTCTGAGTCTGTGTTTGCTCGTGGGGTTAAGGCTTTGTTAGACGGCTTTGTCTTTGAACACTGAAGATTAACAATATACTTCTGAAGGTAATACATAAATCTCCTGGAATTAATTATGTCTCTTGAATGGAACATTTTGGAACTTATATGGGACACACAGAGAAACTTCTGCTTGCTTGAAGAAACATAGAAAATCAGAGCTGTCAGGTGAGGGCTGGTTTAAGTGGTTTACACTGCACCAAGTGTAAACTACCAGTTGTGCTCTGCCAGCATTAGATAGGCAGAGGGGTCTGTTGCTAAGCCTTGTTTCCTACCTATATCAGTATCTATCTCTAACAGACACAGTCCCTGCAACAGATTGGAATGGCATAAATGGATCGTCTTGAAGACCTCATCTTAACCCCTGGCATGCAACTCTGGAAAGCAAGAAACATGAGGGTTTAATCCCTGAATATCTAGACAAGTAACAATGTCTAATAAGAACAAGCTAATTGTGCTGGAGTATTAAGGCTTATCAAGTAACGTTCTAGGGTTTTGGGGGAGTCAGGAAAGCTTTTCTTGGCTGCATGGATGGAAGGTGCATCACAGAATGTTTTTCACTTCTTCCCAAGCACCAAATAGTGGCTGTGCCTCAAGCAGGATGCTAACGAGGCAAGCCAAGGGATTGATTTAAGGTGGCAGCCAGTATATCACACTAGATCAATAGTGTCTAAGGGGTGAATTTACAGCAGCAGGACTGAGACAGCTTTTGGTATCACTGTCAATGGCATGCTGCACTCAGCATCAGTGTAATTAAGACTCACCGAGACATACAGTGTAGGAGATCTTACAGCAAACAGAATGTTATTTCAAATTGATACTGGGCCATGTGGAATAGGAAAGATCAGAGAAGGTTTGGTATCCATTTAGTGACTAAATAATATGGCTTGGCCGAAAACAGTGCTGTGTGTCAACTCCTAAATACTTGTTTGGGCTGACAGTCTTCCTAACAACACTTCATTTGTCTCAGCTGCATACCACTGGGACAAATACT
The DNA here is from genome assembly GCF_026170545.1 of Melanerpes formicivorus. Classification (NCBI taxonomy): domain Eukaryota; kingdom Metazoa; phylum Chordata; class Aves; order Piciformes; family Picidae; genus Melanerpes; species Melanerpes formicivorus. Next base: position 3,684,932 of record NW_027142373.1, on the reverse strand, counting down.
GTGTCAAGTTGAATCAGACAGTATCTGGAGACAGATGTTGTAGGACAGGAGCAAAGCAAATTCTTCATACATGTCACCCAGAGGAGACTGTTTCTAACTGCCTTATTCTGTAAAGTTTTTGACTGATCTATTTATATCAGTCAACTCTAAGGATGAGATTCTACAGCTGCTTCATTCACAAAGCAACATGAGAAAGTCCTGCAAGACAGTTACATGAGGGAACATGTAGTTCTTCAGGAAACCTTAGTAATTTCAGTTGGAACACTTTGCATGTAGCTCTTAAAGCACTCGACAGAGCCAGTCATCCAAGAGTCTGGTAAAGAAATTGTACTATCAACAGTACATTATGGATAAATAAGTGGAAATCATAGAATAATAAAGGAAATATTTTACAGAAATAGACCTTCTTTTTGGCTCACAACTTTTGATGGCCTAGTTTGTACTTTGAGTTAGCATTCCACCAATTTTAACTGTAAGAAAAAGCAGACAAAATATTTTAGGCCTCTAACTTCATTATGCTTAAAAACTGAAGCCAGGCTCTGCCTTTTGTGTTGTGCAAAGCCTGTCACCGGGTTATGGATTGTAAGACACTAACTTCAGAGCAGAGAAGTGTTGTCTCGAACTAGACAGCAGGGCTGGAGTGCAGGTGTAGTCTCTAGTCATTTGCCCAAGCTCCAGGACATGGTTCCTCCAATAGAGTTACCTCTTTCAGCAATTAATTCAGTAATGAAATGCCACACAATGCATGTATTTATTCTGTGTTCAATCTGCCTTTTTTCTTCTTCTAAAGTCACATTAGGATAGTACTATCCTGCAGGACATGATGAGGAAATAACATGGCTAAAGAACTTCCATGGAATATCTGTGCATCAGTTACTAATCTGTTCTGGATGGATGGACTTAGAAGTTATCTTAGTGACTAACCACTGGAAAATCCTGTGATATGGGAGCTCATGCATTTTTTTGTAGCCACAGCTGCAGTCATTTCCCTTCAGAGACACATCATTTCCCCAAGACACATCCTGTCTCAGAGGGCTATAGTGTCTGTTGCTTCCAAGCTTCTGTCCCCTGTTTCAGTAGCCAGCATATGGGTGGAGATTTCCTTCCTAGTTTCTTCTCCTGAAAAGCTTCATCTCAAGCTCCAGCTTGAGAAATGGATTGAATCTTGACCTCTTGCATAAACATTGTCTCTGCATGCCAAAGGTAATCTTAGTGAGAACCAGAGCCCCTGTCTAGACATGTTTCTTCAACATATAACTCTTACAGGTATGTCTTCCACTGCTAGGTTACCTCTCTTCGTTTCTGAGTAGTAACAGTGCCAGAGTTAAACAAGACATTTAAGCATGTTGTGTCTCAGCACTTGAATACAGTTAGTTCAGTTCATCAGTAATATACACAATGCCCCGAACTCCTCCACCAGTCACAGCCAGAAACAGGGAAAGCCAGCAAGAGTGGGGAATGGCAAGTTGCAGGGACTAGCACTAGCAGGAGGAAGAAACCTTATAGCACCCTTCATTTCCAGTGTACTCTTCCATTTCTAAAGATGGAGAGGACTCCACCTGCAAAAATCAACTACAACTATCCTCTTCTGAAAATTAACACTATTTGGGTAGGGACATTTGTTCATCTTTCCTAGTGCCCAAAACCACTAAATATTTTGAGAAATATCTTCTTTTTCTTCCTGTTCAGAAATCAAAGCCCTTTTTTTTGTGCAGTCACAGAACAAAATAAGGTTTTTGTCTTTCTAAATACTTCTTCAAAAGTTTCAGTAATATGGTACAAACTATTATTCTGTCCTTATATATGCCTCTACAGCTCTGTTGGTGTTCTAAAGAGGCCTGAGCTTACCTCTTTTCTGTACACTTCTTGCAACCCTTATGACTGTGCCTCACTTGCTAACTTCTGGCTGAAGAAGACAGGATGGGACTCCCTCCTGAGCCCAGCAGCAAGGCTGTCATCCAAAAGTGAGATGCAGGGTGATGCACGGCACTCCCTTCCCTGTGGATCTGATCTAGCTACCTCATCTTGAAAGGATTTCTTGGTCAGTGATAGCAGCCTAGAGTGAAATACAGATCACTTGTCAGCAGTTAATGATGATATTTTCTTGCTTATCTCACAAGATCAGCACTGCAAAGCATGAAACCTTTATTCACCCTTGAAATGGAACTGCACAAGCAAAATTTACTGTAAACTGTTGGCTTCTAAAACTTGCAGCAGGATCAGCAAGATATCTGTTCCATTAATCAGAGGATATTTTGAGAACTTTGGGGATAGCACTGGCCCAAGAAACTCTGGATCATAAGATTCGTATGGAATTCTTTTGTTGGAAAAGTAACATTTTCAATCATCAAGAACTGTCAGTGTCTTTGGTCTACATTCACTGCAGTTCTTGGCACTTTGCAAGGCTTCCTGACCTCTGCTCTGCTCGCCGCAGATCTTGCACAGATTCCTTACGGTGATGCTTGTCTTAAATTTTACTTGGCAATTCTCGTCAGTGAAGGGGAGCAGTGAACAAAAATCCTGACTTCCCTACAGGATTGGTAGATATGATGGGACATCTGTAGGACATCTAAGGTGCAGTCATTATGATGTTTACACAAAGCCAGAAGGGCAGAGGAGAGCAGTTCACACCTGGTGCATTTGTCTATGCGAGTGCAACCTGATCTAGGTCATTTCTACCTATGTTAGTCAAGAGAGGACATAGCCCTGACCTAAATGGGGGACACACCATGCCTGCAGGTGCTAATGAGAGCTAAAGCTCTTCTGTCACCCTGTTAAATACATACTTACTGTGCAGGACTTTCTTAGCTGTCACTGATGCATTTTGGATGTATTAGTAAAAAAGCTCAAGTCAGCCTTGCAGCCAGTGCAGTTTATACAGTGACCCAAAAGTAAAAACTGTCAATTAAAGCACTGACATTTGCCATCTATCACAATATTTTCACTGAAAGGTGAGCAGCCTGCCTAAAAAATATTAGAAAATTTGATTTTTCAGCAAGTTGCTTTCTGAAAAGTAGTATGACACTAATTCTACTTCATGACTTTTTAACAATGCTTTAAGCATTACAACGTTCATATACCTACTGAGCCACGAAATACTGTATTGAATCTCAATAGTGTGGGGGTTTTTAACACTGCCACTGCAATTAATGTCTGACACGCTAGTTATCCATTAGAAAAAGATCATGTAGCAAGAGTACAATGCTTAACATCACATTAAATACCTTTGTCAACTGGTATCAGAATTATTGAATGCTGGGTCCAGAGCGCACTGCAAGATCCCCGAGATAATCATCAAGTTAGGAAAACTCTAGAGTAACTTATGAATGTGTCAAGTATGGAAAAAGGAGCTTTGTATTTCACAGCTCTAGACAGTTCAGCAGTGGCCAGGTAATGGCACAACAATTGCAGCCCATCATCCACTTGCTTTTTATGGTTGGCTTTAGGAAAGGATAATGACCTGGCTGGGTGAATTTGTAACAGTTTGAAACTTTAATAGTATGACCTTCAATTCTGAGGGCTGATTTTTCTTCTTTGTTTAATGCAGGAATCAGGAGCCTGGAATGGCTTGGAGGTGTGTGTGAATTTACCTAACCACTACACATCAAGTTTTTAACTCTTTTAGTGCAGCATATAGGCCATAAAATCAGTCAATACCTTGAGTCTGCATTTTGTAGTAAATGAAGTTTAGACTTGTCTCAAATTGTCTTTGCCTGAAATAGTGGCTAAGCAATGAATCAGCATTTTCTGTTGAGGTCTGTGCTGTCAAGAAAGGTTCCTTTCTGACACAAGCTTTGTGTCGAACAGGCAGTTGCATGGGCCTTGTGTGAGGAAGGGATCCCAGGTTCTGATCCAGAACTACTCTGCTCCCAGGTGAAGTGATACTGGAACAGCAGGGCCACAACAGCAGGAAGCATTGAAAACGTCCACCTGCAAAAACGTGGCACTTAAAAGTATACATTGGGAGGAAGGAGATGTGAATCCACACATACCCACTGTAGGGAGGGGTCTCATTTTAAGGGAAAAAAGCCTTGAGAACTGCATTCTACCTCCAAGGCCTTCCTGGGGAAAAAAATACTTTCTTGCCCAGATTTTATTTAATGAGGCCCAAGCTCAGAGCTCTGTCAAGATGGGACTGCTTCAAACATGGTTACAGCTCACTTCCATATACTTAACTTCAGAAAAGAAAGCCCCTGGGCTCTGTAGGAGCTACATTATAAACTCTGTGAAGAACAGACCAGCTTTTCATTGTGTGTTTGGATCCTGATCCATAGACTGGATCCTAATCCATAATACCTCACACGTTGGCTCAACAGGAAGAAGCCTATGCAATGACATGACCAAATGAATGCAGATGACTAAGGCTGTCAGGAAAAACAGCTTGGTTTTCTAAGGTGAACTTTACTGTGGCACCCTCCACAGCTTTTCTGAGAGCTTTTCCCATCTTTCAGAGATCTCTTTGACCCTACAGAAAGCTGCCATTGACTCCCATCATGGAACTCCCCTCACTGGATGCATGCTGCAGTGCTAGAAAAACTCTGGAAAGAATCACCTTTCCTCTGGGACAGGACTTAAACTAGGTCACACAGCATGGATGCAAGGCATTTATATGTATGTGTGTGTGTGTATATGTATGTATAGGGGAGTTAATTTTTTTTTCATTACCTTGGCAGCTTGCAGAACTGCTGCTGATACCTACAAAGCACAGAGAAGGGAATCGGCCCACAGCGTAACAATTTCCACAGCCTGTCCATCACACCCTAGCCACGCAGTATTCAGCACCCCTGACTCCCCACATTTCAGCCTGGCTTCAAGTTCTCACGCGTGAGGCCTTTTCTCATTTGTACCTTCGATCCTCCTGTCCCACCCCCCCAACTTAATTGTCATCTCCCCTCCTCTCAGCCATGGCAACCCACCCCCGTCGTTCCCAACCCCACCAGCTCTCCAGAGAAGGACCCCAAGCGTCGCCGCCACCTGACGCGGTTCGCCCTTCAGACCCTGAGGCAAGGCGGGGCGCGCTCCTCCTGCCCGGTGGGGCGCGCGCTGGGCGGGCGGCCTCCCCCGGGGGTAGGCCGGGCCGGGGGAGGGGAGGCGACGCGACCGTCTATCCGCCCGCCGTGCTGCTCTCCGTCCCGGCTTTGTTGTGCTCGCCGCCCGGGCTCTGGGCGAGGGGGCGGGGAAGCGGAGGGAAGGGAAGCGGGGAAGGCGGCCGCGTCTCCTCCTCCGCCTCCTCCTCAGCCCCGGCCCCGGCCCCGCTCATGGCGACGCTGGGCACATCCGGGCTACTTCTCCTTCTCCTCCTCCTCCGGCGGCTGCCGCTGCCCTGAGCGCCCAGCCCGACTCCATTAGCGCCTCCCCTCCCCCCGTCTCCCTTCCCGGACCCAGAGGCAGGGGGAGCCCCGGGCAAGGCAGCGCTGAGCCCGCGGAGCGGCCGGGGACATGTCCAACCAAGGGGCCCGGCGGAACGGGCCCGTCAAGCTGCGACTGACAGGTGAGGCTGAGGGGGCAGGCTCCGTCGGGGCCTGCCGCCGCCCGCCCGCCATCCCGCCCGCCGTCGGTGGGGCAGGTCGGGCGCCGGCCGGGTACGGGGGAGGGAAGAGACGGGACGAAGGAAGCAAAGAGTAGCGGGGTGTTGGGGACGTGGATCCCGGTCCCTCGGGAGAGCGGGGCGAGGAGAGCCCAGCTGGAGGGGTGGGAGCGAGCTCCTTCCATGTGTCTTTGAGGTTGAACCTGGGGCCGGAGGAGTCCTTCAGGCCTCGGGAAGAGAACGAGACTGTGAGCTCTTTCCTTGCCTCCCTAACCCACCGTGGGCTCCGCGCCTCCGGAACAACATCTCTTTGCGGGCTCCGGGGCGGTGGTGCCGCCCTCCTGGCCCGGGCCGGGCCGGCCCGCGGCCCCTGTAGCCCGCCGGGTTCCCCTGTGTGGCGAAGTCGGCCGATCTGAACTTGAGGCACCGGGCACCTTCTCCTCCTTCTCGGCATCCCAACTTCCCCCCCCGCCGCCCCCGTCTTCTCAGTGTAAACTCGAAAGAAACTGTCACACTCTTTGTTTTGATCTCTTTGTTTGTTGTTGTGTTTGTTTGGGTTTTTAAAACCAACTTCCTGAGTTAATGATTTTGCACAGTTGGTTTGGTGAAGTACCTTGTGCTGCCCTCTTTCAGAAGACCACTTGACCTCTAATATTTTAAGATATCATAAAAATTGTTCACCTGCATGCTGGGAGGAAAATACTTCAGTATGTTCTTTTCTGTACAAGAACCCAAGCAAATAGGTTTAAAGGTGGGGGGGAGGGGGGGAAGGCGTCTTGAAAACTCTGCTAGAGCTTTCTTTAAAACCATACAGACTTATAAAGCAAAGAGCTAGTTCAAAGTATCCCCCAGCACATAAATAGTACTCTGCATTCTGAAGTGTCAGTGCATGAAGGTAAGTGATTAGAAAATAATAGATAAGACTGTAAATCCACCTCTCTGCGTAGAGTGTTTTTAACCACCTTGAAAAACAAATGCGATTAAAAATACTCAAAGTGTTGATGTATTTACTTCAGGTGGATGTGAAATATCTCCAGTTTAATGCCTCATAAAGAGAGGTGCTTCATACTTACTGTTCAGAGTATGTTATTTTAACAGGGAAAGTAAAGCAGATCTGCTTATGTTTTGCTTTGGAAATACTTGGACTAAATTTGTAATATAGTTTTCATAGAGCTTTGTGAGTGTCTGTATATTGCACTTAGAAATAAAAGTCTTCAAATAAGCATATCTGGGACTGCTACATGGACCTCTGCTGCCTGTTTTTTACAGAGTGTTTTGTAGCTTTCTCTTCAGGTTATTGCTTTATTGATGCAGTGCTTTAATACTTTCTTTTTTTTCTTCCTGAGCAATGACTACTCAGACCTGCTTATCTTTGAAACATTACAAATGGTCTATAGCCTTATGTGAAAGCAAGGAAGGTACTGTTTAGGGAGTTGTCTCTTTCACCTTTGGATTTTGTGTTCAATTTTGTTTAATATTTATTTCTATTAACATTTAAGCATGTAATGAAATCATGTCAGTGACAATAGAAGTACTCTGATAGGAGTGTGATTGTCAGCAAGAAATAGGCAGTGGTTTTATGTGTGGTGTTTTAATTGTGCAGTCAGTCCCCAAAAGCAAGTACAATCTTGAGGAGTATTTCTGAGTGGCTTTTTTGTCATCTTATATTTTAGGAAGGGACTTTGCTGGCAGAATTGCCTTTCTAGGGATTGTTCCAGAGTTAGCAGCTCTTGCAGTTACTGAGCACCAATTCTGTTGCTTGGGAGTGTTTCTGAAATACTGGCCTGTTTCTCGAGTTCAAAAGACTTGGAGTTTTTTTATGATTTGTCTAATTGTGAGTTGTTTCACATAAGGTCATTTGTTGTAAGGAAGCTTTACATGTTTAAGAAAAACATTGAATTTTCTTAATTCAGGCGATATGTTGTCAGTTCTTGCCTAGGAATATTTCTAAGTGTTCTGCGTGGTTTTCATTACCCTTTTTGATTGGAAAAGCAGTTTGAGGGCTCTTGAATTCTAAAACTGTTTGGAATTAAAGGAATCTGTATATCCAGTGTTTTTAAAGGTTTATTCTCAAGCTCACAAATGCTATTTAATCTACATTTTCTTTGGCTGTGTGCGACTAGCAGTCTTCTGTTTTGGCTTGAATATTTATAGGATTAATTCTGCAATCGTTGTATAATGCTTATCTTCTCTGCTCATTATCTCTAAATTAGATGGTATAGATTAAAGAATGGATTTCAAGAACTGGATTCAATTAGCAGTTTTTCAGGACATAAACATTAAAGGTTTAGATGGAAAACATTGTTTTGACTGACTGGATAAATGACAGGGTAATGTTTGATGTGAGTCCAAGAACTGATCTGGAGCTAGTGCCCAACTTCTCAGTCCATCTTGAGGAGCCAAATAAAATATTTAACCTAGGCCTCATTTTGGAAAAAAAAAAAGAAAAGAAAGAAAAAAAAAAAAAAAAGGAAAAAAAAAAGGTTGGTTCTTTGTTGGGACCTTAAGAAAGTTCTGAGAAATGTTTGGCATACCTTCACACTAAGTGTTTAACAGTTTATTTAGCTCTGGGTTCCATAACAGGGAAAAGACATGGTGGTGGCATACTTCTAGTAAGTTTTAATTTAGTTCACAGTGCATCTGTGTTAAACCTTCCTTATAAAAGGTTGTTCTTTTGCTCCTAGGCTTAATTGTCTGTCATAAATATCATGTCAGTCTTCAGTGATACCTCTGTCAATGCACTTTGCACAGCTTTGAGCTAGAAGATCCTGGGCTAATTGTTAAAGTCTAAAGATGGTGTGTTCTGGTGGTGCTTGTAGGGTTAGGTGATGATTCTACTTGAGGATCTTAAAGATCTGTTCCAACCAAACCTATCCCATAGTATCATTCAGGGTTGGAAGGGACCACAAGGATCATCTAGTTCCAACCCCCCTGCCATGGGCAGGGACACCCCACACTAGATCAGGCTGGACAGAGCCTCGTCCAGCCTGGTCTTAAACACCTCCAGGGATGGGGCCTCGACCACCTCCGTGGACAACCCATTCCAGGGTTTCACCACTCTCATGGTGAAGAACCTCCTCCTCACATCTAGTCTGAATCTCCCCACCTCCAGCTTCATTCCATTCCCCCTAGTCCTGTCACTACCTGAGATCCTGAGAAGTCCTTCCCCAGCCTTCCTGTAGGCCCCCTTCAGATACTGGAAGGCCACAATGAGGTCACCTCGGAGCCTTCTCTTCTGCAGACTGAACAGCCCCAACTCCTTCAGTCTGTCGATGATTCTATATTTCACCTCCAGTGTGAGGTGTAAATGCTTGTTTCTGATTAAACAGAGGCAATGTAATTCAAGTTAGCTGAAGTTTGAACCACACTAGTCTTCTCCCTACTTAGCAGCTTTTGATAACATTATCCAAGGAATCTTTAATACAAGGAAAATTCCTTCAACTCTCACATTTTAACCACCCTTTTATCTAGTCCTGTCCTGAGTTTGTCTGAGTTCTGTAAGATCTGGAAGTGCAGTCATCCCATTCAATTTTTGCTGTGGTCATCATGTTGTGTTGGATTTGTGGATTTGCCAGTATTCTGTAGTCTCAGGTACAATGATCTGTTCTTTCTTCCGTCCCTAGTGTTGCGTCGCATTGACCTTAAATGCTTGAAACCCCAGAAATGACCCTTGCTTTCACTTGCTCAGTAAATATTATATGTCCTAATCCATGAATTATCTGATGTTAAAATAGTTTTAATTTGATGGCTTTCACTGAGGACATCAGTGACAGTTATCTGAATGACATCCGCAGGCTGTTTTTTTTAATCAGGTAGAAAGACCTACATTAAAATCAGCTCAAAGTCTGAAAACTACATGGGCACTGGAATATACTGAGTTAAATAAAGGTTAGTGCATAAATTCTAGTTAACGAGATGCTTTAATAGCCACAAAGCACAGTTACTGTGAAAGTGGAATGAGCTGGAGGAGTGTTGTTGATAAAGAATCAGAAGTAGGCCTGAAGAGTTCATGGATTCCTAGAATGGTTTAGAATAGTCCCAGCCTCCCTGCCATAGGCAGGGACAACTCCCACTAGACCTCATCCAGCCTGGCCTTGAACACCTTCAGGGAGGGGGCATCCACAGCCTCTCTGGGCAACCTACTCCAGCACCTCACCACCCTCACTGTCAAGAGCTTTTAGATCTGTTTTCCCTCCTCCTTACTGTAAGCTTTTGTGTTTCCTGGCAGAGTCTGTTGTACAAAAATGGATAGCAACTCATCTTCTGGCCTGCTGTCTCTCCTTACAGTACAGAAGTGCTGCTGTATTTTACTTTAAGGTTACAGTGTTGAAGGAAGAAGATGCTGCTCTTTTTTTTTAGTCAGTTCCTAGAAGCACTTGTAGTACTATTAATATTTCTCAAGAAATATCTGAGCCAGAATATTGCTGAGGTTTGCAAAACCAAGTGGAATCTCCACACCTAGTGTTGTTTTTGTTGTGGATAAACACTTAAATTAATCCAATCAAAAAACAGTGGTTGACCTAAATCCTAAATTCTCATTAGTGTTGTTGGAAGCAGGTTTGAAGTTTATGGATAGCAGAGCCTCGTTGTAGGAACAGCAGTACTGATTGCCTGGTGAAGTATCTACCTAGATCCCTAAGTAGCCAGGCTGTGGTTTCATAGTTGACTTAAACCATAGTGCAATTTTAGGTCACTTTCAAATCTGAGTGCTATTTTTTTTTTACCTTCTTTGTGTTGAAGGAGAGGGATGCACAGAAGAGGCTGAAAAGAGGGCAGGACTGCTTCTTCTGCCAGCAGCCTATACTTAGATAGGTTTTGGTCAACAATAAAACAATGGGGTTCCTTCATGTAAGGTGTATTTGACTTAATGACACATGACTTAGTAAAAACTAGTGCTTAAGCAATCAGGGTCAATAAATTACATAGTAGGTGGATTAAAATGGTGCTGTCATAACAAAGTCAGTAGGCATGTGTCTAATCAGATTGTGTAGGAACTGAAGCATGCTTGACCCTCAGTCTTTCCAAGCAGAGTATGAAGTGTGTGTGTATTTATATGCTTTTTATATATACAGTATGTAGATACAGATGTGTATAAGTCAGTTGTGGATCACACAGATGCCAAAGAGCTGTAATAAACAACTGAGTTGCTGTGTGGAGCAGTCTCAACTGCTTGTTTCAATGGGATCAGCTTATGTGATGTCTGCATTTAAAGCTAGGTACCTGTTTTCAGGGACATATAATGGGGTAGCAAGGCAAGGAAAATGAAAAGACCAAAAAGGATTTGGGGAGAGCAAACTGTAATAGGAAAGCAGCTCTGCAGAAGCTCCCATCTAAAAGAGCAAAAGGTCCAGTGTTCATCTTGGGTAGAAGAATTGGGAAAGCAGCAAGTAGAGAAGCTAGTAGAGGATTTCCACATGTAGGTAACATATGGGCCATATGTAGGAGATAGATGGGAAATCTGCAGGCAGTCCTAATTAATGTTTAAAAAAGTAAAGCTGGGGGGGTGGGGGGGAAAGAAAAGATAAATTCTGGAGGTGGAAAAATAGTGAGCAATTTTTTCTATTACACTTCTCAATTGCAGGTAAAGAGTAGAAGCTGCCCTGTAGTGTGCCTTAGTAGCTGAACTTAGCTGAGTTAGTGGTGACAGATTATTTCTGTTTTCTTTTTGCTTTGTTGTTTGTTAATCACACTGAAAATCTGATCAGGCCCCAGATTGAAGATGTTTTGTCTTTATGTCCTTAAGATGAATGGGTTGATCCCTAAAAGAAGGCAGCTTTTAATGTTTTGTTCTGTTTTATCTCACAGCCTTTGAAGTGTGTCCTTGCTTTACCATCTTACTTAAAATGACATCTCACCCATCTTGTGGGTGTTTAAAAAGGTGGATAATTTCTGTGGGTGTCTTCCCTGCTCTCATCACAATGATGTGATGACCTGACTTCTGACTTGGCTTCATGGCACGAGTACCTTGCTACTCAGGTTATCACATGCATGCTTTACTAGGGAAGATGTAAGTGCTCATCATGACAGGTGAAATATCTGAGATAATTTTGGTGACTTCTCAGAGGCTGGTGAGGATTCATCTCAATAATGGTAGAGCATGTAAAAGGAGCTTCTGCACGTGTCTGCTCACAGCACGTTTTCCATCTGGGGAAGAGGATTGAATTCTTGAGGGGCATTTGGCAATAGCATATTCTAGGAAACAAAATGTTGGCTTTTTCTTGCTACTTAAACTTCAAATGCTTTCACTGAAAGCATAGATAAGAACACTTGTAACTTGAAAGAAATGTTCATCTGGAGATAACAAAGCTCGGGACAAAACTGGCTAAGCATTATCATGAGTTAAATGGGAAGGTCGATACAGCATGGAGAATAGACATGCTCAAGATCATAAAAAGGCTAAACCAGGTAAAGCTGGGATTTAGAGTTGCTATCTTTTGACTTTCTGCCCATGGACATTGTTTCACTTGAGTTTAAATCCACAGAAAACATAAATCTGTTTGAGGACTGTGCATTTGGAGTGATTTGGGTTCAGTTCTCCCACATGCCAGATTTGTGCTGCACCATCAGCTGTATTTTAGCATCCTGCAGATTCTTGGCAGTTACTTTTTTTTCCTACTTCAAAATACATTACTTTTTTTTTGTTGTTGCTGTTGCTCAGGCAGATTATGCTGGGACTGATATCCCCCAAAGTCAGAAGTATTGCCTAGTTATTTTCGTTATCAGAATCCTGAAAGTGAAAGAAAAAGCGGCAGTGTGTGAGTTTATGTTGCTGTATTCTGTTGTTACTTTTCTGGAATGACTCTTGGCTGGCAAGTGTTGGACACAACTTAGCAGGGTTGTTTGCTTGCAGAAAGGGAGAATCACTCCAGTCATGGGTCTTCTATAATGAATTCATCTCAGTTGCTTCAAATATACAGGGCATGTACAGACTATGTAATTTACAGGTCACAGCAAAAATATGTACCCAGATTCTACCATTTACGCTTAAATTAATGTTTGTGGTGCCATCTTGCCACAAACATTGGAGGGACTGTGCCAAAGAAAAGCTTTCCAACCCACAGCACCGCTGCTTGGGGTGAACACACTCCTCTGCACCACCCTGTGCTTCTCAGATGAGGTGGGCTGAGGATTATATCCAATTCAACCTCTTCCTCTCATCCCCTTTTCAGCTGGGTCTAGAGGAGGGCTGTTGTGGCTTGGTGGCTTCAGTCAGCCAGATGTTTGCAGAACTGCAGCTGGGCTGTTCATGGGACTGGGGCTGTTATCTTGCCTGTTCACAAGAAATTGTTTTAAACAAGCAAGGCACAAGCATTTCCCTTCTGCCTTGACCTAGATTTTAGTGTTACTGATGGGATTAAATGGAGTAATAACTAATCAGATCTGTGGTGATACTTCTTTGAAACATACTGATTTGATTTGGAACCTCCACTCAATTATAGATACAATTATGCTTGTATTCAGTGGAAGGTGGGAATCTGCCTCAGTAGTACTCTAGGATTTCCTGAAAAATTGAGCCAGCCTGGTGATTTCTTTATAATGATAAGGAAAAAAGACCAGGCTGTGGTCTTCTGAAACCGCATATGGTGAAACATCTGCTTTGGGCACATAATGGGGCATGAAGAAAGTGGCTGGAGTGTACCAAATAGAAGTTTGGTGTTTCATTTTAGTAAAGGGTAGTCTACTGCCTTTTGCAGTTATTTTTCATGGAGAACATGTAAATGTACCCAGATAAATTCTCTTTTAATCTTAGTGGAGGAAGAAAGATCTTATCTGGCTTTGAGTACATATAAACATGACTGATGGCAGGGAAAAAACCCTTAAAAATCCTTAAACATGCAGAAGAACTAAACCTGTCTGGATAAAATACCTAGAATCATATTCTACACTTTACTCCCAGGGATTAGAAATTCATAGCATTAGTTGCACCAAGCATTTTGGTGTCCTTACTACAAACAATTTTTCAATTCAATTTTCAACAGAAATTTTTCACCCTGCATTGTTCTGAAATTATTAATATATGATGTATGTAAATATTTAGTTTCAGAGGAAAAGCTTTTACCCCATTATTTTCCCTGTCTCTGTCCAGGGCTAAAGTGGTGGTGTTGTGCTTAGGTTAAGGTGTCCTCTGTTTAGCAGCAAAATAATTAACTTCTGTCTTAATTTATAGAAAGTGATATCAGATGTGATAGAAGGAACTTGGTAAAGGTGGAGCTGGTGTGTTCAGGTGGCAGTCATTTGGAGGCAATTGGTGTAATTTGTAAAGGAGAGACAGGATAGGGTGGGGAAAAGGTCTTGAGGAGCTGAGCTTGCACAGGGGTGTGGAGGGACTAGAAGTGTACCAGGTTTTGTGCTGCTTCATACTGGAAGCAGAGAACAAACTGCAAGTTCCTGGACTTGGGCCAAAACATATGGAAATCTCTCATGTCTCATGCTGCTGATTGCGATGCTGCTGATGGCCAAGTAAGGGCAAGTGTCAGGGGGATACAGGCAGGCTCTGCTCAGTGATGTCCAGGGACAGGACAAGGGAAATGGGTGCAGGCTGGAGCGGAGGAGGCTCCACATGAACATAAGGGAAACTGTCGCTGTGAGGGTGATGGAGCCCTGGAGCAGGCTGCCCAGAGAGGTTGTGGAGTGTCCTTCTCTGAAAATATTCCGAACCTGCCTGGATGCATTCCTGTGTGATCTGCCTTAGGTGATCCTGCTCTGGCAGGGGGGTTGGACTTGATGATCTTTCAAGGTCCCTTCCAATCCCTAGCACCCCTAGCTATGAGAGTGTTTTCAATGTGAAGATCTGAAAATTCTGAGTATTTCTCTTCCTCGTGCTAATACCAATGGGTATATTTTAAGAGACACAAAATAGGTGTTGCTTTGTACTCCATTTAAATGGATGTGAAGGACCTGGTCCTCCTGTGTGCTGGAGAGGATTAATTAAGAAAATTTAAAAATCACTGGCTTCTTTAAATCGGGGTTCACAGGGTTGATTTGCCAAACTTTAAAGAAGGGTGTAATGCCTGTTGAAGTGGAAAATTTCTGGGAGTTAGGGGATTCTAGTAAAAAGTTCAAAAATGTTTTATGCTGCTATTGTAGAAGCTTCTTGGAATCTGGAGCCTGTGAACCACTGTAAAAATATTAAGTGCCATCTTTCATGACTTCCAATGGCATTTCTAAATATCTAACTAGCAATTGTGGATGTTTGGTAAAGTACAAGTTGTTGGTGAGCAGAATCTTCAAATGTGTGTATCAGACATGATGATGATAAACTGCTGCTCAGGTGTGGATGAGTGGAATAGGGAAAAATTGGTGTTGGTCTCAGTTCTAGTTGTTTAATGCTGCTGCCCAGGGGAAGTGCCGCAGTGTTCTTTCAGAGGTACATGCTACCTGGGGGTCGAAGGTGCCATGCAGCACTTCCAGTTTGCCTTAAACAGCTGGATATGTTGGGCTTTTTTTGTCACAAAGTTAAAGGGTTTAAATCTTTGTGATGGTGCTAATGCTGGAGTGGCTGAGATGTGTTCTGCAGTTGTGATGTCATGTTAACGTTTGTATCCCTTTTGTGAAAAAGGGGAAATCTTTCCTGTTTGGGATTTCTAGTTAAGAACTGGGTTGAAGGGCAACTTAAAATATTGTTGCCTTCTGTTTTCTTCTGCAACAGAAGTGAAGGCCTGTAAGGAACAAGTGACTTGCAGTGATTTTTTTTTTTCAGTAGTACATGTGCCTGGCTTCAAATGTGCCCTCCCTTGCCTAAGCTGTTCCCACAGTTCATAATGCTCTCCCCATATAGACAGTGAAGTTTTTGGTTTCCCCTCCCTAACAACAAGCAATTGCTCTCCCTGGGGAGGTACTGCTTGTTTATTATGTCTCACTTACTTTTGTGGCCAGGAGATCCTAAAGAACTTTCTGTCCATTTGTGAGATCTTAGTGTGGCTTTGTGAATGTGTGCCTTGGATTTCTTCATTACCATGTTTATCGTTTTCCCCAAAAGTTCCTTTCCTCTGGTGAATTGTTCATCCTGGAGAATAAGGCAGCTATTTCCTGCCTATCAGAATAATGTAACTTAATCTATGCTGGGCAGGACTTTGGACCCTCTCACAAGCTTTACATTTTTGGCAAGTTTATTGAAATGTAGAAATTTCACTGCATTGAAACAGTTCTTCCTGCTGTGGCCTAAGGCTGGAGGTGCACTTGTTCTGCGCTCACCTTGCCTTACTGTGATGGAGTGGCAGTAACTGAAAAGCAAAACTGCCCTTGGTCAGCCTGACCCTTTAGAACGTTCCCTTCACACTTCAGCAGCATGGAGAGTGGGAGCACTGCTTCCTGTAGGTGCTTCTACCTCATGGAACTGGAACACAGTTTTGAATTGCTTTGTCTGTCTGACCATCTTTTCTTCCTATTCATTGTCAGTGGAATTTATAACTAGAGCTGAACTTGTAACGCCAAGCTGGAGCGTGTAACACCAACTACAGATGGCACTTCCCATTGCAAGAATGGCTTTTCAGTTGCTGCTAAGCAGCCTGCTAATGCTGACATTTTTCATGCTGAGCAGCTAAATCAGGCTGAATTTATTTTGGGAAGAGGCTGTTAAAATTCAGCTAGTTTCAAGGAGGTTAAAAATACATTGTACATCTTTTAAGAATCCCTTGTTCTTATGAATTCTTGGGCAGTAACCTATCAAACAGGGACCTGGTAATAGGGAGATGTCTGTGTGTCAGCCAAGTAAGATCTGGTGCATGGTTTAATAAATAGCTGGGGACAGGACTTGGTCTCATCCTGTAAGGGCTAAAATGATCAGTGTGCTCCCAGTGTCAAGAGAGGCATTAACTAAGATGCAGAGGGCTCAAAAGTTGGGTGGGAGTGGAGAAGGAGAAAGTGACCTGGAACACAGAACTGTCCAAGATAAACAGGCTGGTGGTGGAAACCAGGTTTTGGCAGGATGAGGTGCTGGGAATCTCTTGGTGCTCAGACTCTGGTTCGATAGCAGTGAACATCATACAGGGTGGCAGGGGCAGCCCAGATTGTCTTGTTTCCACACTTCTTAAGGATTGGCTTTGTAACAGGAAAGGATGTTGCTGCATGTGCCATCAATTCACAAAGGTTTTGGAGTTACAGTTCATGGTGTTTTATGTGTTATCTGCTGTTAAGTTAGTTGCATGAAAGCTTTGACCTTTTTTTAAAGTTTGAGTTATTACAAATATGTTCAATATCAAATGGACAACGAAAGCTGTGGCAGTCATCATCTGTTTGTTCTGATGGATCTTGGACTGCTTGGAGTCCTCTAATTTTACACACTTTGTCGCTACAGGGACAGCTCACTACTGGCTTACACTGAGCTGACTGTGCTGTGAAAAATGTTGATCTCTCACTGTATATTAAACACACATAGACATAAGAACCTGCAAAAGAGTTTAAAGCATGAAGAAACAAATCAGAAATTGCAGGTAGTGGGCAGGTGTATCTCCAGCAAGAGAAAGGCAGCATGCATCTGATGTATGATTTTGATTCTTCTAGTCAACTAAAAATAATAAACTTATACAGTGTGAAACTGCAAGGTTTCATTTGAAGTAAATGTACACTTGATATTATCTAACCATGAACAAAAGGGAGCCTTTTAAACTGCTTCATATTTGTATGGTGTTTCTCGTTGATGCTTAGCAGCGCTTTAATTTTTCCTCCCAGCGTTTGATACAAGACCCAACAAAGTCTTCTCCAAAAAGCTCCTCGTTTTCACCCCTTCTTGAGCATTGGACAGTTATAAAACTATCAAATGCTTGATTTTTGTTATTTTTTTTTCAGCTGATCCCCTTTATCATGATTTAAGTCCTCTGAAAACATGAACTGTTTCCCAGGTTGTTGGTTAGGAGTCCTTGTGATACTCCTGTCTTGAATTTTCCAGAGCTGGTGCTCTGTTTCTTTTTCTGATACATGCTGTATGTACCAGTTTTGTGCTGAAGTAAGTGTCTGTTTATCAGCTTAGTAGTGAGCTGTCAGAGTGAGAGAGCTGAGGTGTATATTTGCTACTTTAAAACTATGGAACAGCTAAAGAACAGAGTACAGATTCCAGCAGCTATGCCGTTAATTATATAGTGGAATTACTTTTTCCTGACAAGATTTTTTTTGCACACCTATGGATGTTGGGTTGTTGCAGGTTTTAAGGGCATGTTTCCTTCATTGTATTTGGCTGGGGGTTTTAGCTTTTTAATTTAAGTATTGACAGTAAAGTCATTTTTGTTATGATGAACCATTTTATTGTTTCATAAGTGCATGAATCATATATTCTGGGTTATTTTTTCCTGGCAAATATTTTTATTTAATGATTACTCAGGGCTAGCTTAAATTGTGCAGATGAATACAGTATCTGATTCATCACTTCATATGTTACAACAAAAACCTTGTGGAAAAAAATCCCACAAACCCAGTCTTTTTAGTTGCAAGAACAATGCTTTTACAGGACATTGGACTGTCTGTGTAGCTGCTGTGGGGCAGCTTCTCAATTCTGTTATTTGTTCAGACTGCATCTCCATTTCCCAAAATCCCAAGATCTTGTTCTGTTTCCTCTGTCCCACCTAGAAGGGCAGCTGCTGGCTTTGCAGCTGAGCTTGCAGCAGGTGGTTCCACATTGGTTTCCCCTCGGCAAAGGCAAGGTGGCTGTGGTAGATGAGCGGTTTCTGGGCTGGGGAGAGGATGTTCTGCAAATCCCCAAAGGTTTGGTGTGATTGCCTGTAGGGTAGACATTGTCCTGTAGGGCAGGGCATCCTATCAAACTCCTCAGGTAGGTTCGCTACATCTGTATCAAATGTTGTTTGCCTGCACAGATTTATTTCTTGTGCTTGGCTTCCTCTTGTTTGAGGAACTTGGTACAATTTGTCTTTTTCATCCCATGTGTTAGCAATACTGCATGCAGTCCTCTCTATATTCTAGAAGCAATCTGTGCTGCTTAGAGCATGAATGGTTTCCAGCTCTTTCCATTATGGAGTTTATGCTCTTGATTGCTCTTCTTTATTGTACATTTAACTTGTTTACTGTCTGAAACCAGCCTGTTTTGAGTGTTGTATCAATTTTGTTATAGATACAGATATTATCAGGAATCTTCAGCTAGCTTACAAGCAGGCAAATGCAGTTTAGATTTTGTTTTGGCAATAGATGTAGCAGAAGATGGCCATAGGGTGGTGTGGAATCTTCTCAGTGCAAATGGCCTTTGTGTCTTGAATCACAGTTTCTGGCTGGCCTTCCACATCAGTCCCAGGTGGGGGTGTCCAGGTGTGTTTCCTCCACTGCTCAGCATGAATTAACAAAGCCAGATTTGAATGGTAGAGGTGAATAAGAAGCTCCATAGCCCCCTGAAAAAGGAAGAGAGGAATGTTAATAGTCTCTATTTTTTTGTTGGCTGAGTGGATGCATTCTTGTATTTTTGTTAATTGTGTTGAGTTTTAAAACCTTAGGAAGAGTAAAAATGTCAAAGGAGATCTAATGTGGGGGTGTTTCTGTGAACACGGGGAGCTTTTCAGAGTGCAGCAGGAATTCTGGGCAGTGCATAAAACCTGAAAAGAATGAGCCTACTTTTTTGTTTTGCAGCCATGTTACTGATTCGTGTAATCCAGAATGTAAAAACTTTAGTTCTGGTACATTTTGTTTAGGAGATAAAAAAATGTCATACACAAATTGCTTTTTCATACCTTTCCTAGATTCTCTGGAGGCAGGCTTAAAACAACCCAAAACACACACACACAACCCCCCCAACACCTCCAATCTTCCACGTGTTTTCTGTGTTGCCCCTTTTAAGCTGCTGTCCAGGCAAATATTTATAAACGGAATGTAATGCAGCTTATTTTGCGTGAACAAAGCCCTGGGGAAAATGAGGAAAGGATTTTGTGTGTGAGGCATTTAATGCTTCACTTTGTTGTGATTTATCTTTGAGAGAGCCATAGAGCCCTGCCTCAAAACTGGAATACACATCCTGAGAGCTTATATTACCTTTGTTTAAAATGATCAAACCTCTGCTGCTGGAACTCAGGAATTCATGGACAGAATGACTAGAACAGCAAATATGACTTTAAAAAAAGTGGTTATTGGATAAACTAGCAGGAGCCCAGTGGCTGTGGATTGATTTTGCTGTTGCTTTAAATCTATGATGTGTTGGTATTTTGGCAGAGTAAGAAAAACAAGGATATTAGAATGTAATTTACTGCACTGGGATTAGTAAAGAGTGTTCTGTTTCTGTGACTGGGGCAGAACAGGATGGTTTAGATGTGTCTGATAAACAGGACGAGGTCTAGTCTGACAGCTGGCAACAATAGCTTTTGCTCAGAGTCAGGTGTACTAAATTAGCAAATCTATTACAAGGATGCAGGAGAAATCTCACAGAAGACAGCCTTGTAGGCACAAGTGTTGCCAAATGGGAAATGATTCATCGTCTCTGAATGGGATGAGCACTGAGCAGAAGCAGTTTAAACCTCAGACTACTTTGGCTCATAAACCACCAAATATGTGATTAACACTTTACCTTCTCCAGTGCTGTGTTTTTATTGTCTCTTGAACAGCAGTCTACATGTAGGATCAAAATATATCAGATTTGCTGGTTAGTTCTATTTTCTCTTTTGTAAGCCTGAATCTGTTTAGGGACTGTTGCTGACGTTTAGCTAAGTCATAAAATGTTTGCATGCATCCTACAAAACACTCCCATCTCACGACCCTGGGGCAATACCACCTTGTAGTAGATGCCTGGAGTGCAAGCATGACACGAGTGACACTGGCAGGACGTGAACTGACTTAATCTAATTTATTTGCTTAAGTTTAGTGAAAATAAATGATTAGCTGGAGATGCGGTTTAATATAGTGTGCCAGTTCCAAGGCCATCACTGTTTAATTAGTGATTTTAGGTAGTGATAGTATCAAAATCATGCTCCTCATTAACTCTTAAGTTTTATTTACTAGGGAATAATTAAAAAACCCAACGAACTCAAATATTTCAAGTTACATATTTGAAATGCCAGAACCGACTTTTTCTTCCCCCTGTAACAAATGCTGTCTTAGCTGCTCTCCTGTTTTCTTGTCACCTTAGCTGCTCTCTTGGTTTAGGAATTGTGTCTTACAAAGCAGGTGACAACTCTTTTGTTAATGTTGGTGAAATGAATATTTGCAGCATTTTGCTGAAGAGTGGCATGGGAATTATTCATGAAGGGTGAATGATGTGCATGCTTTCAACATCTTTTTGTGTGTGTGTGTTTGGTTTTGGTTTTTTTCCCTTTCTCCTCTTCCCAGAAAAGCCCCAGCAGTAGCAGTGTTCCCCTAGGATCATGTCTGTAACAGAGGCAGAATTTGGAGACTTCCTGTTGAAGTCAAGTGTGTGACTGTGTCCCGACAGATATGGCAGCGGTCCTGCAGTCTGGAAAGCTGCGGATATCTGCAATTCCTGATACCCAAGAGTCTGGGTTAGCTGCAGGTGCCTCTTGTCTGAAGGCCTCTTTAGAATTCAGGGCATTTTTGTCTGGTTGGTAACTAGATCATGAATTTCTTTTGTTGTTGCCTCTCCTATAGATCATTCAGAGGGTGGAGAATTTTACTGTAGTGAAAGAAATCCAAGGGCTCTGCTTCTTGTTAGCATGTTTTTGCCCCAGCACATTTTCAGAGGTGCATGAAATAACACCAGACAGAACAGAGCTTTGGTTTTTGTGTTAGCTTTTTTTTTTCCCCTTCTACTCACCCCTATCAAAACAAGCTCAGAAACACAGGGGCACATTCCCAGATTGATTTTTCTAGTTACCCATCCCCAGAGGAAGAATTCTGTGCTCTGAGTATTGTGCAAGTTGATAATTTTTGACTAATCCCTTCTGCCTAAAATGGTTCTTGGTTAAAACTAGCTGCTGGGATTTCAGAAA
This sequence comes from Melanerpes formicivorus, assembly GCF_026170545.1. Classification (NCBI taxonomy): domain Eukaryota; kingdom Metazoa; phylum Chordata; class Aves; order Piciformes; family Picidae; genus Melanerpes; species Melanerpes formicivorus. Next base: position 3,663,536 of record NW_027142373.1, on the reverse strand, counting down.
AGTCTGTAAGGACTGAGGTAAGACTTCAGCAGTGCTAATGATTTTTTAGAGTTTCCAGCAAGAATCTCCCCTTTTCTTTGCCTGAGCTCTTAGATGTTGTTTTATTCCTGTATTTCAAAGGCAGTTGAATTAGTGTTTGTAATGGTTTAGTTCAATGACACTTGTATGTAATAACCATCTCTGTGGGTTTGAGGTTAGTTAATATTGGAAATGTTACTTAAAAGTTGGTTGCGTCGTGTTTTTTTTAAATGAGAATCAAGTTTTAAGACTGCAGGAAGATAAAATAATTAAAGATCCTCCAGCAAATATAATAGCAAAGCTGGTGGGTTCATCCATCTTTTGTGGATTTCTGATTCCCACCCTGATTTTTGTTTATTGGAACACAATTTTATGCTTACTGCAAATGTCAGAAACAGGAGAGAGAGCTTTGAAATTGTTCTGAAAGCCAGTGTTTGACTGCTGACTTTCAACCGTGCTAGTAGCTGTTAATTTAAAGTTATGTTGTTTCCTCCCCCACTGCCCATCATCCTTTTCAGTCTTTGCAAGTGGTATGTGTTTGATGACTTCATGGCACAGTGGTGGTTTTTCAGATGTTGGAAAATGGGTGAGATGTGAGGGTTAGGTCATGCTGGAGTAGGGTGGAGAAGTGAATTGGAATTTCTAGTGTATGAAAGTTATGCATTAGAGACATCCTGGCTGGTCTGAGAGGCTCCATCTACACTAAACCAGGAAATGCAAATATTCGCAATAGCCTTTGTTTTCTTCAAGTTTCCCATGTGTTATTTCTGCTTCTTTTTCCACTCTTTGAGGCTCAGACTGAAGCCCTGATTTACCCTGATTGGGATAGTTTAATCCTGTGTCTCTCAGATTTAATTTGCATATTTGGTATATAGCTTTAAAAAAAAAAAAAAAAGGGAAAGCAAATTGAAGGATTTGCAGCAGCGTGTTCAGTTTCACTGGGTCATACCTGCATCTCCTTACAAGAGACACCATGGTAGGATTTGAAATGCCTGGGGAGGGTTGCTACCTTCGGTACAAAAGTAGCAGCATCATTTCTTTCCTTCACCTCTTGACAGGCATATCAAATAAAGGGAACGCATGAACAGGGCTGGTGACGTGTGTGGCAGTAAGCCCATCACTGAATGAATCTAGGAAATGGGAATGCCTGAGTCGCTTAAAGGAAAAGTTCAATGTTGGGGGGGACGTGTTTTGTTTTACTTTTGGCTTGGAGTGGAATAAGGGAGGAGAAGTGGAAAGGGAAACCTTTTGTTTACAGTAGAACAATACTGTGAAGTAGACATGGTGATGTTAAAACAGGAGTCTAAATAGGGCCAATCTGGGCAGACTCCATCTGGCTGTGTCCAGCAGCCATTCAGACGTCCTGGGCACAGACTGCTGGAGTCTTGAGTCGCTGTCGCCTTGTCCTCCCCTTATGGGTTTTTTAAATAGCCTTGGAGACTTTGTCCCAGAATTTTATTGTTGCAGGAGATGAATGAGTTATTGGCTTAACTGTATCTATTCAGTGACTCAGTGCATCTTTATTAATATTTCCTCCGTGCTAAATGTGTGGTGTTTTACTTGTGAATGTTAATCTCTGTGTGTTAGATTCCATGCAAGTAATATGGGTCTAGAATTCTAAATCCAGTCACAGCACAACCTGGTCTTACAAGCTGAATTTAGTATAGCAAATCTGTTGGAAAGAAAAATGTTCTGTTACTATGTTAGTTTCTGCCAGTGTTTTGCAGTCATTTGAAGTACATTGCATTCTAAGGGCATTTTTCACTTCTGGATAATCCATATTGTAGTTTGGTGTTTGAATGCAGGTTATTGTGGGTTTGTTTGTTTAGTCCCAGAGCAGTAATTCTGAGTTGTTGAGATACGGATTTCTAACTGACCATGCTTGTAAGCAGGTGCATGTGATCCTCTGAAATGAGTATAATTTTACATGCAGTATATTAAGGATTTAGCCTCTGGCTTGTGCTGAAGTTGAACTTGCAGAAATAGGTTTATGGGACAATGTAGAATTTTAACAATTATTAAAGGAAATTGTTGTTTAAAGTGCTTTTCTGGTACTAAAGGCATCCTAATGTGTATTCTAAAGGTTTGTTTTAAAGTTTTCTGCTTTGTGTTTGGATATCAGCCTAGCCGTAGTGCTTTTGGATGTCCTTTAGAACTAGTCTTGACTTTTATTATTATTAATTGTTTTTTCCCAACCTGTCAGATTGCTCTTTAGCAGCATTTTAAAAGTACATCAGTACTCCTGTATTGTTCTAACACCTATTCCACTTAAGACCGTTAGGATTGGTATGTGATTCTCAGTTTGCATTAGACTTAAGTTTGTCACTCTCAAAGAGTGCTGGAAATTAGTTTCCTACCAGTATGAGCCTCATGAGGTTCAACAAGGCCAAGTGCAAGGTCCTGCACCTGCGTCAGGACAATCACCACTGTCAGTACAGGCTGGAGGAGGATGTGGTAGAAAGCAGCCCTGCAGATAAAGGACTTAGGTGGGTGAGAAGCTGGACATGAGCCAACAGTGTGAGCTTGCAGCCCAGAAGGCAAATGACATCCTGAATCAAAAGGTGAATGGCAAGCAGATAAGAGAGGTGATTCTGCCACTCTACTCTGGTGACATCTCACCTGAGCTACTCCGGAGCCCTCATCACAAGAAGGACATGGACCTGATGGAGAGGTTCCAGAGGAGGGCCACGAAAATGATCAGAGGGCTGCAGCACCTCTGCTGTGAGGACAGGCTGAGTGTTTGCAATTAATCTAACCCTGCAGAGTATGCCTGAAATCAGCATCAGTTTGCCTGATGCCCTTGGGCTTCTCTGTGCATGGTGTCTGGCACCTTCATCTCAGCCTGCGCTGCTTCTGTGGTGGTCCCAGAAAAAGAAGAGGCTTTGGGGTGTCCAATGATGCTTTCAAGTCACTTATGTCTTCAGAGGATGCTGTTTGGATATTTAATTCTAGTAGCATTGCATCTGAGGTAAAGTATTGGGGTATGCCCTTCTCAAAAGGGCAAGCCAGTTTGTACTGATGCCACTTCAGAGCTCCATAGGTTGTTCTCAGTTCCTAATGCTTTAAGGGACTCCAAGTGGCTGTCAGTAAATGAAACAGAGCAGTCTCAAAGCAGGTGTTTCCGTATTTGCAAGGGAAAAAAAGCTTTTTTCAGTGTTTTGATTCTTTCCTTCTGAGAGTGCTTTGGGAAAATAACACTCCGACCAAATGATTAAGGTAAAGGTGGTGTTTCTGAAGACCTGAAGGGTGTTAGGATGTTATTTTGGTATCCTGATGGCAAACACTGCTTTGTAAAAAGTTGTGGGATTTTGTTTGTGTGGATTTTTTGTTTGGTTGGTTTTGTTTGATTGTTGTTTATGATTTTGTATTTTTTCCCTGAAGTAAATCCAGAACTGCAAAACAGAGTCAAGAGCAGGCAGTCTGCATTAAAATGAAAATATTGAGGGGCATATTTTGTTTAGAGAGCTGGAAACCTCCTTGGTAAGGAGCATACTTCACCAGTGGAAGTGCAGGTTGCCCTCAGAAAGGTAGTGCTTTTAATTCTCCCTCCTTCCAGCCATGTGCTTCTGCCACTTCCTTTGCATTAGGGCTGGGGATGGCGTGACTGTGGGCTAAGCCAAGGCAGCTCCTGGTGCCAATGGCAACCTAATCCATCTTCCCAGAAGGTTAATTTTCTGTTAAGCCAGTTCAGCTTCCTGATCTACCTTGCATCCATACGATTTCTAGACCTGATTGGAGCGAAGAACAGCTGCAATGCTCTTTATTGTTAGGTGCAATATGAAACCTTCCAGCTCCTGTTGATCACCGATGGTGGTTGGAATTATGGTCAGCTGCTGCATTATTTCATGTTTCAATGCCTTCTTTACCCTGAGCACCTGTAAAACCTCTGTTGGTTAGGTTTACCTGCCTCTGTGTGTCCCTTCTTGACAATAATTGATCACCGTCTGCTATGAATGCATGAATTTCATTAACTGAAAGTAAATTCTTAGTTTATGATCATGTTGTGTCACTTTGTTCATCTGCATTAAAAACACCTTTGAAAGGAAATGAAAATCTAAAGGAAATGAAAGCTTAAAAAAAAAAAATCTTCAGGGAGATTAGCTGTAAAATAAAATTTAATGTGAGTAGTTGGGATAAACAGTTTTAGTTCAAAACTGTAATTGAGAAAGTTACTACCTCACCAGCTGTATTTGCAAATCTGTATGGCTTTATTTACAGCTCTTTGTTCCATGAGTAGTTGAAGACCTCCTGGTTTATATCTTCCCGCATGGGAATTCAGGCAGGTCCAAGGAGGGGATGCAAGCAGAGAAGTACAAGTTTTTGGGTAGTGTGCCAACAGTGGAAGAAAACAGTAGGAATTTGTTAGAAACGTTTAGAGTATGGAGCTCTCCTGCTGGAACCTGTGCCTGGGGTGCTGTGCTTGCCTGTCATTTTTCTGAAAGAAACCAATTTATGGAGAGCTTTACGTGATGTGGAGATGCTCCTTGTGTCATCCATAGGTTCCAACACCCCACGCAATCTCAGGGTCCCAGGGGCCACCATCCAGCGGTGAGCAGGGGTGTGTGTGCGCCTTCATTTGTCTCCCTCCCTCGCCCTCCCCCAAGCAGGCTCATTCCAATCAGCAGTGTAATTGGAATGCAACCACAGTCTGGAGGAGGAAGGGGAATTTTTGGCAAGGAGAGGCAGAGCAGTTGGGAGCTTTATTCAGATTAAAGCATAGACGACCATTCATTATCAGTACAACACGCATTAGCAACAGCACAGCATTGTATTTCTACAGCTGGGACTTATTTTAGTGATTGTATTGCACTGTGTATTACATGCAAACCACTGGGATCTGATCACAAAAAGCAATGCTAATGGCTTTCATTAAAAGATGGTGTTTCAGTAGGGGGAAGAAAGGCTTGTCTTCAAAATGAACTATTGTGGTAAAAAGTGATAGGGAGCTTGTCCTTCTCCTGGCTATCCCATGTGTTGCCTGTGTTCTGGAACAGGCATATTCTCTGGGATGAAAACCCTTGGGGAAAGAAGAAAACCAACAGGAGTAGTAATGTTAAAAGTGTTGGTTGGGTTCAGAAGGCTGAACTAGTGATGACATGTGGAAAGCCAGAAGATTAGTAAATGTAATCTTAGCTTTGGACCCAGTCCTTCCCTCTCTAAACTCAGGGCTGCCTGTTGACACAGTGCTGGGTGGTTACAGATGTCTGAGGTGAGGTGGGGATGTATTTTCTTAGTAAGTCACGTAACTGAGTTGTAAGAGTGCAGAGTGTATGTTTCCTCCTGCAGCTTCAGCTGGTATGCTTGCTTCCAGGGACATGTATTATTGCTTTTAATATTCTTAGCTGCCTCCCCCTATCTTTTACTGATACAGTATTGACATCTCTCCAATATAAACATTAACAAATTATTTACTTAAGATAACCTAAGCAGTAGTACTTTTTAATAAGAAATTTTAAACCCAATATATTTCTGTTGTGATCATCTACAACTGGAGGCCTGAGGAGCTCATGTTGCTGGGTGTAAATGCATTTTAACCTTGTTTGTCATAAATCAAGAGAGACATTTTAACAGGTGAATGAGAGTGTATAAACATACAGGTATCACAGCACTAACTCAGACTTGTGAGGTAAAGCAGTGTCATTCCTGTTCTGTAGGTGTGAAGGACTGCGGTGTCCAGTTGGCTATAAGCAGTTTGGTAGAGATTGCATGAGCAGTTTGCTGTAGGTTTGGAATACAAGATTAGTACCCTTAAATGTCCAAGTTCCTTGAATTCATATAATGTTTTCTTAGTGTTACCTTCCTCAACATTCATTCTAGGCCTGTTATTCAGCCACTGAAGGTGAACAGGGTCATCCAGGGCTCTTGGATCATATCTAAGATGTGATGATTCTGTAAAGTCTCATGAAACTTTATCACTTTGTAGGCAGCTTGCAGTGGAAAGGAATGCAATGTCACTCTTCATGTTCTTTGTGTTCATAGAGTCATAGAATGGTTTAGGTTGAAAGGGACCTTGAAGATAATCCAGTTCCAAATGCCCTGCCATGGCAGGGACACCTTCCACTAGCCCAGGTTGCTCAAGGCTTCAACCAACCTGGTCTTGAACATCTCCCTGGGCAACCTGTTCTAGTGTCTCACCACCTTCACTCTAAAGAATTTTTCCTAATCTCTGGTCTAAATCTGCACTCCTCTCCCTGTCCTCCCTCTCACTGTATCACTACAAGGCCTTGTAAAAAGTCCCTTTCTGGCTTTCTTGTAGGCCCCTTTCAGGTACTGGAAAGCCTCTCTAAGGTCTCCCCAGAGCCCTTTTTTGTCTGGGTGAAACAGCCCCAAGTCTCTCAGCCTGTCCCCATAGGGAAGGTTCTCCATCCCTCTGATCATCTTTGTGTCAAGCTCTTCAGTAGCAAGCAAAGATTAAGAAGGTTCAGAAAATGCAGTAAATATTTATTTTCTGTAAAACCACATTTTCAATAATCATAGAACTTTTCAATTTTATATTTATGTTTTGGTGGGCTTGACCTGGTATTTCACTTCCTTCTATAAGTACATGTAAGTTTTAACAGCTAGCACATAAAGTGGTTTACAGGAATCTGGAAATAATGAAATATTTTACATTTGTTTGCAATAGTTAAATTGTTTTTCACTAAACCATTCTTTGTCAGTCACTGGAGTAATAAATCAGAACAAGGACATTGGCAAACCCTGTTCACACAGCTCCTCTTTTCGTCTGTTTGAGGTTGCTATGTAGCAAAGCAGTCATAGAAGGAGACCAGGTAGCTTCTAATATGCTCTTTTCATGTTTCTCAGCTGACCTGAGTAGCATATGGTAGGATGAGATCACAGGGTGTGATAGGAAGACACTAGATGAATGTATAGTGTGTAAAAGCGCTGTGCGTGTTTGTCTTGGCATGTATGTGTTGTTCCCTTATGTTGGAATATTAATGTGCTCTTTTCTGTAGACTACCCAGGAAGTCTGTAATAAATACAAACCATAGCAATCCCCTGACTCACTGATACTTCCTAAGAAATACTTCTCTGCATATGTGTACTAGAGGCTGTTAATGCATTTTGATGATGCACCTACAGTACAATGCTCCCCCTTCCCTTTCCCTTTTCAAACCAATGTAAATACACCCAGGCACTGGCTCCTATTCCAGTGTCTGAAAACCTTCAGTGCCAGCTGAAAGAGCTTAACTTGTTGTTGTTAAATAAATTAATGAAAAATAGTTTAAAACACACATATTATGGAATGGCTTAGGTTGGAAGTGACCTCAGAGGTCATCTGCCACAGGCAGGGATGCCTCTCAACTAGACTCAGCTGCTTAAGGCCTCATCCAACCTGGCCTTGAACACCCCCAAGGAGGAGGCAGCCACAACCTCCTTGGGCAGCCTGTTCCAGAGTCTCACCATTTTCATAGTGAAGAACTTCTTCCTAAATATGCAGTCTAACCCTGCTTTCCCTCAGCTGCAAACGATTCCCCCTTGTCCTGTCTCAGACACCCTGATGACAAGTCCCTCTGCAGCCTTCCTGTAGCATCCCTTCAGATATTGGAAGGCAGCTCTAAGGTCATATAACAAATAACCTCCAGTGCCCTTTTGCCTCTAGGGGAGCTACTAGTGGTGCAGCTGTGTAGGTCTGACAATGATGTGGGTTTGGGTCCAGAACCATCAGTAATTTCACTTGGCTTTGCCAAGGAAAAGAAATCTTGCTGGGGTTCTTTCCAGGTTTTGAATCTTTAGCTCAAATTTGACATAGTATAGGGATCTCAAAGATAATTAAGTCCCCTGGGTTTTATGAGAATCATTGCCTGGATAAAGAGGAGACCCTGAGAGTGACCTGAAATGAGAGGGGAAAAAAGCTGCAGTGAGAGATCCTATGTTGTGAGACCACTATAGAGTCTGCGTGGGAGGGAGTCTGTCTAAAAGCCTTACTGGTGGGAAAAGCCTCAGCTGTAGCTTTCAGTCAACCATAAAACATAAATCCATAGGAAACCAAACTTCCTTAGTTTTTATTCTCAAGGAACTATTAATCAGTTGGTTATCAGAATCCTCAGAATAGGTTTTAATGCAGTGTTGAAACTGTTAGAGAAGTGGAGCATAAACTCTGGTACTTTTCCCACCAGTGGGAGAAGTTCTTGTCCAAGGCAAGTCCTGATTAGAGCTCTGTGTGTGGAAGAAGATTGTTCACTTAGAATTGAGCTGGTCCTCCCAGGACTGGGCTTTTCCACCTAGGAATATCTGGCAGAGTTGTTGTTGTTAATGGAAGATTTCTCGGCATCTCTTCTGTTTTGTTAACCTGACAAAGCCAGAGAGGGTTGACATTTTACTTTCCTTTTAAATGTGGTTGCTAGAGAAGGAGATCTTGAGCCAAAAATACTCTTGTTTGTTCACTCGTGGCTAATTGGTGGGGAAATGGTTATTAGCCTTATGTCTTGTGTGCCAAATCTCATAAAATCGAGACTTTGGGTAAATTGTGCTGGCAGGCTTGCTTAATATTTTGAAAAGTAGTGCCTATAATTAGCTAACCTTGCAATTTCTTTCCCAAAAGATTTGTCAAGCCTCTTATTTTGGACATAATACAATTCAGGAATGTACCGAGTGGCTTGCTGTGCTTTAGAAGAATTTTGACTTAATTGTTGGATTTAAAGCCTTCAGCTTCACTCAACACTGTGTTTCTTGTAACAGGTGAAATTGTGCAGATGGTGTTACTTTTGAGACAGGAGTCATCTATATAAGCAGCTCTTTTACTTGAGGTTTTTCACCACTAGATGAAAGGTGGCTGGTGATCAGTAACCTGTTACAGTTCTGGGGCAAGTGGTGTCTGTTGGCAGCTCAGGCTGAGGATATTCTTGATCTAATAGAATCTTAAGGAACTGCAGAAGCATTTTTTTTAGAAGTTTGTCTTCTTATCCATTTCCTTAAATGCCTTTTAAGCTGTTACCACTTTGTATGGGTCTAGTAGACTTTAAATTGCTGGGCACGTGGGAGGCTTTAGGAACTGTGGATTTTTATGACACCATCCTAAGGACTTCATTGAACGCTTTGAGGAGCACACGGTGATGTGATAGTCTGTTTCCTATGCATGCCTCAACTCCAGGTATCAGAAATACCTAAAATGTTTCTTCTTCATTAGCATTTTACTACTGCTGACTGTTTACTGTGGAATTACTGGCTGAAAATCCCTTAAACAGAGCTCTGCTTTAGGATTACCATTATGCCTTTGACTGGAGAAAAATATTTTTCTTACCTTTAGCATCTTTAAAAGAATCCCAACTAATAACAACCTGGAACCAGGCAATTAATTTTTATTTTCAGGTTAACAGTATGGTTATTAGCACCCCTTGCATCAAACTAATCTGCTGAAGCTTTCCTGGGAGCTTGTATCTACCTCTCCTGAGGTATATGTCAGCGTGCAAGTCATTGTTTAATGACAATCTGTGGACATGAATAAGTGTCCCCTTCTGTTTTATGGAGGACCAAAGCTTATTAGACCTGAGTAGCATTTTTAGCTAGGCTTTACAGTGCTGAATTCCCATGGAAAGCAATTTAATTGAAATCAGTGTCTTTATGATCATAAAAATGGGGAAAACATTAATTCTATTGTTTCAGACTAATGTGTAACTTTGTGCCAGCCAGGTTGGATGGGGCTTTGAGCAAGTTGGTTTAGTGGGAGGTGTCCCTGCCTGTGACAGTGGGGTTGGAACTAGATGACCTTTAAGGTTCCTTCCAGCCCAAACCTTTCTATGCAGATCTCTGTTGGGTGGTGTTTCTTTGCCCTGATTCTGGAAATTTCCATGAGGATGCTCATGGATCACCTCCACTTATGCCGTTTTGGGCACACTGTAAAAGAAATTGGAGAACCAGAGCCCAGCAGGATCAGTTGGAGGATATTCTATACGGGAAGGCATGACCAGTTTGTTTTGGTTCTAGGTGATGCCTGTGGGATGTGATTATTGGATGTACTTTTTTGTCTTTGCATTTCCTGGTTGTAATAAATATTGGTGATGTAATAGAAAGAATATCCAAGGGAATAATTTACTGAGGAGTCTTCTGCAGCATCATTTCCAACCAAATACCTCTTCCTCTTTTGTACAATTTTTTTATTGTGCTAGCTGTGGGAATTTATGCTTCCACTCAAGACCAAGAATCCTTTTGTTTTATCAGTAAATATTTTAATGTTTCATAGGGGAATCTAATATTTCCTGCTTACTAAACCTGTGCTAATAGATAAGCACATGCAATTGAACAGTGGGTGCATTCTGTGAGAAGTCTTCTCTGTGTACCTTGGCTTCTTTATAGGAGAGTTGTCCTCTTTGACCTTTTATTTATTGATTTAAAATGTGTGCTTGATTTATTTACTCTATTCTCATGTGAGATTATTTGTTTCTCTCTTTGGTATTTTTAGTTGACAAATGCAAATGTTCTTCCCTTTTTAATTTAAACCAAAAAAAAAAAAAAAAAAAAAAAGAGCCTGAAACAATTATAAGTTTCTACAAATAAAACATATCTTTGAGGCCATCAAAACTCTGGCTTTAGAAGTTAGTTTGCTCCACCCAAATGTTTTTCAGGTAAAAGCTTTTAGTTACCACGTAAGATAACAGAAAAGCCTGGACTGTCTCATATGCTTTGCTGCTCTGTAGAACTGACATCAGGTCCTGGTCATGTACCACCCCTGATTTTATTAGCACAAATGTTTGTGCCACTGATGAGTGAGAACAGGTCCAGTTCCCTCACTAGGTAAACAGAGAGTTGGCAAAACCATTGGCGGGGGGGGCGGGAATAACTGTTCATGAAACTCTTGCCTGAGGAATCCTCCACCATATCACTTCCACTGTAATCTGCCTGCAGGTAAATTGCCAGAAAGATGACACTTCTGCCTCATCTTTCAGGAGGTATTTTACATCCCAACATAAACGCTGTTGTAGCACAATTCAGTTATGTTCATTCGTTTAATTTTGAGCAGGATTTTCTGGAATGCTGAACAGGTAAGGTAACTGTTTGGGGTTGTTTGTTTGTTTTTTTTAAGTTGAGAATCAGCATCTTAATTTTGTATTTCTCTTCTCTTTTTTCTCTTTTTTTTTTTTTTTTTTTCTTACAGTACTGTGTGCAAAAAACTTGGTGAAAAAGGATTTTTTCCGTAAGTAGATGTTAAAATTTATATAGAGATGGGATAAATCTTACGCGGGTTCTGGACATTCAGCGTCTGCACATGATTCTTATGTGGAGATATTTGCATTAAGGGGGCTGGAGGCTTTGATTTTTTGCATTTATTTCAAAGTTTCTCATTTTTTCCTAGTGTCACAGATTCATAATAAAATCACTGACACTATTTTTTCAGGCACGTTACATCCTAAATTCAATTAGTGCCATGTTTATTAAAATGTTTTCCCAATCAGAACGTTTTGTCCAGCAAACAGGGGTACATGCTAACTCCTGTCATAATAGTCAGTTTCTCTGGAATGATATTTTAATGAATTTTAATAATGTGAAAGATGAGGGGAGGGATGAAGGAGGCAGAAATGAATGTCACTCGCTTTGGAGGCCAATAACAGATCACGCACAGATCACCTGCCTGCCATCTCCCCAGATGGGAGTAGGAAGAATTGGGAAGTTCAGACCTGAAGTTTGGAAACAGCTTGGAAAAATAGATGCTGCCAAATTTTGTTGTCACTTATGATACTTCCTAAACTTGCTTTATATCTAGGAGTTTGTATTGATTGCAAGTTTTCTGGTATTTAACAGTTTAATGACATCTAAAAAGCTGTGGAAGGACTACTTACAAAGGTGTGTGGGGCATTGGACAAGGGACAATGCTGTTAAACTAGAGCAGGGCAGATATACATTGGACATTAGGAAGAAGTTCTTTACTATGGTGGTGGTGGGACACTGGAACAGATTGCCCAGGGAGGTGGTAGATTTCTCATCCCTGGAGACATTCGAGGTCAGGCTTGATGGGGCTCTGAGCAGCCTGATTAATTGGAAATGTTCCTTCTTACTGCAGGAGGGTTGGACAAGTTGACTTCTAGAGGTCCCTTCTAACCCAGTGCATTCTGTGGTTCTAAAAACCCCTCAAGATCTGAATTCTGTGCTGCATTTCTGTCCTGAAGCGCAAATGCCACAAGGTCCTATTACTCCCCTTCCCCAGATGCTTTGCCTTTGTCCCCATGTGCTTTGTCCTGAGCTGCTCTGCTGCTTGACTGGCTCCATCATGAGTCACCTGAGGGAGCAGAACTGGTACAAAACGTGAGCTACAGAAGGTGTGAATAATGTTTTGCCACCTTTAGTTCCTTCAGCTGACTCACTGGGCACTGGGATGAAGGAAAGAATTAGTATGAGGGGAGAAGGGGTGGGACCACATGGCTTAGGGGCACTAGTGGTAGGACCATCCCTTTTAGTGGCAGTTAATAGTGATTACAGTTCAGTTAATTGTAGGCTGCTCTTGTCCTGCTGCTTTGCCATCCTCAGCTATGTAGCCCAGGATCATCTTTGTATTGACTTTTGTTGTCAGCTGAGCTGAGTGGTTTTGAGGTACAGAGCTAACAGAAAATTAAATCAATAGTTAAGACAAAACAAAGTGGAGCTCAAAAGTGAGAATAATCTGCAATAGGTGGTTTCCTATACTAGAGTAGCAACCTGACCCATGATTATAATTAATCTGAATATAAAAAAATAAGTAAATCTGTTTTTTCTGTCTCTAGCTGAATTCTTTGTATACTGAGAATTTACACAGTCCTGAAGATTACATTAAGATATTAAGATATTTTTCCCCAAAAGTCTTTGACTTGCACAACTTTGTCTATCTCAGTGTAGTAAATTGCTGATGGAACTGTTTTCTGTGCTCAGTGTGTCATGTTATTCCCATACATTAAATATGCCTCTCGTGGATTAATAAAAGGCAACTGCAAATAGAAAAGCAGTGTGCTGATATAGGACTTGAAAGCAGGGTGATGCATTTGCTGGTTCTCACAGAATCACAGAATGTTAGGGGTTGGAAGGGACCTCAAAAGATCATCTAGTCCAATCCCCCTGCCAGAGCAGGATTACCTAGAGCAGGTCACACAGAAACAAAGCCAGGCAGGTTTGGAATGTCTTCAGAGAAGGAAACACAACCTCTCTGGGCAGCCTGCTCCAGGGCTCTGTCACCCTCACAGTGAAAAAGGTTTTCCAGATGTTCCTGTGGAACCTTCTCTGCTCCAGCTTGCACCCAGTGCCCTTGGTCCTATCATTGGACATCACTGAGCAGAGTCTGGCTCTGTCCTCCCAACACGCATCCCTTGTGTATCCAAAACATGAAGTCATTAATGGCGGTTGTTTGTTTTTCCTTTTTCTCCTCTTAGGACTTCCTGATCCATTTGCTAAGGTTGTGGTGGACGGTTCTGGCCAATGCCATTCTACAGACACTGTGAAGAATACACTTGACCCAAAATGGAATCAGCATTATGACCTGTAGGTGGTAACAATGATAACCAAAGGTTTGAAGTGAAAACCTCTAACGTACACAGACATGATCAGATATTCATGATTCTGTTCTATTTACAGCTTGCAAAATAGCCCAGAGCTTATTAGTTTGAGTGAAAAATCCATGTGTCAAAATGGACAAAATCTAAACACTATACTTGATTTTGTAGTGGTGATGTCCACAGTGTGCTTTACCTGTGCTATAGCATTATTTTAGTGTAATATTTTCATGTTAACACTTGTGTAAAATGAAACAAATCACTGACAATATTTCCCTCAAACTCCTTTTCATGCTCTCTGTTTCAGTGCTGTGCTGTCTTCTGTGTGCCTTTTATTCCATTTTGTTTCTTTTTGTCATCTGTCACTAATGTTCTCACTATAAACCATTAGATTATTGCCATCACCTGGGCATCATTCAGTGCTTTTGAACAATATAGTGTGGCAGGTAGATGTTGCAGTTTTCCTCTGTCATTCCAAAGCATAGAATATTCTGTGTAAGTTATTAAAGCTTTTATTTATTTATACATAGGTTTCCTTGTGTTTGTGAAAGCTTTGTTATTCCTCTCCTTTATCCTTACATTCTTTATTATTTTCCTTGGGATGCAAGATGAGGAAGAGGAGTGAACAGTTTTGTCTCGTATTCTTTCTTTCTAAGGCTTTGTTCTGATCTCTTAACTTTTCCCATGGCTCCATTCTCTGTCTGTTGTATGAGAAATTGTTTGAGCTGTGAATATCACCAAAAGTAGAGTGCTGGTAGTTCCCTGCATCTTCCCCAGTATCCACCAGTCCTGTCCTGGTGTTTGAAGTGCTGTGGTGACAGCACAAGTAGGCAGTTGACAGGAATGGGTTACAAGGGATGGTAGGTGCTCTGTGAGCCAGTGACTGGAGAAGAGAAGGAGCAGAGGATGTGGGAAATGAGAGAAGTTAATATGCAATGAGGGTAATGGAAAGAAGTAGTAAGATCTTCAGGAAAAATTCCTTTCTGGTTATAATTTTCAAGGAGTTTTGACATCATTTTATAGAAGAACTCATGCTTGCATCTGGATACTGTAGCTGTCTTAGCTTTGAAGTGAGACTTTGACTGCAGACCACATCATATTATAAAAAGCAGAGATAGAAATGAAGTTTCTGGAAGAATATTTTGCTTGGGCAGATACTGATTATCCTAAGGAATTTAGACCTGTGTGAAACTTGTGTGTGTGGTTATTTCTTTAATTTTATTCTAGTTTTTGGGAAGATCCCTAAACCCCTAGGTTTTGGTTAGTTAGGATATTATTTTCAATATCAGTTACTTGTAGAGAATACTGCTTTGCTTGATTCTGGCAGTTGAATTCCCTCTTGACACAGCATCAGCATTTGTAATCCAAAGGGAGTATCAGCATTATGTCAGGCCTTGTGATTTGGAGAGAATTTCTCCTCAATATTTTCTTCATAATAATGTATCTTCTTTATTGTTTCCCCTGTTACTCTTTACTCTGTGGAAATGCTTCCATTTATAAACATCAGCCACTTAGTTCCTACTTAAAACAGCAATAAAAGATTAGTTCTCTTAGATACAGCTTCTTAACACCTGAAGGGATGCTACAGGAAGGCTGCAGAGGGACTTTTCATAAGGATGTCTAGAGACAGGACAAGGGCGAATGGTTTGAAGCTGAGGCAGAGCAGGGTTAAATTGAATCTTAGGAAGAAGTTCTTCAGTACAAGGGTGGTGAAACTCTAGAGTAGGCTGCCCAGGGAGGTTGTGGCTGCCTCCTCCTTGGGGGTGTTCAAGGCCAGGTTGGATGAGGCCTTGAGCAGCTGAGTCTAGTTGAGAGGTGTCCCTGCCCATGGTGGGAAGTTTGGAGTAGGTGATTTCTGACATCCCTTCCAACCTAAACCATTGTAGGATTTATAAACATAATACATAGTCTGCAGTTCTTATTTAAACCAACAATAAAATATGAGTACTCTTTGGTACAACTACTCACTGCCTGGCTTTTATTTTTAGGTAACTTAAACCTGACACTTACACCCAGAGTCAGGTGCCAGCTTTTCATCTATACCACATACTAGGAAAATTTACTTTAGGGGTGAAAAAAAAAAACAAAACCTAGAAAAATAAATAGGAATAGCAGTTGTCCTACTACTAAACACCTGAAGCAAACTTCATAGATTACAGGAGTTAATCTTTCTTGTCATCTTTTGAAAATAGGGTTTTTAAACATCCTAATGTTTACCCTAACAACACAGCATTGCATGGGAACACTAGTCTCTGCCTTATGACGCTTCCACTGCTACAGGAAATGCTTTGCACACCAAGCATAACAGATGGAGACTTGGTGGCAGCTTGCCTGCTCCTGCCACCACGTAGCATAGGAAATCCACCAGAGCAAGGTGCATTATGGAGGATTTTTAAAAGGAAAAATCTGCCTTTTTTTTTTTCCCCCTCTACCCTGAAGATTTGTGTCAGGTTTTAAATAATCTAAGGTGCAGTAAAACTGTCTCTTAGCTGTGTTGTGTTGATCAAAGCATCCCCAGCCTGGAATTTATAGAACAGGTTAACACTGCTGCTAATTAACAGTCTCCGATCATGTGATGGCATATGCAAATGGCACAGTAAGATGGATCTGTTGTGATGTATTTGTGCAATAATGACTGAATTAAATTGCTAACTCCAAGGGAATTCTGTGACTTGTTAACCCAATTCAGCATAATAGATACTCTGTTCTGTAAGGTCTGTAAGAAAGAGTTGTCAAGAACAAAAAAAGGGTTTTGCTTTTGCCTTACGTCAGGCTTCATTCAGATCTTGGCATGAAAGGAAGCAGCTGAAGTAGTTAGTTGCTTAGATTCCACAGTCTAGATGGGTGTGTGTAACGGGAGGGGGGAATCTGGGAGGCTTTCCAGAAAGAAATTGCCAAATAGTTGCTGTCTGGATGCAGTTTAATGTCAGTAAAATACCATGTTTGCCCTGGATCTATTCCCCTTCCTTATTTTCAGTCTTGTTTGTGTTTTCCTTGTTGTTGAGGCCTTTCCTCAAAGCTTTCAGTAACCAGACATACACATTTACAGGCTTTCTCACATTCAGAACACTTAAACACCTCCTACACCAGCAGTTCTGGAACTTAACTAATCACCTTTTTCTCTTCCTTTCCTCTCTCTTGTTCTGTGAGGGCTTAGTTCTCTCCTACAGTCTTCCCACCTCACCTGTGCCCTTGAGGCACAGCAACTCCTATGGTCTGTTTCTCTCTAAAAGCTCTAGTACCTTTATCTCCACCAAAACCTAGTCCTGGACCCATCTTTACTCTGTGCCCTTCAAATCTACCACCCACCCCCACCAGGCTCTAGCATGGACTTGTTTGCTTTCCTTTGTTGCATCCTCAGGTGTAACCTCACCTAGCTTCTGTAGCTCTTCCTCTTTTCCTCACTGTAGGTTCTAGTGTTTGATGCCCTTGCAGAATTGCCTTTCCCCCCTAACCCTACAGTTTTACTTGCCTAGTTTATTGCTAATTATCCTGGAGGTTTTTTTCTCAGGGAGAGAAGACAGCATCTGCTTAGTGCTGATTTAGACAATCCCATCCTAGATTAAACTCCTAAAGAGCCATCAAACAGCTCCTTGCAACAGCTTTGCCTTCTTGATGTTGTTGTTTAGACCAGTTTGGTGAAGCTGATGCCCTTTGCATTTAGGGTAAAAGCATTTCTGGATTGATTTGCCCTTATCCACAGACCTGCCCATTCCATCTCAAGCACATCAGGTGTACAAGTCTTAGCTGAACTTTTTAGGTGGATCTGTGAGGAGCACCTGGAGTAGAAGCCCACTTTGCTTACTGTTTGCTTGGTGCAGGTGCTTTTAAAGCATCTTCTATGCTCTGCTCAACATTGGGCTGGGTAGCACTGGGAGGAGAAAGCAGCCAGTCAATGCCACATGTCTGTGCTGTGTTCCTGTCTGAGCCACAGCCTCTTGTTGATTCTCTCCTGACCATCCCAGAGGCTCAAACACCCTTCCATTGCTACTGGAGATGAGAGCAGTGTCAGGGTGAAGAAAGAGAAGAGGGGAAAAATGTGGGTGATATTTTAATTTGTCTCTTCACACCTACTTCTTCCACAAGCTGAAAGCAGCTGAAAGCAGCTGAGAGCATAGAGCAGAACACAACCATTGCATTCAATTCAGAAATGGGAAAATGGAGAAACAAACACAGCAATTTGTCCAGGTCAGAAAAAGAGTTCTGTGTGGCAGTGTGGATTAGAAACAGGGAATACCTGGCTTCCAAGCCTGAGTTCATACCTCTTGATGTTGCATTTTCCTCTCTTTCTGGAGGGAGTACATCTGGCTTGTGATCAGCAAGAGGTTTTTTCAAGATCTCTATTTTTTCCCCCTTGTTTTCTCCATTCTGCTTTTCTCTACTTCATTCTTTTCCAGCATGGCATGTATTTGATTTTTTTTGTTTGTTTGTTTTGTTTAGAGGTGCTTAAAGTAGTTATTTTTCTTGACCATTTCCAAACACACAGTTCTTAGCCAGATTTTACAGATTGAGGGAATATGGGAACTAACAAAATCTAACAAACAAACCCCCTAAACCAAACCAAATCAAGAAAATCCAAACAAACCAGAAGAAAAAAGAAGAAAACCAAGCCACAATACCCCCCAAAAAACCTAAACCTAAAGCTCAAAGAGCTGTAATTATGAGGAAGCAGACAGGAGCACCCAACAGGATTTGGGTGGGGGTGGGGGTGTTTTGTTTCTGTTTGGTTTGGTTGCTGTTGTGGTGGTGGTTTTTAAGTTTCTCTATTTTGCTTTTCTAATGTTTTTTTCTTAATAAATTAAATTCCTAGCTTGGGCTTTTATGTTGGAGTTTTATTGCCAGCTGATGTAATCCAAATGTAACTTAGCCACCAAATGAATTGGAAATAGCAGCTTGTCTTGCCATCACTCTTTAAATTCAACCATGTATTTTCGTGCCTGAAATGATGCAGAAATCTAGATCAAACCTTTTGCTAGAAAGCCAACTAGCAGTTACTGAACTAATTCTTCCCTTCCTCTGGAAACAAAACAAAAAAAAAAAAGGCAGGCCATTTTGATTTGGAAAATGCAGCTTGTCTTGCTTATTTCCTTTAAGTGTGTGAATCATCCACGTTCTCTGGTGCAAAAGCCAGAGCAGGTTGTAGTAGTCATGTAGAAGCCCTCACCTGTTTGCTGGCGATCATATACTGTGTCTGCATCCCAACTATCAGAACCTCACCCTGAAATCTTACAGTGATTCTTGGAAAGTGTGTTGTGTGTTGGAAAGTGTGTTCTACATATTATTCAGACTGCTCTGTTATGAAATTGTGTTTAACCATATGCCTCTGACTTTCTTAAAGCAACAAGGAAAACTGGAAAATTCAAGACAGGTCATGATAAGTCTTTTATTTTTAAGTGCACCTAACTTGTTCTCATAAGAATTTATTTTAAGTACATGAAACATTGTAGACTGCAACTGTGCACGTGAATACCCATTTCCATCTCTTGTTTATGCAAAATTGGCATTGCCAAGGTTGTAAGGCCAAAAACCTGACCTATACTGTGCAATCAGTTTACCATTCAATAAGCTTTGTTATTTGGTGTTTTGGTGGTGGTGGTTTTGTTCTTTTTTAATGTGTGTAAAGTCTGTATTTTGTTTAGTTTTAGTTGTGGTTTTAGTTTGGTTTTGTTGTTGGTCTTTTTGTTTGTTTGTTTTTTTTCTTTAATGTGCTCTGGGTATTTTAAACCATGCTCATGGGTATGTGCCTACAGTTAGGCTTTTCTGTCTTCCTGGATCAGTCCCTGTCTGCAGGTGATGGAAAAAAAAGTTGTCAAAGTTGTGCTTTTTTGGACCAAAAGGAAAAATGGGAGAAGTGTTAATTGAGAATTTACTTGCTCACAGCTGCAATTTGAAGCCATTGACAGTTCAATAGTTTGGTTTGCCAACCTTGACAGTATCATTTCTATCTTTATGAAAATATTAAGCTGTTTTAAAGCTGATTCAGTCAATGAGGTAGATTAGTTGACTTTGACTTCTTTCAAAAACAAACAAAAAGCACTTGCAACTAAACTGCAGAAGGCCAGAATTCATGGTCTGGGAAGGGAGAATTACAAGCAGCTCTTGGGATCTGAGCCATAGTTACAAATGAATTTTCCTCGGCTTTAAAAGGCTGTAAGAAATAATTCAGTATTGGCAATGGCTGTCTTAGGTGTTTTGAAAGCAAAAACTAGCCCACAAGCTTATTGCTTCTGAAGAACAAAGCTTCAAACAACAAAGCAACAATAAAATAACCCAGTGTCCAGGTTTCCCCAAGCCAGTGCAATGCAGATCCAGGTTTTGCAAAAGCATTTCTGTGGTAATGCTGTGAGGAGCAGGGGGCAGGAGGGGAGGGTGGCACAGCTCACCTAAAACATGGATGAGCTGCGGGTAAGGGGGTGACATTC
This sequence comes from Melanerpes formicivorus, assembly GCF_026170545.1. NCBI lineage: Eukaryota > Metazoa > Chordata > Aves > Piciformes > Picidae > Melanerpes > Melanerpes formicivorus. The sequence goes on along the minus strand of NW_027142373.1, from coordinate 3,643,642 downwards.
CTAATTTGTCATGCGTGTTGCAAGCATGGCCCTTCTGTAGCTTTCTTAAAGGTATGTTAGCTGCCTGAGGATCTGTGAACTGCAGATGGATAACTGGGTTTGGATTTTGTTCTCCCTGAGCACTCAGAAGAGCTCCAGAGTAGGATGACTTGCATTGCTGGTGACTGGAGGAGTAGCCTGAAAGTAGGGGCTGATGACATGCTGCAAGTGGATGCTGAACTGAGTTTGTGTGCTGGCATTTGAGCTGCTCTGCCTGCTAGCACTGCTCATACACACAGGCTACAGGAGCATTGCTGTGCCCTCTGGTTAGGCTGAGCATAGGCATGAAGCTGGCATTAGAGCTGAGCATGTTTGTAGCTGCTTGAAGAGATGTGATTGCCAGGCCAGCCCACAGCCTGCTCATGTTGCTGTTTGAAGCAGATTCTTGTAGGCTTTGGATTCCCAGGAATGCCTTCTTCCAGAATCAGGATCTTTAGATAAGTTTGTATTCAGGTACAGTCCTTCCAGTCCTTCATAGGCCATGCTGTAATTAAGGCATGATGTGTACCTCTCAGCTGAGATGGCTTTCTCTTGCCAGTACAGTGTGTGTTCAATTATTCATGTAATGGTTGGTAATATATTTTTTAAATATTTTTTTTCTTCCCAAAGTGATTTCTGGAATATCTTCCACATGTCAAGGAAGTGCCACTGACATTGGTGTTTTTCCCCACTTTTCAGATACATCGGGAAGTCGGATTCCATAACGATCAGCGTGTGGAACCACAAGAAGATTCATAAAAAGCAGGGAGCTGGATTTCTGGGCTGTGTGAGGCTTCTTTCCAACGCAATCAACCGCCTTAAAGACACTGGTTGTAAGTAAGCTAAAGGCTGGGCTTTCTTCTTCCAGGCCAAACTTCAGGGACAGACTGTTGAGGAGTGACAGCTAGTTGTGGTTTTGTTTGGGTTTGTGAAGTTTGTATATTCCAGTTGGTTTAGATAGCATGAGATCGTGCTCTGGTGGGACCTCACCTGCAGTAGTGTCCAATGGAGGCATTTTGTTCTGATGGTACTTAAATACACTGCTCAAAGGCAGTAAAATATTTGATGACTTCTGTTTTGTGTGCTCTTTGTGTAGATCAGAGATTGGATCTGTGCAAGCTTGGGCCAAATGACAATGATACTGTTAGAGGACAGATAGTCGGTAAGTAAGGAGTTTGTCTTTTATTTCTCTTGGAGATTAATAGTGGCTATAGAAATACCTTTCCTAGATGCCAGGTTTCTGTATTGGATTTTATCTCTTTTCAAATTCAGCGTCTAGTGCCAGAGCCATTTGGACCTCAACCTAGAAGTGTCTGTGTAGAGAACTAAAAAAAACAAACCCCATGAAACAAAACCCCCAAAAACCCAAACAAAAAACCCACCCAACCCAGAACAAACTCCTTAAATATGATTGCAAGTGTTGAGACAGACAAAACAAAGTTCCTTCAGAAAGCTTTTAGTGTTGAAGACTGGTGACAGTTTGTGCCCCAAATCTCTGTGAAAAACTGGCTGCAGATTTCTTGGCCAGTGTGAGCTGCAGCAAAGCTGTGCTTCCTGTAGGCTCTGTGAAAGTGTAAAGCATCTTGCTGTAACAGGAGTGAATTGCTGTCTGGGATGACTTGGTCAATTCATTTTGTGTTTTCACAGGTTATTAACAAGTCTGTCACCAATGTCTGTAGCTGTGCTTTGTCATTCTGCTAACTCATAAACCTCAAATAACTTCAGAATTGGAAAGAAGCTGGCAAATTTGAAAGCAAAGCATCCACAAACAATTTCATGAACACTCTTGTGGGTGCATTGGGAGTTATTTCAGAAGGCAGGGTTTCTAGTAGGTCACTTAAGTAAAAAAATCTTGGTCAGGATGAGGAGGTCTTTATGGCAAGATTGTAATGGGAATATTTGGACATGGAGAGAAGAAAAGTGAATTTGCATGTTCACTTTTATGTTCAGTTTGTAGTGCAAAGAATATCCAAGCAGCATTATTGTTTTGTCAGCCAGAGCAAACAGTCAGCAAAGAAGGGCTGCAGTGCATTTGTTTCCTTTCCTTCAGGTTCTGTTGAAGAATATCTCTGCCTTTACCTCTTCATATAGCTTTAACCATCTGTCTAGCATCTGTTCTGCAAGTGTTTGCACAGTGTTAAGATAAGTGTGCAGGAGAGTCAGATGATGGTAGAACTGGAATTATAAGTGCACTGCTGAGACTTCTGACCATTTGTGACTAGTACACTTTCCATGTGAGCTTGCACAGAAGAGTGAAGGATAAAGCAGTCATTTTTCTGGAGTGTGTTAAGTTGTCAGTTCAGTTTGCTTTTTGGTTTTGCTCCAGTGCACTGGTCCCCTGGTCATCCATGCTGTATGTATGTAGTTTTGTTTGAGGAATTCCTTTGAAGAGGAAAATGAGCTCAGCTGTCAGGGTCTCTCTGAGCAGCAGAGATCAGTTCTTCCCACAGCAGTCCTTCAGACATGACACTAGCAAGGACTGTACCCTCACCCTGTGATGTGCTCTCATGCTGCCCTCCAGAGTACATAGCATGCATCCTTGTCATCCTGACTGGAGAATGCTAATTGTTAATTAAACAAGCAAAACCCTCCCCCCAGAACCCCACCCCAGAGCAGAAGTGTCTCAAGGCTGCTGGGATGCCAGATGGTAAGCCTGAGGCAAAGACTGTGAAGTGTGGGCATGGCAAATACACTTCAACTAGTTGTGATAGTCCAGTCAGCAATGTGGGCATAAATTACACTGACTAGTTGTCTTACCCTGATGTGCTTATGAGAAGTGGTAGAGCCAAGCAGCATTTGCTCTTTTGGCCTGCTTCTGGGGCTGTCCCTGACTAGCAGTAGTTGCTGGATGGTACATGGAACCTAGAGCAAACACAGCTTGTCGGGGTACAGCTCTCTGTGCTCTGCTTTTTGCTGTTACCATCAGAAAGGGCAGGTTTCCCCAGTCCTGGCTGTGTTCTGGTGAGGCTCCAGAGACTCCAGGCTTTTTGTTTTGTTTTGTTTCCCTGTTTAAATAGTTGTTATTAATATCTTTATATTTTAATCTTTCTTCACTAATTCAATTTTGTGAAGTGGGTGAATGAGCCTGAGTAAAACTAGGTAATTCTGCTGCACTGGTGGAGAAATCCTGATTACAAGATCAGAAAGAAGATTGAAGTTATAAACACACCCTCAGTCCTTCTCATGATAAAGTGGCTTAAATTAAGAGGCCATGCAAGACTGGAAAACAATACTAAAATGTAACTGATGCCTTCAGCAGACGATAACCTTACAGATTAAGTGCAGAGTGGGTATGGCTTTAGAATTTGGGACAGGGAACAAGGGGATTTTTATCTTAAATGCCTGGGGTTATCTTCAAAGGGGGGAAGAAAAGGGGACACTTGCGAGTAGTGGATGCAAAGGGCACCTGAACTGTGTCTTAATCTTGCAGCTCTCTTCTGTGCCACCATTTTATTTCTGATGTGGCGGTGCAGAAAAAATGAGTCCTTACTCATTACAAAATGAAGCCGTGCACAAATTTTGGTCCTCACATAGGCAAAGAGGAGGTAATTGCCTTTGTTTAGTTTCATTTTTGTCTGTGTGTATTGCTTGCCAAACCTTGCCTACATGCAGCAATGTGAACTTGTAATGTGTGGGTTTGTTGCAGAATCAATACATCATCTTGGTTGAAATTAAATGTAAGGTGTCTTTTGCTCTAAGAAGTTGCTTTGTCATGTTAGTGTTCCTGGAAGTCTAGGAGCTCATATTAGGAATAAAGCCAGCAGGTACTGCAGAGCTTCCTGGGCTGGGCTGTTGAAGGCTCAAAATCCATAGCTTCCAAACATGTTGAAAATTTGGACTCTAGGGCAAAACCTGCCGGTGCTGCTACATCATTTTTTTAACCTTGTGATCTTGACAGAAGCTTGGGTTTTGGCTAGGTTAATAGCTGTAAGTTTACTTCACTGCATGCACAGATAGGACTTGCAGGCAGTTGTCCAGAGATACAGTAGTGCCGCCTCAAATGTGGGCCGCAGCACGTATTCAGCTTTTTAAGTCATCGCTTTACTGTTAAAGGCAAAACAAAACATCAGAAAAAGAAAAAAAGACCCACAGGAACACAAGTGTCATAAATTATCAGATTGGACACTTGCAAATCATGATACTTGGAACAAAAGCTGCCTGGGAAAAGAAAAATCTTTGTTTTCATAGTTGTAGTACAAAAGCTTCAGGCATAAATATCCATGAAATTAAACAAGTGGTGCAGTTTGGCTGAGGGCAGTGAGGGCTTCTCAGGGTGCTGAGCACTGCTTGGTGTGAGAGCTGCATTTGACTTCTTAGCACTGGTGATCGAAAGCATCCAGTAAACCAAATGCAGTGCTTCAAGCACATTTTGCCTGGTGTATGTGTGTTGAATCTCATGTGCACACAAAATACATAATAACAAGTCCAAAACTTACAGGAATTTCTTATTTTAGCTCTTTCTGTTAGCACTAGCACTGTCCTGCTTGCTGTCCCAGCTCTGAGGTTGGCCACCCTGCTGCCACCAGCAAGTCACAGTTCATCTCAAAATTTCATGACAGCTTCAGAGTTAACTTCTTGTTCTGCCTTAACTCACATTTATATTCTTTAAGGTAACTTACTTAACTGTGATGTAGAACTACCTGTATGAAAACATGCACTTTGTGTGTAGCTCTCTTTGATTTGTGAGAAGGACAAAACATCTAGAACATGGCTCAGCTTAGTCCTCCAAGTTGTACCATTTATCTTTCAAATCTAACTGTCATTTGCATTCAGATGTCACATCTTTAATAATTCTTTTGTTGTCTTAATAGTAAGTCTTCAGTCCAGAGACCGAATAGGCACAGGAGGACAAGTTGTGGATTGCAGTCGGTTGTTTGATAATGATTTACCTGATGGGTAAGCTACCATCACTCTGATGTAAATACACACACAGCTGCAGTAGTGAGAAGTCAGTGCACAAATAGGTTAATTTCTTTTGATTCTGGCACTCAGAGTTGGGCAGTTTTGAATGTAAAATCAGAAGATAAGCCAATGGGGATACAGAAGATAGTTAGTTATTTGACACTTGTCTCGTGGAGAATGGGAAGTGACCTATGTGAGTAAATGCTCTTAAACATACACTTGTTTAGGAGAACATTTCCCCTTCAAATTATAGAACTGATAAATTAATATCATGTTAAATCAGAGCCAGCAGACTGACTTCATCCATGCAGTAGTTCTGTAGCAAGGGCCTGCTGCCTTCTACAGAGCTGTGCAGAAATGTGTACTGTTACAAAAATTAATCACTTCTTTTGTGTAAATCAGCATGAAGAAAACATGATTGGGAGAGGTAGGAGACCCTGAGTTCTTGCTGTATTTATCTGCCAAAGGCAGGGTTTAGGATTTTGCTTTGTCCCTGTGAGAGTTTATGACATCATTAACACATAAACCAGTTTTGTGAATACAGAAAAAATGCTTTGGTTTAAGTTCTGGTGCTGTCATCAGCTTCTTTGGAGCAAACACAGACCTTCTGAATGTGATTCTTGGCAGGTAAAGACAGGAGAAACTGATTTTTCAGATGATGAATTTTGAAACATAAATTAGCATCTAAATTCTGAGAGCATTCATTTGGAATAGAATAGAATAGAATTAACCAGTTGGAAAAGACTTTTGAGATCATCAAGTCCAACCCATCACCCAGCACCATCTAATCAACTAAACCATGGCACCAAGTGCCTCATCCAGTCTCTTCTTAAACGCCTCCAGTGATGGTGACTCCACCACCTTCCCAGGCAGTCCATTCCAATGGCCAATCACTCTTTCTGTGAAGAACTTCTTCCTAACATCCAGCCTAAACCTCCCCTGGCACAGCTTGAGACTGTGTCCACTTGTTCTGTTGGTGGTTGCCTGGGAGAAGAGACCAACCCCCACCTGGCACCTCCCTTCAGGTAGTTGTTTTGTTACTCTGGAGTCTGGAGAGGTCAAAAACAGTTTAGATACTCACTTCAAATGTGCTTATTGTGTAACTGGCTTATTTAATTGTGTAACTGCAAAGCTAGCTGTATTTTGGAGTGCAAAACAGTAATTATTAAAAAGTCATGGTATTTGAAGGTGACTTCTTAATGAAAGCAAGCAGTGCATGAAAATAGTGAAAACACAGAAATCAGTGGGTAAAAGAAGTTAAAGCCATTATTAAACATAATGTTTTTCAAGAAGTTTCTTTATATGGCTATTTGGATTTGATTAGAATGCAATTAGTTACTGAACTGAAGGTGTGACTCTGTTAACGATGTGCCCATCTCCAAGAGAAGGTAGGATCAGGTCTGAGTGGAACTTGCAGTTGTTTCCTGGTAACCTTGTTAAGCTGAAGTGATTCATAACAGTGTAAGTCTTCCTGAGTTGGCACTTACATTGGAAACATTTTGTGCACTGGTTTCCTGGAAATACCACTCAGGGCCTTATCTCTCCATGTCTGAATTCTAGGTGGGAGGAGCGGAGGACTGCCTCTGGAAGGATCCAGTATTTAAATCACATCACACGGACAACTCAGTGGGAGCGACCGACACGGTGAGAGACTGCGTCTGATGAAGTTCATTTGCTGGCCAGGAGTGCTGAGCACAAGGCATTCTTAGTGGCTCTAACAGGGGTATTGGGCATTTCTTTGAGTCACTCTGCAAACATTGTATGCTTTTACTCTCCAACATCTTGCTCCTTCAGCCTGCCTGATGTGTAACTCAGAAGAATCATTCTGACTAGGGTTTGGTTTTTTTCGTTCCACTCATACTGGTATCTCTGCCTTCTTGTAGAGCTGCAAATGCAGACATGACAGCATGCAGGCATTGTAAAGTATGAAGAGAAGAGATCATGAATAGCTGACAGCCACTGTCTGTGTCCATGCTATGGCCATGTAATGCAGAGTTTTGAAAGCTGATTGTTACAGGGCATGTTTGGAGCACTTCTGGATCACCTCCTCCAATAACCACAGAGGGGTGTTATGGAAACTGTTCCTCAAACCAGCTTTGCTGTTCCCTGAATTGTAGCCAGTGTCACTGCCTGGTTTTGAGACTCTTCTGCAGACTATCTGTTCTATCCTCAGTAAATGTTGTCCCGGTCGATGTGTGGATACATTTGTCTTAAAATAATCTGCACTGTTAATGCTGCCAGCTCTGATATGTATCTGCAGTTTCCAAGGGAGTGAGGGTACCAAACACCTTTTTAATTTACCTGTCTGTATTTTTCCAGGTACATTAAAATGCCTATTCCAAAAGGTAGAGACAATTAGAGTAGAAATACAAATGCAAACTATATGATTTTGTTTGGGGGATTTCCTGCACCCTAATCAATCTTCCTTTAGCCTCTTTAAAATTCTTTGGAAAGCAGAATTGAGATGCAAACCCATGTAAGTCAATGTTACCTCTTGCAGTGGAGCTCTCCAACATTTTTCTCTCTTGCCTAGCTCTTTTTCACCATCCTCCCCTGCTAAGTTTCCTTGCAAATTAGAAGGAATAACAAGGCCTGGTCACTTCTCAGGCATATAAAAGTGATGTGAGAAAGTTTGGGCTGTATGATGCTCATTAGAAAAAAATATTTCATCCTCAATACTCTTAAGGTGGGAACTGTTCATGTGAGCATTGGATATGATCTTCATACTGCAGTGTCATATAATTGAGTGTCAGGTCAGACCCTAAGACAAGTGAGGAGTTCCTGTGGGATGAATCAGTGAGTACAGAGCAGAAGCTTTCTGTGCCTCATTGAAGTATCCTGCTCCACACATCAGTGCCTCAGTTCTGCCATCCACAAAGATTTCCCCAGAGCCCTGAGATGAGGCCTCTCCACCGTGTGTTGTGCAGCTCCATATGCAGTCAACAATGCAGTTATGATTTTGTTTCCCCTAGGCCAGCATCTGAATACTCCAGCCCAGGCAGGCCGCTGAGCTGCTTCGTGGATGAGAACACTCCAATTACAGGGACAAACGGAGCGACGTGTGGGCAGTCCTCAGATCCCCGGCTGGCCGAGAGGAGAGTCAGGTCACAGAGGCACAGAAACTACATGAGCAGGACACACTTGCACACTCCTCCTGATTTACCTGAAGGATATGGTATGCAAATGAAGAAAATGTCAATTGTAGTTCTCCCAGTAAAGTGGGAAAGTGGGTTTTGTCTTCTCGTGTGTAAGATCCTTTCAATTCTGGGGGCAGTCAGGAATTTGGAGTTGTTACACTGAAGTTTTTTGGGTTTAGTTATTTATCTTGATTTCACAGAGCAAAGGACAACTCAGCAAGGACAAGTCTATTTTCTGCACACTCAGACTGGTGTTAGCACATGGCACGATCCAAGAGTACCTAGGTAAGTACTCTGCTCTTGGGAGACCCCACCTTGAATACTGTGTCCAGTTCTGGTGTCCCCAGCATAAGAATGGCACAGAACTGTTGTAATGAGTCCATGGGAGGGCCACAAAGGTGATCCAAGGGCTGGAACACCCCTGCTTTGAGGACAGGCTGAGGGAGCCAGGCTTGTTTATCCTGGAGACGAGAAGACTCCAGGGAGACCTCAGAGCTGCTTTCCAATACCTGAAGGGATGCTACAGGAAGGCTGCAGAGGGACTTTTCATAAGGATGTCTAGAGACAGGACAAGGGCGAATGGTTTGAAGCTGAGGGAGAGCAGGGTTAGATTGAATCTTAGGAAGAAGTTCTTCGGTATAAGAGTGGTGAAACTCTGGAATAGGCTACTCAGGGAGGTTGTGGCTGCCTCCTCCTTGGGGGTGTTCAAGGCCAGGTTGGATGGGGCCTTGAGCAGCCAAGTCCAGTTCAGAGATGTCCCTGCCCATGGTGGGCAGGTTGGATTAGCCATTCTGACCCTCAGCTCTTCCCTCCCTTCAACTCACCCGATACTGGGAGATGTGAACAGCTTTTAAAAGAGCTACACTTGACAGCCTGAGGTATCTGAGATGTGAATTATATACATGAAAAATCAATACATTTACATTTTTGAGGACTAGTGTTTGCTTTGTGTGAAACTCTGGTGTGAATTTACATCTTCCTAATTTCAGCAGAATTTCCTTGAGACCCACTAAGCCACCCCTGCATTGCTCAGGGCAGAGCTGAGTCATTGGTCATAGAATATTTGATTTCACATATTTTTTAGAGATCTGTTTGGTTCCCACTAGCACTTGGGGCTTTGGGGCAAAACCTCCTGTGCCATGCATGCATATCCCATGCAGAATTCCCCATGGGAAGTCTTAACTCTTCAGAAATATAGCTTTGTTTTGTAGTTTTTCAAGTATGATTCAGAGTTCCTTTCATGACTAATGTTGGTTTAGAAACATTTGCTGTCAGCATTGGTGCAGAACTGCAATTCTATTTTGGCAACCAGGGCAGTGGTCTTTATTTTGGTTTTAATTTCACATCTGAAATTCCTTTGTAAAAACGAAGGTGATGTGATAAGAATATTTTTTTTCCCCACGGCATGTGTTCTGGGTGTGTGTTTTTCCTTTGGTGGGCTTGCACCTTGGGAGTAGAGATCCCAGCTGAAGAGCTCAAGTTTCTGAGACAATACATTTTTCTCAGACTGCATGGAATTGTTCTGTTACATTTACGCTCGTTTGGCTCAGAAGCCAAATGCTGAGGTATTTTTCATTTTATATTTGTTTTCACAGGGATCTTAGCAACATCAATTGTGAAGAGCTTGGTCCACTGCCTCCTGGATGGGAGATCCGCAATACAGCAACAGGCAGAGTTTATTTTGTTGACCATAACAACAGGACAACGCAGTTTACAGACCCACGGCTATCTGCTAACTTGCATTTAGTCTTAAAGTAAGTCTACAGTCTCTGGCACATGCTGAGTGAAAAAAAGGGACTCCTGAGGCGGGCTAGATCTTACATCAAGATGTATTCTACCGTTCAGCAGTATTTACAGCACAGCAGTCTTGCTCTCTAGCACACTACCAACTTACTCTGTTACACAGCAAAGGAGACAGGTTTGATTGTTTTGGGGAAAATCCTGCCTCCAGCAGTGTTTAGGCAGGAATGTGACTATTGTGATGCTGGGAGTTGGGGGCAGCAGGGGGGAGGCAAGTGGAAAAGGTTGGCCCATAGAATTTTTCCAATGCAAGAAGGACACTTCCTTTCCTTTTCTTCATTCTACTTTCAGCCGTGGAGAGCCTCTTAAAATAAGAGGTTACATTCAGTAGCCAGTGGTGTGAAAGACTGCTGAGTTTGGCAGGGGTGCACAAGTGCCCGACTATTTACCTGGAGTAAAGGAGAAAAATAATTCAGCTCCTGCCTTCAGTTTAAGACTAGTTGAGATGTTCCCAAAATAAGATCCAAATAATTCAGATTTGGGGAAAAAAGTAATTAAGAACTGCATTTTTTTTCTGCCTTAGCATCTTGATACCACATTTTCTCTGCCTTAGTGTCTTGACACCACATTTTCATACTACACTTTTTTAAAAGAGAAGGGGAAACTCGAATGAATTCTGGCTCTTGTTTTTATTCCCTAGGCACTCATTTCACACCGGGGGATTTTCTACTGAAAGTGGAAACTAAAAAGCAAACAAACATTTCTCTTTTTGCATAGACATATCTGTTAGTCCAAGCTATCTGGGAGTTTGGCTCTATTGTTTGTCTTCCTAACACCTTTTAATACTCCTGCGAAACACCTGTGAAGTATTGAGTAGGTGTTAAGTGGAAGAAACAATGGAGAGCTGGCCAGATAGAAAGCCGTGCAGCCCTGGGCAAGGAGTTAGGAGGAGGAATAGTCCCGTTAAGGAAGTGAATCGTTGGGAAGAAAAGCTGAAGGGAAGAATAATGGGAACAGACAGTGAAAAGAGAAAACTGAGGAATGGAAATATCCAGGAGGTCAGCAGATCTTGTGTGTGATAGATAAAAGCTGGCTAGACTTTTGTCAGCCCAATAGACATTTGAATTTAACAGCCTAAGGAGGCAAAGAGTCTAAATTTTGACAAATAATGTATTTTGCTTATAGAAATCCTGAGTTATATGTGTGTGCATAGCACAGAGCCTTGGTCAACCGACATCCTCCAGACACTTTTATGGTCTTTTTATCTTTTGGGTTTAATTTAGAACAAATAGCTTCTATTTTTAGCTAAATTTAGATTGGCAATTTCAAACTAACATGATATTAAAGGATATTTATCAGTAGAGGAGCATTTTCATATTTGAAGCACAAGGAAGTTCATTACCTTAGTTGAGATTTAGATATTTTACCCCAAGGAAAATGTCAGACCACCTTAGATACAACAGTGTGGAATGTTCAGTTAACTGGGCTAGGTTTTTCCCTATGGAGAGAGACTGAGAGCCCTGTTGCTGTTCAGTCTTGAAAAGACTGAGAAGGGGATCTGATCAATATCTGAGGGGTGGGTGTCAAGTGGAAGAGGCCAATCTCTTCTCAGTGGTGCACAGTAATAAGACAAGGAACAAGTGCTGTAAACTTGAACATAGAAGATTTCACCTCAACATGAGGAGAAACTTCTTTACAGTGACAGCACAGGAACAGGCTGCCCAGAGAGGTTGTAGAATCTCCTTCTCTGGAGAATTTCAAAACCCACCTGGATGCATTCCTGTGAGTACTACACTGGGTGATCCTCCTTTGGCAGGGGGTTTGGACTGGGTGATCTCTGGAGGTCCCTTCTAACCTCTAACATTTTGTGATTCTGTTTGAAAAACTCCTTCCCAGGTAGGTCTATTTTTAAGCAGGGTCTTAGTGGCTTGTCCTAGGTGTGCTGTAGAGGGCAAACAGGTAGCTTGCTTTATCTGGAAAATCTAATTTGACTTTCCCCTTCCAGAATCATAAAACCATTTTGCATTTCTTTAAACTTAAAGTACCTCTACTGTGTGCTTCAGTTTTTCATGTCTGCAGCTGCCTTTCATTAGGGAAGGATTTCAGAAATTCAATCAGCAGTGTCATCAGCAGAGTCTACTGCCTGGTGAACTTTTTCTGGTGTTTATTCTTTTATTGCACCAAACAGGATATGTGAAAGTTTGTTTGTTTTTTTTTTCCCTTTTCCCCCTTAAGCCTACCTCCTTGTTTGTGTTGTTTGAAAAAAACAAAAGGCAAAATAGAGGAAAGTAGTTTGTCTTAGGCTTGGCATTTTGTAAATTATCTGAGGAGTGAGCTTAGAATTTGGGTGGGATGGTTGTGATGGTGTTTTAGGTTCAAAGCCATAATGAAAAGAGTGATACTGACTTTTCTGAGCTGAATAAAGCAGTTTGGTCTTCCAGGGATGACATTATAAGTTATGAAAATAATCAAACCAGTTCCCCAGTTCTGTTTCAGAATAGTGGCCAAGAGCTTGTGATAGATTGTGCTAGTATGCACCTGAAGAGTGCTCAGATAGGTCCTTGGAGCACTGCAGAACCAAGCATAGTCCTTCAGCTGTGAAAACAAACTAAGAAATGAGCTGTAATTACTTTAAGCACTGCAGATTTTTTAGCTAATATTGCACTGATTATTTTTAGTCTAATATGGAGGATAGCATTTTTGCTTTTCTCTTCCTAGTACTCTGCCCTATTTTAGATTGGTTTCATTTGATGCTTAGATCTTAGGTTCATGCTCATTGCAGAGACTACATGTTCATTTAGACTGCCTTTGACCAGCTTTGTGTTCAGGGGAGGCTGTCTTTTTTGCTCTTAAAGGCAGTATGAACCTCTGCTCACCTTAGTATATAATTATGACCTCTGGTAGGCAATACAAGGAATATTTTCACATGCTCATGCATATGGAATTAAAGTTCAGCCTTTAGAACAATGGTTTTGTTTTAATTTGTATGTCAAGTAAATACAGTTTAAATGACAGTCATATTTAAATGTAATCACTAGTGAAAAGAAATTACCATGCACATAGCCCTGTTGAGGCTGCATCTGGAGTGTTGTGTCCAGTTCTGGGTCCCTCAGTTCAAGAAGGACCTCAGGGAACTGCTTGAAGAGTCCAGCGCAGAGCCACAAAGAGGCTGTAAGGACAGACTGAGGGAGCTGGGGCTCTATAGCTTGGAGCAGAGGAGCCTGAGGGGTGACCTCATTCTTGTTTATAAAGATGTGTAGGGCACTGTTGGGTAAGTTTATGGTAAGACCAACGTGGTCAGCTTCTTAAGGTAGACTTACTTTGAAACCAGCAAACAACAAAGCCCTGTGAGACTAATAATGTTGATTAAACCACCTTCTGAAGTTCTGCATCCTAGGACATAATGCAGGGTTTCTGTGTATTATTGTCTCCTTAGAGCCCAGCAGTTAAGAGCTATTACTATTAATGTTAAGCTTTGAGTTCCAGCTGAAGTGATGCACAATGAAGGTGGCATTGCAGGGGTTTCTAAACTTTAGCCTTGTAAGACTAGTGATAAAGAGTTGCTGGTGACCTGGTGTTGGTTTTCCTTAAGGGTGATTTGTGCAAAATTGCTTTAAATAGGAGGTTTGCAAATAACAGACAAGCTGTTCAGAACCATAAGGCAAACTGGGAACACCCTCACTCCTTTTTTAATTGCCAATTATGAATGTTCCTGTGATGAAAGCCTGCTGGAGGTGAATTTTGGTTGGCCAGTAGAGCTTTTGTGTAGACTTTGTTTCAAAACAGACAATAGGCTGCAATTTTAAAATGCATTAAAACTGTGTTTGGCTCCATGTCCTGTTTTTGATGTTGAACAAACCCAATTCCTTGACATTCCACTGGAAAACATTTGGAATTGTAGCCGGTCTTATTTACCCAGTAAATTCAGGGTAATTCCCATGTGTTCCACAGAGACTCTTCCTGTGGTTTAGGTAAAACACAGCTTTTTATCCTGGGTTGTTTGGAAATGCCATACAAAAAAGCTAGAAAATACCTGCTTACTGTGCACAAAAAACAACAGCAGAGGACATCTCTGCGACAGCATTTGTTTGCTTTTCCTAGTAAGAAGCTAGATTTACAAAATCTCCTAGAATTGCTAGTAAAAACACTTGAGTATCTGTGCCAGTCAGTTCCATGTGAACTCCCACATTCCTGTGGTCCAGACAAGGCCAGGTACAAGGGACAAGGTCCTTGCCAAGCTGCCAGTACAAACATCTTTCTGTAAGCTTACTCTTTCCCAGACAAGCCATTTAAAACAGACCGTGGCATTGAGTGGAGATTAGAGGTGCAGTGCTGGCAGATCGCTCCAGGGAAAATGGAGGAAGGCAAAACAGGCAAAGGAAATACGGAAACGCTCACTGAGAAATTCAGCGTCAGCAGCTTAGCAGTAAAATTCTAGGGATAATACCTTGTTAGAGCAGGCTGTAACCTTTTGCATACTTTGTAGAGTAGTACTAATAGAAATAACAAACCCTAAAACCAACTGGTAGCTGCCAAGAAAGACAGAAGCATTTGTCTTTAGTCATGGTGAGAGCTCACCATGAGCCGGCAGCATGCTCGTGCAGCCCAGAAAGCAAATCATAGCCTGGGCTGCATCAAGGAGTGTGGCCAGCAGGCCAGGAGAGACGCTTCTGCCCCTTTAGTCTGTTCTTGGGAGACCTCAAATATTGTGTCCAGTTCTGGTATTCCCAGCATAAGAAGGACACAGAGCTTTTGGAGTGAGTCCAGAAGGGGGCCCCAAAATTGATCCAAGGGCTGGAGCATCTCTGCTGTGAAGATAGGTTGGGGGAGCTGGGGTTGCTCAGCCTGGAGAAGAGAAGACTCCAGGAGGACCTTAGAGCTGCCTTCCAGTACCTGAAGGGATGCTACAGGAAGGCTGCAGAGGGACTTTTCATCAGGGTGTCTGGAGACAGGACAAGGGGGAATGGTTTGAAGCTGAGAGCGAGCAGGATTAGACTGGGGCTGAGGAAGAAGTTCTTCAGTACAAGCGTGTTGAAACTGTAGAATAGGCTACCCAGGGAGGTTGTGGCTGCATCCTCCTGGGGGTGTTAGAGGCAGGTTGGATGAGGCCCTAAGTAGCCAAGTCTAATTGAGAGGCATCCCTGCCCATGGTGGGGAGGTTGGAGCAATTGATCTCTGAGGTCCTTTCCAGCCTAAACCATTCTGGGATTCTGTGATAAAATCTCCCTGAATTTTAGCTTTCAGTGGCCATGGACATTTTTTGCGTAATCACAGTAAACTGGAACTAGTTTGGTTACAAAGACTTAATCTTGAAGAAACACCTGAAGAAAACAGGGTGTATGACTTGAATGTCTGCAAACAGCTGTGTTTGTTTCCAGCCGCCAGAATCAACTGAAAGATCAGCAGCACCAGCAGCACCAGCAGGTAGTGTCCCTGTGTCAGCTCCCGGACGAGGCAGAGTGTCTGACGGTGCCAAGGTATAAGCGAGACCTTGTGCAGAAGCTCAAGATTCTGAGGCAAGAGTTGTCACAGCAACAACCTCAAGCTGGCCATTGTCGTATTGAAGTCTCAAGGGAAGAGATTTTTGAGGTAATTTAGAGCATGTGACCCATCTTTTATCATTGAGGGAAGGGGAGGAGGGTTGTTCCCTGCTGTTTAAAGCAGTCTGATTAGATCTTGGTGTCTGGAGTTGAAGCTGGGTTTTCACTGGTGTCAAATGGGAAGAGGAAGCATATCAAAGGGATGTTAAGAACAGCTGTGTACTTAAAGGTGATGTATTTACCCTGTAGAGAAGGAGGAGGAAAGCTTTCCCTGGGGCTGGAGACCTTCAGGGACTGAGGAAAGAGTTCAAGCACTTCATGTATTTGAAGATGCTGTCTCACTTCTTTCTTCATTGTAGGAACTTCAATGTCTGTTACAGAGGGGGTGTCGCACACTGGAAACTAAACAGTTATTGATGATGTCTGATCAGCTGTAGTTTAAGCAAAATCACTGTTGAATAGGATCCATCTTTAGAGTTTGGGTCAAGTGTCTCAGTTCTGGTTGATTTTGTTTTATTTCCACCCCCCCTTGAATCAGACTAATTTTATGAATTCTTTAAGCTTCTGAATGAGCAGAGATGCCCTGCTGAAAAATCTGGGGTTAATTCCTTGTTTGACATCAGAATTCGTTTTGCCTCTTCCAGCTTTTATTCCCTATTTTCTTGTTGAAGCCTTACTGGTAAATAATTTTGTAGGTGTACTGGGATGGCCTTGATGCTTCTCAAGGTGCTTCTTGAAAAAGGTTGCAGGTGTGTTATAGCTGGAACAGAAGCTCCACTATTGGCTTTTCAGACTGCCAAAATCTTGAGCCTTTATGCAAAATAAAAGGAGTTTACTGACACAAATTTTAGTATTTTATAGTTGTGAGGATGCTCTGATCACTGTGCACCTCTGGAACTGTAATGGAAGGTGATTCTTATGTCTGTTTTATTGGACAAGTGCTGTCACATTTGCAGAGAACTCTGTGATGTGACAGTCTGGTTTGTAGCTAGCAAAATGATGTCCCCTCGAATGGGTGTCCCCTTTGGCCTTGGAGTCTGATACTCCATTTCCAATAAGCAGTATCAGCTTCTTGTCTGTAAATAGCAGCTAATAAAAGCAAGTGTGCTGTGTTTACAGGAGTCCTACAGGCAAGTCATGAAGATGAGGCCAAAAGACCTGTGGAAACGATTGATGATAAAATTCCGAGGGGAGGAAGGCCTGGATTATGGAGGTGTTGCCAGGTAAACAGGCTGTCCTCTGTCTCTTCCCCCACCAGCACCACCTGTGCTTTGGAATTCTAAATCAGCCTCATGTCATCCTTTTTGACTCCCAGTTGTAGTTACTTCTGTAACAGATTGTATGTCAGAAGATAGATATTTTCAGATAGTCTTTTAAAGGAGAAATTGCATCAACCCCCCTAATTTATTGGAAATAAATCAGCGGGTGTGTTACAGATGGCATCAGTTGTCCATCACAGATGCAGGACAGGCTTTTGGTATCTGTTAAAATTGCTGTCTTGTTTCTTTGGTGAGTTGAACTTGAGCAGATGAGAATTTAATCACTAAATACTTGGCTTTGTGGCAGAACTTTGATCCAAAAATATCCTTTCTTGCACGTTGTCACTGCTGCTTGAAACAAAATGTTAAAACCCAACCGTTAGGAGGAGAATAAAGTCTGTCGATAGTCTGAGGTTAATTTTCACCTGCCTGTAATGAGTGACATGTATTGATTGTCTGAAGATTATTTTCACATTTTACATCAGTGTAGCAATTGTCTTGGCCAATTGCACAGATGCTGCTTTACTGCACTGAAAATCCTCCCCTCCTCTGGCACGTGGATTTGCTCTCTAAATGAGTGACTCATTTAGGAGTATTCATTGGCTGTACTAATTAACAGTAACTCGTCAGACAGTCTTGGTGATTCAATTACTATTAATTGATTATAATAATAGTGTTTAAGTCCAAGCAGTTACAGATGCTGCTGTGCACTGTATTCCAAAGGACCTGCTGGTATTTTTCAGCATGGGTTTTGTTTCCAGTCTGTCTCTGCCGTCCTCCATACATGAGGACCAGTAAGGCCAAGCTAGGAAGTGTAATTGTTTGCCCAGTTTTTAGACCATTATGTAGTGACTTATGAACATGTAATTAAAAATTTAAATACATCCATTACCAGAAGATGCTTTAGGTTTTGATTCAAACATCTCTATATTACAGTCAATAGAATGCAAAGTGTCTTGTCTTAGTGTAATGAATGAGGGAGAACCACAGTCAGAAACTGTCTTGGAAGTAAGCAACCTGGAGATGTATACATCAGCTGTCAAGTGCTGTGCAGTTACTGGGCCAGTAAAAATAATTCTGATTTCACAGAAATACAGAATGGCTTAGGTTGGAAGGGACCTTAGAGATTATCTACTCCAACATCCTTGCCTTGGGCAGGGACACCTCCCAACTACATTTAGCTACTCAAGGCCTCATCCAGCCTGGCCTTGAACACCCCCAGGGAGGAGGCATCCACAGCCTCCCTGGGCAGCTTATTCCAGTGTCTCACCACCCTTGTTCTGAAGAACTTCCTAAGATCCTGTTCTTCCTCAGCTTCAAGCTATCCCCCCTTGTCCTGTCTCTAGACATGCCCATGGAAAGTCCCTCTGCAGCCTTCTGCTATTGGAAGGCAGCTCTAAGGTCTAGCCAGAGTCTTCTCTTCTCCAGGTGGAACAAGCCCAGATCACTCAGCCTATCCTCATAGCAGAGGTGCTCCAGCCTTTGGATCATCCTTGTGGTCCTCCTTTGGACTGGCTCCAACAGCTCTGTGTCCTTCTTATGCTGGGGACACCAGAACTGGACATGGTGTTCAATGTGTTTCAGCCTTCTCTGAGCATCTTCAGAGACAGCTTCCTTCCCATTCATGTTTACCATTCAGATTGGGAGAAATTGTACTGCTTTGAAAAGATCCTCAGTCTAGAGCTGCTTTTGTCTGAAGTACACAATGAGTTATTTGGTTTTCTTCAGGGAGTGGCTCTACCTGTTGTCACATGAGATGCTGAATCCATATTACGGTCTCTTCCAATATTCCCGAGATGATATCTACACGCTGCAAATCAACCCAGACTCTGCGGTCAACCCGGTACGACTGGTGACAGGAGCTCTCCAACGGGTCATTTGGTGACTAGAAATCAAACACACCTGGAATGTCCTAGACTTGGGAACCCATTTCTCATAGCACTACTGCTAGAGATTCAATTGGTGCAATAATGTTCCTGGATTCATAGATGGGTTGGGTTGGAAGGGAACCTTAAAAATCATCCAGTTCCAACTACCCTGCCATGGGCAGGGACACCTTCCACCGGACCAAGTTGGTCAAGGCCTCATCCAGCATGGCGCTGAACATCTCCAGGGAGGGGACATCCACAACCTCTCTGAGGCAACCTATTCCATTGTCTCACCAAATATGATCATTGCTTTCTGATACTGATCAAAGAAACTTCTCAAATGTGGTCTTAATGTTCTGTAAGATGTCACTTTAGGTTTCCTGTGGGAGAAGTTGCCTGGATTTTGATTTTTAGTACTGGAAGCAGTACAGGCAGTGTGCTGTCTGTTTAAAAAAACAGAACAACAACAAACCAAAATGAAACAAAAAAGCTCTTGATAGGGTTTTGTTTTGTTGTGGGTTGGTTTCTTTTCTTCATATTGAGATTTTACTTAACACTGAACAGGTATAGCCTGGAGGTCTCATGGAGCTGAACAGCTTGGTCTCTCCTTTCTGTTTCAGGAACATTTATCCTATTTCCATTTCGTTGGACGGATAATGGGGATGGCTGTGTTTCATGGACACTACATTGATGGGGGCTTCACCTTGCCTTTCTATAAGCAGTTGCTGGGGAAGCCAATTACTTTGGATGACATGGAATTGGTTGACCCTGATCTCCACAACAGCTTAGTCTGGATACTGTATGTACCGTGAGCTCTGAGAGGGCTGGAGTTGTGTCTCAGTTAACTTTATAATGCTCCTAAATCCAGCAGAAAAGAAATGCAGTGTATTTTGATCCCCTGCTTGGGCAGATTGAAAAATGTCTTTCTTCTACAATTCAGCTTCTTTAAGGCTTAACATGCTCGAGGTGTTCAAATCTGAGGGGTGGGGGAGGTAAATGATCACTGAGCTGTGAAGTGCTCATTTACTAGGATCTAATTTATTAAATTTGCCCATGGTTAGCAGTGAGGTGTTATTAAAGTGTAACACTGAAACTTTCATGATGGCTTCAAAATGGAACAGAGCAGAAATGTGTGCTCACCTTCTGCTACCAAGCAGAAATGTGTGCTCACCTTCTGCTTCCAAGCAGAAATTGGAAGTGCTGTGGGAGAACTAAATTGTGATGTCTGTCAGCTGTGTTATGGCTGTGAGAGATCTGCAGGACGTGTGCTCCCTGATGAGTCACTTGCTGATTTCTTTCCTCCAGTGAGAATGATATCACAGGAGTCTTGGACCACACATTCTGTGTGGAGCACAATGCATACGGGGAGATAATTCAACACGAGCTGAAACCCAATGGCAAAAGCATCCCTGTGACAGAAGAAAACAAGAAGGAATATGTCAGGTACAGCAGGATATTTCCAAGGTGTTTTGTAGTCCTGTGGTGGGGAGGATCTTTTACTTGTCGGAAGTACTTGCCAGTGTTAGGTGGTTGCTTTCTGAGTGGTGCTGTCAGTAGGGCCATTTTGGGGCTGGTTCAACTGAAGGTTTGTTGCATTTGAACTCCTCTTTCAGCAGCCCCATCTGCACTTCTTGCAGGCTTTACGTCAACTGGAGGTTTTTACGAGGAATTGAAGCGCAGTTTCTGGCTCTCCAGAAGGGATTTAATGAAGTAATCCCACAACATCTGCTGAAGACATTTGATGAGAAGGAGTTAGAGGTCAGTCCAGTGAGGTCAGGTTACCTCCTCAAGTGCAATAAAAGTCTGAGGTGCTCTTCTGAGGTTGAATCAGGTGGGAAGCTGTGTCCCAGAGCCTTGGGGGGCTGCAGGTGTGCTGCAAATGCAGTTAGCACAAGGGACTGGCAGGTCACAGCCACGGAGACTGTGGGCATGTTCCACTGAGAGCTCCAAAAGGGTTTCTCAAGGTGCATTTCATAGCAGCTGGAGGATGGTGAACGAGGAGACCTTCTCCCATACCTGACAAATCATCCAAGCCTGCCTGAGCAGTGTCTGCAGTGACTCGGGCTGTTCCAGAGCACTGCTCCAGCAGAGCTGGTGGGGAATGAATGTTTCACACACTGTGGTTTCATGACATTAAATTCAGTGCTGCCAGGAAAATAGCCTGTCACTGCCTTCTGCTCCCAGCCCTTCCAGTGCATGGCACTGGCTTTGCTGTCAGGCAGCTGTGTGGTTTTGCAGAGCTGATTAATGCTAGACTGATGCTGTCACAGACAAATGTGCTATGAAGTGTCAAGATCAGGATCTAAATACTAACCTCTAAAGGCAAATCCTATGGATCCCAAGTTTGGTTTAAACCTGAAATCTACTACACAGTCTGTTAGCTGTGGAGCTGGGGGGTTTGCTGTATAGAATGGCCACAAGGTAAATGACACTGTTCACTGTACTAGAATGTCAGGAATTGCTCTCCTTTGTAACCTGAATAATTTCATTCGACAGCAGTGAGCCAGCCCTGCTGTTAACCCAGGATGGTTTTGCAAATGCAGAGTAAGAAATGGGAAGGTCCAATGTCCTCAGTCTATCCCTGTGAAGCTTGAACTGATCCATTGTGGGGCTTTGGTTTAGAAGCACTGAGAACTTGTCAGGAAAGAAGTCTGGTTTCTGTTACATCTGGTATGACAAGAACAAGATTATTTTGGGGGGCCCAGAGTTGGACCAGCCAAGCTACACCCTCAGCTATGCTCCAGAAAGAAACCCTGAATTCAGATGTGAAGTAGGGGGTGCACTTTCACACATGGGTGGACTCTGTTCTTCTGTCATTTAACTGTTTGTGTACAAAGGTAAGATTTAAACCAAAATCACAAACACAGCCTTCTATTTCTGCATTGCTTGGGTCTAGTGAGGTCATAATTTGCCTTTGGTATAAAATCTTTCTGTTTTTCAGAGTCAGTTCTCACTTGGCTAGCTCCAAACCCATTTTTGTTTGTATTGATCAGTGATGAAATCTTTCATTCTGTTTGAAATTTACAGCTCATCATTTGTGGACTGGGAAAAATTGATGTTAATGACTGGAAGGCAAATACTAGGTTAAAACACTGTACCCCAGACAGCAACATCGTGAAATGGTTCTGGAAGGCTGTGGAACTTTTCGATGAGGAGAGGAGAGCTCGGCTGCTCCAGTTCGTGACAGGCTCCTCCAGGGTGCCTCTGCAGGGCTTCAAGGCCTTACAAGGTAACAGGAACTGCAAATGCCTGTGCTTGGAGGAAGTGATGGGACACATCACAGAAACATTAGCTGAGAAAGAGGCCGGCTGGCTGCAGGGTGACTTTGTAAGAGCCATTTTTAAGGGTGTGATGAATAACAATCACCCAATCACCAGCAGTGGGATTTGGGTGTGTGTTTATACCTCGTTCAGTTGTAAATGGATTCTTTGTTTCAATCACACACGTCCTCCTCAGCTGAGCAGAACTTTTGCCAGAGATCTTTGTGGGGTTCCCCTTAGGTTTTGTTTGTTTGTGGTTGTTTTTGGTGTTGGTTTTATTTTTTTCCCCCCTGGAAGCCTGTTTTAATTTGTCTTTTACAAGCTCTGGGACCAGAAAACACCAGCATGCAGTGTTCTTGTGGCTCTGACAGCAAAGGCACTTCCTAACGCTGCTTTGATTCTAAGTGAGGCACCCAAGGCATCAGAAACAGTCACCTCCATTCCTGACCTGTCTTCAGAACTTCACTTGAAGCTCTGGGTCTCTGTGGTGTCGGCTCTGGCTGTAACCCCTGCTGCTCTGTTAACACAGCAGTGACTCTGTGTCACCCTCTCACAAAGATGAGAGAAAGCTGCCTGGGGAAAACATTCACCATAAACCATTTTAACAGGTGAAAGATTCCATCAGAACACAAATTCTGGGGTAACAGCCACCACATCCCAAAGCTAGTTGCTCTAGAAATAGGGTTCTTCAAAGATTCTTTTTCCTGTTCCTCTGTTCTTAAGGAGAGCAGAGTCTGCCCCTGTGCATTATGTTCTTACTGTCTGTCTCTACACAGGCAAGAATTCATTTTACTGAGGTTAGGGCATTTGTAACCTCTCCTTTGTGAGATCTTCCATGTACACCAGGTCTGAGACTGCTGTGCTGCAGACCTTCATTCTTTAGCAGTGATTAAAGGGTTCTCTGTGTAGTCAGATAAATTAACAAAACTAAGAAGCTGACTTTTTGACCTCTATCAAATCTGAATAGGCTTGGCTCAAGACCTGTTGTAAAATGGGGACAGCCACAGCTGCCTCCATTTTGTCCTGTAGGAAGGGTAAGAGAAGTTAAACTCAAAACTGTGACAACTCTACAGTGTGCTGTGTAAAACAGGTGTTTAGGTCCTCGTTATCACTGGTTTCTTCCTCATCTTGCAGTGTCTTTTGTGGTGGTTTTAGTTACTTTCTTTGTTGCTGCAGACACTTCATATTATGCAATACAGTAGTAGTAGAGATCTCTTCTGGATTTTCAGGTGCTGCAGGCCCACGACTATTTACAATACACCAGATTGATGCCAGCACTAATAACTTGCCGAAAGCCCATACCTGGTAAGACTTCTTCAGCTCTCTGTTGTATTGATAAAAGCAATTTGCTGTCTCTCTATTTTGATCAGTCTTTCCTGCTTCTCCCTCCTCTTCTGCTATAATAAATGCAGTAGAGGTACAAAAAATGGAGATTGCTGTTATTTCTGTCAAGTTTTCTTGGACTTGTTGCTCTGTCATAGTTTCTGGTGCATTAACTGACACAGGATAGACCTGTGCTATGTGATGAGGAAAGGAAGGTTCTGGGAAGACCTTATGGAGGTCTCCCAGTACCTGAAAGGGGCTACAAGAAAGCCAGCAAGGAACTTTTTACAAGGGCTTGGAGTGATGGGATGAGGAGGAATGGAGGAGGGCAGATTTAGATTGGAGATTAGGAAGAAATTCTTTAGAGTGAGGGTGGTAAGACCCTGCAACAGATTGCCCAGGGAGGTTGTGGATGCCTCCTCCCTGGAGGTGTTCAAGACCAGGTCAGATGAGGCCTTGAAGCAACCTGGGCTAGGGGAAGGTGTCCCTGCCCATGGCAGGGGGTGGGTGGGAACTGGATGATCTTCAAGTTCCTTTCTAATCTAAACCATTCTGTGACTCTCTGATGCTGGAGGTTGCAGGCAGATGAAGCTTCTCCTCTTCTCTCCGCAGCTTTAACCGCATCGACATTCCCCCCTATGAGAGCTACGAGAAGCTGTACGAGAAGCTGCTAACTGCCATCGAGGAGACCTGTGGCTTTGCTGTGGAATGACCTCCACCGCCTTACCCCAGACTCTATTTATACTCCTGTCAGCCGGAAAGCCCTGCCCTCAGCCAAGACTCAAGAGATGCTTGAAATACAGGAAACTTTCCCTTTTCTACACTAGGACACTGGGAGGGAAAGGACAACTTTGGATTCTAGTTGTTTTTTTTTTAATTATTATTATAATTTTTTTTTATTTTTAATTTTTTTTTTTTTAATTTCAAGAAAATTGGTTCTGTGGTTCCTGCCATGGGATCATTCAGCTGCTATTAAAAACTTAATATCTTGAACATACAGAATGCTGACTTTTCCTACATTTCAACAGTTAAGCAGTGTTCTCTACTTAAAGACTACTACTATTTTTATACAAGGTTTTATGTATTACTATTTGCCTACCTGGTTTCTATTCTCAGATACCAAGACACAACTTCAGCAGTCGGTACAACTCACGTTTCAGCCTCTTTTCCATGTATGATACTGACCAGCATCTAGACCTGCTATTTTTGGAGGGGGGGAAAAATAAAAGAAAAAGGAAAAAAACAAAACTATTTTGGAGTATTCTAACTTTGGATCAAATTGGCTGAAAGAGTCATTAACCTTTTAAATCACTTCCACCTTAACTGCGTTTTCTTATAGGATACCTTTGTGCTCCGCAAGGGGAATTCAACCTTCCCAGGGGAAATTCAACCTTCCCAAGGGAAATTCAACCTTCCCAAGGGGGCTGCTTTTTTTTTTTTTTTTCTCCAAGCATTAGTTTACCAATATTGATGTTTTTGGGTCCTATTTATATCACTTGTCAGATTCCTTCAACAGAATTTCTAGCGTGAGTGGCACATGCTGTGTTTGGAGCAGTCCTTGTGTTTAACAGTGGGACAGACCTTTTTCTAATGATCAGTAGATGTTTGGATTTTTTTTTTGTTTGGTTTTAGGGTTTGGGTTTTTGTTGTTGTTGTTGTTGTGGGGTTGTTTGTTTGTTTTTTTTTTTTAAACAGCGATTTTCTAACCTGTCAAGAGTATTTTATTATTGTTGTTGTTGCTTTTGACTTTAAATACTGCATTTTTTCAACTCTTTTAAAGCTGATGAGGTGATGCTTGACAGCAGAAGCCTGTCAGCAGTTCTATTCAGAACCCATCCTTGTCCAGTCAACCAAAGCTTGTTTGAATGCAGCCAAATCACCTTCTGTATTCATCTGTGCTAAAAGTTTGTCAGGTAAAACACGGTTGTAATCATTTTTTTGTGTCTAGCTGCTCATGACGTGGGTTTTAAGTTACAGCTAAGGAGAAATGGGTGTGTGAGCTGAACTTTGTGTCATGTGCTTTGCAAATGAGGGTTTAGATGCGCATAATTTATTGATTGTAGGGATGGAAGTAAGTATATATATGAATTATTACATGGGTTGATCTCTTCAAGGGGGAATAAAATGCACTACCGGTAGAGGGAACTGAACTCTGAAGTTAGCCTAGGAAATTCTCAGTGAGGATCTCTGTGTGATCTGCCCATGATCCTGCAGATGAATCAGTCTGCTTAGGACTGTGCTCTCAGCAGTGGAAACATTTGCAATAAGTAGCCTTTTTTTTCCCCCCCCCCAATCAGTGTGGGTTTTTTTAAACTTAATTACAATTAATCACCAACCCTGCACTGTTTTTACACTGCCAGCAAGAAGAAAGTCAAGGGCATTGAAAATGCTTAAGGGATGGGATGTGAACAGCTGTTCCATGTCTGCAGTGTAAGTCACAGTGAAGTAGCTAATTCTGTCTGTTCTGTGGAGCTCGACTTAATTTTGTTCTGCCAAATCTGACTGCCCCAGTGAGTAATCTACTACTGCCTGTTGTGTGTAGAATAGTGGGCAACAAACTGCTTCTGGAAAAATGTGGTAAGAATCTGGTGAACCAAATCCACGTTCATCTGATTCTTTGTTTTGTGCTGCTGTTGCTGGAAGGTTTGCTCAAAGATCCTTGCTTCCCAGGCTGGGCTGGCTGCAGAGGTGAGGCTGCTAAGGGAGGTAGCTATAAAGTCCCTGATCCAGGCTTGCTGTCAGCCAGGCTTGCTGTCAGCCAGGCTTGTGATAATGCATCAGCCTCTTTTGTCTTCAGGGGACTGTTGCACTTATGTCAGCAGCTGGTACCTTTGTGCCTGAAGCTGGGATCTATCATTCACAGCTTCCAGGTGATCCTACTACTGCATCTGGCAGAGCAAAGTAGGTGTTTCTTACTCAGTACTGCTGCCTGTAGCTGGGACCACTGCTTCTGAAACTGCCAAAGACCTCTGCTCCCCACACTGCAAGTTTTGAGGTATGGTGTGAGTTACTTTATATAGAGGTTCTTCTGACCACTCTTCAGAAGATAGATACTACAGTGTTGGTTTTCCTTCCTGCTCAGGCTATGGCTGCAGCCTGCCTAGTCAAGAGAAATGTAAAATCCAGTTTGGTCCAGCTTTTGGGTAAGGCAGGGCCTTGTCAGGTGATGGAAGGGCAAAGGCATGGTGCTGTTCCTTTGGACCAGCCAGCTCACCTCAGCACTCTCTGTAGTATGTCCTGACCACATCATCTGTACCCACCTCCCAGCAACCTTCTCACTGCCAGCCTCTTAAGACTAGTAAATGTATTGAACATGTAGTTACAGCCACCCTTACACCATAAAAGCTTTTCTGGGGAGGGAGGAAGGAGATGAGCTCTGCAGAACAGAGACTTTAGATAAGTTGCAAAGTACCATTCTTTTTCCCAGCAGCCTTAGCAGCACATCTGGTTCTTCTACCAAACATTCTGGTATGGCATAGAAAGCTTTTTTTAACTGCCACAGATAAATAGGCAAAACCAGATAAATCTGCATTTGACTTCCCATAGCTGACAGATGAGGATGAAAATACCAAGTATCTTGAGTGCCTTTCTACCTTCACCATGACTGAGAGCTTTAACTAAAGCACTTCCTCACCTAGTCAGATGTTTATCTGGCACTGTCCAAGGGTTGATTCCCTTATGAAACTTAGTTTCAAGATCACATCAGCTAGTTTCCCCTCAAAACAAGGTGCTAAGCCTAAAACTGCATTTTAACCTTGGACTTTCACCCCATGATTAATGTGAATATTTATTTCAACACGTCCCTCTTACTGGGTTTTTACTTTGATCCAGTTTTTAGTTGTTTTAGAGAGATGTCACATCATGGTTTTATGCTGTTGCTTTTCATGATGAATGTTTAATGCTGAACAGTGACTTTTGTAGATTTCAAATATACACAGTTGAGTTGCAGAGGATTTAATTTCTCGGTGTAAAGAGTTTTGTAATGGTGCTTTGTACAGTATGTATTCTATTTTTTCCTTTGCACATAGTTTCAGTTTCCCTAAACTGATTTTATTTGTACCTTTGTTTTTTTTTGGTGTTGTACTAAAGTCCAGAGCACACAAGCCCTTCTTAAATTCCTCTCCTACAACACTACATCTGTACTGAACTTCTGGTGCGTTTAAACTGGCTGCATTGATGGAAGTAAAAAGCTTTTGCTTCTATAGCCCAAGTATGCATCATACAGCTTCATGTAGCATGCTCCGATGGCTTCAGATTTTAAACAGCACCATGCAGGTAACAGGTGCCATTTGTTGTACTTCACACTATGTAGTAGGTTTCTGGCTCTACCACCTCCTCAGAGCTTTGTCTGTAGTTGTAATTAGTTTATACAAGTGTAATTACTCCTCCACAAACTGACAGTTCTTTAGTTTATCATTTCCATTGTATTTATTACAGAGTGTTTTTAGCATTGGTATCATTGTATTTTCACCCAGCTGTTACATGAGCTTTAACAAAGAAAAGGAAAAAACCCAACAACAACAAAATCTGTATAAAATGGTTTTTAAGTACTTAATGTATGTACCCATGCAGAAGTTGAGCAATAAATTGTATGCTGTTTGCACTGTCACAGCAGCAATGGTTTTAAAAGGTTTACGGGTTTGTCTTAATTAAATATCTACTTGAAAATGTAACAAGATCCTTTTCAAATTCACTCAGCTTTGTTGCAGGAGAAAATAGTTCCTCCAAAGCCTGGCCCTCCACTTCCAGAGTCCCATGCATGTTGTGTAAGGGAAGCCAGGAGGGGGTTTGTGGCCTTCCCATGACAGGGACCTGTTTCCTTTCCCTCCTATCTTTTTTGGTCTCCTCCTACTCCACAGTGAAAGGCACTGCCTTTAGCTCAGGCTGTGGCTCAACATAATCTCAGCTTTGCTCAGAAGGCAGACAGTAGTTCAAACACTTTATTAGTGATCATGAAAATGCTATAGAGGTCCCACATTCCAGTAACCACAGCTCTGATGGCAAACTGATAGAGCAGGTACTTCAGAGTAAACCAGCCCCACAGCAGCTCTCATTCTCATCCCCTTAGGCAGAGAACTGCAGCACTCTTTGCTGTACAGCTCACTCCAACCAGCTCTTACTGTACTGGAAGGAAGCTGTCTGGAGCCTGGACTTGAGCCTGTCTGCTTCCAGCTCCTGGAAAAAGGTGTCCTCATCACTCTGCATTATTGCTGCTTGCAGTTGCTCTATCTCCTTTTCCATCCTTGATCTCAACTCTCTCTTTGTTTTCTGTAACATCTAAAGAAAAAGCAGACATCAGCCACAGCACACGGAGCCAAAACCTGCAACAGCTCTGACAACACTCACCTGTGCTTGTGCTTTCTCTCTGCTCTGCATTGCTTGGTGTTCCTGAGATAAAGCTTCTGCTAGCATGGAAAACTAAGCACAACACAGGTTTGAGCTGAACCAGCTGAAGAGAAGACTTCTTGTGTAATGATCATGTTTTGGATGCAGATTAAGCTTTACCTGAGCTTTGTAATAGTTCTCCATAGACTCCAACTCATTTTGATGCTCTCTCCTTTGCTCAGCACGCTTCTCCTGAGCATATGCTCTCAGGTCCTTCAGTCTCTGCTTCTGAATTTCTAAGCCTTCTTCAAATAAGTTTTTAAATATCTGCCAGCAATAAAACAAAGGAAGGAAAGAAAAAAGACAAACCTCAAACTTTCCCAAAAACTTTTTAGTTGACATTCTTCAGCTGCTTTATCTTCTGTGACAGAATAGTGAGCTCACTAAAAGGTCACTGCCCCTGTGAAAGTGCAGGTCTGTCTCCAGGTATGGGATACTAAAGTCCCCTGAGCAACAAAGCTGCCTTTTGGACCAGGCTCCCTAACTGATGATTGCAGATTGTTTTCTTTGGATAGGAACTATAGGAACAGCTTCTTAATCTTCCTGTTTCTGAGAACCCATTTCCCCTATTTCTTACTACCAGTCCTGTTTTTCCACACTGATATTTCACCCTTTCTCTCCTCTTAACCCTATACAACAGCCTACCTTCTTTTGCAGTGGTTTGCCTCAACCTGTATCAGTGTTTACACAGAAGGAACCTTTCCAGCTACATCCTTGACTTGAGCAACCATTTAATCCTGGCTGCTGTGCTCTGTTGACTTCTCTGTCCCCTTCTATCCTTACTTGAGCTGCTGGACTGTGGGTCCAAACAAAAAAGAATTCCACAGCTGGAGAGCAAGACCCCTTGCACTCACCCTCTCCTCACGTGTCCGAGCACGCATCATCTTGGCGCGCAGCTGCTGCCGGTAGTCTTCATAATATTTCCTGGCTCGGGCAACCTGCTGCCGTTTCTCCCTCAGCTTGTTCTGAGCCCGCTTCTGTCGCCTGATGCGCTGCTTGAATTCTTGCTAAAAGGAGAACAGTAGCTGTAAGGCCACCAAGCTTCCACCAGATCCTGCCGCAGGCAAATCTTTGATCTTTGCTAGATAAAGAAGGTCCTTTACTAAGGACCTTGCCCCTACCCTAGTGTAGTGCTGCAGTGGTGGTTTAAAAGTTTAGTAACCACTGATTTGGCCAAGTGGTGCCACCAGAATCACTGTCTAATGGAGTCAGTATTGCCACACTTCTTGGTGTGTTTATCAGCAACACCAGGAGCCTCAAGTTTCTCCTTGCACATTGCTAGAATCTGTTTGCTCTTTTAAAACAAGAGTGCAGTGTAACAGTAACAATATTCTGTTCCCACGACCTCAGTAGCTACACAGCAAACAGTTTACACAGCTCTTGAGACCACTGCTCCTCAACAGGCATAAAATAGAAAGCCGCTTCCATGGGAATATGCGTTCTAGCTAGCTCAGCATCAGGTGCTTGTACCATATAACAAATGCCCTCCCAAAACCATACCAGTCTCCTGTTATGCTCCTGATCTTTTTTAATAAGGCCAACAAGAAGCTCTTGCTTCTTCAGAGCTAGTTGAACCTGCAACATTAAAACAACAACAGCTAATTAGTTCATCATTCTGCGGGACAGGGAGTGGGATGCAGGAGTTTTAAACATTGCCCCTTGCTCTGGTTTGTTTTTTTCTGTTGAGAACTACCATGCATATTGTAGAATTTTCTATCTAGAATTTTAAACTAAAAGGCTGTTCAGAATGCTACCAAATGCTTTACAAAAGCAATAGCAATCCCAGGTAGTACTAAACTGGTGCTAAAAATGAACACAGCTGATAAAATGTTGAGGCCCTCATCGAGGTAAGGACATCCTTATTGAACCATGCTCAGATCTACATCCTTTCATGCTGTGCTTTGGCTGTGCATGGGCCCTGTTTATGCTGCACGCAGGATGATCTTCTGATGCAGTACAAGCTGCTGGCTGTTCTACCAGAGGTACTGTCCCTGCGATGCTTAAAAGGTAAGAAAAAGAACACTCACTTCATTTTGGAATTTTGCTCTGGTTCTGCCAGAAGCTGGTTTAAGTTGTTCAGTCTGTGCAAGCTGCTGCTGCCACATTTTTTTCATGGTAGGGTGGGAAATATGCAGGTGGGGAAACTCTTCCAGTAGCTGGAGTAGGAGATCATCATCTCTTACTTTCACTACAAGGTAGGGACAGATGTAAGCAATAAATTCCTGGAGAAACTCTTCCAGACAGTGTCAGCCAAAGTTATGAAACAGTTGAGACTGAACACTATACAATCTACCCCCAGGTTAAACCCAGCAGGACATAACATCAGTCTGTCAGTACAGCAGTGGAGAAAATAATCCTGAGGTTTTGTTAGTTTCAGTTTTGTTTTTGTTTCTGCTGAAGAATTACTTCTCTAGCACAGACATTATTTCCCTCCCACCACCACATCTCCTTCTGTCTTCAAATGGTTCTGACCATCACTAATCAGTGATTATCTGTCTCTCACTCACTGGCTGCAGCAACTTAAAATAGCACTAATACAGCAACAGGGACAGATCCAGGTCAAGTAAACAGGTAGAAAATAAACTGGTTTGCAACCAGCTCATTTCCTTTGTGCTTTTGATCTTTCTGGCAGGAAAAGATGGAGGGGGGTCGGGGGGGGTGAAGCACATGGGTATTTACCAAGTATAAAGCTCTTTAAGCACTGAAACAGAATAAGGCAGTGTACCTGAGCAGCCCTCAGACATGCAGGATTAGAGCAGGATCTTGGCATGAACATGGCATGAATGCTGTTTGCCAAACCTGAGTCTGTGATTTGCCTGTTGGCTGTTCTCAGGGCATCACTTGTTCAGCAAAACCAGTGGCAGTGCTAACTCCACCATGAAAAGATCTTGAAAGGGAGATGATAGCAACTGACAGGTTCTGCTCTATTACCTGTATGTGGCTCAGCACCAGCCCACACAATTTAAAGGCTAACTTTTCTGTCTGATATAGGCTCAGGAGAAAACAGAAAACAAGAAAAAAAGACTGAGCTCAGACTATAGTGGAGCAAACACAGATTAGCAGTAATGGAAACAAGCCTTGAATATAATCCAAGGGATTTTAAGGAAGTAGCAAATGGGTCAGAGTTTTGCTTGTGCCTTAGTGGTTTACGTTTACTTAAACATTACCTCCCCTAATACAAATCCAGATGTATAGAGGTCGTAAGGGGGAAAATGCTACAGCTGCCTGGTATATGTTGGACTGATGCCTTTATTCTTGGGAGTTCAGCACATGCTTTCAAAAGATGCCAGTTTTCCACCAAGTATAGTTTTGCAGTTCTTACTTAGAGCTGCTTTCTTTGGCTTCACAGTCCCTCGTTTTGGAATCCACTGGCTGTGTTTGGGATTCCGAGGTGTGGTTTTTCTAGAATAAACTTTCACTGGCTGAGGCATTTTTGGAGGTTCTTGAAAGATGTTTTCTTTGTGTTCTTGTTCCTTAGAAGCAGATGTAAAACAGATGGAGAACAGGTATGAGAAGGGGGAGACACAGAGTTGGAATATCAGAACTTAAATGTCTTTGAAAGTTCAGAATGAGAATTTGGACATATTGGATTCTCCAGAAGGCCAGAACTTACCAAATGCAGGTCAGGGTTCAAAGAAAGGTTAAATCTCACTATTGCATAACCTAAGCTCTTCTGCAGCACTTAACATGACTGCAGCAGCCTGTTGTTGACATTGGTACAACAGAACTTTCGGCTGAGGGTCTTTGCTGCTCCAGTAGTAAGAGAGGAGCAAAACTCCCTTTGCAACATTAGAGCATCACCCTTGCACAAACCCAACTTTTTGAGAAGTTAAAGACCCGGACAATGTCAAGCAGATTGCCTGCAGTGTGTAGGAGTTCCAACCTTACTTCCATAGCTGTAGGGATGTTGTGTGTGAAGTGTTCCATCTGTGGGGAAGTTGTGGCCAGTCTCTGGAACCTATCTCCTTGCTCGCTTCACTGAGTGTCTTGAAGTTACCACTTGGTGTGAAAAGCATTGTGGTTAGAACAAGTATTCTTAATACACTCAAGTGCTGAAACTTGTAAAAGTACTTGGCCTTTGGTTCTACTCAGCTCAGGAAAAGCTGTCCTCCTCTTTACTACTTCAGTAGTATAGAGTGCTATAATTATGACACAGGAAGTCAGAGGTTTTGCACCCAAAAGATACATCCAGTGCCTGGAGAGATCATCCAGACAAATTTAAAACCACCAACAGCACAGTGCATCACATACCACTTCCTTGATGCCTTCTCTCAGCTTGGAAAGTCTAAGCTTCTCTGTAGCTTCATAAGTTCTTAGTTCATCTTCATAAACTTTTCTAACCATCTAGAAAACAGAATTAAGAGGACTCTTTAGAGAAAAGAATCAGTCCCTATGAACACCTCATTCACTTGTTCAGTGTGCGAGTCAAACCTTCCACTTCAAACTCTCTTTTTTGTGCAAAATGTACGGTTTAGGTGTTTTCCTCAGCATTCTACAGGTACAACAGTACAGCTGCCCCATTAAGCAAAAGTATTCCATTTTGGTAAGAATGACCAACAGCTCTGATCTAGCAATTACCTTTGCTTTTTTTGTGCTTTCATCCCTTTCCCTTTGCAACTGGCTGCGTATTTTCCTTACTTGGCCTGTTCCATTGCTGCAAAGTTTATGTTCCAGCTCAGAAGAGAGCTGATGTTGAGATGAAGGTGAGGATGGAGAAAGGGATCGTGGCCTGCTTTGGTACTTCAGATGTGGTGTGTCTGTAAGGTGAAAGGTGATTCATTGAGTGTTAAACAACAAAAACCCTCCAGTCAAACATCAAGAAAAAAATTCCCCCAGAAGCCCAGACAGAAGGGGAGTAGAAAACAATCAGCACAAGTCATAAAAAGCTAAAGGCTTTGCTTCTTGACTTCTCCCTTAACTTGCCTTGCTCAGCTTTCCTTCGGCGACAGTCCATGACGCTGTCACTGTGCTGAGAGAGGCTGTCCTCATCTGTCAGCTCAGCTTCTCTGCTGTGCCTACCCAAAGCTCTCTCTGACATCTGTTGGATAGAGTGGTGGGGGTCAGCCTGAGTACTTCATTCAAACTGTAGAACTGTGTTAGTTGCAGATTTGCTTTTCATCACTCTTACATTTGCACTCTGGTTCTCTCCACTGTCAGTACCAAGGGCTGCCTTGCTCAGGTGCCACAGGATGGGGCTCACTTACCACATACAGTTCATGTAAGCGGCGAGACAACTTTTCTGACAGTTCCTGAAGCTCCTGCTCAGACAGCATTTCCTTTGTTGTTCTGTGGGATGGAGACTCTTCAAGGGAATGTGTGGAAGAATTTTCATATCTGCTGTAACAGACAACAGCCAGATTTCATTTCTATTCTGAAACTTGAAGATAAGCATTACCTTGTACAATTCCAGTTCACCTTTTGCATGAGGATTAAGTAGAAGCTGAATGTGTAAACACCCATAACTCTATTTAAGACTACGTATGTATGTATGTCAGGAGAAAGGGGAAATTGTTCTGTTAAAATTAGTCTTCCACTATCGTGCAACCAAGGAGGAAGAGATCTTATTTTTAAGGGGGACACAGGGAAGCCCTGGCTCAGTACCAAATGCACTCACCGTTGCTTTCTAGGCAGATGCTGAGAGTCAGGTCTTGGAGTCTGTGTTACTTGGTCAGCACGCAGTGAGAGTTGATGTGAAGAGGAAGCAGATGAAGTCCCATAAACCCAGGGACCCTAGAAAAACAAAGTAAGAGTAAATGAAGATTTCATTAACATCTTCGGAGGAAAGCTCAGAAGTGCCATAGTTCATGGATGTAGAGAGATCCTACAACAGCTTGTACAGGAGAACAATTTCAAACCCTATGAAATACATCAATGGAAAAGAGGTTTTAGACAGAGACAATGTTTGAAACAGACAATGTAGAAGCTGAAATTATTGGGACAGATGAAGTCTAAGAGTACTTCTTTGTCACTGCAGAAGGAGGAAAAAAGAAGTGTTTTCCAGAGCAGGAAGCTTCCTCTAGAGACATGTTTCTACAAGCACAGAATGGCATCTGCTGAGCTGTTTGTGGGGTTTGCATTACTCAGTTTTTGAAAAGCAAAGGACAAGGCAAGGAAATAAAATGACAGAACATAGGCAGCTCAGTGATCTTTAGGAAGGGAGCAAAATGTGAACAACCCCAGAAAACCTAAATTCTTACTGATTTAGAACACTGATACACTTCAGAGAAGGGATATGACTGTACTCTTGTGTTTATACATCTTGGATTAACCCCAAGATCACTAGCTGGTTGAGATCAATTAGAATTCTGTAGCTACTGGCACTTGCACTTGTTGAAGCAAACACTTGCAGAAAAACTGCCATGACTTGCAAATCACAGTCCAACAACATTGCTTCCCTGATTGGCTATTGACAAAACCCAGCCAAGAGCACAGAAGTGGCACAAGATATCAGCAGAATTAGGCAGAACTCAACAAATACTGACTGAACTTCCACAAATAAGGTAAAGATGCAACATCTACCTTTGCCATGCTGTCCTCAGCATCGTTTGATACCCCCTGGTCTCCCACTGCAGAAGCAGATGACAGGTAAGGGTTAGCCGATGGCATAGACTGCACTGTGCCTGCTCGTGGGGAACAAGTGAAAAAAATTTGATCTGTGGATAGCCTTTGGATCTAAATTATTCACAGGACAGAATGATAAAGCCCCTGTGGCTGCACACTTGTGACATCCATTCTGGTAATTTCTTAGGTTCTGGATGTTCAGTGTCATGGGAATGCTATGGCAACTAGCAAGGTAAGCAGTGTTTCCCAGGCAACTGAAAAAACAAGCACTGGGAACTAGCTTCTAACCCTCTTCATCAACAGCAGCTAATGGCTTTTTCTTAGAGCTGAAGCTGCCTTGTTTGGTCTGTGGTTTTCTGCTCAGAATAAACTCAGCCATGGGATTTATCTTCTAGAAGAGATTTCTGTAGTACAGGCCCACCTTAACTGGATTAACTAAGAAAGGAGTTGAACTGGGGACATGGATTATTTTTCTCCAGCACAGTGAACAGCTTAAGAGTAAAGCTATTTCTGTTTCTCTCTAAAGCAGAGATAGAAACATGAGCTTGTGGCTGAATTTTTAACAAATGGACTAGTTTCAAACCCATGTTTCTTTTAGTGCAAATTAAGTAAATGCAATATGTGACACTTTCCTACGGGAAACAAGCTTCTCTCACCAGGGATTTTCCTTGATAGAGGAAGACTACCAGAAACATCTTCAGACTTTTCTGTAAGCGACTTTCCAAACTGAAATAAAAAGCAACATATTTTCTCTAAATTCACAGGACAGTGTTGACAAGGAAGGTTTGACATCAGGTTTGTCTGCAGATGGAAATCAATGCTAATGGTATAGATAAAGAGACACTGTTTTGTTTACTATATTGTGGGCTGTGCAGTTACTTTGATTATGGGAGATGTGTACTTGTATGTGTATAAAATAAACACAGCCCTCTGATTTCTTCTCTGGCCACTCAGCAAAGAAGGAATCCACAGTCCAAAAATATTTTGAACTGAGGATAAAGTCTGATACATTCAGAAATGTTCTTCAGAGACCAACTACTTCCATTTTGCACATATAGAAGAAGGTTTTAATATGAAAGCAGTACTGATTAGAAGAACCCAACAATTAAAAATCAAAGGATAGGGTTTTACTTACAGTAGGAATTTTCACTTCTTGACTGCTAGTCAAAGCTGATGCCTGGCTGTCTGAGCTCTGATAATCTCTCCATCCAGGACAAGGAAGTCTGGCTTCCAAAGGCTGAAATGGTGGTAGCAAGGGGACAGCTTGCTGTATAGGCTCCCCAAGCTTTGTAGCATTGGCTCTCAGGCTTTCTTTTTGAGGTTCATTAGGACAGACAAACTTCAGAGAGCCTTTAAAGATAAGTAAGAAGAATGTGAAGCTTAAATGTTATTTGTGAAAGCAGAATGTTAGTTTTGTATATTCATAAAAGTATCTAAATATAGAATGTTAGCACCCATCTTTGCTGAGCTGCATAGTACAGTACTGTTAACATTTTCATGCCTTGCAATGTCACTTCCCTTCTCTTTACAGAGATGCACACTGCAGCCCCCACCATGTCTTGTCTAAGAGCACTAGATTTGTCCTGACTGCATATAGATGTAGATGGAGAAGATGGCTACCTCCTGCCAAGCCCTTCACCCCATACACAATCTAGGCAGAGCTGACCTTAGGAAATAGGATTTTGGATGCTAGGATCTTCTACAAGGGCTCTTTACTTTCAGAATTTGTTTATTGCACCACAAAAGGAAAATGCTTTAGCTGAAGCTGGATCCTAGCCAAGTAGAAATACTCTGGGACACTAAAACATAAGATTTTCAAAAAAGGACTTATTTCAAAATACAGCCAAAGTGTATTACATCCACAACTAAGGTTCTTCTCTACAAT
Source organism: Melanerpes formicivorus (assembly GCF_026170545.1). Classification (NCBI taxonomy): domain Eukaryota; kingdom Metazoa; phylum Chordata; class Aves; order Piciformes; family Picidae; genus Melanerpes; species Melanerpes formicivorus. The sequence goes on along the minus strand of NW_027142373.1, from coordinate 3,606,764 downwards.
ACCTTAATACCCATCACTCCTTAGCTACCAGAAGCATGAATGCTTACCATCTTCCTTTTCCTTTACAATGGCCCTTTCCATTTCACAGAACTCTGCAGGCAATGCTGCAACAGCCTCAGAGGTTTTACAGTCTTCCATTCCCTTTTCCTTCTCTGCTGGTAAAAATTCAGGCAACTGGAATTCTGGTGTTTGGAAAAGATTAAGAACTATAAAGCATCTTGCTATGAACTATTTGGAGGGCCAGTTTTCATCTTTATTAATCATTTGGTGTTAACAATCCATACCATGATCAAAATAAGTCTGTTAAATTTATGCATCAATCCAATATTGAATAATTATGTTCAATAAGAATATAATAGTATTTCTTTCTGCCTCTATTTGGAGAGATTGATCACCAATAAGGAGTATTTTCATAGGAAAAGAGGAGTGGACACCATTTAAGTAGTCTGCACAGTATTTGTTCCAGAGCCACCCAGAATGTTTAAGTGGCATGCACTCCTAAGAGGTGTTCTTTAAGAGTGGACTTAACTAGTCTCTTTACAATCTAAAATAACACATTTTACACTACAATAAGTTAAATTAATTTAAGGTTTCAGAATTTTCTTATCCTGTTGAACAAAATAAAAGTGCCTCTGTAAACTGAATTAGAAGTCAAAGGACAAATCTTGATCTAAATAATGGAGCTCAAGAGGCATGAATAAGTGTCATGAGGTCTGTGGTGACAGGTTGGACTCGATGAACCTCGAGGTCTCTTCCAACCTTAGCAATATTGTGAATACTTTAAGAAAATGTAACTTAAGCAAGATCAACCACAGGTATGTTTGCTGACTGCTGGAGTTTTTTTGGGGGGTGGGTTTTCTGTAAAACAATAGCTTAAAATCAACTGTTTGTTTTTTAAAACATATTTCTTTTGAAGGAAAAAAAAAAGCCCAGAAATATTACTACAGATTAATTTTTTTCACTCCAACTCACCTTCCTCTCTCTTGGAGAATGAATGAGCAGTATCTCCAAGCCTGATTAATTCACTTGTAGATTCGGATCCATCTACATCACAAGATGGAACAAAAAATTCTGACTCGGACCTAAGAGGAACATAAAGGCAGAAAATATTTAGCCTCAAAATCTTTGCCCCTTCAGTCCACAAGGTGGAGCTGCAGAAGAGTGGCAACTCTGCTTCAGGCTATCAGAGTGGAGGACAAGAGAGACGAACTGCTACAGAACAGACTGGTGCAGAAGTCACGAAGGTAAATCAAATGCAGTCCAACTAAAATACAGCAATTTAAAACTGAGACAACGTTTTCAAGTTGTTCCATTACATATGTGAAGTAAACTTAAGGGAAACAAAATGCCAGCTGCACTCTTCAAAAGCAGAAAGCGTTCTGGAGCTACTTTTAGCCCCTTTGCCACCTTGCTAAAGGACATGTGATGTATGTAATCAGTACGTTTCCTACTTGCCATAATAGTTTTCCTACAGATACACAAATGGATAATCAATCACTGTGGGAGTGCAAACGTTCATAACTATTCTTACCCTGATGAGGATGTTGATGGTTGGGTAAGGTGACCAGCACTGCTTTCCAGCTGCTCTAGAGGTGCAATAGGAATTCCATTATCAGATAGTAGATGTGTCTCATCTGTTAATAATGAAGAGGCAATTACTTTCAGGAAAACTACTTCTTAACTAACAGGTATTATTGCCAATATCATTAGAAGAGTTTAAGTGCAACAAAACATTACAATGAGGTGTAAAACGATGACATTTAATGCCTTCAAAACAAGGTTTCAGAGAGTTTCCATCTTCCAAGAGATGCAATTCCTTATAGCTACTAGTGAGGAGAACAGCAAAGAAACAGCATTTATCTATTAAGGGGGCTGTATTCCATCCATGAACATCAAGAATTATGTTCATGAGAACCTAACAAAGTCCTCAGCAAGATACCTTGAAAGCAGAAAAAGAGGAAAGATGAACTGTCCATAATATGGCAGTAACAAAACATCTTTTAAACTAGGACATCTATCTACTCACCTCCACTTTGAGAAGAAGATTCACTGGCTTCTTCTGTAAGATACTCTAACAAGCCATCAAAAATTTCAAGGAGGTTTCTGATAGATTCTCTTTCTCCTTTCACGATGTTCTCACCTTAAGAGAAGGTACTGCCACATATTAATAATTAGTAGTGCCACATAGGAATTATTACTACTTCACAGAATAAAAATTCTCAGAAGTGGAAGTTTTCTGGAGAAGACTGCTTGGAAAGTCTTGGGAGGATGTCAGGTGAGGAAAAAAAATGGTCACTCATTTGTGGGTAAAGTAGCTTAAACATTTTCTAAAGTTGCATCTTTTCAGTTCTAGTAAGTCTAAATTTATTGACACTATGCCTGCTTACACACAGATATAAATTGGGAGTAGTTGACATTTAATATTCTCTTATACATAATAGCTATAGCATAAACCCCATCTGTGGACTGGCAGGCAGGATAACAAATCTCAGCCATAGTGTTCAGAAAGAGATAGTTCATATCAAGCAAGCAATTCTCATTCTTTGCAGGCTATGTTATGAAGATAATACTCAGTGAAAGCTATTATCTGTATAAAAAGGACAGACACCACATGTTAAAAGTCATTACTCACCAACTTCTTGGTGAGTAATAAGCTTGAGATTCAAGGCTCAGGTTTTAAAGCTCAGCCTCCAGGCTTGAGCTGTACACAGAAAAATACTGAGCCAGTAATAGACTTCAAGTAACACTTCAGCAGATAAGTAGGTTTCACTGCTAACTTGAACATTTCTTGCAGGTCCGTGTCATACAAGACACCTTTTGTTTATTTTCTGCTTGCTGTTCAAGTTTATAGCATGATGTCCAAAGTAAGGGTTCAGTGCTTTGATGATATTCACTACAAGAAAAAGACCTTTCATGTAGGTATGAAGTATGTTTTATAACATATGGCTCTTGTGAAACGTTCAAATTAAACCCACTGATACTCAGATGGTGTTTTTCTACAGCAAAATATGCACTTACCAGTGATGTGAGACAGGCTGACCTGCAAATAGTCCAATGCCAGGGAATCTATTACTGCTTGTACATTATGTGCATCATCCTCTTGGCTTCTAGGAGTAGTTATGAAATCTATTTAAAATAAATAATTTATTTTAGGCTATCTGGATGGATAGATTATTGCAGATAATTTGACTAAACTGCTTGACCTTTCACATACAAGTTAGTGTTTTTCTCAGTACTTTGTGTTCTTGGTGAAACCCCCAACTAGCCTGTGTTTGTATGAAATCTTCTATAAATACTGAGTACAAACATAGAGCATCCCCTGGAAGATGTGAGGGGTTTATCAATGAAGTACTGAATTCAAGAATAAAGACTACCTCATTATTTTGACTCCTTCACTCCCAGTACACACTTCAGTTCAGCCTGTCAAACTGTAATTGCAGTTTATGTTAAGGTCTCTATCCCCTTCCAGCTACTATGATAATGAATTAAAAGCAACATGATTTTTTAGTTCTGGGCTTATAATTAACATGACTTCTACCACTAAAAGCTGCCAGCTACCTCTTGCAGTTGTCTTCTGAAGTAGACCTGACTGTTCCCAAACACAATAGTTTACCATAAAGCAAACAAAAACATTATTGTACAGCCCTGCTTATTGCTGTCACTGAAATCAAATGGAACTGAGTTAAAACAAGAGTTAAACCACACCTGAGCTCTTAGCAGACTATACGTAGGAGTTTATGAGAACAGGCTTCAATATTAACACTTCTTTGAGATAAAGGAGGCAATTGCCACCTCTTAAAGGTTTTGTCCCTGTGAATGGCCGTCAAGATGTAATTTACAAGAGAAAGATTCCTTGTATTCCCCTCACAAAACAAAACCAGAAACAACTGACCGCTGTTATCTTAAATGTTCTTAAAGAATGTCAATCAGTCTTTGGAAGGACACAAATACTTTTAAAACCCTACCTCTCTAAGAAGCTTTGCAAACTTGAATTTGTACATTATGAAATATACAGGTGTACACACACACACAGTTTACAAATTATTGTTCCCACCTGGTACTTCTTCTCCTAATATTGACTCATACAGATGAACAAACATATCAACACCACATTCTGTGAGATTACTTATATGATGGTTTATGCGACAGCTCCTTAAAAGCTCATTGGCAACATTAACCCAATCTGTTAAGAAGCAAAACATATTAATGTCAGAACCAAAAGACAAAGAAACAAAAACGCAGTTAGTAACAGTGGAAGATGGAACTCATTTAAGGGTATTTGGCTCCACCCTCTGTGGTCAATACTAGTTGTGCTATCCCAATTATCCAAAATACTGACTGTGTTGTATGCTTTCTGCTCCATGCTTTGGTTACTTCAGATGGAAACATGGACAGTATGTGAGAAATGATACACACCTGTACCTGGTTCAAGCACACAGTCAGGGTACAACTGAACTTGAGGGCTGAAGCACCACAGGCTGGGCAGACTTTTTTTTTTTTGCTTCCACATAGTATAAAACATTTTTTTTGCCTGTCTGCAGAGCCAGGACTTCCAAACCTTGAAGGACTTAAAATGGGCTCTGACTTATCTTTTATCGAGAATCAGAAATTACATATACTTTTCTGAAACATACGAGCTTCTCCCTACAAACGCAGTTCTCTAGTACTCTTAATAACACTGCTAATGCAAGTATTCTTTGTGAAAGCTAAATTCAAGGACTACTTTTATTAGTTCACTGTTTAGGGACTAGAAGACCACGGAGTTAGTCCCACCATCTTCATGCTATGTTGAGCACAAGAACATATATGCATGAACAGCCTGGTTTTCCCAAACGTTGAGTCCTGAATTCCTTGGCAGCCATTTCAAACATCAAATTGGAAGAACAGAAGCCTTTGTTAGTCTATGATCTCTTCCTAAGTTTAGATTTCCCCCTTGCGTGTTGCTTTCACAAGCAACGCAGTATTTTAAGAGATATTATGTAAGGACTTAGAACAAGTCACCTCCAGAAGGAAAACAAAGTACATAATGAACACAACAAATTAATTTGTAAAATGTTTACATCTCTGTACACAAAAAGTATTTATTTCACATCACTCTTCACTTGGTTGCAGAAACCACTTTACCCTAGCATTTCAGGTGTATGAAAGCTTGAAGTAGCATCTTCTGCACCTTAGGCTGACACATCCAGAAAACTTCAGCTACTCTTAATGTCCAGTGTTACCAATTTAAATTAATTGAGGGGGGTGGAGCAAAGACAAGGGGTGGGAGAAGTGGAAGTTAACAGAGATTTAAAAGTCACAAGACAAAAAAAAGGCATTTTTAAGGAAAGGTGCATCTGAATAAGGCGGTGTTGCCGAAGAGCGCAATAGAATGGCAAGGCAGCGGGGAGACAAGGCCGCCCCCCACCTCGCCCCCACCTCTGCAGGGCACGAAAGCCGACAGCTCCTGCAGCACTCACACCTGTCTCACCGCAAGGCCCCACAGCACAGCTGGTGGAGTGCGGGAAAATGAGTGAATTCATGAATGAGAGGTACCCGCGGGCCGGAGCTCTTCTCAGGGGCCCGAACACTGCTATCCCTACCTCTATCCTCAGCGCTGCCCATGGCTCGGCGCCTCAGGCAGCAACGGACGGCGAAGAAGGCCCACTCGGGGAATTTAAATTACACCGCCGCGCTGATTGGGCAGGCTGCGCCGGAAGGGGCGGGGCTTCTGCGGACGGTGCCGGGCAGGTCGCTATGGAAATAGGACGGGAGCCCGTGTCTCTAAGCCGCGCGGCAGGTCACATGGCCTCATGCCCTCCACGCTGCCTAGGGTGGGCTCACGTGATGCGAGCCCCTCGCTGTGGCTGCCTGTTTCCCCGCGCCCCACCCATCGCGGGTCCCGAACCGAGTCCTGCGTGGGGCCGGTCCCTTCCCCTCCCCTCGGAACCACCTGCCTAGCTTGTGCCACCTCCCCTTGCCCACGGCCCAAGCCCCGTGGGCTGAATTCTCCGCCCAGGGCCAGGGTCTGGCCAAGCAGTGTGTCGGCTGCTAGTGGTACAAAATGGCGGTGCGATTACCGCTGCGCTGTGAGGCGGTGACTTGCTCACAGCGGTTCCGCCTTCGTCACCCAGAAAGGAAAACAACCGGTTGTTTGCGTTTTCACAAGCAAAATAGGCTAGGGAGAAGGCTGTTCTCTGGCGGGGGTGGAACGGGGGAAAGTTCTAGCACTTGACTTTGCCTGCCGGGCCTGGGCTGTTTGCTGATGGGCGGAGGCGTATTTACTTTAGCGTGGTTGTTGTGCAGCTGGGGAGTCCGTGTTACCTCTGCAGCTGCTGGGCGTTTGAGTAGGAAATAGGGGTAACCTGATAGCTTTTGTGTGCAGAAGAGATGTTATTTAGAAGCGTTTGTCTAGCGAGCCTTCCTCTAAGCTGTTAGCATGCAGGTGTTTGGAGATACTGGGTGGTGAAAGTGTATTGTCTTCTTTAGGAAGTAGTAGTGTCCCGTGGTTCTTATGAATTACGGAATTTTCATCATGCATCAAGTCACACAAAACTAGAAATAATGGTGGCCCCTGTCCTTAAATTCCTTAATCATGACAGCAAAAGCTGAGACCCTAGTTATGACTGCAAGAACAATGACAGCAAGTAAACATCAGTGACACTGTTAGCCCTAACAGATTATGGAATTTATATATATATATATATACACATATAAAAAAACATTTTGGTACTACTGAAATGAATAGCAGAAGGGGGACTTTGGTGTTTAAGAGGGTGGAACACAAAAATGAGCAAGTTTTTTTCAAAGAGGAAATCAAAAGGAGTGACTTGCAGACTAAATGTGTGCAGATGAGACACAAACAAGGTTTTTATTCCGTCTTTTAAATTCTTCAAACTCTTAACAAGATTAAACAGCACCCTAACAGGAAATACCGGGTTATATACAAACAAATAGGCAAAAGCAAAATTTGTGTTAAGCTAAATGTAAAAAGGCTAGAAAAGATCAGGCAAAGTTTGCTTTGTTCAAAGACTTTGTAAAAACCTTTTTCAGACTCATCAGAAGCAGGAAGGCTATGGGGTCAGTAAGTATTGAGTGTTAAAAGGAGTATTTTTGGAGAAAACTCTTTTAACAGGCTGTATTAAATCAGTTAAAAAAAAGGGGGGTGTGGGGAATCATTAGGAATTAATACACAAAGGATCAAAAACATCTTTATGCCTTCATTATGTCAATCTGCATGGAGCCCACACCCTGAACACCTTGTACGTTTCTTGTCAATAAAGAGAAAATGGCAAGGATAATCAGAAGTGTAGAACTGCTTTTAAAGGAAAAGATTAAATCTCGGGTTTGGTTTGCAAAGGAGGTGACTTAGAACATATTATTGTGCATAAAGGGTATAAATAAATAAATAGAAAATTATTACTCACCATTTTTACTGCTCATTTTGTTTCATGCCCCTTGTTCTTACCAGGCAATGCACTGAAAATGAAAGGAAATGTTTTTCAGGTTGCATACAATTAAATTGTGAATCACATTGTCATGGTATCTTAAAAGCTAAGAGCATAAATAGAACAAAAAAGGGAAGAAATGGCCATCAAATACAGTTATTTTTGTCTCAGAAAGCCTTAAAGCAAGAATTGCTAGAAGGTGGGAAGATATAAATGGAGTGTTGTTATGGCACTTCTCCTTCCTTATGTTGTTTTCATTTGCATTCATCACTACATGTAGCAGGTGGTCTGGCAATATGGCTGCTTGTATTTTATGCTTCGAGCTTTACCTTTTCTTTTGTGTGCTTAAAGCTCCAGGAAGCGAAGCAAAGCCTTCCTCGAGCTAGCAAAGCAGGCAGATAAACAATACAGTAACCAGTTCAGCTATTTCATGTTTATTATACTTGTGCCCTGTCCTGCAGTGCACTGGTGCACTTGTGACCTTTGAATTGCTTTACTAGCCACATTGTGGCATTTTAAAGGATAAAAATAGTAACTATTTCCAATCACATGTATTTAGAAAAGGCAACGGGTAACAAGTCTAAAAGCACCGCTCAAAGTAGCATTTAATAATCAATCTGCTAGAGTGATTATGTCCAACCTGTTGTCAGCATGAGGATCTGCACATCTAACCTCTTCAGTCTCTCGAAAATCCCAGGTGGGTATGTAGCTGCAGCTACCATTTTTTCAAGTTTTACTTAAAACATAGCAACTCCACTTAAGCTTGTAACTTTTATGTTGCAGCACTTGCAGCAGGCTTTCCACAAACATTTCACCTGACCTAACTGTGAAGCTTTGAGCTTTGGGAAGTTCACTGGGAGAACCTGGGTTCCCTCCTTGTTCCACCAGCAAGGCCCACACCAAAGCACACTGCCTCGCCGCTGGTCCTGTGTGCCAGCCAGGAGCCGAGTGGCTCTTCGGAAAAACCGAGAAGTCGAAAGGCATCAAGCTCGCTTATCGAAGGCTGGACTGGGGGATGAAATAAGCGCTCCCGCCTGGCCAAGGTCTCTTGGGCAAAACAAGAGGCCTCAGCTGTGGGACCCGACAGCGCCAGTAGGCCGCGGCCTGCCAAAGGCTCTGTGCGGGCACGGCCGCTCGCACCCTCTCCTGAGTGGGCGGAGCGGGAGGAGGGGGAGCGCGGGCCTCCAGGGGCGGGGCGCTGCGGGCAGTGACGGCAGCGGAGGCCGCGCCCCAAAGAGGAGGAGAACTTCCGGCTGCGAGCGCAGAAGCCGGTCAGTCGGCTGAGCCGTGGCCCCGCCCACACGGGACGGGGCGGGGACTGCGGCCGTCTTGGGCCGCTTGCATAACGAGGGGTGGGCTCTGCGCCTGCGTCACCAGTCGGTTCCCAGCAGCCCCCGCGGCCCCTTATATAACCGGCATCCGGTCGGCGAGGCGCTCTACATTTAGTGCCCCCACCAACGGCGCCGGATCCTGTGCTACTGTTCGCCACCCTCTTTAAGTGACCGGGATCGTCTCGCCCACCGCCACCATCACCATGCCCGGGTATTCCAGCGAAAGGGATAGAGGGTGAGTCCGGGGGCCCGGCCGGCGCTAGCCGCCGCCAGCATCCGGACTCTTAGAGCGACTGTGGGGTTCTGGTCGTTGTTTTTGAGCTGCTTAAAATGGCGGCGACTGGCGGGGGATGGGCCTTGGAGCCCTTCTTCTCAGCTTTTGTCGCCTGGAAGTCTCCGTAGCTTCGCGAGGGGAGGCCGGGGGTGGGGATCTTGGCTTTAGGAGTGGTTAAAGCTGGTGAAGGCGGCCACTGTGTGTGGGTGGCCTTATAGTCCGGATCGGGACTAGGTCCATCCGGCCGAACGAAGTCCCCTACTTGTGTGCGACCGCTTCCGAGGGGCGCGGGTTGTGTTTTTTTGTTTTGTGTGGGAATTTTGGTGGCTTCCCCCTCCCCCCCCCCCCGTTTTTTTTAACCTTTTCCGTGGCGAAGAGTATCTCTTCCCACACCCCGGGGACGTATCCCCGAGTATGGATGGTCCATGCTGAGCTCAATTATTTTTCCCCCGTCTCCGTCCCCCCGTTTCACACCCCACCCCCCCCACCGGTCAGTGGGGGTAGGCTGGGGAGCGGCGGTCTGGCTGGAGGTTTGTGGGTCAGTGGGTTGGCCGGGTTCTTCGTCGATGCCGAAGCCTTGGGGAGCTCTTGATAGGGCGGTTCCCTTTTCCTTCCTCCCTTCCCCCTCACAAGGGACGGCTCTTGCTGCTGCTGGCAGGAGCCGGCCGGCTCCCGCTTTGTGTTGTGTAAGCGGATGCTAATGGCCGGCCCCGCCATGCGGTGACTGAGGGGAAATCAAAATGCCGGCTGCTGCTGCCTTTGTTCCTCCTCCCCCCGCCCAGCTCAGGCTCTAAAATGGCAGCGGCTGGAAAATGTGGCGTAGACAGAAATGAGAGACAAAGGAAACAGCGCTGGCAGGAAGCAGCGGCCACTCAGCCAGGTCCCCTCTGGGAGCGCTGTGTTGTGCTGGGAAGGATCGTTCCCAGCGCCTTGCCCCGCCAAATTGGGGAGCAATCGGGGCCGGGGAAGCAGCCCCATGCTGGAATCCATTTTAGCGGCGCTCAGCGCAGGGCTTAGCGTTGCTTGAAGCTGCGCCTGGGGGCTCCGGGGCGAGCTTTCGAAGTGAGCCTTTTCTGAACGGGGGGACCGAGCCTAAAACGTGAGCTTAAAATTCACGGTCCCTTAAAGTCTGGTTATTGAGAGAAGTCTGTCTTTTGGTATACAAGAAAAGGGTTTATGTGGGAGTTACCGCGACATTTTGTGACGGCTCCCGCCCGCTTTCTGCAGCCTGACACAGTGGCAGTGCCGCTTGGGTGGGAAACCATTTTAATCACGGGGCAGTACAAAGGTTTTCATGTCTTTACTTTTCCTACGTTGTAACTGGCCAATAGGCCTTTCAACTTCATCTTAAGGAAACTGTAAAGATGTGTTTTTTTAGCGTCTGAATATGAATTGTAGCTAAGTAGATTGTGGCATCTGCGATTTCTGTGTTTTTTGAAGATTCGGCATCATGTAGATGAGGCTTAAAAATGTGGAGCTACAAGATGGATTGCAGACGTAATGGTTAAGTTGTATAAAGAGCAAAATGTTTCTCTTGGAGTCAATGTTATAATGTTATTTAGGTTTGGAGCTCCCCGTTTTGGAGGAAGTAGAGGTGGACCTCTGTCTGGGAAGAAATTTGGAAACCCTGGGGAAAAACTTACCAAAAAGAAATGGAATTTAGATGAACTGCCCAAATTTGAGAAGAACTTCTATCAAGAACATCCTGATGTAGTTAGGCGTACTGTGGTATGTATCCTGTTTTAATCTTGTGCAACAGTAAACACAAGTGCAAACATGCTGAGGGTCATGGGGCCCAACAGGCATGTGGCAACTTAAGTGTGGCTTTGATATCAAGGCTTATTTCCAACAATATTTTTGTCTTGCAGCAAGAAGTTGAACAGTACAGAGCAAGCAAAGAAGTTACAGTTAGGGGCCATAACTGTCCAAAACCGATTATAAACTTCTATGAAGCTAACTTTCCTGGTAAGTGAAGATTAATATAATGGGTGTTCTTCCAGGCTTTAAGATGAAGTCAAAATTACTAAACCTCTATTTTCTCTTTAAGCAAATGTTATGGAAGTAATTCAGAGGCAGAACTTCACTGAACCAACTGCTATTCAAGCACAAGGCTGGCCTGTTGCGTTGAGTGGATTGGATATGGTTGGAGTAGCACAGACTGGATCAGGGAAAACACTGTCTGTAAGTTTTGGTTGTAGCCTGGAATACTGCAGTGGAAGTATGGCCTGGCTTAATGTGGGCTGAACATTTTTGGGAAGAGATTGTAATAGACTTCTCTTTTTTCCAAACAGTACTTGTTGCCTGCTATTGTGCATATAAATCATCAGCCGTTCCTGGAGCGAGGAGATGGACCTATTGTAAGTACTCCTAAATGAAAGGGGATCTTGAATTTCTGAAGAATGTACTTTTTTTACAGTCCAATTGCACATGCTCCTAAGAGTGCAGAGCTGTGTTGTTTTTTAGTGTGACTAAAGTGGTTCTGTGTTTTGGTAGTCTCTGAAACACATGCTGTAAGATTAGATTGGATTGTCTTTAAAACTGTATGTAATGGAGGTAAGTGTCCTCTGGAAGCCACTGGCTTTCAGATGCCTTACCACACAGCATAGGTCAGGTTTTGGTGGTAATGGAGATGGTAGGTAATTTAGCTTGCTGATTTGGGCTACTTTAAATCCATATTAGTCATTCTGGCACTGAAGGAGTATATGCTGACCTTTAAATTTAAAATAAGTACCAAGACTAGAAGCTTCAGGTAGGTATTGAACTAAAACCTCGGCATTTTACTTTTAGTGTCTTGTGCTGGCACCAACTCGTGAACTGGCTCAACAAGTGCAGCAGGTAGCTGCTGAATATAGCAGAGCTTGTCGTTTGAAGTCTACGTGTATTTATGGAGGTGCTCCAAAGGGACCACAAATTCGTGACTTGGAAAGAGGTATGGATAAGCCTTGATGCATCTCTGAGGCAATGTGAAAATTACTTCATCTAAATTCAGCAATTGGCTTTTAGGTGTGGAAATCTGCATTGCAACACCTGGAAGACTTATAGACTTCTTAGAAGCTGGAAAGACCAATCTCAGGAGATGTACTTACCTTGTCCTTGATGAGGCTGACAGGATGCTTGACATGGGATTTGAACCTCAGATCAGAAAAATTGTGGATCAGATTAGAGTGAGTATGATTCGTTCGTGCATTTATCACTACTGGTAGAAACAAATATTCATCAAAGCAAGGGCAGTGCAAGGAACATCTTTAGACTTACCTGGGTAGATTTTTTTTTCTAAAGGTGTTTGGCTTAACTGTATACTGAGCTTGTGCTGACATAGTTTACTTCTCCAGCCTGACAGGCAGACTCTGATGTGGAGTGCCACATGGCCAAAGGAAGTAAGGCAGTTGGCTGAAGACTTCTTGAAAGAATATGTGCACATCAACATTGGCGCACTGGAACTCAGCGCAAACCACAACATTCTGCAGATTGTGGATGTCTGTCATGATGTGGAGAAAGATGACAAGTAGGTGGTCAGTGTTGGGGCAGAGCATTCAATGTGGGGTTTTGATGGTTAGGTTTTTAGTTGATGAATTGTGAAACAAATTTAAGACCACTGAAAAATAATTCAGGATGTTAAAACAAGTACATTAGAAATTGGTCCCAGCTCTAACCATTATCTCTTTATTACAGGCTTATTCGTTTGATGGAAGAAATAATGAGTGAGAAGGAAAACAAAACAATTGTTTTTGTGGAAACCAAAAGACGTTGTGATGATTTGACCAGGAAAATGAGGAGAGATGGGTGAGTCCCATAGCTGCAGCTTCACTGAGCCACCCTGTGCTCTTGATTCTTCATAAGTCATTTAACCATGGTGTCAAAACTGTCAAACTTAAGTAACACCAGATACCAATTCAAGTTAAAACTAGCAGCTATTGGAATTGGCTAGTTAGCCCTGTCTTCGACTAGTGAAAATACTTGCAGTGGTCTGAGGTCAAAATTCTGTGTTTCCAGGTGGCCAGCAATGGGTATTCATGGTGATAAAAGTCAACAGGAGAGGGACTGGGTTCTAAATGGTAAGTATTTTTGCAGTTGCTACACACTGTGAGCTGGTGCTTAATGAAGAAACTGACGAGCTGCTTGTGTTGCAGAATTCAAACACGGAAAAGCACCAATCCTGATTGCTACAGATGTTGCATCCAGAGGTCTAGGTTAGTACAACTCTGTAATGCCGGTTGCCCAAAGCTTTTTAAAGAAAGTCTATTGCTTTCTTTAACCTCTGCATTTTTCTAAGTTTTCTTCACATAAAGGTGCAGTCTTTGTGGCAAGGCCTAGGCATGACAATCGGAGGACTCGAGGGGGATGGAGGACTAGTGGAAGTGATCGGCTGGCTGCTTCCAGTCAAATAGAGAGGTGAAAGAGCATTGTGTGCCAGTAATCTTCAAAAGGCAAAGATCATCCTTTTAAACTACTACCCCCATAAACTGTTCTCTCATGAAATAAGCAGTTTCATTCACAGTTCACTTTGCCCTGGTATTTCTCTTCTCTCCATGCTTTGCATGATTTGCCATGGTGCAGTACTGTTAGTTTTGTGCATACTGTCTGCTGTGATCTGTGGGTCTTTGAATTTCAGTGAGTTTGCTGAAATGTCGAAGAAAATTATTACAAACTTCAATGTTCAATGAAATTTTTTCAACTTATGAAATGGAGAGAGCAGCTTTAAAATGTACTAAGCCTTGTACAAATTGGTGAGTACTGGCACATGAAATCTGAGAAAAAAAGCCCACCTCTCACTTTAGCCAGCGGGGCAGGAAAGCAATGGCTTTTCAAATGCCTTTGAAAGTCGAAGTTCCTCCACCTATATGTAGTCGTCATGTCGAGACCTGCCAGAGGGGAGACACATTCTCAAGTGAACCCTGGCTTCTTGGAAGTTCTTGCCTAGACAAGACACAGTGCATAAAAACAACTTGGTGACTTTGGGGGGACAGGTATGTTTTTCTTGCAGCTGCGGTTCAAAGGTCTTGGCAAGACAAGCAGTGTGGCCCCTTTTTTTTGAGCTTCTAATGAGTGTGTATGTGAAGGACCTTGTATGTTTTTACTCTAAGGTCCTCAAATGAGCACATGAAGAGGCTGCTGTGAGCTTTAGTGGCCCTACTGCAAGAAGCATTCAGATGTCACTTGATGATTTGTAAAGGGGACTCTTGAGTTGGGAATGACAAGCAAATGCATACTCCTTTATGGTAAGGTTTTGGATCACAGGGTGGGTGATGAGACGGGAACAGACGGAGTGTGCATAACTTTCTCTTCCACAATACTCGTGCAGAAATGGATGATTCTAACACCTGTTCTTTGCAGCCATTATTTCTTTTAAAGTGCTCTTGTCTAATGTTTATCTTCGATTTGGCTGTTGTGGTGTGCAAAACTTTGTACCTTGCTTTTTGCCACACTGCAACACTTTACAGATGTGGAAGATGTGAAATTTGTCATCAATTATGACTACCCTAACTCCTCAGAGGACTATATCCACCGAATTGGACGAACTGCCCGCAGTACCAAAACAGGCACAGCATACACATTCTTTACTCCTAACAATATTAAGCAAGTAAATGACCTCATCTCTGTGCTTCGGGAGGCTAATCAAGCCATCAACCCCAAATTGCTTCAGCTGATTGAAGACAGAGGTTCAGGTAAGTACTGGTCTTGACCAGTGTGTAGCTTTCCTCTTGAAACAAAATGGAAACTCAATGCCACCTCCAACCTCTCTACAAAATGGCAGTGGAAGGTGGTTTAGGTACTAATTTTAGTGACCTGAAAAGAGTATTAACACCAGTAACTAAAAACAACACCTCTATGCACAACTGGACCTGTTGGTGCATCTGTGGCTGGTGCTGGCCAAAGGTGAAATAAAATGCCTCAGGGTCCAGTTCTGTGGCCATCATATGGTCAGGAAAGGTGGGCAATAAACATTATGTTGGCAAGATTAAACTGACTTTGTTGTGACACTATTAGTGGTGTCACAGGGAGGAGAGTATGTGATTCCTCATAGGTTGGACAGCTTTTTCTATCTATAGTCTCCATCTAAGCAGAGTCTAGTTAGCAACTGGAAAGCTCTATAGTAGGTTTGCCTTGCCTGGGGCACAGGGAGTTTTCTTACTAGCTGAACTCACTTAGTGACATGTACAATGCAGCCTTTATGATAACTGTCTTGTCTCTCTTAATAGGTCGCTCCAGAGGTGATCGACGTGACAGATATTCTGCGGGCAAAAGGGGTGGATTTAGTAGTTTTAGAGAGAGGGAGAACTTTGAGAGAAACTATGGTCCAATAGGAAAGAGAGACTTCGGAGCAAAAACTCAGAATGGGGCATACAGTGCCCAGAGTTTCAGTAATGGAACACCTTTTGGCAATGGCTTTGCAGCTGCTGCAGGCATGCAGGCTGGCTTCAGGGCTGGTAACCCTGCGGGAGCTTACCAGAATGGCTATGAGCAGCAGTACGGCAGTAACATCGCAAACATGCACAATGGCATGAACCAGCAGCAGTATGCATACCCTGCCACTGGTGCTGCTCCCATGATAGGTTACCCAATGCCCACAAGTTATTCTCAATAACTTGGTGTATTTAAATGTCAGTTTTTCATAATTGCTCTTTATATTGTGTGTTATCAAGACAGGATAGTTATTTAAGAAATGGGAAATGCAGAAATGACTGCAGTGCAGCAGTAATTATGGTGCACTTTTTCGCTATTTAAGTTGAATATTTCTCTACATTCCTGAAACAATTTTTAGTTTTTTGTACTAGAAAATGCAGACAGTGTTTTCAAAGTAAATGTACAGTGATTTGAAATACAGTAACAGAAGGCAGTGCATGGCCTTCCAATAAAGATATTTGAAGACCGAATTTTCTTTCAGATGGCAATTTTCTCAACATGTGCACAACTTTACATTAATGGAATGTCAAATGTTTTTATATGAAATTCTAGAAAGGTTTCTCAACTGTGTCTGATTAAACATTTAAGCTTATACAAAACCCAGCCTTGCCTTGATTGGGCTAGATTGCTTAGCATGGCAGGCTCTGCTTGGATGGGGAAGAAAATTAAAACTGGCTTCTAAGTAACTTGGAAACAGTGCTCTTTCCCTGTCTCACTAGTGTAGAGCCAGTGTTTGGAAAAGAGCCACTGGAGTAATGGTGTAGCTAAAAGTCTTGCTGACCAAAACTGCAGTGGTGTTGCTAATGAGCCTCTACAAGCGTAGGTAGCGTTTGCAGCACCGTAACTATCTCCTTCACATGAGCATATGTGCAGACTAGGCTTGAGTGTAATGTATCTGCAGCTGTCAGGCCTTGTGATGAGTTGGCATGCAGGCTTACTATGAGCTTCAGAGAAATGGGAAGATCTTAGTATTAAAACTTCAAATTATACTTAAACTGGTATTGAGCAGTGATTTCTTTATGGAAGTGGGGGGAGGGCAGTGGGCTGCTGACCCATGAATGCACTCCATGATTTTTCTTCAAGACTTGTATGTGGAAATGACTTCTCTTGAAGCACTGCCCATGCAGAGTGAAGCAACAGTATTTCTTTGAGGAGCATAGCTGGGATACTCAAGTTTTTGGGTTAAAGGACTTAATGCATTCAAGTACTGTCTATTAAAATTTCAGTGATACTGACTCAGTGCCTTCCTCTCACTTGTTTATCAGTAACTTAAATAGTTTGAAGTTTAACAGTGCTTAACTCCAGCTGAATGTATGCAAAGCTGAATCTGGAAGATTCTGTCTAGGTTACTTTGAACCCATCTGACTTTCACATGTCAGGTCTTTGCTAGTCTGCACTTAGTGATTGTTTTCTTCTGGGGCTTAGGTTATCATGTTCTTAACCATAGCCCAATCTGCCTGTTAATTATGTATTTCTTTTTTCTCTGGTGTTGTCAGTTGATCATAGTTTCTGCGATTATTCACTGTTGCTATGAGAATTTCAGCTGGAGTCCTGAAATACTACCCCACTTGAGTCGAAAGCCGCATCTGTTAGTGCGGAAATTCTTTTACTTTGCCCTGCAGTGTTGCAAACAAGGAAGTAGATAGTTACTTTGATTGTGAAGTTTTCTAGGGCAGTTGCCTGAAACAAAACATTGAAAACTCTTTTAAAAATAGGCTTAAAGCCCCTACACAACCACGTGTAGAAAGCTTATAGCTTGTGAAGTGGCAGTCTGGGGGTCTTAGAACAGTGATGCAGCAGCCTTTATCCCATTAAATGTGAATGGCAGCAGCAACCAGCTGTTAAAGTGAAACCCAGCTGGCTTGTTTGCAAGTCATAGCAGTTGAAAATGTGCTTTGGAAACTTAATCAGGAAGCCAGGGGCAGAGATGCATCTTGGGACTCTTCAGGTTTTTTGAAGGTTATAGATTCTTGGTGGACTTAAGTAGTTTTGGCCAAATTGGCTCCCTCTCAAAACTAAAGTAATTTTGAATTTTGTGTGGAAAGTTCTGTTAAACTTCTGGTCATGTGATGGGAGTTATTGAACTGCTCTTTCTGAGAACATTTAACCAACAAGGCACAGCTGTGAAAAACAAAAACTTAGCTTGCCCCTCCCCGCCCTTTTTTTGGTGTGGTTTCAGAGGAAGTGCCCTCTGAGTAGGGAAGGGGCTTTTTCCACAGTGTAAGGTGGTCACTCCTGCACAAAAAATAAAAATGCTGCAAAAAAATCCACAGGTGCAGTAGCTTTGACAGTGTCATAGTATCTGCACAATCTGCCTTAAAAGTGGAAAAAAATCATAACTAGCAGTACTTCAGCAGCTCCTCCAGCTGACCCACTGGCCTTATTAATGCCTTTAGCTCTCTGTCCTTCTGCCCCGGGGGATCGAGTTGTGCAGTAAACAAGGAGCTTATTCCCCTTCATGAACACTTAACATATATGAATCGCATGACCTCCTCCCACAGTGGTTCCCCTTGAGCTCCTCCTCCTGGCACTAGTACAAAGCCGTGATGAAGCACGTATGGAAATTTCCACTACTCCGCGAGTAGTGCTGGTGAAGAGGCCTCTGCCCCCACTGCGAGCAGAAGGTCCTGCAGGAACACGTTAGCGGGAGCCTGGATCTCCGCCTGGAAAACCTTTGTATTGCTTCAGACCACACTCGGAGCTCTGCGTGGACTTTTCCCCTACAAACCTCTCTGCGACTGTAATGTGTTCCCTTGGCAGCAGGGGTAGGGTCTTCCCCGACACGTGCGAGGGAGCTCAGAGCTACTCTGTCCCGAGAGGGGAGGAGCAGACGCCACCTCTTGACTGTCCCGGCTGCCGCGGCCGGGCTGAAGGACACAAAACAGCACCACCAGGCTTGGCCGCGGGCGGCCTGCCGCCACCCAAGGGGAAGCGGGGCGGGGGCGCATTCTCGGCGGCAGCTCGCCGAGTATCGGCGCGCATGCGCGGTTCCATGTCCCCTCTGGCTGCGCGCCAGCCCCGTTTCCGGCGCGCGCGGCCGTGGCTCATGCGCAGTGCACACACCGCCCGTGGCGGCCATGAGGGAGGTGGGAGCTCGAGAAGATGGCGCTGGGTTGTCGCCAAGGGCGCCGCTGGTATGGCCGCGCTTCTTTGGGGCGGCCCGTGTTGAGGCGGCGGAGGCCCCTTGCTGCACAGGAAGTGGAGGCCGGGTCCCCGGTGCGGCCTTATGCAGCGGCTGGCGGCGCTGAGGCGGCTGGCGGGGAAGAGCTGTTCGAAGTGTGCTGTCGGCAGCACTTCCTGAGGGGCTATGAGGAGCCGCAGCCCTGGCGCTCCTACCTCAGTGGCTGCCACCCTGGCTTTGGGCCGCTGGGCGCGGGGCTGCGGGCCAACCTAGAGGCTCAGTGGTGGGACTCGGCGCTGGCCTTCCGGGAGCAGGTGCTGGCGGTAGATGCCCCACTCCACAGCCCGCTCCCTATCCGCTCCCCGCCGACCGAGCAGAATCCTTGTCTGCTGCACTCAAAGACGCTGCGCGAAGCCTTCCGGGGCGGCCTGTCTGTGGAAGAAGTTCTGGGGAGCGCGGGAATACTTCGTGAGAGCCTGCTTCCCGGTACGGCCCTCTGCTGTCAGCACAGGGGGAGGCGGCTCGGCGCAGCCTGCTCGCCTGCTGACGTTTTCTTTACCGGGAGCGAAGCAGCTGTGTTTAAGGGAATTTTCCAGTTGCGTCGGGGCGCTGGGAAAGTTTCAGCTGCGCACAGTGAGTTGGTGTCATTTTCAAGGTCCTGAGCAGCATGAATGCCCAGGTTTACATTAGGTGCTCGCTCTCCCTTGTAACCTGGGGGAAAGGCACCTTAAAATTGCATTTGTCAAAGTACCCAGAGGAACTGGGCTACATAGTGTTGAACTGATCCCTGCAACACATTTGTGCTAGTGGGTCTGCACATACAAACAGCTTGTGTATCATATGTGCTGCATTCACTTTCAGTACAATTAAAAATCGTATTTTTTTCTTGTGGCTACTGATAGTATTGATTTGTATCTGACAGGTGCTTTGGCACAATACCATAGCTGCTTAGAGCTGGTGAACAAAAGACTGCCTTGTGGCCTCGCTCAGATTGGAGTGTGCTTTCACTCTATTCCAGAAAATGAACAACACAACAGAAACCTCAGAAGGTACAGTAATAGAGAAAGTAATTTCTTCCCATACCTAAGCCATCTGTTTGCAGTTGTTTCGCTTTTGCATTGTTCTTGAATACTGTTTCTCGCTTTTTCCCTGTTACTTCTGAAGGCATTAACTTACTGGTCTTGCTGTTGTTTAAAGAATAGGAGAAAGGACCACGTCTTCACTTACATGGTTTAGTTCTCCCAGAACTGCAGGACAGTGGCTGGATTACTGGTTGCGGCAGAGGCTTCAGTGGTGGAAAAAGGTAACGGCAGTGTACCTGTGGGCCATCTTGGCCTACCCTGCACCTCCAAAAAAGTAGAAATGGACACCCTGCTTTCTTGTGAGAAATCAAAAAAACTACTTATGTTTGTGGCAAACAAGTAGTTTATAATGTAATTTCCAGAAAGTCAAGTGTGCTGTATTTGTAAGTGATTTGAGATTGGAATGCTGTAAAGCAACAAAGAGACTTGGGAGGTAATTTATCAATATCTTTTGCTGAAAATCACGGACTTGTTTTCTGTAGTTGATGCAGCATGCACAGCAGTGATCACCTCTTGTTCCCTTTATTTTCAGTTTGCAGTAGGTCCATCTAACTTCAGCAGCAGTGACTTCCAGGATGAAGAAGGAAGAAGAGGATTTAATTTACATTATGCCTTTCCTTGGGGGACAGAAACAATAGAAACATTGAAGAACCTTGGTGATACTGAACTGTTACAGATGTATCCAGGAGAGAGTTCAAAATTATTTGTAAGCTTTTCCATAGTAAAAATATTTTTTGCTAAAGACGATAATGTGTGAGAGAAATGGTTTCTTTGCTGGTTCAGTTGTTTGGTATGTGACTGTCTTTATAATCTCTTGTTGTAAAAACAGTACGGTTGATACTCTGCAATGAGACCTCTGAGGTATCCCTTTGTGTTTTTTTTCTCTTCAGGGCCGAGATGGAAGGAAGAATGTTATTCCTCACGTTCTGTCTGTGAGTGGAAATCTGGACCGAGGAGTGTTAGCCTATCTCTTTGATTCTCTGCAGCTAGCTGAGAATCCATTAACAAAAAAGAAAACTTCACAGAGGAAGGTAACTGTAGAAAATGTAAGAAAGAATGGATAATGGAAGGCAGGGACAAGTAGAAGTACAAAACCCACAGGCAATGTGGTCAAAGCATACATGGAGATGTACCCTTTTTCCATATCACTGTTCCTGTTCCCCAGCAAGCACAGGCAGAACATTCCACTCTGGCAGCAGTAGGCTGGTCCTATTGGGCTGCCTTTGTAGTCCTTTTCATTCACATAAGCAATTTTTCTCTTACTTTGGTGTCACCTTTCATGTTCTGCCTTTGTTCTGATGAGTAGGTAGGCCCTTGCCATGCAAGTGATAAATGAGTTAGGAGGAATTGGAATGTAGCTGCTGTTCATGGGAAAGAGGAGATTGTCTTTCAGGAGCCTTTTAAGGTTGCTGAGAAGAGTAGAAAGAGTGGGTCACAGGTTGTAGTGGAACATTTCCCCAAGCTTCATCATCATAATTCCTACATTAACCCTCGTTATGTGGATTTGAAGTGCTAGCTTTCAGACAGCACTGGGTAAACAAACAGCTGTTTGGTCTTTAAGAGTGGACTGAGTAGACTTGATGGTAACTGTTGGGTT
Organism: Melanerpes formicivorus; assembly: GCF_026170545.1. NCBI lineage: Eukaryota > Metazoa > Chordata > Aves > Piciformes > Picidae > Melanerpes > Melanerpes formicivorus. The sequence continues at coordinate 3,585,527 of NW_027142373.1, read as the reverse complement.
GTCTCTGATTACTCTGGCTCCATTAAAGGTGATGGAGCTCTGCTAACAAAACTCTTACTCTTCTTTCGGGGTTTAGCCAAAGCTGAGTAATTTCTGCCAAGCTAACCTAGGTGGCAAGGGGGCTAATTTTATGAAGCACAGGTTTCTTGTAATTCAGGAATTTGTGCTGTAAGAAAAAGTTTGCATGTTTAGAATCTTAATTTCGTTGAGAGAACTTGTGAGTTCCTTGTCCCATTTAGAATTCCACACTACATGCATTTAGTAATCTGTTGCTTTTTATATAATTACTAGGTGCTTAAGCTTCATCCTTGTTTAGCACCTATTAAAGTGGCATTGGATGTAGGAAAAGGTCCAACAACAGAGCTGAGACAGGTATGTTGTATGAAAGTATTGTAATTGTAATTTTGAGCGCTGATTTTCCATGTAACCTTCTGTTACAATTCAGATACTGTTTACATTGGGGAAAGTCACACTGCTGCTTTTGGTTCTTGGAGATTCATGGATGCACATTCATGGATGTGCAGCTTTTGAGTTGTAGCTGAAGAATTACACTGCAGACAGCAGGTGCCTCGCTTGTGTTAACACACTGCTTTTAGTACTAATAGAGTGTCCAATAAATAACACAGTCCCTCTCAGCTTCTTAATCTTTCAGAATTAACCTGTGGGTCACATCTTCAGAAGGATTTTTAAATAAAAAGTTCTAAACTCAGTCATTAAGCCAGTCCACACAGAGGGGAGGAAACTTACACTGGCATGATTTTAAATAGAAAAGGAAATTTAATGTCAGGCTGCTTTCTGCTTAGAGATCATTTCATCTAGAACATTAACATCAGCTAGGAATGCTAATGTCACACATACTAGAGTTCTAATGGTTTCTTTGTACAGGATTTGAAACCCTCAGAGTCTGTGCTTTGTTTCTAAATAAACACAGGTTTGTCAAGGATTGTTCAATGAACTGTCAGAAAACAGAATTTCTGTATGGCCGGGTTATCTGGAAACTGTGCAGGTATCTCTGGAACAGCTTTATACAAAGTAAGGAGAAAGAGTCTTTTGTAAATTAAACTGAGGGTGAAAGATGACTAGCGAAAACAGGCCTGCTTTCAGTGATGTCAAGTGCAGTAACCCTATGACTGAAGGCATATATCCTCAACTGGGAGCTTGGGTTCAGTTGGTTACAAAGAGTTCAGTTCATTTGTAAAATAAAGTGACTTGTAAGCTTTTCACACCTTTCTCTGAAACTGTGAAATGCCTCTTGGAGACTCTGCTATTGAAAATACATTTCTTAAGATGATTCATAAACTTGCAGATCTGTTTCCAACTCTTCACTCCCCATTTTAGCTTCTGGACTGGTTCTTCATTTTTAAATTCTGTTTCAAGTAGCACACTGTGTCTGGTCTTGAAAGTTCTTCCAAGCCTGGAACCATTACTTGGTGTACATGATGGAGTTACTTGTGCAGATAAAACCCACTGTTCCATCTGAGGGCTTCATATGATTTGTTGATCAGTGAATTTTGAGTGTATCATTGCTTATGTCAGTGGATCATGAGCACATTTAATGTTATTTTTGAGAGAAGATAAGTACAACTTTTTTGTTCCTTGCAGAAGCCTTTTAAATCTGGCTATTAAATAGAAAAAAATACAAAAATACTCTGGTAATAGATCACCAGATCCTGCTTTCACATACTAAAGTAACTAAATAATTTAAGGAAATGTAATCAGGAAAACAAGGAATGGCAACAAGGAAACTGGTGTCTTCACACTGGACTTAGTGCAGTGTAGCAAAAATAAATATTTACAGCTTCTGGTCATTTGGACATAACTTCCCTGACTTTTTCTTGCACCAAGACCAGTAAGAGGAGTTCTCTTTCCTTTGCAGGTATGATGAGATGAGCATTCTTTTCATGGTCTTGATAACTGATGCCACCCTGGAGAACGGAGTGGTCCAGCTGAGAAGCAGAGACACTACCATGAAGGAAATGATGCACATTTCTAGGCTGAAAGACTTTTTAACCAAGTATGTAACATCAGCCAAAAATGTGTAAACTTAAATTCATGGAATAAAAGGAATTTTGTAAATATCTATGCCTGAACTGGCTTCCGCAACAGTGTCATGAACTTGGTGGTTTCACTGCAAATAGGTGTGCTAAAACTTGGTAGTGCATCTGTTTTCTGTCAAATCTGGTCAAGCTGGGGCTTCCAGGTTACTTTGAGAAGAGGTAAGAGACAATCTTGTCCCTTGCTTGCAGGGCTGTCCATATTGTCTTTCATGTTTTCAGTTTCACTATCTTACTGAAAATACTTCATCCTAACCTAAAAACTCAAAATCTTTCAAATCCTCAATGTTTTAATAACATCAGTTAAGTATCTTTGTAGTGTTTTTAGGAATGTATTTTAATCACATACCCTCAGTTCTTCAACGTTTAAGCTACTTCATCTTGCAACTGATAAGCCCCAGAAATATGGGATTAATAAATTGCACACAGTTTTTGGCAAGCATTTTTGGGGACAAGAAAAAGAGTCTGTGCACGGAAAAAGGTGGGAAAAGGCTAATTTGTGATCATAGTTATCACAGAATGTTAGGGGTTGGAAGGGACCTTAACCCTAACCCCCTGATCTAGGCAGGGTGGCCTGGGCCAGTGATTGAAGGCAGGAGGGGCAGTGTGGTGGCTGCCTTGCACACAGCTGAAGGAGGGCTGCCAAGATCACCTGGAGCCCTTTGACTCCAGCTCTCTAAAGCTGATAGGGGCTGGCCTGACCTTACCTGAACTGAGTGCTTTAGTTTTTCTGGGAAGCTGATTTTATGTGTGGGCAATGAGGAGCTCTGAGTTTGCCAAGGTGTGGATCTTTTGAAAAAGAGAAGTTTAGTTGTCACCAGAATCTCTCATGTGCAGCAGCCTGCACACAGAGAGCTCGTTTGGCTCCTCCAGGACAAGCCTGGGTTTGCAGGATGGCAAGGGCTGGTTCAAAGCACCAGTTTCTGTTTGGGAAGTGGGGAGGGCCCTTCCGTAAGTGTATGTGCCTTTCCTGGCTGGTTTAGACTCTGCCAAGCAACCTCCTCTCTCTGTCCTTGTGTGGAGATCCTGTAGTTAGTGCATATGCGTCTTCAGTGTTTTGAGGTTTGTTTTGTTTTCCTTGAATTTGTGGATTAGGGTCTGAAATAGGACCTTAAAATAAACACTTCAGTGTGAAAGCCTCAGTGATACGCTCTCATTATCAGCTTCTGGCTTCCTTCAGGTACTTTATGGACCTAATTTATATTGCCTTTTGCAGGCAGTCGATATCAGTAATCATAGGTTTAATTGTGAAAGAGAGAAGTGAGGGAACTGCCCCTGCTTCACTGTGATGGTCATCTCCCAGCAGATGGTGCCATTGTGAAATGCAATTTATCCTGAGAAGCACAAACTGAGCAATCCTGAGTTTGTGTAAATGACAGGCTTCTGGGAAAAGTGTTAATTTATCTAATGTTCTTTGTAAATATTTGAATTTGAATATTTGAATTCATGCTTTATTCTTCAACAGGGAGGTATAAAGAGACATCAAATAAAATAGAGACCAATGATGCAAATGTCTCACATTCAAGAGCAGATATACCTCCAAAATACTAGTAGAACAAACTCAGTTCATTCCCAGCTCCCCAGGGATTTGTCTAGGCTTGCGAAAACAGCAGCATTTGTTATAATGCTGTTATCTGAGTGTACTGGAAACAGGGAGTGATAATAAAGCAAAACAGTTCACAGTTGTAAGGAACCAAAACAATTAAACAATTGTATGTGTTATGCATTTGGGGATTAGAAATCAGAACTGCTTTTCTACCCATGATTTAGTTACTGAAAAGGCTTGTGTTGATTTCAGTGCAGATGGGCACAGTTCTCTGAACTTGTATAAATGTTAACAGATTTAGATGTGCCTCTGTAGCAATTGGCAGGTTTTAAAACCAGTGAATTTATACAAGAAATTGTACAAAGCTTCCCTTATCGGGGTCAAGATTTAATGACCCCAGAATGTTAAGAGAAATGTTTTGTCAGTAAATCAGTGAGGCAGAACTCGAAGACTTTCTGAAGAAAGTGAAACTCCCATTAGGAACTGGATGTTTGAGACAAAGTTTAGGGGCCCCAGAAGATTTCCAGGAGTGTGTGCTCTGTGAGGAAGTCAAATGAGTCCTAAAGACTCGTGCTGCAGTGTGCTCTTTGCTGTCGTGCCAGCCAGCTGGAGAGCAAATGAAAATAAACAGCTGAAGTGTGAATTCCTAACTTCCCCTCCTGTCATAAGACACTGGTTTAAACTACTGGGTTTGCAGAGGGGGAATTTTGAAAATCTTATTCAGCATTTTGTTTTTAGCTAGGAGAATTTCTTTTACCTCTGATTTTAGTCAAAGCTCTGGTCAAATGACAAGAGTTGATGTTTTTTGGGAAATGCCAGATGTAAGCAAGTAGCAGGGGACCCAGCCAGCTGGTCCAGGGATGGTGAATTCCCCAATGAGCATTGTATGAATGTTTAAGGGTCCAGTTCATTGGGCAGCGGGTTAAATGTCACGATTCCTGTAGGTTTCAAAAGGCTTTGTGGCAGTTTGTCACCACTGTGCTGTCTGCTTCAGAAGGTGTATTGCATTTTTGAGGTCAGTGTCCTAGAGACTGAAGGGATACTTTAGATGGTGTATGTTAGCTTACTTATTCAGAAAATCCTATCTTGAGAGAGAGCAGTGAGAGAATGTTAGCAAAACAAGCAGCTGCATTACTGGCACAGGAACCTCACAGTTCAGGTCAATCAGATTTCCAGTTTAACAATGGAAGGTGGTCTCAAGCCATTCTGTTGCATTTGAAATGCTTTTCTCTCAAGTTTCTTGGTATTTTAGCTTAAATTGCTGCAGCTGAATGTAATTCTTGGATTTTGGTCAGTATTAGCCAGGTTTTCCTCTCCAGGGCAATGCTGAGGATTTATCAGGAGTATGATAGACTAATTGGCCTGTGGTATCTTACAGAACCTCCTTCGCTTGGAAGTGATATCTTGCAACAGCCTCAGGTGTTTGCGCCATTAAACCTTACTCCTGACCTAGTTAATCCCCTAAAGTGGCCTTTCCACCTTAGCCTCAAACTAGCCTGGTTCTGAACCCAGCTGTGCTCACTCCCTGTGAAGGATACTGCCCCACACTCACTTTGTCCTTCCTGTGTTGTGGCTATGAGGAAAGCCTTTGTTGCCTGTGGGAAAGACTGCTGAGCTTTGTATGTCCTGGTGAATTCTTTCATGGGAAAAGGGGGAAATCTCCTTCCTTCCTGATTTTTGTTATCAATAGCACAAGTTGATCTACCTTTGTTCTCCACCTGCCACATGCCTACCTCCTCTTTTCCTTTACCTGGCTCTGGAGACCTTTGCTGGCAACCAGCCAGACCATCAGGCTTTTGTTGTTGGTGTGTTTCAAACAGAACAGATTGAGCAGAATAAACACTATTGCTACTTAAACCACCTTACTTCTTAGTCATGAATTTGCCAGCACTCATATGCTGTTCTGTGCTCCCTCCCTGCACATAGCTGGATGGATGCTGGTTCCTATTGCTGATATGTTATTAAACCAGTGAGTGTTACCCCCTGTTTCCTTTTTCAAAATGCCACACTTCAGTGTGTAATACAAGCATTAAAGTACACTTAGAGCCTTAAACTATTATTGGGGGGGGGGGGGAATTACAATTTTCACTTACCCCAGGAGATGAAAACAAAGTATTTCATATAGGCAGTGAAGCTTATGAGAACTGTATGTCATATTTATAGGCTTCTGTGAGTGTATTTAGTATTGTTTTAAGTAGCATTTTAACAAGCCTGGAAAATGTTTCTGGGAGGAAAGGAGAGCACTGACTCAGTCTACAAAGGAAAGAAACTAAGGGATTGAAAGTTTGGCACTTGATTTTTAGGAATAACTGAATTGCTACTTAGGGAGTTCTGGGGCACACAACTGAAAAACATTTTTTGAAAGACATGATTTCAACTCAATTATCAAGTCTATAGACTGAGTTAGTCTTAGGACTCAAGTGGATTGATTTAAATCTGATTTAAAAGAGGACTAGCAAACTGAAAAAAGAAATACACTGAATAACTGAGAGGTCCTAACACTGAATTGCTAAAGGAATTTTTTTCTGGGAAAATGAAATTCCTGCTTGATTTGGTGCCACTTTTGCAGTGGCAGATTATTGAGGATTAAAATCACATTCATGCAAAAAGAAAATGGCTGTTGAGAATAGGCCGTGTGGGGTTTAAGTTTTATGATTGTGCATGCTTTGCACTGTCCTGACTACATCAAATAAAACCTTGTGCAGCCCCATGGTTTTGACATACGAGGAGACATCCAACATTCCAGTCTGATGCAACAGGAGCTATGATTTCTGAGGTAACTTGAATTTATTGTGCACCCCACAATAAAGCTGTTCTTTGCCACAGCAAAGGTGAGAGACCTAGAAATGGAGGTAAAGGGGAAAAAATTAGTAATTACGTACACATGTGCTCTGAAAGAGTTTCCATGTCAGGGTGAAGGGAAATATTTGCAGAGGTCAAACAACAAAGGTAATTTGTGTTCATAAATGGTTAATTGTGACTTAAAAATAGCCAAATTGACAGGAACTGCAGGATAAATGTCATTGGAACTTCTTGTTTTTTTGAATACACCTTAAGAAATTAAACAAAGCAATTGCATTTGGTGGCGCCCTCAGGAAAAGTCCAGTCACTTCCTGAACAGTAATCTGCCTGTGAGCAGCAGATAGATTCTCATTGTTCGCCATTTCCAGTTTCCAGTAATGGGAACGATTACTTGATCGAGCCAGTTGCTGTTGAAGATCTGGGAAAACTTACAGATTTTAAGGGCAAAATTGTATCTGTTTCCATAAAACAACAGAAAAAGGCATACCCTGGTTTTGGTACCTGGAGGCATCACCTCTGATGATGAATATTGTTTTATTTTGGAATTAAGTGTCTGTTCTTCAGGAACGAGATGTATCTTGCTCTTCTGGTGATTTTCTTGCAGTGTAAGTCTGGTAACGAAGTGTCTGGCTGGATGTGTACAGCTCTGGTTTGTTTGGGGGTTGTTTGCCATTGCTGTCTCCATAACCTTGGAAAATAAGATTTATTTCTTTTTTTTTTTTTTTTTTTTCCTTCCCCCAGGTTCTGAACTTTCTGCTCAGGAGAGAGGTAGGTGATGGTAGGGTTTTTTTCACACACAGATTAAAAACAAGTAATTTAACTAATTCTTTGGTGGTTGGTGTGCATCTGTAACAGAACTTAGGCGGATTGGCTGTACTGTAGCTCAGTATGAAATTTGGCCATGTCAAAAAATGAAGTTACTACTTGGTGGTGTTTCTTGGTGTAGTGTTTAAATGAGAGATACACTGCTTACACTTTGCTAAGTGTTTCAGTGAAATCCTTCCTGGAACAGTTTGCTTTACTGAGGGATACATGAGAAGAAACTGGAGAGGAAATTTAGTTCCTAGAGTTTTGGTTTAGTCTTAAAAAAAGGCGCTCTCGCATGCCCACAAGGAAGGAGGCAGGATGACATGATAAAATATAATTAAGGGTGCTTTCCCATGCTCTTTTTCCTGTGAAAGAAAAGACAATGTCTGAGCAGAGGCGAGAACTCATGTTGTGAAAGGAATGCCTTTACTTTTTGCACCATCTTGCTGACTTCTAGCATGTACACTCCTTTTTTTCTCCCGTCACTAGGGAGAAATATTTGCCTCTTGTCATGTAGAATGTTCACATGCAAAAACATTTACAAGTTTTGCATTGGTTTTATGCCGCAAACTAGCAAGGACTTTATTTATAAATAGCTAGTAAGACTGCATGGTGAGGGACATGTTGCAGGGAAGCTTTTCTAGCAGCAATTTCTAATACAAGTCCTAGCCCAAATGGGCATACCCAAAAACTTTAAGTTCTAAAGGAAGGGAAAATGAACGAACTCCTACATCTTTCTTTATCCTCATTCTTCTAGTTGTATGAACAAAAATGTTCATTATGCCAGGACTCTTAATAATTATAAAATATTAAGCTCTGCGTTATTTGTCCTTGCTTTGGTTACAAACACAGAAGCACTACATACATGTGAACACTATTAGAAACTTTACTTCTTAAAGTGCTTATCAATCTTTAATTTCTTTTCATAGGAATATTGCATTCAGTTTAATTTTTCAGGGATGAACATATCTGAATTATAAATTAATTGAAAGCTTTGCTTCTGCATATGATTCTGTATTTGAATTATTCATGCTGTGATTGCTAAGGACCCTTGAGAGTGCGATTGCTGGACTGCCAGCAACGTAAAGCTGGGCAGGTAGATGTTTGTTTGCAGGTCTTGAACCCAAGTATCTTATGTATGATTTAATTATCCTAAACTAGAGCTTTTAACATTATCTCAGGCTTGTGAATTACATGTTAAAAGAGGAGCTTGTTGGATGACAGAATCCTAACCTTACATTAAGATTAAAAAAAGCCAAACAAACAAGGGTAACTCCAGGAATTTCTGCAAATTTGGGCTGAATTGGCTTGGGGTATAGTAGAAATGCAAGCAGGGGTTTACTGCCAATTTTCAGTTTAATCAGACAAATATAAATACCAAATTTTGTTTGTATCCTGACAATTAAAGATAACAAACCATAAGGAAAACAAAGAAATAGCTGCAAACCTACTCCAGTGTCCACTGTGTTTTCTAGGGAACTTGGTAGAATTGGCCATGAGCATGGCCAGATGAGTGGTTCTCAGGCCTAGGTGAGCAGTGTGTGCTGTGACAGTCAGTAGCTGCCTCTAATGTATCTGTGCAGTGGATGGTGAAGTTGCTACCACTGTCAACATTTCTGAGATCTGACCTGAAAGATGCTAACACTTGCTGCTAGGGTAAAAGGAATAATTTTTTTTGTGATTAAAATGTAGCAGCTTGAGGATTATGTTGAACTAACTGAAAATAAATATAACTCTTTTTCTGTTTTGTTTTTCCTTCTTTCCATCAAGTTTTTACTTTCAATTCAGTTGAAATCCAGGTTAAGCCCTCTGTCAAAGCAAAGAATGGAGCTCCTATGTCAATTATCTGCCACGCTGATATTAGCAAAAGTACTGATTTCCAGCTGAAACATAACTTTACAATATTTAAGAATGGCAAGCTGGTGTTCATGACTGTAACAGACAAAGGAGATGCACAGTATGATATACCTGCAACTAGATCCTCAGATACAGGAGATTATGAGTGCACCGTGGAAGCAGGCAGAAAGACAAAATCCAGTAACTCCTTGCACATTCGGGTGACAGGTGAGTGTTCCTTCAAACTGCACTTTCCTAAGACACAAAAAGAGAACAACCTTCCAGGGGCAGTGATAACAGTCACTGCCAAATAGGATATCTTGCAAAGTGTTCTTTCCCCCTACACATCACAGTACTTTATGTGAGTTTAACACTAAATATTCACATCAAGGCACAGAAATGGCAGATCAGTGATAGGAATACAATCTGTGCCTCCTGTGCCACCAGTTGTAACGTCCTGAGCCTCTGTTCCCCAGGCTGGAGGAAAGCTTGTGCCTGTAGATCGTAAACATGGGGTGGGGTCATGTGTGCAGGCAGATCACTGGAAAAGCTGGAGATAATGGTTAGAGATTCTCACCTTGTGACAGCCATTGCTAAAGCTGGGATCAGCTGTGGACTACTTCTGCAGACAATGTTACATCAGTCTTGATGAGAAGAGAGGCCACCTCTGTTTATACTCTTTCTAGCTGTCTGCTCTTGACTCCAAGTGACTTTTTTCCCCTTGGAAAAGCAGCTTGGAAAGAATTTGTTCGGGATTTAATAGTTTCAGGGTTGTGCAGGGTCTGTAATTTTTCTTCAGAGGCCTGCACCTCCAGGTACAGAAGTTGGGATGGTACTTAGTTTCTTCACTTGTTTGTTTCTGAGTGGCAATAGGAAACACTGAGAAGAAAGTGGTCTTACCTTCAAACAGCAAGTTTCATACTTCACACATTGCATTAGATTTCATTACCCTCTTGGGGGATGTTTTATTCTTCTGAAGATGCCTTGGCCTGCACCCACACATCAAAGGAATTATCTTCAAAAGCTCAGTTCTTGCAAATTATTTGTATCTGCTGCCATAGTCACCAGAGACAGTGTTTATTTTAGGATTATGCAATGTTCTATGAATCTTCTTGTCTTCTGTTCTAAGGAATGACCAAACCAATCCTGACTGCTGAGAAAAAAGAAGTTTTAGAGGGTGAAGTTGTGAAATTACGTTGTGAGCTGCCAGAAGAAGAACCTCCTTTACATTTCTTTTTCCAGAAGATAAAGATGAACTCAACGCCCAAGGAAAAACATGTGTTTGAGGCACGCAGAAATTTTTCTGTGGTGGAGTTTTCTGTTGAAGAGGGAGATAATATTTTACAATTTGTTTGCTTTGGTGGGAGATATGTAAACTTCGAATTGGAAAAGTCAGAACACAGCAACAAGACACTTGTTACAGTTAGGGGTAAGCCGCTTAACTTTTCTTTTTACGTTGCTTTGCTCACTGTAATTAAAAAGTTGCATCCTGAGTATGTGTGTATTCTCTTGCAGAACCATTTATAAAGCCTACTCTGAGTGCCAGACCTTCAAGTAATATTACAGAAGGAGACAGAATACAGTTTGAATGCTCGACAGTGGTGGCTCGGATGCGTGACATTGAAATCATACTCCAGAAAAACAGAACGATCCTGAAGAGTGTACGAGATGAGAAACATCTGAAATACTCCACTGTAGCTACTTTAGAGGACAGTGGTGAATACCTGTGTAAGGTGGAGCAAGGGAGAGCATCTAAAACCAACAAACTGAATGTTGTTGTGTCAGGTAACACTTCTGTTTATCTTAGATTTTACTCAGTGGATTATTATTTAAATTGGGTAGAATTCAGGCTCCAAGCATAACTTTCAGATGCAAGTGTAAGTTAAGGGCTATTTAGGTTAGATTTGAGGGTTCTGATTTTCACATGCCAGTACATTTCAACTAAAGTCATACTGTCAAATAAGACACATGAGAAGTGGTTTCAAGTGATTGCTACATTTCTCTTTCCCCTGAAAAGATGATTTTATTAAAATAGCATCATCATGTACTCCCCTTTGATTGTCAACTTTCAGTACGTCCTTCATTCTGGATACTTGGAGATAGGCAGTCCTATTCTTTTAGGCTCAATTTGAATTATTTTTTTCTCTCTTTCTATTGCAGAGTTGTTCCCCAAGCCAATATTAATTGCTTCCATGAAGAACCTGGATGAAAACAAAGAACTCGCCCTCAGCTGCAGCATCAATGGCTTTCGCAAAGCTAACTTCTCTGTGTTCCGCAAAAATTCAGATGGAGACATCTGGCTGAAAAATTCTAGAAACTTAACAATGAGAGTTAGTGTGAATGATACTGGATCCTATTTCTGTAAAGCTGAAGTAAAAGGAATAGTCAAGGAGAGCAAACCTGTAGGGATTAATGTTTTTGGTGAGTTGATACAGAGGCCTAGAACGCAGTGGTGGGGAGAGAAAATCAAGACCATAAGCTTATGAAAAGCACATCTGTTCACAGTCAGTCTCTAGTCCCTGAACTAGCAGAGTGTCTGTTAGTTCTTGCAGTGTTAGTTTGTGAGATGTGCTCATCATCTTTAGCTGTAGAGGACTTGTCCTGTTGTGATCTAATCAAGTCAGACTTTTCCAGGGCTGGCCCTAGGAGAAGGGAGTCGTGTCTTCCTTCTGTCCCCTTGTTTCTGCTAGGTGCCAAATAAACTCCAATTCGTTACCATTTGCAGGAGCTCTAAGTGTTCTGCAAACCTTTCACTCATCAGCTTGATGAGAAACTGTCAGTATCTGCCTTGAAGCCCTCTCCCTGACCCTCCAGGCAGAAAGCCATGAGAGCCAGAAGTCATCTGGAAAAGCCAAGTTTTTTGCTATAAATACAACCCCCTCACCAGCACACTAATTACAAGCACTTTAGTTTCCTTGCGTCTCATGGAACAAGCACAGTTGGTTTTCAGGTCTGCAAAGGGAGATTAACTGTGCTGCAGAAAAAGATCCCTGCCTGGGTGCTGCAGGATCCATCTCAGGTCATACATGCATTGGTACTTGCATGAATTTTTGCTCTACAGACTTTCTCCTTGGATCAGAGCTAGTTCTGGAGTTTGGGTTATCCACAGCTGTGTCACTGATCCTTTGTTCTCCTTTGCACTCTCCTTGTGTGCTATTTTATTCATGGTCACATATGGTTTGTTATTTTTGATTTTGTTTTGCTCCAGTCACCCTCTGCTTCCATCCTGTCAATGAGGAAATGCTCCTGAATGCAGGCTGTGTGTACCAGAGACCCAAATATTGTATATTTGTTTTCTGCTAAATCATGTTCTACCTTTCAGCCTTATGCAGTGCAATTTTCAATACTTTGTTCTTTTCTTCCCTCTTAGCTCCGGTCTCCAAGCCAACTCTTTCTGTTGTTGGTGGTTTACCTGAGGTGGTGCTGGGGAAGACTCTGCAGTTAATCTGTCGCTCGGCCACGGGAACACCGCCAATAACATTCACGTTCTACAAAGGAAGCGAAATTAAGGCAACAGTAATTAATGACACATATGCTACCTTCTTGGATGAAAATATTAGGCAAGACGACAAAAGAGGATACAAGTGTGAAGCTAAAAACAATCACAGCAGCGGCATGAAAACTAGCAATATTCTGAATGTCACAGTGATAGGTAAGTCTGTTTGGTTCTTCTTGCCATAGCTTGGGTTTTGGAACTCTAGCAGCCAGTGATGGACTAAGCAAAGTGGATGTCCAATGTTTATAAATCTTTTTACTCACCTGAATGAAAAATAGTTGAGAAAATTGTACCACAGACTATTTTTCACTAAAGTAAAAACCTCGATAGGAATCCTAATGAAGTTAACTACAACTGCGTTTACTTCAATGTTAAAACAAGATCTGGCCTGAGATCTTAGAGATGCTGTTTTATTAACAGCATTTTAAAGCTTAAGACCAGATCCTTTTTTTTTTTTCCTGTTTGATTTTTGAAGGACTGAATTAAATTTCTATATGGTGTTGGAGCCTGTGATTTTACTCACTAAGATAGCTGAGTTAGCTAGATTCCTGCTTAAAGGTGTAAATCTGCACTTTTAATAATCCTTCTGAACACCTCTGTTGTTAGTTGCAGTTTCCAGAAGCTGCAGTTGCTAAGTAGCTCTGAAAGTCAGTCTATTATTACACCTTATTAGCAGCTAGGAGTTCCTGTACATGAGCAAGGTCTCTGATCTACAAATATGTGTGAAATAGAATGGGAAAGTTCTTCTGCCCATGAGGGAGGTTGGTAGTTCAAGCTTTCAAAAGATGAGTTGGAAGTCCACAGAAAAAAGTGTGATGTTTCATATGTGCTGGGAATCTTAGCAGCCCTTCAGGAAGGGATATGCAAGTGAGAAGGCTGTGGTTTGCAAGTGTGCTATTGGCAGATATGGAAAGAAACCAAAGGCCAGTGTCAGAACTAATAAATCTCTGAGGCATGTGTGTGAGCCTTTGCCTGTTATTACCTGTGTATGGGAGCATCTTGTCTTTCTAGGACCTTTTAAGCAGTATGTTGTGTTTCTGTAGATTTGTTTGGTGTACTCGGAGCAGGTGGAAGTGAGGTTTCATGTGACAGATGCTAGTTTAGATCTTACTGATTCAAAGGTTTGTCTGAAGAAGGTCTTAAATCTGCATCCTGCTTCCTATCTAAAACAAACAGACCTTTTATGACTAACATATTGGTGTCTTCCTCGGTAGTACCAATCAGAAATGCCAGCTTGGGCAGTTTTCCGTATGGAGAAGTGGAAGATGGCAGTGAGACTGCTTTTCTCTGCTCTGTGAAAGAAGGATCTTGGCCAATCCACTTCAGGATTTTTCGAAAAAGTGATCATGAAGTTCTTCTGTTTGAGAAGAGTGAGAATGCAGACAGAGTCATGTGGCGCAAGGAAGCGATGAGCAGGCAGGACACAGGGACCTATTACTGCATGGCTTCCAATCGAGCTAACGTGGATGTGAAAAGCCAGCCCATAACCATCAGCGGTAAGCTAATGTCTGTGATAAGCTGCATGCTATGTCATCATGACAGCTGAGGTCATATTTTCTGGGGTGTTACTAAGTGTAACTTCCTTGTTTTTGTTCCACTGTTGTTAGATGTTAAACAGATCTGTTTATAAGCAAAGATTGTCTGACTTACATAGAAAAATTTAAGGGATGCTTAAAGAGCCAAAGGAGCCAGAAGGCAGCCAAATGCAGCTTGGTGTACTGAGCAGAGGCTCACTAGTGAACTTAGCATGCATGTCTCTTTAAACCTCAGTGTGTAAGAAGGCCAGGAACTGCAGAAGTTGGAGATGGTGTTCTGCCACTGTACCTTCTCTCTGAAACATGTCCTTCTTATTTCCAGTCATTTTAGCATCATGGCAGAAAGGCATCATCGCTGCATTTGTCCTGCTCCCTCTGGCTGGAGCAGCAGCACTCACTCTCTGGTGGTTCTTGTGCAAGAAGAAAAAGGGTAATGAATGCTTCCCTCCTGTTCGTGTGGTGACAAATGTATTACAGCTAAACATGCTTGTGGGGGTGAGGCTTCAAGAGATGACAAAGCACAATTAAAAAACACCTGAAGATCTACTAAAAACTGCCAGGTGGCCCAAATTAAGGCACAAGTGTGCTGAAATGTGTTGGGCAGAATGGGAGCATGTAATTAATGGTGCTGGGAAGGCACTAGTGAAGCAAAGGTTATTTGGGATAGGCCAGAACTGCACTCACCTGATGCAGTCCTAGGTCTGGAAAGTAGATGCAATGCAGAGGCAGAGAGGGCCTAAGGAGTTTTTTTTTCCCTTATAGAGCTGTGACAATTTGATTTGGGGTCCCAGCTCAGGTATAGCTGGGGAGCTTCTCTAGGCCTCATGAAACAAATTTGAGATTATTAGGGTTGGTTTTTTTTTCTCCCAATGCTGTAATCCAATTTCACTGAGGGATTTGTGTTTATGATGATGATGCTCTTTCAGATCTTGTTCTTTCAGAAAATAAGTACATCTGGTTTATCCTGTGATGTCCAGTACATTGCAAAGTACTGGAGAAAGCGTGGAGTATCTGGATTCCCAGACTGCTTAAATTGGTCAGGCTAAAGCCTGGGGTTGGGGGATTTTAGGTTCTATATGAAGGAGACCCTTGAGGGGTAATAAACAGGAAATAAACCACTAGGTAATAAATTTTGTGATAGCCAAGAGAAATTATTGAGACTTGGGTAGATAATCCCTGTCTTTTTGGTTTAATTTTTACTTTTAAATCCTTTTACTTGTGCAATCTATTAATAGATTATTTTCTTTTTCTCTGTTAAGCTAAAGGACCATCTCTGGAGATGTCTGGGTAAGTTGTCTTGCTTTATAGTAATGAAGAAGTATTTCTGTTTAAAGGACAGGAGGCCTTTCATCATCTAAGTTACTGTGGCACACACCTGCAGACGGTTGTGCTTCATGTACCACCTGCTAACACAACAATAAGATGAGGAAATACTCTAAAAATAGAAAAAAGCTGGAGGGAAGGCCAGCTAAGAAAAAGAGAAAAATGTCAGGCCTGCATTTGAAAGCATTAGGATATAGAATTAAAAACACCTAGGTCTTAAAGACTAACGCAAGAGGGAACATTTTTTACCTTGAAGTTTCTTCATGTTATTTTTAAAGATAAAGCAAAATTTTCATTAGCTTCAGTAGCTGAGAATGTGGCAGTCAGCACAGACAGTGACTGATCTTTGCATCTCTCATGTTGTTTTTATTGACTGACATCAACTTCTATTGGTTTGCTTTCAAGTTCTGCCTTGGCTACAAATTTGACAAGTGAAAAACTGACAAGACAGCACAATGATGGAGACTACTATTCAGGTAGGATACTTCATTTCAAGGCTGTTAGTGAATTTGCTTAATTAAACATTTATTTAAATCCTTAAGACTTGCATTGATGTTGTTTGGATAGGGCCCAGAGTTTTGGGAATGCAGAGGAATAACATTCTCCCAAGTGTTTTCTACCATTCGTCTGTGCACAGCTTTTCATGAGCGTGTCCTGCACAAAGATTGGTTTATGAGTCTGCTCAGATCCTTCTCCCAGGCAATCAGTTTGCAATACTGCAGGTGGAGAGATCATGGTAGAACAAAAATTACCTTCTGGTTTTGACACAGCTGCATGAAAATTATTTTACATAGGAAGTTTGAGTTCTGGCCCAAGGTCCTGTGATGTGGCCACACTGTAGCAATGTTAACTGTGCATGACAGGGCACCTTTCTTTCCAGGATCTCAATGCACTGTACAAGGACAGGTGGATATGTTGCTTAGACTACCTAACATACAGCTATAGCTGTATAACAAAGTTATGCCTTGGGTGGTTTTTATCTGGTCATTTTAAAACCCATGGTTGGTTTTGTTTGTTTAGGTTTTTTTTTTTCATTTGTTACATAAATGTCTTAGGTATGAATCTAAAAGTAGAATTTTCTCTATAATGCCAATAGGAGTTGGAGCTATGTAACTATGTAAGTTTCACAGTGCTGTGAAATACTGTGAAACTCATTTGTTTGATTTGCTGTGCTAAGTATTTTTTCAGCTCAGCTTTTGCTTTACTATTTCAGGGTCAGGTTACATTGAAGACAGTGAAAATCACATGAAATCAACAGATGAGAGCAAAGGTAACTTCTTATTTAACTAATAGATTTTAGCACTATTTCATGATTGAAAGTTGTGGTGTTTTCTAGTGGCAATCAGGATGTGATAGGTCCAGTCCTTTCCTTGTTCTCTTTGATAGTGGGATGACTCTTTGCTTTGCCGAGGTTGGTTCTTTTTCCTTCTGTGCAAAATGGCAGGATCCATTTAGCAACTGCATTATGAAGGGTAGTTAGCTGTGCTGGATTCTAGGCCATCTAATGAAGGATGGTATCAAAGTACAACTTGGACTCAAAATTTTATGTTCTATATTCTACAAATATTCAGGGATTCTTAAAGAACAAATTTTCTGCAAACTTCTCCTTCCTTACCTTCTCTTTCCTTTCCTCATTTCTGCAGATCTTGAAATATTTAAGCATTAAACCTCTGGAATCTGAATGAAATAACTGGCCCAATACCTTGAGACACCATGTGGGTTATTCTTTAAATCATGTCACCATCTGGCACATTGTATTCCTGGTGTTTTTAAGATATTTAACCCAAGAACAGTACTTAGAGGTGTGGGTACTGCCATCTGAAAGCATACATTGTCCCATCTATTTTGGGTCAATATGAAAGTATTCTCATGGCTTAGACACAATTTCTCATGTCTTACAGTACATTTTGACTTGGTTGTCAATTGGACCATGAGTTGCAGGATGGCTGGGAAGGCATCTGGTGTAATTAAAAATAATACAGAGCATGGAACTGAATTCCTGTATAAACCTATATGCAGCATAGGTGGCAGAAATTTCTAATTGATAATTCTTTGATGCAATTCTGAGTGTGCAGGGCAGCACTATGCCACAAAAGCAAGAGAAAGGTGCTGCACTAAGTTAATTTCACAGGAAAACTTGGAAAAAAGCTTTGAAAACTGGCTCAATGACTCTTGGTTTTCCATTGTATCCTACCTGTTTCAGATGAAATGTGCCCAGCTTTAATAATCTGCATCTGTGTCAGAAATAAATGGGTTCACTTCTTACCTACTATGGACTGGGCGGCTTCATCAAAACCAACTGGGCTATTGGAGATCTCTCAGCCAGATGTGCAAAAAAAGTTTGTTATTCACATACTCTAAAGATAACATTTTCTATTCTGCATTTGTGTGGCAATAGCTTTTACTTCAGCAAGGAAAAGGAAAGAGCTTATATTAGGTGCATGGAAATTGTTCCTTTGTGGCCTGAATAACTCAAACTAAAACTAGAGAAACATTCTCATGCAGTGCACAGGAGCATAAGGCTGTGGTGATCATTAGTCACTGCTGCTGTAGGAAGCTTGTAATTTGAAATTTGATACTAATGTGCCACCTTAAACACTCTGTTTGGGGCTTTTTCAACTTATTTTTTTCTTCTCTCATCAGTACTGTTGGAAGGTAGCTCCAAAATTTTGCTCTTCTAATCATTAGATCTTCCTCTAATTGCTGTCCTAAAATAGCCATAAGCAGTTATGCAAGATTGGATGACTGCTATGGGTCCTTCCAGCTTCTACAGGAAATCTAATAGAAAACCATTTCCACCTCAAGGAAAAGACAGAGTAGAAAGGAAAAGCTGTTTCTTGTGTCTGTTGCATCCAGGTAGCCAGTGCTTGCCAGCCAATAGTCTTGGTATATCAGGTGTCTGATTTACAGTATTAGTAAATCCAGGCTTTCTGTGGGCACTGTGGCAGAGAAGCCTTTTGAGGAGGAAGGTGGATTGCCCTTATAGATGTTCTAAGGAGAGGTTGAAGGATAACAGAAAAGTGCTAAAGTTGCTTATTGGCAAAGAGGTAATATGGGAGGCCCTGAAAGACTTTGAGAAGGCTTCAAACGTGAGGATGGTGGAGAATGGGAAGTGTCTCTGCCATAGCAGCCGTAGACAAGGAGGAGAAAGTAACACCAGGGAGGGAGAGAGAAGAGAGAAGACCTGGAGCAGGAATATGGGGAAATCTCAGACAATTCCCTGCTCCATCTGTGTGGTGCCACTTTTGAAGGTGTTAAATAGAAAATAATTTTTTAGGCATAATTTGCATGCCCCACGGTTTCAGAAGTCTGGCTTGAGTTGTTCTACTTCCTTTCAGGCCAAGATGACCCTTAGCAATGGGCTGGCTCTTAGCAGAGTAACTCAGAGCTGCCATAAACGGGGCCTGATCCCGCACCTATCAATGAGGCCTTGTCCATTAATTTCAGTGGCACCAAGATCAGGCCCACAGCTCAAATGAAGCATGCAGTTCTACAAAGAAACATCTTCTTGATATTTTTGGGGCAGGACCTGACCTTGAGAGTGCTGAGGTGGAGTACACTGAAGTCGAAGTATCAACGCTTGACCCTCACAGAGGTAATAAACTCTCTGGCCTCTATGGTTATGTTTTGGGAGCAAGTCTGGGCAGGTTGCTGCTCCCTGACACTGGTTTCATATTGGCACCTGTGAATGTAAGAGCAGGTTGTGCTTTCTTGGTATGACAGTTTCATGCCAGTAACTCCCCATAACTTAGATAATGCTGTGATCACCACGCTGTTAATTGCAGCCCCTCTTCCCCTCTGGGATCCTCTCATGTGTTTGCCTGTCCCATCCACATGAAGTCTGTGCTGAGCAGGGCTCCTTGCTGGAGCTGAGACTCTGAGCAGGACACAGCCAGCTGTGAATCGTTGTCTGACAGAGTCCAAATTTCTCTGAGAGCCATTTGAACTTAGCCACAGGGAAGGGTAATGCAGAGAACAGAACACAGTGGAATTTCCTCCTTTAGAAAGGAACTGGTTGAAGGGTCAAAGCTGTAATTCTCTTGTGATAGAGAGGGAAGAGAGACCAGCATAGGCTTAGTCTCTCAGTCTGGAGAGGCCCGGAGATCATCCTGAGTTTTGCAGCACATTAAACAGAAAAATGAGAATATTGATGACCAGGTAACATTGGTCTTCTACCTGTAGTTCTGTAGTAACAGTAACCAGACCTCATGGCATGAGGCTGTGGTACATCTCTCTGCAACTGTGGAGGAGAAACATCACTGAAATTTATTCTCAACACGCAAATACACTCTCCAAAAATTGCGTCACCTGGGGAACTGTGTTATCATTGTGCCCTTCTGGTGAAAGTTGGGAAATCTTTCAGAATACAACAAAAAGCTTCAAGTAGCTAAGAGTGAATAAACCCCATGAGAGACATCTGTGCCACACTCTAGCTTCTGTGCTTCAGCAGAAAGAGAAGCAAACTGAGGAAGAGATGGATAGATTTGCTTTTTCCTGGTAGGAAGGACCCCTCACTTCTTTCAGAGACCAAAGACGTGATTGTTTAGGTAGCAGTACAGATGTTTGGGCAAAAGTGCTCACTCTTGAGATCTGGCAGCAAAGCTCTCCCAGAACAGCCAGTCCTCCTATTCTGTCTCTGTTTTCACTTGCTGTGTCATTCAGCAGTTTTCCCTGTGCTCTAAGCATGCTGTTTGTCCACCTCTGCAAAATTCTGCACTGAGCTACCACAGTTGCTGTGCTTGTTTTCAGAACAGGGCCAACACTTTTAATCGTTCCAACTGTTTCTGAGCATCTGCCACACAACACAATGGTGTAGAGTGATCAAGATGCTAGTGCACAACTATTGAAGTTAAAAACCCTGTGAAATGCAAGGTCAGCATCACTTTGGGGTAATCATAGTGGAATGTTAGTTTGATATTTAAAGAGGTGGTAATTCTAGAGAACTAGTAAATTGGACACTAACAGAGACCACATGTTTGGCAAAAATATGGTGCTTATCTTTCCTAAAGCTTAGTTGTGCAAAAAGATGGCAAAGTGCTGGGATTAACAATAAAGGCTCTAAATGAAAAACCAAGGGCAGTGCTACCAGTAGGATCAGGAAAGCAAGAAGGGAGAAACTGCAAATCAGGGCTGAGTAAGATCATGCTCCTTCTTTTATTTTTATAGCTGGTTAGTTATCTGCAGGGTGGCAACATTAAAAAGCTGGTGGGAACAAAATGCCAAATCATCCAAGCAATTTCTCCTAGCACACTTTATTTTTTCAGTGCTGAGATAACTTTTGGAAGATTAACAAAGAAAAAACCAAGGGCCATGTTTTTAAATCACAATGTAGTGAAATTGGTCTGAAAAACAAAAAAAAAGAAAGAAAAAGGCAAGCTCAGGAAATGCCTCCCACCAAGTCTTTCCACATAGTCAACAGGAGTACATTTAGGATTGTAATCTGCTAAAAAAAAAAGTGTTCCAGACAAAATGAGCTACCTCTCATTAAAATTCTGAGGAGATTACTTCTTACTTTGCTGCCAACTGAATTGATCGTTTAAGCAACAGACCATAAGCATATGAAACATGCTTCAGGATCTTAAGAGTATTTTGCAAAGAAAAGTTCCTGCCAAAATTGCAAGTTTGAAAGCTGTGATTAGGCACTCCCTGAAGCGTGACTCCTGCTGTTGCTGGAATTAATAGCAGTTCTGCAACTCAATTCTTGTGTGTTAGGTCTCAGCGTTTAAAGGATGCTTAAGAGAAGTTTAAAAAATGAGATTAGTTTTGGGAAATCAGAATGTGGTGCCTGAGACACCTGTTCTTCAGAGCAGTGCAGAGCTGGAACAGGCCTGATACTGAGTTTGACTGCAGATCAGTATGGCTGAATTCTTTACATGCTTTTTTTTTTTGTAGCTAAAGTACAGGACTCTGCACCCAGAAACGTGAATTTTCTTTCCAGTTTCATGCAGAGAGGTAACAACCTTCTTTTTTTTTTTTAACTAGAAAAATCTAACTTCTTGGTTTATTAAAGATCCACAGAAATTGGAGGTGATACAGAATTCTGAGGTTTTCTGAGAGACTGAGTTTAACTAAGAGGAATGGAGTCCTTGAACAGCAGGCCTCTAGACTCTGCCTGCACAAAGAAAGTAATTTTAAATGCACAGAGTTCTGGAGCATTTTGCTTTCTTTTGGTTGTGCAGGGATTCTTAATTATCCTAATCACCTACCAGCCAGAACTGTGTTTACACTAACCATAGAGAAACTGAGTTCTTGCTCTTTTCAGGCCTTTAGGTAAGACTCTGCCCCTTCCCTTCTTGCGTAAGTTCCTGGTTTGGTGTCAAAACTCTGTGGATAAGTTTTCACAGACGCCAGACAGCAAAAAAAGAAGAGATTTTTGCTTTCCATCTCGTTCAAGAGCAGAAGTTTACCTAAAACTTCAGGGCCTGAAAAGTATCTAAGACTAACATTGCATTTGTATCCAAGCTGTGTCCTTGGAGGCACAAATCTTCTGCCTGCTTTTTGTCCTTGCTTTCTGTCCTTCCACAAGCCTTCTTAGCCTTCACTCCTGTTATGTCCACCTGCCCTCAGTGCACTTTTGGAAGAGTCCACCACACAGAGGGACTGAGAGGACATCTTTCCTAGATAGCACCCAAATAGAAGCTATGTAGTATGCAAACCCGGTCTTCTGAGACAGTTCACAAAGAACAGAAAATCAGGTTATTTTTGTGCCCATAAGATTTAATCAGGCTAGTTGCCAAAAGTGGATGTAGGTAGTCTTGCAAATGATCTCCTCAGGTCTGGGATCCCTAAATCCATAGAACAAATTGAGGGAGCTCTCCAAAGTGATCCAGAGAAGCTCTTCTCTAGAGGTAGATGTCTCTGTAAAATTAAAGTAGTCTCAATTTAAGTTGAGGGAGTTATTAGAATGTTAAAGGCAAATTTAGAAAGGGAAGCCTATTTTCATTATCATTTTTATAGAGAGGGAGAGCCATCTTCTCAGCACCTTACAGTCTGGCTTTGGGGGAAGGGATGTAGCTGTGTTTTTTGTGGACTCCACAGGCTCATTGCTGCTTATGTAACTACTTCCTCTGAAAGTAAAACAGTGTGTTCTGTTTGTTTAAGGAGCTTTTCATAAGGCAAACAAACAAAAAATAAAACAACAAAACCAAATCCATGAAAAGGAATTGATTCTGTGCCAATACATTTTCCAGCTCCTGTACAGAAGGGGACTGAAACAGTTTATAGTGAAATCAGAAAAGCTAATAATGGTAAGTAAGCTAGTGAAAAATTAAACACATAAAGGAAGCATTTGTGCAGAGATTAGGGATAAATTTGTGCCTGAACAGTTTAGAAGATAAGTGCCATAGAAAGTGATTCAAGTCATATAGGAACATACTGAAGGGCAAGTACAAAATCACAGGTGGTGATAAATTGTATGACACCTTGCTGGTTTCTCATAAACCCATGATATTTAATGCAGTGAGATGAATATTTGTAACATCTGCTCCATCAGCCCATTGACACTGTACTGGCTGAGTAGTTTGGCCATACCGCTGGATCTGAATCTGGAACTGAACGTGCCCTGTTGGGGATTAGGATGCTATGTTGTGCTATCTCAAACTGCTCAGGAACAACACTTTCCCTCTTAGCCATGTGTTGGAAAATACCACCCCCCAGCAAACATTTATAAAGCCTTCAACAACAGACTTTAAAAACCTTTAAAGAAATGTGATCACTTAGGAGGGTGAGTTGTTTGTTTTAAACACTATAAAAACCCAATCTGCCTGAGGTTGCATGTGCCAGTCACTGCCCTTCCATCTCCTGTAACACACAGACTTTTGTGTGCAGGCATTAGCAGCTTACTGGCAATTACTGTCTCCAGATGTCCTGGCAGTAATGAGTTCAGAGACAGCAGGTTAAAGGTCTTTCTTCATAATTTGTCAAAGACAAATCAGAAAGGATTTCCTTTCCTCTTTTTGTGTTAGGAAGTCTGGATTTGTTAACATTAGAGTTGTAAACTGTTGAAGGTTTGTCCCCATCCATGTTACCAGCTGGGTTTGATGTGTGCCATTGTTAAGTTTTGATTGTTATATTTCAATTTGCTGTTTTGCTGTTTATTTTGTAAGGGATTCCCCACTGCTCTGACACAGTGTTCTGTTTCTAGGGAATCTTTGATGTGAGGATCTCCAAGCACTTTAGGAAACATTACTTAATTTTTCCCTTGTGAGGACTTATAAGGCAATTTTTATCTCCGTTTTACAGCTGAATAAACGGAGAGATTAGGTCATTTGTTTAAGGCAGTGTGTTTAGAGAGTGACAACACTGGAAACAGAATTTCAGCATCCTCACTCCTGGCTGGGTGCTCAGCCTGTGTGTTGTACTCATTTTTCACAGCCTTTCAGTGAAAAGCAGAATATCCTTTACAGAAAGAACAGGGCTGGGCACTTCACCTGGCAGGATCCTGAGGGAGTACCAGCTCATTTCAGGGCTGAACCCAAAGGCCACCAATTTTCTGCAGTGTTTCCCAGTAAGTGTGAATTGGACCTGGAACAAGCTGCAGAAGCTGACTGTCCAACCCCTCACTTGCTTCCTGCCAAGGTGTGAAGCTGATTATTACACCTTTCACCATCTCTAGTTTTGACACAACAGAAAGGTGTTATGGGCTAGAAGGATACTGTGTGAGTTTGAGTCAGCTCAAGGCTGACACAGCATAGCTGTGATTCAAAGCAATTTGTAAGGCTTGCCATAAAGTGGGAACTGCAATAAAATGAGATCTGATGGAAGGACAGAGCTTAATTAGCCGAATGACTTGCAAACACCCCTTAATCTTGCAGTCCACCTGCGCTCCTATGTACACCGTTCTCCTTTCAGTTATTCTCGGAGGCATAGTAACAGTTTGTTGTTTTAATCCCATCTGCTTTTCCTGACTGACAGACAGGAAAAGTGTTCCAATAGATAAGCAATGCATCACAGAGCTGTGCAGTTGCTGTGGAGAGCTGCCTTGCAGTCTATTCAGTGTAACATTTACTTGGATGTTTGACAGTCTGTGTGATTGCAAGGTGGCAAAGGATAAATGCAGTGGAGGATCCCTAGGAAACAGATCAATCTTCCTGAGTTTTTTAAATGTATTACCATAAGGATGTTAAAGGTCAGTTGTAAAAGATGAAGATTACTGGTGGGTGCAGAAGTTGCTTTACCATAGAATGGCTTAGGTTGGAAGGGACCTTGGAGATCCAACCACCCTGCATGGACAGGGACACCTCTAAACTAGACTCAGTTGCTCAAGGCCTCATCCACCCTTGCCTTCAACACCCTCAGGGAAGAGGCATCCACAACCTCCCTGGGCAGCCTGTTTACCATTATGATCTTCACTGTGTTTGAATAATCTTTGAGATAGTTGAGCAAATGCCCAAGAGCAAAATCTGCTTCAGGAAGTTAATGGTTTAGACAAATGTGTCCTCTGGGGAGATTACTTCGATCTGAGAACTGGCGTCAGCTACACAGTTTGCCAGACTGAACACCTAAGAACACCTAAGACCCATGTAACACTCTGTTATTATTTGTTTGTAGGTAACTATTGTGGTTTGGGTTTGTTTACCTAGAACTGAGTGCTTCATAAGAAATTTTGTCTTCTCAATGAGTTGCTTGTGCACTCCACATATTATGTCCAGTAGAGAGGAAGCTGAAGAGCTGTCAGTAGTTGTTATATATAATGCAATTCTTTGTAACTGAACTAAAATATTTTTCTTCTTCATTTTTTGATGGCACTCAGGGCTGTCCCTGCCTAGGCAGATGCCATGTCAGTAACCAACTTCTCTTGTATTTTGAGTTCTGTAGCTATTGCTTATCCTTACCCCAAGTCATGAACCCGTAGTGTAGATCATGCTCTGACCTTTCCCAAGCCCCAGGCACTTGGCAGCATGCTGAGTATCTGCCATTATTCTTTTTCTTCTTGTCTTCCTGGTACTGACTTCCTTATCTCCAGTTACTATCATTAAATGTCTCCATCACACTGCTGTAAGACTTACCCTATCTGCTCTGCTGTTTTCTTTGTTCTGACCACCAGGCCTAAAGAGGTGCTATGTTAAAGACAGACAGAGACCAACTGTCAAAAGTATATTTCAACCCCCAGAAGACCTGCATATGGTTAGCAACAGGAAAGAAGCAGGTCGTTTATGAAATTCAAATCTAGTCAGGTGTATTTGGATTGAAAGTTCAATAATAGTAGGTAGATAGAGACTGCCAGGCTCTTCAGATGGACACTCGATTTCCTCTGCTAGAGCAGAGGTTTAAAGGAGGATGCTGATCACTAGCATTGTCTCTAGAAGCAACTCAAAATTGTGAAGTTGCTCTTGCATTGTGGTTGAAAGGTTAGTTTAATTCAGAGAAAGAAGATTAGTGTTCAGGAAGTTCACCCAGACACTGATTTAAGCCCTTTCCTAGAGCAATAGGCTGACAGTCTAGTATTTTACATAAAATAGCTAAAACTTCAAGCCTCAGCTTTAATTCAAATCCTACACCCAAATGGAAGTCCAGTCACAGCACCAGTCAGGTCACACACCTTTGTTTAAGAGTCCTTCATACATATCAGGATGAACCAATTTCTTAAAATACTGCTTTCTGTGGTGGCTTTATGGGAGGGCCAAAGTATTTTGGGAGTCAGGAGCCAGGAATATCCAGTCCAGTCCCAGAGCCATTGTTGTTGTTTTTTCAGAAAGAACTGAGACATTTCCAACCTTAGGCAGAACAGGCAATTGTCTAAATCAACAGGCTGCCAAGAATGCTAGAACGACTCTGGCCCTGCTGCCTCCTCTGCCTGTGCTGGAGTCCCAGCAGGCTAGGCTGGCAGCTGATGCTCTTCCTGAGGGAGGGGTTGGGATATGTCACATACTAAGTTCATCTGGGTGAGTGGAGACTCTTTTAGATGTGAGAGTTACTTCCGTCCTACTTATTATCCTCTCAAGAGACAGTAGAAGGGCAGCAAGTCCAAGCATCTCCATACTGGTTCTTTACCTGAGCTCCACTGGACAGTTCTGTTCATCCATTACTGAGAGGAATTAGTGGCTTATTGCAAGATAAAATTTCTGATGAGAGCAATGGAAATATAGTAAACAAAATCTAGAACTAGCTTTCATGCTGCTAAGCCTGGAAAAATGAACTGGTCACTTGGAAGTAACTGCAGTGGTGAGACAGGAAATTCTAAGAATCCTATTGCAACCAACAATGTAGTATGGAAAAATACATTTATTCCAGTGGAAAAAAACATGAGATATCCCCATTGCATTCAGTGGTTTGGAACATACTATTAGAAATCAGTTCTAGCAGTCAGGAAATCTGCTCAAATACTTTCCTCCTACTGAGCCTCGAGCTTAACACCTCTGTGCTTGGCCAGAATTTCCCACTGAATGCCTTTTCCAGCATAGAGAAGACCAACAAAGTCTGGGGATTGAGTGTGATATTATAAACACAAGCTAGTTGCAGGCACTCCAAAGTCATGCAAATAAACTGTTCTTTCTCCAAAATAAAAACTCTTGGATTTTTAGGTTTCAGGACATATTCTAGATCAAAGCCTGGATCTGTGTGACACTGATTCCAGAGCCAAATGCTTACAATAGCTGCAGCCAAAGATTACTCCAAGCCATGTGTTTTTAGCAAGGCACAAGCATACAGGGAGCTTCTGACCTTGCTTGAACCTACAATGCAAGGCTGAATTGCGTGCATGCCCCTGTGCAAGATCTGTTCCCAAGCTGCCTGCCAAGATTGCCTTAGAAGCTACTGCTACAATAAAAGGCTTGGCAGAACATAGTATGTGTGTGCAGTTCTGTGTCTTCAGCCATAGTCTAGCACCTTTGCTTTCAGCAGTGCTGGAGATGGTTTGAGATGGAGTATGAGCTGCAACTGCTTAGGGACATCTCTTCTCCATAACTTCCAGTGAGGAGAAAGATCAGAGCAAGTGGATATGATAGTGTCTTGAATTCTGGCCATGAATGTATCCCTTTGTACATGTGTCCTTTGAATTTAAACCCCCATCAACTAGATGGAAGAGTCTAAATCCATCCAAAGTCCGTAAAAACACCAACTTTTGTTTGACTTGAAAGTCTTTTAGAAATCATCAGTGCCAGGCCATGAGCTCAAATTCCTTTCACAAAATTTTCAGTTTCTTGTTTGCCCTGCTATGGAAGCTTGGCCATTCCTTAATATATGATTAGAACCCACCACTTCTCATTTTCCTGGTTTGATACTAAGGGAAAGCCAGGTGTCGTTTGAAAAGCTCCCTGTTCTTTTTCATCACAGTAAAATCAGTGTGTTTCAAGTGAAAAAAAAAAACCACTTCATATTGTAAGAAGATTGACATAGCAAAGAATCACCAAAAGCACTGTATCAGTGTGCCTTCATGAGAGGCTCAGAGCCAGCTTACTGGTTGGCACCTTTTGGAAATCCTAGAGTCTCCAACAGTACTTTCCAAGGACAGATTAGGACATTCTGCCTGCAGAGACAGGATACTTAGCTAGAAAGCCACACTTCAGTCTGGGTGACAGATAACAAGGAGAGATATCTGTTAGTGTGACCTAGTAGCTGTGGGGTAGCAAACATCCCGTCGTTTGAAGTTGGGAATTTATACAAAATTTCTCATTTCCTCCTTCCTGTAAGCACAATAGGTTGTGACAGAGAGCTAAACGACAGCTCGTTAGTGCCTTGCTACATACAGCTTGGCCCACCAAGCTTTGATGTAGCACTTGGGCAGCAATGGGTTTGTTTCCTTCTGTCAGCTTTCAGGACACGAAAAACTTTTACATGTTTCCCATGTAACTTTTTGGTTCATTCCTTATCAAAGTGGCTAAACATTTAGGGATCAATCTTGCTACCACTGAGATGAATTTTATACTGAAAGTAAGTCTCTGCCCTGCTGTAAGGTGCTGTGATCACCTCAGTTTTTATTCCTTCTCCTAGGCCAAAATTTTTGGGTAGAGTTGTCTTGGAGAAGAACTCCCAGCGTTGAGTGCGGTGCAATTTGTGTAGTCTCTGTGTTTGAGAACCTGCAACCTAATTGTACACTGTACTCCTGGTGCTGCCTGCAGTGAGAATCACAATGTCACCAAAATGCAGACAGTAGAAACTGTACAAGCTCCACTGCACCACAAATATGCACAGGTGTAGTCATAAAGGAGAGAGAAAAAAAGACTTGAGCATTGTCATCTGCAAAGTTCTACTCACCTGCATTCAGCTTCCTCATTCCTGTGGGAGGACTGATGCTATGATTTGCTATTAAAAAAATGCATACTTAGAAAAACCATAGATTCAGAGATTATTCACATTCATAGAAGAATGGCAAGATCAACTCAGAACCCTGGTCCAGACTCTCTGCTTTGAGCATTAGATGTCACAGCCTCTCTCCACTGAATTTGCTATACTGTCCAAGAAAATGCCCCTCAAGATTCAGCCCTTATTTATGTCATGTGTGAAATATCTTAACAGACCATACAAGAGCACTTTTAACAAGACCTGAAGTCCTCTTCTCAAAATGGAATTGCTTTCCTCATGTCTCTAGATTGCCTTACTCTCAGAGGGCAAGCAAATACTTATGCTCTAGTGTTTGAAGGTATTCTCTGAAACTGCAGAATAGCTAAATCTATTTTTTAAAAGAAAAAACCCTAAGATGGAATCTTAAAGTTCAGTGATCCTGAATGGAAAGAGCCCACAGGTTCTCAGACTTTCTCTGGGAGCAAACATCTTTGTAGTAACACAATTTCAGGTGTCCTTTCAGGATCTTGCGTAGCTCTCAAAATTGTATCCTACACCGGATTTCTGCAGTGTGTTATTTTCCTGTCAAGGAATTGAAAAGGAAGTATAATGCTCATGAGAACTTGCCTCTAAAAGAAAGACTCTTTTTGGCCAGTAACAGCTTGTGTTCTCAGTAGACTTCTGCTCTGAACCGTAATCAGGAAAGCTGTCAAAGATGTAGAATCATAGAGGTTAAAAAACACCATTAAGATCATCAAGTCCAACCATAACCCGACCACTAAACCATGTCCTGAAGCACTACATCTACAGCTTCTTGAACACCTTCAGGGATGGCAACTCCACCATCTTCCCAGTCAGCCTGTTCCAACACCCCACTACTCTCTCAGTAAAGAAGTTTTTCCTAATGTACACTGGCACAACTTAAACCCATTTCCCCTCTTCCTATCACTAGTTACCTGGGAGAAGAGACCAGAACCAGCCTCACTCCAACCTCCTTTCAGGTAGTTGTAGAGAGCAGTAAGATCTCCCCTTAGCCTTCTCTTCTCCAGATTAAACAACCCCAGCTCCTTCAGCTGCTGTTCAGCATAGTCTTTGAAATGTCTGGTCCCAGCCATGTGCTGGAATTAAACAAGTGCTTGGACACTTCTCAGAACCAGTGTGTGAACCTTAGCTGTAGGTAGCAATCTTAGATCATTGTAAGGTGAATAGGAAAAGTTAGATTAAATATAAAAGTCTGTTTTCTTTAATAAAGAACAGATCAAGCTGCAGTAC
Source organism: Melanerpes formicivorus (assembly GCF_026170545.1). NCBI lineage: Eukaryota > Metazoa > Chordata > Aves > Piciformes > Picidae > Melanerpes > Melanerpes formicivorus. The sequence goes on along the minus strand of NW_027142373.1, from coordinate 3,555,635 downwards.
GCCATCATAATTTACCCATTGTATTTTATTTTGCAGATTCTGTGGAAAACAGGCATTCTGTAAGTATACAGTTTATGCAAACAGCTAAATATAGGGAAATTGGATTGAGATTATTTTGTATCTAGTGAGGTAATGTTCAAGTGTTGCTGCAATTGAATTGTTTACTTGTTGTTCAGCACCTTTACTTCACAACTACTGGGCAATCCCTTCATATATATTCTTACTAATCAAGCTTGAAGTAGTATATTCATACAATGGTCAGCTTTAAAAGTTGGTGGAACTGCCTGGTGCTGGTACAGGAAGTAGATAACAAATAATCATCTCCCAAGAATTTGTGTTGAATACCTGCCCAGCTTTGAGTATTTGCCACTAATACTCATGCTGATAGAGCAGCAGAAGGTTGGAGATGTTTCCTGCTTGCTTCAGGTTCTTGGTGGACCTGAGGCCCTCAATATTTGCATATGAAAACCTGCTGAGCTGGTTAAGGTATCACTGGAGACAAAGCTGTTGCTCCAGTCCCATCTGTAAAGTCTGTTTAGTGCCAGGTCTCCTGGAGTGTGCCTGTTCATATGCACACACAAAGGTTCTGTGATTGGAATATCCAGAGAGGTAAGAGCCTTCTTAGGCTGTGAAATGAAGAGTTAAGCTAAGCAAGGATGGCTGACCACCTGAACTTGCAGAAGTCACTTCTGTTCACCATATGTGACTGTTTCTTTCTGGGTTTTCATGCACTGTTGTAGCAAGTGGAATGTTTCTGAGGTCTGGGGGTAAAAACTGAAACCTTGTAAGAAATTGTAAAGGTAAGCAACTTAGAGCTTCAGAGTGCTTGGCTATGTCACAGTTGGGCTGCTCCACCCAAGAGGTGGAACTAGTACCATGGAGGATCTAAACGGTTGGGAGTTTTGTGAAGGTTCTGCAGGTGGTAAAGAGTTTATAGGGCTAAAGTGGTAATGAAAAAGTATGGATTTGAAACAAAATAAGTCTTAAAAGCCTTGAATGAGCTGCTATTGTGCTCTGGAGAGATCTGAGAGGCAGGGAACTTCGATTTCAGGAGTACTTTTATGGCTTAGATAAACCATCTAATCCAACGTCAGACCATGCAGACTGGGTGGGTATTTTGCCATCTACTTTGAGACTCTGGAATTTGTACTCAAAAAGAAAGAGAGAGAGAGAGAGACTAATAAATAAGAACCATGAAAGCCCAGTCTATGTCAGCTAATGCATCCATTTGAGTTTTGAAAGGCTCCATCAGCACTGGCATCCCCATGGGATAAAAAACAGCCCATTGTATTATTTACAGACACTGGCAGTGCACTGAAGGTCACAGAGTATGTTACAATAAACAGACATTAGCAGGCCACAAGAGTTTATAGTATCATTGTCTATCTTAGTTTAAAGGTTTCTTTTTATTCTTTGCTCTCCATGTTCTAAAAATAAGTGGAGCTGAACCCTCCTCTGGGTTATAGCAGGCATTCCTTGGGAGTCACGCAGAAGAAAGTTTGTCCCTGTCCAACTCAAAAGGAAAAATGATTGAGTAGCTGTGATAGACATGTGGTGTGAGCTCAGGGAAGAGGTTTTGTCTTCTTCCCCCATGTAATTTATAATGGACATTGGATGAAAGACTAAAATTTTATGAAGATTTTTTTTGGATTTCTTTCCCTGTGGCCAAAAGTGAGTCAAATAAACTCTCCACAGGTGTGTAATGAGGTTGCTTCAGTGGAAACACACTGACTACCCCATGCAAATAATTTTCAGCATGATCAATTGGGCTGTTAAAGACAATTAATGAAGAAATGTTAGATTCAAGGGGAAAAAGCGTCAGCCAAGGGCAGTGTTCTATATTGTCTGTACAAACTCCTGTTAACAGTAGGAGATCAATAGTTACTCTGTAAAACTAATCCCATTTTCAGAGACACCCTGAAGAAAAGTTAGCTTTATGACACTTGCATATCTTACTTAGGGTTTCCTAGAAGTAGCCTTACCCAGTTCATGTCTGTGACATTCATAGTATCATAGTATCATTCAGGGTTGGAAGGAACCACAAGGGTCATCTAGTTCCAACCCCCCTGCCATGGGCAGGGACGCCCCACACTAGATCAGGCTGGCCAGAGCCTCATCCAACCTGGTCTTAAACACCTCCAGGGACGGGGCCTTCTTAGATACTGCTCATGTACCTGACATAGTAACTACAGCTTTTATTTTTTTTTCTTTCTATTAATTATTAGTGTTTTAAAAGGCAAGCAAAAACCAAACCAAAACAGATCCTTGTTTTCTGCTTCTTAAAATCCCACTTCTGATTTGCTGTAACAAAAATGCAGCACCATATTTCTTTGAATACTTCAAAGTTGAACTGGACACATAAATTCCTTTATAGATTTTCCATGCCTCCTATTTGCCTCTCAGCACTTTTGCAGGCAACAGAGATGAGTACAGAAGGGGCAGGTCACTACAGAGGTGCTTTCTGTCATTATTTGCTTGCAACGTTTTCTTTTTTTCTGTAACTCATTTTCACACAGTGCTGAACTGTGATGTGCCTCAGAAGTTTGGTCCAAATGCAGAGTTGTTGATCCTACTCAAGAAAAGGAAAATGCTCCTTATAAAGTGATCAACTTCCTCCCCAGCTGTTCAGTTTCTTTATAGCCAGATTAAGTATTTGGTTTAGAGGTGAAGGTACTTTTGAACTGAAACTCCCTTACTTTGTGAGTGAAAGGAGGCCTTGAGGAGCTAGGATGGTCACCTGGCATCTTAATCACATGAAATACCAGATGGACTACTTGGCTCTTGTGACCTGTCAAAAGACTTGACTTTGTTTGGAAAGTGATAGGTATTGCAGAAGTGTGGACAAAGGGCACTGCAGCAGAGAGTGGTGATTTGCTATGAGACAGGACACACAACTTTTTTGGTTTCAGTAGTGATGGTGGAAACTCATCAGATCCTGCTGTCCTTTTCAGTCTCTGAATTCAAATAGCAGTGTGGGCTGCACTCTTCAGATAACTGTTAACTGGTTCAGTTCTGCATTGATCTCCCAGAAGCAAAGCAGAGTACTGCTCTGTGGAGGAGAGAGATGAAGCAAATCACCTCAGTGAGTGCTAACCCCGCCCTTGTGCATTTGCCCCTACATAATTTCTGTCAGAATAAGTACAATCCAGCATGGCAATGCAGGGAATTTGCTTCACCTTCACGAGGAGACGGTTACAAAATGGAGCACAGGGCAAGGCCCATGTCCTGACAATAAGTGTTGTGTTACATGGAGGCATTGAGAGTGTTTAGATTGTGTTTGTATTATGTCAAAAAAGGTGGTGCAGTAGGAAAACAATCCATTAAGCTTTGAATTATTTGCATTGTGTAAAGGCCCAATCGCAGTCCAAGTTCTGACTGGCTTGCAAGGTACTGGTTTCAGTACCTTGAACCTGAATGGCTTGGACTTTAATGTCATTTAGAAGCAAACCTTAAGTTATGGGCTGGGGGCTGCTTCCCTCTTTCTCCTCTGCTTCAGAAATTTGTATCTTAAATGCCATCCATAGGAAGTATTTGCAAAAGAAATGAATTACTTAGAAAGGAACTGGGAGGAGGTTTCCTTCCTGAAATCAGAGCTGGCAATCTTTCTAAGTTATTTAATGGTCCCAGTTTCTGAAAACATATTGAAGGAAATATCTTAACAATGAGATAGCCACTTCGCCAAATACTAATTGGTATTGTGTCAAATTTACCTCAGTGGTACGTTCTGACTTCATGTCTCCTCCTCCCCTTTTACCTCTTAGATATGTGTGTGTACGTGTGTTTGATTCTGTCCTAGGGGTACATGAGGACTGGAAGACTCTCTCAGGACATGGTGTACTTTCAGCTGCCTATTTGTTCAACCTCACAATGTATCCTCTGAAACAGAAAACTCTACATTTCAAATTCTATTTTGAGAAAATTTTGGGGTTTCTTCAGCTAATTTCTCATCCTACTCAAGTGATCCCAAAGCTACTTTGTAAATTCACAGTGGTGAAGAGATTGCTTCACCTTGCCAGCATGAGACAACCAGCTCCAAAGGGACCTGGCATGTGTTTAACTGCACGCAGTAACATGGCACAATAGTTTGAGACAGGAAATGAAGATGAAGGATGTGTCCAGTTAAAATTGGGGGGGGAAGACTTCAGCCAGTCAGGATATGAAAACCAAGGTGATACTCTGAAATAAACACTGAATTATAAACCAGGAATTCCTGCCTCTGACTCATGGGGCAAATCCTTTGGGGGTAAGTGCACAAAAGGAATTTGGCGCCTCGGTGCTGACAGACTAAACTATTAGGTTAGAGGGCACCATGTACTCTCAGCAGATATTTGTTGGAGGAAGACTTGCTTTGGTAACAGACGTCAGGACAGACTTGACAGTTGTGAACCCTCAGTGAACAGAATTATTTCTGTCTAACAATCTGAAGACAATTAAGTTTGGGATCTCTCTTTGCCCTTTCCCACTGACTAGTGAAAAGGACTCCTGTCTGCATGCTGCCTCTTGTGGTTCTCAGTGCCAGGTTGCCACGTCCCTGCCGTGTTACTGATGATAACTTGTGCAAAGGAGTGCAAGAAAGCTGATGTCTGGAAGTTGAACACTGCATTGCTCACTGTTGAGATACCCAAGTGCTCCTTCGGAACAGGGTTTTATTCTTGTGGGACTGACAATGAGGGCCTAGTTGTGGCAGCTGATCATTGCCTAGGACACAAGGGAGGTGACTTGCGGATCCCTTGAGTGCCAGCAGTTCCCTTCAGAATCCAGCTTTTATCAATAAGCACCCAGTTGCAGATGTTGGTGATTAACAGTTCTGCAGCCTAGCCTGTGTTAACCTGAATCTCCCACTGTCTTACTTCCTTTTTATCTGATGAAGATAATCCTAATATCTCCCCAGGGAACTGTGAGTATTTGTCAGCTCCTTGTACAGTGCTCTAAGGAATATGTTGCTATATTTAAAGTTTTTGTATTGATTTAAAAGGACAGGATTGGGCAGGGGACACTTACACTCATACCTTTTTTTTCTTTTTCTTCTATTTTTGGTCTCTTTGCCAACAGAGAATACAAGGCCATCTTGATACTACTTAGAACAGTCATCTCAAAGATCAGCTGGGAGAAGTCAAGAAGCCAAGATGGAAGATGTTGCAAATGTTTCAAAAGCACTTATTTATGAGTTTGCCAGGCTCTTCTTTCAAAATTAATTTCCTTAAGGGGAAAAACAGAGATGTTCCTGAAGCATTTAATGGAAAAAAAATACAAATAAAAATTCTCATAGGAAAGTGGCTCTAGGAACCACTGCCCTAGGTTCTCATCTTTAATTTCTCCTGCTGATGCGATTTTGCTTTTCCAATTCATCATGCTCTGAGGAAATAAAAGGGGAAGCTACATCTGAGGAATAACATTTCGACAGTGCAGAAACTACTGTGATGGCAGTAGGATGCAGAAATATCTAAGCTTGCTTTGAACTAGCTAACTTGGTTATCAGTAACACTCTGCTGTGGCAGAACAGAGCTCAGCACAGCTTGGCCAACCACGTATGTGCTCTGACCTGATTCTCCGGCTGGTGCTGAATTCCCTGTGCTGCAGCAGCTGGACTGCTACCAGTCTTGGAGACAGATAACTTACAGCTCACTTGGATGTGACACTGCAGTGAGAGCCCAGTGGAGGAGTGAGCTCTGGGCTCTCTACAAACTTGAATAACTGTTCAGAGAGTCAGTACTTTACCAAGTGCTTCTATCCATAGAGGCACAAATACTCTTCATTCTTTGCTAAATTGCTTCTCTCCCCTTTAAAAGTTCTGATGCTGGTTAGTTTGGTGTGATGGTTCTTCAAGGAATGGTTGCCCATCACAGTTATTTTGGATGGTGCAAAATATAGGTCTTGAGTAGATGGGTAAACCCTGGTCAGTGAGTTTGTACCTGAAAATCCTGCTCTGTATAATCCTTATTTCTTTGATTTTAGGAGAGATCTGAAGTCATACTCATGTCCAGTTTGTCCAGTATGGAATTCCATACCTATCCCTTTTCTCTGTAGTACGATAAACCACTAACATGGATCTGGTTTGGACCTGGATCTGATCTTTGCTGCCCATGTTTGTCTCTGTTGCATTAGTTTAAAAACCAGAACACAAACCAGAAAAATTACTGACCACAGCCCTTTAATTGCTGGTCTTTGACACTGCACTTGTTCTCTTTTCTTACTGCAGATTAAATGCAAGATTACCACAGAAAAGAAAGGTTCTCATTTTACTTAGGAAATAGTGGAAGAGGCCATGGATTTGTATATAGATAAATAGTTACAGCTTCAAGCATTGCATCCAAGGTGCAAAGGCAGCAAGAAATACAAAGAGGGGTCCATATCCTGATTCCAAATGTTTAAATTTTCAAGCTCCAATTACTGGCTAATATCTCTAATTTATTGTTCCCTGTGCAAATGTTTGTATCATGAGCCTTTCACAAATGACTGACTTCACAGCACTCTTCTGTTGACACATGTTCTTTCTGGCATTCCATGAGTGTTCCATTAGTGTAAGGGATGTGAGAAGGTATTTTAATAAAGAAACCTCTGAACTGAACTTTGCACTGGAACTTGCATATTTGTATCAGTGAGCACTTGCAAATGAATGCCTGCACAATTGCTTAGTAGTGATGCACCACATAGAAACATTGTGTATATTTACAGATGGAAGATGTTACCTCTGCAAGGAGTGATTCCAGGCGCTTAGAGCCGGTGTCATGAACCAGTGCAGCAGCTGTTAAATGCACCACATTGGTTTAAGAGTTGAGCACAGGACTGCTCCCCTACACATAACTCCTTTGCTAAAATGACAAAGGTAAAAGTTCCTGTGTAAACCTTTCCACAGTCCCTGGCACAGCTCAGGACGTCACTGGCTTCTGGGAAGTTTCCGAATATGCCATTGTGGGTGTGATGGAGCAGCAGTGGGACACTATTCTCTTGGCTGGAATGATCTTTAAACTGTTTTGGATTTAGTCTGTAGTAACAGTTGTTTACCCTGCTGAGGCATGTGTAATCTGTCCACTTCTCAGAGTGCTGTGCTCTGTTTTGAGCACTTCTGTTTTGTCTTGCAGACAGACCAGAAATCTTTTAAAATAGGGGACACCAGATCAGCAGACATGTCCAGTGAAGCCAAGGTAAATGGGCCCATGAAGTAAACAGCTACACAAAGAATCCAAATGTTGTGTTAGGAGCATGTCTTTCAGGTGCCAAATAAGGGTCATTGTCCCACTGGAAATACTTGGGGAAATGAGTCTCAAACTTGCTAGTGAGCCAGATGAAGCTCAGATTAGAGCCCAAACAATACATTATTGAAAAAGAACCCAAAAGCATTTCAAATGTCTACGCTATCTGCAGGCTGAGCTCAGCAAATATAAAACGAGTGTTTAGGTTTTGATAAGACAGAAGGGACAGAACATCCTCAGGGCCTTTGCTGGCCCTGTCTGAGCTGTTCCACTGACAGCCCCCACCTTGCTTGCACTAAGCAAATTCAGAAAGAGGTTTCTCCACCCCACAGCCTTGCTTGGTTAACTTTGGAATATTTTTTTTCTGTTGCAGAGCAGAGGGTCTAGGGATGAGCCACAGAAATGCTTTGAATCAACAGACTTCTTCCTTGCCACTATTAATTTTCATTAATTCCCAGCAAATCAGCAGCTGCTTATCTTCTTGTAAGTATGTTTTAGGAATAGTGTGGCCAGCAGGAGCAGGGAGGTCATTGTGCCCCTGTACTCTGCATTGGTTAGGCTGCACCTTGAGTACTGTGTCCAGTTCTGGGCCCCACAGTTTAAGAAGGACATTGAGGCACTTGGACGTGTCCAGAGAAGGGCAACAAGGCTGGTGAGAGGCCTTGAACACAAGCCCTATGAGGAGAGGCTGAGGGAGCTGGGATTGTTTAGCCTGGAGAAGAGGAGGCTCGGGGTGACCTCATTGCCCTCTACAACTACCTGAAAGGTGGTTGTAGCCAGGAAGGGGTTGGCCTCTTCTCATAGGCAACCAGCACCAGAACAAGGGGACACAGTCTCAAGCTGCACCAGGGGAAGTTTAGGCTGGAGGTGAGGAGAAAGTTCTTCACCGAGAGAGTCATTCACCATTGGAACGGGCTGCCCGGGGAGGCAGTAGAGTCACCATCCCTCGAGGTGTTCAAAGGAGATTGGACGTGGCACTTGGTGCCATGGTCTAGTCATGGGTCTGTGGTGATGGGTTGGACTTGATGATCCTCGAGGTCTCTTCCAACCTTGGCGATACTGTGATACTGTTTCTGTGTGCCCTTTCGCGGAGAGACCCGGGATGCTGTGCTGACTAATTCGTGCTGAGATCTGTCTGGGACTGCCACGGAATGAGCAGCACAGCCCTCTGTCTGGTGTTCCCCCAGTGCCCAGGACGGAAGGCCCGGCAGCCTCCGGCGCTGATCCGGTGCTGACCTCTGGTGGCAACTGACCCTCAGGGCGGCAAAGGTGGCCACGGGTCCCTGCTGCCCTCGGGGTGGTGCCTGCCTGAGGCTGAGCTGGTGATGCTCGGGGACTACCTGGCTCAGACTTAGAGGGAGCAGGGTGCGGGGAGCACTGCACATCCAGGACAGAGTCTGACTTCTTTACATGCACCGAGTAAACTGAGCCTTGTGAGTTGTGTTTCTGCAGTGGTATGATGTCTTCAGCTGGACCTCTGCCACTCTTAGAAAACAGTTTTCAAAGTGCAGTGTAAACCTGGCAGCCAGGACCTCTTTCTGTCTGGCATAGGTTAGGGAATTGTTTGTAAATGCTGGGGTGCTGCTTTCGTGCAGAGGCAATCTTCTCTTTATCTCAGGGGGAACAAACCCCAACGTTTATTTACTTTTCTGTGTTTGTTCAAACTGCTTGTTTGTGAGCTTGGTTTGAGTTCTTAATGTTGCAATTCATCACTAAGCTGTCTTGCATCATAAGCCGCCAGCTTGGCAGCAGGGGAGGCAATGCTGTCAGACTGGCTACAGCAGTTCTGATGTGAGGACAGGGTACAGGGAAAAGAAACAAAGCTTGAGAAAAACAGAGGTATCAAATGAAAAAAAACCACCCCCAGTAATCACCAAACCCCCTTAATTTGTATTTAAAGCAAAGGAATAGCTCATATACTATGTACATGTCAACTCCGTCAATTAGTGCAGAAACAAACCATTTCTAAGGCATCACAGTTAAAATAGAGTACATCAAATGCCACAAAACCCAAAACAGCTTCATTTTGGCTTCCTTAATCTGAGCAGGAATTAATCAATCAAGCAACGCCCCATGTTGAATAGGCACCAATTAACTTCGTAATGTGGTGGGTTGAAAATTCCCCCCCAGAATTAAATTTTGCCAGATCAGCTTAGTTGGAAGCAAATGAAGGCTGTATTTACAAGTAAAACTACGATCTACAATGAAATGCAGTGAATATACCATATTTACAGCTATTTACAATTAATAAACAGCACAAGGACCCCCCTGGCCAAGGACCAGGGGAAGCTACTAGCTTCTCCCTCCCTGTCTCCCCCTTACCCTCCTGTACAAAAGGGATAAAAGACAGAAGCAGAGAAGTTAATACCAGTCACAACAAAAGCAGTGCAGCCAAGGTCAAGCAGAAGCAAGTTAGTATCTGCCAGCCCAAGGAAGCGAGGAGAGAAATTGTTTACATTACTAGCTTAAGTCCGTTACCTTTGCCAGTGGATTTTCCTTTTTACACCCGACAGTGATTTATTTACATTTTACCACTTTTGTGTTCAAGATCTGTGAAAAAAATTTTAAAGGCATAGCCTAAAACTACCACATGAGCCCTGACCTCCCTGAAGGTGTCAAACTGGGCTCCAGACTGGAAGGTGCCTACAGCAGAGTATCCTCTGTCTAGTCCTTGAACACAGCTACCCAACAAGATGTGATCCCCTCCCCAGGAGGGAAGCTTTCCCAGTTGTTCTCCAGCAGCTCTCCATCAGCAAGTACCCCAAGAGCTGTTACCATTGCCCATGCCTGGCCATGAGGTCACAACATGGTCATGAGGGGCCTGTGCTTGGTGGTGAGGTCACAGGATGCCCTTTGTTGTCACAAAGCTTTGCTCTCTACAAACACAGATCCTCAGGCCTTGGGCTCAACTGCAGCAGCAGCAGCAGCTGTGAAAGCTGCAGCAGAAGCAGCAGTAGTCATGGTTGTAGAGTCGAGTCATAGCCCCCATTCATTGCCTCTTCTTCTTCCTCTTCATGGCCCTGCAAGTCAGGGCTGTTGGTGGAGCTGCATTGCGAGCCCAAGGAGCAAGTAAGCAGCTGTGCTGGTGCAGCCTTTCCTGGCCAGAGGTTTTTCCCCCCGAGAAGCATGGAGCAATGGTTTTCCCTCCAGTGAGGGTTTCCTCTGGATGCCTGAGATTCTCAGGCCCCTCTGCAGCTTCAGCAATCTCTGCTTTCTCCATGGTCCCATCCCATCACCTGAGCCCCTTCCTTCCAGTGCCCATAGGCCACCAAGGCAGAAATGGATGCCAACATGCAATAAAATGTTTCTCATCTGTGCTTGCTTCTAGACAAGGATGGAGGAGTCCCTGATTATCCTGTTCATCAGCTGGATCTTGGTGTCAAGCCCTTGGAGCGTCATGGAGGTAAGTTCCCAATGTCCCTTTCCTTGAAAGGATAAACACTGACAATGTGCAAAGAGCAGCTTCTTGTGCAGTTTGCCTTAAGATGATACTCTCTTGCTCACTTCTCCATCTCTTGGCCCATTCTTAAGATAATGCCAAGAACAATCCCGTAGTTCAGTCCTTGGAAGAAGGAGCATTTACTCTGTAATCTTCTTGCAGTGTGAAATGCAAATTGCTCCTTCCATGGCTGAGGTGCAGACCTGGAGAGGAGCAGAGAGGGAGTGAGTAGGGATCAGCAATGTGCCTCAGGGCACTTTGTATTGAGAAGCTCTTTGTGGCCCCTTGGAGCAGGAGCTGCTGTCAAGCCAGGGGGCTGGTTGGGGTTTAGTTCAGAGCTTAGTTTGGTCCCAGCACGGTGCCACTGCAGGCAGGCTGTAACTCTTTGCAGCCTGCTCCTGAGTGGGCAGAGCTGAGTGCCGTGGGGTGCCCGGCTCTGACTAGCACTCAGTACCACTGCCTTCTGCAGAGGTGTCTGCAGCTGTGTCTCAGAGGCTCTTCTCTGCTGTGCTGCTTTGCAGACATAACTGTAGGCACTTCAGCTTCCCAGCCATACTCCAGGACTGAGGCTCTAATAGATGGCACAGGTAGGTCATGGCTTTTCCTTCCCTTTGAGAGCTGCCAGCTTCAAGGCCAAGGGTAACCTAGCCAGGTGCCTCAGTAGGTGTGAGGACACAGACCTGCTTGGGTGAGCCCCTGACAGTTTCTGCGAGCCAGTTCTGCCCAGGCTGGTGCCAATAGGTGATGGAATCTTCTCTAGGTGTTCAGTTACAGACATGCCTGCAGAGGGGACTCTGCTGAGTCTCTGCTGAGCTCACAGGCCAAGCACTGGTGTTCCACATTTTATTTGTGTGAAACTCAGCTAAATCCCTTCTGTTTAGGTCTTCCAAGACCAAATTACACAGTTGAAGAGGGAAAGTTTTCAGAGGATTTAGAACTCTTCAGAAAACTGCAGGAGGACCTGGGCAGAAAAATAGGTGGGTATCCTTCATTCTGCCTTAGCTGTGAGCCTCAGCAGTGAGAGGCTGCGACACCGGTCTGGCCACACTGTGGCCTGCACAGGAGGAAGAAGGGAAAGAGTCAATGGGTCAGATCCAGCTCCAAGCTTTATGAGCTGAGCTAAAAAGCAATGTCCATGCTGGAGAAAAGGCAGAAGTGGAAAGGTCTCAAGTGCCTGACTCTGTCCCCTCAGGATGTGGGAGATGGCCCAGGGAGAGGGTAGAGATGGAGGGGTGGCGCTCCCTGCAGCAGGGATGGGTTTTGTCCATGTCCCTGGAAGGTGCAGCTGGTCAAGCAGCTGCATTCCCTGCTGTCCCTTCTTCTTCTGGTCTTCTGAGTTTTGCTGGATAGGACAACCTGTCCCAAGGGCTGGGACCATGCTTCCAGGCATCACTACTTGGGAGGGGGCAAGGAACTTCCTGGCCAGAGCAAGCATGCTGTAAGTTTGCTGGTGGTGCACAGGACAGACTAATGTTCCCATTGCTCCTCCAGATATGGTCAACAACAGTGGGGATGCTGACCAGAACACCAAAAGCCTGTCATGGCCCCAGAAGGTGCTGGAGTACTTTGTGGATTCCATGGTACACCTTGTGGTTTCGGTGCCATTTGTCATTCTGTTACTCTGTGTGACAAAATGGTACTGGAAGAAGTGACAAGAGTGAGTGTTTGCTTTTCCCCCCGTGCTGCTGCCTGCAATGGCTGATCACAGCCAGCGAGTGCTTCTAGTCCAGCTGCTGTGGAACAGGGACTTAGTGCTGGGTCAAAAAGCTCCACCAGCAGCTGAGAACTTCAACAGTCTCTCTCCACAGGGACACAGAAGCCACTGCAAGTCGCAGCCTGACAGACAACTGCAGACAGACAGACATCTGCATCCAAGGCCCCACACCACAGCTTGAACCTTTAATAATAGAGCCTTAGGCCTCCCAGCAGCCCCTGTGCCCCCCTCCCCTGCCCCCCCAGCCTCCCGCAGCCTGCTCCCTGTGGCCGCCAAGCACAGGGGCACCCTTCCAATCCAGGACTTCCCATCCTTTCCACCTTCCCCCTCCCCACCCTGCAGCAGCCCCAACCACCCCATCCCACTTTCTCAGCCTCCCCTTTTCCTGTTATCAATAAATATGTTTCCTATGGCAAGCTTTGGTGGGGTCCTTGGCAGTATTTGCTCAACAGTTGCACTTCATGATTAGATGAGGTCTCTGGAGCTCCTCTACCCCAGCGCACCCAGTATGGGGAAAAAACTGGAACAACCAGAGCCCTGGGTGTGGTCACAAGGCCTGCATCTTAGTCCTGGAGACATGGTGGGACAGCTGGCAGGGCTGGACTGTTGTCATGGACAGGTATGCACATGTTTAGCAGAGGCAGCCCAGCAAGGTGAGCTAATGGAGCTGCTCCTTATGTGCCTCAAAGATCACATGCCAGGGTCCTCAGGGGTGACATCAACCCCCCCTGATATTTGCCAGAAAGACCACACAGCAAGCCCTGGTGACAGAGGATGCAGAGAAGGCTTCTCTGCTTCACTCTCTGTTGCCATGGCTGGACCCCAGCTTTTCATTACAGAACTCTTCTCTGTCCCAGGAGAAGTGCTTCCAAGGCAGTGGAAATGAGAGCTGCTGGTCTGTCCTCAGGAGTGGAAGGGACAGAGGTTGACATCAATAACACAAAGAGAAGACTGTCTTAAGTGGGCTGAGTCATGGTATTACGTGGCATCCCTGCTTGATAAAGAGGCTGTGAGAGCCTAATGGAAGAAAAATTGTCAGGTCTATTAAGCTGTGGTCAGAGTGTAAGTCAATTAATGAAAATTACAGCCAGACAGGTTGTTAAACTAGTATGAGATTGTCAACAGGAAATATGGATTTCTTTTGATCAATTTAAAATCATTTAAAGCACAGCAATAACGAAAATCTCAGTCTCCACAATGCAAAACTTAGGTTGGATTTCATTACTGTTTGAGTAGGATTTTCTCTTTTTGTTTCAGCATCATGATCATTACAGGCACAGAAGCTACAAAGAGCAAGATTTTTATTTAGGAATGCCAAAAGCTCTCATAAGGCAAAAGCTCTGAGGTGACTGGAGATGAGCCCTGATCCTGCAGTGTGATCCACAGCAGAGCTACAATCAGGTACAACCATTTGTTTATATGCAGTCCTTGCATGCAAAACGATAGATGGCATTTCCTCGGTATTGGCTGTGTCCCTGTCACTCAGAGGTGATCAGGACTAGATGGCCTCTGTTGTTTTAATTGCTTTGGCCTTTACTTCTCACAAGCAGGTCAGACCTGCTGTGCCTGATGTTCCTCTAACTCTCACCACATGCGGCCGCTGCCACTTTAGCTGTGGCCTCCAGAGCAGAACCGATGGTTTTGCCCAGGAAATGGCTGCATACAGACACGGAGAACACGAGTGTGAGAAACAAGCTCACTTTTCCTAAAAGTTTTGCTGAGCTACAAAGCCTGTTAAAGGTTTATTTACAGCGCAGGGTCCATGCCTTCCCGCATGTACCCCTTTCCTTCCCCACACTGGGGCTTTATAACCTGCCCTTGTTATAGGACCCCTTCCCGCGCAGCATCCTGAATGGATCCAAGAACAAAGCTGCCCTGCCACTGCGACCTCACTTCCCGCCACGGCATGGCAGGCGGGGGTGTTGCCGGCGGTCAGCCGATGAAGTCTCAGGGTTGAACTCTTGACCTCGAGGGCTGCTATGCTGTTGTCCCTTACCTGATCGCAAAATGTCCTCGAAGGGCTTCCATCCCGGGGGTGGAGCGTCACATTCTTCCCGCTCACCTATACTCTAATTAGCTAAAGCAAAATTACTTCCTATATCTCTGTTTATCACAGGAGTGAACTGCCTCCCTGGCTGCAATTTCCAGACGAATTCTGTGAAGAGAGCTCAGCTCTGACTCAGGGTACTCCTCAGGGCTGGAAGAACAAATCTACTTACAGTAGGCATTGCCACTCTGGAAAAACTGGTTCCAACCTGCGGGTGCTGAGCCTGGAGCAGCCTCCAGACAATCTGTGCCCCCTGGCTGGAAGTCAGAGACCTTAAGTGCACAGAGGAGAAATATGCAGAGTTATGAAGAGACATTCATGTTGCTCCCAGGGACCTCGGGGACTAGTTGATCTCTGCAGCAGGATGGTATGTTCAGCATGACTGGAAGTATTAGCTGCCTCAGCCCTGAAACCTCAGAACATTGTGTACGCTGCTTAAATCCAGTGTAGTCACTGCTGGCGGGAGGGAGGCTGCCCTGGCAGAGAACAACCCTGCCACACACCTGTGCTTTGTCAAACAAGAAATGCTAAAGGCTATTCTTTAACTATCTTTATTTCCTCCTTTTTTTTTGTTTTTTTTTTTAACCTGAAGCTGATCTTGATTTCTTTCTGACCATTCTTTCTCACTCACACAGTCCTGTATAGCAAAAGGAACAGTAGAGAGCACACATGACTAATGCCCCCTACAAGGAGAAAATTATAATTGATGCTTTTTAATTACAAGTTTTCTGCATTATGGTTTAGTTTTTTAGCTTATAATCACTAACAGTAAAATATAGACTTAAGTAACTTGCTGCCTTTTCCTCCTTTGTAGCATATATAGGTCAGATTTTCATGTTGACCCCTTATTATCTCTGACACACTAATTAGTGCACTGACTGGTTGACAAAGGTCACATCTGTTTTCTTCATTGCGTGCAGGCATGGTGCTCACACCAACTGATTTTCCTAATTGCTGTCTCTTTTGGAGTAATTTCCACAAGGACACAATCAGTAGTTTCACTGTGTAGCTGCTTTACACCTATTTTACACCTATTTTGTACTGATGTCAGTGAAAGACAAGGTTAAGGGCAAAGGAGTGTCAGCAGTCATCATATCTATGGCGCATGTCCTCTGTTCTGCACTTCACAAGCATACTTTGTGCATCCTTGACTTTTCAAGCTCTGTGCAGGGATAAAGTTGTTGCATTTCCATGAGGAAACAAATGGAGCTTTTACTCCCTGTCTTTGACCAAAGCACTTAGGTGATTTTAGGCCCAGTGGATCGTTTGTAATAGGCAGAATTGATCATCCAGGTACTTTGATGGAGACCTTTTATTTACCAAGAAAGTACACGATTCTGTTTCCTTGAACAGAGGAGGAACCAGACAATAGGAGGCAGTTTCCCTGCATGCAATCTCAGTCCTTTCAGCCAGCACTTTATCCAGAAGCACTCCAACAGCTTTTTTCCTCAAGGTCACTCTTACACAGTTTATCTGTTTCTGCCTGGTTTGGAGAGAAGAGTGTTCTCTAAGCACTGCCTTCCTCCCCACATCTTCAAAGCTGAAGAGGCTTTACAGCAAATATCTAGGTGTTTAAAATCCCCCATGACAACCAGGGCCTGTAACTGCAAGGCTCCTATCAGCTGCCTGTAGAAGGCCTCATCAACTTCCTCCTCCTGATCAGGAGGCCTGTAATGGACACCCACAACAGTCTCACCCATGCCAGCCTGCCCCTTAATTCTCATCCACAAACTCAACATGCTCTGGATTCTGCCCCTGGACAGAACTCAATACACTTCAGTTGCTGTCTTGTGTAAAGATTAACTCCACCACCTCACCTTGTTGACCTGTCTTTCCTAAAAAGGAAAGCTAATATTGTTAAAGAGAAGGAGAAGTCTTGTTCTGGTGAACATGAACAAGAATTCAGTTTGGAGGAACTGAAAACATTTGGCTTGGGAGGTTGGTGTAAATCTGTTAGAGAAATGGGCCAGGACAGAACTGTCACTGGTGTTTGGTTGTAGGGAGAGAAGGGAAGGATTGAATCTTGGCTGTGATTATTTTGTGTGTATATATAAGCTGTCTGCTTGTGTGGGCCTATGGACTTGTCCACTTGTGTGGACAAGTACTGAATGCTGGGGCTGGGAAAATATTAGTCCTGTGTTTACTTTTAAAGTTGTGCTCCTGTTTGCTGTGGGGTGTAACTGCACCTTTGTGTTCTCATTGTTTAAGTCCTGACTCCTTGGCAAAGCTATGTCTGACTTGTTTAAAAGAAGACCTTGCCCCTATTTTTATCCAAAATGCTGGGCTGTCTGGAATAGACATTTGGAGTTGCTCTGTGAGGTGGATATGCTGCAGCTCAGTTAAAGATTACTAATTACTATTGCAGAGATTGAAGTTCTTGACACCTAGGTGAAGTTAAGGTAAACAAAGGTTCTAGCAACATTTAGGTTTGAAATTACACTGTCAATATATGCACAACAGCCTCAATTCTACCAGCATGTTGTTTACACCTTCAGAAGATGGGAAATGCCCTGCCAGAGGTTTAGCTATGCCAGTTCTCCATCTCATATGGAGAAACCAAAGTCTCTTTGGTGTTTCTTCCCATTCTGGTAACTAAGAATGCACTTCATGCTGCAATTTCTGATTCCATTTTACCAGCTCTGCATTCAGCCATGTTAATGCTCTCAGAACAGAGACATCTGAGCAAGATGTTGCTGTTTTTATGATAGTCTTGATGTTTTGACTTCATGCCAACACCATCCAGGAACAATTCCCATTAGTTCTATTGATGTGAGTCTTTCCTCGAAGGGGATACTCAGGAAACTTTACCTGAATTATCTTTTAAAGTAGATTAGTTGAATTCTATTAAACCCTATACAGATATTCATATGCAGAATTAAGAGGCATTAATCTGATTTAGTGTACTTCACTCTGGAACTGAAGAAAGATAAATCAAATGAAGGCCACTTTAATTCTGAGTAACAGCCCTTGTGCAGGGCTCCAGTGTAACTTCACTAACCACTTTCAGTCACACTTGTCATTAATTCAGATTTTTTTTTCCGAATTTCCCTGTGAAAACAAGGGACAATAAAATCATCATAGATGACCTGACCATAGGTTCTACTTCCTCCCCTGCTCCCACCCCACAAAACACTATGAACCTAGCTCCTCCTGAGTATTGGACAGTTGGAGTTCTGGATCTGAAGGTTGCTTTTCATTTCTAGTGTACACTAAATGCCCTTTCCCCCTTTAGTAACACTTTAAATTAAGCACATCAGTGCAGAATCTTAGCATCTGTCCAGCACTTCTGGGTGGTGTTAATGATGTTCCTGTGGTAGAGCTGTGCATGTGGAAAAGTTGCAGTGGTTTAAAAATGTGGCATCACCTGTCCTGTATCAGGAGTACTATATTTACTTGTAGATTTAAAATAGGGGAATGATTTGGCAGCTAAAAGGTCAGGACACATTGTGTTTATTTTGTGCTCTGCTTTTCCTGATAGAAAATTGCCTGATATTGTTGTCAAGGCCTCCAGGTGGAATGCCTGTGCAGACAAAATGTCCAATAATGCCACTGTGTCCCCCATACCTTCCCCCAGCTTTGTAGTTTGTCACAGTTCCACACTGAAATTCTCCAGCACTCAGCCAATACATATTCTAACTCACAAAGATCTCTGAGGAGGGAAGGGTATTGACTTCTCCATCATGTGCAGATCAGATTTCAGGCTTTTAGAGTTTTGTGCATTTGCCAGGTACACTGAAATGCAGATACCAGCTCTTGCAACCTTCGCGTGACTTTGGCAGCCTGCACGTGGTTATTCTGCATGGCACAGGGACTCACCTCTTCCCCAGAGAGGGATGGCACCCCTGCTATAGGTATGCACCGGGTGTTTTCCCTATCATGATTCAGAGTCAGGGCAGGGGAGATGAGCCTGTGTGAGAAGCATCAAGAATGTTTTGCAGGCCCAAGGGAAAGCTGCACAAATTCACATCTGTTTGACCTAGGCTGCATTGCAAAACACCTTCTCTGGCAACAAGGTCTGCCTCTGGGTGTCACCTTGTCAGCACAGTTCTAGCTTTGCATGCCCTGCTGGCCTTGTTTTAGCCTGTTAGCGAATCCACCTGACCTTCTGGCAGCCATGAGAGAGGCTGTACTGTTGCTCTTCTACCAGTACATCAGCTCACAGTTGCAGGGAGATGGCTCTGGCAATATGTCATCTCTGAGTGTGTGCAAAGCCTTGATATGAGGAGTAGTATAGAGCTGTCTCTCTGCAAATACTTGGTAATCTAGAAACCTTTAATAAATAATTAAAAAAAAAAAAAAAGGAGAGGGAAGAGAGGAAGATTACAAGGACAAATGAGGAGAGGGTCTATCCTCAGCTCAGCTTTTCAAATGAGGCAGCAATACATACCCACCCCCAGAATAATGTGCTTTAGCAGAGGAAGCAACAAGAGCTCAGAGCTCTTGCAGGTCCCAGGCAGATTTGAGAAGCAGAGCTGGAGCTGGGCTCCAAGAGCTGACCTGGGAGGCTGTCTGAGGAGGGTATGGTCTAGCTGTGCTCCTTTGTGCCATCAAGAAGCTAGGCAACAGTACTGCAGCTCAGGGGCTGGGAGAAGTGATGGGTTGAAGGCCACAATAGGCAGATTTGCAGCATACAGAATTCAAAGACAACAGTGAAGCCGTTGGGCAGGAAAAGAACTGGGAGGTGCTGGGGATGCTATCGTTAAGTGTTTCACAAGCAGGAGGTAGGCACACAAGCACTGTGGAAGGTGTGACAGTCAGGAAGCTCATACTCTCCTCCATACCCATAATCAGCACCAGCTGAAACCCACTGGGAAGCCTTGGCCTTGCAATGCTTTTTGGGTTGCTGCACACATTGAGTGGGCTGGGGGCTTGTTTGTTTGGTTGGTTTTTTCTGAGCTAAGCCTCTTTCCATGGAGCTTAATATTATGCAGATAGCAAACAAACAAGATGACAGTGACACACACTGTGCTCACACATACACACAAAGCCACCTATGCCAAGATCCACGCATTCAGGCACAGCTGCTGCCTCCCTCTTTTTAACATTTTTCAGCATAAAATTGGAAGCAGGCCTGTCCTGCATCTCTTGGGTCTTCCCCAGGACATCTGACAGCAACAAGAGATTTGTGGAAACCCAAATCTCCTGTACTTTTGTCACAAAAATACAAGCTTTAAACTATCTTGAACTGTGAAATTCTGATAGGGCCATTACAGAAAAATTAACTGGGCCTTGCAGTAGCGCTAGGAGAGAAATATCACTTCGGATTTTACAGCCTGCTCATGCACTGCTTTTAAGAGTCATTTAAATGCCTCCCTCACATATTCCAAAAGATTAAAGTAATTTTTTTCAGAAGCAGCTCCTGACTGTAGATACCTATCCTAGAGTCTGCAGGTCTGTTGTTTCTCAAAATGATTGTGTTATTTATACACAGGATATGGAAATATTAAAAATAAATAAGCATGACTTTATGCTCTTTTCTTTTCACAGAGTGGGTGGAAGATAAATCCAACAAAGGGATTTACTCTTACAGCACTGAATGAATCAAAAATTCAGAGATTCTTCCTTTTCCCCTCTTCCATCTGACTGCAACTTGCCTTTAGAAGAGGATTCCCAAGAGTCCATGTACACCATGAAGATAGGTAACATGGTCAGACACAGCTTGTGTCTAGTTTTTCCCAGGGCTGGCTCCAGCCTTAGCTCAGCACCTATCAGTTTGTGGGAGAAGACTCTGCTGAGCACCTAATTTCATCTGGGAAACAATTCTCTTGTGGTCATTTTTTTAGGCAATATGTTGCCTAAGTTAGGTGCAAACACAGGGCAGAAAACCCTTCAGGAATTCTAGTGAATTGTCTATAGTTTCACACATCTGAAACCAACCTGCCAGGCCCACTTTCAGCCATAATCTTTCTTCCTGTAGGGAAAACCTGTCATTAAGAAAACAACCGCTATCTTATCTTCAGCCTTTGGAAACATTAACATCACTTTTGTATAACGATTCAAAGGTCTGCCTATATACAATGATAGCTATGGAAGGAGACCCATCCTAGGTAACTGAGTAAACTTGCACATATTTAAAATATAATGTTTTCTTTGTTAAAAAGACTACAGAATAAATAAAGGTGATGCAGTGATGCTCACAAATGCAGTCTTTTGTTAGGTTCCTTCAGCTTAGGGAGACTTAAGATTGCTGAGTTTACTGCTTGGACATCCAACAGCTTGAAGTATTTGGTCCTCCATTTGGTGAGCTCAGGCCTTTCCTTGCTGAGGCAGATTTCACCAGGTGCTGCACACTTTGTCACCATCACCTGTAGTTTGACAGTGACATGCCAGAATCCTGGTTTTAAAAAAGAAAAGCTACTGAGAGTCTTGAAAACCCAAAGATGCCTGGGGATGATTAACTTCCACAAAACACTGAACTGTCCCTGAAATATGAAGAGAGAAGCAGGATGAGTGCAACCTGCACCTACTTTTGAGCTAGACTGCACAACCCGCTACCTACTTCGTCTGTGAGGGGGCCTCAAACCCTGGCTGAGCTGTAGCTGTAGCTAAGATAGTAAACTATATGAAAATTAGTATTGTATCTTCAATTCTTTGTATTAGCTAGTTTGCAGCAGATTGAATTATCCTCAAATATCCCACTAAACAGATAAACCTTTTCTTCATCACCTCATAGAAGTATCATAAAATTGAACACTGGTATGAAGTAAAGAGAATCTGAAAGATTTAGAATGGAAATTGTTAAAGAGAATTGAAATGGCCAAATGGATCCACGGGGTAGCTGAAGCAGCAGGGGTAGCTAAGGTTGACATCAGCCTGACCTGGTGTAGATGTTGTAATCTCATTATTAGCTGTCTGCAGAAGCAAGAGCAGTTAAGTGAAGGGTAAAAGCCATGGCAAGGCTGTAATTTATTGTATGAGACCATTATTAGGAAAACAACCTTTTGACAGATTTTTTTTTTTCCTCAGTCTGTTTCAAATTGGGAAATAGGGAAAATAAATAAAATGCCCTCTGGCATGGCATGTTTCCTAGGATAACTGCCCGGCGGTTTGGGTAACAGCTGATTTTGGTCATGTGTGTCGTGTCTCGATGTAGAACAGCTTTATTTTGTCTGGTGCATGTACATTTCCTGCAGGCAGCAGCTCCCTCCACTACACCATGTAGTCAAGAGCTGACAGTAAACATTTGCCTGCAAACCCAAATGCACACGGGAAGGCAAACCCCAGCTACACGGCTTCCTGGAACTGGCTGCTCGCAGATGTGGTCAACACAGAAAGCAGCGATTAGAAGGTTTAACACCAAGGCCAGAGAACGGACCGTGCTGCCGCCGGCCTCGCAAACCCACCCTCATTGCCACGGAAGCACGGGATTGTCAGGGGCCTTTGCCAAGTGCCCGGGAACGGACAGAACGCCAGGGTTCCTGCTCTGGCCGTTTACTCTTTCCCCGAGCGGCTCCTCGGTTCAGGGAGGCGTTTCCTTGCGTCACGTCTCACCGGCTGCCCCAAACTTTGGCAGCGGGCTCCCCGTCTGAGAGGAAGAGGCCATTCCTCCCTACCAAAGCAACCCCCGCGCTGCGGTGCGGTGCGGTCCGGCCCGCCTCGTCTTTCTCGCCCGAAGCGTTCGATCCCCGGCAGCCGCTCTGGTTCCCCCAGCTCCAGCTCCAGCCCCGCCAGGCCGCGGCCCGCCTCACACCGCCCGCGGCGCGCCCGCGCCCCGCCCCGCCCCTCCGGCCGGCGCTGCAGCTGCTTCGGCAGGCCCGGCCCACCGCGGGGCCCGGATTGGCGGCGCCGGGCAGCCCCGCCACCTCTCCTCCCCCTGCTGCCGCCCGGCGCGGCGCGGGTGGCGCGGGCCGGGGGACGCCGGGGCCGCGCCGGGCAGTGCCATGAGCCGCGGATAAGGTAAGTGAGGCAGGGCGGGCCCCGCCGTGCCGCCTCGGCCCGCTCCGGGCAGCTCCTGCGCTGCTTACTGCAACCCGCCGGGGCTGGGAGCGCCGTCGCCGCCGCAGCAGCAGCGCCCAGCATGAGGAGCGGGAGCCCGGCGGGCTCTGCCGGTGTCCGTAGGGCTGGCGGCATGAAGGAGAGAAGGGGCGTCCGACGGCGAAGAGAGGCGGCCCGGGCCTAGGGGGCGGGAAAGGCGGCTCCGGGTGCGCCCCGAGGGAGCTGATGGCGGCCGGGCGTTGCTGTCGGTCCGGCTGCGGTGGCGGCCCGCGATGACCCAGGGGCTCGGGCGGGTCTGGGGGCTGCGGGGCCGCTGCCTCTGGGTGAGCCGAGCCGCGGCCGGGGAGAGGATTTATCTTTGCTGCTGGGCAAGGTTCGGTGGGATGGAGTCAGTGCTGCTCTCCACCGGTGTAACCGAGCTGGAGGCTGAGCTGAGGTAGGGTTTGCAGTTCGGCAGGAGCCCTGCTGAAGTAGAAGTGACACCTTAAAAACAAGCAGCAGAGGAAACGGCGATAGCGTTGGTTCTTGCTGGAACTGGGGGTGGGGGAGCATTTTCAGTTGGCTTTTAGTATCAAAAGTGTGAGATTTTCTGCCTCCTACAATTGTTTCCTTCTCTTATGTCGTCTCGGCTCTTTAGTTTCTGCTTCTCTCTTAATTCTCAGTGTCACTTGGGATTTTACCTCGCTATTGCAGTCGAGTGTCTAAACCCGTTTACTGTGTCTTTTCAGCATGTGCTCGAATCCCTTCTACATGAGTGTGTTCAACTTCTTGACGATTGTAGCTGTCAGCAAATGTCTGAATGAACTCATGCCCCGTAATTTAGGGGAGTTAAGTATACAGTCAAGTTAAAATTAAACTTTTGTATGTGACTTCATATTGTAACTATAAGATAAATTAGTGTGAGCCTTAAGTGCTGTAAGATTATCTTCTGTTAAGATGCTTTGTCATACTGCTCTGTCTTTACACAACCCCTCTTTCAAGATGATCGTGCCTGCCTAACTCGGGAAAAACAAGGCAGGCTCACAGTCTCAGGGGTGCAATTTTTTTTGCAGGAAGATGTAGCTTTTTGAATTTTAAAATAGCTTCATAGTCCTAAACTCTGCATTAAATTCAGGCAGCGTGAGGGAGTGAGTGCCCTGTTTCAGTTTTCCCAATTGAAAATGTGCTAAGTTAGAGGTAAAAGTACTTTAATTTAAGCAAAAGAAAGTAAACGATTTTTTTTTTTTTAATGTTAGAATTGGCTTTTAAAGCTTCTGACATGTTCTTTTATGAGACATGAGAAGTTGCTTTCTGATTGACATCAAAGCTGATCCAACAAGCTGCTGTCTTGTGGGTGGCTTAGTAATAGTACTCCCAGGAGGTGCTGAGGTTTGAGGTAGAGTTTGGAAGGCAGGGCAGAGTAAGGTGCTTTCTGCCTTGAGCAGCAGACTAAGGTGGTAATTCTGTCCTCAAAAATATCTTATCCTCAACTCTCCTGGGGTATGGTGTCCCCTGTGAATTGTCTTGGTAAACTGAGTACTTCTCTAGCGAATTTTGCTTTTGTTCCATGCAAAGAACTACTTCAAATGACCTACATTACTTTTATTTCAGAAAAGCAAAGCCGTTAGTGAAATCTTAAGTGAAAAGGTGAAGCAGGACACAGCCAGATAACTTAAATATTGCATTGTTCCATCACACTTAACACTTTAGAACAACAATAGCAAATGCTTAGTTGTTTCTAACTAAAGAACCGAGATAAAGCTTTACAAAGTAAAGAATGTGGAGCAGGAATGTACAATGCCATTAACTTCCTTGCTGTAAACAAAGATGTGTGGATGTTGTAGGTGTGTAAACAAAGTAATGGGAGATATGGAAATTTATCTAGTAAGGAAAAGGTTAGTGTAACTGAAATAAGTTTAAAATCATGTAGCTAGAGGACTGAAGACGCATTGTTGTGTTCAAAGAGCTTCTTAGTTCATAGGTTTGAGGATCGTGCTGCTCTAACCTCACCTTTCTGTGCAAATTCAATTCCATTAGATGAAATCAAAAGACTTCTCTTGTAGCGTGTCTGAAAGGCCGCCAAGCTTCTGTTGCATGAGTATGCAGGTGACCAGTCACAGGCATACATACATAAGCGTGTATTTCATGTCCTGTTGTCCCTCTGTCCTGTTCTCTGTTATTGGCCAGGGAGGTAAATTGCGGTGCTGAGTGTGTAGAGCATAGCTGATACCTGCCCAGGAGCTGAAGAGAAATAAAACTTGTTTATCAGGATAAATTGTAGGTTTCAAAAGGAGAGGGTAAGTAAATTCTGGTCTTAAACACATTCTTTGAGCTTGTAAAAGTTCCTCAAATCTGTGTTTTTTTACTCTCTTCATTTGGCAGGCTAGAAATTGTTGTATCGGATGTCCACAGTACGTGGTAATGTCAGTTCAGTGTGCTCTAAATCACTTACCCTTGAATAAAAGCATCATGTTCCACAAGCCCTTATTGCCCTAAATGAAACAATCAGATGACAATGTATGTTGGAAAATAAGAGCATGATGTGGGTTTAGAGATTAGAGCAATAAAAGTCAGAGTTAATAGTGAGCCTTCATGAGTGTGTCTTTGGTATTAGGAGAGGTGTATTCAGAGAAGAAAACATCTCTGGAAATGCATAAGGATGCCACAATAAAGGGGATGCACAATGATTTTTCTTACCCTAGGTAAAAGTTAAAAGGCAGTGTACAGATTTATATGGAAATTAACATTCATAATGGGAGACTGTGCAAAAGAAGATTTAATATGCAAAAAAAGGTGGTACTTCTGTGAACCAGTTCTGTTGAAGTATGTTGTTCATAAGGTATGTTTGGCCTTCATGATGTAAGTGTGAGGCCTTGGCATAGCTGTTGGTGTCTGTAGGTGTCTACTCAAGCATCCTGTGTGTGGATTTACAGATCCCAGGTTAATCATCTCTTTTAGAGCAGCATGTGTTCTGTAGAGGAAGGTCTTGTGTGGAATTTTAGTTCTGATTTTTAGCAGTGTATTTTGAAAGTTAATAATCATTGGTCAAGATCCCATTTCCAGCTTGAGGCAACAAAAGGTGAAGACTGCATGTTGGCTTGGAACATTTGTCACTCAGCGACCTCAGGCTGTGTGCCTGTTCACTCAGCAGCATTGTGAGGACTGAGGTATAACCAGCTGGAGAGTTAACATGTCAGTATTGTCTTTTTCAGAAGCAGTGAACAGAGTTGCTTGGGTTTGGGCCAAGCTTTGCATAATGTAGGTCCAAAAGTACTTACCTGGCAGATGGAATTTTTAAGACTTTTAAGGTGATATTTAGGTTCTTTCACACAAGTCCTCTCTCTATTAGAGTAATTTTAGACTATAGGCTGTCATATGCTAACTTATTTTAATCAGTTTTGAGTGTGCTTACTGAGCAAAGCCCCCTCTCTCTGGCAAACATGGTGATGTTATGCCTGGTGCAGTGTAAGACTTCAAATCAGACCAGCTTTGTAATGCAGTATTTGCCTGTAAGTTGTTCCTGTGCTGCTTTCTCCATGATTTCTTGCTGTGGAGTGAGGCTATTACAGTATTGAATTATTTTGGATCCCCAGGGCTACAGAGGTATCCCTTTCAAGAACTGATTAGCAGATGCATCACCATTTCCTTTAATGGAATTCTTGATGACCAGGATCTCTGGAAAATAAAAAGCAAGTGCCCTAAGCTGAAATTGCCCAATTAAGGCATCTGGGAGGAGTTGCTAAAGAACGTCCTATGTTAGCCAAGACCAGTCCTGCCCCTGTTGGAAAGCCTGGGAAAGAGGAAGCAAAGGAGCAAGTTTTGACAACAGTTCGAGTGGGTGAAGCAGCTGCAGTGTGCAGGAATCCTGTCAGTGTTGCAGGTGTTTCTTCCTGCTTTGCTCCCTGTGAGGAGAGTTCTAAGGTGTCTGGTTATTTACCAGTTGTCTTATTCTCTGTGTACTCAGAACTATTGTTTCTGATGAAGCCAATTGTTAGTGTTTTTGAAGAGACAGGAGAATATAATGATAAGAAAGGGTTTATTCTCTAATCTTGCCTGTCTTGCTTTCCTACTCCTCAGATTTCCTAGCTTTCTCTTCCTTGTCTTTCTCTCCTCTCTATTTTAACTCTCTCCTTTCTGAGCAGCAAGGTGTGTTACTCAGCTGTGTGCAGTCCAAGTTAATGCATAGTACAGCAGTTAAGTTAGTGTTCTAAAAGACAGGACAGCTGATGGGCAAGGGATAACAGAAGATCAATAGAACACAGCAGACGCTGGTGTTTTCTCAGAAAGGCCAGGAGGGTAGCACAAATGAATTGTCCTATGAATTGGGCTTTAATATTCATTGCCTGGTGTCCCTGTGGTTTATAAACTGTTGTGCTTTCTGGTCCCTCTGGTGTTGGGTGACAGAAACATTGCAGAAGCGTGCCCCTTAGTGCTGGTGAATGTGTTGTGTGCCCTGAACCATTTATTTTGTCAATGCAGGATTGTTATTCTGAAGCTGTGAGAAGATGTGATGGTCAAGACTAAAAGACAGTCTCTTAAAAGAGTAAGAAAACACATACTTGGGAATTGAGGTGCTGGTTTTTTGAAGGGTCGACTTAGGTCTGAAAAATCACTGTGTTGGTTTTTAGTAGCTTATGCAGGGGACTGAGCGCTGTGAGACTCTTACTCTGGATTTCACGTGTTTTGTTAAAATTGTGCTTCAGTTGTGAAATAGGACTGCAGCAATATAAGCACAAACCAGTCTACTGTCTCCTTTGGTACTAGGAATTTCAAAGCAGATGGTGGAGGACTGAAATGTAGATGCAACCTGTCATGAGTTGCAGTGAAGTTCTGATCTGGAATTAAAAAGCTTCAAAAATAATTTTGTTTCACTGGAAGTCAAGATTAAGAGTGAGGACATGAAAATGTCTGTTTTCTGAGCCCAGGGAGGCTCAAAGAATAAGGCTTCTTTGAGATGAAGGGAGATAGTCATGCTCACACACTTGTGATTGTGGTAGCTGATTAGGAAATACTGCTTAATATGTGATATTGAAAGCAGACAGTGAAAGTTTGGCCTTTTTGTCTCTTGACTTCTAGTTTCAGCAGGCTGTCTTACCTTCTTTCCTGGAACTTCTGAATATTGAGAACCTGCCTGTGCAGGGCTCTGCTGGAACTCTGAGAGCATCCCCCAGCTGAGGCTGGGAACCACAATCATACAACCAAGTTCCAGAATTCCCATAGCATTCCCATACTCCCTGCCCACTGATCACCTTCCATCACTTCTTCCTGTCTATCCTGCCCCAAAGTGGCCAATACAAGGTGAAGATTCCTGCTTTGGATACCTTCCAAGCTGGGTATTTCCATTCTGCTTGCTTAACACCTATCTGTTAGTTCTGTTGCCCAGAGGGGTTTCACTTTCTTTCCTAATACACTTGTGTAATGTTTGGGGTTGAACGCATGAATAAATGTACTCTGGTGGTAAATGAATGTGATCCACGCATTTCTTCTCTTGTTTGTAGCTGCTGTGAAGCTTGATAAGGCTTATCTTTGCGATACCTTCCCAGCACAGTTCTTGTTGTCTAATCGCTTTTGACACTGCTTCCTTTTCAACTTGACTTGAAGTGTTAAACAAATGAGTTGTGAAAAAGGGGGAGAACTGGGGGGGTAATAATACTACATTTCTGTCAACTCAAAGAAGACTTCTCCATGGGGTTCATCAGAACTTTTGAGGGGTTGTGGAGGCTCTTCCATGGTTAAATGGAGAGGAGCTTGTCTCTCAGTGTGGTGCTGAATGCAAAGTGAGGAGATTTCTATCCCATGTCTAGATTTCCACTTGTAGTGGGTGTTGGGTTTTTCTTATTTACCCCAAAAGAGCAACTAATCTTGTCCCTAAAGCCTTCGTTATATATAGAAAGGTCCTTAGGGATGGGTGCAGCTTCCTCACGCTTCAGTCATCACTGTTCTGTCAGCTTATCCTGGAAGACAACTGTAGCTACCACCCATGCTTGGCTTCTCTGGCTTGACCTTTCTGATCCATTAAAAGCCTGTCTTGTGCAGCCACACCCCTATGTATGGTGGTGTGTGAGGAAGTGAGTGTCTCTATACTCCCAAACTCATTAACAGCCCGTGTAATTTGGAGCTCGTGTAGCTGCTTGCCTCCATTTGCTAAACAAATGCATGGTGGCTCTGTTAAGTATGTACATAAGAACATTGCCATGTGCCTGAAATGAGAATTGCCTGCATAATACAGTAATTGAACAAGGCAGAGTATGGCTCAAAGACACCTATTTCCCTTTGCCCTTTTGAATCCATCCAGTGGCTTTTGCTGTTCTTTTATCTCCCAGCAAATCAAGAGCTTAGAATTGATGACCTAAAATTCATTTCCTTGAAGCTACTTTAATGACACTTCTCTTTCCATGTGTGTGCACCAGATGTAACCCACCTACTGCAGAGTGTAGTTGTTCCTACCTAGTTTATCAAGGAGTTGAGACTATGGATGTGATTTCTGTCTACAACAGCAGGAACTTGTACACTCTGGAGGCGTTTGCTGGACAAACAGAACACTGACAACAGCAAGTTGTTGAATAGCAAACATCATTGGATAAGAAGGGGAAGATTTTATCTCTTTTCTACAGAGCAGTAACCAAAAAGGAGAATGACGGTAAAGAGCTTGCCTGAATTCTACTTAAAGTAGAACCAAGGTTCTTAAGAATGAATTAATTTTTTTTTCAGATCTTTTCTTCTCATTGCACTGTGAATTCAGCAGAGAGATGGGGAGTTGGGGTGTATATTGTCATAAGCCATCCACCTTCTGACCTTTTTGTTGCAGCCCGTGAGGTCAGGCTAAATTCCTGGGGAGACCCCGGTTGACTAACATTTGCAAAAGTGAGATCTGTGTATTTTACAGCTCCAGATGTAGCTGATCACAATTTAGTGTGTTTCATCTCTGAAAGAAAGAGGCCTGAAGGAATGATTTTATTCAGAAGCTCTCCCATCATACTAGTCTACCTGAGGTCTGCTTTCCATTAGATGAAGACCTGTATCTGTCTGCATGCTACATGAGTGAATTATTCCATGTGGGAACAAACATTTGCTTTCTGAGCTGAGAGGGACTGAGTAAGCGCTGGCTGTGTTGCTTCCCGCATTATTGATCTTTGGAAATTGCTTTTCACCAGAGGTAGTGAGAACACTTTTCAAGGAGTGCTGGAAAGTTCAGAAAACTGTTACCTAACTTAAAACTTTCAGGGAGATTCTTAAATAATTTCTTCCTAATCTTTGTTGACTTTTTTTTGAGAGTATTCACATTAAAAAAATATCTTTCTAGGTATGTTAACAGTACCCACATTTGGAGAGATAAAAAGAGAACATGAAGAATCCTCTCATTGCTTAGAGGTGTGAACAAAAGGGCTTTAAGATACCCAAAGAACTCACTTTGTCATCACAGCATGCTGATTTTCTTTATGAGGACTAAAGTGTCTTTATATTCACTTTTATGTAAAAAGATCCTGTTGATTCAGATGGTAGTGAAGTTGTTTTTCTTTCATCTGTCTATCTGCCATAGTTTCTTAGCAATTAGGATTAAAAAATATGTTGTGGGAGGTTCTCCTCGTTTTCTGACTCAGTTGGTTTCAATAAGAGCCAAGCCTGTGAAGCAGCTGTTAAGGTCAGGCAGTCTGTAATTGACCTATCAGATGTTGCAATTAAAATGTATCACAGCTTTTAGAAATAGGAGTTACCTCAGTAGCTCTTGGGGAAGAAAAGGGAAAAAAAAAACAACAAAACAACCAAACCATCAGAAAGCTTTAATTTCTTAAGCTGATCCATTAATTGTTGCTGTCTTCTGTGTCTAATGCAGGAAGTGGAGGGGAATGCAAATCATGCCAGTGGCTTTGATTTTAGTAGCCGGCTTTTGGCAGGGTGTTCTTTCATGTTCTGGGTAACAAAGTCTTGCCCACGTCTGTCAGTGCATAAGTTCACACCTTGAAAATTTTAGAGTTAGAAATACTGTGTGAAAAATGAGGAAACATATTTAAGTGGGAACACCAATGTGGGTGCTTTTGCTGCATAGCTCCATGTCTTTTGCCATATATTTCTGTGGATTTTGTACAATATTTGAATGTGCTTTTATAGAATGAACAGGAATTTCAGGGTTGCTTCAGCCCTATGCATTCAAAGAGACTATACTGAAATGTGTAGGATAATTGCAAGGCTGATTGTTGACAAGCTGAAAAACTTCAAGACCCCTTATGTTTTGATAGTGAGTTGGGAGACTGGGAGAGTCTGGCTTGTTTGTCCTCATGTTTTTAATTGAGCCTCACTTAATATCTTTGCTCATTGAAGTTAGACCGGGTTTGGATTTGTGTGTGTGTGTTTGTTTGAAATAAGCAAATACCATCTTCAACATGGGGAAAAAAGTCAAGTTGTTTGGGGCCATCTAGGTTCCATTTCAGTCTTGTGGAGATCTTTCTATCTTGGGTGTTCACCTGTCATCGCTCAGCCCTGTGTCCTCCAGTTGGAAAGCTGCAATGCTGCTTAACTTTTGCATTTTAGTTTCTAGGTATTTGAGCTGAACATAAATCTGAATGAAATGAGATGAATGTTGCCTTAAGCAGAGAGAAATGTCTGGTACTTGCCAATTATGGGTTTGACATTTTGTTTCCCTGCTCTTCTTGGAAGGTTTCTTCAGAGTTGACTTTACATTTTGTTAACTTTTTATGGATCCTTCTGTGAATTCAAAGTTACAGGAATTCAAAGCATAGAAACTGATATTAGGAGTTTATGATCTCTGCACCTCTTGCTTAGAATGCCTTGTGTGATTCTTCATCTGCTTTAACTTGGTTCTTTGTTGTTGCTGTTTTAAGAAGTGGTTCTGTATGGTCTTAATTGTTTGCAATGCTTTGTGGACACTACTCTTCAGTGAGGTGCCTTAGAACAAAGTTTTTCTCACCATCCTAATTTTATTGAAACTCCAAAAGCCACGATGACCTGCTCAGGGCTTTCAGAGAAGTCTGGAAATGTAGCTATTTCCTTCCAAAATTAGATCATGAAGAGCTTTTTTTGTTCTTGTGGTGCTGATTTATGCTTCTTGCCTTTGCAGTTTCCAGGTAGCGTGAAGTGCTGGTAATACCTTTCTCCATTAATTTTTCATGGAATCCAATAACAGGCAAGACTCCTCAATGAATGGCATAGAGCTGTTGCCAGGCCTGCTTCTCTAAGCACTGGGAACAATTTTCTTCAAGAAACCTTGCAGAGAAATCTGACTTTTGGGTTGAATTACATTTGAATTATTTTTATCCCATCACTTCTCAAACTCAATTGCAGCTCTGAATGGATTTTTGCATGTTACAAAATCCTATTTATTGACCTTTACCTAAGATTTTTCCATCTTTTGGACCCTCTGGGGATTATGCCTGCAAAAACATCTGAACAATCCCATTCTATTCTGTCTGGAATGCATTTTCTGCATTTATCAGACACTTTGCTTTCCTTGGGCAGATGAGATGCAAGGAAGTAAGTGACTGTAATCAACATGCCCTTTTCTAGCAGTAGCTCCCTATGTTAACAGTTGTAGCTTGCTATGTATCTTCAGGTACCTTAGGTTAATTAACTTCCATGTGTTTAGTACAGCTACCTTTCTAGTTAGGTCTGAATACTTTCTCTTTGGTTTTAAATGCAGATGTAGCCTTCTGCCTCTGATAGACAGTTTAAGCTCTCTTAAAGCAGCCTGGCTTTGATTAGTTCTTGTTTTGTTTTGTGGCCAACTGCCTGAGGATCCAAAAGTTGAAGAAGTACCACCAGAGCTGGAGAAGGAGAAAGATCAGGAACCATCCTGGGTAATGACTGCATTGTGCCTGGGACAAGCCAAGGTCCTAGGCATTTGAAGCCATCTGCATTTCTAGAGGGAGTTCTGGTTTTCTTGCACTTCTCACTGGTTCTGGGGTGGTTGCAAAGGCAACAGCAAAATCCTATACTGGAATAGCTGGAGATAATGTGCTGTTCTTAGCTGAAGCTGTCTTGGCGAAACTCAACAGATGTCAGTGAGTGAGTAACCTGAGTGAGTAGCCTTCTGTAAACAACAACATAGACATTTCCTTCAGCTGAAACATATTGACACATCTCTTCCCAAGAGGCATGCAGAGATGTTTGCAGAAGCCTGGCACTGTGGCTTCCAGGGCTATGTGACATCAATGTCCATCAGGGTTCTGTAGCAATAGGTTTTGAAATGTAATTTTTTTGAAGAGTTACTACCTTGCTACTTAGGATGTGTGCTTGGTCCAAACCTAAATAATTTGAAGTATTAATCTCTTTAGTCCTGTTCAGTGAAAGTGGAGAACAACCCCTTCTCTAAATCAGAAGACAGCTCTGAGAAGAAACCATGATTGTGTACTAAATTTTATCCTCTTGGGCTAAAAAGCTTTAAAGCACCTTGCGAAACCTTGAAATTAAAATGAAGGTTGTAACTATGAAGTAGAAAATTTGATGAATCATTAAAAAAAGTCCACTGGAAAAAATAGCTTTTTATGATACCTATTGAGTATGGTTTGTAAATCTGTAGATTCCATTCCTTTTTTAATGATCTTTCACAACTCTGTTTGACATAGTGGTGTAGACTTGGAGTTACTAATTGGTGCTGCTGCTCAGTGTATCTGTGTTTAGCTTCACGTGGAGAAGCATAGTTATTTTTAATATCATTTCTGCTGCTTCCACACAAAGGTGTATGGTAATTGTTTTAACTTTGCAGTTGCTCTGTTGTGGGTATAAGGGAACTAGTAAAAGGCCTCTTTGAACTGTTACATGTTGAGTGTTTTGGGAGGAAAAGATGCTATTTGTTGCTTGTAATTATGAGTGATAAAGAAACAAAAATGAATTAGTCTCTAGGAGGAGAAGATGAGAAAGGAGGCAGTAAAACCTGCTAGAATTTTTTCTTCTCACTGTGCCAACTGGAAGTAAACAAAGTGGTGCAGTTTGAATCTCCTGCAAAGAGCAGTTAGATGTTACTGAAGGCGAGTTTAGAGTTGACTACTGTAAAAGCAGCTTTTTGCTGTTACCGCAGTTCTTTTCACTGTGTTTTACTAACATCTATATTACTCAGAGCATTAAGGAGCTTCTCCAGTAGTACTGCGATTGGTTGGGAAACATATTGTGTTAAAATTGAGCTCTTGGAGAGCTGCAGATTAAGATCTTGTTTCTGGGCTCAACTTCTAGCTATCATTACAAATGCTTGCTCTGTGCCTTTTCCAGCTTCTCCTTTGAATTTCAGAGGTGCAGTTCTGTTGCAGAATTGGACCTGTAGTGATTGGGAAGTGCTACAGTGATAGGATGGCAAGGCAACAACCTCTAAGCATGTAATCAGGCTGCTGAACTGCACAAGTCTTTCTTGCCTCAGTGTTGACAGGCTTCAGCTCCTGGCTCTGGCAGCTTGGAAGTGCTGCTCTGACTGCCAGGGGGCTGTTTCTGGATGGTTTTCTGTCTCTCACTGCAGTGGATTTGCTGCTGCCCTGTTCTTAATCTAGTGCTGCCTTCTGGGACTGTGTCCACCTCGAGGCACTGGTCCCCTTTGAGTTATAGGCCAGAGAGATGAGAAGCCTGTCCCGCAACTGCAGTTTGTTTTGTTGGCAGAAAGCTCCTGGTTTCTGTGTTTCTCTGTGTTCTTGTTTTCAAAAGAATAAATGCCTCAATGTGTTGCAAATTAAAGTGATGCTTTTCTACTCCTGTTTACTGTTCTTCTAGGACTTACTGCATGTTTTGTTTTAAGCTTTGATTTAACTTCTTTTGTTTTCTCTGTTTGGAAGAATGCTCGCTTTCTTGTAAATATCCTTTCGTTTCAGCCTTCAGAAAAGAATTAAATAGAAAGAGCTTAACTTTTCCTGAGTTTCCAGACAACCTTTGACTGCTTACCTTTTTGTTTGTCAAAACTAAATTGCAGTGCAGCTTTATGAAGTTTTTGGTGTAAGTGACATGTCATGGAAGGAGAACAGGAAAGAATAATAATGTAATCTTTATCAGTGACGGCAGAGAAAGTAATGTGGTAGTTGACCTTTCTTAGGTCTTTGGGGGAAATGTTACTATAGAACAGACTCGCATAGCTAACATGAAACAGTTTGTGTTTGATTATTTTCCTCACTCCTGCCGAACTTGCTGGCTTACCTTTGGTCTGGGAGAGGTTTATAGCTTTCATTAAAAGCATCATCTCATTGGTAATACTTTTCAGATCTTGCTTAGGGTTTGTCATTGAAGTATCCCTAAGAATGCCTAAACACTGTCTATTTAACCTGGATCATTCTTACATTAAAAGTATTTGCACAAAAATATAATTATTTGTTTTGTTATGAGGCTCAGAGAACTCCTGAGGGGAGGTATTTTAGTTGTGATAACCTGGTTGAACTCTGTTAGAGGTATGTGTCTGTTTGTTGTAGTTCATAGTAGGTGGCATAATCTCATGTGGCTGTCCTCCAAGTGCTGACTAGTTTTGAACACACTGGACTCCATTCTTTTAATAGTACTTGATATTGGTATAAAATTTCATATTGATATTTAGTTTCTGAGCTCAGATTTAAAACAGGTTTTGTTCCTCTTCCCTCCCTCTTTGTATCTTAAATCCAGTTGTGTGAACTTGCAAGGTGAAGCAAAGCTTTTTTCTGACTCCTGTTGGAAAGTGAGCTTTGAAGTATTATCTTCAGGCTGGGTAACTGGATCCCTGACACAAGGATTTCACAGGGCTATTGTGTGCTGGTAATTACCAACACTTTGTATGGAGTTCATTTAAAAGTAATGACTAGTGGATGGAAAAGGAATAATGGATGTTAACCATAGAATACATTAACTTGAGGAGGTGCCAGGGGAATTTAATTTGTTGTAATTAGAAATTTGAATGGGGATAGAAAAGGATGCTGAAATTTGGTATTTGTATCTTTTTTTTTTTGTCTTTTATACCATAAGTCTGTCAAATGAGATGAAATTTAGGTATTAGATAATATCCCAGTAGCTGTGGTTACTGCTTCAGTGAGGTCATTCTGGGTTAAATGGGAATTGGCTTTCTAGGCAATTATTGGACCAACCAGTTGCAAAGAAAAAATGCTTTTTAGCAGTCGAGGTGATGGCTGTTTGCCAGAGCAGGAGGTGCCTGTTGAAAGAGTGATGGCCCAGAAAGGTTATTGGGTAAGCAGAGGCATAAGCAGTTAGGAACATCTTCCCTTTGAACAGTGATGGCAGTCTGCATGAAGTCAGATTGTGGCATTATCAATAATCAAATTAGCAGCTTCCTGAATAGCATTCAGGGCTTGTTCTGATGCAACTGCCAGAGCCATGGGAAAATACTGCAGTGCTTTTTAAAAACCTGTAGGACTACTTCTCTGCTTAGCAGGAAAGAATTTCTGCGTTGTGGAAAATGCTGGGTTTGGGCTGTGTTTAGTAGCAGCGAGCCGAGGAAAGAGCTGGACAAGTTTTGAACATAGCAGCAGTTTTTTATGGGAATGTTTTCCAGCATACCCTTTCCCCTCCTGTGGCTGTTGCATTAAGCAATGGGATTGGAGTAGTTGCCTCTTGCAGTGTGTGTGGATGCCGTTACCCAGTCCTGTCCTGTTTCTTCAACTGAGTGATTATGAAACCCATGGAATTGCTCTTCTGAATAACTCTGACCTGTCTAAATCGAACTGTGTTTGGGGTGGATAAAATAAGTGTGGTGTATGCAACTTTGACCTGTTTTTCTAAGTTAGTTCCTGTGTGTTAGTTGATTCCCTCTCTAAATCATGAATGTGAAGATTACTGCTTTGCTTTATCTGTAAAGCTGATTGTGTAGTTGCCTAAACCAGGCATTTCTGTGCGGCCTGTTTTTTCAAAGCTGTGAGGTAGGTGGTTTCTGGGGCTCAGCTGAAGAAGGGTGGGGTATTTGTTTGTCCACTGCAGGGAAGAGGAAGAGGCTTTGCCAGTTCTGGAGAGGGCAAAAGGACAGAGCCCTTGGGTGCCTGGCTATTTCTGTAAACACTCCCCATTAGTCATTGTTGGTGAGCTAAGGGCACATGTCACTGTAGTGGCACTTCTAAAAGGTGTCATGGCCTAACTCAGCTCAGTGCTGCCCAGCACCTGGTCTCTCCCTGGGTGTGCTGGTGGTCAGCAGGTGCATCACTGCCTGCTGGAGCTGTGTTGTCATCTGCCTGGAAACACGTCCTCAGCTCCTGTACCCTGCTGCCTTGCTTCTCAGCGGCAAGGGGCTGGGAGGGAAAGCTTTTTTGTTCCCAGGCAGCATCTGCTCTTTACCTGCTTGCTGTTTCCTCTTGTTGTAGTGCTTTAAAAGCAATGCCTGTAGGTGAGGATAATAAACTGCTGTTATGTGGGTGCAGTGCCTGAGCATAAAAGTGGAACTGCTATTAGTTGGTTAGTAACTCTCTCAGTTCACTCTGCAAAAGCATTCAAAGTTCAAAGCTGTGGGGGAAAGGAATTATTTTTTTGAGCAGCCTCCTTCCCTTCCATGTAAAAGTTCATGTTTTGAATCATTTGAAGCCTGGGGATCTAAGATTATAACTTATAAAACTGATCCCACACATCTTCATAATCAACAACAAAGAAAACCTAAAGAGGCAGCCAGAGGAGGTGGGGGGGACAGTGTGGCTTTCAAAAGAAGGATCAATGAAAACCTGTTTCTGCAAGTATTGATGTAATCTACAGACAGTCAGTTCATAATTGTGCCCCTTCAAATGGTAGACTGGGAGCACCATGTCTTCAAACAACTGGGAGAGGAGACAAGGGGGAAGCAATGAGTGAGGAAAACAGGTAGAGATCAGTAAGAAGTGAATGTTTGAATGTTCAAGAACCTGATGATATTAAATGTTTGTTATCAAAACTTAACACTTGCTGGAAGAGCTCTCGGTAGTGGTAGCAGTGGGAGAAGTCAGGGATGTCATTCTTGTATTTGTGGTGGAAAAGCTTCTCAATATCTGCTTTGGAAAAAAAACCCCAAACAAATCCCTGGCAGTAAAAATGAGAAATTATGCCTAGGAATGGATTGGAGACATGAGCTTGCAGAGAGCAGGGAAAATCTCCCCTATTCTGTGTCTCTGGGGGAGAAATTAGTCAGTAGGATATCTGTTGGGTTTGAGTTGCTAAGGTCTTAGAAATATGTAGAGAGAGTGCAACTGTTGTAATGCCAATTGAAATCAGAATGATGTGATGAAATACCTGCTGGTGGCCCAAACAGATGTGCTCTCTTAAATAGCATTGCCATTTAATGTACCAGTTGTCTCCAAATTCAATACAAGATACGGCAACTGTATCTGCTGCTTGCTTTTGTTGTTGTTACAGGATTTGGTTTGGTTTAGTTTGGGGGGTTTTGTCTACTAAAAATGGTGTCACATTCTTGGAAGATCATCTCAGAGGGGTTGGCAATGCTCTTCATTCCTATCC
The DNA here is from genome assembly GCF_026170545.1 of Melanerpes formicivorus. NCBI lineage: Eukaryota > Metazoa > Chordata > Aves > Piciformes > Picidae > Melanerpes > Melanerpes formicivorus. The sequence continues at coordinate 3,517,950 of NW_027142373.1, read as the reverse complement.
ATGATTACCAATTATTCTGAACATGTTTTTTTCCTTGTCTTTCTCTTAATGTATTCTTGTGTCCAGTGATACTAAGAATGAGGCAGATGTGAAGGGGATATTAACTACAACAAAGATGTGTTTCATTCCATTAAATAAATGTACAGTCAATTTCTATAGCAATAATTTTCCATAATTTTTCTAGATAGCTTCAAATCTGCTGAGGTGAAGTGTGTCCAGAGTTTTAAGATCCAACCCAGCTCTTGGGTTGGGCTTAGTGCTTGAAGATAAGGGTGTTTGAGGAGGGGGGAAAAAAGGCACTTAACAAAATATTACCTTTTCTTCACAGGCTCTGACACATCTCTGGGACCTGCAATGACAAGTCAGAACAGTAGCCATGCAGAGAAAACTGGTGAAATGTCCTCAAAGCAGTCAGCACCAAAAGTGCAGGTCCAACGATCTGTCTCCCGAGAAACCATCACTATTCATTTCTCTGCATTTGGGAAGGAGAAAGAAGAGGAGGAAGAGGAATTTAAAGAATTTCTTGGTGAGGAACTAGATGACCAAAGCATTGTAACAGCACTTGAAGCCAAGGAAGACCTCTGCTTTGAGCATACTGGCCATGATTTTTCTGGTCCAGCTACCTCGCTTGACATGGCCAACTCTGCATCACTGCTGTCCTCATCGCCTGCAATTCTGCCAACTGCAGAGACTGTGAAGCTGTTGGATTCTCCTTCCACATCCCAAGTATTCAATGCAGTGCCACTAGTCCTGTCTCCATCATCACAAACATGTCAAACTGTCAGCTTGTCAGGTGCAGCACCACCTGTGGAACAGAAATCCAGTCTGTCATCTTCCCCATCCTCATCCCCTTCCAGATCAGGTGTCTGTTCTAGTGGATCATCCACAATTTCTACGTCAAAGCCTTTTAAGGGTTTAGTCAAGTCCCTTTCAACAGATGTGGAACCAAAAGAACCCACCCCACCGATGCGACATAGACAGTTAATGAAAACCTTAGTGAAATCTCTGTCCACAGACACTTCCAAACCAGAAGCTGAAGCTGTGTCTTACAGGCCACCTGACTCAAAGCTGAACTTACATTTGTTCAAACAGTTCACTCAACCTCGAGCCACAGGTGGCGATTCTAAAACTGCCCCCTCATCTCCATTAACATCTCCCTCTGATACCCGTTCCTTTTTTAAAGTCCCTGAGATGGAGGCTAAAATTGAAGATACTAAAAGACGCCTTTCTGAAGTAATCTATGAGCCTCTTCAGCTGCTTAGTAAAATAATGGGTGATGAAAGTAGTAGCCACAGGCCCAAAGCCTTATCTTCAAGTGCTTCAGAACTCTCAAACCTTTCCAGTTTGAATGGCCATTTAGAAAGCAATAACAACTACAGCATTAAGGAGGAAGAATGTGATTCTGAAGGGGACTTCTGTGGGAGCGACTCTAACCTGAGTAGGAATGATCAGTCAAAAGTGGCTGAGGAACACCCAAAAGAGACCGAGACCAAAAGCTCTCAGTCTGTAAGCACAAAGGACGTGAGTTCAAAAATTTCACTCGTACTTGAAAAATGTTCTCTGTCTGCACTAGCAAGCAGAGAGGATGAGGAGTTTTGTGAACTGTATTCTGAGGACTTTTCCTTGCTGGAGGATGAAAGCAAAACTGATAAACCTACTGAAACTTCGTTTGATCAAGAGATGACTGAGGAGAATGGTACTGTGCTCAGTAGTGAAGATGAAAATAATTCATATGTGCAGCAGCCTAAAATACCAGTGAAAACTTTGTACTTCTTAACACTGTTAGTCTATGCTTACTTTATTATCCCTCTCCCTGGCTACTTAAGTGGACTCTTCTTTGGAATGGCCCTTGGATTTATGATAGCTGTCTGTGTGATTTGGCTTCTTACTCCTCGCAGTCATGAATATACCAAATTGCATAACAGTAGGAAAAAGCAATGGAATACAGAAGCTCTAGACATCAAAGAACCTGAAATATTGAAGGTGAGTGGCAAAGTAAAGCAGAGTGGGCCTTCTGAAGCTCTTTTCTGCGATGCCTGTGTTCCACAGACCCAGGTTAGTTGCCAGTCTGGTGGTCAGGCACTTTCTCCTAGATTCAGCTGTGAATTCAGAGCAACTGCTGACCTTTATAAAGAGGGATCACAGGATCAGTGTAAATGGCAAGCAGCTGCAGGGTAGCATATGACTATGGTCATTGTCCTCCCTGAATTACTAAATTTCTTATTTTAACAACTTTGCTAGTATAAAAAAGACCCATCATACAGTCACTTCTCTCCCACACAAGGAAATCCATTGTTGCTTCAGTAGTTGAGGAAAATCCATCTGTTGCTAGCATGTCATGGTAACATAACTTCTCTGTTTTGCATTGCAAAATGGTTTCCCCAGGCCCTGAATCTTTTGTTCCAGTTTGTTTTTGCAAAGAGGGGGATGGAGGTATTTCTGCTAAAATTGTTCAAAATGAAGAAACTTTGAGATTAATTTTGTGATTTCTTGGAGAACCTTGAAACTGTTTCTTATGGTGAATGAAACAACAATTTATAAAAGTGGGAACTGCTGAAGTGAGAAGCAGATTGTGTCATATCACCCTTGAACACAATTACATATTTTTTGGGGGGGAAGTTCCCGAGCTGGCACACTTTCAGATTCAGGGATGAAATTAAACATGAATGTAATGCTTTAGGGTAAGTCCTGTAGCTACTGAGAAGCTATAGCAAAGTTCATGCATCTGATGTGTATCCCAAGATGTTCAGGTCATGTCAACTTCCCCATCTTTGAAGCATTATTCATGCCTCTTCCATGCAATACACAGCAGCCAAGAGAAGGATTTATAAATCATGCCTTGTTTTCATCCCTCTCTGTCCCCTGCTCAGCACAAGTCTTGGGGTCAGAAAATTCCATCTGGTTCCATCTGTAGCAGGACACTAAAGAAGCTTCAAGTGTACTGTGACCTTCCTTCTTGGGTACCAGACATACCTAAGGGTTTCTAAACCTTCTGCTGAAAATAGCGTTGTAGCTTGTTGCAGTTACAGAAAGGGCTGCTGTCCCTAAATTTCATCTGAAGATCAACTTCCCAAGTGTTCCCTTCCCTTTGTGCCAACTCCTGTGGTCTTCAGCTGAACTTTGGAGGCAGCAAGTTTCCATCTGTATGTTTGCCTGACTGCAGGCTCTAGACTTTGGTATCTGAGCTAGAAATAGCTCAGAGATCTGATCCGGGAGACAGGTGGGAGTCTCTCCAGAGATCTGTGGGCCATATGGACATTCCAGTTCTGCACAGAGTGAATGGCTCACAGTGGCTTTAGGCAACTCTTGTGATGTCCTCCTTGTGCCTCAGTAAGTCCAGCTGGAGTTTTTGGCTGAAAATTAGTTGCTGTCTGCTCAAAGATATCTTGGCTTAATAATTTCTAGGAAGGAAATGGGATGTGCTCAAACAAATATCCACCCTGCTGTGCAGAACCTTGATGGTTTGTAGAAAACTTCTTCCTGCATTGTGTTGGTAGCTGTATACAACCCAGTGTAAGCAACTACCTGAGCACAAAGCTACTCCAAAGAATATATATTGCTATTTCTGTTAATAAAAGAGGTAGTCTGCTTCAGAGCCGAGCAAAGATGAATGACTTAATCTTTGCTGAACATAAAAGAAATGCTAATTTTTCTGGGTTCTCCAGGGCTTGTAGCGAAACGGAGCTAGGTGTTGGAGTAAGCAAAACATAGATATCACTGTTACTATGGCAGCTAAGAAAGTGTGTGCTCTCTCTCTACTTTGAGAAATTCTATGAGCATTAAAATAAATTCTGCATTTCTGTGTGGGGGTGGAAGCTTTTTTTACAATGTTGCAGTAATTTCAGCGATGTTTTGAGTAAGGTAGCTACAACTTTTTGTTTTGAGAATACCAGGGATATTTCTCCTCTTCACAGCAGCAGATGCTCTCCCCACTTCTCACCTCAGTATTTGTAAGGATGCTGCCTTATTTGATGCTCTTGAGGATGCCTTTTTAAGTCGTCTTTGCCTTCTGTGGACATCAATGATTATTGAGTGTGCCAGAGTAAGATTTTGGTGTGCAGGTAGAAGTAATTATCGAAGTATGTTGTAGGGCAGGTTAAGAGAAGGAAAACTTGCTCATTCCTCCTTGAATGAATATTTTGGCTTGTCTTCTGCCCCACTTACCTTGCATTTTCTGCAAGCAGATGTTAGAGGAGTAACATCAACCATGGCTAGAGTTAGCACTTAGGGACTTGTTTTCATCAGGGCTGGCTGGTTTGTTTTCTGTTTCTTTCACTGCACAGAAAGGAATTAAATTGATCTCCTCGTGTGTGACTCCTGTGTTGTAACTGGGCAGTTAAGCAGCATGTTAAATGATGTCAGACGGTGATAGTGTGTTAAAGCAAACTCCACTGTGGTCTTCCATACAGTCCTTAATTGCTGGTGATTAAGATGTCAGTGCTGTCTATAAGCAGACAGGCTGTTTGCTCTGCCTTGACTGCTGGTGATTGAAATGTCTGTGCTTGCTATAAGCAGACGTGCAGCTCTGCAGTGTGCCCTTGCCAGCTGCCTTGTGGCTCTTCCCAGTAAGCCTAAGTCTGCAGATCTTGCAGCCTTTGATGAAGGTGAGGCAAGAGACACCCTGCTACCTATACAAAATGGACAGCAAATTGTGTGCTTGGGATACAGTCCTCACCTCATGCTCTGTCAATTAAGTGCTGCCTCATTAAGGGCATTTACTGCTCTGTTGTATTGGTAGGCTAAGTGAAATGACTTAAGCAAAAGCTTGGATAATTATTTAAAACTTTCATACACGTGCTGCACTTGGTTTTCCAGCAGCCTAAAAGCCTCTTAATGAGTGTGTTGTTTTGTTTGTGTTTTTCCCCTAGGGATGGATGAATGAAATTTATAATTATGATCCAGAAACGTACCACGCTACGTTGACTCACTCTGTCTATGTGCGACTGGAAGGAAGCACCCTACGGCTTTCCAAACCCAACAAAAATATCTCTAGAAGGGCTGTGTACAATGAACCAAAGCCTGAAGTCACTTATGTCAGCCAGAAAATTTATGAACTTACAGAGAGCAAGGTGAGTGTGCCTCACTTATGTCTGATTTTTAACAAAGAATACCTTGAAATTTCTTCTTGAGATTTCAGAGGTTGGCTGGTTTCTTTTTTTTTTCATTTCTCTATTTCCACACTCTGTCATTATAGAAACAAACCTGTTGTGGGCATTAACTTGCAAAAAATTGTGCTGGAAGATCAAGCAGCATTTAGAAAAAAATTATTTCTATGCAAGAAGGGAAAAGCATAATATTCTCTGTCAGTTCAGAGCAGAAGTCAACACATGGGAGGTCAGAGAACTGTTCACCACACCTTGGATTGCTGTGTGAACTGTTCAGTGACTGTTCTGAAGCTTACACCAAAATTGATAATCTCCAGTGGTTCTCTCTATCCCAAGATGGTACAGAAAACACTTGCTTTTGCTTGAAGAGGGAGTGTATTTTGAATGTGGATGTAGCAGAGCAGAGTGAGAGGTGGCTGAAGCAGACAGGACTTTCTGGAGATAGGAATTTTTGCATTAAGGATAACACCAGGACAGTTTTCCTATTTGTTATTTGCATCCCTCAAATCTGTGAAGAGTTGCCATATGAAGTTAATTCCATTGGCATTGTATTAAGTAATACATCAATACCCCATTATTAAAAGAATGGATTTTTTTAATGTGCTGCATCAATAGAGGGCCTTGGCAGTACAAATGTAGGAGGGAACTGCTTCAGTTGACTGTGGGAGTTAGAGGGAGAGAGGGACCAAGGCAACAGTGAGGAAAAGCATGCCTTTTGTTTCCCTGAGTCAGTGCAGGAAAGGAGTTGGCTGTCAGCTCTGCTTTCTGTTGAAGGGAGATGATGAAAAGATAAAGTGAAAACTTAACTCTGCAATAGGCAGGACTGTGTTTTCCCATGATGAGGACAAGTTCTCACATGCTGCAGGAGCACTTGTCTGGCAGGTGTTCCCCATGGTAACTTAGACAAACTTCCAGTAATTTCCCCCTTAACCCATCCCCAGTTGGTTATGAAAGTGCCAAGTGCCCTGTCTGTAATAAGCAAATGAGGGCTGTTCTCTGCGGTTTTTGGAGACCAATGGTAAGTTCAGCCCCGAGACAAGAATCTAACTCTTATCACTCTTCTCATCACTTGCATTTTCTCAATTCTCTCGGACTATGCTGAATTTAGAATATAATTATCTACATGTTATGACTTAATTCTGAAATACTTGATGTGATTGTTCAAACACTGAATTTCATGAGGTGGACCTGAAGATGTTGAGTTTAAAACTCAGTTTGGATTCTCACTATTTACCCCATAGTCACAAAAACAAGGTTCCCATTTTTCTATTCTCTATTCTATGAGAATAAAATATTTTAAACGAAAACTGAGTTTCTCCACACGATTGTAGAATCTGAGCTACTTGCATGGTGCTTGTTTTAATTCCAATAGATTGAACATCAATCAGCTGTGAGTTAGGAGCTGAACCCAGCAGATCCAGTGTAGCATCTGTATTTCTTGTATTCCTGTATTTGTTACGTGACATAGAGCCATCAAAGATACAAGTGAAAAAGAAGTTGATTTAACCCTTTTATTTGTCATTCAGATCTCCCTGGTTCCTAGGAGTCTGGCACGAAAACGGATTTGGAATAAGAAATATCCCATTTGCATTGAACTTGCTAGACAGGATGACTTCATGGCTAAGGCCCAGATTGATAGAGAGAATACAGAGGAAAAGTTATCTGCTGAAAATGTGGACTTGAACAATGAAGAATCCAAGAAACCTCAGGATGGAGCAAAGTACACTATCCAAAAGGATCAAGTACTTTATCTCTTTGGAAGGACAGGCAGGGAGAAGGAGGAATGGTTCAGAAGGTTCCTTCTTGCATCCAAGCTGAAGACTGAAGCAAAGAAGCCATCCAGTGTATGTGGGAGCAAGCCAGGTATTCAAATTTTGTGTTTCGCATCTGAAAGAACAAACCACTGGTGTGTTTTCTCAGTGGTACTTGTAGCAACTGTGGAGCCACAGTGATCCTTAGAGACAAATAATGCTAAAAACACTCCTCTGGTCCTTATCTTGGTCTCTCATTCCCATTTTCCCACCCTGCCTTTTCCTCTCTTGGCTATACGCCCTCAACTGTCCTTAATATTGCTGGTTTCTGTGAATGCACTGTTCTTCAGTGACTGTAACAACTCCTGTCAGTTTTGTCAGTCTTCCATTTTTTTTCCTCTGTCCTGTTGAAGCTGATGTCAACATTTGCAGTATTAGATTCAGTCCTCTTATTACCTGTTCTTCCTCCATCCTTCCTTCCACTCCAATTTTCTGTAAAGAGTAAAAACCTTTCTCGTGATTTAACATCACAATAAAACACATTTTTCTTTTTAAATAAATAGTCCTATGCTAAGATAGATATCTGGTAGTCTACAGTATTGATCACATGTTTGAAATATTAATTTAAACCCATCCTCTGATATAATTTTAAATCTGAATGACTCATGCTTTCCTTTCTTTATCTGTTCTCTGAGAAGCTTTTTAAAAATGGGTTAACATCATTATTTCTGGCACAGAACTTCTTGAAGTGCAAATGCAAAATAATGGCTAATTAAAATTCTAATACTTACATGCTTTTCACAGTCCTTTTTAATTGTAACAGCCTCTAATTAAATTAAAAAGAGAAGAAAAGAAAGAAGTATAGTTGTAGGTACATTTCAGTCATCTGACTTCTATTTTAGGCATTCCCCAGCAGGGCTGTTGGGGATTCTGCCATATGTTATCCATATGTGAGTGTCCATATTTAAATATGCTATTGATCAGCTGAGTTTTCCAGCCTCACATCCTGCTGAGTGCTGAATCATACCAAATATTGACTAATTTGAGTTTAGGACCACCAAAGCATATAGTAGTGGCATTTACTTCTACCCCTCAAAATGAGAAAGCACTGCTCTGAATGGGCTTTTTTGGGATAAATTAAATCTGGCAAGCTAATTTCTTTCCTCTGTGTTTGATCATACACTCTGTTATTTGACTGTCAGGCTCCTTTTCTGCTAAACAGGTGTTACTCCTTTTGATTTAGGGCTCTTGCCAGCACACAGCAGATCTGATAGTCAGTCTGGAGTTCTCACACACAGTCGGAGCAGCAGCAAGGGGAGTGCAGAAGAAATTGCATCTCAGCTGAAGCACAAGGACCTGGCCAGCAACGTCCGGCAGAAAGTGCTCCTGGACTACAATGTTTATATGGCAAAGTGTGTTCCACAGGAAAAGAAAAGCCCCTCAGGTAGTCCAGTCCTCAGTGCAGATAACAGCCCTACAGCTGTGAAAAAGGTAATTCTTTTCCCTGAAAAGATGCATTAAAGGCGGTAAATCTTCTATCTTCTTACCTACTACTGTACAGATCAGTACTGTAGAAAGCAAAGTTAATTCCTTTACTTACAGGTTGGACCTAAATTTTTTTATGTGTTTGCAAGTTCCCTGTTGACTATGGTTTCTTCTTAATGTAACATGCTAGCTATTAATTGATTTAGTTTGATTTCCCTTCTCCTGAGAACATCTGTGTTTTTTTCTGGCTTTTACAGTGTCTTGTACCCAAAACATTGTCCAGCTGAAGGAAATACAGCTGTAGATTTTCTTCCTTAGGAATGCACACGTGTGTCCCAAAAGAAACAACCCCTCAACTCGTCCCCAAAGAATTTTTGTCTTATGCTTAAGATGAAAGCAAGCAAACCAAAAGTCCACAAATCTCACTTCCTAATAGTAGTAAGAAGTGGTCATGTTATGTTTTGTTTTCCCCCTGTATGTATAAAGTAGAACTAAAGGCATGCTTTTGAGGTCTTAGCTTGTTGAAACAATTTAAGTGAATTTTAGTGCTTGGTAGTAAACTTGACCTTCTTCATTTTCTGCTGAAAAGAGCTGAAGGTTTTCTACCCTTCCTGAGAGCACCTGATCAGGACAGAATTGTTACATAGCTGGATGCTGTTTGTGTCAGGTTTTCAGTGCAGATGATATACTCTAAAACCTGTTTTCACCCCACATTTGACTTCACTCATGCACATGAAACAGTGCTTTTTGTTCTGGACCTGAGAACTGTTTTTCTTTGGCATGTTTCAGGAAGTACTTAACCTCTTCAATTCTTATCAGGAATGATGTCCTGGCCCTGTTGCCAGGAACAGGGTTAGGAATTTGCCTTGATGTATCTGATGATGCTCTGGCTGTGGCTTTGACAACAATGGGACAGTTTACTGCAGTATTCCTACTGCTTGGGTTGACTGGGGGACAGAAATGGAATTGGCTCTTGTACAGACTACAGTTTGACAAGAGACAGTCTTGCTCAAAGAGACATGAGACATGGATGGATTTCCATTTGGTAAATGCCCTTTAAAACACCACTAAGTGGCTGATGTGTGAGTATTGTGCAGTACATGGCAGTGTAACGGTAAACAATGTCTATGGCTCCAACTAATCCTTTGGTCTTTTGGTCTGCTTTTGAATCACTCTTCCTAAACAGAGCCTTAATATTAAGTATGACACCCTTAATAAATGGGTCCTTAGTGCTAAGTACAATCACCATTCATTTCAAATATGTGATTCACGTTGTGCATCTTTGTTGCCAGGCTTTCCTACAGCATCTGGAAAGGAGCAGGAGGGCATGGTATAGCATACTAATAAACACATCTTGTGTTCCCCCAGAAAAAAAGATATTCTAGCCCCTGACAGCCCCTGAAGCAGTGATGAATTCACTGCTGCATCTGGCACGTGTCAGAAATCAGTCTATAAATAGATCAGCTGCAGGCAGGAAACTTGCGTCACAGCAGAAGCTACAAACCCAGGAATTCTGTCTGCATGAGGCTGCAGCCATTGGGAGCAGTCACTGTCAGAAATTATGTTCAGAGCTGTAGTGTCTTCCTGTCTCCTCTTAGAAAGCACTGCTTCTATGCTGGCTGCAGGATTTGTGCCTGTAATAATGAAAGGCACCTTCATTCAGTGCAGGCAATTGAGAGAGGTTAAGTATTGTTGTCTTTCCTTCATGGAATAAATACCTGATGGCATGTATACACCTGAAATTATTTCAGCTGCCTTTGTTTTTGTGTCTCTAGTCAGTGAGGCAACATCTGAACATGAGTCTCTGAGAGTTTTGATACCAAGACATAGTCCTCTTGCACTGTAAGCAAAACTTTCAAAGCAGCAGGAGGAACAATATGTTTCCCTAAATCCTATATACAAACACTTGACAGGAAAAATTCATTTCCCTGTACTGCCCTTGCTCATCATCTATTTGTGATATTTCTGAACTAGATTTAAGGATGTGACCTTGGGTATTGCTTTCCTATTTATTGCTAAAACAAAAGTGTAGAGGAGCTGTTTCTCTGGATCCTATTGGTAAGAATGTCTCTGCTACATTTCTAAGTCTACCCAGTCTGGGCTTATTTGGTTTTGCTGCCAGAGGTTAAATTACATACAACTTTCTCATTTCACTGCCAGAGGTGAATCTATATCTGTGTGGTCTCCTTCTCTCTGTTGCATGTCAGGATGATGACAAGTAAGCTCATATCAGGCCAGCTGATGTGGTTGTAAAGCTGAGTATTTAGTGTTCCCAGTTAACCTGAGCTCTAACTGAACTGCCCAGTGTCAGTGAGGCCTTCTCTGACCTCAGTTTATATAATTTGTAAAGCTGAATGTCCTGCTCTGTATTTTTAGTTACCAGATACCCACATAGAAGCTGAAGAAGAGGAACAGGAGGCCTGGGTGAATGCTTTGCTTGGAAGAGTATTTTGGGATTTTTTAGGGGAAAAGTATTGGTCTGATCTAGTGTCAAAGAAGATCCAAATGAAGCTTAGCAAAATAAAGGTAACTGATGTGGAAACTTGCACTGCACATTGCCTGTGGAAGGAAACAAACACATGGTCTTTGAGTTTGAAAACAGCAGAAGAAAGACCTATTTCACCCTTACTCTGAAAGACAAGTAAATGAGTGTGATACAGAGTTCCAGTTCAGCTTTGCTGTTTCACAGTAGGAGCTCAACATATTAACTTTGTGGCTTCAGCTTCAAATGAACTACAGCTCAATTAACTATTTATGAAGTTTTTGTGTAAAAAGTAGAAGTATTATTATATTTACTTTAGGGATAAATAGAACTGCTTATAAATTATGAAATCTGCTTTGGGAAATTGTAGCTTGTCTTTAAGATAGAAGAGACCAGGGAACCACAATTCTAATGTGTCCCTATTAACTTCAGACATCTACTGCTGGCACGAGAGATCAGTGGGAGTAATAGTCAGGGAAAGAGCTGTCTGGGGTGATAGAATATAATTGTTCATCAGCTGCATAAGCTCAAAGGGTGAAGGGAGGAGTGGTGCTTTTGAGTGACTTCTGGGTCATCCCTTTGCATTCTGTAACTGTTCTGAACAGCAGCAGTTGATCACAGGCCTGTTTAGCTCCTGATGTTCGGGGAGGAGCTTGCCTGTTCCTAGAGGCAAAGGAAGATGCAGTCTTGCTGACAAAAGCTCTGAAATTTGGCTGCCAGCACCAGCTGCGAGATGGTGTTTCTTGTGCTTTGGGAAATAAGCAGCAACCTAATTCTGCCGTGGCTCTTTCCACAATTGTGACAGCAGAGTCCCCAAGCATCTCATTGGAAACAGTTTAAGTGGAAAGACTGGGAATGGGGGATGAATGTATTTTTGACAGTTTAATGCACTGTGTGTTCACGGGAGATTGAATTTCTGTCAATTAGAAGTACTTACAGTAAATAGGTACACAAATCATTGTGATTCTATGCTTTTGTTATACTCTGCATGTTAGAAGTTAAAGGCCAGCACCTGAACTTTAGCATTTTAAAAACATTTAAACATTCCAAGCTTAGATGCTGAATTTCTCCCCAAAATATTGTTTGGAAACTGATAACCGTCAAAACCTAGAATTGGATTAAATTTGTGTTCTTTCACTGGGGGCTTTTCTGCTCAATCCTTTCCTGAAGTTTCTTCTCGAGAAGCAATGATATTTAGCTGCATAACATGGATTTGATTTTTACATTCTCTCCTTTTAGCTGCCATACTTTATGAACGAGCTAACCTTAACTGAGCTTGACATGGGGATAGCTGTGCCGAAGATCCTTCAGGCCTTCAAACCTTCTGTTGATCACAGAGGTAAAATACCTGTTTCCTCCTCTGGTTTTGCCAGGTTCATGCCTTTCTACCTGTGGAGAACAGAATTTTGATCTGTGTATCTTGTGGGTGCTTTATTCAGATAAAGGTACCTTTATTAAAAACTTGTTCTGAGGAGCTACACTGGGTTGGAGAAATGAAAAGAGAATTACTTAAATCAAGGTGGAGAAGTTTCTAATTGGTCTGAAGGGAAATATTTCCTTGGAGGACCTGTTGTGTAGCAGCTATGGATTGCATGGCAAACAACTTATTTTTGTTTTAAATTGTTATTTCAACTCCTACATGAAGATACCAAAATCATTTCTAGCTGGTGGTAAAACCAATAAACTGGTTGTGAAATGGTAGGAATTTGGTGAATATCCAACACTTAAGGAGTGTTGAGGGCCTCTGGGCTCTAAATTACAGGCCAGCAGTGAGGCAGACTTCAGCAAGCCCCAGTAGTAGGTTTACAACAGCAAAAACAAACAAGGACAGAACAAGGTTTGGACAGATAACCAGCTGAAGATCATATCAAGATCGGTCTTCACTAGCTCTCTGTGCCATGTTTCTATGTGAGAAGCAGACTGTTGTGTTGCTGTGTCTGGTATCTTCTCAGGGCATGAGGGTATTGAGCACACAGGAGCCGTGTAGTACCACCTCCTTCCTTGGCAATGCTGGTTGGAGGAGATGGCAGTGATGAACTCAAGGAGTCTGAGGGGAGCTCTGTTCACTGAGGTGGTTTTTGTCTTCAAGATCTTAGTTCTGCTCACTGCTAGAGGTCAAGCAACAGGGGCTCCCCAGGATGAGGAATTTATGATTGAATTCAGCTGTAAACAGTTCTAGAAAATTAACTAGTTCCTGATTAGAAGCAATTTAGGCTTCATCTTTGCTCATATCATGTAGTTTGGACCTGGTCTTCTTAAGGTTTATTTAAACTCTTATTTTGATGCACAACTCATTTGTCTGCCACTCTTACTGCAGTACTCTTCCCTAACTCATATGAACGTCATCATCAGACTTTTACAACAATACCAGATGCATTAAATTGAGGAGGAAATAAATAAACATCATCACTACTGTTAAAAACGTTGTGCCATCAAATCACTGACTAAAAGCATGAGATGTTTGCTAAGCTCTAACCTTTCCCTTGTAAAACTGTGAGCAAAACAGACTTTGGGGAGTTACTAAAACTCTCTTGGACATACATAGCACGTGAACTGCTGCTGTCTGTTGTATCCAAAGCTATTGTTTGCCTTTATCTCACTTGAGTCTTGCAGCTCTTTGGGGACAAGCCTTATCTCTACAGCGCTGGGTACTTTACTCTCAGCTTCTTGAAAGGATGTTTTCCGCTGAGCTTTAGAAACAAAGCATGTTGGAAAAGAGAAAATTGTTTTGTTGTCAGGAGGAACAAAAACTGTCTTAAGAGAAATAAAAATGGAATAGCTGGAATAAGATCATGTGCAATCAGTGTTTGGGGATCTAAACCACAGTGCAGCTGCTTATCATACGCTTCCTGCCAGGGTCAGCAGCTTCTTAAGACATCCTCCACTGCTCCCAGTAGCAAAGTGGCTTCACCTTTTGGTAGAAATTTTATTTTGAGTTGCAGACAAAGTGAATTTTTAAAAGCTCCTTACCTAGATGAGGCTTGCCAAGTGATTTGGAGGCTTCTTTTTAAATGAACCTGCCCTTTGGGGCTCTCTCTGGAGTGTTTGCCTGGATTTATACATTTTTAAAAATTCCTTTCTCTGTTCTTATAACTTCAGTTGTAACCAAAGACTAGTTCTAAGTCACAAGGTGGGATTTAGGAGGTTGCTTGGCTTCAGTTGCCAACAACAGCAGGGAGAAAAATTAACTCCTTCAGTTTCTTGTTCAATTAAGCTGTGACAATTATATGGCTTCTTGAAGTAACTAAATTTGTTAACAATATTAGGGGAAAAAACCCTCTTGTTTCTGTTAATACAGTTCAATCTGGGTGGCAGCACATGCTGTAGTATTTGCTGTTCTTCTGTCAAGGCTGGGGAGCCAGATAGCTCTGAATGAATTCTGCCATCTGCCCAGTTCTTCACCCCCTGTCCCTCCATTACCTCCCTTTTTCCCCCCCTGGAAAATGCATGGGATCGTGTTCTGGCCAGGGGGAATTTTCCCTCTCAGTAATGGCATCCTGTGCTTAATTTGATCTACTGTTAAAACAACACTGACGTTTGAAGCATGCTGACTCACTGGTTATCCAAAAGGTCTCTTTTGCTGGTTTCTTTCTGATGGTCTTTCTGCAGCTTTGTTACTGTAAAGAGGAAAAATCTGTATCAGCTTGTGTTTGAGCTCCTGTATTTCGTTTTAGAACAGCAGTAGAAAAACTTGGATGGAAAAAAAAACCGTTTGGGTTGGTAAAGAAGCAGCTTGTGCTCAGTTCTGCTTCCAGCACATCATCTCAGTGTATCAGTGACCTGATCTCTGGGAGCTGTGTGTACTTCTGTTCATAGAAATGGGTGGGACTGGGGACAGTGCCATTCTTCTGATCCATTTTTGCAGAAAACAGTTCTTCTTCAACTGAAGAAGGATGTCTCTTCTAGTTCAATCAAATCCAAAGAGTAGTTACCATTAATTGCTTTTGAATAAGCAAATAAAAATAGAATACATTAGTGGTTGGTGTGCCAGATACTGCTAGAGCAGACTGTGTGCAGCTGCAGTGTCTGAGAAAGCAAGATGCATAATCTATGCTTAGTGACATCTGATGTCTAATCTCTGGATCACAAATACCATGTAGCTCATTTTAATTGGTGGGACTGCAGAGCCTCGCTTAAGAGGTAGGACCTAATCTTGCCATTATTCCAAAACCAATTCTGTCAGTGTCTGGTCTGCCCAGACAGTGGAGTTTAATTCAGTACCACACCTCTAGAACTGTTGTAAGTAGTGCCCCTGCTTGCTGTGAATCATAAGAATGCCTGTAGCTGAGTTAGAGTGAACCTTTCCATACTCCTTTGATACACCATTGCAAAGGCCAAGGAGACTGCAGGTTGTGATATGTGACAAGTAGCACTGCTCTGAGATTTCAAGTTTTGCTTCATTCAGAGTGTAAATAGTAGAGGAAGTGTCCCCATTACTGCTTGGTGTGGAGCAGTACTGCAGTTTTGAAGTGCATCCCTGATTGTGTCCTATTTTCTTTATCTTGTCTCAGATCCCTTTGCACTTAAGGTGTACTCACTTCCAACAAGGCTTTGATTTAGATCTCATCATTCAACTTTGTTCCATAAGCTTAATGTGAACAGAAAAGTTACTTTTGTAAGCTTTTAAATATTTGTGAATTAATGACATAACCAGTTGACCAAAAAAAGCAGTTTTTGTCTTTGGAAAAAGTGTGACTTTGTTTAAATTAACTTTGGCTTGACATAAAAACAAAGTGATGGTGGCTGTTCTTAAAGTGATGTCATCTTTTTGTTGTTGATTATTTTAGGACTTTGGATTGATTTGGAAATGTCCTACAATGGATCTTTTCTAATGACCCTGGAAACCAAGATGAACTTAACCAAACTTGGTAAAGAGCCACTTGGTGAAGCGCTGAAAGTTGGAGAGATAGGCAAAGAAGGGTAAGGTCTTACACTGGTAGAATCATGGTTATAAGGGGAATTTTGTCTTATCTGTATGCAGCTCTGGTTCTGCAGTAGATTGAAAGGAGTTGTTGAGGGGGTTGAATACACTGAAGTGTAGAACTTGGCCTTTCTGTCTAACTTCAGTGGTTGATTTCGCTATTGATAATTGCATAATAAAAGGTTTTTCTCACTGAATCATTTTAAATTATACATATATTTTTTTCTTAGTAGCATTTATAAATGTTCTGTAACTACAATGTAGTGTTTTCTTATGCTTGGTTTGGGGTCTTAGCCAGCAAGAATTGGTCTTTTGAGATACCCATATGGGGAAACAGAGGTAGACGTGTAAGGTGCTACCACAGCATGGTACACCTATAACTGTAGTAGTAAAGAACTGTGGAAAGTAAACAGGCTGGAACTGTAATCATCTGTAAAGATGATTTTTTTTTTTTTAAATAGCTTTATTGCATCATAGGAATAATCTTACCCCTACTTTCGTCTCCAGATTTCCCTGTATCACACTCCTATTTATCTGCTGTGTCTATGTGAAGAGCCTTATTGATCAACTAATTAGGAAACACACGTAATCATCATCACACCTGATAGAACACTGCAGCAGGTTGCCAAGGGAGGTAGTTGAGGCCCTGTCCCTGGAGATACTCAAGGATCAGTAAGGCTCTGAGAAACCTGATGTAGTTGAGGATACCCCTGCTTTTTGCAGGGGAGTTGGACTAGCTGACCTTTGGAGGTCTCTCCCAACCCATTCTATGATAATATAGCTTACCCAACTTGTAGTTTTGCTTTCCCTCTCATTTTTATGATGTTATTTGAATTCCTTCAGTCTGTCCGTTTGTATTAACCTGGTGATTGACACCTATCAAATATACAGCCCATCAGCTGTGGAGTGTTGATTTTGTGATGTATTCTCTTTGTGCTCAAGAAAGCTGCAGTCCCTGAACAACAGCTGGTCTCTGACTGTACAACCACTGCCAGCAAATGAAGAAAACGTTCTCTGAATCTAGCCATTTATTTAGATGATAATAAAATGCTGTGGTTCTTCAAAATTAAGATACTGGATGCTTTGTATCCTTGTTTGAGAGCTCTGACTGTTCAGTCTGAGATATCTTGAAATAATACAGCAGGGCTATATTACAGTGCAGCCACGACAAGAAGAGAAATGTAAGAAAACTAATGGCTGAATGATCTCATACCCTGGTAGAAATTCAGAGCATTTAAAATTTACCTAGATTCTTATTGTCACTGCTGGAAAGAAATATTTCTGAATGTACAGGTGTGCAGTTGGCAAGTGTGGTTTTTGAAAAATCTCTGTCCACCCAAAAAATGGGAGAGAGAGAAGGAAACATTTATACAAATCAAATTCTTGTTTTTGTTTTTTTCTTTTTCCCATCCTTGCAGGATTTTCTTGTGTGTTTTTATATCTCTCCAGTGCAATGAATGGCCTTAGAAATAACTAGTGAATGCATTGATTTCATAGTTAAAAATCATCTTAATGCAGGCTGAGGGATGGGCCCCTAGTAACGCAAATGTAAATGTCTGTAGCTAAGCAACCAATCACTTGAAGATATGAGTATTAACTGCATTGTTCCCTGTACGTGGCTGTGATGTTTCCATGCTCAGAGCCAGGTAGTGCCAGCTTCACATGAAGAACAGCCTGACGTATTCTAGATTGAATGAATTTTTTTTAGTTGCTTGATGGTTGTATTTCCCCCTACTCCCCTCCCCCAAAAAAACAGTGGATATTATAAACAAAGACAGTATGGAACAGTTTGATTCTCATCTATGCTGTGTTAGTTAATTTTACTGCCTTTTTTAATGATCAGTTGACAGCTGCTGTGACAAATCAAACCATACTGCATGTGCTTGCACCCACAATCATGTTGTCTGTAAGTGATGATTGCTGTTTGTTTGAGCTCATTTCTGTCCCCTCAAGAGCCTAGAACAAACTACTTCTTGAGATGCAGTAACCACAAACTCACGTAAGAAAGGCATCTACTCATCCAGGAAGAGGTGGGGGGAGCAGCACTGAGTTTTAACTGTCCTTGGACATTGTCATTGTAAAGTGAGACAAATAGTTCAGTGTTGCAGTCCATTCTGTAGCTGCTGCTGCTGCTGCATTACTGCTTGCAATAGAAGTGAAGTGTGCTGTTACTCAGTTTGGTAATGCTCTCTTGCATGCACTCCCAGGAAAGTGCAGCTCTCAAAGGGTGGAAAACTCTTGCCAATGTTTGTGTCATGTAAATAGTTCATTGTATGCAGAGATCCCCTGAAATTTCACTCAAGCTTATTTATTTTCAGTGCTCACTTGTGGAGGCACTTCAGAGGGTCCAATTACCTAGGCAAGTAGAACACCTTGTGTGAAAGAGACACCTTTGAGAGCCTTGCAGATGAACTGGGCATGCTTTGACCTCAGTGCTGTGTGTACAGGAAAGTGAAGGAAGGTCACACCCAGGCAGAAAGTGTGTGGTTTGAAGCTGACCTAAAACTATGAACTTCTCTGAGAAACAGCTCCAGCATTGCTATTTGGGTCAGTGCCATGAGCTGTCCTTCCTCCTCTAAGTCCTGAGGGAGGTGGTTCAGTTTGGTGCACTGATCACTCTTGGGCAGATACTAAATGCAGCTCTGGGTAAAAAGAGGTTTACAACTGTGATGCCGTAGCCTGGGTAGCAAATTCTTCAGCATAGCCTGGTGATGGGATTACCACCCCTGTTCTTAAATAGGCAGTTAGGAAGGAGTGTTCTGCGCTGTGAGCTGTACATGAGCTGTCCTTTAACGTTAGGACTTCCTACAGCAACTAATGGTTTGTTCTTTGTATAGAGTAGCAGACAGTTGCCTCAGTCCATGCCCTGTGTGGTTCAAATAAATTTCCAGGAACACACTCACACGGAAAGAAAATGCAGCTATAAAGTGGATTCTGAACAAGTTGTAGAGTATTACAGTCCTGGTTATAGTGCCTAGGGCCAAAACCATGTGATGTTGAAGCTTGTGTAACTATTTCAAGCTCTTGCTGTTAATACTGAACTGCATTCACTGCATCTTTCCTTCATTTTAATCCGTTTAAAAGATTAGAAATTTTTCTGATCATGTACATGAACTCTTCCAGAGCGGAAGTCTAGGAATTAGTTACTGCTGTGTGAGGCTTTGTACCCTAAGAGCACCATTTGTTTATTACTTTACTTTTTTCTTCCTTTTCTTCCCATTAAATTATTTGCTTTACTCCATCTTGGTCTCTTTCAGAAAACAAACAAAAAGCACTAAAAAAACCAACAAGCAACAATAAAAGAACAACAAAAATAACCCCTCCCAAACCTTACATTCTCTAAACACCATTCACTGTCAGAGTAGCTTAAAAATTCACAAGCCCAAAGGTCAATTTACCTACAAATATAACAGAGAAAGGAATATTTCCAACAAAGATGCTAAAGGGAGATTATAGCCTACATTTGTATGGGACAAAAGTATCTCTGTAAAACATCTGAGGAAATATTACTTCCCAGGGCTATGTTAGACTGCTTCTGTTAATAAAATTACCTTTTTTTCTACACAAAATTGGTAAGTGATGACACACACTGTATCTGCAGGAAGGTGAAGAGCTAGTCTGAGACAGCTTGTGCTCTGCCACTGTGAGGGCTGAGCATTTCCTTTGGAGGCAGATGACAAAGATGGATTCTCTTGTGCTTTGCACATTGCAACACAAATTTCCAGCAGTGGTAAACATTGCATGTGTGTGTGAGGAGACAAAATGGAATTTATTGACTTGGGTTAAAAGTGCTGTGCAGATGAGGTGCATACGTTGTGAAGATAAGGTGTATGTGTGTTAGCACTCAGTTAACATCTGTAGGGGATTCTGGGGTTTGGTTAGCAGATGATGTAGGTTTAAGTTGGAGGGTTTTTTCTGCACAAGACAGAATTGTATGTTCTCACCTTTCAATTTAAAAGTATGTCTTTGTCAGTGTTTTCAAAACAGTTGAATAAAACCCTGTTCAGCCTCTCTACTGCTCAACTTAATGGGAAGCCATGAGCAGCACGAGAGATGCTTTCAAATGTACTTCAAATAGTCTCCACACTTGATTTGAATATGTGGAACAGCCATTCCCCAGCCAGCCTCTTTCATTCAGGATTACGTTCCACTGGGGAATGGGGAAAACAAATTTTCTGTTTGAAGCCACTTCTGACACACTGGCTTCAATTTTATTCTTTCAGATAGAGTTTATTAAAAAGAGAAGGAGACATTTTAGAGTCTCCAGTAGAAATCCATGTAATGCCAAGCCATGCTGTAAGTGGTGAATAGCTACTTAAAGATACTACATTTGACCAGGAAATTTCATCGTTTCAGTTTCAGGCCAAGGGCATATTGTCTTGCGGACAGTGATGAGGAATCCTCGAGTGCTGGTTCTTCAGAAGAGGATGATGCTCCTGAAGTGGCAGGAGAGAAGCAGGTGACTCCAGGAGCAGAAGGGTGAGCTCTCTGTTTTTTTGTTAATCCTTTCCTCACTCCCTGTTTCCAGGACTTAATGAACTGATACCTTGGTCCAATCCTGTGCTGCTCATTGTCACACACGATCTCACGAGTGAGAATATGTCCAAGCAATGAAACTCAACTTGCCTATTTCTAGAGCAAAGATCAAGCCCTGCACTACATACTGAAAGGAAGCTTCTCTGCTGAGTGTTTTACCATGCTGGGAGCGTTGTTCTGCATACAGCATTTCTACAGTGACCTGTGCAGTGCTCCATTTGACACCTCCTAATTTCTTCACTATTACATTATAGAGAGCCAAGTTTTTGGGCCAGAGAACCCGTGGGCATCTTATGCAGGGTGTCTTGCCTGGTAGCAGGGCCAAGAACAGGATTTTGTGTGTGAACTTTGAAACACTCTGTGCCTTTCTTG
Organism: Melanerpes formicivorus; assembly: GCF_026170545.1. NCBI lineage: Eukaryota > Metazoa > Chordata > Aves > Piciformes > Picidae > Melanerpes > Melanerpes formicivorus. The sequence continues at coordinate 3,497,298 of NW_027142373.1, read as the reverse complement.
CACCCATACTGATCCTGCTGATCCCATATTTCCAGTGAAAAGAACTTCAAGCCTATTCAAGCCTGACTTTTTCAAACTTAGGTTTCTTGATGAGGGTTTTGTGTTGGTTTTCTTTCTTTCTTTTTTTTCCCCTTGAAGGGCTTTGAGTGTGCTGATGCAATACTGCCCTCTGATGTGCAAGAACTTAAAAGAATATGTGCCAGTGTCAGTTTGGGAACATCATTCATTGTTTTGGCTGCTGTTCTGATTTTATCTTTTTTTTTCCTTTGCTTTCTACATCTGACTGAAATGATGCCATACAATGAGAAATACGTAGCAACACTGAAATGTCTGAAACAATCACAAGGTTTCCTGTGTCTGAACACACCGCAGTGAACACATCTAAAGGCTTCATGACATATCCAAAATGTTCAAGGGAGTTCTCTTGGAGTTTTAGTCCTAAAACCTTTAGAAAACTGTGATGAATTGTCATAATTATTTCAATAGATGCATTTAATAATTTCAAGGAATATACAGATCATATAAAGAATTGTTAAGGGCAAAGAGGGAGAACAAAGAATTTCCTTATACCTTTCTAAAGCTTGCATTGTCATCACTATAGAAACTGATTAGAGAGAAGTACTTTATCTGGGGAAAGTTACAGCTAGTGTAAGATCCAAAAGTTGAAGTTAATTCAACTCTTCTATATCAGCTGAGGGAAAGAGAGTTCTGTAAAAGGCTGGCTAAACTAATGAGTTCTGTGCAGAATAGGTGAATGTTACTTCCTTAGCAAGGCCACCTCTGCTACATAGCTTCAAGAGCCACAATTATAATATAGAATTTCAGTATAGTGTGTGCAGATCTCAAACATGCTGCTCTTAGAGTGTATTTCTGAAATGGGATAGGTGTGGGAAAAGGCAGTCCTTAAAGCATCTGGTTGCAAAACTAGCTACACTTGTCAGGAAAATTTGCCTCTTTCTGCAGGTGTAGTTAATCAATTTTGGAGCATCATTCTGCCTGCTCCCTAAAAGGCTTTCCTCTCTCACCACCTTTATACTCATTGTAAATGCTACAGTCCCTTAAAATTAAAACCTTTTTGTTTGATACACACTGTTAAATAGATGTGATGAAATGTGGTGTTTGGGCCTTCTACGCTGAAATGTGCTTCTGTCTCAGTTCATCTGTGTCTTGACAGTTCTGTTAGAATGGTGACAGACAGGTTGTCACTTCTCATGCCAGCTTGCTGGCATAAGTAGTGAAACTATATTTGCAATTTAAAAATGATGTTGCATTTCCAGTGCCATCTGGGAAGGTGGAGTGTTCAGACTGGATGGAATTTCTGCCAGACACTTGTAGCTAACAGAGCAGGGCTGCTGTGTGCAGGCTCTGGTCAGTACTGCTTGGACATGTGAATGTTTGTCTCTAGAATTTTTACATCACACCCCCTAATGATTTCATAGGAAATCCATGTCTTAGCAAACAGTAGGTTTAAGAAAATTACCTTGAGGTACTCTTTTTTATTTCCCCCCCCGCTCTCTACCTAAAGGTATGTTGGAGGACATCGGACAAGTAAGATCATGAGAATTGTGGATAAAATTACTAAGTCAAAATACTTTCAGAAAGCAACAGAGACCGAGTTTATTAAGAAGAAAATTGAAGAGGTCTCCAATACTCCATTGCTGCTAACAGTTGAAGTACAAGAGTGCCGAGGAACGCTAGTAATTAACATTCCACCTCCACCTACTGACAGAATATGGTAAGAGAAGCTTCCTGGAGAACTGGGCAATGTGTTAGGTGTGCCACCTAAGGGACTCCAACTGGGAAAAAGGGTCAAGTAGGTGAAATGGGTTCTGGAAGAGGGGCAATACAGACAAATTGGAACATTGACAGTTCACATGCTGAAGTTATAGGTGTCATTGGAGTGCTTACAATAGAACCTCTTCTGTGTACTCTCCTAAGGTATGGCTTTCGAAGACCTCCCTACCTGGAGCTAAAAGCTCGGCCAAAACTGGGTGAGAGAGAAGTAACATTGGTTCATGTAACTGACTGGATAGAGAAGAAACTGGAACAGGAGTTTCAGGTGTGTTTCCTTCTTACATTTTCATTTCAGTAATGATAGTTTTGGTCCATTAGAGGGGGATGGAGCATTACATTTTTGCATGTTCCCTATTTTGTTCAAGACTAGTTGGCATCCTCCACTGCTCCTGTTCAGTGGAAGGGAACTCGGCTGAAAGCAGCTTCTGGGGTGGTCTGAAGACCAGGTGTAGACCTGGATGGAAATGTGGTTTAGCACTTGCCAGAACGGTTTTAAAACGGGAAATGCCATTTCTTTGAAATAAGTACCATGTCAGAACTTGTAGTACTTAAATAGAAGCATGATCCTAGGTCTCCTTGGATGATAGACAAACTCCTGTCTGGAATTCAGAACAGATACTGAGCTAGATATCAATGGACACTGTAGAATTTCAGTGTGGGCAATGGCTCAATGGTGAACTTAAGAACCCTTGATCTGGAAATTTGTTGCATTTTTTAACTAAACAAATCAGAAAACCAAGGCTTCAAGTGGTCTGTAATTGTAACTTGATACAATTGCATCTTTCCACAGAAAATCTTTGTCATGCCAAACATGGATGATGTTTATATTCCTTTAATGCACTCAGCCATGGATCCCCGCTCTATGTGCCCTCCTAAAGATCTGATCATGGAGGCCCCTGATCAACCATGACATGTGAAGACTCTTACAGTTTACAGTATTATAAAAGTTATTCACATGGTTTTATAAACTGTGCTGTAGTTCTCATCCTTAACTTGTGCCACTTGCCCCCCTCCCAAGGACTGCCTATAACCATACCTTTGTGCTCACTTGCCTGGTTATTGTTATGGTGTACTTCAGCTACATGGAGTTTCATTCCATTAAGCAGTTGATTTATTTTTGCCATCAGGATTTTAACTTGCAGGCTAAGATGACCTGTTCTTTGGGAGAGAGAGGAGGAACCTAAGTGTAATAGATGGAGGAGCTTGTTGACACACCTTTTGTTCAGCTTATGTTTTCATGCTATATTAATGTGCATTAAAGCCTTGAAAGGTTTGGCAGCAAAGGAACTGCATGCCAAATGGAAAAAAATCCTAACTAAGGAATGAATTTATGAAACTGGAAGAATATTTTTCTTTCTCAGGCAGTTGGAGAACTATTTTATGTTCTTTCACTTCTGCAGTCAATAGCTTGTGTCAAGCAATCAAAAATATTAAATGCTTTCAGGATAAAGGAATGTAAATTGGATATATAGGAAATATTGTGATGCAGTGTGGTAGATACTTTTTTTTTTTCCATACAGAACTTGTGCTTTTTTGGGGAAGCAAGTAGCCATAAACCACAAACTATCAGTGAAGGTGGGGCTGCCAGATTTCTGTCAGTGAGGAGAAAAAAATTGGTAAAGCCATGAGACCAAACCATAGCAAGCCGCCTTATAGTGAGGTACAATCACCTTGGTTCATGATTAACTCTGAATGTTTCTAAAAACATGAGCACACACATAAATGTCAATACTGCACATTACCAGGAGTACTTAGTTACCTACTGTGTACAGAGCCTCTTGCTACAATGAAACACACCAAGTTCTTTCTAGGAGAGTTTGTTGCCGAGAGTCTTTTCCATTGCACTGTGTTTACGCCCAAAGCATGGGACCAAACTCTGGGGTCACAGCCCTGCACCTGCAGACATCGAACAGCTTGGTGCTTGCGAGAACAGCTGTGACTGAAAAGATTTTGACCCCCATGCGTTGGTTCTTTGGACTTTATAGAATAGGAATTCAAGCATTGCAATTACTCAAGCCAATTGCCATGTAATTAAAGACTGTTTCTGCTAATTAATGGCCAAAACTAAGGGGTGGGAGGGAGAACTGCCTTTTCTTTCTATCTGGTATAATGATTCAAGATGAAATGTATGCAGGAAATTCAATATTTGAACACTACATATCCACTATTTAACACACGTAGGTAGTATTTTTCTGATACTCAGTGTTGCCAACTGCTCATGGATGTCAGAAAATGTTTTAGTTTACAAAGAAGGGGAGTTTTGGCTCTCCTTTTGTAACATGATTTGCTTTTTTTCTTTTTTAGAAGTAATTTTTTAAGAACTTTTTTGTATGTTGTGTTGTCACATTTGGTGTAAATCAAAATTTCCATGTGTAATGATTTGCCATCTCTAAATGAAGCTATTATATTGAAGGTTTTTTAAACAGCACCTTGCCTGAAACATTAAAGAAAACGAGCATTTAATATATTTAAAATTAATTCTATATTTGAACACCTATTTTGGTTACCTTTAATTGAAATATTAGTAGGTTATATTTGTTACCTGAACTCCTCCTTGACCATTCCAGGCTGTGTATATTCTGGGGTTTGTTCTGATCATGTAGGCATTATTTGCCTTCCATGAAGTCTGCATGTCTCATACGCAGGTCTTTAATTTCTATGTGCAATAACTAAAGTCAGAGGACTAGATGCACTAATGTGTAAACAGATTTAGAGTTATTACACAAGGTTGTCATATTGCACTTCATAAACCATGGGCAACTACAATCTGCTTGCTTTGTTTTATTAAATAAATTTATCCCGTCAAACAAATACTCAGTTAAAATTTATTTCTATTTAGTGCTTAGCCGCTGTCTTCTACAAGTAATTTCCAAAACTTGGAAAGAGAGCTTGCTCGGACATCGGTGTGCTTCCTGCTTTTTCAGGTTACTGTTTAAAATACACTACCACGTTGTACGTGTTAGTTATGGCTTCATTTTACGATTATCCAACAGCTAGGCAGGAGCCCCTGGACTCGTCCTCAGTTCTACGAATTGAACCCCTGAACGTCAGCAAAAAACGACTGCGGTGCTCTGGGTTAAAAACATTCGATAGAGCACGATTAACCTGGACTCTCTTTCGCCCTACTACCACCCTCCCCTTTCCTAGCGCCTCGTAACCCGCCCAGCAGCAGAGCACAATGCGGCAGGGGCAGCAGCGTGACCGCAGCACAGCCGCTCCCGCCGCCTCCTCCTCAGGCTGCGGCGCCATTTTGTGCCGGGGCTGCAGGGAGAGAGGGCTCACCGAGCCGAGGTGTCGCTTGCTTTTAAAAGAGCCACTCGGGTCGGGCCGAGCAGCCCCAGTTATGAACAAGCATCTCACTCTAGCACTACAGCTTGGCCAGCGGCGCCGCAGGCAGGGCACCCCGCCGGGTCAAAGGCAGTGCGGGAAACAGGGGACGCGCACAAGAACCAGCCGAACACGTTGGCAAGGTGTACAGAGCTTTATTTACCAGGTCGCTCCACGGCGCGGACAGTCGCTGCACGGGCCCTGCAAGACACGAAGAAGAAAGAAGAGGTTACAGACGCGGTGCCTCGCAGTCGCCCCGCGGCTTCAGCGGCTGCCTGGGCGCTCAGTAGTAGTTTTGCTTCATGCCTGTCAGCAGTCTAACACGTGTCAAAAGACATCACCGCGACCCGGCCGCTCCACTCATGCAACCACCCAACCCTCCGTAACTCTCACCTCCGCCCGCTGCACCGACAGAAAGGCCGCGCCTCCTTGTCGCTACATTTTATAGCGTGGCCATCGCCCCGCCTTTCGCCTCGACCAATAGGACTCCAGCCTGCGTCACGTGCTGATGCGGCTGCGGCTGCGCTCGAGCGTGTGGGGGCTGTGGGCGGGACGTGAGGGGACTATGGGCGGGACGTGAGGGGACTATGGGCGGGGCGGGGCGGGGCGGGACGGGACGGGACGGGACTGCCCACAGGTGCTGAGGCGGCGGTGGACAGGAGCAGCTGAGGCGTTAAGCAGGGAGAGGCGAGGGGAGGCGGTGCTGCACAGTTGTGCTGAGCTCCATTCGCTTTTCCGGAGATTATAGTGCTCTTTCTTTAGCGATTTGCTCAAGCACTTTGTTGATGTGGAGAAAAAAAGGCTTAATATTTAAAACGTGAAAGCTTAGGCTCCGCTCGGCCTTCGGAGCTGCTCACCTCTGGGGCGATGCCTCAGAGTCTCGGAGGAGAGGTGCAGAAAGAGCGGCAGGGCGCAGGTAATCGCGATCTTCCCGCTCTGAGGTGCTGCCTTACCCCCTGTTCCCGGCGGTTTTCCTACCTCCTGTGAGACCATTTGAGGGAATTTGCGTCAAATAACTGCAATTTGGTAATGGCATGCGCAGTTTTTGCTTAACTGAAAAACACCTGTTTTAATGTAGCACAGCATGAAAGTTATCTTAAAGCTGGTAACATCGTATGTCAAGAGTTAACGATCCCTAAACGCTTGCCAGCCAGTTTCCAGACTGCAGGCAGGCATCTCTGTGCTGATCCCGAGGTGCTGCCGTCCTGTGGTACCTGCGGGGCCCGGAGCTGCAGAGGGCCGCAAGGCTAAAGCGATACCGCGCTGCGTGCGCTGGGGAGGCCCTGTTTCTCTCACAGCATCATCTGTGCTCTTTGCACAGCCACAATTGCCGATGTGGACAGCCACTGTGTGGCTGCAGAACTTTCTGTACGTGTGGTGGAGGCCTAGGTGTGGGCCTTGTGCATTCTGTTGCTCTGGCACGCACACTGCAATGTCTTTAGGGGTCTGCTTGTGCTCAAATAGTCTGAATGCTTAAAGTGCAAGCCCACCACAAAGCAACCTGTCTGTCAGTACCAGAGAACTGAAATCTCAGTGTGGTTTGTAGTTCCAGCATGGTTTTAACCTGCACTCAAACTTGCAGGTTAGATCATATCTCCTGCCCATATAATCAAAGGCATGCTTGTTACAAGAGGTTGCTGCCAGAGCTGATCTGTTACGTGCACACAGTACTCAGTGTGCCCTGCAGTACCATTAATGCTATCAGTATTAAAAAGCAAACAGTATGTAGCCTGGACAAAGTGGCTTTGTTACATAAATAGGGGCCTGAAAGCTAGGCCTTTGACAAGCAATGCCAATTTACCCTCTTCTTTTGATAGCTTCTTCCATTTGATTCTGTATTTGTTGTGTTTGTCTGTTCAAAGCAGCTTGAACCCGGTCTTTGGTTCAAAGAGGCACATACTTTGGTTTTGCATTTGTTCAGTCATTGCAAAACACATCAAGGTCAAAAGTCAAAACAAGAGTTATGCCAAATAAATTTGTCCTGATCTGCTTTGAAAGGGGAAAAAATCCATAGGGAAACTGTCCTGGGCAGGGCGGTGCTGGGGCAAAGAGCTCTTCGTGAAGCCTGCATTAAAACCTGCTATTTTTAAAGCAGCAGCACCAGCCAGACAGCTGCCGCTGCACCCTGCGGCCCGAAATGCGGTTCTCGACCGACCTCCCCCGCAGGCAGGTTTTGCCGGGGCAGTCCAAACAGGGAAGCTCTGGCAGCAGAACGAAGCCACGGGGTAGCGCTAGACCCCCGCAGTCCTCGGCCCTCCTCCCTCCGCGAGGCAGCCCCGGGCCGGGCGGTGTCTCAGGCAGCAGCGGTGGCGACGCCGAACCGAAGGCTGGCGGAGGCCCGGGCGCTACCTGTGCAGTGCCGAGTCCGCGGCCGCTCGCAGCTGACGTCTCTGGCCCGGGCTGAGCGGCCCCGCCCCGCCGCGGGGAGCGCCGGACACGCTGCGCCGGGCCGCCAGCGCCGTGCCGGGGGAGCCGGCTGGGCCCCCACCATAGCAGTCATGGAGCCGCTCCGCCGCTGCTGCCTCCTCCTCCTCAGCCTGGGTGCGCTGCTGGTACTGCTGTCGCCGGAGCCCTCGGTAAGCGAGGCGCGGACTGGGCTGAGCCTGTCCGCTGGGCCTGGCCAGGGGAGAGCTGCCCTGCGCGGCGGGGAGGGCAACGGCAGTGCCCACGGCCTGGCTGCGGGGGAGGAGGGTGGGCACGGCTTGGCCGTGGTGCGGGGGCGCCTGAGCCGGTGGGGTCTAGGGGAGACCGAGCCCCGTGCAGGCCGGGACCCCGCCTGCAGAGAAGGGAGCCGCGGGGGCGCACGGACGCCCCTGTGGGCTCCTGCCGAGGCTTCGCCCGAAGTTTATAGTGGGTGCCGGTGATGGCGAAGCCAGCGCACTGCCTGTTCTAGTGTCGTTAGTGCCCTGTGCCCGGCTGTATGCGCAGCGGTGAGGGGCTGCAGTGTGCCGGCCCGATCCTGCTCAACAGCTGCCTACCTGCCTACGATGTGCCTGACACCACACCTAGACGTGTAATCATCCTTGAAAGATAGTACAGAAAGTAGGACAAAGAAACTTTTGGAAGCTGGAACTGTGTAGGTGGATAGAGGAACTAGTGAGACATGCTGGAAGAGCTTTGCTCTGTCCCTTCATAACCTAAGTGAAGAGACTCGTTTTCTTTTATATAAGTTGATATCCAAATACAAATGAATAGCCACGTGCCCTGTATGCTCCCTTAAGGCATTGAGATAATTTTGTTTCCAGAGCAAAGACAGCAATGTGCACTAAATGTACAGATGGTTGGTTGGTATCCAAAAGAAAATACAATAAATGCAGAGTTCAAAGCCAAAGTGCACAAGTCACTGCCCTAGAAAATCTCTTAAGAAATAACCAGGTTGGTTGTAATGTATGGTGTGGGGCAATAAAAGCACAGGGAATAGTGAAACTGGTGCAAAGCGGATGGAATGCTAAGCAGGTTATTTGTACAGAGGTAATAATTTGAAACGGTGTACTTTGAAATGGGTGCCATATGACTGAAGATGGAAAACAAAGCCTTCAAAATTCAGTTCAGAAAGTTGTTCTTCTTTGTAAATTCTCAGGATACGGAGCCTGGCCAGCTGGCATTTACTGCTTTCATTATGCTGAAGTGCAGCAGAGGAAAGTTTTAGGTTCTATGCTTTGATGAATTGTCCATTGTTACCTGAAAATGCTGGTGCAATAGACGGGTATAGTTCAGGTTAAGCAAAGCTGAAGACTGTTTTTTTTAACTTGGGATACAATGGCTCCACTCCCCTTCTTTAAAAGTAAACATGTTCTGTGTAAGGTACCTTGTGTTGTTACTTCATTAGGAAACTGGAAAAAAAATTCAATTCAGGCTGTCAACAAAATTTAATTTAAAATCTTTATTGTAGGGTTGATAATGTCCTTGTCTTCATCTGGAATACAAGGTTGGTCTGAGATCTCCTCAGGGGCCTGAAAGATTTTACCAGGGAAACACTGATTTTCAGTTCTTGAAGTTTTAAAAATAGTACTCACTGAGAATACTAGGAAGTATTTTAAAATGCTTAAAGTACTTTTTGGATCAGGACATTATTGCAAAATTTTGCATATTTTTACTTGCATAGTCACAAACACCTAAACTTGGGCCCTGATAGAATTCAGTCCCTTTTTTCTCTGCATTTCTCCCTCCCCTTGGTCTCCCTGCCCCACCATGTTACCTCAGAGCAGTAGCTGATCTTGGCTTCTCTGTTTCTGTTTCTTTTCTCAGTCCTTATCCTGGTCGTCTTGCTCTGGCAGCTGTAGTCCTCACTGTGACTCCAAAACTGAAATCTGTTCTCTGCTTCAGACCCTTTTCAGAACTAGTTTTAGCTTTTGAGAATTTAGTTCCAGTCATCTCACCTGTGATTAATTAATTTAACTGTGAAGTCTTAGAACTATTAGTGCCATCTGAGTAATAAATTCCCATGGAAAAGACTGGCATACAGTTCTTGGTGCTGAGGTAACCTGAAAATCATGAGATTGCCTAATAACTTTGCAGAAAATCTATAGATTTAAGAGCGGTGGTGATGATCTGCTGTGCTGTATGTTCTTTGATAAATGTACTCTTCCTTCATTTGTATCCCAACTTTAGTACTGTTTTCCTGCAGTTTATACTGTGTGTTCATACAAGGGCTTCCTTCGCTGTCTTGTCTTCATAAGATGAAATGCTGCCTCTTGTTACTTGGGTGTCACAGTGTATAGCTCTGGGAATTACCCTGGTGATGTATGGGAATACATTATACAAGGGTGACTTCAAAGATGCAGCGATGAGAGTTGCAGCAAAGCTGCAGTAAATAAGCAGTCACTGCAAATATTGGCACAGTAATGATTTACAGCTCTCTCTAGTTTGAAAAAACTCTTGGTTTTGGGAGACACAAACATTCCAAACTATACCTGTTTCTCTTTTAATGTGGAGTCAGTGCAACTCAAAAATTACAACCTCTCTGTGATTAAACTGGCATTTAGAACATGGGTCTGTTCTCTTCTGCAGCCTGTGGGACTGGTTCCAGTGCCCTGTTGCAGGCTGTGTGCAGGCAGCACATGCAGGCTGCACCTGACATGGATGGGAAACCCCCAGCCTTAGCCAGATGTCTTCTTTTCTAATCTGTGCTTTATCCCACTAGGAGCTGTTGGGCCAGTTAACTGATGCAGGCATGAAAACCTGTATGAGACAGCAGAAGGTTTTGAGGAGGACTTGTTCCCTCACTGTGTTAACTAACATTTCTGTTAGGTGTGTCTTGCACACCTAAAATTATCCTGAATGTCTCAGTCGTGGAGTATAAACTTACATGTTTGTGATACTGTCCTTCTGCTCATTTTGGTTGCCAGTGTTCTGTGAATATTTGGGTTTACAGAGAGAAGCATCTGAAAGCTCAGCTGGAATTAATGGTGTAAGAGCACCACAAGCTTAGTCAGGTCAGAGGATTGTTGGAGTGGACCTTCCATAGTTGTGTTTTTCCTGTGCAGTGGAATGGGCATAGGAATGGTAAGTCAGAGTGTTGACGAGAAGTAGCTAACAAAAGACATGTTGGAATTTAGTTTAAACCTGAAAGATCTGTAGGTTTGATTTCATTGTCTAAAGAAGATAGAGATTATTATTTGTCAGCTCTCTTTCATATATTAATTTTGTTATTAGTTCTGCTGAAAAAACTTCCCCCAGTAGTTTACTGAATTTTACAAGGAGTTTCTTCATGGCCTGGTGTTCTCATGTGTGATGAGCTTTAGCCTCTAGCCAGGCAGTGTCATTAGTGGGAAGCTGTCAGAAGCAGGGTGATGAATCATAGGCTCTCTGTGATGGATATGCCAAGTGCTTGCAGTGTGCGCCAGTGGCTAAAAATGTTTTGGTTTGCATCCTTCTTGGGTTACCAATTATGGTTCCAGCAGCATAAATTACAGTAGAGGCCTTTTCTTATTGTGAGGAAAGTGGCTGGGTTCTTAAAGCTGAGGGTGTTTATTAATAATTTTGTAGTAGAATGAGAAAGTACAGCCTAATGTAAGCTCAGCTAATTACGGAGTGAGGAATATGTTTGTTTTTTTCCTTTGAGCAGCTACACACCTTGCCAACTTTATTGTTTGGCAAGCCAGGCTGTCCTTTATCACCCATCAGACCTTGCAAATGAAATTGTGTGCATGAGTATTCCTACTTAAGACGCAAAAAAGAAAATTATGGCCTGCTGACACACAGCACTGTCACTTGTTTAGTAACATTGCATTATTTCTGTGGTCAGTAACTTAGAGTCTGCAGCACACCATCACCCTCCCAGTATCACTACGAAGTGTTTTCCTGTTCCTTATTCTTACTTGAAGAACCTCTTGTGGTATCATCCTCACAGCGAAGCATACTTCTGGGTTACAGAATGATAACCTCAAGAAGCTGAGCAGCCTCGTTCGGTATCCGCTGTTCCCACTGACTTCAGTGAGATTTGTGTATACTTGGTGACCTGCATCACTGTTTTAAAAATAAATAAATTAATTAATGGAAGAAATTATTCCTGTGGGGATCTGTTTTCTTCTAACACAATGAAACAAAGGCTCTGCTCTGCTAACCCTTAAAAAAATGTGAAATGCTGCAGTGAGTGAAGATAATATCATGTGTGACACTGAACTGTAGCACAGAGGTACAGAAACACACCAGAACTTGTTCTGCAGCTTTCCTGACCTTCCTCTGACTCCATGGGTCCTTCAGAGTTGGTTTGAGTAATTTTCTTATTTTGACTGCTAGAACGTTTTATCAAGATGTGGTAGATCTGGACTGAGGGGAAGATTCTTGTGCAAGGGTCAACTAGCATTTATCAAGTGCATTTCTATTTCTAAATTGTTGCTTCTATTAAATAGTGTATTTCTATTCTATCCTAAAAATGGTGTTTTCTATTTAGTCCCAGATTTGAGGCTGTTATGGATTATCAGCAGTCAGCACGTCAGAGAATTTGTCAAAGCTGAACTCAGGGAGAGCTCAGAACTTTGTGTTTCAAATTAAGTTATTAAAAAAATAATTTTAAAGCAGTCCTCAAGTAATTTCAAAATATGGGTGATCCTTCACATAAGATCACTGCTGCTGTGGAAGATTATTCTGAGTACAGACTGGCAAAGCAGTAGAAGCTCTCTCTAGATTCCAAAGAGGGTAGTGGTTAAAATAGACATTTTTTCAGTTTCAGATAAATTAAAAGACCCAAACCAGGTTTGCCTTCTGTCACATTTTCTCTGTTCACTGACTTAACTTGGTTTTGCTTAGATGTTTTATGTTGTGACCTATTTTTCCTACACTCAATTGTTGTATACCTCCAGAAATAAAACTGTGGTATGAAATAAAAATCTATTACAAGATTTTGCCTGCATCACAGCAGTTGAGACCCCACCCTGCAGGGAGGACAGTATCAGTGCACAACAGTCTATGTAAAGAGTCTGGCTCAGGACTGAGATTATATTATGGAATTTTTTTGTGTGGTGGCGATTGCCCTAACATACTTCACACAGAAATGCAAACAAGTTTGGCTTCTACATAGAGGATTTTATGATTTTCATAGCTTTTCATAACAATGCTAATTCCAGGCAATCCAACAACCAATTGTAAAGCTTCATGTTCAAAATAGAGTCTATTGAGTATTTTCAACGTTGGCACTACAGTCTCTGTCCACTGATAAAACTCACTCATAATTTAATAATTTCAATAAATAATAAAAAATATATCTGAGTGGGTGAAAGATAATTATTTAAATAATTTATTCATGTTTGCATCTTCTTGTCTGCAATTTAAAAGAATAAAACCTTGTTTTCCATGCTATTCTACTAACTCCCATGGCTTTTCTCCAAGTGTCTGCTGTATATGTTGCTCATAATAAATGAGCAATATTGTCCTGCAAAGCCTATGGGCTCATCTGAGGCTTTAAATTCAGCTCATAAGCTTCAGCAGTGTCAGTGCATTACTTAGCTGGTTCTTCCCAACTGCATGATACTGAGTGCTTTGAAAAGTATAAGTGAATGGAAAATGTTTAATGTGTGGCATTTGATGTATTTATCTGTGTGCAAATACAGCTTCAGAGGCAAAGGAAGAGCTGCTGAAATGTGTCCTGTGTTCAGCCTCTCACCAAGAGAAGGTGTTGTCTGACACACCAGGCTGCAGTGATCACGTCAGTGTGGCTGATGGCTGAATATAATAAAAGCCTTCAAAAGCAGTAAATCTTAAACACAGCCTTGAGGGGAAGCATTAGAAAGAAGTGGTATTAAGACAAAGCCAGTTTATGTGGAGACCTTTGGCTTAGCAGGAGCAGTGATGCTGCCCAACTGTGTTTTGAAGGGAGAAGATCCATGCATGTGGGAGTCCTTTTGTCAGTGAATTCTGTGTGCCTCCATGCTGATTTCATGCCCAGTGACACTTTCTGGGCTGTGAGCAGAACTGGGCCCAGAGCCCTCTGAAGAGCAGCTGATTTCTCTGGCTCCATAGAGCTCTTCAGAGTACCTTTTCCTTCTGTTCTCTTGGTATGCACTTGCCATTCCAGGAAGAGTTCACCTCTCCCTGTTAAGCACAGAGTGGTTGCAGGCACCATAAGAATGGTAGATGGAAGTGTCATTTCTTTCCCCAGGCCAAGGATCCTACACTGAAAGGCGTAAAAAAAAGCTATTGCAATTTCATGGTCTGAGTCATCTGGGTCATTCTTCCTGTGGGCAACAGTCAGGTGTTGATCTGAGGTTTGACAGAAACTTTGTGAAGAGCTTTTTCAGCTTTGCTTTCTTTCTTTATCATGATTAGATGGCTTTAAGCCCTACATCAGTCCTGTCTCTGGTTTCTCCTAACTCTAGTACAAGACTGGTATGGAACTGAAAATAGATATTTAGTTAAAGCCTCTTCCAATTTGTCTCTCGGAGAACTTATCACAGTAAGCAGTTCCATAATGTTGACAGCAAAAAGCCCCAAACAACACCAAACCCCAACAAAGTCACTGTATTAGAAGGGAAAAGAATATTGTCCCGCCTGTGTGCTGAAAAGAAAGTGATGTTCTAGACAATGTGCTGTATAACAGTTGCGAGTAAACTCTGTAATAAGTCATTGTGTTCAACATACACATTTTTCTTCTCCAGAACACCAGCTCAGTAACTGTGCCAGAAACTCTGTTGTTTGTTTCAACCCTGGATGGAAGTTTGCATGCTGTCAGCAAGAGGACGGGAGCAATCAAGTGGACTTTAAAAGAAGGTGAGCAGGAGGAGTCCTGATGCCTCTACTCAGTAATACTAGCAACAGTCAAATCAGTTGATAAGGCGTGGTAAATGTTTGGGTTTGTGTTTTGTGGTTTTTGGTTGTGTTTTTTGGTTTTGTGTTGGTTGTTTTTTTTTTAATTTCTTTCTTAATGTTGCTCTTGCTCCAGAATTAAGCTGCAGTATTTCTGAAGGTGTGTTCATCTTCATATTTGCCCTTGCAGATCTTTGCTGGGTTTATGTTTGTGGGTTTGTTCCAGAATGTTTAAGCTGCAGTGGTATAATTGTAGGGATGGTGCTTTATGGAATGAGTGCAATATTAAGGGAGCATAGAATAGAGTATGTGTCAGTTGAGGATGTCAGCTGGTGGAACTGATGGCAAAGGGCTTGCATGATTCTCTCTGGAATACCCTTCATTCACTGGTGCCAGGGATACCATGCAAATTTTGGGTCTTTTTTTCTCTGATGTGTTTAAGAACAGCAGGTTTTGAAGTAAAAGAACTGCACTAGTGTAAAGAAATGCACTACTGCTGGGTCTGGAAGTGATTTCATAATTTTCATTACTGAGCAGTGATGGCTTTTTCTGTCTTCATGAAAAGTGCAGTATTTCATACAAATCTGTTTTAATGGCACTTTGATTGCATGTGGTAGAGTGATAGTAGGACTTTCTCTTCACTTCTGGAAATAAATTAAAAAGCAGGTCAAATGGAAAGGAGTTACAGTGATTGCATCATGCTGTCCTCTATTTTTAAACCTGGTAGGTGAGCTGAAGTGGCAGGCCATGGGCTGTGTGTCTGATGTCTGTGGTACGGAGCAGTGTGATTTGTGAAGCCAGTCAGCTAGAAATGCAAACCTACCAGAGACAAAGTGAACTTCATTCCACTTAGAGTAAAAATGGGTGAGCAATTGTATCCTTGAAGATTAATAGGAGTGAATACATTTTCTCCCCATCTTCTCTTTAAATTTAGACCTCTCCTTTCCCTGAAGGGCTTCAGAGTTTTCAGCCTCCTCCTTTATTGTTGCTGTAGGCTACTGTGCTGTTCAGAGCTTACTGGCTTTTGCTTGTTGTTCAAGTGACATAAACATAGACCACACAGTCCTATTCTAGAAGAATATCATGACTGGCATTTGTTTGAAGACAGACTTAGCAAGTGGCAAGAGGTTTTTTGAGTAAGAAATGAACCGGCTGGGTCATTGAGAAGGGGCTTAGTCAGAGTGTGTTGTGCAAGGAACTCTCCTGCTTCAAAAATCTGATATTACAAAACTGTTATTGGTACAGTACAACTGCCAGACTGGATGATACAGTTTTATAGAACTTTTTTTTTCTCTCTGTTGCTAGCCAAGTATTACTCTGCAGCTTATGTACATGAGGTATGCTCACTTATTGCTGCCCATCAGCTATTTCTATGTAATAGAACAACACACAACAGCCAGTGACAAAAAATCAAGAGTACATGGACCAAGGGCCTGTGCATACAGACTGAGGGAATTTGTAATTGGATGGAATTTATTTATCTTTGCAAAACTGTATTTGTTGGTGGCCACCCTGTGGGTGGGAAGCCCATTGAAAGTTTGAGAGTGTGGGAAACTAATAGCCCATGGAAGATCCTGCCGTCTTGTTTTGCTAAATCCCTGGAAAGGTTCAACAGTCAGAATTCAACCTTAGTGTATAAACACAGTTGTTGGGTGCACTCTGTCTGCCAGCAGCATGCTGTTGTTACAGAGTTACCCAGTGGGAAGCTGCACGCATGGGGAGCAGTGTTCTTGCAGGTGCCATTTTACCCTGGTTATCAGGCAGTGAACCATGTGCTGTAGTTCAGGTGCTTTGAGAAGCTGTGGAGATCACCTGAAGTGCTGCAGTGGCATTCATTAGGAAGGGAACATTTTAGCAGTTCACTTAAGCAGCAAGATATTTAACAAAGGGCAATTGATACACATTTTATTTTCTTCAGGGGAAAAACCAAGGCAGGACTTAAACAAACATGAAAATCTTGCCATGTGTGGTTTGTTTCAATTTAGCACTGAAGCTTATCTTAAGTATGCAGAGTAAATGAGGCAGTGGTTATCATCACAATAATATGTTTGGGTTTCCTGCCTTCATGTGCTGGCAAGAAAGGCAGTCTGAGTGCTTGTGCTCCCCCTGAAGCAGACAGAAAGATGGGTCTGTTAGTAACTGGACTCTCCAGTGATTCAGAAACAAAGCTGCCTTCTCTGTAGTGATATGTAGTGAGGTTGTGGACTTGAGGGTGCTTAATACCTTCATTTCCTGTTGACCTCAATAGGTCCTGCTATCTGACATCTCTCAGGAGTTGATACTGCTTGTTCCCTGGGCCTTGGAAAGCTGGAATACGGTTGGAAAGTTTATAGAAAAACCCCACACTCCTCCTTCCCCCAGATTTCTGAGAAGCACCTTTACTCCTGCTGTGCCCTGCAAAAACACATTCTGTTGAAAGGGTGTTGAGAGGGTGTGGCACACATTGAAGATTAAAGCCTAAGTAAGGCTCTTGGTGCCACCTCCTATCAGTCCAAGGAGCCATCAGTTCTGAGGGACACTGACAGGCTCCTGTCTTTTCTGCACTTACCTCTAGCAAGAGAGCATCCTCAGTAAGATTACTTAGGATGAAATGTATTCCCCAGAACTGCTGGAAATGAAACATCTTATGTCAATTCCTAGCACTTGAGGTTTGCTTTTACGTGCAGGTGAGAAGGTAGACAGTGATAGAGATGGTGACAGAAAACATGCTGGCATTTCTCTGGGTTCTGGAGAATGCTTTTCTTCCTAGTGGCAGATTTTATATTCACCATTCTGATTTCAGAGTGAGCCTTAAGAATGAGATTTTCAGACTGTTATCTTCCTTCACCCCTTCATAAAAATCTGTAAGATCTGTAGGCCCTGCTCTGATAACAGTGCTTATACCCAGGCAAGGCGAAGCCTTTGTGCACAGCTGTAAGTTAGTAAGAATTGTCAAAAGATGCCAGCTGTAGAGCAGTACTCTTCATCAAATTCCAGAGGATAGTTTCCTGGCAACCCATTTCTGGTTTGCAGCATCGGGTGAGGGTGATATGGCTCTAAATTAGCTTGTTAGCCCAAGGCTTATGGTCAGGCCTCAGGTCAGGAAACCATTTTTTTCCAGCTCATTCCAGCAGGGCAGTAACTTACTCATTTGCTGTTTCGGAATCTCCCACTTCTCCTTTTCAGTCGTTCTACCTAAAGGCACGTTGCAGTGATGAAAGCGTGCAACTCTGTCCTGTGCATTTAAAAAGAGTTGGATTTTGGTCAAAGGGCAAGTTTTATCCTACCGTGTCTCTGTGATACCTGGAGAAAAGTCAACTCATTATCTTTAGCAGCTGGTTATAGTTTCCAAAATTGTGCATATAGCTTTCCTCCTGATAGAAATATGCAAAATATGGGTTAGAATTATTTCAGAATAATCTGAACCATGTTGTCTACTTCTGCCCACTCACAAGCAAGTGCTACAGAACTATGTTCTGGACATGAGGCAACCCAAACTGCACTGAGACATCTGTCTGGTGCCAGGCCAGAAGGTTAATGTCAGGCTGGGAAGCATAACTGAGCCCAGTAACTTAGTTACTGGACCAGTTGTTAACAGGTTTCTAATAACTGCTGTGCTTGTGAATAAACTCTTTATTCACTCTAGAGTAAATCATGGAAATCATTCTAGAATAAGTCACTATAATCTAGCATCAATGTGCCTTTATTCATTTTATCTTGATATAGTTATTTTATAGTCTTTGTATTGACTTGTAAAAATGAAGCTTTCCAGATCTTGAAGGATGTTTTTGAAGTCCCACAATTATAGGGAGAGGTGTCAGCAGTTATTTCAATGGCATTTCTGTTCTACTGATACCCTTTCAGCTCCCTGTGCTTACGGACAGTTAATTTAATTAAGAGTATTGGTGACAGTAATTGTATAAACTGTGTGTGCATGTGCTGGCTTGCACACAGGTGTGTATTGCCAGATCAGAAAGACACAGCTAGTGTCTTTTTACTGCAGGAATAGTTAATATGCTCTGATTAGGGAAGACTGCAGGAAAACCAGACTAGAATCCTGTAGCAATACCTATGGAAAACTCCATCTTCCCTCTAGCTCTGGAAATAGTTACAGGACAGTGTGCTGCTTCCCAATTCACCCCACACTCAGTTTCTTCATTTAGAAAGTGGAAAGCTCTTGGGCATGATATGCCAAAAGCTTTACATAGGACATGGCAAGAAGTTGGCTTTTCCTCTCCTTCATGGAATGGGAGCTTAGGAGAGAGGCAGGTGTGTTTTTCACATAGTGAATTTTTTTTTCCAGTACAGAATACTTACTGCATTGTTCAGGGGTTACTGTCACTGTTGGTATTGGAACAGATGTGCATTGTTAGAATGACTTCACTAATTACAGGGGACTGCAGTTCAGGGAAGTTTTGAAAGCAAGATTACATGATTCCAAGTCTCAGCAAGTTACCGCTCCAGAGTGGAGTTGCTGCAGAGGAGATGAGGCCTCAGTTCTCTGACTTGTGCAAGAACTTTTTCCGTTTGACCTGTTGTGGAGCAAAAGGTGACTTAACTTGTAAGACAGATCATTCTTTTCAAGTCTGTGTTCAAGCAATAAATTATCTCAGGATCCTCTCTTTATCTGATTGAGTTCTTATTTCAAAACAAACTTTGAGAGAAAGTTGGAATATGTCCCAAACCACTTGAAAGGGAATGTAAAGAGTTCATTGTCTGTCTTCAAAGTATCTTTGCAGAGCTACAACCTTAGTTCAAGTGTTAAGAAAACAACAAAATTTACATCATCCCAGCAGCTAGAAATATAGAGATGGCTCTCCATAGCCTGTCTTTCCAGGTGGGTGATGCAGTAGGCGAAGGAGAATTCCTGTCACTTCAGAAAGTAAACTGCTCTGTCAGTTTGTATTTGCCCATTGTGAGCAGCCACGATCATGGAAATGAACCAGATACTGCTACTAAATGCTTTTTAAATGTTCATATACAACACTGAAATGTTATAGGAAGCCATCAGAGTAACCAGTGCTTTGGTTCCTGTGCCAGTAAGTAGTTAAAAACCCTGCCTTTCTGCTTTGTAATAACATTTGAATCTAGTCCATCTATCTCTTATTGTTAGTAAATCAGATTTCAGGTACTGAGAAACCAAGCAAAAGCAGGATTTTTGTCACTGTTCTCGAGATTGAAGGCATGATAGTAAAGAAGGTTTGAGAGTTTCTCATGAGCATGGTGCTCACACTTAACAGCTTGGAACTTGTCATGTGGCTTTCTGATACGCTAGAGTGCTTCAGAAAAGCACTGCAGCAGTTTAAGAGACGTTTGTGTGATTTCTGGCATCATGCATTAAAGTGCAGGCCACTTCTGTTGGTGAAACTATTGTGACATTTTCCCAACAGCTGTCAGAAATATGAGTTTGGGGGTAAAAGCTGAATTTCTGTAAATATTGCACACATTTATGGTGTGTTCTTTCACTTTTAGGATGCTGTGTGGTTGATACCATCATGCAGCTCTTCCCAGAGCTTTGAGGTAGTTGGAGCAGAGGGGAGCACTTTTTCTAGTCTTAGAAAATAACGTTATTAGTTAAAAAGTGCTGTGTTGGGTTATTATTCAGTGTGTTTGGGGGGCAGAGAGGGAGCATTACTAACCAGACTGTCCTGCAGATGTCATGGGCAAACCGGGATCAGTTGCTAGAAAATATAATCTCCTTTTTGAAATTTCCTGCAATTGTTCAGTTTTTCCTGAGCATTCATTGAAAGAAACCCTGCAATACAAACGTGTTTGGGAGATGGGAGCTTGTTGTGTTGTGTCAGTAATTGTGCACTTAGAAGATTTGGAATTGGTTTTGTGCTGTAATTTCATGTAACAGCTCCATTTGATTCAGAGAATAGACAGTTCTTTTATTAAAAAAAAAAAAGTTTCTGAAGAGAATTTAGATAAGGAATTATTTTCTTATGGTTTGCTGAGCTCACTAGAAAGTGATTTTGAAGAAAATCTGTATTACTGTACTTAAACAATGTGCAGGCAGTCAGTTGCTACTCCAAAAACAGGTTGTGCAGCTTTATCACTGGTGATCATTCGAGGAGGAGATGACTGTCGATGGGACTGAGTTGCTCAAGCGCTGTGGTGAAGGTTGCTGTTGTGTGGCATCACCACAGGTGATAGCTTGTTTATTACCAGTGAAAGAGTCCCTTTGTTATCAGTTCATCAGAGGAACTGCAAAGTTTATTTGGCTTTTGCCTTTAGCAATGCTTGTAGCATTAGCCTCGAGTCTTCCTTCATTTCCCTCTGATTTATCGTTCATAAAACTGTGAGAGTTTCCCTTCCCCATAAGGTGTCTGTAATTGCACAGGTATAGCCTGTGTCTTTAATGTCTTTTTCCTGTTTGAGTTAATTTCGCTGACATTTATGGACACATTTAGAATAGAAGCTTGGTAGCTGTTTACGTTTAGTAGTTCAACCCAGCAGGTCAGTTTCAGAGTTGAACTACTTTACATAATGGTCACCTAATGCTTTTTTCTTACTTGCTTTTCTGTGGTGATGGAGAGATATGTTGTAAGCCGCCATGTGTTGCATTAGATACGGTAAAGCTTGTGGGATACTTGAGGGAAACACAACTGGCATAATAGATGACAGTTTGAAGCAAGGGGGTCCCTCCCAACGTATCCTGAAACCACTTGCTTCAGGCAAGGGATGGAAGTGAATTGCGTGGTGTAGTTAATGGAGTAAAGGTCTGACTAAGCTGGTGGTCTATGGAGGCAGATACAGGATGATGAATCATTTGTTTGCTCCTTTGAATGTTAACTAGCCTAAAGTCCTTGTGATACGTGCTTGGGTTCTCTGTAAATGGAGTTTATGACATACCGTGGGGCTCAGCATTTAGAGTTAGTTTGGTCAGGTTCTATTTTGTAATGTTTTTATTGATTAAACCTGAGTCTGATCAAGTAGCAAATGCTGTGAGATTGATTCCAAGCCTTTTGATTTTTAAGTAATGTGGATTCTTGGATAAATTTTAGAGGGCAAATTATTTAGGTGGGGGGAAAAAAAATCAGATTTTAGGCAATTTTGTTTAGCCCGTGGCAGACTTCTGGTTTTTGTGACATGCTGAGCACAAAGGTTTTATCTTGGAGTGGGAAGTGGAACTGAGTTTTTCTGACTTGCATCAGCCTTGCTGTTAGGTTGCTGGCAGACTTCCCATTCGTTTCAGTAGATGAGGCTCTTGCCCTTCAGTTGTGTGGTGTGTCTTCCATTACATGTGAAAATGAATGCTTTTCCACCTGAGACACAAGGAACCCCACACACAAAGTAACAGCACTTCATAGAACGCAGATGAGACAGCATCACTGTTGAAAGCAGACTTAATGTGTATGGGTAGTTCCCAGACACTTCTGTGTGCTTTGTCCCAGTGAGAAATGAGGAGGAAACTCAAGATACACCACAGTGCTGCTGCTGCTGTGTTCTCTGAGTCGCCTCCCAGGGGTAACTGTGGAGGAGTATGGATAAAACTGAGCAAAGAATTTCAGGTTTAAAACTTTTCAGGTGCTTTATGCTTTCCCATTTTACAAGCCCAGTTTCAAGACCAAGCAGACCTTTGAGGCTGCTGGGGTGGCCCCCTTCAGCCTCCACACCTTTTAAAATGTTGTCACAGGCCTAACTTAATCCTGTATCTGGGGAGTTCAGTGGATTCAACTGGAAGCATTATGGCTTTTTCTTTCCTTGTTTATTCAGATCCTGTGCTCCAGGTGCCCATACATGTGGAAGAGTAAGTCTGTTTCCTTTATAACTTCATTTCCACTGACATCTTGACATTTGGGCTCATTTGAACCAAAAGGGTCTGTGTTCTAGAAGAGGTGTGTACCTCAGGTAAGTCAGTTTAAGGTGGTTTAGACCAGATAGAGAAAGGATGTAATTGCCTATGTGGTATACTCTTACTTGTACCACTAAAAACATCCCATCTGCAGACTGTTCTCTCAAGCCCTTGATTAGGTTTAGAGATCAAGTCTCCCAACTTTGCCAGCCTTAACTGGAAATGTGCTTTGAAAATGACAGGAGCAACTAGGGAGTGACCTGTGGGTTGTGTACTTGACCCACTTTAAATAAAAGCCTAAAGTAGTGAAGCACAGGGAACTCCAACCACCACCACCATCAGAATCTTCAAATGAGCCCCTCAAGCTGTTACTTCAGAGTAGTTCCTCTGGCACAGCAACCTCCCATTTAATGAGACTGTTCGGGGCCTTAGCTGGGCATCTCTGCTGCCAGGGGGAGCATCCTTTCTTTTTTGTGGTTTGGGTTTGATGTTGGGTTTTGGGTTTTATTTGCAATTTGGGTGGGTGGGGGTGCCTTTCTCTCTCACATTCACTTAGTTCTGGCAAACCTTTTACTATTCCTTGCCTTCTTTGTAATCTCTGGTTTTATTTACTTGGTTGCCTTGAATGCTGGGGCATTTTAAAAGCAGGTAGATCTTATATACAAGTTTTCACCCAAGTGACTGCCTGTCACATTTGGATCTTTGACTTTACAAGTATACTGGGAATTTTGTATCAGTTCTGAAACTTCAAAGAATGGATAATGCAAAGTAAAAACCTTAATGTGTGCCAGTACTGACCAGAATTGCTCTCAGAAGCAGAGTCAGTATTTTATCATTTACAGTTGCTGCTTAAATCCTAGGCCAGCATTTCTTCCAGACCCAAACGATGGCAGTTTGTACACACTTGGTGGCAAGAACAGCGAGGGCTTGACGGTAAGGGTGTTGTGCTCTCCCCTGATCATGTTTAGAGATGTGCCCTAATAATGCTCCTGTGAAGAACCAGCTCCCAAGGGAACTCCCAGCCAGCACTGTGAATTTTTGCAGGCTGTTATACTGTTCAGTGGAATTGTAGCAGTTCCTTGGAAAAGCTTGGTCACTCTGACCAAAAAACAGCCTCAGGTAATGATGATCCCAGATAAAACTTCTGTGGTGTTATCCAAACACTGAACAGTCTCAGTACAATTTGATGGGAATATTATACTGGTGAACCCAGTATAATGCACATCAGATGTATACCTAATTTCCTACCCGATCTGCCAGCAGGCAGGACTGATGCATGTTCTGTGCTGGCACCTTTGAGGATGTCCTTGTCAGGCTCCATGAGCAAATGCTGAACCTTTTCAGAACCTGTGGAGCCCACAAAGGAGCCAACCTTTGCTTTTATTTTTAAACTTTGTTTGGCTTCCCACAAGTTTCTTTTCCTGGCAGCTGCTGTGATTTCCCTTAAGAACTTTAATACTGGTAGATGTTTTAGTATTTACTTACCACATCCCCCAGGCCCCAGTGCAGCAGGATCATAACTTTTGAGATGGTTCTCTTTCTGGGTGAACCCAGGAAGCACCAATCTGTTTGAGCCTGTTAGTTTCTTCTGCTAATCTCCTCTTTTTGAATTGAAGTAATTTAATTTCTGTTTAGAATCACCATTAGCAAAGTTTTAAATGGGAGTGGAGTAATTTTGGGATATTTAAGTAACTTTAGCAAAGGCCTGATCAGTATTGCGGGAGCAGCTTGTCTGTCACTCTTGTCACCTCGTCCCAGCAAACCTCTTAAAACTTTGCAAGGTTCCTGCAAGTGCAGTGCAGGCTTGATAGTGCCTCAAGGCACTTCAGCTGCAGATTCATGCTTCACGCTCTCCTCAGTTTCACTCATATGAAGTTGTCTGGCCTTTATAGATCATCTCCTGTTTTAAACTTCCTGAGACAGTCTGCTCCCTGCAATGGGTTTGCAGGGCAGGGCCTTGACCTCAGATTTCAAGTTCTGAGGCCCTGCAGTAATACAAACAATAAACCCCTGCCATTTGAGATTTCTGAAGTCCTCTGACCACCCTTTCCTGTGAACAGGTGTGAAGACCACGACACCTTGTGAACAAGCTTTTATTGGTTGTTTTTTTTTTTCCCTAGAAACTTCCATTTACTATCCCAGAGCTGGTGCAGGCATCTCCCTGTCGCAGTTCAGATGGGATCCTGTACATGGGTGAGCTCCAGTGTTCTCTCTTTTACACTGTCAAACGTTCAACAGTTGCAAATGTAGAGACTCCCAGACAGCCTGCAAAGAAATAGGCTTCATTTTGGGTGTTAAGGTTTTTTATGAACCTTTTTAATGACAGAAAAATCTGATTAATATAGAATTCAGTTGCTGCTTGGAGATTAGAAAAGCAGCTACTTTTCCTGAAGCAGAAAATAGCTTTTGAAGCAATGAGGAGCCTGGGGGCATGTGTGTTGGTTTCTTGACGTGGTATCACCTCATTTGTTGCTATCTCAACAAGATGTGAATTCTACTTAAACATCTTCTTCTGCTTGTAAATGCCATGGACTGCCTGACAATTACATCAGAAATACCACTGCAGCAGGGTTAGACCCTCCATTATCTGGGGTACAGCCAGTTCATTTGCACTGCAAATAACAAATTGATGGCTCATTGTCCTGACTCATTCCAATTGCAGATGGATTGAGGAGGGGAAAGGGAAAAGGAAGGGCAATGGTTACTTATTGCAACAGCCAGCTGTGAGAAGGATCAGGGTGGGGCTAGCAGTGCCTTTTTACTCTCCAGTACCTACTTCTGGTTCTCCATTTTGCATGTCTCTGGTGAAGGAGTGAAATAAAAGTGTATTCGAAGCTGCTAAACAGAACACAGCTTATCATCAGAGAACTATTTAAAGTCATGACTAGCATAGTCCTGAGTGGGATGTTAGGATTACAGCTCCCTCCTTTGAAGTGTGCAGACCCTCGTGGTTTTTTCCACCTACTGCACTGCAGTCTCTGCTGCTAGCTCACAGGATCACCCATGCTCAGAACTCTGTCAGGTTTTATCAGAGTGGAAAAACAACTCAGCCAATAGAACTGAGTGTCTCAGTGATAGAATTCAGTTCTGCTCATCAATATCTGGGGCTGGCCAGTAGAGATGAATGATGAAACCAAACCCTTATTAAAAATGCTTTGTCCATGCGAAGTTCAGGAGCCTACTACAGAAAAAAGAAGACTGAGAAGCCTGATGGAAGTGCAGTTTTCCCAGCTGAATGGTAACAACATGGCTTAAATTATCATTTCAGGTAAAAAGCAGGACATTTGGTACGTGGTTGACCTCATGACTGGGGAGAAACAGCAAACCCTGACTTCCTCATTTGCAGAAAGTCTTTGCCCATCGACATCTCTCCTGTACCTTGGCAGAACAGGTCCTGTGCTTTTTTTTCTGCAACTTAGGAGAAACTGTATTGTTGTTATTGTTTCTCATTTAAAGTTTAGGCTCTGAATAAATTACTCTGGGATCAGTTCAGGTTTTCAAGTTTATTTCTTAGAAACACTTACTTACAGTCTACTGAAGAGAGTGTTCCAGAAGCAGCTGTGAACCCAGGAATACTCTGCAACAGAAGAGCTAAAACCAGAGCTAGAGCGCATCCATGGAAACTGCAACTGCAGGACTCTGAAGAACTGCTAAATTATACCAACACAGAGGTGTTGATCAGTAAAAAGGAGTGTTCCAGACTTTTCCTTTAACTTCTGTATTAATGTGTTCTTCACATGTGGTAGCTGAGTTACAGATCACTGTGTGCTGAGCTTTAGCATGCAGGATTTGGAAACATGCAAGCAAAACTAACTGCAGCAGCAGCTGTGCAGTGTCACCAAAGTGCTGTTGCCCTGGGCAGAAGCTGCCTGCAGAGTTTGGTCTGGAGGCTCCTGCAACCAGCACTTGAGTAGATCAGGACTAACCAGCTGTGAAATGTGTTTGTCAGGAGTGCAGAGAGCAGGACCTGGGGTGTGTGGAGCTATGAAGAGTGGCTCGGATCGGAGATGATGGATTCCGTTCTCTCACAGTTTTTTTTGCTTCACAGCCTGTGTGTTTTTCAACAGAGTACACGATCACCATGTATGACACCAAGAAGAAGGAACTGCGGTGGAATGCTACTTACTTTGACTATGCAGCAACTCTGCCTGATGAAGACATAAAATACAGTAAGAATTTAATTGCTGTCTTTGTTTGGGGGATTTCCCTCATGTATTGGCCACAGGTACAGGCAAAAAGATTAACTTTTCTTCTATAATTAATAGGTCAAACTGACCTTGATATGCACCTGCCAGTTTTACCCTTTAGAAGCCACAATAGCTAAAGCATGATGGGTAGCTTTGGGTAACTTTAAGGTACAGCTCTTGAAGAGCTTAGAATTTAGTGGGAAATAGCACAAGAGGAGGCAAACCTGAACTGTGATGCATGCTCAGAAACAGCTACTGGACTTTATCAGCCTGACAGCTGACTCGCTGACCTGTTCTGCAGTGTAGCGTGCAATGGACCCCAGAGTTAACATAAGGCTTCAGCTGTCAGCTTGTGTTACTGCACCTGCACATCTGCGGCATTCTGGGTGACTCCCTTCTACTGCATGTTGCAGAAATGTCCCACTTCGTGTCCAATGGAGATGGGCTGGTGGTGACCGTGGACAGTGAGTCTGGGGACGTGCTGTGGATTCAGAACTACGCTTCTCCAGTGGTGGCTTTTTACATCTGGCAGCGCGAAGGGCTGCGGAAGATTATGCACACTAACGTGGGCATAGAGACCCTGAGATACCTAACCTTCATGTCTGGGGAGGTTGGACACATCACCAAGTGGAAATACCCTTTTCCAAAGGAAACAGAGACCAAGAGCAAACTGACGTGAGCATGAACAGCCCTGTCCTCACTTTGACAGAGCTTTGTCATTAAAAACTTTTGTGTAGGTTGAGTTCTACAAGGCTCACACTGGTGACAGGAATTTATGAAAGCAGCTCTCCAGCTGGTATTTTGTCACACTTATCTTTACTGCCTAAAGGCAGAGATGAAAACCCCAACACAGATCTTGCACCCTTACGAAATGTATATTCAGATGGTCCATGTTGAGTACTATCTGATAGCGTGGAATGGAATATCTCACAGCAGAAAAGGGATGCAGAGCATTTTGGCAAACAAACTGGCAAATTATTGACTAATGCAGAACTAAGACATGAGTTATATCAGCTGTTTAATTGTGATATGAATGGTCAACTGATCATGCTTTTGTAACTAAAACGAGCTTCATTATATAGCAGTACCTAAGCCACTTTGACAGATGCAAAACATAAATATTGCTGATTGGAAAAGGCTCATACATTAGTTGTGTGGGATGGTGTCACCAGGGCTTGAGCTAAGGCAGTAAACCATCCTTTTGTCTACTTTTCTCTAACACTTAACTGTTTTCTTTCCAGACCAACTCTCTATGTAGGGAAATACTCCACAAGTCTGTATGCATCACCATCAATGGTGCACGAAGGAGTAACTGTTGTGGTAAGTTGGGAGCTGCAGGAGTTAAATGACACCTGCTGAAAAAGGCCTTTACAGAATGAGTACTGTCCTGGGTTGAAAAAAGAAATTTGAGACATAAAAATACCTAAACTCAGATGGCTCTGCACAGAGTGCACAGAGGTCTGATCCAGGCAGAGAACACAGCACTGAGGGCTGCAGCTCTACAGAAAGTGGGGCTTAGATTGTAGATTGCTACCAAGAAATGCCTCAGCAAGCAATAAACAGAAAGCATGGTTCAGGAATCATTTCAGGGCTGCAGAGAGGTGATTGTTGCCCAGCAGGAATGGTGCCAGCCACAAGGAGCAGCAGTAGGCCCAGGGCTGCTATGCACTATTGTGGCTGATGTTAAAATTGCAGGGGTTTCCTTCTCCCCGTGCATGGGAAATTCCCTGCTGGATGGGTTCTGCTCATGCTATGGCTGCCCAGGTGGAAATAAGGATCCTGTTTAACTTCTCTGAAAATAAGAGTTATCTCCTGGGCAACATGTGACCTAGAAGGGCTAATGTCCAAGGTTGTCAGAGCAGTTGCTGAGGGCACACTGGCAGTGTTTACTTATAGTGGCTTTGCTGCCAGCAATTTTTACTTGCCCACTGATTCTGACTTCCAGTTTTTTATTTAGTTGCCTTTCTAAACCTTCCAGGGACAGAGTGGTGCCTTAATTGTAACAACCAGGTCTCTTTCTAGCCCCGTGGCAGTGCCATTCCCTTACTAGAGGGGCCAAAAACAGAGGGAGTCACAATTGAAGATAACGGCGAGTGCGTTATCACCCCCAGCACAGATGTGAAGTTCTCAGGCAGGCTGAAAGAGAAGAGCAAACTCAACTACTGGAACGACTGGCTCCTCATAGGTACTGAACCACTCCTGATAGGTACTGAACCACCGGCTCCTAAGGGGGTATCCACAGCCCAGCAGTGCCATCTGCAGGACAGTTCTCATCCAGCCCTCTGAGCTGCTTGCAGCTGCTGTAATGCACTCACGATGGCTGCCTAAACTCAGGCAGTAATTACTGAAATCTAGTAATTGGTTCTAATTCGCCCTCATTTGCATATGAATTAACGTCTTTAAGTGTACGACTCCCACTGCCTTTCCCCAGGCTTTATCCTTGTATGAAGAGATGAAGGATGAAGAGTGCTTAGCTCAGGCTGAGCAAAGTCATTTAGTATTTGCCCCCTCTTTCCAAGAGCAGCCTAGGTCATTGATTATTTACTGTAAATGTGTTTTGGGTCCTTGGAATTTTTTAAACATTGGTTTTAATGTAACTTTATTTCTCATCCTGTTTCCCCTATTTTACAAAGGGAGGATTAAGGCAGAGAGGCTGAAACTAAGCTTAGTGAAGTGCCAGCCTGTCCTGTCTGTCCCAGTTTCCAACATTTTGCAATGGACTTTGAAGGACACATAATTTTGTTTCAAAAATGAAGAACTGTCTGAAGTTCAGCTTTAATTGATGCAAGTTTATAATTCAGTGATGTGGGCCATAGGGTCTTTGTGGCTGGGCTGGGCTGTAACTTTCATCTCCTCAACTGCCACCTCTCTCTTTCCGGGGAGCCCTTCTTTTCTTGATCCTGTCCTACTCTTGCAGTCCAGCAAGTGAGTCCCTTTAAACATTTAATACTGCATTTCAACCAGTGTGTTTCATTTCAAGGGCACCACGAAACACCATTATCTGCCCCTACCAAGATCCTGGAGAAATTCCCAAGCAACTTACCTAAGAAGCACGAAAATGTGATTCCAGCTGACTCTGATAAGGCCACTATTGAAAAGGTTTGTGATAGAAATAATCACCTTACTGACAACAGCAGAAGTTGGGGAAGGACTCAGAAAGAAAGCTACAGGGAATTGTCTCTCAGTTGTTGTGTCAGATTTTCCTGTACTTACCAGGCAGAATCACTGCTGTGATCTTATTTCAGAATCAGCCCTTTCAGCTGCACTTTTTTTTTCCACATGCAAAACTGTCTTGATTTTGGGAGGGCTAGCAATTAATTACAGAAAAAGATACAGCAGAAGGGTCAGTGTGTGTAAATGGTCCATTAGCTGTGAACATACTGAGCTCACAGAGCCTTATTGCCCTCTTAGGTTATTGACATCGTTGAAGGTTCCTCAACAGAAGTGCCCGCTGCTGTTCCAAAGGACATTGAGGAGAAACCTGCTCGGCCTGTCCCTCGTCCAGAGGCTCCTGTGGACTCCATTTTGAAAGACATGGCCACAATCATTCTCAGCACCTTCCTGCTGGTGGGCTGGCTGGCTTTCATCATCACTTACCCAATGGTAATGCTGACTTGGCTTGATGTGCTTTTGGGTTTGGGGAGAGTTGCTAACATTGTACAGTCCAAGAAATTACACAGGAGTTAGAAAGCAATGCACTGCAGGGGGTTTTGCTTCCTCCCAGATGTGCAATGACCCAACTCATTTCCTCCTCACCTGAACCACTGCCAGGATTTTCAAGCCTTTATCCTTCTGTGGTTTAAGGACACCTAGTTCACTAGCAACAGTTAGCTTTTGCCACCTTAACCAACTAGTGCCATTTCTCAGGTTTGCAGTGCAAGTTCAGACTGCTATAGCTGTCCCAGTAGCTGTAGAGTTCCCTTTTGTGACATGACTGTGCAACCTTCACTTACAGAACTGGGGTCCTTTCTCACAGAGTGTGCTTCAGCAGCAACAGAGGCAGCACCAGCTGGAAGAGAAGATACAACTCCTGCAACAGAAGAAGATGCCTTTCCATGCTCCCAGCGACCTGCCCCTGGAGGCAGACTTCCTGGACACCTCCTATGGCCGGACAGAGAGCTCAACTGCCAGCACACCAAACATGTCCCCCAGGGCATCAAACCATTCTGCCTACTCCAGCATCTCTGCATCTGATGCTGGGAGCTGCCTCTCCACTGAGCAAGAAGAGGGAGGTAAGGTTGATGCAGTGTCTTCAGTTGTGGAGATGCTTGTGTTGTTAATCACCCGTGGTGTTCATTTAAAGGAGAGCAAGCAGACTTGTACTTACCAGTCCTGAAGGACATGCTGTTGTAAAGGCTGACTCAACCCATCCCAACCCATCCTTGCTCCTTCCCTCCTTTCCAGATGAAGATGCACACAGAGTGATGGTCGGCAAGATTTCCTTTAACCCAAAAGAGGTCCTGGGACATGGAGCTGAGGGGACAATTGTTTACAGGTAGGAGTCAATATGTGCAGTCAGCATTAAACAGACCAGCTATGTCTTAGTTGTGTTAGGTCTTTTTTGTTTTAAATTAACCTCCTCACATAGCTAATGTGAGCAGAAATGAAGCTTCTGGCAGAGTACTTAGAATTATTTTCATGCAGCGCTCCCTCCCTCCCAAAAGATCCTTTACTTCCTTTAGAAATGTTTAATGACCAAATGTGTTTCCAACATGAGGAACACTTTAACCATCCTCTGGAAAATGTCAAGAGTCCAGCAGGGTGCTGTGACTTTCCTTCCTGCCTGCAGGGGCACATTTGATAACCGTGATGTTGCAGTGAAAAGAATTCTTCCCGAGTGCTTCAGCTTTGCAGACCGGGAAGTGCAGCTGCTGCGTGAGTCGGATGAGCACCCCAACGTGATCCGCTACTTCTGCACGGAGAAGGACCGGCAGTTCCAGTACATAGCCATCGAGCTCTGTGCTGCCACTCTGCAGGAGGTGAGAGCTCGCCTGCTAACCTGAAAGAGTTGTGGAACTCCTCCCTGGAAGGCCTTCAGGTTCCTTTACCTTAGGGTGCCAAAGTGCCAGCCAAGGCAGCTATTGCAGTTACTCCACCATCACCTCCATGACAGATACACACTTTAGAACAGGAGTGCGTACAGGATGTCATACAGAGATATCCCTA
This sequence comes from Melanerpes formicivorus, assembly GCF_026170545.1. Classification (NCBI taxonomy): domain Eukaryota; kingdom Metazoa; phylum Chordata; class Aves; order Piciformes; family Picidae; genus Melanerpes; species Melanerpes formicivorus. The sequence goes on along the minus strand of NW_027142373.1, from coordinate 3,465,804 downwards.
ACTCTGTACCGATTCAAGGACAGAAGCTTTTGTCCTTTAATTTCTCTTCCTGTGAAGGACACCCTTCTCATCATCCTTCCACTCCTACCATTTGGACTTTGAAGACTCTTGCCTCTGGAGCACAGTGCTATCTGAATGACATTTAATCATCACCTTCCACTACCACAGTTGACCCTAACTTCTGTGTTAGGAGGGGGAAGAGATAGCAGAAGGCAATGATAAGTAATGTTGTGGCTGAGTCTTCTCTTTTTCTGTTGTAATATACAGTATGTGGAGCAGAAGGCCTTCAGTCACCATGGCCTACAACCCATTACACTCCTGCAACAGACAACATCTGGCCTGGCCTACCTGCACTCCCTTAGCATTGGTAAGAAAGCCTCTTGGGTCAGATGGATGGAGGTGGTGGGAGCTTGTTTAATCAAGTCCAGAACTGATTTTAGAAGCTTCACCTGGTGCTAGCAGCAGAGTCTGTCCTTTGACAGAGGTCTTGTCCTGCTAACATACTGCTACACAGGAGCAGTCAAGTGCATCATGGCTGTGTTCAGGGTGACGCATTTTTGGGGCAGAAGTCACACAAAACACAATGCCTGGTTGTGATGGAATACAAGAGTGAGTGATGAGCCCCTACCAAAGACAGTAGTTTGATGTTAGGAATTTGGGTTAATGCATGGTGGCTCAGCCCTATGAAAGGTTAACAATGCAAACACAGTAAGAGCTGGGCTGAGGTGTAAGTGGTGTTTGTAACAGTCCACAGGGACCTGAAGCCCCATAACATCCTCATCTCCATGCCCAACGCCCACGGCAAAGTCAAAGCAATGATCTCAGACTTCGGCCTGTGCAAGAAGCTGGCAGTGGGCAGGCACAGCTTCAGCCGTCGCTCGGGGGTGCCAGGCACCGAAGGCTGGATTGCCCCAGAGATGCTGAGTGAAGACTGCAAAGAGAACCCCGTAAGTCTCCACCCAGCTCCCCTGGGAGCAGGCAGCACACCCAAGAGGTGGCACAGTGCTGCAGTCAGGCCTTAAGCTGTGCAGCACCCAGAGCCTGGGCATTCATGCTGGCTTGCAGCTGGGTATGTGATTCTGAAATGTTTTCTTCAGCTCTTAGATGCCAAATAAGCAGCAAGTTATAATCAAAGCCTTCAGGGAAGCAAATGTGTTCCTGCTATTGCTGGCTGTTTCTTTGCAGACATACACTGTGGACATCTTTTCTGCTGGCTGTGTCTTTTACTATGTCGTGTCTGAGGGCAGCCACCCCTTCGGCAAGTCCCTGCAGCGCCAGGCCAACATCCTGCTGGGCGCCTACAGCCTGGAGTCTCTGAGCGCAGGGAGGCATGGTAAGCGCTGTGGCAGGCAGGGACCTTGCCAGGGGGGCCAAAATGCCAAAGGAGTGACAGCACCATGACCTGCAGTGAGTCCCAGCCTGGCAGTGGTGAAAGCTTCTCCTAATGTATGCCTCAAGTGCTTAGAGTTAATATCCTAAAACACCTCTGGGAGACACAGCTTGGAACCTTCCTATACTTAAAGATAAGGAAGGAGCTGAACTCTGCCCTGCTGGCACCGATTCACCACAACTGACTCTGTCGGGTGCCCAGGGTATTGATGAGAGTGGAACTTGAGCTACTGGGGCAAGGATTCAAGATTGCCTTGGAGGAAGTAGGAAGTGACCTGGGGGTATTGGTTGATAGCCATCTGAACATGAGCCAGCAGTGTCTCCTTGTGGCCAAGAAGGCCAATGGCATCCTGGCCTGCATCTCAGAAATCTCAGTAATTGGCCATTGGAATGTGCTGCCCGGGAAGGTGGTAGAGTCACCATTCCAGGAGGTGTTCAAAAAATAATTGGACCTGGCACTTGAAGCCATGGTTTAGTTAGTTGTGAGGTGTTGGGTGATAGGTTGGACTTAAATGATCTCTGAGGTCTTTTCCAACCTTATTGATTCTATGATTCTTGTTTGCTAACATACAAACCATTAGATTTCCCTACAGTCTAAGATCTATCACCCTTTTCCTTGCAGAAGACATAGTTGCTCGTGATTTAATAGAGCAGATGATAAACATGGACCCTCAGAAACGGCCCTCTGCCAGCTGTGTGCTAAAACATCCGTTCTTTTGGAGTTTAGAGAAACAGCTCCAGTTTTTTCAGGTTTGTGTTGACCTTTTCTATCCTTTCAGTTCTAAGAGCTCCTGTAGCCATTCAGATATCAAACTGTCTCACCTAGCTTTGTAAATGTTTGAGGTGACAGAATCCACAACCTTCCTGTGAGGAATGAAAAAGCTGTACTATCTACGTGGTATTCCATAAGAAACTGGCTTAGTCTTACACAGATCTTTTACAGCAAGGCTAGAAGGTAATGTTAGCAACTTAGCTTGGGGTGAGGAAGGGCTCCAGCAGGAGAATGCACTGCAGGGCCTGTTTTCAGTGACTATGCACACTTATTCCTTGTGTGAGAACGGGCTGAGGACCTGAGATTCTTTCCAGCCTCATCTGTTCTGTGATTAAAAGGCTCTGGCAGATGATAAAACCACTCAGAAATGATGGTACCCCACACCCAAGTATAATCCATTCCATTGCCTTTTGTCATAGAGGGCAGTAGAACCCTGACCCCACTATCACAACAGGTTGCCATTGGCTAGAAGCAGCAAGAAAAAGCTTGGAAATAAAACTAGAAACAACCTGGGTGTTGCTTGCAGGATGTCAGTGACCGGATAGAGAAAGAATCTTTAGATGGTCCAATCGTCAAGCAATTAGAAAGAGGTGGAAGAGAGGTGGTGAAGATGGACTGGAGAGAGCACATCACAGTTCCTCTTCAGACAGGTAATGGATGTGTTTATCAGAGGGGAAAGGCATTTGGTGCTGCTGCTCCCAGTTTGCTGGGACAGGAAAGTGAAGGTAATGCTCTCAGTTTTGGTAATGTGACATGCCAGCAAAGCACTTCCTCAGAATGAAGTCCGTGTTTATTGAAGCACGCCCATAAGGATGTAGACTCAAACTTGGTTGGATAAGACCCTTAAGGTCAGAGTCCAACTGTTCTCTAACTCTACCAAGTCTGGCACTAAACCATGGCCCTCAGGACCAGACCCATGTGTCTTTGGAAGCCCTCCAGGGATGGGGATCCACCTACCTACCTCCTTGGGGAGTGTGCCCCAGTGTTTGGGAATCCTTTCAGGGAAAAGTCACAGAATTGTCAGGGCTGGAAGGGGGGACCCCAAGGATCATCCAGCTCCAGCCCCCCATCATGGGCGGGGACACCTCACACTAGATCAGGAGGTTCTGCTATGTGACAGTGGGTACACATACCTTGCTTATGAGGCAAGCAACTCGAACTGCACCAAGACACCAAGGAATCTTGTCACTTCCTTTGCAGACCTTCGCAAATTCCGATCGTATAAAGGAGGCTCTGTGCGGGATCTGCTGAGGGCAATGAGAAACAAGGTAAATTATTTCCTCCCATAAGCAACACACACTCTGGCTCTGCTGCCAGGTGCCAGCCTACATCTCTGACCCTGCTTAGGGTACTGAGCTGCTTTAAGAGACTCTCTGGGCTACTGTGTCCACAGAGAAGACAGCTCTATTGAGGCACTTTCTTCCTTTACAGAAGCACCACTACAGAGAACTGCCTCCAGAGGTGCAGGAGACTCTGGGCTCCATCCCAGATGATTTTGTATGTTACTTCACAGCTCGTTTCCCTCACCTGCTCTTACACACTTACAAGGCAATGCATATCTGCTGCCAGGAAAGACTGTTTCAGCATTACTATCATCAGGACTCTGCAGAGCTGAGCATTGCAGGAGACACTGTTTAAAAGGAGAGGGATGGAGCTTTCTTCTCTGGGACCAACATTCCAAGCACTGGGCTGTGAAGCGCCTACCTTTAGCAGGGAAAAATGGGATCAAAGAGCTGAATTCTCTCTCTTTGAAGAAACCAAGCTTCCATGAAGTGCCTTGTACCTCTGCCTGTGCTGGATCAGGAGATGGGAGGAGCCCAAGGGGCAAAGAGTGACTTCAGCAGAGCAATGAACCCTGGTGCTGGAGTTACTCTAAGGCAGTTTTCAAGACAGTGAAAATGGAGAGCAAAAGCCGGATCTAATGGTCACACACCATCCCTGTACTGTACAGGATTCCATAACTGATATGTTTTACTGCAAAGAATCAAGATAACAGTGATTAAAATCATCCAATTACTAGGGGCTGGGATCTGCAAAAGGAGCCTTTAGTTGTAGCAAATCATCAGAGCCTGCCATTGCACTGCTGCCACATTACATGCTGGGTGCACCACAGTGACTGTAACAGAACTGTTTGTGATTACTGAAAACAGAGGGAAGAGAGCACAATTTCTGTTCTGTCAGTTCTGCCCCTCACACCTGGGCAGATACAATTAAGTTCTAAAAACACTGACCTGAAAAATCAGTGAAAGGTTCACTGACTGTGCCACTGAGCCTCCTGGGCTCAGTATCAGCCCAGGATCATTCACAGTATTCACAGCAGAGCCTGGCCAGGCCCTGACAGCAATCAGTGTCAGCACAGCCCTACAAAGGTACCTGCAGGAAAACAGCAGTCTCAGCTGTGTGCTGCTCCCGAGGGGCTAAGCCATGATCTGCTGTAAGGGCTCCTAACTGCCTTACAAAGAAGCATTACCAGCTGCAGAGCCACAGGAGTCCTGGGGAGAAAGGATTTAATAGGAAGGAGTGAAACGCACAGAAGAATGAAATCAGAGGCCACCTTTGCAGCGGGTGTGACAAAGCTGTAGCAGAACCCCCTGGGCTGGGTGTGTGGCTGCTGGGCACAGCCATGTGAGCCTGTATCTAAAGATGCAGTATTTCCTTTCACTGTCCCTAAAGCTGTGACAAAGCATTAAGTGCGTGTGGAGGATGAAGAAATGCTGAATCCTAGGGCAAGTGGGGTGTTCTTTTACAACATATTTATTTAACCTATTTATATTTATTTAATTGTTACTACAAAGTAGTATCAAATCCAAGTGGTCCCAATGTAAAGCACACCACATCATCCTTGAGCAGGGTTGTGTTCATCGTTAATGGTGTTAGAGCGATGGGCAGAACAAAGCGATACTGCATCTTTCAAGGGAAATCATGGAAGGAGTTTGTGTGATTGTGCCATTGTGTCTTAAACCAATAAACTATTGGCAGGAAGGTGGAGGATTTGGGACATTTGGCTACCTTTCTGGAGCTAATTGCTAGGAAGTTTTTTTCCTAGTTTTACAATGTATGAGAGCAATTCACCTAAGATGCCAAATGTGCAAGTTACCTTGAAGCTTGGCAAAAAAAACAAACCACAAACAACAAAACCAACAACAAAACACCTGGCAGTTTTACCTAAGAAGCCTCAAAGCCTATTTCCTATTTTTGTACTTCTCATGTAAAGTTCTTTTATAAGTCTACTAAATAAAGACTTGTACTCAGATTCAAACCCACAGCATTTAGTAGTGTGTGCCTGGGGAAAGGCCATGTTTTAGGCTCCCATGGCTCTCAAAGGTAGGAGCTGGTGAACAGAGAAGGGGGAATGCTTGCAGATGTGCTGGTCTGTAGCCACCACATTTGGCTCCCACCCCATCCTGCTTCCAGGGTGGGGGCCAGCTCACCACTCTTTTCCTGCTAGCCAAACTTTTGCTGCTGCACAGTAGAGACATCCACAAACACACGTGCGTGTGTAACTGAGCTGAGAAATGTGTCATTTACAGGAAGGAAAGGCCTGCAAGACAGCTTGGGCTGCTGCAACGCAGTGCACCTCCCCTCACAGCCATCCTGTGTCGCTCTTAGAGGCTGATGAGCCTGCCACACTCTCTTCACTAGGTGGGGAGGGCTGAGTCAGGGTAATTCTGCCCAATTTTAAAACAGAGAAGGAAATAATATTCCAGCACACCTTGTGGCCAAGCACCCTGACACATAGCTGTTTTGCGGGGCACAGCCCACAGCCTTGCTGGGCAGCCAGCCAAGAGAGTTCCTCACATGCTGGTTTGCAAAGGCAGCACCAACCAGCAACAGCACTGTCAGAAAAGTGGGTGGAGACTTGGAGGGAGGGTTGTCACTTCCTCTGCAGCGGTTCCCAATTTTATTGGCAGGTACTGGTAGATGTATTTCAAAGAACACCAGAGGAGCACTGGAGAAACACTCCTAGGGTTCCTGCCTGTGCTGCTGGGCCATCAGCTGGCACAGCCTGGCAGACAGAAGATCTTCCCTCCCTCACTCTGGAAACATTCTCCTTGCTGGCAGCCTCTGGCAGTAGAACTCTGGAGACAGTTCTGTGACCTGCAGCCTCTACAAGGTAAGCCCTTCTTGTGTGGGGCGGCAGGGGACAATAGATAGTGGAGGTGGTTCTTTACCTGCTGGGGTTGCTTTACTGTAGCAGACCTGGGAAAAGTGAGGATCTCCCTGCATTGTCCCCATCCCAAGAAAAGAGCTGCTCAGCAGTAGCTAAGTGTGGTCAACTGAGGAGCTCAGGACAGGGGGTGACCCCCACACACCCATGGCTCCATCCCTTCTCTTGCCACCCATGCACCTGACAGCATCCAGGTCCCACTGAGCCCACACAGGCTGCAGAGACTTCGAAACCACTGCTGGTCACCCCCCGCCCTCCCCCGGCCGCTCTTAAAAACGGGGAGAAGCAGCGCACGGCCCTGCAGCCTCGGAGGAGCCAGCGCAGCACTGCCCGCCTCCTGCCACGCCCCCACTCTAGTTTCTATTCCCAGTTCAGTTTCATTTTCTCCCCAAACCCTGTCTGACGTCATCTGCCACAGCAGGCTGTGACAGACAGATAAGCACAGGAGGGCATGGTGTGGCAGCCAAAGGCACTCAAAGGTCAGTATTTCAGGGGTGGGTTTAGCCCCATTTCTCAGGGAAGCTGCACCGCCTGGCAGCAGGAATCGGACTCCATTGTCCCTAGGCAGACTGCTTACACTTCCTCCAGAGGAGTCTGCTTACACCTAGAGCACATCAGAGCAATCCTCTAAACAGGCCCCCCCTTTGAGTCAGTCCTTATACCAAAGCTCTTGGCCATGCTGGCACCTCAGTCAGCCCACAGGCTTCCCACAGGGCTTCCCAGGTGCTGGAACAGCAAATGTGCACTTGCTCCGTGCAGCAGTTCCTAGCAGCCTCTATTCTCCTAGGCCCAAGAGCTGCCCAAACCATCACCTTTCTGCTGAACTCACCTATTGCCAAGCCATGGTCATCTCCTACCCTTTGTACCTTCAGAGGTTGTGTGGAGCTTGTGCAGCCCCACATCTGGCTTTTACTCTGGCTGGACTGACTGCTCCTTCTACAGCTGGACTGAGAGCTGTGAGTGTCACTGCTGTAGCACCATGAGCTGCAGCAATGGGGATAGCTGGGCTGCAGACACCTGCTGAACCAGCACAGAGCTGAGCTTTCACACCACAGTAAGAGGACCACCACCACCACACCCCTGCCAGTGTGACTCTTCTTGACTAGCCTGTCACTCACAGATAGTTATTGAGGACTGTGACAATCTATCTACATGTCTGGTGCTAGGCTGAGCAGGAGCATTTCACTTGTTTCCTCCTCAGTACAGCATTATGCCTGCTGCAGTCTACCTCTGCACCCTATAAATGAAGCCTGAGCAAGGCAGAGATGTCACTGGCCAGGCCAGCCAAGTAAAAAGAGACTTCAGCTGGGTTAGACAGAGTCAAACTGCTTCATGGAAAATACAGGGAGCACCAAAATTGGTGTGGAACAAAATGGGTGGAGGGGGAAGAGTACCTGCAAATAAAAGGGAGAAAAAGAGGAGTGTGAGGGAGGAAGAAGCAGAGAAAGGAAGAGTGGGAGAGAGAAAAAGAGTGACAAAAAGCAAGAGATACTGTGCAGCCTTGGGGGGACAGTGGCTAGCTCTAGGACTCCTCCACTACCTAACAGAAGGAGCTGTTAGGTGAGCACAGCTCTCAGACACTTCTCCAACAAAACCCCATCTCTTTCACACCCCTGCCAGAGCAGCTGCCTTCAGACAGCACAGCTGTAGAGGCAGAGCAGCTGGCAAGAGCAGGCTTTTAAAGGTGCAGAAACTACCTTGGACCAAAACGGGGGGGAGGAGAGTGGGAAAACAAGGCAGCTTTAACACAGGAATGCTCATCTAAAGTTATTCTTTCTCCCCTCTAGGGTTTTGTTCATTACCAGCAGGATTTCCCTCATCAAAGGCAATGGGTATGTGTTGCTTTCAGAAAACTTGTACTTCATATGTAGTAATTTGCATATAATATCTACATTTTAAGGGTCCATCTCTAGTGGGGATCTAGTCAGGACTCTTAACAATCTCATGGTTTGTACTGATGCTATCTTCATTTAGCAGAAAATAAATTGACTCAGAAAATAAATTGACTATCTACCCAAACCTCTCTGGTTTAGAGAGCTCAGCCCCTGTCTGTTCTGATAATCTTAGCCCATCATTCCCTTCAAAAAGCATTCTGGGTTATTTCCATGAATCCCTTTGCAGCATATTTCCAAACCTCCATCATGTTTTCCTGCTCCACTAATTTATTAGTCTGGTACCACTGCTCAGGACTGCTTTTGATTAAGGTTAAGGCCATCAGAAGCAACACATTTGAAAAGCTAAGGCGCAGTGTCTCACTGTGCCTGAGAGAAAGCAAACAATTGTTCCTTGCAAGGATTACGATAGCTCATCAAGGACACTAATCTGTTTTCAGTCTGCATTACTACTATGTGAATTTTAACTTCTAGAGTACAAAACGTTACCTGTGAATGAATGGGATGAGACCCATGTCCGATGTTGGCTAGAATCTACTGGAATCAAGAAAGAGTATGTAGAAAAACTCTGTGCAGAAGAAGTGACAGGTCCAGCACTGATGGAAGTGGATGAGGCTTTCCTCAAAGGCATAGGTATGAAGGGAGGCCAAATCTACACGTTAACCCGCAAGAGAAATGAACTTAAGCATCTCCAGCACAGCGCACAGCAAGCCAAGTGTTCCAGCAGCACGTCTGACGCAGCCAAGGCACAGACACCCCCAGCTGCACACAGAGCTCCAGGAAGACCCAGTTCCACCAGCACAACATACGACACAGCCAAGGCACAGACAGATCCAGGAATACCCAGAAATACCTCAGCTCCAAACACTTCAACTGGAGACAGCTGTGATCCAGCAGATAAAACTAGCAAAGACAACACAGCTTCCAAGTCCAGCAGGAAGCAAAGAAGTAAAAGCTCCCAGGTTAAAACCACTGATGAAACTTTGCAGCTCAGCAACTGCCGCCCATTTAGAAACCAGAACAGTGATTTCAAATATGTGAAGGACAGAGTTCTGGCTCCAGAAACAGGAGTCAATGATTTAATCACTCCTTGCCATGAATACAAATCGTTTGCCATTGCTGCAGAACTGAACAAAAACCAGCTGCAATCAAAATTTGCCAGTGAAGTGATAAGATTTGCTTCAGCCTGCATGAACATCCGAACAAATGGCACCATCCACTTCGGAATCATGGACAGTGTGGAGGACAAGGGCTGGAAACATGGCCAAATCATTGGGATCAAGGTCAGAGAGCGGGAGCACTACGTGGACGCGCTGGATTACATAGAAAAATGTTTCTCTGAAAACACACAAGAAATTGCAAGGAAATGCATCCACCCACCTGTTTTCGTTGAAGTGATTTCAAAAGAGTCTGAGGAACAAAGATTTGTGGTGGAGGTTGACATTGAGCCCACATCCAGTTTAGTAAAGGACAGCATCTTCTTTGAAGTGTATTTGCCAAAATACCATGAGGGCAGCCAGAAGGTGATCCTGACAAAAGATGCAGCTGTCTACCAGAGACTGGGAGCGAAGTCTGAGCTCGTAGAGCGCAACAAACTGGCTACTTTCATTAAGGACTTAAAGGACAGGGACACTCAGAGAGAAAAAGCCGAGCACTCCAGCACCCAAGTACATACAGAAATACCTCCCAATTTAGGGAGAAAGTTGTCAATTCTCCTGAACGATGGCAAAAGCTACATGGATGATTCCCTATGGTACATACTTGTGACAAACAGATGTGAGAAGGACAATCTGAACTGTATCAAGTTTTTAATGCGCTTGAACATTTTCTGTGTCTTTGACTTTGACGAGGACTCCAATGTGTCTGGGCTGTACAGCAAGTACAAAGAGCACCATGCCACGAGGTCTTATTTTTTACAAGACTTTTGCAATGAGAGCAAGACTGGCAACCCTCCCCATCAAAAGCACTCCAGACTATTTGATCAGACCAGCTGGGTGTTCTGCAACGGGCGCAGCGACTTCCTTGGGGATGAAAAGCCTTGTGACGAAAACACGTGGATTAGAATGAAAAAGAAGTACCTTAAGAAAGCAATTACTCAAATATGTGATGAGATCCTGCCCAAGGGGTCCTTCATTGTGCTTTTCCTGTTGCTGTCACCAGTGCAGAAGCCACTTGTGGATACCTTTGAGGAGTTCTACACTGAGATGAATGGCACCGAGTACATTGTCTGCATTGCAGAGTCCAGTGAGAATTACTTCAAGTGGGCTAATCTAGCTCAGGCGTACTGCAGCATGGAGACACTAGAAAAATGCAGCGTGGTGGGTATGAAACTGAGTCATGTGGATGCCACCATTCAAAAAATGCTGCCTTCTACAGCGCAGCCCAGACACTTGCCAGTTTCCACTAGAGGGCTGTGTACACTTCCCTCGCTGGAAGAAGAGAAGCTGTTTTCCCTAGAAATCCTTTGTACTGACCAATGTGATGATATCAAATTAGATGTTTTGACTGAAAAACAAATACAAGAAATAGAACAAAATTTTTACCGAGGGAAAAAAATCACCTGGGAGAACTTCTGGCTGGCTGACAGAAGACGCTGCGGGGAAATTATTGAACGTGAAGCATGCAAGGATGCCAGCAAGCTCCTTGAGGACATTTTGCAACAAAACAGACTCAATTACTCTGTGGCTAAACTAAAGGTATTTCACCATCCTGGAAGCGGGGGAAGCACAATTGCACGGCAAGTGCTATGGAAAAAAAGAAAGGATGTAAGATGTGCTGTTATCAAAACCTCATACTCACCTGCAACTGTCTGTGAGCATGCACTTGCATTTAGGGATTATGAAGAGAAAGATTTTAGTCACTGCCTGCCTGTACTCCTACTAATTGAAGATTATGATGAAGACTATGTAGAAGAACTAAGGAATGAGTTAGTGGATGCTGTAGCAACTAGGAAAACGAATTCCCCTAGACCTTACTTCATCCTCTTGTGCTGTAGACGATCCAATGACCCTGAAAGGCTTTGCAAGGCTTCTCCCCTGGACACAGTTGCTGTCACTCACAAGCTGACAGACTCAGAGAAAAGTCTGTTCAAAGCTAAACTTGAAAAACTGAAGCAGAAGGATATCAAGCCAGAATTCATACTCACCTTTGTCCTGATGTGCGAGGAGTTCAATGAAACATACGTGAGAGACTTTGTAGGGCACATACTGCAAGACATCGACCGTTCCTCTCGGGATACATGCTTGATGCGCTATGTGGCTCTGCTCAATTTTTATGTACCCAATTCCTACCTTTCCTTGTCACACTGTGAGGCTTTTCTGGGACTGGGGATATACACAGAAAGGAAATGCAGACTATATGAATTTAAAAATCACTTGAGTGATCAAGCAAGAATGATCTTTATTGAGCTAAGAGAAAATACCACCTATATTTCCTCTGTTCAGATAATACACTGTCTGGTTGCACAAGAAATTCTGCAGCAGCTTTCAGGGAATCAACCTCAAAGTCAACTCGCAATGGCACTTCTTCAGGAAAAGACGCTCTTTGACAATAGATTTGGACGGGATGAATTCATAAAGTTCATCAGAGATCTGTTTATTCGGCGTGGTAAGAGAAGCAGAGGTGACAGTACTGACACCCTTTTCTCCCCATTCATTGAGCAGATCTGCAATGCTGAAGGCTGTGAAAAAGCTATCGCCATTTTGAAAGCTGCCTATGAAATCCTTGGCAAAGATCCCTTCTTTGCTCAGCAGCTTGCCAGACTGCATTACAACAACGAGAAGTTTGAAGATGCAAAATACTGGGCAGAGGTTGCAAAATCTCATTTGCCAAATGATTCTTATATTTTAGATACAGAAGGTCAAGTCTACAGGAAATGGTTTAGTTTCAGAGTGGATAAAAAGACACAGGAGGATACTCCTGAAGACATCATTGAAAAGATAAAGCTGGCTCTTAAATCTATGACGTGCTTCAGGGCTGCACAACAGGCTGCAAATAGAGATCGTGACAGTATGAACAACGCTGGCTATTTTGGAGAAGTGGAGGTAGGATGTCGCCTTCTTCGCTTCCTGTCCACAGTCCACGTGTTCCGCAGATGCCCAGAAGGGGAACATTCTGAGCTTGTGAGATACCTGATCACAGACTACATTCCTGAAGAAATTAAGAAAACATGGGGAGCACTTCACTGCCGCTTAAAAGGCTTACGCCAGAACCTGTTTGATGCCCTGGAATGGATTTCAGAAGACCTAAGCTATTTCCAAACAGATAAAACCCAGGAGAAGGATGAGGAAGATGAAACAGATGAAAAAGAGGAACAAATCTATAATCCCAGAAAATGGCTAAAAAGGCAGTCTGAGGTATATGCCAAATTCTTCATCTCATCACTTACTGAGGACAGCAGTGGTGGCCCAAAGAGCCAGCTGATTAGACGCATGATTATTTACAAGAGTGGTGGAGGCAATGTCACCAATATCCTGTCATTCTTAGCAGATAAGAAGGAGAACAGATCAGCTGAAAGGCTAGAAAAGATCCTAAGTTTCTACACAGAAGACCCTCGAAGGGACAAGCTGGAGGACTATGATCTGATCAGTTTTATTTTGTGCCACATCACATTAGCATGCCTAGTACCAGGATCAAGCAAACTTCTTCCAATGCAAATTCTTCGAGAGCTAAGTTTAAGATTCTTTAAAGGAAAAGGACCGTTTCCAGCAAGTGCCTATTTTTTGCTCACCTTACTGTACTGGCCAGATGAGGCATTAGACAAGGTGCCTAATCCAGATAAAGATGACATTCTAAGCTCAGCTCTTCAAACCCTGAAACGCTTATATGACATCAAGATGAAAGATGTTCCTACCAGAAAGAAAAGAATCTACACCCACTTTTTTCTGGGAAAGGGTTATGGCTTGGGCAAGATTGTGCACAAGACTAAAATTTACGAATCAATTCCTGGGTCCTTAAATGAGAGAAGAATGAAGTGGCTACATGGAACTGTGTGGAATCTTCCCAACATTCAGAACAATCTCAAAAGGGTTTCTGGTTGGACCAGGGATGGAAGCGTATTTACACGTGGTCACATGAAGGAGCTTCCTATCTTGCCACTCCATCGTGACTCAGTACCCTTTGGAAATGAAAATGTGACCTTCTATCTAGGCTTTTCATTTAGTGGGCTTGTTGCTTTCAAAATTGAAGTTGAAAATAACCCAAGTGTCAGCAGAACATAAGGTATTTAGTACATTACTAGCTCCTACTGTGCTGTTTGAAGATACAGCACTGACACTGTCCATTGTCACACTTGAAGATGACTGTGCTGGCTGAACACCAGGTAGCACAACAACTAGTTACCTACCATGACTGAGCAGCTCAGAAGAATTTAAACCTACTAGTGAAATATACCTTGAAACAGAAGCTTTTGCAAGTCTTGGAGACTCTTTCTACGATTTCAAAGGCAGCAATAATTGCACTATTTACCTGGGGACCAAGGGGGCAAGAAGAGAGTCATTCTTTCTCTCCCAACCCCCAAATATTCAGAGAATGGAGCTCTGGAACAGACAGGTATGGGGGGGGACCCCTTTCTTCTCAGCTCACTGATTAGGATTTAAAATTAATTGCTGGGTTGTCCTGGTTAGTAACAGAATTTGTCCACTGTAATGACTTTTCTTCTTTTTTAAGATAATCCACTCAGCAACATGTACCACATGTGAAATGTGATGCAGCAACTGCTGGAGAGCACCCAGTACAGAAGCAGAGGGACAGTAGGCAACTTTTACCTTCCCTTTGTATCAGGATCAATTAAAAAAAACAGCAAAACTCAGGTCTCCAACTTTACATCACTCTTAGATTGCATCTCCACATAAACACTGCAAAGTACACCAGATATATCTGGGGAGGGGTGCAGAGACACCCAGCAGTTAGATACTGGTGCCAGATGATTGCTCCAGCACTGTCACAGTTGCACAGTCCAAACAGTGAAACCCTTTTGCAGCACTATCCAAGAAATGTCCACGCCTTACAGGAGCCTGAAGAGTGACTTCATTCATGTTTATAAAGATGTGAAGGGCAGTGCTGGGAGGATGGAGCCAGGCTCTGCTGAGGAATACCCATGCTGGTACATGTCCAAGCTTGAAAACATTGTCTATCCCGGTCCACTAATTTGAAAAATGCAAAGGAGTTTCCTGTCTGCACACAACCATTGTGGCACATGAAGCCTCCAATCCTATAGCTGCCTGCTTTTCCTGGAGTTTCACTTTGTTTGGTACCATATTGTCACTAAAATGGCTTAAGTCTTAATGATTTAAACTAAGCAACAACCTTTGGAATGAGCTACCATTTCTACGCAAGCTTAACTGCCCTACCTGAAGATGCAGTTCTAACAGTAGCAAGGAAGGATTTGCTTTTCCAACTTCTGCCAAGATCTGGACACAGGCAAAAACTGTAAAAGGAATTGCAAGAGATTGTGAATTCAGAACAAACAGGATGAAACCAGATTATTCTGTCTTGTCCAAGCCTTCACCTTCTGGGCTGGGGAAGCTAAACCAAAGTGGGTGACTGCAGGCCAGCAGTACTTGTCTCCTTGCCTTCAGTCCAGGACACTACAGAGGTACAGTCCCCTGAGCCACACTCCCTGTCAGGAGCAGGGAATATTGTGTTCTTTTGGCTACAAATGCAGGAGAGACCCTTCTGAATCTCTGGACTCAGCAGGAAGAACTCCCTCATTCCTCTCACCCCCCATCTCTGTAAAATCATTCTAGCCCAATTCTAACTCCATTTCCCTTTGCTCCTTCCATGTATTAAGTGGCAGTGACCCTTGCCAATGAATTCTGTGGTTATGTTTTTATGAAATTGTATTAAAAATAACTCTTGCCAATACCTTCGATGGTGATTTTTTTGTGTGACCTAAATCTGGCATATTTGGCAGGATCTAAATCAGGATCCTGTGGCAGGCGATTTAAGCAAGCTGAAACAACCCATGCACAACAGAACAGCAAAGAACACTCTCAAAGTGCTGCAACTTGCCTGGAAATTCAGGCTGGCAGGGTAAGTGAAGGATCAAGGGTTAAAAGTAACCATAGAGAGTTAAGTGCATCAAAGGCAGCTTTCCCCGAGTTGGGAAGGTGCACCAGAGAAGTATCTCAAGCCAGGAGCAAGGAGTGATACAGAAAACCTCCTCTGTCCCCTGCCTGCGATGAGGAAGACATGTATGTTTGAAAAGCTTTTTGGGCAGGCTGCTTTCTGAAGTTTAGCATGAGACCCAAGTGTCTTGTCACATTAAAAATCAGGCCTTGAGCCTGTTTGCATTGCTCAGGCTTGCACTTTAAAGGCTTTTGTTTTCTCCTCTCCTTTTTTTCAATAGTTCTGGACTGATCAGGCAGGATATCTGGAACTGTTTTCACCAGCTGCATGTTTTTTCCACATGCTGGTTTCAATTCTTTTTCTTCAGTTACTGTGCAAGCTTAACATAGGTAAGAAAGGGAGTTACGGTCTTCAGCATGTTAGAGTGGCCTCCAGAAAGGAGCCCCAGTCACTTCCATGAATCAACCATGACAGCTCCTGTATAAATAACCACAGAAACACTGCCTCAGGGTCCCTGGGTATTTTGGAAGTGATCTCCCCAGGGTGCCTTATTTAGCATTAAATAAATGGAAATGCCACTTCTTGTCTTTTTGCATTCTGGTGGATGGCTTCAACCCACAGCACAAACAGGACATGCAACCTTACTGAAAAGCATGGGCGCTGAAGTACAGCATTAATTGCTAGTTTATAGAGCCTGCTCAAATGCTGTGGCAAAAGCCTAGCTTTTGTTTTCAAAAGCAAACCATTACTATGATGAAACATTAAAGACTTGGCAAAGAGGGTCAGGCTTGCAATTTCTTTCCTTCCTGCCAGCAGGCACCTGACTCAATTCTGTACAGCTGTCCTCTTATCCCCCACCACTGCAGTCTTCAGGGTCTAAGAGGTTTGCTTTTCAAAGCTGCTCATTTCTACCTCTTAGAAACAAAATGCTTAGATCCAAATGCCCTCATCATGGTATTACAAACACAACCCTTCCCCTGCAACCCATGGAAGATTTAGAGAAAAGGCATAAACCTACAGTAGCACTTGGAGTCTGTTCCTGCAAAACAAGCTGCTGAGGCTCACAGGGCAGAAAGCACAGACCCATCCCTCTTCTTTGCCCAGTCATATTCAATTCCCCAAGAGTCTGCAAAACCAAACTTGGGAGCACTTTAACCAGCCAGGCAACAAAGTTCCTTGCCCTGGCCAGTTTTTAGGAGAAAGCAGTTCCCCTGCTTTTCAAATGCCCCCAGATTCCCCTAGAGCCAAAAGGGCCAGAGGACATGACCTCCACTAAAGTGCTCACGCTAAGAAGCGGTCTTCCCTAAGGGCTCCTCTACTGTGTTAACTCCTTCTCACTACACATATCCAACTCAGAATTAATTGTTCCAGGTAACAGAACATTAACATAATGTATTTACCTGCCTTTTACCATCTCCTAGAAACTGGTATGAGGAACAGTGGTAGGTAAGCAAGACCAACCAGACTGGCAGAGTAATCCATTCTTGTCCCGTAGACAGGAGATGCAAGGACACATCTTTGAGGCTACCTCTCCAGTGTTTTGCTCTAAAAGGGTGTAGAACAGATCACTTTAAGAGCTTGCCCTCTCTACCAGGTTTTATGAAAATGCCATTACAATACTTTCCCTCCATACTCCCTGCAACTTTTTGTATAGCAAGTGAAGGAGGACATCAGACTGGCCATACAAGGAAAAGGATTCATTTGTCTCCAGCCTTAAAGGTCTTTGAGATGAAGCTGATGAAGCTCACATGAGTGGATTTTGGCAGTTTGTACTAGCTCTCTCATTGTCTATGAAGTTATGCAAACTGCAACATGAGTGAAGGTGGACTTCATACTTACACTTTGGAACAGCTAACATCCTTTGCAGTATCCTTCTTAAGAGGAGGGAAAAAAACATACACAGAAACGGTGGTTGACTTCTGTTTAATCAGAAACTGTTACAAAGTGCAGACACACATTACAGATGTGTATATGTGCAATGATCCATTCCTGAAGCATACAGTTCATAGAACGTTCCCAATGGATGCAAATGATGTTAGCTCCACATTTTCTTTGAATCTTCTTTATAAAGTGAATGCTATAAAGTTAAGCTAGTTATTGCTACTCGCATGCATTAAAGTGAGGCACATACTTACCAGTCTCTCTTGAATTAAATTCAGCATCGGTATTTTGCCACCTGTCTTTGAAAAAGATCAGTGATCCCATCCCTTTCATGCTACTTACACAAAAGCAGCATCAGGTCACAGCAAAAACCTTCATGACACTAACTCCTGTGGCTGGGCAGCTACTGAGAGGGGACATAATTCAATCATGCTTTAAGGTACTTTAAGAAGGTACTAAACCCAGTTTGGAGTCTAGGTTTGTTGCCCAGTGACCAGAATCTCTAAAGTGGTGATTCAAGGTTATTAAGCAGAAGTCTAAAGGAAACTGAAATGATTCACTGTTCCATATACACCACAGCAGAACTGGAAAGGAAGACTTGTGAACCACATTATACTGGACAGCTGTTGTAATGTTGTATCAGGAGCTGAGCTGCTCACCTGGTTACGAAAGCCCAGATTTCTAGTATTGGTTTTGATCCATTTTGGGAAAAACCCAAACTCAAACTTAATTCTATCAAAATGTCCTGCAATTAATTGCCATAAAACATTTCAGAGATGATGTTCTACTGGAGTTCATATGAGGATCTTCCCTGGAGAAATACACTTTTTGTTGATGCTACAGAGAACACCACTACCCTTTAGTTATCACCACCGATTGCCAGGCTGGTGCACACATTGTGCACTACTGTGACATTCTGCAAAATAACTCAGGAGCCAAAAGAATCAATCAGTTCTTCACTCCAACTTCTTACTGAGCATTGCATTTAGTATCAGCTAGGGTCACCCAGAGAAGAATGCATTCTTGTGAATAGGACACTGGCCTCACAGCAAGGTATCCCTGTCACTCATGCACATCTACCATTAAGATTTAGGAAATAAAGGCAGAGATAAGTAATACATTTTATTGTACTTTTTTTTTTTTCCCCCCTGTGGAGAGAAGCACACCTCAACCAAGAATGTGCATGGAGCTAGTTCTGCAGACACAGTAATTTAGTAGAGAACTAATGCAGTGAAGAAGCTAGGAGATGGGCTTCAAGTGCACCTCTTCTACATCCTGGGAAGATACAATCCCTTTGAAACATTTTAGGTTGGTACAATGCATTCTGCAGTGTCACAGAAGATTCTCAAATTCTAAAGTAAGCAACATTGCTGGAGGTGTCAAGTCACTACTCTACAGCATCCAAATGAGCTGGGAAAATGAAGGGTCTGTTGAGCTACCACACCAGTACATGATTTTCCCAATACCTAGTGTCTGTGTAATTATCCACCAATGTCAGAAGTGTCTCAAATTCAGTGTGACAACACATCCTTGAAGTGAACTCTAGCAGAGTTTTACAGCTCATCCAGTCACACCTGTACTACAGCACAGAAAGTGTTCATCTTCCATGCTGTTACATAGATGAAGTACACAAAGCTTAACAAAAGTAAATGTATGCAGCTATTCTGTGGACAAGGTTGCATCTTTTGTCCAACTCACCAAAAATAGATCCTGTTTTCTTTTTAAGGTGTGAAATGTTCTATAAAATAAAAAGCTAAAGTTTCCAGGAATGTGGAATAGAGCAGAAGCATTAAAAGAAAAAAAAAGGGGAAAAAGAAAACCAGAGCCAGAGTAGTAACTCTGGAGTAAGATAAAATAGCTGTGTAAAACACATCTTTAGATAGTCTTTGAAGTGTGAAATTTCCCTTAAAAGTGCTTTAAGGTATCACCTACCCACAAGTGTACTTAAAACCAATACAGATCCTCCAAAATAAGCAGGATGTTCACTCACTACTAAAAACGGTAGTAGATAACAGATACATTCACAATTCAGAGACCAAAATTCCCCTCATGTATTTAAGTGGAATCATTTGAACAAATTATTTCAAATAGGAACAACAGGTACTTACAGATTAAACTAACCTGTACTGGCAGTGCTGTGGAATTTTTCTTCTCTACCAGTAAGTAGCAAATGCTGAAATTCTGCTGCTAGTTAACAGAAACACAAATTGTATTAAATCAAGGAGTTTAATCCAAAATTGATTTTTTTTTTCATTTAAAAAGTTGCCAAACTTCAATTACTGCCATTTATTCCTTAAGAAAAGCATATGAAGTAAAGGCAACTATAAAACTAAAGTCAATTTGCTCTTTTCTGATAATTTTCATACATAAGCCAGATGTTTAACAAAGTAATCCTGTTGCCTTCCACAAACAAAGGAAATCACAATACTTACATTGCCAGGTTCCTTCATTAAATAGTCTCATAGAGTGTGTTTTCTTATTCTAGACTTTACAAATCAAAGAACAAAGTGTACTTTTTCCCACTAGAATTTAAGGGACAGAAGCTAAAGAATTCAGTGCAAGTAATATATATGCAAAGAACTCAAAAAAGAGGACAAAAGAAAAGAACTAAAATAAAAATGGTGTGCATGACATCTTTACCTCAAATCATACATAAATTCCCAAGGACTCAAAAGGACTGCAATGGCTTCATTTGGTTCTACAGTGTTAACTGCTGGTAATTCAGAATTGCTGTTAGTAAAAACCATTTACACATAAGGGCTACTCAGGGCAGCAGAAACTGAAATTCTGCATACGACCCCTCATTTCCGAACAGTACCTGGGAACATGGTTGACATTTAGAGAAAATATAAGCAATAGAAACCAAGATGACAAGAAGGTGAATCTGGTATCAGGCAGTAAGCTAATAGATATATGCTTTAACTGCTCATATGAGAAGATTTTAAGGAAGCTTTCAAGCTCTTCAAGTTGCGTGTTGGTTCACTTTTAGTTAAGATGATAGCGGCATTAAAATTCTATTACTGAATAAGACTTTACCGTCTTTAAGCCCCTGAGAAATAAAAGCCTTAAGTTCAAGACAGTCATGATGGAGCAGTTAAATCCATCATCATTAAACCTGCAATACTGCTCATTGTTCCTACTGCAAGAAAGCACAAAAGCCTAAAACCAATCAGTGCAGACTTGGCTCAGGAGGTGCACTACTCACTACTCCCAACAATGATAAGTGTATAAACACCAATCCTCACCAGGGACAGTCAACAGTGACTCATCAGGATGCTAAGAACTAGGGGCTGAGGATAACATCCTGGATCCCATGGTTCTGGACAGGATATGAGTGGCTTCAAAAGCAGTAAGCTGTGTGTGTCTGGCTCCCTCTTAACAGACCTTCACAAGGCAAATTAAAAAATGCATTCACTACACAACAAGATCTACAAATAGTGTACTTAAGCTCTCTGACAATCAAAAGAATGCATCCAGCTGCTGTCTGAAGTAAGAAAATTCTGTTGTTTTTTTCCAGAGCCTCAAAAAGTATGTTATATAGGCTACACTTTAGAACCACTTCAGTTCTATCTTGATCCCTTCAAAGTCTGCCTCAAAGCTTTCCTTACTCTCCCCTACGCCCACTATTACAGGACAATATGGTAGCCACTGATAGCTGCATTTTTACAGAACCCAGACACTATCACTATTCCAGGTCCGATTTTTTGATCCCAAGCACATACACTTCAAAAAAACAAAAGAAGTCCTTCTGCTAGATTTATGTTCTCCAAAGCACTGAAGTGCTCCCATCTTTATTGGGAAAGACACAGAACACATTATGAACTCATGACCCAGTTCTGAAGGCAGCCCAAACTTTGAGCTTTATGGGCCACATCACATCTCAGGGGGTGCAAATTCACCCAATACCAATAACTCTTTAAAACAGCAAGCTGCACAACTCTGTGAGACCCAGACTGCTGCAATGCTAGGAGCTCCAGCACTGGAGTGCCAGCAGAAGACACTCTACCCCTCAATAAAGGGATCTTGGTTACTGTGTACGTTTTCAACTATCCCCCTTAGATCCATACCAGAAGGCAGGGAGGAAAACATCACTAACAGAACTTCTGAACGAGTAAATTATGAACCATTTCCAGTAGACTGGAAAGTTACAAGCTGCTGGTCTAAGAAGCTGAGGAGATACTCCCAGTCAAAAGCAGAGGCATTATGCTATTCTTGTGGACAGAAAGACTGCAGCAGTTGCACGTTTCTTGAAGGCAACAAACACAGAAGAACACTGTGCATCTTTACTTGCAACAAATATATGGACAAACTTAGTCTGTGGGAAGAGTAACAGCAATGTAACCTGCTAAAGCTACCAACTCCCACAGAGAGAGGCCTTGTCCTGTCCAGTCCTTCACAGGCTTACAGAAAGGACAGGAATGGAAAGTGAAGGTGTGACCTACCCATCAGAAATTAGGAGCAGCATAGCTAGAGTTGAAACCTCCTTTAATTGACATGGTAACACGCAATGGAATTGTCTTGATGTCAAATGTATCTTTCAAAAATAGATGGTGCGAAATTAATCCTGGGACTATCTAAAAGTAACTGTTTTGCTCACAAAACATGCCAGAACACTAAGAAATTGTTTACTCACTCCAAAAGCGTTAGTACACTGAGCGTAAACAGTGACACAGTGAGAACAGGTACTGTATTTTGGAGACCTTTTTTCCTCCAACATGTCAAACCTAATTATCTTCAACAAAAAAACCAATCAAAGTAATGGCCTGAATGCAGAGATGTATAGTTCTCAGCGGAGTATCAATTTTTAAGCTATAACCTAAGTGTGGATCTAAGCAGAGTACTACACTGGGACAGAGCAGGTATCTGAATTTTAGCTGTGTGCATTTTATGACAAGCTAGCTGAACATGAGGAGCTAGATACAAACTACCCAATGCTGCATTGGTCTTAAATGGAAACAGATGAAAGATCAGTATCAGGCATCTGAAAAGTACCTGTTTTTCATTTGAGTCTGTAAGAGATGCAGATACTTGAAGCAAGTGCAATATTGCATATTGGTTTTGGTTAAATGGTTTCCTTAGATATGCCAGAGAAGAACTAGGCCAAACGCTCCTGAAGACTAAGTATGTGGGAAGAACCCAGTTGCATCAGTACATATCTCAAAATGTTGATCTCATCTTCACTATTAGTGAGGGCAGCTCCACAAAGAGAGTTAGAAAAGCAATGTCATGCTCAGTAATCATTTGGAAACAGTTAACAGAGGACAGGTCAGTTTTCCAGTCAAGACTGGGGCAGTCTTCTACGGGAAAAATGCAAAGGGCAGAGTACAGATGGTAGGGGGGAAAAGAGTACCACAGGACCATGACATCCACTCTTGTAAGTAAGTTAAGAATTGCAATTCCATCCTTGAATTAAAACTACTGGAAATCCCATTGGGAGGTCATTATTTAGCAAGATCTTGAGGAAATGAAACACAAGTCTATACTCACCAGAAACCACCACAAATATTAATTAAAGAGATCTGAAGAATTTTAAGAAGTTATAAAATGTGACTCCCAACATTTCACTGCTCATAGGCCGCAAGACCACCTTGGACAAAACCTGTTCTTCTGAAGCTGAAGACTTTAAACAGCCTCAAGCATTCAAAACCAATGTAGCTGCAATAGAGTAAGCAGCAACACTCCAACTCATTTTCCTTCGCAAAGGGTAGAGGTTTTTTTGCTAGTCACTGTATGAAGGAGAACTCCAGGTATGCAGATACCCAAGCAAAAGCTGAATATGTAATAGAATTGCACAAGGTTTCAAAGACGTTCTATGCCTGTCAGTGTTGTTGCAACAAATACTGTCATGTTTGTGATATTTGGGAGATCAAGGAAAAGGTTTTCCTAGAAAATTACAAACTAGAAAAGGTGTGGCTTACATTTCTCATTCTTCTACTTTACCAACTTGGATCTCTATTTCTTCAAGGGCTCTACATTAATATTTGTTGTGGTGCAGCTCTCGTATTCAGCCGTGCTAACTCCAAAGGAACTTGTATTTGGTAACTTAGGCTACACAATTTTGTGACTGTAAATGTCACTTATTAATTAAAACCTAAGCATTTTAAGTGTTTCACTACACACATCTCCCCAGAAGAGAGAACATTAGTAGTCAGATTACCAAACCCAAACACAGCACAAATGCAATGAAGGGAAAGAGGGGGAAGGGAAATTGTGGCTGGAGGACTACCTGAGCAGCGTTCTGTTAAGAGAAAAGGTACCAAGACATCTTAAAACATGTTCCCTCCCCCTAAGACTCTTCAAAACACAGTAATAAAAAGATTAATATTAATATAGAGCCCATCTACCAAAAGAATAAAAAAACCTAAATTAAAATAAACTTAGGGGCCTTCACCAAACTTGCTGCAAGTTTGGGGACATAAATATCCAACAGCCATAAAGCTGTGAAAGCCCCCAGAATGAATAAAATAAATCCCACTTGCCTCAGACTGAACAGGGCAACACTGAGACTCTGCCTCAGCCTGTCCTATGGCAGGGCTATAGGAAGAAGAAAAATTTAAATTTTAGAAAAAACATGACCCAATTAAGTAAAAGACATGCATTCAAAGTTAACAAAATTCCAGTGATCAAGCAAATGAAAGAAAATTACTGCTATAGCACCTATTTTGTTAGGTCCAAACACTGCTTTTCATAGCTGGTAGCTATTTCTGAATTGGACAGTTTGTTTTGCTTTGTATCTTGATCAATGGAACGTAAGTCAGTTGTCTTGGGGCATTTTTCCCATCACTGATAGTATTTACTGCACTAGTTCATAAGAGTTAATGATTCCATCAGCCACTGAAAATGGTCATCTTCCCCTGAATATTTATGTAGAAGCTAGACCAGTACAATTATTAAGACATTTACTATTACACTTAAGTGTCATTAGATACCATTTGAAATTGCAGCCCCAGCTCATGGACTGGTGCATCAGTCAAATTAGACTGAAGAGTCATAATGCCCTTCTTGCTCCTTATAATACTGAAGAAATCTTGGTATTTTAGTTTTTATCTTGTATGCAGAATTCTTTGGTTGCTGTAATTGAAGGTTATATATTCCACTCAATTTTATCCAAGTTTTAACAAGGTAAGTTATAAAGTTGTAAGTACTGTTCAAGATCTCCATACACTAAAAATAATTGCAGAAACCATAGAAGGCAGATGCAGCTGAATTTGTTTCTAGAAGCTTGTTCATATTGTCCCATGCATGCACAGAGCGAGGAACAGTTATCCACTGAAATTATTACATGTACATCCCAGCCTCAGATTTATTATCAGCACTTAAAAGTCTAATCTATGAAAGAAAAAAAAAAATCATCCAGAAGTTCCAAAAGAAATTTTTAGTTCACATAAACCAGCTAAGTTTTCAAGACTTTATTTAAAGCAACCTTTGCTGAAGGCAGGAAGATATTCTAATGGCAGAATGAAACAGTGATGTAAAGGCTTCTGAAAAACTAGCCCAGGCTTTTCCATGCCATTCTCATCCCTTTTTCTCTAAAAACCAGCAAATGAAATCAGCCTCTCAAAGATATTGAAAGACCATGGATAAAATAATTTAGAATTTTTTTACACATGTCCTAGATGCTATAAATTCTAAGTAATTTGCTAAATATACTTCCCAGCTGTGTTTGAAGTTTTTGTGCAGCCTGGCTTTTTCTATTCATTATTTGCATTATGTTCCTGTTTAAAGATTAATCAAAATCCACCTGCAAGTTTTAATTTTCCTGTGAGATGTGCCATAGCAAATGTAGGCAACAAGTGAAAACCAACCTTCTACCTACATAGTGATCTCACTAGAGTCCTGCAACAGATGTAAAGGAGAAGCTGTTCTGTAATTATAAATGCTTCTGCAATCTCTTACCAGTGAGAGATTAACTACAGCAAAAACCTGTCTGCATAGCTGCCTTACATGAGGGATTTTGCTGGAACAATTGCAGTGATTAAAATTCATACTGCAAGTCAAGCCTTAGTCTTTACAGAAGCAACTGCCTCATTCGAAGTAGATTTTGTCTCTTTGGGAAAATGTACCATAAATCCAACTCTCTGAACATTAAGAAGCAGCATCCAAAGAAATGAAGGCAGGGACCAACAGACAACATAGGCACTGAAATACCAGTCTGGTTAGAAAGAAGTACACACAAGAGAAACAAGAGGAACTAAGGAAAGCTACATCTCAGCTCTCACAGCACAGAAAGGAGAAGCAGGCAAAGAAGTGTCTATGTGAAAAAATCATGGAGAAATTGTTCACCTGCTTGCTGAAGATTTTTAGAGCAGCATACGAAAAACAAGTGGCAGTACTTAGTTGAGGGATTACCATAAACAGCACTGCTAAGGAAAGTTCAATCTTAAAATGCATCTAAGTTGTAAGTTGTACTATTAGCTACAAAATAGTGGTATTACTACAACAAGACATTTACTATTTAGAAGAAGGAAACTCTTAGTACAACTTGCAGAATACGCTGAGTTAACAGTACATGCAGTAAGGTTTTCAAGGTTTTATCCTAGAAGAACGGATCTGAAAACATACCACTGAGTTACAGACAGACACCAAAGGGAGAAGGAAGGTATTTACTACAGGCAGGAGGGCAAAGCATCCTTACAGCAACAATATAATCTTCAGAAAAAGCAAGAAGTTCTATAGTTTTAAAAGGAGAATTAAGATCCATTTATCTGTAGTATTACAGAGAGGATAAATGTAAGATACTGGGGGGGGGGGGGGCGGAAATAATAAAAAAAAATTCCAGTGTTTTGTCCTGGAATTATCTTCATTAAAAAAAACACCAAAGAAAATCAGAGTATAAAAGCACTGCCTAAGCAAAAGAATTTTATCTGTTAGACTTATGTATAAACCAAGATGACAAGCTAACAAAAGATCTGCCATCAAGGCCCACTCAGCACATTTGCAAGCCAAATACTGCACATCTGACAGGTGAGCAGCAGAGAGCAGTGGTCAGAGAGAACTGCTTCTCAACAGAGGCTTGGAGTTATGGTCTTAGAACTGTGGAAAACACTTCCAGAGCAGTGCCCGATAATTCTTAACGGTTCAACTAAGGCCATTCAGCTGCAATCAGAAAATGCTCTAGTACTTTTATGAGCCATTCCATGATCACAAAGAAACAATGTAGTATTTTAACTATACTGGATTTTTGGACCATTAAGAGCCAGTCACATGAAATACTGAAGAGCAGCTAAAAAGTATTCTCAAGACTTTCAACAAAGAGCCAAAATGCTTGGTATTGTAATTAAGTAAAAAAACCTCCAGTCTACAAAATCATCTGGGGAACATGAACTGACACACAAATGCTGCTAATCTTTCTAACCTACCCTAAAAGAAGAGATATCCCCTTAAATCGTACAGATGAGGCTTGAGGCTGGAACATGTATTTAAAGTTGACCTGCAAATGAAAAATTCACCACCCATTTCCTCCCCTCTTGTGAAGAGCCTAGAGAAGGTCTTGCTTCCCTCCAGAAAGTCTCCCTCTGCAGTTTCATATTCATAAGAAATACATCACACTAACACAGTGATGTTAGATGTACAGAGAATTACAGCCTTGACAGTAGTTTATCACTTCACATATAATCAGATAAATATATGTATAAACAGATAAATGACTAATTCAGAGAGGGAAGACCTCTCTTTGACAATTGTAATAAAGACTGAAAGGTCTCTTACTTGACACTTCTGATAAATGGCTCGAGAAATAGCCAACACCTGATCACAGCATACAGTGGATGGTTCATCTTTCAGACTCTGAGATCTAAAACTCTGAATATTTGAAGTAAAAATATAGCATATAATGTATTTATACTCTTGCCTCTTTTATACACTGAGAAGGTGGTCAAGCTACTTTTTCTCTTTTGCAGGTCAACTTCAATACATCAACTGGAAGTCACTCACCCATGTGGCATGCACCTAAGCTTCTAGAAATCTTCACCTAAAAGGCTCCTGAAATTCGTATGCATTTGCACACTTAAAGAGAGTCAGTCGAAGAGTAAACTAGCAGGATACATCTGGCACTAGGATGCATCTCAGAGCAAACACTTTTACATCCTGCAAGTAAGTGCCAGGACTAGAAATCATTTCAAATTTATTGAGGACAAGAAAGCACAAAGAAACGAAACACAGGCATTGAAAGAAGTTACAACCAAGAACTAAGATGTGCCTCCTGCAGCCTCATTTTTGAGGAGTCAGTTAATAAGTGTACAGGTCTTTGTCTACTGAGATGTGCAGCTAAAGAGTAACTTAATTTTAGACCAAGGAATTCAGATTTTATCAAAACAGCACCAATAATTGTTTTCCTTATACCAATAGCTACCACAGCATGCATCTGTACAAACCTTTCAGGCAGTTGTCCACAGCTGGTCACGAATAAAAAGGCATATAAATTTTTCTCTCCTTTTATTACAATGAAGTTTATAACGGTACAGAAAAGTCACACGACCTTAGTGGGTCAGTTTACTTAAACCCTGGAACAGGAGGAACTCTAAATACATTAAATATTGTTACAAGTTCAGACTTAAATGTACAAGTAGTTGGGAACAGTTACAGCCCTCACCAAACTATGTTGGGGACGTGAAGTCCAACAGCACTTGAAGTGCTGTGAAGGCATCATTTCACAAAGAGCAACGTAATGTTACAGAACTTGCCTTTAAGGTGGTATGTTCATGTAATTCCAGCGCCTTCACAATTTAACGAACCATATTTACTATACTTCACTTCTAAAAACCTAGATGAAACATGAAAAAGAAGCCATACAGTATAAATTGCAACATCAGGAAAAGTTCCTGTTATTATTCCAAATAATTTTCCCATGTAAAGTAAGAATGTCCGATAGCTTCTTGCATGTGGGAAGATACTTATTTTTTTAAAGTCACAATGAAGCTTTAATTGACGGAAGCTCGGCTATATTAACAGCACAAGATGAGAAAAGGTTTAATCTCCAAACCTATTAGAGCGTGTGTAGGAGCATCAGTAGCGGCCACCTTGTGACATTACAGGAGGTCTCATTCCCATTGGAGGTCGAGGAGGTCCACTTTGGTAAGGGGGCACCATCGGAGGTCCCTGACCGTATGGAGGCATCGCTCCAGGAAGATACCCTGGCATGCCCTGGTGATGAGCACCATACTGACCTATAAACAGGACATTTAAGATGCAAAGAAGAGGGTTTTTAAAAAGAAAGGCAGAAGTTGTATTTAATGAAAAGCTTCACCCCCCGCCAGTATCTGCCACTTCAAGGTTTTCTTAGAATTTTATAGGGAAGGTAAATGTATTCAAGAGAAGAAAGCTGGGAAACTTAGGATTACCATGAGGTGGCATGGGAGGTCTCATTCCTTGTTGTTGGGGAGGAATTCCTGGCTGTGGTGGCATCATACCTCCAATTGGTCCAACCGGTGGATTACCCAAAGCAGCTTGTCCCGGTCGAGGAAGATTACGCTGATATTTAGGCAACTGTGCCCTTCTCTCTTCCTAAAAACCAGGAACAGACAACAAGCACAACACAATGTAAGGCTAAAACTCAGCTAAAAATAAAATACATCAAAAGTGTAACAAAGTAGATTGCAAGTACTAAACTGTTTCAATTATCTTCAAAGTTCAAGACTGATACCAGTAACATTAGAGAGTAGCATTTGGATTTTTCTCCCTCCCTTCAAAGTTACAGCATTAACACTGGCCAGTCTGGCACTCTGCACACAAGATAGGTTCTCCTCCTTTCTCAGCTAATAAAGTCTTTTCCTGGTAACAAGGTGAGATAAATACAACTCTAAAGATACCTGAGCAGAAATGAAGGTTCATGTAAAGCTCATCTGTTTTATCCATCAACTCCCTGTTCCTGGTTGCTGTAACAGCAACACAGTCACCTCAACCTGTTACAAGTTTCCAGCCCTACACTCATTAGCTCTACTTAATTTCATGTTCAAGTAACATGCAAAGAACAAACTGTATTTTAGACTGAGTAATCTCCTACCACCACCAAAAATAAGACTCAGATCTACAGCAAGTTCATTGCAGTAAGCCAGTCACCACTTTGCAACTGAAGAAGTTAGCTGGAGGTGTGGCTCTGCTACATGAAATCTGCACCATCTGCACTCTCTCAGTTATTAAAATACATATAATACACAGCACAGAAGAAATTCTATTTAATCAGCCATATCAGCATAAACTGCATTTTTCAGTAAGACAACAAAACTATTTTAACTTACCAGTGATATATCCTCATCTGGATGGATCAACTTACTGGTTGCACTGGTTGTTGTGAGGGTAGCTGGCTTACTTGTTATAGATGTGGCTGGCTTAGCTGCAGTACTGTTTGTCGTGCTAGTGGTTGAGGCTGTAGACTGCGTGTAAGCAGGGAATGTAGGTTTGGGGGGCTCTGTTGTTGTTGCAGGTGTAGCATTCAAGGGTTTGAAATCAGTACCAACCGGGCCTGGCACAGCTGCTGCAGCCTGTGAAACACAGAGAGAGGTGAATCAATATTTATTTCACAAACCCAAAGAAAACTTCAGTGATGTCTGTTAGACCACTGAAACCTTCCAGTGAGATACATAATCAAAACAAGCTTGACAAAAGTAAAAGTTCAGCCTTATTGCATACTACAGCAACGGAAAACAAGACAAAATAAAACCCAGTATATACACATACACACACACAGAGGAAAGTCTAAAAATCTGCAGGTCAAAAGCCACAACTGAATAAAAAAAAAAAAATAAAAAATAGTAACAACAAAGTCCTCCCATTATCAAAATTGTTATCTCAAATACTGAGTTTGGTAAATGTCTAAACCTTTCCTGAATCACTGTTTCATTAAGAGCCTGTAAATAAAAATTCACTGTTCTTTCACTGAATTATTAGCATACTTTAGCAACCATTAGAGTACAACTCAGTGTTAAATGTTCATTAAAATTAAGTATTTAAGAGATGTTTAAATATTCAAGAAAGCTCTATTGTGTCAGGGGTTTTAAGTGTTTTCTCTATGGAAGCACTGCAATATTTTCCAAGTACTGTGCCTCTCAATAGATCTTTAAATCTCACTTGCGAATCAACAGTCACCTGAAGGCAGACACAAGGTCCACTATAGATTCCAGCATCTCATCTTTTCTTTTTTGCCAGAATTCAAACTGCTGACGAGGAAAGTTTGCTTTACCAAGCTCACCCTGAAGACACAGCAATTTCCAAGGCAAGTTTTCATTATGAGAATGCTTTTGTCTTTGGTCACTTCGTATCTACAATCCCCTTAACTTTCCAATCAAAATAAAGTATTTCAAATTTTTGCATGTTAGTGCAAATTACAAAATTCCCTGTGTAAGGATGTACCATTTAAACAACAAACTAAAAAGCCTTCACCATGCATCAAGCTAACCACTGCCCACTGAAATGCATTTAACTGCTTTCATGCTTTTTTAACCCTTTAGAACCAGGATGTGTAATTTTGTTCTTTCACACTAAGAGAAATTGGGCACTTTGATAGGCTTATTTCTAGTAGGATGCAACTCACAGTCAAGGACTCTGCGGTTTTACCAGCTAGACAATCAGAAACTGAACAGAAATTATCTGGAGATGTTTAGTCAATTTTAGGTGTTACAGAACGGTCCAAAGGGTTAAGTTGCAAAGCAATTTGTTTTTAACTGTGACTTCCTGCGTACTTGTGCTGTGCTAGGAAACAGAGCGTTAGAAGATGCTGACAGACTTTCTGAATTGGAGGAAGCTGCACTTGAGCTTGTGACAGGTGTCCCCATCTGTAGCACAAGAGAAAGGAAACAGTGAAAAGTCTCCAAACAAATGGGTGGAAAGTATCCAGGTGAAAGGATTTCTTATGCTTAGTCCTCTCTTCCAAAAGGACTGTGGTTTTCTAAACATCTTCCCTGCAGAAGTCCCAAATGCAAGCAGTACACTACAAAGGTTTCTGCAACATACTTGAGAGCAAGTAAGAACTTCAGGACTTACACACAAATACAATCAAAGGGTAAAGGACACAAGCCACTATCAATTCCCCACCTCCCATCCCAAAACATTTAAATGAATTACTACTACCCTAACTTACTCCTCAACTTTTTAAATTAAAACCCATGCTAATTCAGGCAATGTTTAGCAAGACCACAGGATAAATTAGTCCATCTGTGAGTGGAGAGCCCATTATGAAAAGAACAACAGAGAAAAGTCATGTCAAGGTCAGTTTGTTGGAAATTTTAGGTAAAGCTCTGTCATCAGACTCCCGTATCTAACACACCCCTTCACCCACCCAAAACACGCATATAAATGACAAACTACAGGGATTAAAGAAGTGTTTTGCCTACTCCTTTCTTCCCCACATGCTCACAGAACTTCTGTCTGGTTTCATGGCTGTTTTAAGACAAACAAAAGAATCTTTTAAAAATTCAGTCAAGCACTACACCGAATTAAACTCGAGAATCAACATGAGCAAGAAATGCAACCAGTCATTTCTTAGACCTCCTCAATAACAAAGAGCAGGCAGCGCTGCCACAGAGACAATCTGCATGATGTAAGACCAGATTCCAGGCTATGAGATACCTTACCTGCCCTGCACTTGGGAAGAGCGGTTTAGTAACTGGAGGCTGGGGGGTAGGTGCTGCTGCAGCAGGAGCTGGGGGCCTGTTGAGTATGCCAGGTGCTGTAACAGGCTGTGCTTGTGTCATTGGAGGCATCCCAGGACGAGGACCAACTGGTGGTGGCATGCCTGCAGACCACAACAAATTGGTAACAGATCAGACTGAGGGCAGAATCCCTTAGAGGATTGTCTTCGGTGTTCCTTAGAGGACTGTCTCCCCAAGGAAGATGGACTTTTAAGACAGTAACATAAAACATGACAAAGGGTCCTTCCAGCAATCACCAATCAATGTTCATGCACAGGCAGTGACCTCAAACACTTCAGAACAATACTGAACTGTATTTTGTACTAAAGCCTCAATGAAAAAGTTTATACTCTCAATAAATCACTGCAATTACTGTTTCTAACACAGGGCTGCAGTGCTGGATCCACTGTTACAAAAATCCAACTGATGCAGCCATTTCCAAGGGGATCATAGCTTTGACCAGCTTTGCTGTGGGTCCTTAGCAAAGTGGAACAGTGACACAAAGCTGCTTTTTCTAGCCCATCATCGCGATACACGTGCTTCGTACGTGTGGGGCACTAGGAGACCCTCAGCCATGGGAAGTGAGCAGCTTACAGAGGTTCCAGCATACTCCTGTGCTTAGGTAACTAGGCCTAGCAGCTTGCTGCCTCCTCCTCCGAGGAACACAGGCAAACTAGCACATCTCAAATCACCACACACAGCTGCTGGTCAGCTGGAACACCCTAAGAACTTAAGGCTACTTAAGAGCTGCGTAAGCTCAAGAAACATCCCTTCTAGCTATGCTTAAGAGACCAAAATTGCAGTCAGATTCTTCACATAGCAGGTTCATTACTTGACTGTATCACCAACATTAATTTCTTCTTTCCCACATTTTCAATCATTACAATTTTCCAGCTGCAGCACACACAATAAACCCAGAACATACAACAAACAGAGAAAGTGCACCAAGTAAAGAAACTAAGATCTCTTTTCCCCCTTTATAAATAATAGTAATCAAAAGTCATAAATCAGTCCCTTCAACTGTACACAAGAGTGATGCCTGTAGCAATCAGTCCAAACTTATGTAGTGGCCTGAGTCTGCACATTCTTTATAGAAATCCTAAATCTCAGTGAAAAGGAATAAAAATAATGAAGCTCTCACCATAGCATGAGTTCAACAATCCTGACCTACCTGGTGGCATACCAGGCATAAGAGGTGGTATTCCTGGCCCAGGAGGCATCATTCCACCCATTGGCATCATCCTATTGAACAGAAAATGAGCACTGGTATCAACACTCATGACAAGATGTTAAGACAACTGCCACATGACCTGTATTTAATAGAAAATTTTGGTAAATGATTTCAGGAAGCTCTCAGAAGCAATTCAAAACCACAGTCTGAAGTATTTTCCCACCAAAAAAAACTCCCCCAACCAACCAGGAATTTAAAAATAAAACCAAAACCACACCACAATAAAACCCACACACCCAAAAAACACCACCACCAAGGAAACTCCCAAACACTTGTTACTGGAACTCTAATTCCTTAAGCTTTCGCTTCTATTATTATCAGAAGTGGTATCTCTTGAAGTCTGTTTCAGGCTACTAGCTTCAGCAGTGTTCCAAGAACTTCATCTTAGCACACTTGGAGCATGGGAAAGAAGGAAATCCAGCTAAACTCATATCACACTAACATTGCTGTACATCTATTACTCCTTTCCAACACCACAAATCTACTTGTGGTTACAGCACCTTCATATTATTTAACTTATCTTCCTTCCCCTAGTGAATGGCAAACAACCCAAATCTGTAGAAGTATCCACAAAATGCTGATAAAAGCAGAACAGAGACCAGAGTGTGAGAAAGCTTCTGGAGTTTCAATTACAGTAAATGCTCCCTATGCTAAGAACAGAAAAGTGGTATTTCAGTACTTTATTTTTTTTCAAATGAGAAGCCCTTATTAATACAGTCCCATCTAAACAACCTTTAATATAAGCAAATTCCTCTTGCAGAGAACTGCAGTTCCACAAAAAAAAAAATTTGCCTCCAGCACCAAGTGCTTTTAAATTGGGTGGCTAGAGATGAGTAGGCAGGATTTGTTTACCGGGAACAAAGTACAAGTAGCTTAGTTTTCCTTCAGTTCTTCCAGATGCTCTGGGTTGGATTGGGTAAATAAAGGAATGCTGATTACTTAAGTCAGCAAGGAGAGCAGATATGCATCAGCCAAGTGCACACTGCTAGGAAGCAGTCTTTATTTGTATGACAAAGTCAAGGCACCTTCGCTAGTGCCACTTCAAACCAAATACATCATCTTGAAGAGCTGAGCACTCATTCTGCAGACTGAACCCCAGTCTTACTTTCATTATCAACTTGCCCACCACTGATACAAAAGGAACAACCACCAAGCCAGAAGCAGTAATGGCTGGAAATGTAGCACCACCATCCCCTCTGGTGGGTTAATGGCTGGAAAGAGCAGTCAGTCCCACTTTCACACTGTCTGTTAGACCACCCAAAAATGTGCTGGATGCTCACTACCTGCTGCCACCAGAAACACAACTGAGAAACTGCAGGGATAGTGCTGTCGCACTAAAAATAAACCAACCTGTTTCCTACGTCCCAGCTCTTCTTTGCTCAGTTTTAAAGAGAAGACCATTGGGATAAGTAAGTAAAATTCAGATTAAACTAGGTAAAGTTTAACGCAACACCACACCCTCCTGCCTAAAGTTTCAGCCAAAATGGAAGTGCAGTGAAGTTCTGGCAATTATTGTCTTTCACTGGATGACACTACATTCACCTGAACAGTTTAAGGAGGAATAAGCACCAGCAAACCTGACAAAATTATTTTCCCTTTCTGCCCTGAAAAATTAGTCACAATGAGCATTCAACAAGATGATCCACTGAGGCATGATTTTTAAACTTAAAGCCTGTTAAAACAACTTGTATGTCTCAGAAAACACCTTTCACCTCAGTGAACTGTGTAACTTAGAAACAAAATGCCTTCAGAGTGTCCTGCAGTGAAAAGGATCAACCATGTGGTGCTGCACTCTGGTTCAACAGAGGCTGCAAGTTCCAAAGAGTCTATTTTGTAGGATGCATTTCTCGTAACACTTTTGTAATAATTTAGGTAAAGCATAAAAACTGCAGGTATTACACAATAACAAAGCCTAACCACAGTTTCCCCAAATTCTTAAGCAATAATCAGAGATTTTCAGCAAGACAATTTCACGCTTATCGAAAACATGACAGAAAATGGCATAATGAATGTACCTAGAATTACATTAATGAGATGCTTACATGTTTCCACCACAAAATGACTGCATGTATTTTCTCTGTTGAAGTAATCTGTGAAAATTTATGACAAAATCAAAAATCTAACTGTGATTTTTCCAAACACATGGTGTTTGGTGTCAACCCCAAACAAGCATAAAAATAACATCTTACTTTTGCTCAAAATACAAGGAAACTTTAAACTACCCAGCTGTATTTTTTCCTGTAAGGCTGATGACTGATAACCAGATGCACAATGTATGTGCAACACAGAAAGGAACAGTGGTTCACAGAAGGCTCTAAACCAACACAACAAAAATTTAATTACACTACTATTCAATAACATTAGAAAAGCAACACACTTCATATACATAAACTCACAGTTTTGCCCCATTTTTAATGTTGATTTACAGCCATCCAGTTCTTTGGCTAGTCTTAATTTGAAGGTTACAGAGTGCACATGTTCCTAATTCAAATTAGCTTTACTTTTCCTGTGACAACTTAAAATGCACAGTATGAAGATGGAAGTATTTCTTGCTACTTACCCAGGTGGCATTCCAGGCATAACTGGAGGCATTCCAGGCATCATCGGTGGAACACCTGCCATTAACGGTGGTATGCCTTGAAAGGAAACAAACATTTAAACAACAACATACAGTCACTAACATTTAAACAACTAACACTAACGTTTAAACAACTACAACAACATACAGTCACTAACAAATCTCAACCAATAAACTTAAGACTGGATAAATGCATTACAGGAAGCTCCAGAAGATTAGGTATTGAAATACCACTGCTTACTAACAATGACATACAAAAGATTATCTGCAAATGTGACCTAAGGTTATTGTTCTCAGTCCCACAAGAGCGTATAAATTTTCTAGTGTGTTTCTGAAATCATACTTGTAGTTTCAGAAAATATGGGATGTTTTCATTCACTCCTGTTGACCAAAATTATTTTTTCAACCTATCTATGGCCTGTGCACGGACTGCCTGCACTATGGTAGAAGTATCTAGGTATTGTGGCAGCCTTTCTGCCCCATTTCCAAAAATCTTCCTACAAAACACAATTGGTAAACTTCTAAAAGCACTAATCTGTATTACTACCACATTCCTTCAGTCTAGGTGCAAGCATTAAGTATCTTTGAAAGGAAACTGTGAGCACACACACACAGAAACTGCTTATGTGCACCTCAAAACTATTCTGTGACCTCAAACAGGCTGTATGAGATTATCCAGCATACAAGCAGCAATTTGTGCTCCTCCTCAGCTGTTCAGTAGTGTAGCTTCAAACACCATCTCACCTGGAGGCATCCCTGGTGCACCTGGCACAGGAGGCAAACCTGGTTGTGCCATTGGGGGAATGTACCCCTGCTGTGGCTGAACTTGCTGGGGTTGAAATGAAGTTGAGGCTGCAGATTCATCATCTTCATACTCATCAGAATCATCCTGCTGTTTCTTTTTCTGGCTCTCTGTTAGACAATACAAGGTATATGGTCAAATATATCTAGGATATTCTAACCTGAATGAAGATACTAACATTCAACTCTTACAAAATTACAAGAAAGAAAAACTCTGTAAGCCTACCTCTATGAAAGATAATAAAGAGAAGGAAAGCAACACAAACTCTCCCATTGGTAAATGTGTATCTTCCCTCCATGTCAGTCTCATGCTGTCCAGAATAATCCAAAGTGTGTTTAAACAGCAAAGATAACCAAGTATTTGGGCATCATCAGGTTTTTATC
Organism: Melanerpes formicivorus; assembly: GCF_026170545.1. NCBI lineage: Eukaryota > Metazoa > Chordata > Aves > Piciformes > Picidae > Melanerpes > Melanerpes formicivorus. The sequence goes on along the minus strand of NW_027142373.1, from coordinate 3,429,016 downwards.
ATTCCTTTTCTTCCCTTACTCTCAAAACTAAAATCACCATCCCCATATTCATTAGGTAACCATTACAGCTGCACTGGCATACAGCTACTTCCAGACAGGAAAAGAAAAACACCTCTCAACCTTTTACATAAGAGGAAAACATCCAGATTCTCTGCAGCCAGAGAATCTGAAAGGCAAGTCCTCTAGCATACAGCTTGGTATTGGTGTGAGACTAGGGAAATAACAGCTAGGTACTGAGATGATGCTTTACCCTGAGTTTTTTGTTCAAGTAACCTCCTCCGTTCCTCCATATCTTTCTCTGGAATGCCCTCCATGCCATAGATTTCCAGTTCAATGTCTGTTCTTCCAGGAATAGCATTAGGAACAGCATCTATTGTTTCTTTGTGTACCTAAAAAAAAGAAATAAAAGGAAACAAACAAACAAAAATCTGCTGAGCACAACTGAGGCTAAATTCTACATGTTTTCAGCCAGTTTCCAAACAAAAAAAGGAAAATCCTTGATAGGAAGAATCTCTCTTGCCAAGAATTTTCTTGGTATGTGCTTCCTGAGTGCTGCTAGTTACTATTAGCTTCTCGAATGAGTTTGCATTTGACTTCTGAGTGCCAAGACAATACCCTCCTGCTACATCCCAAAATGACAGCAGAGATCTCTGCTGCATATTCTCCATTATGCAGCTGACACCACAGGACTCCTGCTCTGCAGGAGACCACTGCTGTCTTTTTCTCAGCTTTTCAAGTTCTGGAAGCCCCAAACTCCAATCTTTTTAAGCTCACTATTAATTCCAAATCTACACACTGTTAATAATAGCTTAGTTAAGTATAAAACTTCTTACCTGCATGCAATGTATAGCTAAACCAGGTCCTGTATACAGTTTCTTATGACATATATGGCATTTAAAGTGCTTTGCTTTTTGATGCTGTATAAGGATTTTTTCATCATCAAAATCCCTGTTACAATACCTGTAGAAGACTGTTAAGGATGCATTTAATGCTGAAAATTACTTTCCGTAGAACAATATGCTAATTAGCACCATTGTGACTTTTCCTAAGGCAAGAAAAATGCATAGGAAGCATCTCTGAGCATTCAAAGTAGGACAAATACTTCATGGATGTCCGAAACCCATCGTCTCCCTCACACCATGCAGCATTTCTCTCTTCAGATAAGTACAAAACTGGCAAGATGTGTGCACAGTCAGGATCATATTCTTTGATTCCATACTCTTTAGTTAGAAATTCCTCTTGCTTTGCAATTACCCAGCTACCAATTCTTACCACACTGCATAATTTCCTGCAATCATTAAAAGAATTCTCTGGTTTTGAGTAGAAAGATTTTAAGTGAAGAACTTTCTGGACATCTGTGTGACAAGAAGCAAACTGCAATTTCCTTTCTACAAGTCAGCATTAATATTTCAGCAAGTACTTCACACAGACCTTCCTAAGCAAGAAAAATACACGCTACTTATTAGCTATTCCTTATTAACACAATTTATCCCTTGCTTCCACCAGAGCTCGTACTTTAATAGCTAAAATAGAAGTACAGACAACTTCCAACATAAATTGGTAAAAAAAAAAAATCTTATAATAGCTTATAAATTTATTTATTAAACAACTTAAGATTTGCCAGAAACATTTTAAAGTTGTAGCCATTCCTCAATGAAAAACGCATTACAAATTACTTTTTGTTTAGATAAAATCCACTAGTACTTCTTGGATAATAAAAAAACTATATGTACTCTGATGTGTAATTACAAATCTGAAAGCCTTAAAAAAAAAAAAAAAAAAAAAAAAAAAGGGTCTCCTCAAACGGTCAGTCTCTTTTAACCACATCAAACTCCCTTCCTAAATAACCGTATCGATACGGAGCAGAGACCACTAACGTATTTCCCCCCATTCCCCAGAGGCATGAAGATCGTCTCTCATTTTCTCCACGATCCCGGCAATCCTGCCTGGCCAGCAGGGGCAGCAGGCCAGGGAATCCGCGGCCTGCCCTGACTTTACGGATCGGACGCTAGGCCAAGGACTCAGCCGAAGAAGGCGGGAGCGGGTGAACTAGGCCGCGCGAGGAGGAAGGAAGCTGAGGAAGGGCACAGACCAGGCCCCATCCCCGCACTAAGGAACACAAAAATGCAACAGAACAATACACGGAACCAAGCGGTAATAGGGGTGAAGAGAATAAAACAGCTCCATCCCAGAAGAGAAAAAAGCCGGAGGGATAGGACGGGACAGACATTCGACCAAATCAGACCAGGCCGCTCCCCTCCCCCGCCCAGCTTCCCACATCTGCCTCGTCCCACGCAGAAGGATACCAGCACCAAGGCTTCAACTGCTTCTTCTTCTTACGGCCCATGGCGGTGGTGCCTTCGACTTACGCAGAAAGGAGACGGCCAAGCTCTCCCTGAACCGCAACGCCCGCACCAACCTCCCTACCGAAGCGAGGAAGGCAGACACAAAATGGCCGCCACGCTCCCTCCTGGCGCCACCGCCTCCGAGCTCCCAGCCTGCACCGCGGCGCGGCGGGAGAGGCGTGCCCACGTGAAGGGTTCCCGGATGTGTCATCGTGCCTTGCGGCGGCGCTGCTGGGTGGCCATTTTGTGTCAGCCTTAGGCGGGGAGATGTGAGGGAGTTTGTTCCTCGCTTTATGTTTAGGGTCAAGAAGCGACTCATCTTGCCTAAGAAATCAGACTGCGTGAGAAGCTGGTATCTCTTAAACAGGGCACTACGTGCAATGGCTTGCTGGCCACTCTACATGTGGCAGAGCAGGGGGAGTCCAGCGGTCTGAGAACGTTGTAAAAACCAGACAGGTTGAACCTTCACTCTCCAGAGCTTCCCCGGCTCTGCTCTGTTACATTCTATTGGGGGTCTCTTTCTGTGTTAGATTCCTGAGCATTCTCGCGGCTTCCCAGATCTCAGTCCTGCCGCAGGCAACGGCTCCCCGGGCCGCGGGGCTTGTGTGCAAGGGCTGCCCGTTAGTTCCGAGGCTGAGCGGACAAATCCGCTGCTTTACCCTCGAGCGACTCAGCCTTTCGCAAACCGTCTCGCAGTGATTAATCCGCCAATTCACTCTCCTCCCCGCTGCCGGGGACCAGACGCGACTCAGAAGCGTGGGGACACATACTTAGGGCGGGGAGAAGCTGCAGCACAGCCCCCGCCGTACGCCCGCCCGCTCTCCCGCTGCCGTGCCGTGACTCCGGGGCGTGGAGCGCTGGGCGGCGAGCGCAGGGCCCAGAGCGGGCGGGCCGCGGCGGGAAGGAGGGCGCTGAGGCACGGCCCGGGCGGGGACAGAGGGCCACGTCCCTCGCGGCAGTAGCTCGGGCCGGGATGCTGCCGGCGCTGCCGGACGGCGATGAGCGGGAGCTGGAGAGCAGCGAGGAGGGCGGTGGCGCGGGCGAGGAGCGGCGGCCAGAGCGGCACGGCAGCACCTATCACAGTTTCTACGGTTACCGGAGCTGCAGGTGAGGGGACCGCTCCGACCGAGGCCTGGCCAGGCAGATGCGTGCTGGCTGCGCCCAGCGGGGAGCCAGTTTCCAGGCCTTGTCAGTTCCCAGCTTTAGTTTTTCCTCCCTTTCTTATAGGGGATTTCTCCCCCGTCCCGCCCCCCTCCCCCCGTAACATCCCGATGTCTTCATCCTGTTTTAAGACACCCGCGGGCCATACCTTTCCCGCTGCAGTCCCTTTTCCCTGTTCTGTGTGCTTAGGCTATACAGTCCATGGTTAAGAAAGGCTTGATTTTCAGATCCTCTCAGCAGGGAGCAGACAGTGGGGATGGCAGTCCCAGCAGCGCGGCGGCAGAGACACCCTCCACCGAAGACTTTAGGTAAAGCCAGCTGCAGAACGGCATCATTGCCTTTAACACCGTTTTACAGTGTTTGCCATATCGCTTTTAGGTGAATAGTACACTGAAATCCCTTCAAAACAAAAACCTCTCTGAAAGCATACTAAAATTCTTTGGGTGCCTTTTCTGGCATACCTGGGGAATGCTTACAACCACAGAGCTCAAATGATGGATTGAATGTGAACTAGCATCTTTAAGTTGGAACTGTTTTCTTCGCTTCTAATACTTGACATTTCCATATTGATTCGGATCTTCATGTAGGAAATAGAGAAATACAATTTATTTAAAAGTTTTAAATGGGCATCAGCTTTTTCCACAAGCTCTGTAACAGTTGTTGCTCTCTGTTGCAACTAAACAAACCTGAGAACAGAGACCCTGAGGAGTTCAGCATCAGCTGACACTACAGCTCCAGACTTCTGGTCTAGTGGACAAACCATTGACTATATTCCTGACAGGCCAGAAGTCACAGAGTGAGTCAGCTGTAAACCAGAGAGACCATAGTGGGTCGATCCCCTTCTAGAAGCAGGTAGTTCTGCACTTGTTCAGAGCAACAAAACAATAATGTTTGCTTTTTGCTAACCATTTCTAATTGTTTTTTAAAGCCTCTCTTTGCTGGACACCAACTTACCAGCTGAAGCAGAGACTGAATTGCGCAGTTTCATTGCCAAGCGCCTTACGAAAGGAGCCCTCTTTGAAGGAATGGGGAATGTAGCAACAGTGGGACTGAGGTAAATGAAAACAATTATTTGTGAATGAGAAACTGCAAGAGATATTTACAGTGCTCTGCATCTTGCCATCTACTGCTGCACTTAGGTTTTATCCTGATTCCACTTTCTCAAGTCTATTGCTACTGTTAATACCAGCTTTATGCAGTGGCATTTCCCTCTTTTTGGAGGTAACTTTGAGAAAAATATTGTAGTAAGCAAATTACTGTTTAAATAAAAAAAAAATTACTGCATGTGTTATGACTAATTACCTTTGAACTAATCTGATCACACCACAGAAGGAAAAAGGCTTAAGAGCTCTATTTATGACCATAGGAACCACCAGTGCTAGTGGGCAGGAATTCCTTACAGGAATCCCATATGTCTGCTCTTTGCTTCTATTTGTTGTGATGTATCTGTAACAAAGTAACTGTTTTGGGTTTCTCTCTCTCTCTGTATAGCATACCTGAATGTAAAGTTGGTTGTTATTACTGTCGTTTCCAACAAGAAAATCTTTCGGAAATGGCAACACTGGAATCAGACAGTGCTCCAGAATATGTCGTTTGTTTCTTAGGTGGCTCAGAGAAAGGTCTGGAACTATATCCTTACCTTTAACTTTCTTTATCTGTGTTGAGAGGAGGTTGATGTAAAAATTACATTCTCATTTTGTTCATTTACTACTTGGAATCAGCTGGTTTATGCACACTTTGTAGTAACTGCAATGTCGTTAACAGCCATACACTGGAAGGGAAGAATGCAGGTCTTAACTTTTGCAGCTTAGTTTCCTTAAGAAGGCACCTTCAGACTTGAGCTGGACAAATACATTCAAAGTCTGAAGATAAGCCTTGATTCGGAGGTAAGGCTTAACTTAATTTTTCTCAAGTTTTACACTATTTACACAAATTAATTACTAAGACAATCTAGAAGATTTATTCTCTAGAGACAAAACACTGTGAGAGGAACTTGACTGACTGTAGTGACAGTGAATTGCTATCAACCACACAGGTCAAAAGGAGGGGAAAAAAAAGGAGGAGGGCCTTTGTACCAGTCATAAATCTCTTAAAGGTTACTTGCAGTTAGATTCAGAGAGAAGAATGACTAATAAAAAGTAATGGTCTAGAGGAAAGTTATCAGTGTCCATCTGGATTCTTACCACTTCTGAATGTTATGGAAGGATTTTTAGTGGGTTTCTTGCCACAGTTTTTCTAATGAAAGCTGCATTTTAAGGCTCTGTTTCTTTCTGCCTGCTGTTGCATGGTATTTGCTCAGTATATACCATAATATTCTGTTTCTTAAAATGCAAAGCCTTTAATTGCTGATACTCCACATAAGTGTGGCTTTAAATGTCAGACTCATTAGTTTACTGTGGTTTGAAACCAAGGCTCTGACATACAAATATCTTAAGCTGTGCACACCATTAGTAGGCTTCAATTTGTGTAGAAATGTAATTTATAAGTTAAAGTCTGAATGTTTCAACTTGTTACGGCAGAAAACCTTGGAGACCTTTGTTAAACCCTACTTGAGGAGCTGGTTTGGGAATGCCGTATGCCCTATTCAGAGGGTGGTGCAGCTCTTCCAGGAGAAACTGGCCTTCCTCTTACATGCTGTAAGTATAGTTCAAACTGGGTAACTCAGAATGCATCACAATCTCAGTGACTCCCAACATGTTTAAAACATTTCCTGTATTTGCTTTTCTAACCAGGAGTAAAGGAGGAATATGTTTTGTTGCTGTTGTTTGTTTTTCTTTTTAATTCAGTGCAAGTACTTTTCCAATGTTTTCTTGCTAAGAAACCACATAGCAATTTCTTCTGCCAATTTTTATAGTTAGCTCATTTTATGTTACAGAGTAGTGTCCAAGTTTAAATAAAAAGAGAAAATTAGGAACAGCCTGGGAAAGCTGTCCCTGCTATAATTCCTCTGAACCAAAAAGGATGTGTTGTAGATATGCCTCATGTTATTCACTGGAAATTAATCCTTGCTTTAGTCCCAGAGTTTGAGGAGGTAGAGTAAAACTGCTATATTGCTACTCAATGCAAACCCAGCTGCAATGGCTGCAAATGGAGTTTTCCCCTGGCCTTTTCTCTTTCTCTGGAAATAAAATGTTTAAAGTACCACTTCATGTATTTATTACTATTAGCTAAAATGTAGCAAGTTGCATCTAGGTATTTTTTTTCTTTTTCTTTTTTTTTTTTTTCCAGGCTTTGAGTTATACTCCTGTGGAAGTGAAAAATGCAGATGAAAAAACAGAAAAAGACATTAGCAGGTAAAGATGCTTTGAGACCAACCCATGAGTAACTTGGCTTTTCTGCATGACAGCCTCCTGTTGCTGCTTTTCAGGAACTGTAAAGCAGCAAGCAATTCACCAGACTTTCTTGTGTCAGGTTTCTGGCAGCTGCCAGCCTTCAAGGACTTGTTCAGGAAGGCACAATGACTTCCTTGTGTATTGCCATGACTGAGGAACAGCACAAGTCAATGATTATAGACTGCAGTGGACCTCAGCCTCAGCTGCATAATGCAGGTGAGATTACAACTGTGAATATTTCTTCCTGTTAGGCACTTGTATCCCTCAGCTGCTGAGAAGTTAGCTGAGGATATAATATGCAGCACTCTTCTCCCAGGCAACCAGCACCAGAACAAGGGGACACAGTCTCAAGCTGCACCAGGGGAGGTTTAGACTGAGGTGAGGAGAAAGTTCTTCACCGAGCGAGTCGTTTGTCATTGGAATGTGCTGCCCAGGGAGGTGGTGGAGTCACCATCCCTGGAGGCATTCAAGAGGGGATTGGACGTGGCACTTGGTGCCATGGTCTAGGCATGGGGTCTGTGTTGATAGGTTGGACTCGATGATCCTCGAGGTCTCTTCCAACCTTAGTTATACTGTGATACTGTGATAGGTTCATGCCCATGAAGCTCTGGCTGCCAGCTAGAAGACCTGTTTATCTGTGAGGGAGCAGAGTAGTTTGTTTAACCAAACACACTGAACTCTGGTTTGAAAAGGGCTGATGATAAAATCCAGTGTGTTTAGTTTGCAGACTGTGAAGCTGTGACTTGTACACTCCAGGCAGCTGCAAAACTGCTTTTTTATCTGTTGTACTTTTGACAGATGCTGTGAGAAGGGATTCAACAATCATGTAATGATTTAGTATCCTGTAATTACCATGTGGCATTTGCTTTTCTTTTTGATGTGTGTGGTTTTCCTTAAAACTTATTTTCTGGCCCAGCTATGCTACTATCAATTATATGAGAGATGAAACTTGGCAAGTGCAGCTATATATTTGCTTGAGCTCATTCACTTCTTCTCACCTCTCCTTTGTGTTGCTGAACACCTAACAGGAAGCAACAGATTCTGTGAGGACTGGATGCACGCTTTTGTGAATGGTGCCGAAGGAGGAAACCCATTTCTCTTCCGGCAGATTTTGGAAAACTTCAAACTGAAGGTATCTGTTCACACACCTTAAAGACTTGAAGAAGACATCAGGGTTACTGAGCGAGTAAATACTCTTTTTTGCAGCAAAGTTTTAGGTTATTTATGATCTCTTAAACTCTGAAGTTTTAAGTTGAAGCCTAGCTCCCTGTAGCTGACCAGACCAGAATCTAAAGTAGTGTGAAAGTTTGCTCAGTGAGTGCTCCAAAGGCCTTTTCTCAGATTTAAAAACCAAAAAAACAACCACACCACACTTTTTTTTGTTCCCCCCCTTAAAACACCATTAATTTGAGCTCTGCAGACAATATCTTGCAACTTGTAACATAGATGCGGTAGTTGATACTTCTTAGGTGGTTTGTGAGAACAGAAGTCTTGCTACAGGTTTGGACATAGTACATTGCGTGTCCACACACTCGACATCATTACAGTAATTTGTTCCTAACATCTAATCTAAATCTCTAATTTCAAACCATTGCTCCCTATTCTATCAGTGCAGGCCTTTGTAAACAGCCCCTCTACAGCTGCCTTGTAGCATCCTTCAGGTACTAGAAGGCTGTTACTAGGAGTCCCCAAAGCCTTCTCTTCTCCAAGCTGAACAACCCCGGCTCCCTCATCCCATAACATGATAATAAGCATCAAAAGCAGCAGTCAATTCTTCAGTTGGTCTTGAGTAGCAATATAAAATTCCTATTGGAAAAGCTTTGGTTTCTGCTGCTATTCTTCCTTTGCTCTCCCCCCTGATGGCAAGTTTCCTGTGCACATGGGAGGGTAAGAGAATGCTTCATTACTCTTTTCCCAGGCTATCCAAGATATTAACAACCTGAAGCGGTTCATCCGGCAGGCTGAAATGAACCACTATGCCCTGTTCAAGTGTTATATGTTCCTGAAGAACTGTGGCAGTGGAGACATCCTCCTGAAGATTGTCAAAGTGGAACATGCAGAAATGCCAGAAGCCAGAAATGTAGTGACCGTCCTTGAGGAATTCATGAGAGAAACATCAGTGGCTTAACACTATCTTAATTATTCTGTACTCGTTTGAGGGTATTGTGTAGATCATTGATTTCTTCTGTGCAGCTTACTTTCACTATGGCAGGATTTTAGATTTATATTTAAAAGTATTCCCTAAGTGGCAGCTTCCTCTGCCTTTTTTTTTTTTAAGGGAAGGCAGTGGTGAGCTTTTTTTAATGTGTAAAATACCAGATCACACAAACACCTGCATGCTTTTCTGTGCTTCCCAGAGTCTCCAAATGACTTGTTTCTTTCCTGAGCAAATTATGACATCTGGGTTTTGCAGGCATTGCATTAAATAACCCCCCCAGATCCCTTGCCTAGCAAGCCTTTCGGGGTTTTAAATATTTTAAATACTGTTGACAGGATCATGTTGGATCACTGAGATTGGGTTACTTTGGTTTTATTGTAAAAAGAAGAGGAAAGATCTGGATGTTCATTAATCATATTAATTAGATGAATTAGTGATATGAATTAATCATATTTATCTAAGAGAATCTAGGGAACAGGTTTGTACGTAATTTCAAACTAGCAGTTTGTTCTGCTGTGACTAGGTAAAGAAGTTGTTAATTGATAGGTGCCACTGGATGCCACGTTTAATTCCAAGGCTGTTTGATTAATTCCATTCTTTAGTAGTTTGTGTTGTGATGGAGACCTTCTTTGTGTGTTCTTACCACCCATTTTGTATTACTGTAAATAATCAGAAGTTTTTCAGCTGTGGAGAATTAAAGCTGAATAATCTAAAAGATTAAATATTAACTTTAAATTAATAGAAAATTCTTCAGAAATTGAAGTAAACTAAGTTTGCAGGTTAATTATCCAGATTTTAAACCAATTTGTATTTCTGCAATGAATTCTTACCCACATCATAGGACATTTAGACAGCAGCGTACTTGAAGAACATCTTTGGCTGAAGCTGGAATCAAAAGTCAGGAGGCCTCTGAGTGGCCATGTACACAAGGACTGGTTTTGCAATACAAAGCCTAAGCTGGTTCGGTATCCTTGTTACATCTCATGGAGAAATAAAGCAGCAGTTCACTCTCTCTCTCCCTTATCTTTTAGATAGGCATTAAAATGAGTTATCAGTGTCATTATTAAAAGATTAAACTGCAGAGCTGAAACCCAATTGTTCTGTTGTTAAGTACTGAGTTACAGAATCAGAGCATGGTAGAGTTTGGAAGGGACCTTGAAAGATCATCATGTCCAACCCTCCTGCCAAAGCAGGATCACCTAGAGCAGGTCACACAGGAATGCACCCATGTGGGGATTGAATATGCCACACATCCAGGTGGGCTTGGAATGTCTCCAGAGAAGAAGACTCCACAACCTCTCTGGGCAGTCTGCTTCTCCTGACACTGCCCTGCACATCTTTATCAGCAGGAATGAGGGCAGCCCTTGGGTTCCTCTGCTCCAAGCTCAAGAGCCCTCAGCTCCCTCAGCCTGTCCTCACAGGGAGATGTTCCACTGCCTGCAGCATCTTTGTGGCTCTGTGCTGGACTCTTTCAAGCAGTGTTAACTGTAGGCAAACTTAAAAACCTCTCTTTGGAAGCTTTCCATTTTTCTTTTTTTTGTGTGTGATGTAGAACAACTCTCTTTTTTTCTTTTTTTTTAAAAAGAACAAAACCAGAAAAAAAAACACCACAAAAAAAATTTAATGGATTCTGCACTCAAATAATATTGTTACAGCAAAAATATACACAATGTCCACAATACAAAAATATTTGGAACAGTACCAGAGCATCTTACCTTGCAAATATCATTTTGTTCTCCTAGCCCTTAACAGGGAAGTACCATTTGCTCAATTTTTTTAAGGCAGAAAATTACATTGTTTAGTGCTTTGTGTTTAACACTTGGATGTGTTGTTAGCATCAGTGGCATAAGCAAGAGAAAAGCTGCATAAATCTGGTTTTATTTGCAAACTAAACAGTCACTGCGGGGGAGGCAGGAGACAGGCAGTGACTGACGTGTCTATTAAGCTCACTGAAAGTGAAGCTGCTTTTGCTACTTAAGCCTGACCTGGGGAATGTTTTGTGCTCTTGTGTTGGAAAGTACCCTGAAATCTAAATTTTCTCTACTACTGGCATTTCAGAAATACTTCATTAGAAAGCCTTTCCCCAGTTAAAAGCCAGTAATTAATGGTGACATTAAAACTACATTTACCTTTAAACAAGCTTGGTGTCTGTCTGAGGTGTGATTCTTCCTTTACAGAGCCACAAAATGCACTGTTTTCCTCTACAACCAGCTCTCAGCATCAGTGTCTGCAGGAGGAATTCTGGAGTCATATCACAGAGCACTATAGTGCAGCCAGCAGCCACTACTATAAAAGAAACCAAACAGCAACAATATTCAGAGAGGCTAAAACCCCACAGCCTTTGTTCTCTAGATCCCAGTTTGCCTCCAGAGATTGCTGGTGTTGGACTGCATCCATATTTCCATTCCACTCTGGGTAAAGCCAGTGGATGGTATTTCCAAAGTGGTTGAGCTGAGCTTGGATCTATGTAAACAGATAGATTGGGAGCTCTTTACTCACTGAAGTATGTGTGAAAGTCCTGCCCATGATCCTGTGAGACTAAATATTGGCACAAACCAGCAGCTGTCTTGTGAAGTTAGCAGATCATTGGGTTTTTTTAGTACCAGCTCTAAATGTGGCAGATTCCATCCTTCACATCCCAGTTCAAATCAAACCTATCTTATCTGATTAAAACACACAGTCAGTATAGTCCATCAGAAGGAGCAGGGTCTTGGGATACAGAACCCTGAGCTTTATTTTTACTCCAGCAGTCTCAGGCAATGATATTTTCTCTGGCCTTCCCTGTTGCTCAAAAACATCCTTCTGCTAAAGCAGCAAGTAGTGAAAGATCACAACATGCCACTTAAGTGCTAGGATTCCTCATCAACTGATGGCGGGAAAGTGACAAGAGATGTTAAGAACTCAATAAAAATAAATGCATTAGCATTTTTAGGACTCCTCTCCACCTCACTCAGAGACTGTCTCTGGTGAGCTCCTCTCCCATCACTCCATTACGATCCTGCTCCTCCTTCCTGTATTATTCCTGATGTACGCAAAATTAATCCCTACCTGCCTCCAAGCATCTAGGAATAAAAGGTGAAATTTGCAAGACCTCCTGTGGACTTTGATCTACCTGGTTCTCCTCCTTCTTCCCCACAGTGTCTGGGCTACTTCTCCCATCTCTCCTCGGGGATGAGAGATCAGCAAGAGGCTGGGAGCCAGACCCTTGGGTGCTGTTGCTGTGCTGCCAGCAGATGTCCCTGAAGGAGCTCTGCAGCCAGCACCCCAGGCTCTCCCAGTCTGCATCGCTACTTCCCACACCCCCCCTCACGGGACCAGTGCTGCAATACTTACTAAATCGGAAGTCCTGCAAAAAACAGCTTTTTTTCTCCAGGTGTTATGTCCTCACTCAAAGACACAAGTGTGAAATAGCTTCCTCGAATGTGCTCTGTTCAGAGCTGTACACTGATAACAACAGTCCTTGCCTTCTGCTCTAGTGCTGCACCTCTGTAAGGTTCAATAGATTCCCATTTTGTCCCACTGATGTAAAATCCTGGCAGCAGCTGAAAAGAAAAAAAAACCCAAAACAATCACCAAACCCAGTCCCTCAGTGGATGGCTCCTTCAGGAACATGTTCCTGTCTGTGACTAGTTGGAACCACAAATGAGCAGGATGGAGAATATTACATCTCTGCCACAAGCCAGCAGCTTCAAGGACATCTAGAGGTAAAAGAAAAGCTCTGTGGTGCTGCAGCACTGTAGCACTCCTGGGTGCATTAGAAAACAACACAATCAGATTTCCTGATACTCTGTAAAAACAGAAGTTTTCACAGTGTAATTTTAGTGATTAAAAATATACATGTATTCTAAAAGCTTCAGCACTTTGTGCTGTTCCTGACTCCATGAGCTGAGAGACTTGTAGCAGACAACAGGGTCTTCGTGTACAACCTACACTGTGGATAGAGAGAGATTTCAGCTCTGGTGAACAGGAATGTGAGAGGGTTTCATTTCATCACCCACAATAAATCTAGCACTGCTTTAAAGCCTGGCCCTTCTGATCCCCAGGGTTGCTTGTAGAGTTGCTCAGACAGGGAATAGGGACGTGGAAGTCAGAAAGATGAATGACAGTTTAAAAGAACAAGGCATAAGCTCAACCTCAGAGAAGTTTTCAACCAGTTCATATAAACTGTGCTCATCTACACATAAAGGAGCAAAGAAATGTGCCTGGATTAGTCTGTTCAGCTCCCTCCTGCTCCTGAGTATAGGCAAAGATGTGTTAGACAGGCTCAGGCTGATGAAGAACCTGGTGACCCTCAAACTTGTAGCTTGCTGCTTCATCTTAGAGCACATCATTAGCAGGCACAGAAACCTTCCTTGGGGAGAACCTGATGGGTCCTAAGGAGATTTCCATTGAGAAACCAAAAGTAAAAGTTGGTGCATACTGCACTTTGGAAAAGTCTAGGCAAAATATTCTTGGTGATTTAAATTTTCTACCAGAATTTTCAGTTTTCCTAAAACTTCCAAGGGAACTCCCATCTCTGCTCACCTCTGCTTTAAAGGCATCTGTAATCAGAAAGGCTGAGAAATAGGTGAGGAAAGGAACATCCTCCTTACATGTTAGCCATGCTTCTGGCAGTGTTCTCCTTGTTCCCCACTCTCCAAGGAGATGATCTGCACTGCTACAAGACACACTGGGAAAGCTCCTGAAACAGTCCATGGAAACTCTCATGACTGCTTTGATCTGGACCCAAACTACAGAAGTATAATGGCACAGGGAACCAATCTCCTTCTCAAAATTAACAGAGCTCTAACCCTTAACCCTTCCTCTTGTTCATTGATCTGAGGGCCCTCATGGAGCCATGCAGAACAACAGAGTTGCCTTAAGAGATGCCATTTCTGTGCACATGGATGGCAAAATTGGTTTCTTTTGCACATAAGCCTCATCCAGGCTATAGAAACACTTCCCCCCTCCTCCCTTTCCCCGAGGCAACATGAGGTTTACTGGTGCATACTGTTGGAGCAGAACTTCACCCTTCTAGCAGAGAGATTTTTCCCTTATAAGAGGCAAAAACGGGGGCACAGCTGATTAGCACTTGTGAATGTCCTCTCTAGAAAGACAGACTCCTACCAGTTGGTGGTATCATCTGGCAGCACCAATAACAAAGCTGAGAGAATAAAGCCCATGACACAAGTGTCTGGCTAGAGAGCAAACCCAACTGCTGCAGTGCCTGTGAGATGTGGTATGGAAGGCTCTGGTGGCTGTTGCCTGGGCATCAGTATGCAAACAGGAAAAAGGAAGAAAGGAGCTAGCCTAGAGAGACTCCAGGCTGTCAAAAACTAGGTGAGTAAAGAGGAGAGAAAAGGAGGGCATCCACATTTCTGGATTGTATTTTGGCAGCTCTCTGAAGCGACAAGCAAAATAATGTAAGCACCTTACAGAGGAGGGTACCAGCACTGCTTGTGCTAGAGGTGCTCCAGTCTGGTCCCTAGGTTGGTGCAGGCAACTGCATGGACTGTGCTACAGACCAGTTACAGACTGCTACTACCTGGGTTTGACCAGTGTTAGAGAAAAAGGCATCATTACAAACAGCTGCTGCTTGGAGATCCTGGATGTCCACTGCCTGGGGAAGAGGCCTCCTCAGAATTCAGCAGTCACTCCTAAAGCAGCTTTCTTGGTTTCACAATGTTCACTGTAGCACCTTTCACTGCCTACAACCTGATTTAACTCCACTGACTGCAGTGGACAGATTTGGCCCCAAATGGACTTTATGGCTGTAAAGACTGGACAGTTTCCACCCCATGCTGCTATGGGTGACCCTGATCCCATATTTCTAGTCAGAACTTGCTGGAGGGCTTGAGCTCCTTGCTAGGAGCTCACTGCAGGACAGGTGTTAGATCAGCATGGCCAGACAGAAAGTGAGAAGAAAACAGCACCTGATGACTGATAAAAACACAATGGAACATTTGCCTTCCTTTTCTCCATCCCTCAAAAAGGAAACCCCAGCCACCCCCTCTAGCCACAGCAGGCTGGGTGAGTGGGGAATAATTAATTAAAATCAAGTGAAACATGAACAGTAAATGTCACCTCTGGCTGGGTGTTCACAACACTCTCAGAGTTCCTAAGGTTTATAGTGCAATTTCATTTGACCTGTAGATGAAAACCAGTCTCCATCACTTTGGGTGACCAAGTTCTGCCGATTCCTTTGAAAGATGCATAAGACAGGTTTCACCATAGGCTAAAATATCTTAGGAACTATTCAAGTAATTGGATAGTGGCACTGGTGTGGCTGAACAGTCAGATGTGTTCACAGAAACCAAACCCAAGCTGCCTTGTGAGTACCATCTGAGTAAATGTCTGCTCTTGTTTCCCTTTCAGTGTTCAGCAACATTGTTCAACAACTGGCCCTAATTCCAGCACTGCCCTGGAATGTACAAATATCTCTTACAAAACATTGATGTGTGCTAACAAACCAAGTGATAAGTGCTCAGGTAAAGGCTGCCCAGTGGGAGCCCTGACAGTGGAGAAACTGCAGGGTCCAGGCCAGCCAGTGCTACCTGAAAGATTTGTGAACTGCTCAGCCCATCTCTTCATGAGATCTTTAAGCATCTCCTCCAGCTCATGCCTGTGTTCAAAAGAATCATCCTCCCTTAATTTAAATATAAAAATAGATCCTCCATCTTCACTCATTTAACACAGCTGACAGATGACTTCCACTCTCCAGTTTTCTGTCCCATGTTCTCAAGGAGGGGGAGGTAGCTTTAGATCCAACAGGCTGTAGGCAAAAATATTCCAGAAGATGGCAAACAGGACAAAAATTACATAAATAGAAAGGAAGATCCACCATAAAGTCTGATCTTGGAGTCTCTGCTCATAGTTCCTCAGGATGATGACACCAAGGGTGATTCCAACCATCACTCCTCCCAGGTGAGCCATGAAGCTGGGGTGGGGACATGGTGGGTAGGCGGAGGGGTGGAACCGCAGCCACACAGCTCTTCCAAATTCAAAGCTCACTGAAACAAAGAGAGAAAAAGAAATTAATAATCTGGGTCTATTCCTTCTTAAGTCCATCTTGCAGGTAGCACTCCAACCCTGAAGAGATGGAGAGGGAGAAGCTGCCTTGTGCAGTGAGCATTGGGAAGCTGGGAGGCCATGGCTACGTAAGGGCTGAAGCATACAGGCTTGAGATCTCCCCAGGGGCTGGCAAATGGTCTGGATCCCTGGGAGTGTAGGAGTATAGATAGGTGGGGGGGATAATGGACTTCACAAATAATTACCAAACCCATAAACAACAACAAAAACAAACCCCAAACACAACAACAAAAAAACAGAGTTAGGCTATGAAGACAATTGTCTGTGATGAATACATGGCCCAGCTTCTCCTATCATGGCATCCTGGGGACATGGCTGGAAGGTCACTCATCCACGAGTATATAATGCTATTGCTGTTCCAAATAAGATGGGAAGTGCTCTAGGAAACCCAAGTATTTTCATCAGAAATTTCTGGTTTGTGAATTCAAAGATGAGATATTAAAGTCCCAGATCTTCACAACTGCCACAAGCTACAGTTGCTGGCTACCAACAAATCCTCATTTACAAATGCTTGTGTTGAAAACCCAGACCTGCATTTGAGAGAGGTGTGTTTTTTGCTGCCAGAAGGTCCAGCTGCAAGTTCCTACCAAATCTGCTGCAAAGTCAAAACTCTGAATCAGCATCAACTCTTGTGACAAGGACAAAGAGAACAGGACTCTGTGTGTGCCAAGTATGGCATGGTACTTACTACAGATCAAGGCAACAGCCATGCGCAGCAGTTTGAATTGGCACTTCATTCCCGACCAGTTCTGGAAAGTAGACAAGGAACACAGTGACTAGCATGCAGACCTGGAGGGATTTGAAATTCAGACCCACACTGGAAGAGTTTCAAAGATGATCATCCCTTGAAACAAACCTCTTTCACTCCCTTTGCCATGCCTGGCTGTGAACTTCCACTCATCACATGCAACACAGATCAGTCAGACCCAGAGGCCACAAGCATGAAGGACACATTGCAGAAAGGTCCAAGTCGTGGACAGTCCATAACTTTGCCTGGCAGTCTTGCTGGTGTGGCATGGCCCTTGAATGGCCCTGCCACTCTCTGTTCTTCAGATGCCACTCAACAGCCACTTAACTGTCCTAATTTGGACAACAGCCCCCCAGCCCCACCACCAGCTCATTTACACTCCAAAACCCTTGAAGACAGCAAAGGAGACCTATTCAGCCCAGGAAAACACTCACTGCCCCACTCCCAGCTGCCACAAAGGCTGCCTGCTGCAGCACCATTGCAAGTGCAACCAGACCTCCCTGCACACCAACATTAAACACATGGTTTTCTTTCAGGCCTGACACAAGTCCCACCACACACACGTTTTCCAGCACTCATACAACAGAGTTTCTGTCTCTGCTGCAGCCAACCCACATTATCTCCCCACTCTGGGCCAGGGAAGGAGGCATTGCCATCATTTTTAGGTTATTCTGCTCTGACATGTCCTGCTCACTGCAGGAGGTTGGGTTAGATGACCTTTAAAGGTCCCTTCCAACCCAAAGCATCCTCTGTTTCTGTGACATTGCTGGTACAGGACAGACACACAACTTTGTACCACCACACGAATCTGCTCTCAGCAAAGCTGGATTTGTCTAGCTGTCAGCTCAGGAGTCACCCAAGCAGACAGATAGACTGGGCTTTGCCACCACCTAGCTGAGGACCTTGGATGAGGTCCTGCATCCAGGTCCTGGAGGAGTGACACTGCTGGCATTTACTTACCCTTGTGAAGTATTTCATTAGGTGAAAGAGCAACAAGATGCACACATGGCCCAGGGCTCAGCATCAGTCTGGCTTTTACAAATGGAGATAGTGGATGTTCTGCACACATATCCAAGCACCAGTTTCCTTGGTGCACACAGACAGAAACAGGTCTGCAACCTCTGCAGAACCAATCAGCTCCTCCTTTTTCAAACACTTGGCAGCCCTTGCAAGGAAAGCTGATAGCCTGGTATATACTAATAAACCTTGGATTACCAATATCTTTGACTTCTCCTGGCAGGCTGCCAATCATCAGGGTACCAAGCCACCTACTGCAGTGTAACATTTCTATCCCAGGACCAAACACTTAGACAGACTCTCAATAGGGGCAAGCAACAGCTGGGTTAGGCTCTATTTCCAGTCCTTTTGGGCCATCAGACCTGGTTCACCTTCAGAGAGGTTAGGCAGTAATTCTTGTACTCACCATGACTATATTGGCCAAGTGAGCTGAGACAAGGGCATACACACCTCCAGAGGAGCCCACCACAGGTGCAGTCATATCAGCTACTGACACTGCCAGGGATCCTGGGGGAAAGAACAAGGCTTTGTGACATTTGCCAGCCAAATAAATGCTCTCCCTGCTCCTGCCTGGTTAGTGCTAATTGCTGCAGGTCAGTAATGTGCAGATAAAGGAGGGAGAGAATCAATTGCCTTGTGAAGCAAACTCACTGCCAAGACAGTGACTGATGATTCTTCTGCATCTACTTTAAAAGCAGCCAAGCAAGGCTTGGGACAGGCCTGTCTTCAAATCTAAGCTGCAAAAAGGCACTTACACCACAATTACAACAAGAAGGAAGCAGGAGACAGAAAAATGTATGTCTTATTCACCTGGAGATAAACTAGCAGTATCTCCCATACTGGCAAGACAAATACTTGCAGGGTGAGAAGGAAGTGTGGGCTTGTAGCCAAGTACAACCTTCTGATCAAAGCACAGCCTGCTACCTGCAAAATTTCAGAGTAAAACTAGCTACAAATAACCTGGATGGAGGCAGGAAACATAGGACAGCAAAATGACAGGTCAGTCACATAAAGGCACCTCTAATAACAATACATCCAAACATAGACCTCTTATTCCAGCTGGAGGCTTGGATCTCCCAAAGCTCCTTTCACCACAATCCTTAATCGTAATTTTCACATTGCTGATGCAAATGGTAAGACAAAGGCAGACCTGGTGTCACAAGGCAGGGAGATAATGAAGGTCTTTGTGGTGAGCAGGAACAGAAAAAGACACAATGGCAAGTCTTGAGAGAATCCTTGGCAGTACAGAATCTAACAAACAACTTTGTTAATTGCTCAGCAGATTCTGGGTCAAGAAAGTGCTGAGGTTCCACCAGCCAACACTACTGATAGCTCCCTCCCTCACTGCATGGCCCTGAGACTTCTCAGCTCTTACACACTGCTGTAAAGGAAAAAGTTAATGAGAGGTTTGGTCACATTTGTAGCTCCATCCTGCACTGAGGGAAGGTTTTGCTTTCCTTTTGGCACTTTCTTTCACAAATAGGTCATGAGGTGTGAAAGGTGAGTCTGTGAGGGTGTGGCAAATTGAGAAAAAAATTAGATCATTTATATAGCAGAAAGGATCCTGTAGTACTAGGTGGGCTAGTGAGCCTCCCTCAGGTACTAGTTAATGGCTTTCAGAGCTTTGGGCATTCAGCCTAGCCCAAGTAAAACCTGCCTCTGCTCCTGGGGCCCCTGCCAGCAAGTCCATGGCCTGAGGAATCTGAGAGGCAGCTGGCAACTGGCAGTGCTCACTTGGACTGAAGAGCAGCAGATTTGGTGCTTGCTGCTTGGCTCACCTGGCACAGAGGTGTGATGTGTACATACACATCAGTGAAGCCCCAGGGTTCGGTAGATGGATCTGTGTGGAAAAGCTGTGCCTGGAAAGTTACAGGCTGGAGGCCACTTCAGTGCTTATTCAACTAACAGGCAAGGGACGGTGGAACTGGTCTGCTCCTTCCTTTCTCTGCATTAAATAGCACGGTGTTTGTCTAGTCCTGTGTCCTAGTCCAACTATTGTTTCTAGAGTCTCTCTACTGGAATTGAGGATTTATAGCATCCAGTGCAGCTCATTTTACAAAGGCTTTATCTGCTCATTATGAAAAAAATAAAATTATGTAGCTGGTGAAAAAAAAAAATCATCACCCTAAGTCTTGACCTAAGGCACTCAGCCGTTGTCTGAGTTCCACTGTGAAGCCTTTGGCTGTTCTCACACACTCCCTCTGTTTTAATTAGATGTTGATCTGTTGTCAGCTAACTTTCATCATCTCCAAACTGCTGCAAATGCCAAACATAAATAAAAGTAACACAGCACAAACCAAAAATCAATCAAACTCCGTGGCTTCATGATTAAATGAACTTCCAGATTGCTGTGCACTGCTCACAACCTACAACCAAACACATGTTGCTTACTCAGGCTGTAGAAAGCAGACAGCAGAGGGCAAATGGGGGAAGAACTGGCACAGGACCTGGAAAATAAAGACTCTTCATGCAGGGTTGCCTGTGATGCCACCTGTCTTTCAGGCCTCCATGGAAGATGAGGAAAGGAACAGCATGACCTCTACATGCAAGCAGACCATCTAAAGCAAGGCTGTGCTAAAGCAACAGGTTTTTGGTGCCTTCTTTTTATCAGGTTTCCTAAATGGAGCCTGTGGCTGCTTAGATGTCAGATTGTAGTAGATTTCCCACTTCCAGCCTCCCAAAGTATTTACATGCACAGAAGATTAGTGGCTGCTCTTCTCCTACACCCAAATGTCACAAAACATTGCTCCTACACAAAAGCTAGCCCAGACCTCCATCTGGGGCATCCAGAGGTGTCACCTACCTGCCACAACTCCAGCAACGTACACAAAGCTGATCCTTGCAGCTCCATGCACCATTTCCAGAGGAACCCCAACCAAGAGCTGAAGGACAACATTGAGTCCAAGATGTTCTATCCTGTGGCAAGGAAAAACAACAGTTGTCCTCTTTTCTAACTGTTTGCTTCTCTTCTCTACCCCTGAGACAGAGATACCTTGGAAAAGAGATCAGATAGCACCTGCTTCACAAAGGCAGATGGTAACAGTGGGAAAAACAGTGGTTCCTGACAAAGAGAGACTAAGAGCTGTGATGTTTCTTCCCTGCTTGCTGCTTGTTAACTTTTTCAGATCCACTCAGGTCCTTTCAGGGAAAGACCTCATAGTATACTGCATTCTTAATGGACTTTTTTGTCTTTTCTTTTTTTGATTGAAGAGGTTAAATGACTTGTCTAAAAAAGCAGCAAGATGGCAGCAAAGCCTGGAACAGAAGTCAGAAACATGACCTGCTCCTGTTTTCTTCTCTCCTAATGATGCAGCCTTCCCTGCACATACATCACCACCACAATGGGAAGCAGATATTAAGTCAAGAGCAAGGCAAGCCTAGCAGTCCCAGGACAGTTGCCATTCCCTTGTGACACATAATGCCACTTTGCTGTTTGTGCCATCTGACATTCACCCTTTGTTGTGATCATGGTCAGAATGGGAAGCAGAGGGCTTTTTTATGCCAAATGAGACACAAAGTGTGCTCACTGAAGCTCTCTGTTCACTTGCCCTTGTTCCCTTTACAAGCAGTAGCAAAACTCCTGCTGAACACAATGGGAAAAGCTGGGCTGAGACCAGGTTTGGAGAAAACCCCACAGTGCACATTGTGCAGGGCCTCTTGCAGCCTAGAGGTAGAGAGTCTGACAGCTAAGATGTGTGTGTGTGTGGTAAAGACTCCAGTGCAGCAGTTCTCTCCTGTGCTGAATCAATCGTTTCAGAGAAAGTTCTTTGTTGCTTTAATCAATAGTGCTCAACAAAACTGTCTTGCTGCTTTTCAAAGCTCTATACAAACATTTACTCATCCTTTGCCATCTGCAGGTTGTTCCAGTGAGGTAATAACAGCAACAGGCCCTTCTCTACACCATGCTAGTCTCTGAGATTTACCCTGGGCTCACAGGGCTGTGACCTTTCTGAAAGGCCATGTCACAGTGCACCCAGGGATACAGTTTTCTGCATGAACAGTGCCAGAAGCTCCTCAGGTGGACCTAAACAACCCAGTGGCATCCTTAGCGCAGAAGGCTACCATCTCTGGGGGGGGAAGAGTGCAAAGCAGCCACTACATGAAACATCCTATTTCCTAGAGGAAAAGGATTGCTCACAGCCAGCCACTAGCAATCTTTGCTTTAAGATCTCTGCATCTTCCTTGCTTTGGGCTTTCTTCACGTTTCCATAGTAATTTCCCACCTCTAGCAGAGAGCAACACTGATGGTGAGATGCAGTAATGACAGAACAAAATTTGAAGCTGGATTGGAGAAAATGATGCTGCAGGAAACAAGTCCTTTCCAGACACCTTAAAGGCTTTGCTTTCACGATTTCTCTCTAAGGATAAATTTCTCTCAGCTCTGCAATTTGTCATCATGGGAAACTGCTGCACGTGGCTGAGGGTGGTTTATTACCTTGCTCAAGACTTTTGAAGCCACCAGGCATGGACATAATGCTGGCACTTGTTCTGATCCTTCATGCTCACAGAACCTAGGAACTAAGTTAGGAACAACCAGCAAAGGTCACACTGAGATCACAGAAAAGAGTCAAAGCACCCCAGTGACCTTTTGCTGAGGGGAGGAAGCAGCTTTGGCCAACACAGTCAACGTCATGAGGTGGCACCTGACACTTTCACACAAAACACTGGCTCTTAGTTTTCAAAGGAAGCTTTTGTAGGAGCTCGGCAAAGTTTATCCTAGACTCTGAAGTAACTGCTCTGATTCACAGCTATCTTAAAGGACTTTTCAGGAGCAACCCCATTCAGTTCTCCTCCCTTCCATGCTAAGAGCTTTGAAGGCTCCACAGTCAATAAGCACCCATAAAATATAATTAGCCTTTGCCGGTGCTGAATGTGTCATTCTTGAAATGACAATTTCATTGATTTATTGAAGACCACTCTCCTTCTCTGGGACCAAATAAATGGGGCAGAGCATCAATGCAAGTCATTAGTTTTGGCAGTGTTACAAATGCGTGGGCCCCAGATAATCAACGTCTGCTCTCCATGAAAGCAGGAGGGCAGATTTACAACTTTGCCTTTTCAGCCCTTTACAAAGCTCCCTCCAGCAGGACCAACACACAGTCCATGCATTTTTTGAATCTTTCTAGTGGCACAGCCAGCCAAGCCCTAGCAACTGCAGTCTTCTCGGACACCTTCTGGCTGTCACTTGCTCTTCAGTAAAGCAGCCCGAGTGCACCAAAGGAAGGAGCAGCCCACATTATCATTTCAAAGTCTCAGCTGGAAGCAGACTAACAATAGACCCCGTGGCATTGTGTTAGTCTCTCATTTGAAAACGAGAGGAGAGTGATGGGCTTCCACTAACAAACGTTATTACCTTTCCAAGATTTATCTCTTCTCTCGGTAAGAAAGGAGCTTAGCACACAGAACTTAGCAATAAATGAACATTTAGCCTAACTCCAGATACTGCAGCTAAATCATGGGGTTTATTGTTCCAGCAGGGCTCTCCATTCTTTAGAAGGCTAGGTAACTAAAGAGCTTGGAATCCATCACAAAAACAATGAGTCTCCTGCACACCACCTTCCTCACTCTTCATCTCTGAGCCTGCCACAGACAGGAAATAAACCTGAGAGATTTTTCGGTTAGCAAGTATGAAGAATGCCAGAGACCTGCCTGCCACAGGATGACCTTGCACAGGTTAGGAAAGCATGCCACAGGTGATCCAATGCATTTAAATGCTGCAAGAATGATCTTTGTGCAGGTGCTTCTCTTCAAATATATCCCAAAGCCACCTGTGCTTACATAAGTGATACAGTAGAATGCCACCAGCAGCAGAAGAAAACCCGGATGCAATTTAGCTAACATTAGTTAAAATTAAGTGTTTCTTCCTTTTACAAGCCCAGTTTTACCCACATCCTCAGCAATGGAAATTTCCAATTCTCATTTTATACAACCAGCTTCACATCTAAGTCCAACAGAACTTGCAGAATGAAATCTACATCCAACGTATTTCTGGAGGGCTTTAGCAGCCAGGATACAGAGGTTACCATGTTCAGCAGTTCTAGTTAAATTTTTTTCCCACTCTCTCCCTGGGTAGAATATGCTCTGTCCTACAATTTTTGCCCAGAGATCTGGGGCACATCTTGTGCTTAAGGGCAATTACACACCATGGCAGAGAAGAGACATCAGCATGTCTTCCATCAAAGATATGGAAAAGGAGAACATTGACTGATGGGAATATAGGCTTTCTATTTAAGAACAAAGGGGCTTTATCCAGTTTCAAACTATAAACTGCTGCTGAAAAGCTTGTTGCTGTGAGTTGTCAATGCCAGAACCAAAGAAAATTGCAATTATGTGCCAGGAATGTGCAAAGATAATGATCTTAGAAGATACTCAGAGAGGGTAGAGTGTTCTGTACAGGGATGAACTTTTCTGTGATGCTCACTCATCAATATGGCATCGCAAACATCACACACTGAAGGCTCTTTGAACCCTGAGAGGACTAGCACAGTTGAGAAGCACAGAGTTAGAATCACCATGCCTTGTATTCTCTTCTCAAGTCTGCTACATACCTCCTATGGGTTGAAGGAGGATTCATTTTACTGTGCACCTTCACTTTGCATTTTGCATTAGATGGAACATTCTGTGTCCATCTGGTCAGCCGAGATTGTCAACTCTTCAACTGCTGTTTGTACAGTGTGTAGGAAATAGGAGCTCAGTCTTGACTCAGGCTTCTAGGCATTATTTCAGTCCCTACAGAAGGGACAACATTACTAAGTGATGACATACCACAGGCACAGGGAATCTAGCTGACTTTTGTGGCCTCAGCTGGAAAGTCTGGCAAGAATACACCATATAGCTCTTAAACATAGACCCAACATCTTTGCAGACTTGTACTAGCACTTGTTCAGCTCCTCTAGAGGGACACTGGGATTCCATTTGGAGAGTTTTGGGAAGCACACACTGGGAAGGGCACAGTAAGAGGAAGATGTGGTCCCAACATTACTGGGGAGAAGAGCAGCACCTGTTAACTTCCTTATGTTGCCTCCTCCCTTTGGGTTTGCCCCTCCCTGCCCAATAGCTTCAGATTTCTATTCACAATTAAGAATTTATTTTCAAAAATGTATGTCTGAGCTCATTCTGTCACTTCCTCTTCCCTCTCTCTGGGGAATCTCAGCTAGTACAATAAGTACTCACCCTGCATGCATGAATATGTAGGTTAGGTACCTCCAAGCCTGAGCACGGAGCTGAGGATGGTAAAGCAACGCATTCTTCAGGTACAAGGGATGGCTGACTTGCAGCACAAATCTGTCCAATACCACTCCATTGTAAAGAAAAAAGGCAACCTAGAAGGGCAGGGAGATTCCTTGGTTAGTAAATACTTTATCTCCCTCAACAGCACTTTGTAGCTCAAAATCATGGAGAAATAAAGTGAAATGTACAATATTTTTCCTCCCATTTGACAGCTTCACACAGCATGGAAGTTAGCTATTCTGAGGAATATGCAACACCTTGGTATAACTCTGTATGCAGCTTTCTGTAACACACCAGCCACTGAGTCAGAGGAGCTGAGCATCTCCCTGATCAGTGTCATATTACAGCTTTCTCTGTGCTTTTCTGATCACAACACTCAGCAAATGAGCAAAGACCTCATTTGGGCAGCAGATGAGCGGGTAGGAATACTTAATCCAGTTTCTCTTCCCTCCTTTTTCTCTCCAGTCACAGAACAGAGGCAACTATCTTGGAATTTATCTTTTAATTGCATCATTTGTATTACCAGTTTTCCTGGAACTGTCCAGATCCTCACTCCTCACAAAGGTCTGCAGAGTTTCCCAAAAGCTGTAGTTTTATACAGAGTTGTTTCAATGGGTAATAGCCACACTTGGAGGTGGATAGGATCCCACTCTCCACTCACACACAGGTAAGCCAAAATGGCTATTAGCTTCATGCCTCTTGTCTAAGTCTAAACAAGTCTCACTCTAGCCCTTGTTTGTATCCCTGCAAATCCCTGGGTCATGTGGGTTGGCTCCCAGAGAGAAGGCATTAGGATCCTTGCCTCCACAATAGTGATGGTGATCATGAACCAGGGCGGAGGGCAGCAAGTGTAGCTGTCATAGTACCACTTGCGGTCAATCTCTCGTGGCAGGGTCTCGTAGGCCACGTGCCGGATCAGCCTCTGCGAGAGGCTCAGCCCTGTCTCCTCCAGCAGTGCCTTGCTGCACAGCCTCCTGTTGCCCTGCAGGATGGCCTGGCGGAAGCTGTTCGACCTTTTGTTGCTCATCTAGGGGAAAAGAAAAGGAAGAAACAGTGAGGACAGAACAAGGCCTGGCCCTTCGAGTAGAACAAAATTGCAAGGGCCACAGAGACAAGACAACCAACTGAAGTGTCTTAGGTGCTGTAAACTTGCAAAAGAAAAGGATTTCTTCTTTTAAAGCAGTTATCCTCAGAGGGGCAGGTTTTGAGCTGGGCAGGCTCTGGAGGGTACAGCTCCTTTGTATGTGCACTATCATCTTACATGCACAGAGTTAGCTGCCTATCTTTCTGAGCACACACTTTCCCAGTTTGGATGCATAATTAAAGCAATTGCATTTGCAAATGAGGCAGATGGAATTTTATGCCTAGCCTGCTTGGGGGCGTGGGGAACAGAAAAAAAAACAGGCCTGAAAGAGCTTGCTCCAAGATTTGGATAATTGCTAATTAGCCCTGATGTCAAACAAACCTGCTGCATTAGAGCACTGGCTGTGCTGGTTGGATCTTTGGCAGGAAGGTGTAAAAGGCTAACTGTGCATAAAGACCACTCTAGAGGGACCTTTTACAGTAAGAGGCAGCAGAGCCAAATGTGACAGCCTGGTCCCTCTTCTGAAAGTATTGCTAACTGATTTCAGAAAGCACCCAGAGCTGACCCGGAGACAACAATCAACAGCATTGGCTGCCAGTTGTCTTGGAGGACACTGGGCTCAGCTAATAGGCCCAAGGCAGCAAAGCCCAGAGGTTGTGCTCCCAGTGCCCAGGAATCAGGAATTGTTCCAAGCTGGACCAAGCTGCTTAAACACAGTAATCACTGCAGGAAGACACCTCCTGTTAATCACTGGAGGAAGGCAAAGGGGTCATATGAGGTAACAGCACTGCCACCAGTTCTCCCAGCAGCTGTCCATCTCTCCTCAACCCTCTGTTTGCAGCCTGCCCCTCCAGTGCTGAAAATCACATATGTGAGCAACACCAACAGGCAAATGATCCATTTGGAGGTTTTTTAAATCTGGGGGGAAAATGTTGTTGCTCTTTCTGAGTTCTTATAGTGAGAAGAAAGTTTACCCTAAAAACTCTTTCTCCTTTCTTAGTATTTCTCCTGCTTTGCTCATTCATAAAACACCTAGAAAAGGACACTTCTGGCAAAAGAAGAAGAAAAGGAACAAAAGTTACCTGTCCATAAACATCTCTCTACCAGTCTTCTCAAGTCTACCATTCAAAAGCCTTTAGCTAAAACTAGAGAAGATTTTTTGCTTCAAAAAGTGCCTTTATCTACTTATTGACCTCACTGTATCCACAGAACAAAGCTTCACCCAGGGTTAGTTCAGAACAACCTGTTGGATGCATGCTGTGCACATTCTCTGACAGGAGCTTATTCTGTTCTCTCTGGCTTCTCTCCTCTTGTGAATGAGAATAAATTCAGACTGAAACTATAAATTTGCCTGCTACAGATGAAGCTACCAGACAGTGGCCTGAAGCTGTTGTATGCTCATTGTAATTAGAGTGATGGTGATTTTCCTGCCCGCCACAAAATGGCCAGTGCTGTTCCTGTGCTGTAGCACTTCAGTGGAAAACAGAGGTATTTCCAGAGTCAGCCAAAGAAAATCATCATTGCAGTTCAGCATCAGGAAGTGCTGACTACCCTCAGCAAATGATCACCTGCAACCACTGCCCAGCACCCCAAGGACATGATC
Organism: Melanerpes formicivorus; assembly: GCF_026170545.1. Classification (NCBI taxonomy): domain Eukaryota; kingdom Metazoa; phylum Chordata; class Aves; order Piciformes; family Picidae; genus Melanerpes; species Melanerpes formicivorus. The sequence continues at coordinate 3,401,270 of NW_027142373.1, read as the reverse complement.
TCCAAAGGGCAGCACAGCTGACTGCCAGGGCTCAAGCAAACACAACACTCAAAGAACCCCACAGGCCTTTGGATCATTCAGTTAATCTCAAGCTAGCAGGTGACAGGCATGGGAAGAGATAGAGCACTAAGTTGCTACTGCTGCTCTCACCAGCTCTTGATGAGAAGCCTATTTTGTTCCTCAGACTGACTTTGAAAGACTCAAATCTTCCAAAATAGAGGGTCTTGCACATGACTGCAATTTGCTGGCTTGATTTTGGAATGATATAATATTGGTATTTATGACCCAACTATTTAATCATTAGCCAAAAGAACACTGGGCTCATTGTTGGCATGCACATTATTATGGCTCCAGAAGCAGCCCATCCCCCTTCTTTTCATGCAATTGATCTGGGACTGCTTTAACTACCCTGACAGTGAAGCTGTAGGCAGATGGGTGCAGCAAACAGTAAGTGGAGAGTGAAAGCAGCAGTGGGGAACAGCACAATCCCTTAGTCCTTTGTGTCTGAAGAAAGTGTTGCACAGTGAGTGAGAAATTCCTCTTGACAAAGAGCCATGCACCATGCCACATCTGCTCTTTGGTGGTGCCACCCCAGAACAGAATCTAGCTTACTGCTACAGCTTTGCTCACAGGATGGGTTTGAGACATCTGCCTGACAGGAAAAAAACCTGGTACTTAGATCTGAAGCTGTCTTCAACGCTGATATTATGAATCTAGGCTAAGAGTCCTCACCATCCAGTGCAGGACAGTGCCAAACCTTGGCCAAGCACAAAGCCCTGCTTTGTCCAGCACAGATGCCAATCTAGAGCCAGCCTCAGCTGAGCTGCAGCTTGTGCTGGAAGCTGTCCATTCCCACTGGCAGACCAATTTCTCTGTGGTGCTTGGCTATCTGTAATACTGCTGCTGCCTCAGATAATCAATAGCCAAGTCATGTAGCAATTCCCCATCTCCAGTTTCACGGGTTGTGGGGGGCACAGGACCCTTTGCAGGGTTTTTATTCAGCCTCATTCAGGAGGTTTTGAAAAACATGGATTTCTGTCCATGACATTGTGGCATCTTTGAGGCTGGCCTACAGCTATTTTTAAACACCTACACCACTGTGACAAGCAATGCATTCAGCTCTCCAGCTCTGGTCCTCCAAGACACAGAACACTAAATCAGAAGTTATCATAAGCTTTCTAAAAGCCTTGGTCAGCCCCAGTTTTATAACCCACTCTATTTACAAATGCAGCCTCTCCAATCAATTCTGCTTTCAAGATTCCCATTTATTTCCTCCCCTCACTCTGCACTTCTACAAAATGCTAATGTGGGTAAAGACAGCTTCTCCCAAAACACACAGCTCAGCATCAAGTTCATCTGTCACAGATGTTCTCATCCTCTGAGCCAACCTGGTAATACTCTCTGAAACAGTATCAAATGGAAAATTTGAGGCAGGAGAGACCAAATAAATTACCCTGTTCATTCCAGGGGTATTCCCTGCTCAAGGTTCTGTCTGGACTTTTATTAAATGTGGCAGACTTAGACCTTTCAGTATTTCCATTAATAGTGGTAAACCACATTCAGGTTTCAAGGAGAAGTGCAAGAACACTGATTGCAGGGCAGGACTAACATTGCAGTTCAAATAATGTTGTGTTGAAACACAGCAAGTTGGAAACTTCAAACCCCCCAACATTTCTCCCAGGTTTTGTTGGTGATGGGAAGATTCCATAACTGAAACAAATCCATATTTAACTTTCCAAAGCAAAGGGGGTTTAAATCTCTTTGTAACATTTCCAGTCATGTGTATTCTAGGTACATACATAACTGAAACAAGCAGTTAAGCCAACATTGTGCTTCTCAAATCTCAACTGTACATGACCGAAACCAGCTGAGGAGTCATGGTTAAGGATGGAAATTTCTCTGCTAAGCTCCATTTTCACTGGCATATTGATAACTGCCAGGCTAGTTAATCATGCTACAGCCTCTGCCATGAAGTAAGAAACTACTGCGAAGATATCGTCCTCTCACCTTCTTCAGTGGCCACTACACCTGGGTATTTGTCACTCATGAAGAAGAAGAGCAGAGGCTGCAGATTTCTTAGCCTACCTCTGCAGGTTTCTTTCTTTCCTTGGAAAGGCAGAATTTGCAGTTTGGTGGCACACAGAGCAAGCCAGAGAGGAAATCACAAAAGTCTGCACCAGGGTGACCCAATTATTGTTCACAGCGCATAAAAATGTGTGCTGCTGACTGAAAATGAGGCAGAATTAAGCTGTCCCCAGAAGCCAGGAAGGGCAAGGAAAGCAAGGCAGGTGTTAGTTCTTGATCTGGAAAGCAAAAGATGTGCATTTAATTAGCTGGGATATTTTGCTCACTACTGAGATGTTGCATCAGCTTCAAGTCACTGCAAAGCTCCAGCTAAACATTTCTGTTGGAAGCAACAATGTTTTGTTTTTCCCAAGTCACGGGAACTCTGTCTCAGCTTACTAATTGCCTCCAAGCACGCTGAAACACCATTGCCTTCAGGGAACATCACTAGTCCTCAGCTCTCCTAGACCAAACACAGTTTCCCAGCACCAGGCTCTTCTTCCACGGACTTTGCCAAAACTGTAAACCCCCAAAAAGGTACAACTCTTACCTCTTTCCATCTGCCTGAGAAACAGACCCATGAGACATAGACAGGCCTCCATGAGTTTCACCTTAGATCCAACTGATTTCCAGCCCTGCCCCTTGAACATGAGATCCATAGCAGGGACACAGAAACCCTCAGTGTGTACCAGGGGCACTTGCCAGGGTAGTACCAGTGTTGGAATGGGAGACAGCCACATTCTCTTCCCCTTAACTCCATGAGCTACCATCAGAGCCTAAACTGTCTCCACATTACCTCTCTGTCAACCAAAGCAAGGTCTCAGAAGCTTCATTTCACCCCCTTTTCCTCCGCTCATGTGACTGAAAAGGGACACATCCAGAGGGCCACCATGCAGCCTGTCCAAAGCAAAAATTCCCATTCCCAGGAGGAGAAGACAAGGAAGGTTGAGCCAGAGAACAAAAGAGGCTGAGTCTCTCCAGAGCCTCACCGCTCTGCTCTTTAGCTCAGTTACAGTTCACAGTACATTATGTAGAGCAGTCCAGGGCTGCCAGCAAGGACTACAGTTCAGCAAGAATCCCAGCAAATAACATCTCAACTGTAATTACCTCCTGGCTTGTCTCCTCTCTAAAAGGAGCAAAATTAGTTAAACAGCTTTGTTCATTATCTCCTCCTGCAGCCTGTGATGCTCACAGACAGATTTTTGCTTTGCATTTTTAGTGTCTGTCTTCACAACACAGAAAAGCAACCAGATAACAGAAATGCACAAGACACCTCCACTTGCATAGGAAACACTTTTGGTTTTCTGTCCTGTCTCAGACACAGGATAAGAAATCCCATCTGCAACTGCTTTCTGCCATTCTTGCAAGCCCTGGTGTAGAGACAGAAATGGATATGATTGCAGCATTGTGTTTCACAACTACATGAGATGAATTTCATACAGAGAAGAGAAATCCTTCTGAAAGAGCTACCTGTCTGGTTGTTGTTTTGTTTGTGTGTTTGTTTGTTTTTTCCCCAGCCCTTTCTGTTTGCAGATCATACCAAGAGCCTTCAGCTTCCCTGAATTTATTTATTATCTGAATTATTTACTGAGTGACTTCTAGGGTCTATTCCCATCCAATAAAACGTGCAGAATTTAAGATGCTTTGCTGAGTTGAGAACAGGCATGTGTTGTGTGTGGGTCTCCTTAGTAAGATGAGAAGTCCTAGAATTACCCTTTTGGTGTTTCTAGAAGTTCACAACTCAAGGCTTAAAAAAGGGAAGACCCAAAGCTGAGAGAAAAACAGAGAGATTATGACATCCCAGGAACTGACCCTGCTTCCTGATGGGTTCTGTGAGACAGCACAGGTTTGTATAGGGTTTGGCTGGGATAGAGTTAATATTTCTCACAGTAGTTTGAGTAGGCAGCTCATGAGCTCCTTCTATGTCCATGCTTGGAAAGAAACCAAAACGAGCTGCTTGTGAGACACACACAAAACAGTTCCCTTCCTTCCACACCTTTGCTTTGACAACTGCACTGTAATGCATCTCTGATGCCCAGTGCTACTCCTCCCCTCAAGGCCTATCCAGTGGCCAGAGTATTATTAAAGCAATTTTACCTCTAGCTCAAAGTTTCTGTGCCTTGGAGACATTTGGGAGGCCATGAGATTCTCTGATCATGTCAGAGGAGTACTTGTTCATGAATATTGATGGAGAGAAGGGAAACCACACACACACACTGAGCCACGCTTATAAAACCTCTGTGGATCTATTACAAGGTCAGGCCTTTCCTTGCCACAGCCAGCACCACCATGTCTGGGAGCGGATCAATTCTTTCTAAGCTACTGAAACAGTCAAATTAACCTGAGCAATAAGCAGAGTTGGCTGATGAACGCCAAGCACAAACATGCACTTAAACACCGCTACAGAGTTTTCAGATTGACAGCTCTAAAGGGAAGGAAATCACTGATTCCACAGTGATCCTGTGTCAACTGCTTTCCATCAGAAAGTTCAAAAGACAAATTTGGGAGTAGGAAACTAGGGAAAAGAGAAGGAGTCCTAAAAATCTTGGACAAAAAAATTGGTGAGGGGTTTGGAGCACAAGCCCTATGAGGAGAGGCTGAGGGAGCTGGGAGCTTAGCCTGGAGAAGAGGAGGCTCAGGGGAGACCTGATTACTGTCTACAACTACCTGAAGGGAGGTTGTAGCCAGGTGAGGGTTGGTCTCTTCTCCCAGGCAACCACCAACAGAACAAGAGGACACAGTCTCAAGCTGTGCCAGGGGAGGTTTAGGCTGGATGCTAGGAAGAGGTTCTTCACAGAAAGAGTGATTTGCCATTGGAATGGGCTGCTCAGGGAGGGGGCGGAGTAACCATTACTGGAGGTGTTTAAGAGGGGACTGGATGAGGCACTTGGTGCTATGGTTTAGTTGGTTAGATGGTGTTGGATGATAGGTTGGACTTGATGATCTTGAAGGTCTTTTCCAACCTGGTTCATTCTATTCTATTCTATTCTATTCTATTCTATTCTATTCTATTCTATTCTATTCTATTCTATTCTATTCTATTCCATTCCATTCCATTCCATTCCATTCCATTCCATTCCATTCCATTCCATTCCATTCCATTCCATTCCACTCCATTCCATTCTTAACTGTAAGAGGAGTGAGAAGGGAGTCACCATTTGTAAGTAGTTTAATGTTCCGGCATTTGCATTGCCTATTGATTAGAAAATGCAAAAAATGCAGATGAGGGTGAGGGGACTAATGACAGAAAAATCAATGGCTGCTTTACATAAGTCATTCAATAATAGTGAAGGAAATGTGCCATTTTGCAGAAACCACAGCAAATGGGGTGAGATGGCATGACTTCCTACTTCCAGAGGAGAAGGGTGTTTGAGCCTTCCACCTACCCCCTGCTTCCCATTACCCTGTGCTGCTCCCAAGCTCAGTGGAGTGAGGAGAGAGGAAAAAGACCAATTCTGTTGTTGAGCCTGATGCCAACATGTGGGCTGGTCCACATGAACTCAATGATACCTCTGCCTGCTACCAAGTGTTGTGCAGCTCCATCAGTGGATGCTTGCCTGGTACTTTGAATGCACCCAGCTGCAGAACAAGCTGCTGTGACTATAAGTACAGAGCTGGTCCCAGAGTGCCATCAGCCACATTGCTTATCAAGTAACCTCACCCTCACTCTGCTCTGACAGATCTACATTTATTTCACTCTCTACCTAACTACAGTCAAAGGGCCACCAAAACAGATTGATTAGATACAGCAGATTTATGTCATTGTACCACAGCAATTTCACCTTCACACTGCCCACAGCCTCACTGAGGTTGTGACCTGGATCCTTGAAAGCTGTGCCCTGTTGTCACACTTTTCTGATTCATGTGAAAACAGGACATGCAGAAGACTCTCTTTCTAAACCAAGAACACATGCATGAGTGACCATGACAAATATGGAGGGATCAAATCCCCTTGCTGCCTGCAGCAACACACAGAGGTGCAAATTATTTACTCTGCACCAAGAGCACATACAGCTTTCCAGCAAAACCTTACACCTGTACACGACCTTTCAGTGCTTAATGACTCTGTCACCCAGGTTTCTCTTACTGCTACACTAGATCTACTGGGACTCAGGTGGTGAATGACAGAGCCTGAACAGGGCAAAGCTCCTGGAATGGCCTCTGCTTAAGATACACATCTTGGAAACAACATTTCTAGGCCATACTGGGCATCTAACACCACAAGTCTACATGTGTGTTGACTCACCAAACTGCCTTGACAAGAAACAGAGAGATTCCTTCACTAATTGACTCATTAGCAGAGATAAAGCACCATCCAGATGATGACTCATGCAGTTGGAGAGGTCTTACTTGGGATAAAATGAACATGACCTAGAAAGACTTCATCCCCATTGCTGTTGGTGCCTACACCAGTGCAGGATGATTCCACCCAGTTAGTTACACAACGTTATCTGAAAGTGCTGCAATTTCTAGACAAAATAGGAGAGATACAGACAGACCTCTGCTTGCAAACAAATGGCTCCTCCTGACAGATACCAAGTGATATTGAGAGCAAAACCCTCCAAACTAGCAGCAGCCACTGCTTCATGATCCTCTTATAACAGCTCCCGTTGTTTCTTCCCATGCAAACTTGTTTCCCTGGAAAAAATCAGGAGCAACTTGACTCTTGGCTTGAGAGTTCAATCACCACAGAATGCTTCAGCAAGCTCATGCAGAGAGTGATGTAGGGACACAGCAAACACTAGTGTTGACAGAGGGATGAAGGGAGAGACACTGTCCCTCAACAGCCAGAGCTTTAAGTAGAGCCAAGGACTCAGAGGCCCTGCCAGCCAGAGCACTCACCAGGTTGATGAAGTCTTGGTAGCAGATCCTCCCTTCAGAGTTGCTGTCTGCCAGGGCCAGCAGGACCTCCAGCTTATGGGGGTCCAGCTCTGAGCCGTGTCTCTGGAGAAGGGAGCGAAACTTCTCAGTGCTGATGTAGCCGGTGTTGTCGGGATCGAACTGGGACAGGAGGGGAAAGTGCTAGAATTAACCACTCCATGTTACACGCAGTTCTGCCCTCCTCTGCATTCAGCACCTGCATCACAGGCAACCCAAGGGCTGCTCTGGGCTTTGGCAATGCATTGTCCTGCAATCACCCATCTGCAGCTCCCTGTCACTGCGCAGGGACTGCAAAGCACCCTGCTGCAGAGAGGGGTGAACCCAGGCATCATCATTCTCACCATCACCCTGTCTCTATCCAAGCTAAGTCAGCTCCCTTCATGTTCCTTCCCTCTGCACCAGCATTTCTCTTGACTATTTCTTCTATCCCTCATCAGACTTTCAAACAAATCAGAGATGCAGCCTGTGAGACAGAAGGAAAACATTTTACTCCTGTATTTCCTAACAGCTGCAACACAGGAACATGCCAGCCTTCCTCAAGCCCTTTCTGTGCTCAGTGCTTCTGACAGTCACCTTTCCAGACCACCTCTACAGGTGCCTTCAAAACAGTAAGTGCTTTCACTACTGAGGAGCTCACCATTTTAAGATAGATGGGAAGTTTTTGTACAGGGAGCAAAGCAGATGGGCATTTTGTCAAATTACAAGTTACAAGGCAGTCACATGCCTTTTTCAGAACATAAACCAGAGTCATTGGCAGGAAAGTCCCAGGTCAGATTTGGAGTGAATGCCACTGACCAAAGCCATCAGTTTTCCCTCAGACTAAGTGGTTAATCTGCAAATGCCACAAAGATGCAAAGATGCCATAAAGAGATAGCTTTGCAGGGCTGTTCAGTCTTAGTTTCCAGCAGTCTCCAGCCCATGCTGAGCCTCACAGGGCACTCTGCAAGGGGCTGCCAGCTCACAGGCAGGCACCCACCAGCCCCAACCAAGCCAGTGCTGGACCCATGCCGAGCATGGCACTTTTGTGCTCTGCAGACTGGTCGTTGCAGCACGGGCCGAGCCCTGCTGCTCTCTGTTGCTGGGAGATTTGTCTTTAATTTCCCAAACTTGGCTGCGAGGACCCTGCTGCTCACCAGCCTCCTTTTGGAGATAATGATATCAAGCTTGTTGGCTGCACTGAATGGCTGTCAGGGGACAGGGCAGTCAGGAGGGAGTCTTTTCATGAAAACATTTGGGACATAAAAAGCCTTGGCACAGACAGAAAGGTCCTGACAATCCTCGATCTTTCCTGATGGAGTACAAAAGCTGCACAGGCGCCGAGCCTTCAGTCTGATGCAGCAGAGTAAAGGCTGCCTGGCGAGAGAGGAGGAGAGGGCTGGCACTTCTCTGCAGGGGAGCTGGCACTGCTCTGCAGCGTGCAGACTCTGGGAACAGAGCGGCCTCAGGCACGGGCAGCTTGGTGAGCGGACGCAGGGCCCATGTGCGATGGTCTGGCTTCATCTTCCAGCCTGAGCACCTTTCTCCTGCTGCTCCTTAGGACTCTGCTTTGGTGAGGAGGAGCTGTCCAACCGGGGAGCACAGCCCAGGACTGGAGCACGGCTGGTCTGCTACGGTGTCAAAGCAGCAGCCCCTCTGTGGGGAAACTGCCGGGACAAGCAGATCGCATAAAAGACAAAGCAATTGACCTGAGACAGTCAGAGCTGGGGACTGTCCCTCACCCTCTGCCAAGGCTTCTCTGTCCGTGCACGGTGGTCTGCAGCTACCTTCCTGCCTGCTGGCACTCAGCGCAAAAGGTGGATTTAATCAGCTGTTTGCTGTTAAATAAAGGCTTAACGTTAATCTCTGGACAAGTTTAGCTCCCCTATTCAGCCTGCTCCGATGCTTTCAGTTCACAGATCTAAAATCATCCCCCAAACCAGAGTTTCTGCATTTAGGCTCAGCTCTGATGCTTTTTTGGCTCTTGCTGGGACTCCCAGGCCAGAGCAAGTTTGCAGTGCCAATCCCAGTGGTGCTGATACCCAGGAAATGAAGCGTTATTGGCATAATACCTGAGATGACCTTTCCCAAGGGAAATTTGCAGAAGCTGGGAGATGAGTCATTCGGTGAAAGGATCCAACACCTGTAGTCCCACAGACACTGCTGTGTTCATCCTTGTTTCCTGAAAACATTTGACCTAACCAGCAACTTACTTAACTTTAACTATATCTTGACATTTAAGATGTAAGAACCTATCTTGTCTAGAACAAAGCCATTTGCTCCTTGAAGGCTTAAATGCCACCATAATTTCAGAGCCAGGGTCAGAAACAGAAGCATGGGACTCTCCCCATGCTGTGTGCTCATTGTCTGTAGGAAAGATCAAAGGCCACAGCCATGGGGAATATGGCTGTTTCTTCAAAGGGCAGAAGAGATACAGAGCTGAAGCACACAGGGTCCCAAAGCACAAATGAGCTGCTCAGATAATAAATCACTTTTCACAGATTTTGTTCTGCTTTAAAGCAAAAAGAAAACATTTTGTAACCAAGAACAAGAATTACACAACGGCTTCAGAGCTCCAGCCCACACAGGGACACACCAATGACTTCAGACTCACTAGTGCTGTCACTCAAGATGGTCCTGTCCATCCCAGTTTGTTGCTGGCTGCTGGCTTTCCAAACAGACAGACATCTGAAGCCTGGCTGGTGGCTTCAAATCAGTCTTTGCTCCAAGGATGCTTCCTCCTCACAACAATGTGCAGCAGCACCCCTCTTTCAGCTTATCATGCTGCTTGTCCCACCAAAGCCAAAGCAGTGGCAGAAGGCAGCTGGTGTTTTCAGTATTGTAAATGTGCTGGAGAGCATGTTCCCCGCTTTCACATCACTATGGATCATTTTCTTTTAGGCACTAACTTAATGATACTAATTAGAAATAGGTTTGAAATAAAATGGTGAATCTGAATGGCATTGCAGAGTAAAGAGGTGAACAATTAACAACTAGCACCTGAACTAAGAAAGCCTGCCTCAGAACAAGACCACACCACTGCTTTCATAACCCTGAGCAGGAGGGTTTCCTGTAAACCCAGCTGTAAGGGAGTTCTCTTATTTATGTTTCAACAACTTTGTTCAGCATATAAAAATTTCATCTGTCATCACACCACTCAGAATCCACCCCAACACTGCAAAGTGCCTCAAACCCTGTCACTGATATCACAGCTAACCACAAAATATCAAGGGGTTGAGCTAGTCCTACAGAATATGTGTCCCCATACAGAGCAAAACCAACATGTGACAGCACACTCCCAACCCTTGTGCCCATCAGTTAGAAAGAGGCAACTGACCTTTGCTAGACGCTTCATGCATTTATCCATGCTGATGTCATTAAGGGCTCCTTGTCCCACCAGCCCAGCCCAGCACCTTTGTCTCACCAGGAGGACATCCGATGACTGGCAGCCCGCAGCATGGCTGTGCTGAGCCTGGAGGCCAGCCCCACAGGGGTGGCAAAGCCCTGGCAAAGCCTCCTAGCAGCTCAGACAGCACAGTGGCTTCCTTCAGTGTAGTTTCTTCGGCCTCTGCCCATCTACTCAGGCAAACAAGCTCAACACAACTGATGCAGGGATCAGGAAGGCCATTTGCCACCCCCATTGCCCCCCTAGACAATAGGACGCTAACGGTAATTTCATGCAAGGTTTCCTCCTCATTTCAATGACAATCACTCTTAACTCCCTTGATCCTCAAGCAGGCTCTTAAGCAAAAATGTAAATATGTTAATGACCATGGCAGCCATCTGACCCAGGATCTTAATTCCCTTGCCCAAAACAAGCTATTTCCTCCCCCAATTTCTTCCTTATTTCAGAGGAGACACCCCTTAAACTAAAGACTCCACAGCAAAACTACAAGACAAAAAGGGAGCTCCACAAACTCAGATGGAAGTAGGAAATCTGGTTGAGGAAAGAAAATGAAGTCTCAGATTGTTCCTCCTCTTTAATTAAAGACACATCAGCCACGGCTGAGTGAGCAAGTAGGGTGGAGGCTGGTGCTGCAGCCAGACAATGGCTATGTTGGGAAAATGCAGACACTTCACAGAGTGCAGCCAGCTGCTCCTGTCCCCCATGGCAAACAACTCTCTGGAGCATCAGAGCAGCTGGAGAGTCAACAGCTGAACTGGGCGCAACATGAGGACCCTTGGCTGGCTTTAGCATTGCAGATCTGCTGCAGGAACAGAAAACTTGCTACCACCCATGGCTTCCTCTTTGAGGGGCTTTGTTTTGACATCACCCAAGTCATGAGTTGTCTTTGCAATGGGCAAGGCTCCAAGCAACTTCATCTAATTTGGAAGCTGGCTTTCAGTTGGATCAATCCTTTCAAGTCTGAGTCATTCTATAGTCCAGGGGCATCTTCACTGCTGGGAGAGACTGGTCTGGTAGTCAGGCTTCCTGGCACTGACCCAGCTCTGCTCCAGACTAGGAGGCAGATTTTAGAAATAAATTGCCTGAACTTTAGCTTCCCCTCCTATGATATGGAAATGACAACTGCCTTATTTCCCACCAGAAAGGAGTTATCAATAGTGGGCCTGTTTCTGGTTTCTCCTCCCTTCACTGAAAAGAGGGAATCCATCAAGTGCACAATCTGTTCATCTCCAAGGGTTTCAGAAGCCACTTGAGCCTTGCTGGGTCTGAACTCAGACCGTTAGATGGCACAGTCTCTGTAACCTAGGGATGCTACAGCCAGGCTGTAGTTAAACCAAGAGTCTCCAAGTCAAGACATTGAATTGACAGGCTCCAAGTTGAAGCCATGAAAAGGCATTTAAGACAGACATTGAAACTCTTCTCAGGATAGTCACACATTTTACCAGAGCCCATCTCTGCTTTTTCACAGTCCCTGGTTGGTTGGTGTGTTAAAAAAAACACCAAAGCCACCAAACCACACAACAATAGAGCAACAGAATATGTAGCACTTGCTGCTTTGATGAAGATCAAAGGAATGACAACACAGAAGATGAAAGACTGCCCTACAGTCCAAATGAGAGGGCAAAAAGCAAGAGCTGTTTTAGCAGGAGTTTCATCACTGGTGATGATGATCTCAGCAACTTAATGATCCTTCTCTCTCTTCCAATAGTGGGAGGTGCATGTGAGAGGAGAAACCCTGATCCAGAAGAGGATAAGGACAGTCAAAGGTAAGTGCATATCCCTCCACCTTGATATCTAGCTTCTCACTGTTAAAAGTCTCCTAATGTGAGCTGGCTGAACACGTGGGGGGAAGCAGCAGTGCAGGCTCCAGTGACGTACGCTCCCTTCCCAGTAAATAATGACCTGACCCAGCAGTGCCCAGACACCACACAGTGATTAAGGGCTGGCCAGCAGTACTGTCAGTGCATGTCAGATTGCTTTGACCTGAAGTGAACCCGTGGGCTAGAAACATCATCCAGCTCTCAAAAGCCAGATTGCATTTAAGAATAGAGGATATACCCCCAGTGATAGGGCCCTCAGATGGACCTGCTCCCCAGAGCACTGCGCTGAGAGAGCACTGAGCTACCCAGGGAGCAGGCACTGGGCAAGGAGGTGATGGCAAGGCAGATGGCTCCTCACCTGGGTTCAATGTCTGTCTGCATACACCACATGACAAAGGGGAGATGGAGGGAGCTGAGGGAGGGAGGTAAGGCTTCTGTTTCTTTGAAGAGCAGAGCAGCCTGAAGGACCAGGTTCATCAGCTGGCTGGCCAGTTTGCAGAGGCATTTCTGCTCTGATTTTTTTCTTCCACTGTTTTAGACACAAAGACAAGGAAAGGACCTACATTACCACCATCTGTTACTTCCTGCACTTCATCTAAGCATGGATTCAACACAAACAGAAGAATAAAGACCTTCATGAGACCACCACTGCTCAGTTTTTAGATCAACAGGAAAAAGGGCTTTGGGGTCAGGTTTGATTCTTGGTATTGCCCAGATTCCCAGAGTGAGCTCAGGTACCTCTTGTAATGCCTTGACTTGCTTATCTACAAGGCACAAGCAACACACATCTGTCCACAAGATCTGGCATAGCCAGGGCTGTGGAGCCTTCATGGAGGGTGGTTGGTTGATGGCTGCAATGGCAGGGAGCAATTAGCAAGCCACAAGGCCAAGGACCATGGGGAAAGCATTTTAGAGCTGGCCTTCTGCTAAGGCTCTGTGTAGAGAAAAACAGAATATTTTGGTTGGAAAACATCTTGAAGATAATTGAGTCCAACTATTAATATATAAACCTTTCCAAAGCCTATGAAGCTGGACACCACACTGAACTCCTTGACACCGCAGATGTTCAGAGCCCCAGTCCAAGCCACTACAGGCCAAGTAAATCGTGCATTTGGAAACCCCAGGAATTTCTGGCCCACAGCCTGCTAGGGAAGCCTATCATGCTCAGTCAGCTACCTAAATCTATGTTTCTGTCTCCATACACATTTTTAGTCCAACACTCTCCCCTATCCTTTCTCTGCCTCTATTTTTTTTGCTGCAAGTCCTTGCTCAGACATTGAGAGGACAGAGCTGAGATGCACTCACAGGATCTGTTGAGCCAGCTTTCAGTCCCCTGCCGTCTCAATGATCCACCAGCCTGAGTGTTCCCACTGCCGCTCTCCAGATCAGTCTCCTGGCAGAAGGCTCACAGGAGCCAGCTCCAGTCTCATCTGGGGGATTACATTCAGTGTTCAAGCCACCCAGAACTAAATTATTCAAAGTATGCCACTGTGCTGCCTTTGAAACCAAAGCTGCTCCCCAGAAGGAAGTCGGGGTAAATAGAAGCTCCATTATCAGCAGCACTGACAAGGAAGGAGATGCAGCACTGAAAGTGAGGAGATAATTACATGATTAATGAGACAGCATGGATGGCAGGAGATGCCCTCCATTATGCCCCAAAGCTTAATGCAAAGAGACATGTTTATAGACTGAGCCTTCTCCAGTTCTGCTTCTTCCTGTTTTATTATTTATGTAAGTGCATTAAGACTAATGGAAAGAAGCTGAGCCACTCCAAAACGTGGTGAGTTGTTTGTTTGGGGTTTTTTTTGGGTGAAAATACAGTTTTTAATGTTGATCCAGCACTGGACACCTTGCACATTTGGCTGGAGAGATGTCCTCAGCTGCAGCAAGGGGCAGGGCAGGTATCTCCCACCACCAGCCTAGCTCTGGTGCTGACTGTCTTCACATTTCTGAGGTTGTGGACAAGACAAAGCCTACAAGAGATCACCTCCTGACTGCCATGACCAAACTTATCCCAACAGGCAAACCCTTTTCTTAAATCCTTAAGCGAGAGGTTTAACGCTCTTTCCAGATCTGCTTGTCAGCACTGGTCCAGACATTGTTCTCTGTACAAATGCCCAATCTTTTGCTCTCCCTTTCAGATTCCTCTAGGTTTTATGGCTGCACAATCTCCTGAGGCAATGAGTTCTGCAGTCTAATTAAAATAATCCCCACTTTTCATCTGGATGGTGTAAGGCATTAAATATCAAAAGCTAAACACAGCAATATATGTAGCACCATGACACAGAATATTCTCATTTACCACCACATAATCATTGTTTATATCTTCTTAGTTGTGTCTTACTGGAGACTCTCAAACCCCTGTATCAGTATTAATTACATCTCTCAGTGCTTCTGCATTGTGAGAGGCCATAAGTAGTAAGGCACTTCATTCAGAGCCGAAATGCAATACACACTGGGTGGGATGCTGCTTTTATTTGCAGTAGCTAAGTCAGAAGAAGGCATGGCAGGTACAGCCAGCCTCACAGCCAGAAGACAGACAGGCTCTAATCGCTATTGCTGGGAGGAAAATGAATAAACAAATAAAGCCCAAACTAACCCCCAAAGCCCAACACACAACAGCCAGGAGAGCTGTTCAGTTTGGTCTGATATAAGCTCGACAAAGTAGCATAGGTGATACCAGCAGAAAAGTAATGGGTTGCAGAAATATTTCTGTTCTTTATCTGGACAAAAGCCCAGAATTCTCTCTGTCAGATGATGATGATGATACACTTTCTGTCCCAGCAGTAACTCTGGAGAATGCTCCACAGCAGCTGCTAAAGTCATATAGCTTTGAATAAGCAGGTCAAGGTAACTTTCCTCCAAAACACTGGTTTTCTGCAAGTCTGGGAACACTGGAAGAACACCAAGATCTGCTTTTTTTACCTTTCTTCCAGCTTTTAATCAGCAATATAGCCCTTCCAATCACAGATCCAAAACTCCTGTCCAGAGTTGGTGACAGGCACCCACACCACTCCCAAAACTGCAGGGCTGTGACAAGAATTGAATAGAACAGAACAGTTCTGTTGGCCTAATAGCAAGCCCCAGAAGATGACTGATACTGGTTAATAAAAACTGGAGGATTGGTCTAATATCAGTTGGAATAGGCTGCAGAAAGCAGCCTGTGTTCAGCTGATGTCATCTGGATGAGAACACAAACTCGAGGCAGGTCACAAGACAAGACTGCTGCTATAACTGATTTCTGCAGGGCATCTGACCACCCTGTGACACAAACTCAAGCTGTCACACATTCAACATGCTAAACAGTCTGCTCTTTGACAGGTCTCAAACATAAAACCAAGCTAGAGAGCTACCATCACATAGAGATGGCACTAATAGAGTCCCAGGAGAACTGCTCCTTGCCCTGCAGAATGATCATTAGTGGCTTAGAGAAAGCATAAGGTGCATCACACTCACAGAGGAGCTAAAGCAGCAGATTACTAGCATGAGATGGGGCTTTTGGTAGAGCTGGGTGCTTGCAAACAATACATATTAGAGTGAAAACGAAGACAAAGCCCTATGGCCAGGAGCCAAGTGTGCCGGCTACCTTGCAGGGTGGGGATGGCTGCCTTCTTCAGCAGCCAGCCTGGGGAAATGAAGCCTCGTTTGTTACACTGAGCGCTCGCAATGTAACACTGTCTGCAGAAAAGGAAACGTGACCCGCAGGTTTGTAAATGAGGTGACATTACTTCTTCCTTTGGCACTTGGTTACAGCTGTGGCCTGACCGGCTCCACCGACAGGCTCCATTCATTAGCTTATGAATGGGAAGGTTAAGCAATGACTCGATCACTGTCCAGAAGAACCACAAAGCGAACAGAAGTTTGTCAGGAGCGGGTTCTCTGCGATGACAAAGGTATAATCACATCCAGGAGATAGAGGTCAAAGCTGGGCAGCTTTAGATCAGAGTAAATTGATTGTTTTTCCTATTAACAAGTGAAATGTCTCACCAACTTCACGTGCTGGGTTACATCCATCTTGGGGGAGGGCTGCAAGAGCCCTGCTTCCCCAGGGGACAAAAGAAACCTGATCTAGGTGAACAGAGAGGGACGTGGTTTCCCTCTCCCAGGAGGAGGGGTCCCTCAGGTCAAAGGTGGTGTATTCCACTCCCATTCCTGTCCAGCAAGCCTATAAAAAGGAAGACGCTGCGGCCCTTTTGTCTTTTTTGCTCTTGACTCATCTATTAGAAAGGACCCACAGCTGCTGCTAGCCTCCTCCTCATGCCACATGGTCGAGCCTGGTTTTCTCCCTGCCGCATCCACGCTTCTCTAAAGGACTGGAATCCACATACATCGAGGGAGATATAAGGCCATCCAAATTTGGTTTTGTATATTTTTCTATTCATCCTTATTCCTTACACTTGTAAAGCCTCCTTGTTACTGCTATATATATATATGCTAAAAAATTTACATCTCCTACTTCCAAACTGATTGCAGATTATTTTTTGGTAGATTCACCTCCTTCTCTTTTCCCCTACCCCCTCTCCCCCCCTTTTTCTCCTTTTCCTTCTCAGGGAAAAGGGGAGGATGGGGGCAGGGGAAAAATTCTCAGTTTGCTACCATCTGAGCTCTTAAACTCCAGTTAAGGCTCAAACCACTACACTTCACCAGAAGCTTTACGATTGAATTGCAAGTTTTCCTAGGAGATGAGGTATGGCCAAAGTCAAGCAAAAGACCACTCAGATCTCCTGGCCTTCATTATGACAAGCTAGATGATCCCAATGGTTCATTCTGACCTGACTGCATGTTATTAGGGCTCAGAAAAGCTTAAGCCAAACAGATGCATTTGAACCCCAACTAACAACTGCCATAACACATGCATAAACAGAATGACCCACTGTGCTGGAATTCAAACCAGGCTTTAGGTTAGAGCAACCACCACAGAGCAAAATTCCTACTGACCAGACTGGGAAACTTAACTCATACTGATTTTACATCTGGCTTTGCTCAGCCACAGGAACTAGAAGCTTCCAAAGAAACTCTTCTGCTTTCCAGGATGAACTGGAGCAGAAAGTAATGTTAGCCTTGTGAAGAGGACACTGAGGCATTGTCTAACTCTCTCAAACACCTTGTAGGTACCTGGTCACTGCAGCAACATAACTGTCTCAAAAGTACTCCAGACAGGCTGGTTCTAACTGGAGCCCTGAGCTGAGAGTATTAACTGTTACCCTAGCCTCTATCACTTGAGCACTTGAGAGCAGAAGTCCTGGTTTGCATCTTTCCAGGGTGATCACAGAGGTTGTGACTGCAGTAAGCAGCCAGACTGCTGGAAGTTATAGTGGTTCACACTGTTTCTTAGCAGGCAGATCCAAATCAGTCCTGGATGACACCCAGACTGCAGGTTCCCTTCATAGAGAACTGCAAGGGCAAAGTCTGCAGTGATTGCACTTTGCCAGTGCCTGTTGTGTCAAATATACTTCTGTTTAAGAGCAAAGACATCTGTCCAAGTGCCAAAGCTACACTACCTCAAACTGGAAAAGTGAAGCTGCATTTTGGGCAAACACAGGGTAAGGCACAGTGCTTCTGGAGTCCTCAGGTTTCAAGAGATGCAAAAGGTGTCTGATGTTTTAAAGCAAATCATGACTCCACAACAGGAATGTAACTAACTTCAGAAGTGCTGTCCATGCAGGTTCCCAGTCCAAGCCCTGCAGCTGAGGCAAAGCTGTTCTCCTTGCAGGTGACAAAATGCAGAGCTGGCCCAGGGCTAGCTGTGTCCTGCAAGATGTAATGTCTGTGTGGGGCCCGCAGGCAGTGAATCCTTCTCACACACTCACTACACTGCACCACAGCATGGTTTGAAATCCCTCTCTCAGTTATCAGGGGAAAGGTTCATTCCCACAGCATTGACAAGTCCTCACAGAGCCTGGCCCTGCCTGAGCTGTATCAGGGCTCCTTGCTGCCTCAGGAGACAGCAGGGTCCTCACTTCATAACGGAGCACTCATCCTGGCAGTTAGACCTGCACTCACTCAGAACCCCTCTCTGTGCCTGCCTCATTTCTGCTCCTTTACAGAACTAATCAGATTTCTTCTGAGCACAGGGCTCACACATGCTTTAAAGAGCACCTGCTCCCTGGGACAAGCCTGTGTGCTCTTCCCAAGCTCTAACATCCCCCTCTCACTTGAACAGACTGGCTTGAGTGCAGTTTAACCACGCAAAGCTGCGCCCAGAGGCAAGCAGACCTCCCACTTAGTTCTGCCACCCTGCTCCTTCAGCAGGACAGGGTGAGGTCTGCTCAGTCCTGGCATGGACCACATGCACAGCAGGATGAGGCACCTTTGGCAGAAGCCTGTGGTCTGTATTTGCCATGTTGGCATCACAAGCATGGGATGGTATCTGTAGAAACAGCAAGCCCTGGTTACTATGACTCACAAATTCCATTTCCTGGGTAACACTTAAAGCACACGTTCCAAAACTGGTGTGACCCCAGCCCAGATGATCAGAAGAAGAAAGCAGAGGAGGCACAGGCAGCAAGCATACTCAGAAAGCCAGCATAAATAAGAGAATGCATGTTATGCTCCTCAGGAATGAGGAAATCAAAGCAACCCCAACAAAGAGTCACCTGAGAACTGCAGCCACTGAATAAGGAAACAAGCCAGGAGGGAGAGGCAGAGAGGGAAGGCTAGGAAATGGCAATATTCTTCCTACTCATGCATCATGCTGCATCTCTGAGAAGTGGGAAGAAAGTGGGGGAAAAAAAAAAATCTCACCTGCTAGGGTAACTAGAGACACAAATCCACAAAATAAATCCCACCAGGCTTCCACTGGGATTATTTGACCCATGAATTTGGGCCAGTTTCTAGTAGAGCATCCTCATGAAGCACACTGCAGACTGCTGTGCTTTGGACGGTCAGGGAGAAGGGAGTGCAAAGACACAAAAGAAGGGCTGGGGAAGGGTCAAAGGGAGAGGGCAGCCCAGCCTGGCTGAGAGGAAGCCCAGATGAATGGAGAAAGGCAAACAAGGAGGTGAATAAGCAAGAGGTGATGAATGGTAGGGAGGGCATGGAAGTTTTACACAGGGCAGAGAGCAAAGAGAGACCTGAATGGGGAAGACTGAAAGATGCCGCTTGAATGGAAAGGGAAAGAGGGAGGAGAAATGAGACAGAGAGAGAGCAGAGCAGCACAAAGTGAAATAGTGCAGGCAGAATAGCTTCCCACATGGACTTGACAAGGCCTTAGAGAGAGAGAGAAGTAACACAGCATGAACTTTAATCCAGGAGCAGAAAAGCTGCCTGGAGCAGGCAGTGTTAACGTCGCCTGTCCCTGTATAATCCCTCCACCACTGGGCACCTTCTTTTCTCCCAGTCAACAAATTCTCACGAACCCAGAGAAGCTCAACAGCAGCCACCAAAGGCCTCATGGCCCCCATCAAAGGGAGCTGTAGCAAAACTCAGCCAGTGATGTGGAAATAGCTGAGGGATAAAGCACCAAGATCATTACACGCAGCAGCCCAGGAGATGCAAGTGTAACAGTACCCTGAAGGTAGGACAAGGTGCAGTTTCCATGTGTGACATAGAAGCCCTCGTTACCATGGTGTTATCTGCAAGGCTTTCCTCCCCTTTCTAAAGCCAGGATAAATTGTTTTCAAAGAAAACTTTTCCAAGCAAAAGCTTGGAGATGTCAGTCATGCCAAGACTTCCCTGTGAATCTGCCTTAGCTTGAACATTGATTTTCCAAGGCCAAAACTTTGGACATTGGCATTTTCAAAGTGGTCCTCTAGAAAATTGCCATTTATGTTTATGTTCAGAGTGCCCAGATGGTTTGGCTCAAGTCAAATTCAATATTTTGCTCACAGAGAAACAAAAGCATTTTCCCCAATCTTTTGGGGAATTGCAAACAAAATTCTGCTTATCATTATTCATTCACCTCTACCCTCTTTACAAATAGGGAAAAAGCAGGCATTTAGACAGAACACATTACCGGAACCTCACTGGCAGAGCTGAAAACTGGATATACTCCATCCCTGTTGGGTGTGCAGGTTTAGATAGGCCAAGGTTCCTATTATCCTCCTAGGTCTATCAGTCACCCCTTGCATGATCCTGGGCCAAATCTGATTTTCCCAACTGCAAGGCTGAAAATACAGTGATTCATTCTACAAAGGATAGTGTAAGGTCTTAAACCATAGCCCTTTATTCAGAATGTCTTTCATATTTGTCAGAAACAGCCATTTCAAAACCAATTCAGTGTCTGGAGCCCATGTTTTGTTTGCTCATACATAGACTCCACTGAGTCTATATGAGCTCCATATGAGCTGAAATGGGAGGTCACAGAAACCCAGTAAAAGGTGAGACACAGCCCTCAAAAACAAACACAGGAAAATAAATTTAAATTTGAGACTTGACCTAACTTTACCTTTTCAACACATCAGGAAAGTCAAACATACAAACTGGCTTTTCAAGTGTTGCTAGAAGAACCACGAGGGGCCCATTCATGCCTCAGCTTGAGGCTCTGGTTCTGGCCTCTTCTTTTTTGACATTTCTCACACCAAGCAAACATACTAATATCAATGCAGCTGATTTCAGGCAAAAACATGAGAGCATCCTGGAGTCAAGAGCACAAGCATGAGGACTTTTCCCTCTTCCCAAAGAAACAGCAAATGAATTCCTGAGAAATCTCGGCTGGATCATCAAACCCTCTCAGGGAGGTCCAAAAATATAGGACAGAGAGTTGGGATCTGGCCGTTAGCAATCAGATTTCTTTCACAGAGTGCACTTTGAAATTGTAATTTGTGCTCTTTATGATTCACAGTGGTACCACCTTATAAAGAGCTCCACTTTATGAACTGAGATCCCAAGGCAGAGAGATGACTTAACTCACCCAAGGATGCAAGAGGTTTAAATTACTTGAGATGAGCTGCCTGTGCTCCAGCCACCTCCGGGAAGCACTCCTACATTGCACTTGATAATCGACCTAGTACAAGCTGGAAATTGCTAAATACTAGAAAGGTAAGGAGGGGTTAAGATAAAGGTCAGAACACTTCCAAGAGGTATGCTAAGCTTGGTGATATCCACAAGCACAAGAAAAGACGTCCAGGTGTGAGAGTCTCTCCTGGAAGCAGCAGGGAGGTGAAGCAATGGAGGTGTTTGCACAGGCACACACAATAATGGCAGAGGGACTGGCAGGGTCTCTAGAAAGGCTGCTCTGACAAAGCTGACAAGGTTGAACATTGCAGCTTCACAGACCAGTTGAGCCCATGAAGAACCATTACTTGCAAAGAGACCAGTGTCTTGCTTTTCCATCTGCCAGCCCGGGCACAGGCAGCTCATGTTACATATGGCACTGGGGGGAAGGGAGTATGAATAATTCTGAGTGCCGTGAGAGGAGCAGGAGCTGTGCAGCTGTGGCAGCCTGAGCAAGCCTTAGCAGCACTAGCTCCTGCTTTGGGTCAAGAGATCACACCACTCCAGCCTGCCTCCTGACTTGTGCTTCAGCTGCTTTCCTCTCCCTGCAGTGCCTGCCTGCGGGAGCAGCCAGCTCTCTGGAAGAAATCCAAACATAAGGAAGAGAGGTTACCTGTGCCTGAGGGAAGTGACAACACATAAGGCAGGTCACTGCTTAGTCTAAAAGCATTCAAGCAGGGTCAACACCTACTAAAAATAAAAACATAAATACACACAGAGATGCCCTACAGGAGAAGGATTTGCTCAGGCAGAACAGCTCAGCACACTCGAGGTTCCTTGAATCTGCATCTCTGGGAAACTGGCAGCTATCAATTGAATCAGGCAGCCTTGTGGTGCCAGAGGCTGGGAGCTGACAAGTCACCCTCCCTCCAGGAAGGGCTGCTGCAGCACCCGCGCTGGTTGGGACCAAAACTGTCACCCTCTCCCCAGACCACACCCAGCCTGGGAACTCTGGTCCTTTTCTGTCCCCAGATCTAAGTGTCCCGTATCAGAGAGATGAGGCAAAACCACTACTGCAGCCTGGGCAATTTTCTTGTGCAAATGACCTCGGGGTAATTGGGACAGTTACAGTGAGTCCCTGACAATGTTTGCCATTGTCACACTAGTGGTAAATACAGACTGAGCTGCTCCCAAGGATGGGGGGGGCGAAGGGGAGCTGCCCCAAGGGGCAGCACCTCACCTCCTCAGAGGGATGATATGGAAGCAGGCACTGTTTAAACACAAGACTGCTTTCAGAACTGTGGAGTTGATGGGCAAGGAAGGAGGCATATGCTGCATGGCTGGAAGTCTCAAAAATATTTAGGAAAGCAGAGCCACTGTGGCAGGCCCACAGAGCTGGCCTACCACATCACAACCTTTGCTCTGCAGACAAAGCTTTCACTGCATTCTTCCACATAAGCATCTCAGCCCACAGGATTCAGGCACTGAAGGAAAGCTCCCACCGGGGCCCAGGCTGGCCATACTACAAACACCCCACCTACAGCAGCTGCTGACAATCTCTGTGGTGCAAGCACACCACAGCTGGCCCTGGTGCAGTCAATCCTGCGCTGATAGCTCTGCCTCTTGGTTACCTCAGCACACTTCAGCCCCCTGAATCTCATATACCTGCTCTACTTTTGCTGTTCCCCCCCACCCCAGGCCCATAAAGCAGCCGTGGAAGAAACCTAAACAAAAAGCAATCACTCCCTGAAATCTCATCAGGCAAACAAGACTCTTCCCACCCATTGCCACAGTGACTGAATGGAGAGGGACTGAACACCCCCCTCCCATCCCTGCCTGGTGGTCTTTTTGTCTGGTGACCTTCTCCACACAAACACAACCCCACAACAATCAGACAGGCAACATAATGCGGCAGTGCCGGCTTTCCCAGCCCTTCAAGGCAAGCTGGGAGGGAAGGGGGGAGAACTGGGGAGAGCTGAAAGAATCTGGGGATGAAGAACAGATAGGATGGGCAAGGAAAGCAGTGTTCTAATTTCTAGTTATACAGTCCCACGAGCCAGGATAAAAAAGAGTTTTAATGAAAGAAACAAAAAAAATGTTATCTCAGATGGCTTAAAGGGACATGGAAATAGTAGCCAGTGGGATTTTCAGACCCAAAACCCATAAATTCACAACCCTTCTAAACTCTGTGAATATTTTCTAATATTGCCTCAAACAAGCCCACAAAATTGAGCCCTGTGGTGCAAACTCTGCTGGGTTTACTTGACTATCTGAGATGGATTACATATAAAGCTTTGAGTTAGATTGGAACAAAACTTTTTTGCAGCTGTAGGCAGCATCACCACACATGGAAACCCTCCTCTGTGTGGTTACTTCAAAGCCCAGAATGTCTGTCCTGACTGGAAGAAGCGAGTCACCACCTGTTTTACAGACAGAAAATGTGCCTTCAGGCCCCAGATCCTCCTTGCAAGGTAACAGCTACCCTTTGGTTCTTGCAGGACACACATCACCTGTGGGAAAAAGCAATGAGTGATACTGTGCTAACCTAGGAACATGTAGGAATACGCAATCCTCATAGAATGTATCTGCTAAGTAAACTAAGGATTATTAACTGTGCAAACAATAATAAGAAGTGAAGAAGATCAAACTGGTTTAGACTGATTCTGTAGTCAGTCTGCCTCATCAACCTATCAGACAGCCTGGAGACCATGCACAAAGAAGCTCAGCTAAAGGCCATACGGAGGAAGAGGATGGATGCCCCAAATTACCACCAGGAGACCCCCACAGTATGTATCTTCTGAAATACCAAGGGATTCTTCCCCTGCTGCCCATGCACTACAGGAAAAAAAACACAGACTCCACAGGAAAGTGAACCAAATGACACAGAAAGAAATATCATCTCTCAGGGCCTGGGTTCCATGAGCTTCACGGGGCCCTCAGTTGTGCTTCAGGACATAGGAAATCCAGACCAAGTGCCTTGACAAGAAAAGGAGGATGTGCTTTAGCCAAAAGCCAGGACCTGTGTCCCACGAAATCCTGGCAGCAGAGGCAGGAACAGAAAGCCAAGCTACAGGAAAGCACTTGTGTGATTCACAGACACGTTAGCCACCTAGGGAGCCTGATATAGAGCTGACAATTCAACTCCTCCTGCCAGCATCCCCCACAATGCTGCTGTCCTTATCCACATCTTTATTACAGCACTGCAACCTCACAGTGGAAACGACCTGAGGAGCCAGGTGTGAAACCACCTCCATGGGACCGTGCAGCTGACATAAAGAATCTTGACAAAGGCAGCACACAGCAGCAGGGTTCAGGAGGGCTCTCCCAAACCCAGCACACCAGGCCACAAGTGGCCAGCGGGCCCCATGAGGGGACGTGGAGCTGCAACTGACTTTTGCTTATGTCCTGACATGAACTGGAGCAACTGGAAGAGCAGCAGTGCTGAGCCCACACCCAATCGGCAAACATCCCACAGCAAGGATACTGTCGCCTGTCAATCCCTGCAGCGTTAATCCCCTGAGGAAAGATCCCATCAGCACCATGCTAAGAGGCAATCTCTCCAGCCAGACGCTAACAATTAATGATAGCAAAGATGAGGGAGGGAGGAACAGATGGAGAATAGATAGAACCAAGCTCTGTCCCTGCATATTTCCTGGTGCCACTTCATCCCAGGTTTGCATCAGTAACAAAGAGCTGAAGTATTTGTTTTGCAGTGCTAAAGGCAAAAGCAAGAAGTGCTGATGTTTTGAGTGCAGCCTTTCAAAAGCTGAGGGATCATCACAAACTCGGGTGCATGGAAATTAAATGCATCAAGAATAGTGCGGCCAGCAGGAGCAGGGAAGTCATTGTGCCCCTGTACTCCACACTGGTTAGGCCACACCTTGAGTACTGGGTCCAGTTCTGGGCCCCTCAGTTTAAGAAGGACATTGAGACTCTTGAACGTGTCCAGAGAAGGGCAACAAGGCTGGGAAGAGGCCTGGAGCACAAGCCCTATGAGGAGAGGCTGAGGGAGCTGGGATTGTTTAGCCCGGAGGAGAGGAGGCTCAGGGGAGACCTTATTGCCCTCTACAACTACCTGAAGGGTGGTTATAGCCAGGAGGGAGTTGGTCTCTTCTCCCAGGCAACCAGCACCAGAACAAGGGGACACAGTCTCAAGCTGTGCCAGGGGAGGTTTAGGCTGGAGGTGAGGAGAAAGTTCTTCATAGTTGTTAGACATTGGAATGGGCTGCCCAGGGAGGTGGTGGAGTAATCATCACTGGAGATGTTCAAGAGGGGATTGGACGTGGCACTTGGTGTCATGGTTTAGTCATGAGGTCTGTAGTGACAGGTTGGACTTGGTGATCTTTGAGGTTTCTTCCAACCTTGGTGATTCTGTGATTCTGCGAAATGTTTCACTTTAGGGCTCTGCTATGGAAGGGGTGCATGCTGTGTGAGCTTCCTTTAGTAAAACTCTCAGCAAAACAAAATTAATGTTTTCATGTCTGCATGCTTAAAGAACTACTGTAAAATTAAAATCAGGAGAAGCCCTTACCCTTCCAAAATCAGTAATGAAATTAGCATGAGGCCCCCAAAGGAAACAAATGAGGCCCCTTCAAAAGGGCCAGGATTTCATCTGGTGTTTAAAATCCCACAGTGGCAGATCTATATTTATTTTAATGACCCACCGAATCCTTTTAGTTCTCTGCAGCCTTTCATGAAAACCTAATAATGAAAAATTACCTATTCCAACATGGCTTTTCCTGAAAACCAGTATCTGAGCAGATCTCCAAAGACAGACAGCTCTGTGGGCACAGTGAGTTTGGCCTGCAATGCTTTGTTTTCAGATATCACATTTTCACAGCTTCCTTGGAATAACATTTGATATAGAAAAAGTGTAAGTGATACTCAGACAAAGGGACAGCCAACCCTCTGCAATCACAGGGCCTCTCCATTTGCGTTGCTTTGGTAGCAAATAAGGCCTGAGCTGCAGAATTCCAAGCACAAGATCCTCTGGACACCTCAAAATTCAAGCACACCATTGCCATGCAACATTAAATGCATTTATTTTCATGAGCATCAAATTCCATCTCTTAATGGCTTAGTCATCCTCTGCAGCTTCACAGCCTGCAAGCTCCTGAGAGGCCAGTGGAGATGCAACACAGGAATGCTTTACATCTGGAAAGGGAAACTAACATCCATTGTCATTCAGCTTAATGAGCACATTGCCTGCAGGAGCAGCAACAGGGCCCACACACCCCAAAAAGCATCCCAGATGCAGCGAAGCACTGAGCCCTCTCTTTGAGGCTATAATGCAGAGTTCCCAAAGGAATCCCCTTCAAGCCCTGTGCAAAGAGGGAATTCCTTAGCCTTACATTTTCACCAGCTCACTACAACCCATGCTGTAGTGCATGGACCAAATTCAAAGGCCTGGTCGGTCCTCACTAGGCAGACGGCTTATCTGAACATACATTAAAACCCTGGAACGATTTGAGAGCCTTTTTGCCAAGGCAGGCAGCATTACCAGCCTTAATGTAACTGTGCTTTTCATCTTGTAACAGCTTGAGAGGCGCTGGAACATCTATTATTCCTCCCGGAACAGAGCCGTGCTCTGATAGCACACCTACAATTCTCTCTTTTTGTGCATAGCTATCTAGAAGCAGATGTGAGAAAGCTTCTCAGCAGCATGTACCCCTTCTATCATCCCAGGGAGGTGAATGACCCTCCCCAGTGCCCAATCCAGGAACAATTCCAGCTATGGAAAGAAGAAAGGGTTCTATTTTAAGCTTGTTGAAGTGGTAACTGGGTACTGCAGGCGGAAGGATGGACGTGGGGGAAAGCTTCCTGTAAACTGATTCTCCTTTTCTCAGCTGAGCACCAGGCAGGTAGCAGCTCAAGGAATGAGGGACAATCCCACAATCAAGTGGATTCCATTCCTTTTTGTAGGTCTGTAGCAGCCTGTTCCCCATTGTAACAGGATATGACCACTGATCTCCTTATTCCACATTCCCATCTGCAAAACTAAATGAACTGATAGTGAAGAGCAAGGTTTGAAGTCCTTGAAGAGGAAGAGCTATTGCAGTGCTGAATAAGGCAAATTCCCTACAGCCCACAGCCACTGCAGTGATAGAAGTAAAAGCCCTAAGGTGCAGAAGAATCAGGCCCTGAAGGAAACTAAAAAGCTCTGAGAAAAGATGAAAGATGCTGAACACAGAAGAGTAATACTGCTTTGAACATTTACTGAGCAGAAATCCTTCCCAAAATGAGACAGAACTGCAGTGAATGATCATGGACTCTTGGTCTGACACCCAGGCTGCTAGGTGAGACCCATCCCTCCCAAGAGATCCGACTGCAGGGCTCACTCAGACCCATCTCACAGGCACCAGCAAGAGCAGCTTCTCATAAAGGAAAGACAGGAGTTGTTAGCTGAGCAGTGGTGAAGAAGCAAACACCACTTTATTCTCAGGTCTTGCTACTCTAACTTGTCTCTTGCATCAGATGTCACAGTGATAAATACCTGTTCAAGAAAAAAATGGGAACAGCAAACCCACCCCCTGCAGCCAATCCAATTAAGACACAGGATAAAGTTGTAGAGGTTAATCAGATCTGAGCCATTGGGTCGCTCTCTGCTGCTGCTTAGTGACATATCTGGTGAGCAACACCAGGGAGATGAAGGCCAGGCAGAAACAGCAAGGATCTAGCTAGCTCCAGGAGACAAGGGCTGCTTCTCTGCTACAGCAGGCAGAAGAGTGAGGTCTGCTGGGCTCAGAGCTTGGCTGTCCCATGAAGCTTCATCAGATGCCAGCATGCTGTGGCCCACAGGCTGTGTTTAGACAGCCCTCACAGTAAAGACCATGGGCTGTGGCTGCTGGGTGCTGCCAGGTTGCTAACCAGGATAGAAATTTACTCAGCCCTTGCAATCACAGGCAGCTCTTCTTACCCTGTGTGCCTTACCTTGCTAGACTCTTAATCCAAGGACAGTCACTGCCAGCATTTTTCAGTCTCTCAAAGGAACCAAGATCCATAGCCCCTGAAACCAGAACTTTTACTCTTCCTGTGAGAAGTTTTATCCTACCGTTAAAGACAATGAGTTTTGTAGCAATCAGCCCTGAAACTTGTCAGGAGGAAAACTACATTTTATACTCTGAACTTAAAACACAGAACATTTCAGATTAAAAATAGCTCCCTTTTTCACTGTCTGCCAGATCTGGGAGGGAGGTGAAAACCCACAGGGACTTGATTTGACGCGTGAAAAAGTAGAATTCTATAGCAGTGAGTACACACGCACACTTATTTCAGGTCAAATAAGAGCTCTGCAATAATACTTTTCTTAGCAGAGAAAACCAAAGCTTGGGATAGAACCATGCTAGCTGCAGCTTTGGGACTGAGCATCATGACAATTCCAGTGTGCCCATCAGAAACAGAGCGGGGGAGGGGGGAACACTACAATAAATTCATAACTTTTAAATATTTTCTAAAAGCTCATCAGAGTTTTCCAGCCTTTAAGGTGGTTTCTCTTCAAATTCCAGATACCTGCTCCTGTCTCTTGGCAAGATATGGAATCATAGAATGGCTTCAGCTGGAAAAGACCTTTAAGATCAAGTCCAGCTGTTAACTCAGCACTGCCAGGTTACCACTAAACCAGCACATCTGCACAGCTTTTAGGGATGAAGACTCCACCACTGCCATGGGCAGCCTGTTCCAGGGCTAGACAATCCTTTGGGGGAAGAAATTGTTCCTTACGTTCAACATAAACCTCTGTCCATATGACCCAGGTGTGGGCACTGGCCTGGCCAGCACACAACCCTGCAGCAGGTAGCTCCACATCAGGGTCCCTCATTCCACAGCCATGTAGTGGGCAGCAAAGGGACCTGGTATAATATTCAGCCTTCCTCCCCTGTCTTCTCAACAGAGAGAGAGGACAGGCCATGTACAACCTGCAGCTTGATGAGGAACTGCAGCTCAAACTTGACTCCTTCAGAGCATCCTATGCTCTGCAAAACGATCAGCTCTGCCCTTTGGGGTGATGAGCAAAGTGGCATCATATGTCCAGTGAGCAAAGGCTCCAAACAAAGCTCTGCCACCAGCTGAACTGATAGATCCTCTGTAAAGGAGAGCAGGGATCAGCAGGCACAGCTTTAACAATACAGGCAGTCAAGCATCCAGTGATAAGGGCTGTGAGTAATGCAGGAGTAGTGGGACAGACAGAAGGTTGACTCAGTCATCTGATTAGGTGGGAAGAATGGGCAGCCATCCCCTCCAAATAGGTGTAGGATGCCAGAGGCTGGATCATCTATACAATGTCAGTAAGTGCCTTGGCACTGGAGAGGAACACAACACCAGGACACTCAAAACAAACCCTTCTCTGATGTCACCAGCACAACTGGCACATGCAGAGCAGCCTCATCACAGCAGGCAGGTCCTGAGCAGGGCTGATTGCCTGCTGACACCAGAGAAACACCCTCGTACTCCTATTGGGAAAAGAGCTCATTCAGCTACACCTCACCAAGAACAGTGAGCAGAGAATGACCTCAGGAAGACCACAGCACTCACACTGCAGGGAGCATATCTCCTTGAATGAACTGCTTTGGCTCAGGTTGGGGGTGTGTGATTCAGGATGGTTTAGACTACAACAAACCATCCAGTGCAGCTTTGTGTCAAACATCTACCCACACATCAGCTACATAATTAATAAGGATGAAAGAGAACATTATCCCAGGCTGGTTTTCATATTCTCACTGTAGAGCTTGGTACATTCTGTTTATCCTTGGAAGTCAGCAAATGGAACAGACTTCATGCATTGTGCTGCATGCTTGGTCATTAAACATAGGCTTATAAGCCCATAAAGTCACTCTTGCTTGCAAGCATGGAAGAATTTTTTGCATGAACCAGTTTGGTTTGTAGTAAGCCCAAAAGTTAGTTAGTTTTCACAGTTTTATTACTCCACATGGTCAAATGACAGCCTGGAGCTTCCAGTCATCTGGAGCTGTATGAGGTCCAGAAATTTTTCACTGTGCTTTTCAGGACTGCTTGCTAGAGCCATAAATCAGCAGCTGGCAAATGACTTTTCTGGCCCAGCTCTTAGAGGCCACCAGTCCCAACTCTAACAGATCCCACAAATCAGTGCAGCAATGACAGCTCTGAGATCATGAGTCACAGAGGGAATAGGGCTAGAAGGTGCTATTTCAGTCACATATGACAACTCTTTTGGGAGACACCGTGGCTGTCACTGCCCTGGGAGCAGTCACCCACTGCACCTGTCTTGCTGAAGGGGACTGTGCAGCTTTAATACCCAGCCAGCCTCAGCTCTCACATAACTGTGGAGTTGTGCTGCTGCTCTCTGCACCACAAAAGCTGGTTCCTGTCATACCTTACAAGCAGATAAACTGGCTGTTGTGCTCCTTCCCCAAAGAACATGACTTTGACCTCTCTAAGTGCCTAGGAGGCAATGACTGCAGGCAGGAGGTTCCCATCAGCACACTACAGCCTCTGGGATACAGCCTGACTCGAAAACACTGCAATAACACAAACCTCTGGTAAGGATGCCCAGCACTGGAGACTCCTCTGAAAGAGCCAAGTATACTCTAGTTCATAAAGCTCCAGAGGAGACAACACCAGAATATTTAACATGTGGAAGGCACAAGAGAAATCCTGTACACTTACACACATGCCCAAGACATTCCCAAACCCCACCCAGGGCTGACAAGTCCAAGTGTGATAAAGCACATATACAGCTTGGTAAAGATTATTCAGACACTTTATTTAGGTTGGAAGGAAGTTATTCCTCCAGCCATGGTCTCCAGGCACAGCTCAGAGACCAAAGACACCAGCAGCAGAACCATCTCCCATGCTCTTCACAGAAGTCTCCCCCATAGTGGCTGCCTAAATGCTATTGTCAGAGGACACTTGAAGGAAAAACGTTTGTGCCTTCCCTGCTGGAGAAAACCCAGAGACATAAATCCAGTGATAATAAGACTGAGCACAAAACCAACTCTTCTATTAGTGGCCAGGAGGGAGTAGCTGAGGGAAGAGGCAGCAGTTCAAATGGAAGTAGAAACCACAATAAACACATTTTCCTCCCCAGTGCAAACAACAAGGTTAAAACCCAACATCCTCCCATGGAGGCTACTGCCTGCAGTGAGGAATGATGCTCAAGGCCCACATCCCATTACCTCTCAGCATGAGGGTAAGTAAAGGTGTGAGAGGAGTGGCTGGAAGCCAGCAGAGGGGAAGAAGCATGGGGCTGTTTCAGAGGCAAGGGGCAGAACTAAACACCCTCTCTGCTCTCCAAGGCCCTTCAGGCACACACTGTTCTGGTACCAGCCCCGGCAAGACATGCAGCTGATGTTAACCACAAATTTGGTCCAGAACAGTTGTCATACTTATTTTCAAGTGCTTTGCTAGCCCAAGGCAGAGCACACAGGATCGGCTCCTCCAGTTTGTGAAACTTTCCATTTTTCACCTTTTTTCACATCAATCCTCTCTCTGCCAAAGCAAGCACAGATGCAACTTGCTGGCTGTAGGCTGCTAACAACAAGTACCTCCACCACAATCAGACATCACAAATAAGTTTGCTACAAAATGCAAGGTCTCCATCATCACTGGGTCCTGATTGTGAAGGATCCCAGATGAAAAGAGGTGCCCCCTCCGGGAACACTGCCCTGAAGAAGTGCATGAGGCCAAAAGTTTGATCATAGTCACAAACAGCTTTGCCTCCAGCAGCCTCACTTACTTGTTACCTCAGGAAACTCCAGGGATTATGCTGCTTACAGAGTGTGTCCAGTATCAACGAACACGAAGAACAGTTCCCCGGCGTAAGATTGATCTCGTTTGTTTAGTATCTGTTTCATAGATGGTTACTTTTCTCACCAGCCACACAGGGTTACTGCAGACAGCTGTTCCTAAGCAACAGGAGTATGTTCTGTGTCTTGCTGGTGCTAGGGTTTTAATTTTAGAGTTGAAGGAATTCTAAGTCCAAGGGATACTTGGTGTGATCACAAACATTCAGGACTTTCTCTACACGTTTCATGTCTCTGGTGACAGAATATCTCCAGCATCACCACAAGCAGCCACCACTAAGGAGACTGGGAGAGGAGAGGGAAAGAATTGACTGTCCCACATGCTACAGCTTGAACAGGCAAACAAGAAAGATTTGAATCACATAAAAATTCAGAGCACTGAGACATCAGCTTCCCTCAGCAGCCTTTATGTACAGCAGGGTGGTAAAACAGCCCATGATCTCATCTCCATCAACTTGTGTTGGTACCAAGTTGAATTCAGGGCAGAACACTGTACAATACCTAGCATAGAGGCAGAAGGAGATCACAGCTTCCTTGGCTGCTGGCAAACATGCCCACTGCTGCATTTAATTGGCAAACATGCCCTGGTACATTTGCATCAACCACAAATAAGGAAAGGCAACAGCAACATCAGACTTCCTACCACAGAGGAGAAACATTTGCCTCCCAGGTCTGGTAAAGAGCAGCTTTAAAAGCCCTATAAATGTTACAGGCATAAGTGATGATGGTGTAGAAAAGCACCTCCAAACTGTTTCCACTCGCTAAGCAGCTGGCTTGTTTCTCTGGAGACTGGATGATCTCTTCCCCTTCTCTATCGTAAGGGAGCACACAGCCACAGAGCACAAAGCACCAGCTGATGTGCAGAGCAGCATCAATCCACCCTCTGTTTATGGCTTTTCCCTGCTTTCTTTTGAAAGATGCAGGCTTAAATGCTTTTATTGCTTCACTGGTTTTCTATGTGCAAGACAGGATTTGAGAACAATGTGTTAGCAAGGATCTCTGTGCCTAACACCTCTCGCTCACATTCAGCTGGAAGGGCAGAGTGCAGATCCCACAGCCTGCCCCTGCAGCTGGCACTGGCAGGCAGCAGAGCCGAGGGCTGAAAGCCGCTCACTGTCCCTCTTGGACACTGCTCTCCAATGTGCAGGTTTGGAGGCAGCTCCCACGTGGAAGGTATACAAATGTGTAACGAGTAGGAAGCCTCCTGATGCTTTTACAAATCTAGAGGCATCAAGCTGCCAGTAACTCACGAGCTGTGTAAGACTGACTCAGCCTCCATGTGCTTTTCGGTGTGTTTGGTGTGACTCCTTCCAGCATTCCAGGAGATGCTACCTCTACCAGCACCAACTCAGCAGTGCTGTGTTTGCTGCACTGCTGATATCTGGCTTACATGGATGGCTTCTACTTCCAGATGTCTGCACTAGGAAAAGCCAACCATCTGTGTGCAGGCTGGTGAGAATGGAGAGAGGAATCTCTATTGTGGTGGTTTAGGCTGGGTGCTGGCCCAGATGCCACTGCACAGAACACACCTGGGAGGTCCCTACGGGTGGGCCCAGCCCAGGAGGTGGTCACAGGCAGATATTCAATCCATAATGCCCTGCTCCCCTATAAAATGCCCATGCGGGGTCTCCACTTTCCCTTTCGTCCCCAGCTGCAGCCTAGGTAAAATGGTGTGAGCCACCTCCCTTGGGCCTGCCCAGGCCCAAGGCTGGGTTGGGGGGGAGGAAAGAGCCCTGGGGGGGGGGGTTGGGTGTACCCCCAGGTGGGGATGGGATGTCCTTGGGTATGTTCTGGGATCTCTCTCTTTGTCACGGTGCTTGTGGTTCTCTGTAAAGCTTTCATTGGTGTTTGTTTTTTAAAATTGTTTTCCTATTTAAACTTTCCATCACTTTTGCAATCCCTTTGTCTGAGTCGTTGTTTCTGCCTGTGGTGGGGAGGGGGTTTGCCCCAACCCATTACATCTATATAGCCAGGGAAATGGGGCAGCTGATCACAAACCTGCCACACTGCAGGAAATGTATAAACACAGACAATCCCAGAGACCCACATCCAGCTCAAGGGCTGTCTGGTGTTCAGTGTGCAGAGATTAAGGAGGAACTTGGGGAATTTTTGCTGTTCATCCTGCAAGAGCCAGGAAGATCATTAGTGACCTCCATGTAGCTTTTTCATGCTGAGCCATCACTCCAAAGCAGTGCGGCTACAAGCCAAATCTGGGTATAAGCCTTGAAGTGCTGGGACATTGCCATCCACTGTAACGACACTGGGGATGGACACAGGCCAATCCAGACATAGCAGAAGACAAGATATTACCCTGCAGAGGGGATATTCTCTCAGGCAGCTATTTGCCACTCAATGCCTGTTTCCCTGCTTGACTGAAAGAAGGATAATTTCCCCTTCCCTCTTTCCCTTAGGTGGCTGTATTCAAAAGACAGCAAGGGGCTAATAATACAGACAGTGTCAGTAAACCAATCTCCTCCAGCAAAACCAGATCCTCTCCTACCAGCCCATTCTTCCCTTCAAGTCTGTCCACAGGGCAATGAATTTGAAGGGACCCTCTTCCCCCCACCCCCCAACCCTATAACCCGAAGTGGAGGAGTCAAAGGGTTAATGTCGCATGACAAAGGTCAGCCCAGTTTGGGGAGGGAGGAGAAAGGGAAGCATTGTGGCCACAGACAGCAACCCGAGCAAAACACCACTTGAGAAATGTAAAGTGATGGTGCTGCTCAGAAAAAAAGGCCTGAGAGCCCTGTCTAAACCCCAGGGCTTTATGGCTGACAAAAGCCCAGCCCCCTGAGTCATTAATCGCATGCTCCACGGCTGGGCCCTCAAAGAGCAGCAGATGACACATGCCCAGCTGCCATTGCCACCCCTCCTCAAGGTAGTGGCCGAGGCAGGTGCACTCCCAGTGCCCTCTGCTTGAGACTAATCTATTGTCCCTCCTTGTCTTCCGCCTTTCTTCTCCTCCAGCAGCCCACACTGTCAACTGTAAATGAGATTATACTTCAAGGCGTGGGGCAGATGCAGAGCCCCTTCTGTGCATTGCCAAGAGACCCTTGTATCTTTTAAAGTGTCTTTGCCTTTACAATGCATAGCTTGGTGGAGGGGGAGAAGGGAGCAAATTTCTTGTCACACTCACAGAAGCATCAAATACAGCAGACAAGGCAGACCCTGGTTTCAGGCCTGGATGCTAATCTGCAACAACTGTGGACAGTCTTCCCACCAGCACCTCTGATTCTCCACTTTAGCAGATGAAGTAACAAGTCTATGAAATAATCTCCTCTTTGCAGCACCACTCCACTTAAAGACAGACATATGTCCTGACAAGCACTGTTGCAAAAAGC
The DNA here is from genome assembly GCF_026170545.1 of Melanerpes formicivorus. Classification (NCBI taxonomy): domain Eukaryota; kingdom Metazoa; phylum Chordata; class Aves; order Piciformes; family Picidae; genus Melanerpes; species Melanerpes formicivorus. The sequence goes on along the minus strand of NW_027142373.1, from coordinate 3,366,133 downwards.
CAGCTGTAGTGCAAAATTCAGACAGGGACCTGGAGGTTACGGACAAGCCTCAAAGAGACCTGCCTGGCAAGGTCTTCTAGTCAGCAACAACAGGCAGGGAAACTTTACAAAGTGAAGTGTGATATTTAGCTCAACAGTGCCCCAGTAAACAAACTGGACTTTCACAGTTTCACAGGGAAATATCTCATCCTGCCTGTGTTAAAAGCCATCCAGAGAAAAGAGACACCGTTAAGACAGAATTATTTAACTCAATGATCCTTTTTTTCTCAGCTACTATCGGCCATAATAATAGCTGGCCTGATTTTATTGATTGCTTTGCAATTTCAGTCATGCAGGAACCAGCCCTGGATTTAAGAAACCTGCAAAGTCAGCATCTTTTCAAGCATATTTTAATGTTTTATGAGACCACGGTAGAGCAAGTTCAGCTGCACCCACTGCTGGTAATGTCAGCAACTGAACTCCTCCTGGCAAGTGCACGTCTGGTCCACAATATCTCTACAGCCTTGTTTCTGAGCTCAAGTTTTCCATTAGCTGCCTACACAGACTGGGTAACTTGGCATCTCTCTGCATTCCCCTTAAACTCTGCTCATCTGTTGCCATCACACCCACGTACAAGTCTCAGGAAGGAATCCAGGATTTCTAAAGCAGCTGCAACAAAAACACAGCCTGGATTGACAAGCAATAGGATCAAGGTGCTGAGCCAGCGAGGAGGGTCTTTTTTGAGAGTTTTGTGTGTTTCTATTTAAATCAAGTTTGTTGTCATGACTACAAACCAGGGTATGGGTGAGAAGAAGTGAGAATGACAGCTGATAATGTTAATTCACCCTTGAAGTCCCAGCAGTTACTGGGATGGGGAAACAGAAGATGATCCAAGCTCTTTGCATTTAACAAGGCTAAAAGCCACTCTCAGAAGGCAGATCTGTCCTAACCACAAACATTGTCCTCCTGGATAGCCCTTTTCACTCAGGACAGCCAAGGGCTAGATAGTGCTGATTAGCTGCAGTCATCTCTAAAGCAGAGGCACCAGGGACATGAAGGCAAAGAAGGGCACCTAAGGCCCTAGAAAGGACATAGCAAAGCAGGAACAGGCCCTGAGGAGATTGATGTGCACACTCACTCTCTAACCATCAGACAATGTGGCTTCAAGTAGGACAATAAGATGTTTTGATGTCTGTGTGCAAGGCAATTAATAAGGAATCGTATTAGAAGTGTGAAACTGTGAGGACATGCTCCTGGGATTATCACATCATAAACTTTACCAGAAGATTAACAAAAGATATTGCTTTGGCCAGCAAAAAACAAATGAAGACAACCCCAAGTGACTGCAGGGTGGGCAGAGAGAGGCAATGTCTTGCTCTGCTCAGAGAGTGGATTCCACACGGAGACAGCATGGAGTGTTCAGTGATGGCGCAGGCTCTGCAGAAGGCAGCAGATGCGGAGCTAATGTGTGTGTGGGGGTGGAGGGTGCTTATGAGCACAATAAATAAATGTATGAATCCCTATAAAAGTTCCCATATAAAAGTGAGTTAGAGCTGCCTGAGGGCCATGGCCTTGTAATAAAACCCACATCGCGTAAGCACAGAATGAAGCAGCAGCTGTATTGGAACTGCCTGGCTGCAGCACTGAAAAGCCTGAGTCTGTCTGCTCCCAAACTCTGGGGTGAAGTGCTGACTCCACCAAATTCAGGAAGAATTTTCCTACTTGCTTCAGTGGAGTCAAGACTTTGCCCTCAAAGCCTCAGAAGCAGGATTGAATCTGTCTCTCTCTTTTTTGTGTGTGTGTCAAACTTAGGTTCTTTTACTTCATAAAAAGCAGCAATCTGCAAGTGGCTGGAGACACTGACTTGAGTCACTGACAGCTCCTAGTGTGACAGATTAGAGCTAGAGCCAAACAAATAAAAAATTCCTCCAGAAAGCAGTCACTTTTCTCCCCCAAAATAAACAAGCAAAAAGCACTGTGTTATGGCTGAGCAGCAATTTTCATCAAGATCTTTTGAATTTTTAATTTAAGACGTTGGAGATGGCCATAAAAAAAGCCAAGCCCTTTAATTTTGTATGCCTAAACAAAAGCTTTTCTTTGTCAGTAAATCTACATAAAAGTAAGAAAAACAAAATCTTGCCACAGAAAGAAAATAATTAAATTGTATTTCTCCCCTCAAAAGCAAGTGGGGAAATGCTGATTGCTGTCATACTCTATCAGCCCAGGAAGAAGAGACTTGCAGCCTGCCAGCCTGTGAACTCCCAACTTCTCTGATGCAGCCCTCCTGTGCACCGCTGCTCTCCTGGGGGGTGGTGAACACAGAGACCCATGTGTCTCAGCTGGCAGGGTGGCTATCAAACTTCAGCCCCAGCCCATGAATCACAAATGTACAGGGCACATGGGTCTTCAGCCACTCATCTCCACTCATAAGTCCACACAAGGCCAGGTCCTGTCTCCCAGGGAGAGCTACAACTATTCCAAGTTTCAACACACAGGCTTTCTGTAGCTATCAAGCCTGTCCTCATGTTTCACATGGATTCCAGTCAAAGCTGAAAAAATGCTCTCCTCTCCCACCAGCATGGAGCTGCTGGGAATAGTAACCTTGTTCCATGACAAACAGCATCTTGCAATTCACTGCAGGGCTAATTGCACTACTGGTACAATGCTCAAGTAAGACGTCAGCTCCTTGGCTTTGCCCACAGGCAACAAGGACATTGTTGATTTATTCAGGACTCAGGACTAGTTGTCACAGGTTGCATTCTCTTTGATAATGAAGCCTTACAGACAAGGCTTCAATTTCAGCTGCAGCCCTAATTGAAACATAGCTAATTATTGAAGGTCTGCCTTTACAGCCCATTCCCTTGTTATTGGGGTAATATTCTGTAAATCCAAACAGTCAAACTCTCCCCTTCCTTAAAAGAGAAAGAATTAACCTCCCCCCCCCCCCCGCTATTCAAGCCAATCCAGTGGGAAATTACAGATTCCTCTCTTTGAGCCTGAGGTAGCTACCAGCCAAGAGCCCCATCCCACACGGACTCAATGACTTCAAAGGATGCTTGTAGAATCAGACTCCAAATTAAGGCCAGCATTTGAGGTGGGAGAGAATTCAGAGTGGTTGAAACAATCATTCAGCCCAGTTCACCAGCAATTTATCCTGCACCCACCTCCTGAGTGGCAGCATACCCTACAATCCTCAGCAAACTCAAACACACCACACACTTTAGGTGTGATCAACAATGAGAGTAATCCAGTTCCCAACTGCCAGCTCTCCTGACTGTACAGCAACAAACGTGCTGCAGTCCAGACACGTGGCTTAGCTGTGGGCACTCACCAGGACAGGCAGCCCAGTTATTAGCTGGATGATAATGGGAGCCCCAGGGTACCAAGGACATCCTTTTGAAGAGACTGCAGCAGAGCTTTTGAGTTTGCAGCTCGGCCAGACGCAGAAGCAAGATTATCACCTCATAAAGCAGGGATGAAATCCCACCCAAACTTCAGTATCGCCAGCACCAGAGTAAGTCCCTTACAGAAGGTGACGTTTACGTGCATGCAACAGCACAAAAGTTTATGGCATCAAGAGAGTGCTGCAGTTTAGAAGCAAGTCAACCCTAGAGAAGTCCTTCAGTTTATAGCTGCTTCACATTTCAACCTGGCAGATGGAAGGAACACCACAAAGCAGACATGTCAGTTACAGCAGCTAAAAGCATAATTCACAAACTAGAATCCACAACCCAAATTCCCAGCAGATGAAAGCCAGAGTTCCTCAGAGCTGTGCTGATTTCAGACAGCCATGGATCTAGCCCACGGCATTCACCTGATAGAGCCACTCTCTTTGGTACAGAAGCAGATACCTGGCTAATTCTGCACCAGTTTAAAACAACAGGTCCTCCCATAAAGGATGTAACCCCACAAAAGTCACTTTAGCAGCTGGGAAGCCATTCCAAAATGGGCTGGTTTTACAGGTCTCAATTTACCTGTCTCAGAGAGCAGAAGATCTTTTAATCCAGAGAGCAAGGAGAGCACACTAGCAGCAAAGAGAGTCCCTGTGCTATCAGGGATAGCCAGGCTGGGCCTGCTTCTGTCCCTGCCTGCTCTGAAGAGGAACTGAGAGGAAGGCCCAAAGCAGTAAAGATGATTCTGACTTGCACACTGGCACCCTGGGAATTGGGAGTGTAGAGCATGTTCTTCCTAGGCTGTATTTTAAATGCAGGGAAAATCTAGTACAGAGGAAATTAACTGGAGGTTAGTCTCTGCTCACAAGACAGAGATAACACATGAGTTATTCACATACCTGATCAAATAAGGCTTTCCAGTGCTGAGAGGCAATGCATGAGGGAAGAAAAAGAAGAAAAAGAAGGTATAAGAGCAAAGGTATTAACATGCAGCAAACTGTAGAAGTATATTCTAATAACCAAATGATTTAGTGCCTTCTTCATCCCAGAATCACCTGCCCTTCCAGGGGAATCTACCAACACCAGAGAGAACAGTTCTCATTTACAAATCCAAATGAGGATGAACTGAGAACATTCATGTGTTAATTGTGTTTTCTCCTGCTTTGTCTGCTTGTGGACAAGCAAGGAATAAAAGGCTTTTTAACTCACAGGGATCAAGAAAGTTTGGTGTATATTGAGGGAAGGCAGGAATTAGCAGTGGTTTTTCAGACCACTTTCTGAGATTCTGTGGCCCAACATGAGCACACAAACCTTGATGGTTTGCCAGAGTCTTGTCTGCTGCCTTCTCCTAACTGAGACATGGGCTTGTTGCAGGGCCTCTCTCATCTCCATGGGGCGACAGTGGAGTAACCACTGGCTTGGAGTCCCAAGAAAAACCTTGCACATTTCCAGCTCTCCTGTCTGCAGTGCTGTTCAACACAACCCTTGGTTTCTACCTCCTTCACCTTCCCAGAAAAGCAAAATTGATAAAATAACAAACATCAGACTAGCAGAAGCAAATTTCCTCACTGTGCTACACGCAAAGCAGAGCTCTGGTGAGAGTCTTATCTAGTCCTGGAAGAACATTTCACATGGTAGGCAGACCTAAAGCAGAACTGACTGGAGAGACAGTGGGATATCAGGCCACTGAATTCCACTCAATCAGCTAAATTGTTGGCTCCCCTCCTCCCCATGTCTCCATCCGTTTATAAACTCCCATTTATCCTCATAAATCAGCCCAACACTTTAGAAAGAACATTTCAGGATCGCCTGAATCCTGGTTTTGGGCAACACTGCTCCAAGAGTTATAATGACATCACAGCTGAGCTGTTACACACTGCAAGGCTGCGCTAGCCAAACCTCCACTGCCTAATATTGTATTGGTTAATAACACATAAAAAGCTGACCTTGTGTCACTTCACACTGACCAAGCCAGAGAGCTTACATCAAGCTTTCAAATGCAACAACCATCACAGAAAATCACCTCCAGTTAGGTCTCAGGAGGACACACTCCTAGTACAGAGCAATTTGGGTTTTCAGAGATGATGCTGTGTAGCCTGCTTGATTCAGCAGGAAATCTTGGCTGAGGAGGAGGAGGGGGACATTTACACCACTTCCTGCTGCTCCAACTTGCAGATGATATACAATACCTCAGGTTTCTGTCATGTCATCTACTGCCAGGTCTCAGCAGCTTCCTATAACCAGTGCAACTGGCGAGCTGTAGCTCCTTTTGTCGATTGCAGAAAACAAGGTACCAGAATCAAATGACAGTGCAGCTCCCAGCGTAAGGGGCAAAACACTGCAAGCTGGACTAGACCCAGACTGTCCTACTTCAAGGTCAGGCAGCAAGTCAGCAGCAGAACTAGGATGAGAACCTGGATTTCACCAAGGAAAGCTCAAAGTGTCTCTCCTGTCTCAGGAGCCAAATCCTGCCAGGCACTCATCACCTCAGTGTCTCCTGGGACCCTGGCAAGATTGAATTGCTAATGACTGTATTCATGTGGAGGCTGGAGCAGCTTCAAGGGGCCCATGTATATCGCCACAGGAAATCTTTCTTGTAGACCATGCAGATAAGCACAAAATTTGTCAGGGAAGGAAAGGTCACAGTCTAAGGTAAGCAAGGACTGGGATTTGGAAACGTGGACCAAGAAAGCTCCTGGAACACCACCCTTTCCAAGTGACAGCCATGCATGCCCCAGGCACACTCCTCATAAGACTGCCTAACAGTATTGCAGCAAAGGTCAGCAGCATCACACGTTCCCTCCCGAGCTTACAGTGCTCAGGAACAGCCTGGGGAATGCAGCTCAACCAGGCAACTGCACTTCCTCTGCTACCCTCTGGGAGGAAAATCCAACGGCAACCGAATTCTAGGTGATTGAGAAGGGCTGGGGGATGAGAAGCAGGCACTGCCCCTAAGCAGCCCCTGGCGGGGGTTCCGCCAGGAGTGTCACAAAAGCAGAGGGTAAAGGGGATGTGCCATTGCTAGAGGCTTAGTTCACAAGGGCCCCTTTCACACCGGTGAAGACCCGAGTCAGAGCGCATTCAGAAAGACATTCAGTACCACTGTTTCATGTCACCGTAGGCAGGAATAGAGCCTGAACTTGCCTTTGCAGACCCAACACTTGCACAGTCCTCATCCCAGCAGAGTTTGCTGGAAAGGAGAGCTGCGAGTAATCCTGGGATGCTCCAGGAATGGAGGATCTGCTCCTAGACAGGTGCGCAGCTTGCTCCTGCCTCGGGACTGGTAAATGCCCCCGCAGGAGCAGATTTAGAGCACACAGGACCACTTGGCTGAGCAGAGTCAGAGACAGGGTGCCAAGTGATCCCACCCTCAGGTGCAACACGAGCTGCCGAGCCAGCGGGGGGAAATAAATAAATAAATAAATAAATAAATAACCCCTCCCCAAAACCCACTACAAAACCCAAACCAACAAAAACTTCCTCGGCTGTCTGCTGTTCAGGGGATGGAGGGCGGAATAGGCTCCCGAGAGCGGGAACGTTTCCCATCTGTCACCCTGCGAGCGGATAGGGCTCGGGAAAAGCTCTCTGTTCCCAGGAAGCCCCTCAAGCCGAGGCGTCAGCCGCTCTCCAGCCTCTAGAGACGCTTCTACGCAGCCCCAGCTGGCTGCAGTCCGCCGTGAGCCAGCATCTCCCCGCCGGCGCGGCTCCGGGCGCCCAGCGGACCGGAGCCTGTCCGAGCCGCTGCCGCCGGGGCTTTCCGGTTTGGGGCAGAGACGAGGGAGCTGCGGCTCTGGGGACGGAGACAGCCCAGCGGTTACCGGGGCTCGCAGACATCCGGTGACGAGGGGAGCGCAGGACGGCGGGGACAGCGGCTTTGCCGTCACCCCCAAGGGTCACCAGCCCTATTCCCCTCCCAGCCCGCACTCCAGCTATAAATAGCTTGAGCTGATTAACCTGGCCCGGGTGGAAGCCACCGAGCAAAGGAAACTTACATCCTCTGCGGCCATAGGTAGGACATCCTCAGAGTCCAGCACCTCGATTTCTTCCGCCTCCGAGCTGGCAGCCACAGCAGGGGAAGAGCTGGCGTGAGGCTCCGGCAGCTTGTCTCCCATGCTTGGAAACAGTCCCCTCCAGCCCCCACCCCCCCTTCTCCCCAGATCCTTAAAGAAATTAAACCTCGCTGCCGCTTGGCAAACTTTCAAGCGCAGCCCAGCCTGCCTTCATGCCTCCCGCAGCCGGCAGGGGAGGGAATCCTCCATCCAGGGACGTCCAATTAGCGCGGGCAGCGCCGGCGGGCGGCATCCCGGCGGCCGGCTCCTGTCGGGGCAGCTCAGCCCTCCCCGCACCGCCTCGGACAGCTCGCCTCCTCCCGCCGCCCCCGAGCCATTCCCGGGGCGTGGGCTGTCCTTCCCGGAGAGGGGGAGCTGCGCGGCCCCGGGGGCTCTCGGAGGCAGAGCCCGGAGCTGCAGCAGCACGTCCGAGGATGCGGGCTGGGCGGTAACAGGGCGGAGAAGAAGCCCCGGAGCGACCCTGCCCGCCACCGGGCACCGCTTCCCGCCCCGGAGCTGCCCGGCCGGCGCCGGACAGCCCCTGCGGCAAGTCCCAGCCCTTTCCCGCTCCGCTGCCGCTCTTAGGTGCTGGCCATCGCAATCCTGCCCTTCCGGGGCTCCTGAGCGAGTGCGGGAAGGTGGCAGAGGTGCCGGGCAACTGGGGCTTTCTGAAGCCAACTTCCCTGCCCGGAGAGTCTCGCAGCGAGGGGGTCACATTTTTAACCGCAATTATTTGCTCCTATATGTCAAGATGGGTATCTTAACCATCTGCAGTCTGGATTAGGAACTTGAGGAATGCCTTTACTGAAGGCAAAAATCCAGCAGTTTTAGCTTCTCCCAATGCAGTGCAGAAACAGCAGGCTGGCAAGTGGAGGGCAGCGGAGCCAGGCAAAGCCACATGCTGCCAGCACCTCCACTCTCTGCGGCATTGGCAACCAGAGCCAGGGCAGAGGGTCTGGCACTGCAGAGCTCCAGCAGCAGAGCAGAGACACACCTCGGCCACAGGGACAGAGCCAAACTGCAAGCCTCTCTTTCCAATTTGTCCCACAGTGATGGAAAACCACACAGACTCATGCTCTGAGCTACTGGGTCCTAGTTTCTTAGTTCTGCAGGAAAAGGGGAATGGTGCCTATCTCTTTTCATATGCCCACATGAGCTACAGCCATCAGGTCTCCACATCTCAGCATCCTGCATGACTGGCACTCACTTAAGGCCAAGGCTAAAGGCTGAAGTATCACTCCACACAGGTGAGCAAGGTTAGGTGAAGGGAAAGATCTCTCTCATCTCATCTGATTCCTTGGAAAGAACATCAGAACTCAGTCCTGCAAATGCTATATGGGGAGCAAACAAAACCTTATCCTGTAGTGCTGTACAGCTGGCCCCTCCTCAACAAACACTAGGAAGGAATCTTACCTTCAGGAAGTGCTAAGGTAAAACATTTCTCTCTGTTGGAGATTCTGAGCCTGGTAGGTCACAGTACAAGCCAAAAGAGATTTGTTAAATAAATGTCCCTTCCCATGCTTTGGAGATTTTGCCTAAACTTCTAAAGCAAGTGCAGGAAGTAAAGCCAGGGCCTTTGCACCTGAAGAGCAAAACTTTTATACCAAGGATTCAGGTAGGAAAATGACAACAGAGGAAAAACCCTTCAGGGGTCTCCACTGCCACTGATGAACAAGGCAGTTTCTCTCCTCCTCATGACCAAATCTGTCATCAATTAAACAGAGCAGACCTTCTCTAAGGTTAAAGGGGATTTCTTCAGCACATCTGCATCTCACTTCTCTAGAGCATGTCCAGCTTGCTCTTCCAAAGCCTGAAACCAGGCTACCATATGCAGTGCTTTTGAGAAGCACTCACCCACTTTGCTCGTACAGCACCACCCCTGCCAAAATATTCCAGGCACTAAACAGCTATTCCAACAACAATCTTGTTTTGATTAAAAAACTAAACCTCATAAAAACTTCCAAACAGATGGGTAAGCAAAAATATGCTATGCCAACAGAAAGAAACAGCAAACATTTGAAGATGTCTGTAGAGAGGAGAGAGGCAAGTTTTTAAAGTAAAGAGACAATAAATGAGCTGAATTTTGGGGGTAACAGGTTCCACACAGCTGGGGATTGCCATGTTGAGAGCTCTGTATTGCCTCTGGTTCCAGATGCCAGTGGGAAAAAGCTAACTGTGAAGTCTAACACAAGCACAAGAAACCACAGGGAGAACCCCCAAACCCTTAACACCAAACTCCCACTGAACTGGAAACCTGCTGCAAAATTACAAGTTCCTTTTTCTCCTCTAAGGAACTCTTCTCACTAGTGGTAATGACAGGATTTGGGAATTATTTTTTTTCAGGGAAGTATGTCTGCACATTGTACATATGAGCTAGTGCTGTGCTATAATTGTCACAGAAAGGAAATTAACAGTATTCTAATGAGGAGGGTTTTTGCAGACAAATTATCATCTTCCCAGCCTGTGTGAGCCTCTTAATTTAGACTGTCATTCCTCCCCACTGCCTACCCTGGTGACTTTAGCATGGAAAACAGTAATTGCTCAAGAAACAAGGGACCTGTGGGCCACTGTGGACCATATGCAGATGGAGCACAGAAGGGCTTCAGGAGAAACTTAGACAGAAAGGACCTGAGATAATAACCCCCAATCCACTTTCACATTCAGTCACATAGGCAACCTTTTGCTAACACTGCCACCAAACTGGAGATATCTGTCCTTCCTGCACTGCAAGTGGCTTAAAAAGGTCAGCTCATGAATATGCAAGCCCTCTGAGCAGGGACCCAGCTCACATCTGTTAGCTAAGCCTCCTGTAGCAAATTGAAACAGTTCGATCAAGGGTCCTGTTCCCAACCAAAGTAGCCCCAAAGTGCTTTTACAAAACTGCCCAACTCACAACTGGAACTAACTGGAGCAACCTACCCAGCCTGATTACTATACCAGAGCTCAGCCAGCCTTGGGAGACAACTGCTGAGACAAAACACAGTACTTTGGATGAGTGACCAAAGCCACTGCACCCAAACACAACCCTAGCAAGCAGTTAGATAGCACATACAAATTGGGACTGGATCACACCAGTCACATTAACCCCTTCAGATTAAAAAAAACACCACAGAGACTGGGGGATCAACTGGGTCCAAAAGGTAACAGTGGCATAGGGCTGTTTCAGTATCCATGATACTCTGCATGGGACAAGTTCACCTTTTAGGATCAATATGAATTAAACCATGTGTGCTGCCTTTTAGCTTCTCCCTGGTTCATGGATACTTACCCTCCTGAAGTGAAGGAACAGTGGGAAAAAATAAGGTCCAGTCTCTTCTCTGATTATTAACCTGTCTTTAAACATCATCCTCCTGTTCCCCATGTTAGAGCTTTTTCAAGTCAGCACAGAAAAAGTAGACTCTAGTCCTTCCACCTGCCACAGTAGGTGTTAGTAGTTGCAGCTGATTCTTTTTGGCTATAGCTGGGGAAATAATTAAATCCTCCATTACTCCTTTTCTAGGGTGGTTGTCTCAAGAGGGAACTCTGCTATCAGGTCAGCTCTTCAGTATTTAAGATGCGTGTCTGCTCCTTTTTAACTGTCACCTGATGGGATCATGACACACAGTGGCAGGTTCATCCAAATTGAAAGAACTGTTTGAAATAGAAACCAGTTAGTAACTCAAGGTTAATTTCCAACATAAAATCAAGACATGCTGATAATTAATCCTGACTGACAAGTTCTCAGACAGGTCAAAGCTGTGGGGTGAAGGATGTGTCTCCTGAGGGTGAATCAAGATCTTTGTCCTCTCTGTGACTTTACACCATGGCTGGGTGATTGCACATCAGACTGAACAGGAAAAGGAGATGGAGTCTGGCTTTGGAAAATACAGTGAAAGAAGCTGACAGGAAGCTGGCAGGATCAGAGGTAAGAGAACAAATCACCATTACAAGAGTACAAGTGAGTAGAGACTTGACTGGGCTGCAGCAGCCAGAGCCCAACAGCAAGGGCTCAGCTGGGGGCCTTTCTTTATGTGCTCTCTGAGTACCATGCTTTCCCCTCTCAGTAACCAAAATGGTCACAGGATCCTCTTGGCCAGTGACACGGAGCAGGTGCCCCCAGGTGGCACAGCTGTGGGAGTTTTTAGACGGAGCAGCAGCAGTGAGATACCAGGAGCTGTGTTCTTTTCCCAGCTTTCAGTCCAAGACAATCCCTCTTCCCAATCCAAGGGAGAAGGCCTACTTGTATAAAAGTAGGTAAGGATCTATTCTTTTATTCACCTGCACGCCGGCGGCCTCAGGAGGCCTCGCCGCGAGTGAGGGCAAGGCCTCGCCGTGAAGGGGGGGGGTGGGGTGGGGGTGCATTTCTCCCCCCGCTCCCGCCCGCCGGGATAGGCGTTTTCCTGAGGGGCAATCAGGCCGCGACCATTTGGGACCGTCCAGCATCCCACAACAGCACTTCCCCGCCGCTGGCTGGGCTTTAGGAGCCGTTTACTACAGCACAGCCAGTGCCCAGCTGCCACCTCACGCCCCTCCGCCACTAGCGCCGGGTGGAGCCGCTGCCCTGAGGCCGCGGCGGCAGCGCGCCCCCTGGCGGCCGCTCGCCGGCTCCCCGGGCAATCCCGGGGCCGCAGGAGCCCCGCGGGGCGATGCCTTCTTGTTAGCTGCTCTGGCATGATTGCTGCAAGGTCAGCGTCAGATAGACACCAGCATTCCTAAACCACCTCTGAACCATTCACTTTTCTTTCCCACTCCGTTTTGTCCTTGGCAGTGAACACAAAGCTCATGGCTGACTCTGCATTTGTTTCTCCTTTAAAATATCATTGAACTTACTTTTGGTTTCTGATAGGAAACTAAAATAAACCTCTCCTGAAGGCAGCACAGTCCCCAGAAAACTCATAGAAAATACACAGCCTTTAAGTTCCAATAACTGAAGGCACTAACTGCTCCCTATGATAAAGGGCCAGGTTTTAGAAGGACCACCTTTCAAGGCCTGAGGAAGGAGAAAAAAAAAAAAGAGAACAAGAAAAACACAAACACAGTACACAGTTATTTTATTGAAATACTTGAAAAGGCCAGCAATGGAAAAATAGGTTTGTCATGAGGAATTACTGTTTTACTTGATCATTAAAAAAGCTGTGTCTCTAGGTAATTCTAGCCAGTTACAGAATGCACTGTGACCCATGCAGCTAATATACTACAGTAGAATAGGCACTGTGTACTATTTCAGTTTTATCTTATACACAGCTCTCAACAGGTACAATTGACAGTGGTGGGAAATTAAACAGCAACACTTGGTTGAATTATAAACATTTATCATATACAAATTTGTTCGTCTGATGAAAAGGCTTATAAAACACAACATAATGGAAGATGAAAAAAGACAACTTACACATGGCATATGAAGTTGATCTGGCAGGGTGGGTTTTTAAGCTTCCATTTCTTCTTTTAAAACAAAAGTCAGACTGCTGAATACATCCCTGGTCATGTAAGGTACAAAAATCATAGGCCAGGACTGCAACAGTGACTTCTTGAAACACGTAATTAGTGGGGAAATTTGTTCATCAGTTAAAAATAACAATTCTGCCTGGTATAGATTAAATAGTACAAAAAGATGAAGTCACTTCAGATGCATGTGAAATAAATAAGCAATCCTTGAGGAATTTTGTTCCTTGAGTTGAACCTACCCTACTGAAAAATTAATGTCAGCTATACACCAGTATGTCACCATGGTGAGACACCTAAGGACAGTATTCTGAATAGCTTTTTGGGAAGCAATGTCTTACTGCTTTAATATGTACAGGTTATTTACAACAGATTCCCTTTTGGCCTCACAAGTTAAGCCATTTCAGCTGGCTGTTAAGATGCAATTTTCTTTTACTTTTAATTTTTTTTCCACACATTATGCAATAATACCTTAGAGCTATAATTTAAAATAATCTTATGCATGAATTACAAATATTAATAAAGTAACTCTGCATATATAAATATTTTCTAGCAGAATTTAAAGCATTCAGAATGTACATAAAAGTGGGGAGTTTTTATTTGGTAGGGCCAGATGTGCTTCTTCTCAGATCATCGCTGCTTTAGTAGCACTTTGTACATAGCAAAACCCAGCACTGCAAAGACAGTAGCACCAAAACTTGCTCGGAGCCAGAACGTGGAGCTCTTGAGGTCCGCTTGTGTCACGTGCCTAAAATTTAGCACATGTACAAAACCAGGTTAATGCCATGAGAAGAACATCAGACAACTTGTGCTAAACTACTCTGCTTTTGGAAATTCATCACTACACTTGTCACAGGCAAGCAGCAGCTTACAACTTACTTAAAAGCTTAGGACTTGGTCTGCAGCCCTGAGCACATGACTAGACCTCTCTAAAGTCAAGAGCTCACACAGCTGAAGAGAAATGTAGGAGCAGATCGTTAACCATGAATGTGGGGAAGGCGCTGTGTTGTCTTTGAGAGTACCGGCAAGCATTCAGAGAAGGGAAACAAAACGAGCTACAAATAATTAATTAACCCACAGTGAGAACAACTCTGTCCAGCAAAACCCTTGGGTTTAAATGCCGACTTTGCTTTCTGGAAAAAAACTTCCCAGTTCTGTTAAATATCTACTTAGACTTCTTCCCTCCCCAATAGTTTACTGACAAGTAGCAAGTAATATTTTTCCAAAAGCTAGAATCAAAAGGACCATTTGTAAATCCCTTTCTTCCCAGTACAGTCACAAGAACAGCAATAGAAACAGTCATCCAATACCAAGCTGAAAGCTAGGAGAAAGTGCTAGTGAACAAGCAGTGACAATGTCTTCAACAGAAAAAGACACAATGGAATGAGAGTATGAGGTGAGTGTATGACAGAAAAAGCCACATCTTGCATGACAGTAGAGACAGCCAATGACCCAACTCTCCCAGATACTGCAGAAGTCTGTGGGCATGCTCAGTTAAACAGGCTGGCCATCCTCCAAAGTAGTCTTGAGTATGACAGCTTACCAGAAAGCAGGAGCTACTGTTTAACACAAGTTACCAGAAATGCCAGAATTCAAAGCACAAGAAGTTCCTAAATGACAGCAAAGTTTGGTTTGTTTGCTTGCTTTTGTTTAAGGTAGAACAAACTCCACTAGCCTAGGAATTTTAGCCTGTATTAGTCATCACGGGTTACTCGGTGAGAAGAAAGTAGAAGGAGCATACAGAGGTCCTGAGCATGCAGGATGCACAAGAGAGCACCTGCAGAGCTCTAGCACAGAAGCTGTTTAATAAAGCAGGAATTGTTACTATCAAAATACACAATACCAGTTGAAGTTATTCTTTAATAGGTATTTGCAGGAGCAATATAAGCTATAGAGATCAGTGTACTGTCAAACCACATGCTGAAGGACAGGCTCTTTGCTGCACAAACAAACAGCTGGTCTTCAAAAAAACCTAACTTTATTTAAGAACATCTTGCTGGGTTAAAGAGCAGACCAAATTCATTAATTCCTGCAAGCATTAGTTCTTCTACAGCTGGTTTTGACAACTCTGCAAACTAGATGTCAAGTGGTTTGCTGAGGGGAAAGAAAGGGCAAAGGCAATGGCAAGGGCACCTTAGTTTGGCTGTTACCTGTCTTCAAGTACACGTGGACCAAGAGATGACTCCATGAAGATGGAATCTTCTACAAAGTTGACGGCGTGCACCTGCTGCATAATACTGCTCTCCTCATCTGCTAACAGCATGGCCCCCAACTCATCTATGTAGGGTCTTAACCTTTTTACACACATGCACAGTTTGCAGTTCATAGCATGACTCAATGACAGCAAGGGTCTCAAATATGCTCAAACAACAAAGCCCTATCATTTTTAGCCATCTAGCCCCTGGTTCTTGTGCAGTTGTTAAAAACTTAGTGCTTGGGGAAAACCAGACACAAACGGAGTTTGTTCTTTTGAAAAGCTAAGTACAATATATGAATTTTTGTGGCTAAATGCCATCAAGGATAAAGAAAACTGCTTCAGAAACTGGATCGCTTCCCACTCCATCCCCAAAGCCTCAACTTTTACGTGTCCAGAGGATACTGCAATACACCTGCACCACAGGCACAAGCCAGAGTCCCTCTGCTACTCACGCTGGAATGACTCCAACACATCAGCCCAATAACTGGCAAGATCTCATTACTGTTGATAATTCAATTCCAGGTTGCATTTTATCCCTAACATGTGGTGGATTTTCACTAACCCCCCTTGTCTTGAGCTCCGTAAATTCTAAACCTTATCTGTGTATGGAAAAGAACTCACTTGTGTGTAACATGATTTCAACCGATTGTGACAAATTCTGTTGGGTAACTAACAACTCTCAAGTTTAGTTTGGTTAATTCAAATGCCCAACTTTAAAAGGCATCCCTTTAAATGTGCAAATTACTGTTTAAAATGCAAATGAATACTTTTGCACTGCCTCCTAAAGCACTAGCACATCTAGATTTTTTGATTCCTATCTATAATTTGCCTCATTTTGACTTTTGTACAGGTCTATATTTAATAGTTTGCAAGAAACTTGCATGCTTCATCCTTTTAAAAGCAGTTAATACATTCTCAGTCATGACAAAACCCCCCTTTTATGTCTAAAGGGAGAGTAAATTGACTCTGATCTTTTTTCTAAGTCTAACAGTAACAGACTCATTTAAATAACTGAACTAAATCAAGGCAGGGATTTCTTATAACCTCAAGGAAATCTACTGAATTCAGTAAGAAATTATTGGATTCACCCCAAAAATACAAAGTCTGAAAATCCTTCCTGATATTCAGAACACTGTGGGTGTCCAATTGCTTTACACCTTTGAAAAAAACAAAACCAAAACCAACCCCTTTTTTCCCCCCTGAAATGTTCCTAATGCTGTCATAATCTCCACTTTCACAACTTTCACTCCTAATACTGTTGAGCTGCTATTAAAGGGGGAAAACCCCCATGCTTGTCTGAAATAAGTAAAGAGGATCAATGTTTTGACTCCAGCGCAGGTTTTCTGACATGAAGGTGGTGGCCATAATGCAGAAAAACTTCTCCATGCATCCTGAAAACCTCTACCTCTTCAATAAATAATGTTCAGATTTTATTTCAGTGTAGTTGTGTTTATGAAACTAAATTTAACCAGTGGTAGAAACTGTTCCTACCTTGCTAGTAAGAGCGTAACTCTGAATTACAAAAATTCTGTCCAAGGGTAGAACATCCACACAGGAGTAGTTAGGAGGCCATAAATAAAGCTGTATTTGCAACTCTTAGTAGTAATAGTAACAACTAGCTTTCAAAAGTCCCAAACTGATTGGTGTATTTAGTCACACAGTTCCACGTAGATAAAGTCTAGAGACGTTACCTTTGGCAAAAAATGACATTAAACCAATCCAATTTACATGTTTTGGACAAAAGGACAGATTTTATTCAACCTACTCTTCCTAGTGAGTCAAGTAATTTGCTATTTGTTGACTAGGATCTTTGAAATCTGGGCAGGCTTTCTTTTAAGAGGCTTTAACAACTCACAAGAAGTTTGCAACATGCAGTCCTCAAGAGGTTAGCTGAGCATGCCTGCCATGGTTACACACAAGAACTGCTGAGTTAGAAGCCAGTGCTGACGCTTTGCCCTTGTCAGCAGCAGAAGAATCTCAAGTCTGAGAAGGTTTAACCATAAAAGCTGGAAAACATTCCCAAATTAACTACAAAAGTCTTTTAAAAGCACAGTGGAGAGGCCAACAGACAGCCTCATGGCTACTCACACCAAAATAAGCAGGTTCAAGCAGCCAGCAAACAGCAGCAGCCTGCTCTGACAACCAACAGGTTCCAACAGCGAAATGTAAGCAGCTGGATTCCAAACCATCATGTAGCATGCGCAAGCTGCTGCAGCTGCCCCCCAGGCAAATATTTTCTTCAGATGCAAACCAACTCCAGCAGTTTGAATTTTCCCCCCATGCATTAATCATTTCAAATGTGAAAAGCTCCAAGTGCATCTTATCTACAGAACAGGTAAAGAATGTAAAGTGCTAATACAAGACATTCTATTTGCAAAGAAATCAGGGGGTGCTGCTTCAAATTCCTGCTCAGTGTGGGGGCACTAAGCAGTTTAGAGAAGGAGGAAACCAGCCAAGTAGAATAGTGTTATACTGGACTGCTCTGGGGGACACCTAAGCATGGGGATAGATTTCTGCAGCCAGATTTAATGCTTTTGAAAAACAAGCTTTGTACTCATAGTGACAAAAATCCTAGGTTATAATCTTAAAGCTTTCCCATTATTACAAGAAAATTCCACAGGAAAAGAACTTCAGTTCTTACAAAGAACTGAAACTTGTGCAAGTAGAATTTAACTTCTGTTACACAGTATAAAAATCTTCAGGTGGAAGAAAAACATTCTCTAAGAAGACTCCCTCCCCCTGAACACCACAATTCGCATGCACTAGAATTAGTCTGTTTGGAAATGAACTTAGCTCACAGGAAAATGCCACTACTGTACAAGCAAAAGGCAACAAGTGAATAACTGAAACCCAAGAAAGCAGAAAAACACTGAAAACTGATGCTCTTGAGTTAAAAAATAAATAAATAAAAATTCCAAGCTCATTGTTGGGAAAAAAAAAAAAGTTAGAATGACATAAGCAGAAACCTTGCTGCCAAAATGAGGTAAAACAATGTAATAAAAAGAGATTAAGTGCCAGCCAGACAAATACAAATGAACACCTAAAGGAAAGAACAAATTAAAAATATAAGAATAGTAGAGGAGAGGAACAAGTCTCACACGTGCATGTGCAGTGCTGCCTGCCACAAAGAACCAACAAAGGGTGATCCTGGGTAGTTCAAACCAACAATCCCCTTCTTCCTGCACAACAAACATCTCCAAGTTGAACTTCCACATCTCTGAACATGCCTTTGTGGTTACCTGCAGATGCTTGGGACAGCCTCTGAAGTTTGTCATACAGAAACTGGAGTGGGGCATGGACTGGTGCTCAGCTGCACAGAGGCAATATTCTTCCTTTAATGACTAAGGTTGGAATATTCAAACATGTAAGGATGTTTTGCCTGGGTACCACTGATTAAGCATTACTTAGCAATTAATAATGCCAGACATTTCAGTCTACTTACACTGTCTAAAGGCTCAGCATAGAAAGGGACCAGGAGAATGAGTACTTTTGCCCAACCACCTGACTAAATGGTAAACACTTGTAAAGGCAAAATAAGAGAAGTTATATAAACTCCATCAGAAAACCTTTCTTGATTCCAACCCTTTCTCTAATCTAATGACAAATCATTAGATTAAGAACACATCTTAGGAACTGTTGTTTAAACAAGAAAACCATCTCTCCCTTCCTCAGCCTACAATTAGGAGATCTTCCCTCTTGCTCACAGATATCTTCATGAAGTTGCACTGCAGTTCATGTACTGGAAGGGGAATAACCTGTGCCAAGGTGTTCAATCAGGAAACACCCATCAAGAGCTGACTAGGAAGAGAGCTGGTGAGGTCAGGTCAGCATGCTGGAAACTTGCCACCAAACCCTGTTGACTAATTGAATGGCTGTAGGCAAAGAGATTCCAACAAATAATTTTTCTATCCTGTAGGCCGAGTGGAAAAGTCTGAGGAATCCCCTCACCGGACAAACTTTTTCAGGATGTAGTTGATTGCTATGCTTATGCCACACTATCTAGTGACAAGCTGTGGAATGGCAACATCCCAAGATTTCCTATAAAAAGATTTTAGTATCTTGAGTCCTTGACAGTACTTCAGAGGAACCAAGTGCAACATCTCATGCAGGACTCCAAAAAAACCCACCACAAGCTTCAAGAGGAACAAACCACAACGGATAATGTAGCAACCCAAAACCATTCCAAAAAATGAGGATGTGTTATAGAAGTGATTTCAGCCTCAACAACAGGGTTGGGATTTTCTAGTAGTGACTGCTAAATGAAATTTTAGAGCAACAATATACCAAGAGATTGCTGTTTCAAGGGAGTTTTGACTAAGGGATTACTGCTGTAGAGAGATGCAGCACAAGCAGGCTCACTGATACTCAGTCTTCTCCTAAGCAAATGATTTTCACCCTTCTCTGAACTCTCTCTCTCTGGTTAACACTTTTATCCTGGATAAGGTGGTGATTCACAGAGAGGCTCAGGACTGTAGGTGGGTGTATCAGCAGGTCTCTTATGTGTGTGTGTAACCTGCATTTAAAGGAGACAGCCACTTTTATGTGGAGCAGTGACATCTGAAAGCAGTAAGAAGTAATAACATACTTGGACCAGCAGCCTGTCAGGATATTCTAACCATGGCCTTCAAATAAACACATTTATCATAGTTGCCTCCAAGAATCACATTTATCATAGTTGCCTTCAAGAAGGTTATAAAGGATGGAGCCACTGCACTATGAAATTGTTTGGTTTGAACTCCCATTTGGTGAGGTGAGATGAAAAGTGCTGAGGTGTTAGTAAATCATGTGTGTCAGAAGCTGCCTGCAGCACACACAAGACAAGGTACAGCACCGTTGTCAATGCTGAAAACTAGTTCTCCCTCTTCACCAACTGCTTTTTCCAAAGCGTCTGCATTTAACTATCCTGACACGTTGTGCTTCAGCCAGAGGGGAACTGGGTGTTAAAAGCTCTAGATTTTATTTTACACAAAATAGCCACTCTGAGCAAACTAAGCACAGCACACACACTGACTGAAATTCTATAAATTCCCACATAGCAAACAACTAGCAAATACAAATAGGTAATATGTTATACAATGCTGCTAGAGTCAGGGTGTGCTTTTAAAGGAAGTATTTGTGCAACTGCAGTCTAAGAGGCTCTGATCAATACTAAACAGACCTACAATGTCTTAAGTGAGCCACATTACACAGATTTACAGACACTACTTCATGGCCATTACCAGCTCCCTAAAAACGCAGTCCTAATTTCTCCACAGCATTTGTGTAACCACTGATTGCCTGAATCAACTCCCAAATTGGTCACGTTTCAAAGAAATCACTGGACTATGCTCAAAAGACCAAAGGCACCTTCAAGTTAAACAAAGTTTGACAATTTCATGACAATTATTAAACCAAGCATCTGCCTATTTAGTGGCTATGGAGTGAAAAACCTGAGTGCATATGGTTACCAATTGCTTTTTCAGAAAACCTTCATTTTTTCAAAGCACACCTGGTACCTAGTAAATAAAGTTAAGGACCTGTTAAGAACTGCAGTGAAGAGTTTGTTCTTTACAGATTGCAGCAAGTCTGAGTTGAGGAAGTTCTGACAGATGCAAAATGTACACCTGTTGCAGGCGCACATACAGCGTAACCGGGCATGGCTGCGAAAACACACAGAAGGACAGGAGTTGAAATCTTGCTCATAAAAATCAGGTGCACATTAGGACTGTGCCACAACCAAGAGAGATTTAGGAATAAAAAGGGTACATTTGAATGAGTAAGGAGTGGAGAAAAAAATACACTGGGGAAGCAAGGGTATAACTACAGCTGTGCAGAGTTTTGAGCTTGGACGTTCCACGTGTTGGGCGCTTGGGCGTTCCCACCACACAGAGATCTGAATAGCAAAGCACAAAGTGTGAAGGAAAACGTTGGCAGAATTTGATTCGGTTTGGATGGAAAGCATCTAAAGGCTTCAGAGGATGTCTGCACAGCAATAGGTAACACCCCTTTTTCAAAGGAAAGTAAGCCACATTTTCTATCACTGGGAATGCACACAGGACAATGTGACAGGAACCTCTACCTCTCCCACCCTACCAAAGGCACATGCTTGAAAACTAAAGGAGAAGCAGGAATATTGATGACAAGACATTGGGTCAGTGCTACACTTTAGTGGTTTCCCAGTATTCCAGTGCTACAAAATAAATACAAGGGAACAAAACCAAAACAAAAGCTGTACAAATCTAATTCAATAAATTCAGTATTAAAAAAAAAATAAATCAAATAATAATTTTTAAAATCCTCTTATTTTGGGTGAAAGTGACATTAGTTCTATATAATTTAAGGCAAATGTCAGCTGTCATACTAGACTCCATCTGCTGTAATATTTATGTGGTTCAACACCATATTAAAAGCTCCACCCACCAAAAAAGGAGATGCAAAGTGAGCTTAGCAACAGTGAGATGTGTAGTGAAGAACGTGAGCTTAGTTATCTTCTATATGAAGCCCAAAAGATGTTTATAGGAATTCTATTTTAAAAATCTAAGATCTATTAATGAACTGCAGCAGAGTGATGAACACCCAGCAGATAAAACCAAAGCTTTGAGCTGTGCGTTGGGTGAACTGCTGTTCACTAAAGAGTGAACTTGTAATTAACTTGTCAGTTTACTTGTAATTAATTGTCAAGCTGAGCTGTTAAGAAGGATTGCAGTACAGCTTATTCACAAGCATCCCAAAAATACCAAGATTATTTGAACACTGCCATATTGAGCTGTGCACCCACAGTAAGGACGGCACAGAACCCTACATGTCCATTGCAATTTGCAGCAGGAGCTGGATAAAGGAGAGCAGCCTTCAAAAAACACCTGAGCCCCAACAGCTTACACTGAGTGCATGCTGCATATACACCAACTTTGTCCCTTTGAAATCATCTGAAGCTTCTCCTCAAGTCACTTTGGTCTCTCTGTTGCTCAAGCTCTGTGAGGCAGCTCCATCCTGGTGGCTAACGATGCCATGCAGTGGTGTTGTGCGTGACCCATGCAAGAGGGCAGCGAGAGCAGCTCTGGTACTTACGGATACATCGCCATGGTTGTCAGCTTAACAAAGATATCCTTGCTCGGCACATCCACTGTATTGCAAGTAAAGGCTTGAGGTGGAGGCATTTTGTGTTTTTTGCAGAATTCAGCAGGAGAAATACTATATTCCTGTCTGACCTCATGTAAGTCAGACTTTGCAGCTACCACTAAGCATGGTATTCTGCTGTCCATGAAGTGCTGCTGCAAATGGAAAGGAGAAAAAAAGTGAAAGCAACAGCATAGGAAGCATGCACAGGTTGCACCAGGTTGGAAGAAACCCTCAAAAGTCATCTTGTCAAGCCCCCTGCAGTGAGAAGGGACACCTGCAACTAGATCAGGCTGCCCAGGGCTACATCAAGTCTTATCTTAAATGTCTCCAGGGCCAGGGCCTCTACCACATCCCTGGGCAACCTGTTCCAGTATTTCACCACTCTCATTGTGCAGAGCTTCCTCCTAATGTCCAACCTAAATCTATACTGCTCCAGTTTCAAACCATTGCCCCTCGTATCCTATCTTTACAAGCCCTCCTAAACAGTCCTTCCCCAGCCTTCCT
Organism: Melanerpes formicivorus; assembly: GCF_026170545.1. Lineage (NCBI taxonomy): Eukaryota > Metazoa > Chordata > Aves > Piciformes > Picidae > Melanerpes > Melanerpes formicivorus. Next base: position 3,343,493 of record NW_027142373.1, on the reverse strand, counting down.
GTAGGTTTCCTTCAGATATTGAGATGCAGTTAAAAGGTCTCTCCAGAGTCTTCTGTTCTCCAGGCTGAACCCAGCCTGGAACAGTCCAAGCCAAACTGCTTGCAGCAGCGTAAAGATAAAGCCATTGTACTAATATGAGACATTTGTAGAAGCTGAATATTTTAGACAAATAGATGTATGAGTAACACACCTACATTCTTAAGTTATCAGGCACATATAAGCAATGCTCATAAAGAATATCTTTTAAAGGCTGAGTATAGGACCAGTAAGTGACACTGAATGCTTAGCCAGTGAAAAGATCTATAAATGTAAAGGTTTGATTACATAAACTACACAAACCTTAAAAATCCTGGCACAGTACTCAAAGGACTTAGGGTTACTGACATCATATACCAGGCAGACAGCATCACATATGGTCTCGGTATCAGTTAGAAATTCAGAGTCGCTGACATCATGTAGCTGGAAAAAAACCAAAAAGATGGTCAGAGAGGGAGGAAAGCTTTGCCACTATGCAGTTAAAAGGAAATGCGTAACTTTCTTTTCCCCCCCCTATATTTTGGCTCATTTTTACATACCAGTAGAACTAATGGGAGTGACAGTAGGCAGAACTAATGAAATAAACGGTAGGAATTTACCACACAGCCAACCTATATGATCTGTTAAAATCTGCAGGCAATCACAACCTCATCACAAAAAATGAGATGAACACAAAGTCTTTAGACTCCCATAGAAACTGGTGTGCATCCTACAGAGAAAAACCATGGAACTGAGGTCTTGGAAAACAAAGAAAGATGCCATATTATCAAGAAGGAAAATCACAGTGGAATGAGCTTTAAAGAAGAGTATTTCACCCACTGCAGATTAACTTCAGCCCACCCTATGTGACAGATTCTTCATTACTGATAACTTTTAATATGTTATAACTTGGTGCCTTGCAGCATAAATGCAATGGTCTGGGTTCTGTACAATTTAGGTCAAGCCTTCAAAAATAACAAGTCCTGAACAGCTTCAGTTTAAATGATTAGCAATACGTAAAACCAGAAGATATTTGAGCTAGGAAAGGATCAAAGGGGAATCCACACTTATGAAGAGGAGACAATTAAACCAGGAATTTGTTTGCATAAGGCTCTGGATAATTCACTGAATTTTAAGAGTAACCAGTCACATGCAATCAATAATGAGGCAATCTTACCAGCAAGTATTTTTCTTGTCCATACACATAGACTGTATTAATGGCATAGTAAGATTTGTGTTCTGCACGGATTTGCCTCTGCCTCTGAAAATGCAGAATTCCATGTTAGACCACAGCAGTTTCCTCATTTATGTTACATTTGAGCAGCTCAATATATTAATGAATGAAATACACAATAATCTGTGGTTTACTCTAGAAGTAAATGCAATGCTCTGATCCATGATGTACTTACTGCACTCAGTAGATATTTGCCTATTTGGTAAATAACTAAATGCCCCCTCCCCAGTAATTCTCTATCCCCTCATAGAACTCTGCAAACTCAGTAATAATCTGCCAAGCTCTAAGATAATTTTGTTTTGATTTTTAACCTCAACTTAGAGGTGAACACAAGGAAAAGGTTTCTTACCATTAGGTTTCTTCCAAGGAGAGCCTGAAGAACTCCACTTTTCCCACAGCCTTTCATTCCAACAACATTGCATCGGAAAACATTCCTCTGTGTCTGTTTTTTTTGGAGGTCTATCTTTTTGTCTCTTGTTACTTTGGAAAACAAAAACAAATGTTTTTCACAAGATGCAGATGCATGTAGGTGAAAGTATGAAATAGTTTTCCACTTACACTAAAATGCACACAAACCAATCCAACAAACCAAATCAAAGGCCTGCCATAAGCAGAAATTAAGAGTAAGTGAAACAAGAAAGACCATTTGTTGAAACCATTTACTCTCTGGAATTAGGAATTTAAATTTAGAAATCTACTCAAGTGGTACCAAATGATTTTTTTTTTTAATTACCTGTAATTGCTGATGCTTGAGATTCTTGTTCTGCAAGTATTGAGTAGCCTAAATAACCCAGGTACTCCAGGCAGCGCTGTACATCTAAGTATGTGGTTAGTCTGGCAGAGGGGACAAAAAAGTTTCTTAATTGTTAGCATTTTTACAGTACTGAACCAGGCATGAGACTGACATGACAGAAGGATTCCTGGCCCTGTGTAGTACTGAAGGACAAAACACTCTGAAGGAAGATGGTGGCAACTTTTCTAGTCTTTATAGCCAGCAGAACACCATGGAAGCAGCAGTAGGTTGCCTGTAGCAACCTACACATTTTTTTTCCACAGCAAACAATGTTTTCCTAATTTTCTGTATTTTCAACAGGGAAAATATCTGATTATAGATTATCACTGTTCATAACACCTCTAAAGAGTACAACCACAAATATTTTGACAAGTTTCAGGAAGATTTCCACAATCTGAAGAGACACTTCATTGTTAGCACTAAATACTGGCCAAATGCCAAACAGGTTATAACAGCTGTTTGAGGATGTCTATAAAAAGGTGACTACTTGGGTCAATGTTCAACTATTTAAAATCTAGTAGAAAGACTGGAAGTTTAAGAATTTACTAAGACATCATCATATTCAGAGCTCTCAGCTAATAAATGGAACCCATTACACTTACGTCCACTGAGAGAGAAACCCTTGGTAGGTAATCCAGCCCCTCTCATTTGTACAAACAGTGTTGTTAACATCTGGTCCCCAGGGCATGTAAGGGAAGACTTTGAACAAATCTTTCAATTCATCTGGAGACAAAGCACAGTCTCTGTCCTGAAAACAAGGAGAGGATACCAGGAATGCATCACTTCACTCATGCCTGTTTTAAACTAATGCCTTCTTGCAGTATACCTGGGCTGGAACAATCCTCATTATCAATACATGCTGGGGGATGAGATGATAGAAAGCAGCCTGGCAGAAAAGGACTTGGGGGTGCTGGTGGATGAGAAACCGGACATGAACCAACTATGGGCACTTGCAGTTCAGAGTAAAAATGACAGCCTGGGCTGCATCAAAATCAGTGTGTCTAGCAGGTCAAGAGAGGTGATTCTGTCCCTCTGCTCTGGTGAGCGTCCAGCTCTGGGGCCCTCAACACAAGAAGGACATGGACCTGATGGAGCAGGTCCAGAGGAGAAACACTTCTGCTATGAGGATAGGCTGAGGGAGCTGGAGTTGTTCAGCCTGGAGAAGGCTCTGAGGAGACCTAACAGCAGCCTGCCAGTACCTGAAAGGGCCTACCAGAAGGAGGGCCTACAGAGGGACTGTTTGCAAAGGCCTGGAATGATAGGATGAGGGGCAACAGTTTGCAATTAGAGAAGATTTAGACTGGATGTTAGGCACAAGTACTGCACCAGGAGGGTGGTGGAACACTAGAACAGGCTGCCCAGGGAGGTAGCTGAGGCATCATCCCTGAAGATATTCAAAGTCAGGCTCAACAAGGCTCTGAGCAACCTGATTTAGTTGCAGATGTCCCTGCTCACTGCAGGAGGTTTGACTAGATCACCTCTGGAGTTCCATTCCAACCCAAACCATTCTATGATTCTACAATTATAAGATTCAAGAAACTGGCTCTAAGTAACTCAGCTGCTTTCTTTCTAATCACTGTTCTGTCCTTGTTTTTAAGTAAGAGTAAATATATCAGCTAGTGAAAAAAAACGTTTGCTATCACAACTCCAACTTCCAGCTCTCCTTCTAGACAAACATAAACAGCAGTCTGGTTCTGACAGCATAACTTAAGCCAGAGAGATTCTGAATAACAGAATGACAGAAATCACACTTGCAAAGAAAATTCATAGCAAAGTAAGGCTCTTAAGTCTAAGGGCACAGACAGACTAAAATGCAAAGCTTACCAAATCGTGTTTATCAAAAATACTTTGAAGAAACAAGTATGCATGGTGATTTAATTCTGTGGTGCAGTCTGGGGGAATTTTTAACCTGTTTGTTGAAAACAAAAACAAATACAAGACATGTTCAGCATGTTTATGAATACTAAAACTCAAAATGCAGACTTTTGGAATTACAATCTTTGGTATCTGATCTTTGCATTTAGCTTTAATAATTTATCTTTAAAGAGATCAAAGCAGGTATTTATTATTAGGATATATTTACTGTGCCATCATGGAATCTAATCAGGTTTTTGCTTGGTTGTTTGGTTTCTGTGTTTTGATTTTTATTAGCAGAAAATGATGTAGCTACATTTTGAAAAGAAGCTGCAGACTTGGTCATCTCTTCACTTTCTAATTGGGAGATTTGCAAAGGATCTCAAGTGCTATGAAATAACTGGCAAATTAGAGACTGTTTTTTGAATTTGTTGCCACATAGAATAATCAACTGCTCATATTCATGTCCTAGGTTTGTACTGGGAGTCTCTTCTGCCACCTCTCTTGCAGAGACAGCAGTGCATGGTTTGGTGCAAGAGACAATTCTTCCTAATTTTCAGTCACATGAAGATTTTGGCTGCTTAGTCATAAACTAAAGGAGACATATGATGTAACAATGTGTTAAATAAACATATTACAACAACCTTTTCCTCCTGGCAAAGCAGAAGGCAGCATAAAATAAATGCACGCAAGTTAAAGACAGCTGAAGTAAGTGACACTTACGGGGGAAATAAGTATTCTGGTGTAAGCTCTAAGTCATCATCATAGCCAAAGCGACGCAGAACAGTCCAGGTTGTTTCGTGCCTTCCCCGCTGGATGAAAAGTGTGTGTAGAAAAAGAAAACCTAAAAATCAAATGATGAAATCTCAAGGCCTTGGAAGTGCTTTATCTGGCACAAGTATTTTTAATAGTATTGGAATCAGACTGAAAACAACAAGGCTTGCAATCCACATTCAGATTTTAAACCTCCTGGCTGACACCACAGCATTATCTACACGCACTGAAGGTTCAGAAATCATCTTATTTGCAGAAGCCCCCTTCAAAGAGCCACTCACTTGCTTTACTGTTGTTGTTTCCTGCTTTCAGCACTAACATTTTAGAAGAACTTAGCTGTATGAAAAGAGACAGCAATATTTTCAATGATTTAAACCAACAAGCCTTCAGAAGAAGCCTGCAGAGTGGTCTCATGGAAAACTGCCTTTGGTTTTCCCATACCAAAATAACTGGGTAAGTTTTTTGTTTAGCACTTTGCAGGCTTTAATGAATACTGAGGTTTCACTGGTTAGTAAGGCTACACCTCACCATTCCCACTCTACAATTTCTCACCAGTCCAATTACACATGTAAGCTGCACAAGCAGAGCAAATATAATTGATGCTCAGAAAGAAAATGTTTTGGTTTTTTCCCTCCTTTTACTTCTGCCATCTGCTCTGAACAAATCTGTACAACTTGCTGTTAAAATGTGACAGACACCACACCTTGCTGGCAAGGGCTGCAGACAGTGAGCATAGAGACAAGATACATATTATCTAGGAGACAAGATCTTGGGAAGCAGCAGACTTTTTTGGATTCTAATCTCTGTAACAAGAAGTAAGAAAGACCTTATTTTATTCACCTCCTTATTCCCCACTTTCATCACCCTTTGATACCACAGAGCACCCAGCTATTGTAGTCTAAAAGAATTAAAAGAGATCACCTTCCCAAAGACAAGCTCTTTCATGTAAGAATGACTGTCAACTGTAGAGACACATCTTTTAAGAGTTAAATAGGGCTTACCTTTTAATGTTAATCCATTATCTGCAACTCCATCACTCACATTTTTCCTGACTACATTCTTTACATCTTCCAAGGCTTGAGGTGCCAGTGGTGTATTAAAACAAATTCTCTAGTAAAATCCAAGAAGAGCATGTTAGGACCAGTGGCTGCTAAGATGGACAAACAGCATGTCCTGTGTGGATCAGAGCCTTAAATGTTCTGGTAAGCTAGCAAAGCACAATACAATTTCTTGGTGGAAATTAAGGTCTACAAATGTTATTTTATTTTTAAATACAAGCCTTGGGTCTTGTACATTTTCATAATTTATTTTGCTCTTGAACAACGATTAGAAATAAATTTGAAACCATTTCCACTATTACAGCTCCACTCTTTCATGCTGCATTTGAGACTTTTAACATTTAGCCCTTGTTGCCTTAGCATTCAGCTTACTGCTATTCCCTCAGAAACAGTCACTTGTTTCTCTAGAATTACACAGTTCTAGTAAACAGATAAGCAGAAGAGTTACCTGAAAGAAGTTGAGCTCTGCATCATTGAGAGTGCCATCATTATCCTGATCAGAAATCCTGAAGATGCGAGTGAGTGCTTTAATACAGGCAGGTTTCATCTGAGGAACAAAATGAAGTTCAGTATCTTTCTAGGCTTGAACATGAAAAAGGTTATATTGAATGACATCAGGCAGCTCAAACACATGAAAACAAATGCTAAGCTTCATTTTACATTTTTAAAACAGAGATATTTTTTATAGACATACACAAAACTAAAAAGCAGGAGGAAACTAAATCCTGACCTAGCAAATTTACATCCATAACTTTAAAGCAATGATTCCACTTTAAATGTCTTTCTATAATTATTAGAAGAGCCCAAGTTCTTCACAGACTGAAAGTGGCATTACTTAGTCACTATAAAACCCCAACAAAACAGTTCTCCAAAGTCAGGCTTCTAGCTACAGAAAGCTCTAAAGCACTGCTGAATGATTTTTTTTTTTCCCCCTAAATATTTTCTGGTGCAGGGGGAAAAAAAAGGCCTTACAAAACTAAGCAGCTCTACAACTACAGCCACCTCCTTCTAAACAAGCACACTGTCGCTATTCGCCACTTCAACTATGGCTTCAGAAGGCTTCAAACATCAAACACTGAAAATCTTCACAGGGCTCATTCATCTACCAGGCAAAGCATTGATCATATTGACTATCTCTAGGACAAAATAATTGCTAGGATACCTTCCGAGTGAAGGAAAAGAGACACTGGCAATTCTCTCCCAACAACTACAGTGATGATGGACTCTTCTCTTCACAGAGGTCACACAGATTGCATAGAGATTGGTTTTGGAAAACCAAAAAGATTTCAGTACAATATGAGTTAGTAATACTGAGATAAAATTAAAGATGATTCTGATGGAAGAAATCAAAACAGAGTTATTCTCTGGCTCTCTCAAGTATTCATGACTGAAGCAACTTTGCTACTGCTGAACACTATGTGGAAGTTACATTTAGAGATTTTATTTGCCCATGATATTAGTGTTTTAAAAAAACACTCCTTTGTAATACACTCATCTAACTACCTGTGATACCTAAACACCAGCCACTTCACATGACTCTCATCCCTTTTGCCAAAGTCTCTTAAGATGCTCAGAAAAGCTTTCCCTTAAGTCAGGTCAAGTCTGGAGCATTCTCCCCAAAATAAATGGAATTACTGTGAAATGTGGATAGAGAGAACTGAAATGAACGCATGAGCTTGTTCACATTACATTTGGTGTAAAGCCATCATCAAAGCTTCTCATTTTACTTAGCAGTTCACATGGGCAACAAAAACTGTCTTGGGGAAAGATCAGATGAATGCAACACCAAACAATCACCATGGCTCTGGAATGTGATGCTTGACATGTGGAGAGGGAGTGGTGGGAACAGAACACACAGAGAAATGCAAAAGGAAAGCACAGGAAAGTGATTAACTTCCTCCTCCTGCATTATTTGTTCTTAGAATCTATGTATAAATACCTCTTTCTCCTCTGGGCAATAAAGAGGACCTGTAGGATGTAGAACAGCTTTCTGTGCATAATAAAATAGCTCAGATATATTCTTCAAGTTTTTGGCTGAACACTGCAAGAGAAATCCTTATGTTGATTAGGTAGTTCCTTGACTGTTTGGTGGTTTCTTCCCGAAAGTTAAACAAGCATCAAACCTGTAAAGATCCAGCACCCTCTGGTGGGTACAGAGCTGTTTGGAAAACACCTAGCCCTACATCTCTTTGGTAATTAATAAAGAAGGTTTCACTGCAATTTGATGTTGTACCAAGAACAGAGAAGCCATAAAGTTGTATCTACTTTCAAGAGAGGCCTATCACCCATATTAATTCAATTTTAATACCTGACAGACACCTGTCTGGCTTACTATTAAATTTAAAACATTTTAAAGGCAAGGGTATCAGGAAGCTCTAAATACTAGAAAAATTATATAGCAACTAAATGTTACTGTCAAATTCAAGTGCTATATAATCTTTAAAGAAAAAAAAAACAACAACACAGCAACTCACCATGATGGTGATTTACATTTGAATATTTTATTTTGAACACCAAAAAAAATCCCCAAACACCAACTTTCCTATTAAAAAGCTGCCACACATGCTTGGCAAGGAGGTGTTTTTATTACTCATTCTAACTTCAGGAAGTCTTGCATACCTCTACACACGTTTCTATCTCTGTGTATTGGTTCATTATGGGAAGGATAGTTTCCATACTGCTGTATTCCACTAGATCAGACTTGTTTCCAACTAATATAAGAGGCAATCTGAAAACAAAAAAAGGTCAAGAGCTTTAAAGTAAGAAGGATAAAAAGATCTAATTTTAATTTAGAACCCTACCTCCCACCAGAAGCCATTATCTTATTGTCATGATGTAACTATCTCTGGCAGCCAACAAGCTAAACAACAGCAGTTTTCAGTCACTTCTTGTGATACCCTGAGACAGAAATGTACTGCTTGATGACACTACAAAAAGCAGACAGCTAAACACACAAGGAACTGATCATATTATGATTATGCAAAACCAGTATCAGTAGAAAACCTACACAGACCAGGTTAACTAAAACCAGCTGTACCATAACAAGTGTCAACAGACCTGGTAGAAGCTGCCCATGAAATTCCAAACAAATGGCACTGCTAGCACATCTACCAGACCTACATACTTTAAATCTCTTGTTGCTTGGACTTCTTATATAAACTTTAAGTTTAGAATTTGATTCTCTTAATGAACATCCTCAGCACTGTCTGCTGCCACCCATTGATGTGTAGTCTAATTCACATATCCCAGTTGTACTTATGCACCTGCTATCTTTGTCTGTCCTTTCATTGATGAGAGGAATCCAGCGACTTGTTACCTACAGCAAGGTGAAAAACAAACATGAAAGAGACACCATCAGATTGAAAAGGACTGAACTGTGCACAACTTTGACTACAAATGCTACTGCTTCTCTCCCAAGGTTCACAAAGATGCGAGGACAGAATGAGGGATCTTGGGCTCCGGAGCGGGGAGTACAGGAGCCTGAGGGGTGACCTCATTCATGTTCATAAAGAGGTGCAGGGCAATGTCGGGAAGATGGAGCCAGCCTCTGCTCAGGGATGTCCAAGGACAGGACAACGGGCAGTGGGTGCAAGCTGGAGCAGAGGAGGTGCCACAGGAACAGAAGGGAAAACTATTTCACTGTGAAGGTGGCAGAGCCCTGAAACAGGCTGCCCAGAGAGGTTGTGGAGTCTCCTTCTCTGGAGAGATTCCAAACCAGTCAGGATGTGTTCCTGTGTGACCTGCTCTAGGTGATCCTCTCCTAGCAGGGGGGTTGGACTGGATGATCTTTTGAGGTCCCTTCCAACCCCTAGCATTCTGTGGTTCTGTGCAATATTTACCCACAAAAGAGGGAACAAATACAAACTGGAGCTGATTAATGAGGAGCTTTGTCAGATGACTGGAAAGACTGAAAACTCAGCAATAATACATCTGTGCATTCTCTTAAGTTGATCTCAAACACCATTTTCTGCATTTTAATTATCCATTGCAGTTTCTACCTTGCCAACACAGTGCACAAGTAATTTCTCAAGCAATAACTAGGTAAAACATGTTACCATACCTTATCAATAGAATTCTTGTTGTTAACAGCATATACTATACAAATCACATTTGCCTAAAAGGAAAAGAAACAAAAGACATGAAATTCCAGTTCAGGGGCCCTAGAGCAAAAAACACAGTTAAGAACCACATAATAACAGAGTAAGAACATCCCACCATTAGGCAAAGCTCTGCCCCTGGCTTCTTTAAGCTATTTGTAGCCTGAACAACAGCTTAAACCAAATAATTTAGATGTTGAGAAGTGCCAAAAAGCTTGTCTTGCAGTGTGACATTCACAGCTCGTGCCTGCAGAGACACCTATGCTACCAAAAAAGCTCAACTGAAGAATCCTAACTTGCAGCCTCCACTCAAGCACCAAACTCAATGCCAGAAATGGAACACAACACCATGACTAACTGCAGAGAATATGTGCAAAGGTGCTCAGAAAGAACTGAAAATAGGAAACAGAAGGAATGACAAAATTACCAAGAAGCCTGCGCCATTCAAAAATGCTACAGCACAAGATGACAGAGAGAAGACGAATGGAGCTTTCCAAGGTAGGATGATTTCTTTACAAAGCTGTCACCAACAAAGTGGCAGTACTTGCTTTTGTTAAATAGAAGAAGGTTTACAGTAGCACATGGCACAAAATAGAACAAAATGAAACACCAGGCAAGAAAAAGAAGGAGATGGATTTTTGTCTTCAGTTCAAACTACAACCCAGTGAACTTAAAAGCAAAAATTTCTTCAAAAGCAGAAAGTATGTTCTAGTAAACATTAAAGCACACTTACCTGTGATATTTCATGGTAAAGCTGCTCATCACTTTGCTCTGCTTCTGCATTCAACAGAACAAACCAGCCATTAATACCGAGAAGCATTTTTGTGAACAAAACTGAAAAGCTTCAGAAACTGCACTGATTCACAATGCTCAGAAGCCAGCCTTGTGAAAGCTCTTGGTGTTTACATGTCTTTTTATGTGATGCACTAAAGAGTGTTTCTGCTGTAACAATGAATGAAACTGATCCCTTAACTCCCAAGACCCAAACAGTCTGTTATACACTGACACAGCTATTTTAAAGAGAAATAATTACATTTGTAGACAGGCTCTTTCTGGAATGAATTGTTGTTTGCATCCCCTATATTTATCAACAGCCCCTTCCTGGGATAATAACTAGCAACACTGTTCTATAATGTAAACTTCTACAACAGAATATAGCATGTGTTAATTTCACTGCAGTGTCTTTTTTTTCTCTTCTTCTTACCAAGCTTCTGTAGGCTCAATTGATGAACTATTTCATCCAACAGAAAGAAAATCTCACTCCACATAAATTTAAGATCAAGTCCAAAACCAAATAAACAAACAAACCCTACACAAATAAAGACAAGTGCATTATTTCTTTCTTCTAAATAGGTAAATACCCCAAAGATATTTCATCTGTGAAAGAGAGAGGGAGAGTGAAGACAGTAAGGTTATTTGCTAACATGGCTTAAATCTTTATTATAATAATGGGAGAAGGATTTTTCTGGCTGTGCAACAGCTATGTATATTTATGACAGTTTGATACTGAGCTTATCTATCCATTCAGTAAGGTCAAGATTGGAACAGATCAAAAAAGAAATTACAAAATATGAAAACTGTCACAAAAGAATAAAGTGTCCAGACTTAAAAACGTAGAAAGACACAGAACAGAAAGTAAAGTGCCCTGCATCTTTGCAAATTCTTCATTGAAAGAAGAGTACTTTTGCATTCCATGAAAGCACACAGCTTTGAACTGCAGATCTGTCACCCAAAGAACACTGACTTGGCTGGAATATTGCCACCGGTGTCTTTCATGGAAGTACCAACAGCAGTTAGTATTGGGCTTTGAATTAGTCAGCATCATCTGATGTAGTTTTACTCCATGGGTTTCTGCTTTAATTGAGTCTCTTCCTATCTGGAGCTTCGGTCCCACACCAGTACAAATGCTGAAGAGGCTCTTGAGCAAGATAATTTCACTCCATATCAGTTCAAGAGCACCAGTGCGGTACAGTCCTTACCTGAATAATCCACTATGTGTGTTGGCACTCGTTCGGGGGTGACATCAGCTGGAATGGTGATTTCTTCAGCTCGTGGTGGGACCTCAGGTTGGAAAGAAACAGCAGTAAAACATGATGCTAATAAAAAGTGTGTTCTGCAAGTGCAAAGTTAGCATTCCTGCTGGCCATTTTATTTCCAGAGAACACAAATCCATATTGAGGAAGAATCAGCTTAAACTAATCTTAATGAAAGCTTCCTGCACAGCTCTTTATTTATTGTCTTTTACCTGCTCACATTAAACATTCATGATACTTTTGTTTTCTTCTATTAGAAAAAGGAAAAGAGCCAATCACCAGAAGAGTGGCTCTTTGGAAAGCCTCAAGCTCTACTCATGTCTTCACCAGGAATAATTACTGACGATATCCAGTATATTAAACACAATTTCAGAGTCAGAGATGTTCCTTCCGCACACCCATACAGCTCTGCTCTGCATGCCTGACCTGCAGGACTTGTACCTGTCTCTGTCAGCAGTTTTTCAGACTTATTTCTGTAATTTCAGGCAGGTTTTGTGTTACATATAGATGATGCTTTTTCTCTTTAGAGAAATAGTGCAGGAAGAAGCTGAGAAGTGAATAGAGGCCTACAATTCATTAATTATATCAACAACCTACCTGTCAAAGAAATGGATCCATGAGCAGTTTAAGAGAAACTGCTTTCTATCTGCAAGGTTGGGAACTACATTCAACTATGTTAACAATCTAATCTTGACTCACAAACTGTGGTAACCTTCTGATTTGCATTAAACACAGCATGTGTAGCCTCAAAGAGGGGCACATGATGTCTATTTTAAGACCTATGATCAGAAGAAATAAACATTCATGTTTAAACGTAACAAGTTTAACTGTTTGCAGCAGCTGCAGTTCTGTTTATGATATAAAGAGAACTATGTGCTGCTTTTTTAAAGGAATAAAAGGAATAAAATGTAGCTTTACTGCTGTTTAGGAAGAAAGCAGTAAGAGTGGGTTTTACTTCCAAAAGAGTAAAACACCTTTCAAAAATAGAATGAAAGGCAATGTCTAGTCACAAAAAAATGTCTAAGTGTAAAGTATAGAATGTGACTTTTAATTCCTCATTCATTTTTGCAACCTATTTTCTCTTTAAATGCAACACAATAATTGAGGGCCTTGCCTCTTTCAGCACCTTCTCATTTGTAAGTCTCTCATGCTGAAATATGCTGTCAGTAATGACCAATTTCAACTGCTTAAAACCCCAAACATTCCTCAGGTATAAAGAAATTAGGTTTTGTACCCACATGAAAAACAAGAAAGGAACCTAGATACAATTTAAATTCCTAATCTTCATGCAGAGTTATAAACTAACCTATAAACCTACATCACTCACCCAGAAGTCCTCACTTCAGTCTTAGACTTTATTATTTTCTAAACAGGAAACATTATTTTAAATCAGAGCCTGTTAATTTTGTCTTTCAAAGAGCAAGTTATACGACAGGACAGAAATCAAACTTAGAAAGCAAATAAGGATGCTCTACCTCTTCTGGAAATTCTTCACTCACAAGAGACATAATTAGTGAGGTCTTCCCAACTCTGGCTGCAAAAGCATTAAAAACAGAAATTAGATAATTTGAGTTTGTTACACTCAACATCTGCATCCCATCTTAAAATGGGAAGTACTTTAAAAACATGTTCCACCTGCCCATGTTAAAGGCTTCATATCTGTTGTTTAAATATCTTAAATACCGATGGCAGCAATACTCTCATCATTCTTTTATTGTATAGCCTTAGGACCCATTTCACACTTCTGCATTTCATCCAGAAGGGAATCAAATCCTGCTCTCTCTTACTCAGAATTATTGGCAGGTTTAAACCTTCATGCAGAGCTGGCAAGAATACATGGCTCTGTCACCAGTGGACAAAGTCTCCAAAAGACATTTTGATTGCTTTGAAAAAATGAGAGCATGATCTCCTTGATACCAATGAGGTGACAAGTAGAAACATCTCAAACCACCAACCCTTCCAAAGTCAGTTTTCTTAATCCAGGAAGAATATAATCTTTTCTTCAATATTCAACTTGATTCAACCAAATAAATGACTCTGTTTACCAGCAATGTTCAGACTTCTGATAATCACACTTGGATTTTCTGGACAATCTTTAACGTGATCATCGAAAATGAAGTTTGATAACTTCTCTCAGGTTTTCCCTCCCTAAAACTCTTCATCTGTCAATGTTCTCTGAAAGCCTTTCAAGGCTGTTAGTGCTTTATTTGCTTTTGAGCAATTTCTTAAACCCCAAAATATTAAGATTCAGCTATTATCTGGGATCATGTATTTCCAACAAGTCGATTCATCTTGGAATTCAAGTTACAGTCGATTCAAGCAAAGGCCCCTTTTGTCCTGGATGCACAGCACCTTTGCTAGCATGTGAGTGTTATCAACTCAGACACTGCTCACCATCAGTCAGTGCCTGTGCCACTGCTCCCGCTGAACATGACAGAAAACGTCACCAACTGACAGAATCTGTTCTGCTGGTATCACTGCATTTACCCTTGTCTACTTAACTACATAATTCTGACCATTGGATGAAGAAAAGGAGATCAAACTGTACAAGTGAAAATGGTATTACCAAACTGATGAGCTAGTCAAACACTCAGCTTATCCAAGACTATTTTTGGTACAGTAACTAGGGGCCTTCTGACATCCAGAAATAAAAGCTTCTCTTCACCACAGTAAGTTAAAGAGTAGTAATTAAAAAAAACACAACCAAAAACCCAAAAACAAACAAACAAAAAACCCCAACAACCAAAGAAACTATCCTGAGGAGGAAGACTTTTGTTTTCCTTAGGGAGAACAGATATTAATTCTTCCCCAGTGGTATTAGCAAGATACAGGTTTCTTAGGAGCCTGGTTGCGTTCTCATCAAAGATACTCACAGCAACTAAAGCTGTAACTTACACTGCCAGGTGTCCTCCTGCATAAACTACATCTTCAGTTTCACCCCAACAGAACCAGAAGAACTTTATAAGCTCTCCTGTTTCCCGAGATAAGTGCTTCCTTGACAGGCAACTAAAGTTATTAGATAATTCCCAGAAACAGTGCAGTATATTTTGCATCTAAGTCAGCTTCAATTTGAAGTGGTGACAAAACAAGTTGGCTTTGCAGATATAGAAACACATTTCATTAATTTAATAGTACTGAAAATTGATGATTATGGACTGATGGTTAGCAAAGCTGCTCAGTATTTATAAGCTTCTGATACACTTCCAAGTGTCCTAGAGTTGGGGTTTTCAATGAAAAACCACAGGTGAGGTGCAGACATGTTGTTTATTTTGCCTGAATCTAGGTCACCCATTTGGCTTTCCAACTCTGTTGATAGTCTCAGAAATAACAGCCTGAACAATAGGAGCTGAGCAGGATGAAGAGCACAGCACTTTGTGATAATTAACTCATCTTGTTCCTCCTAGAAAAGCCTTTTATTAGAATAAACCTTTATTAGAATAAACCAAACCAGGTTGGAAGAGACCTTCAAGATCATCGTGTCCAACCCATCAACCAATCCAACCCACCCAAACAGCTAACCCATGGCACCAAGCACCCTGTCAAGTCTCCTCCTGAACACCTTCAATGACGGCGACTCCACCACCTCCCCGGGCAGCCCATTCCATAGCGCAATCACTCTTTCTGTATAGAACTTCTTCCTAAGTCATGCTGCATAAAGTAACATGCTGAACATATTCAGTGAATCATTGGCTATTAAAACTTGATATTTGCACCATGGGTACTAGGATTAAAACAACCTCGAAGCTAAAATGAGGACCACTGGGGATTGCAAAGGCTATGTTTTGAAACAGGGTTACAACAAAAGGTCTTCATTTGATATTTTGGAGTCCAAACTTGATGGCCTGCTGTTATCATCTAGCATGTATTACGTGGTCTAGACTGACTTGTGATTTCAGACTCCTGCATACAAAAGATGAGTAGAAAACAGCACTAACAGTGTAACTGACAAGTTCTGCCCATGTGTAAACCAAATTTCTCCCTTCTGTTCCTTACAGTTCCAACAAAAATGCAACATAAAGATGCTCAGCCTCTGCTCCGTGCCACGTTCTGCATGTTGCCATACTTAAGAGACTTGTATCTTTGAGTGTTCAGCTGAACACAGTGTGAATCTAACTGACAAAGCAAAGCACCTGTTACGCCTGCACTTAGACCTCTGTCCAGAGCCAGCTCAGAAACCCCCATTGCCACAGAAATGAAGCTCAGTTAGGCATATATTCTGAAGAGGAGTTCACTTGTGTACTCAGATCCATAAATACATTTCTAAATAAACTGAGTCTTGCAGAACTGGCCAAATACAAGTTTAATGAGTTGTTAACACATGAGCTGAACAAGCTAGTTCTGCACAGTACCACCTCCCTGAAGATTCCTCTCTAAAGAGGAGGATCTTCCTAGGCAGCACAGACAAAGCATACCCACAGTATGAAATAACTGTACTATAAACATATACCAGGCATTCAATTCTCATGAAAGCTTTGTTGGTAGCGCTACATTCTTAGTATAATTAGGTAATTTTACTAATAACACTTAGCAATTACTCTGCATTCTTTTTCTGGGAGGAACTTAAGCACACCTTACACCTAGGTAACCAGCACTTCCTTGTTGCCATTTGCATCGGTAAGAAGCTGTACCTTTGAAAGCCTTGCCACTTATTTGGGCACCTAAACGTGAACTTAAAGACATCATTTTAAGAACATAAGCGGCAGCACAGACACACCTCCCTCCCCGTATCTTTGGCATGCATGTCCCAGTACATGCTATTTATTCAAGGTCACACAGTAAGTTAATGGCAGAAGGTCCCCTGGCCCTGTCCTCGCCACAAGCCCTCAACAGCCGGTGGATAACTGCCTGCAGCACATCTGGCCACATATTTCCGAACTCAGTAAACAGAAAGATGTACTCTTGGTTTCCACAGACAAACAAACAAGTTTAAACAGGCCAAATACATGGCACGGATTTCATCGCGGTCTCATCTCCAGGGCCGTCCGGGACGCAAACCAACTCCTCCAACTGACTTCCAGGCTGCGAGCCCGACAACCAGCGAAGGCAAGGAAGAAGCCGGGAGCTGACAGCCGAGCGCCGGCACAGGCTCCCGGGCCCGCCGGCCCGTCCCTCCCGCCGCTCCACTCCGGCACGAAGCGGTCACGGAGATGCCCAGCCCGACCTCCGCCAGTCCCGCAGGGCCGGGACTTCCCTCCTCCCCCGGGGGCCTGGGCCAGGATCCCCGCCCCAAGGAGAAGGAGCCCGGGAGGGGCTGAGGGACACCAGAGCGCTGGGGCAATCTGACAGCCGGCGGCATGGCGACAGCGGCTCTCCCTCACCTCAGCGGCCCCCGCCCTACCCCGCAGCCTCGGCGCCCGCCTTGCCCCGCGGCCGGCCCAGCCCCTCCCGCACTCACGTTCTCCCACCAGCAGGATCCTCACGTCCTTCTTCATGGCCCCGCTCCTGGCCCCGGCGCGGAGCGCTTCACATGGGGCTCGGCGGGGGAAGCGGAGCCGCTGCGGCCTGGGATCCCCTCACGCCGCGGGCCCCCCCGCACCGCCTCCTCCCCGCCGCCGAGCGGGGCCAGCTACGGCGGCTCGCGAGGGACAGAACAGACAGCAGTAGCCCACGCGCCGGCGTACGGCTGCGCGGAGCATTCCGAACTCCGCGCCGCCCGCCGGTGATTTGAGGTGCTAGCCTGAGGGCTCGGCGGCCTTGCCTGTCTTCGGGCTAAGGCTGCAAGCAGCCTCTACATCACTTGCATTTGTGACTATCAGGTCATCCCCGCGGGCATGGCTGGCTATTAGCTGGCTCAGGAAGTTACGGAGGCACTGCAGGAGTTTCCTCGATTTCTTGCAGCTTAAAATGCTGTTTTTCCAGCAGATGTCAGGGTAGTCGACATGCCACAGCAGGACAAGAGCCTATGAGCACGAAGCCTCCTATAGTTCAAGTAGGAAGGCTTCAGCAGTATGCTCCCTCTCTTGCCTTCCCCAGTGGGGCCTTGCTTCCATCCACTGCTTATTATCAGAATCCTACCTACATCCTGGTTGGGGGAGGATACTGAGTCCCTTTGATTCTCAAGTCTCTGTGTTGACTGTTCCTGTTTCTGTCTCAGGTAAGAGTGTGGTTCCACAGGTCTAATCTCCCCAACTCCCTAATGTTCCTTGCCTATTCACTTCCTCTATTAATTCTACCATCGCTGTAAGAAAGTGAAATTCAAGGGAAAGGCTTATTCCCAACCTCAGAGTTCCCTTGGTGCATGCATTCCTTCCAAGGGATACCCTGGCACTATGTAAAGCTGCTTAAGAAATCCACCTTGCTCCCACGGGGATGGTTACCACCATTAGCATACGCTGGAATTGCTTTAATGAAGTATGGCTAGATCAGAGCACAGTGGCAAGGAAAGAGGAGCAGACAAAGTAGCAGTTGCTGATTTCCAAGAGCATCTGAGGAGCTCTACACTCCTTGGTAAATTCCTGAATTAAACACTGAAGCAATCATGAGCAAAATTGTCCCTTTCCTGAACATTATCTCCTGTTTGTGCTACTTAGAGTTAAAGAGCCATTTCTTTCTAGATTATACAGCCAGAAAGCAGGGTAAAGAGGATTTGAGGTATCAACTTCAAAAGCATGCAAAAGCACTTCTTTATCAGTGATGGAGTAAAATGACACAGCCTTCTTCTGTAGCTCCAGCAGAACTCCAACCTTCATGGGTTTATCCTTGTGTAATAAAGTTTCTTGGTCCCTATGCCATGCTGACAGCTGCTTTTTGGCACCTAGCCACTCTACACACCAGGAATGCTCTGTTCTTCCTAATTTATCTCTTTTACCAATCATTTCATGAGCAACGCCAACAGCCCATCCATCACTGTTCTTGGTAATTACTTCCCAGTAGTGGCACCCAGCAGAGAAGCTCTGTGAACACATCACTTGGCTGATGCAGAATCTGTTGGGCGATGGTTTATAATCAGTTGGGTTGCTGGAGACCATCACTTTCCTGTTCTGGGCTGTGATTGCTAAGCGCTCATGTATCCTTGTGAGATCAAAAGTCACATCATCTGCCCCTAGAAGAGAGAGAGGAAACTGTTCTCACCTGCAGGCACCACAAAGGCAGAGCACACCAGTACTTACACTTTCCTAGTGAGGCCACAGCTGAGTATTTTGTCCAGTTCTGGGTCCCCCAGTTCAAGAGCAACAGGGAACTGCTGGAGAGAGTCCAGCAGAGGCTACAATGATGCTGAGGGGCCTGGGGCATCTCTGTGAGGAGGAAAGGCTGAGAGATCTGGGGCACGAGGATGGGACCAGACTCTTTTCAGTGATGCCCAGTGATAGGACAAGGGACAATGGGCACAAACTAGAACACAGAAGAATCCATTTGAACATGAGGAAAAACTTCTTTCCTGTGAAAGAAGTCTTCACTGGAGCAGGCTGCCAACACAGGTTGTGGAGTCTCCCCTAGAGAGATTCTAAACCCACCTGGACATTGTGGTCCCGGGCAACCTGCTGTGGGTGACACTGCTTTAACAGAGGGGCTGGGCTAGATATTCCCCAGAGGTCCCTCCTAAGACCCATCACAGTGGGATCAGTAAGCAGCCAGATCTCCTGCTGATGATTGTAGGTACAGTTCCCTTCATCAAATCCACAGTTTCACAGTCCCTTGGAAACTGTTACTGAAGAATCAAGCTGGCTGGCTACTTACACTGAGAGAATTGGCTTGAAATTACTGGTTCTGGATATTGAGCTGCAGGCTCTGGAGATGATGAGCAGACACTTGTCTCCTGATTTGAGACTGGAGGTGGCACTAAACAAGAAATTAAGTATTTAAGCCTTCAAAAGGTAAGTAAGAATTATTTATGCTTCTAAAGGAAAACATACATTAAATAAACTTAGCTGGAGGTTAAAGCACAAAACAGAGTTGCTGTGAGGAGGAGGACTCCATAGCAAAGTCTATACCTGATCTAAAGCTTTTTTGAACAAATTCTTTATCATGAGGGTGGTGGAACACTGGAATAGGTTGCCTCATCCCTGGAGATATTCAGAGTCAGGCTCAACAAGGCTCTAGGCAACCTGATCTAGTGGACGATGTCCCTGCTCACTGTAAGGGAGTTGGACTGGATGACCTTTGGAGGTCCCTTCCAACACAAACCATTCTTTGATTCTGTTGCTTAGATGCAGCTTTTGGTGAGAGGGATTTTTATGTCTGCCCTTAGCAAAGGCTTTGAGGTTCTATTACTCTATATTTAGGAAAACCAATAATACTTAAATGAATTGTATTTCATTCTCCATTACTGACCTGCATGTCAGTCAGTTCCTTTCTTTTGGGCTCCCATGAAAGAAGTATAAATTATTCACATTGTCTCCCAGACTGCAAGGGGTTTTGTAATAATCACACCTGATTTCTCTGAAGCTTTTGTTTTCCCCAGTTACAGCCCCGCCTGTTGCACGAATGGCATCCTGGCCTGCACGAAGAATAGTGTGGCTAGCAGGAGCAGGGAAGTCATTGTGCCCCTGCACTCAGCACTGGTTAGGCCACACCTTGAGTGCTGTGTCCAACTCTGGGCCCCTCAATTTAAGAAGGACATTGAGATTCTTGAATGTGTTCAGAAAAGGGCAACAAGGCTGGTGAGAGGCCTCGAGCACAAGCCCTACGAGGAGAGGCTGAGGGAGCTGGGATTGTTTAGCCTGGAGAAGAGGAGGCTCAGGGGAGACCTTATTGCTCTCTACAACTACCTGAAGGGTGGTTGTAGCCAGGAGGGAGTTGGTCTCTTCTCCCAGGCAACCAGCACCAGAATGAGAGGACACAGTCTCAAGCTGCATCAGGGGAAGTTTAGGCTGGAGGTGAGGAGAAAGTTCTTCACAGAGAGAGTTGTTAGCTGTTGGACTGTTCTGCTCAGGGAGGTGGTGGAGTCGCCGTCCCTGGAGGTGTTCAAGAGGGGATTGGACATGGCACTTGGTGCCATAGTCTAGTAGGCATGAGGTCTTGGGTGACAGGTTGGACTTGATGATCTTTGAGGTCTTTTCCAACCTTGATTCTATGATTCTAAGAATGGTTCTTTCATACAAATCTCTTTAGTCAAATTGCAGCCATCCAAACCCCAATACCAGTAGCTGAACTGAGGGCAGTTACATGCAGGACCCTGCTAGATCCAGCTCCTCTGAAAAAGAGATTTCAGAACAAGGAAAACTCACCTGGTAGGGACTGCCAAGTGTATTTCTCCAAAAGTAAGATCTCGAGCTTTCTCTTAAGATCTTCTACAGCACTTTTGACCACATGAAGCTTCTCATCAAGTGTAATTTTATTCACTGTTGAAGGTGAGCCTTTGTACCTGTGTCTGTCAGGTAAGTTACTCTAATAATGACATAAAAGGATCAAGGGAAAGATGTAAACAATAGCAGTTATTTCAGCTGGCATATCAGATGATACTGGAAAGCCAGAGTGGAAAACCAGCAGTCATCTCTCTAAAATCTGACTCTGTGTATTGAGAGCTTCTTTTACAGGAAGTTATCTGAGAGAACTAACCTGAAATCTTATAGTTTATTCTTAGTTTTCCCAAGAAAACTAAGAATAGAATTAGTTTTTCTTACATATATTACAATTTCCTGAAATCCACATAGCTTTCTGGGTTTAAACCGAAAGTTTTTAAATGTGTAAGAATGAGATCAAGCATAAAATCCCCTGGAAAGACAAGCCTTATTTGCTTAAATTTAAAAACCACAGAAATCTACATCTAAGCTTTATCTCCTTGTCTGCTTCTACAGTCTGTGGAGAGAAGCCTTTCGAAGGCTTAATTCATCTCCTCTGCAGGTGAGTCTCTCAAGCAGGCTAGAGACTCAGGCTCTGGAAGTCCTCATTTCTCTCCAGTGCCTTTAACAGGACTCTGACAGATATAAACACACAGCTACACAAGGTAAATCCCAATGTAGGCCCCTGGGCCTTGGCCCTGGAAGTCCACTTCTGCCTCTTGGCACCCTCACGCCCTGTAAGCCTCACTCCAAATTCCTGCTGGCTAACTGGCATCATTGGAATGATTGTTTTCAACATGCAGATAGGCTCTGTGGAATTTGAAGAGCTTTAGCTGCCTCTTTGGAGAGCCACTAACATATTTTCTCCACAAAAGTTGTTAGAAAATACCTAGTAAGTCTGTGAGTTCTGTAACTTGCATACATATGAGAATATACATATCTGAAAAAGATAACAAAGAATCTCATCTTATCCTTAGACTTGACTCAGGACTGGATTTAAGCAATGCAGTCTCCACTCCAGCTCACTGACATCCTTGGAACAAGCCTGGTTCCAAGCTGCAGCCCTGATGCCTTTTCTAAAAATTCCCCCCCCTCTGAATTTCTCACTCCACACTTTCCCTGGTAACAGCATTGTCTGTGGACTGGTACCAGTGAGAACAGTGCAGTGAGAAAATAAAAGTCCTCTATGCATGTTCAGCTACCCAAGACATTCAGTCTGAGAGTTTCTACTGCTATCCTACCACTTCATCTCTTACCATGTCCGCTTTGATGTCTAGGAGATTGTTCATGTCAACACAGAGCTGGTGAATAGTCTCTTCAGTGTTCTCTTCAGCTGCTTTTTGCTCTTGTTCAATGAACATCAGTGTGTTTCTCTCCTGTCTTTCAACATATTCTTTCATGCAACAGAAATCTTTAGTAACCTGGCTTTTGATCTGAGATGCATGTTCCTGAAAGGCAGAAGATGTGAAGTTCATTGTGTGTTGTGGAATACAAGAATCCACTGTCCCATCTAAGGTGCTCTGAGTGACCCCTGCAGACCTGAAACAGCTGCCCACATTCAAAGGAATCAAATGTATCTGATATTATCCTGCAGTACCTGCAATGAGGTTTGGGGTATGTCAAGATCTTGACTACGTTATGACCAGCAGTCTTTGCTGGACAACTTTAAAAATATCAATATTCCCTCACTTTGCATGTAAGAGTATCAGAAGCATTCAGGCTATGCCTGGGGCAGGCAGAAAAACACAGCAATGCACAACTTCAGTGGCCTTTGTGCCATCAAGACAGGAGTTCATTCAGCTGGTGCTATAGCTCATTCTCATCATTAAAAACAGAGCTCTGACAGCAACAGAAAAAAAGTTAGCTTCCTGTTCTGGGCTGGAAGGCTACACTGAGCCAGTCACATCTCCAGGTGACGGTGGAAACAGAAGCTAACTGCAGGTGATAAATGTATAGTGTGTACCTTTGCTTTACTGAGATCTTTCCTCAAGAGCTGGATGGTCTCTGTAGTAATTTCAAGTTGCTTGGAGATGTCGCATATCTTTTCCTCCTTTAAAGTAACACATAGGACCATTTATCTATATAACCTTCCAAAAGAGCATCACCAAGTTAAAGCAGCAAGATAATAAAAATTTCTACTTCATCAACATGAGTTAAGCACTGGACTGGTTGAGGAGTTGTCTAGAAAACACAATTCTGAGTGGGAATAGTCACAATGAAGTCAACATGCAACAGCCATCAACTGCATGCTCAAGTATAATTGTGAGTTTCAGCATTTTGCTCAGCTGCAGAAACTGAAGAAGACTTTTTAGACACATATGTGCTAAAATGATGAAGGTCAATAGATATTTCTCATCTCCACCAAGGTTGGGAGTTATTTTAAGCAGAGATCTAGACAATGAAGCAGTTCTATTTTGTGCCAGTCAGCTGGGTGGAGCTGTAGCACTGTACGATAACGTTATGTGTCCTTTCAGGAGGTAAATAAACCCAGGACAAAGAACAGTCCATGATTAGCTTTTCTAACTTAGCTGCTCAGTCCTCAGTGTATCAGACACCGCCAACGAACCCCAAACGCTGCCATAGCCAAATCTGCTCACGACACACGGCACTGTTGTGCTTTGCATGGGAAATGTGAAGCATCCGGGGAGGAAGAAAGAAAGGAAAGATAAAATTTTCTCAGCCCTAGCCATGCTCATTACTCCCCTTCGGGGGTTACTGCCAGTCGGAGCACCAGACTGCACCTGGAAGGTACTGCGAGGAGGAGCCCCGGGCTGTACCGAGATGGTTCAATGGGAGGAGCCCCGGAGCCTGAGGGGGGTTCACGGGGAGGTGCCCCGGGCTGCCTCTGGCCGTACCTTCTGTCCAGGTCGCCGCTCCGCCGAGCTCCAGTCGTTGCAGGCTCCGGAAGGTTTCGGTTCATCCTGTGTTTCCAACTCTTGCTCCTTGACCCACCGCGGGATTAAGTTGACCAAAATGGCCAGCTCCCGGTTGGGCTGCAGGTCCTTCAGGTCGAAGCCCTCCCGGCAGAGCGGGCAGCTGACGCGCTGCTTGCTCTTGCCGTACTGGGTGATGCAGGCCCGGCAGAAGCTGTGGCCGCAGCCCGAGAGGCGCACGGGGTCGGTGAAATGCTGCAGGCAGCAAGAGCAGCTCAGATCCACGTCGCCCAGAAGCCCCTCCAGGCCCTCAGCGGCGGCCATGTCCCGGCACGGGGCGGAGACGAGTTTCGTTTTCCTCGGGGCGCCTCCTCCCGCCGGCAGCCGGGGCGCGCCCGGAGGGGCGCTGCGGGAACTGGGGACTCTGCTCCGCTGCACCGGAATGGAGCAGTGCCCGGGACTCTGCCCCACCGCCAAGCCTGAGCCCGCAGCTCCCACAGCAGCCACAAACTGCCCAGCACCGGCCCCGCTCTTCTCCGGCTGGCGACTTGGTCCGAGGGTTGGAGTTGGCTGTAGAAACAGACCGTATCCAGAGCTCTCCGTGACCTGGCCTTGACTTCTCTTGACTCGCCAAAATGTTGCTGTCATCTGCAGGATTTTATTCTCTGAGGGAATTTCCCGGTTTTGTAAGACCTGATACAAGAGTTGCTGACACGACAGGTCCACTGCCCCATCCGGGAAAGCAAGGCAGCAGCTCGCAGAACCCCATCCGTGCCGAGTTTAAGCTCCTGGAGGGACTGGACCCTTCCGCGGTCATCTTGAGTCGCTCGTCTCATCTCAAAGTAACAGTTAACGAATGCCAAACCAGACAGGACTGACACTGTTCCTCGTACAAGTCACAAGGTGTTTTGCTTTTGATTTCAAGGGCTGCAGGATGAGGCTGTTAAAAAGATTTGCTGAAGCAGCAGGTGAGCTAGAATGAATCAGGAACACAGGGATGCAAGAAAAACTGCAGCTTGCTCAGAGCTAGGTGGTGATGAGCTGGCTGATGATCC
The DNA here is from genome assembly GCF_026170545.1 of Melanerpes formicivorus. Lineage (NCBI taxonomy): Eukaryota > Metazoa > Chordata > Aves > Piciformes > Picidae > Melanerpes > Melanerpes formicivorus. The sequence goes on along the minus strand of NW_027142373.1, from coordinate 3,318,486 downwards.
AACACAAACAATTCATCTACACCATTTGGGGGGGAGAGCAAAAAAAAAAAAAAAAAGGAGTTAATCTCACTAATCCCTTCAAGTAATTGGCACTTCCTCATTTCTGCAGAAGCGAACTATTCCGGGTATCAGACTGCCTGCCAATAGTCAGCAAAAGGTGGAAGCCCTACCAGAAACTTAGTCTGCAGGACTTCCTCTTGATTTGCAGACTAAGACTATCTGAAAAGAAGAATTAAATCTCAGAATGAGTGGCTGCTTGGTAGAATCAGATCTATTTTCTTGGCTCTGAGGCAAGAAAAGAATGTCCTGTAGCAGCTACTGCAGATCTTCATCAGCTCCTGCACAGAATGGATGTAACCAATACCTGATCAAGAGGCCCTTGCCCTCCACTTCCAGCACTGGTCCTTATTCATTGAGTACCTTCAAGCAGGTCACTGAAGACAACACTTTTAAAACTACTTTCTACCTTTCACTGCTCAGACTATTTACACTCACTAAGTTTCATCTATTCTTTAGGATCTGAGACATTTCAACAATGTCCATCCCATACTCAAAATGTGTTTGCTGGGGCACTGCGACATTGCTTTGGGAAAAATTGGTCCTCACACGTTGGATTTGTCACTCATAAAAAAGTCAAACAGCAGAGACTGTTAAAAGCAAGGAGCTAGGAGTGTTTGTCATGAGAGCAATTCCATTACAGCATCCTCCACAATTCAAACTTGACTTTTATTTCTTACAGAAATGTAACACTGAAAAAGACATTAAACCCACTCTGCTGAAAAAAACCAAGTCCATACCTGGACAGAATCTGCAACCAGCTGGAATGTAGCTGTCCAGCTCTGCTCCTCCCTGAGAAGGACATCCAGTGACTCTAGCATGAACTGGTAGCCTAGCTCTGTCCAATAGCACACCCTGCATTTTCCTGACAGGAGAATCCATCTTTGTCTCTCATTCACTGTCTCTGTGTATTCATGGGACAGATGACCCCATTCACTGCCAGGATAAATGCCATGGGCCGGGTGGTCAGGTGTGTCCTTCAGGATGTACAGGAGTCCTTCTGTCATGAGTCCAGGGCAAGAAAAGGAGGAGCATGCCAGCCCTTCTGGGGTCAGACTTTCTCCACTCTTTTTTTTCCGTAAGACACCACTGGATGATTCAGCCCTTTCAGACTTCTCTGCTTCTCAGAAGCAGAAGCAGAGAAGGGTAGGAAGAGAGAAGGCCCTTCAGGCAAGGTTCTGCAGGGGCACAGATGACTCTGAATATCTGCGCTCCCTCATACTCATTTCTCTATTGCCACCCTTCCTGTGCCTGTGGCTGTTGAAGGAAGAAGCCCTTTGTAGCAGAGTCACTGCAGGGCCTCGAGCACCATTCCTTGTTAGCAGAAAGTGGCCAGGAGCAATGCTGAGCAGAGCCCCAGAAGTGCACTTCACCAGAACTCAAGGGCTAGTCTTAACCAGTCAAAGGCTGGGCCATGACTCCACTGAAGGCATCAATCCACTCCCTCTGCTCTCTGTCATTCTCACAGATGAACACAAATTCTCTCCCTGGGGTCACCACAGTGAGGGCAGGTTTCCTCTTCTTCACACGCACTGCCTGGGGCAAGCCAGCTTGGACTTCATATCCCTCATCCCTCTTTCCAATAAACACCTGGCCCTGTGCAAATGCATCCTAGAAGGAAAGCAGAAGGAAGCCATGATCCAGTGGACAGCACAGCTCCAGTAGACATGGTTCTGTCCTTTCACATGGAACAGGAGATGGGTGAAGGGGACATCGACTGGAGACACAGCAGGAAACACACCAGAGATATATTTTTATACTTGGAGCATTCTCATTAGAAGGGGGTAGGGACCCACCCTTACAGAACTGTCTGATGGGTGTTCAGAAGGAGCAAGGAAGGATATTCTCATGGGTAGAGCAGGATATTGGGGCTGTCAAGCCTGTGTGTATTGCTCATCCTGAGGTTACAGGCACGATGGCAACAGGGCTGGCAGAGTGAGCACAAACGTTAGTTGAAAAAGACTTAGATCTTCCTCACGGCCACTGTAAGGGCTGGAGCTCCCAAAGAGCTCAGCTTCAAAGGGCCCCACTGACAAGGGAGATGAGCTTTGGAGACTGAGCCTGCTTCAGTCCTATGCAGCCACTGGAAGAGCTGGATGATAACAGACCCCTCCTCCCCACCCACTTTCACAAAGGGGCTTATGGAATAGTAAAGAACATTCCTCTTACCAGGGGATTTTTAAAGTACATCAGTTTCCTTTCTTGAGCATCCAGACAGAACCAGCGCACCTTAAAGGCCTCCTTCTGCTGCAAGGAGATGGTAGAAGTTCTTTAAAGACCAAGCCCCAAAGGGGAGTCTGGCCTGTTCAAGGCACATCCTTGGGACTACTTAAATGACTCAGAGCTTGAGTTCAGTATCATTCATCCCTGTTACAGGTGAGTCCCTGCTATGTGCAGCCCTCAGCTTCCTTCTCCCTGGGTCCATTCAATGACAATCCTTTGGGAAAGGCAGGGAAGCTTGGTTCTAGCAGTGATCAAATGATCAGGATTAAGAAAGTTGCAGCAAACATAAAATGAAAGCACTGCACAGAATGATCCCTGGGCTAGTGGTGATAATGAGGAGAGTGTTCAATCGGTGGCAACACTTTGGCCTCAGGGGTGTCCCTGGTACTGTTTTAAGAGTGCTAAATCCATCAGCTGTACTCATCCAACCACCCCCTGACCTATTAATTGCTCTGTGAAGAATTGAAGGGTCTTCTTCCAGGGCTCACTTCAGGGTGAGCACAGTTTAGGCCTCAGGAAAAGAAACCTACCATCTTTCATGCAGCATTGGGCTGAGCCAAACCCCAGCAAGTTCAGTATCGGCATTTCACCGCTGAACTTTTAGTGGGACTTTCGCTCATGGCTCACCCAGAGGAAAGCAAGGCAAGAAATGGCAATGTTCAAACAAGGCTTCAGATCTTTTCCTCCTTCAGCTGTGCCTGAAATCTCCCTCTTCTGTTCCAAGGAGCACTAGCCCAAATACATTCCCATAAAAACTGAAATCAAACCATAGGCTTCACTGTGGAGAATTTGCTCAATCTTATTTTGCTGCTTTTAAGCAGATATGACTTATGTGCTACTGAATTTAAGAGAAACAGGGAAGTAGAGGTGCCAGCATGTGATGTTCTATTCTAGCTAGAGCTGCAGTTCTGGATCTGTAGTTAGCAGATACAGCAACCCACTTGGTGTTGTGTAACAGTACTTTGCATGTCCACTGCCAGCTAATCCACCTTACATATTCTTCAAGGAAGATATTTCTTCCAAGTCTTATTTGCCACACAAAATAAAACATGGTCCCAAAACCATGACAAGCCTGGATATAACTTCTTGTATCTACCCAAAAAGCATAGAGTCAACCATCTAATTGCTTACCAGTAAACACCATGGAAGTATTAAATATTCTCCACCTGGAATAATCGTGTTTGTATATCCTTTTGGATAAGTTTGTATGCACTTACTTTTGGTCCTGTTTTCTCCATATATCCTTCTTTGACATACTTCCTTGTGATCCTGGGTATGAGCTAGGAGAACAAGAACAAACACACAAATGAAATGTGTCTCTATCAAACTTGCTTTTCTGTTCTGTTTCTGCCAAAGTGAATCACCATCAGATTTGGCTTTTAGGGTCTGGGCTTTTTTGTCTGCTCAGAAAGGGAAGTCTGAAATAAGAAGGAACATCAAGTTTTCAAAAGATTACCCTTTATAGGGACCACATGCAGACTTATAAGCCTTAAATGTTGACTGTGATCTTGCATATTAACCAGTGTGGCCTTTCCTTCTACATCTTCTGACCATTCCCAAGACCCAAGTGCTGTGGCACCTGACTCTGTCAACAGCAGTGAAGAAAGGTTTTCTCATGCTTTGTTTGCACAGATTGCTTCGAATCCTACTCAATTCTCACCTCAGGCTCAGGGACAGTTGGGAAGGTTGTTCTGAGATAGTGGTAACGTGCTGCCCGAATGGCATTGAACCAGTCAACAATCTCCTGGGAAAACAGCAAAAACCACATAAAGACAAGAATACCAAGAAGGAGTGAGTGCTGCCTCTCCAAAATGTCTTTCTCCTTCCTTGTGACCTCTTTGCAAAGATGTACTTTCTCCCCGAGGGGTAGAGAGAGTAAATGACTTGTCCCAGACACCTGGAAAACATGGAGCCTCAGGGAGGTGCCAGATGTTCTCCACATGGACAGTCACCCAAATCTGTGCATGAGGCTTTCTCAGTTATGGACGGTTTTAAACCCTTTGCACTCAGAAAGGCATGAGGACTGTGGCAAGGGAAGAAACAGAAATCTAACAATGACTCTATGACTCTAACATCTCTCAACATTCTTCTTATCACTTTTTGCTTGTAAATAATGTAGACTAAGATGTGTGTCAAGAAGGCTTCAAAGAATATAACCACAGAACTATGTAAAACCATCAGTGACCTCACAAAGATTTACAAACCTGCCCCACTGAAGCTTTAAGATTATCCAGGGTATGAAGTTGAATATATGCCCCAAGGAGCAGGAGGATGTCACTAATTTTTAGTGCCAAATTCTGTAACTTTCAGTATTCTAATAGTCATAGTGACTTCAAATAAACCCAGAAAACAGGACAGCTCTTCCAAAATACATATCAAACATGTAAGCATCTTGCTTATTCCCAAATCTCTGTGGTATTCACCTTTCCACTTTCGTGATAGACGAAAAGGTTCCTTGTTTGACCATCTGTGTTGTATGTGATCTGCAGCCCATGAGCGTGATGGATTTTCTCTGTCTGGAACATTGCATTCAGAGTCTCAATGCTGATAATGGCTTTTGGGCCTCTGGACTGTGAAATTAAAAGTATCACTGTATTAAAGTGCTCTTGGGAAAGGTCACAGAGGATAGATTAGCTGTAAGAGAACTGGATCCCTACTGAAGAAAAAGCAGAGACCTAAAATATCTGAATATTGGATATACCTCAAATGTAAAGCCTTAATTACTTGCACATAAAATCACCTACAAAGAGTGACTCCCTCTCCTTGACAGATGCTGGGTTGCTATTTGAGAGGGACACATCTGAGCTGCAAGGGGTGGGTTCTATCTCCAGCCTCTGGGTTGGAGAACAGTTAGCTATGTTCTCTCACAGAAGGAAGACATGTTGAGGATGATGCTGCATCGGTAATATAAAAGGTAACAGCTGCTAACAGATCTCTTCTTCATCTTACTGTTCCACTACTAGTATCCATTTCCTTTTTCACTATGCAAAAGGAATCTGCAGGGGTAAGATAAGGGATGAGGGAAAGGGCTAAATCAAATAGAGCACATACGTTACTGGGGAGACAGCTGAGCCCCTTCAAACACAAGCTGGCCTGGCTGCAGAGCTAGGGGCAATGCTACTTATGCTGGGTTTTGCCAGTGAAGAGCAGAGCCTGAGGATGGATGTTGACCAGCTACCTATGGCCAGCTGTGGCTGAGGAGCTCACCTCTTTGGTGTAGTACTTCATCAAGCCTTCCCTTGCTGAAAGGAGAAATCGTCTCTTCCGGAACTGCCTGCCCTCCCTCCCGCGCTTCCAGAGGAATCCTTCACGGCTGCCTGCAGAGCAGACCGAGAAACCTGTCAGGGAAGGGCAGCACAACTGCAGGGCTCTATCTAAATGGTTCCAAGTCCCTTCTCCAGCTGACAATTTCCACTTCAGATGAAAAAAATCAGTGGAGAAGGAGAGGACTGTAAGATCTGAAGACACCTTTGCACTTGTCTAAGTGCCAGCTTCTTCTCAAAGTCAGACTCAACACAAGGCCTGTGCATCCAACAGTTCACATGTGACAGGCCCACCTTAAAGCTCCTGACAGCTGCAAACAGAACAGTGTGTTGTTGGCCTTAAGGCTAACACCTCCTCCCTGACAATCCTAACTTTTACCTGCGGAACAAGGATCTTGGCAGACTCGGGTGGCAACAAATTCCTCACGCTCATATTTAGCTCTAATCCATTGCTCTTTTAAAACCCTGAAAGAGGAAAACATGGATAAAGCTGATCTGACTCTACTCTATTTTCACCAAGCAGCCAGAGACCTGTAGAGGGAAGCAGTAATTCAAGAGCTGTGAAGGTTTGCAGCAGTGAACATGCCATTAACTTACAAGCAGTCACAGGACTGGGGGATGTAATAGTAGGGAGGGACTTTGGCCTCGTATTTATCCTTGGCACAGAGATTCCCATGCTTCTTCATGAACTGAAACACAGAAGAAGTTACAGTTAGGTGTGCAACTACTGCATCAATGCCATGTCACCAGCATACAATGAAACTTGTACCAGAGGGTGTGCTGCCCTTTCTGCTCATCTTCCACCCACACTTCTAAATTCCCTCTGGCACTGCAGTTTGCACTTTTTAAGGTGGCTGAGCCTTTTTTGGTATTTACAGTTCTGAACCAGACAGGAAGGAACATGAGATTGTTGATTAAAAAAAAAAAATGAAAATGAGAAAAAATAATTGTTTACCATTCCACTCTACCTTCATAAATCCTAGACATTAACTGTGATTACATTATTACCACAATTCAATGGAAAGATGAGAGGCTGAACCAGTATTTCAGGAGGGTATGTGTATTTCCAAATAGAACATACTACATGTGGGCTTCTAAATCAGAGGGGCGTTACTGTGTGCTCTAAAAGACACTGCAGACTGTTAGAAACATGGTCACCTATCAGTGTTATTTGACTGAGCAGGTCACAAAACCCCCACTAAAGTTACACATGGAGTTAATTTGGCTCTGTGTGGCTTTGTTCCTGTCCATGGTGGATGACACTGGAATTATGAGGCAGAGGAGCTTGTGATGAAATGTGGAGAAAAGCATGTGAACTACTGTTTTTAACTCTGTACCTCTATAAGGTCGTTCTCCCAGAAGTCAAGCCGGAGGGATTTGACCCTGCTGATCTGAGGAAGATTGCGATGGATTCCAGAGCAATTCAAACAAATGAATATTCCAAGTTTGTAAGAAGCCCACTCTGGATCTAGACACAAACACAAAGAATGAACTAACACAAGGGAAAAAGCACAGCTATTGGCAAGGGTGACAAGGCACATCTGATGCACAGCCCAGGATCTGCACGTAATACATCAAATGGCAGCCCATTGTTTCTGGCTGTCACCTCACTGTGTTCAGAGGATCAGAACCTGCATTTCTCAGTGACAAATGTGGCCCCTGCATGTGTAGGCTCTTTCACTATTTGTTTAAAAATTAATGTGACTGTGCAGGCAGCTGAATGGTGTCAAAGCTCAGCCAATTATTAGTTCTGCATGAAAAGCTGCTGCTGCTGGATTAACAATGGAAGGCTGTTGAGGGCAGTGAACACTGCTGAGAGAACATCAGGATACAGCCACCTACAGCGAGGACTCATGCCCACTGCCCATGAAAGCTGCTGCTGCATCCCCTGAGGCAGCCTTGACAGCTCGATGCTCAGAGACGTTCTGCGTGCTCTGGCAAGACCAGTTCCTTGGACCATTTCTTTGACCATGTCATCCCAAGGCTTCTCCCTTATCACATCCAACAGAAGCTACTTGTTGCCTTCTTCCAGCTGCTGTAGGCTACTGATTGTCTGCTCGCTCCGCTGCGGGTGCCTCCCACGTCACAGGGGCACAGGATGGCAGCATTCATGCGGGCGCTCTGGTGACTTTCTCCCGCTGCCCCAGCACAGAGATGTTCCCCAAAAGCCGGCAAACCACCCCACCCGCTCCCCTCCGGCGTCCTGCGCTGTCTACCAATAACTCTGGGGAAGCTGCTGTGTGCTGAGGCCACTTCCTGTCCCACGCTGTCCCCTCCTCGCCCCGTGGAGCTCCCGCCACGGCTCCTGGCCCTGTCTGGCTGAGGAGAGCCCGATCCTGGCAGCCTGGAGCCCGCCAGGGCCCACCTGAACGGCCGCCGCCGGGAGGGGACCGCGGGGCGCTGCCCGCCCGAGAAACCACCTGCTGCCGCCTCCCGCCTCTGGTACCTGGAAGGGGACGGCGGGGCCCGCGCTGAGGAGCGGAGCAAGCAGGGACGCGTACGCGGGGGAATGGCCGGGGATAGACCGCTGGGGCCGCTGCCGGGCGGAGCCCCCTTACCTGGCTCCCCGCAGTCAGCGCAGCGGCCGTTCCCGGTACCGGCAGCTCTCTGCAGCTCCAGCAGCAGTGTCTTGTTGCGGTCGCGGTCCATCATCGCCGCTCGGCACGGAGCTCTGCGGGAGACTCGGCTCCGGGAAAGAAATGAGGAACTGGAGCGCAGCCCCGGCACCACGGGGCGCCTCGTCGCCCGTCCGCGCCCCGGCCTGGGCCGCCCCGTTCCCCCTCGGCGTCCCGGGCTGGGCCGCCCCTCAGGCCGCCTCCAGGGGCGGCTCCCCCGCAGGGGCGGCTTCGGCCCCGAGCCAAGCTGCGGGCGGGGCCAGCCCGGTGGGAACATGCTTGTCCGAGGCCGCGATACTGAGGTGAGTAAGGTGGGCCAGCAACAGGCGGGCAGCGGCAACTTACTGCATACAGCGGCATCACCCCACGTCGGTCTTCTCACAGCACTGAACCGAGCTAGGAGGGGCCTCCCCCGGCCAGGCGGGGGGTTCTGCCCTGAGCAGGCATTACGAGGGGGCCCGTTTGCAGGAGGGGGGTTCGTCCTCGCACCTACACGTTTGCCTCAAAGTAAGTAATTTTAAAAGCCTGCTACAGAACAGAACGCGTATGCTCACCAGCCACCCACCAAAGCACCGGTGCCCGAGTTAAACTGTCCTCAGCAGAGCTTGGTCACCCTGCTGGCAAGTGCCCAGCAGTGTCGGAGATGTAGGACAAGGGAAAAAAAAAACCTGTCAGCATAAGGGAATACAGGGAAAAGGGAGCATTTCAGGCTTTGCTACTCCTACCGAAAATGTCCCTCTTTCAAGATCAGCCAATCTTAAAAAGCCAGTGACTTAAAATTCAGTTTAAGGGAAAAAAAAAATATGAGGGAAAGATTTTCAAGAACATTAATTAAATCAGAAATAGATTAGGAAGTATTAAAATATTTCTCATTTTACTAGTTTTAGGTTAAAGTTAATTTGCTTAGTTAACTTGCATTACTCTAGTGCGTGGTAACATGCAATTCTTTAGTTAAATTTATATTTAACCCTGTAAAAACACTCTGGAGTTACTGATTTTGTAGATAAAAACACTACACTAGAGAGATCTTACCAGCTGAAAGTACTGACACATTTTTTCCATCTTTTTTAGGTACTACATGGCCTTGTACCTTTTGTTTACTTTTAAATATAATGAAGCCATAAAATAAACAGCAGCAGAATATCTGAGTTGTTCAACCACCTATACAAAGGCTCTCCAGCACTCACCGTTTAAGAACGGAATACTAGAATGTAAGCATGGCTTTCATTCTCCCCAGAGATAATTTTCTTGCAAGCCATAAATTGAAGCTCTTTTGCTAACTTAATATTTGTGCTGTTCTTACAGATCCTGTAAAACAAAAAAAAAAGAGATTCTGTACAACATTTGCAAAGTGGTTATTTATATTCAATACAAACAAATCACTAAAGCCACCCAGCACTGGTCTGTAGCCTCAGGATTTTTCTATGTTACACACAGATGGTGAGCTTCAGGGCTTTTGCAAGGGACACACGTGTCCTTCCCAGCCCTCAGCTGTCAAGATACAGCTTGCTCTGGTTCAGGGCTTTTACAGGCTGAGATAATCTTGCTCATAAAAGGTTTCTTCTCTCCTCCTCCTCTGCAGTAGTGTTAATACAGCATAGGCTTGCACATGCACGCCTAAGGCTTTAACTGCCTTTTTCTGTATTACTCAATGGGATTGCAGAATAATGTCACCTTCACTGACATTCCAGAAAGCAAGGTTGGAATGACAGGACAAGGAACAAAAAGCTTGAAACTCAACTGAGATTCCAGTGAGAACATTTGTTGTTTTTTTTATTTTTAAATTGTACACCTAGAAACAGCTACTGCTTAAACAAGAGCAAGTGTAGAGTCATTGTGAAACTTTTTTTACTTTTGGTTTCCCTGAATTCTTCCGCTGGGGTAGGTCACAGTGTGAGCGTTGTCTTCTCAGTGTTTCTTCAGTCATTCCCAAGATGCCTGAGGCTGGTTTTATCTATTTGAAAGAAAAGGTGTTTTCTGCTCCTAAGAGAAGCTTGGTTTTTCTTACATTGCACTTCCACATACTGTAAGCAACAAGACACACAAGATGGGCAGGATAAAGCACTAAGTAGGGCCCAAACTACTGCAGGAAGACATTCTGAGTCAAAAGTAGGTGACTTCCGCAGTCCTAGAGGGGTCTTGTGAAGCATTTCCTTTTAAGTGGAGTTAATCAAAACCAGCCTCATCTCTCTCAAGACCAGTCTGTCCCTCATGGAAGCTTTTTGTTCTTCTAGCATACAAAAGATGTTCATACTTGATGCAAACATGTGCAGAGTTGCTAGTTTAGCAGAGTTCAAATGAATCATCACAAGTAGATTCTTTTTCAAACTAGCCTGACTTGGTTTTATGTTGTAATAGCACACAAATAAGCGTCTCACCAAGTGAAATACTCGAATTCTCCCTTCCCTTTTAGACTCCTTTTGGACAACACAGCCTTGAGAGTCTATACAAAAAGTTCTTCAGGCAGTTATTAGAACCAGAGAGTTGATTTCAAAGGTGGCTTGTCTCCCATTTCTACTTTGTCATCTAAATTACCCAATAATTTCCTACATTAATAACACTTTATGGGGCCTGTTTCCAACTGATGCAGGGCCCCACTGTAGTCTGGTCAGATCATGGGCTGAGCTGAATCTGCTGTTCATACTCAACCTCATGCTGCTGTCCTGCCAGCTTCAAAATCAAAGTACTGGCTGCAGCAAAGTATCACGGGGCTTGAAGTTCAGATTGGAACATGAGAGGGTTCCTGTTCCAGCTCCGGCTTCCAGTTTCTAGGTTTGGGGTGTTGGGCTTTTCTGCTGAAGGGGTGCTGCTGCTGCATCTGCGTTTTGCTGTACCTTTCTGCCAATTAGGTTAATTTCTGTAATCGCTTCTAATAGAACTCTTTGTCTCAACCGTATCTCAATCCAGAGGGGTTCTCTGCGGGGAGAGAGGGGAGCTTGTAAGAGGAGGCTGTGTTAACCCAGGCCCCAGGAGCTTGCCTTTGGAAAGCAGAGAACAGCTTTAATTTGAAAATGTTTTATTTATTTTTACAAAAATGTACAGGAGAGGCTTAAACCATTGCTACAACCACCCAGTCACTGAGATTTTAACAGCCACTTCTTTTCATTCTTATTTGACAATTCCGGGCTAGGGAAAGATTAAGCTAAAGATTGTTATCTACAGTGACGAAGCTTAAAATAATTTACTGTTTTCATAAATATTTCTCATTCCTGAACATCTTTAAGACATGAAAAATATGTACTAGAAAATGGCTTTCCTTATGATTACAGAGACATTGAGGTAAGTGGAGTACCGCTGCAGGGCACAAAGCTGCCTCAGTTGGAGGAAGAGAAACAATATTAAGGTGGAAGAAGACATGGTTGAAATAGTTCCAGTTACAAACCCCATTCAGGGACTGCAAAGATTAAGTTTTACAAATCTTACTTTTCATATAACTGACATATTCTGAAGTGTAGCAAATTTATTGTATAGAAAGACTGAATCACAAATAACCAGGCTGAGTCTGCTCAAATATAAAATGAAGTATAAAAATAGAACACACTATACAAGACTAGAAGTAGTTAAATATTAGCAAACCCAAAGTAACAGGGGAAAAATTGTTACTCACAAAATCCTGCCTAATCTCTGAGACCCTCTTGAGCTACAGTAATCACTTCTCTACCTTTTCAGGGGATTCACTCGCAGATCTGGCAGCTGTGAATAGTGAAATGGAATGAATGTATACAAATGTATGGACATGGAGGCACAGTGCTTTGCAAGGACTTTCTTACTTTAGTGTGAGGAATTGCTTTTAGTCCTTCACACTTTACAAGACTTGTGACATTCTCTTTCTGCCCCCTTCCACCCCAAGTTATTTAACACCTTACTGCAAATTCAGAAAGAATGTTAACAGAAAAAAGTGCCCTCAGAAAAGAGCACCTTTACCGTGGAAGGTGTGCCAGGTGGTAGTCACAAAAGGACTCCTGGCTCTGTGAGACACATGTTACAGAGGGAGATAGCAAGGAGTAGTCACTGGTGATTAGTTTGTGCATTTAATATTATAAATGCACTTCTTGGACAAGCACCAAATAAACCCACATTTCAGCTGTGGAGAGCAGTATCATGACAATAGATTATATACATTATTTTAAATACTTATAAAAATTTAATATACAAATGGCTCTGAATGTACAATAAAGTAATGTGGTTAAAAAACATAAGAAAAATCAAACTCTGGTGAGAATCCCACCATTAGGCACAAGGTACTGCTGGTGTTAGCACTGTCAAGGGAAGTCCAAAGACAGACCATTTAGCATTGGTCTGGGTATTTCCAGATGAATCCCTTCAAGATAATGCAAGAATCTATAAAAAGAGTAAAAATGGAAGAGGACAAAGTTATTTCAAATACAAGGCCACATTTTCATTATTTGGAGAACTTTGTCTATTATTGAATAGCCAACATGTTTTACCACAGTTCTTAAGGACCTTTTATATGGAAACATAGCAAGTTAGGAAAACCAAACCTCACCTTCTTTTAGTCTTCCCTTGCTCTTTAAGCCTCTCAGACCTACAGATACTGCGAAGAGCAGGCAGGTATTCCAGGATGCTGGCTTGCTTATTACCCAGGTTGACAGGACTTCTGGAAAACACAGTTCTGATGACTGCCAGCCTCTTCTGTGCTTTTTTGTGAATGCTACAATGGAGAATGGAACTTTATTGTTTTGTGTTCAAGAATCCGTAGCCCCTGTTTTGTCCCTTTAAGGTAAAATTCAATGTTTTAAAACTCTATTAAACATACTGATGTCCAAAACTGCATCCCAATGGACTAATGCCTGCAGCTTCTGATGGTCTGCTGCTTACACAGCACCACAAAGCTGTGCTCAGACAAAGCATAAAGGACAGCAGTTTCTTTGGCCAATGCTTTTAACTAGAAAGTCTACTCTGAGGCAGGTCTTCCACCAGCTAGTGATGCATGGACTGTCAGTCAACATAACCAGAAGCATTTGTGGTCTTCAAAGATAAAAAGCATGATGTGATTGGCATTTGCCAGAATCTGAACATCAGATCCAACCTACCACTCATCATATATTGGCCACATTTGGTTGCAGGTTCAAAGGTGGTATCCATTTTGACACTGCTCCTCTGGGTACTGAGCAAATTACCAGTCTGAGTAATTTTCCTCCTCAGACACTCAAGCAGGCTTTAGTCACTATTACACCCCCCTTCAGGTATGACGATTTGTTTATGTTAAAAACAATTTTTTCCTACCCACACTTGCTAGCAGCTATGTATACTTTCAGCTTTTACAACAAATTAAAGGTTAGTCCTCATTACTATAAGGTACTACAAAACTTCACTCTGAGTTTTGTTAGGTCTCCATCATATACCAGTTCTGCATTTAACACAAGGCTCAGCATGGGGTAGATGATCTTCAAGGTCCCTTTCAACCTAAGCTATTCTATGCACATGTCTAGGGCTTTCAGAATCCATTTCAGGCTGTCTGTTTGTCTTGGAAAACCCATTCCTTTTTTTTTGGTTTGTTTGTTTTCTGGGGGAGTGGTAGTGTTTACTTGTTTATTTTTAAAGTAACTAGACTAGATAGAGGCTAACATTCCTGACCAGCATTAGACTCAAACAAGAAAAGTCACTTTTTGCAGAGACTGCCAAGCACTTACAAGCAGTGTACAACATCTTCCGGCATTTTGCAGGCACACTGATGAGGTTTACATTAGTATGAGTGTGCACCCATAGTATCTGAAACACTCCTACATCCTCTGAAATGCTTCTCTTGATGAATAACTGCATCATATTCCAGAAATATTAGCAAAGTCTTACCTCAGATCAGCTGACTGACTGAAGGATACACAATTTCTTGTGTGTGAAACGCGCAAAGCAGGTCCCTCCAGCTGATCACTTTTGGGTGTTTTACTGCTACTCAAAGAGGATTCCAAGCATTGTGAAATACTAACAGAACATTTGTTAAAACTGAATGCTTCTATAGCTGCCTGTATTTCACTGCAGCTCTGGAAACTCCACCAATCAGTATTTTCTATACTGAATTCATCACAAAGACCATTTCTGATTTTGCCATTTGTCCAACTAAATCCTTCATCTTTGGAAAACTCCAGTGGTTCCTTGGTGTTGGTGTTTACGCAGCAGTCCAAGAAAGACATGTTCTCCACAAATTCAGTCAGTGAACTCAGACACTGGAAATCAAGAGGAGACCTTCGCTCATTTGCTGAAGTTTCAGTCTTGACATCTTTTTCTTCTTTATTCATCAAGAATTCTGATTTCTCTGTATTCACTTCAGCACATGATGCAGAAGTATCTGATGGCAAAGTCAAGAACTCAGCTGAATAGTTCAGTCCAGCATCAAACAAGTCACTATCATCCAATATACAAAGTCTTTTCTGGTTCTTAGTCTTTTTAGACCTTTTCCCAAGGCTACTTTTTCCAGAGCAACAACTGTTAGTAGATCTGGATTTGGCAGAAACTACAGCAGTCTTTTCAGGTATAGAGCTGGAGGCTTCAGACTGGTTTGAAAGGACTTGCACTGGTAAGGGAAGAAGCAGTTCAAGATTGCTGTATATGAAATCCACTTTCCTCAGCTGGAATTCTGTAAGAAGCTGCATCACTTTGTTCCATTTCTCCCCAGTATTTATTTTGTACTGTAAAACAATTATGAAAAATGTATTAATACTTTTTTTAATAAAATAAAAAAAAAATGTTATTACAGAAGATCTCACACTCCTGGCTTTGTGTCCATGAGGAGTCTGCCCCCAGTCAGGTTTTGTTTAATAACAGACCATTAAATTTCTACAATAGACCTTTTCAAATTTGCTTCTAAGAAGATGCTACTCAAAGTAACAATTACATCAGTTAGCTGGCAACCATTCCTAGCCTTAGCTAGTCCACTACAACAATACCTTAAGAAATGTAAACAAATCTTCTGAAGGCAACAGGATATTCTTAAGGCCAAGCAATGTCTCTACACAGCCTGTATCACATTTTGGAAACTCCTGAAGACGTGCAGCAGCTTGAGAGAGATCATTCTTGGCATCAGCAGTCTTTTCAGAAGGAGTTATGTGCTCTGCTTTATCTGTCTCCTCTCCTCCTGCACAAGCAGAACATGTTTTACTCAAAGAGAAATAACTGCATCAAATTCATTTTTCCCCTTCTTTGCCTCAACTCTTTTCTAAAGGATACTGTAACCACCACCTCTTGCTGCAGGTCTGGATGAATATGGCAGCTGAAGTTTGTCATTCCCTCCCCATTTATCATCCCTCTATAATTTATTTACTTATCTGCCCACTTTCCCTTTGTGAGCAACTCTTCTTTTTACAATCCACTGGTCTCTGTTGCTTGCTCATCATCTTCCCCCACACCCGTTGAGGACACTCTTCCTCTATCCTTTGGGATCAAGTCCCTTCACTTCCTGCTTGTCCAATTTTTCTCTTTTTTAAACTCTTGCAGGTGAACTAACTGCAACTCAGCCAAATGGATAAAGAGCTCCAGACTGAGTTGAAGTGAAGCTAGTGCTGGTCTCTGCTCTGCCCAGTTTTGATACTCAGAAGAGGAAAGGAAGATGATTTAAGTACCACAACGATGGGTAATAAACAGGTACAACAGAATCAAACTTTCATTTTTTTATGTATATATGCAATTAGCAAAAAACCCTAAACAACCCCAAAATCCCTACCCAAGTATTTAGGAGTCTCACAGAAAGTTACCATCTCTTTCTGCATGTATAAGAATGATTTGAATTAATTAAATCTATGTTAAAACAGACTTTTATTATTATTTCTTAAATAAAATTAACCTACCATGATGTGCCAAGCATTTGTCTTGCAAGTATCCACCTCCACTTCTAACCCAAAATTGTAAGTAGAGAACACTTTGTCTGATATCACAGTTATTTGTAGCTAAGAGAGCAGCCAAGTCTTTCACATCTGTTCGCAGATTCTCAGCCAGACACAGCACTTGAAGATAGCTGGCAGCATTCATCTAAACAAAGTTAGACACAGACCACTGAAACAGCTCCTTCCACTTGGGCTCAATGGCACACAGAAGCAAGTGATTCTATTAATGCTTGTAATACATTTTTCCTTTTAATACAGAAGATCAGTTTATTAAATTAGTTACATCAGAACTTCTGCAAAAAACCAGAATTTAAACAGTCCACATAGGAGAGTTCAGCTTTGCTCCAGGGCTTGACAATCCTTTCAGGGAAAAAAGTGTTCCCAGTGTCCAACCTAAATCTGCCTTGGCACAACTTGAAGCCATTTCCCCTCATCCTGTTGCTTGGTACCTGGGAGAGGAGAGGAATCCACACCTCACTAACTACTACATCAAGTGATGAAGTGATGTTCTTATAATTCTCTCAAATATTAAATGGTTAAGAACATTAATCTTCCAGGCTTGTAATAAACATTCTGTCTGGAAAGCTAAAACACATCATATACATCCTTGCATAACTCCCCCCCAACAGCTTTCTGATAAAACAGTTCTGCTACATCAGACAATATAACCCTACACCAATACCTGAATGTCAGACTTGAATTAGCTGACAACTGCTTGCTTAGGACTTATCTGGATTTCCAAGACAGACTTACCAAGGAAGGGGTTTTAAAGTTGATCTCTTCAAAACAGCCATCAAACATTAAGCTGAATGTTGGATCTAGGTAAGGAAATAATCAGTGAACTGTCATGACATTACATTCAAAATTAATCATCATCTTCAGCCATCAGAGCAGCCAGTATCTTGATTCAAACCCTGAAACACTAGCTTTATACTCTCCTTTAAATACTTCATTCAGGAGTAATCATCACAATTTAAACCATCACACTGGAAGAGGGTCTTCAGCCTGTAAAGCCCAACTGGTGCCACAAACTCCACTCACCGTTAGTTGTGAGAATCACAGGTCTCTTTGCAGTTGTCATGAACGTCTTTATTGCGCTTAGAAACCCTGCATCTTCATCAAATATGATATCTACCTGCAGAGAACAAAGCAAGAGCAGAGTATCAACAGCTTTAACCACAGCTACAGGCTGTGAGTGGAATAGGACTGGTTAATGTCAAATCTTGCTCAGTCATCAAGAGAGGCTTCTAGAACACACAGGGGCAATGACAGCACCTATGGGGGTCACCTACAGCAGGTAGTCCAAGATCATGTCCATGTGGTTTTAGATGTTTGGCTTTTAATGGATTTTTACTAGTGAGCTGTAGGATCAAGCCACATTTGGCAACATTCTATTACTTACATAGTTTACCAGGAGTACGTAACTCCTTTATTTACTTAACATTATTTGCCTCAATTTCAGATCCTCAGTTTTGGATTCAAAGACACTTTTGTGCAAGAGGCTATAGAAAATACAAATTTAACATGGGCTTAGATACTAGGGTGTTAATTGTGACTTTTAAAGTGTCTCCATGCACCTTAAGTAGTGTAAAATTATAAACCAACAGTTTT
The DNA here is from genome assembly GCF_026170545.1 of Melanerpes formicivorus. Classification (NCBI taxonomy): domain Eukaryota; kingdom Metazoa; phylum Chordata; class Aves; order Piciformes; family Picidae; genus Melanerpes; species Melanerpes formicivorus. Next base: position 3,300,879 of record NW_027142373.1, on the reverse strand, counting down.
GACATAAAGGAATTAAATCAGCAGAATCCTGCACACAGTTCTGACTGAACAGCTGCTAACAGATTAGCATTTCCTTCGTCTTCTACAATAACTTTGTAAAATAACGATCCAGGATTAAAAAAGTACTCACGAGGATGAGATCATTGAACACTGAATTAACTCTTAGAAGTTGATAATCCTCACACTTGAAGTGTCAAGGAGGAAGGGAAAATAAAATGAAATTACTTAAACATAACACAAGGACACATCAGTCCATCAGTGTATGTCACGTGAATTTTACCTCTTCAAACAGAATGAGAGATGTTGCACTTTTTCTGTTGGGTTCTCCTCCTTCTACTTCTTTCTTTATTGACTTAATTTGAGCATCTTTCTTTTCTTCATGTGAATTCTGAGTATTTCCTGCAGAGGGACAAAGAATTGAGCAGGAAGGAAGACTAAAACCATTTAATATGGCAGTCACTGTTATCTGCAGACCACAAAGCCCCTTCCACACCAAGCTGAAACAGGCACTACACAATGTTTTTGTAGAGAATTTAAACTTCTCTTACCTAAATGCCCTGGAAAAAAAATAAAATCAAAACAAACTAAAAGCTAAACCAGAACAGCTAAGAAAAGCCTACAAGACTTCAGATTGTCTACATCATATAGTAACAGAGTAATAACTATTTCCTATGTAGCTAAGTGTACCTGAGATGCATTCAGTACCTCTCGCCAGCAGCTGGACTGTACTAAGCGTGCTCTACCTTTTTTCTGTATATGTGGCAGTAGAGTGTGGCTTTTCCCACTGCAGAAGTAACTAATAACCAAAGAGTGATCCCCACCTTTGTTCTTCTCTTGAGATGTTACTGCTCCATCATCATCTTTCCTTTTGGAAGACATTTTGAAGTAGTTTGCAAGTGTTTTGGGGGGCAAGCTGCGTTTTATTCCTGCTCCTTTTGGTGACAGTGGAGGTTTTCTTGGTGAGACAATTTTCTTTGGAGAATACATTTTTTCTGTAAGATATGTTTTATATAAAATTTCCACCAAACCAAAAAATACCAAACAACCCCATCAGATACACCAGGGTGTGGAACTCACTGGGTGACTTGGCAGTGCTGCAGCTGTTGAAAAAGCAAGGTTTGTGCGCATTAATGCCTTTTTTGTCCACTTGATGAGACTGGGTAGCTTCTTTCAGCTGGGACAGTATTTGTCTTCCACTGCGCTGGCAAGAGGCATTGACTTCAAATATCTGCAATGGTATTACAAAAACTTAGACACCTATTACAAATGCTTTCATTTCACTAGTTACATGTGAAAGTGCTGAGGAAAGGGCTTCACAAACCTTAAACCCCAACTCCTGGGCACAAGCATACACTGCAGCAGTTTTCCCCACTCCTGGTGGACCAGTTATCAGAACAGTATTGCAAAGACCAGTCTCTTCCTCAAGATCAGATTTACTGTCTTTAAAGTCAAGGCTGTCCAGAGAATCTGTAGCATTATTTAAAAAAAAAAAGGAAAGATTGTTAAAACAATTATCAATTAATGTCACTTTTATGCCAGCTTTAACAGAGAAGCTAGATTTATCAATTCTATCAGCACCTTGATGATCTTTGTCCTCCTTTTCCCCTTTCTGATTCCTTTTTTCTTCCCAGTCAGCTCTTTTTTTCCATTCTTTTAACCAACTATGAAAGGAAGGAACACAACAAACAAAAAATTACTACTGAATAAAATGAACCATATTCAGGTGTAACAGAACATAAAAACTAGGCAACACTAGCCACTTGTTATTCCTCTCAGAAACTCATCAAGTCCCTTCAGTTTAAAAAAAAAAAACCAAATACTAATTGCTCTGGGTTTGATTCTTTTGTAAGAAAGGATTCCTTATTCATTCCCCATTCTATTAGTTGATTGGCATATAAGTAAATCATTCAGCAAGCTAATTATGTGTGGAAAATGCTTTGTCATTTATAGTTTGTTTGTAAACAGATCTTTAAATTCTGCCTAAGAGCCACAATAACTTAAACCCACACAGAAAATTTAACTGGAAGCACAATACAGTGCCAAAGCACAATTCCAGTGCCAAACTACTGTCAAAAGCAGAGGCAGTGCATCCAGCTCAGAACCAGTTCCTGTGTCTCAGTCATAGTTTGCAAGCTTAAATAACCTGACACAAATTGAGTAAAAATCAGTTTTAGGGGCACTAATTAATTCAGCATTCCAAGCTATCCACCAGCCTAGAGTAGCACTTTGTGTTTTGTACCACATTATACAAGCTATTTGGGTTTCCTGTAAAGCGAACCATGTCCAAAGGTCACTCACACCAACTAACAACTTGTTTCTGCAGCTTTTTGGAAATAAACCAAAACAAAGGTCACAAACACAGACCCTGTAAGTGTTTGTAAGTGTTACTCAAGCATACTGTGAAATTGACCTCACTGCTTTGAGCATGACCAAGTAATATGATGGTTTGAGTTATGTTAAGAATGGTTCCATGCTCCCACTTCTGACCTGTGCAGCCTTTCAATTTCTTTCTTGTTCCCTACAAGTTCACTGGACTCTTGAGGCTGGTATTTTTCTGTCCAGAGCATGTCTTCCTTTTCAACACCTAGAAACAAAATATTATCAATTTTTAAATAGACCTTCATGCAAAAGAGCTGATCAAGTCTAGCATATTAAGACAAGATACGACCTTTACATCACAGAAGAAGCTGATATGCATCACAGATAGTTTCCTTCTCTTTGCACTGTGGGAATCAGTTACCTGAAAGTGCATTTGGCTCTGATAAATACTCAATGTCTTCTGTTGTAACAGCTGGTGTCTGGGTCTTGTTTTTTTCCACATGTGTTGCTTGTCCTGTCTCTGCTTCTTTTCCTCCAGATACAGCAGAAATGTTCCTGGAAGTTCTAGATTTTATTTCAGTGTCTGTACCTTCAGTTTGTTTCCTTCTTTTTGATTTGTGGTCTTCTGTTTCTTTCCTTTTCCTCTTAGTTTCCTTCCAGTTGTCAGAATGTTTCTGATTTACCTCAGGATTTGCAGTGCCCTGTTTGCTTTCTAAAGAAAAAAAAAAATCACATCCTTTTATAATTTCAAACTATGTCCATTACAACCTACAACCATATGCTTGTTTAGGCCATATTTAAATAATTTAGTCCAAATGCTTTGAAATATGAGGAACAATTTATTGTATTCTTCACAATTCCTTCCAATAACTGACGGGATCCTGCAGGAAGGCTGGAGAGGGACTCTTCATAAGGGTGTCTAGCAATAGGACAAGGGGAATGGTTTTAAGATGAGTAGGGTTAGACTGGACCTTAGGAAAAAGTTCTTCAGTACGAGGCTGGTAAGACTCTGGAACAGGCTGTCCAGGGAGGTTGTGGCTGCCTCCTCCCTGGGGGTATTCAGGGCCAGGCTGGATAAGGCCTTAAGCAGCCGAGTCTAGTTGTAAGGTGTCCCTTGCCCATAGTGGGGAGGTTTGAACAGATCTCTGAGGTCCCTTCCAACCTAAGCCATTCACGGATCCTGTGCTTCACCGAAACTAAAATTCTAAGCTGCCTTTTCACACCAGAGGGAGTGCAAGGGTGTGTTTATTTTTCCCCTACACAGATTACTAACCTTGTGTACTGGTTTCAAAACCCAGCCGTTCTGTTTGCCTTTTCAGAAACTTGTAGAAGTATTTTCTCACAGGAAATTGAGAATTAGAAGACATGATCTCATCCAGTAAATCTTTCCTGAATGTATCGGGAAAGACTGGTCGGTGGCCAGAAAGCTGCAACACACAGACACACACAAAAAACTACTACTTGTATTACACAAAATGACACTGAGTTTTGTATAACTCATATTAGTCACTGCCTTGGGAAACCCAGAAAAGGGGAAAAAAAAAGGCCTTTAGAATTGTTTAATGTTACAATTCAGAATGGATAAATTGTACAAAAGGGAAAAAAAATAATAATCCAAGACTGACAGATTCAAACTGAAAGATTTTGGTGTGGGGTTTTGTTTGTTTTGGTTTTTTTTAATAGAACAGAAGTCCTAATGAGGAACAAAATCTCAATTCTCTTTTCATTCTTTCTTACAACACAATCCCCCCACTTTAAGGTACTGACCATAGGTGCAGAATGGTTTCCAGGTGTTTTTGAATTCACAGTGGAAAATTCACCAAGTGAGAGAGTGATTTTTGTGACATTAGTGACTTCAGTGTTCAGTTTCCTTAGCTTAGTTAGTAGAGGACACGATGGTGATTTCAGTTTCCACATTGGATAACCTTCAACACAAGAGGAAACTTTGTTAGCAAACAGACAAAAGTATCCTACAATAAGAAGAGTAAATGTTCTTTTAAACACAGCTTTAGTATGTCAAAGCCAGGCTTATTTAACTTACTGCATCAACTTTTTCTTCTTTATTAATTTCACCTTTCACAAGCAGAACAAATTTGCACATTTTTGCATACAGCATTTCTCCACTAAGTTCCTCCAGGGCTCTGCTTGCTCTAAAGAACAACCGCCTGTGCGCTCCCCAGGTTTCTGTAGGGCAGGTGCTTAGACTTTGGTTCTTTTGGTTGGTTTGCAAAGGTAAACTGTTCAGTGTTGTTTTACCTTCTGCTTTTCTGTCATGCCCTTTAAGAACCCTCTAAGTGCATACTCCTGCACATTGTAGAAAGGAATTGGCTATGCGTTTGCCTTTTGAGCCTCTGGCAGAAGAAAATGGTTTCTGCCACAATCAGTCCAATACGATCTTTATCTTCCACATTGGAACTCAAAGGACTAATTTTTTTTTTTTACTAAATATTAGAATTTTGCATCCCCACCCATAACTGAACACACTACTTCAACAGCAAATTCATTTGTAAACTGTGTATTCAAAACCATCTTACTAGAAGCTTGTTTTGTTGTCTTACTGCAGCACAAACCAAGAGGGACCTTCCAGTTATTCCAGTCACAAGAACAAGTTCTGCTGTTCAAGTTTCTTTTCTGGACAGATTTACTAGGAATTATGCTACACATTTACACAATGGCTGAACAAAAGCTTACAGTCGTCCTTCTGCTGTACATGGACAACAGTCCTGAAAGAGGAACTTGCAAGAGTGTAAACTTCCATCATTGCTGCTTTCTTTGCAATCTGTCTCTTCAAGGACTCTGGCAATCCACTCATCAAGAATTCACGTTTTGCTCTGAACTGATCATCATCTTGAGAGTTTTCAGATGCATCTTGGCTTTAATGAAAACAGAAAGGGAAGAAAGTCATGAGAACTCCCAGCTAGGTGAGGTTTACATCAGAATGTTATCACATTCACTTCTACACACCAGTTAAATAGTCTGGGAAAGCTGCTAAAATTAACTGGTGTTCAGTAAATTTACATTTTGTGTTAGGGATTCTCATTTAAAAAACAATCTTCTCTGGTTTTCTATGTTTATGTGGAATGTAGGATTTCTTTTTCATTCCTCATCAACCGCATTTTCAACCATCTAAAACAGCTCAACAGTGCTTGAGGAAACAACTCTCAAAAAAACCCCCAAAATTTTCCAAGCAGAATAACACATTGATCAGTGTAAAATGGAAATGCGCTTTTTGGAATGGGATATAAAGGCTCATGTTAAATGTATTATAAATGTGTAAAAAGAATGTTGAAGGAACCTTGATGTATATTTGAATTCTTCAGCAACTGCAGTCTTGAAAACTGACCTGCTTTCATCAAAGATCACAATGGGTTCACTTGCAGAGGTTTGAGCGTTTCTACCTAGGAAGGCAGGTGAGCATCCCAGTTTTCCTTTAGAAAGAAAAGACAAATTATGATTAGCTGTGATAGAGGATTCCAGCCCTGCTTCTCTGTCACTATATGTTCCATTTAATAACATTAGTGAGTCTCCTTTCCTAAAGGAACACTAAGTGTTTGAACAAAATTCATTCCAGTTTCACTTCTGGTTATTTCATCAGTGTAGGTGTTATTTTCTGTAACATTAAAAACCCCTTAAATTATGGGACAACAAAATGTTGTATATTATTGGCAGTTCTTCAGTTTTCCCTGAATGAAGGAAAATCAAAGAACTATTGCCTCATGTCATAAAATAAAAGGTATACATATGAGTCTCATACATCAGAAGATGAATGTACTGCAATGGCAGCTTTGTAAAGTGAAGTTATAACACGTTCAGTAAAAACCAATTACCTTTTGACCTCTTCACAACCTTCATGTTTCTAGATGTTTTCCCCAGAACATCATTTAAGCTCCTAAGATTCTTCCGCTTCCCATCCTGCACTGTCAGAGCATCATTATTCTGGCTTGAATCTAAAATTATTACTGAGTCCTGGGAAAAGAGCAAATAAAATGAGAAAGGAAAAACCACCTTTTCTCCTTTTCCAACAATACAATTCAGTGATTGGTTCTGAGAAAACTAAGGAACTGTCAGAGAGCTCTGAAGTTGGCAAACAGAATTGGAAGATTATCCAATACTTTACTATTGACACAGAAAAACAATATAGAATAAGATCTCAAATATATCAACCAAGGCCAGAATCACTCCCTATTTCAGTATCTAAAACCTAGATATTTGAAACAGACCCCTTGCTGTCCACTAGAAAAGAGACATAGTCACTTCTAAAGTGGAACCACCTGTGGCATGTTACAAATCTGCTTTTGGATGAGCCTTCCAGTCTGTGCCTGGCAGTTAGGTCACTATTTGACATTTACTGTACCACTGCATTAATATCTACCTTATTTCATCCCTTACAAGAAGCATTTGCAAGATAAGGAAGAGTCTTGGTGTTTAAACAAATCACAAACCCACCAAAATAGTATTTTTTTAATGATTTAAGGAGAGACTTACTTCATTTTCTTGTGATTTTTTCTTTTCAGCAAGAGCTTGCTGTCGAGAGGAGCGCCGCACAGGAGCGGGTGAGTCTTCGCTAGCCCTTGACCTGTTGTGCCTTAGAGCCTTTGCTTTCTCAACCAGCTGCTTGGCCTTGGATACATTTGTAGAAGTGGAGCTTATCTGTTCAAGTACAAAAGAAGCAGAATACCTAACAATAACGAGCAATACATTTTCTATTTGGCATGTAATTGTTCACATTTCTCTAAGCAGCTGATTTTAGCTTGGAGCAAAGAGCCTTGAGAGGTGCCTTCATTCCTGTGGCAGGGAAGTGTCAGGAGGACAGAGCCAGGCTCTGCTCAGGGATGTCCAAGGACAGCACAAGGAGCACTGGGTGCTAGCTGGAATAGAGGAGGTTCCACGGGAACAGAAGGAAAAACTTTCTCACTGTGAGGGTGACAGAGCCCTGGAGCTGGCTGCCGAGAGAGGTCATGGAGTCTCCCTCTCTGGAGAGATTCCAAACCAGCCTGGATGTGTTCCTGTGTGACCTGCTCTAGGTGATCCTGCTCTGGCAGGGGGGTTGGACTGGATCATCTTTTGATCACATTCTGGGATTCTTTCTGTAGGGCCTCTGAGAACCATCATCCTGTATTTGACTATGACACAACACTGAGTGTTAACACCATCACACGCATGTAGCAAATGACAAAACACCAAAACACAAAGTGTTAAGTAACTTACCTTTGTACTTCTGGAGTTGAACTCTTCACTTTGCAATGCTTCACCTTTGTTGCATTTTGTGGTTGCACTGATACGAGTAAACCTCATCCTAATTAGGGAATGAGAAAGTATTACTAATTAATAGAGGGTAACATTTCTCTCAATCTCATTTTCTAAAGTACTTAAATATTCAGTGCTGCAAACAGAAGCAACTCCCCAGCTGGTGGTGGGTGGGGTGGTTCTGTTTTATTTTTTTTAAATGCAAGTCCATTTAGAATAGAATTAACCAGGTTGGAAAAGACCTTTGAGATTGAGTCCAACCTATCACCCAACACTGTCTAATCAAGTAAACCATGGCACCAAGTGCCCCATCCAGTCTCTTCTTAAACACCTCCGGTGATGGTGACTCCACCACCTCCCTGGGCAGCCCATTCCAATGGCCAATCTCTCTTTCTACAATTAAGTTCTTCCTAACATCCAGCCTAAAAGGTCAACTTTGGTTCCTCTGTGCTGACATCCACTACATCGGTACCTGTACAGCTTCACTCTGCATTCCAAGCAGTTCACCATTATGTCTCACTCTCTACAAACTCCCAGGCAAACAAAGTGCAGAAAAATGGAATAGACTTCAAAACGTTTACCTGATGGGGCTGCTTCCATCAAAGGGCACAGTAATCACCTCAGCTTTATACATGTTGCTTTTCCTCAAGGACTGCTTGTTGGCTTTTGGTGTAGAAGCCTGTAGAGGACAGTCACTCAACTCAGCTTCAGAGTAAGGATTTCTAATCCTGGGCTTTTTAGGTGTAGTGTTTGTAGATGTTCTTATTTTCTTCTGCCTTAAACTCCTCCTTCTCTCACCCACTTTTGGACTTGATGAAATTCTTAGGTCCAAGGTGTTTTCCTTAGGAAGGACATTAGCTCCTGAATCCAGATTTTTGTTATCATTACGATTATTTGAGACATTAATTTTCTTAGTTCCTGAAACCCTACTTCTTCTGTTTCCTTTTTTCTGAAACTTTTTAGGTCTTTTGGGTTTAATTTTGCTGTTTTCAGGACTTGAAAGTGTACATTTGTCCACATAACCTTGTGATGCACCACTTACTAATCCTTTATTTGAAGCAATGTCACCTTCACATCCCTCTTTTTCTTTTGAAAGCTTTCCAACGACTTGCTTTTGTTTTCCAGGTGCTCTTTTGACTCCATTTTTTATTACATCCGATGTTGGTTGTCTAAATGCCCTCATGAACTGATGCCTTTCTTCCAGAGAACATTTTGGCTTCAATGAATCTGATCCTGCAGTCTCTAGCACAGCCAGCTCCAACTCTTCTTCCTCAATAACTACATTAGATTTTCTTTTCTGAGTAACCAGTTCCAGTTGCTCAGTGTCCAGGAGGGGTGGGCTATGTTCCCTTACCCCAACACACCCCTTCTGCTTCCAAAAAATGGAAGCCATTTTCCTAGAGCCTTTTTGCTCCTTATGTAATGGAGCTAATCTGGGGGGAATGGAATGAACTTGTGCAAGGACAGTTACTGTTCTAAGAGGTAGCTGTTGAGACTCCTCTGACTTTTCTGGGTCACTAATATAATTTTTGTCTGTTACATATGCTGTAGCACATGTGTTTGTTGTGGGCTTTGCATCTTCTTCAACATGCTCTACACTGTTTCCTCCCTGACTCTTCAAGAAGTCCTCAAACGATACTGTTATGATACTACTATTTATCTCTGATGTCTTATCGCTGGTATGAACTTCAGCACTGGACTCATTAATGACAGTGTCACACTCAGCTGTGGGAGGAAAGATGATCATTTCCCCATATTCACTTTCCTTTCCACACTTCTCCTTCCGCTGGTTTTCAGATGAAAAGCTTTCAGACAAATCCATATTTCTGTTTTGTTTCATTTTCCTCGATTTTCTTATCCTATTTTTTGCTCCATTTACTCCAGAACGAACTTTCTTTGCCCTTTTTTTGCAGATGGCTGTCTCTCTTTGCACATAATCTTCTGCTAACTCACTTACACCTTTTTGGTCAGCTAAAGTACAAACAGCAGTAAAATCATTACTCTCTTGTTTCAGTCCTGTTGTTTCTCTGCTGCTATCACTACTGATTTCTATTTCACATTCAGATTCTTTCATCTTTCTTAGCTTCTTATTTAAATTCACTTTCTTCCCTTTCCTCTTGCGCTTCACAGGTGGTTTAAAAGGTGATGTACACTCTCTGTCATCAGCATCCAAGGGTGTCTTGTTTTCTCCAGCTACATCTAGGAATGTCACTTTCTCAGACAGGGATGTCTTTTTGAAGTAGTCCAGTATGTTGTTGGGTTTTGGTGGTGACAACATTTTATCCATTGGTTTTGCTAGTGGTGAGAAATATCTTGTAATTGTTTTTACAGAAGCATCTTCCTCTCGCTGTTTCTTGCATGGCTATCAAAGAAAAGTCAACATTAACCTTATGTTTTTACAAGCTCAAGTTGGCTCAGTATGCTAAAATAAAGCAGCGCAGTATCTGCAGTATGTATTAGTGATACTAGTGCTTTTTCAGAGAACAGCACCCCCTCATGGCAGTGTGCTAGGACTGTGTGCACATGAGTTTTATCTCTACGTTTCCAAAAACTAAGCTTGAAATAAAAAATTTGCCATTAAAAAACAACAGCAATCCCTCATAGATCTGAAGCCATCAAACTCGAAAGTGACTGTGGGTGCTACAGAACAGCTCTGCTGGGATTTTGTAATAGCAGAGCTCAGGAAGTGTACTTCAACTTGCATGACCTATCTAGGAATTACCTTGAGGTGTTCACCAGACCTTCTGTAGAACATTTAAAACGAATTCCAACACCACTTAACCATGTGTGATCTTTCTATAGAGGAAATATCTAACATCTCTTACGAAGAAGCTCTGCCTTTTAAAATACTTGAAAAAAATTAACATAATTCCTATCTCATAATGTAAACCATAAAAAGATAATTTATTTGTATGACTCCAAAGAAGACAGCTCAAAAACCTTTAGGCTCTCCTAGTTTATTGAAATCTGATCTCTTCTGAAACCCCACCACCTGAAACTCACAACACTCCTTCCCAAGGCTACCGGGGACTCCGCTGAGGTGCCCCAAGGAGGCATTTGATGACAGCGCTCTCGGGCAGCGGCCGTCAGAACGGCGCGGGCACCGTTTCACGCATCCTCCCGCTACTAGAAGCGCGCCTTGTCAGGCGCGAACGACAAAGGCTCGTCCTCCGCCAACCCCCAGCCCCCCTCTCCGCTCCCACAGCCCTCGCCCTCGCCCCCGGCGGCCCGCCGCCGCGTCCCCACCTGAACGTCGCCGTCCTTTTCGGAGAGCGAGGCGGCCGCCGCGGCCACGGCGACCCTGCCCACCATGCCCCGGGCACTGGCGGGGAGCGGAGCCCTCAGCCGCGGGGGTAGACACGCGCTATGCCATGGAGCGGCCCCGCCGCGGCCCGCCCGATGGCCGCCGCCTGACAGGGTACGAGCGGCAGAGCAGAAAAGCGCGCGCGGGACGCAATTCGGACCTCCGCGCGGAAGGGGGCGGCGTCACGGAGCCCCACGTGACCAGCCCTCGCTGCCAACGGCCGCGCGCTCTCTGCCCTCACGTGACACGGCTCACGGCCAGTTGCCCCACCCCTCTCTCGCTGCCTTGGTCACGTGCCGGAGAGGCCACACCCCTATTGCTCCGCTGTCGGTCGGGTTTTGGCGCCGCCCTGCGGCTGGGGCACAAAAGGCGAGAGGCGACTCTCTAATGACCACTGCTCCCACCTCGCTCCGCTGCCCCCACTCCACCTTGCCCCGGGTCCGCCCCCCACCCATCCTGCCGCCGCGGGGCCGACTCCCCGTCGCGCTTCCCGCTCCGCCCCGCGGGGCACGGCGCCCGGATGTGCGGCCCTTCCGGGGGCGAAGCCCGCCCGCCGTCCCCGCTGCCCCGCCCCGCCGGGTGCCTCGCCGCCGTGGCTGCCCATGGAGACCGAGGCGGAGGCCGAGGTGCGGCTCCTCTTGCAGGAAGCTCAGGAGAGCATCGAGGCAGCGCGAAGCTACCGGCGGGAGCTAGAACAGCGGCTGCGGGGGCTGCACCAGGCACGGGAGCAGGTGGGAAGCGGGACGGGGCTGCCAGGCTAAGGGGTGGAGGCGGTGGAGCTCTCCAGAGGTTCTCGTCGCCGAGCCCGGGGCGGGACGAGCGGCCCGGAGATGTGTCCGCACCTCCAGTTCTGCGGTGGCCTGGGGCGGGATCCGTACGGAGCCTACTTTTTCCCCCGGCAGCGCGAATGGCGGGGCAGCCCAGCCCCGGTGGGCTGGCGGCCTTCCCGGAGCAGTGCCCAGACCATGTTCTCCTGTATCACCCTTCCGCGGGGTGCGCTAAGTAGGGAAGGAGGAGGATGAGGGGGGCCCGCCGGACCTCCTGGAGTGGGTGATGGCTGTGGTGAGCCTGGTGATTCGCTGTGAGCTTCAGCCCTCGTATTGCATCTGTGGACGCTGGAGGTGGAGGAGGACTTGGGAATAGGGGCATGTAGTAAAGGCAGGAGGGAGTGTGAGCTGAAGGCTGTTGATCATCTGAGCCTGATCTTCTGGGATGGTGTCCTAGGCAAGGATAAAGATTCCTGAAAAAAACTACATTTTCTATAGCAGTTGGGATGCTAAGTCTTAATTATATGGCAGTGTGATACCTGTCACCTTCCTCTCACATCTAGAAGACACCTGCCTAGGTTAGTTAGGCTCCAGTTTGGCTGCTGTCCTAAGTGTTGTCCCCATGCACCAAACTCCATGGGTCACGTAGTCTGTGGGTCACGTTGAAGTTGCCAACATTCCAGGTTAGCTGGTTTTTCTGCAGCTGTGTGCTGGAGCCAGAGGAGAACTTTGTCTGGGACTGGTAACTCACCCACTGTGCTGAAGATGGGTGGGAAGATAGGCAGTGTGGGCAGGGAGGCGGTGAAGAGCTGATGAAGGGCTGGCTTCTCTCCTGAGACATCCTCTAAGCATGTCAGTTTTTGTAGGCTAGGACCCATCTTTGATTCAGCTCTCTAAGGGGTAATTAAAAAAAAAAAGTTAAAACTTCCCAAAAAATCAGAAAATGTTTCTGTGGTGACCTGATAGCTTCTCTGAAGCAGCTTCCATTAGCATAGAGATCTGCTAGATCAGTGCTACTGAGTGAATGTGGGCAATCACTATGCATTAGGTTAGTTACCTTGAACCACAAGCTACTTAAGAACATGAATTGTTTGTGACAGTCTTTAATCCAAACCTCGCACCTCAGAATGATGCCTGATAAAACACCCTGCCAGGGAGCCAGCCTGCCTGGCTGTGGTGGCTGCCAGCACTTCTTTAGCTTACCTTGCTTTCCTTCCCTGCTCTGGGGGAAGGGCTTTGCCTGTGGCTTGTTTCTGCCTGTCCATCTTCAGGCCTGCACGCTATTCTGTCCCCAAGGAGTGAGCCATTCAATGTGCATCAAAGAATTCCTTCCGTCCAGAAGTACTGAATGCCTTAGGTGGGAGCTCAGGTAGCAGAAGCTGATGGTGGGCTGATATGATAGGAAAAGCACTTTAGGTCGCTTTTCTTGCAGCCTTTTGTTTGGGAGCGATGAAAGGTGATTTTCAGCAAATTTCATGCAGCTTTGTGTGATCAGGGGCTTGTGTTTCCTCTTCAGTGTAGCTGTCAGGAGCTGTAATTCTAGGGCTGCCTCACTGGATTTGTATCTGCACATAGTGGAGGTAGTGGGCTTGCAGAAGCCGCTGCTCAGTCTTCTTCCACCCCACCCCTTCACGAAGCTCAGTACTTCCTTTTTTTTCCTCAAGCACTGAAATAACAAGAGAAGGGAAACCAAACTGTGTGGCAGCTGCAGAGCTTCACAAATACTACTCAAAGAGGAAATTTGTTTTACCTAACCATAGAGCTTCCTGTGCTGGCTGTCTATACTGCTAAAGATCTAGAAATTACGTGTAGGGCTGTGTGCATGTCGCTGTGTTTCCTTCTCTTTGGACCTTAGAAAAGTTGTTCGTAGGAGATGTTTACTTCAGACTTCTGCAGCTTTAGCTCAAGGGTGTTCAAATGAGTTTTCTTCCCTAAAAGTCAGATTCAGCAAGTTTGAAAGCATTTTAATAAGCACTTGCAGAATGTTCTGTGGTCTAGTTCTTCCAGAATCAAACCAGACTTGCTGTTCACCCTCTCCTGTAGCCCCCAAGCACAGATGAATCGGTGGTGTCTGTTTGAAAAAAAAAATGAGGAGGAGCTTTATGAGGATTTAAAAAAATTCAGTGAAGTGGGAATGTGCTGGAAAAGTGCTCCTGGACTTCTAAAAGTCTGACATCTCTTTCTTTCCAATGAGAATTATCTGTATATGGTGGCAGAGCGGTTTCTGAACAGGGTTCCAGCAGTGCTGAGAGGTGGCAGGGGGAAGACCTAGAGCAGACAGACTTTTCTGACAATAAAAATCCCTTGGCTGAGTTATACATCACCTGCTTTGTTTTCTCAGGTTAATATGTTTTTCCCTTTGTGCAGCCAAGTTTCTTTGCCTCTTCTTTACTGTAAGTGATTTGAAAGTGAGTACAGCAGTTTGTTACCTGCCAGAGGTCCTTTTTTTAAAGCTTTTCAGCAGCAGATGCAGGTGAGGTGGTTTAGAAACAGATGTGTATGGCCTTTGCCTTTGTCATGAATCCTTCTTTCCTGTTGCCTGAATTTAGATCAGAGAAAGTGCAACATTGACCAGAGATGTACTTGAGCAACATTTTAATGATTTAAAAGGGACTCTGAAGAAGCTGTTGGATGAGCGACTAATGTCACTGCTGCAGGAAGTGGATGCTATAGAACAAGAGAGCATCAAACCCTTGGATGAATGCCAGAAGCTGATAGAGCACGGAGTCAGTACAGCCAATGAGCTGCTCCGGGAAGGTAAGGGAAGACCTGATACTAAGGCTTGGCCTCATCTTCCAGTGTGTCCTCTCTGACTGTTATCACCAGTGTATGTGGCTTGTTTTGGGCTTCTTTCAAACAAAGTGTTAAAAAAGGTTAAATTGGGGTAGATGTAGTGAAGAGCTGATCAATACTGCCTCCTAAAATTTTATATTTCACTCCAGTTGCAGGGTGCTTATCTGTCAGGGTATTGGCAGGAAGCACCTTGTTTGGAAAGGCCTCACTGCAGAGGTGTCCTGCACCACTCTGTGCTAGGAAGAGAATTCCATCTGGCTGCTCTGTAACAAAACAGAGCTTGGCTATCACAATGACAGAGTCTCTATGGTTGAAGAAAGTAATTTAGAATAGCTAAGGCAAACAGATGATCTTTCTGTTAAATGTGGTGATGTTCAGTGCTGATGGGGAGCAGGAGGAATAAAACAGCCACTGTGTGGGAAAAATTCCTCCAAAAGTCTCAGGATGAGGCAGACAGAAATGGACACACAGAATATTCCTGCAAGGGCCAGTTTGCCCCCTGTTGATGCTGAATACCTAGCCAGAAAGGAATGTCACTCTTGACTGTTTTCCCCCGCTGCAGAACCTACTGGGAGCATGTCTGAGCCATAAGTATGTTGGCAGTTTCCTTGCATTGTTCTCATGTCTCAGCTTTAACTTTCAGCATGATCTCAGTTTTGGGAGCTGACTGCACAGAGCAGGCTCCCCTGGGTAGGAAGTCCACGAGGTTCCATGGGCTGTGAGCACTGTGCTGGCTTGGCAGCCCTGTGCCTGCTGCTCACAGGAGTAGTGGCAGGATTGTAAGATCAATTTGTTGGGTGGGGTTTTTTCCCTAGCCTCACAAGCTCTGGGACAGCTGGCACTCACTTTGTTTTGGTTTTATGTTTTGACTTACTGAATCACAGCTGGTGGCAAAGATTTGCCTGTGTTTTGTGCAAGTTTCTGCCAGCTCTCCTGAGAACCTGGCTGGCTGTGCACATCCCACCCCGGGGGTCACCGTTGCTTCATCATTGCTTCACCACTGCCTCTCAGCATCACTCAGCCATGTCATCAGAGTGAGCAGATACTGCCTCTGAGTCAGAAAGGAGTTCAGCCCCTGTGGTTCTTGCATCTCTGGCTGCCAATTATGATGTCTGCTTGTCTTTAGAGATTTGCAACGTTCGTAATCCTCCAGCTGGGAGAGGACTGACCTTGCTTGTGTGGTAAATTACCATCAAGTCATCAGCCTGGAGAATGGGGCACACGTCTCTGTTAGCTGAAGTGTGGGATGCTGCTTTATATGGAAAGCTTATGGAAAGATTTCCATTGATCTCCATGCTCTGATGCATGGATTGTTTCCTTCATCATGGCAGTCATTACCATTCAGATTGTGGCAAACAGAATGATGATTGCAATGATTTTTTTGCTTTTAAGCTCCTGCTTTGCGTTTGTCTTCTGCTCAGTGAAGGTGCTTTGCTTTTATCTTCTTTAAAGCAGGTGGAGGAAGGGATTAACAATCCTGGTTTCTGGCATCTGCCCCCAGTTCTGTTACTGTCTGAGACCCGAGGCAAATTATTACATCTGTTATGGGTGTGTCTACAGGTGGCTTTGGGAACTTAAGAAGTTGCCAGCTAGGCTGTTAACTGTAATTGTGTTCTCTAGCTGAGAGTCTAGCAAAGGTGCTGAGAATGCTTGGTGTTTAATTGGTTGTTCCTGTCAGAACTGGTTATTCTTTGAAGCAAAGAATGCCTTCCTTGGACATTTTCTCATAGGAATATTTTTACCATTTGATTCCAGGAGAGAGTGCAGTCCACGGAGATGTGGGATCACAGAATGAGAAACTTTGCAGCTTTACAAAAAAAGCTTTACATATTCAGCTAGATAGGTAAGACACTGACACACTGAGGCCACCCGAGGCAGCAGCACTTGTGCTCTTGTGCAGGGGATCTCTTCTCCTTGGGAACAAAAGCCTTCTGCTCCACTGCTTTAAAATATTCATTGGAGGTGTTTCTGTCTTGTTTGTTTCCTGGGGCTGGCAGGCACAGAATGGAGAAGTTTTCAACCTCCATATGCTCTGCAGAAATATGAGCTGTTTATTTGGGAGGGATGGAACCACTTCTTGTGGCACAGCCTGTATTTCAGAGTATTTACTGAGAAACAGTCTGGTTAGGGCTGACACACAACGTTTTCTGACTCTTTGAAGTTTGAAATGCACATGCCAATTTCTGCAGCTGTTCTCTCTTTGCAAATCTGCACAGATTCAAATGTATGGACGAAAGAGGAGTTTGTAGGTGCTGGCCCCTTTCATTACAGCAAACTTTCCTTTCTCAGCTTGCCAGAAGTGCCCTCCTTGGTTGATGTGCCTTGTTTATCTGCCCAGTTGGATGACTGCCTTCTTACTATACTGAAAAATCAAATATTCAGACACGGAACTGTGGCATCTCGCCCCCCTGTGCAGCTAGAGGAGTTTGTTGAGAAGCCTGGAGGCATTTTAGTCCGATGGTGTAAGGTAGGTAGAATATCCTGGGTGAAAACTATTCAGGCTTAAAGAAACTGAAAAAGCCACTTTCATCCTGGATTCTCTGCTTCAAAGGACCAGTTCACCTCAGTGTGTAGTTAGAAACTTCAGAACTAAGGTAATGGTCTCGTTTAAAGGCAAGGTAATCTGGTGATGGTGTGGATGGCACAGGGGTTTGTGTGTCCCTGGCAGTGACACCTGTGTGTCAGACTCCTGCAGCTAGATTCTACTTGCTCCCATCTGCAGGTGGAAAGGGCCAACACTAATGCAGCTCTGCCTCACAATCTTATTCCCTCTGTGTGGGAAAGTCAGTAGGGGCAGCTGAAAACCCTGCTGCCCCAGCTTCCCATGCCTCAGCATGTGCCAGGTACTGGACAAGCAGGAAATGCCTCCTTCATTTACTTCCCACTAAACAAATCAATAGGGGAGAGGAATCTATCTGTGATGCTGTTGTGCAGACTGGACCAAGAAGTCCTGATGTGTGTTTCTGGCAGAAGCACACAGACATTTGTGCTGCAGAAGTGAGTGGTTGGTTTGTGTGGTCAGGCACTCCCAGTGAGAGTGGACTTCAGTGCTGGGGTGATACTTTTATTCCCTTTGAAGATGCTTTAGCAGACCAAGATGAGGCTGAACCTGTTCTTCTACACCTAAACGTTTGTGTTCTTGGGGAGCTGCAGTGAATAGAAAGATATTGACATAGTCAAGCAGCCTTTCTCTTTAGTACACAAACCCTAGTTTTGAGTAAACCATTGCTGTGCTCTAATGTGGTTTAGTTGTTGTTGGACAACTCTGTGCTCCTTGACAGCATGAAACAATCTGCTGGTGTTCTAGCAACAGGAAGCCACTGCTCAGCCACCCTTACCTTGTGAAGGATGTGGGCTCAGAATAGAAATTCATGGGCACTGTTGTCACATGGGGTCTGACTTTCAGCACTGTGTATAAGAGACCTCTGAATTTCATCATGCTTGGAAGATAGTGGAGCTTTTTTGGGGGGAAGTATGTTTTGATTGATTCAGAGACATCAAAGAATTGGAAACCATTCCCTGAAGTAGTTTCTGAAAGGTAACAGTGGTTTTCCCTTGCTGTTAAAAACTGGTGCTGAGTGTCTTCTGCAAGTTCATCTTCAGCTTTTGGCTGAAGGATTTTATTATATCTGCTAGAGTGGAAAACCTGCTGTTCAATGTTCCTTCTCTAGGTACTTTTTAAAGTGTAAGGGAATCATTCCTATATTTGTGTTTGTGTTGGTTGGTGCAGACACTGAGTTTATTTTCTTTTAAGACATGCTTTCTGCTCTCTAACACCAGCTGGTAACAGCCCTCAGCCTTCGCCTCTTTGGAGGCAAAAGGAAGTGGAGAGAGGTCCTTCACTGATGCCCTGAATGTCTCTCTAGGTGGATGATGACTTCATCCCCCAGGATTACAGACTGCAGTATCGCAAGGGCACTGCCAGTCACTTTGAAGATGTGTATGTGGGCTCAGAGACAGAGTTCATAGTGCTGCACATCGATCCCAATGTGGATTACCAGTTCAGAGTCTGTGCCCGAGGGGATGGGCGGCAGGAATGGAGCCCCTGGAGCATTCCTCAGACTGGCCACACCACGCTGGTTCCCCATGGTACTGTCCTGTTGCTGTTCATTTTCATCTTGAGTCCCTATCATCAGTGCAGCACTCCTGAAGGACCTGGGTGATTTATGGGGCTGCCTTTTGTGTGCTGATGGGATGTCCTTGGCTGTGATGTGTGTGGAATGGCTGATGACCTGTCCTTTCATCCTGCAATTTATTCTTTGCTTCCCAGTGTGATGGGTACTGAGCCTTTCCAGCAGGTAGATCCCTCCTTAGCCTTGTGAAGCAGCAATGAGCCAGAAGTGAAGCATTTATTTCCTTGTCCCTCACCCGTATTTAAACATTTTTGATGACTTACAGTCTCATAAGAAGCTCTTATCTTGGAGAGAGAAAAAAATAGTTTCTCTTGACTTGCACATTTTTAAGGACAGCAGGTAATGAAGGATTTCCTCTGCCTCCAATGTGACTTCACAGGGATCACAGCAGAGTGAACTTCTGGTGAGCTCTGTGAGCTGGGAGATAACTTTTGTAATTGGAAAGTACTCAAAACAGAAGTAACTCCATCAGAAGGTGGCAAAACTATCCCCTTCTTAACATAGCTTAAGCTTCATGTGAGGTAAACTGGGTGGATGTTGAAACTGACTTGGCTTTGCAGAGGCAGGAGATAGGCAAGTTCAGGTTCACACTTTTCACACTTTTTTGGCTTTGTGTTTTGTTGTGGTTTTTTTCTTTGAAGAATGGACAACTGGCCTGGAGGGTTACAGCCTGAGCAGTCGAAGGAACATTGCACTTCGGAACGATTCGCAGTCCTGTGGTGTGCTCTACTCCAAGGCTCCCACTTATGTCTGTGGGCAAACATTAACCTTCAGGCAAGTGCTTTCTGGGGAGCTTGGGGGCTGCTGCATCTCTTGGGAGCCAAGCTACCTTCTCTAGTCCCTTATATGTGATTTGTGTGTAATCTGTCCTGATTGGTGTTGGAGTTTTACATTTGCTCAGCCACAGGCAAAGAAGCACATCTGTGTGAACTCTGAACTTCCTTCTCTTGACTTCTGCTTCCTGGCTCTTGCCTGATGCTTCTGTAGGTCCTGCATCTAAAACAGAGACCTGAGAGAACTCTTGGGGGTGGTAAAACACAGCCCATGCTGAGCAAGTCTGTGCAATGTTGAATTTCCTTGAGTTTTGTAGCAGCTGTAACAGCTGGATAGAAGTCAGTGGAGGCTCAGAACTGCCTCCTTTGCACCTTGGCTCAGACTATCCACATGCTTTGACTTGGGACAGGAAACTATACATGTGCTGGTGGCATGGGTAGGCATGGCAGTCTGGTACCAATGTCTTTAACATCTGAGATAGTAGTGCGGATCTGCTGCTGGAAACCGGCATTAGAAACTCTAGAGTGGAGCAGGGATCTTGTGGAATTCCAGCTTTCCATTTGACACAACATCATTGAAAACCTTGGCAGCTTTGCTGCCTGTAGTCTTGTCTTCTGTTTAGCAGGGTATGAGGAATGTCCTTGTGGATGTGTTAGTTGTTACTACAGACTTCAGAAGCTTTATTCTGTCTTTCCCTGGTTAAACAAAGCTACTTGCTGTACAGTAGGCAGCCCCCTCTCAAGGAGGCTCTTCCTGATATTTAACTTTTGCCATGGTGTTTCATTTCAAACCGTCTTAGCTTTAGATAGCTGTAGTATGAGGATGTATTCAGTTGTCTGAGATTGGATAGAAAGATCTAAAGCTTTCATTGACTCTGTTGCTGGATTTAACATCTCTTGGCTCAGAAATGCCTGTGAAATTAAAGGCAGAAGTTTGAGGTTTCCCTTGGTTCTCTGTCAGACCAATGCCTTTTAACTTTTTATTGGTTGCACATGAAAATCTTTTGCTTTACATTTTGGTAATGTGGTCTCCTCTCCAGGATATTGTTTCAGAATGGCAGAGCACTAACAAGCCCAAGTCCAGAAGTACAGTGCCATGAACCTTAAGGTTGAAGACAGCGTCTAACATCAGTTGTGTTCCTCTTCCAAGGTCTGAGAGTAGCTTTGTGTTTGCAAGTGTGTGAGGTTTCCCTGAGCAGGGAGTTGTAGTACTCGGTGTTTGGCTTTCTCCATTTGGTGAAACAGAAGTGTTTTCAGAAGGTGTGAATAGCCTGCAGAGCAACCCAAACATGCAGGGTTCAGGTCATATATGCTGGGGAAGCAGCTTTGTGTTCTTCTCCTGCATTCAGGACAGAGGCACTAACCTCATGGTAAAAAGCAAAGCTGTGATAAATGCAGTATTTTTGTATCTGCTCTTTGAAGCCAGGCTGCTGCAGTTATCCTCTGAGGTGAGGCAGTTGGACAACTTGTAGGAAAATATTGTGCTAAGTCAAGACTCATCCTGTTCCTTTGCAGCCTTCAGGGAGCTGCCCTTAGGAAAGGGCAGAGGAACCACAGTGACCTGCTCTGCAGCTGTCTCTGAGGCTTCAGCTAGCAGCAGGGAGCCACAGGGTGTTTGCCCAGCTGGGGATTTGGTCTGTGAAGATCATGCTGACTTTGTCAGGACCCCACCACAACCCCAGTGAAGCAAATACAAAGGAAGCACATGCAGTCACCCCATATCTACTTCTCTATGCTCTGAGACAAATTGGTGTAGTTGAACTGGTTCAATGTGCTGGAGTGGCAGAGGCAAGGTTTTGCTCTGCAGCACTGGAAGGGTTGGGATGGGCTTTGAGCAGTGTTCCACTGAAGCTACCTTTTTACCATGTGTTCTGTGGGCTTCTAAATATTTGATGTCCGAGGGATCCCAGAAGCTGGTGGCTAAATGGGGTGGGAGAAATCAGCCTACTAAAGGGAAGCGGAGGAGATTATGCAGTGATGCTCTGTGCTCTGCTTGGGCTGGTTAGTCACTGCTGAAAAAATAAAGAAAGGAATGGTGACCTACCCCAGACTGACATGAGAGAATTCCTGCTTTTTCATGACTTTATAATGATGCTTTTTTGGTCATTCTTGTGACTCCTCTACCCAATACTCCAAAAAGGCTCCTTTAGCTAGGGATGGACTGAATTAATGCTACCTTGTGCACACAGTCCACAGATAAAAAGCTGTTTATAAAGCTCCACCAATAACTCAGAGTTTCAAGCCTGGAGTACCAAAAGGAGTTTCAAGTTGTTTTGGGAAAGCATCCTGGGTTACTCCCAGATGAAAAGCTTCTTGGATATTTAAATATTTCTTGATTGTTGGTTTGCTTTCCAGCATAAGGCTTTTGCTATCTTAGTGATGTTCCCAGGGGCCTGAAAACTCTAATGGACTGCAGAAGTAAAACGTGATTCCAATTTTATCTTTCCCGTTTGTCTCAAGAGAGTTAACTCATTGTGTGCCAGCCTCTTGCTTGGTTCAGTTTCCAGTTCTTGGAAGCTTTTTATGTTTGGCAATAGCCACATACCAATGCTGCTGTAAAGAAAACAACCACCGCTTGACTTTCTAGGAAAGCCCATGGGAGTTTCCTGAGTCACTCAGGCTTCCTCCAGAGCTTGATTTAGCACCTCTGAGAGGGCAGTGCAAGAGAGAGGACTCCACTGCAGTGTGCCAGCTGTGCAGCCTGGCTCAGCTGCTGGGGCCCAGAAGGAACTGCATCCCAGCCCATTTATAAAACTTGTTTGCTTTTTCCTCAGAGCTTCTTTCCCAGGACCAAAATCCTAAATGCAGCTGAGCAGCAGCCAGATGTGTAAATGCTCTTCTAGGCATTGGTTTTAGTACACTTTTGCACTGAGCTGATGTATTAAAAACCTACCACTAATCTTTCACAGCAGAAGATAGCAAGGTTCAACAACCCCTTGATCTGGGTTTTGTCTGTTTGGGATGTTTTTTAACAAGCTTATTAAATACTTGCTGAAACTGCCACTGTCTTGCCACACAAGTGATGGCGACCAGTAATCTGCTAGAGAGGTTTGCAGTCTTGCACACATTAGACATTTCAGATAACTAGAAACAATTTCAGGAGACTCTTAAGCTGTGGATACTTTTCTCCAATAGCAATGAAAGCTTGCAGGAAGCAGGTTCAGGTTTTATAGAGATGAATGGAGCCTTGCTCAGAGGAGCTGCTGGGAGAGATGGAAGGCCTGCTGGCCATTCCACAGGGATCTTCCAAATACCTAGCAGGAAGTTGATGAAGGGCCTGGAGCACAGTGCAGAGGTCTGGTGTCAGAGGCTCTTACTGTCTGGATTTCACTGTATAGTTTGATTTCAAGCCTCAGGGTTTGACTGAACTCTCTGCTTGGTAGAATTGAGACAGTGGGGCAGCCGGACCGGCGGGACAGCCTGGGGGTGTGTGTGGAGCAGCAGAACGGCTTTGACTCCTTGCAGCGGGATAAAGCTGTTTGCATTAGCACCAACGGTGAGTCTGAGCCTCAGCACTCAACAACCTGATCCTTTGTCTTTCCCCAAACCCATAGTCCCTATTTCTTTGTATCCCTGGGTGAGTAATTTCAACTACTTTTTGTGTCCTCACTGCTGGTGCAGTTTAAAATCTTTGAGATCATGGATCTCCTTTACCTGCGTGCAGTTACTGCTATGACCAAAGGGGATGTGGCAGAGCTGCTATCCTTTTCTGTTTGCCTGCAAAAACAACAGGCAGATGGAGCATTGCATGTTGGTATGGACAGAAAGTGAGCAGTAAGGCCTTGGTACCATGCCTGTTTCAGGGGCAGTGTTTGTGAATGGAAAAGAGATGACAAACCAGCTGCCTGCTGTGACATCCGGCTCGACTGTGACATTCGACATGGAAGTTGTGGCGCTTGGACCTCCCAGCAACGAGGGAGGAAACTTCAAACTTCGAGTAACCATTAGCTCCAATAACAGAGAAGTGGTCTTTGACTGGGTACTTGATCAGTTTTGTGTCTCTTTGTACTTTGGATGTTCATTTTCATACCCAGGCTGGAAGGTTTTGGTGTTTTAGCAGAGTGAAGGGATTTTTGTGCTTGCTCTAAAGTGTAATGTTCAAACCTGGGCTTCCAGCTGTTTGACACCAACAATCTGTTAACAACCCCCTGTCTTTAAACTACTTGAACTTCACTGTGTTGTCCTTCCTACTGGATTCATTTAAACAATTGTGAAGCATTGGATTTGTTACTCTGGAAAAAGCTAGAAACAGGTAGTCCCTAAAACCTTGCCCTTTTCTCCTCCAGATGTGATTTTTGTCAGTATTTCATTGTACTCTAGTCTCAGGGTACGCACATTGTGTAGAGTTACCTTTGCTTAATGCTGCTGTTGTGTGAAACAAGCCTGCAAACCTTTAGTGGGGTGGTAATGGACCAAAGTTTTATTTATGCCACTCAAAAAGAGCAGCAATGTCCTGCTCTGCTTCCTTGTGCACCACGCTGCCTTACTTGTGTGAAGGAGCTCTGCATGGAGCAGCTGCTCCTTCCACACACGGTACTGTTCCTTCCTCCAGAGCAAGGACCTCTGAGCCATTAATGTCTGCAAGATATGGAGCCAGGCTGTCAATGTCTCGTTTAAGTGCCTTATTTCTAGGTCTTTCATGACCTGTTCTCTTTGTCACTTGGAATTTCTAGAGCAGCTGCACAGTGATGCTTGCATCAGCTTCATGCAGATGCTTGCCTCAAACTAGACCAGGACCTAAGCAGGGTGGGTACCTGCCCCTGCTCTGCAAGTCTCCCCCAGGTAGCATTGACTCTGGGGCCTGTGTCAGAGCAAGCCTTAGCGATTAGTGCTCAGGCATGGCACACAGATTTGCAGATGTGATTCCTCACAGCCCTTCTAAGACTCAGAAACAACCTTCTTTCTGTTGTCCCAGCCGCAGGGGCAAGGGAAGTGCTGCTCTGTCCTGCAGGATTCCTGGCAGTCCCAGGTAAGCTGCCTGGAAGCACTCCACATTCAGGTGGACATATATAGACCAAGCATCGAGGACAGACCCAGCTGACCAAGTTACTGCTGTGGGAGATCCATATGGGGAGATGATAGAGATGGGCTCTGGGTATGGGCTTGAGGCAGGCCCTGCTGGCACAGATTTAACCTGTGGCAGTCAAAGTGGAGCAGATGGTGGTGACTTTGCTCTCTCCATGTAGTAGGCTGGGATGAGGAAGTGTTGTGCATTAATTGAGTTTGAATTCAGAAGTCACATAGCATTACCAGGATCTCCCCTCAGGAGCAACTAAGAGTTATAATGAGCTTATCAGAGTGAGCTTGTTCCTGGTCAAAAGATTGCAGTGCTACTGGATTTAAACAGTTTAAAGCAGTACTCACTGAGAGCTGCCTTATCTCAAGCTGCCTTAAAATTAAATATATTTTAGCATGTTAGAGTACAATATTTTTGTAAAGCCTAGACAATCATTCTGTCATTTTTCCTTCAGTGTCAGCATGCTACCTTTGCCCTCTCTGCCAGCATGAAAAGCTTAGTTGGCATCAGATGTATCCCCTACTCACATGGTCAGCACAGAGAGCTCAGCCATCCTGCATGTTTGCCCCAGCATCTGTAGCAGGGGCACAACTTCAGAACAGGGGAACAGCTGCTGGTGTTGATGCTGTTTACAAGGAAAAAAGTCATGAGTAGGTTGAGATGGATGCAAAGAGCTTGCACATGGCCAAGTTAGGCTGGGATTTACTGTAGGGCTTGAAGTGACACCTGCAGGTGAGATTGTCCAGGGTAGCAGCAAAAAGCCTGCAGTATTTCCCAGCAGTTCAAGCTTAACTGTTTAACTTCTAGAAGAGAATATTTACCCTGTACTTCAGTGTTCCTTAGTTAGCCAGAGGTATTTTCAGTGCTTTCATTAGGGTTCTTTTCCTGTAGCAAAGAAGGTTCAGTAGATGATCCAGCAGTAGCAGTCCTGCTGGAGAGGCAGGCTGCCAACTTCAATCGTGCTCCACTCAGTAGTGGTGGTTATTTTAACTTACTTCAGGTGTCAGGTACTAGTTGAAACTTAGTATTTTTACAACATGGAACTAAAATTGTGACTATCTACATTTGAGGTACCAACAAGTTAGGTACCTTATTACCTGCTTCTGGAGGGCCCAGTCAAGGCTTGTTCTGCAAGGTATTGACTTGGGTGGGAGAAACCTTGAATCCAGGTACTTCAGAGATGGCAGTGGCCTGTCCCTTTGTTCAGGCTGTTGATACCGAGCAGCTGAAGATGACTGAAGGACTACAGCAGGCCCTGGCTGCTCCCCTTGAGAGCTGAGGGGAGCAAAAAAAATAATTTCTCTGACTTCAGTCTTCAGCTGCCCATTGAAGGAGGGCAGTCTGCCAGCATTGGGGTTTGTAGCTTCATGTAAGCCTTGCTGTCCAAACTGCAAATTAGGTACTGTTCAGCCCCATCTCTGGAGCTGTACCTTTTAAACCTGGGAGGGCTGAAGTCTCAGGGCAAGACCCCCGAGTAATAAAGTAACAAAATATGCAACCAATTAGCAGAGGCTTGAATGAAAAAGGTTGAAATTCTGTTCTTCCACAGCAGAGTTCAGCTAACAAGAATCTTGACACTTGCAGTGTTTTACCTGTAACTCTTGGAGCTTTGCAAGCAGCAGAGTGTAACTGCTTCTGAAATCCAGTCCTGAAAGTTGTTTTCCTAAGCTAGCACAGTCACTTACCTCAGCTAATACTTGTGTCAAGTGAACTTTGGTGGTTTTTTTTTTAAATAAAATTTATCCCTCAACTGAGCATGGTCTGGTGAATTCTTTCCTGGGCCATCAAGCTGAGCATCACTGCCTTCCAACCAGAAAAGCTGCTCTTGAGCGCTGCAGACATCTTAAAAATAACAAAACACAAAGGGAGAAGCTGTTACTTTGGATTTTTTTTTTCCATCTTGTGTCCCTCATTAGTCCAAATGTTGTTTTCCGTATTTCTCACTTGTACACTCACCTTTATTTCCAACTGTAGTTCAGACATTGCCCTCTCCAGCAGAAATAGATTTTCCTTAAGCAGTTAGTGACAGCATCTGTTCCATCAGTTCATTTGTCTCCATGTTACCGTTCCCACCCCTTACCATTATATTAAATGATGCAACTCTCACACAAAAGTTTCTGGCCACTGTTCCTGAGCAAGCAGCAGAGATATTTAAACCCCTTCAGATAATGTCTGGGGACTCAATTTCTCAGGGCAGCTTTACTTCACTCCCTTAGCTCTGCTTTACTTGCAGCCTCTCCCATTTCCTTGGTCTCTTTCAAGGGGAAAACCACTTACAGAAGCAGTAAGGGTGCTACCCCAGGGAGCTTTCTTTCCTAAATATCCCATATGAAGAACTGATGCCAGACCTCCCATCTGTGGATGTAGAACAAAGCTTCTGAGAGCAGGCTGTGGTAACCAGGACACTCTGGTAGTTTCTGCTCCCAAGAGAGGAGCAGGAAAGTTGTTATAATCCACCTGAAAACATGATTAAATTTATGAAGACACTTTAAATACAACAAAAAGACTGGAGAGAATCTCAGCTACTTTTATAAGCATCTGGTGAAGGAAGAACACCAAAGACATGCAGAAGAGGGAGGTGATACAAGGTGCTGCTGGTGGCCTTTCTGCATGCACACAAAATGAGCCGACAACGATGGTGGCAGACTTTATATTACTGAACTTTATGTACAAAAGCTGATTTCCAATAAACATTTAATGTAAAAACAACAGTTCATGTCAACAACTGAGCTCAGATTCATTTGTCAGCTGGGGGCTGGGTTTGTTTTCACATCTACTGTACCATTCCAATTCCTTTCAGCCAGCTTACAGGGGATCTGCCAAACCTACCACTGGTACATATAGAAAAGGCATCTTTATAAATAGAAAACAAAGGGATTTTTTCAGCTTTTATTATAAATTGGACATGACATACAAAGTTTACTGGACAGAAGTAATTTCATTACTATTTTGGGGGGGGAGGGGTCACCAACTTTTTGTGCAAACAATGCTAGCCTTCTTTTAAGCATTAAGAGCGTAACTGCTTAAGAAATGACGTAAGCAATAATTCTAGAACTACGTCTCCCCTAAAATAATCTATTTTTTTTTTTTTTACATACGTGCACAGCTTTAGCAAATTAAAGCCAGAGACAAATGCTTTGATGTACTATCCAGAGGCAGAACTGGAGGTTGCTAAAAAAAAAAAAAATATCAGAGAGCTGGCAGATTCAAGGAAGTCTGTAATGAAAGCTGCAGTTTCCCTCTTTCCTATTTTGTACACAAAAATCAGTGACTAAGAACTTAATACTGGATGACAAATCACATCCACACCATTAGTTAAATAGTCTCACAGTTAAACACATCTCAAGGACCATTAAAAAAAAAAAAAAAGAAAGAAAAAAGAAAATAATAATAGTACAAAAAAAAAAATAATCAGTATTTACATTTTATAAATTTCTGAAGACACCATCAGAAAGCTTATAAACCCCCTTAAACAACCAGGGAACTGCATCTCATGGTGATGGAATGAAATAAAAAACTTAAAAATACCTGTATTTACAGCAGCATTGTTCCTTTATAAATAAAGAATATGAAAAATGCAATATTTTAAAGGATAATAAAAAACTTGAGGTGATGTCACTCAACCACAGTGCTTGCTGGAATAAACCCTTCGGTGCTGATACTGTACCAGTAGTGAAACCACTTTCCATTGGAAAAAAATCTGTAAACGTATGCATAAAATGTGTTAACAGCAGTGCAAAACTGCTCAAATAGAGTTTAGTCAGCATCTTAGTATCTGTATTGAATACAATACATCGCAGAATACTTGCAGAAGAAGTGCAACACATTTTCTGGTCCAATTTTACAGTGCATTTTTCCCTCAAGAGTGGCATCTCGAAAGCCAAAGCTTAAACCTATGGCCTGGGCTTGCAGTCTGGACTCAGGCAAAACAGCAGGCAGGAACTTCAGGAGAAGTTTCTCGGCGTCATGCCCACATGCTGGCCATGGGCTCCGGGCTTCAGCCTGGCGCGCCTCCACCAGGGCCCCCGGGGCGAGGGCTGGCACGGCACAGTCTGCGGAGCTGTCTAAGAGTGTGATCGAAAGAGAAAGGAGCGAATGTTCAAGTTTCAAACGGTACACACTGGGTGATCAATACATCAGAATTATCCACCAAAAACCAAACTGCTGGGAACTTCTAAAAGCCAAGGTGGTACTTCACTGTGTCTGCAACAGGAAAAGCCATGATCCTTCCAAACAGGCACGAGACAAAGGAAGTGCTAAAGTTTGCCAACTTGTGATAACTTTAGTGTGGAAAACAAAACCAAAAAAACAACCCCAAAACCAACCCAAAATTCATTTTGTCATCAATCAGCTGATAAATGATTTCAGATACAAGGATCAAGGTTAGACTTTAAATAGTGAGACCCTCATTGTCTTAAAAAAAAGCTTAACTGGAGAGTTTCTAAAGGAGAAAGAAAAAACCAAACAAAAAACCAACAAAACAACAAACCAACCACAAACCCCAAACTGTATCCCAATTCCTTTTCCCCAATGTCTCACAACTTCCTGGGAGGAGAACCAGCCAGATACAGATGCAAAAATCTGAAGATAAAAATGGTTTGACAGGTATTTAAATTATGTCAATTCCATAAAAGTTCTTAAGACACTAATTACTAAAATTACAAAAGAGATTTTCATATTGCTCTTCATGCTCAAACTCTTAGAATATTGTCATTACGTCACCAGAACCGATAAACACCTAAGATTTGCATAATTAACTCAATTAAAACCCTGTTAAAACGACATCCTTGTTGAAATCATTTATTTCCATCCAGCAGTGCCTGTTTGGAACCTCTGTGTTTGTGTTGTGTAATTCCTCATAGAGCTCATGCACCCTAGAACGTCACTTCAACACTTGTCCATCGCATGGCAAACTGACTTTTGTCTTCAGAGCTTTTGCTTCTTGCTCTGTTTTGTGACCCCTGAGATGCTCTCTGCTTCTGCCATCCTCTCCCTCACGCTGTTTTCACTGTATCCATTTGCTGTCCCGCTCTGCTCCTCAGGTGATTCCTCATCTGCTGGGGAGGTTGATTCTCCTTTCTCTAACTTCTGCTGCATCTCTCGGAGCCTGGCAACAGCTTTGTCTATTGACATGATGCTGATGAGGTTAAAGTCATGCATGCTAACCAGGTGGAGCATAAAGTTTCGACACAAGTTCTTCTTGATTATTTTCTGTCCGTAATTCTCAACAAAGAGCATACAGGCATGATTCATCTGATTGTCAGCAATAAACCTGGCGGAGCAGAAAGCCATCGTTAGGCACCTGCAACACTCTGAACCAGAAAAGACACCCTACAGGCTGGTGCCTCAGTGTAGCTGCATACAACATTTGTTACAGAGTCTCAACACCTTCAGGGCTTTTTCTTTTCAAAGTCAAAGGGCCACCACCAGCAAGAACCTATTTTAAGAGCTTAGAATCATGTAATTGTTTTGGTTGGAAAAGACCTTTAAGGTCATGAAGCCCAACCATTCTCTACCAAGGCTGGCACTAAACTATGTCCTTCAGTAGCACATCTCGGTAGCTTCAAAACAACTCCATGGATAAGGATTCAACCACCCCACTGGGGAGCCTCTTCCAGACTTTGAGAACCCTTTCAAGGAAGCGGTGTCTCCTGTAAAGCCTTTATTGACCAGTCAAAAATTTGTTACCAAATTATCCTTTCATGATCCTTTCCTAAACAACTGAGCTTGGAGCTGCCTTTCACTACCTGAAGGGATCCTACAGGAAGGCTGGAGAGGGGCTTTTCAGGAGGGTGTCTAGAGACAGGACAAGGGGGAATGGTTTGAAGCTGAGGGACAGTAAGTTTAGAGTGGATTTTAGAAGAAGTTCTTCAGCATGAGGGTGGTGAGACTCTCAAATAGGCTGCCCAGGGAGGTTGTGGAGTCCTTGAGCAGCTGAATCTAGTTGAGGTGTCCCTGACCATGGCAGGGAGGTTGGAGAAGATGATCTCTAAGGTCCCCTCCACCCTAAGCCTTTCTATGGTTCTATGAATTTTAAGTACTTAGTCAATTGCAATACAAAATGGTCAACCAAATCCATAGCAGAACTTCTCTGTATCAAAGCTAAGCATGGTACCATACCCGTGCTTCATAACGTGAAGGTTCCATAATTTCATCACTTCCTTCTCTCCTTCGTTAACATCTGAAAATTCTTCAATTTGCTGGAGAGAAAGGATTGGGAGAAAGGGCAGGAGAAGAAACAAAGACACCCATCAGAACTGTATGTCTGCTGACAAAGTAGCAAACACACCTAAAGTTCAACTCATGTCATCAAGGCATCACAGAATTACTGCCAAATATCCAGGTACGGCACTTAGAAAGGTCAGGAAAGAGCTGTGCCACACAGAGCCCTGTGATAAATCTCTCACCCCCCAGTGACACCAGTATCTCCTCTTGGAATAAGAACACCCACACAATGAAAATTTGCTAGGACATACATGGACTGAGCTAAACTTTGCAGCTGAAGAGATGCCTGAGCATCCAAACTTTGATCCCATGAATTTTTATCCCTAGTGGCTCAGCATCACAAAACTTTCCATGCTGCAAAGGTGTCGTTTCCACAGTACCAGCTCTGGTGGCTCCCTACGACAGCTGCAGACCACCTGCAAACCACAATGCCCTGGCAAGAACCTTGCACGAAAGGGATAATTACAGTGATGGTTTTCTCCCGCAGCCACTCAGGGTCCTTCTCATCCTCACTGTCCACCTCCATCTCCTGAGGGCGGAGGGGCAGACAAGTGTCACTGTGGAAGTAGAGCCGATTGTGGCCACTGCTGTACGTCCGCTGCTGCTCCACCTCCCCGTCCTCAGACTCCAGGAACTCAGACATGCTTGCTTTCGTGCGCTTGGGCCTGGCAAAAGGAGCAAAAGGAGCAAAAGGAATTGCTGTCAGCCATCTTCTTGAAGATGCATCCGTTAGTATTTGCAATTGGTGAATACAAATTGTTCTTTTAAGCTCTATCTTGCAGGATTTTCTGGAGGGAAACCACCAGCAAGAAATAAACCCTGTTAAAAGTCCAGCAAGCACTCCAGCTTTTGGGGAAGGCAAGTTTTAGGACAAAGCAGTTCAAAAGAGTTAGACACTGAGTAGGTACCTCATATGAAAAGGTGTAGAATGACCTCAGGTGGAGTCACCATCCCTCAGTAACACTTTGTGTAGTCACAAAGCACTGAACTTCAATCACAGTGACGTGTGATACTGCTATGTGCACCTACAGCTTTGCACACCCCAAGGATTCCCAAACCCTGAGAAAGCCAGGAAGGGACTTTTTGTAAGGGATAGTTGTGATAGGATGAGAGGGAATGGATTGAGGCTTGAGATTTAGACTGGGGATTATGAAGAGACTCTTTACAGTGAGGGTGGCAAGACACTGGAACAGGTTGCCCAGGGAGGTTGTGAATGCCTCCTCCCTGGAGGTGTTCAAGGCCAGGCTGGATGAGGCCTTAAGCAACCTGGGCTGGTGGGAGGTGTCCCTGCCCATAGCAGGAGGGTTGGAACTAGATGATCTTTAAGATCCCTTCCAACCCAAACCATTCTATGAATCTATGAACTTCATAAACACAGCCCATTTCACAGCTGCCTACCTGCACACCAGGATGTGTGTGATGGGCGTTCTCTTGACGGGTCCATTGCGGCTGAAGGCAAAGCCAGGCTGCCGATGGATGTCCTGGGGGTTTCCTGCGTAGGAGCCATCATAGCACTCATTGATGGACACATCTATCCTAGCACCTTTTGGATGATACTGAAACACACCATTGCAGACACACTTAGCAAACGGGAATGGCAATCCATCAGGAGGTTTAAACCTTCTCAATCCTGAATACCTTAACCATCACCTTACCAATCACCTGGAACATCTCTAGATTGCTTTGACAGGACCCAAATCACTTTTAACCTCTAGAAAGAATTGACACTAAAAGCTCCTTGATCTGTACCCTTTTACCATTTACAGAAAGCCACTCAGAACTAATTACAAGATTAAGGAAAATATCAGCAAGACTGCTAACACCCTACAAATGAGAGCATTTTCTGAATTTCCTAAAGCTTCAAGAGAACTCCAACCAAATGTACAATTTTCTACATCACATAAAACAACTATGTAAATGCCCAAGCAGCAGAAATGTCAGACTTCATCCTCTGGTGATCAGCATTTAAAAAATAGGTATTTTAAAAAACAAGTAACTTTTTCTTCCATGTAACATGCAAATACTCACATAACATTCAAATGAAGCTGTGTTTCATCTGTAGATACAGTCCAACAACTCAACAGGCTAGCAACAGAATCACTGAATGGTTTGGGTTGGAAGGGATCTCCAAAGAGCATACAGTGCCAAGCCCCCTGCAGTCAACAGGGGCATACTCCACTAGATCTCATTGCTCAGAGCCTTGTCAAGCCACACCTTGAACATCTCCAGAAACAGGGCCTCAACTACCTCTCCCTGGGCAACCTGTTCCAATGTTCCACCACACTCATGGTGCAGATCTTGTTCCTGACATCCAATCTAAATCTGCTCCTCTCTGATTTCAAACCATTGGTTCTCAATCCTATCACTCCAGGCATTTGCAAACAGTCCCTCTGCAGCCTTCTTGTAGCCCCCTTCAGGTACTGGAAGGCCATAATAGGTATCACCAGAGCCTTCTCTTCTCCAGGCTGAACAGAACCACTGCATCGGGACTATCTGTGACAGACTGGAGAGGGTTTCAGGCTGCTAAGCTACAAAGAGATTACTTACAACATAATTAAATATGAATCTGCTGTGGCAAAGTTTCAGATGCTTGAGCAGACTATAGAGTTTGCGACAGTTGAGCGTGCACCACGGGCAGTGCAGGTCATCTCGGGCTTCAGTCTGCTGCCTGGTGTTGTTGTTGTAGAGGAACTGGGGAGAAAAAAGCAAGAAGCAGCATTAGCATCAAACGAGGTTCATTCCACCTCCCAACTCCCAGAGCCAAGCTGGGTGCCATCTCATAGCAAGTTCCAGGGAGCACAGATCAGGTCAGAGTACTGAAGCAGTGGTATTTCATTGTTTCCTCATAGGGAGACCACCTGTCCCCTCCAGATATCTAACAGGAGATGTTCTTTGTCTCTGAGGATGTCTAACACACCCCCTGTAAGAAGAAATATGTGGAAGGCATCTTAACATGGGAATCTGAGCCCCCTTAAGGCATTCACTGAAAAGGCAAATGGAAATTCCCCCACCATCTCAGAAGAGAAGGGAACATTTTCATTCCACGCCATATTTAAAGGCTCGCTCTTCATGTCTGCTGCTTATTTTCAATACCTGGTAAAATATTCTCAGCTTCTGGCGAGGTTCATTTAAGACATCTCTCTCCTTCCTTGTCTGAAGGTCTGCTGGCAAGGATTCTTTCACAGCTGAAAAACACATGTACAGACACACACTGCTTTGGTGAAGGGGCAAAAAAAGGACACCTGCTTGCTTCTGAATGGTAAAGAAAGCAAAATAAGTCTCAGCTCTACTGACATATTTTATAGTATTTTGGAAAACAAAGAAAATTTCACCCTCTTTCTGTACAAAAAAAAAAGAGGAGCCCTGACCCCTTAGCCTGCACCACATCAGTGAATTTAGAATTCCATGGCTCAGTTACTTTGAGCACTTTGTGGTTACAGCAAAGCTTAGGCTGTCACATTTAGAAAGCCTTTGATGTCTTTATTCCCCTGGTCTGGTGCCAAAGGAAAATGACAACACCAACTCATACATGCTTGGGAAAGAGGCACTGGATCTTCTACAATGAGAACCTCTAACTGATAGGGGTTTCCTACTATTTTCACTCTCTGCCCTTGGTGCTCAGGGAGCAAAGGCAGCATAATCACCAGAATCACCCCACAACGCCATGTATC
Source organism: Melanerpes formicivorus (assembly GCF_026170545.1). Classification (NCBI taxonomy): domain Eukaryota; kingdom Metazoa; phylum Chordata; class Aves; order Piciformes; family Picidae; genus Melanerpes; species Melanerpes formicivorus. Next base: position 3,266,630 of record NW_027142373.1, on the reverse strand, counting down.
GCACTATGATGCCCTCCTGCATCTGTGTCTACTGCACACCTTTGCTCTTGCTGTCGTTTCACCAATTTTCTGGAATACTTAACTAGCTTCTCTGATGCAAGAAAATGGGCTCCACCAGTAGCTCAGCAATGCAGCCTTGCCATGTCCCTGTTGCCTCTTTGTTAGGCAGTAAACCAGCACACACCTTCTGGAGTTAGTCAACACGCCGTCATTTCTGCTGCAAGTCTGAGCATTAAACCTGCCCAAGAAATTACAGCTCTGCAACAAACCCTTAAAATGCAGACAGCTGGTATGAGGAAGTGAAGAGGAAGGAGAACAACTTCTGCGGCAAAAGTTCAATTACTTCCCTGCTTCTGCTGCCTTTCTTCTATTGGAAATGACTCGATAGTTACCTGAGTTTTCAGCCATTCATCCTGACTGAAGAAATGCTCAGGTAAAACATTCAGTTCAAAGGACAGGAATGGGCCTTATTTAAATAATCTTGAACTCTATCCAAAGACAAAGGCATCTGTAAGTTGGCTGAGGATGGTAGGAATCGTTCTAGACAGTGGCTTCTGCACATGTAGGGTGAAATTCCTCTTTCCTACAGACTTTTGATACTCTGCACCAAAGCTCTAGTGAAAAAGAGAGCTACCACTCTTCGAAGAAATCCACAGTCAAGCAATTGATCACAAAATTCTATTTTAAAGTGTAAAAGTTACACTAAGCTTGATTTCATGGTGGAAATAGAATGATTTTTCAGCAGCAAAGGCCAGGTTTTCTTACCTATAGTCTGAGAAGGTTTAACAGAATTGGATTTGTTTTCTTGAGGGAGGCTTTCAGAATTCCGTGTAGCAAGAGGCTTAGCTATAGGAGCTGTGGATTTATCATTTGTGTCTCCTGTCCAACGAAGAGTAAACTGAAGTGTAGGTCCCTGAGAAAATGTTTCAAAAGGAGGCAATCTCTAAGGGGGGGAAATAAAAAAAACATAAACCAGAGTTAGTGTCTTCCTGTGTACATGAAAAAATAGTCACAGAATGGGGATAGATGAAGTTGTTTAATCACCTTCAGTCCTTGTGTCTTCAACATAAGCTTACACATTTAGAGATGCTAAAAAAGAAAAGCTGACAAAGATGACTGTGCAGTTTCCTGCACATTACTGAGCAACCACTTCATGTACATAACTGTGGCACACATTGATCTTTGTGAAACACTGAACAGTGAACAGCATGGGTCCTGGCTAGAAAGAAAAGAGCACTCACCCACTAGCCTGCTCCCAATGGCCTTCTCTTTCTACTCACACCTACTCCTAGCAGCATTTACTGAGTGTTGATTCACCTCAACTCAACAGTTTCTCTCTGCACCACACTTTGTCCTACACCAAAACACCTTCTTCCTTTCATCACTAATTTCACTCGCATTCTCTTAAGGTACATGTGTAAGATCACACCTGCGAAAGCTCTGGGGTCCTCTTTTTTGGATTTGTCCAATGTGAATTAATTATGATAACAAACATTTAATTTGCCTGATTTCATAAGACAGAAATTCAGAAGTCACTGAAAGAGACAGCTGCCATAGCCCTAAGAATTAACATCTGCTTTTATCAATGTTCTTCTGCATCCAAAGCTTTCCTAAACTGAGATAAATTAAAACTCACCCCCATACATCCTGCAAGAGAAGCACTATTTCCTGTTCAATTTAATCCATTTTCAGAGGAACAGCCACTGACCACACTTTGAATTGTTTTTTCCACCTAAATCAAAATCCTTTTAAGTGAAGGCAGGTCTTGCAGCCACTACAACAATCCCTACCTTCCCATCAAGTATTGTTTCCCATGTTGCTCTCTTCTTGCTGATGGGACACTCTTCCATTTCCTGCATGGCCACTTCATATTCCCCATCCAGAAGCTGCAAGCGCCTGTCAGGACAAAGCATGTGCTGAGTAAAGCAGCTCAGTTTTATTCATTCCTAGTAAAATGAAGAATATATTTCACAGTTAAAAAGCTTCCATGAAAGTACAGGCAAATTTATTTGGCAAGAACCTTAGGTAACCACCATCTGTAACAAAATAGCTGCCTGGTGTCACAAAAGCCTCTGTCCAAGTGATTTGAAGTGATGTAGGAAAGCTGCTGTCAATACAGAGTTAATATTGCAATGAATCTTGCAAACCACTAACTCCTTTACCATTTACTCTATTTAGAACAGTTAAGAACTTCAAGGGTAACAAGGTAGATAAAGAATTGTTAGGGTTGGAGGGGACCTCAAAGATCATTCAGTTCCAACACCCCTGCCACGGGCAGGGACACCTCACACTAGATCAGGTTGCTCAGAGGCTCATCCAGCCTGGCCTTAAGACCATTAACAGAACCTGTATTGATTTAGTATATTGTTACCTGTTTTTATCAAACACAGTCATTTGTGCCACAAAGGTCTTTTCCCCATCTTCACGATTTGAAGAGTTTCTTTTTCTTCTAGCTGGAAGCTCCTCATTGACATCTGGACATAGGCAAGATGGTATTCAGTTACAGAAACACAAATTCAAAAAAGCAAACAACTTCTGTGCAACTCTTAAATACAACTGGCTATTAATTATGTCAATTGTGTCATAGTGGAAAGAGCACTGAGCTTAATGTTCTTTAGATATTCACTCATTTCACTAAGCACATTTTAGATCTGCTCTTGCATATTTACAGTTTAGCCATATTACTCTGTTAGCATAAAGAATCTGGGATTTGACCTTCCCCCTCTTAATCACAGAATCCTAGAATGGCTTAGGTTGGAAGGGACCTTAGAGATCACCTACTCCAACCTCCCTGCCATGGGCAGGGACACCTCTCAGCTAGACTCAGCTGCTCAAGGCCTCCTCCAACCTGGCCTTGAACACCTCCAGGGAGGAGGCATCCACAACTGCTCTGGGCAACCTATTCGAGAGTCCCACCACCCTCATACTGAAGAGCTCCTACCTGAGATCCAATCTAACCCTACTCTCCCTCAGCTTCAAACTATTCTCCCTTGCCCTTACAAAAAGTCCCTCTGCAGCCCTCTTTGAGGTTTTGCAAGACAGCTTTAAGATCTCTCCCCTTAAGTTTAAGCTATAAAATAGTGAGAGAAATGAGTTTTCATTCTACATTTGGGATGTAACATATCACATTTTTAGAAGATTAAGGAAATAGCTTTTTAAAAATGTGTTACTAAGGTATTTTCTGCATTGGCTACTCATTTAGTTTTGATGAGAGGTGATGACAGACCCAGAGCTGAGTCAGTGGAGACCAGTATTGCCAGAGGTTTAACAGCAGTCACAGTGACCACAAGGCTCTCACAGGCTCTTAACCCTCCAACAGCATTGCCTTACACCTTCACGTTAGTAAAAATTGGTGTTAATATTATTCAAAATATACAAGTTTCTACCAACTGTGTTTTAGCCTCATCTTGAAAGAGACTGAGAGGAAAGGAAAGCAATCCAGTCACTCATCTATCATTGGCCCTTTCTGGAGTATGACCTGTGCTGTACAGCAAGACAACTGCCAGATACACTTTGCAAAGCAGATGAAGAGCCCATATTTAGAGACTGAAGTTACCAATGTTTTCATTAGTTTCCCCGTTGATCAGCCCATTAAACTCTCTCCTTCCTGGGCGAGTCACTCTGAACAACAGTGAGTAAGACTTCACCATATGGCTGTTGCTTGGTTCAAACTCGTTGCTGGAAACTGCAAGCGATGGGAAGTTGCCTGGTTTTATCTGGCTGAGGTCTGGGTTTAAAGGCACCTGCTTTTTACCTGTAGGAACCTGTCTTATAGGACAACTGACATCCTGCAGGAAGACAAGAAAGCTAAGGTTTAGGTTTGCAGAATAGCAAGCAAAGACATTCAGTGTTCCAATGTGTGTGATTCTAGGAATTGTGCTTGTCCTGCCATCCTTTGGAAAACTAGCCTTGGAACAGAAGGTAATTAAAACTCCCCAAAACCTGGAAATACAACCCCCAAGTTTGAAATGTAAAGCCAGATATTGTAAGCATAAATAAAACTGGTGTTTTATAACCATTGCTGGCAGCAGCCATCTTTCCCTGAGAGGTTAAATTAACACTAGCATGAGGCACTCAGATTGTAGAACAGTCATTAATACTAATTTAATTCTGTTTACCTAAAGAAATTAAATGTTTTGGTTATATATATATTTCAAGGGCTTCCTATCTTCTCCTTCCAATATTACAAAGTGCACTTTGTGCTATCTGGGAGATAAAGAACCACTTACCTAGGATTTATTATATTCAGTATCTCTCAAATAGATCACTGAGCACTGTGTAGTATTGGAAAAACAAGGCAAGATGGCCTAAGTATGAAACTTGCAGCAAAACATTTCAAATAACCATCAGCACCTCCTGCTTTTACCATATTTATCCATACTGTAACAAGTAACAAAATTGGCTAGAAACAATATTAACTCTTAAAAACATGTCAAAACAGTTTAACATCCTTAAGGAAAATACAGAGAGCTCTGACTGGAAATCTTTCCCTTTTTGGTTAAAAATTACAGCATACATTACTGAGCCTCCCATATTCCCATAGCTGTGAAGATAATTTGCCAACTGGTGTGAAACAAACATGGCTCAAACAGCAAGCAAATTCCAAGATGCCTTAAAAAGAGGGGGAGGGGAAAGAAAAAAAAAAGAAAGAAAAAACCACAAACAAAGAGAGAAATTGTTTATGATTCATAGTAGCTAAAATCTGAAATAATTGAGATGATCAATGTAAAAAACCCATGGGTACAGAAAAGGCAAGAACAGATACAAGACTTGGCAGACGACTGGGGAATTCAAAAATTCAAAACAACTACAGCTTGTTCCTTTTTATTTCTAAGCTCTGAAAGGCACAGACTAAGATTTTGTGATTGCCTGTTTTACTTAAGCCTCTGAGTGTCACAACAAAATGTATAGTTTAATGATGTGATACCCAAAAATCCCAAATTGAAGTGAAAATAGAAGTGGCTGAAATTCATGAGTGAATCTTAAAAGCCAGCTAAAATCCATGAAAAAAGCTGAATGGCTTTTCATAACTTCCAATTGTGTCTCACAAAGCAGAACAGAAATCCAGACATCTATTTGCTTCTTGTTCTCTTACCCAGGCAACAGAAACCAACTTAAAGACAGGAGTTCTTTAAATTAAAGACTGACTCAATCTCAGCAGAATCACCATTTCACCTTTACCTTGTTAATTAGATATTTCAAGCTCAGGCAGAAACATTTTGCTGTAATACATATTAACAGTTTGTCAAATCACTTTTACCTTTCGTTTCTTGTGGCAAACTTTCACAAGCAGTACTTCCAGGGTTACAGAATTTTGTTCATTCTCTGAGTTTTGGGATGGCTTATCTAGACAGGGAAAAAATATTTGAGAGCTCTGAAAAAAAGTGAAGAAAAGTCCCATGGTGTAAATCTACCCCTAACTAGTTTTTAGCTACAACTACCACCAGGCACAAAGACCTTGAGTCAAATTCTAAGTTGGAATTCTCCCCAGTCTTACTCCAAGTTCTCACTGGAGGACACCAGCATATTAAAAAGCACAGCTGAGCTCCAAAATTTAAGAGTAAGCTTGCTACCTTGGGCAGTAGGAGGAAAAAAAAAGGGATAGGGGTAGATTTAAGAACAGTCAGAATATCCTCAATGCAGATAAATTTCCTGTGATTTTTTTCCTTTACACAACTTGCAAACTTAGAATTTGGTTTTCATCAAAACTTCAAATGCAGATGGTATCAAATAGGAAAACAAAGCATTATTAAAAAAACAAACACCACAACAACACTTTAAAGATTCTGCACAGTTCAGCAAGTGCAGAGCAACTGTTAAAGGACTCCTGAAAGAACGTGAGAAAGTCAGTCTTAGAAAATAAGCCTCTGGCTTCCCATCTCCGCTTCCCAGAGCCTAGGCTCTCCAGGACAGCTACCACCAGCACTATGACCAGTGATGCTAATTAAGAACTGTCTCACAGAATAAATGTCACTGTGTAGTAAGAGGACTTTAAATATAAGTTCAAGACATTATTTGGAAATGTACCCTCGTCTCAGAAAGGACTCACAAGATAAAACTTGCTATCCAGACAAATAAGCTTATCAATTGTGCTTGCTTCAAGTTAAATACTTCCTATGTTCAATAGTGGCTGTAGCATACACACCTTTTATTAGTTATATCATTTTCTATGGTACAAATGGCCATCAGGTTCTCACTATATGCAATGTTCTCTTGGAGAGAAAGTTTTTTTATAGGTAACAGTAGGGTCACATAACCTAAACATCCAAAACCACACAAAATCATCTAATTTATTAACACCTGCAAAATCTGCTGCAGCCCATGTCTGTGCAAGACCACACTGTAACAGAAACAGTTGCACAAATTAAGTCTAATGAATGAATTAGCCAACATACCATTTTTATGGAAGAACCCAGTAAATGTAAGTTGCAAATGAGCAGACAAGCTAAACAGAAAAGGAAAAAAAAAAAAAGAAAAGGAGATGTTAGAACAAAAATATTTTCTTCTTATGGCAGCCATAGGTTTACACAAGAGGCAGAAGTAGAACAAATTGCCCATCTTTCCAGCTTGGAAACTGCCTGGGTACTGCAGTTGCAATTGATGCGAGCTATAGTCCGGTTTTCTCTCTACAGATTGAGTCTCTCCATATATTCTATGACTTGATACATTAAAAAAATAAAAAATAAGAAACCCAAAGCCCAGAATGTAGGGATTCAAACAGTACAGTAGAAAGGTACTGCCTGAAGACCTGAGATGTTCCCTTCACAGCACAGGCAAACACATTTCTGATACATTCATCAGCACCAGTGATGAGCTTGGGTGGAAATTTTCATTTTTAGTAAGCATTCTGAGTTTTGCAAGCAGAATCTTTACCATTGGGACACTACAGCCTTAGAAATAAAGATTATCAGTTGCATCAAGCCCTTACCATCAGTAACACATCCAATCAGAAGATTAATTGCTTTTGTTTTGTTTCACACCAAGCACTGCAGCTCACAGCCTACTTTTCTGCTACTGCAGACACATTTTGTTTCCAGTTGTTAAATCTGGAACACATTTCAGCTTAAACCAACCTGGATTAACATGGGTCTCAAACCCAGCACTTCTAAAGTGCAGAGTATTGAAGAAAATCTTGTCTGTTACACTAGCACACCAGGTACAATTTGGAGCACCTTCACTGACTTCTCAGGAAGATACCACCTGACACTCAATGCCTATTTTTAAACAAACATTCCCCAGAGCACTCAGATAATTACTCAAAGTGCCCAACAGCTTCAGCATTCAAAAGATTGCACCTGTACCAACTTGCATCACTCATCCATGTTATTTTTTCCAGACCAATTCTAGACTGAAAGTACAATTTTTTATAGTTTTGAAAGCAAAAAATCCCCACAAATCAATATTACATTTTCCTTCAACTTTATCCTTAAAAAGAGAATATTTACCTAGCAAGTATTCACAATACAGAGAGCAAAATTAAGAGAGAGTCAATAAATTCATAAAACCTCTTGGAACACACAATTTCTTAAATTTCTTTCAGGCTAAATTGCACCTGACAGTTGCTTTGCAGCAGTCTTATTTGCAAGCACTATGGGAAAAGAACAGCTGGTTACAAAGAAAGCAAAGGCCACAAACAAAACCCTCCCTCAACAGGTTTTCACACGTTCCAGCAGCTTTGGTTAGTCCTTAGGATGTCTGGGTTTGGTTAAAATTTTCCAAAATGTTTGCACTTCATGATCTATCAATCAGTACATTAAATAGAATTTGGGCAAATTAGTCTTTCTACAAAACAAAGCAAAAAACCACACAACCAAAAACACCAATGCACCAAAACCCAGAGAAGACTCAGCTAACAAAGCAGCACAGAATCATTTAAGCCCCAAAGAGAGTAATTTCTTTTCTGAAAATCTGCCTTTTTTTTTTTTTTTTTATTCCAGCACACACAGATTAGTTAACTGACAAAACAAAGAACAAAAGTACCTTGCTTCTAAGAACTATTCTCCATCATTTTTGTTTTATCAACCAGGAAGGCATTTGCTTTAGCACACACGTGCTTACTTGCACACACACACAATACATGCAGGACAGTACCTGTGAGACTCCTGTTCTCCCTTCATTTTCTCTACTTTTGACAACATTTCATCTACTTTGAATGTTTTCCTGTGAAGAAAAAGCAGAAGGAAGAGTTCCACACAGCCACTATTCCCAGAAAAATCTCATCAGTCTGAACTTTGACTTGGTTTTCACTCCTAAAGTGCACAATTTTAGCCTTCTGTTCAGAAAGCACCTTTTTAGACCTCACAGCACAGCTGTGTTGTAGGGAAAGAACTTCTCAAGCAGTGTCAAAGTAATACAAGTAATTAAACCCAGACCTTTCAGAAGAAATCCTACTGTTCATAAGGTGTCATTTCACAGCACCATGCTGAAACCTTGCAGTGAATATGTCAGCTTTGGGCAGAGAAAATCTTCCCCCTTTAGTGACATTTCCACTTAACAAGGAACTTCATGTCAGCTCTTCTGTCAGTACTATTGGAACCTTGATTATCATAATGAAAAACCCTTCAAAGCTTATCTGACAAAACAGTTTCAAACCCAGGTGTAAGAAATCCCTTCCTTCTCCACCAAGTTACATTACAGACACAATACAAAGAACAACAAATCCTGAACCTGCTTTTGCAGCACACCCAGAGGAACCGAGGGGATGACGACCAGTGACAACAATGTCACAGGGAATAATCACTTCAAACCATTTCTGTCCATAATTCTGACATGAGTCTGTTCATGCTCATATGTTCAGCCTGTTCTACCATACATGCAGTTTAATGTTCATTCCTATATAGGGTTCACTGATGAACAGAAGTTACTCAGTGGTTAACAGAACAGTCTTTCCATTTTTTTTTAAAGGAAAATTGAATGCTTGGACCTAGATGCCAACAAAATTGCACTGAACTGAGTGACAATGCAAGAGCTGCCAGGCCATCCCTTCTTCACATTTCCACCTCAGAAAAATGAAGTAAGAACAACATATGCTGTTGCCAATTACTGGAGGGAACAACGACATGCTCTGGGGAAGTGGGAAGCAGCATCTACAGAAATATCCTGACTGAAGAAACACTGATGTCACACACTGCCCACATGCAGCACGTAATGCATCTGGATGACTTAGTTATGAGCCACACTGTGTCTGAAAAGCAACACTGGACAAGAAACCCTACACAAGTATGTGGCTGCTGTCAGGTAACAGAGAAAAATCAGAATAATTTGTGTAGTAAGTAATCACTGATTCAAAGCTCTACTCAGCCAAAGGCTCAAGCAAACAAATTCAAGAAATGACTCACCTACATTGAAATTTGGGGTTATTAAGATGAACACTGCAACAGTCAGCTTTAAAACTAGAGATGTTAAAACCAGGGAAACTGTTGAAAGTTTCAGATTCTAAGGTGAAAAAGTCACTGCATGCACTTTGCCCAAGCTCATCAAAATCTTCCACTGTTGTGCAGAACAGCAAGAAGTACACTTAGTTTTAGAAGGCTTCCTTCAGACTAAAGAATAGATTAAAATAACTCTAGAGTAAAATTACGTTTTGATCCATAAACCCAGCCAGAAACCAGCTTAGAGACAAACATGCTTCAGGAATGGGGGGAAGCTCCTTCATAAAACATACCAATGTTTGCATTTAATATCTGCAAGCATTACTTTTGCAGAAAGAAAAGCCACACCACCCTTCCTAATGTCAGACTCAAATTAGTCCTGACAAGGAGAGTCCTCTTGCAAATCTTTCAGAAAAACTAAATACAGCAAACAAAGCACATCCAGGCGGATACCTTTTGACATCAACTTGCAAGACCACAACAAAAATACAGCAATCCCTTTAAATGGAATTACTGGTTTTGTGTTACCACATTCCCCTACAGAAGAGACAAAATGAAGGTTTTGTAACCACCATCCCCACACCAGCATTTACCTGTGCTACAGCCTGCGCATCCTGCACATTCCTTTCTCCACCCACTTCTACTCCAGTCAAGCCCAGTAATAATTAACCAGGTATTAAAGTCATATCAGAGCATGCCATTGCCCTGCCAATAACTACAAAAATTATTCTTTTATCCTAATGTTGCATGGGAAGTTACTGTTATTGAGAGTGAGCAACTTCTTTCCAACACTGTCATCTGGGCAGACACCATCATAGCACCTGAAGACAGACCCACAGGAGGGAAGGCCAGTTCAGTCTCCATCAAGTATCACCTCACCAAAGCCTATTCACCTCTTCAATAATGAGCAGCACCTTCATTAACTTTTAGTCCAGGCTGATACATGTCCATGAACTTATTCCCCATCAATATTGCTCTCTGCTCTAAGTATTGGTGAGGGCACACCTTGAGTGCTGTGTTCAGTTCTGGGTCACTCACTACGGAAAGGACATTGAGGTGCTGGAGCATGTCCAGAGAAGGGCAAAATGAGGCTCATGAAGGGCCTGGGGCACCTGGGCTACGAGGGGCTGAGGGAGCTGGGGTTGTTCAGTCTGGAGAAGCAGCAGCTGAGGGGAGACATCATTGCTCTCTACAACCACTTGAAGAAGGGTTAGAGGGGGCCAGCTCCTTAGTGTCAAGCAATAGGACCAGAGGAAACAGTTATAAGCTGTATCAGGGGAGGTTTAGGCTGGGTATTAGGAAATTTCTTCACTGAAAGGGTTCTCAAATATTGGAATGGTATCCCCAGGACAGTGGTGGAGTCACCACCCTTGAGGGTGTTCAAGCAGCATTGGGGACCTGGCACTTAGGGATGTGGTTTAACAGTGACCCCAGTGCCGGGTTGAAGGTTGGACTGGATGAGCTTGAAAGTCTCTTCTAATCAGATACAGACCAAGAACAATGGATTATTTCTTGGTAGGAACACAGTTTCACTGCCCTACCTCCAAGTGATAAATTTGTCTGGCATTTTTCTCATACTACTGTACAGCTAAAGACAAAACTCACAGAACTGCAATTACTGTTGTGACACAGAAGGTCTATAAGGTTTGACAATAACCTCCTTATAGTTCACATGGAATCACTGAATGGTTTGGGTTAGAAGGGGTCTTAAAGATCATCTATTTCCAAACCCCTACCATGGGCAGGGACACCTCCTAGTAGACCAAAGTCCCATTTAATTTGGCTTTGAACAGTTCCAGCATTGAGCCTCCACAACTCCAATACCACAACATGGGATACTGGCAATTAAAACAGTGATCAGCAAATTTGAAATGGCAGAACTAGGAAGTTCTAGAAGAATAAATAAGCAAGCAAGTAAGTATAGTCATGGGCCACATCAGCAGGCTAACAAAGAGGCAGTTGCAAAAGACACTTCTTTGTAAAGAGAATTCTGATAATATTTTTACTATACTGGAGCTAGGTACATAATTTTTTTCATATATAAAAGCTTTAAGAAGATCTGCTACTCTAATTGGCACATCCTTCCTCTTTTAAAAGCCCTTTTCCATCAGGATCACTTCCCTTAACTATGTCTAGTGAATGGGATGGCAATTAATGATGGCAATAAAGGTTTGGTGCACATTTGAAAGTGTTTACAGCACAGATTAGCAAACAACTCTCCTGCTAATCTCCTTGAGAAGTTCACAGGAGATTGTTTTGCCACTGCATCTAAGTAGACCTTCAAACAACAACTTCTGTGGTTTTGACTAGGCTGGAAGAGAAGGCCCTGAGAGAACATGGAGAAGTGGGAGCTAGAGACCCAAAGGAGAACACCACACTTCTTTGTAGTTATTTTCTGCCCCCCCCCCCCCCAACTACTCTAGCTCTGCTGCATTATTGTGTGTTCATAAAGAAATGTTTTACTTAATCTTCCCAGACCTAATCAGCACAATTATTTCAATATGACAGTATTGTCAGAAAACCAACAGAGTGAAACAGCCACTAACCTGTGATTACAGCAGTAAACCAAAATCACAGTTCTAAGCACCTTATTAAGAGAACTAGTGAAAATCAGTATGTTTCAAAGATAAATTAACCATTACTTGTGCAGCTGAACTTGAACTATTTCTTTTTTCCCAGCAACTACAGCCAATACCCAAAGAAACAGATTCAAGAAAAAAACATACACATTCACTCACATAGCAGTTAGCAGAAGTTATAAGCAAGAACTTCCTGTTGCACCATTCTAGTTAAAGAAAAAATAAATCAAAACTCAACCCATTCTGAACATTATTGCTTTACATTTGTCTCTACTCTATTTTAAAATAAGCAAACAATTCACTTCAGGGACTTTGGAAAGAAAAAGCAAACAGCAACTTGAAGTTTAAAACAAATAAATCTGATCATTCTCTAAGCACCTGAAGTTTTAACAGTTTCAACAAAAAGTTATATTGTAGCATTACAGCTAAAGTCAAGATGACTAAACAATATCCAAAAGATCTGAGAGTGCCAGACACAGCTTCTTTAAATAAAAATGTGCAAATTCTACTGCTCAGATCATTCAAATATTACCTTTTAGGTACAAACAGTTTAAATCAGAATTGGCCTGCATCATCAGATTCTATTGCTATCCCTTAAGCAGTCAGGACTAAGTACTTCAGTTCTGCAGCAACTGTTTCCAGGCGCTAAGAACTTTGGTGCTAAATCATTTTAAAGTAAGTGTCCAGGCTACAAAAAATCCCAAAGCGCAACAAATTATTTTCAGTAGGGGGGAAGGTAACTGAGAGGACTTTGTGGTTCTGCTAATAAATAATGTACAGTGCACGTTTCACTCTGCAGTATTTATATAAGTCTATTGACACACAGCTGTAGCACCTCACATGATAGGAAGGGCTGTTTTGCAATGGTAAAACTGAAGCCCAGTGCTCAGCTGTCTGCAGTTCAAAGACACCTTTATGAAGGGCTTGCTGGACTTCTTGGGTAAAATACCATAAACCACCTTCAGCTTTCAGCTTGTAAAACAATTCCAGAAAATAATTACTGAATCTTTCCAAGACTAATTAACAAACCAAATAATTCTGTGTTAGGTTTGGGGTTTGGTTTTGGGGTTGTTTTTTCAGGTTACACTTTTACAAACCAAATGTTTCACACAATTATGATCAAGCCCCACTGATTACAAGAGCTCGGAGGTTACACAGTTTAGCTTGGTTTTTAAGAAGTTCTCCTCATAACAGAAAGCAAACACAGATGAATTAGCTGGGATTCTGCAGACAGTTAACCACATTTCAGTACTCCCAGAACCAACAGAAGTCACAAGTGTACAGTCACACATATCCTTAACGCCGCAGAAAAAGTCCTTACACCTCAGAAATCAACTGTAAAGTGCTTTATGCATTGTTTGAAGGTCTTCGAAAATAAAAGGTTATCTTTGACACACCTCATGAGAAAAGGAGCTTCACCCTCTGCTATTTTTCAGACCTCTGCTACTTGGTTAACAATTTAGGAGTGCTTTTCAAGAAACAATTTTACCTTTTGATATTTGTTCGGGAGTTTCTGTGGGACATGTAAGTGAGAGTTCTGTGCAAAAATATTGGCTGTAGAAAAGAAAAAAAGGAAGATAAATGTTATGCTTTAATTGAAATTTCCTACAAGTCCAAAGTAAAGGAGTGATAAAGAGCAAATTACTCACTGCTATTAGATTTCGTGTACGTAGAAATCTGTAGATCTGTGTTGGTTCTAAGAAAGAGAGAGACATGTTATCCAACAGATCTCATACCTCCAGAAAGACTGCCTTAAAATGATACCAAAATAGCTAAGCTAGCTTTTGTTTTTTCCCTTTTTTAAAACAAAGATCACAAAAGTCATCATATAAGTGAAGCACCACAATGTCCAAACAGCTCCAAGTCAAAGGTTTCTCCATCTACTGTACGACACAAAACAACTTCTTGTTTAAACCACATGAATCAGTAGTCACGACTCGACTATGACTGCTCTTGCTTCCCACAAAAGCTGTTTCTCATGGGTTTTAGATCATAAAAGTACAGGAAAAAAAACCCTCTTCAACATACGCCAACCTATTGTCAAATAGGAAAGTTTTCTTCACAAAGTTAATGATAGGACACCAAAGCAGCACAATGAATTTACAGTCAGGCAATTTGGTATCATCAGATTGTTTTATCCTTCTGGAAAGTACCAAGGTCACTTGCACAAGGTACCAAAACAAGAACAGAGACTGTCAGTTGACTATGACACATCACTGATCATTCTAAGCAAAGAAATAGGTTTCCAAAACCTTTTACATGTATAGGATCACAAAAAAAATGTCGATTCTGGGAAAGCGGCTACTGTTTGAAAGCACAAAGGGAATGAGGATAACACAGCCATACACACCACTGACAGGAAAGGGTAGCATCATGTCAAATAGGTGTAATAACCACAGTTCGAAAGATCAGGACTTGCCTATGGAAAAAGAGAACCTGCAGTTTGGTCTTAACCAATTCAGTTAAACCAGGACAAAAAGCCTTTTTGTCTGAACCAGGCTGTATCTAAGAAGGATTCCAATCTAAGCTGAAATCCACCCTTTCTAACTGAAACATAAGCCAGCTTCACTAGGTAACGTCAGCAAGAGACTTGGAAATTACTTGCTAAAGCAAAATCGAGTGGAGAGAAAATGATAGAGAATGGAGAATGCATTGATAGCCATGCTAGGGCTGCTAACACTGCCTCCATTTCCCACAGAAAGAGAACAAACAACTCTTTATTTTTAAAGAAATATTGGGCTTTTATTTTCATATGTCTGCAAATCAGGGATTTCAAATAGCTAGAAACCTTCCTGTAATTTATGGAACTCTGCAATTAGAAGGGGAAAATGACAACATTCTATAGCCTTTATCCTTTTTAAAAGATAGGATTCAGCCTTACTTCTACACTTATGAATGTAAGACCCCAAAGAACCTAGTATTAGAGAGAGGTATTATTATTAGAGATGGGAATCTTAAAACAAGTCCAATATTTCCTTTTAGAAGCCTGACAAAACTCAGTAAAATCCTGCTTAACATAAATTATCATAAAAACCTGTATTCCCAAATTGAGATAAAAGACAGAAAGGAAAGAAATTAAGAAATAAGCACTTTGCTGGGAAGTGATAGAGCCGTCACAACTTCTGAAGCAATATCCCATACTTTTCAGTCTCCAAACCCCATGACATAATCACAATTTGGACATGCATGAAAACATTAAATTACATTCAGGAGGACGTAATGCAATTTAAAAAGACAATGCCCTGCTGCTTGAGCTTTCCCAAGTAGAAAAATCCTGAAGCACACTTTTCAACCTGCAGACAGACAGATGTTTCACAAGTCCATGTTACTCAGCAAAAGCTTAAAATAAATCTTTATCTTTTTCTAGCACATGACCTTGAGAAGGGACAAAAACATCCATGAAGAACAAGGTTCAATGCTACACGGCTTGGGATTTTTTAAAATCTAGTATTTTCTTATTGCAGTTTTCCCATAAATTCACAGAACAAACTTAACAACTATGACACATTTAGGCTGTAACTCCTCATCACCACCTGCATAGCTCTGTTCCTCCCTGGTCTGACAGACTGAGGCATGAGCAAGATAATTTCCTTCCTCTCATCTCGGACACTGCGCAAGCCTCTTAAAATTCGTTTGCCACTTGACCTATTTGCAGCACAGTATTTGCTGAACATAAAGTTTGTTAGCAAGGCTAAGGTTCGAAGAACTCCATGTTAATAAGGATTTGAGACACCACCAAGAACTCCCACACTCTCTCAAAGATTCTCATCACCTCTGGCAAGTGTGAGCGGTGACAGTACCAACCCCAGGATGGATCGTGCATTTAGCAGAGCATTAAAAATGCCCTTCAAATCCTGGCGATTCCATATAAATCTTTTAGTGCACTAAGTTTATTTCTACATTCTGCCTTTGAACCCGATAGCCACAAACAACTTTCTGGTGCATCCAAGAGGATTCTCCTCCATTCTGGAGCTGACACAGGGTGACATGAGGGTCGCAAAGGTCATTTTCCAATATGAAATCTCAACTAAGGGACAATTATTGCCAGACAAAGAAAAACCAAGTACAGCGGAACCTTTATCGCATCCTGCCCCTGAAAGTGGCTAGAAAGGCAGTCGCCAAAGAAGGAACAGGCTCCCCGTTCCCAACTCCCAGTGGCTCCCATGGCTGGTGGAGCAACGAAAGGAACCAACCACCCCGAAAGACTGATGGGAACTATTAGTGAGAAACCAAGTTCATCGGCTGGGCGCAGACACACACCCCCGCCCTCCGGGCCCCGGCCCCGGGAGCCTCTCGCCACCCTGCCCGCACACCGGCCCCGAACCTCGCGCTTCCGCCCGCCGGGCCCCCGCCTCCCCGGCGATGCCCCCTTCCTCCTCCAGCTCTGCTCCCCTTCGCCCTCCTCTCCGGTCCCAGCTCCCTCCCTCCCCCGACCATGTTTACCCCCGGAAGCCCCTACTCTCCACAGCCCTCCCCTCCTCCTCCTCCCGCCCTTTCTGCGGCGGCCCCGGCCGGTCCCGCCAGCCCGGGCACCCTCATCCTCCGCCGGCCCGGTACTCACTCTCGAAGGCCTGAAGAAAGAGCTCGTGGTCGGCCTGGATCTGCTCCATCTTCGGCTTCTTCGCGGGGGGCAGCGCCGCCGCCGCCGCCGTCGCCGAGGAGGCCGAGGAACCGCCCGAATAACCGCTTCCTCCGCCGCTGCCGCCGCCGCCTGCGGCACCACCGGATTTGCCGCCGGGAGCCGCCGCCGCCGCGGAGCTCCCGAACCCCCCGCCACCGCCGCCTCCGCCGCCACCTCCTCCTACTCCTCCTCCGGCGGCGCCGCCAGCGGAGCCCGAGCTGGGCCCCGCACCTCCACCGTGTTTCTGAGGAGCCATGGGCCTGGCCCCCAAGAGGGCCCCGGCAGGACGGAGACCGAGCGGGGAGGGAGGGGGCGGCTGGGGCGGGTGGGGTGAGGCGGGGGGAGGGGAAGCGCCGAGCTCCAACTCCTCTAAGTCTCCTCCGCTCCGCTCTCCTCGGCGCTGCGACCAGCCGAACCCGACGACCACGACGCGCCCGCCTCCTCTACTCTCCCATTGGCTCCGAAGATGGCGCCGCACCGCCTCATTGGCCAGCGCGGGGCCCGCCTCCGCGTGACGCACGGATGGTTCTGGAAGCGTTTGGTTGGTCGGTGCCGCTCCGCCGCTTGGCGCTTCTCCCCTCCCCCGCCTTTGAACTGAATTCGCGGGAAAGGGCCTCTCGCTCTGCGGCGCGAGGCATGCTGGGTAGAGCGGGCCGCCTCTGCCCGCCCCTCGCCGCTGAGGCTTCCGTGGCTGCTGCCTTCGTATCTCTGATGCGCTGCTGTCTGCTCGTAGCTCTAGGCTTTTCCTGCCCCTTCTCCGCCTCCGCACAGGTAGCTGTTGGCCCACTCGCTTTAGGGAAGTCGTCCCCTGCACGGCTTGAGGGGCCATTCAGCGCCCCACAGGAACATCACTGAAAGAGTCAAATTAGTCAAAGTGCAAGCTTGGGTGTAAATCGGTATCGGTTTTGTGGTAAAAATTAGTCCTGCCGGTATCCTTCAGTTTAAAATTTAATTACCCATGATGTTTCCTTAGAGTACGGCATAGGGAACTACCCATAGGTGCCGGGAGACTGAAGTCTGAGGCAAAATATTGCTCACCGATTTTCTTTTCCTTTCCCTGCTTATTAAGGACCCACAGAGTTCTTGAGGAAATAGAGATTGCGCTGCTGTGGCTGCCTTCAGAGTCCTGACAGCTGCCCGCATATGGCCAAGCACAAGTTCAGGATCAGGCCTTCAGGATGCTTCAAGGCTTCATCCAGCCAGGCCTTAAGCACTGCCAGGGAGGAGGCATCTAGGAGGCTGCAGGGGTTGAAGCACTGCACATTCTGAGGACCTTTCACCTAGCTTCTTCACTTTTTATACCAGGGGACTTTGTTGTGAGTGCTGAGCATTTGCCGGTCTTCTGAACTCCTACACCCGCTAACAGTGCACCAAATGAAGAGCATCTTTAGGTGGTCAGAGGCTGATCCTGAGGTAAATGATACACTGTGCCAAGTGACAAGAAGTAACAAATACTGCAGCATGTTTGAGAAAGGCTCGCAAATGCTTTGTAGCTCTAATTTTGTCCTTGGAAGTTGCTTATTGTTTAAACTCCATTTCTGTTTCTTCCCGTTTAAAATCCTCTGCTGCTTCTGGTGGCTCATCCTTCTCAATTTCAAAACCAGGAGGAGGAGCCAGAGGGCAACTTTCTAAGCAGGAGTAAGAAAGATAATTAGACAATTAATCTCTGGGCATTGGAGTCAGATCAGAGTAACTAAGGATAAGACTCCAGCCTCAAGTGGGGGACAGGACAGAGCAACACAGAATGCAGGTGTATGAGCCTCCTGGAAGCAGCAGACTGAGCATCAAACAATAGAGCTTTGACAGCTTGAGCTTGTTCTTAGTTGGTAGAGTGACTTAATTTTCTGAGTTGTTTAGATCTTCTTCCCTGGGGTGTTCCTATGTCCTTGCAGTGCAGAGTACTATTGAGATGTGTTCAACTGCAAGAGCCTCAACAACTCTGAACTGTTGTATTAGGGATTTAAAATTACAGAATCATAAAGGTTGGAAAAGACCTTTAACATCATCAAGTCCAACCCTTCTCTAACTCTGCCAAGTCTGGTGCTAAACCATGTGTCTCAGCACCACATCTCTGCAGCTTTGAAACATTGCCAGGGATGGGGATTCAGTCACCTACCCGGGGAGCCCATTCCAGTCTTGGAGAACCCTTTCAGGGAAGAACTTTCTTCTAATAAAATCTTTATTAACCAGTCAAAAGCTTGTTACCAAACTAGCCTTTCAAGATCCTTTCCTATACAACTGAGCTAACAGGAGTTTAAGTGCTTAGTGAATTGCAGTGCAAAATGATCAACCAAATCCACATCACAATTTAGTTATATCAAAACTAATAGGAAGAGTGCAGGACATAAACCACCCCTGAACTTTTACCTGTTTAGTACACTTAGAAGCCAGAAAATAAGTATTGCTTTTTAGAAAGATGGAAAGCAGTATGTACTGTTTTTCAGAAGAAATAAGCTGTGGCATGAGGCTGTTGTGTCCTTGAGCTGCCTGGTAATACAGACCCCTATGGATTTCACAGATGCATTTATTAAAAGCCCAAGCAATTTAAGCATTTCTTGTCTATATATACAGCAAGTAAGAGGGAGAAGCTGACCGCATTTAGCAGATGGCAGGGTATCTGCAAAGCCAGGGAAAATGTGTTTTGAATAAAGTTGTCTAAAAGAGACAAGCAGTGAACTGGACCTTACTGAAATGGGTATCAACTTGTAACATTAAACATGTCCATGATGATGACAAGCAGTGTATTTTATTTTTTTTTACTATAAATATAGACAATATCATAACAGAAAGTGGAAAGGGCAGTTTAATATGTTTTGTATGACAAATGGGAGAAACAACCATTTGTGAAGCAAAACTGCTGTTGGAACAAACTCCTGGTAGTAAAGCAGAAGTAGCTGGCAGAGGAGCCTTTGTGACATAGCAGATTTTCTGTCCCAGGATGGCCAATCCATTCTTGTTTCCACACGCTGTTGGTGGGACATGCATTCGAAATCCAAAAGATCAGGTTTGTTTCCTGCAGATTGAAAACATGTACTGCTCCTAAATCTTTTTCCCAGGGCTTTTTGCAGCCTGTACATAACCAGCATTCCTGTCACCCTGAAAGGCTAAACTGCACCAGTTTTTACCTCCTGAGGTATGTGTGAAAAAGAGCACTCAGGCTTTATAGCACATGGTGATTTTTTTCTTCAGTTCATAGATGCTTTTAATGGTTACCTGTAGTACCCCTGTAGCTCCTTAATTCTCCAGCTTCCAGTCCTGAAAACTACTCAGCACAGGAATGTTTGCAAAGTAAATCCATTTTTAAAGGGGAAATAAATGCCTATATTCTTGGAGCTCAGCCTACACTGAAGTTCTGTCAGTGTAATTACACTTCTCTCTCACATCTTTGAACACAGGTCTGTCCATGTAACTAAGTAAATACTACCACAGATTGAGCTTACCTTCTGAGAACTTAATTTTAAATAAAACTTCAGAACAAAAGCCTGGTGTTCACTAGCTGAATGTAAACTTTGGATCAATATTTTCTAAGAATTCTTTGCAGATTCAGGCCGAAGCCAATGCCAGTGCTTATTGAGTTGTACTGATATCGCACTAGTAAGGAACTGGAGTTTGCTCTGTGGAGTGCTGCTAAGCATAGTAATCCCACAGGAAGTGTTCTGTGTAGCTGCACCTCTTTATTCTGACCTTCAGCACATTCAGTGGGATTCAAGGGCATCCAGTATGGAAGAGACCTTACACACTCCACTTCTGTGGTTGCATCCAAACTTTACTTCTTCCTATTTCCATCCATCTAGGTTCTCCTTCCCACTCTCTGCCCAGCCCACCAAACCCAGGATTTCTATGAGGAAAGTGAAAAGGCACAACTGCTGTAGAACCCAAACAAAACCTTTCCTTGCATAGATGGGGAGGTGTAAGTCCTGCAGCTGTTTTGCTGTATTCCAAATACAGATCCATTTCAGTGGCATCTCCTTCTTCCTTTCACTTACACAAATGAACTTCACTAGATGCTGAATTAATTTAATCTGTAATAGTTATTAATTCTTCTTTCAGTTCAAATTCTTAATTTGCAGCCTGATTTGGTGTTGCTCTGCAGTAACAAGCCATGGAAATGATTAGATAAGCTACACTTCCCTACATACTTGGAAAAACAGAAGTCAGCTCCCACTTTGTGTTTTCCCAGTCTCTTGTAAAGGGAGGCTACAGAATATTGCAGCTGGAGGAAGGGAGTAGCCACAGCTTTGGGGGTAAGGAGTGGGTGACCAGAGTGCTGGGTGTGCCTTATAAGGATGGCTGGATCATATTGTTGGGGTGGCAACTCTCAGTTTCAGTTTGTATCTCTGCATGTTCATGTCTAATGCTACCCTCTTTTATTAGCAGGGAACTAAGAAAAGAGAAAATGAACTTTACTGTGAGGGAACAACTGCACTAAAGCACAGAAAAAGGAAGTGCTGAGATCTTACCCAGCCACCCACATATGCTGATGTGGAGCTATGAATGTGGTATGTGCAGGAGATTGACAGAGCAGCCACTTGTGATTCTCATTCATCTCTTTGGCTGGGGCCTGCTTTTGTACAGAGCTGCTCAACTGTATTCCAGTACTCAAGGAACTCGGCCCTCAGGGAATCTTAGTGCACCCAGAATGCACAGCTCTCAGCCAGCAGGTTGCTTACAGTTACTGTAACCCTAAAGCTTAAGCCTAAACCTAACCCTAACCCAATCCCAACCTTAAACCTTAACTCTAAAATGGGCCAGAATACTCATTTGCTGTAGAATGGCAGGACAGCTCTTAAGATGATTTAAGTCTAAGCCCAGAAATGTACTAGCACATCTCATACAATAAGGTAAAAATATTAGGGTTTCTAATGTAAAAATGGTAAGTTCAGGATAACATCCACTTAGTTTTAAAGACAAAAATTAAAACAAGCTCTTTAGTCATGTAGGATTTGATCAAAATCAACAGGAAGTGTCTGCTGAAAGAAGGTGGTGTTACTCACTTTTGTTACTGTGATTAAATTCCATGTATCACTAAAGACTCCCTAGGTGGGAAAAGGACTTGGGGAGTCTGTGCAGGACAGTCGTTGCTCAGCTGAGCTCACACAGCACTCAGACCTGGCTTGGTTGTTGGTCTGCACCCTTCATTTTGAGTATCTTAAGCAAGTTTGTAATTGTTTGAAAGACTTGAAGGTGCTTGAGGTGAGCTGTATAGAAGTTCTTGTCATTTCAGAGATCCAGCACAAGAAGCGCTCCCCCCAACACTATAAAGAAATAATCCTAAGTGAATTTTTAGGAATTGTGTTGTCTTAACTGAGCCCCAGAAACTGGGAAAGATACAGCAACTGAAAAACTGTTGATGTAAATGTAATGATTAAACTCAGAAAGGCAGAGATCAAAGAGAATCTGCTGGGACAATGTGAGAATGAAGTCAGTTACAGATGTAAATAGAAGTTTCTCACCAAAAGGTCTGTTGACAGTGCAAGAATGAAAGCTTCAATCAAGCATGAAAAAAATACAGAAGGATCAAAGAATATGTCAGTAGATAGTCAAATGAAACCTCAAATTAATAAGTTAACAAATTTCTGTTAGCCTTAAGTAAGGGATAAGTTTTAACATAGGTCAATTTTTTCTTTTGTGGCTTAACCAAGCAATGAGAATTTTGACTTTTATCATCAACAATTATTGAAATGATAAGATCAGGGTAGAAACTGCATTCCCAGTGTCTTCCAGTTAGGACAAGTATACAAAATTCACCCACAGGAGACCTTATCTCAGTGTTTCATATGAAAATGAACACCTTATCTGTGGTTTTATAAGATAGAGGTTGCTTCTGAACGCTTCTACAAGAGTTTATCTTGGGTTTGGAATGCTGCTGGGGATCTGTGCTTCTGCAGACTATAATCTGAATGATCCATGCTCCACAAGTTGTTTCACTGATTGTTGTCATGACTGTGGTCAAAGTGCTTTTACAGAAGGAGGTGGGAAACAGCAGGGGGTAAATTGTGACAGTCCCACTTTTTGGAAGGAGAAATAAAGGTTTATATGGCATAATTTATGATCTTGTCATGCAAACTTAACTGCTGCTACTACTGAGAATTCTTTGCCTTTCAAAAATCTGAGGCTTTGCTCTGCAAAGTTTCTGTCTTTACCTCCCTATGATACAACAAAGTCACTCAGGGCCATGCCACAGTCTCACCTCTGTTTCAGACCTAGAGAGGTTAGTGAGGTAAACTCAGATTAGCATGACTTTGCTCTCCAGAGCTCTGGCAACAATCCTAACTGCAAATGTATGTGCAAGAAATAATATTACATTAAAGGTAATTAAGCAACACTCTTCATAGTGTTGACACTTTGGGAGTATGTAGGAGATGACTGATTTAAATTGCTGAAATGTGACTGGCATTCCACTGGATTGTGAATTGGCAAATAGAAGATGATGAGTGACTAGTTCAAACTGCTCTGCTGCACTTAGACTGTCAGCTCCTTATGAACCAACCAGATGACAAAATCAAATTAAAAGGCATCCTTATAGCAACGACTGTACAAGCCCCTGGAGATCCTCAATAAACAGATGGATCTTGGAGCAAGTACCAGATGGGAATTGGCAAGAAAACCATTCCAAAGGCATTATTCTCCTTCACTGGAATTTCCCTGTGTGTAGGTATTCAGGTCTTGGGGCAACTGAGAAACAACAGAATACCTCAAAATGAGTAGGAGGAAAAATGGGATTCATAAAGATTCAAGTTCAGAGCAGATGCAGAGAAGAAAGTAAAGGTCTTGCCTTTTTAGCAAGCTGTATGCTTGAGTAAATTGAGAGTTATCAGTTGTGTTAAGGCACTGAGTGAAAATGTTGAGTTCTTTTTACCTATGATAGTTGAAGAAGTGAGTGAATTGAATTCTAGGAAGCATTCAGATCAGGGTCAGGGCCATCAAGCTGCAGGAGTAAAGGCATGCACTGACAAAGGGAAGCACTTTTCTGTCAGAATGGAAAAAACAACCTTTGTGTAGGATGGAGACATGCACCAGCATCAATGCAGGTATGAAGCAGTCCAAGTGATGGTCTTGGAGACGCAGAGTGGAGCTGCAGTGCTAAAACCACTGCTTGTGCATATTTATTTATGAGTGCTTCTTTTGGCAGAGGCAAACCCAAATTGTGGTGTCAATTGTTTTAATTACAAAACTAAGGAAGTGAATAGGGAAGTCCCAAGTTTGGGTTAGCCTAGTTGTGAGAGTAAATTCCAAGCTGGTTTATTAACAGATGTGTTCTTTCATATATTTTCAAACCGAAGCCCCACATGCTCAGTAAATGCTATGAGAGCTTTGTTAAAAACATGTCCCTAAGGATGAATCACTGGCTCAGCTGAAGTCACTGGAAGTTTCCCAATGTTCATGAGGTCAGGACATCATTCTCATTGTTTAAAAGGCAGATCCACACAGTATAAGTTCAGTGTAAAACACTGTACATCTGGTAATTGTTTATGCACTCGGGTAGTAAAATGGAAGAAAGAAATAAGCTCCATCTAAATCAATTTAGATACATCTAAATAATTGAAATATTTGCCTTGTGCATATTAACCATCACACATGTCAATACAGACAAGGTTAAAGCAAATCTGCTGGTTTTATTCCTAATTCACAATCTATCCATTGCTTGCAGGCTATAATCTATAAACACCAAGCTGAGACAGCTTGACAGAACTTCTGTGAGGACCTCCTGATGGATTTTGTTCTAAAGAGAATTCATAAAGGCAGTGGCAGCAGCAAATTGCATGACCCTACAGGTGCAAGCTGCAGCAGTTGTCCCTCCAGTCTTGCCAATAAGATTTGTTGAAACTCTCTGTTTCACAACGTCTTTATTGGTAATGGATCCCTCCCTTAATTTGTGCTGATGCATTTGGAATGTCAGCTTCCAAAACAAGGCACATGGGAGGCATTTAAAGTAGATTTTTTGAAAGGAAAATGAACAAAGAGCATGTCAGGTTCCATTTTGATTTGCATGACAAATCCAGCAGGCAGTGTTCTGGTGGGTCGGGCTGGGCTTGCCTGCCACTCACTGCGTTTGTCACTTTGGTTTGAGCACTTCTGACAGTCCGTTATGTTAATTGTTCTAAGGACTGTTTTGCTTGGGGGGGAGGAGAGGAAAGGCATTTTGGTACTTTTTCCATCTACAGGAAAGGAGGGGTATCTGAGGGAAGAGAAAATGTTTTCAGTCTGGTTGTGATCTATTCATAAACAATCCTCGGAGGTCACTAACGAAGTTCAGTATTTTAAATCTTACTGCTTCTCACTCTGGTTTTGAGTGGGAAACACTGGGCCCCTAACCTGGAAACTTGGGGAGTCTATTGTTTTGGTGCACACCATTCTTTCTTCCTTTGAGTCCCACAGGGCTGGGTCCTGCAGAGTGGTTTGTGCTGTGCCTATATGCCTCGATGGGGTGACATTGTGGTGCTTTGACAAGTGCTAACAAGGGATTTAATGCCTAAAGACACATTGTGGGATACTCGTTATGGGAGTGTGGACAGTATGAGAATAACTCTCATGTGTGCCAATATTATACGTAGATATTGCTGGTGTATCAGCAGATACCCGTCTGCTGTTGGTAGATAATGTGCATGTTGCTGAACTCTCCTGGAGGCACAACTCAAGGTGGAGATTGCTGTTGTCCCTTAGGGTACACACACTTCTCCATCATCTCATTGAAGTCATGGAGTTATGAGTCTCAAAGTTCCTCACTGACTGCAGGAGGCAGAAGTGTTGATCACAAACCAGTATTTTCAGATTGGTAGAATGATCCACCATAAAGTTTCAGAAGTCTTGTTTATTTTGGTGTCTCTCATGCAGTTACTGCTGGTTTTCAGCCAAACAAGAGCTTAGTGTTTAAGTGAGGAGAGCAGGAAGATAGAAATAGAATTTCCCAGAGGTTTCCAGGTTAATGGCTGACAGCAACCTTTAGGCTTTGAACTCCTACTCTGCATTTGGTATTCTCATTTATGTGTTGTGATGCAAGTGCACCAGGACAGAGAAGCTCTAAACACAGAATGATTTTCTAGTACAAAATCATGCAGCAATAGCAAACTAGATCAAGTTAAACACTCAAGTGCAGTAATTCCCATCTCATTCGTGCTTGGTGATTCTGTAAGCTGCTTTCCATGCCGTCTAGTCCTTCTTAAGTACTATTTTGCTAACGTCTGTGGGCTTACACAAGAATTGGTTTGAACTGCTGCATCTTGTTGGAGGCTCTAACCCTGAAAGTGTTCAAAGACAGCTTGAAGGGGGCCTGGAGCAACCGCCTCTAATAGATGTATCCACCCATGGTAGGGGGGTTGAACGAGATGATCTTTAAGGTCCCTTTCAATTCCATGATTCTGTGCTCTCAAGAAAGCCAACTCCAAAATAATTAACGTTCACAAATAATTCTCTTCACCACCACTTCGAGAAGGATTTCCTGTCGTGCTGCTTCAGCGTAAGGAGAACTCAATAGCAGAAGGCACCGGCGGCGCCAGCAGGGGACGGCAGAGCGGCACCGTGCACATGCCCCGGAACTTGGTGCCGGCGCGACCGGAAGTGGCCGCGGGCGAGGTGCGCGCGTGAGCCTCCCGGGCGGCACAGCAGCCATGGCGGAGCGCGTCGAGCAGCGGGTGGAGGACCGCGTCCCGGAGCTCGAGCAGCTGGAGCGGGTCGGGCTGTTCACGCGTAAGGAGATCAGGTGAGGGGCTGGGGCCGGGCCAGCGAGCTGGCGGCGCGGCTGAGCTTGAACCCCTCGCTAATTGCCTGTTTCCGCAGGGCCATCCTGCGGAAGGCGTCGGCTCTGGAGTACAAAATACAGCGGAGAGCTCTTCGGAAGGAGGATTTCATTAACTATATTCAGGTAGGTTGTAGTGGTGAGCAGAGCCAGCTAACTCGCGTCGTAGATCCATTCAGAAGTGACCCAGTTAGGAAACAGGCATCTGGTTGTGGTCTCCTCCCCGTTCCCCAGTGCGCATCGTGGAGGGGTTTATTGGCACAGGCTCTTCGTTATCCACACTAGAGGAGGAAGCAGAGACCAGGAACACCTGCCTGAATTTGCTTTAAGAGAGTCTTCTATCCTCTTGTTCCCTGATGTGCTGTGTAAATTTTAGTTCAGTGAAATGAACTTTTTCATGGCATTAGAAGTTTGGGTTGTGCATTGTGCACCTAGGAATGTGTGGGGTGCTGACAGCTCAAATCTGTAATACAATGTGCCATACAAATATTGAACTGTACTTTCAGTCAGCCTTAGAAGAGTAGTGACTTGGCTGAAAAGTCATTGCTTATGTCTTCCTGCATTTGATTTTTATTGTCTACCTGATTAGTGGTAGAAAACTTAATGTCTTTTTTTTTGTTTGTTTACTGTTGTCCATCTCTTCGTTTGCTTGTAAATAATTTTTTTTTTTTTTAATCCTCATTCTAGTATGAAATCAATCTGCTGGAACTGATCAGGAAAAGAAGAGCAGTAAGTTTTGTTAGTTATTTAGAGTGCAAAATATTTCATGCCAAATTGTTTTTGTTGCAATAAAATTTCCTTTTTCCTTCCAGCGCATTGGATATTCATTTAAGAAGGATGAAATTGAGTTCTCTATGCTGCAGAGAGTCCACAGCCTCTTCAAGCGTGCTACAGGAAAATGGAAAGTAAGTTTGGGTCTTTTGTACTGAGAGGTTGAAAAAATGTGCGTAAAATTATTTGGCTATCATTGCCACTAGGTATTTGTTGTATTACAGAACAATACAGTGGAAAAGTGAAGTGGTTGTCGGGTCTTGCAGTTAGCAGTAGACTAGCAGCAGATCATTCATGTCAGATCAAGGTTTTTTGTTTTGGACAAAACCAGTGTTTTGTCCATTTGAGTTATTAGTCCTTAATTGTATAGAGTCATACTGCAATGTGAGTTTAGTTTGTCTGTGTGCAGGGACTAGAAATGGAATGTAAACAAAGTTTTCATCTGCTTCTGGAAAAGACTGTCATCTAATAGTAAAAACAAGATGCCTCAGGAAGGCATTGCAGTGAGCTTGCTGTGGCATTCAGAGTAACAGATTTGGCTGAAAAGGCTGCAAGGGTGTACCTTGAGATGGGAGGTATGGGTTTCCTTGGGTGTTTTGCAGGAGTTTGAAGATCTGGAGTTAAAAAAGGGGGATTTGAGGTTCAAAATTCCTTCTCTTTGCATGCCAGGTGATTGTGCCAAGGACATACTGTTTGCTTGTTAATGTGCAAGTATTTGCTTGCCGTACTCTAAGGTTGATTTCCCTTTCATTTCCAACAGGACGATGTCCAGCTTTGGCTGTCACATGTTGCATTTTGCAAGCAGTGGGTGAGTGTGCAAAATCTGAATTTTTGCTGTAATCTTCTGTCATGGAAGTGTGGTACTGGTGGTTCACTTTGCTACCAGAGCAGGTAAACCAACCCATTTTCTTTACAGAATACAAAGCATCAGCTCAGTAAGGTGTTCTCTTCCATGTTGGCTATTCATCCCAACAAACCAGGTAAATAAACCAATGGGGAATGCTGAGGAAATGACCAAGCATAGATTGTATAGGGTTGGTTTGAGTTCTTGCAGGTCACAATTCAGTCTGTTGGGGTAAAAGTTCCTGCAGTCTTTCCTTTGCCTTGCTGGTATTTCAGAGGGAAAGGCTCTGACAGGGGTTGTGCTGAGCAGTCAGGGTGTTGTGAAGGGGGACAACCCATGGTCTGAATGGCAGTTTCCCAGGCAGACTGGGGACTAAGTAAATGTTTCAGAGGTAGGAGATGTTGAGTACTTGCACCTGCTTTTTGGCTTCTGAAGACCTCACTGTACAGCATTTTATCTGTAGCTACACCAGATTAAACTTCCTGGATCTTCTTAGCTCTGTCCTTTAACTTGGTTTTACATGAGAGATAATACATCTCTTACTCCATTGCTGAGCTCATCAAACAAAACTAATCTGGAGGGCAGCTTTAAAATGGGTTCTTATGACCAGCCACTTTGCTTTAAAATGAATTTGTTTGTATCATCTGTTGCAGCCCTGTGGATTATGGCAGCAAAATGGGAAATGGAGACACGGCTGTCATCAGAAAGTGCTCGGCACTTGTTCCTCCGCGCTCTGCGCTTCCACCCGGAGTGCCCAAAACTTTATCAAGAAGTGAGTTTGTGATCAAAGATCAGTTACTTGATCCATTAGAGCAGTTCAGTCCATCAAGTTTCTCAAATTGGTCTGAGAAAACTAGGAAAATTTTATTTCTCAGATGTTGTGCAGTGTTGGCAAAGTCCCGATTTGTAGCTCCTCAGCTGGAGCTTATTTTACCACGTTTGTGTTCCGAGATGTTCTATGACTTATCCCCACCTACACAATAATTTCATTCTCTTGCAGTACTTCAGAATGGAGCTGATGAATGCTGAAAAACAGAGGAAGGAAAAGAGAGAATTTGAACGAGCAAAGATGGACTTGGTAGGTCAGCTGAGCTTAATAAAGAGATTCTGTCTGCTTGTGTATCATGCATTTGGCTGCCTAGTTTCAGGGCGTCTATATTAATGATTTCCTTGAGAAGAGCTTAAGAGAAACATGTGGTTCATGTCCTGTGCCTAAATTTTTCAAGTTTTTCTCCACTCAAATACTTGATACATTGATTTTTTCCTTTAAGTTTTTAAAGCCTCTCAGTTTGAAAGTTAACAGTGACTTCTGCAAAGGAACAGCTAAACTTGTTATTCCTGTATAGTTAATTTGTGCAAATTGAACAAAGATTTAGGTGAAGAAAAACTCAGTGTCTCACGTTTTTTCCATCTTTGTACAAATGGTAGCTGAGAAAGGAAAGCATTTTTTTTCAGTGATGTTGTGCTTGATGTTGCAGGGGGAATTCAGTTTTTCTGAAGAGATTCTCAATGGGGAAATGGCTCGCATCATCTACAGGGATGCTGCTCAGAAAATTAAAGGTGATGTCACATTGCTGCTACTTAGTTAATAAGAGAATTGTCACCTTTAACTCTCCAATAGCTCCAAGGTACACATTAAGATACATTTTCGAATGCATTATTTCTTCAGTGGAACACTGAGATCTATAGAAAGCAAAGGTGTTCTCTCTAGACACTTAAATGTTATCTGGGTCTTCACAAAAGCTTGCAAAGAGAGGGAAATGAAAAGTGTGCAGTGGATGTCGTACTCAACTGTCTTTTTTCTCCCTTTTAAAATGTAGGTGCCGAGTTCCATCTGGCTGTGCTTTCCATTGCAAAGCTCTTTGATTTTACCCAAGATTTGCAAAAAGAAATTCTTGAAAAGTGAGCTCATGGCTTTGTGTTATGGTTTTTCTCTTGCTTTTATTTTTTTTCTAAGAAAGAATGTATTTGGTAACTTAGCCATTAACTGCATTTCTATAGTAATAGAACACTTCTAAACATACCTGTAAAAGGTTGAGGGGTATTACAGGTGTGGGGTGTTTAGTTTGCAGACCAAGTTTGCTGATGATCCTCTTACATGGGAGTACATGGCCCGTCGAGAGCTGGAGCTGGGGTCTCTGCAGTGCACAGAACACAGCACCAAGCAGAAGAGAGTGTCTGAAATAACCCAGAGAGAGGAACGCTGCTGTGCTGTCTTTGAAGAAGCTGTGGGAGCAGTGCCAACAGGTGAGTTCTGCTTGCAGTTCAACATCATTTGTCCTGGTACTTTAGCATACTGTGAAAGTGGTCAAGTAGGAGCTGGCAGGCTGCACCATACCTAAGGGAAGACAAGCAGCTGCCTTTTGGGGATTTATTTTATGGATTATTTTCCAACACATTTATGCTCTTGAAGGAGCTGCTTAACTGAAAGTGCTTTTTGTTGATTGTTTGCTTCATCAGTGTTATTTAACCTGTCAGGGAAATAGAAGCCCAAAGATGAAGAGAGAATTGGGAGTTATAAATTGGGAGCATTCCTACAGGCTTTGGTTTCTTTTTTTTAGGATCCCAAGTATATTGCTGGTTAGCTGTGAGTAAGCCATGTTTATGAGTTGCTAGCGGAGTGGATCTTCAATATCTGGCATTCTCCTTACTCTTAAAAGAGACTGTAAAGGGACTAAGGGACTATCCATGGAATGGACTCCGTCATGGTGCTCTTAATCCCTATCCTCAAGGGCCCCTTCTCGACTGCCTATGTGTGTTCTCACTCCTGCAGGCCTATTGAAAACAACAGGCAAAGGTTGTGACAGTGTGTGCTGAAGCCTCAACTGAACTACAAGCTTGATGCCCTCTTTAGAAAGGGGTCCTGGCTGCAGCTTGTAATGGGGAGCAGTTCTTAAATGTCAGCATTTACAAGAAAGTTGGCATGAACATTTGGTGCTTGGGTTCTTTGTTCCTTAATGTGAAATAATTGTGCTTACTCTTGTGATTCTACTAAGTGTGATACCATCTATTTTATTCTACAGAGGCCATGTGGAAATGCTACATCAGTTTCTGCTTAGAAAGATACAACAGGAAAACCAACAGTGCAGAACTAAAGCAAAAGGTAAAAGCTTCCTTGACAATCACAGTAACAAATCATCCTTGGGTTTACTGACTTCTGTAATCTATCAGAGAAGGAGCAAGTGTACTTTGACAGTTTATCAGAATACTGACCCAAGGCCATCATTAAAATGGCTTAGTCTCCAAGGGATTCACTTTTACTGTTAGGTTCACATGTGGCCTGCCTCAACACGAGTAACTTGGCCTCTTGGGATGGAAGTTAAGAGAGCCAGCTTGTTAATGTTCATGGCCAGTCCTGCCAACCTGTTCTTGTTCAAAACCAGAATGAAGCAAAATGACTCTTGCAAGTAAGTCTGAGTGAAGTTTGGTGCTGGCACATGGGCATCTGGACTTTTGCAGCTCTGCTTGTATGTGGCTCAGTGAATTAACTCATCATCCTGTGCAGTTTGCTTCCCTTTAAATACAGTAAAAGAACATTGCTGTTGTTCTTTTGCTGCTTAAGGAAGATGTGTAATTCAAATTTCACCTTCATCTTGGAAGGTACCTAAAGCATCAGGTACTGAATTTCAGAGACATGATGATACAAGTAACACACTGAGCTTCATGTAATGCTGGGATCTGCAATATGCAGGAATAATACTTATTTTCTGTTTCTTCTCTGTTGGTTCCAGAGGCTGGAGAGGACACTGAGTGTGTTTGACAAAGCCCATGAGTCCAGTTTGCTGCCAGAAGCTCTCTATAAGCAGTGGGTAAGAACTGACACAAAAATAGATATGCATCACGTGTGTGCCAGTCTTTACTATTTTAAGTATGTAGAAAGAGGGGCAGTGTTGTGTTCAAATTCTTGCTTTTAAACAAGGTATTATAAACTCCTTGTGGTGATGAGCTCTGTCTGTTGGGTTTTAGCTTCAACTGTTGCTGGAGTTCAACCTCTCCAAGAAGGCTGTGGAGGTGGCAGAAGCTGTAACCAAGCGCTTCAGCCTGTCGGTGGAGGCATGGCAGATGAGGCTGCAGGTGCTGACCCAGCTGAAGAGTGATGATGTGACCCAGTGTTTTGAAGAAGCCATTAAACACATGAAATCCAAGGTCTATTTTGCTTTTATGGGCACTAGTCTTGGGCAGGAAATCTCTTGAGATTTATTCTCTGTTTCCTCTCCTATAGAAGTCATTGAAAGTCCCTAACCATTTTGAGCTTGGAAACAAAAACTTGGCATTTCACCTGCCTATTACATTCAGGAGCATTAGGGAATTGTAAATTCACTTAAAATTCAGTTTTAAAGTGTGATTGCTACTCTTCTAGCCGTCAGATGGTGTTTTTTGTGTCTTACATGGATATGTTAGAGGTGTTTCATTTTCTTCACTGTCCTGGCAATCCTGTTTGTATGTGTGGCATTTCAAGCCCTGAATTATCTGTATGTTCTTTAACTGTTCCAATTGAAACCCTGAGCACCATAAATGAGCATCCAAGGAGATGATTGCTTCTTTCCCTTTTGCTATTCTCTGAAGTTACCTTTGCACTGCAGTGTTTGCTGATGCAGAGAAGCTTGTGTCTCATCCCTGACAACACGTCTTGCAGTTGTCCATTAAAGTAGTTATTTGTCCTGTAAGTAGGAAGGGAAACAGGAAGTGATTTTTGTGTACAGTCCAAAGTTGTCTTATAAGAGCTATGTCTAAAGGACATTTTTTACAGTAGCTGTAATACATAGTATGGTGGATGTGTTGCTGTCTATTTCTGTATTTCAACCATTTATCTGCTTACCATGTAGGGGACTTTGCCATTGTGGACCCTCTGGGTGGAATGGAGTGAAGGCACAAACAGCAAAGAAGACACAGAAGCTCTCTACCAGGTACTTAGCCAACAGAAATCTTCTTTTGATGGCAGTACATAAGTAAATAGGAACAGTGTGTCTGGACAGAGCATGTAACAGAGCTTTACATTGCACATTTCTCATGGATGTGTTAAAGAATTTGAAGTAAAGCTCCATATGTTACCAAAAATCAGTTGGGCATAGCTCATACATGTCCCTGTGCTTCCAAGACATCCAGGTGTTTGTAAGCACAACCAAAAATGAACTACTTTGTGGTCTAGAATTTCTGTTGTTTTCAGATGTTTATCTGAATGTGGAAAAAGAGAATTTCCCAATCTGTGTGAAAACATCAACCTCATTAAAGAAAACTGGGACTTTAATCTCACTGTAAATTCCCTAAGTAGCTTAGGGCAAAACATTTGCTCCTTGCCTGGCATGTTGGTTTGCTTTGTTCCCCCCCCAGTTGACAATATAAAAGATGTCTTTCAGGTAAAAGCTTTAATTCAGTTGTTTGCAGAGCATTGTGAAGCCTTCTACATTAAGGTTGTTGGGGAAATGCCAGTTGCCAGGTGTGTGTAATATTGCAGGAGACTATTTTAGGTTACAGCTAATATTTTAATGTGAAAAATATTGGCTGTGTTACCTAATGGTGCCTTTTGAGGCACCATTTGGGATGCTTTTGTGCAGTACTTTGTCTCACTTACGAGATCTGCCTTATGTCAGATGCCTAATTAGGAAGAAAGTGCTATTTGCTTTCTTCTCCCTTGTTGCCTTGTAATTGTAGCTTAATGTGGCTGGTTTGTTTTTCTGTTTGTTCCTTTTTAAACCTGCAGAAATCCTTACATGCCACAACTCCTGCTGAATCTGTGACTATGAAAGAAAAGTATCTTGACTGGACTTACAGAAATCATGGTTATAAAAAAGTTAAAAAAGTCTTTACCAGGTGACAAATAAAACCTTCAAACCTGATTGTTCCATGTGTTAAAGGGCTTGAAGTCTAAAGTTCCTTCTGTTTTTACCTCAGCCTGTGTGAAAATCGTCCATTTTCAGTTGACTTCTTCAGGAAGATGATCCAGATAGAAAAGGAACAAGTAAGTTGAACGTCCAATTAATGCCTTGTGTTTGTGAGATACACTTCTAACTTTGGACTGAAATAGGAAACTGAGGACTTGTGAGTAGTGTTACTGGTTTGCGATCAGTTCGCATT
Source organism: Melanerpes formicivorus (assembly GCF_026170545.1). Classification (NCBI taxonomy): domain Eukaryota; kingdom Metazoa; phylum Chordata; class Aves; order Piciformes; family Picidae; genus Melanerpes; species Melanerpes formicivorus. Next base: position 3,232,633 of record NW_027142373.1, on the reverse strand, counting down.
TGTCTTCTGAAGTTGATTCATAGCATGTAATGCAAGTTCCATGGTAACTAATATTTGGCTCTGTGTGTGTGCTCATGTAATTACCATGACTCTTTTTCTTTGTAAGAATCTAATCATGCTGCAGATTCACTTCTATACAAAGTAAATGGCCTTTTAATACCTTCCTTTGTTAGAAATCCTGCAAGATGCTTCATCTGCGAGAATACTATGAACGTGCCTTGAGAGAGTTCGGTTCGACAGATTCTGGTAATGGGTTTTGATTTACTTCATTCAGTGCTGCCTCTTTCTGCCCTTGTGATTGTGCTGTCATGTACAGTGGAACTTATTTCTTCTGTGCTATTAAGTGAATGACACTCTGCAGCAACCTTTCAGTTGCAGTCCAGGGTGGCTGGTCACAGTGAGATGGCTTCAGCAGAACTAGTAACAACTAAGGCATTGAAACTGATGGCAGTAAGAGATGCAGATCACCTTTCATTTGGATTTGCAAACAGTATGGAGCTATGCTTTTACAATCAAGATTTCTGCAGTATTCCTTTGAAGAAAGTAAACAGTTCCATGATTGCTGTATTATTCTGAAGACATCACTGTTCCAGCCGGGAATAGAGCCCATGCTTTCGGTCCTCAAGAGATACAGGCTCTAGTGCCACAAAGTAAACCTCAGTGCATTAATAATGGGGACACTGACAAAAAGCAAGCTTCTAGGCTAGGTTTGGTGTGTTTAAGTAACATCCACTCAAATCTAACCATGGCTTCTGTTGGTCTTTTAAAGATTTCTGGGTGGATTATATCAAAGAAGAGCTAAGTCATCCCCAAGGCAAACCAGAAAACTGTGGAAACATTCACTGGCGAGCTATGAAGATGTTGCAGGGAGACCTGGTGGAAGACTTTGTTTCCAAACACACTTTATTGCAAACTGGACATTTATGAAAAACTATAATTATAACATGACAATGCTCTTTCAAAAAATGTCTTTGTACAAAAAAATGTGTTCCTGGATGTTACTAAAGTGGTGACTTCTTTCTTGCATTCTTGCCTATGCGGGAAAAAATAATCTGCCCCCCTGCAGTTGCTTCTAGTGTTGCTTCTGCCAGGGGCAAGTTCAAGAGGAGAAAGAAAAGGTATCTCTGAGGTTGTTCTTCACTAGACTTCTGAGAGCAAACTCCTTCCTCCTGCCTGAACTTTCAGATGGAGTCATAATGCATAAGGCTGGACACCGTGGAAAGCTAACAAGTGCAAAACCACCTCTGGCAGGTCTTGGTGTTTTACTAAGCTGAATGATGAAAGGTAGAATACTGGAGAAACAAGCTGTAGAATTCTGGTGTTTGTTTCCTAGCCTTGAACCAACCTCTGACCTGCTTTGTGTTGGTGTCTGAATTGGAAGCTGTAATTCTGAGAGGGACTGGAGAAGAGCTGAGATTTCTTACAAATAGCCCTGATATGACAGTACAAAGTTCTGATACACTCTTCCACTTTCTACCCCCAGTGCCTGGAAAATGGGTAACAATTTTTTGAGATAGTGTTATCCTTGGCTGCTTGCAGGCCCTCCTTTTCCCATGTCAAACCCTTTACATCAACAAAAATGGTCTCTCTCCTTGGAGCAGCAGAGTGTGCATAGGAACAGGAACATGAGTTCCTTTATCTGATTTCCCCATGAATGGGTGGTGATGTGACAATACAGAAAAATAGTTCTTCAAGGTTTTCCACACAAGTAGGAAGTGCAGCTCCTGTGGAATCAAGGTTTGAAGCAAGAGTGATTGCTCTTGACATTTGAGGTACACCTTCAGCCAGGCCATTTTCTGTCTTCCCACTCATTCCTAGCTGTCTCGTGCTTTGCCATTGTTCTTTCTCTTTATTAATCAATCCTCCTATCCTGTTATTACTTTATCCCCTCTCCAGACTTACCTGTCTTCCTTTGTCAGTTGCACAGTAAAAAGCTTTGAGTTTGGGGGATTTTTTCTTTTTGTTCCTTTTTTTTTTTTTTTTAATTTAATTTGGTCAAATCCAGCACACCTGCTAACAATTTCTGAGTGTGAGCCTTTTTTTTTTTTGTGCAGCTGTGCTGCATCCTCACAGAACTTTGGCTGTTCGTGGAGTACCTGCCACATCAGTGCAGGTGCTTCCAAGCTCTTGATGCTGCCTCCAAGTATGCTCCTACCAGGAGCCTTTAACGAGATAGAGTTGTGTTATTTTTGGGGTTTTGGGTTGTTTTTTTTCCAAGATTAAAAAGCACAGTTTGAAGGCGCGTTGATACTTTATTTACAACTTTGGATTGCAAAGGTGTTTTCTTACAGCTTTTACACCTTTTTTCTCTAACGGCTTAGTTCTGCCATCCAGTCAGGCTGTTCTCTCCCCCTGGACACAGTTCCCAGCAGCAAGGAAAGGTGCTCGAAAAGCAGAGGCTGAGGCGGTCCCCGTGCCGAGGGGGTTTCAACGCTGCACGCAGCGAGGCTGCAGCGCGAGCAGCTCAGCTGCCGCGCGCCGCCTCATTTCCCGCCTCTTTCTCCCGTTCTCGCACCGAGCTTCTGTCAGCGCCCCACGGCCATTGCGTGCCCCGGGTTCCGCAGCAGCCGCTCTGACTCGGACACCGCCTACGTGACGGTGGCTACTGCCACGGGCGCTGCTGCCGGCACCTGCCCGGCCCGGCGCTAAACGGACTACTGGCTCGGGCCGGGCGGCAAAGGACGCACGGACAGACACTTTCTCACAGTGGGGCCTCGCCCAGTCCCTCCCTCAGCGCCGGCCAGCATGGCGCGGCTGCCGGCATCGCCACTACGGCAGGTGTGGCGGGCTCCGGTGGGCCGGGAAACCGGGGGTGGGTGGGCTGCGTTCTCCCAGCCAGGAGGCGTCAGCGCTCTACCATGGCCGCGACCCCTCTCAGCCGCCTCCCTCCAGCAGGTCGGCCTCGGGAGGGCGAGCGCGGCGCTCCCTGCACCCAGCGCCCTAGGCCGGGGCTGTCCGCAAGCGGATGCAGCGTTGTGCTAGGGTAACACGCGTTCCCTTCCTGCTGCCTCTGGGCGCTCTCGGACCAGCTGAGGAGTTGTTCCCTCCTGCGCTCCAGCTGCGCCTCCGCTATCTTCTGCAGCTCCTCGGGGCTGCTGCAGGGTCTGGCCCTCTCCTGCCTCCTTGGCATGTGGCTGCCACGAGGTGCTCACTCCTAGCCTGTGGAGCTCGCACTCGTTGCGCTCCTTGTGTGTTCACTGCTTCTGAAGCTTCCACAACCTGCTGCTGTTCCCACATGGGACGATTTTGGGTCAACCTGGGGACTCGTTTCCAAGTTCAAGGTGGTAGCTGGATCGTGGCTGTGACTGAGGGCACGGACTGTGCTGTGTTGGCTGCTGCCAACTGATGGCAGCACCAGGATGAGCCATCCCTCAGCAGGTTTGCTTTCTGAAGGGAGAGGCTGGCTGGTTGAAACTCGATTATGTATCAAAGGAACAAGCAGGTCAAAGTCAAGGGCTCAGAAACAGAAATGCAGCAGAAGCTGCATGAATCTCCTTGCAGTGAAAGGTGCTACTGGATTCCTTCAAACTGTCTTGTAGGTGATTGCTGCTACCGTTGAGCTTGCAAGCTCTGAGGAGGAACAGTTTCTTAGTAAGAGAGAAGCTGTGACCTGGAGGCCTGCAAAAGGTGAGCCTAAAATATCAGGGCAAGAAAAAGTGGATGATGAGTGATGAAACTTAGACTCTGCTTGAGGAAATGTACTTAAAAACTCTTGGGTGATGCATGGGAAATGACTGCACTACTATTTTCATGTAGATATTTGTGGGTGCTTAGTGCAAGAGTAATTAATCAGTGCTACCATTGGCTATTTCTGTTGTTTTTAGAATATTTGCTGAAGAATATTCCATATATTCTTGATAATGAGCGTGAAAAAGGTGAATTCTCTGATACCTCTCAAGATGAAAATGATGTCAGTGGCTCTCCTGTTGACTATGATGATCTACTTCCTGACATGGAAGAGTTGGGTGGTGAAGTCTCCACTGCATCTGAGTCTGAAACTTTTCCAGTGCTGCAGACTGCTGTATATGAGGCTGAGGACTGGGATAAAGAGTTGGAGGACTCTGAGTGTAACCCTTACGGTGAGTACCAATGTATTTGTGCTTTATTTGAGTTTTAGTTAGTGTGTGACTAGGAGTAGGAGGAGACTGTTCAAATAGTTTCCAAGTAACTCCCATGGTTTAAATATTTTCTTTGATTGTCTTTAGATGCTGATGATTTCCAGTGTGGAAGCTTTCAGGAGAATAATCTTCTGGCCTCATACTCATGGCAAGAGGATTCATTTTACAACCCAGGCTTTCACCATGCAGCTTCCATTACTTTTACACCACCAGTTAGAGTGACTGAGATTGGCCAGTTTGATGATGCTGATGAATGACATTGACCCTGGTCAGAACTAAGTTTGGCTTCTGAGTTGGATTATGTTCTTTACTGATTGAGCCTTTGTCTTGCTGGCAGAGTTCTGCCTAAGGCCAGAAATGCTCCTTCACCTTCTAAGTTTGGCTTAGGCTGCTTCTGAGCTGCCTGTATGTTGGCTGCACTTGGCCTTTGGAGAGTGCAGGTGCTGGCTGTGATGAGCCAATGCATTTCTGGACTTTTTGTTATGTTCTGAAGTTTTCTGTTGTTGGTAATTTATTGCTTGCAAGGAAGTACTTAATTTCCAAACTTCAGCTTGACATGCAAATCCCTGTGTGTTGATGTAACTTGGATTTATTTTCCTTTTTTGTTTGATGTTGTCAAATTTATTCCAATAGCTTTAAAAACTTTGCCTCTTCCAGCCTCTCTGTTGTATTTCCATTTTGCAATTTGTGGTTCCATATCCAATGCTGGCATTTAACAGACTTAGCCATGACTAATACAGAATGAGTTGGTTGGGGTTTATTTTTGTTTGTTTCCCATATAAAGGAATTAGAAATAAATTATACACATATTGCAGGTACACTTGTGCACATCTGATTGGAACACTGGGTGTTCAGGACAGCCTCCCAACCAAGATTTCTCCACATCAGACCTTCTTGTATAAGAGCATATTACCCTCCAGGCTCACCATTGTCTTTATGACATCCTCACGCAACCTCAGACCTGCAATGATGAGGAAAATATTTGTGCTTATATAATGCCCTGCAGTGTATAATCTCTGTGTCTTGCAGACAGTAGTGGATTCATATTTGTGATACAGGTGATTTGCTGTTAAGTTGTGGCAAATGGGATGGGAACCCAAAGCAGCTCTGTAAAGTCTCTAGGAGAATAGTTGGAAGTAGAACCATATCCTTCTGGCTTTTGCTCTGAGGTGAAGGAGATATTCTCAAATGCACGTTCAATCCTCACGTTGGCCATTTGAGGAACAATAATCTTCAGATACGCTTGTGTTTTGTTAATCACTTGTCTCAAGAACTTTCTATTGGTTCTGTGTTTTGGCACTGAATGGCTGTCCTGGGTTAACACAGCCTGCTCTCACAAGCCCCTTGTTCTCCACAAAGAGAAGAGGGAAAAGTAACACCAAAAAAACCCCAAAACTCTGGGTTGAGTTTTACTGGAAATTATCCAATGCACCATGGTCTGAGCCTCCTTGCAGAAAGAACAGCAGAAGCAGTGACCCAGTGTTAGGGCAACAAGGTGAGAGAGGCCTTGAGCACAAGTCCTGTGAGGAGAGGCTGAGGGAGCTGGGATTGTTTAGCCTGGAGAAGAGGAGGCTCAGGGGTGACCTCATTGCTCTCTACAACTACCTGAAAGGTGGTTGTAGCCAGGAAGGGGTTGGTCTCTTCTCCCAGGCAACCAGCACCAGAACAAGGGGACACAGTCTCAAGCTGCGCCAGGGGAAGTTTAGGCTGGAGGTGAGGAGAAAGTTCTTCACCGAGAGAGTCATTGGTCATTGGAATGTGCTGCCCAGGGAGGTGGTGGAGTCACCGTCCCTGGAGGCGTTCAAGAGGGGATTGGATGTGGCACTTGGTGCCATGGTCTAGTCATGAGGTCTGTGGTGACAGGTTGGACTCGATGATCCTCGAGGTCTCTTCCAACCTTAGTAATACTGTGATACAAATGGTTCCCCACACCCAAGCATGCAGCAGCACCTCCCAAGAGGTAAGCCCAGCACCCCAAGCCCGGAAACTGGGATCTGAAACAGGAAGCCTCTCATGTTCCAATCTGAACTTCAACCCCCGTCATACTCTACTGCAGTCAGCACTTTTCATTGTGAAGCGTGGGATTGAGTATCTCATCCAGTGTGTGAGACCAAATAATGTATGCATGAGTTGATGGAAGTGAAGGGCACAGTGATATTTGCCTGCTCTTTTCCTGGAGAGCAGAGGAGAGTTAGACCTGGAAATCTGGGGGTTTCGTTTGTTTGTTTTGGGAGAGGAAGCTTGGTGTTAGGGTTGCAAGAAAGAAGGCTTACTCTTTCATTCCTATATGATGGGGTGATCTCAGGATCAGTGTTTCCACCAGACAGCAGCAGAAAGCACAGGCTAACAGGCTCTTCTTCCCCTACATGGCAAGAAAGCCCTTGCTCTCCACTCCAAGGCACTGGGCAAGCTTTGTGGGCTGCCATGCGTCGCAGAGAGCAGAGAACCAAAGAGTTAGTGGTAAAAGTTCTGCTCCAAGAGCAGAATTTCTCTTGAGTCTCCCAAGCCAGAGCCGGCAGTGCTGGGCAGCAGCTGCAGAGGGCAGCAGGGAAGTAGGGAATCGCCGGCCCCGCTGGCTGGCACCAGGCACCGAGCTCCCATGGCAAGAGCCGGGTCCTTGGGCGGGAAGGCTGACGATGAGAGTAATTCGGATCGAATTCGCATCTCTTCTGCGGAGCGGAGCCTTGTTCCCCAGCAAGGCTGAGCTATAGCCCTGATTACTTTCCCATTTTTAAAATTTTCACTCTGAAGTTACCCTTCCTGAACTGAAAAGTGCCTCTCATGGATGAACAAAGAACATCACTTGGCTTGGGGGCTGATAGATTTTTAAACTATGCTTGTGGGAGACATCCCACTGTATTTAATAAAGATGAACCTCGCAGAAGCCTGTGGAAGCCAACCTGCATTCTTTGGAGCTGCTTTAAAAGGAGAACCAAAATGCCTTTGTAACATTGATTGGCTTGATTTTTTTCCTGTATAGTCCCAAAATTCCATCAGCCCCAAAGTTTTCCAGCCATTTTCTATGTGCTCTATAAATCAAGGTTGTTTTCTTTCAGCCTGTACCTCTAATTGCAATCATCCTTTCCTGGGCTGTCTTGTTATTTGAGGAGAAATTGTCTCCTTCCTGAACTGTTTGTATGTTAAATGATTGTAAACTTAAAAGATCTGTTTTCAGTTTCCCTGTAGGTTAAAGCTGACACCCCCACCAGCTCTGGCAAAAACAGCACAAGAATTTTGCAGCAGAGATGTGCTGAGCTCTCTCGGGACAGGCTGGCAAATATAACTTCATTTGTCTTGGCCCTGCTTGTTAGGGAAGGGGCTTAATGTAAAGTCTGATCTGAATATTCACGAACTGCAGGGGGATTAGAAAACCAGATGCAGTCTTCTCAGAAAGGGTCTCCTAGAAGGATCTGAAACCAAGCTCGTAGATTCCAACATTTTTGCACTACAGAGTGTTTCAGATTCTGAGCCTGTTATGTGTTGACACAAGTGTGTCATTCTAGGCAGGAATCTCTTGCAATTAAACAAAACACAAAGTAGCACATGAGCCAATAATTCAAGCCAAGACTGTCAGCCCTTCAGCCTGCTCGAATTATTGGATGGAAAAGAGTCCCATTACAGGGCTCAGATTGTAAATATTCTACACCTACAAGAAACACATTGTCAGTACATAAATCAGTTAGAAAACTTGCCATCAGAGTCCAAGATTTCTCAGTTAAATGCATTTACATCTCTAACAAGACTTTCCCCCGTCTTTGTCTACAGTACAAGATCCCACTCAAAGGACAGAAGGCTCTGCTCAGGTTAATGTGCTTGCTGGAGTTCTGCTGTGGGGAAGGCTCAGTAGTGTGGCATGATACAGTGACTCAGAAGGAAGTCTGGGTACAACTCAAAGCTGCTCTTGCTTTTTTTCTCATATCCCCATTTTCCAGTCAGAGATAATGACAACAAATTGTCCACAAAACACTGAAAATTCTCTGAGCAAGAAAGTTTGTCTAAATGAGATGTTAAAAAAACCCCACCAAAACACACCCACCAAAAAAACCAACCCAAACCAACAGAGTTTTGCATTTTCTTTGAAAAAGCCAGCAAAGAAACAAAAAGGTTTGGGTGCATCTGTTGTTTCCTTTGAAATCTACAGGGAATGATTTGCAAGAGGAAATCACTGCAGGAAATGTTTTCATATTTCCTGTTGATAAGGTGTAGCATTTAATTCATTCATCAGGTTGAGAGGATGGCTTATTGCTCTTGTATAACTACAAGATCCAGCCGTTTTAGTGTCCTTCAAAGACGCTACTGCTTGACTGCTTGTTTTGTTCCTCATTTTAACTGGTGTCCTTTGGCTCTTAATCTGAGAAAATTACTCCATTCTTGAGGGGACTATATGAATAATTTCACAGATTCAAGGAAAAATGCTGATGGCAGCAGCTCATCCTGACCATCTGCTGCTTCCAAGGACAGCAGTGTAAATCCCATTGTAACAAAGGTCATTTTGTAGAGCTAGTGGGTAAGCGGTGCTTGTAGGCATGGGGAAGGACTTATCCTTACCCTCTGTGGTGCTGTGCTGCAAACGTGGACATTCGAGGCTTGAGTATTAAAGGATAAAAACTGTGGTGAAGTTGTTAGTCCTGGGAGCAGCAGCTGCTCATAGCATGGTTTCCTAGCTTAGCAGAAGAGACTGTAACCTACTGAAAAAAGCTGCAAAGCACACAACCCTAGTAACTGGGTTAGTGAGGGAAACAGCTTCCTTTGTGCATTTGGAATAGATCCTCTGCTGGTGTAAACTGTGGCAGCTCATCATGACCCAAGCAGAAGTTCTGTCCCTGTATATCCCTGTGCAATACCTGTCTTCTTCTGTTCAGTGTTTATTGTTTCTACAGGGTTTAGTTCTTCATATAATGGGCTTTCTTTACTGCTCTGAAACACCTTTTGCCTTCTGTTCTGTTTAGCTGTAGCTTTTCTGCACTTGAGTCTTGATTTGTTTGATTAACCCTGCTGCTTGTGGTTTCCAGAAGTCTGGTCTGTTCAGTGGGGTTGGTGAGGCATTGTAGATAAAGCCACTTAGGTAAATGTTTCCCAGGCAGAGACTGCCTGTCTACTAGATAAGAACTACATTTAGCTCTATTACCTGCACTTGTGTTAGTAGGTGGATTAGATTTAATTTGGTCTTTTGGAGAGAGGCAGGCAAAGTGTTCTTCAGACAGAGCTGGGATTTGGTTTAAGGACAGGCTTTTAATGTGGTCTAGAAAGTGCACTGAGGCCCTATAGGAGTACTTTGTGTGTCTGGCTCCTGCCTGCAATTTTGACTGCTGACTTTAATGATCATGCTTCTAATTATGTACAGAGGTAAATTCTCAGATGAAAGAAAAGAGACTTTCATCCTCTGTCCCATTAGCTGTAGTGGGGTTTCTGTTGTGCAGAGGAGAGAGTCTGTCTAAAACCAGCACCCAACACTGACAGCCAGGGGAAGCCCTTTTTCAGGCTGCACAAGGCACCTTCCACTCCTCCACCGTGTATAGCTGATGAAAGGATGTATTGACTTCTTAACCACCTGTTTGGTGTTACAGGTTATGCTACTGATATTTAATTACATTTACTTTTAATTAGATTTCATCTGAAGAGGGGGCAGATGTGAACATTTTACCAGCATGTAGCAATGTGGCTCCTCAGTACTATGCACTGGGGAAATTGGTAACACCCACCTTTTGTGATCCGGACTGCCTTAAACAAAAGGGCAAAGTTCAGTGTCCTGCTAATGGACTTAACTGCTCCATAATTGAGACTCCAGGTACTTGGGAAACAACTTCTTTTTGCTACATAGACTTTCAAGTTTGGCTTAGTTATTCCTGTTCATCTTATCTTGGAACTGGATATTGCTAAGGCTGTGCTGTTAGCTTCCACCACAACCCAGTCCTCAAGGCTTAGCAATAGATTTTTCTGGCATCAGGACTTATTTCTATGGTTTGTGTTTCAACTTCTCCTTGAATTTTCCATTTTGGAAGGATTCTTTTCTTTTATCTTAATTTTTTTTTTTTTTTAACCTTTTGTACCTAGTAGTTACTTCTGCCTGGGGTTAAGTTTAGGCTTTGTTTCTCCCTGTAGTACTAACACTCAGTAATGGGTGCTACCTAAAGGAAAGAAGATAGAGGTTCTCTGTTATGGCATCATCCACCTTGTGTAACAACCCTTGGATTGTCTTGGCAGGAAAATGGGGTAACTATGGAAGAACACAAGGTGTGCAGTTACTGTGCTCATTTTTACACCTGGAGCATGCTTTAAGGTCAACTTGAGAACTTTGTACTTAACTGAAGCCTCACCTAACTGAGAGCTGAGAGCTTTCCTTTCTCTGCTTTAGTGTCTTGTATCTTTTTCTGCTGTACTTGCCCTGTTACCTGAGACATTGTACTGATGTGAGAGGAATATCTGTTTTTAGCACTTCTTCTCATGATTAATCCTTGCAGGTTTGGCTGTTCAGTGCTATTTTAATGATGTAGGCAACAGCTGTTTTCTCCATGTCTTATCAAATATCCTTCATGTTCTAATAATAACAAAGAAGTTTCTTCATTCTTGGCTATTCCAAATTGCCACTGAAGTCATCTCATAGCATCTTTGTGGGGACTGCAATCTAGGAATAGGTGCTTGTGGTGAGATAGTCTTTGCTTGAGGGAAAAAACCCTCAAATGTGACTGAGGATTTAGCATCCATTTAATCTTGGTTCTGTCATTACTTCTAGAGTGACATTTAGGGCTAATATTTTTAACAGCTCAGTAGTTTTAACTATCTTGTTGTTCAGTAGGAATGACAAGTATAGCACTGTGCTGTAGCATCAGATGCAGGGATGATTGAATCAGACTAATTTCTGCTTTCATTAATTCTTCTGTTGATTTTTTTTTTTCATGCTGCTGTTTAGAGATTCTTATTTTGTAATTTTCCCCCCCCTAAATATTGTTTCCTATCCATTTAGTTTCCTGTTTACAGATTCACAGATTGCATTGGGTTGGAAGGCACCCTCAAAAGTCATCTTGTCCAAGCCCCCTGCAGTCAGCAGGGACACCTCCAAGTACATCAGTCTTGCCAGGGCCATATCAAGTCTGATCTTGAATGTCTCCAGGGATGGGGCCTTAACCACATCCCTGGGCAACCTGTTCCAGTGTTTCACCACTCTCATTGTGAAGAAATTCCTCCTGATGTCCAACCTAAACTCACCCTGCTCCAGTTTCAAACCATTGCTGTTGTTTACTATCACAAAACTGACGCTGTGGTGATGCTCTAAGTTTTCGGGAGGTGTCTCCCTGCTGTTATCTGGCAAAATATGGATTCTTCACCACTGTTAAATGGTATCTGATGAGCAAGGCTACATGTGATTTAAGTTGTCCTTCAAGTGGTCCATAGGGGCCACCCTGAGTGAGAGGCCATAACATAGGTGTGTAGCAGACGTCTCATCTCCATGGTTCCAGCCAGCAGCAGGGTAGCACAAACTAGTACTCTGCTAGCAAACTAAAGCTTTAGGACAAAATCCAGTTCTGGGCCCCTCAATTTAAGGACATTGAGACTCTTGAATGTGTCCAGAGAAGGGCAAGGAGGCTGGTGAGAGGCCTTGAGCACAAGCCCTATGAGGAAAGGCTGAAGGAGCTGGGATTGTTTAGCCTGGAGAAGAGGAGGCTCACGGGAGACTTTATGGCTCTCTACAACTACCTGAAGGGTGGTTGTAGCCGGGATGGGGTTGGTCTCTTCTCCCAGGCAACCAGCACCAGAATGAGAGGACACAGTCTCAAGCTGCGCCAGGGGAAGTTTAGGCTGGAGGTGAGGAGAAAGTTCTTCACAGAGAGAGTTGTTAGCCATTGGAATGTGCTGCTCAGGGAGATGGTGGAGCCACCATCCCTAGAGGTGTTGAAGAGGGGATTGGACGTGCTACTTGGTGCCATGGTCTAATAGTCATGAGGTCTTGGGTGACAGGTTGGACTTCATGATTTTTGAGGTATTTTCCAACCTTCTTGATTGTATGATAATTCTGTGACTCATGACAGTGCTGCCTGACATATCCCAGGTTCCTTCGGACTTAGTGTTTTCACTGCTGATAATTTTTACTAGATTTTTGAATCATCACACACTTAAGATCTGACAGAGATGTTATTTTCAGTGGAGAGTCTGTCATGTTTAAGAGTTGGCATAATTATCTTGAGAAAGTTCTGAATTTGTGAAAGACTTGCTTGTTTTTAACCTTTTTACAGGCTGCATCATGCAGCAGAGGGATGGAATTTATTCTTAGGCATGGAAACTTAGTCTGTTACCAAAGTGCTTGATCAAATTCACTGTAATAAACAGCATGTTTTTGTACCTTAGCAGTCTTATCTTCTGTAGCTTTCAGAAAGCCTCTTGCAGGTGGATTTTATTCTGAGAGAACATTCTGCCATAGCTCAGCACCACTTTTCTTCATTAATCTTCTATCCATACAGCTACATACTTTTAAAATAACTTGGATATTTGGCAGCATTTGGAAGACAAAGTATTTCAGCTACTCATTATTTCAGCTACTCTCAGCTTATGAGTTAGTCGCCAAGGAATGTTGCCTGCTCTGTCTTCTGAAAAAATGAACATTTGCAAAGACTTCACGGCTTAAAAAAAAAAGAGTAGTAGCAGCCAAGGACAGTAACAGCAGAATCAGAAACCACTTAGCAAAGTTTCTTTGTCAAGGCTGATCTGAAAATTACATTTGGAAGGTAGCTATGTTGTAAAGAGCTTCAGAGGCCACTGCTAGTAAGCACAAATAGCTTTGTGCATTGAAAAGCAGGGGTCTGCTTGAAAAAAATGGCTTGAATGCCAGTCTGTGATTTGCCCAATTAAATATCTATTAAAATTTATAATGGAAATTACAATGTTGCTATGGCTACCAAAGCTCCCCTAGGTCCAGAGCTACAGTGCCTTGAACTTCAAAGAAAAATCAGTTTTTGCCAGTTCTTTCAGTGCAATCAAATAAAACTTTCAAAAGTGCTTTTAATTTATGTGCATATTTGGTGGAACTCATTGCCACAAGCAACTTGAAAAGCTGGACATAGAGACTTTCCCAAATATAGCCTGTATTTCACAACATCTTTGGATTAAATGTCCTTAAATCCTACTCTTCTGTAGGACAGAGGTGACTATTCCTTGGCTGGGAGGACAAATACAACTCACAGGGACCCACTGAATGTGGGCATAGCTCTGCCAGATGCTGCCTGTGGGTCTCTTGTGTGGGTTGGTAAGAGAACGTGCAGTCATATCACAGAGTTACATGGAATGTTAGGGGTTGGAAGGGACCTTGAAAGATCATCTCTACCCACCTTGCCTTGGAACTGGGCTTACAATTAATTTCTGCTATAAAGTACACCTTGACTAGTCAATGAGAAGGTTAAGGAGGGATGACTTTTATGGTCAAGACATGCCTTTACTGTTTCCTTAGGCCTCCTTTCCTCCTCCGGTGCTGCCACCTTCATCATCATGGCTGATTGCTGCAGAATGTTCCTGAGTCTGTTAGAAAGTATAGCCTTTTACTTGGGATGTGAACTCCCTGTTAATTTCAGATGAAATCTATACACCAGCCTTCCTGGGCTTTGTGAGGAGCTGCAGGGAAAATGTTTCTTTTAAGTCTTTGATATCCTTAGGTCCCTTTGCTCTGTTAAGAGCCTTTATCCACTTTGCATTCTCTTGAGTTGGAGTAAGAAAAATCCATAGAATTTTGTCCACAGAGGATCCGTATCCTTTTTTTGCCTGTTCAATAAGAAGGGAGCTTATTACAAATGGTTTTGAAAATAGCTGAAGCTCTCACAGGTCTGCAAGGTGCATCAAGATAATTTTTTGTGAAAACAAAATGCTTCCCTGTGCACCTTTACAAGTACACAGTTGGCTACATCCAGGGCCCATTTCTGCAAGAGCTTGCTCACCATTACCTGCATCGCAAAGTTCAATTTTCTGCTACTTTTGAATCTGTTTCCTGAATGCATTCTGAGGATTGGAAACTTCAGGTGGTGTGAATAAAGCAAGCCACCAAATTGGTTGGGTTGCCTCCCTGCCCCCTTGCTGTGCAGGTTGGCTCTTCTCTGCCTTCAGCCTGACCATTTCAATCAAGATTTTAATGGACTTCTGGGGCTTCCCAGTTTCTGTTTGAGTGGAGTCTGGCACCATTCTTCCCAGTCCATAGCAATGAAAAGCTTGATTTTAGCTTCTGATTGTACAGAAACTCAGTGACAGGTGGAAAAGAAGTGAACTGTTTGGATGAGTGCGAAAATAGTAAGAAAGAGCCATCTTTAGAAATAATTCATAACCTGCATTTTGTGTTGTCACATTAGGAAGTGCAAAGTACAGTGCAACCAGAGATCAGGCTGCTCTCATCCTTTCCATGTTTTGACAGATTGACAGTTTTAATTAAGAGTGTTTTGTTTAATTCCTTTTGCCTTTGCACCTGAGAGTGCTCGCAGGCCTCTGCAGGTTTTCAGTGCAGTCCTGGGAGGGGGGGTGGGCTAGCAGTCAGGTGGTGATGGTGGTTGAAAAATAGTTGTTGGTCATTAAAAAAACTTGAAGTATTATGAAGAATTTTAATTTTCATTCCTGGTCAGGATGTTTCCAAATCACCTCTTACACTTACATAAGTTATTATCAAGAGTTTCAACATTTCAAAACCTTGTGATAAAGCAAAAGAGTTCCATAAACCATAACAGTGGCCACTTTGCAGTAATTATGGCTAATGATCTTTTCTAAACGAAAGAAGCAGTGGTGTTTGTCTCTCAGTGTTAGGGTTTTAACAGCAGCTCTTGTAGATAAAGGTTGAGGTATTGGGCACAGGAGAAGCTCATGAAGTTTAACAACACCAAGTGCAGGCTGGGGGATGAGATGATAGAAAACAGCTGTGTAGAAAAGGACTTGGGAGTTCTGGGGGATGAGAAGCTAGGCACGAGCAGGCAGTATGCACTTGCAGCTCAGAAGGCAAATGGCACTGTGGGCTGCATCAAATACACCCCAGCAGCTGGAGAGAGGGGATTCTGCCACTTTGCTCTGGTAAGGCCTCAACTGGAGTACTGTGTTCAGCTCTGGAGTTTTCAACACAGGAAGGACATGGACCTCATGGAGCAGGTCCAGAGGAGAGCCACCAAAATGATCAGAGGGCTGGAGCACCTCTGTTATGAGGACAGGCTGAGGGAGTTGGGGTTGTTCAGCCTGGATAAGAGAAGACTCCAGGGAGACCTAATAGTGGCCTTCCAGTACCCAAAGGGGCCTATGGGAAGGGTGCAGAGGGACTGTTTGCAAAGGCCTGCAGTGATAGGACAAGGGGCAATGGTTTGAAATAAGAGCAGGTTTAGACTGGATATTAGGAATAAGTTCTTTAGCATGAGGGTGGTGGAACACTGGAACAGGTTGTCCAGGGAGATAGTTAAGGCCCCATCTCTGGAGATGCTTAAGTTGAGGCTTGACAAGGCTCTGAGCAAGGAGATCTAGTGGGGGCTGTCCCTACTGACTGCAGAAGGGTTGGACTAGATGACCTTTGGAGGTTCCTTCTAACCCAAACCATTCTATGATATAATGATCTATACAGAATAGATCTTGGGGTTTATAATGAGAACAGGATTTTGTAATCTCTGGATCCTTCAGGGAGTTCCAGGTATTATTCCTCTGTACAGTAGATGGAGACAAAGACCTAATGAAGTTTATAATGTCTCAGATTGACTCTGCTAGGTTCCTTCTGATTTCTGGTATTGCTAAATTCCTTTCTAAAATAAAGCATCAAATAATTCTGTTCCAAAAGTTGTTAACTTCTGTTTACATTGACTGCTGTAATTCTTTGGCTGGCTGCTATTGATAAATTGGTTCTTTTCAATATAAGGTCTGATTTGGAGATGGAGGAGATATCTCTGAAGCCACTTTCTTCAAGTTCAGATCTGTCTTAAGCCCAGAAATTCAGAGGTCAAAGCACGCCTGTGACTGACTTCAAGTTTGAACATATCCTGTAATTCCCAGTGGTGTAGGAGTTGGATCTCTGTGCAGGATGGAAGATTGAGGTGTGGTCTGCCTCTGTTTATAGAGTGCAGCTGTAGGTGTAGCTCTGTTTATCTAAGTTCTGTGTGTGTTTACAGGTGGGTGTCTCTGTGCTTAGAGCATGTTTGGCAGCACCCAGAATATGGTTTCAGCCTCCGCCTGAATTTAACTGGGTTGTTCTCTGTTCAGTTCCTCATCACGTACCTTTGTACGTGTGGGGTGTATTTTTAATTTCTCAGGGCTCCCTTCACTGGAGTCCTGCCAAATCTCCATCTTATGCAGAAGAGTTGTGTGTAAACTAGTTTGTTGCTCATGATCAGTATATGTCACAGAAGGTCAAAATGTGTGTTATTATTAAATACAATGCAATGAAGAGGCAAGGAGCAGTTTAGGTTTGGAGAGTAAGTGATAAAAATGTGCAAAGTCAAAGCCTGCTGCAGTATCATGTCAGTTCTGGTGAGGTGGGTGTTTTGCAGACCATATATCTGAATAAATCAAAATATCCTCCAGTAAATGTTAGTTGGAAGCCAAGAGTGACATCCAAGTGGGTGTATGGATCTTGCCGCTAGTGATGTACGGAGCCTGTCTTGCCAGTGCCTTTCAAGTATAGGCTAAGAGGAGTATTGGATTAGAAAGTCTGAACATCGTAGTGTTGCTTTAACTCTGAAGGACAGAAGCAGCATTCAGCAATTTATATGCAATGTGGTATTTTCCAGGTTTGGCTTGTTGAGCTAATCACAAGGATTGAAGAGAAATCTTGACTTGGAGAATAAATGGTGGTAGTGCTTGGGACAAGGGTTACTTTTATTGGCTTCACTTAAAGTTATGATTTGTCAGGGCTTCTTGTATGCTTCTTTAGGAGTATGATTTCATTTAAAATGTCAATATCTGTATAATAAACTGAGTGAGATCATTAACAGACAAACTATTATGCTCATTCCTCAGGCTTGTGGCACTACTCACTGTAAACCCAGCACAATGCATCTTCAACTAGGAATGCTGCCAGGGCTGAGAACTTGGGAGCAGCTCTTAATGTATCTCTCTGAATGTTGCTAGACTGAGGAAATAAGATTTTGAAGAATCCAGGGCCAAATGGGGATGGTCAAACTTATGGCTCATTCCCTGGCTGCATCTACCTGCATCTGCTCTGACCACCAGATGCTAACTGAAAGTTGTGCTCTCTAAATGAGCTGTACCCAGATTCTGTGCTCTCCTGGGCTGTTACGTGAAGCAGGGGTGTTTATATCTTTGGGATTGACTGTGTGTGACCACAGCTTCCTCACCTCCTCTCTGTGCTCCACCCATTTGCTGAGGCTTCCTTTCTGTTTTTCCTTGGCAATAAAGGACAGTATATGGGGGTCTATGTCCTCTTTTAGCCTAGAACTGTGATCTGCACTCCAAAGAGAACTTGTGACGGCTTGCACTGTATTTTGTACACCAGGGATGCTGAAGGAGAGGAGGATTTGGTGAGAAGGGAATCTGATTGTAGGCTCAGTGGTCTTGGCAGAATCCCTGTGGGTTCAGGTGTTCACAGTCCAGTCAGGTGACTGCCAGGGCAGTTGGAATGTTGCTTGGGGGGACAAAATCTCTTGAATAATCAATTTTTGTAGGGCTGTTCAATTCTAATTTGGCCAAATCTGGCTCTAATCCATCAGTTTAATTTATGGGTGAGAATAAGGGCTTTTTGTGTATTCCTTCATTCTGCCTTTGTCTTTGTGTATATTCAGTGCTTGGCCACTTTGCTGAGACTCCATGCAGGTGTAAATCTGGGGTTTTGAATGCCTGTGCACTGGAAAACGGCATTCACAAGCCAGTTAGCTGAAGGTACAGCTTTCAGTATCTGTGGCTTTCCAGTTAAAGCTGATGACCTGAAAAGACAGTCTTAGAAATTGTTGGCTGGAGCCATTCACTTCGTTCTCTCTTGTGTGCTGGTCATTGCTTGTGGAGGAGCACTGATAAAGCACTGCTCATAAGGGCCTTAACTAAACCCAGGCAAGAAATCTCTATCAAAACACTGCTTAAAATATAGAAAGTAAACCCATTTAGTTTCTTCTTCTATGTCCAAACGTAATAATACTAGATAAGAACTTCTTAAGGTCTGTGCTGTTTGGGCTTATTTTTTGTCTGTCATAGATGAAGGCAGCTTATGTACACTTACTTGTGCCTCTAAAATTAATTGCTTGAGTCTTAACAGCAATTGCAACTAAAAAGTCAAACCCCAATAGATGCAATGAGATCACATTTGTAGAATTGACACATCATTCTTTGTATTGTTAAATATTTCATAGAAAAATGTAGAACTGGATCAATATAAATGTGTATAAATTTCCCTTTTGTCCCTCTATGGATGCATATAAATAATTTATACTTTGTATTATTCATATTCTATATCAATAGCGTAATTGATGAGGAAATAAACCCTTAACAAGTCAGTATATTTGATTATCTTCTCACTTGTTTAAAAATGACCTTGGAAGTGGAAGGATAATGAATGATGTGCTGCCATTTAGTTTTATTTTTAAGGATGGCATGTGGATAATATCTGATAGGTTTGAAAAATGAAGCTGCCATAGCCACAGCCTTTAAGTGCTGATGGCTAGCGCAGAGAGGTGCAAACAGTTGCTAAGCACAGAACTAAGACAGGGGATGGACAGAGCTTGTGTTCCCAGCTAGAGTTAAATGTGGTTGTTGGCTTTGCTGTTTCTGTTGGCTTACATGTAAAGGATGCAGAGTACTTTATGAAAGGAAGAATGAAGTGTCAGAAGTGGCTGGAGGGAGACTTCTTTGAAAGTTATTGAATTTGCGAGCCAGTAAGTAAAGTGGGCATAGTGTTAACTTGGAAGGAAGGAAATTTCCTTTGTGTCATGCTTTGTTCACAAAGAGGCAAATCCTGAGAGATAGCAAGGATGAAGTGAGGCTTGATAAAATGTTCTTCTGTAGATTCAACTTCCAAGTTCCCTTGGGTTTTCATGTCCAGATACATGTAAGATTTGGCTCTGCCTTTGACAACTCTAGTTTTGCTCAAATTATTTATCAAGACTGCTTTGTAATATCTGACTCAAATGCACACAACGTCTGCCTAATATATGTGTTTTGGTAATGAAAGCCTTTGCTTGAGGTCTCTGCTGTTAAATCTTTGCTGAGGGGCAGGGAGAGGCTGCGAGTTTTTTGGCGAAGTTAATAAAATGTGTGGATTAGTGAAGTGCTGATTAGTGAGGTTCTATTGTAGACAGAAACATTCCTGCCTTAGCTGAAACCCAGATGGAAAGCTGCCCGCCTCAGATGGCAGAAAATGGTTTATGTTGCTGCTTTGCTGCAGTGTGTTGCTGAGGCTGCAGTGAAGTGAATCTTACTAATGTCTTAAAGTGTAATTAACTCTGTTGCTGGATGTAAATATTTGAGCACGGCTTATTCAGTCTCTACAGGGGCCTGTTTAAAACAATTTTTGCCAAAGAGCTCAAAGGCCAGTAGGAATGTGTGTATGTGTGTGTTAATAAACTTCTCTTTGTCCTGGACTTGATCCAGAGCTTATAGAGGGCAAATGGGAAGATCTCATCCTATCTGATGTATTTACAGTAGGGCTCAGAGTGCTTGATCAAGGCTTCATTGTACTGTCATTGTGCCTAGGGTTTAGTTTAGATATGAAACAGAGGGTAGGACATGGACACAACAGGCAAAGGGATTCAGGGTACTGGAAGGGCCGAGGGAGAAAAAACTCACAGAAAAATAGTGGACTATGTTATCCTCATGTTACCTAAAAATGACAGCTTTTTGTTCCCAAGATCAGCTGAAATGCACTAATGTTGGTCAAAACAAAACTCTCAGGGAAATACAGTTACATTTTATTGCAATTGTGTTTTTTTGGGTTTAAAAGTAGTGCCTTCTGCCACGTGTTTCGTCTGCTTGTTAAACAGAAAATCCTCATTTCTGAGACCTGAAATATTTATTTCAGAAATGGAGTGTGTTTCCTGTAGGAAGAAAAATTGTTTCCAGGGCATTTCATGTTCTGTTCTTTGGGACTGCATAGAAATGTATCACGACTTTGAGCATGTTGGCCATACCCTGCTAGTAGGGAGCTGGAGACAGGGAGCCGGGACACAGGGAAGGCAGATTATCTTCCTCAGGTTTATTTTATGTCTCATTTCAGAACACTCACACCAAAAATATTTTGCATGTTGGGTCCATCTGCCTTTCTTCCAACCTAGCCCTCAATCTATTGCTCTTGGCCTCATCTTGTACATTCTCATCTTTCAAAACCTAGAAAATGCAAGAGTTTGCCTGATGCTTCCAGCCCCATATGTTCCTCTCAAGTAGTGGTGCAAATTGGTTAGCTCTTTAATATTGCTGTTTTCTGTCAGCTTCCTGTGTCTTACATCTGTCTGCAGCTCTAGGGAAGAGAGAAGTCCCAGGCATCTGTGGGTAGCATGGCTGGAGGTGCTGTGCAATTGAGGAAGCTTCTGGCAGAGCCTGGGCTGTGGAGGCTGGCCAAGGTCACTTGTTATTGCAGGTTGTAGGAGTCAATTCCTCTGTGCTAGGTGGCTGCATGACCAGCAAGTTGACACTGAAGCAACTAGCCAGAACTTAGCAGTGCTGGGGAAGGTTATGTACTGATCAGTCCTCTATGCTTCATTCTTGCCTCTTATTCTAATATTTTTCTTCTCTATTTTTATCTCTGTGATGTGATCTGAAAACATTTACAATTGATACACTCATACAGTCAGTTGGGAGAACCTTTCCTGTGACTGAAACATGGAGATGTGTTCATTGCCAAGAGTGGAGACAGAGTTGTACAGAGCAGTGCAGTGGGAGAGGGTGGCAGTTCAGACAAATATTGCCACTTCCATCATTTGTAGACGTGGCCCTTCAGGACATGGTTCACTTGCCATGGTGGTGTTAGGTCAATGGTTGACTCAATGATCTTAGAGGTCTTTCTCAACCAAAACAATTCTGTGACCCCTGTGCTGCCTGATGCAGGACAACACAGAGCCCAGCATCACCTAAATCCATTGACAGCTGCAATCTTTCACACAGGGCTCACTTTTTGACTGTGCAAATCTGTCCATTTTCTGCCCAGTCTGTGCATTTTCTCCTCTCTTACAAGGAAATATCACAAAGGACACTGGTGAATATGTGCAGGTAGGGTCTGCACTTTGTGAGAGTTCAGTGAAAAACTATATGGTATTGAGGGTTGCACTTCTGTATGCTATAAAATGGAGCATTCGGGACTCTGCAACTTGCAGTGCGATTTGATTCTGAATTAAATTCTGAATTAAATTAAGTTCTGAATTAAAAACCCCAGCAGTCTAACAGGGTATTAAAGTAAATTCAAATTTAATGTATGTTTAGGCTTCTTTCCTCAGCTAAATGATGAAAAGGGCCTGTTTTCTAGAAAAGGGGACCTGGTCTTTTGAATTTTCAGCTCTTATAAGGTTGCAGTTTTTTCTTTTCTCATGAAATTGCATTTCTGAATCTGCATGAAAAATGGCAGAGGAGCTGTACATGTATCAGCTTTTGCTGGCAAACTACTTTTTCTTTTAAATGACATTTTCTAACTTACTCCTGCATGGGTGTGAATCTTTTTCAATCATACTGGTCTGGCAGCAGTTTTGTCAGAGTTAAATCTTAATCTGTGTTTTCAGATAATGAAAAACTTGTTCCTTGCTTTGATTAAAGAAGTGTTGCCTCTTCCTCTCTGACATGCCCTTGCTGTCATGCCAAGAAGAGTGGAAAACCACTGATGTCTGTGCCCAGCAGTTAACTACAGAGCATGACAATGGGTCTAAAGATTCACTCATTCGTAAACAAGAATCTTGGGGAGGCTGTGAAGCCTCACCTGTCTGAAGTTTTGCTTGTGCTTGGGCATGCTCTTGCCTCAGCTGCTGGTGCATGTGGGGTGTAGAGCTGCTGATCTTGAAGCAGAGGGTAAGTCAGTTGAAAGAGTTCATGCCACAGCCTGACCTGTGTTATTACCCTATAGCTGGGAATCTCAGCCATGAGCAGCTGAGTTACTGTTCTCAGCTGCAAGTTGGGCCACAGGTAGATTTATACCTAACCTCTGAGAAGAAAATTTTCATTCAGTATTTTCTACCCTTAGTTTCAGGAGATGCTTTGGAAAGAGATTTCTGAGGAGTACTCAGGATGGCCAGGTAGTTGACATTGCTGTTTTCCATCTGAGCCCTTCTTCATGTAGTGCAAATGGGTCTTCTCCATCTTCTCAAGGAGATGAAACATTCATTTCAAATGACTTGTCAGCTTTAAAGAATTTGTGGTGCAAGTCATCTTTCTGCTCAGGCTGAACTCCAGCTTCCTACTTCTACCTATTTTTAAATGATTTTGCAGTTCTAACTGTGTTGATGACCCTCACATCCTGTTGTGAACTGCTGTGAAACTCCCTTTCATAGGAGGCTGCAATTCAACCTTTGTCAGGTCCTGCAGAGTTTTATAAAATGCTTTGGATTGGTGCAGCTGTGTAAACTGGGATTTTTGCCTCTGCATCTTAACAGAGTTTCTTATTTATTGCTAATTCTGGGCACATACATAAATATAGCTTTGCTTTTAGTGAGGTGTGGACTGTGGATTTCAGATTGACAGAGGTTTCTCTCCCGGCCTCTCAAGGTCCTGTAGTTCTGTAAACAACTCAATTTCAGGCTAAACTTCTCTGTAAAATGAAAATAAATGAAACCAGTTTCCCACCTGGTTTTGTTTATGATGTTTGTTGAATTTCCCAGGAGGTTGTACATAGCTGGTCAGAAATACACTCTCAGGTGGGGGAGTCTTGTCCATTAAGATTTTTTTTTTTCTTTCTTTTCCCCTTTGAGGCTGTGGGGGAAGGGGAAGCTGATGAGAGAGAGATGCTGTGACTGGCAGGGAGAAGATTTACCTCTCTTTCATGACAGCTCACATTTTCTTCTATGTTCTTCCAAAACTGTGTTCAAAGTTCCTCTGTTTTGGCCTTATCAAGATTTGGTAGCTTGAGAAGGGCTCACCCATCATGGAAGATGCCAAATGCTTTCAAATTCACTGATCTCAGTAGAACATGAGGGAGCCCAGCTATCAGCACTAGCATTTCAGTTCTTAAACATTTTCAGGCTTTAAAATGGGCTATTAATCTTGGCTGTGGCAAAGCATCCAAAGAGAGCAGCAGTGTGTGATATGTCCCATGAAGTGCAACTTCCAGGAATCCTTTTTTCATGTGTAGAGCTCGTCAGGGCTCGTGTTCTGTTTGCATTTAGCCTAATGATGTGTTATTTAAAGTATATTTCAAAACCTGCTTTTGTTTGCATGCAGCCTGGGCTAAAGTGATTGCCTTACATTAAGATACAGCTGGACCCTCAGGTCTGTAGGAGTTTGATGCTTTTATAAGCAATAAACAACATGAAAGGTTAGAGCAAAAATCTCCCTCTTTATACTGTAATTTCATCTCTTTGCATGCACCAACTTGCATTCCTTGTCAGTCTACCTTCATTAAAAATACTATCACTACTTTTAGGTGAGAAAATGGCAAGAACTTAGTGTCCTTTGATCAGTGTTTTCTAGCAAACCTAAACAAGAAGAAACCTTATGGAGCCTGGTCAGTGCACGACCCCGTAATAACAAAGGGATGTGCCATGAAATGTGCACAGGGAGGTTGTTTCTCAGAGCAGCAGATTGCACTTTCAGATGAAGTGAAGGTTTCAGCAATGTGATAATACTGAAAATTGTGCCTTTTAGTGCACTGCACATTCCCAGTCTGTGTGGGGCAAATCTGGCAGCTGTTGTGATGTGCTGCTTTGGCAGAAGTGCAGTTGCTGTGCATTTACTTATCTTCAGGCTTGTGCCAAGGATTAACCTATAGGTTAAGGCCAAAGGGGCCTGGTCTGTGGCCCATTAAAGTGAGCAGGGAGACTTGCACCAACTTCAGCAGCTCTTGGCTCAGAGCTGAGAGTCATGATCTGAATGCAGTTCTTAGTCTGTCTTGGGCTTTCAGCATGACCTCGAGGAATGTCACTTTGCTCTTGCTTCACTTGGCTTTGGGCAAAGCTGTTACTCTCTCTGTGCTTCACCAAGAAAAGGAGGCTTAAAAAATCATTAGTATTTCAAAAGCATTCCTTCTAGAGAGGGGGGCTGGAGAGGCAGGGCAGTAAATCCTGCTCTATTGGAGCTGTCCAAATATTATTGCTTGTATTGAAAGAAAGCTCATAAATGAAGGCTGGTGTTCAGAAGTCAGCACAGCCCAAGAGCCATCACAGCACCACTAATCTGATGAAACGTGGGGCTTGTCTGCTGACTTAGTGTGCTTGCACACAAACACAAGGGATGAGCTTCACACTTCTAATTTAACTCTTGTGTCTCTGTTTTATGGATAATCTCTTCACTCTTTTTAAGTGGTGCTGCATTTTGTTCAGAAAGGGTCTAGATTACATAACCCTGGGAAGCATTTTTTAGAGGCTAGTCCCTGTAAAAGCCCCTATTTCCCAGTCTTTGTTCAGTGAAAAGGCAGTTTGCCTGTCCTCTAGATATATAAAGTGCTATATATATGTGTGTGTAATTGGGAGCAATTAAAGCTTTCATTGACTTGATTTAGAAACTGTTAAAGGTGTGCAGAGTGTTTTCATCAGATACTCTTGGTCTTTGGCTCAAGCCCTTCCCTGGTTAGGTACTTTCCAAGGTGGTTTTCTATGGGAAGATCTTATTCATATCTATTGCAACCTGCGTTTTTCTTTTAGCTTTTCAGCTGCAAATTCAAAGCAGAAATTAATAGAAAATTACAGCAGGATGAAGTGAATTTGTTGGTACAAAATATTTATATATTTTCATCTGAAGTCTGTGCACAGCTTTATATCCTCCACAAAATGAAAGCAAAGTAGAAAGCTTCAGGTTCTTTTGGCAAATTTTGGAATAATTTACTTCTGATCAATTTGGCATTTCAGGCTTGGAGCAGCCATGTTTGTAGCTGCTCCTACTGGTTAAGCCTCTTCTATATAAAAATATTATTATTGCTTTAAAAATCAATATTAAGTGCTCCACTCTGTTCTTAATTGGACTTACCTGTAAGTCAATATAGAATCAATAATGTTGGAAAAGACTTCAGAGATTGAGTCCAACCTGTCACCTAACACCTCCTGACTGACTAAGCCATGGCTTCAAGTGCCACATCCAATCCCCTCTTGAATACCTCCAGGGATGGTGACTCCACCATGTCCCTGGGCAGGACATTCCAGTGGCCAACAACTCTTTCTGTGAAGAACTTTCTCCTCACCTCGAGCCTAAACCTCCCCTGGCACAGCTTGAGACTGTGTCCTCTCCTTCTGATGCTGGTTGCCTGGGAGAAGAGACCAACCCTCACCTGTCTACAACCTCCCTTCAGGTAGTCGTAGAGAGCGATAAAGTCTCCCCCGAGCCTCCTCTTCTCCAGGCTAAACAAGCCCACCTCCCTTAGTCTCTCCTCGCAGGGAGACAGATTTCTGTTCAGAGCAGCTTCATATTAGCATGCTTGCTATGCAGGGAAAGGTGAAAAGAGCTCCTTCCCTTTGGAATTCTCCAGACTCAGTTCTACAGGTCTGCCTCATGGCTAAATGCATTTTGTATCTCATCTGTTCTGCTACAAATCAGGGCTCTGGAGGTCTCCTGGTCTTTGGAGGAGGAGGAAGAAGGTCTTGAGAGTCCAGGTTAATTACTGGGGAGCATTACTCCATAAAATGAGATAATTGCATGCCTGAAACAGTCTGTAGGCAAGTACTTCAGTTTCTGCAACAGAATCCAAGCTTCCCTAAACACCCTTTGGTGCCTGAAACCAGCTTGGCGTGCTTTTGAGCATCCTGACTGATATGCTCTGGGACTCCTCCTGAGCTTTTCAAACGCCAAATCATTCTAGAAAGCGATTCAAGAGGGTCAGAATTCTTAAAAACCACCCCAAAAAACCAATCCAAAGCAAAAACAAACAAACAAAACCCCAAATAAACAAATCAACCCCACAAACAAACTCAAACAAAACAGCACTACCAAGGAGATCTGAAATAAGATCAATAGTTGGTCAGCTGGACTTGTAAAGATGAATGTCTCAGCCCTACTTTCATACCCAGGACAGGCTGCAGGACAGAGAACAGCATTTAACCAGGTGTTTGACCTGTGGTGTGTAATCATTTTGCACTGAGACCACTTAAAGTTGAAATGTGCAATAACAAATTGAAGAGCACTCCTTTGGAAGTTGCAGTGTAGTAATGGGAGTTGGGATTTATAAGCCCTGCCAAATTCAATAAACTTGTGTTACAGCCTTTTAAAATTGTTATATCGAACACTGCTTATACAGAGCCATCTTCCTTCTATTCTTTTGTAATTTATTCAGTGTTTTCTTAACTGACCCTTCAGCAGAACAGTAAAAATGCCACTGAGTAAACTTTGTTTAATGGTCACCAATTTTTGTCTGTGTTACAATAATGTCTGTGGGAAGAAACAATTACCTTGTGATTTGCTGTCAGAGCTGTAAGTGCCTTTTCTTTCCAGTTCATTTAGAAGGGACATCGCTTTCAAGCTTCCCCTTGTTCTCTTTGTGGGGTTGTTTCTTCTTCTGCACATTTGGGTTCCACATTAGAAAGTAGTGGTTCAGTCCCGAAACCAGGATTCATTAACAGAGCCTCTGCTGTCCTCTCTGCAGTGCTGGTCTTCAGTGGTGCCTTTTCAAAAGAGCTTAGGCTGGTTGCTCAGACTTCTACTGAAACCCTCCAAGGCAAAGCAGACCTCCTAATGTCAGCTGTTTGTGCTGATTTTCTGCTGGATTTGCTGTATAAACCAACACCAATTGCTGGTTTTGTCAAGAAAGACATTGAGCTGCTGGAGATGAGAAGCTACACTAACCCCAGCAAGTCAAGGTGTTGCCAATCTGAAGATCAGGCTGCTGAGCAGCTCCAGGTTATGAGTAGCCTAAAACCTTTCCATTGGGCTCTACTAGAGGTGTTGGGGTGTTGTCAGAGTAGTTGGCTCCATATATCACATTTCTCTTCTCACCTGCCAGATTTCTGTTGCCAGTCTCAGATTTGGAATTCATGAATGGTTGTGCGCTCTTCTCCAGCACGCTGGCTATTAACCACTGTGGGGATTAAGCAGCTACCAGTCTGGAGGCAGCATCATGTTCATAACAAATTGCTTCCTTATAGCCCACCTGCTGCTTTCAGTAATTTGAAAGCACAGTAAGTTAGATCTCAAACGTTGTGTTTTGGAAGATGATGGGAGTTTAAATAAAAGGTTTCAAATCACTAGGCCTCAAATAGCTACCTAGAGAGGCAGTGTTGAGCATCTGGATTCTTACTGAATTACTGTAAGTCTCTTAATCAGCAAGGGAGCCCCTAAACTGAATGGCTGGTGGGAGTGAAACCTGATGCTAAATGGACAGCAATGTAAGGAAGCTTTGTGAGCAGCTCCCAGAGGAATGGGATGAATAAGCACATCTTTGGGGAAAGAAAACCAAAGTTGCTTTTTAGGATAGGAAAGCACATTCCCTGCAATGTGTTAGCTTTTTGTTGTTGTTTTGGTGAGTTTGTTTTCCTCGTGTGGTTTTTGAATGCCTCCAGACCACATCTTTTGGTGCTATAAATTAATACAGTTCCTTTGAGTTGTGGTGATTTACTCCAGCTGAGGATCTGCTGTGTGAGTCTGTTTTTACATGCTGGAGTTAGCAAGTTCAAGCCCAGGTTTTGTGTATTTCATGCATGCACAATATATTAATCACAGCAATGATGTGTACAAAGTATGTGCGAATGTTTTTCCACAGGCAGCTCTCAGAAGCCCTGCCTCTGCCATGTAACGTTCCCCCTGTGTCTTCCCTCAGTTGTGCAGGTTTTATGCCACAGGAAATCTGGAGCTTCTTTGCTGTGCCATATTGTAGTTCTTCCTCTCTAGCAAAGCTTGCGATGTGTTACCTTGCCTCATTTAACAGCCTGACTCCAGGAGGTGCTAATTTCTGGGTAGCTTCCATTGACTTTGGAGTAGGAACAATGGAATCTCTTCAGATAAAGCACACAAGGAACCTTACAGCCTGGCAGGTGGAAAGACCTGAAGAGAAGAACTGGAGCTGCCAAATGCACGTTTGGCTTTCTAGAAATGGTCCATAGTGGGGTATTTGTTTCAGTTCTGGTACTTGAAGAATTTTGAAGTAATGTGGCTGAATATGAGCCTTCCTGCTATCTGCATGCTTGCATGGATCAGCAGTGCAGGCAGCTGCATGTTTGCAGAGATGGCTGTGGCCTCCATGCTGCTGTGCTGGCTGATTTCACTCTTATAGGGGCTGCTGGATGATGTGTGCAAATGCAGCACTTGGATCTGCCCTAGGGAAATAATGCAAACAAATTTAGCTGCCCTGTGAAAAAGACACACTTTGCTTTTTGGTGAGGATAGAGTCATGCTTTGCATTTGTGCACTGCTCTGTGTGCTGTCTTTCAATTGATTTTTCTTCTCTGAGCTGGCCCTGATAGTTAACAGGTTAATGTTTTTATTCCATATGGACAAAAAAAGCATGAAATCTAAGTCCAAATACATAAGAGGAGTTTTTTGAAGTATGAGGAGGAGTTTATGCTTTCTCTGTTCAATCAGTGACAGGAATAACATGAGCTGAAATCCCTGTGGTTACTGAGAACTGCATTTAGCCTGTGATTTATCAGAGAATCATTAAGATTGGAAAAGACCTATGGTTTCTATAAATTTCTTTACAATATGATGAAAAATTAAGCCAGGAATACTTCAGCCAGATTAGATCAGCCTTTTGAAGGTTTGTGTTTGCAAGGACTGATGGTTCAATCTCTTTGCAAACAAATCTCAGTAACTTCATTTCTAACGCAGCAAAGTTCAGTGGCATTGCCTGCAATCCCAGTCACTGTGTGTCACTTAACTGGGGAAGTTCTGAGCTTGTCCTTTCTTTTTACTAAAGCCCTTATGATTATGCTCAAAAAGAAGCCTAATACCATTGTGTAAATAGTCTTTTCTTCCTGTCCTGGGTAAATATTCTTCCTGCCATCTCATTGCCACCTCAATCATCGGTTCTTGGAATTTCCTAACCCTGGCTATGAGACTGCAGCTGCCGTTAATAAACTTCAATTTCTTGCTCTTGCAGATCTCTGAAGAGCTGAGTCGTGTGTTTGTTCCTCGAGCTGTCTGATATCTATTTAAAAAGGTAGGAGTTTTGCTTCTTCTAACCAAAGCTGTTTGAAGCTGGGCAAGGCTATTTAATACCGAAGTTACACTTCTTGATATTAAAAGTACAGCTGTGCTTGTCCCCTGTCTAGCACGAGTGAGTGGCTCTGCCCTCCCGTGGAGAGCAGGGGAACTCAGCTGCCTGCTCCCAGCACCGTGGATGTGCAAGAAACGTTGTTTCCAGTCAAGAGTCGAATTTATGGAGCAGGAAGATCTGAATCCTGGGTTTCTCTGGTGTTAAGCACTTCTTCCCTGTAGTACGAAGCATCAAAACAACCCTGTGGTTTGCTAGATCAGGTTCCTTTCTGAAGTCTTACTCCTGGTTTTGTTTCCTTTTATCTATTGTGTGCTTCTCTATCTCCTGCAAGGCAGGGACATGCTATCATTTTCTCAGAGACACTGCACAGTCCTGGGACATTTAACCCTCTTTGGGAGAGCTGATGTTCCACTGTGTGTGTGTTGCTGTTTAGATGCACTTGAGTGTGATGTGAGATGTGCTAGGGTACCAAAGTGTGGTCTGCTCACGGCAGTGTATCAATACGATTTGATTTTTACTTCTGATCAGCCCTTTGAACCAGTCTCCACCTGCCCTTGCTTTTGTGTGATCAATGATACTCTCTTTATTTCTCTACTTCTCCTCTCCCATCCTTGACAACTTTTTGGAAGGTGCTGAGGAAACTTTGAGTCAAGCTTTTATTTCCCTGGAAGGGAAAGCCATGATTAAAAATAGCATTAGATGATGTACTCAGGTGAGCAGCACCATCCAGCTACTGCTGTCCATCCAGTGAGCAGGGATGTACAGGTTTTTTTCCATCATCTTTCCAAGCTTCCTCCAAAAGATCCAAGCCTGCTGACTGGAGCAGAAGCCTGACCTGCCGGCAGCAATGCCAAGCAACGCCGGCAATGTGTTCCACACAAGGGTGTGCTAACCTTGGCATTCTTCCCCAGCTACATCACTCCCACAAAAACAACCCTCTCCCCTCTCCAATGCAGACCTCAGCAGAGAGCTTGGTTTGCAAGCTCTGATTTGATCAAACAACGCCCAGCAGAAGATGAAATGGAGTTGCGGCTTTGCAGCTTTAAAATGTGTCCACTTCCTTTCAAGCCACATAAATCAGGCGTGGTGGAGTCTTCCTGCTTAGAGGTGCTCTAGTTGCATGTGATAAATTTGGCATGGCAGGAAGAAGGCTCTGTGTCAGAGTGTCATTAGGTTTGATAATTCACAGATCAGACTTAACAGAAATATTTATTGCCTGGATTTACTTGTCATGAAATTGCCTTAAAATATAGGTAAAAAAAAAATGAAAGAAAAAGCATTATTGCATTAACAGAATAAAAAGCCTTTTGGATTTCCTATTTTATAACTTTTATTTATGTAGAGAGAGTCAGTTTCTTTTAAATGAATTTACACATAAATCAACCTTAACCCAGGAGGATGCTCTTGAGAATTCCTCCTTGTGGAACTGGATTTAAGTGACTTGGAAGAGGCTGTTCATAGTCACAGTGTCACTTCTCATTGGGCTGGTGGCTCTTTGTGTGAAAAAGAATCTCAATAAGAGATTCAACAATAATTAGGAGAGAGTCATCCTAAGCAAAAGAATTTGGTTTAGCGGCCCTTCAGTGTCAGTGGGGTGGTAGATACAAACATAGCATTGTTGAGTGAGCACATGAAGTGCTACATTAATACATGGGAAAGGGCTAGAACTGTCCATTCAACTGCAGGAAAGTTGACTCCTCACCTGGCAGGTGCCCACCTTAAGAACCCTGATAGGAGACAGAGATAATACTTCAAATTGTCCCTGTTGAAGAGGGTTGCATCTCCGGCAGGAGCCATCTCTCCCAGTACAGTAGTGCAGAGGTGTGTGGTGCTTCCTTGGGGAGCCACAGGGCAGTGCCAGGCTGGCATGATATCACCTTACCCAATTGCTTCAGCCTCTGTGGAGCTGCATGTGCTGCATCTTGATGGGAAGCTTGGATGACATTTGTGTTTCTCCTTGGCATGGCAGAGTGCTTTGAGGTATACCAGATTAAAACTGCTGCAGGCTGTCAAGTGCTTTTTCTTCATCTGTGTGATAATGACAATGATGATTTATCTCCTGTGCAGCTCTGTCTCTTATGGTAAATCTGGTGAATAATATGATCTTATTTCCCTTTGTTCTGCTCAGGCTGGAAACACAGACAGCCAAGGGACTGCTAAAAGGCACTGCTTACCTCAGGCACTTTTGCTGGTCTTTTTTTTCCCCCATCAGGCCATTTTCTCATTGTTCTAGAGGCTTTTCCTAGGCATTTCTTTGGCCACAGGGTTTAACTGTTTTGCCATTTCAGCATCTAAGGTTTTAATTAAGGTTCTTCTTACTCTCTTAGCTTTACTTTCAATTTTTCTATTATTTTGTTTTCAACATCAGTGAACTATTCCAGCAGAAATACCGAGCCAAATTCCTTGCTGATATAAAACAGAGTTGAGGAGCTTTATAATGGCAATGAGCTGGCTCACTTGATCTTACCTGTCTGTGTCAAAACCACAGACTTCTTAAAGAGTGAACTGGGAAATGAGGCCCAGGAGGGGCCGATGAGTTGCTAAGGTTACACACAAAGATGCTGGTATAGCAAGGAATAAAACCAGTGCATATGTTTGTCCTCTCCAGCCTCCTGTGATGCTTACAAGATGATAATTAACTCTGCAGTTTTTTCAGCTGAGGAAAGTCTCAAAAGACCTTTCTAAGTAGAGAAGTGCCTTACAGGGTTGCAGCAGAAATTATTTTCCCCTGTTTTATGAGGACTCAATAGGTGAAGGGCTTGATCTACTGTTTCTTACTTCAGACTTTTCCTAGGCTCAGGTGGTTGATCTGTGGTGGAACCAAAACCCTGGGACTCACTGACACAGTACAGAGGATCAGAGTGTATGCTTGCCATGCACCTCATTAGCAGAGAGGTAGCAGTGCTCGCAGTCTTTCAGTCCTGGCAACCTAGGATCTTGTTCCTGTGAGTGCCCTTCCTGGCAGTGCTCTTCAGAGCAAGACAGGGAACTGGGAGAATGAAGTTGCCAGCTAACAGATTTGTATTCTCAAAACTTGCAGGTGGAGTATTGGCACATCTCCTCTGCACCTTTCCTGACTGAACTGGGGTTAGTTCAGGTGCTTCTCATGTGTGTCTTGTTTTGCTAAAGTCAGTCCTGGGTTGTCTTGCAGTACACATGACTTGCTTTTCTTGTTTGCTGTTTTTTTTTTTTGTCCCTCCCTGCTTTGTCCATCCACATTCAGCCATTTACATATCATCCCTTAGAAACCTGAGCATCTCCACCCTGAGGAAAGGGGGGGAGGGGAGGGGGGAAGAGAAGAAGAAAGGAAAAAAAAAGCTTGTAGTGAGCCAAAACTTACTCATCCTCTCCTGTTTTTCAGCCTTCTAAGAAAAATATATATGGTCTAATAACAATTCCCAAGTGACCCATGAGCTGGGCCTAGCTGTGGTAATCAGAGCCTCAATTCTGGAGGCTGGCTGTCAGGGATGGTTGTTACAACAATTGATGCAGCAGATATCTGTCTGAGCCCTGCCTTTTGCAGGGAAGGGAGCACTCATTTGTATACAGAACATGGGAACAGGAGAGAATCCGTAAGTCTGTTGCTCTTGTGGTATTTCATTCAACCAACACACTTTGAACTGGCACAGCTCTGCACAAAGTGCTGCTTTGGCAGCTGGAGGAAGAAGTGCTTCCCTGCAGAGGGTGTGATGCCCCTGCTATTCCCTGGGCTGTGGCAGGGTGGCATGGGGGAGTTGGACTTGATCTTTCAAGGGCCCTTCCAACCTCTAATGTTCTGCGATTTGCATTCTGTGAAGTTAGTGAGAGACAAAGATAATTTTTGGTTGTATAATTAGAGCTGTTTCAAATATAAGTATAACACACACACACCCCCCCTGGCTTTCAGAGAGGGATTTTTGTGATGCTATTGGAAACAATTCATACTTCTAACTCGTCCACAAAGATTGTGCTTCTGGCACTACAGAATTCCCAACAACTATCAGTCTCTCGAGTCAAACACGCAGAGGCCATCATGAGGTTGAAAAGCACACAAACAAACTATTGTTAAAATTTGCTGATGCTGCTGGCAGTGCCAAGGGGGCATCTTGTTGTTCTTTGCTCATATGACTTAAAGTAATGAGAACTCGAAATGAAACAAATTAGGAGGCATACCCTGTGAAAGCACCAAGCCTTCCCCCCAGTGCTGTACTGCATTCACATGTGAACACAATGGGGCCTGTCGCTGGACAGGCAAATGCCTTCAAATTGCTTTGCTGTTAGTAGAAAGGGAGTATAATGATAGCATCAAAGGAGCTGAGTAGGGGAACAAAGATACTTTTGGAAAAAAAACTGAGGCCCACAATGATATTTATGATTTAAATATTAAAGTCCCAATTGTATAACCACACATGATCTCCTTTTCTCAATAAGTTATCACCACACTCAGCTCACTCATCTGACAATAAATTGGAAGGGGCATCATCCTGTGCAGCTGGGTAATTTTTCCCTCTTCCAAATATATTAGGCTGTTTAAATGAGGCTACATTTTTGTGAACAATGTGTGTATCCATATAACATGAATCACACTCATTCTTCTCATGCCTTTATTTAACACCTCGTTTGCTCAGCTTTTGAAATGTAAGAGTGTATCTTTGCTTATTCTTGGTGGAAAATTTGGTATACAAAGAGTCCTCTATACTCTGTCAATAAAATAATTGAAACATCTGTCTGAAGGCCTTCAGTATGTCAGAAAATCAAGTGTATGAAGCATCAGATTTCCTTTTTTTTTTTTTTTTTAAGACAATTGAACTCTTTAATAAAAACAAAAGGATGAAAAAACTCTGGCAGAAACAAGTTATGCTGGTTTCACTTGTAAGTGGAGGTACACCAAAGTAGCATTGCCTCTACTCTATGGGTGACCAACCTGTTACAAACATGCAGGTATGAATACAGCAGCTGATTTGCCCTCAAACATCAACAGCTGCAGCTACCATCAAAGGTTTTGGAGACTGGAATGTTTTGGGTGCCCCGTGGTGTGATGCTTTGCAGCGGGTGGAGCTGGCAGGACCTCCCAGCAAAGTGGAGACATGTATGGGTAAAGCTGGAGGGACTGCGGTGATGAAGTGGAAAGGTTGGAGTTGAGCTCCTTGGGCTTTTGGAGAAGGCAGAGGGATGTGTGCCTCTTCCTGTCTAAACCATCTGTGATGTGGTGCTTGTGTGGGCATGAAAGTGTTTAGATGATTTTTTTCAGTGGCACAGTAGCTGTGTTCTGTCCTGGGGGGGTAGTTCCCATGGCACAGATGTCATTCTCTGCCCATGATGCAGGGCGTTGCCATGCAGCATCCTGCTGGCACAGCCTCGGCAAGCAATGCCGCTGGGCGCTCCCTTCTTGGCTTTACTGCCAGGGCATCTGAGCACATCAGAGCCAGAACTTCTAGCATGTCTGCAGCACTGGGAAGAGGGCTTAATCTGTTTTGTTACTTGATGGGGAAGTAGGGCACAGATATTAGGGAATATTTTGTGGATCACTCACAGCCGATCTGTGTTACCCTCAGGACCTGGGCCAGTGTTTAGCATTTGTACCTGAGCCTTCAAATGGGCACTCAGCCCTTGGACTGGGCTACCCTATGCACACTGCCTGTGAAGCTGAATTAATCTCCTTACAAAGTGCTTGGTTTTGAATTTGTTTCATGGGCTTCACTGTATTTTCTTTAAATCCAGAGCTGCATAGGTCCTACTGAGATGTTTTGCCTACTTGCAAAGACATTGAATCTGAAATTGCTTGCATGGCTGACATACATTTTGATTCCTTTTCCTTATTTTTGTTGTCAGTGTTGTATTTTTCCAGCCTGACTGATTTTAGTCCTCTGTTCCTATCACAACATGCATGGTGTGAGTATTGGACAGAGCAACCTGACTATTTCAAGCTTCAGTCTGGCTTCCTTTTTTTGTCCTTTTAAACCACAGTACTAGAGACTGGTAGCCATGGTAACTTCCTTATCTGTGTTGGGAAATAAATACTAAAAATTGCCTTTTTTTTTTTTTTTTTGCTATTTATATATAAAAATGTAGAGGCAAATAAAACCTGTAGTATGTGACTCACTTCATATTTTAAAGTCTCCACTACTTCTGTTAAATGTGGAACCAAATCATCTGAGGAAATTAAAACAAACTGCTCCTTTCCAAGGGATTCCATGGCAAGGTGCATAGGGGGGCTGTGGGTTCAGCCTGCACTCAACACCCATTGGTTTGTGTACCCCAAAGAGGTGAGAGTGACTCCTGAGAACTGTGCTGTGGGCTGGGCATAAGTGATGGAAGCACTCCAAAAGGAGCCAGGTCTGGCAGAAGGCTTAAACTGAGCTTTTCTGGTTTCCATGTCTCTGTTACTCAGACTTTATCCCATAGAAGGGTCTGTGTTTTCCATACCTTTATATTAGGTCTTTGCTTTAGAATAGGCTGGGAAATACACCTACTCCCAGTTAATTTAAACCTTTCCAAGGTGGAATCGTTGCAGGTCTAGAAATCTTTGTTTAATTACTGTACTGTGATATCCTGAGACTAGTGCATAATTCAGTGATACCTTCCTTGTAAAGCAAATCGATGTTTTCATTTAAATTCCCACATAAACCTGCAAATTGCTTCCAAAACCCTTTTCTCTGTATTCATTATACGTGATCCATGGCTGCAAAAACCTCTCCACTTCTACTGCCTGGGTGCCATGGATGGTTTTTAATGCTCACGTGCCTTCAGTTCCTCATTGCCACTTATTCTGAAGACTACTGGGAAAGTGACTCAGTCTCAAGGCATATCTCATCTGAGATCTTAATTTATTTTCCAGTACCTGGGCTCCAGCTGTGGCCAAATTTGCTTGCCTGCTTTGTGTAAGCAATGCTCTTTATAGCATATCCTTCAGGTGAATTCATTCTCCTCAACCTGCCTAGCTGGGGTGAGAGAAGGTTTTGTTGGGAGAGGTGATACCTTTGATTAGTCCCACTGACTTAATTATTAGGAGAAGACGCAGGTTTCTGACCTCTACCACATTTATGTCTCACTGTTTAATGTGTGGTTTTTTTAATTCATTGCTGTCAGTTTCTGTGAGAGAAGTGGGAAGCTGAGCCTTTGGCTGATGACATGTGAATGGCTGGAGTTGGCAATACTGCAGTTTAAATTCAGCTGTTTCATTTTATGCATGTTATTGGGTTTCTCTGCTTGGACTGAATAAATGTAACTCTTAGGATTTCAGTGAAAATGCTTTTGCATGTGAATCCTTTGGGTATATGCCAACATACGATTGAAACGTTCTTGTTTACAATGTTCCTACTTGCATCTTTGTTTGCGAGAAAAGTCGCGGAGAGCAACTGCGAAACAAACCATGTGGACTCAGGGTGAAGAAGATTCTTTTAAAATGTTTCTGTTCAAAGAAATGTGTCATGGAGCACTTATATTTTAGCCTCACTTTTTCAGTTTGCTGTACTTGATAACGTATGCATTTATTTTTCAAGAGGGCTCCTCCGCATGCTGTTCTGTTGCTCCTTCTGTGTTTCTGATTTGCTAATCAAGTTGTTTCGGTTCTTTTCCTCTGCCTGGATTTCAGCTCTTGCTAAGTTGTTGCAGCTTTGCCCTCTCCCTGCAGTGTGTGTTTCTGAGCACTGATTTCTGCCTTGATTTCTGTATTTTTTTTTCTTTTTAACTGTTTTGCTTTGTTTTGAATGGCAGAGCAGCTCTGAAGCTTGCTCCCTGGCCATCCCTGCTCCAACAGGCAAGGCTCCATACTGGGGACTTCAGTATCCAAGTGTGATAATTTCTAGGTGTGATGTTGAAGGATAGGTTAGTAGCATCTGTTACTCCAGAAATGGTCTGCCCATACATAGTGTGAACTGATTAGTCAGGGTGCGGGGGGGAGTTGTGGGCATAAGAACTTGTGGACTGTGCCCTCCAAAGGGGCCTTCCCCTTCAGCTTGAGGTACTGCTGTTCTCTTTGAGCTCCTTCCTTCAGGACCAGAGGAGCTTGCATTTCAAGCTCAGTTCAAGAATGACCTCAGGGAACTGCTCAAAAGAGTCCAGAGTAGAGCCACAAAGATGCTGAAGGGAGTGGAACATCTCCCTGTGAGGACAGACTAAGGGAGGTGGGGCTCTTTAGTATGGAGCAGAGGAACCTGAGGGGTGCCCTCATTGCTGGTGATAAGATGTGAAGGGCAGTGTTGGGAGAATGGAGCCAGGCACTGCTCAGGACAGGTCAAGGAGCACTGGGGTCAAGCTGGAGCAGAGGAGGTGCCATAGGAACAGAAGGGAAAACTTCTGCACTGTCAGGGTGACAGAGCCCTGGAGCAGGCTGCCCAGAGAAGTTATGGAGTCTCCTTCTCTGGAGATATTCCAAACCCACCTGGATGTGTTCCTGTGTGACCTGCGCTGGCAGGGGGGTTGGAATCTGTGGTCTTTTGAGGTCCCTTCCAACCTCTGACATTCTGTGATTTCTTTGTGGGGATTGCTGATGTGAGTGAGAGCTCAGATGGGCTGTGGAAGGCTCATCCCTTCTCACTGCAGTATAAGTGTGTTGGAACTGTACAGAAAGGGGAACATTTGTTGTCGTTCTGTAGAAGCTGCTTTGGCAGTTCTGGGAAAATCTTTCCTCTTCCTGTGCAGTATCTCAAGTCCATTCTCCCAGGGCAGAAGTGCAAAGATGGAAATTCTTGTTTAAATCTCCCACATTTCATATGAGTACCTTGTCCCTGATATGTGCTGTTTCATGCCCTTATGTGGAGTCTGCTTGTCACTGATGCTGATGGATGCAGGATAAAGTGCACTTTCCTGTGGCTGTGCCAAGTGGGTGTGCAGCAGCCTGCTCAGCTAGAAGAGCTACCAGGGGATTCTGTGCAAAGCTGGGATTGTCTGAGGGAGAGCTTTTCTTATTTAAAGGTATCCATTTAAAGGGAGAAGCTGCCTGGATGTGTCATTAAAGATGGGATCTTGGCAGCAGTGTGGAGTTAGGTGGATGTACTGGCCTGTTCCTTCTGTCTCCTTGGGATTTTCAAACCCAGAATGATTGTTTAAATTATTGCCATTATAAACTAAAGCACCAGGTTTTAGTTGCCCAGTTCAATTGCTCTGCACTCAGGTCTGATGTCAGGGCACACAGATTTTGGCACTAGCAGCTAATCCTTGCTACTGAATAATGGATGATTTTACACAGCAAGGATGTTACAGGATCTGAAGTCAGGGGATGGGAATGAAGAGCCAGAAGGAAGGTTTGCCATGTCTCAGTGTTTGCCGTAACAAGCCAGAGTTGAACACCCATTACAGATTGTGTACCTTAGTGCTCAGTTTGTTGGGACAGTTACCAGTGTCAAAGTTCACAGCAGAATATTTCCAGGGTGCAGACAGATAGATGAATTAGGCCAGTAGATGTTGTGTTTCCATTTTTAGATTTAAATACTTAGTAGATATTAATTTTCCTCTGCAGTCTTCTAGTATAGGATGAAGACCCAGGCATGGTGCAGCAAACACCACACTTGGGCCATTTCTTTCCTTTAAATAGCATTTTTCCTCTTTGCCAGCAGTGCTGCTGTTCACAGTCTGAAGACTGCAAACAGATGGATTGATCCAGTGTGAATTTCCAGGCAGCACTCAACCTTTACCTTATTTTGGAGTGCCATGGTAAAAATAACCCCTGTTTCTGTGTGCTGGTTTTCATGTGTGTAGTCACAAATGCCAAGTGCCAAAAATGTGAGAGATCCAAACCTACTGTCACTAAATAGGTTGTTCTTGAAATGCTGTCACGTGTTTGGGCTTTTGCCTTTTTTGCTTTGGTGAGGCTGCAGAAAGTAAGGGCTGAGCAAGAGACAGCAAATCAGTAGTTCTTCTTTATATTCTCTTTCCAACTCTTCCTCATTTTTAGCAGTGTCAAGAAAATGGTAGAACTCAAAATGGGATTTGTCAAGGAGAAGCTTACAGCCGTGAACCAGTCCTTTTTAATGAGCAGGTAACTGAACTGGGAAGCAGTAAGAAAGGCCAGATTCTAAATCCTAATTAATCATTAACAGTGTCTACATGAGAACTAGACAGACACTTTTGGCTTGCATTCTGTGGTTAAGAGTTTCTAGGTTTCAGCTGTTGAGGCTTCAACAAGCTTATGCAAAATTAGTTTGTGTTGGAGATGTCTGCCTTTTTTGGCTACCTGGTGGTAAGCTCTGACTGTACTTAGAAGCATGGCATGGATTTCTGCCTGCCTGCTCCCTTGCTCAGTCTTTCTACTTGTCCAAGACACTTGAGTGCTTTTATGGGCTGCTGGGTCCAGTGAGTTACTGGTGGAGGAATCCCTTGTGCAGGGCTCTGACAGATGATGGCTGTAGGGTGTCAGTCACATAGTGTTACCCAAAAGGCACTGAAGGATTTTAAATGCAATCCTGAAGCTTTCTGGCATAGAGTTGAGATGGGTGATTGAGTGAGCTGGTGTAGCAGAGGAGGTCTATACTGCTTGCCTGTCTTATTCTGAAACTATCACAGTTTTATTCCAACATGTAAGGCAAAGAGACTCCAGGAGCTGAGTCATGAGTATCTCAGGTAGCCTTGTCTTGGCAGCATCTGTCACAGGCCAGAGTTGGTGTTCTGCCATCACTGCAAGATGCTCTGCAACTGCATCTTCAGGACTCACGTCTGCAGTTGTGACCTGCTGTTCCACAGGCACAGATCTCTGAGGCTCTCCAACAAAGCAGAACAACCTTGGAATTCTGCAGTGAATGAAAAGATTCTGTGTTGAGGACTTGGACATTGTTCTCATCTATTGCTTTGAGGAAAGAATAGGTTTTTGAAATGGATTTTAGCTTGGCCCATTCCAAGCCAAATCAATCACATTTAATTACCTGCCCAGGGCACAGGGTATCCATCAAACTCTGATAAATTCAATGAACATGCAGATTGTATCATCCCTCGTCATCAGTACTGTCTGTTCTTGGCACTAATGCTATGGGGCTAGACTGTAGGTATGTTGATCAAGCAGATAAGCTGATCAGTCATGAAAATTCATTTCCAAAATGAATTTGGATTTGGAATGATTATGGGCTTTTTCCACCTCAGGCAAAGGGAGCCTGAATCCTTGATTACACATAATTATTTATACTCATATTTAGGCCATTTTATATACCCCCGAGGTGGTGTAAACAGGTATGGTTTTAAATAAGAGGTTAGAGCTGAAATGCTTAAGCACTTCACTCACTTGCTGGGTACTTGGAGGAGGAGGCAGAATGGGAGCTGTCT
The DNA here is from genome assembly GCF_026170545.1 of Melanerpes formicivorus. Classification (NCBI taxonomy): domain Eukaryota; kingdom Metazoa; phylum Chordata; class Aves; order Piciformes; family Picidae; genus Melanerpes; species Melanerpes formicivorus. The sequence goes on along the minus strand of NW_027142373.1, from coordinate 3,192,079 downwards.
GTCTTGTTACTTGTCTTTATAAGCTGATTTAGATGTCCTGTGCTATTTTATTTTCTCTTTGTGGTCTGACTTCCTCTTAATCAGAGGTTCTATCAAGCATCTTATAGACAGTGCAGGTTTGGGTAGTTGTGGTTAAGGGATGTGTTCTGGGGAGTGCCTATCCTCATTTGGTCGACACCCTGCCCATTATTTCCCAATAGACAAATGTTGTCCTGCACTTGGAGTCCCACTGTGGGAACTTGTGTCTGAGCCTGTGCTGCTGGGAATATCTGACTTCCATCTTTACTTCTGTATGTCACGAGGAAGCAGCTCTCTGTTCTGCAGTTGTGCTGTTCTGTGGAAGGGAATAAAGGTCCTTTTGCTCTAAGCTTTCAGAAATGCTTGCACCAGCCCTTGCCTGGCATTCAAGGGCAGTTTGTACGGTGCTCAGCAGTGTCAGAATGCAGCGAGTACCAGCGTGGCTCAGCCAGAGTTGTTGCCTGGTGTGTCCACAACACAATGGCCTGCCCAGAGTTCAGTGTCTGCCATCCTAATACTGTGGGACTGCCCATGGCGCCGGGTTCCTTCAGGTCTTAGTTTTTCCATGGAAGTCCAGGCAAGCCCTGGTTTCGCTGTGCTAAATCCAGGTTGGTACTGTGGCTTTCTCTGTCTTACTGAAATGCAAGCAAGAAGAGTGTTTCAAACTACACCTGGGAAAAATACAAACCAAAGAAAAACCCCCAAGCAGCTGGCTTTCTACCTAGTCCAAATTTGCAACATTTTACATACCATGAGAGAGGTGTATTTTCTAATGCTTCTCTGGGAACCTCTCTTCCAGAAAATCCTGCTGGAGGTTTCTTAAATCTGCCTCAAGCTGTCATTCATGCTCAGCAGCAGGGGCTGGGCTCTCCCTTCAGTCTGTACTGACATCTGTGGTGGAGTCCAGGAAGTATTTTGAAAGATATTGGCAATGCTGGGGTCACAGGTTTGACAAAGCCCACTACAGGCTGACCCAGCTGCTCTCGCTGCCTTTTACCCTTTGTTTATTGTCACCCTGCCTATGGTCAATCTCTGCCTGTTCCTATATGTGCCTCTCAAAGCTCTTCAGCTCCAGTCTTGTTTGGGAAGAGAGCAGTGGAACCTGTTTGTGCACAGTGGATGCAGAAAGAGCTGGCAGTGTGGTACACACTGGTGATGAGGACCTATTCCCCAAGATTCTGTATTCTCCTTTCCTTTTTAAAAGATTAGTGTGTGTTTGATCTTCCTGTGGGTGTGTGTTGTCCTCTGTTAATTGCACTTTTTGAGTATTCAGACCCCTTTGCTTAGCTCCTACGTTTTGCTAATAAGACTCTGATGTACACCAAGATAATGAAGATGATTAATGAAATTGTTACACTCCCAGATTCTTGTTCCAACTTGCTGCCTTTAACTGCTTTCCAACTTGGAGTCATCTGCACTGTTACCTGCACAACAGCCCTTGTGGTTTTGCCACATAAGCAGGAAAATGGGAAGGTGCTTTGCTGGCCTCAGGGATTGTCTTGCAAAAATCCCACTGTAAAGTTTAAACACAGTGAGCAGGCTGGTGGCATGCGGCTGGTGATCCAGGCCTGAGCTCTGCTGAGTCCCACAGGGAGCTGACCCAGGTGCAGCAGCTCACTTTGGCAGGAAACATCTTTCCTCTGTGCCAGACTGCAATTATCCCACATGCCATAAAACAGGACTGGTGAAGATGGTGAAAGAATCCATACCAGTGCAAAGTGGTTCAACAGGAATTAACAGATCTCATAATCTCTGTTATACTGCTTGTTTTCCTAAGAACTTTTACTCTTCCTCCAAGACTAAAACACAGCAGTTAAACTCATTAAAAACCCTTTAAGTTATAAACATTCACCATTTTTTGTTTTCTTTGCAAACAGCACTGATCTGATAAGTGTTTCCTTTCCCAGAACGAGGAATATTTCTTTGCAGAAGAAAGTTTGCTCTGACAAGAGCAGGTTGTGTAAAGTATGAGTGTGTGATTCTCTTCCTCTGACAAGTGGCTTGCCTCCAAAGATCTGCCCTGAACAGGTGTTTATGGATGTGAGAAGTAAAGGGCTCTTCACAATTCCTGTTGGAGGCATTTGCTGCAGTGCCCACTGTGTGCCTTGAAAAGCAACAAACAGCGCTGGGCCTTTGGTTAGCTGAGATATGGTAGGAAATGCATCCAGTTTGCTTCACCTAGCTTGGAATTTTCATGGATTTCAATGAGGTTTAAAAACACTGCCAGTGGTGCAGACAGCTGTATGTTCTTATTGGGATCCTTAGTCAGGAATGGTCTGAAACAGAGCGTGATGGTAGAGCTGGGAATCACCAAAGTTTCACTCTTCTGTTTCTTTTCTGAGCTGTTATTTGCATTTTTTTTCATGCTTCTGTGGAGCCTTTCTTGAGAAGAGAAAAAGCATAGCAAAAAGGAAGTGGAACACAGCAGTGAGTCCAGCTGTGGGTCTAAGAGTGTCCAACTGCCGACAGCTCTGTGAGATGCTGTGACACAGAGTAATGTGTGCACCTCTGCCCACCCAGCCTTGCAGCATGGAAGCAGCTGCTGCGTCGTTTCCCTGCTGTCTTTCTGCCTTGGTTAATGCTTCTAGAGGAGTCTAAGTACAGTGAAAGTGCAAATTTTAAAGCTTCTGGCTCACTGTAAAGCTTGACATATCCCAGCCCCATGCAAACTTCTCTACTGTCCAGTGACTCCACTTGTTACCTGCTTTCTAACAGACATGGAGAAGAGTCCAGGCACTCTCGCTGAATATTTCAGCCAAGTGTATATCTCCCAAATGTGCTGAGATTCCACTTGCCAGAGGATGTGTTATGCTGCTGCCTGGTCCACAGCTGTCTTGGGGCCAAACACAGCCTTGGAAGCACCTTGAGTATGAACGATAAAACCAGGATTGCTTGCTTTAAACAAGAGCAGAGCTAACTTTTTCTAGAACACAAAACATGCACTGCAGAGCTGAATGTTGCTTTTAGTTTTAACTCTGGCAGTGAACTCCTGGAGTTTGTGATTGAACCCCATGGTTGATGGGCACATCTTGCACACATGCATTCCCTCTCTACTAACAAATCAGTTGTTGCGATAAGGAGAGGATTTAATGGCTACAGCCAAGATGTCTTTCACAAAGTAACTCTGAAGTGATGTGCAAACTCATGGCATTGATCTGGTGTGAATGAACTCTGTTCAGTCCCTGCTGTTTTACAGGTACCTTCTGTGACTTTTGGCAAGTCAGTTCATCTCTTGATACCTCATTTTGGTTATCTGTAAAATCAGTGTGAAAGTATTTCCCACCTTGCAGCAGTGTTGGGGGTCAGTGCTCCTGGAGTGCATTGCACCACAAATTACTGAGTAAATGCAGGGGCAAGTGGGGTCAGGCAAATACTTAAACCTGCAGCAACTAAGAAGAGCTTCCCATGTGCGTGGCCTGGATATTGCTATCTGTATGCAGTAGGTTGAATCTCTGTTTCTAGGACCTGTGATTTGTGAACCACTTGGTTATGTGAAGGTTCTCCATGCCTGTAAAACCAGCCTGTAGTTCATTAGCTAGGCCAAAATATTTAGTGATGCTTCTGATGACATCACATCCTAGCCTAATTATGTGAATATTTTTGTTTTGATTCTTTTTTGCCCCCTTGTTGTTCTTTGTCTAAAATATGCTGTTACTAGCTCACAGTACTATTGGCCAGGTTCCCCTGAAAACCTCCCATGTAGGCAGGGAAGACAAAAGGAGACAGCTGGGGGGTGGCTGTTATGTAGTTCTTCTGCAACTCATGTTTGTTAAATGCTCTGGGCAGAAAAGATTCTGCTGAAAGCCTCTAAATCCAGGCATTCACAGGTGTCCAGGTGCCTTATCTCCCCTTGGGGATTTAACCACAGATTTGTGATGGTCTCCTTAAATACAGACCCTGATAGGTTACATTTCAGCACTCACAGCTGGGATTTCAGCACCTGGCGCAACAGTGATACTGTTTATGATCACATTTGCTGGTTTCTAGCCAGTAAAGAGGCCTTCCTGACATCCTTCCACGATGACATTCTGAATCACCAATCAAATGCTAAAAGAACTAATTTTGTCGCTTTTGCCAGCTACATCAGGGCTTAATTCGTTTTAGTAGATAATAAATATTTTGCATTTGTGAGCTTGGTTGTCGGCCAGGTGGACACTGGACCTGGAGGGGAGCATTGTAACTAAAGATGAAGAAAAGGCTGAGGTACTAAATACCTTCTTAGCCTCCATTTTCAACAGTAGGGAAGGAGGACTTCAGGGTAACTCGACTCCTGAACTGGTAATTGGGGTCAGGGATCAGTGTAGTTCCCCTGAAATTCATGAAGAAGTAGTCTTCATGTATTCATGTAGAAGTAGTCTTCATGTAGCCACTTGGATAATCACAAGTCCATGGGACCAGATGGGATCAGTCCTAGGGTGCTGAGAGCGCTGGCATATGGGCTGGCCAAACCACTTTCCATCATTTACCACCAGTCCTGGCTCACTGGAGAGGTCCCAGATGACTGGAAACTGGCCAATGTAATCCCCATCCACAAGAAGGGTCAGATGGATGAACCTGCAAACTACAGGCCTGTCAGCCTGACCTCAGTGACAGGCAAAATTATGGAGCAGATCATCATGGGGGCAATTACAGTGCACCTGAAGGATGGCCAAGGGAGCAGGCCTAGCCAACATGGATTTAGGAAGGGCAGGTCATGCCTCACCAACCTGATCTCCTTCTATGATCAGGTGACCTGCCTGGTGGATGTGGGGAAGGCTGTGGATGCAGTCTACCTGGTCTTCAGCAAGGCCTTTGATACTGTCCCCCATGGCAAACTCCTGGCCAAACTGACAGCCCCTGGCTTGGACAGCACTGTGCTGGGTTAGGAGCTGGCTGGAGGGCTGAGCCCAGAGAATGGTGGTGAATGGTGCCACAGCCAGCTGGAGGCCAGTCACTAGTGGTGTCCCCCAGGGATCAGTGCTGGGCCCCATCCTCTTCAATATCTTTATTGATGATCTGGATGAGGGTATTGAGTCCACCATTAGTAAGTTTGCAGATGACACCAAGTTGGGAGCAGGTGTTGATCTGCTAGAGAGTAGAAGGGCTCTCCAGTGGGACCTTGACAGGCTGGACAGATGGGCAGAGTCCAACATGATGGCATTCAACAAGTCCAAGTGCTGAGCGTTGCTTTTTGGTCACAACAACCCCATACAGTGCTACAGGCTGGGGTTGGAGTGGCTGGAGAGCAGCCAGGCAGAAAGGGACCTGGGGGTACTGATTGACAGCTGGCTGAACATGAGTCAGCAGTGTGCCCAGGTGGCCAAGAAGGCCAATGGCATCCTGGTCTGCATCAGGAATAGTATGGCCAGCAGGAGCAGGGAAGTCATTGTGCCCCTGTACTCAGTTCTGGGCCCCTCAGTTTAAGAAGGACATTGAGACTCTTGAATGTGTTCAGAGAAGGGCAACGAGGCTGGGGAGAGGTCTTGAGCACAAGCCCTATGAAGAGAGGCTGAGTGAGCTGGGATTGTTTAGCCTGGAGAAGAGGAGGCTCAGGGGAGACTTTATGGCTCTCTACAACTACCTGAAGGGAGGTTGTAGACAGGTGAGGGTTGGTCTCTTCTCCCAGGCAACCAGCATCAGAAGGAGAGGACACAGTCTCAAGCTGTGCCAGGGGAGGTTTAGGCTGGAGGTGAGGAGAAAGTTCTTCACAGAGTTGTTGGCCATTGGAATGAGCTGCCCAGGGAGGTGGTGGAGTCACCGTCCCTGGCGGTGTTCAAGAGGGGATTGAACGTGGCACTTGAAGTGCACAGTCATGAGGTGTTGGGTGATAGGTTGGACTTGATCTCTGAGGTCTTTTCCAACTTTATTGATTCTGTGATTCTATGACACAGAGCTCCTCTTGCCAGTCCTGCACTTGCCATGCTCCTGAAGGGGCCTGGATCTCCAGCACACTGTTGTGTGCTTTCAGGAGCAGTCTCCCCTTGCAGGTTGTGGCAGCCTCTCCAGCGGAGTGCTCTGGCTGGCCCTTTCCTTTGCATCTACCTGCATGGAAATGCAAAGAGAGGATCCAAATGGTACTGAAGCCAGCCTTTCCCCTGCTCTTGCAAACGTTTAAATTGTTCTGTTTGAATTCTGAAAATAAAAAATATCACAATGTTTCAAGGACACCTAGGATTTGCTTTCTGTCCCTTGTGGCAGCCAGCTCCAGCTCAGGCTTCACAAGTTTCCTTACTCTGGGGCAAGATTCAACAGTCTTAGAGATTTGTGACTCTGTGTCCAAAGCCAGGAAACTGCAGCTGAGCCAAGCCCATTGGCATCACTGCTGAGAGTTAATAAATACCTTCACTCCTGTAGTACATTTTTGTTGGCACAAATGAGGTTTAATACGCAGCACCTTGTTTTCTCCTGCCTGGACAAGGAAAGTGGTGCAAGTTGGACTTTGCAGTGATTAAGAGACCTAAGTAAGTTGCACTGATAAGATCATAGATTTTATGATCTTTATGTGTCATTATATCATCTTATCTGAACTCCTGTGTAACACAGGTTTTAGAGCTTCATCCTTTATCCTTCTTAAGCCAATACATTTTGTTAGAGTGAGACTTTTCTCTAGAGACTACCAGTCATTACTCGCTGGATTTGAGTTCTTGTGGGCATGCTGCAGAACCACAAGCAGCTGGCCTGTATCAGAGCTTCTAGACAGCTTCTAGTCCTGGTTCCAGATATGATGTCTGACACTCTGCAAAAGCTATGCAGAAGTAAAGAAATTAAAAATACCTATTACTCTCCCCAAAGCCAGTCCCTCAGGCTGCACTCCTTGTGCATGGAGTGCCTCCTTCCAAGAGCACATCTCCAGCCCCACATGCGCTGTCTCTCCCTCTGTGTGCCTCCACTGCTTGCAGCTGCCACTATTCCTCAGATATGCCTGAGCTGGGGTGCTGAGGGCATTTCTGATGGGCTGATGCTTTGGGGTGTTCTGGGTGTTTCCACCAGTTTTAGGGCTGGCTAGGCACTGGTAGTGGCCAGCACCTGGCAGAGGCACCACTGCAACCCCAGGTACCAAAACCCTGCACACACACGCAGTGTGGCGCTCAGGTAAGTTAATGGGCTACTCATGCACAAAGGGACTGGAGCTTCTGTGCAGAAGATCTAGGGCCTCAAGCAGAAATTCCTTGGGCATTCAGGCTTGTACTGATTAGGTGCTGATGCATAAAATGCATCCCTCAAGCAGGAGTTATTTGGATGCTCATGCATGAAGCCTTTGGGTGCTCAAGCATGGCCTCGCAGGGCATTCAAGCACAGACTGATCAGGCACTTGGGTACAAATTAATTGGGTGCTCATGCATGCACCAGCTGGGCAGCCATGCATTAACTGGTCCTGTGCTCATGCATGTTTTAATTGTCCACCTCTGAATAAATTAACTGGATGCTCATGAACAGACTGCTTAGGCACTCCTGTGTGTACTAATTGGCTACTCATGCATTAATTTATTGGGTGCCCATGCATGAACTGCTGAAGCATTCCTGCATACACTAATTGGGTGAAGTAATTTGGCACTCATGGTGACCCAATGGGGTGTTCCTGTGATCATTTTGGCACTCATGCATGAGCTAATTGAGTTCTTTTGTGTAAGTTTATGCCCAATGCTTCCATTCCTGTGCTTTCTAAAACCTTTAGCACTTTGGGTGGTTTGGAGTCGAGTTTGAATTGTGCAATTTAGGCCTAGAGCTGAGCAGGGCAGTCATTAGAAACAGATGGCACCAAAGAAGAGCTCCTTCTCTTGCAGAGATTAATCGCCATCAGTTATACATTCTGTGCCATCCTAGAACATCTCCCAGCTCATGTAGTTGCTGTTCCTGTCCTTGCCTTTTGTAAACACCAAATTCCCTTTGTCTGTTCCAGATCACTGTGCTGTTTTCCTCAAGCCTCTTTGTTTCCTTCATAGCCAGGAGTTTTAGAGCTTGTGTTCATTGTTTTCTTTACAGAAAGCAGCTTCAGTAAGTAGCCAATCTGTACCTGTTTCTTTCCTTGTGTGTCCTTGGGTCTTTCTCAGGTAGTAGGTGTTGCTGGCTACAAATCGCTTCTTTCAATGATGAGACTGATGTTCAGCTGGTGAGGCTTCATTCCCTGATTTGTAATGGGAATCAGCACCCCTGAGACAAGTCAGTCCAGTTCTGTTCACTCTGAAGCATCTTGTCAGCAACACAAGATTGCTGGTAGACTTTGAAGTCCTTACCCAGTGAAATACCTTAAGACCACTTAACTGAGGAAGAAATCAAATTGTTGGTTGCAGTACAAGCTTGTGGAGCATGCCCTGTAAGTGCCACATGCAGAGCTGGTGGGGCTGGTGGAGCTGCCATCAGCAGATGGCACTGTTAGATCCTCAGCCCTTCTGCCAGCCCTGCTGGGGCTGCTGCAGGGTGCGATGCTCGTTTAGGAGCTAGCAAACAGGCAAAGACTTGCTGTTCCCTTCATTTCTCCAAGTTGATGGAGAGCTCCCTGGGGACCGGGTGGTCCCCAGGCTTTGTGATCACTTCTCCTCAAAGACCAAGAGCTGTAGTGTAACCAAAATCGAGTTACTCTGAGAGAGCAGAAATCCCACCCCTGATGGCACCGTTCCCTTTCCTGTGGCTCAGGGGGGTGAGGGCAGCTGCCTTGTCCACTCACCCAGGCTAGGCTGTGTAGATGCAGGCTGGCTGCCAGGCTTTTATCTGCACAACCACCAAACTCTATTTCTGATGCTACATGCAAGATTTGATTTCTGATTCCAGGAGCTTGGATTCAGTTTTTGCAGCCATACATGTGTACCCTTCCTGCTGAAGTCAGTAGGTAGGCTTTTGTGTGGAAAATGCTGAAGAAATCAGTTCTGTGGGTGGCATCCATCCAACTTCAGGTTTTATTGGTCTTAAAGAGCAGCACAGCCTGTTGGTCACAATTGCATATTTCTAAGTGGTGGTTGTTGTGGTTTTGAGGTTTCAGGCAAGAGCCTGATTGGAAATAAGGCACAAATAAGATACAACAGCTGCCTGTGGCCTTTCGCCCTGAGCTCATGTGTTGCAGTTTCAGCAGTCCAGATCTGTAGAGCTCTTACAGTACGTAAAGAAGGAAGTAAGAGACCAGCTCCACCCAGGACCTTCCGCTATAGAAACACAAGGGCTGGGTATTTGCAACAGGCTCATTGCTGCGTTTCAGAAGCAGATGAGAAGATGGCAATTGCAATCTGACTCTATGCAGCAACTGGGAGAGCTTTGGGGTCGCATTGGCTTCCTGGGGTTAGTGGGGGGCTTGATGTATTGCTGTGTGTGAGGGGCAATCTGCACAGACAACCTGGCTGTCTTGGTTAGCACAAGGATGGAGTCTTTGCTGCCCTGTGGCCAAGATATTCCTCTCTCTTTGGTTGCTTGTTCTTGACAGCTACTTTAAGAAGCTAGTGACTTTGTTGTCTCAGGACAATGTGTGTGGCAGGGCACACCTCACTCATGTACCACCTCACTTTGTGGCCCACGAAAGGGTATAAAAGGACCACAACTTCCATGGTTCAGATTTTGCATCTACCACAGAAGATGCTGAAACACCTGCCACTGAAGGGCTTTAATTCTAGATCCCAGGAGTGATGGTATCTGTCTCTTTCTCTGACTTCTTAACTCTTTCTCTCTCCCTCTCTCCTGCTTTCCTTTTTCTTCCCATTTCCCCCTGCTCAGGTCCATTACCTAGAGTTTCCTTTGGCTCTAAGGAACCTAATTCATCAGCTGTTAGGTGTTGGTTTGCTTTAGTATACTCCAAGGGAATTTTTGAGTCTTAGCACGACCTCCTCACTCCCCAGGGTTGGCTCAGGTCACCAGGTTGTGACGGCCCTTTACACTCATTCATGTAAAAACTTCTCCTCTAACCCCTGTGTAGTCTCTTCATGAAAGCTGGGTCTGAGCAAGCCAAGGATGGAAATTAAAGCATTACCAAAGTGCTCTCAGTGCTGCATTCTTGAGGTGTCTTATCTGATCCAGTGCAATTGCCACAGGCCTTTAGGGCCAGATTCTGCTCCACTATGGGCTGAGCTTAGGCAGCAGCTCTCTGAGCAGATGTGAGGCCAGCAAGGAGTTGGAACCACTGCCTCCCTTGTGGCAGGAATGAACTGCACATTTGAAGAGCAACCTTAATTGCTGCTGCATCAGTGAGGCCATCTTTAATCAAATCCTCCTCTCCCCAGCTTTGACATGCGATTTTTATCTTTTTCCCTTTCAACAGTATTTAGTTATATTGAGGGCTTTCCTGGCATGAGCCAACATGGTTTTTAATCTGATTTGGGTAATTCTTCTTCTCACACTAGGAATAACCCCATTGTGTCTGCAAACTAGAGCTGCCCCAGTTTCATTCCAAATTTGCGTGGTGACAAGACCAAGTTATCTGCACAGGCACCTGTCTGGTGTTCCTTGGCTGCTGCCTGCCATCGAAGACTGACGTACAGTAGAATGAACTCTGAAAGCCTTGGCCCAGGGACCTGCTGGCTGTCCCTGAGGTGATGCCTCATGGCCAGAGGGTAATACAAAGAGCAAGAACTAATGGGAGGCCCTGGTTCCTTCTTCACAGCTAAGCAGTGGACAGTGATTGTCCTTACTCAGAGCAAAGTGTGAAGTTAGTAGGCAGCCTAGAGTAAGTTATTGCTCAGCACAAATAAACCTATAACGAGGTGTTCCTCTGCAGTTATAGGCAGGGATTTAACATGACATTAAACCAATTAAAATAAGTAGAGCTGCCCCTGGCTGCTGGAGGAGTGACAGCGATGCTGTGTGGGAGCAGACACTCCTAGGACACTTAGGCAGGAGCAAGCGGAGACAGCAGAAACCAGGACTGACAAAAGATACTTTCCATGGCTGATCCTTCTGCAGGGTTGTTTTGCACCATGTACTTTCTTGTGCTTTATTGAGTTTAATTTTAAGCATCTCATTTGATGGGGCTTCTATGGTTTCCCTCGGGAACTCTTTCCTTAGCCTACCCTAAATTTCCCTTCATCTTTATCTTAGATCTTCCCTTTCTAAAATCACACTAATGAAGTGACATGCTCTTTTCTCTGTATTTCTTATGATATTAAAACATATTCTTCCACACCTGGGCTGGCAGGGAAGGATTTAAATTCATTATGCAGCCATACCAGAGCACTGAAGAAACCCCAAACTCCAGGGAAAAGGGTTTGTAAGGACCCCCACCCCCTCACAACTGCAGTCAGATCTGAGTTATAAGTCTCATCTTTGCTGTTTTGTTTCCTCTCATCTTTGAGTGCTTTGCTGTATCCTGTGCCATCACAGGAAAGCAGCAGGCAAGCATGTATTCTGCAGAATTTTCAGAGATCACAAGAGCACTCAGAGCAGAAGAGTTTCCTGCCAGGGCTGTTTCGTTAGAGCAGAGGCAGATAGGATTTCATAACTGACCCGTGCAGGGAACCTCCAGAGGTGGAGGACAGCAAAAAGCATGCCAGTGGGTATTAACCTCTTGTGAGCAACATCTGCTGCAATGCTAGAGGGTGAGCTTGTTTTACTGGAACTGCACAGAAATCAGGAAGTTTTTATCTGCTTTCTAGGCTGAAAAAGAAATCACTGCAGTCAAGTGAGGGCAAAGTATTTTTTTTTCCTGTCACAACTTAATAAATAGACAGCATTTGATTTACAACCTTCTGGATCTTTTAATTGTTTTTAATGAAAGTGAACTAACACTGACCTGGGTCTTTCAAACTGAAAAAATTGGAAGGGATTCACTTTTCAGGATTTTCTTTCCATACGGTTTCTTCTGCTCTTGAAATGCTTTATCCAAGCATTTGTGGAGAAATCACAGTATTTCAGACTGGCCTTACCAGAGTTCCAAAGAAAAAGCCACTTTTTATTTTTTTGGTGTCTATCTCTGATTTCAATAAAAATTAAAATTGGAAGCTCCTATTTGCACAGAAATAAAAGGCCCAAGGGGACGTTGGTTATTAACGTTGCATTTATGCCGTTTCCTTGCGAAACGTCTCAGAGTGGAAGGGGAGCAATGTGGGGAATAAAAGAGAACAAAGGCTCAATGCAGAAGCAAGGATGATGACAGTGCAGTGAGGTACTTTATGACCAGAATTGTTCAAACAGCTGGAGATTGGATTACACTGTTTATCATGTTTAAACCCGTGTCAAAATGACATATATTGGGGAAGTTTCTGTGTGAGGCTGTGAGTGAGGTATTATGTGGAGAAGTCAACCATATGTTATGATATTCTTCTGGGGACAAGAAATCTAGCTGAGACTACAGGGAAGGGTGAGTTCAGTAAAGAAGTCATCTTCTCCTGAGACAGAGGTGACAGCATGGGCTCCATACAAAACACTTGTGTGGTTTGCAGAGCTCCATGAATCTTATAATTTATTTGACCTTTCCCCCCCCCCCTTTTTAATCTTTTTGTAGGATATCTTTGGGTTTGAGGTCTTTTATCCCCTAATTTGGGTGTTTGTTTGTTTTTTCCTCCCCTAGCTTGGAGGGAAAAAAAATACCATTTCCTTTCCTTTTACATGTTCTTTGTGTGACAATCCAGACTGTGCATACCTAGGGGAGCCCTGTGTGTGTCACTTCTGCTTTCCCTATCTCAGAGAGACTCTTTCTTGTCATCACATTTTGCTTGTGAATGCTGCTAAAATTTGCAAGTCAGCAGAAGGCTGGGGCACGGCAGAGAGCTCCCCTGGCCTACTGGCCAGATTAAATTTCACCCACTAAATATGTTTCAGACTGAGAGAATTCAAACAGCTCCCAATTTCTATGGTCATTTGTGCTAATAAAGTTTGACAGGCTCAATGTTAATGGAAAGTAAACAGGAGAGAGGGTGCTAACAAGGTCATAATCAGGCTCACATTTAAATTGACTTGAAATGAATATATGAACACTCATGAGGAACAGTTCCTCTTTCTCCTCTAGGCTGTAGTGCAGCATGTGGTAGCAATGGGCAGTTTGTGAGTGGCAGATGAAAGGGGAGCTGTAGCTGTTCTGCAAGGACGAGCTGTAGCACACTGAATAAAGAACTAGAGCCAGAAAGAAGGGAAGCAAGGCAGAATCCTCCTTTCCAGAAGCCCACCAGTTGAAGCAGCTCACTCTTGCTCTCTCTCTGCTCTGACTCCCAGCTAACCACACTTATGTCTCCAGTGTAATTCCCATTATTTCAATGGCACAAGCCTGCAGGGAAGTGCTGAGCTGGGGTCAAATCTTACCAGATGTGAAGGCTCCCAACTTCTCTCAAATCCGATTCTGAACTCTGGGCTGCTTCTTGTGGAAGGGAGTTCAGCCCAGCTCAGGCTGGCAAGTGGATTCCTTAAAGAAGTCTTTTGCTACTGCCATGGTGAATCTTTTAATTTATTCTCTTTCAAATAATGGCTGAACAGAGCCAGATGAGTTCCTTGCATTCTCCCGCACATGCATACAGTCACTATGTCATAGCCGAAGAATTGGGCTGACTTAACCAGCGCTGTTGGCTCTTCCTTTCCAGGCATGCTTTCCTTAATTCCAGATGGATAAGAAAACAGTGTGTGCAAGGAGCCATCCCCCTCCTGCCCCTCCTCCCAACTTTGGCATAGTTGTGTTTATTGCCTGAGACTGAGGGAGTTTCAATATCCTTGCAAAGTTCTGTCTGAGGAAACTTGGCGAGCAGAGCATTATTGGTGCAAAACCTTCTGTAGCCATGCGATGCTGCTTCTCCACGACTCAAAAACATTTCAGGCTCTTTTGTAATAAATGTAAATGGCAATCCAGAGGTCAGGGATGGTCTCAAGGGCAAAGGCTTGTGTCTAATCTTTATTTTCTCGTTATGAGCTGCTGTAACAACTTGGAAAATATGAAAGAAATCAGCAGAAATGTGAGACGAGGCAATCTTATTAGGAAACTGGTACAAAGCTTCTCAGTTGTGTTCTCTGACCTCCTTTGAAACAACTATGGGGCCAGGCCCCTCAGATGGTGCAAAAGCATAAATGTAGCTGTGGATTTATTTTAGGGAGAGATTTAATGTTTCTGTTCAATGATGGCTTCCTTCCCCCTAGCAGAAGATGCTGACTGCAGCATTTTTTGACCATTTAAATATTGGTTTTAATACAATGGTCCTCTTTACATATTTTTGGAATGACTGTAGGGATGACAAGTTGCTGGAGCTTAGCATTTCTGGATGCCTTCAGGAAATGGGGCAGTTTTGGTCTTGCAGTGATCTTTAAAGCCAGCCCTCCTAGGTCCCCTTAGGAATCTGTCTAGATGGGGCAATTTTGGGCTGGTCTCTTGGTTGGCATTGAATTCTTCCCTTTACACAAACAGGGGTTGCACCATTTAAAGTTCTCTTGACACTATTTGCCATGAAGGAGACAATAGTGCCAGTTTATTGGGCTGAATGCTCAAGTTCTTTAAATGGTTTGCCTGTTTCCCTAATGCCCTGTACACAGGCATAACTTTGGCTGGACAACCAGAAAGAGAAAGGGAAAAAACCACCCTGAATTCCTTTTGTGTCCAACAAGATTTTCCATCCACCACCCCAGCCCACATTAGATGTTTCACTTTTGGGAATGTTGCATTTGGGGCAGGGGAAGCAAGATTTGCAAAGCTGCCCAAGGTGGAGGAGATGCTGGCACTTTGTACTGTGACTAAATGGATGAGAGGCTCTGATCCCATCTGGGAACCCCAGGTTTGATTGTCTTCCATCTAAAAGTTCTCCTAATGTCCTCCTGCCGGATGGAAGCCCTTTCAAGGTGGGGAGCTTGCTTAGACTGTCCTCAGTGCTCCACTTGGCATAATACACTGGAACATCAAGAGAAAGGACTCGGTTGGTCCTTACATGAGACCACAAAGGAGGAAAGCTGCCCTCAGTCCCCTCCACTGGCCAAAACTTGCCAGCAGATTTGCCCTGTGGCCAGATATTGTTTCCCAGCAAACAAAATGTTTCGCAGTAAGTTTGTTGTGTACCAGAAGGAGATTTCATCTCTGACTGAGGCATGGCATGCCTGCTGCAGTTGATGCTAAGCTTCCCAAACTATCCCATGCTGTTCAACCACATTAAATATTGTGCTGAAGCGAATTAAGCTGACAGTTTGGGAATGTTTTTATTAACTTTGCTTGCTGAATTCCCTTTCACCCTGGGCTCTGGCTCTTGTAAATACTTTCAAAAAGTGATTCAGAGCCTTTTTCCTTTATGGTGTTCAGACTGATGTTAGCCTGTAGCTCAACACTGAAGTTATTGTCCATATTAGTATAAAGGAAGAGTGAACATCTAAATGCCAAATTTCATTTAATCTAGAGGGGTGTGACTGACAGACCTTTGGAACGCTTCCTTAAGGATGAGGAAATTGAGACATTTAATTTTCCTTGGCTCAGGGAGGTCCTGCTCTCCTTGGCTCAGGTCAGTCCCTGTCAAACACCAAAGCAGAAGATCCCTGATGCATGGGGGCAGCAGCAGTGCAAACCTGCATCTAGAACCAGTTCTATAGCAAAATAATTTCTGGCTTGGAATTGTAATTTTTAGGATTCTTTGTATTTTATGTGTAAAAATTCATTTGAGGAAAAAAATCACTCTTGTCAGATTCTAGGCCTCAAGTCCAAAAATGGAGTGCTCAGAAAAAAGTCTAAGCTGCTCCAGAAATACATCTTGAGGACCTTTACCTCCCCCCAGGCTGGTTCCTTTGCCAGGAAGAAAACTCACTGCAGGCTTTAAATCTGATGAAATTCTTCCGTCGCGTCTCTGTGAGGAAGTGGTTGAAGTGGCGGAATCTGGCCAGCCTGTAAAAGCTGCTTCAGTCCTCCATGAAGGGCCAGTCCTCGTGAAACCACTGAGATCTTTTTCCTTTGGGATGAGAAATGGTCAAATCCTTGAAAAACTATGCCATATTTTTAAAAAATCCCCTCTGAGCATTAGAGTGAAAACAGGTGATAGCACAGTGCTGTGTGTGCCACAAGTCCTCTGTAAGAGCAAAAAGGAGCCAAACACACTGAGGGACTGGTGAGGGATGGGAAGGGAATCTAAATATGGCACAGTAAGTCCATTTATTTTCTTGTCACCCCAGACGTTTTAAGCACTGGCACCTAGGGCTGACAGATAAACAAACTGTGCTCTCTTTCAGAAAATATGTGAACAGTTGTCAGTCTTGCAGGCAAAAAAATAACAAACACAGATGTATATTGGAGAGGGATGGAAATGCTCTGAATTCTCCCAGCTGAAATCCAGGCTTTGATGGGAGCCAGAGAAGGGACTCTCCCTGGATGTCATCGGTAGCAGCAGTGTGTGGGCTGTGCTTCTCTTGTTTAAGGACTTGAGAAAGTTAGGAGGAGGACCTGGCATGCTCCTCATTTCATTCACAGGCTTTTCTGTCCCCTAGATGGTTCTGATTTCTGTTACTCTCTGCTCTGATTGCTCTTGGGCTGCGGTAGCAAAGAGGATGTTGATGGTGTGGGCTGCCAGCTTTTTTTCTACCTTTTCTACTGGTGCATAACTGAATTTGAGCAGGGAGCTTGTCCATGAGCTCTACTGATTTGAGACTGTGTGTCTGTTACAGAAAAACATTAGATAGAAAATCATTATTTCATACAGCAACAAAACCTAAATTTCTAAGTGACAAGAGTATACTAATTATAAATTGCTTCATTAGGCAGCTGTTTTAAGAGAACCCAAAACATCACTCAAATAAGAATGACCTAATTAGCAAACCCTGCTTTCTGCTTGGACCCCTGGCTGGGATTCATTAGGATTATTCCAGTTAAAGTGTTAACTGTGTGCTCCACAGACCATTCCTGGTACCACATTTTAGTAGCTGTGAAGGATCAGCCAGAAAGGGCAGAGAAGCTGGAATTGTCCTGTTGTTTCTATGGGGTGTGTCCAGAAGGACCAATGTGTGCCTTGGCAGAAGCAGGACAGCTGGCTCTGGTGTTCTGAACATGGCCTCAACCTCCAGTGCCTGCTCACCCGTGGCCATGCCAGACTCTGTGCCTTCTCCCAGGCCTTTGCCAATGTCCTGCATCTCAAATCTACTCACTCATTCCTACTGCGCTATGCCAGCAAAGCTCAGTTACCCCTTACTGGTTTTAAGTGTGATGTGCCAACAGTTCAAGGCCCCTGTTACAAATCAGAGCCTATCTTTTCACCTTGTTTTTTTTTTTTTTTTTCCCCTGAAATGGGGGCAGCTGTATAAGAAGAGCCATAAAGACCTAGAAAATTATTTTGCTTCAAGCACCTTTTTCTAGCTTGTTGTCTGTAAAATCCCAAATGGCTGAGATTTGGTTCACCTGTTTGCTGGGAAAGAACCTGATAAATCCAAAAGCTCTGGTAAAAGAAAGTTTCTCTAATAGAACAATTTGAATGTGCCTGGTAACTCTGTGATAGTCCTCATCAGGGAGCTTCCACCCCTGTTTTGAGATCCAAACTATCTCTCCTTTTATATTAATATTCAGAAGTTCTCAACAGGTTCACTAGCCCCATGTGCCAGGTGTTCTGTTAGCAAGATTCAGCCCAAGCAGGCTTACAGCCTATGTGGAAAATAAACTGGGCTTAACCAAAACCTTGGAGAAGTTAAGGATGCCCATTTCTGAATGATCTTCTGGGTGAAGCGCCACATCTAGTTACAATTCTAGCAAGGATTAATTTTGTTGTTGTTTATCCTAGAGAAGTTAAAGGATCAGTACTTGGGATCTTATCAGGATTACTGCAGTTAATTAGTACTACTTGGAAAGTCCCAGAACCTCGAGTTAAGGTGTTGCTTCAGATTCAGCTTTCATGTAAAAAAATGTCAGCAGGTTTCTTGTCTGTGTGGTTTTTGAAGGGGCTTGAAAACACAGCTGAGATGTTGAAAGAACTCCCAATTTGTGACTTTCAGAAGCATGGTGTGTGACTTCAGAAATACTGGTGAGATGCACATGAGACTGCATGATAGATTTTCATTGCTCTGCCTCAGAGTTTGTTTTGTAGAGAGCTGTGCAGAATGGAGCTTCCCATTTCAAACCTGTACCAAACCAAAGTGCCAGCAAGAATAGCAGAATTTCACCTCGGCCGCTCTGGTCTCTCCAAGCCTTGCTGCCTCACTCCTGGAGGAGATGGGGCTTCTTGGAGGCACATGGGCTAAGTTTTGGAATTTGATGAGTACCCAGCCTGGGATGTGGGGAGCTTTTGGACACGGCGAGCTGATACCTGCTGCTCCCGTGTGGCTCATCTAGTGCTCATGGCTGGCTGTGTCCCCGCAGGAGGTTCTGACCCTGGTCTGGAGGGAAAGCTGGCAAACTACTTGCTGCAAGGTGTTGAGGGGAAAACAGATTAGTCTGAGAGAGAAAGAGTCTCAGGGCTGCCACGGTGCTTTAAAAAATAAATCCCAAGGTAAACAAAGCAACATGCCTGCTTCCAGACAGTCTGTGGGATTGCTGCCGCCAGTCTTTCAATGGGCTCAGGAATTCCACCTATTTCCTACCCCAGCTCCTCTCTGCCTCCCAATGTTGACGAAGACTCCCTGCATAGCTGGGACATGGCAAGCAATAGCTCCTGCCAGGGAAACTGAGGCACCAGAGGAGAAAGGGCTTGGCTTAGTAAGGCACTGAGGAGCCCTTGCCTGGGCTGTCATGCCACGCAGTGGTGGCAGGCTGGTGGCTCCCATACTGCTCGCAGCCACTTGCCTTAGGCCTCGATCATGATTCCCCTTGCTTTATGCACCATTGGTACCATGTCTTTTGTGTTTCAGATATTTATATTCAAATTTGTTAAACACTAGATCGTTTAATGCTTCTTCTGAGATAACTGGGTAGGCTTTGTCTTTTTTGTGTTGCTGCTAAAATGGTGCCCTAGGCAGGGTTGCACTGGCTGAGAACTGAGAACAGCCACAGCTGGAGAAGACTTGAGAAAGTTTGGTAAATATGTGACAAAGGAAAGGCAAATTCCAAAGCTGCAGGGGAGCACAGGTGTGATCGCATTGCTGCCTTCCAAGCACGATCATTTCCAACAGAAATCTTTTTTACTTTACTTTTTGCATGAGTAAAGAATTGGCACCCTTGTGTGGAGCACCCATGTGACTAGCAGTAGGACCTGCCCTGCCTTCCCCTCTCAGAGTTACTGCAAGGAAAGGAGGATTTTCTGCCTGTTGCTCTGATTTTGCTATTCTGTTAATGGGATTTGACTCAAGTCAGATGAGATTGAAGCTGGCTTGCCACTCATCTCCCCTTTAAGTGCTCTAAAGCAGGCACACATGATATGTATCTAATTTTTTTGGCTCCTTTCTTGTTAAAAGGATGGATTTCACCCTGTGTGGCTCACTGTGGTTAATAAAACTCTGCAAACCTATCCCTCCCTGCAGGCGCTCTGATTCTGTCCCTTGTAGCCAGGCTTTACCTGCTGCAGGAGAACCTGCCAGCCACTGCTCACTTCCTCAGATGGAGGAGAAGCAATTTCTGCCAGAAGAACTATAAAAACAGCATCCCCTTTAATCTTGGGCTCTGATTTCCACCATGACCGACCCCTAGCCATGAAAATACCAGTAAACTTTATTGGCATTAAAAAAATGCTGTATATTATTTGCAAACCAAAAAAGGCAAGGGGAAAAAATGTTATGGGACCATTAAAAGGTCTGTGAGGAATCCTCATCTGATGTTTGCTTTGGGAGTTTGAGCTGCTCTGATATGAATGTCCTTACTGAGTGCCTTGCATGACTTTTTATAGAAGGTGAAGCAATTGCTGCTGGAAGAGTTATTCCTAGAGTCTCTTAAAACATTGGCATTTGGGTGCCAGCAGCCATTCAGGAATCATTTTTGCCTTAAAATGGTCATATTAATTTGGTGTTCCTGTTCAAACAATACGACTTTATTGGGAGATGTATGCATTTATTAATTGCAGGTGCTCCCTAGTTAGCTAAGGCTATGTTTGAAGTTTGTCTTAAAGACCACCACTATAAAATAAATTGGCTTGAGAGCTAACATCAGTTGATAAAGAGTTTGTACAGAATCACAAAATGCATTAGGTTGGAAGGGACCCTCAGAGGTCATCTTTTTAAAGGGGAGGGAGGTGTTTCATGTCCAAACCTCTTTCTCCTTCATTCCTTCCCCTCATTTCCTAAGTGGGTTTTAGAATTTTGAAAGTGTAACATGCCAGAAATGAGACTTTTTCTTGGGGAAAGATTTTCTCTGACAAATGGTCTTAAAAAACCCCACAGAAATATAACTTTGCTGTTCAAAACTGGATGTTTAATGTTTACTTTTGACTGTAGTTTAATTTTTCATTTCCAATGTTATCGAAGTCTGCAGATATTTTCTATTCTGAAGAGATTTCATCAACAGTTTCACATGATATGTACACTTAAAAAGGAGCAAAGGAAAACTGCAGAAGCTCTCCCTTTTGTACACTGGACAACCCTGGCAGTTTCTGATGAAGTAGCCGTAGGATTTTCCCTACCCTGACTGTGATACATCCTGAGGCAGGAAAGGAAAAATCAGAATGTGTTATCAGGGCTGCTCTTGTTTTGTTAGTGTAGCTGCAAAAAGATCTAAAATGCTTCTAAATGCTTTTACAGGTTGGACTTGATGATCTTTGAGGTCTCTTCCAACCTTGGTGATTCTGTAAATTCCTCTTTTTTTTTAATTAGTGGAGGTGGAGGCCTAGTTTCTGTGGAAATAAGTGACTTGACTTCATACCTGCTTTTTTTTAAAACCTAGCCAGATTCTTTTTTGCTCCCATCATGTGTCACCTGCCTGTGCAACCTGAGAGGTAACTTAATGCTTCATATTATGCCACGATGAATCATGAGGTGATTCAAAGATCTATTTTGTTAGTACACACTCTGACCAAAAGAGGGAAAGAGCAGAAGCTCAATTTAGTGTCTCTTTTCCTCTCACTCACTGCCAGTTGACGGGAATTACTCTTACTTCCATTTGATACTTGAGGCCCATGTGGGTGATATTGATCTTCAGTGATGCACCCACTGATGTAGAGATGGTTTGCATCTCCTTGATTCCAGTGGAGCTCATAGATTCATGGATTAATAGAATGGAGCTCAGATGAGAATTGAACAATTCCTTTAACTTTCTTCATCCTGGGGACAAATCTGGTGGGGTGTAGTGGTGGCAGATGGTTAGGGTTTGCAGATGAGCCAGCCACCTCATGGTGCAAGCCTTGTCAGGGAGCAGAGTTGCCATCCTCATCCTGAATACCTCTGTGTTATAGCAGCCCACATCAATTTTCCTTTGAATTTCCTGCGTGATCACTTTGCTGCACAGAGAGCTGTCTAGACATCTATTTTAAAAAAGAACAAACTCTGTATATCCTGCAGTCTGAGAGAGGCCAGAGCACAGGCACAAATGGGTAAATACAGGGCATATGAGACTGATTTGAAACCAGTAACAGGGAAGGTAAATACCTGCACTCAACCCTGGAAGAGCTGCAGCTCAATTGCAGAGTCCTACACAGCTTTTAGATCTTTCTCCTGCTTAGCTGCTCACTCCTGATGGGACACGAGTATTCCATTGCTCCGAGAGCCTTGGGGCTTTATAAACAGGCAGCAGTTCCTGGGAGGGGTGCAGTTTTTTATGGGTTTTATTTAGTTTTGTTCTCATATGAAAATATCATTTTAGCATCCTACTATTCATTGCAATCAGCTTAAGGAAGAAAACAGAGCATGTACTGAGCTGGCTGTTTGCCTGACTGCTTGCAGTGTGCCTCTCATGGGTGCAGTGCTTAGTGTTTCCCAAAAAACTTCACTCTCTTTCTTCTGTCTTCACATTTATTCTGCTCTTCTAGAGGGCAGTAATACTAATTTTCACATCCAGGTGTTGTTTTGACCCTGGAACTTGTTTGTGTACAGCTGAACTTCCCATGTTTCTCTCATGCAACCCTTCAGTGAGGAGAATTTATCCTAGGTCTCCATCTTCTCTGAATTATCTCCAGTTTGGCAGCAGCAGGTCAATTACAGGCAGCTTTTTCCTCTTGTTTTGGACTGAACCAAAAAAGTCCCAACCTAATGCTCTGACAGAATATTGAGAGCAGTAAAAAGTGCAACATATGGCAGCAAATAGAGACTTGCCCTCTTCACTTCCACTCTTCTGCAGCTTCATCAACCTTTCTATTTGGACCAGTTTTATAAGCACAGGAAGCCCTAAATTAGGGCAAATGAAGAACTTCACGGACTTGGACATACCAGCTGAACTCAATTCAGTGCTGCACATGTGGATGTTCAAGCAGCATCCCCATGTGCTGTCTGCATCTCCTGTAGAAGATGATATTTTTTTACCTTAGCTCCAGTCCCTTGGGGAGCATCTGCTGTGCTTTGCTGGTGGTGCCAGTCTGACTGGGGCTGCTTGGCTCAGCAAAGCTGAAGCTGTGTCACTGCTGCTGCTAAAATTACCCTGTGACCACAGTGTTGAGTTAGTGGGCCTTGCTAAACTGCCTAGGGGACAAATCAGTGGAGCTGCTCTGGGATGCTCCATGGTGGTGCGATCAACAGCCAGAGCTCTGCTGTCCCTTGCTTTGCTGCACCACTCGCACCAGGACCATGACTGTGTCAGGCAGCTGCTGTTTGAATTATGGTGGTGGCCAACTTCTCCCTCTAAAATGAAGCCTTTTTGTGCTAAACCTCAGTCTTTATTTGCTCCAGAAAAGTGGAAGTTTAAAGAGATCTGATACCAGGGGTAAGTGATGATGAGTCTGTTAGAGGTGGGTGCCAGGCAGGGGGTTCCAGCTTGCCCAGGCTCACATGGGAATCTGCAGCAATACTGGGAAATGAACCTAGATCTGATGAATGTCCTGTCTGCTGGCACAGGCCCAAACCACCCTTCCTCTTTATTTTAGTTCAGATTCTCTAGTTTCCTGCAGTTCTCTTAAATGAGTTTCAGTAGGAGACTTTACCCCTGGAGGAGGGGATGAGGTATTTCAGCATGGAAATATTTTGCCGGTCATTATTTCCCTGAAAACTCACAATTTTCTCCAAATGGATGCTTTTTTAAAACCTGAACTTTGAAAAAATGTATTAGTGAGTCTTCTAGATAGCTGGGAGAAAGCCTGCTGACCTTTCTGACTAGGATAATTGCTCAGAATTGAGTTAACTTCTTATGAAAATATCCACTGTTGACTTATTAACCCTTTTGAGAAGCAGCTTTTGGAATGTTTCCATTTGGCCGCAGTAGGTCTTGGATGGAACCCATGATAGCATGCTTTCTAGCTGAGGTGCTTTCGGCCTTTTTCAGACCAGTCTACATTAGCTAAAGAGTGAGATCAGTATTTATCTCTTGCTTTGCTTGGTTCCTCAAGGCAGCAGCTTTGAGAAAAATGAGTAAGATGGAATCAGAGTTTAGATTAGCATAAAACATTCTGCTGGAATTGCAGGCATTTTGAAGGCACTACAGGAAAAGTAATGCATAAAAAGAGGTTAGAATGAAGAATTGTTTCCATTAAAGGGACTTTGGTGCTTCTCCTAGGTAATTCCAAGCTCCTTTCCCATTAATGGTAATTTGCCAGAAAAGAAAGGTGCATTACATAAATATTTCGAAGTAATCTGGGCAGCAATTTGAAGATACTAAGCTTTCAACTTGACAGCCCCAAGCACCTTGATTCATCTTAACCTCCAGTAAGATCTAAAATGCAAACAAACACTTTACTTGAGCAGGACTGACTTCAGAACCAAAATGAGCTTCATTCTACAGGACTGAAGGAGTATTAGGGCCTAATCAGTGCTTCCTCAAGAATGTTAAGGATCTCAGCTGGAAGGGATGGACACGTGAAGCAAACCAGAGCCATATTTCTGAGCAGCCCCTGGGGCTGCAGTCTGCTGTATCTCATCTGTGCTGAACTCACAACAGCACTACTTGGGTTTCATTCTGCTCCCCAGGAGCTGGTGCAGCTGCAGGACTGTGCTGTGTGAGAGGATGGACAGCACCATGGATGTGCAAGAAGCAGCTGAAATAGATGTCACAGGTCATTAGGGCAAAGAGCTGCTTCTCTGTGGCCTGAGCCAAAGCCTGCAGAAAGAGTGAAAAGCCCTTTCGGTGACTCTTTGGGCCTTTGCATGAGCAGTGGTGGGGTAGGTGTGCTGAAGGACTTCTCACCCATAACCAGGGGATTGTCACTGAATAGAGGTCAGAAAGGGGCTGATAGGAGGTTTTAAAAGCAGGTCTTGCAGTGTTCCTGATGCTGCTTCTGGAGAACATACAGGATGGAAACTCATCTGAGCCAGGGTTTTGTTGGTTATAAAAGACTTGTAGCTATGGAATTCAGTTATTAATACATTTACCTCTAGGACTGTGCTGAAGTGGTCTGTAGCAGAAGAGTGAAGTTGGAGAAGCTGTGCTCAGCCATTGGAGAAAGGCAGACAGTCCCTGAGGAATAAACCTGGCAGTAAGGCTCCTCTGGGACCTGGCTATGCCTGGGCTGAGGGATGGTTTGATACTCATTTCCTCTCATCCCCATCCCTTGGTTCTTCCTCTCAATGCTGCTGCTGCTGTTCAGAAATAAAAAGCAAATTCAAGGTGCAGCCCTGGGTTTAACAGCTCAGCCAGTCCCTCCCACTCCTGGCACCTTTCTTCCTTTTCTCCTCTTGTCTCTCCTCCTGTCTGTGCCTCAGGAACACACTTGAAGTCAGCAGCCCTGCCTTGGACTGCCTACTTTTATTTCAAAGCTCACAGTCACATGAGGATTCTGTATGTCTTAATTCCTCTGAAGTGCTGAATTTCTCTCTGCTTTAGTTGTGGCAGGTTTTTTGTTTGTCTGTGGGTTTTGTTTTGTTATTGTTTTGTTTTTAATAGGATGAAAAGAGAAGTGATTTCTCTCATTTCTCTGTCGGGGGTGAGCTTGCTGAAGGTAAGACACAGAGTTCCCAGTCACATTAAGACTCATTTACCAGTCTTTAGAAAGTAGGTTACAGCCAAGAATACAGGGATTTGATTCTTGGCTGGATATACCAGGACAGAAATTAACATGGGGAAATATTGTAGCATGTATCTTACAGCTTGTAATTAGCTCAGACCCTCTCTTTGAACACCTATTTGATGTGCATGTCCGTGTGGTCATTAAAGATTTCAGTAATCCCTGGGACTGATATTTAAACTCTGTATAAACAAATACCAGGAAACTGTCTCTGTCTTGAAGAACTTGCAATCTAACTAGAGAAAGAAGACAAACAAAGGATTATCATCACCAGGGCTGGGTAGAGCTAAGAACAAACCCCAAGTCTCCTGTGCTGCCTTTGCAACGTGTCTCTTCTTGCTCACTCAGATCATCTCCATGTTTCTTTTTTTTCCCAAGTAAGGGGGATCTGATGCCAAAGGTCTGGCCTGACTCCAGCTTGGATAACTCTGGCCCCGTTTACACTGTGCACAGTGTTCCCTTAGTGATCAGAAGCTGCAGGCAGTAAGTCCAGAGAGGGCACAACCCAGTGTGGCTCAGGCCTCCTAACTCATGCCCAGGACCTGCCTGGCTGCGTTGTGACCGCACTGGTACAAGGACAGCTTTCCCAGGCTCAGCTTAACTCCTTCAGGCCAGCATGATGCCGAGGTTGCAGCACACCTCCTAGGTGCTTTTATATCCTACTCCCCACTTCCCAGGCTGTATGGGAACACTGTGCTTCAGGTGTCAATACCCACCAGTGTTAGACCTGCCCTGTATTTCCTGGTCTGGGCTCATGCCCTTGATTTCCTAAGCTAAGTTATAGGAAGCTACTGCTGTTTGCTGTTGCGTGTCATTCTGCTGCAGCTCAGAAGTGACTGCAGTCACTGGTGGGCACAGTGAGCCTGTGCAGAGTCAGGGTATCAGTCAGAT
The DNA here is from genome assembly GCF_026170545.1 of Melanerpes formicivorus. NCBI lineage: Eukaryota > Metazoa > Chordata > Aves > Piciformes > Picidae > Melanerpes > Melanerpes formicivorus. The sequence continues at coordinate 3,166,343 of NW_027142373.1, read as the reverse complement.
CAAAGGGTTTGAGAGTTATCAAGTACTGTTCCATTGTGCTGTGTTTCTTCCTGTAACACTCCAGCCTCCTCCAGTCCACCCTTATGGGGAAGGAGAACTGTAGCAAGTTGTCTCCTTTCCAAGGCACTGCCACAGGACTGATGTTCCTACCTCGGCCATCAAGCAAAGGCTTGATCATCCCTTGCTGAGCCAGTCAGTCTCATTGGCTCAGCTCCAGCATGGCTGTTCTGAGAGAGGGCACAGGAAAGCTCCGGCAGAGAGCATGGGAGGAGGGTGGAGAGGGGAGTCCTCTGTCAGCAAAGGCTATGTGGGACACAGGAGAAAGGGCTGTATTTCCTGCGCTCTTTAATGTTGTAGAGCCAGACATTCTCCAGTCATCAGGCAGTCTTTTAAACCTGTCTTTCATGGGACAGGTGCAAGAGTTGGTAGCTACCTAATTTGGTGGTGTGGAGCTCACTGGTTAGCGTTTGTAAAGTGTTGCAGGAAGGCTAGGTGGTACTCTTGAGCTGGATTTTGCCAGTGCTTACCCAAGAAGAGCCCTGTTGTGGAAATCAATAGAGGCACTTACTCTTCAGAGCCAGGAGCTCTTCTGCCTGCTGGGAGGTGGCCAAAGGTGCCTGCTGGTCCTCAGCCTGCCAGCCAGATTTGGTCAGGGAAACACTTCAGCACGTGATTAACTTGAGGCATGGCTCTGTCATTCTTACTGCTGCTCATTGTGTGGTTGCTGTGCTGAGTAAGGGCAAACTTACATGATCTTGCATGATCTGCTTATTCCTAATTGATAACGACTTCTCTGGGTAAGGCATAAGATCCTCTGCTGGCAGGGTTTATAATGCACTTAGCATGAGTATTTTCACGCTGGCACTCAAGGGAGCTTTGTGTACTGGACAAAACCACCTCTAACCCGTGTGTTTCAGAGATCTCTGGGTCCTCCTCTCTCAGGCACTGTAAATGCAGCCTTGGGTTTGGAACAGTGGGGTTTTGGGGGATATAGAGATATTTAGGATAAAAATAGGAACTGCTCCACATCTTCAGATGCCAACACAGCCTTACAATCTGGCCCTAGATTGCTGTTGAAAATGGGATTTAAGCTCAAATTTAGGAATTTTGCCACTCATGGTTCATTTGACCATACTAGGTATTCACTGAGAAGAAATCAGTGTAGGGAACAATGGGAGATGATATTGAGGAGAAACAGCAAATAGCATTTTTCAGAGGACAGGCTTATATGAAAGCTGAGCTGTGAAATTCAATATAAATGAGAAGATAGAGCTGAGCTATCCTTCTGCTTTTAATTCTTCTGGCTCGGGCGGTTTGGGAGCTTCCTCTTCAGATACTGGAGCTGGGCACACTCTGCATGTGACTCAGTGAGCTCATATGGACCCTGCTGTAGCTGTGCCCAGGCACTGCTGTGGCATGGTGTGCACTATCCCACAGACCTGTCACTAATGGGCCGTGAAAAGCATCCCAGCTTATTGATAACAGGATTAAGGTTGTGAGCTCTTTGTTCTGTGTTTTCAAGTTGTTCCTAAATAGAAGAAAATATCAGTGTCAGAACAACTAGACTTGAAAGATTGAACTTCTCAACCCAGCATAAGAGGGATAAACTGTATTTAAACAATATGTTTAAATAAAGTCTGAACCAATACTGATTCATTCCAGATGAGACTGTGAGATGTGTGGGCTTGCTATGCTCTGCTCTAAACGTTTTATCAGCAACAGTCACCCACTGCACTACAGCAGCTATCTGCAAGGCTTTGCCATGTGAGTGCTCACAGCAAACAGGGACAGCCCTGGCCCTGGCTCCTTATCAGCTTCAGTGACCCCTGTCCATTGCTTGGGAACAATTCCTCTTGCTGGGGCGTTAGTGCAGAGATCAGTGAGTCACCCTCACAGGGCACCTTCCCACATCTGATCCAGCATTTTGCAAGTTCTCTGCCTCAGTTTCCCCATCTGGGAGATGAGGACACCAGTTTCTCACTGGGTAGTAAAGTGAGAAAAGCCATACAGCTGCACAGTGCTTTCATAAATTTATAGAATGGTTTGGGTTGGAAGGGACCTTGAAGATTATTCAATTCCAACACCCCTGGCATTGGCAGGGACACCTTCCACGAGCCCAGGTTGCTCAAGGCCTCATCCAACTTGGCCATGAACATCTTTAGGGAAGGGGCATCCACAACCACCCAGGCAACCTGTTGCGGTGACTCACCACCCTAATTGTAACGAATTTCTTTTGTACTCTCAGATTATCCAGTATCCTTTTGCTCCTCATTTCAGCCTGTAGGTCTGTCAGTTTCCATGTTCCCAGCATGATATTACTACTTAATGATGTCTGGGTTTATGTTTTTCTGTGTCTTCCTTAAAAGACCTGGCAGGAGGACAAGCATATTCCTTTTCTCCTTGGCTTCCCAGTACACTTGCAAATACCTAGCATAAGAAAGCTCTTAAGTGTATGCTCAAGACCTTTGTTACTCAGGGTGGCATGCAAACAGTGTCATTGTAAGCATGTTTCTGAGTGCTTTTGTGAATAGGGATGTTTTCCCAAAGCAGGGAGAAAAAAAATTCTCAGGCTATCAAGCAAAGCTTAATTCCTGTGGGCATTGGGAGTAAGGACGTGTTCTGGTTTCAACTGCTGGCTCAACCAGTTCAGTTGGTGAAATTCTTTGCCAGTAACAGCCAGGTAGAAGGGATGCAGAGAGCTCCTTGAGTCCTGGCACTCAGTTTACTTGAATAGTATTTTCTCTTGAGCTGTTATTTGGCTGCAAAGCTGAAGCTCTGACTTAAGCATCAGCAGAGAGCTGCAAGTGCTCCATGAGAGCTTCTCTTTCTTTATCATCTCTCTGATGTCTTTTCTCTTGCTCTCCGTGGTGTCACACAAGAGGGCTGTGTGTACACGTCTGTATATACACATGTATGTATGCATCAGGTTCTGGTCTGGTTTCATGCTCAGAGTTGCTGAGCACAACTTCAGAATTTGACCATCTGCACGCTGGGGCTTTCAGCACAGGAAACCAAAGTCATCTGCAGTTGTGAAAGTGTTTAATTGCTCTCTGCACAGGTCACTGATTTCAAGGCCCATGGGGACCTCTGTGATTCCCTTGCCTGAACACCTGCACATGACAGTCTGTGGCATTTCAGCCAGAGTTTTCTGCATTGCAGTCATTGACACACAGCTGGAACATGGCTGGAACATGTCTGAGCCTGGAACATACCTCTGAGAACAGCATCCAGCCTCTTTTATCAAAAAGGACCTCATAGAATCAGAAGGAAATTAATTTCTCATATTCTAGGTACACACAGCACCCTTGGAGTACTACAGCTTGCAAGGCTTCAGGTGAGGGCCTAGCTCCCACAGCATGCATACCCAGCTGTTAATTAGTGTGAAGAGCTTCTGCATTATTTTATGCCTCAATGAGTTTTTATTTAGTTTGTAGTCACAGCTTTGTATTTTTTACTTTTTATTGTTTCTACTTGACCGAGGCAGCAGATTAATGCTGTGTAGCTTGTTCCATTTTGAGCCCCTCAATGGTAAAGCCTTCCAGCATCATTCCAGTCAGGAGGTGACCAGCTCAGGTTCTGGGGTGTAGAGCTACCTAATGGCCTCTTGTGTGCATTGGCTGGAGGGTGCTGCTTTTCAGTCCTGCTGCCAAACCCTGTCAACAGTATCTATGTAAACTTCTTTCCTAGTTCTTTCAGATCTGGTTTCGTTGTCCTTCCTCTTGCCTTTGGCATTATTCCCACAAAGCTTATTTGCTGTCTGCATCAGCTGAGAAACCTTTGTGTAGAATCTTGGCTGTCCTTGCTGTTGGAGGCCAGGACTGCTGTTGTCAGCTCAGGAGCATTGTTTCTGTAATGAGGATCTCAGGTGATGCCGGCTCTGATGTGGGTTTTCATTTGACTGCTTTCCAAGGCTTGCCAAGCAAGACATTTCTTGTTTGCCTTTTGTTGTTTTTTTTTTTTTTTATTTTCATGTAAGGCTTTGTATTCTTGCAATACTCTTGTCAGAGGTTTAGTCATTTGCACCATTTTGGGTTCCCTCCCCAGATTTCCACAGTTCAGTCCTGTTTTCTGACGACATGCTCTTTTCTAAAGAACCAAACCCAGCTCAAGAAGCCTCAGGCAGGACAAGAGCCCACCAGTTTTGGGTGTACTGGCAGCAGCTCATGTTTCTGAAAGTAGAAGAAGGAGAACAACGGAGTCCATCTGCTACCAGAGGTCCCCAGTCTAGCAGTCCAACTGAAGTGACCTTTTGTGGTAGCTGGAACAGGAGAGCTGCCTGATGGCTTTTTGCCTGTGTGTGTTTACAGAAACACTCCCTCCCATCTGTAGTTGGGAACTCATCCCTCTGCTTTCCTGTAATACATTTATTTTCTTCAGTGTTCACGTCTGCTGTAAGCAAGACCTTGGCTTATAGTACCCAGCCAAAGAGAAATAGTAGACCTTTTAGGGTATCACAACCTGTGGCAGTGTTCCAGGATTTATGTTGCATTTCCCAAGAAACAGAGGGTCACAAAAAAAGGGAGGGAGAAGCTTGCAAGGGGTTGAGAGACAGCTCATAACATTTAGAAAAATGATGTGTTCCCAAAGAGAAGAACATGCTCAGTGTCTTCTCTTCTAAGGTACCACTAGGGCAAATCTTGAAGCTTTAGTACCTCTGAGATAAGTGCTTTGTGGGAGATACCAGCCTTTGCATGCCTACCTTGCCAAGGCCCAGTCCAAGGCCAGGTAATTGCAGCATGAGTGCTTGTGCAAGCTCTTCTGCTCTCCTCTGCAAGCCAAGCACCCTGCCACGCCTGCAGCCCATGCACACAGACCTGTGCTGAGATGTCAGATCCTTCTCATCCTTTGATCTCACAGTACACTGCAAACCTCCAAGCCTCAACAAGCCCTGCTGAAGCAGGGGAAATGCTTCTGTTCCTACCTTGGCAGCTTTGGAAACTGAGGCAGCAGGATTTCCCTGCTCTGTAGTCACACAGCAGTCAATGGCAAGCTGAGGAATTCCAGCGACCTTGTGCATAGGTCTGGGATTTCACAGTGAATTCTTGGACTCCTTTCATCCTGCTGTCTCTGCCCCTGGGATTTAATGATGTCCTCCCTACTTTTCTTCCTTTCTTTCATTTTAGAGCAATAGGTGTTGTGAAGCAGATTTGTTAAAGCTTCCAATCTAGCAGCTGTGGAAAGTGGGGTGGGACACTCATGGTGCTCCCTCTCCTTCCTGCTGTCCTCCTTGGCAGGTGCTTGGTATTTGGCTCATTCTTCTGAAGGAAACAAGGTATTTCTCGCAACCAAACAGAGCACACATATGAAGTCTGGAGAAACAAGAGGATCTATTTTTTTCTCTCTCTTTCCTTCCCAGTTTTCAGAGTGCCAAGTCTGTGTAGTTGTGCTCATGGGCTGGATGGTGAGAGCCCTGCAGTACTGTACTGGGCTAGGACAATAAGGAGCTTGTTGGGTGGCTGAAGGAGATATTTCCCATACCTGTTGTGGTGTGATGTATTTTGGTCTGTTGTGGCTGGGTGCGTAACATGACTCTGCAGAGAGACCTGAGCTAAACCAGGCTGCTCCTCCTGCTTAGGTGTCTGCAGTAGTTGCTATCAAGAAGCAGATTTCCGTGTGTGCATTGGCAGGGGGTGCAGAAGGCTTTGCAGGATCAGTACACGATTTTAGCAGCCCTCAGGAAATAAGAGCCCAGGCTGGGTGGGATTTTGGCCTCCCTGTGCAGAGGGTCTCTTGCACCTGAGGGTCTTCTGGCCTTTAGGAGGGTATAAGGGGAGGCTGCTAACAGGGTTTGCTGTTAGGGCTGTGTTGTCACACCAGACACTGTTGCCAGACGCCCCCACTCATCTGCTGTGTTTGTGTGTCATTTACCACATGCTCTGATTCCTCTTCTGAAACTTGAGCAAGGGCCCTTCCACAAGTGTGGGATGTGTTGTTTAATTTTATTTGCTTGTTTGTTCTTCCTTTTATATTTCTTTGTTTTTCCCTTAGGCCGTACTGGGTATTGGACACAACTGTAGCATGTGACCCAGTCCCCATAACTAGGCAGTGATACTGGTAGGTTGGCAGGAGTCACTGAACTGTTTCAGAGCCCTCTCTATGACCTGAAGGTACTCAGCAGATGATTTTCATAGGGCTGGAGGCAAAGGTTGTGCTGAACCAATGCTGTATCATTTTGACCAGGTCAATTTTTAATGTCATGCCAATGGCAGCTTTGATCTGCAAATTAATGTCATATTCAGTGCACAGCTTGGATATCCTGTTCCAGAAGGTGATACAGAAGAGCTTTGATATTATTTGATAGGAATCTATGGATTGCTAGGATATAACTACAGGAGCTGTAGATGCTTAGGACATTTAGAGCAGGAAACAAAGGACTCACTGGTTAAATATCGTTTTTCATGGGACAGAAGGGGCAAAGGACCACGTGCAATGGGAAGTGTCTCCGTCTGAGTGAAACCTGAACTATATAGTCCAAAACAGGGAAGAGTATGTAGAAAAAGAAATCTTTTAAGACATTTCTTCATTACCCTCTTGCTTTCCAACTGCATCCTGTTTAGCACAAACAGAGTTTGGTTTAGATTGGGAAAGTGCTTGAGTGTTTGGAGCTGGCCTCATAGTTTGGTTCTGAGCTTCTGTTATGATAGATTTAAGAAACCACTCCAAGTTCCATACAGACACTTAGGGTAAAGTGGCCTGTCTTATTGCATGATCTGCTCACAAATGCACCCTCATCCCAAGATCATAATTGTACAGATTTCCAAGCAAAGGGGAAAAAAGGCAGAGAGGCTCTGTAAATATGCCCTGTGTTTTGAAAGAGAGGGCCAAGCAATTCCCTTTAAAATGGAACCAGCAGAAATGATTTGTCTTTGATAAAGGCACCACCAGGTAGGAGAAAGCTTTTGACTGCTGAGGAGGCTATTGACTGTGGAATGCAGGAGGAGGCAGAGGTGCTTCCAGAATGTGGAGGCAGGAGGGATGGCAGGCGGTGCTCCAGCAGCTGGTGGGAACAGTGCATAAGTGCAGAGAAACAACAGAGGACAAATGGAAATGTTTTGAAGTCTCTTATAATGGTTTCTTCTTCAAAGCACACAACCCACAAAGCAACTTTCAACAGAATTAAATTAGAATAGAATTTTGAAGGAGTGGAGATGTTTAAGTTGGCTGATGGCTTTTAAATCAGGAAGCTGAGCACATGGAAAGGGTCCATGCAGCAGATTCATAGACTGGGTGTGTCTGGAGAACTGTTTGGGGGCCAAGAATTCTACTGCAATCTACCTCTGTGAGTTGTGATGGAAGCAGCTGAGCATGCCCAGATCCTGTACGGGAGGGCTGTCCTTTGAGGTGGTGCAGGTGCCAAGGAGAGAGGCTTACTGGTGAGCTTACCCACAGCAGCTTGGCTTGGCACAGCACATCCCTTCTCTGCCAGAGCTTACCACTGCATGGCTGGGAGGGTTCCATTTGTTGTTAGTACCTGCAGTGGCTGGTCCTTGCTTACATCTTCAGACTTCCATAGAGCTGGAGGTTTGGCCATCTAACTCACTGACACCCATGCTCAGGCAGTGTCTGAGTGCAGGGTTACTGCTTGGTTAGTGGCACAGATGAATGTAGGAGAGGTCTGGTCTGGTCCACTGGTGTCTGAAACTGGAGACAGTGGAAGAGGCCTGCAGAGAAACTGAGGGAGTTAGGAGTAAACCTTGTCAGCCTTGGATCTTCCTTTCAGACACTTTAGTCAGGTTTGCTGAAAAGCTGACAACACTGAGAGAAAGAAAATTTTTCTCAGCTGGAGAGGCTTTAGGTTTCGTCACATTGCCTGAGATATGGAGCATCTTTGGCAAATTGTTGGGGTTTTGGGCTTGGTTGTTTTATTTTCTTCGCCGGCTGGGTATTAAATACTGTTCCCAGCTGTGCAACCAATAGGCTTTTGTAAGAGCGGCTGTACCTCTTTTTGTCTGTGTGCCTCCTGCCACACCTTGTGGGGGGGTTTTGGTTGTAAATTCTTCAGGACAGGGATTATCTCTTACTAGGGTGATTATTTGCAGCAGAGTTAACTCTGCAGTGGAGGTAACTCTTCTCCAGTGAGCTGTACAGGGAATTGTTCCTGGGTAGGATGGCAAGCCCCTATTAAAAGCATCTTCCAAACTCAAGACTTTTCTGAGTTAACTCAGTGGTAGAAACAAGACCTAAGTCACTGTCCAGCCCCTAACCATTGTTTCTCTGATCTTATCTGAGGCCTCTAGATGTTTCTGAAGTTAAAGTAGTGTTACTTTGCAGCTGTCCCCATCACTCCCTTAAAGAGCGATGTTCTCATCTCAATCAGTTCTCACAACTGCAGAAAGGTGTGAAGGACTTTTCCATCTTGTCTGGGTTGAACCGAAGTAGTATTTGTGTGTCCTGGTACACATTTTGGGGTAAGAGCAGGATAAGTCCCTCTAATTGTGCTGTTCAGTAGACACAGCTTTGTTTATTTTTTAAGCTGGCACAGTAATGCAGGATAAGCTGAGTTATGACTTGAATTGAATATTGAGTAGTATTGTTGAAGCATAAAGGGAAACTCTGGAATAAATTAACAGGTCATATAATATCTCACATTTCCCAGAAATGCAACAGCAGCCACTCATCTCTCTTCAACTACTTCCCTAGCTGAGGGTGAGATATTTCTCCTCTAACTCAAGGCGTGCAGAGCTCAGACATTGATGTTTGAGTTGATTGTGGCCAGAGGCCTGCTTCCTTTGCAGGTGACAAGGAGAAATGGGAATCTCCAAAGGGTGATTCAACTTACCCTAAAACTGACATCTCAGACTGAGCGGATGAATTGCTCTTAGAAAGTGCACTGAAGGTGTTCCTGTAAGCACCTTCTCCTCCCAGGTATGACTGGTTACAGCTTCACTGACTGAAATGCTGGTGCTGTGTTCAGCTCTGCACTGCTGTGGCTGGAGCAGGATGGTGATGAGTCCCATTTTCTTGTACCACTGGGGTGTTTGAGAGGAAGAGCATAACTGGTGCTTAGGGTCTTCTGTTTGTCATTGGCAGATGGCAGGGCTCATACTGCACATGGCAGATCCGATTCGTCCGCAGTCCATGTGGATAGTTTTCCTTGTGTGAGGAATTCTGCACTTTGAGAGCATTCCTATTGTAGGCTGACAGCAGTGGACACGCATCTGCATCCATTCTTACAGGCTTCAGCAGGTCTGAGAACAAAATAGCTGCTGTCTCTGCTCTCAGGGGTGATTGTGGGACCTGGCTCCACACTGATGTGCACAACCTTGGGGGCTGCCAGAGCTGGCCCTGGGGCTGAGCTGCACCAGGACACAAAGCCAGAGGAAAAATGGAGTCAGCAGCCCATGCAGGCTGCTAAGGCAGATCCTGCCTACTCGATGTAATATTTGCCCTTCAAACCAGTAATGTTGCTGCACTGGGGTATCAGATCCTTCTTCTGTAGCTGCTCTTGACATGGCATCTTGTAGTTGCTATTTTCCTTTGAGTGGGCTTAGGGAAGGATTTTACACCTAAATTCTGGAGCAATTGCCTCACATTTGTATTTTGGCTATTTCTAGAAGGCAGCAGGCAAACTGCATGGAGACTGAAACCTTTTTATGTCTGGACACTGTCTGTTACCAATTCAGGTTCCTATGTGTAATCCCAGAAACCTTGACTGGAAGACTGGATCTCACTGTAGTAAGATCTTCCAGGATTAGCCCCTAAGAATATATGTTGTTATACTGAATAATACATATTAGTGCTTAAAATAGCAGAGTTCTAAAGCAGTGGCTGGCATCCAAAGTTTGACATCCATATTTCTGTTGCCAGGAGATTTTCCCACTAAAAGTGAATTAAAAACATAAAAATCAATGTCTATTTAAACTGTTCATTATTATTGCTTGGTTAAGTATAAACAATTTGTCAACACATAACAGACACTTAGGCTATTTCCTTGCAACAGCACAAATCTGCAATTCTCCTGGGCTGTTTCCTAACCTGGCACTGACAACCTTGGATCCAACTGCAGGACTCTGAAGTTTTGAAACTAGCCTTCTGAGCTGGGCTTTGGGGGAAGTTTCTCAGCCCTGGATGATTATTCCCGTTATACCTGTCGACAGTGATTCATTGACCGCTGAGGCATACGAGCCCTAGGAGCTATTTTTCTCTTTATGACTTTTTGGGGGGATGATTCACTGCTCTTAAGTGTACATTATCATATGACTAAAGAAGAAGAAGAAGACAAAGAGAGCAAAGTGCCGCTGAGATTTTCCATATTAAAACAACAACAAAAGAAGAGCTTGGTCAATAAAATAGTGATGCTTCTCCCACATAAGGCCAGCAAACATCTGTGAAGCTTCAAAGCAGCCAGAATCCACAGAATATATTTGGTTGGAAGAGACCTTCAAGATCTTCTGGTTCAATCCATACAGCTTTACTTTGGTTTTTCACTTCTGCAATTCAGTATGCTGAAATCGGTGAAGTAAGACAAAGCAAATACAGCTGGGAAGGACAGGGCTGGTTTAGCTTTTATCTGAATGGCCTGACCAGCCTCTGCCCAGGTGCTGCTCCTCACTAACAGGACCACAGTGCCAGGGCAGAGCTCTTTCATAGCTGTGTGACAGGGAGAGCAGGATCACAGAGTCACAGAGTGCCAGGTTGGAAGGGACCTCAACGATCATTTGGCCCAATTTTTCCAGGTGATAGTGGAGTTGAATGAGCTGGCCCAGCACCCTGGCAAGCTGAGTCTTCTAAGTGTCCAGTGTAGAGGAATCCACTGCTTCCCTTGGGAGATGTCCAGTTGTTGTCCTGGTGAAACATTTTCTTCTGAAGGATGGGTGCTTCAGCACCGCCATGGTGGCAGGGATGCTCACAGCACATGTCTTCTGCTGGGTTTGACTGAAGGAAGGGGAGATCCTGGGCATTGACTCCAGCTGAATTGAGTGACATCACTCCTGGCAAACAGTGAGACAGCTCTTGGAAGTGAAGTAACTGGTGTCAGTGTCTGGTGAAAACTACCTTGACTTCAGTAGCTTTGACTGAGTTTTGTGACCCACAGGGTGACATGAGGATGGGTAGGAAGCACCATTTAAGATGCTGACTGAAAGCTAGAAAGAGAAAACCTCTTGCACTGCAAAATGTGGTCAGCAGAGTGAGAAGGCTGTTGAGCAATAGGGAGAACAGATTTATGTGTCACTCAGCTTCTGCGGAGAAGCCAAATTGCTCTGGCACAAACCACACAATATTTATTCACAAAAATGTGGAATTAATTGCTATCATCCATGGTTTTTAATGAGAACATATTTTAGTTTTTGGTTACAATAGTCCTGAGCCTCAGTTATTGTCAGGAGTGGAACTGCTCTACCGTGTCAAGGGCCTGACAGGAAATGGTGGAGGGTCTGGTGGGGCAGGGAGAGGGTGCCATGAAAATGTCCATCCTATGGCAGCCTTTGGATGAAGGGAGTTCACTTACATCTTTGTGGGAGGGGCACATTTCTGTCCTCATACAGAGATCTACTTCCATGAGCTTGTTACCAAGCAAGTAGCCTCCCAGATGTTTCACTTACTCTGCTGGTTGTTAGATTTAGGTGACTTTCCTCTTCTCTGGCTTTTCTTTTCAAAACAAAGGAGGTGAGTTCCCACCTCTCCTCTGTCTCTATCTCTTTTCATGGCTTACCTTACCCATCTTGAAATGGACCCATGGGTTTTCTGTGTCTTAGATTCAAAATTTCTGCCTAGATCACGCCGGCTCTTGCCAAATGTCTTCTAGCCACCTCAGCCTTTTTAGTCTTCTCCTTCCCCCCCCATGGTGTGACCCAAACTGCAGGTTGCACCGGGGCACTCTTCTGTCGTTGCAGCCACCAAACCATCCTTCTCTGTCTGTGCTTGAACTTGACTTTCCCTTTTGCTAGGAGCACAGCAGAACAGTAGGGCCTGTTCTGCTGTGGGCTGCTTTGGGATGGAACACTTAGCATTGGCATGAGGAGTACCAGTTTCTTCAGCATGTGGTGGAAGAACTGGGAGGCAGAAAAGAGGCACGAGGAGGAGTGAATGCTAACTCAATTTGGGAAGAAGAGGCTGAGTTGAGAGTACCCTTCCTCTGGGTGAACAGGGGGCATTTCTGCTCTCACCTCAACTGGGACTTGGGTTTTTTTACAGTGTTTGTCCACACTGTTTGTACACTCCCAGCTGAAGCTGTAGTTATCCCTAGACAGACTGTCCTGTCCTTGAACTACTGGAGATGCTGAGCTGGGCTCAACTCAGGTGCTGTGCTGCTTGGTGTAGACCTGCCAGTTATTGTTGATGGATTTTGTCTAGTCAGCAACATCATTAAACTCTTCCCTATTTCCATATTCCTATTGGACATTTTGGCACATCCTTTAACTATGCTTGGCACACGTTTGCTGTACCTGGGTTATCTGCTGCCTCCATTTCCCTGGCTAATGAAGAATTGACTCTGTCCTCACAATGCTTTCAGATGTGCAAAAGAAAGATTTTTATCTTCAGAGACAGAGATTGCAGATAGATTAATTATGCGAGAGGTGAGCAGGTCACTCTGCCGTAATTCCATGGAAACGAGCAATTACATTTATAGGCATGGCTGAGTAAGGTAATTTGGAGCGCAGCTGGCCAGTAGCAGGGGTTTTCTGCTCTCCAATCATTGCGATGGCCCCACAGGCTGGAGGAGAGCCCAAGCTGAAAGGGTCACTCACAGGCCAATAAAAGAGTATCTATTGGCTGGGAACACCAAACTCAACAGTTTCAAAACTATGTTTTTCTTCATCTTGATGAAACAAAGATTACACTTAGTCATCACTTCTATGGCTGGACTCCTATGATCTCACAACCTTTTCCTTTACTCCTCCTCTTTCATTTCTCCCCTCCCCTCTGAAGAATCTTTTATTAAACATATGTTTTATTCCTAGCTGGGGATTTCCACTCACTTTTCTGTGGTTGATAGTCCAGAGCCTAGAGAGCTCTGAGTAGGGAAAGTTTAGTGAGTGCAGCAAAAGTCATGCCTGTTGCCTTGCATTCAAGAGGTAGGTCACATTTCCAGCTTGTGTGAGTTATCCTGGTCTATATATCTATTCAGATGATGTTTGCATCTTCTTTTGGAGACATGGAGGAGCAAAGCTTTGCTGACAGAGATATTGAAGGAAGCATTCAGTACTTGTAAGGATGTGTTCACCTTACCAGAACAATCTCTTGAGCTTGTCTCTGGGTTGGCTCTGTTGGAAAGGATGGTGTCCACTCAAGTGAGTACTGCATGGAAGTTTATGAGGAATCTGGATTTGTCCAAACCTTTTTCACCATCTCCTGGAGCTTTGACTCTTGCTTACAGTACCACTAAGCTTTCTTGGTGCTGCACCAACTCACTGGGTATAGCTAAAGCTGTCCTACACATCTCAGCTGCTGCCTTTGCTTCTGGAGTATTTCCATTAGTTTATCCCAGTCATCCACTTTTCCTCATTCTTCTCCAGGCAGAAACTCTGTCAGCTCCTCTCTACTTCCGTGGTGAAATACTGCTGCACAAGTCCCTGCTTCACACTCCCACCCCAAACTCCTTATCCCACCCCCCTCTTCATTACACAGAATTATTATTACACTCACTACAGTGCCTGGAATGCTTGAGATACAGAGGCACAAACCAGAGGAAAACAATGTGTTCTGCCCCAGTGATCTTCTTGGTTGCTAGAGACTCCTTTAGCAACCTCCATCTCCATTTACTCCCCAGTTAAACCAAATCCTTGTCATTTAATAGCACTCTCTAAATACTTGCTTGGGATAAGTTTTGCTCTCTGAAGATGTGCTGTGTTGTACAGCTTCAGCTAGTAGAGCTCAAATACAGCCAGACTCTGAATGGGTTTTCTTGACACACATTCTCTGCTGGGATATTTAAATTGCTGTTGTTTATAAAGATGGCAGATCCCTTACCTAAAGTCCATCAGTAAAATCTCAGCTTTGTATCTCATAATTTTGGACTACAAAATAGCATTGTTTCATTTCCATTATATTGCCTTTTGTCTCTGTGTGCTGGGTTGTGCCCTTGTCTTGGCCTGCAAGTTAGAGGTTGGACATTCCTGGGCGGGGGGGCTGCATCTTCATCACCTCATTAAGAACTACATCGCTTCCCTTGTTCAGCCAGAGTTTTGAGCTAGAACAATCGCTGTGGGGAGGTTATTCCTGTGGTGAGCTGGTGGGAAAGGGCAGAGCTTTGTTTCTGGTCAGCTCAGAAGCAAACTGGATTCTGTGTTTTCAGTTTGTATTTTGACTGAGTGAGCCTTGTATTTGGTTCTGGTGTATTTGGTGAGACAGCCAGCTTATATGGGCTTTGCTCATTTATAATTCAGCATGCTGCAGTGCTCCTTCTCCTCTGCCTAGTGTGGTAGAAGCTTTTTGCTGTTGTCTCTCTGGCCTGTCCTGTGCTCTGTGATGTTCATCAAGATGCTCATTAAGGAGGTACATCAGAAAAGCCAAACCACCTCTGGAGTTGTCTGTTCCATCAGCCTTTTTGCACTTTGCACCACAACAGGTGAATCCATCAGGCTGGTGTGTTTCATCTCTCTGGGATTAATTACAGAGGGAGAAGGTCTGTTGCACAGCAGTCGAATGGGAAGAGCAAAATCTTTGCTTTTAAACTCCCCAGTCCCACAGTCTGCAGGGAGAAATCCATCAGGAGAGACAGCACCTCATTGAACAACTGTGTGTGCATCAGTTAAAACTTTTAACCTGGGGGTTATTCCGGGAACAGAACCTGTGCTGAATGAAAACTCTGGGCTAGAACAGTCCCTGCTTAAACAAGGCTGGTCCCCCAGATCCCTCCTGCAAAGGACAGCTCAGCTCATTAAAGACACAGCATATGCAGTGTTGGAATGGAAACAGCCTAGACAGGAAAGTCAGCAAAAGCAGGGTGTATGGAATCAGTTGTCAATGATATCTAAGGTACAGAAAAGAGCTAAACCATCATTGTTTCAGCAAAGCAGCTCCTGCCCAAATGATATGGAAATAGCAGATGCCCTTGGTCTCCAGTGTCACCAGTGACAGTGTAATAGGGACTGTGTAATTGCTACTGGTATGAAACAACAGGGTTCAGAGAAGATGATGAGGGTAATAGGGGTGGGATTTGCCCATGAGTGTATGTGGGAAATAAAGGAACAATTGATAAAGCAAACTTCAGAAGCCTGTGGTGATGGTTACAGTGCCTGCGGAAACCATTACTAAGTGCAGTTGCTGGCTGGGCTTGTGAGCAGCACCCTCTTCAGTGCTGCCTTAATCTTCTGTGCTCCTCAGTCTCTTAATCCTTTAACGCCTCCATTCTCCATCTGCAAAGTGTGGGTCCAGCATCGCTTCTAGGAGGATGTGGAATGTCTTCAATTATGAATGTCTGCAGAGCACTTTGAAATCTGTGGATGGCTCTTGTTTCAGCACTAGGAGGTATTGTTGTCATTGCTGTGTTTGGGCAGGAAGTGTACAATAGGTTTTGTCTGCAGCTGTGGTCCCGGCTGAAGGCAGCAATCGGATGCTGGGGGAGAGGTATTCCAGTAAAGCGGCATGGGGAGAGCTGGGCTGCCTCTAAAGAGGAGAGCTGCAGGAGTAATGAAGAAAGAAGGCTGAAGCACAAAGACAGATAAATGCTAGCTGCAGCTTTTGCTTTATTCTTCCATTTTTCTTGGTCATGAATCTGGCCAGCTAGAAATAAGAATTTATGCCTGTATCTATTAGAGAGGCATGGTTGGAATGTCAGATTTATTGGCACCAATACCAAGGAGTAATTTCAGAGAGCGCTCTGGAAATAAATTCATGTCTTTGGGTTTAACTTACTCTGAACTCTTCCTCTATAAGAACTAATGAGCAAAGCTGTGCCAGTTAATCAGTAACCTTTACCCTTCTATGCCACTTTTAACAAAGATCCCTAAACCCTCTCTAAGGTTGGCAGTTGGTGCCAGTACAGCTATGGGGTAGGAATTTTACACTCTGTTTACAGCTGTAAATGGATTGATTAACTCTAAGCCTCACACAGTCAATGAGAGTTTCAGTGAGACCCAGCATGAGTGATGACTCTACTTGTGTTGCTTGGGGCTGAGCTCCTACAAAATTTGGTGCTGTGGAAAAGAGCTGAGGGGTTCCAGCAGAACTTGGACTGATGCTCAGGAATGAAGCAGGGAATGTCAGCATGCTTGTGACAGTTTTAAGCTTCACACTACCACAATACTTCAGAGCTAGCTGCAGCTCCCCATGCAGCACAAGCACACATGAACAGCAGACTCTGCTGTGCATGATCAAATTTCCTTATTATGCAGGGCAAAGTGTTCCATGACAGCTTCCTTGTACTGCATGAAGATCAGAGCTCAGGTGGTCTGTTGGTGGTCCAGGACACATGGACAATGCCATGTGTGGATTCATCCCACAGGGTCATATGTGACTCTGCTGTGTATGGGAAGGGGCCAAGAAGTCTCAGTACATGGCTGTATTTCCTTGAGCTGGGGAGTGAAGGCAGGGTCTGCAAATACCCTTATTCTTCCATGCTTTGCCCACACCAGTTCTGTGGGTACCTTTAGTGATCAAGTTGTCAAGAGAGGATGGTGGTGGGAAATGATCCTGAATGGGGAAGGGAGCAGCAGGAATCAGTGTGGTTTTCACAGGCATCTGTACATGTGTCGTGCTGTAAATTGTCCTTCCAGTGTGTGGATTGAGCTTTCTGATCATGTTACCAAAATCTGATATGTAGTGATGAGTAGTAATTGAGCAGGGTTGTGCCTGGAGCTGATTTTTCACCTCCTTTGCTTTTTCTTGATCCTCTGGATTTAGCAAAAGGCCTGGTAAACATTGTCCAAAGTTCTTTGCTCCCCACAGAGCTGAGCTGTAGTCAGCAGAGTTCAATTCCTTTATGTGTGAGGATGGAGGTGGGAAACCTGTCCTTAAACCCCCAGGATGGCCACAGAGTCACAACTTGGAAGCCATTACAAATGACTCATTAGATAAACTATGTTTGCATGAGAGATAGACAGCTTGGCTTGATTTCTAACTCCTGCACAGCTGAGGCTTAGCACAGGTCCCAGAGATCAGTGTGCAGTGATGCTTTTCTACTTTGTTCCAAGGAATGTTTCTTCTGCCCCTCCTGTTCCCCTGCCTCTTTTAGCTCTGGTTAACTGCAGTGGAAGAAGCTCACTCATGGAACTTGCTCTTTCTTGCAGTTTTGCAGTTGGCTGCCTAAAGAAAGGCAACTCAAGTCTGGTTTTCAAAGCATTTTTGGGGGCCTGAAGTGAGTACAAAGCTTGATGGGATGTGGAGAGTGCTACAGGGAATGGAGCTCTTGTGCTGCATGCTGAAGATTTACAATTATTTTAATTTAACCCAAATGAGAATATTATGAGCCAAGTTATTTTGCAGACATCTTTTCTGGATGGTTATTTGATTCCTTACACTTCATATGGAAGATTTAAGTTGAGGTTTGGCCACTCTGCTTATGTGTCCAAAAGTATTCTGGAGTTTGGTTTTTCAAGGCAGGCCTCCTTAGCTTTTGCAGGTGCAGATTTTTGTCCTTGCAACAAATGCTGCCTTGAGAGTGACATTTGGAGAAGACTCAGCACAGCGTGCAGAACAACACAACAGGGTGGGCAGCACCCAGGCTCCTGGGGTGGCTTTGAAACCCTTCTGCAAGTTTCTGCAGGGATGGGAGGAATCAGGCCATCTGTGCTCTCTGGCTGAATGCTTCAGTGCCAGGCACTGCAGATGTTTTCATGCTTTGCTCTGAAGTGGAGGGGATGCTGGTGTGGGTGTGACCTATGGGATGGAAACCTGTCTCTGCAGTGCCCTGCCAGCTGTGGATCCAGAGGCTGGCAGTGTGAAAGCCTGCCTTGGGATCACAGGGTGCTCTGGGCAAGAAAGGCTGCTCAAGCTGAGCTGTTTTTTTTTCTTTTTTCTTTTCTTTTCTCATTTGTGAGAGAAATAGTTGCTGCTTGGTCCCCCCAAGTGCCTTTGTGAGAGCCAACTGAAGTGACCTCTAAAACCAGATCCTGAGGCTGTTCAGTGCAGACATCATGAAGAAAGGGCCATCGTGTCTTTGGTGGCTCTGCATCAGCATTCAGCTTCTGTGTGGGGTGGCTGTAAAGTCAGTTGTGATCCTTGGCTTGTGTTGTAAAGATGCTTGCTGAGCTACTGGAGGGGAAGAAATGCCCTGTAGAGATTTTCAATGTATTTGATGGGCCTCAAGTTTGTTGGGCCTCAAGTGCAATGTCTGGGGGTTGTTTTAATTGTCACTTCTGCAGAGAGGGGAGATTTCCACTGGACAGATGTGAGACATTTGTTCTCCTTTCATTTCTGATATTAGCTGGGGACTGGAGCAAGTTGCTAAGGATTAAGCCAGGCATATTCTTGGCTTGGACCTGCCTCGTTTTCTGTCCCACTCATGCGACTGCTCAGGATTATCACCAGAGACTTGAAGCTGGACTGGCTGGGATCTAGCTCTTACTTACGTGGAGAGGAGCCTGAAGTAGGGACCTTGGCACAATGGTGATAGACCTGGCCTGGGACAGGTCAAAAAATGCTGTATCAGGACAGTGGGAGAGGATGGAGCCCAGGCCAGGCAGAGAAATCAGAAGTTTGTGAGGTAATTTCCAGCACTGTTCCTGCTGCTTGCTGCTCTCGCCTTGCTCCTCTCCGTTGCAGATCTCCACAGGCCTGGGGGTGCCAATAAGCTGACCCTGCTCCCCTGCTCCCGCTAACCTCAGCAGAGGGTTCCAGTGGTTCTGGTGGGAATGGGAACTCGGGAGCAGAGTGGTGCCATCAGCTCCCAGGGGCCACCCTTCACCCTTCCGAAAGGCCTCACATTAATGAGGAGGTTTTTTTGTCTAACTTGTGAGCCTGTTAAAGCTGCTCCCGGAAATGTTCTCTCTTCATATTTTACATTCCAGCATCCTTTTGTGGAAGTTAACAATGCCATGGAGATGGTCTAATTGCACAGAGCCTTGCTTGAGCTAGAGTCAACATTTCCTTAACCTCTTTTTAAGCTTGTCAGAAAGGTACTATTATTTTTTTCGAGGTCATATTGCTAGCATGATATGCTTGGCTCCACGTCCTGTGGAAGTGCTCCGAAGATACTAACACACACTGCATTGAAGGAAAGAATGAAGATGATGATGATCTGAAGCCCAGGAATTTTATGTCTGTTAAAAGTTTAACTACAAAACCATGGTTGCTGAGCCATCTGCTTTTAATCTTCCTATTGCTATGCAGTCTTCTGGGGACTTGGGCTTGGTGAGAGATTTCCAGATCACTAAATTAATCTTGTCAGCTACAGGAAGCACCAGAGAACCCTTGGGAGGTGGATTCTGTGCTCGGTTACACCTGTGTGGACTCACCAGCCTCAGCTAGCACAGTCACACTACGTTTTCTCTCTGCAAGCAAATATCCAGACACATTGATCTACAAAATCCATTCTTGCTGGATTACTTCTCCAAAGCCTCTTATGGATAAATGGTCCTGGAATATTCAAAGCAATCTCTGTTATCATCAAGCAGGCTCACATGTCCATGTAGATATTGAATACATTCTGTGCAGATGAGAGGTCCTCACTGCAGCCCCTTGCTGTCATGGCCTGATTGAGAGAGCCACAGCAAAAATCTTAAGTACAAAGTCTCTCTCTACAAAGAGGAAAACAAACAAATAAACAAACCACACACCAAAAAAAACACCCCAAAAAACACCCCCCCAAAAAAAATTACCCCAAAACCCCCAAGAGTTTAACCTGCTTCAAGTTCTTTAGATTTGGATGGCAAGCAGAGCTGGAAGCTGTCTTTAGACACCTGTTAGCTTCAGGAAATAGCCATGCAGAGACTAATTTCTTAATGTGCATGTCCAACAGCATGACAAGTGCTCAACAAGTGATGCAATGGAGATGGCTGTTGCTGCCAGAGGGTTTGCTGGGATTCCACTCTTACAGAAGGTGCCAACTCTGCATTTCTGGTCTCCTCATTTAAGGGCCACATCACTGAGCAATGTGAAGAAGTGGTGGTCAAGGTCTGGGAGGTGCCTGAGCTGAGTTGGGGGCAGCAGCAACAGCAGAAACTCCTGGCACTGTGGCTTCACAGCTGCCTCTGCCCCAGAGAAGCTGTCTGGAACCTTAGGCAGCAGCTGAACAATTTTGTTAGAAAGCTGCATTTTCTGAAGCCTTGCTCTGCTTCTGTGCTTGGTTTTGCTTCAGAGTATCTCCCCAGAGTGTTTTCAGGTTCCATGTGTCTCAGATGTAAAAGATCTGCAAGTCTTCCTAGTACTGGGAACCTCCAGGTGCTTGCTGAACAATCCACTCCTGTGGGGTTGGGTCCTTTGGAGATTTGCCTGGAGTAGCAGTAGTGGAGCTCCCAGCAGCACAAGAAGGGAAGCAGATTTTCCTTTCCCCCCTAATTCTCAGGGAAAAGCCTTGTCAGTCTCTGTTGTGAAATCTGACATAGAGCCTAAAAATAGCACCTCAGTGAGAGCTGAGTGTGTCTGCAGTGAGCTGACTGGAGGAATAGGAGTTGGCAAACCCACACTGATCAACGTTTCCAAAACTAATCTTCCACATCAGGTCTCCTCTTCCTTTCCCTGTGCTGTTTAAACATGAACGTAAAAAGAAACTGTTAAGGAAACCCACATATGTAATTGTTAGGGGAGGTAGAAAGTTTTGTGGCTGAGAGAGAGGGGAAGAGCCAGATGATCCTGTTACTTCTCCTGCCACAGGCTTACATGACCTTGGCAAGCCTACATTTCCCAGATCCTTGACTGATGTTGGCTGCTGGTTCCCTGGACATGCTGCGTGGGACAGTTGGGCTGGGTGTTTGCAGGAGTGTTGAGCAGCCAGATTTCCACTGGGCTGCTCCAAATCAGAAGATACATTTTTCAACACTGCTCCTGAGATTTGTGTTCCTTGACCTAATGTGATAAAAGTTGCTTTCCCTGAGAGGGGAGTGGTAGTAGCTGGGACTGCAGTTGGGTGCTGGCTATGGAGCTGTGATCTTCTGTACCTGCCAAGCACTGCTCCTTGTTGTCCCAGATTTCCTCATCTGCAGGATGCTCAATCCTGAAGAGTCAACAGTGAGTTCCTGTGTTAAAAAAAACACCCTGTGCCCAGAGGAGTGGGGCTCTCTTGTCAGTGGTGTCCTGTGAAAGGGCAAGGGACAATGGATGCAAACTGGACCATGGAAAGTTCCACCTCAATATGAATAAAACTTCTTTAATGGGAGGGTGTCAGCCCTGGAGCAGGCTGCCCAGGGAGGTTGTGGAATCTCCTTCTCTAGAGGCTGTCAGGACCCGACTGGGTGCATTCCTATGTGACCTCCCTAGGCGACCCTGCTTTGGCAGGGGGGGTTGGACTTGATGATCTCAGGAGGTCCCTTCCAACCCCACCATTTTATGATTCTATGATTCTGCTGCTGCTTCTCAAGAGAGTTACAGTTCTCAAGTGCCATTTGCCATCTGGGTGTTTGTGTTCAATTTCTATGTCAGTAGTTAGAGTCTGGTGTGGGACAACAAAGGATCTATGCTAGGTCAAGACAAGCCACGAAGCCACCGTGCCCTAGGAGGGGAAAGAAGAGATTGTTTGTATCCTGCACCTTCCCAAATTATGAGGGAAGACTTTGAAGTACAAAAATAGTTGCTGTATTATACACATATTGTAGGATGTTTACCACTGGGGACTAATACCTAAACAATGAATGTCCAAGGCACTCCAAATGTGAGCCTGCTTCATTCTAAACAATCGGGGGGGGGGGGGGGGGGGGGAAGTCCTGCTTACAACAAATGGAACTCAGCTATTTGTTTTCTTTTCACAGTGAGAGATTCTGTACACACAGAGAAGTTGCTTAGGGTCTGAAAGTGTTTATCCTGCCAAAAATAAATGTTCTAAAAATGATCGCTTAGCATTCTCTGCATCTCTGCATATTTATTTACCATGAAGAATCTGCTTACAGAGTTGATATTGTTGGGGTAATTTTTTTTAACATTTCAGCTTCAGTGGAAAAAAAATGCAGCATGCTTCTTTCCCAACACCCATTTCTACTCAGTCATAAAGCTGGTTTGTAACTATTTTTGTGCAAGCTATGGTTAATCACCAGAGAAGTTTTTTTAGCAACTAAAGGTGATTCTAAGAGCCAGATTTTCAAAGCAGCCTTTTAAATACAGCAAGGTGTTTGGAATGTCTTCTGCTTGTGTGTGAGAGCTTGGGAGCTTGCAGGTTTTCCGAATACAGATGGGTTTGTACCCAGGATTAGTAAATTTAGAAGTAATAATATTGGGGTGTTGATCCAAATTCACATTTCCAGAGCCCTGTGTGTATCAGAACAGCCTTTTTCCAGGAACCTACAGCAGGAGGAGGTTGGTGGGGGAGACTTCAAATTCTGGATGTTCTCAGCCCCACCCATGACTTCTCCTCCCTGCCAATGCTGGTTCAGTTGTGGGTTTGCATATTTAGAGAGGATCTTTGCTGCTGTATTTGAATGTTTTCAGAGGTAATGAATTGATCCTCCTGTGAAGCTTTATCACTGCTTTACAGGGAGAGAATCTGGGAAAGTGAAATGACTTACCTGAGGTCACATAAGATGCCTGAGGTGCTTTGGAAAATGCACAGATCTTCTCCCTTGGGAGATGCAAGCATTTTACCTGTGCCCATCTCTGCTCCCTCTGGCTGTGCCATCACTGGGAGAGTGCAGAGGGATATTGACTCCTTCTCTGGTCTGTAGTGTTTCCATGCTGTCTCTCCCTAATGTAGAAGTTTGCCTGTCTGCTCTCTTTCAGACCTGTAGAAACCACTCAGTGAATTGCTAATGTGCAGTGGGAGGAAAAAGCCTCCAGAAGCCTTGCAAGTGCAAGATCTGAGAGCACTTAGAAAAGCAGAAGCACAGTTTCCCCTTCGGCAAAGGGCTTGGAAATCTGGATGTCTGCCTAAGGCTTATTTGGTGCTGGGAATCCTTTCCCATCTAACTCAGGTGAGCAGAAAGAGTAGATGCCAGGAGCTTCCTAACCAGAAGGAGCATCTTGTGGGTATTGTGTCCTGGAAGTGTGAGACTCAAGCAACCTGGCTGCTCCCTTCTGCCATGCAAGCAGATTATGGTCTCTTGGCATGGGCTGGCCTTGTGCACATCTGCTGTGGCCATCATCTACAACCACCTGAAAGAAGGTTGTAGTGAGATGGGTTTTGGTCTCTTCTTCCCTAGTAACAAGTAATAGGACAAGAGGAAATGGCCTCAAGTTATACCAGAGGAGGTTTAGATTAGAGATTAGAGGAAATTTCTTCTCTGATAGGGCTCTCAAAGGCTGGAACAGGCTTCCCAGGGAGGTGGCTGAATCCCCATCCCTGGAGGTGTTTAAAAGACAGAGCAGGTTGTCTGAATCATCATTGCAGAGGTTGTGCTGCTTAAAATGGTCCTTACAGCATGCAGGAGAATGAGCACCAAAAGTGCACAGCCAGGGACTTCCCATGCTTTGTGGTGACAACGTCCATAGTTACTGCTCCCAGTGTGTGCCTGTGGGCACTGTGGGCACTAGTGCTCAGTGCTGTTGCATTTTGCCTCTCTGAGTGCTCCAGCATATCCCTACACCTCTGGAGACACCATACCTCAGGCCACAGCAAACTTTAAGGACACTTTGACTTTCCTGAGTTATTTAGAAAGGGCTTGGCATCTTCTCAGCCAAGGGGGTTCATCTCTATTGCTGTGACTGTCTCTAGCATGGAGACAGGAGTGTCCTTTACAGACAGAACATGTCCAGCACATGCTGGTTGCTGGCAGACAGGTACATAATGTTGCTTTTCAGCTTGCCCATCACAGTAGGTGTATATTAAATGAGTGTCATGGCACCCATTGCTCAATGGAGAAGACAGGATGATCAGCCATAAAGGTGAGGAACAGCTCTCTGTGCTTGCAGTGAATAGCAATCAGGCAGCTAAACTCTTTACTGTGCCATTGTCAGATGTCCCTGTCCCCATGGAAGGACAGAGGACAGGGCTTTTGTTATCACAGAGTTGAGTGGAGCACATCTAAATAGAAGTCATTGGTCACTTAACATGACTGACAGTTGCTATGTCATAGCTTACAGATACCTGATCTTGGGGTGCTTAGCAGAGCTTCTGACCCAGTTATTTGCCAGGCTCTCTGCAGGCCACTGGTCTGTGTGTTAGATACGGCTTGGCAGAGCTGTCCTGCTCTGTTGTCACTGTAACTTGTTTTCTGACAGCTTATGCTTGAATCCAGAGGCTTGGTGGGAAGGGTCTCACATGTAACAGCCATTTCACCTCCTACAGCAGGGATGGTCGTTGAAGTTTGGATGCCGTTACAGTTCCATGACCTCAGGAGACAGCTCTGCATTCACACTGCCAGGCTGGGAATAGTTGGCATGAGGCAAAAATTGCTATTGTGTCAAGGATTTGGCCTGGTTCCCTACATGATGGGAAACAGGCACAGAGCCCAGGCAGCATAATGCACTTGGTTTCTTGCTGATTTTTACCTGCCAAATCTGGAGCAGAATAAGCACTTCTGGCTGATGTCATTCTTTTTTAGGTTCTTATTTATTTTTACAGACATCTGACCAGCTAGATGAGCGAGATCTAAACTCATCCTACATAGCTCTGTGCAAATACCTAACATGGCTACTTCTACATTTCAGGTTTGGGTGGTAAAGTACATCCTGACCTGCCTTATAAATGCCTGTGGTCTAACTGAAGAGCTCATGACTTCTCTAAATAAGTAGTTGAGATCTTTCTGTTTCCACTGCAAGGCAGCTTTTTCCTTTTTTTTTTCCCCTTCTATTTTTCACCATTCAGCTAAAATGAACCACCCAAATATATCAAAAAATTGATTTTAATGTGGTCCTGGCACCACCACGTCCTAGGTTCAGTAGTGAAGGCAGGACAAGCTAATCCCATTCCATAATTAAAGGATTTCCCAGTACTGGGATACAATAAATTGCCCACATATTAATACACCCCTGACCTCACATGCATCCTGTGCAACATCTTTCCATTCCACAGGATAAAAAGAATTCTGTGCTCCAGGCACAGAAGTCAAATTCCACTGCAGTTGTTCCCTTCCTCAGCTAGCAGTCCTGGCACCGAACACAGCCTTCTTCCCTTCCTTCTCCCAGCAGAGCTCAGCTGTGCCCTCCTCCTGCATGGCTGAATTGTGCTCAAACCCTGACAAGTGAAAAGGCTTGGTTGTTTTGGCCTAGAGAGCTCAGTTTCAGTGCAAGGCTGCCTGGACAGGACTGTTTCCCTGCTGGCTTCCTGCTTTCCAATGAAAACAGCCATGCTGGGCTTGTGTGCTCCTTCGGGTCACAAGTGGCGCTGGAGTGACAGGCAGAGCGGAATGAGATCGGATCGGTCCCTTTGGTGCTGGGCTTTGTAGCCCTACAGCCCAGGTCCTGAAAGCAGATCCTTGAAGAGAGACCTGAGCTCAGGCAGATCAGTTTGCAGGACTGAGCCTGGAGAACCACAGTAATTAATAATAACTTGGCAAGCCTGTCCTGGATTTCAATCGGAGTTCTGCACTAGAGAGGGATGAGAATCCAGCATTAAAGTAAGGCAGACAGTTCACAGCAGGCTGAGGAGAGAGGCCAAGATCAACAGGATAAAACTCTCCTTTTACAAAAACTGCCCTAAACCTTTTTGTCCACACACAGGGCCTTAATTCAAGGCTCGTTGAAGTCAATGGGGAAAAGAACCCTCATTAATTTCAATGGGTTTGAATCAGTTTGAACCTCAATTCTGGCCAGAGGACAATTATTTCTAACTGGCTATGGATGAATTTAAGCTGGAAGTTAGAGGACAGGCTCCAAGTACAGAGCAGAGAAGTTCTGGAGCCATCTTTAGCAAAAGGGGAGGGAGCCTTCATAAGGTACTGGGTGTGTGGTAACTGAGAAGAGGTCTCTGGCCCCTTCCCACCCAGCAGTCCCACATTAGCCATGCAGTGGGCACTGGCCTGCCACATTCCTTCTTTTCCTGTAACTGCTGTGCAGAAAACCCTATTTTAGGCAACTACTATTTTTTGCTTCTGACACACCTTCATTTCACATGGAGATGATAAATGTCCAAATTATTAAGTATTGAGGGATGTTGTGCGGCAAGGGCTGTTGACAGGTCTCACAGAACCACCGTGCTGTCTGATATTCACCTGACGTGGCTTTCTTGTTATTGTACTGGTGATGTGCCATTTCCAGGCATGGAACTTTTTGTTACAGACCACATGCTTAAAATACCTCTTTCTTAAGCCCCCTGCATTTTAGCTGAGCTCCCATTCCCTCCCCAGCACATGCTCTTACTGGGGAGCTGGAAGCCTCAGTGATGAGAATTTCCGGTGGCTGAACTACAAAGTTTGCTGTTGTTCAGGTTATCTGGCTGTGCCAGCATCCTCCCTACTTTCCCAGACTCTCATCTTCTTCCTCAAAGTTTCTGTTCCTTTGCTGTGTTTCACTTTTCTTTTTCAAGGAGGGGTATGTCTGTGTACTGCCATATGAAGCTGGAGGAGTTACATAGGCTCTGCAGAGTATTGAGGCATGTTGGATTGACAAACCTTCAGCCTCCAGTCATGCAAAGAAGGATGCTCTCTACTGCCACCTGAAGTGGGCACTGTTTACAGGCACAGTATTATTTGTAAGCAGCTAAAGTATAGAAAATTCATGTCCTAGATGTCAGTGCAGTTAGTAGGAAATACATGATTTAAGGAAGTACATGTTGGGTGTTACCTCGAGGATCTAACTATACTCTGTACAGAGTTCCCTGCCACTGTGTAGTGCTGTCAATGGCTGGCTGGTGGACAAAGTGTAGTATTAGGCTTTTAATTAACATTAAATTAAGTATATGTGATTCAAGTAGCATACAGTCCTCACTACTGAAATTAATTAGACTCTAAATGAAATTAAACCTACTTTATTGGCTATTGAAGTTAGCCCCTGTTCATGGCAGGATGACAAATTGCTGGCTGTACACACACTGTAGGACTGAACGTAGCTTTGATCCAGCTTTGATTCCTCCTAAAACCCCTTACAAACAAAATTACTTTGTACTGTCAGATACTTAACTAACTTTCTTTTATCTGACATTGCAAACTATAACAAGAGAATCTGCAGTATCTATCTCCTTACAAAAAATAACCCCATTTAAGACAGTGATAGCTTTTCACAGAGAGCTGGTGATATTTTCTGAGAAGAAAAAATACAAACTGCAAGACAAAAAAAACCCCAAACCAAAACAAACCCAAAACTCTTGTCCTGAGTGGATGCAAATTATAAAATTATTTCAAAGTTAAAACCAAATTATGTTCTTTCTTCCTTGCCTTAATCGAGAGTGGAGCATTGCCGGCAGTTAATGAACTTTTTAAATGAGATTGTGAAAAGTTCTGACACAGAATTTAGCAAAATCAATAACCCTGTTAGGAATGCTGTTAATTTGTGGGAATAAGATTTTGATGCTAATGACATGGTAGAAAAAAACCCTGATCTCACCTAATTGAATCATCCCTTATGTCAGACCAAGAGCCACGGTGTGATCAAGGACAGAGCAGCATGAACCTGGAAAATATCAAACCAGTGGAGTTGCTCTGGCTTTGCACCCAAGTAAATCAGGGCAGAATCTGCCCTTTTTTTCTTGTTGGTTTGCCTTTTTTTTTTTTTTTTCCACAACAGCAAACCAGAAACGTGAGTGCTGTGAAGCACGTTCACGATACAGATTTGTTTTTCTTAACAACTGTGAAACGAACTGGCTCAGAGCTGGTGCCAAATGCAGCTGAGCTGCTGCCAAGTCTGGTGTGCTGATTTGTATGGCAACATTGGCAGGCGAAACGAAGGTTTACGTTGACTGCTACATTACACATTTATACAAGAGTGGGGAAGTGGTTCCAATTACCTCCTCTTCTGCTGCCTGCCCACAGCCAGGCTGAGGGGAACAGGCATCTTTTAATGAGCTCCTAATGAAATGCTTGGGCTGAGCTTTCAAAGCCCTTTACAGGGTGTGTTAGGGCCTTCTCTCAGCACCGCTGTGAACACAACACAGCAGAGACCCTTTTGGTAGTGGGAATTAAGCTATTTGTTTTATGTATAAGTATAGTCACAGCTATTTCCTGCACATTCCAGGGACGGAGATGTCGCCTTGCCAATTCGTTCTTGACATATTTACGGAGGCAGAAGCCACCTTTGGACTAGTTTTTTTGCAAACATCATGTTCCATTATGAAAATGTTCCCAAGGCTGAGGGTGAAGAGTCCGGCTCAGAATATCTCCAGCCCCAGACAGTGTGGGCCAGTGTCTGATTTCAGCCATGCTGGGGAATGTCTGAAGTAATTCCATTAGGTTTTCAGCATGTGTTCTGGACAAGCAGTAGAGGAGCTGAAGTTAGAGCTTGACCTTCAGTCTTGAGTAGGTCCAAAGTGGACTAAATTGCTGAGTTTGTGTTTTCTCTATTTTGGAAGTAGGAAATAGCCCCACTGAGTTCTTTTATGGGCTCTGCTTTCTCCACGGTGAGAGGAGAAACCATGAGGAAGTCCACTAGGATCCAAATTCCACAATTAGTGGTGCACTTCCAGAGTGGAGGGGGATTGCTGCTGTTGCCAACAAGGGCTGGCAACTCCACAGGTCAAAAGCAGTATTGACGAGCAGGCAAGCTCCAAAGATAGCTCCAGTACTGTTGGGGCCATGAATAACGAATGAAATGATGCACAGTTCTGGTACCAACCAAGTTTTTAACCCCTGGGACTGAAGCTCATGCCTGTGTGCTGGACTGAGCAGAGCTGGCTTGCTGAGCTCTAGCTTGATTTAGGTAAAACCACATATAGCAAAATAAAAATGAACCCAAACAAATGAAAATCAACTGGGCAGTGGGTTGTGCTTTGATAGGACTCTGGAAGCTGATGGGGAAATTCACACTTCCCTCTGGTGTGCTTTAAATGAAACTGTGTGGTCTGGTGCCTGGTAGGACAGATGAGCAGGCAAATAACCTCTAGGAAAGTGGTGACCCTGGCATCACAGTCCAGCCACTTCAGTGCTTGAATGGAGGGGTATCAATTTGTGTTTGAGCCAAGACAGTGTCAATGCAAAATGCCAGAGTACAACTTCTATGACTGAATTCTAATCTCTTGGAATAGGGAGAGAGGTGCTAAACTCCTCCCACCAGCCTCATACAGCCCAGATTGCTCTTCTGCACAAGGAGATGGCTTGGGTTTATCCACCATGGTCAGGAGTGGGCAGTGCAGATGTTACAACCATGTGATATTTAGGCTGTATTTTGCAACAGGTAGATTTCTGGGCATTGGAGCTTGACAGCCTAGTTTGCAAAGCATGTTCCCACATGTGCACTGCCAGTGCTGAAAACTGGTGTCACCACAGCAGCAGCTGGCCTGTGGTCTTTGTCTTCTGTACCATCAGCCACAAGAGCCTCTTCTCTAGTGGCAAACCTTAAAGATAAACCTTGTCAGGAGCAAGTAAGATACAGTAAAATGGTGGAACTGTCTAGTAATAGAAACTATGTCTGAAAGCAGGCCTGACAGGTCACCTAGCCTGTGTCTGCCTGGTGGATGATCTTAAAGCTCTTCTCCAACCAAAATTATTCTGTGACTGCTTGCAGCAGAATGCCACAGCCAGAGGCTTATGGGTGATGCCTGCAGTCTTCCAGTTAACCCTGCTTGTGATAAGCTTTGCTGAAACATAGATACTGAAATCACTGGATGTTAGCCACTGGCTTTGTGACAAGCCAAAATGGGTCTGGAATGAGGTTGTCCAGGAAAATAAAGGGCTTTAAACCAGACCATGGAAATGGTGCACTTGGCTGTGGTTTGGATGAAGCCCCCTCACAGGATAAGACTGGTGAATATGAATTTGCTGTGCAAGGGCTGGGTGCCTTCTGTGGGTCTGGTTGTCTTTTGTGGTCAGGGGTGGGATTCTGGAGCATCTTTTATCTTCATTGGAAACACACAAACAAGACAGGTGCTGCAGGGAGGCAGAGGAGCTGCCTGCTTGGGACAGAGCCTGCCTGACTCCAAGGAGGAGCAGTGGGCAGGAGTGCTGGTGAGTGTAGCCCAACCTGCCCTGTCCAAGGGCTGTGTTATGGCTGCAGCCCTCAGCCACTCCTCTGAAGGCAAGAAGAAATAAGGCATCTCCAGCCATGGGAATGGTGTGTGGTGTAGGTGGTTCAAATTGTGTTCCCATTGGTGAGAGACATTGGAACAAATCTGGAATAAATGGACTTTATTTTTTAAGGGCTGAATGTGAGGAGATTTTTTGGTAACAGACATCTGGATCCTCATGGGTCTGGTTTGTGCTGTCACTTGGTGGAACAAAATACATGAAATGCTGCAAAATACAGAATCACTGGATAGCAAACGTGAGAGTGGATTCTTGGCACCTTGTGACCTCACTAAATGACAGCCTGTGGGTCACTATCACCTAAGGGTATAGCACAGGGAGGCCTCCCAGCTCTTGAGCCTCTTGTTGCTGTAGCTTACAGGTGATTTTCTCAAGTTCCTTGCAGTATCTCCTTGCTGGCTTATTGCAGTTGATCAGTATTGATTGCATTGGTGTGTATGTGTGTTCAATAGAGAAAACCCAGCCAGGCTGGAGATGTGACTCAGGTGGTGAGTCAAAGAAGAGTGGGATTTGTAGTGAGGGCTGCTCCTTGGCTTTAAGGCTGACACTGCAGCTGAGAATTTGGCTTTTATTTACTGATGCATTCCAGATTTGCACACAGCATATCAAAACCTAGGACAAGCCTAGGGAAGGGTGGGGTGCGGTGCTTAGATACTGTATCTGACTTGCCCTCCAGCCCGCAAGTGAAATTCTTTCCATCTGAGTCCTCCTGAGGTGGTGCTGGGTGAAACAGAGCCTTTGGCAGATGACTGTCTTGTCCCTGCTCCTGCCTCTAAGACACCCTAGAAGGTTCTCTTTTTTTTTGTCCACTTCTGCCTCCTCTCTGGCATCCTGTCTGCCTTCAAGGGTGGTACCTCCCATCTCTGTTCTCACCAGGGTGGGGAACTTGTCATCTCATCTGCCTGCTTTCTTTTTCACTTGTGGTATTGGAATGGACCTCTGGGATTAGTTAGGTGACTCTTCTTCTCAGGAGGCCATCTTCATTGCCTAGACCATGGCATGTCCTGACACTACTCCTTTACTTCCCAAACCGATCCATGTGTTCCCTGAGAACATCATATGGGTAGGTTTGGGAGGTAAAGGGCTTGCAGCCCTCCCAGGGCTCTCACTACCCACAGTCAGTGTACTACACCATGTAGGTACAAGAGTTGCATCTTGAGGCAGAGCTTCTAAGGTGTTGCTGATGTGCAAGCAGAAAGCAGGAATGAGTCTTCTCCCCAGGGCTGTGCTGACTCTGCAGGCTTACAGGTGTGGTAAGCAGTAACCACATCCCTGTGGTCACTGCATTGAGATGCTCTGAACCTCAGCTTCCCAGTGAGCAGGTCTAGCAGTAAGCAGACAGTGGTTAAAGATGGCAATCACTTTGATGGCCTTTGAAGTCAAGAAGCTGCTCTCTTCCCATACACAGGTGATAAGCTCCATCAGATTCTGCATATCTTCTCTGCAGAAATAAGGGGCTGAAATGAGTCAGCTGGGGCTGGAGCCTGTGACTCTGTGTGTGGGTGTGCTGTGATTTTTCCACATGCAGGTTGAGTGTCAGGGTTGGTATCAGTGCGAGGGAATGCCCAGCACACACAGCCTGGGCCTGCCTCTTTTAAAGGCTGTAAGGGGTGGCACCTCCACCTCCCAGCTGCTGCTACTCCTCCCTGCAAGTGCAAAACCTGATGCCAGGGCCTTAGTGATCTCCATTCAGACCCAAAGATGGTCAGCAGCTCAAGAGATGCTTCTTCAGGATGGCTTCAGGTATCAGACGTGGCTTTCAGGAGCCCACAGTTGTGATAGGGCTTTGACCTTGAACTGTGAGGTTTCCAGAACTGGCTTGGGCTAGTTCAGCATTATGCCATTGCTTGTGGGGTTCCTCTGGGTTGTACATGGGGAAGAGATACAGAGCTGGGCTGCAGTCAGGCAGCTAGAGACATCAGGAGCATTAAGGCAGAGTACAGTTATTTACAAAGCAATTGAATATTTTGCCTCCCTGCCCATCACGTTTTTAATGAGCTTCTTGTACCACTAAGAATTTCATTCAAGAGAAAACTGGCAGATATCTGAGAGGCAGATGTACACCTCCAGCTCACCAGGAAGGCAGCTGGGAGAGGGCTTACCCTGAAAGGAAGGCCATTGAGAAATTGCTTCATCATCTGAATTTACTAAACCTTCCTAAGCTGTTAGTTAATGCAGCAACAGCACTTTGCAGTAGCTACTGCTTGGCAGATATAGGTATTGCTAAGGTATTTTATTTGTCAGTAAAAAAATCACCTAGCGTAGCAGAGGGCTTGTGTGGGAATGGGGAGAATGGGGATTAGAGGCCAGGGGGTGGTCCATGGAGTGGCCAGATGATGAGTGAGCAGATGAGTCTGCTTCAAATCAGCAATTGTGTTGTGCTAAACCTTCTGTGGCCATGCCTGATTGCATGTTCAATGAGATAATCACAGTGTACTCAGACTTCTAATAGCTCTACGTAGACTTTTCTGACCCAAAGAATGTACATTCCACCTTGAGGCAAAAGGGGAAAAAAAAAGATAAGAGAGAAGAGGGGAAAAAAAAAAAAAAAAAAGAGAGAGAGGGAAAAAAAAAAAGAGAGAGAGAGAAAAAAGAGAGAGAGAGAGAGAGAGAAAAAAAAAGGTTATGTGTTCCTAACTGCTGATTTGAAGCCAAAATATTTAATGTCAAAAGTCTCTCAGATCCCTGCAGTAATTGCAGGCAACACATAGAAGATCTGAGCTCAAATAGCTCCAAGTGTTGAAATCCAACCCATTTTGGGTCAAGCAGCCAGTGGGGAAATGCTGCCTTTGTCAAAAGACAGTCGAAGCTGGTTTAGAGCAGATACACAAAGTGCCTGGGAGCTCCGAGCGGGGCTGGCAGCAGCACGTTTCACTTTCCAGGCTAAAATGCAATTAGGGCCTGATTCAGCTCTGGTGCTAAGTGCTGCAGGCACTTCCATCGACCTCCTGGTGCTGAGTGGCTGCTGAGTCACCAGCCCCCAGTGGCAGTCAGGGCTGTTGGAGTCCTGGGCTGAAGGCAGCTCTGATTCAGCTGGGAATTAGAGCTTATTTTTATGTATAATCTAATCCTGGGTCGTGTGGTTGCTTTGCTTGCAGTGGCAGTGTGCAGAGCTGCCTGGCAGCTTGTGAAATCAATGTGTCTTAAAGTCCCTTCTGAAATGACAACTGCTTTTTGTCCTGAAAATATGTAGGAATTTCACAGTGTTTCCTTCTTGGCTTCTTCTCCCACCTTCTGTGGGAAAGAAAGTAAAGGGGAAACCAGCTCCTTAAGAACCAGGAGTGAATTCACTGCCTTCTGCTTTTCAACAGGTTGCAGCCACGACATGTCAGGCACATGAGTGCTGTGTCCAGCTCTGGGGCCCCCAACAGAAGAAGGACATGGACCTGCTGGAGAGGGTCCAAAGGAGGAGGCCACAAAGATGATTAAAGAGCTGAAGCATCTTTCCTACAAGGACAGGTGGAGAGAGCTGGGATGCAAAATCATCTTTTCCTCCTCTCTGGATGGCCTCACTAGTTTTCTCAGAACTCTGGGGACTAGCTGGAACACATTTCCTCTGCCCCATTCTTTTAATTTTCTTAGTTGTAAAAGATGAGCATTCCACAGAATTACAGACTGCATTGGAAAGGGACCCTCAAAGGTCACCTTGTGTAGCCCCCTGTGTGAACATTGCAGGGTACAAGCTGGTTATTCATCCCTGCTGAGCAGGTGGCCTCTGCCCCAGCCAGGTGCTGGAGGCACACAGAGCAACACCTCTTCTTCTTCACCAGCTTCCAGTAACTGCACAAAGTTCCCAGCCTTTCTAAAGCCTTTCCTTTACCTGTTGAGCTTCACCCCTCATGGACCAGGTTAGGGACAGGCTCACAGTCACTTCCAGTCCCTGGTTGGAAACTCCTAACCACAGAGCTGCTTGAGAGGACCAGCCTCTGTGTGGTTGGTTGTAGAGGAAATACCAAGCAAAACAAGTGATACTTGATGTTGAAAAGCTCAAAGTGTGTTAGTATCACAAAATCTAATCTCTGCATCTGCTGTTCAAAAATCATGAGAGAGCAGCAAGTATCAGGAGGTCATGGAGATAAGTAGGACCCAAGCGATGCAATGCTGTATCTGGTAGAGAAGCTCTTACTCAAGCCCTGGGGCTAAGGGGACTCACTTTCCTTTCTCCTATGTTCTGGTGCTCCAGACAAAGTTGCTCAACAGCCTACTGACAGTCTAAGAATTTTGATAGGAAAAGCAACAGTCCAACACCCAGAGTAGCCTCTGACACCCTCATATTGGATGGTGGTAGTGGATGGATGGTAGGGCACACTGCAAATCATGCTTCTCTGGGGCCTCTATGGCTGACATTGCTTGTGGGGTCTGCTCAGACACCTTGTTGCCCATGGTAGGAGTTGGTGGTGCATGCAGGCAGGAGGAAGCAGAAGATAACAGTGGTGATCATAAGATCAAGAAGTTATTTGGGCTGACAATCAGTTCAGTTTGAAGTGCAAAACTGTGTCTGATCTTCAATTCCAAGGGCAGGAACGACACACAGCAGGGCTGGCTGGCAAGGGACTGGCTGGGGCCGAGCTGTGAATTCCATCTTGTTTGAAGATATAAAAGGGGGCAGAAAAACATGTTTACAGTCTTGCTCTGGTACTTCTGGCTACTCAACAGTATTTTTAGATCTGTGGTAGCCACAAATGACAGGTTTTACATGAAAACCATGACATTTGGGGCCTTTCCCAAGTGATGACATCACCCAGGTATGTGCTGTCAGTGCCCAGCACAGCTGTGAACACAGAGCAGTAGGTAAGAGAAGAGTTTGATCCAAAACTCCTCAATCTGCCTCTTTCCACCTGTAGCACATCAGCAGCTCATCCCTGGCGTGCCCTGTTTCTAGTATCTCTGATCTCACCTGGAAATCACTCCTTGACATCTGAGGTGTTTTATCTCCCTACAAGATGCCTATCTTGTCATAAAGTTTCTCATGGCTTATCAGCACTTGACTATTAGATGCTTAACATCCCACTTAATGCAAACCAGATTACATCCTGGGAATTAACAAAACAATGAAATGCCTTAAGGGGCAGAAGGGAAGATTCCCTGCAGATGTGTACATGTTTATGTGTGGATGTGTTTATCCACACACAGACATATGGAGCTGGGAAATCTGGAGGTGCCCATCGTCTTTCACTGCTTCCTTGGTGTGACCATTTGAGGTTGTGCCTTTAAGAAAAGGGACACCATGGCCGAATGTTTTATAAACAAAGGACAGGTCTAAACTGATTTCATTGGTGGATTGGTAGAAAGCAACTTTGAACTCTGAGTTCAGCAGAGACTAGTCTCAGTCTTGTCTCACACTTCTTTCCCCCTCCTTCTGCAGCTCACAGCTTCTGGGCTTTCGGCCAGACTGACCTTGAACAGATAAGGCCCCTACTAACACATTTGCTCTAACCATATTCTGCTTTAATTAACAATTGCTCTTTTTCTCTCTTTCTAACCCTCTCTGGGGAAAAAGGGGAGAAAAGGGAGGTACGGGGGGGGAACCCTCCTCAGCAGAGGAGGGAATCTCATTCCTGTGTTACTTTGTTGTATATTTCTGTATATATATAGTAAATATTGTAAATTCTGTATATAAACCTGCATTTCCTAAACCGCTTGTAAATGCAGCACATTTCCTCTGCTAATCCGGCTGTGCTTTTTTTTTTTCCTTTCTTTCATTTTTCTTTCCCTTCACTTTACAGGGGGGGGAGAAGGCTGGGCCTTCCCCTCAACCCTCGACACTTGGTTTCCATGGCTCATTCCTGTGCCTGTATCTGTGTGACCTTTCTTTGGTAGAAATGGTGTTGTCTACTGAAGTGCTGTATGGTGACCTTCTAGAGGTGTGATGAGAGGCTGAGGGCTGATGAGGGGTCCCCAGCCTGCGAGCTGAGCTCTCTCCACAGTACCCAGCCGGCAACATTGCTCACTCTTGTGGCAAACCCAGTCTGGTCTGTTCCTGAGCAGGGGGTGACTTATCCCACCTGGCAAATATCCATAGAAGGATGCATCCTCCATGGGAGGTTGCATGGCTGTGCAACGCCATGGCCAGCCTCATTCCTTCTTGGGAATTCCTCCCTGGGTGAGGGATGTGGGTTTTGTCCTGTCCTCTGTTCTCCGCCACAGATGAATCTCTCTCAAGTCTCTGAGTCTTCTCCAACATTGCCAAGGCTGCAGACCCACGCCCAGCCTTACCTCCATGAGCCACAGGCACTGCTGGCACAAGGCAGCCTCCCACGTGCTCCATGCTGCTGGAGAAAGCTCAAGTCCTGGGGTGCTCCAGCTTCATGCTGCATTTCATTTGTAGTTTTTAAAGCAGTAAATGACTCTTGAAGCCAAGGAAATGCCTGGCATTTCACTATGCCTGTGTTTTCCTGTGGCCAGGCTGACCTTTATGAACACTACTCACAGCTATGACAGACAGCTCACTTGAGCTCTCCCTTCTGGGAGCTGCAGAGGTTTTGTGATTGCTGGAAGAGGCAGAAAGTCTTTCTTCAGACCTCGATTTTCCCTTAGCAACCAACTTTCCTCCTTTCTCTTCACCTTTTCCTTCTGTGCAATACACAGCTGATGCTTATTCTTGAAACAATCCTTTTATTGATGAAGATGCAATCAGCCGAAATAGGCATCAGATGCAGAGTTTAGCCCAACACTAGGAAATCCCTCACTCTGGTTGTTCTTGTGCTCCCTCTTAAGCATGAGCTTAAGTCTGTTGTAAGTCCTTGGCTCTCTCACAGCCACAACTGGGTCATGCTGGTTACCCCAGTAATGGTAGGATGAGGAAGAGGCTCTTGTTGGGATCTCCGGGCCTTACCAAGTCTCCAAACAAGCAATCAAACCAATCCCCCAAACTCCAATCTCTCATCATAGAGGAATGAAACAGGTTTTTTATTTTAAGTCTTTAAATGGGATTTGCTGCTCTGCTTTGAGGTGTGCTCGAGATACTTTGACTTGAAACTGTGGGCAGCAGACCTGATGCTCTGCAGTGGGTACAGAGTGCTGACCTAATGGCTTCACTTCAGGAATGAAAAGAGAGCTATGCACTCGTTTATTGCTATGTAGTAAAGTCCTACAGAAGCTGTGGTTAGAGTCTGATTTGCTAAATCATAGAATCATTTGGTTGGAAAGGACCTTAAAGATGATCTAGTTCCACCCCTGCTGTGGGCAGGGACACCTCCTACTCGACCAAATGACTGAGAAGCACACAGATACCATAAGACATGTTTTACAGCTGGGAGCTGACACACACTGCTCACTTTAGTTGCACATTCTCTGTGGCATGGGCTGCTCCTTGTTGTGCCCTGCACAGCACCCAGCACTCTGTGGGATGGTTCTCAGCACCTGCTGAAGGCAAATCATGATAATTAGTTCTAATAGTTGCTCTGCTTCACACCCCTTCTAGCCAGCCAAGGCAGATCCCAAGGAGATGCCACCACAGCAAATCGCTCCCATACTGCCGAATGGCTGAGCACCATTTCACTGCCTAGCACCAGTGTTTGTCTGTGTGACCCAGCACAGAGGTGCTGAGCTCCTGTAGCTTTCCCTCCCCAGTATGATTTGTGTTCTCAGCTCATGACCTGCACTGGTTCTGGGTCAATGCTAAGGGCTCTGATGTACATGTGAGTTACCACAGCCTAACAAGCTCCTGCTTGCCATGTTCTTCACCACAATTGCCTTATTCATGCTCTTCCCCCAGCAGAGGCAGCAGTTCTCCCCTTTTTTTGTGGAAAGGTGAAATTTCTTTGGCTTACTTTGGATTTGCCAAGGTGGGAGGGCAAGCACAAAGGTAGGTAGCACAGAATAGCTGATACCTGTTAACTTGAGTTATTATTCATGATCCTAAAGTTCTTTCATATGTTGGGGTCATGCTCATCACTTAAGATATGAACCTGGTACCAGGCAGGCAAACATCTCCTCATTACCTTCAAACCATTGGATGAGTGTAATAGATGTGCCTGGGGCTGTTCGAGTTAGGGCAAGATATCACAGGCAGGAAAGAATCAACACAGGAATATTAATGATACTTTACTTTGCTGGTGTAGTTTTCCCATATGATTACAAGTGATGAGTGCTCTGTGGGAGTGAGGAGGAAAAAAGCTGAGGTCCATGGTGATAGCCCATGCCCAGCTGTTCAGTCACACGCCATTCTTCATTCTCCATTCATTTGTTTGCTCTTAAGCTGCTGTATTCTGTCCCCAAGGCTAACCACATATCATATGTATTTAAAAGAATGGCAGAGTATAACTGGTAGAGATCTTAGGGTCTTTCCCCAAACATCCCTGAGAATATGAAGATAAAGGCTTTAATCCTTGGGAACAAAAGGGTGTGAGTAATTCCATTTCATTGCATGACCTGGAATCTCCACCCATATAAATACATCAAAGAGTAGCTATGATTTCACTCTTTGACACCCATGGGTTGAGGTTCTCACCCTGGGAAGCAAAGAGCTCCTGTGGTTGGACTAGAGAGTGCCCACAAGGCTGGGTAATATGGATGTTTTCAGTGGTCTTTGATCTTCCTACTGGCCCCAAATTATTCACATCTCCCTAGTGCTGCTGAAAACTTATCCAACCACTCAAGGCAATTATTTTTAAATGTGTGTATGTTTTGGGCCAACTCCATGAATCCTGACTCATGACTGACTCAGCCCTTACTTAAGCAAAACTCCACTTGATGTCCTTGCAGTGGAGGCAGGACTTTGTGATCTAGCCCCCTGCCATTGGGAGCTGGCTGCAAGAGCTCAGCACCAGCTCTCAGGGCTGACGCCGCCCTGCCAGTTCCTGGCAGACTGTCAGTGCTCTGAACTCTCTGTACCTCTGCATCTTGCATGGCAGTGATGCTGGCTGCTGGGCAAAAAGCCCTGTCCTGCCTGATGGCATTGCTCAAAGCACCACTTGTGTGATGGAGACCCATGCTGGCCTCGTGCTTTGTTGGCTAATGGCTATCTCAGCTAATCCCACCAGCTGGCTGTAAGGAATTCTGTGGCCCAGGGTAACCAGGAGATTGTCTAGATGGTGATCAGGAGATAGTCTGGATGGTCTTGATTTGCTGGCTATATGGCTAAACACTGGCAGGCTGCAGGCTGGCTGGAACTCATCAGGGTGTTTTCATTTTGTTATAAATGAGTTTTAGACATGGTCAGCTCACCATTACCTGCTAGAGGCTGGGGCAGTTCAGACAAGGGAAGACATGAGGGAAGAGCAGCCTGGAGTACCCAGTCAGGTCTAGATAGCCCAGGTCTGGCGGGTGCCAATGACCTGCTTGATGCCAGCTCCTCTGGGCCGAGTCTCCCAGCTCTCCTGGCTCTAGGCGAGGGCAGAGCTGGCGCAGGAGCTGCTCTGGCTGCCTGCACTCCTGCCTGCAGGAGTCAGCTCAGGTCTCACCAGCCTTATTAGCTCTGGCTCAGCACCAGCAATTCCTACCCAGGCTGGTTCCACACAACGTGCCTGGATGTCTGAGACCTGCACATGCCAGCGTGGGAGTGGTGTCCTGGTGTCAGGACTGTGGGACAGAGACGCTGGGGCTGCCTGCTGAGAGCAGCAGGGTCACATCCACACCACACAGAGCAAGGGGCTCTGCCGAAGCAAGCTGCCCTGCCTGGAGGCAGCCCAGTGTCTCTGGCCTGGTATGGCTGATCCGGAAGGCACCCAAGGGAGACTGAGAGTGAGATAATAGAACTTATAGAACTCAACTGTCTTGAAGTGTTCCTGCTGGCCAGCACTCCCGGCAGAGCCCATCAAAACCCCACCTTAGTGAGCGGGACTGCCAAGATGTGGCTAAAGCAACCAAAGCCTCTCATGGAAAGGTCCTTTCCTTAGGCCTTGGTAATGCTGTCATGCTTTGCACGTCTGCCCCTTGACAAATGGCCTGACTGGGTTTATTCCTCACTACAGCTAGAAATAACAGAGCTGCTGGGCCTGTTCTGTCCTTGGTGGTATTTAGGTGTTTGGTCAGAAGAGGAAGGATTGGCAGGATTGAGCTCAGATGTTGCTGTTGGCCTGCCAGATGCTGCTGCACCCTTTGTTGCCCGTAACCATTTCTTTCATCAAAGTAAACAGGTTTGAGCTGCAGTTTGAGTAACTCACTGCTCTGTCTTTTGTAATGCTGCATTAATAGGCTTTGAGGAGATTTGTTTTCTGCCAACACAAACACTTTCTTGAATGTAACAGAAATGAGTCCTTGCTTGCATTCGTTTGCTGTGAACATTCTGAAGGCTATAAAATAGTCATAAGTAGATGTCCCCATCTGAATCTTCTTTAGGCTACTCCAAGGCTTCCACAGCTGACTAAATGAGGGCCTCCTTTCAACAGGCAAGGATTTTTTTCTTTTTTCTTCTTCTTTTTTTTTTTCTCTGTCTTTGTGAAAGTGAGGAGAGCTGGAATCTGCCTGACCCAGTGATGTTCACTGTCCCTCTGTCTTCCCCATCCCACCCCAGACTTCCTGGGAGGACACAAGAAAAGTTTCTTTGCACAGCTCCATGCTCTACACAGCACTCCACCTCTGTGATGTTTGAAAAGGAGTTTTGCATCTCTTAGATATTCTGAAGTTGTCAGTGAATTGTACAGAGGGGTTTAGTCCTTTTTTTCTCTGGCTTAGATCACAATGCTCTCTCTTACTTGCCTAGACTTGAAATCTAAACCCCACCATAGTAAAAATGAGTCCTGTTGATTCCACAGGTGTTAGCTCAGCCCTTTATTTCCTTCAAGGCCACCTAAGGCTCAGGCAGCATCAAATGTAGACAGCTCTATAAAGAAGTGCTGTAAATATCTCCAGCACTTTCACATCAAGTACAATTTGGACTCTAGTTACGAACAGATGCAGAAATTGGTAGAGTCACCAAGATCTGAGTCAAGCCTGGGTAAAGCTGGTGAGTAAGGAAATTCTTCAAGCCTAGCTCTTCTGTTTTCACATTCTTAGGACTTTAATTCAAAGCTGCCCCACACTGAAGAGCCTGGAAACAAGATCTTCAGGTCTTTCCTAGTTGTAATTAGAACACACCCAGAGTACATGAGGAGAATTAAAGGAAGGAGATTTGCAAACCTTCTTGAAACAGCAAGCTTCTTAATTTTCCTTTAGAATTCAAAGGAGCCATCAGCCAAAAATATTTAAGGACTGAAGCAGCTAAGCCCCAGCAGAGTTCATGGCTGGCTTGGTTTGCTCAGGCTTATCTGAACTGTGTCCTGCAAAAGTGTGAGTTATTGACTCTCCCCTTTTCTCTGCTTTACAGTCTTCAGGTACCTGGAGGGTATCCCAGAAAAACAGGAGGCTGAGCCAGCCCTCTCAAACCCTGGGGTTTTGTAAGTGCTTCCTGAATCTGACTGGCTAAGCCCAAATTTGAATATTTAACGATCTTCAGAGTTCCCAGGTAACACCCCCCTGCCCCAAAGGCAAAACCAGCTCAGCAGCAGTGCTCCCCTCTAAGCCCAGTCCATGGCTGGGGAGTGGTGCTGGGAGCCAGGAGCTGCTGCAGAGATGCTGTTATTTCAGCCTGGTGGTTTTTAGAAGCTGGGTTTATATTGCTGTGGGTGAAATTCTTGCTGCTCATGGAGAGAACCAGCAAGGCTGACAGTGTGGTGGGACTGAATAATGCAGAGGCCTCTGCTAGTCCTGTTGCATAGGAATGATTCTCACATCCTTCAGGCAAAGCAGAGTGGATTGCTTTGGAAGAGCCTGTGCAGCAGCACTGCAGCAAATCAGGAAAACTATTGCAATGAATAAAAGCCTTTGGGGCATATGCTGTAGTTGTTGGGTGGCCATTGGGCTGTTCCCCTGCCTGAAGTGGTGTGTTTGTCCTTGCAGCCCTTGGAGTTAACAGGCTTCAGGGAACACCCTGTGCTTTCACCTCCTTGGACCTGCCACCCCAGCATCCACCTCCCTTCCCATCTGCCCTCACTCTGGCAGGATCCAGCCAGGCTGTGCCATGCCTACCAACCCTGCCTTCTTCCATCCTGGGCTCTGGGACTGCCACAGAGCTGAGTTCTGCAGCATCCTGGCCTTGCTGTGCTTTCAACAGAGTTCTTTGCTCTCCAGCCCTGCTCTGTTTGCCTCTTTGGGCAGGACAGCATTTAACACTCTCCCTTGTAAAACCTTGAATTAAAAAGCAGTGTCTTAGGAGGCTTAGCTGGGATTAAGCAGCACAAACCTCTTACACAGAGCTAACACTAAGTAAGCTTTTCTAAATCACCAATAGGTGAGGTATTGAGATGAGAGCTCTCCTGTCCCTCTCCATCTTAGCCGGGCGGTTTCAAGGAACATGATGGAAGCTGATTTTATTGGCTTCCACTAAGACATGGGTGTTCAGTGCCTTTTTGGTCTTCTGGTGTTCCAGCCATAAAGTCTAAAAGCACTTGCTGCCTTCCCAGGCCTCAGCGAGAACTGGTGTGGGCAGGGGTGGTTTTAGGGGATTCAGCAGATCCATGCCAAACTGCAGCTCCAAATCTGGAGGCAGCTTTTGTGGGCAGCTAAAAGCAGAGGACCTTGGCTAATTCTAGCCAGGTCGCTGAGCTACTATGGGACTTTATCTGCAGCTCTGCTGTCAC
Organism: Melanerpes formicivorus; assembly: GCF_026170545.1. Lineage (NCBI taxonomy): Eukaryota > Metazoa > Chordata > Aves > Piciformes > Picidae > Melanerpes > Melanerpes formicivorus. The sequence goes on along the minus strand of NW_027142373.1, from coordinate 3,123,709 downwards.
CTCAACTACCTTTACAGACAAGACCTCTGGATAAGGATTCCTTTATTATTCTTTTATGCTGGAGTTAAGCTAAGGGGCTACAGTCATTCACCGCTTAAATTGACCCCTAATATCACCTGCATTGCACAATTCAGGGTGTGAAAGGCTTTCCTGTCCCATGAAGAGGCAGCCTCGAAATGAGGGGAAAGCACCTTTGTCTTCTCTTTCCTTGACTGCCTTGCCCTCCCCCCCTAACACTCTCATTTGGAAGATATTTATTAGGTGGGGAAAAGCAAAATGTAGACCTTGGGTATCTGGAGCTGCATTGCTCTGCAAAGCAGCACCTTCCCCCCTCCCAGGGTTCTTGTGTCTTTAAAGAATCATAACAAAGAAAAGGAGCTGACACCATGAATTTTGGTCTGGAAAATGAAATCTGACATAACCAGTAGTTACATTTTTCTTATTCCCTGTTAGTTTGCCTAAAGGCAGCTTTTAAATAATTCCTGCTTTTCACCTCCTGAGAAAGCATCTATTTGCTTCTGAATTAATTAGGCAGCATCATAAAACCCTCCAGAGACTTTGAAAGCTGCTGATTTAATATATAGTGGGCCTGATCCTTAGGGCTGCCGGGGGGAGCAGGCATTTTAGATAGGATGCTACAGGGGGCCCAGTAAATAGTGATAGATGTGACTTTGTCTCTTTGCTTTACTGGCAGCTGCTTCTATCATGTCTCGAGTGCTTCAGCACTGCCAGTGCACATCCTTTCTTGTTTTATCTTCTTTGGACAGTCAGTGTTGGTGTTTCCATGGTTTGCTGCCTCGAGGAGCAGACGTGAGGGACAATGAAGGGCTCACACTCCATGTGTCGTGTCTAGTCTGTGACTGATCCACAGAAGCTGGGTGGTCAGGGAAGTCAGAGCTCCTATGGCCGTAGCTGATCATTTCAAACTTGGCTTTGAGATCCTAGCCACACTGGTACTCACTAACTTAAATCAACATCCATCTGGTAAAGTAATTTTCTGACAAGAACTTAGTTTTCTGTTAATCTGAGAGTTGAAAACAGTTGATTTTTTGTCTCATTGGTATGATTTTTTTTGACTGAAAAAAAAACAACCAAGTGGGCTTGCACTGACCAGATGAAAATGTCTGTGCCAGGCTGTTTACAGGGTGGTGGTGGAAAAACTTTTATTTGACAAGGCAGAAGCAGAAGAAACAGATAGCAAAAAGACCAAAGTTTGCAGGCAGGTTTTTCCTGCACTTGGCCTTTATGGCCTGGCTGGCCTCTCACTGTTCTGCGTTCTTTGTTCTTACATTCCTGACTTTGCTTCTTGGCATTGGCAATATCACCACTGCAAGTCAGGACAAGGATTAGATCAAAAGATGCATGAAGAACCAAAGATGGCTCTGAGTGAGATCTGGAGCTCAGATTAGGAGATCTAAACACCTGTATGTCTTTCAGGTGTAGGTTTGTGTACTGCTGGCATTCTACTGAGGGCTTTGCTCATATAGCTGAAGGAGTATTTGTGGTCAGGATGACATCTGGCAAACTTGTCTGATGGAACAATGCTGCTCTTCTGAGCAACCTGGGCTAGAAATGCATGGATTTGCAGTATGGCCCAGACAAGAAAGACTTGTTTCAGGAATCACTATGTCAAACCTCATATGCTGCATTTTCTTCCCCCAGTAAAGCCCAGATTGTGAGTAAGAGCAAGAAGGCAGATCCAAGTTTGTAATTATCAGTCTGATTATTCTCAGCTATCCTTTCAAAAGTTGGCTAATTGGTGCATTCTCTGTCAAGGCATTGGACATTGTGCAGGTTCCTGGAGACCCCAGCAGTTTGGGAGGTGTGGGCTTAGGAGCCAGCACCAAGCTCAAGTCAACTCAGCTCCAGCAAGATCTATATGGAAAGGAGCAAAAAGCCCTAGGTTCAGAGAGCTGCTTTCTGGCATGTTCTCTTTACAGCTGATGACAGAGGTTTGACTTGGGGGGGGGGGGTGTTGGTTTGGTTTGGTTTATTTTTCAGATTTGCTCACATACATTTTATACACTGGAGCTTTGCACAGCACAAATAACTTTTTCTAAGATGGAGAGGTCAGTTGCTTGTGTTCCTGGCATCAGCTTGGTCTTCCATGTCAGTCTGCCCTAGGAGGTTTTAAAAGTCAGTGTGTTCTCCTTCTCTATATCAAGCCTGAATTTCTTCTCAGAAAAAAAAACAAAACCAACCCAAAACATTGTTGTGGGCAAAGTCCAAAGAGTTACAGCTTTATTTACAGTTCAGCTACCACCTACAGCAACATAGCTCATCACTAGCAGTGCCTTGGGCATGTTTCCACTTTATAACTCAGTGAGACTGCTTACAGTGTTGTCAACAGGAGAAATGAAGAACCAGGGTGAAACTATGGCCCCAGAAAAATCAATGGCAAAACCTCCATGGGCTTCTGTGGATCAACATTTCCTTTAGTACTGTATGTGAGGAGCATGCATGTTATTGTCACCGTGGTGTCTGCTTGTTCAGCTGCTTTTCTCAAAGCATATTCAGTCCATGGACAGCCTCATAGGGCCTGGCAGTCCCTGAGGTACCTTTTCTGTACTGTTAAATTGCTGGCTGTGTTTTCTGTCACATCCATCACTGCTTTTTCTGTCTTCAAATCAGAGCTCTCTCTCTCTCTGGCTCTTGGAAATGATTTTGCTTCCTTTTCTATAGTAGCTCTGGATTTGAATCCATGTAACACAGGGAAGAAAAGCAGAAAGGATGTTTATGGACTTTGCCATGGCTACAAAAGATCAGAAGTGAACTGTGTCTAGTTCTGGTGTCCCCATCATAAGATGGGCACAGAGCTATTGGAGTGAGTCCAGAGGAGGGCCACAAAGGTGATGCCAAGGCCGGAGCACCTCTGCTGTGAGGACAGGCTGAGGGAGCTGGGGTTGTGCAGCCTGGAGAAGAGGAGTCTGGGGAAACCTTGAGCTGCCTTCCAATACCTGAAGGGATCCTGCAGGAAGGTTGTAGAGGGACTTTTCATAAGGGTGTCTAGAGACAGGACAAGGAGGAATGGTTTGAAGCTGAGGCAGAGCAGGGTAAGAGTGGATCTGAGGAAGAAGTTCTTCAGTAAGAGGGTGATGAGACTCTGGAATAGGCTGCCCAGGGAGGCTATGGATGCCTCCTCCCTGGAGGTGTTCAGTGTCAGGTTGGATAAGGCCTTGAGTATCTGAGTCTAGTTGAGAGGTGTCCCTGCCCATGGTGGGGAGACTGGAAGAGATGATCTCTGATGTCCCTTGAACCTAGGCCATTCTGTGACACTGAGTCCCTGGGTTGGGTCAGCAGGCCAGCACTCACACTGGGCTAGTGCTTCACTCAGCATTCCCTAAACTGACAAATCACCCCGTTTAGAGAAGAAATGGATGCATCCTTTTGTTCCCTCCCCACAGCCTTCCTTACCCTCTACCCAGATGACTTCAGCTGTGAGGTTCTGGGCAGGTTGGTTGTGCACAGACCCACCAGGTCTGCTTTGCAAAGGCACAGGTATGCACCTGGACAAGTACCCTGCACAAACCTGCCCTCCACACAGCTTTGGCAAGAGTCTTTCCAGCAGCTAATCTCCCTGTTGCTGGGTTTGGGCAGATTCCTGCCTAATCTCCAGAAAGAGAATTTCTTTCTATATCCCGAGTGTCAGTGATATTCAAAGGCCAAACTGTGCTGCATGGTGCCCTTTGGGAGGAGCCTCCTGCTTTCCAGACCTCGGCTGTCACAGAAGACTATATTTGGCAGGATGGGAAAGCAACATGAGAGGCACATGGAGCAAAAGCTGTGAGCATCAGCAGTTTACCATAAGTAAACAGTTTCACTTCTCTAGCTGTTGTGTTCATCAGTCTTACAAACAGGGTCTCACTACAGTAAGGTGACAAAGCTGTCCCCTTCTGTTGCAGTTTGAGTTACAAACTGCCAACGCTCCTGTCAGCCATTCTTGTTTCATCCCTCTGTGATCCACCACTGCAGTGTTTAACTTGTCCCTGCAGAGCCCTTTTGCTGGAAGCAAAAATTCACCAACCTTGCTCTTGCAGGGATTTACAGAAGGACTCAGTTAAGTGTCTGGGATCAGCCAGCATTCTAAAGCTCTCTGAAGCTGGAGAGTAGAATCTTGCTGACCTGGTCAAGAGGCAGACAGTGCTGGCAACTTTCTGCTGTCCTGTTTAGAGGAGAGCTGTGTGATCTGGACACTGATGGTGCAGTTTTGTCTGATAGCATCTGCTTTCCCTGAATAATTATGGACATTGCCACCTCTCCACCCATCCCTCCAAGCACCTTGGAGTCATAAGTTGCAATGCGGGAGCAAATGGAGTCATGCTCAGGGAATGATCTTCCCCACTCAAGGTGAATCCTTATGGCTGACGTATGAGAAGAGCAGGCACATGCTACAAATTCCTTACTAATTTGGGTTGCTAGTTCATCAAAAACATCCTCTCAAACACGCACAGGATGTATTAAGTTATGGTATAGTAAGCGATCAGCTTCTCATACTGACATTTCTGCTCCTTGCCAGAAACTCCTGGACTTCATTCTCTTACTCAGGAAACCAGATCTGGTAGTGTCACCCTGCAATAAATTTGTGTAACTGGAAACCTCTGCCCAGGCACACAAACATAAGAGGACAACTGAGCATTGCTCTTCTCTGAAGGCTGATATATAAATATATCCTGGACTGACCAGCAGCATCTTGTCTCTGCTGTGGGTCCAGCAAAGTCTTAGCCTCCAGATCTTTATTTTCCTCTTTGAGCCTTGGTCCAGGAGCACTTCACCATAGGCACATAGAATGGCTTAGGTTGGAAAGGACCTTAGAAATCATCTACTCCAACCTCCCCACCATGGGCATTATCATTATCATCATCAACACTCAACAGCATCAGTAGATGCAGGTGATGGTAAAACCCTTCACATTCTTTATAGTTTCATAGTTTCATTCAGGGTTGGAAGGGACCACAAGGATCATCTAGTTCCAACCCCCCTGCCATGGGCAGGGACACCCCACACTGGATCAGGCTGGACAGAGCCTCATCCAGCCTGCTCTTAAACACCCCCAGGGACGGGGCCTCGACCACCTCCCTGGACAACACATTCCAGGGTTTCACCACTCTCATGGTGAAGAACCTCCTCCTCACATCTAGCCTGAATCTCCCCACCTCCAGCTTCATTCCATTCCCCCTAGTCCTATCACTACCTGAGATCCTGAGAAGTCCTTCCCCAGCCTTCCTGTAGGCCCCCTTCAGATACTGGAAGGCCACAATTAGGTCTCCTCGGAGCCTTCTCTTCTGCAGACTGTACAGCCCCAACTCCTTCAGTCTGCCCTCATAGGAGAGGTGCTCCAGCCCTCTGATCATCCTTGTGGCCCTTCTCTGGACACGTTCCAGCACCTCCACATCCCTCTTGTAATAGGGGCTCCAGAACTGGACAGAGTACTCCAGGTGGGGTCTCACCAGGGCTGAGTAGAGGGGGAGGATCACCTCCCTCGACCTGCTAGCCACACTTCTCCTGATGCAGCCCAGGATCTGATTGGCTTTGCAGGCTGCAAGCACACACTGAGAGCTCATGTTGAGCTTTTTGTCCACCAGCACCCCCAAGTCTCTCTCCTCAGGGCTACTTTCCAGCCAGTCACTGCCCAGCCTGTATTTGTGCCTGGGATTGCCTCGACCCAGATGCAGGACCCTGCACTTGCTCTTATTGAACTTCATGAGGTTGGCTTGTGCCCACCTCTCCAGCCTGTCAAGGTCCCTCTGGATGGCCTTACTTCCCTCCAGCATGTCTGCTGCACCACACAGCTTGGTGTCATCAGCAAACTTGCTGAGGGTGCACTCAATGCCACTGTCCATGTCACCCACAAAGATGTTGAACAAGACAGGTCCCAGGACTGATCCCTGAGGGACTCCGCTTGTCCCTGGCCTCCACTGGGACATGGAGCCATGGACAGCCACCCTTTGGGTGCGGCCATCAAGCCAGTTCCTTATCCATCTAGTGGTCCACCCATCACACCCATGTGTCACCAGTTTGGAGACCAGGATGTGGTGCGGGACAGTGTCGAAGGCTTTGCTCAGGTCCAGGTAAATGACATCAGTTGCTCGCCCCTCATCTATTAATTTTGTCACCTGCTCATAGAAGGCCACCAGGTTGGTCAGGCAGGATCTGCCCTTGGCAAAGCCATGCTGACTGTTCCGAATCACCTCTTCACTATTCTTTTGAGCGAGTAGTGACTCCAGGAGGATCTGCTCCATGATCTTTCCAGGCACAGAGGTGAGACTGACTGGCCTGTAGTTCCCTGGTTCCTCCTTCTTACCCTTTTTGAAGATGGGGGCAATGTTTCCCCTTTTCCAGTCTGTGGGGACTTCACCAGATTGCCAGGACTTTTGAAATATAATAGAGAGGGGTTTAGCAACCTCATCTGCCAGTTCTCTCAGTACCTGTGGGTGTATCCCGTTGGGTCCCATGGACTTGAACACTTTCAGGTTCTTCAGGTGATCACAAACCTGATCTGCACTTACAATGGGCAGTTCTTCCTCCCTGTCCCTGGCTTTGACTTCCATAACATCAGGAGTGTGGCTAGAGGCCCTTGCAGTGAAGACTGAGGTAAAGAAGTTATTAAGTACCTCAGCCTTTTCCTCATCACTTGTGACCATGTCACCATTTTCCTTTCTGAGGGGGCCCACACCTTCCCTAGTCTTCTTCTTCCCATTACTATACCTGTAAAAGTTCTTAGTGTTCCCTTTAATCTCCCTGGCTAGATTCAATTCAAACTCTGCTTTGGCTTTCCTAACCAGGACTCTTGCTGCTCGGGCAGCTTCCTTATATTCCCCCTGTTCTAGCTGTCCTTCTCTCCACTTCCTGTAGAGTTTCCTTTTAAGTCATAGTGTGTCCAGTAGCTCCTTGCCCATCCAGGCAGGCCTCCTAGCATTCTTACCTGCTTTTTTCTTTGTTGGTATACAGAGCTCCTGGACACAGAGGAGGTGGTCCTTGAATACTGACCAGCTGTCCTGGGTCCCTCTTCCCTCCAGGGCTTTGTCCCACGACACTTTGGCTAGCAGATCCCTGAAGCGATCAAAATCTGCACGCCTAAAGTCTAGGGTCGTGAGCTTGGAATACTTCCTCCTAATTGCCCTGAGGATATTAAATTCAACTGCTTCATGGTCACTGCAGCCAAGGCCGTCTATGAGCCTCACATTGCTTACCAGCCCTTCCCTGTTGGTGAGAACAAGGTCCAGCATAGCACCATTTCTTGTTGGTTCCTCTACCATTTGGAGGAGGAAGTTGTCTTCTATGCAGTCCAGGAACATCCTGGATTGCTGGTGCCTTGCTGTGTTGTCCCTCCAGCAGATGTCCGGGTGGTTGAAATCACCCATGAGGACCAGGGCTTGTGACCTGGAAGCCACTTCTATTTGCCTATGGAGGGCCTCATCTGCTTGGATCTGCTGGTCAGGTGGCCTGTAGGAGACCCCCACAGTAATATCTCCTACCCCTGTCCTGCCTTTAATTTTAACCCATAGGCTCTCAACTAGCTCATCATCCCTCCCCAGTTGGAGCTCCACTGATTCCAACTGGCTATTGACATAGAGGGCAACACCTCCTCCTCTCCTTCCCTGCCTATCCTTCCTAAAGAGTTTATACCCATCTATGCCTACATTCCAGTCATGGGATTCATCCCACCAAGTTTCAGTAACAGCCACTATGTCATGGCATCCCAGCAGCACAGTGGCCCTTAACTCATCCTGTTTGTTGCCCAAGCTGCGTGCATTCGCATAGAAGCACTTCAGCTGGGCTGGCCCTGTCCTCCTCTTGTGCCAAATCCCCTCAGTTTCCACAGAACGTCCTGGTGGATCATTCGTGGCTTGCCTCAGGGTAGCAAGTTGAGAGCCCTTACCAGCTCTCCTTCTCTCTGCTGCTGGTGAGCTGCCCCTCTGTTTGTCACCAGCCAGCAGGAGACTATTAACCCCTTCCCCCTTCAAATCTAGTTTAAAGCCCTATCAATGAGCCCTGCCAATTCCTGCCCCAGGATTCTTATCCCCCTCTGGGACAAGTGTGTCCCATGAGTTGTTTTCAGCTCAGGTGCCTTGAAAACCAGTCCGTGATTGTGGAACCCAAAGCCCTGTCGATGGCACCAGCCCCTGAGCCATGAATTGATCTGTCGGCCCTTCCTCAGTGTTTCCTCATCCATTGCTGACGTTAGAGGGATGGCAGAGAACACGACTTGAGCCCCTGATCCCTTTAGCATTTGCCCTAAGGTTCTGAAGTATTTTTTAATAGATTGTGAGCCTTTCATTGTTACATCGCCACTGCCCACCTGAAAGACCAGCAGTGGGTAGTAGTCCGAAGGACTCACGAGGTTGGGAATTCTATCTACAATGTCTTTTACTTGGGCACCAGGGAGGCAGCTGACCGCTCTATGAAATGGGTCTGGTCTGCATATTGGGCCCTATGTTCCCCTCAGTAGGGAGTCTCCTATGACGATGACCCTGTGAGGTTTCTTTTCTGGGTAAGTTTTGATGGCTGGCCTGAGGCAACCTGTCATTGGTGCAGCTTCTGACCTTCTTGAGTCCTTGGCCTTACCAATGACCTGTTCCTCCTGCAGAGCCTCATACCTGTTCTGTAACTGCACTGGAGGCAGCGTGCTGCTCACAGGAGCAGACTTTCTTTGTTTGCATTTCTTCCGTCGGGCAGAGACCTGTTCCCATTGGCCCTGCTCATGTGGGTTACTACAGGGAGGTTGAGAATCTTGCTTCTGGGAAGGTATCAAACTCCCTGTTCCCCTAAGTGTTACCCCCTGTTCTGGTTTAGAAGAGATTACATTATGGGAATCGTCAATTTTCTGCTCGCCATCTCTTCTAGCTCTTAGCCTTTCCATCTCTTCTTTTAGTTTGACCACCATGCTCATCAAATCACTGACCTGCTCACACCTGAAACAGGAGCTGCTCCCTCCAGCCTCCATATCGAGTGCCAAGCTCTAGCACTCACTGCAGCCACCTACCTGAACATCTGCATGCTTGTGTGTGGTCTCTGTTTGGGTGCCCACTGTCCTTCTGTTAGCCTTTGCTCTAGTGGTGACCATCTTGCAGTAACCACCCTCTCCACACGGCTTTTTTTTCTTTAAATCATCTCTTGAAGTTCTGGATGACTGGGAATGCCTTTTGGTTGGAGTCCACCACAATGGCTTCTTGGTGTGGTGTCACCAGCAGTGTTAGACCATGCAGCACATGGCTGAAGGCTCTCTCAGTAGGGCTAGAAAGGAACATCCAGGCTGATATGATCATGGGACAAGTTCATGCAGATGATGAAATTGGAGGTGAGGACTCTCATGGAGTAATCCTTTTCTGTGTCAGCTTTCAAATGCAGTGCAGCAGGTAATGGTTTACCAGGCACTCCTTGAGTTCTTTGTGAGGCTAGTTTCTGGATGCTTTCTCAATTTTATCATTTTTTTTATTGATGTTCTTAAGGAATATCAGTATCAGCAGCCTGCTGTTTTGCAGAGCTCACACCAGCCCATGTTGTGTTTTATCTGGTTTCATACCAAGGCTTTAGCCCACACCGTTGCCTCTTATTTGCAATCTTGGCTCATTAAGGTGCTAATTTGATGAAGCAGGTTGTTGTCTTTACCTTGGGGGGATCTCTTGTGGGTTGATGCATTGATACTGTGGACAGCTCTGTCAATATGCTCCTCTTTGTTCTCAGCAAGTGCTGCAGCACGTCCTGCACGGTGATTTATGGTCCCCACCTCGTGTGTGCTTGGCAGGGGTGGCCAGGGTGTGTCCTGGGAACATGCTGGGTTTGGGTCATGGGGAAAAGGCTGGGAGAGGTTTCTGAGGAGATTTTCCATGGCTATGTCTCTCCCTGACTCCTTTCAGGTAAGAGCTCAGGGGCGGAGTTGGTTCATCTCTTCCCAGGGAGAGCCAATGCATTTCTTCAGTAATCAAATGCTGCAATGGATTGAGAAGGTTACAGAGGTCCATGAGGCTGCCCCAGATAAATTCCCCTGATGGAGATGTTAAGACAACACACAGAGTGGAGATGGGCTGGGTTATTTCACCCCAGCAGCAGGGTAGGGCTTGGTTGGCACCAACCTGCTGCTTTGAGGCTCAGTTTGTCACTCAGGTGCCTTGATGGGATTCAAGGGATTGAAGCCTCCTCACCAGCCCTGCACAGGGCTCCTGTCCCCTGCAGGGACAAGGCAGGTGTCAGAGACATCTCCAAGTGAGTGGATGGCAATGGTGAAGCTGAGTCCTGTGCACATGGTGGTTTGGGGAGCACCTGCAGAGCAGCTCCTGTCCCATCATGTTCTCTTGTCTGCTTGAGGAAACCTGCATCTAAGCCTGCTCAGCACCAAGAACAGTCATTCCCACACAGGACTGGCTTGGAGACTAATTAGTGGCATACAGTGCATGTTATATATTACTGGTAAAAATATTTGGGGGGATGGAGTACTGATAAAGAGCTGTTCCCGTGGAGAGGAGGACATTTGGCATTGTCACAGTGTAGCAGAGCAGGTCTGGAGCCTGGTCACCTGTGGGAAAAGGTAGAAATACCCCAAAGCAGCTCGCTCCCTTTCTTCCTATGCAAACTTGGTGCTGAAACATTGCCTGAACCTCCCTGGTGATAAAAGTTAAATAATTATTAATAATCTGAGTCTCAGTGCGGCTACTAAATAATTTTCAGTTGGACATTATGTAAATTTGCAGCATTTTTTTGATTGGTCATGCATAATAAAGTAACTACAGTGATTAATTTTTCACCCTCAGAGTTTAATTAAGATCATTCAGGAGGTTTGGGCTGATGCACCATCCCATAAATCACAGCCCAAGCCACTGCCTGGCTTTCAGGTTAGAGAGTGGTGTTTTGGGGGTGGAGATCTTGCTGACAGATAGTCACTGAAGTTGTCCTCATCGGGAGGGCCACCAATTAGTCTTCTGAGCATTGAAATGCTGTCCACTGGTTATTAACACATGTGATTCTCTGTGTGCTTTTCTGGGTTTAATTTTAGAGATGGTCTCACTCCATGGTCTTTATTTCTGCTTCATTCAGGGCAGAATGAAGAGAGCCTTGTTCTGCATTGGCCTAATCAGCTTGTGAAGCCAGGGTGACTCAGCTATCCAAAAGGATAAGGCAGAGACCACCAGGTCACATTTTATTGCAGAATAAATGTGTCCAGGTGTGGCCCTTTGCAGGGACAGCTGCTGTGCTTTGAGTGCACAGCCTTCTCAGGCTCAGAAGAAGCTCTGCAGGATGCCCAGGTCACTGTTGGTTGTGTGTTCTAATTAGAGACCTCAGAGCTCCTCCACAGCGCCCCGAGTTCCACGCCACGGGGCTCCTTTTTCATGCATGTGCTGCTTTCAGTGTGTGGAGCAAAGTGGGCAAGGTGTTGATATCCTGGGCAAACCTGGCTGGGATATGTGAGGGATGGCAGCTCCTGGGATGCAGTTTTCCCTCTGCTTTCTTTGGGTGCCTTCCTTGCCACTGGGCTGTATGCACCCACAGCTCTGCCCCACAAGTCAGTGCAAGCTGGCAGGATGGACCCTGCCTGACTCATGGGAAAAGCATGAATGGAAAACCTTGCCCTGCTCCTACAGATGCTTGGGTTTCTTTTCCACTTGATTTTTTTTTTCCTTTCCATTTTAAATCAACCAGGACTTCAGCTAGGAAAGGATGCTGAAAGGAAGTGGTGCAGGTGAACCCTGCAGAATTCCACACTGTGTATATGAACAGAATCTCATCTCAGGGGTGGGTTTGAAAAACATGAGGTGAAGGGAGGGTAGTTTCTCTGATGCCCAGAAAGTAAAGCATGAAATGGCCATCTTGCTAAACCCTCACTGCTCCACTTGTTATTCCAGAGTTATGAAATAAGCAGAAGATGCTCCTCTGGAATACCTATCCCATAATTGTCCTGGCTTATTCTAGAACAATGAATATCTTTGTTGTAATTCAGTTGTAGTCTGAGGAGCAATTAAAAAATAACTACTGAGCTTTCAACTCTTACCCCTCATCAAATTCTAACCTTCCTTTTAGTTTCCTTGCTGTCAATCCAGAATAACCCTGTTGAGATGAGGCAGTTTTCAGCTGGATCCCTGCAATGTGTCATTGCAAAGGAATGGTTCTGGATTTTACTACACAAACCTGGCTCAGGGTGTGTGAAAAGAGATGGGCTGTGTTAACCACACCAAACCACTCCCTGGGCTGGAGTGTCTTCAGCCTCAGCACAGCAGTGCAGCAGGCAGCAGTTCTCAGGAGGACCAGACCATCAAGGCAATAATTAACATCTAATTTAGCAGTTAGATCAGCATCTAGCTGGGTTCCTGCATTAAGGAATGGCTTCCAGAGCTGTGCAATACTGGGGCTGCTTGCTCTGTTCTGCTCCTTGAGGCCAGGCACCCATCTCCCTCCAGCTGCTTGGTGGTGAGGGAAGGCAGCTCCATTAATGGTGCTTCTGAGGGCTTGTGAAGGTCCAAGGAGTCCCTCCCCTGCTGTGATTTAAAGACAGAGCAGGGATATAAGCAGAGCTCTACACTCAGCGTCTTCCTTATGCGTAGGCAGTGCAAATGGCTTTAGGCACCTCCTCATTTTATTGAAGCTGAGAATCTCAGTATAAATCCACTTAAAAATCTGTCAAAGGCTCATGGTTTGTGTTGGAGAAGTTGCAGACAGCTCTTTTCTGGAGAAGTGTGCTTTGCTCTGCCATAGTCTTGGTGACCAAGTCCTACCTTCTGCAAGTTTGGGTGGCAATGCATAACAGAGCTCTGGGATCTTCCCTGCCAAGCACCCATCCTCTATGCTGCCATCACCAGATGTCACCTCATGGTGACACAAGATCATCTTCTCAGGGCTTCAGGGTTTTACATCCCTGCTTTAACCCTGTGGACTTAAAGCTGGTGGGGATGGTTGAACCATAGGAAGAACAGTCTGTGCATTTCCCTTTGAGAAAGGTCTGTGAGGAAGCTTCGTGATCTTTCCTGCTCCTAAAGGCAAGAGCAGGTGGGGGCTCAAGCTTCCTGCCACACTCATGGTGCCTTCATAGCTACCTCCTGTAACCAGGTCCCCCTCAAGCTTCTCTTCCTGGCTCAGACCCCAGCAGCTTTGTCTTTCCCTAGTGTTTGGCTCCTCCCCAAGGAGAGTTCATAGCTTCAGCACTTCTCTGCCTTTAAGTCCTAGGTGCAAATTCTGGCTTTGATAATTTCTTGCTGTTTGAAACATCTTTTTTATTTCTGCAGCCTCTTGCTGCGCCTCCTCTTTCCCCCACAGCAGGTGAAGGACCTCTGGAGGATGGAGGCAGAGTGCTCTGCAAGCTGCTTGCAGAGATTGGAACTTCTGTCACTGACTTTCTGGTGCCTTTGTTCAGCCCTTTAAATTTTCCTTCTTTGTTTTAGCCTGTCTGCAGATATATTTTGGTTTTCTTCCAGAAAAGCCTTCGCTTGCTCAATTAGCAGGAGAGCTCTTTGTGGAGAGTAGCTCTCCTCCTACCATAGCATTTGGCTCTCCCCAGAGAGGATCTGCCCCTGCCAACCTCACACTGGGTTCTGCTGGGCATCTTACTGCATGTTTTGCTGTCTGGTGCTTGCAGAGAAGGAGCTGTTGTGGCACAGGAGTCCAGATGTTGTCACAGGTCAGGCCAATCCATGGTGTCCCAAGCTCCAGTTTCAGCTGCAGTTGCTGCTCCCTGCCCTGCTGGGTCAGTGCTGTGTTTTACACCCCCGCCCCCCACACCTCCTTCCCCCACACACACACCCACACACAGAGGCTCTTTCACCATCCACAGTTTTTTATTTGCTTTTGTCTTACTTAATGATTTTGCTGCTTTGTTCAGAGCAGAGGTTATGAGGATACAAGTCAAACCTCTCACATGTTGGGAGGGAAAGGGAGAGCTGGGAATACCTTCTGAGCTTTATGTCCTACCCACACCGTCAGATCTGGGCCCTAGCCTGAGACTCCCACCCTTGGCTGGGACCTGGGCATGGCCCATGCAGCACAGGAGGAGTTTGTAGAAACAAGCCCTGATCTGGAAGGCACCTCCCTGCCTGTCCCCAGGGCAGACCTGGAGGTTGTCCCCAGCCTGCCCTGCATCCATCTCCAGCCCCATCCACCACAGGATAGCCTCCTGTGGAGAGCTGCCCTCCTGCTGCTGGGCAACCAGTGGGAAACCTTGCAGAAGGCTCTGCCATTCCATCTGTGTTCAGTCTCTGCCCAGACACTCAATGAAGAATTTCTCCTCTCAGGGGGTTTGTGGAAGTTTGTGTTGCTGTTTTCCCTCTTCTCACAGTCTGTTTTAATTGTGGCTTTGCCCTCATAAGCTGGGGGCTAAAGCCTAGCAGATTTGACAGTGTTGCTTCCAAAATTTTCTAGTTGAGGGCCTGCTTCAGCAAGACCTTCCTGAACAGTTCTTCACTCCACACTGGCCCCAAACTCTTCCCTCACACACTTTGCGTGCTGTGGTGCGACAGCTCGACTAAGCCAGGGGAGCTGCCTCCTTCTCCAGGCTTTAGCCACCAAGACCAAATGAATGTCAGGACTTGACTTGACATGAGCACAGGTAAATATTAGGACAGCTTCTGGAGCCTTGCAGCTTGGCTGAGCTGCCCTGGCCTACAAGTTGCGCTGAGCTTGCTTTGTGTTTTCAGGACTAAACTTCTTACTGGGACTGTGGTGTTAGGTTCGCATTCATAAGGACCAGCTCTCACAAGATCCTGTGATCTGCTTTGAAGCCCCTGCCCCATATGAGTGGGGAGGCTCAAGGGGTTGCTGCTGGCACAGGGGTGACATTTGGCCTGGCTGGAACCAGGTGGCTGTTGGAGCTGGTTGTTTGCTCTGTGTGATTGATGACATCGGTGTGGCACACAGCACCGCCTTGCGACACAGCCCTCTGACGTGGCGGCCTGGCTCCCAGTGTGCCCTGCTGCAGAGGGAAGGGAGTATTTCAGCAACAACTGAAACTCACAGAGAACCATGCTACTTTTTTTTATTAGTATTTTCCTCCTGGAACAAAAGGCCTTTGTTAGCTTACAGGAACAGGGCACTGTGTCCTGCAGGGTCTGCTGTGATGGCTGTGGACATGGGAGCTGTGCTGTTAGCTGCTGAAACACTTTAGCCCACTGTCCCCAGCTCTCCAAGGTGAACCCATCCAGCTCACCCCAGTGTCATTTGATGAAGAGGCTGAGGGAACAGGCCTGGCTTCCCCTGCTTTGCTATACTCTGCTGTGTGATCTCAGGGAGGTCAGTGTAAGCCACTCCACAGCAGCCCTGAGGCCCCAAGTTTGCCGGAAATGTACATCCTTCAAACCTCAGATGGTCTGCCAGTAGGAACTGGGCATCTAAACCAGATCCTACTTTTCTTTCCCCATCTGCTTTTTGCTGGTCAGCTTGCACATGAGATTTGCTTTTACACAGGGAGGTCTCTGCAGCCCCACTGGGGTCTTCAGGCACTTGCTTAGTGTTAATGCTGGGACTGTGGAACTGTTGGGCTGGCTCCTAGTCTGCTATGATTACAGGGCTGCAGTTACTGGGAGGGTGGGCTTTGTCCCATCAACACCTCCCTGTCACTGCTGAAGCAATGCTACCCTTATATGTCAACACTGAGAGCATATCTGCTGCAGCAGCCCATCTGCTGGCAGCAGTGAGAGATGCCCTTTAATTCCTGTGCTTCGGAAGAAGCCATCTGCAAATGGACCTGTGCCTGGAGCCAGGAGCTCCTGCATGTGCTGCAGGGCTGCTTGTGTGAGGAGGGGCTCCTTATGTGTATCATTTGTCTAACTGGCTCCAAATGCCCAACCTTCAGCTGCCTGTGGGATGCCCTGCAGGAGACTCCCCTGCCTTGCACACCACTGCTGTGTCCAAGCAGAACTGAGCTGCAGAGAGCCATGAACTGTGTGCGGCTGTGACTTGACACACTGCTGCGTCAGACACCTGGTCAGGGGCATAA
This sequence comes from Melanerpes formicivorus, assembly GCF_026170545.1. NCBI lineage: Eukaryota > Metazoa > Chordata > Aves > Piciformes > Picidae > Melanerpes > Melanerpes formicivorus. Next base: position 3,107,796 of record NW_027142373.1, on the reverse strand, counting down.
GTTTTAGACATGGGATGTGGGCGCTGTGATGGAGATGCCAGGCCATGTGAAGCTGCAACCTTGGCTGCATCCCTGTGCAGAGCAGGAAAACCAGCAACAGCAGCAAAGTATCACAGTATCACAGTGAGAGATCAAGAGGTCTGAAATGGATTCAGAGTTGGCCTTTTTGTCTGAATTGGAGTAAACATACAATGCTGTCTTCCCTTTTCAATCCAGAAAGCCTTTCCATGATCCAGCATTGAAGGACTGTATGTTTGGCTCTCCTCTGACTCATCCTTTGAATCATAGAATCATAGAACCATTGAGGTTGGAAGAGACCTTTGAGATCACTGAATCCAACCCTGGCAGTGACCAGAGGGTGAGATGCTCCAGGGTGCATTTCCTATCTCTGCTTGATCATGAAAGACAGAAAGGAAAAGAGATCTTGTGTTCAAATGAATGAACAGGGTCTCAGAAAACTGAGAAAGCCTTTCCTGGAGCATTGAGCCCTGTGCCCTGCCCTGCATGGGATTCAATGTCCTTAATGCCCATGGAACCTGGCTGCACACGCCTTGGGCAGAGCCAAGGCGAGGAGCTTGGCAGCTGGGCTGTCAGCGCTGCCTTTGAGTCCTGCCTGGGCTTGGGCTGAAGAAGACAGATGAGCCATCACTGTATGCTTGTTTCTCTGGCCACAATGACTACAATGAAGTGCCTTTTTTTTTCTCCCCAGGGAAGCCTGAGCATTCTGTACACAGACCTGTCCTGTCAGCATTAGAGATCTGGGTGCAGATGGAGGATGGGAATTCAGCCCAGCCCTTCGGGAGCTGCTGTCCCTGCGGGAACCATCGCAGTGCCGCTGCCGAGGGTATGTTGACTCTTTCTACTTTTAACAAACCCAGTGATTAAAGTGTCTCCTGTAGAGTTGTGTTAACTCCGTGTGAATCTTGCACACAAACCCACAACAGCCCAGAATCTCCTCATGCAGCTCCCATCCCTTAGTGAGTCCCCACCACGCAGAATGGCTTAGCCAAGCACCCACTGACATCAGGCTGTTGCTTTTCTTCTAAGGAAGTCCATGGATGTCTTTGTCCATGAGAGCTGGGCCAGCACATGGATCTGCATGGTGACACTTGCCATCAGGCACTAGAAGCACCAAAAGAGCAGTGAGAACAGCAGCTTTCAGAGTGAAACTTGAGTGGAAAAACTGAGGGGAAGCAGTGCCTGCTTTGGCTTGGTCAATAGAGCCTTTTCCCAGTGTTTCCTGGGGAAGGAAAAACAAATCCACAACTCTGCTAGAGGCAATTACATCTTAGGTTGAAGCAAATATTTGATGTTATCTTGAAATACTCCTTTCAGCCTGGGGGTGCTGTTTGGCTTGGTAGCAGAAAGCTTGTCAAAGAGTAAGCTGCAAAGGTGAGATCTTCGAGGGGAAGCAGAGAGAAGCTGCATATGTTCAGGGCAGTCTTAGCTCCAGCCTCTTCCTCTGAACATCTGTGGGGTGAGGGTTAATAGGGATGAGGATGTGTCAGCCCTGTGCCAGGTAGTGGATTTCAGCCTGCAGCAGCACCAGCTTTTGCCATTTCACCACAAATTGTGAGAGAGTTGTTTTTCAAAGCTCTGGTTCCTCCTATCCTGTAATTATCTGAGAGTCTCAGCGTTCTTTAAAGCTGAAGGTAAACTGACAACTTCAGTGATTGTATAGAATCCCTTGAAAACAACCCAAACATTTTAAAAGGAAGAGGGGCAAATAGAGGAAACCTAAAATTATGTGTCCTTGAAATCTGCAGATCTATTTGTAAGGCAAAGTTGTGATTTTGTGGCCCAGGACAGGGCTCCTAAGTGCTCAGGGTTGGCAGTGCCAAGTTTATTTTCCATGCCTGGATTTCTGCGTGGCCTTACAGCAGGAAAATGCAACTTTTTCTGCTATTCTGTAAAAGGAAGCAGATCTCTTTGTTGGGTGATCTCCAACCCAGACTGTAACATACAATAACAATTCTGTAGGGCACTGCAAAAGGCTAAGATGTCACTTGAGCAGCACAGAACCCAGGCACATGAGGGAGGAAGAGCGTTGTGAGGTAAATCGCTTATGTTTCTGGCCCAGAGGGAAAGGAGAAGCATACAGTGTGTGTCCTGCAGAGTGAAATTACAGAACTCAATTTAATTAGATCTTTATAAATAAAATCCACATCTGCTGATTTATGATATATTTATTTCTCAGCCTTTGAAAGGATGGCTGCACTCACTTTGCAAACCAGTCATTTGCAGACACTGGGTCTGTAATTCACCAACTGGCACAACCAGAAGTTTGTGGATTTGAGTCTGGCCAATGCCAGCCCCAGCAGATCTGTTCCAGAGGCACAAGCTGGGATTCCCAGTGAAGGAGGCAGGGGAAGCAGACTGCAAAGGGCACCGAAACCATTTTTTTTCCTTTTCAAATGTGTAATTATAAAGATTGCTGGGGTTGTTCATTAAAACCCAATACCAATGTAATACATAATTATAGCCAAAGAGGCATCCTCTTTGTAGGCTTCAGCTAAAGGTCCCCTTCCCTAGGGAATATTTCAGGCTCTTTGTGCAAAAAATAGGTGATTAGTGCCCAAGTCATGAATGAGAACTAAAAGCAGTTGGAACAGACCTTTCCTGTGTGAGACAGAGAGCTCAGGACAGGTTGAAGACCTAACAAAAGGTGCCTGTGAAAGGCTAGATGGAGATGGCTTTGCTCACACTGTCAGCTGTCCTGCAGTGTGTTGCTGTACCATGGGTTTCTGCTTCTTTGCCCCAGCAGTGTAAGCAGGTTAGACACCTGCTCTCCTCTCCACCCCTCAGCAGGTTTGGATGTTGGTGCCTAGATGACTCCTGAGAACAGGAACTCAAGTGTGAGCTCTTGATGTGGTTTGAGCCACATTATGGTTTGCTGCTGCTGGAAGAGGGAGATCCTGTTCTTCTGCCTTCCAGCTTCTGGCCACATACTAGAGCTAGTCAAGCTCTGTCACTCAAACCAGTGGTTGGGGCACAGGGTCTCAATGTGAAGTCCTCAGCTTCTTCACGGACACCTTTGCTGCTGGACACAATGTGGCACACATTTTCCAGAGTACCATTTCTTCCTTTTTGCACAGTTGCAGAGCTGCCTTCAGCTGACACAGATGTCTTCAGGGAGTGAATACATACAGACTTGCCACCAGCTAACTGGGAGTGTTACTCAGAAGGTCTCAGCTGAAGCCCTGGAGGAAGGTGGTAGCCCAGGGTGAACTGGAGTGTCTGCTCTCCTTTCACCTCTCTCAAACTTGTAGCTGCTTTAAAGAACGTTTCTGTTCCAGTTGTAGAAACAGAAACTCAGCTGGAGACAAAGCAAGAGCTACTAGTTGTTAGCCACTTCTAACAGAAGGTAAAATCAGATTTTAATCTTTAAAGTTGAATCCCTGAAAGACTAAGGCCTATGACAGCACGCTGGGTGTATTCTGCTGCTGACCAGAAGGAGCCTGTAACAACTGATTTTCACTTCAGGGAAAGAAATTCACAGTTGTAACCACATTAGCCACTGCTACAGGGATGTAACTGGCTGTGATGGGTCAGGAGATTAGTTTTACCTCCAGTCCTAAAAACAGGTTCATTTCATCTGCTGTGGAGATTGGTTTGTGTCCTTTACTATGGAACCTTCATGTCATGGGGCACAGCTCTCCTCTCTGAGTGAGCGGGCAGAGGCTGAACAAGGCAGCTCTCCAAAGTGGGACTGTCACTGGGTGATGGCTCTGTCTCCATGACATTGCAAACAGGCATCAAGGCACTTTTCACCAACACATTCCATCAATGCTAGAGACTTGTCATGCAGGGAGCAGACAGTGACTGCAGCAGAGGAAGCAGTTACAAGCTGCTGCCATGCAAGGAGACAAGATAAATCAATAGGAGCTAAATCAGCACAGCCAGCAGCTCTCACACCTCCTCTGGAAACTCCATTAAAATCCACAGCCTAGGATCTGCAGGAGGGGTTGTGTGTGTGCAGGGTGAGTCAGGATTTGAAAGTGAGCTAATGTAAGTGACACCCACTTCTCAAACTGCCTGAAAACACTTACTGCCAGAACATGCTGCCAAAGACAAGAGTCCTACTAAGTATTTGCTGGCTGTCACTGGCCTAAGATAAATACCTTAGGAGGGGAATAGTGGAGGAGTCAATCAAGAGATAACACTGAGTAAAAGCTCAGTTGCATAACATGACAAGAAGTCAAATTTACCTAGAGCTGAACACACATCTGAGTACTGGGGGCACAGTTAGAAGTGTGATGGCTCAGTCACAACCCAGAGGGGTGTGTTTGGGAACAACATACAGCAACAAGCTCTGACAGATGCCTCTGTGATGGAGCTGCTTGTGTTACCATGCTGCTCTTGGGTGACCTTTTTGATTCAGCTCAAGTGATATCTGCCCTAGGTGTTCACAGAGCTTTGCTGATTTCTGACAGCATCCCACTGAGCACTGAGGTGCAGGCAGGCTTGTGAAAAGTCAGGCTGAGGGCCTGAGCCTAGCAGAAGTCTGCTTATTGGCATGGTGAACACAGCATTTGCAGCACCCAGGGGGTGTGTGCAGCACATGCATAAGAACCTCAGGCACTGGGATCAGTGCAGAGGGACAGAGCAGTCTTGGATCTGTGGTAGAGTTGGTCTCTATGTATGTGACAAACCAAGGCTTGCCGGAACTCCAGCAGTCACTACTCCCAGCCTGGCTGCTGGATAACTAAGGGATCCTAGACAGTGTATAAAAGCCTCTGCTTCTGCCAGGCTTCACTTGTATGGGAGAAAAAGAAGCATCCAGGGAAACCTGAACACATGGCAGCTCTGTACAGAGAAAATAGCAGCAGCAGTACACTCAGCGCTGGCTCCCAGACTCTCACAGCACCTTCAGGAGAATTTCCCTTTTATCTGGTGCTGACAGGAGCAGGCTGGGAAAGCCCTCAGGATTCACAGGGGAAGAAGGGCTGGATCAGAGCTGGCTGCACAGCAGTGGATTTTTCATCTCTGCCACTTTCCAGAGCTTCCCAAGGAGTTCAGTACGTGCAGGCCTGGCCCTATGCTATGAAAAGGGCAGAAACCTGAGAGTCACTTACCCAGTGCCTGCTAGAGGAACTGCAGGGATAAACTAGTCTGGTCCTGCACCAGTTTGGCAGCCCTTTGCAGAAAGCTTCATGCAAGAGCAGAAGGGCACCACTCAGCAGTTACAAGACAACTTAGAATTGTCAAAGCAGTTACAGAGCAGGAGATTCTGCCAGTCTTGGAGGTATTCTTCAGCTTCAATCCCATTTCTCAAGTATTTTGAGCTCTCCACCTGGGAGGTGCTCTAGAAGCAGAAGGCATTAATAGCATGGAACACAGAGTAAAGGCTGCACAATGTAAAACACATGCAGCATGAGCAGGAGGAGAATGCTGTGCATGCTCTCTGCACTTGCCTGGGTCTCAAGCATGCATTAAATTCCAGCAAGTAAAGGCTATGGCGTATGGATCGTAAACTTGAATTCCACAGCAAAGATGTCAGGGCAGAGATCTGACCCATGCTATAAAATATGAGAAGTGATTTTAGGAGCCTCTGTTGTGATGAGAGGGATTCTGGAATGGCTTTTCAAAGGTCGGCTGCACAGCGTTTGCAGAGCAGGAGGCGCCAGGGCTGCTCTGCTCTTTTGTAACCCCCCGATGCTGCTTGAGCCTTGGCTCTGCACCTCGCTGGGGGAGACTCTGCTTCACAATGGGATGTTTGGGCACTCTGGTAATGGGAACTGGGAAAAACTCAGAAGGGCTTTCATGCTGAATCACAACTTATCTTCTGCACAGGAGAAAGGAGGATTCCAGATATGTTTTTCTGCTTTCTATTTTATCAGATGCATGGCAAAGATCTTCCAGAAAGATCATAGGGAAAAAAAGAAGTTGTCCATCCTTGCTGTTTTCTGTCTGTCCTACAACAGACAGCTGGGAGGTAATTCACCCCTTATAGTGGTCAGGATTACCTGTGCTGGCTTTGGTGTTGTGTGCATGCTGGAAATAAACTGTGGCTGCTGATGCCACCTAGATACCTGGTATGTAGCAGGTGGCAGCCCATATAGTGCAGAGCAGGAACCAAAGTCTGGAAGATAGGCTTGTGGAGCTTCTCTAATGGATTGCTGGTGGGAAGGCCTAGTGCTCACCCACAGACCAGATGCTGTAACCAGACTGCTCTGATGTGCAAATTCCCTCTGATCTGTTTTGGGGGACCTTTGGGGCTGCATGGGAGGTGAAGGTGAGAAGGGTTGCTCGGGCAAAGCCTTCATGGTTGTGCTTAAAATTATTGTTAGTTTATGTAAGTAAGATTGTAAGTTTAAAGTGGAACAGGTTTTTTCTTCTACCTCTGTGAAGTTTGGTGGGTCTGGGAGAGCTTGTGGTGCTGGCACTCTGCCTTGGATGAGTGGAAAGGACCTTCTGGGGCTTCACTTAATGGCTCGGAGTCCTGCAGGCCTGGACCTTCTTCCTACTCCAGCACATCTGGTTTGGTGATAGTGCCTGCAGGTCTCTCGTGGACCAGACACCACATAAACCAAGAGCAGCTGATTTCCCATCCCAGCAGAAAAATGCTCTTGGGGAGGAGAGATGGAGGGTTTCAGGTGGTTGTACCAGCACCATGGAGCACCTCCAGGGGAGTTCCTGGAGAGAGATAGGGCAGAAGGTAGGGGAATGTCCATGTCAGATGCTGGTGGACAGTGGCTGTTGTGGGAAGTGCCCAAGTGGCTGGCACAGAGCTTGGCCTTGGGGAGCAAGGGGGAGATGTCTGTGGGCTTGGCAGCAGGAGAGCGGCAGGAACCTCCAGCTATGCCAGAATGGGAAGTCCCACCATGCTCAGCCTCTGCCTGTGCCTCTGAAGCACTGAGCTCAGCCCAGAGATGGACAAGGTCTTCTATGGGTGTCTAAAGAGATGTGCCTGGTGCCCCTGTCTGAGCAACACCAACCTTGTGCCGTGTTTCCTCCAGGACACACACCAGCAAAAAGGCAAGGGACTTCATTAGGGCTAGAAAACAGAACAGTTTTGGATTCCCAGGGATGTTTGCTGGCTTTTCAAATGCACCCAATATGGGCTTACAGGAATTCAGACTGAAACAAGCTGAGCAGAGCTCACAGAGCTCCTGTCCCTGCAGGCTGTGGAAGCACAAGGGCTGCTCTGTCCTGCCATGCCCGGGCTGTGCGCTTCGGGCATGGCACAGCTCCAACACAGAGCTTCTCCTTGGCGCTTGAGCTAGGTCATTCTACAGCTCCCCTGCATCCCTGGGTGTTATTAATGGCACACCTGGTGCCAAACAGGATCCTTTCCGTTCTTAATCTGTGATTAACAAGGCTGTTAAAGTCATTCTCGGCTCTGCTGAAACCAAACAGAATTTTATATGACACACTGGGCAAAGACTCTGTTTGAAGTCATCTTGAGTCTTACTTCTAGGATTAAATCCTATGTAAACAGTCACATTTTATCAGCTCAGTGACAAAGTCATTTATTTGTTAGTCCAATTTTAGTAACTTGTAGGTAATTCAGTGTTACTTGAAAGAGGCTATAGAGGAGGGAGCAGATATAATTTTCCACCAGCAGAGCAAGGAAAGGAGACCCCTGGTCCCACAGAAGGCTATTGCCTGTTGTGGAGAGTGCCATGGAGTTCAGAAGAGCTGTTCCAAGTGTGTGAGGCAGCAGAGGGGCTGTGCAGGACCAAGGCCTGCCATTGTGTTTTTCTGGCAGCTCTGCTTGCCATTGCAGTACATTTTTTTTCAGTGTTGCATCTTCTTTTACTGTGTTGTGCAATGGCACTTTTAGTACAGAGCTGTGAGTGCTGAGCGCCTTACTGGGAGCTGCTGCACCCATGGAGGTGATCACTTGGGGGATCCCTTAGAACCAGGGGAGGTGTCCCAGTCTCTGTGGCAAAGAGTTTTAGTGCCATGGCTGTGTCAGCTCTTCCATGCAGCTGGACTGCAAATCCTTTATCAGCCTTATTTATTTCATGAGCATTCAGAGGCAGGGAGAGAACCTTGTGAACACAAAGATGAGATCAGATTAGCCTTTGCTAGGGGACTTGATTTTTGTGTTTGGAAAAAAATCTTCTACACTGAAAGCTGAAAGAGATGTTCCCGTGTGAAATCTGATGTGCAGGCTGTGGGACTCTTTCCCTGTGCATGAAGGCATTCCAAGATGATTTCTGAGTGACCATGGATATTGTTTTATTGCTGCTTGGTGCTAACAGCTGAAGTAGGTTAGAGGAGTAGAGGGACTGAAAGTTGATAGCACAGTGGAACTTTGTCCTGGAATGCTTTCCAAATGGAGACTTTCCTCTTCTTACAGCACCTGGGATTTCCAGGTGATTTTGATGGGATCAGGAGGCTCTCAGCAGGCTCCTCTGAAGGAATATGACTCTATTTCCTACTCCTGCTTCTAGCTAGACATTGTAGAGGCTGCTTCCCAATGGCCTGGCTGTGCGTGCCTTAACTCCCATTTAACAGTCAGCCTCATTGTGTCAGGGGGGAATTTCACCCCTAAGTGCTGATCTTTTGTTTTTCTGTTGGGAAATTCAGGCTGAATAAAGGCCAAAGTAAGCTTAAAAGTTTCCCGTTTTTCTGCCCAGCCACTTGCATGCTAGAGTACTGCTCGTACCCAAATCAGGATTAACTCTCACTGGTAACTGAAATCTCTCGTTAAGGGATCACAGTGGTGTGACCTACAGTAGGAATGCCTTAATTTAGGGAAAAATGGTCTCATCTGGGATTCTGCAACATTTCTAGCAGCTGGCCTGACTTCTGGGCTATACACATCCCAGTCCTTCAGAGAGGCAATGTTTGCAGAAAACATGCCCTCCCTTTATTTGCAATTTGGCTATCTAAAGTCATTTCATTATCTGCCTGTATGCCTGTGTTTGGGGAGGATTTAGAACACTTTAAAGAATACTCTAAGATCATAACTGCAGGGCTGTCTGTTGGTCCATGTGGTTGGGAAATCTGGATACCAGAAGAGGAAAGGCCAATATGAAAAGAATGATGTGACTCGATTGACTGTGAAATTGCTGTAGGAACAGGTGTAATTGTGATCATAAACACTTGTGAGATGGTTTACTGCCAGCTTTAATCCCTGCAGAGGGGATCTTTAGGAGTAAGAGGAGAAATATGAAAGTAACTTCAAAGGCTGAGTTAAAAGATCAGGAACAGGAACCTCAGGTCTGGCCAATGAGCAACTGAGCACAGAGGGGTGTGTTGATTGCTCTGATCCGTTGTGGTCCTCCAGGTAGATGCATCTGGAACTCCAGGAGCCCCCAGTGGGGATCCTTAGAGTGGTGGTCACCTCTAGCAGTCCTCTCTATCATGACCTTCCTTTTTCCATTGCTCCCATTTGTTTAACAGGGTAACAAAAACTGTGTAGCAAATTGATCAGAAACCCCAGGAGGAGGGAAAATGAAGAGCAAAACTTGGCAGTTGTGGCACTGTCTCTGCCAGAGAAAGTGGTGCTGGGTTGGAGTCACCCTTTGGGGAGGGAGGCACCAAAAAAGTGGGTGAAAAAGGTCGTATTTCCTCCTGCCCTGTGGAGGGCACGAAGCTTTCCTTTAATGAACGCACAGGAAATGTAGAGGCAGGCAAGGGGCTGATAGCTGCCTACGGAAGTTCGTTAGGGGCTGAAAGTCCTTCCTGTGCTGAGGGCCAGAGGCAGAAGCAAAATGCCACTGGAGCTCAAGGCTGCACAGTTCCTTGCAAAGGCCTCTTTGCTGGCTTGAGTTTTTCCCACTGCCCTTAAGGAAACACAGCTCAGTGGTGATTTCAAAGAGGGAAAATGAGAAGCTATAAAGACAAGCATGTAGGAAGTGCTAGAGAGTGATAAGGAAGCCAGGGTGGTAAATCAAAGCCTGAGGAGGAAGGATATGGAGGGCCAGGCAAGTATAAATCTTTCTAAACCCATCAAGGAGCTGGTGGGGCCTTAGAGGGATGTGAATGGAGAGTCAGTGGTTGGAGCAGCTGAGAAGCTGAATGAATTCCTTGACTTGATAAGCAAGAGAGTCAGCGGTTGGAGCAGCTGAGAAGCTGAATGAATTCCTTGACTTGATAAGCAAGAGAGAGCAGCTAAAAGGTCACATGCTGTAAGAAGGACAGGGGAGCACAGTGGTTTTCTATGTGGGGAGAGAGAGAAGGGGTATTATTGAAAAGTTTTATGTGTGTAACCCAAGCAGACAGTTGGGAAATTAAAACTATTAGCATGGACAAGTCCCCAGTTTTAGATGAACTGCAACCTACAATTCCTGGCCTTGGTTTCTGGTCTTGGTGTTTGAGAGGTCCCTGGGAGCAGTGGTGTCTGAGGAAGGAGACACAGAGAGCATTGTCTCCTTATATGAAAAAAAATAAAAGGATATAACAGCAATTAAAAAAAAAAAATTAGGCAAGTTATAGGGCAAGCAAAGCAGATACTGCAAAGGGGCAAGCAGCAGGCAAGGTCTGAGAGCTGTTCAGTGGACAGTGAAGTGGCCCTCAGTACCCAGCACCCCACAGCTCTGAGGCTGGACACGTGTTGAGTGCTCTGTGCTGGCACAGCACCAGTTCCCCACCACAGAGGTCTCACAGGTCTCAGAGTCTCACAGAGGCAGCGCTGAGGTGCTGCTGCATCACAAAGCCTGTCACGGAGAAATGCAGTGCCTGGGGCTGTGCAGGTCACTGGGAGCAGCCTGCACACCGGTGTCCCCCAGATTCCCCGTTCAAATGACAAGGGCAGCCATGGTCCAGTCTTCATGTTGTGATTTTTCAGTGAGTGCCAACAGCTTTCAGAGGTTGATACTCTGTGCCACTTGTCCCCAGCCATTGCAGCTGATAGGCTGGGAGCTGGGTCAGCTGGGTCAGTGCTTCCAGTTGCCCTGCTCTCCATCTCCCACTACTCTGGTTCAGGGGGTGCAGTCAGCGTGCAGTTCTGTGCTCAGATGTCTTAGTTCCGGTCAGAACCATTGCACCATGGATTTGATTTGTTGCAGGGCTGAGCTTTGGACAGGCTTTCTCCTACATCCAGCATGAGTGGTGAGATCTCATCCTGTTGAATGGTAGAGGGCCTCTGTCAGGTTATCTCAGCAAAGTCAGTGTTGTCCAACCTTATTTTGAATTTATGGAGCTCTAAACATTTGACATTACAGACCTGAACTCTATTACAGCAAACTTAAGCCTCTTTACTGTCTCCTTGCTCATGGAGGTTCTTTGGAGCTTTTCACAGGGCTACAGAAAGAGGCTGTGCCTGAAGGGAGCACGGCTCAACCCTCCCACCAGGTTAATGAAGCTGTTGCTGCTCAGAGCCTTTTGTTTTCATAGCTGTGTGAAGATGGAGAGAAGCAGAGAGGAGGATGCAGTACCACAAGCTCTTCTCTCCTTCAAGAAATGAGGGATACTCTTTATTTAGAGAGAGTTGCAACAGAGTTCCCAAGACTCATGTCCCACTAAAGAGCAGAGGCACAAGGCTCCTCTTGTGAGGTGTCAAGTTTCCCAGGAGACAGACTGAGCAACAGAGAAATGTTGCAAGTTTTTTGGAAGAGAGATTTATATATATATGTGTAAGGGGAAAAATACCTCAGCTCACACGCATGGAGATTCTTCTGCTGGGCTCTGTTTGCTATCTTTCTTTCTTCATTGTTTTCAAGGATTTAAAGGAACTTAATTAAAAAGGCACTTTTAACTACCCTCTTCTTTCCAGATATCAAACAGTAAAATAAAATGAAGTATTGGAGAGGCTGCTTTATACCCCTTTTAAAACTGAACACAAAAGCCAAATGAGATCAGAGGGCTTGTTGGAGAAGCAATTTTCAGCACAGATGAGGAGCTGCTCCTGCCACTGTACAAAGAACAGCTGAACCTTTGTCTGGAAACCCACAGGCAGCTCTCATCATCCATCTTTGGGAAGTATAAATCCAAAGTAGAGCTCAGAAGGTGACTGGGACAAGGGGTGATACTTACAAGGAGTAACCAAAAGAGTGAGGCTTTTCCTGCATAGCTGAGCTGAGGCCACTGCTTTCTGTAGATGCAGCAGAGGAAGAACATTAGATAAAGAAAGGAAAGCTGTGGTTGGCAGGATGATTACAGAGTGTCATGGAGTGGCACATCTGTCCCCTGCCCCAGCTTTTGCAGTTCCGTCACATTTCTTGGCTTCTGCTCTGGCCTTGGGAAAGGACCCCTGAGCTCATGAAATTACCAATTTTGTTAACTGATCTGAGCCACAGCTGTATCCTCACAGCTCTTCTGTGCCATGAAAGCCACGACTGCACCTCATGCAGCGAGGTGGTCCTTGGACAGCCTGAGTTTCCAAAGGAGACCAAGCTTTAGGTGTGGTCATCCTGTGTGCCTGGGGCTAGTTCAGACAATTTCAGTGAGACAGGATTTCTCAAAGCTCTGAAGCTCCTTGAAGTGCACTGGAGATGACAGATGGAGAACACAGACACCATTAATATCCCCCAAGGAGAAGGCAGCAGTGAGTGCTCCCTCCACAGTAGAGACACCACAAGGGTGCTCACCAGACCTGCTGTGCCTGATCACCCCCTCTCACCACACACTTCTGGATCCTGCTGGGTGGTTGTGTTGACAGCTTTCCTCACTCACCTGCCCATCACCCCGAGGCCTTAAGCTCTGCTGAGGAAGATACCTCAGAGGTAAAGGAGAAAACAAGGAGAGGATGAAGGTGCAAGAGGAGGGGAGCTGCAGCGGGCAACAGCTGCCCCTCAGCACATCCATTGTTCCTGTTCAGAGGAGCAGCTTTAAGAAGTGGTGTCAATTCTAGGAGCTGGATCACTGACTCCACCAATGTCAGCACGTCCCTGTGAGGGCATTCACTCCCCCTGCAGTGGGAAGTGACGAGTTATTATTTAACAGCAGAGCTCACCCAGAGGAATGCTTTTCTGTGTTCATGACCTCTAGCAAGTATAGTGACTGTTTACTATACCCTGAGCCACCCAGCTGTAGCTATAATGTAATAATTATAGAGAAACCCTCCTAAAAATACATTTCTGATGCATCAGCAAAAACCCAGCAGGCCCCCCCAGCTGGCACTGAGCATCTAAGCTGAGCCCAGTTTGATAATCAGATGGTGCACTGCATTTTGTGCAGCTCTACAGAGTCTCTCTGGAGGAGCCGTGGAGCCAGTGGAGGGAAGGACAAGAAGCAGCAGAGAAGCAGACAGGGCGGGAGCCACAGGTTCTCTTCCCAGTGGTCAGCAACAAGGGAAAACACCAAGGATGTGGCAGCACTGTTCATGGAGTGTTCATGGAGTGAGAGTTCATTCTAGTTAGTTTAGGTCAGCCCTGCTCACTAGAATAGCATCTGGAGGTTCCTGCAAGAATCACCTCTTATCTGTGCTCAGTGTCAGCAAGCCACAGCTGATGTTCTTTGATGAAGTATCTACAAAGGCTTCAGATGCTGCTACCTGTTAGCAGAACCACCAAAAAGCCTCTCTTCTGCTGCTGCCATTCAGAGCTCTGTGGCCATAGATGGGGTTATCCATGCTGGTTTAGCTCATCAGACTGGAGAGGAATTCCAGGGTTCAGGTGTTTGTTTTCTTCTTCCAGCACTGCTGCAGTACAGCACATCCCTGGAGACAAGTTGGAATCTTCAGAGACCCTGCAGTACCTTGGTAGGACTAAATGCTTCTGTGCCTTAATTTCCTCACCTGCAAAAAAAACCCACAACACCAAAACCAAAGGGCGAGATGAGAACCCCTCAACCTAGGGCTGTGTTCAGGTTTGGAAAACAGTTTTAGTAGCTTGAGGGAAGGTTTCTGTGGAAGCCCAAACTGTAATTTATTGCTTCAATTCCAAAAGTGTTGTGTTCTACATTCCACACATCTGCTTCTTACAGAAAAGAACTCAGCTCTGGTAGCTCCTGGCTTTGGCACAGCTTGTTGAGTCTGAGGCTCACCAACCTCTCCACAGCACACAGTGCTTCTGTCTAACTTTGCAGGCTGTGTTTGACTTGTCTGAACTTGAACAGTCACCACTGATTGATTGGCTTCTAAAAATATCCACCTGCCATGGTTCGAAGTCCAGAGAGCTCTTGTTGATTTCGATGGAGACCTTCCTGCTGGCCAGAGGCTAAGACAGACATCTGACAGCTGGCTGCTGCTCTCTGGCCTCTGCTTTCTGCCTCCTGCCCAGGGAGGGACCAGCAGAGACCCTAGTGCTGGGCAGTGCATGTGCCTGGCACAGCCCTGCTCCACCACAGCAGACAGCTCTGGGTGCCCATGAGCAGAGCAAAGGGCAGGATGAACACAACTCTGCAGGTCCCTTCCCTTCCTGCATCCCCATTTCTAGGCTCACTCCCCCTGCAGCTATTGGGAATCAGTGGGGTGAGCTGCAGCTACCAGCAGCCCAGGAGGTGCTGTAGGTGTCCCCAGCTCTGGGAGTGCGACTGCTGCAGAGGAAGGGATGGCAGCATGCCTGGGGGAAAGCTGCAGGCACATTACTGAGGTCTCTCTGTGCCTGGGGGTACTTGCCCCTGATGAGATGGTCAAAAGCATGGTAAATGTAAGAATTTAGTCTGCAAGGAGCTTAGCAGGGCTGTGCAGGAGCTGATTAGAGCTTTTCAAAGTCTTGAACCAGTAGCTGGTAAAGATTGGGGGGGGGCGGAGGGAAGAGGCTCTTCCATGGTGCTGCATGCAACAACTCACTGGTGCTGGTGGTCTGGTCAGCAGGGTCAGGCTACATGTGGCTGTCCAAAGAGAGCCAAACCTGTGTTTTAACTGTTACCTGGTTTCTGTGTGGAGCTGTGTGATGAACTCAGATGCTTTAAGGCTGTGCAGCTCATGGATGGGCTGCTGATACAGGCAATTACTTAGGGTGTGACTAGTTGCAAGATGAGGAAAAGTCTTACATGAAATGGGCCTCGAGGTTTGCAAAGGACTGCAGAGATGGAGGAGGGTCCTCTGCAGCAGAAGCCCCTAAGAAAGAGCTTGAAATGCTTCTAGCTTGAAATGCATAGCAGCATATGCAGGTGTGATGCTGAAGTGAATTAGGATTTGAAGATGACTAGTTAAGTTCAATGTCTGTGACAATCTGGTCAATATTTGCAGCCCAGGAGGCTGACAGGAGTCCCAGCTGTTGCTGCTGGTGTGGTGGAGTGTCCATTGCTGGTGTTTGCTCAGCATCCTCTGCAGCTGCTGTGATTCATGGGGTTGGTGGCAGACAGGACACAATCCACAAACCTGGAGAGGAAGAACACCTTAGATGCATAGAGCACAGACTTGTCTCTAATGATAGTTTGTGTTGATTGGAGTGAGATACAGCTGAGGATGGTCCCTTGTTGCCTCTGGTGAGATTGCACTTCTGAATTATCAGTTTGCATCAAAGCAAAGTATCTGCCCCCACTTCTGATCTCGGCAGCCATCCTGGCACTGGGGGAAGGAGCCAGCCTCAGATACAGATCTGAGACTTCCCAGACACACGGTGGCCATTGGGCCATTCACCCCTCCAAGCAGCACTGTGACACTCTCCATGTCCATGTAAAAGAGGGTGACTGAAACAGGTAACGGCAGCTCTGTTCTCACCCCCCTTCCAGAGAAAGGTTTGCTTTGCATGCTCCATGGTGGGCATTGGAGCTCTCTTTGTAATGCTCTCTTACTGCTTTCTCTAATAACACTGAACACTAAGATCCAAATCAAACAAGTCATGCCAATAAGCTAAAGATCTCACCTGAACCAGCAAAGTGGATGCCTCTTACCCCTACTCAAGCTTAGAAGTGGAAACCAGGGGCCTCACTGCTCAGCAGGGAGAACACAGCAAATGGCAGCTGTGGGGCAGAAGCTGCCATGTCCCCCTCCCTACATGTGCTGCTCTTATCACCCTGGGCTCGAGGTGGAGGCAGGTCAAGGTGAAGGGCTGGCTGTTCTCAGGGTTGTAATGTGGCATCTTCTCTCATGGGCTTTACCAAGCTGGGACTTGTTTTGCTGTGCTCTGTGTTGTGTGGTGCTGAAAGCCCTCTCATACAGCTAAAAACCAGCCCCAAACCTCCTCCCCTGGTGCTGAGCAGTGGTATGGTGTTGATGTAAGCCTGCTAGAATCTGGCTTACAGCAGCTGGATAGCTGGCACTTTCATAGGGCACTTTTCTTTTTATTCTCTCTCTTTTGCACAATATTTCTGAAGTTTTTCTGTTTGCTTTCCCCCAACAAGCCCCAGCCTTCATCTCTGTTCTCTTAGCTCTGCTTCCTGTTGTTCTCTGTGATCTCCCTTGTTCCATCTTTCTTCTCTTCTCTGGTTTCCTCCCTTTCATTTTAGCCCGTTTTTGTTCAGCCTGGCTCAGCCCATCCTCCCAAAGGGGAAGTGTATCTGTTTCATTCCCCTGTCTCCACTTCCCTCCCAGCCCCACAGCTGTTCCCTCTCTTTCCCGTTCCTACAGGCCCCTCTCCTGCTCACAGCACCAGCCACTGCCTTCTCTTTTTCCTCTCCATGGCCAGCCCCCTTCCTCCAATACTGGAGGTCACCAACAGCAAAAACAGAACACGAACCAGGAGGGGGATGTTGCAGCCAAGAGTGATTGTGCCTGGGAGATGCCAAGTATTGTCTCAACAGCATCAGTCTGGGCTGCTTTCATCTGGCTGGACCAGTTGCAGCACCAGCACTGACATTCCTGTTCTGGTGGCTGGTGCCACACAATCTGTCATCACACCCCAGACATCTGAGCCTTTCCCTCTGCCCCAGCCTGAACGGCAGCAGGGATGTGGTGGGCTGGGAGTGTTCACTTCATTTCAAACTTGCTTTTCTCCCCGCCTTGTGCTGCACTTCACCAGCTAAGCACCAGGCACTGTGGCTGCAGATCTCCGTGCTTTGGCATGTTCTAGTTGTGCTCAGTTGAAAGCAGTCATGGAGCTACAGTCTCAGCTGGGGCAGAAAATAACCTAACCAGCTCGTGTGCAGGTACAGAAGATGCCTTCTGGCTCTGACTTGTTCTGCCACTGTTGTGCCCTCCTAAGTGGAACACGCTGGGGGAACAGATGAAGAGGGAGTGTGGCTGGGCTGCATCGCAGCTCTGCCTGTAGTCTGGGCTAAGTTCAGCCAGCAGCTTAAAGGTGTGAAGAGAGAGCTGGGCTGCACTTGTGAGTATCTGCCTCAGAAACCATCTGAGCCCTGCCTCGGGCATCTTATTACAGATGTGAGGAATGATCAAATCTGGAAGGAGAACCTGCACGGCTGATCTGGCAGCGAGCAAACAAAACTCCACTGGAGCCCCCAGGCACGCTGTGTGCAGCCCTGGCAGCGGGCTGAGGCCCCAGAGCTGCTGTTCCGCTCATGCCCCAGCTGCCATCGCTTCTCCTACCCTTTCCCTTCACCTCTCCCCACAATCCTTGACTCGGCAAAGCCGAAGTCTCACAGCCCTCCTTGCACGGTGCGGCAGGAGGCTGCGGTACAGACGTGGCCGGGGGAGAGCGCGGAGCGCTGCTGAGCTGCCCTGTTCCTGCCATCTTTGTTCTCTGCTGCAAGTTGCAAGCAAGTGAGAAGACGACGCAGTCGGTCCTTCTGTAACGACCCCCCCGAGACCCCAGCCTGGGTCGGGTAGCTGAAGAGCTTCACAAAGGACGCTGCTGGGTAGGAGTCGTTCAAGTCAAGTCCGAGTTCCTCTGCAAGCACTGACCTGCTCTCACAGGTTCCCTCTCTCCAAACTTAGAGCAGCAGTCTGGTCCCTCAGCATGTGGCAAACGCCACAGGTGAGTCTTTTGAAGTGACCATCAGCATTTTTAGGGGCAAATACGTTTGGAACTGAGATGGAACAAAACTCAAGTACCGCTATTGGCTGGCATTACCCCTAGCTAATGATGGTGATTGAAGGAAAGGAGAAAGCTGAGTTACTCTAGAAGCCTGTCCAGCCTGAATATATCCTAATGACCCTCTGGCAAGCTCCACAGCTCCTAAAAGTGCCCACCCTGCTTATGGCATTTAATTGTTTTAGCTTCTGATACATCATCTGTTGCAGTCTGTTGAACTTTCTGAAGCGTTTCTTGCTAATGGCTTTTCACAATGTGATTTAAGGGCTGTTGGTATTAATGAGGGTAACTGCACTGAATGGTGATTTGATAAAGATGAAATAGGCATTTATGAATTCCACTTCCCTTTCAGCTGTTGCTAGGAATTCTCACTACTCTGGAATATGTTGAATTTAATCTTGATTTCTTCTTGTTAGAACTGGGCTATTACATTCTGATTGCAGAGAGAGAATATTAGTGGGGTTGGGCTAGTCGTGAAGTCCCTTGTGGTGGTGAAAAGCCAGTTCCTCCCAGCACAACCCAGCTCTTCTCAGCATACCAGAGAGGTTTCCTTGCTGTGAGAGAAAACAAGACTGGTTGAGGAATCCCATAGAGCACCAGTGGAAGAGTAGAGAAGCAGTTTGGGATTGGGGTAGTTGTTTTTTTAAAGATGATGAATGGATCTTAATATTGATGGAAACATGAAAAGAAAATAATTTGTCCATGCTGGATGGGCAGTTTTTCTTAATGGGCTGTTCTCCATTACGTTGTCATTGCAATGAGTGAAGCACTTTGTTGTGTATAAATTAATTAGGGACCTGCATTTCAGTGCTGAGCTGTGTGGGATTGGCTCCAGTGAAACAGGAAATGTGGAATGTCTAAAGGCTGGTATCTGCCACAAAAATGGCTCTGTAAACACTTGTGGCACACAATAATGGGAAGTACTGTGAGTTATGTTGGGACTGCACCATAAAATTATCATAGGGCTAAACAAGGGCAATTGTGAGGAGGAATGTTAGCAGAAAAAATGGAAAACGTTCTGTTCTGAGAGAGCTTTGCTTGATTGGGGTTTGATCCATGCAGGGAATGACGTCTGTGGCACAGGAGACAGGTATTAATCACAGGAAAGTATTTGTTTGCACAAGTAGCAGAAAGCCAGCTCTCTGGAGAAGAAAGGAAAAAAAAATCTTTCTTTTTCTGGACTGAGCTTCTGGTTAAAGATGGATCACATCCCTGTGCAGAACCAGCAAGGACCAAAAGGCAGTGGGAGGCTGGAGAGGGCTGAGGGACGAGGGATGTGCTCCTGCCTACCCATTGCCTGCTGTGTGATGTTGTAAGGCTGCTTCTCTTTTCTGAGCTCTTCATTACCTCCCACCGTCCGTGTATTTTGTTAGCTCTTCTCCAGAGCAGAGAACTCCTCATACCTTGTGTTAGTGCTGCCTGCAACTTCCCCAGGTGCTATGGACATATCCAGACTGCTGCTGCTCTGTCACCCTGCTCGTCCTCTCAACTCATTCTTTGCCACACTGCACATCTTGGTGGGCAAGCAGCTGAGGCATTTCAAAAGCTGATGGAGATGTGATGCTGTCACTTTGCTCTGCTCTGGTGAGGCCTCACCTGCAGTATTTGACTAGATGACCTTTGGAGGTCCCTTCCAACCCAAACCATTCTATCATTCTATGCTATATAAAACAGTAACATGGGTCTGCCTCTGATCTGCAGGATAAATCCAGGATAACTTCAGTGAAACTGAGCAGGAATGAAATTGGTGTTTGCTAGAGAGGAACTGAGACATTCTGTACAAAACACAGACAGGACTCACAATGAAGTTTGTAATTCAAGACAGGAAAATGGTGTGAGATCTTGGCTGCCTGCACCTTGCACTAGACTCCTCCCATGGGATGGCTGTGTTCCAGTAGAATCAGTCAGGTTTTCTGGGCTGCTTTCCTCACAGAGTGGCCTATAAATAATCATTATTGGTATTGTAAAGGAGGCTGTGGGCTCCTGAGCAGCCACAACTGAATTCTTAACTTGTCAGGTACTGATCCATCTGTTTTCCTAAGAATTGTAATGATGGCTTGTGTGCAAAGGAAGGAATATAATGCTACTTCTTTTTTTTTTCTGTCTAGGTTCATGAACTGATTTGAGCAGAGCTACCTGTGGCTGTCTGATGTTCAGGGGTAAGCATTTTGTGTGTGCCACTTAGCAATGTTAGACCCTAGACCCCAGCTACTCTCTGCAGACAATACCAATATGTTACCAACCTCCCATGGGGCACATCTGATTACTGAGGGAAGATTCTCAGCAATGAAAATGCAGTTTCATCCTTCTCAAAGTGCCCCTTCCCAAAGTCAGCCAAGGGCCCAAAAGCACTCACTCTATGATGAGTGCTGCATCAGGAATAAGTGAGGAACATTCTGCAGTCTGTACCTATGGAATTTTACATCATGAAGTTTAGCCACTGGTCAGCTTCATGGGCTGAGAGCCTGTCTGCTGCTTTTGCTACATCCCCTTTTGCCCATCTGCTCAAATGTTACATCAGAAGTCTTCACCTCATCATTGTCTTCTAGAAATGTTGGTGAGCAGTTGATCACAGTGGTGACAGCAGAAGTCACATGTGTGTATACATATGGTTAACACTTTACATCAGATGTTGGTTCCTTTCAATCCACCACCTGGTGCCCCTTCGAGTGTGAATAATGTCAGTCCCAGCACTGTCATTGTGCAGCCTTATTGTGCAAGGAGCATAGTTTAAAAACCCAGCTGATAAGCAAGCAGCTTCCTGCTGTAGTGCACTCTAAGAACTATGAATTTTCATCAATTATGTGAGAATATTATTGGAGAAGAGGAGGCTCAGGGGAGACCTTGTTGCTCTCTACAACTACCTGAAGGGAGGTTGTAGCCAGGTGGGGGTTGGTCTCTTCTCCCAGGCAACCAGCACCAGAACAAGAGGACACAGTCTCAAGCTGTGCCAGGGGAAGTTTAGGCTGGAGGTGAGGAGAAAGTTCTTCACAGAGAGAGTCATTAGCCATTGGAATGGGCTGCCCAGGGAGGTGGTGGAGTCACCATCCCTGGAGGTGTTCAAGAAGAGACTGGATGAGGCACTTGGTGCCATGGTTTAGTTAGTCATGAGGTGTTGGGTGATAGGTTGGACTTAATGATCTCTGAGGTCTGTTCCAACCTTATTGATTCTGTGATTAATATCCTGCTAACTTGCTAAGTGTGCAGGGCAGACACAGACTTCCTGAGATTTCAGTTCCTATCATGGCCAAGCATTGCTGTCCCCATTTCTTGTGGCCTAACCATGTCCTCTTGGACAACCAGGGCCTGACAAGTCTAATTTCATAGCATTCAATGGACCAAATGGTAAGGCATTGATGTAGGAGGGAGGTGGGTCAGTCCCACTGATGGCAGTGATCAGGACTGCAGTTACTGTCACACAGGTGCTGAGAGCAGAGTGCTTTAATGACTTGGTCCTCAGGTGCCCAACTCAGTGACCATGCTGTAGGAAGGGAGCACAGCTACCTAGGAAGGGGTTCTGAATGCTGACAGGTACCCCAACACATGGTTATTGCCAAAGGGAGTTATTTCCTCTTTCAGAGCTAGTCTGAAGAGCTCCTGGTGTTGTCCTGCTCTCCTCTGTGAGCCCTCAGACAGCCCTTCTGCAGCTGCATCAGGCCCCACACAGTCACAAGTCTCAGCTGGGAGATGACAAGTACAGAACTGACACTGGCTCTGTGAATACTTTTCCTCTGCAAAATTCAACAGGTGAGCACAACCCTTTGGTGGCCCAAGTGCTTTTGTTTGGCTGAGCAGCAGCCTTGAGCAGGGAGGGAGCTTGCCTGCAGCTGCCACTGCTCTCAGGAGCAGCTACCACCTGCAGCTCCTCAGAAGCTCTTTCCCACAGCAGAGCAGCTTTGTCCTGAGCTGCTGGTTCTCCAGCAGCCAGACAGGCTGTGGAGTCAGTGTGGAGGAGGGACTGAAGGGTGTCCCTTTGATTTGGCATCACTGGTAGGTGGTGCTGGAAAGTCTGGGATTGCCAGTTAGACCCAGCATTGGTGTCTCACTCCCCTCAGCAGTTCCAGCTGGAAAGGCTTTCCAGGACAGATGGAAATGTGGCCCCTGGACTTGTTATTCTGACTGCAGAAAAGCCTCAGGCATCCAGGCTCTGGCCTGTCTGACCAGTTGCTGTGTGCTTCTGAGGATGCTCTGCTGACTTTTCACTGGAAAGCAAAAGCAGTTTTGTCCCCTGCAGGCCGCAGATTTTTCTGTCACTTTTTTAATGGGTCTCCTCCATGCCTTCCCCTGCAACGGGGGAGCAAAGGGGTGGTGCAGGCTGTGGGTTTTAACTGGACACCATCCCTCTAATGTGGAGCTGTGTTTTTCTTTCAAGGCCAAAAATAAATGCTAGTGAAGGAATAAACAGACGTGAGAAGCAGGCTTGGACACTTGGGAGACAAGTCTGCTTTGTGCTTCCCAGAGCAAAGAGCCTGCTCACAAGGAGGTTACTCTCTTACAAAAACACAAGTCCTGTGACACTGCCAAGGTCAGTAGGTGTCCAGCAGAGCTGTGGGCATGAGAGGGGTATATTTCTCTAGGTATATTAAGGGAGAGGAGAGGAGAGATTTCCTTTTGTCTGCCATTTCATCTCTTTCTACAGGGTTTGATGTGCAAGTTTGATAGCAGAAGATAGCTTCCATCTGTCAGCCTCAGTGTTTTGGGAAGTGAGGGCTTTGCTGCTGCTGTGCTGCAGCTGGAAAAGCAGGTGAAGCAAGGACACGTATCATGGACAGGATCCCAAAGCACTTCTCACAGGAGCAGGGAAGACTGGTGGGGTTCAAATGCCAGAGTCAGGACAGACAGGCTAAATGACAGAAAGACCAGGCCTTTTGAGGGGCTGAGGAGATGAGCATACCTTGTGTTGAAAGCAGGGCTCCTCTTCTCTAAGGCTGGCCCTATACAGCCAGTCTCAGCCAGGCCCTTGCTGCCTGCCTTGGCTGTGTCTCTGGTGCAGGGTGACCTGCAGTCTGGATGTGATTTGCTTTCTTCAAAAACCAGACAGGATTTGAAGGAAATAGCTTGGCACTGACACCCTAGTTTTCAAGTGAGCATGGTTAGACTGCTGCAGGGATCCCAGGGGGATTAGGAAGCTTTGTACTTCAGCTTAGGTGCTTAACTAGTTCCTCATACAGGGCAGTATCTTCTGAAATGTGATCTTCAGATTCTTTATATCTCAGTTGTTCATAAAATGAAAATCCTTACTAATACTGAGAAGTGTCATGGTGCTACAGAGCCTCACACAGAAAGACAAGTGCCATTCTTTTACTGTCTCTAAAGCACCAAGCTCTGAGTCATCTGGAGCCTCTGAAGGCTCTGGTTAAGAAACAGCAGCTTTTAAATATACCTCATTAGAGCTGAATCTCCAGCACTGTCTGTAGTCACACACCAGCTATACTCATCTTGAAAAGGGCAAATGGTGAGAAATTAAGGGAACTAATTAATGGAATCAACTACACTGAACAGCTGAGGAGTTGAATGTGATGGAAACCAGATTCCAAAACTGGCTGGACATGCAGAAGAACCAACCCTGAAGGGAAGAACACCCCAGTGAAGGATCAGCCCCAAACACATGAGGCGAGTTACCTAGGAGCGGGGCAGGAGTGGGCAAGCGGTCTGGGCAGCACAGTGGACTTCTGTTCACAGGCAGCCAGGGACTGAAATCTGATGTCTGAAATCTGATGTCACTACAGAGAGTGACCACCTGCTTTGCTCTTTGCTGGAGCCCATCACCCTACCACAGGGATGACAGAACAGCTAATGCAGCAGGTCCTGAACAGCCATGGTGCCAGTGATGTGCTCAGTCCACCCACTCTGGCTCCTCTTCAGGAGCTGTTCTGTCATCTTTACCACAAGGGTGGCACCAGAGCAGAGTGGTGGGGCAGCCTCATTCATCCAATTCTGATTTCCTGAGGCCAGGAAATGTAGAAATGTCAAAAGTAAAGCGGTGAATTAGCCTTCAAAAAGGACATCAAACAGATGGCAGAAGGTTTCAGCTAGATAAATACCAAAGAGAAAAATAGATGTGGTCATTATGGAGTTAGACTGGGGTTAAGACCAGTCTACATGTGGTCTAAAAACGAATTAAAAGCACTTTGCTGCATTTTCAGCAGAGGTGACCATAGTGAAGAGCGATGCAAGGACAGGATTCTCATAGGAACATCCATAAGGGAATGGAAGTTACCACATGTAAGACTGAAGGGAAAGCTTGAAGAATTCAGTGTGCTCAGATCAAGGTGCACTGGCAGATTTCCATCCCAGGATTTGGAAAGAACTGGCACACTGAAGGAGCTCAGCTTAACCTCATATTTCCCTTTGATGACTGATTTTTTTTTCCTAGACAAATGAAATGCAGGTGATTGACTTGATCCAGACCTGAGTCAAGAATCTGATCTTGCACCATGTGGGAAATTAGTGGTTGAAGCTGAGAAGATGGGGATTAGTGTGGATGGCAAATGCAGAACTGCTAAAGCCAGTGACAAGGAGCTCTGTGGGAAGGAGAAATGCTGGACAGAGGCAGTTAATAAGTGGAACTCCCCAAGGGTCAGCCTTGAGCCTCTCTTACTTAGCTGGTTAATGACTCTGGCACAGCAGGAGGAATGTGGTGGAGAAATGTGCTGAGGACAGGGGCTTTGTTAATACAGGGGAGGATCAGAACATCAATCAGCAGGAACTGAATGAGGGAATTTGTCTGAGATCGAACAGACAAAGCAAAAAGACATGCAGTTAGAAATGAATAACTAGAATATCACATTGCTCACTTGAGGATGACAAAAGCAGGGTGGTGGGGAGAAAAAAAACCAGATAGAGAATTAGTTGCTCTGAGGGATAACTGTGAGCCACTGATCTGAGATAGAAGAGCAAACACAGTCCTAGAAGGTACAGGTTCACTCATGTTCAGGAAAGATTAGCAGGTAGAGAGAAGGGCACTGGGGCTGATCAGAGGGTTTAGAACAAGAGGAGACTAGAAGAGCTCCGTTTGTTTAGTTTCTCCAAACAAAGAGTAGAGCAGATAGGATTGTTTTCAGTAAATACATCTGATAGGTAAAGATCTGTGAAAAAAGAGAATTGTTTAAACTAAATTACGATGCTGGCACAAGAACAAATGATATTAAAGGCTGGAAATTTAAAACAAGTGCTGAATTGCCTGCCAAAAAGTGAGATATGAGGTAATTGACTCTAATAGGGCGAGACTGGAGCGGTAATCCAGAGCCTCATGTTCCTAGATAACTTCTGGGCAGGGAGTCAGCCATCGTGATGGTTACAGGCAGGGAGCTGAAAGCAACAGCCTAGACCCACACCTCAGATGTGTTCCCAGACATGGAGCAGTGCAATAAATGACTAAGCCCCATGCTGCCCCTCCCCAGTACTGATCTTTCTTACTGCCTCATGAAGCCGCCTTGGCTCTCCCCTGGAAGCAGGCGATGTGCTTGGCCCCCAGCCCTTCCCTCTTCTGATGTCCTGTCAGCCCAAGGGCCTGGCCAGGGGATAGTGCCACACACCTGCAAAGGGAAACCTGCAGCAGCGGGCACTGGCCACTAACAAGCACTTTATGGGTGAAATTTATTGATGGATTCATGCCTCAGCAATGCCCCCACAGTGGCAGGAGTTCCCCTGATGCTGGCACTCATCTGGGTGATCCCACATGCCCCTCAGGAGGCCTGGGAGTGACAGACAGTGCCCCTGACCAGGGCCAGGGGCTCCCAGCTCTGCTGTGCTCTTGACACAGGCTGGGAGCTCCATGCTGCTTGTGTGAGCACGAGGAAATGTAATTGGCTAGTCATCAGCTTTGGAAATGGGAGAGAAAAAGGGAGGCTGATAGTGAATCTTTTATTTCAACAGCTAAAGTGAGGTCCTTCCCTCCTCCTCCCTGTATGGGAACTGGCAAACTCAGCTCTTTAATGGTACAAGCTCATCTCAGCCCTGCCTATAAATAGATAAATGAGATTCCTCCTGTCCCAGTGAGTAATTCTGACATCCTCCTGGTGCCTTGCAGAGAGCTGAGTCACAGGCACTCTGCACTTCAGTCCCTGCATTACTTACATGGTCTCAAAGGAAATTTTAACACATCCAATGAATCATCAGGGGTTGGATCATGTTTAAAGTTATTCCACTGGCATTTCCCTTCTACTGTAGCAAGTCTGCCAACATCTAAAACTTCATCTAATCTGGACTCAAAATGCATTGAGGAAATAGCATGTTGACATAGACAGCTACTAATAAAAAGAGTAAGAAAGGTCTTTTTAAATCTCCATCAATAAACAAGTGACCTTCAGTGGAGTCTTTCAGTGCCCTGGACCCACTGATTCTGTCAGACTGCTGCCCTGCTTTTTAGCGGCTTATTCAAAAGGACTCAAACTTGAAATGTTTTAATATTCAATGGTTAGGCCTCTAATTTAATCTTCTGCAGGTTTCCTGCCAAAATGCTATTTACATGGTGCTGAAGCCTGCAGCCCCATGCTCATTCTCTCACAGACACATTCCTGCTCCTACCCCTGATAAATACAACATGCCTGCAGGGGAGAGAACCAGAGCAGTGCTGAGCACACGGGCACTACCATGCTGCTGCACAAGGCACTGAGCTCCTGCCTCAAGCAGTGACTCCTGATGGGGCACTCTCATTTGCTACCTTGCCTTCCCCCAGCTGGTACAGGGTGAGCTGGTAGCTTAGAAACACTTCAGAATAGGTCTTTCTCGCTTCCTCAGAAAACATCTGGAAGAATGGAAAATTCTCCAGCAGAATCTGGGAGTTGTGACACAAATATAAAACTTTCTCTCTGCTGGTTTTCTGGCTTGCCTTTTGTATGTTAGGAGTGGCTGGGCCAGTTCACCCCTGATTACCAGACTCTGTTTCAACATGGGAGAAATGCCAGCTTACATTTGCTGGGCTGCTGCTGGGATTTAGTGTTCTGAGACCTCAAATCTGTGTCTTATTTAAACAGCATTTTCCTAGTACCTTTTCATCAACCGATTCTCCACCTGTGCACAGATTGGTAACAAGTGTTTGTTCAACACATTCCAGCATGAGCTGCAGTTGCTCCAAGAGACACTGCTGTCTTCTGCACTGAGGCTCACTCCTGACTTCTCAGCCCAGCACAGTCTTGGCTGCCAGTTTTCTGCCAGCTGTTAACTGCTGTGGCCAGGCAGAAAGGGACCTGGGGGTACTGGTTGATAGTAGGCTGAACATGAGCCAGCAGTGTGCCCAGGTGGCCAAGAAGGCCAATGGTATCCTGGCTTGTATCAGGAACAGTGTGGCCAGCAGGAGCAGGGAGGGCATTCTGCCCTTGTACTTAGCACTGGTTAGACCACACCTTGAATACTGTGTCCAGTTCTGGGCCCTTCAGTTTAGGAAAGATGCTGAGCTGCTGGAACATGTCCAGAGAAGGGCAACAAAGCTGAGGAAGGGTTTGGAGCACAGTCCTGTGAGGAGAGGCTGAGGGACCTGGGGTTGCTTAGCCTGGAGAAGAGGAGGCTCAGGGTAGCTCTTATTGCTGTCTACAACTACCTGAAAGGAGATTGTAGCCAGGTGGGGATTGGTCTCTTCTCCCAGGCAACCAGCACCAGAACAAGAGGACACAGTCTCAAGCTGCAGCAGGGGAGGTTTAGGCTGGATGCTAGGAAAAGATTCTTCACAGAAAGAGAGATTGGCCATTGGAATGTGCTGCCCAGGGAGGTGGTGGAGTCACCATCACTGGAGGTGTGTAGGAAGTGACTGGATGAGGTGCTTGGTGCCATGGTTTAGTTGATTACATAGCGTTGGATGATAGATTTGGACTCAATGATCTCAAAGGTCTCTTCCAACCTGGTTAATTCTATTCTATTCAGAAATATTGGGGTGGGGGGTGGATCAATTCTGG
Organism: Melanerpes formicivorus; assembly: GCF_026170545.1. Classification (NCBI taxonomy): domain Eukaryota; kingdom Metazoa; phylum Chordata; class Aves; order Piciformes; family Picidae; genus Melanerpes; species Melanerpes formicivorus. The sequence continues at coordinate 3,080,186 of NW_027142373.1, read as the reverse complement.
CTCTGCCAGCAGAATTGGATATAATTCAGCTGTTGACAAATGATGATTTCACAGCATGACCTATATTTTTATATCTCACAGTTTTTTCATCCTCTGCAACTGGCAAACACCTGAGCTATGCTCAGAAGTTCCTCACTTGTGTCTTTTTCAGGTTTTTCTTATAGTGATGCTTTGCACAACAGAGATCCTTAACAGGGCAAGTGGGTGGTGTCAGCAGGATGCTGGAAGAGGGCAGCTCCTTGGTTGGCCTCCTTCCAACTGCAGCTCTCCAACACCTCCAGGCTTCTGCCTGGTGGGTCATGGGTGGGCTGACACTGCTGCTCTCTGGTTCAGGTTGGGTTAGAAATAGGAGCTAATAATTTGAGATACATGAGGAAGTTGACCATAAAGGAACGTAAAGCCTAACCTGCTAGATCCTGCTTGGGCTTTTGAAATGTGCTTGGGCAAGTGAGTGTCTCTAAGGAGAACCAGATTCTGTAGGACGTGTCCTCAGCAGCTCAGAGAAGGAGACCACTAATCATTAGCGTGCCTTGGTCCTGGCTATTTTAATCCTTGTTGGAATACACAAGCAGTTCCCACTCCTAAAAATGGTATTTGACTTCAATGCACATGATTTCCTTTGCCTTCCTTTCCCCAGTTAAGCATAAGCTGTAACTACTTGGAAGTCCATGTGGTGGAATCCATAGATTTGCTTCTCATATGTCATGGAGATAAAAAACAACCTTCGTGCTACACACAGCAGATCTGTGCTGCCAGCCATAAATATCAGAATGTATTAGCAGCAGGAGTGTGGTGTGGATGTGCAAGGGATGCTGTGATCAAAGACTGCTGGCCAAAGCCTGGCCTGTGTAAGGGAGCACTGGAGATGCCATTGGGCCCTGCTCTATTATTAGTCCTTTTCTGTTCCACTTTATTATGTAATGATTAAAAGTGCCTCTTGCATATGCTGGCACTAATTAGGGCATGTCAGTCTGTTGTGGGAGAAGTGAATGAATCATCTGAAGTGGATGAGCTTGGAGTGTATTGGTAAACTGCAGGCTGCTGAAGCCAGCAAGTCTTTCTTTAATTTTCCCTTTAAAAATGATGACCAAAAGTCACCCAAGTTTAAGGAGCAAAGTGCTCACCTGGAGGGGCAGGAGCACAGTGAATCCTTCTGCTTCTCAGGTTCTCTCAGGAGGCAGGTGAACAGCCTGAGAACTCTGGGGCTGTGTCATTGCCTTCCCTTAATTACAGACTAATAGATACATGGCTCATGCCCATCTCCGTGGGCTTACTGGGACATGACTTACACACTGGATTGCTGCAGTTCTGACTTTCTCTGCTTCCCTTCTTCATCTATGAAGATGCTTCTGCTGGCCTCTCACCCTGCACCCTTTGCTCTGTGCTGTTTTGGGTCCGTCCTTTGTGGGCTGTTGTAACACCAGTACCAATGCAGATGTACCTTCCAAGGCTGTGCCATGTAGCAGGAATGGTGGCTCAAGCTTAGTCTGCCCACTGTTACCCATTTTTCAGAAACAGAACTGTGGGAATGCCAGTCCCAAGGTGTTTTACCTCAGTAGGGTCATCCTACTGAGTATGACTAGGGATGGCAGCTTCAAGGAAGTCTGGGGCAGTGCCTCATTCTGAGGCAGTGCAGCAGAAGCTGAATGCATCATCTGAGACTGAGGCTGAGAAAAGCCATGCCTATGTATACCTTGCAGAACACCTTTATTTTAGGTATTTCTGCATTTTTCCAAGCCAAATTGGAGGTGCTAATGACACTGAGTTTTCAATATAAAAAAAGCCCAACAAGAACCAACAAACCCATCCAAACTTGTTCTTGAAATCTCAGTGGCTCAGTCCAGACACTGTGAAATGGACTCATAGGTCTGCTGAGACTCTCCCGGAATGCCAAAGAGGGACTGGCAGGGCTGGATCCCACCTGCAGAGTATGCACAAGGGATCCTGCATAATCCCTTGGCCACAGCCCAAGTGTCCCTACAGCCCTCTGCTGCACCTACCCTCTGCTGTGACAGGCAGTATGGCAGCTGGAGGGGCTGTGTGTGACCTGCATGACTGGGAGAGCTCTTTCAGGAACAGAGGATAAAAATAGCCCTGAAGTGCCGTGTGCTGCCCCTGTCCCCACACGCAGTCACACACAGGAAGGGGGTCATCCACATAGGCCCTACAAGATGTGTACAGAGAACTTGCAGCTTGCCATAAGGTACAGGACACAAGGGTGCAAAGGACTGGAACAGCTCCTCAGGCATTTACACAGGCAGAGTTCCCAAGGCATGTAAGAAAAAGATCCATTCATCAGGGCCCTGGCTCCAGGATGAATTGCAGGGGTTGCTCCATGTGCATCCTCTACAGAGGTTCAGGATTGTCCTTCCAACTTAAAAATCCATGAATGGGTTTCTCCTCACAGTGGCAGAGCTGATAGGAAGAAGCTGGGGAGGCATATTCCAGCATTTCAGAGTAAAAGTGCATTTATTTCAACACATAAATATTCCTGAGTAAGGTGCTGATACTAAAGATAAAACCTGTAACATAGAAACACATCCAAGAAAGTTACAGACCCTTCTTCCTGATTGTCCTGTTTTCAGCACAAAGAATATTCCACTGGAGTAGGCTGTTGCTCTGCAACCTGTTGGCAGTTGAGGTGATTTGGTCCAGTAGGCTTGGTAGATACCAGAATCAGAACAGATTAATTCCATCCACACATCTGGCAAGGAACCATTTAAGCCCTCCCATCTTGGTTCAGTGTCATACGAAAACATGAGCTGCTAGATGAAGAAATCATCACGGAGAGGAGCAGATGATCTGGGGCTCCCTATGATGGGCCAGTGTCAGAAAGCGAAGGTTTCAAAGCAGGATGTCCTGAAATAAGCAGTTCCAAAGTGGCACACTCCTGGGATCAGCCTGCAGGGAAGGGCACTCCCAAACAGTCCTGTGGGGCCTTGAGTAGCTAAGTTTCCTTTGCTCCCGACTGGTTGAACAGTACCCATCCTTAGGTGCTTTCCTTGTGCCCATTGTCTCTTTTATGTGGTGCCACAGTCCCAGGGACAAGGATTGCCTTTTAGGGCTGGCTGACCCAGCCACACGTGGCTGGCAGCGGCAGGGTGACTCCGTGTGAACAGGCTCCCTCCACAGCAGCTGGTGGAGCTCCCGCCTCATACCATACCTTAACTGGAGCAGCCTCAGTCTGCCAGGGCGCCTCACAGAGCTAAGCCAGACCTGGGACTGGCTCAGGGGCTCCACTCTCTTCTCCTTTGCAGAGAATTTGGGTTTAAGAAAAGCAGTGGAAATGTTCCTGAGAGTAACAAATGACAAATGAGTAAATCTTGCTCCAGGGCCATAGAGCCCAATGAAAACAGTGAGGGATGTGTAAAGCAAGGCAGCGAGGTTGCTGTGGAAAAGAAACATGTGTTTGTAATTCTTTGGTGCTGGCAAGCAAAGCAGAATTAATTGGTAAACATATCAATTAATTGATAAACACAACTAAAGCCTTTCCAGAAAGGTGAGGAGTAACCCAACCAGACAGAGCAAAAGGGTTTGCTGCAGCCATGGGGCCAGGCTGCTCTGACTATCCACACACCTAGGCAGAGTTAGTAAAGGATTAAAGCTTTGAACATTGCTGCAGAATTCAGTAAAAATAAAAACTTTAGCTCAACATTCGGAAGCTCTCAGAAAGGCAAAGGAAGCATTAGAATGCATAAAGGTAGCAAAGAACTAAGGATTCTGGTTCTGTTTAACAAATTACTGCTTTGCATGCAACTGCTGCATCCCTGGGCTGAGCTGAAAAATGAGAGCAGAAATAAAGCTCAGAGACAGGGGCTGTGGATGAGCAGAAACTTAGAGCAGCTGGCTGAAGCAGGAGTAAACCAGGGAACTGGGAGGCTGGAGGAAGGCCTGGTTTGGGTAAGGGTTTTTCTCTGGGGTTGGATCCAGTGTGTCTCCCTCCAATAGGAGGAAACACAAGACAGACGCAACAGGGAGGGAAAAGAGCTCGGTTTGTCCATCTGCCCCACTCTATGTTCCAGTTCTGTGCCCTGAGCTTCATACCAAGTATGAGCTCCATACCACAGCTCACATTTCTCCAGCTCCACTCCACCAGAAATACCTTCCCCAGTCTGAAACACTGCCCTGACCTGCAGGCAGCCTGCCATGCTCGCCCTGCCCCAGGCACTAGTGCTCTGCTCCCAGGCTGCAGGCCACAGTTGACCATTGCAAGAACAATAAGGATTTTTAGGGGCATTATGACTGGGTTAGTAAAACACAGCTGCCCCTGAAAGTCCCTCATTTTTCTTGCTGCCGCTCAGTCTGTCCCTGGGAGGTCTGCCAGGCTCCTTTCTCCCCAGCATGGCTGTGCTGTCTCATGTGGGCAAGCAGGGCTCTGCTGGCTTGCCCAGTCCTCACCCCAGCCCTGCTGCCCAGTCGTGATGTGGCCAGCGAAGGGGTGGAGCTGCTCTGTCATGCCTGCAGGGCTCCGTGCTAACCAAATGTCGCACTGCCTGTGAACCTAACACCAGGCAGTTCGTCTGTCGTGGGCAGAAATGCCACCAAAGCCTGGCACAGCTAGCTGCAGGCAGCCTCCAAGCACCCCAGACCCCTAGGGCAGCTGCAGTAATGCCCTGTCCTGCAAACACACATAGTGCTGGCAGTCAGCTGAGTCCAGGAGTGCAGGGACTCTGGTGCTGAGCAGCTCACGCATGTCTTGGCCCTGTGCATCGTAAGGGTTGGGCTCAATGATCTTGAAGGTCTTTTCCAACCAAAATGATTCTACCATTCTCTGAACCTGCAATCCCCAGGGCCTGGCTACAGCTCCCTGTGGGAGCAGGTCACACCCATCTGCCCACTGCACAGGCAGTTACTTTTAATTTATTAGTAAAGCTGGGATTGTAATTAGGAAATGACTACTGATTTCTCAACAACGTTCAGCTTAAGTAATATCTGAAAAAGATCTGTAAGTTCCATACTGAAATGGCTGGGAATTTTCAACCTCCATTCACAAGCCCTCCTGGAAAACCCAGCCCAGCCTGTCCACAGGGCAAGGAGTAACATTTTCCTGTTTAATTGATCACTAGTTTGAATTTTGATGGAGGTGGACTCAACAGAAACCACAGGCAGACTCCTACAATTCTGCTGCTGTTTCCCCATGAACCCTGTCTGTATGGTGCTGGGATGGCCCCATCCCCATGGTGGGGCTTGGATGTGTCCCTGCAAACTGTTGCCCTTGAGAGGGACTGTTTGTTACGCTTGGCTTCCACAGCATTGTGGCAGAGCAGGGAACTCCTGAGCACTCTCAGGGCTTTTCTTCTTCTGGGCTCTCTCCCTGCTCAAGTTACAGGCTAGGAACAACAGGATGGGTTGAGCATCTCTGAAAACCCAGAAGTGAGATGAGAGTGGAGGCACAGTGATGTTCCAGATCACAGCTCCCACTCTTCGTACCCAGGCCCAAGCACTTGCTGGCCTCACCCTGAGGTGTTAACATTCAGCTCCAAAAGAGAGGCCGAGCTGCCTCACTCAGCTGCCCTGAGCAGCAGCTTGTTTGGAGTTGCTGCCATTCAAACATGCCATCTCCAGGGACACAGCATGCTGGCTTGGCTGCCCTGCATGCAATGGAAACTCCAGGGCTTGGGGCAGTCACAAAGATCACAGCCAGGTACCACACAAGATCAATCTCCTCACCCCTGCTAACAGGAGAGGACACTGCAATGGCAGGGAACCTGGCATCCAAACCCCCCTGAGGCCCTGTTGCTGCTGTACAAAACCATTTCATCAAGAATGACAACACCAATAAAAGCAGAGGCTATGCCCTGATTTGGTAATCAAACATGAGCCATGATTCTGCTCCAAAGAGAATTTGCATATTTGAAAAAAATTACATAATAATAATAATAATAATAATAATAATAACGGCAGCAGCCCTCTCAATGCTGATGACGTTGGTGTCCTAAATTAAGCATAAAAGCCAGAACCTGCAAGAAGCTCAAGCATGAGTCAGAGCAGCAGCAGTCCCACACTGAAAGCAGCACTCAGGGCTGCTTCATTCATTTAAGGAATCAATTCCTTTGTAGGGAGCATCAAGTAGTTTTTAGGACTAAAAGTGAGATGCATGCTGTTATTATTTGCAGAAGTTCTTGGAGGGAGTCCCAGGTAGGTCCCTGCAGCATTAGGATGAACCCCTGCCCCAAAGAGACCACCACTTCCCCAGCAGCCAGAACCCCATCACAGATAGACAGAGCATGCCCAGGGCACAGAAAAGCAGTATCAGTCATGGCAGACTGCAGCCTGGGTGGGCTGTCTCACCCCCCATTTTAATTTACAAGTACAGATGCCAACAAGCACAGCTTCGTGCTGCTGCAGGGAACCCTTGGTGGAGGGTTTCCATGCTCCTTCTCAGATTGCACAGACTGTATGTACCACAAGAAGGGGATACTGCCCAAGCTGCTCTCACCTGTCACCCCAGCGCCACTTCTAGCTAATGCACAACCAGATTTGAATCAGCAGAGCACCAATCTCTGTGTGACACTGATGTCAGCAGGCTGATTCGGGACTGAAGGCTTTTTGCTTTGATTTGACTGAGAAAAGGCAGCCAACCCAAGGTAGAAAGTGACTGTAGTTGCTAGAATTGTTCCAGCTTTAGTCATCCAAGGGGATTGTTACAAACGACAAAAAGCTGTTTCCCTGAATTTTTTAAGTGTGAATTGTGTCTTGACAGTTTCCTTTCAGAAACAAAAATGGAAAACAAATCGTCCCCCCCACAAAACAAAGGGGCAGATCCTCAGCTGGATGGGACTGGTATTGCCACCAGTAACACCCACTCACAGGAGAGGCTCTGGCCATTCTAACACAGCTCCTGAGCCTGCTCTGAGATACAGCAGCAAGATGACTGATACCAACCAGGCCCTGAAATGAATGAGCTGCTTTAGTGAAATGCTGGCAAAGCAGGCTTCCAGGAACCACTTACTTGTGGGGATTGCTTTCTGAAACTTGGCTTGTCTCAGGTTTGTCTCCCAATACCCCTCAGTTTAAGAAGGACATTGAGACACTTGAATGTGTCCAGAGAAGGGCAACAAGGCTGGGGAGAGGCCTTGAGCACTAGCCCTAGGAGGAGAGGCTGAGGGAGCTGGGGTAGTTTAGCCTGGAGAAGAGGAGGCTCAGGGGTGACCTCATTGCCCTCTACAGCTACCTGAAAGGTGGTTGTAGCCAGGAAGGGGTTGGTCTCTTCTCCCAGGCAACCAGCACCAGAACAAGAGGACACAGTTTCAAGCTGCGCCAGGGGAAGTTTAGGCTTGAGGTGAGGAGAAAGTTCTTCACCGAGAGTCATTGGTCATTGGAATGTGCTGCCTGGGGAGGTGGTGGAGTCGCCATCCCTTGAGGTGTTCAAGAGAAGATTGGATGTGGCACTTGGTGCCAGGGTCTAGTCATGAGGTCTGTGGTGACAGGTTGGACTCGATGATCCTCGAGGCCTCTTCCAACCTTAGCAATACTGTGATAGGGCTGATCATCACCTCGAAAGTGACATGCAGGGTCCCCAAGAAATCAGTACTTGTGCAGCACAGGGGAGCAAATGCATGACTGGGATCCATCCTAGTCTAGCCCCCCCCTGCAGCCAGCACTGGGGAAATGCCCTCAGCCCTACAGGCTATGGACAGCTTCTCAACAGGCTGTCCTTTGTGCAGGCCAAAGCATGTTCCACAAGTGCTGATGTGAGTTCCCCAGTCTCCCTCATCCACATAAAAATAAAAATACACATCAGGAAAACTCAGGAAATCTTTCACTTTACCAAGGAACTGACAACAAAGGTCTCAGCTGTAAGGATAGGCTCAGTTGGGGTTGTTCATCCTGGAGAAGGCTCCAGGGAAACCTTCCAGGGGCCTTTCAGTACCTAAAGGGATCAATCAGAAAGCTGGGGACAGACTTTTTAGCAGGGCCTGTTATGGCAGGACAAGGGGTGATGGGTTTCAACTGAGAGAGGGAGATTCAGACTAGAGAGAAGGAAGGCAGTTTTTACAATGAGAGTGGTGAGACACTGGTACAGTTGCCCAGAATGGAGGGAAAAGCCCCATCCCTGGAGACATTCCAGGTCAGACTGGACGGGGTTCTGAGCAACTTGCTCTAGTTGAAGAAGTCCCTGCTCACTGCAGGGGTTTGGGCTAGAGGAGCTTTAAAGGTCCCTTCAACACAACCCTATCTGTGATTCTATCCTCAAGACCCAAGGCACAGGATACACTGTACTGGGACCAAAAGGTGAAAGAACCTGAGCTCCAGGACTGGCAAGGGGTCGGTTTGGCCACATTCCTACTTCTTTGCAATCCTCAGCTGTGAGCATCACTCCTCTCTGCCACCCCCAACATCAGCAGAGGAGCTGGAAAGCCAGAGTTATTTTTAGGAGTTGGTACATTCAGGCCCTGTTAATCTTGACTGGGTCCTTTTCAAAATGGCAGGGTTGGATAATCAAACACATTACACAGACTTTCCATGGAGGCCACTTTGAAAACCAGCCTACCACCACTCAGATCTGTAGGAGACAGCAATTGGGAGGGTAATGTTTGATGCTGCACTGACTTGCCTCATTGTGGTGACCTCACTAGCATTTATATGTGGAGGCCTTGAAGCACAAGGAAATTAAAGCAGTTAAATGACTTTAAGTACATAAAATAAAACAATTAGTCATCAAAACATCTTCTAGAAGCTGCCACATTACACCCATCTTGAATGGCATGGGACCATTGCCTGGCTCACATTGGTGAGGAAGAGGATGGCAGTGCTGCCTGCTGTGACTAACATATTAAACTGGTTGGCATCATTAAACTGGGACAGGAAGGGAGAAAAGCAGGGGAGGAGCTCTGGCGGGAGAGGTGGCACAACTGCTAGGAAATTAACCAGGGCCCAGCCAACCAGCCCAGCGTGGCTACAGCTGCCCTCTGAAAGTCTCTTAGCCACCAATGAAAGGAGGGCCACATCCAAACAGCATGCTGGTAACAGTCCCTTACTTGTGCTAACTTTCTGAGTCTATCCAGGCCTGGTTGGACAAAACCCAGGCCAAAGTTCTGCCCAGGACCACGCTCAACACCCAGCTGCAGGGTTCACTAGTGCAGCTGTAACCCAAGGGTATGGACCCCAGCACAGGCCCATCAATGCTGGAGAAAGCCAAGCATGTTAGTAGGTTTATGGAGAGCAAGCAGCAGCAGAGGGATGTCTGCTAGGACCTAAAGTGTGAGACCACAGAGCTGTGCCTGGACTGACTACCACCAGGAAAAGCAGCTGGGCTGCTGGCATCAGCCTGCCAGTGCTGCCTCCAGTTCTGAACCTACCTAAACTTTGACCAGTGAGTTAGGAGTGGAGCTGCCAGCCAGAGCCTGCCCAACTTGGGCTTTACTGGAACAGAACCTGGGCTGGCTGGCATCAAGGGAAGCAAAGAGTTGTAGGAGAGTGGGAGGAAATTGCCAAGCAAAAGAGAATTTTAAATCCTGTCACTTTAAACAAATTTAGAGCATTACCATAAAAGTAAATGGACACACCTTGCTCCTTGCATGGCTCTGCTCCCCAGACCTGCTTTTCCACAGCTAGTCAAACACAACAATCTTGGGTGCCTAACTCACTCTTTTAAGCTCATTTCCAAACTCCAGCCAAAAATCACTTTCTGATTCACCACTTTCTCAGGCATAGCAGTATTTAGAGAACGCCTGCAGGCTGGTGCTGTGCTACACAACGTACATAGGAACATGTTTAATTGCTCCATGGACCAAGGATGTGATTAATCATATTCTTACAAGTTAAGCATGCACTTATGCATGTCACTGACCCAAAGCTTTAAGTGGATCTATCAGGGATTCTGGTGCTCCCCATTTTCCAGTTCTTTGAGGCTTAGTAAGTAGAAAGATAGACTATTCCTGTGGTTGCACACTCCACAGAGTTCACCAACGTCTGGTTTCTGCCTTCTCTTTTTTAATAAACTCACAACTTCTGTACTACTTCACACCAGTGCTGATCTGGTGTATTACAACAACATGCTTGTTATCAGAATATATTAGCATTATACCACCAGCTCATTATTATCATTCACAAGCTCTGAAAAAGCTTTGGGCTTTAGTTTTACTTTGCCTGAAAAAGGCTGCAGGTAAGAGCTGACATTCAGCTCACTCGCACGCTTTGGGGATTAGTTCCCTTCTGTCTGAGCAGTGTACAAAGCCCTGGAAAAAATAAATAATTATGAAGCATATAATTAAAGTCACTGCCCCTGCTAGCAGTGGACTCCTCGGATGGAAGAAGTCAAGCATAAAATGTGCATCAGCTATGGGTGCTCACGTAAGCTCACATTTCATTAGCCACGGCGCACACCATCCTGGGCATTTTGTTCACTGTGCTCTTCCACCTTTCCAGCAAAGTTCCCAGTCCACAATAATTTCAGGAAGGTCAAATGGTGTCTGATCCCCAGGGAGGAACAAGCAGAGGAGACTGGGAGCTGAAAGCTCCATTTTTTTTTAAAGACACAAGTGCCTCTTTCATGACTAAGGAAATCCCTACTTGGGGAGGTGGATGGACAAGAGCTGCTTCACAAGGCAGGAGCATGACCCGTGCCTGCTGCCAGCCGGGGCATGGCAGAGTCAGGGAACACCCATGCCCAAGCTCACCCAGTCAAATCCCTTCACAGACAAGCCAAGAGACTTCAATTAGAGCAAAGCCTGTGCAAATCAATTTTCAACAACCAAGAGCATGCAGGACTTGATCACAAGAGAGGAGGCACGTGCCTGAGGGAAGCCTTGGGAAGAAAAGATACAACTGATAAATGTTTTGGCTGTTCCTCTAACTAACCCCATCACATGCTGTTTATTGCCATCAAAAGTGCCGAGTATTGATATGGGGACACAGCAGAGAAGAGAAAAACTCTCAGTCCCCAGAGCGACAGCTGGCTGAGCACAGCTACTGCCCTAAACAGGCTCATCAGATGTGTTTTCAAGCACTTAAGCCTGTGCTTGCTCCCTGCAAAGCATGATGCAGTGCTAATGTAACGCCAATAGCCAGTTAGGAAGTACTTCCACATGGAAAATGCACTTCAAAGTTAGTAAAGGCTTGAAAGTGACAAATTCCCAACCATTTATAGCCATACACTGCTCTAAAATGACAGCAGTGCTTGTGGCTGTTCATCCCAAACCATTACCAGCCATCAAAATTAGAGCAGGGACAAATCCTGAGCTGGTGAAGGGCAGGCAATCTCCAGTGGCTGCAGGAGATGTTTTATTTAGCAGTGAGCACATCTGCTCTTCCTTGGGAGTGCTGCAAATTCATTCTGTGGTGCAGACAATCCACATACCCAACTTGTATTTTAAGATTAAACTCCTATCAGATGTTTTGAAGTTAGACTGCAGTTTGTGTTCTTTCTGAAGGCAGTAGTATCTTAAAAAGTATAAAGAGATCCAAAACTTTATGTAACTGCTATTACATAACACCTTACACTGGCTCCTAAGCCCTTTCCTTACTCTGGATGTATTACATTTTCATTTGGGGCATGTGAAACAATACACTGTACAAGAGTAGTTAACTCACATGGGGCTGGGCTGGGGTAGGGGTAAAGAGTTCACTGCAATGGAAATCCAAAGCGAGAAGCTTATTACTAACTTTGCAAAGACATCTGCAAAGAACAGGCATTAAAAATGTTGTTTCGTTGTCTCATTTAATAGCCACAGAGAGATTCAGTGCAGGCCTTGAAGGAGGCTGCAGGTAGTGATAAAGGCTGAATGCATGCAGAACTGCACACACAGCATTAGTGTCATTGATGAGTGTGAATGTACTCACTCAGGCTGTGACACCCCAAGGAAAGGCCAACCTAGTTCAAATGTGCTCTGTGCAAACCAAACTCTTCCAGGGAAGCGAGTGCAGTATGTGAATCCTGGAGCTAAATTTAGGCTGGGACTTGGCATGAGGCAATTCTAATCTCAGCGTAGCGCTTGGACTAACAAACACCACGAGAGGACTCAGTGAAGCTCTGCTCCTTGTTACCATCAGTTCTGCAGGAAGTGCTGGAAGCTCTTTACTAACTCAGATTTAGGAAATTCAGCTGAAGTTACTCAGCTGAATTTCATTGTTCCGAGCAATTATGGTTTGTTCTTTGTTTTTTAAATTAATACTTTTAAAAAGGCAAACACAAGCTGGGGTTTGGGTGCATACAAAAGTTCATGTGAAACAGACAATACATTGAAAGCTCTACATCAAGCACCTTGAACTGTGCTGCTGAATAATCCACAACACTGAAAAAGGTGCATACTGTGAGTATCTGATTCAGTTTCATCACAAACTACATTCTTTGCTTGGATTTCTGGCCCAGGGTTAATTAAAAAGGGACAAGCTCACGTCTGATTAAAGGCCTTTTAGTTTCTTGCTCTGTAGAACTGTTAGATTTGCATGGGAATGTTTTCCTCCTCCAAAAAGATTTCCTTCGAAATGAACAGATGAACTCACAATTATACAAAATATCTTTGTAGTCAAAGCAGGCTTTGTAATTAAAAAAAAGGAGAAACTTTTAAATGCAGCTGAGACTTCCAGTCTACCTTTGTAGTATCCTTCAGGTGTAAAAGACACCCAGAATGCCACAACTGAGGAAACTTTTATCTTTCATAAGGCATCCAAATGGCACTTCACTTAAGAATTTTAAATCAAGCATATTTGAACGGAGCTACATTCAAATTCTGCTTTATGAAACAAGCTCTCTTTTCACACAAGATTTTTCATGCATATTCTGGCTCCAAAGCGCCAGATCAGTTTGCCACAACTTGTTTCACTGGAGTTAATCAAAAGACTACACACACACACACACACACAAAAAGCCAAGTGCCAAGGAGTCGAGCTCTAGCCTCAGCACAGTGTCCTACCAAGCAGCACAGCCTGGAAAGTGCCAGCTGTCAGGAGCTGGTGTTTTAGACAAGAGCTCACAATCAAACTCCCAATTCCTGAGAAAGCCTCACTATTTTGCTCCATAAATTCTTAATTCGTTTTCCAGCGTTTGCAGGTCGCTGCTGGCGCCACCCGCTCCAGGATCAGCAATTGCTGCTGCTCCCAAAGAAAATTCCGTGTTGGGGAAATGTGATCTTCTTCCAGATGTTCCAGCACACGGCACTTCTGCCTAACCCAACCTGATCTTTGCTCCGTAACGAAGCTGGGAGTTAAACAGCTCCTGGAATTGATATTCCTACAACTCCTGCACTTGCATATTTGAGTTTAACCCTATTGACAACATCTCTGCCAGCCAACAGAGCTGCTCCTAAAGAGGCTTTCTGCAAAACCAGAAAACCATGACTAATTTTAGCAGGCCTTCAGGCCTCTGGTAGATCAGTTCCTACAGGCTGCTGATTGAATTAAATGTAAGTGTTTTAAATTGTGTTCCTTGCTATATTTTTAAAAGTTATCAGGCAAAAAGATCTTGCTGAACAAAATCTGCTTCCAAATTTAATAGTCTGAGGAAATTCCATACTTAGAACCACCAAAAAAAAAGTAAAATGCATGTATAGATTCAATCCAGCTGCAAGAATTGGTATGTCACTATTCCATTTCATCAAGATTTCAACAGGAAAAGGACAGGACAAGTCCTTGCCCTACCTGCAGCTGTACAGGACTGGGCCCTTCACCAGACTGGACTGTTCAGGGCAACATTTGCTCCTCAAAACGACCCCCAAAGCAGCTCACATTCCCCCCTGCTCTGTCAGCTGCAATGCAAGTGCCTGAGTACTGTACTGTAACTGTCTGAGCAAGGCTCCCAAGCTGCTCAGATGGGACACTGTCATTCAAATAATAATGAATGACCACACGCGCGGGCATGATCTAGAGGTCAAGGCTCCAGTCCTGGATCTATAAATGGTGTCACTAACAAATCTCTGTTGGGAAAATGCTGAAATCCTGCATGATGCCATGGAATGTGGGCACATCATCCACCCACGTGGACATGCAGGACACCAGGAAGGACTTTCTGGCAAAGGATAGGAAGAACAAAGGCCTGTTGCCTGCTGCCACAGAAGGGGAAAAAAACCAACAGCTGAAGCCTCAGTGGCCTATCAGCTCAGGAGTTCCAAATAAAATCCAAGAAGTCTTGGAAATATTTTGATTATCCAGTGCCAGAGAAATATGCCATGAATCTGTGGTCCATCATCTAGGTGGGGAAGAGGAAGAATCACCCCTGCTTCATGTCCTTCCATCTGCAGCCATATGGTTTCTTTTCTACATTGTGCTGGCTCCCACTAAAGTTCACAAAGACATGGAGGCAGGCGGTGGGATCTGAAAGACCCATTCTGTAAGGATGGGTTTCCCCACTCCAGTATCAGACACTCCCCTCTTTGGGATCCCAGCAGTTTTAATCCTCCTGTTAATAACACCACACACCCCTGCCCCTGCTCACTCACTCCCACAAAGCAGTTGAACCTAAGCAGAAACCCCCCTACACCAAACAAAGCATTGTGCCTTGTGAATGCCACCCAGATGCCACCAGTCTTTCTTCTGTTACAGGAAAGTCAATTGGACTTCAAGGAAGGGGCTGAAGCCTTGGAGGGGTTCAGGTCAGCTCAAGCTACCCTGGAGCCCCTCCTAGGCTCTCCTGCTCCCCTCTGGGTCCTGCAGAAGGGAAGTGATGAAATCAGGAGCTGGAAGGGTTTTCTCAATCAAACCAGCAATGGAAGGGAAAAGCACATTCTCTTCCACATCTAGTTTGCCTCTGCATGCTTAAGAACTGGCCTGCAGCAGTAGCTGGCACAGAGCACACCCCTGCTCAGGGTTTGCCATCTGCAGATGGGGCCAAGAGCAGAGGGGAAAGTGCCTGCAAGCTGGGTGCATGCTGGATGCTTCACTCTACAAAACTTAGCCCTCACTAAGGGTGCAAGCTCTGAGACAAGTGTGTCCAGGCTTCCGTGGAAGGTCTGTCCTGAACAACAGGCACAGTCTAACTCTAACCTGCCCCTGATTACATCTATTTGTAACCCAGACACCACAGACTTGCTATGCTCTCTGCCCTCCTGCAACCTAGAATACAACCTGGCTTGAAGGTCTGTGTTTGCAAACACAGAAGAGCAGCAGTTCCTAAACTACAGTAATATCCTGCATGAACCCCACCCTCCTGCCCAACAGCTCGAGCCCTTAATGTCTAGATAGTTTTCTTTCAGGCCTTATCACAGATAAAATATAGCCTATTTTTTTGTTGTTATTGAAGGAGCAGAACGTGCCAAATATTTACCAACTCTTTCAGAAGGCTGAAAATGTCACTGCTACAGTGTAATAAACTTCCCCGGAAAGGCCCTGATAAATGGAGAGCCTTGCTGTACTGCCCAGAACTAGTTTAGTGTGGCCTGAGCATTGCCAAGTCTGACTGAGGAAGAAAGCATATTTGTACACACAGAAAGATTAGTGAGAGGAGCATAAAGTTTAGAAGTGAAAATAAAACAAGGCCCCATTATTAACCGGGGGGGGGGGGGGGAAGAACTGAGTCTGCATCCCAGAGAGAGAGAAGAACATTATGAAAACTTCAGAGCTCACACTGTAATTTAAGAGCCTGTCCAGAACTTGCAGCAGAAGCTTAACCATCTTCTTTAGCATTTGGGAAATGCTAAACTACAGCCGCTCCCTCCCACCCCCCCCACCCCTCCAGCCCAGCCTTCAGAGCAATATTATTTAAAAATAAAATCAAATATTTTTACTTTGTAATTCGACCCACAAAAAAGTCATTTGGGGCATGAGGGAATGTTCCCTTCCAGCCTGAAGTTTAATTCAGAGAGAATGTTTCAAGTCAGCAGTGTAAAACAGATGCTGAGGAACGCTGCGTGGCACCGCGTGGCCTCTGGGGCACTCCCAGGCGTTGGGAAGCGCCTGTCAGTGCGGCGTGTGCGGCTCGGCTCTAAGTAATCACCAACGGTCCAGATGAATGGAGGAAAAAATACATTCCTAGTACCAGCAAATCTATCAACAGAGCTCTAGCTGCTGTAAACTACATCCACGCTAGCTCAAACAGATGAATGAATGCAGCTGAAAAAATTGTGTCCTTTCACCTTGGCAAGTGCCATTAAGGGGAAAAAAAAATAGTTCTGTAAATGCCTAGGGAGCTGGAAGCTCAAATGAACACGTTTAACAAGTCCCAACGACCATAAAATGCTGAACACTCACTCCCTACAGAAACCAGGCTTCGACTGAATCCTGAATGATGCACAATCGAAAGATAGTAACTCAAATTATGCTTCACAGTGCTCCCAAATAGGTCTATGGAGGGACACACAAAACTTGCCAGTTACTTAAAGGCAGGAAGAAACCAATTACTGCTGGATAAAAAAATAAATTCCAGATTAGGGTAAACCTGACAAAAGCTAAACCCAGCAGTTCACCCAGCTTTACAAAGCAAACCACAATTAAGACCATCTCTTATGAAAGGGAAAACTATAGTTACTCCAAGAGCCTCCACAGCAACACCGACACCCTCAGCAAAGATCGCTGCTTGCCAGTGACACCTAAGAAGTTGTCCAAGGAGTTGGAAGGAGCTTGCTAAGGAGGCACAGAAATCTACTCCCCATTCCCCCCTTTCACACCATCAGGTTTTAATGGTAATGACATGGCTCTGTGTGCTGGAAGTATTTTTACACCATGCTCATCTCCTTGTAGCGCTGGCTCATTCCAGGGTGGATGATTAGAATCAGATTTCTGTGATTTCACTGCAGATTAATTTCCTTAAGAGCTGTGGATCTGCAGAGCGGAGAAAGCTGCAAACAGCCCAACAGAACTGTCTCTAGCAATACTCCCTCCAAAAAGGCTAAGTTTTTGCCTTTACTCCTCACTTTCACATACTTTTCCTTTTTGTGGCCTCTAGATACGAGTTCTCTGGGAAAAAAATGGGCATATGGGAGAAAGAAATGTGAAAAAAAAAAAAAAGTTCCTTTAAATTTTGGGTTCAATGCAAGCCTCCAGCCAGTATGCAAAATAGGTCAGGAAGATCATCAATAAACCTGATGAAGAGGTTTACAAAGAGGCCCAAAGTAGAGTTGACTGTCCCCAAAGTTAGAATCACTCAAGGCACTGCACAGGAAACCATTCTGATAGTTGGAGGTCTGCATGCCCAGTGCGTGGCAGAGGGCACATTCATACACATCTTGGGCTGTGTTTGGGTACAGAGGGCTGAAGAAAAGTATGCAGAGCTCTACAGTTCCATTTGTGAGCTCTTCCTAACTGTGAAACACTAAGTAAATATTGTTATTTTTATGAGGAAGTTCTACAGAATCCAGCAACTGAAAACAGGGCTTGTTTGCAAAAAAATGTCACCGGATCAGAGGATAAACCTTGTGTAGAGTTGTAAATTTCCCTGTACACATGCAGAGTATGGAGCCCTGCAGTGCTGCATCAAGAGAGAACTAAATTCTAAGTGACTCAAAAAAACACAGAGGAAGATTTCAGTTTTCCCTTTCATACACCTTAGCCATGAGAAAACTGCTCTCACTTGGCCTTTTTCCTGTTCTAGGTAAGTATCACTGACTTCATGAGTGAAGTAAAAGCAGCTCTACATAAAATAAAATAATAAAAAAAATTATGAGTAGCCTCAATTCTAATCTAAGAACTTAGAATGTAACAGAACACAGAAAGGTATGAGAGTTATAAATATAGTGCTATATAAGCAGAGTCATATACACACAGGGAGCTGGATGTACAGTGCCCAAAGAAGGAGCAGAAAGCAGTGCCTCCAGTGCCGAGCCCACCCCAGAGACAAACAGGGAGGACGCTGAGAGGGTGGGGGGCGAGCGCACTTGGCGAGTAAGAGGAGTTGCCGTACCTACGGGGCTACATTTATTAAATCAATCCTAAAAATGGGACACAAAACGGAAAGCAGATGGGCTCGCTGAAAGTGAAAACGGCAGAGGATGCCCACAGCCCTGCCGGAGCAAAGCCGAGCACTAGCTCCCTACTAGGGCAGGGCCCGGGCACTGCACCCTGCCAGCCGCAGCCGGGCACGTCGCGGCCCGCCGGGAAGCGGCGGAGCCGGCCGCCGGCACCGGCAACACGCGCAACGCTTAAAGCCCTTCCCGAGGTGGAAGAAACCAAAATGCAATTACGGTTCGCGGAGACCCAGTCCCGTCCTCACCCTACAGCCCGCCCGCGGAGAGCTAGGGTCACCAACCGGCAAGAGCCGCCCGAGTAACTCACGCCGGTGTCCCGCCGGGAGCCGCCCCGGGCAGCTGCCCCGCCGCGCTCCGTCTTCGCCCGCTGCGAGCCCGGCAGGTCCTGGGAGCCGAGAACTGGGACTTTGTAGGCCAGTTGAAGACACAAACCTCTCATCTCGCCCGCAAAGACCCAGCCCTCAGCTCGCCCATCAGGCGCAGGCGGCGATTTCCTATCACTGTTTTTAATTGAACTCCCCTCACTGCCCGGTGCCCATCGCGGAGCCCCGGCCCCGGGGCTACCGGGGACTCCACCGGAGCGAAGTCATCCCTCGGCATCAGCCACCGCCCCCAGCCGCCGTGGAAAGCAGCGATCCCCGCCGCCCCCTCCTCGAACTTGCGAGGCGACCGCTGCCGGGTCCCAGACTCGCGAACGCCCCGAAGCCAGCTCCGCACTTCGCGCCGGGCCCGCAGCCCCCGGGCCGGGCCCCGACGCACATCGTGACTCGGCACCGCCGAGCCCGATCCTGATCTTGCTCCTGCGGGAACTTCGTGCGCTGGGAGGTGTGAAGGGCAGCAAAAACACCTCGTACGGTTCCAACGGACAAAAAAAGCCTAAAGTCCTCCGTTACCTGAGGAAGGAGCAGTGGGAAGGGGCTGGATGGGATCCTGCGGCCGGCTCCCCACCCAGAGCCGCAGGTCCCCAGGATTACGCCCGGGAAGGGCTCAGGCTGAACTACAACCGACAGGGGAGAAGCGGCGGCGAGCGCAGTCCGGTCCCTTCTGCCTCCCACAGCCCGGCTGCTCCCAGACGGGTATTTAAACTGGTATCGATCACGCTGGGATGTTTTCTACCCTTCCTCTTTGCCCTTGCAAAAGGCAAAATAATAATAAAAAATAATTAAAAATTCGTTGCCACAAGGGACACTGCAGCGTTCCTCCCGGCTGCTCAAACTGCCTTTGCCTCAGCGAGCTGAAAAGTCCCGACCCAAAAGCAACAGAGTAGGAGAAAGAGAAAAAACAACCCCAAAACAAACAACAAAACCAAGCACCCCAAAGCAGCAATTCATAATTAAAAAAAAAAAAAAAAAAAGTCGAACCCCACCACCCGAAAGCCATCAAACCAGCCAGCGGCGAGCTGCTCCGTGCACACAGTCCCGCTGCGGCGGAGTTTCTGTCCGGCAGCAGACGCACATCCCTCGAAAGTTTGCTCCACGTGTTGCGACCGCGTCCCGGGAGGGTCGGCACTGCCCGGCACACCGGGACGGTACAGGCCCGCTCCCCGCCGCTCCCGCGCCGTTTAAGGAAGCGGCCAGTCCCCACCCCTGCGCCGGGCAGCTCCCGCTGCAGCCCAGCTCGGCAGATTTGGAGTCTCTCCCGGGCTGCCCTCCCCACCCCCCCTCGGCCCTCCGCTGGCCCATCCGGATCAGCACGAGGCGGCAGAAAATAGGCATCGCGGCTCCCAGTGCCCTGCCGGTGCCGCCCGGTGCCGCGACGCTGCCGCCGCCTCCCGCCCTTGGCCGCGCTCCTCCCGCCGGCGCCTCGGCCGGGGCAGCCCCGCGCCGTGCACCGCCGCCGGCGGACGGCGACCCCTGGCGGCCGCTCACGGGTAGCGCGGGGCGGTGACCGGTACCGGGACGCGAGCGGCGCTCTGAAAGAGAGACTGCCGGAACCGGTCCTGCCCAGCGCCAGGGCAAATTCTGCAAGAGCCCCGCTGCAGGGTGAGCCGCGGGGATGGGCACAGAGATCCCCCTGTGGCAAGGCCCCCTGCCCTCGCCCCGCAAATACCGCCAGCATCTCCCGCTGCGTCTCCCCAGTCCATGTCTTTGTGAGTCCAGCCTTCTGCGTCCCCCACAGGGGCCGTGTAGGTGCTCAATCTCTGTCGGGGCTGTTAGAGGACCTGCTTTCTCCTCCTGCGTGTCCCGTTCCGGTACAGTAAGGCTTGGCAAGCATATCCACGTGATAGGCGAGCACATCTGTGCCCACCAAGCACAGCCATGGGAGCAATGAACACGGGGCACACAGCACAGCCAGCTGTTGTACACGAGCCAGAAGGGTTTGTCAAGACTCCTTCATTCACACACATTCGGTTAAAATCTGTCCTAAGGAAATGCCAGGAGGCCCTCAGTCATATGAAGTCAGCTCAGCAGGGACAGCTGAAATGCCATAGAAAAAGAGGATTTTCTTTCTTCCTGCTTTTCAGACTCGCATCACTGCTTAGCACATCCTCACCTGCCTTATGATTTTCAGCTTTCTGGACTTTTGGGAATTAAACTTTTATATGCTTTGGGTAGGTACCAACCCAACATGTCAGGGCCAGTCTGTTCTCCCAACATACAAGTGACAGAACAAGAAGAAATGGCCTCAAGTTGCAGCAGGATCAGTTTGGGTTTGACATAAAAAACAATTTCTTCCTGCAAGATGTCAGCAATCAAGGTAACGTTCCCTGAAGATCACAGCAAGAACACAGCTGAGCAGCAGGCCCACAAGAGGCACAGCCTAGAGTGAATTTATGCAATGGGATGCATTTACCCATGAATATCTCCATCATGTCTTCTGTATCTAGTGGGAAAACCCCAGCTAAGCAAGCAGCTCCAAACTGGGCTTCAAGAGCTAAGGCTAACAAAGACCAAAGCCAGCATCCAGAGGACTCATCTTTTAAATAGTTTGGTCCAGCAGGACACAAGAGCTGGATGTTCTCCTGTGTCTATACTGAAGCCACATAAGACAGCCCTGGATGTGCAGGTTGAACTAGAAACCTTCACATACTCAGAGCTTTATGGTACCAGCATCATTATGGATGTGGTAAGTGACTCTCCCTGGCTTGCATAGATAGAACATGACAGAGAGAATGTGAACTGATCCATCATGAAACTGCTCTCTATCAACACTATGAAGCCATCCTCTACACAGAAGAGCCTGTTCCTTGGCTGGAAGCCTGATGAACATTTAGAGCCAAAGAACATGTTGTTTAGAACCAACAGTTGAATGCAAAGTGCATCATGAACCATGGGCTAACAGGTTGGAAAGAGAGAAGTTGTATGAGATGGAAAGAAGATATACTGGTGGAAGGTCTAAAAATGAAAAATTTCTTGACCATCTGGAATGGTGACAACCATGAAGTCATTCTGCAGTGATGATGCCTGGTGAGTCCTGGGAAAAATGAAGGCTCTCAAAACCTGTGTAAGAGACACTAACCTCTCTGGTGATGGGTGGTGTAGAAATCACTTAGATGTAACAAGAAAAGACCTCAACAGCTTTATAAATTGAGACTTACAGAGAGAGCAAGTTACACCTACCAACCTCTTATTATCAGTCTCTCTTCACACACACACACACACACCCCACCCCCCCCAATACTGTTCTTGCTCTTTGGCTGCATCAAGGATCTGCTCATAACACCATAGACCAGGGCTGAGCACAACAAATTCATAGAAAACAATGTACCTGCTACGTCTGGAGGAAAGAGCACGAGCCAGGGAATGGAGCAGTTTCTTCCTACTGAAGCTGATGGCACACAGCTTAGCTGGTGTCCTGACCAACTGTTTGCTATTTTCAGCAGCCTCATACATGTTGCCTCTTGCCCCCACTGGTACTGATGCCACGAGAGCAGGGCAAGACTTCAACATTTTTTCCCCAGCAGGAGCTCAGCTGCAGGGAGCCTGATCCCATGAGACATGCTGAGCTGCTGGCAGCTCTCTCCTACTTCCACTGATGGCACTGCCAGCCCTGTGGTGGTAACTGGGTAAGGCACATTTTCAGGCAAGTCTTCCTTTGGCAGGAGGCACTTCTGTACCTGAGAAGGTCAGGTCTTTGGACTTCCGCCCCTCCAACAAATACCTTCTGACTGCTCTCCATGGTGTGCTGAACCCATGTGCTGGGAATGCACGACTATAGCCCCTGTCTGGATGGGAGCTGGACAGAGGATTAGCTCTGCATTCAGTTCAGATGTAATCACGAGCATATCAAGTTGTGAAGCATCACCACTTTCACAATTCTAAAAATAAACACAAGCAGCTCATTTGGAGCAGTTTGGCAGCCAAAGGGCTAATACATTAATAACATTAGCCCAACAATAGCCCAGAACAATAACTATGGAACAATAGATTCTATCACTTCTGAAAAATAGCCCTCTTTGGAAAAAAAAGAAAACACTTTTACAGGAGCCAGGAACCAGATGTAGCAGCTTCTTTATAGGTCTTCACAAAGCAGAAGGCTGGTGTGATACCTCTGAAGCCAGGAGGGATCGTCTGTGAGTGGGAGCCTGGACTTCATGTTGCTGAGTTGGGACACACTTAGATCCCGTGGATGCAGTTTGGTCTAGTTGAATGCATCTGTTAATCTGAGCTTTTCTTTCCCCATCCTGCCCATGCTCATGTTTTATCTCTCTGAGAGCAGATCCCTTGTTTTGCTAACTTTCCAGCCTGTGGTACTAGGCAACAGGTAAGCAAGTGTGGCTCCCAGCCAACAGCTTGGGATTTCAGTATCAGACCTTGTTGACAGACAAACCTGAAGAAGCTAAACTGGAACACAATGTGGTAAGAGAAGCAACTGGAACTGCACTACTGGCACAGGATGAAATTCACTGATCTTCACTAGAAAATTGCTCCATGCTGGAGTCTTGGAGTCAGATAATTTTTCTTTTATCAGAACAAAAAAAGAATAGCAAGTTTATGATTCAAAGTTCTGAAATATGCAAATGCAACATAGTGCAGGGAGCTGGCCTGACTCCATGTACCTCTGCAGGAACACTGAGCAGCCAAGTCCATATTAAGGATTTAGAGAAGCTGCAGCTCACCTGAGATCTTCACTGCGACCTGGTCATCTCTGAGCACCCTGTAATACTAGTGAGCTCCAGCCTCCATTTACCCCTGAGACCCAGTCTGCTCCTCTGCTTATTGAGCAAGGCACTGCCCATCCAAAGAAGCTCTGGCAAATTGTCAGCACCAGATGGATGCCCCACCTTAAACAGGACCTGCATACTTAACACATGTGCTGGTGTGTATATGGGGGAGAGGAGAAAAAAATCACAGGACTAACAAGCTATGATTAAGCCCAGAAATAATGATTTCCTGTTCAAACACAGAGCTATGTCTCCTCTTAGCACAACTACCTCATCCCCAATTGTGTCTATTAAAGACAATTACTGGGGGAGACAGATAGGTGTAACCAGATGTGGAAACAACGGTCATGTTATACTCAGTGCCATATGCAGTTTAAATTCTTTGGGGCTGAAGAAGTTACATCTAAAAAAACCCACGTTTGTGTGCTTGTACACACAGGAGCAGCTGTCAGTGGGGAAATCCCCTTAGCCCACATTAATCCTATGTCCCACAATCCCCAAGGATTAAACAAATGCTCTAACATTATTTACCGTAATGCCCCCTCCCTGCAGGGTTTCAGTCCATGAAATCCACTCCAGCCTTTGCAAGTTCCAGTTGTGAAGCAGGCTCTGCCCATTCTATATTTGGTAGCTTGCAAGAGCTCCTTCAGTTGGTCTCAGAGTGATGAAAGGACAGGAGTCAGGAATTCATCTCAGGCAGAGGCTCAGGGGAGCAGGCTCAGGCTCTGACTGGGAGCTCATCTCCCACTGCACAAGGCTGACAGAGGCACCAAGGCACTGGAGAGACTGTTGTGAGGGGACATTGTTCACAGGACTACACAAGATGCTTTCTTAAAATTAAAGGTGCTGCCACAGGATCATTCCTCCTGGGAGTGTGAGCTTTAAACTCAGCTACACCAGTAAAGCTCCACATGCCTTTTGCTTCTTTTTTTCCTATGATGAAATACGTGAACTTGTGTACAATCCCTGTGAAATTAGTGACAAGGATTCCATCACCCTAGATGCAGAGGCCTTTCAGTCCCAGTGAGGCTGTGACAGGGCAAACAGCACAATGACATCAAGCTCTTATGACCAGCTGCACTCAAATGAAAGCCACTGTGTCCAGCCACAACACAAAAAAAGTTTCAGGCTGGGGCTCCTAAGGACCTTCTGACATATTTGCAGCCCTAGCTGATGTGTCCATTCCTGGCCTGAACTTCCTGCCGAAGTTCAGCATAGCTCCTTTGAAGACAGTTAACATTAAATACTGCATTGGCTTTTGAATAAATACTGCATTGACAGCTATCATTAAATACTGTCTTTGCCTTGAACTCGCATCCAGCTTCAATCCTTTAACTTAAATGATTGCACCAACTGAGCACTACAGTTTGAATCACTGCTGCCACCAACAAGATGGCAAACCACAGCCACAGGGAGCATCACCACTTTCTCTCCTGGGTGCCCACAGAGCTGTCACAAAATCCTGCTGCCACTACTCATGATGTTCCACCTTGCTGTCAGAGGAGGAGCAGTGGCATGCTTCCTTCATCCTGGTCAGGGAGGCACACCGGGACCTTTTCAGCAGCGTGTAAGAGATGACAGCAGCATTCTCAGGGCTGCACCTCCGTAACAGTTGCTACTGCTGTACCAAGGCAAAAATGCTACTGAGATGCTTCAGGACTGCTCCGCTCCTCGTGTTTCTAGATGAGGGGACACCAGTGCTCAGTCCCTCCAGCACAGAATGAGGGCACTCACTACTCTTCCTACAGCTGCCATAACCAGCATTTTCAAGGGGGAAAATGTCCTTTTTCATATCTCACTGTCCTGTTAAAATTACTGAGCACTGCAGCATCCAGCAGATTACTGCTCGCAGACATGTACCTGCTCCTCCAGCAGAACTAATCGAGTGATTTCTGTTTCTGCTCCAGCTTTAAGCATCCAGACAAAAACATTTTTTTATTCATCAGTGGTAAAAGGCTACAGCCATTTGACTTTAAACACAGACATGCTTCTGGGCTCTCTTCCAGGAAGTCTGTGTCACCCAGGCTTTAGATCGATATGTTTGTCTGCAAAGTCACCCTTTTGATCTGCAATTTTTCATTTTGACACAAGAAATGCCTTTTGGTCAGACTTCGGCAGTCCATTAAATTCCAGGCATAATGGAAATGGGAATCACATTGCTGTAGCCATGTGAAGATTTCCACAGTTTGGGGTTTATTTACTCAGGGGTTAATTTACTCAGCAATGGATTTGAGATTCAGACAACACAGCAGATACTGTTCTCCTACCTCATCTAAGATCTTCGTCTCCTGCCCAGTGGTTTGTTGGTGGTCTCGCAGCAGTGCTGGCTTTATAAAACACTTTGTACATGGAGTTGTCTCATCTGCAGAAAATGCAATCACAGCAGAGTATTGCAGGCACTAAGCATCCTCCAGCTTGGCTCTGGCCCTTGCCATGTACAAGGGCAGGAACTGGGTGCTAGGACACCAGCCCCGATGCCAAAAGCAAGGGCTCTCACCAGCACATAGCCCAGCTGGCTCAGCAGCCGCTCACCCCTGGCACACCGCTCTCTATTTGCGCAACTCGGCACGAGGATTTTCTTTCCAAGTTCAAGGTTTCAGGGCTTGGGTTGGTTATATATTTTCCCCCTCCTTCTTTTAAAATAAGGAGGTGTCAGCCATCCCATGGAGGGATACCCAAAAAGCAAGAGTGGTAGGAAGACAATCAGGGACATTTTGAATGGGCCAAGAGAGTCTGAGCAAAGCTTCAGGACAATTTCTCCCCACTCAGCTCCACACAGCAGGCTGTGAGCAAGGCTGTGGGATGATCTCACCCATGTCCCACCCCAGCACCCATCTCCTCCTGTGCATCTGACACACTGCTTTGCAGTTGCTGAGGTCTGACCCTAGGATGGACACGATACACACTCAAGAGAGTTGCAAAGCGCTGAAAATGTTGCTCTATTCCAAACAAAGAACATTATGCTTTTAGTCCTCACTCACATCTTACCTTTCAAAAGCAAGATTTTTCTGTCAGCCTCTCAAAAATACATAACCCACACAATTCAGAAGCACCGCTGGTATAAGTGATTCATTTTTACACTCATTTTAAAGAGGTCATGGAGATGTCTGGATTCTGAGTAACTGGGTTGTCAAACCAGAAAGGTCAGAAAATTCTGTATCTAAGTATGGCCAAGAGTTTCAGCAGTAACACATCATTTAAGTACATTAATTGTAATGTGGTTTTATTAGGTAATTAAAAGGGGCCTTGTTTTAATCCTCATTTAATAACTCCTTGGTTAATAGGGGGGATATATTCAGAGGGAGGCTGCTCAGTATTTGCTGGAATAGAATCAAAGCTCTTAAAGCAACTCAAGTGGGGCACCTAAAACATTTAATGGTTTTGGTCAGGACTTGGTGTCCAAAATAAACAACTTCCCCTCACCCACCAAGAAAAAACAAACCCCAAACCATCTCCAGCATAGTCACAATCAAGTCATTTGGTTATAGTTCATTGGCACTTTAGGATTTTAGCTTTTGAAGCCAAAAACAAATTTATTGCCTCAGTAAGAAGAGGGGCCAGGAATTTAGGAGGGGAGAAAACACGAGATCTGCCTCAATACAAGTCCACTGTGCCAGAGCTCCCACAGAAAATGAAGGCAAAAGTGAGACCCTAAAGAGAGGGGAGTGAGGAGAACCAAAAGTCCAAGTGGTGCCCACACCAGTGAGTTGGGAGAGAGCATCACGACCAGCTCTGTGTGAGCAGGACCACTTGTGTGGATTTTGGCTTTAGGCTGAACTTTGCTCACACACAGGGTCAGCTTACATAGTATCGTTAGTTTGAGCTGCTGATTTATATCAGTTGGGTCTAGCTGTTGATCTCCAGCTTTGCTGACCAACCAAGCAGTGCTCCTGTCCCAAGCAAGGCAGGACAAGCACAGCTCACAGCTGAGTGACAGAGACACGTGTGGGTCCAGATGTCCACATCCTGAGCTCCTGCTGCAAGACTCTTTAGTTATCCAAAGTAACCTGCAGCCCCAAATCCTGCCTGAGCCAGGGCTGGCACCTTTGTGTCTCCAGGAGGCTGAGCCCAGCGTTGTGCCCTGCTGTAAAAGGAACATGTGATCTTGGAGCTTCCCCGGGGAGCCCTCTGTGAGAGCTGGGCAAGGAGCCTGTGGAGGGCCTTCCTTGCAGGACAGCTGGAAGTTAGAAGAGAATATTCCACTTCTGAAGAGACTGAAGTTGAGCAACAGAAAAGCCAGAGCTCTGCTGCAACACCTGGTTCTTAGTCCTAGGCTCATTGCACACGTTTGGGCAAGACACAGCTGCTGGGGTTTATGGGATGGCAAGCCTGTTTCAGGGAGGACCTTGCTTTTGCAATTGGTTTCAACCAGAAACAAACCCACAGAATTCAGAAGTTCTCTGCAAAAGCTGCAAGGCAGTTTTTGAATCATTAGAAACACTTTGATGTGAGGTACTGTACAATTACTTAAAAAAAAAAAAATACAAAAGGTCAAACCAGGGTTTGTTTCAAAGCTGGAACTTTCATCCACAAAAGCCTCCTACAAGGCTGACAGGATTTTGACAGCACTGCATTTTCCAAGTAGAATTGAGTCTACATTTCCCCAAACGAGTTCTAAACTGCATTTCTTGTTTTTATATCAAAATATACCACGGGGGTTTTATGGTTTATTAACAACATACTCTACAACTGTTTAGTGCAAGCCTCCCCAAACACCTTACACACACACACTTGCAGTACTTCGAGAAAGACAAACAGCCTTCGATTCAGTCAGTTGCTGGCTAAGTGTGTCACATTAAACAGCAAACCCCAGCTTTTCTAAGCATCAAAGGAAGCAGCTATGTGCCTGGAAGAGGCTCCTTTGCTCTTCCCAGCTATCTGGCTGTTGCGATTTTGCAGTGAATTGACTCTGTTCACATATTTTAAGCTAGCAGCAATAATCAAAGTGATGTTCTACAGAGGCAGCACATGTGTAAAGCTTCACACAGCTTCATGTATTAACCCAGCAACCGAAGTCAGTTCTGGTGTAAAGGGTACAAGTGCACCATACTTTTTGTAACTCTATTTGTTTATTCCAGCATTCAGCTCCCCTTTTCCACTGAAGGTCTCTATGAGGGAATTACATCAACCCCAGCACCTATGAAGTAACAGCAAGAGGAATTCATCACTTCCAAGCTCACCTAGAGCTTTTCTCCACAGCGATGCAGTGCCAGCATCAGCTTTATTTTAATTGTGATTCACTGTGTTCAGGACAACTGCTCCGAGACAAAACTGAGCAATCCCTCGGTCAAGAAAGTGCTTCCTGTGCTGCTTTACGCCGGTGTAATCCCGGGAGAAGACATCCAATATCAGAGCTAGAGGGTCCCGAGCAGGTCCTAGATCCTCGCTTCCCAAAACCAGCCTGCAGCTCACCGTCTGAGCTGGATGCCACCCGTAGTTTCACCACAGCGCCTCCAGCAAACACACGTGGCGACAGCCACCTACCCCATGCGTTTCACGGTGCAAATCCACAGGGACTGTGGCCACCCAAGGGCCATACTTTCCCACTCCCCGCAACTTCCCCGCCTCTCTGCGCCTCGGAGCGGACTGGCGACACCCTCGGCCGAGAGCAAAAAGCGGCCGCAAACCACGCGGCGCCCGCGGCCTCCCCGCGGCGGGGCTGCCAACGCATTGCGCTGCCTCGGCAGGCACGGACGGGGTTCGAACCCGCGATCTTCGGTTTACGAGACCGACGCCTTACCACTTGGCCACCGCGCCTGACGGGCTAGCTGCACCCCCGCGCCGCCAGTGGAAGCCAGCAAACCGCCCGCCGGCCCGGGGACCTGCCGCCGGCGGCACCGGCCGAGCCCCGCCGCGCCGAGCTGTTCCCCGCAGCCCCGCCCGCTTCGCGGGGGCTGCTCCAGGAACGTGCAGGGCGGGGCACCAGGAACAGGCGGGACTGGCCCCGCGGAACCTGGAGCGCGGGTTGGTGGTGCGTGCGCCATCCGGGGCCGAGGACGGGCGGCTGGGCCCTTCCCCGGTCGAGCGAGGTCCCTCGGACACCTTTTTCTACTGAAGCCACCAGGGCAGCGTCCCCCGCGCCGAGGCCCTCGTCGGGGCTCGGCAGCATCAGCGCTGCCCAAACAGCCCCTCAGATGGTGGGTGAGCAGCGGGTTTGACTCTCCTGGCCGACAGCTGCTGACCTTTCTCACGACGGTAACGCCGTGCATCGCTACCGAAACACGGAGTTGCCGCAGGAGACAAACAGGAAAGTTCGCATGAGAAATGCCAATGCTGAGCTCACACCTTAAGCCCTGCCGCTCTCCAGGGCCCGGAATCTGCTAAAGGGAATGGTCCCGCCCCGTCTCCCTGTTTGCGGGGAGGGAGGGTCGCTCCCGGAGCAGGAACGGTGGGAACAAGTCCTGCTCGCAGCACCGCGACCTGGTTCAACGCAGCTCCTGGCCCTGGCACGCTGCTCCCATTTCTCTTCCTGTGCCAAGCAAGAGCGTTTCCACCCCTTCCCTTGGGATAGTATCAGGCGGGTTTGTGTCAGGAACTATTTCCTCTTTACTTCAATCCCATTATTGTCTGTTTACATGGTAAAATCATACTGGCATAAATCATAAACACAATACTACATTATTAATATTTCCTCCTTTGGGTTTCCAGCTACCAAATATTTAGTCTTATGGCTAATACTTGGTTAAGACCCAAGAAATGAATCAGCTCTCATTTTTATCACCACTAGCTGTTGGGCAGGAGGGAAGAATGTGAAGGATGTGGTTTGGAACCATTATTTGGCTCCACACTGAAATTTCTGGTTTCCAGTTTTCAACTATTGCTGGGCAGTAGAAAGTAAGGTGGTTTGGGGCTTACACACACCTTCTGAAAAACCCAACCCAAAAAGAAATTAAAACAATCCAAGCCCAGTTAGAACTGCCTGCCTGACAGAACATAATCCCTCCCTGTACTTTATACCTTCTGTCCAGGCACAGGGCCTGTTTAACCAGATCCCAGTTACACAACCTTCATTACAAGAGCACACACTGCATCTGCAATGTGCTCCTTCCACAAATCAATGAAACACGTGGGGGACGGATGACCAGCTCATTCCAAAGAGGAACAGTTGCTTTCCAAAGGGTAAGTCCCATTTTTAGGTATTAACACTTCCAAGCCACTCTCTGATGCTAAAAGCTTTACTCTTGATGCCCTGATTCATTGGGAAGCAGCACCCCAGCCATGCCATGGCAGTGCTCCTCCTCCCTCCCTTAGCTCTGGCATCCTGGATGTGAAGAGGCTGGTCATTCTCTGCTAGGAGAAAGATTTGCTGCAACCAGCCACTACCCCTGATGGGAGGCTTTGGGGCTGCACCTTTAACCCACAGTTAGGCAGTAATTCAATAAATAAGTGCTGCTGCTCTTCAAGGCACCCCCCTCAAACATACTCTTCTGCTTTGCCCAGCCAGGGCTTGGGTCCTCAGGCCATGGTTTGAACAAGGAGGCTGAAAGACAGGCTTGGTCCAGGGTTATCTCTCTGTCACACAGGAGAAGTGCTCAGGCAGAGCAGAGGATGGCAGAACGGCTCAGACAGCCCTACCCTATGACCCTTCAAGTTTTAAGTAATAGCCTGTGCACAAAAAGAAAAGCCACACAGTAAACATAAGACTGCATGACATAAACCACAACCTGATGTGCTACAGTACAGCAGGGACACAGAGAGCACAGACCTTCAGTAGCTACAGCCCTTGGTGCCACAGCTCAACTCTTCTTTCTTTTCACCAACAGCCTGTGCCGTACTTGTAAACCTTACGTTACAACATTATTGCATCAAAATATTAATGACCCTGTCTGTTCATCACTCTAAGGACACAGATCTCAATGTGGGGGAACAGTGGTTTTAATGAACATGCCAGAAGACATGCTTACACATGATCACTGCAAAGCAGTTTTAAAGTCACCATTAACCCACATAGTTAAGATTACATTTGGGACAATCTTTAATTTACTAGTCACATGCTCTAACCCCTTTTGTGTGTCCAAAAAGCAGCTGGCTCCAAGGACATAACTTACCCCAAGTTATGCAAGCTGGGAGAGTCCCTTCATCATTACGTGGGTCAAAAGACATTTAGAGTGGAGTGATACATCCCAGACTCCTGTCTGCCATCACAGAGCTGGCAAAAATGCTGTCACGTGGGCCATCAAGAACAGCAAAGGGAGCAGAGGAAAGCATCGAAGTCCCAGCTTTGAGACTGCTATGCTGAACTGAATATGCTAAGCCAACACAAGGAGATCAGAACCTGCTGCCAACTCATGCAGTGCTCACATCAGATGCATTTCCTCTTTGCAACCACTTTTCTTGCCACCATCCAAGTATTCAGTAGTCACTGCTCCTGAAATCTATTTCTTGCTCTGCTACTGCCTCATTTAACCTTTGTCTAACTTCAAACCCTCTTTCCTTTCTTGTCCTATCCCCCCCAATAACAATCACCTCCTAGGGAGTTCTAAGCTTTAATTCCTGGTTGCAAAATGACCCAGGGGTCATGGCTTTCCCCAGTCTAATAGGAACAACATCATTTGTTAGAAACTACTACAAACTCGGTGAGGTACATAGTGATGCATTCCTATCCTCAGAGAAATAGTTATTTTACTTTCCCAGTGTGTCTTGCATACCAGTGAGTAACTACTCTAGAAGTAGGTCAGTAGTACAGCGTGCTGGCTTGAACTGCTGAGATTTGGGAACAAAACTGCTCCTGGGATCTTGGGTGAAGTGGTTTAGCATACACAGTGGGGAATTTTCCTTGAGCCTGATGTTATGAATATCCAACAGCTCATTGCCATGAGGAATTTGGGCATGGAGAAGACTGAGACAGTAACACACAGGTAAGTTGCTCTATGGTTTACTCATACACTGGTTTTGCTCCAATTCCCCAAATATCTCCACTCTGGGGAGAAAAGCTACTCAGCAACCCCATGGGATGATAATGTAAAACACCTGTACCAGGATCAGAAAACACTGACAGCCAAATCAAAGCAGTTTGCACACTGTGGTCACTTGAAGATCACTATAATGCTTTTTAAAAGAAAGCATTGGCCCTGCAATGTGAACTGCTCAGTGAAGTTTTTTAAGAACATTTCCTTCCCCTTCCTCTCTTGCTTCCAGCCCAGCTGGGAGCAGAGAATTTGCCACACACATAGAGGCCTGGTTCATTAGCTTTACATCGTTCACCATCAATCAGACAGGTGCAGGTTTTCTCCCCACATCAAGGGTGCAAGTGATAACCTGGTGAAATGGGCTGGGAGCAGTAGCTTTTCAGGAGTTTAAAGCCACTAAATCCCACTGTAGAAGCACGGCCATGAGCTACGTGGCCATGCCAGTGAGGGCTTTGGTGGCATTTCCATGCTAACCCGAATGGCTTCCCTCTGACCTGCTGCTTGGGCAGGGAGGCCAGGGGCAGCCAGCTGCACAGGGCTGCTTGCTTGGCTGCCTCCCCCAGGAGTCTCCCCAGCACACCACAGAAAGGCACCATCTTTCCTGGCACGAAACACCCCACGTCTCCACAGCTGACTGTGGCTGCCTCTCTTCAGCAGCATTTCCACAGAATAACAGACCCCATTTTTCGGTGTCAGTGCCCACAGACACCAGCGCTGGCCCCGGCCGCCCCCCGGTGCCTGTGCCCATGGCGCCCTCCCCTCGCTCCACACCACAGGCTCTTGCAAAAAGCAGCCTGGCACCTGAGCAGCTACTCGCTTACCAGCCTGTTACTTTACTCTAAAATGACGGCCAGAGAACAGACCAGCAGGTCTGGCAGCTCAAAGAGAAGAAGATAACAAAAATTTACCTCAGAATGCTGGTCGGGGGCGGGGGGGGGGACACACACGGAGCCGCAGGCACCGCTGTGTCCTCTGCCTTCCCGCCTCACATACAGCCTGGCCCAATGGTGACTTGGCGAGTTCTGCCCGAGCCTGCACCAGGCCCAGGGGCTCCTTCTGTCTCCACTGCTTCCTGGGTGATGAGTCCCAGATGCCAGTGCTGCCCAAAGGCTCTCAGCACTGTCCTGGCCCCTCACAATCAACCTTTGCTGGGAGCACAGCCGGGAGCTGTGGCCGCTCCTTAGGGCTTAGCAACGTGCAGGGCACCGCTGGGCCACCCAGGGCAGAGCTTCCCCTCGGGCTTCTCAGGTGTGCAGAAGGAAGCAGCTGTTTTTAATTGAGCTGTAAACCCCCTCTCTCCAGCGTCCTGGGGTGGTCAATGCTGGCCATACGAGGCCAGACCACGCACCCGTGCCAGACCACCCTAAGGAGGTGGCTGCAGGCAGGGCTCTCCCCACAGCAGCTCACTGCTTCCAGGGACAGGATCCGGAGCCCCGGCTCGTCAGCCGCACTAACGAATTCTGTTTCAATCACATTAACAAGCTGGCTCCAAATCCTGCAAACAGCTCCCAGCTGGAGCTCCATTAGCTGTGGGTGGGGAGA
Source organism: Melanerpes formicivorus (assembly GCF_026170545.1). Classification (NCBI taxonomy): domain Eukaryota; kingdom Metazoa; phylum Chordata; class Aves; order Piciformes; family Picidae; genus Melanerpes; species Melanerpes formicivorus. Next base: position 3,046,794 of record NW_027142373.1, on the reverse strand, counting down.
TTAACGGGCTGGACCTGTGAGGCTTCGGCATTGGGTATCCACCCAATTCTTGGGAATTGAGCACAGCTGTGGCTGTCAGACAGCGCCTGTGCCGGGACCGTCACTCCCTGGTGGCATTCCTGTACCTCAGCCCAAGCTGATGAAGCTGGCACTTGGGCAGGTGAGAGCAGAACCCATCAAGTACAGAAGGAGAGGTGGGTACCACGCTGTGAGCAGGGATGCAGGTGAGGAGGGACATTCAATCAGTCACCCACTACAGACAAGTTTTTAGTCATGCAGGGAGAGCAAATAATTTATTTACATATCTGATTGTACATTACAGCTACCTGAAAGGATCCACAACAGCAAGGACAGCTTTATTGTCCCCAGAAAGTGTTTCAAGAAAATACAGAGAAAACAGTGTAATGGCACATTGCAGTAGCACTGACAGCACTTCAATGGTGGTGTAAATCACAAAATGAGAGTAAAAATACTGATATGCCACTTTGGCTGGCTGCTTTTCTCAGTTGTTTGTTTGTGTGTTGTTTGGGTTTTTTTAAGTAACAATAGAGCAAGTGGACTTTGCTCATCTTCATACCAAGCAGCCTTTGCAGTAAGAAATAAAACCACCCCCTTGCTTCTAAGGCAGCTTTACAATGTCAGGTGGGTGCCAAATTCAGTTTAAAAAATGCTCTTTGCTGAGAATGGAACATATTATTGCATGGATCACATTTTGTATTTTGGGAGTTTTAGGGGATATTGATGATTTCTTTCATGTGATTTAGCACAATTTGCAATCCCTCTCTGTTCAGGGGCCCGATGAGTGGGTATTGATAAATCACGAGGCGTGAGAGAGGGAACAGTTCAAGCATCTCACCAGATGAGGGGGTCAACACTTAAGGAATGAAAGCACCAGATCAGGAAGAGGTTGGTGGGAGGGAAGGGACACTTGTAGGACCAAGTTACAGATGGCCCAGTCTCATGACACATCTATTCAGCTTCCCAAATACTCCAGGAGATGCTGTGCTGCAGACCCCAAGGTAAGAAACTTATTCAGCATTTGCCAAAACAGCAAAAGTGAGATGCTCAATTTCTCACATCTGCAAGGGGAAGGTCTCCAGTCACGCAGATCCAGAACCTGTCCTTAGGAAAAGCTGCCACAGAAGCCAGGGAGTGAAGAGAAGTGATCTAAAGCATTTTACCCTAAGAGTCCATGAGCTGGTAATGCTATTTCCATTTCAATGGGCAAAGTCAATCACTTGCCAACACCACAAAAATAATCCCAGAACTGAAGTGAACTTGAAATGGGCAACGTTTTAAAATTAGATTTTGGTCTGGTGTCCATTTCAAGTATCAAAAGAAGCAAACTGGCTTCAGTGTGAACAAAAACTACAATCACCAAGTCAGGACTGTAACATTTAGTTGAGTGTTTTATTATTTTGAAATAAGTGAAACCAACAAGTGGATAGAATTGGTCTTGTAAGGACACTAGAGCAATAAACCCGGGGAGCGTGTGTGTGACGTCACCATACAAAAGAGAGCAGCCCTCTGACACAACACTTCTAAAAGGAGACAAAGAACTGCTAATTTTGCTACATAATTCAGACCATGCCCTAGTGCTTCTAAAAAAACCTGTACAAAATGAGGATTTCTTTTTTACATCTTGGAGGCACATGAATACAAATCTGATCTATTTTATATATACACATGTACATTACACGAGAACCAGGAAGATCCAACCAAGAAAGTGGGATAGAAAAAGTGCCCAAAAGAGGAGATTAAACGTGACAATAAAACGTATCCTCGCAACAGAGAAAGGCACAAGTACTAAAATATGGAACCATGCAGGAAAATGTTTAGTACAGTCTGTGCAACAAAGCAAAACAAATGGCTCCCACACCCCCCTGTACAGTTAATTCTCTGATAGCTCAGTATTTAAACATACTGTCAGTGCAACATTTACTGCCCTGTAGCGTGCTGGAGTGTTCCCTTTCTGACCTCCTTTCTCCAAACTCAGAATAATTTAGCTATGGATAAGGTGCTCCACAAAACAGGGCAAATTCTGGGTGGTGCAAGATCACTGCTCTGGGTGGATGAGCAGCTGCAGCCCTCCTGCACCCCTCACTCTCTGTGCAGTCAATGTGTTCCTGACAGAGCAATCACCTGGGTGCCCCTTGCCAGGGCACTGTGGTGTAGCAGGGGTTTGGCAGGGTGAATGTCACTGCTGAGAACAGCGACATGAAAGTGGTACAGCTGTGACACCTGGGCTGTCAGCTAGCACCTACCTCAAACAGAAACACCAATTCTATGGGCAGGTGTCCAGACTGTACCACACAAGTCTGTGTTTGTTATGGTATGTTTTCATTAGATGTAAAGTGTTAGTAAAAAGTAACCTCTCTCTAATCACTTTTGAACACCTGGTACTGCTCTCAGTTGTACAAGACTTTGAGACTTAAGCCAGAAAGCTGAAACCCCAAAGTCTAAGGAGCACAAGGTAGCTCTGTCAGCTGGCTCCACACTGTGGCAAGCCATGGTACAGAGACCCTGGCTGCAGATGTTTCTCTTACCAAGCTGCTGTCCTTACCTGCAAGGTTCTCTTGGTATGCTAAGCTAGGAGGGCTGTGCCTTGTAAACAGTGTGCAAGGAGAGCATGCAATGGGACCAGCTACACAGGAGCAAGGGAAAACTCACAGGGATGTGCCAATGATCCCTTACCTGGATTGACTTCAGGCTTACTCACCCCATGTGCTAACATGTCATGAGAATCAGCTTCATTTTGTCACATAGATGGGATATAACTTGTCTTCAGGACCACAAAAAAGGCAGGTGAAAAATTCCTTAAAAATAGCTGGGATGGTCACAGCTTGTCACTGCTGCACTTCAAAACCTGACCAATTCCCAAACAGCTCTGACTTTAATAGAAGTAACTCAAAAGGTGCCTCTCTGGGTGTCACTGTAGTGTTGAATCAGCACCACACTCCAAAACCATAACTAGGCAGCAGCAGTGACTGATGTCTGGAGGGAAGCAGCCAATATCAGGAAAACTCCTGAGAGAGAACATTTCAGGTGATGTTTATAAAGAGGTATTTTTTTCTGCAGTAGCTTGTGTGTGGGGTTAGCCTGATGGAGGACTGAATAGGCTTTAGGCTATTAAAACTTTGAAGCTAAAAAGCTGTTTTTACTTAAAAATATTTAGGGGGAAACATTCAGTCATCAGACTGACCTGCAACAGTGTCATTCATATTTAAATACACTTCAGGAGAGAAGAGTTACTTACCAAAATCAGGCAGCTCCAGCAGCAGGGCTCCTGCCTCAGACAGCCCCGCTAGTCACAGCAGTTAGTAGCATCCACTTGCCACCCTGAGACACTTTCCTGGGGTCTATAAGCAGCACAAATTCCTTTCACAACCCACAGACAGCACCCCACAGGGGTAATGCCATCACTAAGTGCAGGTGAAGAGTCCTGTGGGCAGGGAGCTGTAGGTAGCACCAAGATGGCTTAACTGCTCCTCTCTTACCTTCCGAGTGGCACATACAGAAACAGCAGCAGGTGGGAAAGGTGCACGTGTGGGGTGTCCAGGGTGTTCCACCTGCTTCTCCACAATCAGAAGCTGCTGCAACTTAGCACAGGACATTTAACACCATCCCCAGGTGGCAAGGGGGGGAATCTTGCAATCCCTTTCTCCAAGTTACCCTAGAGCCTCAGGAAACCAGCTCTGAGACATCACTGTCTGAACACAGCTATGCCATCCCTCCCACAGCACTCCAGTCCTCCAGACTCTGTGCGCTGGCTGTCATGTCCCATTGTTACTTCTCTAGTCCCTTTCTAGTCACTTTCCACCTGCCTAATGCAGATACATAGAAACCAGTTTTATTTTCTTGCCTTCAAGAACGCTTCAGTACTTTCCCCCTTCCCATCACTCCAGTAACACATCACTGAAGGCAAGAGTACAGAGACTGCAGAAAAATATATATATATATTTACATCCATAGTTGAATACATGGTTTATGTATTCAAATGCAAGAAAAATGCACCACATATACACACCAAGATACATCAAGAGAATACTAGGGGCAAGACACTGCCAACAGCAAGAAATACACAGAAAAGCACAGTCATTGCTACTGCAACATCCTTCTGGGGAGTGTGTTCAATAGAGGAACCATCTCTGCACTGGGGAAAGCCAGCTACCTGGGCCTCTTTTTCTGTGCCAATTGGTGTGAATTAAAAGTGTGAAATATTTACTTTTACAAAAAAAAAGCATGGAATTTTTTTTTTAAAGCATTCCACTATCCAAAGAACTCCACAAGCTCCTTCCCTAAGCTACATTATTAGTTAAAAAGACCCTAGCCCTACAGCACACAGATGCAGCTCAGGAGAGCACAGGCACATGTTGAAGTCCATCCTTATTTAAGGCAGCATTTCAGCACAGACTCAACTTTAAAGCTCATGTTCTGTCCCACTGACTCCTGTGAGCAGCCACAGCACATGGTGAAAGCTAAGCACCTGCATAAGTGCCCACCTCAGTCAGAATGTGTTCCCTGGGCAGAACCTTAGATATGCATGGGTGTAGTGGCAACTTCTGCAAGACCAAGCTCTTTGTATTGCCTGACAGGTAGAGTCTCTCCACAGCAGACTTCTCTTCAGTGTCAGGACCCAGCTGGTCCTCTCCACAGCTTGCCCACAAAATGTCACTCTCAAAAGAGTGCAGTGTGTCTGGGGAGGAAAGGCAACTCAACCCATGCTTTCAAGGGCTGGTCCTCCTCCCTCTGAAGTGAACTACTTCATGCAATTCTTCTAGTTTGGTTTTTTGGTTGGGTTTTAGTTTTTGTGATTTTTTTAATTAATTTATTTTTAATAACAATTGTAATGTGGTCCTTCAGTGAAATCCTTAAAACTAAGGGTGAGGGGAAGGGGCAGGATCCCAGAACTCATCTTAATGGCCACAATAAACCCCTGAAAATAGGGGAACAGATTTGAAAAGTTTCTTAGCCTCAATGCTACCAGGACCCTGGCATAAAAACTGGACATGCACACACACACATACACACTACAGAGCAGGCTGGCTCAGAGCATCCCAGAGCAGGCTCCAAAGTGATCTCACATAACAAGCACTTTGTACTGACAGTAGCAAACAAGTGGATGGTGATTCTCCACAAATAGCAACAATTCTGCAACATCTTCCTCTTCTTCCCTTTTAATTTGTGTCTTTCCTTTTCTCCAAAGTTTGGCTTTTTTCTTTCCTCTTTTTTTTTTTAACCCTACATGTGGTTTAAGCACTAAAGCTAAATCAAACAGGAAATTGCACAGTCAGCACCAGTCAGGAACTGAACCTGGGGATGTTAATTGGTTTGTGGCACCCAAATTCCTGGAAGAACAAAAGAACAATTCCTGCTCCTGAAGTTAGGGCCACATCCACATGTTTCCATTGTCTTTTTTTCACCTTTACAACTAGAGGTAGAGTCATTTTGTCCAGTATCTAAAAGAGCATGATCCAGTTCTATTGTTATTACATTAATATACACAATTCATCTTATCACAGGTATTGAAAGTGCATGGAGGAAAACAAAGTCGTCTACCCAAGCCAATCCAAGGACAACCAACAGTGTACCAAACGTCATAGAAACACAGCCATGCCCACACTCACACCTAGTGTGTATGTGTATAGTTATAGCTTCAGTTACAGTATCAGAGTGGTGTTTAGATCCAGTGGCATGTGCAGAAATGTCAGGCAGTTGCTGCTTTTCCTTCTCGCATTCTCCTCAGTTCTTTATTTCCAAGATAGAAGGGTTGTGGTCTAGGATTGCCAAAATGATCTTGTCCATGTACTGTCGCAATCTGTAATTGATCTCTTCCTGTTCTTTAAGGGCTTCCATGAGCTGAAACACAACATTTGGAAGTTATTCTTGAATGATTCTCACTGGTTTATACAGCAGCAGGAAATTCAAACAGGTGAGAGAGTAGCATCTGCTCAGGATCACCAGGTCCCCTTTTTCATGGGTATTCTACCTCCAGCTCCTGCCTGTATCTGCTTCAGAAGCAATCTCTGTGTTAGAGATGTTTACTGTTAAGGGAGGTAGTGAACAGTCATCACCTAAGACCTTTTGTAGGTTATTTGAAACATTCCCTATCTACCACATCAATCCACTCAGCATCCAAACCATGGATGAGATGCTCCATCTCAGGGCAACAGCTTCCCAATACTGAATGTGAAATCTAAATTACTTGGCATGAAAAGCTGCTGCGCGGAACAAGGATTTTGCTGGTTCCTACTGGACCACTATGGGCTGCTCCTCGACCATGTTCATTTTCATTAGCCTTTGTAAGTCCCACCTGAATCTGCAGTTTCTTGCCTTCATTTTGATTTTACAGGAAAAATGGCACAAGGCCAAAGTTTCTGCAGGTCTGTGAGGATTAATAAACCTGGGCCACAGTTGTAAGGGAGACACTTTCCTCCTATTAGAGAGGGAGTGTTTACATGAGCCAGAGTCATGAGATTCAGAAGGAGAAATAAAGACTTTTCTTGACAATAGCAAAAGCCCAATTTGCTTTTACCTAATTAGAGCTCAACAATTAAAAGCCTTTATTCACAGTGCTCTGATTCAGCAAGAAACTCAAGTATGCACTTCAAGGGACTGCCCAGGAGCCAACAGGGTCATTCAAGCACAGACTGGATAAAAACATGTGTCTCAGGACTCCTCTTGAAGAAGAAATGAAAGCTCTGTCCAGAAGAAATAAAGCATAAAGGCAAACAATTCCTTTTAATCTCCTTCATCACTAACCTGCCTTTTTCCCTGGGAGTTCTTGCACATATCCATTGGCCTGATCTTGGGATGTGGCCTGGAGCTTAAAGGAAGCTAAACCAGCTTGAGTCAGCCCCATAATGGGGTCTCCTGTAATATCTCCCAAAGCATTACCAGGTTATTACTTGCACACTACCTACTTTCTCCAAGAACCCAGCTCTGCTATAGGGAATACACAGCTCAAATTTAGATCCAAGAGAGAGCTCATTACTGAAGTAACTAAGGACTAAATCTGGAACAGAAAGGCAAAATTTCAGTAACTAGTTCTGGTAATTTCTAGATGAAATTAATGTCATATCACCATGAGACCCTAGAAGATGGAAGTTAAAATTAATCCACTGTAGAACAGTTCACTGAGATTCTAACAATTCCAACCTTGTTGAGAAAGACATAAGGAAGAGTTATATTAAAAGGAGCATCCAAAACTACTGTTAGATTTAAAGCAATCTTCTAACACTCCTGAACTCCCAGCAAAGCAGATTTTTCTGTTCTTCATTTGTCAGCTTCAGATAATTCAACCTTAGCAGTTAATTACATGGGAAAATGCTTATTTTTGGATGTAGTACTTGATTTTAAAAGCACATTACCTCATCTCTTGATGCAGAATCAATTTCAGCAGCCAGTGACTGGGCTTTTGTTTGCGTTGCAAAGAGATTTTTAGCTTCATAGAGACTAAGACTTAAAATCTGTCCATTAAGATCATCATTTTGGTCACGAAGTTTCTGATTCTCCTATTTAAGGACAAAAAGACATTGCTTTTAACTTCTTCCTACAAGGGTTCATTACATTATAAATGGCTTCTTAAAATCACAGGTAGCTTGGATGACATAGGGTAAGGCTGCAAGCTAACAGCAACTCTTAGCCACCAGTGACAAGCCCTCCCTGCCTGAGCCAGGCATTTCCCACGTGCACAATTAATGCTGCCTGTGCCAAGAAATCCCAGCCAGATGCAACACGGGGGTCTTGTGCTTGTGAGAAGCACAAGTCTCAAGGCAGTGGTGCTAGGGGTCGCAGCTAGAGGCATTCTCCAGAGCCTGTACATTTCATGGGGACCAAGAGGCCCGTCCCTGCTCACCTGTTTCAGACGTTTTATTTCATGCTCCATCTCCACCTCTCTGGTCTTGGCGTTGAACTCGCTCAGGCTGGATGAAGAGCTCCTCCCACGCCCTGGACGCTCACACTCCAGCTTGTAGAGCTGCAGGTGCTCCAGCTCCTTCCGCAAGTCTTCAATGAGCTGTGGGCATGCAAGCAGGCCATGTCTCTTCAGCCCTGCACCACCAGCCCTCCCTGGCAGCGGCTGTGCTGCACCTCTGTCCTCTGCCAGCAGCACCCGGTGAGCCTGGCTGAGGTTGGACAGTCCTACAGTACAGCCCCTGGCTCCTCCATGGAAGCACAGGTCACTGCAGAGCTGGAAGTGGCTCTGATCTCTAAGCTTCATGTCTGAGAGGCATAATTCCCCTTGCAAACATTGTAAGGGAATGTTAGGGCTGCAGGTTCTCAAAAAGCTGTAAACCCTGTGGGTCAGGGAGTGCCACTGCAGCATTCATCACCCTGTGGGTACTCCTCCCATAGAAACACAACCCAGTCACACGTTCAGTGGATGGTGTATTTTCAGTGTTCATCCTGCCCACCCTTTTTCAGATGGGCTCCTATGCAGATGAGATGCAACTGCTTGGTCTCACATCCCTCTTCACACCCACCTCCTGTGTGGCTTCCCTCTCCTTGTTGAATTCCAGTCTGTTCTGCCTCAGCTTGTCCATCATTCTCTTGTACAGATCCATCTCGTCCTTCAGCCTCAGGCTGGTGTCTTCCAACCTGTCTGACATGCGTTGCCTCTCCTGGAACAAAGGGAGAGCTTCAGAGCCAGCCTGCAAGTGCAGGGGTCACCTCCAGTTTTACAACCCAAATCTACAGATGCAGCTGGCCATAAGCTGGTGCCTGTCTTGGGGCATTCCTGCCACCAAAGGTGACCAATGTTCCAGTTCCATCAATGGTCTTGCTTAGGGAAGCCAAACTATAGGAGCTGGATCAATCACTAGACAAGTTTGCTCTTACACCAGCGCAGCTGCTGTGAAATTTCTCAGGAGTTGTTACCTCATCTAATCTCTCTGTCTGTGACTTCAGTCGTGTGACAGTGCATTTCAGCTCCCCATTTTCTTCTTCCAGTTGCTGAACCCTGTGTCAATAACAAAAATCTTACAGCAAATGCCTTTTCAAGCATGCAGTCATGCAAAATAGCATGCCCCAAAAAGCCATTTCACTTGCATTTGATAAAAGACTGAACAAGAAAATCTTTCTAATCTTAGCATTTTTAATCATAAGCTGTTGGCTGCTCCTCTGCTTGTTTCTAGGGCCAAAAATCCTACACAGACCCTCAGACTCTTATGCATCTAACAACAGGTATCTAAAAAGAAATAAGTAGGAAAAAACAAGCAGACAGAAGTGTTTGGTACAGCCGGTCACCATCCCCTCCTTGAATCCATGCCAGATATCCAGCTAAGCCATCTACGTGTACCATGTGGATGAAAGCATTAATGTAAAGCATCCTCCAAGCTTTTGGGTATTAGACATGCAACTGCACAGCTACTCTGTAGAGCTACTAACCTGGAACCATCTGTGCACTGCCTGGTTGAGAACAGCCTACCCTGACATGCTAGATAAAAATGGAAAAGAGCAACTATTCTGTTCAGGGTGGCACCAAGATGTTTGTTACCTTGTATTTAGCAGTTCGATTTCGGTGCCTTTCTCTTTTTCATACTTGCTGTATGCTTCCCTGTGTCTCTTTATCTCTTCTTCCAGGGTCTGTTCTGCTGATGTTTCTTGGTCTTTCAATAGTTCTTCTAGCTCATGAACTCTAAGGAAACCAGATCTCATTTCAGTAACAGCTTCATAAACACTCCAGAAGAAGTGTGCAACTTCATTGCTTTTCCCTTCCATCCCTATTCCTTTATTCCATTTTATTTCACCATCTCTCTCGGCATTTAACTTCTCCCAGTATCTCTCTCGGCATTTAATCTTCCCAATAAGTATAGAATTAAGTAATATCAGTTCATCTATTATTCTTATATTCTCAGTCTCAAGAAGTGGGGACAATGACCCAGCCTTCTGCTCTTGCTGCGTCCAAGAAAACAAACAGTGGCAACTTGTAACCTTAGAGCTGGCTCTGTACAAGTCAGTTACATCTCTGTGCTAAGGAACTTGCCTGGAAGGTCCCTGCCTGCTGAAAATTCAGCCCTGCTCCACTTGGACTTCTCAGACTAGGCCTTATCTTAGCAGCATTAAGCAAAAAGCTTGGCCATATTTTTCAGGCAAAGATGTTCCCTCTCTGAAGCTTTGTCCTGGCTTTGCTCTGACACAATAAAGAGAACTGTCTGCATGCTTGGTTACCTGTGAACCAGCTGAGTGTTCTCTTGTTTCAGCTTGCTCTTTAGGTCACCATTTGTCACGCTGTCATTCTCCAGTTCTGTCACCTTTTTTTCTAAGTATGTTACCTGGAAGGGGAGGTGGAAAAGAATCAAGTTAGAATCTCTCTTCATACAGTTTTTCACTGTTTCCTGTTGGAATTTACCCTTTTCAAAGGGGACACACTTCCCTGCAAAGCCAGCAGGAAAATTAAGCTCTGAAATTCTAACTGTGAGCAAGAGAGCTTTGCCAAGTGATGCATGCTGCAGGATTTTATTGGGTACATTAACTGCAGCACACAGCTTCTCACCTTTTCAGTTATATCATTATCACAGGAGTCTATACTGTCTCTGAACAGGTCTTCTGTGCTGCCATTACTGCTGCTGAAGTTACTGTTGTGGAAGAGTTGTCTGAAAGATCAGAAGGATAATTAATTTGCTTGATGAGGATGGAGGAGAAAGAGGGTAGTGTCTTTCAGCCTGGTTCTGTACTTTGAATATCCAGAGCTAAAATCCATGCAGTCCTTTCAGTGACAAGCAGTTGTAAAACTGCTTAAACACAAGCCTCACAAGAGCCTGGCAGCTAAATGAAGTCATACTGAGCACAATCAATGATATTAGTTCTAGGGTGTGAGCTCTTTGTTGCTTTTGATAGGATCTTCCACCAGCCCAGGGCTGGTTCATTCAAAGGAAGATCTCAATTCTCTACATCCCTTTTAAAGTGATGATCCTGTTTTCCTTTGCATTTTAGCAACAAGGACAAGAAGACCCACATTCTGAGGGTGAAAACAGCACTAGCTGGACTGATGGATTACAGTATAAAGGAAGGAAGTTGGCAGGCAAGGAAGCAACTCTCTATGTTCTCAGCAGAGCTCTCCAGTCCAGGGGCCTGCTCCAAGCAGTGGCTTCTATACTCTGTAATATTCCTACTCAAATACAGGCCCATTCCCCTGAAAACTTGGCTTGGCACCTTTTTGCTTTCCAAAACTTAGTCTTTCCCTCTCCCCCCATCCTCAGTCTTTCCCTCTCCCCCCATCCTCACTTAGGGAATTTTTACAGCTGATTCCAGGTGTATTCACAAAAAACTCGAAGACTCTTACCTCCCAAAAGCCGTGCTTGATATTTTCCTGTTAGGGCTACATGGATATAGAAGGAATGATACAAGAATTAAAGACTTATTTGAGCAGTGTTGGATTCAATCTCAAGTTAAACTCCAGCTGAAATGCACAGCAAAACATACTATTGACATTTTTAGTGAAGTAAAAATGTGACTGAGTCAAAAGCTGCAGTTCCCAACAACATGAAGGTGAGTGGAACCACAAAGTACTGTGATTATTAATAAGTCAATTTTCCAATACTGTTAAATTTAGCAGAGACTTGTCAGTGTGAATCAGAGTGAAACTAACATTAGGAAGAGCACAAAGGGACACTGAGTTAGTGATGGATCCCCAGCTTCTAGATGATTTATAGACAGTTAGCTTGTCCTTCCCCACACAGTTCCCAGTTCAGCACAGGAACTGCAGAACTGCGATGCTTTCCCTTTCCACAGCTCCCTTTTGCAGCCAGACTAATGCTATCTAAATGAAAGACCAGCACTAGAACCAACCCAAAACATGCAGCTGCAGCTCTCACTGAGAGGATGTCACATCTCTCTGTGCACACGGACACACAGCTCTGTCTGGGCATTGCTTTCTTTCAGCCTCCATCATAAAGGCACCAAAGCCCTGGCTGGTCACAGGCTGGGAGTTAGCAGACTCCTTGCTAGGACAGGACATTGTTAGGATCAAGTCCTGCTGTGTCATCAAGACAAGACCAAGCACAGTGCGCTCTGTGCCAAGGACTAAGCAGCCAGGCAGGATTTACCTTCAGTTTCTAGGGGGAGCTAGCAGCCCACCAAACAATTTCCTTCCAAACCCCTAGAAGATTGTTTGAAGCACTGGATCCTTTCCAAGTGCTCAGCACACTTTGGAAGTGGATGGAGTGGCAGAGATAGAAATGTAAGGAAAAAGCTGAAACTGAAAAGAACCCCAAACGTAACTCTTGCCATGGTGTTCATCATTTTCTCCAGTTCCCCTGAGGACAGAAAAAATCCACCAGGAAAGAAGTAACTCTGCTGACCAATAGCTTCAGGAGGTGTGTATAAGTTACATGCATTAGCTAAGGAACTGCCAGATCACTTCCCTCCCATCAGGAGAGAACAGCAGCTAACTGTAGATGTGCAGCAAGCAGCACAGCAGACCCCAGTTCCTGGGAAAAAGTCCTGGAAATAACACTCTCTCCCTGCAATCAAAGAATTCATCAGTTGAAATATTTGAGTTTACTAATGCTGCCTGAGCCTTAAATCAGAAAAACACTTAGTACCTAATGAAAAAGAGCATTTTGATTGAGGCTAGGTGTCCAGGTCTGAATTTTTTACTATTCAGTAAGCACAACACATGTAAGCCAGGACAGGCTATAGGGAAGGAAAGAGGTCTTCCTTCGTTTCCCCCTGCTGCTAGCTGCTGCCATTCCAGGGGGGCATTGCTAAAAGCACCACAATAGGCTGCTTACCTGTTTGCTTTCAAGTTTTTCAGCCTGGCTTCCAAATCGTTGAGCAGATTTATCTTTTTGCAGCACTGTGAGCAGTAAACATCCAGTAACTCGCTGTTATAAACATGCCTCATTTTTCGGGGGGTTTGGCCAGCACTGTTTGCAGGAAAGGAGAGATGTTACTGCCCATAGAACCAACTCACAACAGCTCTGCCTCTTGGCTGTGTGCCAGAATCACAGGCAAGGGACTTGGGGAACCATATCTAACCACAGCTCATCTAACTTGAAGCTGATGATGGAGAACGAGTCAGGACAAATCTGCCTGTGTGAGCTGAGGCTTTACAGAGGATGTGCTCTGGGTGTAAGAGGAAAGAATCAGTTTGGGTGACTGGAAGAACAGCAAAAGGTATACAGAATCAATGTGATGCCCATAGCCAAAGCTGCTACATTAGTCTGTTGCACCTCAACAATGTCCCACTCTGATCCTGCACGTGTTCCCATACACCCTGGCATGCAACCTGAGGAGTTTTTTCTCCAAGAGAAAGACAGGAAGGTGAAAAACAAAGTGGTCTGGTAAGAAGAAGTTACACAAACCTCCTCAGATGGTAGGATGGAGGGATCCCTAGAATGAGGAGGAAGGGAGGAGCAGATATAGGTCTAAAGAGGAGATAACGGTAGCTCTTGGCATGATAAAGAGAAAATAAACTCAAATAAAAGAGAGCAATCATGGCATAAAGTGCACAGAGCCCCATGAATGGGAATGGAAAGGGCTGCATAAACCTGAAGAAACAGAGGATGAAGGACACAAGCCACCATCATGAAAGGGCAGTGGAGAGGGGTGCTGGCTCTGCATGCATGCCAGAGGTGGCAAGGTTGGATAACAAGTGCTTGAAACAGAGGGGAGCACGTGGGGGCTGCATGCAGAACAGAGGGGTGCAGTGAGCTGGCCCTGTGTTAGCAGTGAAGCGCAAGACCTTTGTGTGCTGTTGATCCAGGCAGACAAATCCTAGAGCACCTTCATGCTCAGCTCTTCCCAACCCTGCTCACCCATTCCCTTGCTTGGGAAAGGATATTCAAATCAGCAACTGACTTGGTCAGAGGACATCAGAGCTACAGAGACTGAGGTGACATGCAGGAAACTAGTGGAGTGTTGTGGCATTCCCAGCTCCTAACAGACAGCAGCTATTTGGTTGTGCTCTCCAGGAGCTCTGTACAGAGCACTCCACCTGGCAGGTTAGTGGTAAGGCTTTGTGGTAAGAGAACACTAAAAAGAAGCAGCTCTCTTGCAGGTCTTCTCTCCACTGCATCAAGGCTGGTACTCAGCACTGAGCTGATTTCCAGCTTGCAGCAGGTAATTTCCAGTACTAGCCCCTACAGAGAAATCCTTACAAGCAAAGCAGCCCAGTTGTTCCAAAAGGACTGAGCAGAGGTTATCACAAACAACATATTTGCTCTAGCTCACACAAAGTGTGGTCTGTCACTTGAAGGGCAGAAGGTGACTCTGTGTAAGCAGTGTAAACTCTGGAGGGTCAGAGAAGACCAAAATGGGAAAAAGTGTTTCTTAATGAATAAGGAGCAACCTGGAAGATACAGATGAGCCAAGGTCAGAGTAGGCGTTGGTTCTGGTCTCATCATCAGGGCATGGGCTACTGGGAGTAAAATCCACATCATCTCCTTCCCCATAGTCTTCAAACTGTTCTTCATTACTGATCAGAGAGGCGGTGGAATAAGTTGAGAGGTCAGATGCTGCAGAAGGGTTGCGAGGACTTGACCTGAAACAAGAGGTCAGAACATCTCGAGGGCCAACTTTTATAGCATCTCACCTTGTATGGCATCTTCCACTTTCACCACCTGACCCCTCAGCTGAGCTCACAACCCACTTACCCTGTGCTACAAACTCAAGTGCTAAACACACATGATGTGCATTTGCCACAGTGCTCTGGAAGACAAGAGCAGGAGAATCTAAGAACAAGCCGCCTGTGAGACAGGTTTGGACACAACAAACCATTTCACTTGTAAGAGCACACCTCAACAACCCTCAGTCATCACTGCCATGTGGTGATGAAAACCACTGCTTTGGAACTTCTGCTTTGAGTGTAGGAACTGTGCATGGGATAGTGAGAGGAACATGAACAAGATGGAGATGCTCCATTCCACAATCAGCTTCCCACATAAACCTCCTACCATACTCCATGAGTTTCAGCCACTCTCTTTTGTGTGGTCAGAACAAACTTCAGCTCACTGCATGCCTGAGAGTCACTAAAACTACTGAGGTGACCTAAGAGAGGTTGACTTCCTGCCCTTGCTTCCATCAGGACAAAAGGTGTGATTCAGAGGAGCTATGTAACACAAGAAAGGGCTGGTTTACTGACAGAGAAGTACCTAAGAGAGTGCCAGACAGGTAGGGGATGGCAAGAACCTGTGGTCACAGAGGGGCCATAGAACAAGAGGACACAGTCTCAAGCTGCACCAGGGAAGGTTCAGACTGGATGTTTGGAAGAAATTCTTCACAGAACCCATTGGCATGTACTTCCTGGGTAGGCAGTAGAGTCACCATCACTGGAGGTGTTTAGGAGGAGACCTGATAGGGTGCTTGGTTGCATGGTTTAGTTGATTAGGTGGTGTTGGATTATGGATTGGACACTATGATCTTGAAGGTCTCTTCCAACCTGGTTTATTCTATTCTATTCTAACAGATCTGCAGAGCTGGGGACCATAGGAAAGCAGCTGGCAGGGCAATTCTGAGCACATCACCTCTAACACAATGGAGCAAGTGTGCTGCAGAGGGTGCTTGGTGGTTCTCCTGCCCAGAGTCCCCAGCAGGGTGCCATCTAAGGCTGGTATGTTTTACAATCAGGTTTGCTGAGCTCCCACCTCAGGCAGGCATCCAAACACACAAACCAGTGAACTCACAGTCAAATTCTTATGAACAAACTTCTTACAGAAGAGGCTAACATCTAGGGCCTGAAACACACTTTGCTTGTGAAGCTCTGGAGCTGTTCCTACTGCAAAGCAAAATCCAGTGCCTCTGTGATGTGGACAAGGCACTGGCCCCTTCTGCTGACACTGGGCACAGACTGAGCTAAGTTTTTCTCTCTCTTTGTTTCAGTGCACAGTGCTCCAATCTTCATCCCCACCAGCTGAGCCATGGCACTAGCTCCCAGACGATTCTGCTCTCCAGCACCTCAGCAACACTGCCTCCTAGGTTCCTTCTGATTCTACCTTGACCCTCTTAACCACTGCCAGCACTTTTGAAGATGGGGAGATTTCTCTTCATGTAGTACTGCACTGGTGAGCTGTGAACAAGAGATCCAACAGTGTTCCTTTGGTGGATGGTGCAAGCATTATTTGCATATCATTCCCTCCAAAAGCAATTAGTAGAAGAGGAAGCCTGCCAATGTTTCAGTTATGTGCTCTTTTGTTTCTCCTGTTTTGATGAGATCCATTTATAACCTGCAATTCATTTATCTAATTCACATTAACAGAAATTAGGGCAAGCCAGCCTGGCACACTATTAAAGGATGAAGATCATCAAGATAGGAATACTAGAAACAGATCAAACTTATCTAATGAGGCTCCTTGGCTAGGAGGTGGATTAGTGAGACAAGACATCATACTAACATCTCTTCACAAAGAGCTGCTGTGCCACAGACACTCTGTGTACTGGTAAGGTTCTGGGGGCCTCTGGTCTGAGTGTCTGCAACTGCTGTTTGCACCTCAATGTTGTTACACCAGGCCAGTTTAGGAAGAAGCTCCTCCTAATGCTTTCATCAGGGCTGGAGGTGAATGCCCAGTCCTCAGCTGGGGATGATACTTGTCCATAAAATCCACTCTCCAGCACAACACCCATGGAATCACCACTTGCCAACAGCCTGGAGCATAGCAGCCCCTTATCCCTCATGCATTGCCTGCCTGAGTTTCTGTACTGGCAGCTCTGCAAGCAGTCACCACTGCCAGACCTGCCTGCTGCTGCCACTAAGAACTTATAATTTACAATTATTCCCAGGTTTTGCCAAACTTCACAGTGCTTGGGTTGAAACAGGCTATGCTCAGGGTTGGTTGTAACAGCCACAAGCTGGAAACTCTTGAAGAATCACACAGCCTTTATCAAGGGAGTTGCTGAAAGCAGCTGCTTTTCCCCATTTTAACATTTCCAGAAGGAAGCTTTCAGCTCTGGGTTGATTTATTTAAAAGCTATTTTCTGGTCTTCAGAGCAGGGCTTCAGAGGGCTGAGAAGCCTGATACACAACCAACCTGCTCCTTCAACAAACAGGCAGCATGGTTTGGCCAGGGTAAAAATCTCCACTGTGTCTTAACACAAACCCATGAAGCTTCTCAAGTGTTTTCCCAGAGGTATGAAAGCTGAGAAGGCCTCAGAGGATAAGCCAAGTTCTAACAGTAGTAGCACAGCAGTTCTTAGTAGCTCCTACTCACCCTAGGAGGAAGATACAGCAGCACAAAGTCCTCCCCATCCCCTCCACAGAAGCCTGAATGGCAGAGCTGAAGGAAAAAGACTCACTTCAAATGCAGTGGGACTAAAACTCACCTCAAGGACAGGTGCTTTGAAGAACTGGGAGCAGCAAGGCAAAGAGATAAGTTGGATAAAGAGCTGATAAAATCTAGAATTCTCTTGATAAGAGTCTCTGGGATTGCTTGGGCAAATGGGAGAGGGGTAGATCTCAGCTAGCTGAGAAATTCTGGAGTGTACCAAGGAGGCTGCACAAAGAGCATCTGAAGAGGCTCAAGAGAAGAGCTGCTTCAGCCATGGAAGAAGCTCCAGAGGCACATAGCAAGACAAGCCAAAATCAGGGAAGACAGAGCAGAGGCTTACAAGGCAAGCCTGCCAGAGCTCAGTCCTGTAGTACTGCATTAACTCAGCTCAAAGCAGGATTAAATCAAGTTGGGTCCTTTCTCCTACCCAATCAGCTTTTACCAGCACCCCTGGTACCCCCATGGGAAGAGTCAAGTGAGGATTACAGACACTCCTGTGTTAACAGCAAACTATGTTACACACACACATGCCAGGACAGCCTGTGTTAAATACAATTCACTGCTACACAATCAGGGTTATGAAAGATTAGAAACAGACAGAATTAACTTGGTACACAGAGTTGCAAAGCAGATCTGCAGAGCCCACACCTCCAGAGAACTAGATGTACAGCAGCCTAAAGCAGCATTCCCCACGTTGCACTGCTTTGCAGGAGGTGTTTGTTTCAACTCCAGCACAGAAAGGCTATGGGAACACAGAGCTCCTCTGTTTTGGGAAATGCTAACCAAGTGATCCATTCTGGATGGACCAAACACACAACACCCAAGTCCCAGGAATGCTCACAGAACATGCCAGAAGGAGCCAGGGCTGAGACTGTTTAAGCCACTTAGAGGACCTGAACATCCATCTCCCTTACATTGCAAATGGATATTAAGATTCTAAATCCCTCAGGAATCCTCAGCCTCCCCCAGTAGGGATTAGCCACATCAAGGCTCCTTGCTCCCCAGCTCTTTTGCACGTGTCTCAAAACAGGCCTGCCGTGGGGCAAAGCCACCACTCACTTGTCACCAGGCAGGAAGAGGCCACCAAGCATGCCATCCTTCTCCTCGCTGCGACACACATCAGAGGCCTCGGAGCTCTGGGCACTCTCGATGGCACTGTCCATGTCAGACTCATGGTGAACCTCCTGATGTGCCAGGGTCATTGTGTCCTCATCAGCAAACAGCTCTGACTCGCTGTAGGTGCTCTCGCTGTCCAGGTAGGCACAGTCCTGGATTTCTCCACCCTGGTGAGAGAAAAATTGGGAGTCAATTCAGATCATCCTTCGAGGGCACAGGAGAAGCAATAATCCACTCTCTGGATGCCCTGGTAAGCAAGAGTGATACTGAATAAAAGCCACAGACAACAAGTCTGACCTGCTTTACACAGTCTGCACCTTCCAAAAGGGCTCAAATTCTGTTCTATAGGAGACAGCAACACAACACCCAGCTATAAACTGCAGTAAGTTTTGCCCTAATTTACTATTAAACTATGCTGGAAGCAATAAATGCCTTCCAAGTTTAATTATAAAAAAGAGACACCCTTTGAAAGAAGATAATCCAGGAAGTCACTGAGTTAGTCCTATCATTAATAGCACCGATAAAACAAAAGCAAGCCAGAGGAGTCTAACAGTTTACTCTTTCTTTGAGGATGGGCAAAAATACAGAAGGTGAAAAAAGAGTTGGCAGGTGTTAAAACATTTATGGTAAGTCTTGGTGACAATCAAAGATGTAAGAGAGCAGGAATAAAGAAGCCAAAGCCATCTGTTCCTGCTTCCTAGAACCACATGTCTTGATTAAGTATTAACTCAAATCAGCCTTCATTCTCATTACGGCAATGCTTTGCTCTTGATGCTCATCCCCTCCCTCCCCTTCTTGCCCCATGAACACTCCCAATGGCCAAGACAAGCTATTTCTTTATCCCTGAGGGACAAATACAAATTCCTAACTGAAAAATTGAAGCCAAAGATTTTCCTCTGTCCTTTGATACTCAGCAACACAATAGTGCTTTGACAGTTCCCATCCAGCATAGCACAAACAGCCAATGACTCCAGAACAAGTCCTGCAAGTGCTCTGACTCTCAGCTCCACTTCAAAGCTCACCTGCAAGCTTCACAGGCAGTCTCACCACTGAACTGCTGCCAGCAAGTTCAGGCAGTTAAGGCTTAGCTCACTGGCACAAGTAACAAAGCATTTCATTCACAGATACACCTCACACTTAGGCCTGACTGCCAGCCCACCCAGGAATCCCAAGGCACTGGCAGTCTGGCACCATCACAGGTACCAGCTGCTCTTCTGATGAGCAGTTCACTGGCACCGTGGCACTGCTTCAAGTCAACCTCTGTAGCCTCTGGGCACTTCTAGGCTAGAGCCACAGAGGCTTTTGCAGAACTGGTGATGTTCTATGCTGGGGCCACCCATTTTTCTCAGTGCCTTTTTGCACCTCAGCCAAATGCTGCAGCCTTTTAAGATCTGCAAAAAGCCTGCTACTGGAAATGTAGGTCCCACCCTCCACTCCCCGCCCCACCAAACACCAATCTATGACTGTGGCAACTCCTGACATACAGAGGATTCAAGCCAACCCCACTTGCTCAAACCTAGTTAAGCCAGGAACACTCAAGCAGTCGCTTGCAGCATTTGAATCTCCAGGTACACACTCTGAGCAGCTATCTGGATGCTCTCCTTGCTGAGCTTTCAACAGGTCCTCAAGACACACAAGTGTTATCACTCAGACACTTCAGCACTCTACAACAAGAAGCACATCTGTATGAGCCTTCTCCCTCTTTTCTGTGTCAGCATTATTAAGCCTGAAGCTTTTCCTAGGTACTGCTCCAAGAGGTGTCCGAAAGGATTTCTTCTTGGTCTGCGCCATGCAGTATTTACAAAAGCTACACTGCCTGACCCAGACAGTTTTATAGCCTCACAGCACCTTCAGCATGGCCATGACCCCACATCCACGGGGAGCTGGTGGTCTTGCAGGTCCAGACACCAGCTGTGGAGATTGCCCTGGCCCTGCTGTAGGTTCTTCAGCTCGTATTTTGCCCTGCACCTTGCATCCTCACAAGCAATTAGACTTTGTTATCAGGTGCTGAAAAAGTAAAGATTGTTAAGGGCAATTAAGATGTTTCAAAGCATCCAGGAATGTTTACCTAACATTTCCCCAAAGGTTCCTCTTGCATGCTAAGCCCCACAGGCACAAAACTCCTGGTTCTCTTAACAAGTTTAATACTGTTATGGAATTGCACCAGCTGGCAAAAGTCTGATCCAGAAGGGAAAGAGCCATGGAGCACAGAGCATCCCAGAAAGGTGGAGTTCACAAATCAAGGTGGGGGGCAAGAGGAAGCTCTTGCACAGCCCCTACCTCCCAATTCAGAGGTCTTGGCAAAGTCTCTGTCTAAGCAAGTTTTTGCAGCAGGAAAATCTCACTGGTATTAAACAAATTAACACACGAAAGTAAAGGTCAAGAAGATCACAAAAGACTCTCTTTTTGTTCCCTGTAGGTAACACCACACATTTGCTTTTTCTAATAATAGCAGCCTAGAGGCTCTTTAAATAACTCCATTAGCAATTAAATGTGCAGTGTCATCTACAGAGGCTAAGGGCTCACTTTGCTTTCCTGTCACTTTCTGGCAACCTAACCTTCACATATCTATTTGTGTTTAGTCTTGATCTCTAACTACGGCACAGATGGAGCTGCACCCATGCTGGTCAGTACCAGCTATTCTTTTTTCAAGTGTAGTTGCTCTGGTCCCAGACTGGCACTTCTGAGCCCCATGGGAAAAAAGAAAAAAAGGAAAAAGAAAAGAGCTTTTGGAGGCATAAACCTAACACCTGCTTTACAGCTTCCGAAATTCATCACTGCAAGACTTGGAACCTCTCCTCAAAGCTGGTCCTCCCTTCTGCTGCCCCCATCCTCAAGCTCAGGGACTGATGAGGAACAGATAAATGAAGAACATGAGCCTGTCAAGCTCCTCTGAGGAGCTCCCCATCAGCTGTTCTCTGCTAGTTCTTCACCATGGGGCAAGTAGATGTCACACAGCACACCATATCCTGCACTGCCAGCCCACCTCTGTCCACAAATCTGCCGCCTACCCCAAAGACCTGTGCAAACAAAAAAAACAAAGGATGTTTAGGACACATCTCAGCTGCTCTTCCAAGTACCTGTGAGCCAAATCTCACCCCTTGCCCTTTCAGAGCAAGCAGCACAACAAACAGTCCTACCATGGAGGCTCAGCTCCAGCAGCTGCATTAGCTGCTTATTTATGCTTTTAAGTGCTCAAGCTCTCCCCCACAATCAGGACTAAACATCACTGTTTCAGCAAGGTGCACAGAAACTAGAGTAGTGCCACCCGTTGTGCTGAAGCCTGCATGACTCTTTGCTGTGGGTAGAAACTACATGCCTGGCTATTAAGCTTCGGGGTGGGGAATCACTGCAGGTTTCCAGGCACCAGAACATCTCTGATATGCAGCACAGAAATCCTGTAAAGCACAGGGCTTGGATAACCATCCAGGTGGTTTCAACTCCCCTGGCAAAACCAGCCTTCAGTTCAACTCTCATAATTATGCATTAAGCAAAACGTTTTCTTCTGTGGTATACACAAATAACCAGTAAGGAAAAAAAAAAATAGACAAAGCACCTTTAAAACAATAGTACAGGTTTAAAAGGCTACTACAAGAGGTTGGAAACGGGGCACGTTGCTAGTAAACAATATACAGACATCAACACCTCACTGACTAAAGCCCTAAGATATTTGAAGCTCTAATTGCTCAGTGATCACAGTTTCTCACAGGACCATACCTTCAACGATGCCACCCAGCACAGGCTGCTTACAGACCACACCTAAGGAAATGAAACTCCTAAAGAAGAAGGGAGGGGCAAGGGAGGGAGGAGGAAAGGGGCAAGGGAGGGAGGAGGAAAGGGGCAAGGGAGGGAGGAGGAAAGGGGCAAGGGAGGGAGGAGGAAAGGGGCAAGGGAGGGAGGAGGAAAGGGGCAAGGGAGGGAGGAGGAAAGGGGCAAGGGAGGGAGGAGGAAAGGGGCAAGGGAGGGAGGAGGAAAGGGGCAAGGGAGGGAGGAGGAAAGGGGCAAGGGAGGGAGGAGGAAAGGGGCAAGGGAGGGAGGAGGAAAGGGGCAAGGGAGGGAGGAGGAAAGGGGCAAGGGAGGGAGGAGGAAAGGGGCAAGGGAGGGAGGAGGAAAGGGGCAAGGGAGGGAGGAGGAAAGGGGCAAGGGAGGGAGGAGGAAAGGGGCAAGGGAGGGAGGAGGAAAGGGGCAAGGGAGGGAGGAGGAAAGGGGCAAGGGAGGGAGGAGGAAAGGGGCAAGGGAGGGAGGAGGAAAGGGGCAAGGGAGGGAGGAGGAAAGGGGCAAGGGAGGGAGGAGGAAAGGGGCAAGGGAGGGAGGAGGAAAGGGGCAAGGGAGGGAGGAGGAAAGGGGCAAGGGAGGGAGGAGGAAAGGGGCAAGGGAGGGAGGAGGAAAGGGGCAAGGGAGGGAGGAGGAAAGGGGCAAGGGAGGGAGGAGGAAAGGGGCAAGGGAGGGAGGAGGAAAGGGGCAAGGGAGGGAGGAGGAAAGGGGCAAGGGAGGGAGGAGGAAAGGGGCAAGGGAGGGAGGAGGAAAGGGGCAAGGGAGGGAGGAGGAAAGGGGCAAGGGAGGGAGGAGGAAAGGGGCAAGGGAGGGAGGAGGAAAGGGGCAAGGGAGGGAGGAGGAAAGGGGCAAGGGAGGGAGGAGGAAAGGGGCAAGGGAGGGAGGAGGAAAGGGGCAAGGGAGGGAGGAGGAAAGGGGCAAGGGAGGGAGGAGGAAAGGGGCAAGGGAGGGAGGAGGAAAGGGGCAAGGGAGGGAGGAGGAAAGGGGCAAGGGAGGGAGGAGGAAAGGGGCAAGGGAGGGAGGAGGAAAGGGGCAGTGAGACAAAAAGCCTGACTGCACAGCTCCACTCAAATAATTCCTTCACAGTTCAGATACCTACAACACTTCATGTACTAAATTAGAGGCTGGCAAGGACAAGTGTTACTCAGGTGGCCTTAAAAGAGCTAACTCCAGTTTAAACAGTATGCTAATGCCAGGACACTTCTCTCCTGAGTCATTTGTTTTCAGTGTACATGCCATTAGCTGAAAGCAAGTAAGAGAATGAGGTCCTGACGACCTGAATATGAATCACTATTTGTCATTCTGCTAGGCAGCTCCCTTCTCTGTTGGGTGAGTCAAAAGAGATGAAGTTGCTGCTTATCATCCGGGAAGATTCACATGAAAAAAAAACAATAATGAACGCTAAAATGCCAGCGACACAACATAGCTGCGGGTAGCTTTAAAGCACTAAGTACTTTGCACTTTATCTAATCGGATGCTCAAGATAGCTCCAAGTGCTTCCCAGGCAGTCGGCCAGACGCTCCTGCAGCGGCTGCTGAATATTCAGCAACAGTTTGCTGTATAGAAGCACCTGCTGCCCGAAGATCCAAGGCCACTCCACAGAAACTAATGAATTCCCTTCCTCGAAAGAGGCAATTGTGTGGCTGCATTGAAGCCAGATGAGTAACACGGCCTTGCCTTTGCACAGCCACCTCAAACAGCAGCCAGGAGACAGAGATTCCCATGGATTCCTCCTGATTCTTGTGGGGCAGGAAAGCAGCGTCAGCATTAGGTGGGTATGGGAATAGAACTCTGCCTTGCCCTGCAGTGACCTTCCTAGGCTTTCCCAGGTTGGAAGCAGTCCCTAAAATATGCACATAAAGCAGCTGAAAGCGAGCAACTTGGCTGACAGACAGGCTCCATGACATGCCTGCATCAATACATTCATGCTGAGGAGCAAGCCTAGTTAAAATTCGCTACCATCACAGCCAAATCACCAGCACCCCTGACATTTAGACAGCCTCTCAGTACTCCAGAGGAGACAGGGAAGAAAAGAGGATCCTCGTCTGCCACCACTGGGGCAATTAGATTACCAAATGCTGGAACCGTCACACACGACCAGAAACAAGAAATGCCACAAGCACATCATCCACAGGCACTGCCCTCACCAGAACTGTGCCCCAGACCTGCCCCCACTCCACAAGCTGACTGCTGGCTGTGGGACAGACACAAGTCTGCGTCCCTGCACCCTCCCCATCCTGTTTCTTCCCAGCAAAGTGCGGGAAAAGTCACCTCACCACAACTAAAAGGGAAGAGGTACCACACAGAGGTGTACCAGGCTTGGTGGTCTCAGATGAAATGTCACTTACTGTTGCACATCTATCAGAGAGAACATCCAGGCTCTCTTTCAGCAGCCACTGCAGCTGAAGGCAAGTGCTCTGCTAACTGCTGGGTAACAACGAAGAGTGTGAAGTATTTCTCACCCATGTGTTCAGAAACACTGCTCCATTTACACCCACTGGGCTACGAACTTCTTGTACAGCAGATTCTCCCCCAACATAGTTCCTTTCCTTTCAGTTGTCAGGCAGAGGTGGAGAGCTGCTGATCTACCCTTTGATCTGACCAGGAACAGGAGAAACTACGTAAGAGGAAAATGCAGAAGCACCAAGTGAGACCACGCTTCTGCTTCCCGGAGGAGGCTGAGCTCTCGCCCACGCCACTGCAGCCGAGCACAAGGCAAGAGCAGGGGCTGCACAGCAGCAGGTAGGCTGATGGGGGAAGGAGGAAGGCATAGACACTGCTCCATCTCCTGCTGCAGCATGGATGAACAAGTTCCCCCTGCAGATGAGTTTAAAGTCACCGAGTGCAAGATCTGTGTGCAGAGTACACTAAGCTGGTCATATAAGAAGCTATTTTAGGGCCACAAGTTTGTTTGTTCAATGCAGTAACTTCCTCTGACTGCAGAGTTACTCAAACTTACTCAAATCTACTATTTAAAGCTCAGTTAAAGGCAAATTTTCACACACTGCTGCTGTGGGTACTGGAGAGACTTCTAAGGGCAAGTTTATTCCTCCGATCCAAACCCGGGATGGAGTGCTGGACAGCATCCTGGAAAGCTGCAGAAGATCCTCAGGCAGAGGGCAAGCTGCGCCTGTGCTGAGCGCGCTGCTGGCCGCCGGCTCCTTCCCGGCACTGTATCTCAAACCGTCCTGCAGCTCAAGGACAACACATTGTGATCAAAAGACCAAGCTTCAGCTTCTGGGCTATTCACACCGAACCACACGAGCTGAGAGCAGAGAGGTTCTGAAAGGCTGCTTTGTGCTCTGGATAGGAAGTTCAAAGTGAGGTGCAGGCTGGAGCCAGGCAGGGAACGGCAGGAGTCAGGAGTGTTTACACTCTGGTACCTGTCACTTTAATTGGCCCTAATAGACACGCCAGACCTCGTCATGCACAGGGTCTAGATCCAAGCACTCCTTTTCACAGGTCATTGCTTATGCTCTGAAAGTTTTAACATTAAAAGACTTTAGCAGACTGCTAATTTGATCTTCTGAAGAGAGTTAAAAAAAAAACCCAACCAAAACCAACTCGGAGAAAAAAGGCTCTTTCCCATTGCTTTGAAGTTGCGTCCCTCACTCTGTGAGCTGCTTCCCACTACAGGACTATCAGACACTCATCGGTTGGCGACAGAATGATGAAGATCACTGTGCCAGGGCCTCAAAACAAGGAGCAACATTCTGCAGAAGGAAAAACATCCAAGACTGCAGTCTTGGGAACAAAAGTACTTTCCCTTCACCTTCAGCATGTATGAAACCAGCACAGAGTTCAGAATAAACCCCACCAGACTGTTTGGCACCTTGTTCTAACACTGATCAGGGCACTTTGAGCTGCAAGGCAGCTCCCATTCTCTTTTACATAGCTAGAAAGAGAGGTGCAAAGTGGCACTGTGCAGATATCCCATAAGAATGGCACAAGGGCCACTCAGGAAATCCTAGGCTGTCCACTCCATTGAGAGTGAGAATGAGACCTAATTATCTAAAAATCTTTGGCAACATTTAGACTGTGAAATGCTTTTGACTGCAAGCTGCCAGACCTCTGCAGACTGCTACCAGAGCCCTTCCCATACAGCAAACTGCTGGGACAGCCCCCAGCAGGTACCTGCCTGCTACCCCCTCCTCCAGCCAGGGCACTCAGGTCTGTCTGTTGGAATGAGCTGTGGTCAACTTGGCATCATTTTTGCAGCATGGATATGGGGTGCTGCAGCCCTTGGTTTAAAGAAGCTGGCATACGACTGAAAAAAAAATCATTATTCATATTTGCCTAAAAAGATCAGCACAGCAGATAATAAATGTGAGATAATTAACCCTCTTGAGAAGCCTTTGCCTTGAGATGAGACAGTCTCTATTTTAAAAGTCAGAACAGCAGTAACAGGGAGGGAGGAAAATGTCAAACTTTTAGCAGGGATAGTTCCCTAGGACTGAGGCTGAGGCCTGCCCACTGAACCTGCTCCTGTGGGTAATGGGGCCAGTGAAGGTGGCTCTGCTACCTCATGGTGTTTATGTTGGCATGCACAGCTGGTGACAGAATTATGAAGATTGCTGTGCCCTGGGCACCACACAGCCAGCCACAGGCCAGATGTCACAATGTTCCTCACACACAGGAAACCCAGAGCTGCAGCGCTCATGGTGACAGACACTCCAAAGACACCCCAGCACAGACCAGCCTTAAGACCAAGGTTCAGAGGTGAGATCAGATGACATTCTTCTGAAGCCATGCTACAGCTGAATGTCTACACCACCTCAAAGAGAGCTGGAGGCTGCTTGCAAAGCAATGCCTTTATTTTAGGCCTAAAGCACAGCACTTGCTTCTCAGTTCAGTTCCTTCATTAACCAAGCTGAAGTTACGAGATGCTTTTTGCAACACAGGAGACAGCTGAGCTCACATGCTAACTTGTTTTCCTTGAGAAGCCTCAAGGTCACCCAGTCCAGTAGTCAGTAAATAGCAAAAAACTTGCATCATCCTTGCCTGTGGGTGCTGCAGGCACATGGGTGAAGAGCTCCTTGAGAAGACTGAGTGATGCTGCTCCAGCTCACAGCAAGCTGAGGAAGAGGGGACTCCTGGTACCTCCACAAGTACCATTAGGTATGAGCTGTGAAGAACAGGAAGAAGTTGACCCAAGCAGGAACAGTTCTGCCAGTGTCTAAGCTCATTATTTGCAGGAGCCCTGGCCAAACTTGCTTTCCCCAAAGAATTTGGAAATGATAATATTTGTATTTCTTTTCTATAGTGCCTGGCTTCCAGCAAAGATGAGGAAATAAAGACATTAAAAAAAACCCCAAAGCAAACAAGAGCTTTGCCTCACAAATCATATTTCTGTTTTCTCACCCACCTGGCTTAGGTTACACTGCAGTGTCCAAAGGGGAGCCATGGCTGGAGAATGGGAACACTTTCAGACCCCAAGTGATAGAGAAACATCTCGAGTTTCCCCAGCACAGCGAGAAACCCAGCTCTGCTTGATGAGTAGTTTACGTTGGCATCCAGAGGGAAAGCATTTAAGGATGTGGCTTTGCTCTGGTGAATAAGGAAACAGTTCCCAGAGCTCACTGGCTGGTCTGAATGCAGACAAGCCTAAAAACTAATTTACTTCATGTTTAAGAAATACTGAAATAGCTCTGAAGAGCTCCTCATTAGGAGGAGGAAGGAGCTCCAGGACCTTGGCTATTTGTCAGCTGGTAGCTGGGCAAAGCACAGGTTAAGTCATCTCTGCTGCAGGAATAACTGGAACTGCAGCTTTTACCCAGTAAGGTTTGCAAGCACTGTTGGTTTTATAAACATTTTATGTTTTATAAAAGGCATTCTATGGAATTTTGGAAGAAAGGCTCTGACATACCTGCTCTTTTGTTTTCTTACAAAGTGAACACACTTAATGGTAGCTGCCAAGCACATCACAGCACTCAACACGTGACAAACACAAACTAAGAACCCAGGGCTCGTAAACTCTGGCACAGTCAAACAAACTGTGTTTTTTCACTTAGATGGTGAAACACAAAACAGGGCTTATTTTAGAGTGCACAACTCTGCACGGGCAGGAGATGTTTCTTACCCTTGAACCTGCACAGACAAAACAGATAGGGACCAAGTGGAAATAATTTACAACAACATTGGTTTGCACACTGAAAACAAGATTCAAAGCAAAGCCATATCCAGAGAGCCCTGCTGCTACCTAGCAGCATTAGCTGTGCTGTGTTGTCAAGAAGCACTCACAGAGCCTGTCTGATGTTGGGGGCAATGATCACCTAAATGACTACGGAAAGAACAAAAGGAGCTGAATTATTACACTGCAGTTCAGAATTTAAGGAGTCAGTTACCCAAACAGGGTGAGCATCTCAGAAAATTAATGCTTAGATAGTGGTTCATTCTGCAGCAACCCATGATTAGTTTCATAAACATTAAAAATACTCCACTAGGACACTGCATTCCAAAGACTGAAAGAGTTAAGATCGAGGTGTGCTCAACTCATGTGGCAGGGCTGGTTAATCAATAACTGAGACAGAGCTATTCCCTTCCCAATGCTGTTTTGGCATGAGAACGGTTTTGTTTTGCAGCCTTTGCACATGGCCGAGATCCCTCAGCCACCGTGGGGGTAAAAGCCCTGACAAGGCGACCACAGCTGAGAAACATCTGCATGTCAGGTGGCTTCTGGGAGATTTGCTGCTGTTTGCAGGGATTCTTCAAGTTAACAGTTAAATTAAGCCCATTAAAAGAGGTTTTAAAAATGCTAGAAGACAACCACATCTAGCATTGGGAACAGCTCAAGCTCCTCTCCAAACAGCCAGCAGAATTTCTGCTATATCCTTCTGTAGCCACTTGTATGATTAATATGCCACATTAATGCACATGCCTGGTGGTGACACCATGTTACTCTCCCCTCTCCAAAAATCAGAAGGGCCACAGGCATAAAAATCACTCTCATCACTGAAGTTCACACTTTACATCTTACTGAGAACCAAGGAAGGGAGATCCAGTCCCATTACTGGGGAGCAACCCCACATTCAATATATGGCATCTGTCTAGAGTAAGACTATTTTGAAGTGGAGCAGGTATGGCAGAACATCAAAAGGGATGCAAAAAATGACAAATTGTACTGCAAAAGGGCTTGAACAGGGGTACCATGAAGTCCACCATCTGCCCCTCCTCCTTAATATAAGTAGTTAAATCAGCCAAAGGACATTAAACCAAACTGTTATCTGTGCCCCCAAAGCCACTCACCTCATAAATCTGACAGAACAAACGAAGATTAGTGCTACTACCAAAGCAGCAACACTCAACTGCCACCCAAACCCCAGCACTAGCAGGGCACAGCACAGCATTTGCCTGTCCTGGGTTCTCTGCCATAGGTGATTTCTGCTTACTAGAAAAGCACAATTGTCCATCTCCATTCCAGACACCACAAACAACTCCAGACTAAGAACTGTTACCATCTCCTGTTTCCCAGTGCGGAAAGCTTCAGAGGAAGCTCTCTCCTGCGAGCTGCTCTCTTAGGCACATAAAGCAGGGGCCTGACTCCACTCGGTTCATCAGGCAGGGCCACTTCAGACACCAAGCAGAGCCACACGGGTCCCACACGAGGGCTACGCAAGAAGCACTGAGGATGGAAAAGCCTTCCAAGATCTAGAGTCACAGATGTGGCTGTCGTGACAGCCACGTACCAACCGCGAGTCATTTTCTCCTGCCTTTGTCACCAGCATCCCAGAGACAGCAAACGCACTCAGAACCACCGCTGGGTACTAAAAACCGTCAACGGTGACTGCAACCCAAACCCTTCACCAGAAAAACAATTACAGGACGAGTCCCATGCTGGGGCTCACCCTGAAAAACACTCTTTTCTCCTCCTTCCCTTCGGAAGATTTAAAGCCGAGGGATTTGGGCATCACCCGGTGCCAGACCCGAGTGCCAGGAGGCTCAGCAATGCAGAGGACCCCCCTCCCCCTTCCTCCCTGACACCCCCATTCACCCTGCAGCTTTCCATTTTCCCCAGGGACAAACCTCTCCAGGACCTTCTCACCTCCACAGTGACTCCAACCTTTCCGCCTAAATCACTGTGGGGTGAAAACAACCTCCTTAGGCAAACAAGAAAGGGAAAAAAAAGAACACCACGAAACACGAGCCGCGCCGGGTTTCACTCTACCTGCCTTATTTCCTGCCTTCCCAGCCGCTCCGTGCAACCATCAACGCGCTGGTACCGCAACAGAAAGGGCACAGAGATGCTCTTCCCCCTCTTCCTCAACCCAAACCCACGACTCCGGTGGAATTCCACAGCCAAGAGCGTTACCGCCTTCGCGGAGCTGCCCCATAGATCCCTTTTCCCCCATGCCGCAGTCCCCAGGGCGAGCTCCGGCTCTGCCCCTCAGGAGAGAGCCTGCCCCGGGGGCAGCAGCGTGCAAACCCCCAACACCACCCCGAAACTTCCCTCTCACCTCACACGCAGCTCCCGCCTGGGCTTCCCGTACCTGGCCCGGCTCCGGGACGACACCGCCGTCCCCACGCCCCGGTCCCGCCCGCAGAGGAGGCGGGAGGAAGGCGGTGGAGGCGCGTCCCCGTTTGGCGGGCAACAGTTGGCGGAGGCGCGCGCGGCCCGGCCCGCGGTTGCTACGCAACGAGGGGGAGGAGGGGGTTTAGGGTGTAGCTCCCGGGGTTCCGTGACATCAGAGCTGCATGGTGGGTGGACAGGGACACAAATGTCGCCCCTGTCCCGCAGGGTTGGTTGTGGTTGGGTCCTCCTGTGAGAAACGCTCTCCTCCAGCTGGGTGGGGTGAGTGAGATCTTCCTGACCCTGCTGGTGGTTTTAGTCCTAATCCTTCAGTTTTATCTAAAACTAGCTGTAACGACTGATAGCAGAGCTTCCTGGGGAATTAAATCATAGGATCTTTTACGTTGAAAAAGACCGTTATGGTCATCAAGTCCAACCATTAACCCAAAACTGTGAAGTCCACCACTAAACCATGTCCCTCAGCACCACATCTATGTGCTCCCAAAGAGCTGCTGTCAGAGGAAAACCAGAGGAAATGTGAATCACCTAGAGTGATTCTAAACATCTCCATCTATATCTGCTCAAACCCAGGGCAGCAAAAGTCCTGTTCAGAAATGGTGTGGTGGGATGGAGGAGGTACTGAGCAGATCTGGATGAGGGCAGGTGAATCATGGCTCCCCCCACTCCCCAGGCAGGTGCACTCACCAGGCTGTGGGACAATCAGCTGCTTGCTGCAGGTGCTGGGTCTGTGAGGACCACATCTTCCACACCAGTGGGGGAAATTTTACAGAGTGATTTCAGGTTTCCAATGACTCACCAAGTGAAGGGGATTCCCTGGAGGACAGAATCCCTGAGGACAGTGAGATGTTGGGTCCCTGGATGGGGATAGTCTCTGGGGACACCAGGGTTTGCTGAGGATGACCTCTCCTGTCCCGTGTGCTTTCATTCCTACAATTGGGCAATTATAAAACACATGCAGGGCCTCCCCATGCTGGTGATGCCAATCTAAAACACCCTCAGGGTGCTACAAAGCAAAGCAGGCCTCATTAGGCAGCGACGTCTGGTTCGTCCTTGATTTGAATCCCTTCAGTTACAAGATAAAGCAAAGCAAAACCAAAAGGTTGACCACACTCACACTGTTATTTTAAATTCACTTCACTTCTTAGAAGTTGTGTAACTTCCTTTTTCACAACGCCCCCTAAGAATTGTGTTTACTGTGCTAATAAAAAATTAAATGGAATCTGTTACTGCAGCTTTGCAGTAGAGGACCCAAAGGCAGAGGGTGGTATTTGAACAAACATTGTCTGCAAAGCTCCTGTCCAGGAGCCAAGCCCTGCCCTCACTGAGTGTCAGTTCTCACTGAGCATCACACACAGAAGGAA
Source organism: Melanerpes formicivorus (assembly GCF_026170545.1). Classification (NCBI taxonomy): domain Eukaryota; kingdom Metazoa; phylum Chordata; class Aves; order Piciformes; family Picidae; genus Melanerpes; species Melanerpes formicivorus. The sequence continues at coordinate 3,014,812 of NW_027142373.1, read as the reverse complement.
ACACCTCCCTTTGAGTGCTTTCCTCCCAACCAGAATGACACTGAAAAACTTGGAAAGAATCCCCAGTCCTTACCCTGCTATTGGATCAGGCTGCATTCCCAAACCTGCTTTTGAAGTTAACTCTGGATATTCCAGGAATGTTATGCAAAGCTCTTCTGGAGTGCTTTAGTGAAGCGCTTGTACAATACAGAGTTACAGAGATGCTGACTGAACGATCAGTTAAGCACTTTATCCTCAAATGTTTTAGACTTCACCAAGACCAAAGATAGGGAGTTTTCCAGAGAGCAGAGAGGCCCGGGAGGTACTTGGGGCAGAGATAAGGAAATGATAAGAAACAGACCAAAGTGAGCAATGACAAAGCCACTGTCTCAGGCTTCACTCAAACCCATCTCCTAGTCACCTGAACCTGCCCTATTTTCATCACAGTGACTTCTGAGTGTGAAGTATTGTTGTTCCAAAAGCAAAAGAAACTCCTTAGCCTCATTCTTACATGCAGAGCGTAAAGCAATCCCCTGAACCTGACCCTTTACACAACCAACCAAAGAAAACGAAAAGTTCCCTCTGCTGAACAAAGAAGAACTGGGTGCCATACAAAGGCAGATGTGACCCCTGGAAATGGCAGGGCTCTCCTTCACACTCAGTTCCCATATTAATTCATCTTGTTTTTCCCTAAATCTCATCTGTGATATGCCTACCTGCACACCGTGTTGTTTGCAGAATGTGTCTGCTTGTGAGTCCTGTCCAGGGGCTGAGGTTAGGATAGTGACAGTTACCTTTCCATTAATGGAGAGTAGACTTTTATCCCCATTCCCACAGGAAAGAAAAGAGATGGCTACACAGGCAGAAGGTGCTTGGCACTGCCTGATCCCACAGAGGGCATTTGTTCAAAATATTAATATTTGGATACTAAGAAGAAGATTGCTAAATGCAAAGCTGAGTGCCTAAATCACAATCACAATCGCTGCTGGCTTCCAGGAACAGCCAGAGTGCCTGCTGGAGGCAGGGGCTTCTGGCCAGAAAAGGCTGGGCAGGGTATACTGTTGAAAGGGTTTATGGCAGGGCAACCTGCTGGCCTCATACAAAGCACTGCAGTTCCTTCTGGAGCAGTTCTGAACAAAGGGTGGCACCTCCTCTGCTGTTCCAGAGGCAGAATCCTTCCTCTGACTCTCACTAAGGCATCACTCACAGGCTAGTCACCCTAATGATAAGAAACTGGAGCTGAAATGTGAAGAACAGAGACTAATTAATAATGAAAATAATGAGATCACCAGAATGTATATACCAAACCCGCATCTTAATTGTCTCATGGAAACTGGCAACTCCAATCATGCTTCAAGAGCCTTTAATCATGCTCTCTCTGATGATTATTGGTGGCTGTTTTGTGCAGATACTTAAGTCAAAATACCTTTTGTGTGAGTTTTTCCCCATCAGTAATAACCAGCCAAGTTACTACTGCACCTAACTTCTCTGCTTCAAAATGAGATATTGCAGACTAGTAATTACAGCTGGTCTGATCTTCATCTCATCCACTCTCATCTTATTTTGGAGTGCCTCCTTTGAAGCAAATGCAAGGAGACTAGCTTGAGTTACTGCAGTGTTATTATGACTCCCTTTTATTATGACAGAACAAGCCAAGAATGATCCCTAATTAAGACAGTTTCTGCAGAAACACCGAGAGTGAAGCATCCCTGCCCCAGAGATCTTACAATTAGAGTAGGCAAAGACAGACTCTGAGGTAGGGCGAAGTGGACAAAGAATGCAGAATGAACTCTCTCCCAACTGCAATTTCCTCCCATGATGTTTTTGAGGGGGAAGTCAAGAGGAGCCTGAGATAGGATGAACTCAGGGAAAATGTGGGGCTGCTGAGCTGAGGACTGCAGAGGGGCATGAAGCAGACTGCATTTACAGCCTCTTAAGAGCTTTCTGCAGCTTCTTCCTTGCTCTCTCCTTCCCTGCATCCCTGGATGAGGTGAGGAGGTCAGATCCAAACTTCAGCAGGACAGGAGCATTGCTCTGGGTGGAGCAGGCTCAGCTCAACCCCTGCTCCTACTCTCCAGAAACAAGACCCCAGGTGTCTGCAGAGAGGCTTATTTTAGCAATTATGGAAGCAGCTCTTCAGACTCTACACTGTGGAGCAGACCATGGGGGTCTGTTCTCCCTGTGATCCCCACTAGCCTTAATAAGAGCAGAGTGCTTGCTTGCCTGCTATCCTCAGGAATATGGCAGGCAGCCTGGCAGATCAAACAGCATGGGTCAAGGAAAGGGCTCCCAACAGAAGGTCTCAGTTCAGAGGAGAGCAATGAAGGCAGGATGGGGCTGGCTGAGGCCCCATTAGCATCAATTTCTTGGGCCTATAATGAAGTTGGACCTAACTCTCTGGCATGCAATTATAGCATGAAGACATTTCAGGGGACTTAACCATTGCTCTCTCTAGAGATGAGCTCCTTGCAACCTCTCTGCCATCCGTAGGTTACATTTTGGGTACTTAACGAGACTGCATTTGGAGGGATTTTCTGAGCTCCTCTCCAAAAGCCTGAGGGACAATAAGTCAAGCACTGCATGCATCCCTCTCTGGAAAGCAGGGTTTTTTTCGCTCAGCACTGCAACTTTATCATTAGGTTTCTCATATCAAGCTCTGAAGGTGTCTTATAACAGTAGCTGTGAGTCCATGATTAAAGCACCTTTGTCAAAAACATTACAAAAATATGCTGGGCCCCAAATCTATGTAGCCCTTCTCAAAATGACCAGTAATAAAAATTTTAAAATGACACAACAGATTACATAAGCAAATTCAAGTGCAAAATATGTAGCCTGGCCTTTAGAGGTGGGCTGTGCAGGATGAGGGCATGGACAGGGGAAAGAGTGCACATCTCTCAGGCACCTCAGAGCTTAAACTAAGGTGGAGCCAAGCAGCTCCATGCTGCACCAGAGAGATGCAAACACATTCACTCATCAGTCTCTGCTGCAGCAAACTGACTGCTCCTTGTGGCTGCAGGGGCAGGAGGGCTTTACTGACTGCTGCTTTACCTGAGCAGGAGTGAAGAACACATCTTTTGTGAATTTCAGCTCTAAACATGTTTTCATGACATAGAATCATAGAATGGCTGAGGTTGGAAGGGACCTCAAAGCTCATCTACTCCAGCCCCCCTGCCATGGGCAGGGACACCTCTCAACTAGACTTGGCTGCTCAAGGCCTCATCCAACCTGGTTTTAACTCATCCAACACGGTTTTAAGGTCTTAGCCCAAACATTGTGTAACATAACTTGTTGGCAGAGGAAAGGAAAAGAATCAGCTGGCCATGACAAGAACAGTTCACACTCACTGGTGGCTGATATTTCACCCACGGCTAACAGCAAGGTTGCAGAACAGAGCATCCTGAAGCAGTTAAAAGCCTGTACTAACCTCATGGGCACAACTTCACTTTGGTGCTGTTCTTTGCTTGTGTGAACATATCCCTTTAATCACCCAGCATTTCCCACTGGTCTGGATTTGTTCAGGGCACAGGCTGGATGCTACTCAGTGTATCAGCAGCCATTCAATGTCTGCTTTAGTCTTCCCGATCAAAGTGTAGCTTCATGTCTTATTTACGGCTACTACTAACAGCCTGCTCTGTAGACAGAACTATTTATTTCTCCCCGAGCATTTCTGTGGTGTTCATCACTCTGACATCTGAGTGCTCTGCAAAGATTAATTTATCTTCATAAAGCCCCTGCAAAATGAGAGAAGATGGCATTCCCATTTCACAGATCAGGAGCTGTTGCACAGACATATTGAGGTCAAACATTTCTACTCATGATGGCTCCTAATAGGAAATGCCTCAGATCTAAATTTTTTTAGCTATCTTCAGATACAACACCAAAACAAAAATCTTCTGGTTGGTATGTTAAAGCAGAGCTCTGACTGGCTCCTCGTGAAGTCAGGTGCTGCAAGAACAGGAGAGGAGTAGGACTGGTTACTGAAATGAGGATGAAAGTTTTGAGTGCCAGTCTCAGGAATACTAAAAACCAATACAGACACCCCCTATGAATATAAAACACATCCTGAGCCCTCAGTGTAGCAGCAAAACACACCTTGAAAAACTATAGACACAGGAATTGTTCTCTGCAGTTTACAACACAGGAGCAAGTCCTGGGAGCACAGCTGAAGGTAGGAGAAATTGCAGGTTCTCTCTGCTTCCTGGGGTCTGGCCTGTTAAGTAGGGACAAAACCAGAAAGCTTTGTAGTGTGGAAGACCACCCTGAGAAGGAAGGCTTTTGTTTTATTAGTGTGTTAAAAGCATCTGTGGATCAGACGTGCCAGTATCAGTTTACAGCATGGAAACGCTGCCCAGGGGACTCTCCGGACTCATCTTTTCAAAGGCTGGTACCTCTTTGTCAGTTTTAATGAAAGGCAGCTACCAAAACAAAGTGAGCCATGTGGTCTCAATGAAGCAGAGACCCTGGCAATCAATAACAAAAACAATCTGCACTTACTCGCTGAGAGAATTTGCTTCTAGCAGCAACATCTATATAACAAGACATCACTCAAGAACTCCCTTCGCACTGTCTTGGGACAATGAGCACACTGTGCCCAAAGCACATCTGTGCTGATGGAGGTTGGCAAATCCAGGGCAGTGTTTAGGCTGATAACATGTCCATGGAACATATGATGGGCTGGAACTTGTAGGATGTTTGATCCTCCTTCTTCTGTTCTAAACCAGACAATTTTCTGTCTCAAAAGCAAATTTCTCTGATAAAAATGTTGATTTGTTAGTGCAGCACAGGCATTCTTTCCTGCTGCACTTCATGATCTCTTTCTCAGAAGGCCACAGAAGTACTCTCCTGTCTCCAGCCCTAGTTTTCAGCAGATGAACAGATCTACAGTTCAGGAAGACACCAAAACTCGGGGTAAGACACCAAAACTTGGGGTGAAGAGAGACATGGAAGCTAAAAGCAAGTCTCTTTCATTTGTTATCCCTGAAAGACATCAAACTGTGCCACAGCAAATGTTTGTTCATTGAGACTTCCGATATACCTCAGGCTCCCAAACTGCATATGAGATAGATTGTTTAAATTACACTGCACATCAAAGTTTTATTTATTTAGAGAATTACATCTGAGGCCATTAATCTTCTTTGTTTTATCACCCAGTGCCATCTCCATGTAGTACATATCTAGTAGATGGAGCTGCTTGACCAGAGCTGGTCATCTAGCCAAATGCTATCACTGCCATCAGCTGGCTGTCCTTGGGGGAAACACACTCATCAGGAATAAGGTGGCCTTGACTCGGTCCTCTGGCACTGACAGCTATGGTGTCTCCATCAAGGCTCAGTGAGTTTGCCAGAGAGAGAAGAAGGTTCTAAAGAGCAGGAGCTGAACTGCTTGCTTCGTTTGGCTGTTGTCACAAGACCCAGTTGATGCAGATCTGGGGCTCAGTGACTCTGCTGCCTTTCAGTGATCTGGGACCTCTTGCAGTGCCAGAGACACTGAAGTGCCACACCAGCTAAGTTACCATCTTCCATAGTCACCTGTGGCTGCATGGTGGCAGCACAGTGTGACAGACCCTGAGTTCCCAGCCCCTGGCAGTCCCTGGGCCACCATGGATACAAGAGAGAGATGCATTGGTCCATTTCCCATGACTCTGCACTTCAGTGACGCTGCAGTGCTCAGCTTATTTTTCACTCCTTGGCAGACTCCTGGCTCTTCACCAAAAGAGGAACCAGATGTTTTCAGTTCCTTCTGCCTGAGAGACACTGCAGCACTGGTGAGCAGAGGAGCTGCCTTATCAGGTTAAGCATATTTCAGTAACTAATGTTAATAAAATCAGCTCAGTCTAAGTTGCAGCTGCTGCAAGTTTGTGTATGTCTGGTCCAGGATTAATCTGGGGTTTAGGATCTTGGGTCATGCAGAAAGTCAGGGATGAGCTGAACCATTAGTTCTATCCAGAAAAGAATTTTTCCTTCTTGGATATGGCTGAAAACTAGCAACTACCAAAATATTAACATATGGAGGGAAGAGCCCCACAGCTTCCTATAAATAATGTCTGCACAGCATTTCCAAGGCAGGGCTGGATACCACAGAGGGAAGTCCAATCCTTGTGAAAAACAGTGCCATTACAAAGTCACACATGGGCAGTCTCACAGCTGAGACATGAAGTGAGTTCTAGCCTTCAAAATTATACCAATTCCAGCCTGGACCACCCCCAGCACATTCCTCTACCTCCGGGATTTGTGGTTCCTGTTCACCACACATTCATACTCACACTGAAATCCAGCGAGCCAGGTGCTTCCATCAGCTCTGCCCCACAGCAGGAACACAGACCACCAGAGAATGCCAGCTCAATACATTTCATGGCATTTCGTGTTGGTGGATGTTGCCCCTGAACTGCTGGCCACTGCTGGTGTGGGTTTAGGTTTTTTTTTGCAACTCACAGGTGCATAACGGGAGGATCAGTGGGAAGAGAGAAAGAAAACAAGGGGTTTGCATCATGACAGTGGTGCTTTGTAAAACAATCTTCCACAGAAAAATAGAGAATAAAAGGGGAAAGATACAGGTAGAAAACTTTTGGGTTTGCCAAGCCCTGTGACCAGAATGTTGCCCTCTTCCTCCACAACACTCTTGCCTAGTCGTCAGATCCCTTTCTCAGTGTTTCGTTCTGGGATCAGCCAAGAGCCAAACTCGAGGCTCCTGGGGGACTGTAGTGTGATAAGCCAGCTGCATGAAACCCAGGGGCTAAGTCAACAGAGTTCAGTGAACGTGGACAGAGTGAGAAGCAAAGGGAATCTACTTAGAAATGGAGCATCTGTGAACAATAATTTGCCCACAGGGGCTAAAGGACTTGCTTTTCTCCCCAGGTATTTTCACTCCAAAGGTACATTAAAAGGCTTAGGAAATCCTGTCTTGATACTACAGCAAACAGCTCTGCAAGGGCTATAGCAAACTGAACACCTAATGCAGAGATGAGAAAACAAGAGTGGTTTTTCTTGTACAGTCATTTCATGTTCTGGCCTTTGCTCTGGCCCAGCCAGCTAGAGACAGAGCCTCTCTGGGCACAAAAAGCCCAAGATCCCAGACCACAAGACATAAAAACATTTCTGTGCACTGATTGCCTCCTCACAATAACCTCATTATCACAGCTGTCAATCAACAGGACAAACCAGTCACCAGCATGGGAACTGTGATAAGAGATGCTCACCCTCAAATGCATTTGCTGCCTGGGACAACACGAGTGCTGGCAGCTTCAGCAGAGCAACAGGCTCCTCAAAGCCAGAGCTGCAGTCTGTGCCCTGTCTCTTCTCTGCAAAGGATGGGTTGCACAATGAGCTTCCCCTTGGCTCTGTGTCATGCTGCGGGGGCTGCAGTGCTCAGCCCCTGCAACTCCATGCCCAGGTAGAGCTTGTTTGGAGGGAATTGTTTAAGCACCAGATGCGCAGCTTCATTTAGCTTTATGTCCCACAGTAGTGATGTCCCATGATCAGCTTGAAAAACCTAAAGGCCTTTTTCATTATAGATTTCCCAGCAAGTCTCCGCTTGCTATCCCCCTTCCCAAGTGGTACTCAAAACCTGAGTATTATCAACTGCTCACCTAGTATGAGGCAGAAAGAGGCTGTGGCTTTTAAAGGTGTTTTGACGCCTCCTTCCCACCCTCTAATTGCTTCTGCTCCATATTTGAGTGATGAAAGCTCAAAGAGACACTGAGAGGCTTTGCTGAACAGCAGGGATAGAGCCTAGGTGGTCTCCATCTCCGAAACTACTTCCATGTGACTTCTCAAAGCTCAGACAAGAAAACAATGACAAAGTTAGGACTCGGATGCTCATTTCTTTGTTCTTGCAATGCCACCCCCGGGGCTCTGATGAAGAACCTCGCTAGGATGGATGCTACACAGGACTAAAATTATCCTCAGCTGGGAAATATTTTCCTCACATATTTGGCTTCAATCTCTCCCTCCTCCCTGAGCAATGGGCAGCTACTGGGAGATCTGAGGACTTCACATGATTAATTTTCTGCCGTGGCAGAGAGGATGTTTCATTCTGCATCTGTTTTTTTGTTCACTGGCGCTCAGACAAATGACTAAGCCGTGGGCAGCGATCTGGAGCGGCAGTAGCGCGCTGGCTCCCGAGTACACAGCGCAGCACTTATGTGTGAGGGTGGCTGATGGGACCAATTGTCTGTCCTTCCCAAGTGATATTAGCATTTTATCATTAAATCATAGCTAACTTCACCACTGGAAGTCTCTCCGCGGCCTGAATAAGTACATTACAGAGCTCCTCAGCTGAAACCAATTTTTCTCCTCCTGCTCCTGGGAAAAACAATGGTTTTTTGATGTCCAAGGATGCTATAGCAAGCTGGCCACCAGACAAAGGCAGCCCATAATGAGCCAGTGAGCACCAGCACTTCACCACAGCCTGCTCCAAAAGCTCCTGACATCAGTGGCAAACACATTTTGCATGAGTCCTGCAAATCCTCATTCAGTTATCTTCTCTCACATTGCGTCCCAACTATGCTACATGAACATCTCCATTGGCTTGAACTGGTTTCCCTGGTAGGTACTGGTGCTGCCATGCCTGGAGACTGTGCTGACCACGTGAGCAGTGGCTCCTCCAGGTAGGCTGAAAGTCTCCCTAAGGCTAGGAGACAGGGTTGGAAACTTCTGGTACCCTCTGTCCACCAAGGGCAATGGAAAGTGTGTCCTACCAGTTGGCTTTGCTCCTGCAGCTCTTTGAATGCTGCTAGCACCTCCTTGCCAGGAATAATCAACATCTTTCAGGCTCACAAAAAATGCTATTTCTAAATGTTGGCATTTTCATGCAGTAGTGAACAGCAACAGATATAGAGTGAACACTTCAGATATATGGCAGCTCCACCAGAAGGTTTGCATTTGTACCTGTCCTGCAGACACAGCATGGACACTGCAAGTCTGGGGTAAGACCTCATGCAAGTCTCAGGGGTAAAGTGTTCATCTCCCCAGAGATAAATCTTCTTTCCCTCTCTCTCACCCTCTCGGCAGAGCTGGCTCTGAGGATGCTCAGACCAGACTTCCATGTTTGTTTTTTTAACACCTTTCACTTCTCCCATGTATTAATTGCTTCTGTTTTAAACTGGGGTGGCCAAAACTCAAGAGAAACAAGTTCAGAAGCTTTCTCAAATCACAGTATAACAGCAGATGGTCTCCTCTATGGCAATCACACATCTTATCACTAGACAAAAGGAAAATGAAGAAAATAATTGCATTGTCCATACAGGGCCCATGCTGTCAGTTATTCCTGATCAGAGATGTCTGCTCCAATTCCTTCCCAGCAGATCAGCCTCAGGCAGCCAGAGGCAGCACTGACAGCCCAAGGATGGATCAGCATCACCAGTCACTCCTATCTGATGTCCAGCATGACTGAAGACTGGCTTCAGCTGCCTGAACACAGACATTTAATGCCCCAGCAGAGCCCTAAGATACTCAAGGCACAGCCTCTCCAGCAGCCCATGCCCACTGGCACAGATACCCAGGAGTCAGAGGCTACAGGTGAGAAGAGACACAGCCTCCAAGGGTGCTGCAGCACTGGCCCCCTCCTGGCTCCACAGCCTGTCGGTTCACCATCCAGTTTGCTAGGCGTGCTGTGATGCCTGTGCAGCTGCAGCCAAAGGTGTCTCAGGCAGAACCATCTCCCTCTTTAATAAGCTGAGATGCTCTGAGCTGTGTGATCCATTCTCCACTCAGTCCCTCTGGAAAGTGCAATATAACTGGAACAGCAATCACTGAGTTTCTCCACCTGAAACCCAGAGGAATGCACAAGACCCAGGGGACTCTCCTCTGAGGCTGCAGACACTGCTGGCACCTGGGAGCTCCTCACATGGCTATGCAGGCTCCTTTTCAGACAGTTATTGGGTTACAACTTTCAGGCTCAGTGCTTTATGCTTTAGGCTCTGTCAGACATCTTTAATCAGCTGGTAATGTGACACCTCCTTCTATAAAGGTCTGAGATCTACTTCCCTGGCAGCAAGCCTTTTTCTTTAGGAGGTCAGCCTGGATCTCTGATTTCCGATGTGCTGCTGGCAGCAGGGAGATGAAACAATAAAAGAAGAAAACCCATTGGGATGGTTGTTGTTTCCATGTAAACCTGACAGGACATCCTGCTTGGCAAGGACATCTCAGTGAGCTCCCAGGCCGACCCATTTCAGCCCCAGACAGCAGAAGAGGCTGAGCTCAGAACTCTTGCATTCCTCCAAAATCCCACTGGGTTTAAGTGCTTGAGGTGATTAAAGAATGAGAAGTGAACCTCTAAAAAAAAACAACCCAGAGGTGGCTGTCATGATTTAACCCCAGCTGGCAACAAAGCACCACTCAGCTACCTGCTCCCTCCTCCCGGTGGAATGGGAATGAGAGCTGGAAAAAAAGAAAGGTAAAGCTCTTGAGGTAAGAAGCAGGACAGTGGCACAACAAATTCAGATATAAATCTGAGCAAAAAATGCACCACAAGAGAGATGTTATCTGCTAGTCTGGCTTGCTGAACAACCTGCCTTGCAAGGTGTCCTGAGACAGGAGTGGTGCTCAGATGGGAAGGGAATTTTTACAGGGGCTTGTAGTGAAAGGGTGAGAGGGAATGGATTGAAGCTTGAGAAAGTGAGATTCAGTCTGGAGATTAGGAAGAAATTCTTTCCAGTGAGAGTGGTGAGACCCTGGAACGGGTTGCCCAGGGAGGTCAAGGATGCCTCCTCTGTGGAGATGTTCAAGGCCAGGGTGGATGGGGCCTTGAGCAACCTGGGCTAATGGAAGGTGTCCCTGCCCATGGCAGGGTGGTTTGAACCAGATGGTCTTTAAGGTCCCTTCTACCCCAATCTATTCTATGAATCTGTGAAATATTTACTAAGGCTAAGAACTTAGATATCATCATCTCACCTGAATACCCTGGTTCCCTGCTTGGTGAAGAAGCTGGAAGCACCTCCTGCCACTCTTTTATACAGCAGACACCTAGATGAACATCTCTGGACAGTCTCTACACAGCACATGAGCAGGCAAAGCCAGTCTTGTTATTCCAGCATGCAAATTCTGTCTGTTACTGATTGCTCTGAAGAAGCAGTTTTTGTTGGGCATGAATGAAAGGCAATGACTAAAACATTGTATGAAATTGATTTAATAAGGTTCAGTGATTGAAATGAGAAAGATTTCCCTCAACAATTTGTTACAGGCCAGATCCAGCCACTGTGACCAGCTCTGCCATCAGCCTAATTGAAATCTGTGCAGTGAGTGGGGGTAACAGTCTTTGCTCTCAATTAACCCTGAAGAGCAGCTGAAATCTTTTTAATCATTCTGAATTATCAGCCCTTCTTTCATCTGGTTGTTCAAAAGGTCTGGATATTTATCCAGCCATTAAGAATCACAGAATGATTTGCAGAGGTAGCATAATTTGGGATTGTGTATTAAACTGTGTGTTTCAAAGCTAGGACTAAAGATCAGGAGACAATTTGTATTTCATTTGGAGGATGTAGGTAGGAATCACCTACAAACACCCACTGCAAGGTCTGCATCAAATCCCAGCCCATCCTGGCACAGTCTGCTGGCCACAGACTGAATTGGATGCTTTGGGCATTTCCTCGATTTTGGTTACAGCTGCAGAAAATCCACTTCTGCCATTCTGTCTTATGCTGACCAGCACCTCCTTTGGAATCACTCCTTATGGCTTAATTGAACTTGTTTGTAGTGAACAATAAGACCTCACAGGAGCTAAATGAGACCTTTTGAGTCTGGGTACTGTAAAATCTGGGGCAAACCAGGCCTTGGGGTAGGTCTGTTTCATATGGTCTAAAGGTCTCAGCAGGTACCACTGACCAGATCAGTGCCACCGGCTGGTGTCACCCCAAAAGCAGCAGCATGGGTGCTGTTACCCAGATGTGGCTCCCAAGCAAGAGGCAGTGCCTGGGCTCCAGGTCGGGACAGCAGCCAAAGCTGCAGAAGGCTCCATGTGACAATCTTCTCCTGACAAAAACCTCCCTATTAATAAAACAGTAGGGAATGCAAAAAGGCAGATTTCTCTCAGAGTTAAATGTTTCTCTGGGAGCTCCCCAAGGAGCCAGCAGCAGCTTGTTCCAGAGCTAACATGACTTTTACTGCTGTAGCCACGTGAGCAAGAAACACTTCAGCGTTGGGAGCAGCGAAGAGAGGCACAGAGCAGGAAAGCTGGGCAAGCAGAATGAGCAGCTTCCAGTAACACAACCCCCAGCTACTGGAAAACCTCCTGAAAGGTTCTGAGTTTGAAACAACCCATGACCTAAATTAGGTGTCACTGTTACTGGAGAATAGAGGAAGGAACAGAAAGAGGGGGAAGATAAAGGTGGGAGAGAGAGAGACCTAAGTGCTCAGCAGCCCAGCCCAAGCTAGATCTGACCAAGCCTGAGGTTTTGAACACAGACAAGCATTCTCCATGAGGCATGAGGGAGGCAGAGATGAAAGGGGACTTGCTCTGTTCTCCTGGACAGTATCCTCACGGAGCACACATTGCACATTTTGAAGAATGATTTTTTTAGTGGAGATCTGGAACAAACAAGTAACATCCAGCTTGGTTTCTGTTACTGAAGTATCACATTTTTTCTCTATGGGGCAGGACAGGTTAAGAATTTCTAAGCAGCCTTGCAGCAAACAAGTGTTACAGTGAATTGGGACAAGGCATGATAAAGGTGTGATGTGTTCTGCATCTTTCCCAGAATAATTCTCCATTAGTCACAGCAGAAGCACAGTTCAGAGGCAGCTGGATCCTCTGAGCCAAAAAGAGCCTGGTTCGTGTGCATAGGTTACTTGGGTGACACATGGCAGTTCTCTGTGGGAGCAGGTCCAGCAACTCAAAACCAGGCAACACTATACTCTTGAGGTCATCACAAGAGGCTGTAAGGGAGGCATCAGGAATATCCACATGGATAGTGCCCTGGAGTGCACAGACAGTGTCTCTCCAAGGCAGGAGGCCCTGGAAAGCCCTAACAGTAACACACTGCAAACAAGGAACTCCCCACCTGAACCACCCTCTGCCTTGCCATGGCTGTTCCAGTCCTTCTTAAACGTGCCAGGCCAGACTCTTAGCTTACCATCCCAGTGCTGACTTCAGTGAGATTTGCTGGTTTAAGTGGAGAGATTCTGGTCTGATATCTCCCAAATGACACTGGAAGTGGAGCAGAGCCAGGCCAACCAAATCCTTGTCACTTGTCAGACTGAGAGGTAACAGCCAGCCACAGCTGGCTTCCCACAGACACCCTGCTGGGAGCAGCTCTGGACAGCAGCAGAGCTGATGAGGTACAGCAGGCTCCTCTGGCTGCTGTTCAAGTCCGACAGCCCTTTCCTGAACTGCACATTCCTTCAAACAAGGAACCAAAACTGCAAGGATCTGGCCTGCCCATCAGATGTGTGAAGCCTTTGAACTGAGTTTCTTTAAACTCCCATTCCTCCCCACACAAAGCATTTATACAACTGCCCCATCAAAGAGCATCAATAAATCCAGCCCTGGCTTCTTCCTCCCACTGCAGTGCTGCCTATTCCTGAAGGAGCAGACCTCCATTCTTTGCTCACTGTACTCTGTGACTAATCTCCTTCATCCCCACAAAAGGAGCTGCTGAGAAGTGCTGCTGTGTCAGGATGGGTGGCACAGGGCACTCCCTGCCCCTCACAGAATGACAAGCAGACAGACTCAGCTGACAGGCAGCTGTTTGATTCCTGGCCCTGCATAGGAGCTCTGCACATTGCTGCAAGCTGCATTCCTCAGGACAGCTTCAGGCAACTGAGCTGGGAAGGAACTGCAGATGAGGGAGCCACACCACTGCCCTGGTCTCTGCTCTGAGCACCAGTTGAGCCCCATCCCTGGAGACATTAAAGGTCAAACTTAATGGGGCCCTGAGCAACCTGCTCTAGTTGGAGATGTCCCTGCTGACTGCAGAAGGGTTGGACAAGATGTCTTCTGAGACTCTCTTCCAACCTGCGATTCTGTGATTGCAGCCAGCCCAGACCTCTACTGTGCCTGCAGGTCCCTCAGCTCTGTGCAAACACATCCCAGGCTTCTTCACAGAATGTGCCACCTCTCTACCCAGGAAAGCTCAAACCAGGAGAGCAGACACATCTGCAGTGATGGCTGTTTGCATCAGCACCATGGGAAGAGGTTGCCATGAGGACGAATCAGCCAGTCATGCCCACCCAGCCCACACGGGCACGACACATGCCAGGCAGGGAGGGCTGTGTGGGCCCACTACAGCACATGGGGACATGAGCTGCTGCTCCAAGGTTACACTGAGAGGCTGTGACAGAGGCTAGAGGTGAATTCAGATACCCCTATCCTAAACCAGTCATACAACCTCAACCTTGCCCTCTCCCCTGGTTTGGTACCTCTGTGGGGCTTGCATTTCCACAGTCACTTTTGTTTAGTTCATTCAGACTAAACACAAACACTTCAGAAAGCAAAAAAAGCTGAGGGGCAACAAGAGCTCACTGCAGGGTCTGGAGCTGCATAAGAAATCAGACATCTCGGAAGGACAGCTCAGCCCGGCTGAGTCCACCTCCTCAGAACGACACTGCCTTATCAGCCTGCCTGGGGCAGGCGCTGCCAGGCTGCTCTCTAGCATCAGCAGAGCAGGAGACGACCTGCGGAGCCCACGGAAGCCATGGGGGAGCCCGGTGAGGTTGTCCCAGGTCTGCTGTAGGTAGCACCGCACACAATGAAGGGGAAGGGCTGAGGGGGCAGGGGCAGGCTCTGCTCTCCCCATCACGGGGTTTGCTCAGGCTCACCCCCTTCACTGCCACCGTGCAGTTAATGGCTACTTTAGAGCAGCCTCACACTAATTGAAAGCAGGCTGCTGTGTGCTTTAACGGTGCCTTTTAGCCTGATTTACATCCCTGATCTACAGCAGGTTAACAAAAGCTGGTTTCTCTGCGACGAAAATTTGCCATCCCTTAATTTCAAGTTCTACTTACCGAGAATGGCTCTGGAAGCCTCCGCAGGGGACTGCAGGGTCTCTAAGCCTGTCCGGGTAGCAGAGAAGTTTTCTCTCTTGCCTTTGCAGGAATGGGATGTGAAGCCAGACCTGGGACACTGTGCTGCTGAGGGCTCTCCACTGTATATCGTTGCCAAGACACCCGGGGCAGGCTCCAAAGCCTCCAGATCGCGCCCTGGCTAAGGCATTCCTAATCAAATGCTCCTTTCATGGGAGCTTCCAGTACGGTCATGGGCGACACACAGCGCAAACTGCATCATCTGCTTCGATTCAGGTAAAGCTAAACTCCCAGGCAGGGCCTGCATGGGTTAGAAGCTTGGCTGATTAACAAAGCAGGTTCTATCTGGAGTTGTAACAAGCTCTCTGCTTTACTCTTCTGAAACAATTAAGCTTTCTGCTTCACCTCCCTGCTTTCAGCTGCTCAGAGGAGATCAGAAACCACTGAAGCTTGCCTTCAGGTCTGATGCTAAAGTCTGCAGTGGAATCAGTTGTTCCTGAACAACTCTATGAACCTCCTATGCCAAAACGGTATGACCTGCAGTTGCAAAATTCTTGGTATCTGGAAACACAGAGAATTCATAAAATCAGCTGCTGCAGTAACACAAGTGACTCAACCTCTGCAGTATGGCAACAGAACTGTACCAGTCCGGCCTCACTATGCCAGATGCTGGTACAAACGCACAAGGCCTATCCCAAAACTCCCCAAATACAAGATGTATGAAGCTGCAGAGAGCAAGAAATGCCCAGATGAAAGGTAAACATAAGTCTGAAGTGCAGCAGGAGCCAAAGTACCTATCTGAAAAATTACCACCCTCTGTTACCTCTCAGACCTGTACCACAGGTGCCATTTCGGCTTCTATTTGAATTTGGTGTCTCTTCTATGTCATGATAATTGTGTTAATGACTATTCCATATCTTAGAGGTGTTGAGATGGGAAAGGTTCACAGAGCTCATGGAAGCCTGTGCAGAGCCAAAAGAGATGAGCAGACATTTAAGAATCCCATTTTGCATTGCTCCTATGTAACAACCAATCCCAAATCCATTCCACCTTGCCCATGCAACAGCAATCTTTGCTTCTGCAGGCAAGCTGATTACAATAAAAATACTGACATTATGGCAGCCAGATCAAAGCAGTTACAAATGATCAGGATATCTGAGCTGGCACTGTTTCATTATGTTATTTTCTATAGCTCCTTGTCTTGAGTTAGACTAAGCTAGCAGGGAAGGGTCAAACATTTAAAAGGCTGGAGGCTTAAGGGAGGACATACTTTAATCCTCTCCTTTCCTCCTACAGTCACCACTCTCAGTGTGTAACTAACTTAAAAGGAGCTCCTCACATGAGACCACATGTAGTGTGGCCAAAGTAAACCAGTTCAATAGATCTTCCCAGTAGGGCCTCAGGTCCTGATTTCAAATACCAGTGGGTTAAAGAGAGTGGGAAGCAAAGGAAGTAGTAGGCTCAGGGTACTACAATGGGAAGATGACTCTGGTTTTGCAGATGGGTTTTCACCCTTCTTTGTACTCCCAGAGACATCTTCTGGAAGAAAAAGAAGAAACTCTTCTGCCTGCTCCTGGCACTGCATTTGCCTTGAGGCCTGAAGTGCGCAGCCCTCAACCAGATTCATCATTCCACCCAGAAGAGATTAAGCATGAATAGTTCTGTAAAAAAGATGATCATCTATTAGTAACACTCGTTATGGACACCCCAGGGAGGGAGACAGCTGAGAGGGCTCATATTCTTTACACACAGATGCTGAAGGCACTTCACTCTCAAGCAGCCAAGGCTCAGCTTCTAGGTCAAATCACTGCATGGTTGTGTCTGGTGTAGGATCCTCTCCATGAAATTTTGGGATATATTAAGTCTGTAGAGCTCCTTAATTCAGTGGTTCTTCATTTCCTTCACAGAGGTGCCAGGAATGTGCAATGTGAAAAGGAAGGGAAACCCTTCGCTCTCCACAAAGATCCCAGCACAGTAAGCCGAGCATGATTACAAATACATCTCTCACATTCACAACTGCTATTAATCTTTCAGGAGGTCTGAATCTAAGAAGGTAAATTAACTCCTTATCTGCTCACACTTCCAAGCTTTTTTTAAAAAAGCATGCCTGAAGTCGGGAACAAATTCGGTAGGCAGCAACCTTTTAGCCTTAGAGGGGAAATCGTGCCTAATGAAACACTATGATTTTATCAGACGGCTTCCCTCTGCTTCCTTTCTGATGGGTAATGGAAGTTCCACCCACCACTTAGTTTTGACATGCATAACCCAGAAAAGCCTCAGCTGGCTGTGCCAAGGCCAAGTGATAGGTTCCTTTGTTAGGAGATGTCTTGGGGCTCTTGTCGCATTCTTCTAAACACGTCAGGAAAAACGAAGTGCATTGTTAGCAGCCAGCAGAACAGCAGCAGGCAGCAGCCATTCTTCTTCTGAATGGGAGAGAAACAATTTCTGATGAAATATAGTTCCTGTTACATTCTTAGATTGCTTTACTGGATCACTGCCCTGTCTTTCACCAGCCTCAGACTGAAAATAGGAATTCTGAAAGAGAAATCCTGATCCTCTTGAAAAAGAATGACAGGAAAAGGTGAAAGTTCTGGCTAGAAGAGTTGTGGGAGGTTTGTTTATTGATTTGTTTCTAATTGGAGTCAGTTTCTTAAAATGTTTCTTAAATGTTTATGTGATTAAACAGATCTGTTCAAAATCTGGTCAAAATGAAATTGAAACTCTGCTCTGAAAGACATCAGAATGAGATTGAGACAATTTCCTTCCTCCCGAGCCAAAATATTGTTAAAATCAGGATTTTACAGATATTTCAACTTTAATAGGAAACAGCTCTGCTCTTTGAATTGGCATTCTGTCCACTGGGAAGACAGCCAGGGAGAGATCACACCAAGCTGGACTGCAGAGCTAAGGCCCTGCTGGCTGCAGTGTGAAGGCTCAGGCTTCCTTCCCGAGCCATGCAATGGGTCAGTAACCACTCCTGGCACAGCAGAGGAGTTGTGGGATGGCATCTCCTGATACTTCCTGGGGTGGCTGAGTGTAGTGTGTGCTGCTCTGGAGAGCCACAGAATGACAGAGCCAAGGCAGCTCTGGAGAGCCACAGAATCACAGAACCAAGGCAGCTCTGGAGAGCCAAGGCTTGTCTGGAGAGCCAAGGCAGCTGTGGAGAATCAGTGCTGTCCCACAGGCTGCATCTGGGATCAGCTAGTGGTGCCTAGCAGGGGCTGCTGGCCCTAATGCTGCTTTTGTAGCCCAGCATTGTATAGCAGAAAGGCTTCAATCTGCTTCCTCAATGCCTGTCAAAATGCACTATAGCTGCACTATAGCTGAAGTTTCTCCTGGTGCCACAGCCAAACTACAGCTATTGAGAAGCTATCTCATTTCTTCCTAGGAGGAGATACAAAGACACATAAAAATGGCAATGAAATAACCCACAATAGACTGTGTTAACCACTGCTAGCTAAGAAGCCACCTTGATCCCTTTCTGCATCTAAGATATTCAGTACATGACACCGAGGCCTCAGCTCACAAAGACTTTTCAATCTGGGATTAAAGATGTCGCATGGGAAGCAGCTCTGGTAACCCACAGCAGCAGATTCTAGCTGGCAAGAAGGGAGGAATGAATGGCAGAGGGAAGACAGGAGGGGATCTGCACTGGGAGAAGGGGTGTGAAGGAAAACCACTCTTTTTAAACAAATTTTGTTTTACCACCTCTGGGACCAGGAAATTGCCTGACCACAGTGGAAGAGAAGAGCTACACGACCTGGCTGTTCTCTCAAAGCCTGGTTCCACAGGCTGCAACTCCCCTTCTTGAAACATGGTCAGAATCTGGAAAAAATCCCATCCTGGGAGAGGGAACCCCAGCAAAACTGGGGAAGGCAGAGTCAGGGAGGAGGGATGTGAAGTCTCCCCAACAGCAGGTGCTGGAAGTGGCAGTTTTTCCCCAGGAAGACTTAATTTGTTTCCAGCTTGCATGATTGCTTCTGTAAGCATGGCTGCCTCCTTTCAGGACTTTCTTGAAGAAACTTTTGCTAGTTATTCTCCAGCTGACTCCCATTTAGCTTTAGAGACTATTTTTAGCTGCTTTTATTTCAGCACATATTCTTGGAGAGTCTCTGCTATTTATATGGTCTCCATTTCCCTCCTCTTGGCTTCTCTGGAGAGAAGCTTCACGAGGTCAGCTATTGAGAGCAGAGCTTGCACATCATTCCTCCTCCTGTGTCCTCCACAGAGCAAAGCCTGTCAGAGCACTTCTGAGGTCAAGTCTTTATCACCACCAAGATAGATAATGGAAAGAAAACAAGCCAAGAAAACTCAAGCACTCCAGTTCTTCAGACTGCTTGCAAGGCCATCCCGAGGCCAGGCTGGGCAAAGGTCTGATGATCTGGACACAAAACTGACAGTGCAGCAAATACACACTGAGGCAGCTGGGTACAACTGAGCACTAAGAAGCATGAGAAAATTGCTGCAATTTGTCTGGGGTGAATCTGACACCAAGACTTGCAGTCACCTCTTTATTTAGGGTCATAAAGCATTAAAACCACGGGAGGCATGAACTCAGCAGCGTGCCCCTGGACAGCATGGTGCTGGGTACGTGTCTGCTGTTTGAGCTGGACTTGGGTGTCTTAAGGCTGAATGTTATAACCTGGACACAGATACAGTGGGACACAGCTGACAAGCACCCCAAACACAAGCACTTGAATAAAACTCACAGCTCCACCAGTGGGAAAGTGCCTTACCCCAGTCTTCACTGCTTGCTTTCTCATATGGGAATGGTCTTGATGTAGTAATTCATTTTCACACTTGTGAAGTCAGATGAATGGAGGGCTGTAGTGCTTTAACTGTGCCCATACAAAAGCCTATTTTTATGACACATATGAGTTCAACAGCGTGGAGGTTCCTGCCTCCCAACCAGATGTGGTTGCAATTTTTGAACAAAGTCTAAATTTTTTGATGGATGGAAGTGGGACTCATGCATGCAAACACACACTCAGGAGACATCACAAATATTGACAAATCTAAACCAGAAGAGAATCAGCTGGAGGTAGAGGTGAAAAAACTCTCAAGATTCAAATGTTAGGGAAGCCTTGAGTGTAGGTTGTAATTTTTATCTTTGTGGTCTTCCCACACAAGTAAAGTCTCTTCTCTGCCACGGAGACATCCAGCATGCTCGAATACACAACCTCACCTTCTAAGAGCATCTTGTACATTGATCCCAAAAGTATGGCTCAAGCTTATTAGCCTTTAATCTGCCAGGTTAGTAGGAGCTCACGGGGAGCCAACATATGGATGTACTTCTGAGCCCATTAACAGCTGTAGCAGAGCAGCTAAGTCCATTACACTGAGCAATGGAGTTGGTTGGACTCTTTTCTTGTGGCTAATATGGCAATGATTAGGGCTGCTGGTGGTTCAGTAGAGTGAAAGAGCTGACAGACCAAAGTGATCCCAGGAGTAATTCAAGGAGGACAGAGGAGTTACAGTGGGAGTAGTGGCCCACTGAGTTCCTCTCCTTGAATCCATTGCTTGAAAGTAGTAGTTATGTGCAAGCTGAAGTCTGGGCTGCTAAATGGTAATTAGACAGCTACATGGGAAATAATTACCTGATTACGAGATGATTAATTAGCATGCTGTTGAGATACCATTATCCTGGCATCTAGGGAATACATTGCATTTCTTCTTTGCTCCTTACAGGATGATGATGGCAGCACAAAGCACTTCTGCTCTAAATCCCTACAGAAATGAACAGCAGAAGAGCACAGAGGGTAGCACTCAGTACCCAGGGACTTAGTGAAGCTGGAAATACAGAGAGCAGACTGACCCAGCCCAGTCCTGTCACAGCAGATCTAAAACAGATAAGGAGACAGCTTCACAAGGAGCAAGAAGCACATAAGGTCCTACCTGCACTGCTCCTGACAAACACACAGCCTGCCAGTGGGAGAGAGCAGCAAGTTCTTGCCACCTGTGTATGGCAGTGTAGGCAGCACACTGCGTGAGCATCAGCTCCAGAACAAGCTTGCACATTTTGATAGCTGGCTGGAGGGTAATAGCACTGGACCTCTGGCCCTTGAGACACCAAAAAAGGCTGTGTGTGCAGGCCATCAGTGCTTCTCACATTCAACCCCTTCTGCTGAGCCAGAGCATGGCAAACCCTTAATCCAGGGAAAGCAAAGTGCTCAGATCACCAGCCCCTTTGGAGGCACCAGGAATCAAGTTCCTGTGCAAACTGCAGCCACAAGGCCACCCAGGCCTCCTGGCCATCACCTCCCTGAGAATGCTCAGGACTGCAGCCTGCATGCTGAGCACACTGACTTGAACTTTGCCTCCATGTTAACTCTCAGCTAGACAGCCCCAATTAACAACTTTGTGTGAGCCCCAGCAGCTCTAGACAGTATTTTCAAATGTCACCACTGTGAAAGATGGGGAAAAAAATAGGTCAAGAAGATTATGCAGGGTGACTAATGATTGCTGCATGCTGGGCTGAGATGTGAAGTCTGGCTGTGTTTTCTAAGGTGCATAATAATATGTCCTGGGCTGACCTGTGGTGCTGTTGACACTTTTTTCTGAGCTGATGCCCTCTCACAAATCCCCATTAGGCTGGAAGCTTGAACGCCCACCATGAATGATGCCAGCAGAGCGGAAGGGCTATCAAACTTTGCAGAACTCCCATTTAAGTTTCACTTTGTTTCTCAAAAGTCAGGCAGCAGAGGCAGTTATTTAACTGTCAGGCCCTTTGGGAGTCATTTGTTGCTGTTCTCAGGCTGTGGGGCACAATGTGTTAATTCACTGTCCCAGGGAGCTGGCTAACAGGTAAGAGAGAGGAGGAAGCTGTTCTGCTGAGCGCAGCCAGCACATAGAGTCAGAGGAATGTGCTCTGCCAACCAGCTTGCCATCCAAAGAGCCAGAACTGATAGTTTTATTCTTCTTTTACTGATGGAGAGGACAACATGGTATGATGGAGGGCACGGTTAAACTGCCCTGCCTAAAAATCACAGGGAAATTAATTCAGCTGTTTTCTCTCCCAGTCCTGCATTTAGCATTAGAGTCTCTCCAGGTACCTCTTTCATTAACAGGGAAGTTAGAATTCATTTTTCTTGTGTGACAAATATTCATTAGCCAAGCATTTGTATCCATCTTACCATCCTGCTCACAGACATATGTCCCTTTCCAGCTACAGAACTTGGAAGATAAGGCAATTCAGCTGTAGCTCACCTGAACCAAGAGCTCCATACAGGAACTATGGAGCAAAAAAAGTGATGCAGCAGCCTCAGAGAGTCACAGAAAACAGCCCTTTGTTTCTGTTACAGCTCCTTCATGGATTAGAGGATAAATATAGTGACAGAAAAGCTTGCTGGAGAAGCACAGACATACCAGGAAAAACATAACCTACGGTTCAGCCTAACTGTGAGGAAGATCTGAGAGACATCTCCTCTCAGGCAGCAGAGGCCAGCCCTTGCATATGGGCTGTTGGCAGCCTAGCAGAAGCTGGGTGTGATGATGCTAGACTGGATGGTGCTGGGCCCTAGCCATGGAGCAGGGAACAGCAGGTGCAGATCTGTGGTAGGAGGCACTGACACCTTCTGCAGCTCTCACTGCAGCTCCTCAGAGTGCCTCAGGGAAAGCTCCCAGCTTTGGGAGGGACATGGAGCGGCCCAGTAAAGCTCACCAGTGTGGGCAAAGCTAAGACAGTGGCAGTGCTATCAGGACCTCTCTGAGGCACCATCAGGTTGGTTTTGTACTGCTGATGGGCAATGTGCACATTTAGACAAGGAACAGGGAAGCACAGCACAGCCCACAGCTGCCTTTAGAATAAGATTGGTTTCAATTCCCAGGCAATTCTGCACTGGCAAAAGACAGAAATTCCTTGCTACAGTAAGAGCAGTCCCTGTGAATGGAAAGATCCAGCCCAGGCCTTTCAATGGGGTCCCACTAAGGCATTGCCAGCTCCAGGCTCATAGAGAGCCTGGGCTCTCTACCTCGCTCCCTGAGGTACTGCACAGGATTTAACAAAGGATCAATTTCTGCTCCATTGTTAGGTCTCTGCAATCACAGGCCAAGAAGATTAGTTTTGCACATGGTCCTTGACTTAGGTCAGCCCCAAAGTGACAAGAATGCTTTTCTTGCTTTTAAAAAGAAGCCTGCTGGAGCCAACAGACAGATTGTTCCCTGCATCAATTTCTGCCTCAAGTGTAAAGTCTCCAATTGCTCATCCCCTGTCTTTCATCCTAATTAAACAGTGATAAGAAGTAATCAGGAGTATTGTCCATGGCCCTGGTGCTGCACAGAAGGAAATGAAGCCCATGAGTAAGATTCCTGCTCGGTAGCTGCACCAAGACTGGAAGCACAGACTGGGAACATTTGTGCAAACTGAGACAGCCCAGCTAGGAGCACGGTGAGCCCAGCTAGGAGCCTGCAGTGCCCCATGGCCTGTAAAGCACAGGTCATGGAAGGGCCCCTCCCTGTGCTAAATGTGATGAGTTTCCCAATACCATGTCAGCAGAGGGTAAACTACCCCCAGTTACCTTTCACATTCTATTTCCATAACCTGGTCAAATCAAGATGCTGAACTACTCTTAAACACTGATCCCTGCCCTTGACACTCACTTCTCCCTTCTAATTAATCATCTTCAATGTAGAAGTGTTTAGATGCCATGAGAAAAGAGAGCCTGTGAGGCAGTGAGTTGTCGGCAGGGGGGAAGCTTTGGGACCCCACACCATGGAAGAAGCAGTTACAGATGGTGAATTAGATCAGGAAGCAGAACCCCTGTGGTCCATGTGGTTCTTATTACCCACTGATGCTTGTGGATGCGGCAGGAGTGTGAAAGCAGCCTTGGTCTGCTGGAAAGCAGGAGCTGAGGAAAAGGATGTGCCTGCCTGAATGGACTCAGGACCCACCAATCCTGACCTTAAGTACAACCTGTCACCTTGCTGAGAGAGACAACCCAACTCACAACCCACCCACCCTACCCCTAAGGACAACCTCTCACCTTGCTGAGAGACAAGCCAGCCCCAGGGAGGTGTGCTAACAGGGGTGAGCCACAAGCAGATAAGGGAGGATGTCCTAATGCAGCTCCTATGTCCTAATGGGAGCTCATTCAGGAGAATCCTTCCTCTCTGAGTATCTGTTCTCTCCTAAGAAAAAAGGCATTGTGTACAAAGACTTCTGCAAGCATCTAAGTCAGACTAACTATGAACATTTGGTACAGTAAATATTGACAAACTCAGTGGCAACGGTTGGACTCTCTCTTCCAAGGAAAATGATTCTGTGCTTCTCCCAAGAACAAATCAAAGTCTCCTGCAAAGCCAAATTCTTTATCAAGGTTCTGTTTACACAGGCTGGCAAAAGCCCCAAGGAATCACCTTTTTCAATAGACCTTTTTCACCCTTCTGTGTCTACCTTACACATCTCCCTTCCCAACACTTCCTAGCCATGGTGGTTTGAGCCCAGACAGCCAGGTCCAGCTCTCAGCCCCAGATGCTCATGAGCATTTGCATCAGCTCCGTCCCCACATTGCTGTGGTTGCATTATTCCAACTTAACCTTCCCAGTAGCTTATCACAACACCAAGTACCAAAACAAGCCTGGGATGCAGCGTACCCATCCACCTCAGCAGGCTGCTCTCTCTCTTGGCCTGCTTCCCAACTGGTATCAGTGTCCAGAGCCTGGGTAAAAGGGTGAGACCAAAGAGCAAAGCTCCCAGGGTCCTGTTTAATCATGCCTGGATGTCTGTAAACTCAGAAAACCTGACAACTGACACTTTCTTTCCTATTTCTCATCTGTTCAGACCACAGCTTTCAGAGCAAGGATGTTTCACACTGCTGCTAAGCACTGCCTGGCCAATGGCAGTCCCTGTCCCTGGTGGCACTGCCCTACCCGTGTGTCCACAGCTCTGAAACCAGCCCAGGCTCTGCAAGGACTGTGTTGAATGGAAAGGAACAATCTGTTCCACCAAGCTTAGGATGAACTTCAGCAGCCCCTCCTTGGCATGCAGGGGCTCAACAGAAGCTGCATTTCTCTGCATCCTTATTGTAGGCAGGGCCTGTGTGTCCCTGGTTGAGAGAAGGTCAAATAGCCCATATCTCTTCTTCATTTTTAATCGCTATTTCATGCTGTTATTTCAGCTGCTGGAGGCACAAATCCCTCAGGGGTAATTCCTAGATGCTCTCTGGTAGGCTGCCCTACTTTTTCTTCCTGTTCTGTTACAAATTGCTTATCGCAGCCCTGATGTGTGGTGGTGCCTGGCTCCCTGCCTCCACCCAAATCCATTCCCCACTGCAGCATCTTAAAAAAAAAAAAAAGAGAGAAAAGAAAAGAAAACCCACATTTGACTCCTCTCCAGCTTCTAAAAATAGCCAAGATAATCAAGATCTGATTTTTAGCTCCCTGAGCCCAGCTGAGCATGATGGTTTAATTTTAAAACAGTCCCACTGCCTGTGAGAGAGGACATGCCCTGTCCCTGCCACGCAGCACCTCGCTGTGGTGGTGTCCCACCATAGGGACAGGTCTCAACAGCACCAGGAATACCTCCTGAGGGCAGACACTCAGGTGGGCAGGCCAAAGTCCATGTGGTTTTGTGGGGAGTTTGGACATTGCAAGAGCTGGGTGTGAAACACAAGAAAGGGAAGTGGGAAAGGTGCTTTCCTAACTAGAAAAGGTGTTGGGCAATTTCCTGAACTTCCTGGACCACTTTGGGTACAGTTCTGGAGGTCTCTGAACTCCAAATACTGTGGGCATATAGTGGCAACTGCATGAGAGGAATGATGCCTGTAAGATTTCACCTGTGGAGGAAGGGTTTTATGTAGGTGGGAAAATTTTTAGCAGCCTGTGCAGCTATTTTGTTCTGAAAAGTGAGAGAAGCTGCCTGCAAAAGTAATAATAAATGCACTGCACTGTTGGGCCAGAGGCTGGAAGGCAGAACAGCAGCAGTCAGACCCTTTTTGCTTGCTTGTGCAGTGAGGGATTTTGCTGGGTTTGTTTAGCTAGAACATCTCTTTGTGGTTGACTTTCTCTCTACAGTTCCATGATAACCAGGAATCTTGGCTTCATCAGCCAGCTTTTACAGGCATACACAGAACCTTCTTCTGAAGGAAAAAAGTAAATAAAAATAAACCTACCTGAAGCTATGCTTTCTACTATCCCCCCCCAACCCTTCCTATATTTCAATTTCACAGCCTTTACACACACACACACAGAGACATACAGAGACATATTCCAAGAAGTACACTCTACATCCCCAAACCTTCCATAAATGCAGCACAAATTTCCCCAAGCAGCAAGGAGAAAAGATATGAAGCAGAATAGGAAACACAAAAGCAAACCCAAAGAGTGAGGCAGCTTCATGTTGTAGTTTTTTTTCCCCCTGGCAGTGCAGCACACACTGAATGCTGTCATAATATTTCTTTTGCTCGTGGTGTTAAGAATGCTGTGCTCAAGACACAGCACAAATTCAAGTGGGCAGATTTTCAGTAGAGCAAACAAAAGTCAAACTACAGATTCCTACTTACCTGAAAGGTTAATCAATAGGGATGTGACACCCCTGGTAGAAAGAGACCAACTTTTACCTTTACCTCTGAGTCATTTCACAGCCTCTACCCAAAGACTGAGCCACTGCCTAAATTGGTTTATCCATGGCAGAGGCAAGGATGGGATGAATATTTTGCCATGGCAACTGACAATTCCAGATAAACCACCCCCAAAACTGTGCTCACTCAGAAAATCAGCAGATTAAAAGCTTGAAGATAATGCCTCAGAAGTAAAAAAGGGGTGAGACACAAAATGTCTATTAAACAGAGGTTCTGTATCAGGTTTTCTAATGACAAGCTTTTGAATGCTATCAAAACCCTGCCTGGGCCACAGAATTGAAATAAATACTCAAAGAAGAGTCCCAGATAATATATGTTCAGAAGATGACTTTCCTATAGTTGCCTGGAAGGACGCTGTGGTTGATCTTCATCTCTGTCACCAAGTCACAGGAAGGATGGATGAACAGGGCACTTGCACTTCCCCCTGTTTGCAGCCACCCAGCCAAGGAGAGCCCTAAGAAGTGGTCAACTTTGTCTCAGACAAGTCCCTGTGGGTAGGGAACAATGTTTGGTTCCTCACTGGTTTAACCTTCCTCCTCAGGAGGCCAGGAATTCACCTGCAAGTGCAGGTGCTTAACTTTGACCCCAGCTAACTGGCAGCATCTGTGCCAAACCACTGACAGACACCAATCCAGCTCAGGTACCTAAGCCCCAAAAGACAGCACTGCCTGAACCTTGCTGCACTGGGACCCTCATCCTGGGGGCTGTTGGATCTCAAACGCCATAGCTACAGGTCACCCTGAGCAGTCTCCTGCTGCCTCCCAGGCAGTGGGATTGCATTTGGGGTGTTGTGGTCAAGAACTGAGAGGGAAAACATTTTGCCCAGCCTGGGATCTCTTTCACAAAGCATTTTCTTGGCCCAGCTCAGGATGAGAAGGTCAAAACCTCAGACTTTTCTCCATTTTGAGAAAGGGAAGAAGTATTTTTTTTTAACTGGGCCAGAGTGTTTCACTTCTCCTGTGTTATTTCATTCAACTCAGCAAGAACAAGTCAGGGGAAAAGTAATTTCCCTTTAAAAATGCCTGTGTGTGATGTCCCCCCCAATCAAAAATTGAAGCTGGTTTTGCAAAAGGAGATAATTCTCAGCGTCTTTGATGGCTGTTTTGGGAGCAGTCAGCATTTGTTTTGTTGGAAGATGCATACCTGGCCCTGAGTGCAGCACTGCTCATTCTCTGTGCAGCACATCTTCAGGGCAGCAGTTTGTAATCAGCTGGAGCAGGCAGAGAGGAAGATTCTCTCTGTGCAGGAGTTTTGTCCCAAGGACACTCACTTTTGCATGTATGCACAAACATAAAACCCAGACTTCAGAGCAGTGCCAGGTGAAAGCAGGCAATTTCCATGTAAATTAGTCCTGACTGGGGCACGCTGTGCCTGCTCATTGCTCTTGGTAATTGTGCACTGGGGGGTTCTCAGCAGTTGTAGTTAATGTTGCTTTCTGATGCTTGGAATAGGAAAAATGAATTGCTGAGAGTGTTGCCCTTTGAGGAGACAATGAACTCCTCACTGGTGCAGATTTGTAGTGCCTGTGTGTAAGCCTGCCTAGGAATGTGGATTTTTTATCTCTCTAACTGCATGGCTGTGCTCATCAAGCTTTTCTTCTCCCCCCTGCCCCATCCAGTGGGGGATTCAGTCAACAACTACCACACAAACCAACCCAGGTTAACTCCTGTCGGGGTCTAAGAAGTCTTCCCCACTGATTTCAGCAAGGGCTCGCATCAGTCCTCATGCTGGGCTTCCCAGAAGGCCACCCTTGGAGGTATTGAGCTTACTCATGGCCCTCATGCATGAGTGGAAGGAGAATGTGGCTGATTTAGGAGCAGCAAATAGAAAACAGACTTCTACATTAGACCATGGAGACCAGGGAAGACTCTGCTTCCCTTGGCACATCCAAGAGAGAGGCTCAAGCCATAATATTCCACAACTGATGGGGGGGAGAACAAGCATGTTCCAGCTTTTGCCTACTGCAGGAATGAAGATGCAGCTTCTCTCCCAGCTCCTTGAGGACAGACACTAGGATGAGCTGCTCGTAGTCACAGCATGGCTCCCACAGTGACAGCAGGACACCAGCAGCTGGGGAAAGGAAGCAGTCTGAAGGCATGCAGGGTGCTGAGCACTCCACAGCACTAACACCCCAGGAGTCTCAAGCATGGGCAGGGAACTCTTCCCAGGCCATGCAGACACCAAGCATCTGCAGGGCTGAAAACACAATGGGAGCCAAGAACGGCTGAGTGTGGGTGGTGGAGAAAACTGGAGGCTGATAAGAAACAGAGGGGGAAAAAAAAATGTTTCAATCTGCTGTGTTTAATATTGCTTCTCCTTAACACACAGGCTGCTTTTTTCTCTTATTTCCAGCTCAGGAACTTCTTAGCTGCGTTGTCTCTGCTCAGGCAGAGGCATCTCTGCTAACACTATGACAGAAGGCAGGAGGAAAGCTATGGCTTTCACTTACAGTTGGGCAACACCTAGGCTTAGTGTCAGCACAAAGAGTGTCAAGAAAACCCTCTAACAAATCACAGAATCAATCATTATACCCATGAGCACTGCCGACTTGATGGTCAAGGTGGGGTCATTGCTTCAAAACACAGCATCTATGAGATGAAAAATGATTTAAAATATCTAGTAACAAACTCTCCAAAGTTTCCCTACTAGACCTGACAGCCTTCAATCAAAATCTGCTTCCAGCAGGAAGAGTGAGCTCAGAACAGCAGGGGTGCACAGACCTAGAGCAAACTAAGAAGGGTTACATTTTCTAGGGGCTCAGCACTGTCCAGTCTGCACCAAAGATAAAAACACACCGTCAGCCAAGCTCTGAAGGATGTGTGGTGCTGTGTGGGGTCAGGTTAGTGCTGATCCCTGACTGTCATTGTCTTTGGGGTGGCCACTACCCCAAACTGGGCAGAACTGAAAGTGATGGGGCAGATATTTCTTTGGCTCCTATAAGATTTGAGGTCTTTGCTTACTCCTCTCTACTGAAGTGACCCAGAGGGGTCTGGTCACTAGCAAATTAGCCTTGCTGCAGCTGCCGCTGTGCCTGGTGAAAGGGATGTCCTGAGTGGGGCAAAGAAAGGGAACTTCATTTAACATGGGAAGGGGGAAAATTCTTACGTTCAATAAAACATTCAATGCTTTCCTGGGCTTTGCTTTCAGATACACAGCAAGGACAGCACAACTAGAGATGCTAACTGCAGTTCCAGGCTGCCACAAGAGACCTTTGCAAGAGCCCTTTCACCCTTTCCCAGGCCAGCTGTGCCTTGGACTGCTACCTGCTTCCACAGCCAAATGAATCCCCATTAGGATCACAGCAGAAAGGCCCTCTCTGTTCTGACACAGGTGTCAGCAGATATCCTCCAGCAGCTAGTGGGGAAAATCAGCTTTTTCAGGAGCCAGTGGGGGACTGCTAATTGCTACTGAAAGTATTTTCAGAGCAGCAGATCAGCCAGCAGTCCCAGCTCCATCCCAGAAGCAAACACCATTTATTTGTCATGTTTCAACAATTTTTTTTGCTGTTCATACAGTGTAATTAATCACTTGGCAGGCAGGCAAACACACACAGGACTGGAAAGGAAGCTCATTCTTTGACATGAAGCAATCCTGTACCTTGTTAAAGAGCAAATCAATACAGCAATAATGAATAAGAAAGAAACAACCTTGATTCAAACAAGGCCTCTGCTATGATTGTGTCTTAACACAGTCTCCTCTGCTGGGTTTGCCTCTGTGGCATTTGGGCATTGATTTCAGATGGGAAAGGAATTATTAACATGTGAAAATACAGTCTGACCTTTCACAAGCAGCTACTCGAATAGGTGCTCTGCTATCTGCTAGTGAGAGGCTCTCAGCTCTGCTACCTCTCTGGGTGGTCCAGATTCAGGCTCCCTTCAAATCTCAACAGCCAAAACATAGCAGGTGAAGAGCTGAAAAATCCACCTCCTGTTGCTGATTCCTTTTCACATAAGCTCAGATGCTCAGACAGAAAAATCACCTTGACCCAGGTCACTGCAATGCAAATCCTGGCCAGGGAGCTGCAGATGTAGCCAGCCTCATTCCTCTGAGTCCTGTGGCTACTGTTCCCAGCTGGCCAGGAGCCCAGCAGGGCCTGGAGCCAGTCATTGGGAAATGCTGGGCATAGGCACATTGCTTTGTGTGAGCTGGCTGAATCTGGGTCTGGGTTTTCATACACACACTTCAGCTGTGGACTTACTGTCAGCTACCATCTCCAAAAAGCTATCCAAGGGCTCTGAAGTGCTACCAGATGCTTGCCGTAAAACAAATCCTGCACACTGGGCTAGAGAGACTTTTGTCTCTCTTCAAACTGGAGCCAAAACAAGAGTTGAGGCTGTAGCAGCAAACACTGTGGAGGGAATTCAGGGTGGATAAATTGGCTCCTGGCAGATCCAGAGCATTTCTATTATCTCTCTAAAGGCTGTAAGAGACAGAAATTATACTGCTAAACAGCACTTGACAAGCGGTGCCTCGGATGGAGCACAGTGCAGCTCTTCAGCAGGCTCTGCCTTCACAGGGGGCAGGTTTACTGCAGGTCCTGCAGCTAGGGGCTCTGCAGCTCCTAACCCCTAACTGCAATCCCACCATCCAGCTTCTTCTGCTCCAAAGAGAGAAGATGCTCTTTGCAGCTGGAATCAATGCTAGTGGAAGTCAACAGATTTCCTGCTGATCTGAGAGCCCTGTAGGAACCCACTGTTGCTCTTTGCTCCTTTCTGTGTCACACCTGATCAGATTAGAGCTCCAAGGAAGGGCTCTCCCCTCGCCTGAAATATCACTGACACAGCCTCTTATGATGGACCTTTAGAAACCTTCCAGGGAATGGTCTTCACACTTCCAAGTGCATATACAATGGGATTTTATATTTTTTTTTTTATCTTTCTTGGACAAAGTTTTAGACATTAAAGGCTTGACAGCTTCTGTTCTTCTTTGTGGTGAAGGAAAAACAGAAAGTAAAAGCAGACCATTTAGAAAATGCCAAATGAAGTGCCCCAAGCTGCTGGTGTCAGGGGAGTCTATGGATCAGTTTCAATTAATTGCATCCACTTGGTTGCAGTTAAAGGCTGGAGGTTTGGCACTTTTCTTGCTGGTTTGACTCAACCTTTCTAAACATCTGAATCTGCTCAGCACCTCCTTGTGGCTCCTGCCACTTCCTGACACCCCCTTCACAGAATCATAGAATCAATAAGGTTGGAAGAGACCTCAAGGATCATCAAGTCCAACCTGTTACCCAAGACCTAATGACTACTAAACCATGGCACCAAGTCCCTGCTTTTGACCTTCAGAAAGCTACAACACAGGGAATGGGCACTTGGGAGGAGAAGCAAAAGTGAAAGCTGGGGGAAATAACAGGTGACAAGGGAAACCTTCTCTTCCTTTCCCTCTTCCTCTCAAATCACATTGTGAGTACAGAGACAGCAAAATAACAAATCAGCTAGGCACCTGCCCTTGTCTGAGCACAACCCCTGGAGTGGAATAAAGAAGATTCATTCCCTTTTGAAATACTTATTTGTGCCACCACAGCAGATGTATCCTTCTGCTGCCTGACAATTTGACTGCACCTGATAATTAGATGGACATGCAAAGGCTGTACTGGGATGAAAATCAGATTAGGCAGGCAACTACCATTTGTGCCATTGGGAGCTGCCTATAAACTTGACTGCATCACCAGGAATTCACAATCAGTAAGGTCTGGGAGATGCCAGGAGGGGTTGTATGTTTTCAGTGTGTGTTTCCTTGGGAACAGGGGACAAATCTCATTAATGTGATAGCCTCAAATCCACTTGGGCCTCAGTTCTCCTCTGTTTCCTCAGACTGAAAACTCCCAACTCTCTGACAGGCAGAAGATGCTTACAGCCAGTGCAGAGCCTGCTCACAGCCTTTTCCCAGTCTTGAACTGACACCTAGCGAATGGTTTCCGCACTGCACCTCAAGAGCAGAGACTGCAGTTGGAAGATCTCCTCTAGAGGGCAGCTGTGCAGAGGAGCTGTGGGATGAGCATGGGATTTAGAACATCCTCTCCCCACCCGGACAGCTCATCTGCCCTGTGGGCAGGTGGGGGAGAATCTGGTTCTGCTCAGAGGCTGCACAAATACTGCACTGGCCCAGTAAAAGTGGGCAAAATGCTACTGGGCTCTATGGAATGATGCTGCCCAGTGCCACAAGAGTGGCTGGTGGACAGCAGAAGTCCTACCCAGGAGTGATCAGCAAGGTTTCCACCACAGCACTGCCAGATCAACTCTTTCTGAACATACAGGAATAGATAAGTGGCAGGAGTGGTGCAGTCTGCAGCACTCTCACAGTTTGTCTTCCAGCACCTTCCACAGCAGATCTTTGAGTGACAGCAGATGTGAAGTTAGGTACAAATCAGCATCTTCCACTTTGTGTGGTGCCAGTGAGCTTCTATGTGATGTCTCCCTTCACAGCTAAGCAAATACTGAGGCTTGTGAGAGCAATGCTGTGCAAATCCTAAATACTTTCATCCCAGCTGACAGCTACCCTGTGTTCAGTGTATCTGACACCAGTATGGAAGGCCCGCCAATAGTCACAAATTCAGGAAGGAAGAGTCAACAGACCAAGCAAACCAACAGCACTGACAATGCCTCCACTACACAGCACTCCAGGGGCTTCCTCAGCCTATTAACATGAGACAGAGGTAGTGCTTCTCTTACCTGGTAGTAGTAATCAACATACTGTGGCTCATAGTGCAGAGGCTCAGAGTTTTCAGGAGACAGGACATCTTTTAGTAACTCTTCACAGCCTGGGAAGAAGAAACGAGCAAATGGTCAGGCTGAGAGTGGATCTCATGAGATTGCATGGATAGCGAAGGAAGAAATACAGCTTTGTACCTCATCCATATGCACAGAACCTCAAAAGCTCTGGGATATGTTTAAAGAGCTGTGACAAAGTTCTGCCCTCAGAGTTCTGCACAGCAGAGATTCAGCATGGGACACTCCAAGAAGGGCAAGATGCTAAACTTGGCTGCCTAGGGAAGGCATCTTCCTACACAATTTGCCCTGCAGATTCACATTTCCCACCCAGCCATGATCCTTTTCTTTCTCTTGCTTTTATCTTTGTGTCAGCTTGTGCTTGGCTGAGGTTATTTTCTAGCTCTCTTACAGAGCAGAATTCAATTTACAGTTTGTGCCTTTTTGACATTAATAACCAAATCTTATTACTCATCAAGCAGCCTGGTGCCAGCACCCTCTGCCAGAGTCCTTACACCTCTGAACTGCTTACTCTGCTGAAAGGTCTCTGATGGTATGGAGCCTCCATTCATTAGGGTGAGTTATCTCCAGCATAAAAGAAAACAAATGCCAAGTGCTACACACTAATGGATGCAGATTGGTGTAATGAAGATGTGCTTACACTGCTGTAACAATCTCTTCTGCCATCATTTCAAGCCTTTTTTACCTAACTCAGTTTTACTAACAACAGTACTTCCAGCTAAACACCTCCAAGCAATCAGTCTTCATTTAAGACTATTACATGAGAAGTTATCCCCTCCATCCCAACCTGTTCCTTTGGTGGGGAAGTCACAAAGGTTGTTGGTCTTCAAAGAAGGATTTCACTGCCCAAAATAAGGGGAGTCAGAAACCTTTCTGCCTCACATCCTTGCAAAAGGTGATAGAACGGTGGTAGATGCCCCATGCCTGGAAACATTCCAGGTCAGCCTGGACAGGACTCTGAGCAACCTGATCTAGTTGCAGATGTCCCTGCTCACTGGAGGGGACTTGGACTGGATGACCTTTAAAGGTCCCTTCCAACTCAAAGCATTCTGTGATTCTGTGAAATGCCAGCCAGACTCGTTTGAGCCAGAGTCATAAATAGCTCCCAGACCTCCAGGGTCTCAAATCTTGTGTCTTCTGTGTCCCTTCTTTGCGGTTCAGTTTTCACCTAAAATTATTGCTGATCATATTCTTTCACTTTCCTTTTCCATCAAGGCAGATGCCTTCATGATAGCCCTGGGCTGTTTAAATCCAAGTCCATAATTCGTTGAGTGAAAACAGTGGGCAGAAAGCATTTCCTTCTTTGTACCTAACCCACCTGGGGCAGCCCTCACCACCTCTTCATGTGAGCTACCTGGCATAGGCTTTTCTGTCCTGATCCAGAACCAGAGAGGCTGGCCAAGCACTTGACCCATTTCCAGAACACCACCAGATATTTAATCCAACTTGTTTCCCTATTTAAAATGGCAAACAAAGCCAAGCCTTGCTTTCATTGCAGTCACAGGCCAAACTCCCTGGCACTGACAGTCTCAGATGAACCTACACCCCAGGTCTATCACCTTCTGCAAAGGTGACTTCCTGGTGGGAAGATGTTTAGGTGTGCAGCATCCAGTATCCCCTGCAGGAGAGGTCTACTTGGATTGCAAGCTGCCATGACAGCTTGGATCTGCATCCTGCAGGGAAGATTTGCATGTTATTACACTCCATAAAACAGGGAAGAAGAGAAGGAAATGCTAAGAGGCCATTTTCCCTTTGAGATGACTGAAACACATCATTGCTACCCTCACTATCTAAAGACATCTGAACCTGTTCCAAGATCCATCAAACTAACAGAAGAATGCTCACTAGCTTCAAGAATCTTAGTGCTGTGCCACTGGTTTTGTTCCTGATAGGAACTGTGTTTAAAGAACAAATTATCTGCTGCTCTTTTTCCCTGTGGAGGCACAAATAAAGATCTCTGAGCTCTGTGGTGCTGAACTTTTCCCTGGGCCAACCCTTATCACAGGGATCTTGGCTTTGGCACACTGTGGAGAACTACATCAGCTTCCTTTTTCAGTGTTTTTCTGCAGCAGTGCTAATATATCTCACCTTTTGCTCCCCTTATCTAGACAATAATTTGAATTTCCCAAGTACTCCAAGAGGTTTACACAAGGGGCTGGTGTGTCTCAAACACTGTGCTAATGTCTTCTTGTTACCAGAGTGTATTTTGGCCTGGAGCCTGGGAAATGCCAGTGAGCTAAATGAGCCTGTCAGAGACCAGACAGAAAACAATGGCAAACCCAAGGTTTACTCTGGCAGATTTCTGTATGGAAATATCAAGGTCCTGGACAGCAATCTGCACAGGGAGCACACAAAGTGCTCTCTGCCACCACTACTGCTCCTGAGCAGAAATGTGCTTGCCTGGGCTTGCAGAACTGCCACGATGGATATTTCCAGCTGCACAACAGCGTGCACCCAAGGCTAGAATCTGTCCATGAACAAGCTCTGCAAAGAAGCGAAGGAATACTTCCTGGCTGTTTTAAGGATCTCCTGCACTACAATGTCTTCATTATTGCTCTAACTTCATTTTCCTGGAAATGGTAAAACTGAAAGCCTCTTTCATGGCTGATTAGAGACATTTCTGCTTGTATCACAGGATATTGGTGTGCTTGATGTTGTCTCTCCCTTGTTCTGGTTGGGAAAATTTCCTCCTCTAGGTTTTTGGGCAGCACTTGGAGAGGAGACCTCATGGCACTGCAGTCATAGTGAAGCAGTAGATAGAGGAAAAGAGCTCCCCAGGGACAGTTTCAAGCCCCTGTGTGTTTCCTGCTGGTGCTCCATGCAAGGATACTGTCTAAGGAGGAACAGGGCCACAGGGCTGTGCATTGTACAAATCCCTGTGCAGGGTGACACAGGAACAATCTTCTGTCTGGAGAGAGAAATTAACTGTCAGATCACAAAACCAGAGTGGCCAGAAGCTGCCGAACTGTCTTCTCTGGCTAAAGACACCTGATGAGGCAGCACAGAGGCAGCTCCTCTGTGCCACTCAGGAGCCTGTTTGACACACAGATGTGTGTCAGGTCCTGTTTAACAGAGCCCTGACTCACTCCCTACTCTAGTCTGTCCTAATCAGCTGAGTTAAAAACTATTCATCCTAATATTAAAAATACATCCACAATCACAGTTCATTTGACCAGAAGTGGGTTAGGGAGTAGCATAAGAGCTTGGAGTTATTTGCACTTTGCAGGGCAAAGTGAAAGAAAATCTCAAGTACCCTGCCATGGTCAGAAGATATCTCCTGCAGAACAAAGCTCCAAGCAGCAGCAAACCCAGGAGGTCATTTATCCTTTCTTTTTTTTTTTTTCTGGTCAAAATAACCAGTTAAGATTTTTCCTTTCTTTGAAACACCTGCCCAGGACTGGTGAACTCCCAAAACACAGTGCTGGCTGGCCACAGGCAGAACAGGATCATTTGTAGTCCTGAGCAAAGATGATGAAAGCAGTTTACAGATCACTGAAGGGCAAGACATGACCCTTTATCGCCTTTCAGTTCACTCAGGATGCAGCCAAGACTTTTTTGAGGGAATTTTCAGGTTGAAATCTTCAGTTTCAGGTTGAAATCTGGTTTTTCACCCCCCAACAAAGTCGCTTTGCAGACAGACATTCTGGCCACAGGCAGACAGGACTGGGAGCAAAGTGATTCCCTGCAATGCTTCGAGCGGGGGATTTAACCCATAGTGCATCAGGCAATTTCCACAGGCAATTAAGCAATTTTAGCATTATAGGAAATCAAATCTGGTTACCTAATTGAATGGTGCTGGTTCCTGGCATTGTTCCTAAGAGCTTTCATTTTATCTGCTCTTGGATCTTTGATGGTGGATTAGACTCATTTATGGTTTCGGGCTGTATTTAGTAAAATTTAGTTAAGTCTCTGAAAACTCTGAAGTACTTTTAAGTGTAACCAGCTTCAGTTCATCAAACAGCTATAGTGTGATTTGCAACAGGAGAGCTCAGCTCTTCACACTCACATGACAGCCTTGGAGCCGTCCCAAGCACTACTGCGGTCAATAAGTTATTCTTAACAGAACAGATTCATCAAATCATCTCCACTTAGGGAGTGCTGTGAGATTTGAGGTCTACAGCTAAGAACCTAAATGAGTTCATCAAGACTCTGAGGTTTTCTGCAGTGCTTCACTGCAGCTCTCCAGGTCTTTGATACTGGTAGATATTACAAACATGTGTCTGGCAAGTGACTGCACACATCCATCTCCTATTCCATACTGGATCTTCAGGGCAAAGCTGGTGCAATACTGTTTAGAGCTATGGGACCACAAATTAGATTTTAAAGCTAGCTGGAAGAGATGGTCAAATCTCAGCACTGGCTGTGTGAGAGATGTGTTTGTTTGGAGCATCTGAATGAAACTATAAAAGCAAAGAAAAAGAAGTCTCCGGTGGAACATGAGGCCAGAAATAGCCTGCTTGGGTTGTTTTGAAACCCCCCCTAAATTTCATACTTTATTACTTTCATTTTCTTTCCCAGCCCAGATAACCTGTCACAGTCTAAGCTACCAGAACAGCCAATTTCCCCTTTTTGAACATTTCTTTAAAGCTTTGGGCAAATCTGTGTTATAGGAATTTTCATCAAAACTGCCAGGAATTCATGGAGAAACAGCTCTACACTTTAACTTTTATCTGCTCACATAAAGACTGCTTCCAGAAGCTTTCCAGGCAGCTGCAGTAATTAGATGCCTAAAGATCCAGGGAAGCACTGAGAGGGATTTTTGAAGGCACCTAATGGTCTGTGTTACTATTTTAAAGATTCAGAGGTTGCTATTGCTGCAGGTGGGGAAGTGTAAAATTCATCACTGTACCTCTTCCACACTGTTAATGAATATGAAGGAGCTCCTGCAATTCTCCATCTTCAAATATCCTAACAGAGCATAATTTAAATGTCCTTAAAACTTCTGCAAGCTGAGGAAGAGACTCTCGTGCTCCAGGAGAGAAACAGGATCTGTGGTTTCATCTGAAGAAAAGCCTACAGTGACTCTGCTAAAGCGCAAAGATCCATCACTGCAGAAATGTTCTGTGCTGATATGACTCAGGTTGGAAGAGACCTTGGAGATCATCTGCTCCTACCTCCCCATCATGGGTACGGACACTTCAGCTAGACTCAGCTGCTCAAGGTCTCAGCCAGAATGGCCTTGAACACCCCCAGGGAGGAGGAGGCAGACACAGCCTCCCTGGGCAGCCTGTGCCAGAGTCTCACTACCCTCCTACTGAAGAACTTCCTCAGCTTCAGTCTAACCCTGCTCTCCCTCAGCTTCAAACCATTCCCCCTTGTCCTATCTCTAGACACCCTCAGGAAAAGTCCTTCTGCAGCCTTTCTGTAGCATCCCTTCAGGTACTGGAAGGCAGCTCTGATGTCCCCCTGGAGTCTTCTCTTCCCCAGGCTGAACACCTGCAGCTCCCCTTAGCCTGTCTTCACAGCAGAGCTGCTCCAGCCCTTGGATCATCTTTGTGGCCTCCTCTGGACTCCCTCCAACAGCTCTGAGTCCATCTGCTGGGAACACCAGAGCTGGAGGTGGGGTTTCAGCAGAGCAGAGTCAAGGGGCAGAATCCTCTCTCTTGCCCTGCTGCCCACACTCCTCTGGCTGCAGTTCAGCACACAGCTGCCTTCTGGGCTGCATGAGGGCACTGGTGGCTCCTGGGGAGCTTCTCAGCAACCAACACCCCCAAGTCTCTTTCTTCAGAGCTGCTCTCAACCCGCTTTCCATCCAGCCTGAATTTGTGCCTAGGACTGGTCTGACCCAGATGCAGGACCTTGCTCTCTGACTTGCTGAACCTCATGCATTGGCATTGGCTCTCTTCTCGAGCCCATCAGGAAAGCCACTGCCCTTTAATTAGTACCCAGTGATCAGGGCTGTTTCCACGGTTGAAAAAAATTCTGAAGTCAGAACACATTTGCCTTTATCCTTTAATTACACATTAATTTGCATTCGTGCTGTATCCTCTCATCCCTGTGAGCTGCAACACGGAGGTCAGCAGGGGGAGCTCAGCCTTTATTTGTCAGGGTCTGGGGTTTTTAAGTGGAATATCAAAGCAGAGAGTCTATTGCAAAGACAACAGAAACCTTAAAATAGAGGAATAGGTCAGAATTAATTAGAGCCTGCTAAACGTAGCAAGAGCCTGGTATGCTTAGAACTTCCCAGCCTGCACAGCACATTAGGAAGAGCAGCTCCACTCAGCCTCCATGTGTTGTATGTTGCAGAAAATATTTACCAGATCAGTGCAATAAATTCAGTGCAGCAAAACCAGTCACTGACTCCACTGAGCATACAGGAATGGATCCCCACCTGACCCTGCTGAAATCAGAGGGAATTCAGCCTTTGAGAGAAGTTCTGGCTGCTCTCAAAGTCTCTAGGCAGTGCCACTTCTTAGCCTACCCTGGTTTGGCAGAGCTGCTAGGTAAGAGGGTGCATGTGTAATTTCATGGCAGTTGCTCTCCAGACAGACACTGTTATTAGAAATAAAGCCATGCAGTGAGCAGACAGAGAGGACAGCTTCAGCAGGAGTAAAACCTTCCTACTGCCCCATCCCAATGAAATTGCTGCAAAGCTTTAAATTTGATGGCAAGCCTGTCACTGGCTCTGGCAGAGCCTAATTGCATGGGGAAAGCAGCCTAGGCAGCAGGGGGCTTGGCACAGATGCTGAGGCAAAGTCCTTTAATCCACAAAGGACCAGCAAAAAGAAGCAAAGGTTTCCATAAATAGAAAGCACCCTGCCTGCCCAGCATTCCATCCCAGACACCCAGCAGGAATGAGCTCTTCAACACACTTCTCTCTGGCATAGATAGCTCGGCTTGATAAAGTCCTCCCCATCACTTCCAAAGACCCCTGCTGTTAGTGAGACTCCTCAGCACATCCCTCCCCACCCTTCCTGCTATTCAGCAGCCAGAGAAGATTAATGGTCTTTTCTGTCTGATAGCGCCAGCAGCTGCTGTGGAGGTGCATGACTCACATGTCATGAGGTCTGTCCAGCTCAGAAGCACTATGGAGGGGACAAGGCTTGATGTCCACTTGTAAAGGAACAAAACACTTTCCATTCGTATCATGCAGAGTGAACAATGCCCTGGTTTTATGGGGGAAACAGGCCAAGCTGCAGATTGCAGATCCAGAGCTTGAGGTTTCTCCCTTCAGCATGAGCTGCTACCACTAGTTACAGAGCAGACACTGACAACACCTCAATGTTTGGGATTTTTTCAGGTTCCAACATTGTTTTTTCCCCAAGATCCATACCTGCATCTGAAATGCTCCAGTCAGCATTGTCAGAGGTCAGTTCTTCTCCACTAAGATCTGAATCTGTTGTTCCAGATGCTTCAAGCCTCATGCTTTAAACAAACTCAAGGCACTGAACTACCAAAACCACCTTGACACTACATCACTTCTGTGCAGCAAAAGATATCTTCAGCACATGATAAAGGCAAGAATCTATGAGATATTGATGAGACTTCAAAGGAATTTAAGAAACATGGCAAAGTATCAGGAAAGTAAAGCTTGAGTTTAACCATTTGGCTTCCAGTGCTAAGAATAACACAGCTTCATACTCCTGAAAAAAAACACTGGATTTATAGGAGGATCTCATTTTGCACTCTTAATCTGATTGCCCCAAGCATCTGCAATAGGCTGAGATGTCAAAGCACTGTGTTTATAAGCTGCTGCTGCCAAGATAAATTGGTTTTGCTTGATGACAATCTTGCTGCTACCCCTGGGATGCGGCTGCACCAAAAAGCAAGAGGCAACACCAGGGTGGAGGCTTTCCACTCTGAAAGGCAACCATAGCCTGTCTGAACTTTGATACCACCAGTTTCATTTTCAAGAAAGATATAGCTGGTACAGACCAAACCAACCTTCACCCTGTGAGGTAAGCAAGAGAAGCAGCTCTGCTGAGGAGAAACTGTGCAAACAGGCACAACAATCCCTTATCAGAGACAGACACAGCTGGCTCGGCACTGACGCTGGCTGAGTGTTAACAGCACTAATGATGTGCTGAGAGACCTCTGGGTGATGCTGCAGAGCAGGATGATTCCTCTGTGTCTGCTCACATGTACACACTGATACCCAGCAAGCACATCATATGGATCCTGCTCCATGTAAGGTTGTTAAGCTCTTCATAAACCTGGAGTATCCCAGAGAGTTCCATTCAGTCACATCTTTGCTGGGCTAGACTTTAGGATATCAATACATGAATCAGGTCCCACCAGGAGAGCAAGGATGATAATTCCCAAGGGATTATGGCTCTCCCATAGCCATGCTGTCCCTCACAGTAAAGGCAATTTAGCTGCCCACTCCTTCACTGAGGCCACTGCCCTCTGGAATCAAGGGCACAGGTACTGCAAAAGAGATCTTCTGGGTCACATCTTTCCTGACCATATTTTGTGCACAGCCTTAGACTGTGAATTACAGAGGACAACCAAATTATTTGCAGGGCTTGTGTATTCTTCAACCCAGGACCCAGTTTGCTGCAGACCAGGAAAACCTCTAATACAGACTGTAATGCCTACAGGCTCACATACCAAATTTCCTTCTGGGCTTTCTATTGCCTTCTCCTCAAACACATCAGTGTCACCTTGGAAGGTGTCTCCAAGAACATGGACTGAGATCTGCTTCTCACTGTAATTTCACAGAACTGTTCTGTCCTCAGCTGCCATAACTTTAATTAAAATGGCTGTGGTGCTACCTTCTTGCATCATTATGGCTTCCTAATGAGCTCATTGCAGCAGACTCTCCAGAGGCGTCTCCTGGAACCACACTCCATCGCTGTGACTTTCACTCTGTCCCTGAAGTGGATCCTCTGGGCTGTGACAGCACTCTGGCACTTTGCTAAGGACATACTACGTGTCCAGAAAAGGACAGGCTGGACTGTTTTGCTAAGGGAAGCTAGAAAACTGTCTGACAGCAAAGCAGCTGAAATCCTTCTCCACTGTTTGTTTTGTGCCTTTGGTTAAGCTCTAGAGCAGAAGAATATCTGCCAGGGACTCTCTTCCTTTGCAGAGGAGGTGTTTTGATCCACCTGGTCTTTAGAGTTTGCATGCAACCTGTAATTAACCCTTTTCATTTCAGTATATGTCCTCAGGTACTTAACTACACCTTCAGGTACCTCAGGATGGGTATAATAGTTTTAAACATCCTAGGAGAGAAGCTAAAGGTCAAGAGCTCTCTAACTTCCTTCCATAAATCAACAGCAGAATCCGAGCAGCACCTGCAAGTGCCACACTTTGGCACTGCCTGCTAATCACCAAGCTACTCTTTCTTCTCCATGTGTCTGTAGAACACATTACATTTGTCTGCAAACCATCAGTAAGCCAACATGAGCCCCTGTTCACCGCTCACCACTGACATGTGAGGTGCACAAAAGGGGAAAACATGCTGGCTCTGTGCCCACAGCTGCCCTCCTGTCACTGCAAATAACCACAGTCAAAAGAGAGGATGCCTTTGATCATTACATTTTCTGCAGCCACAGGAACATTAGTGGAACTGAATTGGATTACTTTGAAGAAATATACACATACCTTTGATAGCAAAAACTCCATGACAGAAGTCCTTAAAATTGATTCTTCCCAAATCATTTGGGTCCAAGTACTTGGCCAGTTTTTCCACCTAAAAGACAAGATCATAGAATCCATGTTGAGCTTGGTGTATCAGCTGTTGCTCAGGTGGTCTACACCTTCCACAAAACCCCCAAGTTGGGGAATAGCTGTAGTGTTCACTTCAATCAACCAACAAATTGTTCTGCAAGGAGAATTCATGTCTTGTAGTTGGATTATCTGGTGCTGAGCAAGGCACATGCCCTAACCAGAATTTCTGCAGCTAGGACATGTTCATACTCTCCCATGTGAATCCCAAGAGCTCAGTAAGAGGTGAATCTGAGACCCAGCCTCTCATCTCAGGGCAGGGTGCTAACAGAATCTCCTTTCTTAGGAGCCCTTGCTGTGTGTGCAGCTCACAGGAACACAAAACCTTTGTCATCTCCATCCCTCTTATGTAAAGTTACTGGGGAAGGAGAAAGGACAGGCAAAGATGTGAACAACACACAGCAGCCTCAGTCCTTGAAAAGTTCAGCTTATAGGGGAGAAAACTCATTGGGCAGTTGGGATCAGGCAAAACTTCCTTGCCACAGAGGATACAAGTTTTGTGTATAGAAATATATAAACAGCACAAAAAAGATTCATGTGGTAAGACAGAGAAGGGTTCTGTTTAGTCTACTATGCAAACCAGAAATGTTCTTAATGCTTATAACCTGACCTTCACAGTTCAGCCTTTCTGATCACTACTCACCATGAAATGAGATCACACAAAATCTAAACACAGCCACCAAACTGGTATTTGCCCCAAAGAAGGTTTGTCAGATATTTCAGGAGGGTTTGGGCAAGAGATAATCAATCTAGACCGCAGAGGCTGTTGTGTGTTGTGCTGTCTAAAATAAAGGAATCAAGAGACAAGTAGCTGAAGAAGAATATGGAGAGAGGCAGTCCAGGGAGGTGAGCACAGTGGTGGGACACCCCAGCTGGCTGTGTTCCCCTCTGTGATAAATATGCTGCATGGCATTATGCTAGTCCCCTCCTGTCCCTGTACCTTTGCCTGTGGTACCCTCACAGAGGCAGAGATGGCTTCTTGCTGTTTGTAAGCAAGCTCACAGTCAGCTGCAGCACAACCCTGGCCTTGATCTGGGCCCTCCAGACACTCAGGAGTATAAACAAGATGAGTGTAGGAGGGTAGGAGGCAAGCACAGCAGGCACGTAGGATGCTGCACGGTCCTGGGGACTACAAAGAGAGCTCAGCTATGTCAGTCTGAGCAGCAGCAAAAGCCCAGCTGGAAGGAAACACAGCAAATGAATCCAGATGACCCAGTTTCTCAATTTTCTGGTGGATTTTTTTGTTGTTGTTGCTGGTTAATTTTTTTTTACAAGCCAGCAAAACCCTAACAGCTTCTTAAAGCTCTGCAGATAATGCACTAACATTTGTGCACATGGCACTTCTTCCTTCACATCCTCTCAGTGTCTATAAATTCCCTCTGTGCCAATGAACACCACCAGCAGCCAAGGGCCTCATTTAGAACTAGCAAATTGGGATGAGAAAATGACAACATTTTCACTCCCATGAAAAATCCTATGCTGAATGAGAAAGGAAGGATTTGATCCTTACATTGAATCCTTTCCCCTCTCTTTTGCTTAGGAAAAAAAAATCAATCAGCTGACACAGGCAGGGTAAATAAGGAGCTCTATGGTGAGTACAGAACCCAGGGCAAGTTAGAAATCTTCTTTAAAGTGTCATATTGCAGAAATCTATAAGTGGGTAGATTCAGACTGGATATTAGGGAGAAGTTCTCCATGAGGGTGGTGAGACACTGGCACAGGTTGCCCAGGGAGGTGGTGAAAGCTTCATCCCTGGAGCTCTGTTGCTCTGAGCAACCTGATCTAGTGTGAG
Organism: Melanerpes formicivorus; assembly: GCF_026170545.1. NCBI lineage: Eukaryota > Metazoa > Chordata > Aves > Piciformes > Picidae > Melanerpes > Melanerpes formicivorus. The sequence goes on along the minus strand of NW_027142373.1, from coordinate 2,970,117 downwards.
GTGTCCCTGCCCATCGCAGGGGGGTTGGAACTGGGTGATCCTTGAGCAACCTTCCAGCCCTGACAATTCTGTGAAAACTTCAACAACTTCAGTCCTGCCATGTGGTCAAGAGAGGCCAGCCAGCAGCTATTATGCAACTCACCATCAAATTCCCACCTCTCTTATCCCAAACCATTACTGTAGCTCCACTAATTTCTAGCAGCAGAGGTTTCTGTTGCCACCACAGCCACTCCACCAGGAAGTGAAGTTATATTTAATGGCTACAAGGCCAGCTGGAAATCCTTGCTGAAGCCAATTAAGTAGAGCTGTGCTTGATAGGGGACAGATGAGTCAGTGTTATCCCTGCTCACCTTCACGACCAGAACAGCTGTTAAAGATCAAGCAGGGGCAGAAATTCCTTTCTTCAAACTCTATCTAGGTGCATTTAAAGCAGTGTAATCAAACAGGCCATTGAGGCTGGCAGCAGCAAGGTTTTACAGCTCCAAATCTTCCTGACCACTGTTGTAGCTGAAATATGTGCAGATGTGTCAGCCTGGTGTAAGTCAGCCTGGTTCCAGAGGCTTTGGTGAAGACCTCGGTGTGGCCACTAGCTGAGCATCTGTCCTCTCATGGACCCAGCAACAAAATCTAATCAGACAAGAGTCTTCTAGGTTACAAGGTCAGCCTGTAACTCTCCCTGACAAATGGCAAGCTCCCATCATTGTAATACAAGTAAATACTATTTCAGATGCTCCCAGGGCTGCTTCACAGAATCCTATTTCCTCTTGGTCTCTTGCTAAGAGGCAACAAATTGCGTTTTGGGTTTCACTGTACAGATTCCTGCAGCCAGATGGGAAGTCTCTACACGATTCAATATTGTGCCACAAGACAGTGGAGTCACTGGGTGCTCCCAGGGAATCTGGCACATTTCGTTTATTTCTCAGAGCTGACCCAACGATTTTAGTCCAACAGTTGCTCAGCCAGATGCAATTACCTTCTTAAAATCAAATTAAATCAAATGTTATATCCCTGAGTGTGTGTATGATGAAGGCACAGAGAATACATTCACATTTAGGTCGAAGCAATGTCTGAACAGTAAATGAAATTATCACCTGAGCAGAGTGCTTCAGTCTCCAGTTCCTCCTGAATGCAATTTTGCAGGTTTTCAATTAGATTTTAGAATGCAAATAACTGACACCAGAATTTACAGAGCAGCCTGATGGAATTCATGCTACAAGTGCTCACATCTTCAGCCAGTGCTAATCAACACAGCTGCCAGCACGGGTCAAGGGCTACAAGGACCGTGATCAACGTGGGGCCACGTTTAGCTGGGCACCTGCACGGAGTTTGTGCACTAATGCACACTGGTGTGGCACATAAATCCCTGCTTATTGGCAGAGATTCCAGTCTGGAGTGCACTTGGTTTTGCTTTTTACCAGAGCTTTCTGGGGTGAGGCAAGAGGCTCTTCCTAGTTACTTCTGGGCTGAAGGCATTACTTCAACTTAAGCTCAATTTTGAGCTGTGGCCAAACAAACTATGCCATCACAGGTGCCCCTTAATCTTCTCTGCTGGCTCTACTGCATCAGCCGTCCTCCTGTTTCAGCTTGGAGAGGAGTAATGTGCTATCCTCCTCCTCAGAAAGGGTTGCCTCCCAGCAATTAATCACAAGCTGTAACACTTACTTATTGCCTGGGGAAAAGTTAAGGGCTTGTCAGCCTAGCTGCCAGGCTGCATGACATCCAAGCCTGGTTTTCTTTTTGCAGTCAACAACCCCTTGGGCTTACGGTTACTGTAGGCTGCTAGTAAAGGAGGAAGCTGCAGCCTTCCAGCCCCTTAAATGGACTGGGCAATGAGCCTGCTCCAGTCCTGGGCACAGTCAGATTCCTGAGCCCTACAACTCCAGGCAGTGCTGGACTCTGCCAATTCCACTGCAAGGGACACTGGACTACAAAACCAACCACTGCCAAAATTCAATGCAGAAGTGACGCTGTGGTTTGTGTAGTACCTACAGGAAGCACAGGCATCACACCATGTGCCTTAGAGGTTAACATCATAACCATTACGATGAGCTAGAGGCTGTTTTGGGCTGGGAACTGACACTTCTCTCTGCACTGCTGCACAGAGTAGTCCTCCTGCATGTGGGACAGCAGAAACAAGAGCTGGGGGGCACACTACTGCAGGAGGAGGACAGACAAAATCAGGAGCAAGCTCAATAATCTACCTGGCTCTATCGGCAGCTGCAAGGATCTCTCTAAAGAATCCTTCAGCAGACACCCAATAGTCTGTGAGAGAAGACATAAGTCATTTTTGCTTTGGGAAGCAGTCAGACTAACCCAAACCCTCTGTCCCTATTGTTTAACTTGCTCGGATGAATGGGTGATTGTCCTTCAATGCAAACACATTCTGCACTGTAATAACAGGTCACTACCATTTGCCTCCTCTCTGCTGGGTTTCCCAGCTGCACTGACTGCTCTGCAAAGCGGGCTTTGTCCTTACTGCTTTATACGTAGGGGGAGGCTGGGAACACCTTAGAGAGCCTGAAGTGAAAATAAAGGGACAAGGTTTAATGTGAAGAAACAATTTTGAAATCAAATCTAGCCAAGGCAGATAGATACTAATGAGCAGGAAGAGATGCACAGAGCAGTGGGCAATGAAGTGAGGCAGTACCTCTGGTTCAAAATACAAGTTCTGGTTGCACCACAGAGGTGAAGGGCTGAGCCTCTGAGGAGCACTGCAGATGAGCAGGCTGGCTTGGGTGAGGAAGCAGGACGGGCTGGAGTCTCAGCCCTGAGGCTATGATTTACAACCCAGCTCTGTACAGACTGGACACAGCAGAGTCTCAGAAGGAAATCTGCTATTCTAAACCCTACCCAGCAAAGAAGAGAGAGCAGGAATTAAGTTAAAAGGCCAAGCACTTAAGAGACCTGGGTTGCTGCAGAACCAGCTGCTAGATGCCAGAACTGATAACACAGCTGAGTCCAAATGCATCTGGAGAGCAGAAGTGAAATCCTGGCATCAGTGAAGCCAATGAAGAAACCCACAGGCAGCCCAGAGGCTGTTCAGAAGTTCACCTGTAAGGGTTTTACATCCAGTGGCACACTGGGCTATTGTTGTGCCTGAGTACAGTCGTCTGTGCTGCCTCTGCTCAGTTCCTTCCACATGGATTTTGAATGGTGCTCTGCCACACAACCCTGCAGTCTGAAGTTTTCAGGAGATCTGCTGTTTGTGCTGAATTCATTGTGTCCTAAAGATTAGAAGGAGGGCTTTTTATTTCAAACTCCATCTAGTCATCTTGTTCCAGCTCTCACAAGAGCAGGGAAGCAGGCAGAGGCAGTGAGCTTGATGAGCTATTATAACATTCTTGATTCTGGTGCCATTTGCATATGAGAAAAAGATTTGAGTTTTGTCAAAGTCACCCAACTCAGCAACTAGGATGATGCTCAAGCTAATTCCCTTCCTGGCAGCCCTGAGCATGCCTCTTGTCCCAGGACTTGCAGTGCCTCTTGGTACAAGCACACACTCTACGTTCCAGGCATCTGCATGACTGTAAGAAGGGAACAGATTTTTATAGACGAGGGAGTGGAGGAAAAGGAGAGATAAGGACAGGTCATGGAGAAACCTCAGAAGAGATTTATTGAAACTGATCTTTTCTTGCAAGTAAGTTCAGTAAAGGGCACCTGCTGGCCAAGGCATCCTCACAGGATTCCTGGCCAGCTCTCAGCCTGATGCTGCCAAAACAGCTTCGGGTTTTTTTTTTTTTTCCCCAGCAAATATTTTGTGACTGGAAATGAATCCTGCTTCCATTTCCAGGCAAGAAAAAAACCAATCAGACCTCTACTGACCTCACTGAATTGTCTTCAGAAACTGACCTGCACAGAAGGGAGTCTGTCAGCACAAAGAAAATGTGTCTGTATTTGATTTAGAGGTCACTGATTTCTGAGGGGCCCTACAATGGCTCAATCCACTGAAATCTTACAGCAGGACCCAAATTACAGCCAGGAGATGTCTTTGAAATAAACAACTCATCTCAGCAGTTTGCCTTCGTTCTGCAGGAGTCTGTGAGCACATCTCACCCTGAGTGGGAGCAGGGCACACCTGGGAGCTGGGAGGATGGCAGGACAAGTACTTGCAGCAAAGGTCAGGCTGTGCTGTGGCAGGCACAGCTGGGCAGCGTCTCCTGCAGCAGGAGCACCTGGGAGAAACATCAAAAAGCAGCTACTGGAGATGGAATATGCACATGCTGCAGGGGGGAATTAGAGAGGTTCCCACATGGTTTGCACAGGGAGCAGCAGAGATGCACTCACCCTGATTTTAACAGACTGGCCTTATCTGGGTCTGGGGCCCAAGCTTACACCCTCACTGCTGCACAGGGCTTCTTGTTTTGCTCCCAGTCTAGGTCCTTGAATCCCAAAGCAAGAGGGATTCTTGATACTGTGGCTCAGTAATTCCCTGCCACTCCAAACTTGCCTCCTTCTCTCCTCCATCTTACTCTCCCTTTACTCTGCAGGTCCTGATCCTCCTCTGCTTCACCCTGCAGCTGGCCCCAGCTCTCAAGACACTGGTCCTCTTCACAGTATCACAGTATAACAGGTTAGAAAGGACCTCGAGGATCATCGAGTCCAACCTGTCACCACAGACCCCATGACTAGACCATGGCACCAAGTGCCACGTCCAATCTCCTCTTGAACGCCTCCAGGGATGGTGACTCAACCACCTCCCTGGACAACCCGTTCCAATGACCAATGACTTGCTTGGTGAAGAACTTTCTCCTCACCTCGAGTCTAAACCTCCCCTGGCACAGCTTGAGACTATGTCCCCTTGTTCTGGTGCTGGTTGCCTGGGAGAAGAGACCAACCCCTTCCCGGCCACAACCACCCCTCAGGTAGTTGTAGAGGGCAATGAGGTCACCCCTGAGCCTCCTCTTCTCCAGGCTAAACAATCTCAGCTCCCTCAGCCTCTCCTCATAGGGCTTGTGTTCAAGGCCTCTCCCCAGCCTTGTTGCCCTTCTCTGGACACCTTCAAGTGTTTCGATGTCCTTCTTAAACTGAGGGGCCCAGAACTGGACACAGGACTCAAGGTGCAGCCTAACCAAAGCAGAGTACAGGGGCACAATGACTTCCCTGCTCCTGCTGGCCACACTATTCCTAATGCAGGCCAGGATGCCATTGGCCCTCTTGGCCACCTGGGCACACTGCTGGCTCATATTCAGGTGGCTGTTGATCAGCAGCCCCAGGTCCCTCTCTGTTTGGGAGCTCTCCAGCCACTTCGACCCCAGCCTTTAGCTCTGCATGGGATTGCTGTAGCCAAAGTACAGCACTCGGCACTTGGACTTGTTGAATGCTCTTTCACTTCTCCTCCTAACAGCCAATGCTACAGACAGGCTTTGCTGTTCCCTTGCTTGTATAACCCTCCTAAATGATGAATCCAACTATTAATTAGTTCCCTCCAAAGGGCTACTGCAAAACCCAACCTGCCAGAGCATAGATGCAGAGGCTAATGGGTGCTCAGCAGACTCATTAGGACAGGGTACCAGCATCCCTACTGGCATTTGGTAGGATTGTTCCTTCTCTGAAGGTGTTTGGTGTTTGTATCCAGAGACTGGAAGTAAACATAAAGCCACGATGATGAAATCTGCAGATGACAGACTGATAAATAACAGCCATGCAGAAAGCCTCACTCTGGTATGGACGGCTTCCTAAGTGAAGCCCACTCTGTTTTAAGCACCACCAGGCAAGGTCACAAACCAGTACAGAATACAGAAGAGAAGGAAAAGGATTAACACATCTGCTGAGACAAGGAATGTCTCTCAATGAGCTGGGATTTAAGGATGCACTGGAGAGGAATGAGGCTTCTCTGTGTTTTCCTGGCAATTTTGGGCATTATTTTACACACTCGTGGTACCTGCTTTCAGAAGGGATGCTTAAACCCCAGCCAGCCTGCAGGGAACTGACATAACATGCAAGTGCTATGGAAACACCTCATGCAGCCAAATTTAAAGAGAAGGTTTTTTGCTCTGTTTAATTTGACAAAAGGGAGACCAAGTGGTGACTTATTACAAGGTACAAAGACTTCTGCAAGCAGGAAATTGCAGGTTCTAAAGGACTCTCTACTACAGAAGAGGAAAGAGGAAGAACCATTACTTGTCAATTAAAACTGAACAACCTCAAATTAAAAACAAAGCACAATTTTTATTAGCCTGGTTGTTTACACACCAGAACTATCAACCAGGATGGGGATGGAACTACTAAAAGGCGCTGAGGTCTTTTGAGAAGACAAAGAGATATACCTGGAAGATTCACCTAGCCTACAGTAAGTGGTTAAAAGCTGTTCTGTCACCCTTGCAGGACATCACACCAGGTGACCTGATGCTCTCTCTGGACCTGATTCCTAAGCGCACCAAGGGCCACGTTCCTAGCCAGACACGTGAGGAGTGGAAGAGCAGCATTTAGGAATCAGAGCCTAACAACCAGCCGGGCAGTCTGTGTAACATAAATAATTCATACCACTGCAAAGAGCATCAGGAATTTCCATCAGCTGCTGTCTGATACCAAAGCATGCAGGCACACACATCGTTGCTGGAAACAATGGTTTGGAATGTGCTTGGAATTTCAATGTCAAGCATCAGTCACTGTCCCTCGGTGCTCTATCAGTTGGCTTCATTCAAGCCCCAAAGCTGGCACGTCTGTATGATTTCTGTGGGTTCCTTCAGTTTGTGCTTTACCTGGGGACAGCCAATTCACCAGCTAGGAGGTGCATTTTGGGACTGTGTCCTAAATGACATCAGCAAATTTGTTGAATACCCTTGGCCTTGCCTTTGAGAAAATTCCTCAATCTGTTGCATCCATAACCATAAATAATGCAGACCCTCTGATCTGACGGAGAAAATACCCATGCTGTGGGAGTTCTGCTGAGTGTGTGAAATGTATCAGTGACTCAGAAAGGCATGGAGAGAAAGAGGAGGGTTCAGAGGCATTGCAGGGGGCTGAGTGCATTGGAAGCAAGATGGGAAGCTTGTGCTGCTCATGTGTTATTAATGCCCTGGGTAAGCATCACCTCGGCTCAGGTGGGCAACAGATGGTAGATGCAGCTGAAGTGCTGAGGCAGGACTGGAGGAGCCCTGTAGGTCTGCCCCACACACAGATCAGCTGCTGCCCTGCAGAAATGCAAGGACAGCCAGCACTCTGCATCTGCTGAGCTGCACCTGCCCACTCCCAGGGGAAAAGCCTTGGAGCACCTTCCAGAAGTCACAAACAGGAGAAGAGGGCAATTAACTGCCCCTTCTTAGCTCATAGGAGTGGTGAGGGCAGGAGCTGTGGGATCCATACAATGGCATCCAGAGCAGAATGGCTCACCTGGCTAGACTGGGAATGAGATTAGATCCCATGACCATGGGACTATGCCAGGAAAACTGATGCTGTGGTTTCTGTTCTCTGCTGAGAAATCCCTCACAGTCTTTAATACACATGATGCAAACCTGATTGGGATAACAACAAACACAACCTACCCAGTAGGTAGTACCTACCCAGATTTTGCATTTACCATTCTCTCAGTTAGGATTTCTTACCACATCTGAGGCCCAGAAGTTGTTGCACCTAAGGAATCCCTTCCTTGCACCAAATACCTCACTGTCGAACCTCTGCTTACAGAACAGAGCATTTTCTGTCCACAGAAAATGACCAGTAAATGTTGAAACAGAGTGGATGTGGAGAGCTGGGAGTCTGACCACAGCTAAGAAAGGAACATTGCCTGGAAATAAGAAGTTTTTAGACCTTTCTCACAATACACATCTCACCCTATCTTCAAGTCAGAGACCACCAAAATCCTGGTGAGAATTTCCTCTGCTACCTACACCCTTGGAGGCTTACACAGACAGTACCCCTAGAACAGCACTTCTCATGGGTGTCATCCCTCCTAATGTAATGTCAGAGCTGCCAGTAAGCAAGCACCAGAATCATGAAGCCAGCATCTCTCTACAGACTTCGCCACCACCTATGACCCATGTGAGAGCCTCTCCTTTTGAGTTACTTAAACAGAGCTGATTTGAGCAGACTCCCTTTCCCTCCTTCCCTCTGATGCTATGTTGCAAAACAAGACATTTGGCTGGGCCCACCAATCTTACAACAGTCTATGGGGAATCCCACACAGTCTGGAGTACCATGGGAACAGACAGCAAGGCTAAAAATATGTCAGAACCATCTGTTCACTTGACAGTGATTCTTTTTTTTCGTGTGTGTATGCTGCTCTGGAAACAAAGGGTTAATGTCTTGAACTGTTTTCCTAAACCCTGTGGTTCACTGTCGAAAAGGAGATCTATTTCCTTCATTATGAACTGCATGGCAACATTTAGCAAAATACTAACAACCTTTATTAATGTGAAAAGTGCCAAACGTACCAAAAGGTTCGCTGTACGGTTAGGATATATCTCCAATGGCAATGTACAGAATTTGGGCAACTATAACAATTTAACCATTTTATGCAAACCAGGAGGAAGAGAATACCCTGGGAGCGAAATGGCTCTTGACCACAGCGCGGGGGAGACTCACCCAGAACCGTTATGCCAACCAGACCCGTTATGCCAAAGAGGCAGTTAAGTAATTACTCACAGCTGGTTGTACCCAGGTAGGCAGTGCTGCTGCTGCGCATTAGAGGCTTTGGGGCACTCTCACGCGCCAGGCACGGCTGGTTGCCGGCAGGAATGCCACGCGGTCTTCGATGGCTGATCTGGCTTCAGCAGACTGCGGGCCCTACCATGACATTCACTCTCTCGCTAAAATAAGCAGGGGTGCGTTAACACCTTCCCTTCCACCTCTACCAGAGCTGAAAGCAAGGCTTCCTGCAAAACAAGGCTGCTAGCAAAACCTGTGACAAGCTGAAGTGAAGCCCAGCCCATCACCAGCTTGTTCATTAGTGTAAATCAAATATAGCATTAAATAGCCAGATATCAAGGGGCACAGGGGACTGGTCTTGTAGGTGCTGCATGCTTTGCCTTGAAACAAGGAGGAGGAAAATGTTTTGGTAACATCTGGCTTATCCACAAGTGGTGCAGCATGGATTCATTTGCAGGGTAAATATTCTTCCTCTCTGCAGCTTGTGCTGTGTATGATCATGCTTATCAGGGCATAAAGGCAACTTACACAGAATAATGGTTTTCACAGCTTCCAGTTGTGTGGCATCAGCCAAATGGGATCCACTCCAGGAATAATTATCATTTTTTGAGGTAAAAGTGGGAAGAGAGGTGGGGCACACAGTGCCAGCTCATCGGCCTGCACCTTCTCAGTGCCTTCCTTGCTGCTACATCTGCAGTCACATCTTAATTGAGGTGTTACCAGACGCAAAGAACAAACAAAACACCAAACACTGCCTGGAAGAGGCTGGAGAGGGTGGGGAGAACAGAGCAAGCCTGAGCCATGCCTGGTAGGTAGGTCACAGCATGCAACTCAGAGGTCCCCTACACCAGTGAAAATGCAGTGCCCAAAGCAAGACAGATGATGCAGAAAATTCACCAAACCAGAGCCTAGAGATGATGCTGCTGCTACAGGTCTGCTTCAGGCTTGTGCTGAGATCCAGGCAGTGTCTCCAGACTGTATGGCTTACACAAAACCAGAACAAGAGACTTTTTTGCCAGCCATAGGGTAGCACTTCATCTGCTCATCTCCAACTGACAGTGCAAAACCATGGTTAAGTGCAACAACAGACTGAGCTGTGGCATCACCCAAATTTGTCAGCACCACCCTTGCAACTTGGATTTCCAGCCTCAGAGATACAAAGCAGCTATCACAGTTGACAGTCACTTCTCCTGACTGTGTGCTTTCCTTGCTATTTTCTCTCCTTAATGCCTAAAACTAACCCAATGTGCACCCAGCACAGAGTGCTGTGATTCACACACAGCATCTTTAAAAACCAATTTAGATCCTGGTGTGAGAGCCAGCCAGAGACCTGCCCAGGGGAGCACAGTTTGGGAATCTTCAGCTCTCTTAACCTGGTTGTCTGAAATCAGTTTTGAACCCAGCTGTTAAAAGGGATTGTGGTGAGGTTTGGGCATGCTCACAGAGGAGCTCAGACAGACAGCTCTTGAAATGTGATCTCAAATGTAAATGCCCAAGCAGCAGTCCTGACATGAAACTGACTGAAAGCAATGGCATGCCAAATTAATGCTTGGACATAAGTCCTGGGGGGAATGAGCACTGGGATACACAGGTTAATTAGGACGATAAACATCAGGCAGAGAGCTATGATTAAAGGAACAATCTTCCACTTAGCCAAAAAGATACTTAATCTTCCAGAAAAGTGGGGCTGGGAGATAACCTCCTTCCCAAAGAGCACAGAGGAGGAAATGTGCACTGAGTATCACTTTCTAGGGTGGGATAATTACCAAGTCTGCAGTGAGGGTGACAGTTTTGAACAGCAGCTGACTCCTCTGACGTCAAGACAAGGGAAGCTCAGATGATCAAGCTGGGCCAGCTGTGGCAGAGCAGGAGGCAGGACTGCTAATGCTGAGAGAGCAGAGCGGTGTTCCAGAAACCTGTGGCCATGGCACTCGGGAATGTGGATTAATGGCCATGGTAGTGTTGGGTTAATGGTTGGACTGGATGATCTTAGAGGGCTTTTCCAACCCAAACAATTCTATGCTTCTATGAACCCCACCAAGGGCAAGCTGCAGGGGCTGAGGGAAGGAGGAAACCCTTGCTGCAGCAGCTTGCACAAGCAGGCAGATCCCTGACCGTGGCACTCATACAGCCAGCAGTGTTAATCTTGTCCAGCTGCCCTGTGCCTCATGGAAACCACCAGTTCCAGGCAATATAAGAGCCCAGGAGCTGCCTCATACTCCCCATTCCCGTGCCAGGAGCAATTTCCTCATGCAGAATTGCACAGAATCACAGAAGTGTCAGCATTCAAGGTTCAAAGGAGGACGTTTTCACTGTACGAAATCAGACATAGAAATCCACAGTGATCTTTGATCTACAGCAAGAAAGACATGACTGCTAATCACCCAGCATTTTTGTGTGGAAAGGGAGAGATGAAACACAAAGGCTGTGTGCAGAGGAAATGCAGGCTCTGCTCTTTCCAGCCCCAGAAGCTGCAAAGGGTGCTTCATGGTACAGGAATTCCTGTACTCTGCACCTTTATTAACCACCACAGTTTGGTCACTATTAGTACTTCAACAAGATTAGAAGGCTGAGTGGAAGAAAGATCCAAAGCCTAATGCAAAGAGAAAGGAAATTAAGGTGCACAGCCATGACAAGATTGTGCTTTTGAGGTGTACTCACTCAACAATTAGCAACTGGCATTGTGAGTATCTCAGTGTGGGACTGGACCAAGCACTCTCAGCTCATTGAAAAGATAATATCTGACACACAGGTAATTTTCTCTCCTGGCACAGGATTTTACTTTCCCTTCTTACCCAAAAACAGATGGACTGGAAAGAGAAGTGGGCCCAGGGACTAAGAAGGAACAGCAGATTTTGAAACAGATTTGGCTAATGGAAAATCCCTACGTCCTGGGCAGAAAGGTGAGCTGGGCTGTGCCATCACCACCTGTGGAATCAGGGTATTTGTGTGCCCCAGTCGAGGTGTTCTGCACCTGTCAGCATGCCCTGGATCTGCTATCCCTGGGAATGCCCCACAGGGGACACTGCCTGGCCACAGCCCCTCTCTTTTTAGCTGAACAGAGACACCACCCCCTCTAACCTTCCTCTGGCACACAAGGGACTAAGCCCCTCTCCAGAACCAGTAACAACCAGCACCAGCACAGCATGAGCCAGAGCACCAGCTGGTACTCACTGCCTTGTGCTCTACACCAGGAAAGGTCAGAGTGCTTCTGCGCTGCCTTCCATCAGCTGAAGAATCACCACTCCCAGGCTCAGGTAAGCAGCTCACTGCTCCCAGCCCATCTGTCAATCAAGGATATAATCATTAGAGAGGCTTTTCTGCCTGCCTGTACCTGGGATGCTCATGCCTGTGCACCCAGCACAGCAATCCACAGGGTTGCTCCTGGGTGTGGAATTGTTTCCTCCTGAAACCTTTTAGGAAGTTACTGTTGTGGCCTTGCTCATTTCCACTGCTGCCTTTCCCCTCCATGGCTTTTAGCAGGGATTTAGCTTGCACTTTCTGGCAGCGTGTATATATTTATCATCTCTCAGTGGGATATGTTGATATACTTTTTTTTTTGGATCTGTTGATGCTTTGTGCAGCATGTGAATTCATTTTCCCCACACGTTATATTCAACCCAAAGAGTGTGAGCCAAAAAAAGCCCAGTAATTTGGATTTTTCCAGCTAATATACCTTCCCTGTAGGCATTGTGACAACACAAAGCCCCAGACAGGGAAAATTACTTGCTTGGAAAGTAAACCAAACTTATCCTTTCTTTGTAAAATCAGAATAGGCACAGCTGAGAGTGAATCAGGAGAGCTGCTCCTGAGATGGATCTCCGGAACTAAGGTCATCTTGGGTTAGACTCTGTGCCCTCAGATGTGATGGTCCCTGGCACAAAAAGGCTCTGAGCAGGACAGGAGAGACACAAAAATGACAGGCAGAGAGAAGCAGCTGGGTGATGACAAAGCTGAGCAGAGGAGCAGAAATGATGCCACCAGGAGATGGTGTCTGACAGAGGGACCATAGCACTGGTCCTGCTGCTTGTGGTTCTTGAACACAGGTCAAGTATCTGAGTGGTGTCATTGACCCTGGTGTGGACACCTGTGCTTGGAGTCCCTGATGAGCCAAGGCTGAAATCTGGAATTTGGGGCTAAAATAAACTGCTTTGCTTCTCATCAGGAGGGCTGTGGTGGGTTGAAGTTCCACCCCCCAACATTAACTTTGGCAGACCAACTCAGAAGCAAATGAAGCTGTATTTACAAGCAAAATCTACACTCTACAATGGAATGCAGTGAATATGTACAAAATACACAGTATTTAGAAGATTTACAGATATTGATGATTAATAAACAGCACAAGGACCCCCCTGGCCAAGGACCAGGGGAAGCTACTAGATTCTCTCTCCCTGCCCAACCCCTTACACCTCACTGTACAAAAGGGACATGAGAAAGAAGCAGAGAAGTTAGACTTAGCCAAGGCCAGCCAAAAGCACATTATCTCTCCTGAGCAAAGTAAAGCAGCCAGAGATCAGAAGAGAAAAGGGAAGAATTGTTATGGTACAGCTCCTCTTATTCTAGATATTTACCCAATGAATTTGTTTAGAATAATCTTTTTTTTTCCTTTTCACACCCAGTGGTGATTTATTTATATTTTTCTACTTTTCTGCTCAAAATCTGTAACTACATTTTAAAGGCATAGCCTAAAACCACCACAAGGGAGATCTAGACTGGAAATTAGGAAGAAGTTATTGATGGTGAGGGTAGGGATACACTGGAACAGGTTGCCCAGGGAGGCTGTGGATGTTCCCTGCCTGGAGGTGTTCAAGGCCGGGCTGGATGAGGCCTTGAGCAACCTGGAGTAGTGGGGGGGCTGGAACTGGGTGAGCTTTAAGGTCCCTTCCAACCTGAACCATTCCATGGATGTATGAAGGAAGGGAAGAAGGTCACTGCAGCTCACATTCTTCCCTCCAGGGTAGAATACCTCTCTCCACTGCCAGTGAGACTCTACAGTTCTGCTTTGGAAGGCCTACCCAGGAGGAGAAAGGATTGGTTTATCCTTTTCACTGTATCTCACCCCAATCCCAGGCACAACACAGACAGTAAAACATTGCTGAATCCCTTTTAAAATCAGAGGAGGTGTTTACACTCCCTTCTTGGCCTTTCAGTTCACAGCTGCCAGATTAAACACTCTTGACAATTTATTGATCCCCTGTGAAATCCCTAAACAGGCAAAAATTGATTACTGTGTGTTTTCCATAACTTTCAGAGTGCAATTTCTCTCAGATGCTCAGAGATTCTGCTGCTGCTGCCTCTCAACCTGACAAAAGTGTACTTGCATCTATTTTCCTCCAGCATAAAGATGTCATGTGGGAGTTACAATCACGAGGTGACAAGATGCAGAGATCACAATGGATTTACACTGCAAGGCCCTCACCCAGCTGCATTTCACTGCAGTACTGGGTCTGAAGCCAGCACACTGCTGATGACTAGACATGGGGTACATGGACATGCTATGGACAGAGCACTCCTGGTGCATTTCCTGGGGCACAGCTCCTGATGTGTGTTATCTGCAAGTGCTCAGAAGATACTTCAATGGTAATAAGGATATAGTTTACACTCTTCAGTGATAAGCCTCAGCAAAACCCTGTAGAAAAGGCAGATGGATGAAACATGAGGTGAGAAGCTGAGAGCCTGGAAGAACAAAAGGAGTCTTCCGAGAACATCTTTTTCTGGACCAGATCACCAAAGGAATCCTCACTGGGCAGTGTATGGCTGGTTTCCTCATCATGGAGTAAAGTAGGTAGTTTCATGGGTTGTAACTATCTGGATGGAGTTAAGCAGCCAGGCACTGTCACATCTGCACAGTGTCTGCAACTGCTGGTTGCAGACTGGGGCCCGAGGCCTGCTTCTGCCCAACAGCTTCATGGACTGGGAGCCTTTTTGCAGGTATTTTCTTAAAATCTCCCTGTGAAGAGTCTGCCTCTGGGAGGTGCTGAACCTGAGGGCTGCAGCTTGGTCAATATGTAAGGGGAAATGCCAAAGGAAGAAGCAGCTGGTGGCAAAAGGCAGTGCTGGTGCTCAGTGAAAGCACAGTCCCAGCCCACAGCAGCATCTCGCCCTGCAGACAGACCTGCTGAAGGGTCAGCAGCTGCTGGATCTCTTCATCATGCTGGTTTGGACAGGATCCATGCACTGTTTTTGTAAGAGCAGGAGTAACAACCTCACAGACAAGGTGTGCGGATATTCCAGAGATGGGCATCCTGCCAACACCGACTCTTGAAGGGACCAGAGACAAATCCAACGTCCTGGACAAATTGTGCTGTGTCTCCCACCAGCAGGAGAGACACATTGCTGCTTGCTCAGAGGTTACACAGTAGTTTAGTTCACTGTAACAGGAATTCCCCTTCAAAGGGACCATTGGGAAAGTCTTGCAAATGCCTCTCCAAACACAGCCACCTAACCAAATGGGCCCCCAAGCCCAGTAAAACTCTGTCCAGTTATCTTTGGTCTCCTGCATACAGGGAGACTCCAGGTCTCTTTGGAGCAGCATCAGCAGAGCTCTTTCCTGCAGCATGTGTGTAGCACTGACATCAGGGGACACAGCAAGGCTCCGCAGAAGGGCATATTTAGTCAGTGAAAGAGAAGGGCAACATCTATCTGGCCAGCAGTCAGGGAGCCATGAGCTGCCAGAGGAAACAATTCCCCTGCTCCAGGGTGTTTTGCATCTTGATGATAAACTCTTGTGGCTAAATTGATTCTGGCTCCCATCATGTGTCTCTGTGCTCCCTGTTTATTTACACTGCTGCACTGGTGAGAATTATGGAAAGCCGCAATAACTGAATTACTGTCACAATGGCAAAGCCTTCCAAAGGCTGCTGCCCCAGCACAAGCTTTGTCTGGGATAAAAATGACCAATTAATAATAATGAATCAGAAGAAAAACCTTAGAGCACAGTGCACATTGACTGATGTACCACTGAATGGGAGCAGCAGCAGCCAGAGGTCAGTCTGCATGCCAAAGAAACAGGAGGTGACATTGGCACAAAAAGAAGTATTAGAAGGTAATGTCTGTGCCCTTGTTACTACCAGATCCAGGGAACATGGGTGGAACAAAGGACTCAGGAAGATGAATGACAAGAGCTCCAGGGAAGCTACAGAGTTTTACCCTGAAAGCCTCCTATCAACAAACCTCAGCCTAAAGCTGCACAAAACCAAAGGCTCATTCTAGCGTTGCTGGCTGGGGAGGATGCCTTGGTTTGGGGACTAGGCTGTTGATCTCACCAGTGCCTTTGATGTCAGCACCAGTGCAGGATGGCCAAACCTTTATGGGCTAAGAGATCCTCACCAAGCCCTGACCTTGATGCCCAAACCTCTTATGGGTTAAGAGATCCCCACCAAGTCTTGAGCTTGACTGCCCTGCTGGAGGCCACTACAGCAGACAGGGACAATGGTGGGTCCTGAGACCCAGCAAGAGGCTGAGAGCCTGGCTGGATGCAGAGTAACACATGTGTAACCTGCACACACAGCTGTGGCACAGGGCCAAAGCTCAACATGAGAAGGAAGCTTTCCAACAACTTGTGGTCAGTGTGCAGGATCAGGCAATTAGCAGCAAACCCTCTTCACCGGGGTCAAGCTTCTCACCACCAGCAGCACTCAGCAGGAGCAGTGAGACTTACCAAGGGATTTAATAGAGCTCAGCAGCTTAGTGGATCTCTGCCACATATCAGGAAGAAGCTGCAGACAGCAGCCTTGCTTCTTCAGTGTCAAACTCCTGAAAACCAGCTTCTCTCTCTCCATGATTTCTGCTGTTTCTCTCAGCACTGGAGAATCCCTTGCATGTACCATGGGATGCTCTGTTTCTAGGGCTTTTCCTTCTTGCACTAACTTGCTAAGTAAATTTTATATTCATGTAGATTTGACCTTTCAGAGTAAGCTCTAAGCTTTCTTATCTGGTTTTCAAGCATTTTCCAGTGTCTGCATGCCAGGATCAATTACTCAGCTGATTCAAGCAGTACAGCCTCCACTTGCTCCAAAAACCCACTTGCTGTGTGGGCTATTAATATCTTACTGGTCATACAGCTCAGGTATAAATTCAGTGCTAATGCAGCATGCTGAATTACAGCCTTGCAGAGCAAAGCTTTAAGACCATCTGTGCATCAGGTACAGGCAACAGCTTCTGAAGGTTTCTGGTCTTGGCCATTCAAACCCAGCACAGCACCTCTAAGATGTGGTCTGATGGTTCATTTTATGCTTGGATACATCACATACTGACAGCAAAGGGAATCTGTGGCAGCCACGGCTAGGTGTGAGGTGCAGGCTAGTGCCTTAGACAGACAAGACAATCTGTCACTCCTTGAATAAATTATCTGCTCAGAGAAGAATATAATATGATGCTGTTCTCCCCAAATCACTCTCTCTTCCCATTGCCCTTTCATGGCAGTTTAAGCTGCACACACTGCCTGCTCAGCTGTGGGAGTTTGCAAACAGAGCTCAGGCACTTGGTGCCCCAGGGGCTGCCTTCTTCCATCTAAAATCTCAGCAGCACTAGCAGCTTCTTTCAGAAGAGACAAGAAGCATCACTCCAGTCCATAATGCAAGGAAGCTGGCCCTGCAGGGAAGGTGAGACTCTGAAGCTTTAAGAGCAAAGGAATGGGAAACTGAAGTGGGAAGAGGAGAGGGATTTCTCTTCCTAAAAGGCACAGCAACACAAGGTGCAGTCAGATCTCATCTGTACTCACATTGCCTTGGTGTCAAGCAAGTATGCATAGAGCAGGGTGCTCCAAGCTTCTTGAATCTGCCACACTGGAGAAACATCTCCAGAGATTCCAGAGTTTTCTGTACCATTCCTTATGTGTTGTTCTTCTCTAGTCCCTGCTCAGCTGAACACCAAACCTCTGTCACTTACTTTTTGACACAGACTTGTTTTTTTGCCATGCTGCTGCTGTTCTCCTCACTGAAGCAAAACTCTGAAAGTGCATGAAAAAACATCTAATGGCAAGAATGGAAAAAGGCTGCTCCTTGTCTAAAGGGCAATGGTTCAGCCTGAGCAGGAGCTGCTGGCCCTGCTCCAGACTGAGCAGAACTGGTATAAAGGGAATTCTGCCTGAATAAAGAGCTACAGACTGAACTCCTAGAGAAAGCCAACTCAGACTGTTTGAGTACATTAAAGGAGGTCAAATGTTAAGTAAATACTCAATTAGGGAAGGAGAACAAGTAATTAGTAAGGCTAATTCTGTGCTGAAATGGTCTGGAGGGTGCATACAGCCACTCATCCCAGCACCTTCTGTACAGAACAAGGCTCAGTTCTAGAAAGAATCACTCAGCTTGCAGCAGAGCTGTGTTAAATTACCAACTCTGCCACAGGCTCTGTGTTTTCCTCATGGACAGGTCATTTGCCTTGTTGCATGTCCACTCCCCAAACCCCAGGATGGTGCCAGTAAGTCCCTACCAGCTGCGGTGTTTAGACACTACGGCAATGAATGCGGAGCCACCTGCACACGTAGGTCTGTACACATTAAAGTAGGTACTTGCAGCAGGTACAGCACTCCAAAAACAAGAATGAGGTCGAGCAAATTCCTCTCTGTCCCTAGATCTAGTCTTAAAATAGATCCTGTGTGAAAGTCTCCTGACTGAAAAATAAGATGTTCTGCTTCAAGCACTGGAACAATACTACAGTGGGGAGGTTGGATGTAGCATGGACACAGGAAAACAAGCGAATGCCTTATGCAGTGTTACATAAAACCCATCAGAGACATCAAGCCTGGCTGCTTTGAACCTTTTTGGCCTGTGCTCTCCTCTGCTGCAACACAGCTCTCACAACTGACATGCAGAGGTAGAGAGCCTAAAAATAACCAGTGCAGGGGAAGGGAGAGAGGGATGAGGAAGAAAATGTTTCTTTGGCCAGGCTGACAGATTGGGCAGCAGCTCCCAAGGCACGCTTGGTTCCAGCCCTGCTCTCCCTAAACGGTCTCGGTGGCAGCCCATTTATGGAAAGTGAACATGGCCTAAATACATATATAAGACATGCAGGAAGGGATTTTTTCAGTCTGAGGACAGGCCAGAAATTGCAGCAAATCAGCCCAAAGAGAGCTCTGACACAAGACAGAGTCTAGCTGCTAGTGAACTGATGTAGGACATCACCCTGATGCTAAGTCAGATACACAGAGCTGCTAATTCAGTACCAGCAACCTAGTCCCCAGCCTCTTTAACCAGAGGTGACTTAAAGAAGCTGTAAAATTGGATTTAAAAAGAAATTTAAAAATAATAAAATCATCCTCACATATTCCCCTCTGCTTCCCCTGCACAAACCACTCTGGGAAGCCCAAGCAAGATCATACCTTTGTGTGCAAGCTCTCCTCCTCTGCTGGATTGTTATCCCAGGGCTCAGAGTTGAGCCACAGGGTCCTGTCACAAATTTATGGCATGCTGGGAGGAACAGTGTTCTTTCCTCCTTCCTACTTCCATTCTCATTTAACTACAGCATATTCCACTCCTTGAGCAGTTGATGCTGCAGAAGTGAAAAAGGCTTCCTGTGAAGTATTAGGAAAAGTGACAAAAGCAAAGTAATTGCTCTGTGTGGATTGAGTGTGCACACACAGCACATTTTATACTGTCACCTAACTAAGCTTATACAGTACCTGGGAACAATTTGCAAGCAGCCACCCAGTAACACCCAGATTTCATCTAACACTTTCAACTACCTTGTATTTTATCACTGACATTGACTCCAGCTTGCTGCTGGGAGATGTGCAGATACGGCAGAACAGGAGATTGGGCACAAGATACCAGGAAAGCCAGCACAGATGTACTGCATCTCAAACCCTGCCCTTACAAACTGTCCTGAGGGAACAGAAAACACAGAGGTGCTGGACTAGATGTGCAGACCTCCCCCAGACACCCACTAGAGTAAGATCCAAAAGGCAACAGCAAGGCTTCCAGAAGTGTGAGCCATTCTTTCAGGGACAAGATTTAACAGCTGGCTGGTTCAGATAGCAGCAAGCAAGAACAACAACAAATTTTACTTCCTTCACTATAATCAAAGGTTTTCTCAGACTCCTTGTGTTACTTTTCCCCTAGTGAAAGCATTCAGAGCTAGGCTGGCGTAGTAGAGGATAGACAGCCTGTAGCTCTCCCATAATTATCAGCTGTCATCTCATCTGCAAGGCTCCTGCTGCGTCAGAGGTACAATTAACTTGTTCTACGCTAGCAAGGGCACTGCTTTAGTGAAATGGTTTGGAGGCTCTTCTTCCTCCCAACAAAGCTGTGCTCTCAGCTCAAACTGTTTGTGCCTCAGCCCATCA
The DNA here is from genome assembly GCF_026170545.1 of Melanerpes formicivorus. Taxonomy (NCBI): domain Eukaryota; kingdom Metazoa; phylum Chordata; class Aves; order Piciformes; family Picidae; genus Melanerpes; species Melanerpes formicivorus. Next base: position 2,950,247 of record NW_027142373.1, on the reverse strand, counting down.
GTTGTTTTCCTCTAGCCTCAGACTACAGTCAGTGCTGCAGCTCCAGGTGTGCTGCTCTGTGGCTGGCTTTTACACACACCTCAACCCAGGACATGGGTAGACTGTGCAGGATCACTCCTGACCTATGGATGGTCCACTCAGATTCCTAGGTCTCCATTCACAAGTAACCATGCTCCAACACACAGAGAAGATACAAATCCTGCAGTCAGAAATGTTGGCATTGTGCAGTTTGGTTTAATTTCATCTCACCATGGCATGCAGTAAACATGCTTTGGCTTATAGAATATAGCAAACACTACCTCGGCTCTTGCAGCTAATTGGATCTGTGCTGCTGTTTCATAGAACCAGAAATCATCCAGTCCAACCATCAACCCAACACCACCATGGCCACTAAATCACATCCCCAAGTGTGAACAATCACACATTTATTGAACACTTCCAGAGATGGTGACTCCACCACCTTCCTGGGCAGGCTGTTCCAGTGCCTGACCACTCTTTCAGTCAAGAAATTGCTCCTAGTATCCAACCTAACCCTTCCCTGGTCCAGTTCCAGGCTATATCACAGGCTCATGAAATTTCCTGCATGCTCTGAGCTCCCCCAGTGCTCAACAGCGGCTCTCCAGAGTACCACCCTATGGGATGGAGATTGGAGTCAATACAGCTGACCAATATGATCGCATATTGTTCCTTTATTGTTCCAGAAGTGTAGGCCTATAGTGTGAGCATAGCACAGTAAAGCAAAGCAAAGAAGAAGAAGGGAAAGGAAAGGCAGAAGTGCGTATCAAGGGAACGTCTACAACTTTTATAAACTCAGAGAGCCTGGTTGGCATAGCTTCATTGGCTCCCTATGAGTGACCACACATTGCACTATTACAGATTATTAGTCACACTACTAATGACACGTGAGGTTTGTTGATGCAGGTGCATGTCCTGTTGTCCCAAGATAACTTTCTGTGTTTATAGCTACCAGTGTCCTGTTTTAGTTACATACTGCATGCACAGCACTGTTTTGCTACACTGCTAGCTGGCTCTGCACTTATGCTGAGCATGGCCTACCACCATGTCAGGCTCTAGGCCTACACTGCCAGATTGCTCACACTGCTCGTCGCTGGCATTGCCACATCACCCTGCATGGCAGATTACTGCCCAAATACTTATCCAAAATATGAGACCAACATCCACAGGAAGCGTTTGGGCTGTCCCTTCTAAGCCATGTGCCCTCTATATGGAGTCTCTTATGTGGATTTGCCCTTTTGGAAGGCAGAGTGGGAAGCAGGGGCACAGGGTATTGCAAACTCTTGTCCTGTTTGGAGCAAATAGTGAAGAGTGAGGCATGAAAACCTATGGAGAATGGAATATTGGAAAGGTCAGGTGGCAGCAGTAGAACATCACACACTGCATTACACTTGAGCAGAATAATTTATCAGATACCCTCAGTAAATTGTAACCCTGGTTCCGCTTCCCCACCCCAGGAATGAACTCCTGTTACACAGCAATTGCTGAGCAGGCAGTAACTGCAGCCAGTGCAGCCCAGTGACACAACTACCATTTATCAACCACTCCTGGTCTCCAAAAGGACAGAATTTACACACTGGAGAGTGTCAAGATAAAGCACTGATTAAATGAAAGTAACTGCAAATTCTGCTGAGCACTTTTCACCTCATTAAAAAAAAAAAATAGAATAAACTCAAGACCTGCCAAAAGAAGAAAAGGAAATATGCCAATGAAATCCCCACACAGCAAACAGGCAGCAAGTTCACATTCTGACAGTGAAAAAAAAACCAAAAGCCAAAGGCAGCAGCAAGTCCTGGGCAAATAACTCATCAGTAAAGACTGGGAGGGCAGGAAAAATGCTGGACACGAGCACAAAGGGATCAGTGACACTAAACTCATGCAAGTGATGTGAAATATTTACCCTCAGAAGCAGAAATAAAGGCATCTAGAGCTCTCAAGGTGTATTTCTAAAGCACTGGACTGCAGCATCTATTCATCACCTCCTTGTTTCTTCTATGACAATGTTACAGAGGTGCTTTGGGAATAGGGCTGCTGAGTTTTTAGCATGCCCTGGGACAGCTCCTCTTACTCTAACAGAACCATTCCAGGCCCTAGTCCAATCTCAAAGTGGCATGAAACAGAATTTATGCAAGTTCAGTCCTGCTAAAGCTAGAGTCATGAAGAACAGGGTCAGACCCTTAAAATATCCTGCAATCCAAGGGGACAAAAATCCTAAACAGAATTTGTTCATCTAATGACATGCAAAAAGACATTCTAAACTCTTCCAGGTGGTTTTCCATGAGGTCACCAAAGCCTCTGTTTTCTTTTGTTGATGTTGCTTCCCAAGTTCAGAGCACAGACAAGTTATCCCTCTTATCTCTTTTATCCCAATAAAAAACAGAATATGAAGCTTCTGGGATTTTCAGCAGTGAAGACCAAAGACAGTCAGCCTAAGATGAAACATCTTGGCTTGTGTTTGAACAGACCAGTGCAATCTTACCACAAGAACAGACACTGACAACATTTAAACAAGTGCTCAATTTGCATTTCCATTTTCATCCAGAGCTCACAGGCATTTTGGTCCAGGTTTGGCTGAGCCCAATGCAGGCAGAACTGGGAGTCCTGCACAAAACCAAAGCTTCATCTTCCTTCTCTGCAACAGCCACATCTCCAGAGGTCCCTTCCAACCCCTACCATTCTGTGATTCTCTGACAGTTACAGGCAATTTGGCCAATTTCCTGCCAGGTAGAGGTGCTGACACCTGCACATAGCACACTGTGGTGCTGACTCATGCATCACTGCAGCAACCTGTCACAGCATGTTGACAGACCTGCACAGAGGGAATGGGAACCTGCTTATTTTCTTGTTAATCCTCCCACTGTAATTCAGCTTGATGGAATTGCATGTGGCCTTTTGTTCTCAATGCACAGAAAACCTGCATGTAGGAAAGGACCCAACTGGAGGATGTTGTCTAGCTGGTAGAAGTGATTTTTTTCAGTTCTGGGTAAACGAATCTGTTTGGATATTTGAACCCCAGGTTTTGAATTCCCCCAGAAGAGAGGAACTTCACTAAGAGTTCTAAGCCTACACCAGCTAGGAAAGATTTAAGAACAGAAAGGTGTGTGGCACCAGACTGCTGTCCCTGCAAGAGACAGAGCATATATCCTGCCAGGGACCTCAAAGCAGGGCTAGAGGGAGCAAGAGAAGAAAAAGAAGACACTGGCAAAGAAACAGAAAACACACAGGAGAGGAAACAAGACATGGAGGAAAAGATCAGCCAGATGTTTAGCACCTGCCTTACACTAAGTGTGAGAACAGTTGAGCTGCTTGGGCTCTTAGACCTCTGCCCTTAAAGTCTACAACAATCCATGCACTGGGGTAAGCCAGCACAGCCCTTCCTGCAGAGATTTCCCTTGGTCTCAGTTATTTTGCTGAACCTGGTGGCTCTTTGCAGCAAAGAGCTAAGCTTGCAAGAAAACAGAAAGTCTACGTGCAGCTCGCCTCAGATGTGATGTATTCAAGCACCTTTTCTGCACCTGGGTTATTTGCCAAGGTCAGATCTGATTGCAGACAGTAGGTGGAGGGTACCTGTATGAAAAGTCTTTTGCATACTGTGTTTAGTGGCAGGTGCATGTGAGTTTCCTCACCTCTCAGAGGTCCTTAGTAAAGCTATAGAGCAGTTTACTTTCCCAAATTAAAACAAACAAAAAAATTTATTCCCATCTCTCAGTTGAATTTATTTAAATTAACTATTTGAACATTTTATGCCTAACAAGAGGAGTTAAGGGCTTGAATCACCCTGGCTAACACTGGGATGTTAGCAACTAGAGCCCCCAGTTCAGTCAGCAATCACTGCCAAGGAACAGGCAGCATTTGTTTTCAGACCAACTATGTTGTCAGAATATTCTGTGTTATCATTCGGTCTGACAGCATTATCTCAAAGTGTTGACTCAGACCTGCCTTGAAGATTTCCTCTGGAACATCTTGATCAGTGAGCTAATTTCCTCCCCAGCTCTGCTCTGCTGCTCCAAATCTCCTCTTGCAGGGATGCTGAGCAGCTCAGCTCCAGCTCAGCACAGCCACGGAGTGTGTGCTTCCCATCTGTCCCAAACTCCCAACAGGACACTTTGCTGCAGGAGGCCACCAACAGTCCTGCTAAAGCCAGGACTATTCATACACCCCAGCAGACATGCACTTAAGGACCAGCTCAGAATTTTGCAGGCTCAAATCCTCCATCTGTCAACACAGGTTTCTGGTTCCCCATTTTCTATTTCCTAGCCTTATTCCCTTAGAGTTAGCCCTTGGCTCATCAGGAATATTATGCTAAACTGATTTAATATCTCAGCATTCCTGACAGCCTTAAACATCTTAAAGCTTTTATAATCTCAGCAGCTTCCTCCACTGCTTAGCTCTCCTTACAGATGATGAAACAGAATCAAGCAATAAATTAAGGTCTGTTCTGGAAGAAGCCCATAGCAGGGAATGAAAATGACAGATTTCCACCTTGCTTGTAGAATTTAATAATGCAATGTACTTTTGCTCTGGAATTCTATCACACAGCTAAAACCTTTGAAAGCTGTCAGTTTTTACATCCCCTGTGCTTCCAGATTAATTTCTAGAGACTCCTGCTAAGATGGATGCCCTCAATCATGCAGGACTTCTTGAGGAGGAACAAAAATAAGGCTGAAATTCAACAAATCACTGCAATCTGCATTCAGCTTGAATCTTTTATTCAACTCCTTCCTTGTTCAACAGAAACCATCACACACAGAAACCATCTGCATGCACCTAGACCCCAGCAACACCACTGCAATCTGGACATGTACCTGAGCACCCAACACAACTGCAGCCTGTTTATTCCTCTCTCTCACTGCCTTTATCAGGGGTATAAATCCTGCCACACACATCAAGCTACCTAGCAGTGTCTGACTATATTTATGCAGAGGAGAAGCACTTGGAGGTTGGTTTTCTTTTTGCCTTTTTCTTAGCATCGATGGATTTTCGGCACAAGTAATGGTGCTGTGTCTTAAGCCTGTGAGTGTCCTGAACTCTGGAAGGTAGCACTCATAGCTGCAGGGGGATCATCAGCTCAGCTTTCCTAAAAAAGGTGTTCCTCCTTGTCTCACTTTAGGAAGTGTAAAGCATCAGCTGCACATCTGGGGCCATCCACACACACAGTTGCCATGGCCTGCCACACCTCATCCAGACATGTTCCAGATCAGCTCTGTCACCTCTTGGACTTCACCAGCTACAATCCAGTCTTGGCACATGCAAGGCAGTGAAAGGCTGCACCAAGGAGACCTCTGCCGAGGTGCTGTACAGACCCTTTTTGATTAAAGATTTTCACAATGTTGCCAAATACTTTTTTTTCCCCTGATGCAGCTACCTTGAGCTCGGCTTTCCAACCTAATTCCGCAGAGAGCTTTGGCAAGAAATGGCCATTGCAAGCAAGGATATCAAACTTCAACCACTTCAGAGCCATGTTGTAGGTTATTCTTGACTGGGGTAACTTTGCACCAGCACCTTTATTTCCTTTCCCCAGTACTCTTGGCAATAGTATTCCAAAAAGTAACAAATTAGGAATGATTACAGGATGCCAAGTGGCTCAGTGAGCCGAGGGAAGTCTGATGCGTTTCTTGACTGCTTCCTGCATGAGCATGGGCTCTGCCATGCCAATCAGTGCCATAAATCTCACTGAGAAAGGTTTTTACTGCCTCCAAGCTTGCATCCAGCCATAAAAACCCAGGAGAGCTGTCGCCTTCAGCACGAGCTCAGTTGAAAAGTGTTCCACTAAATACTTGTTACTGCAGAGGTCTCGGGATTAGGGAAGCACCTTGCAGCTGATCAGAATTAAAGATCATCTCTTCTGCAGGAAAGCAAAGCAGTGGCTGCAGGAGCCAGTTTCCCCAGGAACAATGTGACCTTTTGTTTATTATGTGCCTTGTTTGTGCCAAGAGAGTGTGCAGCCCACTCCAGGCTGTGCAAACACAGAACTAAGTTCCTCTCACCCTGCAAAGCCCCTAAATCAGATACAGGAAGACAATAGCCAAGAGGAGACAAAATCCTGAGTTTATTTGGTTTCTCAGGAGTCATCTGCAATTTAGGACATGCTGAAAATGACATTTAAGAGAACTGATTTTCAGTATTTTACCTTAAAAGAGAAATGGTGCTGCCTCTGCCCACAGGGCTGGGTGAGTAATTGCTCCCAGGTTCTTCTGCAAGCCACTGAGAGATTTCACATGCCCTTCTCTGACACCTGCACAATTCCATCTGATGTCTACAGATAGGGCCAAGAGGACAACATGCTCTGAGCATTGATACAGCATGATAGAACCTGACTTCAAGAGCCAGCAGCCAGCGTGTCCCATTGTGACACTCCTATTAGGAGCAGCAAATAGGAGAAAGCAGAGGGATCAGATCTGTAACAGCTCTTGCTGAGTGAGAGCCAAGGCTGGAAGAATTTAAGCCCTCATTTCAGATCTCCTACCATGTGGCAGACCCTGAATATTCATTACCTATTAAAAGCTTTGAAAGTGTAAATTCATCCCACAATCAAGCCAGCTGATTTATTCACACAGCTGAGTCACACTCATTTACAGCCTGTGACCTAAATCTATTAATCCAGCATGCACACCATTCCCCCACCCCCCAAAAAAAATAGCTTTTTCATTTTGGTGCTATTCATTGATGAAAGATGACTATTTTAAAGCAGAGTGTGGCATTTCCCTTAAGCAATGCCTGACCCACAGCCCAGCACTGTGCTGAGTCTGCCTTCCATCACTGGTACCCAGAAGTGGCACAGATACTGCTTCTGTTACCCAGAATATAATGAGCCATTAAATAGAGACTCCACAAAATCTTCATGAGAATCCCATCAGCTCTTTAATAAGAGCCTCTGAAGTGCCAAGCAGCAAATATCACAGAAACCTCACCTAAAGGGAACAATAGTTCCCTCGTTAATAACAGAAAGCACAACAGCCAGTTCCGACAGTGGGGAAAATTGCTCTGTTGAGAGCAATGTGTTATTGGGTCTAGCACCTCTAGAGTCTTTTCCTAAGGCCAAGGTAAAATTTTGATAAGGCTCTGCTGTGGCTGGAAATAAAAATCACCTTTTCAAAATGACTGGAGCCATTTGCAGTCACTGACTTTCAGCAGAATTAGAGAAGCATCAAATACAGTCTGGGGGTTTACATTTAAAATGCCATCAAAATGTAATCTTTTGATAGCTTCTCCTTCCCTCCCCATCTGATAGCCCCTGACATTCCCTGAGTTCATCCCTGACATCACAGGCTCCTGAAGGAAGAATGAGTGTTTGAAAGGTTAGTTAAAGTTCAGTCCAGTGCTGAAATTGCCATCACAATCTAATTAGAGTATGCACTGAGCACACACTTTAGGTCTTAAAATCAATTTCCATTCCAGGTTGGCCATTTGCCCCTAGAAACCAGCTCCTGCGTATGGCTATTAAGATACAGACTCACACATATTCCACCAGCACAAACACTGACACCCTGCTTCACAGCCTCCTGCCTTTCACCTGCATTGCCTTTTATTCAGTCACTGCTGTCTCTCTGTTCACCATCTATCCATCTGAAGAGAGCAGCCTTCTTCCTTCCCTCTTTCCCTTTGCCATCCTTCTGCCCAATTCTCTTACAGCAACTACAAATTGGTGCTGGTGATGGCACACAATCAGCATTACAGACAGCAGGGTCAACAAAATTAAACAGGGATAACAGACAGGTTGTAAAATGGGTAAGTTTCTATCAATAGCATGAGCAATTCCAATTTTAATGGTATTTGGTTAATGGGAGCAATCTCTTCTGTGAGTGGCACACCTGCAGCTCAGTGAGCGACATTAGCTCCCAAAGCACTGTGAGCCTTAAAGCAGTTACACAGTGCAAAAAGGGGAGGAAAGGTACCAGTGAGGTGCCAGACCAGCTCAGTGAGGTCACATCACACAAGGCACCTTCAAAGGACTCCAAGAACGCCCTTCTGGAGCCCCACCTTCTCACACACACACACAGAGTAAAAGTTTCTGCATCTCTGCCTCTGCAGAAGGCGCTCAGAGGATGCTCAGCTTGGTGTCCTTGTGGGCTCAGGAACCAGCTCTGGTGCAGCCAAGAGTGAATGCAAGTGTCCCTTCTGCCATCCTGACTCTCATATCTCATCACAGAACAAAGTAAAAGGTGAGGGGAGGAAATCAGCCCAAATACTTCGTTGCTGTAATCCATGTCAACCCTCCCTCCTGTGAAAAAGGTATCTGAAGTGTCTCTCTTCACACTTCTCACCCAAAATAGAGACACTAGCTATTTCTTGCTATATGAGGAGAGTCTACACTCCTACTCTCTTCACCCTGCCCTGTAAATCCAGGGAATCAGTGCCACAGAACAGTGCAGCATCTACAAAATGCAAGCAATGGCAAGCACCAAGTTATAAGTGCCACTGAACAAAACATTTGCTAAAGAGCTGCTACAGCAGCCAACAGCAGTAAACCCAAAGGTAATTCATAGCCACATTGTTCCACCAACTCAAGCAAGCAAGCTTTCCACCTGAGATGTTGTGTAAATCATTCCTGTTTATAACCACTCAGACCTGCTCCTCTCCAAAGCTCCTTTCCTTTCCAGACAGCTACTGATTTGCTGTAGCACAGCCAGAGCTGACTGACCACCAAAAAGTACAGTGATGAGTCCAAAAGCAAAGCTGGCCCTGAAGAAGGAAGGAATAAACTGGGACACGAGCAGAGTGAGGGCAGGATATTGTGCACTACTCCACACAGTCTCCAGCAGAAACCAGCACCCAGACAGAGCTGTGGTGCCGTGCAATGACAGTGTTGATTACAGTCTGTTCATCACCCATCCCTTGAGGCATCATTGATCCCCACACAGCCAGATCTAGTTAGAGATGTCCCTGCCGAGTGCAGAGGGGTTGGACAAGATGAGATTTGAGTTCCTTTCCAACTCGATGCAATCTGTGGATTGCACAGTACTTGGTTTCCATTCATAGTGCTGTTGTAGGAGCAGGTCTCACAGTGCTTGGGAGTGTGCCTGATGCTCTCTTAACATTCCTGTGGTAAATCACTCCCTGCACGTACTTAACTACCTTCAGCAGCAGCCTAGGTTGTTATCCAGCAGCTCTGCAAGCATCTAGGTCAGGGCCACATGTGTCTCCTAAAACACTGCACATTTTAAGAAGTGTTAGAACTTCTCCAGCTCTCAAGCTAGATCATATCTTGAGCTGATCCTGATCAGATCAGGGATTTTGAAGTGTTGGTGCACATTAGCATTATAACCAGATAAAAATTATAGGAAATGGTATCATCAGCTTCACAGAGAGTTAAAACAATGACTTTTACTTATCTAAGCTTTATAAAGCAATTGATTTCTTTCCACTTTGTTGCTGTAAAAGCACTGCTGGCCAGCATGAGTCAATTGTGCTAAATTGCAGGTAATGATTCAATTCAGAATCCAAAAAGGGAATGCTGCACTGGGGATCCTCCCCACAAATACTAGATGGCAGTGGCTGTCCCCCATCCAAGACAAACCCTCCCTTGCAGCACTTTTGTCTAAGTCACTTTTCAAAGCTTAATCGTGTTGGGAGGAATAAAATCAGTACGCGGCTAGAAACGTGAAATCCTCCTCAGGATCTGCAAGAGCAAATTTCTGGAGAACATGTAAACATGTCACAGATGAAGAATACTGATTTTACAACTTAGCAGCATGACTTGAATCAGCCACGGAGAGGGGGAAAAGGAGTGTGTGTGGAAATTTACATAGAAGATATCTGGTCTTGCTAGGCAGCTAATGCTTAACTTCCCCACTTGCATATGCTACCTTCCAAGCTGCACACAAAAGATGCAGTGCTGCCTTCTGTGCTTGAACCATGTGCCAAAGCTTTTCTTCACTTTGCATTTGTAATTCATGAGTGGAAGAGGGGAGATTGAGGCTGGAGATGAGGAAGAAATTGTTGCGAGTGAGGGTGGTAAGACACTGGAACAGGTTGTCCAGGGAGGTAGGGGATGCCCCCTGCCTGAAGGTGCTCAAGGCCAGGCTGGGCGAGGCTTTGAGCAACCTGGGCTGGTGGGAGGTGTCCCTGCCCATGGCAGGGGGTTGGAACTGGATGATCTTCAAGGCCCTTTCCAACCCAACCCATTCTATGATTTAATGATAAGCCAACACCGTAGCACTGTACCTGGACAAACTGCAAGCACTGAGGCAGTTATAAAGCAGTCAAGAATTGCCATCAAAATTGTTTGCCTTCCCTCTGAGCATCAAGAACTGTTTCAGATCACTGACTTGCATTGCATAACACGGCACCAACCACTTCTTAACCACACAGAGAACACCCTTCGAGCTCCTACCTTTGAGATGCAAACATATTACACAAGGAATTAAACTCATGAGTGCTCAGCAAACCTGCAGCTTCTCTTCCTAACAGCACTTCAGAAAACATTTGAAAACATTAGATGTTTGATAAACAGTAAGCTCTAAGCTTGCTTTATATTTACAAACATAGTCAGCTTCAGGATATACCAAAAGGTTGTTTGAAACATAATCACTGCTGCTTTGTGTTGAATTAGGAAGGCTACCATGACTGCACCTTGACTAATCCATACACTTAATACTCCACTGTGCCATTTCAGAACTGCAATTTTCCAAGGCCCTGTAAATGCTAATGAAAGATCTGGGTCATTAGCAAATATAGTCATAAGGAATCTAAATTGCATGGCTGCCTTGCTGTAACCTAGAGAACACTATCACACAGGAGTGCTCTTTGCATCCTCGCTACAGCCAGGCTAATATTTTATTTGTTCTGCCAGCAATTATTTCCAGGAAAACCAGAGAAGAAAGCAGTTATAAAGAACTCTTCCCTGCCCCATCACAAGGATGGCAGCATCACTTAGTAACACCACAAAGCTTTTATTTCAGTGTCTCTGTGCCAAAGCCTCTTTCCCCCATGGCTGCAGGTGAGCCCAGAGCATGCTGCACAGTATCAAGAAGATATGAACTAGTCTCTGTCACCATGCACACTGATATGAATTTGCAGTGATTCCGTTATTTTCTGGGGGTAGGTCTGGCAAGGAGCTTGACATTCAGCCTTTTTTTTCCCCACTCAGGAAGCCTCCATGTTGTGATGCAGTGAAATGACTCCTGCTCCTCACAGGGCACACCAGGTGTGACAGAGTGGTTGGGGCTGTATTTAGAGCATGACTCCATCAGGTGGCCCTAGGAGACACCTGAGAGCAAGTCAAAATGCAGCACCGAGACTGTCATTAAACTGAGCCAGCAGCCACAATCTACTACCCAGGCAGCACTTTTGATGCCTTTCATTTCAGCTCAAAACAAGGATGAATGGAAGCAACTAATATTAGCAACAAGCATTTCCCTACTTCAATAGCTCCTTTTGGCCAGCAAGTTTCCTTTTTTTCCAATGGAATTGTGTGAACTTATTTTCAGCAACTTCTGTTCTACACCACTAGTAAAACACTGACCTCAAAGGAATTGCTGTCCACTGGCAAAAATGACTGATATTTGTCTACAGATTTTTCATTAGCTGCTCAAGCTCCCTCTCAGCTGGGACACTGCTTTAAACTGAGGAGCAGCTGTTGATCTTACCACAACAAAAGAATACTGGGTGAGCACCTGTGTGGTTTGCACACCTCCTGGAGGTGATTGCAGATCTCAAAAAGTTGTCAACATGTTCAAGATGTTTCACTTGTGACTGAAAACTGAATGCAGAGCTTGGGTAGAATCTGGCAGGATGAAACATCAACTGGCACTACCCTGAAATACACATTCACAGAACTGGGGCTTGCTGAACGTTTCGCTCACAGCGCTCCCAGACACCCTGCTGCTGGTGCAACTATCTTCCAAGGGAAAGGGGACCAGATGGAGAGCCACTCTTGGCATTTTTCAGAATTATGTGAAGTGTTTCTTCAGCTAGTGAGCACATGCCACCCAGGCAGGTCGCTCTGGAAACAGCCCTCTACGCATGGCTTCGGATTCCTCCACAAACAGACCATTCAACAGGGAAGCCAGGCCCAGCCTGCTCCGTTTAGGCACCGAACCAAAAGTCTCAGCAAGGAATTTGTGTTGTCAGTGGAGATAAAGAAGCACCTCTGAAGGATTTATTTCATCCTTGGGTCCTGTTACACCCTCTAAGTGTTCAATTTCTCATCCATGGAGGAAGATTAACCTGGACAATTCTGATACCATACTAACTTAGGAACATTAAGGAATATGCAAGCCTCAGAGAACGTATCTGTTGTGTAAACTGAGGATCATTAACTATGAAAGCAGTAAGAAATTGTAACTGTGGGCTTGAGAAAGAAGTGAAGAAGAGCAAACTGGTTCAGAGGTCAGTCTGTCTCATCAGCGTATCAGGGAGGAAGAGGATGGATGCCCCCAATGACCACCAGGAGACCCCCACAGTATATAACTCACAGGAGTGCAAGAGATTCACAATGTCATGAATTCCATGAGCTGATATGAATGTGCTAATCACTTCCTAGAGAAGTGATGATGATGTATGAGGTGTAAGCAGATATCCTCTGGACTTTGCTGGCTTGGTAGGAAGGATTTGGACAAGTTAAACCCATGGGCTGAGGTCCTGCACTTTGATCACAACAACCCCAAGCAACACTACAGGCTTGGGGCAGAGTGACTGGAAAGCAGCCCTGTGAGAAGGATCTGGGGCCAGCTGAACATGAGCCAGCAGTGTGCCTAGGGGACCAGCAGTTCTCAGTCCTGTGCCTGCCCAGCAAACCAACCCATCCTGAAACCCAGATACTAACAAGTGTTACTTTTCTATTGCTGTCATTGTTGGGAGTTCCAATTTTCTTTTCCTTCCCATTGCATTTAAATATTTCCCAACTGACATACTCCAATTCACTCTAGGCTCATGAGATCCCCGCCTGAATCCTCCTTCACTGCTCACAGAACCTGCTCCCCTCTCACAGCCTTAGAGATTCCCAGGAGCAGGAAGGATTGTTATGATTCTCAGTGACACCCTGCTGCAAAGCTGCTGCTGGGATTTGGCCTGACTTCCTTAGTGCTGCAAGAGAAAGCCTCTGATCTACCTCCAAAGAAATGCAGCTGTGCAAAAAGCAATTCTGATGCAGTGTACCTGGCAGTAAGGATTTTTAAATGCTACTATTAGTTTGCACAAAATTGTTCAACATGCCAAGAAACAAACCCAGAAATCAATAAAGCTCTCTATTAGTACTCATTTCTCCTCCTCATTTTGCTGGTTAACACAAAACCCTCCATCTACTCATTAAGAAAATGTTTAACAGACCTGTGACTATGTGCAAGCAATAAGCCTTCTGTCTCCTGATTTTGTGTGCTTAATTACCAGCAGCAAGCCAAAAATAAGTCATTTGCTCCAACAATTAGCGTGAATTCACTCTGGTTTTGCTGCCTCTTTGGCACCCCTTTATAAAGCACCATTTTATTGGCTCCTCATGTTAATTTGGTTTATTATACTTTAAAAATGGTCTGAAATTGTGCCAAGGGAGGTTTAGGTTGGAGATTAGGAAAAAATTTCTTTCCTAAACGAGTAGTCAGGCATTAGGAACAGGCTCCTCAGGGAGGTGGTGGAATCACCATCCCTGGAATTGTTCAAGAAACGTGTGGACATGGCGCTTTAGGACATGGTGGTCTTAGGTTGAAGGCTGGACACGATGATCTTAAAGGTCTCTTCGAACCAAAACAGTTCTGTGATTCTATGAAAAGGTTGGCTGATACTGATTTTTCTGAGTCCTCTCCTAGTCTCAACTCGACTCCCCAGCACCCAGAATTGCTGGGGCACATCGTGAAGCACCCAACAGCTAAGTGCAGCTTCTCGAGATCTCGCAGAGACGCCAGCCCCTTGCTGGTCACTGTCACCGGAGGTGCAGCCCTTGGCTGACTCACTTCAGGGAACCGTTTCAAATCAAACGCTCCTTATGGCTCTCGCAGTCCCTGGCCCGAATCCCGCTCCCGTTTACACTGATGTCATAGATTTACACTGGATTTACACTGCTCCCACTGACGCAGCCGCTCCAGTGAGACCAGCGGCACAACTCCAGATTTACGCTGTGTCACTGGAGGGCTGCACGGAGCCCTCGCTTCCAGCCATCACCTGAAGGTTTTAGGGAGCACCTGGGCCGGTGCTCCCCCGACTTTCAGCCGCCACTGAGCTTCAATGGCCCGCGGACAGCCTCAGCTGCGGCTCCCTCCGCCCAGACTATGCTCCCAACGCCCCACAGAGCCCGGCACCCCGGCGAAGACGCGGCTCATCAGGGACGGAGGGGTCCCACACTGTCACCGGAATAAATGCACGGCCCCAAACCGCGCAGAGACCCCCGAGCGCTCCCGGAACGGCCGGGGAAGAGGGCACCGGAGAGGGTCAGAGCACTCTACCCCAGGGGACGGGCAGCCGAGTCAGACTGAAGGGTCTGGACCGCCCTAAAGGAAGGGGGAAGCTCCGGGACCCTCAAAGGGCAGGAGGGAGCTGGCCTGTCTTTGGAGAGGACTCAGCGGGGAAAGGAGAGGGCGACTGGGTGGCCCTGCAGAAAAGGTCACCATAGGGAGGGCCATAAGACCCCAAGAGAAATGGGGAGAATCTGGGCCGTGATACGGGACGTTTGGAGACAGGGTGTCCGGGTGGTCCCGGCGGGGTCTGGCCAGGCAGAGCCACGGCCCGCTCCCCTCACAGCAGCAGGTGAAAGTTGCGCGGCCGCCGCGGGCCGGGCTGGGCAGGACCGGGGGTCGCCTCCACTCACCTCATCCCCCTGGCCAAACTGCAGCCCCAGGGCCACGAAGTGCTCCACCCGGATGAAGCCGTCCGCATCCTCGTCGCACACATCGAAAACCTCCTTAAGCTTCCGCAGGAACCGCAGCAGGCTCGCCGGCTCCATCGCGGGCATTAGCTGGAGGCCAGCGGCACGGTTGCGGCCGCAGCAGCCATGATCGCCCGCGCCCTCAGCCGGTGCGTGACATCAGCGCCGGGCAGCAGGGCGGGAGGGACGGCGAGGAGGAAGAAGAAAGGATGGAGGAGGGATGAACGGGAGCAGAGGGAGGAGGCAACCACCGGGCGGAGAGAAGGAGCCGAGGACGGGAGAACAATGGGGCAGAGCTGAAGGATGAGGAGGGAGACGAGGCGGGAGGGACGCTGGGTGCTCAACAGGGGCGGGGCCGCCGCCAGGGGGCGCAGCGCAGCCGGGCGGAGAGAGAAGCGAAGCGGTGAAGGGAGACAGAGGGGAGCGCAGCTAAACGGGAAGGGACAGGGCCAGCCTGGGTGCAGCAGCGATAAGGAGCTTCCCTGGAAGGAATGAGGCAGGACGAGCAAGGGAGGCAGGACGAAAGAGGAGAGCAAGCTCCCTACCAGCATCCGGGGCACAGCCGGCACCCCCACGATCCTTTCCCATTCCCCTCCGCTGCTCCACAAATAAAATACTAGGCACCCTACAATTGATCCTGGGGAAAAGCCATTGATCCTGGTCTGAAGAGGTCCAGGCTTGGGGGAAAAAGCAGAGTGGAAAGTTAGGGGCAGATAAGGCAAAGTGGGACAAGCAGAGCTTCCCAAGCTCCAGCAAGTGCCCAGGCTGAAGCACAGGCTGGATCGGGCTTAGCACACACGCTGCTCACCCCTGCTTTTATGAGGCACGGCTAGTAATGAGGGGATGTCCCTCCTTAAAACCTCCCACACCTGCTCTGCTCCACGCCTGGGCTTTCATTTGATCTCTTTGTCCCTTTTCTTACTCCACAATTTTTTGACTGCTTTTAAAGCCCACCTCTATGAGCTGCCCGAGCAGGAATGGTTTTGGTTCCTACGTTGTGCCTCAGGCCAGAAATAACAGGGCAGCATCTCGGGGTGGAAGGAGCACTGCCTGACTCAGGCTGAGGTGCTCATTGCCTCTTCAGCACTTCCTTCCCACAGTGGCGGGTGAGCACAGGTGACCATCCATCAGTGAGGAACGTTCTGCAGGTGATTGATGAAGCTGGCATCTAAAACGACCGTGAACGTGCAGAAGGCTTTGAACTGAGACAGCATCCATTCGTTTGCTTCTTGCAGTATCCATCTGGCCTTTGGCAGCCCTGAATTCCCATGATTACATCAAGCTAGTCAAATTCACCTCTTTTTCTAGAAACCAGTACAAGCGGTCTCAGGAAGTTTTCTTTGATCCCTTTTATGTGCAAATGGAGGACTGGGAAGAGCCTACAGGGCTGTAAGTCAGCTGTCAGTCAACAGCACACGCTGCACTAGTAATGCAGCTTGCCCCACATTCACCCTCTGACACGGAGGTAAGGAGCTGGTTCCAGAGCCTCTGTCACCTTGACCTTCCTTTAGTTTTCTAACAAATGCAGAAGGGTTCTCCTGTTCCCTTGCTTATGTATAAAAGGGTCTTTCTGGACTGCAAAAGGAAAAAAAAAACCAACAACAAACTAAATCAAAGTACAGAGATCAGAACAACCCTTGGGAAGCAAAGGATTTATGAAGAGATGTGAGGAGATCTGAAAGAGAAAACGCAAGCAAAATATTTGATCATCAAACTTCTCTGAAGTGGTCTAGTTAGAGCAGGATTCTTAAGATGTGCAGATGTTTAGCTTTTATTTCAGGACCCTTGAACTCATCTTTAGGTTACAAGGGGATTGAGATTAGCACACCCCCAGAGGCACCTATTAGAAGTATTCAAACATCCATGAGCTGGTCCCCCTCAGAGCTATGGCAAGCAGATCTATGTGTAATCAGCTGCTGTTAGTCTAACTGCTCTGATGTGGAAGTCAACCTCCTCAAAGCTTCTGTGTCATTCTCCCACCTAGTTTACAGAGACTCCTCAGAGTGCCTCCTTGCACCATTTGACTCACCTCTATGGACAGCTGTACAGTCCCAGACAGGGAAGTAAAGTCACACCAAGTATTGGGGGAGGGAGTTATGGAATATTTATTCCTGTTTGCCATGACCAGAGGAAGGATTCCCACACCCCAAGAGTGGTCAGCCTCTGTCTCATGGGATACCATTAATCTCTCTTGTCTTCTGCTAGAGGAAGAATGAACTTAGTCTAGATAGGTTAGTTAGGGGCAGCATAAATTTGGACCCAAACTATCATTATTAAAATCTGTGTCATTCTTGCATTGATTCACAAGGGTTAAAGAGGAAAAAATGCTTCAGGTACAGACACTACAGTCTGGGAAATTAATAGGGAGGTCTGACAAGTGCTACAGGTAGCTTGAGTGCAAGAAAGCAATGGAAGAAAGCTGATAGGAGATCTGAAGAGGTTGTAGAGGCTGTCACTGTAGACAGCTGAATATTCTGAGCATGATCTGACAGCTGGGAGATTATTTGACAGCACTGACTGCAGGAGTACTGGGATGTGAGATGCTGCCAGTAGAGGTGCAGGATCTGAAAGCTGCAGGTGCCCCCAGTCTGCTATAGTTGAGCCCTGACCTGAAAGTGTGCCCTTGTGCTGGGCAAGAGACAGTTTGTAAGGCTGAAGCAAGGGGGAGCTCAGTTTTTGTTGCCAGTGGATGTAGCTGACATCAGCCTTTGCTGATCTCCATTTCTCTAGCTGTAGGCAGAGCCTGTGGTAGGCCCCATGGGCTGGTTTGCTTACTGCTATACACCAAAATATTGTTTAACCAGAGATACTGGGCAACTTCTTCACTTCATTCATGGTACCACCATGTTTGCCTGTTAAGAGGAACTAAAGATTTCACTGAGCAGCACAGGCCATGGCTGGCATTTGCAGGCTTGCTTTGCAATCAGCTCCTTTTCCATCAATGTCACTTCTACTTAGCCAGCAAATTGTAATCAGGTGTCAGAAACACCATCCAAAGGAGCGCACTCCCCGAGGCTGATGACCTTATCTACAATTCTGGTTGTGTTCCAGCACACGGGAGTAAAACCTTGAGGCCCAGCCTCACAGCAAAATTCTCTTCGTAGCATACAGCACATAACCCTCACTGAATAATTGGCTTCTAACAGTCTCATTGCATTTTGAATCCAGTCCTGGTTTCCATTGACCACTGTAGCTCTGGTTAGGAACATAACAGATGTGTTGTATCAATTGGGTTGGAAGAGGCCTTAAAGGCCATTCAGTTCCAATCCACCCCTGCCGTGGGCAGGGACACCTCCTACCAGACCAGCTTGCTCAAGGCCCTGTCCAGCCTGGCTTTCAACCCATCAGACTTGGAGCCTCCACAACTTCTCTGGCCAACCTGTTTCAGTGCCTCACCACCAAGAAGGGAAGAATTTCCTCTTAATTTTTAAATCCAGCTCTTTCCAGTTTGAAGCCTTCACCCCTTATCCAATCACTCCCAGCCTTTGTACAAAGTCCCTCCCCATCTCTTTTGTGGCCCCCTTCAAGTACTGGAAGGCCACTCTAAGGTCTCCCCTGAACCTTGTGTTCTCTGGGCTGAAGAAACCCAACTCTTTGAGCCTGTCCTGATGTAGAGGTGCTCCAGACTGACCATCTTTATGGCCTCCTCTGGGCCATACTGAAATGCT
The DNA here is from genome assembly GCF_026170545.1 of Melanerpes formicivorus. NCBI lineage: Eukaryota > Metazoa > Chordata > Aves > Piciformes > Picidae > Melanerpes > Melanerpes formicivorus. Next base: position 2,931,770 of record NW_027142373.1, on the reverse strand, counting down.
CTGTTCTGGTTCAAGAGGGCTAATTTAGCTCATTTACAGCCCTAAAGCCTTGCAGTGGTTGTGCTCATGAAGCCCACAGCATGTTCTCATCACCTTATTGCTAAATTCAATGATCCTCTGTATCAGTTGCCAGAAACCCATTTCCTCTCCAAGTTCACAGGGTTCCAAGTGCTGTCCAGGTCTCTGCAGGGCCAGCAGCTGCAGTGCTAAGCTGGCATGTTCCCATGGCATTTGAAGGTCTCTTTACTCCACCCAGTGGCCACTGCCCTGCACTCTGCTGCCACCGGCCAAGAGAAGCCAGTGCTGGCCCCCTTGTGCAGGGCAGCAAGGTGTGGGGGGTGCTGTGGTTGGTGAGAGAAAGCATACAGGAAGCAGAGGTGAATGAAGAACATGGGATAGAGCAAAATTCCTTCCTGTCCCAGGAAATACCAGTCCTCCAAACACCCTGGGGACCAAACCGCTCTTTTTGGTACACTCCCTGCTGCTTTCTCTTGGGGAAAGGACTGTGTGTCAGCACTTCTCTGATGAGCTCTAAGTAGCTGGGTAGACTTAGATTTACACATCAAATCAGAACATGCAGTGGCACCTGGCAACCTCCTTGGTTCCTGTGTGGCTCTCTGCTACAGAGACCCAGTGGGGAGAAATCTGTCATAGTCCAGTTTGTGGGAGCACCCAACACCCACCTCTAATAAATGAACACAGTACTATGGCCTTTTACTGCCTTGGTTCTCAACCTCGAAGTTAAGGGCAGGTGAAAAAAAACAACCCACAGGCAGGGGGTTGGATTTGCTTCCATGAAAATTATCCTCCATGGTAGGCAAAAGTAGCGAGTGGCTCTTGGGCTACATGTGCAGTCACAGCCCCCTGCTGCAGATGACACCAGGCACTGGGGTGTTTCCTTTCAACTGGTCCAGCAGCTGTAGAGTCTTATTAATTAATATTTAGACTGAGTCCCTCCAATGGATTTGCCAAGTGACAGCCCTTCTCTAGCCATAGCTCACTGCATGAAATCACAATGGACAAAATATGTTACTGTTGAGCAGACACACAGCAGGACTTCGACTCTTTCCAAAGCTGCTGCTGGACAGGTAACCTACCTCTGTGACGATTCAGAGCTGTAGCACAGCAGTGACAAAACCTTTGGTGAAATGAAGGAATCTTTCTTGACATGAAAGGACTGCTGCTGCTTTGTAGTTTGGATTTAAATGGATGCTATTTAAGAGCCTGTCTCCATGGGCAAGGATTTATATTCTAACATGTTCAGCTTTGGCATAGCCACCAAACCAAACAGATCATTACCAGCAGCTTTCTTGAACCATCTTTTGTCCTCTTATGTCATCTCTTTGCCAACAGAAAACCCTGCAGAAGCTAAATGAAGCAAGACAAGAAACACATGTCTCAGGCACGCTGGGCATGAGCTGTAAGCAATGTGGAGGAAGATCCTGTTTGACAAAGGGCAAGAACACCAGAAGATGCTCCTTCTAGAGGTAACACCTCCTCAATCCTTCCCCTCTATCAAGCCCTACAACCAATTAGGCATAATGCAGAGCACTGAACATCTAACAGGATTTGGGGCCACAAGCCAACTCAAGCTGCTCATGCTCAGAAATACCTATTTGCTTAGTGAGTTATTTTTAACTACTCCAAGAATGCAGACATGCAGCTTTACACACTCCTAGGACTCTTCTCTTACTTTACTTCATCTAACATTTGACCATAAAGAGCCTAGAAACAGTTGCTGGGTTGATCCTCCCTACTCATTCCAGGTTGCCCTTCCTCTTGGGAAGGGGGAAGGAGGAGAGGGGCTGTAGTCCTCAGTGGATGTGCTGCTCATCACCCCATGCAGCCATGGGGAACAGCACAAACCTGTTCCTTCCCTCTTGAATGTGTCAGCATCTGCAGGGGCTTTACACTGAAAAGCCAAAACAGAAAACGTGGTTTTCAAGCAGCAAAATCAATGTGATGCCAGAAAGAGATGAATTAGAGCTATTGCATTTATTGAAAAGAAGTGGTTTAAAAAAAACACAACAGGATTTGTGTTGCTGAAGTCCTGAAGGATACAGCTCAGGCAGAGACCAAAGAAGGAAAGCCATTATGAGGTGACAATTCTCCAGCTGCTGGGTGACTGAGTGTTTACCCAGCATTATGCCTCAGCCTTTGCTAAGCCACACTAATCAGACACTTCATGACAGTTTCAGCTGCTGGAGTAATTGAGGGGCTGCTATTTATTCAGGATTCTGACAGCTGGAGCAGGCTGCTGTGCCTTCTATCAGACGCCAATAAACAGCCAGCACTGTACCCCTCAGCTGAAGTTAAATAATGTCTCACCATATCTCCTCTGGACTGGGCATAAACCCCTGATATTTCCAAGTACTACTGGGGTTCTACAGAACTTAAATGGCTCTGGAAAAATATGGATCCAGATAGAGGTTCTAGCCTCTCTGTAACATTCCTGTTGTATTTCAGGGTGATGCTATTATTGCTCAGATCAAGCTCTCCTTTCCACACTCTCCAGGATAAGCTCAGAAGGGTTTAAGAGACTTCTGTCCATTGGGATTCTCTTCTGCACAAGAGGAGAGCATTAACAGTTTGGGTAGCAGTCATTAAAGAGAATGAAAACAAGAACTACACGGTCAGATCTCCCTCTGAGAGGGTGTTTTTCTCTCTCCATAGCACTCCTGTGCTGAAGAATCTTGCTTCCTAGTTCAGGCACCTCAGTTAGATGAGACAGACTGGAGTTCATCCAGGGCAGGTCATCTCTTCAGGCACCTCCATGTCTTCAGATTGTAATCCTGCCAGCTGACTCAAGCAGAGGCCTGAGGACAAAGGAAGGCACATTCCACAGCCCCATGAAACAAGTTAGCTCTTGGGAAGGAACAACCTTACTTGGAGAGCAAATCTCAGAACTCAAATCAGTTTTAGTCTTGGTATGAACAGACAAGAGAGCATTCAGGAAAGGGCAGCTTTGTGCAAAAGCACAAAATCCTTCCAAGTCAGAGGCTCAGAGCTTGATGTTTGTTAGTGGACTTCCCTCTGGAAGACTCAAGAAAAGTGTTAAGGCAGCAAATCACATCTTAAAAATAATCAAAAGCATCAACTCATTCAAGGGGAAAAATGACAAAAAAAAAAAAAGCCTTTCCAAAAGGGCCTGTGCACATTATCAGCAAACCCAGAGGCTGTGTCCAAGCACCACTGTCACTCTTGCAGCTTGTTGTTCTAGACTGTCCTTCTGCAGGAGCACTGCCAGCAGAAGCCAGAGCAGCTGGCCTCCCCTTCCCTAGTGCTGCTGTTGAGTCACCATCCTGAGCACCTTCAGTGCCATCTCTCCTTGATCAGAGGGTACCTAGCACAGAGAGGAGAGCACATGGTCAGCAACTGCTGTAAGGAAGCAGACAGCAAGTACTTGGACATCATTCATTTACTGAAAACCACAGAACCATTTTGACTGAAGAGACCTTTGAGTCCAACCATTCTCTAACTCTACCAAGTCTGGTTTCTCAGCACCACATCTCTGCCTCTTTTAAAGGCCTCCAAGGATGGGGATTTAACCACTACTCTGAGAAGCCTGTCCCAGTGTTTGAGAACACTTTCAGGGAAGAAGTTTCTTCTGATATCATAACTAAACCTCCCCTGCTGCAACTTGAGGTCAATGCCCCTCATCCTAAATGCTGATGTACCTGGTGATACATCCCACCCCAAGAAGTGCATTATTACCATGTGCCCAGCCTTCAGAATCCAGAAGAAAGCCAAGTTCTCATAGGCCTTGTGGAAAGCAGCTGTCTCAGTGGATTCTGGAGACACATAGAGTGGCTTCCACCTCTGCTGGCTGAACTGGGCCAAACAAGGCCACTTCAGCTTCCGGATCCATGCCTCCTGGCCTGTTAGAGAAGAGAGATGCTTGATTGCCAACACTGACATGGCAACTTGGGAGTCCCAGTTCAGCTGAATGCCCACTGTACCAGATACCCACACAGCAGAGTAAATAAAGTCTCTATGTGCTCAGATTCCAGAAACCATTTTGCTGACCTTAGGAGAATGATAAAGGCTGTGTTCAGGACAAGCTGAAACAAACCAGTGAAGGGCAAAGGAAAAAAGCAAACAGTGAAAGTGTATGGGAAATGGAGAAGCTGAAGGTGTGCCTCTGGGAGGCTCTGCAGCCCTAGCAATTCTCATGTTTTGCTTTACCCCTCAAACACCATGAATGAAGAAGAACCATCCACAGCAAATGCCCCTTCTGGAAATCAGAAGAGACACTGCTCTGGTTTTTATCACAGTCACTCATCAAGAGGAGCCTCAAAAGGTTCTCTCTTTGCAGGTGCCTGCTACACAAAGTGGAAGTCAACATAGCAAAAAAAGATCAATTCCACGACACCAAGGGGGACAACACTTTAGGCTACCTCTGAACTACTGGAAGAACTTACATGTGAACTGCAGCTCAATTTTATCACATTTGGAGCTAAACTGGAGCACCACCAACTGCTAATCTGTTTTGACAGCCTAAATACTCTGCTTCCCTGATTTATTGACTGCTGCGTTGTTCATGAAGGGCATCTGAATATCTAAGTGGGCAGAGAGACAAAAGATAAAGCATTTCACAAGGTGGAAGATGTTTGAGCAGTCTGTGATGGCAGATTATTAAATCAATAAAAAGAGGTGAAGGAAGGGAGCATGGCAGCCTTGCAGCAACACTTGGCCTGCCTCCCAAACTTCATCTTGCAAGCAACAAGGGACAAAGCCCTCGAGTGGACAAGATGTGAAGGAGCCCACACCTTACTGAGCAGCATCTGTGATGACTCCTCAGCTGCACCCTCCCCAAGCAATTGCCAACACCCTTGTTCCTGGCACCCTGCTGCAGGCCACTCAAAGGCTGACCTGTGTCTTGCATCAATCTTTGGGCCAAAGAACAGGATCTTCAAGACACAGCAGAGAAGGTAATCTCCAGATATTTATTCATCTAGCCTCATTCACAAATGAATATGCACAGATCTGTATGTGACAGAATTATTAGCTACCCACCTACTTATGGGCTTCACTGAAACAAGCAATTACTGGTGCTACAGATCCACTTTCCAACAGTACAATGCAAGTAAGGGAATGGCCTCTCTGAGGCATGTAAATAAAACATGCCAAGTGCTGCTCATTCCTGGCTGCAGTACTTAAGTGCTGCCAGTCAGGAGACGTGCACAGAGCTGGAGACTTGAGGACCAACATGAGTGCAACTTCATGTTCTGCTTGTCACACATCCTGCTCCCAGCCCAGTCAAGAAGTCTCTTACCCATGGTGTCGACAATCAGATCCAGCTGCCCATTGTAGACTGTAACATTGACCTTGGCTGCCAAAAGCTGATCCACAATATCAATGACAGGTTTCATGAAGTCCTCAGCCATGTTCTCAAAAACTTGCCTGGACTGACCTGGTTGGAACCAGAAAGAAGGCAGCTTTTAACTGATGAAGGAAGGATATCATCCCCAAGCGAGGACAGAAGAACAAGAGGATGCAGTCTCAAACTGCAACAGGGGAAGTTTAGGCTCAAGGTGAGGAGAAAGGTCTTCACAGAGAGTTGTTAGTCATTGGAATAGGCTGCCCAGGAAGGTGGTGGAATCACCGTCCCTGGAGATGTTCAAGAGCGGATTGGATGTGACACTTGAAGCCATGGTTTAGTAGTCATGAGGTCTTGGGTAACAGGTTGGACTTGATGATCCTTGAGGTCTTTTCCAGCCTTATTGATTCTATGATAAGCAGCTGGCCAAGGGTTTTAAAATGCAGCCCATGGCTGCACAAAAAAAGGTAGTTCTAGCCCAAAGCATCAGGCAGTGGTTTGTCTGAGTAACTCCAGAGAACCAGAAAGCAGGCATGCTCCTGCTGGAGCTCACAGACCGCACTGGAGCTTCTGCCTGCTCTTTTACACATACAGCAGGCTGATATCAGGCCTCTAAACCTCCCCTCCCTGTTTTACACCCTCCTCTCCACACCACACGGTATCAGGCTTCTGGCAGAGAAAAACTGACAGATTTTGGCAGGATTGCATGAAGATAGAAGCCAGCTGCTGAGACACATGAGATCTTCTCCCTCCCCCTGTATTCTTAGCTGCTTGGCTAAAGATAGATGCAAGCAGCAGAATCAGAACCACATCTGCTCCCACAGGCCTGCCCCATTACATGCTCATTTCTGAGAAGAATTCCTCCTCTTAGGCCCAAGGATCAGGACAATTTCACATCACTGCCTTGGTTTGTCTCTTCCTCCAGTCTGCAATACTGCCACAAGCAACAATACAGACATCAAATCCACAGCAGCCAGGAGAGTACCTCCCCACTGCACACAGTCAGGGATGATTTGCAGCTTCTTCCTGATGGGGCCATTCATCAGATCCTTCAGGCTGTCCTTGCCCATGGTTTTGACGTGGCGCCGGAAAAGCCTCACTGAGGAGAGAGGACACTTTGGTCACTGCACATTTAAGCCATTGACCCTGCACAGAGAATTTTCAGTGCTCCAGTCACAGCCAACAATCTCTTGCCTAATGAAAATGCAACACCACAGAGATTTGTTGACTTCTACTTGACACCACTGAAGCCAACCCTTATTTAGGTCAGGGCATGACACAGGAAGAACCCAACTACCCATTTCCAGTTCTGGCTGACAACACTTTATCAGGGGAACCAGCTTTGCTTTAGCTACTTGGTACAGGCAGGATTTGCCCCTCCCCCCTCCCCAGCATTTCTTTCTTGAGCTGCAGTGCCTTGCTTTTGGGTCCTAACTATGTCCTTCACCTTCCCTGCTGAAGCCAACAAACTGATCAGGAGCTTGAAAGATTTTACAGGTTTGGTTTTTCACACGGATGGATACACATCACAGGATGAAAGTCAGACTGTTTATATGGATAGGGCCTTTTTGTGTCCTAGCTTGAAAGCAGAAATGAAAGAACAAAAGACATTAAGAGGAAGCAACTTAAAGGTCATAAAACTGTGTTGCAATTATACTGACTACTTCCTAGGAGTAATCTGTGCAGGATGTATAGGTGGAGGTGTAATCTATAGAAGGGTTGTTCCACATTCCTATTTATCCCTATTTATGCAAGAGCAAACAAGTTCTGCTCAGGAGAATACCACAAAGTGGGCTTTGAGGGTCTCATTGAAAGGGTGTGTTAAATTGAAGCTGTTCCCACTATCAGGGTTGAAGGTGCATGAATGGCCTCAGCAGTTCAAGCACTGAAACACAACTTACTGAGATGCAGATTTTCTTGTTCACTTGCTTTCATTTCTGGAACATCCTTAGTCATGATGTTATAGAAGTTGACATTGTCTGTGTTCTGAAAAGACAAGATAATGTCAGTACCACTGCCACAAACACTTCTCAGATGGGAGAAGCAGACTCCTGAAAGCTCCTAAGGGGCTTTGTGACCTGCCGCTTGACCTACATGTCAGGAGGATGCTTAAGCAAGCACTTTGGTTCTCTGTTTGCTTTGAGAAGTTGGGAAGGGGTTCCCCAAGCCTTTGTTCACACACAGGCTGTGCCAGAGATGCCATTTACTCCTCTCACACGGATGTGGAGCTACAGGAAGCCTTACGCCCTGCAAATGACTGCAGGCAGCCTCATTACTCATCACAGAGCTGCAGTGCCAGAGATGCCTTCAGAAGCCTCTTCTGCCAGATCTAGTCTAGCCTGACTCTGCCTCTTGCTCAACATTCTCCTTTCAAAATCTGAAATGCTTCCTCAAGAACATGGTGATAGGCATCAGCCACCCCTTCTGACATCTGGACATGTCCAAGAATTGTAGTGGCAGCCCTGATGCAGACAGCCTGAAGGCAGAGGACAGGTATGATCAGTGTTGCCATTCCAGATTCTTGAAGCCCTGCTTGATTCAATTTTTGAATTTTTAAAGGTTCTGATGCCTAGGTCAGAAATCAGGTCCCAAGAACCACCCTAGAAATGAAGAGCCTGTGCCCTGACAGTGATACCACAGCTGGGAGAAAAAGAGAAGCAGATTTGAAGAGAAAGGCTTAATGGGAACCACAAGTTCCTTCCAAAGTGAAACAAACCAAGTGCAAGGCACTGTCAGATACAAAGCAGCTCTCAGATGAGTCCCTCCCATCTGAGGAAGCCAGAGCCTTACTTGTACTAAAAATACACAAGACCATGAAATGTTGAGCAATCCTTCAACTAGCAAAACAAGAACAAAAAAAACTTTTAACCATCCTTTAAGCTGGGATTTGCTAAGTAACAAGATGCAGCAAGCCACAGTAACAGGACATAACCTGAGGTTCTTTTCCATGCCATGCACCTCTTGTAGTTCTGTAAACAAGGATCTAGGCTCAGCTTGAAACCTGTGTCCTGCGGGATGCAGTTTTCAGTATTCCAAACAAAGCTTTGAAGGAGATAGCTCACTGTAGCTGAAAGTGGGCTCTACAGCAATCAGTGGGACCAGCTGTGTGCTAAAATGTAAGCATTTAGGTGCTGGGTCAGGTTGAAACCTTCATGCAATGCTTCAAAGCTCACGTGGGTCACTGCCTCTCACAATCACACAGTGGTGCAAGCAAACAAACAGCTTCTGGTAAAACAAATACTGCCAAAAATGGCTGGGCCAGGGGCTGGAAAATTTGTGCCCAGCCAGTGCTTATAGAAAAGGTAACCTGAAATGGTATCTCCCCAGGCAGTAGTCAGAGACCTCACCTCTTCAATGACACTCTCAGCCTTGCCCCAGAGCTCAGTGGCCAGCCCATATTGGTTTTTATTTATGGCAGCCATTATTTCTTTGGCAACAGCAGTCACCTCTGCCAGCCCATTGTCATCAAGGAGAGACTGGAAGACAAAAATAGGAGAGCTTTCATTACAATTCCACATTCATTTCTGCCAAACAGCCTCCATGCAGCTGAGGTTTTTTCCCCCTCTGCTTAAGAGCTAACCTTACAAATCAACAACCATTTGTACTGCTTGGCAGTGCAAGTAACCAGGTGAGAACCAAGATGAAGGAGGTACTTACAGTGCTATAAAGGTAGGGCCCCCAAGACAGCACAGAGTCTAAAGAAACAGAACAGATTGCAAACATCTAAGTTTTTGACGTTTGATTTCCTTTACTTTTCCTTTATTGTAGAAAGGTTGCAATAAGGTCATGGAGATTAATTCAATCAGTTAAAAGGTACTGGCAGCTCACTTTAGCCCAAAGGTTATGCACCACAGAGCAGGTGCTTTACAAATCCTGAGAACCAACAAAAGCACTGCAACAGCATTAACCTCCTAAACATTAGTGACACTCAAAGCAACAAAATGTTCTCACCCCAACTCTGCAGCATATGGCAGAGAGCTGACAAATGAATGGGCACTGGCTAAACTGCTCTGTCCGCAAACTTACAGGGTTAAAAATGAGGTAATAACCCAAATCTGATTTATAACAAGATTGTTTTTAAGGTCTCAAGGATCAGCTGGTAAGAGACACAGAGGAATTTGCTTGGCACTGTCCCATGCTGCAGAGAATCTGTGAAGCCTGCCCTTGCAAATCTCACTGAAGGACCAAGAGACCTTTAGCTTGCTCTTTGTCCTGCACCAGACACTCTCTCTTGCAGGTCTGTGAGCACATCAGTTCCTCAGCACAGGAACTTCCTGTGCAAACAGAAAACTTCAGTTGCAACCTTGTTAAATCCCTTGGCAGCAACATTTTAAGTGCAGTACTCTGACCAAAACGCCTCAGAGGCTATAGAGATGCATAGGGACATTTCCCCACCACCCAACTTCCCAAGCCAATATGCTCCTCACTGACTCTGCTGACTTTTCATACTCTAGATACATTCTAAAGGTAGATTCTTAAATCACAGCTTGCAGTGCTGAAGTAACTCACCAGAGACTCATTCAGTTAAGGCAGGGCTGGCATTTTTGACTCCATAAACACAGGGAATGATCAAAAAACCCAAACCCCAGAACACTACCACAAAACCCAAACCAAACAAAACTCAAACCAACAACAAACCTCCCACAATCTGAAAGCTTTAAACATACCCAAAGGAGAAATCCATGAGTCTCCAAGAGCAGTCCCCATGAAATTGCACCTTATTGTCCCTTTTTGCACAGCCTTGACAAGTAAGACGAAGAACAAAAGCAAACAAACAAAAAATAATCAACTTTTAGTTAGCTACTCCTGCCTCTCACTTTTCTTTCTGTGAAAAAATGTAAGTAGCAGGCAAATACAAACTTGTAGATCATGCTTTAAAGCGACAATGAACTCATCCTCCAAGCACTCACCTCGTGCAGAGCTAAAGCAATGCCAGCAGCCATTTTGCCTCCATAAGATTCAGAAAATATATAGAATGGGATGGTCTGGAGAGAAAGAGAAGCCAAACAATGAGGGCAGAAGACCTCCAAGCATTTCTCATATCCCACAGAAGCCAAGGACTGCCTGTTCACCCCTCACGAGGTGTTCTGCTTCTAAGCTGTAGATAACCTTCTGTAACAACCTTAATGGGGAGAGTTTTGAAGTAGGCACTTCAGTGTTTTGGCACTAGGAACAGCCATGATCCTGTCTGCTTCTCAGACCACAAGGCAGACAGGAATCCCCCACCCCCCACTGCTTATCTAACTAGCACCAAATTCAAGACAGCTTCTGCAGCAAGAGGCAGTGGTGACACCTGCACTGACTCCCACCAAACACATGCTGCTACGTGGAGGTCTGCTCACTCATTCTGCTTGAGATCTGTTTAAAAGCAAAGAAAAAACCAAACCTCATGATTCTAACAAAAAAATTCGATGTGCTTACCTGGAATTCTGTTCTGCTTGTGAAGAACTCCCCAAGAAAAACCATCATATCAGACACTACTGTGGTCAGGTTTTTGGCAAACAAGCTGCAGTCATCCACATAACTGAATCCAGCACCCACAGGATTATCCACAAACAAGATACTGGCTGCCTGCAGCTGTACAAGAAAGAAAGAAATGTCTGTATGAAACCTCAGTCTGGCACCAGCAGAAACCTTCATTTTGAGGGAAACTATGATTAACTGAGACACCAAATCTCTGACCCTGAAAGAGCTTGCAGAAAAATTTAGATGCAAGTCCAAAGGAGAAGGGGACAGGTGAGGCTTATCTGTCAGAATGTAAAAGGAGAGGTTTCTTTTTTTGAGTGGCTGGGCTTTTGTGAAATTGCTACAGCAAGTGCTCTCTAAGTGTCCAAACACAATCAGAGGATGAGCACACAGCTGGCATAGCTCAGAGGAGGAAGGCTCACAACTAGGAGGTACAATAAATTCTGCAGCTAGAAAGGCACCCAAAACATCCCAGTGATGACCCACACAATCTAGGGAGCTGCAGGGCAGTCAGACTATTGGTAGCTCAGAGCACAGGTTAAGTTGATTGAATAAACTTCCACCTTCAGAGGCAGCTGTAATTTGTTTTGCCTTGGAGGCCATCCTAGGCTTGTCATTAGGAGCTGTTGGTTACAGGTTGCCAGCCTCTACAGCTGTGTCCAACAAAGCTAGGATCTTAAATAACATCTTCTGGAATTTCCCTGCTCTGGGTTTCCCAGGTGTCTGCAATTCAAATTCATGGAACCCTGGGTGTACTCCATCCACTCAAATTAACTATTGACCATTCTTCTGTTCTAACAAGGCTCTTCCTGTTTTCATATGAATTATTTATAGTTCTGTGGAACTAAGTGAAAGCTGTTCTGGGCAATTTTTGCACAGCAATCATTTGTTTACAGAGGCAACAAAGCTTTGCAATTAGAAACTGAACTCTACTATACCCAGGTTGTGTTTCTTGGTTTCATTTCTTTATCTAATGGACCAATCTCTTCAAAGTTCCCAAATCCACTGCCTGAAGCTCCTGGACCTCCCTGTGGGGAGACACAAAATTACAAGCAAGTTAAAAGGTAGCATGGTACAGATATGGCAGACAGGAGAGGAACACAGCAAGTCAGTATGAGAATGAGACACTAAATTTAAATTGGTTTCTGCTCTCCATGCCAATTTGCAAGGCAGGCTCCCTTCCTCACCAGCTCTCATTGTCTGTACAGAGGCTGTTTCTGAGAGCAAGAATTTAAGCAGAGCAAATCACCCCCTTGTGAAAGCATCTGATGAGCTGCATGCTGGGTGAGTACAGCTGGAAAACCTTTCCCCTTAATACCAAATGCAGAAGTTTGCTCTCAAGTCACAAGTTTACCAGCCTGTGCAGTTCAATGATGAAATAACCCAAAAAGACCAAGTCATCAGGCAAGCATAGTCAGCAGTAACTTCTGAAATCTACTGCCGGAGGGGAAGGTGGAGCACACACCACTGCCTTTGATCAAAATGTGATTGAATGGGACCAAAGGCTAACCAATCAGAGTCTTTCTTACTCCTTACCATTTAGAAACCTTTGTTTACCACAGATTATTTTATCTACTCTTTCTCTCTCTCTCTGAGCAATGTTTTGCCTGTAAGCCCTTCAGAAAGGGAGCTGTGATGCTGCAATGTACTTGTAGTACATGGCTCTAAAAGCACTACTGCTGTATGATAAGAGCAAGCTCTCTCTGTGCAACTTAACTTGATGGGAGGTGAGCAGCTGAGGACACCCCACAACTGCAGAATAATATTTTCATTATTTCTTCCTAAGATGGACACCTCCTTCAAAAGGTGAATCATTGAGAATTGGGCCAGTCTGAATCTTGTCTCTGCAGAGCTGCCAGAGAGCCTGAGACTGAACCAGGCACAGATGGGATCTTTCACCAAAGCTTACCTGAAGCCACAGGATGAGGGGTAGCTCTGTGAAGTCTTTGGTTGGGTTGTTTGCATAGTAGAGCCACCAGAACATGTGGGCCTTGCTTCGAACTTGCACATATCCCCACAGCTCTTTGGGCTCTTGTGGTTGCCTCACAACTACACCTTGGAGAAAAGAAATGAGCATCTATGTAAGAAGGCTCTGTTTTGGGCTTTCTGCCAAGTTTGCCCCAAAAGATTAGATTTCAGGCTTAAGTGTGACAATTATTAGTGCTTCCATTACAGAAAAAACACTGAGAAACCTGCCCATACTTACACCCACAAATACAGCTGAGTTATCATCCATGAATGAAGTTAAGTGGTCAATTAAAGGCTTACTTAGTAGGGCCTGACATCATAGCTGTTGCCAAAACAGCAGCCCAAGAGCCAGGAAATATTTTCTGTCATCAGGGAAACATTAAAGTTTGAAGGCCTGGACTGAAAGCACAGCTCCACTAGGCATGATGGTGTAAATCACACCAGCTTCTGGGGCACCAGGGCTCCCTCAGGGATGCAACATTTTGATCTTAGTCTCTGGGAAGATCAAACCATTTTATAGTCCCCAAAGAGATCCAGTGCTGGATAGCCAGAGGAGTCGCCTCTAAACAAACACAAGAATCCTAACAACTCAATCAGAACAAGTTTCCCAGAGATGTGATCCTGCCCCTTGGTGGGGCCCTGAGCAACCTGCTCTAGCTGGTGATGTCCCTGCTGACTGCAGGAGGGTTGGACAAGCTGACCTTCGAGGGTCCTTTCCAACCCGATGATTTCTGTAATTCTGTGAATAAAATCAGTAAAGTCTTGTCAGTTTAAGCAGCCAGACTCTCGTCCATGTAGGACACAGACACTTTCCTGGAAACAGATCTTTCAAACTACGTCCCTTGGTCTCCTTCCTCAGGACAGAAGGCAGCAGTCCCCTGGAGGGGCAGCAATAAGGCTCTCAAAGGCACGGCACCGAGTCCTTGCCGGGCTCCACAGCGTGGGCACCCCCACACCTTCCTGAGCAGCCCCCAGTGCAGCAGCGCTGCCCTGCTTCATAGGGAGCCTCTCACAGCCGTTTCACCCAGGTGAATCAACCGGGACCTCAGTTACCACGTTCCTGCTCTAAAAACGATTCCCCGGGGCTCCAGAGAGGCCAGACCTCGATCAGGCAAAGTGGGAGGGGATGTCTCGCAAGGTCACGGGAGTCCCTGGCACAGACACGGCTGCAGCTCAGGCTGGGGCCATCCGGGGCCACGCACGCCCCAAGCTCACCCAGCTCCCACCCCCAACAACAGCGGCGGCAAGGGGCAGAAACTTCCCGCCGCTCACCCAGGCCCCATACTGTGCCCGGAGCAAGGCCACAAGGCAGGACACTCCGTTCCGCCGCACACCGCCCCTCAGCCCAGTACCTGCGGCTAGCGCCAGCAGCCCCAGCCCGGTCACAGCGCGCAACGACCTCATCCCACCAGCAGCTTTCGGGGTCCGGGACCGCACTCCCTTGTGTGCGGGGCCAGCCCCACCCGCGGGGGGCGTGGCCACAGCTCGCTCGTCTTCCGCCCATTTTGTCCCCTGCGCGATGCCGTCGCCCCCTTCTGTCCTCCCGCCCCCTCACGTCGGTCTCTTTCTGCTCCAAGATGGCGGTGGCCGGTGGGGCACCGATGCGGCTGCGGCTGCTCTTTGATTACCCGCCGCCGGGCAGCCCGGGCTGTGCGCTCTGCTGGCTGCTGCTGGAGCCCAGCCAGGTGCGCCTTGTCACCGACCTCGTCAGTGTCATTCGCCACAGGTTCGGCTTCAGTCGGCGGGCCCGGCTCAGCCTGTTCCTGGAGGGAGCATTGCTGCCCCCCACTGAGAGCGCCCGCCTCGTGCGGGACAACGACTCGCTCCGGTACGGCGGGGCCGGGGGCCGGGCGCAGCCGGCGGCGGGAGAGGGGCGCCTCGGGGCCCTGGGACTGCGTGGCACCGGGGTAGGGAGTGGTCCCTGAGAGGCCTGAAACGAGGCTCCCGCAGTGGAACACGGATGGGGGCCTCGCGGTGCCCACCCCGGGGAACTGGAGAGGTGTCCTCGGGCACTTCCCGCTGTTCCCCGAAGCCAAACAGCTCCCTGAGGGACTGAGCGGGGCACACGCGGGTACCGTTCATCGTTCCCTAAAGCCTGCAGGGCCTTAGAGACCCCAGGCTGTTTCAATGGGGATGGAGAGCCAAGGGGTTAGGAATCACCTCAGGGATGGAAGGAGAGCAATGCCTCCAACCCCCGGTGCTCCCGGCGTCTGCCCCGAGCATCTGCACGGCCTGGGCAACACCTCTGTCCTCAAGGCTGGGAGCCTCGGGTCCCAAAAGACAGCTTACCCGAGCTGCAAACACGGGGGGAAGCCTGTTAATGATGCTGAACAGTGCATCTTGTTTGCCGTTCTGACAGAGTAAAACTGGAAGAGGTAATTACAGATGAGTATGAAGAGGTTGACGGTGACTTCTCTTCTACACCAAAAGAATCCAAAAAAAGGCACAGACCAAAGCATGAAGAGGAAGAAATCTCTAGAAATGAGGACAACAGGCATAAAAAGGAAAAGAAAAAGAATAAATATAATCCTGAGTATTCCTCTTGTAGGGAAGAGACCTCTGTAGATAATTGGGACTCTCAAAAAAAGTACAAGAAAAGAAAAAGAAAGGAAGAAGCTAGTGGGAAAAATAGTCTCCCAGAAGGTAAGGAAGAGAGCTCTATTGACCAATCTAAAAAGCTGAAAAAAACAGAGAGGGAGAAACAGCTGGCAACAAAAAAGAAGGATGGAAAGCAGACAGAGGCTCCTGCACCAAATGTGGCTTTAGAACAGGCAAATGGTAAAAGTAACATCAAAAAACCCACACCACAGCCCAGCAAAAAGAGGGCAGGATCTTCAGATTCCTCCAGCACATCATCTGACAGTGACAGCAGTGAAGCAAACATAAAGCAAAATAAATCTTCCCAAA
Source organism: Melanerpes formicivorus (assembly GCF_026170545.1). NCBI lineage: Eukaryota > Metazoa > Chordata > Aves > Piciformes > Picidae > Melanerpes > Melanerpes formicivorus. The sequence goes on along the minus strand of NW_027142373.1, from coordinate 2,916,109 downwards.
AAGCTGTAGTGGCAACGCTTCCCAAAGACAAGTCCCAAGCTGCTGCCAATGCTGGTGTGAAAACTGTTGTCTCTAACAAAGCTAACACTGAAAATGCCACAAGGACTGCAGTTAGTGACAATGCTAAAAAATCCCAGGCTGCTAGTTCAGATTCTGACACCAGTACAGAGGATGAGAAGGTGACAACGGCACAAGACAAGAAGTCGCTACCTAACACGGTGACAGCTGTGAAACCCAGTGCCACCAAGGCTCCCAAAGCAAAGAGCTCCTCCTCCTCAGACTCTGATAGCTCAGACTCAGAAACTCTTGTTATTAAAAAACCCCCAGGAAATGCTGGGCTGAATAATTCCTTAGGGAGGAACTGCACTCAACAGCTGCCAGCCACCACTGCCACCAGCTGCCAAGGACCACTTGTCAGCCAAGGCCGGGGCCGGGGGCGTGGAGCAGGAGGTGATAACTTCTGGAGAGCACAGAGGGGCCGTGGGTTCCGTGGCATGACATGGGGCCAAGGCCGGGGCAGAGGAGCAAGCCCTGGCTTCTTCTACAACTATAGCAGTGAAGGCCAGAAACAGAAGCACTTAAATGAGGCTGCAACAAATGCTTCTGCTCTTGCCCAGGTGAGTGACCCACTCACAGTCCCCCTTCTCTTGTTGCTTTGACCATACAAAAAAAGAGTCTTTTGTAAATCCAGAAACGCATTAGCAGCATAAAAGTTAATTTAGTAATCTGATACTCACTCTGTCTCCCTCCAGTAGCCTGGGGAAGTTTAGGAAACAATATTGCAGTGATTGTATAATGTATCTCAAAACAAACTCAGACCTGCACCTTGCCCTCCTCAGAACTTGTTGCAATCCCTGCAGCAGAAACATTGTCTTTTGTGATTGCTACGGCAGTGATTACTGCAATGGCTTTGCCCTTTGTTTCACAGGATCCTGTGGAGGTCCCCAAGAGAGATTACAGTGTTTTACCTCTTCTAGCTGCTCCACCGCAAGTGGGAGAAAGAATTGCCTTTAAGGTAAAGAACTGGTGAAATCATGTTAAAGGGCTGGAATTGGTGTAGTTGAGCCACTCAGGTTTTGCAGGACATGCTCCAGATAGCTTAGTCCTGACAATGAAAAGCTTACACTGAAGAACTTCCTTTTACTTTGTTGGGGGACTGTTATCCTAGGAGTGCAACTGCAACTCTTAACATGCAAATAATTACATTTCATTGTAAGATAAAAAAGGACATGAAAATGAGATCACTGCAGTTGAGGAGACTGGGATACATCTCCCTGATGTGTTCTCACAGTCTGCCCTGAACATAAATCCTTTGGAGCAGTGAGTCCTGGCACTGTGATCAGCATCAGGATGCAGGGGTTGGGAGATGTGGTCCTTACCCTTTGCTCTTGCTGCAGAAGGGGTGTCTGGGTGTAGGTGACACCATCAAGGATCAGGAAAAGTTGTCATTTGTTATTTGTGTTTCGTCCCACAGCGCTTGGAACTAACTGAAAATTACAGTCCTGAAGTTTCAGACTACAAGGTATTGGGTTTATTTCCTCTGATTCCCTCACAATATTAGGTGAGGCTTAAATATTTTGAGCTTGTGCAGTGTTTTTCTCCTTGGCCAGCTGACTCTGCAGGAAACATGAAAACTCCAGAACCTAAAACTAAGAGAAATGTTGGCAAGTGGATTTAAAAAAACCCAACAAACATTATTAGTGATCATTAACACATTGGAGATGACAACAAATGCAAACCTTCCAGTAGCTATGTTTGAGTCTCCTGCTCAAGTCAAAGTAGATTCTGAAACTGGTGCAAGCAAAATGTTGTAGCTGCTTCAAATAACTTAGTTTCTGGCCAAGTTCTGATTAACCTGCAGAGATGGTGACAGTGAATAACTTGGTTTATTGATGCTAGTAACTGCAGGCTGATGAGCTTTAATACTTTGAGATTGTATATATGGAGATAAAAAACATCTGTCAGACACATACAGTCCTCAAACTGTTACCAGGTACCACAGTGGTTGTAGATGTGGAGTAGTTACCCAGTGCTGAAATGTCTCTCACTTGGTTCTTTTCTTGTTGCTTTATTAAGGAGGGAAGAATAACTGGTTGGAATGCTGAGAAGAAACAGATCGAGCTTGAGATCCTGTTTTCAGCAGCAGGACAGTGTAGGTACCCTGGGACACCAAGTGCTGGCTGTTCTGTGTATCACTTGGGAAACAGCTGGTGCCAGCCACACTCTGCACTTCAGGAGCATTTCCTAGGATGGTCTGGGTTGGAAGGGACCTCCACAGATCATCCAGTCCAACATCCCTGCAGCCAGCAGGGACATCCTCCACTAGAGCAGGCTGCTCAGAGCCTTGTTGAGCCTGACCTTGAATATCTCCAGGGATGCGGCCTCAGCCACCTCCCTGGGCAACCTGTTCCAGTTTCCTTGAGTTCCTTCCCCTTCTCATCTCCCCCTCCCCCCCCCCCAAAAAAAAAAAAAAAAAAAAAGACCATTTGAATAGAGAAGTTCTAACACTCAGTAGCTGTACTGCAGGTGCTGGTAAGTTGTTACTAACTGAGATCCCATCAGTTGGAATCCTCATCAAATCCACCTCTGCTCTGGTTTTGTTTCCTGAAGAAATTACAATGACTGTATGGGATTAGAGAGGACATTCTGGCTGTTCTCTGTGACACCAGCGAAGCCACTGTCTGGTGGATGTACAACTGAGTCCCTGCAAGGACAAAGTGCACTTCAGACACCTGAAAGCAGGCATGTCTCTGAAGAAGGTCTGTACTGGGGTGACCATTTCAGGCAGCATTCAGGAATCAGTATGTGAGTCTTTTCCTCAACTTCAGGCAGCATATTGTTGATTAACTTTCTCATGCATGTAGTTCTGTTAGGTAATTACCTTAATTCTGCTCTGTATCGTCCAGTTCTACCTCACATTCTGTGTTACAGTTGTGAATCCAAACACACATGTCAAAAACCCCCTAGACCAGCTGGCTTGGCTTTGCTTTCTAACCCTGATAAACACTTTTGTTGGTAGCTAATGGAGCTGTTTGTTTGTTTGCTTGTTTTTCAGCTGCTAAAGAGCCGGGGAAATTCGATCTGGTTTACCAGTCTGCAGATGGAGCAGAACTCATAGAATATGCTGTTCCTCAGGACACAAAGGTACCTGGGTGGCTTGTTCTGAAGCATAGCAGAGAGAAGCCCTGCGCTGTGACTGCACTTCAGTGGGATTCCTTTCAGAACAGTTTGCCTGATTAAACTAAATAGAAGGAAAAGTAATTGTTCCCTTCTAACAAAAATGGGCATGATCACAAGGTGCCATGTTACTGACAGCTTCCCAGTGTGGTGGGGGTTGGATGAGAGCACTGGAAATCATCCAGTCCAACAGCCCTGCTCAGGTAGGGTCACCCACAGCAGCTTGTCGAGGATCACAATGGCCAGGTGAAGTTGTAAGCTCTCCAGAGAAACTGACTCCACAGCCTCTCTGGGCAGCCTGCTGCAGGCCTCCAGCAACCTCACACAAAAGAATTCTTTCCTTCTCTTCAGATGGAACTTCCTGAGTTCCAGTTTTTGTCCGTTGCCCCTTGTCCTGTCACTGGGCACCACTGTCAAGAGTCATCCTCATCCTTTTGACTACCACCTTTTAGCTCTTGCTGAGCATTGCTCAGATCCCCTTTGGGGCTGTCCTTCTCCAGGCTCAACAGCCCCAGGGCTCTCAGCCTTTCCAGCAATCATCTTTCTTGAACTGGGTAGCCCACAACTGGACCAAATATTCCAGATGTGGCCTCACTAGGGCAAAGTAGAGGAGGGAGAGGACCTCCCTTGAGCTGCTGCTCTCACCCTGCATAATGCAGCCAAAAATTCTGCTCAATCTTTTAAAATTCCTTTTTAATTAATTTTTTTTTATCCCAGGGTAGTTCCCTGCCTGCATTCCCCAGGCACCAGACTCAAGATAACCAGATTCCAAACCAGTCATCAAGCTGTTGTTTAGGCTGATAAAATGAGTCTAGATAGAGAGGCAGTTATTCCAAGGTTCTACATTAGAATCCTAGAATTGTTTGGGTTGGAAGGGACCTCCAAAGGTCATCTAGTCCCAGCCCCCTGCAGTCAGCAGGGACATCCTCCACTAGATCGGGTTGCTCAGAATCTTGAATATCTCCAGGGATGAGGCCTCAACTGTCTCCTTGGAAAACCTGCTCCATGCACTGTTTCTTTTACCTTCATCTCTCCTTACCCAGGAGGTCAGGCAGGTTGAGGTTCATCAAGATGATTAATGAATCCTCTAAAGCTCAATGGATCCTCTTGATTCAGGAAGGGAAGATGTGTGATCTTTGTTCAGTGGTGCTGCTCTTCAAGTCTAGGCAAAACAGAACATAGCAATGGTCCTTGCTGGTGTAGCTGCTCCATGCTAAGTACTGCCTGTGTTTTGTTTTCAGATAACTGAGAGCTGGGATGCGCTGATAGAGCCAAGACTGATTGTTGAGCCTCCTGTTAATGGATCCAGCACTGCAAATGGAACAGTCTGAGGTGTGAAGAACTGTAAATAACTGTACAGATGTGGTTGGTGGACTGCTGCTGTCTGGTTCTGGGGCCCGCAGATGAACTGGTGGATATTTTTAATAAATGTTTTTAAAAGGAAGCTGTGACAGAAGAAAGAGAGACACTTCTTTCTTAACACATGTTTTTCTGGATTGCTTTCTGATAGGAGTTGGAGTTTTTTAACACCACTTTTTACACCTTGCTGCTGTGAGCTGCGGAAGTGGAATGGTTTGGTCAAGGAGGTGAAACGCAACCTTGTACTGTCAGTCACTCCATGGATGTGTCTGGGTTTGGCTGGAGCCATGTAACTGCCATACAGAAGGAGCCTGCTGTAGGGGTGGTGAAAAGCAGCATCTGAAAATGAAATAGAAGTCTTGTTGATGTCCACATCTCTTCCTCTGCAGGTGCAGAGAATGACACAAATGCTATGACCTTGCTGTTGGTTACATGTCAGGAGGAGCTTGTGGATGTCAAGCTCCTGTGATTTCAAGAGGCAGTAAAATAGTGCTATTGTTAACTGTCATCTTTTCCTGGACCCCTGGAATTTAATGTGAATCCCTGGCAAAATTGTGTCCTGAAACCTGTTTGCTTGTTTGTTTTAAACCAAACCCTTTTGCTCTTTAAGTGCTGAGGTTTCTGTGCTTTCCTCTCCCTGACAGGAGAATGGGTCACAGGGTGGTGGCAATGCACTTCACTGGCACCTCTGCTTGTTAGGAGCATTGAGGTGGCACCTCCTACCCACGCACAACTTGCACCTTGGCAAGTCTTACAGCTTAAGATTGTTCCTGTCCTGGGGAGTTGACTCTTAAAGAGAAGACATGGGGGAAATACATAGTAAAATTAGTTACAAAAGAACAGCTTTAAAATTGTACAGCACGGTTTAGTTAATGGGTACTGCCCCAGCTGTCAGTCACAGGGGATCCTTCCCACACTCCCCTGCAATTTAGCATCATGGGGTCTCTTGGAAGCTTTTACCAAATCCTAGTCTCATGACTCAATATGTAAGGCTGTGCCTGAGCCAGTAAGCTTTGGTCACACACCAGGCTGCTGGCCCACAGACAGGGAGCACCTGCAGCTAAAGGGGGGGCAGCCACAACCTGCTGAATGGGTCTTAAAGGGGACCTACAAGAAAGCTGGGGAGGGACATTTGACAAGGGATTACAGTGATAGGATGAGGGGTGATGGCTTTGAGCTGGAAGAGGGGAGATTTAGACTGGAGGTTAGGAAGAAATTCTTTCCAGTGAGGGTGGGGAGACACTGGAACAGGTTGCCTAGGGAGGCTGTGGATGCCCCCTCCCTGGAGGTGTTCAAAGCCAGGCTGGATGAGGCATTGAGCAAGCTGGGGTAATGGGAGGTGTCCCTGCCCATGGTAGGGGGATTGAAACTGGATGATCTTTGAGGTCCCTTCCAACCCAAACCATGCCATGATTCTATAAAGGCTCGAAAGTTTGCTGCTGTGACTACAGACCCTGCAAAAATACAGAGCCACTGTCAGCTCTTTAGGAATTTGGGGTTATTTATCATTTCAAGGGGAAATCAGACCCACTTGGGAGTCTTAAATCCATAGAAGTTGAGTATCAGAACAGCCATCTCATGTTGGGTATTTGCTCAGCTACATGCACAGAGCATGAAACATCTCTGATGGGCTTCCCACTTCCTGCTCTGAGCCTGAGTGGCACTTTGAGTCAGTGGTATCTGGGTGGAGGATTAGATTTAGTTCAGAACTACGTGAAGAAGTCCTCAAGTCATTGCAAGGACGCCAGTGGAGCAGTAACTTCAGTATCTATTGATATAGGGAAATGCTTCTGTAATTGTTCTTGTCAAAGGCTGGGGTGCAGGCAGCAGGAGTGGTTGGGCTTAGTCAGAATTTCAAAGGATGTAAACATTTAACAGCTGCTCTTTGGTCCCACCTCTGCTAACATACACCCCACAACTCTCTTAAGAACATTCCTTTTGTAGTCTGTCACCCACTGCCCCTCATGTACCCTCAGCTGTTCGCACCCCTTCAGACAGCAGTTACGAAGTTCCAGAGAGCACATCTCAAGAAAGCTGTGAATGACAGTGGAGCCAAACTAATCTAGAAACTGACCACCCTCGCGCAGATTACACATGTGATCCTTGAGCTTTCACTCCTCTCACAGCCACTGCAGCTCTGAAGGTCTCCTGTTGTCCTTCCTGCACCAAGACCAAGCAGTGGATTGGAGCCTGTGACATACAACCCCTCCATATATCATCCTGAAGGGGTCTGAGCCTGGAGCTGGGTACTGATGTAGGTAGAAGTCAGCATTATCTGTACAATGCAGGTGTACAGTCACCACTCAGATTTAATTGAATCTTCCAAGAGATCTGGCCAGGAGTCTTTTTCAAAGCACTCACTGAAACAGACAAACCTCAGTGCTTTCCTCAAAGTTTTTGGTGGTCTCAGAAGATTAATGCCACCACAGTAGCCTCCCCATTCCCTAATACTTAAAAAAATTACCATTAAAAGGAACACCAGCGGCTCTCCACCTGAGGTGCCCTTTGGCCATGGTGACATGGACATGAAACAGAATTCGGTTGATATTTCCCACTCCAGATGAAGATGAAGAACAGATACCTAGGAGCTGCCCAAGTTACACAATCCCAGGAACGACTAAAACCTTGAGGCTTGAATACCAAGGCAGGCACCTGACTTGTCTTTGGCAATTAAATATGCAATAAGCTTTTACCTGCATTTTTCCAGTTCTTACACATGAAAACCTGTTTTAAGGCTAAAATAAATCCCATGTGGCACTGTGCCTCTTCGGGACGTGGTTTAATGGCCGTGGTGGTCTTCGGTTGATGGTTGGACTCGGTGATCTTAGAGAACTTTTCCAACCGAAACAATTCTATGGTTCGACGGTAAATCCAGTCGGCAGCAGCCCCGGGGGAGCAGGCGGACGTGGAGGCGTCCGCAGCGTCCCCGTCCTGGCCGTCCTGGCGCCGTCCCTCGGGGCAGAGTCGGGGGCATCGGCAGCTCCGCGGGCGGGCCGGTCGGTCCCGGGTCGCTGCCAGGAGCCGGTCCCGGATCCGCCGCCCCTCCTGGAGGGGCGGGGACCAGCCGCGTAGATTCCCGGAAAGCCTCAGCTGCAGTTTCGTTTCTGGTGTCCCGGGCAGCAGAAGCTGGGGCAATGGCGTCGATGTCGGAGATGAGCCTGGAGGGGCTGGAGGAGGAACTGACCTGCTCCATCTGCCTCTGCCTCTTCAGCAGCCCTGTCACCATCCCCTGCGGGCACAACTTCTGCACCAGCTGCCTGGAGCTCACCTGGGAAGGGCTGTCGGGGTCCTTCAGCTGCCCGCAGTGCCGGACCACCTTCAAGAGCCGCCCGCAGCTGCAGAAGAACACGGTTCTGTGCAAGGTGGTGGAGCAGCTCCAGGGCCGCTCCGGGATCGGGAAACAGGAGGAGGAAGAGGAGGAGGAAGCATCAGCAGAGCGGGGCGGGGAGGAGACCCCCATCTTTTGCGACAGCTGCCTGCAGGCTCCGGCCGTGCAGACCTGCCTGACCTGCACCGCCTCCTTTTGCGCCGAGCACCTGCGGCCGCACCAGGACAGCCCTGCCTTCCGTGCCCACCAGCTGTGCCCGCCGCTGCGCGACCTGCAGCAGCGCAAGTGCCAGAAGCACGACAAGCTCTTCGAGTTCTTCTGCACACAGCATGGCAGCTGCATCTGCTCCCTCTGCCTGCTCGAGCACAAGCTGTGCCACACCAGCCCCTTGGAGGTAGCCAAAGCCAACGCTGAGGTGAGCAGTGGGGAGCTCTCAGCTCTGCCCAGGGCTGAAGTACTCTCCGAGGGGTACCCCAAGCATCTCTTTGTTCGCCCAAGGTCTGGCAGGTCCTCGGATGCTGGGGTAGTGGGCTGTGGAGTTCTGGGGGAGGCAGGACTAAGGCCTGGACTCCTAATCCCTTTCCTGCCTTTGGTAAACCGTTACTGTCCTCCAACGCGGCACCAGCACGGCCTGAGCCCTTCTTTTCGTGTTCCTCCTCTCTCCAAGATGGTGCCCCAGGGGCCCGGAAAGGCGTCAGGGAGGTGACTGCCAGCTCCTGCCCTGGGCTGGGCTGACTGAGAGGGCCCTGACCTCCTGGGGTCACCAGCAGCTCTCAGCCTCCTCTGCTTGCTGCCCAGGCTTTGCTGGGGGCCGTACCCAGGCTGCCTGAGGGACTGTAGGCAGACGTGGCTCTGTATCACTTTAAGAAGCAAAGAACTGTAAAAGTAGCCCAGAGAGATCTCTTATTACATAGATGAAAGGCAGGACAAGGTTTTCCACAGATTGGCAGGGAAGAAAACATGGGCTCCACGTCTTACAGCACAGCTGAAGGTGGGGCCTTGGTGAGAAAAGCACGCTTGAAGGGGGCAAGCTCCCATCTGTATGCTGACCCTCAGAAGTCCTCCCTGATTTAGTTTAGCAGCATCTTGATCTGAAGGAGCAGGTTACTGAGCAATAAAAGTGCAATTACACGAGAGGGGTGGACAGCAGCATTAAGGGAGTATCCAAGTCCAGCCTGAGAGATAAGGTAACTCTGTCAGCACTGGGAGCTGCTGTGCTGCTGAGAACAGCCAGTCCTTAGCGAGAGGGTGAGTCAACGGCAGGCATCTTGCTGTTGGGAGAGCTGGAGCTACAGGGAGGGTCTTGCCTCCACAAGCCATATGTGCAGGAGAGGACTTTTACATCCTGGCAAGTGTAAGGAGCAATCCATCTTAAACCAAGAGTGCTTGGTGCTTACAACAGTTGGCTAAAACTTTCTGTTGTAAACAAGCACAGCCTGACCCAGAGCAGCCATGGCAAATGCTGCTCTGAAGTGCTTATGGGTTTCTTCTGTTGCAGTTGGTGCTGAAGAAGAAACTGATGGAGCTGCATAACCAGAGTGAAAGGACTGCTCAGTTGATAACCAAGGTGAAGACAAACCAAAGCCAAGCTGCTGTAAGTGGGGGACAGCAAAATGCCTGCAGGTTGCTTGGTGTCTGCTGGCCACCGTGTGGGGGTGGTGCCTGTGCTCCTGTGACAGCAGCGGCAGGAGAAGATGTGACTGGGAAGGAACAAAAAAAGAGGATTTTTGGCAGAGCCAGGCAGCTCTGTGGGAGATGGAAGCAAGCCAGCCAGCCACTGTGGAAGCGCTCTGTACCCCCACTGCTGGCACCCCCAACCCTTAATGGGGCTCAGACACATCCTTTCATGTCACACCAGCAAGCACATGTCACTGCAGCCCTAGCTGGAGGATCAGTGAGCAGTGCAGAAATGTGGGGCGGCTCTTCCCCATAAGTGATCACCACTAATCCTTGCCCTTAGGTGATGGTCAGGGATGCCATCTGTGCTGGGGGCTGCATCAGGTACCATTCTTTCTGAACCAAGTGGTAGAGACCAAGAAACTGAGGAGCTGCCAGTGTAGCACTTCTGTGAGGATTGTCTGGATTCCTTGGGAACAAATGAGTTTTCTTTCCAAACTAAATACATGGATTTAATGGTGCCTGGCTCAAGTAGTTGAAACCTACATGTTCCTCGAGGGCTTTCTTGTAGTAGTAGTAAGCAGTATTTTGTCCACAAACTGTCCTTTTGAAACTGCTGTCTGTCTGTCCTTGTCTGCTCCAGGAGACAGCTTCCAGAAAGAGAGATCTGATCAGAAGTGAGTTTTCAGAAATTAAAGCTTTAATTGAAGAAAAAGAAAACAACACCTTGAAAGTCATTGCAGATGAAGAAAAAAGAGTTTACAATAAGTTTGATTATGTTTGTGGTATCCTGGGAAATAAGAAGAAGGAAATTCAGTCTCTGACAGATCAGATTGAGATGGCCCTGACTGAAGGTGACGACGTTCTGTTTTTGAAGGTAATATGTCCTTTAAAGGCAAATCCAGACCTTCATGTCTCTAGGCTGCAGAATCACAAAGCCTGCTGTCAGAGTCCTCCTCTCTAGACACCTTCAGTCCAGTGGTGCAGCTGTGTGCCTGCTAGGACGGCATGCACTGACCAGTACACAGCTATCAGTGAAGGAGTGCTGGGCTCTGCTACCTACCCCCACTTCAGCCACTACTTCTGCCACAAGCAGAGGGACCAGTGACTGAGAGAACTCTTCCAGAGGTGCTTCACCTCTGTGCTGTGGTGCTGCCTAGTAGATCTTACTGCTTCAGCTGAGAATTTATGCCTATGGGTTGCAGATGAAATGCTGCCATGGGTAGTTGGTGGGGGGGAGAGCTGGGCTTTCTCTCACCACCACATAATTTATTGACTGGGCGGAAACACCAATAAATTTATGTGGTGGTGAGAGAAAGCCCAGCTCTGCCCCCCACAAAGAAACTACGGCTAACTCAGTTGGAGAAGCAGAAATGGATAAGAGCTATATTTCCAAGCAGGATGAAATGCAGATTAATATATACACAATATACAATATTTACAATATATACAGAAATATACAGGGAAGAACGCAATACAGAACAACTTTCCCTCCTCCAAGAAGAGGGGTTCCCCCCCCAACTGTATCCCCCTTCTCCCCCTTCCTCCCTTTTTTCCCAAAAAGGGTTAGAGAGAGAGAAAAAGGTAATTATTAAGGAGGGAATTCTGTTACCTCTAAGTGTATGCAAGAATTAGTTTCTGATCTGTTAGTTGAAGGTCAGCACCCGACAGACAGAACACAGCTGTTGCTCAGAGAGACTGAAAAAGACAGACTGAACTGAGTGACATTCAAACTGAACTAAAGCTAAAAATTTAAAGTTGCATTCTACCAATCTACCAATGAAATTAGTTTAGACTTATCTTTGTTTTCATTTCAATACCAAAACATTCAGCCAGAGTGTTCCGGTAACTGTCCCTTTCTTGAAGGCACAGCCTAAAACGGTCAATAGTGTCTGACTGTAGCCTTTGCTCCTTGGAGATGAATGCACAACCCCCACCCAGTTTTAAAGCAATCGGGTTGGGTTTTTCTGTCTTCTACACAAGGTGGTCCTCATGAGATCTTCCATTTGTAATTTCAGAGAGCAACAGCACTGCAACGAACATCGACTAAAGACGCTTATGTTCCCGCAATTGAAATGGACCAAAACTTGATGCATTCCACTTACCAGGCTGCCATTAACCTTAAGGAAACTGTGAAGCAATCAGTGCCTCAGTGTAAGGAGAGAAAAAAAGTGGAAAGTACCCCATCAGTGGGAGAAGTGGCATTTGCTGCCATGGCTTTGAGTTCCAATGAGGGATCTTCCCCCTCCAGTGCAAATATCATTAAAAGAAATGGTACAGCAAGGAGACTTGGTTCCTATAATCCCTGTCTTCCAGCTTCTGCAGCCTTCTGTTTCCACACCAAAATGCTGCAGTCTGGGCTAAACTAAGAGAAAAAATGTCCCACTTTAATCTATAGATGGAAAGGCTGCTGTGATGCTGTAGCATCCTTCTATAGAATATAAGAGGCTTCTGGCACAGCTCAGCCTTTATTCCTCACAGTAAATTATTTATGCAGCAGGGTTGGTTGTTAGGATGTGGATTTGAGGCTTCACAGTGCTAGGACTATGGTTACCCAGCTGTGAAGCTGCTGCTGGTGTAAGTGGTGTAGAACAAAGCTCTACTTACCAGGTTAAACAGAACTATCTTCTGCACGGGGGCATGGGCTGGCTTCTGCACTGAGGATCACTTCAGTTCTATCCAGCTAACTGCAAAATGAGCTTGGAACCTGTCTAAATCATGACTGTTGCTGGCAATGCAAACCATAACATAAAATATCTTCATTGCAGCAAACCCACCCCCTGTGAAAGCTAAACCCACTGCAGCACCTGCTGCAAGCAAAACTGTTGGGAAAAAGGCACGTAAGTACTGAAGACCATCACCTCCCCCGGACCATCACCCCCTCCTAGCCATTGTCCTCTCCTAACCACAGCTTTACCATTAGCTAAGAATACAAGCTGCCACCTGGGAGCTGTGGTGGTGGGGTTGGGGATTCTCTCCAGTAGCATCTTGGCACAGAAGGGGAGGGTGGTTGGGGCTGCTCAGTGCTGGATGCCTGCTGAGGTGTACAATAGTTGTGTCCATGCAGGCTGGAAAGCAAAGCAGAGCCTCCCCTCCCTCTGGTTCTTGCAGGGTAGTTTTCATTTGAAGTAAACATCTGGTGGCTTGTTTGATGGCTTTGTGTGCATTGAGTCCTGCTCATGAGCTCTTCACCTTCTGTTTCTTTTCTTTCTTTCCCCCAACAAGAGAAAGTCGTTCAGCAAATTCAAGGCACCTCACAGGTGGAGGCAAATACCAGTAAGTAGTGACTAATGACAAACTTAAACATTTTGCTGGCCACATCTTGGCTGGTCTGAAGCTGGGATGATGGAGACAGTCTCAATGGCAGCTTATGCTGGGACTTTGCATGCCGTTTTGTCCAGATACCAGCATTAATGCAGCCCTCTGGCCTGTCTGGGAGATCTTCCATGTTCTCCTTTGAAATAAATCTGTGTGTTAAGAAACTGCTTCTGTCCCTTCCACTGAGCTCTTGACATGTGGCCCATCCCATTCACAAGGGCTGGGTGTGGAGCACTCAGTGGGGTCTGCTGGGGGTGCTGGAGTTGAGCGGACTTGCAGCTCCTGCTGCTGCATGAGAAGTTTTGTTGTTGTAACAAGCAAGGGAAATATCTGTGTGCCTTGTAGGGACAGGATTATTACCACCTGCCCTAACAGGCTACATCCTGGACTAGAGGTGAAGCTTATTCCAGGCTTGTGACCCTGTGAAATAGGAAGCAAATAGTAGATTGTATGAGTGTACTTGCATGTGGCTTCAGCATGCTGGACTGTCAGCTTCATCCGATGCTGCAGCTTCAGAAAAACCATGATGATGATGTCACAGCTGCCACAGTCCATCGGTGCCCCTTCAGTCTCAGTAGAACTCACAGTTCTCTTTTTCCTTTTTTCCTCTCCAGAGGAGAAGAAAAAAGCTCCTAAAGTTGGTAAGTCCAAGCTTCCAGCATATTTACTCTTAATTTTCATTGACTGCTCTTAAAAGGGTAAGTAATGGTCACTAGTGTTGGTGTATTTAGCAGAAGTCCAACCCTTGCTCTGAGTAGGCTCTTACTAGTCACTGTGAGAGCCATCAAATGCTGAAGGAGGTTGTCCAGAGACAACAGGGGGGTTATAAGCTCAAGCAACCTGAGCTACTGTTCACTCTAAGCCTGCAGGGACCTCACACCTCTAGATCACAGAATTGCAGAACATTAGGGATTTGGAAAGGACCTTGAAAAGCTCATCCAGTTCAACCCCCCTGCCAGAGTAGGATCACCTATACCAGATCACACAGGAACACATCCAGACACATTTGGAATTAATCCAGAGAAGGAGACTCCACAGCAAGAGTGGAGCAGCCTGCTCCAGGGCCCTGTCACCCTCACAGTGAAATTTTCCCTTCTGTTACCATGGCACCTCCTCTGCTCCAGTTTGCCCCCAGTGGCCCTTGTCCTGTCCTTGGACATCCCTGAGCCTGGCTCCATCCTCCCTACACTGCCCCTGCACATCTTTATCAACAGGAATGAGGTCACCCCTCAGGCTCCTCTGCTCCCAGCTCCAGGCCCCAGTTCCTTCAGCCTGTCCTCACAGGGAGATGTTCCACTGCCTGCAGCAGCTTTGTGCCTCTGTGCTGGACCCTTTCAAGCAGTTCTCTGAGGTCCTTCTTGAATTGAGAGGCCCAGAACTGGACACAATATTCCAGATGTGGCCTCACCAGGGCAGAGTAGAGGGGGAGGAGAACCTTTCTCGATTTACTAACCACTTCACTTCTAATACACCTCAGGATGCCATTTGCCTTCTTGGCCACAAGGGCACATTGCTGGCTCATTGTCATTCTTCCATCCACCAGGACCCCTGGGTCCCATTCCTGTGCGCTGCTCTCCAACAGGTCAGTCCCTAGCCTATCCTGGCTCACAGGGTTGTTCTTTCCCAGGTGCAAGACACTGCACTTGCCCTTGTTGTATTTCATGAGATCTCTCCCTGCCCAGCTCTGCAGCCTGTCCAGGTCCTGCTGAATGGCAGCACAGTAGATGTCCAGCCAAGCTGAGCGTGTCTGGGATGGTGTCCCATGCAGGCTTTCTTCCCAACTGACCAAACTCTCTTTTCTTCTTCCAACACAGCACCAACCACAGGAGCTCCAAGTGCTGCAGCTGCTGTTTCAAATAAAGAGCTTATGGAGAGCTTCATGAAGAAACCCAGAGAGGAGCTTTTGCAGTGTAAGAGACTCAGTGATACACTACTTAAAGATTAACTTCCTGCACCTCCTGCCCTGCTCTTACATGCCCTCTGTGGTTATCTGACAAAACTACTTTTGAGGGGGTTTAGTTAGCCTGGTAGGTTGTTATAAAAGAAGGAAATTTTTGGAGGAGAAGAGAGCAGGTTTCCAAGTGGTTCTTTGACCAGATACTTTGATTCTCAAGTATCTTTCCATAGCCAAACAAAGTTTTCTCAGTAGTGGCTTTGGTTTTCCCACAGAATGATTGTATCAGGGTAGCCTTGAAACATGATGTACCCTGAAATGTAGGCTTTTACATGAGCTCAGAGTGGCTTGCTTAAGATGCTATTCCAGATGGTAGCATGGTACATAGCTTCCACTGACACATCAGCCATCCTCTTCTTCTCCCAGCATCTGTTTGGCTGGGGAAGGAATCCCCTGGGGGTGCAGGAGGGAGGGAAACCTGTCCTCCATTTGCCTGCTGTGTAAAACAGAGCTGCAGATCAACCCAGCAGGTGTTATGGGGACAAGTTACTCCTGGGGAGATTCCCAATGGAATCCAGAATAAAATGTTCCCCTATGAGAACAACTGGACACTGGAATAATCTCCCAGGGGAAGTAGTGGATTCCCCTACATTGGTCAATTTAAAGACTCAGCTTGCCAGGATGCTGGGCCAGCACATTGCAACTCCATTGTCACCTAGAAAGGTTCAATCGAATCATCCCTGGGGTCCCTTCCAACGTGGCATTCTGTGATACTGTGGAGGAGAGCAGAGCAGGGAGATAAACACATCCAGGAACAAGTGCTTAGGCAGGGGCCTTCAGTCCCTTCCTCGCTCTGTGTTGTTGCAGATGCTGCTAACATCACCCTGGATTTCAACACCGCTCATAACAAGGTGATTCTGTCTGACAAGTACACCAAGATGGCTGTCTCAGACACCCCCATGAATTATGGCTACCACCCTCAGCGCTTCATGGATTGTCCCCAAGTGCTGGGCTTCCAGTGCTTCAAGAGAGGCATCCACTACTGGGAGGTGGAAATGCAGCAGAACAACTTCTGTGGCATTGGGATCTGCTACGGCAGCATGGACCGGCAGGGCCCCGATAGCCGCCTGGGCAGGAACAGCAGCTCCTGGTGCATCGAGTGGTTTAACTCCAAAATATCATCCTGGCATGATGATGTAGAAAAGTGCCTGCCCAATGTGAAGGCTACCAAGATTGGGGTGCTGCTCCACTGTGAGGGAGGCTTTGTGCTCTTCCTGGCTGTTGGGGAGAAGCATAATGTGATCTATAAGTTCAAGGCCCAGTTCTCTGAAGCCTTGTACCCTGCCTTCTGGTTGTTTTCCAGTGGCACTGTGCTTTCTCTCAGTGCAATGAAAAATTAAGGCCTCAGATCTGAGTATGGTTTGCAGATAATTAGTCCTACAGCAACTCTTCATTAGTCTTAGTCTAAAAAGTCTCAAAGATTCTATGTTTCAGATAAAAAATGAGCAGCTTTTTAAGCAGTTTGGGAAATCTGCTGATGCTTTGGTCTGAATTGCTAATGCCTTTAGATAGTGATTTAGTAGAAATGTCCATGATGGAGAGGAGAAGCTACAATGAAAGGTTTTGCAAAGACCTTAACTGTCCTTCTAAAGCAAAGTGATGGTACAAACCATTGTCAGATGTCTTCAGTAGCCACCGTGGCTTCTGTGGTTTGCTGTAAAGGATCCCCAGAGTTAATATTCCAGTCTAAATGTGTTTTGCAGGTAGCCAATAGCCCCTTTGAGAAAGAAACAGGAAGAAGTCCTTGACAAGTTCAGGTTCCAGTCTTTGAGGTACGACTCATTGTTGCCTTTTTCTCTATAGGCAGACTGTTGTCCATCATCAGGGTTTGCAGTACACAAGTTCTGGGTGTATGGCTCCATGAGATGGTGCAGAGTCAACTGTTACTAAGTTCAGGTCACAGGACCTGAAGTTATAAAAGGCAACATGACAAATCTCAGAATGGAAATGCAGCAGCTTTTACAGAGTTGATGGATAAGAAATGGTGTCAGAATCACCAGGAAATAAATTACATCAACTCAAAAACTGGGAATACACCAGCAAGGGTTCAGGGAGGCATCCTGCAGAGCAGGGCTGTGCACCCTGTGACAGCAGAGCTTGTTGGATGAAGCTGTTTGTCTCCTGTTCTGCTCCAGAACATGCTTCACTGCTTCACACTGCAGGCTCTTCAGAGGGTTTTTTACTGTGCTGAGGAGTCCAAGGAGAGCGTTTTGGAATGGGCTGCCCAGGGAGGTGGTGGAATCACCATCCCTGGAGGTGTTCAAGAGGGGATTGGACATGGCCCTTGGTGCCATGGTTCAGTCATGAGGTCTGTGGTGACAGGTTGGACTCGATCTTTGAGATCTCTCCCAACCTTGGTGATACTGTGATTCTGTGATTTTTAGCTTTCACAGGGAGCATAAAGGTGCTGGTCACTTAAAGCAGGGCCTCCTGATGTAAAGCCTCTCTGTGAGGCAGGATGTTCTCTGCTGGTGTATCTTTAGTTGTTCAAGTGGAAGAAACTGGATTTCCTATGTGCTGTTGGGACTCTGACTTGAGGAGTCTCTAAACCCTCTGCACAATGCTATTTCCCCTCTGCATGAAGCTTGTGGGTAGACAGGTGAGACTTCTGAAGCATGCAGGGAATCAGTACAAAGGAGAAGGGTTGGGAATGGGTTTTACATTCTCCTGGTGTGCTTTGCTTTGGCCTGTGCTGTGTCTTCAGAAGTCCTGGCCACATACAGAGGAATCTGGACCTCTGCATTTCTTTCTTCCAACTTCAAAGCCATCAGTAGGCAGCCAAGGTGTTTGAGGCTCATAGTTATTTGGGCTGCACCTTGTTGATGCCTCTGGACTTGCTATCAATAAGACATAGTTCTTATTTTTAACTCTCATTTCCCGTAGTAGCCCATGAAGGGAAGTTCAAGTGAGAGTTTTCCTCGACTTTGATTTGTAAAACTTCCCCTCAGGGCATGTGGTGAAATAAGCCACAAAGCTACTGCTGGCAATTTGGAAGGAAATTGTTAGAAGGCTCAGAAAAACCTCTGTGACTACCTCTCAAGGAGACTTGCAGGAATTCAGGCTCAGTGCCTCAGTTTTTGCTTGGTTTGTTAAACTCCCGGTACTTTGTCAAGGATAGCATCAGTCTGACGAGACACTTCCTTTTCTTGGGGCAGAACAGGATAGGAAAGTGATGGTGGACCCAAAAGGGTCATGGCTGTGTCTGGAGGAGTTGTACCATCTCAAGGGTCTCAGCTCTCCAAAACACAGTCCAGCACTGAAACCAGCAAACTAAGCAGAACACTAAGCAGAGGGAGGCTGTGTCCTGCCTGGAGCCAGTCTTTCTTTTTCCCTGCACTTGCAGTTTTTCATCAGTGAGGGACAAGAGCAGTTTCCTTTGAAACATTCCATCCCTGCCTGGCTGTGCCACAGGGCTGCAGATCCTCTCAGAAGGGTGCTGAAGGACTGCTCTGTCCCCTTGTTCATGGAAAAAATGGTGTTCCAATGGTTTGTGCAGTGGGCAAAGTCCATCTTTTCTGTTGTTTGCTTCTTGCCTTTGAAGAGGTGTCAGTATGAACCCCCAAGTCTGTGGGATGCTTTAGCCACAGTCTGGAGTGACACTCAAGCAAAGCAGAGCAGCTCCTACTCTACATTGGACCAGGTTTGATTCTTTAAATGTGGCCTTGGTGTAGGACCAACAGTCTATAACACAGGAGGTGCTGTGGATTACCACAGGCAGTGGCACAAGCCTGCTGTTGTAGTCCTGATTCTCTGGTTTGTTTGACTCCTTTTGTGCCATGAATGACCAGAGAGGATAGGAGTTTCTGTTGATTCGAAAAGAGATGGGAATTGCAGAACTGCAGTGCTGCAAACTGTTAGTTTGTTTAGCTTTAGATATCTTGGATATAGCAAATTATTGGGGTGATAGAAAAAAAATATCAGTCACAGCATGATAAATAATGGTTCAAAAGCCTCTTGAACACAAACTGGAGTGATTTTACTTAGCCATTAACTATCAAAGTTGTACTGCTTGTAATCAACACGTAGATGAAAGCCTGTGTTTTAATTATACTTCTCTTTTTCATGCTATAAAAGAACCCAGCTTAGTCAGTCTAGAAAAAAAAGAACTAATTCTGGTGTTAATAGAATCATAGAATCAATAAGGCTGGAAAAGACCTCAGAGATCATCAAGTCCAACCTGTCATCCAATACCTCATGACTAACCGTCCCTGGAGGTGTTCAAGAGGGGATTTGATGTGGCACTTGAAGCCATGGCTTAGTTAGCCATGATTCTATGATTCTATGAAGTAGACTACATCCACAGCCTTCTCCACATCCACCAGGCAGGTCACCTGATCATACAAGGAGATCAGGTTGGTGAGGCAGGATCTGTCCTTCTGAAATCCACGTTGGCTAGAAAGCCACAGGGATGTGGTTTTGCTTAATGCTTTGCATGAAATGATTTGCATGCTAATGTACAAGTAGGAGAAACTCTTGCTCTCTGAAAACATCATTATCTGTTTTAATCCTTTCTTCAATGAAACACATCAACAAAATACTGCAGTTAGGAGGAAAAAAAAGAAATATTTATGTAGTCCTGAACCTGCTGCTTGTACTCATTTATCAGCCACGTACTTCAGTATCTGTTCCTTCATATAGATGTGCCAGCTGGACAGCCTTGGCAGGGCAGCAGCCATTCATTTGATGCCATCTGCTTTATGGCTGTGCCTGTCACTGGGTTAGAAGTTAACTCTTGTTGATTCCTTTTTCAGCTGTAGAAGTGTAAGGATCATGGTAGTTTGAATTCAATAAATACTCAATGCAAACCCTAACTCAGTGTTTTGTTCTGTGCCTGAAGTTGAAGCAAGCTGGAAGGCAGAACAAGGATGCTAGAGGGTACAAAGTGGTCTTTTCCTGCATAACTCACTGAGTTACACAAGCACTGGGGTGGAGAGGAAAGGAGGAGAGCTGCAGAGCCTGTGGTATCCTCTGGGCTATCAAAGGCTGGCCTAAACATCTCCTTCACCTGAGCTACACAACCTTTGCCAGGAACACTGCATCTGAGCCTGGGATGAGAGGAACACCCTATCCACTAAATGATCCTGCAGGGTAAGCTCCAACCATCTCACAGGTTCCACAGGGAGGTGCTTGGGGCCCCATCCCTGGAGATATTCAAAGCAAGGCTTGACAGGGCTCTGAGCAATCTGATCTAGTCGAGGATATCCCTGCTGGCTGCAGAAGTGTTGGACTGGATGACCTTCAGAGGTCCCTTCCAACCCAGACCATTCTGTGAGGGCATCAGCTAGGGGCAGATGGCCTGAGGACTCACTTTGTGCAGTGGGATTGCTTAACAAAGCCTTAGGTGACGGCCAGCAGGTCCAGCTTAAGTCTGGAAGCTGCAATGGATGATGATTCCTAGCATCACTCAGTGAAATAAAACTAGAAGGTTCCTAAGCTGCTGCCTCCCCACCTGGCCAGCAGTAAGCAGCCTAACTGAGCTGTGCTGGTGGCTCAATAGACTTTAAAAATTAGCCAGGACCAAAGCATCTACAAAACAAGTTAAAAATTGACTTTTCTGCTTCAAGTTTCTCCAGGTGAGTTAGGCTGATGAAAGTTTGGGGGAATAAACTCCTATTTCTTCCTCTACTTCCCAGTTCCTCCCAGCTGAGTGGCTGTTACTTCTCAAACAGGATCAGTTAAAACCATGTCACTATGACTCCTGTTCAAAGTCCATCTCACTTAGATTTTCCTTGGCAGCTATCAAAAAGTTCAGGACAGCAATTTGTGAACCTTGCTCAGCCAAGGGGAACTGTGTTTACAAAGAAACACAACACAACAAATCAAAAAAGGAGTTATTTCAGAAGTCAATTAATCCTGGTCTGCCAGGATTTCTTCAGATTTCTTCCAGGCTCACATCTGTCAGCCCTGTGTCTCCCAGGCTGCTGTCAGATGCTGTTACACAGCCAATAACGGCTTTATTCACACCCTTCATGGCACGTTGTGTGGCAGGCATTTGAGGGTGGAACAATCCCATTGATGTAAAAGAGAGGCACTTATGGGAGCTGGGCCATTAAAATAATAAAAGCTAATTGATTATCATAGTATCAGTCAGGGTTGGAAGGGACCACAAGGATCATCTAGTTCCAACCCCCCTGCCATGGGCAGGGACACCCCACACTAGATCAGGCTGGCCAGAGCCTCATCCAGCCTGGTCTTAAACACCCCCAGGGACGGGGCCTCGACCACCTCCCTGGACAACACATTCCAGGGCTTCACCACTCTCATGGGGAAGAACCTCCTCCTCACATCTAGCCTGAATCTCCCCACCTCCAGCTTCATTCCATTCCCCCTAGTCCTAGCACTACCTGAGATCCTGAGAAGTCCTTCCCCAGCCTTCCTGTAGGCCCCCTTCAGATACTGGAAGGCCACAATTAGGTCACCTCGGAGCCTTCTCTTCTGCAGACTGAACAGCCCCAACTCCTTCAGTCTGTCCTCATAGGAGAGGTGGTCCAGCCCTCTGATCATCCTTGTGGCCCTTCTCTGGACACGCTCCAGCACCTCCACATCCCTCTTGTAATAGGGGCTCCAGAACTGGACACAGTACTCCAGGTGGGGTCTCACCAGAGCTGAGTAGAGGGGGAGGATCACCTCCCTCAACCTGCTAGCCACACTTCTCTTGATGCAGCCCAAGATCTGATTGGCTTTGCAGGCTGCAAGTGCACACTGAGAGCTCATGTTGAGCTGCTTGTCCACCAGCACCTCCAAGTCTCTCTCCTCAGGGCTGCTTTCCAGCCAGTTACTGCCCAGCCTGGATTTGTGCCTGGGATTGCCTCGACCCAGAGGCAGATAAGAAGCAGATAATTAAATGAAAATATCATTCTGAGCAGCAGCATCCTGGCTCTAAATTAGTTCAACAGAACTTCAGGGAAGGGAGAGAGTTGTATTTTGTGTTTGTATTTAACTCCTTAATGCTTTGCAGTGGAAGAATAGAGTTTGTACTTTTTACACCACCTACATTCCTCTTCAAAAAAATCAAGTAGTTCTTGTTGGAGGAAAAAAAAAAGGGGGGTTGTTAGTGGTTTTTTTGTTGTTGTTTATTTGTTTCTGTTTGTTTTGGGGTTTTTTTGTTTGTTTCTTTGGGTTTTTTTTAGGGTTAGGTTTCCCCCCCCACAATGTAGAAAGACTTTCCCCCTTTGTCTGTGTTACACCTCAGGAGAAAGAGAACAGAAGAAGGAGCTGTTCAGAAGGGCAATCAAGTAGAGATGGGAGAGGAAAAACAAATCTAGAGAAGCAGCACACAGAGCTAAAGATATTAGAGAGAATTTTGTAATACTAAGCACAAGCTGCTTTCTAACCACCAAAAAAAAACTAACCCTAAACAAACAAAACCACCTAACCTTCCCGAAATTCACAGTTGTTTTGTGAGGCAAAGATGAGAAGAGGAGAAACTAACACAGCTAATCCAACTGTAGCTTAAAAGACAGAATTCACAGGGCTCAGAGACATTATCTTCAGGAAGTTTTTCACACCCCAGTTTTTGGTAAAACTGTTCAGCTTTAGTCCTTGGTTTTCACTCCATTTCAGACCCAGCATCCAAAACCTAAGCTGAATCTTCCCAGCCACAGTGTCAGTGCCATCAGTTGAGCTGAAACTCACATGGGTTGGCTTCTCTCTCCCTGGCAGCCTCTTCTCCCAGGCAACCAGCACCAGAACAAGGGGACACAGTCTCAAGCTGTGCCAGGGGAGGTTTAGACTCGAGGTGAGGAGGAAGTTCTTCACCGATCGAGTCATTGGTCATTGGAACGGGCTGCCCAGGGAGGTGGTTGAGTCATCGACCCTGGAGGCGTTCAAGGGGAGATTGGACGTGGCACTTGGTGCCATGGTCTAGGCATGGGGTCTGTGTTGATAGGTTGGACTCGATGATCCTCGAGGTCCTTTCCAACCTAAGTGATACTGTGATAAATGACCAGGAAATCTTTGAAGCAAAGGGCACAGCCTAGCCAAGCCTCACCAAAGTGTTCATTGCCAGTGAAAAGGAAATCTCCACCTTCCTTCTTCACCTTGCACTGCAGCAGGGTTTGGATCAGGCCTCACCATTCACCACTGGCATCATCCTGCTGGAAAATTCTGTTCTTCTACTTGTAGACTTCATGGGCACTGACATCAACCTGGAACATGTGGTGCTTGGAGTCATGGAAAACAGCTTGGATAGATCCTTTCACCACTACATGTGAGGGAGACAGGAAGTGGTTATGGAGCAGCAGGTAAGTAGTTCAGGTTGTACAGGTTCACCATGGGCCAGCAGTGTGCTCTAGTGGCCAAGGCCAATAGTTTCCTGGGGTGCATTAAGAGAAACATGAGCAGCAGGTTAAGGGAAGTTCTCCTGCCCTCATATGCTGCCCTAGTGAGGCCATATCTGGAGTACTGGGTCCAGTTCTGGGCTCCTCAGTTCAAGAGAGGCAGGAAACAACTGGAGAGTCTACAAAGATGCAAATAAGAGGTTATCAATGCAAAGAGAACAGAATCATGCTTCTGCCACAAACCTCTTTGCTTCAGGTACCACAACTCAATATCCCAGGAGGCAGAAAAAGCTAATTTCTGAAGCTTCTGAGATCTTCCTCCTCTAATTCAGTTTCCAAGGGGATCCAGAATTCTGTGTAACAGATGTCTCTGCTCTCCATCTCCCTCTGTGTGTGATCACTTTTAATCAGCTGCAGTCAAGTCTATTGACAAGCTATAATGCACTTGTTCCTGATGCTTCAAGTCACTTCTGTGCTATGCATGGCCTAGTGACTGCAGACCTGCATCTGAAGAGTTATAAAGCCTCTATTGACTCCCACTGCTGTTTACACTTTCATTAGCAGCTATTTTCTCTAATCAAAAAAGTTGTGAGCTCAGGGCAAGGAAGTCAGGCCACAAATAGAGTCAAAGAGCCATTTCTTCAGCTTGGCTTGCTGCTCTGAGTATCACTGTCCCTTTGGATGCTTGGGCCTCCACATCTGTCAGTCTTGGGTCTTTCAGGCAGTGCAGAGGGGGAGAGCCTGACATGGGAACCTTAACTTCATCAGGTAGAAACAGCAGGCTGGACTGCATCAACTAATTGGGAAGAAGAAAAATTACCAGCTCAGGAGCACTCCAAGGGATGCAGGCATTGTGCTCTGGTTTTGTGAACACAGTGAGACTGGCTTTGATTTTACCAGCCTTGGAGTATGGCAAAGCCTAGCAGGAAAACAGTGGTTTGGTGAATTTTTTAAAACGTTGACTAGGGGTAAATATAGTTCAAACTTTCCTTTGTGTAGGTACCTTTACAGTAATATAATCGTGGCCATGTGGGGAGGCAGCTCTGCAGCTTTAGCTATCGAAGAGGTACAACGTTTTGTGTGCAAAGCCATGGGAATTAAATGAACAAATCATGGTGGAGAGAAGAAAAATTATCTTGCAGCATTAAGAAAATGGGCAAAAAGCTTTGAATGTGTCCTACCAAACCAGGATTTCTTATTATATCTTGGCTTACAGACTATTAACTGCTCTGTTTTCTCCCAAGGCACAAAAGCTAAGCAGTGTGTCACAGCAGTGGGTTTAAATCGCCTGAAGTCTCCAGCTCACTGCCTCTGTAGAGAAAGAGTTGGGGAGTTGTGGTGGGTTGAAGTTCCCCCCAACATTAACTTTGCCAGACCAACTCAGTTAGAAGCAAATGAAGCTGTATTTACAAGCAAAATCTACACTCTACAATGGAATGCAATGAATATGCACAAAATACACAGTATTTACAAGATTTACAGATATTGATGATTAATAAACAGCACAAGGACCCTCCTGGCCAAGGACCAGGGGAAGCTACTAGCTTCTCCCTCCCTTACCCCCCTGTACAAAAGGGACAAGAGAAAGGAGCAGAGAAGTTAGACTTGGCCAAGGCCAGCCAATAAGCAAGTTATCTCTCCTGAGCGAAGCAAAACAGCCAGAGGTCAGAAAAGGGAAGAATTGTTATGGTACAGCTCCTCTTATTCTAGATATTTACCCAATGAATTTATTTAGAATAATCTTTTGTTTCCTTTTTCACACCCAGTGGTGATTTATTTATATTTTTCTACTTCTCTGCTCAAAATCTGTAACTAAATTTTAAAGGCATAGCCTAAAACCACCACAATCCACCTCTTCCTACACAATTTCATTGCCTGCTAATACTATCCATCTAATCTAAAACAATATCTACGCTAAGGAGTGTGCAGATTATGAGGGAAGAGAGAAAGCAGATTCACTGAAAAAAACCCAGATGAATGAAGGAAACACACCAAGTATGTACAACATGTGTGTGTGCCTACACATCTGGTTTTGCTGCCTGTGAGAGCCAGCAGCATGCTTGTGAGAACCAGGAAATGAGGACTTTGAAAGAGCTTCTCCCTCCTTGCCTTCATTTCATTTCCCCCCCCCCCCCCCCAAATGCTTTTTCACAGAGTTAGCCTCCTGGCAGTCATGGCACAGTCATTGAGAAAAGCAGCAAATAAACCCAAGTAATCAATGCATAATTCAGGCAGAATGACTTCCCTTTAGCCAACTTGCAAAATCACTGCTGCAAATGGCCATCAGAAGCTCCACGTTGTCACAAGGGCAGCACATAGCTGGGAAAGAGAAGTCAGTGACTCACAGCACTGCACCATGGCCCTTTGCTAGGGGACTGCTGAGTTACCAGAGGAAATGGGGCACAGCTACTTGCTTAAAGAGCTTTATGAGCAGGTGCAAATCAGAATTCTTGTTATGCAAATAGACCAAAAGGAAGAAATAAACACAGAGGGTCTGTAAAAGTCTCCAAGTGACATGGGAGCCTGATAGCACAGAATCCTTTCACCAACTGCTGATGCACACAAAAACTAGAGCAGAAAAAGCACCAGACACATCCCTACCCTCTACCACCTTTTCAACCTTCCCAGATTTGTTTCTTTTTGACAGAAAGAGGGAGGAGACCCTCCTGTGTTACTTTTGGCTTACGAAAGACAAGAATAAAGACAAGCATCTATGCGAGTGTGCTGGGAGCTGCAATGACCTCAGAAACTGCAGCTCCACAGCCAGGGAACACTCCAGTACTGCCCACAGGGAATGTTATTCGAAGTGGTGGGGTAGCAGCACAAATCATTCACTAGATTGGCGATGAAAGAAAACAACTCGCATCACATCTGATGCCTTCTTGAGTCTACCACCAGGTGGTTCCTGTAACCAATCAAGCTCTGTTCCCCTATGAATGCAATTCTGTATCCACACACTTGGCTACACCCTGTTTGTTCTATCAAAACCTGCTGTCTTCAGTACTGGGCAATCAGGCCTACAGGCAATCCTGTGCCTACAGGTGGCAATCCAAACCCATCCTGCACCCACTGAGCACTTCCTATGTCAGACCCCTCAGCCCAAACCAGCTTGCATCACTAGGGTCATGCTGGCAAGGTCAGTGGCTACCAGATGCCACCCTGGGTCTGCCCCAAGAGTGGAGCCCCGAGGCTGGCGCTGCCCTTACCTTCCACCAGTGCCATCTTTTTGAAGTCAAGGCCAGCAGCACTCTGGCTGCTCAGCAGCTCGTGCTGGAAGCTGGTGGTGTGGTGGCCCATGTCCCTTTGTGGGCTGGCCTGCAGGAAGAGGCCCTCTCGTGGCGCTGAAGCAAGACACACGGTGGGGTCGGGCTCCTTCCGCCTTGCTTACCACCAGATGCAGCTGCCCAGCATGTTTCACGTAGATGCTGGCACCCTGGAAGTCGCTGGCAGGTTCGATGTAGACCGTGGTGTGCCAGGCACTGGAGAAGCTGGGCTCCAGAACCATTCTCAGGGCTCATGCTGGGTACATTCATTCCAGAGATCCCTTGGTGCAGCACAGGTGGACCTGCTCCACTGCACAGGAACACAGCTCCCAGCTCAAACCGCTGCCAAGACAAGGCTAGAGGTCCATCTCTCAGTACCCCAGGCAGAACCTGACAGTCCCTGCCATGCTGGCTGCCCAGAGGCGCAGCTGCTCCCACTCCCCAGTTACCATCCTGCAGCTGGAAGCCATAGGGAGGGGATAAGGATTGCCCACACCTGCTGCTACACTAGGGTGCAAAGAGAGGAGCCTCGAGGCCTTTTGTCTGCCTGCAAATCCACACAGGGCCGCTGGAGCAAAACCATCTGAAAAGAAACCAGCAAAGCACAGAGGAAGAGGATGGTGTTTCTGAGAAAGTTTTGCTGCCTGTTTTCCTGTCAAACTCAGGGCAGCGAGGCCAGGCACGGAGATGCCCTGCAGAGCTGTAACCAGCTGCTCCCTGCGCAGTGGCTAAGACCCCCAGCACCCACCGGCCCAGCACTCTTTTCCCGCCTATCTGCCCCTCCAGCTGCAGAAGTCTGCGACTCCCAGTCGCTGTTCCGCGCCGGCCAGCAGCAGCAGGAGGAGGAAGCGCAGGAGGCTAGATGTGAGGAGGAGGTTCTTCACCATGAGAGCGGTGAAACCCTGGAATGTGTCGTCCAGGGAGGTGGTCGAGGCCCCGTCCCTGGGGGTGTTTAAGAGCAGGCTGGATGAGGCTCTGTCCAGCTTGATCTAGTGTGGGGTGTCCCTGCCCATGGCAGGGGGGTTGGAACTAGATGATCCTTGTGGTCCCTTCCAACCCTGACTGAAACTATGAGGGCCGGGAGCCAGGACAGGTCCTGCTGCGCGGCCGTCCCGGAGCCTGCGCCCCCCGCACAGAGGCTGCTCCCTTTGCTGTCCGGGCTTTAAGGGCCAGCGGATGGAGGGTGTGTGCGCGCTTCCGGGACCCCCGCCGTCCCTCATCACCGTCCCCGGTCGCTCTGGCAGCGCCACTGAACCCCATCAGAGCGAGAGAAGTTCCTTAATCCAGGCGGGGACACGGCGAGGGTGGTCACGGCGGCCGCTGCCTGCCTGCCGTCTTGCAGCACACAGCCCCCGCAGCCCCCCCGGCCTTTAAAACATTTCACAGTGATTAATAACAGTTTCTTGTCGCAGCTTAGGGGCAAACAAAAATCGTGTCAACATAATCAAAGCAAACACTAAATGACTGATGGAAATGCAATGGTTTTAACTCCCGCTTTCAGGGGTCCCTGAACACGAAAGCCCAAGGGCCGGTAATTACCATGCTAAAGCCAGGCGGTGCCTGCCGGTAATTAGATTCCTATATGCATTGCCCTTTCCATCGTCTCAGTGAAGAGCAGGGGGAGCTGTTCTTCGGCAGGTCTGAGAGAGCCAGGCTCTTTGCCGGGGCTGCTGAGCGTGGAATCAGCATTTCGCGGCCGAGCGCGGACAATGGCGCTGGGCGCTGCCGGGGGGTACGGCCTGGGCTCCGCTCGCCATTGCTCGCCCGCGGCCCTCCGGCCATCTGTTACTTTGCGGTTAGCAGCATGTTCCCACATTGCCTG
Organism: Melanerpes formicivorus; assembly: GCF_026170545.1. Taxonomy (NCBI): domain Eukaryota; kingdom Metazoa; phylum Chordata; class Aves; order Piciformes; family Picidae; genus Melanerpes; species Melanerpes formicivorus. Next base: position 2,887,992 of record NW_027142373.1, on the reverse strand, counting down.
CAGATGCGCCAGGAAAGAGAAGCGGTTGGTCTGCTGGATTTCTGCGGTTAGGGCTTTTCCTGAAGAGGAAAATACATTTCCTAGAGGAGGCACTCTGAAATCAGAGCTTTAGCCATCGAGTATCTTGCCGTGTGACTCTTGGAATCTTATCTGGACAAAATGGGACTGCTTGAATTTTATTCGGGCCCACATATAACTTTCACTTTTCATTCACCAAATATTTGACATTTTTACGTTTATTATCAAAAGACAGAAATGGAACTGCAGCCTTAACTTTCTGAGACCCTACCCTTCCTCCCCACACAAACCTGTGCTGTGACTCCTGACACCTATAGGCTAAAGCCTGGCTCAAGTTGGTGCTGAACAGGCTTTAGTCCAGAGGTCCTAGAAACATTTTAAACTGCATTAAAATTCACTCTTGTACTAACGTGAGTGCCAGTGATCCTCAAAGCTCTGTGAAACCATTGCCTTACCCAGTGAAGAAAAATCCTGCTGAGTATCCGTGCTCTGATGCCCACAGGAATAGGTAGCAGTGCACCAATGGCCTTTAAAAGGTTTGGTTGTGGCATAATATAGGAGTGAAGAGGCCAGGGCCTGTTGTTGCTTTTGTGCAAAGAAGATGGGGGAACAGAGGAGAGGACTTGGGGAGGGGACTGATACCATGATAAAGTGGGTCTGGGGACATCTAAAGGAGGTCTTTGAGCATCTGGCTTTCTAAGGATATTCAAAGCTATTTGTGAGAGGAAATGCAGCTACGTCCATGTCCTCCTTTTGGCATGACATGGCATGTAGGGGTCTCTGTAGGGTCCCCACAATATCTGGGGTGTTCTATGGAATTGCAGGGTCTCAGGTTTTGGGGTCCTGCACGATTTGGTGGGGGTCTCATCCTGTTTTTTGGGCTCCCACTCATGCCCGGAACTGCCACCCATGCCCCCCCCCCCCCGGCTTTGAAATGTCTCTGCTGTATTTCCCCTATTCTATATAAAGGCTTCTAGAATACAAAACCCAATTCTATGTAGAGCCACCTCGGGATTTAAAATAGAAATGTAAATTGTGCATATATTAATTAAAACCCGTGGGTTTCCCTTTGTGTGTCTTCTTGGTTTTCTTTTCCTTAATTTAGATGGAAAGAAACTCTGAACAGAGCCCAGCTGAGCTGCCGCGCACAGGGGCAGGAGATGCCCGCTCAGTGCTGCCACCCTGTGTTTATTTGTCGACACTGCAGTTGCGCAGCGGCCTGTGCCGCCCTGTCAGTGCTCAGCGCTGCCACCGTGTGTTTAGCTGTGGACACTGCAATTGTGCAGCGGCTCGTGTCGCCCTGTCAGCGCCCAGCGCTGCTGCCTCGTCTCTAAATGCTCTGAATGCTTGAAATGCCTGAAAAGTCTTTGGAGGACGGGGTTGGGGAGGAAGCGGGGGTGGGGATAGAGGTTAAAAATGATTTAAACTTGTAGCTATTAGTGTGAGGAGTTAAAGAGACAGAAATCTCTCATATTTTATATAGACACTAACAATTTCTCTCCATTTATAGTTAAAAAAGGATTGAGAAATAAAAAATCCTGTATCTACTCTACTATAAAAAGGATTTTAGACGGCCGAAACGCGTGCTGCAAGCGGGCGGGCGCGTTCTGGGCGAGTCGGTGCATACACCAACTCGTTGCTATGGGACCGGAGCGGAGCGCTGCTATGGACTCTGCGCATGCGTCATATAGCGCTGCCTGGTCACGCCCCCACCGTGCCTTGGCCACGCCCCCCTCGGGCCGCCCCCGCGCTGCGCGGAGGGTCTCGAACGTTCTCCCCGGATGTTATGGGCTCCAGAGATCTGCGAGTCCAATGCTCCTGCCAGAGCAGGGCCATAGAATCTAGCGTAGGTCGCACAGCAACACATCCAGACAGGGCTTGAAAGTCTCCAGCGAAGGAGACTCCACAACCTCTCTGGGGAGCCTGCTCCAGTGCTCTGGGACACCCACAGTAAAGTTGTTCCTCACGCTGAGGTGGAAGTTCCTGTGCTGTAGTTGACATCCAATGCCCCTTGTCCTGTCACAGGGCACAAGTGAACAGAGGCTGTGCCTTCCTTCCAGACCCCCAGCCCTCAGATATTTATAGGCATTGATTAGATCCCTTCTCAGTCTACTTAGGGCCTTGCAAGCTGCCCCACGCCAAGAAAAAATGGGCTTCAACCATGTCTGTTGGAGGCTCAGTACTCTACTGGCTGGTCATTTCTTTGCAAATAAGTGTCAAGACTCCTCAAAGCTGTGAGCAGTCAGGTTTGCTCCGAGTTTTTGTTTTCTGAAAGGTGGGAATGGTACAGATGGCTTCTGCTGATGTTTGGACACTCAATAATACAGACCTCAAACTGCACCATAAGGAAACAGCTGCACTGTCACAAGTACACTGATCCCTCCTCTTCCTTACGGCCCTGTGGGGAACCCAAAGTGTCACCTTTCTTGGATATAAAGCCCTCCAAGATATTATAAACTCTACTTTTGTGTTTATTACTTGTATTTTAAGCTTATTTTCCTCCCCTTACTTAGTGCAACCTGAGAACATGTTCACGAGCACAATTATTACAGATCCCATCACAGCATTTCCAAGCTGAAGATGACCTTTGTTGACATGTTGGTATGTTCTTGTATGTAGTTACCACTATTTTAAAGCTACAGCTCTTAAAAGTAACATTTTCACACTATTCTGATCCCTACTTACTGGACAGAAATAGCTACTACACATATTGAAGTTACCAAGCTACAAAAATAAAAATCCATTCTGTTTAGCTATAAAAACTCTAAAAAGAGAAGACTGCTGGAGGTACTCTGAGACTACAACAGCTGGTGTCAGACAAAATGGCTTTTGAGGGGTGTAAACTTTGAAGGCAGAATGCAATGAACTCACAACATGCCCAATTACTCTTAAAATTATTTTTATGCTGGATTCTAGAAACGATTTGCAAACGAAACATCACCAAAGATGGATTACAGACAGCACGAGGGTACAGAGCACAGCCAAGAGGGCAGTGTGAGCAAGGAGCAAACAGTGCTGAATACATTCATACTTTTGAGCAGGTAAGAGCTGGATCCTCAGCTCATGTAAGTCCCCATCCCTAGGTTTAGTCAAGGCATGTGGCTTGACTCCAGCTACAAGTCTCTCCCTGAGATGCCCCAAACCTGAAGTGGGTGTTCTGCTCTCTTAGCAAGATCAAGACACTTGGATCAAGCTCTGCTTTCAGACCTGTGGCCTGAAGCAAGCTCAACAGGGAATGTGCAAATGCTCTCTGTGTATGTAATTGCCAAATGAAGTGTCCTGCTGTCTCATTCTCATGCTCCAGCAGCAGCTCTCACTTCTCAGCAGCAGTCAGAGCATTTTTAAAGCAGTGCTTCACATTCAGCAGGATCCATCAGGTACTAATGTACTCCTAGTATATATCCTAGCTTACTCCTAACTAAAGGGTCAAATCTTTTTCCTTTCCAAGAGGAAGAAAGACGCTAGTAGTCAGCATGCAGTGCAGAACGAACCAGGGTCTTCAGTCAGAACACATGCAGTGATTCCCAAGGGTTCTACTGCTAAGCAGAGATTAACTACCCAGGTTACAGTGGTGCTTTACCACCAAGCATTTGTGGCCAAGTAAAAAAAGTGTAACTACTAAAACATTGCTATCATTTTGCTGTTCCCAGCTAAACCACAGTGCTTTGAGACTTTTCAAGCAGTGAGATACAGTAACACACACACTAAAAACTGTGAGCTTCAGTGCAACATAATACAGAACCAGAAAGAACTGGCCAAAGTAAAACCAGACCCCCAGAGAGGCTTTCCATGAATGCTCAGTTTTTGCACTGCATGCCACAGGACTTGAGAACCCTAAAGTAAAGCAACGTCCTGGAACCTGACCAAGCCCAGACACACTGAAGTGCCTGCAGCAATAAAACCTAAACTTGGTGATTTCACTTCTGCTGTTATTACCCAGCCTGTACATTTCACGCAAGGGGGTGCTGCATGAGCACTGCCAGAACAAACTGCTCATGACTTAGTCTTTCCAGTACTGACCAGGAACAGGGTAAGGGAGAGCTCCTCAGTGCTGGATCAGGACCCAGCTGCAGAGCGCCCTCTGCTGGGTAATGTATATACTACAGTACCTCCAGCTTTTCAGAGCGGCTGTGCCGGTGCTTTATGCACCTGCAACATTAAAACCCCACGGAACACTTTTACACTTACATCACACACAAAGTATTAAGCAACTACAGCTCCATTACAAATTAGAAATGTTCATTTATGCTTCCATTAGAATCTGGGAGCTCACATACTCTGGAATTTTGGACTGGACTGAACACAGTTCAATAAAAGCAACACAAAACAGGGTTTAACCCCATTTGCAACACAGTAGAAAGGAGGATACCCTGAAACCAAGGGACAGCGTGTTGGAAACAGCAAGGCATCCCAGCAGACTCTAGTGCTAATGCTGTATGTTTAAAAAGAGCTATTTTTTGTTGTGCATGGCAGCTGCATGTAGTTACAATAAAAGGATGACCCCATGTCTGATTTGGAACTGGGCACTTGAACCTCACAGAGTATTCTCCACATTATAAATACAACTGTCCAAGAGGCCTCCTCATGCTTACAATGGCTACATTTGCTACCTGGCATACACTGCAGTCACTGACAGTCACTGTGAAGCACAAACTTCTTCACCTCCAGCTGTCCACGACACACAAAACCATTCCCCAGTGGTTTTCTCAGAGAGATGCTCCTTTTACTTCCAGTTCTCCTTCCTTTGCCCCAGAGGAATGGTGGATTGACATTTCACAGAGGACTGCACACCTTTAGGCCTGGCAGCAAGCACAAGGACCTTGCAGCAGCCCACCACCACCAGTGCCCACTCAGGCAAAGTGCAAGAGGACAAGCCAGCTCACCCACCAGGAGGCTTTCAACCTCCTGACATCTCTTTTTTCCTAGATGTCAGGAGCTGAAAGAGTGAAGTTCTTCAATAATTAAAGTTTATTATGCTATAAACCAATTTAAACAATCTGATCAATTGCAGGTAACTCTTTAAACTGTTTTATGACTAAATCCAGTAGCCAGTGGTGTCATTTCTCTGCTTTTCATAGCACAGACATTGCTCCTCCTGTCATTTGGTTGTAAACAGCAGTTACCTAAGGAGAGAACTTCACTGTTTTTAGGCTGCTGATAGTTACAAGTTATTTAAATAATTAATAACTTAATTAGTAAAATTCTTGAAGCTAATACAAATTTAACCTCATAATTAAAAAGAGTAGACAAATGTATCTAACATACTTAGGGGGGATTCAAACCCTTTTTTAAAACATAGATTCAACTATTAACTTGACCTCCATATTTACATACAATAAAATAACTCAGATGAAGTGCATAAGGCTAATGAATATGGAATTTACAAGTGGCTTCTGCTCTACAGTTCATGACACTCATCACATTGTCAGGCAGGTATCAATTCACTGCTCATCAGTAGTACTTAAGATCTAGCACATAGACTTTCTACAATAAAACCCCATCAAGGTAAAAATGCTCTCCAGAGAGGACTGCAATTGAAGGTTTTAAAAAATACTGCCTTTGCCATGGGTGCAACAAATTCCTCTAAAATCTCAACAGTCCATTCAGCATTAATGCAAATGCCATGTGCATTGCTGCAAAAAGTTCACCCTGTGGTATCAATTTCAGTTTGCATCAAACAAAGAAACAAACAAAAGACTGGGGGAGTTCTGAGAAAAGCAGCAACGTTCAGAGCTCTGACTGAGGCTTTCAACTTCTCTTACAGTCTTGGCTTGTGCAAGATATATTCAGCATGAATTACTTTGCAGCTTGGAAGATCCCTTCAGTGACTCAGGTGGACTTGACTGAATTAGGGACAAGTTTGAAGCCTCAATTCATTGCTCTTACGTGCTGCAGGCTTAAAGTACCTAGGATAGAGTAGGAAAAGGAAGCAGGTTTTTACTTTGTTACCTGTGAAGATGTTTTCACCTGAGAAGCTTTGAACCTGAGAAGCTTCAGATATGCCAAACTGACAGTTTCTGTGTCCTGCTGTATGGGGTCTCAGCCTTTACTGCCAGTACAGACCATCAATCTTTTTCTCACCTAATATTGAGTTTCAGGTCCATCAAGCCATCTTTGGCTCCTAAAAGCCAAGCAGAAACCAAATGCTTCCATTCTTGTTTCACAATCAAATTACACACACGAAGGCCAGGACATGCTAACCTCTGCAAACAACTCTGAACCTCCACACTTAAAACTGAAACAGTTAACAGACTGACTCACTATTGACTATTTCCAGGTAGTTACAAAGCAAGACCTTCAACAAGGCTTGAAAAAACAAACACATCTACCAATAATGTCTTTAAACCCCTCCTCTAAATAGCTTAAAAAACAAAAGACAGATTCTTTGTTCAAGTGTTCCTCCAAGAAGCCTCCCCAACAACTACAAAGTTGCATTTACAAAAACTAGTAGTCTCTCATTGACCTGAAGCAGCATCAGTCACAGGATCATTCAGTGCAAGTCACAAAGTTGTATCTTGAGTCCTCAGGACCTCAGGAGTACTCTGTTTATGGCTTACAAAGCTTCTGAAAAAGGTCATTGGCTAACAGAACTTTTCCAGAAACTTCTGGTCCAAAAGCATCTTTCTTCCTAGCTGCCTTCCCAAGAGCTCCCAGATCCTCTGCTCTCCCAGTCAAGCCTATTAGATATACACAGCACAAGCTGGTGAACAGGTAAGGATTTGTCTTGCTCCCAAGAAGAGATGGCAACCAGAAGTCTGCTGTCAGAAAATAGCCCACGTCCTGCTTGGTCTGGGTTTCTGTTCTGGGGGAGAGGGCAGGTAGGAGCAGGCCAAACTCCCAGCTGTTCCCCTTCCCAAGGGCATCAAACTTTACAAACATTATGTGCAGAAGATCTGATTGCACAGCAAGGAAAGGCTGCAGCATCTCTGTCCTGCCACTCGAGCAACTAACTCCTCCAGCCAGGCAGGCTGGGCATCACCACTGACCTGAAAGGCAAACCAGTTGTGGGAGTTTAGCTGTGACAGTTTTCATGCAGGTAACAGCATGGCTTTTTCCTCAGCTCTAGTTCACTCACAAGTATGAGCCTTACAGCATAAACCTGAAGCTAGATTAGGTGTTCTCAGTGGTTTAATGAGCTGAAGTCCATCGCTGCACGACATTCAGCTCCACCAGATCTACTCATCCTCATCTGTCTGCTCCCTGGCGGGCTCTGGCTCGGATGTGCTGGACGCGTCGTCGTCGGTCTGCTCCCCCGAGTGGTACAGCATCAGTGCATGAGTCTTGTGAGTTATGGTGACAGTGCAGGGCCCCTGGGCCCATGGCTCCCCATCCACCTGCATTGGCATCTTGGAGCTCTTCAGGATCAGCTGCATTGAACAAAGAGCACAGGGTCACAGCAGCTCCCAGGAGCAATCAAGGCAACTTTGAAACCACTGATGCTTCATCTTTTCAGCATACAATTATTTCACAGAATTCCAAGTTGATGGGGAGTTGGAAGGCACCTCTGGAGATCATCCAGTCCAACCAAAGCAGGTGCACCCATGGCAGGCTGCCCAGGATCACAATAGCCAGGTGGGTTTGGAATTTCTCCAGAGAAGGAGACTCCACAACCTCTCTGGACAGCCTGCTCCAGGCCTCCAGCATGCTCACACCAAAGAATTTTCTCCTTCTGTTCAGGTGGAACCTCCTGGATTCCAGTTTGTGCCTGTTGGACTGTTGTAGCCACCAACCGCAGCAACAGAGTACTGTGAGTTATGACAGAATTACTTTTTACTGAGAAGAAAAACACCCAGCTCAGCTTCAAACTGCAGCTTCAGCTCAGACAGTTGAGAGTTTCAGATTCTACACCATGAATTAAACCCGAGGTGGGCTGCTAGGCCCCACTTACCCTCACTGTGTGTGCCTGCCCTAGGCGCACAGGATTTGCTAGTTTCACCTGAATCTGGGCACAGTGAAAAGAACCATGAACACCAACAACTTCCAGAAGTCCATCATCATGCCTGTCAATTAAAAAAAATGAGACTTTTTAGTGATGCTTATGAGCTGTAAAATACCTGCCCAGATGTTCCACAGCCCTTTGATGGCTATTCCTACAGAGAGGACAAACGCTACTCTACAAAGCTGTTTAACTTTCCATTTCTGCTGGACAACAAACCACACAAGAACACAAGTATGGAGCAACAGCCCAGCTGATACACCCCAGCTAGCTCCTGTGGATAGATGACTTTCCAAGGTGCAGAGGTGGATTTTTCTTCCATAAATCCGTACAATTCTCTAACACAAAGGAAATGAAAACTCATAGATGGCCTAGGGTCACAAGGACTCCTTCTGACTTCCAGACAGGTCTGGCCACATAAGGACAGCTTGCTGGAGGGAGCTATTTCCACTACAAGTAATGTTAAAGGGGAATAAAAAAGCTGCACTGTGTACCTTGCCAAGGGGTAAGGTTCATCACCCATTCCTTCCCAAAGCCTACAGCCACCTCCCCAGTAGCCAATATTCAGGACAATGATGCCTTCCAAATTGGGCAACTCGATTCGCTCACCATCCAACTCTAGCTTTAAAAGACAAACACAAGTTAATTACTGTTGCTCAAAGCAGTACTTCAACATCAGCCAGTTCAGCTCTTGATGCATTTAAAAGGCTTCCAGATGAACAAAAGCTGGCCCTGTACAAATGGAACTTGTTTGCTTTTCATACTTTAGAAAAATGGCTTCAGATTTTACAAGATAGCCTAAAATGTAACAAATCTCTGTTAGCAGAGAAAGGAACTCTCACTTATGCAAGTCCCTGAGGCTAAGGCAAATTTTATCTGACCATCAGTACTTGAACTGAGGCAAGGCCAGAATAACTTGTAGAAAATTTTCAATAAGCTCAAAGCCTTGAATTCCAAGAAGAAAGCTGCAGATAGCAGAAGGAACTTAAAAGATACTCCAAGTCCAGAGCCATCCTTACACAAATATCATGTAGCTGAAAACTGCAAAGCTTTTCCCCTTTTCTTTCACAAGTTAAGTTTTCACACCCCATTGACTGTCCAGAGAAGCAGCAAATTAAGAAACTTACCTCAACCTTTTTGTTAAGATCTTTACATTCTTGTACTAAGCAGTCTTTGGTTCCATAAAAAAAATACACAGCCTATAAAACCCAAAACCGACAGAAGAAGGAGAACAGAAAACAGTTAGGAAAAGACAATGCAGGGGAATAAAGCAATGTAAAGCAAAACACCAGCTCTAAGTCAAACCAGCAAGGAGAAAATGGCACTTTACCAAACATACCTTGTTGATAATTCTGCTGGAAAACAGAGAGGGAGTCTTCTCACGGTGAGCATGAAAATTTAAAGCCATGAGAGCATCAGGTCCTATAGAAAAGTAGTTGTTCATTGTGAATACCTGCAAGACAGAACTTCCAGTTAGGCTCTTATTAAATATCATTATTAGGACTTAAAAGTCAGAGTGTTTAATGGGGGGGGAGGTAACCAGAGAGTCCATATTTATACTTGCAAACCATACCTTTGGTTTCCTTAAGTTGTAGTATCCTTTGTTTGTTACTTGAACCTTCCATCTGAAAAACAACAGCTGTGACTTAGACTCATGACAGACTGTTCTCAGTTAGGAATCTCCTTTCTGTAGTGAGACCAAGTCAAAGGACTCAAATTTAGAATAAACCTTTATTTAGAATAAACCAAACCAGGTTGGAAGAGACCTTCAAGATCATCACGTCCAACCCATCAACCAATCCAACCCACCCAAACAGCTAACCCATGGCACCAAGCACCCCATCAAGTCTCCTCCTGAACACCTCCAATGACGGCAACTCCACCACCTCCTTGGGCAGCCCATTCCAATGGGCAATCACTCTATCTGTGTAGAACTTCTTCCTAACATCCAACCTGAACCTCCCCTGGTGCAGCCTGAGACTGTGTCCTCTTGTTCTGGTACTGGGTGCCTGGGAGAAGAGACCAACATCCGCCTGTCTACAACCTCCCTTCAGGTAGTTGTAGAGAGTGATAAGGTCACCCCTGAGTCTCCTCTTCTCCAGGCAACCCCAGCTCCCTCAGTCTTTCCTCATAGGGCTTGTGTTCCAAACCCCTCACCAACTTTGTTGCTCTTCTCTGGACTCATTCCAGCAAGTCAACATCCTTCCTAAACTGAGGGGCCCAGAACTGGACACAGTACTCAAGGTGTGGCCTAACCAGTGCAGTGTACAGGGGCAGAATGACCTCCCTGCTCCTTCTGGCCACACTGTTCTTGATGCAGGCCAGGATGCCATTGGCCCTCTTGGCTGCCTGGGCACACTGCAGGCTCATGTTCAGCCTGCCATCGACCAGTACCCCCCAGGTCCCTCTCTGCCTGGCTGCTCTCCAGCCACTCTGACCCCAGCCTGCAGCACTGCATGGGGTTGTTGTGGCCAATGTGCAGAACCCGGCACTTGGACAGTTAAATTACAAAAGAACTGAGCCTTGTAGAACAACTAAATAAAGACTAATTTTGGACCTCAGTTGCTTTGTAGTTCTCTCCAGCAGTACAGTGCTGAAAACAGCCATCAGCCGTGTTTGGTTCTACAGAACTCATCTCTGCCCTGTTCCTTACCTGTCCAATTTGATTCCATCTGCCTCCATGACATTCCGTAGGATTTGCTCCACAGGGACTTCTCCAGCATAACCTGCACCCCAGCCCAGTGTGTTAGACAGGTCATTGCCTGTTCCCAGAGGTAAAATTGCAACTTGTGGAATATAACATTCTTGCCCCTAGGATACAAAAACAGAGTATCAGCTCCTTCTTCAGCCTTCCTTTTCTCTCCTAAGGAAAAAAGCAGTTTGTGCTGAGGATTGAGCTGGCAGTGCTAGGACAGAGACAGCACGTTTAAGTACTTGGTGTAGGGATAACACAAAGGAAATGTTACACAATGAGAAGGAAAGGGAATACCAACACAACATGGAAACAAGGTGTAGGTATGACTGAGCAGGGCATGCCTCCAGAAGAATGGTGCTTTGGACCTCCAAGTGGAACCCTGAACTTCTCATCTGATTTCCTTGTGCTGCAGCCATAGTAAGTTACTACTACTGCATATGTCTCTGGGAAGCAGCACCAAGAGAGAGGTGACCCACAAGGCTGTGGAGCACAGCAATCACCAACATGCTCTTACAGACTGAAGTGAGCTTAGGTCTAACCACCAGAAGGACAGGGGTGTATCCAACCAGGGACAAATTCACATACTCAAGAGAAGGACAGTCAGTTTCTAAGCTTCAGAGATGCCACCTCACACACACAGATCCAGCTGTCACCAGCTGCAGATGCTAGACCCCTTTGCAGATCACAGAGTGACAGACATTTGAGTGGCCACCTCAGCAAAGGTTTTTGCTCTCTTTCCCACTGAAACAGGAGCAGCTATTTCAGCTTTGAAAGTCAGCTCTGAAAAGTACTTGCACTAAGTGGTCACTATTTTTTCTACATGAGTTATCAGCCAGGTAACCTCTATTTGAGAGTCAAGATAAATGAAGGGAGCAAATAACCTGCTGCTGATAACCAGAACGTTTGCTGATAATCCCAGCAGTATTAATGTAACTCCAATGGCTCCATTGGAATACTTGGAAACAAAGAACACAGATTTCATCAACTATTTTGCCTCTGAGGGACAATATATCAAGTGCCCGAGGCCAAGTACCCAGATAATCGTGTTCATTAGCCCTTATGGTTACACTTTATTGTATTTCTAATTTATCAGTACCTACAAATTCTCTGCTTGCTGCTAATAGGTGAGGCTGCAGACTGATAAGGTTGTTTAGAACACAGGATAAGAAGCAAACCACTATATTAATTCCTACACTGGCAATACAAGCAGCAGAGCCAGCAAAATGATGAGGTTGTGCTAGGAGAGAGAAGCAGGCTGAGCACATTAATCATTGTTATTGATGCAGTCTACAACAAAATAACTCTGCTTAGACCAAGAGGAAAGAATAATGCATTAAATATTCTCGTTTTACTGAAAAGAGCAACTGCAAATGTTATTTAAAACCTAAAGCTTTCATAGCTTTCCTGAACTACAGGGACTCAGTGCAAGATGCATTCATCATCCCCCACCACAAATAAGGAAGTCTACAAATATTTGTCTGCAGGCTTACTCAGGAAGTTGAAAACAATAAAAGCAGGTGGTGCAGCACTTCAGCAGTTCTAAAACTCCTTTCACCCTACGACATCTTTTAATGTAAAGCCCAATACCTTTATCTTCATCTCATCAATTGCATCCAGGACCCAGCCAACTGTGCCGTCCCCACCACAGACCAGAACCCTGACAGCGTTGCAAGGCAGCAAGAGACAAAGCTGGAGTGCTTTAGCAGGTGCAGTCTTGCTTAGATCAAAAACCTGGAAGAAAGGAAAACAGAAAGTTCTGTAAGTTCACAGAACACAACTCAGGGTTTGCCTCACAGATAAAAAGCTTCAAGAAGTTCACTCTAATGCAAAACAAAGATTCTCCATTCATAGTATTACATTAACAAACAGAATGGCTTGGGTTGAAAGGACCTTAAATATCTACTGCCACCAAGTAAGCAAGGTGGTGTTGAGTCGAGTTCAAGCTTCTGTTTTATGATGGTGGCTTCTCACTGTACATACCTGAACAGGGTTCAACAGGATTTTAAACTCTCTTAGCAAAGTTTCACCCATGTTGTTCCCACTGCGAGTATTAGCCAGGACGATCACTGGCATCCAGTGCTTCCTGCTGTAAGGGACTACCTGCAAGAAGGGAAACATCAGTCAGGCATGCAAATACTGCTCCTTTGAAAACCTGCACAGCTTTGCTCCAAAACCTGTCCCCTCTGAGTGCTGCTGAGAGCAATTAGTCTGAAGTAGTCAAACCAGAAATAAACACTTCTGACACACCAAGGCTGAGGATTTTTGTTCTGCTGGGCTTAGAACAACAAATTCTACAATGTTATCAACACAGTGGCAGGAAAATCACAACACATTCAAGGAAGAAAAGGGCAGAAATCTCAGGGCTGTTTTGGAATTACAACCCCCCAGTGTCTGCTCATGCTTCAGCTACCACATTCACAAATACCAAACACCTTCTAAATCACACTGCAAGTCCTTCAGATACATTGAACCATTTACCTGACAGTTGTTAACCTGACAGTGTGCCGAGTTCAAGTCTGAGGACATGGGGTTTGGGGGTTTTCCTGTTCTAAACCCAAGAAACAGCAGCCCATTACCTTTTCATAACTGGCTCTTTTGTCTTTACGTAGCTGGTTGATTGTAGACAAATAATATGGTGGAATAATTAAGTCTCTGAATTCTCCAAACGTGCACTCCTCAGTCTTCAAATGCTCCATCATGCACTCGTCGTGTACAGTGTACTGACACCACACACATCTGGGGAGAAACAAACCAAAAGCCATGAAAAAAAAAAGATCCTCAGACAGCAGGCACTTGGACTTTGCTCCTTCATTTCAGGTGGACTAACTTGCTGAAAAGCACTGATGTTTACAAGCACCACTGTAATATTCTATCATAGAATGGTTTAGGTTGGGAAGGGATCTCCAAATGCCATCCAGTCCTAGCCCCCTGCAGTCAGCAAGGACATCCTCCACTAGATTAGGTTTCTCATAGCATTTTGGAGCCTGACCTCCATTATAACCAGTGATGAGACCTCAACTACCTCCCTGGGCAGCCTGTTGCAGTGTTCCACCACCCTCATAGTGCAGAACTTATTCCTCACATCCAATCTAAATCTGTTCTTTCATTTCAAACCATTGCCCCTTGTCCTGTCACTGCAGGCCTTTGGAAACAGTCCCTCTGCAGCCTGTCCCCATAGCAGAGGCACTCCATCAGGTCCATGTCCTTCCTGCGTTGAGGGCTCCAGAGCTGGATGCAGTACTCCAGGTGAGGTCCTACCAGAGCAAAGTGGCACAATCCCCTCTCTCTGTCTCTGGCCACACCGCTTTTGATGCAGCCCAGGCTGCCAATGGCCTTCTGGCCTGCAAGTGCCCACTGATGGCTTCTCATCCACCAGCACCACCAAGTCTTTTTCTATAGGGCTGCTTTCAGTTCCATCATCCCCCAGGCTGTACTGATATCTAGGATTGCCCTGACCTAGGTGCAGGACCTTGCATTTTGCCTTACTGAACCTATATTCTATATGTTGCCTATATTCTAGGCATGTTACAGAGCAAACCATGTGTGCCCTGCAAGTTGTGTTGGCTACAGAAAATGATGCAACTTGGTGATGTGCTTCTAAGCCTAGAAAAGCATTTGAATCCTGTGGAGAAAAAAACAACCAAACACAGATGCTTTAAATGAATTCTATTCCTTTCAATTCCCTAAACAGGTGCTATAAGTATCCCTTTGGCTTGTCTGCAATAATAACAGACTGGAAGCCTGTATGAGAAATTGAACTCTTGATCCTTAAAGAGCCCAGAGAAAACAACACAGTTCAATTTAATAATGCTGAACAGCATATTTCTTAATATTGCCAACAGCCCTTTAAGTCTGAAACCTGAAAGGTTACACAGGATTGTACAAGGCTGATGGGATTTCATCATGCAAAATTGCTCAGCTTTTTGACATATTCTGAAAGCTGTCCTGGAAAAGGGACTGGAACAAGAGCTGCAACATCCACTGCCAGTCTCTGCAGAATGTTAATCCTTTTTTGCTCCATCCAAAGCCTTGGTTTAAGCAGATGTGAAAGCTATTTTTGGAGCCTTCTGACTAATCCAGCACACAACTAGAGTAGCAATGATACTATGGCTGTCATGTGACTTCCCTTCCCTCTCTTCTTTCCTTTCCTTTCCCTTTTCCTTTCCCTTTCCTGTCTTTGTCCCTTTCCTATTCCTTCTGCTTCCACTTCCTCTTTTGCTTCCTTAAACCTGCTACAGGACAGTTGTTTGCTCTAGTTACACTGAGCAGAGGAAATAGCCTGAAATTGTCCCAGGGGAGATATAGGTTGGAGATTGCAAGAAGGGTCAGGGATTAGAACAGGGGAGTGGTGGGATGACCATGCCTGGAGGTGTTCAAGAAACCTGTGGCCATGGCACTTTGGCTCACAGTGGTTCAGGCTGGTGGTTGGACTCGATGATCTTGGAAGTCTTTTCCAACCAAAACATTCTATGATTCCTTGACATTTTGGTGCCCTGGATCATGAGCTCAGATTGCTCTGGCTATCCACTGCACCTATCACAAGTGCATTAAACCCTTCTTAAGGTCTAAAGCAAAAACTCTCTTGGGCATAGAGAGCCTTTTAAATCTAATTACACAGTAGCTAGCACATCATGCTGGAGTAATGCAATTAAGAGAAGTGGGCATGAGATGCAATGCCATACTCTTAATCTGACTCAAATTACCCACAAGCATTTTAAGTTTAGGTTCCTTTAAGTTGTTTTCTAGCAGTTTCACATTTGACTACCGCAAGATCTTCTTTGGGGTGCTGTGCCCCAATAACCCCACACACAACCCAACAGACATGGCATCACACTCAAACAAAGCAAACTCCTCGGTGCTACCTGTAGTCGCAGAGCTTGGGCTGTGTGCCACACTGCTGTTTGCAGACCATGCAGCAGCTGCAGAGCGGGACGTTGCCCCGGATCCAGTGGTGCGGCATCGAGCTGTGGGCTCCGGCGCTGCTCCTCATCATGATTTCCTTGCAGAGGAATCGCCGGTCGGCCTTCTTGAGGCAGCCCTCTCCGACACGCAGCCCGCAGCAGCTGCAGAAGGCGCCCTGCAGGATGTGCTGGGCGCAGATGCAGCAGTAGGTGGGCTGCCCGAAGAGGTCTGTGTAGTGCCAGTCATGTTTGCTCTTGCGAAAGATGTCTCGGATCAGCAGCTGCCGCCGGGACCGCTGGAAGCTGCACCACAGGGTGATCAGCACCGGCAGGAAGACGGAGCACAGCGTCCAGAACACCAGACTGCAGTCGGCCAGGCCCGAGGAGGCCGCGACGCTCCTGCTCCCCAGCCCTTCCATCCCTCAGCAGCTCGGCCTCGCCGGCCAGCCCCTCACACTGCCCGGGCAGACAGCAGAGCAGGTCCGGGCACGGTTCCCTGCTTCAAGGAGCCGACGCGCAGCTGCACGGAGCATTTTATAATCCCTTGCTAGGGCCAAAGCACCTCCTGCCCCCCCACATCTGACCTCCGAGCCGAGCGCAGGCTTTCCGTGCTGCCCAGGGGAGAGCGCTGCCTGCCCAGGTCCAGAGCAAGGCTGGGCCCTTCTCTCGCCCTACGGGAGGGCTCCGACTCGCGGCTCCGGTTGCTCAGCTTCCACTCGGGCTTCTCTGCACGGGAGGACGGGCGGGAAGGAAGGGGAACGGCCCCACGGCGTAGCCCCCGGACCCTCGCACGCCGCGCCCCCTCCGCTGCTCTGCGCTGGGGGCCTCCGCCGTCCGCCTCCGTTCCCCGCTGCACAGCGCAGAGGGAGCTCCTGGCGGCGGCTCCCCAAGGGGCAGCCGCTGGGCTAAGCGGCAGCACGGCAGAACCAGACGAGCGGCGACCGCCGCCGGGGATGCGGCGGAAGCGGAAGCGGCAGCGGCCGAGGGCGGTTGCCAGGCGACCGGCGCCGCCCGGAAACGGCGGGGAGGGTTGATCAGACCTGTGTCGCCACAACGCATTCCGTGCTGGTGACCCCTGCCTGTCGCGACAGGCGGCTCGGCTTCGTTTGCAGCAGAAGCGGGGCGGGAGCTCGCTGGGGCGCGGGGCCGCAGCCTCCGGGCGGCAGAGGCGAGGCGAAGGGCTGGGTGGAAGGGTCTGGGAAATGCTGGTGGTGGCTTCGGGCTGAGATCTTGTGTGTGTTCCTGTGCTACCCCACCCTACGTGCTTTCCCCCTCTAATGTCGTTCTGCCCTTACATACCGTGCTGTTTCCCCGACAGCTGATCTAAAACAAACAGTCACTGCCATTAGGAACTACAGGCTTTGCACTTTGGAACCAGTACCTTGAACAATAAATTCAAACAATATACACCAGATTTCCTGGATTTTGGGCTGCTGCTGTCTTAAAACACCTGCTGTAAAAGGCAAGTACTCCACACTTTGACAGTACTCGGGTTTCCAAGGAAAACCTCATACTGGAGGTGAGACTCAGAGCTGCTTTGTCTCCGTCACTAGTGATACTCAGGTCCAGCCCTCAAACATACAGCACCCTCTGTCTTACCCTATAGTTCTGTCAGACTTACAAGTGCCTCACTAACTGGGAGCAGTGCTGCTTGTCTAGCCTGGCTGGCTAAGGAGATGTCTCACTGGTTTTCACCAAAGGACACTGAAGATGTCCATCCCAGGAGCATTTACGGAGCCCCACTCTGACCTGCTCTTTGGTTTCCTGATCCCTCCTGCATCTTAACATTTTTTGAGACCCACAGCTCTCTGCCAGATTTCACTCTCACTCAGCAGCAGACACAGTGGCACAAACAGAATAAACTCAACTTCTTTAGGAGATAAAAAGGCACAGAGAAGAGACCTGCTCAGTGCCAGGCTGGCAAGCCCCAGCTGAATCCCTGTGGTGCAGCAGAGGTGGGGTTGTGCTGTACCTTCCCATCCAAGGGGAAATGCTCATCACTCACACCCCTCCTACATGAGCCCCTGGTGAATTCCAACTCCTCCTTGAAATGTCAAAGGGACACGTTTCTTTTCCTACAAACTGGTGATGCTGGTGCTGTATGTCCAGCAAGGCACTGCTCAGGAGAGGTCCAGATGGTCACATTCCTCAGGTTGGAAACTAGCTGTTTGCCAAGTAATTTGCTAACCTCCATTCTTACTCCCCACTGCTAAGGACATATTTAATCCTGTTTTCTACTAACTTGTCTTGAACAGAGAAGGATTATGTGAATTTTCCTTTGCATGGTTCTATTAATTTGCTAACAGTCTCCCTGTGGTGTTTTTCAGCAATGATAATTTGGCTTTGTTTGGGTTAAACCACATCAACATGTGATTCTGTGCTGGAGTGGAGTTACATTTAGGTTGACTATTAGGAAGTTTTTTTTACTGAAAGAGTAGTTGGGCATTGGAGCAAGCTGCCCAGGGAGATGGTGGAGTCATCATCCCTGGAGGTGTTCAAAAAGTGAGTAGATGTGGCACTTCGGGACATGGTCTTAGTGGAGTGTTGGATAGAAGCTTGGACTTGATGATCTTAGAAGCCTTTTCCAACCTTAATGATAATTTTTGAGGAGGGGGCCCCATTGCAGCTGCCTTTGACATTAACATTCACTAAGGGGAAATTCATAGTTTCACAAAATGGTTTGGGTTGGAAGGGACCTTAAGGATCATCCAGTTCCAGCCCCCTTGCCATGGACAGGAACATGTCCCACCAGCCCTGGTTGCTCAAAGCCTCATCCATTCATCCTAACCTTGAACACCTCCAGGGAGGGAGCATCCAAGACCTCCCTGGACAGCCTGTTGCATTGTCTCCCCACCCTCACTGTAAAGAATTTCTTCCTAATCTCCAGTTTAAGTCTCTCCAGTTTAAGTCTCTCTTCTTCAATCTTCTGTCCATTCTCTCTCATCCTAGTTGTTTCCTCTCAAAACCAACTGTTTAACTTAGGCTGCCAAACCCATTCCTTGCTCTGCTAAACAAAGGTGATGTGTTTTGTTTCCACAAATTTAAACTACCCAGTGTGTAACTCTGAAGTGGAAAAGAGGTCTTCTATTCTCTTTCCCTCAGGAGCAGAGTTATGCTTAGAATGTGCAAGCAGATAATAGCCCAATTCAACACTTGAGGCCAGATGTCTTCAGAACCACGGTATCACTGCAAGTAGTCAAAGCATAAACAAACAGTTGTGACTTCAAATAGGGGAGTGCCTCTGTCAGTGCTACTCATTTTGGAAGAGAACAGGAGAAAGCAGGATCAAAATGCAGAAGTTACTTCTGCTTGTCTCCTTTTTGGTCCTGATGAGCACTTTATCAGGTAGGAGCTTATCTGAAACAAACCTATATGTGTGTGTACAGCTGCACAGCATGTTATAAAAGTATTAGTTCATCAGCCTTGTATTTGAGTGTCTTCATATTTCATATTTAATGCTAAACTAGGTTTATATTGCAGGCTTTCCAGGACTTTTTTTTTAAACAATCCTGCTATTGTATTGGGTATTTTGACTCTCTGCCTTACCACACTGTAGTCATTCATTGTAAACCCTCCCCCCCCCCAATGTTTAATTTTGCTACCTTACTATTTTAATATTATTTTACCAAGGTCCTTCAAGCTGAATGCTGAATGCAATCTCTCCTCTGTACCAAAAGCCTGACTTACTACTTTGAAAAAAAAAGGACCCTGAAAAGGAAAGCACCATAGAAAAGAGCAAAGAGCTGGAAGAGCTGCTAACATCTGGGGTTAGATGGTGCTGTTATCTTTTCTCATTTTAGAGAGGAGCAGGCATATGTAGGGTTGGCTCCATACTGGTAGAATTATAGAAAGCAGGAGTATAAAAATGGTTTAAAATTCCACCCATCTCTCCTGGAATGCAATATCCCCTGGGAAGGGGCTGGAATGAAAGAACACTTTGTCTCTAGACAAAACTCAGGTTTGGAGACATTTTGTTTGACAACTGACAGATAAAAGACTCGATTTGGGGGGGGGCATTTTTGATCAAATGTCTGCTTTTCTGTCTTCAGACTCTTCACCAATTTTGCCTGAAAAAGATGCCAAGCAGGTTCTGAGGAGTCGTCGTGAAGACAGCCCGAGGAAAGCTGGGTTCCCTGATGAGCCAATGAGGGTGATTGGTGATGTTTATTTTAAAATCACATCATCTCATTAAAAAAAACCAACAAATCACAATGCCAACCCCCCAAATATGTTATTGCTCAGTGTTAAGTTTCTGTAGCAGCACATTATGACTATCACCCTTTTAAACAGCTGAGTTCTTCCAGGTATCATTAGCAGCTCCCCCCTTTAACATCCTTGCAATTACTGTTAATTATCATTCTGTAAGTGCTGGGCATTGCTGAGGAAATGTGTGCTGGCAGAATGTGGAAATGATTTGTCAGGGTTCAAAAAATGCCAATTAAATTATGGAGAAGAAAGTGGCTTTTCATTTGTAGAAATGTGGATTTCCTCAGGTTGTCCCTGAAAAAGGAAATAACAGGAAATGTCTTCTGCTTGCAGTACATTCTGCACTCAAGGCAGAAAGGAGAGGTAGGTGTCAGTGGTCAGTGTGGAGATTGAGGTAGTTCTGAAGTAGCTTTTAAAATCACTTCCTTTCATACCCTTATTTATGGATGCCAGAGGATGGGTTGTTCTGACATGGCACAAGGTTTTAGTTGCTAGCTTAAAGCAGCATCATCTTTTGTGCATGCAAGGTTTGCCTGTATTTATTTCTAAATCATATTTTGACAAAAGAAAAAAGGAAAAGAATTAAAGAGCCTTCTGTTTCCCTTGCTTTGACAACATCTAACACATAATCCTGCACTTCTCAAGAGGTACTTAAGGTATTTTAAAATGACTGCCTGTTTCTTTCCAAAGTAAATAAACTGCCAAACCAACACTGTTCTGAAGAGGCAACCGGCCCCAGAAGTTACAGAGCACACAACAGGCTGGGCACGTGTGACAAAAACACAAGGGGTTCAGTCTGGGAAGGTGCTGGACACTTCTGAACCCTGCAATACACAGGGTGATGATACCTGGCAGGACTGAGCTCTGTGGAATCCTAGTGGACAGCAAATTTCCCACAGGCCAGCAATGTGCCCTTGTGGCCAATAGGGCTGGCGGCATCCTGGGATGCACAAAGAAAAGTGTGTCCAGCAGGTCTGGGGACATTCTCCTGCCTCTCTACTTTGCCCTGGGGAGACCACACCTGGAATACTGTGCCCAGTTCTGGACTCCCCAGTTCAAGAGAGACAGGGGGTTTGCTATGGGTTCTCTGTGACAGAATGAAATGAGTGTTGGGATGAACCCATCTCTGCTCAGCTATTTTTAGCAAAAGCTGTTTGTACCAGGCCAGATCTTGCTGAGCTGGGGAGTTTAATTTGCAGTTCTTCGTGACATTGTTTGGTTTTGACAGAGCTGCTTCAGTGAAGAAGCCTGTGCAGCTGTAGGCAGCAAGACCTGCATCTTTGAGGACTTAAAAAATGTCATTTATATTACCAGAATGTTTTAATCTTACTGTGGCCAAGACCCTGCTCTTCGTCATGTGCCATCTTCTCAGCCATACAGACCCATTCTCCCCCAGCTCATGATGCAGAGGGGTTTGAGCCAAGTCTCCCCATGCTGCAAGGATAGAAAGCACAGTAGAAGGCAGGATACTGAGGCTTCCTGCTGGCACCCAGTGTGCCAAGCCTCTGGTCAGCACAAAGAGCACAGAGCTGGATGACAGCAGGAGGTCTTGGCCATGCAAAGGGTTTACACTGCAGCTTCCACTCCTACAAAGCTCCTCTGCAAAGCCCTGGGGGGTGTCCTTTGAACATATTGCTGTTCCCAAAGCTTATGAGCCCTCCTGTGCTCGGGCTGCAAGTTGTTCAAGCTAAATTTTGTTCCTGGTAGAACCTGAGTTTTTTGTTCACAGCCCACTTCAGCTTGATAACTTATATAACAGATAATTCACATTAGTTTATCTCACACAGAATTCAGATGCATGCTGCTTATTAGAGCCCTTCAGACTACTGCCACATGATCCTGCAAGGGGTTAATGTTTTTGAATCAGCAGGAATCCATCTTCAAAAGAGGCTATGACAGGCCTATTTGTGAGAATCCTTCTGTCCTCTCAGGACCCACAGAGGTTTCTGTGTCACTATGCAAATAAGGAATGTGTATGCAGAATTCCTCTTTTCTTACTCATAATTCCTATGAATATTGTAAAATTCTTGCTCAGCACCTTTACTGATCTGGATGTTGATGTCTTTCACTGACTATAGCTAGGTTGGGGCAGGCTGCCTGGCATCAGTGTTTCTCTATATTTGATCATTTTAAGGGATAAATTAATTGTTTTTATATAAGCTATAAAATTCTCCTGGTTCGCTGCCCTGACATTAGCTTGGGTGATTCTGTGTTGCAATCATTTTTCCCTGTCTTTAACAGGAGTATATGCTTCACCTCCAGCGCCTGGAGCAGAGATCAGAAGAACAATTCCTTGAGCACTGGTTGAACCCACATTGTCTCCCACACTGCAACAGGGATTTAGTGCATCCAGTCTAAAGGCTTTGCCTACCCCACACTCAGCAGCTTTCTGGATGGGCAGCTTTCTGGATGCTGGAGGAATCCTGAATTACAGTTTTCTGGGTTAAATGCCAATACTGTATGAAGACACAGCAAAACATTTCTGCAATGCTACTCTCTGTTTCATTGCCTGATGAGTATTTCCTGCATTGTTTCATAATAAAAGCTTGATTCAAATCAGTTTTCAGATGATTTTGCCACCTTAGTCTCCCATAATATATGCTGACAAAAATCACTGGAGTGAGGCTCAGTGTTGTGCAGTACTAAAGGGATGTCAGAGGACTTTCTAGGTTCAGTAGCTGGGCAGCACCATGGAGCAGTCTCATCATTTTGTAGTTTCTCTGCACAGCTTTTCCCTTTCTTTTGTAGTTCTGCCAGATCAGGCACATGTATCCAACCACCCCTTTTCTGCCTGTGTGCCTTTATAACTTATGCCTTGGTAAAGAATATCTTGCACAGTTAGTTGGTAAACATAGGACATCTGCAAAACAACATCAGAAATGTTCTGATGGCTCCTACATGACTCTTATGATCTGTAATGGCAACAGAATTAGTTATGAATGGACTAATGTAACTTCTAGAGATTCTCACTGCACTCACACTAAGAGTCTGAGGACTTGTAGCAAAGACATAAGGTAATTACTGCTGCAATAGAGCATTTGATAGGCTGAAGCAGATCAACAGTCCTTCTAGTGTACTTCCCTTCCAGTAAGTGACCTCTCCTAGATGATTCCAAGGAAATAATTTAAATCTCAAAGCATCAAAGGCTTGCTTTCCCTTACTGTCAAGATGAAATCAGAGATTAAATCTGGGAGTGTAAAAAAGTATAATCAGGCTGCTATTGTGTGCTTCATTTGTAATACTCCCAATACACAGACCTCAATTTGCATATCTCTGTTGAAGTTAAAGTCATTAGGTGAAATCTTGGCTCTGTTTTCTCTTGTGCAGTGAAAAACTTCATGCTGAGCCCAGTTATGCCAGCTTTCATTTGTCCAAAGTGGACTGAAGTACTTTTCTAAAACAAAAAAAAACCCTCATCTAGTTATATTCAGGCAGGAGTTAGATGATTAGGAAGGTTCTAGGTCTGCCTCAGTAACACTGAGCTAATCCTAAAGAAAAAGTGTAAATCAGAGATTGTTTATTGGTCTGAAGTTTGCTTTTCCACATTAGGGCTTGGAGGATCTCATATAGGGCATCTCCAAAACTGTATAAGCATAACGGGTACAGCTACAGAAATGATGTAATCAAGCTTTATTCAGAGTCCTTTGGTGTGGCAGCTCTCCTGTGTTTTGATTCTCTTCCTTTACCCAGAGCTTTCATTCAAAGCTATGCTGTGCTTGACATCCCCCAAAACTGAGCTGGATCAAGCATGTTCAAGGACTGGTCTGCATAGATTCATAAAATGCTTTGGGTTGGAAAGAACCTTGAAGATCATCCAATTCTAAGCCCCCTGCCATGGGTAGAGACACCTTCCACTAGACCAGGTTGCTCAAAGTCTAATCCAACCTGGCCTTGAGCAACTCCAGGCAGAGGGCATTCCTGACCTCCCTGGGCAACCTGTTCCTGTGTCTCACCATTCTCACAGTAAAGAATTTCTTCCTCATCTCCAGTCTGACTCTGCTCTCCTCATGCTTCAATCCTTTCCCCCTCATCCTGTCACTACAAGCCCTTTCCGTGTCTGACTTGAGCCGTTTCTCACCTGAAGACCTGCCCACTAGATGCCACTGTTTCTGCATATAACCAGCACCACAGCCCTTGAGGGACTCAAAGTTCTGCATCTCTTCTTCTAACTCCTTGCTTTTTCACTCCTTCTCTTAAAGTGTTTCTGAAAAAAAGAAAGGAGTCACCTCTAAACCATTGAAAAAAAAAAATCAAACCAAATCTGCCAAAACCTTTAGCAAATGGCTTCTTGTTTTCCCCTTTGGATCCTGGGTTGCTCTGAAGTGGGATATTGGTGTGGTGTCTGCACCAAGGTATGCTACAGAAAAAATGCTTGAAAGTTTCTACATTGTAGTGGTTTGTGACTTTTAGTGTCTGCCATTCAAACACTGAACCTCAGGTCGGATTTTGTGTGTTTGCAGAAGCTCTTTGCTCTCAGAGCAGATCCCATTTGATCTACCTTCAGTAATTCCGACATAGAACCATAGAATTGTTTCTGTTGGAAAAGAACTCTGAGATCATCCAGTCCAACCAGCAACCCAACACCCCTATGACCATCAAACCGTGGCCCCAAGTGCCACGGCCACAGGTTTCTTGACCACCTCTAGGGATGGGGACTCCATTACCTCCTTGGGCAGCCTGCTCCAATCTCTGACCACTCTTGCAGCAAAGAAAATTTTCCTCATCTCCAGTCTAACCCTCCCCTGGCACAATTTCAGGCCATTTCCTTTCCTTCTATCACCTGATACTAGGGAGAAGAGAATGACCCACACCTCACTCCAAGCTCCTTTCAGGGAGTTTTACAGAGCAATGAGGTCTCCCCTCCCGTGTTCATGATTCTCTGAATCAAAGGAAAGTTTCAGTTATGAGTGGTGTAGAGCAGAGTCTGCTGCATTTGTAGGAAGGGACCAGTTCCAAGACATGGGCTGCATCTTGTTCTGTCCAGCTCAGACCTTTATTGTCAATTCTAAGGAGGGCAAAAGGCAGCCACAGCTTGCTTTCATGCAGCCCTGTCAACCAGGCTTGGACATTTATTCAATTTGCAGTTGTGAAAAGCACAATTTTAGGCTCAGAGGCAGCACATTTCAATTCAAAGCAAAAGCAAAGCAAATAAATGCAGTGAATTTGTGTTTAGGTTTGGTTTTTTATATGTTTATATTTACAGATATTTGAATGTGCTGTAAATGATAGAAATTAAGCTTATGTTTCATGGCTCTGAGTTGCATTTCAAGCCTTTTGGCCTTCCAGCTGCAGGAATGAAGGGTTTCAAGAATATTTTATGCCCAGAGTAATTTATTTTAAACTCTTCAATATCTGAAGGCATTTCAGTCACGCACAAAGTTTTGCTAACAGCAAATCTACAGCACTGGGGGAGGCTTGGGGGGGTGGGGTGTTAGTATTTTGTAGTTTATATAAGAGCCATAGCAGAAATAGAAATCCCCCCCCCCTTCCTTCTTCTCTGTTTGCCATTTGATGATTTTTAGAGCAGCTCAGGGAAAGAGAGAAAAATGTCTTCCATTTCACACTGCACAGCTGCTGCACTGCTTGAGAAAAACATTTTAAAAATTAATATGGCTTTGGGGCTGAAAACATTTCTGAAGAGGCACTTCAGCGCAGCGAGCTTCAGTGAAGTGAGCAGGCAAAGCAAGAGCTGAAGACCAAAACCCCTCCAGCTGATAGTGAGCCAATTTATTTGGTTTTTTGGTGCCTTTCCTCCAGAACTCACTGTGTGTGATTGTATCAGTGACAACCTTCCAGTTCAGCCTCAGTAAAGAATTGCCCATAGATGTGGGAGCTCGTGGTCACTGGAGTCACAAGTGGCTTCCTTTCTTCACCTCAAGTGTGGATTGGACTATCTCAGATTGGACTATCTGAGGTCTCTCCTCCAGGCCAGCTTTAGTAAACTGGGGATGCTTCTGTGTAGTTTTTATCAGCTACATAGCCTCCTCCTCTGGGTACAATCTTCAGCTGTGGTTAAAGTGCCTAAAGGTTAAAGTCCCTAAGGTTAAACCTTCTCAGACACATTAATAGGTAAGGGTGCAAGTTGTGGCTGTCTCATTTAGCTCTGCCACTGGTCATCCTGTTACTGATCATTCCAGCTGCACCCAGAGCAGACTCATCGCAAAGGGACTCAGTGTTTCATCCCACCCAAGACAGAAAGAGGAGCCCCTCAAACAAAATAGTCTAGCAGTAGATTTCAAGCAGTACACTGGGCAGAGGCCATTGCTGTGCCTATGGCTAGAACCCATCCTGTGGAGACAAAAGGGGACACCTCCCTTTAGCCCAGGTTGCTCAAGGCCCCATCCAACCCCTCCAGACAGGGGACATTCACAATGTCACTGGGCAGCCTGTCCCAGTGTCTCTGCACCCTCACTGTGCCTATTTGTTCCCTATTAAAACCCAATCCCTGTTACAGCAAGCAGTGCACAATCACCTCCCTGAGGAACGTTGCTCTATGTCATGCAGGAAAACTTAGTGACTTGGGGCTGGAGTGGCTGTGCTCAGCCCTGTGGTGACAGGGTTGATGAGGTGGTGCAAGTGATTGTGGTGGTTACTGCAAAGCAGGGAGCTCAGCATTTACCACAGCATCAGCACTCAGACATTGCTCACTTTGTTAGCCTCCCATTCAGGCTTTACTGCCTGCAAACCTCACCTCCTGATCTCCTTTGCTGCCTCACAAACAATGTGTGCCCCTGCTCAGGTTGATTGTCATTAGGCTGGGGTGCTTAGCAACTGTAAATACATCACCTCAACTGTCCTGAAACCTGAAGGATGGAAAAATGAGCTGCATTCTCTGAGCAAAGCAGGGAAGAAAATCTCTTAATTGTGCTGAAGTTTGCAGTGTTTGCATTTAACTCAAAAGCTTGACAAGTGTACATTGTTGTTTATTGAGAGCCACACTTGCAATAGAACCTTAAACTAAACTTGAAGGTGCAATGCTTCCAAAAATGCAAACCCACATCAAGAAAGAACTCCCGGAGCTGCAGGCTCCTCAAAGCCAGGCATAAGGCAGTCTACATATATGTGGGCATGGAAAATCGCTTGGCCAAAGTTTATATAAGGAAAATAGAATCCACTATTCTAAAAGGGGTGTCATAAAGTTTGATGTGCCTATTTCAAAAGCATTTGGAACAGATATTACCCTGCATCCCCCCTAGCCCAGACAGAAATGGCTTTGCTTCCAGCTTTAGTGCCAACTCGTGGGGGGAGGAAAAAAGAATTACACTTTCTGGCATTTTGGAGGACATGGGGCAAAGCTGGAAGGAGCCCATGTGGGAAAAAAGCTGAGGGAGATGTGATGGGAGTGAGCCAGGGCTGGAAAGAGCAGGCTGTGATTGAATCAGAGGAGGCCAGCAGGGACAAACACCAGGCTGGTTTGAAGAGCAGAGGGTCCCTGCCTATGCTGTGTGGAAAGAGTGCCCCATCTCCGCGCTTTGATCCTGCAGCCTAATTCAATCCAGGGACAAATCAGAGTGCAGTGGGTGTGTGGAGGTGCAGGTGTGCACATACCTCCGGGGGGATGGAGGAGTGATAGAGACAATGGGTAAGTGGTGCTGCCCCTCTCCCCAGCATGCTTCAGCCCTGCTCTGCCTGAGCCAGCTCCTGTGGCTGTCCCACTTTCCCAGGCCCCAGCTCTGACACACACAGGGAATTTTTTCCCAACCCCAGAAACAGAGATTGATTCACAAGAGCTGAGCTTTGGGGTGCCTGATTCCCTCAGGATATTGCAGTTTCACAGTGCCAAGGGGCTCCAGGCTCCAGGCTCCAGTCACTCCGGAACCTGCTTGCCCTGCGGCTGTCCAGCACAGCTCTCTGCTGGGCTGTCAGTTTGTCAGCCTGTCATTCAGTCTGCCAGCACTGCCTGCTTGCCTCAGAACCATGCCGGGTCATCACATCAAGTGGTGGCTCACATCACTCCCCTACCCTGAAACATTGAGCAGATCTGAGATCAGTTCAGACTTACATATGAAGCCAAAGAAAGTTTCTCTTGTTGATTAAAGGCCAACCCATCCCTCCTTATGGGGCAAAAAGCTTCTGTAGTGAGGCTGTCAGACCCAGAGAAGCCCACAGTGGCACCTCTTTCTCCTGTGCTCCAAGGATGCCTTGACCCACGGTGGTGGTGCCTCAGAGATTACCATTGGCCAAATCCTTTCTCATGGCCTCTGGAGCTGCTGTCCTGTGCTGACCTTCTCATAAAAGTAGATCAGCTGGCAGAGAATGGGCAGTGGATGCCAGTCTGAAGGCACTGAGGGTCTGCCTTGTGCTTTGTCCACCTATAGGCAATACATCTCTCTTGAAGCCACTGAGAAGTGACCTACAGAAAATGACCAGTATGGCCATCCCTGCTTGAGCCCATGCCATGAGAAATGGAAGAGCACCACAAATTCTGTCCAAACAGAAATGTCTTTTTTTTTCTGTTCCTAAAATATGCCTCTTAGGATTATCTACAAATAGCAGCAGGCTGTTGTGAAGCAAACCCAGAAGGCTGAGTTTGTTGCTCTTTTGTAGCCTAGTGGAGAAGTTTACTTTCTGATGCTTTGTTCTTTGGTTCAGCATTGCTTCTGCTTCAGGAACAAGGAGCTGTGCTTAGGAGAAAAGTGGCCATTTGAACTGAACTGAATGTTCAGCTATGTCTCCTGTGGCTGTGTCCACTCAGCCCCACTGTCTGTGTGTCTTTCTGTGTGGTGTGATATATGGCAACAGGACAGAAATGCTGCGTTCTGGGGCATGAAGCGGCTCAGTGGAGGAGGATATAAACCAGATGTGCAAGGTATCCTGTGTGCACTCAGTGTACCTCCTGTGACCTGTCTGGAGATGATACAAATACAATTGTTTTTTGAGACAAAGAAATAGAAATGAGCTGCAAGAGCAGGGAGGGAACAGAACAGACCAGAGCAGTTCAAGGAATAAGGAATTGTTTCAAGCTACTAAGAAAGAAAAAGCAATAAACCACTAATTTCTCTAAAATGCTGTAAAATAAGGAAGCTAAGTGTCTTTGTGTTGGAAAACAAGGAAGCTAAGTGTCTTTCTCTGTGTTTTGATTAAAACCATGAAGATAATTCCCTGCAGGAGCCTCCAGTTTGTTACATAGACTCCTTTGTTAAATTATCTTTATCTCAGGGTGCAGTTATGGTAAAGCTGCCTTGCTGTCACCTAAACTTTGATCCTAATTCTGCACCAGATTATAGTGGAACAAGAGCACTCCTCATGGTGAGTCCTGACAAGCTGATTTTAGAGGATCCATCTGAAAATAAAATCTCACTTTGGGTTAGTCTTTTCCTCCAACAAGGAGCTTACCAGACCCTTGTTTGTCACAAACCTCCATGGCTATCAATATGTATGAGCCTCCACTGTGCCAGGGATAAAACCAGAAAAAATCTAAGAGTTTACACCCAAATTCTGCTGCCCTTATTGAATGGGTGACACAGCCATGCTAACTGCTAGGGCGTGTCACAGACTCTCACCCGTTGCAATCAAAACAATGGCAGAGGATGATCTTGGGGGGAGGGGTGTGGAGTGTGTGGGGGGGTGTGTGTGTGTGGTGATGGTGGTGGCATGTTTAAACTCTTTTGCTGCATGCAACTGGATTCAGAAGCTGTTCAAGGTGGAGTGAGCCTTGAGCAAGCTGGTCTAGTGCAAGTATCCCTGTCCCTGGCAGGGGGGCAGGGCAGAACTGGATGGTTAGGACCCCTTCCAACCCAACCCATTCTATGAATCTAACCAGCAATAATTATCATCACCTCTGTGATAAGACTGAAAAGGAGGCAGAGAAGAGACCTTCTGACTCTCTACAGCTCCTTGAAAGGAGCCAGGAGGGGGTCAGTCTCTTGTCCCAAGTAACAAGTTAAAGGACAAGAAGAATTTGCCTCAAGCTGCACCAGGGGAGGTTTAAGTTAGATATTAAAAGAAACTTCTTCACTGAAAAGGTTCTCAAAGACTGGAACAGGCTACCCAGGGAGGAGGCTGAATCCCCATCCCTGGAGGTGTTTAGAACAGACAGAGCTGTGGTGCCGAGGGACATGGTTTAGCCCCAGACTTGCTAGAGCTGGATAATGATTGGACTTGTTGATCTTAAAAGTCTTTTCCAACTGAAACCATCCTGTGATTCTATGAATTCTTCTCTTGTGGTAGAGTTTGGGAGTGGGAGTTTTGCTTTCTTCTCTTACCTTGGCTGCTGGTGCAGCAGGTCCCAGCAGTGGCCCTTCCCATTCCCACACAGACGGGTGGGGAACGGGTGGGCTGGGAAGGGGAGCTGAGGAATTCTGGTTTGGCACCCCTCACACAGCAAGGCAGCCAGGCAGCAAGGAGGGGAAGGCAGTCAGAGCCAAGCACAATGCTAACATGGATTGCTGCTTTTGGAAAGGAGGAAACCCGGGAGCCACAACTGAAGCCTTGCTCTGCTGTTGGGATAACTCAAGTGTTGTGTCTGTTGCTCCCAAGCCCAACAGAACTAGGACAATATTTCACTGATCTTTGGGCTGTGTCTCAGAACTGAAATCCTCATTGTTTAGATAATTTGGAAAAATTCCTTGTTTTCCTTTGGTTGGCTGCTCTCTGGAAAAGTTTAGGATGGCATGCACGTTGTGGTAAGAAAGGGAAAAAAATGAGAACAAACAAGAAGTGGGAATTAATTTGAGATGCTGGGAGAACTGAGGAAATTACAGAGTGCAGAAGGAGGCGACACAGAGAACTGTGCTTACTGCTGGAGAGATGGGCAGAGGACTCCTGGGACGAGGAGTGCCTGAAAACCCCAAGAGTTCAGTGGCTATTGAGAAGTGGGAAGGTGCTTCTGAGGAAGGATCACAGAATCACAACATTATTTGGGTTGGAAGGGACTATTAAAAGTATTCTAGTCCAACCCCCCTGCAATGAGCAGGGACATCTTCAGCTAGAGCAGGTTGCTCAGGAACATTTGCTCACTGATAGCCACTGTTAAACAATTCACCCTCCAAGAGTAAGCCTTTATGTCAGGTTGCATAAAGACTGGAAAGGGCTGAATCATAGAACTGTTGAGGTTGGAAAAGACCCTTGAGATGCAAGTTACCAAGGAATGTGAGAAGTTCACAACCTGACCTGGATAATTTCATTTGTGAGGGTTGGATGCTGCTAGTTTAATCAGGCCATCACTTGATGCCCCTTTGGGCTGCTACTGAAGAAGTAGTTCTTCCATTCCCTCTTCCCCCAGCTGATCATTTCTGCCTCTGTTACAGCAACAGGAGCATTCATGTGGCTGTATCACCCTAAGAAAGTCATTAAAAAAAAGTGAAAAGCACAGACCTAATGGAGCTGATATTCAGCTGGATCCCTTCTGTGGTCCAACTCATTGCACAGCCATAGAAACACTGGTGCCAGGCAAATGTGGGTGAAAAAAGTGCCTGGGTGCAGGGGAAGAGGGGGGAGAGGAGTGGAACAGCCCCTTTCAGCAGCAGCCAGATTTATGCCAGATTAAAGTGACCGTGAAACCGCAGCCTCTTTGAGGAGCTCCTTAATTTCGTTTCGGGCACGTGAAGAATCAGCTTTTACTGCTGTGGAGTTGAGAGCAGCACAAACAGGCTTCTATCATCTGCTGGACTTGTGATGTGCTCTGTGCTCTGCCAGAACTTCTGGGAGGATCTGTGGCAATTATAAGGAAACCCACCTAGGGACAATGCCATTGCAGTGTGTGTCTGCCGCCGCTTCAGCAGCTCCGTCTGCTATGAAAGCAAAGGAGCTCAAGAGCAGACAAGAACTGATATGTGAAGGCAGAGTAGAAATCTGACTGCATAAATTAAAAGGAGGGGAATGCAATGGATTTTGAATAGCTTCTTTCACATGACAGTGTTCTCCTGGAATCAGCAGGCAGACATTGCAGCAGAAAAGCTTTCCAGTACTCTGAAATAAATATTGGTATTTTCCTTAGCACAGAGGAGTTAAATGAAGTGGCAAATCCAAACATGTATGTGTGTGCACATACATTAGCTGGAGACAGACAGCGTGGGCTGCACGGAAAAGGCCTTGATGTGGAGTATGGATTGACACAGAACATGGACAAAATGCATTGCAAGCTTTCTGCATTATAGAATCACAGAATCATGGAATTATTTGGGTTGGAACAGCTCTCTAAGGTCATTGATTCCAACCACCACCCAACACCACCATGGCCATCAAACCATGGCCCCAAGTGCCATGGCCATACATTTCTTGAACACCTCCAGGGATGGGGACTCCACCACCTCACTGGGCAGCCTGTTCCAATCCCTGACCACTCTTGCAGTAAAGAAATGGTTCCTCATCTTTAACCTAACCCTCCCTGGCACAATTTCAGGCCATTTCTTCTTCTTCTATTACCTGATATTAGGGAGAAGAGACCAACCCCACCTCACTGCAACCTCCTTTCAGGGAGCTGTAGGTCTCCCCTCAGCCTCCTCTTCTCCAGACTAAACCACCCCAGTTCCTCAGCTGCTCCTTGTAACACTTGTTCTCTACACCCTTCACCAGCTCTGCTGCCCTAAGACATCTTTTTTCTGGGCTGAAACTGCAGTTGCATGGAAGTCTGAGCTTCCAACTTGTGATTTCAGCTTCCCTCATCAATTCCCTGCATATCACATGTTGTGGAAAGAGTGAGGAAATCGTGGGCCAACAGCTCCCTGAACCAGCTGAGAGCCTGCAGAGGAAGGTCTGATAGAAGAGCTGAGCTCTATAGCCACTCGATTACAATGTGGGCAAAATCTCTGCAGCAATCCCAGAAGCAGAAGAAATGAGGATGTGCTGGGATCCAAGGACTCCTGCAGAGTGTCCAAGAAGCAGCTCAGTGTCATTTTAGGTCACTGCAACAATGACACCAGGACCGGTAGTGCTAGCAGGAACTGTTTTGCCTGGTCCACAAGAGTTTTAGGACTTTTTAGTGAACTACCACCCAAATGCCTCTATGACCATAGCCATGGCCCAGACTGGTTATGGTCAGTGTGATTTGTTGCCATTTTCCTTTGATAATTTTCCATTTTCTTCAATTTGTTTGCCGTTTTCTTCAATTTCTGATTAGGATTTGTCTAGTTTATCTGCAATTTAAAAGCAATTATTTGTCTGTTCTGCTCCTCTGTTATGACTCCTTGTTTTAATTTTGCAGGTGTTGATTTGATGTTGAGCAACTGGCATTTCAAGCTTCAGTTGTCCTGTGCTAGTGTATTTTCAGTGACAGCTCCCCTCAGGTTTGTTCTTTCACATTTATTGATTTCAGTGTATTTCCTAAAGAGTTCTGAACTGGTCTCCTGTCTCAAACAGCACAGAAAACCTGGCAGAGTTTGGTTTTCTTGTTAAAGCTGATTTAAGGCAGCATGTTTTCACTGGTACCTCTAATGCCCTGTGGGCTCCATGTTTATTATGACATTGGGAAGAGGATATTTCTGCTGCTAGTAAGGTTTGATTAGTTTTTTTTCTCCCAAGCACTGACATGTCTCCTCTGGGAAGCTGTCCTCTCTCAGCTGGCCAGCTCTTCTCTTGTTTGCCTGCTCCAAAGCCTGCTGAGGTTGGTTCCCAGACCTTTGACTCAGATCCACTATCCATGTCTCCTGATCTGCTGTGATACCGGAAATTATTCACCTCTAACTGTCTTACTGCATTTCAGCTGGCCTTGGCGATTGGCCTGCTCTGAGGGTTGCCTTGTCAGGATGCTTATTTACCTTCACCAGAACCCAGGGAGGAGTTCCACACACAGCATTCAAACATGCTTAATAAAATGAATGATTTAAAAGGAAAAAGACAGCACTCTGCTGCAGTTTGGTGTGCCTCTGCCATCAGCGGAG
This sequence comes from Melanerpes formicivorus, assembly GCF_026170545.1. Taxonomy (NCBI): domain Eukaryota; kingdom Metazoa; phylum Chordata; class Aves; order Piciformes; family Picidae; genus Melanerpes; species Melanerpes formicivorus. Next base: position 2,854,416 of record NW_027142373.1, on the reverse strand, counting down.
GCTGCAGCCAGGCATTTCACTCAAAACAAACCATGCAGCCTTCCCAAACACCCTTCCTGAGCAGACCACCAAAGCACTTAGCATCTCTCTTTTGCTCACCAAATATTTTTATGATTTTCCACAAGAAACAGCCAGGCCAAATGCTAATAACCACTGAGAGGATGGGAGTACATCGTGTCTCCAGACACCGTGAAAATAAAATAAATCACTGGAGGAACCAAATTTTACATGGCTTGGCTTGACTTGGCTTTGAAATCCTGCTTGGCTCCAAGGAAATGCTGAACAGAAGTGTGAAGCACAGCGAGGAGCACAAAGCTGATCTTGCCTAGATCCTGGAGCGCTGCTGCTGTTATCAGACCATTGCAAGCTTCAGCAGCAGCCAAGAGGTTTAAAAGCACCAGCCACAGTCTTTAGAAACCCTTCCCCTCTAAGATCAGAATGTCAACGTTAGAGTGGACAGGCGGATCTTGGTCTCTTCTCCCAGGCAGCCTGTACCAGAACAAGAGGACACAATCTCAGGCGGCACCAGGGGAGGTTTAGGCTGGATGTCAGGAAGAAGTTCTATGCAGAAAGAGTGATTGCCCATTGGAATGGGCTGCCCGGGGAGGTGGTGGAGTCACCATCATTGGAAGTGTTCAGGAGGAGACTTGATGGAATGCTTGGTGCCATGGGTTAGTTGTTTTGCTGGGTTGGATTGGTTGATGGGTTGGACGCAATGATCTTGAAGGTCTCTTCCAACCTGGTTTATTCTATTATTCTATTCTATTATTCTATTCTATACTAAAACCTAACATACACCATTGTAACAATGAGGGCAGTCAATCACTGTGGTATCTTATCTGGGGATGAGCACAAGTCCTGTTCCTTGCAGTCTGTCATAGGATCATAGCGTGTTAGGGGTTGGAAGGGACCTTCAAAGATCAAGTCCAACCTGCCTGCCAGAGCAGGATCGTAGTATCTAGCACAGGTTGCACAGGAACACATCCAGATGGGTCTTGAAAGTCTCCAAAGGAGGAGACTCCACAACCTCTCTGGACAGCCTGCACCAGTGCTCTGTGACCCTCAGAATGAAGAAGTTCCTCCTCATGTTGAGGTGGAACCTCCTGTGCTGTAGTTTATATCCATTGCCCCTTGTCCTATCACAAAGTGCAGCTGAGCAGAGCCTGTCCCCTCCCTCCTGACCCCCAGCCCTCAGATATTTATAACATTTATTAAATCCCCTCTCAGGCTTCTCTCCAGACTAAAAAGCCCCAGGGTTCTCAGCCCCTCCTCACAGGGCAGTGCTCCAGTCCCTCAATCATCCTGGTGTTTGCTGGTATCCAGAGAAAAAAGTCACTCTTGCAGAACTTTTTTTGTTTGTTTGTTTGTTAGGACTTGTTCTCTTGATCTGAAAAGCACAGATTTTCCCACCAAGCAAAATGATAATGTTGGAAAGATTTCATTGTACTAGTCCCCACTGTGCTTTATTTTACAAAGTATTGATGGGTTTGTTCTTTTTGCATGGAGGCAAAGCAAACCATGAACTGCAGTTGTACATTATGAAAGATTTATGGAAAATAAAGTTATTTTAAAATCCTCTTCTTTCACCACCACCTCTCCTTTCCCAACATATCTGCCCCTTTTCCACCCTACCCACCCCATTTTCCCCCTTTTCCCCCTCAAACCCAGAGCACCTGGCCTCTATTGGAGTCTCCTCCCACCCCAGGTGTGGCCACTTGGCCCTCCCTGCCCACTCCCCTATTTAATCCCCACCGGGAGAGGCAGAAGCTCCAAGCTGAGCCCATCTGGGCTGGAGGATCCTCCTCTCATTGCTGGTGAGTGCCCATGGTGCACACTGGGTGATGGTGGTGGTGACAACAAAGGCCGGGGGGCCTGGTGGCCCCCCGGCTGTTAGGAACAGGATTCACGACTACTCCAATATCATCCATGCGTGCTGGCTGGGGTTTCTTACTGGAACTGGGCTCCTCTGTGTGGTATCTTGGCTTGCTGATGGTCTTGCTCCTGGCTCTGGGGTGGATGCAAAAATGGTGGTAGTGGAGCAGAAGTTGTTTAAGCAGGGTGGAGGATGGTGTGGAGGGAGCAGGAACTGCTTTGGGAAGATGAAGCAGGGTGGTGGTGGAGCAGCAGATTTTGTTGTTGCTCCTCCTTGTTTCCCTGTACCCTGGGATAGGGCAGCCCAAGGCAGTGTTGGAGTGTCTGCTCCCTGGAGGGATTGAAAAGCCATGGAGATGTGCTGCTGAGGCACAAGGGTTTAGTGGGTACCTGGCAGTGCTTGCCTGGACTGGATGCTCTCAAAGGTCTCTTCAAACCCAAACAACGTCCTCATGGCCAAGCAGGCAAATAGTCTCCTGGGGTGTATGAAGAAGAATGTGGCTAGGAGGTTGAAGGGCTTTCTCTTCCCACTCTCTTCTGGTTTATTGAGGACACATCTGGAGCCCTGGGTCCAGTTCTGGGCTGCCCAGTTCAAGAGATATGGGGAACTACTGGAGAGAGTCCATCTGTCCCACAGGCTACTCTTCATGGGTCCCATCACTGTGGGATCCCACATCAGCACAGGTTACTCAGTGAACACTGAGGGTCCATTTGAGTTAGAGTGTTTCAGTAGCTGACCTTTCTTAAAGGCACAGGCTAAAACTGTCACAATCCTAAACCCCTTGCTGGAAGTGAGCAGAGAGAGCTGAAATCAACCAAAGCCACTGAATTACTCATGAGGCTCCTCCAAGTTTCCAGGGCCGTGGTTGCGCAGTGCCTGTACAGCACGAGATGGAGATGACTTCGCAAGTGTAAAAAGTTCTTCTCAGCATCCCAAGGAAATGCAGCATGTTGACAAAATGATCCCCAAAGTTGTCAGATGAGTCATCTCAGCCTTTTGTTGAAGTCTATCTCTAGTTCTGATGCTTGAAAGACTGCTGTGTGCCAGACTTAACCTTCTTTTTGCATCCACAGAGAAGGAAGGAGGCAGCCATGAGGAGCAGCTCTCTTCAAAGCCAAGAAGGTCCTGGGACCAGAATATTTAATTCTCCCTTTCAAGTTCTGAGATAAATTAATTTTCCACAGCTTGGCATAGGTCTGTGCCATGCTGCAATGTAATGCAGACACCAGAGCCATTTGAAACCCACCTACCTCAGAGTCAGACTGGCAGTAGAAAGGAAGGGTCTGTACAAGCTAATCAGGCCAATTTATCCAGATTTTTAGTAAGGCAAATTATCCCCCTTTGAGGTCAACTGGACTGCTCTGTCCTGCTCAGCTTATTTACAGTTACCCCATGTATCTTTGCTCTTCCCTGTGGTCTCTGGTGACGCAACGTGATAAATTTCTATACAAGGCATTAAAGCTCAGACGGATATTCCAGGCTCCATGGAGAGATCAGTGGATGATGGCCTGGTAGACAGTCCCTCTCTAAACAGCAGGCAGATAAAATCCTGCTCAGAGATAAGCCCTGTAACAGAGATCACTCAGCAATATTGATTACAAACATCTTCCTCTGGGACTGGTTACTTTTGGCCCTCTCTGACTCTCTGTTCTTCTTTGTGAACCTCAGACCTAGCAAGGAGTCAAGTATTGAGACCTTCCTGGTTTGCACTGCTGTCAAGGTTCACACAAACAGCTCTTTGAAAGCAGTGAGATGTTCTGACAGGCGTTTGGTGCTTTTGTGCTTTTTCATCCTAACCAGAATGGCAGCCACTACCAGAGAAGATTCTGCCTGTACTCCCTCCCTACATGGCAGAATAAACTCTTATGGGATCAGAGAATCATTTTTGGTTGGAAAAGACCTCTAAGATGATCAAGTCCAGTCATTGGCCCAATCCCAGTATGGCCACTAAACCAGGTCCCTAAGTGCCATGCCTTGAACACCTCCAGGGATGGTGACTCCACCACTCTCTGGGTAGCCTGTTCCAATCCCTGCATCCATTTCTGTTCCTATACTCTGGATACTCCCTCCCAGCACTTGCAGTCTTCCAACACTTGTCCTTGGCTACCCTCACAACCCTGCATGGCATCAGCTTCTGCCTCTGCTGCAGGGGGCTGAGTCTGGGGACTGTTCCCAGCTGGCACGGTGGCGCTGCCTGAGTGGCACCGTTTCAATCCCACTTTGTGCTTTGCCACCAGCAAGCCAGGCACACACTGAGCTGTTGCCCGTGCACTGCCGCAGTGTCTTCTGAAAGAAAACATGGATTGCTGCCACCAGACAGACACAGAAACTAGTAAGCTATTCCCTGCATTCTTCTATCCCCCTGGGCACCCTGTGTAAGGGAAGCCATTGATGCTTGCCATCAGATAGACACACAGACCAGTAATAAAATCCCCATGATTCACTGCCTTTTTATTCCTTGGGGTGCTTCTGAAGAGGGAGCTACTGATTTCTTACTTATGTTTAAATGATTTGTGAAGGGAGAAGAAAAAAATTTCTATGTTGTAACCCCTGCCTTTAGCCATAGGGGAAACTTTTTCTGGGAGTTCTGTGTTGTGTGATAGCTCCCCTCTAATTCCTTGTCTTTACTTTGCTTGGCTTTTAAGGAGCTGAAGCTTTCCCTAATCTTGTAATTTTAATCAGTGGAAAGCTGTTATCTATCAGGTAAAACTTCAAAGCCCCCCCCAAGGTTTGGCACTCATTTCAGTGTGAGGTTTTCCAGCCTGATGAGCATGATCTTTAATGCCTCACTACACAGTAGCCCCTCCAGTCCATGCCAACACATGATAGTGCCCTAAGCATCCCATACAAGGCAAAGGTGGTGAAGAGAAACAGACATGCCAAGTAGTTTTCCCATTCACATAGAAAATCAGGCAGAAAACAAGTTCTCCAGATCTGTGGCCCACTGCCCTGGTCAGTGGATGTGCTGCATCTCAGCCCTTGCCTAGCCACTGGGCAGAGCAAGCTCCAGCATGAGTGCAGAATCATCATAGTGGAGAACAGTCAGGACCTCCTTAGCTTACATCTCTGTGCTAGGGGAGGCCACAATGGTCCTCCTTTTTCTTTGGAAGCAGGAGGACTTGCATCTTCTGCTGTTAGCCAGGGATGGGTTTGGACACCATGGAAATAGGCACAGGACATAAGTCTCCCCATTCAGCCAGCAAAGGGAATCCTATCCCTAAGACAGCCTGGAGCCACACATTGCCTAATGCTCTAGAAAGCACAACACTCCCTGGAACTCCCACGGCAGGGCCTTCACCACAGGGCATGTTTTGGTGTGTGCTGTGAGCATGGCCCTTCCTGGCCATTTCCTTTCCATGTTAGTCACATTTCTCCTGCTCCACTTTCTGCCTCCAGAAGCCTAGCATCAGCACCGTGTTTGGTCAGGGCAGAAAGCAAGCATAGCACTTTCTGTACCAACTATCCACAGCTCAAAACCACCTAATAATATGTCTCAGTTCTTCCTGACTTGGTAGTGTCTGCGTTGGAGAGGCCAAGGTTTGGAGGAGAAGAAATTGGCCAGGACAGAAGTGCATTGGCAGAGCTCTGTGGAGGCACTCACGCAAATCCTGCCCACACTACCTCTGGATCCATCCAGGGCTTTCATGATCACTGCATCTGCCAGTCTTTTTTATTTTTAAGCAAACAACCAATGAAGGGAGAGGGGGGAAAAAAGAATAAAAAAGTGCTTGGCCTGAGGCTTGTTGCTGCTCAAGGACTTCCCACATTGTGCTAAGTGAAAGCAAGGCAGGAAGTGTACTCTTATGGAGTCCAATTCACACCCAAGGTCTTGGCCTCAGCAATATCTCTTCTTCCAGGGAAGCTCAAACATTTAGATGTGGCTGGTGAGCTCCTAAAGTTGGCTGGGCCAAACGAGAAGAGTTTAGGGCTGAGCTGGCCCAGAGGTAGGCTGACTCAGTTCATTTCTTCAATGAAGGGTTGCAGAGAAAGGCAAAGCTGGGAAATAAAGCTGCTGCTCATGTAGGGAAGTCCTTCTGAACATTGGCAGTAGTGTGGAAGCTCACAGTCCAGCACGGGGAATGCCTTTGTCCAGATCTGCACTTGTGGATCTCGCATTCCACTTACTGACATCCCCTGCTGCCACTGCCTCTGCAGAGGGGAGCAGCAGCCTGAGATGGGCATCTGCAATATAAGTTGCAAGCAGGAAGCTTACAGGAACACCATGATTATTCTTCCTGCATCTCTCCCCTGCCTGCACATGCAACAAACATCCAGCCTCTACTTCTGCCAGTTTCTTTTCCCAACCTTTAAATCCTCTTTATTTGATTGAATTAAACAAGTGACTGATTTATGAGCCTCCTGTATCATCCTAGCCTTTCTCTGTTGTCTAGAAGGCAGCATTTTGTTGTTCATCCTCTGCCTTGAGAGGAAAACCTGAATCTTCATCCACTTTCTCTGCACGCAGCAAGAGAGGACCTAAGCCATAGAAGCAGCCCAAATCATTTGCATATTAGGTTCCTTGGTGAAGGGGAGGATATAATCTTCAACATCAAATAGCAGAAATTTCTTGCCTGACAAAATGCTGCTCATCCTTGGGCATCACTGTCAACTGCTTACCATCATTCAGCCTCAGTGGGAACAGATTTATCTTCACAAGGCATCATCAGTTTTTCTTTCTGGGAACTGGACATTACAATAAGCAGTCTCCTGAAGATGACCTCTTGTGTGCAAAATATTAAGGTAAAGGTTTAGAATCCTCCAAGAGACACAGAGAGTGCCTGAAGCAGAGGTACAGATTCTGGAAGGAGCAGCTCAACACCTCATTAACTGAGCTTCGTGCCGCTGAGTCGGAGTGACTGCATATTTCCAACACAATTGAAGCTGTGCTGCTCTGAATTAATGTTATTTTTAATAAAAGGAGGCGTTAAGTTGCCTTCTTTGGTGAGCATCATGGAATGTTTCTAACTTCCCTACCAGACACGGCTGCGTTTGAGTGATCTTTGGGAGGCACTTGGAGAAGAAATGTGCTATATAAAATCAGAGAGGACGCCAAACCTCGGTGTTGGATTAATGTGTCTGTGCGAGTTGAGGATGAAAAGCCACCTTCCAGTTGATGGCAAGGTGTCAAGTTCCATGTTAGTGTAAACTGATGCAGACAGTTAATTATAAAAAAGTGGCTCCAGTTGCACTGACAAAGGATCTGACCCTGGTCCATATGCCTGAAACGGAGCGAGCAAAACCTTGGGGCTGGACATGCCAGAAGTTTGTATTAAAACTGTCACCTAGATCCTAAGCTTTGCTTTGGGGGGCTTTTATCAAGGCATTTCCCCCCTCCCCCCCCAGCACCTGAAGGGGGCCCACAAGAAAGCTGGGAAAGAACTTTTTATAAGAATTTGTAGTGATAAGGTGAGAAGCAATAGATTTAAGCTTGAGAAGGGGAGATTTGGACTGGAGATTAGGCAGAAATTCTTTACAGTGAGGGTGGGGAGACACTGGAACAGATTGCCCAGGGAGGTTGTGGATGTTCCCTCTCCGGAGGTGTTCATGGCCAGGTTGCTTTGAGCAACCTGGGCTGGTGGGAGGTGTCCCTGCCCATGGCATGGGGGTTGGAACTGAGTGATCTTGAGGATCCCTTCTAACCTAAACCATTCTATGAAACCATGATAAATTGTTAAATTTGCAGCAAATGTTAGCAATGAAATCACAAATCAGCAGCAAGATCTTTTATAAATGACAGAATTAATAGTATTGGATTTTTTTCATGCACTTTGTATGTTCACCTGAATTGCAGAGCAAGCACATAGGGCAGCTCGAAGTAAGAATCAGTTTCTGTTGAAAACTGTGTCCTCTCAGACTGGATAAATCTCTGTTGTCACTTGGTAAATGGTACTTTGTGAAAACTCACCCTCTGCTAGTGCCTGAAATGAGGAGGCTGCAGTCCAGTCCAACAGCATCCATTCTCCTTTGACCAGGACAGAACTGATCAGTGCAGCAGCAGCACCTCAAGCCAGATCCCCACTGCTCCAGAGGACACAGAAAAGCAGACTCCAGCAAACAGATCTGCAGGGCCATTTTCAAAGCGGTTTCAGTGTCTCACTGGGAGACACTTGCTGGCTAAATTAGCAGAATTCAGAGCATACATTAGGTCTGTGACTCCAGTTAATGAGGCCTTTGTTTGATTAGGTGAATTGGTAAGGAGGATCATTTTCTAATACATCTTTGGGAGCAGAGTGAAATACCCACCCCTGAAGACAGCCATAGGCTATCCATTATTTTTATATTACCCATGTAAGCTGCTCCTTACAAATAATGAAGGCTCATAACGAAGCTTTGCTCAGAAGAATAAATGACTAACCAGATTTTATCAGCACACAAGCTAAATTCAATGATTTATGAAGAAATCTTGGTCCAGTCTAATGGAATTTTCCCAAAATAAATTCATGTAAACAACTTGCCACAAAGAGGCAGTCAGTGCTGCTTGGTATGTGTAAACAGCTTTAACAGTTGAGAATATAATCTCCTTGACTGCTGGGCAGTCTGGGGAGATTCGTGCAGAGTCTCCCTGCAGAAAACCACCTTTGGCTTTGCTCCTCCTGACATCATAATGCCACCCATTTCATTAGCTTTTAGCAAATGTTGCTATCATCACAGATGGGGAGAATCAGTTTGCCTCTGAAGCCAGCATGTGAAATTTACAGCCCTCATCCAAATCTCAGGATAAGAGTCACAGGTAGGAGTAGCAGGAAGAGGAAAGACAGGCAGAAATGAAGGGGAAAATATCACAGCTCCTGAATAAAAGTGTCCCAGTGTATTCCGTTTCCAGCGGGGGATTACCGAACCCTTTTTATGTGTTCCTAGAATCAAGCTGAAAGCACAAAGTGTGGCATGAACGTGTTGCAGTCATTCTTAACATGTTTCCAGGGGAACTCCTATTTACATGGTCCCTGACTGCAAAGTGAAGTCAAATATTGAATAAATTATCTCCCTGCTGTTAATTAGGGCCTGTGATGAGATAACACTGAGAGCAGTGTGTGTAAACTGTGCCAGTGGCTCAAACCCATTTGGGCTGGTTCCCAAACAGCCCCAAGCCCGGTTCTGAACCAAACCAGGTCATTTTCACTTTGCACCATTACCAGAAGTATTTCCTTCTCTGTCCTAATTCACCCACAAAAGCAACACATCAGTCAGCAGCAGTTCCACTAGAGAAAGGGTGATTGGGCAGGCTGGCTGAGGACCAAGCCTGCAAAGACAGTTAGCTTTTTCTAATGACTATTCATAACTACAGCATCATTAGCAGCTTTGTGGCCATGATAGTTCCAGTACAGCATGTCCTGCTGCTTGGAGGGAGAAGAAATCCTGCTCTATACACACAGATTTTGCAGGCACTAATAAGGACCTTTTTTTAGATTTGCAGAACTTTCAAGGCTTTTCACAGCTAATATTTCTGCATTACCCTGATTTCCCACTCTGTCTGCTAGACAGATGAAGACTGATGTGTTTCAAAAGGGACTAGTGAGTTTGCATGCCTCTTCTGGGTTGCCTGACTTGAGCCAGCCCTGAGAGCAGCCTGATAGTTTTGAGGATTTCCAAAAATCAGTTCCTTTGAGGCATCTCAGCATAACACCTCATCAGTCTCCCCTCAGCTCGAGCCAGTGACAAAAAGAAAAGAAAAGAAAAACAATCCCCAAACACTCCTTGCTCCTGAAGTCACTGCTGAAGCTGGGCAGGGTGCTTGCTTGGAGATGTGAGAATGAATTTGCAACCGTAGCTGAGTGCAGCCTGGAGCTGGTCGGAGTGGTCCCTGTGACTTTTATCATGCAGAGAGATCAGTCTTTACTTCCACTGCCTCAGACAGCTGTCTGATCAGCTGTCACCTCACTTGGGAGCTCTTTGGAGCTACACTTTCTCGACCGTCACATTCTTTTTTCAGTTTTTAGGGTGATTTGGTTAAAACAAAAGGAAGTGTCTTCAGCCAGTTGAGTTAAAGGATATTATCCATCTGTGGCTTTTACATTAGAATGGTTTCATTTTTAAATAAGAACAGGAGAGTTTAATTCAATCATTGGCACCAAAATAATACCACTATCAGATAATGGAGACTTCCTAGGAAAGATATACCTGATGTCAGACAGCCTCCTAAGCAGGCTGGCAGCCAGGTCTAATGGAAAAACAGTCTGTGAAGAATTCCCAGCATATTATATTCCCAGGCTTTTTAGAAGCTATTTTCTGGCTAATCAAACCCCAGAAGCTATGTCTTCAACAGATATAGAATAACATCCTTGCTGAAACACAACAGCTCCAGATCTGGATGAATTTAAGATGTTTAGCTACACTTGAACTCAACCCTTTCTCTGCCCACCCAGCTTCAATCAGGTGTGACAGCACAGGGCAGCGGGAACCAAAAGGGACATCAGGCCAGGTCAGAACAGGGTGATTCAGAGTGGGTCTGGCACAAACAAAGCATCAGAAAGGTCACACCTCTGAGAATGGGTTTAAAGCATTCTTTGCAAACATGGATTGATCCACACAAAAAAGAGGATGAAGCACAAAATGTGAGCGGTGTTTATGCAGCATCTGGGCTGTACACAACTAACTATGATGGATTTGAACTCCCCTTCTTAGAAAGCTCTTCAGAGAATCATAGAATGGTTTGTGTTGGAGGGGACCTTCAAGATCATCCAGTTCCAACCCCCTGCCGTGGGCAGGGACGCCTCCCACCAGCCCAGGTTGCTCAAAGACTCATCCAGCCTGGCCTTGAACATCTCCATGGAGGAGGCATCCACAACCTCCCTTGGCAACCTGTTCCTGTGTCTCCTCACCCTTGCTGTAAAGAAGTTCTTCCTAATCTCCAGTCTCAATCTCCCCTCTTCCAGCTCAAAGCCATTGCCTTTGTCCTGTCATTACAAACCCTTGTCAAAAGTCTCTTCCCAGCTTTCTTGTAAGTCCCCTCTCAGGTACTGGAAGGGGCTTTTTATAAAGAGATTCTTGTCCTAGTCTCTTTATAAAACATTATCTGAAGTCATATACTGGAGGCAGGTATGCTGTTGAGAGCTGCTGGTGATGTGCAGCATCTTAGTTCACCAATACAACTATTTCAGGCTACTGGACTGCATGCCAACCTGAAAATACTCCTGGAAGATGGCATTTATAACCAGCTTTATGCAGAGGGTGTACACTGAAACATCATCTCTCTCCCAATCGTGTGGGATGCTGCTTCCACAAAGAACAGATCATTACCACACTGGGCAGCACTTTGGTCAGTGCATGGCAAAGGAAAGCAGGAGCTATCTGTGCTCTCCCTCCTGCTTTCACTCACTCTGTCAGTCCAGACAAATTGTTTAATCTCCTTACAGCTTATTCTGGCAATCTGTAAAATTGTTCTTCTGAAGCTCAGTTGCCATTTGTGAAGCATGCAAGAGCTTCAAATGAAGGGTGCCATGGGATTATGAAGTATTGCTGCCTGCTCCTTTGAAACTTTGGGGCTTTTCATTAACCATCAGGAGGGTCCAATTCTCCTCTTAATTCTTTCACAAGTCTCCAAAATAATTATATTGTTGTAATAAGAACGGATGCAGGCTGAGGCTTCCTGCTTTCAGAATTGACTTAAAGACCTTTCAATTATGAGGGTGGTTCAGTTTGAAGCTGAACTGGCCAGCATGTTTCCCAGCTGGTTATTCATGGAATGATTTAGGTTGGAAGGGATCTTAAAGATCATCTAGTTCCACACACCCACCCCATGGCCCTGACCAGATTTTTGCTCCACTGTTTTTCATCCACCATTAGATTTCTGGGGCACTTCACCTTCCTACAGTGCATGGCAGGTTTTGACCTAGTCCAGGCTCATACCACTTGCAAATCCAGGTAATGTCTCACTTCTAGAAATCATCAGGAGCAGGGGATGCAATTTCCAGCTGAAGTGTAAAGTTAAAATTTGGTAGAGCTTGTGGTAGAAAGGTTTGAAGTGCAGCTCCAATCATCATCTGTGAATTGGATCCTTGCAGCCTACATCTCATGGTGGTAGAGAACTTCATGATCATAGAATCATGGAATCAGAGGGGTTGGAAGGGGCCTCCAGAGATCAAGACAGGATCACCTAGGGCAGGTTGCAAAGGAACACATCCAGGCAGGTCTTGAAAGTCTCTAGAGAAGGAGACTCCACATGATGCTGTGACTTGTGTATTTTCTGTAGAACTACCACCCAGATGTGTCTGGCATTTAGGCCCCTAGCCCCCTAAAATCTACTGACAGCTCCAGCATAAGCACTTAGTGCCATCTTCACATTCCACACTGCAGTCAGCTTGAGAGCACAGTCTTTGCCCATTGACATCCCCTGCCACACTGCATGAATAGTTTTCACAGTGAAACATCTTCTCTCTAGACTCCAATACCTTTATTCTTGCCCCCTCCAATCCAGTTTAGCCTGCAGCTGTTCACAAACTAATGACCAGAACACTTCATACAGCACTATTTTGGAGCAATCCTCCCATTTCTGTCTCCTCAGGGCCATGCTTGCAGCCCTCTCCTGTACCAGGAGTGCCAGGCTGCTGAGCAGGCTGCAGAATCACACCCTTTGGGTGTTAGCTTTGGAATAAGCTGACAGCTTTGCACAGATCACTGCTTGATGTGTTAACCTGATTATGTTTGACATCTGAGGTCAGTAAGATCACTGGACATGTCCCATTGCTGATCTTCTGAGGAGTCTCAGAGTTGTCTCCCTGACAACTGGTTGTTAAACTGCTGACCAGAGATGCCATAATCAGATAGGAACGACATATCTTCCCTCAGATGTGGGTCATGGGGCTGCTCCTTTGTGTACTTGCTCCTTACATGCTCACATGAAGTGTCTTGTTTGTCCAGTTGTTGGGATGGCACCAAAACCTATTAGTAGCTATAAATTCATCAACACTGAGTCTCTAAGCTAGAGAAACATGGAATGGTAGGGACTGGAAGGGACCTCTGAGAAGATCAAACACAGGGAGTTGGATACACATGGCACTGAAAGGGTGGGAAAAGAGTCTAAATAGGGATATCAGTAGGAAATGGCATAAGCAGCTTTTAATGTGTCCTTCTCTGGCGCTCCTGGAGGTGTCCAAGAAACATGAGGCCATGGCACTCTGGGACATGGTTTAGTGGCCGCAGTGGTGTTGGTTTGATGGTTGGACTGGATGAGCTTCGAGATCTTTTCCAGCTGAAAGAATTCTACGAGTCTGTGAGCAACACAGAAGACTGTGCTGGTGCTCCTCAGAGCACAGTCCGGCCCTACCCATCTAGACATGTCAAACAGGGATAAGCCAGAGAATTGTCACGTCCTAAGAAGCCACCAGGGCCGCGGGAAAGCCCTGTGCGGGTGAGTCCTGTTGGCCACGGAGTGTCGCTGTTAGCCCAGAGTTTGGAGCTGGTCACTGCCCTGCTCCTGCATGAGGCAGATAAGAGCACAAACCCACTGTCCCTTTAAACAGGGCAAAAAAAGAGATTATCTAGTAGCATCTCTTTCTCTCTCCTTTAAAATGCTCAACTTTCTCTCCTCTGTCCTCCCCTCCTCTTTTCTCCTGGGAACCAGGATTCCTAAGCTCTGCTTGGAACCGAGGTTCAGATTTTTTGGCAGCGCAGAGGGACTCAAATGAGAGCTAAATTAAACCTTTTCAAAACTTCCCCAGCCAGGCGGGTAGCAGACAAGAGGCACATTCCAGGACCGTGTGGGAGATCTGAGGGCTGAGGCAGACAGCAAAGGCAAGGGTGATGCTTTCAGCTCTTGCAGAGGTGCCAACCCGTCTGCGCCAGCCCGGCTGCAGCCCGCACAAGGGTCAGTGCTACTGTCCCCACAAACAGAAAAATCTCTCCCAGATATTTTCCTGCCAGGCTAAACATTTGTTGTCGATTCCGAAAAGGACAGAGAGCATAGCAGTGGAGCAGCACACTGGGGTGATGGTGTGGATTCACAGAAGGTGAGTGCAGAGGACAGCAAGAGGAGGCAGGAGCATGCTCTGCTGAGGCTGTGTTTGTTTGAGGATGAACAGGATGCCACACAGAACCACCCAGCAGAATTAGGCACCTCTTATCCTACTCTGATTTTATCTTTGGGTTTGCTCCAGAATGTACAGAAGGCAATGGAAAGGTTCCCTCTTGGCTTTGCAGCCAATGGCACTCACTTGCCATTTCTTTTCTTGCCTTCCTTGAGTAGCTTTGAAGTGGGGGTGAGAAGCAAGTCCAACAACAGGGGTGGGGAGGGAAATAGTGCAAGGTTCTGCTTCTAGCACTGCCCTGACCTTCTGCTGGGAATGCTTGGAGAACTTCAGCTCTGGGCAATTGTACATTTTTGTCACAATTTCATAACAGTAGGACATTTCTTTGGAAAAACTCAAAGGCACTGATTGCTCTAAGCTTCTAACCAAGATTTTTTCCTAAGATAAGGGAAATGGATTTGTTTCAACCATTCCCCCTTCCCCCAACACCCCCCCACCCCCGCCTTTCATTTTATACAAACTGTTTCACTGAAATGTTTTTGAGTAGAGAAACAGAGACATTTAGTGCAAGTAGGATCTGGTTTCATCATGCACGGGGCACAGCCACATAACACTGCCTGCCACTGAGGTCTGTCTGGGTGTCCCAAAGGAGCTGTCCTATGTTGTTTTCATTTCCCAAGTCTTTTTTGCTGTGAACATCTAGGGAAAATCACCATTACTGCTCTCTAAAACCTGCTGGATGAGCATCTGACTGAAAGAGGCAGAGGGTCTGGACTGGACTCTTTAGGTCTATGATTCTATGGCAACACCACAATCTCTGCAAAACTCTATGGTTTGTTCCCAGAACCATAAATCTCACCTGGCATCACTGGAAACTCAGTGTTGGAAAGCTTGGTTTAATTTCAGATTTATTGCAGTAATCAAAACTGAACAAGATCAGCCTAAGACCAGCCTCCTACCTGAACCTGTGACTGGTGGAGTAAAAGTTGTTTGCATTTTCTGGTACTTAAGAATTCCTGCTGGATCAGAAATGTCACAATCATTTTATGTCTTGGCTTTTGGTAGAACTGGAGTCAGAGCTGTCGCCCCAGACAAACAAAATAAACTCCTGGGTCTTAGTCTGCTGGCTGCTGATGAAGGCATAGTGGAGTACACTAATTTTCCTTGAATTATCTAATGTCCTCATGTACATGAAGAATTGCAGTGTCAGGCAGACTGGGCCATCCCTTCTGTGAGCATTAATTTCTGCTCTATGATTCAGTGTTTTCCTTGATGGTCCCTACTGAAGTCAGGGAGAGTAAAAATATGTTTTAATTTAATGACTGACCTCCAGCCCCACAGAAAGATTGTTCTTCATGAGTAAGGGCTAAGATTCTGTTGGCTAGCGGGCCCTTAGATGAATAAAAATGACTCTATTTATTTTATTGCTCTGCAACTGACCTCACAGCCACATCCACTTGCCATCACTGAAACATTTCCCACAGGGATGCCCACACACTGAAGAGATGCTGGATCCCTAACCAGTAGGTCCAAACTACTGGGCACCAGAACACTGGCTAGTCAAAACTGATATATCCCTAATTCAAGAGAGACAGGATTCTGCTGGAGAGAATCCAGTGGATAGCTATGAGGATGATGAAGGGACCTAAACATCTCTTTTGTGGAGAAAGGCTGAGAGCCCTGGGGCAGTTTAGTCTGGAGAGGAGAAAGCTGTGAGGGGATCTGATCAATGTCTATAAATATCTGATCAGTGTCAAGATGAAGGTGCTAGGCTCTTTTTGGTGGTGCCCAGTGATAGGAGAAGAAAGGAAGGAGCTGGAACACACTAAGTTCCCCCTCACCACGAGGAGACGCTTCTTTATGGTGAGGGTGACAGAGCCCTGGAGCAGGCTGCCCAGAGAGATTGTGGAATCTCCTTCTCTGGATACTTTCACAGCCGACCTGGCTGCATTCTTGTGCAGCCTGCCCTGGGTGATCCTGCCCTCGATGATCTCTGGAGGACCCTTCCAACCCCTAACATTCTGTGATTCTGTGATATCAATGTTTTGTCTTAAAGCCACCTAAAATTTAAATCACATTTTAAAACCTAGATGTTTGAGTTTGTCTGTGTTTAAAGCAGACAATGGAACCATTGGCTGTAAAACCTAAAGAGTTTATCCCTTGCCTTGGAAAAGCATTGGCCAATCTTAGCCAGATAAGAATCTCATTATATACCTTTAAAGTGACATTTAGAAGCCTCAGTGCTGTTCATATTTGATCCCAGATCTTAGAGCTGGCATCTGTTTCTCCTTTTAGTTAAGGAACTGTAAGACTATTTACATATTCTTAGGAGTATATCTCCAATTAGATCTTTTTCAGAACTGCACTCTCAACATTTCATATTAAGTTTCTTGGCAGACAACTATCTTTTTCTTGAGGAGATTTATTTATTCAGTTGGATACTTTTTTTCATCCTTTGCCTGGGCAACTTGGAGTCTTCAGCCTCACCATCCTATAATTAGAAAAATGACTCTACTTAGCAGTTTCAGAGCTCTGCTCCAGAATGTCATCTTTCCAGTTCATTTATTTATCCACCTTTTCACTGATGTGGCTTCACCTTGTAATTGCCTTTTTAACCCAACCTACAGCAGCTGAGTGGAGTCAATTTAATCAGGCATTTTGAAACTGGCGCTGTCTAAGACCAACATCCAAATCAAGAAATAACTCACTGAATGACAACAAAATATTTTAACACTTCTCACTCAATGATGAGAGGTGGGTGAGGAAGACAAGAGAAGCCCAGGGAGAGCACAGACCTGCTGAGGACAGTCCTTTTGTAAACAATTCCTTCTTTCCAAAGCATAAGGAACTGTTCCTCCCCCAGACTGCAGGGAGAATTCCTATTGCCTCATTTGCCTTATCAAGTTTAGATATATTTTCTATTTAGTTGTCAGATACTGAAGTTGTCTGCCCAGGTGTCTCAGCACACACAAAATAACCAGACATCAGCTCCCCAGCATTCTCCTGGCCCCCTCTGTGGGGCAAATGAACAGAAGCAGTCTCACTTTCTCCAGAGAGTTGACAAATGGGTGTCTTCTGCTACATGCCTGGAAAGTCACCAAATCTAGGCTCCTTTGGACAAGGGTAGGAAGCAGACTCCAGAATATTTCAGACTCCTCATAAAGATCCTCTGTCAGCACCCTCTGAGTAATGGAGCAGGGTGAGTTCCTCCCCCCCAGCCCTGCTGTTGACATCAGCGCAAGCAAGACTCACTGGATCCGTCCTCAGTGGCACCACTGTGAATCTCAGTGACCTCTGAGCTATTCTTCTCCTTGACACTGGAATCCAATTTACCAGAAATAGATATTCAGCTTAGTAGCTAAGTATCAGACCAGTAAATAGAAGCAGGCTTTGGCCTGTTAGATCTCAGTTGTGTTTCCTTACTTGTTATAGCAAAATGTTAAATCCAAGCCTGGTATGAGTAAAACTTTACTGGAATCCAGTCCAGTTACCTAAACAGCACCCAAGTAACACTACCTGCACTTTCTTAGAGAGAAATAAGTGTGCTGCAAGATTTTTCAGAAGTATTTTGTGGAACCAGGTTGAAGTGAGGCATCCTACACAGCTGCACCTCCAGACAGAGCCATCCCTGCTACAGACAAACCCTTCCAAGCCCCCCAGCAGAGCAATGAAGAGTTGGCTGCATCACCTATCTCAGCTGAACCCCTCATCTACCTTTGACTCTTGCTCTCAGTTAGTCTCTATAGGAACCTCTCTACTCACAGTACAGTAAATGCAACATTTTAGTCCTAAAGCTGGACAAAGTGGCTACTTCCAGCCGTTCCCCAGCTCCTACTTCATGGGAGTAAGGCAATGTTTGTGGTAATTAGGGACAATCCAGACCCACAAAAGTTGACTTAAAGCAAGTCCCTTGTCTGTAAAAATGAGATTAAGACTCTATAACTAAAATATTCACTTACTCAAGTTTATGATTTGTTTTAAATTATCTGACCCATAGAAGGAAACTCTTGTGATAAAGCACATGGATGGACCACCTGGAAGCAGAAGGCTTGGAAACCCAGAATTGTGAGGCCTTGAGGAGCTGAGTCTAGTTGAGAGGTATCCTGCCCATGGCAGAGAGGTTGGTGCAGGTGGTCTCTGAGGTCCCTTCCAACCTGAGCCATTCTATGATTCTATGATCAGTACTTTCATTCCTCTTCCTCACATCATGTCATCCCAGCCTAACTACTCTGCTGATTCCAGGGCAATTCCCTCTGTGTTCAGAGCCAGATGAGACTCAGGTCTCCAGTGTAAGGATGGAGGCTGTAATTCCATCCAGGGGACAGGGTGTGGTTTGCAGACACCGATAGACCATGGCACATCCCCTCCTGTGGTTCCTGATGTCATTGGAATGACTCAATAGAATTACAGCTTTCTGTCCATCTGGGTGTATATTATTCTACTAAAATGAGAGCTTTAGAAATAGGAGCTTCTTATTTTTAATAACTTCAGTTATCTAATTCTTTTCTCATGTTAGGGCTTTGATAAACATTTCTCATGCTAAATTTTAGTCCAGATCCATCCTTGCCGGTTTTGGGCTCAGAACTGATATATTGGAATAATCCTCTTCGTTTTAAGTCCCACAGACACTGTGCTGTTCACATGATGTCATTCTGTGTCTATTCCTTCATTTACTACTGGTGAGTCATTATTATCGGAGCTAATAGAAAGAGGATTATCTCTTTATTAAATCAAAGGCATGGCATTTTGGTGATGGTGGTTTGCCTCCTTGATTTTTAACCCTTTCTATGACATGAGTCAGGATTTTTCAGATTGAAAGTCACCCATGAGGGGAAGATACCTGGTGCTAGAAGCTTGTCACAAAGTGGTTAGAGAAATTATGATTTAACAAATTAGTTAAGACTTAGAGGAATTAAGAGTTGAACTCAATTTCCAGAAAAACCAAACCCAAAAAACCCCACAAACCAAAATGTTCCAGGGGAGGCAAATTTTTCAGAGATAGTATTGCATATGAATATTGTGTTCAGTTTTGGGTCCCTCACTCCAAGAAGAATATTGAGGTGCTGGAGCAGGTCCAGAGAAGGGCAACAAAGTAAGAGTCTGGAGAACAGAGCTGGTAAGGAGCAGCTGAGGGAACTGGGGATGTTCAGCCTGAGAAAAGGAGGCTGAGGGGAGATCTTCTGGCTCTCTACAATTCCCTGAAACAAGGTTGGAGTGATGTGGGGGAAGATCTCTTCTCCCAAGGAACAAGAGATAGAGTGAGAGGAAATGGCCTCAAGTTGCACGACGGGAGGTTTAGGTTGGATTTGAAGAGAAACTGAAAGGGTTCTCAAAGACTGGCCCTGGCTGTCCAGGGCAGAATCCCCATCCCTGGAGGTGTTTAAAAGGGGTAAAGATGTGGTGCTGAGGGCCATGGTTTATCACCAGACTTGGTAGAGTTAGAGAATGATTGGACTCAATGATTTTAAAGGATTCTTGCAACCAAAACCATTCTATGAATTCCTCACCTGAGATCATACAGGACTATGACAGAGCAAGTCAGCTTGGAGCCAAAGCAGAATCTCAGAGCCGGGACCTTAATTTTTCCTTTTAATTCATGAAATAAAGTTTATCTCTAGCACAAAGACAGTGCTGTGATTACAAAATATTGCCTGGACAGGAGCAGTGCTGGTAATAAGGCACTAATCAGTTCAAAGATCAGGATTGTGAGAAAAGCCCGACAGGAAACAGGGCTGCCTTTCTGTGAAAGAAGAAGAAATGTGACTTGAGTTTAGAAAAGCAAATATTTATCACAATAATCTTTTCCAGGGCATAGCTCTCGTGCAACAGAAGCTTTTTCAGAAGGCTGCAGTCTTATGAAGAACTAAAAAGATCAACCAGCAAAATTAACAACGCCTGCACTTAATACAGGAACCACTCAGAAAGCAGAATATCTTTCTAATAGGAAATTGTAGTGTTTCGAATGTCTTCATTCTAAATGGAAATATCAACATTTCTCCACTAATCAAGGCTCCTAAGACCTCCCAAAATCCAGAATTATCTGAAGAGTTTATTGCCATCACACAGAAACAACCAAATCTACAACTGCATTTGTGCTTTTAAATACCTCTTTTGTCAACCTCAGTGTAAAAATGCAACTCTAAACACCGACTAAAATTCAGACTTGAGCTTCATCAAATCCTTTTCAAAGCCAAGATGCTTCTTTTTAACTTTCCTGTGGAAAGAGAACTTGCTAGAATTGATACCCTCCCTGGAGAAACATTTTCATTTTAGTGAAACTGCATTTATCATCAGCAAACCGCTCCGGCAAGAGACTTTCAAAGAGCTCCATTTAATTTAAACAGTGATCATTGCTGTGATAGAAACAAAAGCTGTCCGTCTGCACCACTGCGAGAAGAATGAGTCCAGAAAGCAGCTCCTGGAGCTGTGATATCTCTTTACAGTAATCTTCAAGTCTCCATGAGTGGCTGGTAAGAAAGGCATTAAGCAGCCTGCCATCAATCGTGGCTTTCTCTGTTCTGAAGCAAGAGATGCCAAGTCAGCCAGCACCTTAGAGGAAACAGCAGCTGCGGGTAGAATGTACAAGCCTGAATGAAATCTTCCTGGCACGTTTCCTTCTCTTATCTGCCCTGTCACCCGTTATCAGACAGTGGATTATAATAAAGAACACAAGGTTGAAACAGAATTATCCGTGGACGTGTTTGAGGACTCACAAATCTGCTAATGTTACTAACAAGCTGAGTTACCCGTTGCAGAACACATCAGCACTCCAGACGAAGGCTTAACTGTTAATGAAACCTAAATCTCAGCTCCAGAGATAAATTTCAAGCGTCTTGTGGCTTAAACCTGGGAGCCAATACATCATGGAAACTTTGTAGAATTATCTAAGGAGCAAGCAGTGCTGGGAAGCCGCCACAATTAAATCTTAGCTGATTTCACATCTGAGGGATCTGAGCAGCGAGATGTTGTCATTGAAATTATGACTGATGTTTTTGTTATGGCTTGTCAAAATCCACCACAAAAATACTGCAGTCATGGTATCAGAACCAGGGTATTAATGCCTTTAGCAGGAAGGAATGAGATTCTAGATTCCTAACAGTAACCAATGTCAGTCTGGCACCAAGAAAGTCAACAGTTTTAAAGATACAGGTCCTCAAATATGATGGCACTTAAATCCAGCTCACAGGTCTCCTTTATGGCTATGGAAAGGCCTTTCCCCTTCAATAGATCTTACCTCTCACAATCAGATTGCTGTGTTCTGCTATTACATTCTTCACTGTTGGGAAAGAGATTCTGATTTTGGAAGAAGAATGTCCTTTTCCTTCAGAGATACAGCATTTTCAGAGGGGCATAAGCTAAGAGAGTGTGTATGTGTGTGGAAAGAAGTCATTCTTATGCAAAAATAATTATCCAGATCTAAACCAGGATAACTACAGTGGTATAGACAAGCTTCAAGACAATCACACACAAGCTTTATGAGACACCTTGGGCCCAAGCCACAAAATAACTTAAAGATTTTGTTCCAGATCTTGGACTTGGTACTGCTGGAAAGGACAGTTTGGTACTTTTGTTGTAGTGGTGACTGAGGAAGCACATTACAGACAGAGCCATCAGCAACAAATTCTCTGTCCTTCAGCACTGTGTACAACAGGGACACTTCATGGGGATAATATACATGATACAGGCAACCACTTAGCAGAAAAGCTTTTTGTCCATCATTTCTGTTTAGGATGGAAATATCTGATGATTAATAAGAAGCTTTGTGTGCCACAGAAACACAAAGAGTTCTTGATAGGAATAGAATAATTAACAGATGCTTTGTTTTCATTACCAGCTGTATAAAGACATTGCACAACCACCACCATGCCTGCACACACCAATCACCAGGAAGTATTTTTCCATCTCTATTTTCTATAGAACCATAGAGATTTGTGTGGATCTCTACAAAATGTCTAAGTAGATGCTACACAATACTTGCACAGGCTTCCACAGAGCCAAGCCAGTTCCCACTAGAGGGAGGAGAAGAGCAATTGCTTTGCCTAAACACATGAAACATAACAAAATCAAAACCACAGTCAGGAGGGTAACATACAATTCTAAGTGGAACTTGAAAACTTGAGAAGTCATTTAAGGGAACCACATTAAATGCTAAAATGTTTAATGGGACCCATGTGTCTCAGGCAGAGAAAGAGAGTGAGAGAAATGCACCAGAGGAAATCAAGGAGACAATATGTCTGTGCAACTTGTTCTAATTAGGGGCACAGTGCTAGTGAGGATCATTCATTATAATTTAGTTAAATCTTTAGCATGGCAAAGGCACCTCTATATGGTGGTATAAAACAAAAGACCCCCAGTCGTAAAGCAAGAGAAGGCCCAGAGAACAGAGGTTAATTTCAGTCGCTTGTGCAGGCTGAGGGCAGCACATCCCATGAATGCCAGCACTTCTTTACTACCACACAGCTCTGCTCCGGCTCGCAGATGTCTGCAAATTTGGCATGTGGGGGGTGGTACCGGGGAGGGCAGTGCTGCATTGTCTCCAACTTGTCTGTCCCTTCCCTGAGTGGATCTGGCTGTTTCTTTAAGCAGGGGTGGGAAAGGAGTTCAAAGAAAGAATCAAAACAATCCATCCATCCAAGCTTCGGAATATCTGAACTGAGCCCAAATATCACCAAGCACTTCCCAATCTCTGCTTTGAAACAGGAGAGCAGCCGCTGCTCTGCAGCAGTTTGGGATGATTTACACACACGCAGCATGTGTAAGGCTGCAGTGTTATTTTAAAACTCACAAAGCAGCAGAAGACCCAGCGGGGTCAGGTTCAGGTTTGCCACACTGGTTTTTGCTGCTGCACAGCAGAGCTGCAGAACCAGCTTCAGCTGTGCTTCCCCGGCACAAACCAGGGGCACACCGTGGACCTAATTCACATTGCATTTGCCGTTGTGTATTTTAGGAGTAATTCTGGTTAAATATGGGTCAGATTCTTAGCTGGTGTAAAGCAGCTGAGCTGCCTGCATTCCAGTGCAGATAAACTAATTCACACCAGCTGAAGGCTGGGCCAGTGGAATTACATTGCTGTAAATCCAGTGCCAGATCAGAACGGCGTTAACCTGGGTTAGCGCTGGTGGGGCTGAGAACAGAATTTAACCCACAACGTTTTGACACCCTTCCAAATATTCGTAAAAGCCATATTAATTTTGAGTGTAAATGTGCCAAATTCACCCTAATGTCATTCAGAGTCCAAAAAAAATTACACCCCAGGGATAAATTTGGCTCTGCATATTTAATATAAGTACACGGCATCATCCCAGGGAGGAAAGCAAATGAGCAATAAACAGAAGTTTGCCGCTGGATGTTGTCTCCTTGCTCCTCAGCTTTCTAGGACATTTTGTTTTTGGAGCTTATTTAAACAAGCAGTTTATGGTTTGATCAAGTCCTAAACAGGAAACCCAAAGGGTTTCTAAAACATTTGAGTGTTCTCGTTACAACTGACCTAAAAAAAGCTCCAGAGTGGCAATCTTCATCCCTATTCTACCTGCTGTTCCTGCGATGGGAACGTTTCCCGGTGGTTAACACAGACGTCAGGGAGTCAGCACTCTTGAGGTCCAACCCTCAGCTTTGCCACGGGCTTGTTGTGTGGGCTTGGGGGAATCGTTTAAGTTCCCTGTGCTTGAGTTTACTTATATGGTGTGGGACAATTAATGATCGCCAAAGGGCTTTGGGTTCCTTAGATGAGAACAGAAGGGGTAGTGTTCAGAAGTATGACAGGAATGCCCTCCCCTTTTCTATGTGACATTAGGGGAACACACTAATCAAATTACACCATAAAAGAGCCATAATAAACATTACAGTACCATAAAAATAACAATACTACTACTAAGACATAAAGATAATAATACAGAGTTATTTATAAAGCTGCTCATTACCATGTTGCCAGGCACCTTAAACACAACCCAAAGTGCATCTTGGACCAAAACTGCTTTTGATGCAAGTGGAGCTCCACTGAATTCCGGAGAGACCATGGCCAGGCCATGCCAATCAACGGGGCACTGCTCAAGTTACAGGGAATTTTAGTGGTTTTCACCAGGAAAAATTTCTGACTACTTACACAACTCCTTTTTAGACCTCAACAACAATAAATTATGATAAAGCATGCTGGAGAAAAAAAAAAAAAGGAAAGGGTGGGGTGGGAAATTGAAAGTCTAAGTGAATTGCCTTTTCCTGACTGAAGAGCTCCAACCCCCTACAAACTTCTGGAGCAAGGTTTTGGGGCAAAACTGTGCTCTCTGTCACACCCACTGAATATTCTTTCTCCTTTGTGCTGGTGTGAGAAGGCAAAGCCCATTTTTACAGAGACCAAAGAAATCATAGGTCAAAGAACAGAAACAGTCTAGCTCACCAGCTCACAATTCAGGTCTCACCAATTCTGACCGTGTCCTCTCTCTCTGGATATTGCTAGTTCATGCTGGCAGCTCATGGCCAGGACAAGCACAGGACAAAGCCACCATACCAGAGGTGGGGAACTGGCTGCATGGTAACAGTATGGATACAGCCTGGGTTCATGTTGCACCTGCCAGCGACTTAATACAGGCTCTTGGACAAGT
This sequence comes from Melanerpes formicivorus, assembly GCF_026170545.1. Classification (NCBI taxonomy): domain Eukaryota; kingdom Metazoa; phylum Chordata; class Aves; order Piciformes; family Picidae; genus Melanerpes; species Melanerpes formicivorus. The sequence goes on along the minus strand of NW_027142373.1, from coordinate 2,829,982 downwards.
CACAGCATAGTCTATTTTAAACTAATTCTGCGTCTGTGTGTCTTTGAAAGAGGGATTATGAGCACTGGTGTTTGCAGAAGATTTAATGATGGACATCACTATCTGATGTGTTACTTCTTCCTAGCAGCTACCAACCTATCACTGTGTAATTCCAAAGTGCCTCTTTTTCCTTGGTTTGAGGCAGAAAAACTGTCTGTTGGCTGATGATGTTACTTTCTAGGACTTAATGAAAGCAACAACAAAGATTTTTCCAGGCACTGTCGCACAATATCTGTGATCCATATTCCACTGCCTAACCATCGTTAAGTGGATGGTTAGATACTAGTCCCAGCTTCACCTACACCAGGTGTATTCACACCAAGATATTCACCTGCTTGCTGCCTGAGTTGGGAAGTAGAACAACTGTAAGTGGAAATTACTAACTTTGAGTTGACTTGCTAATAGAAGTAATTTCAGTGCAACAAACCACACAAGTCTCTGACATGAGAGGCAAAGTAGGTGGCACCATCATGGTCTGTGATTCAAATCAGCAGCAATACTAGGAACTAGACTGATCCAGGTTATCTATATACCTGCTAAAAGATTAGAGGAGTGGCACAAACCCTGTTTGAATTACTAGAAGTTCCCTTTCCAAACAAAGTGAATATGCATTAAAAGAGCTTCAAACTTGGTTCAGTGGGTAGGGCATCACTGTTCAAGAAATGAGTGTCATTTCCAGCTTTTCTAGCAGACCACTGCAGAAGTAATTTCTCTCTGTGTCTCCTTACATCTATTTAAATCAATTAAATTTTGAACATTCCATACTTCTATGTTCAGATAGCAGGGGAAAAGAACAAGACCAGCATTAGTAGCCTACTCCTTCTATCTCCCCACTACAAGGAAAAGGAAGTGTACAGTAAAACAGCCAGATGAACACTTGTCTGCCTTCCAAGTGTTTGAAATAACAGGCTGACTGCTCCCTGGGGGATGTAGACTGGGAAGTGATGACAAGGCTGTGGCCTTGCCAGCCACTGCTCTGTCCCACAGTGCTTGAGTGAGGTGAGCAGGGCAGGTCCAGGGTGACAGCCAGCTTCAGCCAAGTGTCCACACTAGAGTTGTCTGTGGTAATGAGGTCAAGCTGAGAAGTCAAGTCAGGATAGGTCTGGTGAGGGTAACCAGGATCACAGGTTGTCCTGTGATTTTCCAGGCAAGTCCACAGCAATAAGGCAACTCCAAAACCAAGACCAAGGCAAGGCCAGATCAGCAAGAATCACATCCAGACATAGCCACACTGGAACTGCAGTCACCCACCAGCACAGAGCAAACAAGGACCCTGAGCCCCAAGCTGAGCTTAAACAGAGCTCCTGGACCCATGAACAGTGCAGATCTTTAGGATGTAAGGGCTCCTGAAACCCTTTCATTTTGAATTACAAATGAATCACTAACATTTTAAGAAGTGTATCCTCACAGCAGAGTTTTGTTGAAATGGAAAAGGTAAAAAGGCTTCTTTCTAGTGGCTCTTGTGTTACCAAGTGGGCTTTGACCTGGGTGCAGTGCATCCTGCCAAGCTGTGAATTCACCTGAACATGACAGTCATGCAAGTTGAATTTGCTAGGGAGCTCACTGCCCTGGCTCTGTGGAAAAATCACTGCACTCTGAGCAGTTTCCAAACTGCTTGACTGGTAAGATGAGAAGATGTAGTAGTATTACAATGTGGCTATGCAACTGTAACACAGCATGGTCCAGCTCCTCAACCTGGTTCATCAAGATAGTGGTCAGAATAAAATAAAAATGCTGAGGGAAGGGATAACAAGTCCTAAATGAAAGAAACTGTGAATGAAGATAACAAAGCCCCAAGGTGGAAATGCCAGCACACACAGAGAGCTGCTGGAGGGAGCAGATCTGTACCACCCAGGAACAAATGTTGTGTTTTCCAGTGCACAAAAGGATCTCGGTAACATTTTCCATCCTGGCTGCTTGCAGTGAGATACTCAGTCAATATACAGAGTGATTCAGTTGTCAAAACATCTGAGATGTTAATGGAAATCACCCCAGCCCAGGTCACTCCAGAGCACGATGCCTAACTGCAGTGGGAACCTGTTTTAGATGGCAGCTTCTGGGGTTAGTGTGCAAGTATAGAGTGCAGGTGGGAGGTAATCTCACCTCTTGTCATTTTGGAGAGCACACAAACCCTCCAGCTTGGTCAGCCTAAGTTTCTGTCCAGCTAAATACCATTCCTTTTAGTAAGCCCTTGCTCTCTCACAAGGTTTGGAAGCACTTCATAAGCATACATGAAAACTGAGGTAGGAGGAAATGCAATGTTTTAACCCTTTTTAGACATTATGAAAGTTCCCAAACTGGAAATACAGCTTAGGAGCTCATCTTCTGGGCTTTAACCAAGAAATGACTGACACCCTCATCCACCTTACCAGCCTGCTGAGTCTTCTGACTTCTTCCCTGTGGCTGACCGTCATCCTTTTGGGGCTGTCAGTGCAATATTGTGCTATTAACTGCTCAGTAGGACTCAACAGCTGGTGTTTACAGTTATGGGTATTGATCAGATTTCAAACCCAGGACAAATACCATTGTCCATGGAACAGCCACTACTGTTCCATTTGGAGACATAGGATTTGGCCAAACAGGCCAGAAGGAAGCTCAGACTGTTCACGTGGCAAGCTGTGAAACGGAGGCTGAGGTAAGACCTTATTGCTCTCTACAACTACCTGAAGGGAAGTTGGAGTGAGGAGAGGGTAGCCTCTTTTCCTTGGTGGCAAGTGACAGGACCAGAGGAAATAGTTACTAGCTGTGCCGGGGGAGGCTGAGGCTGGATGTTAGGAAATATTTCTTCACTGAAAGGGTCCTCAAACATTGGAATGGTCTTCCCAGGGCAGTGGTGGAGTCACCATCCCTGGAGAGATTTAAATGGCATGTGGACCTGGTGCTTAGGGACATGGTTTAGTGTTGACCTTGCAGGGCTAGGTTGAAGGTTGGACTGGATGATCTTGAAGGTCTCTTCTGTGCTGTGTGACGCGTTATGTGAAGAACCAGGAGTCACAAGTCCTGGCTCTAATTCTGTTGAGGACTCGCTGTGTGAGTTGAGGCAAGACTACTCCATCATCCTTTTTGTTCTCAGTAGACTGACTGATTCTCCCGTTGAAATCCAAGGGAGTCTGAAAGCATTTAACTGCCTCACAAAGATATGTCATGCGATCTAACATTCTGAGCACAGAACTGGGAGCCAGGAGCTTTTAATGGTGCCTGTAGGGATTGGAGCCAAATCACTTAACCTCTTTGCTTCTCAGCTTCTCATCCATAAAAAGAAAACTATGCTTGTGTTGCTGGCTGAGGTTTTATGAGAGTTAATTCATAGACCTGTACGGAAAATGACCGCTCCTCTGCTGCACAAATGCAACCTTTTTATTTGAAAAACCCAAATATGGCTAATTTCAACAGAAACCAAGACCCTGCAAACAGAAGTTTAGAACGTGGGCTGAATTGTTCTCGAGGGAAATAAATCCATTTCTTCTGCACAAGCAGGTCTCCATTGTGAAGAAGATGAGGGGTCTTGTTGGAAATTCAGTTTTACACTAGAAAACAGTTTGGACAAAATATTTCTGATCAGCCCTAGCACAAGTGAGCCATTTTGCACCGAGAAAGTGCTGGGCTTGCAAAATACTTCGCAATCCTCCCATTGACAGTGCAGCCAGTGCCAAATAGCTGTATTCCCCCTAGCACAGTGAAATCATCAAGTACTTGCGGCTGATTTGCATCGGGTTTAATTTGTTTGAACAAGCGGGGCCAGATCCTCAGCTGGGCTCAATTAGCAATAAACCCAGCGCCGCTCCGCCGCTCGCACCACGGAAAGCTTCGGCTCCTTCTGCTGTGACCGTGGGCGAGGCCGAGACCTGGTCCAGAGCAGCCACGGGCTGGGCCGAGCCATGCCGCCGCTAGAGGGCACCGGAGGCTCGGCAGCAGCGGCCCGGCTCGGCTCGGCCCGGCGGGGGCAGCTGTGCGAGGCGAGGCTCCGGGTAGCGCTGCTCGGCTTGGCTCGGCTGCAGCGGGAGGGCTGAGCCGCCGCAGCCGCTGCTGGCGGAGTCGCCGGCGGCCTCTCCCCCGCCTCTCGCCCGGACTGCGCAAAACTGGCGGCGCGGAGCTGCTAAGCTGGCACAAAGTCTCAAACTGCTTGGAGCTGAGGAGGCAGCAGAGCTGCTCAACAGCCTCCCTCAACGAGGGGTGCTCGCTGTTCAACTCGCTCCCCAAGCCGGGACTGCGGCTGGGAGCCAAGCCCGGAGCGGCTGCGAGTCTCTGCCCTTGCAGAGGGCTCGGCTCCTCCTACCCGGGATGCTACAAGCCGCGGCGATGGCGAGAACGGGCTTAGGCAGTCCGCTGCACTTAGCCACTGAAATCACGGCGCCTTCGATCACTGTTTAGTTCACAGCACAAATCGCTGCGTGTCAGAGCTGGCTGCAGCTCTGCACGGTGCGTTACTAAGGCTTGTCCCTGTTGAAGTGAGTAGGGAGAGCGTTAGCCCAGCGTCAGAGGGCTGATGTCATGAGTCGCTGCTACTGCAGGGCACTCACCATCCAGATTCAGTTATAAGTGCCTTGGACACTTAGGAAGAAAAGAAGCAAGGTTTGTCAGGTCAGGAAAAAAAGAAGTCTGTTTGGTTCCAGTGTGTTTTCTTCTCATAGTAGCAAAGAAGACAGAAAGATTTTTACAAAGGCTTCCCTAGGCATGGACACTGACGTTTGAATGCTAGTGATGGGGAAAAAACCCACTCTCAAAACTATCTGATACTAAATGCAGTCCCTTCCTGAACAAGATGAAATCTTCTGATGAAGGGCTTTCAGCTAAAAGGCTAGAAAGCAGTAGATAAATGTGCTTTGGCCAAGAAACATTTTTTTCTACTGCCTTTATTCAAGTTCACTGATGACAACTAGAGCATGGTGAGGTATTACAAACTTGGCTGCATGGGTGAAAAGCAAACTGGAGCCTGTGCTGTGCACTTCAGGTAGCAGAGTCTGAGAAGGAGCCACCAGCCCAAGCATAAGGGCAACAGACTTGATCTGATGGCAATTCACCTTCAGCACCCTGGCCTCTCAGGCACTGCCTGGGGAGCTGCAGAAATGAGCTGGACTTGTGTTTCTGTGGTGGGCCATCTTCTTTCCTGGTGTTCATCCACCAAATCAATTTTCAGAGAGCATTAATTTCCTTCATTGGAAATAACACCGTGAGAGCTCTGACAAGTGCTTGAGTTCTAACAAGGGCTTCAGTTCTGCCAGAAACTGGGGCTTTCTCCCCTGCAAGAACAGATGTGGCTGTCTTCCCTTTGTCTTGCAAATGGCATGTTGTTCAGGTGCCTCAACATTATTTTTCTGGACTAAACCCACAATAACATCCATTTCCTCCTTCCTGAAGATGGGGCACTGTCAAGCACTGAGATCCTGGAGCAGATGTGACCATAGACATGCAAAGAATACTTAGAGCATCATAGAATTGTTTTGGTTGAAGATACCTTTATGCTCATCTTGATATGAAATAGGTGGAGTTGAGTTTCACCAGGCCAGCAGTGGTAAACCCAGCTACAAGAAGACAACTGGAATGTGGATGTGGTGGGAAAGAGCGTGGCATGGCCGCAGTCATGGTGGGATGTCACTCCTCCTTGCCACTTCAGGAACCTGGCACAAGGCAGCTACCACAAGGCTCATTTGAATAATTCCCACATATATCCCAGATGCTGCCCACATGGCCTGAGGGAGGGGGAAGGAAAAAGGGAGAAATGCCTTTTTTTTTTCCCTTTGGTGTCCATATTTATTTTCTACACAGATGTTTGTAGTTGTACAGAATAAATACTGATAAACCAGACCACTTCTTTTTTTGTGTGTGTGTGCTCTGTATGATCCATATTTATGGAACATGTAGAGAACTTGGAGCTCACAGAGCTAAGCTGCAAGCTGCTGTATAATAAAGGGCCATGGGCTGCTTTTAGACAGGAAACTCTTAGAACAATCATGTGGATCAAACCCACAAGCATAAGTATTGCTGTTCTACTCATCCTCCTTTCACACAGTGGGCCTAACCCTGGCAGTCTCTCTTGCAGCAGTCTACGCAAGGCGTTTGTCCTTCCCTGGGTGAGACTGGGCTTTGTGTTGGGTGCCTGGGCAACAGAAGCCGCTCTGCAGGGAGAGAGGAGGTAGAGGAGTGAGGCTGGACCCTGCCAGCCCCGAACAGCTCCAGCTCCCAGAGCCAGGTCTGGGCTGGATGCAGTACTGCAGGTCTGCACAGCAAATGTGTAAGATGAGGTGGGCTTGGTCTGTTCTCCCCAGGAGCTGGGACAGGTCTTTAGGGCTGCAGCTGAAGACAGGCAGTTAGCAGAGTAATTGAGCTCAGCTCAAATAAACACCAGAGAAAGAGTCTTTTCCCTACGGGCTCCCTTCATTCTGAGTTTTCTCTTTTCCTGTCTAATTCCAGCTTTTTGTAAGTGAAATGTGCAAGCCCAGATGAAAAGTTTAAGACTGTAGAGGGAAATAATTTCCTTCAGGACTGCAATACTGCCTCTTAACCTGGAGAGGGGGGAATGGAATATGACAATGTCAGCGTCACCTCCCAAAAAGTAGTCTCTTCAACATTTCTAGTACAGGAACCTCTGAATGCTCTCTCCAGTGATGTGCAAATACTGTTTGCTGGTATTGCTCTTTCACAAACCAGCAGTGTCACAAAAATGTTGTGGCCTCAGAAGTAGCTTTCAGGGGAAATCCTTTTCCTGGCTAGCAGTGACTGCACCAGTGGCAGCTGATAGAATTAAGGGCAAGGACCTACATAAGCACAACACTGGAGCCATTATCTGGCTTACTCCTGAAATTGCTAATGTAACTTTTAGGCTGAGCTGTAGCTGCTGAGGGCAGAAAGTGGATTAGGTAACTGTGCCATGAAAGTGGAGAAGGATGGAGGCGAGCACTCCCAGTGGCACCACTTCATCCCCTGCACCACGAGGAGTAGTGCTTAGTGGCCAGATTGGCACCCTCCTTCTTTCAGGGATCCATGAGCTCCAATACTAACAGCTAGTTCCTAACACTATCAGCAAGAACACAGTATTATGACTAAAAAAGCTCAACCTGATGATTTAGAGAAGACTTTAAGCTCTCACCCCATTTCTCTCTGATATTTAATTCATTTGTTTTGGAAGCTGCTGAGATTTGGATTGCTCATCCTAAGTAGCCTTAGAAAAGCAAACGCCTGGGCTGGCAGCACTTCTCAGCCTTGCTGAGCCCAGTAAATAAGTTACTCTCTTAGTCATCTCAACTGTGAGAATCCTTTTTTACATAACAACCTCAACCACAACTTCTCTAAAGACATTTTAATAGGAAGAAGCTACAAAACCCAACCAAGACCACAACTTCTGTCAGAGCATTAGGAAAGAAAGGTCACAACAGTGGTGATTTTGAAAATATGTGAATCATAGACCCAAGGTCTTTCCATGAATCATGACAGAAATGTGGAGAGTGGCACAGTGCATTAATTCAAATAAAAAAAGAAAGATAAAAGAAGAGGTATATGCATGTGAGTAGTTACTGCTGGTTTGTCTTAAGTCTGAACTAAAGCCCAAAGGGCTCAGAAGGAGCTTCACAAGGTGCTCAGTGTGGTGTGTTCTAGGAGCAGTGTGACCAAAGGAGGGGAGGCACTCTCTGGGGTGCTGATAAATGGATGGTGGTAAACACAGTTCTTCGGCCCCTCATGGGGGATTCTGCTACAGTTAACGCTCAACTGTATCTAAATTAGCCTAATCCAAACTCCTCACCTTACTCAAGACAGCATCAATTATGTCTCAGAATGGGTAGATCACTCTTCATCTCCTAGGGTATATTGTACCTTTAGGCATAGCCTCCAACAAGGGGTTGAGTGTTAATCACACTGTCTTGAAGATAATCTCCAGGGCATTCATGACTCACAGACACACCTCTGAGTCACTCTTCTTTCATTACTTCCTCTTGGTTCTTTGGGGTAGAAACTTACTGCTGGTTTACACCAGTGGCAAATTACAACATCTTCCTGCTATGCTGACCTTGCTGGTTTGGCTAGGGACTCTGAAATGAGAGCCAACACTCAGTCTTCACCCTACCTACTGGAATAAGGAAGTCAGTTGATGAGTGAATCCTCTTCCCTCCATCACACCCAGGTCAAAAGCTTTAGGATATATTTCTGAGTAGCCCAGTTTGTTACAGTGGAATTATCTGCTGAGTGATGCAATGCTTGGCCTTAGCCAGGATGGCAAAATGTAGCTTGTGGTGATAGAATGAGAAAACATGAAAAGCACTTTAGTGTTGGGAGACAAAGTGAAGACCTAGCATAAAAAAGTCCTAGGGAAAGCTGGGGCAAACCCCCACTGAACTCTGGATTGAAACTCACCTAGGCTATGGGAAGAACTAGCAATGATTACATCAGTTGAAACTAACTTTCTTGCTGCCATTCTCACCTGAGGCAGCTGAAATCCAGAGGATCTCAAAGTGATGTGAATCCTTATTGTATCTAGGATCAGATCTCCATCACTTCTGCTACCCAGGGCTGAGTCTCATTTAGCCAAGGCTGAAAGCAAAAAGATACCTCTCTGTGTCACCGAATATCACCTCTCTAGCAGATGCCACCGAATCCATTTCCTTCAAAGTAATGAAGTGAGATTGTTTATGTGAATGTTTTCAAAGAGCTGAACCTGCAAGGTCCTGCTCACAGTTCAGGAAATAGCAGAATATAAATCTGTCCAAGTCAGCCAAGCTCAGAGAAAATTCAATCCTGGAAGGCAGCGACAGCAGCAACATCTTGTTCTTTTGGTGTAATGACTGTTGATGCTGGGATTTAGGGGGATTATGTCGATTTAGGGGAAAAGAGGGGAATATTAATATACAAAATTGTTAAATGTCAAATCAAATCCTTTAATAATGTGTGTGTCTGGTTGAGGATGGGAGCGCTTTCAAAACCAGCTATTCAAGAAATCCATTTGGCAAGTTCCAACAAAGAGCCCAACTCAATTACACCGGCAGCAGTCTTATGGGGGCACATTTTCAGTATGGTATGTGGAGAGTTAAGCCCTCTGCTGCCATTACTGTTAATGGGATTGGCACACCCAATTCCTCACACACATGGATGGAAGTTTAAAGCCACCAGATGAAAATACGGCTTTGAAAGAATCAGAATGTTTTTATACTCTCTAATCTTTCCTGTAGAGGGTAACTAAGTTACTTTGGTGCGTGTAAGAAGTCTCAGTGCATACACTGAGGGTTCCCTGGCCCTACACAAGCCATGTCCCTCAGCACCATGTCTACAGGTACTTCAAAGCTGTGTAGATGTGGTGCTGAGGGACATGGTTTAGCAGCAGTCTTGGTAGTGTTGGGTTAACGGTTGGACTTGATGATCTTAAAGTTTTGGTGTTTTGTTGTTTTTTTTTTTTTTCCTGCCTAAATGATTCTGTGACTCTGCACTCAAAGCCAAAACTGGGATGAAAGAGTGCAGGAAGTATTCCTGACAGCTCTGTGGAGAGCTTCAGAGAGCAACCCAGGCTAGAAAACATGAGCTATGCTTTGCAGGAAATGTTAAGCAGTAGCACCTCCTCTTAAGCATTTGTTGCAGAACAGATTAAGCCCCTCTGAATTTTCATGCACAAAACCAGAGAAGAAGACAAAAATCGAACAATTCCAGAGTCACAATTAGGCTAAAGCTGCTGGATAAGCTTTAAATCTCTGAATCAGAGGGATTAGAAGCCAGTTATCTCATGTTGCAAATAACTGTCCCAGCTACCACCTTACTGACTAGTTTGAAATGGGCTGGAGGAACAGTTTCTGTCATTCTTTGTCTTTCTCTGCTTTTGATCCAAAATACAGGATGTTGAATTAAAATTCAAAGTCTGTTTTGATAAACTGGTAGTTTTCTATGGAAAAAAAGACCCAAGAAGACAGCTGCAGCCTGTGCCAGTCACTGCTTTTTTCAGAGCACTTGTGTCACATACTGAGTCAGGAACCCCTGAGATCTTCCCACTGACTGCAGATCATCCTGTGGTGTGCCCTCTTCTACAGGCCAAAGCTGCACAGTCCAAACTGACATCCTTAGGTGCATCTAGATAACCTTAGGCGTGCCTAGATATCCTTAAGTGCACTTAGATAGCCATATTATAGCATCACAGGAGCAAAATTAAGAGTGGGGCTCTGGAATTTTGGTTCCATCTTTTAAATACCTACATTTAGAGTGCTCTCGTCCACCCTACTGTCATTGCTTGTATGAAAATGGATCAAATTCTCATGAGCAACAAGTTCAGTAGTGCAGTACTCTCTAACACCTCCAGCTGAAGAGTGCTGGGCAGCTGCAGTTCTCTGCACCATGCACTTCTCCAGAGTGCTTCACTGTAGGTGTAACTATTGCTCAAGGGATAGAAACCAATTGTCTGTTAGTATCTAGAGGTTGGAGCCAGCTTCACAGTTAAGTGCTCTACACACAAAGGTCACCACAAGAGCTCCATGGAGCTGGCAAAAGAGCTCTTCAAATTCCTACACCCAAGTTTTGTTCTGATATTCTGACTAGCTCTTCTGTGCTGGGTTCCCATGGATTTAGTTTACAGCTTATTTCAGCCTCCTAATTACAACTGCAGAGTGCAGGGGACAGGACACTAAGGGAATGTGGGAAAAGAGAAGTGCTATTTCTGGCTTTATGGTTTACTTCTATGTGCTGGTACATTCCTCACTCCTTTTTCCTTCCTTAGGTGAGGTCTTCAGCAAAGATTCTCAGGTTTTCTGTATCTAAGTGGGTGACATTTCTCCTGATTTTCACCAGTATTAACCAGCAGTGGACCAGGCCTTGACAAACAGTTTTACATAAACAGGAATTCTTGAAACAGCAATGACTGCCTTTCTGAAGGCAGAAACTATGTTGAAGGCATATTGTGAAGCTCATAATGATGAAAAGGAAGGCCAGGGAAGAGGCCAAGCTACCTTTGATATGGATCCAGAACCACATCCAGAAATTACTTAAATTCCATGAATCCTTGTGCTTCGGTTTTTGATGCAGAATGTTTAAGAACAGGGTGTAAAAATGAGGACTGGTCCCACAGCTGGTGTAAATTGGCATGTATCCATTTGTTTCAATCTGAAATGTGCTCCTCAAAGGTCACAATACCTGGAGAGTGTAAATAATTAGGTCTGCAGGTCAACAAAACCTGCCAACTTGAATTAGCTGTTGAGCCACTTGAGTTTAAGCCAAACATTGACTATGCATTGGAGAATGCTCTTCACAGTTACTGAGACATCAGTGCTACTGCAGGTAAATATTTTCTCTGCAAAGTACTGCCTGATGATCACTCTCTATACTTTCCCAAGGAGCAAATGTTAAATTCTTTCCTGAAGATTCTTCTTTGTTTACCAGGTTTTAGATTGGATTTACAGCAGTGAAAGCCAGGAGGAGTGATGGGAGGTTCCTTATGGAATTCTCCAATGAGTGATTGTTGTTGAACTAGCACTGTGGTGCAGACAGCATCATCTTCACTGGGAAACAAAAGCTATTGCATGATCAGTCAGGTTTTTCACTTAATTAGAGTTTTCCTTAGGATACTAAGGCAGCATTTCATTTGCCTAGTGGAGCACTCTCCAGAAGCAATTTCCATAACAACCGTCTTGCAGCACATGGTCTGAATAAATGAAAGACAATGTGCAATAAAGTGGATTATAGTTTAATCATTGTGAGATAGATTCCAAGCAGTGCATGAAAGTCATTTATAGGAGGCTCTAGAGATAAAGATCCTGTCTGGTCAGCTGGGATTTTAAGGCTCAGTGTGCAAAAGGGGAAAGAAAATGTGGGTGCCATGTAGATATGATTATAAAATATGCACTTAGAGCAACCACACTGCTGTTTGCTGCACATCCTGCTTGGTCTGCCAATTACTGTCCTGGCTGTGGTTAGGAAGATGTTGCTGCATGTTCCACATGTAAATAGCCACTTCCCTGTGCACTGGCCTAAAATCTATGCTGAAAGAAATGCAGTAGGTACATCCCAAATTGTCCCTTTGGTGGTTTAATGTACGCTGATTTCTCACTTCAGATGCCTTAATTTCAAGTCTTCGCGTTGTCACCTCCCATCTTACTGCTTCTGCTGAGTTTTGTCTGTCATAGGCAACAAATCACTTCAGCCCATGCTTGACTTTAAGAAGATGGCTCTCAAAGGCAGTAAGATTATTTACATCCTTGAAGTCATGCAGGTACTGAAGTTTCAGACCCTCTCCAAGTGACAGGCTACTCTTTGTTTCCATGGGAACCAAGCACAAACTCCCAGTCTGCTTCTCCTGTTGTTACCACCAGTGCCAGTGCAACACCAAGGGTGTCAGCAGCAGAAGTAACAGAACCATGCCAGCCACTGACAGTGCAGAGGAAAGTTCTTCCTTGGTGGCTTGCTTAGTGGCACGTGATGGAAAAGTCAAGCCATGTGCCACGACCATCACACGACTGGCCAGCCTGCTCTCCAGGGTAAAATAGGTCAAGGCTGAGATGCCCTGGCAGAGTCATGGAAGGAAGTTTGCATAATGCCTACCCCAATATCTCTGACTTGAACCAGTACCTATTAATCACTCACTTCCATAAGCAGTAAACTCACCCAGGAAATTGAATTAGAAAGAAATCTGTAAATGCATTTTAAAAATACAGCCTAAAATACAAATGCCTATTAAAGGAGTGACACAAACACCCACTTGGAGCTTTACAGGGGAGCCAAGGAGGAGAGGTTCTTTGTTGCTGTTGTTCTGTAATGAGTGTTACAATACTATAAAAAGCAAGCATCAAGAAGCATTGTTTTGAAGGTGTAAATAGACACCGGCTGAAAGAGATTCAGAGGTTCATAGAATGGTTTAGGTTGGAAGGGACCTTAATGGGCATGGGCAGTGACACCTTCCCACTAGACCAGGTTGCTAAGGGCCTTATCCAACCTGGCCTTGAACACCTTCAGGGAGGGGGCATCCACAGCCTCCCTGGGCAACCTATTTGAGTGTCTCCTCACCCTCACCATGAAGAATTTCTTTCTAATCTCCAGTCTAAATCTCCCCTTCTCAATCTTCAATCCATTCCCTCTCACCCTATCACTACAAGCCCTTAGATCTGTCAGCTCTCTACCCAAACTGAAGGTGCTCTTAGGCAGATTAAACAGGAGGCACAGCCTAACTTTGCATCACTGGATGTGGCTAGGAGCAAACACACTGAATTGATGAAGCTATTTTCCTTCCTTCAGCCCCAAATACTGAGCATTCCAGCCAGACTTCCCAAAAGCAGAGGGAGCAGCTCTTGATTCTTCCAATACCTGAAGAGAACCTGCAGAAAGGCTGGACAGGAACTTTTCATAAGGGTCAGAGTGAGATAACAGAGCACTGGGGAACAGGGATAAAGCCACATATGTCAAGAGATATTTTTGGCCCCACCCTGTCCCCCTAATCACTGAACTTGGCATTGCTTGTTTGTCCTGCTCCAGACATTTGCAAAAGATTTCTTCCTCTCCACCCCCGCTAGACGATATAGAATAGAATAGCATAGCATAGCATAGCATAGCATAGACTAGCATAGACTAGACTAGACTAGACTAGACTAGACTAGACTAGAATTAACAAGGTTGGAAAAGACCTTCAAGATCATCAAGTCCAACCTATCACCCAACACCATCTAATCAACTAAATCATGGCACCAAGTGCCTCATCCAGTCTCCTCTTAAACACCTCCAGTGATGGTGACTCCACCACCTCCCTGGGCAGCCCATTCCAATGGCCAATCTCTCTTTCTGTGAAGAACCTTCTCCTAACATCCAGCCTAAATCTCCCCTGGTGCAGCTTGAGAAGTTAAAACAAACTAACCTTTCTCACCCACCAAATAATAGCCCCAGCTTGTTCCTGCATCCAGTTGCCTACTCAGAACATCTGAGGTTGCTCTTTGGTACACATAGACATGCGTTGGGATGTGCCTGCTTACAGAAAGCCTGGGAGGAGAAGCAGTGAGGGGCTTTTGCAAGATATTAGCCCAGTTAGTAGATGGAACTGCTGAGAAAAATAATCACCTACTTTTTTTTTTTCTTTCTGGAAAAACAATGTTATATAAGTGCTTCTGTAACTTTTTCTCTTTCATAAGTAACCTGGCAAGTTGAGTAATTCACATTCTGGGTATCATTCTACAGAAATATTTCTAATAATCCTCTCTGTGTACAGAGCAGTATTGCCTCATCCTGGTCTGGCATTTCGTCTACTAGTTGCTATTTTCAGAAAGGCTATTTCCAAATCCAAATAAAAACAACAATTTCACACTTATACAGAGCCTTTCATCCCAGAAGATTCCAAAGAGCTCTGCAGAATTAAAACAAAACAGACATGTTGGACACAGGGTGGCTTCATTCATCACTGAAACACAGCCAGCTCTGGGGTGAAGCATGATAACTACCAACAGCTCAGAGCAACACTGGAGAGCAGTTTACAACAGGGAGTACAGAGTGCCTGATTTTCTTCTTCCAGATCTTATTGCAGTGATGCTGAATTCTGTTACTTGTTTCGCACATGATGTTAAACATGCCAGGCTGCAGCTCAGGAGGGAGTGGAAGGAAAACTTGGCCACCTCCACTGCAGTGCCCTGATCCCTTTGCCACCCATCAAGACAGAGATGAGACTGTTCAAAACTTGTGAAGGGTGGAAGAGAGGAAAAGCAGCAGAGGCTCCTAAGAAAAATGGATGAGGTGTAGATATCATCCCAGTAAAAGTCATGTAAAAGTAAAACTTCACCCAGTCTGCATCCTCTTTTTCACAGAGCTTTGTCTACCCAAACATCTGAAGGCCATCCTGGCCAGGTCTGGTGAAGTCCAGAGCCAATATAACAACTGCAGATGAATGGGAAATCTTTGGGATAGTCCTTGAAAGCATTCCAGCAGGGACAAACTCTGCTGCTCCTGGAGCAGTGTGGGAGTGTTTGGGAGGCAGCCACCCTGGATTCCTCACTCGCAGGGTTCATGCGGGCTGCTCTTATTTACCTTCAGCACCTGCCCTGCCAGCACCAGCAATCCCAGCTCTGGAGCAGCCCCATGTCACCAGGAAGCTAAGACCCATTTCTCTCCTGCCCTGCACGCAAGACACTCTCACCAGTTTCATATGGAAATATTTTGTGAACTTTTCTTTTTTTTTTTTTTTCCCAGGCTGTTTTTCTGCTGCCTCCAAGTGTCACAGCATAACTCAGTCAGGCTGTACCAGGATCCAGAGCTGGCCATATTATAATCTCATTTACAGATATGAAGCCATAATTAGTGGACTCTGAATAACCATTCTGTATTATGATGTTTAATACTTGTCTTGGCTAATGCAAATGCAGGGGAAAGGCTATAATCTTATTTATATGTATCAATGAACTGAATATATGTCTTTACAAAAACCCTGCAGTACTTTTGCCTGCACAATTTAATCTGTGGCACCAAAATTGCACATTAACTACTTATACCAAGTTGTGCCTTGATTAAAAAAAAAAAAAAGAGAGAGAGAGAGAAAGGAAGGGGGGAAAAAAAGTACCAACCTTGTTAACCCTCTTACCAGGCTAATACTTCATTGAAAATCCCCTTGGTTGTAATGGATTTTTTCTTTTTATACATACTTTATACAACACTGAATTAAAGTGGCTTTTTATAAACACAACAGGAGGTTAATAGCTGTAGCCTTGGTTAGGGGCTTTTTGTCCCCTAAATCTCTACCAAGTCTGTTATATAAATGCTGCTATTCTAAAAATAAACCCCAAAACAATCAGGGAAATGCTGCATTATCACTCACCAGGTTAGGTGGTGGCAAAGCAGGGCGTGCTATGTGTGGCTGAACTCAAACTCCTCACAAAAAGGATCCATGTTCACCTGCCCAGTTCAGGAAATCTTTGAAGGACATCTTTAAATCCAAGCCTCTTGCACCAAAAGGTGGCAAAGGTTGTGCATTTACAGAATTTCACTGACTAAAGGAGGTTTTAATACATCCATGTGTGTTTCCTTGAGCTGGCTACCCGTGCTCTCACAGATACCAGGCATAATGACAAGCACAGGTTTGAGTGTGAAGAAATTCAGCAGTCCCAGCTTCTCAGGGATTCCAGCTCTCCTGATATCTGCTCTTTTGATGATGCCTACAATACTGTTTGCATTACACTGTTTCCAACAGAGAGAGCAGGATTTTTTTTTTCACAGATTTTTAGGCCAAAAGAGCTTTTAAAATCTTATCTACTTTTAAACACAGTCTAAATATCTGAAAAGTCATTAGCAGCAGCTTGCAGAAGCTTCAAGGATGTTTTACTGTTTCTGATGTAAAAACTTCTGGTGTATCTTTCCCAAGAAGTTGCTTGCTGCTCCCTTATTTTATGGAAATTTGCCTGGGCACTGTTTTGTCAGGTAGTGAGAGTAACTGAGAAGGCAGAAAAGGTATAATTAATTCAGAACTATAAAATCAAGCATTGTAAATTAGTTCACCTTGATCAGCTGCTGCATTCCATTACTCAAAATTATTACATTTGCCCCAGACCTTGGCCTTCAGAAACTGCAAAGCAGCAGCCAGCAGCTCCTTTTCTGTCTTCTCCTTGGAGGATCTTTCACTGACCTGGAGGATCCCTCATAGAGTGGAGTGAGCTGATCTGGGCAAGGATGTTTTGCTGTCAACTGAACTGGTGCTGCTTTGCAAGACAAGGAGTCACAACAGTGACTGTGCAACTGCAGAGATGCTTTGTGCAGTCATGGGCACACATTGACTTGAAGCAGAATTTTGTGTGGATCCATCAGAACATGTAACATATGCTCAGTCTTTAGGATATAAATTGTGTTCCAGTTGCTCTTGAACAAACCAAAGCTGTGATCTCAATCCTTACGGGTGATGTAATCCTTAGCACTTTGGGACTGGCACCTCACTCAGAGCACTTGTAAATAAAGACTACTGTAGTATACAAGTTTGTCTGGGTTTTGGAGACTGTGAAGAGTTCTGGTTTGTGTTGTTGATATCTGTCACAAACTGCTTTGTAATCCCCCTTCAGCAGAGTGAAGTGAAGGCTTTCACAGCAGAATGAGATAAGGCTCAATGGGAAGCGCTTCTGTTCTGTTCTTTGTGACAGAACTCTGACTAACAACAGCCTTTGAGATCTTGGCGAATTCATAGATTCATAGAATGGTTTAGGTTGGAAAGAATCTCAAAGATCATACAGTTCCAACGTCCCTGCCACGGGCAGGGACACCTCCCACCAGCCCAGGTTGCTCAAGGCTTTATCCAGCCTGGCCTTGAACACCTCCAGGGAGGGGATATCCACAACCTCCCTGGGCAACCTGTTCCAGTGTCTCCCCACCCTCACCGTCAAGAATTTCTGCCCAATCTCCAGTCTGAATCTCCCCTCCTCTATCTTCAATCCATTCTCTCTCATCCTGTCACTAGAGGCCTTTGTAGAAAGTCCCTTCCTGGCCTCCTTGCAGGCCCCTTTCAGGTACTAGAAGGTTGCTCCGAGGCGTCCCTGGAGCCTTCTTTTCCCCACATCTAGAAATATGTCTGCTTTATAATGGTAGCATAAAATGTAACTTGAGAAGAACTTCAACCCCCCCCATACAATGTCTGTGGCCAAATGCAGAAACCACAAACCTCAAAATTGTTGGAGCTGTATCATTTCCCTACGACTCAGTTGTACAACTGCCACTCAACAGGCACAGAGCTCTGAGAGTGCTGCACTTCATTGATGTCATTAAGCTGTAGAAGTTAGAGAGGATTAGGGTTTGTGTTCAACCAGTGCCACTGAAAAATGTGAGTCCCATTTGACTGGGCACTCCATAAAACCCCCTTGCCAGGCCCAAACATTTCATGCTGTCAGGCAAAAGGTGAGTTGCCCAAGGAAGTTTGTGGCAGAGATGAAAATGTGCCTGAGCTCTCCCTGAGGGTCTGTCTGTTATTTCTGACAGCAAAACCCATTCCTGCCCACCCACCCATCTTCAGCGAGCTCTGGGTGGCATTTTCTAACTGTTCTGGGCAGTGAAGGACCACAGCTGGCCCTTGCCTCACTTCATGGGAAATAAGGAATGTTTTCAGTGGATATTTCCACAGGCTGAGGTATTCTATCTCCTAGGAGAAAGCACTCTAGGAATTTTCTTAATAATTTTAACATTGCTCACTCATTTTTATTTTTTTCCCCCCTCCAATTCCTCTCTGTCATGAGAATTAAAAAAAAAAAAATTTCCATTTGAAATGGAAGGTTTTCTTTAATCCTATAAAGAAGGAGTATAATTGATTCAACTGTAAAATTTATAGGCATGGAATCAATGCTTATTACAGCCCAAACGTGCCAGGTCACTTCTTTGTGGCTGGTTTAAGGCTGTTCCGTTAAGTATAATGTGAAATGAAACCGCTTCAGTCCAAACATGAAAAGGTTTAGATTGTGTTACATCTGCACAGCTTGGATCTGATTTCAGGGCTTCACACAGAAGACCCTCCATTGTTTTCTTTGTACCTTCTCTCTGGGGCAAACCCAACTTCTGACAGTCGCAGTAAGTAGCTGCTATAATGTAGATATTAATTTAATCTGCAGCTGTATTAGGCCTTGAATAGCTCAGACTTTGCTTTTATGATTTGGTGGTCAGGAAAACACTGAAAAATTGAGTATGAATGGAGCTCAATTGTGGCAATGGTGGTAAATCTTTTCAGGCGCTCTTAATTTTTCTGTTCTCAGAAGGGACTTTTTAAAAGGGCATGTAGTGACAGGACAAGAGGTAATGGATCAAAGCTTGAGGAGGGCACATTTGGACTAGAGATTAGGAAGAAATTCTTTACAATGAGGTTAGTGAGACACTGGAACAGGTTGTCCAAGGGCGTTGTGGATGCTCCTTCCTTGAAAATGTTCATGGCCAGGCTGAATGAAGCCTTGAGCAACCTGGGCTGGTGGGAGGTGCCCTTGATCACAGCAGGAGGTTGGAACTGGATGATCTTCAAGGTCTCTTCTAGCCCAAACCATTCTATGATTCTATGCATCTACCTTCAGGGCTAATTGAAAAGATGCAAGACTTATTCAGGCACAGTGACTCCTGCAGCTACAACTCTGCTCTTCTATGTCCCTGAGGTTTGCAAACTGAGTCCCAGAATCCCAGAATGTCAGGTTAGAAGGAACCCCAAGGTTCATCTGGTCCAACCTTTTTAGGTGATGGTGCGGTTGCAATGAGCTGGCCCAGCACCCTGGCAAACTGAATCTTAAAACTGACCAATATAGGGGACTCCACTGCTTCCCTTGGGAGATGATTCCAATGTCTAATTGTTCTCATGGGGAAACATTTTCTTCTAGAGTCCAGCTGGAATCTCCCCAACAGCAACTTGTCCTCATCACCCCTTGTCTTTTCCATGGAACAACTTGTACAAAGGGATCCTCCATCCTCCTGATAGCCACCCTTTTTGTACTGGTCTGTGGTAATAGGTTCTCCCCTAAGCCTTCTCCTCTCAAGGCTGAACATACCCAGCTCTCTCAGCCTTTCCTCATAATGTAGGGCTTCCAGTCCTCTGATCAGTGAAGCTACTGAACTTCTCAGCAGATGTTTCTTCTAAGCAGCAAAGTATTTCTAACTTTTCTGTTGGCATGGAAGAATGCAATTGCATAAATCTAATGGTGGAACATTTAGTAGGTGTATTTATTAGAGCTGGATCCAGTCACACAGACTGGGGAACCTCATATTGGGCAGATTCCCATTTTCTTACTGCTTTGATATTTCATCTTGGTGCTGTGCATGGTGTAGGTGTGACCCCTCTGCTGGGCCTGCACGCTGTGACTGTGCTCTGATGCAGCAATATCTCTAGCTTTCAGTTCCTGGGCCAGCATTTGCCCTGGGTTGAACAGGTGTAATTCCTGTTGAACCAAGTAGGAATTCCACAGTTTTAAATAAAAACAGCTCTTGGCCCATTATCCACTTACATGCACAGTGCCCAGGGGCCAAGATACACAGAATTGACAAGTGATTGGGGGTTCCTCAAGAGCCTGAAGCTTTACTGCATAGGGCTTACATAAAGCAGCGTTTCAGACAGCAGGCAGCACACGCCAGTTTCATTTGTCTGAATTTCGTCACTCAGAATAAAAGCCCTTAAAAGCACTACTCACTTTCCAAAAAACCCCAAACCCCCCAAATTATAAATCCTAGCAGTGTCAAAGCCTAAATAAATACATACGTCAGCTGCCAGGCTCCTGGCCGTCAGCTTTCAAGGCATAGATTGCCCCAGACTAGTCTGTAAATAATTTTTGTTTTTATTCAGGACTTTAAAACCACATCAGTAGTGGGCTGGACTGGTGGGTCTTCATTTGCATATTCTGTGTTTTGACCTAAATTGAGTTAAATGCAGAGGGAGAAGAAACTGGGGTCAAATTTCATTAACAAAATAAAGCAGCCCGTGTGAAATCAGCGTCTAGCGATGGAAAAATATGCAACAGAACGGAGCCCTTCACTGGTTGTTTAACTAAAACAAGGTCTCCTTAATGACAAACACTCCCATCTCCAACTGCATCACAGACTCGAATGGAAAAACTTGGCATCTCTCATTGTATGGGAATAGGAGGCAGAAGTGGTGAGGACTTTTTCCTGCCATCCCCTTGCCAACTGTACATTCCATCTGACTGAGGATTACTGATAATTTTTGGCAACTTCATGGCTACAGAAGACTCTTCTGTACAACTATTTATTTATCCAGGACTTCAGGAATTTATTTTTAACAGAACTTTTAAAAATGCTGTAAACACCAAATATGCTAATTGCATTAACAAAAGGAGCCTTGCTCTTGGTTTTGGGGTTTTCTTTTGGTTTTCTTTTTATTCCCCAAGCATATCCAGGGACCAAACTCCTCGGTTGGTGTAAACTGGTAGAGCTGCTCTCACTTTGGTGGATGCCTGCCAAATTTACACCAGTTGAGGATCTTTCCCAGTAAAGGAAAATGCTTATAAAAATCTGAACAAAAGGGAGTATTTAGATGGCTGAATATTCTTTCCTTAGCAGTAGTGCCAGGGAACAGCCATGTCTCTGCAGCTACACAAGGGACCTGCTTTGCCAAGCAGCACGTAGACAGAGAGCCCTCACAAGCTAAGGAGAGCAAACAGGACCAGGATATGATATTCCCATTTTACAGAGAAAAACTGAGACAGAAACGCAGTTGCTATGTGACTGTGAGAGTGGCTCTAAGGATCTGGCTGTCTTTGGACCACATGGAGCCTTGTGGACAGCCTGGAAACCATCTGTGGGCATCCGATGTGACCATGCCTTCGGAAGCATGACAATCTACTGGGACACCTGGGGGCTTATGTGATGGAGAGAACAAGCTTCAGCCATCCCAAAGATGCCCTTGAATGCAAGGCTCCTGTGTCATGGGCAGGCTTAGTTGACAGCAACCCAATTACCCACCACCAGCATGGGGGTAACAGCAGAAGTGGGGACTAGGGTGTGAATGGGAAGGAGAAGGGGAAAAGAGTGAGGAAAGGAGGAGAAATGCCCTGCTGAGGTGGGCACAGGCAGGCAGCAGGGTTTCTCTGAGAAGAGGACAGCAATCACAGGGAGCTGAGCTTGTCTGAAGCTGCCACTTCATCAACTGGCTTTTATTTTGGGCCAAACCAGACAGAACTGACTCCAGCAGAGCCCTGGGCCACCTCTATCAGGACGTGAAGACATACCCAGTCAGATCATGTAGCTTGTCAGAACATCTGACAAAGCTGAGAACTGAGCTGTGGCCTCCTGTGTCCCCATCCAGAGCAGCCTACTATTCCCTAAATGTCCTGGAAAATTAGAAACTATTCCCTTCACCACAAATTAAAAAAAAAAAAAGACAACTTTTTGGTTTTCAGCGACAGAAAGCTGAAATGTTTTAGTTTTGAACCAAGTTCTTCCCCTCCACTTTTGGGTACTGAAAACCAAAGAATTTTTACAAGCAAACCTGATTTTTTCCTGTTTTTAACAGAACATTTGCTGCCCAATCAGAGCCTCAGGATTTTTTCAGGAGCTGAATCTGAACATTTTCAGATGCATTCCTAAAAGAAAGATAATTTTTTTGGACTGCCTTTCCATTAAAAATCACAGCAGAAGGGGGCAATTTTCTCTTCCTCCTCATCAAACTTGTGAGTGGTAGGAAGGAAGCACAGGGCTGTGTCCCAGCAGCACCATGGAATCACAGAATTGTTTTGATTGGAAAAGACCTTTAAGATCCAACCAAATAGGTTAGGTGGTAAATAGGTTAGGTGGCAAATAGGCTGTTAACTGTGCTCTGCCTCTCTAAACACTCCACTGGAATAAGAACACTGAAGGCCCAACTTAGGAACCTCCTGTCTGGACCTGACATAACTGAAGCTGGGCAGTAGAGCTGATTTGGGATTAAATCTCCTGTGTTTGGTTGCAAGTTAGCCAACACTGCCTCTCCCTTGAATGTGGAATACATGCCCAGACCACAACCAAAGCCCCCCCCCAGTAACCTCATGAGCTATGGATCCACAAGCAGATGCCTCTGCACTGAGCAGGCTGGCCCAGGGGCTGCGCTGCTCTGAGGCAGGAAAAGCATTATTTGACAGAAGAAATGAGGCTATTTCTGCTTGAAAAGACTTAATTATTTTAGAATGTAAAATCAAATCTCCATAAAGTAACCCAAAGACGTGAAACGTTCCCTGCGAGGGAAATTCTCTCTTTTTAAAATTATCCCTTTTTCTAATAAAGTAGTAATTTATGTAATCCATATAAAACCACTAACACTCATTCTTCTATTTTTAAATAACGTTGGAGAGCTTTCCCAAGGCTTATTTTATTTTTATGAGAAGGATTAAAACTCACGATGGGCCAGATTCTTCCACACTTCTATCTGCTGACGGGTAACATATCCCTGCCATTAAACCAGTGAGTAGCAGCTCGGGAGGTGTCGTGGGGTGGAATTTGCACCACTCCACTGGCTGCCCTGGAGCAATACCAGGCTGACAGATTCACTGCTCTGAGTGCAGCGCCATCTGATTTGGAGCTGGCTGAACAAGTCATAAATCAAGAGATCTTTATGTTTCTAGACAAACATTTCAAGAAAAACAAGGATAAAGGATCTCTACATGGAGCTATTTGTTCTATCCAGTCTCTTATCCAGCTTAATATTTTTATTGCTTCACAACGAGCCTGCAGATTGTCTAGACTGCATGGGAGGAAGCTTTGTCCTTTCAAAGTCAACTCTGTTTTTCACCCAGAAGAGGATCACGGGAAGAAACTGCAGCAGAGTCACCACACTTATAGTTTCATAGTTTCATAGTTTCATTCAGGGTTGGAAGGGACCACAAGGATCATCTAGTTCCAACCCCCCTGCCATGGGCAGGGACACCCTACACTAGATCAGGCTGGCCAGAGCCTCATCCAGCCTGCTCTTAAACACCCTCAGGGACGGGGCCTCAACCACCTCCCTGGACAACCCATTCCAGGGTCTCACCACTCTCATGGTGAAGAACCTCCTCCTCACATCTAGCCTGAATCTCCCCACCTCCAGCTTCATTCCATTCCCCCTAGTCCTATCACTACCTGAGATCCTGAGAAGTCCTTCCCCAGCCTTCCTGTAGGCCCCCTTCAGATACTGGAAGGCCACAAATCACTCCTCCAGGGATGCTGGTGTGCTCCAACCTGTACCTACAACATGCAGAAGGCACCCTAAAGTAACTCTACAGCCATGACTTAACAGTGCTGTAGTGCTGGATCCATCTTAAAGCAACAGTGGATCCACCTTAAAGTAACTCTAATTCACCTTAAAGTAATCCACCCAAAAATAACTCTGCAGCCATGACAGTGCTGTAGTGCTGGATCCAGTTTGGTGCTCAAGTGCAGCAAGACTGAGTGAACCAACATTATTAGAAAGGCCAGAGTACCTCAGGTGGCATTGCAGGCACAAACTGGGGGGGCGGGGGGGGGGGGGCACACACACTGCCCTCTCCACTCAAACATGTGGAGGGTGAAGTTTACTCACATAAAATCTGACTTATCTAGATTGAGACTGGAGATTAGGAAGAAATCCTTTACAGTGAGGGTGGGGGGACACTGGAACAGGTTGCCCAGGGAGGTTATGGATGTCCCCTCCCTGGAGGTGCTCAAGGCCAGGTTGGATGAAACCCTGAGTAAACTGGGCTAGTGGGAGGTGTCCCTGCCCACGGCATGGGGGTGGGAACTGGATGATTTTTAAGGTCCCTTCCAACCCAACCCATTCTATGATTCTATGAAAATCCTGCCTGCTCTCCCACACCTCCCCTCTGCCTCTTATTTCTCTCTCAAATAATTCAGATGCTTTTCGCCCTTCCAGACAAAAAACCCTGGATCTTTAAATTAAAATGTCATCTGTTAGTAAAGAAACGAAGCAATGTTTTTCATTCCTGAGAAAGGACTCACTTATGCTCATAACTATAAGTTGCTAGTGATTAAGCAACTGGTATATTTTCACACTCATTAAAAGCAACACGGTGTGTTGGCCTTTCCAAGAAAAGGCATCTTGTTTGTAATACTGTAATACATTGGGAACACCTTCTAATTGGCTTCTAGTGCCCCTTGCCAAAATTCAGACACAAGTTTGTTTATTTACACAAGGGGGGGGGGGGGGGCGGGGGAGGGGGAATAAAACATTGTATAATTAGCGGAGTAATGGACTCCTAAATTCAGCAGCTTGGAGGTATGCGAAAACTGACAGAGTTTTTAAGATTCCATTTTGGTTTATGAAACATCTCAATAGGTAGCCCCAGACTGCATCATGGCTATTGTAGCAACGTGCTGCTCAATGTGGTGTTTGTGTGGAGATGGAAAACTTGGACATGTTTGATTTTTATGCAAGTCAATTAACTTGTTTTTTAAAACTGTAAGGGCATGCTTTGCAAATAAGATTACTTACTATAAATTATGAGAACATAGGGCTCCATTCAGACAAAAATGTTACACACCCCTTACACATGCATAAGTCTTCAGAATATAGTTCTGCACCCTGACAACCTATTCAGCGAGGGGTAGGAGCTTATTTTGGTCTATTCCACAGGGGCTTTCCTAAAAAGATATGAACAAAAGGGGATAGAGACTTAATTAGAATGTCTCTCTGCACCCCACCTTACTTTGCACCACCCAGGCAATTCCAACAGGCCAAAACCTCTCCTTATGTGGGAAAGGAAGAATGTCTTTTTTCAGTTAAGTCAGCCCACAGCAGAATTAGCAATGGTATGTCCCCCTAACCACAGCACAGACAGACATTTGGCCATTCCCACCTGTGAGCTCTGCTCTCAACACTCCCACTTAAGCACGCTCTGTTGACTGCAGTCGTGTCCATCTGTTAACACAACGCTCATTGTGCTGGCCCCGGCTCCGGGGGGACCCTCACACCGAGGCATCGGGGTGAAGCTCTCCCTGGAAGAAGTGACACAGAAAAGCAGCAATGGCAGAGTGCTGGCACAGATGAGGATGGCAGGGGCACTGCAGACAGCACCAATCATTTTAATTTCGTTCAACAGGTCAAGACTTCTTACTTCCAAAAGGCAGATTCTTTGATGGGTGCAGGAGAAGCTCAGGATGTCTATTTGGCATCCAAACCACAACATAAAGGACTGCAGATAGGTACTTGGGGCTTGGAGGTGACCACATTGCCAATACATACACAAAGCAAATCCAGAGACAAGTATGAGTCAGAGAAAGGAAAACGAGTTTTGTCCAGGACCTTTCCACTTTTACACATGTGGAGAATCTTTACCTAAGCAAATCATCCTCCTGATTACATATGTGAGTAAGAATTGCTTGCATGAAGAAAGGTTACTGGATCTGATCCCTGCTCTGTGCACATTGTGATGTAAAGCCAACTCTTACTAAGTCCAAGACTTGTTCCTATAAGTTCTGAATATTAGGTTAAGGCACAAGAGACCACACAGCAGAGCATTCTCTCCTCCTTGCCAGTTTCAGCCTAGGTAATGAAGTCATTCTTATTTGTGCTTGATGTTAGCTTGTTGGTTCTAATTTCAAGCCTGCAGCAAAGATAGTCTGTATTACAGATTACTCATTGCCTCAAAATGTCTCTTACCAAGACAAAAAGGTTAAAAATAGGGAGAGGAAATTGAGAAAATGAAGGGACAAATGGCTCTCCTTGTCCCCTGGCTACGTTCTGGACAATCTCTTCCACAGACTCTTTGCTGTTAGAGCTCACTTTCAGCTTAGAGCAGAAAACTCATAGTTCCTGACAGAGGAACAGGGATGCACATCCACACTCAGAAGAGGGGTTTCAGTCCAAAGCCCTTCCAAAGTTAGACTCCCATAGTTGTGTTCAGGACAATGCAAGATGCTGGTCTGATTAGAAATGAACCCTGTCATTTGCCAGGAAGGACCTGTCACCTAAGGGAAGGTACCTCCCATTCCCCAGGAGAACCAGCGTGACTACGTGCCTCGGAGCAGCCTTCCAATGTCGGGTCAACTGTTGTTACTGGCAAGACACTGCTGTGGAAAGCCTGCAACAGAATCAGGGACTCATCACTACCAGTATGGGTTGCTATGGACACCACCGAAGAAAAGCAAAATCATTTGAGAAGGAAATAAAAGCCTCTTTTCCACCACTAGTGACAGACACTCGAATAGGTTAGTGATCCTGGTGGAATGCTAATCAACAGCTCATAGAAAGACTTGGAAGGGATGCAACTTTTAATATCCCTAGTGAAGGAGCACAGAAGTTAAGTCACGTAATATGTGCCCCAGCACACAGGATTGGTACCAACTGTGCTGAAAACACAGGCACCACATGCCAGTGCCACGGGTTGGTCAGATAAAACTTCTGTCTTCCAAGACTCCCCTCTCGAGGATCTCAGATCCAAGCCAGATTCACCTGAACAGTCCATCCACAGTGTCCCACTGAACCAGAAGCTCAAGTAGAGCTGCATTCCTTGCTCGCCTGACACCAGCAGAGCTCTCTGCTGATTTACTGCAGCTATGGATCTGGCATCTGATTTGAGCTGTCAGGCAATCTGATTTTTCCATTCCTCGCAGCTCTGGTGAATAATTTAAATCTATGCTTGGGGCTCACCAAAAATAATACATTGTTAACATTTTTGGTGAGCTGAAAAGTAAGAAATACTGGCTTGGAATCACACAAACTACTCTGTTCAGCCCTAAAGAGTTTATTTTTGATTGGGATGGGATTTCGGCTTAGGTTAAAAAGGGATGGATTTTTGTAGCAGAATTGAATCAGGACATTTGGAATGGAATGGAATGGAATGGAATGGAATGGAATAGAATAGAATAGAATAGAATAGAATAGAATAGAATAGAATAGAATAGAATAGAATAGAATAGAATGAAATAAGAATAGACTAGAAAAGAATAGAAAGAATTGAAAAGAAAGATAAAAAATAGGTTTTACTCTGAAAAGATCAGAACCAAGTATTTTGACTTTCAAAGGAGAATTGTTTAGTGCTTTCAGAGCTGGCAAGTGGCCACATTTCCCAGCTGATGTTACCACTGCCACCCAGCCACCATTTTTGCCCTGGAAAAACTGCGGGGATGTTTTCCTCAGCTGTACAAGCAAATAAATCTATTGACCTCAGTAAGACAATTTGCACAGGTAGGGCCAGGAACATATATGGGTTTAACAGAAATGAAGCTGTTCAGGGTAGCTTAGAGCAGAAATACAGAACCAGGGACATTTCCTCAAGGGGACTTTCAATCTAGTTTCATTTGCAGTACAGTGAAATGAATCCAAAATACCAAGGAGAGGGACAAGGGTTACAGAATTGCTCAGCAATGCTGGAAGGCAGCAGAATTCTTGGAAATAAGTAACATACTTGACTCACATTGCAAGTGCCTCACAGAAATGATGCTGAAGAGCCTCTGAGGTTTGAAACTAGAGCAGGGCAGGTTTAGGTTGGACATCAGGAGGAAGTTCTGCACAATAAGGGTGGTGAGACACTGGAACAAGTTGCCCAGGGATGTGATTGAGGCCCCATGCCTGGATAAATTCAAGATCAGCCTTGATTTATTGCCTGGGTCAGCCTGCTCTATTTGGAGAGGTCCCTGCTGAGTGCAGAGGGGTTCAACAAGATGACCTTTGAGGGTCCCTTCCAACCCAGCTGTGCATTCACAACAGGGCTCTCTAATAGTTGCAGTAGAGCTACTTTCAGAGGGATTCAGATCTGTTATCTGCTGCTAAAGCAAATGTATTTAAAATTTTTGCTTTCCAAAGGCAATGAGGTCTACTGGGCTGTGCTGTGTGCTTGTATGTTGTTTCAGTTAGAAATATTAAATTCCTGACAAATAACAAATCCCAAAAATTATGCTGGGAAGAGGGATCTGGTAGCTCCCACTACTATGGTAAGCTGAAGGATGAGCTCTGCTGTTATTAAAAATCAAGGAGCCAACACAAATTCTTGCTCAGTGGGACTGAGGTAGAGACCAGGACTCAGATCGTGCCTCTCAGAGCGCTGCTCAGCTTGTTCAAGCTGATGTTACCTGCCTTGCAGTGCACAGACAATGCTCCCCAGAAATCCAGGTTTGGTTCCAAGTACACTTGGCAAATGAGCTCCAGAAATCCCTTTTCAAGACATAAATCCACAGGAAAACAGGTTTCACATGTTCCATGGCTTAATATATTATAAATATTGTCATTTCCCCTCAGTGTTCAAATGATTGTTTCCAGTGAGCAGCACAGTGGGTCATGGGAGGTTGCAGTAGTAGCTGTCTCAAACATGAGCATGGCAAGGTATCTGCCACCTTTGTAAAAGACACTTATTGGATTCTTCTCTGAGGGCAGGGCTGCACAGAAACTAGAAGTGTCCCACTGCTGCCAGTAGGGAGCTTTCTTCATGTCAAGTCTCTGCATGGACACTAAAGGTCCTGCAGGTTCCTGACAGGAGTTATTATACCAGATGCTCTACCCAACAGTGACCTAACATTTCTGCTCTGCCCCTCAGCACCGGTCCTTTACACTGCCAGAAGCCAATGGAGTTAATTTAGTTGCAGACTTTCTCCTTAACTCTACTCGAAGTTCATACTGGAAGTTTCTCATGAGCTTCTCAAGAATGGGCAGTACAGCTGTAGGCTCCATTTGTTTTACAGCAGAAAACCCAGGTGACCAAAGCCCACATTTTGCTTTGTCTTAGGGAAAGCTAAAGAAATTCCACAAGCTAACCTGCAAAAGAAAACATGGAGCTTCATAAAGCATCTAGTATTTGATCAAAAAATATTTTAATCATAATATTATGACCAAGTTCAGGGAAAATATGATAACAAAGAGAAACTTCAGTGACAGCTAATTACTGTGCCAAAGGCAGAATGATTGTAGGCAGCAAGAAATAGACTTCTGAAAAGACTTCATGTATTTTATATGCAGAATAAGACCTTTGATCAGCATAAAATAACTGTTTTGAAGTCAATATGTTTACCCACCACATCTGCAGGGGCTGATGGAGAGCTGCAATGAAGGAGGGAGGAGACTCAACCACAGCTGAGAGGCAGGAGGAGGGCAAAAAGTGAAGAGATCATAACACTGCCTTAGCTCTACCTCCCCCACCCTCCCTTTTTCCCTACAAATCCACTCTGGCAGAAGATACAGCTTGGAATCAAATTATTTTGCTTTAGGATTTCTCTTGCCTGTGGGAAACTTCAAGTCCTCTTCTTTTTCTCATGACTTCAAGGCAGCCTGGTCTGGTTGGAGGTGTCCCTGCTGACTGCAGGGGAGTTGGACAAGATGAGCTTTGTGAGTCCCTTCCAACCTGATGCACTCTTTGAATCTGTGAGAATGTGAATGGGATTCTCAGCAGCTCCTAGGAAAGTTAAGTACCAAATTCCTCCTTTTATGCTATTTAGTTTTTAAAGTGTGTATCTATTAGCTCGTTTTGGAAAACCCAAACAAAACAAATTAAATCTTACCATAAAAGCCACAGTGTCAGGAACAAACTCCAGCAGTAAGGCTACATCTGCTGGTCTCACTGTGTGCTCTGTCAGCATTGCCTCCTACTGAATTTCTGCATCCAAAATTCAGACCATCATTTCCCCACCCCCCCCCCTCCCGCCCCGAGGTGTCTGCTTGTTGAGCAAGGTGCCTAATCTTAGGCACTCAGGCCTGCAAATGTTAACCTTAAAGTCTGTTGGCATCTCCCAGAAGCTCAGGAGTAAGAGGAACCTAGTCTGGCTGTCTGAAAAGTTTCATTCAGATTGCTTTAAATATTTGGTGGATGATTACAGTCTGAGCATTTGACTGCATGCCACTTCATTAGATTTACTCTTTTCTTCTTTTTTTTTTTTTCTTTCTTTTATTTTTTTTTTTTTGGGGGGGGGGGAGGGCATAGATGGGAAATTAAAAATGATCTCTTTAAAAACTCTGATATTTAATTTCCCATAAGATATGGGAGATATTCGAGGCAGTGTCTGGAAAAAAATTAGGATAATAAGGTGTATAAATCTCTGCTTCATTTGAAACAAGGCATAAAAGCCAAGCCCACATTAATTTTTTTGCTGAAAGAACTTCAATAAGTTTTAAAGTAAGTGTTTCATTTACTGCCACATGCCACACATACATGGCAAACAGTTTATACAAACCACAACACTCAGCTGTTCCTGGTTAGGCAAAGCAGCCCTCCCTGAACACCCAAGCTGCTCTGGGCTCCCTCGGGACGTGGATGCAGGGTGCTGAACATTTCGACCCAATCCAAGGGAGACCCCACTGAGGTGTTTTACTCCATCAGGTGAGCAGCCCTTCTGTGGAGGAGCTCCTGAAGCCTAGGCTGGGTATGTACTCAAAATTTTGTTGGCTCAGAGCAGAATGCTCTGTTTTTCTTGAAGACAGCTTAAGTACAGCAGAACTATCCCTGACCTGGTGGTCCAGCCTTATTGCCTTCTTCAGGCAGTTCTTGGGGAACATTATTAGACTTTCCAGTTACCCAGATTGCTCCACTGTGCACAGACACAACTGTAGTGGCTTTGTGTGGGGAGGTTTTGGTACAGGGGTGGCTTCTGTGAGAAGCTGCTAGAAGCTTCCCCCATGGCTCATAAAGCCAATGCCACTGGCTCCAAGATGGACCCACTGCTGGCCAAGGCAGAGCCCATCAGTGACAGTGGCAATGCCTCTGGGATAACATGTTTGAGAAGGAGGGAAAAGTGCTGCACAGCAGCAGCCAGAAGAGAGGAGAGAGAATGTGTGAGAGAAACAACTCTGCAGACACACAGGGCAGGGAAGAAGGGAAGGGAGGAGGTGCTTGAGATGCTGGAGCAGAGATTCCTCTTGAGCCCGTAGTGAAGACTAGGGAGAGGCAGGCTATCCACCTGCAGCCTGTGGAGGTCCATGGTGGAGCAGGGGGAGGAGTGTGAGGAGTCCAACCCTGAGGAGGAAGGAGCAGTAGATACAAAATGTGATGAACTGACTGCAACCTCCACTGCCTGTCCCCCTGTGTCACTGGTGGGGAGGAAGTGGAGAAACTGGGAGAAAAGTTAAGTTAGACTGCACAAAGCAAGTGCTCACCATGCACCAACCAATACCCAGCAGCTCTGCCCCCAAACAGCTTTCTTCCCAGTTTATATACCAGGCATGATGTCACATGGTCTGGAATATGCCTTCAGTCAGCTTGGGTCAGCTCTCCTGGTTGTGTCCCTTCCCAGCTTCTCATGCCCCTCCAGCCTACTCACTGGTGATATGAGAAGCTGTAAAGTCCTTGACTTGGTGTAAACACTGCTGAGCACCACCAAAGCCATCAGTGTGTTATCAACTTTATTCTCACCCTAATCCCAAACATAGCAATGCCACAGCTGCTAGGAAGAAAATTAACTCTATCCCAGCCAAAAACAGGACAGGTGGGTGCCCGGCATCCAGACAGGTGTGTGGTTAACCCACCCCCACAACAGGAGCTCCACACCCAGTAAACTCCTCAGTGAAAAGGGACTTTTCACATCCTTTTTGAAGCAACACAGCCCAGGAGCAGATATCACAAAACAGAGAAGAGGCTGAAGTATTTCTAAATATTTCAAATGCAGCATTGAGACTTAATTTAGGGCTTGATTAGAACTATGACACTGAGGATTATTTATAGAATCTTCAAGGTTCAAATCAATGACCTCAATCTATTGTGGAAGCATTACCTACAAACCAGAACTGTAGCCCTTCATTCCAGAGGCACGTGATGAACTTGGAAGTCCACTCAATTTTAAGAGAGAGTCTTTCAGCTTATCTCACTGGGCTATAAAGCCTCTCTGCTCATTATTGCATGTTTGAAGTCATATCAATGCAATATCTTTCACTGGCCAGTTGCTGTATAAAAGAAAGAGAGTGCTCTCGGAGGCACAGATCTATGCAAAGGGCAAACCAGAACTGACTAGATATGTGGGATCTCTAAATGTCCAAAGCAAACCAGGAGGAGGAGTGAAAGAAAAATGATTTTCTGTCCATTTTCCCCTCACAGACAATATTGTGAAGTGCTTGGAATGCCAGAAGGTTAATTTTGAAAAAGTGGAGTGTTGTTGACACTAGCCCTTATGTAAATATGTGTTGGATTTATGTTCTTCTTTTTCTAATACCTGACATTAAAATCAGCTTATTTACTGCTGAGGAGAGATGCTGGATTATTTGATTGCACAGGTACAACACAGTGGCTTGGCAGATGTGTTCTGAACCACAGCCTGCTTCATCCTTTGTCCAGAGCAATGTGGACTCAGAGATGCAGGTTTGGGGGTCCTGTGAAAGGGCAATCTCTCACCTGAGCATTGAGAGTGGCACTGCCCTATGTGAAGCACACCACCCCAGTGAGCAGAAGGTATTTGCACTGGTGGGTGTCAGATGCAGTTACTGCAAGGCAATTGGCACCACACCATGCAGTGCAGCAGGCACTTCAGATTCCTGCAGCAGAGCACAGCTCTTGCATTTGTTGCATCTTCCTTGGACCACAGGTTTGACTCCAAGCCAGGTAGTAAGTTGCTGGATGTAGGTCCAATTTAAAGATATTACTATGCCAGAAGGAAAATACCATCAGCATTGTATCTGTACAAGGATCTATACTGGTTCTACCCACCTATATTAACACATACCCCCTGCAAAACATCTTCTCCACTCCCCTTCCCCCCCCCCCCCCAATATAACCTTAGTGCTACAAAGCCACACAGCTCAGACATCCACACTCCTGTTCCATTCTGCTCTTTGGGTTGTGAATCCTTGCGATCGTGCCAGTTCTGATGATGGCTTTGTGATCTGGATCCTGCTTGGATCTATGCAGAGACCAACAACTCATTCTACACAGCCCACTCTGCAGGCATCAGATGACTGTGGCTTTCAGTTACTACCTCTGGAGTGAAGCCAGAAGCCTAGCGGTGAAAAGCTCTTTATACCATTACCAATCCCCCGAGCCACCCAGTCCTTCTCCATTGCATACAGGTTTTTAGTGTTGTGCCTTAAGATCTGTTCTGGTCCTGAGTAACGTTCTTTGTGATGGGAGTCTTGCCACTCCCCCTCTCATGAGGGAAAAAAAAAAACCAAGGAGGGAGTGTGAAACCTATTTGCAAACTCTGTTAGGATTATCTGATGCAGTCAGTACTCTTGGGCTCTCTGAGGCAAAGGCTTGAGTCCTGGGGAATGTCTGAGATGGAGAGCCTCACCATGCAGAGGTCCATATGCCTTTGGTCAGTTCTGCTGCCCTTATCTTGGTGGTAGCTCCAGTGAAGAAGCCCTCATGCTGTGCCAGAGGCCTTCACAGGGATGCTGTGAGGCTTTTCAGGACAAGGCCTAAGTGCACACACAGCTTGGTCTGCTCAAGAGCTCTGCCTCAGAATCGTGCTTCATGGCAGCATAAATATACCCCTGGAGAGGGCAGAATATACAACCAGTGAGTGCCTGTGAGCACCTGCTCTCAGCCAGCTTTCATCTAACTATTTAGAGATTTACAGATTGCATTAGGTTGAAAGGGGCCCTCAAAGATCAGCATGTCCAATGCCCCAGCAGTCAGTAGGGACACCTCCAACTAGATCATGTTGGCCAGGGACACGTCAACTTTGACTTTGAATGGGAGGGGCCTCAACCACATTCCTGGGCAACCTGTTCCAGTATTTTACCACCTCATTGTGAAGAACTTCCTCCTGATGTCCAACCTCAGCCTACCCTGCTCTAGTTTCAAACCATTGCCCCAAAGGAGTTAGAGGCTGGCATCCACCTAAGGAATTAAAAGCTGAACTGTGCCAGATCTGCAGCTCCTGTCCTCCAGTTCAGCAGAGAAAATGACTCAATGTAACCTTATACTGGTGCACATTTCTCTTCCAATATCTTTTCTCTCAGACTCTTCAAAGATCACATCAGATAGAGCAGCTGCTTTTCCCTGTGGTGAACTGCCTGCAGGAGATCTAAGAGGAAGACACTGGTACCCAGCCTTCACCAAAGAGGGCTGTAAGCTGCTGATCCTGCAGTAACACCTATGAGGATTTAGAGCCTTTAATGTTGATTGCTGCATATTTCTGCTCTTCTCTGAACCATTCCAACAGTTGTTTCAAGTCACTGTATTCATTCCCTTCCTTTTAACCATTGGAGCTTCTCGCTTGGTCTGGGACCAAGGAGGAGGGAATGAAAGGGTCTCTTCAAACCCTCTGTAGCTGCTCTCTTAAAGAGAGCATTGAGGGGGATGCTGCAGCTCTCGGGGCAGCAGGGCTCCCAGGGGACCTGCCTGTGCAGCAGGACTGTGGGGTCTAGGGGGGCTCTCCAGGAGCAGTCTGGCTGTTCTCCTCCCCACTGCAGGAGAGCCCCAGATCTGTTCCCAGCGTGGCTCTACCAGGTGGCAGCATTCTCCTGCCAGCATGCTTTTGGTTTGGCTTACCTTGAAAGCTGTGATGTTATATTCTGTGATGATGTCATTATATTTATTTCAGCTTGCAGGGAAGATTTCTGGCAGATCTCTGGGCTGGAATATCTTCTTTTTAATGGATCCAAGATACAGACACCATGGTGGAAATTACATTTATTTAACACACCCCGAGGTGAACTGCTGGGGATTTTGTAACAGCTGTTGATGTTACTAAATTAAGAATATTTCTCTATGAAAACTATGGAAGAAGAAAAACTTGCCCAGTGTTTCTACAAACACTACTGCTGTCATTTCTAGCTGTGGTTATTTTTGTGATGACTCCATTGTGCACTCAGGCAATCTCAAGAATTCATCTTTGTGGTGGTATTTCGAAGAGGAGAAAATGAATCAGCCCTATTATTTCTGCAAGGACACATGTGAGGACACCACATTTCAATGCTACCTGTAACAAAGGCTTCCTAGTTGATTCTTTTTCTTCACACTATCCAAATTTGGGATGAGATTATTACACACATTTGTATAACTTACTCAGGTCTACTTTATTTTTTAATCCATTTTTCAACCATCTTGCTCTCAGCACTTTCAAATTACCCTACAACATCACAACTTTGATTAAAAGTCACATCTTCATCCTGATAAGCAAAAGCATAAAGCATTTGAGAATGCCACACAGATGTTGTTCTGCACTGGCAAAAATAATGGCTTGGATCCTAAATCCAGTACCAACAAGGACTCCCCCCCATGAACACTGGACCCCAGCTTGACTAGATCCTGAATAAACACATGGTGTGAGGGATCAGATGGCTCTGGATAAAGACTAACTAGGCTGACAAAGAAGATTGAGTCCTGTATTCACAGATTGACAGATTGCATTGGATTTGAAGGGACCTTCAAAGGTCGTCTTGTCCAACCCCTCAGGAGGAACTGTAGCCCGTGGGTTAAAGGACACAACCAAAGTTATGCAACCTATGGTAGAGGTAGAAATGAATTTAAATCTTCAATATTGCATGTTAAGACACCAAAATTGCAAAAGAAGAAACTGTGGAACAAACTAAAAGCAGACTCTCAGCCTTTCCCTTCTGATTTCTTCCCCACGGTGGTCTCTGTGAGGTCTTATGATGCCACTACAAAGACCAGTGAACAAAACCTGACTGTGTGATGAATTGATTCCAGTTTAAAAGAGCCATAATTCAGTTTTGCTTTAAAAACACATTACAAAACCCAATCTTAAAAAGATTTGCATAGAAACATTCATCAGAAAGATATTTTATTTGTTTGGCTTGAAACACTTCCACTACAAGCCAAACATTTCAACACCGGGGCAGGAGGACCAGAAAGTGAACCTGACCAGAAACAACAGTGAAAAACTAGTAGTTTATTTTTGCTCTACCAGCTGACAAAATGTAGTTAGCTATTTAAAGCAAAAACCACGGGCCTTGTGCATGGTGAAACCTGATTTTTTATTTTTTTTTTTTTTTTTTAACCTAAAACTCCTTGTAAATGTATTAGTGACAGGGTGTTGCTAGCTGAGAGAGCAGGGATGTGTGGATGTGTTGCTGCTGAGCGCGGTGGCTATCGGATTAACCGTGAGGCAGCCAGGGTGATATTTAGGCTGTGCTAACAACACACATTTCACACTCAGGTAACACTCACAAATGCTTACACCCCTCTGAACACACAGAATCTTGAAGCAGAGGAGGTTTCCAGCTGAAATCCGTCTGCTCCATGGCTGGGATCGCAGACAGCTAAAGCCCGGGGGCGAGTCCCCTCGCTGAGGAGCAGGAGTATCGCTGTAGTAACGTTTGCTAATGGGGCAAAGGACCTTGTATTGTAATCCAGTGACATTTTCAACCTTCGGAGAACTTTTGTTGACATTCCCGAGTCTCTGGCTGCCATCCCAGCATGAAATAGTTTCTGTTCACATAATTCTTGTGTTTACCAGTCATGAAAAACTCTTGCTTTGGGAATTTTTTTTTAAATAAACTTTTTTTTTTTCCCTTTTTTTTTTTTTTTTTTTTTTTCCCCTTGCAAGTGAAACTCTGTCTAAAAAAATATTGGCCCCAGGCACAGAAGGTTTTGCATAAATTCATATGTGATGAATGGCTGATTTTAATGTTATTTGGGTATTTGTCAGAACCTAACAAATATACATGGTAATGGTGGTTCATAAACTTAAACATCTCAATATACCCTTTCTTCTAGAAATAAATTACGTTTGTTTGCCCTGCCTGGAGTCCTAAGGTAGCCGACATTAGGAATATTTTAAATGTGATCATCCATCCAGCATGTCTTTCAGGCGCCACGAAGATTAAATGAAAGAATCATAAGATGAAGGTCTTTAACTTTTAATCCTTTTACAATGAACCCTTAGATAGACATGGGGGCAGGGTGCCTTCTATGTGAGTAATAATGCCTCTGTTCCTCTTCACTAGGTTAATGAATACCCTAAATGTCCCAAGACCTGATTTTTTCCGCCACCCCCCTACCCCCCCAAACTATTGAAATTAGAAGCAAAGAGACGGGTAGTAAAACGCACCCAAAGAGTGAGAGAGGGGATGAATATGTATTGGGAGATAGGCGAGCTAAACGTTAGCGAAAGCAGGGCTGAGCTGCGGCGATGGGGTTAGGATAATTAGCATAGATTCCCTCCGAGTTTGGGGAGAGTAAAAAAAAAAAAAAGGCGCAAAAAAAATGTTCGATTCCAAGATAAATAAGGAAAAGGCTTTTCTGCACTGTCAGGGAGCCTTTGAACACGTGGAGAGTTTGTTTTTGCAGTTGGTATCTATGTGATACCAACCCTCGGCTCTCCCGGCGCGGAACACGCAAATACTTTGTTAATTGCGACGGGTCCTTACCGAGCCGCGCCCGCCGCCGCTGCCCGTTCCCCGCAGCGGGGGCTGGAGCGGGGTGTCCCGCAGCCAGGGCGGGCAGCGGCTGGAGCCGGCGGCCGGGGGAAGCGGGCGCAGCGGCACCGCGGAAGGCGGCGGGGACAGGGCGGCGGCGGGACGCCGGGATGCCGGGACAGAGCGGGGACAGCGGGGGAACAGCGGGCACCGCCGGGGCGGCGGCATCCCCTGGCGCGGCGGGCGGGAGCTTGGCCCCCGGTGCTCCCTGTTCTGCCCAGGGGAGGGCGGCTGGAGGGGGCCTGTCCTCGGGCGATGAGTGGAGAGATGACCCGGGGCTGGCGGGAGCCCAAAGAGTTAAGCGGGCAGGAGGAGGCTGCGCGGCGCTGTCACAGGCTCCGGCTAATAACGTGTCTGCACTGCAACCCCCAAAGCCCAGGGGTCAAGTTTCAGCAGTGTCCCACCACAATGGTAGGTGTGAAAGACACGTGTCCCCTTGTAAATGAAATGTCAAACGAGCACAAAAAGCTCCCAGCCCAGCCGGCGGGGAGCGGGCCCTGCCTGCGCCGCTCCGGGGGAGGCCTCCGCAGGGACCCTTCCGCGGGGACCCCCCCGCAGCCGCCCCCACCCGCGTGGCCACATCCCCGGGGCTCTCCCTCAGTGGGGGTGCCAAAGATCCCCCTCCTAAGAGAGCACTGAGCAGGTTCCCACCTCCCCCTGCCACCGCGAAACGTCCTGCGGAGCGTGGAGGGAGAGGAGGAGGGAGAAGAAAGCCCCCCCTACCCCCCCTCCCCACCTCCCGCCCCCCGAAGGTGGCCAAACCAAAAAGCAAACAGAAGGCAAACGGCTCGTGTTTTAGTGGTTGACTTTAATTCTGCACTGCACTTTTACTACAAGGATATAAAGAATAAATAGCAGATACTCTTCATTTACATAGGATTAAGTCATTCCGACTGTTCTCTCTATTTACAATAACCTTGTGCTCTAGGCGTTTACTCATTTTTTAATTTTAAATCTAAAGTCCATAAGGAAGAAGAATCAAACCTCACACACATGCTTTCCGAAGAATGGAAAATAGCTTTAAAACGTTTTCTTATCAAAAAGTTTGGTTTGTATTTTTTTTTTAAATCCTTTTATTAAACAAAACAAACCAAAAAGGCAAACAAAAAAAAAACCCCAACCCCCCCCAACCCCCACCAAAAGCCTTCGCCCAAGCGAAGCAACTTCTCTCTGGAATATAAATACCCAAAAAAGAAAAAAAAAAGATACATTAGCCACGATCAGGGTAATAGTCTTAAAAATACAGTAGACGCTGATTATTTCAGGTATAATACTGACCTTTTAATAGTATATTAAACCGGTGCCATATATACACACAATATACATTCTCCTACACGTTACAGTGCATTACAACGTTAACAAGAAAGCAAAAGTCTTTTTATTTTTGTTGCAGCAAAGGTCCACGTGAGTCCGCTGGAGAAGGGGAGAGCAGGGAAGTGCCAGCCCTAGCAGGAGCACTTGCACTCCGAAATGATGGGGTACTGGATGGGTATCCATGTGCACCTCTGCCCGCCCCGCCGCTGGCACCGCCACCTCAGGATCGTTAAATGCACGGACTTGGCAGGTTTGCAAACCATGCCTTCGGGGACTGAACAAGACCTTTTACTGTAGCAGCTGCCCACTTTGACATACCGGGGCCAAAAGCGGCTGCCGAGATCGTTCCACGTGTATAGTACCGGGCAGAAGGTCTGGGACCAGAGCCACATCTGCAGCTTCCTGCGCAGCTTCTTGCTCAGCCTGTGCTTCTTGCCCGGCTGCAGCCCGTCGTAAAACTCCAGCCCTTTGATTTCGCTAGGCATCGCTCCCGAGGGTCTCTGCCTGAGCAGCAGGTCCAGCTCGGCCAGATCGTCCACTCCGAGACGGTCCTCGGGCAAGGAAATAGCCATAAAGTTAGGGTCGAAGTGTCCGCCCATGAGGTTCCTTAGTAAGGTCTCATTAAGATCCTTCTCCTTGGGGTCAAAGATAGGGTCCGGGTGCTCGATTAGATCCACCAAGGGCAAGTTGTCGCTGGGAGCCGGTCGGATGTGCAGATAGTGCTGGCAGGAGCCCTGCTCTAGCCGGAGACCCAGCAGAACCACCAAGGCGTATATAGTCACAAGGCACTGGGAATGATCCATCCTTGGGAGACCGGTGGGGGTGGGGGGGGGTAAGGGGGGCTGGGTTCACCAAACAGCAGGGGAAGAAGGTGCAAGCAAACACATCAGAAAACTTGTACGGGGATATCCAAAATAGCTTGTCTTTAAGGGGGATCGCCTCCACTCCCCGCACCACCAGCAAAGACAGCCCCTTGATAAGCCCGGAGAACAAGCCCCCTGCAAACACTCTCTCTTTTGCAGGCTTCTCTATAAAATTTCTCCTGGTGGAGCCGCTCCAAAATTCTGCCGCTGCCGCTGCCTCTTTTCAGCCTCCCCGGGACAGGGAGATGCCTCTTTTTGTTGCAAATTCTGCTCGCCGCTGCTGCTCCTCGTTGTCCGCCCGTGCGTACGGAAGAAGTTGCAGCCGATTCCTCCTCCCCGCTCCTCTCCGCCGTTTGCAAAGCAGCCTCCTCAGCAGCAACAGCAGCCACGCACGTTGGCACCAGTTTGTCTGCTTTGCAAGGACCCAAAGCCTTTAAATTTCCTGCACTTTCAGCTTCATCTCCATGGAAACCACAGACTCTCTTCTAACCCACCCCACCCCCCTTAAAAAAAAAAAAAAAAAGCGCCCCACACACACACCACAACCCCCACTCCCACAAAAGTCCAGGAGAGCGCTGCTCGCCCCTTCCCACCGCCGCACACCCTCTGCTGGGGAAGGCTGAGGCGGGAGCCACCGCTGCCCCCCCCCCACCCCCCCTCCCGCCTTCCGCACGCCGCCGCGCCCCGGGAGATGCTGCTCAGCCCGGGGCAGCCGCCGCACCGCTCCCTCTGGCCGCCGAGCCCGGCTCTCGGCCCGGCCCCGCCGCCGCTGCACTCGCAGTCTCGCTCAGCCCACGGGTG
This sequence comes from Melanerpes formicivorus, assembly GCF_026170545.1. Classification (NCBI taxonomy): domain Eukaryota; kingdom Metazoa; phylum Chordata; class Aves; order Piciformes; family Picidae; genus Melanerpes; species Melanerpes formicivorus. Next base: position 2,789,341 of record NW_027142373.1, on the reverse strand, counting down.
CTGGCAGCGCGGCGGCGGAGCGCGGCCTGTGTCGCTGGCCCCGCGCAGGGGCTGTCCGCGGAGGGGCTCCCGCGCTCCGCTCCCAGCCCAGCCCGCCCGGCGCTGCCCGCCCGGCTCCGTGCATGGTTCCGCGATGCGCTGCTCGCCGCAGGCCGCCTGCGGACACCTTCCTCTACCCGCGGAACGGGCGCCGGCCCCGGCCGCTGCCCGGGCGGAGCGAGCCCTCTGCTGGCGGAGGGCCGGGGCTGGGCCCGCCGCAGAGGCAGGGGGAGGCGGCGGGACGGCGGTGAAGCGGTGGCGATTGTAGAGGCGCGGAGGAGCTCCGGCGAGAAGCCTCCCGTGCCGGTCAGAGGGAAGGATATGAGCCAGCGGGACGGGAGGAGGCGGCTCCGGCGGGTGCGGAGCCCAGGGGCTGCGCCGAGAGACCACCCGGTACGGAGCCTGAGTGCCCGAGAGGAGCCCGGCGGCTCCGCTCCTGCTGCAGACCGTTCCGGCAGGCTGTGAGCTTCGCCGCACCGCTGAGCACGCCCTTGGCATCTTTCTAGGAGTTCTCCGGGAGTTCTCCAAGAGCTCTCCAAGAGTTCCCTAAGAGTTCTTCATCAGCCACACGCTCTCCAGCCATACCCCAAGCCATCCAGCAAAGACACATTCAGATCGGCACCAATACCTGAAACAAAACACGGACACTAGATGTTGACTTTCCATTTGAGGGGCATTCTGGAAGCACCACACAGATTGATTTACTGAGTGTTGTTTTGTTTTTGTTTTTTTTTTAATTTAACCATATTTTCCCAACCACTTTCACTCCCCATGTTAGATGCAAACCAGCTCTTACTCCTTCTCATTCCGGAGCACGAAGGGAATTTCATAAATAACTGAAAGAAATGGCAGGAAAAGGTGGAAAACTGGGCCAAGCTCTGCACTGTCAAAGGAGTCTGGCAGTGACACCTGCTACTGGAATGTCAGTCAAGGATCTGCTTGAGTTCCAGTAGTTATTTTTTCACCTAGAGGTTTCAGTCTCTGTCTTCATCTAGGACCTGATAAACCTTCCCTGCTGAAACTTGTTGTACAAGTTGTCCCTGGAAATAAGTGAGGAGCCCCACATCTTATCTTCCAAACTGAAATCCAAGGAGTAGAAATGTATCAGGAACAGAAGATGGACATTCTGCTGAATATAGAGCTTAAGGGGATATGGCTTTGGTGCTGACCTGGGTGTGAGCAGGACATGGAGGTGAAGGTCTGCACAGAGCCAGTGAGGGAGCCCAAACCAACTGCCCCTGGCTCAAGCTCCTGCCAAGGTCTTGGCCTGTCCACACCACAGTTCCACTCCTGCCTGCTGGGATTTCACCTGTAGGAGATGCCACACTTGTGGAGCAGAGCTGGGGAAGGTTTCTCCACCCCTCCCTTACTCACATCCACTCCAGGTTTTTGCAGGACAGAACATTTCTTGGCACAGTGCTCAGCTCATCCTCTAATCCTCTGGTTCTGGGAAGGGTTGATGGGACTGGTTTCAGGAGAGAGCAGTTGTGAGGGTGGCTAATGGATCCTAGCAAGGCATTAAGGTTTTTTTTGGGGTGCCTGTCTCTTCCTTGTTCTTTCCTCACTATGTTCCTACCTCCAGCCAAGAAGTCACAGCGAATATTTCTGAATTCACTTTTAAACCACCTTGTTTAAACACAAAGGTACAAATAACAATTCTAGGTTAAAATAACAGTGTTTTGAACAGAATGCAAAAATGTGGAGGTTACACCTCATGTCTTGGATTTCTTCTTTAATAACAAATCCAGTTTAACTCAGCTGGCATTTCAAAACAATTCTTTAACTCCCAGTCTCCAAGTCTAAACCTGAAGCCTCTGTGCCCTGCCTGTGTCATGCCAGCTGTGTTTAAGATTCCACTTTCAAAACTGTCATCCTAAGCCAGTAGATGAAGTCTTATCTCCTGCTGTTACCTGCTGGAGGAAAAGTTTGTGGCCTGAGGCTGGCTGGGATGGAGCACAGAGATCCACTCCTAGCAGAGTGAGCTGGGCTTGTCTGTTCCTCAAGTGCAGGGATCCACCTGGGATGTGCTGGGCTCCTGGCAGGGCCTGGAGAGCTCGAGGGATGCAGAAGTGACAGAAGTCACTTGGGGCCCAAGAATTTCTTGGTGGAATGGCTGATAGCAGAGGACTGGGGAGGAGCTGCCAGTAAGGCGCTGCCAGAAGCCTCTGGGTCAGAGGGGAAAAAAACTGGTTTATGTCAGGGTTTGCTGAAAGCAGCAGTAAATGAAGCTGGGAGGTGAAGAGCCTGATCCAGGCCCTGTGGGTGATGCCAGCCCTTTCTGGGATGGGGAAAGAGCCAGCAGCCCACAGAGGCTGTAGCTGGTCACTCTGCTGGCAGTGGCGTGTGAAGCAGAGGAGAGAACAACTCCCTTTGCCTCAGCTTTGTTAGTTCTGGAGTGCTGTCAGTAGTAAAGATGTGGTTTTTTTGGTAGACAAAGCAAATAGAACCTTCAAGACACAGGAAGCCAGTGTGGGCAAGAGTAAGATGTCAATTCTGCAGAGTCACATATCTGATGAGGAGAGAAGAGGTATGAAGCCTTCACTGCTCTGCTTGTGACCGGAGCCACAGCTCTGAAAACACACTATGTAGGGATCTGGTTTCAGTCCACGACAGCAAGGATGCACAGGAAGAATTCAGAGTAGATTTGTTTCCCTTTAAATCTCCCAACAGCAAATAGCCTGACCTACTTCATCCAGCCTAGTTCTCAAGGACATCCCTAAGCACTGTGGTGTTGAATCAGTCTGGTCTGTGAGCAGTGCTCTCAAGCCTGATGGACACTCCACTCTGAAACACAGAGGGAATTTCACAGGAGGGAATAAACCATCTCCAAACTGGGAAGAGGAAGAGCTGTGCTGGGAGCACTTGGAAGAGCTGTACCTTCCTTAGGACTGGAGGTTTCTTTCCAACTAATCTTGTTTCCCTTGCACTTAAAGATCATTGCAATTCTGGTCTCATTGTTGATCTTGTTGCTTTAACTTCTTGTTTTTCGAAATCCATTGGCAGGAACCAATGTTTGTCAGACAAAGAAGAGTGAACAGTATCTGAACCAATAACCAAATGCGTCCTCTGCCTAGTTTTCATCTACATTTCTCATATGACTCTGGACAATGAATCCCATAAGTTTGTGCTTTCCCTGTTTGTAGAGCAGGAGTGTGAACCTTGCCTCTTCACGGAGCTGCTGGAGAGTCTGATTAGATGCCACTGGTAAAGCTCTGCCAATGCAGAGGGAAGACTCCAATGTTCTACTAAACCTAGGACTGACAGAGCAGACAACTGCTAGACCAGCTCCTTCTTCCTTTATCACACCCCTGAAAATTCTGTAGGGACTCCTTATGGACTCATTATCTACCTCTTTTTAAAAGGTGAATCACTAAGGAAATTCTAAGGGAGATGCAGAGCTTTCAGACACCTTCCAGAGCTCATGCAGACCATGTCACAATCTACGCAATCTACATCATCAGCTGTCCAAGGCCGTGTGTGGTTTTCCCCAGTAATCCAGGCTCTACAGGTAGAAAATCACTGTGCTGCTGCTCTCAAGCCATATTCTTAGACTGGAAAGGTTCAGGTGGACCTTTGAGATGTGGTGCTGCATCTGAAGGTACCTCAACCCTTTCCCTGCTCCTTTCCAGATTCACAGAAAGGGCCATGGAGCAAAGGTTGTGGGAGTGGGCAACATAACGTGAGCAGGTGAAGGGGCTGCTCAGGAGGGAAATACTCATGAATCACACTGTGGGAGGGAAGCATTTTTAGAGAGAGTAAAGTTCTACCTTCAAATCCCAACAGAATGGAGACCGGAAAGGAGCCATTCAGCCCAGAACCTGCATCTGCAGTGATACATGATACATAAATAATAGATTTTGAAACTAAGCTCTGGGATAAATGTTTTATAGCAGAGTAAATCCTAAGATGACTGATGCATTACAGCAATGAAAAAAAAAAAAAGCCAGAAGAAAAAGGAGACCCCCCCAGATACACCAAGTTATTCCTTAGTCTTTAGGTACAGCTATAGTCAAAGGTGTATGCACTGCCTTAAAAAAGAAAGAAGAAGGAAAAAAAAAAGGCTGTAAAAGAAGAGAACAAAAATCTTACAAGGTCCTTAAAGAACTGCTCCATTTTTCTCATTTCATGTCCTTCTTGCTCCTAAAATTCTGTGCCACCTCAGTTCTCAGCCCAGCCCCTGCATTTTTCCTAAGGTATAGACTTTTGTCTTTCCAGCAGAGCTGGTGCATTCATCTGCTGATAAACTGTTTATCTTAGCTTTTATGAGGGCGCCTTGCTGCAAGGCAGCCAGAGACAGGATCCTGGGCGTTTGTCTTTTTTAGCCTAAGCGAGGGTCCGGGAAGTGACGGGGATTTATACCTCCCCTCGGCTCCATATATCACGGGAGGTGGAACTCCACTGTCTCTGCTTCTCGCTTTTCCTCTCAGCAGTGTCTTCTGCCGTAAATCTGAATCTCTCAGAGCAGGGTTTTCTTGGCTGCAGCCCCACTTGGAGGAATTAGGCTTGTTTATTTAATTATTTATGTATGCACAAGAAATAAAAAAGGGTTTGCAGGACAGGCAACCCAAAAGTTCTTCTCAATCCTTCCCCCTCCTCAACCCCACTTCACCATCCTGGCTCTGTGTGCCAGCTCCTGACATCTCAGCTGCGGAGAGAAGAGACCAGAGGTGGTTCAGCGTCTCACAGTTTGCAGACCAATTCATTATGGAGAGAGAGAGAGAGAGAGGCCTGTGGGAGAACCCCAGGCATTTTTTTTTTTCCTGCCCTGAAATGACACTGATATTTACAAGCCATGGCTCCTGACGGGGATTTGAATTTCCACACAGGCAACCTTGTTTATCCAAACAAACTCCCTGTAGCAGCAGCATATATTACATATACACACACATGACAAGCAGGAATGTATTTATCTTTTTGGTTTCTTGGTTTGTTTTTTTCTTTTATTTTTTCCATTCCCATTTTTTTTCCTCATCTACTGAGATGAAGCAACTTCTTGTTATTCCTTTTAAAAAACTATATATAGTTTTATATCTATCATCTATATCTATATCTATATCTAGTGTTTTATATCTATATCTATGTATCTCTGTCTCATCTCTCTCTGTCTCTCTGTCTCTGTCTCTCTCTGTCTCTATCTCTATCTCTGTCTATCTCTCTCTCTCTCTCTCTCTCTCTCTCTATCTATCTGTCTATCTGTCTCTCTGTCTCTGTCTCTATCTCTATCTCTCTATCTCTATCTCTATCTCTATCTCTATCTCTATCTCTATCTCTATCTCTATCTCTATCTCTATCTCTATCTCTATCATCTCCATCTCTATCTGTCTCTCTCTGTCTCTCTCTCTCTCTCTCTATCTCTGTCTGTCTCTATCTCTATCTCTATCTCTATCTCTATCTCTATCTCTATCTCTATCTCTATCTCTATCTCTATCTCTATCTCTATCTCTATCTCTATCTCTATCTCTATCTCTATCTCTATCTCTATCTCTATCTCTATCATCTCTATCTCTATCTCTATCTCTATCTCTATCTCTATCTCTATCTCTATCTCTATCTCTATCTCTATCTCTTTTATCTATATAATCTATATCTATATAATCTATATCGATATTGATATAGATATATAAAAAACCCACTAAAGACAACTGAGTGACAGAGCTTCAATGAGGCGAAAAATACAGCAACACCCCCGCCCCTGCCCCCCCAGTAAAGCCTAAGCCCTGTGTGCCTGTGAGTGATTCATGGCTGCCAGGCGCTGAGTAACCCTGATACATAACATTTCCCACCTCTGATATTTTAAAGCCCTCCCCTCGCCCTTTTAGCACCATTGGAGCCCTTCATATGTTTTATTGCTGATTGTCTAATGCTAGGTGATGAACGGCTGCTTGACTGAAAATGACAACCCCTTTTCTCTCAACTACTTCATTTTCCTGGCTCCAGTGGGGGTGAAGAGGAAAAAAAATAAATCCAATGACATCATATTTAGCCTGTTGGTTATGAATGAAGGAAAATGGAACTTGGTTTTAAAGTGCTTCTATCAACTAGGTCCTGAGCCCCCAGGAGCCCTGCCTTGGATGCTGAGGCAAAATGTTCCAAGATACTTGGGGGTTTTGTAGGAGCACAGGATCCCAAAGACAGGGTCTTATCCTGACCAGTGAGCCACTGGGAGTAGGATCATGAATTTATCGGACTCAGAAGCCCTGGAGCAAATCTGGAATGGCTGCACTTTGTGCTCACAAGAAGTATTTTGGCTACATGGTAATAAAAGAACAGAATTTAGCCCAGTATGTAAGCTAACTCCTGACTCCTGTTTTGCCTCAGGAAGCTATGGAGAAAAGGAAGGTCCCACAAATTCAGCCCTGATGCTTTGTTGGGCATCCTTTAAATGTGCTCTGGCTAGAAAATCTGCAGGGAGGGAGGAGTTTTAAGAACTAGAGGAAGATTAAATTGTGCTACTTCCCCCAGCATTTTGTAGTTATCACTTCTTCCCTGCCTTGGATGCTCTATGCCTTTAGGGGATCTGATATCTTAAAAAAGAAGTTAGATCACAGTGATCAGCCAAAGCTGTGTGCAAAGCATTATCCTTGCAGCCACTGAAAACATCACAAACACCAGCTCAGAGTGACTGGGCTGGCTGTGAAAAGCCCAGTGTTCACTGGGACACTTTGCAAAGCAACTTGTCCCTTTGGTGGCAGAGGGAATGCTTGCCCCTCTCTCACCAGTGATGAAGCAGACACACACACGGGGGTATGGGATTAATGCAGATACAGAAGCAGACACAAAGGAGGCTGCTTCCAAACCTTCTCATGTTCAGTATGAGTCTCTGGGATCTGTTTCTTTGGCTTAGGAGTTTCATGTCTTTGCCTGTGAAGGCAAAGGGATCCAGGCGAGTGAAATAATGAACCCAGGCTTCCCAGACACAGAGCTGACATTTGCTCTCCCCCTCTGACTCAGGCTTTGACTGGGTTCAGGGATTAATTAGGCCATGCAAACGAGTTAGGTTCTCTCTTCTGGCAACCTGGTCACGTAGGGAACCCCCACCCCTCCCCTTCCCCACACTCTCCTTCCCCATAATGAAGCATGACTGTAGTAAAACAAGGCTTTTGATGGTGCCTCTTCTCATCACTTTCAAGACAAACAATGTCTCAGAAGCCCACCAGCTGCTTTTATTTTTCTTATATCTACAGTTACATCTTGGGTGTGTTTACTTATCCTCATTAAATATGTTGCTCTCTTCTCCCCCCCCCCCCCCCCCCCCCCCCCGCCTTTTAAAATATCCTTCATTTATTGCAGTTTACACCAAACATCAATTACAGGAGAGAGTTAAAATGTTTTAGAGCCGTTCTTGGGTACAGAGCAGCATCCCACACCACCACTGTCTCTAAAAGAGAGTTGGTGCAGGGTGTGGTAGGAGTACAAGACAGAAACCTCCGGGGAAAAGACAGAAAGACAGGAGCATCACAAATTCCTGCTTTGCTCACCGGAAAGCATCACTTATGTATAGTCAGCTTCCTTCAATAAGGACTTGGGGAGGTTTTTGGGTTTTGTTTGTCTTTTTTATCATTAAAAAAGTCTTAACAAGGAAACATTACCTTCCTCCTTTTAATGCAGATACTTGGAAAGTCTCAGCTGGCACAGTAAGAAGAAACAATTCATCAGAGTACTAGCAATCAGCGCAACTTTCCCACATGCACCTTGGGGTTTAGGATAATTTTCTTCTAAGCAAGATGGAAAGAATGACACTTCCCCAGCACATCCTCGAGTCATGCCTGCTGAAGCCACATCCCCTTTTGAAGTGCTTGTTTTCATAACAAACACAGCTCAGTGAGATGCCAGCTCAATGGCATCAATATTTGATGCCGCATTTGGATGTCTTCTCTCTCTGTGTCCGTGTGTCTGTGCACAATTGCTCCCAGGTAGGAGCAGCCTTTCTATTAACCCCATTCTTGACAGGATAATGTTGTCTTTGGAAGGCTGCTCTCTCTCTTTATTTGCAAAAAGATCAAAACCAAAGCAAAAGGAGCATTGCTCTGAGTGCTGTGGAAGTGCCACGAGAGTTCTCCATGCTTTGAACCTGAGGGTTAGCTTTTGGAAACAAACTGAGCTCTTCAGCTCAGATATTAGGTATTGAAACAGGGTGGACAAGGGATTCAAAGATGAGACAAGCCTCTGTGACAGAGAAAGGAACAAAAGGAGCTCTGCTGCATTTCAAGTGTCCCATGGCAGAGATGGCTGTTTATGCCACTTTCACTTCGGATCTTCTCACTTTTCCTATCAAAAAAACAAGGCAAGGATAACCCTGCTCTGCAGACCCTAATCTAAGCCACTGTCTCCAGGGGGACAGCTCAGCTGCAGATATTGGAGTCTGCCTGCCATCATTCTGTGCTAGAGATAGTAAAGAAATAAATAAGCAGCCTTCCCCCTGCAGCCCTGGAGGGCTCTTGTGTGCCCAGGCTGAGGTCTTGCCCAGTGGCTTGCTGATGCAGGAGCTGAGGGGAGCAGGGCGGGGGGCGAGCTGGGGGCAATCGCCCTCCGAGGCTGGGAACCGTTTGTAAATTACCCTAAGCTTCCCTTAGTCATTATTCCATTAACTGCCTCTTGGTAGATCTGTCAGTAACTAAGCTGGGACTTATTTGTAGAGAATCAGAGGCTATTTGCTGTACTAAGTGAGCCATGAGAGCGAAAGGGTTTGGGATTTATTTGTAATTACAGTCGGGATTTTTTTTCTTCTCCTTCTTGCCTGGACCCCACTGGTACTTTCATTCACATTCCCTAAGCTGAAGCTGGCGCCAGGATCACAGGCTGGCCCTGTGTTTATGTCATTGAGACTAGGACAATATTTCAGTGTGGAGCCAGACCGCAGGGATCCACTCTATAAAACCCTCACTAAAAATAGACAGCAGCCCTGCCCCCCGACCGCCGGCACCCTGCATGGAGCACAGCCCTGCCTGGGCACAGCTCAGCCCTCCCGGCTGGCCTGCTGGCCCCACTAGCCCCCCCCGGGCCCTACCAGCCCCCTGAGCCCTGCCAGCCCCATTCCATCCCTGCTTCTCCCCAGCCAAGGTGCCCTGGTGCCATTCAGGTGACTGTTGGGAGCAGCATCCCCAGGGCTCCTCTCCTCCCTGGCTGCTCCCTGCCAGGGGATGTGGCACCTTGGGGTGTCCCCCAGCCAGGGCTCACCCTGCAGCCACCTCTGACCAGCCCTGCCAAAGTTCTGCTTGCAGTGCATGCAGAGCTGGGGAGGGATCCTAAAACCACACTGGCTTGCTGGGGTATTGTGGGTGTAACTGGGAGAGGAAGATACCTGAAGATACTACATGGAAAAGATAAGGGGTGATGGGTACAAGTTATTCCTGGGGAGATTCCTGTTGGAATCCAAAAGAAAATGTTTCCTCATGGGAACAGTGAGACATTGGAATCATCTCTTAAGGGAAGCAGTGGAGTCTCCTACACTGGGCAGTTTTCAGGCTCATCTTGTTAGGGTGCTGGAGCTCATTTCAACTCCACTGTCACCTAGCATGGTTGGACTAGATGAGCGTTGGGGTCCTTTCCAATCTGGCATTCTGGGATTCTATATCAGTGCTTGGGACTCCTCCTTTCCCTGTTGCTTCTAAAGGTGCCCAGAGAGATCCCAGCAGGACAAACCTGGGTCAGAGATTTCACCTCTGCCTGATAAATCTTTCCTGCAGCAAATTAAAAGCTGAGGTGAACGTTTCCATCTCATAGCTGTCCATTTTATTCAGAAGCATGAACCGGGGCAAATCACTCAGCCCTTTCAGTGCCAGTGGTGCGTGAGCCCTCAGCTTGGGAGAAATTGAACCAGCAGAGTGTTTATTGATTAGTTCAACGGTTATCTTGATAAGATAGGAGGCACTTAATGCACAGGTTTTCAAGGTAAGGGCCTGATTCTGCAGCTTAGTTCCTGGCAGTGCAGAGGGCTTCATTCAAGAAGCCTGTGAAGTGACAGGAAAAGCTCCTACAGGAAAGGAATGGTTCTCTGTGGAAAGGCTGCCTTGGAAAGGTTCACAATATCAAGAACACACATGGAGCAGCTGTGGTGTTGTACAGAGATGCTGGGGAGGGAATCCAGCAGGTTTCATACAAACCAGCACAGACTTTCTGCCCCATGCTATGTGCACTCAGCACTTGCTCAGGGATTGTTCTGTTGAGTTCAACTTCTTCGGTCAGTTTCCACTTTTCCAGTTAAAGGCAGCTGGTGGATGCTGGTTCAGGGGTAACCCTCTGCAGTAGGCATCGTGCAGGTGTTGGCAGTTCAGGGACTGGATTCTGGATTATCTCAGTAGATTACAGAGATGAAAGCACAGAAAGCATTGAACTGGCTCGTCCAAGGTCACAAAAGAGCAAAGCTGGGAAGAGAGCTACACCCTGCCTGCCTAGGGCCATTGTTCATCTCTTATAAGGGTAGGATGTTGCCAGGGATGGGCCACAGGGTCTTATGGATCTCAGGGGGCCTTCTGATGTCATTACAGTAGGAGTTAGCCATCAGTTCCAACGGGAGATGCACATCACAGCTGCATGCAAGGCAATGACAAGACTCCACAGAGCTGCTAGCAGAGGCTTTATCAATCTGTAGTGACCACGACAGAACAACTGGAGCTGCAAGGAGCAGTTGGGCAGTGTGTGGAACACTGCCTGCTTTCTGCACAGCTTCTCAAAGCCATCCTTGTAGCGAAGAAGCACTGCAGGGACAAATGGAGTTTAGAAGCAGTCTCCAAAATTTAACCTAATTGTTGCTTTCATAGGGCTGCTCACCATTTGAGTAGTCACAACTTCTCAAACACCAATCCTGGTCATAGAGGGCCTTCAGTCAACATTCTGCTGCATCAAGGAGTGAAGCTGAAAGGCCTTCATGTGGAGGAAGCATGTTTTTGATAATGACCCACATTCCACCATGTGCCAGCACCGTCTGACACGGAGCCCTGAGCTGTTCCCACCCTTCATGCTGCAGCCTTTCACTGCTTGAGCAAATGCCATTTGTTCCCCACGTCCTTCTTTCTGCAGCGTGTGGACTTTGCTTTTCATCCCTGGAGCTCTCTGATGGTGCACCTGACAGTGGGTATGCCATGAAAGGAGGCTGTTGCTGAAACAGGACTCTGGCATTTGTTACAGTAATTAGATGCTAAGTAGTGAGCCAAGCAGAAGATTGCAAGGAGATAAAGGCAACGCTTGCAGAAGCTGAACATCAGCAGAGAAAAATGAACTCTGTCCCTGTGTTCTGCCAAAGAATCCGAGTGCCGCAGCATATAAGCTACTGAAAACTTTTCACAGGTGGCCACTTAATGTATATGTCTCGTTTTCGACCATGCCTAAGCTCCGCAGCCTCATCTGGGACTCCATTCATAGCAGGGTGTGCACACACACAACAGCTGCAGTGCAAGCCAGCTGGAACTGTGCTTTGAACATATAAAGTCCTGATATGAAATATCAGCCCTTAGGTGGCTTGAATAAACACACCCACAATTAGGGGATACTCAACAATTCTGACTGCAGATCGTCTATGCCTTGGTTCTGCAGCTGCATCACACTCATGATGATACTAGGAAAATTTATGTCTCTCTCTCTCTCTCTCTCTTTTCCCTAAGGCTTATTATTTGTATCATTATAAAATTGTAGGATCATAAAATTGTAGAATCATAAAATGGTTTGATTTAGGTTGGAAGAGAACACCAAAGCTCATCCAGTCCAACCCCTCTGCAGTGAGCAGGGTCATCCTACACTAGATCAGGCTGCTCAGAGCCTCGTCCAGCCGAACCTGGAACATCTCTGGGGATAGTCTCTCTGCAGCCTTGTTGTAGCCCCTTCTGGTACTGGCAGACTGCTGTTAGGTTTGCCTGAAGCTTTTTCTTCTCCAGGCTGCACAACCCCAGCTCCCTCAACCTGTCCTCGTAGCAGAGGTGCTTCAGCCCCCTGATCATCTTTGTGACCCTCCTCTACATATCCTGTAGACACAGTGATTTGAGTTTTTCACATGAACCAAAACAAGTTCTTTTTTTCAGTCTTTGTCCTTGCTGCCTGGCTGACCCTGTCAGACATCAGAGCCTACTATCTCTCCAGCCCTAGGAAGGATTGCTCCCACCAAAAGGACCTCATTGTGCGGTGGCTTTCCCAGCTAATTTGAAAAGTAATCCTTTATCTTCATTCTAAAAGAGAGGTGGTTCTCCATCTGCAGATCTGTGCAGAGTCAAGGAGCAGACCTAAGGATTTAGCAGCCAGTGGGGTTGTATCCATATTTCCAAAGTATTGCAGGTATCTGTTGTGGGAGAAATCTGTGGAGTCCCCTGAAAAGTTTCTGGAAAGGTGTTCTTCCAAATGGTTACCCAGGCTTTCCCCCTATCCTCTACCATTTCAGGACAGGAGTACCTATACAGTTCTCTCTTTTCCTTGGCATCTGGACAGCTCTTCTACTGTCACTGCCCTGTAATCCTCTGCTGGTGTAAGAATTCCAAACTAAATGAGCATGTAGTAATCAGGAGAAAAATATTGTGTCCTTGTGGTGTTGATGTTTTTGCAGCTCAGCTTCTCAATGGCCACCGCAGGTTGGGCTGCATATTTCTTCACAGAAATATGCTTGCACTGGGAAGTTGACAGGCTTCTCATTCAAATATGTTTAGCTACCTCACTGTTTACTGCTGCCACAAAGCTCAGCTGGAACAGGGCGGGAAAGAGGCACCTTGACAAGCATTAGGTGGTTAGCAAGCAGGAAGACCTCTGCTGCAGATCTGCTGGTCAAGAGGCCTTTGAGAGCTTCTGTGAAAGCCAAAAGCTAGTAGCGAGGGCAGAATGCTTTGAGAGAGAGGAGGTCACTGACTAAATGCCTTCTCAGCTTAAGCATGTTTGAAGAAATCACATAAGGTCATTTATAAACCTGCCTGGAGGCAACTGGAGAAGAGTAGAGCCAATACTCAACCCCAGTGGGGAAGTACTTAAAGGTGTGCTGCTGTGTACAGTCACCCAGCCCCAGGCTGCATATTACCCAGAGAACAGAAAAGGCAAGGATGGAGCATTTAAAGCTCCCTTGGCTATGCTCTGCCAGCTTTCACTCCTGCCAAGCTGCATCCAAAAAGACCCGTGTTCACCTCCCAGCACCAGCACTCTTACTGGGGCCATACAACTTCCAGCATCCTCTGCTTCCTTCCAAAAGAGAATTCTCTCTTAGCTTCGTTTCCAGTCAGGCTGGGTGCACAAGGTCCCAATTTATTTATTCAGTAACCTCAGTGCTCCCGAAATGGTTTTGCCTGCCTCCCACCAACTCCCACCACACCAATCCTGGAAGTCTGCTCATCTATGCTTTCACCTGTGCCTTCCTGCCTGCTGGGGGGGTACAGGGATGAGCCAGAGCTGTGGATCTGCTCAGGCTGGAAGAGTTGAATCAATGGCAAGAGTTGAATCAAGATCATTCATACTGCCAGTAGTTTTCTGATGTCCCTTCCAGAGGTCTGACTGGAATGAAAAGTTCTTTGGCTGTAGATTGGGGCAGTCAGCACAAAGAGCAGGCACTGGAAGGCCTATTGCACCACCTGTGCAATTCTCACTCCTGGCTGCAGACAACCTGACTGAACAGAGCTGCTTTCTCCCCAGCTTTCATGGCTTGAGTGGATGCTGAAGTGACTTTTTAGTTTGTTTTTGAAATTAATTGCCAAAACTAAAACATTTTTTTCCCCTCAGCACTGGTCAAACTGATTTTCTGCAGACTGATTTGGCAAGTAGTTTAGAGCATGCTGAAAGTGAACTAACAAAGCTATGGGTCACAGGAACAATGGACCCCTCATCAGCTTGCACTTTAGTGGGCCCAGCAGCATGGATCTTGTTTGTTTCATACTTGCTCTAAAGCTATCATCAAGTCATAAAGGCTATTCTGTTCAGAAATGGGAACTGTGTGACCTTAAAGATAATTTTATTGAGTGGATTTTAAAGTGCAATTCTGGACACTGGAAGCAAGCTCTGCAGAATGCAGACCAGTGCTGGAGGTAATTTTCTTCTGAGTTGCTCCTTTTTCTGATGTTGTGGGAGTTCACTGCTTTACTTAAAGGGGGGAGAAAAAATATCCCCATGAAACCTCCAGCTGAGTAAAAGTGCTTTTAAAAGCTTGGTGCATTAAATCTTTATTTTACCTACATTCTTACCCAAACCCTACCTTGAGAGATGCAGATAGAAGAGCTGTGGTCTTTTGACCAAGCTCAGAATTGCATAGATGCATCACATGTTTGTATTGTAGCCTAAGCATTCCAGTTTTAGTAGCCTCATCCTTTGCAAACCTTTTGGACCCAATGCCAGCATGAAGCTCCACGCAGCAATGGTTACCATGTGCACTTACGCAGAAGAGGAAGCTCCATTTCTTTTCAAGTGCAATGGATTAATGTAGAGGGAAAATCAATAGTACTAAATACACCCTGAATGCTAAAACCCTAGACTGCATTGGCATTAAGGGCCAGAGATGAGCCTGGCCTGCTGTGGCTGTGGCTATCTAATTTAATTAACATTTACGTTCTAAGAAACCCCCATTTGCAAGTACTAAGTAATATGGTAAATATGGAACAAATTATCAGCAACAGCAGGGGAGGTTTAAAATATGCATCTTTAGTTTGGAGTCACTCAGAAACCTGTGGTGATGCAATCACTCAAACAGAGTAATCTTTATGAGTTTAGCTTTGCCAAGAATGCCTCTGCAAAGCCTCTTCCTGAGCCACATCAGTGGGGATGACACACAAGCTGCCCCTGGCTGCTGCAATGCCTTGTCCAGGTGGACACATGCCTGAGAGTTTTCCCTCATCAGGTGTTTTCCAGTGACCTTGAGCAGCACTTTCCAATCTCTTCTTCATTTGAAAAACTTTACAGCTTTTCTAAGGCACAGGGCACATCTCTGTGTAGCGAGTTGAGGGCTGGCAGTGATGGCTGCAGTGGCCAACTGTGGGCAGCTGAGGGGTCACCTGGGTGGGTCTGCAGAGCTGACCCTATGGCCATCTCTAGTAGCAGGCTAATGATGTTTAGAAAGTCATGGAGAGGTTTGCAAGCTGTGTTAGATTGGTTTGGAGTCTCATGTGGCTTATGATCTGCAGTGTAAGTAAAGATGGGCTAGGAGGATGCTAATAAATAAGCTCAGAGCTTGCTGGCATCAAGGAAATGCTCTTGGTGCTCAGGACAGGCTGCAACAGAAGTCCTGAAGCTCTGAGCAAACCAGTACAGGGCAGGAGGAGATCACTGCTGTGTTTGCTGTCTGTGCTGAAGGAGAAGTCTGCAAAGCTGAGCAACAAAACCCATCATGACTTCATTGAACCACTCACCTCTGGACGAATCTTTTGTAAATTGCACATCTCCGAGCTTCTAAGGAGAGTAAGGCACAGCTTGTGCTTTGCAGTTGTTTGCAAGCTTTCTCCTGGAGACCCACGGCACAGCCAGATCTTACTTACCTGATCACTGCCCATGGGGACAGGCTGTGGAGCTGGTGCCATTCAGGAGAGGAGTGTGTGTCTGTAGCCAGGCTGCAGAGCCAGCTGCAGGAGTTGGGGTTGTGGCCGGGACCATGTGCACGTGGGAAATACTGGTTACACACATCTGGCCTCCCCCAAAAAGATACAGAGCAGCTGAAAACCATGCGGGGGTATGTCCAGCTCTGTAAGACAGGGCGAGGAGTCACAGTGCTGCATGGCTGCTTGGCAAGGAACCTGATGCAGCCCCCAGCAGCTGAGCCTGCGGCGCGTGGGCTTCCACGTGGTGCATCTCCCATCTGGAGACCAGCGGCGTGGAGCTCGCGTGCTGGACCCGTGCCAGGGTTAAGCCCCCAGCAGTCGAAGCTGGATCCCTGGTAGCACTCGTGATGGGAGGTCAGGAGCAATGAAAGAGCCCTAGTAGTTTGAGAAGGAACACAGCAGCACCTCTCCTGATGGGAGGTCAGGCGCAGAGAGCAGGAGGGCCCCCCTCATGCTGGCAGCTCGGTTCCAGCCTTTGGCTGGGCTCCAGAAGATTAAAATAGAGCCTTAGACTGTCCCCTCGGCAGCACTGCCAGCCAGAGCCCTGACAATCCTGGGGTTGTACTCAAACGTGAGTCCCTCGGGAGCGTGGGCTTTACCCTAACAGCTGAGGCACTGAGTAGGTCGAAGCAGGCAGGATTATTGCTTTTGTGACTCAGGCTCGAGGAAGAGAGGGATCAAGATGGAGCCACGAGAGAGCTGGGGATCGGAACCAGCTTGCAAGGCACAGAAGGGGGAAGGAGCAAGTGTGCCCCGAAATAAAGCTTGGAAAAGTCCTGGTTCTTCTGGGGCTGGGTTCAAAGCATCCAGAACTGTGAGAAATTGGCACTAACCTATTTGAGCCCAAGCTCTGATTTAGCTTTCTCCTGTAATCCATATCAGGTAAGGAAAAGAAAAAGAAAAGGAAAAGAAAAAAGGCAACATTTGCCTTTCCTAAACATTTTAAAAGGCAAAGGTTCTTCTTGTGAAGAATCTTCCCCATAGGGGAAATAATTTCTGTGTGCCAGAAATGATCCCAGCTAAGGGAACTGGAGCCACATTCTCATAGATGTGTGGCTGGTACTAAGTGCTTAGCCAAAATTCCTCATTTTCAGAAGTGGGGAGCACTCCCAAACACCACTGAAATCAGCAGCAGGAGCAGATGTGGGTTGAAACCCAGCTGCCTCTTACAGATTTATTGAGCACCACTTAATGAAGGCATCCACACTTGGAATGCTTTGCTTCAGGATTGTCAGAAAGTGATTACAAACAGTGCCGGAGAAAACATTTTGGCATCACCTTTTTCTTCCCCCCCCCAAAAAAAAAAAAAACCCTTAAAAATAGCAAAATTGGATTGAAATTGTAAAAATAATGTAGTTTGAAAAATATCACAGGAAAAAAAAACCCAAACAACCAACAAACCAAACCAACCAACCCCCCCCCCCAAAAAAAAGTCCAGATCACCAAATTCAGGGCTTTGGAGATTTCTGAAGCAAAGCAGTTCTATTCCCTGCTCTAAAAGGCTGCTTTGCCTTTAAATTGATTTTAATCTCATTTTATAAAGCTGGCAAATTGCTGCTCTTTGAGTGTAGATGCAAGCAGTAAGAGGGGAGGGTTCTGCCTGATTCCCCCCCCCCCCCCCCCCCCCCCCCTTCTTTGCTATAATAAAGGTAAAACAGAAAATCAGATCTATTAGATCTATTATCACATAGGTAAAGAGCAGAAAGTCATTAGGGCTAAATATGTGACATTAATTAAACCTTGTAAGAAAATAGAAACAATTTAATAAGCCCTTCCTAAATGAACTTTGATTTGTTTGGCAACAGCAGCCTGGGGAAGAGAACAGTGACGCTTATTAATGAACATGTTGTGTGTGTGTGTGCTTGCAAAACAAATAATTAAAAACCCCCTCCAAATCAAACCCAAAGCTTTTATTTAAGGCTGCTCAGAGACAGGAGAGTTTCTCTGAGTTACTACATCTGCATGGAACAGGGAAATGAGGATCCTTTGCTGGCAGGAGGAGGAGTCAGAAACATGCCTGTAAGAGTTGGTTCCTCTCAGCTGGTTTAGAAGCAACTCAGTCAAACAGCACAGAACGCAGAGGTGGTTAGGGAGCAGCACTTCCAGGAACCACAGCAGGCTTGTTAGAGAGGGCTGGGAGAATTGCACTGTTCACTTGTCTGCTGGAGGAGAGAAGGGATCTCAGCTTGGGGCAAGCAAAACAGCCAAAGAAGCAGGCCCTGGGCATGGAGGGGACATGCAGAGTGCCCCCCAGGAGCTTAAGCACATGCACACAAAGATCCCCCTTTGTCCTGTGGCCTGAGCTCTGCTGTGTTTCTGAGGTTGCTGTACAGAGCTGGTTGCCTGCATTTGATGCTTTTACTGAGTGAAGTGGCCACAAACTTCTTGTTTTGAAATGAAAAATCAGGGCAGCAGAGAGGACTCAGAGCCACATCTCATCTTGCAGTTTAAGGATTTTTATGTTCTGCTCCTTAACTCCCCTTTGGTTGAAATATTCTCCATGTGTGAAAAGATCCAGAGATACTCCAGTGAGGTGCTGCTGTTCTGCAGCTAGCAGTGAACTGGCATGGCATGGCTGAAACAGAGTTGTCAGCATTTACAGTACCATAGAGGATCACAGAACAGTCCAGGCTGGAAGGGACCTCCAGAGGTCATTCAATCCGACCTCCCCACAGTCAGCAGGGACATCCTCAATAAGACCATGTTTCCCTGGTCTAGTTGAGGATGTCTCTGCTAACTGTCTACTTGTGCACAAGCTCTGGATGGTCTACTGATAATGTTGTAAGGAGTAACAGCCAGAAAATTGTGTTCCTGCTCTGGCACAAGCTCTCTGTGTAACCCTGGGCATGTCACTTATTCCAGTTAGGCCACTGTCTGTACACAAGGGAGAACATTGCCCCCTGCAGTGCTCCGGGCTTGGGGCAGAGAGCTGGAAAGCTACTCAGCAGAGAAAGACCTGGGGTGTTGGTCATCAGCAGCTGAAGATGAGCCAGATGTGCCCAGGTGGCCAAGAAGGCCACCAGCATCCTGGCCTGGATCAGGCATTGTGTGACCAGCAGGACCAGGGCAGGGATTGTCCTCTGCTGGACACTGGTGAGGCCATACCTTGAGCACTGGGTTTAGTTTCAGGCCACTCATTCCAAGAAGGACACTGAGGTGCTAGAGTGGGTCCAGGGAAGGGCAATGAAGCTGATGAAGGGTCTGGAGAACAGGACTGGTGAGGAGCAGCTGAGGGAACTGGGGGTGTTTAGTCTGGTGAAAAGGAGCCCTAGGGGAGAACTTTTGGCTCTCTAGAACTCCCAAATGGGGGTTGTAGTGAGGTGGGGATTGGTCCCTTCTCCTGAAAAACAAGTGATAGAACAAGAAGAAATGGCCTCAGGTGTCTCAGGGGAGGTTTAGGTTGGATATTAGAAGACATACTTCACTGAAAAAGTTCTCAAAGATTGGAATAGGCTCCCCAGGGAGGTGGTAGAGTCCCCATCCCTGGAGGTGTTTAAAAGACACAGAGATGTGGTGCTGAGGGCCATGGTTTAGCGCCAGACTTGGCAGAGTTAGAGAATGGTTGGACTGGATGATCTCAAAGGACTTTTGCAACCAAAATGATTCTGTGATTCCATAACAGTGCATGAAAGTGGAGGGGCTGGGTCAGTGTGGCAGTTCAAATACATTTAGTAACCTGCCCAACTTTGAAAGGAGGTAAACAGTGACCCAGATCAGAGCTCTCCCAGTTTCACTGCATTATTCCAAGCAGAGGTGCTCTCATTTCTCTTGCTTAAGTAATCCATTTGGGTTTATATGGTATTGGAAATGTTGCCCTACTTCGCTTTTCCCTTCCCGAGGGTAGGTGAAAGGAGAGGAATCACAACCCAAGAGTGTTTCAATTCTGCCAGGCAGTTCCCTTGGCTGACAGTGCCTGGGGAGCAGGTTACACATCCCCACAGGACAGGGTCCTCAAGGACAGCTCTGCAGCAGCAGTGCCCAGCAGGTTCTGTGGGGCTGTGGCTGAGAGCTGCAGAGCCTGCACAAAGCCCTGGACTTGGAGAAAGAGAGCACTGCCTGGGGGATCTTTAGGCTGTTCCCTGCTTTGATGCAAAGATGCTCTTGTGCCAGCAACTTCTGCAGTTGTAACAGGTGAGAAAGCTGCCACTGCAAACCTGGCCCCCCAGGTGTCACTTGGAGGAAGGCATTGACATCTGTATTGATGAGTTTCGATCTGTCAGCTGTCTCGAGAGGATATTTTTGGCCAAAATCTCTGCAAGCCATTGCCTGTTTCAGTTTGGTTTCTGGATATGTTGACCAAAATCAAAATTTAGAGCTTGGCAGTAGGGAGAAAAACCAAAACCAAAACATCAACACAATCCAAACCAAGAAAGAAAACCCACTTCCCAATAGAAAGAAAAGAAGTCAAGGAAAAACACAAACTACCTTCAGACTCTCATGGACTGTAAAGCTCAGGTAGGAGCTGCTTGGTGGTGGTCAAGCAGACACATCTCAAAGCTTATAGTTAGGATTAGGGGAATGTATTCACCAGCTGGGGTTCTTCTCTTTTTTTTTTGTTGTTAATAAGGGAAAAGACTTGAAGGACATAATTGGAAATCACAGGAGCTGTAAGGAGGCAAGAGCACTTCAAACCTCCTGCACCTTAACAGAGCTAAGTTTCTATGATATTAGATCAAAGAACAAAAAATTCTATCTTAAGAACACGAAGTTTTTTTATGCCAGAGATTCACTTCAATAAATCTCAGATTTCTTTTACCAACCCATCCTTCCCCCCCCTTTTTTTTTTTCTAAAATAGCATTTCATATTTGAAGTTCTATATATATGTATATTAAAAAAATATATATGTATATTTGTAGTCTTGAAAATTATTTTTATTGTCTATTTTATGTACTCTCCATGCCTCTTTCAGGAATTATTAAAGGAGCATGAGTCATCCGGCACTCATTTACTCTTGGCTTGTGGCCCATCCTTCCATATATATATATATATACATACATATATTTTTGCTCTTTTCAAACCATTTGTAGGTACATCTGCATGAAAATGTCATTGTGTCAGGTCCCAGGATCACAGTTAGCACAGCAGACGTTGCTCACCCAGATATTTACAGAGGTTTAGAGCACATAAAATTGTGCAGTATTACGTAGCAAAGTTCAACCTTTAACGTAGGCTTGGGTTGCATATATAGCAACAAGTTACAATAAAAATCTGAACAAAGACAACCAATAAACAGCCCAATTGCTATGTACAAACAAGACAGGAAGCAATTAAACACTGCCTTGCACATTTCACTTCAATTACTTTTTCTCGGGGGGGGGGGGAGGGGGGGAGGGAAAGACCCCCGAACAACTCCTCTTTCCCTCCCCCAGGGCTGCAGTAACCCTAAACAGTCTTCATCTTTATCAGTGAAAGAAGTGGAACTGCCAAGGCATTCAGCAGGGGATTCACTTGCATCATTTGGGAGAGAAATTTGGTCCCTGTGATAAAACCCAGCAATGTTTTATGCAGGGTGCATCCCCCTCTCCCCCCCCCCCCCCCCCCCCCCCCCCCCCCCAAGTACAGCAGCATGGTGGACTCGCCCTGAGCCCGGCTCTGACAACAGTTCCCCTGATCTCTACAGGAAAATTCCATGAGATAAAAACCTCTTTTTGTCTTCCTTACACAGATCACTTTTCACACCAGCATAAATGTGTTGTTTCCATGATGATTCCATGATCCTCAGCTGGTGTTGAGCCAGTCCTGTGGGCAAGAGGTGTGCTGATGTGTGCAGGGAGTACCTGACACAGCTTCAGCAGAGCTACTCTCCACTTACACCAGTGCAAAAGAACGGAAATGAGGCCCGCAGACAGCAGGATTGGGCCCCCACTGAGCTTTATGTAAAGTAAAGCTTAAAATCTTCTTAAATGATTGACTACAGTTCACAGTAATCAGCTGGGGGAGTGCTTCCCCCATCACTTTCTCAAACCTTAGCTCCATTTTACACAACTTTTCCAAGAAACAAAAGGAAAAGAACAAGAAACATTAAAAGTATTTGACATCCTTATTACCTGACAAGCAAAACAAGAGGTTTTCTGTAGTCTAGTGACAGACAAGCTCAGGAACACATTACCTTGATACAGAGGACTGTTTTAGAGCTGGAAGGATCTCACAGGGACCTGCTCCACAGCCCAGTCAAACCAAGAAGACAACTCCTAATGACTCTGCAAGCACTGACTTAGCAGAGGAGGGGGCTGCTGCTGGTGCCTCCACCAGACGGGGGAACTGGCCAGAGCACGCTTTCGAGTGCAACATGCAGCCCAGCTTGGGTTTTGCAAGGAATAGAGTGGGGCCAGCAGCTCTGCTTCTCACTTCTGGCCATGATTTAGCTCTATGAATTCTGCTTCTTGGAAGAAAACTATAAATCATACTCACAAATAAAGTATTTTGGCCATTCAATGTTATTCTGTAGTGGAAAAATCAGACCCAACCTGATGAAATCTCTGTTGTCTGAAAATCCAAGGCCTCTTTACTAAACATACTTTTTGCTGATGGCAAAGTTCAACACCTCAGAGAATTTCAGAGTAAGTTTCCAAGCTGTCTACCATATTTTCTCATACACTATACCCTTGTTTGTAAGGCTGCATTGAAGTTGCACGTAACAGTCGTGAGCCGTGCATTTAAACACCTTAAAAGAGTTGACCAGCAACTTAATGCATTTCTTTATACCCCCCAGAACTGAAAGATGCACCTAAACACTCTAAACAGGAACATTCAGCAGCAAACATCCCATCCTCCCCCTTCCCCTTTAATGTCTCTATTAAAACCAACATAAATTATGGATTTCTCTGTGTGTGCTCTTACTGTCTAGAGAACCTAATTGTTAATTAGGATTTAAAGGCAAGGGAGGGAAAAAAATTAATACAAGCATGGGAAATCAATGCTTGAGGCAGAGGTATCTGGAGGCAGACTCTCTGTGGGGAGACTGCCTGTTTTCTTGTGGATGTGAGGGGTTGTGAGTGTAAACCTTGCAATTTACCTGTACCTTGCTTCCTGCCAGCAGAAAGAAGGAAGTTTTACACTACAGGAGATAACAATCCACCTTTTTTTTTTCTCCTGGTGGGTCATTTATATGAAAGCACTGTATTCTTTTTTTGGCCAGTCCAAATCATGCCTAGACACAGAAGGGACTGGGTTCAGCCCAGGGGAAAATAGACTCCCTGGAAAATGCAGGACATGAGTAAGAGAGAGATATCCTGAAGTCTGCAAAGCCAAAGTACCCATTCTGGAGCAGAGCTTCAGCTGGACTAAGTGGGCACAGAGTGAGCTGGCTGCTGGGTAATGCAGCTCTAGGATGCTGTGGGCTCTGAGCCACAGCATTCCCCACCGCTGTGCAAGGATCCTTGAAGAGGCACTCTAGCTCAACCTGGAGGAAAAACTCCTAGTAGTTGGGGCACAGGTCTGAGTCCCTAATTTTAATCTGATTCCTGCCTGTGAGCCTTTGCTCTGGGCTCTTCTCAGAAGGGTCACTTGTGCCTTTATGGAGCAGGCATAAGAGTGCTGCATTTTGCAGGAATCTGCTGTAGTTGCTTGTAAAATGTATGAGTGATCTTCCCAGGAGAACAACAGAAGTATTCTGATCAGTCTTATGATAGCAGTTGGAAAGCTCCACTTTTACTCTTTATTTCTCTCTGGGTGTCTATTATTATTCTTCTAAGAAGCTGTTTTACTCACTCCCCCACTGAACAGGTAGGGATAGCAAACTTGAGCAAACAACTCATCCTTCTACCAAAGACACATCAGTGCTTTACAACAAGGACTGTTTGAAGTCAGAACTATCAATTACCACTCTGGCTGTCAAAGCAAGTGGAAGAATCTCAACCCAGAGGTAACAGGATGAAGGCAGCATGCCCCATTGGCCACCATGTAAACACTACTTCCACATAGCAAGGTTAAAATCAAGTTGGGGTAGGTTGTGGCTGGCATTTGTCCTCCCAGAGTCAAGATCCTGCTTAGCACAGACAATGATGTCGTCATGACTTCACAGTCAAGCCCTTTCTACCGCTAAAGAATCCAGTGCTGTCAGACACATGACTGCTTCTGGAAGAGTCAAGCAGCAGGAGCAGATAAAAGATTCATAGAATGGTTTGGGTTGGAAGGGACTTTAAAGATCATTTACTTCCAGCCCCACTGCCATGGAACATCTCCCACTGGCTCAGGTCATTCAAGGCCTCATCCAACCTGAGCTTAAATACCTCCAAGGAAGGAGCACTCACTGCCTCCCTGGGCAACCTGGTCCAATAGTAGAGGTTTTTGCAACTCTTACCTGAGCTCTTCTGCTGTAGAGTTTGCTACTTCTTACTTTCATTGTCCCTGAAGAGCCAAAGCAGAGCAAGGTAGGTTTCCCTTAGGAACACCTTGCTTTATCTCTTCCCTTCCTGCAAAAACAGATGGCATCAGCAGACTGCAATTTCCAGTCTTTAACAGACAGGTTTGTGGCAGTTTCACTTAGAGGCTAACCAGATCAGGGCAGCCTGGGCTAGGTGCTGTGTACTAGAAGGCAAAGGACACTGTGGAGACTTCTGAGTGTGAAGCATTGCGTTGTCCTGGCTCTGCCTGTTGAAAAGCCTTCTGCTGAGGAGCACGATGCAGTGTACAAGCTGGTCCTGTCTTCAGTGACAGTGGAACATCCCTGCTGGGTTTGATGGTGTGAGTCAAGTCTCCCCTGTGCAGTTCCATGTGGCATAAACCATACAATGCATGTCCTTCTAGCTGCAGATTGGCACTGGCATTTCTGCTCCCCACCCCCCACATCTTCTCACCCACAGGAATTTGCACTGTGGGTCTCATTCAAACCCTGGGCAAGCCCAATGGAAGTCTTTCCATCCTCACCAAGCTTTGGACCAGTTAATGAGCAAATATTTTTTGGTACAGAAAGTTAACTTGACTCTCCCCAAAAAGAGAAGTGACAAGTGTGAATCCCTTACAGACAGCTTTTGCCCTGATATCCCTGCAAAGTCTCTTCCTGGCTTTCACACACTGACCAAGAGTCAAATAGTGAACAACATTTAGTTTTGAATTTATGGATTAAGTTCACAGGGGTTTTAATAGCACTGGGGTTATGGAAGTGCTATTTTAATAAGGACCACAGATCATGGGCCCAAATCCTTACCTTTACCTCAAGGACTTGTAAACTCAACTATTTAACTCAAATCTCTTTATTGGAGGCCTTAGAATGTATCCACCTGGAGGCTGAAAAATTGAAAGGTAGAAGGCTGCGCAAACATGGAGTGAGGGAATTTAACCAGCAGGAATGTGGCCTATAAAATTAAACTTCAAGAACTGGGTAAGAAAAATTAAAGCTTGTGCAACAGCTGGGGTTGCTCTGCACATTACTCCATTTCTGAGGGACTCCAATGTTATGGTTCTCATTAATAGAGGTTTCATTTTTGAGATAGCCTTCTGGGGCACTCCAAATCTTGCTCTGGGTGCAAAGGACAAAGTCATGCTTGAGTGTGATCTGCCTTTAGCCAAATGCAGCATGCTAAAACACTGCCTCAAACCCTCCTGCTTGATATTGATAGCTGTTGGTGGCCCAAAGAAAAAAAAAATCTTGGAGTCAAACTGCCCTTAGATTCAAATTTCCCTTATCTGGATTGCCAGAATATCCCCATTTCAGCCAGGGTGATCACACCCCCCTGAAGCTGACAGTAAATATTCAGAGACAAAGGTAGAGGCAACTCGTTGCAATGCTTTGAGAGTGCTGCCAGCCTAAGGAAGTGCCCTCTGCTGTGGTGGGCAGAGGAAAACACTTTGAGCTCACTTAGAGCCTCCATATTATTCCTTCATAACATGGCCTCATTCTGCCTGTGCTTGACCTCCAAGTTTCATCTCCTAAGCTTTTAGAATAACTTACTTCTTATATCGCTTGAAGTCTAAGCTCTTGAAAAACCCCACTGTGATGATCATGTCAGGCTCTGTCAGCACTCAGAGAGAGTGCTGACTGCAGATTCTAGGTCTCGAAAGAAGTTTCATCTCTCTCCAAGTGGCTGGAACCTCTGGGTTAACTGTGTCACTAGACCAGTTAGAGCTTCAGTTTTCTGTAACCCAAAATCCATTTAAGAAGGCTGAGAAATTGAAAACATTCTAGGAAATGGTGCAAAACAAGTTAATAGAAGTTTGGGATACAGTCCTAAGGTGAGGACACCAAGGATAATGCAGTTTCTGCTAGCTTGCAGGCAGAACTGCTCATGCTTCAAACTGTGCATGCTCAGAGTAATGTGGACATCAAGAGAACTGCAAACAGATTTGCAGGCACAGAATTGTTCTGTTGGGTGGTGACTGTGAGGACTCCACTGCCAAACTGTAAATGCCAGTACCAATGCTTGTGTCATGACATACCCCTGTAAGAGCAGAAATTTGGGGATGAAGACAAAAGGTGAGGATCCCCTGGGTGGCAGGAGTTGTCATTTCAGGAGCTGGAGCTTTAGCAGTGGTTTTGAAAGCACAGCGCTGTGTGCGTGGTGCTCCCTGTCTCGCCGTGGGGTTAAAGAGTGCTGCTGA
Organism: Melanerpes formicivorus; assembly: GCF_026170545.1. Classification (NCBI taxonomy): domain Eukaryota; kingdom Metazoa; phylum Chordata; class Aves; order Piciformes; family Picidae; genus Melanerpes; species Melanerpes formicivorus. Next base: position 2,763,277 of record NW_027142373.1, on the reverse strand, counting down.
AGACTTCTGAGAGAGCAGAACCTGCCTGGTCATCTGGACCTGTTCTCTGTTGCATAGTACTGTGCACATCCCTGTCTTCAACAGACTGTGTGCTCATGGCCCAGGATTTGCCCTCTTCATCCAGAAATGTTTTGTAAGGCTCCACATGTATCCTGTGGATGTCCTGCCTTGATTCCTCGTACTTGCCTTTCCCATCCTCTGGAAGGCTGGATGCATGAGGTAAGAAAGTGCTCTGAGTCCCATCAAGGGGAATCTTTAGCTGCTCACGAGAGGTAGGTTCTGGAGACAGATCTGAAGATCTGATGAGGTGCTGGGTGTAGACTCCCTCAGATAGGGATCCAGCCTGCGTCTCGCTGTGCACACGCATCCAGCGGTGCTGCCGGCTGAAGTAGTTGTAGTGTTGATGTTTCCCCAGCTTTTTTTTCCCCAAAAAGCCCAGTGGCTGCTTGGAGCTGGAGGACTTGTCTGTGCTTCTGGATGTCAGCCCTGCCAGGGTTAGGTTGCTCACAGACTCAGTGCAACACTCAGTGTTGGCTTCACAGGTGCCACACTCTGTCAGCCCTTCTTTCAGCGTCAGGCAAGGCTTCATGTCATGGACTTGGAGAACATCAGGGGCACTGCCACCCAGGCCACTGCCTGCCTGCTGGCTGATGTCATGGGAAGAGGAGTAGAGCAGATCGAGTTCTCTGGGGCTTAGTGCATCGCTGGAGTCATAGTCACTGTCGGTAGGAAGGAACACTTCAGAGCAACCTTCTTCATCTGAGCAGGGCTGGGAATCTGCAAAGAGAAATGATCAATACTATGAAGATAGGCACAGGGAAGAAACTGCTGAATAGTCATTTTTGTGTTATTGTTGTTGTTCCTGTTATCATCATCATCATCATCATCATCATCATTATCATCATAGTCATTCTCATTGTTATTATCATCATAATTATTATTATTTAATTATTATTTCTTACTTGAGAATGAGATCTACAGTTCTGCAAATGTGTGTGTGTGTGTGTGTGTTTCCTCTGTGGAATTGTCTGTGGGCCAAAAGTGACAGCAGAGACAACAGTCAGGGAGGATTTACAGATGTATTAGAGCAGCAGTGGTAGAACTGGGAAAACCAGAGAGGATTCACTTACAGGGAAGAACTTGCATTTTGACTAAGTTCTGAAAGAACCACAGAATCCTAGAACGGCTCAGGTTGGAAGGGACCTCAGAGACCATCAACCCCAACCTCCCCACCATGGGCAGGGTTAGGGTTTCTTTTTGTTTAATCTAATCAGGGTAGATTTATTAATTTTCCTTGACTATATGAAACTGCCAATTTAATAAAACCCAAATGGTTTCAACCCAAATGCCCATGGCAGTTGTTTAGTACAGCCTCTGTTGTTTTTTTTTCCCTACTGTTTCATTTACTCATTGCTTAAAAACAGCTCAGCAGAATGATGGTTTACATCTTTTTGCCAGAGTCCTTCCTTATTTTGTTAGCAAATTAGGTGCTACTGTTTAATTTGCTTCATCTTTATTTGCTGTGATCCATTTCTTTCCTCAGTTCACTTTCCCAGCTGCTCAGAGAAGCAATAATGGTCAATGAGGTGGGTGCTTATTTGTGTGATGCTCTGCTTTAAAGTGCTTCTCTGAAGCATTGAGAATACTGAGCTGTGTGAAAGCGACTGGTAAATCACATTGGCCTGCTGGCTCTGAAATTTGCCCTGTCAAAACAAAGCAAGAGGAGCAGATGAAAGAATTGCTCCAATGTGGGAAGAAAATGGCTGTGACAGCAGAGAAACAGGAGGTGACAAATGGAGACTATGGAAAAGTCTGACTCAGAACCTGGAAAAAATGAATGGAAAGTGTGGTGAAGAACAGATAGAGACATGAGGGATGAGAAAGAATCAATAGCTTTTGCCCTTAGATTCCTGGAGAGCTTTTGCCAAGGTTCTTTACTACAGGTTGTGAAGCAATGAAGCTGTGACCGAGATGAAGCTCCTTCCATCAATAGCAGTTTGTTGGGGTGGACAGCATGTGCAGAAGTCAGCTTTCACTGTGGATGGATTTGACTCATTCCAGCCATCATGAAGGAGTCACTGAGAGCACTTGTCCCTTCCAACCTGTTTGTTAAATGCTCTGCAACAGCGAGGTGACAAAGCTGGTTGGTGGTGAGTGATTATTGTGAGTAGTTGAAAACAAAAAAATGATTGTAGAAGGATCTCAGGACACTGAGTGGCAAATGATTTTTAACCTGATTGTTGAAGTACCTCTGCAGGGGGAAAAAAATCACTGCTTTTCTAAAAAGATATATAAGAATTGCTATAAATAAAGGTGAGCTCAAAGATCTCACTTGGTGAACAAAGCAAAAGTCTCTTACCACTCACAGCTTTTCTCCTCTGGATTCTGGCCTCAGGTGAAGGGGGAGGTGAAGGAAGACAATCAAGATGTGAAGAGGTTGAGCTGATCTTCTTCTGAGAGTGTTCTTCTGAAAGGTCCACAAGCTTCTTAATGGGCAGGCCAGCTGCTGGCTGCTTGTATCGTGCATACTGCAGTGCTTCTGTGATCCATCTCATCTCCCTCCAGATCTCATCAATTTGCTGTGGAGACAAAGATGGTGACAAGTACAGCTCAGTCCTCGCCTAAGTGTGTGCTTTCTTCAAGTGCCCAAGTCACTGCCAGCAGATGTCCTCATGGGACACTTGAGACTCAGGTGGTCTGAACTGCCTTTGGTTGGGTGCTTGTTCTCCTCCACTATTGCAGAGGCAGCTGGAGACACTTAGGTACCTTAATTAATAACCTGTGTTTTGAAGTGGTGAATCCAGGCCTAAACTCTGACATGGAGTGAAAATGAAAATTGTCTCTTGGTGAGTTTTGTAGCACACTGGAAAGCTGGTTTCATTCTGTACTGGGATGAAAAGCAGACTTCTTAAGCATCCTCACAAACCCAGGATTCTGTTCAAAAGCAGAGTGCGTAGGGCAAACCCAGTTATTAACAGAGTAAAGCTACACAAACATGTAGAAGAACAGACATAAATGGAGGTCTGAAGCACAGCTATGAGCCAAACTGCAGGTTTCTCCCTTAGCATCACTGTGGTCTGCACATATTTTAAGAGTACAAAGCTAGGCAGAGAGTTCTACCCCATGCCTGTCAATGGCAGTATGAAACAAGTGCCTGAATCAATAGCAGCAGATAGCTTTAAATATTGATGACACTTGAGATTCTTCTGATAATGGAATACTTTTGCCATCTCCAAGCAGTTCAAGATCTCTGAAGACTGAGCAAATGTTGCTGCAGCCAGCAAAGGGCAGTAGCTGTGAGTGTGATATCTTTCTGCTGCAGTGTCCCTTCTAGAACTTTCCCTGTACTTCTCTTCCTGCAAGACTCTGCGCTTAAAGGAGCGACTTTCATGTCAATGTTGCAGTGTTTAAAGGAAACTGCTTAGCAGCTACCCCAGCTACATCCTGCAGCAAAGCAGAGTGAGAGCCCTGGGTGGGTAAATGGACTGGCAGAAGTGAGAGGCACCTGGTGTTATCAGAGTATTTTCAAGCTGGGAAGTAACAGAGGGATCAGATGGAAGCAGGCTGCAGGCTGATGAGTTCTATGATGAGTTCTCCAGCACAAACTCCATGCTGGAGATGCTGCTTCACAAAATGTGCCTTCAAAGTGTGACATTTATTGCCAAGGGATACTGTAGATGCCAGATTAGCTAGGCCAGCTCCTGATGAGCCATGGTGGAGGCAGGATAGCTGCATAGATGGCTCTTTGTTTTGACCTAGTATGGCCATTTTTATGTAAAGGTGAAATCCCTACTCCAATGATGTCAGCGCAAGCCTTGCCACTGAATTAATTTGAGCTAAGAATACACACTGATAAGAATAGCAAATGATTCAGGGATTAATTCATAATCCTACATCACTGCAAGACTTCAGTGCAGCACCATGAGGAAAATGCCAGTTAGCAAACGTCTCACCTATTTGCATGCGGAGATCTTTCCTTTATGTGATCCTCGCTCAACCGCATACTACAACCACCCCGCATGCAGTTAAAACACCAACCTGGTGGGTTCCCTCCTGCTGTCTCCTGGGAAAAGGGACCAAGCATTTTAATGCCCTGTGCTTTTATTTTTTTTTTAACAGTGTAGGAACGTTTGAAGCATTGTGCTATATAAAGCACAGCTTAACCTCAGGTTTAGCTCCAGTGGCTGTAGGTTTCTGTTCTTGCTGTGCACCCCGGGTACCTTATCTGCTGCTTAGGGTTGGTTTGGGTTTTTTTAAGGACTTTTTTTTTTACTTTTCAGTTGCCTTCTAACTCCTTTTCAGAACCACACTTATACAGACTGCCTTGCTCTTTACAATGTTCGGTTTGTGTAGTGACTTCAACACTGTCTTAGATCTAGGATCACACAAATGCTCTTGCGGTTTCGTGGTCACCCCTGAAGGCTGCGGTATGTGGTGGGCTGAGATCTTTTTGCCAATAGGTGGAATGCAGCTGGTTTTCATTCGAGAGGAAATCTGACAAGGCCAATACACTGTCACAATAATTCAGCACAAAACACTGAAGTTTCAAGCGTTCTCCCCTCTTTTCCCAGTGTACATATGTGACTCAGACACTTTGGGAGCAGAGGAACACAGAGCTGCCTGTGCGGTGCGGGAGCATTAATATACATAGGCTCAGTTTTGATGGGAAGGAGAAAAATGTTCCCAATTCTTCTGCAGACTGGGGAAAAAAAAGCTGGATTTTCTGCCTGTGAGAACAAGAAGATGAGAAGATGATTGAGCAGTGAAAGTACAATGGAACATTCCTCTCTGCCCTGCTGCAGGTTGCCAGAAGCTCCAAAGCAGACAAGGCAAAGGGGGATCTGAAGTCAGAGCAAAGAAGAACAGAACATTATCATCTTGTTCATACTTTTGGAGGGCCAAACATAATATCAATGGGATAAGTGGTTGTCTCGGCCTCTATTCCAACCAAAGGTGGCTTGATTATTAGGAATATAGAGCTATAAAGTCATCTGCACCTCCTTTGCAGAAAGACAGATCACCCATGTCCATGGATGCAGCCTGCAAAGGTCATGAGTTTCGTCTATAAATAACCTGTGGCCAAAACAGCTTGCAAAGGACAGGCCCTGCTGTGCTGCTCAGTGGGGTGCAGGGCAAGATCCCTGAGCTGGGAGCAGTAAAGGAAAATCATTGTGTGGGAGAGGGAGTAAGCAAGGTAGACAAGCATGATAACGTCTGGGGGACTGAAGCAGCATCACTGCAGGGTGCTGGACATATTCACAGATGCTTTTTGGGGTTGCTTCACCACCTTCAACACAGAGCTGCTTGTGTCACTGTGGAACTGCTGCTGAAGATTGTCCCCACAACTGAGTGGGAATTTCCTTTTTTTTTTTTTATCCCTCTCCTTTTTTTTTGGTGTTTTAATTGGCAATTTATCCTGACAAAGAGAGAGCAAAGCTCTCAGGCAGAGGAAGGGCCAAGCATGGCAGAGGCTTAGCCCACGCTGGCTGGGGGTGGGTTTTACAAGCAGGCTGACACGTTGCTTTATAACAGCCTAGTGTAGCTGTCATTTGATTTCACCCATAAAACCCCTTGTATAAAAGCAACAACCAAGGAAATCGTGTTCTGGGCTTGGATTTCATCAAAACAGAATTGCACTTTTGATACAACTGCTCCTTTTATGATGTCTGCGAATAATTCTCCATTTAGATTGCGAATTACAGACCTGTGCCTATTTTTTTTTTTCTTCGTTTAAAGAAAGCCACCTTAAAACCTCCTTGGAATAGCCAGGAACAGACTGTTACCTGTATGTAGTCCATAACTTGCTGGTGTCTTTGTTTGGCTGCAGCGACTTCACTGTCTGAAATTGCTTCCCTCAGGGACTGCTGGGTTTTCAGAGAGTCCAGCTCTATGACAGCAGAGAGGCGGCAATACAGGCTTAGAAATTTTTCCTTGTAGCAGCAAAAATGAACTGTGAAAAGACCAAGTGCAAAGGAAACGTTGTTAGATCCCAGCTATGTATGAAATATGAAATCCTCAGCTTTCAGAACACAAATTGTGCTAAAGTTTAATTGCTAACTCTCGCCGGATGGGTGACTTGAAGCTAGGTATAAATAATAGAGGCTGTGGTTCTCCGCTCGTTTGCGCCGCGTTTGCTCTGCACCCATTTCAAAGGGGTCATTTCTAATTCATCTCTAAGTGAAGGGATAAGCAGGTCCTTAGTATGCAACTCCAGAGGCTGTCTTGCCCTTGATAGCTTTAATCAGAAAGGCTGTTTCTGAGGCTTTTATAGCTCATCACTTCTTTTATCAAGACAATAGTGACACGACTGGAAAATGGAACTCATCTGTTTGGGTTTTTTTGTTAATTGAGTGTTTCAGAAGCAGGCATGGTTTCCAAGGCTGATAACTCTCTCTTGGACTAGGCCAGCTGAAATCAGGAGCTGCAGTTGTAAAGGGCTTGACAGGAAAAGCATTTCAGTGGTATCACAGTTTGGGGGAAACAATTAAATCTCATTGAGGTGTTCTCACACATCATCCTCTGAACTGTCATGCAGAAGGGGAACACAGAAAGTTCAGACTTAGAATCACAGAGTGGTTTGAGTTGGAAAGGACCTTAAAGATCATCCAGGTTCAACCCTCTGCCATGGGCAGGGACAACTCCTACTAGACCAGGCTGCTCAAGGCCCCATCCAACCTGGCTTCTTCCAACATGACCTCTTGGCTTTGTATAATTTGACTTTGGAGTGGCCCAGAGCTGTCTGAGCTACCTCAAGTGGAGGTAACTAGCAGAGAGAGAAGAGCCTTGGTGTCATGGAGCCCTACCAATGGTCACTTACCTGGCCTCTTACAGCTCCATCACTGCAGAAGCTGCTCAGGCAAAGCTTCTCTCTTTGGGATATCTCTAGACATTCCAAAACTTGCTGAGGAGGACAAGCTTTCAGCAGTACTTCCCCACGCATTAGTGCCTCCAGAAATGCAAGTAAATATGATCCAGCAGTGAGTGCCAGCTGGCTTACTGCTGCCAGCTTTTCTGGGTTGTGGCATGGTGTTTTCCAGGGTGTTTCATGTACAAAGTGCATGCATTCTTCTTATCATAAATATTAAATAAGAGATAAAACCCTATGCCAAGTGTGCACTCATCCCTTGCAAACAACATGGCAGCAATAAACGAGGAGGATTTCTCCAGCTCAGAAATCCACTCACAGAAATCTCACTAGCAAAGCAATAAAGGCTTCAGCTGAACATAGAAACCCCACCAAAAAGAGTGAGGGAAAGAATTCTGCCTTCTGCCTTCCCAGTGATGCCAAGATACTGCAGGGATCTGGCCTGAACAGTGTGTGGTCTTGCAGTATATATGCCATATGTGGTGGACTCCTGAGTGAATTACAGCTGTGGTTTCAGCTCCAGTGCTGAAGTTTCTGCCCTTTGTGGTTTTTAAGTCAGACCCTTTAATGTTACTTTAACAAATGTTGCTTCAACGTAGTCTTTTGTGGTTATGCAATTATATAGTTGGTAGCCACCAGTTAATGGGGAATGGAAGCTTCTAATATTTGAGATGTGAATCACAGTCACTTTATAGAAGATCAGGGGTACATCTATAATAAGTCATGTAGACATGCCATCTGCCTTTGGCCAGAGGATTGCTTGCTTCCAAAAATACTCAGAAGGAAAATTCATCTTTCCATACAGTTTTCTCCACCATCAACTGCTTTCCCACTACAACAACAACACTGAACAAAGAGGTCTGCACCCTGAATGTCTTTTGAGAAGGTTGCTCTGTCGGGTGTCCCTCTGCAGCACATCGTTCCTGGTGTTGATGGGATGCAAACTGTGTCCCAGAAGTGAGGTGACTTCTGCCCTTGGCCTGTGTAGCATGCAATGAGAGTTAATAGCCTGCAAAGCCTCAGCAGAGGTGAGGATGCTTCATGCATTGGCTGGCACAGTGGGGGCAGCAGCCACCCCTCAAAGGGAGTTGGGATGTGCTCCCTGCACAGGGTCTAACTGCAGGCTGCAGCGCTACATGTCAAGAAGGTGGTGAGCCTAGCTTTAGGGTGCTACAGCCATGGCCATACCACCCAAAGCACTCAACTAATCCTCCTTCTTAGCTAGCTTAGTTCTCTTCTGAAGGGGTAACCTCTGCTTGGCAGCCCACACCAGTTCATATACTTTCTGTCTGTGTCACTCATAATGTAAAGGCAGCTCTGCCATCATCTGTCCTTCCACGAGCAGCATACTCCCCTCCCTGCCCCCCCCCCCCCCCCCCCCGACTGTCACAGGCACCACTTTGTGTGCTCTGGCTGATGTGACATGATCATCATTGGATTTTCCTGCCTAATCCAAATGAGATTTGTGTTGCTGGATGATAGTAGGTCATGGATCCATTGTGACTGCAGGAAAGTAGTTTGGTAAGAGCCTCCATTGGCTCTAATCGTTGGTCTCCATCCTTAGTGACTCAACAGCACTGAGCAAAGATATGGAGGCAATGGGATGGTAGTGCTGGCAAGTGAACACCTGAGAGATCACTGAGGACACAGCTGCCACCAGAGAGCTGTTCTGTAGTGGCTCTTTGTGAACTGAGTCCATTAGTTTTGGCTCACATCTTTCCCTCTTCTCCAAGGCAAGGAAAGAAAGATATCCAATTTTACAGGCCAGAGGGAAGCAGAGGAGACAAATGTGTAAGGCTCAGCGGCCCCATACTTACAATATTCTTTCTAAAAAACTATTAAGTCTTTATGAGCTGCTTTTATGTGGAACCTTTCTTTTCTCCGTGGACCAAAGAAGAAGAAATGAAAACTAGATGACCTTGAAGCTAATGCATCTTATACCTTCTGGGAGACAGCTGGAAAACTCTGCTTTGGGGAAGGGCTAGCCATTCAGCCACGCAGTGGAACAAGAGGGATGAATCTGCTGGCAGCACAGGATGTGGTCCCTAAAGAAACAGATCCAAGTCCACTGTTCGGGCTTTTTTCACAACAGGCTTTTCCTGCCCCATGGCAACAGGACTGAGCCCCATCCATGATTTCATGAATCAGAAGGAAAAAGATGAGCCTCATACAGGAAACTCCACTCAGCCCTTTGCCAAAGGTGTGAGGCAGTCAGACCTGGAGCAGGACCATCAGCAGTCAGGAACTGCAGGAATTCTCCTCTACAAAACAGCTGATTATTAGTGTGGCAATTTAGAGGGATGGGGTATTTTTTTTTTTTGCATCCCCTTTCACACTGTGTCATGTGCAGCTTTCTGGTTCTGGTTGTGCAAGAACATCATCTCCCAGCTAGGCTCATGGACACTGGACAACTGTGGGCTTTGCTCTCTGCTTTGCATTTCAATAATGATTGCCACAGTCTATGCTTTAACTGCCTTGCAGCCTCTGTAACTTGTACACAGTTATAGGGAGGGCTGTTGCCAAAGCCATCATGTGATTTATTGACTCTCCACTGGGACAAGGGGGGGAAAACAGATACAACTTTGTGATTTTATTATAAGGAGACTGGGTTAATATTTCTAGGTGAAGCAAGCTACTATACCGAGTTCAAACATCTGAAGAGGGAGGTTAAGAAATCCTGAGTGTGGGGTGTAAGGATTATTCTGTCCTGGGGCAGTGCAGACGTCGTCTGAGGCAGGGAGCAGGAGAAGAAAGGAGACATTGTGACCCAGTTCCAACACCTCCTGTGTGTACAGACGGAAGTGCTTAGCCTGTAGAGGGACACGCGCGGGGGGGAAGAAATGGGAGAGAATTACAACATGGCACTTACATAAACAACACCCCCAATGATATAAAACATTAAAGAAAATTTGCACAACATCAAGCTTGGAATTTTTATAAAACATAAATATTTGGGGGGGGGGGTGTGTGTGGAGAGAGTGGAGGGCGGGGAAAAGACCCTAAATGTGGATTCGTGTCACTACATAAAATAAAGATTTAAAGCTGCAATGTTCCACATTAAAACAACACAGGCAGGCACAAGCCCCCCCCTGAAAACAACATTTATGTTTCTTATTAGGCAGAAAATGATCACATGCCATGTGCTTTTCAAGATTATGATTGCATAATTATGTGAAAACATGAAAATGGATTCAATTAAAAACCTTTAAGATTCAATTTGGGGTTGGTTAAGAGAAGTATGCAGCTCTCCCTCAACATAGCACTGAAAAGGTTTAACAAGTGCTGCAGCAAGAGAAAATGGCACACACAGGAGTTGGCCTGAGGCTGCTGTGGAGCTGCTGTGTGCAGCTCTGCCTCGTACCCTGGGTGTGCACCAGGCTCGCTGTCCAATATTCTGTTTACCACAAGCCCAGTAAAAAAATGCAGACGTAATTCTGCTGAATTAAAAATTCAATTCATTAACATAAAAGCTGGGTCCTGAGTCATCAAAACATTTACAAGGGTCTTTAACTGCAAGGTCATGTTTCTGTCTCTCTCCTGCACAATGGAAGAGCCTAACTGCTTGGCAGGCCTGCAGCCTGCTGCACAGTGATGGAAATATTTGAATCCCTAGCTAAAACAAAAAAAAAGAAAAAGAAAGAAAAAAAATATGCACAAAAGCTTTAACCTGCAAGAAAATACAGTAGCAAAGAAGCTGTACAGAGCCCTATTGAGTTGGAGGGACTGGCCACAAGGCAGCACACCATCTGTCTTCATTTGGGATTTGCTTGAGTCTTACTTGGCTCTTCCCAGGCTAGAAGGTGCAGCACTGATGGATTCCTTTTTAAAAGCAAAGCCTAAACCTTTCAAAAATCAAGAGATGTGGAACCAGATGAATTTATTTTAAGGCCACATCTTTCTAGCTGCACAAACAGATGTTGAAGTGAATATTAAGATGATTTACTTCTGCTTGAAGCCCTCTTTACCCTTGTAGACCAAAATAAAATGGAATTCATGTAAACAAGAAACAAACTCCTTAGCTTATTTTTTTCATGGCTCTTTCACATCATAGATTAACCTCCCTGGCTTTATTTATTCACATATGCATTGCTTGTGCCTAAATGTAAATGCAGAAGCCAGATAGGTCTCCTCACCCACTGCAATCTGGAGGTCTGGAGCTATGTTTTACAAGTGCTATGTTTCTCTGTGTGTAAAACAATAGTAGAATGCTGTGTCTTCAGCAGGCCTTCCATACACCTTCCCTCTCACCTCCAGAAGAACCATCAGTTGTCCTGTTTGCCTGGAAGCCTATCAATTTTTCTTTGCCAGCTGGGTGAAGATGTTCACAATTACTATTTGTGTGCAAAAGTGCTTCTTCGCACCCCTCCCCAAAGCTGCACAAATGGGCTAGCAGACACCAGGCTAGGAGCTAATGGAAAAATATGTGCCTTGATCCTTACATGCCCAAATATCCAGGGGAAGAGCTGTTTCAGTGATGTTCCTCACCCACATTTAGAATAATGGAATACAAAACTCCTCAGCTTTTGTTTCCTTGCCAGCTGTACCATTTAATCCCTACTTGCAAGGCACGCAGTTTGTAGCTTTGTGTGATAAACAGCACAAAGGAAAGGTGATAAACAGCACAAAGGAAAATACCTGATGCAGAGGTAGATTGATCTGTTTAAGGAGAGCTTTCACTGCCATCTGGAGCTCATACAAGAACAATTGAGTAGGGCAGTCTGAAGTATGATCCATACTTTCCACAGATTCTGAGCCAGAAAGTGTTTGGATCCATTCCCACTCATCTCTGTACGTTGAGTCAAGTTAAAATTAGAAATATAACAAAAGTTCAGTGCACAAGCAGGAATTCAGTGTATGTGCATTTGGGATCTGTTGATAGTTTAATCCTCATATAGCAAAACATTCCAACCTTGTGCAGTCTTGATTGTTTGTTGTTAAAAAAATATCTAAACTTTGCAAAGTTTAATTTTTCTAGCACATGCACATCAGGCTGAGCATTCCTTGCAAACCTCTGCAAGTCCAACTGCCTTTGAAATGTTTCACTAGGGTTTCCTCACTCCAGGTTTCCTTTTTCACATAACTCCACTCCCTATCTGCCACAGCATTCTCCAAAGCGTGCATTGGAAATGGCAACAGTGACAACCAGCAGGAGGTTTAATTTCTGTGACAGACTCTCTTGTACTCACTGGAGCCAAGGACCTTCCGGGTTTACTCAAGACATATCCATGCTAGAGCTGATAGATATGGGAATCATCTTTCTGGATCAAATCCTTAATTCCCCCTGCCCAGTATTCAGCCTTGACAAGCAGCCAGCACAAAACAGTCAAGAAAAAGAGCACAGGAAACCCCACTACAAGACAAGTAGTAGATGTGGTTTGATTTGCTCCAAAAATAATGGTCTTGAACTTCAAGAGTCAGAGGCTGTGATAAACTCTGAAGCACTCAGCTTTAGATTCCGTCCAATAGTGTTGTTGGTATTAATACTACATCAATACTACATGTTGTTGGAATCAATTCTACACTCCTTGCTATCTATATAGATACCCAGTTCCTTTTTTTCCTCATGCAAAATTATCAGCTGGTTGCTGAAATGCTATGGGATGAAAAAGCTTCAGAAGAAAAGCCAACAAAATGTGTGGCCACGAGGACAGTAGTTGGTAGTACAAAGAAGTGCCCTTGCCCAGCAGATAAGGGAAGCAGTGGACCAAGGGCAGATGGCTTTCCCCAGGGCACACCAGTTCAGTGGCTGAGAACAAGTCTGAATGTTTGCAGTTACTGCTTGCTGTGGATTAGAGCAAGAAACCAACTGTTACACAGAGAATACCCAGAAAAATCACCACCACACCTTATGGTCAGTGAAAATCAACAGAAAGGCTGACACTGAATTCACTGGCACAGGGCTACAGGCTATGACCTTCCTAGGAGATATCTGGAAGATTCTCAGCACTGAGCACAATCTGAGTGACCACAGAATACTGCCCTTAAAACCCAGGGGGCTCACAAGTCCATGTGCTGGAGAGGCCTTCAGAGAGGTGCTGGGATCTGTGCTGACAGGTTGTCTAGGGATGTGGTTGGGGCTTCATCCCTGGAAACATTCAGGCTCTGACTTGATGTGGCCCTGGGCAGCCTGCTCGAGCTGCAGGGGCTTGGACAAGATGAGCTGTGAGGGTCACTTCCAACCTGATGCAATCTGTGAAGCTGTGTACCCACCTGAGCCAAGATATGCTGGCACCTACAACTTTGCTATGGCTTTTCAATTTGATCAGTTTCGACTGAAAACAAACATCCTCTCTCTCCAGCTGTGTGTGCAAACTCAGAAATAAATACACTTACTTGGAGACATTGCTGTTGTCTCGGACTTTAACGTGACACAGGACATTAGGCAACTTCTGCAGCACCAGCACTTTGATTTGGTCCACAGAGCTGCAGAGTTTAAGGTAACCCAGGTACAAGCCTGGAGGGAGGCGCTGCTGGCTTCGTTTGTGATAGGAAAGTATGTCCTGTTTTAAGAGAAACAAAATCTTATTTTTTTATTTATTTATTCTTCCTACCCCCACCCCCATAAGCAGAAGAGTTTGAGATCAAAAAGCATCAACCGTTTTGACAGCTGACTCTCTGTTTCAAGTGTTCTCAATTCACAAAGCATTTCAGCACATCCTTAAGCATATAAATAATCTCTGGCAGGTTTGGATGCACTTGGACAACTTTTTCACTTGAAGCCACACACAAGTTCCCTGTGATCCCCACCTCATGCAGGAACTGGCTCTATAAACCTGAGATTTCACTCTTCTATACCACTGTAATATTTTAAATGGCTTAAATAACCCTCAGCTCTGCACTCCTACTGAGCATTTCAGCAGTGAGCTGGGGCAGGGAACTGCATCAGCTGACAAACAGCTCAGGAGGAGGAGGAGGCATTTTCCAGCCAGAGCAGCTCTTTGGTCCATTTTTGGTGCTACACCAAGCAGAGCTGAGCAGCACTGGGGAAAAGCTGTCACTTGGGCTGCATAAACCTGTGCTGTCACCAGAGAAATCCCTACTGAGTCCCAGCCTACATCCCTCTAAACCTGTTGTGTGTCACCTGCTGTCAACAGGGAGACCTCTGAGGTTGGTGGGTTGCCAAGCTTAATTAATGGCTGGTTTTGTTCTGAACAAATAACTTTATCACAGATAGAGCTCAGAAGGCACTAACAATGGTGGATTTACTGAAGCCAGCAGACATTTCCAAGGCTATGTATAGCAGTCCCCCTAAACTACCCTAAAAATGATGTCTGCTGCCAGCCTGAGGAATGTGTGCTTCTGCCCTGGGTGAGGATTAGACACCTGGCCTTGAGCCTTTGCTCTTGGAACCATCAAATTATCTGCCAGTGCTATGCTTGGCTCTGGCCAATGCAATTAGACCCTCATTTTCACAAGCACTTCATGAACCAAATACCCATTGGATGATTAAAGAAGTAATACAAGAAAGGGTGGGCATTAGATAGGAATGTGTAAACCATTAGGGGAACATTTTTTCCACTGAGATCTTTGTGGAAATCTGATCAGGCCTCCATTTCGTGTTGGCTAATGTAAAACTTTTGCCCAGACTGACGTCTTTCTACACCTTTAACACATTTTAATGCATGAAATCTAACATAGATCAGGTAAGTTTTATTGTCTTTTGGAAATGTTGTAAGGTCTCTGAAAGCTGGCAATGTGGATTTTGATTGCCTGTCTGTTTCCGGCCCAAAAAGCAGTCTGTGCTCCAGAAAGTGCCTCCAGCTCCAAAATGAACCACAGCAGGCTTGGTCTAGTGGAAGATGCTAGAGGAGGGACTAGGACAAGGATTTGTCTTCTAGTATTTGGAGTAATGATGCAACAGTTTTAGAGAAACTGGCTACTGACATTTTCATAGAATCCTAGAATGGCTCAGGTTGGAAGGGACCTCAGAAATCATCTGTTCCAACCTCCCCACCATGGGCAGGGTCACCTCTCAACTAGAATCAGCTGCTCAAGGCCTCATCCAACCTGGTTTTGAGCACCCCCAGGGAGGAGGCAGCCACAGCCTTCCTGGGCAGCCTATTCCAGAGTCTCACCACCCTCCTACTGAAGAAATTCTTCCTCAGATCCAGTCTGACCCTGCTCTGCCTCAGCTTCAAACCATTGCCTTTTGCTGGACACCTTCATGAAAAAAACTTTGCTGTGATCTAGGTTTAACCTGTGTCTACAATTCCATGCTTCCTGAAGGGCTGAAAACCTCATGGATTAGCTACGTCAGTTGAACTGATGATGCAAAACAACTTCTAAACTCAATCCTTACCTTGATATTTATCTGCCAGGGGAAGTTTAGATTGGAAGCATTTCTTTTCTGCAGGAGTGGTTGGGGATTGGGAGAGGCTGCCCAGGGAGGTGGTGGGGTCACCATCCCTGGTGGTGTTCAGAAAACAAATAGATGTGACAATTTTGGACATGGTCCAGTGGTTGTGGAAGTGTTGGGTAGAAGCTTGAACATGATGATCTCAGAGGTCTTTTCCAACCTTAATGATTCTATGATTCTAGGGGCATGTTATAAAGAAACTGAGGAAGGGTTCTGGTCAGTAAGGGATTCTTTAGCTCCAAGGAACTCTGAACCCCACAGAACAGATTCATTAAGTAGAGCAGTAAGGCTTTTAAACCTAGGTTTAGCATTCAGGGTTGGATGAAAAAAATCTCAGGGAGTGTAGAAACAGTAAATGTCTGCAGAGGTGCTTAAGAACATCCCAGAGAATGTTGAAGGTTTTTATATCCCCTGCTGCAGAATTCCATAGCATGGCTTCCTGAAACTGATAGAAACTACTATGCTCTGCTAGGGCTTTGAAGTAATTTCTTTAGAATCTCATGGATACTTGACATATTAAGGATCTGGTCCCAGACCTACTGGAAGTAATATAAGTCTTTGCTTTCAGTGGGAGCCTTGCCATTGATTTTATTGGGCACTGGATTTGGGCCTAAAATTCTGCAAGACTCTTCCAAAAATCAGGGCTCTGGCACAGGCTTTACAAAAGCAAATAACACACAGTAAGAGAAGCAAAGCACTACCTGAATTGTTATAAGCAAGATGTCTAGTGCTGTTGGCTCCTCTGGAGTTGAAAGGGATTTCCTCTGGCTTTGGAGTTTAGATACCTGCATCCATTTGCCGTTAAAGAAGGAATAGAGGCTCTCCACTTCTCGGATAGTGACTATCAGCATATTGCCATGCCGGTCCTTGATGGGCTCATAAAAAACTCTGCCTAGGTTGTGAGTTCCCAGCAAATTCTAGAAAACAAAGCAAATCAGAAAGTAAAAGTTATTTATCATCTAGCAGGAGAGTGACACCAGCCCTGAGTTGGGTTTGTGGACTGAGTTGTGACTCCTCTGAGGTATTTGGTTCATCAGTGTTTGGTCCAACAGTTAATGGAGACCTCCAGAAAGCCTTTTACAATCCAGTGCCTTTGGAAAAGGAGACACTGGAAAGTAATTCACTTATTTGGGCAAAATTTCCTGGTTTTGCCCAGTCATGTAAAGATAAAGGATGCAATCTTCATATCACTGTGTTGCTCCAGTGCTCTTCTTTTTGTATCAGTGCAGCCTTTCTGATTGGAAGCTAGGTGCTTATCTTAACCTCTCTATACACAAATGTCAGAGATGACACAAAATTCTTCCTCTGTCCCCACACCATTCATGATGGATAATTTCTGTCAGTGTCGTTAATTACAATCTCCATTTTTTGTCCTCTGGTTTAAAACGATTCAGATTATTTTCAGCAGTGAAAGTAAGAGGCTCTCCTATCTGTGCTGAATGTAAATAATTCTGGAGCTGAACTGCAGAGTGTGTTTGGGAAGGAGCTCAGAAGAATTTGAGGAGACAAGGACCCTTTTCCTTTTGCTTCAAATACCAAGAATGTGCTAGACAAAACCGGCAGAAACCAACGAGCTAGCTGGGCAAAGCTCTCCAGGAAAATATGTGAGGATTAAAGAAAAGTAATTTCAAAAGACTCCACATAAAATACATATTTTGGTCAAAATCCCTTTTCTCACACAGTAAGGCGTCTGCTTGTAGGTGCAAACACACTCAGGCGAGGGAGCAGCCACTGAAGAGATTCCCAGATGTCTGAAAGAAAAATGCCTAACATTTGAAATATGCTCAGTGCTGCACTGCTTCTCAGGAGATCTGCAGCAAGCTGGGCAGGGCTGGGGGCACTTCAGGAGGAAAACCTGAGTTCACAATGCAGCACATTGTGTGCTTAGGCAAGTGCTGAACATTAACTTTATGACATTGCAAACGGATAGGTTACCCCAAAATGATTTATCTGTACTTAGCAGGCAATATTTGCTTATAAACTGTGCGTTATTAGGTTGTTTGTAAGCTCCAGGTACTCAGCACGGTGCCTGCCCTTTGTGTGCCATCACTTGGCTGCTTCAGCTTCATGCTGGGCACACTGATGGTGTTTCCATAGCACTTTCCCTCTTTTTGTTGTTGTTGTTAATTCTTCTGCCTTTTCAGGTTATCTGATTCACTGGTTAGCACTGGGTGTCCTGAGTACACCTTTTCTATTAATCCCTGTGCCCACAGGTGGAACAAATCCTTGCAGGTAGATGTTGGCCTTTTGTCATATTCATCACTGCAGCGTGTGAGTGTGCCTAGGTGCACACAGACAGTTCTTTCCTGTCACTGTGCATTCTGGATGGCCTTCCAGCATGGATAGTGGGGGCACCTACAGATGTGACTGTGTGAGCAGCTCATGCTGTGAAAGCATTGTGTCTGCTCAGCTTGGCACCCCATCACTGGTGCTTTGTTTGCTTTAGCTGTCTACTGGTAACAACAGGCAAAGTTCCAGTCCCTGCTGTCTCTGTATCCACTGATCTAGTCCCTCAGCAGCTGTGTTGTCACTGATCTTTCCCATTCTGTCCTGAATTCCTGCAGAGCCAGTCTATTAACTGCCACAATAAAACCTATTCAGCTGTATGAACTTTATGGAGATCCTTCCATGGGTGGATCCCAGCAGGCCACACACCGTTAGCGGCTGGTGTGTTGGTGACAAGCTAACAGAGCAAATGTTAGGGACCATAAATTTGCCAGCAATTCAGCAGAGCACTACACCACACAGGCACATTTGCTGTATTTCTGTGCTTCAAGCTCTGCTCTGAACATCTCTGCAAGCAAATAACAGTCAAGGATCCTTGGTTGTCTCCCAGTGCAGTCCCTGAAGGCTGGCAGGGCTCTGGGAAAGGCCATCTGCACCAATGGAACCTGTGCTACCTAAGCTGAGCTAACCACACCAGAGGGAACCTTCAGAAAACACAATGAAAAGTTTCTCTCTGACAGCTCAAAGGACTGACAGGCAGCTGCTGCTTAACACAGGTGGTCCTCCAATAAAGGTGCAGCAGGCTGGCATTCCATGTGTTTGGGGGTACTTTGGGGAAATCAGGCAAGACAGGTGGTTGCCCAGGAAGGCTGCTCCCCTGTACAGTGCTTTGCCAGAAGATGTAAACCAAACCCCACATGGATGGTCTTAATAATGGCCAGGGAGTGCCTGGCTCTCCCAGCTGCTATAAACACAGCTTATTGCATCGACTGGCAATAACAGAGGGGTGGCCAAGCAATGAGCCAAGCAATATGAAGGTCTTCAGTAATTCCGTGGCTGCACCATGGATTTTTCCTGGTGACTTTGTTCAAACAAAAGGAAGAAGGAAGGGAGGCCTGGGTATACCTTTCCTGTAAGAATCCTGCTCACATCTTTTGGAAAATAGATTTTCCCCCAAGAGTATCAAAGTTATCAAAGTGTCTGCCCTCCAGCTAGAGCTTTGACCCTGTCTTGAAACCCATTCTTCACAAGCTTTACAACAAAGGTCCAAATGTTCTGCTGGAGAACATCTCATTACTATTTGCATAGCAAATAGTGGCCCAGGACAAAGAGTGATTAAGTGGCCTTTGCAGTACCACTCAGGTTGTGTCTGCAACACAGGGTGGAACAGAACCATACTGAGGGTCACTGCTGTGCCTTAACATGGTGACAGGAACAGTGTGTGCAGTGCTGCTGTCTGTGCACCACTGACTCTCTCCTGGTCTCTGGTTTTAAGGCTCTGAATAGCTCTCTGGCAGCTTCTCTGCACAATGGTACATTTCACCTTAAAAATTCTGGCAGCTCAATTAAGAACTTAATGGAAGATTCCTGCCTATTTCCCCACTGGCAATCCACAAGAGCACAGCCATCCTGTTGGTCAGACAGTGTGGTTCTGCCCCAGAAATTGTGCCTGAGCAGTTTCTAAGCCATGGGTGAATCATGAGCACTATTCTGGCAGCTTCAGCAGCCTACTTGTCCTCCTGGTCAGGGACAGAAGGTATCTCCTGCTCCAAGGTCCCATATAGCACAGGGGAGAGTTAAATTTACCCAGAGTTTAAATGCTTCATTAATATATGAATAATTAATTATGAATAGACCTTCTAAGAGGCTTTTGAGCAGCCAATATTAGGATTATAAATCCTGAATTCCCAATCTGTAAACCCAGAGGCTTATCTGTGGTCATTATTTGCTGGTTCATATCTGTTTGTTTCTTCATGTGCCACTGTTGTTTCTTTCCTTTCTTTTTGTTGCTCTTCTCTTTTACTGTGACTGCTTCCATCCAGCTGGCAGGAGAGGCTCAGTGGCTCAGCTCATTGTAGGTTGATAACACTGCTCATAAGAAGAGGCCAGTGAGGAGTGGTGAACCACAGGACAGCTGGCAGAATCATCCTTTAGTGAGTAGGAAGTCACTGAATTAGTAGCTAGAAATGTGAAAAGCAACCAACCTGTAGCTGTGCTGCTGCTGAAAGCATCTTCTGCCTGGCCTGAAGTGCTGTTGATGAGGACACAGATATAGACATGTTCTGCCTGAGCCATCTGATGTCGTCCCACATGCAGGACAACTGCAAAAACATGTCCAGTTCAGTCAGTGTTGGTTCTCAGCATTTGCAAAGACAGAAATGAAACTAAAAGCATTTTGGACTTGGAAAAATCAGTAGGTATTGGTCACTTTGAGTTGCTGTGGATGGCAGTGAGTTGTCCAGATAAACATGAAACAAATATTGACTCAGACATGGAAGTTGTTCTGTAAATCATAGAATCACAAAATGGTTTAGGTTGGGTGGGACCTCAGAGATCATCTGCTGCCCCATCATGGGCAGGGACACCTCTCAGCCAGACTCAGCTGCTCAAGGCCTCATCTAACTTGGCCTTGAGCACCCCCAGGGAGGAGGCATCCACAGCCTACCCAGGCAGCCTGTTCCAGAGTCTCACCAACCTCATATTGAAGAACTTCTTCCTCAGATTCAGTCTAACCTTGCTCTGCCTCAGCTTCAAACCATTCTCCCTTTTCCTATTGCTAGATATTCTTATGAAATGTCCCTCTGCAGCCTTCCTGTAGGATCCCTTCAGGTATCATAAGGTAGCTCTAAGGTCCCCCCAGAGTCTTCTGATCTCTAGACTGAACACTCCCAGCTCCCTCAGCCTGTCCTCACAGCAGAGATGTTCCAGCCTTGGATCATCTTTGTGGCCCTCCTGGAATGTCTCTGCTGTGAGGTGCAGCTATTTCAATTGCAGTTTGGCCTTGCGTGTAAAATTGATTTACTGTTCTTTAGGGTAAAAAATACAGTGTGAAGATATCTTAACTGATGGCATCACCATAATACTGACTTCAAAACTTCTAGGTTTTGCTTTAGGCTCCTCCTCTGAATGTTCATTCACCTTTTACAAGCAGCCATCACTTGTGTGGGGTCATACATTAAAAAGAGTTAATTGTGCCACCACCACAGAACTGACCCAGAGAAGGGCAACAAAGTTGGTGAGGGGTTTGGAACACAAGCCCTATGAGGAAAGACTGAGGGAGCTGGGTTTGCTTAGCCTGGAGAAGAGGAGACTCAGGGGTGACCTTATTACTCTCTACAACTACCTGAAGGGAGGTTGTAGACAGGTGGATGTTGGTCTCTTCTCCCAGGCACCCAGTACCAGAACAAGAGGACACAGTCTCAGGCTGCACCAGGGGAGGTTTAAGTTGGATGTTAGGAAGAAGTTCTATACAGAGAGAGTGATTGCCCATTGGAATGGGCTGCCCAGGGAGGTGGTGGAGTCGCCGTCATTGGAGGTGTTCAGGAGGAGACTTGATGGGGTGCTTGGTGCCATGGGTTAGCTGTTTGGGTGGGTTGGATTGGTTGATGGGTTGGATGCGATGATCTTGAAGGTCTCTTCCAACCTGGTTTATTCTATGTAACATTCTATGACCCCAGAAAAGTGTATTTCAAGATGAGGGAAAGGGGAAGCCCTGCACCATTTAGCTCTGTAATGACATTATTGCACATCTTCAGAACCCTGAGCTGGGGCCTAGGCATTGCTAGCAACAAACTGTGGAGACAATGCATGAAACGAGGCTGCTGTTACCTTTGTGAACCACAGGAAATCCTGCATGACCGAACTGCTGTGCGAGTCATCAATTTCCACAATTGGGATTTGATCTTCATTGGTGACTAACAAATTGTCTTTGTAAAAAAATATAACAGATAAGTAGAGTCCCCTAAAGAGAGAAGGAAACATTGTCAAACACCTTTCATGTCTGTTCACATCCATGCCAAATCTGACTGAGCCTACCACGGATTTTAGATTCTGAGGAGACAAACGGAATCATCTGGACTTATGTTCTGTCACAGGGATCATGCAGCCTCAGCCAGTAAATTCTGGAAGATGTTTGGGCAGCTTATCACTTTAGATGATGTGAGACTACAGGAATCTAAGGAGTATGAATGTGTGCAAGCCACTGACATCAGCTTTAGCCATAACTTTGGCAGGGTAAACAGTGTACAATGGAGGCTTTATGCACTTTGGAAATCAGAAATTTGACTACAACTTTTTATCACTAATGGGCTTAGTTCTGCCCCCCAGATTTACTCTTGCTACAGAGTAAACCTGAAGAAACTCAGCTGAAATCAGGTGGGTTATTATGGATTTACATTAGTGTAATTGAGTGGAACTTGGCCAGCATATCTGCAAAACTGTTTATAGAGATTATTCCTTTCAATATTTACCCTTGCAATTAGTTACATACGTTAAGTAGTTGCCTTAGGGAATTCAAAGGCTCTGGAGAGTTCTCCTGAAAGAATCAAACTCTTACCAAAATGCAAAGAAGAAAAAGCCAACTGGCAGTGAAAGAAGAAATAATCCAACAGCTTGCATTTGCTAAAAGAAATGACCAAGGCTTGAGGGTTGTTTGGGTGGCACTGGGTTGCAAACCCAGCTACAGATGTTAGAGAACTCTAGATGTGTTTCTTGCTGCCAGCAGGCTGTTAAGCCATGTTATCTGAGCTCTGCATTTCATCCTGTGAATGAAATAAACACTACACTTTCATTACTGAGCAGAAACGGAGGCAGGGCTTCCAAAGCATCTCAGTAACTGCACTTTGTGTTTGCACAGAATCTTTTACTCTGCTGTGTTTCAGCTCCATTCCCAACAGTAATCACAAGAAGATTCTGTTCATCTCAGCAAGAGCTGGAGCATTATTTTCCTATCAGCTGCACCAGCCCTGCACCTATGTGATTTTATCAAGTCCTAATGGATTGCTGGCTCGTTGGTGGTGGAATCATCACCCACATTTCTGAGGTGCTTCTCATTGCTACATTCGAGCAGCAGCTGCCAGCTAAACCTCAGAAGGTTTGGGAGATAAAATGCGTGACAAACCGTTTCAGAGTCTTCACAAACTTGTTTGATGAGTGGAAAAGGTGCTTCAGGCTTCTGGAAACTGATTGTTTGCGACCAGCATTCTGTAATTTCGAGCTTTCTAGAAGGAAAAAGAAAAGGCAAACCAATCCCAGCACTTAAATTTCAGTTAGTATCTCATAAAGAACCTTTTGTCTCTTGAAGCACAATACTAAATTCAGCCGGTGCCCACTAATTGCCTTTCAAAAGACAACATTTAGAAACATGCTCCAAGACAGCCTTTTGCTTGTGTTTTCATTATCTTAGTGATAAGCAGCAGCAAACCATTTCCACACTTGCAGCAAACTCAGACATGGTGAAAATAATTTGCTCCTAAGCAAAAGATAGCTTGAACCTGTTCAGAATGACAGGGGTTTTGAAAGTGGTCTCATAAATCCAGGAAGGCGTTTGTCCCATCAGTCAACATTTTAGGTGTTGTAATGCCTCAGTTTCTGTCCACATATAGCTTTAGCTTCTGAACTGAATAACTGGTTCATCCCTAACTTCACAGCATCCCCAATCTGAGCCAAAGGCTTTAAGGAAACAACGAAACTGACCCTGGTCTCCCTCTGCATCACACTAAATTAATCTGCTTTTGTTTGGAGGTTTTTTTCACTTAGCACAGCAATTGCCACTCTCCTGTTTTGCTTCAGATCTTTCACACTTACATTTGGAGTCCAAGGATAATACAGTGACCTCAGAGATCATCTACTCCAGCCTCCCCACCATGGGCATGGATACCTCTCAACTAGACTTGGATGCTCAAGGCCTCCTCCAACCTGGCCTTTGACCCATTTCACGTCAAAACTGTTGTGTGCCTGCAAAGGTCTCTGCAGCAGTTCTCTCAATAAGAGAATTTGATACATTCAAATATCTACCTAATAATCCATGGGGGGAAAGGTGGTTTTCTTATACTCTGTACCCTTTTTCACTGGAATGAATTTGACTTCCTGACTTCCCTTCTCTTGTGCATGGCCTGAGTTTTCTTGGAAGCCACTTCTGGAACTGAAAGTGGCTCTGAGACAGCTGTGTCCACCTGGAAGCAGGTTTTAGCGACTGTGCCCCAGGGTGACAGGCAGGACTAGGCAGGACTGTACAGCCTAGAGTGTGTGGCATTTAAAAGGAACAGGCCCTGTAAAGCTGGGTTTTGCACATTGTCTTTTGTGAAGTCCCTCTCCTGTTTAATGCTGTTGCAAGAGGAACAGCAGGAACATTTAGTTAAAAAAAAAAAAAGAAAGAATTAATGAATTCTTCAGCTCTTTGCTGTGATCTGAAAGCAAAGACAAAAAGAAAGATGTAACTGGGAAGCTACATCTCAGCTTTCCAGGATCTGTTTATTTGCAGGGAGCATGGACACCCATCCAGACTGTCAAACAGTTTGAGGGACACCCTTCTCCAGTGGGGGAAAAAAAAATAAGACTCATGAAAAACGCCTTGCTGAAAGCTGCTCATCAGTCTGCTTAGGTGTTTTCAGACCAACACTTATCCCACTCACCTCCAGAGCAGAGTGGGAGGTGTCTGCCTGTGTCTCCCCAGTGAGTTCTAGGTTTGAACATTTAAAGCACATCTAAATTTGCTATTGTCAAACCCCATCTGTGGAGGCACTCGTGGCAGCTTTAAGTGACGAATAAATTTGCACGTCGCAAGCCAGAGGAAGAAGACACATTGTTAGCAATAATTACCACCCTGCTGAAAAGCAAGTACAAAGGGAACAAGGTTCTATTGGGGCTGAAATCATACAAATCAGATGCATGAGAATTATTAGATCATCAAATCCATTGTCTTGGCAGTGCAAACTTGTTCTCCGCGTCATATTCTCCGGTGCGCTGTTCAGTTTGGTTTTAACAGACTCATCAAATCCATGATTGCTCCTTCGAGGCAACTGATCTGGGCTTTGCTTTTCCTTCTTTTCCTTTAAAAAAAAATTATAATAATTCCTTCCTTGCCCCCTCCCCCCCTTTCCTATCCATATCTCCTCAGATCATTTTTATGTCACTGTCAACCTTCTTTTCAGTGGACCGCAGTAATATAAACCAAATGCTGCAGGAAAGCTCCTGCCTTATTCTTTCTTCCTCCCAAGGTTAAGACCAATTTAGGAATATAAATTTCATTCTAATTATGCAGTTTTTATTTTCTGCTGTATTAAGGATGGGAGGGAATGGAGGAGGAAATTGCTGAAGGCAGAGCAACATAATTCTGTATAAAACACCCAGAGACTGCAGCAGTAAAGTAAGAGGGCACATTACAAGTGAGATGTATGTTGCTGGGCTGCTCAGTGGTTTGGGTCTACTCCACAGCTTGGCAGAAGCCAACAGCAAAAGAAATAATGGAAAACTAGCTGGAGACTGCAAACTCTCCTGCATTGCTGTTTGCCTTTGTTTTACAGTGCAGTGTGTCTAGAAGCCAAATCCATGGAGCTGAGATGAGAGGATAATTTGGACCTACAGGAAATGGAGTATTGTCTGTTATTTAATTAGCTAATAAATATCACAGAGCAACCTTTACAGAAAAGCAGCAGTAGCAGCAAAATAAGTTTGTATTAATAAATGATACAGCAGCAGAGCTGTGAGCCCTTCTAATAGGAGCTCTGGAGTGAACAAATGGAGAATTTTCCATGATGAGCTTGAGATCAGAAGCATTCAAACCTGGGCTGAAACAGGCAATTAACTACAAAGGTGTCTGCAACAGCAGCAGGCTTGCTCTTCTCAGGTGAGATAGAGAAATGTGTCTCTGCAGTTCACTTAAATGTAACACACACTTAAAAACAGCCTGAGAGGGCTGTGTAAGGGTAAGAGGAAAGCTGCATCTGTGGTCTCTGCTCTAGAGGAATGTCTGTTATGCCCTGCTGCTTCTCTGGGCAAGAGATCATCTGGAATGCTTTGTCCTAGACAAGAGGGTGCCTCTCCTCAAGTGGGGCAGATGTGAAGTCCATGGAATTACCTCAGTGCCACACTGTCTGAGATCTTAGCCCCACAAATCAGCAGCCTGTGGAAGAGCTCAATTATCATTTAGGGTGACCCTCAAGAAGGAAGCAAATTAGCACAACATGAGCTAGATTCCACTGGAATCCTGGTGGAGGGCATCAGATGGGCTTTAGAGTTTTCACTAATTGGGTAACCTTATGCAAATGCATCAAATAGCTAAATAGATTAATTCCAACTCAATTTAAAACTGCACATTTTTAGCAGTGACACTGGGATAATGTGCACAGAGACAGAATTCCAGGCAGAAATTAAGGCCTAAAGTGCTGGTCAGATGCTTGAGACCACAATGGATTCTGTATTGCCTCACCTCAAGATAGGATGCCCCTCAGAAGAAGATGGTGTACCTCCTGCAGAAGCTGCTGGCATGGCAGTCATATTTCTGGGTGGGGTATTTAGGCTTACAAAGCCAGGCTCGACAGCTGAAATTGGAATTTCTTTAATGCTCTCCCTGACCTTCTCAGCCTGTGGCTTGCTCCCCAAGCCTGCTTTTTGTTTACCCTCAAAAATAATGATCAATCAGAAGGGTTTTAAACACCCTGTGGAATCAGAGATCCTTCTCTTTGCTGAATGCAATAAACCCATGCTCTCTGCTTGTGAATCAAATTACAATTAAAACATTTATTTCACCTCAGGCTTGTCTGGTAAAGTACATTGCAATCAAATTTCAGAAAGAAGATATCTGGTAAGCATGTTATGGAGAAGTTGGGTTCTTAATGAAGCATCATACAATTGCTTAATCCACTCAGAGTTGTTTAGAAGGAATGATCTACCAGAAGCCAAAAAAAAACCCCAAACAAACTTAAAAAATACATTTGAAGTGTTGCCAGGACATCCAGTTGTAGTAACTCACTTATGATAGTCTGTAGCATGGTATTATGAAGACAAATGGCTGCCTGTTGTTTGTAATCATCAGGGTTTTCCAGAAGATTAAACATATGAAAGCAAAGCTTCCTAAGTAATTCCCTTGGAGATTTCATCATATCACAGAGCAGGTTCAAAAGCAACAGCTGATCTAATTCCAAAAGCTCTTAAACTCACTGTACATTCCAGTGTATTCTTCCTGGTATTTTTGTAGCTTGTTTTCTTCAGCCCCTGCAATGCAAAGCCCAGGGCCAAAGGCAGGCTGCAGTGCAAAGCCTCAATGAATAGCCTTGGACAAGAGCTCTGCCTGGAATCTGGGCAATCCTACCCGCCCAGGTCCTGCTGGAGCACCAGCACACAGCCTTGCTCTTCTAGCTGCTCTGCATTCTGAGGCTTTTACCTAAGTTATCCAAGTCATCTCAGATTGATTGCCCTCAGTTTTTCACTCCTCCTCCCCTCCCTCAGCCAGCCTGAGTGGCAGGAGCGTGATGCCCCACAGGGGAGTCACCTAGTGACAGGCCAAGGTGCCAGTACCCTGGTTCTGAGCCCTGTCTGTCTTCACCTGGCTTTAGATCATGCAGAGCTGATCCTGTTCTCATTTATAAACCACAGCAGAGCAGTGCTTGTGAGCAGAGCCCAGGGTGCTCTACAAACAGTGTCCAGTGACTTGCTGATGTTTCTCAGACGGGGAAGAAGACAGAGGTTCCAGTTTAATGTACAGTCAGAGGGGAGTGTGGACAAGAGAAGCAAAGTAAAGAATGGATCAGCGCCTGGGCAGGTCCTCAGCTCTCCTGCATGCTGATTTCCATGCTGACTTCTGTCCATGTCAATCCAATCACGCTAATTTACATTCAGGAGCTAGCTCAGGCCTCCGTATTGTATGAAGTGAATGTCATTGTTTGGGTTTTTCAGTCCTCTCCAGCAGCTTATCTCAGATCCTTGACCAAACTCAGATTTCACTGAGGCTGAGAAATACCAGAATCCAATTTCAGAGTCACAGTGAAGCCATAATTCTTATTTCTTCTGCAAACTTTTGGTCTTGATTCTTCACCAAATTATGAAGATATAAGGGGTTGCCATGAGCCATGTATTTAGGGCAAGTTCCAAGGGCTCTGCTATTATGTTACAGCCCTGGTTTATCCCAAATCCAGCCCTGTGTAATGCTGGCATTACAAGCAATTAGGAGATTTTGACTTGGTGCTGCTGACTCCACTGTGCAGAACTGCCACATGTAAGGTCCCAGGGATGCAAGAAAATATTCTGAGTGAAACAGATTTTCTGTGTTGTTATTTGTTATGTAAGGAGAAGTAGCTAGGAAGTGACAGCAAAGGTGTCTGTAATGTGCTTTGAGGCTGGGGCTGATTTCTGGAGCAGTAGAATTTTGCAAGAAGCAGGCAGTGGTGTCGGATTCTCCAAAGGAAGGATTTTCTGCACGTTGTTCTGGTTGAACTGCTTCTGTTCTGGGCTGCAGTGGCAGCACAACAATTCATGCTAAGAATATTTTCAGATGTTCCATCACTTACTCCCTGTTGACTGGGAAGGTGGCCTGCAAGACCCGAGAGCTGCCCTAACTTCAGAAAGGAAAAACTGTGCTGTGGAGAAAAGGCTTCAACAGCATGAAAAAAAGGGATGGAAGAGACAGAACACATCAGCTGTATTTTCAGTACCAAGACCACCTGCAAGTGATAATCCTGGTATGAATTTTAATTAGAAAAACAACATTTCCCTGCAATCTCTCCCTTCCCTTTCCAAGAAACAGCCAAAGAGTTGAAGTTGCTATGGCTACAGAAGGCTGTGGCAGACTGTGGATCATCCTGATCGTGACATATTTGCACGTAAAGAACAAAGGCTGCATCTCTCCCTTTCAGCCAGCTGAGTTCAGCCCTAGGTATTGCTATGACTGAAAATCAACTGTTGCAGCTTGGCATAACAGTCACACCAGGTGAAGAAAAATGCAAACTTCATGGTCGTTCAGCTGCTCAGTTTAAAGTGAGTTCCTTTGCAATGAAGCATTATTCCAGTTAGAAGTTTAGTCTAAGAAAATAAATAGCACTTTTCAACAAGCCATATAGAAGGGGAGTTTTTATATATGCTTTAAAAAGAATGCCAAGCTGTTGCCTTGGCTCTTGAGCTATTAAAGGCACAGTCTGTTTCTCATGAATGAAGAGCAAAGAGCTGGCTGAGATTCGAATACTCTCCTAGTTTTGGTCCATTCCATTTGAAAACACAGCAAGCTTATCTTCTCTCTGCAAGGAGTTTTCATTACGGATTGGCATCGCATCCACTAGAGTACTTAGTGTCTTCCATTTGGAGGCAGCCAAGTCCCCTCTTCTGATCCAAACCAGTTGTTAACTCTCTTTAGATGAAAAACAAAACAAAAGAGGGATTCTTGAAACATTTCAGTGGAATCCTGTGTGAAACTAACTTGTAGGCAACCACAAATCCGTAGGTGCGCAGAGGCAGAAAGGGTGTGTCTGTGCTGCCTGCCTTCGAGCTTCCAAGTGTTTTCATCCAGCTAATTTCAAGGGTTAAGAGCAAGATAGTGCACTAAAGTGATTCCAGATGGGCCAATATTAATATCTTTTTTTTTTTTTTTTTTCCCCCTGATGAATGAGAAGGTATGACCTAGTTAGAAACCTGCTAAAATTACAGGCGCCACAGAGGCTTCGGCTGGTGCCCTACCACACAGCTCCTCTGCCTTACCTCTGCAATTATAATGCTGATGAGCTGCTCGAACCTGCTGAAGGAGGCGTTCCAGGGCCTCAGTGTGTCCCCTGTGCCGAGGTTCTCTTCCACTGCAGTCTTTCCAGTCTGTTGAACAAAGGAAATAAACAGAAATGGAACACAAAGGTGCAGTACAAGGGTTTAAAAATGTTTTCTTGCCTGTGACACTTCTGGGCTTTAGAGGAGTTTTACATCTGAGTTGTTTCTGCATCTGTCTGCTGCTGCTTTACCTTGTGCCAGCTAATTAATCATAATGATTATTAACCAAGAACTCACAATCAGCTCCTAGAAACTCCTGTGGTGCCTAACTAGACAATGGTTATTTCTCTCCACAGGTAGATAAAGGGCCAGAGCTGCTCCAGCCTACGCTCACTGCATTGGGACTTCACCAGGGTCCTGCTGCTGCTTTTGCCTTTTGCTGGGACACCAGGAGCCTGGTCCTCTGTTAGCCAGAAAACCCACTGCAAAGCAGAGAGTGAGCATTTCTTCCATCCAGAGCTAGCTCTGTAGCCAGAGAAACATGCTCTGAGCAAAACCCCTTCTGAAAACCTGCTCCCAGCAGAGGCCTGACAGTTGCTGGTGGTTCCTGCCCTGGAGCCCAGGCTCTGCTCAGCACTGCTCTCCTGAGGCAAGAAGCTGAGCTGAGCTTTCTGTCTGTTCCACCTACTTTCAACCTACAAAAGACTTTGCTTTCCCTCCTTTGCTTTGTTTTCCCTCCTTTGCTGTAGCTACAATCTCAATCTTGATTTTGAGAAACAATCTCTTCACAGATAGGGGAATGAGCCAGTGTCTATCAGAAAGGAGCTTTGTAATTCCAGACTTGGCTATTTCCATCCTTCCAGTATAATGAGAAAAAAGTCTTGCACCAGTTTCCTGACTCAAAGTAGCAGTGGATCAAGGTATTAAGAGATCTGTCTGCAAGGGAAACATGCTTCCATCTTGCTGGCTTAGAGGCCATGAATGTGTTCACAGCCACCAACAAACAGTTTGCTCTCTCACTAAATATACAGATCTGGTTTCTATGGAAGTTTGGAGTCAAGCATTCCTTCCAGTGGGCTCACTGTGCCAGGGATTATAAATATGGGTTTGCTGCCATTTAGTGCAGCAGCTAGAGTAAGCTCCATGAAAGGGTGGAAAGAGGAGACATTTGCTGTTCTGATAGCCTGTGGGCAGTTGTGACAGCTGCATGTGGCTGTCCTGCACATTGTGTGATGCTGCAGAGATCAAGGGCCAGTTGCACTTAAGAGCTTGGTGTGGGGAGTCCAGGTTTTAGATCTCCTGGGAGCAGCCAAGAGGAGCCAACTGGAACTCACCAATCTCAAAGTGCTTTGGTGTCAACAAGCTGGTAGAGTTTCAAACAACCTCATGATTCCTCTATCTTAGTGGCTTCCAAAGTTTCTGAGCCTTTAGATTGCTGACTAGCATAAAAATGACATAGAAACCAGACATGGATGGACAGCTCCCCTCACTGTCCACCACACACCTGCTAATGAAGCCTAGAAATGTTTCTCTCCACCACGATATCACAGACCAGCTGCACAGCACTGGCCACCACTATCCAGGCTGCTGCTGTATGTGTGTGAGAGAAGCAGGAGGATAGCAACAAGCACTCACTGCCATGCTACATGGATGCATCTCCAAGGATGTCACTAATATTTGATGCTCTGGGATTGGAAGGGATCAGGATTAAACCCTGAAGCTTTCATTTCATTCTGGCTGAAGTCAGAGACAACTTTGTAGTGTATTAATGCATTCAAATTAAATTTTTAGCTTAGGGCCATAGTTTGGTGTAATTTCAGATCGCTGCCTTCTTGCCAAGCACCAATCTGCTGGTTCTCAAAGGCAGTGGTGAAGGCAGTCATAAGGATAAAGAAGGTCTGACCCCCAGTAACTGCAGTGGTAAATGGCATCTTAGCTTAGATCTGGTTTTTTTCTAGGGTGAACAAGAGGAAAATTGAAGGAAAATAGACAATGATGCTGCAAAATCCTCATGCATCCAATCCTCTCCATTGAGAGCAGGGACAGCTTAATTTATTTTCTCTCATTAGCAAGCAAGTTTATTAAATTGCTACATCAGCCTAATAAAAACAAGTGCTAATGCAATAAAGTGCAAAGTCTCACTTCACTGCCTTAATCAATACAAGGGAGGCTGCAATATGCTGAGCCAGTCTGACAGTGAACAGTAAACCTGCAAAGGAACTAGCAGCACTATGTGATTATAATAGATTAAGAGTTACGCATGAGAAATCACAGTTCCAATGGAGTATGAGAAAACCTATTATGGGTTTGGAGAGGAAGAAAGGCTTTTGGACATGTCTGGAACATTCCAGTGCTGGTGGACTAGATCTCATCAACTTGTGTTGATTACCCTAAGGTAATCTACATACAGGATGTTATCAGCATGGTCCAGTGAGTGGGATCTATAATGCTACAAGGCAGAATAAAATCATTCCTAGAAGAGGTGGTAATTAAATCATGAATTCCAGAATATTTGTCTTTTTCTGTTCTTGGAAGGGGGAGTTCTTAGAAAGCACCATCACTCATCAGACTGGGAGAGCAGACAAACACAACCTACTTGAAGGAGAAGCATACTCAGGAGTAGATTTGCGTGGAGGTCCCCATCCTCTCATGTTGTATGCTGAAACGTGGACATAATACCTCTGGCCCTGCCAAGAGAAGGAGCTGTTAATTTAGTTGTTGGTCATCAGAGTTGGGACTCGGCTTCCCAGGAGCTTTTGCTCTGCACCGAGAGTGTCTTGTGATCCAGAAACCAGCAGCTTTCACTCCGGCCTTTTCTGATCTCCCCTAAGCATGACAACTTATGAAACACTTCATGCTCTCTGTCTGTTCCTTTGTGACTTTGAGACTATGGATAGCAGACATGTTATGGTTAACAGCTGGAACTTGCTGCTAGAAGGAAGGCACTCTGCAGTTATTACCAAGTAACTGCAAATCATCAATGTCTGCCAGGGGTGGCAGAGGACACCGAGATCCACACGAGTCACTTGGCACTCACCGTTCTGAGCCCCGTGATGGTGCACCTCAAAGACTGAAGATTATCCATAATTATTTCACCAGCCAAAGGAGAAAAGTCTTCTGAGGAGCTCCATTCCACTATGAAACAAACATCAGGAGAAAAAACCAAATCAGATTCCAGTCCAAGAAGAGGAATCAAAGCACTTGAATCACTCACAGGTTAACTTTTCTTCTAGCAGTTCCCCATTCCATGTGGATACTAAAAGTCATGTTTAACAATAATGCTTCCCAAAACTTCACACAGGAATTAAATTCTGTGTATGGAAAAGGAAAATATTGGTCAAAAGCTTTTTAGCAAAGAATACTTAAAAATACCCTGCAAAACACATTACATTCAGTCAACATTTGCCCTCATTTAAACAGTTTCCTTTTAAAGAAAGAGAAGCAGTGGAGAAGAGTAGGCAGAAGAGTTGGACCTGCTAAAGCCATTTGGCAGTTTATGTACCCAAAGCAATGAAAAGTGCTGCTTTGCAGTTGGATCTGCATAGGTGGGCCTGGGCAGAGAGTCCTTTTGGCTCCACAAAACTCTCATCACTGAGCCTTGGCTAATTTGTACAGCAATATCCTCCTTGGACTAGAGCTGACTCTCACTAGAGTCTCTTCACTGGCTTCAGTGGGTTCTGGCTCTCTTGTCCAAGCCTGATGTTGCTGTGGTCACTGAAACTGGAGAGCTCCATAAGGAGCTGTGTCCACTTCTGAAGTGATTGAAGTGGTGCTGGGCTGGCACGTCCCTCCTAACCCATTCTGCAGCCTACATTGCCATGGGCACCTTCGCTGCCATCCCCATGTACAGACAACTCCAGTTCCTGCTTGAGGGGCTATGGATTGAGCAGTCCTGCAGTCAGAACTTTTCCTCAGTGCTTGCAAAAATGCATGGCTGTGTAAAACAGCAGCAAACAGGCCCTGAAAACTGCTGCAAAAAAAAGACACAAGTGGGGAACTGATGGCTGCAGGTAGGAAACCAGCCTCGGTAGGAAACCAGCCTCAGTAGGAAACCAGCCTCTTTTTCTTCCACTATACTTTAGCAATGACAGGTAGCTTGATTAGAGTGAAGGTTAATCCCAGAGACATACCTCCAGGTATTAGTAATTTATACCTTCAGACTCAAACTTCCAGGAAAAATCAAGAACACAGAGAAATTCATCTCTTAAATTACCCTACTGTAGACATGGGAAAATGCCATCAATTTTCTGGATTGACACCCAAGTGGAGAATTCACCCCAAAGCTTTCCTTTTAAGTGTCACAAAATAATTCAGACACCTCATTTGCATATTCAGTAGCACTGGGACTATTAGTACAGGTATTTTAATTGCAGCATGTGGAATTTCCATCTTCTGGCTGTGTCACCTTTCTCTTTTCACCTTGAAAGAGAACAGCTTCTCAGAATTGTTCCTGTGTGCCCAAGCATAAACTGCAGTTCAAGAGGCAAATTTAAATTTGGGTAGCTCACACACATAAACATTGCAGCTCTGCTCTTGATGGGGGTCACCTTCTCAACCCTGCCACTTCTATTCCAGCATCTGGAAAAGTGCTCCTCATATTTAGAGGTGCCCACACACTGCCTGAAGAAGAATGAACTGCCTCAATCTGATCAGGATTGTGATCCTACAGGTTTGCAAGCCTGTGTCCAGCAGGAGCAACAGGGTATTGGTGTTAAGAGCAGCAACAGCAGGGCAGTTTGCTCTTGGTTTGAACTTGCTGAGTTCAGAGAAGGAAGCTGAGTTATGAAGGGCAGAAAAGGCTGACACTGCCTTTAAAGCCACCTCAGGAAGAGCTGAGGAAGTGGGTTTTGAAATAACAAACCACAGTTTTGCTCTGATGTCCTAGGACAAGCTGTTGCCCCAATTCATGCTGTCAGTGAAACCCTACATGCAGGGCAAACACCCTCATTGACTTAGAATCATAGAGTCGTTTGGGCTGGAAAAGACGTCTAAGATCATTGAGTCCAACCATCAACTTAAGACCACCATGGCCATTAAACCAGTGCTTGCTAGTTGATTCAAAGATCTCCCAGTCCCTTGAAGGACAGCTATGAGAGGAAGAGTGACTTGAGTATGTGAGTCCTTTCCCAAGGTGCTGGGAAGGGTTGCGCACCCTCCGTTCTCCTCAGCTGGCCTGAGGCTCAGTTGTGCTTCTCACACAGCCAAGTAACACCAGGAGCCTGCAGCGGTGTTTTGAGCTTCCCCTGAGGTGGCTGAGGTCTGGGAAATTAAACATGTAGGGATCTGATATGAGTTTGTGGATCAGGTTATGGATATCACTGTGATCAAGAATCCTCCTTTAAAGGATATTTACCTACTAGGATGGTGCATACAAAGGTAGCCACAACTTGATTTTCAAATATACAGATTTTAAACCCTCACATTTGGAAAATCCTTGCCCCCTAGTCCCAATAAAAATCTCAATAACTGAGAAATACCTATTTTTTGAACAGCTGGGTTGGAATAGTGCCTTCTTTGTCCCCTGCTTTCAAAGTCCTACTGAAAACATATCACCAGGATACACTGAAGCATTGCTTTGCTTGACAGAATGTCATTCCCTGACTCATGATACCTGTCAAAAAGGAACTCATAACAAATTTTGCCATTTTGGGGCTTGCTTTTAATTGCCACAAAGTTGGGTTTTATTTTTTTTTTTTCTCCCCCATGATTTTACTGCTTCAGGTGAGAAGAGGATGACATGGTAATATCATTTTAAAGGCAAATCAACCCAAGTTATTTCTCACTGAAGCTTCTATCTGCTGTTATGCGCTGCCAGGTTTCAGCTCTCTACCATAATGGTCAGCTAAAGTTAATGCACAATACTGTGCTGTACTCATTAAACCTTTTAGAAGGATGTGAATGAATAGGGACAAAAAGAATCATAGAGTCAGAGAATCAGAGAATGGTCTGGGTTGGAAGGATATAGGGAAAAATACATGGCAAAATGAAGGCAAGGAGAAAGAGATCATCTTGTTGACTCAGCAGGCCCCATCAAGAAGGGCCGAGCTCCTATGAGCTATGTTACATTTGTCAGGCTGGTGTTGCTCACACTTTCTGGCCATGAGGGATTTCTGTAGCTCTTTCTGGTACCAGCACAAAGCTCCACATCAGTGGTCTGACCTTTGTGAAGGACCTGAATTACAAAAATCATCTAACTATGCAGGAGCAACCCATCTGAAATTTGGCTGATTCTTTTGTCTGCCTTCTGAAGGAGAGTGCTGGAACAGACTGCTCCAAACAGAAACCATCATTTGTGTAACTCTAGAGCACTTGGGGCTTTAAGAGAGAACAACAGGCTGGCTAAGCCCAGCGCTTCAGCAGCCGAACACAGAAACGCTCAAGCATAAAAAAACTGAAGATGAAGAGGGTCCTTCATAAGAGCTCAGGAACAAGAGCTGGTCTTGTAGACTGCACCAACTGTGCTGTAAAGGACCTGAAAGCTGTTGGGTGAATTAAGGATGGAGCATGTTCCAGTCCCGCTCTGCACACCCCAAAGGGCTGCTTTGTCGTGAGCGCTGAATGTCTGTGCTGTTGAGGCTTTCCATCTGACACTTCACGTTATGTCAGAGCGAGGGGTTTTTTTTTTTTGGGGGTGGTTTTTTTTTGTGTGTGTGTGTGTGTGTGTGTTTAATATATTGGTGACTATGTGTTTTAATGAAGGTGCCCTGTATTCCAGAGCTAGCAAATGCACGATGTGTTGCTGCGGTCGCCAAGATAAGTAGTAATTTTTAAATAAACAGCAGTATAAACAGTTACATAAAACTCATGTAAATTGCTGGCACAGAATTTTAGACTGGCTTAAGTTATGTAACTAACTTGTGGCCAAGTAGGGCTGCTTTCTCCCCGCCCCCCCTTCTGTTTTGGTGGGTTGGTTTTTTGTTTTTTTTTCACTGCTCACATCTTGCCCTTTAAAATAAAGGGAGAGGTTTCTTTTCACCTGCTTCTTCTCCACTCGCTGGCTGGCTGTTCTCTTCAGCATGCCTTAAACAGCTTGTCAGATGGAGGCAAAGTAAAGGCACAAAACACCTCCTGACCCTAGTATATCACAGAATGTATCTGGTTGGAAGAGACCTCAAAGATCATCCAGTCCAACTCTTAACTCAGCACTAACACTAAACTGTATGCCTAAATGCCAGGACCACAGGCTGCTTGAACACCTCCAGGGATGGTGACTCCACCACTGCCCTGGGCAGACCATTCCAATGTCTGAGAACCCTCTTTGTGAAGAAATATTTCCTTGCATCCAGCCTGAACCTCCCCTGGTGCAGCTTGTAAGCATCTCCTTTGGTCCTGTTGTTTGACACCAAAGAGAAGAGGCTGAGCCCCTCCTTGCTCCAACCTCTCTTCAGGTAGTTGTGGAGAGATCTCCCCCTCACCCTCCTCTTCTCTAGACTGAAGAGATTCATTCAAGAAAACACCTTCTCCTGAGTCAAGTAAACAGCCTGAGCCACAGCAGAATTTGTCACTTCTCTTGGCATTTGTTTTTGCTTGCACTGAAAACACTGAATTGCTGAGTAGATTAATTAGGCTGAGGGACACAAGTTATGTTGCTGAGTTGCTGGAGCCTACAGAGCAGTGCACTGAGCTGGGATTCTGGGGTTTATTCTTCCATTTGCTCCTGGCTTGCTGTTGTGACCTTGGACAAAGCCTTTTGCCACTATGGCTTTTAACCCAGACTGAAGTAGGGAAGATTCTCACCCCTTCCCTTCACCCCTATGTCCAGAACCAAGGCTGGAGGACACTGCAGATTTAGCTTGTGTTTCCAAGGGCCTCCAAACAAATAACTGCACTGTTCAATAGCTTCCTTTGAAGTGTAAAGCTCAAAGAGGGCACTAACACCAGAAATCACTTCACACTCTTTCCCTGCAAGCTGATCTTTACGAAATAATGTTAATAATTTACACTCATAATGCTTTGGCAGCTCGATTTAAGGACATTGAGTACTGCCATTCATGTGGTAAAATCAGGATGGAAGCACCTAAACAAAAACTGAGTGAAGAGGATTAAAAACTGGTGAAGAGCAGGAATCATTTGTTGGTGCAGACAGCATCCCCAGCTCAGATGGAGAACAATGTTTGCAGTATTTGGTCAGCTCCTCCAGGCTGCCTTGAGCTGTCCTTTCTGGCCTGAATTCAGAAAGGGACACATGTTTGTAGATTTGGGTTCAGGCTCTTTTCAGGCCTCTCTCATGTTTGAAAGTACTCCAGAGAATGATAGGAGAAAGAGAAGTCATGGCAGCTGCAGGGAGTCCTGACAGAGATCCCAGCATAGTGCTTCCATGTGGAAAAACCAAATGCTTGGCACTGAGGAGTTTGTGTTTGTTCCCATGGCTCTGGGTTTCTGTGAAGGGTATAATCCATCCATAAATCCACACTAACAGAATGTCTGGAGCTGGCTGCAGGCTGATCAACAAGAGTGTAGACAGGGACAATATGAGGAGCCACAGAAGGGCCAGGTGAACTTCCCACTTGTTTGTTTGTTTAGGGACTCAGACTGGGATTTACTGGATATTGCTGTGCAAACACAGAAGTTAAAAGAGTGGAGTTGTGGCCTGGAACTGGAATTTCTAGGTACTACTTCAGTTAAAATCTGAGTTCCTAACTGCTCTGGGTACTAGTAGCCATTGTTTGGGGTCCTTTCTATTATTTCAGTTATTTCTGTAAACTCAGTCAATGCTTTTTGTACTGAATCATCAAGAAGGCTGAGGAGGAATGGAAAAGATGGAAGCAAGCAGCACTGCATCAAGCTGACGAACAGAAAACCTTCAAGAAGGCTGAAGAGGAATGGAAAAGGTGGAAACAAGCAGCACTGCATCCAGCTGAAAAACACAAAGCACTGTGTTTTAGTGGGAAAGAGCTGTGGGTGGGTTAAGGGCCTCTCATCAGAACAGCATCCAGAGTAGTACCAAGAGGATCATCCCTGGGCTATTCCTAGAGAGCACATCTTCATTTGAAACTTCCCTGGCTTTAAATCTTCGTGACACTTGTTTCAGAGAATTTCTTCAGCAGTTAAACACTTTATTTGCAAGAAAGCTTCTTCCCAAAGAGCTGTGGGCTCCTTCACCTTTTGCACCAGCCAATTATAAGCAGTGATGGCAAGCAACCAAACACTACACCCTGCAACTTATGCTCAATAGATGCGGTAAGAGCTCAAAGCAGACCCAAAGGCCTGAGTCCAAATTTACACTCATGTATCAGTTCTGTGGCTCAGATCTAATTACTAGAACAGTGTCAAGTTTGGCTTGGAGAGGCAAACTGACTATGTTTTAGTGCCTTTATGCATGTAAATGCTCCAGAAAAGTCCATGATGGACCAGGGAAGACTTCAGAAAAAGCAGTGAGCAGGGAAAGTTTACCACAAGCCTCTGACGACCTTCTAGTTTTAAGTGTCCAGTGAGGAAGCATTCCCAAACCTGGGAATCAGGAGATCTGCCAGGTTAGGGACCTCCTTCAAGACAGAAGCTGAGGGTCTGGAGTTCCAGCCCTGCCAGTGACTATGGGAATTTCAGCTCTTCTCTGCAGCACCTATGAATTGAAAGCTGTCATGCTTGGCCACATGCAGATAATTTTTAAAATTGAGGGAAATCCAAGGAAATGTAAAAGGTAAAGCAATGTCTAAACTTCAGCAACATCACAATGTGAGCCTTTTGGCTTGGACACCAAAAG
Organism: Melanerpes formicivorus; assembly: GCF_026170545.1. NCBI lineage: Eukaryota > Metazoa > Chordata > Aves > Piciformes > Picidae > Melanerpes > Melanerpes formicivorus. The sequence goes on along the minus strand of NW_027142373.1, from coordinate 2,724,442 downwards.
CAGACAAAACCAGAGCCTATAGGTCTGGGTTTTCTCACTGCCAATCACCTGGAGCTGCTGTTCAAAATCCTTATAAAACACAAAGCAGGAGGCAGGAATGATTGAGCTGAGCAACTGGTGTCTGGTCAGCTAGATCAGTTAATTACACCATCACTTCATATGTGGTCCATGTCCAATGATGCTTTTAACCTTAAACTTAAAAAACAGAAGTTCTTCCAAGTCCAATGCATCCTTTGGCCCTTGAAGGGAGCTGGAAATAGACAGGTTTAACGTTTATACATTTCTGTACTTGGTAGGCATAAAAATAGAAGTAAAATTGCACAGTCCTGCTAGCTCCCAAATTGTAACGTGCAAATAAAGTGCCCAGGAGACCTAATAAAGTGCCATAAATGAGCTACTGTAAAAAATCTCAGACCACACCTATTCAGTAGGATAAATTCAAATGTCTTACAAAGAAATGTATTCTCTTGCCTTTTTATGGAGAAAGAACTGTGTTGGGGAAAGAATCAGCTTCAAAATACACAAAGAAACTTTGAATAATAATAATAATAATAGTAATGATAATAGAAATAATAATAACAACAATCATCATCATCTATTGATTAGACTAAGCAAATGGAGGGCAATAACTTCAAACTAGAGAAGAGCAGATTTAGACTGGCTGTTAGGAACAAGTTCTGCGCCATGAGGGTGCTGGAACACTGCAACAGGATGCCCAGGGAGGGAGCTGAGGTCCTGTGGCTGGAGGCCTTCAAGGTCAGGCTTGACCAGGCTCTGAGCACCCTAGTTCAAGAGAGACAGGAATCTGCTGGAGAGAGTCCAAAGGACAGCTGTAAGGATGATGAAGGAACTTGAACATCTCTTCTGTGAAGAAAAGCTGAGAGCCCTGGGGCTGTTTAGTCTGAAGAGGAGGTGGTTGAGAGGGGACCTGATCAATATCTATCAATATCTGAGGGGTGGGTGTCAGGATGAAGGTACCAGGCTCTGTTTGGTGGTGCCAGTGATAGGACAAGGAACAGAAAGTACAAGCTGGAACCCAGGAGGTTCCACCTCAACGTGAGAACACTACTGTAAGAGTGCTGGAGCCCTAGAGCAGGATGCTCAGAGAGGTTATGGAGTCTCCTTCTCTGGAGACTTTCTAAACCTACTTGGATGTGTTTCTGTGTGCCCTGGCCTGAATGATCCTGCTCTGGCAAAGGAGTTGGACTGGATGATCTCTGGAAGTCCCTCCCAACCTCTAATATTCTATGATTGCATGACACCAAATTGCTTCAGCCTGTCCTAGACAAAGGCACTTGGCTATAACCAACCCGTTCCATGCAGCCGCGTGACAGCAGCGTGCTGCAGCTACTGCATATCTGGCTAAGACTGAACCATGACTCAAAGACCGTTTAAATTGCCTCGCAAACAGGGAGGCAAGAAGCAACTTTTTGTCAAAACACAAGTAAGACATAACTCCTTCTTTCCTGATCTGAGCTGACGTGAGGGGTTTCATTTTCAAGAGCTACATGCACTGACATAGAAAATTCCGCCCCCCCTCCCCCCAAAACACACTTCTCTCCATCCAGCAGAAATCCTAGAAGGCAGCTGGGCAAAGCCTGACAAACATGAACTATTCTGCTGAAAGAACAAACCAAAGAAGAAGGTAACAAGGGCTGAAGAGGCCTAGGCAGCTCACCATTGCTATCTGGAAATGAACTTGGCATCCAAGTCCACAGCCGCAGCCAAAGAGAGAAGATCAGCTCTGTTTGCTACATCAAACACGGCTCAGAGGGTTGGGTTTTGTGTTTTTTGTTGTTTTTTTTTTCACTCTTCCTCTCTCTTCAAACATAAATAGTTCCAGGCTCTTAAATAAATTAGCTCAGCTTCAGTTATACAAGCTGTTTCATTTTTTCTCCAAATGGGAATAGAGATGTTTGGTTTAGAATTGTAAATACGACATAAAGGGAGGGTTTTTTTTCCATTGCAAAGTGAACCTTTGCAATAGTAATGATTGGTGCTAGGTCCTTTTCTGGCTTTTACCCTATACCTAGGGATCACAGCATTGTTCTGACAGCTTCTAAAGGGAAACTGTGACTGACTGTGTCCAGTTCTGGGACCCTCAGTTTAAGAAGGACATTGAAACACTTGGACGTGTCCAGAGAAGGGCAACAAGGCTGGTGAGAGGCCTTGAACACATGCCCTATGAGGAGAGGCTGAGGGAGCTGGGATTGTTTAGCCTGGAGAAGAGGAGGCTCAGGGGTGACCTCATTGCCCTCTACAACTACCTGAGGGGTGGTTGTGGCTGGGAGGGGGTTGGTCTCTTCTCCCAGGCAACCAGCACCAGAACAAGGGGACACAGTCTCAAGCTGCGCCAGGGGAGGTTTAGACTCGAGGTGAGGAGGAAGTTCTTCACCTAGCGAGTCATTCGTCATTGGAATGTGCTGCCCAGGGAGGTGGTTGAGTCATCGTCCCTGGAGGCGTTCAAGAGGAGATTGGACGTGGCACTTGGTGCCATGGTCTAGTCATGGGGTCTGTGTTGATAGGTTGGACTCGATGATCCTTGAGGTCCTTTCCAACCTAAGTTATACTGTGATACTGTGATACTGTGAAACAAGTGACCCCCCCCCAGCTGTACAACAGGAGGGGTTTTAGCTGTACCTGTGCACAGTAAAGCAAGGTTTAAGTCAGATTCAAAATGCACAGACAAGAAATGCAACAAAAATCCTGACCTCTCCTTATAATTTAGCTCTCCAAACCCCTGCTTTCTTTATCTGCGTGTGTGTGTGTGTGGTGTGGGGGACACCTGAACCCCAGAAAGGCTGATTACTGAGAGACAAGAGTTCTTCCCAGCCCTGCAAGCACTTACCCCTCTATTGGGGCTGCTCCTCAGAGTCAAGTGGTGCCTATCAGGATTATGTGGCTGCTGGGATTATTTTGTTTAGTTGGGTTGGGTCGGGTTTTTTTTTTGCATCAAGGTAGTCGTGTAGCTCTAGTAGCTCTAGGATAAAAATACATTGTGCAGCAACAGCACAACAGGACTGGAAGGTTCAGCCTGGCTTCAAACTGTGGTGAGTTTTTTTTTGTGTACTCATGGGCAGCATTCTGATTGTGCTTTCAAATATGCAAAAACTGAAGCAGATTTTAAGTACTTCCGCACTGGGATGTGAGGTTTGGCTTCAGGGCACGATTAGCCAAGGGCAGGGTTGTTTTTTTTTTTCTTCTCAATATTACAGTGATGCTTCACATCCTTCCTAAAACTGGCTGGGGTGAGGTGTCTCTGGCTTTGAATCTCTCTCTCTAGCATGGAGCAGATTATTACTATTATTATTGATTTATGTCATGCCTGTCTGCTTCCAGCCTCAAAACACTTTACTAAGTTACAATATACATAGGAATCATTTCTCATCAGCCACCACCACTGTGTAGCCTTCTCTGGAGGGAAGCTGAAGGAAGCCATTAGGATGGTGCCTGCAACATTAAACAACAATCCAGGAGAGGAAGTAAAGAATACTCTGGCTCCTTAAAGCAATGGCTCAACAGAATGCAGTCCCTGAACTGCCATCCAGCTGGGACACCAAAGTCAATACCCATTCACCGTGTGTGGTTAAAATTAAATCTCCTAATGAAGTGAGATGGTTTTAGTGGTTGGAGAGTGAGTGCAAAGTATTATTCTCCTGTATTATTATTTGTAAGTTATACAGCTAACAAGGGAAAAGATCACACACAGGAAAATAACAGACAGTTAGACAACGTTCCAAGCCCAGTTTCTAAATGACATTTGGGCAAATAAAGCTTTTGGGGAAAAAAAATATGTTTTAAAAGAAAAAGAGACACAGGAAAAAAAAAAAAAGGAAAAAAGAAAAAGGAAAAAAAAAAAGATAAAAAAAAAAGAGGCAATTGGCAGTTTCTCACTGCTTTGAGGGAGCTAAACTGACCAGAAACGATGTCAGCTTTTATCCCTTGTAACTCAAGGCTGGAGAGAAGAACATTATTAGTTTCTGTTAATGAGCAGGTATTCCCTAAACACTGCTGCAAATGATCTGAATTCTAATTTGCTTAGAAACAGAAATGGTAAAGTGTTGAGGGGAGAAAAAAAAAAGCCCCACCAACCACCAAACCCTACCAGCTTGGGTTTGCCCTTGAATTAGCAAAATGCTTCGATGGTTTTCTGGGTAGGAGGTTTATGTATCTGACTAAAAAAGATCCTCACACAATGTTATCAAGCTCCCCTTTTCAGGCCTAGTAATTGCTAGCTGGTTCTAATCATTCTTGCAAGTGATCATTTGAAAGGTTCATTTTATGACCCCCTCAAACTAGCACAAAGAATCTCACTCCATAATGTAATAAACAATTCCACCACCGGCGCTTAATTAATTCCCGAAAGTCACCAAAAGGAGCTATTAATGATCTGGCTTTTTATCTAACCATAAATGTGCAAGTCTCCTGGGATAAAGGATTTAAAAAAGAACATTCTGGCAAAACTAACTGTCAACTTGATAAAGCAGAAAATGATCACCAGTGAGGGCAATTCCAAACATGACAGCAGGGCTCCCTGTTCTGATTAGAAGTTAGCTCAGGTCGGATTAAATTTCTCTGGATGTCGTGCTCAACAAAAAAGGGGACAGGGCTGACACGGTGCAAAACAGACTCAACCCAAAGGAATCCATGAGAGAAAGATTCTACAGCCTTTAGAAAATGATTTTTCTTTTCTTTTTCTCTCTCTCTTTTTTTTTTTAAATGAGTGCTTCTGGGGAGTTTGCTTTGCTGTGAAAATATCAACAGTTATTTTAATTAGAGTGGGGACAGCATTTCAAGCGCATTACAAAGGACAGGCTGATGTTTGCGAGGGAACTTTAGGAGCCCTAGCATCATTTTCACAAGCAAATCAGGCAGTAGGAAGCCCTTAAATGAAATTTAGTCTCCTGGCAACCCAAGCCATTGCTGAAAATTAGATTTAGGCTTTGATGTTTCTGAAAATCACCCTTCCTGCAGCACTGCACAGCTGACTGGGTGTAAGACAGCAATTTATCCTTCCACTGAGGCTGTTGGGAATGGAATCACTTTGATGGCTTTGGTCAGATCTGGGAAGTTGGATTTTTTTTCTTACACTGTAAACTTCTTCCCCCCCGCCCCCCCCCCCCCCCAAACTAGGCATAGCCAGTGATGCCTGGAGCCTCTGAGCAGGAGAAGGAGGAGGAAAGATAAGAAAGAATCTGTCCTTTCCAAAATAAACTCAAGCAGTCTTTTGGGTGCTTGTGCTTGATGCCAGCAGAGCTCTGCACCGACGTTTCCCACCTTCAGAAGAGCTCCATGAGCTGTGGTACCTCTTGATGCACTGGGGCTTTCTGAAGCTCCCCTAGAAGCGATCCCTGTGACACCCACGTATGGAAAGAGGCTACCCCACCACACAGCCAGCATGGTTCTTGCTCTGTGGATGGAAACCCAAGGTTCACAGACCTCTCAAATTACTTGGATTGTTTCCTGTTGTGTTTGTGTCTTTGCTTTAATATTTAAACCCTCTCACTCCAGTGGGAATTAACTAAGAGGATTTGCAGGCTCCCTATTTCTTGACTCTCCCATGCTGGGCCAACAAGGTCCCAGCTCTTCAGAAAAGTGCCTTTCAGTTCCCTGTTGGAAGGACTCAGGCTCCCACTGGAAGATGGAGGCAAAGAACACTGAGGAACTTCCTCTTTCCAACATTTTAGGAAGCTTGGGAGTTCCTTTCAATGGGAAAATGCAAAATTTCTCCTTTTTTTGTTTTTTTTTTTGTTCTGATCTTCAGTACAACATTATAATTTTTTTTTGAATGCTGGAATTTCCTGTGGAACAGAAACTCTGCTTTAAAGCCATCTCTCTTCAACTGTGCTATTCAGATGGAAGCATTTTACTGTTCATTCCACTTTGCAACTAACTGGTGCCACCCCTAATGTATTGCTCTTTCAAGAATGATGTGGCAGCACTGGAATAGCTAATTAGTTGGGCTGTAGGATGCCTCTGCCAAACGCTTCAGCTTCCAGAGGCATTCCTTTAAGGAATGGTGGTGTGGGTTTGGCATTTACAAGGATACACATGGTTTCAGGAGCCCACAGGCACCAAAAGTTAGCTTTGTGTTGTGCAACTGCTCATCTCAACCCAGTCATTGAGCTGATGTCCTAACCACAGTGAGTCAAGCAAACTTCTTCAAAGCACTCATGGAGAAAAACTTTGGGTTAATTTGTTTTTCTTTTTCTTTTTTTTTTCCTTCTTTTTTCTTTTTTTTTTTTCTTTAATAAAAATTTTGTCTTTGGGGAAATCTTTGAAGAAAGTTCCACTTCTACAGCTACTTGCAGATAAATCCCTTTGCCAGCCCCCCAATATTTTGTACATTGTTAAGGCAAACGAAAGATGCTTAAATCCAGTACCTTTATACTTGGTCACCACAGCTGAGTTGACACTCAGAGGTTCTTGGAAGGTGACAGTGAGTGATGTACTGCTTGTTACCATGACACAGACGTTGGTTGGCGCCTCAGGGGCTCCTGGGAGAGAAGAGAAAACATCAGCTCTTCAGCACAACAAATCCTATTCAAACAATGTTTGAGTCTTCAAAGAACCCACTGAAAATCACCCTGCAATTGTGAGCTTCGGGTTGTAGGTGTTTGTGTGCTCTGCCTTTTGAGCATTTTAATTAGTGCCCCTGCTAACAATATCCTGCAGACACCATTTGTTTCTATCATGGGTTTTGTTTTTGGTTGGGTTTTTTTTGACTCCTTTGGGTTAAAAATATCTTCCTGCATATATGTAACCCAATAAAACAGATTCATGCTAATTATGTCAGTGAAAAGCCCCTATAAATCTCTTGGGGTGGGTAGAAGGAGAGAGAAAGGACAAAAACCACAAAGAGCTAATTAAAGCTTTATGGTTTCACTAACAAACTTAAATTTATCAAATGAGAGAGAAGATGTTTACCTTATTGTGATGCAGAAAGTGCAGATCCCACCAATATCCCAGTGCAGCAGTCCCAACCTACACTTCTCTTTTCAAATCTAGCTTGGGTTTGCTTTGGTTTTGGTTTTGGGGTGGTGGTGTGTGTTAAAAAAAGATAAACAAAATCTGAATTCACAGAATATCAACCAGACCCAATTCAGAAATCAAACCCCAAACGCTGTGACTTACTGATGGGATTGATTTCAGAAGTCACTCCATTCACTTACACTCCTGCTCTATTTCCTGCAGTCAGTATCTACTACAAGGAGCACTACAGCTGGCTTGAAGAAGTAATCTCAGAATACAATAAACCTGGGGAAATGATTTGTAAGTACATTTCTGTAGGGATGGCTGTAAAAATGTTAATGGCAATGATTGTATTTCATTGACTAGGATACAGCCACAGATCCACACAGTTCAGCCCTGTTTACTCTTTCCCAAGGGCTCAAATTCACCTTTATTTTGGGTACAGCTGTTTGAAGTGACCCAGTCTGAGGCTACCCTATGAAAATGTTCTCTGGGGATGCCACAGTTAAAATACCTCACTTTAGATATAAAATGAAATTCCATTGTTTGATGAAATATTCAGAACTACTCCGTTCTTCTAACTGAATTCATTAAAAATCAATCAAATTACAGCAGAACAAAGGCCAATGTCCCCATCCCTCTTCCTTCCTACTCATATATTCCTTTCTAATCATCCTGTTTTAAATTCTGAGCACACTAAATGAGATCCAGGAGTAAATATGAAGAGAAGCAAGACGGACAGGATCATTAGCTGCTGACAGGGGTCTCATCACTTTCATGCAGCTCACTCCTGCAAGAGCTGTGTGCTTGCTGCTCTCAGATCTCTGGTCCTACAATGTTCTAACATCATTTTCCCTCTCATTCTTGGGAAGGCCATTTAGTTGTATGTCTTATTTTTCCCACCCTGCCACAGCTTCAGAGCAGTGCTGTGAGGATAAGTTAGCAAGAACAGCTTTGCCCAACAAGGTGCTTCCAGTGGGAGCTGTTTGGAATTGAGCAGCCTCTCCTACTTACTGGCATGCTCGTAGCCTGCCCTCATGCGCTTGTACAGCCTGGATCTCCACTCCCATGCCTTCAGCTGCTTCTCCTTTTCTGTGTTGTCTGTGCCAGGGTTTTCATTCATCACTTGTGCAGACAATTCACTGACTCGCTGCTCTGCTTCCTGGACCAATGTACTCAGATGCGCTGACCTGCTCTCCATGTTCACAACTAGCAAGGCAAGGGAAAGGAATAGTTTGGTGGACAGGAGACAAAACCCCAGCCTCACACATTCCAGCATAACACATGTGAAAGGTCAGCCCAGCCCCTGAACACTGCCTTCCAGCAGTTATCTTGCCATCCAGTGGATTAGAGCATGGCAATTTATACCACCCAAGGTCACTTAACAGGGATTAACAACATGAATAAATTGAGCGCATTTTATCTTCCAGTGTGCCTCATATGCTGGAAAAATCTCTTAATCAGTATGAAATTGCATATGTTTTAAAGGGGCTGCAAGGAGACTTCCAGTACCTGAAGGAGGCCTACAAGAAAGCTGGGAAGGGACTTTTGACAAGGACTTATAATGATAGAATGAGGAGCAATGCATTGAAGCTTGAGGAGGAGATTCTTTACAGTAACGATGGTGAGACACTGAAACAGGTCATGAATGCCTCCTCCCTGGAGGGTGGATGAGGACTTGAGCAGCCAAGTCTAGTGGAGAGGTGCCCCTGCCCATGGCAAGGAGGTTGGAGTAGTTGATCTCTAAGGTCCCTTCCAAACTGAGCCATTCTATGAATCTATGAATATTAAACTCAAACTAAAACAAGAAAGCATTTGCCCTGCTTTGACATAATATCATAAACTTCCATAGTAAAAAAAGGAAGTTGTGCTGGTTCCAAGCACACACAAGATAAACCTCTACAAGCAGAAAGAGATCTAACTGGCAAAGTGAAGAAGAAGAGTTTGGGGTGGGGTATGGCTGGTGTAGCATGGATCCCTTCCCAGGTTTTCTTTCTGCCATGGTTTTGCCCAGTAATATTAATTTAATCCTCTGGGCTGGGCAGGTAGAGAACAGGTTGACACCTGGAGAGCTGGGTTTCCTCCAGTGCTCAGAATAATTGTAATGTGATGCTTAGCAGGTCATGGTACAACAGGGCATGCTGCATGAAGGTGAAGATGAAGATCATGCAGGTTGCAAACTAACACAGGTTTGATGTTAGCCCAAGCCCATGAGACTACCCTGAACCAGCCCCTGGGTTATACAGTGAAATGTGGTGAGTCAAGGTGGTGAGTCAAGCCCTCTTCTCAGAAATGCTCTTAGCCTGATGGTGCAGGTTAGGAAATAGGACTTGCAAATGTGCAGTCATGGATCTGCTGTTTGACCTGAAGGAAGTCCTGTAGAAGAGAAGGAATTCTGATGTCACTGAAAGTCAGTTTTCCGTGGTGTCTGGGGTTTGGGCAGAAGAGCTCTGAGCTAGTCTAGATGTCAAAGTGCCCCATTTACTACAAACTCTGTCCTGGCACAAGAGCTACTCTTAGCAGCAATGAGGAGCCGCAATGTAGGAACCTTCAGGCTCCTGCTTTCCCTAAGGCTCTACAAGAACAGCCTAAATCTGCCATGGGGTGCATGAATCAGTCTCTTTCACAAGGCAGGAGCAGAAGCATTTCTGAAAACAAACTGTACCAAAGAAAGGGCCAAGACTCTGGCACTTTTTAAACATCAAAACACCACATGAGCAAAGATATCTGCACATAGGAACATCTTATTCCTTAACTGGAATAGTAGGATCATGGAACAAATCAGATAGGGAAGGACCTTCTCTGGTCAAACCTTTGTGTTCCAAGCAGGGTCAGCTATGAGGTCAGATCAAGCTGCTGAGGACATTGCCCAATCGAGTATTGAAAGCTTCCCAGGATGCAGGCTTTTCAGCAGCTCTGGGTAAGCTGCTCCACTGCTCCTCTGTCCTTGGTGTGAAAAAGCTGTTTGTTTATCCAGCCTGAATCTTTCGTTTTGACTTTTGCCCTCTCTCTCTCTTGTAACAATATCACAACTGAAGGCTAGCAGAGCTTCAGAATAAGGCTGCACACTGATGCGGGAAGTGCCACAGGATCTTTAGAGCTACAGGAGGAGAGCAAAGAACTACTCAGCACCTCTGACATCCGAAAGGTTGGGCTTGAGGAACGTTTGTCTCAGCCTTTGCTTTCAGAAGCTGGCTTCAAGCCACACTTCTTGAAGTTTGATCATTCTTCATATGGACATCAGAGGCACGTGGCCAAGCTCCCTGGAATCTGCTGGTATCCTCAGAGCTGCCTGTTTACTGGGAGGCCAAAGGTGATACGGTTTCCTGGATCCATGCCTACAATAAACTTGCAACACATCTGATAGCACAACAGGGCTGAGGAAGGAGATTTTATGTGCCAGAACCTCAGGTGATTGAGAACTGGCATTGGTCCAAGTTCTTGCTAAGGACCTGGCTCTGTCTGTTTAATCAAGATTCTGATCTTAGGAACGTGTCCTATTGGCCACTGGAAACTTTAATCTCATTTTTATTTGGGGTCAGGTGAAGAAGCCAAGCCAAACCACGAGTATATGGTGAATCAAAGTAACTGAAAAGATGACAGAATGGACTTTGCCTGCTCCCCAGCTAAATGGATATTTTAAATGCTCTACTTTCTGATCTTACTCACTTTATGTTTAAGATTGTCATTTTACTTTCTATTCCTTTATTTGCTGTCATTCCTGTTCCAGGCAGAAATCCAGGTGATGTAGATGGAGACTATCTGCCCTTCAGATCCTCTTTCCCACAGTGTTAGCTTAGGGGCTACAGTGACATTTCACCTGGATCACTATGGCTAATAGAGTGGAGGAGGAAGAGTTTTCCCTGTAGGAAGCTTTCTGTGTGCACATGGAATGAGAGATTTCTCTGCCTTTCAGTCTCCCATATATCTGCATCTCTCCTATGCACTTCCCATCAGATGAAGAGATGCCTGTGTCCTCTTCCAAAACTGGGATGAGTCAGAATTCTACCTTGAAGTCCCTTCCTACTCAGCCTGGGGAATTCGTGCTCAACAGCCCACCACAGAGAAATGAAAATGCTGCTGCTGGGTGCTGGATCTTGTTGTTGCAGCCCTGAGATCACACAAACAGAATGGATTTAGTTTGAAAAAGAGGAGGCTGAGGGGAGACTTCATTGCTGTCTACAACTACCTGAAAGGACATTGTAGAGAGGCTAGTGCTGGTCTCTTCTCTCAGGTAATTAGGGATAGAACAAGAGGGAATGGCCTCAAGATGCCATTGGGTAGCTTTAGACTGGACAGTAGGAAAAAAAAATTCAGGGAAAGAGTGGTCAGGCACTGGAATGTGCTGCCCAGGGGAGGTGGTGGAGTCACCAAGCCTGGAAGTGTTTAAAGGTGGTTTGGATCCAGTTCTTGGGGCTAGGGGTGGACTTGGGGCTTGGGGCTAGGGGTGGACTTGGGGCTTGGGGCTAGGTGCTAGGGGTGAACCTTGCAGAGTTGGGTTCTGGGTTGGACTTGGTGATCCTGAGGGTCTGTTCCAACCTGAAGGGATGTCTCTGTGTTTTTGTGATTTCATCCTAACAGGGTTGGTTAAGTCAGGAATCAAAGCAGAAAGACTGGAGACATAGAAAGTGACTGCTATCAGTTCCACAAGGGTGAAGCTACACAGAAAGCTGCTGTGAACCTTTGTTTTGAGTGCTGAAAACAACTTCTTGTGTTTTGCTCTTGAGCAGCAACTGTAAACCCTTAAGGTAAAAAAAACCAAAGTAAAATAGCAACAGCCCAAGCCCATCATTTGCTTGCTGCTGAGAACGTTTCATCCATTCTTGCAATCAGAAACAGCCGAAAATCAAGATAAGTGAAGTGGAAATTTGGTGGGTCTGTATTTTGAAATGGAAATGAGGTGGTTATATATTCATATTCCCTGTGTTCATAGGCATGTTTGCATTAATTACAGGAAATGAATACTAATTTATGATTGCCCCTGCTCGCCATCAGACTGCATTTATTTACAGATGAGGTCAATGAAAAATTAGTTTAGCCTTTTTTTTTTTTCCCCCCACCTTTTTTTTTCTTTAACTGCTGTTTAGAACACTCAAGACTGTGTTTTCCTCTAGATTTGTCATGGTTAATGAATGTTGCTTCAGCAGTCAATCATGCACTCTAAATGCTGTCACACTTCTTTCCCCCTGCCCCCCCCCCCCCTTTTTTTTTTTCTTTTAAAGCCTCAGTCATGAACCATGACAGAAAAATAAACAAATAAATATAAAACCCAAGGAAAAAAAAAAAAAGAGAAACACACCACACACACAAACCCCAAACTCTTTTCACTGAGCACTATGCAAGAAAAAAAAAAAAGGGAAAAAAAATCTCCAGGGAAGGTTAAAGGAGGCCAGAATAAATGATAATATAAGTGCTGTGGACATAGAAAAGCAATAAAGGTGTACCAACACTGAGGGTCTGGCAGAAAAAAACGCCCTCTACACACACACACACACACACACACACACACACTCTTTCCACTGAAAGAACTGGCAATGGTAGTAGCCTCAAGGTGCAATTTCCTGGAGCACAGAGATTGACAAGCCAGCACTAAATGTTGTTAATTTAACTAACTTCAAATTAATGGCAGAGTCTGCAGCGGCCGAACCCCTCAAACACAGTCTCATTATAGCCTTGCTGGGAACGGCCTAAATATAGGCATTGACAGCTTAAAACAGATTGGCACACATCAGGGGTATTTTTAGACACCAGCAAGGCGTCAGAGTTGGTGTCATGGTAGAAGGTTGATTAATTGGGTTGGTAAAGTCACCCTCCAGCCCACAAACTGTGCAGAAAAAAAAACGCTCCTGGGGGAGTACAAAGGAGGTTTATAACTACAATGTGGAGCTCTAAGCAATATTGGTGTTCTGATCAAGAGGGAAGGTTGGGTTTGCCTGTCAATTTTCTCTGGTTCTGCAGAGCTCTGAAATTCCCTTGAGGTGGGATTTGGGGCTGTTTGAAGACCAAGTGTGAGGAGTCTGAAATCTCTCACTTCCATTAGCCACACCAGAACCTGTTCCTCGAAGGCAGCATAGCCAAAAATCAAAAGGATAATTAAAACAGCCCAGAGTCTGGGCAACCTCTTTTTGATGACAAACTCCATATTTCACACTATAATCTTTGAAGCTCTCTCTCAGTTCCCATTTCCATCTTTTTAAAGGTGTTTTTTCCCCCCCTCAGTATTGATATTAACTCAGCTGCCCCACGGTTACTCACATTAGAAACCGAACCAGATTCATCACCTGGTGTGTCTGACATCGGGAACAAAAAGACCTAGTGAGCATTCAACAGGCTGCAAACACCCTCCTGCAGCATGGTACTATTGGGGTATGATCATCTTCATGGTCAAACCAGTCAAGTTTTGTGTGTAGTGGAATGAATGCCCCAAACCAGCAGTAAAATTAACCTCCTCCAGGCCTTTACCTGCGAGTTCAGTTTGTGCTCTTTACTTACAGTGTGGACTTTCCTTGGCCCCAACGTGCAGAAGTGTCCTAGCAATGGGGACGTTGTTGGTCAAGATGGCAATATCCAGAGGAGTCAGTCCCTCACTGTTTGGTGTGTTCAGGTCCAGTTCCTCCAGGGTGTATTGATAGAGAAGAATCTGAACAGCATCCAGATCTTGCTGTTCTACAGCCTCAAACATAGCTTCATTGCACTGGAAATTCTGTGTGTCGATGCAAGCAGAAAGCCAGAAGCACATTTCAAATATCAGCATTTTACAAACAAAGAGAGAAAAATCAGTGTTTTGTGAGGTTGCTCCAGCTTGGGCTTGCCTAAAAAATATGGGAATTGTTTGCAGGAATAATGAATTTGGTCTGCTTCTGGAGCTGTGTGCTTGAACCTGTCTGTGGGAAGATTCAAGTGAAGTTCAAACCCATACCCAGCAAGCCCATAGTTACTTAGCCATCTGTCCTGTAAGCAAACTACCTGAGCAATGGTAATGCTTGCAGTGTGAAACTGCAGGGTTGTTGTTTGGCAGAGTCTTGGACTACTGAGTTTTTCAAATTAATAATTTACCAACCCAGGTGGATCAAAATCCGGGAGAAAAAAAACCCAAACCTTCACAGCTCCAGGGTGTTCCATGCAAACACTTCAATAATTTCTAGGTGCTCATGGTTTTGCATTTCACTTGTAAATGTACAGTCCCAGAATCACAGGATGGTAGGGGTTGGAAGGGACCTCTGAAAATCATTGAGTTCAACTTCCCTGCCAGAGCAGGATCATCTAAAGCAGATCACACAGGAATGCATCCACGTGGGCTTTGAAGGTCTCCAGAGGTGGACACTCCACAACCTGCACCAGGGCTCTGCCATCCTCAAAGTGAAAAAGTTCCTTCTCATGTTTAGGTGGAAGAACCACTGGCCATCCACTTAGTAAATAAATTAAATAATGAATAATAAGGAATAATTAAGTAAGTAAGTGGAAATGAAATTAAAAAGCCCTGACTGGCCTGAAAGTGTCTGCAGAGAGCAGAAGCACCCAAACGCAAGCACATCCATGACACCAAGTCTCCAGCAGGGAGAAGCATTGAAACTTTTCCTCCCCAGTGCCAAGCAGATAAAAGAGTGGTTCAATACACAAAGAAATCTGTTGCTTGTTAATTGGGCTGGGGAGAAGCAGGTGCAGGAGAGCAGCACTGCCTGCAGGTTTCTGTTATGAGAACATCCTTCTGGAGCCTTCAGTAATGACATGGTCCTTGGCAAGCTTCTTTAAATTCTCTCCCAGTGTCCCATTGCTATCATTACCCAACAGGTTTTTTGATTCTTAAGAATGAATTAGAGGAAGCAAGTGGCTCAGCTAAGCAAGGAGGGCTCAGCATGGGATCACAGACAGGAACTGAGATCTATGTGGACATCTGGTGCCAGTGGGCATGCTAAAGAGCTGCATGCTCTTTAAATAAACATCCAGGTAAGTGAGGTGAGCTCCCTTTCTGTGCCCTGGAACCCACATGGAGGGAACAGAAGAAATTATTCTCTAATTATGTATTCTTTCTGATGTGAAATAAACCAGATGGGATGGGGCCTTGAGCAGCCTGGTCTAGTGGAGGGCATCCCTGCTCATGGAAGGGGTGTTGGAACTAGGTAATCTTTACAGTTCCTGTGCTCCTTTGCTCCTTGAAACTTCACTGTTAGGGATGCAGCAGTGTGACCTAACAGGCTGGATTTTCACTTACATGATTAGAAATGCAACATCATAGCATGTCTTAGGTTGGAAGAGACCTTGAAGATCATCTACTCCAATCTCCCTGCCACAGGCAGGGATGCCTGGAACAGCCTGCACAGAGAGTTTGTGAAGTCACCTTCACTGGAGATTTTCAAACCCCACCTGGATATGTTCCTGTGTGCCCTGCCCTGGGTAATCCTGCTCTGGCAGAGGGGTTGGACTGGATGATCTTTGGAGGTCACTTCCAACCCCTAACATTCTGTGACTCTGTGACCAGAGCCTTCTGATTTTTAGCTCAGTTGCACTGAGTGGACAACCTTCTTCTCCCCTGAAAGAGCAAACCCATTGAATTCAAAGAGAAACTGAATCCCTTGTACAAGTGATCAGATGAAGTTTAGGGGCAGTTTCATGTTGCTGATTCCTTGACTCAGCCCTGCAGCCTCTAATCATTAGCTAGACAGCTGTGCTCTGTGATTAATTTCTTTAGGTGTTACTCTGATGCACAAATGTACATACTGAAAAGGACTACAGTATTGCTTTGCAGTAAGTAATAACCCTGTTCCAGTAAGTGATTCAGTGCTGGAGTGTTTAGAAATGCAATCTTCTGTAGCTTAATTAAAATGAAGTGCCCCTTTCAAGATATTTGCTCTAGGTTTGACTGAAAAAGTCCACTATGTGTTACTGGAGTTGGAAAAAAACACGTTCAAGTTGTTTCTGCAAAGGCTTGTTTTGATAAACATCAGCTCAAGAATAAAGCTATTCTGGGGCATTGCTATGTCTGCAGCAAGACAACAATTTACTGAATGGAAAGTGTTGCACAGCAAGAGAGAATGGAAAGAAAACTCTTCACTAGCCAAAGCTTGAAAGCAAACAAATTCTAACAAATGTTGTTCACTTGTCTGGAGACATGATTTTAGTCATTGACTGAGCTCTGCAGCACAGAAACTCAGTGATTAGAAAATACACCAGCCAGCAACTTGAGCTGGAACCTCTCCACTGCTTCACTGGTGGCTTCCTTGCTGTTTATTTCTAGAGAAAGCTGTGAAAACAACAGGCAGAAAGGGATCCAAAGCCTCTGGAGTTCAGGGGGAGGCTGTTCACCTACTGCTGTGGACAGGGACTGGCAGTACCTAGAGGAGCTTCTACTTGCTGTAGCTCAGCAGTGACAAAAGCAGTGTTGGTCCCATGACTGTGGTGGGAACCAAGTGAGCACAGGGAAGTCTCTGCCTCATGAAAACCACCAGCCACAGCACAAGGTAAAATCCACTTTGCTAGGTACCACGACTGACTGAAGAGACACTCCAACTGTCTGTCAGAGTGGGACTGAAAAGGGAGAGAGGAGAGATTGTAAGGAGTTAGCTCTGTGGATAGCAGGACCTGAGCCTCAGAAGCAGCACACTGCTCCTCAGTCCCTGGGCTATGCTTGTTTGCCATTTCACATTAGTTAAATATGACAGAAGCCCCCATGCTGGAAGGAATATGTAATTTGAAGTGTGTGTTTAGGGAAGCCCTGGACAGGAGATATGCTAACAGACTGGCATTCATTCAGTCCACATGTCAGCCTGCTCTGGCCTGGTCCCCAGCACTACTTTATCCTCCTCTCCTGCACTTGCTTAGTCACACACAAGCTTAGAATTGAAGAGAAGAAGGTAAGAACAGAATCTTTTCCCACAGCTCATACTTGGAGGTCCAAATTCAAATGATCCCCAGGAACTGAAATCTAGATGCCCACTGCCCCAAAAAGCACAGCTGCTGACTACCCTGCAGACCTGCTCTCCAGCTATCAAACCCTGTTTGAACTTCAGGCTTCTCCTTCTGTTAAACAGTTGGCTCTGGTGGAGCTGAGAGGAAGGAGCCAGGATCCTTTGCTTCCTTCAGGCCATAGTCTAGCTTCACAGGACAGAGACAACAGCCTCTTGACTTTCCAGTACCATAGGACTGCATTTCAGCTTGGCTTCCCCATGGGACATGCGGGGGTCCTCTGACTTCAGGAAAGGAGTGATCCTAGGGGACAGGATCATCGAATTCATGATTTTAAATTCTTGCATATGATTTGTCTCATATGTAACAAAGATTTGTGAGTGTGAAAGGAGTCTAGAGAGTGCTTTTTAACTCCTGAAAAAAAACATAAATAAAAATGTGTTATTTTCTGTCCCAGCCATATTCAGAGCTTAGCACTGCACTGTGCTAAGCATCTGCTGTAGTGCAGCAGTCATGGTCCCAAGAGGTGGCTCCTGCTGCATTCCCACACACTGCCGTAAGTCCTTGTTCTTCAGAAGTGGAGAGGAGTTTTTTACTCCCTCAAAATAATTCAGAGAAGCTGAAGGATGCCTGCTCTTCCTACTTACAGAAAAAGGGATGTTGTTTTGTGTTGGCAATATCAACAGCAGGTTCATCTTACTCCAGCAAACAGAAAAGATGCTGTTGTGCACTGCACTTATGCTGAGCCATTCTCTCAGGGACACAATCTGTCCTTCACCATGTATGTGCTAGAGCTTGTGTAGCTTCAGCAGCACTAGCAGAAACAGCAGCACGTAGAAGTGTTGATCCCAGCAACCTGTACTGACACCAGAGTGCTCAGCTGTCCTCTGTGGAAAGGAGCAAGCTGCTGATCTGCTTTTCCCATGGTCATACCTAGTGACTCTCACCCCAGCCTGTGAACAACCTGGCAGATATCTGTCACAGCATGGAAGCTCTGCTTGCTTTTTTAAAAAACTGGGGGCTTCTGTTTGAAAACTGGGAGCTGCTTCTGGTGAGACACTGGAACAGGTTGCCCAGGGAGGTTGTGGATGCCTCTTTCCTGGAGGTGTTCAAGGCCAGGCTGGGTAAGGCCGACCTGGTCTACTGGAAGGTGTCCCTGCCCATGACAGGTTGAATCTAGGTGGTGTTCTTAAATGTCCCTTCCAACCCAACCCATTCTATGGTTCTTTGATTCTATTAAAGTTATCTTCAGCTTTCTGAAAATGCTTTCTTCATTTCTGGGAAGAAAAAAAGTTGTCTGTGTGAATTTAATCCACATTTTGTCACATTAATGCCAAGTTATGACCTTAGTCCTTATCCAAAGCATCATCACTTGAGCAAGGCAACTTTTCTTTAGCCTTCAACAAGCTCAGAGTTTTTTGACTCAGGATAATCAGAGAATTATTAAGGCTGGAAGAGACCTTTAAGATCATCAAGTCCAACCATCACCCAAATAATAAATGGTAAGACTGAGAAGAATCACAGCACTGCTCAGGGAACAGAAAAAGCGAGAGAACAAGAACTGTAGAGATTAAACCAAGCAGAGTGAGGAGATATTAACAGGATGATAAATTGGCCATTTGATAAAGGTCAGGCAGCTACCATGGAGGTCTTGCGGAGGCTGAGGCGGTCGGAGCGAGCTCTGAAGTAGGCTTCATCGAAGGAGGTGTGGCTGCCCTTGAGCTTCTCAGAGAGGTTGCGGTAGAGGCGCTTGGCAGCGTTTGGAGAGGACGGCATGCTGCCCTTCTTGCTCTGCAGCAGGCTCAGATTGTGCATCTGCTGGGTCATTTTCAGACAGGAGGTTCTAGAAGAGAAGCAGCAGCTCTTTAACAAGGGTTTGCCAGGCTAACATCATAGATCAGAGTTCTCTCAGGCTGAGGGAGTTGGGGTTGTTCAGCCTGGAGAAGAGAAGGCTCTGGGGAGACCTTAGAGCAGCCTGCCAGTACCTGAAGGGGGCTACAAGAAGGCTGCAGAGGGACTGTTTGCAAAGGCCTGGAGTGGTAGGATGAGAGGCAATTTCCCACATCACTCTGTGCTAGCAAACTGTATGCTGCACAAGCCACAAGCATGGGGTGTGCTCAGTGAGCTGGGTGGATTCTCTTTCTCTAGAGGCTCAGAGCAGTCTTCCTCACTCAGGAGGTATGTCTGGGTTCAGAGTACATTGTCATCTCCAACCCCATCACGAGCTACTACAGATGAACCCACATTTAACTTGCATCCAATGTTGACATGCAGAGGAGAGTCTATTGCTACAGAGAACTTTTTTAGATAGAATTTTGAGGAGCATTTGGCAGGAGAGGTCCTGCTGTGTGGCTGAGGCACCTAAGGCATTGTGTTTTAGCAAAGAACAGCTAAAACAAAAAGCCTTTCTAGGCTCTGTTGTCAGCATGAGGCATTTGTGCTTTTTTAGTTTAAGCCACCCATGCCCGGCTGGTGTCCAGGTTATTGCAAACAAAGACCTTATACTGTTTTACAGTTAAAATAATCTCTATTTCTAGCTTGCTGTTTACAGCTGAACGCCGAGTAGTCTCCTCCCTCAGTGGACAGGCACTGGCTCTATGTATTGTGCAACTTTATCCTGCTTTGCCACATCCATTTAGACTGCAAACTCTTCCAGGAAGGACTGCTCCTCTCTCTGAGACTGCCTGGCCTCACAGGAACTCCACATTATCTCATAATCAAACAATACTTTCTATGCTCTATGATTACAGCAAATTTTCCATACTAGGAAAAACTGAATTACTCTTGAACTCCCTGGAAATACTTTGTGTGGGAAGAGTTTTGCCTTTCTGAAGGGAAACTAAGGATCAGATTTGACCCAACTGCAAGCACAGGAAACCATCCCCAAGGTTTTTGAAGTGAAAAGGTGACGAAAATGCACAATTTCTTCACATTTCCTCTTTCCCTGCCAAGAGGGTGCAGGCATTTCTAAGGCAGACAGTGTCTCTCTCAAAGACCTCTTGGTTGCTACAGTAAATCTGGCTATACTTTCTGATTACCTTTTCCTAGAATATAGCTTTAGATTCTTTGTACTGTGACACAAACCCTGTAACTTTCTGTCTTTGTGGTCTCAGCCTCCATCTCAGAAAAATCAGACTGCAAGAGTAGACTCTAATAACTGTGCACAACCATAAAAGCCCTCTTTACTAAACACTTGGCCTGCTGCTCTGTGCTTGCAAACTTATTGGGTTTTATTGTTTCTTTTAGGACCATGTCCTCACCTCACTGAGCAGGTGAAACCCTGAAATGTGCACTGTCTTCAGTGAAATCAATCCTCCAGCTGAAATGGACTCAGTCTGAGGATATGGCATTGTCACAACTGGTGCAGTATATTAAATACTAAAGGAACTGGTGATGTCCAGAAACTTCTGCCTGTAGAAGTCTCTGCACATACCTAGCACAGGTCAGAATGAAATAAGGACATCTCAGTGTGGTTTGAGGCAGCCCTGTGTGACCTGACAGCAAGGCAGGAACTACAACAAGCAGCAGGTTATAATGTTTGTCAGGAACACGTAGAGCTAGACAGGATAATAGCAGCAGCTCTCCTCAGAATCAGTCACAATGAACAGTAGTTTGCATTTCCAAGAATTAAAACCCACAAAATGAAAGTCTTGTGGCAGTTTTCTGGGGAAACTTCTACTGCAGACCCCTGGAAACAGCCACCCGAAGTCTTCCTTGTGTGCTGTCACCCTGCTAGAGCAGGTATCAAACCAGGGATCCAAGCCTTCCAAAACACATTTCATGCTGCACATGCTGTAGCTTAATCTTTGCCATCAGGTTTGTTTGGGCTTCTAAGCACCATTTCATTCCCCAGTGCTTTAAAAGTCCAAGTCCAATACAAATTAATGTTAGTTACCCTTAAAGAAAGCTCCCCTCCCTCCACCCCTTTTTTTTTGATTTTGCAGATACTGACCTGATCTTCATGTCCTTTTAAAAACACACTGCAGAGAGAGGAAAAAGAAATCCCTGGGTCCTTGTGTGTTGTATGTGGCACAGGCATGCTGCAGAGTGCAGGCAGGTGCACTCGTAGAGCACTTCAGGTTTGAGAAAAGCAGAGGAGCCAAGCAACCACTCAACACTGTGTGTGCTCTGAAATATGCTTGTGAAATGATATGATGTTGCTAATTAAGAACATATGCATTAAAGAGTTAAATTTGACTTACCAGCTTAGGCTATCCAAGGCAAAACATGAGCAAGTGGCTGGGAATTGTCCAGTGCCTTCATTCAAGGAGTCACATTTGGCTTTGCTGTATCTGCTGTCTCAGCCTCTGGGCAGAGTGAGTAAACCTCTTCCTTACACTGCATGAATGATCAGATAAGGAAAAGCTGGTTACCAGCAATTACCAAGACCACCGATAAGATCTCAGAGCAAAACACTATTGGTTGTCTGACAGGTAGAAGGTTTGGTGCCTTGACTCTGCTTTAGCCCCCCCGTGCAGCTCCAGCAGTGACTGATGCATGAAGCCTTTGCATTTGGAGTCGACAATGCCCTGACATCTGTGAGCTTTTAGCCTGGTGTGTCCCTTCAAACTGATCAGCAGCACAGGCTTGCCAGTAGGAAAAAACAATAATCGCTGCCAGAATAAACACAACTCTGATTGCAATTAATTTGCCATGAAGTAGGAGCTAAAAGACACTGCTGCAGCCATCTTCAAGCAGTTAGGTTTATATGAAGCCAATTAAGGGGGGGTGTGGGGGGTGTGTGCTGAGAGGGGGGGAAGAAGGAATCTCAGTCCTGCACTCTGTCCAGCAAGGCATGTTGCATGTGATGTATTGTTGCTCCTTCTCAGGCAAGCCATCAGTCCAGCTGCCTGCAATCATAGCAACAAAAGCAGCAACCACCGCCAGAGCTGTGGGACATCTGCATCAGCATCTGAAAACTCCCAGGCTGAACAGATTTTGCTTAGCAGAGATGATTAAATAAGAAAACCTATATTTTATTGATGCCCAGGTTTCAGCTAAAGCAGCTCCAGTAACGCCTGCATTAAAAGCTTCTGAAGCAGTAGGCTGGTGATGTGTCAATGTTTTTATATTACAGGGGGGGGAAAAATAAAACCCAAACAAAAAAAAAAAAATCCAGATGCTGTATGCCACAGAAACCTGCAAAGATGTTTCAAGGTCAGCATAGGGAATAACCACAGCCAGACCTAGAATTCCAAAGGCACACAGGTGATAAACAGCAATCCAGGGAATGGTGCTCCTCACTGGACAGTCCTAGAATCACAGAATGGTCTGGGTTGGAAGGGACTGCCAAAGGCCATGCAGTCCAACCCCCACTGCAGTAAGCATCCTCAACTAGATCAGGCTGCCCAGAGCCCTGTCGAGCCCCACTCTGAGTATGTCCAGGGATGGAGCCACAACCACCTCCCTGGGCAACCTGTTCCAGCATTCCACCACCCTCATGGTAAACAACCTGTTCCTAATATCCAATCCTAAGATCCAGCCAAGTCCACTGGGTTTAACGGTGCAACCAGAACACTCCAGTGTTGCTCTTACACTCTACTGAAAAAAACAAAGATCACTGCCTTTATTCAAATGTGATGTTTCATCCTTGGGAAACATTGGAAAACTTCCCAAAGCTTTTAACCAGCCTCATTTCCCACCCTTCAAACCTCAGCTTAGGGTGCTCAGACCAAGCAGTGTCCTGTTACCAGAGCAGCTGAAGCTAAAACCCAGTCCTGAGCCTGGCATTTGAATGCTGTGGGACTTGAATTTAATCTATACTCATAAAATCCTTCTGGGTAGAGACCAAAACATCCTGGAGAGCTCTTCTACCTGCACACATCCATGTGTATGTAGGTAAACATTGCATATGTGCCTATTTCAAACACATCAAATGCAGCTACCTACATGTTTTGCCTACATCTAGTTCTGGATACTTGAGAAGGCTCAGAAGACCTACAGAAATCCACCCCCTGGGTTCGGGGTAGAAGAGAACCACAGTACATATGCAAGCAGGTCTGTTAGTCTGATATTGAGCAGAAACCTGAATGATGATCCCACTGGAAGGCTCAGAGGTGTCAGTCATGCATTATTTCACTTGCCTGCATTTCATACTCAGCAGCTGACCAGAGTGTTGTGGTAGCTGCTCCATCATCTGTTGTGATGGATTTTGGTTGCACCTTTGCTCACCCTCATTACCTGCCTGGCATGACACAGCACAACACACATCCTCAGCTGCTTCCAGCAGCTCTCAGGTACAACTCAAGATGTACCTTTAGTGTGATGTTTAGTTTACAGAAGCCACTCAAGCTGGCTGATGACATTTACCCAAACGTTCGTCCCCCCTGCTCTAAGCCTCAGACGCTTGCAGCAGCCCAGCCGCGCATGGTGTTCACCATTCATTCCATCAGGCAAATCCTCTTCCTTTCCTCTGGAGCCCAGCAACATTTCTGGGCTAAGGAAGGCTCTTCTCTGGCGTAGCTCAGGAAGCTGTTCTGTGCTCGGAGGGCAGCTGGAGACGCTCCTTTTCGGTTCGTCAATCAATAGGTGGCAGTGTCCACCCAGCTCTTCCAAGCCTGATGTGGTCCCTTGGAGCAGCCGCTCTGCACAGGTACTGCCTGGTCCCATGCACAGGATGTCCAACCCTGAGCTGCAGATGGATGTTTGGGTAGCAGACATGTCCTCCAGAGCCAGCAAGCAGCCTTCCTTTGTTCGATACCCCTCGCGTTTCAGCACTGTGCTGTGAAAACCATTTGGTGGACCAGCAGTGGAAACCAGGTGGGATGTTTGGAGCAAAGAATCTGCTCCCCAACCATTTGGGATTTGCAAGCTTTACATGGAGCCTGACTGTATTTCCTAATCAGTGAGAAAGCTGTCAGCATTATTAGAGACAAAGCTGTATTTCAAACTGCTCATCATCCCCCTGAAAGAACTGTATCTGATTCAGTGTCAGATCTGACCTCCTGCACACTGCTGCAGCAGGTCAGATACCTGGCAAGGAGGTCTCCAGCCTCCCTCCCAAAGTAGCAAGGCCAGGCCAGCTTTGCCTGGCAACTGTATGTGCTCTCATTTTGGAAATCCAGGACTGGAGAGGTAGTTAGAGTGACTCTGCTCCTCGAAACAAGACATTGAGGTGGTTTTTCTTCACGCAATCAAAGCTACACAGTGGGAAAGGCAGAAAAAAAGCCCCACCAAAACCAAATCCAAAAGAACCCACACAAGCCTATAAAAAGGTATCCCTTTTTTTTTTTTTGTCCCCACACTCTCTTGCAAGTTTTTCTACATATAAGCTACTGTAGTAAATTCCAGCTCTGGTTTTGGCAATTCCTGCCTCTCTGGCTCCTTGTTTACCTATCATCTTTCACACATTCCCCTTTGCCAATGTGTTAATTCTCTGTCCTAGTCCCTGGTTTCTTGTGTTTCCTCAAGGACATTGATCTGAGTCTTACTGTTTCCCTAGTTCCTTTAGCCAGTGTTCTTGATCCAGATCCATAGCAAATAACCTATTATCCACAGAGACACAGAAGTATTCAGTACATTCATTAACAGAAAAAAAAAGAAAAAAAGTCAAATATTTCCCAGTTCATCAATCACAGACATGATCAAACTCAAGAAATTCTGAAATTGTGAGGGAAGAAAAAAAGAAAATAATAATTGTGTTTGGCCTAAGTTTAGAAAATTTCCCAATGAAATAATTTTCCCAAGTGTTTTGAACTATTTGAGACAGCCGTGATGTAACTGACTGAAAGCAACCCAGCTTGGCAGCCCCAGCTCCTGCAAGGCTTCCTGCCTCAGCTGTGGTTCCCCAACCTACAGCCCTCTCGGCACGACCTGGATGTCAGCACGCCCAGGCTCTGCTGCAGGGCTGGAGCTGGCAGATCCACCAGTGCCTGGGGCTTGCAGACTCCCACACTTCCACAGGAAGGGATGTGGAGGCCAGGAGTCCTTCCAGCTTTGTGAGAGCGATGCCTTGGAGCAGTGGACCCTGGTTGCTTATGTTTCAAAGCAGGGTTTTAGGTGAACTAGCAGGAAACCAGAAGTGTTCGGGCAGAATTCTTGCGAGATGGCATGTTTTCTGTACAGCTTATTTTTGACAAAGTGCCCTCCCCCCCCCCCCCCCCTTTTTTGGTGGAAAATTCCTGAGAATAATACTCCCTGGCTTCAGTGAAGTAGAATCAGGCCTGCAGTGTCTGAGCCACCAAACATCAGTGTAAGTGAAGGTAAACAGAAATATTTCAGCAGTTGTTGATCAGATCCTTCAAGCCATTGCTGCTTGAAGCAAGGAATCAAAGAGCAGCTGCTGCTACCCTAAGTGATCCACACACCCCAAGAGGTGCTCACCATCACTGCCAGATGGAAATGCTGCCCTGCTGTAGAAGCTATGCAGAGCAGAGTGCTCTTAGCTAACAGTTCCTGCAATTGTGCTCCTGGTGAGGAAAAACCCTGGACTTGTGCAAACATCCAACTCCAGAAAGCTTAGGGAAGTACCTGCAGGCTGAAGATACTGCTGTTCCTCAGGGATGAGTTCCCCAGCTGAGCATCACAGAAATGAGGGAGCTGGCAGCAACACCACCACAACTGTGCTGTGTTGTGAGCCTCATGTCAATTATCCTATCGAGACAGACACTCCATATAGAGATCATTTCTGTTATTGTCTGGCCAAGACTGCTCCCAGCTGCACTGCATTGAATCCAAGTTACAGCAGAACATTTCACAAACAGCCATTAGCAAGCTTTTCATAGGTGGCAATTTCTAGATTAGGAAAGAATAAGGGGGGGGGGGGGGAAACAAAAAGGATTTACCAAAAGTGAGAATGGAACAAAGCTGAAGAGAGGCAGACATGAGGCAGACATGCACCATGCCAAAGAAGCAACTTTGGGTTGCTTTTGTTTTTAAGCTATAGCTATGAAGTGATGCTGCCTTCAGAAAGAACAGCACTTGCTGGGGTTGTGACATGGTCAAGAAAAAGGCCAAAAAGAACTTCAGGAGGTAGCAGACCCTGCAGCCTGGGTACTATTGCAATTATTAGCAAGATACTTACTAGCTCAAGGCCTGTTGCTCAAGGTGAATCTCCTTTTTCTTCTGATGTATAAGAGCACCAGCAACAGTACCTGGAGCTACAAGAAAGCTGGGGAGGGACTTTTGACAAGGGCTTGAAGTGATAGGATGAGGGGGAATGGTTTTGAGCTGGAAGACGAGAGATTTAGACTGGAGATTAGGGAGAAATTCTTGACAGTGAGGGTGGGGAGACACTGGAACAGGGTTGTGGATGCTCCCTCCCTGGAGGTGTTCAAGGCCAGGTTGGATGAGGTCTTGAGAAACCTGGTCCAGTGGGAGGTGTCCCTGCCCATGGCAGAAGACTGGATCTAGACGATCATTAGAGTCCCTTCCAACCCAAACCATTCTGTGATTCTATGATCTGTTATAAAGCACCAAACAAGTGTCATTTGTCATGCTGAGCAAAGAAACAGCTTGGGTAATGGCAGAACAACCTCCTACTGTTTTGTGAACCCAAGCAGTGATTACTTTTCTAAACACCTATTCCTCAGAGAGCAGCTTGTTTGCCCTGCTAAAAGCAGAAATCTGTTTAAGGGCAATGATTTCTCTTTAACAACTATTTTAGTGATTAAAATCACCCAGTAACAAACCTAAGAATACAGTTGTGCTTCAGAAAAACTTTTGATTCCAAGAACAAGGAGTAGGAGGGGGGACTGTTTTCAAAGGCTAACAGTTACCTGGGGAGGATAATTTTCCCTGATAGAGACAGACTACTCTAGATAACAGCAGCTCGAAACAAGAGCCCATTTGTCTGCATTATCAGAGAGAGAACCACAAAGAGATCTGTCTCTCCAGACAAGCTTTAGTGAACAGCCCCGTGGGTCATCCCTCTAATGGCGAAACATCACATTTCCTGGCTGTGAGCTTGACACAGGCTGCAATCCACACTGCAATCATTTGCTCTGATGTGACTGTTCATTTACATGATAGCTAGAATGAAAATAACTCCCAGGAGTTCCAAACCAGCCTCTCCCAGGAGCCATACAAAAAAAAACAACCCAAACCACACTGAAAAGCCCAACCAGAACAAGAAGTGATTGCTATGAAGTAACTCCAGGCTCTTTCCAGCACAATTCGGTTTCATATGGTGTTCAAGTGCACATTTAAACATTTGTTTTTGCTGAGTATTTGTCAGAGCTTTCAAGTCATAGAATTGTCAGGGTTGGAAGGGACCTCAAGGATCATCCAGTTCCAACACCCCTGCCATGGGCAGGGACACCTCGCACTACATCAGGTTGCCCAGAGCCACATTCAGCCTGGCCTTACAAACCTCCAGGGCTGAGGCTTCCACCACCTCCCTGGGCAACCTGTTCCAGTGTCTCACCACCCTCATGGTGAAAAACTTCTTCCTAACATCCAATCTCAATCTACCCAGTTCTCTTTTTGCTCCATCCCCCCCAGTGCTATCACTATCACAGTATCACAGTATCACTTAGGTTGGAAAGGACCTCGAGGCTCATCGAGTCCAACCTATCAACACAGACCCCATGACTAGACCATGGCTATCTGACATCCTAAAAAAGTCCCTCTCCAGTTTTCCTGTAGGCCCCCTTCAAATACTGAATGATGAAATCATGAAGCTCCAGGATCTACTACACAGACAATGTTAGTAGAGAGGTTTTGTCAAAACCTTGTTATCACTTAGAGACAAAGCCATAGGGTGTTGCATGCTTTGAGGGGTGTGAGGCACAGCAAAATCATCAGCAAACTCCCAAACAAGTGATTGTTCTTTCCTGAAGTCCAACTTTTCAACTGAAGTAAATCAAAATGCAAGAAATGCAGCCAAGCTTGCCTGTGTAGACCACAGGAGAAATGTAGCACTTTGTGCCAAGCATCATGTCTTGAGTGCAGTGGAAGCTTCTAGAACCTGGAGCAGACAGAAGCGAAGCTCATAGAAATAGCTTCTCACCACTTTCCTTAAACCTGTGCTGGTTTTGGCTGGGAGAGAGTTAAATTTCTTCCTAGAGGCTGATATGGGGCTGTGGTTAGGATGTGTGCTGCAAGCAGTGTTGCTAACAGAGGGATGTTTTCGTTACTGCTGAGCAGTGCTTACACACAGTCAAGGCTTTTCTGCTCCTCACCCCACCAGCAGGCTGGGGTGCATGAGGAGCTTGGAGGGGACATAGCTGACCCCAAGTGACCAGAGGGATATTCCAGATCACACCACATCCTGCTCAACACTGGGGGAAGGAGAAGGAAGAGTAGGACAATCAGAGTGTTGGCACACCTCTTTCCAGGTCTCCACTGCACATTCTGGAGACCAGCTTGCCTGGAGCTGCTTGAACCCATGCCTGTGCTGGGGGACTGGTGAAGGAATTCCTTTTTGTGCTCTGCTTACTCATGGTTTGTGCTTTCCCTGATCACTGTCTTTATCACAGCCCACAAGTTCTTTCACTTTTACCCTTTCCATTCTCTCCCCATCCCATTGGGGCAGGGAGTAATCAAGTGGCTGGATGGGGCTTAGTTACCACCGGGGTTAAACCATAACAGCCCTGGAAGTGCTGAGTCTGTGTCCCTTCAGTTGACTGCAGGAGCCTCTCAGTCAGCAGTGGCATTATTACCACTCCTCTCTCTGTTGTCCCATCTGCCTCACAAAGGAGAACAGCACAGAAAGTGATCATCACTCTCTAATGTACTTCAGGTCACAGAGAATCTGATTTAAACCATAAGATTCTTGGGTTTATTTCCCACATTCAGGTTCTGATATTTGGGATGTAGCCTTCAAGCCACTTATAATTCCTTCCAGGGCTAAAACCAGCCAGTCCCTCTTCATGAGGAATTGTGATATAGACCCAATCCTGATGTGTTAGTCAAAGCCTCTGAACTTCCTTCTTGTTAACAGGCCACTTTGGACATGCTTTACTCACTCTGCCTCATCCTTAAATCAGAAAGAGCAGTGCTGGTTAATCTTGGGGCAGAAGTGCTTGCAACACAAACCAGCACCCTGCCAAGTGCCCAGATCCACTCTAGGCACTACAATGGGCATGGCCTTGCTCTCAGCCACACTCTCAGCCGCTTCAGCTTCCAGCTGGGCCAGGTTTCACAGTACCTTTTTATTCTTCAGCTCATACTAAACCACTTGTTTTAGAGCACAAAAAAACCCTCCAAACATATCAAGATCACATACCCCCAAGTTTACTGTGTCAAAAATTCTTTGTTATCTCCCTGTACATTTTATGTTCCAGCTCCATGCAAAAGATTGCAAGGAATATTAAGTATGCACTTCCAAAAAGGTTAATGATAAAGGATTATAAATCTTATAAATAACTATAAATTATTAGAAATATTATAAATAGCTACAAATTATTAGAAATATTATAAATAACCACAAATGATTATAGAGATTATAAATAACCACAAATGATTGTGAAGATTATAAATAACCATAAATGCTTACAGAGATTATAAATAACTACAAAATATTGCAAAGACTATAAATAACTATACATTATTATAGAGATTATAAATAACTCCTACCTGCATTTTGATAAATGAAGCCCTTAGAAAGTGTTTGCACATCCCCATCCAGACATTACCTTCATTAGAGCTGTCACAGGAGACAGATGGGGAGAATAATTTGGTGTTGTGTTAAAAGACTGAACACTGAGTCACAAACCCAAGGACTCGTGGTCCAGTGAAAGAACTTTCTCTGCAGCCAGAAGTGCTAATCTGACTTCATCTGAACTGAGTTAATAAATATTTGCAAAAGCAGGCAGCTTAGGTGGCTTAATTAAGAAAACACTTGCTTTTCACCTTTAGGAATTCATTTCCTCCAGGGTCAGAGTTTGGTGGTCTTGCAGCTATTGCAGCAACTTCGACGGCACTGAGCAATGATTAATGGTCTCTGCTCAGAAAAATTATGAGGTGCTACAAGGTGAAATTAACTGAATTCACACAATGTGAAACCTCTCACTGAGGACCTGTTCTTGGCTTTTTTTAAAAAGAGAAAAGGCAGGATCTGCATGCAGGTATTTCATGGAATGACTCAGGTTG
Organism: Melanerpes formicivorus; assembly: GCF_026170545.1. Lineage (NCBI taxonomy): Eukaryota > Metazoa > Chordata > Aves > Piciformes > Picidae > Melanerpes > Melanerpes formicivorus. Next base: position 2,694,535 of record NW_027142373.1, on the reverse strand, counting down.
GAAGGAGCCTCAGAGATCCTCTACTCCAACCTCTATCCATTGTCCAGGTTTGCACTATTGCCACAGATTCCATGCAGCACCCAGAGCTGCCCAGCAAAGAGCAAAGGCTGAGATTTGCAATGAGAAACTTGCTTTGTGATCAGTTTTTGGTTTGCACTGATCTGAGCAGCACTGGGAAATACTCAACACCTTGGCCAGAAACTGAGCACCCATTTGTCCTGTCTTTTGGGGATGAATTGTTGATCCCCATCTAAAACCTGACCATGACCACTTATTATATCACCTTCTAAAACATGATCACAACCGCTTATTATGGTGCTATTAACCAAAAGCACCTGATGATGGCATATTAAAGGTTGTTAGCAACAGCATTTTAGGTAGAATATCTTTTTTTTAAGAGGAGAGAGCAAGCCCTGAAGATAAATGACAAAACTGAAGGTTCAAGAAGCCCAGCCCCAGCAGTGTCACTTTTAATATGGCCATGGACACCTCACTGTGTCCTAGGTACATTACAATTTCCTTTCCTCAGCTTGTGGTCCATTTAATTTACAGCTGATGGTGATCTGAGCTTCACAACAATCTAATATTTGCCAAGCATGAAGAGATTCTCAGTACTCTAATGGAAAAAATCTTGTGCTCCACTCTTCTGGCAGGCCCTGACCTATTCTGCTGCCTGCACTTTATAACAAAACTCTGCATTTTGGTTTTAATTAGGGGCCCCAATTAGAAAATTGAAGAATTCCTGGCTATCAGTGTGCAGGCTGAATTTGCTGCCGTGCCTCCTCTTTCAGATGAATGTGCTGAAAAGCAGAAGGTGGCATTGATTGTTCTAGCTGCGCTGTTTTCAGCAGCAGAGCTAAGCATGAATCATGAGATTCTTTCTGAGAAGTGCTGGTGCAGATGGGCTCTGCTGCTGACTGCTCAATACAAATCAGGTAAATTTTCTTGAGGAAAGTATTGAACTACAGCGAGAGGAGAAAAGTCAAGACAGGAAGAACTACTTCAACCTTGAATCATAGATAAAGAGCAACCATAGGAGAAAAAAAAAAAAACAACACCAAAACCAAAAAAACCTCAACCCAACCCAACCAACCAACAAACCCCCCCCAATAACTCATAAAGATTCCATTTTCAACTTTAAAAAGCATTCAGTGACAGAGTAATCCTTTTGGCAGAGTAATCCCTTCTACTGTACTCTAGCAGAAAAGAAAGTGAAGAAATTACTGTACTGAAAATCACTACAATGTGTCCAGCTCTTAAAAAAGAGCCCACAAAACCAGCAAAAAAACCCCAAACCCAAACAACCAACCAAGAGAGTCTGAAGATATTAGACGGAAAATATCAGATGCAGACAATGACCTTTCTTAGCCATGATTAGAGAGCAGTTGCATTTCTTCCAGTAGAACCCCCAGGTAAATAGTTCCTCTGTGAATAGTGCCTCTGAGAAAATTGCTTGCAGATGATTTCAGAATGAAAGGGAAAAAGGCAAAATTCACCCCAGCATTTGCTGCAGATTACACAACCAACTAATTATCAAGTAGTGTCTTTCAAGATGGAATAATTAATACAAGTGAATAGCATACACAGATGGGTGAGAAAATTAAGCTTATGAGTGAAAGATGGGCAGTTGCTGGAGTCTGAAAGTAATTACAATGGAGCTTTATTCCACTAGTTCTATACACAGAGAACTTTCTATTAGTTCTCTATGAACTAATTTTCACCTCTGTCTCAAAGAAGACAAGGCAGGGCACTGATTTACAACCTCACCTCTTTCAAACAACAGAGATTTTACACTCTTATTAATCCAGGAACAAATGGAAAATGAAAAGCAATCAAAATTACCTTCCTTTAAAATCGACAGGTCATGATTTGAAAAGGTCACAGAATGGCATTGGCACTACCTGGGCTGTTCTGAAGATAAATGCTGCATTAAAATCCTTCAAAACAAAACAAAACAAAATCACACAAACCCCCCACACCTCAATAAATGAAGGCGACCAATTGTGGATGGGAAATTACCACCCAAAGCTGCTGACCACTCTTAACTGCAACAGGACTGGAACCAGACAGGTGCTTCAGGAGTAGATTTTGATGGGTTTAAACAAAATCTGAACCTGCACCAGCAAGTCCAGAGCTGGACACAGCATTGCAGGTGGGGCCTCAGAGCAGAGAGGGAGATTCCCCTCTCTCCCATCTGTGGCCATGCAGCTTTGGATGCAGCCCAGGCTGCTGTTGGCCTTCTGGGCTGCCAGTGCCCGTTGCTGGCTGATGTTGGCAGTTCATAAACAGCTGCCAAAATTGGACATCCTCCCCATTAGGGATATTCTGTGACAGGGGACATGGGATTTTTGCTTTCCCTAAAGCTGAATGGAGCCCAATTGCATGGCCTTTGTGTAACAGTGAAAGCACCACTCTGATGCATCAAAGCTCGGAAGTACAAACAAACAACGCAGGATCTCTGCTCCAGTCTGTACAGCAAGCACTGAGTCTTTCTGGAAAGCCTCCAAAATCTCAGTTCTTTGGCTGGAGTATTGTTCATGGGAATACAAGCAACCCCAGCTCACTGGAGGGATGGACAAAGGTTTCTAGGAGCTTTTGAGTAACAGAAAGCTATAAAATAAGAAATCTCTGCAACTGTTCAACTTGCAGTTTTCTGCTGCAATTTAGCAGCTGTTTAGTGCGGTCTAAAGATGACGCCGTTGTTACCTCTGTGCTCTTTGCTCAGAAGAGATTTTTACAGGTTGCATCAGACTTCCTAAAGCAAATATTTATGTAACTGTTAGATTGGTTCACTAAGAAAATCAGGATCTTTGCTTTCCTCACGCCTTTGATGGTCACCTCCATGACAATAAGCCTGTGAAGTACAGCACTTCAGAGAAGGATCAGGGATAAACTGTGCTGGTAGCTCTTGCTTTTATTTACTGTTTCTAATGAAAGGTCAGAGCATGGTGCATCCAGTGAGCACTGTCAGGATCTTCACCTCAGGCAAACTGTTATTCAGAAAAACAAAGCTGGCTGGTACCCAAATCCCACTGCGCTGTCAATCTGCAGCGAGCTAGTTAAAGCCCAACGATTTAACCACAACTGATAGCCAGAAATTTATTGCTGTAATAAAATCGTTTTCTTGCATGTGGAATTGGCACAAAGCATCTTAAGAAATGACAGGAGGAGAAGAGAGACTCCTGTTTGACACTGACACAGCAAGAATGTGGAGGGCTGGCAAGAGGAGTGCTGAGGAATGGCAGCACTGATCAAAGTGCTGAGGGCTCGTTAATATCTCATTAACTTTGCTACTGCAGGGATAAACCTCATCAGTGTCTAGGTAAAAAAACTCCTTATCCTTTTATTATTTTTTTTTACTTATGTCATAAGCAAACCATAACAGTGTGATTTCAGAAGCAGAGGTAATTTCCCTTCTCTCACAATAGAAGAAAAAAACAGCTCCCTTGCATCCATTCATCACCCTCTAAACGAAGAGGGAAAAGATTTCCCTCTGATAAGTGTAAGAGCTCAATTAATAGTAAAATACACAAAATGATCAGCAAAAAAGATGTTACAGATCAGCGGTGTCCTCAAGTAACCCTCTGGAAAGCTTCAGGAGTGATTGTGTAGCCTATCGCTGCTTTGAAGATTAGGCAACTGATCAAAGGTTAGGCAACTGCAGATATTTTGACACCAATTTACACAACAAATAATACATTATTTTTTTTAAATGAAGATTTCTACAGAGGAGCCTAAAGGCTCCACAGGCTGTTGTAAAGTACTCACTGAGCTCTGCACTTGTGTAAATCTGGATGCAGCCCAAAGAATTCAGGAGGGTTTCATGTACTGAGAGCCATCTATTTACTTACTCATGAAAATGTTTGTAAAACTTAGTTCCACTGTGTAAATTTTTGAATTAAATGTGGGGGGAGAAGGCCAAGAGCAAGTGTGGTGGTGGGCTTGATCCTGCAAGCTCATGAGCACCCTTCACTTCCTGCAGAGGAATAGAGCTGCAGCGGGAGCAAAGCTTGGAGGCACAGCCACCCCTCCGCTGTGCACAGGGCAGAGTAAGGGGAGCTAAAGACCCTCTTCAAGGTGCAACCCTGCTCTAAACTAGGACAGTGGGGGCTGGACTCTTCTAGAGCTAAGAGGCAGGGACGAGAAGAGGGAAAAGGGCTGCAGAAAGTACTCCTTCAGATTTTCCTGTTTGTGAAGGATGAGTGGGGTTATCTCAGGAAGTACCAAAGAAAGACAGACAGATAATTCAGGCAGTCCTTTCAGATTGCACGAGTGGCAAATGCCCTGCTGAAACACTCTTACCTCTTCTTAACGTAGCTAAGGGTTTCTTTAAGCTGCCTCAGGTGTGCAAGGGCCTACAAGCAGGTCCAATACCAAGAAAAGCACAGGGGCTTGCCGATTTCTAAGGCTAAATTCTATTAAAGCACTTACACAGCCATTAAACCTCATGTTCCTTCACCACAGCCCCTTTACTAGTGATTGTAGGAAGAAATTGTTCTTTGATGAGTTCCCTGGTGAACGAGACACTTCAGACTTTCCTTTATGATTAGTCTTGCTTTGGCCACCCACTTACAACCTCGCTATAATAAGGCTATTTATGGTAACTACTCCAAGATAAATTAAACCCACATTTTTTTGGTGTGTGCATACAGAGCCAGCACTCTGCTTCCTAGAGCAGCCACCTTTGTGCCTCAGAAGGGCACTGGCTGGGCTACTTCAACATGCCCCTCTCCAAGCTCTTGTTGGGCTTCTGTGCCACACAGCACATGGCACTAACCCACGACATCCTGGCACACAGCTGCTTTTCAGCATTGAGGTCTGTGTTGCAGTTCAAGCAGTCAAAGACGTCTCCCAGGTCATGTAAAATGCTGGGATGTATGACACTGGGTTTCAAGGCATTGCCACTGCCACACCAGGTACCACTCCAGCTGCATTTACAGTCGGAGTCCTGCTGAATTGAACACTAAAATTCATTCTGGTTTGGTCAGGCCTCTGGAAGAAGGCTTATTCATTCAGCACTGATGGTAGAACTGGATTAATAAAGATATGGTTTTTAAAAATAAGGAGAAAAACTGGCTGAGGTTACAAGTGACAACTCAGAAAGTTCTGAGACAGGAAGGTATCAGTTAAAAGAAGTGGAGCAATTCTAACTGGTTGGACTGGCAATATGGTGCTGCAATGAGATCACTAACTTGGTAAGAGGGAAGATCATTCCCTCATCTTCTAGTACTTGAAGGGGTCCTACAAGAAGGATGGAGAGAGATTCTTTATGAAGGCCAAGGGGCAGTGGTTTCAAACTAGAGAAGACCATATGTAGATTGGATGTTAGGAACAAGTTCTGCACCAGGAGGGTAGTAGAACACTGGAACAGGTTTCACAGGGATGTTGCTGGGACCCCATCCCTGGAGATATTCAAGGTGAGGCTTTACAGGGCTCTGGACAACCTGATCTAGTGGAAGATGTCCCTGCTGAGTGTAGAAGGGGTTGGGCTGGATGACCTTTGGAGGTCCCTTCCAAGCCAGACTATTCTATGATTCTACACCAGTCCACAGCCTGCAATCACTTTTTGATTTGCCTCTTTCAGAGAAGATCACAGATTGAAGGTGCAGAGGTGGAAGCTTGCAGTTTTCACAGCCCTTAGTCAGAAACTCAACCCTGAGCCTTAGAAAATTACCCAAGTGTTGATGCCATTCTGTTTGAGAAAAGCTTTAATAAATCACCAGCTTCAATAAAGAGCTTTCCAGTGCACACTGTACAGCAAGAATAGCCAATTAGCTCCTATTTAGTGCATCATGAATGTACCATAATGACCACCCTCTATTTTGCTGTATGAAACCAGCTGAAAGAATCTCAAGCTATGGAAAACAGAAGCTTGGAACATTCTGCAGTGTGCACAGTGGTTTGAAACATGGGAGAAAGAAAAAAACCCAGCTGAAATCTCTACACTATTAAACTATGAATAACAAAGATAAACACACACTACACAGCAAGCAACAAGCTCAAAGCTTTCATCTCTCTGCATGGGAAATCCTAGGGAAGGTGAATAACCCCCCAGAGACCACTGTAGGCAGTCCTGCCATGCCATAGCATTTGAAAAAGCTTTTATCCCAATCCCTGACAAAATGTATGCATTTACAGCACTTTTTATTTATCCCCTCCCCAGTATATCTGCAGCTAACTGCAAATTAAAAGCCACTCATTTAACTGCCAGGTTGGACAAGGAAAGTTGTGGTTCAGAAAAGTAAAATCAATCCAAAAGGAATTAAATTTGGCACCTTTCTTGGCAATTCTTCCCCATAAGCCCTAACTTGTGGGTAGTTGTCCTCCTTTCTCTTCAGAGCCTTCTCTAAGCTCTCTCCTCAGGATTTCAAAGTTAGATGATCAAGTGTGCAGAGAGGCACCTCATTTCTCACAGCCACTTCTGAGAGCTCCTGACTAAGGTCTACAGTGAACAATTCTTCCTCTCCCCCTGCCCCCACCCCCTCCTTTTCTGCCCTTTGATCTTTAGAAAGCACAAATGCCATTACAGTGAATAAAGTCATAGCCCACAGAGTCAATCCCCTGCTCTTCACCGCCTTCCTCCCTGCCCCCCCTTCTCCACCAAGGCTCCGGCACGGCCCAGGCAGCAGAGCTGGGCAGGGATACAGCAGCAGGTATCATCAGCACTGTGACAAATGAGAATGTGTGTCAGGGGAGGCTGTTTAAACAAACAGTTGGATGCTTGGGAACACAGACAGAAGACCTAAGATCTTGCTTTTCTTTTTTTTTTTCTTTTTTTTTTTTTCCCCTTCTGTTTCTTTTCTGTTTTTTTTCTCCTTTTGCTTTCTCCCTCCGTCTTCAAAACAGAAGATTAAGTTTGCTGTGAACATGAGCTGATGAAAAGAATTCAAATAGTGCTTTGAATGGTGCCACTGGGAGCCTCACAGGAGAATTACAAATTGCTGCTGGAGACACCAGTCTCCCTTTACAGAAAGTTAACATAAAAGTACACATATCTTCTTTCTATAAGGTACTAACTTGTAAATTAACCTTTAATGGGGTATAAATGATGTCCTGAAAGAACTGCTTATGCAGCTATATTTATGATCTAGAAAATTGCAAATATTTACAAGATTATAGGTGTTAATGGTCTGTCAAAAATGTTTGTATATTGTACATACATTAAACCTCAGTTTAAGACCACCCTGCTATAAAGACCACCCCATTTCTTGTCCCATATAGAATTTCACTTTGATTCCATATATTCCCTATAACGAGGCTAGGCCCCAGCACTCCCCCAAACCACTCTGGAGAAGGACCTTCTGCTCCATGGGATCCACTTATATTACTCTCTGTTCCCAGATCCTCCCTGCAGCTCCCTACCAGCCAGCACTATCCCTGTTATTCACTGTCAGCAAGAGATCCTCAGAACATCTCTTTAGCTTGGAGAAGAGCAGAATGAGAGGTGACCTCATTCACGTTCATAAATTCATGGGGATAAGGATTTCTTTAAGCTGCCTCAGCTGTGCAATGGCCAGGCACAGAACCATGAGGGGGTCCAGCACCTTGGAGGATGGAGCCAGGCTCTGCTCAGGCATGTCCAAGGACAGGACAAGGGACACTGAGGGCAAGCTGGAGCAGAAGAGGTGCCACAAGAACAGGAAGGAAAACTTTGTCCCTGTGTGGGTTTAGAGCCCTGGAGCAGGCTGCCCAGAGAGGTTGTGGAGTCTCCTTCTCTGGAGACATTTAAAACCCTCCTGGACGTCTTCCTGTGTGACCTGCTCTGGGTGATCCTGATCTGGCAGGAGGGTTGGACTGGATGATCTCTGGAGGTCGCCTCCAGCCCCTAGCATTCTGTGATTTTGTGTAATATCCCAAGCTGCTCTGCTGCTTGTGGCACACTCCAAAGGCAAAGCAAAGCTGGAGGGGGGCAGCCACATTCAGGCTGAGAACCGAGCAGTGCTTCACTGCAATGCAAACCTCCACCCTCCAGCATCCCTGCCTCAGTTTCTCTACTCTGGCAGCAGCCAGCCACATTATATAATGAAGACTCTTTGGCATCACTGTGTCTTCCTCTAAGGAACATATTTACTTTTCAAACACGGGTCATCAATAAAGAAAACAGATAAACCCAGTCCTGCTGTCTGGCCTCTCTTAAGACCTCTGTTTCCAAGGGCTTCTGCTGCTGTCTACACAGCAGGTGTAGCCAGCAAGGCCTTTCATCTAGCTGGTAGAGCACAGCCCTTTCCCTGACCCAGCACTACTCCAGTAGCCCCCTATTCCCCACAGCTCTCCCAGCTAAGCTGCTTGTTGTTCTTTTATCTCACCACCTGGGTGCAGCTAATTAATCACATGTGGGGCTGCACACCCAGCTCAATGCAATATTCTCTCCCTCTGGCTCTGTAAAACTCAAACTTTTCATTTTTCACACCCAGGTCTCAGCTCTAAGCTTTCTCTCTCTCTCTTTTTTTTCTTTTTCCCCACCAAGCTCATTATTTAGCTATAATTTTCCTGACAACAACTTTTAGCTGAGGTTTTCTACTCGTGCTACAGTGAAATAAAATGAAAACATCCTCTGTGACTTACCAGCAAATTCTCCATTTCTCTCTGATGCAGTTTTCCTCTGGTAAATAATTGTTTGTGTGTCTTTGCCAGGCACAACTTGCAGAGGCATTAATTTCACTACAAGCTGTTGAATGTGTTTGCTGTTCAAAGTGAGAGACTAACTCTGAGCCATCACAATTTCTTTTCTGGGCAATTGAGTAACTTTCTGCATCGGAAGTTTGGAGTGGATTTCTGAATTGAAAGCTCTTTTTCTGCACACACTGTCAGGTAAAACCAGTGGGAAGCTGGCAGCTGTGAGGGTGATTTCAGAAGGGCTGAAGCTGAGATTTTGGGAAAGGAAAAGCTTCTCTTTGGGAAACGTGCACAACTGACCCCAGTGTCTTGCTCAGGAGATGTCACACTTTTCTTTAATCCTTGCTTTAAAACCTTCAGTGTATTCACACATAAATACAGCTGGAGAAAAAGAAATATTTTAGGAACAAATACTTGGTCCCCTGCCCAGGTTTTATTGCAACAGATTATTTTCTTTTGTCATTTATCATTTGCTGTACATTACCTTGTTCAGTGACTGAAAAAAAAAAAACCCACCCCAACAAACCCCACCCCCAAAGCCCCGGTTCTTTAGGATTAAAAAGTCAGAGGAAAACTTGAAAAGGCTCTGTCACCACTGACCTCAAGCACAGTTTTATTGATATCAAATTGCTCTTTTTTATTTTAGGTTTTTTTTTCACCTTGCCATTTTCAGTTTTATACCTGCTGGGTCAGATCTTCACATGATGCAAGCTGGCATCGACCTAATGGTTTCAATGAATCTATCAGAGCTGAGGATCTGGCATTAATTATTGGGGATTTTCTGTTAGCCAGTGAGATAATGGAAGAGCAGCTCCTCTCCTAACTCGGAAAGACAATTATCTGTAAGCTCTCTCTTCAGTGAACTGCTGTTAGAAAAACACCAGCTTCTAAGATTGTAGAGAGACCTCCAAATTGGCCATTCCCCCCCCCCCCCCCCAATCCATGTCAAGAGAATATCAGAAATTAAATTTCTCACAAAATATGAAAAATAAAATTTTCTTTAAAATCGATCCTTTGCTTAGCTAGCTCCATGAATTGCTGCCATTTCCATTCTCATCTTATTTTACACAACAAACAACAAAGATTAGAGATAATACTTGTTTGGAGGAGAGGAGGGGGTGTGTGTGTTTCAGGCATTGTATTTGACCTGGGTTCTTTGCTGGTATAACCACATACATGACCAGGTCCCCAGGTATTCCTCTCATCTTGAAGGCAAAGTTTCATTGAGTCTTCTCCAGGTCCCTTTCTAATATGCCAGGCAAAAGTCCCTGGACAAACTTCATCATTTTCTTTTTATCATTCTACAGGTTATCTCCTGGCTTTAGGGCATCACTTGGGAGAGCTCACAAGCCCAATGTCTCTAGCAGATCAGTGAGAGGTTTGGTTGCAAAGACCTTACATGTCATAGAGCTTCTGTGCTTCCAAGGAGTGCTTCCCACACTCGGCAAAAGCCCTGCAAACTCTGCATCAATAATCTGTGACAGAGCAACCAAAACCTCCACTCAGCCATCAGTCTGAGGCGATGAACTTTGAAGCCTCTAAGGTTAGCTTTCAAAGACAAAACTCCACGGTCCTTCTGACTGGATATCTGAGACACCTCTCCATTTTCTCTGATCATCAGAGCACTTAGCTATAAATTTCCATCCATGTAGTTGGGTTGTTTGCTGCCAATGCTCAGACTGGAAGAGTGTTTTCCTTCAACAGATGGAAACCTCCTGATTTACCCGATGTAGACCTATGTGTTTGTGCCTAGTTTATCTTATTCTGATTTTATCTGCATCTGACTTTGATGTCTTCCCTCTTCATACTTATACAGGGAGTGATCATGGACCTTGAATCAATTTATTTCAACAGCAGTGAAAATGTCTTGGTGGGTCTGAGCCTTTATGTTCCTGCCCTCAAGTTTTTCCTCTGCACAAGAAGAACAAACAGTGCTTCCTTTCCTTTCCTTTCCTCTCCTCTCCTCTCAGTGTTCATGTTCAGCCTGTAAAATTCTTCAGAGCAAGAATTCTCTCAATAAATATTGGGTTAGTGCCTACTACAATGGGTATCTGCTCACAGTAGGGTGATGCTATGCTGCAAAAGGAAAAAAGAGAAAGAGTAAATATTGTTGACAGTAAAAATACAGCTCCTCGACTAAAGGTGCATGAAAAGAATTTTGTCCTGTAGGACATCAAAGTTCTTCAAAATTCATATGTCAGGCATTGCCATCTGAACCAAATTAGTTTTGTAGAACTAAGATTTCATGGCAAATAAAAATAGTATATCATCTTAATAAAAGCATCATGTGCAAAGGGAAAATAAAAGCAAGAAAGATATAATTTTATGGTGCTCGCACAGCTCTTCCTACTCTGAACTGAAATCCAAAACTACCCAAAGAAGCAGCCATCAGCAGCCACATAATCAATCTGCTGCAAAGCTGGTGCTGCTCTCCAGCTTGTTTGGTACAAAGGACAGTGGAAACAATAGGAAAGTTTGCAGGGGTGTAGTAAATAACCCTAATGCTTTGAATTGCAAAGGGTAAGCAGCCTACCAAAAGTATTTATCAAAGTCATATTGGGGGGAAAAGAAACATCACCAAGCAGAAGGGTGCAAGCCAGATGCTTGGAGATTAAGTGGGGTCAAAAATGCAACCCTAATTTTCATAACATCCTCATAAAAACTCACAGGAAACTGCTTTCTGAACCTGCTCTCTGGGTGAGATTGTTTTGAAAGTTAAAGGGGAGCTGCAGGCTGGGATTCTGCTGCAAGGGATCAGCATCACAAAGGAAGGGGAAAAGAACCTGTTCCTGAAATAGAACTAAGAGGGTAAAAATCCATACAGAACAAGGTCTAGAAGTAGCTGACAGACTTGTGAGACCAGATTTCCATCGTTCAGTTTGCACTCGTGCTGAAAGCTCAGAGCAGAGGCAGTTATTTAACCCCTTCCAAGAGGGAACCAGAATCATTGCCTGCAAGGCAACCGACATCCTGACTTCCGTGCACTCCCCGAAATGCAAATAACCCAAAACAAACTAAAAGGCTTCTTTGACACTTGCAGCTCCTCTCAGCCCTGGTGTCAGCCCCCCCTTTGTTACTATACACCATCTGCTCAGCAAACTGGAATCATGTAATTGCAAATCAACAGCTACAGAGCTCGAAATGGTTGGGTTTGGGTGGCATTGTTTGCAGCCACACAGAAGCACAGGAAAGGGTTCAGCTGCACTGATGATACTCATTTTCTTTTTCTTGGAAAACACACATTTCAAAGAAAGGTCTTACAAAGGTTCCTATTTACTTGTTTTTTTTTTTTCCTCTTACCTGTTACACAAAGAGTTGAAAACAGAAAGAGATTTTTTTTTCCCTTTCCAAACTTAGCAATATTGGACCAAAATGTTTTTAAGATGCTCTGAGACCTCCCAGTTGGGTGTGATTTCTTTTTTCTAGATTCCATTAAATAATCAATTACTGACTTATAAATATTCTGATACTGTTCAGGATGACCTATTGCTTGTCTCACCAGAAATTCTGAAATGCTAGTGTGCTTTTTCTGGGTATGTAACATTAGGGGATGGCACTGCTCTTATTTTCTCACTAGGACTAGAAAATGGGGGCAGCAGGTTTGTATCCACAAGGGCCCACAATCAGACCAGTTAGTGGTGCCTAAAGCTCCATTTCCAGGTGAATTTCTAGAGGTAAGGCAGTGGTAGGATGTTGGAGCTATGTTTAACCTATAAGACTGCAGCTGCAGTGTTGGCAGCCTGCATTCCCCACAGACCTGTGCCCTCTGGGAAATCACAGCTGAGGGGGCAAGGGGGGTGCAAGGAGTGAGGAATCGAGGGGTGGATGTGTGCAGGGGACCAGGTCACAAGCACTTCACAGACACTGTGCTTCTGCCTCCTTCAGCAGTAATGATGTTTTTCAGCTTCTTCACTCTAGGCACAGGTGTGAAGAGCAGGAGCAACAGAGGCACTTTACAGCATTGTGCTTTCCACGTGTGTAAACCTAAGCCTCAGCTCCATTGGCCACAATGGAAGATGTTCCAGGGTATTTCTATGGATAACAGACTTTAGCTGGAGAGATTTTCAAGGATCCCCACCCCCCCATCCCCACCATGTGTAAAGGCCAAGATGCTAAAAGCCTTCTGAAAAGTCAATAAAGGCCACGTTCTTCAATATCTCTTAAATCTAATGATGAAGCCTGTTAGCAATTCAAGGAAAGGCATCCTCATGATGCCCTTTAGTTGCCATCTGACATTTTCACTTCACTGACAGTTCCCATGCCAGCAGCACTAGGACAATGCCAGGCATTTGGTTTTTCAGGCTTTGATACTGCAAAACAATACAGCAAAGAAATGAAAACTTAACAAATTGGATGACAATTTTCTTTCAGACTCTTCCCTTTCACTTCCACTGTACCAATTTACCTCCTGCTGGCTTGCAAAAGAAGCAGTGCAATTAGTTTGCTCTAGTGGACAGCAGAGGAATGCAGAGCGCAGATATGAGAATCATAGCTTGGGTGCATTTTGGCTGACAGTTTAAGCTCTAATTATTATCTGCCAACAGCCTGCACCAAAGCGTAATTCCTAATGCAAACCAAGTCTTGGGAGAGCAGGCAGCGAAGATTTAAGCAGGTGACAACCAGCCAGACCTGAATGCACTGCTCAGGTTCTTTCTGAAACAGAAAATTCAGTAGGTCACAAAGTCTAACACTTCTGTGGGTCCTCAGAGCTGGTGCACATGGGCTGTGATCAGCTCAGTCTGATGAGCTGTGCTGGATGAAATGCTAGCAGTAACTCTGCAGCACATGCACATGAAGGTGCAGTACCAGCAGCACTCTGACAGCAGAGCTGACTTGAGGTTTTTCTGCCCTCTCTCATCTCTACTTTCATCTACACACTAAACCCAGTGCTCCGTGCTCTGCCATAACAGCTTCTTGTGATTGCAACTGCTTCAGCTAAAACACAAGACATGGCCTTCTGGGGTTCCTATGGGAAGTCCAGACTTAAATACTTGCACATATGCTGAGCAACACCTGTGCAGCCAGCTCAGCACCTTGAAAGCATCATATCAGACCTACTGTATGGGGGCAAATTGTTGTGCAGAGCAAATCTGTGCATAGAGAGAGAGAAAAAACCCTAAACCAAACCAAACAAAAGAGAGCTTGTGGAGCAGCTCAGATGGTTCCTGAAAGACTTGGCTTAGCAAAATGAGGGCAGCCTGGATTGAGAGCAAGTGGGTGCCACTTCCAGCAAGTGCCAGCCCTAGAGCAGGCAGGCAGCAGATGTGCAGTGTATGTGCCGTTCAGCACTTCTTGGAAGAACCAGCTTACCCCAGCTGCCACCTGGGACAGTCCCTGACCCTCTTGCTGTGCTGCCAGAAATCCTGGGTAAATGTTTGAATGTGGCAAAAGCTTTGAAGCTTAAGTTTTTGCCCTGAAAGAGGGAAATCTTGAGGTGTGGTTTCTTACATTTCTTCTAGTAAAGAGCAGCATGAAGAATTGTTGTCCAGCTGCAAACCTCGAGCTGCTGCAATGGCTGTAATGATAAAACCTAAGGAGAAGGCAGCAAACATCCCCACACCAGAACTGAGATGCACACACACACACCAGGGACAGTGCTGCTTGTAGCTGGGGAATACTTCATCCTCACTCACACTGCAGCATAAAGGAAGCCATCTGACTCTCTCCTCTCACTGTGGAAGGGATTCAGCTTGCCATAAAAACTGCATGTTTGACTCAGAAGAGTAAGTGATGGACTCTTTTCTTTGTAAACAAACAAAAGTGAGGCAGCTTTTTTTGTAGGAGAAGCATACCAGGGAAAAGAGCCCATGGAGGTGATGATTTAAACTTAAAAGCTGCTACAACCTAACTTTCCTTCTTGAAGCTAAACAAGCTTGGAAAGGTTTCCTTGGACAATCATTCCTAAATCCCAAGACCTGGCTGCAGAGACCATTCCTTTGCAGTCCTTCCCACACATTCCACTTGTCTGGGAAGCAGCTAGAAATGCAAAGCTGAACCTATCACACGTGCAGAGGAAACCAACTATAAACTCCTTTGCACCAGCTCCATTTTGCCTAATGTGCTGCTTTGGTGCTAAAGTACAGCTGGATTGATGGTCTCTGCAGACAGAATTAGAAACCTGACACACACAACTGCCTCTACCTGCTGAAAGCTTTGGTGATGCTTGGCTGTCACATCCTGGTTTAGGCTGGGTTAGATTTCAAGCAGTGGTTGAGCCTGACAAGTAGCTGAGCATGCAGCAGCAGCAGCGTGGCTGGGCATGGGCAGGCTTTGCTTCTGCTCTCCTTAGCTGCCTGTGACCAAGTCTCTTCCTGTTTCTCTGACCCCTTCCACCCTCATCCATCACCTGCCTCCACAGCAAACCTACTGTCTGACATGCAGTACCTAAGGAAATAGGGCCTGTAGGTGATCCTGCAACACAAATATCTGCACAATGCTTCTTGCCTACATTTAGGTTCCCTCCACTTTATGGTTCAAGAGATGGCAACATGTAAGAAATGTTTTCTGAGTTTGGTTATAATTCTCCAGGGCAAAATATTCTGGCAGATATGTGGACCATTAATGGTGCCAAAGGCTTTGTGTAAATCTTCTAATCCATAACAGATACAAATATCTTTTTGAGCACCAGTGAATGTGTTTTATCTTAAAGAGTGTGCAAAAGTTGGTCTCTGGCAGGGCAACTCGCTGTCTGCTCTGCTTTACCCATTTTTTGAGACCTATAATTTCATGTAATCTTCTATTTCACATAGGGTTTGATTTTCAGGAAAAGGCCTTCAAGAATCACTGAGACTTGAGAGCTTTTATTCCCTCATAATTTTTTTTTCTCAGTTTTCTCAAACAATTTGTAATTTTCATCAGCAATGCAAGAAGGGAACAGAAGTTGTGTTCAAAGTGAATAAAGTCTGAGCTAAATTGTATTGCTTCCTAAAAAACGTGATCAGTTGTGGGGGAAAAAAAAGGAGTATGAAAGGTTTGGAACTCTTTCATCATCCTCTGAAGATGAAAAACACAACACCCATACCCAGCCATCAGCTGCCCCCCAGCCTTTCTGGGACTACATGCCAGGTCTGATCAAACCATAGAGAACAGCTGGTGAGTGTAGCACAAACTCCCTGGTTAAAGTTCATGTCATCAGCAGGGGAAAATGCATAGTGCTAAACCCTCAAAAGCTGCTCAGCTTTCTGCTCTTCACCCTGGAAAGCATTCAGCAGATGATTTTCTTTAACTCTGCAGAAGTCTAGGTAAGTCCACTGAAAAGTCCAGACCAGAGCCACAAAGCTGCTGCAGGCAGTGAAACATCACCCTGAGAGCACAGGCTGAGGGAGCTGGGGCTTGGAACTTGGAGCAGAGGAACCTGAGGGCTGCCCTCATTGCTGAGGATAAAGAAGTGCAGGGCTGGGGCCAGGCTCTGCTCAGGGATGTCCAAGGACAGGACAAGGGACACTGAAGGCAAGCTGGAGCAGAAGAGGTGCCACAAGAACAGAAGGGAAATCTTTGTCCCTGTGTGAGTGGCAGAGCCCTGGAGCAGGCTGCCCAGAGAGGTTGTGGAGTCTCCTTCTCTGGAGACTTGCCCAACCCACCTGGATGCGTTCCTGTGTGACCTGACCTGGGTGATTGATCCTGCTCTGGATGACCTCTGGAGGTCCCTTCCAGTCCCTCCCATCCTGTGATTCTGTGATGGTCCTGCTGGGGACAAGGTTTCCAGGACAGAGCTCTGTGTGTGCAGGTCTTCACACTGCAAGTTTCACACATCCCCAAAGCAAAGCCACTCTGTACATCCTGCTGTAGCAAGCTGCCTGTTTTCTCCAGGGATTTGGTAGTGCAAAACCCACCCCTCAAAACAGTTCAGACCCTTTCTTCTGCTCCCATGGATTGCCAAGTGAAAATAATCCAGACTCACTGTCACATTTATCTGCTGTTATTTCTCATGTTTGATAAATAGAATCACAGAACCATGCAGGTGGGAAAGGCCCTTTAAGACCACAAAGTCCAACCATTAAATAGATTCTCCCTCACTAATCTCATACTTGAAATAAAAACAGAAAGGGAAAGAAAACGATCCTAAAAATTCCACCACTTAGCAGCCCATTCAAAAGTCAGGATTGGAAAACTAATGACAAAAATGTCTTTTCAAACCCAGTCTCTTTAGAACATAAGAGCTCAGCAGAGCCATTTAATGGGAACAATCTTCGGGCTTGTCCACACAGGAAGTGAAACTAAATTAGCTGAAAGGTGTGAATTTAAAGTGCATTAAGGCAAAGTGAACTACAGTCACTTCTGAATGAGAACATTCACACCAGGCTTTAATACACTTGAACTAATATACTTTAAAAATCATATCTTTAGTTAATTTGTCTTAACTTCCTGTGCAAACAACTCCTCTCTAGCACTTACTGAGAGCCACAATGTAGATTGATGTGGCTATATTTATAAATATGCCTATTAACCTTAAGACTGAGTCAATAAAATTTGGGATGTTAAATAAAAAATGGTAAAAATATATATATATAAAAAATATATATTAAAAAAAATAAAAGAAGAAAATCTGTCCTTGCCTGAACTTCCTACTGCAAAGGAAGGGCAGCTTTGGTGTTCTCACTGCGAACAGATCACTGATTTTTTAGCCCTGATTTGTATTAAAGTGCATGAACAGGACCTAGTAAAACAAACCAAACCAACACTTGTGTGTTATAACTGAGTAGGTCAGGAATTTCTCCCTGAAACCAATGAAATGTAAAGAAATAAAGCAGAAATAAATATTCCCTGTGTATGAGATTCACCAAGGGCTATATATTAAGGGTTTAGATTGGAATTCTCTCTAAAAAAAACAAAGAAAATGGCTCTAAAATCCTTTCCTTTTCTTTTTTTTTCCTGCAGAATGTCTGGAAGTCGTGGTGATAAAGGATGCTCAAATTGTCCAGAGAAAGCTAAAGAAGGCTTTGCTTCAGATAACCTGGAAAATCAATACTAACAGGTTTGCCTGCCACAGCCCAAGCTAAAAAGCCTCTTTTCAGATGCAGCTCTTCTAGGAAGAGAACAGAGACATATTTAACACCCCTGCACATTACAGGGAATCAGTGCTGAGACACACCAAGGAACAAAGGTCTGCCATAACCACCACTGTCCAGCCTGGTGCTGTGCTCTGTAGACTCACACAGTCTGCTCAGCTACCCACAAGTCTAGCTTGGAAAGAGACAAAAAAATCATGTGCAAGGGTAGGAAAAATATGCAAAAATACAAACTTTTTCAAAGGGAGCTGGCAGGCTGGCATCATGCCCTTGGAACAGAGGGCTGGCAGGATGACATTGTGCCCTTGGTGCACAGGGCTGGGAGGCTGGCATTGTGCCCTTGATACACAGGGCAGGCAGATTGACATTGTGCCCTTGGTACACAGGGCTGGCAGGCTGACATTATGCCCTTGGTACACAAAACTGGCAGGTTGACATTGTGCCCTTGGTGCCACAGGGCTGGGAGGCTGGCATTGTGCCCTTGGTGCACAGGCAACCCTGGATGCAGCCCCTCATGCTCTCCAGGTTACACAAAAGACTCCCAGTTCATCCTGAGCTAGACTAAGTCCTTCCTCTCTCCTGAGATGCTGATGAGTAGCACACAGTTCCAAAAGGAAAATGCATCAGTGCTGAGACTTTCACTGATGAATCTGAGATGGGCTCATGGACCCTGAAACAGATTCCCTGTAAAAAGAAGACTGCTGAAATAACAGCACCGTTGGCAGCTAAAGCAATGTTTTATGCAGTATGCATTCACCAACTTTTTTCAAGTCACAAAGAGCTTGACCTGATGCAAGCAGAGATGTTGCTTGGCCAGGCCACAACAGGACAGAGGTAAAAAGGCATCGAGCAGGTGATACCTCAGTGAGTATTTGCGTCAGCCCTCTGTGAAATGCTGAGTGTTCCCCGGAGCAGTTATCTGAGTTAGTTAACAAAAGAACTCCAACTGCTCAAGGCTGCCTTAAGTGTTTTGGTAATTTTGTTCTTTTTACACAGTCACAGAAACTCAGAGTGTTCTGTTAACACAAGTAGGGAAGCTAAAGCCATTTCCAGCCCAGCAAGATGTAAGAGCCTTGCCCTTGCTGGGGCATCCCGGTGCTGTGCTCTGCACGATACAGAACACTTGGTGATGAGAATATCCAGGTCTGTCTGATGGCTTTTGCTGAGCACAGACTGTTGCTTAGACAACACACAGCCTCATGCTTTGAATCTCAGTTAGAGCCAAGCTGGTTTTAGTTCTTCATGTTTCCTGATTTCACCAAACTGGGCAGCCATGCACTAATTTTGAGTACTCAGTATTAATACAGCCTTTGGACAGCTCAGTATTCTGCATTGTGTGCTGCCTGAGCTTTTAAATCATGGCTCATTTCCATGATGAAAGCCAGTCACAAACTTTAGCTCCCATATGTAAACCAGAAAGGCTTAACCACGAGCTAAAGAGTCACAGGCAAAGGCAAGAGCACTTGTGGCAAAACTGAGTTATTTGTCCCAGAGCCCCTGTTTGTGTGGCACCTCGCTCTTCCCACCCCACTCACTGTCTTCCCCTCATTCTCAACCTTCTCTCCAAAGCCCTCAGGTCTGTTAAATGTCACAGAAGTAGCCCAGGAGAAGCAGTTGCTGCTTTTGCCAAGACTCCAGCAAATGTCAATTCCCTCGCAAGCAAAAGCACTGCACACACAGAAGGAACATGCAGCATCACACAGTCCCCAACTTTTAGGGTCTCATCTTTCTCATTTCCCCTCAGGCTGTCTGGAACTTGAGCTGATTTGAAGTTTAGACATTTTATATTCTGAAGTTTAGTCATTTTATATTGGGAAGTTTAGTCATTTTATACTCTCAGCCCTTTAGGACCATGTTCATCACAAGCCTCTAACATGCTTTCTTGGGGTCTCTGTCTCTGATGCTGTTTATATCCTGCTCCCCCCCTTATTTGGGGCTTATGGAATGGGGAAATTTGTATTTCACTACTTGCTCCTCACTCCCTCCCTGAAGTTAACACCAGACATTGCTATCTACATGCACTGAAAAGTGCAAACTGTATTCTGCAGGAGATCCAGACCCTGCCTGGCCTAGGCTTGGCTCAATGGAAGCTGGACAGGTTTCTCATTTGCTCAGTGATACGAGTCAAAGCCATAATACAATCCATAGAAAGCTGTGCATTAGTCTGGATCAATTCAGATATCACAGCCCAGAAAAACTTTAAAACAGCAAAAAAAACCCAAACCAAACCAAAACACAAAAACCCAGCTGAAGCAAATGCACTGGAGACATGCAGACGTGCCTAAGTCACACCATCAGGCTCTGAGCTAAACGTTTTGCCTTCAGTGATTACTCCTGAGCCATTTAAATGGTTTGAAATTATAAGCCCAGCAGAAGTTATTTTCTAATAATAAGCCATTAATTGTGGCAGTCCCAGACCGTCTGAAGCTAGGTGTATAAACTGGAGCTGCATCAATCAGGGCAGTGTGTCTGGCTATTTCAGGCATTCCTTGTTAGTGTAAAGAAAGAACAGTTTGTCCAGCAAGCACAACAGCAGCTGAGATCCCTGTTGATTGATAACTAAATGTGCCGTAGTGAAAATATTGGGATGGAGCTGCAGAGGCAGGCACAGCAAAGACGTCATGGGGGTGGAGGTAGGAGAGATGAAATTGGCCACAACAGGAAATTCCTTCTCCTGAGTCTTCCAAGGAGCTGACAAGATGGATTTCATTCCTGCAGGTAACAGGGCCTTTATATTTCATCTTCTCCAACATCTGTAACCATGCAAATTCTTCCCTGCTCTCTGTGCAAGCTCAATTACTGAAAAGTTGTCCTTGCTGTTCAGGGCATTTCTCCACTCTCTGCTAGTGCAGTTTGACATGCAGCATCCACTGGTGTCAGAGTTGGTGTGCAGAGACAAGATATAAAGGGAAGTTAATCTGCCAGCTGAGGAATCCTTTATCAGTCACAATTATCAGAGAATCATAGAATGACTCAGGTTGGAAGTGACCTCAGAGATCCTCTGCTCCAACCTCCCCACCATGGGCAGCGACACCTCTCAACTAAACTCAGCTGCTCAAGGTCTCATCCAGCCTGGCCTTGAGCATCCCCCAGGGAGGAAGCTGCCACAGCCTCCCTGGGCAGCCAGTGCCAGAGTCTCAGCACCCTCATACCGAAGAACGTCTTCCTCAGCTCCAGTCTAACCCTGCTCTGCCTCAGCTTCAAACCATTCACCATTGTCTTGTCTCTAGACACCTTCATGAAAAGTCCTTCTGCAGCCTTCCTGCAGGATCCCTTTAGATACTGGAAGGCAGCTCTGAGTTCCCCCTGGAGCCTTCTCTTCTCTGGGCTGAACACCCCCAGCTCCCTCAGACTGTCCTCATAGCAGAGCTGCTCCAGCCCTTGTGGCCTCCTCTGGACTCACTCCATCAGTTCTGTGTCCTTCTGATGCTGGGGACACCAGAACTGGCTGCAACGTGGTTTATCAGGAGGCTTGTGGAATTTCTTCCATTGAACCAATGATTGCTGTTAGAAGCTGGCAGAAGTTCATGGATGGCTCAGGATTTAAGTTGAAGATCCTTATTTTAAAAGCTTGACAATGCTGGCTAGGAAAGGAATCTTTTCTGCTGTAAATATCAGCCTTACACACAGTGACAAGGAAAAGCCAACTAATTTTCCTGTTTGGTGAAAATTTTGGCTTTGGGGTCCTCAGCCAAACGTCTGTCTGAACTTCTGAGCTTTGACAGCCTGGAGAACAAGTTGGAAGTTTCAGAGCAACAGATTTCTACCATTTGCAAACTGTGAAAATCTGGGCTATAAAACTGACAAAAGTTTGGCCCAGATCCTGATTTCACATATCAGTAAGGTGAGCATCACTGCAGTAGTTATCCTCACAGCTTTAGGACTTCTTACTTTAGTCTCTTTTCTACCATTCAGTCGGTATGGAGAGACCTTTCCTCTCCTGTGCAGTGACATTAAATAGACACTCAAGTTCAAACAGAGTTTTTTCTGTCAATGCCATGGAAGTTCAAAGTGCAACAAATATCTGAAAGGCAGATGGTCCTGTCCCCAAAACACCAAAGGGAAATAAATGCTCAGGTACCTGGCTCATGGGAGCCATTTTTGATCTTTGCATTTCTAGTTACAGTTAATGCATTTAACCAAGGCAAAAGAGGTGGCTGTGGGACCTCTTAGATCCCATCTTATATCAACAGCACTTTGAGGGACAAAGGCTTCAGCACACTAAGAATTACATTAAAATAACCCCCAAAACCTTCTCCACTCTTCCCACACCCAGGGATTGAATTTTCATAGTGGTTAGCAAATAATTTCTTTTTACCACTTCTTCCTAACATGCCTGACCAAACAGACCACATAAAGACCCTCCCCACACACTCTCAAGCAGACTAGGAGGAACTAGGTGTAAAAAACCCCAAAACACAACCAGGCAAAAATATTTAATTCTTAAACCTCCTCTACAGATTAGTCAGATGTAAACTGGGGTGGTCTGTCAGCCACCGGTGATGGTCTCACTGAGCACAAAAATGAAGCCACAAAACTGCTGACAGGCTATTTTTATGCTCCTACCCATACAAGTTTGGTCCTGGCTTCTCAAAGGATGCAGAGCTGTCCTCAGTTGAACTTGCAGGAGAATCTCAGTATCCCCTTTTATGGATTGTGTTTCCTTTATGTTCAGCCAGATGGAAACTTGTGGTGGGGGGTTTCCAGCTTTGCAGTCTGGATTGCAAGCTGGAGGTTTGCTTCTGTCTACTCATTTATTTTCCTTTCATTTTTGGCTGCGTTGGTCTACCCCAGGAAATCACTGCAGATCACACTGGGATGCAGACTTCCAGCACACCCAGTACCCTGCAGTAATTCACTGTGTTGAGCCACTCACCACACCCAAAATCCTTAGTGGAATAAAGGGTTTTGCACTTACTGCTCACTCAGAGTGACCCTGCAGCTGCTGCCTGTGCTGATAGACACCCTGACACCTTAGCTTCCTTGGCAGCCATTTGTCTACCAGCTGCTAAGTATTTTGGGGGACATTTCAAAAGCATCTGGAGACAGGTACATGATGTGTCTGCTGCTGCCTGGCTTTGCAGGTTAAGCATCCAGTTCTTCCCGTACAAATCTTAGAGTCCAACCATTCAGTGGAGCAGCTCCCAGTGCGGGGAGTCCTAAAAGCTGGTTTTAAATCCGTGTTGTTCAGCAGAACAAGCTCTTGTTTTATGAAGCACCTTCTGAACTCTCAACACTCAGTGCTCTCTCTCACAGAAGGCTGTCACATACACGATGGAAGCCATTAGTAGTAAAACTCCAAGTAAGGACTTTGCAAAGCTATCCCTTCCTGTTGTAGATTGAACCAAAGAACAGGAAACCACTAATGATGAATTTCACCTACAGAATTCTGTACAAACTGTTTGTTTCATTAGGGAAAGGAAACAATTTATCTGATTTACACTTCTAACTCTCAGTCTGTTTGGTTTGAAGGTTTTGTGTTTGTTTGTTCTGATGTGTTTTGGTTTGGTTTTGATTGTCTGCAAGAATTTCCCTGCTCCCAACAGGAAGATTCCAGTAAATCTGTGCTTAAGACCAAAGTATCTCTCCATCCTTTCACACTCAAACACTGTACACATTGTTTTGTAGCACTCACAAGTGTCTCTTTTCATCTCTGTTGGCTGCCTTTAGCTGGCTATGAAAGGAAGAAGTTCTTCAGTATAAGGATGATGAGGCACTGGAACAAGTTGCCCAGAAAGGCTCTGGATGTCCCCTCCCTGGAGGTGTTTAAGGCCAGGTTGAATGAGGCCTTGAGCAACCTCTTCTAGTGTGAGGTGTCCCTGCCCATTGGAAGGGGGCTGGAGTAGATGATCTCTGAGGTCCCTTCCAACCTGAGCCATTCTATGAATCTATAAAACACAAAATGGAAAACCTTCCTCCCACTGCAAACTGGAACTTTACACCTGGCCAGCTACTAATAAATATTCTTTCAGCTCTGTAAAACAGAACCATGAAGAGAAACCAGAACCTGCAGAAACAGGGAAAAGTCTGGATCTTCAGAAAATTGCTCTTGTTCTGGCATTAGAGAGCCACAAATAAAATCAACATGCTGAGAACAACAATAACAACAACTGGATTATGAGCTGTGGACATCCCCAGCATGGCAGATTTTGGATTGGGGAAGAAATGTACATTAGAATATACAACCAAGCTGGTACCACGTGGAAGCATGGCATGCATTTGCTGTTGGTGTGTGATTGTGCTGTTACATTCCAGCTCTTGGGGGGAACCCACATTAGTCACTCCAGTTAGAAAGAATATTCTTGGCAAGCTTGAGGAAACAAACCAGTTATTCTGTACCCACTGCAGCAGCCAGCATGACACGTTTCCACTGTAATCTGCAGTTGGTCAGCCTAAAACCATCTAATTAAAGCAATTATTCTAGACTTTAATTGTTTATTTTTATTACTAGAGTGTCAAGAGGCCCCTGATGAAGGTGAGGCTCTACAAAGCACTTAGCAAGAGAATATTTTCCCTTTCAAGCTTTCAGTGTAAATAAGACAGAGGCAACAGCAATGTGAAGGGCTGAGAGTTGTGTGGCTTTAGTTATCGTGGAGAGACAATTAGCAGCTGACACTGCTTAGCCCCATTCCAGTGTCTGACCAATGTCAATCTTTTAAGATATAAAATCCCAGTAAAATGAAGGATGAGCTGCTTCAGCTCCTGTGCTGGGTATGGGAAATTTCAGGAGTCTCAACCCAAAGACCTTGTGGCTTTTTAGGAAGACAAAAATAAATATATTACCAGGTTCATAACTGAGCTATTGAAATTAATTCTCCAAAGCATCCTTTTGAAAGTTAAACTCCAAGCTCATTCAAATCAGCTAAAATTCCATTCAGACCAGAGGTGTTTGGATCATGTCCCCTTTCTGTCCCAACACACAAAAGACGTTCAGAATATTCATTTTAATCCCAAGATAAATCTAAACCCCCTACTGAAGAAATGCAGTGGCCTAGCTAACATGAAATAAACAATCTGGCCACTTGTTGGGAAGTCTATCACTGCTGAAACACGGTCCTGTAAGGCAAACTTTGTGAGCAGGATGAAAGTTGCAATAAAATTGGCTGGGCACTTTGAAAGAGCCATGGCACATGACGTCTTTTATTGCCAACCTGCATAAATCAGTGTCCTGAAAGAGCAGCCTTGAACCCCTTGATTTAAAGCAAGAAAGCCCACTCAGCACACCTCTGTGTATAAAGAGCTGATCTTGATGAGGTAAGAGCCGTGAGTAGGTGTTTGCAAGAGTAAGGTCTGAGAGTTACAATTTACAGAGGGCTTGCTGGCTGTTTGCTGGCTTTACAGCTAAATACACTTTATGTCAACAACTGACAGCTGAAGCCTAAAACATCACCTTTTTCAATAGCAGTATTAAGCTCTTCAAAGGCAGAACCCAAACCCCCACACACCACAATGACTGCACTTATTCTCCACGTACAGTTTCTCACTCCAGCAGTGCCTTTCTGTCACCGCTCTCTCTCTGGGGGACTCAGTTTTCAAATCGTTTTGAAATTCATTCTTAATCATCCTCATAAAAAAAAAGGAGCGTGCCAGAAACCTAGACAGAGATTCACCACAAAGCAGCAGAGACAGAGAGCTAATTAATATCTATAAGGAATGTTTAGCTGCAGGATATGAAGTCTGCCTAAACCCACGTACATTTATCTCCCACAGCCACTGCTGCCTGCAAAGGCACTTTGTACTCTGTGGCAGGGAGACTAGGGGGGAATAAGCTAAAATATTTTTGCTTTTCTCATTGCCCCTTTCTCTATCCCATTTCCTCTTTTGTTTCTCAAAGGATGGGATCTAACCACAACCCTAACTGGCACTGGAATCAGACTGAGGACTGGCAGTGCTCAGTGCACCACCACAGCAGCACCTCCACAGCATTGCTGCTGCATGCCCTGGGTTTCAAGAGATAGCTGTATGAACATAACACCAGACAGCAACAGGAAGAGTGCTTTGGTTTGTTCCCTGGAAGAGAAAATAGCAAAGGATTTCTGTTGTTCAATAGGGACAATAAGGAGGTAGGATGGGAGCTGTCTGAGGCAATGGTTATCACCAAACTGCAGGAAAGCAAAATGAAAATTTCAAATCCCCCAAACCAATCTTTCCTTCCCCTCTGTTTTGCTCAGTATCTGCTATGCTTTCCAACCTTCATCTTCCTATCATCTGATGGAGCTTTAAAAGTGTCTGGAACATCATGCCTGTAGCATGACATGATGTAAAAATATGTTCCTCGCTGTAAGACTTCAAATGTTGCAACTCTCAGCCTCCTGTCATCTAAATGAAGCTGAGGTTTTCATGTACTGCTGCAAGGAACAATTCTTTAGCTGATACCCAGTGCAGTGTTTCAGATGAGTTTGATAGTGCTGAAGCAGTACAGCTGAGGCTCTACCCTTACCCTCCTGAATGCTCAGCCTGCCCCTTCCTAAATGCTCGGAGAACAGATAATGAGATACAAAACATTTTTATATCCTCTGGAAGACAGTGAGCACACAGCTATGAGGACATCTGGGTTTAATCCCAGACTGACCACAGTGGTTAAGTTCAGCCAGCATCAGCCTAAGCCTCATAACATTGTGTTAGAAATCTGAAGAACCCTTTAAATAGACAACACAGAGATGTCCAGCAGCCCAGTGGTGTCAGTTTTGGTATACAACACAGCAGTGAGAAGCCATCAGAGGAGGAATTATCCAATGGGAGCTTCTTCTACAATGAAGAACATTAATTAGGCATGGGATGTTGTACAGCAGATCAGCTCATTTAGTTATCAGAAGCCCCTAACAATCATCTGGTTTAAATTCCGACTCCAAGTAAAATGCTATGTTGAATGTTTTTAAAGAATAACTTTCTGGCTATACATTAAATAAAACCCGAACAATTCTCTTCACTTGTGAGCCAAAAAGCATTGTCACAGCAGCCAGAATCCACTAAGGGTTGCCAGTTCTTTTCCACATCCCTTTGCAATGACCATAGATCAAATTTTCCACGTAGAAAAAGCCTGGTGATAGATGTGCTTTTTGAGAGGGACAAACGGCTACATGGCAATCCCCACTCCACACTAACTTCTGAGCAAATTTGATCCACTTCATTAGAACCATTTCTGAAACAGCTGTCATTACAGCAACTTCCCCAAGCACCAGAATCATGCAGTCAGGGAGATATTTCTCCAGGCTTTTTTTTCCTTTGCTTTTCTAACCTGCCCTGATGTCAGCTTCCACCATGTATTATTTCAGTCATTAAAATGTTGGAGCTGGAATTTCTCTCTACTTCAAGTGACAATCTGCCTGATCTGAAACTTAGTTTGGCCACAAGGAAATACCCCAACCAACCAAAAACCAACCAACCAACCAAAAATCCCAACCCCCAGCCCCGCCATTGTGTTTCAGTCTGAATATCTGCTCTCCCCCTCCAAAAGGAATTTGCTACTGCCCTGGTGATGCATGATAGCTGTTGGACAGTCCTGCACTGCCCCAAAAGGAGGCTATAGAATGCAGTCTATACAAGGGGAGATTTATGAAGCGGCAAATATTTGCCTGAGACAATTGGTGACCTGAAGGGAACATCTTCAGGAGCCCAGGCATGCTGAGCGTTGCCATATGATTCACACCAGGATCAGCCCTGAACAAAGGCTGCAGCAACTTTCTATGTAGAAGAAACTTGGATTCAGGTACATCTGCTCGGCTTGACTCCATGTGAAATGGGGATCCAAAGAGCATTAATTTCACCATTGTCAGGATGCAAAAGGAAAAGGAGACATCAGCCTTAAACAGTTTGGAGAAGGGTGGGTTGGAATCCCTCTGCAGATTGCCGTCTTTCTCAGCTCACCATCTGCCTTAAGGCAGGAAATCAGCCCTAGAATCAGAGCAGTCTGTGCATTTCTGATTCTTCTGGGCAAGGCCAAGTTCAGATATCAGCTTTGAGCTCATGCAGACCATCCCCCAAACACTTCAAACTCAAGGCTTACTACCACAGAACAAACCTAACCTGCATCATACATAAGATGATCCTTAACACTGCTTGAAGAGGACACAAAAGGAGGTTACAAAAGCAGCAAAGGCTGTTTTATCTTGTTTAGGGAAAAGAGAAATTTGCTAGAGACAGAAAAATGAAATGATAAACCACAGTTATTTTATATCTTGAAGACTCTCCTATTTGTTATTTCCTACAGCTGTCCCAGGCAATAGATGGGTCTGAAGGATGATCCCCTGAACACATCTGTTACAGTTCAGAGTAGCTGCTGTTTGGACTCTAGCAGATAATTTCTGTGCTTTTTCATAATGATCTTGAAAGAGTAGAAGGAGGGGAAAAGAAATAGATTCTTTTTTTATCAACTGGCTGGCAGAATAACAGAAAAGGAGTACGAGAAGGCAACATCTCCAAAGTGATACAGAATTAGAATTGACTTGTCAGAGGAAGAGGAGAAAACAGCTCCACAAATCCCATGGCTAAAGAATAGAGCATAAGGAATAAATGTCCTTTCTTCATTAAAACTCTCTTGGTAACATTCAAGTAGAGAAGAAACATC
This sequence comes from Melanerpes formicivorus, assembly GCF_026170545.1. Lineage (NCBI taxonomy): Eukaryota > Metazoa > Chordata > Aves > Piciformes > Picidae > Melanerpes > Melanerpes formicivorus. The sequence goes on along the minus strand of NW_027142373.1, from coordinate 2,666,344 downwards.
AGTTTAAGGCTTCTCCTGTGTGTGAGATCTGTGAATTTGAAAAGGCTTTGAGACAAGGCTTGTTTATGCAAACTTCCTGGGGAACTGTTTCAGGTGTCCCACCTGCTCTTGCACTTTAGATGATCACAGAATCATAAGATGGCTCAGGTTGGAACGGACCTCAGAGCTCATCTACTCCAACCTCCTGCCACGGGCAGGGACATGTCTCAGCTAGACTCAGCTGCTTAAGGCCTCACCCAACCTGGCCTTCAACACCCCCAGAGAGGAGGCAGCCACACTCTCTGTGCAGCTTATTCCAGAGTCTCACCACACTCATATTGAAGAACGTCTTCCTCAGCTCCAGTCTAACCCTGCTCTGCTTCAGCTTCAAACCATTCCCCCTTGTCTCTAGACACCCTCAGTAAAAGTCCCTCTGCAGCCTTCCTGCAGGATCCCTTCAGGTACTGGAAGGCACCTCTGAGGTCCCCCTGGAGCCTTCTCTTTTCCAGGCTGAACACTCAGCCTGTCCTCATAGCAGAGCTACTCCAGCCTTTGGATCACCTTTGTGGCCTCCTCTGGACTCACTCCAATAGCTTTGTGTTCTCCTGATGCTGGGGACACCAAAACTAGCTGCAAAATATCTTCAACAGCCTGTGCACTGTTTGTTGCTGTTAAGTTTTTAAGCACATCACATTGGTAGCTTTACATCTTTAATTGCTGGGGAAGGTGTGTGTGGGGGGGGAGGTTCAGTGAAATAAGTCTTTGGGCTCCAATGCCTTCCAGTTATTTATTAACACAACTTATCCCACAGCAAGTCTGCCCACACACACTTTGAGTCTAGACAATTTTGTCCTAACTGTGCAAGCAAGGACAGCCTTAGCAATGAAGGCAGGAAGGCAGCAGATCTGGCACACCTTAGGAACTGGAGTGCTCTCATGGATCTTTGGAGAATTTGTCTTCTCACCAACCTGGGACCAGCCAAAGCCATTGCTGCACTGTTTTGACAGCTGCTGTTACCCATGGCAGCAGCAGCACAGCAGCAAGTGCTGCAGTGAGAACTGCATTTGCCAAACAGCCCCTGCAGAGTGTGCCTGTGGCCACTGGTCCTGACTTCCTAAATCCTTTTAGGAACAGATGCTCAGAGCCATTCAGCATTCTTGGCTCTTCCTACAGAAGGTGCTGGAAAGGCTTCCACGGTAGAGGATGTCCTTCATGCAGCAGCAATGTATTTAAGCAGGGAACAGGTTTCTAGGGGCAGCACCACGCCAGACCATCACACCAGGTCTCTTTTCATGGCTACAATATAAAAAGCCATGAACCATGCATGACCTAATGTGTGATTTGCTTTTCAGTCAGAGGTATCTTGGATCAGTTGTACCTGCTAATCTTTTGATTAATAAATCAAAGTGAAAAAAAAGAGAGAATTATTCACATGTTAAGCCTTGCTTTCACCTGGTGTTAAAAAGTCAAATAATATAGAAGAATTTGATCTGTATGAGATTGTCCTCCTTGCTAAAAGCATGAAATTTCTCCAGCTCCTTGGTAGCAAGCCACATAAATAAGCATCAAGGAACCAAAATAGGTGTTGGCATCAATCTAATCTGCTGCTTCTACACTAGACCTTTGCTCCCTGATCTAAGACATGTAGCACTTCTGCAGATTAGTACTCTTATTTACTTAGTATCTGGATGGAGTGGTCCCTCAGTGCTACTTCCTGGGCTTCTGGGGAGGCTTCATCTAAGTTTGCAGTGCACTTCAAACACAAGGATGAAAGGCAGAGGATAACTACTGCTAATAACACTGCAAACATATCAGCTCTGAAGGAACTCAAAGGGCTTATTCACACAAAATCTCCAATCTTCTGGCCAAAGGACTGACTTTTTTGTTCTTCTTAATGAAAACAAACTCTGCTCAAAAACATGGGGTAAATGTCCCAGGGGAAGCTGCAGCTCTAATAGGCAAAAAGGGGAAGCTGCAGCTCTAATGTCACAGAATTGTCAGGGTTGGAAGGGACCTCAAGGATCATTCAGTTCCTCTTGCCATGGGCAGGGACACCTCCCACTAGATCAGGTTGCTCAGAGCCACATTCAGCCTGGCCTTAAATGTCCAATATTTGCTAAAAAACCCACCCCAAGATCCAGAATTTTGTTCAGATATTACAAAATAAACACAATATTGTCATCTGGAACTCAGATACTGCCTGCTAAATGCAAAACGTTTTAATACTGTGCCTTAGCTGGCACCACTCAGTCATGCAGTCATGCATTGCCTAAAGCAGAGCATAAAAGAAGGGAAATAACCTAAGGGAAAAGGGGAAGGACTTATCCCAACGAGCTCATTATGTTGTCTTCTTCTTCTCCAGGTAGAAAAACTGGCATCATCCAGAAAGGTGCAAAGATGGCCATTTTTCTTCATTTAGTTTGGAGCTAAGAGACAAATTGTCAATTGCCACATGGAAGGGAGGATTATGACTGAGGCTGTGATCATCCAGGGAAGGATCACTGGTACTGGGTGCACTACAAGCCCAGAGCAAGTGAGATGGAGAAGTCTGGGGTAGGAAGAGTAGTAACATGACAGGGTAGCTGATGCAGGATACTCCTGAAGCTGCTCTTCACACCCAGCTACCAGTCACTTCTTTCCCTGCAGTGACCACACTTGAAATAAGAGCAACTAAGTGGCCGGTGTTGGTACATGCATTCACTGCAAAGGCATCAGGGGGGGTCTCCATGGGGAAGAGAGGGCAGCCAGCAGTGCTGTTTGTCAAAACAGGACCTGGAATGCCTGCGTTTTAATTCAAATATGACAAAAAACTAGGACCAGAGGAACTTTGCAGGTTAAATTAGGAACAACTCAAAGAAACTCAGCTGTTACTCAAGCCCCTCCACAATGCAACTAACTTGGAGTGAATTTAAGATCTCTCTTTTCAGGCTGCAAACTCAGAGTTTATGCATTAGACTTTTCCACCTGAGACTGGCAAGAGCTCTGGTAACACACAACACTTTAGGGACAGCAGAACAAGTGTTTGTTTCACTGCACACAAAGATTAGATTTCATTATTTTACAGTATGCTGGGTTTCCCTGAGACATAGCTACTATTTTAGCAGTGCTACAGCTATTTGGAGGGAAATAAACTGCTCCACTTCTGTTATTTATAGAGCAGCACACACACATTCATGCACATGCATGCACAGATACTACGTGCACACATCTCCTCTTCCCTACCACGAAGAAAAGCAACTAGGAAAAAACCCAAAAAGTTAATGGAGTTAAATCTTCAGTAAAAGCAACACTTCAGCCCAGATTCTGCACACATTAGTAACTTCAGAAGCAAATACCATCTTGCCAAGGAACATGGTTTATTTCACAGAATCACACAACTGGCAGGGTTGGGAGAGGACCTCAAGGACCATCTAGTTCCAACCCCCACATTCAGTAGTACTTCAGTACTCTGCTGTCCTTTCAAGATCTTCATGGCATAGCATCTCCATTTAGTGGACTGAGGGAGGAAGAGAGGTGAGGTGAGATGTTCAGAGCTCTAAAGGAAGTCAGCAGCACATTAAGGAGCAGCCCCCAGTCATGCTGCTGCTCCTGACCCCCGCAATCCTAACTGCAGAGCTGCAAACCTTGCCAGTAAACAGCACCAGCGTCGCATCAGTGCCCCTGCCTCAAACATGCAGGCTTATTGGGAAGTGCTGGACACTGCTGGTTGCCAGCCAGTAAACTTTCCCCCTCCTCAGCATGAACTCTGACTGCGTGCCAGTTCACTTACCCACGATTATCATTTTGCCTGTCTGATGAGCGCAGAACAATCACCTCTCGAGCAGCGCTTAGCTCAAGCCGGCAGAGCTGCTTGCCTCCAGCCCAGCTGTCGGAGTCTCCATGCAAGATGCTGTGCAAAACGTTGAGTTAAAAGAAAACACGAGTAGGGGGAAAAGAGAGCTCTCTGAGAACCTCCACATGGTTCCTGTTGCTAAGGGAACCACTCCCTTTGTCTGCATAGGTTAGGAATGGCTGCTTGGTTTGGAGTCTGTCTCTTAAGTACTGAAAACAGCACAACAATTGCAGGAAGGGGAAAAAAAACCCAACCAACCAACCAAGCAAGCCCCAGAATATCTGGTGGCCAAAGGACAACTGAACCACCTAGGAATACTTACATTAAACCCAGATATTAATAGTTGATTTGAGTGACTCCAAGGAAACTGTAGAACTCATATTGCCATCTGATGGGACAACACACCACTGCACATTTAGCTATTGCAATCAGCTTTTGGGATCCAGGGAGTTGATGGCAGAAAGATAGGTCACAAAAATCACACCCAGTTTGCCACAGCGAATGGAAAGAGATCAACAGCAAGGAGTAGAAGCTGTTGGTATTTAGGACCATAGAAGAAAGATGCATTTGCTTCCATAGGCTCCTATAAGAATCCAAATCCAAATGCTCAGCTGCATTCTCTGTGGCTGCTCTCCCCTGCTGCCTCTCACCCCCCTCACCCAGCATGACGCTGGCCATGTTCCCAACCCCCAAAATATTTTGGAATCTACATCCTATACAGGCCCCTTAGTGTCACTCCATGCCTATGTGTACTTCTGGATGAGGGAGATTTCACTGGGAGTCTGAGCTCCCACAGAAGTAAGAGCTAACAGGAATCGTGAAGGTTGCCACACTGGGAACAGACACTCCTTGAGTCTAACCTTAAACAATGTTTGCATGAAGGAAATCAGCCTCATGAAAGCGTTCAGCACACCAATCACATCTCACTCTTTCAGGTGACACCAAAACCAGCATCCCAAAATACTACAAGTCTAAGTTTTTTCCTGTGGAAGTACTTGTTCCAAGCCTTAGTGTTACGGAGGAAAACGATCAAAGATTTTAATCCAGAGCCAAATTTTCAGTGATAGACTTCTCTAGGTCCCTTAACACATCCAGAGAACAACCAGAACACCAGGTTACGTTATGTCTGAAACGAACAGCAGTTCAGAGTCTTTGATGATCCATTTCTAGATGGAAATCAGATTTTTCTCATGCCACCAGAGAGCAGCTGCGAGTGCCTGCAACAAGGGAGAGAGGTCAGAACTAGTTCAGTCTCATGGTAAGGAGCTGAGCTTCACTTTCAGCAAGGTAACTGCTGAGGGAAGCCTGTGCCAGGGTTCTTCTGTTTGACAGAGAGCTGAGCTGATTCCTGTCCCTGCTGACTGTTGCCCTCAGACAGCACCAGTCAGGTTAAGAGAGAGAAGCTCCTTTGCTCACACACCAGGACCCAGTGCTGATCCTTTGACATAAAGACCTGCAGAATTCATCTACCCTTTCATTGCACACATTGAAATTGCACTTGCAGCACGATACATGTTGCACATCCCACCCCCTTCTTTCTCTCACCCCAGTGAGTCAAACAAGGCAGCCAAGATTGCTGTGTAGAGAGGCCCTTCAGTCCCCTTTTATCACTGCAGGAAAAAAAGACACTGGGAGCACATTCTGGTCGCATCACAGTCATGTGAAAGAGCCAGGGACAGCATCAAGGCAGCCTCCTGCTCTGCTACGTGTTGCACACAGAAAGAAAGAACAAGCAATGGAGTTTTGCCCTTCTTTGGAGAAAGAAAGATGTTTTCAGAGAATCACAGAATGGTTTAGGTTGGAAAGGACCTCAGAGATCATCTGCTCCAACCTCCCCACCACAGGCAGGGACACCTCTCAACAAGACTCAGCTGCTCAAGGCTTCATACAACCTGGCCTTGAACACCCCCAGAAGGAGGCATCCACAGCCTCCCTGGGCAACCCATTCCAGAGTCTCATCACCCTCATACTGAAGAATTTCATCCTCAAATCCAGTCTAACCCTGCTCTGCCTCAGCTTCAAACCGTTCCCCCTTGGCCGGTCTCTAGACACCCTCAGGAAAAGTCCCTCTGCAGCCTTCCTGCAGGATCCCTTCAGCTGTTGGAAGTCAGCTCTAAGGTCCCTCTTGGAGCCTTCTCTTCTCCAGGCTGCACACCCCCAGCTCCCTCAGCCTGTCCTCACAGCAGAGGAGCTCCAGCCCATTTTCCCTGTTTAAGAGAAATGTTAGCATCTCATACAGGACACTTAACATTTTCCCATTATTACAAAAGCAACATTTTTTGGCCAGCCTGGCAGCGAGGCTCAGGCTTGCTGACCACCTATTCCTATAAATCCCAGCTTCTCAAAGGCTCACTTGAAAAATTAACTGCTTCAAGCACTGATCTCCTAAAGAGTCTGACTTTGTTATGCTAATCCAAGGTATTAAGAATAATCAGAAAAGGAATTCATTAATGGCTACTTGAATCAACTGCTTTTTGTCTGCCATGTGAACACATCCAACACCCCCCCCCCCCCCCCCCCGCCGGCCCCGACCCCCAGTCAGAAATTACCTAACCCAGTGTGATTGAAGTTTATTTATTTACTTACATATAACAAGCAACTGAGCAGCTTGCAGCCCATGAAGTGAGGCTATGGAAAAGTACATTACAGGGCTCCTGCTTCAGGGACCTTCGCCGTCAGAATTTCAGCATTTGCTGTTTATTATTCAGCCAAAAAAACATTGAACCTCTCTATCCCCCTCAGCCCAGAGACTGCAACCCAGTGACCAAGCAAAGATTGCCTGCCTTATTTAAGGTGGCTTCAGGGGAATTTTGAAAACAAATATTTGCCAAGCTCTAAAAATATTATCTTGTTTTGTTAAGGTTAAGTGTGCAAACACCTTACCTGTTACAAATACACAGCTTGTTATGCCAGGAGAAAAATAAAGAGAGAGAGAGAGAGAGAGAGAATCAGATGGAGCTGTTGATAGCCTCAAGTGACAACGCTGCAACATGCACAGTGGCACAGCAGCCACCAGTGTCCTTCTTGGGGGGGGGGGGGAATATCTTTCATATATCTTTCATATTCCCCCCTTTTAAAAATGAATTTTGAATTATTATTCTCTTGATATTTTAAAAATTATTCTTATTTTTTAATTTGTCTTCTTTATTATTATCATTCTTTAAAAATTCTTCTTCTTTTTTATGATTTTTTAAATTATTCCTCCATTTTTTCCTTCTTTTTTTATTATTATTTTTAAGTCTTCTTTTTTGTTAGTATTCTTTTATATTCTTTATTATTCTTCTTTCTGTTATTATTTTTTCTTATTATACTTTTTTCTTATTATCTTTTGTTATTCATCTTTCTTATTATTTTTTCTTATTTTTTCTTATTATTCTTTTTTCCCTCTTTTTTATTCTTCTATTTTTGTTATTCTTCTTTCTTAATTGCTCTCATTTTTTCTTATTATTATTTTTTAATTATTCTATTATTCTATTATTCTTTTTATTATTCTATTATTCTATTATTATTCTATTTTATTATTCTATTTTTTCTTATTATTCTTTTTTCCTTGTTTTCTTCTTCTTTTTTAAATTATTCTTCTTTCTTAATTATTATTTTTTTAAATTTTTTTATTATTACTTTTTCCTCTTTTTTATTCTTCTTTTTGTTTGTTATTCTTCTTTCTTAATTATTATTTTTTCTTATTTTTATTATTACTATTTGTTCCTCTTTTTTATTCTTCTTTTTTTTTTAATTCTTCTTTCTTAATTATTATTCTTTTTTCTTATTTTTTTGTTATGATTCTGTTTTTCCCCCTTTTTATTCTTCTTTTTTTTTTGTTATTCTTCTTTCTTAATTATTATTCTTTTTTCTTATTTTTTTATTATTATTTTTCCCCCTTTTTTATTCTTCTTTTTTTTGTTATTCTTCTTCCTTAATTATTATTCTTTTTTCTTATTTTTGTTATTATTCTGTTTTTCCCCCTTTTTATTCTTCTTTTTTTTTGTTATTCTTCTTTCTTAATTATTATTCTTTTTTCTTATTTTTTTATTATTTCCCCCCTTTTTTATTCTTCTTTTTTGTTATTCTTCTTTCTTAATTATTATTATTTTTCTTATTTTTTTATTATTATTTTCCCCCCTTTTTTATTCTTTTTTGATTATTCTTCTTTCTTAATTATTATTCTTTTTCTTATGTTTTATTATTATTTTTTTCCTCTTTTTTTATTCTTATTTTTTGGATATTCTTCTTTCTTAATTATTCTTCTTCTTTATTATTATTCCTTTTTTAGTCTTTTATTATTATCATTATCATTATCATTATCATTATCATTATTATTAATTATTCATTGTTCTTCTCTTTTTCTTCTTCTTCTCTTTTTTTTCTTCTTTTTTTCTTCTTCGTCTTTTTTTAAATGATCCTTCTCACTTTTAGTTTTATTTTTTCTATTCCAGTTGCAACTTGGAATTCAAATTCTGCCATGAGAAATTATTTTCCATAGGAGGGGGAGATTTAAAAGACCCTCTATGTAAAAAAAAAAATAATAATAAAAAAAATGTACTTAGAATGAACTGACATGGATTTAAATGACCTGTGAGAGTATGTGTAGGGTTGTATGTGCATGTATAAGGTTTCTTGTCCACTTTGGCCAGCCCAGACTCCCATCCTCCGTGGCAGTCTGCCAAGCAGGCCAAGAACGTGAAGAAACTTCACTTTCTGGCACTGTTCCACCTGAGATGCCGGGGAGCTGAGAGCTGGGAAAAGAGGGTGAGCTGGCAGGGAACCAAGCACATTTCCATCAAAAATTTCATTGGAAGAGACATTTTCATGCAACGTGTTAGGTTTTGGTGAACCAGCATTAGCTGAGAGGGAAAAATGTTCCACTGGAAAGTTTCCAGCTTGTCCTAGCGCTGCGATCTTGACACTTGGACCTCCTATTTTTCATTCAGCTGAAAAATGGATTTCTATTTCCCAGTGTCATGCATGGAGATATAGTTTATTGCACTGCTGATGGCCTGAAATTATTTGTCCTGATGTTGTCAAAAGGAGCCTTATTTTGCTGAGCTGCGGAGCGTGCTGGTCCCTCCTGCCTGCATTTTCTGCCTCTGCAGTCCCCCCACCCCTCTGTCTCTTTCATCTAACTGGATCACAACATGGGGTGTCAGCAGAAGAGTAGCTTGGTGAGAGTCTGTACTCCAGACAGATTTTCCAGCCCACCTCTGGAGCAGGATCTCTGTGTTGTTTTCTGTATTGGTTCAGAAGGAAAACTGGCACATCCTCACCTCACAGTGTTATTAGAAACAATGCAGAAGGGTTATAACAAAGGGCCTGACAAATATATAAAACACATTAACTTCCACTATTAATAGAATCATGGAATGGCGTGGGTTGGAAGGGACTTCAGAGATCATCTGCTCCAACCTCCCCACCATGGGCAGGGACACTTCACAACTAGACTCAGCTGCTCAAGGCCTCATCTAACCTGGCCTTGAACACTCCCAGGGAGGAGGCTGAAATCTCTTAAAAACAAAGTGTTTGAAATTATGTTGAGTAAAGATGTCATGAAGCTGTGGCACAACACAGAGGCAGGGAAGGCTATAGGACTGGATGAGCAATTAACCCCATGCTGAATGTACACACAGCACAAACACTTCACATATTTGCTTCTCTAAGACAGAAATATACAGGCAAGCTTCATCTAGCCCTTGTGTTCCAGCACTCCTTTTAATTATTGCATTTACTTAATGAAATCTGCTCATTCCCTCTCCCTTTTATTATTCCCCCAAATCAGGACCTGAAGGGTCTGAAGAGTCAGAAGGCTCTGTTGGGCCTGAAGGGTCTTCTGCAGGGAAATTCTTCCCAAATTTCCCCCCTTCTTCTGAAATGCAACTTCAGCTAACAAAAGTTACTATCTCCCCTGGAAACCTTGCTTCAGATATCCATGAAACATGATGGACACCCAACAATGGTTCTAGCAAGTCTGTGTTTGTTTTGCCATTTCTCCAAGGTAGGAAGTTGAACATGAGAAAGCCTCTGTGCAAGAATTAATAGGAAAAGTCCATGCCTGGAGCCTAGACTCACCGAGCCAAAACACTCAGCCCTGCTTCCAGGCATATACAGAATTTTTCTCAGTTCAGCCTCATCTTTGTGAATATTTCACTGACCCTGCTTCAAAAATTCACTGTGTTCAGCAGACAACAGTAGTTCGTCAGTCCCAAAGTGTCAGATCACTTCAGGAAAGCCCAGCTGTGTGTTGAACAAGGGTTCTTAAAACTGGGGAAGGCCAGAGAAGAGGTAAAATTCCTGCTTTAATAAAGAAACTTTGGCAGTCCAGGATGGTGCAGGTACTGCAGAAATTGGAAGTGACACCAGGATGCCACCTTAACCACTGCAAGGGACAATTAATGTAGTGTTCACCATGCTTAACAATCATCCTTGGTATTCCTCCTTGGCCCAGCTAAAAGCTACACACCAGCAGCTTGCTTTGACCATTTCTGTTCTGCCTGTTGTTCTTGCTCTTTATCAACCTTAGTATAACTAATTTTATGCTCCTGCTGTGTTTGGGAAATGCCTCTTTGCACTTCATCTGTATTTAGGCTAGTTTTGTTATGCTGCACAAACCATCTGACTTTAGGTGTTTTGCAATCTGTCTTTGCACTCTGTAAGGAGGTAAACCCACATCACTTGGCAGGTACTTTCAGAACGAAATTCTGCTGTTTGTCTATTCAGACCAAATTATTCTGTTGAACTCACAAGGCAGGTGCATACATTCAGGTGCTTTAAATACTAAGCAGCATTGTTAGAACTTATCATTTCAGGAAGCTTAGCAGGTAAGGCAAGGACAGACACCAAATGTAAGGCACCAAAAGCTCCTCTCTCACTCAAGCTGCAGGTTTGAAATCTTGGAGCTGAGTCGGAAACCTGCAACACATTCAGCTTTGTCACTGATGGGATACCAGAAAAGGGGACAGTCTCTGTATGCTTAGATTTTGAGCCTGTCTCTCCTACTTATTCATATTATGCCCCATTTGGGAAGTGATCTCACTGGAAATTCTGAGCAAACAGCAGGACAGAAGTTCCAGACTCAGAAAGCTAAAGAATGTTCTTCTCCCCATTCCCCCGCCCCATCTTCTTTTAACTGAATTCAGTGCTTGTGAAAGGCATTAGGTGGTTAGCCCTGAAGATGGGAAGTCATTGTGTGTGCACAAGAAGAGACATTTTCAGTGTCCTGGCTTCAGGCTGGTGTAAGGTTCATGCTGAGGTGCAAGTTCAGCTTACCTTTTGGGGCATGAATAGGACTCTACTCAAAACTGACACAGAGTGAAAGCAGAGATTTCTGAAGCCTAAGGGTAAATATCCATGGAATTGTATAGACAGTTAATGCAGTCACTCATCACCTAAGCTTCTAAGTTTTTACAGCAAAAAAATAAAAGAAACCAGAGAAGCCATTTCCAGCTGAGCACTGAGTACTGCAGACAGCAGCTCTCTCAGTTTTGAGGATGGGAACCCAACCTGAGTGACCAATTACCTACTGTTTTCTGTTCTAAAGATTTTAACTCTGCTCTTTCCAAGCACACAGCTCAAAATGATTCATCTCAATCCCTGATAACGGGAACAGAATCACTGTGCAGTTGTGTCAAGGTCAAGGGTGGCCAGAGAAGACATAGTGGCAGAACTAAAGGAAGAAAAGCTCTGAAGGAGAGCAGGGAATGCAGACAAGTGGAACACCCAAAGAGGGCAGGGCCAATTAGATTAAATTAACTTCCAATTAATGTTCCAATACAAGAAAACAGAATGTGTTCCAAGCTTGCTGAAATTGATGTCAATCTGTCAAAGAAAGCATTTGCACAGCATCAGCAGAGCCCACACAAGCCCTGTGGGTACCTGCTGGTCCGCATTTCAAAACACAGTTGAAGCTTCTTCACTTGGAGCTTGCTGTCTCCCTTGCCAGCAAAGAGCAGCTTTGCCCTTTCCCTGGCAAGAGCTGACTTCAGATCTGTTACCTCTGCTGTTGATTTCTGTTCTTCATGGAATACAGGTCTCTAAAGTTATGCCACCCACTTGCAGCAGACTGAGCTGTCTAAACAACAGCGAAGTTGAGTGAGAGTATCAGGAGGGAAGCTGTTGTGGTATATTTGTTCTCTCCACATGGAGCAAGGCTCATGCCATGCTTGAGTTTGTATCTAGATGTAGACACACAAACATCTTCAGAGTAAATTTACTCTACAGTGCTTGATTTCACTACACCCTACTTTCTCTGCTCTCACTGAGAGCATTTCCAATTTATCTACCTGCTCTGCCCCCTCTGCATGTCATTATAATGTTCTCTTGTGCCCTTGAGTGAGATCAACTCAGTTCCACCTCTTCTGGAACACTGTGGCTATGAAAAAGTAAACAGCAGCTACAAAGCTGCCAAAGAATTGGCTTTCTTTTTCTTCTCTGTGGTTTCCTCCTTGTCTGGATGTACCTGAGGTAGTTTATTCTGCCATCCAGGTCACAGTCATATTTGACAGCAACCCCTGGCTAATAGCTGTAGAAGTTCATGCCTGGCTCTTGTGTTCTCGTTTTGATTGAGTCAGGCAAAGAAGGCAATAAGCCAAATTGGCTACATTGGATGCAACAATGCTGACACATCCCTCAGAGCTTCTGAGCAGCTGGCCTGCTGTGGGTGCTCCCATCACCAGGCACACAGAGGTAATGCAAATCCTCTCTGTGTCCCACCAAGGCAGAAAGCACTCCGAAAATTGAACTTCACCCACTCCAATCAAAGTGCCACTCAGCTGCTGATTGAAATATCCTTCACTGGAATCAGAGTGAGTGCCTTTAATGGCTGCCCAAATGGCTGTCAAATTAAATAAGGAACAAAATGCAAATAAATTAGCTATCCCTCGCTCCTGATATGCTGTAAATATTTATGAGGCAGGGAGGGAGGGGGAAGAAAAAGAGAGAAAGAAAGAAAGAAAAAGATGCTGTAATTTCAACTGATACCACAAGCCTTATTTTGCACAAACAGTTAAAACAGTTATAGATGCAATACTGTACTTTGCCATTTTTTTCCATTTCACATCACCATAATCACCTAATAAATATTTAAATGGACCCATTTGCTGCAACTATAAAAGAACCGTGTAAACTTGTTGTCATCTAGACACATAAGCCGCAGTGGAGTCAATGAATTTCAGCAGTCACTTAATATTGCAAGCCACAAGCTACCTTAAACCTGCCAGCAACTGTCTGCCAGGAAGCTACCGTAGCACCACGGCTACCTTCTCCAACCCAGGACACGAGATTCATTATGAATGCGAGCATTGCTGCTCTAATTAGGCCTGGGAGAGGTTTAACAACCATGCTACAGTCTTGCTGCTGACAAATATAAAAATAAAGCCTTGTTCAAATTAGCAATGTGAAGTGAGAAGGCCCTAGAAGCAGCAAACTGTCTGACCAGGAGTGAAACAGTTCTAATCTATAGCGAGGTTATTTTGCTTCATAAACTGCTAGTATGTTACCTGCAGGAGGTCTCCCTGTAAAATGAATTATAGTAAGCTATATGTGATAATTAACCGTGCATTAGCAAATATCTTGAAACAGGGGGGCTCTGTTTTCTCTGTATTTTGACTAATAAAAGCATGAATTTGTTCAACAAATGATCATTTAGGTTGTGGAATGCTAAGCATATTGGAAGAACACAGTAAGCAATAGAATATTGTAGGTGGACTAACAGTTTCCTTACAAAAACAGGCTGTTTAATAGGCTGGCTCCATACTACGTTATTCACAGGACTAAAAACCACAGTGTTGGGAAGACAAATACAATATACATTTAAAATAATATAAACCTTGTGCTCCCTATTTACTTTTAAAATGCCATGGATGTGACAATAATAAAAAAGAAAGAAAGAAAAAAAAAGAAGGGGGAAAAAAAAATCCATAAGCAAAGGTTTATTTCAGAAAGACAAAATCCCAAATGAACCTTTCCAGAATGTAAACAGACAGTGAGGCAATTGGTATAGACATCTTCTCCAGGGTTGGGGGAAGGGGAACAAACTGTAGCCGGGTTTAAAATAGACTACATCAGAAGGCACAAACAAGCCCTAAACAAACAAAACAAAACCCCAACCCATAAAATAATAATTCATATTAATTTATTTTGCATGCTGCTTATCACAATAAAAATAAAGTGGTGCTGGAGTTTATTTTAGCTCCGTTTCCATCTTATGAAAACACTGAACCATAAAGGCTTTCTGGAAGTGTGAGGGCAGCAGCCATATTCCTGGCTGTGAATCAGGGGTCAGAGCCACTTGAGCACACCCAGGCTGACAATCTGTACCTCTTTATTCATCCTAGATGAGCTGCAGCTCCAGCTTCCAAACATCACAAGCTGCAGCTCCTTTAACTACAAGTAATCTATCAGCTTTAAGCGGGCTCTGTGGAGTAATGACTAATTAAAGGATTGGCTTTATCATCAAAAGAGTCACGGCACTGGTGGTACTGGAGTGAACCAGGAGTGAAAAGAGACATTAATCACAGAATCACAGAATCAATAGAATCATAGAATCACAGAATCAATAGAATCATACAATCACAGAATCACCAGACTCACAGAATCACCAGAACCCACAGAATCCACAGAATGGTTTGGGTTGGATGTGACCTCCAAAGGCCATCCAGTCCAACCCCCCGGCAGAGAGCAGGGACATCCTCCACATAGAATGAACAATGATGGTTCAGTTTGTAAATATCAGCATTCAGAAGTCTCTCAAAACTTCTGAAGTCTTTGAAAGGTCAGAAGTGTTCTCTGACTAAACTGAAGATAAAGACCAGAATCTACCTCCCAGTTGTATCTCTCCATTTCCCTGCACCCAGCACAGTCCTCATCTGCCCCGTACCAAACAGCACCCTGAAGCACCAGACCTGCTCGGTTCGTTTGGCTTGAGGTTGGGGGGGTCATCAGCAAGACACCTCCTGATCTCCATGGCAGAGAGTTATATGTGAGGTGCCAGAATTATACAGAGGCAGCAGACATTCAGTCCTAGAATCAGACAGGACACAGAGAGAGCTGCTACCTGGAGAAAACAGAGGAGAATGAGCAAGAATGCTCATCCTCAGCTCCTCGCAGCCTTCCTTTTGAACATAGTTTGGTTCAACCAAGGGATATTGGCTTGATATTGACTTTCTAAGATCTACAGAAATAGTGTTTCTTGGCAGCTAGTAGATGCATCTCTGCCATATACATGAAAGATTTCCTTTTCTTATAGTCCAGTCATCGCTGCGATCAAGTTACCAAAGATGGGGTCAACACCACACTCTTTAGAGAGCACACAGAAAGAAACCAGGCATGCTTCATGCACAAAATGCTATCTGCAATGGAAAAAGCTAGGAGAAATGAATGATAAACACATTTCTTGAAGGATGTTTTTGTCCTTCTAAAAGCTACAGGTAAGTTGGTTTTTTTTTACCTTACACTACAGAAAGATAAGGAATTACAAAACACCCTCTGGCATCCCTCCAAGAGAGTTAAGTTGCATCTCAAACCCATAATCAGCTGGGAAAAAAAAGGAGGATGAGTTTGAGACTGCTTTTCCCTGTATCTCCATCATAAACATGTTTGATTTATACCCAAGAGCAATTTCAGTGTATAACTTATCAACTTCTTTTTTTAGGATTCTCCCTCTGAGCAAACTGATTGTTCTCTGCAAGCAAGGCAGCCTCACAGTTTGAGAGTGGCCACCTGTGTCCCTGCTAAAGTTTAAAGATCCAGCAACGCTGTTAAAATTCAATTTTCAAACCCCAAACCGACCCCCTAGAAGTTGTTTTTGTCGTTGCCTCAGTGTTCTAAGGTAGAGGAGAACTTAGAAAGCAGTGTGCTGGATTCCCCAGCCTCTCAGACAGAGGGTAAGATTGCCCTCTTTTGGAATTTTTCAGTGTGACAGCTGAAGAACTGGGGGCAAAGCATCCCTAAGCCCTGCCCGAGCTACTCAGCTCACCAGGGATGATTTGTGCTCCGTGCTGTTGTGTTTCAGTGTTTTTTAGGTATGTGGCTTCACATTCCTTACGAAAGCAGCAGGCATGAAAGAATTCAGCTGCTCTTGCCAGCAACCACATAGGCACAAAATCTGAAGTCAGATAAAGGTAAACATGTGGAACCTCCCAGGGAATGCTGGAGTAAAGATAGAACATAAGACTGAGTTCTTCCTTCTCTGCCCTGCACAGAGACTTCAGAGGCAGCAATCTACAGCACACCATAAAGTAGCATTCTCTGATTAAATTCGCAGAATGCTCAGGATCTGAAATAAGAAATGAAGCAACCAAAGTTCTGAAGACACTCAGGACAGTCCTTCTGATTCCTGATTTAATTTCATGCTAAAACCACCCTCAGCATTCTAAGCTGATGGTTGGACTTGGTGTTTTATTTGTCATCTTTAACACCTAAATGATGATTTTTGACCAAGTGACCCAATCCTTCACAGAGATGTTCATGACCGAAGGCAGAAGTCACAGTAACCAGGAGCCTGGATGGAAATCTATGTTGTCATCAGTAACATTTCACCCCCAGCCCCACCCACCCATGGTTAATATTGTGATAATCTCTTAGATACCAAACTTTAAAGAGTGTGATGAAAGTGATCCTTATCACTTTCCATAGGCTTTAACTGTGCTGCACAGTAGATTATCACAGCACTGAAGATAAGGTATGGTGAGCTTTTATGTTGTTGCCAAAGAGCTGAAGCCCCAGCTTTGCAGGACAGAACTCAGAGTAAACCCTCCCATTACCTGGAAAGAACCAAGTGTAACACAATGAACCAGTGTCACTTCCCACCCTCATGGCACAAGCTGTTTGATGTCCTGTGTCTTTCTGTTGAGGAGCAAGGAGAATTTGAGTAAGGTCCTTGCTTCTTTCAAAAGACCTGGAGCTGTGATTCCAAGTGCAGCCAGTGTGTCACACAATCCAACAGAGAATATAAAGTACCACTGGAGCCTGTTGCTTAGAGTTTTCCTTCCAGTGCCATGAAGTTAATCGTGAGGAAGGAAAGCACACTCTGATCATCCTAATTAGCTGACTAAATATGACTTCTAAAGAGATAGCTTAATGTCTCCTCAAGGATGCTGAAATGCCATTTTCTGAAGAGCAACTCTTGGTTTCCTTTCCTGACACATGAATTGGATCAAAAGGCTGCCACAAAATGATCTGTAGCTAACTTGATCTCTATATATGGAAGAGGAATACCACAGCAAAGCAGGGATTCTATACTTAACAGCCACCTTGTGTTTTATAGTCACTGAAAACCACTGGATGAGGACAGGAGCAGGAGCAAAATGCACTCCTGCTTTCAGAAAGTTTAAATATGAATCTCTCTTTTCTGTACTTTGATTCTGTGCTGCTCAAAGTCTCATTCAAGGCCAGGCTGGATGAAATCCTGAGCAGTTGAGTCTCGTTAAGAGGTGTCCCTGCCCATGGTGGGGAGGTTGGAGCAGATGATCTCTGAGGTCCCTCCCAACCTGAGCCATTCCATGATTTTACCTCTTTAACATTAATGAAAGGCACTAAGAAGCACTGACAACTGACACATAGCCTTGCTCATGATTTTAAAAAAGCTTATAAAGGGGGCTGCAGGATTGCTGGAGAGGGACTTTGTACAAAGGCACGGAGTGACAGGACAAGGGGCAGTGTCTTCAGACTGGAAGAAGCTGGGCTGAGATTAGACATTAGGAGGAAATTCTTCCCCATGAGGTTGGTGGGACACTGGAACAGGTTGCCCGTTGAAGCTGTGGAGGCTCCAAGCCTGGAAGTGTTCAAAGCAAGGTTGGATGGGGCCTTGAGCAACATAGTCCCTGCTCATGGCAGGGAGGTTGGAACTAGATGATCTTTAAGGTCCCTTCCAATCCAAATCATTCTGCAATGCTATGATTCTGTTCTTGACTGAGAACCTTTTGAAAGTATTTGCAGATTCCTTGTGAGTGTAGGAGAGAATGCTTATTATGTGCTTCTGTAATCACATATTTCATCCCAAATCAGACTCTGTTGAGTAAATCCCCAAACAGTTTATGATTTCTCTAGAGCAATCCCCACACTCCCCAATTGTTCTTCAGGCAACTAAAAGGCCATGCACCATGGAAAAAGCTGTAGGCTGCAGAATGTTCTCATCTGACTTACTGGTGAGTTTCCACTGTGCTGTTTCTAAAGCTGAAGACAAGAAGCTACACTTCTGGGCTTAGAAATACATCCAAGTGCTGCAGACTGGTTGCATGAGTTAAAATAAAAGGGTCCAAAGCTGTTTCTTTAATACAAAGCGTTCTTTAAAACAATCTGCTCTGCTCTTTCCTTTGTTTTCATGGGAGATCTGAATTTCCCCCTGAATTATATAATTTCTGCTGATTACAATGAATTTTAAACAAAAAATAATTAATAGGCAGTTCCATCAATTACAAGCAAAGTTTCAAACACTCAGAAGAGTTTCTTCAAGGTGAAGGTTTGCTGCACAGAGCATTAGGGCTGGAGGTAAACTCATAGCATCTCCAGAAGTAATTTCCTTCCCTAACAGCATTGAAACAGCATTGACAGACATGGGAAAGAGCAAAGAAAGAAGGAAAGACTTGGTCTGAAGCCTGGACACAGCTCAGTTAGTCCATTCAGTTGTGAATTGAACCCAGTCTGACCGTTACTGATGTTGTCTTTGTTGGTAAATACTGAGTCCAGAAGAAGACTTTCTGCAGGTGAGGTTGGCCATGTTGAGAGGCATCTCCTCTGTTATGGGGAAATTCATTTTCATTAAAACAGAAATCATGGAATAGAATCATAGAATTGTCAGGATTGGAAGGGACCTCAAGGATCATCCAGTTCCAACCCCCCTGCCATGGGCAGAGACACCTCACACTACATCAGGTTGCTCAGAACCACATTCACCCTGGCCTTAACTTCCAGGGATGAGGCTTCTACCAGCTCCCTGGGCAACCTGTTCCTGTATATCCTTTCTTAGGTAGCTTATTCTAAAGCCACAAGGGTAGCTGGAGGTTGTGGATTTAACAGTAACAATACTGTAACTAATTTGATTTTAGGGGGAAATATTCCTAGTCAGTTCTAATGCCTGGGAGATTCCCCTATCACCATTCAGTTTGGCTGAGTAAGGAGTCTGCAGCTTATTCTAAAATGCAGAAGGTAGTTGTAAAAACCTGGATTTATAGCAGCTGATAACATCAGCCACTGCCTCTACACGAGGGAAGCTCTATGAGCAGTAAAGGCAAGAATTGCAAGAGAGGCTCTGTTGAGACTGGCAGTGAAGTTTTAACCCCAGATTCAGTTTAATTGGAGATGCCATCCCCCTGAAAACAAAGGACATGGGTATTAATTCCTCAGTGGCTTACTGGCTACCCTGCTGTCACAGCACATCTTGAGTTCAGCACCAAGTTCTAGCTGTTAGTTGGAAACTTTTCCTTATCGTGAGCTGAAAACTGCTAAGCTGTCTTTAAAAATAAGAAGCCAGCACCACTTCCATCGAGTATGTGGAGAGAGTACAGACAAGAATGTCAGGCTCCTTCCAAGACAGGCAATTAAACTGTGACATGCATGTGCAGGCCAAGTTTGTTCCATCAGAAGGAGCAGTCTCCATCAGACTATTTAAGTCACATGAATCACTATTTATCTAGAGCCTCTGACAAGATACAGGCAAATCAAGCTCTCCCAGAGCAGATACACTCATGCTAAGTTATTCCACTTCAGAAAGGGATCATCATCAGTTTATGAAGCATGTAAAGACATCGAGCTCGGTGCAGTGCTGCAGCTCCCCATAAACGTGCTGAAAAGCAGAAGTGCCATTGCTGTAACAGGCACATGGGTCTGAATTCATTGCTAATGAGGAGTGCTTGGAAAGCTCACTGAGAACTCCTTGCAGGTTAATACCACGTTGCAGAAAAGCCAAATGCTCCTTTTTCATGTCATTTGTCAGGGCAGGCTGCCAGTTTGGCAGCACAATGCAGAGCTCTTTACTCCTCCATGGGCTGGAGTTGATTTGTCCTATCAAGTTTTGGGTAGTGCCAAAATGTACCTATTCTTTAGTTATCAGAAAAAAAAACAACTCCCCACATTTTGGTTAAAAATCAAGGGAAACAGCAACTTTTCAGAAACACCCATTTGTCTCAGACTGGCTCAAAGCTCTAGGAATACTTCATCCTGGTTTCCAGCTTTCAGTACTAGGCTTGCTCCTGGGTAGCTGCAGGTAACTTGTTGCTATTCACAGCCTCCCATCAACAGACTCCTGAAGAAAACACTACAGATGTAAGCAGTTCCACAGATACAAATTAGAAACAGCCAATCTTAAACAGCATGAATATTTGGTTTTAAGTGTGCTCCCCTAAAAGGCATTGACCACACAATCACACTGGCAGTATATACTTGGATTAAAACATCAACATAGACTTGGAAGGCAAAACAAAAGTGTTTTTGTGGGTTTTTTTTTCCCCCTATAAATATTTGAAATGCCATTCTTCATATAAAATATTCCACATCTTTAGAGAGCTGGGAAAGAAATAATCTGCTTATGCATCACATTAAAAGAAAATGCAGTTCTCATTCTTCAGAGCTGAAAAGTCCTGTCCAGAAATGCAAACAGTCATCTGCTCATCAGGTAAGTTATGAGGGAAATGCTTACCTAGAGTGGCTCCACTTTGCTTTCCCCCTCACCAGATGACTCTGTTTTCCACTTCTGCTCTTCAAGCCTCAGCTGAAACAAATGGTCTCTGACAGAGATGCATTTCCTCAGAGCTGCTTTGTCTGTCTGCAGTTCCTTGGATGAAGACTGCTCCAACAATTCCTCTCTCTGCCGGAGTTCTGCTGCTCCTCTAACACAGGCAGAGCCTCTGCTCTGTCATCTCCCACTTACCGAGCTTCTGCAGAAAGAAACAATAGATGAGAAACTGACAACTGATAGTATCCAACTACTGAAGGAAGAGCAACCTGAGACCACAAAGTAACACATTAGACTGTAAGGGTACACTCTGGTATGTCATCTGTCCTCCAGTGGCATTTTGAACCTCCAGAAAAACTATAAAATACTGCTGAGAAGCTTGGGAGGGCAGAGCAGCCCTGCAAAGGGAGGTTTAAACCATCAGGATCACGAACAGCATGGCACTCAAAAGGCAGATGTTCATTTAAAATTGTATTATTTCTTAATTAAATGAAAATTTCTGCACTTCTCCTTACCAGGAGAACATCAAAGTCTGAAATAGTCCTGGCAGATGCTATGCTCCACTACAGAAAGTCAAATTACATTGAGGTTAGCTCCATGCTGCTGACAACTGTGTTGGGTGATGATCAGAAGCAGTGTAACTGTTTAAATAATAAATCACAGAATGTTAGAGGTTGAAAGGGACCTCCAGATGTCATTGAGTCCAACCCCTCTGCCACAGCAGGATCCCCCAGGGCAGGTCACACAGGAACACATCCAGGTGGGTTTGGAAAGTCTCCAGAGAAGGAGACTCCACAATCTCTCTGGGCAGCCTCCCCCAGGGCTCTGCACCCTCACAGTGACAAAGTTGTCCCTTCTGTTCTTGTGGCACCTCTTCTGCTCCAGCTTGCCCCCAGTGCCTCTTGTGCTGTCCTTGGACATCCCTGAGCAGAGCCTGGCTCCAGCCCTGCACATCTTTATCCCCAGCAATGAGGGGAGCCCTCAGGCTCCTCTGCTCCCAGCTCCCTCAGCCTGTGCTCGCAGGGAGATGTTCCACTGCCTGCAGCAGCTTTGTGGCTCTGTGCTGGCCTCTTTCAAGCAATTCCCTGAGGTCTTTCTTGAGCTGAGGGGCCCAGAACTGGACACAATATTCCAGATATGGCATCAGCAGGATACAGTTGAGGGGCAGTAGCTACTACCTACTCACCACAGCCCTTCTAATCCACCCCAGGATGCCATTGGCCTTCTTGGCCACAGGGACACATTGGTGGCTCATGGGCATCCTTCCATCCACCAGGATTCCCAAGTCTTTTTTCCCCAGAGGTGTTCTAGAAGAGATCAGCCCCCAACCTATAGTGGTACACCAGAGAACATAACAGGAGATTCTGCTGTAGGGCCATCTTTTTAATAGTTTCCTAAACTTATTCTAGAGTATGAGAGAAATTAATGACAACTTCTGTGGTGAAACAAGTGGTAGGATGAATAGTAATATGAATCTCCAAGGCAAGCTCTCCATTAGAAAGGGAAGTCTCCAAAAGATTGAGTTAAATACATCAATAAGAGTTCCCACAAGCCCCCTAGCTTATAAAGTGGTGAGCTTCACCCTGTGTACAGGAGTGCACAGAACTTGTATCAGATGGCTGAGCTTGGGGATGGAGAGTTCAGAGAAGAATTTTAATCTCCTTTAGAAAATGATCAATGCCCCAACATCTGTTAATAACCCCCAAGCCTGCTGGCAGAGGCAGCTCAGTTACTGCTGGTTTAGAGTTCAGCAAAAGTCCTTTTTGCAGGCAGGACTAAACATTTTTAACACTTACTTTACAGCCTCCTCTGGGATGGTGCACGCTGCTGCCAACTCAGCACCACTTCCTGACACTTGGAGTGAAAAAAGAAAGATGTTAAACACAGTGGCAGAAGAAAAGCTTAAAGTGCCTTGATTCATTTTCCCAAATTGGGATCTGATTGCAACACTTGAGATAACTCAGCTTTTATGAGGGCATTACCCTTGGAGCTGGGATTTCTGCCCCCCACTCGCCTTGCAGAACACACAGCATCAGAACACTGGCATTCGAAGCACTTATGCTGCAGGGAAGAAGTAATCTCTTGTAGAGAGAAAGCACATAAGGATCTCAACCCCACAATGCCATTAAATTCTTAAGAAAAGATTCCTACCCAAGAGTCCCCAAATATAGTGCTGAAATCCCAGAAGCCCCTAAGGACACAAAGCAAAGATACTACAGAGCCAGAGCAGAGGCAGTCATTACCGTGACCTCATTCACATGGCAGTGCTGGAGTGCAAGGAGAGACAAAGCAATCTCAGTCACAGGGCTTTAAGCATGACCTTCTATGGACAAGCCCACCAGTGAGGGGCTACTCTCACCTCCTGGAGAGGCAGTGAGATGGAGGCAAAGGGAGGAGAAAGGAACCTGATGGAAATGTCACTGAAGCCCATTCCCTAAACAAAAGATCTTCTAGAAGCTGTTTTGCTGTAAATCCTCTTTTCTTCCACTTCATGCAGACACCTGGTAGGAGACAAACCAATTCAGGACTTATGTAAAGAAAACCCTCCCACAGCTGAGCTATTTACAACCATTAGTAGAGCAGATCTTGATGTGCCAGGGATGCAGCACATGTAACTGGAAGAAGCAGTGGAACACAATGTGTCTTGTGTCTCAGATGGACAGCAAAAAGCAAGGAGGAGACAGAAGCAGTTACTACTTGGAAACCCTTTTGGAACAGAGAATAAATCAAGGGTTTGAGAGACACACTAGATTATGCTCAAGGCCCCGAGTAAATATCTTGGTCACTTGAGAGCTCACAGGAACTGCAGTAGAACATGCAATAAATGTACCATGACAGCTCCAGTTGAAGCATTTTCCAGCCACACACTCTTCTGTCAGGAAATTCTCAAGCCACGTGGATGGCATCATATGGAGGGAAGGTCCATCAGTGTTTTCAGACATAAAGTATTTAGTTAGAAGTTCACAAGATACTTGAGACTTTCAGCCAAAGGAGCTGAAAATGTTATTTTAAGGTTCATTTTAGCAACAGACCACAGATACCACTTGTCAAGGTCACCTCTAACCTGCCAGGAGTGATTCCAACATGGTCAGATTAGGCTTCAGGTGCATCTGAAATGCTGGCTTGAGATAAAGGCAATGGGAGGAAAGAATGCGCATCCAAGCTTTGGTTAAACCACCTCCAATCCATGTCACTAGGAGGTGACTGAGAGATGTGACCACCACTTGTTGAGAGACTCCAAGGGACAGCCATGGCAGGATTTCCTCTGACTACAGGCAATCCTCAGAAGCAAAGCACTGATGCTATTTTTACAGCAGCTGCTGTTTATACCTCTCCCCTTCAGCTCTCCACTTCCATGTTTCAGCTCACACTGCAGCAGGGACCCTCTGCTGACAGCAGAAAATTCTTGAGTCAGTGTTTTCCTTCCCAATCTTTCAGCTGACCTAAGCAGCTCCTAACACTTTGCAGGCGAAGGTGACTCAGCAGGGCAGGCAGATAACAGGGCTTGCATTCCTTCCTACAGTCCCAGTCTCACACAAACAGCCTTTCACTCCTTTCAAGCTCAAGCCTCCGCAGACCTCTAGCACCTCCCTGCTTCTCTGAAGTCCCAACAATTCAGCTTTAGTAAGGGCCAGACAAGAATGAGTCAGACTTTGACATCCAAAGCAAGCAATCACCTCCTGCTATGTCTGTCATAGAGGGAGACTCTGGCAGAAACTTCATTTCAGGCTCTGTTGCTTTTGTCATCCAACTCTATTCCTAACCAGAGATGAGTTTTGCATTTTCAGAACCCTTTTGGAAGCATATCAGCTGCAGCAGGCACTTCAGAGCTGTTCTACTGTGCCCCAAATCGGATTCCTTTTCTGTGTCCGTCCCCAACCAGACTCTTTTGCTGTCTGCATTAACCCTGAAGGCACAGTTTCTCAGGGCTCATTCCAAACTTAACCTGCTCAAAATATTTAGCATATTTAGAGAGACCCTGAACCTACTGAGAGCACACCAAAGTGATCATTCTCCACATCCTGAGCTGTACACATCCAGATGAAGGCAGGAGGTTCTGGCAGAGCTGTGTAGGTCTCAGATACTCTGAATCTGTTAGACACCAGCAGAAATTCTGAGAGAGATTCAAAGGGGAATTAGTGAAATGCACCTGCAAGGCAGCACATTGATATCACCAGCTCCAGCTGTAAATCTGTGCAAAGAGGAATGTCATGCACTGAGCACCACCAGCAGCAGCACCTTATTCAGGGCTGTATTACCAACATTCTGAAATCCCAAACCAATCCAACTCAGATATGTTCCCTGCCAATAGCAGCCCTCCTGGCTTTTGTTTGAAATACTTCATCTTTCCATTTCATGAGCAGCTCCACTCTCTGTCAGAGATGGGGACATCAAGTCACAAGAAAGGCTAAGGAAAAGTACTCCACAGCTTCAGGCAGGAATCAAACTGAAATATTCCAAGTTCCCATCCAGTTTCTTACTAACCAGCCTGGCCTGACAGCCAACAGTGCTCCACATCCCCACATCAGTTACAGCTTCATCTTCAGCAGACAAGCTCGAGCCTCCCACAGCCCCTAGCCCTGTGTACCTTCTGCACTCTTAACTGCCTCTGAGCTGTTAACTCTGCTGGAGCATCTGATCAGTGCTAGCTGTTTTTGGCTGCTATTCACAGCTCCAATTGAGCAGACTCTGGCGAGTACACCTGGCAACCCTGGCTCAGAACAAGGCTGACACAGACACACAACACAAACAGGAAGGAATGGAGAGAGAGTCTGGGTGTTGTTGATACAAGATTGTATTTTTACTAGGCTAATAAATACAGTGTCTGCTCATTCCTGTAGGTGTGTGGAAATCTTATTCCACAATGTCACATTCCTGAAGAGCACAGCTGGCATCATCCAGGTAAGGAACTTTAAATGCAACAGGCACTACCCTGGCATTCCATAAACTGAACTGCAGAAGACTGAAGAAATAACTAGGGGAAAGATAATCCCATGGCAAAGCTGCCACCTTCACTTCTGCTGCTGGTTTAGTCACCATCACTCCTATCAAACCAGCCTGGTTGCTTTGTTCCTGTGGGTTCTTAGGGGTTAGCATTACTACAAGTCCAAAAAAAAAATCACATTTCCTGTGCTGACTTCTGATCATTCACCACCCAGCCAGGAACATCAGACCCAGTAAGTGTCCCTTCCTTGCCCAAAATTAATGAGCCAAAAAAAAAAGTTCCAGAGCTTAGAACCTGCTCTGTCTCAGCTGTATTCAATGCCACAGTCACACTGGAGGATGAGGAAAGAGGGGGGGTAGGGGGGGAAGGAGTGGAAGAAGACAGCAGAGATTAGTAATAATTGCAGGGTGATTTCTTTTCTTCATTCTTAAGCATAAGCAACTGCTGTAATCATATGGAACTCCTGGTGGCCAAAGTGAAATAGGTTGATTTAGGGTTTACCAAGCAAACCCAACATTGGGAGAGAACAACAAAGAGCTCTTCCTGCTCAGCACTTCATATACATACAGAAAAAAAAAAAAGAGTCAGGAAAAGGAACTGGCTCTTAAAAACTCTGCAGGTTTGCACTTCCCAGGTCAAAGGCTCAGACCATGTTCTCAGCCAGAACAGCTCAGGATTCCGTCAAGGGCTGAAACTCCACATTTGCAAAAGCCATACAATAATTCTGACCTTTCTAATGCTTTGCTTAGGAAGAACTCAGACCTGAGACATTTCAGAATGCCAGTTTGGTACTCACTTCCCACATGTACTGCCTTGCTGTCCCCACTCTGCCTTCTTTACAAACACATCTCCAGCCAGATAAAAGCTGCTTTGTCATTTTATATCTATGGAGGTTTCTGCACGTGATGGAAAATCTTGCAGTGGTAGCCGCAGAACCAGCTCTGGAGCCAGGCAAATTTTGCACTCACCCAGACCAAATTTGAGCCAAATTTAGAAGCAGTGCCATCTGACATACTCTTGAGGAGTGAGAGGCTGGCTGCAGGCCCAGATCTGACAAGGATCTTTTGCACATTTTTATCTTTATCCTCTGTGAATAGTCCCACTGATCCCTTCTGTCACCCTGAAGTACTAAAACATCAGCAGGCTGGCCTTTAAGATTTAAAACATGTGATCTTGAAAGCAAAGAACTTCTTCTTTTATTATTATTTTTTTAAGATATTTTTTAATTTGCTTTCTGTTTACTGAGCCTTAAGGAAACATCTGCACCATGTTTTCTAGTCTTTTTCTGTGCAATGACAGCAAATGGTTTGGTTGTTTTTGGTTCCCCACCCCAAATGAATCTGGAGGTTCTCATGCAGACCTCTGACTTTCAGAAATGGGCTTTTAGGTAGATCTCATACACTGTAAGACTCTTGGTAGGACTAGAGAGACTTGGCAACGTGGGCCAAGCACAGCACTGAGTCACTGAAGCACTTGTTTAAAGCTTGCAGAATCCATGCTTTGGATCATGGAAACAGAGAAGAATGGCTTAGGCTGGAAGGGACCATAGAGACCATCAGAATTTCTTTGAGGCAAGAGACATTAATTGCACTGTGCCCAAGTGAAGCCCATTGAGTTCTAAATGTGTAGAACTTCACCCTTCTGCTGATGGCTTTAAGTATGAGCTCCAGCCTTCTCATTGCACCAGTTTCACAGAATCATAGAACCTTTTATATTGGAAAAGACCTTTAAGATCATCAAGTCCAACCATCAACCCAGCGCTGCCAAAGCCACTACTAAACCATGTCCCTAAGCACCACATTTACACATCTTTTAACACCTCCAGGGATGGTAATTCCACCACTTTCTCAGGCAGCCTGTTCCAATGCTTGAAAAATCTTCCAGGTGAAGACATTTTTCCTAATATCCAATCTAAATATCCCCTGGCATCGTTTGAGGCCATTTCCTCTTGTCCTGCCACTTCTTACCTGGGGGAAAAGACTGACTCACACCTCATGCAGCTGGTCCAGTGAAAGTACCAATGAATTATAGATAATTACAGGCCAATGAGGGATGCTTTTGTGGAAATCATGAGGGGGAGGTGAACAAGCAGATGGCAAAGAGTCTGATGTACCTTCAGGGCAGGTGTCCTTTGGAGCAAGCCAGCATACTCATGGCAGCAGAAAACAAGAGCTGAAAAAATACTATGGAATTGCTCCAGATAAGCACCAGAAAATGAAATGTTATGTAAAGAGATCACCAAAATTAGTGTGTAGCTGGAAACAACAGAGACACAAGCATTCAAAGGGTATTATTGATGACTTTTAATTAAAAACTGAAGCAGCTCAGGGGCTGGCCTAAAGTGCTGGCAGTGAAATGGAGCCAGATCCAAGAATGTTTGTTGGACATACAGCAGCCACAGCAGAGATCAGACAACAATTCCACGAGGTTCCACAGCCTCTTGCTGGTTTAGTGCAGCAGACAGAGGTGAGCTTTACACATGGAGAAATATAGCAGAAAATGTGGGGTTTTTTTCCCTCTGTGAAACAAAATAATAGTTATGAGAGAGGAGCTGAACAGAGATCTCAAGCCTGAAGGGGCCACTCTACCTGCAGGAGTGTTCTTCCGTGTCAGTTTTGTGCCAGTCCACATTGTTGCTTCTATGGTGCAATGGAAATCTTTTGATGGCAGTTCAACTAATGAGGTCAAATGGATATATCTTCTCTCTATACATTTACAGCAATTTGTCTCTGACCACACTTGTCTGTATCTATACATTCACTGACACCAATGGAAGGATGCTGCTTGATTATCAGAGGGCTAAACTCTGTTGCTGCCTTGGTGGGTGCGCATTTGAACAGCAAATGTTGCATGCAGTTTGGGTTTCACATATTAAAATTCCTGTCTTGGCTATTAAAATCCATTTTCATAAACAAGCAAGTGGACAAAGGGAAATGAAAGCAGCTTTGCTGAACCTGCAAGGCACAGATAAAGAGTGAAGCAGGACTCAGCCCCAAAAATGCCTGTTTCTACGAGCAGGGCTAGCAGATAAAGGTAATGAACTGTCAAAAGCACTCTGTGGCATTATCTGTGTCTTTTAAGACTGTATAAGATGTATTTTCCCTTACAAAAGACTATCTTTAGCCAACCTCCTTCTAAGCTTAATTATTTACAGGTTCTAATCACAGATTTCCCCCTCCTGATCCTTCCTTAAACACATCCTTCTTTAAGAAACACTACATTGGATTATTGAAGCCATCACAGATGTCCTAAGAATTGTCTGGGAAAGGCTCTTACTGTGTTAGGCAAGCGGCACAGGACCTAAAACTGTAAGAATGGGACCCAGAATGTTTTTGGCTTCACCAGGTCACTTGTGAAGGGAAAACCTCAAGCCTGTTTTGAAAGGCAAGCCCTGGTCTGGCTCAGTGCAGTCTGCTCTCTGCAGGCAGAAGAGTCATAAATGGCTCCTGAGACAGCATATTTAGTTTAATTGCTACCTCACTCAGCAAACCCCTGATAAAATCCATAACAAGCAAAGCAACACTCCACAATCTCTTTTATGGTTGCAGTATATAGGGATTCCCATTTGTCTTGCTGGCATTATTTACACGAACCCTCCTCCTCCATACAGGTTAGGGCTGAATTCCCAAGCGTTTTGGCCAGCCCTGACTAAACAACACCCTGTGCTGTAGTCATTGCACTCAGACGGTTGGAAGAGGACCCCTGGTGTCGTTTCATGCCGAGGAATACTTTGCTGCTGCCACTGTGAGGGTGGCTGCTGATCCTTAGCTGCTCAGCACTCTGTCACATCCATATTTAAAAGCAGGGATGTAGGTACTTTTAATTAGGGCCTGGCTACTTGCCATAGGTAAGGATCATGCCAGAGAGGACAACTGTTGAATGCTACAGGGGAGAACAGAGCAGGAATTTTCTGAGGTTGGCATATCTAGGAGCACCAAGAGTTTGAAGCACAAGCAGCCAATGTTTCCTGAAGTAAAAATGGATTTGTTTTTCTTCTCTAATATGTATAACACAAATTGCTGAAGCAGGACTTTCCTACTTATCTTTAACTTTGAAGCAAGTATTTAATGCAGGGTAAGATGTTAAACTTGCCAGCAGAGTTAATACCTTTCTCAGCCAACATTCAGGCTGGGCAGAGAAATCAGCAGAAAATAAAGATTATGTTTCCCCCCCCCCCCTAGAATTCATAGAAGGCCAGGTTGGAAGGGACCTCAAGGATCATCCAGTTCAACCTTTCAGGGTAAGAATATACTTTAAATGCGATAGCCCAGCACCCTGTCAAGCTGGGCTATCTGTCCAATGTGTAAAAGATACTAAATCACTTTTATTTGGTTTTCTGCCTGAATTTAGAATCATAGAATTGTCAGGATTGGGAGGGACCTCAGGGATCATCTAGTTCCACCTCCCCTGCCATGAGCAAGGACATCTCCTACTAGATCAGATTTAGCTTAAGACTGTTCAATTCTTTTATAAAACTAAACTATTGTTGAGGAAAAGTGACATTTTTAATTTCAATCTCATCTCCTCATGAATTGGTTTAATATAGCTACCTATAAAGGCTGCAGAGCCTTTCCTCGGGTGCTGCTTTCATAGACTTGATGCCTTCTCTGTGTAAAAATACTAGCAGATAATGAAATGCTTATTTTTAATACCAAAATGTGGAGGATTCCTGCATGCCTGGCTAGACAGATCTCATTGCTATAACCACACTGCCCTCTGGAGCACAGCAACAAAGCACGGGGAGGGGAAAACTGCTGCTCCTCTTTGCATCCAGGAAAATGATCACTGGAGCAGGTAGAGCCCTGGTTAAGCTCTTTGCAAGGGAGGAGGAATAGACAGATGAACACATTTCATTCTCAGCAACCCCCTGCAGTGCTCCAGGCTTGGGGCAGAGTGGCTGGAAAGCTGCCCAACAGAGAAAGACCTGGGGGTGTTGGTCATCAGCAGATGAAGCTGAGGGCAGTGTGTGCCGAGGTGGCCAAGAAGGTCACCAGCATCCAGGCCTGCACCAGCAAGACCAGGGCAGTCATTGTCCCCTTGTGCTGGGCAGTGGTGAAGCCACACCTTGAGTGCTAGGTTCAGCCTGGGGGCCCTCACTACAAGAAAGACATTGAGAAAAGTGATGCAACTGGTAAAGGGTCTGGAGAACAGGTCTGCTGAATTCTGCTGTCATAGAATGATAGAATGGGCTGGGTTGGAAGGGACCTCCAAAGGTCACCCAGTCCAAATGCCCTGCAGTGAGCAGGGACAGCCTCCACTAGTTCAGGTTGGTCCAGAGGTGCAAAACCAATCTCAGATTGTCTTACTGGATCAAGATTTTGTGGCTCCTGTGTGACCTAAGCCCCAGAAATCCTGGGGCTCTCCTGGGAGAAAGTACCATTCCCCCTAGTCCTGTCTCTAGGCACCCTGATGAAAAGTCCCTCTGCAGCCTTCCTGTAGGATCTTTTCAGGTACTGGAAGGCAGCTCTAAGGTCCACCCAGAATCTTCTCTTCTCCAGGCTGAACCCCCCCAGTTGTTCTTATTGCTAAATAATTGTTTGGGGAATATATTCCCCACACAAGTGGAGACTTCTTTGTGTGCATATGACCTGCATAGTGAAAAAAATTAATTGTTATTGTTATTATTACTTATAATTATCATAATTATAATATTGTTTGTTAATTAGTTATAATAATTATTCTTTATTAATAATAATAATTGTTCTTGCTGTATTATTATTATCATCATCATTATTCTCACTGTTATCATGATGATAATGATGTCCTAACTTTTATTTTTTGGGGGGGGTGGGGTGGGTGGAAAGACAGCCTCAGCAAATAAATCCACAGTATCCTGGTGAATATTTTTCAAGAGGATCCCAAACCAGATCAGAGCACAAAGGTAGCTTTGCTCACAGCTTCTCCCACGATTAAATATCTGTACATAAATATCTGCCTGTGTCTCCCAAGACAAAATACACAGCTTCATATAATCTGCTGAAGAGAAAAGTCAATATTTTGTGACCACAAATGAAGTCAAAGCATAACATTGTGGTGAGGCTTAAGAGGAGTTAACAGACCAAAAAGTCTCATTATTTCCCAAATTATAGCAGCACGAGAAAAATGCTCCTTGCCTTGCAGGATACTTAGCTCTGTTTGATGAAATAGAAATCCCTGCTCCAAACAAAGCTCTGTTTCAAGCACAGCTCCAGAGGGTGGCTCAGCTCGGTGTGGTAGGTGGGCAGGCTGCAGCCCTAGTGCCACCAGCCCTGCCCTGCAGGTAGAGCAAACGCTTTTCTTTCCACACGTGCTGGCACAAGGGCCACACACCACCTCCTGCCCAAACGAAGGGGCCAGGCTTTCTCAGGCAAGGTCATGAAGGTAATGCTTTAGGTTCCTTTTGCTAATGGTATGGATTAAAACATTCAGCATAAAAATGCCTTTGGTGGCCTTGACCTGGCTGGTAGTGGATGCTGGGAGCCAAGTTCTGCCCTCAGTTACACCCTGTAGCTCCCCTGAAGCCCACGCTGGTGCCAAGTGTAACTGAGGGAGGAATTCAGCTGTTCAAATATGCCTACGGTTGCCAAGCCAACTGGCAGCAATTGCAAGGGAATAATAGAAGTGTTGAGGGCAAGAACTGAGGAGCCTTCGCTTGGCGGTCTGGAGACCTGTACAGTGCTTGTCTGCAGACTGTCTGCCCTCCTGAAGTCACTGCTATTAGTTTTTCCTACTTGCTCAAACGCACTGCACACAAAAAAATCCTTTCACTGGTGCTCCCTGATAAATGCCCACCATCTGGAGCTCCTGCTAGCTCTTGATGTATTGTACCAGCAGCCTTTGTTTTGTGCCAGAACCTAACCTTGGAGTTCCATGGGGTAGAGAGCAGAGCTGAATGCATTTTGAATGTGTGATTCAGTACTCATCAGGATGATATTTTAGAATCCTAGTGCTGAGCAGTCCATGGTTGCTTGGCTCTCTGCATCTGTTATTGTACTGGGGTCCATCAGAATGATTTAAAATGGCAAGGGATGGAGAGAGGGAGAATTCACTTTACTTCTGTGTTGGTTTTTCTATGGTGCTGAGCACCAGTGAGAAATAAAGTAACATAAAGACCAAATCACTCCTCAAGGCCTGGGGGGGGGGGGGGGGGGGGGGGGGGGGGGAGGGTGGCTGTGTACAAGCAACATTCCTAGGCAAAAAAGAAACCCAAACCAAAACCAACAAACAAAAGTCTCCTGTTATGCCCAGCACACATTCTAAGACAACTTAACAGGTTTTCTGTGACCACTGAATATGTCACCACTTCATCCTCCTTCTGCAGAGCTGCCTGAGGAGCAACGTGAAAATGAGCACTCCCACAGCACCACGGTAACAGAAGGAGCATCCACACCATCTGCAGACACAAAATGCTCTGCCCATAGCTATTACTCTCCTGACAGCCTGGATAGATTTCACCTTCAGGAGCCTCTGCATTCGTGATACAGGCGCAGGACAATGTGAGGCCGGAGGTGTAAAGCTCCTTGTAGGATGTAGTACAGAGGGGTAACTGCTGCAGTCTGTCTGGGGAGGGGAGTATCAGGGGTCCAGAGGAGAGTCAGGAAGAGCTGAAGAACATTTTGGAAGATGGGCAAGGACACAATCTATCAGTTTTGCACTCTAAGCATATCTCCTGACATGTTAACAGTGTGTGGCTGTGTCTTATTCATCATTTAATCATCATCCTAGAGAGGCTTAGGATTCTACAAAGACATTGTTAGGCTGCTATGGGTTTAGAGGCTGATTTAAAACATACTTTTCCAGCAATCAAAGCATCAACATGAAATATTTGAGTCCCACCAGGAAAGGGTCATTTCCCCTGGAATCAAACCAGCAGAGAATGGAAGCTCCTGTTCCAATCATGCTGGACACAAGCGAGCTGCTGGCTGGAGAGCAGACAGTGCTACACTCACACTGGTGAAACACAGCAGTGCTCAGCAGCTGCCATGAGAAAGCCACTGCTGCAAGCTCACTAACAACTGCACAGCAATCAGCTTCCTATGCAAAGCCTCCTCCCTGGCAAAGAGATCTCAGGAAAGGTTTTAAATGTGCAGACTGCTCACCAGAGTTCCCATGTGGCTGGAGAGAAGTTCCTTGCACCATGCATTACCCAGACAAACATCCTGGGATGTGGCTTTGGAGTCCACCATTTATTTAGACAATTAGCAGGGGGAAAAGCAAAACATTTCTGCCCCATGTGAGTCACCCTCTGCAGTTACTTACAGCGTTGGGGAGTCTACTGAGCTGCTGCTGGGCTCTTCCTAGAAAGGACACCTCGATGTGCTGCCTTCATGTGGAGCATCTGAAGTGAATGACAAGGACTGGGTGGAATCTTCAAGAGAAAAAGCAAATAATAAACCTCCCACCATAAAACCAGATTCTCTATAAATAGTCTCAACCAGGAAAACCTTTACCCCTGAGACAGTCCAAGGCTGCCTTTTCAGTAGCTCTTTCCCTTGCAACAAGGGCAAACTTTCCCATGCCACAAAGCATTCCCCTCCATCACCCTGAAATCATCTGAAGGAAATCCATCCTACCATCGTGGTGTGGCTGTCCCCTTTTCCTCCAGGCTCATACAGGGACATCCTTCCATATTTGCTTGGTAGGACTTGCTGAGCTTAGCACCAGTAATTATGATCTTTCTGGCTGCTTTTTGTACCTTAGACCAGCAATTTCATTTTTGTAGTTAAGTCCTTGCTTAACTGTCCTCTTAAGCTTAATCCATTCCTGCCAGTGTTCTTCTTTTGGATCAGCCTCCCCAGTTATCCTGGTGTTGCCTGGTTTGTAGAGCAGCATCCACGTTGTAGGAGAAAGATGCTGGTGTCTGCAGTGAGGATGCAGGAAAAGGTCCCATGGAGCACTGCAACAGTGCTGTTTATTCAGAAACTGAAGCTTTTATTTCTGTTTCCTTCATGCATGCAGTGGCCTTTCTTTTAATCTTACACAGAGCTCTGCCTCAGGCTCGCCCAGCAGACGATTTGAACTGTGTCTGATTTGTGAAGAGAGCTGTTTCCTACCTGCCCCAGCAGCCTCTCTCCTTGTCTCACACCTATCATTAAGGTCACAGAACAAAAGCTGTTCCAGATCCATCATTAGCAGCTCCCAGGATCGCTACATCAGTGACTTGCTTTCTTATTCTGTTGCTGTGGTTGCAACAATGGGGAATGGTTTGAGTTTAAAGCACTCCTCTTCTATTAGTGCACCTCTAGCCCGCTTAGGAGAAGCATAGAGTTTCTCCTCAGTGGGAAACAGTTCCTTTTGCCATTGCTGTGGGGTTCTGTGCATTGCAAAGGAAGTAAGTAGCTACCAGGCAGGTTTTCAGGTGGCTTCTCACTTTTTGGTAGCCTGAGGGGAGATGCATTATTTGCCAAGCCCGGAGACTTGTATGCCTGGCTTGAGTTATTGACTGTGTGGGTTTGCACTGCACAAGGAATTGCAATACTGAGGAGCTTGTTTGTAGCCTCCATTGTTGGTCATCCACCTTGGGCAGATGCTGGGAGATGTGAGCTGATACTGATCCTTGGAAGTGCAAAGCATGGTCTCAGAAGAGCCTGAGTGGTTGTTTGAATATGCATAAAGATGGGAGAGGGACCAGAAAAAGGGGGAGCCAACCAAGCTTGCAAGCTGCTGCTCCAGAAGATCATTTATAGCCACATAGCTTCTGCCTCCCATGATGATAAAAGGGAGAGGCAATGGCTGAAATCAGTGAGGATGACTTGCAGGCTGAATGCTAAAGCCTCAGCTTTGACTGCTGGGTAAGAAAAAGACCAAATGATGCCTCACACAGTAAGCACACTCCTATTTTTACAGAGCCTGCCACTTTGGGAGTGATTCTGGGCTGCTCTTACACTCCACGGTGCAAAATGACAACATTCCATTGTTGCTGTTGTTTTATAAAGGTTATAAAATGTTAGTCTAATGTAGGGCAAAAGGAAATGAAGATTTGATCTGTAATCTGCTTCTTATAACTCCAGAGGGCTGTTGCAGATCTCACCAGCACTCCTGTTTGGTATTTTTATTAAACTCAAGAAACAAACGTCACAAATGTGACTTGGATCTTACCTTTTTCAGCATTCCATTCACTGCAGGAGGAGGTTGGAGTGGAGGACATCCTGCTAGATGTTATGGCAGGGTTCATGCACATTGTGAGGTTGGGTTGGCAAGGAACAGAAAAGGGTTGACCTTGAACCACCACAAAAGAATCAGAAGGAGATGCTTTCCTGTGTGCTCTCCTAGAAATCACTTGGAAATATTACTCCTACTTTAGTCACAAGCTGGGTAGTTCTGTTAACTGTTGAAGAATGACTCTCAGCCTTGCACCAAATAGGGAAATGAAGATAGACACCTAAATTGTGTAAAATCTAACTTGTTATGGATACACAAATGCCAGCACTTGGCAGCAGCTGTTGTGACCTCTAATCCTGCCTCCAGTTCTGGTGTCTCCAGCAGAAGAAGGACACAGAGCTGCTTGAGAGAGTCCAGAGGAGGCTACAAAGATGATTCAAGGGCTGGAGCAGCTCTGCTATGAGGACGGGCTGAGGTAGCTGGGGGTGTTCAGCCTGGAGAAGAGAAGACTCCAGGAGGACCTTAAAGCAGCCTTCCAATAGCTGAAGGGATCCTACAGGAAGGCTGCAGAGGGATTTTTCATGAGGGTGTCTAGAGACAGGACAAGGGAGAATGGTTTGAATCTGAGGCAGAGCAGGGTTAGTCTGGATTTTGCTGCCCACAGTCAGTGCTTTACTTTCTCAACCTTTCCAGTTCCTGAGCAGCAGCCCCCTTTGGAGAAATCACAATGAGGTTTTAAAGAGAGAAATGCAGAAAAAGCTTTTGCTTGAATCTTTTCCTGCAGGTGCTTTAACTCTCCACTGTTCCTGCTGGATGTAAGCTGTACTTGAAGTTCTCTTTCCATATTTTGAAGTTCCAGTTAAGACTCTCATGAACTTTGGTAACATTTGGAGCATGTTTTGACCTCTTTCCTCACTAATGTTGTTTGTTTCTTTTTCTCTTTAGCTTTCCTAGTACTGCACCAGCAACAATTCCATTGTCAATAACCATGAGATAGTGCTGACAGCTAAAGTTATTTTAGTCACCTACTGCCTCACAGTGCTCAGAAAAATCTTTATCCTTTGGCAACCTTTTTTTTTTTCTTCATGGTACAGCATCATTTCCCACCAAGTACCTCATCACCACCCAGAAGTTGGTCTCATAAAGCCAACAGCAAAACTTCAATTATATTCTTTTCATTATGAGTCAAGGGTCTAAATTTTGATCAAGAAGTTGCCTTAGTCTTGAATGCTGACAATTCTGTACCATATGATCTTAGGAAAACCTTGGGGGGAAACGGTCTATGGACCACCTGAGAGGTCTGGGGGCTTTATTTAATAGAATCATAGATTGGCTTGGGTTGGAAGGGACCTCCAAAGGTCATCTTGCTGCAGTGAGCAGGGACGTCATCCTCCACTAGATCAGGTTGCTCAGAGCCTTGTCCAGCCTGACCTTGAATATCTCCAGGGCTGGGGCCTGAACCACCAACCTGGGCAACCTGTTGCAGTGTTCCAGCAGCCTCATGGTACAGAACTTGTTCCTAAGAGAGGGCAAGAGAGCCTTATCCTGGCTAGGGATTATTGACTCACTAAGCAATTCCACCCTTTTGATGTTGTCTCTGAAGAGAGTAGTCTTCACTCTTTAAGTGTAGTTGCTGTCATGTCTCTTTGGGGGCTTTTTCAGTGTTAGAGTCTTTTCTTTGTCCATATAAACAGAGGAGAGCTCACAAGGCCAGATGAGAAGTCAGCATGTTAACTGCATCCAGAGTTTTATAGATCAACTGACAGAAAATGTCATTTCTGTCAGAAAAATGTCATCCCCAGGTCACATCAGAAGTTATCTCTGGTTTGGAGGGCAGAGGTTGGCTCTGCTGCACAGCACTAGGTGGCAGCAAGATGTTTGCCTTCTAGTGGAAATCCTTCC
This sequence comes from Melanerpes formicivorus, assembly GCF_026170545.1. Taxonomy (NCBI): domain Eukaryota; kingdom Metazoa; phylum Chordata; class Aves; order Piciformes; family Picidae; genus Melanerpes; species Melanerpes formicivorus. The sequence continues at coordinate 2,628,946 of NW_027142373.1, read as the reverse complement.
CCTCTGCCAGCAGTCATCCGGGCTGGGAAATGTGGATGCAAAACATAACAATATTTCTTTGCTCTTTTGCTCTGCAGCCTGAAGTTGATCTAAGCTGACCACAGAACTTATTTCTTGTGCTGCACACAGCAGGCTTCCCTGCAAGGGCAACTGAGGCAGCACTTCCTGTGTCTGCCAAGCTAACTGCAGGTATGGTTAGTTCAGAGAGCAGCAGAATCAAGCAGCTCCGTGCGAGCTGTGTCACAATGCAGCTGCAGGGACTGTCGCGGGTCATGGCAGTGGCATGGCAGTCAGCCAGGCTTGCAGGGAGATTCTTCATCAACCTAACTGTGCAAGAGTCCCTGTTCTGCTTGTCCTGAAGAGAGATGAAGCAGCCTGTAGACTGTCACACACACATGGGTTGGCTGCAATGTGCTGATACTGAGGTGCTAGGTGTGCTCCCCTGAAGGACATGGAGCTGTGACATCAGGACTACCCAAGCCCTCTTACCAGAGATGGATTCTGGCTTCTTGCTTTCACCAAAACACATCCTGATCATGGACCAAGCAGACTTCTTTGCTGAATCCATGTTTTGACTATGAAGGTTGTGATTAAGGGTGTCTAGTGTGAAGACAAGGGGGAATGGTTTGAATCTGAGGCAGAGCAGGGTTAGACTGGAGTTGAGGAAGAAGTTCTTCAGTATGAGGGCGGTGAGACTCTGGAACAGGCTGCCCAGGGAGGCTGTGGCTGCCTCACTCTTGGGAGTGTTCATGGCCAGATTGGGTGAGGCCTTAAGCAGCTGATTCTAGTTGAGAGGTGTCCCTGCCCATGATGGGGAGGTTGAAGCGGATGATCTCAGAGGTCCCTTCCAACCTGAGCCATTCGAGGAACTGATAAACCCAACTCAGAATTTGCCTCAGTGTTCACCTCAAGTAATGGCCACATCCCATTTATTTTTTCCCCAGATTAAAGTACTGGAGCTGTACTTTAGCCTCTGAACAGCATGAATTAACAAAATACTTAATTTTTTAAATCAAATCACTTCTTTTTCTTTTTTCTTTTCCCCCTTTTCAGATTTTCTGGTCTTTTTCCAACCTCACATGAAACATCAGGAAAGTATCAGGAAAAAGGAAACCAAATGACTTCTCAGATAAAAAAAAAAAAAAAAGAAGAGCAAAAAGAAAACAACAAAAAAAGGTAGTATCCACATTGCTTCTATTTCCCCAAATCCCTGCTCCTGCAGCCTGCACAGAGCGGTGAGCAGTGTGTGCCCAGCAGTGCCCTTGTTTGTCCCACGGTACCTGTGGCCCTTTCCTCAGCCTTTGAAATGCCTTCCTGGTTCTGCTCTGTTTGGGTACCCAGTTTCCTGTAGTCTTTCCTCACTGTTCAGCTCTATTTACTGCCCTTTTCCAGGTGCTGCTTTGCCCCCATCTGCTCCACATGCATGGCTCTCTGTGCGTAGGTAGTTTTGTTTTCCTTCCCCTCTGCCACGTTCCAGTAAGCTGCCAGCTGTCTCCCCGGGCTGGGTATGCAAGGTCAGGCTGGAAGACAATGAGGCTGCCAATTTAGCACCCACTGGATCAGAACAGGCTGGGCTTGTTTGTCAGCTTCCTCACATAATCAGGATCTGCTCTCTCAAGTGCATTAACTACAGATCTTACTTCCTGTGCAGATGCTGTTAGCTCTCTAAATAACTCCACTGAAGCCAAAGTGAGGATGATCACAAATAGGGGGGACAGGCTGGGAGAGTTGGGGCTGTCCAGCCTGGAGAAGAAAAGACTACAGGGAAACCTTAGAGCTGCCCTCCAGTACCTCAAGGGGCTCCAGGAGAGCTGGGGAGGGACTTTTCACAAGGGCTGGGAGTGCCAGGATGAGAGGTAATGGCTCTGAGCTGGAAGAGAGGAGGCTTAGATTGGATAAGAGGAAGAAATTCTTCACAATGAGGGTGGTGAGACTCTGGAATAGGCTGCCCAGGTAGGCTGTGGATGCCTCCTCCCTGGAGGGGGTTCAAGGCAAGATTGGATGAGGCCTTGAGCACCTGAGTCTAGTTGAGAGGTAGCTCCAAGCTCCCCACCAAGTAAATGATCTCTGAGGACCCTTCCAACCTGAGCCATTCTAGGATTCTTTTCCTCCTCATTTGCTACTGCAAGCAATAAACTTATTTTTACTTCTGCCTCTGTGCAAGGCAAGGGTGGAATAATGCAGATGACTTTTTCTTTCTACCTTTTCAAATGTTAGGAGAAATCAGGAAACTTTCTTATCAAGGGAGGAGTGCTCCAAGAACTTGGTGTTTCCATCAGTGCAACTGTGCTGAACTGCTACAGGTCTGCAGGTTTAAATGTCAGAGACAGCATTTACTGGAGCTCAGGGAAAGAGTTTTGGTCCTTATTTACTTGGCATAGCAAGCAAAAAGTGTCATAGGTTCAAAAGATGTCTCTGCTTAATAAAAAGAAGGAGGACAAGGGTACCTGCCAGAGTGCCCTGCTTTTGGATGGAAATGTGATGAAAGGTGTTGTGATCGAGTATTTCATCACATCATTTTAAACACGAATGTGTCCTCTTCCCAGAACACTGCTTCCCACTGCCCACCATGGTTTCACATCCAGTGCTGTCTTTTCAGCCCAGTTTGTATTTCCCCTCTTGGTTTTCCTTTCCTTCCACAGTTACCAAACCCAAAAGGTATCATTCGTATTCCCACATTACTCCAGATGCATAGATCCACACAGTTTGGGAATGGAGATGCATCTAAGATTCTTACAACACAGTAAAATGCACAGACATTGGCAGGCATGAAGATAATGGGTGGGTAAGAGGAGATCCTTGAGAGTGGTGTTTGTGCTTTACTCTCCGGGGCAGGAAAAATGGCAAAGTTGGTCGCTCCCTAGGCTAAGATGTCAGAAGGTCAGATCACACATTAGGATTTGGGCTCATCCCAGAAGTTGGCACAGAACTGTAGGGGGGAGGGAAAGGGAAAAGCATGTGACAGTAAAGGACATTGTATTGTGAAGTCCACTAGAGAAGCAGCACAGAGATTTCTGCATCTGCTGTTGCTAACCACTGAGTTAGGCTGGTGATGAGCACCAGGTCTGGTGAAGAAGGTTCTGATTGCTAACACTAAATACCCTTTAATATGAACTGAGTTGGAATGAAATATGATTGACTGTATCTTCCCCTCTGACAAAAAGAGAGCCACACCACGTGTAAGGCTCAGAATCTGAGGACTGTTTGGCACAGCATGGTGCCTTTAACCATGTAGTGTCATGATAGTTAGGGTAAAACTAGAGGCTGGTTGTGGAATGCTTAGCTATTCTAAACCTGCATTTCATCTTCTCTTTTTATTACATCTCAGCCTTGCCCTCTTGGGCCTTCCCCAGCTTTAACCTTTCAAATGTGATCCACAGCTGCTGGATGCAACAGGAAATGAACAAAAGCAACTGGCATCAATAACTTCACTCTGAGTGCACAGCACTGCCTCAGCCTGCCTGCTCTTGCTGTCCTTTCCCGAGGGCTGTCATCACGTTTGCACTCGGGGCTGGACTTATTCTGATATTAAGCTTCACCAGCAGCTTCCAGAAGTCTGCTTCCATTTCATTTAGTTGACATTGCCCAGATTTCTCACCCAGCTCCTACCAATAATTTCAGTCAAAATAAAAAATCCAAAGCAATAATGCAAGCCTACAACAAGCACCTTGTCCAAGATGTGTTTGTACCTGTTTGTAATACACACCTTGATGAGAAGGGGCTTCATATACTGCTGCCTCTATCTCGTTGCCTGTCACAGGAATTTGGCTCATTTGAGCTGCTCTGTTAAATAACAGCATTTGGAAAGAAAATAATGCTGCCTTCTCAGAAGGATCCCCACTGTAATCTCCTGGATTTATTATTATTAAAAAAATAGCAGACAATAATTCAGCTTGAGAAGGGACATATGGGATCATCTCCTCATCTGCTTCAGCCCACAGCACCTCATTTGAAGCTGTCTCTGGTTTCAAGGTCAGATGAATTGCCTAGAGCCTTGTCCGGCTGAGCTTTGAGCATCTCCAAAAATGGAGATTGGAAAGGCTCTCACAGGAACTTCTTTCATTGCTGATTGTCAGCACTGTGGAAAAAAAAACCCTTCCCTGATATTGTCATCATAGATTCTGAGCTCTACTGATTGCAGCAACGACGAAGAGCAAAGCGTTCGTTCTCTGCTCAAGTCTTATTTTCACCATGACCTGAGTAGCAAAGTTAATTAGCAGGCAGAATTCCTGGCCTGGAAGAGAAGATGGCTTAAACCCACATTTGTGAACCACCCTCTGCAATGCCTGTGACTGCCCTTGTGACCTGGCAGGTATTTCTTGGCATGTCTTTGATGAAAGACCTCAAAAGGCCCTCAGCTGACTTGTTTATTCTTCTCCTCTCCTTGCTCCAAATGGATTTTAAAGTCTTTTTTTTCTTCTCAATTACTGGCATGCCTGCCTGTCACTGTAGTGAATTAATCAAGCTCATTACTCAGTGATAAGGCTCTCAACTTCATGGTTCCTAGAACCACACCTTAAGTGTTATCAAGGGTCAGCTCATTCCCATGTTACACCAAAAAAAAAGAGTCAGTGGAAAGCAGCGTCCACGTTCACATCCCCACACCTCACGCTCTGAGACAATAGAGCCTTTGAGTGTCAGAGCAATTTCCTGCTGAAGAAATGTTCCTACTGTTTGTTTTCATTTGAATAGGGGAACAGCATCATCTGAGCCTTTCACAGGGTGAAATGGGTCGGCCAGGCAATTCTGGCTCCTTGTGGGAGGGAATCACAGCTCTCCACTCAAACCTACAAATCAATTATGTGACTTCCATGCTGAGAAAACACATTAACCTTTAAAACACACAGCAACAGCCTGCTCTCCATCAAAACGCTGAAAACCCACTCTCAAACCATAACTCCAGCTGAATATGAAGCATCCAGCTGCAGCCAGCGACACACCATCTCTAGCACGCTTTGGGAGACATGTCTCTGGAGGAACACCGAGAGCCCAAACCCTCACAGCTCCAGGTGGAAGAGTGGGAAAGAGCTCAACCTTTCAAGATATGCTTAGGCAGCAAAACAGTGAGCTAGGGGGAATGGAGCAAAAAGACAAGTGGGTAGATTCAGATGGGATGTTAAAGAGAACTTCTTCCCCATGAAGGTGGTGAGACACTGGCACAGGTTGCCCAGGGAGGTGGTGGAAGCCTCATCCCTGGAGGTTTTTAAGGCCAGGCTGGATGTGACTCTGAGCAACCTGATGTAGTGTGCCCATGGCAGGGGGGTTGGAACTGGATGATCCTTGAGATGATACCGATGATCCTGACCATTCTGTGATTCTAACAGTAGGAACCTATTGGAGGTATGGCTGGCACATAGGTAAGCCTTGGTCTCACCTATTACAGAAGGGCTGCTGCAATCCAAACCTTGATGGTCTGCAAACCAGACAATCTGCTCAAATGATTCTCACTCAGGAGTTACTTCTACAGATGAAAAAAAAAATTGAACTTGGGCAAAAATTGACTCTTCCAGTGTCACAAAGGCCAAAGCAGAGCCTCTTTTGCCTCCACTGGTGAAATAAGGCTTACCAAAATACAAAAATCTGCATGAAACCCACTGAGGATAAAGGCGAACTCACCAAACCCTCAGTGTTAGAGGTGCTCATGTTTAAACCCCAGGAACAGTTTAGCTGGTTGCACAGCTGGGGTCCAGGGAATGTTTCACAGGGCAACAATTAATATCTAAATTCAAGTCCCTGCAACATAATTGCTGCTTCTGACACCTTCCACTGAAACACTTGCTCACAGGATGCAGTTCTTCTCACCTTGGAAATGAAGGTTTCCAGTGGAGAGTGGTTCCCATTTAAATGCTCCTGTCTCTGAGCAGGACTCCAGGATGCTTCTGTAATTCAGGTTGCAGATAAGAATAATTGTTTATTGCCAAGTTCTCAAGGAAGAGGGAATCCTGGGCTAATACAGAAGGATGACATTCTCTACCTGTTCATATGGAATCCTAATTGGCAGCTACAGACAATGCTTAAAGACCAGCTTTAGTCACCTGACTGATCAGGATTCCTTCCAAGACTGCAGCAGTATGAAAAACACCTGAGTCAAACTCATCTTGCTATAGAACTTCATTCTTGTTCTTGCTCCTCCAAAAGCACTTTTCTTCCATCTCATCCATCTGGATTTATCACAACTTACCTCCTGTTGTAAGCCTTCCCTTCTGGATTGCTATGGAAGCCTTCAGTGTTTCCTATCTTCAAGAGATGAGTGAAAAGCAAAGTTCCCTTATGTGATCAGAAGACTACAGTGGGGCAGTCATTTTGGTTAGGAATTATCCCTCTGTCTAGGGGAAGGCAAAGCTGTGCCTGGAGAGGTTGCTCTCAGCTGATTGAAACGTATACACTATTAGATCCCATGTGAAAATGTTCTTTATGCATAGAGAACTAACCAAATGGAAAGCAAGGGTGTTGGTGGTGCATCATCTACTCCTGTGCATTGAAGAGCAGAAGTCAATCCTGCTGTCTCCCCACATTTCTGTTCCACTCCATTACAAACCCCAGCCAATGAGCTGCTTGAGAAACGAAGCATCAGCCAGGTGTTTCCTGAGCAAAGACAACTTGTGTTTCCCTTCACACATCATCTTCTGAGGGGCAGCACTGCAGCCACTGAATATCTGACATCATTCACTATGTTGACTTTGGGCTACTCAGAATCTTTCCTTTCCTTTCCCTTCCAACTCAAATACAACAGTTTTATGGAGCGGTGACATGGAAAGAATGGATTTGAACAACTGGGGCAGAGTTTGTATTCACTTTGTTGCAGCATCACTCCTTATGGAAACAGGGAGTGGGGGGCTGCCCAGTCAGCATCCAAAGAAGCACAACCTGCAAACAGAGGAGTTGGGCAGAGCTTCTGATTTCAACCCAAAGGTTCTCCCTGAGAATAGATCCAAATCTGATTAACATTTGTGGAAAGCCTAATTACCACACTTTGGATCAGATGCTTGTTTGCTGCCAGGAACTACAGCAGTTTCCTATTTCTGTTTGGCTGCTGGGAACTCTTCCTTAGTCCCAATCAATCTCTAGTGGGATACCTACCTTGATCTGCAGGGATCAGCATCTGTCAGTGGGGTGAGACAGAGGAGATGAGAGGCTCCATCATTATCTACCAGAAATGCTTCTTTCTTTTTATGCACCCAACCCTATGTTTACAACAGATCACTCTCACAGTAAACTTTCTGCTCTGTTTCCAGACAAGCTGGTGGAAACACAAAGCTAACTTCCAGGTGGTAAAGTAACTACCAGCATGGGAAGGGGGGGAAATCCATGTTTTTAACCCTGTGCAGTAGAACTCCTGATGCTTAATGATTTACTGCTGTCACAGCAGGGACATTTCTGTTCAAGCTATCCCCAAAAGCTCACATGTGCAATTCATACAAGAACAACACTTAATCAACCAGGAATAAAGGTCTGAAATCCTTTATCAGGCTGGAAAATGGCAACACTCTTTCTGGTTGCAATCCCCCATGCAGACAAGAGCACAAATGACACAAATCATAGAACGGCTTAGTTGGAAGGGACCTTAGAGATCATCTCCTCCACATGGGACTTCTTTTTCTTCCCCACTAACAATAGATAGGTGTAGTAACACACACTGACATAACCTGGTGTCACAGCTTACTTATGCCGCTGTGAAAGCCCAGGGGGGCCTAAATTTAACAGCAGCTCTGACGCTGCATTCCTCTTATCGTCAGTTAGCTGCAGGCAAATGAAAAGCTGTTTTCAGCAGCTCCTGTTTAGTGAAATGTGCTTTACTCTGGGAAGTTGTGTAGAGCACAAGAACCTGCCTGTGCCATGGTTTTAGCTGGGACTACGTGAGCCAAGGCCATGTACTCCACACTCAGTGTGGGGTCTGTAGCAAGCCACGTTTGCAGCAAGATTGACAATGGAGCCATTCAGCTGCTGAACTGCTCAGCCTCGGTGCTTCAGCCCACTGCAGACAAATGTACACTATGAGAAACAGCTAGAACGGCACAATCGTGAGGTTTTGAATAGAAAAAAAGCTTTCACCCTGCCTCCTGCTTTCATTTTGTTAAAATCACAGAGGGGTGGGAGAAAAAAAAGGGTGGAAAAACCAAAAGTGACCTCATCTGTACATGATTCATCTCTGTGCACACACAGAGCTCACTACAACTGTAGTTTGGTAAACCTTGAAGCTGTGAGCTTTAAGGCAGATGTACAGTTACAGGTAGGGTTTGCAGTGCTGTGGCAAGGAGGTCAGTTTGGCTCAGAAGGAAATGGAAATCAACCAGTCTGCATCATTGTTCCAGGAAGATTCATCCTCAGCTCATCTCCTTTTTAAACTTGATGTAAATCTGCAACAGTTTGGTTTGTTTTTCTGGCTCCTTCTTGAACAATCCACCTAATCCCATCTACCTAAACCCACTTAATGGAGTTTAATCCATCTGGCAGCCACTTCCAGAACACATGGAATCCTCCTTGGTTCTCAGGAATCCAAGCTACTCTTCCTGAAGTCTTTAAAAACAGAGCAGCCCATGCCATCAGCCTGCCTCTTGTGACCTGCCCAGCATGGTGACTCTGAAACACTGAGAGACAGCAGAAGAGCACTGCATGGATAAATAACAGTTTATTGGAAACCAATATTTACACCAAGTACAAAGGCCATCACTTCAGCCAGTGCTTCAACAAGACAAAGCTGCTCCATCACAAGAATTGTTCAGTTACAGGATTAGCTTTAGGAGCAATGCAGAATATTCAAATCCCTGAGACCAAGGCACTCTCATCTTTCACACTCTCCATCCTCCCCCACTACCAAAGGTGCTGGAAATTTCACTTGCTGCTCAGTTCTGCTTGCAATGGATTACCACCCAAACTGACAGCTTCATCCTTTACAGCAGCATGAGCTTTAACAACAGAAACAAGCCCAAGCTGCACATCTCCTTCATACACATTCAGGTGCAGGCATCAGTTACAAATCATTACCAGTTTCAATCTGGTGTCCAAGCTGCTTCACAGATAAGGCTGACCCTGAAAATGTAACTTGTTCCCCTTACACCAGACATGGAAGCCAGCTCCTCCTTTTCCTTTATTCTGGCAGGACACAGCTAATGGTCTTTACTTTTCAGACAGGGGTATTAAGATGTGAATGCAAAGCTTCAGGCACAAGTCCCTTCAGATCTGGACTTAGAGCTGTCACAAGGAAGTTTAGTAACACAGAATTACAGATCCTTCTGCAGACTTTCAGTAATTCACCTCCATGCCTTCAGCATTTTTTAGGTTTACAGCAGGCAGACAGTTTGAGAATGAAGATCTTGGGTACCAGAAGTATTTCCTCCTAAGCAATGCAAGTCCCATTGTTCAGTTTCAGTAGGAAGCCACCCTGCAAGGCCACAAAAGCAGAGCCAGGCATGATTTTTAGTTCAGATTCAGACATTTTTCCTAGCAAGATCATTATCTCTTGCTCCAGGATCTAACATTTCAACCAGCAGAACCCCTGCAGCTGACAGATGACAATCAGCAGAAGCAAAGCATGGGAGGCAAGGTTAAACTTCAGTGCTTCCAAAGAGGTGCAGCTGCTGTTGGTGCTGCCTTGTCAGTGGGTGGCTCTTCAGTTGGAGATGGAAACAACAGTCTCATAAAATTCAAGGCATAAACCAACTGAAATACAATTCTTCCCCATATTAGAGGTAGGTTTTATCCAGGGTGATATATTAACAGCCACTCCTGTAAGTGCAGAGCTCTAAGAATGAAGCAATTCAGATCCACTCCAGCCTATGTGCTCTTGGGATAACTATGGCAAGCTTTCTGGATATCCTTCAGGAAAGCAGGCACACCACTCTGTGAGGAGACAAGGGGGAAAGGCAGTCTTGTATAATGCAACCAAGAGAAAATACAAACAGAAGGAGAAGTCCCATTATGGAGGCCAAGGCTCTCAAATAAAGCACAACTCTAAGATCAGAGGACAGACCATTCCTTTAGCCCTTCACAACCAGGCTGCATTGCTGAAGTTTTCTTCTGCTACAGCCACTCACATACGCTCTGGAACACGGATTTGTTGAGTTTGTTGCACAAATGTATCTGCCTGGTTGACTAATCAGAGGAATTTGATAGGAATAAAATAAAGACAACAAAGACAACTGCTATAAGAGCACAGAATCACAGAGTGTTAGGGGTTGGAAGGCACCTCAAAAGATCATTGAGTCCAACCCCCCTGCTAGGATCACCAAGGGCAAGTCACACAGGAACACATTCAGGGGGGTTTGGAAAGTCTCCAGAGAAGGAGACTCCCCAACCTCTCTGGGCAGCCTGCCCCAGGGCTCTGCACCCTCACAGTGACAAAGTTTTCCCTTCTGTTCCCGTGGCATCTCCTCTGCTCCAGCTTGCCCCCAGTGCCCTTTGTCCAGTCCTTGGACATCCCTGAGCAAAGCCTGGCTCCAGCCCTGCACATCTTTATTACCAGCAAAAAAGGCAGCCCTCAAGCTGCTCTGCTCTCAGCTCCAAGCCCCAGCTCCCTCAGCCTGTGCTCATAGGGAGATGTTCCACTGCCTGCAGCATCTTTGTGGCTGGGCTCCCTCAAGCAGTTCCCTGAGGTCCTTCTTGAACTGAGGGGCCCAGAACTGGACACAATATCCCAGATGCAGATAATATTCCACAGCAGACAACAGCAAGTCTACAAATAGGGCTGCATCCGAGCTAGAAAGGGAGTGGACAATGAAATCATTCTACCCAGCATGCAGAGGACAGGCATGGGTACAGTGAATAACTGCTTGAAACAGATCAGCCAAAGACAATTTTGCTGCCAACCTTTACTCACCTTGGCAGCCCAGTTGACCAGCCACGATGGAATCATCCCACCAGGATTATCAAAGTAGTACATATAGACTAGAGAGGAGAGGGAAGTTAGCAGAGAGTCATCCACCCACACCCTGAGCATCAGCTCTAGCAGCAGGGGACAGTAGCTATTGGTGTGCATGACTGACCACCAAGCACTGCAGTACTGCTCTAAATTCTTCACAGAAAGTCAGCTTGTCCTGAAGTGGGATGTGAAGCAAGCATGGCCATTCCCAGTTAGCCTCTGGGAAGCTGAGAGCACCACAATATTAGACAATTGCAAAGCGTTTTAGGCAGCCTGTCACATAAAACAAAATTGTCTTTAAAGGACTGATCTCACACAGGAGTCAGTCTCTAGGCAAACTCCACAAATCTGTCCAACCCGATACTTCCATCATTGCTGAGGCAACCAGACTGAAGCCAGCACCAAACTCTACCCAACCAGCCTAGCTGGCAGGAAAAGAAGTGCAGGCTGGGGGGAGTGGGGAGCGGGATGGGGGTGTAAAAGAAAGTGGTCAGGAGTCTGCTCTTAACTACCCAGCCCAGCTGTTAACTGGAAGACCCTTAATAGAACACTGCACTGGCCATCTCCCAAAGTTTCATTCATTTTAAAGTATTCCTGGTGCTCAGCAAATCCACTTCACAGGAACTGCTTTTACCTTCAGATTTCCCACATCCTGCCCACACCCCCCCTCCCTGCTTTGGCTACACGACTTGTGATCACACTTTCTTCACCTCTTACCTTTAGAGCCAGCCTTGCCATCACTTTCAATCACCAGGCTTTGTTTATAGCTGCTCACTCTGATGATGCCAGGCTTTGCGGGACACTGAGGAACAGACACACTCTGAGCTAACACCACCCAGATCTTCCGCCCATCCACAGCCATCTCCCGGCACTCACGAATATAGACATACTGGGAGCCAAGTTGAGGAGGGATGTCAAAACACTGCCAGCTTGGCAGATGATGAATTGACAAGTGAATTCCATCACAAATGCCAACCCTTTCACTCATGCTTCTGCAGGATTCAATCCCAACGAGCAATAACTCAGCTCTGGGAGCTTTAGTGCTGCGTAGGAAGAGGTACCCACACTCCTCTTCAGGCCATACATATTCATGTGGCCTGCAAGACCTTAGATCAAGGGCAGCAGAGCAGTGGAATCAGCACACGGTCAGCAGCCCTGGATGACCAGGTGACCAAAACTGCAGGAGGCACAAAACCACTTGCAAGGATACATCTCTGTTTGAGAGAGGGAAGGGGAACTTCACCTCCCAGTAGATGACTTTTTCTCCATTGTATGTTTCCTCGTACAGTTCTAGTGGAAAAACAGGAAGATTGTTGGAGAGGTTTAATTTCTGCTGCAAGAGAATGATACATGGCATCAAGAACTGCTCAGACTTCTAACAGCAGCACATTTCACACGCAACCCTTGTCTCAAAACTTCTGTGTAATGTAAAGTTGTAGCAGCAGAAGGCATTAAAATGCTCTGCTGCAGGGACTGTCAAGAACCAAACACAAAAATAGGTGGCCTGTTTTTTTGCTGCTGTTCAATTCAATGATGAAAAAAACAACCCAACAACAAACCAACCAACCCCAAAACCAAACAAAACTCCCAAAACACAAATCAGGAACAAATCAGGGCAGAGGCAAGCAAATTCCCCTTCAGACAGTCAGCTCATGCAAAGCTTTTCCATCCCCAAGCTTTTCCCTCACCTGTGTGTGCACACTGTGCCCAGCCCTGAGCCACAAGCACAGAGTGCTTTTTCACAAGCATGTCATTATCTTTGTAAGTGATCCTGAGTTAACATGGAACTAGGACGAGCACTGCTTTCTAATACCTGGAGAGGTCTTACAGGAGGCATTAATGGGAGTTTGGAAAAGCTATTAGGAATTCCACAGCAGCAACAGTGAACAAGAAGCTCGAGCAGTTATGAGCCTTCATTACACTGCCTCCAGCCTGCCTGGAAACTCAATCAGAAGGCAACCAAATAGAATAAAAAACCCCTAAAAATAGTCCCTAAAGCATGGCAGCAACTCAGTTTCATAGTGTGGCACAAAGGAGAAAAACTAATCCACGTCAAACTGCACAAAGGAGTTTGAAAAGCTGCACAGCTTCTTCCCTTGAGGCAGTAACAGCCAGGTCAGGGCAATGGACCTGACAAGCCACAGGGCTCAGCCAGTGGAAATTCCTGTGTGCCCTGGGCTGGCCCGTGCATGGAGGCAGTTTAAAAGGGTGTAGGTCACATTAACAGAGTGATCTTTTCCTCCTTTACAGCAGACTCCTGCCTGACGTGTGGACATCCTTAAGAGGCACAGCACAGAGCCTGCCACACCACAGGCAGTGGTTTGGAGCATGAGGCTACAGGAGACTGATCATCTCACTGCTGAGGCAAGGAGAGTGTCACACACCAGACATTCTTCCCCTGTACAACATCTTCCGTTGGTATGCTCTGCAAGGCAGCCTTGACCCAGGAAAACAGCTTCTCCTCCAAGGTGGAGCAGCACAGGTTGCACAACTCCGTCCTGCAGCAAGCTCCAGCAGGCTGCTCTCCAGCAGAGGTCAGCGGAGCATTGGGTTAGTAGCTTTACCTTCATTTCTAAGTGCAGAGCTCTCCTTTTTTCGAAGGGATTAAGACTGTTTTAAAGACCCCAAGGCAGCTGTGAGCTACCAGCTCATCTACCTCTGCACCTCTGCAGGTCAGTCGTATCCCACCTGCATTTGGAAGTCTGCCAGTGCTAGAGGACAGCTCCAGCACAAAGCAGAATGCTTTGTCACCAGCTTCCACTTTGCATTACCACAACAGATCACAGAGTTGGTTTATTCATCAAAGGCCCAGCTGCATTTGCTGCTCTAGCAATCAGTTATTAACCACATCCTTTAACCAAAGAAAAGCCAAGATGAGCTGTCTCTGTCAGTGTTTGTATATCCTCAGAGTCCAACCTTATCCCAAAAGGCACTTCAGCCTGGCCCCAAGTCTTTGGATGCAACAACTTTAAAATGCTTTTGAAGAAAGTTTTAATTGGAAGAGTCATTGTGGAGATCAAATCTGCCTTGAAACTGCCCAGATGAGCTTACCTTTAACATACTGATCCCATTGCTTTCTGAAATCTAGGTCCATATAGACATCCACACACAGTTCTGGGGGGCAGTCAGCAAGACCACCAAAGATTTTATATTCATAAAGTCCTGATTGCTGTAGAAACAGAATGGGGAGAGAAAAAGTCACACAGGAAAGGGAAGTACTCTGCAGCAGGGAGAGCAGCTGAAGGAAGTTAGGTGGGGCACATACTACAAATGTGCTCAAGAGCTGGGAAAGCCAAGTGTTCAAAAAACAATGTCAGATTCAGGCTTTAACCTCTCGACTTTTTGATCTAGACATGAAAGTTTCAACCCAGACAGGCTGTCCTGCCCCACACAATGGCTGTTCCTTCCCTTACACCAGTCCCCTTTTACTTCATAAGTAGTTCCAAAGGGAGCATATTTCTTCACACTCACACACACCCCCAAACCTCTTTTCATCTCCAGTGGTCAGTGTGGAATAAATCCTGCCCGCACTGAAGCTTCCCAGAAGCATGAAAGCCTTGTGGCAAAGTCTCCAGCCCCTATGCAATGTGCTTATTAAGCAACTCAGCCAATTCCAGGAGGTTACCAAGTTCTGCATGATCTGGAATAAACTTTCCAGCACGTTTTAGGTCTGCTTGTGCTTCAGGCTGTGATACAAGGAATGTTTCACAATCTTCATGGTTATATACAACAGACTATTATATCTGCTTTGAATATTTATCAGCTGTTTTCCTTCTGAAAGCTGTCTGCACTCAGCATATGGAAACTCCATCTGTGCCTATAGAGTGTTTGTACAATTGTCAGCACCAGTTCAGGGCTAAACTAAAACAATGAGAGTATTTTGAATATACAATGTAGGAGCCAAATCCAAGCATCCCCAAGGAAAGGGAGGGATTATACAACACTCTGTTAGTGAATGGATGATTTATCTTCTTTCTCCTGCCTTCCTCAAATCAGCCCTAGAAGATGAAGATGGGATGCACCAGAAGAGAATAATGGACCCAAAGGCTTAAGCTACTCATCTTTACTGTAGTTTCCCTGAAGCATCAATCACTAGCTTCAAAGCTGGACTGTCCAGCTCCATGCACCCACAACATCTTTGGGGTTTATTTGCCCAAGAAATAAGCTAATCTGGAAAATATTACACCTGAGATTGAGATGAGATCCAACAGCATATGTCAAAGCACAACACTGGTGCCACCCAAATGGTTGCTTGAGCTCCAACACTGATTGCAGGGCAGTAGTCAGAAGGGCTATGTGGATTACCATGCAAGTGTGTGTGCTTATATTAGGTGTGGCACGAGGCAGGAGAATAACAAACCACCATTCTCCTTGCTCTTCAGTGACTCAGAAAGGAAGCCTTATTTCCCCATGGCATGGGGCTGCTCTTCCACTGAAGAGAACAAGTTTTTGTGGTGTTCTCTTGAACTTGGATTGCAACTGCACCTTGAGAGGGATCAAACCAAAGCTCACCCCAAGCCTGACTTTTGCAGTCAGCATACAAAGCTGTTCAGCAGCACACTCACTGCTCTTCATGTCCTTCTGCTTTCACTGAGAGAAGAAAGCCATGCTGGAATTTTCTCATTTAAGCTATCAGAGCTTGTTCCTAAGGCTCTGCAAGGAATTGTATCCTTTGTACCTTATCAAGGCCACATCACAGTTACAAGCTTCCAGAAGAACAGCTTTAATCAAATGATTACACTGCATTGCTTGTTTCAAAAGGTTTTATGTCCCAGCCAAGAGGCAGCTGGAAGCATCTGTAATACTTTTAATCGAGGATTAGCAGAAGATATTCATACAGTACAGGTCTTTAAGGCACTCTTGCTACACCACAGGTTAAAACAGACCTGTAGTGATGTTATTTACTATCACATAATTCAGAAGTCACTAAATTCAGGGTGCAAGTGCTGCACGACCTCATCTCCTGAACGAGGACACAGGATTCTGCCTTCCATTAGGCTC
This sequence comes from Melanerpes formicivorus, assembly GCF_026170545.1. Classification (NCBI taxonomy): domain Eukaryota; kingdom Metazoa; phylum Chordata; class Aves; order Piciformes; family Picidae; genus Melanerpes; species Melanerpes formicivorus. The sequence continues at coordinate 2,613,087 of NW_027142373.1, read as the reverse complement.
CCAACCGGTTCCCAGCGTCAGCCCAGCCATGCTGCAGCCTTTGCTGCTGTTGGATCGGCTGAAGCTGGCTGGAAAGCAGCAGAGGCTTTTCCTTCCTGTGCCTTTACGCAGCAGGGCCGCTGAACAGAGTAGAAGACATTCCATAGCATCACAGAACGCCCTGGTTGGAAGGGACCACTAGAGCTCATCTATTCCACCCCCCGCAGCGAGCAGGGCCATCCCCAACTCGATCCGCGGGGGTCCTTCCCTTCTCGCAGGCTGTCCCGCAGCGCTCACGGCAGAGCCGCTTTCCCCAGCCGCAGTTAATGGCATTACCCTCAAAGCTGCTTTCTGCGAGCCCGCAGAAACCGAGCCCAGGCGGGCACCCGACCTTAGCCTGAGCCGTGCAGGGAACCGGTGGCTCCGGCCCGGGACGTGCGACCCTCCCCCCTCCTCCCGTAGCCTCGGAGCGCTCCGGTCGCGCCCCGCCTCGCTGCCCCGGCTCAGGCCCGGGCTGGGAGGGCCGGAGGCACGGCCGTCCCCCGGTGCGGCGGAGCTCCCCCCGTCCGCCGCCCGCGCACCTCGTCGTACAGCCGGTAAATCCGCACTCCCATGGTCTCCACCAGGAGCTGCCAGGGCCCCCCTGCCGCCGGCGCCGGCTGGTCCAGCTCCCGGCAGGCGGCCTGGAACTGCTGCTCGGAGAAGCCCCGCGGCGGCAGCGGCTCCATCGTCCCCGGCAGCTCCATCGGCGGCGGCCGGGCGCGGGGCACTGGCGGCCGCACCGGGCCCAGCCAATGGCCGCCGCCGCCGCCCCTCCCCGCCCGGCCCCCGCCGCGCTGCGGGGCCGCCGCCATGACACCGCCGCGGGGCAGGGGCCGGCCCGGTGCGGGGAGCGGGGTGCGGGCAATTGCGGTGCAAAGCCACCGGAGCTGTTCGGGCGCTCCGCAGCCCCCTGAGAGCAGGCTGGAGCCAGGCGGGGTCGGTGCCTTCCCGAAGGAACAAGTGACAGGAGCAGAGGAAACCTCCAGCTGCAGCAGGGGAGGTTGAGGTTGGACATCGGAAAAAACTTCTGCCCCGAAAGGCTTCTTAAACACCGGGACAGGCTGCGCAGGGAGGTGTTTGGATCCCCGTCCCTGGAGGTGTTTGAAAGCCGTAAAAGCCGCAGAGATGAGGTGCTGAAGGACGTGGTTTAGGACCAGCCATGGTCGAGTTAAATAATGATTTTAATGATTTGACTCAATGATCTTAAAAGGCTTTCCCAACCCAAACGACTCTGTGATTCTGTGAGCTCTTTGTCCAGCAAAGCCTTAAATGCTCTGCAGCTGTTTTGTAGGTGTTTGACACAGGCATGCACCCACTGAGGTCCAGCCAACCTGGCACTGGGGTCAGCAAAGAGGAGGTGGCAGCAGTCTCCAGCCCATTTAGGACTGGAGTGAAAGGGGACAGAAAACTCTGAGCCCCTGGGGGAGAAGGAATCCAGTGACACACACCTCAGACCTTACTTGGGCTCCTGCTGAATGACACCAGCAGTGACACCGTGTGTGGGGCTGGCACAAGACAAACAGTGCACTCAGGTCAGTGGCTCGGGCAAGTTTTCTCCCTGGAGCTGTGAACCTATTTTCATTATGGCTTTATTCTACTTCTTGTGAGATTTTTCCTGCAGAACACTGAGCCTTCAGGATAAAACACATCAGGTCTGAAGCTATGGGATGTCACCAGATCTGCTGAGTGACAAAGAGCCTGTCTGAGGTGGTAACCTCTGTGCAAGGCTGGCAAAATTCAGCTCTTCCCAGCTCCCCTGCCAAGGGGCCGAGCTCTGTGACAAAGAGTCGACTTATGTCAGCTGTCCCTTCCAGTTCCAGTCAATTGATTTCCAAGCAGAGCATGAGGATTTCTGGCTGACTCTGGTCTGGACACACAGGCTGAGCATCATCCTTGCACAGGCCAAAAAGCTATTGGAGAGAGGGCAGGGTGGCACCTTACAACCCTTTCCCCAGCATGTAAATCTGGAGCCAGAACATGACCTGTATCCTCTTTCCAGTATCATGTCACTAATGTGCATAAGTCTCTTCTTGTACAGACCTGCTCTCTCCTCCTCACTGAAACTGACAGGCAGATGTTCCAGTCAGTTTGGTTTATTTTTGTTATGACCTTTTATTAATAATATTTATACAATATATATAAAATATTGTGGTTTATTCATGTTCTTTGTCTGAACCCTTATGAGTAGATCCTTGGCTGAGACAAGCTGACTTCTGTGGAGCTATGCTGCTCAGCCAGCTGAGGACCTCAGAATCACAGAATGTTAGGAGTTAGAAGGGACCTCCAGAGATCATCCAGACCAACCCCCATGCCAGGATCACCAAGGGCAGGTCACACAGGAATGCATCCAGGTGGGTTTGGAAAGTCTCCAGAGAAGGAGACTCTACAACCTCTTTGGGCAGCCTCCCCCAGGGCTCTGCACCCTCACAGTGACAAAGTTTTCCCTTCTGTTCCCATGGCACCTCCTCTGCTCCAGCTTGCCCTCAGCGTCCCTTCTGCTGTCCTTGGACATCCTTGAACAGAGCCTGGCTCCAGCCCTGCACATTGTCATTACCAGCAATGAGGTCACCCCTCAGGCTCCTCTGCTCCCAGTTCAAGAGCCCCATCTCCCTAAGCCTGTGCTCACAGGGAGATGTTCCACTGCCTGCAGCATCTTCGTGGCTCTGCTTTGGACTCTCTAGCAGTTCCCTGAGGTCTTTCTTGAACTCAGTGGCCCAGAACTGGACACAATATTCCAGATGTGGCCTCAGCAGGGTAGAATAGAGGGGATCTAGTCTCTAAAATGGAATATGAGGCAGTCTCTGCTGGTGAGACTTTATCTTGCAGGAATATTTCCTTAGATGCCAGTTTTATTTTACCATTTTTCTATCTTTTAAATCCCACTCATGTTCTGAGATAGGACTCATGTGAAGCTGAAAGAACTGGGGGCTTGTCTCTTCAGGAGCCCTGTTTGTGCCAAAGGACTCAAGTGATGATAGCTCAGCGTCGCCTGTTGCGTTGCAGTGAATGTTTTGCATGATGTGGTTGCCTGCATGGCATCAGAGCTGGGAGCTGGCTACAGCTGCCTGGCCACTCCCCTCAGCATGCTCATGGAAAACGAGATTTCTCTCACAGAGCCACTCTGGGGACCAAAGCTTTCAAAAAAAAAGGCATTACTGTGTGACCTTTTTTCTTGGTAAATAAGGAGTGGTGAGCTCCTAGGAAAGCACAAACAGTTCTGAAAAGAGGTTTTCTTTTCTGCTTTCGTGTGTGTTTGCGTAAGTGTTGTTATTTATCACTTCTGCAGCCATCTCTTGCCCTTAGCTTAAGGAGAGGCTAAACTTTGAACCCAAACCCTTTGATATCTGCACTCCTAGCGGGGTTGCAATCTGCAGTTAAGTTCAGACACAGCAGGGACTAACTTCTTAGAGCTCTGCCCCACTAGGCAGTGGGATAGCAACTGCTTCAGGGCAGCTGGTTCTGGGAACATGAACCCAAGCCTGAGCACTAAAAGCAACCTAGATACAGCACGATCCAGTCCCACACATGGATCAGGGACCTAAATACTAGCTGAAGGGAAACAGAGGGTTACTATTCTAGGGCAGTGAGGGGGTGTTTCAAAAGTGCCCACCACCTGACCCCCATACTTAGTATTTCCTAGGTATTTAGCTGTTGCTGCACTGAGTGTGAAATGATACCTCAAGAATAATTGCTGATCTAGGCTGTCCATGGGATTAATGCACCTCAGCTGCCCACCTGTTTTTCAGAATGGAAATCATCTGGGTGAATTCCACCCTAGCACCTAACCTTGCTGTTACTGACATCAGCACCCAGACATTCTGTGGCTTCCATGGTGTGGAATCAAACCATCAGGAAATCACAGGTGAGCAGAAACGAACCCAGCAGGCAATGCTAGGCTGGAGTTTGATTTCCTGTGTTTGTTTTGGGTCTGGGTGTCCACATGTGAGAGTGCTACCAGCCATACTGTGCTTTCGTGCCTCTGTCTCTGCGTGGCAGTGCTGCACTTTGAGACATTCTTGGGGACGAGTGAAAGTTGTGGGATTTTGATGGATTCAGCTGCCGTGCAGACAGTTCTATGCCATTGTCATCCCATTTTACTCAGGGCAGTCCAAACACTTGGCAGAAGTGCTGGCTGGTCCTGCCACACCATTGATACAGCCTGCACATTCTATTGCACACAGCCAGACCAGTCACAGTCTACTGCTGTTTCATTGACTGTGTTATGTGAGAGCTTTGCCTACAAATTGCTTCATGACTTTGCAGCTTCCAAGAAGCAAATTCTTCATCCTGAAAGATGAAAAGTACCAAGAGCATCTCCCCCACACACATATGCATGTGTGAGGCAGTCTGTGTTCTCCCCTGTGTGAGTCAAAGGGAGATTTGTTTCTTCATCACTTTCAAAATCTGGAGGAGCTCCAGTCTGCCTGCCTGCCACACAGACTTCCTTATACATTCCATAGATTTTCTATTCCTGCTTGACTATGCAGGCAGGAAGGGGCAGCCAGAGTGGCCATAATCTCTTTTGCACAGCACTAGCACAAGGCATGCACTGTTTGAGCTGGCACAGGAGGTCTTAAATGGCCACTAAACACTGTCTTTTGGCAGCCTCCTTCACAGACCTGAAAGCAAACCCCCCTACAGAGATGACTTTACAGACATTAGCCCCTGTATATATCTGACTATGTCTGTATTGAGTATTTAGTTTCACCCAATGGAAGAGGATTCAGAGAAGAACTGCTGATTTCCTGCCTTCTAATACTAACTTGGAGGGGGGTTATATCTTTGGTAAAGAGTTGGGTGCCAGAACCTATCTCTTCCATTTGGCCATATTCACTTGTGGTTCATGGAGTCACAGAATGGTTCAGGTTGGAAGGCGGCTCAGGTTGGAAGGCACCTCAGAGATCATCTGTTCCAACCTCCCCACCTTGGGCAGGGTCACCTCTCAACTAGACTCAGCTGCTCAAGGCTTCATCCAGCCTGGCCTTGAACAGCCCCAGGGAGGAAACAGCCACAGCCTCCCTGGGCAGCTTGTTCCAGAGTCTCACCACCCTCCCACTGAAGAACTTCTTCCTCAGCTCCAATCTAACCCTGCTCTGCCTCAGCTTCAAACCATTGGATGATAGGTTGGACACAGTGATCTTGAAGGTCTTTTCCGACCTGGTCTGGTCTATTCTATTCTATTCTATTCCACCTTGTCCTGTCTCTAGACACCCTCATCAAAAGTCCCTCTGCAGCCTTCCTGTGGGATCCTTTCAGATACTGGGAGGCAGCTCTAAGGTCCTTTTTAAGTCCTTTTAGCCACAAGTTTCTGAGGAGTGATGCACTCCCAGTGCAAACAAAATGGAGACTGTGAGGTGCAAACTTGAGGCCTTGAGGAAAGAGGGGGTGAAGTTTTAAAACTTCGCTTGTAGGAGGGAAGGGATTGCAGGATTATCTGGATGACCTAAAATGACTCATTCCAAAGATAAGCTGTTTAGATCTTGACTGAATGTGGCAAGTGGTTGTCACTACCACACCCTCTACTTTCCTAACCTGTTTACATGGATGGAGAAATACTTCTGAACATTTCCTTTAGCCTGTGACGCTGCAGCAGGTGATCTAGCTGTAAGGCTGTCTTGTGGGCATAGTGAGAACTGATTTTACTCCAAGAATTCTTCCCTTTTCAGCTACTCTTTTAGCTCAGACACTTGATTTACTGTTGATGTCACAGAAGCCATCTATTATATAGGAGAAAATCTAGGCTATAGGCAGTGCTTTGGATAGATCTTGTGTATCAATTTAGTCCCAAGGACAGTAGTCTACAGAGATGTTTGATTTAATGGGAGTAATTAAAGCACTGGGCTGTGTGGGTTAGCTGAAAGATCACTGTTTTCTTTCTGCTGCTGGGGAGGGGATGAGAACTGGTGGAAATCTCTGTCTTCCTTAGACTGACCATTTGGAGAGGGAGCACTGGGTGCTCCTCATGCCTTGTCTGCTGGCAGAGCAGGGAAGCAAGGTGCAAAAGGTCTCTTAACATCACCTGTGAGGCAAGGTTGGACAAGTCACTTTGCAGCTCTTTGTCAGCATTTTCCTTCATGTCCTTGTGCTCTGTGGGTTCTTTGGGGTACTCTGCAGGTGAGAGAAAGGAAAGCCCTCTGCAGAGCCAGGGGAACAGATCACTTCTACTCTGAATTAAATCCGAGCTCAATCTGCTGGATCCTACTGCAATGGCCTCTACCAAAATGCACTGTCCTGGTGAAATGCCATGGTCTTGGGTTTGGTGCCAGCAAGAAAGCTGCCACCCTGCCTAAAGATTCAGAAGTTCTGGAACTGCCTTGTGCAAGATGTAGGATTTGGCTGCTGGTGGTGTGGTGCATCCCTCTGATAATTAAAAGCGCACGGCAGATGAGAAATGCAGCTCTTCAGCTCTTCATGTAATTACCAAAGCAGTAGGAGATAAGAGCAACTGTTTTCAGTTCCAGGTGTCCTGTTTTTTTCAGCTCTGCAGGAAGATTAAGTGAAAGTGGAGCAGGGCAGTAACAGAGTTCAAATGCACAGCAGGAGAACTGATGTTGACCAAAGTACTGGTAGGATCTAATGGAGTTCAAAGAAAATTCCTTTCTATACTCTAAGTCACCAAAGAGGTTTCTCACTGTCATTATAAGCACATCCATCTCAGCAGCCTGATTACAGGCAAGGTGGGTGGTTTGCAGAGCCATCAGCCAAAGGGGCAGGGCTCCCTTCTGTTTTGAACTGTTTCCATGAAAGGGGAGCTACAGCACCTGATGTGAAATGCTGCAGTTCTGGGGTTTAACTGGCTCTGCCAAGGACTCCCTTCCCCAGCACAAAACATAAACACTGCAGGACATGCTAAGGACAATTCATGATGTATTAAACAAGTTGAAAGAGAGTTTTCTGAAAGCTTCAGTCAGTGCACTCCACTGGTGTGTTGTGTCCGTGTGTGGGCTCAGGGATGAAATAGAGGAAAATTCAGTGGAGGCTTTGGGAAAAGGCAAGAAAATCTAATTGAATAAGGAGTCCACAATGGCTGCACTTTGCCAGATTAGTGAGTCACTGTTTGCTGTGCTGTTAGGGCCCAGGAGACTGTTAGAAACTCAAAGGAAGCTGTGAGGTACTGCAAGTGTGTCTTAGGCAGAGCCACAGCATTACTCAACTGAGGAGCAGAGCTCTGCTCTCAGCAGGCTGCAGTGGTTCAGAGTCACACAGGCTTCTCCCTTATTGTCCCAGCTTCTGGGCCTGCACCTCCTCCAAAGTAGCTGTGCTAAGGCCACTGGGAGGAGGTTTTGTCATCAAGAGCAGGTCCTCAAGGGGGGCTGTGTAGCATTTAACCACAGGTGTGGACCTGTAGCCCCTCACTGGAGCTGTTGCTCAGGCCTGAAGTTTCCTCAGCTGTTTGTGCTGAATTTCTACAGGTGCCAAATGTGCTGCCTGTGGTGTGTTTGGTTCTTCTTTCCTAGCATTGTGGCAGTCATGCTCAGAACACAGCAGCACCTTAAAGGACAGAGGTTGTCACTCATCCCTTTCTTTTTTAAACACCAGAGGGGTGATACCTGGGTTGTATTTGACCCTTCAATGCCTGAGAGCTACAAACCCATCCTTGCAGGGGAGAGCCCACTGATGGCTCAGCACTGGAGGGAGGTGTCCTTCCCATCACAGCTTTTCTGCTTCACAGGGAGGTGTTACTTTGCTACTGAGTCTAGAAGAGACTGGCTTTCTACCCTAGTGCTAGGGCATGCTCTGCACCTCAGTTCTCAGCCTAGCTTCAATGCCTGTTTATGTGTACTTCAAGTCAGTTCCTCAAGAATCAGCACAGGGAGTTATTTTATGTAATACTGTCAGTATTTTATGTAATACTTCCAGTAATAAAGTTGGCATGGAAAAGTTAGAATGTACTAGCAGAACTGCTGATGGTGTAAGGCTGGGAGGGAGGCTCTCTGTCAGCACAGGAGGACCAAATGCAACACTGGAAGGGCTAGAGGGGAGTTGATGTAATAGGAATAGAGTGAAATTTAGGTCATGCACATATGTGCTAGCAGTGGGAATTTCTGATATAAAATGATAACCAGAGCTGATAGTGGAGAAAAATCCATAAGTGCAGAGCAATCAGAGGCTAATGATGAAATATTCATGTTTCTGGAAAATACTTGCCCTTCCATGCAGAGCATTGGTAAGGTCTCACCTGGAAAAAAATTGATTGAAATTAAGAGTGGAAGTCTGATTTGTAGGATTTAAGGATGTAGTTGCCAACAGAAGGAACACCTATTTCAGGCAAAGCTTTAGTCATCCATGTATAGTTGTCCACAAATCCATGCAGCGAGGAACAAGATAGAGATTCCTAGATATCAGCAGGGAAAGGCTCATAGCCTTCCAACTGGAGGAGCAGGAAATCCAGTTGCTCTGAGGTGGAACTCGACAAGTTTAATAAAGATTATCTGGCACAGCTGCCTGTATCAGGCAGGGCTGGACTTAATAGCCCAAGATTCTCTCTGAAAGCTCTAGACTGGAGGAGATGAGCCCTTGGCAGGATCTCCATCACTGAGGGATTCTTAATGATACACAGGGTGAAATCCTGGCCCCCTGAAGTTGATGGAAGTTTTGCTATTAGTTTCTGTGAGGCCAGGATTTCACCCTGGAAAGGGAGTCAAAAGTACAAGCGTGCTTTCAGAGGCAGAGTGGCTGATTAAATCCATCTGGTGTGCTGCTCTTTTATCAATCATTGATAAAATACTGCCTTGAAAATATAAACTTTGGGTAAGCCTAACCATGGAATTCAACCATGCACTTTTACAAGCCTTGAAAGCAAACTTTGTCTGCTTTTTGTCTGAAAAGAACAGAAATCAGGGTAAAAAAACCACAACACAAACCCATCCACTCCAACCCAGTATTTGATGTTCTGCTGAAATGAGTGATTAAAGTGTAAGAAAGACAGCTAAGTAAGTCTAGATGATACATCAAAATCTAAAGGTGTTGTCCAAAACTTTATCCCTCCTGAGGAGTTAACCCCCAGCTAGGAGTTTGTCTGGACCATGCTTTGCAGTGCCACCTAGCTCTTGCCAGCCCTGCCAGCTCAGAAGGGATGGTCCCCATCCATAGTCTTGTTGAGACTGATGGGGCCGGGCACCCTGCGCAGTGGTGAGCAGGAGTAACACAGAGGGACGGAAAATCTCCCAGACCCCGTGTTTGAGCTCACACGGGCAGGGCACGATGCTGGCCAAACGAGAGACACGCAGATCGCCACCGTCAGCATCTCCAGTGGCCATGTGGGACCCTGCGGCGCCAGCACCGCTGAGGGGAGCGGCGTGGGCAGGGCAGGCTCCTTGCTCGCCCTGCCCAGCCGGGTCCCTAAAGTCCGGCCTTCCTCCGGGCACCCTCCCAAAGACAGCCGGACCTTCCCCGGTGAGTGCCGCCCCGCCCGCCGCAGCTCCCGCCGCTGAATTTGCTCCGGTCCCTTAATTGTTTCGCTCTCACCAAGAACTTTGTTTACAGTCCCTTGTGCAGGGAGCTGGAGCTGCATCCCCCTCTTATGCTTGCTCCGGGCTGGTGCCCGCCGCAGTCCCGTCCGGCAGTCGGGAGGTAAGGCACGGGTCGCCGCGGCACGGCAGGGCTCGGCTCAGCTCAGCTCGCAGCCGCAGGACCCGCGCAGCCGACGACCGCGCCCCCGCCGCTTGTGGGTGCCCGCGGGGCTCCTGCTCCGCCGCTGCTGCGCCCGAGACCCGGCTCCCCGCAGCGGCGGGACGGGCTGGGGCTGACGGGGCGCCGGGGCAGCTCTGTGCGCCGGCTGGCTTCAGCCCCGCTTCTCCCGTGCGGATGTCCCCGCGGGATGCAGTGCCGCGGGTGGAGGCTGCGGCTCTCCCGGTGCGTGTGCTTCGCTCGAAGCGGGCTGGGGGCAGCGAGCTGGCGAAAAGCTGCCCTCGCCCCCTCCGCTCTCTGCTCTCTTGCCGAGGTGTGCGGGCAGGCGGTGCTGACGCGTAGTGGTTTGCTCTAGGTGTGCTTGGGGAGTTTACAGACGCGTTTGAAGTTTTTGCCATTTGCAGATGACAAAGTTTTGTTTGTGGAGAGGTTTAGTTGGCTCCCATCCTACCTCCGGCTATGTCTTGGAAGTGAAAAAGGTAGAAGCTTAAATGTGGTAGTTGTGGTACATAAAAACTCGGCAGTGGGAACTTCTCGACATCCCGAGGCTCAGGCAGCTGGCACGGGTGGGACACATTCTCCTCCTGTACGTGAAGTTCAGGGCCTGATCCTGGGCTCCTGTCAGTGCCGGTCTGGTGCTGCGTGCCCGGCAGTCTTCAGATGGAGAAGAGCTGCGGCGTTGTGTGCGGGAGGACTGTAGCCTGCCGGATTCCAGATGAACTCTGGCTCTCCATCAGCACAGAAGGGCTCCTTATGCTGCTTGCCGTGGTCACTTTAATGCAAAGCCAAGTGCGAAGCATGAGCCTTACGAGTGACTGGAATTTTACATAAGCAAATAAGTGTGTCTGAAATATTATGCAAGATACAGAGAATCAGGTCCAGAGCCTGAAGGCAGAAAACTTGAATGTGTCCCACTGGTTCTGAGTAAAGTGCAAAGAAGGGGAAGGGATTGTGGTGGCTGAGGAATTGCATCTCTCTGTGCTTGCACGGAGAGGTTCAGTGTGTGGGAAGCCCCCCCCCCAAGAGAGCACCACGCTGAAATGATTCAGAACTAAAATGCTGGAAGCTTAATGTCTGCTTCTCATGGGCTTCTGTTTCCCAGCTCTGTGGTGAGGGAGAGAAGGACCAGACAAGGAGTCCTGGCTGTAAGCAGTGGCTCTGTCAGTCAAGACTTTTGATAAAGACATTGATGTAAAAAAATTACCTGAACTGTTTGTGGTCAAGGCCAAACGCAACTCAGTTCCCCCCAGAGCCATCCATCTCTGCAAGGAATGATGCTGGCAGAGGGGCTCAGGGGGCACAGCCGCGCTAGGAAAAGCTTCTCAAGAAATGGAACCTTTAGTGTAAGATGGGTGGAAACAAGATGATTTCAGAGACCTGCTTTTTTTTTAATGCAATCCAGATGATTTATGCAAAAGGTGGCTTTCTTCTGCATTTCCCTCCAGACTTTCCCCAAAACTAAACTAATGGCCGGGCAGTGTGCACAGGGATATTGCCAGGGAGATAAATGAGGAGGCTTCTGCCTTAGTAGCTGCATTCAATAACTGGCTAAATGTCCTTGAACCATATCACAAGCTTGGTCCAACGATCATCTAGAGAAGAACAGCAGCAGTTTGTGTCTGCAGAATGTTGGTGTCCGTGAAATGTTAGCGTGGTCAAAATAACCAGAATCAAGGCAAAGCCCTGAAAGTTTGTCACTGCATGAGCTGCCTTTCATCAGCTCATTCTCATCCCCGCTGAGCACCTCGTGCTTCGGGGGCAAAATGATCTTCCATGACCATGCACAGATAGGAAGGGAATGTTGAGTGAGATTAGCAACGTAAATCTCTGCTGCTTCCCAAGTTTTACCCAGCTGCTTCGTCACCCCACAGCTGCTTCTGCAGTTGAGACCAATTTCCACGGCTCTGCTCTCTGCTGTCACCTGGCTCAGCTGCAGGTCTGATTCGGATGTTTGAGTTGGGAGACTTGTTTTAGAGTATCCACTAAGAGAAATGAACAACAGCAAATACAACGGACTTGTGTGTATGACAGTGAGTCTTGGGGGTTGTTTGGCTCTTTTCTTTTCTGAGAGGAGTCGTTTGGGTTATTTTGGTTAGGTTTTGTTATAGCAGAATAGATTTAGAAGGGGATTTTAGTGGCAAGCATGCTGGTACTAGCAGATTACAGCTAGGAAAATCAACATAGAGGGAGGTGATGTGGTTTAGCCCCAGACTTGGTAGAGTTAGAGAATGATTGGACGCAATGAAGTTAAAGGGCTTTGCCAGCCAAAACGTTCTATTGTTCTGTGAAGTGGTTTGCTCAAAGAAACCAGAGACATGAAAGAGACAAACCCTCAAGTGTTCCGAGTGGTGATTCACCGAAGTGAGCAATGGAAATTAAGTGAAAGGAGATTTTGAACTGCAGAAGCTAATGTGCTTTCCCTTGTCCTGCCTGGCTCTCTCTAAGGGTCTTGTCTGGGTTGTGACACTCATCATCAAGATGTCACATCATCAAAATAAAATATTACCTAGGGGCAGAAAGAAATGGGTGGCTGCTGCCAAGAAATGAGGCTGAAACCACTTAGGAGAGTCAGAGGGAGAACATCTCCTGCTTCCGTTCGGGTAGGAGCAGGGGTCAGCATGCAGCGGGAGCCTTTCCATGCAGAGTTTTGTTCTTAAGGAGCTGATAAATGTCCGACGATTTTCCTTGTAGGAAACTTCCATGCTCGAATATTGTCACCTCCGATTCATCATTCAGCAGCATCTGACACTTCAAAGCCCGGAGCAGCTCTCACCGCTGCGTGACTCTGTCTTGAATTGACATATGAGACACCGGCGGCTGCCTTCCTGTGCTCCCTGAGCCAAGGGATTTGTTACAATGGATTTCTCCCGGACCTGGTAGGTGTGCATGCTGCTGGCTTTCATGTCTTTTCAGTAAATCTCAGCTTACACTTCTTAGTGGCTCTCCTGTTTATCCAGAGGTAGCCACAGGTTGCCACGGAAACGCATTCCTGCTGCAAGGCAGAGCGGCTCCTTCGGGCAGTCCTTGTGGTGTGATTAGTGAGAGGATGCTGCTGTTGCCGGGGATCTTTGCCTCCGTTTCTTACCCTGAAACTTGAGCCAAGTCACCTGTTGGCATAAGTCAGAAGTGACTTTGCTGGCAAGGAGGATCTAGCGCCCTGTTTTCTCGGGCTGAATACCTTAACTCACACTTCAGAAGGGCTCTGTTGTTTATTTAACTTGCAGGGTTTCACTGGAGGGCTGTTTATTTGTTTTCTGTCAGTGCTTGCCTGCTTACATCCTATTCCAGGCAAGAGCTGTGCTCCTCACAAGTCAGCAGGTATTTTGCCATGGACTTAACTTTGTAGTTTAGGAGATTAAATCTTTAAGTTCATGTTAGTTTTGGTATGAATTCACTCATTCATAGATTCATAGAATGGGTTGGGTTGGAAGGGACCTTAAAGCTCATCCAGTTCCAACTCCCTGTCATGGGCAGGGGCACCTCCATCAGCCCAGGCTGCTCAAAGCCTCATCTGTCCTGGCCTTGAACACCTCCACGGAGGGGACATCCACCACCTCCCTGGTCAACCTGTTCCAGTGTCTCCCCACCCTCACTGTCAAGAATTTCATCCTAATCTCCAGTCTAAATTTGCCCCTTTCCAGCTCAAAGCCATTGCCCCTTGTCATCTCACTACAAGCTTTGTCAAACCAGAGCTGAACTTTCCTTCTCTCATTAGGGTTCAGGGAAAGTGGAATACAAGCTCTCTGACTAGATACAAAGTGCAGCCTGCTTGTGTGTGTGCTGCAAAAGAGTGAAATCATCTTTCTTGCTCACACAAGGTCAGCTACATGAGACACAGACCCAAGGGCTCTCCACAGAGGATGAATATATCTTAGCAACAAGGGTGGGAGCGGTGGGAAAGGAAAAGGAGAACGCAAGTATCTGGCAATTAACTTCCTAGTCCCAGATGTGAGGGTGATAAAAGTGATAAAAGCATTGCTGTGGTGCCAGCCCTCTTCCTTGTTCTCCAGGCTGTGTATGGTGCTGCTCCCACCAGAGAGAGCTGCACAGCCCCTACCAGAGAGCCGTGAGGAGTCTTCTCAGCTGCTCATAGCAGAAAAACCTGAGGGTTCCCTACACTCCCAGTCTCTCTGGTACATGATGTGGTGCACTGAGCACACATCCTGGTCCAAAGAAGCATAGCCATGGTAGCCTCAGCATTGTCAGAAGGTCACTGCAGGCTCCAGGGTAGACCCCATGCCACCAGAGCCCCAGCAAGATGGCCAAAGTCTGTCATAGCAGCTGTAGCAGTGGAGAGCCATGGACTCATCCTGCCCTGATCAGGTGGATTCCAGTTATACACTGGGCTTCATGGACCCAAAAGCTGTTTTTCTTCTGATGCAGATGCAGCCAAATTGTGTGCTGTCTGTAGGACTGAGGGAGTGTATACAATGTGGAGACAGGAGGAGAGCAACCTGGTGTGACCAAAATGAGTGTCTGTGACTGTAAATCTCCCTCCCAGACAGCAACATGGATGTGGTTCCATGGACTTGTGAGAACCCTATTCCTTGTGCATTAAGCCAATTTAAATGGCAAGCTGGCAGCATGGTATTGATCAACACTGAATCATCACAGAATGGTTTGGGTTGGAAGGGACTTCAAAGATCATCCTGTCAAGAGCAGGCACACCTCCTGCTAGATAGGGTTGGTCAAGGTCTCATCCAGCCTGGCTTTGAACACTTCCAGGCTTGGAGCCTCCAAACTTCTCTGGGTAACATGTTCCAGTGCCTTACCACTGTCATGAGGAAGAACTTCTTCCCAATGTCTTGTATAAATCCAGCTTCCTGATGGTTCTGTAATGGGAGGTTGGTTCACCAGTTTTCAGCTGGCATTTGCTGAGTGCAGGGAACTGTCTGCATCCCCATTCCCCACACACCCAGACCCTAGGCATGACCATCTGATTTTTTTTTGCTCAGCAGCACGTGGACTGAGCAAGGCTTCCCTGTGCACTCCTGCCTCGTGCTGGGCCAGTTCTTGCCCATGTTTTTGTGACACAGGTTGGAGGCAGTCTGTGTAATGCCTGTGCAGGTGCATATGTAAAGAAACATGTGGAGAAGTGTGTGAGCAGGGGTAGAATTTTTAACCAGAGCAGCCTCTGAACTTCACCTACTCTTCAGAAGCTGTAATGCCATAGAAATCTAAACTGCATCCAGAAGTGCTGACTTTAGGAGGTAACTCAGAGTGCAGTTGGGCCCATGGTGCTTCAAAGGCATCTGTCTTGGTCTGTGACTGCCATGAGGACTGGCTGAGATCCTCCACAGTCAGCAGTGTTCCAGTTAGTCTTGGGTACAGGTTCTGCTGGGATCAGAGTGTCTGGCAATGGTAACACTTCTGAGCTGAACTCCTGCTCTTCTCTCCACAGTGCAGTGTGTGCTCAGCAGAGCCTACTCTAGCCTAAGAGCTGACCAACACAAGGCAACCAAGATGACAACTGAACCAATTAAAGAGATCCCGGGCACGCCAAAGCATCCTGATCCTGTGACCATGGAGAAGAGCAATAACAATGACTGTGTGATCACCACCATCCCCCTGGTCAGTGAGTGCCAGCTGACAGCAGCCACGGGGGGAGCAGAACTCTCCTGTTACCGCTGCACCATCCCCTTCGGCGTGGTCATCCTCATAGCCGGCATCGTGGTGACCGCCGTGGCATACAGCTTCAATTCCCATGGATCCATCATCTCTGTCTTTGGATTAGTCCTCTTGTCATCAGGACTCCTTTTGCTGGCTTCTAGTGCAGTCTGCTGGAAAATCAGGCAGCAAAACAAGAAAGCCAAGCGGCGGGAGAGCCAGACAGCGCTCGTGGCACACCAGCGAACCTTGTTTGGTTAGAGACAACCCAGGGAGGGCTGAGCAGAAGGCAGAGCCTCTGTAGGTCAACCTGGATGAACACATCCATGGGAGAAACTGCAGGCTTTAATTTAACTTTGGAAATGAACTGAAATGAAAAAGCAGTGGATTAAGAAGTGCTCTTAAAGACTCTGCAAGTGCTCTTAATATTTTCCTTCCTGCAGCCTCGGGAGTGATTCTTTCCGAGACAGAGGAAAATCCACTTGTCCTCCCTAGGGAGCAGGATCATCTGAACTGCAATCATCCTGACAGCACTCCCCAGTGTGCTGAGGGTGTTGGAAAGGGAGAACCTTGTGAGAACTAAGGAAATAATTTGAACTGACTTGAAATGCCAGAGATCTCCTTAAAATACACACTGTGACGTTTGACCAAGGGAGAAGCCACAGCATCTGAAGTGACTGCAAGCTCCCGGCCTGTGACTTCAACTGGAGCTGCAAACAGATCCCCCCCCCAGACAAAGCAATAACAACCAAACCCTCTGCAGATTGCTCAATAAGCTGATTCTTGTATTTTATGTAACTGTCCCCTCCCAATATCTGTGGTACTTTCCCCCCCACCCCACCCTTTTTGTTTTTTTTTAAACCAACTAATATTGATTTTATTTTACTATGGAATAGCACTAGGTAGGCAGCAACCTGTAATTAATTCTATTGTCTAACCTAAATAACGAGGTATGGGTATAGCTTAAGACATTAGACTGGTTCTTGTAACTTAAAGGGGTCAGGTTTAGCACTTTTGATTATTTTGCTATAAAATCCCAAAGTAAATGTCATTAAAATAATATTCAGTGCTGCTAGGACCTTTAGAACATCTGGGGGTTCATTGCTGCCAGGGTTCTTGTGCCTTCACCTTTGCCTGCTCTCTGGTTCTTTGTAGAGCATCATCTGTGACAGTAACTGAACGTGAGCACTGCTAATCTCTTCCAGAACCCTGGGGACTCTGGATGTGGGGTTGAGAGCCCATCCCTCTGGCAGCTTGGTTAACAACTCAGCTCTTGGAAAACCACTTGGTCAGTTCTGCAGACACCTAGGCAGTGTTAGACCCAGCTATTGGTAATGACTTGTGGAAGCAAAATCATCTCTGTGGTGTTTGCTCAATGAGCTTTGGGGTGATGAATCTTGACAAAAGCAGGTGCCAGGTGTCCCCCCTGGGTGTGTCTGAGATGCTTGAGGCTGTAACTCTCATGTTCTAGAGGTCTTCCAGCTTTCCTCATGTAATGAATAATTGAAGAGCTGGTCTGAAGCAAACTAGAACACTATTTCTTCATCCATGTCTTGAAGGGCAGGTGCTGAGCCAAGTCACAGGCTTCCACCACAGCAGGTATGAGGGTGTCAGAAAGAAGAGGAGCTGCAGGAAGGGACTTTTTACAAGGGCTTGTAGTGATAGGATCAGAGGGACTGGTTTGAAGCTTGATGAGGGCAGATTGAGACTGGAGATTAGGAAGCAATTCTTGACAGGGTGGGGAGACACTGAAACAGGGTGCCCAGGGAGGCTGTGGATGTTCCCTCCCTGGAGGAGTTCAAGGCCAGGTTGGATGAGGCTTTGAGCAACCTGGACTGGTGGGAGGTGTCCCTGCCCATGGCAGGGGGTTGGAACTGGATGAGTTTTCAGATCCCTTCCAACCCAAACCATTCTATGAATATATGACTTGTCTCTCTTTTATTTCTCTCTCTCTCTCTCTCTCTCTCTTTTATTTCTCTCTCTCTCTTAATTATCTCTCTTTTATTTCTCTCTCTCTCTTATTTCTCTCTCTTTTATTTCTCTCTCCCTCTCCTTTATTTTTCTCTCTCTCTTTTATTTTTCCTGATTATTTTGCTTTCCATTGCCACAGCAAGCCAGGCTTTTGCCAGCTTTTGCCTCCCTTTTGCCCTCCAGAGCCTGCAGCCTCCACGCTAGCCGTGGCGATGCCAGCCCAGCGTACACCTTCAGCAGGTCACCCCCAAGCCCTGCGCTTCTCCTGCCGCCATCAGCCAGGCATTCCGCCTTGGGCGATGCCATTTCCTCTGCCCTCCCCGCTTTAAGCTGGTCACATCCATAACTTGCCCCCGGATCTGCAGAGTGCACTCCCTGTTTTAAATAGAGCAGGCTGTGTGTGCAGGGAGGGCATGTTTGGGGGCAGTATTTGCGTTGCCACACTCCGTGGTTACCAGACGCTATAATAAAATCGACTTGCATCAGAGGGAAGCTGACAACACATTTTAGCACTTCCACAGCCCCAACTTAACCACGGCAGGAAGCTTTCCTGCTGCTAGCAGAACATGTTGCGTCACCAGAACATCTGACACCGGTGTCAGGTGTCAATCACTTTGCTTAAGGTCATTAAAAATATTAGGGTGTCCCCTTACCACGGCCAGGTTTTCTGGCCTGAGTGACAATTCATGGGCAACGCATAGCATGATAAATAATGGAACAGGTGGACTAAAGGGGTGTCTTTCCTGTTTGAAATGAGAAAAGTGATTGACATTAGCAAAGCTGGATAAGCTAAAGAGGGCTGTTTATCCCCCCCCCCCCCCCCCCCCCCCCCAGCCCCGGGACACAATGGTTTTCTGACTCCTTCCCCCTCCCCATTTCTGTTTGCTCAGTGGAATTTTGCAGGCTGCTGAAGAGAGGGCTGCAGGGGCTGTGTGAGGGCAGTGTGGCAGAGCCACAGAATCACAGATTAGGGGCTGGAAGGGACCTCAAAAGATTGAATGCAACCCCCCTGCCAGACAAGGGTCACCCAGGCCAGAACACACAGGAACACATCCAGGTGGGTTTGGAATGTCTTCAGGGAAGGAGATTCCACAACCTCTGTGGGCAGCCTGCTCCAGGGCTCTGTCGCCCTCACAGTGAAGGCTTAGCACCATCAGTTTCCCAGGAGCTGGTGATGTCAGACCTGCAATGTTTTTCACAAGGACACATTTCCAGGGCTTTTACAAGGGCCAAAGCCCTCAAACTGGTCAGCTGCAAACAGCAAAATTTGTGTTTCAGCTCTTGTGACCTGCTCTGGATCGCTTTGGGGTTTCATGCCTGGATGCTGGGTCATGCACTCTGCCAGGTCTTTGACACAAAGCTGTTTGGAGCTCCACAGCTGCTCTTTTGGTGTTTCTCATGGGAACCTAAGAGGCAGAAGTCAGCCTGGAGGATGCAGCCCTGCAGAGATCACAATGACTTTCCAGTTCAGAAACACCTTCCCTTCTGGTGTGAAAAGGATTTGAATGTGACAAATGGGTCTGGGAGAGGTTGGGTGGGAGCTGATGCAAATTTTATTGTCACAGTTGCTCGTCTCTCCCTTCCTGAGAGCTCTGGCAGCGTTGCTCCAGTGGAGTTGCCCTCACAGGGATAGAAAATTATCTGAGAGAAGAATTGCACTGGTGTGGCGGGCAGCGGCTGTAGGGCTCTCAAATCATCCCTGCAGAGCCTGAGCACAGGAAATTGTGTCTGTAACTACACCCTGGATTGCTATTGTACACGGAGCCTGTTATAGCCTGGGACAGCATTTTGAAATAATAATCAGTTTGGTGTGACAATGCTCAGCACTGGCCCCGCTCAGAACGCCCAGGCTACAGCTCCCTGGTCCCTTCACATGGCATGGGTTGAACCTGACCCTGCCCCTGAGATCATCATCTGCCAGGTTTAGAAAACAAGAGAGAGAGAGAGTGTGTTGTGAATTTGTGTCAGAAAAATAAATCTCTCTGCTTCAGACACTTGGGAGAGGTCCTGTTCCCAGTCAGTGAGGGCACAAGAGCTGCTGCAGCTCTACACACCAGTGATCAGGCTCAGAGTAAGGAGTGAAGAAGTGCCTGAGAGTCTCAGCAGGATCCAGATGGTCAGGCCAGGAGCAAGCCCTCTGGAATATCCAATATTCATACATTCATAGAATGGATTGGGTTGGAAGGGACCTTCAAGACCATCCAGTTCCAACCCCCTGCCATGGGCAGGGACACCTCCCACCAGCCCAGGTTGCTTAAGGTCTCATCCATCCTGGCCTTGAACACCTCCAGGAAGGGGACATGAACAACTTCCCTGGGCAACCTGTTCCAGTGTCTCCCCACCCTCACTGTCAAGAATTTCTTCCTCATCTCCAGTCTGAATCTACCCTCAGCTTTTCTTATCCAGAGTCCAAGACTACTTCTTTTAGATGGAAGCTGCTGCATGTCATCAGCAGGTTTCACCTCATTTGATTTTCTGCAAAATAAGAAAGAGGAGGATGGTGTTGGCAGCCATCACTTTGCATGTGTGTCTCCTCTGATGCCTTTGGAGTGTAGGATGTAGTTACAGCATCATAAGGTAAGTCCTCACTTACAAAGGACTCTTGCACATGAGAGTGCATGAACATGACACCAACTGCAGAGGATGATGTGAACAATTGTTTAAATCCTGGCAATATTCAGAGTGCAGACTAAATCCTACAGCCTAAACCATATGGGAGAACAATGGTCTTAAACTGCAGAATCAACTTGAATTTTTGGCTTTTATTCAGGTTGTTGATGTCACTATTAACATGACAGAGGACCTAATCCTTCCTCTCCTGAGCAGCCAGTTGGAGTCCTATTGTCCTCACTTGTGCATCCAAAACTTTGCACTTGTGGCAAACATAACATTTTTGAAAACCACTTTTTTGGGGGGTTCATTGCTTTCACTTCTTAACTCTCCTAAGACTAAAAGAGAAAAAATGTTGAACTTCAACAACAGAGAGGGAAAGAGGAAAGACAGAACAGAAAACAGCAAATGCTGGACACTGTATAAATTTATGAGAGGAGGACAGGAAGGCTTTACACAAGTACCTTGGTGAAAGAGACTTTTTTAAATGGGTCTTGTTTCTGTTACTCCTTAGCTGTATCCTCAGTTTCAGTCTGTCATAGATTCATAGAATGGTTTGGGTTAGAAGGCACCTTGAAGATCACCCAGTTCCAAACCCCTGCCATGGGCAGGGACACCACCCTCCAGCCCAGGTTGCTCAAAGCCTCATCCAACCTGGCTTTAAACATTTCCAGAGAGGGGCCATCCACAGCCTTCCTGGGCAACCTGTTCCAGTGTCTCCCCACCCTCTCAGGCAATAATTTCCTCCTAATCTCCAGTCTCAGTCTGCCCTCCTCAAGCTTCAATCCATTCCCTCTCATCCTATCACTCCCAGCCCTCACTGAAAAGTTCCTAATCCACTAAACCCCAAACCAAGTCAGTCCGAGCAGAGCAGCCCTTCACCGCCTCTCCTCAGCCACATTCCCTTTCAACCTGAAGCCCTGAGTTTGTGCAGGGAGTTAACAGCTTTCCTGGAAAACTGGCCCATGACACGATTTCCTTGTGAACTCCATCCACCTGTCATGTTAGGGCTTGGTGCGCCGCCAGCTCTGGCAGGAAATAATAGGCAGCAGGATGCTGGTGTGTGTCGATGGCCCTGACCCTCCCATTCCTGAACATGAATAAGCCCTGGAGCTGCGAAGGCGTCAGCGCCCGCGGCTGCCGGGTCCGCGGCAGCGCCTGGGTGGGATCTCTGCACGGCCGCTGAACGGCAGCCAGCAGCCTGCCCGCGGCCGCCGCTGCCCGAGAGGGATAGGCTTGGGCTCACACTGACTGCTGCTCTTTGTTCTGTCCCTCCTGCTCCCCAGGGAAAAAGCAAAAATGCCCCTGTGAGGGGTGAGCCGAGGGTCCCCAGCTGGGCAGAACATCTGCCTGCGACGGCTTTCAATGCTGCTCCAGGGAAGTGCAAGGGTCCATAAGGGCAGAGGGCTGCAGCACCTTTCCTAGAAAATAGGCTGGAGGAATTTGGGGTATTCAGCCCAGAGAAGGGAAGGCTCTGTGGAGACCTCAGAGCTGTGTTTTAATATGTGAAGGGGACCTACAGGGAGGCTCTCTTTAGATGGGATTGTAGGGATAGGACGAGGGTCAATGGTTTGGAACTGGAGCAGGGCAGGTTTAGGTTGGACATCAGGAGGAAGTTCTGCACAGTGAGGGTGGGGAGACATGAACAGGTTGCCCAGGGATGTGGTTGAGGCCCCATCCCTGGAGACATTCAAGCTCAAGACTTGCTGTGTCCCTGGGCAGCCTGCTCTAGCTGTAGGTGTCCCTGCTGAGTGCGGGGGGGTTGCACACGATGAGATTGGAGGGTCCCTTCCAACCTGATGCAATCTGTGATTTTGTGTGGTGTGGTTTGCAGCTAGCAAAGGTACTTCGGTTCAGCATCTAGCAGGAGAAACTCCTGGGAGATTAAAAGTTGAACTAAGGGAGCCCAAATCATCCCTTAATGACTTGGGGTTCAGTCTGTGACATGGTGCAAACTGAAGGATGTGTTCTCCAAGGCTGCCTGGGTAATCAGCATCCCTATATCCTTCAGAGGCATTGGGCAGAGTGCAGAGAGGAGGGCAGGAACACTTCTTATTCCCATTTTCCTCTCTGCCGCACCATGTGTGACAAAAGCCATTTAGATCCTCATATGGCAGTGCTCTGAGGTACACAGAATATTTATCTGCAATATTAATCCTCCTGCTCCTCATCTGGAAGCTGTAGGAGACAGCTGTGTGAAGGACCTCTCATTTTTCAACCCAGTGTCACTACAGCAGGTTTTAATCTCTTGAGCTGTCCTATGTTGGTAAAACTCAAGGCTCAAGGATCCCGCACACAAACATTTGCTGCTTTGAGGACACACAGGCTGAGATCTGTGTATTTCTCTATGCATACTTCTGATGCTTGCAGCATAAAAATGCACTCCCCCAAAGGAAGCTTCTTCACAGGACTGGTGGCTGAGAGCCAGAATAATTGCTGGAAGGGCTGGGCATGTTGGGGCTGCAGCTGGAATGAAAGTTTTCCTAACCCACTGCTCACCACCTCTCCTCTCCCTTGGCAGGCTGGTGGGTAAGAAATGTCAGCTCCCAGCAGCCAGCTCTGGCTTTGTGTGCTGAGATGTCTGCTTCTCTGAATCAACCCAGGATTGGTTTTCCTCATCTTCCATGCAATGGAAGAGCTGAAATCCCACTGCACTTCACACTGTGTGGCTCCAGAGCTCCTCATTCAGGAGTGCCGGGGTCAGACACAGAGCCGGTGGGAACAGGCTGAGCTCACTGGAGTCGGTGGGGTCTGTTATCTGTGACCATCTGTGCTGCCACTTCTGTTTTGGTTTGAGCTAGATGGAGACAATGAAAATTTCACTCTTTGCCTACCATCTGATGGTGCTTCAAAGAATGACCTCTGCTATCAACAGGCAAAGGGCTCCCCAGCCATCACTCTGCCTTGCAAAATAAATGTGTAAGGAAACATCCTGGTCCTGGAGCCACTTCCCTATAAATACTTTTCAGGAGAGAGTCCAATGAGGGGATCAGTTGTTGCCTGACCAGGAACAGGACTAGTACAGCTTAAATTTAATGAAATCCAGGATGGAAGCAAGCCACTCCCTACCCTGTGTGCCCAAAAGCAAAGCTGCTGCAGTGAATGATGTCATTCCTGTGCCTGATCAGAAAGGTGGGCATGGTACTGGTAATGTTTCAGCTCTTGGGAGATGAGTGATGAAGTGTAAGAGAAACACCACCTTCATCTGCCTTAGGAAATACATTTTAAAATCCCCCAATGACCTAAACCCCAAGCTTTTATCCCTTGGCAAAAGATTTCAGTTCCTCCATCACAGCAGCTAGGACATGACAGGCATCAGTTGCTACCAGCTCTGAGTATTATGAAGCCATCAGCAGTGGGCACAGCATTCGCATCACCTTCACTGCTTGCTTGCTCCAGCTCTGCCCCACTGTGCTGACACAATGGGGCTAAGGTGGCTTTTCTGAACCTGAGCTGCTTGATTGTGCCAGGCAGGACTTGAGGCACATATCTCCAGACACAGAACAGTGCAGCTGGACTGTAAAGTGACCAGGAGTGAAAGCATAAAGCCTGGAATTCAGGATGGGACAACAGAAATCATGGGGAGACCATGTGCATGTGTGTTCTGTTCACACCCAGGTTAAAGCAGAGCTGGCACTCCAGAGGAGGACTGAAACAGTTTGGCAGCCAGCTTGGAAAGGCTTTCACCATTGCTGCTCATGATGCAGCTATTCCTGGGCTAGAGAGAGGGCTTTGCTTTGCTGTGTGTAAAGCAGATGATAGTCAGCAGATCTGGGCTCCACAGAACATTGCCAGACACCCTTGGAGCATCTGGTAAGCCACAGCATGTTGCTGCTAACGCACTTCTGGTGGTGGCTTTGGGGGACTTCAGGGGAATTAACTGGTCATTAGATCATTCCCCATGGGCCTGGGGACTTGATCAGATGGTATCAATTTTCACTCAGGTCAAAACAGTCAATAAAAAGCATTCCCATGGCGGTGGCAAAGCCATTTGTGCTCCTACTGAAGACTTACTGCTCCATGGCCTTCAGATTACAGCGAGACTTTTCCAGTCAGAGCTGCAACATTTAAAGCTGGCACCAGAAGTGGCCCTTGCTGAACACCACGACTGCCCAGGAGCTGGCAGGTAGACACTGCCCTGCCCAACAAGTTGTGTTCTTCAACCCCCTTGGATCTCAGCACCTCTCCCAAACTTCACTGTGGTTCCACATGGCTCAGATGTCTTCATCTCACCTTCATGGGTGTGTTCTGTGAGTTTCACACCTAGCCAGTGACAGCTGGTGACTACGGGTGACAGAGCAGGGTGCTGAGGGGAGCTGGGACATGCACGGCCACATTTCCCATGGCATGGGTGAGCAGCCTGCCACTGATGTGTCGAGCCTTGTGCTCAGGTCCTGCAGCCCTGAGCATCTCCTGGCTGTGCCAGAGCAGCACCTTGTACCCAGCCTGGGGACATGGACTTTGGGTATTTTTGAGCGCCCTCTGCTGGAGATTGCCTGACTGCCATTGGTCTGCTCGCCGGCACTGGGCTGTGCTCAGGATATGGAGGTTGTCAGAGGGCAGAGGGAACCTCAGCACCACCGTGCTCGCACCACTGATGGACATCCCTTCCTCTGGGGGAACCTGAAAGCAGACTTCCAGTACCAAAAGAGGGCTGCAGGAGAGCTGGGGAGGGACTTTTTACAAGGGCTGATAGTGATAGGACAAGGGGCGATGGCTTAGGGCTGGAAGAGAGATTTAGACTGGAGATTATGCCCAGGGAGGCTGTGGATCTCCCCTCTCTGGAGGTGTTCAAAGCCAGGTTGGATGAGTCCTTGAGCAACCTGGGCTGGTAGGAGGTGTCCCTGCCCATGGCAGGGGTTAGAACTGGATGAACTTTAAGGTACTTCCAGCCCAAACCTCATTCCATGATCCCACTTTGGGGAGGTAACAAAATCAGAGCAACTCGGGAATTTGTCATTGATTGCAATTCCAGACCACGAAGAGCTCTGACCCTTGAATTGTTTTATTTCTCTGTTCTGTGTTGTTTTGAGAGCAGTGAACCTGACTTGGTCAATCCTCTCTCTCCCTTTCTGCCTGCGCAGCCTCTGCTGCTGCCTGGCTGAGCCCCGGCCCCGCCGCTGCGCTGGGTTCAGCAGAGCAGACTGTTGGCAGTTCCAGTTTCCTGTAGCACAGGCAAACCTTTTGTACTTTTTCCCTTTGGGCAATTTTCTTTTTCCCAGTGTCAGAAGTGAGCGAGGCCTTTCCAGCTGGGAAATGCACGTTGCAGGCAGTGGGGCCAAGCGCACAAAGAGAAAGGAGCCTCAGGTCCAAGTTGCGACACTGACATCTGGCATATAGATTTGACGTCTCTGTCACCTCCTCTGCTGGACAATGCTCTTGTCCCCAGAGTGAATTCTTTGTTAAACACTGGAACTCTGCAAATATGACTGGCATCAGCTCTGCAGAGGCCTTTGAAGAGCTCTGGCTTGCACAGAGCATTTGAAAGAAGCAAAATCTGCTCCTCAGGTCTTCCCAGCATCGAGCTCTGAGCATGTTAGGAAGTATTTCTTTACAGCCTCATCCAGCCTGGCCTTCAGTAACTGCAGGAAGGAGGCAGCCACAGCCTCCTTGGGCAGCCTGTGCCAGAGTCTCACCGCCCCCCCCACTGAAGAACTTCTTCCTCAGCTCCAGTCTAACCCTGCTCTGCCTCAGCTTCAAACCATTCCCCCTTGTCCTGTCTCTAGACACCCTCAGGAAAACTCTCTCTGCAGCCTTCCTGTAGGATCTTTTCAGGCATTGAAAGGCAGCTCTAGGGTGCCCCTGGAGTCCTCTCTTCTCCAGGCTGAACACCCCCAGCTCCCCCAGCCTGTCTTCACAGCAGAGTTCAGCATCTTCTCTAAATTTACTCTTTCTTGCAGAGAATGGAAAGAAAAAAAATCTTTACTCTTTTGTAGGATCTTTTCAGCTTCTGGCAAGTTTCCATCATTTTATTTGCTATATGAAGCACAAACATGGGCTATGTTTGTGTAACTCAGTCTTAATGTAGGCTGGTGGAACCCTTGGGTTGTGTTTGCCAACCAGCAGCTTGTGCCTCAGGTTTCTGGATATATTCACAAATGTGCAGGATGGGCTCATTAGCTGCACTTCCCATCAGGCCCAGGCTCCTTGTGGCTGAAATGAATCCAGATTTGATTGTCCCAAAGCTATTTTGTCAGACATCATTTGGTTGCTTGGCTGGTTTTGACATCTGTTCAATTCAGCAACATCCCTCTGCATGTAAACAAGCAGCCTCCTACATCCTTACTCTGGAGGTGATCTCAAAATAGTAACATCTCCCAAGTTTAGAAATGTGCCCTGAGCAAACCCACCTCTAAAAACAGGCAAGCTAAAGAAGCTGCAGCACTTCCTTGCCTCTGCTAGGCTGTGGCTTTGGTTTATTATATTAATCACCACATTTTATCTTTGCTTTATGATATTAACCACCACGTGATATCTTTGCTTTATGGTATTAATCACCAGGTGATGTCTTTGCTTTATGATATTAACCACCAAATCATATCTTCATGGCATTAATCACCCCATGATCTCTCTGTCTCACTGGTGATGGTAACAAACCACCAAGGCTGGACCCACAGTTGTCTGCCTGCTGACTTTTTCATTAGAAAAGGAGTTTCATCTTATGGAACTGAGGAAAGAAATTGAGCTCCTTCTCTAAAGCAAAATGGGCCAGGAAGAGGATCAGAAGCCTGAGCACCTCTATGAGCACAGGCTGAGAGAGTTGGGGTTGTTCAGCATGGAGAAGAGAAGGTTCCAGAGAGACCTTAGAGCAGCCTGCCAGGATTTGAAGGGGGCTACAGGAGAGGTGGGGAGGGACTTTTGACAAGGGCATGGAGTGACGGGGCGGGGGGGGGGGTGATGGCCTCAAATTGGAAGAAGCTGGATTTAGATCAGACATTAGGGAGACAATCTTCCCCATGAGGGTGCTGAGGTGCTGGAGCAGGTTGCCCAGAGAGGTTGTGGAGGCTCCAAGCCTGGAAGTGTTCAAAGCCAGGTTGGATGGAGCTTTGAGCAATCTGGTCTAGTAGGTGTCCCTGCCCATGGATGATCGAGAACTGGATGATCTTTAAGGTCCCTTCCAACCCAGATCGTGAGCACAGAAGCCCATTGTGCCCAGCCCTTTCAGGAGCAAATGTCTCCAGCAGAGTCACACAGATTCACAGATTGCATTGGGTTGTAAGGGAACCTCAAAGGTCATCTTATCCAACACCCTGCAGTCAGCAGGAACACCTCCAGCTAGAGCAGCACCCAGGGCCAGGATCCATTAATGGATCTTTCCACACTTTTGGTGGGGTTTATCCAGAGGGTGTGAAGAAAGAATGTTCATCTGCCAGGAGCATGAAACTGCACCAGACTGTGTGAAAGCAATCCAGGGACAGGGAATTCAAGCTTCAGGGCTATTTTTCTCCTAGTGAAAGTCATTTGCTTTGGGGCCATCAGTTGAGCAACCCAAAGCCCCAGCAGAGCCACAGGCTAATTGCAGTGTAATCACATTGCAGTGAAACTGCAGAGTAATCACTGCTGTCACTGCTGTTAGCTGTCAGTCTGTCTGTCACCAGCAGGCAAGCCAGAGGGAATGGGTACCTACAGTGCACTGTGCTCAGAGCAGAGGGATCTCCAAACCCCTCCACGTTATGCTGTACCTTTAAAGTGCCGTGGCAGGGTTACATCCTCCACAGCACTGTACCTATACGTGGGAAAGAGAAATGTAACCAATTCCCCTGCTGACCTTTATCTCATTGTGTCTGTTTAAAACAGGAAGAGCATGCCCATTGGCTCAGCTAATACCTTCAATAACTGAAAGGCACCCTGCTAGTCCCAATTCCTGACTACTTCCTGGTTTCCTTCCCTCCTGGCCAGCAGCAGCTTGCATCTATGTATTTATACACATATGCAAATCCTTCATTCCAGACAGGTCTCACCCAAGAGAGCAAACCCATCTGGGTGGCTCTTCCCAAAGCACTGCAGGGGTGAGGCTGCAGAAGGACTGAACCAACCCTCCAAGGTCCCCTGAGCTGCTCTCTGAGCTGGGTGGTTGCTGAGTGTCTGTGTTTGGGATGCTCCATGCACAAGCATCCTCCCTGCTTCCCTCTGCAAAGCTCCAGCACCCATCAGTGGGTGTCCTTGGCACAGCCCCCAGCAGTGTTAGCAGCCCAGAGGCTGACCCAGCAGCAGTGCTTCTGCTTTTTCCCCTCCTGTCTTGCTAATCCGAATATTTTTCATTTAGTCCCTTACTTGCAGGCAGCTTGTTTGGCTGCTGGCTGGGGGAGCTGAGCTCTGACTCAGGCTGGGGCTGTACCTGGGCTCCCTGCCTGGACCTGTGGGGCCCAACATTGACATGGGGAGCATCTGGGGACAATCATGAGGAACAAAGCTCCTCCCAGCTGTCCCCAGTGAGCAAGGTGACCTCCAACCCTTGTCACTGCATCTTAATGTGGCCTCTTCTCATGCCTCATTCTCAAGCCCTCAGCTCTCTGAGCTGCTGGTTCACATGGCCACAGGGCAGGGTCCAGGCATGGCATGGCCTGTGAAGTCTGGACCTCCTCTGAAGATGATAGCCAACAGCCTTGTGCTTTGCCAGGCACACATGTGCTGGAGCTGTCCTGATGAGAGGTGCAGTTTGGGGACTCGCCAGCAAGAGTGACTGTTTTGGGGTGAGTCACATCCACAGCAGCACAGATGTGTGGCAAATGGGAAGAAGAATCCTCCCAGTCCTTTGTAAATTCTCAGCTCAGTTTATGTTAGAAGCCCCAGCAGCTTGCACAGGCATTTGCAGAGATACAGTTTTGAGGGAAGGCAGCAAAAAAGAAGCCAGTGCAGAGTTAAAACTCATCTGCCACCTATATTGCAGAGAGGAAACGTGGCATGGGATGAAAGGCAGAGCTTTATCTGCTGCTGAAGTTGTTAGACTCCATGTGACAGACAACATCCAAAAATCTGCAGTCTCTTCCAGAACACACAGCTGCTCCGTGGGAGCTCTGCCTCCCATCTGACTGGGCCGCATGAGAACATCGTGGTGGCAGTGAGGGGACAGGAATGTCGTCATGGGTGCTGGATTGTTTTCCTGCTGGGATTTGGTGACACTGTTTTGTAATGCTAGCCTCGTGGGGGGAAAGCTGCTCCCCTGAACTAGCACATTCCGAGCTGGCAGCACCAACGCTCTGCCCGCGGGACCTGGGGTTCAGGAGACACTGATTGCTCCCAGACTTTTTAGGGACAGCTTAAAAGGTGGTGTTTGGTTGTTTCGTGGGGGTTTTATCTTTGTCTTAAAAAGGTCTTTGGTCAGTTTGAAGACTCAGCTTGGCAGGATGCTGGGGCATCTCATGTCAGCTCCCGTGCCACCCACAAAGGTCGGAGCAGATGATCCCCTGGGGTCTGTTTCAAGCTGGCATTCTGGGATGCTGTCTTTCTATGTATGTTCTAGCTTGGGTTGCTGGCAAGTGGGAGGAATTACTGGATGAAATCCTGGGAATGGTGCTTTCCTCAGGCTTAGCTCAGAGGGCCTGAGCTGAAGGGGTGTGGTTCTCTCCTAAGAGACCATTAATGTAGGAGTTAAAACTCTGAGTGTACTTCAGTGCTACTGAAAGCCATCAGGGCTTGGCACTGACTTTGCCTTCTCCAGGGTGTTTTCATACCTCTCCAGGGTGGAATCTTACTCTGAGGTAGAAGGCAGTGTCCTCTTCCACTTGCATGTTAAATTCTGTCACCCTAACCTACCATTTGAAACAGATCTGGAATTCAGGTTTTGTTGTAGCAGGAGGCAAACCACCCAAGGTGGATTTTGCCCTGTCTCACTCTTGCAGTAAAAGAGCAGAAGGACTTTTTTCCCCTCCAGACACTTGTATTTAAACACATTTGTCAGCCACTGCTCAGAAAGATTGATGGATGACTAACAGAGCTGAGCCCAGCTGCCTGTGAGGTCTGAGCTGTGTGGGAGAGGAGCTGGGGCTGCTGTGCAGCCACTGCTGTCAGCAGGCACAGGGGGACTCCAGAGCTGAGGAAGCCAGGGAAAGGGTGACAGCCCTGTGGATGGAGGTGGTGAACCTGCCTGAGTGTAATGAGCTGGAGGAGGAGGAGTGGTGGAGGGTCTCTGGTTTCAGTAATGTGTTGGGTCCAGGAGTAGAGCAGAGAATGGCCACTGTGTTCTCCCAAGGATGGAGGCAGCCCAATTAAGAATGGTTTCTTCAATTGCTGACAGGTCTGTGTAAACAAAACTTGCATGGGCTGAGCTGGGGCTTACAAGAGGTCATTGACTTCAGTTATGGTTCAGCAGAAAGGAAAATGGAGCTTGAGCTATTTGGGAGGTGGAGAGCTGGATGCTGCCAGCCTGGGTGGGGATTTTGGGGGTGTTCCCAATCAGGCTTTGTGTGTGTGCGCTTCCCATCAGGTCACAGCCCAAAGCTGGGTGCTCTGAGCTCTGTGCACCACGATAACCTCCCCTGGAGCTCCATGTTGGGGCAGGTAGCACTGAATGGTGCTGCTTTCTGTGAATTAAAGCCATGTCACCCAGGCACTGAACAAATGGCTTGGAGCACAGCTCCTCAGAGAAGATATTTCCAAGGCCCTGGGGGTTGCTCTTTGGTTCTGCCATTCCTGTACCAAATAGGTGACCTCATTCTTTGTGCCTTAGCCCAGAGCCATAGGCAGTTCTTGCAAACACTTTTTCAGTAGGCTCTGCTTGTTCTCTCAGCATGTTTCATTTCTTTCCATCCTCCTTGTCCAGACCCAGAGTTTGCCAGCAAGGCCTCCAAACTTTCAGTAACACTCAGATTTTTCCCTTCATTCAAACAATGGAGAGCTTCAGCAAAAGCCCAGGATCTCGGGAATTTCCTGCAGCCCCAAAGGACACAGGAGCTAGCTCATAGGTGAGCAAAGTGCTTCAGTGGGCTCCTCACTCAAAGAAGGATGTTGAGGGGCTGGAGTGTGTCCAGAGAAGGGACACAAGGCTGGAAAAGGGTCTGGAGAATAGGGCTGGGGAGGAGCAGCTGAGGGAGCTGGAGGTGTTCTGTCTGGAGAAGAGGAGGCTGAGGGGAGACCTCATTGCTCCCTACAGCTACCTGAGAGGAGGTTGGAATGAGGTGGGGTTGGTCTCTTGTCTCTAGTATCAGGTGACAGGAGAGGAAAGACCCTGAAATTGTGCCAGGGAAAGGTTAGGTTGGAGATGGAGAAAAATTTCTTAGCTGCAAGAGTGGTCAGGGATTGGCACAGGCTGCCCAGGGAGGTAGTGGAGTCCCCATCCCTGAAGGTGTTCCAGAAACCTGTAGCCATGGCACTTGGGGCCATGTTTTGATGGCCATGGTGGTGTTGGGTTGAAGGTTGGATCTTAGAGGGCTTCTCCATCCCACACAATTCTATGGTTCTGTGAATGTAATCTGTGCAGGGCAAGAAACAGCCTCCGGCACACAACCCCCTGAGCTGTTTCCTTCCGCCCCTTGCCTCTGCTAGAGAACATCCCAGTGTGTGATGAACTCTGGTAGAGAACAGCTTGTACCTTTATCTTGCTAATTCTTTTTAAACCAACACCCTTCTGATTTGCTTCATCAGATCCAGAGACTGTAACAGTTCCACCGAGCCACCCTGGGCACTTGTCCTGGGCAGGCAGGGAGCTGCGTGTCCAGCAGCTTGGCCTTGGCTCACGAACTCTCCCAGCAGGAAGCTTAGAATGAAAGGGTTATTGAGCAAGAAACAGAAAGATTGAAACTCAAGGCCCTCCCGGCTAACAGCTGGCTTTGTTTTCAATGTGAGCTATCAAGAAGGGATGGGGGGGAGCAGGGAGGAAGTTTTTGCTCCTTCACGGAGAGGACATCCATGACCTTCAGGTGGTTAATCACAGCATTTTACTGCTCACTTCTAACACTGCCCCATCTGTAACATCTCTGTTCTGAGATGCAGTGAAGTGCTTTGGAAATGTGATTAACTGCAAATTTAATTGCTGCCCCCTCCCCAAAAGAAGCTAACCACAGCCGGGGCAGAGAGAATAAATGACTGGCCCTGGGAACGCTGAATACTGGAGCTCAGGGCTGCAGGCAGCCAGAGCTGGAGCCCAGCAGGCAGCACTCCTCCTTGCTTGCTTTCCTAATGAGCATATATTTTTTGGAGGCAGAATGTGTGTGTCAGGATGGAGAGGAAGGGTGGAAATCTGGGGCTGGGGTTGTACTTGCCAGTTCTTACCATGAATTAATTGCATTTGGCTTGCCCAGCAAGTATTCATTGCCTTGAGAGAGTACAAACAGCATTTTGCAAGACTGAACTCTCCCAGCTCCAGCTGTGATGCTTCCTACCCTGAGCACTCCAGCAGGAGAAGAAAAAAAGAAAACAAAACAAATCAACTGGGCTCTCTCCTGCTTCTTTGGAAAGCACTTCGTGAACCTCTAACGATTTTGCACTTAATAGATGCCTGCTGCCACTGTATCCATCCCTGTCTGCAGCATGTCCTGCACTGCCTGCTTAACTCCTTTCCTCCCAGATGCTGCAGCTCATGCAAATCTGCAAGTGCTGGGAAAGTTCACTCCGAGTGTGGAGCCCTTTCCCATGTGGCTGTTGGGTATATCATCAGGTGCTTTCCCAGCACATCATCAGGTGCTCCCCCTTCTTGGGGTCTGAAAGCAGCTGGGCAAAGGGTTCAGACCTCCAGGCAGTCTGGGAGCTACTGCCCAGACCAGCTCCCTGCTCTCCTAGGAGTGGGAAGGGGATCCTAGCTCTTCTGCCCCGGCAGGTGAAGAGAGAAAGAGAAAAGTAAGGTAAGTTACTTCTATCTTGTCTTAAAGCTGCAGCTTCTGGGTGGTAACTGTGGCTTCTTCCCTCTGTATCCTGTGATACAAGCAGCTTCAGCAGGAAAAACTAAAAAAATAAACAGCAAAAACCCATCTGAGGGTTTTCCATAATCAGAAAAGGGAGAGGCTGATCGAAGCCCTTGGTTTACCAGCAGAACAGGAGAAGGTGTTGCTCTCTTTTGGGAGTCCTCCACACCTGTGAGTGGCTTTGGGCTCACAGCTTCCCCTGCTCCTGCACTTGCTGACCCTTGCCTGTCACCCAGGGTAGGGCTTTCCTCTCAGTAGCTCTCAGCTGCACTTACCTCAGTCCTCCTTAGAGCTGTGGGGCTGTCTGAACACTTAGGTCCATCCCAAGAAGCCTCTTTTCCCCCTCTGTTTGTAGGAATGGTGTTAAAGATAGACCTTCTCTGTTCAGAAAGGAGATTTTCTTCCTTTCTTTCTTTGTCAAGCTCTCTCAGGGGTGCCCTGAACTTAGAACCACTGCATGCTTGGCTTGTAGCACCTGGCCTTCAAATCTTTAATGCATTGGGCAGCCAAATGCCTATGGGAGGGAACATTCATGCAGTGGTGCACCTGGAAAAGTTGGAAGACAGTTGAAAGTCCAACCCAATCAGGGGACAGTGTCTGTGCTCCCAGTTGTGCCACCCATATGCAGTATGGGATGATGTGTGGGCAGCTCCTGTGTTCCTGAGGACACAACTTCCTTGGGAAAAACAAAACAAAACTAATCCAGGGACCAAACCCACAGCTGGGGGCAGAGCAGCAAACCTGGGCCCAGTGGGATCCAGCAGCTTGGAGGCTTTGTAGGTGGATGGTGAAGCAGCAGTTTTGTGGTCCTCTGTCATCAGCCAAGGCAGAGCTTTAGCGAGGCTCCACTTCCACTGGGAGCAATGTCAGTGATGCCCAAGCCAGCCCTGGCAGTGGGCACTGGTGGGCAGGCAGCACTGTGTGACTCCTGACCCTGGTACCTGCAGGTACCATGCTGTCACCACCACCCTTCAATGAAGGGGCTTTGGCCCATGGTCTGGGTGGCTTCTGATGGCTAGGTTGGAGGCTAGGTGCTAGAGACCTCTTCTCTTGAGGTCTATGAGTCTTCTGGAGCAGGTACATCCCTTGCTAGTGTTCATGCTCACATCCAGAGCCCTGAGCCCTCTCTCTTGCCTCCCCGGCCCCTCCAGAGCCCAGCCTGCCTCTATATAACAAATATATCTATTTTCTTGTGCCTTGGAAGGAAAAGGGCTGAGGGCCTCCTAAACCCAATTGGGTAAATTGTTTATTGTGTGCATTTCAATGAGGCTGTGGAGAGGAAGTGGTCTGCAAGCCCTGATAAACACTGTGGCAGATAGCAGTGGGAAAGGGCTGCGCTGCCATCGGGATGTGTACACAGGGCTGGGGCTCTCCTGCCTACGTGAGAACAATGAGGTCTGCACCACGCACTGCAGGGCTGGCTCCTGGGCTGTGGACAGCCACCTCCCAAAGCCACTGGCACCAGGGGTTGTTGGGGAAGGGGTTCTGGGGTGGCAGGAGCTGCCTGTGACCTGGAGCAGCAGGGCCACGAGCTCCTGCTCGTTAGGTGGTGCAGTTAGTGATGGTAATTGTGGTGGCCAGCTCTGCAACAGAGACATCTGCTCCTTAGGCCAGACCGGGATGGGCATAGGCTGGGGACTAACCACAGGCAGACAGCTGGAGCGGGGTCTGATGTGCATTTGCTGCTCTGCTGCCTGTGGCAGGCTCCATCCTGAGAGAGCTCTGACAGATTGGGAATCTTGGCTCACAGCTTCCAGATCCTGAAGACAATTTTATTATACTTTTTTTTTTCTCTTTGCCTGGCCAAGAACTATTTCCATAATTATGTGCTTGGAGGATTGGGTTTCAAATAAAGACATGAGCCTAGCTAGAAAGGCACAATCATTATCTTGCCTCAAAGCATTACAAACTCCCACTACACTTCTGGCTCGCTCAGCTTGAATTAAGAGTTTAGAAACCTCAAAATCAGAGGAGAAAAGATGGCTCAAGTGAAGGGAGAAGCAGGAAAAGCTCAGTAGTAAAATGAGGATGAAAATTAATGTTCATGTCCAAGAGGTTGCCCCTTTTTGTCTTGTTGAGAAGGATCCTGGGACTTGGCCTGGTGCTTATGTTCCAGGGCTTGCAAATATTTATTCCAGCATCTGGCTTTCTACCCAAATGATTTGTTTCTCATTACAATGCAGCTAATCCCTTGCTGTAACTCTTAGAAGGGGGGGAAAAACAAAACAAAACAAAAAACACAAACCAAACCCCTAAACAACAGCAACAAAAAAAAAAAGGCAAGTTGGAACTGGTGTGGTGAGAGCAGAATCTCATTTGGAAGATAGATGAGAACCTCCCAGGATGCTGATTTGTACTGGCTCTGAGGTCCTTCCTGCAATGCTTTCCCTGTCACATTGCAAATGATCCATCAGCTGCAGCTCAGTGCTCCCCCAGTGCTCCTGAGAACCCCCTGCGTGCTGGTCAGGTTCTTTTGACAGATGAAGAGAGAATTTTTGGTGTGCTAAGATCCTGCTGGGGCAGCTTGAATAATGAAGTGCTGCTCCTGTGAAGCCAGGTCGGGGAGCTGCCCTTGCTGTATGTAGAGCTCCTCTCATCCTCTGACAGAGTGAGCAGAACACTCCTGCAGCAAAGCTCTGGGCTCAGGCACGAGCAAGGCCTTTGGAGAAGGCTGAAGGTGTGTCTGGTGCAGCTGCAGAGGGTCACAGTGTGGATCACAATGAGGTCATAGGAAGCTCTGTAGTTTCTCTTGGTCCAGATGAGAGGAGTGTCTGTTTAAGGAGTGTGCTCCCCAGGGCTGGGCAGGGGCAGTCACAGCACTCAACATGCATTTTGGAGGTAGAGCTACAACTCTCCTGGGGCAGGGCTGGGAGCGTAGCAATCAAAGCTCCTGCCTGCTGCATGATAGGGGAGGTGGAGGGGAAATGATTTCCCAAGTATCTCCTTAAGAGATCTATGTTCAAGTTCAAAAGGCAGGCTTGACAGATCACACTGCCAAAGTGCTGGAGGGACTGGGAACTCCTCCTGGCTTCTTCTGCAGGCAAGAGGGACTGCATGGCTGCTTCAGGGTGCAGCCATTTCTACTTTACAAATTCCAAGTGCTCTGGGGATGTCTGTACACCAAGATGCTTCAGTGAGGCTCCACAAAGGCAGCTCTGATCCAGAGACAGGGCAGCACACGATGAGCCAGGCACTGCAGTGTGTTACGTGTGGGTGTCAGCATCCTCTTGTTCAGGGTTCAGCTGGAAAAGCTGTGCAGGAGGCTTTGCTGTCCCTAGTGTCCTAGTGAAACACCAGGACCAAGAGACTTGAACAGCTTAGTAGGGAGCAGGAGATGCCAAGGCAGAGCAGAGCTTTCCATGTCACCTGCAGCCCAGTGCAGCCACATAGCCGTGAGGCAGCAGGAAGGAGCAGCCAGGAGCTGCCACCTCTCGCCCTGCTCCCCCCGGTGCCGGCAGGGTTACATCCTAACCCCCCAAGGATGACTGCAGGCCCTGGACAAGTGTTTGTTGTGGGGTTGCTACTGGAGTCTGTGGTCTAAGGGAGTTTCTCAGGCATGTTGGTGAGTCACCCGATACAGGAGGAGCCTGAGGCAGGAGCTCCACGTTGCCCCTGGCCCAGCAGCGGCCGCTGGCCACTGGCTGCTATTTAAATCGAGGGCAGAAGTGTCAGTGGAGCTGTGACATTTTTGTCAAGAGGGCTGAGGAGACCAGGAGCTGACAAATGATTCTTCCACTTCTCCTGGCTAATTTTGGATGAGCTGTGCTTGCAGACAGGTGCTGACATCCACAGGTCCCGACATTCCTCAGGGTGCCTCTTTGGGGGTTCCAGCACCCAAAGCTGTGGAGTGCAGAGCAGTGAGCTGTGGTGCATTGATGCTGCATCCTCTGCAGTGTGTGCAGGTGGCACACAGCATCAGGCTTGGCTTTAAAGGCCTTCTTGGTCAATCTCTGAGAAGGAAGCAAAGCATCTTCCTCCCAGCTGCTCTCTTCTGCCCATGTTCTTGGTGTAAGCTGAATTTTGCTCACTTCTAACCTGGTGCTTTGTGGAAAGGTGCCCAGTATGCACTGGAGCTTGACCCAGCAGCTGTGTTGGTCACAGCAGCACAACTCAGCAGAGCAATGACCATGAGCACAGCAGCTGGGGCTTTCCTGGGGAGATGTCATCTGCACAAGTAGATGCTCTTAGGGCATCTTAGGTTTACACCTGGCAGCATGTGGTGTGTCTGTCTAACTCCCTGCAAGGCATCTCAGCCTTACAGTGGTGTGAGGTCAAAGGTAGGAGCTGCTTTTCAATCAGCTCCAGCTTCATCTGCACATCTAAGCAGGAAAAGTTAAGGGTCAAGGTGTTGGTAAGAATTCAGAATTTGGGGCAAAAGGCAGTGTCTTTGCCTGGCTAGTTTTCCACTCTCCTTCAGTGGGTATGAAGTGAAGGAACCTGAAGAAAAGCAGTGCCTTAAATCAACATGCTCTCAAGTGACAACAGGGTGGAAAACAAAGCCCCTCAGTGCTGCTGCAGGGCTGAGCTGCCCTGGGAACCAAAGAAGCCTAAGAAGTCAAAAGCACTGAGCTGAATGAAAATGAGACCATTCTGGGCAGCTGAACTGTGATGTGGAGCCTGAAGAAAAGGCCTTGCAGTTGACTGGAAGTAAATGTGAATCACTGAGTGTTTCTTGGCTGGGGCTGTGGTGTTAGGAGCAGGCAGCAGCATTACACAGCACGCTTTTCACTACTGATGGCAAATCTGATACAGTCCCAGTGGGACCATAGAAAGCTCTGCCCCATTATGTTTCAGAACAATAGGATCACTGCAAAAGAAAGACACTGAGCCTGAGCCTGCCAAGCTAATTCCTTTCCAGCTCCAGCCTGAGCAAAAACATTCAGGCATGAACATCCTTGGCTCCTGGGGCAGACAGGATCAATATCCAGAGCTGTGTGATGAGGCTTTTCATGGTCTTTCCTTATGCTTGTGCCCTAAGCTTTGTCAGGGTGAGACATCACTTCTCTGCTCCTCTGAAAGGTCTGCTGGGGCCCTGCTGCTGTGTAAGCACTGACCCCCGCCAGCAGGGTGGGAAGGGTTGCTGTGTGCTGTGCTGCTGAGCCACCACCTCCTGGCTCCACTTAGTGCTTGCTGATAGGAAGGGGTAGGATTGACTTTCAGTGATGTTTGGATGAAGATCATAGAATCATGGTCTGGGTTGGAAGGGACCTTAAAGATCATCTAGTTCCAACCCCCCCACCATGGGCAGGGGCACTTCCCAGTAAACCAGGTAGCTCAAGCTGTGTTTTTGTAGCATCTCCATGGAGAGCTTTCCAGGATGACACAGTTGTGAAGGAAATGCTGATATCCTCTTCCCTGACTTCCAGCAGCCATTGGGGTTTCAGTAACTCAGTGATACCTCATGATCAGAAGGCAGACTCCTCTTCCTGTGTCTTTCAGAGAACCCAAACAATGCCATGACTCTGAGTTAACAGTGGATGGAACAGGACACAATGAGAAGGTGTTTGATAACTCCTTGTAAACTCTGAGTTGATCCTGAGCAGCCAGGTGTTGCCAAGCTGTTGACTTGGGGTGAGGCATCAGGTGCAGTGAGCATTGCAGTGGTCCCCTTTGGGTTTGGAGTGCCCTGGGACAAGCACTTGCACCTTCTGTCAATGAGAAAGGAACCAGTGGGGAAGGTGGAAAAGGTTTCTGAACACAAGCCATCCTCATTTAACTCTATCATGAAGGTAACAAATACATCAGAGCTGTAAGCACTGGGGAGGAAGAACTATTTGAACAGGACAATGTTGGCACAAGAACAAATGAGTCTACTTGGGGTGGAATTTGGAAGAAGGTCTCTGGCTACCACAGAGAGTTTCTTTCAGTGCAAAGAGTGTGGGAAAGAAACTGATTTTTAAATTATTATTATTTTAAATCCCCCTCCCAAGATGAAGCTTAGTAAGTGTAGATGAGCAGTTGGATGTCACAGCTGCTGCTTGCAGTTCTGCAGATGCCTTCCTCATCTGTGCTCCTCTTTCAGAGGACCAAGGCAGGTTTTGTCACCCTACTTCAGCAAACTCTTGCAAAGGAGGACTTCCTGTGCAGCTCCTTGAGAACACAAGAAATTGGAATTCCAGCTTTGGACAGAAGACTTCAGGTTTCCAGTGGATTTTTGAGTGTGTTAAGGATGACTGAGAGGAGCAGCTGGAGAGCAGTGTGAAGAGCAGCTAGCAGAGCTAACAGGCATCATGTAGCACTTGGCTTTTCCAGGGCTAGAAACAGCAACTTAGTGGGAAGTAGAATCTGCAAAGCAAACCATGTCAGCAGAGAATTAACTGCAGGGAGAAGGTAGTGAATCTGTTGTGCCTCATCTCTATAAACCAAATTATTAAGTCCTCAGCTTTATTCAGAGGGCTGCAGTGTGGCTTCTCCTCAGAGCTGGGCATGGCTCTTCCCCTTCTCAAAGGTAAAATTTCATCCTGTGGTGGGATACAGCTCTCAGGCATCTCTGTCCTCTGTTAGACTGCAGGGACTCACCAGGAGATACAAGAAATCATTGTCTTTGCTCACTCTTCCTTGGCTCCTCTACATCCCTGCTGCTTGCAGTAGTTTTCTTCCCTCAGCATCACCCAGGAGCTCCTTTTCTCCCTAGGAAAAGGACCAAACTCAGCAGAGGCATCCCAGAAATTCATAACTTGGTCTCTCTAGCTCAGATCTCAAACAAATTATCTGCTTCACAGCCTCCCTCTTCAGACCCAGGAGCAGGTCCATATCTCCCTGGCTCTTTGCACCCCACAAATTGCTGCCAGGCTTTTGGCAGAGCAGCTGCTGAAGAGGTGTCACAATGGTCCCAGATGACATCTTTCAGTCACTTTTTCTTCAGAAAATGCCTTGGCACTGAGCTTACTCCAGAAGAGGCCAGGACTTTGCCAAAGCTAACTCTTTATGGCCAGGGGCAGATGTTTCCCACTGGCTGAAGCTGAACTGCTGTGCAGGAAAACGCTGCTCCCAACTCAACTTTCACTGGAGCTCTTTGATCCAGAGTGGAATTTCTGGACAAAATTAAAGTTCACATGAGGCCAATCCTTTTGTTTCCTTTCCCCAAGATGTTTGGCTCTTCTGAACCCTCTATTGCATCCTAAAGGCACAACTGTGTGCCTGCAGATCATCTCTGCAACCTGCTCACAGCTGCTTTTCCCTCCTCTTTGGCTGGCAGTTCTCATTCTTCTAGCTGGGGTCAGCTTCCCTTAGTCCTAAATTATCTTCACACTCACCACTTCTAATCTCAGGTTTGGGAACTACTTGCTTTAAGGCAGGGCAAGTCAATGGTGTGGAAAGGAAGCCTGTAGAAACTAAAATGTCTGTGGACCTTAAAGTAAAATAATTCATTACAGACTTCCACCCTAAAACCCTGCCACCTTCATCCTAAACAACAGAGGTTCAGGAGACTTCTTTTCTCTTTCTTATCTTAGTTCTGGGTTTCATTAAACTGAGCCAGATCTGGAAAACATTGCTCATGGGGCTGCTACTCAGGATTTGCTCCTGCTGCCATGGGCATCAGAGTTGGTCCCAACCATGAAGGGCAACGAGGCTGGTGAGAGGCCTTGAGCACAAGCCCTGTGAGGAGAGGCTGAGGGAGCTGGGATTGTTTAGCCTGGAGAAGAGGAGGCTCGGGGGAGACCTTATTGCTCTCTACAACTACCTGAAGGGTGGTTGTAGCCGGGATGGGGTTGGTCTCTTCTCCCAGGCAACCAGCACCAGAACAAGAGGACACAGTCTCAAACTGCACCAGGGGAAGTTTAGGCTTGAGGTGAGGAGAAAGTTCTTCACAGAGAGAGTTGTTAGCCATTGGAATGTGCTGCCCAGGGAGGTGGTGGAGTCCCCATCCCTGGAGGTGTTCAAGAGGGGATTGGATGTGGCACTTGGTGCCATGGTTTAGTGGTCATGGGGTCTTGCGTGACAGGTCAGACTTGATGATCTTTGAGGTCTTTTCCAACCTTGTTGATTCTATGATTAGACTGAGTGGTTCATGCTGGGGAAAGGACTGGAGAACAGGGCTGGGGAGGAGCAGCTGAGGGACACAGGGGTGTTTAGTGTGGAGAAGAGGAGGCTGAAGGAGACTTCATTGCTCTCTACAGCTCCCTGCATCTCTTCTCTCTAGGATCAGGGGATAGAAAGAGATGAAATGGCCTCAAATTGTGCCAGGGGAGGGTTAGGCTGGAGATGAGGAAAATGTCTTTGCTGCAAGAGTGGTCAGGGATTGGAACAGGCTGCTCAGGGAGGTGGTGGAGTTCTCATCCCTGGAGGTGTTCCAGAAACCTGTGGCCATGGCACTTGGGGCCATGGTTTGATGGCCTTGGTGGTGTTGGGTTGAAGGTTGGACTGGGTGGTCTCAGAGGGCTTTTCCAACCCAAATAACTTTGTGATGCTATGAATTCTGAGCCACAAGAAGCCTCATGCACAAGGTGCAGCACTGTCCCCCTTCCTCATCCTCCCAGGGAGATGCCACCATCGGTGCATGGCTGGCTGCTGGGTGCAGGACAGGGCAGGGTGGGCAAGGGGAGATTCTGTCCTCGCCCTTGCTTCATCCTGTGACTGTAAAAATAAACAAACA
The DNA here is from genome assembly GCF_026170545.1 of Melanerpes formicivorus. Classification (NCBI taxonomy): domain Eukaryota; kingdom Metazoa; phylum Chordata; class Aves; order Piciformes; family Picidae; genus Melanerpes; species Melanerpes formicivorus. The sequence continues at coordinate 2,571,813 of NW_027142373.1, read as the reverse complement.
GATGAAGGGGGGTGGGGAGAGAAAAAAAAAACCCCAAACAAACCTCTGAAACCATCTCTGCCTTGTTTTGCTTGCCTATCACAAATCTAAACACAATATTTTCTCATTCTTGGGCCTGGATCAATTTGTGACAGTACAATTGGAGGCCAGAGCCCCGAGTGTATTGTCTGGAGCAGCCTTCCAAGGAAATCGAGAGTTTGGTCAGCAGCTGTAAATATCCTCCCCTAATTGAGCTTGTTTGTTCTGCGGCCCCGCTCGGCGTCACGGGCTGTGGGACACCCTGGCACCAGGTTACTGGTGGGAAAGATTCCCTGCTCAGATAAGGATGGGAATAAACCCCACCCACAGAAATGCCACAGCAGAGCCCCTGATTTATCCATTAATTGCTTTAAGGGGTGGTGAGCCAGGACAACAATGGGGCATTGACAATTATGTGCCTCCTTGGCAGGAAAAGGGCTTTCCCCTTGCTCTTGTTCTTGGAATTATGAAATGTTTGCAGATCCTGCAAAATGAAAGGCCAGAGGAGCCTCAGGTTGGAATGGATCTTGGGATGAAGCAAAGCTCTCCTCTCTCCTCAATGAGGCTTCCCTCTCTGGGAAATGCACCCAGTGCCACAGGCTGGGGTCCACCTGCGATGGATTTTGTCTTGCAGGGTGTTTCAGGTTATTTTAGGTTCCCTTTCTGTGACCTGCTCCTCATGTGTGATTGGCAGTGCTGGTGGTGTCCTGGGTCCTCAGCAAGTGCTGCTTTCAGAAGCAGCCTTTACAAACTCAGCCAGTCCTAGAAGAATGCACATCAAACTTCAGCAGACACAGGGCAGGCTGGGCCAGGAGAAGTCACAGAATGCCAGGGTGGAAGGGATCCCAAGGCTTATCTGGCCCAACCTTTCCAGGTGGTGATGCAGTGGCAATGAGCTGGCCCAGCACCCTGGCTGAGTCTGAAAAATGCCCAGTGCAGGGGACTGCACTGCTGCCCTTGGGAGATGATGCCAATGTGTAACTGTTCTCATGAGACAACATTTTCCTCCGAGGTCCAATGGGAATCTCCCCAGCAGCAGCTTGTCCCCATCACCCCTTGTCTTTTCCATGTACACTTGCAAATGGCTTGATCCCAAAGCTCTGATAGGTAGCTATGGGAGCAGAGCTGTGGTGTGGCCTCTGTAGCCATTGCCACGGGCAGCTCTGGCTAGTGTGCTCCCCGCTGAGCACTGGGAGCTGTGCCCTGTCTCATCATACAGACACCTGAGCTCTCCAGACCTGCAGCATCCCAAGGGATGGGCAGAGGAGCAGCACTGGAGCCTCTCTGCCTCTGTGAAGGGCGGTGGGAATGGCTCATGGAGCAGGAAACCAATGAGGCTGAGGATCTGATAGGCAGGAGACAGCTGAGGCTGGTGGGGAGGAGAGGCTGGGCATGTTCAGGTCTGCTGTGGTGCCTGTGGGCTCTATTGTTTGGCTGCTGTGCAGAGGCTGTTCCCTGGAGGATATCCTGTCTGAGAATACCCTGTGCCAGTCTGCTGCATGGCTGTGGAAGGGCTGGGTGGTCAGCATGACAAGCTGGCCTTGGAAAAACAGTGACTTGCAGTGATTTGCAGTGAGGGTGGGGAGGCACTGAAACAGGTTGCCTAAGGAGGTTGTGGATGTCCCTTACCTAGAGGCGTTCCAGGCCAGGCTGGATGAGGCCTTGAGCAGCCTGGGCTGGTGGGAGTTGCCCCTGCCCATGGGAGCATCCAGGCATGCAGGTGGTCACCATCCTTCCCTGCATCTGCAGAAGTGCATCTCAAACTGCATGGGGGGGCTGTGGAAAATCAGCCTTGCTCAGCTTGCAGGTTGTACAAGAACCTCAAGAATTTGCATCACACTTCCTGCAGAAAGGGAGAAAAAAAAAATTCAATTTTTGCCGCTTGGCAAAGGTGAGAGGGAAAGGGAGACACTGGCCAGTGCTGCAGCCCTCCCCTGGGGCTGCTCCAGTGAGAAGAGAAATAGAAATAGAAATAGCATTAACCAGGTTGGAAGAGACCTCCGAGATCATCGAGCCCAACCTATCACCCAACACCAGCTAATCAACTAAGCCACGGCACCAAGCACCCCATCCAGTCTCTTCTTAAACACCTCCAGTGATGGTGACTCCACCACCTCCCTGGGCAGCACATTCCAATGGCCAATCTCTCTTTCTGTGAAGAACTTCTTCCTAACATCCAGCCTAAACTTCCCCTGCTTCAGCTTGAGACTGTGTCCTCTTGTTCTGGTGCTGGCTGCCTGGGAGAAGAGACCAACCCCCACCTGGCTACAGCCTCCCTTCAGGTAGTTGTAGGCAGCAATAAGGTCTCCCCTGAGCCTTCTCTTCTCCAGGCTAAGCAACCCCAGCTCCCTCAGCCTCTCCTCACAGGGCTGTGCTCCAGAATTCCCACCAGCTTTGTTGCCCTTCTCTGGACACGTTCCAGGAACTCAACATCTTTCCTAGACTGAAGGGCCCAGAACTGGACACAGGACTCAAGGTGTGGCCAGGATGCTGCTGCCACAGGAGCTTTACAAGAAATCATTTGCTTCAGCACTTCATTTGCTGACAAGTCCTATTGGAATTGGCTCAAACATGGCTTTTAAAGACTTGAGAAGACTCGAGGTCTGCACCCAGGCTTGATATTCACCAGAAATTCAGCTCTCTTTTGCTGCCTGCTTCCATGAGCAAGCTGGAGACAGGAGCAAGGCAAGTTCTTAAATTTCCCACTGGGGAGGCTGTCCCTGACTGGTGCAGAGCTGCCCCATGGGACACCATCCTGGGGATGGTCCAGTGCTGAGCTCCGAGGAGCAGCAGGATGTCTGGAGCTCATCTTGCACCACAGGTCCTTGCTTCTGGCGGGTGGATTACGGTGAGGTGGCTGCAAGTGCTGACTCATTTGGCATCAGGACATAGTCTGTGAGTCACCCTGAGTCACATCCATTTCATCTGGGGGTGCACCACTGCTCCTGGAGCCTTTGATGTGAGCTGTGTGATTCCTTGGAAACGGCTTCCCTTCACCAAACCAAAGGAAAAGCATCACTGGAGTTCAGAATCTCCTTTAGCAGCAAAAGAAAACTCCAAACATGGGCATCTGGACCCATTTCTGGCAGCTCTGCTTCATGCAGCTAGGAGTTTCCAAGTGGCACTAAGTGTTGCAAATGGGCCCACGAAGCTGATCACAAAAATGGCCTCAGCAGAGCTTGGAGATGGTCAGAGACAAGTGGCCAGGCTCAGCTCTTTCCCAGGCAGCAGCTTCTCGGGGCAGGGCTGCCCCAAGCTGCAGAGCTGTGATCCAGGAGGGCAGCTTGGTACCTGTGCTCTGTTCCAGGGGCCATCAAAAGCATCATCAACCTCCCGGTGCTTTCAGCTTGCAAAGACTGCAGGCAAGTCCATGTGCTAATTGGCTAATGGAGCAAAGCACTTAAGCGCATACTTGAAGCTGGACAGATTCTTAAGTGCCTTTATGAGCAGGAGCCAAGGCAACCAGGGAACACGTCAGATCCTTCTTCCCTGGCCTGAAATCAGCTGTGGCTTCAGCACCTCCAAAACAGAAGCCACCTTCAAATCCTGTTTCTCCCTTCCTCTCCAGCCTGATTCACGGGGCTCAGTTCAGAGCCACCAAACTTGCTGCTGTTGTCACCTCCACGGTGGAGCGAGTGGCGCCTTGGTTGCAGCCTGGCCCCAAAGTAGCCTTTATCATCCTGAAACCCCTGAGAGCATCCTGCTTTAACCCTAACTGCACCCTGGCTTCTACCCATGCTCTCCACCCACCCTTTCTCTCTTTCCCCAACTCTTTCTTGTCCCTGCCCATGGCAGGAGGGGTTGGAACTTTCAGGTACCTTCCAACCCAAACCATTCTAGGATTCCAGTGTGCCTCTGTTCCTCGGGGCTGGGATCAGGAGCTGAAAGTGGACCCTTAAGAAGTGCCCCTAAAGAAGCTGTGCAGCCTGTGTCAGCTGTGGTGTGTGAGCTGGCAAGCCCAGAGAGAGCCCTTTGTCAGTCTCTCCTGTCGCAACAAATAGGGAACAAAGAGCCCACAATATAAAGAAAAGGTTTGGTGAGGAAAGAGAAACAAAACAATTTACTGCCAGCGAGGAAAATAAACCCAAATGGGCTTAAGGGACAGCAGAAAAACAGCCCTCTGCCTTCTCCTTGCCAGAGAGGCAGGCACACGGCAGGGGACCGAGGCAGAGCTGGTGTGGGCTGTGTGGCTGTCTGCCGGCTGGCTGTAAAAATCACTCCCAACATGTGGGGATGTGAGGATGTGTAAATTCTGGCAGGGAAGGCAGCCTGGTTGAGTCTGCAGCCCTGATCCCAATGGAGATGTCATGATTTCCTGCTCTGCTTCAGTCCCTCCCCTTGCCGCTGGTGCAACACTTGGCTGTTGCTGCTCGCGTTGCCTTCCCTGTGAATCTGGGGGCTCAGAGGAGCCCCTCTGGACCCACCGCGGGGCCAGCAGACACCTACCTGCTGCTCTGATCGCATTGCAGTCTTAATGGTTGGATTTCCTGCTCATAAAGTGCGGTGGTGTTAATGTGCTGGTGCTCAGGAGGCAGGATTCGGGGTGGGAGCATCGCTGCAGCAGACCTGCAGGTCTGGGATGCTGTGCACAGCCTGCAGCAAGCCCTGAGCACCTCGGCTGTGGACCTGCAGGCTGCTTGCTGTGGACCTGCAGGCTGCTTGCTGTGGACCTGCAGGCTGCTTGCTGTGGACCTGCAGGCTGCTTGCTGTGGACCTGCAGGCTGCTTGCTGTGGACCTGCAGGCTGCTTGCTGTGGACCTGCAGGCTGCTTGCTGTGGACCTGCAGGCTGCTTGCTGTGGACCTGCAGGCTGCTTGCTGTGGACCTGCAGGCTGCTTGCTGCAGCTGCTCTGAGCTCCTCTGCAATTCCTGCTTCTTTCTGCAGCTTCTGCAAAGAAAACCCCAGGCTGGGGTTGTTGGGCAGTGCTGCAGTGGCACTGCTGTGGTGGGGCACAGCCCTCACCATCCCCTAGGTGATCCTGCTTTGGCAGGGGGGTTGGACTCAATGATCTCCAGGAGGTCCCTTCCATGCTGGGATTCTGTGGTTCACCCAAACCCTCACCCATGGCTCCTGGGGGAACTGCTGCATTGAATCATAGAATAGATCCAGCTGAAAGACACCTCTGAGATCATGGAGTCTGCCATTCAGCCAACACCACCATGGCCACTAAACCATGGCCCCAAGTGCCATGGCCACATGTTTCTTGAACACCTTCAGGGATGGGGACTGTACCACCTCCCTGGGCAGCTGTCCCAAAGCATCTTCTCTGGCACAAGGAAAGCAACCCACAGCTTTGGGCTTCTGCACCAACACACAGCACAGGCACCCACCTGAGTGCTCCTGTCCCTGGGCTCTGCCCCATAGCACAGGGGCAGGGGTGGGGCTTGCCTGGTCACACTGAGCAGGAGGGAGAACTCCTTTGGAATTAGATGGGGCTAAGAAGCATCCCTGACTTTCCAGCACCTCATCAGCCCTCTAGGCTCGCCTGAACGTGGCTGTTGGTTTGGGTTACAGTGAGGGCTGTGCTTCTCCTGCTCCAAAAGTGCTGCTTTTAACCCAGGAGAGCCTCAGCCCCACTTTGGTTCAAACCAAAGGATCAATGGAAAAGTGAAACCTGAGCAGCCACTGTCATCTGCTTGGGGACAAATGCAAATGGTTTGGCCACAGATCCATGGGTTTTATATGTGTGCGTGGAGCTGCTGAACCCAAACCCATCCAGTTCTTAGCTTTTAACATTTCCAAATGTTTGTGCTGTGGGATCTGTTGCTGCTGCCAGTTTGGCCTTTCCTGGGTTAAATGGAACAAATGCCTCACAGAGGCTTCACATGCTCCTTCCCCCAGCTTGTGGTTGTTGAGTTCAGCATTTTTGGAGTCTCTCTTCTAAGGAGTGATTCACTTCTTTTTGCTCAGGGCTTAGCTCAGTCACAGCTAGGAGTAGGCCAAGGAGGATATGGGTTTGGTTTTGCAAAACCCCACCAGTGACTTTCAGTTTGCTAATCCAAACCCAGAACTAAAGGGTGGCTTGGGTCCAGCTTCCAATTTATCTAAAATGAAATGACTGAAACCCAGAGCTGAGGTTTGGGAACACAGATCTCCTTTTAACCCTCTCTTGCTCCATCATTTTTATCTTCTCTGCAGGAAGAACAATCAGGAGGCTTTCTAAGCCAGCATCAAATGCCAGAAAGGTTTTGATGATGTGATTCTTCCTGATTGTGACTAATTTCCAGCTGCTGTCACCTCCTGCAGAGCTCAGTGACACTCTGCTTTGGAGGAGTAGCTGCTGTGAGAGTCCCAGCACTGAGCATGTTTGCCTCTGGAGCAGCATGGGGGTGGTGGGACTGTGGTACAGGTGCCAGGTGGGTGCAGATATCAGTTGGGTACAAATACCAGTTTGGTACAGATATCAGCTTGCTCACACCTCAGGGGGAGCTTGGGCTGTCCTGGGGGACACAGGTGAGTCCTCTTCATCCCAGACATGCAGCTTCTCCCCGTCCTGCCCCTGATAAACCCAGGATGTAACTGAGCTAAGGGACATTTTCTGGCTCAGAAATAGGGCTGAGAGGCAGAACCAGTTTGCCTAAAGAGCCAAACACCAATTCAGGGTTTCCAGCTCCTTTTGTGCTCCTTCTGACACAGCTCACCTTTCCTCGCCTGTCTCAGGGTTATTGCTTGTGGGTTAGCACAGGAGAGAGCTGTGACTTCAGCCCCATTCAGTGGCAGGGCTGTCCTTTACCCCCCACACACAGGCAGGCAGAGCACAATATCAACCTTTAGGCCCTTTTCTCTCCCCATTTTCCCCACCTGAGCAGAGCAAAGCCCTCGGTGCAGCCCCTCGCCCATGGCAGGGAGCAGCTCAGACAAAGGAGTTGGTGCCAGAGGGGTTGATTTCCACTCCAGCATTTCAGGTTTCCCAGAGCCTCCCAAACAGTGCTGCAGTGTCTGCGAGGGTGCCTGGGCTGAACATCTGGTGGAGGTTAGGGTCAAACACATAACTGGGGGAAGCACAGCACATTGCATTAAAATCCTCCAGCTGTGACGTCAATGGAGCTGATGGAGGCCTTCTGTGCTGCAGTCAGGGAAGCATTAACTCCTGCCAGTGGGGAGTGTTTATATGGAAAATATGAGGCCAGGAAGCTTCTCCTGATTGTGACATTAAGGCTATCAAAGGAGCTTGCTCTCCAACCCCCCCACCCCCACCCTCTCTATGTGCTGCTTTTCCACCCTGTGACTGTAACACCAGCCTCTTGCCTGGCCCCTGCCATCTCCTCACCAGCCAAGCTTCTCCTGCTGCCTTCTCAAAGGGGCCTGCAAGAAAGCTGGGGAGGGACTTTTTAACTTGTAATGATAGGATGAGAGGGAATGGATTGAAGTTGGAAGAGGTCAGACTGAGGCTGGAGATGAGGAAGAAATTCTTGACAGTGAGGTTTGAAGGACACTGGCACAAGTTGCCCATGGAGGCTGTGGATGCCTCCTCCCTGGAGGTGCTCAAGACCAGGCTGGATGAAGCCTTGAGCAACCTGGGCTGGTGGGAAGTGTCCCATGGCAGGGGGTTGGAACTGAGTGAGATTTAAGGTCCCTTCTAATCCAACCCATTCTGTGATTCTCCTCCTCATGGTCTTGGATGCTACAGGAGCTTGTGGAGCTGCTCTTAGCTGTACCATTTTGCAGGGAGTTGTGTGAAAGCAGCTTCCTACCACACGTGCACAGCTTGGCTGTGGTCCAAAGTACACTGGGAAGAAGTAAAATTAGACTTAGGAGTGTAATAAAAAATAACTTCCATGGGAAACTAATTTCTGCTTTTGCTGTTGTTTAAAAATCAAGACAGCATCTGCATGGACATAAAGTATCAGGGGATGGGGGGAAGGATCAAGGGAGGGATGGAGGGGATGGATGGAGGGAGGGAGGGATGGGTGGGGGGATGGATGAATGGGTGGATGGATGGTTAGGTAGTAGATCTTGAAGGACAGGTGGAACTTAATGCTGGCACCTCTGTAGACCCAGGCTCTGCCTTTGGGGTAGTGTCATATGGCTTGTCCTCTTTTGGACCATGTCCTGCAGGTCCTCTTGTAGGAGCAGTGGGCAGGACAAGAGGGCTGGGAAAAGCTGGGGCAGACATCTGCCTTCCAAGCCCCTTTGAGCAGGGCAGAGCAGGTTCCATCACTGGCTGGGTGCCTTCTGTTGGCTGGCTGCTCCCAGGCACAGCTTATGCACCTCGGTTCCAAAGAGTAAAACCTGAGCAGTTCCCTTTGGTGTGCCCCAAAACACCTGTGAGAGCTCCACAGCTGTCAGGGGTGGGATGCATTTAGGAGAGCACAAGAAGGGTCAGCCTCTGGTTTCCCACAGAGCAAGGGCCTGATCTATATTCTTAAATCCTAGGTCAATATTTCTGCTGCTGAAGCATTTTCCTACCTCAAAGAAGTTCAGATCTCAACCCCTGCACACAGCTTGGCAGTGGTGGTCCTGGGCCAGTTCTTCACCTTTGCCTTTCTTGCAGGAAAACCTCCACAGCAAGCCCTTGTTCCTTGGAGAAGAAGGCTCCCTGCAGGTAGGTTTGTTTCTTTTTGGTTCTTCTTAAACTTGAAAGAGCTTTTGTTTAAGTTCTGAACGAGCCCTTTGCTTCCAGTGACCTGATCTCAGGCACACAAAGCAGCTGGGAAAACACCAAGGCTGTGCAAGCAGAGGTTCAGCAAAGTCATGGCTGAAAGCATGAGAAAAAAGGATTTCTTGCCATGCAGCTGGGTGGTCCAGATGGAGCCCCAGAGTTGTGCTGAGTCTGATGAAACCTGACACACCTCTGAGCACAGAAACCTTCTTTGCAAGGTCAGGCAACTCAGTTACCTCCTGTTCATCCCAAGACTTCTCCTGAAGCCCTGTGCTGCTGCTTTCACACTCTGGCCTTTGGGAAACTGAAGGACAAGCACTGGGGGATGGCCACTGAGCATTGGTGGCTTCTTAGGAGACTTCAGCCTTGGGTCTGAAAAACACACAGCAGAGAGGGCCTAGGAAGTGCAGGGCATGGGGGTTGGGGAGGGTATGGAAAGCCCTAAAGCAAATTGCTGTACCTGTGATGCATCCTCCATGCTTCTTCCATGTGGATCTGACTTTTAAATCCTCACACCTCCAGGCTCACACAATCCTACAGGAGCCATCCCCCAGGCACTGAAGGAGCATCCATGTCTGCTCTGTGGCTTCTTGTGCGCTGCCTTGTGGTTCAGGACCGTGTGGCTGGGGTTGGGCTAACCCACCAGTGTGGGTTGTTCTAGATCTCCGTGTCCTCTCCTTGGAGCAGAGTCAGGGTGTGGATGGGCAGTTCCTCTCTCCTCACCACAGCTGCGGAGCTTGAGCAGCAGTTTGAGGAGACAAAGCCCAAACCTTGTTTTCCAACCCAGGGATGTGAAGCTCTTGGGGTCAGGATCCAGGCTGGGTCAGCCAGAGGGCTGTTTAAAAAGCTTTACAGTGTTCAACACGAACTAATCTTCCTCCTTTGAATCAGGACAATCATCTGAAGTGCTCCAGAGCAGAGCCAAGTGTTTGAAACTGGATATTCCATCTGGTTTGTGTAGCTCAGCGCTGAGCAAAATGCAAATAAATAAAATATGAACAATCTTTCAGAGGCAGAAGGCTTTTCCAAGCCTCACAATATTATTTTGCACTCTAATTAGCTGATCTGTCAGGATAAGGATGGAGACAGCTCTCATTTGTGCTCACTTCATGGATGTACTGCCCAAACCAGGACAAGTTTGGACTTTCTGCTATCAGGAGGCTCAGACAGATGGAGCCTCCATGTTTAGTTTTGGGCCAGTCACCCCTGGAAGGACAGTGAGAGGCTGGAGCAGGTCCAGAGAAGGGCGGCAAAGCTGGAGAAGGGGCAGCTGAGAGAACTAGGGGTGTTCAGCCTGAGAAAAGGAGGCTGAGGAGAGACCTCATTGCTCTCTATAGCTACCTGGGAGGAGGTTGGAGTGAGGTTGGGGTTGACCTCTTCTCCCTAGCACCAGTTCCAGACCAGAATGGTTCTCAGCTGTGGCACTTGTCTCCTGCCACACCAGCAAAGTATTAATATTGCCATTTTGGTTGGAAAGGCAGCCTGGAACACCAGTGCAGAGCCTGGCCAGGTCTGTGGTTCCTAACTGGGTTTTCAGCAGGTCCTGTGCAGCTCCCAGCAGCAGCAGATTTCACAACAGAGCTGTATCTTGGCAGAAGTTCACACAAATGGGTCTGCAGAGCACCTTGGGAGCTGCAGTCAGCTGGGCTCAGCTCAGGGCAAACAAGTCCTCATTTCATGTTGTCCTTGTGAATGTTTTCATGGTCACCTTCCCACCACCCTGACTGCCTCTTCAGCTCAGGGCTCTTTGGTCCCTCTGACTGGAGTTCAGCTGAGTTTGCTCTGAAAGGATCAGGGTGAAAGCAGAATGGTGTGAGCTAGCAGCAGAAGGATTGATGAACAACATCAAAACAGAATTGTTTGGGTTGGAAAAGACCTCTTAAGACCATCCAGTCCAACCCAACACCACCATGGCCATCAAACCATGGCCACAGGTTTCTGGAACACCTTCAGGGATGAGGACTCCACCACTTCCCTGGGCAGCCTGTTCCAATCTCTGACCACTCTTGTAGTGAAGAAGTTGTGCCTGCTACCCAACCTTGACTGAAGCTAAGCCTCCAGTGATACACAAAGAGCCAGGAGACAGACAGGAGTGGCAGAGGAAGCCCCAGAGGAACAATGCAGCAGTGATAAGATAGCAGCTGGGAGAGAACAATGCAGAAGTGATTAGGGCTGCCTGTGCAGGAGAAAACCATGCCTGGTGCCAAGAAAGAAACCCCAGGAGCGTGGCAGGACTGGCTGCAGTGTGACTGAAGGCTCTGGACAAGAGCGAGGCCCCAGGTGCCAGGAGCAAGGCTGGAAGGAGGAGGTCAGAGACCCAAACCTCCTGACAGCATGGGGATGCGGTTCCCCAGGGATGAAGGACTCTCAACAAAGGTCCCTGCTGCAGAATGGGGAGCCCCAGAATGAGCAAGTGGGTATGGAAGGGGCAGAGGGAGAGAGAAGCAAAGCCTGGTGGTAAACAGGGTGGGAGTGGGCGAGGCAGGGGAGCAGGGCACCGCCCAGCCCACACCCCATGATTGATGGTTGTTTGCATCCCCATATCTCACATCTCTAAAGGAAGGCCAAGGCTTTGTCCTTCAGGGCCTCTTATCTGTGCCTGTGGGTAGCTGGCAGCAGCCAGGTTCCTGTGACCAGGGACCACGTCCCCAGGCTGGACATTGTGCGTCAGCCACGAGATGTGGGGAGGGCAGAGAGAGCTCAGGGTGCAGGGACAGGCTGAGGTCACATCTAACCTTTCCCTGTGGGCAAGGCAAAAGAGGTAAGGGCTGCTGTGAGGGAGGGGAGAGAGAGGGGATCTAGCTGGAGGTGTCCTTACTGGCTGTAGCAGGGGTGGACAAGATGAGCTTTGGGAGTCCCTTCCAACCCAGTGCAGTCTGTGAAGCTGTGACAACCCTGACTGGGTTTGAACTGAGGGGCAACAGCACGGTTCATGGAACCTTAGAATCACAGAATGCTTTAGGTTGGAAGGAACCATCTAGTCCAAGCCCCCTGCAGTCAGCATCTTCAACAGAGAATCATAGAATTGTTTTGGTTGGAAGAGACCTTTAAAATCATCAAGTCCAACCTAAGACCACCATGGCCATTAAAACATGGCCTGAAGTGCCATGGCCACACATTTTTTGAACATCTTCAACTAGAGCAGGATGCTCAGAGCCCCAGACAACCTGACCAGGAATGGTTCCATGGATGCAGCAACCTGGGCTGGTGTCTCACCATGCTCAGTGTAAAAAGTGCCTTCCTTCTCTCTAGTCTAAATCTCCCTCTTGTAGTTCCAAGCCACCACCCCCGTCCTGTCACCACAGGACATGTCCTAGGAGAAGTGGCTAAGGGAGCTGGGGGTGTTCAGGCTGGAGAAGAGGAGACTGAGAGGAGACCTCATTGCTCTCTACAGGAGGTTAGAATGAGGAGGGGGCAGCCTCTTCTCTTTGGTGGCAAGCAACAGGAGCAGAGGAAATGGTTCCAGGCTGCACCAGAGGAGGTTCAGGCTGGATGTTGGGAAAGATTCCTTCACTGGAAAGTTTCTCAAATGCTGGAATGGTCTGCCCAGGGCAGTGCTGGAGTCACCATCCCTGGAGAGGTTTAAATGCTGTGTGAACCTGGTACCTAGGGACATGGTTTAGCATTGACCCTTCAGTGCTGGGCTGAAGGTTGGACTGGGTCATCTTGGAGGTCTCTTCCAGACAGATATATTCTGTGGTTCTCTGAAGAGGCCCTGCTAAAAAACTGTCCCCATCCAGGAGGAGCTGAAGGAGCCCATCTGTGCTCAGCAAAACACTGAGGCAAGCCTAGGAAGAAGCCCTGTAGCTATGACTGAGGCTTAGGGGTGAGGCTTTTCTGGCTTGCTGCATTAAACCGAGGCTTCAAAGCCTTTGTCAGCTTGAAATCAGGGAGAGCAAAGCCACTCTTGTCTCTACTTCTTGTGTTTGTTCCCAGAGGCTTGTTGGCAGAAGCATCCTCTGTGTGCTTGTGAGAAAAGAAGTCTGGGACATAATGGTTTGGGTTGGGAGCTGTATGTGATAAAAATCTGTTTGTCCCACAGCATCTCCAGCCAAATGATTGACGTCCACGTTTCTGTCCTCCCTTTGCTGTAACTTTTCAATTTCCTGTTGATGTCTGAGCATGATTTATTTTTCCATTCATTTGGGCTCTACAAAGAGCACTGAGGAGCTTGGCACTTGAGGCTCTCTGATTTTTGCTTGCTTGTTTGTTTGTTTGTTTTGTTTTTCATGTCAGTTCAACCCCCTCAGTCCTCCTCCATCACTTCATTGTTTCTGTGAACAATGCAAAAGAGAGCTGGGAAGAACAGTGGCGAAGAGCTGGTTTGGTCACCAGGTGTCTGTTCAAGTGGCCTCTTTTCCAAGAGGCAAGGTAAAATTCTGAGTTCACTTCACTTGGTGTCTTCACACACAGTGTGACCCAGACTTGCAGAGATCCTTGCAGAGGAGCCTGGTGGGGATATGGCCTGAAATTGCACCAGGGGAAGGTTAGGTTGGAGATCAGGAAAAGTTTCTTCACTGCAAGGGTGGTCAGGGATTGGTACCAGCTGCCCAGGGAGGTGGTGGAGTCCCCATCCCTGGAAGTGTTCAAGAAATCTGGGGCCATGGCACTTGGGGTCATGGTTTGGTGGCCATGGTGGCTGGGTTGATGTTGGGCTGGATGGTTTCAGAGGGCTTTTCCAGCTCAAACAATTCTGTTATTCTATAAGGAGCCTGAAAAATCAAAGCAAACAAGAAAAGCTGCTTGAGGGAACCTCAAGGTTTTCTCTCTCTGGTTGCACCCCACCTGAATCAAGCAGAGATCTCTGCAAGGGCTTCTCAGGCCGATTTTGCCAAGTTGTGTTTCTCTTCTCATCACCCAACTCCTCTCCATCCTCTTCATTCAACACAGCAAGTGCCAGAGCTGGAGACCACTGGTTTTGCAGAGGCTTCAGCTGTGGCTTCTCACTGTGGAGTCCTCTTCTCTGGAGAGATTCCAAACCCACCTACCCACTGTGGTCATCTCCCACCCCTGCTGTGCTGTGATTCTATGAATCTCTATCCCTCTCTCAAGAGCAGCACTTTAAGAGCAGGTTTCTAATGCTGTAGCACTGAGATGGGGAACAAAGCATCTCTACAGCAGGCAAAGGTTTCACCACCGCACTCGGATGCCTCCGAACACCACCAGTGGAAACTTCTCCTCCTCCAGGTGCTGCCCCAGGAGCGACAGCATTGCCCAAGAGCTTTCTGAAGCGGAGCGCTGCTTCCCAGCGAGCGGGGCTGTACCGAGGGACTGGTGTGGAGCCTGGGCAATGCCCGTGAGCTTCCGATGCCACCTCCTGGGCAGTGACGCTGCGGCAGCTCGCTGGGATTTGGGATGCATCCATAAGGAAAGCAACAGCTCCTACGTGTGGCCGAGCCTGTGCGAATTCAGCTGCGGTGATCCTCCTGCGGAACCTCCGCCGCAAGAGGCGGGTGGGACGGCACAGTCCCCACGTCCCCCTGCACGACTCTCTCTGAGTCACGGAATGCATCGGGTGGAAGGGACCCTCAGAGGTCATCTTGTCCATCTCCCTGTGCAGTGAGCAGGGACACCTCCAACCCGAGCAGGTTGCTCAAGGCCCCACGAAGTTACACCCTGGATTTGGGTGTAGGCTGCTGCCACCCTGTTCTCCCCTGGGTGCTGGGCTCCTGTCTGTCCCTTGCCTTTATTTTCAGTGGCACAGCTCAGTTCCAGCCTCCTCTGACTGAAGTGCTTTTGGGAATCTGGTTTTGGTTTGGTGGTTTTTTTCCCCAATCAGAGTTCATTGCTGTTTCTAACAACCTCTGAGCTTTGGTGCTGTGAAATTCACCATCCAGGGGCTGCAAGGACAACTTACAAACCTGTGTCATTTGTTCTTATGTCCATTTTATTCCCTCAGCTCTCACCTCAGCTGAACCAGGTGCCTGCAGAAGCAGAGGTGCTTTCTGTGCAGAGCTGTCTACAAATGGAACTGGACAGAAAGTGAGGTATGAAATGAGGGAAGAGCTTAGTGTGGAGCTGCACTGGTGGCAGCTGGTGGCCTCAGCTCTCCAGCTGAGAGCTCTGGCCCTCGGGGTAGGCTTTTTGTCAAACCCTGAATAATGCAATAAATAAGCAGCAGAGTGCAGCTAATCCACTTTTGGAGGCTAGATCAGATTTTGTGCAACCACACTCTGGTGCAGCCCCTGGCAGAGCTGGGCTGGGCTATGAGGCAATGATAGCAGGGAGAAGTTTTGGACATTTGAGGAAAATGGGACCCACAGGCATAGTCTCACCTCCTTCTGCTAGACCCAGCCTGCACAAGCCAAGGCTTGTTGCAGGCCACCAGCCATGATATTGGCACTGAAAGGGCAGCACACACACCACTTGCTTGGGCTTTTCCCAGGCCCCCAGTACTGGGCACAATCACTGCCCTGCTCCTGCCAGCCACACCACTGCTGATCCAGGCCAGGCTGCTGATGGCCTCTTTGGCTGTTTGAGCAGACTTCCCAGACACAAAGCTCTCTGCTGAAGGGCCATGAGGGCAGATGGTGGGGGCTGCAGCTGAGAGTGGCATGTGTGGAGGGGCTGGCAGCAGGAGGGCCTCATGACATATTTCTGACAGCTTGAGCTGTGCTGGATCAGATTCCTATGCTCTTTGCCACAGCTCCATGGTGCTAAGAGCTGGGGCAGCCTAATCTCTCCTAAACCCCTCCTGGGCTGTCATGCTGACCAAAATCTTGGAGTCTTGTGTGGAAGTAGTGAGCAGTCTGGATATGTTCCTGAGTGACCTGCCCTAGGTAGCTCCTGCCCTGGGAAGGGGTTGGACTGGATGATCTTCAGAGGTCCCTTCCAACCCCTACAGTTTTGTGCATCTGTGGTGCTCACCAGCATCACCTCCTGCTCTTCCTATCTGCCTTCCTGGTACCCTGCCCTGGCACAGCTCTATTTGGAGAAGGAGGGGTAGTCTTTAGCACAGGTTTCTGGGGAAGCAAACAAGCACTGCATGGGCAATGCATGGCAGCTACCTGTGTCCCTCTTCATCAGCTTCAGAGATGTAAATCTGGGGGATGCAGGTTTTGGGGCTGGGCAGCCTGGCACTGCAGCCAGGAAGGGCACAGCCACATGAAAAACTTCACCTTTTTTTTTTCCCCCCATCAAGCAGAGAGGCCACACAGGAGAAGAAATTGGTGGTGCCCAGGCTGCAGAAGTGCTTCCTTTGTGCCTTTGCATGTGGGAGAGTTGGAGGGGACAGAGCAGCCTGTGGGAAGCAGGATCCCACAGCTGAGCCTGGGCAAGGCCAGGCTGGGCAGTGCATGACAAACTGATGGGACATGTCCCAGCACTGCTGATGTGGAATTGGGTAATAAAAGTCCTTAGTTCACTCTAAAAGCTCTTCTCTAACCTAGCACAGGGCAGCAAGGCCTTGGCCACAATGAGAACGAGGCTCCCTAGATTTTGAGAAGGGTTCCCTTGCAAAGGCTTTTCTCCCTAATTTATGCCCATATTCATTTGCTAATTCCAAGGCTCAGTTTTCTGCAGCCCATCAGCCCAAACCCACCTGTAGAAGGGAGGTCCTGCAAAACACCCTCAGAGAAAACCCCCTCGGATCCCTGCCCGTGGAGACAAGAGCCGGTCCCGGAGCACGGGGGCTGCGTTCCTGCCAATGTAGCATTCAAATTTAGCTTCTGCCACTGCAGGCAACGTGGCATTAAAAGAAGGAGCTTAAGTTATTAAACTGAGCTGCTTTAATCATGCAGTTCAGGGCAATCCAGTGGCACAGGAGAGCTGAGGATTAAAGTATTTTTACCGCAAAGCCAATAGGTCTGCAGGCAGCAGCCGCGGGCGCCGCTCCCCCGTGCCCATGAAACTTCATTCCCCGGCTTTGCCCTCACCAGTATGGGACCAAATGGAGTTTTATCTGGAGATTGACCCTGTTACCTTGAATCTCATCATTCTGGTATCTAGCTATGTCATTTTGCTCCTGGTTTTCCTGATCTCTTGCGTGCTCTACGACTGCAGGGGGAAGGATCCCAGCAAGGAATATGCTCCGGAGGTCCCTGCAGACACCCAGCCCCCGATCCGGCTGGTGGTGATGCAGCAGGGCTCCCCTGGCACCCGCTGGGCAAAGGGGCTCGTCTCTGGCTACGAAAACCCCTCCGACCTGCCGGGGAAAAGGACTACTGTGGTGTGAGGGACCCGCCTCGGGGCTGCAGCTCCTGCCTGCGATGTTTGCTCGGCGGCTGCGGGTGGACCTCGCCTTGCCCAGGTGAGCTCAAGCCCTGTTTGCTTTGATGCGGCGCCACTGCCTCGGGGCTCGGCTGATATTCAGCCCTGCACGGCTGGAGGCTTGCAGTCCCGCCTGCGAGCCACTCACTCCCCTTTGCACTGCTGCTGCCTCGCAGCCCACTGCCATTGGCAAGTGGTGACGCTGCTGCCCACTCGGGCACTGGAGAAGGGCCCTGGTTTGGTCTCAGGTGGTGCCCGGTGCTGTTACCTGTGCAGGAACAGGGTGATGGGCTAAGCACCCCACCCCTGAGGGGCTGAGGCACGCTGCCCTCAGCCTCAGCACATCTTTGAATGACCTTGGCAGGCTGCTCACCCATCCAGGGAGAGAAGAAATGCTAAGGATTTTATAAGGATCAAGCCAGTGCCTTCCTGACAGCAGCCAGCTGCTGCTCCTGTCAGAATTTCATACATGCCATGATGCCTGTGAGCTCCCTGCAGGGCAGTGTCAAGCCTGTCCTGGCACTTCTTTTCCATAGGTAGAATACAGGTACAGTTGTGTGGCTGTTCCCAAGCACAGCCAGCTCAAGTCCTGCTCTGTCAACCCACTCAAGAAGCTGGGGAGACACTTCCCAGGTTGGTCCCTGCTGTGTTGGAAGGACATTTAGTCCTGGTGTTGTGGTAGGACAAGAAGGAATGGATTGAAGCTTGAGGAGGGCAGATTTAGATTGGAGATGAGGAAGAAAATCCTTGCAGTGAGTGTAGGGAGACAATGGAACAGGTTGCCCAGGGAGGCTGTGGATGTCCTGGAGGTGTTTAAGGCCAGGTTGGATGAGGCCCTGAGCAACCTGGGCTGGTGGGAGGTGTCCCTGCCCATAGCAGGCAGTTGGAACTGGGTGAGCTTTAAGGCCCCTTCCAACCCAAAGCATTCTGTGAATCTCTGAATCTGTGAATTTGTGGCTTGAGTTGGTTTGTTCTACCTAAACATGTCCGTGCTGGAGCAACAAAGAGAAATCAGTGTTCTGAAATGCAGAGATGGGTTGGTTAGTGCCAGGTTTCTGTGTGCTCCTAGATTGTGCCTGAGTTACTCTGTGCTCTTTAAATGGGGGATTTCAACTGGGTATTAAGGGAAGAGCAGCACTGGCCCCACACTGCTGCAGGTGTCTGTCCCATATGCCTGTTGACATAATCTTAATGTGAAGCACCCCCAGAGTGCTGCAGAAAGCTTTAGTAACCAGGGTGAGATTTACAAGCTGTCTACGTCAGGTGGATGACTCACTGGCTGCATTGGTCCTGATGCCTTCAGGACAGGCATTTTAAAAACTGCCAGCCATAAATGCAGCAAACTTGAGCCACAGCTGAGCAAAGCCCTGGCTGGGTCTCCTGCTTTGTGCTCTTGCCTGTGCTCCGTCCCTGAGCCATGGTGATTTATACCTCAGCCGGCAGAATATCCTGCCACTGCCAAAGAGGTCTCCAGAAATGGAGATGCTTTTTATTTATCTCTATTGCAAAGGGGGAAAAACCCAAATCCCCAGCCAGAATGCTTAGTAGGTTTTCTTTTGGGTCCTATACTCTCGGAGGTGAAGCCCAGCTCTTGGCTCTCAAGCTGTCCTTTGTAGCCCTGGGAATTACAGATACCCCTGGTTTGGGAGGAAGGCTCCTGAAAGAGTTTGTGCCTGTTAGCCCTTGTCCTGTCACTGGGCACCACTGGAAAAAGCCTGGCACACTCACTCACACACACACACACTCAGTGTGAAAAGCATCCTGACACCAGGTCTTGCTGACAGCTCCCCCAAGCCCGGCCATGGGAGTTCTGCAGAGGCTGAGACACTCCTCTGAGATATCTGCAGTGTCTTACAGGCTCTGGCCCCACAGCTGGCAGCATGGGGGAAGCACTGTGGTGTTGCTGAGATCTGCAGCAAAGCAGCAGCCACATCCCCTCACACCCCCCACATCTGTCCCTTCCATCCCTGTGCAGCTGCTGATGGGTTTGTGCCTTGCTCAGTCTTAACCACGGCTGTCTAGACGTCTGCTCTGCCTGCAGGATTAGGCAGTGGGGTAAGCCCTGGATATCCAGCACAGAAAGGCTGCTTTGAAGTAGATGCCATCTGGAAATGGATAACATGTTGGGGGAAACTGTGTTAATGTCTTCAGAAGCAATACGAAGTGGGGAGCTTTGGGTGGCTAGCTCAGGATTTAGATGTGCTCTGCTCCCACTTCTGCCCTTGGTTCATGTGCCCACTGTGCTTCACTCCATATCTTGGCTCCATATCAGCCTTGTTTGCTCTCCTGCCCTCAGCGCTGAGATTTCTCTCTGAGATGTTTGTGTGGTTCCTAAGGGGTCAGCACAACACTGGCATGGAGGGCACTCGACTTGCACTCCGTGAGCTAAGGTCAAAGGAAGCAAAATAAAATCTACTCCAACAAAAAGTTCTGGAGAGGAGGAGCCATTGATGAGAAGCCATGGGAAATGATCCACTTGGAGATGGGAAATGATCCAGCTGGAGGTGTCCTGCTCACTGCAGGGGGTTGGACAAGATGGCAGCACAGTAACACATCCAAGTCAAACCTCTTGGCTGGAGAAAGAGCTTAAGAATAGTTTTTACTGCCCAGAACTACATCACCTCCTGTTATCAGCTCCTCAGCTCGTCTCACATTGGTGCTGTGGTGGGAATGCCAAGAGGTAAGAAGGCATTGGATGTGGCATTGGAAATATTGACCTTCCAGCCATGAGCTAACCTTACCTTGTGCTTAGGGGAGCCAGATTCACAGATTGCATCAGGTTGGAAGGGAGCCTCCAAGCTCATCTTGTCCAACCCCCTGCACTCAGCAGGGACACCTCCAACTAGAGCAGGCTGCCCAGGGACACATTAAGTCTCATCTTGAATGTTTCCAGGGATGGGGCCTCAACCACATCCCTGGGCAACCTGTTCCAGTCTCTCCCCACCCTCACTGTGCAGAACTTCCTCCTGATGTCCAACCTAAACCTGTGCTGCTCTAGTTTTGCACCATTGCCCCTTGTCCTGTCACTACAAATAGTCCCTCCCCAGCTCTCTTTAGCCTCTTCAGGTACTGGGAGGCAGCTCTAAGGTCTCCCTGGAGCCTTCTCTTCTCCAGGCTGAACAGCCCCAGCTCCCTCAGCCCTAGTACCCAGAAGTCTTCTTTTAGATGGCTGCAAATCTGCAAGCCCAAGTCTCTTGATCTACTGTTGTACTTTAGCTAAGGCAAAGCACTGACCTGTGTCTCCTGGTCCTGCTCTAGCCCAAATGACTCTGTGTCTCGCCCAGGTGCTTGACGCTCTGTGCTGAACCTGTCCCATCAGGTAGGGTCTGGGTGTTGGAAGCAAAAGCAGGTGTCCAGCTGATGTCCCTCAGGGACTCCTGCAGCCCCTACCTGAAATAGCTGTCCTTTAGTGGGGGATGAAATGAGCCAGAGCCAGAGTGAGGAGAGCCAGGAGGGAGGTGTGAAGGGTGTTGGGGGATGTCTGCTGGAGTCTGCTACTGCCCAGGAGGAAAGCAGGTGGACCCCTGGGGCAGCTGTCAGGACTCTGAGGTCCTTCATGCTTGAGTGCCAGAAATGAATTGTTTCGAAAGCAATTGCTCTGACAGTCCCAGCAGCAAGCTGTCTGCCTCAGTGAGAGAAATCACAGCAGAAAGGTAGAAATGGGGAAACCAGAGCAGCTGCCACCCCTAGCTTCTGTTCCAGCTCCTGGCTCTGGCTCCTTGCTCCCTCCTCCTTATCTAAGCTGTTTCCTTGGAGATGCTACTGCTGAGTTTCCCTCTCTGCTGGTGCCACTGTTTGACATTAACCTTTCCAGGAGGCATTTCCTCCCTGACCTGATGAGCTGGCTGCAGCTTTTGGAGGCAGAAACTCATCACGAGGCATCTGATGCCTCAGCCCAGGCTGTGGATGGGTCAGTCCCTTCCCAGATCTGCAGCAGATGCTCTGTGTGGGCAATGAAACCCTGCCCTAGTTCCTCCATCTGTTAATGGCAGTTTTAATTGTTATGCAACCGAGGTGTTGGGTTGATTTAATTAATATTTATGAAGGAACATGAGATCCTTCCACGGGTGGTGCTATAGAAATATTGTTAGTGAGGAATGGTTGCATGTTTGTGTCTCTTCCTGGGCACATAGGAGGCTTGGACATGTTGTTTAAGCACCCACATTTCACACTCCTTCAGTGGTGAAGTCTGTTGAGCCCCAGGGTAGCTCCTCATTACCCTAAGAATCCACTGAGCTCAACTGCTGTGGACTGCAGCATGAGCAGAGAACACAGGCTTGGCACCCACCTCCATGTGTGGGAATGATACTGCCTCAATCATCAATATCATCAGCTGATTTTTTTCATCTTATTTCTTTCAGCCCAACCACTTCTAAATAAATAAATCATAGGCTGGTTTGGGTTGGAAGGAATGTTAGAGGTCAGCTAGTTCCAACCCTCTGCCGTGGGCAGGGACACCTCCTACTAGATCAGGTTGCTCAAGGCCCCATCCAGGCTGGCTTTGAACACTGCCAGGCTTGGAGCCTCCACAGCTTCTCTGGGCAACCTGTTCCAGTGCCTCACCACCCTCATGGGGAAGAATTTCCTCCTAATGTCTAATCTAAACTGAACCTCCATGAGGGGTTGGTCTCTTCTCCCTTGTGTCAGGTGATAGGAGAGGAAATGGCCTGAAATTGTGCCAGGGAAGGATTAGGTTGCAGATGAGGAACAATTTATTTGCTGCAAGAGTGGTCAGGGATTGGAACAGGCTGCCCGGGGGGGGGGGGGGTGGGGGGGGGTGGAGTCCCCATTCCTGGAGGTGTTCCAGAAACCTGTGGCCATGGCACTTGGGGCCATGGTTTGGTGGCTATGGTGCTGCTGGGTTGATGTGGGACTGGACGACCTCGGAGGTCTCTTCCAACCCAAACAATTCTCTGATTCTATAGGATGGCAGCAGCCTTGGCTTGCTAGAGGGCACAGATTTCAGCTGTCCTCAGCCTGAAGGACACATCCCTTAGCAGAGAGCAGGATCTGTGCCCATTCCTGTTGGATCCCTGCTGGGAGCAGTGCAGGGATCCAGGTTGCTATCTAGAGGGCTCCCAGCAACGCTTCCATTGGAGCATTTGTCACCATCAGCTCTGCAATCTGCAGCCCTCCAGGCACAGCACGCAGGTTACAAGGGCAGGTAAGGTGTGAGCCAGGGAAGCTGAGCTGGGAACAGTCTGTTGGCACTTCTCAGGGCACCAGGCTTGCACTGGAACCAGGGTGGATTTTATTACCAGCAAAAACTCCGCTGCAGACCTGATTGCAGCAGGAAAAAGCCAGCTGACAATAAGCCTTATTCTGCTGAAACTACAAGTACCGACTTGGCAAATCACCTCCTTAATTAATTGGAGCTCTCTTTGCAGTT
The DNA here is from genome assembly GCF_026170545.1 of Melanerpes formicivorus. NCBI lineage: Eukaryota > Metazoa > Chordata > Aves > Piciformes > Picidae > Melanerpes > Melanerpes formicivorus. Next base: position 2,549,596 of record NW_027142373.1, on the reverse strand, counting down.
GATGGAGAGAGACAGCTTGTAGGGACCTGCCATCCAGTCTTTCCTAATGCAGACAGGGCTCTGGGAAGCTGCATTTTTATTTATAAACCTCTGCAGAACTGCAAAGCAGGGCAGTGCTGGTGAAGCCAAGTCCTGTCTCGGGGGTATTGAATAGGAGGCAACTCTTTGGCATCAGGAGGCTCCCTGTTTGTTTTGGGAAGGAGAGCTGGCAGGGATCCCAGCCCTGACTCTGAACATCTGAGGAAAAGGCTGGCTGGAAAGAATGATGTCCTGACACAGAGCAGGGCAAGCCAGGAAAGCCACAGCCAGGACAGAGACTCCTACCTTAACTCATCCTGGCATGGAGAAGCCGATTGTGAAGTGTTCACACCACACCCTTGGGACATGTATTCATGAAGCCTGTTGGTGTTTAAGAGCTCCTGGGGAGCGTGGAGGTTTTCAGTGGTTTATTGTGGTAGAGGTTAGAGAGCTGCTTGGCCGAGTGGGAGCTGTAAGTCACAGCTGGAGGAGAAGCCGTGGCTCATCTCTGGCATGTCTGCACCTCTGCAGCTGTCCTGGCAGGGTTCCTTGGCCTGGGAGGAGGACACAAGCTGCTCTCCTGTTGCACCTCTACGGAGCTGAAGGCACAAACAATCCTTTTTCTTTCCCTTCAGCTGACTTTGTCCCACCAGCTTTGCAACATGGCAGATACTGAGGGTTCCCTTCTCTTGTGGTTTTGTGTTCCCAGTGCTACAGATGTCCACCTGCTTCTTGGGGAGTCAGTTAAAATGCCATGAGGAGGGTGCCAGGTACTATCACATGCTGGAGTGACAGACCTTAGAGGAGCCAGGGACCTCCCTTTATTCAGAGCAGAAACCCAGGCAAGCTGACAGGATGAGAAGGATGAAGGCTGTGCCCTCATCACACTTGAGAGAGGCTGAAGCACTTCTCGTGGTTTCTACACACAGCAAAGCCTGGCTCTTACCTGGACTGGACCAGGCCCAGCTCTATGCTATTGCTTGCTTTCCAGGCAGGGTACAGCAGCAGTCCTGCCTGCCATACTGAGGGCTCCCTTTGATCTCTAGGTCCTTCCCATCCTGTGGAGAATGGTGGAGTGAAAGCTGGGTGACAGCAGCCACCTGCCCGTGCTCAGATGCAGGATGAGCACATGGCCCTCACTGGGGCTGCAGCAAGGGCCAGGCAGGATGTGTGCTGCCAGCAGCATGGTGCTGAGTCTGAGCAGTGAGCGAGGATGCTGCAGCTTCCTGCCACCATGTCCTGTCCAGAGCAGGGCATCAAAACATCCTCTTGGGTCAGAAGCATTTCACTGCTCTCCTCTGATCTGTGCTCCCCTGTCAGATTAGCTCTGCTCCTACGGGCCCCCAGCTTTTCTGTCTTAAGGGATAAACCTCTGCCAGGCAGATCCTGTCCCTCTCAAACTGCCAGCAATGTCCTGCCAGCAGCAGCTAGGGCTCAGATCAGCTCTGAGTTCAAAGGGGCACTTTGGGGTTAAAACCTGCAGGGTGCCTGACCCTGTCTTTAACCTGGGCTGGGGACAGCAAGTGCCCCAGATGACTGGAGCAGGGCAAGGCTGCCACAGTTCAGAGAGAAATAGGTTTATAGGTACAGCCCTGGCTCTGCAAGGACCATGTGGCACAGTCAGGATATGCTGTCATGGTTTGCCATGGGTTTAGAAATGGAAATAGTCCTCACCCTGATCTCCCAAGGAAAAGTAACAGAGAAGGTTGCTCTGGTGCTCATAGATTCATTCAGGGATTCCTAGAATGGTTTGGGTTGGAAGAGACCTTAAAGATCATCCAGTTCCAATCCCCTGCCATGGGCAGGGACTCCTCCTACCAGCCCAGGCTGCTCAAAGCCTTGAAAGCAATATTCCAACTTGAAGTGAAATGCTTGGTCTGATCAAACTCTCTTCCTCTACTGTCTGTCCATGAAATGCACACTGCAGTGGCAAGCAGCAGCTCTGGACTCCAAAGCCAAAGCCTTCCCTACCAGAGGTTCAGCAGGGGTTCCCCTGGGTCCCACAGCTTTCTTGCATGACTTAAGGTTTAATGCCATAACAAGAATAGCAGCTTTGGTTCTTTGGAAGGTTTTAGTGTCCAGCAAAGCACCTCATCCTCTGAGCAGCTTTGTACCTTCAGAACTGTGGGCACAAGCCCCCAGAGCTGCTGTGCAGAAGGGATGTGTGGTGCTACTGCCAGAGCAGTGCTAACTGCTCCTCACCCAGCCTGGGCCAGCTGATGCTAGGAGCCCCTTGTTTTTGTCAGCCACATTGCTGGCAGACCTCTCCCATGGCTTGTGCAGAAGCTGTAAATCCCCAGCCCTTTTCTCCCCTATCTTTGGCACAGGAGGTAGCAGCAGTCCTGCTTTGTGTTGGCAGTGCAGAAATGTTCAGTTTGACAGTGGCTTAATGAAACCTCTGCTGCTGTCCTCTCTGGAGTTTGAGAACTGACATTACAAAGAAGTCCTTCCTTGGCCTCTCTCTCTTGGCCCCTGCTGGAAATTAAGAGTGTCTTCATTTTAATGAGCTCAGAGGATTGGGGAGTTGCAAGAAAGGAAAGGAAATCAGCTTCAAAAATACCTTTCCTCCTCTTGTGAATATGTCAGGACATGTTTGCAGATAGAGTCCTCTTACCTGACCAGGCTTGTGCTCTGCTCACTCAAGGCTTGTGCTCTCCTCACTCTGGGACTTCTCCAGCTGAGCTTTCTTGGCTCCAGCCTATGGTTAATGATGCAAGACCAGATTCACTGTGCTTCAGGTATGCTGCAACCTGTACACCTGATCTTCAGCTGCTGTAAATCACCCAATCCTTGCTCTTCTCTCTGTCACTTCAGCAGTCAAATCTAGATGGCAAACCATAGGTCAGACTGGCCTGCATTAGACACAGTGTGGCTAGCAGGAGTAGGGAAGTGATTGGCCCCCTGTACTTAGCACTGCTGAGGTTGCACCTTGAATCCTGGGATCAGTTTTGGGCTCCTCACCCCAAGATGGACATTGAGGGCTGGAGCAGGTCCAGAGAAAGGTGATGAAGCTGTGAAGGGTCTGAAGAACAGGGCTGGGGAGGAGCAGCTGTGGTTTAGTCATGAGGTCTGTAGTGACAGGTTGGACTTGATGATCTTTGAGGCCTCTTCCAACCTTGGTAATTCTGTGACCTGGGGGTGTTCAGCCTGGAGAAGAGGAGGCTGAGGGGAGATCTCATTGCTCTCTACAGCTCCCTGGGAGGGGGCTGCAGTGAGGTGGGCTTGGGCTCTTCTCCCTCCTATCAGGAAAACAAAATATTTGTCAGTGGTTGAGAAAACTCAGCTGGTTTGTACCAAAGTATTTCACATCTGCCCAGGCATTTTGCTGCCTTTCAGAGTGATTACAAAATGTCCTTATTTTACCTTTTCTTGTTGGACAAGATGATGCCAGCTCTCTGGAGGTGTTCAAGGCCAGGTTGGATGAGGCCCTGAGCACCCTGAGCTAGCAGGAGGTGTCCCTGTCTATGGCAGGGGGCTGGAAACTGGATGATCTTTAAGGTCCCTTCCAACCTAACCCATTCTATGACTCTATGAACTGCTTGGTCTCTGCTGTGTGTTTCATTGGTCTGGTCCTGGAGGTGTTGTGAGCAGAGCTGTACAGAAGATGCACTGCAGCTCCTGGCCTAGAGAAGGTTTGCTGTGTGAAGCAGACCTTAGAATGTGCCCAGGTTTGGTGCTGTGTCAACAAGCCTTCTGCAGCAGTGCACAGAGGCTATCTTGCATACATATTGATTTAGCAGCAAGAGGGAAGGCTTGGAAGAGAACCATGTTTGCAGAGGGTTGTGAAGGCAAACCTTGGCTCCTCAGCTCTGTGTGCGGCACATAACGGAGCTGGCCACACATTTCTTGAATCCCTCAAGGGATGGGGACTCCACCACCTCCCTGGGCAGCCTGTGCCAATCCCTGACCACTCTTGCAGCAAAGAAAATTTTCCTAATCTCCAAGCTAACCCTCCCTTGTGGGACTCCTGTGCCCCTCTGGATTGCTGTTCACACACTCAGTGTCCATCTGGCTGCCATAAACCTCCCAGGGCTTTTTTATCCCTTTAGACCTTCCAGCAGTTACAGGTTGGGTCAGAGTCTCATTGACTGCATCCAACCACTCAGTCACATCACTGGAAGGCTGTGGACTTTCATCCATCCCAGCACAAAGAGAAGCCAGGTCAGAGTCTGTCTGAAAACATCTCCTTTCCACCACAGATAACACCATTGATAACCACCTCAAGGGTGAGGTGGAAATCAGCTGGCTGAGCTCTCACCAAGGCTGCCAGCCGCAGTAACTTCAGTTTTGCAATCACTGTTTGTTTTGCCAAGCAGACACATTTGTGCTGGGGTCATAACCTCTTGATGCCTCTGGCTCTTGCAAGTCCTCTCAGTAACTGGATGGCACATACCAAGAGTTTCCTCCACTTGTGTCCAGAGCAGACCTTGTGCAACTCCCTTTGCTCTTTGTAACACAGCACAGCCAGCAGACGGAGTTTGTGTCCTTGAGTACCAGGAGTTATTTCTGCAGAAACACTGAACAAAACCAAAATAATCTCTCAGCATGTCAGGGGAATTGCAAGTTGGATGCTGACCCAGCTCTCCTTGTCCCTGCCAGCCCCTCTGCTCCCTCCTTCCAAGGCCCGCAGACGTCACTAAGCCTGGGAGATACGGCAGGACAGCGTGATGCTTGCTGGGCTCCAGTAAAGAATGTACAAAATCTGTTCAGTTTGCTTCAGAGTTGTGTTTGCAAGCAATTCAGTTTGTTTACAAAAGCCAGAAGACCTGAGACCCTGCTGTCCACTGCAGTGGAGATGTTTCTCCCTTTCCAAATGTATTTAAGAAACTTTAATGAGACTTGGAAGCTGCCAGCAAGATGCTTTGAGGGCAAGCCCCACGCACTGCAGGCAGGAAGGAAGGGCAAAGGCAGCTCAGAGCCTGCTTGCATCCCAGGCTCCAAGCCCTGTCGTGGGGCTGAGCTAGTGTTTCATGACCCAGGCAGGGCACTCAGGCAGTGTTTCCATTTAACTGGCACCCATTTGCCTTGAGCTTTGTCTCCTAACTGTTTTTTTCTAAGCTATTCAGAGAGAGCCAAAATACAACCAGGGCAAAAAAATAATGAAAATGACAGATTCCTAGAATGGTTTGGGTTGGAAAGGACCTTAAAGATCATCCAGTTCCAAACCTCTGCCTGGGGCAGGTACACCTCCCACCAGCCCAGGTTGCTCAAGGTCTCATCCAGCCTGGCCTTGAACACCTGCAGAGAGGGGGAAGCCATGACAATGACAACAATCTTAACCTCAACAATCTCCAAATCAGTGCCTACCCTGTGGGAGGAAAATCTCAGCCCTTTAAGCACTGACAAGAAATCAATGTGTTTTCTTTTGCTAAATACCTTTCAAATCTCCAAGCAGTGTGAAAGGGATGTGGAAATCATTTCCTCTCAAATGACAAGCCATGGGCTAAATTCCACCCCCTCTCTTCACTTCAGGCTTGACCTGGAGCTGATGGGAAACAATGAGAGGCTTTCCCTTAACTTCAATGGATTTTATGTCAGCCCCATTAAGTAAGAGCTTATTTCACTTCATTGATTGTGATGTCAGAAATGAGGGATTAGGTGCAGCAGAGACGTTCGCCAAGCAAAAACCCAAAGGTGGGAAGAGAAAAGGAGGATAAAAGGAGAAGAAAAATTTTCACAGACATTGGAATCACCTCCCAGTGGAGTCCCCTGCACTGAGCAGTTTTCAGACTCAGCTTGCCAGGGTGCTGGGCCAGCTCATTTCAACTCCACTGTCACCTAGCAAGGTTAGACCAGAGGAGCCTTGGGGGGGTCCCTCCCAAGCTGGAATTTTGGTTTTTTTCCATGTCAGTGTCATAGACATTGATTCCAGATGATCCCATCTGCCTGTGGAAAGGGATTGAAACATGGAACTGATTTCTTCTGGCTTTGGTATAAGGGCAATCTTTTCAAATTTACTTTAGAAAAGGCAAAATGTGATGGATCTATAAAATGCTGGGGCCAAAGAGAAAGACTTAGTTCTGCATGGGTAACCTACTGCTGAGACAAAGTATCTTCAAAATGCCTCCGCTTTTGGAGGCTTGCTGTGGATGCCAAAATCCAACATCTGCCAGAGGACAATTCATGCTGTTTCCCCCCGCCCTTGCAAGAGTGAGGTACAGCTGGTGGTGATGTTTTGCTTCCCAGCAGTGCTGGAGGATCTGGTGGGAGACTTGGGTCTTCCAGGACCTGCTGACACTGAGCACGTGTTGTTCTAATACAGCTTGAGCAGTTCTTTGCTCTCTGTTGTAGCCTTCCCTAAGGCAGGCTACAGCACAGAATCTCATTGCTGCTGGCCCTTTGGTTCAAGAAACTGAGCTGGGGCTTTTCAGGGTTTCTTGGCACTATGGTCCAACCTAAACCTGAAGGCAACAGCAGCAGCTTAGCTGCTGAGCCAGGTGCTTCTGATTTGGCCTTTGTATAAAATCCTCTTGAAGAGTGAATTTTCCTTTTATACTGCCTTTTAGTAAACTCCTACTTGCCTGCTACCTGATTGTGGCCCTGAGCAGCCTGCTCTAGTTGGAGCTGTCCCTGCTGACTGCAGGGGGGTCAGACAAGATGAGCTTGAAGCATCCCTTCCAACCTGTGAAGCTGTGATTTCTGTTGGAGGAACCAAAAGACACTTGAAGGGCAATGGGCCCCTAGACCACAACCAGCAGGTTAAAATCCCAGATCATCTTTTATTTCTATGGTGCAATTGCCCAAAGCAAGAACAAAAAAATCCCTGAGAGTCATTGTTTCTAACCAAGCCTGGAATTCTGGTCTCTCCATGAGTAAAGCCCCCCAAAGGAACTGCCTCAGAGTCAGTATCTGAGCAGGGGATCTCTGTCTTTTTCTGAAGTGAAAGTTCTCTGCAGTCATTAACAGACTTGATTCATCTGATGACTCAGAATTTGTGCTGCTGGTGCAAGGCCAGTAAGGAGGCTGATGAGTGCTGCTCTTCCCTCCTCCTCCTCTAAAGATGTGATCTGGGCTCTTACGCAGAGCACCTCCTGCCCTCGTGGCCACTCCTTCATCTGAGGCTAGCTGGAATGCCTCACACACCACAGGCAGGAACTGGAGCTTTCACTCCAGTAGAAAGTTCTCCTTGCAGCAGATGAATCAATGTGAGCCTACCAGAAAATGTTACGGATTGAAACAGGCTTCAGGGACTTTCCTGGCTCCAGACGAACCCAAGTTTGTTAACCAAACCATCAGTGCTTTGGCAAGTCTCAACCACTGCTAGATTTGATATGCTTTTAGGATCTGGCATGCCATGGGGTCTTATAGAATCATTTCACTTGGAGGAGACCTCTAAGCTGGCATGCCATGGGGTCTTATAGAAGCACAGAATTATTTCAGTTGGAGGAGACCTCTAAGACCACTTCTCATTCGCTGCTCCCATAGTAAAGATTCCTGTTGACTTGAAGGACTCCTGTTTTACTCCCCAAGGTAACTGCTTATTGTCCCCACAAAATCCTGTGGGTTTTTGGCCGTGGCAGAGACACTTTTCTCAGAAATAGTGACAGAAGAGAAGCCCTCAGCAGAATTTGGAATTTCATTATCTGGTCTAATCTAATGTACTACAAGGCACATCCCTCTAAGGTCAGTTGTTTCACTGGCACTGAGTCCTCCCTCTGACATTCCCAGGTGATGCTGCAATCCCATTTCAGGTTTAATGCTGGCTGTGACATCAGCCAAATGCTTCTCTTTCACCATTTCCGCTGCAAGCAGCTGGATATGCCAAGGAGCCAGCCCTCCCTGGATACCTGTGTCACCCAGGGAGAGCTGTCCAGGCCAGAGCTAATTCCATTCGTGTTTGGGAAGCTATTTATAAACCTGTCTTCAGTGGGATGACCTTATTAATTAGGCTGGGGAAGGCTGAGGGAGGGAGAGGAGTTCATTTTACAAGGCATTGACATGCATTCAGCAAGAGATGCTTCTCCTTCATGCCACACTCAAAAAGGACTGGAAAAAAAGCAGAAAACTAGGTCAGTTTGCAGCAAGAAAAAGAAATACCCATGCTGCCTGCAGGACCCTCCTCCTGGTTCAGACCCAGAGCAGAACTCCTGCCAGGTGTCCTCAGATGTGCTAAGAAAGCCCAAACCCTTTTCCAGCAGGCTCTGGGTTGATTTCCCTGCTTGGTCTGTGCCACAGAGATGTGTCTGGGGACATGCTAAGAGGGAGCATACCTCAAGCTTTCCCCTCAGTGCTCCAGAGCACCCACAGCTTGCACTTCAGCTTGAGTTTGTGCCCACAGTGGAGCACATAGCACTTAATATTGGGCTCACCTAAGACCTATTGCTCTCCTGCTCTAACAATCCACATTATGGCAAAACTGATTTTGGTGTTAGAATTCTGAAGAAGAAACAGAACTTCCTTGCAAAGCTGCAGCTGGAAGTGGTTTTCCCAGCCAAGGTCTTTTTCAGAGTGCATTTCTCTGATAGCCACACAAGGCTGAAGCAGGCACTTGGTTACAACCACCCTTCAGAATTTGTTCTGTGAATCTAAGGAAGGGGAAAAGCTTTGCCTCTGAAGCTTCTAAATCAAGCCCTAGTGAAACAACCACCTTCCTCCATCACCATGTACACCCCTAAGAGAGGAAGGCTAGCCCCTCATATTCTGCTTGTTGTGAAGTCAGAAGAAGACAGGAAGGAGTTTTTCTCCACCCTCATTTACCAGAAATGCTTCACTTCCTCTGCTGTGTTGCTTGGGAGTGGAGAGGAGTCTCACCTGTCAGACTTGTTTCCCATGCCTCATTAAGGGCTCGGTGCTGTTTGCCTGCTCCTCTGCTGCATTAAATTGGCTCAGAGCTTCCTGAGCTGCAGCGTGTGCCCTGCTGCCTCCAAAGCCAGCCTGTCACCACTGGCACCTCCAGAAAGTAAGTACCTGGGAACATCAGCACTGTCCTGTCACTAATGCAGCCGTTTGGGCAGCTGTGGAGCTGCTCATGAGCGTTTGCTTCTCTGTTATTTGATCAGGAGAGTGGTTCTTGTGTGGGCTTACAGTGAGAACTTGTCTGTGCCTTAGCAACTAGAAGCAGCTCAGCTTTGATGCGAGAGGTTTAGGTTTTTGCTAATGTAGCCTCCTGACAGAATTTTGTTCAGCACTGACAGTTCATTTGGCACTTGAATTTTCATCTGGGGTGGGGAAAAGGAAACTCTCAGCAAGTCCTCCCTCTTCATTTGATAGATTTGTGTAACTCAATGCACTGAAAACTGCAGACCCTACTTTTGGGTCTCTCTCTGAATAATCTCATCAAAGTAGTTGCTGTCTGATTCAGGAATTCCATGTGCCTGTGTGTCTATGTGTCACTACAATGCTCACAAACACTCCAGGAGGACAAACTTCTCCATCCTTAGACAAGCAGTGGCTGTGAAGAACCACAGGGGAGTCTGCAGGGTTTAAAACCTGACCTAGAAATAAGAAGGGCAAACCACAGAACTCATGTGGTCATTGCCTTCACTGCTGAGGGTGCCAGGAGGTGCAGTTAGTAACAGATCTGCCTTCAATTAGGTGTCAAAGGGGTGTCTGTTGGGTATCAAGCTGGGATTGCTTAGTTCATTTGGGGCTTTTTATAGCAGCCCTCATCAGAACTAAATTCTCAGTGACAAAATGATAGCTTCAATTTCTTATCAACCAGCCCTTGGCTGCTCAACAGACTGCTCTAGGCTAAGGCACTGCCTGATAGTGCCCCACAGCAGGGATGCATTCAGCAAGGGAAGTTCTTCCATCTTCTTCTAACCCTGACTCATCTACTGAAGCCCATTCCTGGCTGAGCTCACCATGACTTTTCCTAGTCTAAACAAGTTTTTTTCCTATCAAATTGGGTATTTGAAGGCTTTTTCATTCCTTAGTGCACTGTAAATAAGAGTAATCAACCTAACAAGGTTTTTTTGCTTCCTCAATTTTGTGTCTTTATTGCCAATGCTTAATGCCAACAAAGATTTAATGGTTGCTTGGCCCATAATAAGAGGTTTCTTTTGTTGTGATATTTTTAGGGCTTTTTTTTTAAGGCATTCTGATTCATTAGGTCACAAAAAGCAATTACAGAGATGAGCTCAACAAGAGTCACTGGTCCTACGAATGTGTCATAGGTCAGGACAAGATCTATATGCTGAGGAATTTTCCTTATGAGACACTCAGTTCAAAATCTTCCAGTCTCATCCTATGGTGGTTGGTGGCCTTCTTGACCTGGTTCCATTCCCTCAGGCTTCATGATTTGAATTTTGATACAAAAGTTTGAAACAGGGATTTATTATTAACTGTATCTTGAACCTGTAAATCTTTGATGCTCCAACAGCAGGGAGCTACAGTTCCAATTGTTGTGTTTAAAGGTCTCCCAATGTGTGTGAGTTGTGATCACAGAACACAGGTGGGGAAGCAGGCTTTGGAAACAGTGAGGAGAAAAACTGTCTGTGACACAGTTGCTGTTGGGAGTCTAGATCAAACAAGAAGGCTCCGAGGAGACCTAATTGTGGCCTTCCAATATCTGAAGGGGGCCTACAAGAAAGCTGGGGAGGGACCTTTTAGAGTGTCAGGGAGTGATAGGACTAGGGAGAATGGATCCATGCTAGAGGAGGGGAGATTTAGATTAGACATTAGGAAGAAGTTCTTACCCATGAGGGTGGTGAGACACTGGAACAAGTTGCCCAGGGAGGTGGTGGAAGCCACATCCCTGGAATTTCCTAAAGCCAGGCTGATCTAGTGGAAAGTGACCCTGCCCATGGCAGTGGGGTTGGAACTGGAGGGTCCTTGAAGTCCCTTCCAACCTTGACAATTCTGTGATTCTGTGAAAGGTAGCAGGAAGGAAATGGATATGAGAGTGGCTTGGGAAGAGATGGAAGAGTGACTCAGAGGAGCAGAGAGTGAAAGAACATGGAGACGGGATGCAGTGATTCTGTGCACTGCTCTCAGCAGGTTGGTTTTCTAGCAGTCCAACATTTGAGCAGAAGCAGACAGAAGTCAGCCTTCTAGCTGTAGTGTTCATAAATGTCATGGCCCTGAACACTTAGAGCTTGAGAGAGCAAGTTACTGGTGCAGTCAGAGAGGGAGGCAAGGATGGGGATGTGGTACTGAGGGGGAAGACAGCTGCACTGGTGCACATTCTACCTCAACATAAAGCCATGCCCTTGAGATACTGAGACTTCATATGTTCAACCATGTGTGTGTGGCTGGATTCTCCAGTGGTGTCCTCAAAATCAGCTCTTTTTGGATTAACAGGTAACATAAGCAATATGAAACTTGATTAGCAGTGGCACAGTTAAATCAGGTGACAGACTGTACCAGTTTATTAACAGTGAAACCTTGCTGAGATGAATGGAAGCATTCCCCAGGGACCTAGCTTGTCTCTACAAGAGTTCACCTTCCCCCCAACAAGCTCTACCCTTCCTTTGAGCAACTGTCTGCAGTGTTCTGGCCCGGCCATCCCTGCAGCAAGAGAGCACAATCCAAGCAGGGAAAGCTTATTCCACCCTGAAGCTAGAGGAGCTGAGGGCTGAGTCTTGCCATGATAGTTTACAAAGCTGTTACCACCTCGTTGTTTGCTCGCTACAGGCACAGAGGAGCAGTCGGTGAAAGGCGCCGAGGGCTATGAGAAGTCAGATCTAGGCTGATGGACAGCCAAGTCGTGGTGCTGCTTGTGGTGGAGGTGGTTACTTGGCAGAGGTGACACGGCAGGGGAGGTGACTTCCAAACCATGGCAGCGGTGGCCAACAGATCCCTTCTGTCCCAGTCCTACCATAAAAGCTGCAGATACCAGATACAGTTTATTTGTCTGAACTGCTGGTTTGCACTGCTGTGCCCGTGCTAATCGCTTTTATTGAGGGCTGGAACCATTTAAAATCCCACTGTAAACAAGATCTTAGATTAGAAGAGAGAGGCTTGAACAGAACTTAATGTTCTTCTAATTCATGCCCTGATGTGTCCTCTACCAGGCAACACCACATTAATTCGGCAGAAACACGCTTGCCACGGCCTCTTCACTCCCTAAAACAACCCTGGCTTGGAAGGGTTTGGTCTGAGGAGATAAGATTCTGGTTCAGCGCTGGGGGAGCTAGGAAGATGGCTCAGCGGGTTATCACAAGCCGCCCAGCCACAGTAACCTTGATTTAGAGCAGAGGAAACCATCGCGCACACAGCTTTGCGGCGCAGGCTGTGCCAGAGCAGGGTTTCCCCGTGCCACGCCGGCTGCGGGCACGGCTCGGAGCCCAGCGCCGCGGCCAGCCCACGCCGCAGCCCTGCCGGAGCGGCTTCTGTATCTTCCAGAGCCTGCCGAAACCGCCCCGTCCTCGCCCCGCTGCTCGTCCCGGTGCATACCGGCACACAATGGCGATTCAGCAGCGCTCTCCTCTCACCGAGCGCTGCTCCCGGCGCGGATGAGCTGCGGCCCTCGGGCACCGCTCAGCTCCCGACTCCTCTGGTTGTTTTCCGGAGCCGACCCCGCAACCCCGGCTCAGCCTGGGGCCATCCTCGGCGCGACCCTGCCGACAGGCTGCGGCTCCCGACCACCCTCTCTCCCCCCCCCCCATCCCATCCCATCTCCCGGTGGAGCGGTGGCCGCCATGGCCGCGGCCTCCCCTCGCCAAAGAGGGACCCGACCCCCCCTCCCCCCGCCCCGGCAGCAGGCCGCCCGCCGCCGCCATGCGCCCCGCGTCCTCCCGCCATCGCCGCCGGGGGCGGGCCGCGGCGGGCCCGGCCGCTGTGGGCGGGCAGGGGCGGAGGGAGGCGCGGGCCGGGCGGGCTGGCAGCAGGCGAGCGCCGGTTAAAGCGGCCGCCCGCAGCCGCCGACCCGGCTCCCGCGCCTCACCGACGGACAGCGCCGCGGCGGCTCGCACGCCAATGAGGGCCCGGACTCCGGCCCTCGCCGCCTCAGGAGCCGCCTGCAGCCTCCCGTCCCGACCCCCCGCCCGCAGCCCAGCCGGGGCGGGCGGCCCGGACCCATGCGGCGGCTCCCGGAGAGGTTCAGGAGGTGAGCAGGGCACCGCCGCTGCCCCGAGCTGGGTAGGACCCCTGGCCGCCCCTGGGCACGGGCACGCCGGGGCCGGGGGCTCGGGGCGGTGTTGAGGGCTGGGGTGGGGGTAGCCGAGATTGATTCCTCCCTCCGTTCCTCCCGCCCCGTTTCGGCTGTTCCCCCGCCGCTGCTCGGGCGCCCTCGCTGCCGAGGGCCCGCGGCATCGCCCGGCCCGGGCGGGGAGGACAAAGCCGGCCGTGCGGAGGGGCTCTGCATGGCGTTTATTTATCTGTTTTTTTCTTCTTTCTTCCCCTCTTAAATGGGTGAAGGTTCATGCATCCGGCCGTGTGTCAGAGCCGCGGCCCCCCTGCCTGCCCCGGCCCCGGCCGTGCCTCCCGCCATGCCCGACCTGTGGCTCCGGAGCCAGCAGCGCTGGGCTGGGCTGGGCCGGGCCAGGTAAGGCACCCACCGGCTGCTGGGGCTCCCTGCTTCCCAGCAAAGCGCTGGTGTTCTTTGTTCAGGTGTCTCAGGGCGGCTTGAGGATGCTGCCGCTGTTCCTGGCGGGTGGTTGGTACCAGAGCGATGGAGGTTCGCGGATAAACGCGGGGCTGGGTGGGCTGTAGGTGCTGAATCGATCAGAGTCCGCATGTAGGGCTGATAGCTGTTGAGTGTCAATCTGCCTCCCAGATAAGACCAGTTGCTATGATGGTTTTGTTCAGCAGGTACAGTGCTCAGGTGCTGCCTTGCTCTCCTTGCACCCAACTTGCTCAGGAAACCAAAGCCTAATGTACTAAAAATGAAAATAAAACTGAAAGAGAGGAAAAGCTGAATGTGGTTTCTGTACTAGCCCACATGTAGGTACCTTGCCCCTGAGCTCAGATATGCTGGAGCGCTTGGTGTGACTTCTGTTTGCTCCCCACTCCCCCTAAAATGTTGCCATTTGTACCTGCTAGAAGGTTGAAGAGTCTTTTGGGAGGTCAGCGGGGTGCACAAACATCTTTTTTTTCCTTTCCCCATAATCTCTGCAAGGTAGCACAACTGTTAATGGATTCTCAGAGAATTGCAGGTCTCATTTCTTCCTCGGCATCGTGCTGTAAGAGGCTTTACACAGTGTGTGGTTTCAGAAGGCTTCCCAAAGAAGTGATCAGCTGCTGGACTGATCTGAATTGTTGCTGTGTCTCAGTTGTTCAGTAATAGTAAAGGTGATGTGAACAGCTACAAACCACAGCCAGGGATTTTTCTAATGCAGGAGGGAAGGTGTTTTTCACTGCATGGACTGGATTCCTAAAGAGGAAAAAAATACCTGCCAGTTTGCTCAGGGAAAGCAAGCTTCTTTGTAAACCTCTTTGTTTCTCCTCAGAATTCTCACCTCGATTGTCTTTGTGAAAATGCAGCATTGATCTGCTTTGACCTGCTTGTGGTGTTTTGGTTTTCCCTCTTGAAAACAAAGAGCCCAGCTCAGAAATTGTTTCTGTGCCTGAATATCTGGAGCCCTGCTTGATGTGTGCTGCTGCTGCTGGCTGTGTGGAGCTGTCCCCACCTTGTTGCAGTTTCTCAGATGCTGTTATTTTGTGGCTTCTTTGGGCTAAATGGCCTCTCCTGCTGTTGGGGAAAAAAAAGAGAGTAATGTGCTTTTAAGCTGGTAAAAGGAAGCGTGAGGCCTTTGGAGCTGAATAAAGGAAATGCACTTCCTGAAAAGACTGAAAAATCCAAATCTCTGAGGCTATTATCAGCCCTTGCTGTTTTTCACTGACAGCTTGCTTTGTGCTTCGCAGGGTAATTCCTTCAGCAGATGGGAACGAAGGAGAAGGCAGGGTCTGAGAAGGGCTTTTTCCTTCTGCAGCCTCGGGTGTGGGCTCGCTGGGGTAGCAGCCAAATGCCGTGCAGATCCCTGCAATAGCTTGGTGGCTTTGTCGTTTGGTTTTCGAAGCTGGGTTTGCATACAGAGACAAAGCATGAAGAACCCTCAGATTCTTCTTCCTGCTTTGTCTCCCAGATGCTGTGGTCTCATGAGCATGACGGATAGGGCAGCTCCTTCTTGGAACTGAACAGGAATGTGAGGCCATGGGTCCCACAAAGAATGGATCAGTCTCTGTGTTCAGCAGCTTAAATATTTGGAGTGTTCTCAAGATCAAAGCACAAAGGGAGGAGGATGAGTTCCTCCTCTCTGGGTCTCAACTGTCTTCCCTGTTTCTCAATACCCCTTTTCCACATATATTGGGAATGTGCTCATCAAAGGAGGTTGTTTTGTGTGCTGTGGAATTACAAAGCCTGGACCTCAAGTAGTTCTTGAGCTTTGGGAATGCCTCTCAGTCGTGAAAACAAGCTGATGGCTCCGTTCAGTGCAAGAGCTTTCTGCTCTGCTGGCTGGCTGCACACACTCATCAGGCTGGTAATTGCAGAGATCTCCCATCTGGATATTGACAGAGTGAATATTTTGTGTTAAAGGTGGCCAGATCCTTAAATGGAGACATATTTATGTGTTAGTGTGAGGTAATGCTGCACCTCCCCTCATGAAGTGGCTTTGGTGTCAGTAAAGCTAAAGAAGACTATAGAGATTTGTTAGAGAACCAAGCTGCAGTCCAGCCCAGTGGGACCTCACCAGGCTGCCCTGCTTGTGGTGATAACCTGAATGGCTGTGTTATGGGAGCCTTAAGGGGTAAATAGCCTCTGAATGCTGTATGCTGAGTCTCTCCTTTCAGGGAGGTGAGTTTGGGTTCCTCACAATGCTCTTTTTCAGAGGAAAAAGACCTGTTGAGAGGAGGGGAAAACAATGTCCTGGTGTGGCAGGAAACGAGAAGCATCCGCTGCTGGGGGGTGGGGGGTTTGGTTGTTTGTCTCTAAGAAAGAACAGAGCTGTTTTTTCCTCTAGACTGTAAGTCAGCAGCCCAAATTCTTCTGCTTTCCTATCACAACATCATAAGCATAGGGACCTACAGGAGTATCTGACTGATTTTTTAACACTGCAAGTCAAAACAATTTTTCCTGGCTCGGAGCAGTCCTTGCAGCACCCCAGAGCAGCTGTTTCCAGGTTTCAGGTCTGTTTCTTGAGGCATTATAAACACAAACTGTCAATCTGGAAATGAAACCAACAGGAACTGGCCTTTGGCTGGAATTATTGCCCTCTTCAGCCACTTTCTGAATGATCCTTCCTCTCAAGTTGTTCCTGATAGTGTTTATAAATAGTCTTGTGAAAAGGCCTCAGGGAATAACTGCAGGTTTGGTCTGTGAGCAGTGACCTGAGCCAAGCGCTCCAGCATCTGCTGCCTGGCTCCTACAGCCTGTTGCAGAGGATACCTTTCAGCAAGGAGAGGAGCAGGAGTCTCAGATGGACAGCAGTGAGGTACTGGGCTGTTGGGGCCTCCTGTAAGGTAGAGGTAAAGTCAAACTCTTCCTCTCCTGCCCTGACACACTAGTGGTGGTGGTAGTATAAAGGTGAGGATGGGAAAGTGTTACTAATGGTGGGTTCTGCTAGGACTTGGTGGAAGAAAAGCAAATTTCAGCTGTTGTGGGAGTGCAGCTTCCCATGCCACAGCTGTTGCAAACCATTTGTGGTGTTCAGTGATCAGAATTCAAGTAAATCTATAACAAACAATATTTCCAATCTTCTGCAAGTGTGAAGTTCTCTGAAACCTGCATCCTGCCTGGAGGTGCTGGAAGCCAGGTTGGATGAGACCTTGAGCAACCTCTGGTCTGGTGGGACAGGTCCCTGCCCATGGCAGGAGGGTTGGCACTGAATGACCTTCAAGGTCCTTTCCAACCCAAACCGTTCTGTGGTTCTGTTTTGCCAGCTTGAAGTTACCACACAGATGAACAAATATTTGCATCATTCCTGTGCTGGCACAAACAAAGGATGAAAAACCCCAACTCTTTGTGTAGATAAGAGAGCTTTGTTAGTGTCTTTGTGTTCTGTTTTACTGCTCCTAACACTGTGTAACAGCTCCAACTGAGAGCCAGACTCTCCTGAAGTGTTTGTTCATAGCTCTGTCTCAAATCTAACATCACCACAGGCTCTGTTCTGACTGCTTTAGAATGATCCAGGGTCTTTTCCACTGAAGAAATAGAACTGGAAAAGGAAAGGGGGGAAAAAAAAAATAGAAGTAGCCCTCTAATGGATACTGGAAGGTGCCATTAGCAGGCTGCCTTCAATTATTTATAGGTTTTAGATGATAATATCTTCTCTAGGAATTTGGAACAGCAATTGTAAAGCTAGCACTGAGGAGAGACTTAGTCATTTTGGGGCTGTGGGTTTGGGCTGGTTTGTTCTGTTTGTGCTTTTTTTTACCCCCTTGTGAGACTTCCCAAGGCACCAGCATGGCCTTCTGGGGCTTTATTTTTGGCTTGGTATGTTGTGTTTGGGGCTTTTTTGACTTGTGAGACTTCCCAAGGCACCAGCATGGCCTTTTGGGGCTTTATTTTTGGCTTGGCATGTTGTGTCTGGGGCTTTTTTGACTTGTGAGACTTCCCAAGGCACCAGCATGGCCTTTTGGGGCTTTATTTTTGGCTTGGTATGTTGTGTCTGGGGCTTTTTTGACTTGTGAGACTTTTCCAAGGCACCACCATGGCCTTAGGAGAAATGCAAGAATATTCTAGGTGCAATCAGTGAAAAGTTTCCCATGACTTTGAATTGATGGAGTTGGGCAAGGGCAGCCTAACCCTGGTCACTGACTGAGCCAGCAGATGCTTTTATCTCAGATGTTTTCCTAACTTGGAAGCAGAACTGAGCAAACTGAATGTTCCATCCGGAGAGGATGCTGAGCTGGCCTTCAGCAGCTGTTGAAGACCTGGGCACACTGGGCAGCAAACTCACTTTCCCAGTGTCCAGTGTGTGTGGCTACAGTGTCCTCATCCTCCTAGAGGATGAGAGCAAGGTGTCATTTGTCAGTGACAAAAGAATTGCCACTTCTTAGCAATGTATTGACCCCCAGGATCTGTTCCTTTCCTAAACCATTTCCACCTGGGGGCTGTGAATGAAATCCTTAGCCTTTGTGTGGGTAACAACTGAAGCTGTTTCTTGACCTTGCCACAACATGGAGAGAGATCATGCCACTGTCCTCTTTTATCTGTTGAATTTTCATGGATCACTCAAGAAAGCCTCAAGTGTCTGGTAGCCCAGAAGCCTGGCCCTGCTTGCTCAAACTGTAAGATTCAGGTTTGGTTTGTTGGGTGTTCTTCCCTGGTTTGGTATCAGATCCAATAGTTTATGGATGTCATATAAATAAGATGGCTTTGGGCTCAAAGGGATCAAAGCTTGTCTGACAAGCTTCATGTAAGTTAATCAGGTTTGCCAATGACACCAAGCTGTGTGGTCTGCTGGCCTCACCTGAGGGCAGGGATCCATCCAGAAGGATCTTGACAGGCTTGAGAAGTGGGCCAGTGCCAGCTGCAGGAGGTTCACCAAGTCAAAGTGCGAGGTCCTGCATGTTGGCTGGGCCAGTCCCAGGCACAAATCCAGGCTTGGCCTCTTCCATACTTTAATGCAACATTTATGTTGGCAAGTTCATCCCAGACTTGCTCAAGTTTCATCACACTTGGGTTGGCTTGTGTGGGCTGTGGCTGGGGTGCCCCAACTGTTGGTTAGGCAACATTTGAAAATCCTTAGAGGAAAAGGTGGAAGATCATGGTAGAGCTCTTGGCATTTCCCCTCTTCAGAGTTAACCATCAGAGTCTCCTTCCAGCCCTGTGGAGCTGGGCTCTTTAGTTACAGGCAGAAGATAGGATTAGCCTCAGGGAAAAAAGCAAACCATCTAATCACAGCATGGTAGGGGTTGGAAGGGACCTCAGTAGATCACCTGGTCCAGCTTCCTGCCAAGGCAGGGGATGCTCCAAACACAGATGTTCCCTGCTGCAGGAACTGAAAAGGCAGTGTCCAGATTGCTTTATTCCAGGGTGTTGCAGAACTGGGTGATAAATAGCTCCCAGGCCAGGCTGGATGGGCCCTTGAGCAGCCTGCTCTAGTGGAAGGTATCCCTGCCACGGTTGGAACTTGATGATGCTTAAGATCTCCAAGGTCCCTCCCAAACCAACTCATTCTACCAATCTGTGTTTGTGAATGTGCAGTTTCAAGAACTTCTTCAGAGAAGAGTAAGCCTTGGCAGCTCTGCTGAAGTCTCTATTCCTGAGCAGCCTGAGTCCATAGGGTGTAACTGGAACAGGCAATGGTTCACTCTGCAGCCAGCCAAGCTGCTGGAATAGAGGGGGTCTGAGTCCTGTGTGAAGGAACAGCATCCCCCCTGCCGTGGCAGGCAGGCACAGGAGGGCATTTAGCAGCTCTTCTGTTAGGAGAACTGGCAGTTTGCTTCCAGTATGTCTGCATTCATAGCTTTTAATACTGCTAGGCTGGAGCTGCTCCTTCAGGACACTCCACAGAGGTGCTCTAGCAATCTTCCTAAGAATCCCTTTGCATTGTTCCACAGGTTCATGAACCACCCAGCTCCAGCAAACAGCCGCTACAAGCCCACCTGCTACGAGCATGCTGCTAACTGCTACACACATGCAGTAAGTACTTGGCTCTCTGCCTTGAAAACCTCAGCTTTGGGTGGGTTTGGGTGGCTCAGTGCTTCCCTGTCTCTCAGTGCATTCAGACTTACAGCCTCTCTGGTTTTGTTATATAAGCTTCAGCCATAACAGGCCGGAAAAGGAAGGTTAATTAGGTGGTTGGTAATCACTAATCCCTCATCTGAATCCCCAGGAGCTCCAGATGCTCTGTAAGATTCCTTCCCACCACAGTAAGTTCCAAGCCTATAACTAGATGTTTCTCCTCCTGTCCCACTCAGAAGATGATGATGGTACAGTGACTCTGGGCCTCTGCTAGTCTTGCCAGGCAGATCTCCCAGGGCTGTGCTGCCTTAGTATTGTGCAGACTGTCACCTGCAAGCCCAAAAGAGAGTCTGTGGGGTTAGAAGTGGAAGGCTTCCCGAGAGCATCCTGTGAGTATCAGCTGGAAGAGCTGGCATGGCTTAGTTCTGATTGCTGATTCTACCAGCAATCTGATGCTTGGAAAGAGACCCTGAATAGTGCTGACAGCCCCACTGCAAGTCCTAGTCCTGCTCCTCACAGTGTAAGGCCCATTCTGGACTAGAATATAAGATGTGTACAGAACAAGGAAAGCAGTTCCTTTGCTTGTAAGTGGTTGGGAAGTTTGACTTGCTGTCTGGCACTTTGAAAAGGACTTAAAAATGTGTTTGGGTGGTTCTTAAGATAGCATTTGCCCTTTTCTGGAAGCAGCTTGTGCTTCTCCTCAGTCCCTTGTTTAACTCCAAACATCTGAAGTATGTTTGGCTTTGTCCTCAGTCCCTTATCTGCAGTGTGTGAGTGAGCTGCAGATATGAAGGCTCAAGGTAGTGCCTGGGACTTGTGAGCCCTAGAGCAGCTCTGTGCTGAAGGTGTTTATTTTGTACATAGCCAGCACAGAGCTCTGTGTTGCTGGGGAGAACAGAATCCCCTTGCTGCATGTATAGAAAAGCTCACTGAAGCTTCTGTGTTTTTAAGGCAAGGGTCTCCTGCTCAGCATTGTGTAAATATCTCCTTATTTGCCCAGAGAATGAAGCAACATTCTGCTAGTTAGCACAAATATGTCCTTTATCTCCTAATCCTTGTGGAAATCTTGTTTGCTCTGGCCAAAAAGCTGGATTTCAAAATCTCTGGCAGAGGTTGCTGCCCTCCTTAGCAATTCTAGCCTCCATCTAGCTGCAAAACAGGCATGGCCTATGCCTGCCTCTTAGCAGCAGGTCCCAGCCAAGGTGTCTTGTCAGTGTGTTCTGGTGTGCTGCAGTTTCTGCTGAAGCTGTCTAAGGCCCTGCCCATGGCAGGGGGGCTTGGACCCAGATGATCTTTAAGGTCCTTTCCAAGCCAGCCCATTCTATGACTGCTGTGTACCAACAGCTCCCATGAACTGTCAGCAGTGTGGCCATGTGCCAGAGCAGCATCCCCTCTGAGGGACAGTGGAGTACAGAGGAGGGGTTGGTGCTCCTTGTATAAAATTCCATGCAGTGAATAACCCAAATCAACATCTGAAGCCTTCAAATAAGAATCTAACCTGGGAAAGCAGAGTGCAGGCACTGGGGCCATGGCTTGCTTCTCCCCTGTGTTGCAGAGCAGGCAGGTGGTGAAGTCTTTGGTTAATGTTCAGCTTTCAATTAGAGGTTGGTGTCATTTCTGCACAACAACAGCCTAGCAGTGCTTCTCCAGATGCTGCTTTTCAAAGCTTTATTCATCACTCAGAGTAGCCACCTTGGACTTTACTCTTCAGTAGGGAGCCCATCTGCCTTCTGATTCAAAAACACACAAGAGTCACTTTAGACAGTTGTGTGAAAACCCAGACCAAGCAGCCAAACCCCCCACAGTAAATGGGGATGCAGAATCCTCTGCCTGGCCTTTAGCTACAGTCCTGGAATGGTAGCTTTGGGGAGCATAGCTAGGTGCCTTCAGCATTCTCACTGCTGAGGCCAGTTGAGATCCCTTGGTGTCTTCACATTTCTTTTCTTTATTGGCTTTAAATGAAGCTCTGACTTCTTTAGACAGGAGGAGACAGGAAGGGCCCCTAGGCAGTTGAATACAGAGACAGAAAAAGCTGCTCTGTGTTTAGAAGAACAGGAAGGAAACTGAGAGAAGCAGGAGCTGTAAGAATTTGGGCTGGAAGGTGAGCTAATCTAAGGGGAGGGGTGGCTCTGTCAGCATCAAGGTTCCCAGGGTACATAAGGCTGATCAGACAAAAGATATCCTCTGATGGATTAAACCCTCAGAATCCAGACACTGCTTGCTCTGGAAGCTTATTCCAACTGCCTTAGAAGGAGGAGCTGTGCCTAAAATAAGTCACAGTCTCTGTTCCAGCCATGGTGTGTGCAGTGCATGGGGGGAGAAGAAAGAAGTAGAAATGTTTTGTTGTAAGTGAGGCTTGGAGCACTTAGCAGGCCTCTGAGCATGGAAGGAGAGGCTGTCAACATTTCAGAGGGCCTCTTAGGATGAAAACATCTCCATCCTACCTGACAGCCATGAGCAGTTTCTCTGCTCTGTGCCTTGTACAGCCCCAGCTGCCTGAAAGCTGCTCCCTCCACAGTGCTCTGTCCTTGCCTGAGCAGATCCCTGAGCAGGGAGGTGCTGGGCTTGGCTCTAGGGCTCTGCTCCTGGAGCAGGCAGCTTGAGATGGACACCATGGTTCCCTGAGAGTGTCAGGTGTGATCTGGGCTGCTTTGTTATCTTCCCTTTGTCTCCCTTTGCAAAGTGTGTGTGGATGCTGTGTTTGTGCTGGCAGCGTTGCCCTCTCCAGTGGATGACACCAGCAGCCTGGGCACCAAAGGCCATTGTTGCCTTGTGTGCAAAGGGAAGGACTTCATTTGGCAGCAGGGTTACACACCAGCAACAGTTTAACAGAGTTTCAAACCTCCCTGTGGCACAGGTTGGCTGCAGAAAGATGGGAAGGGTACAGCTGAAATTCTGCCCCACCTGCCAGTGAGCTTAGCAGCCCCAGACAGGCAGAAGAGAGCAGGTAGTTTGCTCTGGGTTGGTAAGCAGAGTGCAACTGCCCTGAAGCAAGGCTGAGCAGGTTCCCAGCTTGCTGTTCCAGCATCTGTCTGTGTGCCTCCAGGCTTTCTGCAGTGCCACAGGGCTTGTGGCAGTCAGCTTCCCGACACACATCACACAGGGCTTGTGTCCAAGTCTCCTCTTAGTTGTAAATAAACACAGTTTAGCCCTTTGTCTTCCTCCTTATTGCAGAGGGCTTTGTAACTTGCTGCTCTCCTTTTGTGCTGGCACTTCTTGGTGAGACTGTTGCCTGTCCTCTTGTCCTGTAGCCTCTCCACCAGTCCCAGTTCTCATTTAGCAGGCGTGGAGGTGCTAACGTCAGTTATAGAATGCTTTGGGTTGGAAGGGAACCTTGAAAGCTCATCCAGTCCAACCCCTCTGCCAGAGCAGCATCACCTAGAGCAGGTCACACAGCAACACATCCAACAAAATCCAACAGTAACAAGGCTGCAGTTGGTGTGCTCCAAAACCCAGAGGTGGAAGCCACTTTCTTTCCTCCTTTATTAGCTCCTGGATTAATCAGCTGCTTTCCACCTTCAGTTGGTGTCCTCTGCATGTTCTGCACTCTAGTTGTATCAGAGCCTCTGTTTCTCCTCTGTACAAAACAGTGCAGGCTGGAGCAGAGCCTTGAACCCTGAGCTATGCAACCTGTAATGCAAAGCAGAGCTGCTGGATTTGGTTAAACTTTGCTTGTTCCCAGCCGGGTTGTTTAGCCTGTGAGGCTGGGCTTAAATTAGGAAGGATTCCACCTCGGAAGCTCTTTTCCAATCCAAATCAGATCATTAACATCTTCAGACACACCAGCAGGGCCTGGAAAGGAACCTGTGCAGGGCTTTGACATTTTGTGCCACGGCTGGAGCTGGTGGTGACCCTGACCAGGGTCCCAAATGGGTCTGGCCCCAGTGCTGGGGACCTTGTGTGCCAAACCTGCTCTGCTTAGCACCGTGCCAGCCAGTGCCCTACCTCCGCTCTCCCGCGGCTGGCTGCAGCTTCCTCTCCCTGCTGGTGCTGTGCTGTGGGTGGTACTGTGCTGGCAGCCAGGGAAGGCCTAACAAGGCCCTTGTGTTCCCTCAGCTGCTCATCGTCCCTGCCATCGTGGGCAGTGCCCTCCTGCACCGGCTCTCGGATGACCGCTGGGAGAAGATCACAGCCTGGATGTACGGCGTGGGGCTCTGCGCCCTCTTCATCGTCTCCACGGTCTTCCACATCGTCTCCTGGAAGAAGAGTCACCTCAGGTAGCACTCTGGCTCTTGGGTGGGCTGCTTTCTGTCCATGCTCTCTGCTCTGCTTCTCAAGGGGTCACAAAGATGATTTTACAGAGGGTTGGAGAGGTTCCATGTGCTGGAACAGGGGAATAAACCACCTTTGACTCTGGGAGAGACAGTGAGCCAGGCTCAAAGGCAAACAAACTCCCATGTCCTTTCACAGGGAGTCACAGAATGGCTTAGGTTGGAAAGGACCTCAGGGATCAAGGCTCTGCTTAGCAGAGCTGAGCTTCCAAGCCCTCAGCACTGCTGAGAGGCATCCTTTCAAACTCCCCTGGCACCAGGAGATCCCTCCCCAGCACTCCACAAACGCCCTGCAGCATGTCAGGAAGCTGAGATGGTACCAAACCCCTTCCAGAATCTCTCCTGGTGACTTGTTCTCTCTCTCTCTCTCTCACCAGGACAATGGAGCATTGCTTTCACATGTGTGACAGAATGATGATCTACATCTTTATTGCAGCATCCTACGCACCATGGTAAGAGATTTGAAGCACAGCTTCACCATCAGAGCTCTTCCCCATGCAAACATTTTATCCTTGCAGCTTTCCAAAGTCTATAACCATCATCTTAGATGCAGCTGACCACGTGGTGCCTCCTGAAAAGCAGCATAATGGAATCTCCTGGGGTTTGCTGAGCAGAAAGGCACATTAGAAAACAGCAGAGAGGAATTTTCTGTTTCACAGAATCATCCAAGAATGGCTCAGGTTGGAAAGGACCTCAGAGATCATCTGCTCCAACTCCCCTGCCATGGGCAGGGACACCTCTCAACTAGCCTTATCCAGCCTGGCCTTGAACACTCCCAGGGAGGAGGCAGCCCCAGCCTCCCTGGGCAGCCTGTGCCAGAGTCTCACCACCCTCAGACTGAAGAACTTCCTCAGCTCCAGTTTAACCCTGCTCTCCCTCAACTTCAAACCATTCCCCCTTGTCCTCAGGAAAAGTCCCTCTGCAGCCTTCCTGTAGGATCCCTTCAGGTACTGGAAGGCAGCTCTGAGGTCCCCCTGGAGCCTTCTCTTCTCCAAGCTGAACACCCCCAGCTCCCTCAGCCTGTCCTCACAGCAGAGCTGCTCCAGCCCTTGGGTCATCTTTGTGGCCCCAGTTTGTGCTCTCCTCACAGCAGTTCAACCACCTCCTGCCTCTCTCTGGAATGTCCCAGTGTCCTCTCCCTCACCATGCTTAAGTTCTAGCTCTGGCTGTTTTTCTCCAGCCTTACCACTCATGTCAGTGTGGTTCAGTCACTCAGCACTTCTTGTCTCTTGAAATCTGTGTGTCTCCAGGTTAAACCTGCGTGAGCTGGGCCCTCTGGCGTCTCACATGCGTTGGTTTATCTGGCTGATGGCTGCTGGAGGCACCATTTATGTCTTCCTCTACCATGAAAAGTAAGAATTGTTCCTTCTGTCTGACTTTCAGCTGGAATTAAGAGGTGGGGGCTTTCTTGCTTTCTGAGTGCTCCTACCCAGCCTTCCACACATGGGAATGAGAGCTCTGAAGCAGTGGGAATGTGGTGAGAAGGGTGCAGGCTTAGCTCTTGTCAGCAGAGAGCTGCAGCCACCCTAGCAGGAGATGACTGTGGGCTGCACTATTGCCTTCTCTTCAGGGGCTGGCAGGGAAGTGACCACTTCAGTTTTTGCTGGGTGTGGGTAGGGTGAGAAGTGTTAACCTTCTCCTGCCCCTAATCTAGGTTTCACAACGTGATGTGGTTCATAGAAACTGCTGCATATGGACTCCTCCTGCATTCCCACAGAATGCTCTGGGTTGGAGGGGACCTCCAAAGCTCATCCAGTCCAACCCCCTGCAGTCAGCAGGAACATCCTCCACTAGATCAGGTTGCTCAGAGCCCTGTCCAGCCTCACCTTGAATATCTCCAGGGATGAGGCCTCAACCACCTCCCTGGGCAGCCTGTTGCAGTGATCCAGCAGCCTCATGGTGCAGAACTTGCTCCTCACATCCAATCTAAATCTGCTCTGCTCTCATTTCAAACCCTGGTTCTGTCCTGCAGGCCTTTGCAAACAGTCCCTCTGCAGCCTTCCTGTAGACCCCTCCAGGTACTGGAAGGCAGCTCTAAGGTCTCCCTGGAGCCTTCTCTTCTCCAGCTCTCTCAGCCTGTCAAATGCAGAGAAAACCAAACACACTTCTTGGGCTTGTTTGGAGATGTGAGTCCTAGAGTTTAAAATCTGTATTTTTGACCTTCCTCTCATTGAGCTTTAAGCTCCCTTCCAACCCAAACCATCCTCTGATTCTTATGCTCAGGGGGCAAGACACAATTCTCTCTTGGTTTGGGGATGTACTGAGGTTCAATCAAGAACCTCTGCAGCTGCCTCAGTGTTTCCTTCTCGGTGCCTGGATGCATGATGTAGAGGAGGAGAGTGCAGAGATAAAGAGCAGCTTGGGTTTTGTCATAACACATTGGTTGTTTATGTGCCTTTGGGATGGGACACAAGCCAACAGGAGGTTCAACAGCTTTCCTATCCTCTTGAAGGCAATGTTTGTCCTCTTGTCCACCTCCTTGACTGACTCCAATCTTTCCTTTTTAGGTATAAGATTGTGGAGCTCTTTTTCTACTTGGCCATGGGATTTTCTCCTGCTCTGGTGGTG
Organism: Melanerpes formicivorus; assembly: GCF_026170545.1. Lineage (NCBI taxonomy): Eukaryota > Metazoa > Chordata > Aves > Piciformes > Picidae > Melanerpes > Melanerpes formicivorus. The sequence goes on along the minus strand of NW_027142373.1, from coordinate 2,523,229 downwards.
ACATCCATGGTAAGGAATGTGGCTGCCAGTACTGCAGGCACACAAACCTCCCCTTTAGGAGCAGCTTCCCTTCCAGTGCTTCTCAAACTGTGCTAATTTTAGCCCTCTGTCTTCGGCAATGTTCTCTACAGGAGAACCAAATACAGGCAGTTCAGGTTTGTGTTTCGCTGAGTCCTGCCTTGTGGTGCTGGTACTGGGCAGTAGGGTTCCAGTCCTCAGCTCTGAAGAGGACCCTGGGCATGGTTCACAGGATCACAGGCTGGGCTGGCTTGGAAGGGACCTTAAAGCCCATCTCATTGCAACCCCTGCCATGGGCAGGGACAGCTTCTTCCCATTCTGTAGTGCTCTTCACAAGGGCTGCTTGTGATAGGACAGGATGGAACAGACTGAAGCTTGGGGAGGGCAGATTGAGACTAGGGATGAGGAAGAAATTCTTGACAGTGAGGGTGGGGAGACACAGGAACAGGTTGCCCAGGGAGGCTGTGGATGCTCTCTCCCTGGAGGTGTTCAAGGGGAGGCTGGATGAGGCCCTGAGCAGCCTGGGCTGGTGGGAGGTGTCCCTGCCAGGGAACAGGATCTGGGTGCTCTGTAAGGTCCCTTCCAACCCAACCCATTCTGTGACTGTTGTTATCTGTGGTCTTCTCTTCATCCCTCTGTCACAGGCAGGATGATCTGAGCTGGCAGCCTTCTGTCCTGGGGGGGAAACCACTTTGTGTTCTGTCCTTCCCACCCCTCCCTAAGCCTCTCTTCCCTGTTCATTGACAGACCAACACGGAAGGCCTGCAGGAGGTGGCCTGGGGAGGTTTGATCTATTGCCTGGGGGTGGTGTTCTTCAAGAGTGATGGAGTCATCCCCTTTGCCCATGCCATCTGGCACCTCTTCGTGGCCACAGCAGCTGCTGTCCACTACTATGCCATCTGGAAGTACCTGTACAGGAGTCCTGCAGACATCATTCGTCATCTGTGAGGCAGGTGTGGGAGCCCTCCCCTGTGCTTGGCCTCTGCAGCAGCACTGCCTGAGCTGAGCTGGGGGAGATCCCTGCACTGAGCTTGGCACTTCTGCTGTGCACTGATGGTTTGTGTGTCCTGCAGCTGCCCAGCCTCTGGCTGGGTGTGGTGTGCTGCAGTCCCCAGAGTCCATTCCGTGGTAGCAGGAGAGGCTACCTGCTGTTTACAAACAAGTTTTCTATTTCCAGTTTCGTTTTAACAGTTTTTAACTCTGTGAATTTTTCTAACTTAGAGGCTGAGAAGGTGAAGGCAGTGCAGAGGTGGCTCCTGAGCTGAGGTTGGGGGTCTGCCACCTTGCCCTGCCCTCCGTGGGTCGCAGGCAAACCATCTCCTGTTCCCCACCCATCATCTTGTGACTTTTCTAGGAACTTTGGGGGTTTTTGTAAACTTCAGAGGTTACCTTTGCTGAACTGGTAACATCCACAAGTGTCAGCTATGCAGCTCCTCATGTTGCAAGGTCTTGCCAGACCTGATTACATTCCACACACTCTCCTGACAAGTGACCGTTGGACCTCTTCCAGCCCTCGTGTTGCAAAAGTCATCAAAATAACCACTTTGAACTCACCTCAGCAGACCCAGGTTGGGATTTTTAACAGTGTCAGTGTTCTGCTCCTGCCTGGCACCACTCCAGCAGCACCTTCAGTTGGCTTTAGCCACGATGGACATGAAGTGCTTTAAAGGAACCTACTTGGTGTGAGCTTTTCCTCCACATTCTCCATGCTGCCCAGCCTGGCAGCAGCTTGGACCTTCATAACCACTGCTGCTTGCAGCAGCTTGAAGCTGAAGTGTGGTAATGAAGGTCCAAACCAAAGTCATCTTCTCCAGAACAGCTCCCAGGTGTTGGTGCTGTGATATTGAGGCTTAGGTTTCCAAAGGGATTTAACAGAACCTATCCCCAGCCATTTCCTTGCCCTTGTTGCCCTTGGGAGCTGCTTGGGCTTGGGCTGTTAGGAACTCTTGGTCAGAGCAGCAGCTGCTGACCACTTGGAATTCAGGATTCCTCACAGGGTTCTTCTTGAAGAGCCTGAGGTGGTGTCCTTGGTGTCCTTGGTCATGGTGGGATCAGCACAGAGCCCAGCTGGCCTTCAGTTGTGTTGCTGTCTTCCCCCAGGGACAAAGCCCAGGGCCTGGCTGCAGAGCAGGTGCACTACAGGAGCAGCTGTAGAGGAGTCAGTGCAGCACTGTCTGCCCACCCCCTGTCTCCTGCCCCACCACCTGCTGCATGTCTTATATTAAGATAGACTTTTATCCCTGTCCTGATTCCCTCACCTTTTTCTGTCAGTATTGACCAACCAAACCCAAACCTGTTGCCTTCTTCAGATTTTGTTCTGGATGTTGCCTGTCTGCAAAGCAGGAGCAGCAAGGTAGGGGTGTCCCTCGAGGTGTCTGTGTGGTACCACAGCCAGGTTTGCCCCAGGGGTGCACAGCATAAAGTTCCAGAATGGCTGAGGGTGGAAGGGACTCAGAGCTCATCTGCTCCAGCCTCCCCACCATGGGCAGGGACACCTCTCAGCTAGACTCAGCTGCTCAAGGCCTCATCCAGCCTGGCCTTGAACACCCCCAGAGAGGAGGCAGCCACAACCTCCCTGGGCAGCCTGTGCCAGAGTCTCACCACCCTCTGCTGCAGAACTTCCTTTTAGCAAATCCACCCTGAGGGGCAGATTTACACTCAAGGCACTGAGGAGTGGCTGGGTGGTGACAGGAGAAACAGCACCACCCCAGCAGGGAACTGCCCCGGAGGGGCAGCAAATGCACCATCTGGGCAGGGCAGTCCCAGTCCAGCAGTCTCCCACAGCTGGATGCCTCCAGTTTTTTTTACCATTCTGTCTGGTTGAACATTTCCCCACTGGTTGGTGAGTTCCTAAGTTTTGTTTCAATGCAGTAACTTCAAAACCACTAAAGTACCCCTGAAGGGTTTCTCTTAGTCCAGCCTGGACCTGCTCCTTGTCTCTGTTTTAATTGGAATTTAGGGGGAGGGGAGGGGGTTGTTGTTTTATTGTTTGGTTGGTTTTCATGACATTACTTTTCTGGGGGTTGTTTGGTTTTGGCAGTGTTTGAAAGGGTTTGGGTTTGGTTTGTTCAGTTCTGGGTTTTTTTTAAGTAATGAAAAACTTCAATTCACTGAAAAGCAGAAGTGTTTTGAATTGCTGTCTTCTAGTCAGTATGATCTTGAATGTACCAGACTAACAATAAACATTTTGTGCAATTTGGAAGCCTCTCTTGCTTGCTGCTTGCTTGTTTTCCTCTCTCAGCACCCAGGCAGGATGGAGCTGTTCACACCAGTGAGGCAGAGCTGAGGGAGGCAGAGCTGAACCTGCTCAGGCAGCTCTAGTATGAAAGGTTGCAACTGGAATGAGTCAGGAAAGGAGGGTCACAGAATGTTAGGGCATTGTTCTGCCACAAGCTTATGTCCACCTAAACCTAACTTCCTTACCTGAGGGGGGTTGATCCTAGAATGCACCTTGTATGGGTTTGGGCTTAACTCAGCAACACCAAGGGGTGCACAAAGCAAGGATTCATTTGTCTTCCTGTTAAAGCAGTCACAGAAGTGCAGCACTGAGCTCCTCTCTCCGCCCTGCCTTCCCCACAGCTCTCCTCACTACCTGCTTATGGTGAGAGCTGTGGTGCTGCCTTCCAGGGCCAGGTGAGTAACAAAGCCCTTTGGAAGGAGGCTGAAGGTGGTTTTGGCAGCCTCCAATTCTGTCTTGAACCATGGTGTAGAAAGGGGACAGCTCAGAGGCTCTGAAGCTATTGGTTATTGTGGCTTACCAAAAGCTTCAGGTTACTTCAAGTCCAGGTCCATGTTAGCAGGCAGAGAAGGTGGCTCCAGGAATGGTTTTTTGTTGGTCTGGGAGCACCAAGCATGCAGAGTTCTGGTTGTGCCATGGCCCAGCAGTGCCCTGGATGGAGTAAGGCTCCTCTGAGTTCCTGCTGTGGTAGGTCTCTGTTTGCAGTGTGGTTCTTTAGGTGGTTTCAGAGCTCCTGAGATGAGAGCTGTGGCAGTCACACAGGACTCGGCCTGGTTAGAGCTGCTGCTGGGTGAAGCGTGGTGGTGTTGGGGGCTGGAAGGAGCAACTTAAAGAAGATATTAAAGTTTTTCATTGAGGTTTTTTGCTATTAAGCCTCTTGTTTTAAATGTCTCTCATCCTCAGGACCCTGCCACTTGTTTGGTGCCCCCTTGGAGTCACCTCCACAAGGCTTTATTTAGGGCTGGCTGTTGGGCCACGTGTTGTCTCGGGAGGCTCTGCGTGGCCAGGTCATGTGCTTGGCTGAGGCTTTGCTCCATGCCCTGCTATTTTTAAGAGTGCAGGATGTTGGTCTCTGCTCACTAATTGCTTCACCATCAGTAGGTGTCAGGAGATTAAAGCTAAAAATAAGTGAACAAAAGAAGGAGCAGGAGGGTGAGGCAGGCCCTGCGGTGGGCACTGCCAGCCCCTCTGCCTTCTGAGGATGCTGGGCCTGGGATGCTCTGCAACCGCCAGAGGCTGCTCCCTGTCCTCCTGCTTCCAAGTGTTTCACTCCTCCTGTGTCTGAATAAACTCACTCAGCACTGGCATTGTCTAGATAGGGAAAGGATGGAAGCTACCCAGGGTGCTCCTCAGTGGCTCTCTGGAAGCCTTTGGGTGCTGTTAGTTTGGGCTCAGAGCAGGGTTGGGGGGGGCTGTGGCACAGCAGCCCTGTAGTGCCTGGGGCTAAGCACCCCCCCAGGCTGCTCAGTGCTGAGTTTGGGAATGTTCTTTGCAGCCTCTCCTGAAATACAGCCCAAAGGAGTCTGAGATGGAGCATCTTGAGTGCTTCTGCAGCACAGCCTGCCTGAGCTAAGGGAGCAGCTGCCCGGTGCAGGCTGTGGGGGAAGCAGCAGGGATTGCTCTAAGGAGAGGCTGCAGACTCCTCTTTGGGTGGTGCTTTGATTTCCTTACTGAGCTAATTGGCTTTCTGGTGTCTTCTTGTCCCACCAGGCACTCTCCCTCCCTCCCTCTCTGTGGTGAGCCCAGCTGCCAGCAGGCCAGGTGGCAGTGCCTGCTCCCTGGGTGGCACCAGGGCACTTGTTGCTAAGGATGGGCTGAGGAACCCAAATCCTCTGGCAGGAGGCCAGCAGAGAAGCCAGCAGCAGTTTTGTAACAGAGGTTACATCACTAGCACTAATGAGGGTCCTGTGCTCCCAGCAGGATCTGCTCAGATGTCTTTGTTGCCTAGCAGCCTGAGCCCTGTGCCGGGGGATTTGTGTGGCCAGATCCTTCAGGTGCCTTTGAGAAGCTCCCTTCAGTCTTCCCGCTGGTGAGCAGCTCCTGGCCTCCTGGTGTGTTGTGTTGCTGCCAGCAGTGCCACAGACCTGTGGTGTGCAGGCAGTGAGCAGGAGGCAGAGGGAGCAGCATTTTAATGCACTCTCACCCATCCCCATCTGTGCTTGCTTCCCACAGGGCTGCCAGAATAATCCCCTGCATCCCAGCTGGGCATCCCACGGGGCCTATGCTTGCATCTGGCTGGCCAGAAGTGATCATCACACTGTAACTAATGGTCCAGTAAGGTCACTAACGTACCAGTAAGGACTAAGGTCAGACCTCAGTGGCTCCTGCCCTGTGACTCAGAGCCAGGCACACGCCAGCACTCACCCTAGGCTGGCACGGGGTGCCACCAGCCAGCACAGATGGGTGCCCAGGCCGGCAGGAAGCCTTTGTCCATCATTGCTGTGTGGGGAGGAGCTGCTCTGCCCCCTAGCATAGGAACACGCAGCAAGATGCTGCAAACCAGCAGTGCCCTGGCCAGGAGCCTGGGGTGACAGCAGGGCTGGGCTGCAGCTTTGCCTCATTAACCCTTCCCCCTGGGGCTCTGTTTATTTGCAGCTGAGGTGGCCGCGGAGGGCGGTGCGGAGGTGCCGGAGCCGCAGCAGCGGCGGCCGAGGGCGGCCCCGAGCGCAGAGCGGCTCTTGCGCGACCCCTGGCGGCGGAGCGAGGGGCAGCGGCGGCCCGCGGCAGGGGGCAGCGGGCATGGCTCCTTTACTGGCAGCGGGCATCGCTCCTTTACTGGCAGCGGGCATCGCCCCTTTTCTGCCCCCGGCGTTCCCATTGAAGGGGCCGTGTGGGGTTAGAAAGAGGCCAGCAGGGAGCAGGATCGCACCCATCCCAGGCACAGTGACAAGTGCTGGTTACTACAATTTAAGGCTGCTTTTGGCAGGGGCAGACTGCCTGTGGACACTCCCCCTCACTGCAGCCTCCTCTCAGGGGGCTGTAGAGATCAATGAGGTCTCCCCTCAGCCCCTTCTACACACTAAACACCCCCAGCTCCCTCAGCTGCTCCTCCCCACCCCTCTTCTCTAGGCCCTTCCCCGGCTTTGCTGCCCTTCTCTGGACCTGCTCCAGGCCCTCAATGTCCTCCTCGGGAGTGAGGAGCCCAAAACTGACCCCAGGCTTCAAGGTGCAGCCTCACCAGTGCCAAGCACAGGGCCATTTGCACCCGCCGTGACCCCAGGTCTGTCCCCTCCCCGGGACACTGGAGGCTACAGGCACTCCCAGAGCCGCCAGCGAGGAGCCATTCCAATTCCCTCTCACCACTCCCTCCCCAAAGCCCTGAGGCAGCGAAGCAAGGACACAGGTGAGAGAAGAAAAATTTAAAAGTTTATTAAACATTAAGAATAACAGACAACAAAAATAAACCAAAAAGGGAAAAAAAAAACAACCCCAACATAAAACCAACAAAAAAATCATAATGAAACCAACCAACCAAAAACAAAAAGAGAGATTTGGGCTGAAGAGCACACAGGATGCAATCCATGCCATGTCCCACGGCTCAGCTTGAGCCCTGCCCCCAGACTTTGTGTGTGTGTGTGTGCTTCACCCAGCTGCTGCCTGGAGGTGCTGCCAGGAATACCATGGCTGGAATCGCTTCCTTTTCCTCACGTTTGGCTTCACAGAGGATGAAAAAGTCAACGAAATAAACCCAAACCGCACAGCTGGAGTGGAAATTACATGCAAAGAAAACCCCCAACAACAGCAACAACAACAAGAACAACAAAACAAACACCCCAAGTGTGAAAGCGCTGCCCAGGGGCTGGTACAAACCCACAGAGGGCAGAGATTCAGAGCGGAGGGCACAGCGCTGGTGGCCTCCCCCTTTGGGTCTGAATTTCTTGCTTTCGTGGGTTCAAGTCAGGATTTTATTTCCACGGTGCCAACTTCAGCACCACTCAGATAAAAGAGATTAAAGCAATCTCTGCTCCTCCCCTCCTCTGCCACAGAGCTTTCCCCGTGGAGAGCCCCAGGGTGCTCCAGTTGGGTTTATTTCCAGAGGACATTGGTTTGTAAAAAGAAACAACTCAGAAGGGGAAAAAAAAACCCCAAACAAAACCAAAACGAGACATAAACCCCAAGACAAGCAGCATTTTACCAATGCTTTAGGGTGTAGGAGAGGGCAGTGAATTATTCAGTCATCATTCTGCAAATATATATATTTCTATTTCTTATAAAATTACAGTTTCTTATACCTACAAAGCTCCTTCATGAGCAGCCGAGCCCAGAGGTGTGCTGAGCCCAGCCGAGCCAGCCCTGGCACCTGAACAGGAGCTCAGCTTTCACTCAGGGACACAACCTGGCCTTTTAGACAGGTTTTATCCCTGTCTTGGGCCTGATTTTTCAGCTCCCCCCGGCTGGCTGAGCTGAGCAGCCCCTCCCACTCACTCCAGCACAGCTCCAACCCCAGCCTCACGCTTGCTCCACCACCCTCCCGCACAGCAGGAAGGGATGAGAAGGCCTCTGAGCAGCTTCTGGGCTGCTGGAGAACCTCTGTACTCCTCTAGGGCTGAGACTTTAATAATCTCTGATACCCAGCCTACAAAAACTATTCATCTCCCACCCCTTCCCTGCCCCAAAGAAACTAAACATTTCCTCTCACCCTGCTCCAAGCTACCTTGTACATTCTAAAGAAGGTTTTGTGGTCACGCTGTGACCGCCGCTGGCCCCAAGGCTGACCTCCTGCACACCGCTGCTGCTGCACACTCAGCACCCCCGGAGCAACTCTGCTGGGGGGGGAACTGTAAGCTGTGACAATTTGCTGTGCTGCTGCTGCTAAGAGCACCCACAGCAGTGGCCACCCAAGCCCTGCCACCAGCAGCCTCTGCCAAAGGAAAGAGCTGAAGCTGATTCGTGTTGGCTGCGGCAGGAACTCCAGCCAGACCCTTGGTGTCCCTTCCCTGCCCACGCTGACCTTGAGCAAAGCACTTCCCAGGCTGTGAGCTTCTGCAGCTCAAGGAAATCCACTTTGCTGAGGGCCAGTGCTGCCTCCTAAGGGATGCTGACAAGCCTGGGATGTTTGAGGAGGAATAGTGGCAAAGTGCTGGGGGTCTGTAAAGCTGCACAAGGTGCTGGGTGCTTTGTGACAGCCTCCAGAGGGCTGCCTCCCGCTCTCGTGGAATGAGTGAGCTTTGTGTGGGAAAACACCACCAAAACACCCAGAAAACTCTGAGCAAGACATCTAGCACCAGACTGCCCTCACCTCTTAACAACCATATGCAGCACAAACAACTCCACAGGTGAACAGAGCCAGGGGTTCAAAAGACGCCAGGTGGAGGCAGACTCTAGCAGCAGCAGCAGCTGAGAAATGACTCCGGGGCAAGGGGGGGGGGGAGGTCGGGTTTGTTTCTTAGATCATTTCTGTGCCTTTACCAAAATGCTGTATTGGCCAATCAAGAGGGGACGAAAATCCACCTTGTGCTTCATCCTTACTCTGTCCACTTTCTGCTGGAAAACAGCAAAGTCTCTTTCTGTTGGGTTTCTTTTTTAATGCTTTTTAATGGTGGTGTTTTCCCCCCCCAGGAATAAACCCCAAGCCTCCTATAAAGCAAAGAGCTGACGTGCCAGCAGCAAGGCTTCAAAATACCCAAGAGTTTAAAAACTAGAACCAAAATGAGAATAAAAAGCAACCAATGAAGCTCAAAGCATTTCCTCTCTGTACACCAAAGGAGAATATAGATCTTTGCTAGATAAACATGGAATAGCTTTTTATTTTTTTTTGCTATATATATATATCTCTATCTCTCTCTTTCTCTCTCTCTCTCAAAATACTCTGTCAGTATTTGTCCTTGAAAAATACTGTACAAAAGCAAGGTGCTAGAATTCTTCTGTATATAAACTTTACACTCTTGATAAACCTCTCTCTGTGTCACCTTTTGGTCTCCAGCGAACCCTTTGGGATTCGCCACGGCCCATGACGACACCGCTTCCCCCCACCCCCTTCTGAGCTCCCCCCCCCCCCAGTGTCTCTTACATTCATTATTGTTTCTTCCTTTTTTTTTTAATCACAAGTCCACTTGGAATCAGAACATCCACATTCAGAAGCGACTAGAGAGATTAAAACGACGCAAGTTCAGAGCCATCAGCTGGTGTCACACTCGGAACAACAACCACCAAGGGATAACGAAACAAAAACCAACACCCCAAAAAAACAACCGACCCAAAGGGGCTCTGCAAACCGGCGACTTGGCCTAACCCAGGAGGAGTGAGGCTGGAAAACAGCAAGAGAGAACCCACAGAAAATATAGTACAAAACGTGGGGGGAGAGGGGGGAAAGCCCAGGAGGATGTCAGGTGTTCAGTTCATCTCTACTCACAAAAACGGGATGGGAGCAGCGGGTGACTAAGTGACAAGAGCAAAGCCCCTCTGACCTGGCCAGCGGGGCCACACTGACAGCTTTGTTCTCAGCAGCAATCCTGCTCCCCACAGGGGTGCTGCCCGTGCAGGGCCACGCTCAGCGTGCTGACAGCAAGGGCCGCTTTGCCTTGCAAGGGTCTGAGGGAGCTGCTGCTGGGTGGGGACACCCAGCCTCCTCCCCACAGGAGCACTCCCCACGGCAGGGCCACGCTCAGCATGCTGACAGCAAGGTCTCCTTTGCCTTGCAAGGGTTCGAGGCAGACACGGAGCTGCTGCTGGGTGAGGACAGCCACTCAGCACGCTGACAAAGTCTCCTTTGCCTTGCAAGGCTCTGAGGGAGCTGCTGCGGGGTGGGGACACGCAGCCCCACGGGAGGGCCCTCCGGGCAGCATGCGCTAACGACAGGATTATTGCTTCAGGTGCGGGCAGTGCAAAAGGGAGAGGAGGGGAGGGGGGAGCAGCAGGCTCTTACCTGCCTAGGGTCTGTGGAAATCAAAAGGAACCTTAAGAGCTACAGAGAAGCTGTTATGGATCTACCATGAGCAGAGCTAACTCGGGCTACCAGCGCTTGAAATCACCAGAACTTAAACCACGACAAAAGCAATCTATAAATGAACAGAGCTGCAGTGGAGCACTACGTGATTTGTGCACTTGAGGAGCAGGGTGACTGCTCTGATCAGACAGAGAACAAGAGCTTGGATCTCTCCAAAAAGACAAGTCAGACCTACTTCTTTTTTTTTGTGTGTTTTGTTGTTTTTTTTTCTCTTTTTTTTTTTCCCCCTTTTTTTTTTGTGTGTGTGTGTTTTTTGTTTGTTTTGTTTCTATACTGGGATCTTTCCAAGTAAATCAGGAGGATGGAACTGGTGACAGGAAAAGTCAAACCCCTACTCTGAAGCAGCACTGAAAGAAACCAAGCAAAGGGGAAAAAACATAAAGCCTATCGTAAAGAGCTTCCCTAGGGTGGGGTCTCAACAGTCCAGGTCAAAATGTGGCACCCTTTGGAGAGGGCTTGGTAACGACGGGAAGTGCTGGGACAGGGGGGGCACACACACACGTACAGACATGGCTCACCCGTGGCACACGCAGAGGCACCCAGACATGTACAGCCGTGGCACACAGGCACACGCACACAGACGTGGCACGCACCTGGCACACGTCTGTACACACACACAGGCACACACGTGCAGACACGTGTGGCACACGCCCTAATGTACAGATGTGTCACACGTGGCACATGCATACACGCACACACTCCCCCATACAGATGTGGCACACGGATGTACGGCCGTGGCACACACGTGGCACACATGCATACGTACGTGTCACAGGTGTCACACCCAAGCGCGCACACAGAGGTACAGATGTGTCGCACGTACAGGCACACACACACACAAGCATGGCACACGCGGTACATACACACGTGTGACACACGTGTCTCTCTCTCTCTCACACACTAACACCGAACAACCCCACAGGGTAAAGTCGTTTTTGTTTCTGCTTCTGGGTAAAGTGCTGAAGCCAGAAGGGTTGGTCTGGGCGTGCTGCTCTCAGACAGGAAACACATTGTCCGGCCGGCCACTGCCAGCCCGCCACGAAACGCGACCCAAACACCAAGAGAAAAGAATAAACAACCAAAACCGAACGAAACCGAAAGAGAACCAAACCCCCCCGCCCCGGCGCCCCCCCAGCCCGGCCCCGGCCGCCCGCCGCCGTTCACAGGGGCCCGTGGCGCGCCTCGTACTTGGCCAGGACGTTCTTGCACTTGCCCAGCTCCTTGCGCAGGTCGGCCACCTCCTGGCGCAGGGCCGAGTTCTCCTTCTCCAGGAAGGAGGCGCGGATGGCGATCTGGTTCTCCTTCAGGCGCCGCGCGTCGCGTGACCGCTTGGCCGCCATGTTGTTCTTTCTGCGCCGCGCCCAGTACTTGTCGTCCTGCCGGCACACAAACCGCAGCCGCTGACACCGGGGCTGCCACGGACCCCAGCTATGGGCCCCCAGCCACGGACCCCTGCACATGCACCCCAGCCACAGACCCCCGGCCACAGGCCCCAGCCACGGACCCCCAGCCACGCCTGTGTGCCAGCTGAGTAGCACTGGGAGAGCTGCTGTGGCATGAAAGGCTGAAAGAGGCCTACCAGAAAGCTGGGAAGGGGCTTTGGATGAGGGCTTGTACTGCTAGGGTGAGAGGGAATGGATTGGAGCTTGAGGAGGACAGAGTGAGACTGGAGGTGAGGAAGAAACTCTCTCTTGGGGAGACACTGGAACAGGTTCCCCAGGGACGCTGTGGCTGCCTCCTCCCTGGAGGTGTTCAAGGCCAGGTTGGTTGAGGCTGGTGGGAGGTGTCCTTGCCCATGGCAGTGCCTTGGAACTGGATGAGCTTTAAGGTCCCTTCCAACCCAAACCATTCTATGAATCTGTGAGCCACACCAGGCCTCTTTCTGCTGCTCTGCACCTTCTCCTGCTGCTAGCACAAGGCAAAGCAAGAGCAAAACAACTGCTACAAGTGCTCTAGAACCACTTCAGAGCAGTTTATCTTAAGGAGGTGTGCAGCAATGCTGGTCTGGAGCCAGTGTGTCTCTAAACTGCTCTTCACCTGTAAACAGACAGGACCCCCAGAAATCCTCTTACAAACAAGCCTGCAGCAAAAAGCTATGACCCAAATCTTGTTTATAATTTCCCATCTCATTCCCCTCCATAAAAATCAGCTTTAAGCAATTTATTAGTGTGCCACCTAGGCTTCATCCCTCTTTATTTTAACAAATTGCTATGGCAAATCCCTTAATCCAGGCCTGGAAGAGGTAAGGCTGGCATTTCACAATCACATGCAACCCAGAGACGATTGACTGCTCTAATCTGCTTACCCTCCCCCAGCACCCAGCTCCACATGCTAAGGCAGAAGCAGCACTTAGGTCAAGCACTCTGCAACGAGTCAAGGGCACCTGATGGGATTAGCTCAGGGAGACACAAGGCCCTGAACTTCTGCTCTTAGGCTAAAAACTTTTGTGTCCCACTGCTGCATGCAGGACACTGACATTGTCCACCTCTGGTATGGAGCAGTCCAGCAGCATCCTCAGCAAGGTTTGCTTTGATGAGTCAAGACACCTGGGAAATATCATCGATGGCACTAAGAAGCAGACTCCTGCCTCTTGACACCCACACAGCCACTGCTGTACCACAGAATCCCACAATGCTGTGGGCTGGAAGGGACCTCTGAGGATCATCCAGTCCAAACCTCTGTGCTAAAGCAGGGCACTCACAGCAGCTTGGCCAGATCCCAATGTCCAGGTGGGTTTGGAATCTCTCCAGAAGGAGAGTCCACAACCCCTTCTTGGCCACAAAAGCATACTGCTGGGTCATGGCATCAGACACCTCTCCTCTGGGTGGCCTCTCTGCCATGCCAAAAGTAAAATCTGCCCAGGTTGAGTGGTGGCACAGGACAGAGAAACCTTCTAACCCTGTGCTGAGCGTACTTCAGCCCAAGTGACAGCAGCACACCACCTGAACGCTGCTGGAATTGTGATCTCTGTGCTTTTAAGGCACACTATTACATCCCCAGGGATGGAGCCAGAGGACAGCAGCAGCTTCCTTCCTTCCCTAATGCTGGCAGTCTGCTGGAAGCAGAGGGCAGCACAGCCTCCAAATTGCACAGCCAGGGCTTGCCAGTGACTCCAGCAGGCCTGCAGTCTTTGTCTTGGGGGGCAGCAGCAGAAAAATGAAACGGGGTACTGACTGCATCTGATAAAAGAGATCCTCTTGGAAATGACAAAATGGGAACAGAATTTTGCAAATCATGGCCATCTTCACAGTTGTGTGATGAGCTCAATCTGTTGATCAGGTTGTTCTCCTCTCTCCATGCTCTTCACTCCCTGTGTCTCAGCAGCAGTGAGAGGCATGGACAAGGCTGCTCTAAGTTGGTGGTTGGAAGGGACCTCTAGAATCACAGAATCAGTAAGGTTGGAAAAGACCTCAGAGATCATCCAGTCCAACCTAGTACCTAACACCTCCTGACAACTAAACCATGGCTCCAAGTGCCACATCCAAGCCTTTCCTGAACACCTCCAGTGATGGGGACTCCACCACCTCCCTGGGCAGCACATCCCAATGGCCAATCTCTCTTGCTGGAAAGAACTTTCTCCTCACCTCCTGCCTAAACCTCCCCTGGCACAGCTTGAGACTGTGTCCTCTTGTTCTGGTGCTGCTTGCCTGGGAGAAGAGACCAACCCCCACCTGGCTACAGCCTCCCTTCAGGGAGTTGGAGAGAGCAAGGTGGTCTCCCCTGAGCCTCCTCTTCTCCAGACTAAGCAACCCCAGCTCCCTCAGCCTCTCCTCCCAGGGCTGTGCTCCAGACCCCTCCCCAGCTTTGTTGCCCTTCTCTGGACACCTTCCAGCACCTCAACATCTTTCCTAACCTGAGGAGCCCAGAAGTGTTGCATTAATCAGATTTTTAAGTATTGTGTTAAATCAGGTTTTGGCAGAATAACTTTGTTCTGTTTTCCTACAATTATCTGAGATTCTTTCACCTAGGAGTGTTTCCATTCATTACTGGCCACAGAGCTAAAGCAGCTTCCAATGAAGACTCAACCTACTTCATGGTGTCACTGTCAGGGACCTCCATGGGCCCTGGAAGAGATGGATCCTTCCTTGGGGAATTCAGCCCTTGCTGATGGAGGAAAAGGAAGCACGAGCAGACTGTTTCGTAAGTGGGGAATATGGGACAAAGTAAGGCTGTCCAAGGTCACACAGGAAGTCTCTGGCATGCAAAGGAAATGAATATTGATCTCATGAATTTCAACTGTTGTGTAACTAATAAGAGACATCCTCCCCTCACAGCCTCATTCAGAACCCTGCACGGCTTCGTTCCACAGCACAGCCCCGTTTGGGCTGGCAGATTTGTCTTGCACGAGAAAACAGATTGGTGCTCAAAGCTGTACCTCAGTTAACTGCCTCAGAGCCTGCAGGAAGAACCTGGTCAGCAGCTCCAACTTACCTTCAGGTCATCTGGGATGAAGACTTTCCGAGCCTTCTTAATCATGGGCTGCGGCTTCAGCTCTTCTTCAGAGAACTTGCGCTTGCGAGGGTCGAACATCTCCTGGCCAGGAATGCTGGAAAGAGCAAGATCTGCAGGGTCAGGTTCGTAGCCAACAGGAACTTGGATAGTCTCAGGATCAATGGGACTTGGTGTGTTTCGGTTTGCTGGCAAGATCTGACCTACAGGAATAAAGGATAAATTTGGCTCTGTTAGAAGAGAAGATGCAAATCAGATCACTGAGGATGGATTTTACGAGACCCCTAAAGACTTGGGAAGCAATAATCCTTGAAGCTTTCACTGTAAACCTGGTGCTGCTAAGCTCTGTAGGGTGCACGTTCAGATCCAGACACACTCATGCTGCTATTTGCAGATCAGGTTGCCAGTTCTGGTTGCTCACAGCTTGGATGCCCACATAAGACCCCCAAATCCACAGTGAGCTGCACCAGGCTGCAGGCAAAAGTCACAATGCTCCAAACCATTCCCCTTCATTAGGATCACACTCTCAGGAACAAGCCCCACGTGGTATCATTTCACTCAGCTTTGTCCACTTCCCCAGCTGTCTCATACACAGACTTCTTCTCCTGTCTCTCTGAAGGCACACTGAGTTTACAAATCAACAACCTGCAGTACTTGCCAGAGGACAGGATCTCAGCAACCTGCACTTTCAAGCTGTGATGAAGCACTCCACCAAGCACCTGCGGCTGTGCATAAATCCTGCCAGTGATACTCCAGAAGACAGTGAAGGGTGGGGAGACACTGGAACAGATTGCCCAGGAAGGCTGTAGACGCTTCCTCCCTGGAGGTGCTCAAGGCCAGGCTGGATGAGGCCTTGAGCAACCTGGGCTGGTGGGAGGTGTCCCTGCCCATGGCAGGGGGTTGGAACAGGATGAGCTTTAAAGTCCCTTCCAACCCAAACCTAGGAATCTGAAACAAGCAATGTGAAAGGCTACAACTACCTAAAGGTGCTCTGCAGCACTGACTTAGGTCACGTTGCTCTTCTATGGTACAGAAAAACCTCAGAGAGAAGAGCCTCTCCCCAGGCAAGAATGGCACCCCCCTGGTTTTCTTTTTTAACTGTAGATAAGGCCTTCCAAGATACCACAGCACCGAGCTGGGCACCCTTCCCACTAAAAAGCCAATTTAAAATCTCAACCAAAGGTTCCAAGTATAGGATCCTGAAGTCAGCTGCCTACCACGGACTATCCCCGGGGGCAGAACTTTCAGAAGTTTTTCACATGCCTCAGAAGTCCAAGCCTCACAGACTTCAGAGGGAGGGCTGATTGAAGCAGATATTCTTTCATAGCTTTGGCTATCAGCTAAATTCACTTTGACATTAGAGACACGACAGCTTTCATAAGAACTTACCAAAACATCCTGCAACTGCATAATATTTCCTTATTTGTGCCCTCATCTGCAGCATTTGGGGTGTAAAAGGGTAAACACGAGATGCCATTGCTAACTCCAAGGCCAGTGCTAACAATGTAGGTCTTATTTTAATCTAGAAGATCACGGCAACAACATTGAGGCTGCAGAGAAGGTGCACAGGGGAATTGCAGCGCACAAAGCCGGGCTGGGTAACAGAGGGATTGGCTTTTAGAACTCCTATTTTAAACCACTGCTGATAAAAATCAGCTTCTAGAAAGGGCTAGGAAGGCCCTGGGAGAAGAGAAGAGGAGGATCGAAGTTAGTACAGAATGTATACACCGACAGGTGAAGGAGCGAGAGGGAAGGATCCCACAGCCTGCGCTGCACTAGCAGCCGAGCTCTTGCTCCCCTGCCTCCGCGCTCGGCAGACGCTGCCAGCGCCTCGGTGATGGAAATTGGACGGTTCCTGCTGGGCCTCCTTAATCATAAGTCAGCAACCGCGGGGCCTGAGGCAGCGGGCACCGTTAGGGCACCATGAGGGCAGCGGCAGAGCCGGCAGCACCTCCAGGGCATCGGCAGAGGCAACAGCGGCGGCAGGCAGCAGCAGGGGCAGGCAGCAGCCTCCCGCTCTTTGCCCGCCCGGGGGCGCCCCTGGCCGCCGCACACGGCCCCGCGCTCCGCCTGCCCCCGCCCCGCCACCTCCAGCCGAAGCAGCGCCCGGGAGCGAGAGGGGAGGTTCTGCTCTGCCCGGAGCCAGCTGCCGTTACCGGGGGGGCATCGGACGCTGCTGTGCCTTAGCGGCTGCTGGGGGCACAGCCAGCCCAGAGGCGAGCTCTGAAGCCAGCCCCGGCTCAGTGCGCCGAGGCGAGCTCGGAGCCTTGCTTTAAATGGATGGCTAATCTCATTTCGGCTCTATGGGCTGGCAGAAACAGGCTTATTTAAAGGATTAAACGCAGGAAAGCTTCCTTTGATGTGAGTGTGCTTGTAGCAGAACAGCCAGATAGGTTTTTAATGCACAGATAGATCTCACCAATTCTGTAATACAGATAAAAAGGCAGACACTAGCTCAGGACATGGCTACAGTGAGGATGAGGAACGGTTCTGGAAGTGAAAACCGATTGTGAAACCTGCCCCAGCCTTCTAATTGCCACAAAAGAGCCTGTACCTAACAACTGCTGAAGCTCTAGATACAGGGTATCAGTTTATCACTGACCTAGAATGTGCCACATTACACAATGCCATGAGCTTCCCAGCCACTGGCCTCAGGAAATTTTACATCTCTAAGAAAGAACAAAAATGCTCCTTTTAAACAGGGGCAAGTGAGGCATTGCATCTCGCCAAAGCAACAGCAAAACAAAGGAAAAACCAGTGCATCTCCAAGGTGATTGAGGAGAGGAACCTAGAGCCATCACGATCCTGCCTTGTTCCCTCTGTCACACATTTCATAGATTCACAGGGACACCTCCCACCAGCCCAGGTTGCTCAAAGCCTCATCCAACCTGGCCTTGAAGACCTCCAGGGAGGGGGTGGCCACAACCTCCCCAGGCAACCTGTGCCAGCGTCTCCCCATCCTCACTGGAAAGAATCTCTTTCACTGCCCCTGCTCTATGAAGCTCTCCCCTCCTTCAGCAAACGTTAAGATGTCCCAGTACCAAAGCAAAGCTCTCTCAAGGTGAATGCTGTTCACCAAAGCAAAGCCTGAACTCATGCACACAGCTAAACATCAGTACCGACGAGCCTGAAGCCCTGGGAGATACTCCTACGTGCACACCTCCATCAGCGCCTGCAGCTTGGCTCTCTGTTCTGTCATGCTCCTGCAAATGATCTGGAGCTCCACTGAGAGCAACACACTTAATGAGGGTGTCTAAAACCCCGGGCAGAAAAACCTGTATTTCCTTGTCCAACTCCTGGCTCTTGGTCTCGTTTGATTCACTCCATCAAGTTCTGCCCACCAGGCGAGCCAGGAGCCTGTCCTCGTTAGCTCACTGGATAGTGGCCATCGCGTCTGAGCGGTGCTGGGGCTCCTGGTAAGCCAAGAGGAAGGCAGGGGCTGTGCTGGCCTTGGCACTGCCATTGCCGCAGGGGTACAGTAAGTGGCCTCATGTTACAGGGCTCTCCCAGCCCCTCTCCCTGTGGGTGCACAGCACTTGAGCCATGTGGCCTCCTGCCAAATTTGTGCAGGGTGTTATTTTTATGCACTAAATTCCTCGCAATCAGAGGTAGGTCAAATAAGCACAGCAAGCTGAACGTCATGTGCCCAGCAGCCCACTAATCCTCACATCAGCAGGCTCCACAGCTGTCAAAACAGCCAGAGAAAGAGCTGGTCGGAGGCTGTGATGCACAAGGAATTGGCCAAGGAGGAAGCCTCCAGCACCAGCAGAGGTAAAGCCCCTGGCTGCTGGGGCTCTGGAGCCAGCTGCCTTTGTTGCCAGTCCCTGTGTTATTCCAACAGCCTGCAGGCACAACAGCGGCCAAAGCTGCACTATTTCATGTGCTTAGCTTTGTTCTCAATGGGGGCCGAGGATTGCCAAGTGTTCTGGAAAGAACTTGGCCCCTCTGTTTCAGCTGCTGAAATGAGAGCTCTTCAGCGTTGAGCTCTTTTGGAAATCCAGCTGCACAGCTCCACGGTGGTGGTGGATGCAAGCTGGGAACAATGGTTAATGGAAACTTCCCCTCATACCACCCTGGGATGTGTCTCAAGCATGGCCTGGAGAGACCACAATTATGTCAACACTGGCCTTTTGTCTGGAGGCCTCCCCAGCAGTGTGCCAGGACAGGCAGCTCCAGGTGCCTCCTGGCACAGGAACCTGCAGGTTGTGACAACCCCAGCAGGCACGGCTGCCCCAGCATCTTGCCCTTGCTAATGCTCCTGGTGTTTCTCTGGCAGAACATTTTCCAGCAAGGACTTGAAAGAAATGTAGCTGTTCTAACCCTCCCAGTCCTCCTCCTCCTCCCAGCAGAGACTGCCAGTGAGGAAGTCCAACGTAATGGCAATATTTCAGTGCAGTTCCTTGTTCAAAGAGAGAGATGGACTCAGGCCATCCACTTGTGTCATCTAGGTCACCAAACGGCTGGTGAGAGAGAACAACCAACCCAGCAGCTTTTAATTGCTTGCAGTGATTAAAATTCACAATTCAAGAGCACAACAGCATTTTCATGCACCTACAAACCCAAAATGCTGAGCTGGTATCATGGGGAGCAAAAGCACCATAACCTGACCCTTAAACTTCCTCCTCTGGAACACCCCAGCTGTGCCCAAGGGAGTTCAGATGGAAAGAACCTCTTCAGCTGCACAGGCTTCTTGCTTGTACTGCAAGAGATCCCTTCTGAATTACGTGGAGCTCAGTTTTGAATCACTCAGCTCCATAGAAATGTGCCTGATTTTCAGAAACTTTCCCTTCCCTCAGCCCTTCCACACTTGAGCAGCTCAGCAGCTGGCTGGAGAACAGCGAGGAGGGAAAGACAAGAGGAGGGAGTGGAAACGTTCTAATCAAAATATTTTCCCCTATTTTCTACACACGTGTTGGAAAGAAAGCAAAGAGGAGTTTCTCATTCAAGTTATTAGCAGCCCAGAGATAAAGCAGTGATTGCTCACAGGTTTTCCTTCTGTCAGCTGAAGGCACTCTGGGTCTGTCAGCCAGACCAGAGAGCAGGGCAATGACACTGCCAGATGCTCCTCACCCCAATGCCTTGCCCATGCAGTTTCCAAATCTCTATCCACCTGGGTGCTGGCCAGCTCCTTAGGATAGTTCTATTCCTCCAACTCACAGCCTGGCCCAGACTCATCTGTCATCCATGTCTGCATTAACCCTTTCCACCGCCAGGAAAGGTTCCCTCAGTGCAGAACACAAGGCAATAGGCAGGAACTGAGACCAGCAGAAATCCCCACAGGCAGAGGAATTTGAGAGGAGTAAAAGGAACATCCTACAACTGAGACCAGAAAAGGCCACACAGATGATCCAAGGGCTGGAGCACCTCTGCTATGAGGACAGGCTGAGGGAGCTGGGGGGGTGCAGCCTGATGAAGAGAAGACTCCAGGGGGACCTTAGAGCTGCCTGAAGGGATCCTGCAGGAAGGTTGCAAAGGACTTTTCATCAGGGTATCTAGAGACAGGCCAAGGGGGAATGGTTTGAAGCTGAGGGAGAGCAGGGTTAGACTGGAGCTGAGGAAAAAGTTCTTCAGTAGGAGGGTGGTGAAACTCTGGAACAAGCTGCCCAGGGGAGCTATGTATGCCTCCTCCTTGGGGGTGTTCAAGGCATGAGGCTTTGAGCAGCTGAGTCTAGTTGAGAGATGTCCCAGCCCAGGGCAGGGAGGTTGGAGTAGATCATCCCTGAGGTCCCTTCCAACCTGAGCCATTATGTGATTCTATGATGTAAGGACAGCATCTCACCAGACTGTAATTCCTCAGCTACAATGTTACAAACATCATCTAATTTCCCTACTGTGAGCATCTGAGTGTCCTCCAGAAACCAGAACAAGTCTATGGACAGTAAGACCATAATCTATACCAGCACTCAAGGGAGTGACAACCTACACTGTGTGATCCTCCAGCCCTCACAGGGCAGGACAAACCCAACCCCTCTCTCTGCCTTGGGGGTGAAGAAGACACTTCACCCCTGGCTGTACTGATGCAAGCAGTTATTAGAGGAGCCTGATCTTCTCCTGAGGCAAGAGGAGATTGTTTTGCCTCATGCTCCAACCTGGCACAGCCATTCCTCTGTTTGTTACCTTATACCAACTCGATTCTGCTGAGCATGGGGTGACTGCAAACACTTCCTGAGGAAAGAAGGATTTTAATCCAGTGCAACCATGACATAGACCCAGCTCTTAGCACCCCCCAACAGCCTGGCACACTGCAGTGTTTTTAGGAGGTGTGCTTTTGAAAGCCTTCAGCATTGTTTACAAACCTTGTGCATTTAATTACAAGAGAGCTGTCACTTCCCCTCTCAGCATTGTGTGCCTCCCGCTCTGGGCCTCTCCAGTATTATTACAGGCAGGACTGGAAGTCTTATTAAGATTGTCTGACACTTCCCATTAGAGGATGCAGTCTCCAGTTCCTCAGCCCTTTGCCAGATTTCAACCCTTCTGTTTGGATTGGTGTGCTCCAATCAATGATGTTGCTGCCAAAATGGTTCTAAGGTTTCCCGAAAAGGGGCCAGCAAAAATACTTTGTTTTGAACCTGTTAAAAATGTCTGGCAAGCTTTGCACTTCCCTGGGCACTGAGAGAGAGGGAAGCTCCTGTTCCTGTGCTAGTGGCCTGGGCACTGGGAGAGAGGGAAGCTCCTAGAGTGCTGCTCCTGCCCCTTGGTTTGCCTTTGGAACACCTACTGCCTGTATGCTAAGGCTGGGTGAGAATGGGGCAGTTTGTCACCATGAGCACAGTCAGCCACTGGAATCATCTCCCAAGGGCAGCAGTGCAGTCCCCTGCATTGGGCAGTTTTCAGACTCAGCTTGCCAGGGTGCTGGGCCAGCTCATTGTCACTGCACTATCACCTAGAAAGGTTGGGCCAGATGATCTTCGGGCTCCCTTCCAACCTGGCATTCTGGGATTCTGGGAATTCCAGTAACTGATTAGGACTCAGAGCTAAGACAGTGGCAAGGAGGTGAGGAGGGCGAGGATGAGGGAGGCTTTGACACCCAAGGTGTCAAAGTGGGCTCCTGACCAAAGGGATGGAGACACACAGTGTGACAAGCTCACACCATCGAATGACTTGGTCAAAGATGTGCTGAAGCTCCACGGCAAAATCCAGAGTCTCCAGACATAATCCTTCTGTCCTTCCTGCCAGATTTCCCCTTCTCCTCCTGCCCTTCCCTGCATCCTCTCACATCTGCAGCAAATGAGATCAAGATCCAAGATCCTACAGACAATCGCTTCCTTCCTGATGCTGCCCTGACTCAACCCAGAGCTGGTCTGAGCTCTGCATTCAGAGGGAAAAGGGAAAAAAGAGGATAGGACCTAATGAAAGCCTGCAAGCAGTCAGGGCAGGGGGGGCTGGCTGGCTGAAGCTGCACAGGTGGCCTTCAGTCAAGCCTCTGCAGACTTCTGAGGGCTTGACTTTGCAAGTCCTGTATGCAGTTAGCACAACGTGCAAGGAATATTCTATGCCTGCTGTGCCAGTAACATTCTGCCCTTCAAAAGCCATAAATAAACAAATAAGAAGCACCAGCAGGTAAGATTTTTCCATTATGTCTACTGGACTTCAGGCTAGATCTTCCCCAAGGTCCCTACTCTGAAAGCCTCACCCCTCTTCAGGCTGTGTGAAGGCAGCACTTAGCTCAGCAAGGGCCCAGGTCTGAAAGGAAATTTGATTCCCTCCCAAACCAAGCCCTGCAAGATACCTGGAAGCAGCTGTTCCCGCTCTGTGCATTTCCCTTGCTGAAGTGCTACAGCAACAGAGGGTTTGACCCTGCTCCAGGGACACTGCACAGGATTTTCAGACTCTGGAAATGCATGAAATCCCTCTGAAATGCCTTGCTGATTGTGTGGGAGGGTGCTGCTTTCCTTACCAAGATGGGCCAGGATGGCATTTGGTGAGGCCAGGGCCTGATGAGAGGCTGCAGGGCTCAGGTGCTCAGATGTTTAGCTCTGATTTACACTTGGCTTAGAAGCACACTTCAGGATGCTGATATTCTCTAGTGCATTGGAGCTTCCTGACATCCTTTGGCACATCATGGCACTTGGGTACATGGATAATGGCCATGGTGGTGTTAGGTTGATGGTTGGGCTTGATGATCTTAGAGGGCTTTTGCAACCCA
Organism: Melanerpes formicivorus; assembly: GCF_026170545.1. Lineage (NCBI taxonomy): Eukaryota > Metazoa > Chordata > Aves > Piciformes > Picidae > Melanerpes > Melanerpes formicivorus. The sequence goes on along the minus strand of NW_027142373.1, from coordinate 2,500,432 downwards.
AACAATTCTACGATCTCTGTGTGTTTCTGCTAATTCACAGTTCACATATAGCAAGGCTCCTCAGAAAGTACAATTCTCCTTCCTTTTCTTAAAGGGAATGTTCCAGAGAAGCACCAGAGTTGTTAATCTGTTCTGAAGGAGAAAAAAGAGATCCATTTTTCTTCCCTTGGACAACTACATACCCAGCCTTAATAACCCAGTCTCAAGGAGCAGATCTTAGACAGAGCCTCTGCTTTAGGTAACAGCCTCACACAGCACCCATTACTGTGCACTCACGTAGAACAGCACCAAAAGGACAACACTTTTACTCAAGATGAGCTCATGGCACTGCCAGTGTGCTCTGCAAGATTCCAGACCGAGTTGCTGTCCCCTTGTCCTGTTTGTCTGGCTGCCTGCCAGGCAGGACAGCCGGCAGGGAACAGGTCCTGCAGAAAGCCCCTGTGTCGTCCGGACAGCATCGTGCCACCCGTGACTCATCTACCTGTTACCCAGTTCTGCCACCCAGGCCCTCCTTGCCTGGGTGTGTTACCTAAACACAGCCAAGGGAGATTTCAGCTGGCACGGAGCAGCCACGTGAAGCAGGTCCACCTCCTCCGGCTGCCAGGCTGGGAGGCAGGCAGCAGATGCTAGCAGCTGCTCGCAGAGATCCCTCAGGAAAAAAGGGGTCACTGGGCAGGGTTACAGCAACCTGCAAATCTGCTCTGGACACACACAGCTGAACCAGCTGCTGCAGCAGCTTTGGGCTCTCTGCCTTTGTACTTTTTGACATTCTTTGTTCACAAAACCAAAAGACCTTCTTTATGTGACAAAACTACCTCGCTGCTTCAGAGGGAGAGGTTTGTACAACGCAACCACAGCTGAAGAAGTGGAGATGCCAGAATGGGGACACACTGTTCCCATAACCTTCTAAGTAAGACTGAGAACATTTTTTTTTCCTCTCTGCCTTAAATTAGGACCCTCCAATGTGTTTTGGAAAGAAAGAACCCAAACTAGCAAAATGAGGAAACTTCTGCTTGGATTGCTACAGCTCAGTAACTGCAGAATCTCGTTTGCTTTTACACACAAGTTTCAGGGGGGAAAAAACCCACAACAGCAAAACCCCAAACCAGCAAAAACCCCAAACCAGCAAAAAATCCCAACTTCAGGGGGACCTTTAAGTCCCTTCCAGTACCTGAAGGGATCACACAGACAAAGCTCCAGAGAAACTTTTCCTGAGAGTGTCTGGAGACAGGACAAGGGGGAATGCTTTGGAGCTGAGGCAGAGCAGGGTTAGACTGGAGCTGAGGAAGAGGTTCTTCAGTAGGAGGGTGGAATAGGCTGCCCAAGGAGGCTGTGGCTGCCTCCTCCCTGGGGGTGGTCAAGGCCAACTGGATGAAGCCTTGAGCAGCAAGAGTCTAGTTGAGAGGTGTCCCTGCCTGTGGCAGGGAGGTTTGAGCAGATGAGCTCTGAGGTCCCTTCCAGCCTGAGCCATTCTATGATTAACTCCACTGCCACTTCTTTCAAGCTCTTTCCCCTCACTTTGGATGTCTGCAGGTTAAAAATGCACACAGAGGACCTCATGCCCTGGGAACTGTCATGAAGTGCAAGCCAGGAGCAGCCTCATTTGCAATATCAGTAACCAGAGCTGCACGTTTCACCATCAGCTGTCAGTGCAGACATCCCAAAGAACTTTCAAACTGTCCTGGGACTGAAAGGTTTAACAGAGACCTTTCTACCCTCTCTGAATGCAGACTATGCTGTAGAAGCCTCTACCCAACCAGGCACAGAGCCAGCAGACAGACAATCAGCTGAGCACCATCCTGATGAATGCCAATGTGCCTCCAGAGGCAACACAACTCTGCTATGAACACCACTGTTGTGGGGTGGTTTGGGAGAGGGGAAGTGCCAATGGACTTAGCTCTGCCAGCTTCAGTCTCTACAACACTTAACAATTTACCTGAAATCTCACAGTGCTGATCCCAGTCAGCAAACCAAACCTACTGCTCTGGCTTCCTTCTTGCAAACCTGGGCAGCCCACAGGATACCTGTGAGACAGCACTTTTGTTATCCAAGGCTTTGCAGAGGATCTGGGGGGAGGGCAGGACAGGACACAATCCTCCATTTCCCCCTTATTCACCGGGTCACCCGCAGGCAACGGCAGTGCAGACATCAGGGCTCCTGCAGAACTCCCACGCTGAGCCCCCAGGCTGGGTCTGCGGGAGCTGGCCCAGCAGAAAATCGCCTGGCTGTGCCCTAAGAGCACTGGAGAGCTGGGAAGCACCGCAAGCTGAGGGCAGCAGCAACTCACAGGCTGGGAAAACTATGTGGGCTTTACCTTTTACACTCCTGTTAACTCTGATTTTCATGAAGTAGGTGGTGTTGCTACAGCAACTGTCACATCACATCATTTCTGCTGTCTCTGTCACAGAGATCATCTTATTTTATCTCAAACTCAGATGTGCAGCTTTTCTTCTTCCATTCCAAAGCCCTCTGTATGTTGGATATAAAAAAAATGGCACCAAGTAGAGCTGTGCCACAGAAATGACTAGTTTGTATTTATTAATTTTTGAATGCAGTAAAGCTCACATTAGTTTCTTCTTTGCTCTCTTTTTACCAATGCAGAAGGACTAAAGCAAACAGCACTGACCAGGTTTGTAGTGCTCCAAGGCTGGTCTCATGATCCATAAAGATGGTTCTGCCTACAGAAGCTAAGCCTGTGTTCTGGTGCACCTCACCAGAAGTAACTCACCTCTTCTCAGGTGAGAAGCTCTTGCTTCCTCATGCCCAGGCCATCTGTGTGCACACACATTCCACACAGCTCACACCCAGCGAGATGCTGCAGTCCACCCTCTGCTCACACCTACCCTGAAGACTGGGAGAAGCACTCATTGAAGCAGAAGTTTCAACCCATCTTTACCTGGTTCAGAAGGCTTGTCCTAGCTGCCAGGGATGAGGTGGCCACCCAGCCTTGCAGCTCCCTTGCTCAGTAACCTGAGAATTTGACCCTGCCTCCTTTGCCTCCATTTTGCTGCCTGGATCCAGTCTTCGAGGGCTCGATGCCTGAGCAAAACTCAGTCAAATGCTGGTGATGGAAAGGCTTGTTATTAATATGCATTCCAGCTCCTGCACTCACAGAACTTCCTTTCAAAAAATAAAACCCCCCAGTAAATATTCAGTTACACCCCCAGGCTACTTGGGGAAGACCAGAGAGCCCTCTCTGCACTCAAAAGGTTACTGCACAGACCACTCAGCATCCACCAGATCAAGCTCTGCCACTGCCACAACTGCTCAGCATTTCCATCTGCTCCTTCCTAAGCATTTCCAGCCACTGCTGGAGCAATCAATGCACTCACCAAATCCTCACTCCTGCAGTGACAGATCCTGGGCAGATGGAAACCTGCCTGCATGGATCTAACCTGTGGGCAAGAGCTGTTCCTATCTGCCTGGCTAAAGGCTGTGCATGCAGCAAAGATACCAAACAGCCTTCCAGTTACTCTGCAAGCTTCATTTCAGTGCTCCAATACTTGACAGCTATCCTTCAGCATAATTTCCTGGAGAAATGGGTTCTGTGCAGCTCTTCCCAGCCTCCTCCTGACAGCTTCAGAAGCTGCTGGCAGAGAGGTACCCACACATATTGCTAACAGTGTAAATGAAAGGAGCTCTTGCTCTTAACTCCCTGCCTGAAGAAGGCTGCAGGAGCCTCCTTACACATTAAAGAACCCAAGGAGATGTTGCTGCTCATGAAACCAGTTCCTTGGGCAGGAAGGGAAAAAGGAAAGCATTCACCAACTTATGATTGTAGCAGTCAGGAAAGTCACTTAATCCTCTTGTTCTGTACTGGAAATGAGAAAATCTTTTCCCCTCATCCCATCCACCTCAGCCCACCCAGTGATTCCATGCAAAATGGTTTGTTTGACAACTGCCCTGCCACTTGACAAGCTCTCTGAATTCCACACAGACACATGGGGTGCTGAGAGCCATTAAACCACTCAGGCCCATGTCCTGTCTTAATAAAAACCACTGGAGAAGACAGTCAGGTGTGGCCAGCCCAGCTCTCTGGTACAGTCTGAGCACTTCTTTCTCCTTCTAAGTTGTAGTGGAACCCAGAGCTCTGCTAGAAAGAGCTTTTTCGGGCTATGTGCACCACTTGTTATGCAAGCAATTCAAGTCTTCCAACCAAGACACAGTAGGAGTGTTTGGGAATCAACAAATTTGTTCTGGCAGCAATGAAACATACAGTGCTGGGTTTGGAGTGAGGAGGGGGGTGGTTGGAGGGGGGGATTTTGTTGTTGTTAAAAGATTTTGTTCAAATGCAAGCCAAAACACCAGGTGAGGGATGCTGGGTGGGACTCACTCAAGAAGCAGAGGGCTATAGATTTATGCTGGAACCTGCATGTTGGCCACTCAAGGGACACCACTAACACACAGACCAGCATTTGCAGGATCAAAGATCCTCTCCAGCCCTCTTCCTGCTGCTATCTCAGTTATGAGCATCCACAGTTACTGAAGACTGCCAAAGAATGGGTTAAAGTCAACAAATCAAAAGCAAGAGAAACACCTTGCCTTTTTCTGCTCAACTGGGTAATTGGGTAGCAGGAAGCTGCTTGATGAGTTTCAGCAGCTCCTAGAGATCAGTCAAGGCTGTTTCTCAGAGCAGCTCAAGCTGCTGATTGTATAAACATCTTTGAGCTGACCCCCAAGGTGCCCCTCAGCAAAGCTTTGGGATACCTAACATTTCCAGGAGACAATGAAGCAGTCTGTGTACCAAAGATCCATCCAAACCCAGTAAGGGCAGGGAACAGAAGTGTTCTGGGCAGAATGTTTTACAGATGTTAGATACAGAAAACCTTCTGGCTTAAAGAAATGTTTAAGTGGCTGAAGAAAGACTAAATAATTCCTTCTGCAAGGTAACAGCAAGGCTCAAATGAAGAAGTAACAGATCCTGTCCTAGTAACGTAAGGGGTTAGGAAAATTCTAGTCCTGAAGGCTCATATGACAAATCAAAGGGCTTCACTGGATCTGCACAGTCCTCTGGGCTTATTACTTGATAGCATTTATCTACAATGCAAAGATTTGACTCAAGTAATTAGTGACTTTGAGTCCAGTTGGCTAAAAGGAAAGTAGAGGAGGGCTGGTTTCACATGGGGATTATCTTGTCCTGTAGCAGCTGCGTGCAAGCACCTGAGTTTTTTACCGGGTAAAATCCTGCTCTGAGTTCAAACAGGTCACAACTGTATCAGCCCCAAAGCAGCTCCTACAGCAACCAGGGCAAAACTATCATCTTCATTTCTAATTATTCACCTTGAGGTTTCAATTAACACTGCAACTGCTAATGGACATTTTAAAAAGCTGAGATCTTCAAAAAGAACCAAGCTCTCCTTCCCTGAAGCTGATGCCAGCCCAGGGTCTTACCACAGGGCTCTTTCCCCCAGGTTCTCTCCTCCCTGAGGAGGCAGGAAAGACTGAGAAGGAAACTGTAAATGTCTATCTTAAATAAGAATGCTCAGATTTGGGGAGAAGTAGTCCAGCTTTTGCCAGTATGGATCTGCTCAGGCACAGTTCAAAGTGCCTGATAACATCACCCTAAAACCCAACTTGCAGGCTCAGCACGGTCCATGTAAAGCAAGCCAACCAAACCCCAGTTTGCGATGTCCCTCACCAAGTAACAGGAACTGCTCCTCAAACACTCCTGCCTGCACTCATGCCTTGTACCCCCTCCCCAAGCCTTATGTCTCTTTGAACTCTGCTTTCACAGGAGGGTGCCCTCGGAGCTGGTGGGGGTTCGAACCCAGAGCCAACTTTCCAAAGCAGGCTGGATTTTGAACAGCTCATTTTTGTTTCACAGAGGAAGAAACGGGTTTGCATCATAAAGCCTTTATCCCCCCCAAACCCAAAGCCTCCCATACAGTTAAAAATCAAATCCAGCTTTATTTTCCTGCATGAGTCAGGCTGCCTGCAAACAGCTTCAGAGGAAGGCAAGCCTGGGGTGGAGAACAGAGCTGAAGTAAGAAATCCAGAGAGGAATACTTGTTCCTCTACCAGCACACTCCTGTTTTCCCAAGACACTTGCTAATATTTTCATTTGAGAACCAGAGGAAAGCCACCCCCTTCCCCCTAAAAGAAGTTTTAGATATTATAAAGACACACAAGGACACACTCTATTATTTTAACAATTCTTGCTATTTTCAGAGCTCCAGCACAGCTACTTCCTTCCACAATTGGACTTCAATCAAACCCTGGTGAAGCTTTTGATCTTGGAAAGAGTAACAACACAGCTCCCTTATCGGCACATCGGGGGCAGAGGGCAGGACATCCACCGGTTTTCAATAAAAGAAAGTTAATTGCTTTGACTCATGTTTATCAAAGGTCATGGCTGTGAGCTCTGAGAGCACAGACATAACGGTGCAGGCTGAGAAACCTGGGCTGGCCTGGCCAGGGTAAGCGTGGGGAGCACACTGGCTGTGCGCACTCAGAAAAGACCAAAAAAAAACAGAGGAGAAGGGAAAAAAAAAGAGAAAAGAAAAAAGGCAGCAAAACAATGCTAGATTACTATCCAAATATACCCCAGTGGATGTCCTGCCAAACAGCAAATATGTGGCTGTAAGCTCCAAAGTGAAATAAAAGCTTGGCCAGCAGCCCAGAGCTCGACTGTATTTTGCTCAGCTAGCCCCAGTCTGGCAGAACAGAGCGAACACATTCGCGGCCACGTGATGGAGGAGCCCGGCGGCCCAGGCCCTTCTGCTGCTGAATTCAGTGTGAGCCTCACACCCTGCACACAGCAGCTTTGGGAGAACCTGAGCAAGTGGCAAACAACAAACCAAGGGCAGCAAAAATATTTAGTGAAGGGGTTTGCTTAAACGGTGGTGGTGGTGGTGGTGCCGGCGCTGTGGTTTACCCAGGTGTTAAGTGGTACTGGTGCTCAGCACTGGGCCTTCTCCTGGGTTCTGAGGTGCACACCATCAGCTCCTTCAGGGATGCAGACCCTGAGAGGACTTGGTTTGGAGAAGGCACTGTAAATGCTTCACTGGATCAAGAAATGTGTGGCCATGGCACTCTGGCACGTGGTTTAGTGGCCACGGTGGTGTTGGGATGATGGTTGGGCTTGATCTTGGAGGGCTTCTCCAACCACAATCAGAGCTTCCCATCACTAAATCACAAAATGAGAGCTTCCCATCCATAGCTGCAAAATGCAGAATGCTGGCTGACTTCAACTCCCACACTTAGGAAAATCAGAGGTACTCACAGACCACTCAAGATGTGGCCCACTAGAGGAAGGGCATGAGGCTCATGGGGGTACACAGTCCCTGTGCTTCCGATTCTGCTGTCACATTTCAACAGCCACCACTTAGCACCACTGCACACAGACACATTCACAGAATAAACTGGTTGGAAAGGACCTTCAAGATCATCCAGTTCTAAACCCCTGCCATGGGCAGGGACACCTCCCATTAGCCCAGGCTGCTCAAAGCCTCAAAGAAGGGAGAGGCCTCCATGGAGTGAGACAGAATTTGGCCAAAGGATTCAATCCAAAAAACGTGCAGGGTCTAAAGGGATTAGAAGCTGCCTTGCTGATAAGGTTTTACATCTTGATCGCAGTGATAAGAAATGTTTTTAGCAACTGACTTAGGAAGGGACAAACAAACAGCATCCCTGGCCAGCACCAGAGGTGCATGTGAGCCCTGAGAGCATGTCACATGTAGCAGAAGAAAGCAAAGCCTCCACACACAGGACCTCTGAAGTACATCCCTGCTACTGATAAGAGCAACTCTGATGCAGCAGCCATGAGAGTGCATCAGCAAAGTGAGATTTGTTTACTTGCTAACAGAAACAAATGGATGACCCAGACACGTGCAGCAGCTGGTGAAATCAGAGACACACACGAGCTGAGAGTTACACCTCCAGTTCCTTCCTTCTACTTGGGTAATGGCTGTGGCGCACGTGTTCACAACAGCTTCTGGAGAGAGGCTACCACGACCTTCAACAGGGCCCTCAGCTGTGTCACACTGAGAAAACTGGGCAGGTAAGAAAGCTAGGAAAAGGGTCCAGTCCAGTCCAGCAGAAAGATCAACCTTGCTGAGAGCAGCCACAGATGCATGAGCATCAGCTCTCAGAGGCTGGAGAAACCATGCCCTGATTTTCGGTGCTGACACACCAACAGCTAAAGTGTTTCACGAAGACAGCTGAACCACAGCTGTCCAGCATCTGTAACTGAAGGCTTGTGGTTTATCCCCCTCAAAAGGGAGCTGTGCAGGGCTAACTTGCTATGTGCTGCACCCTCTCCTAGTTCTCACATCTAAGCACAGAGCTGAGTGATGCAGGTGTTCAGGTCACCCTCCTGCCCCATTTTACTTAGCGTGTGTTGCTCAACCACCAGACTTCAGAAAATCCCTCCTGGAATGAACAAGCCTCGTTGTTTTTGGCCAGTGGGAGCAAGAGTAAGGCACTGTAACAGCAGACAGCCAGGAACGTGACACAATCCTGGTATCTCACCTCCTAACATTATTTATGCTCTTCTCTTCCAAGAGAAATAATCCTCACTACAGGCAGGGGAATTAATGCCTCATTTGTCTACGTACCTGCACCAAGGAGAGGGTAGGCCCCTAGGCAGCGGGAAACAAAGGCCATGCTACGGTCAGTCCCTTGTGACTAACCTCAAGGAAGTCTCAAGGAGAAGGACTTGGGGTGCCTGTTGATGAAAAACTCACCATGAAGCAGCAATGGTTGCTGGCAGTCCAGAAAGCTAACCTGTGCTGGGCTGTAGCAAAAGCAGCATTGAGAGAGGTGATTCTGCCCCTTCACTCTGCTTGGCCAAGACCCCACTGGGAGCACCAAGTCCCTCAGCACAAGGAGGACATGGAACTGCTAGAGTGGGTCCAGAGGAGGCCACAAAGATGCTCAGAGGGCTGGAGAACCTCCCCTATAGGCTGAGAGAGTTGGGAGTATTCAGGTTGTGGATGCTTCCTCCCTGGAAGAGTTCAAGGCCAGGCTGGATGAGACCTTGAGCAACCTGGGCGGGTGGGAGGTGTCCCTGCCCATGGCAGGGGGTTGGAACTGGATGATCTTGAAGGTTCCTTCCAATCCAAACCACTTTATGAATCTGTGAACTGGGAATTAAACAACAGTGCCCTAAGGTGTTCATAGTTTCACTCCCTGGAGCCACAGAACGGTAAAGGTTGGAAGGGGCCTCTGGAGATCACCTAGTCCAACCCCCCTGTCAGAGCAGGCTCACCTAGGAGTATGCAGGTCTGCACACTCTTTACTATTCTCCAGAGCAGTGATCACCAGGGCTCTGCTTCTACACTTGGGGTGCCTAGCTGCAGTCTCTCCACCCTCACTCTGCAGTAAGCAAAGAGAATTGAGCTACTCCATGGAGCCCCAGCCCAGCACATAAAATGGAGACACCCAATTAAATTATCTGGGGATGTATGGAACACAAGGAAGGCTCCCACTGAGCAAATCTCTAGTGCTGTGAAAATGTTCCTTTGCCATCAACAGGCTGCTGTGGTGTGCACCAAACAACAGCCTGCTCAGCACTCAGCTACTGCAGATCTGTATCTGGCTTTGCACTCTTCCAAAGCTAAGCTCAAGGCAATGTCTCAGACAATTTAAAATCAAAATAAATAAAGGGCAGAGCAAAGATAAATAAATACAAAATTGCAACATTTCTCAGTAAACTTTCTCCAGCTTAATCCTGAGAAAGCAGGAAGAGCTCTTGACTGGCTTTTCCTACAGCTTGCTTTTGTAGAAGACACTTCATGGCATGTGCCACTGCCAGAGCCAATGGGCCTCAGAGTCACAGATGGCACTGGAAGGAAGAAGCCTCAAAGCTCATCTTGTCCAACCCCCCCCCTGCACTCAGCAGAGACACCTTCAACTACAGCAGGCTGCCCAGGGACACATCAAGTCTGATCTTGAGTGTCTCCAGGGATGGGGCCTCAACCACATCCCTGGGCAACCTGTTCCAGTCTCTCCCCACCCTCACTGTGCAGAACTTCCTCCTGATGTCCAACTTAAACCTGCCCTGCTCCAGTTTCAAACCACTGCTCCTTGTCCTATCAATACAAGCCCTTCCAAACGGTTAAGTGTTCCCTGCCACCAAGGGTATCAAAAATGTCTTGATGTTGTGCTGGAAACAACACAGGAAGGTAGAGAGGTTCTAAGGAAGCTGTGAGGGGGCTGCCAAGGCTGCGTGCTGAGGGGCAGGGGGAAGGGGATGCTGGGGAGCAGGAGTTCAGCAGGCAGGCTGCACTCTGCTGTGAGCGTGTTGTGTCATTGCAGCTTTACCCTGACACACCCATATTTACAGCACACAATGTACTGTACCATTCACAATGCCAAGAAACTCAACATATCTAATCTGGCAGAAAAACAAAGTCAGATCAGGTTAATCCAATTCTTAAATTGCACAACTTTGAAAAGCCAATAGGAAAACAAATCTTCCCCCAGCCTGGGCTCCCCTAGCCTTCCTCCCAGCATATACCCTGCCACGACCTACTTTTCCTCTCCGATCCCTCAGCATTTTTAGCCCACTCTCACTCTCCCCTGCTTCTCATTCTCTGCTAACCAACCTCCAGCCCGGGCCCTGGGAGCACAGTGGAAAGTTACGCTGATGAGAGGAGCCCTCAAAGGCAGCTTTGTGCGCAGCGCCCCGGCCAGAACGCGCCGTGGAGAATGAATGGCAAGAGGCACACACAAGGTCACTTGGACACCTGCCCTCCTCTGATACTGCAATCATTGTGATAAGATAACAGCCCTCAAGTTTGGAGCTGGCTGACTACAAGGCAGCGTCAAACCTGGGGTGCTTCTGCTGCAAAGGAGGAAGAGGATACAGCAAGGCTGCTAAAGTTCAGCACATCTTTAGGGAAAGTGACTGTGCAGGACTTTGGAGAGGGTCAGCACTGTTCCACTTCTTGGATTCAGCCCCTCCAAGGTCCTGCCTACAAACCTTACAGCTGGTTTTATAACTTTCAGAGATTCATAGAATGGTTTGTGTTGGAAGATCATCCAGTTCCAACCTCCCTGCCATGGGAAGGGACACCTCCCAACAGCCCAGGTTGCTCAAGGCCTCATCCAGCCAGGCTTTGAATGCTTTCAGAAAGGGGGCATCCACAGCTTCCATGGGCAACCTGTTCCAGCGTCTCCCCACCCTCACTGTCAAGAATTTCTTTATAATCTCCAGTCTCCATCTGCCCTCTTCCAGCTTCAATCCATTCCCTCCCCTCCTGTCACTATAAGCCCCTGCAAAAAGTCCCTCTGCTTTTTTCAAGGAACATTTGAGTCTCATACAATCACAAGGCTCCAGGAGCTGAGGATTTTAAAGGAAGAACAATGGTGTAAAAGAAGATTGTACCCCACTCACCCCACAGACACTAAACCACTCAAACCTGGTTCCTTGCAGCTTTTTTTCTCCAAGTGAATCAACATCTGACAGTGTCTACAAGGCTGTCGGCTTTCCCTGAAGCATTTCACACAGATCAGGTGTTTTAAAGGTCTTATGTAAATTCTGATGTAGAAAGTGCACATTTACATGACAGCTCCCCCTGCTCAGCAACATATTCCCAGCCTATCCACTCGTCTGCTCCCGTGAAATTTCAGGAATGCAATTCTTCAGGATCACCACCTGCTTGCCGCATTTGGGTTAAAATCAGCCAACACTTCAAAAAATCATGAAGCAGGAGCACGAAAGAAGCCACACACATACCTAGCACGACTGGATATGGATTGTTTTCATAGCAAACCAGAGCCCAAGCCACAGCCCCAAGCTCCTCTCGCACGGCACGCAGCAGAGCTGCAAGAGTTACGCACAGCAGCCGGCCACATGCCCGTGCTGCAAGCGGGGCCGCAGCTGCAGGCTCGCAGATGTCAGTAACGTCTCTATTTCCACCAAGAGAGGCAGCAGTGGTGTGGCTGATTGCTGCAGGGTGCTCCCCGGGAAGGCAGTTTAATCCTCTCTGTGTTTTGGAGGAGCAGGGTACGGGTTTGAGTGCCCAGTTCCTACTCACTAAGCATCAGAGCTCAGCACGTAGCCCGGTTTGGAGCAGGACTCACTGCCCAAGGGTGAAATGGGGAGTTGGGGAAGATGGCTGAATTGTTTGAACTCATCTCCTGCCTTTCAATGCAGCCCTCTCCTTCTGAGCCTGTTTTACATTCTGCAGCCTTAAGTAATGTACTCCTCTTTAGCAGCTTTAGTGCCATTATTTCAGTCATCTGGCTGTGCTAACAGTATTGATTGCTGCCTGCAACCCAGCGCTGCAGAGCACTTTGTGTTTACAACTTACACCTCATTGTTCCCTCACTACTTCAAAATAAAACCTACCGTTTCCTCCCTTGCCTCCTTACAATCTCAAGTCTCATGCAGCCACATTTAATTTCTGGTTTGAGTGCTTTCATCTCTACCCTGATTGCTGAGCTAGGAGGTCACCTCAAACACAACAATGTCCACGTACAAGAACTAAGCAGAAGTGGGGGAGCCTTGCCAGCATTTAAGAAACCATTAAGATCCAATCATTGCCACCCAAAGTAATGGCTCTTGCTATGGATGGAGAACTCTGTTCAGACATTTGTTTACTAAATTCAAGACTACCAACCAGTTCTGTAATGAATTACTTAATCTTTGACCTATTGTCCACAGCCATGTTCCAGAACAAAGAATTTATAGCAAGCTGAGCTCCCTAAGGCTAATTGGAAAAGAACTCTCTTCTTTTTAAAACCAATTCTCTGTCCTCAGCAAATGTTTTACAAACTGGTTTGCTTTTGCCTCCCTGCTTACACACCTACATACCTAAGGGTGATGCTTTGTTAATGGACATGGTGGTGCTAAATTGATGGCTGGACTCAATGATTCATAGATTGGGTTGGAAGGGACCTTAAAAGATCACACAGTTCCAACCCCCTACCATGGGCAGGGACACCTCCCACCAGCCCAGGTTGCTCAAGGCCTCATCCAGCCTGGCCTTGAACACCTCCAGGGAGAAGGCATCCAGAACTACCATGGGCAACCTGTTCCAGTGTCTCCCCACCCTCACTGTCAAGAATTTCTTCCTCATCTCCAGTCTGAATCTGCCCTGCCAAGCTTCAATCCATTCCATCTCATCCTACCACTACAAGCCCTTGTCAAAAGTCCCTCCCCAGCCTTTTTGTAGACCCCTGTCAGGCACTGGAAGGCTGCTCTAGGAACTCCCAAGAGCCTTCTTTTCTCCAGGCTGCGCAGCCCCAACTCTCTCAGCCTGGCCCCACAGGGGAGGTTCTCCAGACCATCTTTTCCAACCAAAACAATTCCATGATTCTGTTCCAGATGACTTATTGCTGTAGTTCACTCTAGGACTTGCTTGCAGTAAATGGATGTAAATCCATGGATTCTGTGGGTTCCTGTCAGGTTTTGTTTCAGTAATCACCCAGATTTCTGTTCCAGTTCATAAGCACACATGGGTTCTAGGACCCTAATGCAGTTTGGAGTCTTTATTTCCTCCTACAAAAGGCTATACACCAAAACACACCTAAAGAGAGCTTCAAGAGCCTCAGTTTTTATGACATGACACATAATATCAACAGGAGAATATTAGCAGAAAGGTGAAGAGCTCAGGCTGTTTCTCTCCAAGTGGAGCAGAGAACCCTGAAGCAAGAGCATGCGACATCAGCAGCTAAGCAATGGTGTTGGATGGTGCACAATGAAAATCTGGGCCAAATTTAGCCCTGGCAGGATTTAGTTCAGAGAATGGGCCAGGGAAGCATAGCTGTACAACAGCTTCAAGTGTGTCAGAACACAGAGATTGAACAATAACTTGTGCTCGTTTGAAAGCTGACAGGTAACACTTCAGTGATGCAGAGCTGAAGTGCGGTGAAGAGTCTGAGCAGAAAAGAGGGGGAGCAAAGCCAAGCTGCAGCACAAGCTGCCCCCTCCCCAACCAGTGTCAGCTCTCCCCACATCAGCTCTGAAGCTCTCAGGACCAAACTGAGCTCTGTGACAAAAGGGCAGCTTGGCTAATGCCATTTGTTCATTAAGAGAGGTGATAGAGGCTACACAATCTGTTTGCCATGCTCTCATTTCGACAGCCCTGCATTTCACACCCATTTTCTGTACTCCCAGGGCAGAACTGCAGGTTGAGGTAAATGGGCTTTTTGCAGAGCCTTCATTATCTACTTCATGCAGAAGAGATCAAACCACAGTTTTTCTGGAATGCACCCTAGCTGAAGTGCTCTTTTCTGATCATCACAATCTGCTGTGGAACTCAGGCAAAATACTGAATGTGGATTTTATTTGTTACCAAAGAAGAGGCAACTTAGCATCAAGCTTGTGTGACAGAAATACTGAACAGCTCTATGGTGTACAGCCAGCCAAGCCAGCTCCTGCTTTCATAGTGCTCTGGAGTTCTCTTTGCTGATGATGACTACACCCTTTCACCCCAAGGAAACTCCACTGGCACACCAAGGGCTGTTACCCCCTCCTTAAAAAATAAAAGCCCCGAAAGATGAATGACAGGAGAGTGAATGGTGACATTTTGCTGCTCCACCTAGGAGCTGATGGAGAGCAGTCAACAAGCTGCTTGCCTGCTGAGCAGTACTGAACTCAGAAAGACCGCATGAGGAGCAAAGTACTCACTGCCGAGATTAATTGGGCAGAATCTGGCCACCGCTAGCTCCCACCACTGCCAACCTGCTGCCGTGTAAACATGGAGAGATTGAACAATTTAATGTGTTCCCTAGTGGCTTCATCTAATCATGCAGTATCAATGTCTTCTTCACACACATCTCTTGATGGCCTTCTCTCATAACTCTAACATTGTTTTATGAAAGGCTTCAGGGTGTACTTGCTTCCTAAAAATCAAATCACTGCACTACAGAGCATTCAATCACTCTCCAATAAGCTTTGAGATGGGAAGCAAGGCTCTGAGAGGGACACTGTACTTTCTCTAGTTCACTGCAGCAAGTTCCACACTCAGATACCACTGAAAATTCATTCTAAGGGGACAAAAATCCCCTTCTTGCTCCTTCTGTCCTCTTCCTACCACTGGCCAGCCCTTACTTCCTTGGGTAGATCTGTCTGTGTGGGAAGCACCATTCCCAAACAGAACTGAAGACTCAGGCCAGGTATGTTTTAAAAGTACAGCCTCAAACCCAAGATGTTTCATGCTGTTTACTGTTTGAACTCAGAACTAACTTCAAGTCCTTTCATGCAGTCAAGCAATTATTTAGCCAATAATCACCATCTAACAGTGAATATTAAAATCAGCTCTCCTGAAGGAGCCGCAGTGTTCTTGCTCCTAGCATGAGCAATTCCTGTGTTCAGCACTTTTTCCCCCCTCTTACCATGTGACAGGGCTATTTTTAATATTTTGCCTGAACAGATTCTGCATCTTCCTTTGATCCAGAAAGCAGTTTGGGGAGGCTGTGCTGCCCGCTGCACTCGCCTGCCTGTGGCAGCCCAGAGCAAAGCCTTCCCCATGGGCTGCAGCTTGGGCAGAGCAGGGATGGCAGAGCAGGGATGGCAGAGCAGGGATGGCAGAGCAGGGATGGCAGAGCAGGGATGGCAGAGCAGGGATGGCAGAGCAGGGATGGCAGAGCAGGGATGGCAGAGCAGGGATGGCAGAGCAGGGATGGCAGAGCAGGGAGCCCTGCGTGCCTGCTGCTCCGGCAGGAGCCATGCCGAGCAGCTGCACAGGGCACAGCCACGTGCCTCAAGCACATGGTCATGCAGGCAGCAGCCACCCAGGGCCTCACGTGAGTGCCAATGTGAAGAGCAGCTCTGGGTACCAGCCTGCCTGAGGCTTTAGCTGGTCATTCCCATGTGTTCACGTGGGAGACCAAAGGTCAGGAGATTCCCAGCTCCTCTTGGCACTGCAGGTGGAGTCCTTCGGCTCCTAAAAGAAGGGGCTCACACTGCTTGGCTCATGAAGCACCTAGTAACTAGTTGTAAACAGTGACTAAAGCTTGGGACAGGATTCCAGGCAGGAGCTGGCTGCTGGGAATGCTGCCCTTCACACTACAAAGGCTGTGCTGGAAGAGGAGGTCACGTTAAGAAACACTGGGGAAGGAAGACTGCAATAAAGGGAGTGTTGTACACACACCCTTCTGTGGGCTGCCCCCTTCACCAAGTCATCCCCAGTATGCACTGGAGAGGCTGGATGGAGCAAGAACAAACCTCTCCCAGCTGGCTGCTGTGCCCGTCACAAACAAGAGTCAACAGAAAAGGGTGAAACCCACCCCCACCAGGCCGGGTATCAATCATCACAGCTCAGTGTCTGTGCATGCAGAAGGTAATGAGCCTGAGCTCCAGGTGAAAGATCTCAGCTGAGGCTTAGAATTGTTTTGGTTGGAAAAAAGAGCTTCAAGATCATCCATCCAGTCCAACCGTTCTCTAAGTCTACCAAGCGCGGTGCTAAACCGTGGCCCTCGGCACCACATCTCCGTGGCTTTGAAACACCTCCAGGGATGGGGACTCAGCCACCCCCTGGGGAACCCATTCCAGGCTGTGGGACCCTTTCACAGTGAAGAAGTTTCTTTTAAATAAATCTAACACAGGATTTAAACAAGTCTTTGTGCTGTTGGGAGGGGTGTAGGAGGTGTAGGTACATTACACATGGTTGGCATTTTCAGCACCCTTCAATAATTTTTTTTCCTTCCAAGTGAAACTGAAGGCTTGCAGATCCTGCACAAAGCTGCATCTCTGCAGTTTGTTTTGATTTTTCTTTCCCTAAATAACCTTTGACAAATCCTTTGCAGGTAGTCTAAGGCAGCCAGCCATGCAAGCAACACAGACTTAAAACCACTGTCACAGGAAGGCAAGGAGCAGGGGAGTTCCTGAAAGCCTCCCACAACCCAGTCCTTGGGGCTGCCACCGTGTCAGCAGCAGCCCTGGGACACAACCCTGCATCTAAGGCTTTGGTGGCAAACACGACATTCAGATCCACACCACAAAAGACCCTCCCAAACCTTCTCATTTAGGGTTTGCCACCAGCCTTAGCTGATGCTTCTGAACTTCACTCTGTCCAAAGCCTTCCCAGCAGCTGCCCCATTCACCCACACAAGTGCTACACAGCAAGAAGAGACAGGTAAAAGCAACCACCAACTAAGTTACCTGCCAAATATGAACCTCTCTTCACATACAAACAGCTACAAATACTTAATTTCCTTCAAGGAAACAGAGATTCACATCCAAACAAACAAAATCACCAATGGCAAAAGGCAACAGAAGGTGTGCAAGAGATGAAGAACCACAAGGATGTGACTGCAGTACCAGGTTACTTTAAAAGCAGGATTCAGAAAACCTGTTGTGTATTTTCTTTTTCCACGAGGGACACTACAGATCTCAACCAACTAACCAGCATCCAGCCCAAAGAGAGAAAACAAGTTTTAAAGGTGTGGGCATATCTGGTCTGCAATGCTACAATACAGGAAAATGGAGTTTTTGGGGGAGGGGTTAATTAACAAAGAAGAAAAATGCATCAGATTCCTGCCTTGGAACAGCCACGACCCTGTGCCCCTTCTCTTCCAAACAAAACCCAGGATCTGCCATATGTATATTCCCTGAAGTGAAATGCATGGGAAAAGCAGGGTTTGGATTTATTCCTTGCTGGAATCCAGAGAACAGATGATAAAACCGGTGAGCCTAGCCATTTTCCCACCCCACAATCCCAGTTGCAAAGACAGAAGGCTTATTTATGAAGAACCTTTTTGCTGTTGGAAGTTTTTGCCTTTAAGGAAACCAACAAAACCAAACCCCAAACTCTAAAAAGAAAAAAAACCAAACAAAAAAAACCAAAGGAAAACACCAACCAAAGGACAACAGCAGCAAAAGACCAAAAACTCTGAAGCAAACAAAAACAACCAAGGAGGGGGAGGTTAAGAGTCAGGGTCAGCTCAGCTTTGCTGAGCCTGCTGCCACTTCTCGGTGAGCACCAAAGCAGATTTCCAGTGAGGGAGCTTTTTGGGGTTGGACTAGATGACCTTTGGAGGTCCCTTCCAACCCAGACAATTCTATGCAGCATCTCTGGAAGAGATAGAATCGAAATCCAGATTTGGGCAATGCCATCAGCTTCTAAAGACTGCTAAGGCTTTTCTTTCACACACAGGATGAAATCTTCTTAAGCCGCTCTCCCACAGACCTTCTAGGTGCAAGATACCTCACATCCATCATGAGTCACACCTGGGGCTCCACGTGCCTGTGTGCATCCTCCCCCTGCCCACGGGACACGCAGGTACAGGGCTGTGAGCAGCTGCACATGACACGACACAAGCAGGAAGGATTAACCCTTGCTTCAGCCAGAGCCCACACGCTCGGGCAGGCTTCCATTACAAGATGTAACTCAAAGGCCACAATGAAGCCTTTTTACCATTGCTATCTCACAAATAATCAGTTCTCCTGGACAGCAGGTGAGAGGGGATGCATTTGTGCTGGGGCTGTGTACTTGGTGCTGTCTGCTCTCGGGTTTATTACGATGCAAACCGCAACAGTCACGCACGCTGTGCCACAGCCGCTCACACCAATTAAAATAATCTATCTTCATGCACAGTTGAAAAGATGCATTTTAAAGAGTCTTAAAGTACACCAGCCAAAAGGCTCCACTGTCAAGACTTGAACATTTACCTGCAAGCCCAACTTGTCTATTTCAAAGCAGCATATTTGCCTTGGCACTTTTTATGATGAACCTTACGACGATTTGCTTTCCTTGGGTTAAAAATGTTTGAGGTATCTACTGCCTTACTGAAAACTTGCTCTCAGATGCTAAACTCTTGAGATGATCTCTTCAGAACAGACTGGCAGATTAGATTTTATGTGACAGCACATAAAAACGTCAACAACCTGACAATAAGCCAGACTCCTGTAAATGAAGTCATAGTGCTCCATTCTGTGCCTCACTGTAATAGGGGGTGGCAGAGGAAAATATTAGAAATGGGATGAGGACCCTTTTGAAGAACACATTTAAGCTCAAAATGGGATTATTCTTAAGGCATGGGGCAATACCTGATCTTCAGAAGGTTTATCCTGCTCCAAGAGATATGACTTCTTGTACATCAGTTAAAAAAAAAAGGCAGAGAGGTGTTGTTAACGAGAGAAATTTGCAACCCCGAGCTGCAAACAGCTCAGGAAAAACTCAAACAAAATCAATGAACTGAAAAGTCACAGGGGCAGCTGATCACAAATAAATCTGACAGGTGATCATTAAAAGCCTGGCTCCTAACCAGGCTCCTCTGAGGGGCAAAAAAACAAAAAAAAGAATGAGGACAGATTCCCTGCTTTTAACTTCCTGTGTCTGTGCGACAGAAGATGGTGTAGCAGATAGGCACCGCTTTGAAACGGGCTCAGGAAAAGCAAAGGGTTTTTCTCCTCTGCTCTTGCCAACTCCAAGTAGATTTTAACTTTGGAAATCTTTACAAGTTATTAGTTAACCATGCAATGCCTCGAAACTGAAACACAAACCCAAGCCAATTCCACGCCAAGTAAAACTAAATGAAATCCGTGACTAAACACACGCTTCTGACTGGGGGCCAAGGAGGCTGCTGACAGGTTTGGGAGTGTTTTTTTGGGGGGCTGTTTTATTCCTGTTTCATGAGGGAGAGGGGAAAAAAAAAAGTCTTACAAGTCTGTAACATTCTTATTTCATCCTGCTCCACAACTTTTGTCCTTCTATTTATTTATTTTGCTTCCTTATCAGATGGTTCTGACAATGACTTCGCACGCTGAGCATGGCAAATGATAAAGCAGGAGGGAGAGGAGTGGTTTCCTGCTCCCAAGAGCACACTTTGCTGTAGCAAACCATGTGTGAGCAGAAGAGCACAAGGAATAACTCACACTTGGTTTTTATTTTGTTGTTGTTGTTGGATTTTTTTAAAAGGCAAAAAAGCCAAGCTCCATGTTTTCCAAACCTCAGTGCAGACACTGTTCCACTGACCATGATCTCAACCACGCTGGTGTCAAGCCAGAGCAGTGACTCTGAATTCATGCAGTGTCACTCAAGAGATGATCTCAAGTGCTAATAAATTAATAGAAGGCTCCCACCAGCATCATGCACTGAATCAGCTTAAGATGACAACGGGATGCAAGCTATCGACCCAGGCCAGAGCTGATGTTCATTTCACTAAGATTATAATGCAGTTCCAAAATTTAGCTCCTGACCCCTGTACCATGGCAAATTTCACTTTGCCTAACAGAGAAGGAGATTATGGGCAAAAGTTCAAACAGAATTTATTGGCCCATTCCTGTGTTCTCACCTCAAACACTGGCCAGAGGAGTATTCCCTTTCAGAGCCCTTCTCCCTGCTCTTTTAGCACCCGTTCCTATTCCACTGCTTGCACAAGAAGAGACTGGCACATGGCCTTAGAATTCCCACAGCTTCCTGACAGAATTGAAACAAAAAACCCAGTGGAGAGACTTAACAGTTACTGGAGCTGTGATTTTTATTTTTTGGAGGGTGGGTGACTTGACTCCTACCGGCTCCAAGTTGCCTGTCAACCCCACAGGGAGAGGCAAAGGTTTGCAGGGGGAAGCAGGGCTCATGCCAAAACCCCTGGGGAGCTCTGAGGGCCGATTTACCTGGTCTGACCGGGCTCTGCATGCAGTTCTGCGACACCATGCCTGGATGGACTGAAGTAGAAGCCCTGCTGCTGAGGTCCATGACAGAAGGTGATGCTGAGGTAGCTTGCTGCAGACCTGACTGGTGTGGGCTATGCTCGTGCTGGTTTGGGCTGGGTGGAATGCCATTTTCTGAGAGGAATTCTTCCAGGTCCATGTATTCCAACTGGAAAGTGTCTCCATCGTATGGCAGTGTCTTGTCCCATAATGTTGGGCCCAAGAAGGCTGACTGAGGGACCGTGGTGCTGCTGCTGTCATCGTCTAGCTTCTTCTCTTTGTCTTTTTCTTTCCCGAATGCTTAAACGAAACACATAAGAGAGATGTAAGAGCTAAGCAGTTACACCACCAGCTACTTCTTCGCTTATTTCTCCTGCTGTAAAGGAACAGTCTTCATAAAAACAACTCCTTTGATGCAATCCCTTTGTTAGACAATGGCAGGGGCACGGCAACCATGCACCTTTGCTGGATTCCAATCCTGCTTTTGAGACTTTATTTTTTAGTTAACAGACCAAATTCATGCATGGCTCTCATTGTCAGCTTCAGTAAGTACTCAACAGACTTAGAAGTCTTCTGAGTATTTCAGTGGAAGCACACTGGAAGATATTCTGTATTCTGCTGAGAACAGTTCAAACCTACCAACCCTGTTATGCATTGTCTTCTCATAAAGCCCCCCTCTTGCCAGTCCTTAAGGAAGGTAGTCCTCGAATTCAGCACTTCTTAACATTGCTGTGAGCTAGCAATTTACAGCACCAGTGAAGACTGACAGAATATGTCTTTTGAAGTGCAAAACAGCTAATGAAACAACCAAGGGTAGAAGCAAAGCTGAAGTTAAAATGCTGCTTCCTACTCGCTCCTCCAACACCCAGTGATTTCAACGCATTTTTGAAGGGAAATACTTAATTTCTCTTCAAGATATGAAAGAATCGGAACCAATAAAGCTTCCTGTCAACTACCATGCTTTCCCAAGATTTTCTTTTTAGCTGTACACCCCGGGAAACCCTGAGAGTGGCTTCGCAGCGAGTTTGCCTCGGAAAGCTGAGGGCACGGAAAGCCCCGGCAGGACCCTTCCCCGGGGTTTGTTTGCAGTGTGCACTTGACTCGTTCGAAAGATAAGGGGCAGTGACGTCCCTACTACCTTAGCTTTCTAGAAAAGATGAAACTTTCTACTGTTGGAATATCTTTCAGCTATACGCGACCAGGACTCCGGGAGGGCGATTTCTGCCGGGCGGGTAGGATGGAGGAGCCGGCCAGGACGCCAAAGGGAGCCTGCGGCGGGACCTCGGCTCCAGCCGAGGCGGTTTAGCCGCCGCGGTGTCCGCACCGCTCAGCCCGAAGGCTGCGCCGGGGCAAATCGCGCCCGTTAGTTTATTTTCCAGGCGGCCGGAGCCGTCCCCGCGGCTTTTTCCCAGCGAGCGCCTCCCGTTAGGTCAGGCCGGCAGCGCCCGGCGCTCCCGCTAATGCCCTCACCGAAACCATCCCATTACTTAATCGCCTTGGGGGGATCGGAGGGAGGGAAATAAAAGGGAAAGCGAGGCAGCGGTCCCTGAGGTGACGGGGGGGAACCGGGACCGCCATTTCAGAGCGCCGACCCTCGGAGGGCCGGGCTGCGAGGGGGCCCGCGGGGGGCACAGCCAGCCCCAGGGGACCGGAGGAGCGAGGGCTGCCCGGGGAAGCCTCACCGTCTTCGTGAGCGAGCGGCAGCTTGAGCGGGTTTTCCAGCAGGGACTTCAGCACCCCGTAGGTGGGAGGTAGGAAGGTGGGGTTCAGCGGGAGCGGCCGCGACATGGTGGGCTTCGCCTCGGGACAGTTGCGCGGCAGCGGTTCCTTCCCCTTCCTCTCGCGGGCGCCGCCGCTAAGAAAGGCGATAGCAAGGGTGGTGAACCGAGCCGAGCCCCGCTGGCGAGGGGCGCCTGGAGGCCGCCGGAGCAGGGGAGCGGGGAGAGGCCCCTGGGCCGCGCAGCTCCTCCGCCACCGCCACCCGCTCTGCGCCGCGCGCCCCGGCCGCGCGCCCATGTGCAGGCGCTGCCGGCGCTGACGTCAGGCGCGGCGCGGCGCCGCCATTGGCGGGAGAGGAGCGGCGGCCGGTCCCGCCCCCCGCCCCGCCCCCGCGGGGTCCCCCCAGCCGCTACCGGAGGCCATTACCGGCGGCGGGGGCAGCGCTGGGGAACCGTCTCCTCGGTAACCGGGAGGAATGTTAATGAGCTTGAATGTTTGACCTCGCTCGGTGCATCCGAGCGTGAGGGCAGCAAGCAGCGCGGCCCGAGGGAGCCGGGCCGGGCCGCTGTGTGAGGGGCGGTGGGTCGTGCCCAGCCCAGCAGGGAGCTGCTTCGGAGGCCGGTGAGGTTTTCATCGTTTTCCAAAGCAGCCGTTACTGGGCTCAGAAGCGTTAATTTGGGAGCCACCAGCCCTCCCTCACAGCCTGTTTCCATAAGCAGGTTGCTGCTCTGCCAGTGACGGACGTCAGCCAGGGTGAGATCCATCACCGCTAGCAGGGTTCCTGCTGGCTCGTCCCAGTTTGGGATCGGAAGGGGCTTTCCTCTACGCTTCCCAAGATCCTCCTTTAGGATGGTTGACTTTTTACCCACTCAAGCGTTCGACCACCTTCAGCAGCCCTGCCTGCAACAGGAATTTGTACCTGCCTGCTCCTCAGCTGGGCTTTTTGCAAAGCTTTACTCTTTCTTCAGAAGTCAGTTCTTTATCATTAACAAATATAAATGATCATAAACGCTCACTGTAAGTAAATAGATAAATTAAGTGCATAGAAATCTAGATGAAGTGCCCAGTATTTAGAAAAGTCCCTGAAGGACACAAGCCTGCTCTGAACAGTTATGTTCTCCCCTTATTTATATGCCTGTGGTTATGTGCACTGCTTAGTGTCTACTCAAATGATCAGGCTGAAAGAAGCAATTAATCAAAGTCCAGAGTACATTTAAATCATTAAAATTGCACTGGCACCACTCAAACCTGAAAACTGGCACTTGTCAGGCCCTCCAAAACCACAGACAGCATGAAGTTAACATGGCACCAGGGAGCAAGGGGCTGGAAGAACCTTCTAAGGGCACAGAAAGTGGCATGGCTCAGGGCTGGAGAGGCATCAAGCAGGAATGTGATCGTTTTTGAGTCACCTAACCAGAGAAAAGCACTAGATGATTAAATGATTGTGCACACACCAACCTTGCCAACTAGCCAAATTGCTAGTTAGAGAAATCCTTTAATTACAGAGGTATAAAGTGAGTGACATAAGGATTAGGGCAATGATTGGCAATCCATATGCAGATATGGTACAGAATGTTTTTCTATGCAGTATAAAGAACAAAACAGAAGATTTAAGAGGTCTGATAAGCAATGAAGAAACGTACACAGAAGGTGTAAAAGTGATGGGGATACTGGCAAACACCAGTGACAGATTAGTTAGGGATATGAGGAAGGGATGTGATGGTTATTGACCATCAGAGACAAAATATACCCAGCAGAAAGAAACAGCATTTACAGTGCAACACAAAGACAGGAAATCTCTCACTGCTGGGTGTGCAATAGGATAAATTAGGTGTATATCTGTGCAAGACTGGAATAAAATGAAGCAACCAGACACTAAGGGCTGCATAGTTACAGACTCTGGATCCTCAACATGCAGGAGCTGGGAATCTGCTGGGTCAGAAGCCAAAACAACTCTTCTCCACACAGCGACCACCCAGAAAAGCTGATCAAAGTACCTAAGGATGGGGCTTGAGCTGTTTTCAGTCTCACACTACAACAGGCACAGTAATTTAACTCTAGCCTTGCCACACAGGCAGGTCTCAGGCTGAACAGCCAGGCTGTCAGAACACCAGGTCATTGCTGCACACCAGTCTGTACCTACCCATTACCCATTGTAACTGGCTGCACTTTTCCAAGGTGGTCCCCAAGTCCTTCACGCTGTTTCAACCACTGGCAGACCCCACAGGCTACACCCCAGGTGAGCCTAACACAGGCAAGAGCACTCATGGCAAACAAACTGGATTTCTGCATTCTCCAACCGAAACACCACTTGTTGGCATGTATCCTTAGCTGAGCATTCGCCCACAACATGTTTATTTCATGGCTTACAAAGGACCGTGACAGCTACTTAGATGTTGTGTAGAAAATACCTTGGTTGGTCCCCGGCTGGAAAAAAATACATCTCTCAGCCAACGTTTATGTTTCTGCCTCTGGTGTTTTCATCACAGAAACGTGCTCAGAAAAGGCCCAAAGATCCCATTTGAAAAAAGAAAACCAAACAACCAAGTACACATAATGTACCATTTCCCAAGATTTTAATTTGTAATGTTAATTCTTCTCCTTAGCAAAGACAGCCCTTAGATGATTAGGAACCCATGAACGTAGTGAACATCAAAGATATCTTTGCCAGGCCTCCTGCAGAAAACTGGGGTGAGGCAAACTCAGACTCAAAAAACCTTTACACTTCAAGGGGTCCTTCCACCCACAGGCCAAGCACACCAGGATCAGACACCCGCGAGGTAACACAAGCTCCCACTGCTGTACAGACAGAACAGGCTGGGGAACACCCACTGACCACTGCCCTGGGGCCATCACACATTCATAGAATGGTCAGGGTTGGAAGGGATCTCAAGGATCATCCAGTTCCAACCCCCCTGCCATGGGCAGGGACACCTTACACTACAGCAGGATGCTCACAGCCACATCCAGCCTGGCTGCAAAAACTTCCAGGGATGAGGCTTCCACCACCTCCATGGGCAACCTGTGCCAGTGTCTCACCACCCTCATGGGGAAGAATTTCTTCCTAGTATCCAATCTGAATCTACCCATTTCTAGTTTAGCTCTATCCCCCCCCCAATCCTATCACTGCCTGACACGCTGAAAAGTCCCTCCACAGCTTTGTTGTAGCCCCTTTAAGATACTGGAAGGCCACAGTAAGGTCTCCTCGGAGCCTTCTCTTCTCCAGACTGTACAACCCCACGTCTCTCAGTCTGTCCCCACAGGAGAGGAGCTCCAGCCCCCTGCTTATCCTCGTGGCCCTTCTCTGGACCGAGGCTGGTGCAGCCGCTGGCGCTCCCGCACACAGCCATCAGCGCACAGCAGCCGGTACACGGAGAAGCCCGGGGCTATTCTGTGGAGTCTTACGAGCAGGCACACACAGTGCTCCCCGCAACCCTGTCGCCTGCCCAGCTGCTGCGGGCGGGAACGGCTGCTGTGCCAGCACGACCTGGCCTGGCCTGCTGGGCTCTTCCCGCCCGGCTCCCCGTTGGCAGTAGGGGCCAACGCTCCGACACCTGCAGAGGGATGACGGCGGCACCGTCCGAGTTGCTAACGCTTGACAGGGACCACGTCACCCCGGGCCTGACGCCTCCTCCCCGCTCGCTGCTCTGTGGGGCTGCGGAAGGCTCGGCCTCGGCCTCGGCCACGGCCACGGCCACGGCCACGGCCACGGCCACGGCCACGGCCACGGCCACGGCCACGGCCACGGCCACGGCCACGGCCACGGCCACGGGCCTCTGTCGCTCCCGCACCCTGCCGGCCGCCGCCTCAGCCCCTCCCGCGCGCGGCCCCATCACGCGGAGCGGGGCGGGAAGGGCGCGCGAGGGCCGTCACGTGAGCGCGCGGGCTGACCTACTTTGGGCCAATGGCAGGGCGCGGGGCGGCCGCGCGCTTCCCCCCCCCCGTCCCGGTCCCCGCGCGCGTCCCGCTGGGGGGAGACAGTGGCGGGGGGAGAAGGGCGGAGTGGAGGCACCGGGAGGGGAGCGGCGGGTGCGGGAGTGAGGAGGCACCGGGAGGGGAACCGTGCGGGGCGTGCGCCGTGGTAACGCTCCGGCACTAGCCTCCTCGCCGGGCCAGCGCCGCCCCCGGTGTTTTGTTTCCCCCCGTGTCACCTCCCGTGAACTCGCTCTGGACCCCCCGTGCCGGTCCGGTGCCGCCTGCCCCGCAGGCTGTGACCGCGGCGGTGAGCGGTGCGGAGTGTGCTCGGTTACGGTCGAAGCCGGTGCGCTGAGACTCTGCGTCCCGGCGCTGGGGCTCCCGCACAGGGAGGGCAGGGCCCGAGCCTGTTCCTCCCCCCCCATCCCGGTCAACTATGCTTTACAAAGGATATACTGCTTGTTTTAACTACATACATAAAACAGGCGTCGTTCCTAATAAAGGTTTGGGGTTTTTTCACTGTTTTGCTCCAGATCCCATTCTCTTCCTCATTGCATTTCCATAGTTTGTAATGGTGATTGGGAATTTTGCTTTTAAATAACCTCCTGGAAGTAAGATTCAAAGTTCTCCTCCCCATGCGGAAAGTGTGAGTGAATGTTTTGCTTGAGGCATCCCTCTAACCATTATCTCACAGGGGTGCTGCTTGTGTTTTCTCCATAAATACAGGTGAAGGTTGGTTCAGTGCAAGTGTGCCAGGAGGGCTGTGCAGTAGTGAAGGCTCAGCATCAGTATCACTGCTGGGAGATGGAACCACCCCTGCTCCTGTGCTGGAAGGCAGGGAGATCACAATCAGCTTGGCATCTACAGCCCCATGTGTAGTTAAATATCTCACTCTGGCCATCTCCTGCCCCAGGGCTCAGTAGGAGCCAGCACTGAGAGAAATCTCAAACCTGAGCAAAACCTCTGATCAGGTATACATCTGGCCACAGCTGGACTGCCAGTGTTATGGAGCTCCTCTATTGGGTTGTTTGCTTTTAAACGTGGAGAACAGAATTGCAAAAGTAGCAGGACAGATAAATGGTGCAGGAAAAGAGGCTTTTGGGTCAAGATACAGGGCAGATTGGAAAAGCAAGTGGTATACAGTACCTTAAACACCTCCTGGTTTATTGACAGTGATCCCCAGCCCTGTCAGAGCTAAAACAGTGGCTGAGAAGATTGAGTGAGATGCACACAAAAGAGCCAGAGGAGAGAACTTGAAAAGGCTCAAAACTGAGCCTTTGATTTCATTCCGATTTCTCCTGACAGTGAAGCACTCCCAGGTCAGCCTCTGGTAGTGGTCCATTTCCAGCTGTGTTGCATGACAGAGAAGCCACCAGGGAGGGTTCAGCTGTCCACACCCTAACTGCAGCAGCTTTTGGAGGCCAGGCTGAGGAGCAGCAAGGAGCAAAGCCTGTCCCCCACCTCTTTCTCCATGGCAGAGGCTCTGGGAGCAGCTTTGGCTTGGCTCATGCAGTGAAAGCTGCTACCAGCAGCACTGAATTACTTAAAAATTGGTGTTTATTGTCCACGTGGTGTGCAGCCGAGCGAGCTGCTCTGGCTGCTTGCAGGAGGAAAAATGCTTGTTGAATGAACCATGATCTGCCCCCTGCCTTCTCATTATTTATTTAATTGTTTGGAGTTGTTTTGTCTTTTTTTAAGGTTTAATTGAATGTGGGAGAGACAGGTTTGGAACTGCTCTGGGGTGATGACAGAGGAACACTGCTCTGAAGTAATCTGGGGTGGTTCCAAAAGGCATTCCAAGTTCTCAGAAAAATAGGTATTGCTAGCCAGTGCTTATATGCCATGAGTTGAAAGATGAATCATTTTCTCTGCCAAGGTTTACAGGCAGCCTCTACCATGACAGCAGATCAAAATGCGTGGACTTGCCTGGGCAGCTGACCTGGTTTGAACCCAGCGAGTGCTACTCTCAGTGCTGACTACATTTGGGGAACAAACGTTCTGCTCTGCTTTTAAAAGCAACCTCAACTTTGTCAAGCATTAGCCAGCCTCCAAAGCCCAGCTTGGTGCCTTTGCCAGTGCTTCAGAGCTAGGAGGTGACAGATGACAGCACTGGCCTGAGAGGAGCTGTCAGGGAGTAGCTGCCCCTGTGCTGCAGTCAGACCTTCCTCTGAATAAGGACAACTCCCAGCTGGTGCCAAGGGGAGAAACAAGTTGATCCTTCCTTCTATTCCTCTTCCTTTCTCACTTTGGGCTCGCCTGCTGCAGACAGACAGTTGGAAATAGCTGTTCTTACATGCTCAGGCTGTTTGATTTTGGAAGCTGGCACTGGTTTTGCTGGAGACAGAAGAGCACCCATGAGCACAGAATCAAACAGCCCATCCCCAGGCAGAGCTGCAGCAGAGGGAGGAGTGAAAGGTGCAGGAGCTGAGCATCCCCTTCTTGTTCAGAGTTTCTGTTGAAGTCAATGACCCAGATTTCCCTGACTTCAAATGGCTGTTTTCAGAGAACTTGCCAGAGGCATGGTGCTGGCAAAGGTCAGGCAGAATTTAGCCCGAAGTGCTCTGCATGCACAGGCTTATCAGATCTGGATCTGGAGAGCTTGGTGCTGGAAACCCACATTCTTCAACCAAAGGAGAAGCTCTGAAAATCCCTGAGCTGACTAATCCTTGGCTTCAGCCTTGTGAGGCTGCCCTGAGCTTGGGGTTTCTTTCTGTCCTGTGTTTCTCTGAGCAGTTCTGTGGCATCCTTCTTGCTCCCGGATTTCCCTCTTAAATAAATTGCAGACGACCTAAATTAATTACTAATCCCATGGGATTAGATTATTAACAGCCCAGAAATGTGGTAAACCTCTCTTACCTTAGGCAAGAAAGCCTGGGCTGTGGAAAAGTGGCACAATCCTTACAGGCAATAATCAGGCTTCTAAACAAAGGCATTAAAGCCATGCTCTGTCTCTTGATGGAAGAATCACTGTAGCTGCACACACTGTAAAGCAGCATCATTCACCTGTATGCACTTTGTCCTGGAGGTTTACATTCAGTAAGTCTTGCAAATGAGGCTGGTTTGGGTTTTTTCCCCCTCTCATTTTTGTAAAAGCCACTCCTACTTTCCATGCAGCAGCAGCAGCAGAGGTTCTGCTGCTCATACTGACACAGCAACGCTTTCAGATGGAACTCATAGACTGACAGAAAGGGTTGGGTTGAAAGGGACCTGAAAGCTCATCCACTTCCAACCCCCTGCCATGGGCACCTCCCACCAGCCCAGGTTGGTCAAGGCCTCATCCAACCTGGCTTTGAACACCCTCCTGGCAGGAGGCATCCACAGCCTCCCTGGGCAACCTGTTCCAATGTCTCCCCACCCTCACTACCAAGAATTTCTTGCTTATCTCCAGGCTGAATGTGCAAATCTATCTGTGCAAGGTAGAGATGCACATTGGGAGACAACCCCCCTCCCCTTTTTCCTTCCCCCCAATGTTTGTTGTTTCAAACAGTGCTCAGCTCTGCAGAGTCACTTAAATGCATTAAAGTGAAAGGTTTAAGTTAATTGAGATGAGCACAATGCAAGCTGGCAGCTGGATCATAACAACCCTTCCACACACAGCACAGAGCCACTGCTACTGTTTGTTGCTTGACTCTGCCTTTGCCTTTTTGTTGTTGTTATTTTTCAATGCTGAACTGATTCTAGCTGGGCTGAGGAGATTCTTGTCCCCCTGTTTTCCTACCCAGGCCGTTAGGCTCTCAGCTGTGCCCTGCAATCATCAGGCAGAAGTAGTTTAATATCAAGCCAGCTTTGCATTGGTTTTTATTCACTTGTTAAAACCTTTTCTTAAACAGAAAAATTATCTTTTGTTAATTACTTTGTAGAGGAAACTCCTTCTGGAAGGCAATTAATTACAGAGTCGTTTTTATTTCAAGGCTCCCAACCAGCATTTCACAGGCAGGGTGGGGTGGTTTTTACTGGGGGGGAAGGGGGCACTTGGGTTTCTTGGTTTTAAACCCCCACAGGGCACAAACAGCTTTCCCATTTCTGTAGCCATCTGACAGCAAGGAAATGAAGATGTTCTCCTCCTGCTCCTTCCCTTAAATGGCTCTGACCTGGAGAACACATCCTGGTGACTGGCATGAGAAAAAAAGGCTCCGAGCTTAGTTATTTATTTCTCTTTTCTTTTTACGGTTTTTATAGCAGTTGTAAACTTATCAAAGGAAGAAACAAGAGGCTTCTGAGATGGCTGCTTGCCAGCACCACTAATCAGCATTTTAATGAGATTGGGAGGCCTAAATTAGGTCTAATTAACAATATATAAAGCAAATGGATAATGGCAGAAAAGGGATGCAGCCTGCTGCGTATAGAAGGTGCTGCAGTCTCTTTACAAACAGACATCCTGCACAAACACTCCTAGGCTGCTGGAGATGGCTGCAGCCTCTTCCAGCTTCTTCTCTTCTTCTTTTTTGCCTTCTCCCCCCCCCCCCCCTTTTTTTTTTTTAGCTGTTACACCTTCATTAACAAATTGCCTTTAGGAAATGTAGAGCTAGACTCTTAGAATAACTTTGTCCCTTCTGAAAGGGAACAATGCAGGGTCTAGAGAACGAGTCTTATGAGGAGCAGCTGAGGGACCTGGGTTTGTGCAGTCTAGAGAAGAGGAGGCTGAAGACAGACCTCATTGCTCTCAACAGCTCCCTGAAAGGAGGTTGCACTGAGGTGGGGATTTGGGCTCTTCTCCCTAGTATCAGGTGATAGAAGGAGAGGAAATGGCCTGAAATTGTGCCAGGGGAGGGTTAGGTTGCTGCAAGAGTGGTCAGGAATTGGAATGAGCTGCCTGGGAAGGTGGTGGAGTCCCCATTCCTGGGGGTGTTTCAAAAACCTGTGGCCATGGCACTTGGGGCCATGGTTTAGTGGCTATGGTGGTGTTAGGTTGATGTGGGACTGGATGATTTCAGAGTTCTCTTCCAACCCAAACCATTCAGTGGCTCTCTGCCTCTGGCTGATCCCCCCATGTTGTGCCTTCTGTTCTCTTCAAGAGCCTCCTGAGCACCCCTAGCCTGAGGATCAGCTCCAGCACGAGTTGGGCTCTCTTGCTTCTCCCAAGAGCTTCATTTGCCATCACCCCCCGTGGCTGGGCCATGTGTTCCCATTGTCTGTGGGCTGGGTGAGTGGCCTGCAGCTCCCCTTCTCCAGCTCCTCAAAGGCAGGGTTTTATTTACTCCACACACACTCCTTTTCCTCCCAGCCTTCGAGACATGCAATGATGAACAACTACAAAACCTCATCCTCAAAACACAGCCTGGTTCCTCTTCCCAAAGTCTGTTTTGTGCCATGAGGGAGAACCCAAAAGGTCTGCTCTCCTCTCCCCCTGCAAGGTTTTGTTGTTATTTACGGCACCTTAGTTCAGTTCAGGAAATATTTCAGGGCAGGAAAGCATCTTTAGGCAGAGCTGCTCAGATGCAGCCTAATGCAATTAAGCACCTGAAAGCCCTGCAGCTCCTGCCCCAGCACAACGTCTTCATCACATGGGGTGGCCATTAACCAGGAGGGCTCCTGCAAAGCCTTCTTCCACGTCTCAGGGTTAATGAGCCTCATTTCTTTTTTCCAGACAAATCAATATCTCTTATGATTCATTTAGCCCCTAGAATGAGCTGGAAGAGCTCATCCAGTCCCATCCCCCTGCCATGGGCAGGGACACCTCCCACTACCCCAGGTTGCTCAAGGCCTCATCCAGCCTGGCCTTGACCACCTCCAGGCAGGGGACAATCATCAGGTTTCAGAGAGCTTCACACCTGCAGAACATTTGAAATATTGTTTGTGTTTTTTAAATGTCTGCTTAAATTCTGATCACTGAACAACAAAAATGCTCTCTAACAGCTGTGGCATGGAACCTGCAGCAGCAGTAACAATGTGTGTGTGTGGAAAAAAACCCAACCCCAAAGCACATCAGAAGAGGATGAATAAAACCCCCAAAGCAAAAGCTGCCCCTTGCACAACCCCAGACATCATCTCTAGGAGCACTGTGCTGAAGCGTTCACGACCCTTGAGCAGCAGGACCTCATGGGTTGCTCAAGACCAGGTTTATCTGGAAAGCTGAAAGCAGAGCTGAGCTAATGGGTAGCATCTGCAGCTCGTGAGACAGTCTGTCAGCTCTGAGCTAACATCAGGAGTCTTCCAAGCAAGCTTCAAGAGCCCTTTCGAGAGTGGGTTTCTTGAAGTGTGTAAATAAATACATTCACAGCAATCTCCAGGAGAGAGCCAAACCGCAGGGCAGAGCCAGCCAGGGCCATTCTGCATCTGTTACAACACTCAGGCTAATGTTTGGGTTGATTTAGAGTGGAAATATTTGTTTTTCAGCTGGAATTTTGGTAACTCGGAGCAGATGTTCGTGGTGGTGCTGGAACACTGTCTGCCCATGCTTCACTGGGAAAACCAAGTGCTGGGACACAGGGAATCTAGGAAAAACTCCATGCTCTGTGCAATTAATGTCTGCTCTTGCAAAGGGTGCACGGCAGTGGGGCTCCACCCAGCCTGCTTACCTTTCCAAGCTGTCACATCGAGCATGCAAAAGGCTGCCAAAGCTGCACAACTGCCACTGCTTTGTGACCCTGGGTGGAGGAGAAGTGCTCATCCACCAGTATTCGTTTTCCAAGGCTTGTAGTGTTGAACCAGCTCAGCTCCCCAGCTTTGCTCCCCCTTCCCTGAGCTCTAGGGAGTTGTTAAACAAGGGTGGGGGGAGGAGGGGTTTTGTCCCTGTAAGGAGTTAGTTGTAGCTCCTAAAAATCACTAGAAATTCAGTGTGCGGTTTTTTTTAAGTCCTCTCTCTATCACTTAAAGATCACTGACTACAGAGCAGCCACCAAAACAATCCTCTCTTCCCCACTGCCCTCAGCACTTGGCCAGAAAAGGAGAGAAGTTTGTCTGCCGGGCTGAAAGCCACGGGCGGCTGCCTTCCCTTCAGCGGCACCGAGCTCCTCAGCTCGGAAACGAAGGCACTTTGGAGGGGATTCTTCCCCACAACGTTTCCCCCCTCCTCTCCCCCCCCCCCCCCTTTTTTTCCCCCCTTCCTCCCCCTTTTTGCACGTTTTCCCCTTCTTTTTTCCCCTCTTCCTCCCTCCTTCTTTTCCCCTCTTCCTCCCCCTTCTTTTTCCCTCTTTCTCTTCTCTTCCTCCTCCTTTTTTCCCCCCCCTCCTCCTTTCTCCTCCCCGTTTCTCTAAGGGGAAAAGTTACAGTCTCCTCCCCAAGCACAGACATCCAAAGCCATTTGCTGATGTGAATTCCAGGGCTCCAGTGGAGCTCTGCCTGATTGCTTTACCTCATGAAGGCTGTTGTTTCTTCTAGGAACTCTCAGCTACTCCTCTGCAATGTTCTTGCTTCCCAAGAAAGCTCCAAAGGCACTGGCATGCAGCTATTTAATGGTTATCCCATTTGCAGCCACCTTTCTTTCCAGGTGGCATCACCAAAGGCTGCAAGCAGAGGAACCTGGGACTTGTTTCTGCATGGAGCAAACAGTTTGAATTGCTGTTGCTGCATTAAGCTCTTGAAGGTGTGCATGGAGAGGTTTCCTCACCCATTTGATGCGCTCAGATTAATGTCTGATCAAATGCTGAGCCTGGCAGGGCTGCTAGGCAGCCCCCCAGTGCCAGAGAATCACAGAACTGCAGACCACCAGCTGAGTCAGGCAGGGCTCTGGAACAGGGCTTTTCTATGAGCTTCAGCTGTGTTACCCCAGCCTCTCCTTTCTGTGACCCTCACAGTGGTAGCCTCTTGTTGTTCTCTCAAGCCCCATAGTGAGCTGCTCAGAGGCTGGGAGATGGCATCTGCTTAGTGACAGGATGGGCACTGAGCTGGGTTACTGCAGGTTTCTGCACAAACAGCCTCATCATTGCCCATGAGGAAATCTGAGCTGCCTGGAGCCCAGTTAGACCCTGGGGGTTTGGTCCTGGATGCCTGCTGGGAGCTGGGCCATGCCTACCCATCAGAGTGGGTCAAGGAACCTGCACAGGACACTGTCCTGCAAGAAAACACTTTGGCTACTCCCGGTTACAAGAAGGTGAAACTAGTTTATCTCTGAGTTACACTGAGGTCCTTTGGAAGCCACTCAGAGGCTAAGAGTAATCTCCACCAGGACAGTTCACTCTCCCTGGGCTGTTGCAGGGGCTCTCAGGTGCTGGATCTCACTGCCACCACAGGCTGGGCTTTGAGATCCAAGGGGTCCATGGGATTGTCGTGTTCCTGGCATCAGGGTCAGGAGAGGATCCCTGGTGGTCCATGCCACTGTCTCCTCAGGAAAAAGAACTGTAAAGGTGGAGCTGGCTGTCACCTAGAGGTGCCTGTGGGTTCCACCAGAGTGAAATACTCCATGGAGCTCACCAGAGAGGATCTGCAGCTCTGACACACCGCAGTTACAGACAAAATGCTGCACTTTGGGTTCATGCAGAGGATGCAGATTGCAGCCCCCTCGTGAGAAGGCAGCAGCACAGGCAGCTCTGAGGAGACGCTGCAGACTGCCTGAGAAAACGCTAATCTTGGCAGCTGTGTAGCAGGGCAGCAGCAGGGATTTCTTTCCAATGCTTGCAACAGTTCCCCTCAACATTACAAAATAAAATTATTTTAAAAATCAGCCTGATTTAGCTTTTCTTTTGCAGGCTGGGGGTGCTCCAGGGCTGTAGCTGCTGCTCCTCAGTGAGGGGACATTGCACAGAGAGCCCTGAGCCCCCTGACATCGAGGGGACATTGCACAGAGAGCCCTGAGTGCCCTGACATCGAGGGGACATTGCACAGAGAGCCCTGAGCTCCCTGATAGCGAAGGGACATTGCACAGAGAGCACTGAGCCCCCTGACATCGAGGGGACATTGCACAGAGAGCCCTGAGCCCCCTGACATCGAGGGGACATTGCACAGAGAGCCCTGAGCCCCCTGACATCGAGGGGACATTGCACAGAGAGCCCTGAGCGCCCTGATATCAAGGGGACATTGCACAGAGAGCACTGAGCCCCCTGACATCGAGGCGACATTGCACAGAGAGCCCTGAGCCCCCTGACATCGAGGGGACATTGCACAGAGAGCCCTGAGCCCCCTGACATCGAGGGGACATTGCACAGAGAGCCCTGAGAGCCCTGACATCGAGGGGACATTGCACAGAGAGCCCCAAGCTCCCTGGCAGCCTGTTCCTGGCCAGTCCTGCCCACGGAGCCAGGCTGTGGCAGGATGGCAGCAGCTCTCCCGAGCTGGTGCCTCCAAAAAGCCTCTTTGCTTTCGTTCAGATGTGGGTTTATTTCTGCTCCAGCAGCTGCCATTCCCTGGTGCAACACAAAGCTGCCAGCCAGGTTCCCTGCGGCAGGAATTCTGCTCTGCTCAAACCCGAGTGGGAGCAGCCCACGTCACCCTGCCCCCCCTTAGGTTCCAGAGACCACTCTGCAGCTGCTCAGGTGGCTGCCACAAAGCCCAGCAGAACAGCCTGGCACCGAGCAGAGCCATCCCAGTACTGCCTGTGGGTTCTCCAGGACAGGGAGGATCTCACTCTGTCTCTGGATCCTATCTAAGCAGATTGGGTTCAGTGCCTTCTCCTGGTGCCCCAGCGCCTGGGCTGATGGTTGCCTTGGGGACCGCTGAGCAGCCACAGCGCTCCCAGGGCTGTCAGCCTGGATGAGCAGGGAGGCTTCCCTGCAAACGTGCTGCCACTGCAAGCGGTGGCTCCAGGGAGAAGCCTGTTAGCTGCCTTTTCATCTCCTCGGCACCCCCAGCTCATGAATAAACATCAGGAAGGAGGGAGCAAGATGAAAAGCAGCCAGGACCCATGTCGCTGTGGAGCTGGGGATTTTCCCAGGCCTTAGCTGGAGCTGGCTGCTCTTCCTGGGCTCTCCAGGACTTCAGTAGGTGTCTTGGTGTCTCCCCAAGGGCAGCAGAGCAGCCCAGCACCAGTGTCCCAAAGCAGCTGTGGCTGGGCACAGCCTGGCAGGGAGAGCTCTGCTCCTTCTCAGCAGTGTGCCCAGAGGCCTCCTGTCTCCTCTTCCTCTGGATCTTAATTATCTACCAGGCTTTTGTAGCTAATTTGCAGGGTTGAGAGGAGCTGAGTGACAGGCAGTGGTCCTCTGCTCCTGCTCATCCCAGGCCATCAATTATGCAGTGCTGGCTTTGACTTGAACCAAGGAGCCCCCACGGTGACTAATTACAGTGCCCAGCAGTTAGGTCCCCAGTAGCACAGCCTGGATATGAGAAACTGCATTTCAGCCTGGGGACTGGGAGCTGCACCAGCCCTGCAGAGCTCAGTGCTCCTGGTTTGCTCAGGCCACTGGGGTTGGAAGGGATCAGGGAGGCATCAGGCTTTGGCTGGAATCAAGATACCAAGAAAGGTGCAGGGACAAGCTGGGAGAAGGGAGATCATTTTAGTGTTCCATGAAAGCATTACCCAGGGAAAGGCAAAGCTGGTTACAGAGGACAAAGGTTAGGCTCCCTCCAGCAGGGTTTGATTTTTGGTCTTGCTGTCACTGCAAGCAGTAAGGGCAGAGATTTACCAAGGTATTTAGGTACCTAACCATGCCCAGCAGCATTTATAGCAGCATCTAAGGAGGTTAGGTGCCTAATTCCCATTAACTCCACGAGTATCTTTAAGCTGCTAAACATCTTGGGCAGGCTGGCAGGTGTCTGTTTGAGCTGGTGTGGCTGTGACTCCTCTGCAGCAGCTGAAGTTCAGGTTGATGCTCCCTGGAGCTGGAGGTATGGACAATCCACGAGGCCCAGGAGGACAGAAGTGAACCAAGGCTCCCCAGGTTTTGCTGCACTGCTATTCGAGGCTGGATGAGACCTTGAGGGAGGTGTCCCTGCCTAGGGCAGGGGGATGGAACTGGATGAGCTTTGAGGTCCTTTCCAACCAAACCTATTGTGTGATTCTGTGTTGGACAAAGCTGAGAGCATGCCTTGTGCTGTGAATACTGAGACTGACAACCCCCCCCTGCTGCTGGGGGACAGGGAACCCTGCCGGCCAGCTTGCACCAACACCCCCCCAGCACTTTCTCTCTCCTCTTTAAATCACCACCCATTGCCTACAAAATTATTTTGTTCTACTTAAAGACCAGCTTTGAGGAGGTGACTGATTTCTGCTGATCCTGGAGGTGGTTTCACAGGTTTCATTGTACTTGAAACTTCACAGCTTCCCCTGAAGGATTTGATGCATCTCTCTATCAGTTTAGCAGAGCACAAAAGTAGAAGAATTCTCATTCTTGCCTCAGATTGTTGACAGAGGATGGTGTCCCTCTACCAAAACTGTTTCTTTTCACTTGACAGCTTATCAAAGGCTCAGTGTTCTGCAGCTCAGCCACCAAACACCAGAAGTGTTTCTTCTAAATGTCATCAGGGCTCCAAGTCTTGTAATAAGTTGCTAAGTTTCTGATTAGCCAAACTTATTTGCAAATTTCTGCCATAAAAGTATGAAGCAAAAACCCTCTTCAGCAGTTCAAGACCCCTCCCTCACCCCCAGCAGCACTGGGTAAGCCCCAAGCACCTCACCCTGCATCCTTCAGTCTGTGATGCTGTGAACCACTACCCCCTGGAATTCCCACCCAGGGTTCCCTCTTAACTCTCATGCTGGTCAAAGCTCCACTCCAGGCCAGGGATGCTATGCCAACAGGGAAGCCATGAAAAGGCTGGAAAAGACTGATCTCTGCAGACCAAACTAGGACAGGTCCAGGACTGAAGGGAGGCTTCTGCAGCTCCTGCCTCTTTTGTAGCAGGCAGCAACAAACCCAGCCCCTAACCGGCAGAAGTTCTTCTGGCTGGAAGGGGAGAAACGCCTCCAGGTGCTGTCACATGAAACTAGGAAGTGGCTAGATGCAAAAGTGTGTCCTAAGGAATGGGAACTACACAGACTACTCCCTGCCAGCACAGCTCCTCAGCTCTTGGGCCCAGGAAGCTCTCTGGTTGCATCCTCTTCCTCCTCAGAGCAGAGGAAGCTCAGGGCGCTGCTGACAGGATGAATCCAGGAGGTTGTCTGTGTCACGTGGCTGAAAAGACATAAGAAATGCTTTTAGCAACCCAAAGGAGCTTCAGCAGCCTCCAACCAAGACATTCCAGGTGTGTTCTGGGGCTGCAGCAATCAGACAACACTTCCAGGTGCAGAGCTCTCTGTTTCTTGCCAGCCAGCAGACTGTCACCAACCAAAAGGGGCCTTGTGGGTGCTGGAGTGGGGCTGGAGGTCCCATTTCCCTAGCCACTGGGGACAGTGCTGTTGGAAGAGGCTGGTGACACTTCCTAGTCCTTCACAGGGCTGTAGAGAATTAACCCAGCAACAGTGAGCAGCCCAGCAAAGCCTTAGAGAACTCCAGCAATAGTATGAACATTGCCAGCACAGCAGCCAAAGGCTGAGGCTTCCTGGCCAGAGAAGGCTGACCAACTGTGGCATCACCCCAGGGGAATGCACTCTGGCAGGACATGAACTGATGCTCCAGCATCACTGGGGCATTCCTCTTCTGGCAGACAAAGGCTGAGGAGTCACAGAGTGGTATGGGTTGGAAGGGACCTCTGGAGATCCAGTGCAAGTGCCCTGTCAGAGCAGGATCACCCAGGGCAGAGCACACGGAACACATCCAGGTGGGTTTTGAACATCTCCAGAGAAGGAGACTCCATAACCTCTCTGGGCAGCCTGCTCCAGGGCTCTGTCACACTCACACCAAAGAAGTTTCTCCTTGTGTTGAGGTGGAACCTCCTGGGTTCCAGCTTGTACCCCTTGTTCCTTGTCCTATCATTGGGCACCACCAAACAGAGCCTGGCACCTTCATCCTGACACCCACTCCTCAGATACTGATAGATATTGATCAGGTCCCCTCTCAGCCTTCTCCTGTCCAGACCAAACAGCTCCAGGGCTCTCAGCCTTTCTTGACAGAGCAAATCCAAACAAGGATGTTCTTCACATGTCCTCTGGACCCAGTCCTGCTTCCACAGCCTTTACCCATGGAATAGAGGGAGTCAGAAG
Organism: Melanerpes formicivorus; assembly: GCF_026170545.1. NCBI lineage: Eukaryota > Metazoa > Chordata > Aves > Piciformes > Picidae > Melanerpes > Melanerpes formicivorus. The sequence continues at coordinate 2,461,304 of NW_027142373.1, read as the reverse complement.
GACCTTTTGGGGCTGAAACCTTGCACTTGCACACAGTCCAAGCTGCTCAAGCTTCTAGATGAATGGAAAGAAGCTGCTCAAGGCTGGTAAGGCCAGAGAAATGGAACAGCCTCCCAGTTTGGGGGTGAGAACAGCATACACCTTCTGACTGGTAGCATGCATGGGACCATACTGTGTGTGGGCAAGACACAGCCTCTTCTGCCTTCTGGAATAATGTGTTCTTGCTACAGGAAATAGCTTCTTTTCACTTCAAAAAACCCCAACAAATCTTGCTAATAAATTCACAGTTTTTGCAGTCAAGGCAGTGTGAAGATGGATTTTGTAATCTAAGTTCATGACAAGTAGCTGAGGAATCCTGTGCATGGAAGAGGCACCCTGGGAGAGCAGCAGCTCCTCTCCCAGCCTCTCTCACACAGGCTACCTGCAGCCTGAAAGCAGGATGACAGCTCCCTGGGGCTGGTATTGTTTAGTCACTGGTAAGAGAGGCCAGGACTGGTCTGCAGCCATTTCCAGTATATAGGAGGCCAGATTTTGCTCTTGTCTCTCAGAATGGTTTGGGTTGGAAGGGACCTTAAAGCTCATCCAGTTCCAACCCCCTGCCATGGGGATGGACACCTCCTACTAGACCCTGTTCCTCAAGACCCCATCCAACCTGGCTTTGAGCACATCCAGGCTTGGAACTAGCAGGCTTTGAGGGGTCCTGAACATCCTAGAGAACAGCAGAAAGGTTTTGTGAAGGTGAAATGCTCATTTTCTTACTCTCTTCTTCAAAGCAGAGCTCTTAACTCATGCTGCAAACACTTCTGAGCTGAACTCACGTCTTGGTAACTTGCACCAGACTATCTCATGAACCCTCCTACTGGGGGAGTTTGTTTTAAACCCTCTGCCAAAATCCTTACTAGGAAAAGAGCTCTTATAAATAAACACTAAGTCCAGATAGCCCAGCTCAGGGTGCAGGCAGACACACACAATACACACAGATTATTTAGGTGCAGAATAAATGCATAGCCCCCTCCCCCCTCCCCTCCCCTCGGCTATTTATTTTTAGCTCTCCAAAAGTGCTGTGGCTAAAGAGCTTTGACATAATCAGTCCCAAGAGATAATCCCAGATTTAGTGGTTTGCAGAACATTCTTGCATTAGGACTGCATCCTCTCTGGTTTGTGTGCTGGGGCCAGCAAGAAAAGTGAGAGGGAATTCAGATCTGCCCCTGGGTTCTGGGTTCATTACTGAAACTTTGGTGTGAACACCAAAGGGAGAGTTGGAAATTTGAAATATGAAAGTCTTTTTTGCTGATCACAGAATTGTTTGGCTTGGAAAAGCCCTCTGAGATCCTCCAGTCCAACCACCAACCCAACACCACCATGGCCATCAAACCATGGCCCCAAGTGCCATGGTCACAGGTTTCTGGAACACCTCCAGGGCTGGGGACTCCACCACCTCCCTGGGCAGCCTGTGCCAATCCCTGACCACTCTTGCAGCAAAGACATTTTCCTTATCTCCAACCTAACCCTCCCCTGGCACAATTTCAGGCCATTTCCTCTCCTTTTATCACCTGATACTAGGGAGAAGAGACCAACCCCAACCTCACTGCAGTCTGCTTTCAGGGAGCTGTGGAGGGCAATGAGATCTCCCCTCAGCCTCCTCTTCTCCAGAGTGAACACCCCCAGATCCCTGCTCAAAAGATTAATTTCACATTTTCAGAGCAATTAACAAGATTGGAAGATTTTGAGGTTTCCAAACAAGTCCCTACTCTTAGAGAGGAGCCAGATTTATTGTTAGGAAACAGAGCCATCTGATCTGGAAATATGTCAGCAGCTTCTTCTGTCTCCTTCAATAGTCTGAAACTGGAGCAGGGCAGGTTTAGGTTGGACATCAGGAAGAAGTTCTGCACAGTGAGGGTGGGGAGACAATGGAACAGGCTGCTCAGGGAGGTGGTTGAGGCCCCATCTCCAGTCTGGAGACATTCAAGCTCAGGCTGGATGTGGCTCTGGGCAGCCTGCTCTAGCTGGATATGTCCCTGCTTGAGTGCAGGGGGCTGGACAAGATGAGCTTTGGGGTTCCTTTCCAACCTGATGGAGTCTGTGAATCTGGGAACATCTGACACCTAACAGTACCCCAGGAGATGCTGGGCAGGTCCTGGAAGATGGCAGCGACCTTAAACCTTTATTGGCTGCAGTGGGATCAAGAGCATTTGTCACCTCCTGGAACAGTGCCCTAAGGGCCACATGAATGTTTTTGTATTGCCCTAAGGGGTCACAGCTTTTGCTTGAGTATGAATGAAAGCTTGAGGGACAGAAAGCGACACTCCAGCAGACACCCTTGCTATATTCCTTGATGAAACTGATTCAATCCTGAGCAGTGTCAGGAGCCAGCAGTCACTGGGAGGAAGCTTTTTGTAGCCACAGTGTGCTGCATCATGAGGAACTGTGAGCAGTAAACAAATGGCCCCCTCCAAACCCAACCCAACCATAACAGCAGGAACTGAGCCAAGGCTGAGTCAGCCCAAAGGTTTGGGTGATGCAATCTGCAAACTCCTCACAGTTTTCAAGCACTACCTGAAACCTCTCTCCCCCCCTCCCCAAAGTCTCTGCAGTCACTCCTACTGCTGTGACTCTAAGTGAGCATCACCCAAGTGCTGGGGCAGTTTACTTACAGATGCATCAGGAGCTGCTCAAGGCTTGTGTCTGAGCTACACCTGTGCTAAAATGAACTGGGGCTGGAGGAAGGGCTCCTGCCTGGGCTGCTGCTGCAGCATGCAGGGAAATCATAGAATGGCTCAGGCTGGAAGAGACCTCAGAGATCCAAGGATGTCTCTCAACTAAACCAGGTTGCTCAAGGCCTCATCCAGCCTGGCCTTGAACACCTCCAGGGAGGGAGCATCCACAGCCTCCCTGGGCAACCTGTGCCAGAGTCTTGTCACCCTTGCAGTGAAGAGCTGCTTCCTAAGGTCTAATCTAAACCTATTCTACTTCAATTTAAAGCCACCCTGCTGAGTGCTGCTCTGCTACTGCTGGCTCTGCCCAGCCCCCATCCAGCTTCAGGAGGACAGGAGGTGCAGAGTGACTTACTCTACACGTGCCAAATCCTGCCCTCACAAAGGAGGATTTAGTAGGGGTCTAAACATCTCATTTCCAGCCCTACTCCTGCCTGGCAACTAGACAGGTGAGAATTAAGAGCTGTGCTCACGTGGGTGCAAGAGGGAAATGCCCCAGCAGAGGTAACGCAAAGCAGCTCACTGGTTTGAGAGGGATTTGGAGGTCTAGAGCAAAAAACATTCTTTCAGCTTCATGTATTTTTCTCCCAGGAGAAGCTTCACCATCAGCCTGATGTGACAGAGCAGAACCTGGGCAGAGTGTGCAGGATCTGTGGAAGGTGGAAGAATGTTTCTGCATTTGGGTCTTGATATTAAAAACCAAACAACCTCTCAGGAAAAGGAAAACAAAAAAGCCCAAAACCAAACACCCAAGTGCCCAAGCAAAAGCAGCTTAAGGTCTTAACATTCTTGTATTACAAGCTCATGTTATCATAAAACCCACTGCCAAGGTTCCCACTTCTACATCTGAGATTGTTTTCCCTACAGTCATGCAAGATGATTTGAGTGGAAGACAGAGGAGCTGAATTCCCTACAAGCCAGAGAGCTGCAGTGAACACAAAGATCAGCAATAAAGCCAAATTCCTGCAGTAACCCTGAACATCAGCAACAAACCCAAAGCTCTGCAGTAAACCCAAACACCAGCAATAAAGCCAAATATCATCAATGAATCCAAGTATCAGCAATAAACCCAAACCCCAGCAATGAATCCAAATGTCTGCAGTAACCTCAAGTAGCAGCAATAAACCCAAATACCATCAGTAAACCCAAACATCATCAATGAATCCAAATATCAACAATAAACCCAAACATCTGTAGTAACCTTAAGTATCAGCAATAAACCCAAATATCATCAATAAACCCAAACATCCTCAATGAATCCAAGTATCAGCAATAACCCCAAACACCAGCAATAAACCCAAATGTCAGCAATAACCCCAAATATCTGGAGGAGTTCAAGGCCAGGTGGGATGAAGCTGTGAGCAACCTGCTCTAGTGGGAGGTGTCCCTGCCCATGGCAGGGGGTTGGAACTGGATGAGCTTTGAGGTCCTTTCCAACCCAACCCACTCTGTGAATAAAGAAGGGGAAACAGCAGTCCTGGGTTTAGGGGTAGCCTTCAGCAGTGTATCTAAGAAACACTTCTGCATTTGGGGTTCTCTGTTAGCAGTTTGTCTAAAAGTCAGAGGTTTCATGTAGAACTGCCTGCTTTGTCACTCTGAAGCACAGAGCACTGGAGCTGCCTTCACCAGGAGGGACAGGATTTGGTTTGTGTTAAGTAGGAGCCTACAGGAATGCTGAGGAAGGGCCTCCAGTGATAGGATGGTGGGGCAATGGTGAAGGGCATCCATGACCTCCCCAGGCAACCCGATCCAGGGGGCAATGGCAAGGGGCATCAATGACCTCCCTGGGCAACCTGTTCCAGTGTCTCCCCATCCTCACTCTCAAGAAGTTCTTCCTCATCTCCAGTCTCCATTTGCCCTCCTCCAGCTTCAATCCATCCTCTCCCACCCTATCACTACATTGACCCTAAGATACCTAAGGGGATGTTTAAAATATGTGGGAACTTTTTAGTTGCCCTTCAGGCAAATGTAAGTGAAGCTAAACGTTCCTAAGGGAAAGAACAGCTAATATGGGATAGTTGGATCCTGGCAAGCAGTGCTTGGAGGGGCCAAAGCCACAGCTGGTCCTCACCAACTGCATGCATATGCAAGAGGTGGGTGGCAGTGGGAGGGAGCATAGCAAGGCCCTACCTAATTTTAGGTGCCAGCCTCATGAGACAGAGCTGCCATATGTTAAAGGTGAACTCAGTGGGAGGATGGAAGAGATTAACTAGAATGGAGGGGGGGGGGATAAAAAAAAATAATAAATCAGTGTCCCAGCTATGGGATTGGAGCCTGTTCCTGTGGGATTCTGCAGCACCAGTGTAAAAACAGCACACAGGATGCTGCTGCACTGGGAAGGCAGCTCTCAGCAGACTCCTTCTCCTGCTTGAAAAATCAAACCCAGAAGTTACTAATTCACCAAAGCTGCTCAGTGCTAGGACAGCCTTTGTGACTGCACTGCTGCACTGTTCTGGCTTTGCAGGATCACAGAACATGAGGGGTTGGAAGGGACCCTGCAGATGCTCAGGACTTGGTTTGACAAGGCTCTGAATAACTTAGCTCTCAACAGATGGTTAAAGGAGGTGACCTCCACCCATCTCTTCCAACCAAGACCTGTCTATGATTTCACTGGAAGGTGTGGGAACTGCAATGAAGTGTGAAAAGGCAGCAGGCTACATTCCATTATCACCTGGAGCAAATGAGGTCCAAACCTCAGCTCTTAACCAACCTGACCCATACAAAGAGTGAGAGAAGCACCAAAGCTAAGCTGGAGAGGAAGGAGGCCACCAGTGATGCATTCCCACTGCACATTAATGGCTGGGGCATGGCTCTGGTTTTGTGCATGACTGACTGATGGCATTGCTCCATGCCAAACAGAACAGTGCTTGCTCTCTGAAGCACACCAGGGTGTCTCGAATCACACCTGGGGCCAAATCCAACCTTTGCTCTCCAGCAGAGTCCTAGCAGCAGCAAAGCTCATCTCCAGCTTTCAGTCTCCTCCTGTAACTGTTGTCCTTCTGCTGTTAATTTCTATCATGAGAGTGAGAGGCTGGAAGTAGCTTTTTCTCCAGGGCACACTGAGGTGCAGCTCAGAGAGGCTGGAAGTGGCTTTTTCTCCAGGGCACACTGAGGTGCAGCTTAGAGAGGCTGGAAGTGGCTTTTTCTCCAGGGCACACTGAGGTGCAGCTCAGAGAGGCTGGAAGTGGCTTTTTCTCCAGGGCACACTGAGGTGCAGCTCAGAGAGGCTGGAAGTGGCTTTTTCTCCAGGGCACACTGAGGTGCAGCTCAGAGAGGCTGGAAGTGGCTTTTTCTCCAGGGCACACTGTGGTGCAGCTCAGAGAGGCTGGAAGTGGCTTTTTCTCCAGGGCACACTGAGGTGCAGCTCACAGAGGCTCTCCTTGCTGCCTGGGGGTAGACCTCTCCACATGACCTTACTGCCCAGCACAGCATCCCCTGAGTTTGTGGCACACAGGTGGCTTTTGCTCACACTTGCCTGGACTTTGTGACTGATCTTAGCCACCTGGCTGATAAAAGACCAGTTCCTGAGAGGCTGAAATGACTTCCTGCCTCAAAGAGGTGACTTCCAATCCTGCCTGAAGGTGAGGACTCCGTTTCCCCGGCAGGTACCGAGAGCTCTCCTCCAGCCCCTGTGCATCTTTGATTCCTGTCAGTTATTCACAGAAGTGGGTTTCAGTGCAGTGTGTAACACAAGCCAGCTGGTTTGCTTCTTTTAAACTCTGATTTCTCATGCACTTCAGATTGCTACACCCCCTTCAGAGATATTTATGGAAATCTCAGAGCAAGCTGTCTCAAGCTCCTGCGCTATTAAGATTCCATTCTGGGGTGTTTACTGCACTGAGATTTATAACATATAGATTTATGGACTCACCTACTTGATGGCCCAATAAAGCATGTTGGAACTGAAGGCAGCCACTAATTAAAAGCCTATTTGATTGTCCTCAGTCCTGGGGATTCAAACAGAGCCACTGCAGCTTCTGTGCAGCCTCCCAGCCTGGCTGCAGAGTGAGGCAGCAACTCAGACAGGAGCTCAGGGTAATTGTGGCCACACTTGGGAATTCTAACACTTGATTTTTAATCTGTTGGCATAGGTGGGAATGGGCTGGTGCTGAAATATTCTTAAGCCCCTCAGAATGAGGGGATTTGACATTCCCAGCCAAAGAGAACAAGGAGGTGACAGCATCTGTAGCAGGGCTGTGAAGCGTCAACCATTCTGCTAACCCCCACTGAAACAATTAGACTGAACCCTGCTGAGAGGATGCTCCTCAAGCTAAGTTCCTCCCAGGAAAGGCTATTTTCAATCTTGGGGAGAATTTTCATCTTGAGATCTCCAGCATTTAGTGTCAGAAAGAAGGGACTCAGACAGCCCTACCTCTGTGTAGTTACCTTTCCCAGACTGACTCCAAAGACATCCCCAAATACAGTAAGAAGCATGAGTTGTCCATGATGCAGAGAGCCTGGCTTGGCCTCTGCAGGGGCTTTGGGGAGCAGTGATGAAAGCAAAAGAAGGAAACAGTTAAAACTGATGGCCAAGATGTCTTACTGCACTGCTCAGTTTGCCCCATTCCAATTTGCTTCTCACACCACCTCGGTGTGGAGGCTCTGTGAAGGACAGAAGTTTGCAGGCAGTGGTCACAGAGGGGGAGTTCCCACCCTCCTCTGCAATCACAATGGGGAGATCTTCCTCCCTTGCCAGGTAAAGACTGGCAGGCAGAACTTTACAGGCAGAAGGCAACAAGAATGGAAAAGCTGAGGCACTGTCACCTGGAATGCCAGGAGCAGTTTAAGAGCAGGGAAGAACACTCATGAGTCACTACCAACCAACAATCAGATATGCAAAAATTCCTGGCAAAGCCTCCTCCTGGGAACTCCTCCATTCAGATGTCATGGCAGCAGCTGGGGGGAGCTTGTAAAACAACTGATGCTCCCCTCCCTGCAGGTGTTTAAGGCCAGATCTAGTTGAGAAGCATCCCTGCCCGTGGCAGGGGGGTTGAAGTAGATGATCTCTGAGGTCCCTTCCACCCTGAGCCACTCCATGATGCTGTGATGCTTTCTGCAAACCACCCAGGCCAGCTGAGAGCCTGCTGTGGCTGCCTGCACCTTACAGCCACATCTGCAACAGCCCAGCATCAAAGGCATTTCTGGGGTGTGCTCAGCAAACCTGGCTTTCTGCTGAGTCAGCAGGAGAGGGCCTTGGATGGGAAGCACAGAGCAGAAAGGAAAAAGGAGGGGAGGAATGTTCCAAGCATGTGAGGTTTCTTCTGATCTGCTGCTAGATTTTGTTTGCTCTTATGGCCAGCTAATGCCACCTTCAAGCTCAGTCCCCAGCTAAATGGTTCTAAACCTGGAGCACTGCAAGTGCCCTACCCAGGACAGCATCCAGGACCCACCTCAACTTTCCAGCTGTCCTTTAAAGCCTCTCTGTAGCAACAGATGGAGAGCAAGGGAGCAGTGCTCTCTGTTTTAATAGTTGCTCTTGGATTTATTTCCATTGCTCTGAAATTGGCCTTTAATTCACTTTCATTTCCTAAGTTATTTTCCTACTATTTTTTTTTTTTTGAGTCTAAATCCCATGGAGTAACCTACTTCTGTCTGAAAGCAAAAGCTGCCCTTTGATTAGAGCTGGAATGCAGCATCATCCTCTGTGGCTTTGGAAACCTCTGCAGGAAAGCACAGGTTAGCTGGAGGCAGCATGGGGTGAGCCCAGGACAACAGAGCAGTGTGACTGACAAAGAAAAGGAAAGGAAAGTGTCCCTGCTTCTCCTGGCTCCCCAGTGCTCTGCAGGTCACTTTTACAGGGGGTTGCTTTGGGAGAAAAGAAACTTTCACAGATCCAGACAATCACAGAATGGGTTGGGCTGGAGAGGACACTGAAGCTCATCCAGTTCCAACCCTGACACCTCCCACCAGCCCAGGTTGCTCGAGGCCTCATCCAACCTGGCCTTGAACACACCCAGGGAGGAAGCAGCCACAGTCTCCCTGGGCAACCTGTCCCAGAGTCTCACCACCCTCAGACTGAAGCACTTCTTCCTCAGCTCCAGTCTCACCCTGCTGTACCTCAGCTCCAAACCATTCCCCCTTGTCCAATGTGCTTTTCTTTTCTCTCTCACCCATTTCCCCCCACAGCTACTCACTTGATAAAGTACTTGATCCCATCTGCTGTGTAAGCTTCTTCCCATCCATAAGGCAGACCTAAGATGAAAGGGAGAAGTGAGATGTGTCTCCAAAGCTCAAGAGAAGATCGTGGCAGTTGGAGTGCTGCAATCTCAGACCATGCCCTACATAGACTACAGCTCAAAAGCTTCATTTTTGATTAATTAATTAAAAGGACTCAAAATTAACTCTTCCTGAGTTTGTAACAGGCAATGCAAAGAACAGGATCTTAGAACTATTTGTTGTGCTCCCAAGCTAGAAACCACAGGGGGATACTTTTCCTCCTAGCATTGGTTCTCTGGAGGCTGATGGGGCTGGGTAGGCAGAGAGCAGCAGGGAACTCTCTCTCAGCTCTTGATTGTGATTTACACCTATGTGAAGTGACCCCAAAGTGAGCTCTGCTCTTACAACTACTGCATACAGATGTCAGCATATACATGAGGCAGAAGCCTGGGCAGGATGAAGTCCTCTGCCTACAAAAGGAGGAGACTTGACAGGGTGCTTGGTTACATGGGTTAGTTGATTAGGTGGTGTTGGATGATAGGTTGGACGCGATGATCTTGAAGGTCTCTTCCAACCTGGTCTATTCTATTCTATAAAAAGCCAAGAAGGGATTTTTGACCAAGGGTTTGTAGGGATAGGATGAGGGACAGTGGATTGAAACTTGAGGAGAGCAGATTGAGACTGGAGATTAGGAAGAAATTGGCAGTGAGGGTGAGGAGACACTAGAACAGGTTGCCCAGGGAGGTTGTGGATGCTGGATGAGGTCTTGAGCAACCTGAACTGGTGGGACATGGCACGTTGGGACATGGAGGTGATGGATAGGAGGTTGGGCTTGATGATCTTAGAAGGCTTTTCCAACCTTGATGATTCTAAATGCTGGAGAAAGAAGGATGGTCAAAGGGCTAAAGGGCTCCTGGTGTCCAGAATGTGACACACTGTTGTGAGCTACCCAGAGGAAGGGGCAAGGTCCTGAGCTCCTCCCTTTTTGGAGACTAGAAGTAAACCAAAGCTCCATTGTGCTGCAGTGCCTGAGGAGTTCAACTGCTTTTGTTCAGGGCACTGTGGATCTCCAGGCCCAGCTCATCAGAGCCATCTGTGAGGCTGCTTTAGGTTTCAGCCCTTGCTCTGGGGTGGGTGCTGGGCTGCACACAGGGGATGGGCTCCCAGAGCTGCCTCAGCCCCAGGCATGTCCTTGGTGCACACTGCTGTTTTCCTGGAGTTTCCTTCTCCAAAGGCTCCTTTCCTTTCCTCCCCTCATCACACCTTTGTCTCTAGTGTGGGCCTTACTTCTTAAAAAGCATGAAAAGGCTGCCTGCAGTTCTGAGAGGTGAAGAGAGTTCACAACAGCAACTGCATCATGGCTTGGCACAGTGAAGCACAGGGAAGCAACTGTACCTGTAGGCACCTAGTAAGGCTACCAAAACTCCAGAATTCAGGATCCTGGGAGCTGCTGATTGTAGACCTGCACCATTACAGCTTAGTGCAGCTTGCAAAGCAAAAAGCATGTTGGATTCAGGTTTTTTTTTTTCCCCTTTCATTTTTACCCTCTATTAGGCACTTAGCTCAGGCTCCTTCCATTTTCTGTTGCACACAGCTCTAGACAATCTGTTCCTCAAAACATGCCACCTACAGCCTCAGAGAGAATAACCCACAGCTTAAGTGCAAGGGAGGTATCAAACACAAAGCAGCTTTTAAAGGCAAGGTAGTTTTAAAATTCCAGGTGGTTTGTAAATGAAAGGTAGCTTCTCTATAATGGTTTTCAGGCTCTGACTCCCAGGAAGGAAGGAAAGGATGTTTGAGGTAATAAAGATGCTAGGCACGCTCACAAGTCCTCCCTTCTTCTCCCAGAAAAGATGGGACCTTGATTCCATGTAGGTATTTTCTGATGATGGGAATGGCAATAGGATTCATCCTCCAACAGCTTCCATCTGCCCTGGCCTGGGTGTGACCTGCGTATCCCAACCCAGTGGCCAAGGTAGTGCTCAGCTGTGAGCAAAGCCCTCAGCATCTGCCCTGTGCTCACAGGGATCCCCTGCCTCGCCCATCTCATCCATCAGGGAGAGTTCCACTTTGCTCACCAGGAATTGCACTAAAATGAATGCATTTTGTTCCCCTCCTGACTGGAGGAGAGCACAGAGGCAGGACTGAGAACTGATGCTCTCTTTTCTTTGCTTGCCCAGGCATGACTAAGCTTCAAAAAAAAGTCTACTGACTACCTTTGTCACCTCCCAGAGAGCCTCTGGAGATCCTTCCACAGCTCCCTTTGCTTCTTGGCTTTGTGTGCATTGCACTGAATATCCTAGCCACTCTTTACCTGCTTCAAAGTCCCACCTACCTCTGTAGGGATTCAATGCCTCTCTCTTCCACATTTTCACTCCCTCTCCACTTGTTTTTTGCTGCTGTTCCCTTTACTCCTTTCCTTCAGTGCTGGATTTGTACTTCTGTCTCTTGGCATCTCCCATGGCAGCCAGGAGGCTGTCATGTTTTGCATTGCATTTCCCTAGACATCATCTTCCCTTCCTCCAAGCTCCTTTTCTCCATGAATCATTCATAAGTTGATCTACTTCCTAGTGCTTTGTTTTTTCACACCCTCCAGGGTCAGATTTGTTGCCTGTCCTAGGACTTGCTTTGAGAGGCTGCTGAGCTCTCACCTGCAGTAAAAGTCAGAAAGCAGGTCTGGAAGAGACAGGATTTAGCCTATATGAACTCCAGCAGTCTTAGGATTTCTACATATTTATCATTTCTTCTGTGAACTGCTACAGCCTTTGATGAAACTTCATAAATAATAGATCTTGGCTGCAGCTGTCTGCATCTAGCACCTTAAAAAAATACAACAACAAAGAAAGCCAGATCTACAAGATCCTAAAATCATTTCCTTTCAGCAGCAAAGACAGAGCTCCTGGCTAGCCAAACAGTTGTGATTATTTATCTTAGGCAAGGTAAAGAAACTCCTGGAAACCCACTACTGATTTGTGCTGAGTGTCTGCACTGAATTAGGGTTAATGCAAAGGGGATCTCTGTCAGGCTATGCAATCCCCACCCCCCAAGTGACCCAGCAGCTGCTGTACAGGTAGCAGGGCTGCTGGAGCTGGTGTGGAGCAGCAAGGCACTGTCCCTGGTGGCTGCAAGATGCCTGCTGTGATAACCACTGCTGTGAATTAACAGCAGAGAGGAAATCAAACCCCAGGGCAGGTAGAATTGTCCTGATCCTTCATAAAGTGTGGATCACAGAATGGTAGAATGGGTTGGGTGGGAAGGGGCCACAAAGATCATCCAGTTCCACCCCCCCTGCCATGGGCAGGGACAGAGGTGTGAGGGTGACAGAGCCCTGGAGCAGGCTACCCAGAGAGGTTGTGGAGTCTCCTTCTCCAGAGACTTTCCAAACCCACCTGGATGTGTCCCTGTGTGCCCTGCCCTGTGTGATTCTGCCCTGGCAGGGGGCTCGGACTGGATGATCTCTGGAGGTCCCTTCCAACCCCTAACACTCTGCTTCACAACACATCCTGCCCAGTGTGTGCACCGAAGCTCTTCAGACCTGACAGAGTGCTGCAGTTGTCCCAGCAAGGAGGCTGCTGCTCTGTGTCTCCAGGAAGGATGAAGGATCAGCTTCCTGCTTTGAGCAATGGCCCTTTTCAGAAGCTGAATATTGGAAATACAACAACCCCCCAAGTCACAGTTGTTGGTTATGTTTTTCAGGTTTTTTTAAATGAAGATTAACATTCTCCTCTCAACTAAAGCTTTGGGTCCTGCAGGATCCAAGCAATCTGGACTGTGATTAAAACAGGAAGGAAGCAGCCTAGCTGATGCTCATTTTCATCCAGGCAGGAGGTTAGCAGTGGCAGCACAAAATGAGCACAACACACTTAACAAGGGCAATAAAAATCCTTCCTCCTGCTTAGCTGATGGCAATCAAACGTGGCCCACCGGTTACAGAGAGATGAGAGAGAGATGGCAGAGGGCACAGGAGCCTGCAGCACACACCTCACAATAGCACTGCTGTGAAACATCTCAGTTTGGAAAGAGCACAGCCAAGTCAGCTCCCAGCTACCTGCCTCACCAGACAGCAGCTGTTTGAAGGTACCCTGGAGGGGGGACAGGCTGCTGGGAGAAAAGGTAGAGAAGGTAAAGTGTAAGGCAGGTAAATCAGCCACCAGCAACCAACACAAACCCATCAGGTTTTGGGTAAGTCTCTCCTCCTAGCCCCGAGATACTACAGAAGGTTGCTGCCAGGAGCTCTTGTCACAGGCTAGCATCTGAGCAGCTGCAGCAGCTGCTGATGGGAGCTGGGAACATCTTCCAGCACACAGAAAGCTAAGGCTGCATTCCTTGAAACGCTGACCTGGAAGGAATTCAAATCCTACCAACAATGATTACTTTATGAGGCTTCCACCTCATACCTAGAAATCTGGCAGAGCTGAAGGTTAGACAGGAAACCTGTTCTTTATTATAAACTTCAGAGGAATGGCTGGTGGCGGGGAGGGGGGAGGTGGATTAGATGATCTCTGAGGTCTCTTCCAGCCTAGGCCATCCCAGGATACGTGAGGAATTCTGCTCAAAAGCATGTAGGCTGGGGGAAAAAAAACAAAAGAAGTTCCATTCCTAGAAACAAGCACTCTCTTGAGAACATTCTAGTCCTGAACTGGTACAATCCACTTCCAGCTGATGAAGGAGAACCTGGGATAGCAGATTCTTACTCCAGAGTTACAATGCTCTGCTCACAGGGCGTTCCCCACTGGGGCCAGGCAACTGGGACCAGCCTGGAATCCTTCACTGTGTGTCCCAGCTCTAAACTAGATCCTTTTTCCCCTCAGTTGCCCTGCTCTCATGCTCCCCTGATGCCTCTGCTCCGGAATCCATCCATCTCCTCCTTTCCTTAGTGGATCAACTTCTCTTGTCACCACCTATTGTGCTATCCACCCACCTCCATCACTGTCAGCCCACGCCGCTCGCTGACGCATGCCATTGTTAAATATAAGTTCAATTAGCAAGCATTCATTGGGGAGGAATTAAAATGACTCTCCAGAATTAGAACTGGGCAGAAATTGTCTGAGGTGCCAAAAGCAGCAGTGTTACAGGAGAGGCCTTTCTTGCTAAGCAAGGTCCTCTCTGCACTGCCAATGAAATCAAACTGCGCAGGGGGCTGGTGGTGAACCACCTCCAGCTGAGGGACACAGAGCTGCTCTCTGCTGAGCTCCCCTCACACCCAGCACAGGCCAAAGGGAAGCTTTGGTTCTTTTGAAGCAGGAATTGCCAAAACTCATTGCCACAAGAGCTCCTTTCAGCCTGTTCCAAAGCCCACTGTAGCGACAGCTAAACCTAAGGACGGGTTTGTTTACAGGAGGCTGTGACTTTAGAGCCAGCACATTGTGAGAAGCAAGGGGAAGGTTCTTGGAGAGCAGCACAGACACAGGTTGTTGTTTGTTAGAAGGGAGGAAAATCCACCACCTGCCTCTATTAGCACATTTTGTTTCCACAGAATCATGGAATGGCTCTGGTTGGAAAAGACCTTTAGGATCATAGGGTCCAACCATCAACTCTGCAGCCTCATGGCCATTAAACCATGTCCCATGTTTACCTGAGCTGCAGAGGATTCCAACAGAACCACTGCTGCAAGGCAGCATCTCCATCCTTAACTCCTAGCTCATGATCCACATCCTTTCTGGCAAGGGGTACCAGAGCTGGTGTGAGACTCACACACACTTGGTGCCTCATTCAGTCCTGCACCCAGCAATTCTGTTTTCCTCCTGCAAACTCTCCTCACAATTGGCTTTTGAAAAGCTTCCTCCATCCACCTTGGCAATCAGCTTCCTCTGTGCCTCTCCCCAGTTCAGTGATGCCACTTGTGCATCATATATGCCTGAGGAACTCGGCTAGCCCTCAGCTTCTCACTCCTACCTACTGAAAAGAAGTGAAAATGTGTGACAGCTGAAGGAGCTGACAGAGAAACAGAACCAGCACTGTGAGACAAGATGAGCACTGAGAGCTTTAGCAAGCACTGACATTCCAAACTAAGGTCTGAGCATCCCCCCTGCCCCCATCCAGCTCTCTCTGGAGGCTCAAAGTTGTGTAGCCACAGAAGATCAGCTCAGCATGAACTGCACAAAGGGGCACCCAGCTCCTTTGGCTCAGCTCCATACTGGGCTGGGTGCTTGATTTTGTGGTACCCAAAATGGTGAGACGGAGGCTCCCTGGCTGGTGTGCAGACAAGTACCCACAGAGGGGCTGGGGGTTCATAGGTTAATAGAATGGTTTGAGTTGGAAGGGACCTTAAAGCTCATCCAGTTCCAACCCCCTGCTATGGGCAGGGACACCTCCCACCAGCCCAGGTTGCTCAAGGCTTCATCCAACCTGGCCTTGAACACAGCCTCCCTGGGCAACCCACTCCAGTGTCTCCCCACCCTCACTGGAAAGAATTTCTTCCTCATCTCCAGTTTCAATCTCCCTTCCTCAAGCTTCATAGAATCAGTAAGTTTGGACTTGATGATCTTTGAGGTCTCTTCCAATCTGTCACCCAAGACCTCAGGATGACTTCAATCCATTTCCTCTCATCCTATCACTACAAACCCTTGTAAAGGTTGCCCACCTCTGCCCACCTGACAATGTCTGAACTGAGCTTGCAAATCCAAAGACAGCTGACGGCCTTGAGCCTGAGACACTGCTCTGGAACTGAGACCTCAGAGTTCAATTCCTGCCTCCCCTGTGTATTTCTGTGAGCCATCTGCATCTCCATGCTACAACACGGGGAAGGATTTTTCCTCCCCCTTTATGTCACAACATCACACTGTAATTAAGAATGAACACACCAAAACCCCTAAGCATTATCTCAACAGAAATCAGCAGAGGGACACAATTTAGGAAGTGTTTCCCATCCAGGGAAATTGCTGATTCTGGAGAGTTTTGCCTTCAATCTCCATGGTTACCAAGAGCAAGTACAACCTGCACGGGAAGAGGCACAGAGTCAATTAATTTGTTCATCCTGGGGTCACAGCATGAACCAGAGCAGCCCAGGGACTCCAAAAGGTTCTGCCCTTTAATGAAGTCTTGGGCTGGAAATTAACCTAACGAGGCTGCACTAATCTTGGGAGCTCATCTGCATTTGGAGGTATCATCATATCACTGACTTGTTTGCCATGATTAAAATGTTTTGATTTGGAAGTCAGTACAGACAGTGCCTATTCAGAAGCTGACTCACATTTTCTCATTACAGGTAAGTGAATGGAGAGGGAAGAAATTGCTTTTCTAGCAGCAACAACAGAGCTCTGAAATCTAGGTCACGTTCAAGAGCTGTCTTCAGGTACTGAAGTGTCTTCTCCTTGCTGTGGAGCTTTGGGAGCAGCATCCATGGTCACTCACCAGCACATCAGCTGGCAGCTTGGGCCATAGCTGATGCTTTCAAGGTCATTTTGGTTTGATTATTGCAGCCTTATTAATGTCACTTTTTTATCTAGCTCCTCTGCTTGCACCTAGTAACTGTCAGGTTCTGATTTTCAGGCATCAGATTAAACAAGTGGAGTCCCATAGCAATACCTGGTGGGTGAAAGCAAGGCCATCCCTCACCTGGCATTCAGCGGACTGTGGGTTTGGTCCAAGGGAGGGGAGTTCAGGGATCATTTGGGATCTAAACCCCATTTGTAAACAGCCAATTGCTTGAGGTGCCTTTGAAAAACAGGATTAGAACTTTGTAAGGCTGTGAAGGCTCTGGAGAGACCTTCTAGGACCTGAAGGGGGCCTGCATGAAAGCTGGGGAGGGACGTTTGCCAAGGGCTTGTAGTGATAGATGAGAGGGAATGGATTGGAGCTTCAGAAGGGCAGATTGGTGGATAGATTGCATATTTCAGCTTTATTGCCTGAGACATGAGGCTTTTCTATGTGGTTTACAAGTCAAAAGCAGCTTAAGCATCGTGAGAAGCAGCACTGCTGGGTGCTGACCACCAGCAGTTTCCACTGCCACCTTTCCACAGCGAGCACAGCAAGAAAATGAATGAACCCCTGAGCAGCTCAACCTCTGCCTGCAGGATCTTCATAAGCAAATGAGCAGTGCCTGGCAAGATCTCTATCAGTAAGGTGAGAAGGATTTTTGGAAGCTCTGTTAACATGGAGATCACTTCAGTGATCTTCAGCATGACTGCCACAGGTCAGAGCCCAGGCTAAGGACACATTAAAGGAACAAGATAGGCGAAAGCAGTTCAAGAAGTGCTGCTGGAGCTCCGGCTGAGCAGGGCAGCAGGCTGCAGGGCACTTCAATGGGCACTGATGAGTGGGATTACAGCAACTAGAGCAAGGTTGTATCTTTGGGGGGGGGGAGTACAGAAATATCAGAGTAAGGAAATTAGCAGTCAAGATGCTTGCAAGCTGCATTATGGCAGTGCCCATTTCTGCCTTCTCTTTTATGAAGAGCTAAGTCTGTCCCGGGGTTAATCAGATTTTGGCCATTACCAAGTGAATTTCTGTTCTAATTTTGTAATAGGAAAGGGGGGAAAATGCTTTGGAGCATGATTTGCACCATATGGTCAGCTAAGTGCAGCCAGCAACTACTTTTAAAGGCTGCAGTTCAACTACTCTTAAAGGCTGCAGCTCTTTCGTTGAGGCTTTATTATCCCTGGGATGATGAAAAGTGATTTTATGTCTTCAGGAGATGCTTGTGTTCAACAAAGCAGAAAGGCCTCTCAGGACTGAGCTCCTAAAAATAGCTTTCCAGAAGATAGAGGAGGGAATCTTTCAAGGGATGGGCTTGATTATTCTGTTTATTATTTCCTTATTTGCATCTCGAGGATCCTGCAGTGGTAAGCCCTGGGAAATGAGTTGCTTTATGCTGTGCTGAGAATCAGTGCTGAGACTCACTTGGAGAATCCCCAAGCTGGCTTCACACAGCTGTCACAGCCTGCAAAGCTGCAGAGTGATCTGCAGCATCACCACACAGCAACCTGTGCTCAGGGATTCTCACTCAGCTTCCTTCAACCCCTTCCCTCAGGCAGGGTCATGCTGCTGGGGAGGAACAGGACACTTTGGGTGGCTGATTCACGAAGATGTCACTTTGACCTGGCTGTCAGGGATGATCTCTAGCAAGGTAAGAAGTTCACTCTGGAAGGATGTTCTCACAGAACCACAGAATCACCAAGGTTGGAAGAGACCTCAAAGATCATCAAGTCCAACCTGTCACCACAGACCTCATAACTAGACCATGGCACCAAGTGCCACATCCAATCCCCTCTTGAACACCTCCAGGGATGGTGACTCCACCACCTCCCTGGGCAGCACATTCCAATGGAAACAGAGCAAATAATGAGAGGGAAGTCCTCTTCAGAGTTAAACTACACCATGATGGTTGCCCAGCTGTGCATTTTCATCCACTCAGCAATCTCAAAAATATGGTTATCCTGGTTGGGAATGGAGCTAGAGGAGAAACAGGGAGGGCAGAGGAGAATTCACACCATGAATCCGTAGCAAAGGGGAAATCATTTAGAAACTGGGCTTGAAATCCCTGACTCTGAAAAACCTAAGTGACCAAACAAGTTCTGCACCATGAGGGTGGTAGAACACTGGAACAGGCTGCCCAGGGAGATGGCAAGGGCCCCATCCCTGGAGATATTCAAGGTGAGGCAGGACAGGGCTCTGGGCAACCTGATTTGGTTGAGGACGTCCCTGCTGACTGCAGGGGGCTTGGACTGGATGAGCTTTGGAGTTCCCTTCCAACCCAGAGCATTCTGTGATCTCCAGTTCTCTAAGAATTCACTACCAAGGGATCAAGGTGTGACAAAGCTCCAGAAGGAAGGGAAGCCTGCAGCCTGCACTGGGCTGTCTCCCAGGCTTGTGTCTCTGCTGCAGGGTATTTATGAAATGCTACACAGCCCAGAGCCCCTCTGCAAGACAGCTGAAGAGCACATGGGGAACACCTGGGTGAGAACCCAGAGGACTGCAGGCCCAATGCTATCTAATGGTTACTCTGCCTGCACTGCTGGCTTTTTTCCCCCAAGAGAGAGAGAGAAAGCAGTGAGGTTTAAAGCTTTAATCTCACACACAAGCTCACCAGAGCCCAAATCTATCTGTAATGCTCTCCAAATCAGAATCAACTCAGAAGGATGACATTCGCTCTTTAAATCCTGCTCTGCAGACCTATTTTTAACTCTCAGGTTCATCAAATGGATCCCTGCTGGGGCTCCAGAGCTTTCTAACATGTAGCTGACCTGTTCTGCCTGACTCAAGCAGAGGGCTGGACTCAGCCAGGTTTAGAACACAAAGTTTTCCTTGCATGATTTCCTGTCTGGTGTGACAGAAACAGCTCAATGTGACAGAACTCGGCCATCCTTCCTGGTGGATAACCAATTTTCATCTCTCCTGGCCACTGCTAACTCTTTTCCCTTCCACCAACAACTCCAATTCCAACATTCTAGACACTTCTGAACAGATTTTTTTTTTTAATCTTCTTATTTTGCTCTCCTGTCCCCAGAGTGATGGAATAAATAACTACTGCATAAATGGAAGCATTGTTGCATAGAATGAAGCTTGAGGAGGGCAGATTAGGGAGAAATTCTTTCCATTGAGGGTGGGGAGACACTGGAACAGGTTGCCCAGGCAGGTTGTGGTTGTCCCCTCCCTGGAGGTGTTCCAGGCCAGGCTGGATGAGGCCTTGAGCAACCTGGGCTGGTGGGAGGTGTCTCTGCCCATGGCAGGGGGTTGGAGATGGATGAGCTTTAAGGTCCCTTCCAATCCAGGAACAGGTTGCCCAGGGATGTGGTTAAATGTCCCTGGGGACATTCAAGATCAGCCTTGCTGTGTCTCTGGGCAGCCTGCTCTAGCTGGAGATGTCCCTGCTGCCTGCAGGGGGGTTGGACAAGGTGAGCTTTGGGGGTCCCTTCCAACCCAGTACCATTTGTGAATCCCATCAACACACACAACCATTCTGCTGGTCTGCACCAGCACTGCCCCCAAGCCACAGCTGTCTCTCCTGCTGCCACCTGCATGCAGGTTCCCACAGCCTCTGCTGCTGAGCTGGGATAATTGTCAGCAGTGGGAGCAGGTTTGTGTGAAGGACCTGAGGACATACATCCAAGTTCCCTCCCCAGCAAACTGCAGGCTGCATTCCTTCCCTACAGCAATGAAATCTTCCTTCAGACACTTTGATACAAGCTCATGTAAATTCAGCAGAACAACACCTTGGAGACATTCTGGGATGAACACAGAGCATCCCAGGCAGGAAATGCTGCTGGCTTTACAGGACTCTGGTTATCCTCACATTCCCCACTTTTTGGTGTTCATTTTCTGCTTTAAGTTTTCCAGAAAAAAAAATATTAATAAATAAATAATGTCCACTGGAATAACTTTATCTGCTAATTATAGTGTGCTGAACTGGAGTGACACTGAACCTGCACTCTTCTCTGGGGCTATGAATGATTTATCCTGCACTTCACATCCAAGTTGAAATAAAAACATCTCCCTCCTTTGCCAACGAACTGAGGACAGACTGAAAAGCTCAGGAGGATTTGGTTCCTCAAGGGCTTCAAAACTCACATTTAAAAATCCTAAACAATCCTGCTCTGGTTTTGTCAGAGTCTGGAGAGCTCTGCTCCTTCTGAAGCATCCTTCTCACCCTGGAAGAGGGATGTAGGTCGGTGTGGTTTGCAGGGGAGTGGCCAAAGCACCAGATGAAAAGAATCCGGTTGTGGGAGAAGGTTCTCACCATGGGAAGGGTGAATGTAGGTAAGGGTTAGGGTTTGCCCTTAGCAGCAGCAGCAGCCCTTGCCCTGGATTTGTAGGCTTTCACCATCCTGAAAGACATTGGACTCTGGACCCCTCACCAACCCAATCCAAACAGAACCTCTGCTCAGGATCCTTTAGCCACATTTGGAATAACCCTCCTAATGCCTCCCCTATGGTGACTAGCCAAACAATTAGGAAGCAAGATGCTAATTAGCTGGGATGGAAGGCAGAAGCGTTGCTGTGTGTGCAGACAGGCACAGCAAGATGCAACTCACTCACAGTCTACTTCCACGACGGCACGGACGGACTTGGCAAGGTCTCTGGCTTCTGCCGCAAGAGCTGCTGTGAGAGGAGGTCCAACCCTGCCCAGCCGTGCCAGCAGGGCTTTAGCAGGCAGTGTGGTTCTCCTGTCACTGAGGAAAGGAAAAGCAGAAGAGGTTATTCCATGGAATCTCTGAATCCTTGAACTTAGAAAAGCCCTTTAAGATCATTGAGTCCAACCATTCCCTGACTTTGCCAAGCATGGTGCGAAACCACCTCCCACATCTACAGCTGCAGTCTGATTTGTAAGTCTACCAAAGAAATGGTTGCTTTTAACAAACTAAACCTGTGTTTTCCAGCCCAGTTTTGGTCTCACTGTATGGCCCCAACAGTTTCACACTGTTGAGTTTCCTCAGCAGCAGTCCTGCCTGTACAGCCAAGGCCTGAAGGAAGTTCAGGTCAAACAACTTTCAGGTCTCCAATCCTAGTGTCAAGAATTCAGTGGGTGGCAGGAAGGTGACTCACTTAAAAGCCAATATGAAAATTACTTATAGGAAGGGACACTGCAAGGGACCCAATTCTCATCTTCAGCACTGTTGGTGAGTCAGTTTCTCACCTCAGCTTTATGTTTTACTGATGTGGAGTCCCCAGACTTCACAGACCATGCAGCAGCCCAAGCCATGCAGCATCACACCTGTGCAGTGCCAGTGGGAACTGCATTTAAATGATGGTGCTTAGCCCATGAGAACACACAAAGCTACAGAACAGCTGCTGATCTGATCCTACAGGGTTCTGAGAGCTCAGGGTCCAGCTAACTTCACTGGATTTGCCTGAGAGCTTCATTGAATGTGGCAGGACACAGACCAAACGACTTCATTATTCCATGAATCTTCATGCAATGCTATCCGGGATCGAGAGGCACAACCATGCTGATATTCTGAAGGACCAAAGGCTGCTCTGAACCTTGCTGAATGCTCCCCAGGAGCCAGCAGTGCCCTCATGCAGCCCAGCAGGCAGCTGCGTGCTGGGCTGCAGCCAGAGGAGTGTGGGCAGCAGGGCAAGAGAGGGGATTCTGCCCCTTGGCTCTGCTCTGCTGAGACCCCACCTCCAATCCTGACTCCAGGGGGACCTCAGAGCTGCCTTCCAGTACCTGAAGGGATCCTACAGGAAGACTGCAAAGGGACTTTTCCTCAGGGTGTCTGGAGACAGGACAAGGGGGAATGGTTTGAAACTGAGGCAGAGCAGGGTCAGGATGGAGCTGAGAAAGAAGTTCTTCAGCAGGAGAGTGGTGAGACTCTAGAATAGGCTGCCCAGGAAGGCTGGGGGTGTTCAAGGTCAGGTTGGATGAGGCCTTGAGAAGCTGAGTCTAGCTGAGAGGTGTCCCTGGGCATGGTGGGGAGGTTGGAGCAGATGAACTCGGAGGTCCCTTCCAACCTGAGCCCTCTAGGAATCCTCCTGAGTATTTAAACACGAGAAGTACTACAAGTCAAGTGGGTATATATATCTCTGACCAATTTCTTTCTATTCCACTGGACTGATGATGATGCAAAATGCCTTGGCATAATCTAAAAAGTAAAAAAACAACCCAACCCAATAACTTCTAACCTGCTGTTAAGGTTCCCTGCAATTTTAACTAATCCTCAGCACATTATAATTACTTAATAGAAACATCCAGACAACCATAGCTATGTAATTACTAACTGCTTTAATGTAATTCTGGAGGGGTTTAATGGAGCTGTATCCTGAAAGCCTGGTTTATAATTCATGCCATTCCCTCCCTTCCAATGAAATGAAAACCCAGAAGCACAAAAAAAGGGGGAAGATAAAAAAAACCCCAAACCAGGGGGGGGAAAAAAAAAATAGCTACAAGACAGTTTCTGGAGGCTTTGAAACTACAGCAGAACTTGTAAGGAAAGAACATTGCCATTTCCAGTCTAATGTCTATTCATTACCTTAAAAGAGTTGAGGAAGCAGAGGTATCTGCAAGCACTTCATGCACAACCTGTTGGCCAGAGTCAAGAAGTTAGCAGCTCATAAATCACCACAGTCAAAAGCCATAATGCTGGGGTTTAACTGGATTTAAATCCAAGCATTTGGTTGTTCTGTCTGGGGGTGTGTGTGTGTGGGGGGGGATTTGATTGGTAAATAGATTCTAGTCCCTCCCGGCTAGAGATGTGAAAGTGAAAACCACAAAGGTTATAACCCTTGGCAGTTGAGTCACCGTTAATGACATCACTCACTTTTTGTTTCCTAACATCTCAGGTGGCAAATTTCCTCCCAAAATAGTACTTTTTCTGCTCCTTCCCCCCCCCCCCCCCCCCGGGGAATTTAATGGAAATTGACAGGAGTTTGGGAAAAAAAATAGGTGGAAAAAATGCTCTGCTGGGCTTCATTTTTTGTAGTAAGGTCAAAGGGAAAGAGCATTTCTCCGTGGACCTCTGCAGATACACACCACCTCCATTTCCAACAGTGAAATGATCTTTGCAAGCTAGTCCATGGTCAGTTTACAGCTTGCATGGGGCTGGAAGGGAGCCTCAAAGCTCATCTTGTCCAACCCCCAGCACTCAGCAGGGACACCTCCAGCTGGAGCAGGCTGCCTAGGGACACAGCAAGGCTGATCTCGAATGTCCCCAGGGATGGTGTCTCAACCACTTGTTTTTTGCCTCAGAAGCAACATCATCATCAACTTCTCCAGACAAAACATATTGCTAGGAATGAAAGGCAAAGTCACCTCTACAAACTGCAGCAGCTTCTCAGTAGCCACCTCAAAGGTCTTCCTGGCTGAGTCTGACTTCCGCAGCTGGCAGTCCAGCACTGTCACTCTCTTTCTCAGGTCCTGGATGGTGTCCTGGGCAAGATGTTTTAAAGCTTTTATCAGAATCATTTGCTCACATGGCTCACAGAGGTACAGGGCGTGAACTGAAATGGATGTGAGAAGGGCAGCGTGGGGAGGACGGAGCCAGGCTCTGCTCAGGGATGTCCAAGAACAGCACGAGGGGCACTGGGGGCAAGCTGGAGCAGAGGAGGTGCCAGGGGAACAGAAGGGAAAACTTTGTCCCTGTGAAGGTGACAGAGCCCTGGAGCAGGCTGCCCAGAGAGGTTGTGGACTCTCCTTCTCTGGAGACTTTCCAAACCCACTTGGACGTGTTCCTGTGTGACCTGCCCTGGCAGGGGGGTTGGAGTGGATGATCTCTGGAGGTCCCTCCCAGCCCCTACCATTCTGTAATCCTGCAAAAGTTTGCCACCCTCTTTCCTACAGCTCTGGAAAGCACAGCTGCTCCTGAGGCAGGTGTGCTTCATCTGCTAGGAATTCACTCCCAGCCTGCAACAGATTTGGGCAAACAATGTCAAGGTGAAGGTAAACTGGAAGCTAACAACAGTGAGAGGGTGGAAACTGAAGGCAGTCTGAACTGATTCATGAATGAATCAAAACCACAGCCTGGCAGTGACAGCATCTGTCAGCAGGGTGCCATAAATAATAGCCAGGATGTGAACAAACCGAGTCCAGTCCTTTGAATCTCTCCATCCTTTGGCCAACACAGTAATTATGGTGCACTGTGGAGGAAATGACCCCCTAGGGCTTCTCTCCTGTGCTTGTATTGATCGGTGGTGTGCATCCCTTTGTACTCTGCAAACAGCTACAGAGATTGTGCCCCCCACTGGAGCAAGGGCTGGAGGCTCAAGGCAAAGAGACTTGGGGCTGTTCAGCCTCGAGAAGAGAAAAAGACATTAGAACAGCCTTCAGAACCTGAAGGGGGCTCCAGGAGAGCCAGGGGGGCACTTTTATCAAGGGCTTGAGTGATAGGATGAGAGGCAACGGCTTGGAGTTGGAAGAGAAGAGATTTAGACTAGAGATTAGGGAGAAATTCTTTACAGTATGAGTCTGAGACACAAGAACAGGTTGCCTAGGGGGGCTGTGGATGCCTCCTCTCTGGAGGATGTTCAAGACCAGGCTGGATGAGGCCCTGAGCAACCTGAGTTGGTGGAAGGTGTCCCCTGCCTATGGCTGTGGGGGTGGAAGTGGATGAGCTTTAAGCTCACTTCCAACCTAAACCATTCTGTGATTATTTGCCCACCAAACAAAGCTGAAGGCCATTGTGACTAAAACACAAAAGCACACACACCCTCCACAACCCCCCAGAGTCTCTCCAGCCACTGCTCCATGCTTTAACCCTGGAGATGTTGCCCCTTTGGCTCATGACCCACATATGCCTCCAGATCATGTTTTTTCCAGCACCAAGCTCTCTGGATAAAGGAAGATTCACACACACTTCACCTTCCCCCCCCCTCCCCCTTCCCCCACACATCATTCCAGTTACTGAATAATACAAGACAAACAGTGACCTACTTTAGAAAAGCAGATGAAAAGAAAAATGAAAGGCAAGAGAGATGAGAGCAGGGAGGGAGCCATGGAAACTCCGGCAGGCGACCGCTCTGCTTACTTTATTCTGGCCACTGTGCTCGGAGAGCTGAGCCTTCAGCTCCACAATTTCAGCCTCCAGCAGCCCAATCACTTCTTCGTAGTCCAGCTCCATGCCCCGAGCCTGCCTCTGAGCAGCTTCTGCAAGGTGAATCCTGCTCCTCAGGGCTCTTGTCTCCTCCACGGCTGCCTTGGCTTCCTGGAGACGACAGAATTCGAGGGGAGAGTTGCAGCTCCAGTAAGCAAAAGCACAGGTTTAGCTCCAAAGCACTGCAGGTGGCATGAGGGCTGCCTTGCACTAATCACAAACAAATGTAAATTCCCCCTTCTAGTGACAGGACAGGGGCAAGGGATTGAAGCTGGAAGAGAGCAGATTGAGACTGGAGATGAGGAAGAAAGTCTTGGCAGTGAGGGCAGGGAGACACCAGAACAGGTTGCCCAGGGAGGCTGTGGATGCCTCCTCCTTGTTCAAGGCCAGGTTGAGCAACCTGAGCTGGTGGAAGGTGCCCAGGAACTAGATGAGCTCAGGTTCCCCTCCAACCAAACCATTCTGTCACTCCATGGTTCAGCTGCTGATGGTTAAGTGCACGATGTCCAAAGGCAAAACAGAAAGAGAACTCTCCTAACAAACTACCTCACAACTCCTATGATTTCTGTAAATCTCATGGACTGAAAGGCTCCAAGGAAGCGCACCTGGTGCTGTTAAGCTGCCCCACAGTAAAAGCAAGCACTTTAATGAGATGGTTTTTTGCTGCTGTTGTTATTATTGCCTGAATTCACACTCAGCCCAGCGTTCGTACAGCACATGGATGGGTTCCTAATGCAAGCATCCACTCTGTTCTCAGCACAAGTGCTGGGCTTTATTTTCCTGCCTCATTCCTGCTTTTTCTGCTCTAGTACCACAGAAGCAGGTTACATAAAACTTAGATATAAATAATGTATGGAAAGCAGAAAATTGGAAACGTTTTAGCTTTTAATTCAGCTAAAGTCATCCCCAAATGTCATAAAATCTGACTCTGAGGACACTGCTTTGTTCCTTTTGCTCCTATTAACTCAAGTTAACCTTGATTAGCACATTGAGGGAGTCCAAGTAAGGTCTGGACAGCAGATCTAGGGGAAACAACCAACCAACCAACCTGCCTGCTCATCAAAAGTGTAGCCACACAAGATTGCTGCCACCAAACCCAGGAACCCATCAGCATTTCCCCTTAGCTTCTGATTAATCTGGGGAGAAAGTCACCAACTTTGAGTCCTTGAAGCATAAAGCCTTCAATGTAAAAATTCACAGAGCTAGAAACTCTTTGTAAAAAGCCCTCAGCTAAGGATACTTTTGTTCAAATCCCATTCGGAGCCTTCTTATTGTAATGATATCCTGGTTGGGAATGGAGCTAGAGGAGAAAGAGGGAGGGCAGAGGAGGATTCACACCATGAATCCATAGCAAAGAGGCAATCATCTAGAAACTGGGCTTGAAATCCCTGTCTCTGAAAAACCTAAGTGGCCAAACAAGTTCTACACCATGAGGGTGGTAGAACACTGGAACAGGTTGCACAGGGAGACGGTTAGGGTCACATCCCTGGAGATATTCAAGGTGAGGCAGGACAGGGCTCTGGGCAACCTGATCTGGTTGAGGATTTCCCTGCTGACTGCAGTGGGGTTGGAGTGGATGAGCTTTGGAGGTCCCTTCCAACCCAGAGCATTCTGTGATTCTATGATTCCTCTTTCTGTGGAGGAGATGTCATCTGACACTGAGGAGGGGTCCCAGCAGGGACACCTCCAGAGCTCAGTGAAGCTCACCCATGGCAGACTGAGTTGGTTTCCTTGCTAACTTAGGAGCATTTGTTCTGTGCAGTCGAGTCAGGTTTTCCTACAGTTCTTCATGATGATGTTTTTCATTTCTGTAAAATGATCTCTCAGGCTCAGTTTCAGCTGGCTTTTAACCTGCATGCTCACAGTCTTAACAATAAACACTCGTTTCAAGCCATAAGTAAGCTAATCTCAGTGACACACATATAGAGGACATCATCTTCCTCCTATTGACAATGGTTTTGCAATCCCATCCCCGCTTGGAAGAGTGCCAGGGACATTCTGGTCTCCCAGAAAATGAAGCCTTAGAAGAAGTAATCACACATGGAGCAAAGAGCAAGATCATTAGGAGGACAAGGTGCTCTACAGGTTGGAGGTTTCTGTTAGAGGAACTCAACTGCTAGGAGACACATTGAAATAACCTCTCATGTGGCAGCAAGTCTAATTATCAGGTTTATTAGGTGTTTTCTTTCTTTTTCTTTTGGAAAACAAAGCAGTAGAGGCTCCTGATCTAGGTGATGATGGTCAGCTTGACCTGGAAACACAGGCTCCTCCCAGCTGCCTGCTGCTTGGCTTTCTGTTACCGAGCAGGATCCCGTCTGGAGAAGAGGAGGCTGAAGGGAGACCTCCTTGCGCTCTACAGCTCCTTAAGAGGAGGCTGCAGTCAGGTGGGGGTTGGTCTCTTCTCCCTGATAGAAGGAGAGGAAATGGCCTGAAATTGTGCCAGGGGAGGGTTAGGTTGGAGAGGAGGAAAAATTTCCTTGCTGCAAGAGTGGTCAGGGATTGGCACAGGCTACCCAGGGAGGTGGTGGAGTCCCCATTCCTGAGGGTGTTCCAGACACCTGTGGCCATGATGGTGGTGGGTTGGTGGTTGGACTGGGTGATCTCAGAGGGCTTT
This sequence comes from Melanerpes formicivorus, assembly GCF_026170545.1. Classification (NCBI taxonomy): domain Eukaryota; kingdom Metazoa; phylum Chordata; class Aves; order Piciformes; family Picidae; genus Melanerpes; species Melanerpes formicivorus. The sequence continues at coordinate 2,433,354 of NW_027142373.1, read as the reverse complement.
TCCAACCCAAACAATTCTATGGTTTGCACAACTCTAAGCAGTCCAAGGGGCTGTTACTGACTGGAAGACCACCAGAACACCTCCTGCAGGCTCCTTGGAGTAGTTCTTTTGCCTGGATAACAAATCAGACAACACAGGCACTTCTCAGAGGTGAGGGATCTACAGAAGGAGAGGTCAAAATTACTGTTTGTGTAGAGGGCATTTCCTTGCCTCTGTAAGAAACACCTTGCCAGCAGCAAGGAAAGCTAAGCACTGCTGCTGCAGAACACAATTTGGTAGCCTTCAGTAGCAAAGGTATCCTTCAGGAACAAGCTGGAGGTGGGGAAGAGACTCTTGGAGAGAAAAGTATGAAGCTGATGTTAAGCATGACTAATGTAAGGGAGACTTTGACAAAGAGTGGTGCCTTAAAGAGGCACAGAGGAATTAAAGTGACAACAGCAAAGTCCTGGGAAAATTGCTGTGGTGAAAAGGGAAGGCTTCAGACCTCCTTCAGATAAAGGATTAATCTCCTCTAATCCACAACTGCCTTCCCTCCCCCCTTTTGCTTTTTCATGAGCCCAATTGTTGAATATTAATTCTGCTCTCCTGGCAGCCTAAGTGTGACCAGATTTCAACAGCCAAGGACCTAAAGGAGTAATTAAGGAACAATGGGTTCCTGCCTGACAACTAAATGATTGCCCACACTGCCACTGAACCAACCAGAGCTGCTGGCTGGAGCAGGAGGCATAAAGGGAAAACACCACCACTAGGTTTCCTCATTCCACAGCTTGCACTGGGGAAGGGTCTCTCTCCATGCTGCAGGTGAGGGGCCTCCAGCAGAGAAGAACAGTTGGGCAACAGCCTGCTTCAACATTTCCTCCTATCTCATTCAACTACTTGTATGAAAGAAGGTGCAAAGAAATGGAATCTGCAGCTGGAGGTGCTCCAGAAACCTGTGGCCATGGCACTTGGGGCCATGATGGTGTTGGGTTGATGGTTGGAGTGGATGGTCTCAGAGGGCTTTTCCAACCAAAATGATTCTATGGTTCTATGATCTGTTGAAACATCTGATGGGAGCCTCTGTCCTCATCTGGTACAAAGCCACTACAACCAACAGGACACTACAGACTGGAGAAGAGAAAGAGATCCTCACATGAGTCCAAGGCAGAAGTTGCTTTTGAAGCCAGTTGCTGTTCCCTGGGTGAATTCCAGCATCAGGAGAATGTTTTATCTGAGCTGCTTTCCAGTACCTGAAGGGATCCTACAGGAAGGCTGCAAAGAGACTTTTCCTGAGGGTGTCCAGAGACAGGACAAGGGGAAATGGATTGCAGCTGAAGCAGAGCAGGGTTAGACTGGAGCTGAGGAAGAAGTTCTTCAGTAGGAGGGTGGTGAAACTCTGGCACAGGCTGCCCAGGGCGGCTGTAACTGCCTCCTCCCTGGCGGTGTTCAAGGCCAGGCTGGATGAGGTCTTGAGCAGCTGAGAGGTGTCCCTGGTCTTGGTGGAGAGGTTGGAGCAGATGATCTCTGAGATCCTTTCCAACTGAGCCATTCTGTGACTCAATGATAACATCAAACACTTGAAAATGCACCAAGTAGGAACAGAACTCAAATTTCCATTAAAAGCTGGCTTGTGCCTCCTAAAATAGGTCAGCCAGTGCTGTAATTACACAGAATTTAGTATTTCTCTTTCATTTCACTATGTGGAGCCTTTTCAACTGCAGTTACTTCCTCGGAAATGAGAATATTTATGCCCTGGAGGTTCGTCCTGCAAAGCTGACCTTCAGCAGCACAGGACAGGGCTGGAGGGGGAAAAATAAAAGCACGAGGACCTCGTGTGGTAGGAAAGGGACATTTCCGCCCCCAGAGCAGCACCACCTCCTGCTCCAAGCCCACCTTCCCGGTAAAAGCAGCCGTGAGCATTCAAGCCTCCACTGCTGAGGACCTGACGCCCACCCTGTTTGCATCCTGGGCTTTGTGCTTTCAGCTTCAGTCTGTCCCGACAGAGTCGACATCTGCTCAGCCTGAGCAGCCAGCAGGGAATGGAACGTGAGGTGCACTACTGGAACACACTTCAGTTCCATCTTATCCCAAACCAAGACAAATCCAGTTGATTTCCCTACTGCCCCACAGGGCAACACCACAATAGTCATGGGGAAAGCTTTCAAGCAGTTCACAGATTCATAGGATTCATGGGAGGAACCCTAAAGCTCCTTCGGTTCCAATCCCCCTGCCATGGGCAGGGACACCTCCCACCAGCCCAGGCTGCTCAAGGTCTCATTCTCCCTGGGCAGCCTGTTCCAGTGTCTCCCCACCCTCACTGTCAAGAATTTCTTCCAGTCTCCATCTGCCCTTTTCCAGCTTCAATCCCTTCCCTTTCACCCTATCACAGCAAGCTCTTCCAATAAAGTATCTTCCCTGCTTTCATGTAGGTCCCTTTGAGGTTCTCTTATGTTCAAGGCATGGAAGGTGATAATGAAGGTGCTGCACCACTGCAGGTATCTGAGCAAGCCCATAAAACCTCATCTTAACATGGAAAGAATTCTGAAGTGTAGCTTGCACTGTGCCATCTGATGGAGCAGCCAGCCAAGAGAAACTCACAAGGAACATGTGCCGGGGAGGAGGAAGGTGGCCAGCTCCTGAGAAGAAAAGAGCTGAGGGGATGGTGTTGAGCAGAAACAGGCAAGCCTGAGGGGTTGAGGTGGGGCTGTAAAAAGCATGAGACTGAAAGGAAATTTCCCATCAATAAGTAAGGGACACAAGAAGGCCAAATGCCCTAAGGAACCCTGATTTCTTCTGTCACAATTATAGGTAGGGAAGGAGACAGAAACAGAGGACATCCCTCACAGAACACTCAGTAGCTTTATTTTGCTGGTAACTAGCAAGCAGGGTTGTCAAGTGCATCTCATTCTAGGAGTCTATTCCTTCATACTTCACACTCAAGCAGCTAACCCTGGGGACCTGCAGATGAGGACCACCCTGCTGCCTAAGAATAGCAGAATCACTTCAAGAACATTCAGGGCCAGAAAGATGCTACTGGATTAGTATCCAGCTTACCTACTGCAGGTTCTCTTGTGGTTCTCAGCTCAATTCAACAGCAGAGAAGTACTGCTCCTCCAAAACGTTTACAGACCAGTGTTCTCCAATTCTAATCAAAAGCTTTTCAGCAGCAAAAGAACCCAAAAGAATCCCAACACAACCACCTTGTGCTGAAATCAGTGTGGCAATGTTGTCTACAGGAGCACCAAGAGAGACAGAAGTGCTCCTTCTCCCACCAAATAACAGTCAAAAAGGAGGAAAATCCTATTTTTAAGCCCCTTCAACATACTTGCTTGACCATTTGCAGCTCCTCTGTTAACTGTTGCTGTAAATTCACAGATTCAGACAATTTTTCCTGTTGGAAAAAATAAAAACCCAAGCAAACAAAAAGAAATGATTAACAAATGGGTCTGGAAAGAGGTTTTACACACACATACCCCCACCCCCCTAACCCCCAAACACAATAAGGGCTGTTTGCTCTGCCTTTTGATTTATTCACCCCAAACTGCACACAAAAGTCAATTAAAACCACTCAACCACCCAACCAATCAATCACTTTCCACACTCAGAAAAAGAAATTAAGTCTCTTGGATAATTTAAAGCTAATAATAATAATAAATATTACCTTTAATTTGCTGATCTCTTTTAAGGTTTCACTTCTTTCTTTCTTAAGCTTTTCCATTTCTTCCTCCAAAGACTCACAGGTGGCAGACTGTGGGGACTGAGATGTGGGAGGTTAGAACCCTCGGCTCACTGTCCCTCCCCATCATCTTTAACATCTTATTCTGAATGGTCTTGGCAATTAAAAAAAAAGAGAGGATAGCCTTCATTGGGAAACAACTGAAAGCTCTGAAAACAGCAGAAATATTTAAGGCAATTCTGACCATGGAAGCAATACAGAATCATAAAATGGTCAGGGTTGGAAGAGACCTCAAGGATCATTCAGCTCCAAACCCCCCTGCTGTGGGCAGGGACACCTCACACTAGATCAGGTTGCTCAGAGCCACATCCAGCCTGGCCTTAAAAACAGTTAAGGCAATTCCGACCACAGCAGAAACACTGAAGGCAATTCTGACCAACTTCTCTTTAATGGAATGATTATTTTTCATGGCATTATTGACTGGAAAAGACCTCCAAGATCATCAAAAGGATTAATAGTTTCATTCCTATTTTAATTAGCACTTAATAGATGTATTTATCTTTCAGTATACCAAGAACACAACACTAACAGCCCCTGTTTTCTTCAGTACACGAATCCATTCTTTTATTTTGCTATCCTTCACTATTTCTTAAAGCCAGCTGCAGAACAAAGTCATTTTGAGCCCAGCTGCTCACTCCTCACGCAGGCAGCAGCAAGCTGTTTGCCATGAAGAAAGCTCAGTGCTCACTGCTGGCCACAGCTACAGACAGAGCCCAGCACCACTGCAGGAACTGCTCTCTGCAAAGCAGGTTGCTTTAAAAAGCTTCCCAGAAAATAGGTTGCCACAATAAGAAGCTGCTCTGAGCATCTGCCCGAAACCTGGAGCAATCTTACATACACCAAACCCTGCAATAACCTCCTCCCAGAGGCTGCAGGCTGTCCACACTCACACATTTCACCTGGGAGTCCAGCAGGCTGCCAGTTTCATTGGCCCCAAATGACTTTTGGCGGTCTTCTGCTGCATTCAGTTGCATAGAGAACAGATTCCTTGAAACTTCAACGAAATCTAGAGAATCACAGAAGGGCAGAGGTTGGAAGGGACCAAGAGTCTTATTATTACTGAGTATCATAGAGCTATAGAGTGGGAAGGGTTGGACAGGACCTCTGGGGATCATCAAGGTCAACTCCCCTGCCAGAGCAGCCATCACCCAGGGCAAGTCACACAGGAACACATCCAGATGGGTCTGGAAAGTCGCCAGAGGAGATTCCACAGCCTCCCTGGGGAGCCTGCTCCAGAACCTTCATAACAAAGAGCTTCTTCCTAAAATCCAGCCTATCCCTGGTCTCCCTCAGCTTCAAACCATTCCCAGAAGGAAACCTGCACATCCTTATCCACCTGCCCTCCACAAAGCCCTGGCCTTACTTGGGGGGACACAGCCTGCAGAAAAGAGAAAATCCCAACCTCCTCACAGCCCCTTTTTGTATTAAACCCTTGACAGAGACCTGGAAAAACTGATTCTGTGGGAAGGTTTAAATACAAACCTCAGAGCATTCTGAATCCCCATGGCTCGAGTTCTGCATGTGTTAAAAAAAAAATTTATCTGCTACACTAAGACACAAAAAAGGTGGAAATATAAAGGTCAGTTTGTTTCCACATCCAATCTACTGGAAGATTCAGCATCTCTCTTGCTAAAGTCCCTGAAAATCCACTGGGATTTGATGGGGGAGTACAAGAAACTCTTCCTCATATGCTTGTGCTCGAGACTGGTTTTCATAAGCTTTAGGAGAAGTGAAGTTTCCCTCAGTCTGAGCAGCAGAACTGTCCTGTGTCTCACAGTTTCTGAGAAATACTCCTAAATGGTTAGGTGTCACCTACGAGGCTTGTCAAAGCCAAGAGGAACAACTCATTGCCAGCAGGATTAGGTTTAGCAGGGAGAATCACCATGATGAGCTCCATGCAAATCTCGTTCCACATGGAATCACAGAACTGTCAGGATTGGAAGGGACCCCAAGGATCATTGAGTTCCAACCCCCCTGCCACTACATCAGGTTGCCCAGAGCCACATCCAGCCTGGTCCAGGGATGAGGCTTCCACCACCTCCCTGGGCAACCTCTGCCAGTGTCTCACCACCCTCATGGTGAAGAACTTCTGTCTAACATCCAATCTCAATCTCTCCTCTACCTTGGACCCATACCCCCCTAGTCCTATCACTATGTGACACCCTAAAAGCTCCCTCACCAGCTATTGGAAGGCCACAACAAGGTGACCTCGGTGGGTGATTTTGGAAGCCTGAAGAAGATCTTATTGAAATCTCTTATTGTAACAAAGAGGAGAAGTAATTCTGTTTGGGATGTTCGTGCTTGGCCCAAACCAAACGAGTCAAAGAGCTGCTTCAAGCAGCCTCTCTAACTCTCCCAAGTCATTTTGGGAGCAAAACAGGATCCTACTGTCAAGGCAAAGAAAAAAAAAGTAGGAATTTTGTGAGCACAAAAAGGCTCTTAATGAGGTTAAGTTTGTGATTTCTTTTCCAAGTTCTTCATTTCAAAACTCCAAGCCTCTTTTTATACAGTGGAATAAAGGTTCTTGCCTCAAAGCATCCTTTTATTTGCAGCAGCAACCCAGGACTGACAGCAAACATATTAATGGTTATTATCCATCATTTCCATATTCCTACAACTCATTCTTTTCCCTGGTAATTAACAAATTATTACCTCCAAAAGACACTGCTCCTTTAGACTCGTTCTGAAGTCGCTGCCTTAGGGCTTGCTGCTGTTCATTTGTGGGCTGAATCCCAAGATAATTCAATGCCTGGAAGGAGAAAACTGATTTTGGAGGGGGGAAAAAAAAAAAATAAAGAGAAAGGACTAGGGATAATGAGTGCAGGGACAGAGGGGAGTAATTAAAGAGCTCTACTTCAAAGAGCCTTTGTATCACAGTACCCTCTCACTGACAACGCTTTTATTCCAGAGACACTCAGTGACTTCTCCTTCTAATTGAGAGCTGTTCAGATATTATTTAACCTTGAATACAGATGAGTGTAATAAGCAAAACCCTTTGTCCTTAATAACTGCCTGAAAACTCCTGAGGGATGCTCAGATCCCCAGAAGAGTCAATCAGTAATTAGATGAACAAAACCCAGCAATTTGCCCAATCTATACAATGCACTATTGGGTCTGCAACCTGAAAGAGCTACCCAAAGAGAAAATTGGGGGCTATCATTTACACCTTAAAGTTTCTCAGCCTAGCAATATTCTCCAGATGTTTTACATGCACCCAGGAGGAGGAGGAGGAGGAGAAAGGAAAACTCTGATGATTAGAAGAAGCATTTACCCTCTCCAGCTTTTCTGCCTTGAGATGAAGAGTGGAGTTCCTCCCTTGCAGCTCATAATCATCATTCTGGCTGGGGGCAATAACTAAGAAGCAGAGTGGGGGAAAAAAAACAAAGATCCCATTTAAGTCACATTTTAACTACTGCTTTGAAAAACTCTGCTCTGAAGCTCTGCTCCTCAAATGGATGCCAGCTAAATCCCCACTTGTCACAGATGCATCTTCATGCTGAGATTGACTTCTTTTCTTTTTTTCTCCCCCTTTTAAAGGACATAATTGTACCAAACAAAGATTATGGCTATCAATCACTTTAACTCTTGGGTTTTTGGTTGTTTTCTCTCTTTTTTCCTTTTTTTTTTCCCCCCTCCACATCAAAAAGTGACAAGCAGCAAATTAGCAGAAGAGAACCCAGGAATAACTTTGAGCAATCCATCAAGCATATGGCTTAGCCGGGTGGTATTTTCTCCTCTCTGAGAGGCACAGTTACTCTGGAAACAGAAGGGGAAACTCTTGTGCATTCAGAGAAAGGCCTTCAACACACACCCTCATCAAACAGCTCCCCAAAGCCTGGCTGGTGATCTAGGAAACACCAGGGGGAGAGGGGGGGATGACCTGCTGCCAGCTAAGGGCTGTGTGGAGCTGGCTTAGCCTGGAGTCCAGCAGGCTCCTCAGTACCCTGGGGAGGAACTGTTTTCCAACAACTATGAGAAAGAAATTCCTTACAGTGGGGGCAAGGAGAGACTGGCACAGATTGCCCAGGGAGGCTGTTTCAGTGGTTTAGTGTCTGTGGGGTGAGTGGGGCACAAACTTCTTTTACAGCATTGTTCTTCCTTTAAAATCCTCAGCTCCTGGAGCCTTGTGATTGTTTGAGACTCAAATGTTCCTTGTAAAAAGCAGAGGGACTTTTTGCAAGGGCTTGTGGTGACAGGATGGGAGGGAATGGATTGAAGCTGGAAGAGGGCAGATGGAGACTGGAGATTACAAAGAAATTCTTGACAGTGAGGGTGGGGAGACACTGGCACAAGTTGCCCAGAGAGGCTGTGGACGTCCCCTTTGTGGAGGTGTCAAGGCCAGGCTGGATGAGGCCTTGAGCAACCTGGGCTGGTGGGAGGTGTCCCTGCCTAGGGCAGGATGCTCTTCAAGATCCCTTCCAACCCAAATCGTTCTAGGATTCTATGAAACTCAGGAAATTCAATCCCAGCTTTGTCATGTTTCAGACACTTGTGGCTACAAGACAAGAAGCAGCATCCTCTGAAAGCCTTTGATCACAGGCTGGAGACAAAAGGAGCAGTTAACTACCAATTCCTCTGCATTTGTGATGTATGCAAACAGAAGAGGCTCCTCAGTGACTCCTCTTTTGCAGAAGAAAACGGATGAGTTGTCTACATTCATCATTTATAAATCTTTAGCTTCATTCAGTCTTTCATTAATGGGCTGGAGAGGTACTGGAACTAAACCCAGCACTTGGAAAGTGGAGGCTCTTGCAGTTTGAGACTGTCCCTGAAGGAACAGAAGGGATCACACCGAATTCTTTCACAGCATATCCGTTTCCAAGCTCCAAGTCATTTACATTCTCTGTATATGCCAAAAGCATAAACCAAAACATCTTGAAAATCTCTGACACTAACACCTCTCACATGCTATATTAGATTCTGCAGGCAGCTCAGCTGAATTGGCACACTGCCCCTTCAGCTTGGAAGGAAGCAGCCTTGTGGATGAGTTTGTGCAAGAAGTTCTCCAAATTATGCTGATTTTTTCCTACAGCATTGGGGAGGGGGGCGGGGGGGAAAGAAAAATTAACAATCTGAGATCTACTTTAACTTTCCAAGGTTATCTTTGAAAGGTTATCCTTGAAAACAGGCAACACATGAGAAGTGGCAGCTTTGGCTCAGGACCTGTGATTAAAGAAGGCTAAAATGAAAACATGACAAAACCCAGCACCAACTGGAGCTGCAAGTGCTCCTGCTTTCCACTCCAGCAGCTCTGCTATCAGGTCTGTTAATCAGCTGGGGCCTTCTTCATCTCTTCAGGCAGAAATGAAACTCCTGTTTGCGGCACTCTATTAACCAAGAGTCTTATTTCTGAGTATCCTAGAACTATAGAATGGGAGGGGTTGGACAGAACCTCTGGGGATCATCAAGTTCAGCTCCCCTGCCAGAGCAGCATCACCCAGGGCAGGTCACACAGGAACACATCCAGATGGATCTGGAAAGTCTCCAGAGAAGGAAGCTCCACAACCTCTCTGGGCAGCCTGCTCCAGAGCTCCAGCACCTTCCAAGTTTTTCCTCATGTTAAGGTGGAACTTCTTGTGTCCACTACCCTCTGTCCTATCACAGTGAAAAGAGCCTGGCCCCTTCTTCTTGACAGCCACCCTTCAGATACTTATAGATGTTAATGAGGTCCTCTCTTTCCCAGACTAAACAGCCCCAGGGCTCTCAGTCCTATAATACAGAAGATGTATTAGAAACATAATATGAAGAAATCCTTCCCAATGAGAGTGTGGAGACACTGGAACAGGTTGCCCAGGGAGGCTGTGGATGCTTCCTTCCTGGAGGTGTTTAAGGCCAGGTTGGATGAGACCTTGAGCAACCTGGGCTGCTGGGAGGCATCCTTGCCCATGGCAGCGGGGCTGGACCTGGATGACCTTTAAGGTCCCTTCCAACCCAAACCATTCTCTGCATGAATATCTGCAGCTCCACAAGCTCTGTTTGTCCCTAGTGCTGTTTGCAAGACACCCATTTAGAGCTATGATCAAGGAGACTGCTGGCACTGACCCTCAGCTATAAATGCACACTAAGCATTCTGCTTGTTAAAGAGCTGTGCAAGAGCGCTGCATGGTTTCATCCAGTCCAGAAAGCACAGTTCCCATGGCAACCTAATCTTGATCTATATGTGAGTCTTCATTATCTGGCTGCTCCTGAGCCTCTTATCATTGCTGCTGCACAGCAAGTATTGCGATCACTCTTTTCATTTGCTTTCAGCTGTTGGTTCAAGGCATTGTAAGTTATATTTGACAGAAAGTACTAAACAACTCATTGATCTCAGCCCTTTATTGAGTAGTGCAATACTACTCTTTTTTTTGAGAGTCTTGAGCTCCCTGTGCACTAATTTCTGTGTGACAGCTACTGAATAAAGGGTGGAAAGGGAATTAAATCAACATTTACCAGTGGCAGACACATCAGCGGGGCTGCTGTCTTGAGAAGGAAGTGGAGATTGCTCTCCCATCTTGACTCCAGTTTCCATCTGTGAAAGACAACCAAAAGTGAGGGAATTCCATTTCCAAAGCACAGCACAAACTAACTAGAAATTAATTTAAAAGAGAGGGAGAGGGAGGAAGACCAAGGGGAGAAATAGAGCTGGGCAGATCAAAAGAACCCTAGGAGGAGTTACAAGGCATGGGGGGAGGTGGTGGTGAGAAGGAAATCCATCTGGAAAACCTAGATCAGGGCCTTAGGCTTTGAATATATGCACAGATTGAGACAGCAGAGTCTCTCTAGGCAACCTGTTTCCATGTTCCTATCTCTAACAGGAAAGCAAAATGAGCAAGGATTTTAAGGACAAACCCAAGGACAATTGAGAACAATCTGCTTTGACTTGGTGTTTGCCATGGAGCATTTTAATCTTCCTTGTTCAACACCCAGAGTTTGTTTGGTTTTAAAAAGGTGACAAAACTGGAAATGTCTTTTTAAAAATGAAATCTTAGAGGAGGTTCAGAATCTTCCTTCTCACAGGCAACATTACCTCTTAACACCAACAGGGAGCTGTATGAATTGCATCAGTTGCTGCTTAGCTGAAAGAATTCTTCCAGAACTCTAATTTTCAAGCAAAAATCTCATCATAGAATCACAGAATGGCTCAGGTTGGAAGGGACCTCAGAGACCACCTGCTCCAACCTCCCCAACATGGGCAGGGACACCTCTCAACTAGACTCAGTTGCTCAAGGCCTCATCCAGCCTGGTCCTGAACACCGCTAGGGAATGGGTGCTGTTCCAGAGTCTCACCACCCTCCTACTGAAGAACTTCCTCAGTTCCAGTCTAACCCTGCTCCCCCTCAGCTTCAAACCATTCTCCCTTAGCCTGTCTCTGGACACCCTAATGAAAAGTCCCTCTGCAGCCTTCCTGCAGGATCCCTTCAGGTACTGGAGGCTACTCTAAGGTCTCCCTGGAGCCTTCTCTTCTCCAGGCTGAACACCCCCAGCTCCCTCAGCCTGTCCTCACAGCAAAGCTGCTCCAGCCCCTAAGTGCAATACAATCTCATACAGAGTCATCAGAGAGGACTTTATCTCTGAGATCTAGAGCTAGAGATGTCTAGTTCTGAAATGCTACTCCCTAGGGAACCAGCAAGGAGAGCTTGGTACCTGAGACCCCAGCTCCAGCTGATTTGATTTGCTTTCTTACCACAAGTCAGTTATTACTCTTCTTTTCCCCATCAGTGTGGTTTACTCTACTGCTAGACAAACTAAGGGGTGTAAAATACTCACAGCATTTGGAGTGAAGGTTGAAACAAGCTTGCCATGAGGAGATGGAAGAGAACCAAGTGCTGTAGCCTGCTGCTCTCCCAATGCTACAGGAGATGTTAAGAGGCTAGAAGGACTCTGCAGGTTCTCTGGATAACTGGGAATGACTTTTTGCCTGATGAAAGCTATCTCCCAGAAACTTTCCAACCTATAATTAGGAAAGGAAGGATTTTGAGCACACTGCACACTGTGCTGTTCATGACATCCTACATCCCCCTTGCAAAAATGCCACTTTTCCAAACATTGTCTGTGACCTTGCTGAATGATTTGTGAATAAGAATTGTGAAGGCTCTGAGGTCTCCCTGGAGCCTTCTCTTCTCCAGGCTGAACAGCCCCAACTCTCCCAGCCTGTCCTCACAGCAGAGGTGCTCCAACCCTCTGCTCATCTCTGTAGCCAATTAATGTCCCCCAAGCGCAGGACAAGGACATTTCACACTAATCTGATCATAACTATCCCACAATAAAGCATCTGGGAGGGTTTGCTGTTTGCCAGTAGCAGATACCTCATCTTTGTCCTGTTGATGATACTTTTTGCCTCTTCATAGGAGACTCCAATCAGTGACTCTTTGTTTATGGATACAAGTTGATCTCCAGGCTTCAGTCTTCCATCCTAACACAACAAATGAAAAAAAGCCAAGGCCATACAGATCAGATGAATTGCCAGCACCACAGAAAAAGCTGCATCATCACAGCACTTCCATGTGTTCCTCTGGATCTCTTTGGAGAGGGAATATCAAGAACACCTCTACATTTTGCCTGACAGCCTTCCAGAAATAAAGAGCAGATCATTTCATCACCATGACAGCAGGCAGCCTAAAAGTCCTGTCAGACAAAACAGGTCTCTGATGTTGTGTAAAGAAGAAATAGGACCCAGATACAGAATTCTGTTAAAAACCCCAAAGCACAGAGATTAAATAGAGTCACAGAATGGCTCAGATTCGAAGGGACCTCAGGGATCATCTGCTACAAGCTCCCCACCATGGGCAGGGACACCTCTCAATGACACTCAGCTGATCAAGACCTCATCCAACCTGACCTTGGACACCCCCAGGGAGGAGGCAGCCGCAGCCTCTCTGGGCAGCCTGTTCCAGAGTCTCATCACCCTCCTACTGAAGAACTTCTTCCTCACCTCCAGTCTAACCCTGCTCTGCCTCAGCTTTGAACCTTTCCCCCTTGTCCTGTCTCTAGACACCCACAGGAAAAGTCTCTCTGCAGCCTTCCTGTAGGCTCCTTGGACTACAGAAAAAGGTTTTTGGACTACAGTTTTTTGGATTAAAGTTTTCCAAGTTTATTTCCTGCTCAAAGAATGAAGTTGCAGATCTTTTCCCTCCCTTGCAGGCAGCCTGTTAAAAGATAACGATTCCAATGCTGCCCTCAGCTGGCTGAGGTTTCAAATATGCTTGGAACTGAGGTTTCTCCAGCAGGATCAATAACCAAGATTGGGGAATCCTCTTTGACTACTGCCAGTATCAGAACCTATTTCAAATTGATGTCTCAGTCTGTTGATTACATGTGATAGGCTTTATAACATTTGTAGTCAGGTGGGAGTCGGTCTCTTCTCCTGGGTGGCCAGCACCAGAACAAGAGAACACAGTCTCAAGCTGCACCAGGGGAGGTTTAGGCTGGATATTAGGAAGATATTCTTCACAGAAAGAGAGATTGGCCATTGGAATGGGCTACCCAGGGAGGTGGTGGAGTCCCCATCACTGGAGGTGTTTAGGAGGAGACTGGATGGGGTGCTTGGTGCCATGGTTTAGTTGATTAGATGTTGTTGGATGGTAGGTTGGACTTGATGATCTCAAAGATCTCTTCCAACCTGGTTAATTCTATTCTATATCAAATTCTACTATATTAAATGATGTTATCTTAAACTATATTATTTTTATACTGAGAAAAATGTTTTAGAGGCCACAACAAAATAGGAGGGGGGAACCCCAAGACTTATTACAGTTTAATCAACCAAAGCAGCCCTGGGAAACCCTGCAGGTTTGCCTCCCATCTTGCCATTTTAGGACTAACCTTCACCTACCAAGAATCAGTCACAAGTGGTTGCAGACTGCTTTGGGGCAAACCTCATTGCCTGTGAAATTGATTTGTAGCTTCTTGCTTAGCAAGAGGCACAGCCTGGGTGTCTACACATCAAACTAACCCTTGGATCCCAGAGCTAAGCAGCTCTGTGCACTGGGAGCAGACAGCTCTGCTCTTTATTTACTTCTTACAAGTGACAAAGCCTCCTGAGTTACACACTGCAGTTGTCAGACATGAAAACAGCAGCCAGCACTGATCCAGGCATTTAGCAGTCTGCACTCTCCAAATGCATTTCTCCTGCTTTGCCTACAAATGATCTCTAAGGGGAAAATGAATGTTTTTAATGCCCAAGGAAAAAAAATAATCCTCCAAGAGATGCAGTCTGTAGCTGATTCCCCTTGCATCAAGCAGCCTCCTAGAGAAGCTGATTCCTTACTTTCTCTATGGAAATGGGGGAATAAGATCCTCATTTACCTCACATGAACTCATGGATGACTTTCCTTACCAGGTAGCCATGCCATGGTGCAATGAGATCATGCTGTGTGAAGAGACAGCAAGGAGAGACAAGTTCCATATTCAAAATGCAGCTACACCCCAAATGCTGAAGCAGGGACTAAAAGGAGGCAAAAATAGCAAAGGGGGAGGAAAGGAATAAAGGTCTTTACCTTGTGACAATCCCCACCAGGGATGACTTCTTGGATATACACCAAGGGCCCTTCATTTCTGTTAATCCCTCCTACAATGCTCAAACCCAGGTTTGTTCCCTTGCAGACAGAGATGATCTGAAAGGCACTGTCCCTGCAAAGGGAAAGCAAAGCAAGGCAGAATCACTTCACAGCTGGACAGTCAGTAAGGACTCAAGTCACAGAATACCTTTATCTGATTGATTTCACCACTCTGTATGACCACAGCAAACAAACCCAGTGGGCATTTGGTCTCAGTGTTCGACAACTCCCTGCTTAGTTCCTACAAAATCAGACATTTAGGTGCTCCTTATAGCCACCTCAGAGAGAATGGATAAATTGGTTTATTATTTTGCAGGGCTCAAAGCTCCTCTCTGGCCCATGCATCCAGTGCTTCTCTGAGTCCCTAGTGCCCATAAACCAGAAGCATTAATTCATTAGGGAGACACCAAGATCAAAAAAATCTACCTGATTCATCTACTTCTACCACCTAAGCAATCAATAAAGGAGAAGAGTGACTTACTGAGGCTGAAAGTTTCCAATATCAAAGGCATGAAAAGCCACAGGATTCAAACACTGGATTAAAATGATGACTATTTAGTGCCCAACCCCAAATTTACCTGCCCAGCATTTTCTAGAGCTCATGGGAGAGAGTTACAGTCAGCTTTGGAATTTACCTTGCAAGCTTTGGGGACGGTGCTGGGATGGAATTATTTCTGCTGCTGCTGGTGGTGACATTGTCCTTTGGATGCAGCTGAGGACTCTGTGACCTCGAGGATGAGCCAGAAGAAGGGCTGTCTAGAGACTTTGCTGAAAGAAACAACAAAACCAAGCAATAAAACACACATTTGGGAGAAAGCACCAACTTCCAGCTTGTGCAAGTACATTCAGGAAGACTGTTTGCATGTTAGACAGCAAACAAGCCATAAGCAACCAGGCAAGCAGAAGACAACTGAAGTCTGAAGAGCCAAGAGCTGGGAGCCACCCAGGGGTCCAGGAATTTGAAACAAAGCCAGGGATGACAATTTTTATTTCAAAGCAGGTTAAAAAAAACCCATAAAGACCCTCACTGATTTGCCAGCAGCATAACCACCACACTACACAATGCATCCAAATGCAGGCAATAATTGGCAGCTGCACAGGTTGCATCTGGTTGGAAGGGACCCCCAAACCTCATCTTGTCCAAACCTTCTGCAGTCAGCAGGTTTGGAACTGGAGCAGGGCAGATGTAGCTTGGACATCAGGAGAAAGGTCTGCACAGTGAGGGTGGGGAGAGACTGGAGCAGGCTGCCCAGGGATGTGGTGGAGATAGACTTGATGTGGCCCTGGGCAGCCTGCTCTGGCTGGAGGTGTCCCTGCTGAGTGCAGGGGGGTTGGACAAGATGAGCTTTGAGGCTCCCTCCCAGCCTGATGCAATCAATCTGTGAATCTGAGAGCAGGGACACCTGCAGCCAGCTGAGGCTGCCCAGGGATTCCACAAGGACCAGGATCTGCAGTATTCCAGCTCAAACTTTTATTAGCACTTTGAAGTGTTGCGGTACAATTCTATCAGCAGGGAGCAAAGACTTTGCCCATTATCCATGAATTAAAATTGCTAGAAATGATTTAAGAGTTGGGGAAACTGACACAAACCCCCCTCAAATGACAGAGTTAACCACAACTGAAATGGTAAAGCCTAAGTAAACCTGGGGTTTGCCTGACTCCCAGTCCCTTAATCCAATATATTCCCCCCCAAAAGAAAGGATTTTTAAGTGAATCTCCTGCTCCTCCAGACTGCTGTCCCATGGGATAATATCAGCCTAGGAAGCAACCTCTCACCAGCTGGTGTTGGAGAACTCCTTGCAGAGTTGGTGTCACTGTGAGAGCCATACTTATCCATCAGGTCATGGAATTCTTTCCTGTGGCAATAAAAAGATTCCCTTTTGTCAGGATTTGGTGTCAGTTTAAGTGCACCCTTTGAAACCTGCTGCTGTTCCCACTGAAGAGTTGCCCTCTCTCAGAGAACGAAGCTCAGCTGAAAGAGGAAAGCCCTGTCAAATGCTGGGGAGAGGCAAGAAAAAGATCAAAAGTCCCTTCCCAGCTCTCCTGTAGCCTCTTTCAAATACTGGAAGGCTGCTTTAAGGTCTCCCCGGTGCCTTTCCTTCTCCAGGCTGAACACCCCTAACTCTCCATTAGTTCTCCAACACTGAGCAAGAACCCAGAAGAGACTGAGAAACAAAGATGTGGCACCTCAAAGACAAAACAATAATGAGGGGAGAAGAAATATTCATTAGTTATTCAAGAATGAGGCAAACAGATGCAAATCCTTAACTTCTCCTTAGCCTCCTCCACCTGAGGTAGGGATCTCTGTGCATTAAATGTTGTATCTGCTTGGGCTGTACTTACTGGTTCCACTAGGGAACCTCCTTTTAAAAGCCCCACCTGATGGAATCCAGGGCAATTCTTGGTGAGAATTAACAATAATAAATAATTAATAATGGGAAAATAAATAATTAATACTCCACAAAGGCAAAAAGTTCTCTGCAGAAGCCAAACATCCTGTAACAAGCAGGCTGGAAAGGGGCAGAGGTTTACATCCTGTCTGCATGCAACAAGGAGAATCCAAACCCTCTTGATTAATCTAATGCTGAATGCAGCCTCATTAAAACAAAAAATAAATTAAAATGAGAGCTCTGATTTACTTCAGTGCCACAGATTAAAAGACATAATCTAGAATGAGGTAAGCCACAAACATCTGCAAATTGACATTGCAGAATTAGAGAGAGAAGAGAAATTAGTTGATTGGAGGTGAGGTAATTCCTAAGTAATTCCAGAGACTGCAGAGGGTGGTTGGGATCTGTTGGAGGCATGATGGTTAAAAAAGACACTTATGGAGCTAATGGCAGGCCCAGGAACCAGACTGAACCCCAGCTGAGTGCAAATCAAAGCAGGAAGGTACAGGGCCCAGGATATTAACTGCAGGTAGTGGCAAATCCTGCCCAGGCCACCCTGATGGGTTTTAATTGTTGTGGGAGGTTAGAGGAACTGGGTCAGTATGCTTTAGATAAAAGCAGATTAAGAGTGGACCTCACAGATATCTGGGCAGCCTGAAAAAAAAAACAGGAGAGCTCAGAGGCTACAGAGAGATTTACATGTCTGGGAGACAGAGAAAATACAGCAGCAGAAAGGGGAAGCTTAAATTGGACAAAAGGCTAAAGAAATTGAGAGAAAATTCCTTTATGCAGAGATTACTCTGGCAGTGGAACATCCCAGGAAAGGCAAATCCCAGCAGCTACTCCTGCAATGATTATTAAATATGGTTACATCACAGCCACTTCCTCATGAGATTTGAAGTCAGGAAGGGCTCCAGCCCTGGATCCCAGCAGCTCTGATGATTCCCTGCCCATGTTGGTTTATATGCTTAAGCAGCTTACCTTGGAAAACAATATTGAACAGAGCACTCCTTATAATGGTCCTGGTTTGGACCTCCTGCTGCAGTGAACAGTTCAACCTGCTTAGCCAAACTCATTCAGAGCTCATTAAAGACTGAAAAGCAAAACTTCTGAGGGGAAAACCATCTCCAGAGCTGCCTGCTTGCAGAAGGCAAGACCCAGCTTAAAGGAAACAGCTCTGGGGTGCTCATAGCTCTAATGAATTCCTTGGGGTTTAGCTTCAATCATTTTAAAAATGTGGCAAGCACTTAAAAATGATCACAGCAAACAGTTTTTAATGCAACAGAACATTTCAGTGCTCTCCATGAAACTTCCAACTTTCATTGATGCAAATCCTCTCAGGAGGAATTGATGTCAAACACCACTCAGGTGCGGTGCAACGCTGTGATGGAAACTGACCTGCAAGAACCTGCAAGCCCACCCACCCCACCTGAAAGACAGCCCTGCCCTTAGCACCTATGAGCTTAACCCAGTGGTTTCCTTTTCTCTTACTTTGCTTCTTCATCTCTAGCAACCAGCAGAGACATGTGGTTGGATGCCGACGCCGTGCGCAGGATGTCGACGGCCCTAGGAGGGGGGAAAAGCAGCCAGAGAAATGTTCCAGGGTGCTGGCAAGAAGCACAGTGTGAGCAGTGCAGGAAGAGCAGGGAAGTGGACACTTGCTCCACATAAGTAATCATTTTGCTTGCCAGACAGAGAAACTGCCAGCAGCATAACCCCAACAAAGCTCTGGAGAGCTCAGTGCAAGACAGGCAGTGGTGTGTCTGTGCCTGCTGATGGGAATAAACTGGGACTGCCCTTCCCCACTTTGCTTTCCTTCCCCCTCTCCCCCACCATCCCCCTCCTCTGCTTTCCTTCCCCTTCTCCCCTTCCCTACTGCTATTTGCCCCTACATTCTCTGATCTACCTCATGAAGAGCTGAGCTGGCTCTGTCATTACAAACCCACATCAAATCCTGCCACTTCTCCAGGGTACTTGATAGGAGAAATTAATCAAGGATATCTCAGTGGAGCTGTGTTTTTTCAGTCAGTGATCAATAATGTCCACAAAATGTCCCTTTAATATCCTTCCTGGGCAAACTGTTCCAGAGTCTCACCACCCTTGTACTGAAGAACTTCTTCCTCAGCTCCAGCCTAACCCTGCTCTGCCTCAGCTTCAAACCATTCCCCCTTGTCCTGTCTCTAGATGCCCTCTAATGAACTCTCAGCAGTCAGTACAAACATACCTCTCATTGGTGACTCCAACCAAGTTTTCTCCATTGACATCCAAAATCAGGTCCCCAGCCAGCAAACGGCCTTGTAATAAAATCACCAGGAAGGAACAAAGCCAGAGGGAAATGGTGAGCACCTCACAGCAACAGAGCAGGGCTTTCCCTTCCTGTTTTACATGGCTGAGTGCAACAACTTCAGAGCTTTCAGCAGCTGATCCTAATTAAGGCATGTTATTGTGAAAAGGCCAATAACTATCAATCAGCTATAGAACAGCCACGGAACAGAGCTGGTCTTTAGCTATCTGTGTTAGTTACAAAGGTTTGTGGCACTGGAGTGCCTCTTCCAGAGCTGTGGAACTACCTTTCAGCTGATTTTTCCTCTTCACACACAGCTAAGATGCCAGGTACTGCTGTGTTCAGGTCTGATACATCACTCACCCTACAATCACAGAGTGCCATCTTCCAGAGCTGGGAGTGTTAATGTCTTTCCCCATGAAGGGTTCCAAGTTTGATGCCTCTCTCCAAGTCAGCCACAACATCCTGATGAAACCATCCCACTTTAAATAGCCTCATCCACAAAGTCCAACAAAAGCTTCTTTTGGCAGAGGTTTTTTTTACAGGCAGTGTGTTTGTGAGCAGAAATACAACACAACTTACTGTCTACAGCAGCAACCCCTCCAGGCAGGATTCTCTTGATGAAAATCCCATAGTCTTCTGCTGTCTGTGCCCGGTAGCCTCCAATGATTTTAACTCCTGCAGAACCAGCAAAAGAAAGAAGCAAGGAATTGGTCATTCCACCTCCTGTGCTTAATGACCTACAGATAACTCCACACAACCAGAAAAACTCAGCTGCTACAGATGCCACTGAGACCTGGGGGAGCCAAACAGGTTCTGTGAGATTTGGATTGCTCTGAATCATCACAGGTTGGAAGGGACGTCAGAGATCATTTACTCCAACCTCCTGCCACAGGCAGGGACACCTCTCAGCTAGACTCAGCTGCTCACCTTGAACACCCCCAGGCAGGAGGCAGCCAAAAACCTCCCTGGGTAGCCTGTGCCAGAGTCTCACCACCCTCCTACTGAAGAATTTCTTCCTGAGATCCAGCCTAACCCTGCTCTCTCCTCAGCTTCAAACCATTTCCCCTTGTCCTGTCTCTAGATACTCTCAGGAAAGTCCTCTGCAGCCTTCCTGTAGGATCCCTTCAGGCACTGGAAGGCAGCTCTGAGGTCCCCCTGGAGTCTTCTGTTCTCCAGGCTGAACACCCCCAGCTCCCTCAGCCTGTCCTCATAGCAAAGGGCTGGAGAACCTCTGCTATCAAGAAAAATCAAGAGAATGCTCTCTGCTATCAAGAGAAACAAGAGCATCATGAAGAGCACCACCAGAAGCCATCTCCTTACCTAATCCATTCTGACAATCAGAAAAAGAAATGCGGTGGACAGCTCGATTGATCCCATGAGGGCCCATGATAGTCCTGAGGAATAAAACAAAGTCATTAAATCCCTAATTACAGAAATTACAGAACTAGAGCTATGTAAACACAGCAGAAATTACAGACCCCATCCTCTGAACCCTCATACAAATCAACTCCCATTTTCTCCACTGACAACTCAATATTTTGCTCCCTCTTCACCACCCCTTCCCCAGTGGAATAATCAATGTCCTCATAATAAGCATAAGGCAGTAAGGTAGAATAAAGGATGTATGGTTCCCTTCCTGTCCCCACCAAAGCCTTTCAGGCTGAATCCCACTTTGTTTCCAGTGAAAGGATTATGATGAAATAGAAACAAAATCCCCCAACCTGGTCCAGCTCAGCATTTAGGCAAGGAAAAAAAACACATCAGAACATCTCAGATCAGGTCATGAATATTAAAACCAAACCACTGCTGAGACAGGCCACACAAAAATAGTTTGTAAGGTATCTGACAGAGAATTTTCTGGTTATTGATGAGCATCTTTCCCCCTCCCCAGTCTCCCATTTCTTCACTCAACATTGTTTGCTTTCTCTGGTTTCCAAGAGGCTCCTTTCCAAGCTCTCCCACTGCTCCCCTGGGTTCCCTCCCACCATGGCCCCAGGAATTGTCTGCAACCAGGTTAATATGTTCAAGGCAGCTTTATTAGAATAAACCTTTATTAGAATAAACCAAACCAGGTTGGAAGAGACCTTCAAGATCATCGTGTCCAACCCATCAACCAATCCAACCCACCCAAACAGCTAACCCATGGCACCAAGCACCCCATCAAGTCTCCTTCTGAACACCTTCAATGACGGTGACTCCACCACCTCCCCGGGCAGCCCATTCCATAGCGCAATCACTCTCTCTGTATAGAACTTCTTCCTAACATCCAACCTGAACCTCCCCTGGTGCAGCCTGAGACTGTGTCCTCTTGTTCTGGTACTGGGTGCCTGATGCTAAAAAGAATTAAGGCAGAATACAGAGCAAAACAAAGAGTTCTGAAGCCTCAGTTCACAGCTCCATCAGGCACATGGCCAGCACACAACTCTGAGAAGGCAAAAGGGTAGGAATCCCTCTCAATCCAGATTCTCCTTGATCATTTCCAGCAGTTCTGGAGCAGACTCCTCAGGTCCCTTCTAGAGGAAAAAAAAAACCAAAGCAGCAGAAGCTCCACTTAGGTTTTCCTGCCTTGACCTACATCCTGTTCTATATTAGAGTTGCATTATCTGGAGCATGATGTAAAAGTGAAATGGAACAAGTAGAAATCATTAGCAGTGGGGAAAAGCAGATCAAAGTGGAGGACACAGTGACCCAAATCCTCCCACGTGCCCAAATCCAGCATACAGCCTGAACTCCATGCTTGAAATGGGCACTTCTGCCAAAGCCAGGGGACAGGTCATCCAAGCTGTAGTGCCAGAGGGAAGAGACACATCCAGAAATGCTCCTCAGTTCCAGCACCAGAGATTCAGCTGCTAGAGAGGATCAGCAATTAATTTGCTTTGGTGTAAGAAAACTGGATGAGTTTTTAAGGAAGGGATAAGGACTTGCCCTGAAAAGCAACAGTTGGTTCCACAGCTTCTAGCTCCCAAATATTTGCATTGTGAACCTTTGCTTTGGGAAGTCTTGGCCATGAGAGCAGACCCAGGAGCTCGTCTCTTGAAACAAGCAGGCAGCCTACACTGTGCTGTCTGTTGCAGCATTTGTTTCCCAGGCTCCAAAGAGATGTTGAAGCCTTGCTTAGAGCATTTGGCCACCACCACGACCTTGCCACTGTGTGGCTGAGCAGAGGGCACGCTCTGTTCAGCCTAAAATGAAGCAAACTGCTTTTACTTCATCCCAGTCTGAAAGGAAGAATAAATCCTTCACTCTGCTATTTATCAGCTGCTGCTGTCCCACAGAGCAGAGCATTCCGCACTGCCAGCTGGTACCTGCTAGCTGGTGCTTGCATGAATGCAAAGTGCTTTGAGGCTGAAGGACAACACTTCAGTCATGTTCTGTGCAGGTCTGTCCTGATCCCTGCCAGTCTCTGAGCACCCTAACCAGTACACCAAGCATTCAAATAAGGAGACGACGACTCTGTTGTTTTCTGTCTCGCCTTTTGCTGCTGCTGCTCTGTTCCTGGCTCAGCACTTTCCACAGAGCAGGGTGTCGTCAAAACCAAAAAGCAAGAACCAGTGTCAGCTCCACCTTGCACAGAAGGTTGCTTTTGCCAAGTCTTAAAAAAAAAAATCAAAGCTCAGGACTTCACAAAGTCCAGACTTCTCCAGAAGTCAGAGAACCTGTTTAGGCAGCCCCATGTAAACTGAGGGTGAAGTATGATCAAATCCTGGCATGGGGCACTGGGTAGGGAAAGATCTACAGGAAGCACTTTCAAAAGCACCCTGGCTAACAAAAAATGGATGCTGGCAGAGGGGGTAGAGGGAATACACAAACCAATAATTCACAGTGGAGAGAAATAAGAGACCTCTGAAAAAGAGAAATGGTCATGGTGTTGCCACCTACAAGGAGAAAGAGCTGGCACTTGGAGCACACACTGGGGTTTGTTTATGCTCTGAAGACTAAATCCCTCCAGTACATGTCATCTGAAATTACTTCATCACATAAAAGCAAAGAGAAGGATCTTCAAATGCCCTGAATCTGTTCAGCATTTTACATCTTGCTGGCATCTGGTGTTAGTTGCTCTCCCATATAACTCAGAGATGCATCTTCTAACCAAGCCACTTCTCATAGTTGCAATAAAACAAGCTGAGCTTTAACACTGTCACTATAAACCCCCCCCTGGATTTAGCACCTAGCTAACATTTATTTCATGTTATCATTATTTAATATTCATGAAATGTTAGGGATACTTCCCCCCAGACATTAGAAATCTGCTCAAGAGGGTAAATAAGGGAACAGGCTTCTAAACCCAGCAGTAGTGGCAACAGAAAATAATGGCAATGGTCTTTGCAGGCAGAGATGGAAATTACAGCATCAGACTGGAAAGTTCATTCCTGGAGAAGCCATGCAGGAAAAAAACCCACCAGAACACCTTGTGAGCAAGCTGTCAGCACACAGAGGAGAGCAACAGATTAAATAAGCAAGCAAGACTCCACCAAATGCACAACTGAGCTTTGTTAGAACAAAACTCAACTCAATAGTCCAGCTGAAGTCTGGAACGCTGAAGGACCAAGGCTCTGTCATTTGGTGTAGACACTCCAGTGAAAGCAACTGAAGTGAGATATTTGATACTGCTTTTATGTTAGTTTTTTAGGAGCAGAGACAAAAAGTTCAACAACTTTCTGGTTTACATCTTTATATCCAGACTGGAACACCCAGCCCCAGATATCCTGATCTGCACTGCTGAGAAAGTCAAATGAAATATTTCAGAGTTTTGGGGTTTTTTTTTCCCTTTCCCTTTTCCTATTCCTTTTTTAGGAGCAGAGACAAAGAAGTTCTGCAGACTTCTGATTTGCATCTTTAAATGTAGGCTTATCAGAACACCCAGCTCCAGAGACTCTTCTGATCTGCACTGCTGAGAAACTCATATGAAATATATCATCCTCTTTTTTTTTTTTTCCCCTATTACTTTTTAGGAGCAGAGACAAAGAAGTTTAGCAGCTTTCTGCTTTATACCTTCTAGACTTATCAGAATAGGACAGCCAGCTCCAGAGACTCTTCTGATCTGCACTGCTGAGCAATTAAAATGAAACATTTTATACTTCTTGGTGCTTTTTTGCCTATTACTTTCTCAAGAGCAGAAACAAAGATGTTCCCCAGCTTTCTGGTTTACATCTTTGTATCTAGGCTTATCAAACACCCAGCTCCAGACACTCTTCTGCTCTGCACTGCTGAGAGTGGAATGCAATTGTCTGTGCACCAAGCAAGCGCCTATGCAGGTTTATCAAGAGAAGAACAATACCTTCCCCTCTTTAAAACAGACATCACTTAAAAAATCCCCATCAGAAACTCCTGGCTCCTCATGAGCAGAAGCTGGAAACACCCACAGGATCTTTGTTTTCCCCAAGCACAGCCTAAAAGCCACCCCCAGGAGCTGGGGCTGAGCATTACCAGTACAGGAGAGAAAGCCCATCGAAGCGCTCGGGTTCAGCCTCATCCCCCGGTGACAGCAAGGACATTCCTCAGGGCAGCAGCACGGACAGTGGCAAGGCAACCCAAACAGGCTGGAGCTCTCCAGTGCAGCTGGCTGAAGGTTGTGCTTCTGCTACTAACTAATAACAAAAGCTGGCAGGCAGAGCTGGAAAGGAGAGCCTCTGCCTGCTTAATCTGCTTGGAAAGCTGCTGCGTCACATCGGCTAAGTCACCTGGAGAGGTAATGTTGACTTCTGCTCTTTCAAATGGCAATTTAGAGCAACCTTAAAGCCTGATCAAGGCAAAGGAGAGGAAATTTACTTGCATTTACTACAGGTGTGATTATGCAAGCTCTACCTGGCAGCTGAGGGCAAACAAAATAATTACAAGCAAGTTGCTTTCTCCTGCTCTGCCAATAATTCCTTCACCTGCTCCCTCCAAACAAGGTGGAAAGCAGCAGCCCATGACCTGCCTACAGCAATCTTCCCAGCAGCCTGGCTGCTGAGTATCCACACAGAAAAGGGAAAGGCAGCAAAGCAGGCAGCCTGCAAGCACTAATGGAGCAAATGCCATTATGCTATTACTTTGCACTCTCAATGGTGAGGCTGGCTTGTGGCAGGCTTTAACTTGGGTTTTACTTTCAACAGGCAACAGTCAGAGGATAACACAGGACTCAGAGACTGGAAATGGAAGCTGACACATGAGGGGTGTGTGAAAGCAAGGGGAAATGGTGCATTGGGATCATTACACTGAGAATAAGCTGTTTGAATTATCTAGCTGGAAAAGAACTCTCCTGGTGCAAGGTCTGGCAGAGAGAGGTGGATTTTCAGAAGCTCTGAGCACCTGACCTCAGCCTGTTTTCCTCCAGGCTGGCATCAGAAGATGCACTCCTCTTCCTCCCCCTCTCTCTAAAAGACCTCACAAAGCCTGCAGTTTACAAGGAGCCCTGAATATTCAAGTGCTCACCCAGGGCTTTGTTTAATTAGAAGGGTGAATCCTCTCCAGCAGGGAGTAACCCTGTGGTGAGACAGCATCTGTCAGTGTCTAGAGCTGCACAGCAGAACACCCTCCCATGGCATGCCAGCAGCCAGGGGCTTAGCTCAGCCACCCTTTGGCTTCTTCAGGCTGCAGTTGCTGTGGTTTCATTATCTCATAGGAAAGGAACTTTATGCTTACAGGCCACAAATCTACAGAGCTCAGTCCCCAGAGTCTGCAGACATGAGAGGGGGAGGAGGGGTAAAGTGATCCCCCCACAGATTAAGGAGCAGATCGGTGATGCAAGTGGGGACATAAAGCAGGCTTCCCAGCTCTTGAAATGTGAAGAGCTGCACTGGCATCATCTGGATTGCTTACAGCCTTTCCATAATGAAAATCTGTCCCTTTGCAGTCTTCTCTCAGCCAGTGCAACTCTGCTGGTGTCACTGCATTGATATTTGAAACACCACATTCATGTGTGCTGGGCAAGGCTACAGAAGATAAAATACCAGCAGCCTTTCTGCAGCAAAGCTGTCCCTGAGCCTCACAGTGGTGCAGCTCCAATTGTGCCATCAGCCTCAGCAAGATTTGCCAGACCAAAGCACTCTGTTTCCAGTGCCTTGTTTCCTGCAATACAACCACCACCTCCAGTTAAAACCATGGCTCAAGGCTACTCATTGCCATATTAAACAGCCACAATTATTCCTTATTAAGCCACACCTGCCAAACTTCTGAACAATTTAAGCAGATATAAAGTAGCATTAAGCTCACTGATCCAAGCTCTTTTTACAAGAGCAATTATTAGTAACACGTCACTCGTTCACGTTCCTCCATCCCTTCCTCCAAGGGAACTGTGCAGTGTTCAGCGGCCTGAACTCATCCCAAGGCTTCCTGCACCTCCTCACCTCCCAGCCCTGCTGCTGTGCTGCTTCCAAAGGGTTTTCTAAAGGATTCATACAGAAAAATGGTGTCACTGCTTGCCTTGCAAGTACTCTGCCTTTTGAGAAGCTACTCAGGAGACCACAAATGACAGTTTACTCCAGGAAGATCCAGGAATCCTCAAACAAGGCTCTCTAAAATCCTTAAGCCAGGCTAAAATTTCAAGGCACATCATTTGCCATTTAATGCAGCAAACCAAGACTCCTCTTCAAGGTAAACTGCTCTGTGCTGGCAACACTATTCATTATGACTCACTCCCCCCAAAGAAATTGTTGCAATGTTTTAGCAACTGAGCAGGACCACAGGAGACCTGAGCAGGTGACAAAGGGATGTGCAGACTTTGGAAGCACAATCCACAAGATCTTTGTGTTGTTAATTAAACAAAGGCCTTCTACCAAAATCCTAACCAAATCCACTGCCAGCTGGAGCCTTTCGGGTTCGCTCACCCTAAAAGGGAAAGAATTCCTGATGATACCAAGGACCACAGCCAAGAGAAGGCTTTGTCATGTACTCCATTCTCAACCTCCCCAAGCCACTAATTATTCAAACTACCTTTTGTTGATGAGCCCATCAAGATTAAAAGCCAACATATGGCAGTAGATGGCAGTTGTTAAACATGGGGCAAAGGTGGAGCAGTGCTGTCACTGGGGAGAAGCCCCCGGGGTTGGAGGCTAAGACCTTGTGCAGAAAGGCATGGTTTAAGTAAACCCTAGTTAAAAGTCTAACCAAGGACATTCTTGTCTCCCAGGAGTAAAAATAAACAACATGAATAAGTATGGGAAATGACAGTCTTCCATCATGCCATGGATGAGGTGCAGCTGGATGAACCTTTCATACATGAAGAACTGCCTCTGGAGCACAGTGATTCACAGAATGGGTTGGGTTGGAAAGGACCTTCAAGGTCACCCAGTTCCAACTCCCTGCCATGGGCAGGAACACCTCCTACCAGCCCAGGGTGCTCAAGGCCTCATCTAGCCTGCCCTTGAACACCTCCAGGGAGGGGACATCCACAGCCTCCTTGGGCAACCTGTTCCAGCCTCTTCCCACTGCTGCCGCTGTTCAATCTCATGCTGCTGTCACACCAGCTCCACAATGAGCTGCTGGAGCAAAGTACCATAGGGCTTGAAGTTCAGCTTGGAACATGAGAGGCTTCCTGTGCCAGTTGCTGCTTTGTTTCCAGTTTTGGGGTGCTGGGCTGTGGGTCAGGAGGTACAGGGAGGTTGCTGCTTCTGCACTTTGCTTCATCTTCCTGTAAACAGGCTGAGGTCACTGTGCATTGGATCACTGCCAGCACAACTCCTTATTTCAACTCTTTATCTCAACCCAGAGTGGTTTATTTTTGGTGTGTTACTTTCTCTCCCACCTGTGTGGGGAGAGAGGGGCTTGGGAGAGCAGGCTGTGTTAGCCCAGGGCATCTATAAACTCCATCCAAGCTCTTGTTAACTGTGTGCAAGGAAATAGTTTCCTAGGTACCTTGCCAGTCCCTTTTCAAAGCTGCAGATGCATTAAGGAATTTCCACGTGGGGTCTTCTCTCTGCAAACCCCGTCCAAACCAAGTGCTGATCAACTTCATGACAAGCTCAAGAGCTGTTTCTGCCCCTTCTGTGTAAATTCACTGCTGCTGGAATAGCTTTTCTAAGATGTTACTTCAGGCTGTTTCACTATCTAAGGTCCTTGCTTTTCTCTGTAAGACTTCATCAAACCAAGATCCTACCTCAGAAACTGCCAGAATTTTCACATTACAATCCAGGAGATGTTGTGTTCCTGGGAGGGGGGTGGTGGGGAAAAAATACTTACTTTTGATCTGTATTTGTCAGGGAATCTCTAGTGGCCATCTCCTCAGGTGCACTATTTTAATAAAGCTCAAAATGAAGAATTCTGACAGATGAAGCACTGGCTGGCAATGCTGTAAGCAGGGCAATAATTGCTGTAAAAAAGGAGAAACCACGTTGGGAAATGGGCATGCTGTTTATTTTTGAACACTGACAACAATTCATCTACCTCTGCCATCCAGGGACGTGCAGCAGCTTGTGATGGAGCTGTTAAATGCAAGGCTGGGGGCTGCAGCTGCCTGTGGGGCTCTGCTGGCATTCCAGTGTTGATGACCTACTGCTGAACACCACTTGTTTCTTGGGCTGGCCAAAGCAGAGTGGTATGGGGAGTGAGTTTTGGGACTCACCTGGATGAGTACTGGGGCCAGTTCTGAGCTCCCCAGTTCAAGAAGGACAGGGAACTGCTGGAGGGGGCACAGCAAAGGACTATGAAAATTATTAAGGGAAAGGAACATCTCTCTTTTGAAGAAAGGCTGAGCGACCTGGGGCTTTTTAGTCTGAAGAAGACTGATGGGAGGAATCATATCAATGCTTATAAATACTTCAAGGGCGGGGGTCAGGAGCATGGGACCAGGCTTTGTGCAGTGGTGCCTCGGGACTGGACAAAGGCAATGGGCACAAACTTGAACACGAGAAGCTCCATCTAAACCTGAGAAGGAACTTCTTTAAGAGTGATGGAGCACTGGCACAGGCTGCCTGAAGAGCTGCACCGCTGCAACCAAGCCTGTGCACAGCCCTGGGCAGCAGCTTGGTCAATTTCCCTGGCCTGACTGTCGCGGAGCTCGGGCTGTCGCTCATTCCCCTTGCCACGTTTGTGCCTAAACAACAACAAAGAACCAGCGCAGAGGGAAGAAACCGACCTGAAACAGACCACGCCGGCAGCAAACAGCGGCGGCAGCGTGCCCGCGGGGGACCCGAGGGCAGACAAAGGACGGCGCTCGTCCCGCAGCGGGCAGGGTGGCCCCGAGCGCTGCTCACGGCGGAGCGGGGGGCACAAAGGCGACTTCAGCCTCGGCCCCGCCACCCGCCGCTGCTCTCCAGCCCCGCATTAACCCCGCGGCGGTGTTAGGGCGGCTCACGGCCGGTTAACCGCTCAGTTAAGCCGCCGCTGCTGCGCTCCTCGCTGTCCCCCTGCCACCGTACAGCGCCGGCCGGCCCGGCTCGGCCAGAGCCCGCTCGGTGCGGGACGCTGCGGGATCCGGCGGGGAAGGGGAGGTGCAAAATCGCGCCGGGCACACGGGCTGCAACAGTTACCTCGGCACACAAACCACCGCCCGAGCGGCCTCGCTGGGCAGGGACAAGCGGCGGGGTCCGGCGAGAACAACCCCGCCGAGCACTCAGAGCCGCTCCGGGGGTGAGCGACGGAGAGGAACCCCCTCGGCGGCTGCGCTCCCTCCCCTCCGCGGCGCTCCCCCGGCTCCGCGCACGGCGCTGTCCCCACCCGCAGCGGGGCCCCGGCGAGGCGGCACAGCGCCGCGCCCCCCGGCGGCAAGAGGCGGGACTCGGTTCGCCGCCACTCTCGCGAGAGGAGCCGCGGCCGGGCCGGCGCGGGGGGCCGTGCGGGGCATGGGGCTGTGCGGCGGGGGCTGGGCGTGCGGCAGGGCGCTGCGGCTCCCCGCGGGGCTGGGGCCGCTCTGGGCGCTGGTGCCGGGCAAGGCCCTGCCTCGACCGGAGGGGAAAGCTCGGTACGGCCTCTGGGCGGGCAGACGGGCGGCGGTCCCGCGGGGAGCCCGCGGGCAGCGGAGCTCCAACCCCTTCACCCGCGGGCAGGAGGAGGAATGGCGGCGGCGGAACCGCTCGACCCTGGCGTACATCGCCGCCGCCGCCGTGGGCATGGTGGGCATGTCCTACGCGGCCGTGCCGCTCTACCGCCTCTACTGCCAGGTACCGGGGAGCGCGGCGGGGCGGCGGCGGGACGGCGGCGGGGCCGGCGCGGGGCGCTCACAGCTTCTCCCTCCCGGCAGGCCACCGGCGTGGGCGGCACCGCCGGCGCGGGCCACAGGTCGGAGCAGATCGAGAGGATGGAGCCCGTGCGGGACCGGCTGATCAAGGTCACGTTCAACGCCGACGTGCACGCCAGCATCCAGTGGAACTTCAGGCCCCAGCAGAGTGAGATCTACGTGAGTGAGGCTGGGGGTGCCCTGCACGGCGCCCCGCACCCTGCAGCTTGTGCCCCCTGCGCCTCGGTCATCCTGAGTCCCGAACCTGCAGAGCCATCGAGTAGCCCTTGGGCTGAAGAGCGCACAACAGGGCCACGTTAGGCAGAGAATCACGGAATTGTTTGGGTTGGAAATGCCCTCAGAGATCATCCAGTCCAACCATCCACCCAGCACTGCCGTGTTCCCAAGTGCCATGGCCGCAGGTTTCTGAACAGCTCCAGGGATGGGGATTCCACCACCTCCCTGGGCAGCCTGTGCCAATCCCTGACCACTCTTGCAGCAAAGACATTTTCCTCATCTCCAACCCAACCCTCCCCTGACACAACTTCAGGCCATTTCCTCTCTTTCTACAACCTGATACTAGGGAGGAGAGACCAACCCCTTCCTTTTCACCAGACTGAATGACCCCCAGGTCCCTCACTCCTCTAGCACTTCCACCCCAGGGTTCTCTTTTTGCTGCTGGTGGGGCAGGGAGGGCTGAGGGCTCCTCAGGGCTCCTCATAGAGGGCAGAACTTCCCTTGTGAGGTGCAATTCAAGTGTAGCTCAGTGACAAACTGGTTAAGGTTAAAAGCACAGACAGCACCACACATTGGTGATGGTTTAATGTTGAATGGGGGTCAGTTGTCTGTATGCAAAATGTTTGTGAAGTAGTGAGGGAAGCAAGTGGGAACAGCAGAAGGGAAAATGAACTGAGGGCAGCTGAAGTCTTAGAGAGCTGCAGTGGGTTAAAACTCCCCATGCATTGACTTTACACAGGTGGTGCCAGGAGAGACTGCCCTGGCATTTTACAAAGCAAAGAACCCTACTGACAAACCAATAATTGGAATCTCCACCTACAACGTGATACCCTTTGAGGCAGGACAGTACTTCAACAAAATCCAGGTAAGTGAAGAGAGCAGAGATTACTTTCTCCTTCACCTGAATTTGCTTTGTCCTCATTTCCATCCTGATGGCGTTGTTTGTGTGCCAGTTAAGAGAGCAGCTTGATCTTCCCAGTGGCACCGCACCAGGGCCTCCCTCATGAGCTGGCTGCCAAACACACCATGCTCAGTGCCACAGACACTGAGGGCAGGTGCTGACAGCTTCACCGGTAGCACTGGGTTGGAAGGGAGCCTCAAAGCTCATCCTGTCCTTCCACCTGCACTCAGCAAGGACACCTCCAGCTAGAGGAGGCTGCCCAGGGACACATCAAGTCTCATCTCGACTGTCTGCAGGGACAGGGCCTCAACCACATCCCTGGACAGTCTGAGATCCAGCCTGGCCATTTCACTAAGAGCTGATTTCTTTTCCTGTAACACAAGAGGAACAGAATTGCAGCCATGGTTGATCCCTTCCACCGTTTAGGGATGTGCAGGCAGGGGGAGCCAATGCTGAGCTGCAGCTCTCTCCTGTAGGCAGAGTCTACCACAGCCTCTGCTCATTGCTTTGTTTTTTTCCTCTCCCCCTGCAGTGTTTCTGTTTCGAGGAGCAGAGGCTAAATCCTCAGGAGGAGGTGGACATGCCTGTCTTCTTCTACATTGATCCAGAATTTGCAGAGGACCCTAAAATGGCCAAAGTCAACTTGATCACCCTCTCCTACACCTTTTTTGAAGCCAAGGAAGGACAGAAGTTACCACTTCCTGGGTACCAGTGAGGGGTGATCTCTGCACCATTTGCTTTCTGCTCCCTGACTACCAGCTGTGAAAGCATTTTTCAGCAGGAAGACAGACTGGAAGAGTGCTGTGCAATAGGAAATGGCATTAAGGCACTGTGGTCCCATGCTGCTGCTACAACAGATTTCTATTTTTTTAATAATAATAATAAAAAGGGAGAACCCCCCTCACTTAGTTGGAATCTTATTTGCTAGGGCTACTCTTTCATAATCAGACAGAATGGGACATGCTGTTCATGGAAGAGAGAGTTCTGTCAAGCTAGCTTTTACTAAGGTGATGCTGCATTAGCTGAACACTTGAGGCATGTTTTGAAAGCTAGGCATGCACTCAGAGCTTCATTTAAATGAAGGGAAAACCAAATCAGTTTATTAAGCATCTAAAGCTGGCTCTGAAGAGTGAGACCCAGGTAGGTGACTTTATCAATACTCAGGAGGTGCAACCTCCAAACAAAGTGAAGAGTGTTCTGCTGTGCAGCCCACCTGTGGCACTGGAGATGGTGACTCAGGGGGGGATGCAGCTCTGCAGTCACCACTG
Source organism: Melanerpes formicivorus (assembly GCF_026170545.1). Taxonomy (NCBI): domain Eukaryota; kingdom Metazoa; phylum Chordata; class Aves; order Piciformes; family Picidae; genus Melanerpes; species Melanerpes formicivorus. The sequence continues at coordinate 2,400,884 of NW_027142373.1, read as the reverse complement.
AAGCAGCAGCTGCTGGGAGCAGAGTGCTGCAGGACTGCTCCCATGGGAGCGAGGAGCAGCCAGTTCAGTGTGAGCACAGCAGGTCTGTGCTCTGCTTTCCACTCAGAAATGCCACCCTCAAATGGAGAGCACCCACACGGCTAGGGACTGCTCTGGCCCTCTGCCCAGGGCTCTGCACAGACACCAGCTTGGCTTTGGGGTGAAATGCTTGGAAGGGCAAAGCAGCACAAACCCAACTGCTCTGAGCTGCAGGCTGATGAACAGCCTGGGAGTCTCCTCAAAAACCAGAGGAACTCAGCCATGTGCAGGGCTCCATCCTGACCAAGCCTGTCCAGCAGTTCAGTGACTGTCATCAGTGCCAGCTGCAGGGATCCCCACTGAAGAGCTTCCAGCACTCTACAGTGGGTGTTTCGTGGGACAAAGGTAAAAACTCAGGGAGGGAGTGAAGTGCTGCTTTTATTGGGAAGTTTATGCAACAAGAATTGCAACCCCAGCTGAGAACTTCTCCTTTGAACAGCTCACAGGACGTAGAGAGTTCCCTCACACACAGCATCAGCTGCTCAGCTGTGAACAGGACAAGCTCTCAAGGTTTCTCTCAGCTCTCAATTCAGAGAACTGTTCCTGTTGAACTGCAGGGCTGACATCCAGCATGAAGACAGATAAGGCATTTTAATTATTAGAAGATAAAACTCTTATTCACAGGGTTAAACCCCTCAGCTAAAATACTTAGGCAGCTATTGCTCATCTGCATTGTAGATGATGATTTCCTTCACCAGAATAACAACCTCTGCAGGGCAGGAAGATGGAGAGAAATGATTGATCCCCATCCAGTATTTACTGAGTAAATAAAAGCAACAGCAGCACCACAGGACCAAGCAGCTGCTTCTGCTCTGCTAACCATGGGTGACAGCACCTTGTGTCCCAGCTCAGGTTCTCACCAAGACCTAAAATCCAGCTCTGCTGTGGGCCTTTGGGAGGAAAACCAAACCTGTAATCCAAGCATGAGTGCAGAAGGTAACGGTGCCTGGCTGCAGACAGCAAGAAGCTCAGTTTTGGAGGAGCCCTAAACATCAAACCCCTCCTCCATTTCTGGAGGAGGGTGAACACAGACAGCAAGGAGGCCAAACTAGAAACTGGATTCTGCAGTTTCTGTAAACACAACATTCTGACTGCTTTGCTGCACAAAGGGCTCAGGGACACAAAGGAAGAGTCAATTGGAAAGGAAAATTTTGTTCTGCCAACTGCAAGAGACCTTTTGGTGTACTTGGGGCCAAGCACTGCTCCACAGGCAGCTGAATCCGGAAACCAGGTTTTAAAGGCCCTCAGAATACCTTGGAAAGAGTCATTCAAGAGTGCAGAGCTGAACAGTTAGGACAAACTATCAAGGTGTAGATCCAAGGAGCTTCAACCTCCACCCAGCTCAGGATTCCAATGCTTGGAGCGTTGTGTCCAGATAAGCGCTGCTCTGGTGTCCACTCCTAGGGCACAGAAGTGCTGCCTGGCACCAGCATCAGAGGGGCCTCATCTCCACCCTCAGCATTCTGTGCCCCCCTTAACGTCTGTCTTCAGCACAGCATCAATGTCCTCATAAATGGTTCTGAAAGAGAAGGGAATGGGCAACTGCTCCATCACAGCTGTTCCATGGACAAAATGCACCCAGGGAATCCTGCCCAAGCTGGGGCCAGACTCTCCTCAGTGGTGCCCTGGGACAGGGGAAGTGGCACAAATTGGGACCCAGGAGGTTCCATCTGAACAGGAGGAGAAAATTCTCTGCTGTGAGGGTGACAGAACCCTGGAGCAGGCTGCCCAGAGTGGTTGTGGAATCTCCTCTGGAGAGCTTCCAGCACCCCCTGGCCATTGTGATCCTGGGCAAGCTGCTGTGGGTGCCCTGCTGGAGCAGAGGAGTTGGACTGGGTGATCGATCTCCAGAGGTCCCTTCCAACCCCACCATGCTGGGATGCTATGAACCACCCAGTCCTTAATGTTTGCCTGGCGAGGAAGCACCAAATGCAGGGTGCCCAGGCTTATCTGGGGCTGGGAAGCAACTGTCAGGCACAGGATGTGGCTGCAGGCACTGCCCCAGTTTGAAAACAAACAGATCCAGCCTGGCTGAGGTTTTTCTAGCTCACAATTTGATGGTTCCTTCAAAATGACTTTTGTGTAGCTGGTCCAATTTTGTTGCAATTTCCTGGCAGAAAGGAGACTTCTGCCAGCTGCTTAGGCTCCTCTTAGTGTCCTATCTGACTGCTTGGTCCTCTGCAGAGCCCCAGCATCCATTCTCCTTCGTAGCTGATACTTGAAATGGATTTTCTTGATTGCAGCAGAAAAATAGTTTTCAAGCTAATGATTGCTGTGAACAGGAATTGGTTTTTGTTCCCTTGCTGTGGAACTGGCAGTGCTGAAGTGTCAGCCAGCCTCCTCCCCCTGGAGCCTTACTATGTTCTATTCACCTTCTAGCCCTGGAGAGGATGTTAGTAGGTCATTTCTAGCACAGCAGCACTCCACCATGGTTACAGAGCCCATTTAGTGAACACTCCACAGGAGTTTATTCTTTAATTGGTTATGCCAGAAATATTGGAAGTAAATGTACAGACTGCAGCCACCCATTCACAGGAGCAGCCCCACTGCTCAGCTAACTCAGCCTGAAGAGCATGGAGGCTGTTTTCTCACTCAGAAAGAACAATACATTGGCTCACAGAATGGTTTGGGTTGGAAAGGACCTCCAGACATCACCCAGTCCAACCCCTCTGCATACAGCAGGAACTTCCTCCACTAGAGCAGGTTGCTCAGAGCCTTGTCCAGCCTCACCTTAAATATCTCCAGGGATGGAGCCACAACCACCTCCTTGGGCAACCTGTTGCAGTGTTTCAGCACCCTCATGGAGCAGAACTTGCTCCTAACATCTCAGAAACCTTCTTACCTTGGTTGGGAGGGAGCTTAGAGATCATCCAGTTGGAACCAGATAGTGTTTTGCACCTAAGGAAATTGTCTGTGATCTAGTTTCAGAGTTACTTACTCAGTGGGAGCCAAGGGATCAAATTCCATGATCTCGTAGTAATGAGGTGCTTGTGACTTGTTCTTGGACACAGCTGAAGAATAAAGCCAGGCAGGTAAATCCAGATGTAAGCATCAATGAGGAGCAAGGCTGCTGCATGTTACTTAAACCTCCCAGATTCTCCCCCATGCTTCTTGTTGCTTTAAATGCTAAAATGGACAGTCAGGTCCAGGAGAACCCACCAGCAGTATGAGGTTTAGTCACTGTTTGTTGCTGCTGGGCTTCAGCAGCCATGGTGTAAAGCCCTGTGGCAGTTTTAGGTTGATGCCTAAATTTATTTACATCCTGGTAATTTATCTACATCCAATCACTTTCTACTCAAGATGTGTGGAAGATTTCCTGGGCATCAGCCTAAAACTGCCACAAGCCCTGAAGGTCTAGCAGGAAAACTCCACCTCTGTGGCTCAGGTGCTGTGCAACATTCATTACCTGCTGGTGATGCTCCATTGCTTGATGCACTTTGTCCACTCTGGAGGCTGACTGGATTCAGAGGCACTGGGCTTAAGAGAGTGGCCAGCTAGAGACACCAACAAAAGCAGTGTAAGCAGATTGCTCTGTCCCCACTGCCCTGCTTCCTCTTACAGAGCTGCTGACTGACCTTCAGACTCTTCAGACTACAGCAAGTAGCTTCTAAGGGCCACAGTTCTCAGTCTAATTTGTTTCCATTCTCCACACCAAGTTCAGAAAATCTTTCAGTGTTGCCTACAGCACACCTGGGTAATTCTGTCCACACTGCACAGACTCCAAGACAGCAGCAGCCACCAGGGCTGCTCTGACTGGTGGCTTGAAAAGGGGAATGTGGGGGGGGGGCTGCTGCATAGCTTTCCTATCTCATGCTGCCTGCCACAGAACAGCACTCACATTCCAAACATCACCTCAAAGCCCCTTCCTATTCTTTGCACTCCTTCTGCAGCAGAAGCCACTGCTCCTACACTGGACTCAAGTGCTAAGGGCTTGGATTTTTGGTGGGTCTGTCTGTTTTGTTGTGTTATTTGAGATTGGAAACACAGCAGAGCAAGGAAATGGCAGCAGGAGATGATCTCAGCCTCCTTCACACAGCACCAGATCAAACAGAAATCACACAGCAAATACTTTCTGCACACTCCCCTGAGGCTGTGCTGGCCCCCAGGAAAATCTGCTGGCACACCAGTACCCGTGGTGCCAAAGAGTCAAGCTGGCCCAGCAAACAGGGAATGTCCCCTGATGTATGGACAAGGGCCACAGAAGAGATCTTTGTATCTTATTTGGACAGGAGCCAGGGTAAATCCAAACAGTTCTTATTTTGACAGCTGCCAGCAAAGGAGGATTGTTGTGGCCAGGAGGGTTACTCACATTGCTGTAGGTGTGCCCAGCTGGGGTGCTGACACTGCTGTTCTGTGCCTCAGCTGCAAACCTAGGAGAGAGCAAAGCATGGTAGGGAAATGAGAAGCTGCCCAAACTCCACATGAGTTTTTGCTGCTCTGTCTCTACTTTGTGTCTTAAGTGAGGGCAGGAGGGCCAGGGAACAACCAGAACACTTCTCCTCTCTTAACCTCTTTTTCCTGAGCTCTGCAGCTCCTCTGTTTCTCCCTTTCACAGCAGCACTGGCACCACTCAAGCAGAAAGTGATTTAGAAACCCAGGCTACATTCTGAGCTAAATTTGTGCCCAAGGCTAAGCTGGGCTGCACTGTTTGGAAGCAGTTAGGCCCTGTCTAGCACACAGCTCACCCTTCACTTGTGGGTTGATGTGTAAGAAAAGTGAAATCTGTGTTGTCAGAGCCTTCTAGGAACTCATTAAGTGAATCTCAGAGTCCTAACCCCTCTGGAGATCTGTTACCACTCTTTGATCAGAGAGCACTCACATGAATGGCTGAGCTTTGGCAGCAGTTGCTGAATCTAGCTGGGGGTACATTGATGGATGGTGCCTGGCTTGATCTTCAGGCTGTGCAGATGTGCCATCTGAAATGCAAAGAGATAATTGATGGCCACTTAAACACCATCAAGCAAATGGTAGTTACTTGTACCAGGGACACTGGAAGGGGAAAGTTTTGTTTGGAAGGCACATCAAGAAGCTGAAACAAACTGCTATTTAGCACAGGGAAGGCAACGGTTTAATAACTCTGAGAAGGTTTTAGATGCAAAAGATTTATCTCCTGCAAATGTCAGGGCAGCAGCAGCAGTGCTGGACGTGGCAGAAACCTCTCAAGCCTCCTCTCAGTGGTTCTAAAAGGTTAACGTGGACTGGCAGCCCTCTGTTGCTGGGGAGACAACCAGACCTCAGCACACAGACTGCCCTACAGTGGGTCAAGGAAGGGCAAGCAGCAGCTCAGGACACCAAAGTCAGGAGCATTACTCACTGCTCAATCTAGAATGGCTTGGGTTGGAAAAGGGCAGTGGTTTGAAACTGGAGCAGGGCAGGTTTAGGTTGGACATCAGGAGGAAGCTCTGCACAATGAGAGTAGTGAAATACTGGAACAGGCTGCCCAGGGATGTGGTTGAGGCCCCATCCCTGGAGACATGCAAGATCAGACTTGATGTGGCCCTGGGCAGCCTGCTCTAGTTGGATGTGTCCCTGCTGACTGCAGAGGGCTAGACAAGATGATCTCTGAGGGTCCCTTCCAAGCTAACTGCCATCTGTGAATAAAGAGCATCCTGATTTTCTTTCTTAGAAGGGACTTGGTGGCTCCACCAAGCTCTTGTTGGCTTGCTATAGGAAACTGCAAAGGAAATGTGTGTCCATCACTTACTGAGGCCTGAAGGAGCCACTGCAGAGTCTGTTGGCACCAGTGCTGATGCAGGTGATGGAGGCTCCATGGAGAGGTCAAGCAGATCACTTGAGGGAGCAGATGGCTGCTTCCTGTACAGCTTAAATGTGAAAAGGAATGAAGATGTTTGGGGGGTTCTTTGGTGTTGCTTTGTCTGTGTTTCAGCAGGAACTTGTGCAGCTCTAAACAAATTGCTCTTTTCACAGAGGATAAACTCTAAAAATAACAATATTTCAAAGTGGCAGGGATGAGAGGAGGCTTTTTCCTGTGTGAAAGACAACCAATGAAACACAAAATGCCTCCCAGGAAAGATCAGCTTCAGCAAGCTGCTATTTCAGAACGCTAAGGAAAGCAACAGTGAAGTAGATTCAGTTTTGCAGAGCAGCCCTGGGCTTGTTCAGATACAGGTTTGACATAGGTCCTGTGCAATTAATTAACCTCATGATACTCATCTGTGTTGCTAAGATCTGAGACTGTTTTGTTGGTGGTGGTGGTGGTGGGTTTTTTCAGTCTTATTTTGGCTAGGAAAAGTTGAAAATCAGAACCAAGTTTCCAAGCCACAGTAAAGGGATCCCTTTGTTCCTCCTGTGGATGTGCCAGAATGGAGAATGCAGCCAGCCCAAGGCTGGAACAAAACCACATGCTTGAGTCAGATGGGCTGGGTAGGCAGATGAAAAACAAAGAAATGATGATGGATTTTGAATCTGGAGACTGCTGCCTAATATAAAACCAACACAGACTGCACTGTTTGGGCCACAACTAACCCAGCAGTGCGTCCATCAAGCAGAACCATCCACCTCCAGGAGCAGAATGTGGCTCTGCAAGGCAAAGCAGCTCATCCTCCACTTTTTTTCCCTATTCCTTGTCAGCTGTATTTCAGCATTCCCAAGGCAGCCATTTCCATCCTGAGTCCTCGATGACTACACAGTTATGGCTTAGCAGAAGCTGGAACATGTGCAGAGCCACTCTGGGCAATATAATTAACAACCATAATGATCAATGAATAAAAGGGAGTCGTTAAAGGTTTGCCACAAGCCATCATTCAGCGTTCAGGGAAAGCTTTGACTCAGACAAAGGCATCAGGAAGGGAGCTCTGATAGCGTGCTGGTATTGAGTGCTTAGCAGAGAACAAAGGGGAAGAGAGTTGTGGTTCCTCATTTTGTGGGTGGCAAACAGCTGCAGAGGTACTAAAGCAGCATTTGAATAGGTTGATCTCTCCTCCTCTCTCCTTGTTCCTGGTCAAGCTTCCACCAGGTTCGACTCCATTTGCTACTTCAGTTACAGGAAATTTGGCAAGGTGAGGAGGTAGAAAAATTGCTCAGAGCAGCACCAGTTGGCTGCGTCCTGTGCCTCTCAGCTGGAGGATTGACTTCTGAGCACAGCAGCAGTGGGGCTGGCAGCCCTGGAGCTGCCCTCTGCAGCCCTCCCCACTCACCTGGGAGCGCTCCTGCTGGATCCTTTGGTTCTCCAGGAAGCGAACTCTGTTCCGAGAGAACCTGGGGAGGTCAGGCAGAGGGTCACTGTCACACTGCTGGGAGCTCACTGCTGGCAACAGGCAGCTAGCTAGCACCAAAAGGTGCCACCGAGTGACTCCAGAGCTGCCAAACAATCCCCATGGGTGCTGCTCTCCAGGGCAGTGTCCTCTGGTCACCAGTGCCACCAGCGTGCTGCTCTTGGGCTCCCTTCTGGACACAGCACATCTCCCTCTTCCAAACCAAACCCAAGGCACAGCTGATTAAATCTGCCTCTGTTCATGCCTGACAGGTCACTATGAACAAGCACTGTGCCAGACCTAGCTCCTTCTCACCAGAACACTCTCCCAGCTGACTCCCTGTCCCCAGAGGTTCCCCCCTGCCCCCCACCAGCCTGTTCTGGTGCAGCCCTCTCCTTACTTCAGGCAGTTCCAATAATTCTCTGAAAATAAGGAAACAAACAAAAACACAAACGACCCCCCCAACAATCATTAGCTGCTAAGAGTCCCAAAAGTGCTACAGGGGGTCCAAAGGGGTTCAACATCCCTAAGGTCAAAGCATTTCAGAAGAGCCCAAAGTGGCAGGGTCGTGAGCCTGTCTGCACAGCTGCACTGAGGTCCCCCGGAGTTCAGGGTCAGCATAGTGGTGAGGCCCGGGGAGCAGAGTGCATGCAGGAAGAGCAGAGCAGAGCCTCTCCAGCTGCGGCACACGAAGCATTTCCCTGCGGGACAGCAGAGCCCAAAGCTGCTGGAGCCACTAGAGGGAGGTCCTGCTGCGTGCCTGGGGCCAGCGCAGGGCACAAAGGGACCGCTCCGGATCGCGCTGGCGCTCCGCAGGAGCCAGCAGAGCAGAGGATGCAGCAGGGCTCGTCTGCAGGCAGCACACATCGTGTGAGGCAGATGCAGCCAGCTAGAAGCAGTTTGTGCTTTACACATCCCAGCGCTCAGAGGCACTTTCAAAGCACTGCAGGGAGCATCAACCAAGCACATTTTATCCACTCTGCTCAGACCCCACCTCCAATACTGCCTCCAGTTCTGGTGTCCCCAGCAGAAAGAGGACACAGAGCTGCTGGAGAGAGTCCAGATGAGGCCACAAAAGTTATCCCAGGGCTGGAGCAGCTCTGCTGTGAGGACAGGCTGAGGGAGCTAGGGGTGTTCAGCCTGGAGAAGAGAAGACTCCAGGGAGACCTTAGAGCTGCCTTCCAGTAGCTGAAGGGTCCCTAAAGGAAGGCTGCAGAGGACTTTTCCTGAGGGTGTCTAGAGACAGGACAAGGGGGAATGGTTTGAAGCTGAGGAGAGAGCAGGGTTAGACTGGATCTGAGGAAGAAGTTCTTCAGGAGGAGGGTGGTGAAACTCTGGAACAGGCTGCCCAGGGAGGCTTTGGCTGCCTCCTCCCTGGAGGTGCTCAAGGCTAGGCTGGATGAGGCTTTGAGCAGCTGAGCCTAGTTGACCTCCCACAGCAGGGAGGTTGGAGCAGATAGTCTCTAAAGGTCCCTTCCAAGCTAAGCCATTCCATGAAGCTATGGGGTACCAAGTGTGAACAGAGAGGCCTTGTACTCACCTTTCATGTCCCAGGAGAACATTGTTCAGATCTTCATTGACCTGAATTAACTCCACTATCACATCTTCATTTTCCACAGACACCAGCAGCTCCATGATCCTCTCCTGCATCATCCGACAGGTTTTATACAGCTTCTGACCAAGGCAAGGGAAGGGGAAAAAAGCAAACCCAACCTTAGCTGTGGTGTCTCAGTTTGTCATTCTGGAGAGAGGTAAGACACTGGAGCACTGCAGGCTCACAGGGACCATTCCTCCACTTCCACAAAGCACACACATAGCAAACATTGCAAATGGCATCATTTTCATGGCTTTGATCTCAGGAGAGGCAGGCTCACAGCTCCTGTCCTCACAGCCTGCACTCCTGCCCAGTCCTCCCTCAGCCACCTCCACTGCTAAAAACCATCTCTGCCTCCAGAGTCTAAATTACAGCTTGCAAAGTAAAGAAGCCCCCTCTGGGGTGATGCAGAGCTTGATTTGATTTGATCCTGTTTGAGGCTGATTAAACCCAGCAGGAGATCTCAGACGGATGTGGTGCTGCTCAGGGTCTGCCTGCAGAAAGGACAACAGCAGACTCCAGGACACAAGTGCTCTGTGACATCTCCAACTCCAACCACTCCTCCCTGTGGGGGAAGTTTAGATGCCCTCAAAGTGTGCCCTGAGTGACACAAGCCCTGCAGGATATGCTGACAGGAGAGCTGGGAGAGTTCACTGAGCAGAACTTTGCATCCTTACCAGCTGGAATGGAAGGGAGTTGATTTATATTCCTCTCCACTGCAGATTTTGCATGTTTAAAGAAACAAATTCTTTAGCAACAGGAACTTCAACTCAGCCAACATTTTTTTCTCCCCCCCCAGAGTGCATTTGCAAAGGCTGGCTGGCTCAGCTTAAGGGAAGGGAAAGAAAGGAGGGGATGACTCTGTTTGCACATTGCTATTCAGAAACTGGTCTGGTATTGTTTCCAGGGTGATTTGCTTTGTCCTCACAAAGCTTCCATTTCAGGTAAACAAACAAGGAAGAAGGAATTCTGCACCCCTTTGCAAGGTATGTATAAGGGTTAGAGAGTGCTGCACCTTTCAGGGCTGTATCATCCCACTCCAGGACAGAACAGGCACAAATCTGCTTAGTTTCATGTCAGTCATTGAATTTAAATTCCCTCCAGCCCCACACTTCACTACCTGATGTGCATTTAAAACTGTGCATTTCCTCTGACTCCTTCACCCAGCCACCTCAGCTGCCCTGTGAGGATCCAGAGCCAGCACAGAAGAAGGAGATGCAGACCCTCAGCTGGAGCAGGGCTCAGGCAGAATTTGCTCCTGCACACAACCAGCTACATGCTCTCTGAAGCTGGAGGATTCCCTGCTGCAGCAGCTGCTGTGACAACCTGCAGTGATTGCAGAGAATTTGGGCTCATTTTTATCAACTGATTATCTGGACCCAAATTCCTGCTGCTGCCCAGGGAGGTGGTGGAGTTCCCATCCCTGGAGGTGTTCAAGAAACGTGTGGCCACTTGGGGCCATGGTAGTGTTGGGTTCCTGGTCAGACTGGATGATCTCAGAGGGCTTTTCCAGCCCAACAATCTGTGGTTCTGTGAGAACAAGGATGCCTGTTCACTCTCCAGTACAAAGCTGGTTCCTTTTCTTGGCTGATGCTAAGTTTGAGCTGTTCCCTAAGTACTGTTGCCGGTCAGCAGAGTATTTCAAGTGAGATCTGCTGGCTCAAGCCTTGGCCAAAGCAGGGTGGAGAAAGGGAGGAGCTTGGCCACTAATGAAGCTACACAACTGAAACCATCTTGCACTGGTAAAATTCACCCTGTTACTGCTCTTATGGAGAGACTCCAGATAATCAGGACTGAAACTGATGTCTCAAAGCCTGGGCAAGCAGCTCTTTTTAAAGGACTTTGTTTTCTGCCAACAAAAGCCTCTTCCAAGGGTTCCAGGAGGAAGAGGCACAAACAAAAGGAAGCATTAAGCTCTGTTAAAGGAACAGGCAGCTCCATGCTTTGCACCCCTACAGGGGAGAAGAACAGAAAGAGCAGCACTAAAGGGAGTGTGGAAGGAAGGAGTTTTCAGCCACTCTCCCACAAATGGGAGCTCCACACCCTGTCCTGAAACTCCTGCCAACAGTTTTATTACTGGGAGTGTCAGGGGCAGTCCACTGGAGTACTGTGGGCACCCAGGTGCAGCAGGAGATAGGGAGCGAGGGACACACTTCTGGTTTGCAGCCAGCAACACTTCCCTTGTCGTGGGCTGGACAGAGGTGGCCAAGCATTCTCCTGCCTGGGCTGTCTTTCACTGGCTTATGAAATCAAGGCCAGATTACACCTTGGCCACCTCCCTGATGGCAGCAGCACCACAGAAGTGCTGTGCACAGGACAGTCACTGATGAGCTCTTAGATGTCTACTGCTGAAACAAGCTGTGAGAGACATCCACTGAAACCCCAAACCCTGCATTTCTCGTTTCTAGACCAGAAAATGCAGCAGGGGCAAGTGGAAGAAGGGACATCAGAGAAAGGAAGCCAGCTGCATGCTCTCTGTCACACTCAGCTGGCCCAGTGCAATCCAGTCCCTGCAGGCTGTGCTTTAAGGGCACGTGTTCATCTCCAGCACTGCGAGCTCCCACTCTCTGAGGTCACTCACAAAGAAGCAACGCTTCACGTTCTTCACTGGCCTTCAGTCTGCCTTGGAGGTACTGGCAGCAATCAAGAGAGCAGTGGGAAGTGCAGGAGGGATGTGAGGGAGGGGCTGTGTGATCAGCTGTGCTCCCACAAGGCAGCTGTGCTCAGCTGGAATGTTCTCGGGGCTGTCTGACACAACGTGCTCCACAGACAACGCTCCATTAGCAAATTCCTGTGCCCTTGGAATTCCCTAGAGCTCCCATTTGCATGGTAAGCTGTTTCATCCCTTCCTGACTCTGGAGATGTCAGGGCAAGGTGAAGGAAGCAAGCAAAAGCTGAGCAAAGCCAGCAATGGGAGCCTGTTGTTGGGCTCCCTTTGGCAGTTTGAAGCCAAATGTTCAAAGGAGAGGCTGCAACCTGTGTTCAGATCAGCTGTGAGCAGAGCCACGCAGCCTGCCAAGCAGTTCTCACATACCTGTAGCAGATTCATGTCATCTGGGTTCTCAGAGCCAGGAGCATTGTCTCTCAGGATGGAGGACATGACTCTCACGTTCATTCTGGCCATGTCCAGCTCACTGTTCAGCTTCCCAATCTGTGAGGTCAACAGGACACAGTTCTGGGTAGGTGAATGCAGTGAGCAGAGTCATTCCCACCTCTCACAGAGATTTCCTTCCTTAGGAGGTACACCCAGGGCCTAAAGAGCATTCTTTGGCTCTGGTGATATGCCATGAAAATGAAGGAATTAGCTCAGCTTGCACACGAGCAGCCAAACCAAGATGCAAGGCTGACGGCTCCACCCATCCTCCTCACAGTTCACTCCTCTCTTCCTGTCACGCTCTTTAGTCCCCCACAGGCCCAATGGATGTGAACTGTCCTTTCCCTCCTGTTTTAGGATCATCTCCTCACACCTTTGGCTTTCTCACTTATCTCTGAAGTACCTTTTATCCACTTTCACAACCAGGTAAGACACCCTCAGACAGCCTCATGCTTGAGGAAGTGACTTCACTCTCTGCTCAGGGTACAGCCTGGCATTCACGGAGCTCACTCCCGCCTGCTTTGCTGTGGCACACCACCACAGAACACATCTCCAGGAGAAGGAATCTAAAAGCCATGAATGCAGAGCTCTGCCACTTGACCTGATGGTCCCTTCCAGGGGTTGGTGCTGAAATCCCACATTAAGAGCACATTCCAGCAGGACCCACCCTCCCCTAACCCTGTGGCACTGCACCTGCTCAGGAGTCAACAGTAAGGTTGGGCCTGCAGGGAGAGGCAGGAAAGAACGTTTGGCAGGACTGGCAGAAGGTGCTGATGGCTTTGTAGAAGGCCGAGCTGGAGTCTGTGGAAAGAAAAAGAGCAGAGCTTGGGTTGAACAGAAGAACTGAGGCAGGCAGCAAAACATCTCTGCCAGACTGGAGAGCTGAGCATCAGTGCTTCCGGGGAAGGTGATGAGTGAGGTTTATTCACAGGAATAAATCCAATGGCTGCTCTGTAATGAAACAAGGCTTGAAATTCAGGCATCTTTTAAATGGGTTTGCAGGTTAATAAAGTGGAAATAGCTAAGAACAAGGCTGAGCTCTTCAGCCAGCTGACAGCCCAGAGGCCTTTCCAAAGTGCCACTGCAATTTCACAGTGAGGAATAGCTCAGAATGTGAAAGCAGTGGAAAGGTTGGAGGGTCTCTGCCAAAGAGGAATGACCAAAGCCTTCTGGACTGAGAAGCTGAAGCACTTCATCTGCAGACAGCTTCACTTACACTGCATTTGAACTGTCTGCCACAAAAGACAATCCCAAACCTAGCCTACACACTTCAAGTCCTTCACTTCCTAGAGACTGAGGTACAAATTGTCTTCAGGACTGCTGCTGCGGAGGTTTGCCACTGATTTGAGTTGGCAGATACTTGTGGTAGAGAGAATAATCTCTGCTGTACTTGCTTAAGGAAAAAGATTGCCTGTTGAGAGCATTCTTCACAGCTTGCTCAATCAACCTTTAAACACACAAAGCTCTTGTGCACTCCACTATCCAATCATCAAATCAAAACACAGGATAAATCTGAATCATTCCCTGTCTGCACTGATTATAGGCATCTAATTCCATAATTGCAAGGTTCCACCCAGGGAAGGATGGCTTTCACACTTCTAGAAGTCTAACAGAAGAAAATAATCTGGAAAGAATGGGTTTCAAACACAGCTGCTGTCCGTGCTCAAGCCAGATGTGTGTTTCACGTCCTGGTGCTGCACATTGCCACCTGTGGCACATGCTGAAAGAGCATCCACTGTGTGCAGGCTCTGCAAGCAGCTGCAGAGACAGAGAGACAATCACCTTCTCTTAGAGATTTTTCCCTCTCTTGGTTTCATTTGAAAGCTGGATACTGCTCCTATTCTGGACAGTGTGAGCCTTCAGGAGAACCTCACCCCTGGGAACTGGGGCCTGCAGAGGCTGACAGGTTTGGAGCACTCAGCTCTCAGTCATCCTGAGGCAAGCAGCATGCCCAAACTCTTTACATACTTGGAGTCTCAAGAGAGAGGTTTCCTTTTTGAGACCATACCCGGCTGACCTGTGAGTTAATTCAACTCTGAGACAGGCCAGGATTCTTTGTTGTTATCTCAGGTGTTATAATTGGAACTGATTCCTGCTCACCTGCTTGCTCACACTCTGCCCTGGAGCACTCACATCAAAACACTCAACCTAAACACACAGAGCTCAGACAATTCACACATCCTGTCCTCATGTATCCCCACCTTAGTTGCCCCCCTGCTGGGGTCAGAGGATGGGAACTCCACTCCTTTCTTCAGCAGCTCCAGATAAACCTCTTTGACTTCGCTGACATCCACCATTCCTTGGAAACCATGGGCCCACGTCTAGTTTGGAGACAGGAGGGACAGCAACAGTCACACATGGACAGTTGGTGACTGAGACAAGTGCTTCTGAAACACATGGGCCTCAAGGCAGCTCATTCCCTCCATCCACTCCAGTTCACTCTGTCTGAAGCAGCATGGACCACAAAATCTCCAAGGTTACCTCTCACCCTGCTGGCTAAGTGGAGCCACCAGGGAGCAGATACAGACTGGGGAGGGAATACAAAAGGTGGAGGTTGACACTGTCCCAATTCCCTCCCTTTGTCTCCAGCCAAGAACAAAGCCTGCTTCAGGGAGAGGCTCCCATGAGTGCAGCTGTGCAGAAGGGGCTGCAGCAGTAGCTTAGGTTACCCAGGGAGGTGGTGAGGCCACTGACTCTGGAGGGGTGCAAGGAATCTGTGGCCATGGCACTCAGGGACATAGTTCAATGGCCATGGTGGGGTTGGGCTGATCTTTGGAGTGGATGACCTCAGAGGGTTTTTCCAACCCAAACCATTCTCTGGTTACATGCTTGCCATGCAGCAGACACACAGACACTTACAGTTTCCTCTAAACTTACCATGATGAAGGTCAAGATCTTCTCCTGCAGGTCAATGGGCAGATTGTATCTTGGATTCAGGAGCTTCACCAGCTTGTCTTTGCAGAAATCTTTCTTCACAGCCAAAGACTGGAATCTTGGGCCACAGTTCTCCATGCACATCTCAACCAGCTGCACACACAAAATGCTTTCGTTACACTGATAGCAGGAAGGAAAAAACCAACGACCCCCAGGCTGACTGCTTTGGTTTAATTCATTCCAAGGGGTTATGGGGCCCAAGTGGATGTGAGGAGAACATTGCCAGCTACCTCACTGCAGTGTCTGAGCAGCTTGGCACAGGGAAACAACAGCACAGACAACACAAAACCAGCTCTCAGCCAGAGCTGGGCTGTTTCAGCCAGAAGTATGATCACTTGTCTCCATGGCACAGCAGTCACTGGACACAGAGTACCTTAGCAGCATGAAATCTGTCCATAGCTTAAAACCCAACCTGCAGAGACTCAGCAATGAATGAATTCACTGCCTGGCACCTAGGCTCCCCGGTCTGCCAGAACCTGAGGAGCTCCACAAGAGAATCAGATTACTGACTGCATCCCTTCTCATCTGCCCTGGGAGAGACTAATGGAGAATCAGGGAAGGTAACAGCTCTGAGGACAACTGCTCCAAGTGTTTTAAAGGTCACATCGATTGAAACAGGAGAAGTGAGTGATGCCAATTGTCAAATTCCTTCTCATGAAAGAAGTCTGCTTCCAAAGGTCTGCTTGGAGTGCTCTGAGCAGGCTCCCTGCAAGCACCACCTCTGCCCTGTCACACACAGCAGGAAGTGATAATGAGGTTAAGACTTCTCCCTTGTATGCAATCAGCCACCTCCATGCAGTCCCCCTTTGACAGGACAGAGGCCAAAACCTGTTATTAGAATCATAAAATCAATAAGGTTGGAAAAGACCTCAAAGATCATCAAGTCCAACCCCCCAGGCAGCTGAAAGCAGACCAGTGCAAGCCTTGAGAGGAAAATGTTGTCAGTCAGAGTATGAGCAGAGTCAGGAATGGAACTCATCTTGCCAGGCTCAGATGTGGAAATCAACCACAGCACTATGGGTGGTGGAACAGTGGAACAGGTTGCCCAGGGAGGTGGTTGAGGCCCCATCCCTAGAGATATCCAAGGACAGGTTGGACAGTGCAACGTGATCTAGCTGAGGATGTCCCTGCTGACTGCAGGGGGGTTGGACTGGATGAGCTTTGGAGGTCCCTTCCAACCCAGAGCATTCTGTTGAGTCGATGATTCCCCATGTGAAGGCAATCACTCACTCTTGTGCTTTTTGCTCTTCATCTATTTCTTTACTTTCCCTCCCAGCTTAAGAGGGCAGACAGGAAGGTGAAAAGCAAGAGGAGAAATTGACAAGAGCTTGCAAGATTTGGTGGGTTTCAAGTCGCAGCTTGCCTTGACTCCTGCAACAGGATACTCTGTCAGAGGAATGCACATATTTGAAGGGATGCTACGGGCATCTTGCTGAAGTAGGTTACATTTCCTATTCAGAGCAGACTCTATTTGACTAGGCTGAAATTATTTCTGAAACTTCTTTTCTACCCTCAGGACCTGGGGATTTTTCAGCAGGATCAAGAACTTTATGGCAGAACAGGTTTCAGACCAGAAGAAAAATCTATTGCTGAAGCAAACCCAGGGCAGAACAAAGAGCCACTGGCAGAGTGCTGTGCAAAAAAGAAACCCCACTAAGGGAGAGATAATTACCAAAACTCTTGGCTGGAATCATCACTTTTCATTTGGAAGTGTAGATGAAACACATGCTAATGGGCCAAGCCATTTGCCTCTGCAGGACTTCAAAGATGGTCTCTGAGAAGCATTTGCAGCCCAGTGCATGGGAAATTTGGGGTGCTGCTCCCTCATATGAATTCCCTGCTTAAGGGGCTGAGCATTTCCCCTCTGAATGAAAGTCCTGGACTCATGGGCTGGGTCCTCCACTCCATAACACCAGGGCAGCCCACTCAGAGTGCAACTAAGCTGGTGTAAGAAAAAGAACTGGACTCTATTTTTAACTGGATCGTTCATGAGTGAGCTCCTTTGCTGAGAGCTGATGTGTGATGGGTTAACACCCATCCTGCAGGCAGGGGGGGGAGGGCTTGTGAGAGCACTGCCCTCCCTGCAGGGGGGGTTCCCCCTGGGAAACTAAATGAGTCTGTTCCACTCCCCCTCCCTGCCCAGCAAGGCTATAAAAAGGAGGATACTGCAGCCATTAGGGCTCTTGGCCCCTGCCTTTGCTTGGATGAGGACCGCTGGTAGCTCCCTGCTTCACTGCCAGGTGGTCAGGCCTGATCCTTCTCCCTGCTACCTCCACACCTCTTCAAAGAGACTGGTTTTGTATTCTTATTTTTTTCTCCCATCCATCCTTGTTCCTTACCCTTGTGAACCCTACCTGTTATTGTTACCTATATATATATTGTTTAAAGAAAATTCTTTACTTCTCTCCTTCCAAGCTGACTCCAAATTATTTGTTGGTGGATCTGCTCCTTCCCTTTCTTTTTTCCTCTCTATTGGGAAGGAGGAGAGGGGAGCAGGGAAGGGATTGTCAGCCTTGCCCCCATCTGACCTCTTAAGTCCCAGTTAAGCCTCAAACCACCACATGATGGCTTCAAACTGGAAGAAGCTGGTCTGAGATTAGACACCAAGAAGAAATTCTTCCCATGAGGGTGGTGAGACACTGGAACAGGTTACCCAGAGAAGCTGTGGAGGCTCCAGGCCTGGAAGTGTTCAAAGCCAGGTTGGATGGGGTCCTGATGAACCTGGTCTAGTAGGAGGTGTCCATGCCCATGGCAAGGGGGTTGGAACTGGATGATCTTTAAGGTCCCTTCCAATCCAAACCACTTTCTGGTTCTTTGGTCTTAAATTCTGCCTACTGCTTTGTATGTAAGAGCCTGTGTGTGGTACAGGGGACACACACTCCATAAACTGCTTCTCCATGTGCTGTTTGCTTCCTAAGGTCTTTGAAGCATCTGACCCGGGCCACTGCAGTAAATGCTTGGCAGATCCAGAGAGAGGAGAGCCAAAGGCAGGGCAGATCCAGAGAGCCAACTGCGCAGACGTCTCAGAGTTCACGTCTCCAAAGTCAAACAACACAGCCCCACTTGGCTGGATTCCAGCCTGGAAGTCCTAACCATCTTCCTCCTGGTGGCACAACCAGCACTGCCAGCCTGATCTCTTGGCTTTCCCAAGGAGCCCTGCTGCAAGCCCTTGGCCTGACACAGAACTGGCTCCGTGAGCCTGCGGCAGCAGCAGGGAGCTGCAGCGGCTCTGAGTGCACCAAGCCAAGCACAGCTGGCACAGCACCCAGCTGGCACTCACCTGCCTCCAACAAGGAAGTCAACAAACTTCTGGGAGGTGGCAGGAGAAAGACACTGTTGAGACAGAGACAGAAGCAGGGCTAACATGTGCAGCCCTGCCATTTCCACACGCTGCTCTGCGTGCACTCGCTGGGAGCAAGCTCCCTAAGCGCTTTCATTCCATTAAATTCCTGAGTTTCAAGGCTGAATAAACAAAAATGGATCAAAGGCTGTTTCAAATCAGAATCAGAGAATGGCAGGGATAGGAAAGGACCTCAGGAGATCACTGAGACCAACGCCCCTGCCAAGGCAGGGTCACCTAGGGAAGGTCACACATGAACACATCCAGGAGGGTTTGGAGTATCTCCAGAGACGGAGACTCCACCACCTCTCTGGGCAGCCTGCTCCAGGGCTCTGGCACCCTTCAATTAAAGAAACCTGCTGCACACTGCCTCAGTGAGCAAATCCAGCCAGCTTCAAGGGCTCTTCCTTGGGCACAGCTGAGGCAAGAGCCCTCTCCTGCTTGAACTAAGCTGCAATGTCACCTTGGGTCTGGCTGCAGAGTGACTACCCAGACAAAGGTTGCTGAAGGGAGCACAGCCTTATCAGAACTATCCCTGGCTGTGCCAGGCACTCAGACAAGGACTCAGGTGCAGCAGGGCTGCAGGAGAGAGCCAGCAGGGCTGCTAGAGGGCCTGAATTCCTGTGGAAACCCAGCGATTCTGTTATGCAAACACAGAGAGCACACAGAAAGGTGACTCACGAGACAGGGCAGGAGGAAGCCGGGAGAGAAGTGTGGAAATGGGACGAGCTGAAGGTATGCTGAACACATTTATCTGCACCTCCAGCTTGTCAGGAGACACTTGGGCAACTGCTAAGTGACCTACAATTTGACACTATCAAGCACCTACCTTCCTTAATCACTCCTCAGCACATATTGATAGAGAGAATGATTTTGCACAACAAATACCAAGCCCATGAGTAACAGCAGTCAGTGCAATGCAGCCAAGCCTCTAGCACCCCAGGAAAGGAAATGATGAAGAAAACACTCAGGAGACAGCTTGATGGAGAGGATACAGCAAAGGGCAACAGAGATGCTGAGGGGACTGGAACATCTCTGTGAGGAGTAAAGACTGAGAGCATTGGGGATGTTTAGTCTGGAGAGGAGCAGCCTGAGGGGGATTTCATCAACGCTGATCAATACTTCGAGATTGGGTGTCAGGAGGATGGGACCAGGCTTTGTTCAGTGGTGCCCAGGGACAAGACAAGGGGTAATGGCACAAACTGGAACATCAGAAGTTTTATCTCAACATGAAGAAGAACTTCTTTAACTGAAGGGTGGCAGAGCCCTAGAGCAGGCTGCCCAGAGAGGTGAAGGAGTCTCCATCTCTGGAGACATTCCAAACCCACCTGGAGTGACCTGCCCGAGGTGACCCTACCTTGGCAGGGGGGTTGGACTGGGTGATCTCCAGAGGTCCCTTCCAAACCCTACCATTCTGTAACAGAATGGTCAAATGCAGCTTGTATGGGTCCTATCCCAACCCTCACATCTTTCCCACACAGGCGGGACCCTCACAGTGGGCCAGTCACTGGAGTCAGTAAGAACAACTTTCAAGGAGCACAAGCCTAAAAACAGCCCAAAATCCCAACAGCAAGTGCAGGAATGTGCATCAGCCAGGACCCTGGAACACCAGCAGATCATCTGCCCTGCACTGTGGCAGCACTGTGCAGACAAACAAGATGCAGAAAACACCCAGGGAGTTGTGTCAGTGCTAATTTGCATGCCAGCTTATCATTCCAGGTGTTTGCCTTCCCAGGGCCTAATTAATATCAGCAGAGCTGTACTTACAGACAGGGTGAGCCTGATCTCCTTATGGTTACAGTTTTTGGAGAGCTTTTTCTTCAATGCCTTCACTGCATCTTTGGGCCTGCGACAAGAAACCAAGGAGAAAAAGTTGGCAGTGAGGTCAGGATGGTTTTCTGGTTCAGAACTTCACCCAAGAGCTTGAGATAGGGGAGGAAATCCATCCCTCCAATTACACCCACAGAAAACCAGAGCAACTGCCCCACTGATTTCAGCAGAGCCACTTCAGCACTGAGCCAGGGCCAACAGAGCAGGGAACCAGGGTGGGCACGGCAGACCCTGTGCAGGAAGAGCAAGCTGCTCTCCTCTGCACAGCCTCCTCCAAAAGGGTATCACTTCACAATCAATTCACTGATCCAGCTTTTATTGCTGTGAAAGGGAGCACGCCAATTGCCACTTGCATTGAGAGCTGACTGCTGCCTATTTTTCATCCATGATGCAATTAAAAATAATTAAAACCCAACAACAACAACAAAAATCTTCTCCTGGGAGTGCTGTCAGGAGTAGGGGTGCCTTGGCTGCCTGCCAATCTTCTAATTGCAGGATGCTTTCAACTCATCTGAGTAATTGCCATGTAGGGATGGACAGCCCATTCCACCCCAGAGATAGTGGCACTTCTAGCCCAGTCATTTTGGTGTCTATATATACATCCCTTATCTTTTAAGTATCTCTGTAGGAGGAGGAGGGTGGAAGATGGCATCACATGTATCACATGTGGGAAACAGCTTTGCCCAATTAATATCTGTAATTGATATCTACAATTGCTAAGGCCAGCTCAGTGCTCATGGATCAACACAAACAAGTGGTTCCAAAGTCTCCTTAAAATCCAAGCTGGAGCAAAAGGCACAAACCCAATCTTTTAAAAGGAGGGGAGGGAGGGAATCCTCATTGAAAATATTTCAAAGCTAAGGAACTGAAATGAGGTTTTACCACCACTGTTTGAAAGCTTGTTGTATTTTATCTGGAAAAAAAAGAGATTTCTCTGTTTGTCTTAATTCTGTCCCACCCAGTCCATACCAGTGGAGCATTAAGTGATGGACTGGGAGCATGAGAACAGAGAAGAAACCTTTCCCTTGCAGAAAGCTGTACTGCTGCCATTCCCCTCCTGCTTCTTGCTTCTCCCACTGGAGCATCTGGAAATGCTATGGTCAGGAGCTGGATATTACATTAAAATAGCCATTTGCCTAATGAGGTACAGCAGTGCTGCTGCTCCTAGTATCCTGTTACAGGCTGTGAGCAGCAGCAGTTGCCTAGGAGGAAGTCAGGAGGAGTTCCTCTGCAAGCACAAGCTGTGCACAAGAGGAAATAGTTTACTGAAAAAGCTCTGTTGCGTAGAAGCACTACGTAAAAACTAACACCAAGGGTCAAAGTGTGCTCCTGCTCACAGCAGGGAGCTGTGAGTGACCTTCTGAGCTCCAAGAGCCACAGGTGAGAGCATGGGATCTGGAAAAAATGAAAGGAAGGAAAAGCTGATCTGGAAAAAGAAAGATACTTGTGCAGAAAGCTCTCTGGGTGGTGGTAGAACATTCACTGCTAGCAGCGAGGCCTCACCAAGTCACACTGAAGCAGATCTCATGAGAACAAATTTCCTTCTCCTCCTTTTGCAGGTGGGAAGCTCAAAGGAACAAGTGGCTGAACAAAGCTGGATGTGGTCCTTCAGTGCAAGGGGCCAGCTCTGTCCTGGGGACCCTGAGTACAGACCTTGATAGGATCCCCCCACAATGGAGCAGAACCTCCTGCTGCTGTAGGCTGGCTGAGCAACTGCAGAGTGGGGAGCTCTGACTCAGTTAAAAGAGTTTTAAACAATGCTGGGGACAAACAAATGCTCAGGGTCTATTTCCAGGCTGGGTTTTGCAGAGCACAAAGCTACTCATTTAGCCTGACAGACAGCCCAGTGGGAACCCCAAGTTATCACCTTTCTCTAGCCTGGGAAGACCTATGAGACTACATGAAGAGCTACAAGGTTGTAGTGAGGCACGGGTTGGTCTCTTCTCTCTAGGATCAGGTGACAGAAGGAGAGGAAATGCCTGAAATTGTGCCAGGGGAGGGTTAGGTTGGAAATCAGGAAAACTTTCTTTGCTGCAAGAGTGGTCAGGGACTGGCACAGGCTGCCCAGGGAGGTGGTAGAGTCCACATCCCTGAAGGTATTCCAGAAACATGTGGCCATGACACCTGGGGACATAGTTTGATGGCCATGGTGGGGTTGGGTTGCTGCTTGCACTCAATGATCTTAGAGGACTTTTCCAACCCGAACAATTCTACGATAAGACTAATCCCTAAAGTCCTGATGGCCACAGAAGAAGCTCCGAGACAGGACAAACGTCCTGCCCAGGAACCGAAGAGACCTGCTCGCTGCTGCTGCCTGCTTATGGCAACCTCACGCACGCATCCTACACCCCCTGCTCGATCGTGCCCTGCCCTCCAGCAACGCCGGTGCTGCCGCCCAGGCGGAATCCCGGCCGTGCCCATTTCCCACGGGAGGAAAAGGGGCACCTTCCCCTGACACCGGGACACTTCTGCCCCGCGCCCGGCTCGCAGCGCCCGGCCCCGCTCACCCCTCCTCGGTGGCGTTGATCACGTCGCAGATGTGCATGAACTGTCCCCACTCCTCCGTCTGCAGCGCTCCGAACGTCGCCCGCTCTGAAAGGCGAAGGGGAGCGACCGCTACAGCGGGGCTGGGAGCGCCCGAACTCTGCCGAGCCGCACCGGGCCGGGAGGAGCGCCGGCACCGTCCGGCAGCGGGGCAGGAACCGGCGCCCCCGCGGCTCCCCTGGGGCCGGGCGGGGCAGACGGGACGCGGCGCCCCCTCGTTACTCACCCACCAGGCTGCCCACGGCGGTGGCGAAAGGATCCTTCGGAGCCTTCCCGAAAGCCATGGCCGCTGCCGGCAGAGCCCTGCGGCCTCTGCGGGGCCGCCCCGCCGGCTCCGGCCGCTCCTCTCCCGCCCCGCCGGTCGCTCCCTTCCTGGGCCGGGGCGGCGCCGCCTCCAGGTGCCGTGGGGCTCGGCGCTGCCGGAGCCGGGCCGGGCGGCACCGCCCCCGCGGGCTGGGGCTCCCCGCGGCACCGGCCGGGCCGCAGCGGTTCCGTGCCCGCAGAGCGAGAGGCTGAGGTGGGGCCGGGGTCGGGCTGCTCCGGCAGCTCCGCACCCCCCGCCCTGATCCCCAGCACCCTGCTGACTCCACACCGGAGCCCCTAACCGCTTCCTGCCTTTCCTGCTCCCAGGCCGGTGTTTAACAAGAGACGGGGCCACCCCAGCTCACGGCAGGCAGAGGTCTTTCAGCCTTGAATCATAGAAGGGGTTGGGAGGGAAGGGACCTTAAAGCTCATCCAGTTCCAACCCCCTGCCATGGGCAGGGACACCTCCCACCAGCCCAGGTTGCTCAAGGCCTCATCCAGCCTGGCCTTGAACATTTCCAGGGTCATCCACAGCCTCCCTGGGCGACCTGTTCCAGCATCTTTCCGCCCTCACTGGAAAGAATTTCTCCTTAATCTCCAGTCTCAGTCTACCCTCTTCCAGCTCTAAGCCCTTGCCCCTTGTCCCATCACTACAAGCCCTTCTCCTCAACCAAGCTTAGCAGCCAAAACTGGGTAAAGCCAACTGCTGGGCTCCAGCCTGCCTGCTGCCATCTGCGACTTGGAAACCTACCCTGAAATTCAGCAGAAAGGGGGGGGGGAGGGGGGGGGGCGGGGGGAAGTACATGCCCTGCAGCACAAACCCTGCAGATCTGTTCAGTGGCAGAGAAGACTGATGGCAATTTTGGCTTTCCAGGTGTTTTGAAGAGTTTTTTTTACAGCAGGACTGACTTTAAAGGAGCAGCTTTACAATTATTAAGATCTTTAGGTGCAAGCCTACAGAATCAAGCTTTTTGGGTGCAGCAAAGCTGAACACACCCTCTTAAACTGACACCTGATGGTGTTTGCTGGTTAAATTGAGAACACATAATTAATTCCTTTTCAAAGACGACTGCCAAGGCAAGGAGGAGGATGACTTCTCCTATGCCATACCACACTTTAGCATCCCCTGCTCCTGCAACACCTACCTATGTTTTCTCAAACCCATGTGCCCTTTTCTGGCCCAGATTCAACAGGGACTGATGCACAGATCTCAGAGCAGCAAAAATCCCCCAATCCCAACCAGCAAACAGTGCATGAGAGTTACCTTCATCCTAGAGTCCTCCTCTGCGTGGTGAGGGAACCACTAACGTGCTCCTCTCCCCTTGGATGGGGCTTTCTTCCTATCATTACCATCAGTGACTTGCCTCCTGTCACTTCATCACAAGCCTGACTGTCTCCCAGACCTGAGCAATCCTTGGGAATGTGGCATGGATGAAAATTAACCTCCCAGCTGTCATTTCTCTTGACTGAGACTTGTAATTATTTCAGAATTTCATTACCCAGCATTTGGGTGCAGCTCAGTGAGTCTATGGAGTTAGAATACCTCAGCTCCCAGTCAATGCTTTGCCCACCCTTAGACTGTCAGGAATTAGCAAAGCTCTGCTTGCACTGCTGATGAAGTTTCTCCCAGGAGCTGTTCCTTTCCCTTCCTCTGGCATTTGGCCCCATCTGCTGGATGGAGAGGAGGTTTATTGGTACCTGCAAGCGTCACAGATTGCATGGGGTTGGAAGGGAGCCTCAAAGCTCATCTTGTCCAACCCCCCTGCACTCAGCAGGGACACCTCCAGCTAGAGCAAGCTGCCCAGGGACACATCCAGTCTGACCTCGAGTGTCTCCAGGGATGGATCCTCAACCACATCCCTGGGCAGTCTATTCCAGTCTCTCACCACCCTTGTGGTGCAGAACTTTTCCTGATGCCCACCTAAATCCACCCTGCTCCAAACCAAATGCTTCAAATGGTTGGCCCCTGTCCTATCACTACTTTGCTCATGTGCAAGAAGTGCAGGAGCTGAGGCTTCATCTTACTCTTTCTGTAGTAAATGGGTGGAAGTCATCACACAGCTTGGTGAGGCTGCAGCTGAGACTGTTTCTGATGCACACATCCCCGTTTTCCACTTGTGTCCTTTGGTTATCAGCCAGCCATCATCTGTCAGAACAGGAGTTTGTTTATTTAGTACTGGTTGCAGATTTTGGACTTCTATCCTCTAAACTTTGCTGCTTATTTCATTTGCTCTTAACCACTCAAACTGAACCAAGGACCACTTTGCCTTAGCCCTTGTTAAACCTGCAAGGTGAGTCAGGTCTGGTTTCAGAGAGCATGGTTTATTGAGCCACTCTGGGAGGGGGGGAGGGAGAAATGTCTGCTGAAGCCTTCTTGTCATTGGAATTTACTGATTAAAGTTAATAATGAAAATCAGCTGCTGGTCTCGGGCTAATGGGCTTCAAGTTCTGCTTGAAACAAGCCTGCCTGAGTCCTCTCTGCAGCAGAGTCCCTGCTATTTATGAGTCAGTGGTCAAAGAGCCCAGGAGAGTCCTGCTGCACTCCTTGCAATTCTGCTGTTATTGCAGATATTAGAGTTAATTATTCCTGTGACATTTTCTGTCCTTTGCAAGCACACAAAGTATGTTATAAAAAGAAAGGAGGAAGGGGCTAAATAATTTCTCTTTGCAAAGCAGAAGTGTTTTGTGGCATGGCTTAAGGCTGTCTCCTGAGCTGGCATGAGCTACACCCAGCTCAACAGCCTTGCCAGTGGGGGGTTTATTTGTACCAGAGGTGTGGTGGATGCTGCTGTGCCTGTTACCAATGTACAAACACATCCCTAATTGCTGGAGCTATGGCTTGATTACTTTTTTATTCAGCCTAATTTTATTGGGTTTAAAGTTCTTGAGAAGGGGAGATTGAGATTGGAGATGAGAAAGAAATTCTTGGCAGTGAGGGTGGAGAGACACTGGCACAGGTTGCCCAGGGAGGCTGTGGATATCCCTTCCCTGGAGGTGTTCAAGGCCAGGCTGGATGAGGCCTTGAGCAACCTGGGCTGGTGGGAGGTGTCCCTGCTCATGGCAGGAGATTGGCACTGGGTGATCTTTGAGGTCCCTTCCAACCCAACCCATTCTGTGAATCTATGAATCATTAATTTAGGATTATTTTATTTTTTAATCACACCTTTACCTTCTGTAGCCTTCAGTCCTGTTTCTAAGGAATCACACATTGAGTGAAGGAGTCAAAGAGCTGTCACAGTCAGGAACTGATTCATGATGCTGACTTGTCCCTGCTGTTGTTATATGAAGATCAGGAACCACAGTGATGAGTTTAGGTTTGGTTTAAAAATGAGGGAGTTTCCTGACAGATCATTCTTCAGCAGAGATTAGGTGAGGAGCTGCAGAGTATTCCCTCCTCCATCTGCCAAGAGCTGCATCTCTTCTCTGGCTTCATCAGGAGCCTATTTCACTGTTAGTTCTTCCTTGTTATCCAGTACAACAAAGATGCAACCAGCAGGATTCTCTCTGTAGCTCATTAGACCAGATGCTGGTTCTGGCGTGTGCTGGTAGCTTCACTTGAGCAAACAGCTGAGGGCTAAATCCAATCCCTTCTGCAGCCTCTCCATTAGCTCACTGCCTGCAGGCAGCAGCAAATCTCATCAGGAGCTATTTGGGCAAATTAAATGACTGTTTGGAACTCGGTCTCACTAATAATGCAGAGCTGCCCCCAGATATCTATTTAAGTAATCATTACTTTATTTTAGAGGAAAAGGTAAGCCCTGGTGTGTCAGCAGCGTGTTTGGGTGGGAAAGGGAACAAAGTGGGAGCAGGGAGGGAGAGTCTGCGGACTGCAGAGGGCAACCTTGGCCAAGGAACGGCCGTGGCTCGCCTCTTGTGGCCACTCCAAGTGAAGGGAGGCTTAGGGACAGGGCAGCGCCCTGGCAGCCAGGGTGGGGGTCTGGCATACGCAGGGCTGCTCACATGCCGCTCTTTAGCACTGCAAAGCTTCCCTGCCGCCTGGAGTTCAACGTAAATCTCTCCATGCAATGCAAAGCTTTCAGATGGTGGGAGAGGGAGAGGGATTTGTCAAGACTGACACAGCAGGGCAGTCAGATTTGCTCACTCTCAGCTCTGTGCTGCATTTCCTGGACCCCACAGCCTCAGCACTGTCACTGCCCTGCAACTGCCATGTGAAGGTGAACAAATCAGGAGTTCTCCTTCCTCTAAGCCTCTGAGCATTCCAAGGAACAAACAAACGAAGAAATCCACAAGACAAAACCAAACCAAACCACAAACCAAACCAAAACCATGAAATGAAACAAACCAAACCAAAACTGTGAAATGAACCAAACCAAACCAAAACCATGAAATGAAACAAACCAAAACTATGAAACAAACCAAACCAAAACCATGAAATGAAACAAACCAAAACTATGAACCAAACCATGAAATGAAACAAACCAGAACTATGAACCAAACATAACCCAACTCATGCAACAAAACAAAAAGATGTTTTTTCAAGTAACACTGCCTGGGCATTGCAGGTAATTGGAAACCAGCCCCATGTGTGCCTTGTTTAACCCAGGGCTGAGTGTAAATGCTGTCAGAAATAAGGCTTTGACAGCTATTCACACTTCATCTCTTTTTAAAGACGCCATGGCAGCCAGGTTGGAGTAGGTGATCTCTAAGGTCCCTTCCAACCTGAGCCATTCTGTGATTAACTGCCTCTGGGATCCTGCCCTCATGATGTGGTGACAATCCAGAAGCTTTCCTGCCTCTCTTCCCTTTCCTTTCAGGACACAATCCTCCCTTTTTCCCCTGGCTGAAGGCTGGAGATAAATAGTGTGGTCTATTTAGGAAGCTTAGCAAAGCCTTTTTCTCAAGTTCACCTTCTCAGAGACAAAGATTCATCATCCAGTTTGCCCAGCTCCTCTCCAGAGGCACATTTTCCTGCAGTGGCTTCTGGATTTATAAAGAAATGATGAAACTATGATTATGCTGCAGACTATTGTGAGTCTTGTCTCGATTTCCCTGGATGAGATTAATTATTAAATACACTTTCTCCACTGGAAGGTAGAATCCTCTGCCTGAACCTCACAGGAGAGCTTACAAAGAAATAAAAAACACCATGAATCTTAAATTACAAGAATTGTAGAGAGCTTCTCCAGGACTGGGGTGTGGGTGCTGTGTGTATCCTGCTGCCAAGAGAGCAAGCTCAGAAGGGAAAGCAAGGCATGGAGGGAGGAATTCAGGTTTGCAGCACTTGAAAAGTTGGGAACTTGTCTCTCATCTTTGTCTGCAAAGGCAAATGGCAAAGAGCTGGTTTGCATTTAAACTGCCAGTGAAGCATACAGGACCTGGCCAAATATCTCTCTTCTTTAGAGGCTATTTGAAAGAGTTCCTTTTGTAGGGGATCCTTTGGGTAGTAAAACCCCAATTGTCCAATTAAAACAGGAATGCTTTGAGCTGTGCCAGGTTCTCCTCTGTGGCACACAGCAGGGCATTTGGATTGCATGTAGACCTTTACCCAAGCAGAGGACATCACACTGCGTGCTCTGTGTGCTGCAGGGTAACTTTAGTTTAGCGTTGAAGCTATTGGAGTTCATGATAAAAACTGCAGAATCATTGAATGAATCAGAAACTGGTTTGAGCTGGAAGGCACCTTTAAAGATCAGCTAGCCCAACCTCCTTGCAGGGAGCATCTTCAACTGTGGCTGCCTCCTCCCTGGAGGTGTTTGAGACCAGGTTGGATGAGCCCTTGAGCAACCTGGGCTGGTGGGAGGTGTTCCAGGGGCTTGGAACTGGATGATCTTGTAGGTCCCTTCCAACCCAACCCATTCTGTGAATAAACCAGAGCAGGTTGCTCTGAGCCCCAAACAACCTGATCTGGAATGCTTCAGGGATATGTATCCTTCTGCTGCTGGGAACACCAGACCTGGAGGCAGTATTGGAGGTGGGGTCTCAGCAGAGCAGAGTCAAGGGGCAGAATCCCCTCTCTTGCCCTGCTGGCCACACTCCTCTGGCTGCAGCTCAAGATGGGATCTGCCTTTTGGGCTTGAGGACTTGGACATTGTTGCAATTATCAGCATAGAAAAAGTCCTGGAAAAAACTAAAATCCTCAAGCTTTGCACATTAGTGACAGGCATGGCCTTTACCAAGAAGGTAATTATTCACTTCATGACACTCCCACTGCCAGACAGCTCCAGCCACAAGCTTAGCTCAGCACTCTTCCCATTTTCTTAGAGGCTGGAGAACAGCAACTGCTAAAGCCAGCTCCTCCACAGATACTCAGCTCAAGAGAATCGTTTTCAGGCACTGTGTCTGATGAAATAATTTCAGCAACATTTGGGTGCCCACAAATGGACCTGCTGGCTGCTGGGACAGATAGCCAAGAGCTTCACAGTGAACTCATGGAAGATCCATGTCCCCCACCAAGCCCTGATTCAAATCCAAGCCCTTTCCAGCTCCGACACGCAGCTCACACGGCCATCTCCTGTCCTAATTAAGCAGGAGTCTCAGCTGAGCTCTCTGCTGGATTTTAATTACAGAGTTATTAATTCATGGGGAAAAAATGGACATGTTTCAGGTTGGCTGTAGCAAATTAGCAGGCAGGTGCTTGGCATAAAAACTCAGAGAGGATTAAACTAAGGACTCGCGGACGTGGAGCTGTTTTACTGGGAGCGGTGTGCACAGCACCACTCAGGGTATTGCAGCATGGGGAGGCTTCTGGGGATAAAAAGCAACCAGAGCAACAGATTTTGTCCTGACTTTGCACACGGCTCTGACCCAGGGTTCTTCTGCAGGGCTGGTAGCACACAGGCCCTGACTGGTTAACCTGCACTGTAGGGCAGACCTTTAGAGCCTGGCCCATCTGCATGCAATGGCCCCCAGGCAGCTCTGCCTGTATGGATCAGAGATCAGAATATTAACTGAGGAGCTCCAAGCTGCCCACCAGACACAGCTGCAGTGCTCCAACTCCCAGCCATTAGCAATGACAGCATCTATTAATTACAGCTCGTTACATGGTCCTCCTTGCTCCAGCCACTGCAGGCTTTGTGCTCTTCAGGGCCCTTACCTTCCAATGCCTTGCTGAGGTCATGAAGCAACAAAAGAAAGATGAAATGTTAGAGCCATTAATTTCTCCAGAGTCCCTCTTCTGATGCCTGCTTGCAGACATTTGATGGCTGTAATATTCTCTCAGCTGTGGCTTGACCAGAGACTGGAAAATTGTGCTTCCATGCCTGCCCACAGTGGCTTTTGTCACAACTGAACTGAGCATTTGGCTCCTAATTCACTCCCCTCTCTCTACAGGAGGTGCTTTGCTGTGGTGGGCAGTCCCAGAGGATTCTCACTGGAAAGGGTTTGGATGATGACTTGTCCAGGGAACTGGCTTGCTAAGAAGGCATGAGGGTGCTGAGGGTGCCTCCTTGGTGTCCATCTGCTCTGGGTTTTATTCTGCATTCCATTTAATGAGCCTTGCTCTCCTTAGCATCATGGCATCATAGAATCCTACATTGGCTGAGGTTGGAAGGGACCTCAGAGATCATTTCCTCCAAACTCCCTGCCATGGACACCTCTCAGCTAGGTTCATCTGCTCAAGGCATCATTCAGCCGGGTCGTGAAGAGCCCCAAGGAGGAGGCATCCACAACCTCCCTGGACAACCTGTGCCAGAGACTCACCACCCTCCTACTGAAGAACTTCTTCCTCAGCTCCAGTCTAACCCTGCTCTGCCTCAGCTTCAAACCCTTCCCCCTTGTCCTGTCTCTAGACACCCTCAGGAAAAGTCCCTCTGCAGCCTTCCTGTAGGATCCCTTCAGGTACTGAAAGGCAGCTCTAAGGTCCCCCTGGAGCCTTCTCTTCTCCAGGCTGAACACCCCCAGCTCCCTCAGCCTGTCCTCATAGCAGAGCTGCTCCAGCCCTTGGATCACCTTTGTGACCTCCTCTGGATTCTCTCCAACAGCTCTGTGTCCTCCTCCTGATCATGGAGGAAGTCTGAACATCACCAGGATTGGAACTTTTGATGCCTGTAAACCCTTTTTTTTTTAACCATCTAGATATGAGGACTTTGCCCAAGGTTACAGAAGAGATCTGCAGTAAATTAGGGAATTGAGTCTAAGCCTCTTACATCTTGGAGCAGCAGCCTGAGTGTTGCTTTCAGAAGAGCCTCACTCCATTACCCCAGCTAAGTGCCTGGCTCAGGCACTGCTCCCTGGATTACCACAGGGCAGATTAACTGCAGGCTATTGAATTTTTAAAGCATAAAATAAGTACCTGCTGTAAGCTCCTAACAGCCTTCTCCTAGCAGGCTTTTGAGGAATTTCCAGCACTGCCTCCATCCTGTACCTCTGCACAAACAGAGGAGCTGGCAGCACTGCACCTGGGCAGCAGCCGAGCAAAGCCTCCTGAGGTTAGTTTGAGGTCCATGAAAAGCCAGGTGGCTCCTGGCAGCCCAGGTGAGTTATCCTCCCATTGCTACACACAGATGCCCTGGAATGCACTCAGTGTTTCATCTACCACACCAGCTTGCTCAAGGCCTCACCCAGTGTCCCTTTCAATATTTGCAGGTTTGGAGCCTCCACAACTTCTCTGGGCAGCCTGCTCCAGTTCCTCACCACCCTCATGGGGGAGAATTGCTTCCTCATGTCCAACCCAAAGCCAGCTTCTTCCAGTTTGAAACTGTTGACTCTCATCCTGTCACTCTCAGTCCTTGTCATAAATCCCTCCCCATCTCTTCTGCAGCCCCTTCAGCTACTGGAAGGCTTCTCTAAGCTCTCCCTGGAGCCTCCCCTTCTCCAGGCTGAACATCCCCAACTCTCCCAGCCTGTCCCCATAGCAGAGGTTCTCCAGCCCTCTGATCATCTTTGCAGCCTCCCCTGGGCCTGCTTTAACAGTCCCATGTCCTCTGACACGTCCTTCCATGACAGTTCCATATCCTTCCTCTTCTTCCAGCCCTTTTATTTCTGATGCCTCAAGGCAAGCCCAGTGCAGGGGGGTTGAGCTCGATGACCTCCAGAGGAGCCTTCCAACCCCTAATGTTCTATGAAACATGTCTCCTGAAGCTCTGATCCTTCTCCAGTGGTGTAGCCTTCATCTGCAGCATCACACAGCTACGAGGAGCATCTCAACCACCTGCTGGAACACATCAGCAGCTGCTGGGGGAGGGGTGTCTCAAAGCCTCTCTCTTTGACACAGACCAAGACCTTTACATCTGCATACTGAAACTACCCTGCCAAACCCCAGCTCAGCTGCAGAGGGGAACAGCTAAACCCTGTGAGGAATCAGCAATGACCTTTGCTGCTCCACACTTTGCCTGGCCCAGGGATGTTTGACTTCTTGATTCGCTGGGTGATGCTGGTCTGACAGCTTGGGCAAGCCCTGTGTAATTTCCCTCAGCCTTAGGAGTGCTGTTAATATTTAATGCTTAGTTATCAGTCGAGTCAGTCCTTGCTCCCCTGTAATTTCTTGCAGCTCTTTCTGTGTTTCTAATGACAGATGGTAAATAGACATCGCTCTGATATTTTTAGCCAGGAAATCTTTAGTGCTCAGCCCTTTGCTTTCCAAAAGGGACCTTATCAGGGGTTTCTTTTTCATTAGGACAATGCTGCTGTCAGTCAAACCTCTGCAAACAGTCCTTCAGTGCTCTCTCTGCGTTCCCAACTCAGAACGTTTCACTCCGCGTGCGTGATTCCGTGCTTTACTCAGGGGCTGTGTGAGCTCCTGCCAAGTCAGCAGATATTCCTGCAGCTCTGCTCTAGCACCTCACAGGAGCTGCAGCTCAGATGCTCACAGTCAGAGAATTGTTTGGGCTGGAAAAGCCCTCTCAGACCATCAGCTCAACCCCACCATGGCCACCCAAACACGGCCCCAAGTGCCATGGCCATAGGTTTCTGGAGCACCTCCAGGGCTGGGGACTCCACCACCTCCCTGGGCAGCCTGTGCCAATCCCTGACCCCTCTTGCAGCAAAGACATTCGTCCTCATCTCCAACCTAACCCTCCCCTGGTACCTGATCCTACGGAGAAGAGACCAACCCTCACCTCAGTGCAACCTCCTTTCAGGGAGCTGTAGAGAGCAATGAGGTCTGCCCTCAGCCTGCTCCCCTCCAGACTGAGCAAGCCCTGCTGTATGCATGGAAATGTCTTTGGGCTGTGTCTGCTATGAGAAATCACAGCTTGCCCCCAGGAGGAGGCACCATCTGAAATCATTGGACATCCAGGAGCTTGGGATTATGGAAAGCTCTACAGCCTTTTGCTATTACTGATGACTTCCCAAATATTTCTCCATGCTGCTGGCATCAAGAGCAACAGGCACTGACTGCTAGGGAACCATTTCTGCTGAGGGGCAGGACATCAGCACCTCCCTCTGCTCTTCTGATGCACAGGGACTAGCCCCAAGTGCAGACACATCTGACTCATAATCAGAAATGATATTTAATGTACAAAAATGACTTACCAGGGCTCTGTTAAATCAGAGAGAGTGCAGTGAGCAACCCAGGATGAAGGAGGCAGGACACTTGGGATGCCACTTCTGGCTTTAAAGCCTGGCTTGCTGTGGGCTGAGGGAGGAAAAGAAAAAGAAATGCTCATAAAATAAAATCCCTGCCCTCTCTCTGCTCTAATTTTCTCATCTGAGGAGATGAGATAACTGCCCTGATCCAGCTCACAGGCGCTGTGTGGGGCTTCAGTAGTGTTTGTGAACCTCTGTCTCTTGGTGAGCAGCCTTCCAGCACAGCACGAAAGCCAAGGATTGCTTTCAAATCAGGCAGGTTTGGGAGCCAGCAAGCAGCCTGGACCAGACTGATGTGGATGGTGCTGGAGTTACTTCCACCCTGATGCCTCTCTTATTGTTTCATCTCTTTTATGGCCTATTTCATGGCCCATTTTGATGAGTTAGCACCACCCAATACCATTTTTTCCTCCCCTACCCAAAATTTCATGTGTCCTCCTCAGCCCTGCTCACATTTTTCCCCTCACAAACTGCTCCTGAATTGCCTTGGCAGTGAGACAGTGAAGTGGGAAGCACTCTCAGAACATGGCTTATGGTTCAGTGGCCATCAGCAAACACTGTCAGAGCTGATAACCTTCAGTTGGGAAGGTGGCAGTGGCTTCCCTCGCACAATCATTAACCTCTTGTGTTTGGGTTTGGCAGAGCAGGGCTGGGCCAGGCCAGCAGCATCCTCAGCCTGGCAAGGGCAGCCCAGGTGACTGCTGTGACAGTCAAGAAGAGGACCTGGTGTCCCCATCCTGAGGAGGACTCACTTGGTGTGCCCCTGGTCAGCCTGCTCTGAGGGAATGTCCCTGCTGACTGCAGGGGGGTTGCACAAGATGAGTTCTGAAGGTCCCTTCCAAGCCAATCTGTGACTCTGAATCTTCCTATGGCTCTGTGGCAGTCACAGTGGGGGCTGCAGACAGGGCAGGAGCTTCCCTTCTGACCTCTGCTTCAGCTTGAGGTAGGAAGGTGGAAGTAGGTGGTTTCTTCTCCCTGGTACCAGGTGATAGAACAATAGGAAAAGACCTTAAATGGTGCCAGGGGAGGTTTAGATTGGACATGAAAAAGTGGAGGGAGGAAGTGGATTGCTATTAGCCACTCAATATCCACATATCCCTCATTAACTCTCTTTCTAATTGTGCTAAATCCTCCTTAAATTAGCTCTGCAATGCCAATGCCTTAAACATCCCTTGCCCCTGTTTTGTCTCATGGGATGCAGCTGCTGCTGCTTTTTCCAGCAGCAGGAATCACTGTTTAATAACTTGGCTGTTTAACCAAGCTGAAAGGGATCATGTGTCATATCAACAGATCCCTGCCCAGAAATACCATGGAATTTGCAGAGGACCACTGTGTCAACAGCAGCAGCAGAGGCAGAGAGGGCAATCTTTTGTGGTGCTGCACGTAGGGAAGATGTCTTGGCTGGAGCACTCTTTGTAATTAAAAAGGGGGATTAGAAGTCCAAGCAGCAGCAGTCCTCAGCAATTAATGAAATTACTCTTTGGGGAGGGCTCAGTGTACACTCTTAAATACATTGAAAATTAGCCACAACTCCTTAAGGAGCCTGCCTGGAACAGAAGCCAAATTTAAATCCTGAAGTGAGTACAATAATGTGGAAGACATCTCCAGGCTGCTGGTGCAGAAGTTCCCTGAGCTCCTTTGGCTTGGGGTTTGGTTTTCTTTTTTAGCAGCTAGCAGTTTACCTTGTGCATGTTTCTTTAGCTCTTTATTGCATTCAGCTCGAGGTTTTCTCCCTCCTGATATTGTTTCAGATACAATGCACTGAACTATCAGTCTCCCTGGGTGCCTGCAGATAACACAAGAGGGCTGCATGCAACACAAAGTGGTCAGGCACCGCCTTGCATTGCTGCAGGCAGCAGCAGCAGCCCCTGCCACCAGCTGAAACCTTCTCAGGGAAAGGCAAGGAAGGTTTGTGGGTCTCCCTGCACAAAGCTGTTGTGCAGCATCACTCTAAACTGCCTGAGCAGCACTTCCAGGGGGGCAGCAGAGAGAAATGCAACCACGTTTGCTGAGCCAAGTTCATGAACTGCCTCTGGGAGTCTGTGCTGCTTACTGACCTTTGGAAAGTGCTCCCCAGGTAGCTACAGAAGGATTGCACAAGCAGACCTGGGTGGAGCTGTGCTTAAGAACTGTACTGTCCTCACAGGTCTGCTACCTCTCAGGAGCTTTTCTGCCTCTCTGCTTCTGCATGCATGGAGATGCCCTGTGGCAACCACACAAAGCTCTCCCAAACATCCTTAAGGAGGAAGAGAGATGAAATTCTTTGTGCCTTTCCCTTTTTCTCTGTGGCTCATAATGTCCTGAGTACAACAGACTGGCCACTTCCCTGTGCCTCATTAGCTGAGTCTCTGTGTTCCATTAACAGCTGACAGACCCTTTGCTTTCATCCTGCCTCTGGAGCACCTCTGGGTTGTTTTCATGGTGTGCATGTGGGCTTGGTGGTGTTGTTTTTTTTAACCCACTGCTCCCTATTCAGTGTGGACAAGAGTAATTCAGAGCTGCCTGGGGGCTTTGATAGGGACAGGGGAAAGGTCTGTGGACATCAGTTTGTCCTTTGCTTTGCAGCTTCAGAGCAGGAGCCAAAGCCACTCTGCTGTGTGGTGGAGAAGGATTTGTGTCAGGAGGAGAAATCCATTCAAGTGAAAACCTCAGGTCCAGGAGCTCAGATGTGTTGGGCAAGGAAGGGGAGCTCTGCCTGGACTTCAAGGTGTGTGCTTTCTCTGAGGAAGGTCACAGAATCAGAGAGCTGCTGAGGTTGGAAGAGATCTTTGAACTCAGCAAGTCCAACCATTGCCTGGAGCTCACAATCCAACCACTGCTGCTAAGCCAAAGTCACTGCAGAGCAAAAGAAGAAATGAAAAGCCAAAGCATTATCATTTTCTACCTTTCCTTGATTCATGTAGGTCTGTGACAGGTCTAAGTAGTCTTTCTTTTTCCACATTAGCATCTCAAATCCCAGGAAGGGTAGAGAACAACTGCTGTAGGGGGTGGGTTTTGTGCTGGAGACTGCTTCACTGTACGAACCAGGATGAAATTATCTTGCAGTATTTCAGACCATGACCTTTCAAGTAGACAGAGCCAATGATTTCCAGTCAGTGCTCCCTCTGCTTGATTTAGAAGCCCATTCAGAAGGTAAAAAGGCCACTTCATTGTGGCAACTCATTACTGCACTGTGCTGCTGCATCCTGATAGATAACAAAGCTGACCTTTGCTACAGAAATAGGTTGTAGTGGGCAGTAAAAGTTCACTTTGAGTGACACCACCAATGCTAACCCTCCTACAGACAAAGGCAGTGTGGGGCAGAATATACAACAAATGTTCTGCTCTGTCTTGAGGAGCTCAAAGAAAGGCTGAGCAAGCAAGGGCCAAGCCTTCTTCCTATCTCATAGCCAGGACTGAGCCTGTGAATGCCTCTTCCAACCCTTACTATTCAGAGCAGGGACATCTCTCAACTAGACTCAGCTGCTCAAGGCCTCCTCCAGCCTGGTCTTGAACAGCCCCAGGGAGGAGGCAGCCACAGCCTCCCTGGACAACCTGTTCCAGAGTCTCATCACCCTCCTACTGAAGAACTTTCTTCCTCAGCTCCAGTCTAACCCTGCTCTGCCTCAGCTTCAAACCATTCCCCCTTGTCCTGTCTCCAGCCAACTGCAGGAAAAGTTCCTCTGTGGCCTTCCTGCAGGATCCCTTCAGGTACTGGAAGTCATCTCTAAGGTCCCCCTGGAGCCTTCTCTTCTCCAGGCTGCAAAACCCCATGTACCAGCTCAGGCTGGGCTGCACCTCACCATCCTGAGCCAGGGATCTTTCCGACCTCCTTTATTAACTTCACAGAGCTCATCACATCTTAGAACTTCTGCCATGCAGAACATTTCTAAGCACAGACCCATCTGTGTTGAAACCAAAGCAGGAGCAAAGCCCCAGCATGGCCTGGAAATGAAAGAAGTTGGGCATGGGAATCTGATCTCGGCCTTCTCGTTTGGTTCTTTTGTCCTCTTGAATTTTTTTAGGTGTATTATGCCAGGCTGGTAGCAGTGATTCATTGTATGAAATTGGAACATTATAGATTCAAGAGGGCAGCATTTGTCTTAGTGACAGGAAAGGATCCTTTAGGTCACTGAGGCACCTCCCTGCAGCTGCAGGGAATCCCACAAAAGACACCTAAGCCACAAACATCCCCAGGAACTCAGCTCCACTCAGCTGTGGACCTTGGGATTTACAAAGCCCTGACTAGCCCACAATAAAATGAGAGGCAGCAGAGGCAAAGCAGAGCCACTCCCCCCAGCCCCAGGCTAATCTCTGCTGTAAATCTCTGCCTTAAAACAGAGCCCAGGAGCACTGACACGGCACTGGGTCCTGGCACAGTCTTCATGAGGTTCATAAAACAAATATTCAGCTCACAAATGTCTGGTGAGTAGAAAATCCTGAACCTGCAGACAAGGCACTGATGTCTTCTCTGCAGCCTTTCTCACTGAAGCTCCAGGGAGCTCAGTGCCCTCCCTGCTGCTGAAGAACGTACTATGAACTTGGAAGTGTTGCTCCATGCCACCCTGAGTGTCACCTGGGGCTGTGTGTGTGCCACCTGGCACACCTGGGAGCCAAAGGAGCTCCCTAGCAGATGGCAGCAGCAGCTCCCAGTCTCACCCCTGGCCAAGCCACAGGAAGAATGACTTTGGTGCTGAGTTAGTTCTCAACCTCCCACAGCTTGCCAGCCCTACCTGGTGACCACAGAGCTGAGGCTGTAAGGGACCAGCAGGCATAGAACTGTCTCACATTGCACTGAAAGCAGAGGGTGATGCAGCACAGAAGTCACCACTTCAGGTAGTTAAGGCACACACACTGCCTGATACAAGGAAAACAGAATCAGAGAATGGTTTGGCTTGGAAAAGGCCTCTGAGACCATCCAGTCCAGTCTCCGACCCAAGCCCACCATGGCCACCAAACCATGGTGCCATGGCCATAGGTTTCTGGGACACCTCCAGGGGTGGGGACTCCACCACCTCCCTGGGCAGCCTGTTCCAATCCCTGACCACTCCTGCAGTGAAGAAATTGTTCCTCATCTTCAACCTAACCCTTCCCTGGTGCAACTCAAGGCCATTTCCTCTTGCCCTCTCACTTGTTACCTGGGAGAAGAGGCTGGTCCCCACCTCACTCCAACCTCCTGTCAGGAGCTGTAGTGGGCAATGAGGTCTCAGCCTCCTCTTCTCCAGGCTAGGCATCCCCAGTTCCCTCAGCTGCTCCTCCCCAGCCCTGTTCTCTGCAGCCATGAGTTTAGAAAAGCCTCAAGAACTGCAAAAGCGAAAGGCAGGAGCTGCAAACTGGAAGATTTTTCTTAATGAAGGAATGAAACAGCAGAAAGTGATGGAAGTTTTGATGCTTCCTCTCCAATTCCATGTTAGCATTAGCACTAAGCAGCTGTCCCCATCCCAAGGAAATGGCAGCTCTGGCACCTCTTCACGGTTAGCAAATTTAATTATGGCTTCAAATGCAATAATGGAGCAACCTTGCTTGGCTATAATTGGATCTGCAGTTGGCAGCAGCTTCCCTTCCCTCACTCTGCCATATGGGCATCTTCAGAACAAGGTGCTGTGCATGCTCCTGCTGGGTCAAATCAGGGGCAGATCAAAGTCCTACAGAGAGGAGAGGAGAGACAACCAAAAATGAGAACCACCACAGAATTGTGTGGGTTGGAAAAGGCCTCTGAGACCATCCGGTCCAACCAGCAACACAACACCACCGTGGTCACAGGTTTCTGGAACCCCTGCAGGGATGGGGACTCCAGCCTGGCTCTCTGTGTCAGCACTGGTCAGTGCTTCAGCCCTGGCTGCTCCTACTCACATTCAAAGGAAAAGAGAGGACCCCAGCAGTGTCATCAGCTGCCATGGCCACCACTCCCCCTCTGTCTCCATCCCAGGAGCACCAGAGTCCTGGAGGTGATGCCCAGCTCCTGCAGTCAGTCTGTAGCACAGGTCTCTGCCCTGCAGAGGGGCTGAGCTCTGCCATGCTCCACTGAGCAAGCTGAGGGAGCAGCTGGTGTCAGGTTTGCCTCCAAGTGCTCACTGAGGAAGATAGGACCTGACACAGGAGTAATTAAAAATACAACTGACCCTTGGCAGCTTCAAAGGAAGATCCCCAGGGGCTTCACCAAAGCAGCAAGGGCCTTCAGCCCTGGAAGGAGGCAGAGGGCTGCAGTGGCTTCTCAGGGAGGCAGAGAGGTCAAAAGAGTGTGAGGGAGAGGAGTCAGATGCCAGAAGTCTCATTTGCAGTGACTTTGACCTGTGAGAGGGAGAGCCCAGCAGCCCCTGCCAGGTTCCTCCAATGCTAAGGAATCTCCACTCTTGCTCCTGCTGCCAGGACACTTTGTGTAGCACATTGATGCCAACATCACTGAGCCACCTCTGGGCAGCCACCTCCAGAGAGCAGACAGCAAAGTCCCGGTTCTGCCCTGCTTTCCCTGGTGCCCAGAGTGTCTGGGATGGCTTCCCACCAACAGGCACCACACACTGAGCAGCAGAACCAGCAGCCAGCTCTCCTCACCTCTTTTAAAGACACTTCCCTGAGCATTTTTGGGCAGCAGCTGGCTGGAAGATCGCTGGAGGGAGGTTTTATACCATGAGGCACCAGCCTGGGATTTATGCCCCCTTCTCTCCTCAGTTTATATCTTCAACCAAAAAGAACAGGAGACATTCAAATATGAAATATTCTCACTTCACCTCTGGGGGAAAAACACCAACCCAACCCAAATAATGAGAGCTGGAAAGCAGAGTTTGGGGCTGAAGCTCCTGGTAGCTGTGCACAGCTGTAAACACCTGCAGGCAGCTCTGCAGGGAAATAAGCTGCACCTGGAGATCATCCTTGATGCAGCATCCACAGAAAGCTTATAGCTCAGGAGCGAGGACAAAGGTCAGGAAGATTGGTTTCTGCATTACCCTCTCTGTGTGTGTGATGCTATGAAGGAACTCTGAGCTTTAAGAGAGAGAGAAGAAAGTCACAGGGGTGTCCTGGATGCTAATCTGGGATGTCCTGGTTGCCATTCTGGATCCCCCTTGGCAGTTTCTGAGCTGCTGAGAGCAGACTCCCTGGCTTCAGGCAGCTTCATGCCTGTGTCTGGGCAGCAGCCTGGTGCCAGCTCCCTGCCTGGCTGGTGGCAGACACTGCTGAGCAACTGTCCCCAAAGCACACGGGGTGCTAAAGAGGGAGACAGACCAAAGCACCCTGTCCACAGCTCTGCTGTCTGCAAGCACCAGATGGAGGCCAGGAGCACCGAGCCCCATGCTCACAGGCTTCAAAGGTCTCTACAACCCAGTTTGTAGGACACAGCTGACACGTGGCTACATGGAAAAATATTTTACAGCACACTGCTTGCTTTGAAGGAGAATTCCCTACCTGAGAGCTAGCACAGATGCCAGGGTTGCCATGGTGAGGAGTTTTCATTTCTTTGAGCAGAAAACTCCTTTGGCATGGCTGTTCCCCAGGCAGAGTGGCTTTGGGGCAGCTCTGACTCTGTGCTTTGGCCTTTCTGGTGAACATTCCCAGATCCAAAAGCTTTATTTCCCTGCTCTGTACAGCAACATTAAAGGCAATTCCTGCCCTACCTAAAACCCTAGGGATGCAGGTTCCCATGGGAGCCTCCCTGACAAGGAGTCACCTTCTCAGAGGTCCAACCCTGTGGGCTGCTGGAGGGTGGAGGGCAGAAGCTCTTGCACTGAGCTCCAGTCTGTAACTACAAGGCTGTGCCTGGCTTTGGCAAGCCTGGCCCTTGACTGCTCATTGTATCAGCAGCCATCAGAGTCCTGCCACACAGGGAGAAGATCACTTTGCTCTGTCTGGCACACTGAGCTCAGCCCGAGAAAGCACCTGGAGAGCAGGCTCAGGCTTCAGCTTCCAGAG
Source organism: Melanerpes formicivorus (assembly GCF_026170545.1). NCBI lineage: Eukaryota > Metazoa > Chordata > Aves > Piciformes > Picidae > Melanerpes > Melanerpes formicivorus. Next base: position 2,359,584 of record NW_027142373.1, on the reverse strand, counting down.
GCAATTTGGAGCTGGTGACTGAAGCAGCCACATGAAGCTATTTTTCTTTGCATTGTAGCAGGGTCCCATTTGTATGAACAGCTTCTGCAGAGTGAAAAATGGTGATTTGGTCTCATTTTAGTAGGAAAATTCCCTCTTCTCATCAGTCTTTATAAGGCTGTGAAAGGACCTTCTGGAGATAAAGCTGGGCTAACAGCACCTGCCTGGAGTCCTTCAGAGCAAAGAAATAAGTTCCAGTGGCTTTTTTTGATTAAATTCTTATAGACAGACATGAAAAATAATCCAGCTGCCTGAGGCCTCTCTGTGGCAGCTCTGGCTGGCCTGGTTATTAAAAGGCTCAGAGAATGGCTTGGGTTGGAAGGGACCTTAAAAATCTCATCCAGTTCCCACCCCCTGCCACGGGCAGGGACACCTCCCACCAGCCCAGGCTGCTCAAGGCCTCATCTAGCTTGGGCTTGAACACCCCCAGGGAGAAGGTATCCACAGCCTCCCTGGGCAGCCTGTTCCAGTGTCTCACCACCCTCCCTGTGCAGAACTCCCTCCTGATGTCCAGCCTAAACCTGTCCTGCCCCAGTTCCAAACCATTGCTTCTCATCCTTTCACCCCAAGCCCTTCTGAACAGTCCCTCCCCAGCCTTCCTGTAGGTCCCCTGCAGGCATTGCAATGCAACTCTAAGGGCTCCCTTAGTGGCCATGGCACCTGGGGCCATGGTGGGGTTGGGTTGAGGATTGGACTGGATGTTCTCAGAGGGCTTTCCCAACCTAAACAATTCCCTTGTTCTATGTAAGAGCCCTGAGAGGCTCAGGACGGCACAGGGATAGGTCCTGAGTTCCCCTGGTCACTGCTGAGTCTGTGCTGGAGGTCCTCCATGCTCAGGCTTCTGTGGCTCCCAGCAGAACCTGACTCTATGCATGAGCCAGTGACACTTAACACCTGTGAGGGGAAATTCACTTACCTACAGCAGCTAAAATACCACTCTGCAGCTCCTCATGGCCAGCCCAATTTGTACCGCAGGTGTTCAGAGGCAGTAGGGAGATGCTCTCTTCTCCAGCACAGTGAGCTCCAGCTCCAGCAGATATTGCTTCCCAAAGAGCTGCTGCAGTGCTGAAAGAAAAGAAAGAAGATCAGAGGCTTGAAATCAGAAGCTTTCCACCATCTTCTGTCACTGAGTGGAAATCCAAAGCCATTTCCTCCCTGAGACAATTGCCAGTCTCTTCTGTTCTCTGGAGCTGCTGGAGTTGGGCACTGATTCCTTGTTGCCTTTGACTTTACTTGGTTAGGTGTAAGTGGTAGGGGGAAAAGGGGCTCTAAATTTCACTGCTTAGAACATTTCTTGGATGCACAGATAACAGAGGCAGCCTGGCACTCTGAGCTATTGGCATCTTTGTTTCCCTCCTTCCCCATATCACAGCAGTTGAAACCATTCTGTTGTGGTTTGGTTGTTTGTTGTTGTTTCTCCTCCATACACAAACAGAATTCACATCCTTTCAAGTTAAATTATTTTTAGATGGTGAGATGCAGGAGGAAGCAGAGTGTCAAAGCACAGTGGGTTTCTCTCAGTGTGTTTGGAGCCAAACCAGGATGGAGCTGTCTGCAGCACGCAGCAGACTCCCAGAAAATTGCCCTCCCAGTGCACAGCAGATGCAATAAATTTCCATGCCTCCAGCCAGAACACCCAAGCTCTGCTTGCTCTGCCCCAAACCAGCAGAGGAAGAGGGAGCTCAGAGGAAAGAGGCTTTCTGAGCCTGTTCTGCTTCACTTCATCACCACTGACAAAGAATTCCTCCCGATTTTGCCAGAACTCCCTGTGGGAAGTTTGCTTGGCAGCTGCTGGCACAGGGAGGAGCTGGGGTGAGGATCCTGCTCCCCCAAAAGGCCCTCAGGGCTCTGGTGAGCAGCGCCAGGAGGTTCTGCAGGTACTGGTGGAGGTAACAGAGAGCTTTGAGTAGAGATTGCAGCAGCAGGAAGGAGCTGGCTGAGCAGTGGGGGAGCAAAGGAACCAACTCAGATTTCTGTGGTTTGATAAATTCTCAGCCAAGACAACAACTTTTGGAAATCAAAGCTCAATTTGATTCTCCTTGCCAATACCCAAACAAAAGATGCTGGATCTGGCTACCCACAGAGCCCATTTCATGCCTTCCCCCCCTCCCCCCCCCCAATGACACCAACTTTTCTTGCTGCTGATACTGAAGAAGGGAAAATCAGAGCACAGAAGAAATGCTTCTGATGATGTGCAAGCCCCAGGAGAAGTCAGACCACAGGAAATGAAGCTCTGCAAGTGCTAACCAAGAGCAGCTATTACTGGGGGTGCTTGGACACGAGAAGAAAGGGTTCCTTCAATGCAAGAACTCTACAACTCCTTCCCTGGAGGGTCTTAACTTCTTTAAATCATGGTAAGGAAAAACAGGACTCAATAAATCATAGAATTGTAGAAATGGGTTGGAAGGGACCTCAAAGATCATCCAGTTCCAACCCCCTGTCATGGGCAGGGACACCTCCCACCAGCCCAGGTTGTTCAAGGGCTCCTCCAGCCTGGCCTTGAATGCCTCCAGGGAGGGGACATCTACAACCTCCCTGGGCAACCTGTTCCAATCCCTGACCACTCCTGCAGCAAAGACATTTTTCCTCATCTCCAACCTAAAGCTCCTCTGGTGCAACTTGAGGACATTTCCTCTTGTCCTATCACTTGTCACCTGGAAGAAGCAGCCTGTCCTCACCTGGCTCCAGCCTTCTTTCAGGGAGTTGTAGAGAGCAATGAGGTCTCCCCTCAGCCTCCTCTTCTCCACATTAAGCACCCCCAGGACCCTCAGCTGCTTCTCTCCAGACCTTTCACCATCTCTGTTGCTCTTCTCTGGACCTGGTCCAGCCACTCAACGTCCTTCTTGGAGTGAGGGGCCCCAAACTGACTTGAGGTGCAAAGGAAGTAGCAGCTCCACCCTGGTATGGGCCCCACTACTGGGTGCCCTATTTGGAGGGCCTAGCCTGCTTCTGAGGAGCTCCATGATGCATCCACAGGCACCACAGGTCTGTTGGGGCAGGGAGCTCGAAGTGCAGACTCTGTAGTAATGCTAATCAAAGCTATCCCAATGTCTGGCATCCTGCCTCCAGCAGAACCTAAACTGCAGCTTCTTAAAGTGATGCTTGAGAGGGCAGCAAAGGAATAAATAAAGCTCTTAGTAATGGCTCCAGCCAAGCATGCAGTGCTTGAGTTGGAGAAAAACAGCCTTCCTGAGCCCAGCAGAGATCATCTTGTGCCCTGAAGCAGGAGATTTGTTTACCCTTAACTTAACATGCACTATGCTAGTTTTGTCTTTCTGAGATCAAATTACCCATTCCCTTTATGAGCTGAGCTCTCCAGATGCCCCTGAAGCAACTCCTGGCACGGCTGGCAGAAAGAAACCTTTAGTGTGAAAGCAGGAGGGAAATCAGTGTGATTGCTCCTGCAGCGCCCTAGCTCCCGGGCAGGCTGGACAGGAGCTCCCACAGACATCCAGACAAGCACTTTCCTTGGGCACCCTGGGCTGCTGGGAGGTGTCCCTGCCCACGGCAGAGGGTTAGAACTGAGTGATCTCTATGGTCCCTTCCAGCCCAGCCCATTCTGTGATTCCTTAGTGTGTGGAGTTTACACTGCTAAGGATTGTCCTACCATGGGGTGGGTCAGACACCCAACAGTGCCATTCATAGATACATAGAATGGGTTGGAAAGGACCTAGAAGCTCAGCCAGTTCCAGCCCCCTGCCATGGGCAGGGACACCTCCCACCAGCCCAGGTTACTCAAGGCCTCATCCAGCCTGGCCTTGAACACCTCCAGGGAGGAGGCATCCACAGCCTCCCTGGGCAGCCTGTTCCAGTGCTTCATCCACCCTAACCTTCTAGGTGAGACACAGCTTCTGCAGGCCAGTTGAGGACTCCCATGGCAGAATTCTGCTGAGAGGCCTTCTCCAGGCTGTAGCTTTACACCAAGGATCTATCTGCCCCCACCAGCCATGTGCTGCTTTAGCTGCTGAGTTTCACAGGCAGAGATGTAATCACATCTCACATGCTCTTCCCCCCCTCCTTACAGGAGGCAAAAGGGTAGAGAAAAATGCTTGCAAAGGTTAAAGATCTTTTTGAAGGCTCTTCAGTGAGGAGGGAAAACAGCATTCCAGAAAGAATGGAGGCTGCTAATCCATAGCTGAGACTCCCATAAATATTGACAGGAACAATGTTTGCTGAAGGGCATAATAAAAACCTTTCATATTCACACCCAGGCACCAATGGAAGGGAGCAAACAGCAGGGTCACAGGGCATGGCCAGGCTCTTACCCTGCTCTGTGCTGTTCCTCTGCTGTGGTTGTGCTTCTCCACTGCACCCCGGGAGGTAAGGCTGGTAAGAACTTGGTGCAGCTGCCAAGGGAGTTGTTCCCATTGCAATCAGGACTGCACTTACAGCAGGACACAGCAAAAAGACCCCAAAAAGTCTTGCACTGAGGGGATGCAGAGCTGGTGGGGATTTGCAAGGGCTGGAGGGGTTGAGCTCCCTTGGCTCCCCTTCAGAGTCTATAAAGAAGGATAGGACCCCCCAGAGGTTGGGTCTGAGCAGCTACACTAAGCTCCTGCTCTGCCCAGGATCTGGGGTGCAGGATCCTGCCTTCATCAGCTGTGAAGGGAGCCCAGGTGCATTAACCATGGCTAACCACCACCTACTTCACTTACCTGACTTGGAAGCAGCTCAGAGCATGCCATGCTGGCAGCCCAGGTCCTACACTGACTGTGGCCCTCAAGCCACTTCAGGCAGTGGTTCAGGACACCTCCTCTGGGAGGTGTTGTCATGCATCACTCCCCAGCAGTCACGAAGCTGCAGTCTGAGGTACTGGAAGTCAGATGGTACCAAACTCCTTCGGTCTTTCCTACTGTGGGCACTTTGATGGCTGAATCCTTAAGCAGCTCTGTCTCACTTCTTGCCAGTCCTCAAGAAAAGGAAATTCAGAGAATATCAACCAGTGCCCACTTTTCATTATTGCTAGAGGATAAACTCTGTAGTGAAGGCTTAAGGTAGGATGCAGCCCCTGTGTGGGCAGAGAACATCTCCAGTGCAGAGCCTGTGTGCTGGGGAAGCCAGCTAAAGCCCAGGAACAGGACACCTCATCCTCTGTACAACAAAAAAGCAAATTAGGGACTTATCTTCCTTTCCTTGGCAGCTTTTACAACAAGAGCAACCAAGCCAAACCATCCCAACCCCCCTCTCCCCTCCCCCCCAGAAAGCTGCTTTTGTTGGAGGTGTTTGGGTGTTTATCCAGCCAGGAACCAGCTGAGCTGTCACAGCCACCAACCCCAGTCACAGCTGGGCCAGGCGGGGGGGGGGGGACAGAAAGGGAATTGTCAAAGAATCAGCTGTCTGATTAATTGGAGGGTGTAGCATTATGTAAATAGATGAGAGACCAGGCAAGGAGAAAACCCTAAACGTGTTAACATTGCCTCCAGCAAATATTGACATGGAATCCAACAGGCTCAGTCCCCTGAGAAATGCTCAAGTGTGCACCTAAGCCTCTGTGGGGTTTGGGCTTAGGTTTGTTGAATAAACAGCTCTCTGCAAATGATTCATTTGGCTACATCCTGCTCCATCTGTAGGCAAACTGATCCAGGAACTGGAACAGTACAGAAAGGCTGAGCCTGTGCAAAAATTCAGCTGGGCTCCTGGAGCAGGTGAGGGCTGAGGCAGATCCTCAGCAGATGAAGCCCAGCTCAGCCCCATTGCCACAGACACTGCTCCCTCCTTGGAGCCATCAGGGTTATTAAAGACAAAGGCTGGTGAATATTTTATGTCTGCAAGCATCCTTCCCCACTCATGGCCTGCAGCATTTTGCAGGCTACATGCTGACAACATCTGAAGTGCCAGGCCTCCTCCTGCGCCCTCCCAGTCGCTCAGCTCTCAGCTGAGTGCCCAGCTGTGATGCCAGGCGATGGCAGCAGCTCTGGCAGCCCCTTCATGAGGCACAAAATGAACCCAGAGCCATCTCAGCTAAACACCACTGCTGGCACCCATCTAAGCTCCTGCTCCAAAACCCTGATCCCACTGAAGGGCAGGAAGATGGGATGTGAGGGTGCTCATCCCTCCTCAGCTAGCAACCCATGGCTTGGACACCACTACAGCAAGAGGCTTTGGAGGAGAAGTAGAGACACACACACACACAAGCTTCCCATTTGCTGAGTGCACAGCCTGGGATCTCAACAGCAGGGGTTGGTGAGTGGGAAGAGCTGGAGGAAAGCAGCTCTACGGAGAGAGTGTTTCCCAGCAGAGAAACTCACCCGTGCCCCAGGGACCAACACAGCAACTGCCAGCTCCAGCCTGGCTCCGGGGCCAGCTGGTGGGAGAAGCCCACAGCCGGGGGGGCTTGGGCTGAGCTCAGTGAACCAGCAGCAGGCAGAAAGTTTGGGAAATGAGGCACCACTAGAGGACACTGAAAGCCAAGAAATTCCTGGCAGAGCCCATGGGGCTGGACAGAACTGCTCCAGGAGTCAGGCAGCAGACACCTGCCCACGCATCTCCCAACCCATGGGGAATTGGTGTGCAGCAGGTAGAGAAGGCTGGAGGAGCTTCGGGGGGAGTGCTGAGCATTGCCAAGGAAAGCTGTGCCAAGGAGGGGGGAGGGTTGGGATCACCCAAGACTTACTGCCCAGGAGCTGCCCCCCCTGCCAGCAGCAAGCTGCCAGCATCCCCAGCAGGAACATGCTGAGATGTGGTGGGTATGAGTCAGGAATAAATTAATCCCCGAGCAAACGAGGTGACAGCTGCTTCTCCGGGGCCATTTACATCTCATTTGTAGCAGTTACCTAACGTCTGAGGTGCACTTCCACAGGCAGGGGAGAGCACCTGAGCACTGCAGGGAGTGATGGGCAGCCTTAATTTTAGGTCAGTCACCAACTCAACCATTTCTTGCTAAGCAGCAGCAAGAGGCAGGGGGGAAAAGGGGAAGGAAAAAAAAAAAACCCAAGGAAAGCTGACACTGTGCTCTGGGTTGCAGAACACACTGCTTAGCCTGGGGGAATCAAATGAGATTTTGGCATGAAACATGTCTTCAAGGGATTATTTTAGGTGCCCTCCCCCCAATGAAGGACCAGCTCTGCCTGGTAAGGTGCCTCCTCTCAGTTCTCTCCTCAAGCAGGGCCACAAGGGAAGCACTCCCAGCAGTGGCTTTGTGACTGAGGCAGAAAGATGCTCTGAGTGAAGAAGGGTGGAAGGAGAAAGACTTGCAGGCTAAGCTCATTTGAACTCCACTATGCTATTGTTAGCTACAGCTCCCAAGGTAGCCTCTATTCCCACACATCTGTCACAAGGACCTGTTTCAGTAGGTCCAGCAAGGACTGTGAAACCTCAGCTGAGGACCAGGAAGCCTGGCTGCATGGAGCACAGGGCAGCAGACCCTCAGTGCTTCAGCTTCTGTGACCTTTCCTGCACGCCTGTGGATGAGTTTTATCCACCATGGAGAACTGAACCCTGCCCTCTCCTCCCTAGTGTTTTGCCTCCTTACAAACCCATTTCTCAGCAAATCCAGATGGCCCAAAGCAGCCTGGTGAGCAGGATGCCCTGGTTCCGAGGGTGGCTGTCAGAGGATGTGCCCTGGGTGCCCGGGGAGCTGCAGCTGATGCAGCTATTTGCCATGATTGAAGGCCCAGCATCTTTCCCTTGCTAAGCACACACTGCAAACAGCAATCATCCAGCACCTTCTCCTCTCTCCTAATGGCTACTCAGGCATGTAATAAGTCGAATTTCATCTTGCTGATGAGTCTGATTTGAGGTGTTTGGCAGGACAGGGACACTCCTTTGTCACACAGTGAATGGAGACATCTGCCTTTGGCAGGGTGACTGAAGCAAGCTGCTCTTGGCTAGTGCCTCTCCCGCTTCACCTTAATTTGCTGCCACTGGCTCCAGCACTGCTTGCAGACTCAGGACAGGAAGGCAGACTGCAGAAGCCACCCTTTGCACCTGTTCTCTCTCACTTCAGACAGCTTTATGTCCCCGGGTGTAAAACAGCTCAGGCCTTCCTTATGTCCCTCAAACGGTGCCAAAGCTGTGCCACCCCAAGAGGCAAAGGCACTGAAGCTGGAAGCGCAAGGAGGATGTTCCCATTGCTCCTGGTGGCTCCAGGGAAGCCAAACAAGACCTGAGGTCAGCACTTTCTCAGCCACTTGCCCCAAATCTGCACTCTCAGGCAACCAGTACCAGAACAAGAGAACACCATCTCAAGCTGTGCCAGGGGAGGTTTAGGCTGGATGTTAGGAAGAAGTTCTTCCTAGAAAGAGAGATTGGCCATCGGAATGGGCTGCCCAGGGAGGTGGTGGAGTCACCATCACTGGAGGTGTTTAGGAAGAGACTGGATGGGGTGCTTGGTGCCAAGGTTTAGTTGATTAGATAGGGTTAGATGATAGGTTGGACTCGATCTCCAAGGTCCCTTCCAACCTGGTTAATTCTATTCTATTTTTTAGACAGAGGAGCAAGAGGCTGCTCTGAGCCACCAGCATCTTGCAGCATGCAGGGCTGGTGTGAGTGACTGCAGGAGCCAAAGGACTGGGAAGCAGAGCTGTAATCTAGGGTCACAGGTGAGAGGCTGCTGCTGCTTTATCCCCCTTGTAATAGCTTTCTTCCTTCAGGGTGAGTTATTGCCCTCCTGTTTTGGGCTGTGCTTCATTTGGGAAGTTGGCAGAGAGCTGTTGTTTGGCAGGCACAGCCCTGCCCTGGCAATCTATTGTTCTGGGGACTGTTTGCTTTTTAACTAATCCATTCGAGCTCGCTGTACTGCAAGCTCCAGCACTTGTTTTCCCCTCCAGCACAGAGTGTTCATTAGACAGCCACTCTCAGGAAACTTCCCCAAGACAAACATTTAACCCTCAGCCTCCTCAGAAGGGCTGCCAGCCCTCACTGCTGAGCCCTGCAAAGCCCAGGCAGCTCCAGAGCATTATTAATAATCACCTTTTGCTCGTGATTACTGCAGCCTTGCCTTAGCACCAGGGCCTTCACCTGCCTTCATCCCTCAAGGAGCAAGAGCTCATTACACACAGACCTGTCAGATTAAGCCTGGCTTTGGCTGGCTTCTCTCTCTTTTCCTTCCCTAATGTGGTTGTTCCTCCACGCCTCCAACACGCAGCAGTCATTTGAATGCTGCTAACTGCCCTGGACTGGAGAAGGTGATGAATGCCGAAGACATTTGGAGATATCCCCAGCCAGCCCTCATTCCAGAGCCATGAAGCAGTTCATGGGCCTTAAAAGCTGCTTCCAGCCATTCCCTTGTGGTGCACTATCCATCAGGGAGGCCTGGGGGAATGTCTTTGGCAGTGCCCATTCCCATAATGGGTCACTGGTCTCAACACATCCCTGGAGCTCCTGACAGCAGTGACTGTGACACCAAGTGTAGCTGAGAGTTGCCTGTGGCAGGATTTAGAATATTTAGAGTAAACCAAACCAGGTTGGAAGAGACCTTCAAGATCATTGCGTCCAACCCATCAACCAATCCAACCCACCCAAACAGCTAACCCATGGCACCAAGCACCCCATCAAGTCTCCTCCTGAACACCTCCAATGATGGTGACTCCACTACCTCCTTGGGCAGCCCATTCCAATGGGCAATCACTATTTCTGTAGAGAACTTCTTCCTAACATCCAACCTGAACCTCCCCTGGCACAGCCTGAGACTGTGGCCTCTTGTTCTGGTACTGGCTGCCTGGGAGAAGAGACCATCATCCGCCTGTCTACAACCTCCCTTCAGGTAGTTGTAGAGAGCGATGAGGTCACCCCTGAGTCTCCTCTTCTCCAGGCTGAGCAATCCCAGCTCCCTCAGTCTTTCCTCATAGGGCTTGTGTTCCAAACCCCTCACCAACTTCATTGCCCTTCTCTGGACACGCTCCAGCAAGTCAACATCCTTCCTAAACTGAGAGGCCCAGAACTGGAAGGCTGGAGCAGATAATCCCTGAAGTCCCTTCTAACCCAAACCATTCTAGGGTTCTATGCTATGCCTCTGCGTCTTCTCTCCAGTGGTCAGACCACCAGATGCAGCTGAAATTCCCTGAGTAAGTTTCTCTGCTTCAGTGGCTGCAGCCTAACTCCAGCTCCAGCTGGATGCATTTCTGCAGGGTGCTAATTTCATTAGGTTTATTTATAGTTGCAGTGGAAGGGTAACAAGTTCCTCCATAAGTGATGGCTCTCTGGGGTAATGGGAGCCATTAGCTGTCACATCAGTGCAGATGAAGTGAGCTTTGACCTGTGAATTACTGTCACAATAAACTTGCCTCCTGCAGACACCAGCGGCACAGGCAGGGGATGGTAATTTGAAGGAAGTGCTTGAGTGAGGAACCTGAGAAATTAAAGAGAGACAATCTGCTCCCAATCTGGGCTCTTCTCTGAGAGCTCTGCTCCTGATAAACCTCTTTTAATGGGCAGAAAGTAATGAGCTGCCCACCAAGGAGAAGTAGGGGATGGTAGCAAAGGGAAGGACAAGTCCTTGCCTGACGGTTCACAGGATTGCAGAGTGTTAGGGGCTGGAAGGGACCGCTAGAGATCATCCAGTCCAACCCCCCTGCCAGAGCAGTCACCCAGGAACACATCCAGATGGGTCTGGAAAGCCTCCAGAGTAGAGATGGTTTACTAGGAAGTAGACACTCAGGCAAAGAACATCAAAGGAGCAGGGATGTGAACCAGGGTTGTGACACTGGTCAAGAAACCAGGAAAACAAAAGCAGAGTAACAGAAACTGCAAAGAATAGTTGGAGACAAGGGTGGCAATTTGTTTCCCTGCTCTGAGCTAACTGATCCACATTGAAGATGCAATTATGGCACATTAAAGAGAGGAAACATCAGGTCTGAGGCAAGGAGGGAAGAGAGGCCTGACCTGAGATGCTGCAATGATGACATTTAGGGAGCCAATGTTTGGATGTTGGCCTTTCAAAGTCTGGGGACGATGGCCAGGCAGCATCAGCTCCGTTGTCAGAGGGGTGCTCTTCCTCTTCCTTTTTCTGTTCCCTCAGGCTGCAGTCCCTGCTGCCAGACAGGAGCAGCTGAAAGGAGCTAGCAGTCCCTTTGGTTAGGGACAGCAGTGCTGCTGCTCAGGCTGCCTGCTCCTGATTGCTGACCACACTGCAGAAAAGGCAAAGCCACATCCCCCATGGAGCTCTATACCTCCCACTCTTTGCTTGCTGGTTTCCAGACCTCTTTCTTCCCTCCAGGTGACCTTGTGCCTGGCCCCTCACTGATGCAATACCTGCAGAGATGCGAGAGCTGGAGCCTCCTGTGTCCCACCAAGGGACCCTGTGACACAGGGCTGGGTGGAGCAGCAGCCAGCAGACTTCAGCCTCAATTAGCCTCTTTTGTTATCAGCCTCAGAAGAGCTCCTGAAACAGGGAAGTTCCCCATCCTGCCTAGCATGGCTCTGGATATCCACAGTTAATGCTGAGCAGATACCTGCCACAACAGCTTCTAACCCACTCTGTGCTGGCAGCCAGGCAGCTCATTAGGGGGGATGAAAGGGATGACTCAGATGTAAGAGACTCAAATCCTGGGGAGGCAAGAAGCCTCCAGTGAGCCCAGCACTAGCTCTCTACTATTAATTCTATTACCCTGTGTCAGTGGGGGCTTGCTGAGTAAGGCATCTTTTATTTACTTCATTGAATAATGAACACAGAATGCTAATTAGAGAACACAGAATATAGAATGCTAATTAGAGAGCACAGCCAGGTCTGGGCTTACTTCAGCTTGTTGGTTTGATGGCTTTTCTGGGTTTGTCTCTGTGCTACCCTGAGTGATTTACAAGTTCCTTATTGGTCATCTTTAAATAAGTCCTTAAATATGTCAAAAAGGAAGCTATTCCTTATGGAATCATAGCACTGGTTGGGTTGGTAAATCCCTCTGAGATCACCCAGCCCAACCACCAACCCACTGAACCATGGCCATAGGTTTCCTGAACACCTCCAGGGATGGGGACTCCACCCCCTCCCTGGGCAGCCTGTGCCAATCCCTGATCACTCTTGCAGCAAAGAAATTTGTCCTCATCTTCAACCTAACCCTCCCCTGGCACAATTTCAGGCCATTTCCTCACTTTCACCTGATCCTAGGGAGAAGAGACCAGCCCCCACCTCACTGCAATCTCCACTCAGGGAGCTGCTGAGAGCCTCCTCTTCTCCAGACTCTGCCCAATTTACAGGGAAGGCTGCAGGGTGAGAAGGACACAACACAACAGCTCAGGAAATGAGTCTCCTACAACCAGCACTGGCAGGCTTGGATGACACCAACCACTTCAGAAGACATCAAAATTGATTAGATCACAAACAGGGTTCAAAAAGATTTAAATGCACTCAACCTACAGCCAGTGGACATTTGGACGTCAGGAGGAAGTTGTTTACAACAATGTTAGTGAAATACTGGCACAGGTTGCCCAGAGATGTGGTGGAGGCGTTCAGGGTCAAACATGATGTGGCTCTTTGTAGCCTGCTCAGAGGTGTTGGAGGTGTATTTCTCTACCCTCATTGTAAACAACTTCCTCACTGCAGGGTAGTTGGACAAGATGACCTTTGAGAGTCCCTTCTAGCCCAATACACTCTGTGATTCTAATACCACCAAAAGCTTTGGTCCATAACCCACAGCCCAGCATACACTGCAAGACTGAAATGCAGCTTTATACCCTCTCTTCACATCTCCATGTCTCTACAGCCTTTCTCTCCCTGATGCTCCATCCTGCTCCACCTCAGTACTTGCACTCAGCAGGAGCAAAGATTGCTCAGGATCAATTCCCCATGCCATGCTCTTCCCTTTCAGTGTGGCTTTGTCCAAGCACTGGATCAGAATCATTCTATCCTAGAGCAGCAAAAGGCTGTCCCCAGTGCCAGCCAAAGCCAGGCAAGATGATGTTTCAAGTACCTCGTGGGAACATGGGAAACAAACTGCCTCAATATCATTTGATCTATTTGTCTAATAACCTCCCTAATTAATATTTTATTTCCTGTAGTGCTGGACTTAATTTGCTTGGGAGACAATTGCCACTGCATTAAGGAACAAACAGCTCACTCGAGCTGAGGAGGGCAATCGCTGACTCTTCAGCGTGGTGAACGAACTAAGGAATGATTATCTTTATGTTCCAAGGCACACCAAGAAAAACCCCAAACTGGTGTGGATTGTGAAATCCTTCCCTGGGAAAGAGCAGTTCTGATGTTTTCTAGTTCCCCAGGTGCTTTTCTGTTTGGCAGATGTGGATCAGTGCTCACCTGCTGTAGCCAATATTGCTTCTCCAGCTCAGGTGAAGCTGTTGGTCAGTCTGCCAGCTCTGAGGGGCTGGGCACTAGCATCAGTGTCTGTGCAAACATCACCTGCCTGGACATGCCACAGGCCAGCAAAGGAGGCAGCTGTGAATTTCTGTGGCACAAGGCAGGACTCAGAGCCCTCTGCAAGTCTCTCAGGCTGGGGGTGTTAACACCGCTCACTCATTCTGATCTCCTGATTAAACCCGGGGAGTTCTAATCTTCCTGAGCCCCCCAGCTCCCCCTCTATGGAAGCAGGATCAGCTCTGCAGCTTTGCAGAGGGCTTTGATGTCTTCAGATGAAGAGCAATGAGCACTAACACGACTCCACTGCTCCATCCCCTCCAGCCCTTGAGCTGTGGCACAGAAGGCAACGACACTGAATTAGTTTGCTGGAACCACGTAAGCCTGATCACAGACCCTCCATTAAAAGCAGAGGTTTTATCAATTATGCAGCAGCATCTCATCTGTACTCCACTAATTAGAAAGGGGAAGAAAGAAAGAAAGAAGAAAAAAAAAGGCAGTGGCTGAAAATTAATTCTGACAACATTTCTGTACTGTTTAGACCCAGTTACAAGAATGAATTATTTATAGCCTTGCCATTTCCATGAGGCATCCTGATGGGCTTGCCTGAGAGGAAATGCTGCAAGGTGCCCCAGCACCCAGGGAGGACCTGGAATCTCCCACCAGTTGACAGTGCCAGCAGGGCTGTGCCGAGGTTTGATGTCTTCAGACAGGAATCTGCTTTCCACTTGCAAGCCTGAACCCCTTTCAAGCTGCTGCGGTGTCACAGTGATATCAGAAGGCAACAATTTTCTATTCAGCTAAAGACTGGTTTGAAAACATCAAGGTACTGACAAGGTTCCAAATCTAAGTTGTCACACTCACAGAAGAGTTTGGGTTGGAAAAGGCCTCTGAGATCATGCAGTCCAACCATCAACCCAACGCCACCATGGCCACCAAACCATGGCCCCAAGTGCCATGGCTATGCTGCGTCCCTCCCTGGGCATAGTCTAGAAACAGATTGTTTTGGAAGACATCCTTATCTGGGAGAGGTTTTGATTAAAGAACCAATAAAAGCTGAGAGCAGCATCCAGTTTTAAAGCCACATTTTAGCATTTCTCCACTCCCTGCATTGGAGTCCTTTGGCCACAGCCCTTTGGAGGCAGGGCCCTGCCTGGGACAGCATCTCTGAGCTCCTGAGGCTGGACATCACCTCCAGCAAACCCAAGACCTTTAAAGGGGACGGTGGCTGATGGAAAGGCTTTGAACAAGGAACCCTTCAAGCATGTGAAAGGCTTAAGAGCATCCACAAGCTCCCTGAGCAGCCTGTTCCAGTGTCTCCCCATCCTCACTGTCAAGAAAGTTGTGGCGTTAAGCTATGGAAAGAGGCTTGAGTTATCTCCCGGGGTTAATTGTGCCTTTTCTTGTCTTTCTGATCCCATTCTATTGGCAGAGGGATGTCAGGGATGGCAAAGAATCTGTAATTAAGCAGATAGCCATCAACATTTTGTTTTAATGCAGAACTATTTGAAAAGCTTTGACTGTTTTGCCTGCTATCCCCCTTCAGCAGATGTTCTGCCTAATCTACATTCACTTTGCTCACTGTCTTACCTCTGACCTTTCCTTTGAAGGCATTCAGAGAAGAGAATGTCAGTATTTATCTACCTGCTGTGCCTCCATCTGGCTATGCAGTGCACGAATAACCACAAATTACATTTCCTTTGTGAAAATTTGAATGGCAGGAGCATTTCTGAGGCTTCCTAGACACAGAATGATCAGATGCTATCTCCTGGTCTTGGAGGAATTACTCATCCCTTATCTGGTCATGCCAACCAGCAACAGCTGCCAGAGCTGGATTTGGGTTTCCAGTGTCCCCACTGAGATTTTTCTGCCAGGAGCCTTTCTTGGATGCTTTTCCATCACCCTTGTTTTCCTCGCTTTTCTTGACAGGGAAAATGAAAAAGTAAGGTTCATACCCAAGCCTGCCACAAGGAATGCAGAGCAACCTCAAGCTGATTTCAAGAGGCCCCCTCTGGAAAGTGCAACAACCTGCAAGGCTAAGATGTACAGAGTCTCCAGGTTGAGAAGCAGATCCTCCTCTGATGGCTTCACTGGGGCCATACTGGCACTGGATCTGCTGTAACATGGACAGAAGTTTCCTATGGGAGATGCCAAAATACTCTTGGACATCCACAACAACAAAGAGGAAGCATTCTCTGAAGAAACTTTAGCCTTGCATTTCACAGAATGGCTCAGGGTGGAAGGGAGCTGAGGGATCATCTCCTCCAACCTCCTCACCTCAGGCAGGGACACCTCTCAACTAGACTCAGCTGCTCCTCATCCAGCCTGGTCTTGAGCAGCCCCAGGCAGGAGGCAGTCACAGCCTCCCTGGACAACCTGTGCCAGAGTCTCACCACCCTCCTACTGAAGAACTTCTTCCTCAGCTCCAGTCTAACCCTGCTCTCCTCAGCTTCAAACCATTCCTCCTGGTCCTGTCTCCAGACACCCTCAGGAAAAGTCTCTCTGCAGCCCTCCTGCAGGATCCCTTCAGGTACTGGAAGGCAGCTCTGAGGGCCCCCTGGAGTCTTCTCTTCTCCATGTGTTTGAGATGCTATCAGCTCCAGTTTCATCTACCCCTTATCTGGTCCATGCTGCTGGAGCACACCCTGCAGCCCAAGCCCCTGCCTCAGAGCAGGCTGATGTTTGCTTTCCAGTGTGCCCTGCAACATCTGCTTGGGGAAGTTGGGCTCCTAGCCAAGGAGCAGTTGAGTGAGAAGGGGAAGCCATTGTCAGCTGTTCTCTTTACTGCTCCACGGCACACTGAATGTGAGTATGGCCATCAGTTCCTCACCCTGGCCAAATTCCATGCCTGGCAATTGAACCTCCCTAAATGTCTACATTGGAGTCTGAAGCACACCCCTGGACACAGTGGGACCCAGCACACATTTACATTTCTATTTCTCTCTACTGGCTATAAAAATAGAAGAGTCTGCTCTATCCTGGCTCTTTCAAATGCAGACATCTCATTTTTAAGTGCAAATGTTAGGATAAATGGGTCTCATCCCAGGCTCCTGGGAACAGAGGGGAGGAGAATCAAGCCCAACATAATGAAAAGGTTTACCCAGAACTGAGCCTGGAGGAGGAAAATCAGACAGGGGAAAAAATAGGGGAAGAGAAGATCAGAGCCCAGAGTATGAGAGAAGGGACACCAAATTATCTTGTTGGTGCAATTACCACGAGCAAATTGGGCACTAATTAGGTATTGTTCTCAACAGATAAGGGAACCATGTACAGTGAGCTCAGTAATCAGGGTTTTGATCAGCTGGAACACAAATCCATCTGCTGGCCATCCAACATCTGCCTCTTTCCCAGGGGGTGGGGGAAAAAAAAGCCATCAGTGCTACTAAAAGGTCTGCAAAGCGAGGGCAGGCTTGGGCACTGCTTCTGCCCCTGCTGCCAGGCAGAGGCTTACAGATCCTGGGCTGAAATTGTTCTCTTGGTCCATTAACAACACAGGGCTGGGAAGCAGCCAATTTGTGAGGCTCAGGCATGACACAGAATCATAGAATGGTGGAGGCTGGAAAGGACCTCTGGAGATTGAGCCCAAATGCCCTGGACACGCCAAAAGTTGTAGGGTTTTCAGGATGGGGCTGTGCCCTCTGATTTCAGCCTCTATTTCTATTCACTTGGCTCCTGAAAACAAAGGACTCTGTACCTCATTCAAGTTTCAGTGCCTCCAGGTTTCACAGGGCTTGAGGTCTGGCCCTCAACTTTGCAAGGAAGAGGATTCATTTCCATTTGAAACCAGTAAATAAAGTGCACCCCATGAGGCTGACACTTCAGTGCCACATTGCCTGCATCAAGCCAAGGGGCAGAGCATGAACACCTTGAGAACATTAAAGACCTGGAGGATTGCTAAAGGCTGGAAGGGGTTTTTAAAGCCTGGAGTCCAAGGCTGCTGTGGCAGCAACGTGAGCCTTGCAGGGAGGGTATCAAAGGGAAGAGATGAAATTTCTCTGCAGATTAAATCATTAGAAAGGAAGTGACATGAAAGGCAGGATTCCTAATGAGGGAAGAGCTGAAAACCATGTCAGAAATTAGTCATGATTTGGGAAAATTGGCCTCCCCTTTTCACTTGCTGTCAGATAATTGGTGTTAGGTTAGCCTCCTAACTGAACTGAAGCCTGCAAACCAAGCACTGGTGGTGGTCCTTGGAAGTGCCTTAACAATGGCAGTTCCACCCTGGACCTAGCAAATGAGCTGCAGGACTCCTGGTAACTTGGGGTCTGCTCCTGCCTTTGAAGCCAGAGCTGCTGTTGACTTCAAGGGAAATGAAACTGAACTGCCCTGGCTGCTGATTGCATGGGCTCAGTTCAAACGGGGATCAAAGCCTCTGCCCCCAAACCACTCTGAATTCCTGGAGTACAGCTAATTAAAGGGAAATCCTGACACATGCACACGGTCCTCACTTAGGCTGGTGCCAGGCAGGTGCAGGAAACAAGGCTGTGCAGTGAGCCACTGTTTAGAGCCTTTTTGTCCTCAGTTAGCTACCAGATCCCCTGCCAGGTCTGCTCTCAGCCTCCTCTGTGCTGGGCTCTTGGATTTCTCATAGCCTCGGGCTGCTCTCACTCCCCCTGTGCCCATTCCCTGCTCCAGGCAAGGGGCAGGGAGGGCTCTCTCCTGTTTGGATTGCATGAGAGTGGATGAAGGAAGTGTTGTTCCATGCTTTCTGCAGCATAGCAACAAACTTAACACTTGTCAGGGCTCTTCTGGGCACCTTTGGCACGAAGAGAGAAACTTGCAGGCAGGGAAGGGTTATTAGAAGTAAGGCTTGTGCAGCTCTGCTTTGCTGGAGCTAAACAACAAACTTCCTGAGGTGCCCTCCAATGAAAGGAGAGCAGAAGTGGTCAGAGCCAGAGGGAAAACAGGCATGGGTCTTCCAAACTCATTTCTGCTCTGTCAGCTCCAGCACACATTAACTCCCACCAGCTTCCCTCCTCATCCTCTGGTTGCTGGCTCCGTGCACCCTGGCAAATCCTGCAGCCCAGCTGACACCTCTGGTGCTGCTCAGGCTCCCTGCTACTGCAGGAATAAACCTCCTGCCAGCAAGCAGAGCAGCCTGGCCATGCACCCAGAGAGGAGCTTTCAGATGTGCTACACTTGAAAATGAGCTTCTAGTTGCACTACACCACAGCTCTGAGGAGGAGAGATGGATGGGTGCACAGTTCCTGAGTCACAGTCTAGAGAGAAGGAGGCTGGAGAGACCTCACTGCTCTCTGTAGCTACTGAGAGGAGCTTGGGGTGAGGTAGGGGTTGGCCTCTTCTCTCAAGCAGTGGAAGGACAAGAGGAAGTAGCTTCAAATTGTGCCAGGAGAGGTTTAGGTTGGAGATAAGGAAAAATTTCCTTGCTTCAAGAGTGGTCAGGGATTGGCACAGGCTGCCTAGGGAGGTGGTGGAGTCCCCACCCCTGGAGATGTTCAAGAAATGTGTGACCATAGCCCTTTGGGATATCATTTAGTGGCCATGGTGGTGTTGGGCTGACTGGATGATCACAGAGGACTTTTCCAATCTTAACAATTCCAGGATTCTGTGTGAGTGCTGCCTCTGAATGTCTCCATCTACACAGCACCAGGCAAGGCAGGGCAAGGCAAGGCAAGGCAGGAGCTGTTTCTGCTACACACACACTGTAATCCTGACAGGTCACAGAATCAGCAATGCTGGAAATGACCTCTAAAGGTCATATAGCTTAGCCCCTCTGTCTCCCACCCCACCACCCTTCACCTTCCCAAAGCAGCTCCTGCTCCCTCCACACCATCCTCCCCTCTGCCTAAACAGCTTCTGCTCCACCACCACCACCATTTTGCACCCATCCCAGGGCCAAGGGCAAGACCCTCACCAGCCAAAATACCACACAGAGGAGCTCAGTCCCAGCAAGGAGGCCCAACCAGCACCTATGGATGATATTGGAGTAGTCATCAACCCTGTTCCTAACACCTGGGGGGCCACCAGGCCCCCCAGCCTTTATTGTCACCACCACCATCACCCAGTGTGCGCCACAGGGACTCACCAGAAATGAGAGGAGGATCCTCCAGCCCAGATAGGCTCATCCTAGGGCTTCTGCATCTCCTGGGGGTGGATTAAATAGAGGAGAGGATGGGGGAGGGCCAAGTGGCCACACCTGGGGTGGGAGGAGAAGCCAACAGAGCCCAGGTGCTCTGGGATTTGAGGGGGAAATGGGGTGGGAAAGGGGCAGCCTGTGAAACCAGTGTTGTTGAGAAACAATGGAGATCAAAATAATATTCAAATAGGAATTACTGACTTCTAGTGATTGCTAGGTGCTTAATCTGGCTGCTTTCAGGATGTTCCACTCCTCTTGGGTATTAGATAATTTATTGACAAACCCAAGCATGATTTTGATAGGCCAGTGTTAAGTTTAATGAAAAAACCCAAACCCCACACACCTTCTGCTAAGGTAATTGTATAGCTATCCTCTCAGCTAACTCTTGATCTCAACCTGGAGAGGCTATTTTTGGGGTTGCTTTCCCACCCATCTGTGTGTGGGGAAGGGACTCCCAAACAGTGGGGAAGGGGCTTGCTTCTGAGAGGAGGCTGTGTGAAGCCAGGACACTGCTGGGCTGAAGAGGAGCCAGTAGGTTCAGCTGGCAGAGTTGAACTCTCCTACAGCTAAACAGGAACAGTCCATGCCACAAGGAACCCTGTGGTCTCTTCTGTGTTAGGATGGAGACAATATGAGTATGAGATGGAAACCCTTTGTTCTCCAGGCACAAGTGCATGAGTTGCAAAGATCAGTAAAGAGAAGAGAGAGCTCTTCCAGCAGGAGAGCTGCACTGCTCTACCATTAGTAGTTCTCTGGTCCTAGTACATGGGCAGCAGATCCAAATTTGAGCAGGGGAAGATCTAGATGAGGCACTTAGTAACTGGCCAGTGGAATGTGCTGCCCAGGGAGGTGGTGGAGTCACTGTCCCTGGAGGTGTTCAAAAAAGGATTGGATGTGGCACTTGGAGCCATGGTTTAGTTGTCAGGAGGTGTTAGGTAATAGGTTGGACTTGATGATCTCTGAGGCCTTTCCCAACCTGGTTGATTCTATGACATGATTCCAGCAGCTTCCAAAAGGACAGAGCTGAAAGGCCAAACAGGTCAGCCCTGGCCCATGCAGCACTCATTCCCCCCAGGGTTATGAAATCCCTGCAGTTTTGTTGCAGCTGGGAACTGTTCCAAGGAGGGGAGCTCGGATGGGCTGGCTTCGTTTTGAGAGAGCAGCCAGAGGGGATTGGTTTGGACTCAGCTCCTCAGTGTAATGAAGGAAGGGATGAGAAGAAGAAGGTGGCACTTGGGAGGTTTGTGAAATGCTGTCTGTCTGTCTTCACTCTGAAACACATTCCCTACATGGGCTGACAGTCCTGCTGATGGCTGATGCTAAAGGAGATGACTCAGAGAAGCAGCTGAGAAGTAACCCAGGATAGTGCTTGAGCTCCCTGTTGCTGACAGGACTGCAGTGCTTCCAAAACCTGTCCCTGGGACCCCAGATTAACATCCTCGTGGCCTCTGCAGCCCTCACATTAATCCTGTGCCAGTTTCTGCCTCCCCAGTATAGAAAAAGCAGTGAGCTGCTGGTGCCCAGCACTTCAGTCCCTACACAGCAGTTCCTTCAGGGAGCTGCTTGAGAGAGTCCATTCCAGAGCCACAAAGCTGCTGCAGGCAGTGGAACATCTCCCTGTGAGCACAGGCTGAGGGAGTTGGGGCTTGGAGCAGAGGAGCCTGAGGAGCTCTCGTTGCTGGGGATAAAGATGTGCAGGGCTGGAGCCAGGCTTTGCTCAGGGATGTCCAAGGACAGCACAAGGGGCACTGGGGGCAAGCTGGAGCAGAGGAGGTGAGAGGGGAACAGAAGGGAAAACTTTGTCACTGTGAGGGTGCAGACACATGGAGCAGGCTGCCCAGAGAGGTTGTGGTCTCCTTCTCTGGAGACTTTCCAGACCCACCTGGATGTGTTCCTGTGTGACCTGCCCTGGGGGACCCTGCTGTGGATGATCTCTGGAGGTCCCTTCCAGCCCCTAGCATCCTGTGATTCTCTGCTGGTTTCTCATCTGCATGACCACACCCGCCCAGGGTGGAGAGGACAAGGGCCAGCTTCTTACACAGAAGATGCTACCAGCATCATCCCTTCCCTTCTCTACCTCTGCAGAGATTTTCCTGCCCCCTGAATTCCTCCCAGCCCCCCAGAGCAGGCTGTGGTGGCTGGTGCCAGGCTGCCCAGATGGCTCAGTGCGTGCAGCACCCAGCAGAGGCGTGGCAGGGCTGTGGGATCTGTCGTTTCCAAAGCCAAGTTTGATGCTACAGCTTTGCTAAATCTTCTGCAGGGTGCCAAGAACAAGAAGTCATCAGCAAAGGAACAGGAACAGCAGACCTGTTATAAATACAGCCTGGAGCTGTGGTGAATGTGTGCTCCTCCGGGAGACAAACAGGGCCAGAGCAAACACCACACAGTAGGAGAAGCCTCCCAGGGAAGCTGTTCCACCACCACCAACCTTCACACCACATTTAAATCAGGCTGATAAAGAGAGTTCGTTGGCAGTACCTCAGCCCTGCTAGAATCACAGAGTTGTTTGGGCTGGAAAAGCTCTCCAAGACCATCCAGTCCAACCAGCAACCCAACACCACCATGGCCCCTGAACCACGGCCCCAGGTGCCCTGTCCACACATTTTTTGAACACTTCCAGGGGTGGTGACTCCACCACCTGCCTGGGCAGCCTGTGCCAGTGCCTGCCTTGCACCACTTATCTCCCTTGGGCTCTGCAGGCTGTGACCTGCCTTGGTGAGCTCCCAGGAGACACCACAGTGCCACAGGCTCGAGAGGTGTCACTCAGATCAGCAACCCATGGAGGTACCTGTGGTGAGACTAAATTATTGCTCTCTACAACTACCTGAAGGGAGGCTGTAGACAGGCAGAGGTTGGTCTCTTCTCCCAGGCAACCAGCACCAGAACAAGAGGACACAGTCTCAGGCTGTGCCAGGGGAGGTTTAGGATGGAGGTTAGGAGGAAGTTCTACACAGAGAGAGTGATTGCCCATTGGAATGGGCTGCCCAGGGAGGTGGTGGAGTCACCATCACTGGAGGTGCTCAGGAGGAGACTTGATAGGCTGCTTGGTGCCATGATTTAATTGTTTAGGTGGTGTTGGATGACAGGTTGGACATGATGATCTTGAAGGTCTCTTCCAACCTGGTCTGGTCTGGTCTATTCTATTCCATTCCATCCTATCCTATCCTATCCTATCCTATCCTATCCTATCCTATCCTATCCTATCCTATCCTATCCTATCCTATCCTATCCTATCCTATCCTATCCTATCTCTTAGCAGGAGCACAGCTTCAGCCTGAAGGATGCAAAGCATCAGTGGAAAGAGAGGGGAGAAAATTCTGCCTTGGGCTTGGTCCCACCAGCTTCTCTTGCAAGCCTCATCACCTTTTTCCCTTTCCTTCTCCCAGCAGCCAATCTCTTCACCTCCTTGTCTACAAGGAAGTGTCAGGTGTGTGCCGTGGGATCAAAAGGGAAGGGTGATAATAAAAGAGCTTAATTTTTATAGGCTCCAGAGGAGATTCATGTTCCATCAACTGTGAGCTGTAACACCAGGAAAATGGGCCCAGCCCAGGAGCAAATCCCCTTGGAGTGCAGCCTTTTGAGTCAATTTTTCATCTTAGCCTTTCTAGCTGGAGACATCAGACATAAATAAACATGTGCAAGTTATTGCCAGCATGCTCTGCTTTATTAATTTTGTGTAGAGCAAGCTGGCTTTCGGGGAGGTTAATTTCCTGAGCTGAGAAGAAAATGGCACTTCACCAATTTGAAAATAAATAATTGTGTGGATCCCTCAGTTCATTATTTTTAACTCTGCAGAAGCTTTGTGGACTCCAGAGGCACGCTGGGCAGCTGAGGAAACAGGGCTGCTTGCGCTGCCCGGCCTGCTGTGTGCCGCTCTGGGTTACGCAGGAGCTAAGGGCTGCTTGAAACCAGAGCTGCTCAGCTGGCTCCTGCTAACGGAGCCCAGGTAGTCCTGGGAGTGTCAGTGAAGCACAGAATCGTTGTGGGGTTGGAAGGGACCTCTGGAGATTATCCAGCCCAACCCCCCTGCCAGAGCAGGGTCACCCAGGGACACATCCAGGTGGGTTTGGAATGTCTCCAGAGAAGGAGACTCCACAACCTCTCTGGGCAGCCTGCTCCAGGGCTCTGCCACCCTTCAATTAAAGAAGTTCCTCCTCATGTTTAGATGGAACTTCTGATGTTCAAGTCTGCGCCCATCACCCCTGCCCTGGGCACCGCTGAGCAAAGCCTGGTCCCATCCTGCTGAGAGTCACCCTTGAGGTATTGATCAGCATCGATGAGATCCCCCTCAGGCTGCTCCTCTCCAGACTAAACAGCCCCAGTTCTATCAGCCTTCGCTCCTCACAGAGCTGTTCCAGTCCCCTCCTCACCTTTGTAGCCCTTTGCTGTACCCTCCCCAGCAAGTCCCTGTGCTTCTTGAACTGAGGAGCCCAGAACTGGACACAGTACTCAACAGCCCCAATTTTCTCAGCCTTCCCCCAGCACAAGAGATGTTCCAGGGGGGTTAATGGTACTGCAAGTGCCAAAGGGAGCCTGGTGGTGCCAGTGTTCAGGAACCAATGGTGTGAAAGCTTGGACTCCTGCACACCTGTAGCTTCTCCCAGGCTCCAGGTTTGATGGGAATTCTACCCAGCACTGCTAACCATTTGTGCCTGTCTCAGAGCAGAGAAGATGAGGCAAATCCTGTCAGTCTGTCAATTCAAAGCCCTTTCCAGCTCATCTGTCACTCCCAGTTTGCAATCAGCTTTTCCTCCTCTTAACTAACGTCAGGTGAGAGGCAGAAGTACATTAATTTATCTGCCTTATCAAAATGTTTAACACAGATAATGCAGGCAAGAGAAAATATTCTCTGGCTGCCATCATGCAGAAATGTCAGCCTGTTCCTCTCCCTGCAGATGGTTTGTCACTTCCCACCCTGTTTCTCTGTGGCAAATCTGTTGTGTTCTTGGTATTTAATTTGCCTTTTTGATGCAGCTTCCTCAATTAAATCTCCCCCAGCTGATTCAGATCCCAGGGTCAGACTTTTCTGCTCTCATTGGCTGAGCTTTGCTCTGACCCACAGGGTTAAGATGTAAGCTGTGTGCTGTTCATTCATTTTAAATGTAGGGAGAAAGGTTTCTGTGGTGGAGGGCAGATGATGATGATGACTGTGGTCCCCTGATCTGAAGCCTGCAGGGAGTGCAGGTAGCATAGAATCAGAGAATAGTTTAGGTTGGGAATGGCCTCTAAGGCCATCTTCTCCAACCTCCAACCCATCACCACCATGAGCACAGTCAGACACTGGAATCATCTCCCAAGGGCAGCAGTGCAGTCCCTTGCATTGGGCAGTTTCAGACTCAGCTTGCCAGGGTGCTGGGCCAGCTCCCTGCAGCTCCCCTTTCACCTAGCAAGGTTGGACCAGGTGAGCCTTGGGGTCCCTTCCAAGCTGCAAGTCTGGGACTCTGCTTCATGCTCTTTGGGATCAGATAGGGAGGACACAGCAGGTTAAGTGACTTCCAAGTGGTAGCTAAATGCCCTTCCCTGTACTATGACACAGAAAGCTCAGTGTGAGAATGGGACAGGGAAAGGTCTCTCTCCAGTCTTTTCTAGAGCAGGTTGCCCAGGGAGGCTGGGGGTTCCCCTTGCTGGAGGTGCTCAAGGCCAGGCTGGATGAGGCTTTGAGCAAGGTGGTGTCCCTGCCCATGGCAGGGGGTTGCCACTAGCTCATCTTCAAGGCCCCTTCCCAGCCAAGCCATCCTCTGAATCTCCCAGGAGCAGTGAGATGCTGAGCTCCCCCCTCACGTGCACTGCATCCAGGGAAGTTCATCCAGAAGACATCTGCTAATTTATCTGTTTGCAGAAGGATTTGTGTCTCTCCCTGGCTTATTCAGAAGCTGTGCATTTCCCTGGCTATCTGCATACCACCATGGGCACCGGGGAGCAGCACAGGGGACAGCCAGTATGGATTGCTTGGGCTTATCAGGGTAAGTCTTTGCTATCAGGTGCTCATTGAGACAGAATCCATTGTGCATTATTCTCCTGTGACAACATTAACTTGGCCTCCAACTTCCCAGTGCCTGTTATCGCTTCCAGAGTGTGAAAAAAAAACCAAACCAAACCTGAAGGACTTCAAAGGACAGGCAGGGAGGGCTGCAGAACACTTCATTAATTTGCAGGAGATTCTCCTTACTGTAAGTGTCACAAGCATGCTCTGAAGGCTGGGAACATCTGCCAGGCGGAGTGCCGCTTGCTTCCCTCACAGCCTGGCTCCTCTTCTCTCTGACATTGAGGCACTAACCATTAACTCACACTGCCTCAGCCTGCAGAGGCAACCATCTCCACAGAGCTCAGGCTTCAGTTTCAATTTGTACCAGGGTGTCACCCATCAGATAGAGCCAGGCGGGGAAGAAAGGGAATGAGAAAGAGCTGTGTGGGCCAGGAGAGAACAGAAAGTGCCAGCGAGAACTCCGCTCTCATCTCTCCCTGGGCCTGGAAAGCAGTGGCTGTTGTTTCTAGTGGACTTTCCCATTCCTTCTGGCCAGAATGACAGCAAATCAGGCTCAGCCTCGTTCATCTGCCTGAGGGAGTTGTCTCAGACGAGCACTCAGCTGCTCAGATGACACTTGTCCAAATGATAGAACAAGCTCTGGGGTTTGTCAGACTGA
Organism: Melanerpes formicivorus; assembly: GCF_026170545.1. Lineage (NCBI taxonomy): Eukaryota > Metazoa > Chordata > Aves > Piciformes > Picidae > Melanerpes > Melanerpes formicivorus. The sequence goes on along the minus strand of NW_027142373.1, from coordinate 2,333,561 downwards.
TCTGGTGGTACCAGGGGACCTTTCTTGGGCTGCCTCATCATCTCCCTTTCATATTGCAAGGCTCTGTTTGGGTCCCCAAAAGACAAATGAAAACTGAAAAAGCAGGAGGTGCTTGCAGGCTTCAACCATCAGCCTAACAATAACCACCCAGCCCAGCTCTCGATCCAGCTGATGCCACCAAGCCTGCTTTGCACAGGAACCTCTCCCACAAGTGCCACTGGCCACAACCTCTACTGCACCACCAGTTCAGAGACAACACCACCAAAATATTGGCATTCAAGATCAGGCTTGATGTGGCCCTGAGCAAACTGGAGGTCTCCCTGCTGGCTGCAGTGGTGTGGATAAGATAACCTTTGAGGGTCCCTTCCAACCTGATGCAATCTGTGACACAGCTCCAAAGCAGCTATGGGGCACAAGGCACAGTTAGATCTGGTCACCACTCTCCACAGGCTGGCCCAGGATCTTTGGTTCCTACCAGAAGTAATGCGAATCCAGAAGGATCTACACCTGGATCATAGAATTGTTTGGGTTGGAAAAGCCCTCAGAGGTCATCCAGTCTGACACCAGCCCAGCAGCACCATGGCCCCAAGTGCCATGGGCACATCTTTCTGGAACCCCCCCAGGGATGGGGACTCCACCACCTCCCTGGGTAGCCTGTGCCAATCCCTGACCACTCCTGCAACAAAGACATTTTTCCTCATCTCCAACCTAACCCTCTCCTGGTGCAGCTGGAGTCCATTTGCTCTCATCCTGTCACTCATTCCCAGGGAGAAGAGCCCAAGCCCCACCTCACTGCAGCCTCCTTTCAGGACCTGTAGAGAGCAATGAGGTCTCCCCTCAACCTCCTCATCTCCAGCAGAACTGTTGCCAATGCCACCAGAAACCATGAGGTGAAGGCTCAGTTGTCTCCTGGTGCAGAGCACACCCTGGCATTGCCATTTTCCCCATTTACTCTTCTTTTACCTTAAAATAATAGGATTGTCTCACCCTCAGCAGCTCTGCTGATGCCTCAGCCCTGGCCTGATGCTCTGCTAGGCTTGGGCTGAAGCAAGCTGTTATTTTAAGAGTAATTTAATGAAAGCAGCCTGGAATGATGATGATCTGCTCTCCAATTCCACAGTGGTCAGAGAGTTTTATCTCTGGCTTGTTGATTAAATGTTATCAGGCAAGCTGAACCTGAACATCTCCTTCAGAGCTCATTACAAGAGCAGTGCAAACACCTACTGCAGGAGCTGCAGCCATGAGTGATTGGTGTGACAGGCTCTAATGTCTTCTTTAAAGTCATCTCATTACTGAGGGAATTATCAGGGGGATGAACCTGAGAGCACACTGCATGGCTGCTCCATCAGCTATGGAATTAACAGCAGGGAAGGTGCCCTCCATCCCTTTGCTCTTTCTCTGCTCCTTCACAGAATGCATCAGGTTGGAAGGGGCCCTCTAAGGTCATCTTTTGTCTAACCCCCCTGCAGCCAGCAAGGACACCTCCAGCTAGAGCAGATTGCTCAGGGCCGCATCATGTTTGACCTTGAATGCCTCCAGGGATAGTGATTCCAGCACCTCCCTGGGCATCCTGTTCCAGTGCCTGAGAGCCCTTGCTGGCAAGAAATTTTTCCTGATACCCAACCCAAGCCTCCCCTGGCACAACTTGAGGTCATTTCCTCTGGTCCTGTCACCTGCTGCATGTGAAAAGAGACCAACCCCACCTCACTCCATCCTCCTTTGAGGTAGTTGTAGAGGGTGATGAGGTCTTCTCTCAGCCTCTTCTTCTGTAGACTAAATAACCCTCAGGTCCCTCATCCACCTTGATGGACTCTCCAGGTCACCAAGTGTAGGTGGGTGCTCAAACCCAGCAGGTACCATCTCACCATGTTCAGAAGGAAGCTCTATACCAAGTCAGATGAGCAACAGCCCCAAGCCATGCTCCTTGTGCACCCAGCAATGGAAAGAGTGAAGGGTTCCTAGACTTAGAGGAATCCTCCTCCTGCCAGCCTGGAGTTTCCTCACTGGTGTGCTGTGGCCTTGCACTTGCAATCGTTCAGCTGCCTAATGATCCTCTCTACCAGGTGTAAATGAGCTTTCTGCTCCAGCCTGGCTTTTGTCAGGGCTTTAATGCAAGTGGTTAATGAGTGCCACTGCTCCAGTTCCCTCAGGTGGAACAAGGCTCCCTCTGAGGAGTGATGCAATGACAGCAGGAGCTCACATTCTGCTCAGCTGTAGTGCAGGGAGCTTAAAATAAATCCCCCGAGCAAGGAGGGACTGAGGACAGGCAGAACCACCCTGACAGCCTGACTCTGGTCCTGCTCTATGGGCAGGGATCCATTCATGCTTCCTCAGGCCTCTGGGTGGAGCTCAGGCAGGAGAGGCTGGCTCGGTATGAAGCAGCCTGGCTGCAATCATCAGCAGAACTGCAAGCCTGGGACAGGCCAACAGATTTATACAGCAGCAGAAGACAGCACAAGGCTGCTCAGATTTATCACTCCAAATACCATCATTATTTAGTGTGCAGAGAGTCTCCTTGTCTCACAGTTAGCAAAACAAAATCACAAATTAATGGCCATCTATTTTCCCCCCGTGTCCTGGATCTATCATCCAATTTCCCCTGTGCTGTTGGTTTATTTTGGGACTAACCATATGGGGCTTGGGAAAGTGGCAAATGCAGGAATCACACAGCTTTCATCCCCCTGTTCTCACATCAATTTCCATCCTGTGCTCATTTGCTGGAGGAGCCCAGTCCTCCTCTGAAGGATCAGCAGCACAGAGCAGAGGGACCAGAGACACCTGCTTTGTACCTCTGCCCCTGGATTCCCTCCCTGCAGACATGTGCTGGGTGTGGAGAGGGAGGACAACTCCTCCACATGGGCTCCTTGAAGGCAGCAGTCCCAGCTGGGTTTCTGCCAGGGGTGAGAGGGGAGAATGCACAAAGAGCTGCCAAGTGGGGAAGCTTCAGGAACATGTGGAACCCAGGAGAGCTCTTGCCAAGGGAGCCCTTAAAAAGTCAGGGAAGATTTTCCACTCAGATAACAATGCAGTGCTCCTCACCTAGAGAGAGCAAACCCAAACCTTTCATCTTTTAGGATGCACTGAAATGCTTCCTTGCACAGCCCTGGTGCAAAGGGAGACCTCAGTGTGGGCAGGGAGGGATTTTTGCCTGTAGATGGTTGATGGGAAAGAGCACAGCCCAGCACTGAAGCTCTCTGGCACTCACCTGGTGAGGAGTGCATGGAGATGCCTCCTGCCAGGGAAAAGGGAATGTGGCTTAGGGAAATTGCAAAGGGTGATTCAAGAGGTTCTCAGCATATGGCACAGGGCTGAAGGCCCTGCAGGGAGGCACTCTGACCCTTCTAACCAAGCTCCTCCAGTCCCACCAAAAGAGTAGCTCTACAGAGCCTAAAAGTCACAGGTGCTGCACAATGTTCACTCCTCCAGCCCAGCTGAAACACAGGACCATCTGCAGCAGGTCAGGAGGAAGGTCTGTCCTGCCCAGCATCCTCTTTCTGGCCCTGGGCAGCAGAACTGCAGGCAGCTCCCTGCAGCAGTGCTGGCTCCTTGGGCTGCTCCAGCTTGGACAGCCACACTGATTCCAGAGCTAAGAGATACCAGTGGGCACTGACCTCCAGGGATGGATGCAGTAATCATTAGCCAACAGCAAACAAGGGCATCACAGGATTGCTTTGCTTGGAAAAGGCCTCCAAGGTTGTCCAGTCCAACCATCAAGCCAACACCCCCCTGGCCACTGAACCAAGAGCCATGTCTGAATGGCAGGAGAGGAGGACATCAGGAGCACAAACTCCACTGTTCCCTGCAGCTGAAGGATTCCCTGAGGCTGGTGTCTTTTGTGTCTCAGTCCCAGAGGGATCCTTCTTCTAGAAAGTTGTGCAGGACCTGGGTTAAATTGAACACAAAAGCCACAGGCAGCTCCACACCGTTAGCCTCCTGTTGCCAGCCTCTGCTTTGCCATGCTTGAGAGATCAGCCCTGCAGCCAGTGTGCTCCTGCAGACCTTCTCCTGCAGACCTTGCACTGCTCCTGCTGCAGGCAAGCAGCCTGCCTGCTCCTCCTGTCAGCCGGGCTGGAGCCTTGGGCTGTCAATAGATGTCACACTTGTGCCGCGGGTGCTGGCTTCTGGAGCAGGTTGTGCCCAGAGAGCGCAGGGTAGCAGCACAACACAAATTATCTGAACGCTCTCTGCCTTTGTGTGATAACCCCGGAGCCGGGAGAGAGCGGATCCGCTGCAGGTTTTAGGCTGTGCGCCCCCCGAAAGTATTGAGCAGGGGAAGGGAGAGAGGGAGGGACCACAGCAGGGCTCTGCTCTGACAAGGCAAAAGTTCATCTTGCCCTGCAGGCTGCTGATTCCTTACTGCACAGCTAAATGCACAGCTGCTTGCTTGGAGAGCACATCAAGTGGAAATGAGTTTGGGTGAGCCCTGCCTACCTGCTTGTGTAGCGGGTCCAAGGCTGGGGGAAGCCAAACTCTGTGTGCAATGCACAAACAGCAGCAGATGAAGAGATTTGCACTATTTCTATTCATTTCATTTTTTTTTCAGGCAGAGAAACAAAGCAAAAGACCTCAACACTCAATGTCTCTGAGCAAGGAAACTCCAGGATCTGAGTACAGGCTTTGTAGATTGATGGAGTGGGGTGGGTTGGAAGGGACCTACAAGATCATCCAGTTCCAACCCCCTGCCATGGGCAGGGACACCTCCCACCAGCCCAGGTTGCTCAAGGCCCCATCCAGCCTGGCCTTGAACCCCTGGGCAGCCTCCCTGGGCAACCTTTTCCAGTGTCTCACCACTCTCACCCTCCCAGTCCTCAGTCTAAATCTGTCCTCCTCAATCCATTCCATGCAGAGCACCAAGAAACTCTTCCCTGAGCTGTAAGTGCTGCTAATGGTTTGCAAAGCAGGAGGAGAAATTTCTGTGCTGCAAAAGTGGTCAGGGACAGGACCAGGCTGCCCAGGGAGGTGCTGGAGTCCCCATCCCCAGAAGGGTTCCAGAAACCTGTGCCCATGGCACCTGGGGCCATGGTTTGGTGGCCATGGAGGTGCTGGGTTGCTGGTTGGACTGGGTGATCTCAGAGGCCTTTTCCAACCCAAACCATTCTGTGATTCTATGAGTGAGGATTTTGCTGCCTGCTGCCCAGGACTCACTGGCAGACAATGAAGCCAAAGTTGAGAGGAAAGTGTTGCTATGCAGGGGGAAAGATTTCACTCACTCTGTGCTTGATGGACAGCTCTCCAGTGCTGTGCTGGTTGGGTTTTTCCCTTTTTATTTACCCATTTAGAACACTTCATTAGTTAACACTTTCTACAGCTGTCAGCCAGAGGCAAGACTGCAAAACAGAGCTGTGGCTGCCCTCCAGGCATGTTCCAGGGCTGCTGTGTCTCACAGAGCTGATCTAACACCACTCGTGCTCCAGAAGGTCAGGCAAAGCAAATGCTGAATGTGTGATCCAGGGCTGTGTGCTAGGTCTCAGTTCTGCCATGCCTGTGGGAAGGCAGCGGGGCAGGAGCAGCAGGGCAGGGGCAGCAGGACAGGGACAGGGGCAGGGGCAGCAGGACAGGGGCAGGGGGCAGCAGGACAGGGGCAGTGGCAGCAGGACAGGGGCAGCAGCTTCTCTGAGCTGCATCTCCACTGGACACCAAGCAGGAGGTTAGGGAACAGTGCAAAGCCAGCATGAGCCTGGTGAGCTTCTCCCCTTCACAGGTGGTGAAGCATCCTGGGGACTGCAGAATTCTCTGGGAGTTGGCAGGTGGGAAGGGGTTGATTTTTATTGGGTTTTTTTTGCTAGGATCTCAGAATCATTTGGGGTAGAAAAGACCTTCAAGACCAGCAAGTCTGGCACTTCACCTAACGCTGACAGGTCACCACTAAACCATATCCCCAAGTGCCATGGCCATAGGTTTCTGGAACCCCTCCAGGGCTGGAGGTTCCACCTCTCTTGGCAGCCTGTGCCAATCCCTGACCACTCTTGCAGCGAAGAGATTTTTTCCTCAGCTCCAACCTAAGCCTCCCCTGGCACATTTCAGGCTATCTCCTCTCCTTCTAGCACCTGATTCTAGGGAGAAGAGACCAACCCCAACCTCACTCCAACCTTTCAGGGAGCTGTAGAGAGCAATGAGATCTTCCCTCAGCCTCCTCTTCTCCACACTGAACACCCTCACTTCCTCAGCTGCACCTCCCCAGCTCTGTTCTCCAGACCCTTCACAGCTTTGTTGCCCTTCTCCAGACCTGCTCCAGCCTCTCAGTGTCCTTCTTGCAGTGAGGTAAAACCCAACTGCTACACAATGAACTGAACTCTTTGGTTTTCTGCTGCCATGGGAGAATCTGCACCACAACAGCCTGCCAGCCTGCTGGAGAGGGACAGAGAAAGCAGAACCTCCTCTTGCCACCTGGCCTCAGAGCTGCAGCAGCACAGGATGCCCTGGGTAAGACAATGGCACAGCACTGTGAGAAGGGAGTGAGGAAACAACACTTGGGAATTCAGAGTGGGCTTGGTAATTCTGAACCTAAAGGCTTTGAGGGGGAAGACACAGAAAGTCTCCTTCAGGAAGCCCTCAGCACATGAGCACAGCACCCCCCAGGCTCCCCCTGATAAATCTCTGTCCCTGAAACAGCATCTTTTTTAGCTTTAATTTATTTTCTTCAGCCCCCACCAAGGCCTTCCAAATTCATACACTTCAGCCCTAAGGAGTAATAAATTATCTCCTTTAGCCTCAAGAAGGTCTTCTTCATTTATTTTCAGGCTCCCTGGGAATGAACTTTAAGGGCTGTACCACACTGCAGCACTGCCCAGAAAACAGGGATAAATAGATGGAGACAGTGGCCACCAGGGGAACCCTCTGGGTAGAGCACTGTCCCCTCAACCCCCCATCCACTGAGCACAGCCTGCCATGGCCCACAGCACACCAGGCCCTTTCTCCAGCCCTGCCCTAGCTGCAGGAAGGTTCTTACAGGCAGTGAAAAGGGAAGAAGCTGGAGAATGGTCAGCATGGAGCAGGCATTTCTGTCCCAGTGCTTCCTCTGGCTCCCAGCCTACTGATGAGGCTGCCCTTGGTGCCTCCTGCTGCTTGCTTCCTGCCTCCTGCCACCTGTGAGATCCCAGACACCAAACCTCAAGGAAACTAAGGAGCAGGGATCTGTTCAGCTCTTCTGCCATGAGTTTGAACAGAACCCAGAGTGCTCTGAGAGTTGTTAGCCATTGGGATGTGCTGCCCAGGGAGGTGGTGAACTCAGCATCCCAGGAGGTGTTCAAGAGGGAATTGGATGTGGCACTTGGTGCCATGGTTTAGTAGTCATGAGGTGTTGGGTGACAGGTTGGACTTGATGATCTCTGAGGTCTCTTCCAACCTTACTGATTCTATGATTCTGTTCTATGGAAAAGTAAAATGAAGCTGTGCCAGGACAAGGGGTGAGGGTTTAAACTGAGAGAGGGAGATTCAGGCTGGAGAGAGCTGGGAAGGCAGCTGAAGCCCCCTGCCCTCCCCTGCCCTGCCACAGCTCCATGGTGCCGGCAGCAGCAGCTCCCTGTGCTTGTGGCTGAGGCAGCCCTGCCAAAGCAGGCCCAGCAAATCGTTCTTGCTGCCACTTCACCTCTGCTTGTGGATTAGGAAGCCTTTGTCTGAAATGCTCTTTTCTCCCTGCTCTATACTTTGTTCCAATTATCAATTATTTTAACAGCAGTTTGCTTTCTCCTTCTCCTTTTCTTATTTTATTATTCTCTTCCCCCCCCCCCCAAAGCACAATTAGGGAATAATTGTTTCCAAATAATAACCACTCCTATGCCGTTCCATTCTCTCTCTTCACACTGGTGGCATCTCCCAGCTGACTCACTCAGCACTAGATGAGGCTCTGGCTGGGCTGTGGAGCAGGGAAGCAGCTGTTTCTTTGAGCATTCTGAGCTTTATTAATCCCTCCTTGCCTATAAAATGTAATCATCCCCTTTATTTCTAGAGGTGCTGGGCAGAGCTTCCAACTCACTGACGATCAGAACCAAAAGGGTTCCCAACCCTTTCACACCAGACCTCTTTAGAACATAATAGCCACTTGACCCTGCGTGGTGACACAGCTTCCTCTGCTCTGGCTTGCTTAATAAAGGAGCAGAGACAGCCAGAGGAAAGCTGGCTGCAGAAAGCTCAGCTTTAGTGGAACCTCCTCTGGTGTTCGTCTGGCTGAGAGGCATCAGCCACAGCATGCAGGAAGCTGCTCACCAATTGTAGTGGAAACAAATGATTTCACAGCAGGGAAGCTGCTTGGGTTTGGTGTCACCGAGGGGCTTGCTTCAGGCTGCAGCATCTGAGCTATGATATTACCTCACTCAACGGCTTCCCTCTGCTGTTGATCCCAGCTGAAGCCTGATTTGAGTCTTCAGCCCTGTCCCCTCATGCTCCTTTTCCCCCCTCTTACTGTCACAGATGCTGATGAAGCGACCACAGCATCTCCAGAGCAGTCCCTGCTAAGCACCAGCTGAGCTCTGTCTGCAAACAGTCTTCTACTACTGCCTCATGCTGTGGGCATCCCCTGCAATAGGCCTGGGTTTGCTCACCAGGCACTGGATGCTTTGTGGCTGGGCTGGGAGGAGGCCAAAGGAGGGCAGTGGGACAGCTTGGGTTCTCCTGGTAGGGTATGGAACACAGGGGAAAGTTTCAAAGGGACCTTCATACCCTGCTCTAAAATTCTTTGAGTGTCCAGAGATCTCTCCAAACCCTTTCTTTCCCAGCAGATGCTCCCCCAGATTAAGCCCCCCTGGAGCTCTACCTGCAGCAGACATCACAGCCCCTGGCCAGATTTAGAAGCTGCCCCCTGGAGGACCTTTCCATCCTCCAAGGTTTCATAGCATTCAGTCACCAAGAAGCAACACCGGTTCCAGAGGGGAGGAGCAGCCCTGTGCCCTACACCTCTGCAGCATGTTGGCAGGTTCTGCTAGCTGGGGAATGAGTTTCACAAGTCCTGGGACATTCCAATAACCCCTCCCTGCTGTTTTGCACATTGAGCTGGAAGCCCAAGAGCACACCAGGAGAAAAGAGAAGCCTGTGAGAAGCAGACAAATGATGAGTGCAGCTTAGATCAAATATTCTCCTCATTTATACAAAAATTCAATCCAGGAGAGAAAAGGAAGCTCCAACCATGACCAAATTGCTAATTCGAGGCTCACTGTCAGGCTTTAGTTTCATATCCACACATTTAAATGCTACCTAGAGACCACAAAGTCCCCCCCAAAGATGCCATTCTCTTTAAATTCCAGAAGCTGTCAACCACAGAGGCATTTTGATGGTGGCAACACATTCCCAGAAGGCTGCAGCTGTTCCTCTGCTTTTAACTGCAGCCTGCAGAGCTTGGGAGGGCTCTCTGCTGACAGTCCCTGAACCTCTGACGAAGTCATCACAGACCTCCCTTATTTGTTAATTTCTCCACTGGATAATTCAGTCCCTGGTCACCAAGGGCAGCTCAGGGTGAGCTGGAAAGTCTTTTTTGAACCATCTGAGTGACTTCTGTCCCCAACCCGAGCAAGCAGAACAGCTGCCCCTGAAGAGGTGCACAGGAGAACCATGTGGTGCTCCCTGCTGTGGTCCTGCTTCCAGGTGTGGCTTTGGGATGCAGGAAGGGAAGGGTTAACCTCAGAACCTGCTCTGAGACTGGAACTGCTGTGCCTTGCATCACTGCTGCATCTGGCTCCTGTTGCAGAGCTTCACTCCAGCAGCAGCTGGAGGCTTTTGTCATGTTCCTCTGGCTCATCCCATGGTGGATTTCACAGATTCAGAGAATGGGTTGGGTTGGAAGGGACCTTCCACTTCCAACCCCCTGCCGTGGGCAGGGACACCTCGAGCCCAGGTTACTCAAAGCCTCATCCAACCTGACCTCAAACACCTCCAAAGATGAGGCATTCACAACCTCCCTGGGCAATTTTGGTTCTTTTAAATCAGCTGGAACTGCTGGAGCAGGTCCAGAGGATGCTATGAAGATGATCAGAGGGATGGAGAATCTCCCCTCTCTGTGATAGCTGGGACTGTTCAGCCTGGAGAAGAGAAGGCTCCAGGGAGACCTTAGAGCAGCCTTCCAGTAGCAGAAGGGGCTACAGGAGAGCTGGGGAGGGATGTTGAAAAGGGCTGGGAGTGAGAGGATGAGGGACAATGGCTTTGAGCTAGCAGAGGGCAGATTGAAACTGGAGAGGAGGAAGACATTCTTGACAGTGAGGGTGGGGAGACACTGCAACGGGTTGCCCAGGGAGGTAGTGGATGTCCCCTCCCTGGAGGTGTTCAAGGCCAGACTGGATGAAGCCTTGAGCAACCTGGACTGGTTGGAACTGGATGAGCTTTGAGGTCCTCTCTAAGCCAACCCATTCTGTGCTTCCTCATTTAAGTTGTCTAACAACATTTCTCACCTACCTTCCCCCCCCAGCCAGGAATAGCTGCAGAATGTGGGACAGAAGACACTTGGTGGAGCTCAGTGTGCCTCTTATTCACAATCATCACCATTTAAAAATAATTTCTATTGAAGGTAGAGGAAAATGGGCAGCTTTGCTTCAGAGCATGAGCAGGAACACAAAGGAAGAAAAACAGATATAGAAAAGCCCCAGCAGCACCACGGCCTGAAAGTAGGCTAAGGAGCTCTGGGAGAGCAGGAAGGGTATTTTAGGACATCAGAGATCCACGCCAATCAACTCCTGTTTTGAGAGCACCTTACCAGTTTGGAAGGCCCAAAATTAGAAGTCCTATCTCTCACTCTGGGGTTTCAAAGAGGATGCTCTGTGGGGCACAGGGGGGCTCTTAAAGCTCAGCAGTCAGGCAGCCAAGTGGGTTACACACAATGGGGCTAAGGGCTGGGCACTGGTGTCTGAACGAGCAGACAGAAGAGGTCTGCAGCACTGCTGCCTCCACAGGGGTACAAGAGAAGAGGAAACTCTTGGAAAATCCAAAGACATCTTAAGGCAGAGGTACAGAGACCATGGAGGTGTTGCTATGCCCTTTCTGGTCCCCCAGTCATCCACAGAACTGGAGGCTGCCATCCTTGCATGGGCTGGCAGCCTGGGCTGCATCTAAAGCAGAGTGGCAAGAGATGGAGAGAGAGGATCCTGCCCCTCTGCTCTACCCTGCTGAGACTTCACCTGCAGTGCTTTGTCCAGCTCAGGGACCCCCAGCATAAGAGAGACAGGAGCCTGATGGAGTGGGGCCAGAGGAGGCCACCAAGATGTTCAGAGGCTGGAGAACCTCTGCCATGGGGCCAGGCTGGGAGAGCTGGGGCTGTTCAGCCTGCAGAAGAGAAGGCTCCAGGAAGACCTTATTTCAAAATCTGAAGGGGCCCTGCAGGAGGGCAGGGGAGGGACTGGTTAGAAGGGTTTGGAGTGCCAGGATGAAGGGCAATGGTTTGAAACTGGAGCAGGGCAACTGCCTCTCCTGAGTCAATCTTCCATGCTGCTGCAGGTGCCAGAGCAGTTCCTCTGCAGGAAACATTCCACCCCTGTTAGACCACTAAACAACAGCAAGAGACAAGGTTTCACCAACCCCCCTGCGAGCTTGGCTGTTTACATTCCTAGAGCTGAAGTTAAACACTCCACAACTTTGAGGTTTACATTCACAGGATGGTTACTTTGCTTGGACAAAGTGGTGTTTAGGTAAATATTGAGTGAAACTAACCAAAGCACACCAGGAGATGAGACTTGCTCTGGAAAACACACAACTGAAGTACAGCCTCTACACACAGATGCTCAGCAGCTTCAGTTTCTCACAGCCAGCCACCAAAAGAAGGACTGAAGCTTTACCCAGCCCCTTCCACCCCCCCAATACCAATCAAGCATGGCAGACCCTCTAAACTCCAGCTTTAAAATCAGGTTGCTAAGCAATTACTGATTTATCACCCAGGTCCTCAAAGTCTCAACACTGTTGGCATCTTCCTGCTCCATGCTGCAGCACAGCTCTGACCTCTGTTTCAGGACATCCTGATTTGATTTGATTTGATTCCAGTACCTGAAGGGGCTACAGGAGAGCTGGGGAGGGACTTTTGACAAAGACTTGAGGTGATAGGATGAAGGCAATGGATTGGAGCTTGAGGAGGGCAGATTGAGAGTGGAGATTAGGAAGAAATTCTTTGCAGTGATGGTGGGAAGACACTGGCACAGGTTGCCCAGGGAGGCTGTGGATGTCCCCTCCCTAGAGATATTTAAGTCCAGGCTGGATGAGGCCTTGAGCACCCTGGGCTGGTGGGAGGTGTGCCTGCCCATGGCAGGGGGTTGGAACTGGATGAGCTTCTAGGTTCCTTCCCACCCAGCCCACTCTATGATGCTGTGATTTGTAACTCAAGGAATCACAGAGGACAGCTCTGATTTCTGTGCTCTGACTGCAGGTGGCTGGAGGTAGAAGCAATCACTTGGGGCTCATTAAGCCTCCTTTTCACCTGCAGGCTCCTGCCACTTACTTGTGCTGCACTCTGCAGCCCATGCCACTCACATGCCTGGGGCTCAGATGGCAGCAAACAAGGCCATGAACAAGGAACAATGCCCTGAACAAGGAACAATGCCATGAACAAGGTGTGCCTGCACGGAGCCTGGCTCTGTTTAGGGCTGTCCTGTACCTCTAAACATGTGTCTGAGACTGGTTTTTCAGTAGCTCCATCAGGCCAACCTGGGCTCACTCCTACGTGAGGAGTGTGGGAACTTGAGTGATCTGGAGGAGTCTGCAGTGGCATCAGGGAGACTCAGCTGGAACAAAATCACCTCCACCACTCCAACTTTCACCTCTGGTGTGGGTTCTGAGTGCTTGTAAATCTCTCCTCAGTGATCTCCCTCATTTCTCTTCTATTTAATCCTCTTTGTGAAACTTTCCCCTCCCTTCAGAGGTAACCAAGATCTGTCTTGTTCAGCTCTTCTTTGCACCTCATTGCAGGAATGGATGCTTGAGCTAAGAGAGCAGGGTAATGATTACAAATAGCTTCCAAGAGTCTCTTTGGTGTTCAAATAACTGATTTCCAGGTAGTTTCTCTCCTGCCTGCTGGGTTTAAAGCCTTCCCATGGCACACATAACACACATAGGACTGCAGATTCCTCTTGCACAGTTTCCAGAACAGCTTTGGAAAGCCTCAGTGCCTTGCAGATCTTTATCAAGGGCATCAGGAACTGTGCAGATGAGGGAGGAGCAGGCAGCAGCATCACCTGCTGCAGGTACACAGCCCCTGGACTGCCTAGGGGTAGGCTTGGCAGAAACTGCAAAGGAAACCCCTGACAAACATTTTGTGCCTCTTTTAGCAACCTGCTGCTGGTTTCCCTTTGGGTATGAGAAATCTTTGGGGATCTGACTGCTTGAAACAACCTAGAAGCACAAGCTGTAAGCAGACTGTTTCCCACAATCACAATTTCTGTGGGAAAAGTCCTCTGAGATCATCCAGTCCTGCCAGCAACCCAACATCACCATGGCCACTGAACCATGGCCCCAGTGTCATGGCCACAGGTTTATGGAGCACCTCCAGGGCTGGGGACTCCACCACCTCCCTGGGCAGCCTGTTCCCCTTGGCTGTTAGAAGAACTGTTCACTGCACAGAAGTTAACTCACCACATCCACAAGGCTCTCTAACCCTCACCATGTAGGATGGGGGAATCCCAGCTCCCTCCTATCCCCTGGGAAAGGTCCCAAACATTCCTAGAGCTTGTGGGTACAACAGATGAGAGGCTGAAATGAGAAGAAGATGCAGAATGGGAAGTTAGATTTTAAAAGCCAAAGACTTCTTGGCTTTTGCTTCTTGTGTGCAAATCACCACATCCAGGTCTTCTCCTCCTTAGGAGACCTCAGTACCAATGTCACTTTGGTTTCATTCCAGGGCCTTAACTGCACTCTAAGTAAAAGAGGAGGACGTTTTACCACGGGAAGTGTCAGAAACATCACCCAAAGATTTTGTGCCAGAGTGAGAACAAATCTTGCTGCTGCTGCTGTGTTTTCCAATAAGAGGCTTTCATCAAAATGGATCCAATTTTGTGAGACACTTGGATGTCCCTGGAGCCACAAACCACCTGCTTCAGCTAACCCTCGGTGCCACACACTGACTCTGCTCTCATTATTTGAGGTGCTGCACACAGTGCCCTGAAGAATTAGCTCTTTCCTTCTGTGATTCTCCCTGTTTGGCTGAGGAAGGAGCTCAATATCCCATCCCTAATGAAACTCCTGGCTCCAATGGGCTGAGGAAGGAGCTCAACATCCAACCCCTAATGAAACTCCTGCCTCCAACAGGCTGGAGAAGGAGCTCAACATCCCATCCCTAATGAAACTCCTGGCTCCAATGGGCTGAGGAAGGAGCTCAACATCCAACCCCCAATGAAACTCCTGCCTCCAACAGTCTGGGGAAGGAGCTCAACATCCAACCCTCAATGAAACTCCTGCCTCCAACAGTTGGGAAGGGGTTCAACATCCAACCCCTGCTGAAACTCCTGCCTTCCACAGGCTGAGGAAAGAGCTCAATATCCCATCCCTAATGACACTCCTGCCTCCAACAGTCTGGGGAAGGAGCTCAACATCCAACCCCTAATGAAATTCCTGCCTCCAACAGCCTGGGGAAGGAGCTCAACATCCAAACCCTAATGAAACTCCTAGCTCCTCTCACCAAGGATTCATTAGGGTGAGGCTCCGGCACCACACACTTTATCTGAGCCTGCAGTAATTACTGCAGCAAGGCTGCTGCTGCTCCTCACTTATCTTGTTTTCTAACGTAGCTATTGATAGAGAAGCAAACAACAGTCAACCTTCCTAATGAACACCATCAATCACAGCACACACACATGCCACAACCAAGGCCAAAGTGTTGAGACATCCTGGGGCCCTGTAGAAAAGAAGCCTCCAGCAGCAGGCGGAGCAGAACTGTTGGGAGGAAAGCAGCAAAGCAACCCCCAAATATCAAATTGGAACCAATGAGTGTGGGTTGTTTAGCAAAATGAAAGGGGCTGCTGCCCCTGTGGCAGCTCACTGAGCTGTGTGCAGTGGGCAGGGAGCCAGGAGGAAAGGGGGAGCAGGGAAACCCCAGCTCTGTGATGCTGCCTGCAGTGATCATCCCACTCCAAGCACAGGAAACACCTTTCAGCTCCCCAGGCTATTTTCGTGTTCAGTAGCTAAAAGCACCTGAATCAAACATCTGGACTCACCTGAAGGGAACAGGGTGTGGACAATGCTTAACCAAACCCTGCATTTCCTTCCAAAGCACCTGCTGCTGGGCTCTGTTAGAGGCTGAACCCCTGAGGCACTGCAGCCCCTGCTCTGAGGCAGGCGAGCTCTTGTGTTCTTACACATCAGTGATCAGATATCAGGGGCTGAAGTTAAACACTTTGGCTCAAGTGTCACCCCTGGGAAAAGCACCAGCAGCCATCCCAGTGTCCCCAAACTAGCTGGAGGCTAAGTAGGGCAGTGGCACCAGCACAGGTTCAACATCCTCCTCCTTTCAAGGGATGGGGCAAGGCAAGAATCTGCTTCTCCTGCAACTTACAGACTCCCCAGAAGCATCTGGAGGGGACAGGGAACCACTGACTTCTGAGGTGACCCAGACAGCTGCAGCAATCCCAGAGCTGCAGAACCCAGCTCAGTTCCAGCCCTGCTGATCCACCTCTCAGTGTCACTCTGCAAACTACCTGGCACTTCTAAAGCTCAGAGCAATTCCTCCTCTCCTGAAGTGTCCTTAATTAAGTGTTGTTAATTATGTATATAAATGCAGCCATTTAGCCCAACACAATTCCTTTCATGGTGATGCCAGTAGCTCAGGGAAGCAGCTTCATCCCTTTCCTCTCAGCAGCCATCCCACCACACAGAGCACTGCTGGTGGCATCAGCCTGCTGCAACAGATCTGCAAAGCATCTGGGGAAAGAGCCCCAGGTTGTGCCAGGGGAGGGTTAGGTTGGAGCTGAGGAAAAATCTCTTTGCTGCAAGAGTGGTCAGGGATTGGAAGAGGCTGCCCAGGGAGGTGGTGGAGTCCCCATGCCTGGAGGTGTTCTGGGAACTTGGGGCCACGGTGGTCAGAGGTTGGTGGTTGGACCTGATGACTTAGAGGCCTTTTCCAGCAGAATCATTCTGTGATTCTGTGCCTGTATGCACCTGGGCTCATGGTTGGGTTTGCTGGTAGCCAGACACGGCTCCACCACCTCTCTGCAGCAAGTCACTCTTTGAGACAGACAGACATCAGGAGACAGTAAAGGAGCAGCTGCAAGGTCTAACCTGCCCCCCATGCAGGCTTTTGAGGATGTGGAGATAAAAAGCAAGCCAAGAGCTTTATGTCACCATGATCATAACGTGGAATTGTCTGCTGATGGGGTGTTCTGCTCCATAAAACACCAATGTGCTCTAGAAGAAGGGCAGGGAGCTTGCTGCCTTCATGGGCAGGGGCAGGCAGTGGGAAGCACTGGAGCTCAGGGCATTTACTCAGATGAGATGGCATCAATTAAGTTTAAAGTCTTACCATACCCATTTCATTTAGGCAGTAGTGAAAACCTTAAATATAATTAAAGAGTGACCAATATATTAATGGCTTGGGACCTGCCAGCAAGTCCTGAGCACAGGCTGAAATTTTCAGCTCTCGCTCCAAGTTTTACAGCATCCAGCAACCAAGGTGACAAACGGTGAGGCTCTGCACTTGGGCAGCAGAGCCTCCTCATTTCCCTTCCCATTAAAGGGCTTTGGTTGGGTTTTGCCCAAGGTTTGAGCTTCAGTGTGAAAAACAACCATCACAAGGCTGTGGTTTCAGGGAAGGGAAGGAACACAGCACGTGGCTGCAGGTGTGTGACGAGAGCGAAGCACAGCTGGAGGCTGTGGGAGCTGCTGTGGAGCATGGCTGTGCACAGCTGGGGCTCAGCATCCTGCCTGCCCCCTGGGCACTGTGGCAGGGAAAGCTCTGAATGCTGGGAGACAGAGTCAGCTCTTGCTTGCTTCCACAGCACACATCTCAAGACCACAGCCAGGTTTAACCACATCAGTGCTGTGGTGAGACCGAGGGATGCCAGCCAAGGCCAGCAGCAAGCAGTGGGCACAGCTAACTGCCCAGCAGGGATTTTATCCCTCAGAATAGGTTCTTATTGCACGTAGGCTTGTCCTGCTGTGAGCTGAGTTTGATTCTTCCATCCCCAGGCCAGCACTATCCTCCTCTGTATGGGTTTCTGGAGGGCAATACCAGCCCAGGGCACTTCCTGGGTAACCTAATGGCCTCTTCTGCCTGCCAGGGATCCTTGGTTGTGTTGGTGCCTTGAAGGTTGAGTCAGAGATGAGTCCTACCGTGCTGAGATCAACCTACACAAACTCTGCAGAGTTTATAATCCCTGGATGCTTGCTGTCCTTGCTCCACTGTCCTGTCAGCTCCAAGCACCTGATGGGAGCCCATCTCCTGCCCTGTGATTTCCTCATGCCAGGGGAGCAGTGGGGAAGCAGAAGGCAGTTTTGCAAGGAGGCTCAGGTTGTGTTCTGCCTCCCAAATGCACATCAATTGCAAACATTCTTTTTACTAGGCCTTATTTATTTTATTCAGCAGGTGGCTTCTAAAATCCATCTCTGCTTGCTTTGTCCTACCACTCCTGGGCTCACCAGGCTGATCCCTCTGTTAGCAAACACCTCAGCTTCCCTTTGCTCCCCACTTATTCCCTGGTAGACTGCTCCATAATAAATATTGCCCAGTAATTACTGAGGGAGCCATAAAAGAGAACTGGCATCCTAGCAACAGAATATTTGCTCTCCTCACAGATTTGTGACTTTAATATTGAGGAGAGTCTTGCCCTATCAAACACTCCTCAGGCTGCTTGTTTCCTTCAGCTGAAGGCTGAGCAAACCTATCATGGCTTGAAGAGCCAGCACAAGGCAGCACAAAAAGAGCATCCCATTTACAACCAGCATCACCAAGAGGCAGCAGGGCAGGACTGGCAGGGGCAGGTGCCCAAGAGCCTGCTGGTGAAGGGTGTCAGCAAATCATCCACCTGCCTGACTGGAGCTGGCAGCTCCATTTGATCGTGGAGGTTGACAGCTCCAACACACAGGCATGGCAATGCACCAGCACTGAGCAGCAGTGGGAAACCAGACTGCATGTGGTGGGGGAATCAATGCAGACCCTAACCAAGAAGGCAAAGCTGTGATCTGGCCTGAATGAAATCCCTGCCCAGGCAAAGATGCACACCCCAAGGAGAGCTCCTTCTCAGTAAGAGTTGTCTGCCAGCCTCTGAGCCCTCATGTGAGGTGGATGAGGCAAAACATGACAAAATCCCAGAATGGTAGAGGCTGGAAGGGACCTCTGGAGTTCACAGAGTCCAAGCCCATGGCTAACACAGCTTCACCTAGAGAAGGTCACACAGGGACACATCCAGGAGGGTTTGGAATGTCTCCAGAGATGGAGACTCCACCACCTCTCTGGGCAGCCTGCTCCAGGGCTCCATCACCCTTCAATTAAAGAAGTTCCTCCTCATGTTTAGATGGAACTTCTGATAGTCCAACCTGTGCCATTATCCTTGCCCTGCTCCTGAGCACCACTGGCAGAAGACTCTTCCCATCCTCCTGACCCCCTGCATCAACCACTCTGATGGGGAAGAATTTCCTCCTAATGTCTCATCTCGATCCAGCTTCTTGCAGGCTGGAGTCATCACCTCTCATCCTGTCACTCCATGGCTTTACACAAGTCCCTCTGCAGCTCTCCTGGAGCCCCCTCCAATGCCATTCTTGTTGCATGTCTGCATTACCTCGTTGGGAAAGATTTGGAAGGAAGCCACTGGTTAGACCAAAACGTCGGAGCCTGCTTCCCAGTCTGCATCCTTCCTTCTCTTGTGCTGTATTTTCCATTTTCATTAGGCCTCAATTATTGCCCTGAAATATGCTGAGCAGTTTCACATGAAATATGTTTCTCATTTTAATCAGTTTAGCATCAAAGGTTTCAGGCTGGGACTTTCTAGGTTGCTGCGTAGGATGTTTATTAATTTGTCTGTGATGCCCTCTCTCATTAGTGCTTAATGGCATCTGAAGCAATCCCAGCAGCTCCCAGATCATTGCTTTTTTAAACACACTGCTATTGGTGCCCTGAACAATCAGAGCCTCTCTTGTTCCTGGCTCATCTGCAGTGCTTGCTGCCTCCCTGGATCGGGAGGCTGGGACGCGGGGTCCTGACTGTGCAGGGCTGAGGAAGGGCGATTTTTAATCACAGAAGGGTAGGGCTTGGAAGGGACCTCTGGAGACTGAGTCCAGCACCCCTGCCAGAGCAGGACCACCTAAAGCAGATCACACAGGAAGATGGCCATGGGCAGGCAGGGACACCTCTCACCAGCCCAGGTTGATCAAGGCTCTCAGGGAGGATGCAGCCACAGCCTACCTGGGCAACCTGTTCCAGCGTCTCACCACCCTCACTGCCAAGGATTCCTTCCTCATCTCCAGTATCAATCCCCCTTCTCCCAGCTCAAAGCTCATCCTGGCACTCCCAGCCCTTGTCAAAAGTCTCTCCCCAGCTCTCCTGTAGCCTTCAGGTACTGGAAGGCTGCTCTAAGGTCCCCCTGGAGCCTTCTCTTCTGAACAACCCCAAGAGGAGCTCTGCATGGGGACCTCCAGCAAGGCAGGCTGAGCACAACACCAGCACTCAGCTCCCTCTGGCTTTTCTCCTGATGCCAAGGAACTCTACTTAACAAAACCTCTGCTGTGCAGATATTCACCAGCTGAGGATGTGGCAGCTCTTGACCTCTGCTGCATTTGAGCCTTAGACAGGGAGTTTGGGCAGCCAGGAGTTCCAGCAGCCCTACAATGATGTCAATAATTTAAAAGGAGCTGAGTGCTCCTATCCCTGCAGAAAGACTTTTCAAATCTGCCTCTGTTCCAGAATGATTTTTAAGGGATCCCATAATAGCCCAAAGAGGCTTTTCAATACTTGATGAGTGTTTCAATCACATTTGAAGCCTGACCTATTTAGGCAGGGAGGGCAGCATTTTTCCTCCTAGAGAAAGGTTTTAAATCTCATCATAATCCCCAGAGGGAAAACAAAAAAAACCCCAAGGTTTTCTGGTTGCAGAAGAGTGAAGCAACCCAAGAACACAGGAGGGGTTTCCCACAGACACAGCCAGGCTGCAGGCATCAAGAGGAGTGGCTTGGGGTCTGAAAGAGCAAACCCAGTGTTGGATGGTCTGCTCTAACCACTCTGAGGTTCTCTTTGCTTCCATCCCTCAGACCCTGCCTTCTCCCAAGCTTGTATGAATGAAGGACTGAGTCATCCTGTTCTCAGTGCCATGAAATCACATTTCCATTCTGCTCCCCAGCTTCTGTTCCTGATCCACTTGGTTTAGCCTCAGACAAGAGGCAGGGTGGCTGCAGCCCTGGGGAAGCAGCTCAGCCACACATGTGTGAGACAGACTCAGCTGGCTGGGCTGAGTGAGGTCTCGTGGCTTCAGCAATGGGGGCTTGCTGAAGGAGCTCACAATTTCACAGGGAGGCTGGATGCAGCCCTCCTGGTCCTGCACAACAGGGAGGCTGCTGCTTGCCAGACCTGAGCACCTGGTGAGCACCTGGCACTGATACTTGCAGTACTCCTCAGCATCTGGCCCTGGAACACTGTATCCGGTGCTGGTGACCCAAATACAAGAAGGACATAGAACCGCTGGAGTGGGTCCAGAGGAGGCCACAAAGATGATCAGAGAGCTGGAGAACCTCTGCTATAGGGACAGGCTGGGAGAGTTGGGGCTGTTCAGCCTAGAGAAGACTCCAGGGAGACCTTAGAGCAGCCTTCCAGTACCTGAAGGGGCTCCAGGTGAGCTGGGGAAGGACTTTTGACAAAGGCTTCAGTGCTAGGATGAGAGAGAATGGATTGAAGCTTGAGAAGGGCAGATTGAGACTGGAAATTAGGATGAAATTCTTTGCAGTGAGGGTGGTGAGACCCTGCAACAGGTTGTCCAGGGAAGTTGTGGATGTCCCTTCCCTGGAGGTGTTCAAGGCCAGGCTGGATGAGGCTTTGAGCAACCTGGACTTGTGGGAGGTGTCCCTGCCCATGGCAGGGGGTTGGAGCTGGCTGATCTTGAAGGTCCCTTCCAACCCAACCCATTCTGTGAATGTATGAAGAAAAAGTACTTCTGCTCTCTGTGTGATGTTCTTCACCCAAAATAAGAGCAACTCTGTGGGAATGCACCTGCTGGTGTATGGGAGACATGGAGTTACTGCCAGTGCAGAAAATGTGTCCTTCAGCAATGCAGTCCTTGAGTTTTTTCCCTTCAAGGGAAAACAGCAGCAGGGAAAACAATGAGGCTTGACACCCAAGGAGAGCTCTCGACAGGCTAACAAATACCAACTTGCATAATTAAAGTGATCTCTCTGTCAAACATCAGGATAACAGGAATATGAAATCACAGCACATTCCTCTGCTCACTCAGAGAGCTCTGCTGCCTTTGGAATGCAGGCTGCTCAAAGTAGCAATGAAAAATTCAGTGCAATGCCAGCAGATGTTAGCTCTTGCTAACTGCATGAGGGGCTGGGATCATGCCCTCTGCAAACCTCTTCCACGCCTCCCACCTTTGCTTGCAAGCTCCAGAGCTGTGAAGTGGAAAAGATTCTTGTAGATGGCTTCCCAGGGAAGCCACTAATTGCTGTGCATCGTGTTCCTACCAATGGAAACATGGTGGGAGTGAGGGGTTCCACCTGGCTAGACAGAAGACATCCCCCTGCAGAGTGAGATTGGGAGCAGGAGTTGTTTCCAAGGGTGTAGTGAGTGCTGGGCTGCAGCTTCCCTGGGGAGGAGAGGCTGAGGGACCTGGGCTCTTTGCCCTGGAGAAGAGCAGCCCCAGAGGGGATCTGAGCAATGCTCAGCAAGAGCTAAAGAGTGAGGGGCAAGAGGAGAGGTCAGACTCTTTTCGGCGGTGCCAGTGACAAGACAAGGAGCAATGGGCACAGGCTGGAGCCCAGGATCCATGATGACAAATTTGGTGACTCTGAGGGTGCTGGAGCCCTGGAGCAGGCAGCCCAATGAGGCTGTGGAGTTGTCTTCTCTGAAGAGACACCAGACCCCCCTGGCCATTGTGATCCTGGGCAAGCTGCTTTGAACGTCTCGTGTCAGGCATGAAGATGTAGCTCCCCACAGACTGTGCCAGCTCCCTCAGGACAGCAAGGAGGAGGCAGGAGACACTTCCCCTCGAATGAGACAAGCTGAACACATTGCAAGCCCTCTGGGCTTTCTGAATGCAGAGACCCTTTGAAAGCCTCTTGTGTCTCTTGGGTTTTAAATACTCTGCTTCTATGATCGAGGGCAGAGCTTCACGGGCAGGCAGAATCAGAGCCTCAGTCAATACCCTTCAATGCTTTCCTTTCCATCCAAATCTATCCCAAATCATGGGATCAAGACCACAGATTTCAGCTGAGTGATGCTTTCCCCCCAAGACAAGGACATTTCACTGCCTTTTGCCACAATCAGCACTGGTTCAATTTGACTCTGCCAACATTTCATGAGCTTGCAGGAATTTGCATCGCCTTTCTTTGCAGTTTTGCTTTATTGAATTTGGCTTCTCCCAAGAGCAGGGAAATGAGTTGAATGAAAGGGGAATGAAAAAGGAGAAAGAGGTGATAAATGGTTATGAGGAGAGTCCTGTTGCTGCAGCTGGCTTGGCACACACAGCCCCTTTCTCCCTAAGAGTCATAAAGTGGTTTGTGTTGAAGGCACCTTAAAGACCATCCAGTTCCAAACCCCTGTCATGGACAGGGACACCTCCCACCAGCCCAGGTTCACAGAATGGTAGGGGTTGGAAGGGACCTCCAGGAATCATCCAGTCCAACCCTCCTGCCAGGGCAGGGTCACCCAGGGCAGAGCACACAGAGCACATCCAGGTGGGTTTGGAAAGTCTCTGGAGAAGGAGACTCCACAACCTCTCTGGGCAGCCTGCTCCAGGGCTCTGGCACCCTCACATCAAAAAAGTTGTCTCTTTGTGTTGAGATGGAAGTCCAGCTTGTACCCTTTACTCCTTGTCCTATCACTGGGCACCACTGACAAGAGCCTGGCACCTTCATCCTGACACCCATCCCTCAGATATTGATAGACATTGATCAGATCTGCTCTCAGCCTTCTTCTCTGCAGACTAAACAGCCCCAGGGCTCTTTCTTCACAGCAGAGATGTTCAAGTCCCACAGTCATCCTCACAGCTCCCCTTCGGACTCTCTC
Organism: Melanerpes formicivorus; assembly: GCF_026170545.1. Taxonomy (NCBI): domain Eukaryota; kingdom Metazoa; phylum Chordata; class Aves; order Piciformes; family Picidae; genus Melanerpes; species Melanerpes formicivorus. The sequence goes on along the minus strand of NW_027142373.1, from coordinate 2,310,460 downwards.
CAGCAGGTCTCTGTCTCTTGAACTGGGAAGCCTAGAAGCGGACACAGTATTGCAGGTGTGGCCTCAGCAGGGCAGAGCAGAGGAGGAGGAGAACCTCCCTAGACTGAAGTTGCTCAAGGCCTCATCCAGCCTCACTGGCAGGTCCCAGGCTGCTGTTTGCTCTGATGTGTTTTGGCATGTCTTGGTGAAAGCCTTTCCATCCAGCAGCTTACGACAGCAACATCACTGAACCCTGCTGGGCCAAGAGGCCCTGACCCTCATCACTGGCAAACAATTTGGTTTTGCTTTCCTCAGCTGAAGATCACCACAAGTTTGCAGCTGGCTGCAAAGCAAAGCACTGACTCCACACTTTGCTTCCTTCAGAGGGAAAGCCTCTCTGTCACTCACATCCAGGGGCAGCTGTCTGCAGACAGAAAACATTCTGCTCATGTAGGAGATCTGCCTGCAACCAGCAAAGACTGAGGCTTCTCCCAGAGCCACTCTGACACATTACATGTTCATCTGCTGTGGTTCACATACAGCATATGCAGGAAGGACCTCGTGTGCCATGGCCAAGTCACAGTGAAGCATCCCTGCAGCAGTGGCTGGGGACCTCAGTTAGTAAAGATCAGGGCAAAACACTCTGAACAGCTTTGAAATTGCTCCAAGTGAGGCAGCCACCCTCTGCCACACCTGGGGTTCCGGGTTGGATGGCTGCCCCCAGCAAAACCCTCAGGCTCCAGCCTCTGCTTCCCAAGCTGTGAAGGCAGCCAGCACCCTCAGCTTGGCTTCCCTGCAAGCTTCAGCTCTGCTCACCCCCTGGTCTGTGATTCTCAAGCAATGTTTTGCACAGGGAAATGTCCAAGATTCAGAGATTCATAGAATGGGTTGGAAGGGACCTCAAAGATCATCTAGCTCCAACCCCCTGCCATGGGCAGGGACACCTCCCACCAGCCCAGGTTGCTTAAGGTCTCATCCAGCCTGGCCTTGGACACCTCCAGGGAGGGGACATCCACAACCTCCTTGGGCATCCTGTTCTGATGTCTCCCCACCCTCACTGCCAAGAATTTCCTCATCTCCAGTCTAAATTCAAAGCAAGCAGATCAGGATTCAAACCAAATAGACATTGCCCAGCAGCACCTAACTCTGAAGTCTATAAAAGACCAATGGAATTCCTTTCAGGCTCCTGATGCTGAAGAGAGTTGGGGCTGATGTAGTTGGGAGACAAGGGAGGGGAAAGCTCTGAGCACTGACAGCTCTCAGGAAAGTGAATTGCACATTTGGTGAATGTAATAGGAAGCTAAGGCTTGAGAAACAACAAGGATGCAAACAACAGATAAGACATCAAAGCTATCAAACAACAGTCAGGACACAAACCCTGCCCTACACCCCAGCTCTGGAGCAGACAAAGAGCAATATCCACACCAAAGTGCAGTCTTCCCTTCAGGGAAGCCATAAGCTTAATAGGAGAGGAGTGAAGAGGAAATATCACATTTGAAAGTCTTGGAGGCTCACTTGGAAACAGAACTGCCTGGGTTGCTGAGCCAGCCTGCCCCATCCATATGCATTGCAGGGAGTTCTATTGAAATGGATGAGCTCCTGTCACCTATTATTTGAAATGTGAGTTGAGGTTCACTTTAAATCCTTCCTCTGCCAGAGAACAGAGAAAAAAATTAAACAAGTAACTAAAAGCCTCCACAATTTCTGGTCTAAAAGCCATTTCCCCATAAATATTTGTCTCCTGTTGACAACACCTGGGGTGAGCTCGTTTACAGATTCCTCTTCCTATGGTCTCAGACAGCCTCCAGCCTCTTGCCTTGCTTCTTATCACAATACATATTTTAGGTGGTCTTGGAGAGGGAAAAATTAGTGTTTCAGAAATACTCCTTCCCTTTCTCCCTGAGCTGGTAGAAACCAGGAGAAGAGAGGCTGCACATCTCTCCAGTGCCCCTGCTCCGCTGCCTTGCTGGCCACTGCCTCTGTGTGCAGGACCAAAGTCACATTTTATTGGGTTCTTTGTTTGCTTCTTCTGTGTTTGTTTTGTTCTGTTTTCCCCAGCAAAGTTGCTAACACAAATAAAAGCCACTCATGGAGGATTAGACACAACAAGGCACTCAACAGCCCCCTGATTCAGAACCAGAGAATTGCTTCAGCTGGTGAAGCCTCCTAAGATCACTGAGTCCAAGACCACCTAAGACCATCACAGCCACTAAACCCTGCCCCAAAGAGCCATGCTCAGCTGGTTCTTTCTCCCTTCCCTTGCACAGGATAGGTGATACCTCCCAAATACGGCCCCAGTGCCAGAGTTACTTTATGGCTTCAGTGTGCCAGAGTGATGGTCACCTGTACAGCCACCACGAGAAGCTGCTGCTTCCCTTTTGCCAGGACTTGGCTAGCTCAGAGATAGGCTCACTGCCCACTGAGCCACATTTTCTTGGTGATGATACAGCCTCACAGAATGGTGTGGGTTGGAAGGGACCTCTGGAGATCATCATCTAGTCCACCCCCCCTGCTAGGCCAGGTCCTCCTAGATCCATACACGATGTGTCTAGCTGAGGCACCAGCAGCTTCCTGGCTTTAGCATCACTGACAAACATGTGGGTGTGCTGTGGGTGGGCTTTGTGCTGTTTGTTTGGAGGTGGGGTGGGAGGGGTGTCTGAGAAATAACACTCAGTCTTCTCATAGCTATTATCTGATCAAAGGACCTTCAAGCCATGTGCCTGCCTGGAGCAGGCAAATAACCTAGCAACACTCTTCCCAGCAGAGCCTGCAAACTACTTTCCATGGCAGCAGTCAGGAGGAAGACAATGGTCTGTGCTTCCTACAACGGTGCAGGCACCTTTGGGCAAGGCACAAGGGCCAGGACCTGCCTGAATTTGCAGATCCCAAGTATTAAGTTCTCATTAGAAGCTATAGACTCTGTATCACAGAGCAGAGGGTGAAGCAACGCTTAGAGATCATAGAATGGGAAGGGTTGGAAAGGACCTTAAAGATGATCCAGTTCCAACCCCCCTGCCATGGGCAGGGAGAGATGAAGCTGTACTAGAGCCAGGATCAGTGTTTTGTGTGGTGGGACATGAACAGCACACTAATAGGTTGTGTTTTCACTGAAGGGTTGCTATACACACAGAAATATCTAAATGGAACACATTTTGTCTGCCAAACCCAGGGCTCAGTTCTTTTCCCTCTTATCCAAAGCTCATCCTGCCTTGGAAGGTCTTGGTCACTGGCAGCACTGCTGTGCAGCACTTCAGCTGTTGGAATAAAGGTTTCAAAGGCTCCAACAGCTCAGGAAAGGATTTAATACTTAGATAACCTGAGTGAAGTCATCCCTCTAAACAGCATTCTGGTGTGAAAACAGCTCCACAGAGGGCCAGCCCAAGTGCACCACACCGCCTTCCCTGGCTGCCAACACAAAGGCTGGTGCTGCACCCAAGAGCTTGGGAGGCACAGCTCACCTCAAGCAATTTGGGGAACATCTTTGCAGGGCTCCTGCTGCAAGCTGCAGCTCTCCTGCCGAATCCTGAGTGCCTTGCAATTAGAGCAGAGACATATTTCTGCCACGCGTTTGCTTTGAAACACTGAAGAGATGTTGGATTACAAATGTGACTTGTTTCAACATATGTTAAACACTCCATATCTCTCCCCATAAAACAAACAGCTCCAGCTCTAACAACGCTCTGATTCTCCCTGCCAGCTTTTAATTACACGGAAGTGGAGCTCGGAGCATCGCCGAGTCCAGCCGGCGCTATTAATAGCCACGGATCAGGCACATCACTCCTGCCATGGCACTGCAGACACTGCTGGCTGTCAGTGCAGATCACAATTACTCACCCTGGGCTGTTTAATGGAGCTCTCTCAATATTGTTTCACTGATTCAAACCAACCCTAATTAATGTCTGTCAGACATGGTGAGAATACCAAAGACTCCTCCTGCAATATCATTTCAACAAACACTCCTACTTCCCCTCGTTTAGGAGTGATGAAAAGGTGTTTGATCCTCCACAGACACACCAAGTGACAGCTTTGCTGTCTTTGGATGCTTCCTAATGCAAGAGGAGTAGGAAAATGAAGGGATTGCTTTGCTTGGTGTCACTTTATCTTGACATCAGATCGGCTCAAAGATTTTTGCCTCATCAGAACAACTTGGTCGGATCTGAGGAGAGTCTTAAAGCTCTCCTGATTTTAAGCCAGCTGCATTTTGATTCCAAGTACAGAGGCAGCCACTTGATACTTTAAAAAGACCTTTAAAGGCTTAGAATAAACAATTTTTTTTTAAACCCCAGCTAATTACAGTAGAAAATATGAGATTTGCTGCAGAGAATCAGCCTTTATTTTCCCTAAGCCACTCATCCCAGCATTTCTCAGAGGGAGTTTCTTCCTTTAGGTATGCAAATCAATTTGATACATATTGCTAATTAGAATGATAATGAATGTGCCTTTGCAAGAGATCTTAGCCTGTCTGCTCATTAACTGGAGGGCAAAGCAGCAGCCCTGAGCTCTGCTCTCCGTTCATCCTGCCGCACCCTCAGCCACTCACACAGCACCTTCTGCAGGGGCCACAGCACCAGCCTCAGCCTCAGGTGGGGGAGCAGAAGATGTTCTGCCGCTGGAGAGGAGCTGAGCTTGGTGCTCAGGAGCTGCTGTGGTGAGCAGGCAGCCACCAGCTGGGGTTTGGAGGGTAGCTGCATCAAGCACAACTCAGAAAACCTCTTTTCACAGTACTCAGGTCAGCTTTTGGGGTCCTGCTCTGTAATTCATTCATCTTCTCCTGTTTTTCATGATTAGAGATCACAACCCAACCACTCCTGTTTTGTGCCCCTGCCCAAAGGCCTCCTCCCTGCAGTAAATCTGATTGCAAGCTACTCCCACAAGCCAGGTTCTTTGCAGGCACTCCAGGTGAGTGGTGAGCAATCTGCTACAGGATAAAAGCCATCAGAAGGCAAAGAGCAAAAGCAAATCTGAAAGGACAAGACAGCTGCCCACAGACACCACCAGAGCCATGGCTGCAGCTTCAAGAAGCTTCTTAGCAGAAATTGTCAGCTCAGGGCACTCCAGCACAACCCTACCTGTGCCTCAGCAAAGCAGGCTGGAAATGCTGTAGGATTATCCATTTGGAAGCAAGAAGAGAGATAATCCTGGCACATGGCTGGAAGGAAATTTGATCAGATAATAGCAATAAGAAGACTGAGTATTTCATCTCACACATTTTGGTTCAAAGGACGAGAGGACACCTGTGTCAGGTGTGACCAGGTGAACTTTCTCCTCAGCCCGGTGGCAGAGCTGAAGGACGAAGTGGCCGAGCTGAAGGAGGAGGTATCTAGGCTAAGGACAATAAGGGAAAGTGAAAGGGAGTTAGATTTGTGGGAGAAGGCTCTGCAGATCTCCCCTGCTGAGGGAAGGGTGTCTTCTTAAACACCTCCAGTGATGGTGACTCCACCACTGCCTTGAGCAGCACGTCCCAATGGCCAATCTCTCTTGCTGGGAAGAACTTCTTCCTAACATCCAGCCTAAGCCTCCCCTGCTGCAGTTTGAGACTGTGTCCTCTTGTTCTGGTGCTGGTTGCCTGGGAGAAGAGACCAACCCCCACCTGGCTACAACCTCCCTTCAGGGAGTTGTAGAGAGCAATAAGGTCTCCCCTGAGCCTCCTTTTCTCCAGGCTAAGCAACCCCAGCTCCCTCAGCCTCTCCTCACAGGGCTGTGCTCCAGACCCCTCCCCAGCTTTGTTGCCCTTCTCTGGGCACATTCCAGCAACTCAACATCTTTCCTAAACTGAGAGGCCCAGAACTGGACACAGGACTCAAGGTGTGGCCTAACCAGTGCTGAGAACAGGGGCAGAATGATCTCCCTGCTTCTACTGCTCTGCTTTGGGAGAGGAACTGTGAGTGCTTCACCTGGCAATGGGATCAAAGCCCCTAGGAACCACTGTTCCACACTTCACTCATCTCAAACGGGTGCACATTCACACAGTGAAGAGAGAAGAAACAGCAGCTGAAGCTGGTGGAAGGAGCTCCAGGACTTTCCCAGCTGTAGCAAAAGATGTTTCCTCTTCAAGCCCTGATAAAATGTCTCAACCTCCACACAGAAATTCTGCTGAAGCATTTGTGATCACCCAGTGCAAAGCCATTTATCATCCTGCAGAGCTCTCTGTACAGCCAACATGTGAAGGCAGCTGTCAGGTTTGCTCTTAGGACAGGAATAGACTTTTGTGGTTTAGGTGCCAAATTGTATTTGACATTTAATTTACCATCGATGAAGCTGTAATATTTCACCTAAGCAGGAAAGGAAGGAACTCCACGTGCCAAAGAGAAATGCCAGCACAACTTGCTCTTAATAATGGGGTAGCTAAAGCAGCAGATTATTGACCATCACAAAGTGCAGCTAAGGATGATGAATGCCACAGGCCAGGGAGGAGACTTTGTACACAGAAAGAATAATGTCTGCAGCAAGAATGAGAGTTGTGGAATCAGAGGGTGGTTTGGGCTGGAAGAGAACTCCAAAGGTCATCCAGTCCAATCCCCTGCAGTCAGCAGGGACATCCTCCACTAGATCAGGTTGCTCAGAGCCTTGTCCAGCCTCACCTTGAATATCTCCAGGGATGGGGCCTCAACTACCTCCCTGGGCAGCCTGTTGCCCTCATGGTGCAGAGCTCTTTCCTCAAATCTGATCTAAATCTCCTCTTTAATTTCAGACCATTGCCCCTAGTCCTGTGCCTGCAGACCTTTGCCAATAGTCCCTCTGCAGCCTTCTGGTAGCCCTTCAGATACTGGAAGGCAGCTCTAAGGTCTCCCTGGAGTCTTCTCTTCTCCAGGCTGCACACCCCCAGCTCCCTCAGCCTGGCCTCACAGCAGAGCTGCTCCAGCCCTTGGATCATCTGTGCGGCTCCCTCTGGACTCGCTCCAGCAGCTCTGTGTCCTTCTCATGCTGGGGACACCAGAACTGGAGGCAGGATTGGAGGTGAGTTCTCAGCAGAGCAGAGCCAAGGGGCAGAATCCCCTCTCCTACCCTGCTGCTCACACTCCTCTGGCTGCAGCCCAGCACACAGCCACCTACCAGGCTGCATGAGGGCACTGAGAACCATTTCTCCAGTCCCATTCAGAGTCAGGATCATTTTAGGACACCCTGTAAAATTATATCCAACAAACAAGAAGCATTAGGCAGGAAGGGGAGGGAGATGCTTTCATGTGGGCAGATACTTTATGTCACTGGTGAATGCTGCTCACCATTCCTCAGCAAACAACAGCTGCAAACAGCTCTCAGGAAGAGTCAGGAAATAAATGTGGACCCTACTGCTGCCTTCCTCCACATTCATAGTTGCCAAAGTGATTTGGATATTCTGAGCCATCCAAGTGAAGATTTCATTAATGGGGAGATAGAACTGTTCTTACAGAGCATATTAAAATTAATTAGCCTTCAAGAGTAGAAAAGTATGAGCAACAAGATTCAGAGGCAAGGAAATTAACAACAGAGCTCATTAAAAAGCAGCTGTGGATGGTCCAGGATGGTGGATGACTGTGGAGGAAATCAAAGCTCTCTAAAGGACCATTTGCTTTGGCTGCAGGAGTAAAGGGGAAAAGTGCTGGCACTAGATCCTCCAGGTGGCCATGGAGATGATGGAGTTCTAGAAGACTGCTTGAGAGGAAAGTGTTTCAACTCACTTTCAAGCCTCACCTTATTCCCAGGCAGAGCACCTCTTGGTGTAGTCACCACAAGAGGCTGCCCGGAGCCTGCAGTAAGAGTCCCCTTCTGCTAGAGAAAGTGGGAAACAGCTCTTTGCCAGATCCAAGGAGTTGCTGTTCATATGGAGACCTTGCTGGCTCTAGCACCCTCTGCAAGGGGACCCTCCAAGGACAACTTAGCTGCATGCAGTCTGTGCCCAGCAGGTAATTCTGCTTGGTTGCTGTTTAATGCTCAGATTCAGTCTCACTGAACTAGGGCAGATTGTGATAGGATCTTGAACATCCCTTCTGTAGACCACCAACAAAATGTGCCCAACTGCAGACACTGAAGAGCTACTCAGAATCACAGAATTGCTACAGCTGGAAGAGCCCTCTGAGGTCATCCAGTCCAACCAGCAACCCAGCACCACCATGGCCACAGATTTCCTGAACTCCTCCAGGGATGGGGACTCCACCACCTCCCTGGGCAGCCTGTGCCAATCCCTGTCCACTCTTGCAGCAAAGAAATTGTTCCCTCAACTCCAACCTAACCCTCCCCTGGCACAATTTTCTCTCCTTCTCTCACCTGATTCTGAACTGCAGAGAACAGTGTTCCTCTCTCAGAGCTGCATCAGCCACTTTACCTGCACCTCACCCAAGAGTAAGATGCAATCACCTCCAAAGTGGTGCCTGTGTCATTAGACTGACCTGGACAAATCACTCTGTACCCAGTGCAAAGCAACCAGAGTTTGGTATTTAGAGTTGTCCTGCAGGAGTTAGTGCTGACAGCGCAGTGCATCACCACCATGACTTTCATTAGACAGAAACTGTACTGTTTGACACAGATAGGTGATAATTGAAACTAATGATCCCTTGATTCTCCTCCAGAAGCCCAGATAAGATGACAAATATTCTTCTAGTGCAGACCAATGAATGAATATTGAGGGCAGAAACCAGGCCAGGAGGCGAATCCTGCATGCAGCCGTACCAAGGTTCCTATGCCAGCACCTTAGTGATACTGTGATACCATCATGGAAGTTAGGGCTGCAGGATGGATACAAGAAGAGGCTGTGCTGTTTGGGAAGCACTCTGCAGAGCACCACCAACTCCCATCAGAAAGCAGCTGGAGGGTGGCTTTAGTTTCACTGCTTGAGCTGTCAGGGGAAGCTGGAGCTGGAAAGAGGAACCTCTGCTGTCCTCCACCCAAACTGACAAATACCTGTGGAGGGTCACAGTGTCCAGACCTGTTCAGAGGTAAGGAGGAAGCAATGTTCTCTAAACAGCTTTCCCTGGGCAGTGTCAACACTAGCCCTACCTAGACTCTTAGAGGACACAGTCTCAAGCTGTGCCAGGGGAAGCTTAGGCTGGAGGTGAGGAGAAAGTTCTTCACAGAGAGAGTTGTTAGCCTTTGGAATGGGCTGCCCAGGAAGGTGGTGGAGTCCCCATCCCTGGAGGTGTTCAAGAGGGGATTGGATGTGGCACTTGGTGCCATGGTTTAGTGGTCATGAGGTGTTGGGTGACAGGTTGGACTTGATGATCCTTGAGGTCTCTTCCAAGCTCATTGATTCTATGATTCCTACATGACCACAGCAGCTCAGAGACAAAAACCTCCTGGTGGCTACCCAAGATCCAGTGCTAATAATCTCTAAATCACAGAATTGTTTGGGTTGGCAAAGTCCTTCTGAGGTCATCCAGTCCAAACAGCAACCCAACACCACCATGGCCATCCTCAACCCCTGTCCCCAGGTGCCATGGCCACAGGTTTCTTGAACACCTCCAGGGCTGGGGACTCCACCACCTCCCTGGGCAGCCTCTTCCAATCGCTGACCATTCTCACAGCAAAAAAATGTCTTCCTAATCTCCAACCTAATCTTCTCCTGGTGCAACCTGAGGTCATTTCCCCTTGCCTTATCATTTGATAGGAGGCAGAAGAGCCCAGCTGCCTCTGTTGGTCACCACTCCCAGGGGGGTTGGGATGCAAATGGAGCTGAAGGAAGTCTTCTGTTGCTGTTCTGACTGCCTGGGCCAATAGCTGGTGGCTGGAGGGGGACACGTGGTTAATTAGCAAATGAGGGGGTTACAGTCATTCAGGTAACACCACATGAGATGAGGCATTAGTGTAACACAGCCCCAGCCACACCTGATCAGCTATGGAAGCAGAGAGACAAATTTGATTTAATGCATTTGCTTCCCCTGCCCTCTGCCAGTCTGATTGCCTCTGCATAATTCATGTTTCTAATTATCCCCTGGCATGCCTTGCATATAAATAGCTAATTAGACAGTGTCCCTGTCAGCTATGAAGTATGTAATATCTGAAAAGGAAAAAAAATACTCCTTTGGAAATTGAATTTAGGATAACAGATTGTGCTACCCAACTGAAGAATTAAAGCTTTCAGTTGCCTGAGACATTGGTGCATTCCAGAGCCACCTCTCACTCTGCTGCTGGATGCTCCCAAACCTGCCCAGTGCATTGCTGCTGGCTTAAAAATGCAGAGGCCTGGGCAGTAATCACAGGGTGATGCTTGAGAGCATAGAAGCACAGAGCGGTAGGGATTGGAAGGGACCTCTGGGGATCATCCACTCCAAGCCCCCTGCCAGGGCAGGAGCAGCCAGGGCAGGTCACACAGGAATGGGTCTAGAGGGGTTGTGAAAGTCTCCAGAGGAAACCCCACAACCTCCTCTGGGCCAGACACTGAGTGTGCATCATACAAAGTGGGGAAAATTTGTGGCCGGCAGGAGCAGGGCAGTGATGGTGTCTCTGTACTGGGCACTGGGGAGACTGCACCTTGAATCCTGGGGTCACTTCTGGGCCACTCAATCCAAGGAGGACATTGAAAGGCTAGAGAGGGTCCAGAGAAGGGCAGCAAAGCTGGGGAAGGGTCTGGAAAACAGGGCTGGGGAGGAGCAGCTGAGGGAGCTGGGGGTGTTCAGTGGGGAGAAGAGGAGGCTGAGGGGACACCTCATTGCTCATAACAGCTCCAAGAGGAGGCTGCAGTGAGGTTGGGGTTGCTTTCTTTTCCCCAGTATCAGGTGACAGAAGGAGAGGAAGTGGCCTGAAACTGTGCCAGGGGAGGGTTAAGTTGGAGATGAGGAAAAACTTCTTTGCTGCAAGAGTGGTCAGGGATTGGCACAGGCTGCCCAGGGAGGTGGTAGAGTCCCCATCCCTGAAGGTGTTCAGGAAACCTGTGGCCATGCCACCTAGGGACCTGGATTGGTGGCCATGGAGGCGCTGGGTTGGAGGTTGGACTGGGTGATCTCAGAGGGCTTTTCTAACCCAAACAATTCCATGACTCTGATTTGTCACCTCCAACCACGTTTGAGAGCCAGGTTTACATTCCTTACATCCAAAGACCTCCACATTCTCCCCCCTCTCCTCACCAGCTGCACTCACTGGTGGGGAAGGTTTATTGTGTTGTCTGTGCTTTGCTGTGGGAGAAGTTGGAGAGTGAGCTGCTGGGGGGTATATTAAGGAATTATTTAGTGTAACTGCTATGGAATTCCTCCATTATTTAGAGCACAGTATGAATGTGCTCAGCACTTTGTTTTACCAGCCCTTCCTTGTAGCTGACAAAACAGAGCTGCACTTAGAATAAGTTAATGCTAATAACGCTGTGGAGGCAGAGCAATCCCCTGGAGTCCCCTGGGTCTTTTACACAATGGATGCCCTCATGGGCCAACACTTCATTCCTATCTGATCAGAACAAGGGAAGAATCTTTGGAGCCCAGGAAATGGCTCCTATTTTACTCTACTGCAGAAGCTTCTCTCAAACAATTTGCTTCCTTACACCTGGGAAGATGAAAAATGCATTTCTTCTTCCCAGCTCTTCCCCCAGCAGAGGGACTCCTCCTCGCTGTGCTTTGGCTCAGAGCTCTGCCCCCCTGCTGCCAGGGCTGCTCCTCAAGGCCTCCACTTCACAGAGCAGCTTTGCAGCTTTAAATGCATTCACACACTTCTAGGGACTAACTGTTTACTCCTGAGATGTTAAGTGGCAGTATCAGAATCTCCTGCAGGGGCAGGCACCGGTTTGCCAGGGGCAGACACCGCTTTGCCAGGGGCAGGCATGCAATAGCTGGAAGCATTTCCAAGCATTCTTGATTAAAGAATCCCTAAGCTAAAGAGTCTCAGTAACACTTGGGAAGTGGCAATGAGCACAAACGATCCAGGAGCCAGTCCCAGGGATGACACAGCCCCTGGAGTTCCCCCTACCCATGGCATCCAGCATTGGAAAGCCAGCACCCCCCTGGGGCAGCATTTTCCCTGGCACACTGACAGCTTTTCCCACCTGGCTGAAGACTTTGCTGGTTGCAGTCCTTTCCCCACAGGAGGGAACTGATGCTTTTAATATTGTAATACCCCAGAGCAACCTGCATTACTTCCAGTCAATAAAGCCCTGTGATTATTGTGTATATCAGTAGCAAGCTGAAGTGGAAATGACGATGTCTGGAGATACCCTTAGCTGATCGCTGCATTTATCCTCTGTGTTTATGCACTGCCTGTCAAAACAGCTGTGAAATATGCACATGAGAATAGAGAGGCCCCAGAAACCCAGACAAATGAACTAGGCCAGGCTACCTCTGCCACCTTTTAGACACAGGTCCTGCAAAGTCACAGAAGGCACTTCTTAGAAGGGAGCTCTGAAGGTCATCAAGTCCAAACCCCCACAGTGAGCAGGGTCATGAGTCATAGAACGGGTTGGAGGGGACCTCAAAGATCATCCAGTTCCAACCGCCCTGCCATGGGCAGGGACACCTCCCACCAGCCCAGGTTGCTCAAGGCCTCATCCCGCCTGGCCTTGACCCCTGGCCAGTTTTGCTTGGCTGCTTGAAGCACTGCAGCAGCTGCAGCCATGCCATCCCTTTTTTTTATGGGGATGCCACATGCCAGGCTGATAACAGAGCAGAGCACAGGAGGTGCTGAGGGGAAGAGTCCCTGTTTTAACCCCTTGTCTCAAGTTCCTTCCTCCCAGGAAGCTCCAGGCAATACTTTTGGGGGTGATGAAAGTCACTTGAGATTGATAGCTGAAGGTGTCAGACCTGGGGGAACCTGAGCATGGAGCTGCTGCCAAGCCACATTTCAGCACCACCCGAGGCACTCTGGGCTCCTGTCAGCACACATTGCTCAACACTTCACTTCCACACTGCTCTCATGCTTCATGGCACCTTCTCCCATCATCCCTGTGCTCAGAGCTGTGCTCCAGGATAATTATCCACTGCTCTAATTCTCTCTGAGCTGCTCCACTGAGTTCCAGTCTGTCTTGATGACAGAGAAATTCTTTTTCTCCTCTCTGCTACCTTTGATCTGCCCCTGACTGCAACTGGGAAGAGATCTCAGGTCCTGCTCATTTGGAGCTTGACTCCTGTATTAGCTTGAGGACTATGCCATGGTTTCTGCTCTTCTCAGATTCTTTCAGGAGCCAGCTAAAAGGAAGCAATCCTGATGCTTGTAGGTTTCACCCCCAGGGAGGAAGGGAAGGTTCTCCTCTGAGCACACAGCACAACTCCACAGCTAGCAAGGACAGGGTGTTGAACAACTTGGACCAGTGGGAGGTATCCCTGTGGTGGAGGCCTCATCCTCAGATACATTCAGGGTCAGGAGCTCTGAGCAACCTGATCTAATTGAGTCTCTCCCAGAAGACCTTTAAAGGTCCCTCCAAACCCAGTGCATTCCATGGGTCACAGAAACTCTGTCTAGAGAAGGGGAAACACCAATGGCACCAGTGGTGCCTTCAAGCTGCAGCGACCAGAGGCAAGCTGGAAAAACCCCCACCCAGGCCCTGAAAAGCTGGAGGCACTATTTCACATCTGGTTGCTGCAGTGGGAGTTGAGTTGTAATGAGTTTGAAGTCTTTTCATCTGCTGCTTCTCTTCTCCAATGAATTAGGGCTGCACAGGGCTGCAGCATCAAAAGCTGCTCTGTCCAGCTCCCTGTCGTGCTCTTGGAGCGCATCAGAAGATTACATTAAATGAGAGCAGCGACCTGGGAGACTGCAGGGAAGATGAATAGCTGTGCTACAACACTTAAGTACACACATATTCATCCTTCATGGATGGGGATGAAATACAGATACTTGAACGGCTCAGGAGCAGCAGTGGCAATGAGCCTGTGCTGTAAACAACGGCCTGTGTGCAAAACAAATGAAAAATCAATCCCCTGCAAACCCCAGCCCCAAGGATTGCTGGCCTGGGGCCATCCAAGTTTATCACAAAAGTTGCAGGAAGCATCAGCCCACCTGCCAAGGAAGAACAACGCTCCACAAAAGCCAACTGTCTGCTGCACAAACATCTCAGCCCTGCCTCCCCACGAGGAGCAGTGAGGTCCCAGCTAATAGGAAGTGAGGCTTTAATCCTACCTGAAGCCAAGTGAAAATTCACAGACTGCACCAGGTTGGAAGGGAGCCTCAAAGGGCATCTTGAGCAACCCCCCTGTGCTCAGCAGGGACATCTCCAGCTAGAGCAAGCTGCCCAGGGACACCAACCTTAGTGATACTGAATACAGCAAGGCTGACCTTGAATGTCCCCAGGGACAGGACCTCAACCACATCCCTGAGCAACTCGTTCCAGTCTCTCATCACCCTCACTGTGCAGAACTTCCTCCTGATGTCCAACCTAAACCTTCCCTGCTCCAGTTTCAAACCACTGCCCCTTGTCCTATCCCCACAGATGCTTCTGAACGGTCCCTCCCCAGGCCTGGAGGTCTCCTGCTCCATAGGCGTATCCCAACACAAGTTGTGAAGGAGCATATCTCCACCTGCTCCCCCAGCACTTTGGTTTCACAGAGTCTGGATCTCCTACCCTGGAGGGAATTCAGCCCTTGGTGCGCTGACAGAACAAGGTCTCAGCAAAGCTTAAACTTCCAGCACTGAGCTTCAATGAGGTTTGTGCTCTGAGCAGCCTTCCACTGACCTCCCCCAGCACTACGTTTCAGCTGTTATGAGGCTTTCAGGAAGGACCAAGATGAGAAGCAGCAGGAAAGCAATAAGAAGCATCCTTCAGCTACGAATTTCAGGCCAGCCTGGCTGCTCTCTGCTTGGCTTGCACAAGTCCAGGCAGGAATCTTCCCTCACACTTTGCCCAGAGTGGCTTTGATTAGCCCAGTCTGCACGAGAACTCCATCTGCCGTCCGCAGGGACCGAGCGGGAGAGGGGCTCCCAACCCCCTGAACCTCTGCGTGCTGAAGCACCACCTGCTGTGGCTGGGGACCTACAAACAGCCTCAATCTCAAGAAATTTAATTAAATTAAAATCTATACTGCAGGTTTTCCAGGGTTTGGGGTTGTGTTTTCTTCTCTAATGCCTTGCCTCTCTCTGTTTAGTTTGGCTTCACATCAGCAAACACAGAGACTTGATATTAACGTAGCAAGAAAAGGAGGAGGGCTGGAATGACTTAGTAATTAATGCAGGCCTCGTGATTAAAGTCAATTTGCCTTCAACATCAGGACTTGGAGGCTGCCCCAGGCCTGCATTAATAACCCAGGAGCACATGGCTTCCTTGCTGCTTTAATTATTTATAACCTTTATTGCTTGTTAAAACAAAGCAACCTTAATGAGATTAATATAATTATTTTCTTGCTTAACTTTTCCTTATTCAAAGTAGAGAATGGGGGGCAGGGGAGGTGTGCTTATTCTGCCCCCTGAGAAATGGGAAACAAACCTCCAGCTCTGCACTGGGCTAGCCTCTGTGTGTGGGGGGGTATTGATCCCTAGATAAAAGCAAGAGCTGAAAGGGGGTTCTCAGGGGACACTGGGTGTAGTTATTGAACTGGGATTAATTGGGGTCACCACCAGGAGGAGGGCTCAGAGAGAAGGGTATGGTCAGCAGGTTGAGGGAATTGCTGATGCTCCTCCTCTCCTCCACCCTGGTGAGGCCATATCTGGAGCACTGTGTCCAGCTCTGGGCTCCCCAGTTCAAGGGAGACAGGGAACTGCTGGAGAGAGTCCAGAGGAGGCTACAAAGCTGCTGAGGGGCCTGAAGCAGCTCTATGAAGAGCAAAATCTGAAAGCCCTGCATCTGGAAAGCCTGGAGAAGAGCAGCCCCAGAGGGTACCTGGTCAGTGCTGATCAATACAGGGTGGAGGTCATGAGGATGAGGCCGGGCTCCTTGCAGTGACAGGACAAAAAGCAAGGAGCACAAACTACAACTCAGGCTGTTTCACTTGAACTTAAGGAAAAAATTCTGTATGTGGAGGGCGCTGGAGCAGCCCAGGCTGCCCAGAGAGGTTGTGGAGTCTCCTTCTCTGGAGAGGTTCCAAACCCACCAGGACACTGTGATCCTGGGCAACCCGATCTAGGCAAACCTGCTTTAGTAGAGTGTTGAACTTGGTGATCTCCAGACATCCCTTCCAGCCCCTACCATTCCATGGCTCTATAAACACCATCACCAACCACACCTCCAGCTCTGAAGCAGGCACAAGGCAAGACAGAGAGCAGGACAGGCCATGGGGGACAGGGTCCAGCACAAGCACTGCACACTGGAAGCTGGAGTTGTGTCACTGAGATGCAACAAGAATATCCTCCATACACTGCTGCCATCTCCTCAGCAGCCTGCAGCCAGGCTGCCACCCACACTCCCTCTGCACAGCTGGAAGGGATGAACCCAGGATGGGTTTTGAGGCTGCTCTGTAGTTCAGGCTAGAGCTGTGGCAGAACCTGGCCAGAGCTGAGCACAGCTAAAGCAGCTGAGATATCAAAGAGAATTTCACTATCACGATGCAAGCTCACTTTGGTTCAGCACCATCAGAAGCAGAAGTGCCACTTGCAGTCAGGAAAAACACCCTCTGCCATTTCTGAGTGCTGTGAAATTGTCTTCTGAACTGCACTGAGCAAAACAGGAGCAGCTTCTCCTCTACCAAATTACCTGCAGCCATCCACCTCTAATCAAGACTGACTTTTATTTAGAGCCCACCTTTGCAATCCTTCAAGTGTCAGCCTTCTGCCATGTCAGCAAGGGAACACTTTCATATCTTCTGATCTAGGAAACCAATTTTTCCACCCCCACCCTCAGAAGTTATTGAATAAACTGTTCATTTCCAAACCTACTCTGACATACTCCAGCAATTTAAAGACATATTGTAAAACAGTGCTTTCAGGAGCAGAGAAAACCAGGTGATGCACTTAGAAAGATCTGCTTATAGTTACTGGGGTGAAACTCACACAGAGCTAAATTAAAAACACACAGGAAGAAAAATGACTTCCTGCAACTTCCAGGCATGAGGCTGAACTTTTGTTTGTTGGGTTTTTTGCCTGCCACAGCTTCCTCAAGTGATAAATCTCCTTGGTGAAGTGAGTTTGGTACCTCAGTGAGGGACACTGCTTCCTGCAAAAGGAATCTGCTAAGAGCTTTGTTGATTGCAGGAAGACCAACAAACTCCAACACTCTCTTTGGGCAGTAAATACCTCATGGAGCATGTGTGCAGCAGCTCAGGTGGCTTTGACTAGCTAGGAGCAGCTACTTAGAGTACAGAGGGACTGGGAGACCTTGGTGTTCTCCATTCACCTTCCTCTCAGATCCTTGAGAAAGTTGGGAAGACACAAATGAATTGCACCAGGCAAAGGCTGCAAAAGCCATTGAACAGGAGGCCAGAACTTGTGCCTTTAATAAGACTAATTGCTATTGATCCAGTGCCTTTGCCAGCAGTGGAGGTGGAAAACCTGGAGCAGAGCAAGGGCTTGCCCTGTAGAGGGCCAAGAAAGCCAACAGCATCCTGGCCTGAGTCAGGAACGGTGTGGCCAGGACCAGGACAGCGATTGTCCTCTTGTACTCAACACTGGTGAGGCTGCAGTTCAGTGAGGTTCAGTTCTGGGCTCCTCACAGCAAGAAGGACATTGAGAGGCTGGAGCAGGTCCAGAGAAGTGCAACAAAGCTGAGGAAGGGTTTGGAGGACAGGGCTGGGGAGGAGCAGCTGAGGGGGCTGGGGGTGTTGAGTGTGGAGAAAAGGAGGCTGAGAGGAGACCTCATCGCTCTCTACAGGCCCCTGAGAGGAGGCTGGAATGTGGTGGGGTTGGGCTCATTCTCCCTAGTCTCAGGTGATAGGAGAGGAAATGGTCTGAAATTATGCCAGGGGAGGTTTAGGTGGGGATGAGGAGCACCAGTACCCAGGGGCACAAGAACTCATGAGCCCATCAGAGAGATGTGGCAACTCCAAATTCATTGCTTCCCTTGGCATTACAACACTAACAAGCTGAGGGCTCCAGAGTTGCAAGGCTTCCTCATGGCATCTTTATGAGGCCCAAATGAGTCTCCACCAAAATTTATCCCTGCACAAGTGTGTTCCCTGAACCACAATCACGGGCACAATAAATTGAAGGTCTCTCTCATATGTCAGCAGACACTTTCCAATGCTTCTTTACATGGCACAAGAGGGAAAACTCTCCTCAGGCTTGGCCAAACTCTGAGGACATTCTGGTTGCTCATTCTTGGTACTCAGACCTGTTTTGCAGCTCAGAAAACACAAAGTGTTCAGGGGAAGAGAAATAAGCTCCATTTATTGGCCTAATTATCTCTTTGCTAGCAGCACAGCCCTGTGTCTTGATGCCTTCAGCAGCAGCTTGCCCTCCATCTACACCATCAGCAGTGCTGAGCTGATGATGGCTTTGAAGTGCCAGCCTCAGCACTGCAGCAAGAGGCTGCAGGAAGGCTTTGACAGCTGGCAGCTCACAGGACACAGAGAGGACCTCAAGTCCTCCTGGGCATTCAAACCCAGCAGTGATACATGCAGTGGAACCATAGCATTGTTTGGGTTGGAAAAGCTCTCTGAGATCATCCAGTCCAACATCAACCCAACACCACCATGGCCACTAAACCATGGTGCCATGGCCACAGGTTTCTGGAACACCTCCAGGGATGGGGACTCCACCACCTCCCTGGGCAGCCTGGGCCAATCCCTGACTACGCTTGCAGCAAAGAGATTTTTCCTTATCTCCAACCTAACCCTCCCCTGGCACAGTCTCAGGCCATTTCCTCTCCTTCTATTGCCTGAGGCTGGGGAGAAGAGACCAACCCCCACCTCACTGCAATCTCCTTTCAGGGAGCTTCAGAGACTGATGAGGTCTCCCCTCAGCCTCCTCTTCTCTGCACTAAACACTCCCAGGTCCCTCAGCTGCTCCCCACCAGCCCTTCCAGACCCTTCACAGCTTTGTTGCCCTTCTCTGGGCACACTCCAGCCCCTCAATGCCCTTCTTGGTGTGAGGAACCCAAACCTGACCCCAGGATTTGAGGTGCAGCCTCTGCAGTGCCGAGCCCAGGGGCAGGATCACTTCCCTGGACCTGCTGCCAATACCAAGCCCTGCTCTGTGGGAAAGCACAAAGAACTCCAATAAATTTACATGCAAGGGTGAATGCAGCCTGCTGCAGCCATCTCCACCTTGACCTTTAGTGTGCTGCCCTCCATTTGAGCAACCTACATGAGAGATCTGAAGGACTTCCTCAAGCCAGACCTGCTAACACATGGTCACCCAAAGCGACCGCAGAAGGGGCAGAGATGACATCCTGGCTGGAGCTGAAGGTGGGGGAAGGTTTTAGCTGTAAACACAGCTGCTGAAGAGATAAATATTTAAACACAGGCTGCATGTCAGAGTCTATCAAATACAATATTCACCACTTGGTTGGGAGCCAATGGGAAATTCTAGCAGCGAATAGACTGCTCCTTCTCATGGTTATTTAAAGCAAATTAGCAATGACAGTAATGTAATTTCCTTGGCATGACTCTTTTTCATTTCTTCTCAGCTGCCTCCTGCTAGAATCTTTAGAGAAGTTTAAACTGATTTCCAGAAATCCTCTGGAAAGGGGGGGAAAAAAAACCCAACAACAAAAAGAAACTGCACTTTGCTGTTCTCTACCCTTCAGGTGCTCACAGAAGTGCAGGGGGAAAGCACATTTGCATCTCCACTGCAAGGCTCTGTTTACACAGAGCTGTGGATGGGAAATGGCAACAAACATCTTCCAGGAGCATAAATATTTACTGTGACTACCCTCAGAAGTTGAGAGGTTTGGATCCGTGAGCTGGGCAGGAGAGATTCCTGCAAGGAGCTGTTTGGGTGCTGCTGAAGGATCAGCCTGAACACAAGAGCTCATGAAAGGCTGCTGCAAGTTCATGGCCAGTGGTTCATTGTAAGTGGAAGCAGACTACTTAACAAGCACATTTGTGGGGAAGTCTTTCAGGCTGCTGCATTGTTCCAACAGCCACTGTGCTAAAATCAGCCTCTGCTGCAAGGAGGAGCCAACGATTCAAGAGAAGCCTTTCCAGAGTTGCACTCATTTAGTCCAACAGCAATTCCAGGCTGTAAGTAACTCCTGCAAAGAGATGGTATTGCCTAAAATCATTGTTTCATATCTGGAAACCCATAAAGAACTGGGGAACTGAGCATTCTCAGCCTTTGAAGCCAACAAAATTACTTCCTTCAGACTCAGTTGGGCTGTCAGGGTCTCTCTTGTCTTCTAAAGCCTAATAAAAATACCTCTGAATTCAACTCTTATCTTTGTCTTCACTTTAGTAGTCCTTGGAAGAGATACCCAGAGAATACTTGATTCAGAGCTATAAATCACACACATCAGGGCTGGAGCTGAGCTAGAGAGTCCACTATCCTTAAAGCAAGATTTGTGCTTGTAGGAAGGGACCTCAAAAGCATTTGGGGCTTGGACTCTCTCTCCTGCAGCTCCTGCCTCCTGCCACCGCAGATCCCAGTCCACAGCCCATCCATTCCCACCACTCCATCCCATGGGGCATTGTCTTGCCTCCTCCTCTGGACTGTGTTTTCAGCAGCACCACCTGAGCTCTTCACTGCAGTCCTGGCTGTGTAAGGAGCAGGGGTGCTGGCAGAACTCTGCTGGGATTTTCCATGGAGTCACAGAATGGTTTGGGTTGGCAAAGCCCTCCGAGAGCACCCAGTACAAACAGCAACCCAACACCTCCATGGCCACCAAACCAGGTCCCCAGGTGCCATGGCCACAGGTTTCTTGAACACCTCCAGGGATGGGGACTCCACCACCTCCCTGAGCATCCTGTGCCAATCCCTGACCACTCTTGCAGCACAGAAATTTGTCCTCATCTCCAACCTAACCCTCCCCTGGGTTCTGGCAGAACTCAGCTGATATTTTCACCTGGTTCCATCATGCTGCAAACCTCTGATTCTTCAGGGAGCCTTATGGTCCCATGATGCTTGGCTGCCTCCTTAATTCCCTAAACTCTGCTCGTGGCAAAGCTGATTAATCCAGGTCACATCATGTGTGCTAGGGTAAGATGCAGGGAAATTAAATCTCTTGACAACACGCTGACTTGTAGGGCTCCCTGCCAAGCAGCCTAATGACTGTAACCAATCATTTGAGGCACAGCAGAAACCCAGCTTGCTGGTGGGGCCTGTGCCAGTCCAGTGGGGGAGCAGAGGGAAAGCAGAGCAAGGGAGTTTAGATGAAGTCATTAAATAATCAGCATGCAAACAATATGTTCCAGTCCCCTCAGCACCTCTGTAGCCCTCTGCTGTAGCCTCTCCAGCCAGTCCTGCTCCTTCTTGGACTGAGGAGCCCAGGACTGGACCCAGCACTCCAGATGCGGCCTCACCAGGGCAGAGTAGAGGGGGAGGAAAGTTGCAAAGGTTTGTAACTCACTGAAAGGAGTCAGAGCAGGGCTGGCAGATGCTGGTGCTTCAGGATTCACCTGCCTGAGGTAAGCTGCTCTTGGAAGTGTTTTTATGCCATCATTTGCTCCTGAGCAATGGTTCCACGATGCCACCACTGCACTTATTTCAAAGCCTTTTCTCTCCCAACAGAATTATTGCCTAAAAAACAATTTCCCCTCTTAAAATAACTCAATTAGTGTTGTAATTACCAGACAGAACAGTGAGCATCCAGTAATTAATAGTTCCAGGTGCCCATAGTTTTCCTTCATGCAAATAAACACCTATGCCAGCCAAGTGTGAGCAGAGGGCACTCTGCTAAGTGCAGGCATTAGAGGAGCTTGCAGCTTTGTTTTCCTCTTCCTCTCCCAGCAGCCTTCATTAATACAGTAAAACTCTCATTATAAAGTCATTAGTGTAAATGCAAATAAAGTTTTCCATTGTTAATGTCCCCACCAGGTCCTTAATCACTTCAGAAGTCAGGGGGCAGTAAATACAAGGTGGGCTGCATGTGATCAAGGGAGTGATGTGGGTGATGCTGGGTTAGCTTGCACTGCACTGTGAAGAGAGCAGGGTGCTCCTGGTGTTCCAAGCTCTTTTCCTGTACTGCTCATAGACTGCAATATAAAACCCCCTAACTGAGAACTCAGGCAAAACTCCAGGCCAGTTGTAAAGGAGCCCTACACCTCCTGGGCTTCTAATGCCCTTTGTGTCTTGCCCTTGATCCAAATCAATCCTCCCAACATACCCAAGCCCTGTGGGGAATGAGGAAACCTCCATCCAGGAATTCAAATGAAAGCAGCATGAGCTCCCCTAGGAAGCTGCTTGTACCTCATCATCTGAAAGAGGGAAACACCAAAGCTGCAAGCCAAGGATTTGGACACTAGGAAATGCCCCAATTCAGGCTCCCTGTGCAACTTGAGCCCAGGCCCTCAGAGGCCTTCTTTCAGCCATGTCCTGAATGCATGATGAGAAAGCCTTTAATTACTGAGAGCAAGATCCAAATGAGTTCTGCCAGGAGACATGGCAGCCTTGAAGTGAGATCAAGACAGCCATCTCCTTTTCATCTCCCCTGCATTGTGGGATGCTCTCCTTGTTGGCATACTGTAGCTGCTATTTCCAAAGGGGCTTCCCAGGTTCACAGCTAGGAGAAGCATGGAATACCTGAGGCTTTCAAGCTAGTTAAGGAACAGCTGGGGGGGGGGGGGGGGGCGGGGGGGAGAGAGAGAAGAAAGAAAATAAAATCATGAAAAAGGAGAAGCCCTTCAGCTGCAGTGAACAGGCTGCAGGCTCCCCTCAACCTCAGAATCTCCTATCAGAGACCTTTCCCTTCTGCTTTGCTCAGTAACCTCCAAGAGCTCTGGCAGGGCAGCAAGAAGAGCAATGGCTGCAGACAGCCCTCCTGTGCTAGGGGTTAATGGGCTTGGGCTGGTAACCAGAGGGTAGCCCAGGAGCAGCAGATTTATCTGTGTCTGCCTGGAGTCCGTGCTGGCCTGGCACAGGTTGTTCAGGGTTTATCTGCATCGTGCAGAACAGCACTTAAGAGACATCTGAGCTGGCTGGAAACGAGCTAGCAGCAGAAGGGGAGGCAATACAGCAGCATCAGCTCTACCCAAACTCATTAGTCTGGCTGTGCTGCCATGCTAATGGAGCTGTTCTGCAGCTGGGGCTTGGGAAATGAGGAAGGCAGCTCCACCAGAGCCGGCTCAGGTACCTGCACACCACAGAGCACCGTGTAGCTAAACATATGTTAGAAGTGCAGCTACCCTCAGGGGGAGCTGATAGAGTTACTAAGATGCTGCTTCCTGGGACAGCCTTTTCCTCTGTCCCTGGGCTGCTCAGCGCTGCCTGCTCTGTAGCTACAGTCACAGAATCACAGAACCATTAAAGCAGCAAAAGACCATGGGGTCCAGCCGTCAACCACCATGGCCACCAAACCATGGCCCCAGGTGCCATGGCCACAGCTTTCTTGAACACCTCCAGGCATGGGGACTCCACCACCTTCCCTGGACAGCCTGTTCCAATCCCTGACCCCTCCTGCAGTGAAGAGACTTCTCCTCCTGTCTACCCTAAACCTCCCCTGGTGCAGCTTGAGGCCATTCCCTCCTGCTCTGTCCCTAATTACCTGTGAGAAGAGACCAGCACCAACCTTTCTATTGTCCCTTCAGCTGGGTGTGGGGGGTGAGGACGCTTTAGACAGAGGTTGCAATGCATCAGCACTTGGATGGCTCTGTGATTCCCACCCCCTAGAGTTAGAGCCTCTTTAATTCAGGCTTCTGCAGGCACTCCAGCTTGCACCAATTGCTCTGCCAAGGCTCAAGCTCTGTCACAACATAAAAAGCTGACTGCTTTTCCAATAAAACAGCTCAAAATAAAGTGGAATTAGCACAAATGATGCTGCCCTTCCTATTAATTCTCTCTGCCTCCTACCTTTTCCTTTCAAGGTTGTTTGCAGGGGAATAAAGGATCTGTTTACACTGCCAGACTTGTTAAATAAGTTAATACTCAGCTAATATTCAAGGAAAGATCTGGAAAGAGAATGAGGCAGAGCAGCAAGGCCCACACTGGCAGTTTCTGAGAGGCTGAGTTTCAAGTTTTAGCACAAAACCTGCTAGCAACCAAGAAAAACAGCGAGGTGTGGGCAGAAGGAGCAGTGCCCAGCACAGACAAAGGGGCAAAGGCACATCTGGGGCTTGGTTACTTGAGGGACATCAGCAGGAGGACAAGACCCAGTTCAATTCATACACTCACAGAATGGGTTGGATTGGAAGGGACCTCAAAGCTCACCCAGTTCCAACCCCCTACCATGGCCAGGGACACCTCCCACCAGCCCAGGGAATGGACATCCACAGCCTCCCTGGGCAACCTGTTCCACTGTCTCCCCACCCTCACTGTCCAGAATTCCTTCTTAACCTCCAGTCTCAATCTGTCCTCCTCAGGCTCAAAGCCAACCAACCCATTCTACAATAATTAGTAAGCCAGCTAATAATTAAACCTGATGGCTCCCAATATTTTCCAGTTTGTTTCAGGGGCAGGACTCAGCCTTGCATCAAGGGGGCACAACCAGCTGGGAGCCAAAGCCACTGCTTTGGGGAGGTTGGGTAAGACATATCCCATGGCACACAGACCTAGGATCAGCTGGATTTTAAGGATGTCCCTTAAAATGAGGCAATCTGCAGCACTACAGCAACAAGACCGTGGTTAAATGGATATTTTTAATACCCTTCCTGAGTGAAAAGTTCCTCTTTAAGCCATTTTGTCAGCACTGCTTCCCCCAGCAAGTGAGCAGTGAGGGAAGTTCACTTCAGGACATCCAAAGAGCATTTGGACAAGATGAAAGTGTTTCTGTTTGTTCTCTTCTTAGCAGCTCCCTTCTCTTCTCTAACAGCTCAGTTCCAACATCTCTTCTGTGCTACAGGCACACTGCTGCTGTTTATACTGCAAGACACCTAAAATTGGTTCATTTCCTTTTATTAGGTGATTGGAGACTCTCTGCTTTCCTTCCCATTTGGGATACTTTGTTGCTGCTGTATTTTTAAACACAATACCTCAGGAAATAGACACAGAATCGTTTCATTTGGAAGAGACCTCTAAGACTGAGTCCCAACCATCCACCCAACACCACCATGACCACTAAACCACGTCCCCAAGTGCCATGGTGCTAATATCTCCAGGGATGGGGACTCCACCACCTTCCTGGGCAGCCTGTGCCAATCCCTGACCACTCTCACAGCAAAGAAATTTGTCCTCCTCTCCAAGCTAACCCTCCCTGGCACAATTTCAGGCCATTTCATCTCCTCTCACCTGATACTGGGGAGAAGGGACCAACCCCCACTTCACTCCAGCTTCCCTTCAGGGAGCTGTAAAGAACATGAGCTCTCCTTTCAGTGAGCTGTAAAGAACATGAGTTCTCCCCTCAGCCTCTTCTTCTCCACACCAAACACCCCCAAGTGCTCTCAGGCACCCCTCCCCAGCCTAGTTCTCCAGGCCCTTCTGGAGATGCTGGGCCCCTTGTAACAGTCCCACTCCTGCCTTTGGGTTTGGAGGAGGACCAGCAGCATTCCACACCACATTCCCCTCCAAAGTGCTGCTGCTTTACATCACTGCTCCCTGAGTGTTTCATGTTTCTCTCCAAAAGATTCTTTGTGTTTGCTCTGACCTCCCATAACATCAGGATAAGCTGAGAAAAACCCAAAATGCACAGAGGACAAAAATAGTGGGAAAGGAGCCAGCTGTGATCCCTAACCTGCCAGAAGCATTAGCTCATGCAGCATCCTTTAAACATTCCACTTGCAGGCAGCACAGGGAGGGACATGAAAGGATTTTGAATCATTTCTTCAGAGATGGTGTATCAGAGGCAGACAACAATGACTTTAAAAGGAACAGTTTATCTCTACAAAGCATTAAACTTTGGAAACATCTTTCCCTCTGCAGAGCAGCCTTTTAAATAGCAATGCCCTGAGTCACTGGATTAGACCCTGGGACCCCATTCTGCTGCCACAGCTTCTGAGCAACCTGTCTTCCAGGGAAAGGAGTTATTCACTGGCAGCAAGAGGGGAAAGGGCAATCCCCAGCAGCAAGGCTCTCTGCTGCCTTCAGCAGAAGTGATTTCCTGAGCAAAAATTGTCTGATGGGAGGTCACTAAAATTTGAAGGCATGGGATGGGGCTAAGAACAACATAGGAAAACCCTGAGCATGGTCAGGGGAGGGAGATGATGATGTTACTGCCTCACAACACATCCCTGTCCTCTACAATAGCACATCTGCAAGGGTGCCTTTGACAAGCACTTGTGCCAATGAAATCAGATTGCTTTGAGCACAGAGAGGGAGCAAACAGCAATGACAAGATGCCAGGGTCCCCAGCTCCAGGGGAGATCCAGGCTAATGCTTCAGATGAACTCCTCAGGCTTGGTTGGTGGTCTGTTGTGTGTGTGTTCTGGGGTTTTAACTTCTTCCTCTGGGATCTGCACATCTCTGTCAAAAAAAAGCCACCCCAATAGCCAGGTGAAGGCTGTGGCCAAATCAGCACACCAAGAGGGAGAGAAAGGTTGTGAGGATGAGGAGGGCAAGACTGAGAGAATTGGGCCATTTAGTCTGGGAAAGAGAAGACTGAGGGGGGAATCTCCCTAGTGCTGATCAATGCTGCAAAAATGGGTGTCAGGAGGAGGGGACCAGGCTGTGTTCAGTGGTGCCCAGGAGCAGGCACAAAGTTCCACCTGAACCAGAAGTTCCACCTGAACCAGAAGTTCCACCTGAACCAGAAGTTCCACCTGAACATGAGGAGCAACTTCTTTAATTGAAGGGTGGCAGAGCCCTGGGGCAGGCTGCCCAGAGAGGTGGTGGAGTCTTCATCTCTGGAGTCTTTCAATATCCATCAGGGTGCATTCCTGTGTGGTCTGCCCTGGGTGACCCTGCTTTGGCAGAGGGGTTGGACTTGATCTGCAGAGGTCCCTTCCAACCTCAACCATTCTATGATTGCATGAAGCCTAGAGGGTAATTATATTTTTTTCTTTGCTCCCCAGCTCACAGAGCCCAAACCAGTGGAGGAAAAACCACCTGTGATCAAACCTCATTCAGAGCTGTGCTGTGAGTGCAGGCCCCAGGCATCTGTTTTCCCCAGCAGTAGAATCTCCAGCCTAGAAAATCTGTTCCACCTCCTAGCCATGGAGGCTGAGCCACTGGGGTTGCAGCTCCTTCTTCTGTTCAGAGCAATCTCCAGTGGAAAGATTCACACAGGATCACTGCTCAGCCTCATTTCATTTTGCTCATTCTCATTTTGGAGTACAAAATGAAATTAGCAGAACTGTGCCTTCCAAACACGAAATTGTGTTGCTGTCTGAAGAGCAGCCTGATGTGTAAATATCTATTATGTACCACTTGTGCATAAGCAAGGATGCAATTATTCAAATCCATTCTCTCTTTGTGCTCCTTGATTGCCAGAAATCTTCACTGCAGCAGCAAAAAGCTGCCCTGGCTCACAGGGAAGCTGGGCTGAGCTGTGAGCTCAGCTGGGCCACCCCACCAGCCCCTTCCCTCCCTGCACTGCTGGGGGGTTTAACTCCATGGGTCCCAAGAAATGACTGCAGCTGCTCATCTCTGAAGCTGGCATGAAGCTCTGGCAAACCATGAGGGAGGGATTGGAAGGAGGGCTGCATTTCAAAGGGATTCAAAGCATTGAGTTTGCTTAAGCTCCACTCCAATGTGATGGGAAACCTGGTGTTCAGGATCAGGGACCAGCCTGGCTGCCTGCCTGCCCTGAGTGTTTGCCTGCTGCTGGATGAACTTCAAACTACTTTTCAAGCACAGCTTCAGCTGGCCAGGCCCTGCATTAAAGCCCAAAGGGTTAGGTTGTGCAGGAAGGCTGGCATAGCGAGAGGCGCCAAGAGCTGGTGTGGGACTAGCTGGTTTGGTTGTTTAGCTGGTTTAAGTCAAAGGGCAAAAAGCAGCTAAGCAAGCGACAGATTGCAGCAACCCCCTCCCCATAGTTTATCTTTCAACTGCAGACAACTCTAACAGCCAAGGAAAGCCACCCCTGCAGCCCCAGCCTCACAGTGGATTGATGGAACATTCTGAATTAATGACTGCTGATTGTCATTCTGCAGTGAGCACAGAACCCAAACCCTCCCTATTGTCCCCTCTGTGTATCTTTGAGGGCCT
The DNA here is from genome assembly GCF_026170545.1 of Melanerpes formicivorus. Taxonomy (NCBI): domain Eukaryota; kingdom Metazoa; phylum Chordata; class Aves; order Piciformes; family Picidae; genus Melanerpes; species Melanerpes formicivorus. The sequence goes on along the minus strand of NW_027142373.1, from coordinate 2,282,560 downwards.
CTTCATGACTCAGAGACAAAAAGCAGCTAAGAAGTTGAAGCACCTCTAGAGAATACAGCAAGGAAGGACATTTGATCTTGCATGGATGGATTCAAACACTGAAAATACCTTTAGAAGGGCAGTGGAAAATACCTCTGCCTGGCCACAAGTATTGCTAGAGCCCCACTTGTGGTCAGGCTGGCCACATCACAAAGGAGCAGAGCTAAATTCCAAGAACTGGACAAGAGCATCAGAACACTCCATTCCACATGGACAATAGCTGAATATATCCATGCAGTGCCACTTCTGCCTCTGCACAGAGTGGAACAAAGAGAAGATGTGGAACAGAAGGGCAGAGGGTCTCTGAGCAGAGCTGTGAGCTGGGTTTTGGTTGGGGTTTTGTTTCAGTAAGCACAGAGAGGCAGATGGCCTCTAAACTGGTGCAAAGTCCTTGGGAGACCATACCAGACAGCATCTTGAGGGAACAAAACCAAAGGGTGAAGCAACACACTGAAGAGTGCTCAAGGCATGGAACCAGATAAACTTTGAGCTCAAGCTCATAGGCTTGATGGAGGAGTAGTGCACAAGCCTGGGAGTCACTGGAGTGTAAAATGGCCAGAAAAACAAAAGCCATTCACCCAGATCTTGTCTGCTGTGAGGCTCCACATTACTGCTGTGCAAAGCTGGCTGAGACCCACGTTCATTGAATGGGTTAGGTTGGAAGGGACCTTAAAGTTCCAAGCCTCTGCCATGGGCAGGGACACCTCCCATCAGCCCAGGGTGCTCAAGGCCTCATCAAGCCTGGCCTTGAGCACCTCCAGGGAGGGGACATCCACAGCCTCCCTGGGCAACCTGTGCCAGGGTCTCCCCACCCTCACTGCAGAGAGCTTCTCTCTAACCTCCAGTCTCAGTCCCTGTCTGGAGTGTGCTGTGTACAGAGAGTTCCTATTACTAACAGTATCATTAAAAGATAATGAGCTGGAATAAAAATGCCTTTTGTTGGCAGACTGAGTTGTCTGCAGCATCTTCCAGTGCCTTTATCTGAAATTGATAAAAAAAACAACCCTAGCCTTCCAGTAACTCTGTGTTAATTAGGCTGAAAGAAGTTTCCTTGTGGGGCAGAAGAGCAAAGCACGACCCTCAGTGAATGCTCTGAGCTCCTGCATCCAGAGGGACCTTGCCTGTGGCTTTTGACACCTGAGGCAAAACTACAAACAGCTAATAAATGGTGCAAACGCTAATGGCTAATTAAGTTGCCTCCACTGCACCTCTGCCAGCCCTGACACGTGTCTGCAGGCCTGCAATGATGAATCAAGAGCAGCACAGAAGAGGGGGAAGTGTGCAAGCAGGAGAAAGCCATGCAAATGACTGCATGAAGCCATCAGAAGGCAGATGGGAGAGAGGAGGAGCAGCACCTGCAGTTGTGTTTTGCTCATCATCCAGGAGCTGGTCACAGACTTCCCAGAGTGGCTTCTTCCTGGCATCGTTAATCCCTGGCTTTGGCCCTGGTCTTCAGGACCAGACTGACACCCAGCATCAGTCAACCCCACTGCAGCCTTCCAAGCCCTAAGCACAGGCTGGAGCCAACTGGACTTAGTTACTTAACAGAAAAACCACACAGACATAGAAGTGTTTGAGTACTTAGGTATTCGAGGATGGAGTGTTCCTTCTGGTCTAGCAGAAGGACAGCCACCAGTGCAGACACTCGGGTATGAATTAAAAACACAACACCACCCCCTCCAAGCTTTCCATTTTGCATTTGAAGCACTCAGAGTTGCAGCCAATTCTCTTTTTTTTAAACTAAGTTTTAAGTTAAGCTGTGGCCTCCTTGGGAGGATGTTAATCTAGGAGGCAAAAAGCAAAGCATGAAAAGATGAGTGCTTGAGCAAAGTGTCACTTGGAACAAACCCTGAGCTTCTGCAAGGGGTGATTAAGAGGCTGGATACACTACAAGGAACCACAGCTATTGTGGTTGACCAATTAATTCATTTGCTAAAATGTTACACAGGGGGGGAAAAAAGCCCTACACAAAATAGAGTGCAGGGAAACAAAATAAAGGGATCGGTATTCACCCAGCTCTGGGGAAGACTCCCAAGGAAACTGCTGCTTTCTGTGCTAAGGGAAAGAGATTCCACCTGCTGCTGCAAGCTGGGCTTGGGGCTCCTGGTCTGCCTGGTTAGGTGCTGAGCTGTTAACAGGGGCAGGGCAGATGGGTGCTGAGGGGAGAAAAGGGGTCATGAGACGGATTCAGAACAACTCCTGGCACTAAAGGTTGCCAGTTCTGCAGGAGGTGCAGGAGACAGCAGCCTGGCAGCGCTGCCAGGTGACCCTTCCTCAGGAGCAGCTCTAACTACACAGCTCAGGGTGGCATCATTCACATTTCTTGAAGGTTTCTGCAATAGGAATGAAACCTGCTGAAGGGTTTCCATCCAGGCCCACAGGTGCAGGGAGCACATCTCCCACTTCCAGAGCACCTCCCTTTCCGCTCTCAACAAGCCCTCTTCAGCTGCAGTTTCTTCTCTACTCAAAAGCTCTTTGCTGAATTTCACTGACACTCAGCAGCATGGAAGAGTGCAGAGCCTCTGCTAAGGCTTGCAGGTGGGCTGTGGGACAGTATCACAGTATCGCTTAGGTTGGAAAGGACCTCGAGGATCATCGAGTTCAACCTATCAACACAGACCCCATGACTAGACCATGGCACCAAGTGCCACGTCCAATCTCCCCTTGAACGCCTCCAGGGTCGATGACTCAACCACCTCCCTGGGCAGCACATTCCAATGCCGAATGACTCGCTCGGTGAAGAACTTCCTCCTCACCTCGAGTCTAAACCTCCCCTGGCACAGCTTGAGACTGTGTCCCCTTGTTCTGGTGCTGGTTGCCTGGGAGAAGAGGCCAACCCCTTCCTGGCTACAACCACCCTTCAGGTAGTTGTAGAGGGCAATGAGGTCACCCCTGAGCCTCCTCTTCTCCAGGCTAAACAATCCCAGCTCCCTCAGCCTCTCCTCATAGGGCTTGTGCTCAAGGCCTCTCCCCAGCCTTGTTGCCCTTCTCTGGACACGTTCAAGTGCCTTGATGTCCTTCTTAAACTGAGGGGCCCAGAACTGGACACAGTACTCAAGGTGCGGCCTAACCAGAGCAGAGTACAGGGGCACTATGACCTCCCTGCTCCTGCTGGCCACACTATTCCTAATGCAGGCCAGGATGCTATTGGCCCTCCTGGCCACCTGGGCACACTGCTGGCTCATATTCAGGTGGCTGTCGATCAGCACCCCCAGGTCCCTCTCTGTTTGGGAGCTCTCCAGCCACTCTGACCCCAGCCTGTAGCTCTGCATGGGATTGCCGTAGCCAAAGTGCAGCACTCGGCACTTGGACTTGTTGAATGCCATCCCATTGGACTCTGCCCATCTGTCCAGTCGGTCGAGGTCCCTCTGCAGAGCCTTTCTACCCTCTGACTAACATCTGCCCCTAACTTGGTGTCATCTGCAAACTTGCTGATGACTGACTCTACCCCTTCATCCAGATCATCAATGAAGATGCTGAAGAGGACAGGGCCCAGCACTGATCCCTGGGGGACACCACTGGTGACTGGCCTCCAGCTGGATGCAAGGTTTGGTGCAGACATCCCCTCTGGGGACAGCTGCGGTCTCAAATCATGTCAAGGCTGCCTGGTGGCTCACACAAAGCCTCAAGTCAAGCTGGGTGAAGATCTCCTCTCCCTCCAGCAGGAAACATTTGATTTACAGGAGCAATCAGGAAACAAAGCCACACTTGCCTATGTCCCCCCCAACACCACAGACGTGTGTGCTCCTAGCTAGGGCACCCTGAGCAGCCTTCAGGTGCCATCAGCTTGCCCAGGGGTGAGCAGAGAGCAGCAGCTTGACACGCAGCTGGTTTGTGTCAGGGCTGTCACCTAAGTACCAGCTACAAGTGATTACAGCAGGCTTTCTGCTTTGGGGACATCCTTCCATGGGGATAATGGACCAAAAAAAAAAAAGAGAGAAGTGGCTTGTTTAAGCAGAGCCAAAGCCCAGGATATTAAGCAGTATCCTCTGGATCCTTTAGGGCTTTTTTCATTTTAATAATTTCTCTGCAGTAAGAGGATTTCTGCAGCTGTTTACCTTGAAAGCTCAAACTCTCTCCAGCTTTGCTCCATAGAAGCTCTTCCCTTCCTTTTCAGTTGCCACACTGTGCAAAATAAAAGCTCTGCCTCTCACCTCATACTTCTTGAACATCTCTGGACTTGAGGGCTGGAAGCAGCTCTGTAGGACTGCAAGCGCCACGAATGGTTGAGAGCTTGAGATGACCTTGTGGGAGAGTTTTTCCTCTATGAAATGCATAATAATCTGCTTTGACACACCTGGCTTAGACATCAGCTGCCTGGCTTTAGGCTTTAATTCCCAAAGCCCTCAAGAGAGCAGCTCTATTTATGGCTGCCTCTTCACATCTGTATTTCAATATCCCTCCCTGTTCCAAACCCTCCACTCCAAAAGTGGAACTGATTTGGGCTTCAGCCAGTGACCACTTGCCTTGGAAGTGTGTGGCAGTTGTGCTGTTTTAAATTGCCTCTGTGAAACCTGCTGGAGAAGTTGGCCAGGAGGGCTCCTGTCCTGATCTTGATGACTTCATTCATTTTCTGACTCCACCACTGAGCTGTTACAGTGCAGCCAGGAGGGGAGTTCAGACTCCTTCTGAGCAGGAAGCCTCTGAGTAGCCCAGGAGAAGCTTAAAGAACAGGAAAGTTTGGGAGAAATTGATCCTAGAATGGCTCAGGTTGGAAGGGAGCTCAGATCTACTCTCATTTCCCTGCCATGGCAGGGACTCATCTCAGCTAGACTCAGCTGCTCAAGGCCTCATCCAAGCTGGCCTTAAGAAGGCTTTAAAACAAAACTCATTTCCCCACTGAAATTCCATGGAAATTTATCATTGAAGCTGGGATTTGTGCTTTGAAGGAGAGGAACAAGAGGAGGAAACAGAACCACTCCTATAATTTCTGGGTAACTTCTGCCTTGTTTGGAGATTCCTCTGGAATCTGAGCACTCACAGCACTTACAGCAGCTCCTCTCCTCTCCCCCACTGCAGACAGATCCTTACTGGAGGCTTCACATGGACCACCAAGCAGCCTTGACATCATCTGAGACTCCAGCTGCTCCCAGAAGGGATGTCTGCACCGAACCATCTACACATGAAAGGTTCCACAGCCCACTTGCAATCCTCAGCAGAGGCTCTGCACTCTTGCACACTGCTAAATGTAATTAGAATTTAGCAAAGAGTTGGTAATTGATTTAATTGCTGCTGCTGTTCTCCTCAGGAAAAGATCTAAACCCACACCATTAACCCCTCAGCTTTCTTTGCTGGCTGGGATCATTCAGTGGCATTTCCCAGAAGTTGCCTTTTGCTTCCCTGTTTGAGCAGTGATGTTTTGCTGCTCCATGCACTGTGGTGCAGATGTGCACTGCTCAGGGCTCTGTCCAGCAGCAGAACCCTGACCTAAAGCTCTGGAACTGGCTATTGAAAGACAAAAAAACCCCAACAAACCCCAAACACACCCAAACCAAGGAACACCACCTTCACAGGAGCCCTGTCCTCAGCAGTGGCTGCCCCCTCATTGCAGTAATCCACTGTATCTACCTCTTCACCCTCTTTCCTCCTCCAGAAATTCTTCATTTGGCTTGATGCTGCCCAAGGCTCACCTCTGACCTCACCCTTGCAGTGGCCAGATGCCCATTCCCTGGCCAACCAGTGGCCCATTGCCCAGCCAGCTCTTCCTGCAGCAATGCAGTACCTCGAGTACTGTGTCCAGTTCTGGGCCCCTCAGTTTAGGAGAGATGTTGACTTGCTGAAACATGTCCAGAGAAGGGCAACAAAGCTGGGAAGGGGTTTGGAGCACAAGGCCTATGAGGAGAGGCTGAGGGAGCTGGGGTTGTTTAGCCTGGAGAAGAAAAGGCTCAAGAGAGACCTTATTGCTCTCTACAACTACCTGAAGGGAGGTTGTAGCCAGGTGGGGGTTGGTCTCTTCTCCCAGGCAACCAGCACCAGAACAAGAGGACACAGTCTCAGGCTGTGCCAGGGGAGGTTTAGGCTGGATGTTAGGAAGAAATTCTTCCCAGCAAGAGAGATTGGCCATTGGAATGTGCTGCCCAGGGAGGTGGTGGAGTCCCCATCCCTGGAGATGTTTAGAAAGAGACTGGATGGGGTGCTTGGTGCCCTGGTTTAGTTGATTAGATAATGTTGGATGATAGGTTGGACTCAATCTTGAAGGTCTTTTCCAACCTGGTTAATTCTATTCTGTTCCTGCCAGGAATCCATGAATCAGATGACACCAGAAGGGTAACCCCTGAACTGAAACTTAATTTCCCCCCTCATTACCCAAGCAGCAAAGATTAAATCTTGGTGAAAAAAAGAAGACACTCTCCCTAGGAGAGGGCAGGGAATGGCTGCAAACACAAATTCCCTTCAGTTAATTTAAGACTCTGGATGAATATTCATGGGGAAAAAAAAAAACATTATTTTTGTTTTCTCTTTTTTTTTTTTTTTTGCATTGTTTGCCTAGCTCTAATTGTGTTCATTAAAGAAAAACTTCATTAGTGCAGGCAAGAGCATATTGTTGTGCACAGCAGTGAGCAAAACCCAGTCCTAGAATAGCACTGGATGAGGTTTTGTGGGTGTTTTTTTTTTCCCCTCTCTGAGCTGCCTGCGCAGGTTTGTCAGCTACTGGCAACAAAGGAAGCATCTCGGAGCTATAATGAGCTCCAACCTTCACAGCAACCATTCACGTTCTTAAAAAGGGCCGGGCACAGCCTGAGCTCCTCGCAAAACAAACACCCAAACTACCGGGAGAGGAAGGGAGAGATCCGCGGGGGAGCTAATGGAGCAGTAATGGAGCTGGCGCCGCGCGTTGGGGCGCACGCACGTCATTGCCTGCTGATGGATGACTTCTCCCCTGCTCGTGGACGTCTTTCCGTCTCGTTGCTGATGCTCAGGGAAGGTAAAAAGTCTCCTGTGCTAGTGCCAGCCGACAGAAGAGGGCTCTGCTTTTCAGCAAACGCATCCTCGGCGCTGCAAACAGCCAGCACGCAGCAGCCGCCTCGCCGCGCGTTGGGGCAGGCTTGAAGCTCAGCCAGGCGCTGGGCACAACCGGGGCTCCCTTCCTCTCGGGGCCGTTCTGCCTTTCTCTGCTGTTAGCAGCACATCAGCAGCCCACCCCTGGGTCACGTTGAAACGTGTACGCTGCTCAGCAGTTCCACACCGAGGGGCTGTGTCCATCACCTGCGCTCTGCACCTCCCCCAGGGGAACCTGCACCCGCGGTCTGGAGCCTCGGACTGCTTGGCACTGCAAGAATCAGGGTGACCTGGACTAGGCATTCTAGGGAAGCTCAAGGGACACTGCAGACCCTTCATCAATAAAAAGAGCTGCTGATGCTTCTCTTCCACAGGTTTGGGAAGGTTAAACACACCAGGAGCCATTTCTACAGTGTTAGGGACCACACAAGCACCCCAGGGAGAGACCCCCTTGATAAACATTTAATGGGATGCCTAGAAACCCACCCAGGGATCTTATGATGCAAAGCATAGTAAGTGTTGGCTGAAAGCAATGCTGAGGGCATTTCCAAGGCAGAAGCTATCAGAGGTGTAAGTGATAAGCAGCTCACCGTATCCTGCTCACATCAGAGAAGGCTGAGAATTCGAAGCTGCAAGGCACTTAACACAAAACAATGCTGGCACTTGCTTTGCTTTCCCGACAGCATCTCAGGGAGACCTATCCACTGCCATTAACAGGTTTCAAATCAATGGAACCAATGCAGTACATTTTTCCTTCTCTCTTGTTTCCCCTAGATTTATGTTCCAGCTTCCATCAACATTCAGCTCACTGCAAACCAGGATGTTCAGCTAGCAGATGAACATCTTGTGGAGTGGATGTTTGTCTGTATCAGTTCTATTAATGTCCATTTCTGTGCTTGTAAGCTGGGTTTGTGTGGAATAGGTCTGTCTGAAACAGGACTCTGTGGTTTTGCCCCTAAATGGCTTCTTATCAAGAATGGGGACACCAGGATTGGAGGAGAGGTCTCAGCAGAGCAGAGGCAAGGAGCAGAATCCCCTCTCCTGCCCTGCTGCCCACACTCCTCTGGCTGCAGCCCAGCCAACAGTTGCCTGCTGGGCTTCATGAGGGCACTGCTGGCATTTGGGGAGCTTCTCATCAAAGAACACCCCCAAGCATTTCTTCAGAGCTGCTCTCAACCCACTCTGCACCTAGCCAGGATTTGTGCCTGGGATCGGCCTGACCCAGTTGCAGGACCTTGCACTTGGACTTGTGTGTCCAGCTCCACTGCTGGGGCAGGGTCAGATTTGCCCTGATCCCCTTCAGCTGCAGCAGCAAGAAGGGTGAAGAGTCACTATTTCCCCCCCAGCCTTTCCTTTCTGTACTCCAGCAGCTGAGAGCTTGCTCACTCCCTTAGCTGCACAGGAGAAGGAGCCTGTGTGCAGTAGTTTGCTCCTGATAAATGGCAAAGCTCCCATCCCATTTCATTCTGATGTGTGTGTTAAGTCATGACAGGGATCCATCCTTGCCAACTAGCTCTAGCATGAAAATAAGGAGCCCCAGGAGACTGAGGCTATTTCAAGTAGTAAACAATATCAATGGAATTGGAAAGAAAAAGCTAAGCCTGGGTTTGCTCTTAAAGAAAACCCAGGTGGGAGGAAGTTCTGCCAGCTCCAGCACAGACTGAACTGGAGCTTGGCTATTTGCACCAGACAATCAGCTACTACCAGCCAACAGGGACCAAACAGAAGGGGTAGATAAATGGAATTTATGAACTTGATATTGCCTAGAGAAGCTTTGGAGGCATTGAAGGCTAGGTTGGATGAAGCCTTGAGCAAACTGCTCTAGTGAGAGATGCCCCTGTCCATGGCAGGGGGGTTGGAACTGGATGAGCTTTAAGATCTGCTCCAACCCAAACCATTCCTCGATTCTGTGATTATATTTGGGTTCCGTAAATCAACTCTGCCTGCTTCTACACTACACCAGGCCTGAGAAGACCTCAACCTGTGATCAGGTTCACAGAATCACCAAGGTTGGGAGAGACCTCAAAGATCACCAAGTCCAACCTGTCACCCAACACCTCATGACTAAACCATGGCACCAAGTGCCACATCCAATCCCCTCCTCAACACCTCCAGGGATGGTGACTCCACCACCTCCCTGGGCAGCCCATTCCAATGATGAACAACTCTGTGAGGAACTTTCTCCTCAATTCAAGCCTAAACTTCCCCTGTCACAGCTTGAGACTGTGTCCTCTTGTTCTGGTGCTGGTTGCCTGGGAGAGGTTGCCCCACAGAGCCCTGTTGCTCCCTGCTGTCACTGCCTGGGTTCACCAGAATGAACACCCAGGCTCCAAACTCAATCAGTGCTAATGAGGTGCACTGCTCTATGCAAACCAGACCTCACTGAAAGGGCTTAAAGACAGGGAAAGGGAAGGCACAGGTAGGAACTGGGGTGAGAGGGAAGGAGGCTTTTCTGCTTTTACAGGTGGAAAACAAAGACAAGAGATGGTCAGGAACTGAATGCAGATCCTCCGAGTCTCAGACCTTAACCTATAGGAATATTATTCCTGAAAGAGTTTGTTTTCTGGTGAGGCTCCATCAGTCCATTGCCTCTCAGTACCATCTACCCTCAGGCCTGGGTTACATGTGGCCCATTGAGTTTGGAAGGGCTGCTCCAAGAGCCTTCTTTATTTAAGGAATTCTGTGAAGCTCATTAAGCAGGATGGAGGTGGCCTAAGCATTAGCCAGGCCAGGAGAAAGGAAGAAAAAGGTTAAAAGCAATAAAGCATAAAGTGAAATAAGAAATGAAGTTAAACTGCACAGTGCTGTAAGCTGCAGAAGTTAATTCAGACTCCTAAAGCTCACAGAGTCCTTCCTTAGTGTGTTTCCTCTGTTCACTTGTTTCTGATGATGGCCCAGATGTGATTGCCCTATTCTGGCACCAAGACAAAGCAGCTCAGCTCCAGAGCTTTTCCAAATCCAGCTTCCTCTGATCCCCTTCCCCCTTTCAGCAGCGCTGCCCTCCCCATCAGGCACCCTGGATGGCTTCTCATTTGTATGCACAGCTCCTGCCTTGCAGCAGCAGCAGCCCAGGATCACATCCAAATGCCTTATGAGCTTTTTATAGCTGCAGGACATTTGATTTGCAGCTCCTGCAGCCAACTGTTGTGCTCACCGGCGTCGCAAGGCCACTTACAGCCCCTCTGCTTCCCCTGGCTCTTGTCCTGCTGCAACTCGACCAGGCTCTAGTGATGGATTACTGACAAAAGCCAGACTCATTTTCCAGTTTCTAATCATCTCATGTCGAGGGCAGAGAGTATTTCCTGGCCACAACGTGGCCAAAGCACTATGTTTCTAGTATTGACCCTAAAATTTATGCAAATCCCTTCATTCTGCCACAGGAAAAAACAACCAACCAACCAAAAAAACCCCAAACCACAATCCCAGGAAGCACTGAAGTGGCTGAGCAAGAGTTCCTCAAGCACTTCACACTGTGGCATTTTGGTATTCCAAAGTAAATTCCAGAAACTTGAGCTGCACTTTAATTGCACTGGTGTTTGTCTTAGATTTATAGGAACATCTGTATCCACAGGGGAAATCATCGTGTTAATTAGGAGACAGGAGAGCTTTTGTTTGATTAGCTGGCAGGGTCAAGGATTAGAAGGTAACAGATCCTGACACGAGGAGATTTGAATGAGGAAAACACCCCCAGTAAATCTCGGCAACACCTCTGCTGGCTCCAGTTTTAATTAGCACACCTCAACTCCTACAAGAAGGAGTTGCATCTGCTCAATCCATGACACTTGTCAAGAAGCCAAGAAACTGTGGAGCAGGCAGCCTGTGGAGCAGGCAGCCCAATAGCATCACTGGCTCATTTATTGAGAATCACTGAATTGCTTTAGTTGGAAAAAGCCTCTGAGATCATCCAGACCAACATCAGCCCAACACCACCACGGCCCCAAGTGCCATAGGCACAGATATCCTGGACACCTCCAGGGATGGGGACTCCACCACCTCCCTGGGCAGCCTGTGCCAATCCCTGACCACTAATGCAGCAAAGAGATTTTTCCAATCTCCAACCTAACCCTCCCCTGGCACAATTTCAGGCCATTTCCTCTCCTATCACCTGAGATTAGGGAGAAGAAACCAACCCCCACCTGGCTCCAGCCTCCTTTCAGGGAGCTGCAGAGCATAATGAGGTCTCCCCTCAGCCTCCTCTTTTCCACACTAAACACCCCCAGCTTCTCCACCCCAGCCCTGTTCTCCAGACCCTTTCCCAGCTTTGTTGTCCTTCCCTGGACCTGCTCCAGCCTCTCAGTGTTCCCGAAACTCACCCCAGGATTCAAGGTGCAGCCTCATCAGCGCCCAGTATAGGATTTGAATGCAAAAGACTTATCCTAGGAAAAGTTTTCCAGGCAGTGAACCCATGAAAGAGTTGTGCAAAATAAAGTTTTTGGAGACAGTTCTTACTTTCCTCCCCCCTCTCTTGATCCATCCTCAAGCAAGTCACAGCCTAAGCCAGGCAGCTCCAAGCCACCAGCAGCAGCACACACGCAGGATTGTAAGGTGATTGTGGAGGATCATCTTCACTCCATTGTGATTACAAGACAATGGCCACAAATTAGGCCCTGATGGGTGCTTCAGAAGCTTTATCTTCCCTTCAGGTGTAAGCCACGCCGTCCCCATCCACCAGCTGATTACATATTCAAAGCCACTACAATGGTTAGCAGTTAACCACCAGCCTCCCCCTACCCTTTGCTTCAATTCATTTGGCCTCAATTCACAAGCAGAATCCGTGGCTAAGAACAAGAGACACACTCCAAGGTGATTTCCAGAGCCCTCCTAATTTCACCTCAGATTTTGATCAAAAATTGTCCCTTTTTTCCCCCTCCCCTCCCCTCCCTCCCCCGAAGGAATAAAAATTCCTCACCGTTGAAATCACTTGAAGAGGCCTGGACCTTCTAAAAGGATGATCACAGCAAGGGCTACACCTCAGCCTTTAAGAGTAATTAGGATCTGTAGCTATTTACACAATGATATTCAGATGCATATTTATCATAGGCAAGTTAATTAGCACTCTGCACTAAGGATGAAATAATTAAACTAATCAGCTCTAATGAAATTTCTATCATAGTCGATGTCTCCAAGTAGCAAACCCAAAATATATTGCTTGGGCTGATTTGCTGCTCCTTGGGTTTTTGCTAATTAAGTGTCAGGCCTCAATTTATGGTGGGCTCCCTCCTTTCCCCTTCCCCCCCCCACCTTCCCTCCTATTTCTACTGCTGTAAAACAAAGGCAGCAGCAGCTCCCAGCCTCTTCTCTTAGTGTTTGCAGACACCCTCAGCACTGCTTAGGCCACACTTTGAGTCCTGTGTCCAGTGCTGGGCTCCTCAAATTAAGAAGGACATTGGGACTCTTGAAAGTGTCCAGAAAAGGGCAGTGAGGCTGGGGAGAGGTCTGGAGCACAGCCCCGTGAGGAGAGGCTGAGGGAGCTGGGGTTGCTTAGCCTGGAGAAGAGGAGGCTCAAGGGAGACCTTATTGCTCTTTACAGCTACCTGAAGGGAGGTTGTAGCCAGGAGGGGGTTGGTCTCTTCTCCCAGGCAACCAGAACAAGAGGACACAGTCTCAAGATGTGCCAGGGGAAGTTTAGGCTTGAGGTGAGGAGAAACTTTTTCCACAGAGAGTTGTTAGCCATTGGAATGTGCTGCCCAGGGAGGTGGTGGAGTCACCATCCCTGGTGGTGTTCAAGAGGAGATTGGATGTGGCACTTGGTGCCATGGTTTAGCAGTCATGAGGTAACAGGTTGGACTTGATGATCTCTGAGGTCTTTTCCAACCTTATTGATTCTATTTCTTGCATTCATTTTAACTATTCCTGGGCACTCAGAAGCTTCTCCAGCCTGTACCAAAGGCCTGGGCACACAGTGAAACATCTTTCCCTCTCAGTCCCCTCCTCCTCTTGCCTCCCCTCTCTACTGGGGAAGCATCCAACCTGCTGGATGCCTCCAGGGAGGTCTCTGACACAGCTACAGGACAGCAGTGGGAGTGGAGATAAGGACAAACTAACTCTGTCCCTACTACTAGCTCCTTAAGATGTGTCTCAGAGTTAAAAACAGACTCCAAGTCAACACTGGTTTGATTTCTATCAACCCTGCAACATCCTAAGAGATATCATTGCATGGACATGTCACTAGGTTGCAGCTCACAGTCTTTCTAGTCATAGAATGGGCTGGGTTGGAAGGGACCTTCAGGATCATCCAGTCCCAACCTCCTGCCATGGGCAGGGACGCCTCCCACCAGCCCAGGTTGCTCAAAGCCTCATCCAGCCTGGCTTTGAACACCTCCAAGGAGGAAGCATCCCCAACCTCCCTGGGCAACCTGTTCCACTGTCTCTCCACCCTCACTGTCAAGAATTTCTTCCTCAGCTGCAGTCTCAATCTGCCCTCTCCCAGCTCAAAGCTGTTGCAGTCACTCCCAGCCCTTGTCACAAGTCCCTCCCCAGCTTTCTTGCAGCCTCTCTCACGTACTGGAAGGCTGCTCTAAGGTGTCCCTGGAGCTTTCTCTTCCAATGAGCTCAGGCAACCAGCATCCACATGTGCTAATGGGTCTTCCACCTCCATGACTGCTTGGGAAGAAGAGCTCCCAACTGGAGAATGTGTAGAAATGAAGCAGAGCTGAAGGATTGCTCCCTCCCTTCCGCTTTCTCCTGTCTAGAGACAGAGCTAAACAACAATTCTCAGCCTTCAGATGACACTTTCTCCACAGCATCTCTCCACCATATGGTGCAGCTCTCCTTCAGCACAGCTGATGTCAGGGGACCCTGGGGTCAGTGGCAGCATGGTGCAGATCCAAGGTCGTTGGAGATGCGTGGTTTCCCCATTCAGACAGCCTGGCTGGGCTCCTATGAATAAGCCCTGGACTCAGCCCAAGTTCCCTGCTAATTAGGAGATGCAATCAGCCCAGATCTTTCTTCTTCCTTCGCAGTGGCCTGGCAGCTGGTTATGACACAGCTCTGCTTTACTGGAAAAATCATCCCTCCAGTAATCACTGATGGTGCAAAAATACAACTCAATACCACTGCCAGGCAAGTGCTGCAGACAGCCTCATCGATCTGTTGATTATCTCCCTGGAATATACAGATCTTGGGGGTTGTTACACAATGTTCATCAATCTGGTGGCTTTTAAAGCCACCTTTATCTCTGTGTCAGGACAAGAGAGAGAGGATTTGCTAAACAGAGGAGCAGAGCATTGATTCAAGGCCTTTAGCTTCCACACAACAGATTCATTTTCAAGAGCTTTATGTATTTCAGCAGAACTTCACCTGTTGGTAACTGCTGCTGTGCTTTCAGATGAGGAGCATGGGGGAGAGGGGCTCAAAACCAAGCATTCCATCATCCACTCAGCTTCTAAGGCAGCAGCCCGCAGCTTCACCAGCAAAAAGGCTAAGCCTAAGTTGGCACAAACCAGCCCAAAGAGAGAGGTTGCCAAGAGGCAAAACCTCAAGGAGCTGGAGAAGTTCTAGTACTAGAAACCAGAGTCCCTACTCAACACAGCTGGAAGGGGAAGAAGTGGGAACTTTGGTCCCTTCAGCCCAAATCCACAAAGGGACATCACTGCCCAACCTCTGCCAGCAACATAAGGGAGTCACAGAAAGCTCTGCCAAAGAGGGACTGAAAGAGCTGCAGCAGCAGGGATGAATTTTCCTCCTTCTCCCTGTTCAGTAGGGAGCTGCACTCAGAGCCTTATCAGCCCAGTTCAAGAAACAGTTATTTTCTCCTGGGAGCACAGGTGGAGGGGGGAACAGATACACTGCTTAGCTTTAGTTATCACCTTCAGCTGCTTGGCTTAGCACCTATGTCTCTGAGGCCCTCACTGGAGCTGCTGGGAAGGCTGCCTGCCTGCTTTGACTGCAATACATAAAGCTGAAGAGCACCAACAGCCCCTCTCAAGGCACAGCTCACAGAGGGGGAAAATATTAGAGATTTACAACTTAAACACCATTTTAGCAAGGCAGGAGAAGGTGATTGCTCTTTTTATTTCCCTGTGCTGCAACAGTGACTGAAAATCCCTTTGCTTGGGACCTGACTGGCTGGCTGTGTGCTGCACAGAGACACGTCTCCCACACATGAAAAAGACCCCAAACAGCCAAAAAAACCCAACCCCCACTTGCTCCTGGAGTTCAGCACTGATAAATCTGGAGGTGACACAGGGAAACAGCCTGGGGCAGTGCCATGAGCCAGTGTCCCCAGCCAGCCCTGTGTATTCAGCACCAGGTAATGCTACACTGTGAGCCAACAGAGCCGTTCTGGGCTTTCAGCCCTGCCACACACATTGCTCTGAGACAGCAGAACTCTGGGCTACCCCAGCCAGACACCTCACAGAGACCTTTAGGAAAGTCTGGCACTGAAAGCAGGACGAAATGATGTCGTCTCTGGTAAACTTCAGAGCCCAGGAGCAGGGGAGGAACAGTGCTATGCACACAACCTCACAGCAGGAGCAGGCATCACCGCTGCACCAAGCTCCAGCAGCAGCCAGACCCAGAGAAAGCTTCCCTGGCAGGATGGTCCTGCAAAGCTAGACTGAAAACACAGCATGGGAAAGCAACAACTTCTCTTTAAGGACCATCTGTTTTACTAAAACCCCCTCACATCAGGCTTCACCTTCCTCCTCTAGCTCTAGCTTACAACAAGGAGAGAGTTTTACTCACCCAGCCAACTGCTGCCCATGCAACTGATGTGCCACTTTCACTCCTAGTTGCCCCTCAAAGATGAGCTCCTTCCCCTCTTCTCCCTCAGGTTTTATACCTCTGGCTGCCCTGGCTCCAGCTCCTTATTGCTGTGGCTCTTTGCAATTTCCTGCTGCTCAGCAGGGCCTGTGCAGGGGCTAATTGGTGTAACCTGTGTGCCACAGCTGTTTCTTCTTCTGCAGACATTTTCACAGCAGCCAGGGCGGGAAGCACCAGCTCAATTCCTTTCACATGTGGCAATTTTTGCTGCTGCTGGAAAGCCAAGGGCTGAGTAAACATGTCTGGGCTTTAAATTGCATTTGTGTGCTGAAATCAGAGGGTTGTTAAGGGTCAGTCTCCTGAGAGGCTACTCCTGCAGCCTGCTGCGGCAAGCGTTCATAGCATCTTTTAGTCAGGGCTTTGCTACCTGTGAAGGTGTGGAGGCTGGAGAAGAATAGAGTCAGAATCATTAGGGCTGGAAAAGCCCTCTGAGATCATGCAGTCCAACCAGCAACCCAACACCACCATGGCCATCAAACCATGGCCCCAGGTGCCATGGCCATGCCTTTCTGGAACCTCTCCAGGAGTGGGGACTCCACCACCCCTCCGGGCAACCTCTTCCAATCCCTGACCACTCTGGCAGCAAAGAAATTTTTCCTCATCTCCAGCCTAGCCTCGAGGACATTTTCTCTCATCCCATCCCTGGGTACCCAGGAGAACAGACCAGCCCTCACATCACTACAGCCTCCCAGTGTCAGCCCTGCATGGGACTTGGGTGGGGGCTCCATGTGGTGCCCGTGAGAGTAGTGCAATGCTGCAAGAACTTCAGCTGCTTTCCAACCCAGAGGATTTGTTGTGAGCTTGACTCCCCCAGTAACTAGCAGAAAGATTTCCTTTTGTCTTCCTCAGCTCTGGAGAAGCAGCTTTGCAGACCCCACAAGCAGGCCCCAGGGGAGAGGCGGCCATGGGGCACCCCAGCCTATTTGGGAGTGAGTGGAACCAAGCTCTGCTAAACTGACAATGATCTCAGCAACCCTCTAGGAACTGCCAGGGGCTCCCCAGCTGCAGGAGTAATGCTTTCTATAGATGCCCCCTTCCCTGTGTGCAGTCTGAGCCTGAGGGTCAGGGGAGCCCAGCCTCTGGGTTAAGCATGTTGCACCTCCTGGTTTTAGCACCTCCTCATGCAGGAACCTCCTCTCCAGCTGCTTCATCTCAAAAGCTAAAAAAACAGAAAGCAAAACACAATCTAGTAAAGCCCAAAGATTTGCGCAAGTTTGGCAGCTTCCTTGATCTGATAATTTCTGACATAAGACGCAGGAGCAAACTAATTCTTCTCCAGACACATTTCTTCTCCCATGCAGGGCTTTAATTTGGGTAGCTTAAGTGTTGTCTGTCCTTCCTGAATCCCACACCCCATGCTGCTGCAGCATCCTCTGCCACTGCATAAGTCAGCAGCCTTCCCAGTAAGCCAGGGGCAGCCCAAAGTATCAGTTCTTAGGAAAAATATTACATTATTCTGTAAGCAGCTCCTGTTTGGAGCAAAGCCCTGAGACAGAGCCCAATTCTCCATGCAAAGCCGATGTGCAAACTCCTAAATTAAAAAGAAATCTCAGGCAGGTGGAAGTGCTGTTTGGGGACCTTTCTGGGGTTGCAGTTGCCAAGGAAACAGCTTCCTTTGTGCCCAGTCAAAGGCACTGCCTGCTCCGAGCCTCATCCCAGCTATGCCTGAGGATGCTGTAGCATTGGGCTGGAAACTGCTAGAAACACTCTCAGAAAAAGAACAAAAACAACCCACAAATATCCAGAAGGAGAACTTTCTCATGAAAATCTCTCTCCCTGAAATATGGAGTCCTTGTAGAGCCTGGGCTCTGCAGCCTGCTTCTGACCCTCAAAGAGAAGGCACAGGGGCGGCTCTGTGTACGTGCTGCACTCCGCTAGCTAAGCAATGCACAGAATGGGTTGGGTTGGAAGGGCCTTGGAAGATCATCCAGTTCCAACCCCCTGCCATGGGCAGAAACACCTCCCACCAACCCAGGTTGCTCAAGGTCCCATCAAACAGTAAATTTGCTGATGACACCAAGCTGGGGACAGGAGTTGATCTGTTAGAGGGTAGAGAGGATTTGCAGAGAGACCTCGACAGGCTGGACAGATGGGCAGAGTCCAACGGCATGAGATTTAACGCATCCAAGTGCCGGGTTCTGCACATTGGCCACAACAACCCCATGTAGTGCTACAGGCTGGGGTCAGAGTGGCTGGAGAGCAGCCAGGCGGAGAGGGACCTGGGGGTGCTGGTTGATGGTAGGATGAACATGAGCCTGTAGTGTGCCCAGGCAGCCAAGAGGGCCAATGGCATCCTGGCCTGCATCAGGAACAGTGTGGCCAGCAGGAGCAGGGAGGTCATTCTGCCCCTGTACACTGCACTGGTTAGGCCACACCTCGAGTCCTGTGTCCAGTTCTGGGCCCCTCAGTTTAGGAAGGAGGTTGACTTGCTGGAACGAGTCCAGAGAAGGGCAACGAAGTTAGTGAGGGGCTTGGAACACAAACCCTATGAGGAGAGACTGAGGGAGCTGGGGCTGCTTAGCCTGGAGAGGAGGAGACTCAGGGGTGACCTTATTGCTCTCTACAACTACCTGAAGGGGGGTTGTAAACAGGCAGAGGTTGGTCTCTTCTCCCAGGCAGCCAGCACCAGAACAAGAGGACACAGTCTCAGGCTGCGCCAGGGGAAGTTCAGGCTGGAGGTCAGGAGGAAGTTTTACACGGAGAGAGTGATTGCCCATTGGAATGGACTGCCCGGGGAGGTGGTGGAGTCGCTGTCACTGGAGGTGTTCAGGAGGAGACTTGATGGGGTGCTTGGTTACATGGGTTAGTTGATTAGGTGGTGTTGGATGATAGGTTGGATGCGATGATCTTGAAGGTCTCTTCCAACCTGGTCTATTCTATTCTATTCTATTCTATTCTATTCTATTCTATTCTATTCTATTCTATTCTATTCAAACCTGGCCTTGAACACCTCCAGAGAAGGAACATCCACAACCTCCCTGGGCAACCGCTTCCAGTGTCTCCCCACCCTCAGGGATTGTCTTTGAATGAAACACAAGGGGAAATCTGAGCCAACTTCCTAGTGCTTACCAGTGAGAGACAAATTCCTCTGGATTGCTTTTCATTTTCATCTGACCCAGCCAAAAGCCTCTGAGAGCTGTCCAAGAGCTGCAAGCAGCAGTTTGCTTGTCAGGGGCACTGGAGACTCCCAAAAGTCATTCGTGAGGACCCTCTAGAAAACAGCTTAGCAGGGCCTCAGTTGGCTCCTTTGCGTTGTTTGGTGTTAGATGCTTTTGTAAAGGATCTGCTCCCATTTATTCATTCATTTTCAATACTGACAGCAAATTTGGTCTTCATTTGCCAAAAGCTTCTATTAATTAAATTATCTTTAGTAGAACAATCCTGCAGCCCCTTTCATTCACGCTGAATGAAGTATCAGGCTTCTCTTGCTTCCTGTTTGAGATGTGGTCATGAATGGAGGAGAATCTGCTGTGGGGATCTAAAGGGGCTAAAGCCTCTGCTTTGGGGATCTAAAGGGGCTAGAGCCTCTGCTGTGGGGATCTAAAGGGGCTAGAGCCTCTGCTGTGGGGATCTAAAGGGGTTAAAGCCTCTCCTTTGGGGATCTAAAGCCTCTGCTGTGGGGATCTAAAAGGGCTAAAGCCTCTCCTTTGGGGATCTAAAGCCTCTGCTGTGGGGATCTAAAGGGGTTAAAGCCTCTCCTTTGGGGATCTAAAGCCTCTGCTGTGGGGATCTAAAGGGGTTAAAGCCTCTCCTTTGGGGATCTAAAGCCTCTGCTGTGGGGATCTAAAGGGGCTAAAGGCTCCGCTTTGTGGATCTAAAGGGGTTAAAGCCTCTGGTTTGCTTTAAACATCAGGAAATGCTGCAGGACACCCCAGCTGCCTTCAGAGGGGAAACTCGTGCCTGTTTTTCTAGAGTGTGGCAGCTGATCAGGCAAGAGAGAACAGAGTAAGTCTCATTCTAAGTAGCAGTATTATTATTTGAGCTTTTCATGGTAGGCAAAGGGAAAGCTCCTAAAGATTGCCCAGGCCTAGAAATAAAAGTGAATTTGTGTCAAATGATGACCCAGAGCCCCACTCATCCTGGCTGTCCTTTGTCAGAATAAATTGATATTGCTGTAAGGCTTTGAAATAAAATAGTGTGACTGCTTGCACAATTACCTGAGGAGAGCAGGCTGCATCCAGCTCCCCTTTCAGCTGCTAAGCAGAGTGTCTGTCATGAAAACAGCCTCCCTCTGCAAGCAGCCAGGGGTCCCAGGCTGCACACAGGGTTCACACTGTACCTGCAGCACCAGCAAGGGCTGGCTGCTGACTTAGAGACTGACATCCAGGTGCCAAAAATCAGGCAGCTCATCTGAGCCCTGAGCCACAGAATGGGTTGGGTTGGAAGGGACCTTCAAGATCATCCACTTCCAACCCCCTGCCATGGGCAGGGACACCTCCCACCAGCCCAGGTCGCTCAAGGTCTCATCCAGCCTGGTCTTGAACACCTCCAGGGAGGAGGCAGCCACAGCCTCCTTGGGCAACCTGTCCCAGTGTCTCCCCACCCTCACTGTCAAGAATGTCTTCCTCATCTTCAGCCTTAATCTCTGCTCTTCCAGCTTTAATCCATTCCTTCTCATCGTGTCACTCCCAGCCCTTGTCCAAAGTCCCTCCCCAGCTCTCCTGTAGCTGCTTCAGCTACTGGAGGGCTGCTCCATGGTCTCCCTGCAGCCTTCTCCAGGCTGAATAGCCCCAACTCTCTCAGCCTGGCTTCACAGGAGAGGTGTTCCAGCCTCAGATCATCTTCATGGCCTCCTCTGAACCCTCTCCCAGAACTCCAAGTCCTTGTGCTGAGGTGGTACTCCAGGTGGGGTCTCACTGCAGCAGAGTATCTTGATCTAAGTAAAAGTGTTAAGCTAAAGCTTCAGGACAGACCAGAAATCCAACCACATCCAACTTACCCAATACAACTCCAAGAGGGTGGGGAGACACTGGAGGCTGTGGGTGCCCCCTGCCTGGAGGCTTTCAGGACCAAGTTAGATGAGGTCTTGAGCAACCTGAGTGGGCAGGCAGGAACTGGCTGATCTTGAAGGTCCCTTCCAACCCATTCTGTGATTCTATGCATTCGAGATGGGGACACAGCCTGTCAGGCTCCTCACACTGCCCCTTGTGCTCTCAAAATCCAAGTACCCATAGGAACCGTTTTCCCCCAGGCAATGTTCAGAACAGCTCTGCAGTCCAGGGCTTGGCCAAGATGCAGCGGTTTCAGTCACAGCATCTGATGTCAGAGAAGCAGCAGCATCAAGGGAGGAGGCA
Organism: Melanerpes formicivorus; assembly: GCF_026170545.1. Classification (NCBI taxonomy): domain Eukaryota; kingdom Metazoa; phylum Chordata; class Aves; order Piciformes; family Picidae; genus Melanerpes; species Melanerpes formicivorus. Next base: position 2,261,465 of record NW_027142373.1, on the reverse strand, counting down.
TCAGGAAGGGCTTTGCATCATTCCATCTAATTCTCGTTGTAAAAACACAAACTTCAGTCTCAAGTGCCTTGTTAGGCAAGTTCAGCAAATGGGAAGCTTGAGCAAAATGAGTTTCACTTTTGCTGGCTGAGATTGCTTTGGCATCTGGAAATGTGCTGGGGATGAGAGGAACATGGGTAGGAATTTGAATACATATTTCCCCACCACCACCACCCCTCCCCCCTTAATCTTGTCACAGCCTCCTGGAGAAATGCCTTCAGACTCCTGCATTTGTATCCCTGGTCTCAGATCATTTACATCTCATCTGGCAGAGCAGTTAACAAAAGCTGGGCCGGCACCAGCAGATGTAAATAACTATGTGTTGGGTGGGTTTTTTTTAACGTGAAATCCCAGTTTAACCACAGAACAGACTTCAAAGCAGGTCTAACACCAGCTCTGCCACCACCCTGGTTAGTAAACTGCTTGCTGTAGGAGCTGCTGCTTTAATTTGTTCATCTGCTTGGGCTGCAGCAAGCCCCACTCCCCCCTCACTTACAGAGGTGCTTTGGGGAAGAAAAAGGTTTCAGAAAGGACCAGTGAGGCCCAAAGCAGCAGCTGCTGGGATGGGTGCAGTCACGTTCACCTGGCCATGGAGCTGGCTCTATGGCAGAGCCTGCTGCTCAGAGGGCTCGGGGTTAAGGGCTCCTGTTTCATCTCTGATAAAGGAAGTTTTTTCCACACTGTTAAGCTCAGCACCACATCCAGTGAGAAATTCACGTGGCCCAGCACAGCTGGCTGGCTGCGTCTCAGCAAAAGCCATCTGGGTGCAGGAGGGGATGGAAACCCAGCATGGGAGTCCATTAAACAGCTCAGAGAAGAGTCTGTAGAGCTGCAGAATATCCACAGGACAGCAGAGCATAAGACCCACCAGGGTGTCTTCCAAAAGACTGCCTCCCAGACAGCTACAGCCAGAAAATGAGAGGAGGAAGGGAGTGTGTGTGTGGGGGGGGAACCACCAGAAAATCAGTGTTGCTCTTGTTTCAGTTTATTGTCTTTGGAAATCTTCCCAGCCCTGCCCCTCAGCAGCTGAATTTTCTCTTACATGAAGTGGAAGGGGAAGGAGGATGCAGCTGCTGGGGGTTTATGTCCTAATGGGTTTCTCCCAAGCAGCAAATGTCCAAGCCCCTGGCTGCTAAGGCATTCTGCCATGGTTTGCTGCTGGAATTTGTACTCTAACCCACAAGCAGCAGCTGCTTCTAGCCACAAAGCCCTGAAAAACTCCTTGGTACCTGTGAGCAGTGGTTTCAGCCACCAGGCTCAGAGCCACATAAGGCTCCAACTCATTCCTCCCAGCTCAGAAGCTCAGCTAGAGAAGCAGCAATGTCCAACCGTGTCTCAGGCTCCACAGCAGGCTCAGAGTTTCAGGTGAAAGCCTTTGGTGGGAGCTCAAGTGCTGCAGCTCTGTCAAGCAGAGCCAGGGAACACTGCATCTATTTCCAGCATGAGGCTGCTAGAATCCACCCCCATGCCTGACCTCCACTAGAGAAGCAATTCTCCTGTTACTGCTGAGTGGCTTTTGGCTCCTGAAGGGAGCAGAACTCCTCTGAAGACAGAATCACATCAGGCCACAGTCTTCAGGCCCTGCAGAAATAAAAGCTCAGGTTGCAAAAGCTACTTAACATCGACTGGAACCATTGGATTTGGGATGAGAGCAAGGAGAACTTAGCATGGGGCTGCTGCTGAGGCTGTTAAAATGCAGGACCATTAAAAACTACAACCCAGACAAAATGAGTCCTACCTCATTGAATGGAAAAGGCAAAAGTAAAAGCAAAAACCCAAAATGCTTCTTTCTGCCAGGAAGAAAAGATCTGCTTCCTCCCAAGTATTTGTCAGTGTTGGTTGGTTTGGGGTTTGCTTTGGTTTTACTATGGAAGAGTCTGGAATTGGGAGATAAAAGAGCATTCAAAGGAAACAAATGTTTTGGGGATGAGAGTTCACATCCTCCATGTGGAGTGGTTAGGGCAATCTCAGACTCAAAGTCCCTTTGAAGGGACTTCATAGCTCATCCACTTCCAACCCCCTGCCATGGTCAGGGACACCTCCCACCAGCCCAGGTTGCTCAAGGCCTCATCCAGCCTGGCCTTGAACACCTCCAGGGAGGGGGCAGCCACAGCCTCCCTGGGCAGCCTGCTCCAGTGCCTCCCAACCCTCCCTGTCAAGAATTTCTTCCTCATCTCCAGTCTCAATCTGCCCTCTTGTAGCTTCCATCCATTGCCCCAGGTTCTAGCACAACCAGCCCTTGTCAAAGTAAAACTGCTCCTCACCTCCACCAGGAGGATGAAGAATTCATGCTTAGAGAATCACAGAATCACCAAGGCTGGAAGAGACCTCAAAGATCACCAAGTCCAACCTGTCACCACAGACCTCATGACTAGACCATGGCACCAAGTGCCACATCCAATCCCCTCTTGAACACCTCCAGGGACGGTGACTCCACCACCTCCCTGGGCAGCACATTCCAATGACTAATGACTCTCTTGGTGAAGAACTTCCTCCTCACCTCGAGCCTAAAATTCCCCTGGCACAGCTTGGTCCTCTTGTTCTGGTGCTGGTTGTGTGGGAGAAGAGACCAAGCCCCTCCTGCTTAGAAGCCATCAGCGCAGAACCAAAGCCCCAGGTGCTCCATTCCTGGTTTTCACTGTGAAGCTTTCTGGCACTGCCCTGCCACAGGAAGGTTTCCATGGCACACTCCTAGCTGCAGGGGATGCTGAAGAAGGGGCTGGCTGCTGGCAGCCAATGCCCAGGGGCTGCAGAGCTCACCTGCCCCAGTCACACCACGCTCACTGCAGGCAGGCAGTGGAATGGCTGCAGAGCTGCCAACTTCTGAACCGAATTCCTCATCTACATTCACCAGGGCACAGGAGCTGAGGAATTTGCTGCATTATGCAAATAGGGAGGTTTTTTTTCCTTTCTTTCTTTCTTTTTTTTTTTTTTTCCAAATGTATTTCACCTTCTCCTGAATAATTCCCAAAGATATTTACTTAATGTGGCTCTGCATGAGCAGAGCCAACTGATTGGGATTGTTTTGTGCTAATCATCGACTTCTTTGCTCCTGCCTCTGCCTTGCTGCCACAATCACAGAATGGGTTGGGCTGGATGGGGCCTTAAGAACAATCGAGTTCCAACCCCCTGCTGTGGGCAGGGACACCTCCCACCAGCCCAGGCTGCTCCAGATAGGATTGATACACTAATAGGTGATAATTACAGTAGACACTGAGACATCAACATATGACAGTCACAGAATCACAGCATGATGGGGGTTGGAAGGGACCTCTGGAGATCATTGATTCCAACCTTCCTGCCAAGAGAAGATCACCCAGAGGAAGCCACACAGCAACACATCCAGGTGGGGCTGGAATGTCTTCAGGGATGGAGACTCCACCACCTCTCCCTGGGCAGCCTGCTCCGGGGCTCCAGCAGCCTCACACCAGCCCTCAGTCTGCAGAAGTAAACACAGCAGGCTGGTTGCAGGGTGACCATGAAAATTATCTCCCCTTTCTTAGGTCAGCATCACAGCTCTTGCCTCATGGCACCTCCCCTGGGTAGCAATTCTGGGATGTTAGCTTTGTTTGTACAAGATCAGAGAAATTAGGATCTGCTTGAGTTAAGGAAATTAATTCAGATCTTACACAGTTGTTCACTTATAGCTTCAGGAAGCCCAGAAAGCTCTTGGCACCTTCTCTTTCCCACAAGCCCTCAGCTGACAGAGTGATTAGATGCAGATTTAAAAACTAAAGCAACAAAAAAAGGAGCTTCCACCACTCTTCTCGACACAAGCAGCAGCCAAGTCCATTTAGCTTCATGGCTGAATGACTAAATTGGTTTGGGAAGCCAGCAGATCAGAAACAAACTGAGGACAGTTTCCAGGATGCTCTTCAAAACTTGTCTCCCTTCTTATTCATCACAGCCCTCCCTCCAAGACTTGTGTTTTCCTTGCCATTTGCTCCACCAGCACAGGAAAGGTTTCCCCATTGACAAAGAGCCACACTCTGCTTCTCTCCAGTGAGGACAGAGCAGCAGCATCCTGGGGAGCTGAACAAGAGATACAGGACAGCACAGACTAAAAGGATCAGAGAGTTTGGGTTGGAAAAGCCCTCTGAGATCACCCAGTCCAACCTCCAACCCAACACCACCATGGCCACCAAACCACGGCCCCAAGTGCCATGGCCACAGGTTCCATGAACCCCTCCAGGGCTGGGGACTCCACCACCTCCCTGGGCAGCCTGTGCCAATCCCTGACCACTCTTGCAGCAAAGAAATTTTTTCCTCCTCTCCAACCTAACCCTCCCCAGGCACAGTTTCAGGCCATTGCCTCTCCTCTCACCTGATATTAGGGAGAGGAGACCAACCCCCACCTCATGCAACCTCCTTTAGGGACCTGTAGAGAGCAATGAGGTCTCTCCTTAGCCTTCTAGTGGGAGCTGTAGAGAGCAAGCAGGATGATTTTTTTTTTTGCTCCACTTCCAGTCCTAGGGCATCATCCTGCTCACTGCTGCAAAGGATGGACACCAGTGGAGAAGAAAAGGATTAAGAAATCAAGCAGAATATTTAATACAGGATCAATTTCCAAGGAGCTAATTTATTCCAGCATTCAGGACTGCAGAATGGGAAGGAGATAATGAAGGGAGGAAAGACTTGAAGAGAGGAGGCTGCAAAAGTAGGCTGAGGAAAGGTGTCCAGCCAATGAGAGGTGTTGTGGTGTGCCTGTATTTCATCATCAAAGACAAAACAATTCAAACGAGGCTCATTAGCATCCTTGGCCTTCCTACACAGGAAGAGTTAACAAGCATGCAAATGGAGCACCAATTACTCGGGCTGGGTTTTTCCCCCCTCTGCTTTTACCGCTGTCAACATTTCAGCTGCTTTGTGCTCTGACAGCAGCACCTAGAGCTGGTCAAACACCGCAAAACGCTGCTGACAAACCAGTGGTAGGAATTCTGAGCAGCTGCTTGGTTCAACCCTGCCGGTGCCCCTAGCCGGTCATGAATATTCAAGGCAACGTGTTTGTGTTTGCACAAACGGTCGGGGAGGGGCTGCTCCTGTGCCAATCTCTTCTCGTGCAGACAGGGATGCTCCTGGGGGAGCAACAGCCTTTGCTAAGTCACTGCCAGCTCCTTCTTAGTCCCAGGTATAAACACTTTGGGGCATTTAGGCAGAAATCAGGGTGAGCAGCATCACGTAACCAGGTGGGCACTAGCCAACAGCGCTTCGACATCTGAAGGGGATCTACAGGAAGGCTGGGGAGGGGCTGCTTAGGGGGGATTGTGGGGATAGGATGAGGGACAGTGGTTTGGAACTGGAGCAGGGCAGGTTTAGGTTGGACATCAGGAGGAAGTTCTGTACAGTGAGGGTGGGGAGAGACTGGAACAGACTACCCAGGGAGGTGGTTGCTGTCCCATCCCTGGAGCCAGTCAAGCTCAGACTTGATGTGGCTTTGGGCATCCTGATCTAGTTGGAGGTGTCCCTGCTGAATGCAGGGGTGTTGGACAAGATGAGCTTTGAGGCTTCCTTCCAACCTGACACAATCTGTGACTCTGTGAATTTATGGTAATCCCAAAGAGAAGCAGAACTCCACTTATCATCATCCTGAGCACAACCCCAGCCCATCCCACATAAAGGTTATTGGCCTAGTGCTGCTTATCCTAGGACAGGATCTGGGACAGAACCGTTTTGAGCTGCTAATTGAGATGTTAGGGATGCAGAGTTAAGCAAACAAAACACCTCTGCAATGCCACTTTCAGATGAAGCCTTCCTAGCTACACAAAGCCCTTCTCTCTGTTCCTTCATCCCTGCCAGCAGCTGCACCCTGTGATGTCCTCCTGGCTAAGGGGCAGAGTCAAAGAGCCCTTCCCAGCTCTGCTGAGCACCCTCCTGCTAGCACCTATCTGAGTCCACCCAGCTGAAGATCATCTGAAAGGCTTCCATGAATATTCCAGTTCCTGCTTTTGTTATTCACACCTGGGGACTCCAGAGTGCACTCACACTGAGCAGAGATTAATATTTATGGCCAGGAGCATAACTATGCTGGAACATGGCGGGGGGGTGGTGGTGAAGGGAGTTATGAAGATATTATTTGATTATTGACCTGAGAATACTCCAACAATACCTCCAAATAACAGGAACTCCAAACCAAGCTGCCTCACAGATTTCAGGGCATGGAGCTGATTTCTGAGGCAGCTGGGATTTCCCAGCTCATCTTACAAACCAGACCACTTATCTTAAACGTTCTTCATAGCCAGCCTTTAAAGTGTGAATAGATTTTCAGCCTCACAACTAGGCAGAATTTCTCCTCAGGGTAGACACTGTTGTTAGTTTATCCCTTGCCAGCCACTCATTTTGGAGGATTTTGCCCATTTTAAACAGACTACTTCTTTTTTTTTTGGCTTGAGGAACACCTGGGGAATGTTTTTGCATCCTTTTATCAGGCTCTGGCTGGAGGGTCTCAGAGGAGGGGAGTGGTGTTCAGGGCTTGCTGATCTGCAGCAGGTAACATAGCAGCAGAGCCATGAACCTCTAAGGCCCTTCTCCTTCCTCTCTCCCTCATGCCAGGACCACTGAGAGCAGAACCATGCCCAGCAGACATTGCTGTGCAGCCCCAAGCCCAGCCCTGGTCGATCAGCAAGCCTTGGGGCTTTATTTCAGCTGGCACACAGCCAGGGTCCTGGGGGTTCCATGACCCCACTCCCAGCTCAGTGTCCTGCCACACACATTGCTCTGGGACCACCGTGGGCTGGGCTATCACAAAGGCTCACAAGACTCTTTGGAAGAGCTGGAGAGGCCACCTGTGAGGCAGGAATGAGGCAGGAATCAATTCCTGAGTCCTGATGTGATCTTACCTCTTCTAGACAGCCAAATCAGCCTCCCTCTGTCTCACTGTCACAGTTGGATGCCTCTTCTGTGTCAACATCCTCAACTCAAATCCTGCTTGGAATCCTTGTTAACAATCTGCACAAAGCAAGCTGCCAGAAAGGGACAGCAAGAAGCCTTGCTGCAAAGCTGTGAGGACACAAAGCTCTCACCCAGAGCAAACAGGCTGCCCAGAAGCAGCAGAGCCTCAGAGGGCTGGAGTGCTCTGGACCTGCAGCTTGTGGGTGGCTGTGCTGAGGTCTGATCAGATGCCAAGTCCAATTGCAGGTTTCCTCTGCATTTGAAGCCTTCCTAACACCTCTGTCTGTGCTGATTGCTTTGCATCAGGAAGGGGTCTGAGCTCTCGAGGTAGCCTCTCCTTCAAGAGAGTGCTTGCAGTGACTTCTACCCAGCCACCTACTCCTGTGAAATCCACAGCAGTTAATTGCCTCTGGGCTGATCTCAGTCAATGGACTTAAGTCACCGAGGAGAGGAGTGAGGGACATGGAAGGGATCAGCAAACCCTCAGTACTGGCTCTTTAGGAAATGAGGTTAAAAATAGGAACCCTGCCATAACAGGAGAAAATAGATTCCCTGCTCCTGTAGCAAACACAGCCTCACAGGATGAGGAAGAGCAGCATCAGTTCCTATTTTAACCAAATCAGCTGCAGGAGGTTTAGTTTTCATCCAAAGACACATCAGAGAAAATTAAAAGTCATCTATCTCCTTCGGCTGCCTCCCTTCCTTCTCCCCCTCCCTGTTTCAGATTCCAAGCACTTACCAAGAAAATGAATCCCACTCATTAAGGAAGCAGGAGAAACCAGCAGCTTCTGGTGTCCTGAAAGGAGAGAAACCTTTGACAAGCAACAAAATATCCCCAGCCCAGAACATCCCCTGGTTTGGAGAAGCTGTGCCTGCCCACATCCCTCTGTGCCCTCCTTAAATCAATTGCTCCCCAGTGTGCTGAGCTGCAGTTGCTTTCCCTAGGGCCTCCTGGGGGACTCTGCTCAGTTGGATCTTGTTACTCACTCAGGAGGCTCGAGGGTTTCTTCTCTCCAAACCTAACTCAAGTTCAGTCTTTAGAAACCCAAGGATTTGTTTCTGACCCAGTTCTCAGGAGCTGATGAAAGAAGGATGGCTTTCAGTCTTTTTAAAGTTAACAAGAAACAGAAAGCCCAAAGGATGTCCCCCTCCTCAGGGCAAAAGGCAGAGTGATTTAAGCCCTAAAGAAGTCAGATCTACAGCACCTTCATCTCTTGAGCTGCACAAGAGTGCAGGTTTAAGAGCTCCTTTCTAGAATGATCCAAAGGAGCAGTTGTTGTCCTGGAATTCTGCTCATTTCCATAGCTGCTGTCTGTGCCCTGCATGGTTTCTTTCTCTCCCTCACACACAACCCCCCTCAATTAGAGCACTGAACATCTGGGCAAGATCTCAACTTAGCTGGAATCACACCCTGAGAGGAATCAGCTGTGCAGGATGAGCTTCATCCCAACACTAACATAAATATCATTGTCCAGCTGAGGCTGCTGATGCCTTTGGAGGGGGTTTCCCCTCTGCTTGTTCCTACAAACAGGTCAGGAACAGCAGCTCCAATTGTGAGGGCTGCTGAGAAAGCCCTTACACAGCAAGCTGGTCATCAAGTGTGAGAAGAGGAGGCTGAGGAACAGATTTCCTCTTGGAAACTGAACTGGATCTTGTTAGCCCAGATGACTGAATAAGGACCTGGGAAACTTTTCTGTGGTGCCAGGAAGTTAGGTTATAGACCAGCTCCTGGCAACAGCAGCCAGGGGGAAGAGGAGGAAAAGAGTAGAAGGGGGAGAGGGAAGAGGGGGGGGAGAGGGAAGAGGGGGGGGGAGAGGGAAGAGGGGGGGGAGAGGGAAGAGGGGGGGGAGAGGGAAGAGGGGGGGGAGAGGGAAGAGGGGGGGGAGAGGGAAGAGGGGGGGGGAGAGGGAAGAGGGGGGAGAGAGGGAAGAGGGGGGAGAGAGGGAAGAGGGGGGAGAGAGGGAAGAGGGGGGAGAGAGGGAAGAGGGGGGAGAGAGGGAAGAGGGGGGAGAGAGGGAAGAGGGGGGAGAGAGGGAAGAGGGGGGAGAGAGGGAAGAGGGGGGAGAGAGGGAAGAGGGGGGAGAGAGGGAAGAGGGGGGAGAGAGGGAAGAGGGGGGAGAGAGGGAAGAGGGGGGAGAGAGGGAAGAGGGGAGAGGGGGGAGAGGGAATGATGTGGGAAAGTGTAAAGAAAGGGGAAAGAAAAAAACCCAAACCTTAGATACAATAAATGTGAGGTAGGGGGAAAATGCACACAGAGCTTCTGCTCTGCCTTTCCAGATGGATGGATTTTTTTACTGAGGGCAGTGCACTGGGAGATCTCCTGATACAAAGCAGCAGAATGGCTTCAACCTCTGAGCTAAAAGAGAAGAATCCCAATTGCACGTTTGCCTGAGCAAGCTGGGGGGATTTCTATAAGCAGCTTGAAATGGTTTTATTCTTAATTACTCTGAATACATTATTTAAAACTGTTTTCAATGAATAATCAAACTATTTGCAACAGCAAAGGTCAAAATGTTTCCTCGGTGCACCTGCATTCTGCAGGAGAAACATCATGGAAGCACGGAATGGTGGGGGCTGGGAGGGACCTCTGGGGATCATGGTTTGGATTCAGTGTGAAAAGGGAATGGAAACTTGCATTTGAAATTACAAATGACACTTCACCCCCCCCTTATTGGATGTTAAATGGTGGGAACTGACAGTGAACTGGTCTTAACTGGTGGGGTGCAGGCACTTCTTAATTCCCTCACTAGGTTACAGAGTCACAGATGGCACTGGGTTGGAAGGGAGCCTCCAAGCTCATCTTGTCCAACGCCCCTGCGTTCAGCAGGGACACCTCCAACTACAGCAGGCTGCCCAGGGCCACATCAAGTCTGATCTTGGATGTCTCCAGGGATGGGGCCTCCACCACATCCCTGGACAGCCTGTTCTAGTGTCTCCACACCCTCACTACAAAGGACTTCCTCCTGCTGTCCAAAACAACAGGGAATGATCCTGGGAGCAGCCCAGTTTGGTTGTAGTACCTGGATTTTAGTGGTATGTGTGTTCAAAACTGATCCTTTGGAGTAAAAAGGGCTCTAAACATCCAACTGCTCAGCTTTATTAACTAACAGATAATTAGGTATTAAAATGCACTGCGATGGAGTTGTAATTTTAACATAAACCACAACCCAATTACAGCCTTTGTAAAGTATGAGTATAGCACAGCAGTGAATTCAAGATGAGAAATAAGCCTAGGCACTGATTTGTATGCAGAGTAGGCAGAGAATCAGAGAAGCAGAGAATTGTTTGGCTTGGAAAAGCCCTCTGAGATCATCCAGTCCAACCAGCAGCCCAACCCCACTGTGGCCACCAAACCATGTCCCCAAGTGCCATGGCCACAGGATTCTGGAACCCCTCCAGGGCTGGGGACTCCACCACCTCCCTGGGCAGCTTGTGCCAATCCCTGACCACTCTTACAGGCAAAGACATTTTTCCCTCATCTCCAACCTAACTCTCCCCTGGCACAATTTCAAGCTACAACATTCCTCTCATGAATCCACTTTCAACACTGCCTAGCTTTGCTCAGAGTGCCAGAGCTGGACACAGCCCACCTCTTGCTAAATAACAGCACAAGCCTGGCATCCTGTGCAGCCAAGCAGCACAGCTCTGTCGTGTGGCCAGGCTCCCTGAGCAGTGCTAGCAGGTGTCACCGCTCCCTGCTGTGCATTTTCCCTTTGGAAACAGCTCCTGGATGGCTGGAGGCTGCCAGCTTTGCCCACAGCAGTGCATCCTGCCTGGGAGCTGCTGGTGTAGCAGCGCTGCCTGTTAGGCACATTTGGCCAGTTCAGTTTTTAAGTGGAAGAGAGATTATTAACCAATAAAGTTGGCTCCTCCCCCCCCCCCCCCCCCCCCCCCCCCCTTCAGTGCAACTATTCCAGTGTAGCTCAACTGACTCTTCAGCTACAAACCCAGCAAAACTTTTGCTTTGCCAGGGACTGCCCTGGTTGTGCAAATCTTTGCCATCTCTTGCACCCTCTCGCTGCAGACACTACCCCCAGCATGATTTGCCATCGATCACAGCAGCATTAGATGGATGATTTGTGGGGCCTTGCATGCTCTCTGTGCTTTCCCTGCCCTTTGCACCTACTGTGAGCACAAACCAAGGCACGAAGCTGCTCCCTCCCTTCCTTCCCCCTCAGCCTCTCCATGTCCAACACAAATCCTCTAATATCTGATCCCCTGTCACTGAGCACGCAACCCCAGCTCACACAGCACCAAATGCAGGGGAAGGATGCTGCTGAGCTCTGCTATCTTGGAACACAGATAAATAATTCACACCTCTCCCATAAATATTTATCCCTCTAACCTCAACTGTCATTCAAATAAAGGTTACAGTCTTCAGCCAGGCCTATTTCCCATGTTCCAAATCACCTGAAGTTTTCAACTGCCTGCATTTATATTTTCCTTAGGAGTCAGGCTTCCAACATGGTTTCTCAGAGCAGTGGAACAAAAACTCTCCTGATTGTCCTTTGTCTTCTTCCCTTTAGCCAGAGATCATCCAGTAACCGGAGTACCAGCACCTGAAGGGGCTGCAGGAGAGCTGGGGAGGGACTTTTGGCAAGGGCTGGGAGTGACAGGAAGAGGGACACTGGCTTTGAGCTGCAAGAAGGGAGACTGAGACTGGAGAGGAGGAAGAAATTCTTTCCAGTGAGGGTGGGGAGAGACTGGAACAGGTTGCTCAGGGAGGTTGTGGATGCCTCCTCCCTGGAGGTGTTCAAGGCCAGGCTGGATAAGTCCTTGAGCAACCTGGGCTGGTGGGAGGTGTCCCTGCCCATGGCAGACAGGGTTTGGAAGTGGATGATCTTGAAGGTCCCTTCCAACCCAACCCATTCTATGAACCACTGGGGGCCTCTATGAAAATGAAAGCTAAATGTTGGATTGCATCCTCCTGTCAGCATCCCATGGCTTTATACAAAAGCATTGTGGGGTTCTGATTGTGTCTGTGGGACACAAACACCTCTGAACTGGGACCCAGGGGATGGAAAACATCCCCGAGCCTCTACACTGCCCCCAGGCACTCCACTGACACTAACTTCTCTTTGTGGTTTTTTTTTTCCCAGAGGCCCTCTCCTCCATTAGCTCTCAAAAAAGACAACACCCACAAGAAGATCATCCTGGAATGTGGCAGCTTTAGAAGCCAAAAACATCAGACATTTATCTGCTCTCATCGCCTCAGGAGGAAGAGATGGGGAAAGAGGGAAGGGAAGCAGTAGGAGTTATGAGTGCTTGTAAGCAGGGAGGGAGCACTCAGTCCGCCACCAAACGACTCCCTCCACGCTGCAGCACTCTGGTTTTGCCAAAGAGTCAGCACCAAACCAGCATCCTGGGACAAGAAAATCCCTCTAAGTGGGCAGCCCTCCGCTGAGGAGAGGTATTATGGCCCATAAAAATGATGTGCTGCTGCTGCTGCGTGCATGTTGTGTAATTGCTGGGCTAAACAGGCAGGATAAACAGAGAGCAGGCAGCTTTACTGGGCTGCAGGAGAGTGCAGCCATAAAGCAAACAACGCCATGAAATTTCCAGGAGAGACCCATTTCAGACCATATGTTGGGAAGGATCTTCAGCCAAATGTGTGAGTCAATGTGTTGGCTAAGTGCTGCACGCAGAGCTCATGAGTTGGGGACTGTCTGAGCCTTGGGTTTCTCGAAGCTTTCCTGCTGCTAACCTGCTTTGAGCCTCGACTGCCTGACTTCTTTTCTGGGCAGAAAAGGAGGAGGGAAATGCTTGACTTGCTCATGGCCTGGACACCATGGCACCTGTGTAATCCTTTTGAAGCTCCAGTGCCTTCATTGCACGGACTTTTGACAAGGGCTTGCAGCAGCAGGGTGAGAGGCAGTGGCTTTGAGCTGGGAGAGGGGAGACGGAGAGTGGAGATGAGGAAGAAATTCTTGACAGTGAGGGTGGGCAGACACTGAAACAGGTTGCCCAGGGAGGTTGTGGATTCCTCCTCCCTGGAGGAAGGCTGGATGAGGCCTTGAGCAACCTGGGCTGGTGGGAGCTGTCCCTGCCCATGGCAGGGGCCTTGGAACCTCTTTAAGGTCCTTTCCAACACAAGCCATCCTGTGAATCTATGACTGGCTGCAGCTTGGGGCTACCAAGGCATCCAGAGATCCAGCTTTGTTTCTGGGTTGTCTCCTGACTAGACACTTGTCTCTTTATTTGTTTTTATGGTCTGATTTATAGAGCTTATAAAAATTACTATCTCAAACCTGCCTGTAGGCAGCAGCTGTCTGCCTGCATAATCACCACAAGAGATGACAAGGCTCGAAGATCCTTTCAGACAAAACCCCCTCATCTGGCACAGCCACTCACTTATTTGTGTAATAGATGGAATTAGGGAGAGAACAGAACATGGACAATAAGGAGGGTGTTCCAGACAGGCTTTGCTCACCACTCTGCCAAGTTCTATCCCCAGCTCAGCATCCCCCAGCTTGAACAGTAGCTGCTGAGTGCAGCTGGCCCAGAAAAATGCCTGTTTTGGTTGACAAAAACTTCCTAAAGCTTGAGAGTTTGTTTTGCTTCCATACTGAGCAGTGGCACTTTTCAAAGCTGTTTGTGAAACAAGCCAGGCAGGAATGGTTCCTTTCAGCAGCTGAGGAGGAGCTGCAGGAAGGCTGGGGAGGGACTGCTCAGAAGGGCTTGGAGTGGTAGGATGAGGGGCAGTGGTTTGGGACTGGAGCAGGACAGGTTTAGGTTGGACATCAGGAGGAAGTTCTGCACAGTGAGGGTGGGGAGAGACTGGAACAGGATGCCCAGGGAGGTGGTTGATGCCCCATCCCTGGAGACATTCAAGATCAGACTTGATGTGGCTTTGGGCATCCTGATCCAGTTGGAGGTGTCCCTGCTGAATTCAGGGGTGTTGGACAAGATGAGCTTTGAAGGGCAACCTGTTCCTGTGTCTCCCCACCCTCATGGGAAAGAATTTCTTCCTCATCTCCAGTCTAAAACTCCCCTCCTCCAGCTTCAATCCACTCCCTCCCATCCTATCAGTACAAGCCCCTCTGAAAAGTCCTTTTCCAGCATTCAATCTGCAACAAGGGAATCTTATCTGCAATACTACAAGTGCTACTTACAGCAGCCTCTAATGGTTTTCATCCATATTTAAATGCAGAAAGTAGAGAGAAGCTCTCCTTCAGCTGACCAAAAGCTTCCCCAAATCCTTGCATTTTAGGTGACCTTGTCAGTTAACCTCCCCAGGCTTTGGTGAGTGATTCTGGCTGGAGGAAACCTGAACATCATCAGTGACAAAAAGACCCCAAAGTGTGACTTTGAAGCCAAGATTTTACTGACAGGGCAGAGTACAGGATCTGGCAAATGTGTTCAGGAAGAAAAGCTGTCAGGAGCCTGCTTCCCCCTGCCTGCGTGGTTCCAAGTCCTGGCAACCTGCTCGCTCGGTGGGTGAGCACTGCCTGGTGCTCAGCTCCAGCCTGTTAATTACTGCTCTGATTAGCAAGCCAGGCACTGAGCTGGAGCAGACAGCACCAGCTCCTGAACTGGAAATCCAAGTGTTTCTCTCTTTGAAACTTACTCAGCCACACAGAAAAAAGTTACCCAAGGCTGGTTTGCTGTGCAGGATGGGAAATGCCCAACATTCCTCCTCCCCTTTCTCCCAGGGGCAGCCTAAGGACATGCTCAGGATGTTCACTTCCAGGCTGTGCTGCTGCTGGCACTCCCCAGAGAGTGAGCAGGGCAGGGCAGCAGCCTGTGGGACTCACTTCTTGCTCTGTGCTCCCACACAATCCCAGGCTGGCCAAGAAAATCAAACCTGCCTAAACCAGGGGCTCCAAAGGGAAAGAAGCTGTGTCGGGCAACATTAAGACTCCCATGTGCAACCTGACCTTGGGCAGCTCGTCAGAGCCCTTCTTCAGCTCATTCATCATTATTCTGAGCTGCCATCAGGAGCAGCCTTGCCCATTAATTATACATTAACTCCATTCAGGACTTTTAATCTATAAGGGGTCAGGATGTTTCAAAATAATTAAATAAGCATGTGCAGTGGTAATAAGGATAATACCTGGGCTGGAGCTTAGGACATCTGACTGCAGATCAGAGAGAGGTGATGCTGAGCACTGAAATGGGAAATCAAAACATATAAGTAGATAAAAAAACAACAAGAAAGGAGAGGTCTCCAAATCTTCAACCTTGCATTTAGAACAGAATTAGCTTCAGAAGACTCCCAAAGCTGTGCAGCTTGTGGGCTCCTGACCCTCAGCAAACATTTGTTCTCACCACCTCTAGCATTTTTCCGAGGACTCCAGGAAATTTTGGGCTAGCATCTGGTGAATTTCAACAGAGGCTGGGTCCCCTTGGAGCACTTGGCAAATCCCTGTGTCTGAGCAGCTGGATTCTGCTCAGCTTGAGCTCAGCTCTAGCAAGAAAAATCTATTTCATAGCGCCGAAATAAGGATTTCAGCCTTAAAAACATCCAGATCATGGGAATGTGCTCCCTCTGATTCCCTACCATGTCTAACAGGACTGGGCATCAAGTAACAGCACCTTTGGGCCACCCTCTGCTGCCACAGGTCCCTGTCATGTGGCAGCCACGGGGTGGAGAAGGGGTTTAACCTCTCCAGGCATGGGGACTCCACCACCTCCCTGGGCAGCCTGCTCCAATCCCTGACTACTGGGTCGGAGGTCTTCCACCTAGGCCCTGGCACACCAACTACAGTGGAGAAAGAGGGAAGTAATGTCCCCGAAGAGGTTCTCTCTGAAGCTTCACTCCATCAGCACCTGGCCACCACCTTGGCAGCCCTGCAGAGCTGTGGAGCCTTGCAAGGAGGTTGGCTCTGGAGCTGAAGGCTGCAGCTCACTTCCAACCCCGCCAGAGCACAGGTTTGTTATCCTCACCTCCAAATGGTTCTGTAGAACATCAAAGCTGTTGATTCTTTCCTCTGCAACAGGAAGAATTGCAATTGGGCTGGAGTTGACTTCATCTACAGGAGATACCTGACAGTCTTGCTTGATGAGTGAGAGCTGCATGTGTCACCAGAGAGAAAGATAAAGTACCTGCAGAAGGGGAAGCCATCCATCTCCACCATCCTGACCTTTCTGATAGCCAGCTAGCAGCATGGGCAGAGCTCCACAGATCACTTCAAAGTTTATTGCTCTGTTAGTCCTCTTTGATTGACAGATCACCTAATGGGTAATAAATTAGTGCCCTCTGCTCGGGCTGGGGGCTGCCTGCACCTCGCTGAGGCTGACTTTGCAGAGCCTGCCATCACTCACTCTCTGCTTCTGCAATTTAAAGGGATGCAAGTTCAGAGACAATAAATAAATGCAGAGGGCTGGGATTTCAGGGCTACGTGTAGGGAATGAACAGCACAGGCTCCCCCCTCCCTCAGCTCCTGCAGCTTTACTTCAGTGCCTGCTCCTGCATACCCAGTGGCTTCTCCCCCAGGTATCTGCTGGGGGGAGAATGAAGATCCTTCCCTTGGCCCCTCCACAGCACCCTCCATGAAGTGGGTGCTGGTGGGCTTAGAGGGATGCTTTCCTCAGCTGCCTGCCTGAACTAGAGGAGATGTGTTCTGAACATGGATGTGTTCTGCAGAAGGATGTGAGAAACCTCCACCCAGCCCAGTGGTGCCTCCATCCACTCTTCTCCACTCCCTGAAGTCTTCTCCAAGGAGGCCTTAGAGCAGCCTTCCAGTACCTGAAGGGGGTTACAGGAGAGCTGGGGAGGAACTTTTTCAAGAGCTTGTAGTGACAGGACGAGGCAATGGTGTGGAACTGGAGCAGGGCAGGTTTAGGTTGGACATCAGGAGGAGGTTCTGCACAATGAGGGTGGGGAGAGACTGGAACAGACTGCCCAGGGATGTGGTTGAGGCTCCATCCCTGCAGACATTCAAGCTCAGACTTGCTGTGTCCCTGGGCTGCCTGCTCTAGCTGGAGGTGTCCCTGCTGAGTGCAGGCAGTTGGACAAGATGAGCTTGGAGGCAATCTGTGAGTCTGTGCATGGAGGTTTGGGAAAGTGCAGCTATGTAGAGACCTGGGGATGTCAGAGGATTCAGAGCTGTGTGGCCATGGCATTTTGGGACATGGTTTAATGGCCATGGTGGTGTTGGACTCGATAATCCTAGAGGCTTTTCCAGCCAAAACAACTGTCTGATTCTAGGACAAGGCAGCACTTCCTCAGCTTCTTCTCCAGTGCCCATTAGCCCAGTGGGTCACACGTCTTACCTGCTTTGGTCTGGAATGTGTTCTAACAGCTCAGGAGAGCATTTCTGCAGCCCAGTGAACTCCAAGTGCAAGCTGAATGTTTAGCAGATATTTCACAGCATGGTTTGTGGGCAAAGTTTTCCCTTTCCCCAAGCCTCTCACACCTCTGCATCCTCATATCAAAGCTGAGAACTTAGGTGGAAGCTGAATTCCTTCGCTTCCCAGTACCAAACCCTCTCACTGACAGCACTTGCTTAGGCAGGGGTTGCTGATGTAAGACTTAAAGATGATATTCCCTCAAAATTATTAAAAGCACCTTTCCCTAGCCCTGCTCTCGTGCTCAGAGCCACATAAACTGGTAATGAGCAGAGGCAGCCTTCTGCTGTTTTCCTAGCAGAGGCAGTAAAAGAGACAGTTGCTGCTCCCCTGAGTGCCAGCCCACGAATCAGAAAGTCTAATCAGGCAGAGTGGCTGACACTCTGGATAGCCTCTGTATGCCATGACTGCTGGATTAAAATCTGGCCAATTTGAATTCTGTATCCTCTGTTAAAAGGAGAGACAGAGAGAGGGGGAGAAGAGACAATCACAAGAGGGCAAGAAGAATGGATTTAAAGCTAAAGAAGTTCCTTTGAACAGCCCCACACTGCTGCTTCGGAATTCTGTATCCAGTGCTCTGGAAATATCCAGAGGCAGGCCCTGGCTTGCTGCAGCCCTCCTGCACCCCCAGGCTCTTTGGTCAGAGATCAGCTTTAGCTCCCTGGGTAAAACCCAGCACTGGTTGTGCCTTGCAGCTCAATGCTCACTGAAAGGTGAGCAATGGCTCCAGGGAGCTCTTGGAGCAACCTTCCAGTACCTGAAGGGGCTACAGGAGGGCTGGGGAGAGACTTGACACAGGCTGGGAGTGACAGGAGAGGGACAAGGGCTTTGAGCTGGGAGAGGGGAGATTGAAACTGGAGAGGAGGAAGAAATTCTTTCTAGTGAGGGTGGGGAGAGACTGGCACAGGTTGCCCAGGGAGGCTGTGGATGTCTCCTCCCTGGAGGTGTTCAAGGCCAGGCTGGATGGGACCTTGAGCAGTCTGGGCTGGTGGGAGGTGTCTCTGCCCATGGCAGGGAGTTGAAAGTGGATGATCTTGAAGGTCCCTTCCAACCCAACCCATTCTGTGATTCTATGCACAGTGACTCTCCCTGTTTGCCCACACCTCTTGTCCCTGCAGCTGTTTCTGTGCCTGCAAAGGACCTGACCCTGGACTAGGTCTGAAGTTTGCAGAGGGGCTGATGTTCTGAAGCTGTGCTGCAGGTCAATCCAAAGGCAATTCTCCTGGGGGAACCTGCTGCTGGGTGCTGCCAGCTCCTGGCTGTCCATGGCTTAGGGGGGGTGGAGGGTTTCCTCCAAGCACCTGGGAAGTAGGAGGTGGCTGTCTCTGTGCATCAGTCCACACTGATGTGTAAATTAGGCTGTGCCAGAAGGAATTAGAGTTAATTCTGCGTAGCTGTCCAACAGCATGCCCACCTGTGCTTCTGCATCATTCCCTGGATCAATAATGTGCATGCTGGCACCTTATGAAAAGGAGAGAGATCAGTTCAGTACCTGCAGGCAGAGGGCCCAGATGTATGCAATAGCCAACAATAGATGTCACTGTGATGCCAATAAAAATGGGTTCTGTTTACAGGCAGTGGTTGTTTCAGCCTCCATTGCACGCAGCTGCTGAGGCCCTCGCTGACACATGGTCCAGCTTGCAGCATCAATCCTGCACCTCCTGCTGCTCTGTCACCTATCAAAGTCCACACAAACATTCTGAGAGGCTTTAAAAGCCCAAATAAAAGATGTCTGTCTATAGCTTTATGCAAGCTGGCCACACAAACCCAGCCCCACCACCCCAAAGTTCTCCTGAGTGAGAGAGAGCAAAAGGGGCATGGAGAGCTGAGCTGAGCAAGCACCAGAGGTGAAAACATTGCTGCTTGGATTTCTTTCTCTCAGAGGGGAGGATGCTGCAATTCCTGTCCTCTCCTTGGATCATTTACATGGCTGATGGTGGGCATGGACTCCCCAGAGAAGGACCAGGTTATAAACAGACAAGGAATGAGGAAGAGGCATCACTGGCAGCATCCCCCAGCAGCAAATGCCAGGGAGAGTCTGCTCCACCAGCTCCATGTATTTCTTGTGCTGGGGGTCCCCGAACACGACCCAGTGCTCCAGGTGGGGTCACAGCAGAGCAGAGGGGCAGAATCCTCTCCCTTGTGCTGCTGGCCACAAGACCTGGTTTGCTGTTTGGACAACATCATGGTGCAGACAGAAGCACTGCTGAGCAACTGACCCAAGCCCTGCAAGTTTGCCTGTCAACAGGATCCTTGCATCTCAGCTTCCCTCTTCTCTGATGGCTTTTTTTCCCTCCTGACTTGAAATCATCTCCTCCCTTGTCACATCTCCGTCTCTTGCTGAGGAAATGATCAGGAGGTCACAAGAAGAATGACTCAATATGAAAGTAGAAACAAGAGAAAACTTCAAGGACCAATCTGAGGAATAACAACATTATTTCCATCACAGATTCCTGGTAGCATTAGGGGAGCCAGAGAGGCAGAATGCCAGGTGGATTGCTTCAAAGCATAATGCCTTTCAACATACCCTGTGAGATATTGCCTGCTTCTGGAGGAAAATAAAAGGAAAATGATAGAAATGCCTCCTAAATCACAGCTGAGGTGCATATTGCAGCCATTCAGGGTAGGAAATGGGATGGTTTGCAACGCAGCCCTGCCTGATAGCACAGGGGAAATTCAGCCACAGGCTTCCAGCTTGGGAAATGGAGGTATAAGGAAATCATCCTTGCCCACGTGCTGTTACAGCACCCAGATGAGCAGGCTCCTGGCCACAGCCACATGGCAAAGGCAAAATCTTAGCAAGAGCACAGCCACTGATGTGCCTCACTAAGTACATGTTGCTGGCTGAAGCTGTCATTAGCCACCCCAGGCACCCTCCACTCTGCAGAGCCCCAGTTGCCTTGGGCTTTGGCTGAGTAGGAACCCAGAGCAACACCAGAAGAAAAGCTCCTGAGTTAGCCTGATGACAGCAGGGAGAGCTGAAACACTCAGCTAATAATAAAGCCCCAAACTCAGGGCTAGATTCAGCCCTGCTTGCTTGATGTTAAATCGAGCAGCACCAGAAGCTGTCTTCTGCTCCCAGGTTGTCTGAGCAGGGTATAGATTGTTCCAACACAATCCTTGCAGCTCCCATTTTGACTGACACCTCAGAACTGAGCTGCAGACTCCAAACACTGCAGTTTGGGAAGCTGGGGGCAGCGGGGGGTGTCCTGCTGGGGCTGGAACTCACTGGTTTCCTATTTCAGAAGCACACAGCTAGCTGAGCTTATCATAGAAGGGTTTGGGCTGGAAAAGCCTTCCAGGATCAGCCTTCCTGCAGGAGTGGTCAGGCATTGGCACAGGCTGCCCAGGGAGGTGGTGGAGTCCCCAGCCCTGGAGGTGTTCAGGAAACCTGTGGCCATGTTGGGACTGGGTTGGTGGCTGGACTGGGTGATCTCAGAGGGCTTCTCCAACCCAGACAGTTCCATGATTCCATGATTGTCTGAGTGGGGAAGATAAGACTACCTTGCACAGACAAAGCTGGTCTAGGCTCACATCTAGGCAGGTAACAGAAAGTTTGATCAACACCTCTGTATGTGTTTGTCCATCTACTTGCAATGGGAGCTGCTGTCACTTGTTGCCAGAGGAGGTTCTGAGTGCCAGCATCCAGCCCACTGAAGTCAAGCAGAGGCATAGGAAGTACTGGGGAGGGGGCACAGAGATCCCCCGAGTATGATGTGACCCTGGCTGTGAAATCTCCCCAGCAATGCCACAGGTAGGAAGAGCAGAGCTGCAAAGCCTGCAGCAGAACACAGCAGCTCTGTTGCTGGTTAATTATCAGGCATTAAATGATTAAATTAGGCAGGGTCTGTTTGTACAGAGGTGGCTTTTGTTGTTCATTCAGCTACAATTAGTTCTAAACAAAACTGCAGCCCACAGAAGTGTTGCAGTTGTTTAACAGGGCTAAGTGAAGGGCTGACCTGACTGTAATTAATTAGGGAACTTTAATTAATTGAACACCCATGGTCACCAGAGCGATGCAAACCTGGAACCCAGCACACAGCTGATTCTGGTCTCCCTGCAAAGACCTGGGGGATTTTTTTGTTGGATCTGTGAACCTCCCTGTGCTGGGCTCTGTGCACATGGAGAAACCTTCTGACAGCCCAGAGGCTGCACTCTGATAGGAACCAGGCAGAGTCAGACTGGGTTGAGATGGAAGGGACCTTCAAGATCATCCAATTCCAACCCCCTGCCATGGGCAGGGACACCTCCCACCAGCCCAGGTTGCTCAAGGTCTTGAACACCTCCCTGGAAGGGACATCCATAGTCTGCCTGGGCAACCTGTTCCAGTGTCTCCCCATCCTCACTAGAAAGAATTTCTTCCTCATATCCAGTCTCAGTCTGCCCTCTTCAAGCTTCAATCCATTCCCTGTCATCCTATCACAATAAGCCCTTGCCAGAAGTCCCTTCTCAGCTTTCTCAAACCCTCCTTCAGGTTCTGGAAGTCATCCTTCAGGTCCAAGCAACAGGAAGAAGGCTTCCTGCACCCTCTGCATGCACAGGGTTTATGTTTAGAAAGCAAAGGGAAACATATAAATGAAGATCATGGAAGAAGAAAGGAGGCTAATCAACACTCTGTGCAACCACAAAATGAGGGAAAAAAAAGACTAATTAGGTTAATTCCTTTTGCATCTGCTGCAGGCAGCAGTAGGGTGTGCTCATGAGTCAGCTTCTGAGCTCAGTTACAAACATCCTCCTGAAGATGTGAGCACAAACAGTGAATAAAATCCATTTTCCTCCTCCCTGCAAACCACCCCAGCCCGGTATGACTTTGTTCCAGCTCATTAAAACTGTTTCTAGAGCTGTGCCCAACGCAGTTAATTCATGACCCTTCTCGCCAGAGCAGCTCCTGCTCATGATTCAGAGCTAACCCACAGCCACAGCAGGCAAGCAGCAGGAGCCCAGAGCTGGAGGCAGGACCACGGCCAGCCAAGTGAGGGGATCTGTCCCATGCCTGTGGGGCAAACCCTTCCCACAGGCAGCCAAAAGGGAACCTGCAAGGCAGGGAGCATGGGGCCAGTGTGCTTCCACATCCTGTGCCCCGTGGTGAGCTTCCCAGCCTGCTGCCCTGCTCCATCCAGCTCCTCAAACACAACAATCCAAGAGAAATACCAAGGGAGGAACCACAAAGCTTCCTTTCTGAAGGGAGAAAACCCTCTCAGGGTAAATCCCTGCTGGAAACTTCTGTCCTGACTGGCAGGCAGTGCCTACAGCTCTGCTCACTGCACCTCTGAACACTGCAAGCTGCTGAACCTCAGAATGCACCAAGCCAAGCAGGCTGCTCTTCCAATCTACACAACAACCTCCTTATGCAGTAACAGAAACCAAAGCAAAACCATTCTTGGCGCTGTATCTGTGAAGATAAATCCCAGCAAACTCAGAGCAGGTCCTGGGTGAGGAAAAGGAGGAGAAGGCATCACCACAAAGCCAAAGGCAGGCAGCAGTCTGCTCTTTTCATTCACCTCATGCAGTAACAGAAACCAAAGCAAAATCATTCTTGGTGCTGTATCCGTGAGGATAAATCCCAGCAAACTCAGAGCAGGTCCAGAGGAAGACAGTATCACAGGATACTGTGACACTGTGAAGAGGAGGCACCACAAAGGCAGGCAGCAGTCTGCTCTTTTCTCCCCCTCCTAACGAGGCCCTCTCCGGTTTTATTCGCCTGCATTTCCCAGCCCCTTCCTGGCAGAAAGCAGCAGTTAAAATTAATGTCACTAATGTGGAAATCAGGCACTGAACGCTGCTCATTCACACAGCACTTCAGCCAGGGCTGATTCATTTCACAGCTGAAGATTTCCCATTCATGTTTAATCTGTGGAGAAGCTTTCAGGAGCAAACTCCTCCCAGCCCTGAGTCTCTCAGACTCTCCTCACCTGGCTGAAGGTGCAAGCGGAGTTGTTCTGTGCTGCTCCAAGATCCCTTTCACCAGCCCTTGTGCTACAAAACCTGCACTCACAGCATTGTTTTAAGCCTGCACCTTGCAAAGGGCTTAATGAATGTTGATTAAAATCTGATCCTGCCCTCAGGGCCGTGCAGATCTCGCTGGGTGTTAGCGGTCACCTGGAGCTGCAGCTCTGCAGCACTCTCCCTGCAGGGAGGCACCAAGCAGTCACCATCAGGCTGTGGCACCACGTGTTTCTAGACCTTTCTACCCACAATGCTGGACAACCTTCCTGCTCACTGGAGGGTGGGGAACACCTGGCCTTGGAGGGAGCTGAGGGAGTCCAGAGGAGGCCACAAAGATGATCCAAGGGCTGGAGCACTTCTGCTGTGAGCACAGGCTGAGGGAGCTGGGGTTGCTCAGCCTGGAGAAGACTCGACTCCAGGGGCACCTCAGAGCTGCCTTCCAGTACCTGAAGGGATCCTGCAGGAAGGCTGCAGAGGGACTTTTCATGAGGGTGTCTGGAGACAGGACAAGGGAGGGATGGTTTGAAGCTGAGGCAGAGCAGGGTTAGAATGGAGCTGAGGAAGTAGTTCTTCAGTAGGTGGGTGGTGAGACTGGAACAGGCTGCCCAGAAAGGCTGTGGCTGCCTCCTCCCTGGGAGTGTTCAAGGTTGGATGAGGAGCAGCTGAGTTTAGTTGAGAGGTGTCCCTGCACATGGTGGGGAGGTTGGAGCAGAAGATCTCTGAGCTCCCTTCCAACCTGAGCCATTCTGTGATTGTGCAGTGAAAGTCATGCCGCCCAAGTGCTCACACATGGGTTTTAAGTGGCCCACTTCAGATATTGGAGTTGGAAAGCTGAGACAGAGAACAATTTTGGCAAAGACCTGCGGAAGGCTGTAATCCTCCCCTGGTCTCCATGAGCAGGAGCCTACTTCCCAATTACCTG
Organism: Melanerpes formicivorus; assembly: GCF_026170545.1. NCBI lineage: Eukaryota > Metazoa > Chordata > Aves > Piciformes > Picidae > Melanerpes > Melanerpes formicivorus. The sequence continues at coordinate 2,237,380 of NW_027142373.1, read as the reverse complement.
CCTGCCACTGCAGTGATTGATGTTGGTGCTTTATGAACAGCATATGCAGCTCTGCTGTGTTTAGATAAGAGATTACAAGGGCTATCAATCCTCCTGCTCTTGTGTACAGTATTAGCACTGTCTAGAATTAAGCTCTGTTACCATGCACCAGTGTCTGTTAAGTATATTAGTGGCCATTCCAACCTGCAGCAGGGATGAGGGCTCCAGCCTGCCAGGTACAGATTAGAAATGGCTTTGGCTGGTTGAGTTTATTTCTCCTGCCAAGTGAAGGACAAAACATTTGAGGATAAACAGTCAGAGGAGCCCCAGAGGATCTGAATTAGAGCTTGCACAAGAGACTCTTGAGTCCTCTCTTTGCTGCTTTGTTGGGAGGGGCAGTGGGGTCTAGCAATGGGACCTGTAGTAACAGGCATGGGTTAGGAGCAGTGTTCTGGGTTCTAGGCTTAACTCTGCCAGAGGGGCTCAGTGAGCTCAGGAAAGGCATTTCCTGTCTTTATCCATCTTATGCAAATCATGGGAAAACATTTTAGCATCTGTCATGGCCATCACAAGAGGCTTGCTAAATCAGGGCACCCACAGCAGCTTGCCCAGCATCACAATGGCCAGCAAGGGTTGGGGTCGTGGAGGGGTGGAAGCTCTCCAGGGAAGGAGACTCCCCCACCTCTCTGAGCAGCCTGCTCCAGGGCTCCAGCATCCTCACACCAAAGAAATTTCTCCTGCTACTGAGATGGAACCTCCTGCTTTCCAGCTTGTGCCCCTTGCCCTACTGTTTAGGCACCACTGACAAGAGCATGGCCCCAGATGGAGCAGAGGAGATGAAAGCAGAGAAAGAAGAAAGCTCAGGGGGGTGGAGTGGTGTGATCTCCTCTGGTTTGTGCTGGCATTTAGCTGTGAACATGCTGGTTTGTGCTGGCATTTAGCTGTGAACATGCTGATTTGTGCCTGGGAATCAGCCCCAGTGGTGCTTGGGCATGGTGGGAATACCTACAGCTACCATGGAGGAGCTGAGTCACAAAGTGCTGCCCTCAGAAAAAAGAAGCCTGGACTGCCACTGAATGAACAGAGCCTGGGCTGCCACTGAAGGATCCTTAGCAGCTGACAAAGGAAGGATTAGCTGCCTGTAGCACCAGCCCCCCTACCTGAGTATTTATAGCTCTTCAAGTTATTAGCTTTTTAATTAACACTGGAAAACCTGAAAGCACCTCACTGCATTGTACAGTAATTACATCAACGAATTACAGCACCACAATGAAAAGTCAGTTGCTCTGCAGCTCCGTTTGGAGACGTGCAGATGGAGTTGGTGCTTAGCTAAGAAATGCTCCTTAGATGTTGTGGTGCTCAGGGAAAAGAGGAAATGGATCTGCACAGGATTCCTTCAGGTGCTTCTGCCCCTGTACTCAGCACTGGTTAGGCCACACCTTGAGTCCTGTGTCCAGTGCTGGGCTCCTCAGTTTAGGAAAGATGCTGGAAGGAGTCCGGAGAAGGGCAACAAAGCTGGGGAGGGGTCTGGAGCACAGCCCTGTGAGGAGAGGCTGAGGGAGCTGGGGTTGCTTAGCCTGGAGAAGAGGAGGCTCAGGGGAGACCTTCTTGCTGTCTACAACTACCTGAAGGGAGGTTGTAGCCAGGTGGGGGTTGGTCTCTTCTCCCAGGCAGCCAGCACCAGAACAAGAGGACACAGTCTCAAGCTGTGCCAGGGGAAGTTTAGGCTGGATGTTAGGAAGAAGTTCTTCACAGAAAGAGATTGGGCATTGGAATGTGCTGCCCAGGGAGGTGGTGGAGTCACCATCACTGGAGGTGTTTAGGAAGAGACTGGATGGGGTGCTTGGTGCCATGGTTTAGTTGATTGGATGGTGTTGGAGGATAGGTTGGACTCAGTGATCTCAAAGGTCTTTTCCAACCTGGTTAATTCTATTCTATTCTATTCTGCCCTCCTTTGGAGTTCATCAGCAAATGCAAACAGCAGTGTGGGCTCTGGAAGGAGCCCTGCCCTCACCCCACTCCAGTTCAAGTGACAGCCTCTGCACACAGCAGGGCACACCCAGCCCTGGGCACAGCCAGAGGCATCTCTTTTTGTCCCCCTGCAAGCACACAGGGTGCTGCTATAGATGCACAGGGACAAAGAATCATAGAATCAACAAGGCTGGAAAACCTTCTAGGATCATTGAGTCCAAACAGCAACCCAACACCACCATGGCCACCAAACCACGGCCCCAAGTGCCATGGCCACAGGTTTCTGGAACCCCTCCAGGGCTGGGAACTCCACCATCCCCCTGGGCAGCCTGTGCCAATCCCTGACCACTCTTACAGCACAGAAATTTATCCTAATCTCCAACCTAACCCTCCCCTGGCACAATTTCAGGCCATTTCCTCTCCTACCCCCTGAGACTAGGGAGAAGAGACCAACTCCCACCTCACTGCAACCTCCTAGGAGTTCAGGAAGTTGTAGAGAGCAGTGAGGTCTCTCCTTAGCCTACTAGTGGGAGGTGTCCCTGCCCACGGCAGGGGGTTTGGAACTGGATGATCTTGAAGGTCCCTTCAACACAACCCATCCTGTGGTTCCATGAGTTCAGTTTCTTTGCCTGTGTGATGATCACAGCTTTGCCAGAGGATCCCTGCTTTAAGCAGATTATATTTAATGTCTGCTAACTCCAGAGGAGTTACTCCGAGGTTACTGCAGCGTGGCAGCAGAAGCAGACACAGACATCTCCTGCCAGATAATCCAGATTTCCTGCTAAGGCTTCCCATATTGAAGTGGCTGAAAAGCCCCAGGCAGCTAACACTGCTCCAGGAGGCTCAGCATCAGCGGGGGGTTTGTTTTATCTGACAAGCAGTGGAAGGAGCAGCCTGAAGATTATGTTGTAACTAGATTAGGGGAAGACTTATTGTTAATTATTGCCAGGGTCTGCGTGGGGCTGAGCAAAGTTCAGCAGGCAGAGGTAATCCCTGCCTGGAATATTTTACACTACAAACACATAAGCAGCAGAACTGGCAGGGGGACCCAGCAAAGAAAGCTTCTCTGCTGGAGATGACTCTGCTCTGCTGCTTGGGAGGCTGATTTCATTGCAGCTGATGGCATCTGGCACCGGTGTCCCACCTGCCATTAATGAGTTGTTATTTAAGAGCTGTTGGCACACACACGCACCCCCCAGCTCCAGCAAAGTGCTTGAGCAGGGGAGGGGCTGTGGCTCTGCTGTCCAAGGCTGGGGCTTGGAGCTGGGTTTCCCTGGTGATTCCAGATGAGGATTCTGCTACCTCAGCTATCAGCCCAACAAACCACTGGAGCTGGAGCTCAGCTCTGGGTATTTCAGGAGCTGTATCCAAGCCAAGGCTAAATCTGCCTGAATATTTTCCAGCTTTCAGCTCCATATGACACCTCTCCTTGCTCTGCTCACTGCAGCTCTGCTAAGGGCACAGGGTCAAGATCAGACTATCAAATAACTGCACATTGGCAGTAATTCTGACCCTCATCTACCTCAGCTTCAGGAGAGCCTCATTGCCTCTCGCTTTAACCTTAACAGTGCTCTACTGCCTCACCCTACAGCTGCAGCAACAACAAGAAGAAGAAAGAAAATTCATAGAATGGGTTGGGTTGGAAGGGACCTCCAAGATCATCCAGTTCCAACCCCCTGCCATGGGCAGGGACACCTCCCACCAGCCCAGGCTGCTCAAGGGCTCATCCAGCCTGGCCTTGAACACCTCCAGGGAGAAGGCATCCCTGCCCTGTTCCAGTGTCTCACTACCTTCACTGTCAAGGATTTCTAATAATAAATAAATACTAATAAATGATAATCAATCACTCATTCTTCCTGACAACCTCATCCTATTTCTAGGTGATTAATAGACACAGAATGAGCTGTGAGCAAGCTGTCCCCTATTCCCCAAACCCATGTCCTGCCCTGTTTCTAACCCCTCCTCCACATTCTGCTGACCGTTGGCCAGAAGTATTTTATCCTTTTCCTGTTTATTTCAAGTCTGAGATGATACAGGGATAAACTGATCTCTTGAGACACTGCTACATCAAAAACTCAGCTTGACCAGAAGCCATTAGAGCAGTGACCTCCATCTATCCTGGAGGAAAGCAAAGACATTCACCTGCAGCAGCCTCAGCCTGCATTTAGGGTACTTCCCCAACCCACGCTGAGAAGCGTGGCTGCGGGGGAGCGTGAATTATGTTGGCTGAGATCTTGGCATTTAGAATCTCCCCTCAGCACTTCCCTCCCCTCCCAGATTCAGCAGATTCATTATAGGATTTTTATGCCCTTGCTAAATGCCTGGAATTAGTCACTGGTGCAGGCAGGGCACAGACTCTCTGGGTTTGTGTCCTCATTAGGAGCAGTCAGTCCTGAGCAGCCGGCCGGGATGCGGAGCCACGCGCCGAGTGGCACGCACAGTGCAGCGCCGCTTCCTCAGGACCTCAGCAAGAGGTTCCAGCCCCTCTGCTTTCCCCACACCTCCTGCTCCCTCTTTCAACCCACAGCTTTCACTTGACTCTCAGAGACATAAAAACTCCACCCTCCAACAGCTTGGTGCCGCTGGGAGCCAGTGGTGCCCAGTGATGACACCAAGCTGTGTGGTGCAGCAGACAGGCTGGAGGGAAGGGAGGCCATCCAGAGGGACCTTGACAGGCTGGAGAGCTGGGCACAAGCCAACCTCATGAAGTTCAATAAGAGCAAGTGCAGGGTCCTGCATCTGGGTTGAAGCAATCCCAGGCACAAATACAGGCTGGGCAGTGACTGACTGGAAAGTAGCCCTGAGGAGAGAGACTTGGGGGTGCTGGTGGACAGGAAGCTCAACATGAGCTCTCAGTGTGCACTTGCAGCCCAGAAAGCCAACCAGAGCCTGGGCTGCATCAGGAGAAGTGTGGCCAGCAGGTCAAGGGAGGTGATTCTCCCCCTCTACTCAGCTCTGGTGAGACCCCACCTGGATTACTGAGTCCAGTTCTGGAGCCCCTATTACAAGAGGGATGTGGAGGTGCTGGAACGTGTCCAGAGAAGGGCCACAAGGATGATCAGAGGGCTGGAGCACCTCTCCTATGAGGACAGACTGAAGGAGTTGGGGCTGTTCAGTCTACAGAAGAGAAGGCTCCGAGGTGACCTCGTTGTGGCTTTCCACTATCTGAAGGGGGCTACAAGAAGGCTGGGGAGGGACTTCTCAGGATCTCAGGTAGTGATAGTACTGAGGGGAATGGAATGAAGCTGGAGGTGGGGAGATTCTGGCTAGATGTGAGGAGGAGGTTCTTCACTGTGAGAGTGGTGAAGCCCTGGAATGGGTTGTCCAGGGAGGTGGTTGGGGTGCCGACCCTGGGGGTGTTTAAGCCCAGGCTGGATGAGGCTCTGGCCAGGCTGATCTAGTGTGGGGTGTCCCTGCCCATGGCAGGGGGGTTGGAACTAGCTGGTCCTTGTGGTCCCTTCCAACCCTGACTGATTCTATGATTTAGAATCGTGAGGGCACCAGGAGAGGACACTCACTCTTAACAAATTAAATTTAAGCATAACAGAGTAAAAAAAAAAAAAACCAAACCAAAACCAAACCAAGGTGAAAGGCACCTGTGGAATCTTCTCAAGATCCTGCCCATCCCCACACACAAGACCAACAGCCCTTGAAATGAGTTTTGAAATGCCTCCCTCTGGACCTCGGTGCTCCCTTAGCTGCTTTTAATTGTTGCAGTTTAATGCAGAAAAGTTTCAGCTGCAAGCTTTAAACATCTGTTGAAGGATAACTTGAGGGAGCTGAGAGCAGGACAAGAAAGAATTAAATTAGCTTTCTGCCTTTCCCAGTCTGCATTTCTCCTCCACCCACTGTCCTGGCCTTTCATCCTCCTCTGTCCTTCCAAGCGGGTTCATTAAGGAGCACCTTCAGAAAGAATAAGAAAAGAGCTGGAGCAGAGGCTGGAGCAGGGCGAGAGGGGTGTGCCTGCGGGAGCAGGGCGAGAGGGGTGCGCCTGCGGGAGCAGGGCGAGGGGGGGTGCGCCTGCGGGAGCAGGGCGAGGGGGGTGCCTGCGGGAGCAGGGCGAGAGGGGTGTGCCTGCGGGAGCAGGGCGAGGGGGGTGTGCCTGCGGGAGCAGGGCGAGGGGGGTGTGCCTGCGGGAGCAGGGCGAGGGGGGTGCCTGCGGGAGCAGGGCGAGAGGGGTGTGCCTGCGGGAGCAGGGCGAGGGGGGTGTGCCTGCGGGAGCAGGGCGAGGGGGGTGTGCCTGCAGGAGCAGGGCGGGGGGGGTGTGCCTGCGGGAGCAGGGCGAGAGGGGTGTGCCTGCAGGAGCAGGGCGGGGGGGGTGTGCCTGCGGGAGCAGGGCGAGAGGGGTGTGCCTGCAGGGGCAGGGCGAGAGGGGTGCCTGCGGGAGCAGGGCGAGAGGGGTGCGCCTGCGGGAGCAGGGCGAGAGGGGTGCGCCTGCGGGAGCAGGGCGAGAGGGGTGCGCCTGCGGGAGCAGGGCGAGAGGGGTGCGCCTGCGGGAGCAGGGCGAGAGGGGTGCCTGCAGGGGCAGGGCGAGAGGGGTGCCTGCAGGGGCAGGGCGAGAGGGGTGCCTGCGGGAGCAGGGAGAGAGGGGTGCGCCTGCAGGAGCAGGGCGAGAGGGGTGCCTGCGGGAGCAGGGAGAGAGGGGTGCGCCTGCGGGAGCAGGGAGAGAGGGGTGCGCCTGCGGGAGCAGGGCGAGAGGGGTGCGCCTGCGGGAGCAGGGCGAGAGGGGTGCCTGCAGGGGCAGGGCGAGAGGGGTGCGCCTGCGGGAGCAGGGCGAGAGGGGTGCCTGCAGGGGCAGGGCGAGAGGGGTGCGCCTGCAGGGGCAGGGCGAGAGGGGTGCGCCTGCAGGGGCAGGGCGAGAGGGTGTGCCTGCGGGAGCAGGGCGAGAGGGGTGCCTGCGGGAGCAGGGCGAGAGGGGTGCTTGCGGGAGCAGGGCGAGAGGGGTGCTTGCGGGAGCAGGGCGAGAGGGGTGCCTGTCACCCAGGATATCCTCATTGACAGCTATGTGAAAGGACTCTGCCAACCTCTGCTGGCACCTGGCTTCCTGGTGAGAAGGTTCCAGGTGATGCACAACCTTACAGGGAGTGAGCCAGCCCCTGCTTTCTCCAGACTCTGGGAAATCCACCAGGACCTGTGGAGCTCAACCTACAGGCTGCACTGCCAGGCAGTCCAAGGAGATGGTGCAGCCACATCTAAAGCTCTGCACAGGGTTATGGGCAGGGCAAAGCAGCTCAGATCCAGCCCGCCATAGCCAGGGAATCAGTCTTGGAGGTGGAAGGGGAGGAGAAGGGGATGAAAAGGGGACAAAAAGCAGCTCTGTGCTAAGCAGCTGTCTAGCTCTCACCAGCACTGCTTGAGTCCTTCTGTGTTTCCTTCTCCTGGGCCACCCCCACTGTCTCTCTCTGGGGATGCATTTTTAGGTGGCAGGCTTTCTCAGGTGAGCTTTATGGCAGGGCCATTATTTCCTCCTCTAACTTTTTTTTTTTTTTTCCAGTGTGTACAGCAGGAGAAGCTAAAAGCAGCCTTATAATTTCCCAGGCTGGCAGCATTCCACTGCTTTATCTTTCAGGCAAGCTAATAAGGCAGGAGTGAAAAGCAGCACTGCGATGGGCAGGAGAGAGAGAGTGAATCAGGGAGCAGCACAAGGAGCAGTGTGGACATGCAGCTGGGCACACACCAAAGGAGTGAACATGGCTCAGCTGCCAAAAGGCTCATTCACAGCCTGGGATTTCCTTCCTTTTGCCAAGGGCACACAGTCAGGGACCTGCCAAGCCTGCATCTGCCTCCAAAGGCTGCCCTTAAAGACCTGTTAGCTGCTGGGCAGCACTGAGTGATGAGGGAGGAAGAATACAAGGAAAGATTTAACCAACCTCCTCAAAACGTTAACCGCCTGTCTGTGGGTAGCTGGAGCTGCTTCCAGCACGGCAACAATCCCTGGGGACTGCAAAGGGGAATGGTCTGCTGCTTGTTCTGGGAGCAGGAATCCAGCAGCAGGCAGCTTGGCTGCTCCCTGGGTTGTTATTCTGCAACCCATTTGTCAAACCATGAATAGTTAGAAGTGGTGAAGCTATTACAGGGGACAGAAACACTAAAGATCTCCACTTGCACTGTGCTCATTAGGGCAGGAATCTCTTTACCAAGCCCCAAACAGTGAAGACAGCAGCAGTGTGATACCTGCTTACCCTTCCAATTAGGGAGGATGGGGATGGGATGCAGAAAATCTTACTTGGATCATGCTCTGCCTGACCTTTGAAGGTTGCCTGCATTCTTAGTTACTGCTCCTTGGGCTTTCACAAATTCTTGTATTTATCTTTGCTGGAAAGATAAACAACCCCAAGTCCAGAAACAGAGATTCGTTTTCCCTGACTTGATCTGGAAGCCAAACATTTACCACTCTGCTCCTGCCCCTTAGTGCCCTTCTAGCAAAGGTATCTGCAGCAAGAAACACACAAAGAAACAAACCACAGCCCCCCGGGGCCCTCGTGGGGGGTCCTGGTTTGGGATAAGAGTTTGTTTTGCTGAGCAGGTTTGCCCTATTTTGCCCTATTCAAGAGGATGTGCTAATTGATGCTAATTTATTGTATTCTTTGGAGCGTCAGACTTGCAAGATGGCTTTTCTTGTTCTCCCCTTGCTGTGGAATTCATCCTGCTTCCCTCTGTGGGAGCCACAGCAGCGGGAGAGTGTCTGAATGGGCTTTCAGGAGGAGCAGCGCTCATGAGCAGGGAGCAGACCTGCACAAAGGGGAAAGAGATGTCTCTTTCTTGTCAGAGCCTTGAAGTGTGCTGCTTCAGTATCTTCAAGGATGAGAGAAAGGGAAAGAAAGCCTTCACTGTTGGGAACTTTGATGCTGCACGTTTGGTACCACAGCTTCTCTCGGCTTGGCTGGGCTTTAGAAGCTGCAGATTGTCAGAGAGCCATTCTCATGCAGAGCAGCACACATCTGCACAGGGCTTCCCACACCGCCGCCGGAACTTTCCCATTGTCCTTAGCAGATACAATCCCAGATGAGAAAACAAAGCAGGACATGAAAAGGAGGCTGATAAAATATTCCCCACGTGTTGGAGGCAGCAGCAGTGTGCAGTTGCTGGCTCCCGTTTCAAAAGCACACCAGGAGCATGCTTATCAAAGCAGCCTCTTTGAGGGCTGGGGAAGATTATTCCGCGAGCATTCGGGGGGCTGCTGCCTGCAGAGTCCCAGGAACACAGAAATTACAGCGACACTGAAGAGAGGGAGAGTTACTATAGAGAGACTACAGAGATGGGCTAGAAGAATTAGCTCATCCAGCTAAAAATACTTCAGTTTTCACCAAAGGCAGCTCCAAATTCTCTAGCAGGTGAAGCAGCTGAACCTGCCCCCCCAAGCTGTTCTCTTGTCACCACTGCCCCAACTTCTCTCACTGTATCACAGTATCGCTTAGGTTGGAAAGGACCTCGAGGATCATCGAGTCCAACCTATCAACACAGACCTCATGACTAGACCATGGCACCAAGTGCCACGTCCAATCTCCCCTTGAACGCCTCCAGGGTCGATGACTCAACCACCTCCCTGGGCAACCCGTTCCAATGCCGAATGACTCGCTCGGTGAAGAACTTCCTCCTTACCTCGAGTCTAAACCTCCCCTGGTGCAGCTTGAGACTGTGTCCCCTTGTTCTGGTGCTGGTTGCCTGGGAGAAGAAGCCAACCCCTTCCTGGCTACAACCACCCTCCAGGTAGTTGTAGAGGGCAATGAGGTCACCCCTGAGCCTCCTCTTCTCCAGGCTAAACAATCCCAGCTCCCTCAGCCTCTCCTCATAGGGCTTGTGTTCAAGGCTGTCCCCAGCCTTGTTGCCCTTCTCTGGACACGTGTTTCGATGTCCTTCTTAAACTGAGGGGCCCAGAACTGGACACAGTACTGTTTGCAGCCCTGGAACCACCCAGGCTCCCTAGAGCTTGCTAAAGTTAGTAGCCTGGAAAGCTCCAACAGCTGCCCATGGACACACTGTTCACAGTCACTGCCCACACACAGCCTTGGACACTGTTCTGTCCAGCTCAGCTCCGTGGTGGGCACCCACTGAACACCCCTGTGCTTCCCTGCCAGGCCTCTGGCATCCTGTGATGGCTGCAGATCTGCAAGGGAACCTGCACCTTCCAACGTCTGAACAAGAAACCAGCTTGGGGAGCAGCCCTTAACTGCCTTTTTTTCCCCCCCTAAAAGATGCTCTCCTGGTGCTCATTGCTCATCCCTGTGCTTCAGATGGTCACATTCATCAAAGCAGAGCACTAAGGACCAGCCTGAATGAGCAGGAGCAGCCAGCTCCTGCCATCCCCACGTGCCTTATGACCCCACACAACTGTCTCTCTGTCCTTGCTGTGCTTAACAAACACTTCTCAGCCTGCTGCTGGCTGCATATTTCTGCTTTACTGCTGCTTGGGATTTGACAGCTGCTGGCAATTCTGCTGCTGATTTATTTAGCTGCTGGATCCCTGCTGGTTTTCCACAGCACTACTTCCACAGGGTTTCCAGGCAGTTCAGTACAACCCACCTCCATCTCCTTTCCTATTTGCTTTTCTTCCTTCCAGTATTCCCAAGCCCAAGGTACCCATTTTTCAGCTTAGAAGGTTCTTTGAAGGAGGAAGAGATTGTATTTTCTAAGAACACTGAGCTGCTTTACAGGAGAGCCAGCCAGGATCTCCCCACAGACACCAGCAGTGCACTCAGAGGGTGAGGACTTTCCTTTCTCCCTTGCACACTCTCCTGTCTCTGCAGCCATTGAGGTTCAGAGGAGGGAATACCAAAGATGCTGCCGTTCAGCACCCCAAGCTCACAACCGAAGCAGCAAGGCTGCAGCAAGGCAGCATCTCATCTCCTGCCCCTCTGCTCTGCCTTGGTGAAGCCACAGCTGGAGCACTGGGTCCAGTTCTGGGCATTCCAGTTCAGAGAAGACAGAGAACTGCTGGAGAGAGTCCAGTGGAGGGCCATGAGGATGCTGAGGGGCCTGGAACGTCTCTGTGAGGAGGAAAGGCAGAGAGCCCTGGGGTGAGAGCCTGGAGATGAGCAGCCCCGGAGGGGATCTGAGCAATGTTCAGCAAGACATAAAGGGTGGGGGGCAAGAGGCTGGGGCCAGCCTCCTGTCAGTGGTGCTTAGGGACAGGTCACGGGGCACAAACTAGAATCAGGAGGCTTCACTTGAGCTTAAGGAGAAACTTGTTTGGTGTGAGGGTTCTGGAGCCCTGGGGCAGGCTGCCCAGGGAGGTTGTGGAGTCTATTCAGGAGAGAATGTGATGCTGGGCAAGCTGCTGTGGGTACCCTACTTAAGCAGGGGGGGTGGACTGGGTGATCTCTAGAGGTCCATTCCAACCCCCTCTATGCTGCAATTTGAGCAGAATCCTCCTTCTCTCCCACCCCTGGCAGTGCTACTCAGCAGCAGCAGCAGCAGAGGCTGAGGACAGCATGGCTGCTGGCAATTGCCAGCAGAAACAATTTAAACAACAGAATTACATTTTCAACAACACAAAGATGCTGAAAATCCATTACAGTGATTTGAGCATTATGGTAATTAAAATTGGTACCATTTAGCTTGCCTGAACAAAAGTTACAGACTATCAGGGACCATTATCCCACAACAATATCAATTCATCCCAGACCACTTTCTTCTTCCTCTTGTTTCTTTTTTTTTCCCCTCTCTATTTTTTTTTTCCTTTCCAAGCCCCATTTCTGTGTTCAGCAAATGAGTCCCAGTTAAGCAGACAGCAATTTCTACACTTGAAAGCTTTGACTTAATTCCCATTAAGTCCACAAGATTTAAGAACAAGTTTAGGTCAGAGCCCAAAGTAGGCATCCATGCAGACAAGCTCCTGTGAGATGCAATTCTCAGCCTCTATGCAGAGAGCAGCTTGAGGGGGGGAGGGGTTTGGTGCCCTGGGACTCAGAGCTGCTTCAAGCCTTTCTTCCCTGTCACCACAGGTGTGGGACAGTGGCAGTCAGGGCTGAATAAGGACCAAATATCTTTATCAATGATCTGGACGAGGGGATTGAGTCCATAATCAGTAAGTCTGCAGATGACACTAAGCTGGGGGCAGGAGTTGATCTGTTAGAGGGTAGGAGAGCTCTGCAGAGGGACCTTGACAGGCTGGACAGATGGGCAGAGTCCAAGGGCATGAGATTGAACACATCTAAGTGCCAGGTTCTACACATTGGCCACAACAACCCCATGCAGTGCTACAGGCTGGGGTCAGAGTGGCTGGAGAGCAGCCAGGCAGAAAGGGACATGGGGGTGCTGGTGGACAGTAGGCTGAACATGAGCCAGCAATGTGCCCAGGTGGCCAAGAAGGCAAATAGCATACTGGCCTGTATCAGGAACAGTGTGGCCAGCAGGAGCAGGGAGGTCATTCTGCCCCTGTACACTGCACTGGTTAAGCCACACCTCGAGTACTGTGTCCAGTTCTGGGCCCCTCAGTTTAGGAAAGATGTTGAGTTGCTGGAATGTGTCCAGAGAAGGGCAACAGAGCTGGGGAGGGGTCTGGAGCACAGCCCTGTGAGGAGAGGCTGAGGGAGCTGGGGTTGCTTAGCCTGGAGAAGAGGAGGCTCAGGGGAGACCTTATTGCTCTCTACAACTACCTGAAGGGAGGTTGTAGACAGGTGGGGGTTGGTCTCTTCTCCCAGGCAACTAGCACCAGAACAAGAGGACACAGTCTCAAGCTGTGCCAGGGAAGGTTTAGGCTGGATGTTAGGAAGAAGTTCTTCACAGAAAGAGTGATTTGCCATTGGAATGTACTGCCCAGGGAGGTGGTGGAGTCACCATCACTGGAGGTGTTTAAGAGGAGCCTGGATGAGACACTTGGTGCCATGGTTTAGTTGATTAGATAATGTTGGATGATAGGTTGGACTCGATGTTCTCAAAGGTCTCTTCCAACCTGGTTAATTCTGTTCTGTTCTATTCAAACCCTTCTCCACAGCTGCACTCAGCCTTAGTGCTTTGCTATCTTGGCCTCTCCCCATCCAGGGAGGCTCTGCACATAGGGTAGGTTGCTGGGGCTGGATGATCACCAGAGCCCTCACACTAGGACACAAGACAGCTTCAGCTGCTGCCTTCATCCCCCTGCCCCTCTGTCCACACAACCCCCATTTTTCAGCCAGCAGAAGCAGTGCTGCTAAGAGCGCTGCTGCTCAGCCTCTGCATTCTACAGTGCTCAATCAAACCCCACTGAAATCAAGGAGAAAAAAAACCCTATAAACTTCCCAGGTCTTTAGATGCATCACTTCTGCGAGGGAGAAGGGAATCTGATGAAAATAAATTAGCATTTAATAGGCTTCTTGATTTTTTCTCTCTTTTGTTTCCCCTCCCCCTTTCCCTCTCTGTAACCCCCCCTCCACATCTGACATTTCTATCAGGCTGCTGAATATTTGTGAAGTCAGAAGCATCAATTTTTCAGGCCTGACAGTTCAGAATATGATATTTTTTCAGTGTAAACAAATAGAAAATATTTTTATTGCCTCTTTACCCAGGCACCCTGAAATGCCACTTGAGTTCCAATTAATTTATCAGATGCAGACTCTGGAAGGGGCCTGAGCCTGGGCTGCAGGCTGGCAATGAGAGGAGGATGCTTGCTTCCTCATTTCATGCCTGCCATGGCTTCTGTGCAGAGACAGATTGCTGATCAAAATCTGAATGGAGCCACTTTTTGTTTCCCTTCAATCAGTCCTGACTTGAGTATCACCTTCATTCCAGTCATTTGTCTAACACTTGCTCCTAATTTGGTCTCAAGGCTGCAGGAACCTGAGTAAAAGCAGAGCTGGGGAGTCCAGGGGAATTCATCCACAGCACTCAAGTCTGGAGTGTGTGGCTTTGTGCTGAGCTCACCCAAACTCACCAAGTTGCTGCTGAGTTCAAGTCATGGAATTGTTTGGATTGGAAAAGCCCCCAGTCCATCCAGCAACCCAACACCACCATGGCCACCAAACCACGGCCCCAAGTGCCATGGCCACAGCTTTCTTGAACACCTCCAGGGCTGGGGACTCCACCACCTCCCTGGGCAGCCTGTGCCAACCCCTGACCACTCTTGCAGCAAAGAGATTTTTCCTCACCTCCAACCTAACCCTCCCCTGGCGCAATTTCAGGCCATTTCCTCTGCTCCTGTCACTTGGTACTGGGGAGAGGAGCCCAAGCCACACCTCACTACAGCCTCCTTTCAGAGAGCTGTAAAGAGAGAGAAGGTTTAATGGCCATGGTGGTGTTGTGCTGGCAGTTGGACTCAATGATCTGAGAGATCTATTCCAACCTTAATGATTCTGATGTTTTCATGCAGATAAACACAAGCCTCTCCTTTTGCCTGGGCTCCAGCATCAGCAGGGTGTTTCTAGACTGGATGGGGTGCTTGGTGCCATGGTTTGATCTCTGAGGTCTTTTCCAACCTTATTGATTCTATGAATTCCATTCTATTCCATTCTACCCTCCCAAACCAGCAAAAACCCCAGCACATCCACTTCTGCCTGGGAACTGCAGGCTGTGGGGGAGGCTGGAGGACTCTCCATGAGCTACAGGCTTCCCAGAAGGAAAGGCAGTTTGCTTTTGGGCAGGCAGCTGCATGCAGGAATTGCAAGGAGAGCCTCTTTCTGGCCCAAAAGATCACATCTTAAGCTCCAGCAACCCAGCTCCTGCATTTCACCCTTGGACATCCTGCCAGCCATGGAGTGGGCTCAGTGCACCACAAACTGGGATGCCGCCCCAGTGAAGCAGCCATTCAGGAGGTGTGACACCTCCATGCAGCCAATGTCTTGTGCCACCCATCTTCCCACAGCCAATTACAACTTAGCCACAGCCTTTGTTCCAGCTCAGCCGCCTGGCTCTGAGGTGGATTAGTTTCTCCTCCAGGCTTACTTGGGAGCAAGTTTTCCTCCACTTCCCTTGGCTGTTCTCCTTTCAGGTGTCAGAGCAGAGAGAAAGGAGCAGCCAATTTCTCCGTGGCTCGCTCCTAACCTTTTGAAATGTTACCATTTAGAGTATTTATAGATTGTTATAGCTGCCAGTAACCTTCAGAGCGAGACTAAGCAGTGTTATTTCTTCCTGCGCGGAAGCAGCGGAGCCTGGGAGCCCCCAAATTCATTTCATTACAGAGGATGTTGACAAAATTACCTCAGAATTTCCCCTGTGGCACTGAGCAAAATTAACTGGGTTTTATATGACACAAAAAAACCCCAAAAACAAACCAACCCCACCACAGCCTGGCTGCAATTTTCCCCATGCAAAAACACCACTCACTGATGAGCTCCAAACTCTGCTCTGTCACATCCTATCAGCAGGCTCTCCAGGAGATTGGTTCCTTCAGATCACACCCTGGAAGTTCATATTTCTGCATTCAGGCCTCAAAATTGGGTTTGCTTCACGCAAGGTTTCTCTGCATTCACTTCTCAGAGAGCAGCAGGAGTGGGGCTGATCTCTGCAGCTTCTTCAAATGCATCGAATCACTGAATCACCAAGGTTGGAAAAGACCTCTGAGATCATCAAGTCCATCAACCCAGCACCTCCATGGTCACTGACATGCCCAAGTGCCATGTCCACACCTTCCCTGGGATGAGGACTCCACCACTTCCCTGGGCAGCCTGTTCCAATCCCTGACCACTCTTGCAGCAAAGAAATTCATAGAATCAATAAGGCTGGAAAAGACCTCAAGGATCATCAAGTCCAACCTGTCACCCAACACCTCATGACTAATTAAACCATGGCTCCAAGTGCCACATCCAGTCCCCTCTTGAACACCCTCAGGAATGGGGACTCCACCACCTCCCTGGGCAGCACATTCCAACAGCCAGCAACTCTCTCTGGGAAGAACTTTCTCCTCATCTCCAGCCTAAACTTCCCCTGCCACAACTTGAGACTGTGTCCTCCTGTTCTGGCTAAGCAACCCCAGCTCCCTCAGCCTACTCTCACAGGGCTTGTGCTCGAGGCCTCTCACCAGCCTTGTTGCCCTTCTCTGGACACGTTCAAGTGTCTCAAGGTCCCTTCCTAAACTGAGGGGCCCAGAACTGGACACAGGACTCAAGGTGTGGCCTAACCAGTGCTGCGTACAGGGGCACAATGACTTTCCTGCTCCTGCTGGCCACACTACTCTTGATGCAGGCCAGGATTCCTGTTGTTCCTCATCTCCAACCCAGCCCTCCCCTGACACAACTTGAGACCATTTCTTCTCATTCTGTCACTTGATGCCACTGAAAGTCACCACCGGCACTTATCCTGCAATGAACCTGCAGCCCTTTGTTAGTCTTTAACCTTGGGAGTTGAAAACTCATCAGCTTTCAGTGATCCAGGTATTGGTCCAGATGCAGAAGTGCATTTCACCAGTGCAGGTTATTTTAGTTACCACAAGCCATGACTTCACAGACCACAGGATGGTAGGGATTGGAAGGGACCTCTGGAGATCATCCAGTCCAACCCCCCCTGCCAAGACAGGGTCACCCAGGGCAGATCAGACAAGAACACATTCAGATAGGTTTGGAATGTGCAGAGATGGAGATGACACCACCTCTCTGGGCAGCCTGCTCCAGGGTTCTGTCACCCTTCAGTTAAAGCTCCTCCTCATATTCAGATGGAGCTTCTGATGTCCCAGTCTGTGCCTGTCACTCCTTGCCCTGTCCCTGGGCACCACTGAACAAAGCCCAGCCTGCTGACAGCCACCCTCGAAGTATTGATCAGCATTCATGAGATGCCACTCAGGCTGCTCCTCTCCAGGCTCAACAGACCCAGCCTTCCCTCACACCCAAGGGCCCCCAATGTCTGTAACATCCTTACTGCTGCTTCCACCTCCTAGAGTAGGAAATTCCAGCCTCGGGAATGGGCTCACAGCAAAACAAATGTTACCAGGCTGGCTCCAAAATATTAAAGCCCTTTATATTTGTTCAGGGCCCTTCATCAAAGAGCAAAAACCCACTTTTTTTTTTGCTGCTATGAGTTAATTCTCCCAACCCTCTTGTGAGGACAACAAAATTACTGTCAGTTGCTGCTCCCAATCCCCTGGCTGGGACTGCAGGCAGAGGCCTTTTTTCTTCCCTTGTATCTTCTCTGCTTTTCTGTGTGGGTTTTTTTTTCCACTTAATTGGAAAATAAGCACTAGGGATCCTCCCATCACACAGAGAACATATTATCTTGTTTTCCTTTCCTTTAAAAGGCAAGCAAGATTCATCTCACACACCCTGTGTCTATTTGCTGCAAAACACACCCCACCTTCTTTCCTTAGATCCATGAATATGTAAAGAATACCTACGGCAGGATCTTACATCTCAGCTGCGTGGGGGCCAAGGAATGCCCCAGTTCATGCTGCTGGGGCTTAGCCGTAAAGAGGAGCTGGGGACCTCCCGAGATGGGCTGAGCTTTCTCACTCCTGCTTAACTAGGCTGAAATTGAAGCAGATGGCACTTCACAGGGGCCTCAAATTACCGGGAGACTAACACCTTCAGGAGAGCTTTGTTAAAGGGAGGTGCAACCAAAGAGACTATCGCAGTATCACCAAGGTTGGAAGAGACCTCAAGGATCATTGAGTCCAACCCATCACCACAGACCTCATGACTAGACCATGGCACCAAGTGCCACATCCAATCCCCTCCTCAACACCTCCAGGGATGTTGACTCCACCACCTCCCTGGGCAGCACATTCCAATGCCTAACAACTCTCTCTGTGAAGAACTTTCTCCTCACTTCCAGCCTAAACCTCCCCTGGCACAGCTTGAGACTGTGTCCCCTTGTTCCGGTGCTGGCTGCCTGGGAGAAGAGACCAACCCCCACCTGTCTACAACCTCCCTTCAGGTAGTTGTAGAGAGCAATGAGGTCTCCCCTGAGCCTCCTCTTCTCCAGGCTAAGCAGCCCCAGCTCCCTCAGCCTCTCCTTCACAGGGCTGTGCTCCAAACCCCTCCCCAGCTTTGTTGCCCTTCTCTGGACGCGTGCCAGCAACTCAACATCTTTCCTAAAATTCATCCTCCACCCAGAACTCATCCTCAGACAGAGCAAAGGTGTGGAAGAGTCTTGAAAAGGGTCACAGAAGGTGAGCATGGGAGAAGTCTTCCCAGAGCCCAGCACAGAGACAGTTAAAAGAGTAATTCCCAGGCTTTTCAGCTCCATTTCCGTGCATATTCCTAATACCCAAGATCATTAACACCTAATCTCTTCAGATGCTTAACAAGCTCTACAGAACCCTAAATCCCCACAGACGATGCCTCAGGCAAGGCTGTTTTCATCCTGAAGCAGCAGATTTACCACCCTAAAGCTGTGCCTTTTCTGCTCTCCCCCTCTCTCCTGGGTGCCTGGGGGCTCTCCCGCTCGTCACCAGTGTGATTATCCAGGCAGCCTCAGCAAAAAAATCCCAACCGACACGGTTGGGCAAGAGCTTCTCTCCTTAGGAGAGAGGAATCTGCAGCTGAGTTCCTCCTGAGTGTTACCCGCCCTGGAAGTACAGGAGACTGCCCCAAACACAAAGCACTGCTTCGGCTGTCTCCAGCTTCAAAGCAGCAGATCCAAATGATGGCTTCTGCACAAGCTGTGCGTGACGGAAAGGGGCAGAGATGTGGTGCAGAGGGACATGGCTTAGCACCAGCCTTGGTAGAGTTGGAGAAGGGCTGGGCCCAACCATCCTAAAGGGCTTTTCCAGTTGTGTGATTGACAATGGATTGGGAGCAGAAGTAAATCTGCTGGTACCAGTGCCAGCTGGTAAACAGAAAGCAAACCCCACGGTGCTGATTCTGACCTTGGTGACTCTGCTTTCCGCCACCAGCACTCCACTGGATCCCCATTCACTCTGCTTCATAAAATCAACAAGGTTGGAAAAGACCTCAAAGATCATCAAGTCCAACCTGTCACCCAAGACCCCATGACTACTAAACCATGGCTTCAAGTGCCACATCCAATCCCTTTTTGAACACCTCCAGGGAAGGTGACTCCACCACCTCCCATTCCAATGACCAATCACTCTCACTGTGAGGAACTTTCTCCTCACCTCGAGCCTAAACCACTGCAAGCAGAAGCCACATGCAGCCACAAGGATGTGGAAAGACACTGCTCAACCCTGGCTCCCACATTCAGTCTCTGTACAGAGTCACAGATTGCATAGGGTTGGAAGGGAGTCGCAAAGCTCATCTTGTCCACCCCCCCTGCAGTCAGCCGGGACACCTCCAGCTAGAGCAGGCTGCCCAGGGCCACCAAGCCTTTGATTACTGTGTGGCTTGCTGCGCATCAGGACTTCCACAGCAACGTCCTCCCTGGCTTGGTGGTGCACTGATTGCTGCACTCAAGCAGCCAAATCTTGTCCCTGAAACACTGCATCCTGCCTTTGAAGATTACCTGAGGAGAGGTTTCTCTTGCCTAACATCTCTGATTAGCACAAAACAAGTGTAGGTTCATCACTGGATCCTTTTCTTAGAGCAGGAGCACAATTTAATTAGCCACTCCACTAGCAAATCCTGAGCAGAAATTAAAAGTGGTGCAGATTAATGATTTTGTATTCAGCCCTCCGGGAATTTCTTACGCCCTGCTGGCTTTAACTTCAGGTTTGTTATGTAAAAACCTTAATCAGGAATTGGTGTGGCACCTGATTAAGGCTTAATTTAAACAATTTCCATCTGAAAAGGACGTTGCCGTGCAGCACGGGGTTGTGAATCAAAGAAAAGAAGGAAATTCCTCCCAGTGAGGATGGGGAGACACCGGAGCAGGTTGCCCAGGGAGGTAGTGGATGTCCCCTTCCTGCAGGTTGGATGACACACACCCCCTGCTGCAGAAAGAGCTTGAGGAGCTAATAGCAAGGCTCATTGCATCTGAAAATTAATGACAGCGTCTTCTCTGCTGGTTCCTTGCTGAGAAAGATATAAACAATGAGACCTGGCTACAGGTCTGCAGCCAGGAGCTGTATTAATGGCAGCAGTCACGCTGCAGAGTGGCTCAGATGTTGTCCTTCTCCCTGCTTGTGTTCAGCAGCGTGAAGCTCACTGTGGCTTTTACCAGACAACAGAGGCTGAGGTGCAGCAGGTGCATGCAGAATGCCCAGGAACACAATGTCCTTCACCTGGGAAACATCATTTACAGAGTGGAGGAAAAGACCATGACAGGTCTACATCAGCACTTTCCAGGTTAGCCAATTTATGCAGCTGGAGACGATGACTGGGGCAGAAAGCACAGAGGAAGGTACACAGGCAGGTTGCCTACTAACTGTAGCAAAAGCAGGGATCAGTTAAAGTGGTAGTGACAGAGGAAAAGTGATGACCTGACAGCACACCTCCAAGAGCTGCTTCTCCCCTGCTGTACCAATAGTCGGGGACAGCCACCACCAACTCATTAACATCCGATTCTGACTGCTCAGGCTCTCCAGGTGGGAGAGGAGACATCCCCCAGAGCTGCTTCTTTCCTGTGTGACTAAGCAGACAAACCAGCACTAACCTGTACTGGATAAACCAGGATGTGAACTGGTCAGTCAGCCAAGAGAGGGGAGTGGGGAGCATCTACCAGACAGCCCACTGGGCTGTCCCCATGAACAGGAGAGTGGCAGAGAGCTTTGGGACTACTCAAATGTGTGGTTCAGCAATCAGCAAGGAAGTCCCTAGCAGGTGTTGGGCCGGAGCACAACTACTGTGCAGGAGATCTTGGACACTTGAGGTGATACTGGACAAATCTTTGCTGAAAGGAAAGTAACTAAAGGAGTCACAGGGGCAAAGAATTGCCTGGGTTGGAAAAGGCCTCCGAGATCATCCAGTCCAAACATCAACCCAACACCACCATGGCCACTAAAACCATGGCCCCAAGTGCCATGGCCACAGGTTTCTGGAACACCTCCAGGGCTGAGGACTCCACCCCCTCTCTGGGCAGCCTGTGCCAATCCCTGACCACTCTTGCAGCAAAGAAATTGTTCCTCATCTCCAACCTAACCCTCCCCTGGCACAGCCTGAGGCCAATTGCTCTCCTCCTATCCCCTGGTACTGCGGAGAAAAGACCAACCCCACCTCACCTCACTGCAACCTCCCTTCAGGGAGCTGTAGAAAGAGGTTGCTGACATTAACTCAAACAACTCCTCATAACTCCACCTGTTTGTTCTCCTCCTGGCCTGGCTTGGACTGTTGATATCAGCTGGTAACTGCTGAAGCTTCCAACCCATTCCACAGCCCCCACAAGTCTGCTTTCTGGGGGGGAGCTGTCTAAAGTTAGCTCATCCAACCCAGGCTCAGCAGCAAGAAGTTTTTCAGGCACTTGTGACATTTGAGTCTCCAATCCCCAAGTGAGAGATGTCTCACACAGGGATCCTTCAGTGAAATGCCTTTGGGGAACTACAGGAGGAAAAGGTCAACATTTGCTCCTGGGAGCAGCAACTGCAGGTGTCTCCTTCTGTGGCTGCTGCACTTTTGACTCTTAGGGTTCAGCATTTCAGAAGGGAGGTATCTCATCACCTCCTGCCACTGAAGCTTTTTATGTTACCTCCAGCAAAACACTGAAAGCAGGGATGGCCTTAAGCCATCAAAGGAGATGCATTTAGAGGTGGAATATTTCCACTCCCCAATTTTTGTTCAATTATGAATGTACCCCTCAAAAAAAAAGAGAAAGAGAAAGATCACTTTGGCAACTGATTGCTCTTCTTAAACAAGAAAAAGAAGTTTGTGAGGAGCAAGTGGAAGCATTTTTGACTCTGTTTAGTCACCAAAGCCTCTCTCAACTTGCAGGTACCTCCAGCCTTTAATTATGCTCAGGTTGATGCTAAACTTGCCCCTGTTTAATGAGGAGGAGATGCTCCTCCAGCACTGGCTTCTTTCCATAGTGTACAGCACCATTAGCTTGCTGCTGCTGTCACGACAGCCTGGGAGCATCTACAACAAACAATGCAGAGTGCCTTCTGTGGGTCTGAAGGTAACAGCCCAGTTAGCCCTTCTCTTATTACTCCTGCTCCAGCAGCAGTTTGAGAAAGCTCTGCAGTCATTATTATTGTAATCATTATAATTATTGTTGTTGTCATCATCATCATATTATAATAACCCATAATTATTACTGATAATATATTAGTAATAATAATCGATAGTTAACATTATAATCATATTATACAATAATATATAATAATGTTATAATGAACAATAATTATTATAAGTTACAATAATAATATCTAATAACTATATTGTGTTATATTATATTAATAATAAACATCTTCATAATCATTGAATAGTAGGGGTTGGAAGGGACTCTCCAAGCTCATCTTGTCCAACCCCCCTGCACTCAGCAGGGACACCTCCAACCACAGCAGGCTGCCCAAGGACACATCAAGTCTGATCTTGAGTGTCTGCAGGGATGGGGCCTCCCACATCCCTGAGCAACCTGCTCCAGTCTCTCCCCACCCTCACTGTGCAGAACTTCCTCCTGATGTCCAACCCTGCCCTGCTCCAGTTTCAAACCATTTCCCCTCATCTTATCCCCACCGGCCCTTCTGAACAGTCCCTTCCCAATCTCCTTGCAGGGAGCTGCAGCAAGCAATGAGGTCTCCTCTCAGCCTCCTCCTTTTCAGATGGTGATGAGGCTTTCAGATAACCAGTTGGTGATAAATGCACTTGGGACATACCTCCCAGGGCACAAATTAAGAGGTAGTAATTAACAAAAGAGGAGAGAGTTGAGTTTTGTGAGAATTTGGGGATAGGAATAGTAGGAAAGCAGCGTGGCTGGGATTCAGGGATTCAAGTTCCTGGGCCTTTTGACAGAATAATTGTTACAAATTCTCCTCAGGTCTGTGGATGTTCTTCTGAACACTTCACTCCTAACTAGTGATGCCACAGCCTAATGAGAAATAAATTAGAGGCTGGTTGGAGTACAGGAACAGTGGGAAAAGTTGACGTTATTACAAGATTATGCATTAGATCTGCAGTTCTAATTGCATCTCCTCTAATCACAAGCATAAGAAATGACATTTCACTGAGGATAAATATTTGCAAGGGAGAGAAAAAAATCAGCCATGCTCCAAGCTGTGTGGGAGCAGGAACCTTACATGTGCTGCTGATCTGTTTTTATGGAGTCATAGCATGGGTTGGGGTGGAAGGGACCTTAAAGCTCATCCAGTTCCAACTCCCTGCCATGGGTTTTTGCCCCCCCCCCCCCCTTTTAAAATTGTCTTTACTCTTCTTTTTTTTCCACTATTAAATGACTTCCTACACTGCAAATATGGAAGTCAGCAGGGAGGAGGTGGCTGGCTGTGCTCCCTTCACAGTGTCTGACTGTTCTACTGTTGCTGCTTTCTGTTTGCTTCAAAAGAGCTTCAAACCCAGCAGGAGGGAGGAAGCAATGGTGCCCCTCTACATGGCACTGGTGGGACCACACCTCGACTACCATGGCCAGGTTTGGACACTGAGGGTCTGGAGTGGGAGCAGAGAAGGGCAATGAAGCTGGTGAGGGGTCTGGAGAGGAGCAGCTGAGGGACCTGGGGTTGTTCAGTATGGATAAGAGGAGGCTGAGGGGAGACCTCATTGCTCTCTACAGCTCCCTGAAAGAGGTTGGAGTGAGGCTGGGGTTGGCCTCTTCTCCCAAGAAACTGACAACAGCACAAGGGGAAATGGCCTCAAGCTACACCAGGGGAGGATTAGGATGGATATTAGGAAAATTTCTTTGCTGCAAGAGTGGTCAGGGATTGGCACAGGCTGCCCAGGGAGGTGGTGGAGTCCCTATCCCTGTAGGTGTTCAGGAAACAAGATGATGTAGCATCTTGGGACATGGCCTAGTGCTCTTGGAGGTGCTTGGTAGAAGGTTGGACTTGATGATCTTGAAGGGCTTTTCCAACCTGAATGATTCTGTGATCCTAAACAATGGAGTTTAACAACTGTGAAGGCTCCCACAAATCCCTCCAGGATTTGTTAGGTTGCACTATCAGCTTGGGAACTGAGTTTGTGTAAGGACAACACTCATCAAACAAGGCTGACAACCTATCAGCACTGGATGGATGCTTTGGATGTCTAAGAGATGCCAGTCACCAGGCTTTAAACCCTGCTGTGACCAATCATTACATGCAAAGTTCCATAATTCTAGGACAGTTTTCAAATCACTAAATAACACCAGAGAAAGGCTTGGAAATTCCTGTCTGGAGCCTGAAGCTTTAAAATGCCATCACATTTAACATCTGTCTCCTGCCTAATTTCTGCTGGGTGGTGGCATGGATTCAGTCATTCCTTTGCCTTTGGGTGAGCTGCAATTGCACATTGATGTTTTATTGCTACACAGCACTCAATATTGTACAGCTCTGACCCAGCACTTCCCTGTGCCCCAGAGCCTGCTTTGTCATCTGCTCTCACACAGGATGTTCAGTCTGGCTCAGTACCAGAGCTTGCAGGCACGGATACTGAACACCAGACACGCTCTAGAACATGCTACCACACACCAACACAAGTCACCCATGGGTCTTTAAAATCATAGAATATGTTGGGTTGGAAAAAGCTCATCCAGCTCCAAGCCCCTGCCATGGGCAGGGACACCTCCCACCAGCCTAGGCTGCTCAAGGTCTCAGCCAGCCTGGCCTTAAAGACCTTCAGGCAGAGAACATCCACAACCTCCCTGGGCAACCTGTGCCAGGGTCTCCCTGCCCTCACTATCAAGAATTTCTTCCTCATGTCCAGTCTCTGTGTCCCCTCTTTCAGCTCAAAGCCAGTGCCCTTCGTATAGCTACAGCATCCCTGGTTTAGGCACTAGCAGAGTTTTGTAGCCCTTGCTATCCAGGAGGGGACATCTTATGACACAGGTGTCGACCAGCTGTACCCAACTTTCCAGGAGCAGGGTTAGTTTAGATTGGAGGTTAGGAAAAACTTCTTTGCTGCAGGAGTGGTCAGGGATTGGCACAGGCTGCCCAGGGAGGGGTTGGAGTCCCCAGCCCTGGAGGGGTTCCAGAAACCTGTGGCCAGGGCACTTGGGGCCATGGTGGGATTGGGTTGCTGGTTGGACTGGGTGATCTCAGAGGGTTTTTTTCCAAGGCAAATAATTCTGTTACTCTGTGATTCTAAGTCAACCTTGGCCCTGCTGCATTCATAACTCTTCAGTTTAATGGCAGCTCCATGCAGCAACCCCTTCCACACTCCCCGACCATAGATTGAGTTCCCAAATGGTTAAAGCACAATTTATTACAGTTGGGCTTGGGGCTTTTTCCCCTCAAGACAGAAGTCCTGCCAGCGATCCAGACCTTTCTGCTGTGGTCCAAACATTAACTGTGCCAGCACAGTATTTTCTTTCCCCTCCTGGAATCACAATTTAGCAATAAACTCCAGAGGCAAAGTGGCATCCAGCTAACGGCGTTCGATGGGAGCTGTTCGCGGACCGACCTTGAGCGCTGCCAAGCCTCCCCCATGTGCTGACAGCCCAGCAGCGTTGCTAAGCTACCCATTATTAATCTTTGCAGTGAGAAATGAAGAGGTCAGGACGTGCTGAAGGTGTGTTTATTACCAAGCTTGCACCCAGGGCCTCATCTCAAAGCTTGGATCTTTCGCCGCCTTTATCGCTTTTGAAAAGCTCTGAGGTTTGGGGGGTTGGGGGGGGGAGGGGAAGAGGTAAAGATTTGAGTCTGACTGACAAGTCACCATCTTGTGCCACTGATTATCCCTTAATTAAACAACAGGGGGGAAAAAGAAACTAAAAAGCCAAAGGAAAGCATCTCTGTGCTGTGAATATTCATCTGTCTGCATTCAGAAAGGGAAGTTGCAGGCATTTGTAATTGGAGCAGAAATGCTTCAGGACTTTATCTCCTGGCCCAAGTTGTTGTGCCTTGGGACCAGCTAAACCTCATCAAGATGCACAGGGCAACAGGGAGTGTTTAGCAGAAAACCTCTCAGTACTGCAAGGTCCCCTGCTGCTCCTCTCTGCTCCCATCTTTGGGAGTTTATTTATTGTGCCTTGGGTTTTTATTGAACTTGGTGGTGTTTTGGTTGAGGATCAAGATTGTTGTCTAAACAAGACACGTCCTAGTCATCAATAAATCATCAAAGACAAAACCAAAGAGCAGGGGATGGGACGTGCACACAAGGAAAAAAACCAAAAAGGGGGAAACTCCACAGCCTTTGAAAGAAGAAAAGGGCAAAAAGTAGCCTGGTGTCATCCTGGCACAAAGGAAATTGATGAAGGAGGTGAGGAGGAGATGGAGGGTGTGCTTTCAAAGGAGAGGTGCACAGGGTATCAAAGTCCTGTATGCAAGAGCTGCTGACATATTCCTGGGCCTCCCAAAAAGCAGCCAATGCTGGCCAGGAAGGAAGAGATCTCGAAACAGCAGAAGTCAAAAGCTAACCAAGCAAACTTTCTGCAGACTTGTTTTAGAGGGGAGATTTCCACAGCAACAGTTGGAGAGTTGGAGACACCCCCAGGAGGTTTGAGGTCCTGTGGAAATGCCTTTGAGAGGGGTCGGGGGGGGGGGAAAAAGGGGAAAAGGGCCAAGGGGAGTGAGGGCAGGACCCTGGCAACCCAAGATGTCAGAGGACTGTGAGGGCAGGCAAAGCTGTGTTGCCCCAGCAGGATGCTTTCAGTGGCCCTTTTCATTTTCCTAATGCCTCATTTGCTGCTGATTACATTTTCCATTGGAAAAAAAACCCACAACCCTCTGAGAAGCTGCTGTTTTCCTCATCCCAAATGCTAGTGATGGCAGTTTATGAAGCAGCCTTTCATTCAGCACAACTCAGCACTCAAAGAGCAGCTCTGCTCCCCCTCCCTGCACTCAGCATTAAGGATCCGTACTGGATGTCTGTCATTATGGGAGCTGCTCTGCAATGAAAACACAAATCCACACCACACCAAGTGCATTTCCACATCAAGGGACAAAGGGGGCACATTCCCACTGCCTCCTAAGGCTCTAATCTGTGGTGCCCGTTCAGATGCAGTAGCTAATGCCATGCTTAATGGCTTGATGATGAGAAGAGCCTGGTAGCCTGAAGAGAGACAGTGCTCTGGAGGCCTCTCTCGCAGCTCATTGTGTCCATAAGGACTCTCATGCTCTTTATCATAAAAAATAAAGTGGCTTAATGCAGCGTGACAGATCCCAGCACAAGAGACAGGGACCTGCTGGAGTGTGGCCACAAAGATGATCAGAGGCTGGGACACCACTGCCATGGGGACAGGCTGGGAGAGCTGGGGCTGTTCAGCCTGCAGAAGACATTGCTTGGCATGAAGACCCTTGTAAACTTCAAAGGCCCAAGGAGGTCTCTTCAGAGAACACAAGATGGAGGCATTTCAAATATTCTTTTTAATCTCACCCTGCCCCTCATCATCTCTGGCCACCAGGCAGAAGAATGCTGCTATGGAAGGCTTCACAGCCAGCAGCAGCGGATGGAGGTGCTTGTCTTTCAATCACAGAATCATGGAATGATTCGAGTTGGCAAAGCCCTCTAAGATCATCCAGTCCAACACCATCAACCCAACACCACCATAGCCACAGGTTTCTGGAACACCTCCAGGGATGGGGGCTGCACCACCTCCCTGGGCAGCCTGTTTAGAGACTTCTGCTTCCCTGTTTCACATGGATAGAAGCAGGAAGCACAGCTGCTGGTGTCAAAGCAACTGAAGGTGCTTCTGGAAGGAACCACACGGTATCACCATACATTAGAGGCTGGAAGGGACCTCAAGAGATCATCGGGTCCAACCCCCCTGCCAAAGTAGGATCGCTTAGCATAGTCTGCACAGGAACGCATCCAGGTGGGCTGCTGGCTGTGGGGCCCACAGTGACACAACTGAAGCCTGTGGTGCCTGTCCCCTGGCTCTGGAGGCGCTGTTCCTGTGCTCTAGGTCACTGCTCACCTTGGCTGGCTCAGGAATTCAACACTTTACTCTCTTCATCACCCAAGCAGTGCAGGGCTGCCCATCACCCACCGTCTGCACCTGCCTGCGCTGCCTCTCCTGCTGATGCTGTTCATCATTTCCTCTGATTTTTCTGACACAGCTTTGTGATTTACTCAAAGGCAATATGCAAATACTCGGGGAGATGAATGGAGGATTGCTCTTTACGCCTGCCTGATAAGTGCGCCGCCTTCGCCGCGCTGCAGAGGGCTGATAAAATTGCACCCCCTTTACTTATTGCTCCATTATTCCTTGCTAATTGAGCCACCTAGTTTAGTCAAGTGTTTACAAGCTTTGCTAATCGGCTTGCATGCAAATGCGGCTCAATATGTTAGACTAAAGACAGCGTTTACTACCTGCTGAGCTGTTGGAATCATGATAGATAACAGTCCCGAAGTTGTCAAGCAGTCAATAAGCACCGACGGCAGCCCAGCCCGCTGGGCTGGGGAGCTTAGGGCTGGGAACGAGCTGGGTGAAGCAATCTAACAGCTAAGGTGGAAAGCCAATGGGTGCCAGATGCCTAACTGCTCTGAAACAGGAGCTAAATGGTCCATCAGGGAAGGGCTGAGGATCCCGCAGAAAGAGAAGCAAACCAGCAGGAATCTTAGTGGGAATCTTTGAGCTCACGCAACGCACTTGGAAAGTTCCTCCTAAGTCCAGGACCTTCAGAGCTCCACACAGCATAAGCTATTAGAGGTGAACAACTCCTCCTGGGTGGTCTCCTGCAGTCAGACATAAGTGGTTTCTCTATGGTAGCTGAATGGCATCCTGGGACACCGTGTTTTGTCCCACTGCAGTGCTCCTGCCTTTCCCTCATCCTCACTTGCTTTGTTTTCACTTCACACCATTGGGAAGCAGCTACCAGCAGAGCTATGGAGCCATTTCTCCTCCCTGTTCAAGTATCAGCTACTCAGAATGTATTCAGGGAAGTTCCTCTCAAAGAGGTTCTAGGAAAGTGGGTTTAGGTCATGCTTGTCCTTTCCTGTCACCAGGGAAGTGTGACACAATCCCATGGCAAGCCAACCCCATGCAATCAGAAATTATCACGCTGCAAGAAAAATAACTCATAAGAAAAAGATCTCCTACCTTGGAGGGAAGGAGGGTGCATGCCTCCAGCCAGCAGGAAGAGAGGTCTCCTCACTCCACAACCACAGCAATCAGGAGGAGTTACCCACCTGAGAACACAGCCCTGCAGGGAGAATAAATAATCACAGAATGGGTTGGGTTGGAAGGGACCTTCAAGTTCATCCAGTTCCAACTTCCTGCCATGGGGCAGGGACATCTCCCACCAGTCCAGGTTGTTCCAGCCTGGCCTTGAACATCTCCAAGCAGGGGACATCCACAGCTTCCCTGGGCAACCTCTTCCAGTGTCTCCTCACTCTAAAGAATTTCTTCTTCATCTCCAGTCTCAATCCTGCCCTCCTCAAGCTTCAATCCCCTCCCTCTCACCCTATCACTCCCAGCCCCTGTCAAAAGCCCCCCCTCAGGCCACCTGTAGCTGCTTTAGGTACTGGAAGGCTGCTCTAAGGTCTCCCCATGACAATTACAAAATTTCATGTGATTGTTAGAAAGAACCAGCACAGGAGGGGCTGCCTGGCAGTGTAAGATGCCCAGCTCAGGAGAGGTCACCACCTTCAGCCTCTTTCTGAGCTCTCCGAGGAACAGAAGCAGCTGGTGCCAAAGGAGGTGTGACTGAGTCCCACCTGCAGGCTCTCAGGGCTCTCTTCTCCCCCCTTTCCACACCACCCATTTCCAGCAGGGTTCATTGTGCAATACAAAACAGAGTGGAAGCTTTTCCAAGGTGGAGTTTGCTTCCCTGCTTTGCCTGTTAAACTCCT
Source organism: Melanerpes formicivorus (assembly GCF_026170545.1). Classification (NCBI taxonomy): domain Eukaryota; kingdom Metazoa; phylum Chordata; class Aves; order Piciformes; family Picidae; genus Melanerpes; species Melanerpes formicivorus. The sequence continues at coordinate 2,207,819 of NW_027142373.1, read as the reverse complement.
GGGTTCAGTTCTGCCTTCTCCACGAGGCAGGCATTAAAATAAATACAAATACCTCCGGGCTGGCCCTGCTTTCAGGGAGAAATCACAACTGTGTGATTCCAGTGCTTGCCATAATGGCTTGACTGGCTCAAATGGTGCAGAAGAAAAGGAAAAATCAAACTGCAAAATATTTATGTTTAGAAGTGCCCAAGAAGCAGGCTGATGGCTCACAGGGATGACTGAGCCAATGTAAGAGCCCATAAAGTGTTCCTCAGCATGGGTTTTGACTTATTTATTACATCAAAGCAAAACTTTCTGCAGCTCTTACAAGATTTTGAGCTGCTCAGAAATGTTCAGCAGCTGCCTCTGCAGCTCTCCCATGAGGAAAGAATTTGTTACAAGCATTTGGGTGAAGTTCTGGGAGGCTGTAGCTTCCAGAAAATCAAGCTACAGAAAAAAAGCAAAGCCTCTTCCAGCTGCCAGTAGCTGGGCAGCTGAGAGAGCTTCCTTCATGGCCAGCAGATGTCAAAGTAGTGAGGGGCAATTGTTTGAAACTGGAGCAGGGCAGGGTTAGGCTGGACATCAGGAGAAAGTTCTGCACAGTGAGGGTGGGGAGAGACTGGAACAGGTTGCTCAGGGATGTGGTTGAGGCCCCATCCCCGGAGACACTCAAGATCAGACTTGATGTGTCCCTGGGCAGCCTGCTGTAGTTGGAGGTGTTCCTGCTGAGTGCAGGGGGGTTGGACAAGATGAGCTTGAAGGGTCCCTTCCAACCAATGCAATGTGAGCACGAACAGGAGCACACTGGCAATCAAAATTCAGACTGAAGGCAGAGCAACTGTTCCCATCCCAAGGGCCAGACCCAGCCATGCTCTGTCCAGACCCTGGAGCATTCAGTTCATTTCCTTGGGCTCTTCTCCATAAAATGATTTTGTTTGCCCACACAGAGCCAACAGCAACTCACCTGCAGCTAAAAACGCTCTGTGACTTGATGCTGAAGAAACCTGTGGCCATGGCACTTTGGGACATGGTTTGATGGCCATGGTGGTCTTAGGTTGATGGTTGGACTCAATGATCCTGGAGGTCTCTTCCAACCAAGGCAATCCTCTGAGTCTGTGGTTTTTGCTCTCCATCACAGGATGCGCTTTCCTGTTTCCCACGTGCAGAACACTCAGTGCAGGCTCCTGTCTCAGGGCTCTTCTCCAGTGCTTGGCAGATGTTCTCCCCAGACTCACCCAGGGAATTCCCTGTTGTGCTGCTGGCTGTGGCACCTCTTATTCAAAGGATTTCTGCTGGAGTGGCTATTCCCTGACTTGAACGTGTGCAGAGAAGGGCAGCAAGGCTGGGGAGAGGCCTCGAGCACAAGCCCCATGAGGAGAGGCTGAGGGAGCTGGGGTTGTTTAGCCTGGAGAAGAGGAGGCTCAGGGGAGACCTTATTGCTGTCTACAACTACCTGAAGGGTGGCTGTAGCCAGGAGGGGGTTGGTCTCTTCTCCCAGGCAACCAGCACCGGAACAAGAGGACACAGTCTCAAGCTGCACCAGGGGAAGTTTAGGCTTGAGGTGAGAAGAAAGTTCTTCACAGAGAGAGTTGTTGACCATTGGAATGTGCTGCCCAGGGAGGGGGTGGAATCACCATCCCTGGCGGTGTTCAAGAGGGGATTGGATGTGGCACTTGGTGCCATGGTTTAGTCATGAGGTCTGTGGTGACAGGTTGGACTTGATGATCTTTGAGGTCTCTTCCAACCTTGGTGATTCTGTGATTCTGTCAATTAGGTAGGAAGTAGCCTACCTAATGGATGGTGGTTAACCCTTTGTAGGGAGGTAGCTTGTCCTCTGAGGAGCATTTCTATTGAGTCTTCTGCTGTCAGGTTTGGCCACTGCATTGATTCCCTTCGAATTCATCATATTGTTGAGCTGGATTTTTTAGCCTCCTGCACATGATGCCTGAGCTTTGCTGTATTGATTTCCCAACAAGACATTTTAGTTTCAAAATATTAATGACTCCAGCTGCAAGTACTGCTACATATGTTTGGGATTTCCACACCCCCCCTAAAATCATTCAGCCATGGCCAAGGGACATGAAAACCTTTCTGCACTTCTTGCCCTTTGTTTGGAAACATTTGTCTGCAGCCTTGGCTTACAGCAGACTTCTTGTAATGAAGAAGAGAGAAGCTGTCAGCGAATCGATTAGGAAGTCATTATCTGGATGAGATGGCTTAAGCTGAGGGTGTGGGCAGCTCTCATCTCCGTGGTGATTCCCTAGGAGAATTGTCCCCACCTGAACCAGGCAATTTGTCATCTCCTCGAAGCTGAGAGCCTCGGGAGATGTTCTCCGGTGTTAGTCTTTCCCATGCCCCTCAGCCCTCTGCTTGGGTTCTCTGGGGAGTAACTACTAATAAATGATGATAACAGAGATAGAAGGCCTTGTCCCATGTCTGTTTCCCCTACCACTGACCTCTGCTTCCTTAGATAAGGAAGTGGTGACAGGGAGGGAGGAGAGCTGCTCTCCACAGGTGAATATTTCATGGGAGGTTCTTGCTGCAAGCCTGATTTGTGCCCCAGCTCTTGAGCTGATTTGTTCTCCTGATGGACAAGCACACAGTGCCTTGGAAATGCAAATATCAATATTTGCTCCTTTGTCTGTGCTGGAGAGCTCTGACTGTGGCACATCATGAACCCTCTTTGCCAGAAGAATCTGAAACATGCAAGCAAAGACATTTTCAGGTGGAAATTGCTATTCAGCTCAATCCCCTGGAGAACTTCTCACTCCTCTATACATAAGATTTGCATAAATTCCTACAGTCTTAGACCAACACTTGGCAAGTCAGGCACACAAAAGCAATGAGATGCCCTGAGCTGACACAATGTGTTGTAGAAGAGACTTCAACTAAAAGAAGGATTTGTGTTGGCTTATGTACACCAGCAGCTGGAATCCCAGAATCCCAGCAGGGTGGGGTTGGAAGAGACCTCTAGAGATCACCCAGTCCAACCTCCTGCTAAAGCAGGGCACCCACAGCAGCTTGCTCAGGGTCACAATGGCCAGGGCTGTCTGGATTCTCTCCAGACAGGGAGACTCCACAACCTCTCCAGCATCCTCACACCAAAGAAGTTTTCCCTTAAGCTCAAGTGAAGCCTCCTGGGTTTCAGTTTGTGTCCCTTGCCCCCTGTCCTGGCACTGGGCACCACTGACAAGAGTCTGGCCCCAGCCTGTTGTTCTTCACCCTTAAGATCTTGCTGAGAGTTGGAAGAGGGATTTGTCTCAGCTGATGGTATAGAATCATAGACTCATAGAATTGCTTGGGTTGGAAAAGTCCTCCAAGATGACCAAATCCAACCTTCAACCCAACACCACCATGGCCACAGGTCTCTGGAACACCTCCACCACCTCCCTGGGCAGCCTGTTCCAATCCCTGACCACTCTTGCAGCACAGAAGATTTTCCTCATCTCCAACCTAACCCTCCCCTGGTTCCACCTGAGTGGGACTGCTGTGCTGCCAGGTGAAGGCAGGACAGAAGCACAATGAGTCAGGCCCTGTGAGGGCATAAACCAAGTTAGTTTGAGGTACTCAAAGTGCTGCTCTTACTGAATGAGAGGCCTCAGACTGCATCCCCAGCTGACAGAGCTCTAATTATACTCACAGTCATTAAGGCTCCTTAATTTGCCAATTGTAGTTTCAAGAGCATGATGTGCACTGCAGAAGGCTACCTTCAGCTTCACCTTCATTGTCCCCAGCACACAGGGGTAGGGAGGAGGAGGAGGGCTGGAGAGTGAGGGCAGGATGTTGTGTGCAGCCCATGCAGGGTGCTGTGCAGGCCATGACCGCAGGCAAAGCAGCTGCAGGGGTCAGTGAGGTGAACTTGCTGCGATCACTCCGCAGATGATCTCTCTTTTCAAAGTTCAGAAATGCTTTTTGGTTTTTCCCTCTGTTTTGGGGCACTGCTGAATGCTCCTCCTGGGTGTTGCCAGTCCAGCAAAGCTCTTCCCACACACCCCACAGGAGGTGACACCAGCTGAGCCTTCACATGTTACAGAGATGCCATCGATGGTTTCATGTATTGATCTTCAGGACTTTGTGCCTCTAGGCAGAGCAATCCTCCTCCTCCTCCTCCTTCCTTCCTCTAAGTGCTGGCTAGCACCAAGGGTGCAAGTTGGTGTAAACTTGCTGGTTCTAAGACACCACTGTCCTGTGTGAAGCCTCCTGAGTTAATTCCATTCCTAAGTTAATGTAGGCTCAGGGTGAAGATGCATTCACTGGAGGTGTTCTGAAGCCCTCCTTTCACACTAACTGGGTTGATTAGCACTGTGATGAGGGAAATGATCATTCTGTGCCCTGGGGCTCTGCTGTTTACACTGCACCCTGTGCTGGGTGCTTTATGCTCTAACAGCTCCATATATTTTCTGTCCTGCAGGGTTTTTTCCTGCCTTCCCAAACAGCTGAATCTGCTCTTTGTAGGCAAGAGTCAGTTTTCCAGCTGCCAGCTTTTCACAGGGCACCAGCACGGGGGAAGAGAGAGGGAAATAAGTACAAGAATAACTTGCACCTGTAGAGCATCTTTCATCTCAGTCTCTAAAGCCAAACATCATTAGTGAGACAGAACTGCTGTCTTCATTTCTGACCTGCACCCAGGCTACCTTTCTGTGCTGCTGCTCAAGGTAATTAGTGAAGGGAGAACAGTGGAGTGGCCAGGAAGAAGCTACCTCAGATGCTAGCAGAAGCACTGCTGAGTGTTTAGCTTCTCCAATTTTCCCTCTCTTGTGAGGAAACAATGTCCCTTCCTGGAAGGGTCCCTCTGAATAGAGCACAAAACCAAGAGTCCAAGATAGCTTTATCCATTAAATACCTCACAGATTATTTTTGGAGAGCCAGATTCCATCCCACTCAGCTCCATTCCTGCTTCTGATGTTCTGCCACAATTTCAGTGAGTGCAATATTCTCTCTCCCAGGCCCTAATTAACGTGGAGTTATTTAGGTGTGGGGTGAGGTACTGAGAAGGCTCTGATCTTGTCTTAGGGAACAGCTGTGGCTCCTGCATCTGGGATGCAGCAAAGCTTGGTCAGGTAGCAGACTAGCTGGGAATTTATTTTGTTGTGGTTGCTGCATAATGTGATGCTTTCCAGCCCTGAGTCTGCTTTTGTACCACAATAAATCAGAATCAGTTCCAGCACAGTGTCACTGTCACTTGTTAGAGGTTTGGGAAGCTTTCTTCAGGGATGCTGATCTTGGCTTGCAGCTATCCTGGTGCTGAATCTTCTCTTGCTCCTATTTTTAATGCCCTTTTCCTTTCACCTCTTGTGCCAAGGACACAGAGCAGCTGGAGTGAGTCCAGAGGAGGCCACAAAGATGATCCAAGGGCTGGAGCAGCTCTGCTGTGAGGACAGGCTGAGGGAGCTGGGGGTATTCAGCCTGGAGAAGAGAAGACTCTAGGGAATCTTAGAGCTGCTTCCAATAGCTGAAGGGATCCTGCAAGAAGGCTGCAAAGGACTTTTCCTGAGGGTGTCTGGAGCCAGGCCAAGGGTGAATGGTTTGAAGCTGAGGCAGAGCAGGGTTAGAATGGAGCTGAGGAAGAAGTTCTTCAGCAGGAGGGAGGTGAGACTCTGGAATAGGCTGCTCAGGGAGGCTGTGGTTGCCTCCTCCCTGAGGGCATTGAAGGCCAGGCTGGATGAGGTCTTGAGCAGCTGAGTTTAGTTGAGAGGTGTCCCTGAACATGGTGGGCAGGTTAGAGCAGATGATCTCTGAGGTCCCTTCCAACCTGAGCCACTCTGTGATTCTGTGGTTATTAAAATGATCTCTGAACAGAGTGAGAGTGCAGCAGCAGAGTGAGCAGTGAGCTTTGCTGTGGCTCCTGCTGGGGGCAGAGCACAAACAGAGAGAATCCAGAAGAGCAATGGGGCTGCAATTCCTGGAAGTCTGGAGCAGGAGCAGCTCTTCCTGCTGCTGTGTAGGAGATGAAGATAAAGCAGAGCAGTGTGAGCTGGCAGGAAAGGGAGAGAGACATTTTTGGGTTAAAGAAAGGGGGGAGGGGAAAGAAGTGTGAAATCATTTTGCTATCCTAACAATGACAGGGAGGAACATTAGGAGCAGGGTCTGCTATTTCCCCAGTAACTAAATACTGCTTTGGGTTTATTGCTCAGCTGAATGGATTTGTGGAGAGAGGAAAGAGCTTTCCAGCTGCAACTGGCTCACTTGGGGGCTTTATTTTTTTGACCAAAGAATTTTTGATTAAAAAATGGCTCAAAGCTTAATTTCATTTTTTTTTTAGAGGAGCTCATGCTTCAGTCAGAATTTTGCAGACATGTTCCAACAACAACAATAATAAAAGGTAGACATTAAAAGAAGTGATCCACTGCTGTTAGAAACAGAGGGCTGAAGAGGAGCAGAGCTAAGTGGAGCTTGAAGGCAAAGCTAATTAACGAGGAGGTGCATCCATAAAATGAGCTTGGAAGTAGAGAAGTCCTGGGATTGCCTCAAGCCAGGGGACCTGAACACAGTGAGCTCAACCCAGGCTCTTTTACTGACAGAATTTACCTCTTCATTCAGACCTTCCTCTCCCCCCTCCTCTCTTTCCAGTCCCCCTGTTTAGGATAAATCAGTTGCCCAAGATGGAGTTTTCCTGAGGGATTTGCAGTTTGAAATTCCAAATTCTTTCCAGACTCTCCGTTTTTATTTCCTTCAGGAAGTCTTGAAAGGGAACTTTTCTGCCTTGGAGCAGAGGAAGAGCAAACCCTCCTGATCTGGGAGCCAGAGGGGTGGTCTGGATGTGCTGTCAGCAGCTGCTGAAGACACTGGTGTGCCTCTGCTGTCACAGGAACCTCCTCCTGATCAGCCAACAGCAAAATGAGAGGGGAAAAAACTAATAAATGAGAGGCAGAGAAGTCAGCCTACAAATTTGGGGATGCAAATCATAAAACCTCAGAAGTGATGAAGTTTGGAAACAGCTGCTGAGCTGTAACTGCCCCTTCCTTAAGGGTCTGTGATGTCTGGTAGCTGCTGTTCTGCTGGAGGGCTGCACCCCAGCTGCAAACCCCTGCCTGGTTGTGAGAACCCTTGGGGAGGGCTGGAAGGAAAGAAACTAGGCAAATGTGGCTTTTTTTTGTCACCACCAATAAATCATCACTGAGCCATCATTGGCCTCACCTCACCCCTCAGGCACTGGGAAGTTGTGCAAGCTGTACCATGCCACTCCACTTGGGAGGAATGGGAGTGGAAAGCCAGCAGCCTTCCTCTGGGCAGTGACTGCATTGCCTCTTGAAAATGTGAATACAGATCTACAGCTTCCTCTCAGATCCTGGTTCCTGTGCCAGCAAAACCTGCCCTACCACAACAGAAAAGAGCATTTCCTGTGTTTTAGAGCATAGCTGGGACACATTTTTTGTTCTGTCACAACCAGTACCACCACAACTCAAAGTGGCAGTGCTAAGTAATGTGGTAGAGCCGGAAGCAACTCCTTTGTTGCTTGATAAACTACCCTGACCTAAACCGAGAATGGCATTCCAGAAACGTGTCCAAATGATTAATAAATCTTTGTGCAGAACCCAAAAGTCCTTAAGCCAGGTCCCAAAACCCAGCTCTTGCCCACCTGTGACTACAGTGGCGTGTTTTCCTATGCCATAATGAAGAAATTAAGGCAACAAACCTGTGTTTTCATACCTGACTGACAATGGTAGCCAAGATCGGCTCTGCTTTGGAAACCTTAACCCACTGGAAAGCAGACACCAGATGAGAGCTGAGGAAAAAGCAACCAGAGACTGGAGAAAAAGCAATCAGAGACTGGATGGGGTGCTTGGTGCCATGGTTTTGTTGATTAGATAGTGTTGGATGATAGGTTGGACTCAATGATCTCAAAGGTGTCTTCCAACCTGCTTAATTTCTCTTCTCTTCCTCTTCTCTCCTCTTCCTCTTCTTTCCTCTTCCTCTTCTCTTCTCTTCTCTTCTCTTCCCTTCCTCTTCCCCTTCCCTTCCCTTCCCTTCCCTTCCCTTCCCTTCCCTTCCCTTCCCTTCCCTTCCCTTCCCTTCCCTTCCCTTCCCTTCCCTTCCCTTCCCTTCCCTTCCCTTCCCTTCCCTTCCCTCTTCTGACTCAGGGCATTTCAATGTGGTAGGCTGGAATAGGGTTTAAAAAAAGCCTTCAAGGAATGGGAAAAAATTCCTTTAGTCCTGAGGTTGCAACAGCAAACCTGAGCCCTTCCCATCCTCATTACATGAGAGGCAGCATTTGTCCAGCAGTGCTCTGGCATCTGGTTTGACACAGCAATGAACATCGCTTGAGATGGTCTCCTCTGCTCCCCACCACTGCCCAAGGAGCCTCTGGTTTCCACAGCCCTTTCTATCCCCTCTGTGCAACCCAATTACCTCAGCCCAGCAGCAGCCAGGAGCAAAGCTCAGCCAAGGCTCCAGTGTAGCAGAAAGAGGAGAAAAGCCATAAAGGAAAGTTAATGGCCCAGTGATCCCAGTTGGGAGCACGCTGAGATGGGCTCTGTTCTCTCTGCCACATCCATCACATCTTCTTCAGGGAAGCTTTGATGTTTTCCTCCTTGCTGCTCCTGCTGGTGAAGAATCCCCCCCCCCCCCCAAAGCAGAGCTGCCTGGCAGGGGGCTTGCTAACCAGGGACAGGCTGTGCTATTTATCCTGGTGTCACCTCCTCTCCTCATCTCTGCTTGTTCAGCAAAGCAGTGCCATCAACATCAAGGTCGTTGGAAGCAGTCATTCATTTGACGTTAATGGACACCTGAGTGCTACTGACAGCTTGTTCTGGGCACAGCAAGCTGGTCAGACACTGCTGGAGAACAAGAGGTTGCTGACAGGAGGTGCAAAATGCTGCAGAACACAGAGCTGTGACTGATGCCCTTCCCAGAGGTTTAGGCTGTGTTGAGGTTTCGTTGCAAGCAGCTTCCAAACCAGCTGCAAAGACAGACAACTGAGTGTACTACTAAGTGTAGATAACTACACTTAGATGGGCTGAGCTGGCTGTGTGGATGCTCATCTGACCTCAGCTGGTACTGTGGATGCTGACCTGGTCTGGCTCTATGGATCCTGACCTATTTAGAATGGAATTCTGGAATACAAAGATGTGGAATTGGTAATGGTGGAGAAGGACCTTGGAGTGCTGATAAGTTATCCATGGGACAGCATGGCCAAGAAAGTCAATGGTGGCCTGGGGTGCATTAAAAAGAGTGTGGCCAGCAGGTCAAGAAGGGGAATCAGAGACCTTGACACTGCATGGATCTGTCCTGCTGGCCACTACCAGTTTTTCAGCACACCACCCAGCACTTGTCTGTGGTTTCTTTGCTGCTGCCACTGCTCAATGTCTTGCTGATACCAAGTGAGGATGATTCAGGCTCCTGCTGCAGAGGAATCTGTAATGTGCTTATGAATAGAGAATGATGTTTGGGCCTCCTTCATGGCCTCCTCCTTCATAGCCTCCTCTCCATCAGGTCCATGTCTCTCATGTTGGGGGTCCCCCAATCCTCTGGATGTTGATGGGACAGCAGAGTGTTTCACACCCTTCTTCTCTTGCTGCATCCACTGCAGTGAGTCTGGCTGCAGGAGAAAAATAAGTGGACAGAACAAAATGCAGACTGCCCTCAACTGCTTTTTAATGCAAGTTTAATGCAAGAGGAAGTGCACCACCAAGAGCAAATGATAAGAGTCACCCATCCCTGACTGTGATGGATGGTCTCTTCTCCAACTCACCACGTCCTGCTTTATGAGCTGGATTATTTGCCTAAATCATCAGCAGATGATTGATTAGAGAAGCAAGATGAGTACATCATCACTTCCACACATCTTGCTTACAAAAAGTTTTGTACAGCAGTGGGTTAAAAGATGATTAGATTAGGACAAATTGTAGAGCTGGTGCCCTGACAAGTGTTTCTTTTGTCTTGCCACGCTCTGTGGTTCGATGGTGTTGGCCAAACAGCCAGCTGGAGCCTGGCTCCACTGCTGCTGCAGCTTCCAGAGCTCTGCTGGCAAAGCCAAGCCCCTCAGGTGCTGGGGCAGGAATTATTTACTGCATGAGGCCCTGGGAGACAAGAAGTAAATTCTATTTTCATCTCTGCTCCATGCCAGCTCCTGGTGACATCAGTAAAAGGATGATTCCTTTGAGGAGTAAGGAAAAGTTCTTTCTTGCTGGGGTTTTTAATAAATGAGAGTGCCAGGCTTGGTGTGGTGAAAAAGCTCCTAAATGGTCCTTTTCAGAGCTGGGGACTGACAGCAGCTCTTTAATGCAGACATCCTCTTCACAGTCTGAATTCCAAGGCTGGTGGATGTATGCATAGATTTTATTAGAGTGTGGGGTAATAGAAAACCCAAATAAAATGTTTAATGTGGAATGTAGGAGGGGAGCTGGGGCTCACTTGTTCCTCCATCCCAAAGGCTTTGAGCTCTGCTACTGATCCCCCAACTGCAGAACAAGGACTGAAGTGAGAGAATGGAACTTGTCAATTTGAAGGGGAAAAAAATGTGGTCATGCTAAGCAAAAGAGATTAACCACCATGAAAAATGAAACTATATTGAAGAGCTACAGCTTTACAGAACAGTCTGTTCCCAAGGTATCCAAAACTGATTCAACTTAATCTGTAACCAGGCCTGAGTAAGAGGGAAAATTGACTCCAGAACATTATCTGAATAAAAAACATCTCTGGGCAAGGTCCTGGCTGTATCCAAGCCTTTCTCAATTCACTTTCAAAGCTCAGCCTTTCTCCCTCCTCTCTCTAAAATTAGGAATGATGGGGAATGTTCTTCAGCTGGATGACTGCCTTCCTGGTCAGACTGCTTGGCACGGTGATGGGCACAGCCTAAGGTAAGGAGTGAGTGATGTGATGTCTCTTCCACCTCCTAACATGGTGAGCAGAGTCACACATTCTCAAATGACCCCCCCAAGAGCACAGCCAGCCCCAGAATGAACTCACCACTGCTACCCCATGCCTAGGTATCTCCACTGGAGCAGAAAACCATCTCCTTGCACAGACCCTCTTGTTTGCAGGCTTGAGACTCAGAGAAATTAGGGAAAGATTAATTGTTAGGGGAAGCCTTCCCCCAGGAGTCAGTGCAAATGTGGGAGCAATGCAGAAGGAATAATTGAGGCTGTAACTCTTCCTGCATGCTTTAGTACAAGACTTGAGACAGACAAAGAGAACCATCCTGAGGAGGATGAGGAACAAAAGGCCTGTGAGAGTTCCTTTGGCTCTAGTAACTGATTGCATGGTTTCAGAATGATGGACATTCAAAATCCTCATTCAGTGCCTCTCCTCTCTTTGATGGAACTGTTCCATTTTCCCCTCCACAGGCATGTGGTATGAGGAATTGCAAAGGAAGCTTTGTCTTTCCTAGTTTAGCTTCCAGGTAGAAATGAAACAGAAGCCTGACATGAAGCCATATTAAAGCAGCCATTGATCTATTCCTGGCATATTAAACTCCTTCAGCTTTTCTTGACTGCCATTTAGCCTGGGATTGAAGAAATTGCTCCTCTTCTGTCTCTGCCTCTGCAGTGCAAGGGAGAATTAGATGCTGAATTCCCATTATGGTTAATTTACTTTACTCCCAGTTACCTCCTTATCCAGCAACACTTCTCCCCTGCAGCCTCAGAACACTTTGCTTTGTGGCAGCTGCATGCCAAAACTACACCAAGAGATTCCCAGGGTGTGAGGGGAAAAAAAATCCAAGCACTTAAGGGAAGTTTTGTAACCAGTAGATATCAGAATTGCATAGATTCATAGAATTATGGAATGGGTTGGGCTGGAAGGGACCTTAAAACCCATCCAGTTCCAACTCCCTGCCATGGGCAGGGACACCTCCCACCAGCCCAGGTTGCTCAAGGCCTCATCCAACCCGTCCTTGAACACCTCCAGGGAAGGGACATCCACAGCCTCCCTGGGCAACCTGTGCCAGTGTCTCCCCACCCTCACTGCCAAGAATTTCTTCCTAATCTCCAGTCTCAATCTGCCCTCCAACCTTCGATCCATTGCCTCTCATCCTGTCACTACAAGCCCTTGTCCAAAGTCCCTCCTCAGCTTGCTTTCCTCTCTCCCCATTCTTCCAGATGTATCAAAGAAGGAATGTGTGGCCAGGCACTCTGGGAGATGGTTTAGTGGCCACGGTGGTCTTAGGTTGATGGTTGGAGTTGATGATCTTAGAAGGCTTTGCCAACCAAAGCAACTCTCAAGGGGAGATTGGATGTGGCACTTGGTGCCATGGTCTAGTCATGGGGTCTGTGGTGATAGGTTGGACTCGATGATCCTCGAGGTCCTTTCCAACCTAAGTTATACTGTGATACTGTAACTCTGTGATCTATGAAGCTGTATGAGGACCATGGGAGGGATGGGGCTCCCACAGGCTCAGGAGAGGGCAATGTGATGTGATCCATTTCAGAAGCAGACAGGGAAACTGGAAAGCCTCTGTGCAGAGCACCAGGGAAGCACCACCCAGGGTGTCGTGTTCCATGGCACACACCACTGCCCTGCAACCACCAGCCAGGCTGGGGCTGCTGCAGGCACAGAGCCTTGGTGGCTGTTTCCTGCACAGAGCATTTGCAGGGAGGGGCTATCACACTTTAAAACTTCAAATCAACCCTGGGAGCAGGATTCCCCAAAGCCCTGGCTGGAGATGATCAGTAGGGCTGGGATCAGCAGGGTTCTGTTTCCATGCTCTGCACAACTCCTGGCAGGTGCAGCTGCAGCTGAGAGGCCTGTTCATTATTTTATCAATTATTAACATGGAAAATCAACACTCCTCTTGGAGAGTGATTTCTGGGCTTTCATGTCAAACAGCCTGACTGATTCTTTGGCATTTTGTTGCCTCAGGGCTCATAAAACCTCTCAACTTGTTCATCATCAACTTCTCGCTGCCTGTAAACCTCTCTCTACGTGCTCTACACCCAGGGTGCACTGCTCAGGTTTAAGGATGTTTTAGGGAACATTTAGGGACAGTTTTTATTGATGCAAGTCTGACTCCAGTTTCATCAACTCAGCTGCAGAATTCCTCATTTACCTCCTGGGGAATGAACTTACAGCTTGGAGCAATGTTTTATTCAGAGCCTCTGCCTGCTTTACTTCACCTGAGTGTTGCAGGCACTGCCTGCTCTGTGTCCTGCCTTAGAATGCAGTGGACAGATAGCACAAGTGGACATAACCTCATGCTGGAGCAATTTATAGAACTGTAGAATAGCTTGGGCTGGAAAAGCCCTCTGAGATCATAAAATCCAGCCATCAACCCAACACCACCATGGCTACCAAAGCATGGCCCCAAGTGCCATAGCCAGGAGGGGGTTGGTCTCTTCTCCCAGGCAACCAGCACCAGAACAAGAGGACAGAGTCTCAAGTTGCACCAGGGGAAGTTTAGGCTCGAGGCTGGAGTAAGTTCTTCACTGAGAGACCATTGGAATGTGCTGCCCAGGGAGGTGGTGGAGTCCCCATCCCTGGAGGTGTTCAAGAGGGGATTAGACGTGGTACTTGGTGCCATGATTTAGTCATGAGGTCTGTGGTGACAGGTTGGACTTGATGATATTTGAGGTCTCTTCCAATCTTGGTAATTCTGGAACACCTCCAGGGATGGGGACGCCACCACCTCCCTGTTCCAATCCCTGACCACTCTTGCAACAGAGACATTTTTCCTCCTCTTCATCCTAACCCTCCTCTGGCACAATTTCAGGTAATTTCCTCTCCATTTATCACTGGGGAGAAGAGCCCAACCCCCACCTCACTGCAGCCTCCTTTCAGGGAGCTGTGGAGAGCAATGAGGTCTCCCCTCAGCCTCCTTTTCTTCATCTCCTTCAGCTGCTCCTCCCCAGCCCTGCTCTCTTAGGAGCAATGCGAATAGAATAGAATAGAATAGAATAGAATAGAATAGAATAGAATAGACCAGACCAGACCAGACCAGACCAGGTTGGAAGAGACCTTTGAGATCCTCACATCCAACCTACCATCCAACACCACCTAATCAACTAAACCATGGCACCAAGCACCCCATCTAGTCTTCTCCTAACCCCCCCCCAACGATGGCGACTCCACCACCTCCCTGGCCAGCCCATTCCATTGGGCAATCACTCTCTCTATGAAGAGCTTCTTCCTAACACCCAGCCTAAACCTCCCCTGGTGGAGCTTGAGACTCTGTCCTCTTGATGGCTTCAGCACAAACTGGGAACTCCACGGGCTCATAAGCCTCAGAGGAGCACAACATTTCCAAGTCCCCACTGCACTTTTCAAATGGATCAGGAAAATCCCTGGGGCATTTCCCAGGATGTTTTGCATCCCTCCTCCGGCAGCAGCACATCCGAGCCTCACGCCCATCGCGGCAGGGTAATGATTGAACATGATTTGACCTTCACCTTTAAGCACCTGAGCGGAACACACAGGCATTTAATTGGCATCAGAGCAAGTTCTGTGTTGGTTATTGATTAAGACAACTCACTAAAGGTCAGCCAGTATTGTAAGCACTTTGCAACCACACCGTGGGTCCTAATTATCCTGAAGGACTTGTAATTATTCTGTTAAATGTCAATTAAATGCAACAAACATTTCTCGACGCCCGGCTCGGTGCGTTGCAAAGTGTACAGCTTCCTGTTTGCTTGTTGGGGTAATTCTCAGACAATTACTTGGCAATTAGCCTGACCTCTCATCTCAGTCTGTAGCACTCCACGCTCAATTACAGCTTAGCTTCCACCCACCCAGCCGCTATCAAACCTGCATTTCGCCGATGAGACCTCCTGGGAGAGCCAGGACATTGTCATAGCACAGAGAGGCTCTGGGTGGTGGCTTGAGCCAAGCGTTCAAAGGCAGTCAGGGATCCCTGCCCTAGCCTGCTGCAAGCATCCTGAGTGCTCCTTTCACAGCAGCCACCTTTGGCGCACACCAGCACCCCAAAGCTCACTGCCACCACACGAGCTGAGCTGTCAAGGCTGGAACCTTGGCTGCATCTCAACACCTGAAGGGGACCTGCAGGAGAGCTGGGGAGGGGCTGCTCAGAAGGGTCTGTGGGGATAGGATGAGGAGCAGTGATTTCAGACTGAAGCAGGGCAGGTTTAGGTTGGACATCAGTAGGGAGTTCTGCACGATGAGGGTGAGGAGACACTGGAACAGACTGCCCGGTCTGGTGGTTGAGGCCCCATCCCTGGAGACACTCAAGGTCAGACTCGATGTGTCCCTGGGCAGCCTGCTCTAGCTAGAGGTGTCCCTGCTCAGTGCAGGGGGATTAGGCAAGACGAGCTTGGAGAGTCCCTTCCAACCCAATGCAATCTCTGTGTGTGATTCTACGACCCCTAAATGTCAGCCATAGACTGACATAAGGAGCTGATGGCAAAGACCTCATGGCATGGTTGTATCCTCAGTTCTCAACTCCTACACTGATGTGCTGCTGAGAGAGTTTGGAAGGAACAGTGCAGAGCTTTTTCTGAAACTCCACACTCACTGGAGAAGCCTCTCAGGCAGAAGACTTTTACAGGGACAATTGCCACTGGGTAATGGCAGCTTTGCTCTCTGCCTCCATGCTGGTGCCCACCTTCAGGGCTCTGCTCTCTGCCTCCGTGCTGGTGCCCACCTTCAGGGCCTTGCTCTCTGCCTCCGTGCTGGTGCCCACCTTCAGGGCTCTGCTCTCTGCCTCCCTGCTGGTGCCCACCTTCAGGGCTCTGCTGTGACTTTAAGCTCCAGGCATTTGCAGATCAGTAAAAGTGCAAAGCTAGCAGGGGAGGGAACTCCTGAGCCAATGATACTCTATTGATTAGTTGCTAATTGTCAGCTCCTTGAGACCTGACTGTAAACTTACCCAGTTAAAGGTCAAGCACAATTTCCTTCCAGATAGCATTAGCAATAAAAACAGTACCAAAATTGGGGCAGTTTGCAGTGTATTGTTTCATTATAACTCCCCTGGGATCAGAAATGTCAATGGCAAAGGGAAGTGGAGGAATGCTAATGAGAGCTTCAGCTTTGTTTAGTGTGCCAAGGGGACACTTTGTTCTAACATCCTGCTTCTATCTTCGACGGTCCTCCAAGGGCTGTGCTCATCAGAGCCACTCGACAGGTAGCAGGATCAGGATTTACACTGGGAGCAGTCATCCTGCTCTGAACTGCCACCAGGCTGGGCTGAGAGGTTGCCAAGTTATTCATCTTCAATCAGATGACAGAACCCAGCCTGGCTTCTTACCTGGGGGAGGTTGGCTGCTGGTCAGAAGGGCCTCAGGTGCTGGCTTGAAATGGGTTTGTTTTACCCATGCCTGAACCCTCTTTAATACCTGCTCTGGCACACAGGATGTTAGACATTAAAACCCATTAATATCTTGTAAAGACTTTGAAGCTGAGGGATCCATAGACATCCTCAGATCTCCTCATGGACTCCTCTCTTCTCTGACACAGTGAGATCAAGCTTCTATTTCTTCCCACTGTCACATTTCTCCTGGTTGCTGGATCTCTGTTCCTGCTCTGCCTCTTCCCTCCCCAGTCCTGGAATCTCCAGTGGGTTCCTCAGGATGCCTTTTGAAGTGAGTCAGATCTCAGTTTGGGGAGGTCCTTAGCATTTCTTTGCATCCTTTCCTTGGAGACTGAGCTAGCAAAAGGTTCTGGACATCTCTCACAAGCGGGTGCTCAGTGACTACCGTGGTTAACTGGGAGCACTCCTGGGTTAAGTGGGGCACAGCTGTAGGCTGAACCTCCCAAAAGGAGATCCCTCATCCTAAACTTAGTAAGCTGTTGCCAAACTGAGTGACCAGAGCATTGCAAGGTGCAGGATTCTACCTCAAATGCATATTTATTTGTTTTGCAATGCTGAGATCCTCAGTCCACTTGCTGAGCAGCACCATGGATTTATGGTCTTGCTCTCCAGATGAGAGCTTTCATGGCTGTGGACACAAATACACTTAAATGGCAGAAAGATAATTAGAGATCCAGCCAGAGGAACAGCAAGGCAAGGCTCTCATGTAATTACTTGACCTAGAGGTCAAGAATCTGGCAACATTATTCATGATTTCCTTTTCCTCTCTCTTTTGCCTGCTCCTCTCCATCTCTTGCCAGATAAATCACCTCCCATGGGCAGTGGCCTTTGTGGGCATGTGGCTCTGCTGCCTTCAAGAAGATGAAGATCCAGCACCTTGGTATCTTCACAGTGAAGCATTCAGTTCACCCAGGCAGTAAATTTGGAGTGGAAGTCAGTGCTACAGAGCTAGGCTCTCAATTTGGAAGAGTTTCTCTCCTCCTCTGTATCCTGAAATAATTCTGCAAACTAAAGTATGCCCCCAGACCCCCCAACCCCTCTTCCCATGCCCCTCAAATCAAGCTCTGCACACTGATTGCTTCTGTGCTACAAACAAGCTGACACATCAGAAAGTGCTCTGCTATCAAAATTGATGCTGTGATCCCGAGAGGTCCAGCTGGGAAACATGCAGGGAATGAGGAGTTTGAAAGCACAGCCAGAAACCACTGCCCTCCTCATCTGCCAGGAGCTCACAGAGCTCCAGACGTGCAGCTGCCCCACTGCTTCCCTCTGGATTTCACCTGCTGCTTGGGCAGCACTGAGGAAGAGGAGGGGAAGCTGATGGCTCAATGAATAGGATGGAATAGGATGGAACAGGAGATCAGACCAGGTTGGAAGAGATCTTTAAGGTCATCAAGTCCACCCTGTCACCCAACACTATCTAATCAACTAAACCATGGCACCAAGCACCCCATCCACTCTCTTCTTCACACAACTCAAATCCTGGCACCACAGCTGCTTCTGGTGGAGGAGATCTCGAAGGTCTTTTCCAACCTGGCTTATTCTATTCTATTCATTAAGCAGATGGGACTTAGAGTTTAGGCTTTTAATTGCTGGGAGTAATCAGGTTTACTGTGAATAGAATAGAATAGAATAAGCCAGGTTGGAAAAGACCTTTGAGATCATCAAGTCCACCCTGTCACCCAACACCATCTAATCAACTAAACCATGGCACCAAGCACCCCATCCACTCTCTTCTTCACACAACTCAAATCCTGGCACCACAGCTGCTTCTGGTGGAGGAGATCTCGAAGGTCTTTTCCAACCTGGCCTATTCTATTCTATTCCATTCTATTCTATTCTATTCAGCAGATGGGACTTAGAGTTTAGGCTTTTAATTGCTAGGAGTGATCAGGTTTACTGGGAATAGAATAGAATAGAATAAGCCAGGTTGGAAAAGACCTTTGAGATCATCAAGTCCAACCTATCACCCAACACCATCTAATCAACTAAGTCATGGCACCCAGCAGCCCATCAAGTCTCTTCTTCACACAACTCAAATCCTGGCACCACAGCTGCTTCTGGTGGAGGATTTATTAAGCAGATGGGACTTAGAGTTTAGGCTTTTAATTGCTGGGAGTCATCAGGTTTACTGTCATTCAATTTCTTTCTCTCTTTTTTTTTTGCCATCATCATTTAATTGGTTGCTTTCTTTTTTTTTTTTAATTAACTATTCCATTATCTAACTATTCACAGGCAACTATTTTTAAACTGCTTTCATTTTAAACCTTGCACTTATTGGCCTCTATGAATTAATTTATATGTATTTTTTTTTCCCCTCCTTAATGCACATCTGTTTTAGTTCCCTTAATGAGAAGGAGCAAATAACATCATCAATTTTTCTCCCTAACCAAATTTATTAGCTTCAGTTATTTTGTAGCAGTCGAGTGCATGGTCAGGAAGCGTGATCTTCATCACCAATAATCACAGAATTCTTTGGGATGGAAGAGGCCTCTGAGGTCACCCAGTCCAACCAGCAACCCAACACCACCATGGCCACCAAACTCTGACCCCAAGTGCCATGGCCACAGGTTTCTGGAACTCCGCAGGGCTGGGGACTCCACTCCCTCCCTGGGCAGCCTGTGCCAATCCCTGACCACTCTTGCAGCACAGAAATTTGTCCTCATCTCCAACCTAACCTTGCCCTGGAACAATTTCAGGCCATTTCCTCTCCCTCTATCACCTGAGACTAGGGAGAAGAGATCAGCCCCCACCTGACTGCCGCCTCCTTTCAGGGAGCTGCGTAGAGAGCAAGGAGGTCTCCCCAGCCTCCTCTTCTCCAGACTGAACCACCTCAGGGCTCCTTACCAGCCCTGTCCAACCATTGTCTAACTTCACCAAGCACCTCAGCCTCAAAGCTCAGACCACAGTTTGTTTGGAAGGTGAGAAACCAAAGTTAGGACCACAAACCCCAAAGGAAGCCTGACTGAAGGTTTTCCTGCTTTAAGAGGAAAGTTTCCATTCTTGCAGTTTTCTTCCTCCTCATTTTTCCTTATTTCACAGCCTTCAGGCTTTTTGTTGTACTTAGCAGAAAAACCTAACTTCAGCTTCAGTGCTCAGAAGCACTGGTGTTGACATTATTGACCTCCTGAAGTGGAAAGCCATACCCAAGGTCATGGCTGTGAGAAGATCTGGTTCCAAACCCCAGTCACAAGGCTGTTTGGGATGTGACTTGAGTCAGTGAATTGCTGCTTCACAATACAATGCTGTGCAGTCAAAATAAGTAAGGAACTCAAATAAACAGAAGCCCCAAACCAAGGCAATGCCTACACAAGGAAATGATTCAGCAAGTTCCAAAGCCACCAGCAATGGCTTCTCCCCTTCTCTTGTTCTTCTGCTGCACAGCTGATGGGATTGAAGCTCTGCTCACACAGCTCCCCCCAGCCATTCCCTCTGACTCTCTGAACAAGGCTGTGAGCTGCACTTGCCTAGTGCCTGAGTGCTTACCTGGCTGATGACTGCAACCTTGAAGCAGGATCAGTAAGATCTCTTCCTGAATGAGCAAGAGAACCTCTCCTGTAAATCTCTCAGCCAGGCTGGTGGGGAGGGGGCCAGTAAATCATGGCTCCCAGAGATTTCAGCTGGCAGCATCAGGCTGCTGGGAGGGGAAAACAAACAGGTCCTTGTGTAACTCTTAATGACAAAAGCAGTGGCACCTGAGCAAACAGCTGAGCACCCCTGCAGCAGTATCTGGTTGTTCTCTGGCTTGTCCTCCTGATTTATATTGTTATTTTCCTCTGGTCCAGTTGTTTTCTTTTCCTTTTATTTTTTTGAGAGGTGAAAAATACATTTTGTTGCACTAGATCCATGCTGTCAGTAAGAGGCATGCAGAGACTCAAGCCCACAGACCACTCTGTGCCATTTTCTCTTCTGCAAGCAACATCAATTATTTAGCCTCTAATAGCATTAAGATTTCATGATGCTTGTGTAAGATGAAAAAGTGAAGACTGTTAGATGCTAAATGCTTCATTACAATCTGTAATCTTGTAAGGAGAACTGATTTATTTAATGGGCAAGTCTGGAGCCTGTGGAAATAGAGACAATATATTCAGGGCTCCATCCTGCCAAGTCCTGAGCAGTGGTTTCAGCC
This sequence comes from Melanerpes formicivorus, assembly GCF_026170545.1. Taxonomy (NCBI): domain Eukaryota; kingdom Metazoa; phylum Chordata; class Aves; order Piciformes; family Picidae; genus Melanerpes; species Melanerpes formicivorus. The sequence continues at coordinate 2,187,516 of NW_027142373.1, read as the reverse complement.
CTGGTAAAGCCTTATCTTGAAGCTGTGAGGAGCTGCACTGATTTTCCTGGGGCACTTCACATGCTTTTAAATGCCTTGACAAACAAGGATCTCACTTCCCTTCACCTTGCAAACCCAAGCTAAACAGCAGGGTTATTAATGCTTCAAACCTGCCTCTCAGACACACATCACAGTGACAAGCGTGGATTACAGCAAAGCCATTCAGAACCCAGCCCAAACCTCTGAGCTGCAGGCAGGAGAGAAGGAGCAGGGCTGCAGAGGGTGATGCTTCCCAGCAGCTGCCTTCACCCCGAGCTGCTTTCTCCACCCTTTACCATTCAGTCTGCTAGTCTAGGCCAGCAGCCACAAGGTGCTGTCAGCTTGATGAAGAAAGTGAAGAGCTCTGGCCAGCACCTGTCCAGGCCAAAGAGCAAGGAAGATGTTTTTCTGGAGATCAAAGAGTGCAGGACACAGAGGGCTTTACAGAGCACCCAGCTTGAGGAAAGACAAACTTCATTTATCACATCAGGGGCTCACTCAGAAAGCAGCTCAGATTTATCACTCACACTGCCAGGCTGAAGGAGGGGTTCACCCAGGTCTGGGGATGTCTGAGGCTTACAGAGACAGAAGAAATTTCCCTTTTTTCAAGGACTCAACACTTTCATATGGATATGATGCCTGTGGGTCTCTAGAGCAGCCAGAACCCCGGCTGAGATGTGACAGTACTGAAGTGTCTCACTTCAGAGCTAGATTTAAACTTCTCAGCTCTCAGTAAATAACCAAACACGTGGGAGCCAGCCAAAAATACACTGAATCTCTTCAGTTTCAGAGTTTGGAACTCATCAAATGACAGTTTTGTCTCACAGGTCTGTGTGAGGGCTGAAAGAGCTCACAGCACCTCACCTTTCATGGCATGCTTTGCAGAGCATCACCTCCAGTGCTCATCACCACATCCATCCACTACTCATCACCTCCATCCAGCTGCCTCCTGGATCTCCCTTTGATCTCCAGAGCTCCCTTCCAACCAGATCCATCCTATGGAGAGGTATTTAATACAATTCTGAGATCTACGTGTTATGAAGGATGTCAGGGAAGGCAATAATTAATGTATCCCTCCATTCAGGTGGGACCCTTCATCCAAATGGGTCCCAAGGTGCTTTATAAACAACAGGAGATATGAAACACTTCCTGAGCTGTTGAAATGCAGCCAATCCTGGGGTGAAATGGAGACCTGCCTAATAGTTCCCAGCAAACAAGAAAACCACCAGGAGCCAAAGAATGCCATATGCAAGGGAAACTACAGGGGGAATTAGGTAGGAAGAATGTAATTATCCGTGCTGGATTCTAGCCAGAGCTAAAAGTAATCAGAAAGTCAGTGGCAGAGCAGAACAAATTGCTCTCATTACTGCTGCATCGCTCGGATCTCCCTCGGAATGGAAAGCCCTTCCCTGAGCCCCCTGGGCTGGCACTGCTGTGGCACACGTGGGTGTGCTCATAGAGAACACTTCAGCAGGAGTTAAAAACACAAGGAGTTGCTGACAGCCCTGAGCAGAGTGCCAGCCTGCACCTTACCTCGCTTCTTTAGCTGCCTCCCTCCTGAGGTCAGCAGGATTTTGGCTTCAGTGGAAGCAGGGCTGCAGAGGTTTGGTGATGAAAGGAGACAAAGGACACACAAAGGAAAGCTGCATCAGCTGAGCCAATCATAAATGTTCTGCATGACTTTGCACCCAGCAGAAGAGCTCTGCACACAGTGAACATGTCTGGACCACAACATGACCAGAACATGGTCAGGGATTGGCACAGGCTGGCCAGGGATGTGGTGGAGTCCCCAGCTCTGGAGGGGTTCCAGAAACCTGTGGCCATGGCACTCGGGGCCACGATTTGGGGGCCATGGTGGAGTTGGGTTGCTGGTTGGACTGGATGATCTCAGAGGGCTCTTCCAACCCAAGCAATTCTGTGATTCTATGACAACCTGATCCTAAGAAGATAAAAGCTAATCTATCTCAGTCGGTATGGAATGCAAACGTGCTGGAGAAAGCAACCAGAACTGTGTGATTATGTCTGAGCTCCAAAAGTAAGGAATCATTTGGATGCCAGCTCTAAAATCCAAAACAGGATGGGGAGCAGCTTGCTCAAAAGGTAAGAGCAAAAAGGACAGGGAAAAAGTGGTCAGAGGCCAGAAGCCTAACCAAGGGGATTCAGTGTTTGAAAGGGTGATCAGGAGGACAGCAGCTGCACAGAACCTTGGGATATTCTGCCTTGGGTGCCAGCACTGCTCCAGAGCTCCATATCCTGAGGGGAACACACACAGGCACTAGCCAAGGAATGGTTCTCTTCAAATAACTCCCACCCCCCCTTTCTCCAGTCTGCCAGGGGCCATGATGGAACAGCAAAAGCCTCCCTCACAGGGCACCTCTTCAAGGCCATTCCCCCCACTTCAGACTGGGCTGCTCTCCTCCCCACCAGCAGGAGCAGGTTTCTGGTCATGAGGAGCAGATTGTTTCAGCTGGAAGCCCTATGCCTGACAGCAGCCAGCACTGTGCTGCAAGGGGAGAGGAGAGAGGGAAAGCAGAAAGGGTTGGGCAGCAAAGGTGAGCAGCAATCCAGAGAGTGATTTGTCTCTTCAGTAAATCCATTAATGTAGTAGTTGTAAAGTAGCATTAGGAGGGGAGAAAACTTTGGGGAATAGGTTTTTCTCTTCCTTTTGTTCTGCTTCATTCAGCTGATATTAGTGAAGAGTTTTTCAATAACCACAAAGATAAATCTCTGGTGGTGAAAGCCAGGAGGAGCACCACACCTCCTTGTCTCCCACAATGAAAGCTTGAACAAATTGCAGTGCTTTAGGGATTCAGCACAACAAGCCTGGCACTGGGGCTCTGACGAATGGAAATTAAACTGCACAACTTGCTAGCACCAGCAGAGAACCTGCTGCTTGTTTGCCAGAGAGCAAAAGGGACAAAGAGCAGCCTCTGGTTCAGCTCCTGGCCTGACACAAGCCACTTACAGCTATGTGCAAGCCCTGCACAAAGCCCTGGAGCTGAGTGCTGAAGTGGAATGTGGCCCTGGCACTACAGCACCACACTTAGGTAATTGTTGTGGCTCCTTTCTTGCAGAGGAGCTTCACCAGTGAGACTTTCCCAAGAGCTGAGTGAGAATTGCCTGGCTTCCCTCAGCAGCTACATGGAAAAGCAAAGCCTGTTTGGCTGAGCTGCACCAGTGATTAATTACCCTCACCAGGCACAAGCTGCCCTTCACTTCCAGGCTGAATGCTTTTAGCTCTCATCTTCAGACACTGCATCATGTTATGCCATTGCTGCCTAAATTAAAGAGTCCTTGAGCAGAACAAACAGCATTAAGCAGTTCTCCCAAGAAGCCCAGGCTGAGGGTGCAGTCAGTGTGCGTGGGCACAGCCACCAGGCTTCAAATGAACCAGCTCAGGGAGTAACAGCAACTGGGAGAGGGAACTGGGCAGGAGCTGAGTAAGCTCTCAGGGAGCTCAGGATGTCAGCTGCCACCCCAAGCCTCTGCTGATGGTCACTCTGACCACAGGGGGGACACATTATGGCTGAGGGTTGCTCTCCTGTAAAGCCTCTCTGCAGTCACTGTGAAGAGCCACAGTCTGGGCATGTGCTGTGCATCACTGCCAAGGCACAGCTTCATTTCCTGCCCTGGTGAGACCACATTTGGAGTACTGTGTCCAGCAGGCTGATCCTTCTGTGCCAGAAAGTTAGACTGGATGATCTCTGGAGGTCCCTTCCAACCCCTACCACTCTGTGATCTCTATGCTTTGGATTTGATTCACCAGCATTCAGAAGAACCTGCCCTGGCACACCTCATCAAACCTTCTGCTGTTTCCCCTGAGGACTTCACAGCCTTTGCAAACATATCATGAACAGCACCTCCAGCTTCTGCTCCAGGCAGCTCCAAGCCCAGCTCCAAAGCACATTAGCACTGATGGAGCAGATTTCCCACCTTGTGTCCCCAGTCTATTTTTAAAGATGATTTATGAGCAAAAATTGACACACACAATTAACCTAATTTGGGTGTTCCATGGTAAATGTTATTACAGAGCTCTGCTCCAAATTCAGCAGAATTAAATCCTGATCAGATTTCACCATCCTGCAGCCCCCCGCCCCGAGCCTGGGCTACAACAGGGGACAGCCTGTGCAAACCATTAGTTTAAAGCTGAATGAGTCTCATTCCTGCACTATTAATTTCAGGCCTTTTGTTTCACACTCCAGGTTTTGCAGATTATGCTTAATTAACTTTTTGTAATGCCCTTTAAATTAGCTGCTCTGAATGTGATAAGAATACCTTGACAGACAGGCTTCTTATTTGACCTGCAGGATTGAAGATCAGAAAGTTGTACTTTGTCTGATAGCTGGCTCCATCTTTTCTTCCCAGTCCTGGCTTCCTCCAAGCCAAATATTTTCCTCTCCTGCCTTTGAGATTCTAGGGAGGCAGAGAGCTCCAAAAGCTTCACTTCCAACCATGCCACTGCATTTTTATTTGGAATTTAAGTGGCATTAGCACGAATTTGTTCTGAAGAAGCTTAGCCAAAGCCACCCTCAAAGAAGTTTGCTGTGTTAAATTGTTCCCAGCCTTGCCACAAAACCATCCTCTCATGCACAGAGAGCATCCTGCAATGAATCCTTCTTCTTACCCACTCAGCAGTGCAGTTTGGGTGCCCTCATGGAGACAGCTTTGGGCCTGGAGCTTCATGGGGACATCTTCTGAGTCCTGACCGCAAAATGATTTCCCTGGGCTGGCTGCAAACAGAGCTGGGGAGGTTGGTCAGTGGTGTTACTGACACTGCATCAGTCTAAGCAGCTGCTGAATGCACAGCCCAAGGCCCCCCAGCTGTGCTGGCACTGCCATCAGTGTAAGGCATTGTCTGCAGGCTGCAGAGGAGGAATTAAGGTCACCTTGAAGGGTCCAGCTGTGTTTTGCTATTCGATCAAAGCTAAGGAAGGCAGAGACCATTTAGTATGGTGAAGGCTTTCATGACCTCCCTTAAAAGATATTGTGAAGGGGACAACCATTCTGTGGTCATGGCAGTTGGGTTATGGTTGGACTTGATCCCTTCAAGGTCTATTCCAGCCTCAATGACTCTATGATTCACCAAGCAAATTCCTTTCATAATTGGATGCTGCACTGAAAAGAGCAGAGCTGGAGGAAGCAGGGAGGAAAAGCCACTGCTGGTGTCTTTACAGGGCCCTGAGTCCAGCTCCCCCCTCAGCTGCTCTGCTGTAAATTTGTCACAGGTCTGTTCAGTCCAGCAGCATCCTGATTCTGTCAGCTCAGGGGCTGGAGCTGAGCAGAGTCACTGCAAAGCCCAAACTGTTTGCAGTTGCAGATTTACACTGATGATACATAGCTGTGCTCACTCTATCAATCATCATTCTGCTGAGATGCAGCAGGTAAACTGAATCATGGCCTCTGTCCTAGGCATCAGCACAGGCTTTGCCATCTTGTCCCTCCTCCAAGGACTTTAAAGGCAGATGCAAAGGAGGGGAAAAAAAAAAAGCTGAACTATTTAATTTCTTTTGAATTCCCCTTCCAAGACTGCTAAAGTTTCCCAGCAGCTCAACTGATCTAATTTGTAAGACAAACTCTCCCCCACTGAAAATTCCTGATAGGAAATCTCTAGCTGAGGGAAAAAAAACATCCCAGAGACCTTCCTCAGACTCAGATGTCGTGGATTAAACACCTGCAGCAAGTCTGTGCTCAGCTCGGTTCTAAACGCCTTGGAGTTTACTTAGCATAATAATCAGAGGTGAGTTAAGGTGATCACAACTTAAAGAGACCTCCCAGTGCCTGTTGATCCAGCAGAGGAGAGGGAAGAAGGCAGAACCTGAGGAGTTCAGATGGAACAGAAACCACAGCCTCCGGGGGAAGTGATTTTTTTCCTGTTTCCAGATCGCAGATGGGAAGAGAAAATGACATCAATTTATGGACAGTTCAGCAAAATGAGCAGCATTTAAAATATCTGTGTGAAATATTAGACAGATGAAGCCTTGAATCTGAGAAGTCATTAAGTCCTTACTTGGCTCAGCTTACAGAAGCTGTTCAATAATTAGTCAATTTTTTTCCTGTCCAAGAATAAAGGAGAAAGACAAAAATGACCACAGAGAGCAGACCATAAAATAACCACAGCAGGGAAAAAAAAAGCAACCCTCTGCAGATCTGATGTGGGAGGTAATGTTTTGTTCCTAGATTTACATCCTGTCACATTTATGATTCCTAAAAGGTTCCAGAGCAAATGGGCAATACCCAGAGGGATTCCCAAAGGCTCTCATTAATAGCTGCTAACTGAGATGGGTTGCTCAGAGCAGAGGGCATAAAACCTGCCGACGGTGGAACTGCAAAAACAGCGCCCAGAAAAGCAGTGCAAGAGGCCCACAGCATGCATTGCTGAAGGTCATGCAAAGCTCACCTTGCAAGAGAGGTTTTGAGGAGCTCCTGAGCTTTGGAAGTGTGCTTAGGAAGCAGTGAGGCTGGAGTTTGCTCCTGCGTGGAGGAACCACCTCTGGCAAATTAAAGTAGCTGGAAGGTTGAGAGCTTGTCATTGCTTCCAGTGGTGCCCAGACTCTACCCCAGCAGAGATCTGACCAGCAGGCTGCACGTTTTTCCTCCTTCTGAACTCTTGATTGTAACCAGAACAACGTCACTGAGAGCTCAGGTTTGAAAATGAACATCCCACCTCCAAACCCCAAAGGAACCCAGGGTCTGTAGGAGGCAAGGGTGGGCTACAAGGAACCAAGGAGCTCTGAGAGGCAAGGGTGGGCTACAAGGAACCAAGGAGCTCTGAGAGGCAAGGGTGGGCTACAAGGAACCAAGGAGCTCTGAGAGGCAAGGGTGGGCTACAAGGAAGCAAGGATCTGTAAGAGGTAAGGGAGGGCTACATGAACACAAGGATCTGTAGGTGGCTGGAAACCAAGGCAGCCTGTGCCAGAACAGCACCTCAGCTTCAGAGACCCCCCAGATCTTCCAGGGCAGGTTGGACATTTGATAAGGCAACAGATTTGGTTTTCTTTTTTCACACACTAATGAAGCTGTCTGGACTCCTTCATTAAGCCTCCTCCTGTTCCAAAGTTCAGCCTGGGTCAGCTCTCCTCAGTTCAGGTGAGTTCATTCCCTGCTGGTAGCTCAGGAAGCATCTGGATTTCCCCTCCCTTCGGTCATGGAATTAGTCCATAGTTTATTCACCAGCTGATCTGACAGGGCAGGCACTCAGGATGTGGCCTTTTCACATCTGATGTACAAAAAGGATTCAATAGGACTACCCCCAGCGCTGGGCCAGCCAGCCCCCAGCTGCTCTTCCGCCATACAGAGAAGCACAGCCAGGGAGGGACGGTCAGAGGGACAGGCTGGTGCCAGTCACACAGGGCTGCCGGTGAGGGTCATAACCCAGCAGAAACTCAGAGAGCCTGGACAAGAAATGAAAAGCAGGCAGAGGCTGGGGAATGGCTCCTGCACACCTGGAAGGTGAAATAAATCCTGGGAAACTTTGCATTCCTGAGAGGACACTGAACGGCAGGAGGCTGTGACGTGCCTGGGCACTGGTAATTTCTGACCAGCACAGCAAAGACAGAACTCCTCCTTTTTCCTCTCCCCAGCTGTATTTTTCTTCCTGTTAATCTCTTTTCTCTGGACGGGAGTTGCGCAGCCCTGCAGGCAGCCTGCGTAAGTGCCGAGCCAAAGCCCAGCGAGAGATTCTCCATCCCCTCTCCTCACTCCACCGCCACGGCAGCTCCACTGAGAGTCCTCAGGTTGTGCCCATTGGAGGCAGCAAACACTCCAGCTACAAACCCATCCCTATCAAAGGAGGAGAGGCTGGCGCTGCTTAGCTGTGTTAATTACCAGAGCTCCTGACAAAGAAGTAATTTCTTCCCTCTCCAAAGCGCTTGCTTTCATGTTTGGAGGAAGACAACAGAAAGAGGAATGAGAAGCAGGTATTGATATGTAAAGGAAACTGCTTGATGCAGCGCGGGGTGAGGAGACTCCACTCAGCCCTCCCATTGAAGCTGCAAATGGTAAAACCTGCTGAAAACAGAGAGATTAAACCCCTGTGTCTGGAGCGCCAGGAGGGACTACAGCACTTCTGCCCCTCCAAGGAAAGTTTAACAATCATCAACCTCTCAGCACGGTTTTACCTAAGGCCCAGCTTCAATCCCTTGCCCCTTGCCCTGTCGCTCCCAGCCCTTGTCAAGAGCCCCTTCCCAGCTTTCTTGTGGCCCCTTTCCCCTCAGTGAAGCCAGGACTTTCCTCTTCCTATTTGAATGAGTGGATTGAGCAGCTGCAGAGCGATGTCCGCCTCCAGATACCCACGCAGACACCAACCCACTGCCTGCAGTGCTTCAGCACATGAAGATGTATTTCTGTAGCAGTGTTGGTTCAGCATTAGGAGGAGAGCCCATAGTGATAACTCAGGCAGGTGGCAGAGGTGGGAATGTGCCTCAGCCAACTGGCACTGGGAAGCAAAGAGAGAACTGCATCAACAAAGCCTCCATTTGCTGTGCAATCATCTATTTTTATGGCTATCACCATCATATGGAAACAACTCTGCTATATTTTTTTTATGTGGCTATTCAGTTTTAATTGCAGGGAGCACAGGAGCAGTCCCTGGGTTCCATCACAGCTGTAGGTGTCTGCAGGAGACACTGCAAAAACATTGTGCAGTCAGCACTGGAGAAGCTCCCCCACAAAAAGGCCTGAAATCCACACCTGCAGAGAATAAAGCCCAGCTTTGATGCTGCTTCCCTTCCCTTATTGCCAGAGCAACTGAATCCCAGAATGCCAGGTTGGAAGGGACCCTCAGGCTCACCTGATCCAACCTTGCTAGGTGATGGTGGATGGAAATGAGCTGGCCCAGCACCCTGGCAAGCTGAGTCTGAAAACCCAGCACAAAAATTCCCACACTCTCCAACACACTGATGGAGATCAGCAGTGCAGGCAGAATCACAGCACTGTTTGGGCTGGAAAAGGCCTCTGAGATCATCCAGTCCAACCAGCAACTCAACACCACCATGGCCACCAAACCATGGCCTCAAGTGCCATGGCCACAGGTTTCTGGAACACCTCCAGGGCTGGGGACTCCACCCCCTCCCTGGGCAGCCTGTGCCAATCCCTGACCACTCTTGCAGCACAGAAATTTGTCCTCATCTCCAACCTAAACTTTCACTGCTTAAAAGAAATGACAGTTGTCAAGTAATGAGGAAGTGCTGGCAGGCACTGGGAATGTGCTTGTTTGGATAACTGCAGGTGTCACCTTTGCCAAGGCATCCCTCAACCCCCAACTCCTCCCTGCCATTCCAGGGCAGCACCAGCAGCCCGCTGGTTTTTGCAGCACTGCACTTCAGTGCTTCACTCTCCTCAGAGAGGCTCCATCATTATGTGCAGGATGAATGTTCAGCAACCAAGAGTTGTCACCTGCTCTTTAACATGGCTTGGGCAATGCCTTAAATCTCTCCACCTAGCTGCCATTAGGTGGTTCTATTGCCCTAAAATAAACAAATAAAGGCAGTAATTGGCACAATTAACCACTTCTTCCCACCCCCAGCAGGCAGCAGGGTGAGGCTGTGCTGCACTTTGCTGTGTTCTGACTCCCAGGCAATGAAGATGTCACAGCAAACATTTCAGACCTGACTTCCCTCATACCTGCATTTCCAACAGGATTTGCGTATTTTTTTTGGCACTGGAAAACTCTGTCCCAAGCAGAGGAATAGCTCAAGTTCAAGCAGGCCTGAGATGTCCATATGCTTGAATTTCTGCTAATCATAAAGCAGATGAGGTTGCCTTTAATGTCTAATTTAAATTTCCCATGCTGAGCAGCTGCTGAGCTGCTCCACAATGGCTGCACATCACCAAACATCAATGGGCTGCAAAATGAAAGATGATTTCTGCTTAGAAGCTGTCCTGGTTAGATTTGCAGGCACTGCACTATTGGAAAGCCCATCTCAGAGCAAAGCTTCCAGCTGAAATCCTTTTTTGTAGGAAAGGAGGGAAACAATTCCTTCTGCTGGCTCCTTGTAGCCTTATAAGCCCTGCCAGAGGAGCCTGCTCTCAGCAAAGTGACTCTGTAACAGGATGAACCATGCTGCTTTTCTTACCTCTTTAGCTAGTGCACACTTGGAGTGTGGCTTCAAAATCAAACAGACTTTTGGAGCTCTTACCCACCTGAGAGTCCAGCCTCTTCTTCTCTAGTCCTGCTGGGCCATGCTATTCTCCAGCCTCTTCTTCTCTAGTCCTGCTGGGCCATGCTATTCTCCAGCCTCTTCTTCTCTAGTCCTGCTGGGCCATGCTATTCTCCAGCCTCTTCTTCTCTAGTCCTGCTGGGCCATGCTGTTCTCCAGCCTCTTCTTCTCTAGTCCTGCTGGGCCATGCTATTCTCCAGCCTCTTCTTCTCTAGTCCTGCTGGGCCATGCTATTCTCCAGCCTCTTCTTCTCTAGTCCTGCTGGGCCATGCTGTTCTCCAGCCTCTTCTTCTCTAGTCCTGCTGGGCCATGCTATTCTCCAGCCTCTTCTTCTCTAGTCCTGCTGGGCCATGCTATTCTCCAGCCTCTTCTTCTCTAGTCCTGCTGGGCCGTGCTATTCTCCAGCCTCTTCTTCTCTAGTCCTGCTGGGCCATGCTATTCTCCAGTCTCTTCTTCCTCTCTAGTCCTTCTGGGCCATGCTATTCTCCAGCCTCTTCTTCTCTAGTCCTGCTGGGCCATGCTATTTCCCCCTGAAAAACAAGGACAAGGAATAAGACCAGTCCCCAAATTAGGTTTTATTACCAAATGTATGATGAAGAAGGTGTTGGGTTTGAGCAGTTCCCACAATGGTGATCTCCAGGAGTACTGCCTAAGTAACTAGAGAAGTGCTGAAGTGTCTCCTGTTAGTGTCTATCAGATGTCTTCTCCAGAACCTGAAACCAGCTCTGGATGACTCCCTCATGTGTGCCCCCTAGGGAAATCAACACAGAATCACAGAAATGCTTCAACTGGAAAAGGCCTCTGAGATCCTCCACTCCAACCAGCAACCCAGCACCACCACAGCCACCAAACCAGGTCCCCAGGTGCCATGGCCACAGGTTTCTGGAACACCTCCAGGGATGTGGACTCCACCACCTCCCTGGGCAGCCTGTGCCAATCCCTGACCACTCTCACAGCACAGAAATTTGTGTTTCATTTCCTTTGGAGCTCCAAACAGCAAAGGTCTGCAGAACTTTCATTTCAGTGCCACACTTCTGCTTCCTTCCTGGTTGACTTTGGTCCTTTCAGCTTGCACTGAGGAAGAGGCTGGGGCAAGCTGCATTGTTCTGGTGGTGCACAAAGGCAGCAAAGTCCTGCAGCTCAAGGTGAGTTTATTGTATGCAAATCCATCAAACTGCTGTGGCAGGGATTTCTGTCTTCTCATTCAGGTCATCTGTGGTCATCCAGAAACCACAGGAGACATTTCTGAGCAGGCAGAGTGACAATGGAAATGACTACAAAGATGTCCAGATGTTCACAAATTGCATCTTGCTGCCACTGCCACTTGTAGGGCTAATAGAAATGTCAGTCATGGGAGCTGGCAGCAGAGGGTTTATTTAGGGAAATCTGCAGGCTGTGCCTTTTTCCACTCCTGCTGTACTCAAAACTTCACCAAACTAAGCCTCTATTTAAAAATACCCCAACACTTCAGAGAACAAAGTCATTGTTCTTTGAGAATCATGGAATGGCTTAGGTTGGAAAAGGCCTCTGAAGTGATCCAGTCCAACATCAGTCCAACACCACCATGGCCACCAAAACAAGGCTCCAAGTGCCATGGCCACAGGTTTCTGGAACGCCTCCAGAGGTGGGGACTCCACCACCTCCCTGGGCAGCCTGTGCCAATCCCTGACCACTCTTGCAGCAAAGAAATTTGTCCTCATCTCCAACCTAACCCTCCCCTGGTGCAACCTGAGTGCCCAGGTGCAGGGTGGATATCCACAGTGATGCTCCTGCTCCAACCCCAGGGACCCTCCCTGTTCTTATTCCTCTTTCCTATCCACAGGCTGGAGCACGGTTCCTGTTCAGCAGACACTGGCAAGTTCCTGATGGCTTCTCTTCCTGCTCTGGGAGCCTTGCAGAGAGGGCTTGCTTTGGGATTTTGGTGTGTCTTGCTGAATACAGACCCAGGAGAGCAGAATCTTTGCAGATCAGTTGAGATGTGCCTTGAGTTAGGCTAAAATGCTTGAATTGTGAGATTTAAACAGCTTCCAGGATAAAAACACTGAGTGGCTTCTGTGTTCCAAACCTGTCTGAACCCTTGCTGTATTTCCCTGGCTCTGAAGCTGGATTCCATTTGCCTGATTACATTTTAAGAGCATAAATGATTTGAGGGGACAGCACACAGTGAGGGGTGAAGGTATCAATGCAATGTGCTCCTCAACGCTGCAATCCAAAGGAGGATTGCTGGCAATGAGCTTGATTTTGAAATACATTTGCCATCTTCAACTGCATTTAGCTATTCAAGAGCAGATCCTAGCCAGCACTTCACTCTTTCATTTTTCCCCCCTTTTAATCATTTATTATTACTTTTTAGTGGTTTCATTTTGTGTAAAGAGAGGAGAACTCAGAGAGACTTTGGAAGTGAGATCTGTGTTTAGGGGGTGGGGGCAAATCACAACTTGTCCATCCTTCAGTTGAATCAATCCATTGAAATTGCAAATGCTTTTCAAAATGATCTGGCTGACTCTCCAGATGTTCCTCTAATTGCACCCAGAAAGGCTGTCTGGAGTCACAGATAAATCTCAGGGCTCATTTGAGAGGCTTAGGTAATTTATTAATTCACCTGAATTGTTTCTTCCACCTCTGAATTTAATCTGATGAAAATGCAGCTCTCTGGAATGGGCCTTTATTTTTCTGTCCTCTAGGAAAACAAATATCTGTTTGCATAGCAAAGCTGCACTTAGCTGTGCTAAATGGCTTCTTTGAATCATGGACAGAAGCTTTATGGGGCTCCTTGTGATTCCACAGGAGTCTTATTTTCATTTACTGCCCTACTAATCATAAAGAGCTGGCAGTCACTGGAAAGCAAAGTGACTGATGTCATCTCCCTGCTCTTCACACCGCAGCACCAAGCAGATTCCTTTGATCCAAAGTGCCATTAGAATTGCTGTGCAGATATTAGCAGTGGGAGATGTGGCTGAGATAGTGAGGAGAGCTCCAGCTCCAAGGAGACCTGGAGACCTGCACAGGGAGCACAGGGAGCTCCTCACAGCTCTGGCACTGTGGTTCTGAAACGGGCTGAGACAAATGTTTGAGGAAAGGCTGCAGTTGGCCTCCTTTTGTGGTAGCAGTGATTGCCAGGGTGACCTCTGGGAGCCCTCTGCAGCTCTGCAGGTACATAGCCACATGCTGGCTAGGGACTGGATTGGTCTCCAGCAGGTAGCTGCATGGCACTCGCAGCACCATGGCATGCACAAGTGACCTGCTGTGTGCCAAGGACAGCTCTGGGACATTTCTTCTAGAACCCCACTTGGGTTGCAAAAGCCCTCTGAGATCATCCTGTCCAACCATCAACCTAACACCACCATGGCTCACAGGCTGGATTATGTGTCTGCTCTACTCACCTGGACAATATCCTGCAGCTCCTGGCAGCAATCTGCCAGCCTGCACAGCTGAGGGAGGTGTGAGCAGATCCCTGCATGCCAGAAGATTTCCTCGTGGAAACCTGGGTGAAGGACTCCACAAGGAGAGGGCTCTCCCTGCCAGCTTCCCTCTGCTTGACTCACCCTGAACTTCAGTGAAACAAGAGCAGAGCCAGGTGTAGCCATAATGCTTGCAGTGGTGGCTCCTCTGATCCACCCGAGCTGCCCCTTCAAGCTCAGAGGCACAGGGCATGGATGCTCTGCTCCTGCACAGAGCCCTCGCCCTCTGTGTTCCTTCTCTCTCTGCATCCTCACAGAGCAGTGCCACTGCTGTAAGGCTGCTCCATTCTGGGGTCAGTTATCAGATCTTTGACTCTTAGCCTGAAGAATTTCATCATAGTTTTAAGAAGTATAATCTTAGGAGCTCTGAGCACATGAGCTAGCCTGGGAAAGGAAGGGGAATTGGTCTGGCAGTCAGGACTGAGCTGAGTGTGCCCCCCCCAGCTGCTTTGATCTCTCTCTCTGGCTCACACAAGGTTCCACTGCTCCCCAAACACAAGCCAAGACAGAGGGCAGGTGGAACCAAACACCAGCAAGGAGCATCCCCGCCCCTCCCTCACTACAGAGCCTTGCACATGTCCCTGGGTGTTTGGAGGTGAACAGAGGGCACTTACCCACCGGTGGGAGTCCTGTGTGCTGGCTGCACAGGGTAGGGGAGCACACAGCTGCTGTGGCTCTGCAGACTTCTTGCAGCAGCTGGGCTGTGACTTTCCATAGCAACAACCATTTCAAAGAATCTCTTTTCTCTACAGGCCCCAAGATCTGGTTTGTGTCCTTTCCAAGTTGTAATGAGGTGGGGGTTGGTCTCTTCTCCCTAGTCTCAGGTGACAGAAAGAGAGGAAATAGCCTGAGGTCAGGGATTGGAACAGTCTGCCCAGTGGAGTCCCTGTCCGTGGAGGTGTTTCAGAAACCTCTGGCCATGGCACCTGGGGCCATGGTTTGATGTCCATGGTGGTGTTGGGTTGATGGTTGGACTTTTCCAACCCAAACAATTCTGTGATTCCATGGAAGTGCAATCAGAAGGTTTTTAAACCAAAGGTGGGCTGCAGCGCTCAGCTCCCAGAGCCTGGGCAGCTGGAACCGATGGCTCCTGCATTTCTCATTCAGATCTATAAAGGAGACTCCCAGGAGCCTGCAAAGCTCACTGATAGACTCTAGCATCTTTTCCCTGCGTGTTTTTGTTCTTGGAAACATCTCTTCCCTCAGGAGCCAGTCCAGTATCAGCTGTATTACACCACAGAAATCTCCATTCAAATTAAGCACAGAGTTTCCACCCAGCCCCAGGGGTGTTGTTTTGCATTTAAACTCCACATGCACTACAGAGAAATAGGATTCATCCTGTGTCTGAGTGGATCTCAGGAGACCTGGGCTGGAGAGTTGTTTGTGTCACAGACTGTACCCAGCAAGGTGGGGGGAAGAAATTACATCTCTGTTCCCAGAAAAACCAGCAAAAGCTGTCTGCCCACTGGCCCTGATCCTGCATTTGGGTATAGAGAAGGCAAAGGCAGGTGTGAGTAATTTCCCTCACAGCCAGGCTAGCAGGTTAGCTCCTATCACCCCTGGGAGACCACCCAAATGGGGTAAAACCATCATAGAATGGTAGGGATTGGAAGGGACCTCTGGAGACCATAAAGTCCAAAGCAGGATCACCCAGGGCAGGTCACACAGGAACGCATCTAGATGGGTCTGGAGAGCCTGTACAACCTCTCTGGGCAGCCTGCTCCAGGGCTGCAGCACCCTCACAGCAAAGAAGTTTCTCCTCACCTTGAGGTGGAAGCTCCTGTGCTCCCGTTTGTGTTCCCAGACTGATGCTGTGTTCTCCAGGTCTCTGAGATTGGCTCTCATACATCTGCAGCTCCTGGAGGGTTTTCAGGGTTCAGCTGTCGAGATTGGCATCTGTAGAGTTAATTTCAAAGCTTAAAGAAGTAAAATCACCTGCAGGCAAACCCCTTCTGAGCAGCAAGCACTGCCATTCATTTCTAATCCCTGCTTCTCTACACCCACAGGAAATAACCGTGAGAAATATGGGGACTATGAATCATTTATGGTGTTTCCCTTGCATGAAAAATTGCTTTCCTTACCTATATGATCAGGGTGTCCATTTCACTTTGTCATGCCTTGCAGACAGCAGCAGCGGGTCAAAACAGAGGCATTTTTCTTCCCCTGCTCTCACAAGGGCAGAAAGCTGGAGTGGTTTTACCCAGAACAGAGCTGCTGCTGCCCTTCTGCTCATTGCCACTCTGCCCACCCCTGAGCTGGGGCCTGAGGCAGCTGCCTCCAGCCCATGGCTTCGAGGAAGCAGCACCTTGGGAATGACAGCTGCAGACAGAGCGCTACAGGGTAAGGCAGCTGCTTGGGCAGTGATGGACTGAAGAGTTCTGCAGGAAGCTGGGAAGAGATTTTAACACAGCACTGGAAACGTGTTTCCATTAATTTAGTTTCCATTCACTTGGGGACGGGAGCTCTGCATCTGTCAACCGATAACTGCCCTCCAATGACGGTGCTCAGAGCAGTGATCGCTTGTCAATGAGCACAGACAGGCTCCTCTGCCTCCAAACCCACACCTGGGAATGCTCCCAAGAGTAAGAGAAACTGTGGTGGGAGCAGGGAGGGGACACCGCTTCTTCCCTCCACTCGGTCACATCCAGACCACCTCCACTCTGCCTTTTGAGCTCCCAGGCTCCTTGACAAGCAGGAAGGGAGCATCGGGAAGGGAAAGAGGCTTGGAGCGCTACTGAACAGCCCTGGGGTTACTGACTCAGTACAGCACAGAGATAATCACCCTTTGCCTGACAGCATCCTATGGCATAGGCAGCCAAGATGCTCAAGGGGGTGGAGCAAGCTGCAGCTCCTCGCTGCCGATATTGCCTCATGAAATCAGTGTGAAAATCATAGAATCACAGAATGGCTTGGGTTGGAAGAGACCTTAAAGACCATCCAGTTCCAACCCCCTGCCATGGGCAGGGACACCTCCCACCAGCCCAGGCTGCTCAAAGTCTCATCTGACCCAGCCTTGAGCACCTCCAGGGAAGAGGCAGCTGCAGCCTCCCTGGGCAATCCATTCTAGTGTCTCCCCACCCTCACTGCCAAGAATTTCTTCCTAATCTGCAGTCTCAATCTCCTCTCCTCAAGCTTCAATCCATTCCCCCTCATCCTGTCACTCCCAGCCTTTGTCAAAAGTCCCTTCCCAGCTCACCTGGAGCCCCTTCAGGTACTGGAAGGCTGCTCTAAGGCCTCCCTGAAGCCTTGCATGACCTCTTAAGTGTGGGAACATCAGCAGCCCCAACTGGGCTTCCATAAAGCTGCTAAGCTTGGAGAGGATTTCCCAGCACTCAGTTAGCACAAAGGAAGAATGAAAGGGAAAAAAAAAATAATAAAAAAATAAAAGCAGAATGGCTAAAGCTCTGCTAGGGAAGGGAACAGCTATGGATATACCCAGAAACAAGATTTTAGGAGGCAGAAGTTCCACTGCCTCTGGAATTACAGTGATGGGTGGCAGCCCCATGGTGGCCATCCCTGAGGAGCTCAGCCATCGTTTTGTTGTTGTCTTGCTCCCCCTCAGTTTAGGAAGGAGGTTGACTTGCTGGAACAAGTCCAGAGAAGGGCAATGAAGTTGGTGAGGGGATTGGAACACAAGCCCTATGAGGAAAGACTGAGGGAGCTGGGGTTGCTCAGCCTGGAGAAGAGGAGACTCAGGGGTGACCTTATCACTCTCTACAACTACCTGAAGGGAGGTTGTAGACAGGCGGATGTTGGTCTCTTCTCCCAGGCAGCCAGTACCAGAACAAGAGGACACAGTCTCAGGCTGTGCCAGGGGAGGTTTAGGTTGGATGTTAGGAAGAAGTTCTCTACAGAGAGAGTGATTGCCCATTGGAATGGGCTGCCTGGGGAGGTGGTGGAGTCGCCGTCATTGGAGGTGTTCAGGAGGAGACTTGATGGGGTGCTTGGTGCCATGGGTTAGCTGTTTGGGTGGGTTGGATTGGTTGATGGGTTGGATGTGATGATCTTGAAGGTCTCTTCCAACCTGGTTTGGTTTGTTCTAAATATAGGTGATGCCTCCAAATCGTGCTGCCTATCAGCACTCTCAAACACCCTTCTCCAACGCAGGGTGACTCACACCTCGCTGCCGGCAGCGCCGGACCTATTAGCCTCCTCCAGAGCTTCTATTGTCTGACTCGCTGCCGTGTGGGATTCCTCAGGCTCCCCGCTGCAGCTCTCTGCTTAACTCCGAGAGTCTGTGTGCTCAGCACTAACGCTGGCCATGGCCTTGGACTGGCAGGTCCCACAGCAAATGCTTAGCAGAAGAGAAGGAATGAACAACCCCACGGACTCGGCAGCTAAAATGCACCGCTTTTTAGTCCCTTTGCAGCCCTTTCTTAGCCCCCCTTTTAGAGCCCTTTTAGGTATGATGCACTCTTTCACCAGGTAGCATTGTTCTAGTAACAACACTAAAGGAGGCAATAAACCAGGCACTGACAGCAACTATTTTACATGTTGAAGCAGCAGGGAAAAAAAAGACTCCAACCTGCGCTCAAAAGCTGCCAAAAGCAACAGGCTCAACGTGCAGAGAAGCTCTGGAGCCACTTCAGACTGAAGCAATAAAGCATGCAAACAGATTACAAGCTCTGAAGTTAATCTGGTGCTGTACATCATCGTCTCTTATAGCAGAACACATTAATACCATGCTCCAATAAGCACAGCAATAGATGGAAAGATGGAACAGCATCTCTGGATCCTAAATAATGCATAGGAGGCTTCCTAGAGAGAGGGAGGGGGCTGTTTGCTGCTGCTGCGGGTCTGTTTCTTCTCAGGAGTGCTAACAATCATTGCCTTCCATCAGCCTTGCTCAGATGCAACCTGCTTACATCCAGTCTCCTGGCATCAGTGAAGTCTGGATGTGGGATGAGTTTAATATCAGCTTCTGAAAGCTGCGGGGGTTGGGGTTGTTTGGCATGAAGGAGGCTGAGAGGAGACCTCATTGCTCTCTACATCTCCCTGAAGGGAGGTTGCAGTGGGGCTGGGGTTGGCCTCTCCTCCCAAGTAGTTAATGACAAGGCAAGAGGAAATAGCCTGAAATATGCCAGGGGAGGGTTAGGCTGGAGAGGAGGAAAAATTTCTCTGCTGCAAGAGTGGTCAGGGATTGGCACAGGCTGCCCAGGGAGGTGGTGGAGTCCCCAGCTCTGGAGGGGTTCCAGAAACCTGTGGCCATGGCACTTGGGGCCATGAAGGTGTTGGGTTGCTGGTTGAATTGATGATCTCAGAGGCCTTTTCCAACCCAAACAGCTGTATGATTCTATGAATTCTTCAGCACCTCACTGGAAGTCTGTGAGGAGCACAAAGCCAAGCAGATGTCCCTGCTGCAATCCCAGCTCACTGCCAGTATTTCTCTTCTGACTCAGATAAAACCTGAACTAAACACCCTCGGGTTTCAAACACAGATACAGAAGGTCACAGCTCTTCTTGAAGCCCCTCTCTGCTCATACCACGCAGCTGAGAGCTGAAACTGTTCCACAGGCTCTGCTTCCTCTGTTCCAAGAGGAAGCAGAGGCAGCACCCAGCTCCGCTGCACACCCAGCAGCTCATAAAGCTCCCCCTGCAATCCCACTGACTCCTTAGTTTTTTGCTTTGTGTGTTTTTAAAAGGCAGCGTGGCAGGGAGAAAAGGCACAAGATATTCTCCACAGCTGGGTTAGGAAAATTGTAAACTGCAGAATGAGGCTTTTATGTCTGGGCTACCCTGATAAATCAGCCTGCTGCCAGTGCCAGGCAGTGTAAATCACAGAGTGCAGTTTTGATGTGACAGACACATTGATCCTCGCTGATATTTGTTTTGCATCATTTATTTGAAACACACCCAGCCAGGCTTACAGCAGAATTCTCTTCACCTGAGGTAAACCTCTCCACTGGCTTGGGTCAAGTTTTGTTGCCAAATGCAAATCCTGAAACTCTCTTCAGGTTGGTTTTTAATTAACACCTTGCTCAGAGCTAATTCACAGTCTCCAAGAGGAGCCAGTGAGCCACTTTGATCTCTTTCCTCCTCTACCATGATGCTGGCTGATGGGGAAAGCTTCCTCTGCTCTGCCTGTTTAAATACTTCTGGGACATCTTAAACAGCCACCTGGTTCACAGAATGGGTTGGGCTGGAAGGGACCTCAAAGATCATCTGGTTCCAGCCCCCTGCCATGGGCAGAGACACCTCCTTCTAGAGCAGGTTGCTCAAGGACTCATCCCACTACAAATGGAGCTCCTCTGGGAGCCCTGCTTCAGACAGCTGTGTATAGAAGGAGACCTTGGCACCCACAGCTCTCTAGAGGAGAGAGCCAACAAGAGGCTGCTGCAGTATCCCCTGGCTGCCTGCATGTAATGTACACAGGGCAGGATCTCTCCATGCAGGGCAGCTGCATCCATAAAGGTGGCAGAAGCTCAGTTCTGTGGCCCATTTCACTTTCAAGGTTTTTAGTATTACATGTTTTACAAGCAGACATAATCCTGACAGTCATCTTTCAGCCACTATGGTGTTAGAGAGACCCAAAAGCACTGCCTTGTGCAGTTCCACTTCACAGCTCTAACTGGTCCGTTCAGACTTTCCAGGCTAACTTCCCCAAAGAGCTGCATTTGTCTTCCTCACTCCCACTCCCCAGTGAAACTCTTTGCAGGCTGCTAGGTAGAAGAAAGAAATAATCTGTAATCCAATGCTCTCACTTCTGTTCTTGCAAATGACTCCTCTGGAGAGCCCTCATGCAAGTTCTGTCCTGTGCTGACTCTAAGAGCCCAGCACCAGCAAAGCCTCTGCACCAAGCCCAAACTCCACAATGCCCTCAAGACAGCAACTTTGTCTGGCAGTTGGTGCTGCTATTCTCTGAAGTACCAGAGACCTGATGGTTATTATTAATGATAATAACAATAATAGTAATAACAGTAATGATGATAATAATAATAATTAGTCATTCCAATAACCCAGTTAAGAAAGAGGTGGTTTTTCCCAGTACCTCTTTTGGTGCCTGACAGAACAGCTCTGTGGGAAGTACAGCTAAGCAGCCTCAGACCTGTTCTTGGAGACAGAAGGCAGCAGAACAATTGACATTTTCTACTGATTATGCACAGGGAGAAAAATCAGAGTCAAGAGATGGCAAACTGAAGGGAGTGTTCCACTAGAGCTGCTGGTGTCTGAATGCTAATCAATAAAGCAATAAATCAGCTGCCAGGTTGGGCATATCTGAGGTGGGCATTTGAGCCATCATTCTCTAGAGTATGTTTAGGGAGAGAACAAGGCTGATTTCTATTGCATTCACATTCAGATGTAAGCTTTAGAAGCAAAACACAGATCTCCAGTTAACAGCCACAGACTCCATCCCTTCCACTTCAACAAGAGGCTAAAAATGTCTTTCTGGTGCAATGGCCACAAACCTAAACTTCTCCAGGACCTTCCATGCAATGAATCATTTTTTTTTACCTGTGGAAGACTGACTAAGTATGACTTAGATACTGCAAAAACCCTGAGCTTGGCTTACAAATACATCAACTGAGCTGGCTCCAAGGCCTAAAGCTCTGCATGTCTTCCACTCTTGCAGGGAATTTTCCAAGGCTTTGGTAGACAAAGCCATGGCTGAAGTGGTAGTGCTTTGAGTAGAAGGTTGGATCAGAGACCTCCAGCAAATACTCTGTCTACCAGCAGCATCCATCCCAGCAAAGGAGGAACCACCTCCTGATGAATGGAAATGGACACAAAAGGGTTAGAGCAGGCAGTGCCCAGGATGATTTTCCCGTTCCATGGTTTCCCACTAGCCTCAAGTTTTGTAACTAACAGAAGAGCTGGCTGGCAGAGCAAGAGACCTCATTATAAACAAGTTCTAATTAAGTAGCATCTCTAAATTATATAACATAATATGGATGTAAGTGCATTCATTATGTAAATGGTTATTTTATTGCTCATTTCAAATACATAATGGAAATGCAGATGGTAGGTGGACAGCATGCTAAACAAGGGCACGGATGAAGGAAACATCTCTTGGCAGAGGCAGGAGGTGTAGGTGTGAAGGAACCAGAGCAGCACTCAGCTGTGCTTCCATAAGTGCCATGAATGTGTGCAGCTCAGCTGCTCCCAGGCATCACACTCAGGGCTGAAGATTTCAGTCATCAGAGGCAGGCACCACATTTGCTTGGCATCAGAGAGGCCTCCCTCTCTCTCAAGAGGGCAGGAGAAGAATAAGGGAGAGAGGTTTGCATCCAAACTCCTGCCACTTTCTCTACCAGAATCTCAGTCCAAACTCAGCCCAAGATCTGCCCCTGTGTGAGAAGCTGACCAGCACTAGGCATTGAACAAGGCACTTGCAGATGTGAAGAAGTGGGGAGACACTGGAACAGGTTGCCCAGGGAGGCTGTGGATGCTGCTACCCTGGAAGTCTTCAAGACCAGGCTGGATGAGACTTTGAGCAGCCTGGGCTGGTGGGAGGTGTCCCAGCCCATGGCAGGGGGATTGGAACTGGATGAGCTTTGAAATCCCTTCCAACCCAAACTATTCTATGAATCTGTAAGATCTCCAAAACCAATTTCCAGCTAATGGAGCTCCTAGGGAGGCAACCAGAGAGCACAGAACTCCTGTTTGCTGTGGAGCAGGCCAGAGGAACACTCACAGCCTCATGAAGTCTCTGAGATGAAATAATAATAATAACTCATGAGGCCAGGCTGGAGCTCTCTTAGGCTGGATGTTAGGAAGAAGTTCTTCATAGAAAGAGAGACTGGCCATTGGGATGGGCTGCCCAGGGA
This sequence comes from Melanerpes formicivorus, assembly GCF_026170545.1. Taxonomy (NCBI): domain Eukaryota; kingdom Metazoa; phylum Chordata; class Aves; order Piciformes; family Picidae; genus Melanerpes; species Melanerpes formicivorus. Next base: position 2,165,115 of record NW_027142373.1, on the reverse strand, counting down.
GGTGGTGGAGTCACCATCACTGGAGGTGTTTAGGAAGAGATGGGATGGGGTGCTTGGTGCCAAGGTTTAGATGGTGTTGGGTGATAGGTTGGACTTGATGACCTCAAAGGTCTCTTCCAACCTGGTTACTTCTATTCTATTCACTTCTATCCAAAGGCTTCATTTTACCTTAGACAACTCCTCTTCAGGTTGGTATTATCCTGTCACCTCTGTAGCCCAGGACCAAGGAACTCTAAGGATGCCTTCCTCAGGAACAGCAGGACATGCACTGGGAGCCTACAGAGGCAGGGTAGAAAACACAGAGATTATTTGCTGGAGCCTTTGCTCTCAATTTCACAAATGACTGCAGTTAAATTAATCTGGGTGCAGCCTGTGGTATCACACATGCATGGGTTAGTTGATTAGGTGGTGTTGGATGATAGGTTGGACGCAATGATCTTGAAAGTCTCTTCCAACCTGGTCTGGTCTACTCTACTCTACTCTACTCTACTCTACAGAATGAAAGCCAGGATGTTAACTTTGTCTCTTTCCCAGTTATGGCTGTGCCAGTGGTCAGGTCAACCAGCTCCATCCCACACAGGGGTCAGGGGAGCAGGATGGGAGCAGCAGCAGCAGCTGGGAGGGAGCCCAGTTCTGGAGATCTGACATCCCTCAGGTCTGCATGGAGAAGGTAATTAATCTTTGGTTGAAAGCTATTTAGTTTTGCTGTCTTGGAGCACACAAAATATGATCTCCATTCACATAAATTTGAGCTATCTTTGCCAGAGGCTGGAGACTATTGTTAAATGAATTAAAATGACTCCCTGTCCTTCCCAGGCGTGAGCTGCAGTTCAAGTGCTGGCATCTGCTCCAAGAATGCCCAATAAACACCTGAGAATCTGGGCTCTGCACCCACAGCAGGGGAGAGCTCTGTGACCAGGAGCAGGCTGCCCAGGGAGGTGGTGGAGTCCCCATCCCTGGAGGAGATCAAGAACCCTGTGGCCATAGCACTTGGGGCCATGGTGGTGTTGGGTTGCTGTTGGACTGGGTGATCTCAGGGGGCTTTTCCAACCCAAACAATTCTGTGATTCTGTGTCCAGTGGCCAAAACTCCCCTTCCATGAATGCAAACTGTTCTCATCAAGCCTTGCTAGCACCCCCACCCCAAACTACAAAGGTACCCCAGTCATTAGCAGGTGTGGTTTGTGGGTCCCCAGGCTCCTCCTGGCTCTGTGTTGCAGCAAGCTAGCCACAAGGATCAGAGCTGTTGCCTAAAACGAGGGGAAAGAACATCTGCAGCGGCTTGCAACATGCATTATACATGGCAGGAGAAATCCCAGTGGCACCCAGCCATTGGAGGCAAGATTTCCTCCTCCAATCCTCATGGTAATGGCTGGGTTGGGTATTCTGTGCACGGAGAGAGAGCAGGCTGCCCCAAAGTCAGGCTGGCATCAAGGTACAGTAACTGAATATCACCATCCAGCATAATCCCAGGGGCAGGAATTTGCACTGAATTTCTAACACTTTTGTGCACAGGTGTGAATGTAAAGGCAAGGAGATGGAAATGCAAGAGCAATATGAGATTCTGCCAGCATAAAGGTGGGAATAAACCTGAGTGTGAGGGTGTAGGGGTGACATCTCAGCTAAAGTAAGAAAATTCAGCCCCTAGTTATTAAGTTTAAGCTGCCAGTTTGAAGGCTGTGGAGTCAGGTCAGTTTATACCTCAGCATAAACCAACTGTCAAGCAGCATCACATCATCTTCAGCCTCCATCATCTGAAGTCCCATGAATATGCTGAAGCCAACAACCAGTAGTGGGGGAAAGGCCTTAATATATCACAGCACAGCAGTGGGATGGTGAACAGCAGCTATAAAAACAACCCCACAGCACAGAAACACTGCTAACAAAATTGCTGTGTCTGTTTCTGGGGTTTCACACCATTTGCCACACTGACTTCATTAGGTGTGACCTGGGGAATCCTCCCAGCTCCTGCAGAAGGACATGGCCTGGTTTGCTGGGTGAGCTGCACACTGGTGGTGTTGCAGGGAAGAAGAACCACAGAGTCATAGAACTGTTTGGGTTGGAAAAGCCCTCTGAGATCATCCAGTCCAGCCAGCAACCCAACACCACCATGGCTATCAAACCATGGACCCAGGTGCCATGGTCACAGGTTTCTGGAACCCCTCCAGGGATGGGGACTCCACCTCCTCCCTGGGCAGCCTGTGCCAATCCCTGACCACTCTTGCAGCACAGAAATTCGTCCTCATCTCCAACCTAACCCTCCCCTGGCACAATTTCAGGCCATTTCCTCTCCTCTGGCATCTTATACTGGGGAGAAGAGACCACCTCCACCTGGCTCCAGCCTCCTTTCAGGGAGCTGTAGAGAGCAATGAGGTCTCCTCTCAGTCTCCTCTTCTCCGGGCTCCAGTTCCCTCAGCTGCTCCTCCCCAGCCCTGTTCTCCAGACCCTTCTCCAGCTTTGTTGCCCTTCTCTGCACCTGTTCTGGCCTCTCAATGTCCTTCTTATTGTGAAGGGCCCAAAACTGAACCCAGAATTTGAGGTGTGGCAAAATGTTCACAGCACTCGCAGCTGCTGGGAGTTCAAAGGGATTGCTTGAAGCAGTATGATCTAGTTTGGTCCTGTGCTTATCCTCAAGGCTCAGATTTATTGTCCCTTTCATTTGTCTAGGAAAACTCTGGCAGGGACAGTCTTGTGGTGCTTCCTTCTTTCCCTTTGCAGCTGCTGCTCAGGATGCAGCAGGATTCCTTTTTGACATTTATTTGAGAAGCAGACTCTGGAGTGGAAATCAGAGAGATAAGTTATCTAGCAAAACACAGCTACTTTCTACTTCTCTAGTTTTACTTCTCACTGAGGATCCTGTCCTCCTAGCACTTGACACCAGGGAATGTGGTGTGACTGTCAGCTAGAAAATTATCAATTAACTAAGGGAACTCTTCCCTTCTCTACAGCTCTTCTCATTAGTGAGAAGAAAAGGAGGAAAACAAAGAGAGCCTCACTGGTTTCTCTGGGTAATGCTCCATATAGATGAGATTCAGCCAGAAGAAAACACAGCAGAGCTGCTCAGGACAGGCCAGTGAGGTGACACAACTTCTAAAAGGTCCCCAGGGACCCACAGACTCTAAACGAGGCTGCAGCAAGATGATGAAATGGAATTGGTCCTTGCCAGGCAGCCTCCACTTGTACCCCTCCCTCCCAAGGCCTCCCCACTGGACCAGCAGGGATGCTGCCTCTGATGCCCCTCAGGAGCTGCTGGGAACCCTTGCTGAGGGCACCTTTTGTCCCCAGGCACTTAGATCTGCCCTTCTGTGGGACTGGAAGGGGAAGGGAAGGAAGGGTGAAAAGCTGGAGTAAGGGAATCCACCCTGAGGATAAGGGGTGTTTGTGAGGCTGACTCAGCTCCTTACATCCTCAGAACTTTCCTAAAGCTCCTTTGCCTCTCTCTGGGTGGCTGCAGGTCCTCAGCCTCAAGAATTCTTAGGCAGGCTCTCTAATTGTTCCCCTCCCGAGGCTGCACAAAGCGCTGCAGGTGTACGTCAATAATTCATTACAGCTAATCAGCCTCGTGCCACCATAATTAGCAAGGTAATATTTGCATAAACAAGAAGGTAGTCAACATCAAATATTTAGAAAAAAATATGATGAAGGCACATGGCAATAGGTGCTCAGCTCTGAACCACTACCCCTCTGTTTGTTTTGCATTATTAACAAACCCTCTCAATTCACTAAGCCCAGGGAGCCTCTGTGCCAGACCCACCCCAGCTCCTCCAGCCTGCAGCCTGCTGCAGAACGATGGCCTGGAACTGCTCTGTGAAAATATTGTTCCATAAACACCAGACCCTGGTCCCCAGGTTGTCACAAGAAAGCTGCAATTTTATCTGGCCAGAGACTCTGCTCCCACATCTGATCTCCTTCCTCACATTCAGTGTGGTCTCAGGGTGTGCACAGCATGGAGATGCTCTGCAGGGCAAGTCCAACATGTCCAGGGCACAGCAGCCTCAAAACATCAGGTGGATGAATGAGAAGCTGGACAGGAGCCAGCAATGGGCACCGGCAGCCCAGGAGGCCAAAGGCAGCCTGGACAGAGATAGAGAGAGGGGACTCTGCCCCTCTGCTCTGGGGAGACCTCACCTGCAGGGCTGTGTCCATCTGTGGAACCCCCAACATAAGAGAGACCTGGACCTGCTGGAGAGGGTCCAGAGGAGACCAGAAAGATGATCAGAGGGCTGGAGAACCTCTGCTGTGGGGACAGGTTGGGAGAATTGGGGCTGTTCAGCCTGGAGAAGAGGAGGCTCCAGGGAGAACCTTAGAGCACCCTTCTGGTACCTGTAGGTGACCTACAAAAGACCTGAGGAGGGACTGGTTAGAAGGGCTTGGAGTGACAGGATGAGGGACAATGGTTGGAAACTGGAGCAGGGCAAATTCAGGTTGGACATCAGAAGTTCTGCACCACGCAAGTGGTGAGAGGCTGGAACAGGCTGCCCAGAGAGGTGTTTGAGGCCCCATCCCAGAGACATTCAAGCTCAGACTTGCTGTGTCCCTGGGCAGCCTGCTCTAGCTGGAGGTGTCTCTGCTGACTGCAGGGGGCTTGCACAAGATGAGCTTGAAGGCTCCCTTCCAACCTGATCCATTCTGTGCCTCTGATACTCATTTTGAGCTGCTGCTTGTTCTCCCAGCAGCAAAAACAAGCTGCTACTGAGCTCATTCCTAACGAATGTCAGGCAGCTCTCTGCTCTCCAGGGGTTGTTTTTTTGCCTTGGTACTTTTAGATAAGGTGCCTCTGGTGCCTGATGGATTGCAGGGCAGCAGGACTGGCTCAAGCAGTTGGAGTTTTCCAAGCACTGCTGGTAAACTGCACTCCAGCAGGACTGTTTTGCAGGACTAGCTGTGTCATGCCCAGTTTACCACCAGACAGATAAGTGTTATTAAATGAGCCCCTAAGTGTAATAGAATTATAGTGGGGAAATATAGTAGTAAAGTAAATTATCTCTATCTGATCATCATCTGGAAATAGGTTTCCTCCACTTTATAGTGCCTCCAGACACAGGGTTTATCTCTGAGGCTTAAAGAAGACCTGCTGAAGGATGCTGAACACTTTGCAACTAAATGTACTCTAATTGGTTCAATTACTTTATTTTTCTTACTAATAAACAGGGAGAGATTAACCTTCTTTGCTTTGCACAACTCCTCAGCCCTCTGTGCTAATTCATTTTGCTTGCAGTTTTTGTCTTGCAGACAGCAGCAGTGGGCTACACCCCATTAGCTTTTGGATTTGAACAGAAACAAACTGCTGAAATCAAGTGAAATCCATCTCAAATTAGATGCTGAACCACATTTATGGCTGAGCAACTATCCCTACAGTCCCCATGTCAGAACTTTCACAATGCAATTGATGGTCTTGACCAGTACTTAAAAGAGAAAGCTGCTGTCATTAGACTTTAGAGCTGTGCCTTCCACCACCACTCACTGCCTTTAGATGAAGAAATATATGTTATTAAACTTCAGATTAGTGAAGAAAGAACCAGAGGAGATGTGTCCAGAGAAGGGCCAGGAGAGTGATCAGAGCCCTGGCAGCCCTGCCATGAGGAAAGGCTGAGAGAGCTGGGGGTGGTCAGCCTGGAGGAGAGAAGCCTTAAGGGAGACCTCATCACCATGGACCAGGATGTAAAGGGTAGCTACCAGGAGGAGGGAGACTCCCTTTATACAAGGGGTCCCATGGAAAACACAAGGGGTGATGGGGGTGAGTTACTGCTGGGGAGATTCCCATTGGACTGCAGAGGAAAATGTTTGCCCAGGAGCACAGCTGGGCACTGGAATCATCTCCCAGGGGCAGCAGTGCAGCCTGCTGCACTGGGCAGTTTTCAGACTCAGCTTGCCAGGGTTCTAGGCCAGCTCATTGCAACTCCACCATCACCTGGAAAGGTTGGGCCAGATGAGCCTTGGGGTCCCTTCCACCCTGGCAGTCTGGGATTCTGCTGCCTGCTGCTCCTCCAAGGTTCATGACTCCTGTTGAGCCCAGAGATGATTTGGGTGCAGATCCTGGCCAGTGCACCCCAGCTCACCCTGGTGTTCCAAGGCCAGTGGTGATGGCTGGCAGGGTTTTTTTCTTCCCCTCTAACTCAGAGGCTGTGGTTCTGCTCCTAGCCTAATTATGTTCACATCAACTCAATTAGTTTTTCCTGTTTACCAATTAGCCTGGAGGATTCGCTGAATATATTTTGGTGCTCAGCCACCAGGTACTCACAGAAAATGCAAATGATGAGCTGGGAATTCATTTGTAATACAGTGGAATCTAAATAAAGGCTGACTGCTTAGCCATTTATTCATCTGATAACAGCAACTGCAGAGAGAGTAATTCCTGTAGCATTCAAAGGAGTCTCATTTCCTGGCGCTGACACGTGGATAAAAGACCAACCCCAAACACACAGAGAACATTTATAAATAATCCCACTCCCTTTGCCTCTTTTTCTTCCCCATTTTTTTTTTAATTCAGAAGGCTCATCTGAGCTCATTTCAGTTGTTTTGTCTGCTCTTTCTTCTCCCAAATTCGATTACTGCAGCACTTTCTTTTCAGCCGCTTCTGTTGTTTGTTATAGAATCACAGAATCGTCAGGGTTGGAAGGGACCTCAAGGATCAGCCAGTCCCAACACCCCTGCCATGGGCAGGGGACACCTCACACTACAGCAGGTTGCCCAGAGCCACTCCCAGCCTGGCCTTAAAAACCTCCAGGGTTGAGGCTTCCACCACCTCCCTGGGCAACCTCTTTCAGTGTCTCACCACCCTCATGGGGAAGGACTGCCTAACATTCAATCTGAAACTACCCATTTCTAGAATAGAATGAGAATCAGAATTAGGAATAGAATCAGAATTAGGAATAGAACTAGAATTAGGAATAGAACAGAACAGAACAAACCAGGTTGGAAGACACCTTTGAGATCATCGAGTCCAACCTATCACCCAACACCATCTAATCAACTAAACCATGGCACCAAGTACCCCATCCAGTCTCTTCCTAAACACCTCCAGTGATGGTGACTCCACAACCTCCCTGGGCAGCACATTCCAATGGCCAATCTCTCTGTGAAGAACTTCTTCCTAACATCCAGCCTAAGCCTCCCCTGGCACAGCTTGAGACTGTGTCCTCTTGTTCTGGTGCTGGTTGCCTGGGAGAAGAGACCAACCCCCACCTGGCTACAAGCTCCCTTCAGGTATTTGTAGACAGCAAAAAGGTCTCCCCTGAGCCTCCTCCTCTCCAGGCTAAGCAACCCCAGCTCCCTCAGCCTCTCCTCACAGGGCTGTGCTCCAAACCCCTCCCCAGCTTCGTTGCCCTCCTCTGGAGACGTCCCTATCAACACAACTCTGCTTCAAAACAGTTTTCTCTTTAGCTCACAGAAACTGCTCCTCCTTGCAGAGTTTGCTTCTGAACTGCAGGGAAATGCTGCTGCTAATAAATATTTTTACCTTGTCACAGGAGACTACAAATATTTCCTTTTCCCAGTGCTGTTTCAGTTTACCAAACAAGCACTGCAAAGTTTCTCAAATGACTGAAAACAGAAGTGCAAAACCTTCCTCAGTGAGCACAACATTTCCTGAAGGAAAATGCCTTTTTCTTCCCCACCCCCTTCCATGTTTTTTTCACCCCTCCTGCTGCCACTGATACACCACACAGCAATCAAGATGATGGCTGCTGGACACAAGCTGTCCCACACACACAAGGAGAAGACATTCCCCCTCCCCCCCCCACCTCCTCTGCTAATGTTCTCTGGGGTCTCAGTATGAACATGGGATTGGGCTGAGAATGAAGCTCTGTCCTTAAGAGAGCCAGAGAATTGTTCTGGTTGGAAGAGAGCCCTAAGACCACCGAGTCCAACCACTGACCCAACACTACCGTGGCCATTAATCCATCCTTGGACATCAAAGCACTTTGGATGTAGATAAAATGGTGAAGGGAATAATCTCCACAAAGCCACGTTAGCCATTTTCAAAGCAAAACACCACAGAGCTACCAGCAGAGAGCAGTGAGAGCCTGAGAAGCTGTCTCCTTCCAAAGCACTAACAAGGTCCTCAGAGACATCCATCCAGGTATTCCTGCATCACTGTCTGTCTGCTCAGGCAGCAGCTGCATTCCCAAGGGCCTGCCAGCCTGGCAGAGATTCCCCTTTGACAGTGCATGGCTGGAAAGAAAGATTCAAATTGTGCCTGTCTGCTGCATGGCTTTTGGACACCTGCTTCACAGCCCCCCACCAAAAACCCCCAAACCCAGCAGAGAAACTGATTCCTCTTCCCTGTCAGAAACACCCCTTGAGAGAGCCAACATTCACTGGATTTGGGGATTTGAATCCTTCTGAGGCTGTAGCTGAGCTTTCATTGAGTGTTTCATACCCAGTAAAAGCTTCCCAGCTGCTTCTGCAGAGCAAAAGCTACAGACAGGAAGCTTTGCCAATGTTTTTTTACTGAAGGATCCAAAAGCCAGTCAAATAAATATAAGCAAGAGGCAGCCCTCAGTACTGGGGGTGCTCTGACTTCCAAAACGTTGAGCCCCTTTATTTTTCAGTCTGTGGTTTGAAAGAAAGCCTCCACCTGATGAAGGCATTGTTGATCCTTAAGCTCATCTCCCCAGAGCAGTTTGGTGAAGGGTGAGCAGCTCTCCAGGGGCAGATGTCACTGCCAAAGCACTAAGAGCACCAGTGGGACACTTTGGGCTCACCCAGGCTGTTTTAGGAAGCAGACATCCAAAAGTTTTCTCAAAGAACCAGGCCAGGCCAGGTTTAAGAGGTTGTCCTTAGGTAACCACAGAATCACAGAACTGTTGAGGTTGAAAGAGACTTTGGAGTTCATCAAGTCTGGTAGAAGCCCTGTCCCTAGAAAGTGATTCAGGAGAAGCTCCCCAGGAGGCAGCAGGGCAAGAGAGAAGATTCTGCCCCTTGGCTTTTCTCTGCTGAGACCTCACCTCTAATCCTGCCTCCAGTTCTGGTGTGCCCAGCAGAAGAAGAACACAGAGCTGCTGGAGTGAGTCCAGAGGAGGCCACAAAGATGATCCAAGGGTTGGAGCAGCTCTGCTATGAGGACAGGCTGAGGGAGCTGGGGATGTGCAGCCTGGAGAAGACTGGGAGGGTCTTAGAGCTGCCTTCCAGTAGCTGAAGAGATCCTGCAGGAAGGATGGGACAAGCAGGAATGGTTTGAAGCTGAGAGAGAGTAGGGTTAGATTTGATCTTAGGAAGGAGTTCTTCAGTAGGAGGGTGGTGAGACTCTGGCACAGGCTGCCCAGGGAGGATGTGGCTGTGGCTGCCTCCTCCCTGAGGGCATTCAAGGCCAGGCTGGATGAGGTCTTGAGCAGCTGAGTCTAACTGGGAGGTGTCCCTGCCCATGGTGGGGAGGTTGGAGCAGATGATCTCTGAGGTGCCTTCCAACCGGAGCCATCCTATGAGTCTATGATCCACAGCTTGCCACCAGCACCATCGCTATGCTAACTGCTGCTCCTGTGCCGGCTGCACAAACACTCAGTCACTTCTGCACTCTGAATGTTCCTCACATGCATCATTCAGCAGCGTGGCTGCAGCAGGAGCACAATCAAATGAAGTCACATCTGAGTGAGCTTTACAAGGTACACCTCCCACAGCTGCTGGTTTCCAGCCATTCACAGCACATTCAGGTTTTGCAGGCAGTGTTATCAGAGGTATCTCTGTCACACACTGCTGTTGCTTTGCTATTCCTTTGGAACTCTGCATTCTGTTACATGGGGCAGGGAGGGCTCCCTTGATGACTAGAAGCATAGAATGGTTTGGGTTGGAAGGGACCTCAAAGATCATCCAGTTCCAACCCCCTGCCATGGGCAGGGACACCTCCCACCAGCCCAGGTTGCTCAAAGCCTCATCCAGCCTGGCCTTGAACACCTCCATGGAGGGGACATCCACAACCTCCCTGTGCAACCTGTTACACTCGCTGTCAAGAATTTCTTCCTCATCTCCAGTCTCAATCTGCCCTTTCCCAGCTTCAATCCAGACAGAATGTTCTGTGGGAGTTGGGGAAGTCTCAGTACTTCCAGGCTGCAGAAGGGGCAAGGAAATGCCAGGAACCAGATTGCTATTGAGCCAAGCCCCTCTAGCTCACACAAACCCAGCCTTACTGAGGCAGAGGTTGACTCCAAAGCTCTGTTTTCAAGACAAATGCTCTACAATGAGCCATTGGATATTCCAGCATGGAGTGTGGTGTTCTGAACAACGTGATTTCCCTTCTCAATCAGAATAAAAACGTCAAGGGCTTCACATTTAAGGGGAAAAAACAGCCACTGTGAAGTGCTCAGTAAAGCTCTGTCAGAGCAGCTGCCTTGGAAGGAAATCCATAAATACCCCAAAATGGGAATAGACACAACTATGGAAAGCAACATTACACTGAGCCAAGGCTCTTTAGTGGCAGAGGGAAGGTTGCTAGATGAGGAGGTAATTATTGCAGAGAGCACAAGGAATGGCAGAGCTGAAAGTGAATGGACAGGGCTGCAGCAAAGGAAAGGAGAAAGAATCTAATCCAGTGGAGCTGCTTCAGGGAACCCTCCAACACAACAAAGGCTCTTTTGAAAGCAGAGTGTTGGGCACTTACTTAAAAAAAAGCAGCCTAAGTGGAAAAAAAAAATCAATTAGAGTACAGGCTTATAATTATTCTAATAAGGAAATAATAGAATACAAGAGTGGAATTGTTAAGAAGAAAAAATGCCTGCTCCAAATTATTTGGCTGCATTAGAGGACAGAAAGGGAACAAGGATTTGTGCCTGCTCTGGGTACAGGAGAAGGGATCAGCAGTGTTCTGCAAGGCTTTTAGATACATCAGAAATTCAACACAAGGAAAACTTCCTTAAACACAGGGAAAAATGTCCTTAATCAGAAGGAAAAACTTCTCAGCTGTGAGGGTGCTGGAGGCCTGGAGCAGGCTGCCCAGAGAAGCTGTGGAGTCTCCTTCTCTGGAGAGCTTCCAAACCCTGCCTGGCCGTTGTGCTCCTGCCCAGCCTCCTGTGTGTGTCCCTGCTTTAGCAGAGGGGTTGGACTGGATGATGCCCAGAGGTCCCTTTCCTACCCCCACCATGCTGAGATGCTGTAAGTGACAGAAGCAATTTTGCAATTAAGGCCCCAGAGGAGAAGAGCAAAAGGGATTAAATGAACAAGAGAAGAATTAAGCAAAAGAATTTCTATAGCTCAGTTCTTTCTTAAATAAATTCTACCCAATTTCCTGGTGAGAATCATGAATCATAGCTGGCAGAGGTGGAAGCACAAAGGGAAGGGGGAAGGTGGCATTGCTGGTCCCAGATCAATGCCATTTGATGCAGCCTCAATCATTACACTGCAAGAGGAATCCAATTTTTACTTAATTTAATTAAAATATTGGAATCCTATCAGGTTTGATTCTATAGAGAAAAATACTCCATGTTCATCAGCTTAGGAGAAGTGTTGGGATAGGGCAGGAGGGAATGGATTGAAGCTTGGAGGGCAGCTTGAGATTGGAGGGAGATGAGGAAGAAATTCTTTGCAGTGAGGGTGGAAAGACACTAGAACAGGTTGCCCCAAGGAGGCTGTGGATGTCCCCTCCCTGGAGGTGTTCAAGGCCAGGCTGGATGAAGTCTTGAACAACCTGGGCTGGTGGGAGGTTGGAACTGGATGAGCTTTGAAGTCACCTCCAACCCATCACATTCCATGAAATGCAAGAGAAAAGCCACTAGCAGGGTGGAGCTCTGAATCTGTGACTGCTACTCAGACTGCAGTGTGGAACTGGAGAGAAGACATCAATTAACACTGCTCCATTAACTCATGAGCTGCAGATCACCCAGGACATCTGGCAAGGCCTGATGACTTCTAAGGGAGAGGGTGCTGGAACACAAGTTGCTCAAGATCTCATCCAACCTGCCCCTGAACACCTCCAGGGAGGGGACATCCACAGCCTCCCTGGGCAACCTGTGCCAGTGTCTCCCTACCCACACTGCCAAGAATTTCTTCTTCATTTCCAGGCTCAATCTGCCCTCCTCAAGCCTCCATGCATTGCCAGCTGCCAGCCTCCCCATGCCAGCTATGCCAGCTGCTGGGGGCTCAGATCTCTGAAGGCTTTGCCAGCCTTGCTGTGTACACAGCTCCCACTCCTTAGTTTGGGGGTGGGTTGTGCTCTGGGGTTTGTGTCGGTTGGTTGGTTGGGGTTTGCTTTGGGAGTGTTTCAGGAGTTTGTTGGTTTTCAGGGGGGTTGGTTTGCTTTGTTTATTTGTTTGGGTTTGGTTTTTTATTCAGGGAAAGTTTCCCCAGTGAGGCAGAAGCCTGTGCTGGCTGTGGCAGGGGAATGCATCTGTAGCAGAACTCTGGTTCTCCCTTGTCAGCAGCAACCTGGCGTTCTCAAAAGCCATTCCATGAACTGGTTCCCTCTGCAGACCCTTTGCCAGGGCATTGCTGGCTCCCAAACTCCGTTTCTCTGCCCAAAACTCAGACTCTGAACACTGAAGTAAAACAGAAGAGAAGAGCTTCTTAAGTGAAAAAAAGAAAACCAGGTTTACTGCTAAGGGCTCTACAAGAGATCCAAGCTTTGGATTGTACCTTCCTACAGCTGAATACCCCCCAGATCTCACCCTGGGTCGTGCCACACATCCCCATGCCTCTTTGGAACCAGCTGTAGACAGCTCAGTGCAACATGGGCAGAGGAGAGAGAGAGAACCAACTCCCAGCTGGTGAGCCCCAGCTGGGGGAGCTGCTTGTTTGTTTGCTTTAACAGCCCAGGCTGGACTTGCTGCAGAGGGATTTGTTTCCCACCTCTCTCTCTTTTTTCTTCCCTTTTTGGTTTTTTTTCTTTACTCTCAGAGCAATCATGACATCAGCACTTAAAAAAATGTTAATATCCATCCCAGGATCTTCATAAGGTGCTAAAGTTTGCCTATAATTGATGAGTTAGAAAACTGAACTATCCAAATCAATATCCAGAAAGCATCACATCCTTAAACTAAATTAACTTATGCAGCAGCAGTTAATCCTGGGTGTCAAGCCATGCTGCCTTTTTATTTTTTCTCCCCCTTAAGTAATTTAAAAGATAATTTCCCAGAGGATTTAAAAGCACTGAGGTGTGCTCTGTGGAACAGCATCAGCCCTGCCTGGGAAGAAGGACACACTTCACGTGGCTGTAAAATAAATTGGCAGGGAAGGCAATGTAGCCTTCCCTGGTACTTCTACCCCAGCACTGCCTATTTATTATCCAGAAAAATGTCAAACTCAGATGTTAATTCAGGAAGCAAAATCTGAGCCATGGAAATGATACTCCTAATGCACAGGGGAAGAGCAGCAGAACCTCTCAAAAGGATGAATCTGAGCTTGAGCTCACCTGCAGTGACCACGGGGGGTGCACAGAGGAGCAGGTCGGAGCCCTGCCCGTGCAGATGTGGTGCTGAGGTGTCAGTGAGCCCAGAGCAGCAGGAATGCAGCCCCACAGACCCAGCAAGTGCAGGGCACTGCCCCTGCAAGGTCACCACTACATCTTTATGGGACTAGAGGGACAACCATGCTCTGCATCCTGCCCTGGCTGCTGCTCAGAAGGATCTGTTCAGCCCCACTCAGGTGTCTGCAAACCAGCACAGCAACAGCCCGGACTGAAAACTGAAGGCAGACTGAGATAAAGAGGAAACAAAGAGGTTTAATAACTGAGAGGTCCCTGCTGAGCCATTAGGCAGCAACAAGCACCAAAGCAGACAGTGTCCTCTGCCTGAACAAACAAGGAAACAATCAGCCCCAGCCTGACACTGCACAAATTAAACCACCTGCTTGGGATGCAAAGCCACTGCTCACAGCCCCAGCCAGCCATCACCTGCCTGCCTGGGGCTCCTGCCTCAGGGGAGTGAGGCACAAGTCCTTAGGACTCTTACAGATGCTCACCTCTGTGTTTAATGAGTATGACCTCACCGAGGCAACAGGGAATGAATGCATGCAGTGAGACAAGCAGAGGAGGCCCTTGGAACCAAGTAGCCTACCTGCTTAGCAGTGAAAAAGAGAGTTCCCATCATCTGTGTCACAGAATCCGAGAGCTGTTTGGGTCAGAAAAGCTCTGTGAGATCATCCAGCCCTGGCCCAAAATTGTGCCAGGGGAGAGTTAGGTTGGAGATGAGGAAAAATTTATTTGCTCTGAGGGTGGTCAGGGATCGGAGCAGGCTGCCCAGGGAGGTGGTGGAGTCTCCTTCTCTGGAGACTTTCAAGACCCCTCTGGAGGTGTTCCTTCATGGGCTGCTCTGGGTGCCCCTGCTTTGTCTGGGGGTTGGACTGGATGATCTCCAGAGGTCTTTTCCAAACCCTATCATTCTGTGCTGCTGTGGCTGGTAGAAATGCAGGCCCTGCCTCAGGGTGTTCATTATTTATGACAAGATGCAGCAGCTTGATGCCAGACAAAGAGGGTCAGGGGGTGGACAAATACAAATGTGCTGCTCTGGATCCAGGGCTGTCATAATTAGCGGGGTTTCAGCTGCCAGCGGCAGTGGTGAGGGGGTAGAAGTGGGGGTGGAGAATAATTTTCCCCAACCTTTCCATTCTGGAGTTTATCAAGGTTTGCTGCTCTTACAGTTTTGCATTTTAAACTGGATTTCTCTTGCCTTTCACATCCAATTTGGAGCCTGATTCTTCATTGTCAGTCTGAGATGTGGCAGCGATCAAGTGGAAAGAGCGGCCAGTAGCCACACTAAATCATGACTGGGGAGTAATTAACTTGTCTGTAATTAACCATGGTATCTGGCAAGAAGCTGAAGCATCTTAGAACTAAAGAGTGGAAAAAATCCCATCTAGCATAATTATTGATGATCACTTCCAATGGAATTTATTACCTAGGCATATACAGAGTATAGCACGAAAGCAGAGCAGCCAATGTTCCAAAGGAGATCATTTCTCCACCCAGACCATGGCTGTGGCTCTGCAGAAAGCTTCCTGAAGTTCTATCCTTTGGAGGAGTACCTCAGCAGACACCCAAACCTGCAGACTTCCTGAAACCACCACAACAACTGGCATTCCCTGGGGTCTGATGGAACTCCTACATCACCTAGGAGCACCACCATGGATTTCACTCACACAAGTGGAATCAATACTGGATGTCAGAGATCTGTGAGTCAAGGGATCAGAGGGCTTCATAGAGTCACAGAATAGAAAGGGTTGGAAGTGACCTCTGGAGATCATTGAGTCCAATCCCACAGCTGGAGCAGGCCCAAAGGAGGCCACAAAGATGATCCAAGGGCTGGAGCACCTCTGCTGTGAAGACAGTCTGGAAGAGTTGGTGCTCAGCCTGGAGAAGGCTCCTGGAAGACCTTAGAGCAGCCTTCCAGCACCCAAACAGGACCTACAGGAAGGTTATGGAGGGACTGGTTAGAAGGGTTTGGAGTGACAGCACAAAGGGCAGTGGTTTGAAACTGGAGCAGGGCAGATTGAGGTTGGACATCAGAAGGTCTGCACATCTGCCACCAGCCCAGGCTGCTTGCGGCCTCATCCAACCTGAACTTGAACACCTCCACGCAGGGGACATCCACAGCTTCCCTGGGCAACCTCTTCCAGTGTCTCCCCACCCTCGTCGTGAGGAATTTCTCCCTAACCTCCAGTCTCAATCTGCCCTTTTCCAGCCTCATTCCACTCCCTCTCATCCCACCACTAACTCTAGAGATGCCTTCAGGTTCCTGCACTGCGACTCCTTAGGAGTAGGTGCTCTACAGGTAGCTGCAAAATCCACTGCTCTGCAGCTCTGGGAATATTTTGACTTTTGCTCCTAGGGCACAGACATTGTAAGGCAGCTCCAGCTCCCAGGGCAGTTAATAATGCATTGAATGACTGATACAAGAAACGAATCATTGTTGTGGATTTCTGTGCTTTTCAGATCTGTTTGTTCTGCAGAGCTCTTTGTTCTAATATTTATAAGGTGTCACAGGAAAATATGTTTTACAGGGAAGCATTTAAAAGACATCAGTCTGCTGTGAAGAAGCTGTAATTTCAGAAATGACTTTCAGGCAACAATAATTCAGGCAGTTTAGGTGCCCAGTAATTGCTCAAACTAATTACAGAGATCACTTGATGATCAGAGGCTGGAGAACCTCCCCTGTGGGGACAAGCTGAGAGGGTTGGGGCTGTTCAGCCTGGAGAAAAGGCTCCAGGGAGAGCTTAGAGCAGCTTCCCAGTACCTGAAAGGGCTCCAGGAGAGCTGCGGAGGGACTTTGGGCAGAAGCTTGCAGTGACAGGATGAGAGGGAATAACTTTGAGCTGGGGAGATTGAGGCTGGAGATGAAGAAGAAATTCTTGACAGTGAGGGTGGGAAGACACTGGAACAGGTTGCCCAGGGAGGCTGTGGATGTCCCCTCCCTGGAGCTGTTCAAGGCCAGGCTGGATGTGGCCTTGAGCACCCTGGGCTGGTAGGAGGTGTCCCTGCTCATGGCAGGGGGGTGGAATTGGATGAGCTTTGAGGTCCCTTCCAACCCAAACCACAGACTGCTGTCAGCCAGCACCTCCAGGTCCTTTTCATGCAGGCAGCTTTGCAGCCACCAGCTGGAAGTTGATGACCTGGTAGGGTTCTAATCAAGGCTCACTCTAGGGACACAGCCACCCCACGCTCACTGCCTGGCAAAGTCCACCTCACACCAAAGGCATTCCCAACAAGCCAGACATAGGATTTCCTTCCTCTGAAGAGCTTCCTCGTTTTCATGGATGGGCAGGAGACAAGAAGCCTGACCCCTGTGCTGCTGGCAGCCACAGCTCACAGCCCTCCACTCAGAATCAGTGCTGACACACCTCTGGGGATGTTCACAGGACCAGTACCAGACCCAGGGAAAGCTCAGCCCTGGAAGGATGTGAGATTCTCTCTTTGTTTCATTTGATATTTCCAAGTTTTGAAGACTTGCACAGTGCTTAAATGCTGAATGTATTTGTTAAATGCTTAATGTATTCATTCAGCAAAGTCCTGCTTTCATGCTCAGTTTATTACCAGCCAGAAAGAAAGGAAATAAGCCCAAATGTGGAGAAGTGAGCAGCTCTGTCTCTGTGTGGAAGTGCTGGAGACTGGGAGCACTCTCAACCTTTCCCAGACAAAGCCCTTGATGTTTAGGCAGTGACATTCTCTCTGTGATGGCAGCTGGGGATCTGTGCCTTTTGTGGAGATGAAGATTCACAAACAGAATGCAAAAAATGGTATTTATCAGCACGAGTGGGAGACAAGAAAAGGGGGACAGTGAGGGGGAGAAAAAAAACCCAACCCAACCAGCAGCACAATGCAGTGAACTGAAAGGATGTGAAGCACAGAGGTGCTGTGCTTCATAGCAGACTCTGGGAAGCCTGAGAGCCAGCACAAAGAGACTTGGCAATGGGCACAGCAAAGCCAGGGAACAGGATTAGATAGAAAAGCTTAGGATACTAAAAATAGTTTAGAGTTTAGAACTGAAAAGGAACGAGGAGAGGGAGAAAGGGAAAAGCAATTGACAATTTTAGCAGGAGAGACAATGGGGAAACTCTTCTGAGCTCAGCTGTGCAGGATTGCATCTTGTTGCCTTCTGTGGAGCAGAAGACTCTCCCAGCTGATTGTGTGGGAAGCTGGAGAAATAGAAACCTTTCAGCAGTGTGGAGACTGAAAGGTTTGCAAACACTCCTCTGTAAATCACACCAACTTTGTTCCCAATATTCCAGAGCAGAACACGGTCCTCCCTGACTGCAGCTGAAACCCAAACCATTCATCCAAAGCGTGTCACTGAGGCTGAAGAAGCAGTGATCCCTCAGCTCCACAGCCCTCTCAGGCTGGGGGGCTCCAGACCTGAAGCACAAGTCTCCAAAAGTGCAAAGACAACTCAGTTTTGTGCCTTGAGCCCCCATGCCCTCTACAGTGAGCAACAGCAGGATTTCCCCCCAGATTGGTTATTGATCTGCTATGGCTTTGCCCCTCAGCTCAGGAAAGAGGTTGACTTGCTGGAATGTGTCCAGAGAAGGGCAACAAAGCTGGGGAGGGGTCTGGAGCACAGCCCTGTGAGGAGAGGCTGCGGGAGCTGGGGTTGCTTAGCCTGGAGAAGAGGAGGCTCAGGGGAGACCTTATTGCTGTCTACAACTACCTGAAGGGAGGTTGTAGCCAGGTGGGGGTTGGTCTCTTCTCCCAGGCAGCCAGCACCAGGACAAGAGGACACAGTCTCAAGCTGAGCCAGGGGAGGTTTAGGCTGGATGTTAGGAAGGAGTTCTTCACAGAAAGAGAGATTTGCCATTGGAATGTGCTGCCCATGGAGGTGATGGAGTCACCATCCCTGGAGGTGTTTAGGAAGAGCCTGGATGGGGCACTTGGTGCCATGGTTTAGTTGATTGGATGGTGTTGGGTGGTAGGTTGGACTCGATCTCAAAGGTCTTTTCCAACCTGGTTAGTTCTATTCTATTCTGAGGCTTCCTTCATGTCCCTGCCTGCAAATTGATTGCTTTCTGTTCAGGTTGCAAGCTCTGGGCTGCTCATCCTGAGGCATTCCTTCAGCACCCAAGGGAATGGGGTCCTGATGCTAATCAAGAGGTTGTAGAACTGGAGCAGACACCATTGAGTTTCCCATTAGAACCCCACAAAGGTGTAAATGGCAAGGCAAGGAGGTGTAAAGCAGTGGGGAATCAGCCCCAGTGCACAGATCAGAGGCTTCCTGCTCTCTCTCACCTTTGTGCAAATTTATAAAGCACACAGCAGTAATTTGGGGCTTTGCTGCTCTTAATCCTGCTTATTATCAAGGGGGGTTTAGCACTGTTTACTCAGAATTTATGATGAAAATTTACAGGACAGTGGTGCCAGGGGAAAGAGAAAATGTAGGACTAATTGTAAGCAATTGGCAAATTGCATCCTCAGCAGAAGTTGGTGAATAACTGATTCCCAATACATCCATCTCAGCATTTTTCCCTTCAAAGGTAAAAGAGAAGGAGCCCTGCCAGCTCATCATGCTTGCAGAGCAAGAGAGATGAAACCAGAAGGGCCTGGTCTCAGTGTGATGAAGACTTCAGAGCCTTAAAAAACTGGCAGTGACTTGCTAGGGTTTCCAAGGCAGTGCCCAGGGAGAGTCAGGAAGCTGAGAGCAGTGGTGACTGAACACTGCCAAGGTGAACACTCAGAGGGCAAACCCTTGACTTATGGCAAAGTGTGCAGGGACACCTCCCACCAGCCCAGGCTGCTCAAGGCCTCATCCAGCCTGGCCCTGAACACCTCCAGGCAGGGCACATCCACAGCCTCCCTGGGCAACCTGTTCCAGTGTCTCCCCACCCTCACTGTCAAGAATTTCTTCCCAGTCTCAATTTGCCCTCCTCAAGGTCCAATCCATTTCCTCTCATCCTTTTGCCACAAAGTCCTTGTCAAAAGTTCCTCCCCAGCTCTCCTGCTGGCCCCCTTCAGGCACTGGAAGGCTGCTCTAAGGTATGGATCAACAACATCAGACTGTTAGGTCCAACAGAAGTATGAAGGGGCTGGAGTGAAGCTCAGTTCTGGTGTGCACTGTTCTATTGCCACTGTACCATTCCTGCCACCTGGAATATTCTCCTGAGTCTGTTGTTAGAAGGAAATCTTGGAGCTGTCCTAATGACACAGTGACCCACATGGAGGGAACTCCAGTTCCACAATGCTTCAATTGGAAAAAGATTCTCTAATTTAGCCTCTCCTTAGATCAGCTGAGGTCTGGAGGAAGAGTTGGCATCCATTAGGAGCATTGATGCAGAGGTCTTGCTTGTGCCTTTAGTAACCACAAAGGAATCAAGTCCATGAATGTGCTGCAATCTCTAACCTCCAGTGTCTGACCCACAACCACAACAGCAGGGCATGGCCTCAGGAGCCATAAATCCAGCAGAGCCACCAGCTTGGACACTAAGCCATCACCAACTCCTGTGCTTCAGCTGGACAACATCTTCACCCACTGCAGCAGAAGAGATTTCCTCTGACTCAAAGCCAGAGCAGCCATGGAAATGCACTCAAAGCTTTTATTCATACAGCAGGAACAACAACTGCCTCCTGCAATGCTTTCCCTTCCCCTCTTCTTGAATGCCTCTGACAGCAGGAGCTTCTAAAACTGACAAGAGGAAGACTGGAGGAAGGAAAAGCTGTTTAGAGGAATCCCTGCCTACACCAAGTGCACTTGGGATAATGTGATGCCTTTGTGACCGCTTGGAAGAATTAAAAGTGCTTGAAAGGTGATGCTCTGCTCAGACCTCACCTCCAATCCTGCCTCCAGTTCTGATGTCCCCAGCAGCAGGAGGACACAGAGCTGCTGGAGGGAGTCCAGAGGAGGCCACAAAGCTGATCCAAGGGCTGGAGCAGCTCTGCTGTGGGGCTGGAACTAGCTGATCTTTAAGGCCCCTCCCAACCCAGCTCATTCTGTGAATCTTTGAGCTACAAAAACACAGACTGCAGAGAGAAAGGAAAGCAAATCAACTAGCACTGACCACATTTTTGGGTATCCAGCAGCCTAAGCTGTACATTTTCAGAGCTGTGTTGTTTTTCTCCTCATTTGGAGGAGTTAGCTCAGGGGCAAGGACTGGTAGTGCAAGGAGAAATCTCTCCCCACTTGGCACTGCCAAGAACACCCCTGGCAAGGCTTAGGTGGCAGGCAGCTCTTGTGTCACCTTTTGCTTTGGGAAGGATCATTGGTTGTAATCCAATTGTCTGGATGAGGCTTTCTTACAGAAAGAGAATAAACCCCAGCTCCCACCACTCTTTTACTGGTAGGTGTCAGAATCTTGGATTTGGACAGAGTGGGTCTTTAGGTACAAAACTTGCCTTTCAGACATGAGCTATTGAGGTTCAGAGGGATTTAGACTGCATTTCATGGCTTGCATTCAGTAATGGGATCTCAGCATGCAGCTCCAGTCTCAATTTGCCCTCTTTAAGCTTCAATCCATTCCCTCTCATCCTGTCACTCCCAGCCCTTGTCAAAAGTCCCTCTCCAGCTCTCCTGTAGCCCCCTTCAGGTACTGGAAGGCTGCTCCAAGTTCTCCCTGGAGCCTTCTCTTCTCCAGGCTGAACCACCCCAGCCTGCCCAGACACGTGAACCAGCAGCCTAAACATTCTCCTTCCAACTTACTCAGCAAATGGCCAGAGGAGAGGCCACTTCACACCCAGGAGTTACAAGGGTTTCCCTGGCACTCACAGGATGGTCTCAGGTTTAAAACACAGGCTGACCTTTTATTCTCTCTCTTTTTTTTTAACTTATCTTACCCAAGACTGCTAATTTGTCATTTCTAATGAGGCTGTGGCCTGCCATGAGATGGCAGCATGCTCACAGCTAGATCCACAGCTAGGTGGCCGTGGCACCAAGAGCACCTGGCAGTCCACACTCGGGCAGAGGAAGGGCTGTGCACCTCTCCTGTGCTAAGGGAAGACAAATCCCCCTGCCATCAAACAGCTGGAAATGCAAGGCACTAATAAGATGATGATTTGGTGTTTGCACCAGAGGACAGCTTTGCTCCTGTGACCAGGACACACTTCAATCGATGTTGTTATTGCAGAGCATTATCCAAGTGTCACAAAAGCCTCCTGAGGCCTGGAGGCAGCAGCTAGGAAAAACCTGAGTTCATCAAAAGACTGAAGGTGGTGTCCAGTTCTAGTGTCCCCAGCACAAGGAGGACACAGAGCTGCTGGAATGAGTCCAGAGGAGGCCACAAAGATGATCCAAGGGCTGGAGCAGCTCTGCTATGGGGACAGGCTGAGAGAGCTGGGGGTGTGCAGCCTGGAAAAGAGAAGACTCAAGGGGGAACTCAGAGCTGCCTTCCAGTACCTGCAGGAAGGCTGCAAAGGACTTTTCCTGAGGGTGTCTAGAGACAGGACAAGGGGGAATGGTATGAAGCTGAAGGATAGACTTAGACTGGGGGTGAGGAAGAAGCCTCTCTGGGCAGCCTGTTCCAGGGCTCCAGCACCCTCACACCAAAGTTTCTCCTTAAGTACAAGTGAAACCTCCTGGGTTCCAGGTTGTGCCCACTGCCCCTTGTCCTAATCCTGGGCACCACTGCTAAGCACCTGCCCCCATCCTCTTGCCCCCCACCCTTTAGCTCTTGCTGAGCATTGGTCAGATCCAATCTGAGGCTACTCATCTCCAGGCTGAAGAGCCCCAGGTTCTTCAGCCTTCCCTTGTAAGAGAGATGCTTAACTGAGCAATTCCCAGCAGAAGGAACTAGAGAGACTAAAATTCCCGTGTGTGGGATTAGGGGGCAGAGCTATTCCTCATTTTATCTGCTGTACAGGCACAAACTGCCTTGGAATGGCTCTGAAGGGGCAGCTTGGGGAGGAGGCAGGAATGCAGCATTAACAGCCTCAGAAAGCAGAGGGATGCTAAAGAATTTCTGCAGTGATAGCACATTGCTCTTCTTTATTGTTATGGTGAGAGATCCTCAGCCAGAAAAGCTTTGAAGCAGATGCAAAAGAGACTTCATTACTCAGTCTGTAAAAGGGAAGCAGAAAGGACACAGCCTTGCTGCCTGCAGTCTCTGCAGAGTTTAATTTTGCATGCCACCTGCAGTAACTAACAGCAGCTTTGACTTTCCTCTTGTTGCTCTCTAAAGAGCTGTCCAGCAGCTGCTCCCTGACTACACCCCTGAAGGGCTGGCAGGGCTGAAGTTTTGATACCCCAAGCAAGTATCTCTCCAATGAAGAGCACATCCCCCCTCCAGTTCCTGGCAATTCAGGGAGGGGACTTTCTGCCCTGTTCCAGCCACAGCCAGTGTGAGCATTGGCACCACATGGAATCACTCTGAATTGGTTTGGTGGCAAAAGCCCTTCAAGATCAGCCACTGCAACCATTCCCTAACTCTACCGAGTCTGGTGCTGAACCACCCTCCCTCAGCCCACCTCTGCATCATCCTCACCATCCCCTCCTTCCCTCTTTGGCAAGCTGTGTCCTCTCCATATGCCCCTGCTATGACCAGATCTAGCCCTCAGGGCTCCCTGCCCTGGACCACCCAAAGATGGAGCAAGAACTTGAGAGCTGAGCCATTCTGACCTGTTGCTGGTGGCTGTACCTCTGCCAGCACTCACACAGAGTGTTCAGTTCTCATCACAGGAGGTCCTGCCTGCTAAGGTTGAGACATGGCCTTTGTAAAACAGATATTCAGAGATTCCTAGAATGGTTTGGCTTGGAAGGGACCTTAAAGATCATCCAGTTACAGATATGGGCAGGGACACCTCCCACCGGCCGAGGCTGCTCAAGGCCTCAGCCAGCCTGGCCTTGAATACCTCCAGGGAAACTCTAGAAGAGGTTGGGTCCCATCCCTGGAGACATTTAAGGTCAAACTTGATGTGGCTCTGAGCACCCAGCTGTAGCTGGAGGTGTCCCTGCCCACTGCAGGGGAGTTGGGCAAGATGAGCTTTAAGGGTCCCTGCCAACTGAGTGCAATCTGTAAGGGATTTGTCACTCTAATAACTTGGGTTTCATTGAAGGGAAATAGCCATAGGTGATTGATTTTTCCTCCCTATGATAGCATGAGGATTTTATTCACTGGAGAGCATCATGTACACAATTTCACTGCTGCTATCACAGAATATCTGATTTTCTTTAGCAGAATCAATATTTCCTGTATAATAAAAAAACAAAACCCAAACCCAGATGCACAAAAGTCTCCCAGCATGAAGGTGTACCAGGAATGACACAGCTCAGCAGAAGGAGGACAGCCTGACACACAGAATCCCACAATGCTAGGTGGAAAGGGACCCCAAGGCTCATCTGGTCCAAGTCCTAGGTGAGACTGCAGTTGGAATGAGCTGGCCCAGCACCCTGGCCAGCTGAGTCTGAAAGCTACCCAGTACAGAGGACTGCACTGCTGCCCTTGGGAAAGGATTCCAGTGTTCACCTGTTCTCATGGAAAAACATTTTCTTCTAGAGACCAGTGGAATCTCCCCAGCAGTAACTCATCCCCATCACCCCTTGTCTTTTCCATGGGACTGCTTGGAAAAAGGGAGTCTCCATCCTCTGGCAGCCACACTTGCTACTGTCCCTCTACTGTGCTCTGTGCGTAGAGCACTGTGAACTTGAACTCGGATATTGTCATGTCCAAGAGCTCTACCCACAACCTCAGCAGCCTTTGGGTCACAGTCTGCTTCCCTTCTGTTTATCTGGCCATCAATGTGTCCACTTGAGCCTCAACAGCACAAGCAACAGCTGTGGGATCATTGTCATAGATTTTGTTCCCCCCCTCCACCCCCCCCGTGTCATGGCACGATTCTGCTGAAGATTCCCTCATCCCAAATCCATCATGCCAGAGGACCACCAGGAGATCAGCTGGCTGATGCACAATGATATTTTGTAGTGCTGTCGTGGCACTTGCTAGTTTTCAGATCAACTCAAGATAATTTGAAGCATCTCTTTGATCTGGGTTTGATCTCTTGATCAGCCTCTGCTGTAAGAACATCATCTCCCTCCCCCCCTTTTTTAAACAGTCAGAGAAGAATCATTGTCAGGCAAGGAAGAAACAAGGCAGCTCTCCATGTTTGAGAGCAGCTCCTGACTGAATTCTGGGGAAGGGAACTCAGCATTCACAAATTATATGAAATTTCACAATGATGTGAAAATTCAACAGCCTTCATCAGTGATCTGCACTGGCCTGAAAGCACTGAAACATTGGACACTGAGCTGCTGGAGCATCACCAAAGAAGAGCAACCCAGCTGGGGAAAGGCCTTGAACACAACTAACAGCTGAGGGCCCTGGGGGTGTTTAGTCTGGAGAAGAGGAGGCTGAGGAGAGACCTCATTGTTCTCTACAGCTCCCCGAGAGGAGGTTGGAGGGCGGTGGTGGTTGGTCTCTCCTCACTTGCAACAAGAGACAGGACAAGAAGAAGTGGCCTCAAGCTGTGCCAGGGGAGATTCAGGTTAGTTATTAGGAAAGTGTCTTCCCAGGAAGGGTTCCCAGGCACTGGCACAGGCTGCCCAGGGAGCTGGTGGAGTCACCATCCCTGGAGGCATTTAAAAGAGGCATGGATGTGGTGCTGAGGGACATGGCAGTGGCTTAGCAGCAGTGGTGGGATTGGGAGCTCTGGGCAAGTGGCTGGACTTGGTGATCCCAAAGGTCTCCTCCAAGCTCAGCACTCCTATGGCTCTATGGTTGTACATCCATAAACACAAACATCAAGCAGGGCTTTTCATTCAACCCCCTAGGAGGAGCCCAAATGTAAAACCTTAGCTCACACTCATGGCATAGACAAGGAGGAAAACTGAAGAAAGCAAAAAGAATCAATGAAGGGTAGTCAAGAGGCAGAGATTCTTAGAGCAAACCTGGGTTTGTCCTTCAGATTTCCTTCCAGAAAATTAAACTTATTGATGCATTCTGGGGAGGAGCAGGAAGGTCACCTTGCTGAGAGACTCCAGCTTCTCACTGGTTTATTCCTACTGAGACACAGAGCTCCCTGCTCGCTTGCACTGCTGCCCATGGCTGATGGAACCATCATTAATCACAGCCTGGGGACTTGCTCTGCAGCCTGCACTCACTGCCAGGCAGAAGCACTTTCCAAAGTGACTGACAGCCTTCAAACCTGGGCAGAAGTCCACAGCCCTTCAGAGGAAGAGAGATTTGCTGCAGGAGGCAGCACTAAGCTGGAAAGCCAGCTATTTGCAGGTGTGCTTGTGGTTTTGCACACAAGAGAGCTGCAGGTCTGTTAGGACCTTTCTCCTCTACTTCAGTGCTCCTGGAAAAGCAATTCCAAGGAGGTCTCTGTGAGTTTGTTGCTTAATCCATCATAAAATTATGCAGATGCCATCAATGAAACTATCACAAACAGGAGCTGAGTATTTTCCTCCTGATTTACTCTTTGCATTACATCTGGCCATATTTTTGCCTCCCAGCTCCTGGACAAGGTCTCTGTTCTAAAAGCAACATGTATGACAAGTAGTTCTTTTTCAAGATGTATTTACCCCTGTACCATTCCAGCTCCTTCCAGAGAGCTGAGGTTCACCTCTTCATCAACCAGTACACAAAAAAAGCAGAACCCTTTCTTTCCATTTACTTGAGGGGCTTTCAAGACCAGCAGGCACTTTCCCAGCAGTCCCTCACAGCTGGCTGCAGCTCTTGGTCCTGGATTGAAGGCTGGTGAGCTTGCAATGGGGGAAAACCCATTTTCAGCTGGGGACAATTAACAAACTCAGTGGCTGAGGCAAAGAGGGCAGCCCCAGTCTGTCACAAACACCACAAATCCAAACCCAGAAGCCAATCCAACTCTGACAGCTCTGTAATTACAGGGGCCATGAGTTACCCTCAGTAATCACCTTGTTTGTAACTCCACTCTCTGTACATTAGTGGGGTAATGGAATAAGTGGGGGGTGTGTGTGTGTGTGTAATTGTCAGCCACAGAGCCAGCATCCACCATAGAATAGAATAGAACAGAACTAGACCAAACCAAACCAGAATGCAGCAGACAACACTTCCCATCCCAGATTGCTGCCGACCACCAGAACACAGAGGGCAGAGAGGCAGTGGAGGTGCCAGTGTCAGCCCATCCCATCCCCATGGAAAACAAGGGCCATAGCAACTGCCAAAACCACACAGCACAGGCAGGGTGGCAGAGCTGTTCCTGCTGCCACTACCACAGCTCCTGGGACCCTTGGCTGCTTCTGCTCATTATTAGCAAATCATTTGTAAAGCTCAGCCAAGCTGTGGGGATGAAGGCTTGGTGAGAAGGTTCCTGGTGCCTCCATCTATCAGAGGGCTCAGGGAAGGCACTTTGCAGGCTGAGGTTGGGAATTTTCATGGCTGCTGTTTCCCAACCCCCAGTTTCTGTGTGAGACAGCCCCTTCAGTGCTTTGTTCAGCTCCCACGGTGCTGGCAGGCGGCACTGGTGTGGCATCAGAGCGCTCCCGAGGAGTTCTGCAGAGCTCTCCCACCCCCAATAAACCATCTTCACTCACAAGGCTTGGTAATTATGGTTTCTTTACATCAGTAACTCATAGCTACACTTCCACACTCCACCAAGGACAACAAAACCAGACCAAGGGGAGCATAAACAGTTTATATTTTCTAGCCCACTAAGGCAGAGACATTTCAAAGCTCTACTCTGGCTCTCTGCTGTGCCACCTTGAAATCCAAATGAACCACAGCTGGTTCTAGCCTGGAGCTAGTGGCTGGAGGTCCTAATTACTTACTCAAACCTGAGCTGTTCTGCAGCACCCTCTCTATACTCACCACTGTCCAGCTAAAACTCATCCTGGCAGCAGAGATGGTAAAGCCACCAACCCCCCAGGTTCTGAAGGTTAATGTGGACAGCTGCCTGAGGATGACAAGGACAGAAACAGGCTGGAAGTGGAGTGGGACTGTGAAAGTTCTCTGTTCCACAGGCAGCAAGAGGAGGAGCTGCAGAGCTCCTTCTGGAGCTGCTGGCACTGCTCTGCAAAACTCCACTATTGCAAATTGAGAGGACTAAGCAGCCAGAAAAAAAATTCTCTTTCTGGCAGGGACTGGTTGTGGGGAACCTCCTGAGACTATTTGCTTTTGGATGTCTCAGCTTCCATTTCTCCAGGTTGAGTTTACAGCTCAATAGCAGCCATGAGTGGGAAAAGTCTGCAGCTCTGAGCTGCAGCATGTTACTCCTGGGATGGAAACCAAGGACTAAACCAAGGACTCTACTACATAAGGCACCATCCAAAAACGAAGACCAAGCAATTAAACAGCCCAGGCACACACCCATCTTCCAAAGTCTCTGCTCCATAAGCCATGGCATTGTTTCCCAGACCACAGCTACCTCAAAAAGCACACAGAAACCACACCTTAAAGCTCTATTTCATCTGTGGGTAGCAACCAAACCATACCCTGGGAAGTTCTCCAAAGCAGTTCCATGCCTCTCCCACTGCTTACCTTCATTTGCAGCTCAGAGCTTCAGAAGGGCTCTCCTGCAGGCCCAAAAGGAAGATCAGAGGGCACCGTTGTGAACAGCAGCAGGGAGCAGCCATTGGCTGCTGGACCAAGGAGCTTGGAGTGCTCAGTAATGAAGTGATAATCACCAAGGTAGATTAATGATTGTCTGGGAGAGTTCATTGCTGTGGGCCATTAACCCTCACGTGGTTATTAATTCTGCAGAAGACATCCTGTGCTGCTGAGGTCATTACTGCTGTTATTAGCTAATGAAAGATAAAAGAGCTGAAGATGGGGGGTGGGGGGGATGTGAACACCTCAATTTCTGCAGTGTTCCTCTGCCTGGCTCAATTGGTCATTTCCAAAGTAAACGCAGAGAGAGTGTGGGGAGGTCAGTGCCCAAAGCAGGGCAGGCAGCACAGGCTGGGCTCTGAGCCACCAGCAAGGCTGCTGGGGCTGGGCCAGGTGATGGGATTCAGTGCAGCAGCAGCAGCAGCAGAGAGAGCGAGCAATAGCCAGACTAGAAGCTGGGAAGGTCTTCTTTTCCCACAAGAGGCAGGGCTTTAGCCTATAGCACCCCAGAGCTAAGCCTCAAAGGCAGCTACAAGTGGCTCCTGTGGAGCTGCTTTGTGCTGGCTACAGCCTGGTGTCCATTGCTGCTCCAGCAGCAGCTGATGCAGAAGCAAAGGTGCAGGCCAGTGGTGATCCTCTGAGATATTATCACTCAGTGCATGCTCCAGGTTGTCCCACCTCCATGCTTGAGGGCTGGACTTGATGCTCTTAGAGGTCTGTTCTAACCTTCATGATCCTATGATATTAGGATGCTGCTCCAGATCAGCTGAGATCAATACAGGGTTGGTTCCACCTTCCCTCCATGTCCCCAGCCACATATTGCCACTGGCAAGGTGCATAAGATGAGCTGGTCAGGAGTTGACGTAGCTGAACACTAACCTCTGCCTTCTGGAGCATTCTCTTGTCTGTCAGCTCACCCACCCCATGCTCACCAAGGCCAGAAGGCAGCAGGGGCAGAGCTGAGCATGCCCAGAGCATGGCTTGGAGGAGAGCAGCTGCAATTTAGATGAGCTTCAGCTGCCACAGAGCTTCACCAGTCCCTTGCTGTCAGGGGAGACATGAGAGGAGTTCAAAGGCAGACTTGCAGGCAGCTGGTGAGGGCACACTTGCAGTTCTTGCTGCAGCTCAGGGCTTCTTTGGTCAAAGGTATTTTCAGTGCACTGAAGTGCAAAGACCTGGACTTGGAGAAGCTGGACAGAGCTTGCACAGGGGAGCAGATCTGACCTCTACCAGCTCCCGGACCCAGCTAACAGCATCAAAAGGGTGACATGGCAGGGGTGCAGATGCACTTTCCACAATGGGCTGCACCCAAGGAGGAATTATCAGAGCTCATCCTAACCAAGGCACAGAGACAACCCTGCAGGAAGCCAGTCCATGGCCTCACTGTTCTTGATTTCCCATTTGCTTTCACTTCCACTTCAGCCTTCATGTGTCCAGGTCACCTTTTATGCTTCCTCAGCAGAAGGAAACTCTGCTGTGACTGGCACCTTTCTCACACAAATGCTTCTGAAGAAACTCTGTAGAACCCTTGAGAGGCTGCTGCTGAACCTTAATTACTGCTCTGAAGGTGATTGTTTGGGTGCCTGGGAGAAAACTGAAGGCTGCAAGGTAGAACACAAGAGAATTAAATGTGATACTGCAGTTTGAAGTAATTTTTTTCACTGAAAGGTGATCAAATGGATAGTTAAATTGTCCAGACCATTTGCATTGATTTATCTTAAAATCAAAGAAGAAAAGAAGGTTTAGAGGCCTCTTTCTTTTGCACATCCTGATCTTCCTGCTGGCTGCTTTGTTAGCAAACTAAAGCTCATTGAAGTTTCCCAAGCAATGACTCAGACAACCTGTAGCACGAATACATACTAAGCTCTTCTGCACTGAATTTTGGTAGAAGTTAAAAGATTGAGCAGTTTTGCTTTGCTGGGCCCTTAGATCTCCATCTCATGTGCAGAGGATAACAGCAAATATTTCCATAAGGCCTCCTTAAAGCTGCTAGCATAACAAAGCTTCCCAGGCTGTGGATGGAAGCGTGAACTGGGCAGTGTCAATATTTACAGCACCAGCCACAAGAAGGCCTGGAGAGAGAAGGAGCTGCTCAGATTGGCAGCACAAAGCCCACCAGGAAAACACCACTTCTGCACAGACTAAAGGTGTAGGAACAAACCCAGCAGCTGCTGCAGATGCTGTGTGTGAAGGACAGGGATGAACCGAGGCGGGAGGGGGACTGCGGTGGAGGTACCTGGGGTGCTCTGTTTCATCACACCACCAAGGGCATGGTCATTGGCATTCACCCCCAGCTCCAGTGAAATGCAAGTGTGGCCAGTTTAGGAGAGGTGCTGAGTCCTCTGGAAAGCAGAATGACTTTGTGAAGCTGGGAGCTCACCCAGAGGTTGTGGCAGAGAATTCTAGATGAGGGATACAAGAGCAGGCTGGAAGAAATATTGCCAGGTGCAGCCCAGGGTTGTGCTTTATGCTGAGTTTACTTGTGAGCTGTTCCCAGCCTTGCCCACAAAACCTTGACCCCTGCTCCTGTTAAATCTTTGCTTTGTTTACTATTAAATCTGCCCAGTGTCAGGGCCAAGGTGAATCAAGACAGAAACTGAGAAGCTTAAGAGATTCTATTCCTAGAGAAAGTGTATCAGGATAACACAGAAATTGCAGCCAATTTCTGAGCCAAGCCTGAGAATGAAGTGTTCAGGAACAGGCTGGGTGAGTCCTTGAGCAACCTGGTCCAGTGGGAGGGGTTTGAAACCCATGGCAGGGGTTTCAAACTGGATGATCTTGAAGGTGCCTTCCAAGCCAACCCATTCTGTGGCTCTGTGTTGTAAAACAGAACCACTCCAGGTAGCTGTCATTAACCTGCAGCTCTCTGCTGCTTTCCCAGAGGCAACTGCAGCTCTGAGAAGAGACTGGGGGAAAACCAATTCTGCTCTCTCATTGTGGTGCTATTGACTTGGACAATGACTGCATACAGAAGTTAGGAAAATGATTTAACAGCTCCAATGAGCACAGAAAGGAAGGGAAGGAAACATAAAGAATAACACAAACTTTCTGAAGGGTCTGATTCTGTTACGATCTCCTCAAGTACCACTGCAGCCTCCTCAGAAGATAAAGTACCTCGAAGAGAAAGCTGTTTGTGGCAATTGAGGGAAGTGGAAAGGCTGTTTTCTGAGATAACAATGCTCCAGGTCAATCACTGTAAACCATCGGCAGCTGCATTGTGTCTCCTTTATTCACAGAGCCACAGAATCATTTTGCTTGGCAAACACCTCTGAGATCTTTGTGTCCAGCCATACATCCATGCAGCTCAAGTACAAGGCTGAGGATAAAATTAGCAGAATCTTGTTAGCAGAACCCAAAACGCAAGGAAATTAAGGTTGTGAAGGGATTACTCCAAGCTCCCAAGCAGCCCTGCTCTCATGGCTGCCTCCAGTCACACACTCACAGGGTCTCACCTCTGCCTTCAGCCCTGAAGTCTGTCCATCCTCCCTCACACAACTCTTGTGTGAGACTCTTGCTTCTGATCTTACAGCTTGAGAGAACAGAAAGTGATCAGAAAGACTCTGAGCAAGGAGCTCAGATTTCTGTCATCCTCCACACTGCCAGCTGTCCCTTCTCTGCAGGAGTGCCCATCCCCAGGGTACAAACCAGGCAAGGGAAGCTTATGGTGGATGGTGCCACCTCTGCAGCCAAGGTGGTATGGAAATGGTGGCACTCTGGGCTCTGCCTTCTCCTCAGTTACCTTTCTGTGTCCTTAATTCCACCTGGCTGAAGAGTGAAGCCCAGCAGAGCTGGGGGAGTCGATGTGACTACCCAGACAAATCCCAGATGGAAGAATAGAGGAAGAAACTGAGGCTGGATTTTCCCTCTGCCCTACCTCAGAGTCTTTAGCTTTCAGCAATGAAGTGCTCTGCTGCTCTGGAAAGACCTGGCCAAAGTTTACCAGAGGCAGCAATCACAGCTGGCATGCATCTGGAGCTTAAGACAAAGCACAGCAGAGCCCCCCTGGGAAGTTGCTGAAGATCAGAAATTCAAGAGGCCTCCTGCCCTGTGCTTCTCTGTGCTCTGCCACACTCTTAGACAAATAATGACCCTCCCTCCCCCAAAAGGTTGCCTTGTTGCACTGAGAAGGATGTAAGATCTCTTTTCACCTTCTCCCAAGGTTCCTTTGGGGTGAAACAAAAGCCCCTTGAGAAGTGCTGAGAGCTCTCCATGCAGTCAGTGTCAAGCACCTTGCAGGAGGCAGCCCAGACTGACTCAGAGCAACACATCCCTGACAAACAGCAGCTTTGTTTTTCTGCTTTTCCTTCCTATAGACACTTTTATACCTACAGGATGCTTATCATCTGTGGAAGTACCAGGACTCTACCTGCAGCTTCTTCAGCCTGAAGCTATTGG
Source organism: Melanerpes formicivorus (assembly GCF_026170545.1). Taxonomy (NCBI): domain Eukaryota; kingdom Metazoa; phylum Chordata; class Aves; order Piciformes; family Picidae; genus Melanerpes; species Melanerpes formicivorus. The sequence goes on along the minus strand of NW_027142373.1, from coordinate 2,132,869 downwards.
TGACAGGAGAAGATTGTCCAACACCTACCATGCTCAAGGCTTGCTTCAGATCCTCTACTTGAGGCTCCACTTCCCTCAATTGCCACAAACAGCTTTCTCTTCAAGGCACTTTATCTCCTGAGGAGGCTGGTGACCAGAACTATCACTGCAATCCTCAACCCCCATAGAGAGCCTCCATACCATGGCCTGGGGACTGGCTGATCCAGCAGCAGGACTTCCAAAGCAAACCATGCCACAGGAGTTTGGGAATTTACTGGAGACTATTTGCAGTGAGACACAGGCCAGGAAAGAGAAATAGTTATATTATTAGTAGTAGTATTAGTATTAGTATTACTAGTAGTAGTAGTATTTGGGTGATTTGGTTTGGTTTTGGTTTAGTTTTTTAAAGCAGCTCATATTTTAACACTGAGGTCTGGAATGAAAAATAACCCAAACAATTCCTCTCTGTCCTGGTGCTCCAAGGGCAGCAGGAAAGAGCACTTTTAATGTTTTTCTGACTTCTTAAACTTGTCAACCAAACCTAGTGGAGAGAAGTCCCTGCCCACGGCAGGGAGGTTGCAGCAGATCTCTAAGGTCCCTTCCAACCTGAGCCATTCTCTTGATCCTGTTGATTCCCTTCTCACCCAGACCTAACACTCAGTGCAAAGAGGAGAATTTACTATTGGAATTTTTTTTCCCCTCTTTTTTTTTTCATCTCCCAGCTTCATGCCAGGCTGAAAATAAACTCTTAATGAAGTCATTTCCAACCGACCTAAGCTATCACACCTGCACTGCTCCCAAACGAGTTTGCAGAGAGGATATGAAGAAAAAAACAAACCAACACAACCTCAGAAACATTGACCAAAGAAAAAGACAGATACAAAAAAGTGGCTATCAAAGAGGAGAAGAGAAAAGCAGGGATTAATTTTTATTAGCAGAGGGTAAATTCTGATAGTGAGTCAAAGGGAGCAGAGCAAGCTGCTTTCAGATTGTAATTCCTCTGCCTAGTGTCGGGCACCCGAAAATGTAATTAACATAAAAGGTTGGGAGTACAGCCTTAAATGGGGACAATTTCCTCTAACAGCCTTTGAAACAAAGATCTATCTCTGCTTTAATCCCGGATAGAAGATCTGCTTTTCATTTCCATAGCAATGAGGTCCCTCCCCCGCGGCAGAGCCGCCTGGAAGTGCACAGTAAGCCAGACCTGGGAGGAGGGACTCAAGACTCGGACTATAAAGCAAATGAAGGATTCCTAATGTGTCCAGTTCTGGGCCCCTCAGCTCAGGAAGGATGCTGACTTGCTGGAACGTGTCCAGAGAAAGGCAACAAAGTTGGTGAGGGGTTTGGACCACAAGCCCTATGAGGAGAGGCTGAGGGAGCTGGGATTGCTTAGCCTGGAGAAGAGGATGCTCAGGGGAAACCTTACTGCTCTCTACAACTACCTGAAGGGAGGTTGTAGACAGGCAGAGGTTGGTCTTTTCTCCCAGGCAACCAGCACCAGAACAAGAGGACACAGTCTCAAGCTGAGCCAGGGGAGGTTCAGACTGGGTGTTAGGAGGAAATTCTACTTAGAGAGAGTGATTGCCCATTGGAATGTGCTGCCCGGGGAGGTGGTGGAGTCACCATCACTGGAGGTGTTTAGGAGGGGACTTGATAGGGTGCTTGGTTGCATGGTTTAGTTGATTAGGTGGTGTGGGATGATAGATTGGATGTGATGATCTTGTAGGTCTCTTCCAACCTGGTTTATTCTACTCTATTCTAAATAGTTTGGGTTCATTCTTCTTCCCTCACTCCTCTGCCACTCTTTGCAGTGTGTTGACCTGCCTGGATGCAGCTGCTGCTGAGGGACCCCTTCCCTGCACCGCTGGCTTCAAGAAGCTTTCCACATCCCTCCGTGGTGTTGGTGTCCACAACCAAGGACGAATTTGCTCTCAATTTCCATGGCTTGTTGCTCCCAACAAGACAGCCAAACCTTTCCCCTGGGAGCAATCGGATCTACTATTCAATGGGCTGTGAAGCAGTTTCCCTTGGATGTGGATTATGACACACCACAGCCCTGCTGCAGAGTGGAGTTTGGGCTGGAACACACACCCAGGGCTGCCGGAGATCCACTCCTTGCCGTGAGCTGACGCTCCAGGACTCCAGGTGTAGCAGCTGAAATCAGGCTTTGGAAGCAACTCTTCAGCACTTCACTGCCCTGACAACACAATGGCAACTAAATACTGAAATTCAGTCAAATTCCCTCTGAGGATTTGGGGTTCATTTTTCATTTGCCTCCTCTTGAACCATCGAGTTTGTCCTGGGCTTGACTTCAAGAAGGTTGGGGAAGCAGCCAGCCCTGACTGCTCAGCAGTTGAAGTGCTGTATTCCAGCACTAGAGTTCCTCTTACTTCTCAGGGCTTTCTGATGGAGCAGAAGTAGATGAGCACATGAAAGATCCTCTCCTTAATGATCATCTGACATAAACCCAGAGAAAGTGGCTAAGTGGAGAATGATTGCACTTGGCTTTGGTGTTTATTTGTGTTGGATTTGTTTAAAGAGGTTTTTGAAGGCTGAGATGTTGTTAAGAGCAAAATCTTCAGCTGAATGCTTATTCCCTACCCCTCCCTGATGATCCTTCTGCTGCTGGTGGTTAACACTTTGCTATGCACAAGGTCTGGTCTTTGCCAGGAGAACGCTGCACTGATGAGCATGCTTGGCTTCAGTGCAGGACTCATCCTTTGCTATCACATTTCAAGTGCAGTGAGTTCTCAGGAGGATCTCAGCTGCACACCCTCAGAGACCCCAGTGGCTGCAGCTTAGGAGGAGGAGATCCAAAACTGCTGACTCAGACCTTCCCCAGGGCATAGGAAGAAAATTGTTGCTTTATTGTTTGCTTTTAAATGTACAGATCCAAAGCTGAGGCTAATTAAAGAGAAGCTCAGAAGTGCCTGGGACTTAAATTTTAATAAAGGCTAAAGGGGAAAGTTCCTTTGGGAGCTCTGTTGACAAACTGCTTAATTGTTGGTTTCTCCTTTGGAACCTGAGATAACACTTTTTAAAGCCTGCAAGCACTGAGTTCAATGAGGAGCATTTGCAAGTTTTTTTTTCACACCAGAATCTACCTGGCAGGACAGGAAAGTTTTGTGCACCCAGTATCAAACAGCTCCAGCCACAAGGAGGTGTTGGCTAGCAAAGCAGAGTGCTGCTGAACCATTGCATCTCAATTACTAAGCAGAGGCATACAGCAGCCTTGGCACTGAGCAGGGTCCCTGCTCTGCAGGGCTGATATTAATACAATATTGGGCTAGCAGGTGCTGCTCTGCTCCACTAAACCCTCAGCAAATTCAATTTAGTGTGGAAAATAAACAGAGAGCACCTTCCTGCTCCTCCACCAACATTTGCATGTCTGCCTCACACTGTCTGGGTTTACAGAGCTGTCTGAGAGAAGACAGATGGACAGGCAAGGGACTGCTCTTCTCCAGGTTATTTGGAGGTAGATTCCGTGGAACCCCCTTCCCTTGGGGGGAGTGACAATACAGCCACCCACCCTGGGGTCCTGCAGCACCAAGTTAGCCTCAAGTTTTCCAGGAGGGTGGAAGCTGTGCCTGCTACAGAGGCAACAGACATCCCCCTTAACAAGGAGCAGGGGCAGGGTTGCTTCCACAGTTCAGTCCTTGAGCTAAAATTCTGGGGCAGATCTGCAGCTGGCACTCTTTGGCAGGATTCCCTGCTCATCCCTTTGCACCTGAGGAGCTGGGTGGCTGCCTTTGCTTGCAGGGATGAAAGGGAACGCTCAGGAAGGCAGCAAGATCCCCTCCACTCTTACGCAGCCCTCTGCTGTGAATTCCCCAGCTAATTCCACTTGGATAATAAAAAGTTGGATAATAATACCTATTTGGATAATATATCTTTGGATAATACAAATGTGGACAATATTACATATATGCATTTCACATTTCCTGTTTCCAGGTCTACCTCTGTGAACATTTAATACATCCCAGCAGCTTCCCCACTCCATTAATCAAGTGCTGCAATTATGCTGCTTAATTCATGCCAATATTTATACAGCAATTAGCTACAGTTCTTGCATCATAAAATTTGAGCAATCCTAAATAATCCTGCAGGTTTTTTGAGGCTAGATGGAAGAGCTCAGGGTTTGCTCTGTGACCTGAGCTCAGGGTTTGCTCTGTGACCTGAGCTCAGGGTTTGCTCTGTGACTAAGCTCAGGGTTTGCTCTGTGACCAAGCTCAGGGTTTGCTCTGTGACTTGAGTTCAGGGTTTGCTCTGTGATCTGAGCTCAGGGTTTGCTCTGTGACCAAGCTCAGGGTTTGCTCTGTGACTTGAGTTCAGGGTTTGCTCTGTGATCTAAGCTCAGGGTTTGCTCTGTGACTTGAGTTCAGGGTTTGCTCTGTGATCTGAGCTCAGGGTTTGCTCTGTGACCAAGCTCAGGGTTTGCTCTGTGACCTGAGCTCAGGGTTTGCCCTGTGATCTGAGCTCAGGGTTTGCTCTGTGACTTGAGTTCAGGGTTTGCTCTGTGATTTGAGTTCAGGGTTTGCTCTGTGACCTGAGCTCAGGGTTTGCCCTGTGACCAAGCTCAGGGTTTGCTCTGTGACCAAGCTCAGGGTTTGCTCTGTGACCTGAGCTCAGGGTTTGCTCTGTGACCAAGCTCAGGGTTTGCTCTGTGACCTGAGCTCAGGATTTGCTCTGTGACCTGAGCTCAGGGTTTGCTCTGTGATTTGAGCTCAGGGTTTGCTCTGTGACCTGAGCTCAGGGTTTGCTCTGTAACTCAGCCGTCTCCTGAAGGCAGCACAGCATTGGCACAGGACTATCAAACAGGGTCCCTATGTGAAGCAGCCCTAGGGCAAGTGGTCCTTTCAGATGAGTGCTTCCCATGCCCAGCAGTCATCCACATCCCTTAAAATCCACCTCCACTGCCCTCTCAGCCTCCTCCAGTTCTGGAAAGCAGAAATCACCGCTGAACTTTTCTTGGACTCTATTACATTTCCAAACTAGCAGCAGCAGCTTCAACTTCACCCCATGGCAACCACAACTTGAAGTCTGCCTATAGCCAGGTCTCACACAGAGCATTTTACTCTCAGCTCTAAATAAAGCAAAGCCTCAATTTAAGGATTTCCCTTAACTTTTACAGGAAGAGTTTTAACTTTTTTTTTTTTTTTTTTAAGCCTTAATTCCCAAATGAAAAGTGGCCTGGAGGGGTGCAGGAAGGCTTTCAAAATCTCAATTATTTTCAGAGGAGGAGATCAGGAGAGGACAAGACCATTTCACATGATCCCTTTATGCCAGGAAAGGGCAGGAGAGGAAAGGAGTTTAAAATTAGCTTCAAAATAAAGAAGAGATTTCAGAGGAGCAGGGCTGATTTCAGAATTCAGAGGGCAAAGAAGATTAAAATCAGCTTTAAAATAACAACAACAACAATAATAATAATAATAAAAGATATTTCAGAGGACCAGGATTGATTTCAGAATTCAGGCAGTAAAAATGATTAAGATTAGCTTTCAAATAAAGGGAGATAATTCAGAGGACCAGGATTGATTTCAGAATTCAGGCAGCAAAAGTGATTAAAGTTAGCTTTCAAATAAAGGGAGGTAATTCAGAGGATCAGGATTGATTTCAGAATTCAGGCAGCAAAAGTGATTAAGATTAGCTTTCAAATATAGGGAGATAATTCAGAGGATCAGGATTGATTTCAGAATTCAGGCAGCAAAAGTGATTAAAATGAGCTTTAAAATAAAAGAAGAGCTTTCAGAGGACCAGGATTGATTGCAGAATTCAGGCAGCAAACCTTTCTCCTTGCAGGTACTTGCAGAGCTTCTGCTGAAGCCATCAGACAGTTTTTGATGGCTTGATCAATAGCAGTTTAAGCAGCCATCAAACTTGCTTTGCACCAAGGCAATGCTGCACAGAAAAGGGGGAGCTCAGGAGTTTGCTAAACAATTTTGTTGTTGTTTTTTTTTGGGGGGGGAGGTTTGGCCATAATAAAAGTGGTTTACTCTGCCACTTGAGGCCAGATCGATTGGCAGGCATGTGCCATCTGTTCCTGTGACAAGTGGGACAGAAAATAGAGAGAGCCCTGCAAGGTAAGCTTTAAACAATAATCGAGTGAAGCCTGCAATAAACCAGGCTGAGCGCTGGATAAGAGAATTACTCTGAGCACAACACCTTGTACCTAAATCAGGCCACTCTGCCTGTCTCTGGGATGCTTTCTATTCCTCACCAGCTCTGAAGTTTTCAATGTATAATGGAATCAGACAGAAAAAGGACACAGCCTGCACAAAAGGAAGGTTTGTGTAGAAGCCAGATCCCTGGAAGTTTTTAAGGGCAGGCTGGATGTGGCTCTGAGCAACCTGATCTAGTGGGAGGTGTCCCTGCCGAACTGGATGAGCTTTGAGGTCCCTTCCAACCCAAGTGAGCAACACCTGGATAAAAGTCACAAATTGAGACATGTTAAACAGCACCCAGAATTTCAGCCTCAGCAGAGATGTTTCACGGCACAAAGCACCTTCCCCAGCTTCACAGACATTTCCAGGGCTGGAGTGGAAGGGACCCTCAAAGCTCATCTTGTCCAAGCCCCCTGCAGTCAGCAGGGACACCTCCATCTGGATCAGGCTGCCCAGGGGCACATGGAGCCTAATCTTGAATGTCTCTAGGGATGGGGCCTCAACCACATCCCTGGGCAACCTGTTCTACTGGGGCAGCAGGTGAATGTGAAGCACTTTATTACCCCAGTCCCCAAAGAGTTCATCTGTTGGGATTCTGCCCAACCCCTGGTTGCTCTATCTGTAAGCCCAGAGGGCTGTGGGCTCTGTACACTTTGCATTCTCTGCTCTGTTTTGTTTACCACAATAAATTGCACAGGTGCCTGCTGGCCTCGTGTTCCTTCAGCACCACATTACAAAGTGACTTCTCAGGGGGCTGTAAAATAGGCTTTTAGCTATAAACCACAGACAGCAGAAAATGAAGCTACCTGAGCTCTCCCTGTACCTCCTCACCAGCTTAGTCAATACATCTGCTGACTGTGGGGAGGGCCAAACAGAGGCAGAGGTTGTAAAAGTGAGAAAGAAGCCTTGCAGAGCGCTGCTGTCTGCAGTGAGTAATGCACCTGTCCCACGTCCTGCTGCTCTCCTGCCTCTCTCCTCTGCCAATAGATTAGGGCAAGCCCAAGAACTGATTCCTGGCTCAGCAAGAACAAGCTGTTCCCTCTAATGAGCTTCTGTTTTGATTTCTAGAGAAACAAGCTCCACACCAGGCCTCCAACATCCTCAGAATCAGAACAGTTTTCTCTGCATCTCAGACATCAGTCAGCAGCAGCACAACATCTTCCTAACCACCTCCTTCATTCTTCATACCTGAAGGGAGATTGGAGTGATAGAAGTCAGGTGATAGAAGGAGAGGAAATGGCCTGAAATTGTGCCAGGGGAGGGTTAGGCTGAAGATGAGGAAAAATTTCTTTGCTTCAAGAGTGGTCAGGGACTGGAACAGGCTGCCCAGGGAGTCCCCATTCCTGAAGGGGTTCAAGAGACAAGCAGATGTAAAACTTCAGGACATGGTCCAGTGGTCATGGAGGTGTGGTAGAAGGTCAGATCTGATGCTCTTAGAGGGCTTTTCCAAACCTAATGATTCTTACTCTGAGCAGATTCTTAGGCAGAGTCTTTACCCCTGGAGACAGCCTAGGGCATTGACCAGGCCTTAAGCAAAGAGATTCTGAAGGGTTCCTTCTCTTTCCTCTCCCAGTTTGTAGCAAGCAGGAAGCTTTGAGGCAGTGCTGATGACTTTCCTTGCTGGAGAATTCAGGTCCCCCCAGTGCCACCCCAGTGCTGATGACTTTCCTTGCTGGAGAATTCAGGTCCCCCCAGTGCCACCCCAGTGCTGATGACTTTCCTTGCTGGAGAATTCAGGTCTCCCCAGTGCCACCCCAGTGCTGATGACTTTCCTTGCTGGAGAATTCAGGTCCCCCCAGTGCTCTGAGCACAGCCACATCCTGAGTCACCCAGGAGTGGCAGAGAGGGTGGGGAGAAGATTTCCTGCTGAGTGCCAAGGTAAGGCTGTCTCTGTCACCTTGTGTCCAACCCTTCTGGGAAAATGATAACTTTGGTTTGTAAGAAGTAGAATTTCTGTCTCCAGCTTTGGCTTCAGCCTCCTGTTTCTATGCATTTACATGAGATGCAAATCTAGCATATTTAAATGGCCTGGTGCTGCAGAGCTGATGAAAGCAAGGCAGAAAATCAGCTTCACTTCCTAAAGTCAAAGAATTGCTGTTATGGAAAGAAAAGGGAAAGAAAAAGAAACTCTTTTCCTTTTATCCTACAGTGTGCATAAGGAAATTGAAAGACAGGATTGTAGTCACTGATCACACTCAGAACTCCTCTCAAGTACATCTCAGGTCTCTTCAGGGTCTGTATGCCTCAGTTCCTCACAAATTGTCAGGGAGTTAGGGAGGGAGACACCAGCTCCTTCCCTCCTGACAGCTTCATCAAGAGCCTGCAAGGTGTCAAAGAACCCAGAGCTGTGCCATTTGCCAACCAGGATCTCAAATTAAGATCCTTACACGAGTTTCAAGGCATTGAGCCCCCTCTGAGCTGGATCAGCTGTGAGAAGAGAAGGCAGCACTGCTCACATCAGCATCACTCTGGTCTGGGGCTGTGAAATCTCTGTGGGCTGGAAAAATCCCTAAAGCCTCTAAAAGCCATGGCTGATGAAATGTGTGACCACAAAGGATTGCTTGAGACTGCATCTGCTAATAGTGATCAGAGCTGAGCACTCAGAGTGTCTGAGCCTCTGCAAAGGAAAAAGAAACTCATCAAGAGCTAAGCAGGTCCCATTAAAAAGCCTCAGAAATGAGTCTGTGCCAAGGGTGCATCAAACTAAAAGACTCACTCTGCACCCAGAGGGATTCTCCTCCATTGTGCTCTATTCACTTCTCACACCTCACTCAGTTTTCTTCTGAGGCATTCTACATTCTGCTCCATTTTCATGTCCCTAGCAGGCAGGAGATGGGCTGCTGGAGAGCTCGGTGGCGGTTCTGTTCACAGAAACAAACAAACAAACTGAAGCTTTCTAAACAACACCCTAGGATTTCAGATGAGCTCAGAGTTCCTCACAGCAGAACCAGCAAGAGCTGAACCTACTCTGCAGGACCAGATAGTTCTTTACTGCTCTCACTGAGTCCTTCTCCGGTTTGATTCTTAGGGTGAGAGGAGAGGTCAGGGTGCAGACACACATCTTCCTGTTCCAAGTGGATACAGCCAAGCATTCATCTGTCTGGGAAAGCTGAATTTGGAGGCACAGAAATTCATATTTCCAACCTAGCCATCATCCTCACTGGGCTCTGGAGCTTCTCTGCAAGGCACAAGGGACAGGCTGACTGTGAAAAGATGAATTCCTGTGAAGGATACTTCAGTCAAATTACCTCCTGCACCTGCATCCTTCTCCTGTTGTCTGTTGTGTCAGGAAGAGCTCTTTGAACCACACACCCTTTCCATTCCTGGCCCAAGACAAATGGGTTGACAGCTTTTAGCTTTGTTTAAAGCAGCCCCTTGAACTGAGTGACTAATTCCTTGGTGAATAATTTAGTTGATGAATTTTTGCTATTTCCGCGCTTACAAATTGTTTGCACAAATGGAACAGCCACAGGGAAACAAAAACCAACCCCAAAGTGCTGCACTGGGAATAGGGAGAGATTCCTAAAATATCAGAGCCTGAACTAATCTCTGCAGAGATCCTGGAGACTCCTGCAGCTGGAGTGTGATTCCTGCTCACCCCTCTTCCCTGCCCACAGGTGAACGCTGATCTGCTAGGATAAAATCATGGGAACAAATTGCATTGCCAGGCACAACTGAAGTTTCCTTTGCTTCATTTCACAGAGGATGGCAGCCTACAGCTTGAGCTGCTGTGGTCACCCCAGGACCCAAGTGAAATCACTGGGGGGTTCAACAAAAGAGAGCAAAGCCAGCTTTGCTCCATGGGTGTCATGAAGCTTTGAGCATCACACAAAGCAGTGATCTTTGTATGAGCAGCTACCAGGCTGGGAAGTCTTCAGCTATGGTTTTGATCTCCACCTCACTAAGGACTTCTCTATATCTGAACCACCTAGAGATGAACCATCTAGAGATGAATCATCTAGAGATGAACCACCTGTATCTGAACCATCTAGAGATGAACCACCTGTATCTGAACCATCTAGAGATGAACCACCTAGGGATAATAATAATAATAATAAACAACCAGGTTGGAAGAGACCTTCAAGATCATCTCGTCCAACCCATCAACCAATCCAACACCACCTAAACAGCTAACCCATGGCACCAAGCACCCCATCAAGTCTCCTCCTGAACACCTCCAATGACGGTGACTCCACCACCTCCCCAGGCAGCCCATTCCAATGGGCAATCACTCTCTCTGTAGAGAACTTCTTCCTAACATCCAACCTAAACCTCCCCTGGTGCAGCCTGAGACTGTGTCCTCTTATTCTGGTACTGGCTGCCTGGGAGAAGAGACCATCATCCGCCTGTCTACAACCTCCCTTCAGGTAGTTGTAGAGAGTGATAAGGTCACCCCTGAGTCTCCTCTTCTCCAGGCTAAGCAATCCTAGCTCCCTCAGCCTCTCCTCATAGGGCTTGTGGTCCAAACCCCTCAACAACTTCATTGCCCTTCTCTGGACACGCTCCAGCAAGTCAACCTCCTTCCTAAACTGAGGGGCCCAGAACTGGACACAGTACTCGAGGTGCAGCCTAACCAGTGCAGTGTACAGGGGCAGAATGACCTCCCTGCTCCTGCTGGCCACACTGTTCTTGATGCAGGCCAGGATGCCATTGGCTCTCTTGGCTGCCTGGGCACACTGCAGGCTCATGTTCAGCCTACTATCGACCAGTACCCCCAGGTCCCTCTCTACCTGGCTGCTCTCCAGCCACTCTGACCCCAGCCTGTAGCTCTGCATGGGGTTGTTGTGGCCAATGTGCAGAACCTGGCACTTGGATGTGTTAAATCTCATGCTGTTGGATTCTGCCCATCTGTCCAGCCTGTCGAGGTCCCTCTGCAAAGCCTCTCTACCCTCCAGCAGATCAACTCCTGCCCCCAGCTTGGTGTCGTCAGCAAATTTACTGATGATGGACTCAATGCCCTCATCCAGATCATCAAAATGATCCACCTGTATCTGAACCATCTAGAGATGAACCACCTAGAGATGAACCATTCAGAGATGAAACACCTAGGGATGAACCACCTGTATCTGAACCATCTAGAGATGAACCATCTTTATCTGAACCACCTCTCTGTGTATCCAGAAAGGAACCATCTCCTGTTTATATATGACTCAAATCTATCCAAAGTAGACCCTTCTGGAAAGCTACAGTGATGTGCTGCTCTCTTTTTACTTTAGCCCTGCTGGGCTGCTGTACTGGGTTGATAGATTGGGTAGCTACAAATAGCTGCTGTTATAATTAAGGCAGCAATGTGACCCCAATGGCAGCAGAGTTCAGGTCCTAGATGGACACAGGTTTCCAGCACTATGCTGGAAAGGTTCAGCTGCTTCCCCTCAGCTTTTCCTATATGTGAGGATAGTATTTTATTTACTTTATAAAGAGATTATGCAACTGAATCAACATCCACAGGATCTTTGCCTGAGGCTAAGCAGCATTACACAAACACACATCTTAGTTAAGGGGAAACTGAGCCTCTTAAAAGGAGAGAATTCAGACAACTTCCACTCTAGATTCCCTTAGCTTGATATGAAGAAGGTACCTGGCAGAGAGGCAATTTGACATTCACAGAGCTGACAGAGCCACATCACAGGGGAGCTCTAACACTTCTAACCCCCACCCCCCCACACCTAACACATGCACTTTTTATATCTTAATAACTGGAAGACAGATCATGAAGTAGAGGAATGAAATTAGCTGATGAGGCAAAAAATGGAACCAAAAGTGGGTAAGGGAATGGCTGAAGCTGGAACAGAACCCAAAGCAGTAATATTTAGAGCAACTTAGGAGCAGTGGGTCTGAAAATTTAATAGGGAGCTCCTGGAGATAACAAGGTCAGAGATAAAACTCCAGCAACTCTAAGGCAGAAGCTGCAAAATTGAAGCAGCAGACAAAGTTTACAGGAGGAGGGATGTGAACCAAACCCCCAGACTGGCCATACTGAGGCCTCCTGACATCTGCTCCTTCCCATTCCCCTGCCTGGGCAAAAAGATCCTTGTACAGGTGGAAAGCTCTGGATCCTTCTTCTGCCCCTCTCAGTTCATGCCGGTCAGGAGCAGCAGCTCAGGCTGCTGTTTGGGTGTGAGCAGCTATAATGACAAGGTCTGTGGAGCTGCTCCAGAGCTGAAATAAGCCCCAGTGACTTCAGTGGGAATTTTGAAAGAGCAGAAATTGCAGGTTTCAGCCTGGCAGATTAGAAGATTTGAGGCTGTAGTTCCAGCTGATGTAAAAATTTATTCTTATCACCTTTCATGTGCCACTTTGCCTCCTGCTCTCAAATTGCTGCATTGGAGAAGGAGCAACACTAATTATCCTGACACCCTCACTCCCCCTGAGCAGCTCCTGCTGGTATACCAAGTGCTGCCGAGCTGAGTGTGGGTAAGGAGCAGCGTGGAGCTCCACAGCACTGCTGTGACCTGCTCCCTGGGGTGGGGGTCACACACTGAACCTCAGCAGACCAGGATCAAGCTCTTCTCAACAGGGTTTCTCAGACTAATCCCAAAGGGAAACCTGCCCCAGCAAACCACAAAATGCAGCTCCCCACTTCGTGCTGGAGGCAGGCAGAATGACAGCTCAGAGATGATGAACCCCTGGTGAAAAAATCAGTGCGACCTGCAGTCCTAAGTCGCTTAGGAGCTCTCCAGTGTTCAACCAAGGCCTGCTTCTACTTGGACATAGTGTCCATAATTGCCTGCTGTTGGCCTCCCTCTGCTCTTGCTGCAATCCATTGCTGGTTTCCTCTGACTTCATGGAATCACAACATGGCTCAGGGTGGAAAGGACCTTCAAGATCATCCAGTCCCAAGCCCCTGCCATGGGCAGGGACAACTCTCACCAGCCCAGGCTGTTCAAGGCCTCATCCAACCCAACCTCAACACCTCCAGGGAGAGGACATCCACAGCCTCCCTGGGCAACCTGTGCCAGCAACGCACCACCTTCACTGTCAAGAATTTGTTCCTCATCTCCAGTCCAGATCTGCCCTCCTCAAGTTTCAGTCCATTCCTTCTCATCCTGTCACTGCAAGCACTTGCCAAAAGTCCCTCCCAGGCTTTCTTGTAAGCTCCTAGAAGGAACTTCAGGAGGACACAGAGCTGGGCCACCACTGAAGCCTCTAATTCCACTATTGCATGCAGCATAAAAATGTTTAACCTCCCAAAACATTCACTGTGTCAAGTTCCCCGAGACCAGCAGAAAACCACCTCAGCCTTTCTCTGAAGGGCTCTGGATTCCTTTCAGTGGCTGTACAAAAGAGAAGCAATTTTCTGGTCTCCCACCCCCTGCAAAATTAAACACTTTGCAAGGAGAGGAAACCTCCCAAGGAGTGTGTCAAGGCAGTGTTTCAGCACGTACAGGGCAAGCTCTCAGTCACACCAGCGCCATTAGTCACACAAGGCAAGGCAAATTTGCCAAACACAGGCAAAGAACAAAGAAATGCAGCTATTATGCAAATAGCAATCCCCCCTCCTCCCCTCCCCCCCGTGTAATACAACAACCACTGCTAAAATGTGACCTGCAGCCACATTAATCCACTCTTCAGAGAACCCAGATGTAGTAAATAGAACAAGAATGATAACAGTGATAGTCTCATTAGCAGACCCGGGTGGCAAATTATGCAGCCTTTCATGCTGAGCTGATCCCTCCTCTCCCCACCCCCCATCCCAATTTATATCTCCTGCTGAGGGGGGAGGGGGAAAAAAAAATCAGTTTGAGGCGGATTGATTGTATTGACCTTCTTTCAGTCAAATTAAACCTGCTCCAACACTGAATTGGCAAACCTGGAGTCATCCAGGCATGATGAGCACAGAGAGACACAGGTTTGGGAGTGGAGGGAGGGAGTTGTCCTGTGGTTTGAGTTATGAAAGGCTGAAGCTGATCAGAAAAATGTAAATAATGCTAAGAAGGAGAAGGCAGGAATCACACTGTGATGAAAGAGTTCAGACCAGGCCAGCAGATCTCCAGGGCCTGGGGCTCCCACTGAAGAACAGGTTGCAGACTGCACCCAGTCCCACAGACATCCTGCTTCTCAGCATGGGGGGAGCTGCAGGCACCACCCCAAAGCCCAAAGAAACCTTTCTGGGAGTTCAGGTCACTCCCTGCTTCTAGAGCCAACAGTGCACAGCCTCAGCTCCCTCACTGATGGCTCCAGCAGCCTTCCTCCCTCTGCCAAGCTCAGGGTCCCTCAGCAGCCCCCAGCAGGAGTCCCTGCTGCAGAGCAGTGCTGTGTGTGGTTTGCTCACCCAGCTCCCATGCTCCCTTCCACGGGGCTGACAGAATTCCTCAGCAGGACACACACCTAAGTAGACCTGATCAAAAGTGAGGTAGGAGGCAATTCTTCTCCAGGCCTAACCACACAGACATCTTGTGCCCAGCCACCACACACAACCATCCTTCCAGCAGGGGGAATATTCTGCTCAGCTGCTGCTGCCCTGCAATCTGAAGTGCAGGAGGCTTTTAAAGCCTTGTAAAGACAAAAGATGAGCAAACCCAAGCCAACAGGGCTCTTCCCTTCTGCATTACCCAAGAACTTAGACCTCTTCTGTAAGAAATCTACTTTGACAGCTGCTAAAAAATTTACCAAGCTTGACAGGAGGCACAGAAAGCAGAAGAGGCCAGAGGACTGGGTGGGCTCTCCTTGTCCCCCCAAGACAATCTGTTTGTTTGAAAGAAATGAGAATTATCTTGGGGGTGGGAGGGAGGTTCAGCTGCTGGCTTTGGTAGCTGCATCCTGCTCCCCCCAGGTGTTGTGCCATGTAAGTCAAGCTACAGAGAATGCTCTCATGCAGAGCTCTGCAGGGTTCAGCTTGAGCAGGGGCTGGCTTGTATCTGGAGTAAGAACCACCCTGCCTTGTCAGGGGCAGGAGCCTCTTAGAGCAAGCTACAGCAGACAGACCCTGCTTTGATCATGACTTCTGCAATGAATCTGCAGAAATGACTGTGGAGGATTCTGAGCTCCTCAGAATTTCAGCTGCAGAGGAAGATTGGTTTGGTTTTGTACCTGTGTGGATCTGAATCCATCTCACTTTCCTCCTAAACGCTTCCAACGTGCTAATGGCAGCACGAAGGATCTCAGCAGCTCGACAGAAATGAGAACAAATTGCAGGAGCTGAGGCCAGGCTAAGTGCCGGGACTGCTGCACGGCAGAGCAGAGGCAAATGTTTACTCTGGGTGCAGATTGCCACATTGATTTGTTTAAACTGCACACCCCATTAGGGTTTCTTATCTCATCCCAGAGCCCTGGCTCTATCAAATCTGGAAGGCGATAACCCAGTGTATTATAGGCAGAACATGTGCTAGCAAATCAAGCTTTAAACGTGATTGACTGAAATACATTGATCCGGCGTGGTGGGGCTTGAAATGTAATTTCGAGCCGAGGCAAGGAGGGCAGCAGCTCGCTGCTGCCGCAGAGACGGCAGGCAGGAGGCAGCCCCGGGAAGCTCCTACCCGGGGCGTGAAATACACCTTGCCTAATTAATCACCTCGGAAAGCGCCTTCAATCACCGCCGAAACACCGCTTTGGGTGCCGCTTTGTTTTCCTGCGCGCTCCAAGTGAAACCTTTACAACAAATTATGGCTGGGAAGAGAGGGTCGGGAGCAGTATTTATGTCACACCTTAGGAGGGCACTGCAGAATGCGAGAGGACGCAGGAGGGAGGCAGGAGGCAGCGGTTTCTTCTCAGGGTTTACAGGGGAATCTAACGTTTCATCTCCAAGAGATTTATTCCACCCCCCTCCCCCCTTCTCCTTGGCTGATGGGAGATAAATCACAGCCAGTACCGTGGGCCAGAGCATCCCCGACAGATAATCAGCATCTAAACCATTCCTCGTCGGCTCTCAGAAATTGATAATTAATGGCAGATAAAAAGTCACTTTAGTGCCCATGCAGGTGTCGTGCAGTCACTTGGCTTCCCCCTGAAAAAATTATTGATTTCGGCATCCCTTGGAGACTCTCAGAGTGTTGTGTCTGTGGGGGGTGTGTGTCCATGAACTTCTCCTGGCGGCAAACACCCCAGAGAATGAAAATTGCCTGAGATTAATCGATCTGAGCTGCACTCGTGGGGTTATTCTGCACCAAGAAATAAACTGAAGGAAATGGCAGCTCGCAGGACAGAGCTTTTAAATTAATCCTCTCCTTTAAGTGGAGGAAGAGCAATGATTTCATCAAGTAATCTTACTCCTCTCTCTCTTCAATGTCTGAAGTTATCAAACAAATGAAGGAAGACTTTACAATGGATTTCCTCCAGCATTTGCTGCTGATAAAGAATTATCTGGAGCGACTCTTGCAGCAGATCTAAAGCCCAGCTCTTTTCAGTGGGGGATGATCCTGGAATATCCCAAATGGAACAATGTAATAAAATCACAACTTCCTTTAACATACTAATTACAAAACCTTTTTTTAATTCCCCTTAGTCTTCCCCCCCTTTTTTCTTCTCCTCCCCCCCCTCCTTTTTTTTCCCTCTCCCTCCTCCCCCCTTTTCCTCCACCCCAATCCCCTTCTTTTTCTGTCTTCCCCCCTCACTCCAAGGCCTCCTGGGCATTCTGTGTTTGCAGCTAAGCAGAGTTCATGCATGGCAATAAAGAAAATACCTCCAGCATTCAGCTGTGACAACAAAGCCTCCTTCAAGCAACCCACTCAGCAAGGGCTCTTGGCTCCTCCAGAGCTCCCCTGTTTAGCTCACTCAGCACAACTTAGCACACTGGCTGCAAGCTGCAGCTTCTTTCACCATCATTGGAGGTGTTTAGGAGGAAACTTGATGGGGTGCTTGGTGCCATGGGTTAGTTGATTAGATGGTGTTGGATGATAGGTTGGACATGAGGATCTCAAAGGTCTCTTCCAACCTGGTCTATTCTTTCCTATTCCTATTCCTACTCCTATTCCTATTCTATTCTATTGTCTTTTCCAACCTGGTTGGTTCTATGGTTCTATTCTATTCCAGGTTCTGGTGCTGCCCCTGGCACACACACTGGGTGCTTCCACTCAGCCCCCACATGAGCTTGTGTTTCTCAAAGGCGGGGAAACCTCTTCCACATTCAGAGGGCAGAACATTGGAGACTTGACAGGGTGCTTGGTTGCATGGTTTAGTTGGTTGGGTGGCATTGGGTGATAGGTTGGACATGATGACCTTGAAGGTCTCTTCCAACCTGGTTTATTCTATATTCTATATTCTATTCTATATTAGGCACCATTCTCCTGTTTACCTCCCTTGCCTCGTGAAATGACCATGGGATGCTATAGGCACAGAGGAAATTCTGCCTCTTGATGGTCACGTCAGACCCTCCTGCTGAAAGCAGCAGCACCACAAGCAGCAGGAACCCACAGCCCAGCCCTGTGCACCCTAAATGGAAAGGAAGGCTCAGGGGTAGCTGTCACTCACCAGCATTGCTTTCCCCCACACTTTGCAGGCTTCTTTATGGCCACTGAGCAGTGCAAGGGCTGCAAAGGGTCCCTCTGCAAACATCTAGAAATTGAATCTCTGTCCTAATAAAAGGCCACAGCTCTGAGACAGTCGTTCTGCTCATTTCACTGGGGAGCAGTTGCTCTGTCAGGCTCTTGCTCTTCCACAGGCACAGCTTTCAGGGTAGATTTGGCCTCATTGGCAATGATGAAAAACGGCCAAAGGGCTGCTCTGCTTTCACTGTCTTGTGTCCACAGTGATTCTGAGCAAGCTGCTAGAAGGACTGGGGCAGGTAGGACCACAGCAATGTTCAGCTTGCTGCTTGCTCAACAGGAGGGGGAAAGAGGTGTTTGAGGGCACAGCTTACCTACAGCATTATTTTGGTGTAGAACATCTGATTCCTTAACATCTTACTGCTGAATCAGGATTCTTGGGAGGAAAGGACTGG
Organism: Melanerpes formicivorus; assembly: GCF_026170545.1. NCBI lineage: Eukaryota > Metazoa > Chordata > Aves > Piciformes > Picidae > Melanerpes > Melanerpes formicivorus. The sequence goes on along the minus strand of NW_027142373.1, from coordinate 2,114,854 downwards.
ATTTGCCTCTCTTGAAGTACTGCAGCCTCTTAGATCCTGTGACTAACTTCAGAAGGGCTTGGTGTGATGGGGCAAGAGGCAGTGGTTTGAAACTGGAGCAGGGCAGATTGAAGTTAGACATCAGAAGGAAGTTCTGCACCATGAGGATGGGGAGACACTGGAACAGGCTGCCCAGGGATGTGGTTGAGGCCCCATCCCTGGAGACATTCAAGGTCAAACTTGACATGGTGCTGAGCAGCCTGCTCTAGTTGGAGGAGTCCCTGCTGAGTGCAGGGGGCTGGACAAGATGAGCTTCAAAGGACCCTCCCAACCTGCTGCAATCTGTGAATGTGTGCCTGAAGCAGAAGGGGGAGGGAGAGGAATGAAGCTTTGTCATCATTCCAGAGCTGAGACGACAGAGAGCCTGAGCTTTCCATTGATTTTGTAATTGAGTTTGTGCTGCTTTTTATTTTGCAATTGATATGGTATTTATGGTGGGATAATCTGTTTAGGCTGCAAGATGCTCCTCCAAATCTCACCCTTCTGCTGCGTGGCTCCCGTTCAGCAGCAGAATGCTGCTCCTGGCTGAATCAGCATTACACCTGCAGCTCCCTGCCAGCAGCCAAGGCTCGTGGGAAAAGCTCTTTACAGCACATTTTGAGACAGCTGAAGAGTGGCTAATCCTGGAGGCTTTTTGGAGTATGGGCAGTGCAAAAACTGACACCGAGAAGCAGGGGCCTGGGGTGGAGGGAAGGTTGGAGGCAAGCAGCTAGGGGCCATGGGAAATTGTTTGAAGGCCTGGATGATGTCCAGTGAGAAATGCTTCTTGGAGGTCTGGTCTGCAGTGTGGGGGGGACCTGGTCATGCTGCTCTGGCAAAGTGAAGTCAAGGATTGGGTTTGCATTCAGTCTGGGAGCAATCATCATCAAACTCCAGGAGCACTTTGCAAGCATTAGATTAGAAATCATCAAAATACCTCTCTCAGGAGGGAAAGATTTAGTGCCTCAGGAGGCTGCTAAGGTGAATCACTTGCCCAAAGCCAAGGAAGAAAACAAGAGGCAGACCAGGATTGCCACTGCAAAATAAAAGAGCAAAAGATGCCTAGAGTTGTGCTGGAGTTCCTAGCCCCAAACTCCTGTGCTGCCTAGAAGGCTTGCTAGGAGCTTCATCCACAGGATCCACAGGGAAGGGCATGAAGACAAAGCCAGCTCAGCTGTCAGGGGAATGGAGCTGCAACCATCAGACATCCCTGCAGGAGCAGCTCCTCAGCAGCAGCTGTTACCAACTGCACCCTGCAGCCCTCCAGGCCCTGTTAAATGCACCCAGAAGGACTGAGCCATGCCCATGGACCACAGCATGTGGAATGGCTTTGACAGCAGGGATCTGCTCCACTTCACTTTCCTGCTCAAGCAGCCTGTTTTGCTTCTCAGGTGCATGCAGAAGAGTGAGTCAGAGCCACCACCACGGAGCTTTGACAGTGTTGGATGCTTCTGTTGGGAATTTCATCACCTGGGAAGCTCCTGCAGGTATCTGCTCAGCCTCATTATCAAGCACAGAGCACACAGGAGCTGCTGTTCCGTGTGCACAGCATCAACTCCATTTAAACCTCACACCGAGGGTGTGGGATGAGGTTTTCAGGGTGAGAACTCTAATGGCAGTGGGGAGAGAATGTAATCAGTCACAGGAAAACTGCCAAACTTCCAGTCCCACTGCCTGCCCTGCACAAGAACCACTGCTGGAGAGGTGAACTCTGACACACATTAAAGCATCAGCTGTGGAACGAGGAGCACAGACACTGGAGGTAACATTTGTAGCAGGATGTGCCTTTGAAAATTCCCTTAAGAGGCTTTTGAAATGCTTGTATGAAAGACTCTTGTTGCTTTTAATCCTCCATTTATTCTTAATACACTGAGACAAGAAAAAATGGACTCATTTCAGCTCCCAGATCCATTACTCCAGGCAAGCAGCATCAGTTCAGTCCATGAATTTTCCCCCCATTAATTAAAACTCTGGAGTTATTTTCTCTGCAATATTAATCTTATTTAAGCCTCCCTCTGTTCAAACAGGAAGGCACATCATAAAGCATATGATCAACTAAACTCTCCAGTTAAACCTTGTGCCTCTGTGGGATCTCAGTACCCTTCCACTTCACAGCTTCCAGTGCCAAGGACCTGAGCCAGGCTTGGAGGGGAAGCTGAGGAGCTTCACCAGTTTTGCCTCTTACAGCCACCCCCAAACCTCCACTCATGCAGCAGGGTCACATTTCCAGAGTGAAAGCTTTGCATGCAAGTCAAGAAACCACGAAGAGAAACAGAATCATAGAACCATGAAATCCATCCTTCTGCCCAATGCCTCCATGACCACTAAACCATGCCCCCAAGTGGCATGGCCACACGTTTCTTGACTACCAAAGAGGCCTTTTCCAACCTTAATGATGCCACAAGTCTACCACACAAAGCCAGGGTGCAGTGCATGGCATTGCAGGGTAGTGGAGAGGGTCAGGTTCAGCTTTTGAATGAGTGCTGCTGCTGGCCACTGGGACAGACTTCTGTGGGCTCTCATTCCTACATCTCTCAGCCAGATTCATCTCTCAGAACCATACAACTCCACTGCCTGGAGAGCTTTACATGCAGGTCACAGTATCACAGTATCTCCAAGATTGGAAGAGACCTCAAGGATCATCAAGTCCAAGCTGTCACCACAGACCTCATGACGAGACCATGGCACCAAGTGCCACATCCAATCTCCTCTTGAATACCTCGAGGGATGGTGACTCCACCACCTCCCCGGGCAGCACATTCCAATGACCAATGACTCTCTCAGTGAAGAACTTTCTCCTCACCTCGAGCCTAAACTTCCCCTGGCACAGCTTCAGACTGTGTCCTCTTGTTCTGGTGCTGGTTGCCTGGGAGAAGAGACCAACCCCTTCCTGGCTGCAACCACCTTTCAGGTAGTTGTAGAGGCAGGTCCTTTGGTCCACTACAAACCAAGAGTTCCCACCTCAGCTGCAGTGAAGCAGTCACCACAGGGCAAGGCAGGTGGAGAGCAGGATGTGTACAGCACATTCCCTTCCCTTGCTGCTCTCTCCTGCCAGTGTAGGGATGCTCAAGCACTAGAATCTGCTTGGCTGCCAGGAGCACTGCAGCCCTCCTCAGCTCTAGAGTCCCCAGCCCAAGAGACAAATAAACCTTTCCCAAATAAATTTCTATTAGCCAGGCTTGCCTATTGTTAAAGATCAGGGGAAAGCCCTGGAGAACCCCATTAGCTTGCAAATGAGGTACACAAACATCCCTCCTGTGCCAGCCTCCAGCAGCAGCACAACTAATGCTGGGCACAGATGCACCCCAGCAGATGAACACTGGCAGCTCTACTGCCCACTCCCATATCCCACTGACTTAGACCCACTGCCTCCAGTGACTCTCTTGGGAGGCAGCAAAGCTTCCCTGGATCTCTGCTGCCAAAACAGTCACATCCCTGTGCTTGCCCCCTCTCCCCAGCGCTCCTGCTGTGCAATCCCAGCACAGCAGCAGCTCTGCAGCTGGAGGGGTCGGATTGCAGAAGAGGGGCCCAGCCCACCGAGCTCTGGCATGGTGAAACCTGCCCGAGGGCTGTCTCCAGCAGGACTTCTGGCTCAGATTAATTGGTTTGCCACTGAGAGGAGAGGCAGGAACTTGCTGAGTGGAAGATGCAGTTCCCAGGCTTCTGATCTACTTTTGAAAGCCACCAACCTCGCTGCTTCAGCCAGCATCTCTCTGGAGAGAAAAAACTGCCCCAAGAGGAGACTGAAGCCTCTTTGGGAGGCACAATGATTTATCCAACTTAATATTGTACTCAAAAGCTATCTTAGAAGCCAGCTCCCAAGTGACAGGTTTGTGCTGATGGGAAAATTCCCCAACCTCATTAGCTTAAGGAGTGAGGAGGGACCATCTCAACTTGGTAGGTGTCCTCTCATGCCAGTGATGTATGAGACCAATTAAATGTGCTCTCTTTAGCACAGGAGGCTTATTAACTATCTGGTTACAGTTGCAGCATCTAGCTGGAGGTGCATCCCTGGAGGTGTCCAAGAAATATATGGCCATTGCACTTGGGGACTTGGTTTGGTGGCCACGGTGGTGTTGGGTTGATGGTTGGACTGGGTGACCTTGGAGGTCTTTGCCAACCTTAATGATTCTGTGAGCACAGGAGGGAGAAGCCAAAGATGATTGAAGAGACTCAGAAAAGCACAGAGCATGCTTGGTCTGCAGGGAAGGATCCAAGGAGCATTAGGGGATGCTCTGTGACATGGAAAAGTCACCCAAAAGCAGAAATACAATTGCAGGGCCATAGGCTACAGCATTTCCCCTGGCATGGCTGCATGAAGGGTGCTGAGCAGGGGCTGGCAGCCTCAGCCTGTGCTGTTATTCCTCCTGCAATATTTAAGGAGCGTTTGCCACAATTCAGGGAGATGCTTCCAGGGATTGTCATCTCCAAACATGTTACTGCTGCAGCAGGAGGTCACTGAGAGGTGATCTGGACAGAAATGCTTTCCAGGAATGGAGCTTTGCTGCTGTGTGAGCACCACCACCCAGCCACAAACAGGCAGCTTTGATCCAGCAGGACTTCAAGAGACAGACAGCAGCAGCTCCCTGAGTCTTGATCCACCACTAATGAACAGGGCACAAACTCAGCTGAACCTTCTGCTGCCTCCTTTTCTTCAGTAACTGTGAGCTGCCTGGACTCAGACACAAAGCCTCTGGCACATTTGAAAAGGCAGCTGTGGTGATTCTAAGATACTGGAGGTAGCCACAGCTGCAGGAATATCTGGGCACAGCCATAGAGCTGCTCTGCCCCTCAGCCCTGTGCCCAGCTGCACACAGACATGTGCATGTGCTGCAGCCTGGGACAACCAGCACAGCTCTGCTCAGAGATGAGTCTGAGTGCAGCTGACAGGCTCTCCCCTGGGACACTGTGGGACAAGAGCACAACAGATTTGTGAGCTTCCTGTGGGTTTCTGTCCTTTGGTTTAGGTTTTGCCCCAGATGATTCTCCCAGAAGCAGCCCAAGGTCAGGCTCCATGAACTATTTCAGGGCTCCTTTTGGGCTCTGTGGCCAATCCCCACCCCAAATATACACATGGGAACTGTTAGGTCCATGATCACAGGTTGACTGAAGAACAGCAACTGAACTGAGACCTTAGTGAGGGGCTGGGATAAGCTCTGTTAGCCCCCAAGACAAGAAGGACATGGAACTGCTGGAGAGGGTCCAGAGGAGGCCACAGAGATGAGCAGAGGCTGTAAAACTTCCCCTGTGGGGACAGGTTGAGAGTTGGCCCTGTTCAGCTTGGAGAAGAGAAGGCTCCAGGGAGCCCTTAGAGCAGCTTCCAGTACCTGAAGGGGTTCCAGGGGAGCTGAGGAGGGACTTTAGACAACAGATTGAAGATGGAAGAGGGAAGACTGAGATTGGAGAAGAGGAAAAAATTCTTGGCAGCGAGGATGGGAAGCACTGAAACAGGTTTCCAAGAGAGTCTGTGGATGCCTCCTTCCAGGATGTGTTCAGGACCAGGCAGGATGAGGGCCTGAGCAACATGGGCTGGTGGGAGGTGTCCCTCCCCCTGGCAGGGGGGTGGACGTGGATGAGCTTTAGAATCCCTTCCAACCCAAACTGTTTTATGGTTCTGTGAGATGCAAGAGAAGAGCCAGAAGCAGGATGGAGCTCTGCTTCCTAGCCCACCCCTGTATCAAAGAGGAGGGCTCAGTGCTTTGGGAGCTGAAATTCCCATCAGGACAGAAGGATAGGACCCTGGAGCCCTATTTCCAGGATTGAAGAAGCACATCACTCTGGAGCTAGCCCCCTGCAGAAGGATGGATGGCTTCCCCCGGGTCGCAGGGCTCACAGTAATGGTCCATTATGGAGACACATGGAGAGAATCACTCACCGAGTGCTCAGGGAAGGGATGGCCCCGGGAGCCGGAGCCAGCAGCAGGATCGATCAGGGGTGGGGGTGTGTGTGTGGGGTGTTTATTCTGCAAGCTGAAAGAGGAAGAAGAAAAGCCCTTTCTTGGGGGTGTGGTACACAAACCTGAGATTAGATAGAACAATCTCAAGTGGGGATTTGAATAGCTGAGAGACTGTTCTCTGGCAGCTCAGAACTGCATATTTCCATTCTTCCCCCCCCTTTTATAGCCTCACTCCAGAAGCTCAGTTTTACTTCCATTACCTTCTAATCTTTCTCTAACTATATGTATAATTTAAGTGGTAATTTGTACCTCTGTTCTAAAACACCATTTGTGGAAGGGTTTTAAATTGCTTGATACATGATTAAACTGCTCAGAGAAAAACCAGCCCAAACATTCCACCTCCACCCAATAATGGGAGAAACCTATCCAGGCTTTGAGGGTTTTTTGCTGTTGCTTTGGTTTTGTTTGGGGGTTTCAGTTGGGGTTTGCTTGTTGGGCATTTTTTTTTTTTGGGGGTGGGGGTGGGGTGGGTTCTTTCCTCCTGTTAGCAGGAGGTGTGGCTTAGACCTAAACTGCTGTCAGGTTGATAATTCTGCCTCCAGGTAGCATCGCAGACAGCTTGGAGTGGTCAGGGTTAGCAGTGTGCTGTAGTCAGTGTTTATCCACACTGCTGCCCTGCTCATACACTGAGGGACATGACTGTCAGGCTCTGGGGGGGCTTTCACCAGCAGCAGCCAGCCAGGTCCCTTGCACAAGCAATGTCCATGCAATGAGTTCCTCTTATTGATCGTGACAGGGCCAGCATGAAAGCAGCAGCTGGCAGATGCAGTCTGTCCCCAGAGAGGTGGCACGTGGCACAGCCACCGTGCCCAGACATCCACTGCCTCTCCAGCTGCTGGAATCCAGCTTCATGGCATAAAGGCTATCAAGCAGAAGCAGAGTTCAGTCCATTGTTTCCCCTCTCTGCACAGATAATACCTCCTATCTATTGTAGTCTGAGGCTGGGCTGATCTACCAGAGCCCTGCTCCTCCCTTCATGCATGGTAAGCCCAGGGAGACACCTGCCATGCTCAGAGCACCCTAAGCTTCATTCCTGGAGACCCCAGGGGAGCACAGACACCACCAGGCAGAGGTGATGTTGTTGCCTTATGCCTAAGACTGTGTGAAGGGAGTCAGCCATAGATTCATGGAATGGTTTGGGTTGGGAGGGACCTCAGACATGATCCAGGTCCAACCCCCCACCATGGGCAGGGACACCTCCCACCAGCCCATGTTGCTTGAGGCCTCATCCAAACTGGCCTTGAACTCCTCCAGGGAGGGACATCCACAGCCTCCCTGTGCAGCCTGTGCCAGTGTCTCACCTCACAGGAATCTCCCCCCAGCCTCTTCCTAGCCATGCAGAAGCAAACTCATCCAGGCAGTGGCCAGGCAGCCAGGCTCAGCTTGTACTACCATGCTGCTGCTCCCCTGCCCTGACACCATTTGCAGCAATTTGCACAGCACCACTCAGGTTTGTCTCCATCTCTCAGCTGTCTGTCACTGCAGCCCAGTTCTCAAGCTCAATTAGCATCCAGAGGGCTGACATCCTCCCCATCCAAAGTAACCTTCCTCTGCCTGGCAAGGGAGGGGGGGAGCCCTGCAGCTGCAGCCTGCGCTGCCCAGCTCCTTTGGTGGCACTTGGCTGACATCTGTCGACGCAGTTCCACAGCCACGAGGCAGTCACTCAGGCACTGCATGGGGCTGGGTGAGGGGCTGGGGCAGCTCCTCTGCTCCTTGGCTGCTTTTCATGACTGCCTGTGAAGCACTTGGAAGAAGAGCACTCTGTGCTCTCACTACCTCTGCTCACCGCACTTGTTTGAGGAGGTCTGTCCTAGGGTGCCCAGGGAGGTAAGCAACAGCTCCAGCAGCTGCCCAGCTTCACCAGCTGGGAAGACAAAGACAGAAGGAGGACACAACAGCTGGCACACAGCTGAGGAATCAACTCCCTGCTGGCACCTTGCTCTTAGCTGAAGTAGCCCAAAATTAGCAGAGAGGCTCAGGAGAACCACTTGCCCTTTCCACTGAAAGATGATGTGAAAGATTGGGTTCTGACACCAGCAGGTGCTGAAACCACGTGGAGAGTCCATTTCCGCCTTCTTAGGAGCTTCCAGCTGCTCTAACTCCTGCAGCTCATCCTCTGTGATCATAACCCCCTGCTCCAGACCAAAGCCACAGCAGGCTGTAAGAGGGTGGGGGTAGGAAACTCTTTTCCCTTATTCTGAGCTCTGATTACCTCTATTTAGAATCACAGAATGGTTTGTGTTGGAAGGCACCTTCAAAGGCTATCCAGTCCAACCCCCTCTGCAGCCAGCAAGGCTATCACTGAAAAAGGGGAGGAATTTTGGGTGCTGGGCAATATCAATTAACACTGATTTGTCCCAGACAAGTACTGTTAAAATTCCCCAGGATCTGGAGTGAGTTGCTGAAGCCTTCCTAAAACATTCAAAAGAGTCAGGCAGGCAAATGTTAACCAGAACCTTTGCAGCCTAAGGAGCAGAGGTTGCACCCCTTGGCTTCCCTGCTTTTTCCCACAAATTCCCTTGCTGTACAAATCCATCCAAGCTGTCTGAGAAAGGGATTTTCACCCCCAAAGCTGATTACCCTCATGGAAAGCTTTGTTTGCTCATTTGTTTGGATTCATCCTAAAGAAAACAGAGCTGCAAGCAACCTCAGCATCCCTGCAGAGCCTGTTTTGCTCTGGCTCCTCTAAGCAGGAGCAAACATCCCTCCTGTTCACCAGCTAGAGCCACTGGTTCACCTTCTAGGGCCAGATCCTGCTTTGGGTGATTTGTCACTGCTCTTCTGACTTCAACAAATCTCTGCCAGGATGCATGGGAATGCCCTAGGCAAACCTTCAGTGGCCCTGGGAGCAGCAGGAGGTCACAGACCCTTCCCCACCACACCAACCAAAGGCTTTGGTCTCAAGAAAATTCAGCCCTTAGAAGGAAGCAGAAATGAGCTCCATTACACTGGAGGGAAGTACAGGGTGTATACACTTCCTAGCACAGGTGGTTTTGATGGCACAATATTTGTCCTTTCCTGGGGTACAGCACAGTTCTGGCTCTGCAGCCAGCCTGAGAGCCTCTGAAACGCAGCAACCACCGCAGCATCCAGCTACGAGCAGCTACCTGCACAAACTACACAGGGGATGGGATGGGAGAACTCTGCCTGCATTCATTCTGCCTCATTTCTAATGCAAAGGGAGCTGAAGCACTCAAAACTAAGACAAAAGGACAATTTTTCAGGTCACAGCAGTACAACTGCTACTGAAAAAAAGAGCAGAGCGCAGGCTTTGGGTCCAGGAATTCGAGAAAGCACACAACAAATAACCCTGACAGCAAGACTTCAGCAGGGACAAAGGGGCAGTCTCCAGTGGGAAGGCAGTGAAGGAGGTCTGCTGGGAGCTGGCAGAAGTGTCTGTGAAATGCAAAACTGCAGGTGAAGGAAAAGGAAGGGAAGGATCTCATTAGGCAGCCGGATCATGCCCCGCTGGGCACATCTGCACTTGTAAAAATTACCTCTGGTAAAAGCAATCTCTGGGTTTGAGCGACTCAGGCTTTCATTACACAGGAGCTTTGCTGTGCTATCCCAGCAATATCGAGGCCTTAAGAGCAGGCAGGAATGCTGTCACGCTGGGGAGAATCTCCTCTGGCTTCACTCTCCTCCAATTAGGGGAAAAAGTCCCAGGTTCTAGCTAGGAGCTGTTCCAGGACACAGAGCTGGGCTAGGCTGCAGGAGCTCCCCAGCCAGCCAGGAGACATTTGGGGCAGCTATGATGTCAGCACTATGGAATCACAGAATGGGTTGGGTTGGAAAGGACCTTCAAGATCATTGGCTCAGAACCCAACTAAGCCATTGTCTCTCTTCTGGAGATGCTGAGAGAGAAAGAGGGAAGCCAGCAGTGATCAGTGGTTGAATCAGGAGAAGATTCAAGAGGGAAAGTCTGCTCCAAGTGCAGCAAATCCTCATCAGGAGGAGAAGGAATGGTTTTGAACTCACCTCCAGTGAAGCTGACTTCAAGTAAAGCTCAGCAACAGGTAATGTTTAACTTATTAAAATTAAGAGGTAGAATATTCATTCCTAAATTAGATGTGACCTGAGTCTTAAGCCCTCAGCACCTGCCCATCCCATTCAGCTTTCAGCCCTTGTGCATAATTTGAAGCAATTACAGTAAAGAGATCTAAATGCAAATGAATTTCATTAAACAATGAACACTTGAGGAAGGTTAAGGCTCAGAGTCTCACAAGTGAGTCCTGCTTTTAAATGCTTCTGGAGATCCTCAGACTAATCTTTAGCATTACCAAGTATCCACAAGCAGCCAAAGAGCTGAACGTATTCAGGGAGAAAAGACCTGGACACCCAGACTGTTGCCATGTCTTGGTGGCCACTGGAAAGCTCTACCCAAGTTATCTTCAACTCCTAAGCAGAGCAAAACAGAAGTGTCAGTGCAGAGAGGGGCAAGAGAGATCTCACCCCTGCTCAGCCAGCACAACCAGCTACCAACCAGCTGGCTCCTGCTGCTTGCATCAGCATTCCCAGCCTGCCTGAAACAGAGCACTGAGGAGCAGGTTCAGGAGTTCAGGTTACAAACATGATGAAGGAGGTGGGCTGGGGTCCCTTCCTGTGGCTTCAGTATCAGCCTGGGATGCTCAGTCAGGGTTTGGGACCCAGCTGTGTAGGTCACATCACCTCCCCTTTGTCCAGAGGTTCATTCAACAGCCTGCTGTGAGCAGCTGCTGCCACAGCCTCCTTCCACCACCCTTTCAGCCTTAGATACACTGCAACCGCTGCATTGCTCCTGCAACCAAAGGGCATTAATGATTGCTGCCTAAGTAATGGGCTCTGGAGAGCAGAGGCTTCCCATTTATCCTCCTGGCAATGCAACAAGTCATGCTGCTGTCTTCAGAGGATGCACTGAGGCAGCAGAAGCTGCACTAGCCAAAACCCGTCCCTCATGGGCAGCTCTGGTCTGAGGCAGTAACCCAGGCGCTGCATCCTTGAGGGGCCCCAGGTGCAGCCTCTACACAAGTGCAGGAGAAATGGAAGGTCAGAAGCAGTTAGTGGCTGTGGGGGAGTTAGGGATTGTGCAGTGGCTAGGAGAAAAATAATTAGCCTTGCCAGAGATTTCTGAGGAAATCCTGATGCCTCATGGGACCTATTTTACATCCTGCCTGCTAAAGGGATTATATCATCCATCAGAGGTGGCTGCACTACAAACTTCCTTTTATCATGCACACACCAAAGATCAGGTGAGATGTTTAATAAAACACTAAATGGAACAAAAAGCTGAAGAAAGGGAGCTGTAATTACCTCTGAAGCTCTTTCCTTGCCTGGCAGGAAGTCTTTTCATTACACACAGGCTTTACATTTTGAAGGCACCTGAGCCCTTCCTTCAACAAGGTGAGATAAAACACAGAAATACATTCACCAGTGCACAAAAGGAAGGGCAAAGCTCCCCTCTGCCCCCCAAAAGGAAGGGCAAAGCTCCCCTCTGCCCCCCAAAAGGAAGGGCAAAGCTCCCCTCTGCCCAAGCCCTGCCTGCTTGTCACCCCAAACAGCAGGGCTGAGAGGAGCTGCAAGCACCCTAGGCTGGAAACAAGTTGTTTCCCCTCCCAGCTCGTGGTGAGGGGAGACTAGATCTTTACTTGGGAGCAAATTGGCATAATTTCTTTCTAGTCAACCAATTAAGAAAGGAAGAGCTCCAGAGTCCCAGAGGCTCTGATTATTTTATCCAGTGCTGCTGCAGACATTGGAGTCACCATGGGGTGAAGTTACCATGATGCATGTCCTTGTGGCTATATTAATAGTGAAACACTAGTACTACAATTTAATAGGATTAGCTGAAATTGCTGTAATACATTTTACAGATGGGGAATCTGGGACACAGGCAGCCTTCATTTTAAGCACCTAAATCCATATTTTGGCACCAAAGCAACCTGATCCTCAGTAGTGCAGAACGCTGGACTCCCACACTGTAAGGGCCACAGGTTCCATCTGTGCTGGGGCAGCCACATCCCTAACTCCCACACGCTCCTGAGAGGGGATCCAGCACCTAACAGAGGGATCTAACAGGGCTGCCTCTCAGCCAGGGTCAAACCTGTGTATATCACATGAGAGATTCCCACTAAAGTAAGGGCCCTGCTCCCCTACAGCTGCTTTATGCAACCACACATCCTCTGCCCTGTCCTTGGTACTGGATTTGTTTCCCTCTCTGATCCCTGCTGGAGCATACTTCTCCCCACCTGCCTCAGAACCCAGGGACAAAAACTTTCCTTCTCTAGACTACATTTAGAGTAGCTGCTCCACTGTAAATTTTGGCTCCCTGCTATGAGATGTTGTTCTTATTTGCTTTTCATTCTTCAAGTAATTTATCTCCCTACATTTCTCTACCTTTTTCCACTCGAGTTTGGGAGCAAACCAGCACCAGTTCCCAACCTTGCTGGCACAGTTCCATACTGTTAAAGGAGAAAAGCAGCCAAAAGAAGAGCCCAGCCTGTTTTCCACAGGTCCACACCTGAAGCCAAGCAGGGTTTTGAGCAGTATGCAACAGAGCTTCCATTCCTATTCCATTGCTCACTGCTTCATTCCTGGTACCTCAAACTCTCCCAATTTATGCCACTTCTTTTGGTCTTTTTCTTGCATTCTATTCAGAGAACTCTGGAGCTGAATCCTGGCTGCTCTCTGCCTGTGCCGGGAGAGCTCATTCACAGCACTCTGCAGCACAAGCCACAGCATCTTCATCAGGTCCTGCCCCCTCCTGCTGTCCTTGCATTCTTCTCCATTTCAAGAGGCCAGACTAGCATCTTCCTTTCCACAGGTGTCCTGCTGCAAAGCCTCCACATCACCCACCAGACCTCACAGCCCTGTATCTGGAAAAGGAAAGGTTTGCACCTCTCCTCCTTTTGCAGCCTCCAAGCTCTGGATCCATCACCTTCCACTGCACCTGGTGGCTTGCTTGAGCCTACAAGGAGTTTCTCACTCTCTGGAGACCTCCTGACCTGGCCTCCAGTACAGCCCTGCTGCCCTCTGTCAGCAATCAGCTCCCGTGGCAGTGGGGATTTATCAAGAGGATAAGCAATAAATTCCATCAGCTCTGCTTTTGGTGCAGAGTTGTTACTATACTGAATGCCTGATGAAAGAAATTAAAATCAAGCCTTTTGCTTCCACAGGGTTAACTAGAATGGAATCTGACAGCTCCTTCACTTTAGAGCCTTTATATCCCAGATGCTTAACAAATGTAGTAAATAAGCTTACAATTGCACTTTTTCTTGTAGCTGTCAACTCCCAGCTCCCTCAAGCTAGAGAGGCAGGAGGTTAATTGTGTGTGCATTGCTTACCAGCTCTGCTCCTCCACCCCTGGCTGGGGAGGAAAAGAAGAGAGAGGGGGTGCTGGCTTCAAGTCCCCACCACCCCTCCAGGAGTCCCATGCCACAGTGCAAAGCCTGGGAGCACAGAGCTCTGGATCCATCACCCCTCCAGGCACAGCAGCTGGGGCTGCTCACCTGTGTATTTATGATCAGCACCACAGAAACAAAAGCTTGTTCAGGGCAGCCCTCAGGAGGTGATGCTGCAGCACAAAGTGGAGAGACCTCTGACACCAATTCCAGCCCCCAGCATGCTTGGGGCTCTGCCCCATAGCCATTCATCCACACGGGTACACAGGAGACCAAGAACTCAGCTTTAATCCTAAACCTGTCAACTAATCCAGCTAAAAACCCCAGAACAGCAAATTAGAATCACACATTAAACATTCCTGAAGGGGATGCCTCACACCTTTTACCTGGCCATGGTCTGCATGACCTCAGTGAGGGCTCTCCTAGCTTGCCCTGCAGGAACCTTCCCTGGCACAGCCAGTCAGAGGCAGAACCTAGGAAAGGGTTGCTCCACCAAGGCCTCCAGCACTGCTGCCTGGGGGATGTGCAGTACATTTGTACTTGTGGGGGGTCTTTTAATTCTTAATTTAGCCCAGCACAAGCAGAGCCATTGTGCTGTGAAGCACTTGGGGATGTGCATCAAGTTAGAAGACTGGGCCAGAAGAACTTAGCCTGACCCCTCTAAAGAAGAGAGCCTCTTGCAGCACCAAGTCCTGCACAGCCTATTGCACAGCACATTCTCCTCCTGTCTCCATCCTGCTCAAATAAAGCACTGATTACTTCATACAGATGAAGTCAGATTCTCTCCCTCTTTAATCTCCACATTACTCACAATCAGGAACGTACATCATCACCAGACAGCAAACAAGCAACTCTGTAATTAGAGAGCTGCCTCCAAAGCTGTCCTCACATCCTCTCCAAATGCAATCTGAAATTCAAGCAGCAAAAGACAATAAAAATACATTGTTTAAAACCCAGCTAATTACCAGAGCAAATAGACACCAGAGGGTGATACAGAAGAATATCAGGGTCTGCAAGCTGCCACTCTGCCATCAGCATCTTACCAAGAGAAATGTCCTCATTTAGGACAGGCCACAGCTTGGACTTGCCCAGCAATGTTCTTGGGGAATTTAAATCGTTCCTTTCAGCTTCAGAAAGAAATTGCCCAGAGGCTGGTCAAGAACTAACTGATGTGATTCACAACACAGCCATTAGCACTGAGGGGACTGGCCCAGGCTCCAGCTGCACAGGATTTCTCTGATCCACCACTGCAAAGCTGATGTTGCTAGGCTGTTACTAGAAGCCAAAGAGCAGCCCCAGCCCATACTGCAGAGCAGTGGGGATCAGAGCTTTGGAAGTGCTCCCTTTCCATGGAAAAACAAACCTGGTGGGCAGAAATGTGATCAGAAAGAAAGGGTCTTGCCTTGCCTTACCTCCCCTTGAGCTTTGGCACTGCCCCCGAGAGGATGTTTTGTTTGCCAGGTGGTGGTGGTGGTTGCACTGCTCTCAGCACCAGGGCTGGCACTGCCCCTCTCCCAGGGTATCCCCTGTGTTGCCAGAGGTCAGTATCACAGGGGCAGGAATCCCTACTCCCACGACTAACATTTATAAGGCAAGCAAAGCATTTTTCTCCTCTAGGACTTGCAGCAGAGGTCCTTTGTATTCTACTTATTGATCTCCATGACAAAATTCTCCACTTCCATTTGCTCCTGCTTAGAAGGATGCAAAGAGGAAAGGGTCTTCATTCTACAGTGGAGCTTGGTTTTCCCATGCACCTAATTAAGCAAATGCTTCGTTAAATAAGGCTAGAGTGAAGCACTGGTGTGATAGCTGAAACAGGGACCCAATTAGCAAGATATCATAGATCTTCTGATGTTGGAAGGGATCTCTGGAGGTCACCTTGTCCAGCACCCTTAGCAAGTACCCACACCATGTCCAGAAAGCTTTTGAGTATCTTTAAGTTTCCCAGGTTCCTATTAAGGACTGCTTTTAATTGTCTGCTCTTCAGAGTGAGCAATGCAGGCCAGATCTGCACAGCCCTTGCTAGGGCATCTTTTGATCTGTCTTCTCTCCTATGAGAAAAGCAGCCTGAAAGTTAACATTAAAACTTGATCAGTAATGATTTCCTCCTAGGATGAGCTAAGGGTAAGCACCTAAACCTCCACCAGATAGGTGCAAGATGGCACAAGCTGCGTGTCTGAACACACCAGGGAAGCTCCAAGCACTCCCAACCGGCCTCCTTCTGAGGGAACACTGCCTGGGGATGTTTGCTCTGCTTCTGAAGCTTTGTTTTTATGGATTTTTCATCCTCTGCCTCAGCCTTGAGATCCTGTAAAGGAACTTGGTAGAAACTGAATTTTAAAAGCCTTCACGATTCCTCTCTTTAAAACTTCTAACCCCCCCCTTCTCCTTCAAGCTGGAACAGAGTGATGTATAATTGATGCATCCAAGCCCCAGCTCCTGAGCTTAAGGCCAGAGCAGGAGCAGCAGAACCTTCATTTGTAATCCCTTACACAAAGTGACAACAGGGAAATGAAGGCTGGTGGCAGCAGGCAGCACAGCTGTGCACAGCCCTGCGCTTCCCTAGCTGGCGGTGCAGCACCAGGGAGAACAAAGTTAACACTCACAGCCTCAACCACCCACCACTGCCAGAGACCTCAGAGCCACCTCCACAACGACCCTGGAGACAATCTGGGGGTGGATCTGCTCCCTGGTGCAGATGCTAGCTCAAGGAATCAGTGGCTTTGTAGATGCTGTTCTCTACACAAAAGCATAAAATGCGTCTGAGATCTTGCCTGGATCCACCAGGTCTCCAGGAGGACTTCAGGTTTTCCTCCTGTGTTACAGCAAAGTCCTTCAGAATGGCAAGATGCAGGTTGCAAGCTGGGCACAAACAATGGAGCAATTAATTTGCAGCTAGCTAGGGAGAAGCCACAGCACCAAAGTTACTCCCTCTGAACCTCAAACACCATTTGGGGTCCTTACTAATTCTAGTTCTCATTACAGTATCAAAAATAGGCTGAGTAGTACATTTGGCTAGGTCCTTATTAATTCTAGTTCTCATTGTAGTACCAAAAATAGGCTGAGTAGCACATTTGGCCAGGTCCTTACTGGTTCTATCTTTCATTGTAGTACCAAAAATAGGCTGAGTAGTACATTTGTGATAGCTGAGAAGTCCTTTCATTTTCATTGAACTGTAGCCCCATCAATCATGGAATGGTTTGGGTTGGAAGGGATCTTTAGAGGACATCTAGCCCAACCCCTCTGCAGGGACCAGGGACATCTTCAAGTAGCTCAGGTTGCTAATGTACCTGTAAGAGCTCTTGCAGTGAAGTTGAGCTGGATGGGGCTCACACAGAACGGAAGAGATTCAGCTGCACACAGGCAGAGGGTTATGTTCAAGAAGCAGCCAAAGCCTCAGCAGAAGCAGTGCTGAAGGAACAAAGTGCCATGGGGACCTCAAGGAATGTCAGCAGAATCCTTTGAACTATTAGCACAAAGTGGCTGGTGCTGATGCAGGGCACAGCTTCAGTGTTCCAGGGGAGGCTGGCCCAGGGACAGCATCTGCAAAATGCCCACTGGCTGCTGCAAGGTCCCTCAGCAGGGGAGCCAAGAATGAAACAGCTGAATGCAAAGGCAGCATGGCAAGAGTCCCGCTGCCAGGGAGCCAAGGCATATTCCACAGCATTTACCAGCTACCTCCAGAGGCCCCAGAAGCACTTTCTTCTCTGCAGGCATAAAATCAAAAGTGCAGCAAAACAACTTCAGCTTGCAGAGGCACACTAAAGCCCAGCTCGTAAAAACTGTCTGTCAGGACCAAGATGTATGGACGTGGGCAAAGGCCACAAATCAACCCAGGCTGCACTATCTGAAGGAGAGGTAGGAAGGAACCCAAGGAGGAAGGAAGGAAGACCATCAATCTTGCATGTGCCAGGCTGCAGGAGTGCATGTGGCTGTGCTTCACATCAGCAAGGTGGTGGAGCCAAGAGCCACTGGCCCTGTGCCTCGCAAGGCTGAGTCCCTTCACTCTGCCTCCTGCTTAAGCTTTTACGGTTAAGAGGTTTTCCATGTAAGCAGTGGTAGGAAGAGCACAGCATTCTTAACTCTTGCTTCTCTCCCTGGAGTACTCTGCTCACCCAGGGACAAGGCCACACCTCCACCAGCTTGCTCTCCCACACAGCAGCCCAGTCTAAACCAGAAGAGCTTATACCTCCCTCAGCTGACTCCCGGGGTCTGCTGGGGAAAAGGCCAAGATGACAACATAGCCAAAGCAGGGCAGGAAAGGGCAGGCTGCTTCCTAGTCAGTATTTCAATGAAAGGCAATATCATGATTTGTATAGAGCCCTTGAACATCAGCTCTGCTTCCAGACGTGCAGGAAGGAGTAAGCCTGACCTAGTGACAAGAAAGCTCCTACCATGACTGAGAACCTGCATTGTCACCCCTGGTCCTGAGGGTGTCTGGGAGCTAGGATGCATGCAGGTGGCTAAAGAGAACACATCAATATCTCAAAGGTGATGAACTCAGAAGCACTACTTCAAATATTTTTCCCCCTCCTAAGTTTCAATAAAGTAGCAAAGCAGAGGCCTTCAGAGCTGGTCACACTGCAGTTGTTCTCAAGCTGGCCACAGCTAGAGGCAGTCTATGCAAATGTGAGACCACTGGTTAAGAGGAAACAACTTGTGACGGGGAAACAACATCCCTTGTCCTTCACTTGCATCACTCACTTGACTCTCGAGCACTCTGGGGCTGTGGCAGTACCAGTACCCAGCACTGGTTACTGCTGGCCCTGCCGGCTGAGGAGCAGCAGGGAGCTGCTACTGCTGACATGGGGACCATCTCACATTTTTATTCCCTAGAATTAGCTCTCTTCAGGGAGAGGTATTGTTCTGAAAAATAAAAATAAACGAGCTCAGAATAAAGGAGAACATTTCACACTCTGGTGGGGGACATGAACACAGCCCCCTGAGCTCAGCCCTCTCCAAGCCCTCACTACAGATGGACTCGCAAGCCAAAACTGGAGCCTGGGTCCCTTTACAGCTCCTGCACCAGACTGCTTCACAGTAACTCAGTGCTGTTACAGCACTGCGCTGAGGGGACTCTTTCAAAGTCGTTTTCTTGCCTTCTGTAAAGTTCCAGCCTGTATTCCATTGTTAGCCCACACCACACAGGAGGACAGCAGCAGAACTGACTCCAGAGGCTCAAGGTCTGGTCAGGTTCTGACTCATCTCCTGGGCTGAGTCTCAAGAATGTTGTTTCCTGCCTGCTCTGGGGGCACAGACTGCTGTGGTACAGTGACACTGGAACAGGTTGCTCAGGGAAGTTGTGGATGCCTCCTTCCAGGATGTGTTCAGGACCAGGCTGGATGAGGCCTTGAGCACCCTGGGCTGGTGGGAGGTGTCCCTGCCCATTGCAGGGTGTTGGACCTGGATGAGCTTTAGGATCCCTTCCAACCCAAACCTTTCAGTGGTTCTACGAAGAATCAGAGCAACTTCACACACCAGAGCCTTCAGGAGCTGGGCTCTCAGACACACACAGCAAGGGGGAAATTGTTTGCAGGCAAATAAATTCCATTGTAGCTGATCTATTGATTGCCACTTACTCCAAATTTCAATTAACCTACTGCCTGCAGGAGGACCACACCAGCTGAGCACGTGGGGAATGGCTTGCAGGAGCAGGTCAGGGATTCAGGTACAAGATTAAGCTGTTGGAAATTGAAAAGCTGGTGTGGGTATTAATTCCAAGGGCTCACATCTTCCACAGACAATTATCATCTGTGCCTCCCAGGTTGCCTTCACCTATTCAGCAAGGGCCACGCCTATTGCCATCAGTGCAGCGAAAGCTAATCTGCTTCTCACGTGCAAATCACACCAGCTCTGCGTCCTCCCAGCTGGAGGGGAACAGGCAGCTCCATTCATGGTCTATTTATGGGAAACCTGCTCAGGAAAATGACAGGGAGAGAACTGAAAGGGGAAGGAACGGCACACAAAGAACACTTTGCACCTATACCCTCAAAAAAACCCCAACCAAACCCAACAACCAAGCAAATGGAAAAAACAAACTGCACCAAAACACTCCAAAAGCAAACAGACAGAGGCAGAGGCGGCCCCTGGTGTTCAGACTGCTGATCTATCAGTTATTTCAATGCATTCTCTTCCACAGCCCCACGGCATCAGTCCCTGCTGATGTACCTCCTCCTGTACCTCTGCTCTTTTCCATGATGCCTTTCAGCACCTCTAACACACCCACAGTCTACAGAGGAGCCAAGTGCCTTCCCCTCTCCCCACACCTTGTGTCAGGCCATGAACAGCCCTCTCCAAAGGAGCCTGCATCCCCTGAGCCCCACCAGCCTTTCCCTAACTTCCACCCCACTGCAGGGTTTTGCTGCAATTTCCGTGTGGTCTGAGAGCACCAGGCCCAAGAGCTGTGCTGCTAGGGGGTTGTTATCAACCACAGTGATGAGCCTGTGCTGAAGGTTGCAGCTGTGGATTGGAGAGCAGCAGACAGACAATGGCCCTGCTTATTGCCCTCCTCATTCCCAAACTGGCAAAAGGATCTCTGCCTCCTTTCAGTGTCTGTTTCACTGCTCATCTGATCAGAGCAGGGAATCATTTGCCTCTGAAATAAGCACAACAAGAAGAACAGAGCTATCCAAGCAGGAAGAATATCAGAAAACCATCTCCCTGGCAGCTCCCAGAGCAAACCCAGCCTTCTCTTGGTAGCACTGCCCCTGTTCTAAAAGCACCCAGCTGGCAGCACAACCACCTCACGTTTTCCTTCAGGGGCCACCAGGGCACTTCTGAAGTTTGCTCCAAGTCTGTGTATGTGACCTGCTGCAGCGTGAACAGAACTCAGAGCAGATGGTGCTGGAGTTCCACAGAACACAAGTTCTGCTCTGATCTGGAGGTTAGGCTTCTTCTCAGTCTCTCTTCCAGCTCCTCACCATCAAAACCCCATTCACTTCTCACAGAAGCTGATGGGAATCTTTCTGTTTATTTCTGTGCTATCCTCAGTTTGCTTGTTTGCCACAGCAGACGGCAGAAGGAGAGAGCAGAGCATGCTGTAGCTTTTCATCAGGCACCAAGGAGCAGACAGTAAGCTGTGACCTCTCTTTTGCCAGTGCATGTTCAGCTCCTAAGCCCCAGGAGGGTCCCTGCTTATTAGTTTCACTTTTCTCAAGCTTTCTTGAGGGAAGGGCTCTGCCAGGATTGCTTTGTGCAGCTGCACTCACCCAGTAGCTGCAGCACTGTTGGGAGCCTCTCTCTCTGATCCAGCTCTTGCTTTCTCTCTCTCCACACAGAATCTCCCTCTTTTATTTTTCAGGAATTGTCAGAACTGGATGAAAACTGGTGTTATTTTTGTCCAAATAGAGAAGAGAAATTGAATATGAAATGGCCTCTCCTTTAAATTTTTAACCAGCACTGCTGAGCTTTGGAACAGTTGCCTCAAATGAGATTTAAAATGAGCCTTTTGTAACTCCAAGCTGGGAGGAATTCCATCCCATTCTGAGTTTTATCCTTAGTTTCTTCCTTTAGTTGTGGGGAGGGAGGAAATGCACTCCAGCCTAGGCAAGACAGCATGTAAGGAATGGCACTGTGTGATGGCTCTGCCTGCTTGGTCAGCTCCAAAGGTGCTCCAGGCCTCTGGGCAATCGTCCAAGCAAGACTTGTGACCACTGAAAATTGCTTGCTGCAAGGACTTTCAGCTTCCCTCACAGAGCAAATAGCTGCAATTACCCAGAGCACACCTAAAGCAAACAAATGGTGCACATTAGAGCTTGTTCTGCTCTCCTGCTAACCAAGCACAGTGCAGCCAGAGCAGGCATCTGCAGCAGCAGCAGAGGCTGGGCAGCCCTGCAAAGTGTTTGGGCTGCTAATGGAATCATCCCTGCAGTTTTTTGTTTGCAGATGCTAAGGGCACTAACTTACCTCAGCTTTAAGTTATTCCCCCTCAGAGAGAAGCAAGTGGTGCTGTGGGTACCACTGACACTTGAGCTAACAGCAGCATTCCAAGCCAGGCTTTCAGGGGCATTCAATCCTGGCACAGTCACCGCACTGGAACAGCTACAGCCAGCACTCCTTGGGCTCCTTTGGATGTTGGACATGGGTCAGCAGCTAACAAATGTCCCCAGAAGACAAACAAAGAACTGCAGTGCCCTAGGCTTCAGCAGCTGCTCCTCCACTCACGCCAGCAGCTCCACAGCCACTCTTTCAAACCCTTCAGTTCTCCTTCCTTCCCTGCACCACAGCAAAGCTCTCCTCTGGGCCCACATGTGCCCAGGTGCTGGTCATCCCTCAAACCTAGCTGCCTCTTTTCCCTCCATATCTCACAGGGCCACAGCCAGGGAGGTTTTTATGCCCTACATAATGCAGCTTCTGACCCCCCACAAATCTCTCCCTTTCTCCAGGGCTGATCAATACAGCACTAAAGGTGTCACTGCTGGTGTCTCTGTGCTGACCTCTCTGCCGCTCCATTCCCCTTTGCTCTAACAACAGCCTCCTTAAATCAATTATTTATCAGATCCACAGGGACTTCAGTAATAAGTGCAATGAGATTTGTGGCTTCTGGGCCAAAATGAAATCCCATAACACATAAAAAGTTTTCTGTTCATACCTCATTTTCCAATCTCTTTTGAAGTCCCTACAAAACAGCCAACCCTTGAGTGAGCTAAGATTTAAGAGCTCTTTGTCAGCAGTTACTGAACTCATCCCCTACACAATGAGAAATCCAATCCTAAAGGCAGGAAGCTGACATTGCCTTCTCCCCAAGTGCCAAGCCAGATAAAGCCCTCAGAGCTTTATTTCCAGCCACCTCTATCACCTCTCTCCTGCCTCATTGTATTCAGCTGCAGCAGAGTCCTCACCCATCCTTTATTTGCAACGTGTCGTCTCAGATGCTGAGAGTTCATCTCCAGGAGTGATCTCAGTGACCCATGCTGGACAAAACACTTCAGATTCTGTTCTTCAGAAGTGTTAGCAGAGCACAGAGGCTCTGCAAGGAAACCCAATTCAGAGAGAAATGGCAGTGCTGGGAACAAGGAGGCTGTGAGCAGATTGGAGATAGCATCGCACAGTCCCCCCTGCATTCTTCCACTGTACTCTGCTAGCAGCAGCATAGAAGAAGGGTCTCAGTGGTGAATTAGGGCTCTTATCTGTACAAGCCCAACGTGAGGGATATGTTCTTATCAGTCTCCTCGGCCTTGCTGTGCTAGCTGTGAGCAGCCATCAGGTTTAAACAGCAGCAGCACTCAGGTTGCCTGCAGCAAACAGCCACGGACAGCTCAGCAGCACAGCAAACTACAGCTCCCAGAGTGCCCATGGAAGGAGCCAGCCTCTCTCAGTTGCACCAGGAGCTTTTATACAGGCAGCATTTTAACAGGGAGCCTGGCTGGGCTGGAGGGGAACGCACCAAAAAAGGCTGAAAGGATGAGCTCAGCACAAGGGCAGCTGGCAGGGGGAGGAAGGTTGGCAGGGCTCTGTGAAGAGTAGATGTGAAGATGATTGGCAGGCAGAGCAGTGTTGTATGAAATGGAAGAACTGCTTTGATGGAGACAGAGACAGGTTTGGAGATCAGGGATTCAGAAGATCAAATGCTATGGCTGATGGCATCAAACCCTAACACTGAAAGCAACTCCCACAGTGCCCATCCCATCACTGAGCCCAGCACAGCCTCATTTCTGCCTCTTCTCTTAATCCAGGTTTATTTCTGCCCTCTGTGTCCACTTCTTTAGCAATCTTCTAATGAAGCTTTCTGCCTTCCTCACCAGTTAGGATGAAAATAGTCAGGAAGAAGTCACAATTTTCTCCATGAAATTTGCTCCTTGGGGAATTGAAAGATATCATTATCACTTGGCAAATCTTTAGCTCTCCCTGCCTGGGAGTGTGACAGGTTCAGGGGTTCAGCACAGGCTGGTTCAGAGAGCCCAAGCCACAGCCAGCCTACCTCAGCTCTGGTTGGTTTGTAAGCAGAGCCCTGCATCCCTTGCTGGGCAAAGAAACACCACTCAGTGACACACAAATATTGCTTTGACCTCAGGGTCAAGTTTTCAAGAAACTGCCAAATTACTGGGAAATGACCAGAAGTGTTTGGCTACCCAACTCCCACTGGTGAGAGAAAGCCAGAGACACTTCAGAGCTGGAGCTGTAGCAGCCTGGGCAAAGTGCCTGGAATACTTTATGCCTGGGTGTAGGGTGGTTGCCCACAGCAGAGCACTGCCAGCTGGTAGAAGTAACCCCCAGCAACCCCCTTCCTGCCCCTGCAGCAGAGCACAGCTTCCATCTTCCAAAGCCATGGGAAGTAAACCCAGAGCCAATGGGAAATGAATGCTCAGAGCCAGCATTGCAGTGTTACAGCTGCTGCTGCGCAGTGGAACTGCAACCACCTGGCTTTTTTCCCCCCTAAAA
This sequence comes from Melanerpes formicivorus, assembly GCF_026170545.1. Classification (NCBI taxonomy): domain Eukaryota; kingdom Metazoa; phylum Chordata; class Aves; order Piciformes; family Picidae; genus Melanerpes; species Melanerpes formicivorus. The sequence continues at coordinate 2,091,127 of NW_027142373.1, read as the reverse complement.
CCATCACCCAGCAGTTCTGCTGATTCATCCCAGCTCTGAGTGCAACCTGTTCCCAGCCCAGGTCTCTTCCATTGCACACCACAGAGCTGTTCTGCAACTGCTGCATTTATTGGGCACATTTAATGTGTGCTGTAGGTTCAGGCAGTGCTGGGGAGATCCCTTAGGGCAGCCTGAGAACCTGGAAAGGAGCTGCCATCAAACTCCATAGAGCCCTGATGAGCAATACAAGGAGAAACCATTGGCTTAATTCATGGCAAAAGGTAGAATTTGTCCAAAGACAGTGAAGCAGTGGAGGGCTTAGCAGCAGCAGCATTTGACACTGATCCATCTCCACTGCCTCAGCACAGTGGCCACACTAGGAAGAAGGGAACCTTTCCATCAGCACCCTTCTTGCAGTTAAAATACAAGCTGTTTGTCTAGAATACAGACTAAAAGCCGCTGCCCAGCACAGAAGGAAGCATTCTGTATTTATCTGTGCACTGACAGCAGCCTGCTGCATTGTCTGGGGGACAGGGGAAAAGAAATCTGACCCCAAAACACCCAAGGAAGAAATTATTCAGCAGTCAGCTGAGGAAATGCAGTCTAAATATTCTAAATGCAAGAGGATTCTGAGTGATTTTAAAGCCTGATGAATTCAGCAAGGCAGCTACAGAGTGGAACTCACTGCCACAGGTAGCTGTGAAGCTGAAGGTGTCTTAGAGTCCCACACCTGGACCAGGATATCTGCTATTAGGCTCTGGCCAGCCTGATCTAGTGGGAGGTGTCCCTGTCCATGGCAGGGGGTTTGGAACTAGATGATCCTTGTGGTCCCTTCCAATCCTGACTGATTCTATGAAAACAAAGTCAGAGTAAATTCTTGGACACAGAAGATGCTCTTACAAGCTCAGGAATCTAAAGGCATCCACATTAAACCAGACCCAAGCTCAAAGGGTGCAAGAGACACCGATCACAAACCTGCTGAGGTTGTGTTTCAGGTTTTGTTCCTCTGCAACAAAACGTGGGGGGTTGCAGCAGAGAGCAGCTCTGAGGTCTGAGTGGCTGAGGGAGCTGGGGAGCAGCTGGGGCTGCTTAGCCTGGAGAAGAGGAGACTTAGGGGTGACCTTATCACTCTCTACAACTACCTGAAGGGAGGTTGTAGACAGGCTGATGATGGTCTCTTCTCCCAGGCACCCAGTACCAGAACAAGAGGACACAGTCTCAAGCTGCGCCAGGGGAGGTTCAGGTTGGATGTTAGGAAGAAGTTCTATACAGAAAGAGTGATTGCGCTATGGAACGGGTTGCCCGGGGAGGTGGTGGAGTCGCCGTCATTGAAGGTGTTCAGAAGGAGACTTGACGGGGTGCTTGGTGCCATGGGTTAGCTGTTTGGGTGGGTTGGATTGGTTGATGGGTTGGACACGATGATCTTGAAGGTCTCTTCCAACCTGGTTTGGTTTATTCTAATAATAAAGGATGCTCAGCTCCAAGGAGCTCCTCAGCATGCAGCTCCCCCAGCAGCAGTGTTGTTTGGGGGGTGTGTGTGTGCGTGTTTCCAGCGAGGTCTGCAGGAGGAAGCAGGGCAATTATGCCCTTGAGCAGCTCTGCAATTTCATATTTAATCTTAGGAAATGTGCTCTTGCAGTTTAACAAATCAGCTCTGAATTGCCAATCAAATCACTCCAGGAAACGAGACTCTCCATCTCACAGGCTTGCAAGAAGCAATTTACCAATTAAATCCAAAGAGAGTTACAAGAATAATTTAGGGAAGCTTTCTTGGAATGTGTTGCTTTAGCTGTGTGCAAAAAAAAAAGTCAAGCACACAACAAAACCCCAAACAAAATCCAACCCACTTCTCCAAACCCAGTGGCTGTTACCCACTGAACCTCAGCCACGGCGACAAACAGAACACAACCTCCTTTTGTTTAACCAGCACAACCAAGGCTGCAAAGCCAAGCACTGGGAGGTCACAAAAAGCCAGCATGAAGCCCATCTGAGCAACCACAACCCAGCCCCACTGCCCTGCAGCCTTCTGAAGGCAGAGAACAGCTCATTTTAACCACCTCAGCCCCAGCATTGCCTGGTGCCTTGTTTCTGAGCCACTATTCAGCTTTACTAACCGCTGCTGAGTGCCAGCTGAGACCTCCCAGCCTCAGCCCACCTTTGCATCTGATGGAATGCAGCAAACCCTACATTCAAGCACAGGGGTCTGACCTGCAGTGGGGTCTTCAGTGTTTTGGCAGCCAGGCTTCAGCGTCACAGGTGGAAAACAAAGGAAGCTGAAGTACCTTGTCCAGTATCTCACCTTCAGCAACAAACTGGTCCCAACTCCTTGTTCTCAGGCCTCAAGCTGTCTGCCCAGACATTTCCAGGTTTCCTATTCAGCTGCTGAACCCAAACTGCTGTAGTGCTGATGCCTAGGGAAGAACGTTGCACAGGAACCAGAGATCAATACTTGAGCTGTGAAGGTTTTCCCAACTGGTGGGTGGCAGCAAGGCTTTGGTTTGTGCATTTCTTCCTCTTCACCAATGCCTGCTACCCATAAACACTCTTCTCTGCAGATCATTAATTGGCAGCTCAACTTCCACACCACAGTGACTGTCTTCACCCAATGCTATCCAGACATCAGTTCAGGAGTGCCACCCTGCCACACCAAGGCTCTGCAGGCACTGCTGTTGTCCGGGGTGATTAGAGAAAGAGACCTGCCCAGGATTCCACATGAGCCAGCTGCAGCCCAGTTTGGCTGCCACCACAGCTCATTAAAAGAGCTTTAAGCAGAGTCAGTTCAGCACCTCCAGCTTTGTCCAAAGTAGTACAAAGCTGACTCAAAAGCACTTTTCTGAGCCATTCCAGCCACCACTGAAAATTTGCCCTGCAGGCACATACCCTAAAAAGGCAGCTAAAAATCACACCCAAGTGAGATTGCTCTGCACAAAAAGACAAGAATGAGCCTGGCAGCATCAGTCCTGCCCTTTCACAGCACCTGCCTGAAGGGCAGTGGTTACCTCATTCTTCAAAAGGATTCATTTCTCAGCTCTTTTCTTTTGCAGGTCACTTTGTCCTGTCCTGCCAGGTGGCGACTAAACAAGTTGCAAGTATCAGCCACAGTGGCCAGGGAGTGTGGCCCAAGCAGGGTACTCCCAGAGGGGAAACTGGTTGAAGAATCTTTTGTGCAGACTCTGATGCAGCAAACTTGAGGAGCAGAGAGTTCAAGTTTGCAGCAGCTCCTTCCTGCTTTGCCTGCACTGCCATTGTTCGGGTTTGGATGCCAAGCTTTGACTAATTGAGGAGGAGAGCAGCAAGACAGAAGAATAAGGTCAGAGCATTTACCAAACCTCTCCTCCACATGTGAAACAGGATTTTAGGAGCTATTTCTGCTTGCAGAATCTCTGCAGTACATTCCAGACAGCAAAACCAGGACACTGCCCTGGTTAGTTCTGATTTTTGACCCAGAGAGCTTAGATTCTTGAGTGCAACAGGAGGGAGCCACGAGGTAGATACAAGAAAGGTGAAAAGGGAACAAAGAGAAACAAGAAAACATTGGTCAGAACGGCAAGAGGTCCCCTCAGCACCTCAGCTGACACAGGGAGAGCTTCACATCCATGGCATTTGCTCTCCCAAAGGGCAGAGCCCAGTTGGTGGCTCCTTCAGAGTACTTTGGGTTGCATCAGCTGATGAAAGAGCTGTCAGCTCTGCACCACTGAGGTGCATCACATCTCATGCCCTCAGCGCAGGTCCTGCAAGAAGTCAAAGTGCTGGCAACAAAGGCTGTCTTGTCTGCTCAAATCTTTGGCTAAGCAGCCTTCCTCTGCACTCCTGACAGGGGCCAGGTACAAGAGCCTACCTGAGTGTGTTCTGCCTGAAGGACAGAAATGGACATCCTGTCTTTTGTCAGGATTTAAGGAGCCCTAAGACACACAACAGACAACAGTTCTTGATCCGTTTCACATCAGGCCTGCCAAAGAAGGCAGAGAAGCTTTGAAAGGCTCACAAAAGGAAAAGCCACCACTACACAGGTAAGGAGGAGGCATCAAATGGAGCAGTGGATGCAGACAGAAAGCAAAGCAGCTGCCTTTTCCCTCCTCCACTAAACAAACTGCAGATAAGCTCTGAGCACTCCACCACAGGTTACTGCACATGGGAAAGGTTATTAGACAAATTCCTGGGCTGAGAATAAAGATCCAAACTTCCATATGTGAGTCTAGCTCCAGTGTCCAGAAAGCATTTAGCAGCCAGGAGGCCTGGGCTAAGTTAAGGACCAGTCAAGGTTGGCAATTGGCTAGAGTCAGTTTGCTGTTGGCACTGAGGTTTGTCATATCCCCAACTCTGTCCAGCTGCCACAGCTGGGAACTGCAACAGGAGTCTGCCTGGAGAGCTTGAAATGTCCAAGCCCTGAAGTGCATCTCATGGCTTTTAAAGTGGAACAGAGGAAAGGAGATTTCCCTTTTAGCAACACCCCCCAGACCTGTTTTCCCTGCAGAGCTGGGACTGCTCCTGAGGAGCAGTGTGTCTGGAAGCACTCCAGTGTAGACACCTGGTGAGCTGACTGCACAGATGACTAACAGCAGCCCAGTGCCTCCCTTCTCCCTCCCTGTGCTCCCACACCCAGGCTGCAGCCCTAGGAGAGGTTTGGCAGAGCCCTGTGCTCACCCAAAAGCACAGCCTAATGGAGCATCCCTGATGGTGGCCAACCCTCCACAGGTGAACTGGCTGAAGAAAAATGGAGGGTCAAGGGTTTGGAAAGATTGATTTGCTGGAGGAATCAAGTTGTTATCTCCAAAGCCTGGCAGCCTTTCAAGCATGCCTAGGGGTACAGTTTGTAGGTGACAACACATGGCATTGCCAATCCATCCTGCCCTTTGGAAGAGCTCTTCCTTAGTTTTACAATCTAATATTCAGTGCTGAGCTGTCCTTGCTTGTAAAGTCCTGGCAGGTTTAAATGTAGAATCAGATGATCCAAGACATCTTGTCTCTGGTGAATATCAATTCCAGAGCATTGCAGTTGCCAGCAGAGCAAGGAAGATGCCTGCTCTGTGTTTGCAGACTACCAACGAGATCCCAGAGTGCTGCACAAACCACAGGCTCCTCACACAGGGTGGATGCCCCGGAGCCCCAGGAAAGCCTTGGAACCTTCCTCCCTGCTGTGCCGCAGCATTCATTCATTTTTCAATGCTAATCTGCAATAATCAATGCCCAGAGCTGTGAGAGGTGTTGCAAACAAGGTGCAGTTACAGAACTCCCAGGCTGGTTGGTCCTCAGCAGCTCCATCGTGGGCAGGGGAAGGTTCCAAGAACAACAACACTGTCAAGGGAAGCACTGAGGGAAAGAGACAGGCAATGTTTTGTAACATGGATCAAATGACAGTGAAATAAAGGATTTCAGTTCCACAAAGCTCCCAAGCACTCTGTTATTATCTGCTAGGAAGGTTTCCTGCACATGGAAATAAACATTCCAGGTGCAAGAGAGCAAACCACTCCCCGGGCTGTATTCCCAGGGACTGCAGCACTCCCAGCAGCTGCTGCCCTGTAAAATGGTGTTGGACACTGTGGGGCTGCCAGAGTGAACCCCCCCACACACACACTGCAGCTGTGCAAGCCCATGGAAAGTACTCTGCAGCCTTCCTGGAGGACCCCTTCAGGTACTGGAAGGCAACTCTGGAGTCTTCTCCAGGCTGAACACCCCCAGCTCCCTCAGCCTATCCTCACAGCAGAGCTGCTCCAGCCCTTGGATCATCTTTGTGGCCTCCTCTGGACTCACTCTCCAGGAGCTCTGTACCCCTCTCATGCTGGAGACAGCAAGACTGGAGGCAGGATTGGAAGTGAGGTCTCAGAGTAGGGCAAAGGGGAATTTTGGTGGTTTTCCTCCACTGTGTCACACACAGCTGCTTTTATTGAGCTGAGAGACAGGAGTGATGGAGGGCTTTGTTTTGACTTGCTGCAGTCAAGATGGGTGTGAAATAGTAGTGTCAGGAACTTCATAAAGTGAGACAAGAGTGAGATATCTTGAGCTAAAGTGCTTGTAAATGTTTTGATTGTGGAATAACTCTACTAATTAATGCAAACAGAGACTGGTAAATAAACTTTTAGAACACTTCAGAAGTCATTAAAGGGAGCTGAAGTGCTCAGTAAGATGCAGCAGCTTATTAAGACAGTGCAGCAGTTCATCTAAAGCTCCTTAAGCCTTTAAATTCCTACTTATTACAGAGAAGTGTGCCATAAATTATATATATTTAGGGAAAATTTAATTACAGTTGCCATTGGCTTTCTGACACCGAGACTCATTTAACATTTCAGTAAACACCCAGAAATTTGTAGGGACAACTGCAAACATTCTCCCTAGCACAGCTGAGGCTGGAAAGATTCAGGGTGTTTGGGGGGGGGGGGGGAGGGCTGATGGCATTCAGCACCCAGACCTCTTCATCTCTGGGCTTTCCCCACACCAGCTGCACATTCCAGCTTACAGATTTCACACCTCTGCTAAGTATTTATCAGCTGGGGTGGGGTTTCTGCCTTTGAAGCAGCACAGCACACCCAGAAGAGTTAATAAGGAGCAGCAGAGAAGAGTCAAGATGATCTCTCAGTAGGTGCCCAGGGTTTGCTCCTCCACAAGCAAACTTAAATCTCCTGTGTGAAGGCTGCCCCCTCGACAGCAGCTGCCCCTGCCCAGACACACTGCAGCCCTGCTTGTCTCTGTCACCATAGCTTTTGTCTGCTGTGCCACCAGGAGCATCCTCCCACCACGGCCACCTACCTCCCTGAGGCAGGTTGCTCACCACTGAGGACTTCATCCAGCTTCAGTCAAAGCCAATTGGATGGGGCCAGCCTCAAGCCTCCCTCTTTTGGCTGGGCCAAGAGGTCTGCCTCATAACATTGAGTTCAAAACCAAAGAGCCTACTGGGGCTGGGGAGCAGGGGAGAGAAACGAAACAGGGCATCAGCTGCACAAAACACATTTAGAAGAGAACCAGGCACCCATTTCCCCTCCTTCCCCCGCAAGGTTGTTTGGCAGTGACTTCAAAGGAGTTCTCCTGCTGTCAAACTGCCCTCCTGCTAAGCATAAAAAAGAAACTAATAGTGCTGCTTGCTCCTTGGAACTGTCACACACAGCTAAACATGGCCTTGAAAAACAAACAAACAAAATCAGTGTATGAATCAGCCCCCAGAAGGAGCTCCTGCTCAGTGAAGGCAGGAGCTGTACAGGACACCAGCCCCAGCTGGGATTGCTACTGGAAAAGGCAGAAGTGAGAAAACCGAGATCCTCTCACAACTGAGCTGACAAAAGTGGAAGAGATTTAAGGTTGGAGCTGAACCAAGGCCACCTGTAGGCAGAGTGGAGCTGAAGACACCCACAGGTACCAGCCAGCCCCTGAGGACAACTGTAAGACAGCAAAAGGAATAACAACAAATCCAATCCACAGGAACAGCCAAACTTTCTTGCAGCTTTCCCATTATCAGCCCTATTTGACTTGCAGCAGGAAGAACAGCAAAGGACACTGCCACATCAGCATGCTGATAGCACCAGCCCCTTCTCCAGGGACCTCTTTAACAGCACAGCATTGATCTGCTGCCAGGCTGCATGAAGGGAGTGAGCCTGGTGGGGGCATCCCCAGTGAATTGTTCAGCCCCTGCTCACTGAGCAGTCCTGGGACCTTGTGTAGTCACACAGCATCAGTGCAGCTCTGGGGCTGCTCTCTGGGGAGCAGTGTAGAACCTGGGGGCTGTTAGAGCTGGCAGGAGACCAAAGAGAGAAACCCTGCCTGCTGCTGACACCTGCTCTGCATCTGCTGCAGGCTGGGGGCCAGGCTTTGGAGTGCAGTCCGTAGCAATGGCACAGAAGGAGTCCTGCTAGGAGTGGAATCCAAAGATCACCCAAGTTTGGCCTTACAATGTTCCACCCACTTCCACTGTTGATCACTAAACATCTTTAGGAACAAGTTTTGAGGCTGCTGGAACACTGGAACAGGTTGCCCAGGGAGGTGCTTTGGGCTCCATCTGTGGAGACATTCAAGGTGAGGCTGGACAGGGCTCTGGGCAACCTGATTGAGGGGAGGATGTCCCTGCTGACTGCAGTGGGGTTGGACTGGATGAGCCTTGGAGGTCCCTTCCAGCCCAAACCATTCTATGATTCTATATCCAAAAGCCTGAGACACACCTGGGGGCATTGGACAGAAGAATCTCCCAGGCTGTTCACAGCCTTGGGAAGTGTGGAAACAGAAACACAGAACCCCCCTGTGCTGGAAGGATGGCAGACAGAGGTGGAAGGCTTAGCAGGAGACACAGCATTCCTATTCTCAGTGCTCACCATTTGAGCCCCTGCTCTGTTGTATTGATTTCATGCTGCACCAATTTAAAACAAACAGCCTAAGAGGCGATGGCTGTGCAGTAATGGTCACCCTGGAACAGACCTGGGCTGTGGAGCTGCATGCAAAGTGATTCACCAGGCCTCAGCTGGGGGGGGGGGGGGGGGGGGGGGGGGGGGGGCGCGGAAATGGAGCTGCACTGATGGGAACAGGATGAGGCATCTTGTACTGGAAGACAGACAGCCTCCTAGCATTGGTTGGGTTGGAAAAGCCCTCTGAGATCATCCACTCCAACCAGCAACCCAGCACCACCACGGCCACTAAGCCAAATCCCCAGGTTCCTGGAACACCTCCAGGGATGGGGACTCCACCACCTCCCTGGGCAGCCTGTTCCAATGTCTCCTAACTCTCCCTGGAAAGAATTTCTCCCTGAATCTGCTCTCCTCTGCCCAGCAGTCCTAGCCTTGGGAAAAGCAGCAATTTCAAGCTGCATGCCAGGCTGGCAGAGGTGAGCAGCTCTGCCCACATCAGCATTCACTCTCCTTCTGACCTCCTAAGTACTCAGCACAGCTCTTCCTAATGCTGCTAACGTTCCTTTCATTAAGGTAAAAGCAATTAGAGATTTGCATGCTTGCCTCTTTACCTTTGTTCACCATTCTAACAGCTAATGCCAGCTGCCAGCCCACCTCTAATTGAAAATTGATTTGGGATTCAATTAAATGGCTGGGCCTGGAGGGAAGGAGACTTGCACAAGTCTCAGCAGCTGGCTCCTTCCTCTGCCAGCATCCAGCCTGGATTTCCCTGCCACAATCAGGATCTGTAACAGGGGCAGTTGGAGAGATGGCTAAAGAATACACATCCATAAACTTCATCATTTAACTTCTAAGGAGGAGACATCCTCACATCACCTCAGGTGTTCCTCAACATGGTGACAGCAACTTGTGGTGGTCAGGCAGTGCTAGACCTGGAAGAGGAGCCCAGACTCCTGCTGGCTTCCTGCTTTACCAGACTCTGGGGCTTTTTCCCCTCCTTGCACAAGTGATGCCTCTTTGGGCACTTGCTTCCACAATAAGTTTCAGAAGACCTGGCAGTAGGATTGCAGGAGCTGGAGTAAAGCTTGCTTTCAGATTCCTGGAGTCTGCTTTATCATTCAAAGCAGGGGTTCCTTACCCCTTCCCAGGTCAAAACAGGAAGGATTCCAATAACAGAAGTGATCACAAGTTGTTCAGCTCTGAGTGAAAATGCTCATTCCAAGTACTTGACACTACAGTGACCCTCGTGGATCTGGGCAGATATCAGCTCTCACCAACGAGACTAAGCCAAACCTGCTCACATCTTCACAAGCCCCAAAAAGGAGCAAGGCTGAGCTGTCCTGCTTTGCTGTGTGGAAGCTGAAAAGCATCCTGGCACCTGGGCAGGGGAATACAGATTTGTGCAGCAGAAATGCACTGTGGTGACCAGTCCAGAGTGGAAAAGAATAGATGACCAAGGCAGAACCAAACACAAAGGGCAAGGAGTTGCAGGGCATCAGCAGCAAGAGAGGAATGCTCTAGACAGAGTGAGGATGCATAATCAATAGTATGAAATAGTATCCAGAGTGGAGAAAACCTCTGATCCTCTCTTTGCTGGTGTAAATCAGCCTGGTGGTGGGGGCATCAGCTGATTTCTCCACATTTAAGACAGCCAAAATGTTGGCCTCAGAACACAAGACCCTCCCTCTGAAGGTGATGAATCACCAGGCACTGAGCTGCTCTTTGCAGAAGGAAAATGTAGCCCAGCTCGTGGCGGGGAGGGGGAAGGCACAATGCTCTTTGATAAAGCTGCTTGTAACTCCACAGGCCTTAATTACCTCTTGTCGCATCAGCAGCGCTCAGCAGCTCTGTTGTGAGGACATGAAAGCTGCTCATGGCCCAAGGCAAGCCATTGAAGATGCTCCAGCATTCTTCATCCTATCACTCCTGCAACAGTCAATACAAGGCACTCCTCAGACACACCTGGAAGCCACTTTGCTCCCAGAAAGACAGGGAGGTAAAAGAAAAATCTCATGAAAAGAACCAAAGGCTTGGAAATTAACTGCAGAAAAGCACAACCAAGTCATCCCTCCGTGCTGGAATTCCACACATGGCTCTGACTCACAGCAGCAGCTAGGCATTTGTGAATTAAAGCAGTGTAAGGGCACAAAAGGCTCATTCCAGCCGAGCTCAGGAGTCCTGCAGCAGTTGTCCTTCTAGGCAAGAACCACAGCAGTCAGCTCCAGACACTTCACAGAGGCAGTGGAGAAGCACAGGGACAATTTCAGGCACTGCATTCGAGGAGAGTCCAGCCCAGAATGTCAAGGGGATTTCATTTGCTGAGGTCTGCAGGCAAACCAGACTTAACTTCAGCACTTGACCTAATCCCATCCTGAAGCAGATTTCTCCCTCGTACTCCTATTTCAATTAGTAGGGATCCTCTCACAAATTAAATCACAGCAATAAAAAAGAGGCTGACTTCCTCCAAAAGTGACAGCCTAAGACTCTGCTTTTCTCTGTCCTCTATTCTTTGGTTAAACCTCCTCTAGCCACATTTTACCTTGTGTGTCAGCAAAGGCTTCAGATGGAAACAAGGTGACCCTAGAGAGTCCCTTCCCACCCAGTGCAGTCTCTGGATCTAAGCCTCCATTCCTCCTGCAGCAGGCACTTTCTATCCTGGTCTAGCCATGCAAAGACACAAAGTGTGGCACTTTTCCTGGCTCCACTGACACAGGAGATCATCCCTGGAGAGCAGCTCTGCACAGGCTGATGAGCACATCTCACCTGGTGCAGGATGACTCTCACCCTGCTTAATCAGAAGCTATTAAAGGCTTTGTAAGCATTTGGACAGCTCCAGCCTGTGGTCTCAACGACTCAGAGGGCTTGAAGCTGCTCCATGCATCAGTTCCTAACGCACTGGGACACAGGCTGTGGACTCACTACTCCAAGGCTCTGTTTCTCATTTGCTGCCTCTTTCAGGGTTCAAGACTACTTTTGATAGCTTGCAACCATCACAACAAGAAAGCACAACACGTCACACTGCTGCTCTGTGCCTAAGGGGAGCTCAGGCTGCTAAGGCTTTGCACTCTCTCATATAGCTCCCAAATTAAATCATTAAAAAGGAATAGCCAAAAAACAAAGAGCAATCTTCGTTGTCCTGTGGCAAGAGAGTTCTGCTCTGCAGCAGAGTGCACCTGGTCTGGAACAAAACAAGGGAACAGGAGGGGGGAAAAAGCACCACAAAAGGTCACAGATGTGATGTGGAAAAGCACCATCCAGAGTAGGATGCTCTGAACTAATCACAGGTTGTTTGGGGTGGAAAAGGCCTCTGAGGCCATCCAGTCCAACCTGCAACCCAACACCACTGATGCTCTGAACTAATCACAGGTTGTTTCGGGTGGAAAAGGCCGCTGAGGCCATCCAGTCCAACCTGCAACCCAACACCACTGATGCTCTGAACTAATCACAGGTTGTTTGGGGTGGAAAAGGCCTCTGAGGCCATCCAGTCCAACCTGCAACACAACACCACTGTGGCCACCAAACCAGGGCTCCAGGTTTCTTGAACACCTCCATGGCTGGGGACTCCACCACCTCCTTGGGCAGCCTGTTTCAATCAATATAGATTTGGTTTTGTCAGAAGGCTTTGCTGCTCTTTGCTAGCACAGGAGGTCCAGGGCATCACCCAGAGAATGGCAGGAAAGGTTTTAAGGTTGTGTTGATGCTTCTGTGCCATCAGTGACTGATTAGTTCAATGCAGATCGTATTTGAGTGGTGATGGAGAAATAAACTCCCATAAACAAGCCAAGACTCACAAGTTAAGAGGATCACATTGAATAAGCTGGTGAAAGCCCTCCTGGTACTGAGTGAGGCTCCCCTGCCCAACTCAGGGTGAGAACTGGCAGGGTCAGGGCAGTAAAATGCCCCTGGAAGGTCTGAATTCCACACTCAGAAGTCCCAGACTACAGAAAGTGAGCAGCTCTCCACTTTGCTGACCACCTTTGTTCATCTTAGCTGCCTGACAAATAAAGGTGCTTGGGGCTTTTGCTTGGGCAGCTGCTGGGTCCAGTTTGGTTGCTTGAGGTTTTTGTTTGATTGTTGGGGGGTTGGGGGTGGTTTGGTTGGGGCTTTGGGGTGGTGGTTGTTGTTTTCCCCCAGGCAAACAGCTTGCCAATAGCAATTTTCTTTTCTCTGATGAGTCATTCTATAAAAGCACAAAACAAAACTGCAAAAAGAGATGAAAAACAGAGAAGTGGATTCACCTCTGTTACCCTCCAGAACACTCCGCTAAGGACAGCTTCAGAGGTGAAGAAAGCTAAAGTAAATCTGAGGCTGAGAATCAACTCTGACAAGAAAGATAATGAAAATTATTGAAATGGACACAAAGCCTTTAAGCTCCTTCCACGACCTAGGGGCAGAAGAGGCTGATGAAACACTGAATGCTCCACCAGCTGATGGTTTGACATGCAGCAGTCCAGCCCCTGGAGACCAGTGGGCAGCAACCTGCCAGAGAGGAGAAACATGAGGATGTGAACTACCTTAGAGGATGGGATTCATTCGTCCTGCTCTCAGATTGGGGTGGTGAAGGAACTCAGGGATAGGATGAGGGGCAGTGGTTTGGAACTGGAGCAGGGCAGGTTTAAGCCGGACATAAGGAGGAAGTTCTGCACAGTGAAGCTGGTGAGAGACTGGAGCAGGTTGTCCAGGGATGTGATTGAGGCCTCATCCCTGCAGACACTCAAGATCAGAGTGGATGTAGCCCTGGGCAGCCTGCTTTAGTTGGAGGTGTCCCTGCTGCCTGGGAAGGGTTGGACAAGATGCCCTTTGAGGCTCCCTCCCAGCCTGGGCACTATTCCCAGTTTCACCATGGTGCATTTGCTGCTGCAGTAATTGTCTGAAGATGCTGAGATGATGTCACTATGAGCAGCGGCACTGGGTGGTGCCAGGACAAGAACTCCAAGTCTCAGAGGACCCTGACCTATTTAGTTCCAACTTCAAGCACCCTGAATCCATTATCTGATGCATGCACCAAGCCTAAAGGAGGATGCCAGTTCCTCTTGCACACAGGTCACCCAGATGCGTGCTCCTGAGCAGATCTGACAAGCTGCAGTGTGGCATCTGCTCAGGGGCACTTGGCACTAGAGACACAAAGTGTGGCCAGTAGTGAGGAGATGAAAGTGAGGGAAGCTATAAATGCAGAAGGAGAGGGATCCTTGGTTGACCCAGGCTGGGGTTAGGTAAGGCTGGCTGCTGGAGGTGATACATGGAGTAGAGCACCCAGCAAGGAGAGTTCTCTGCACAGAAGCAAAAGGGAAGAGCAAGTACAGTGCAGAAAAGCCTCTGCAGCACTTCCAATCCCTGCCCTCTCCAGCAAACTGAGACCTGCTCTGCTCTGGAGGTTTCCAGCCTCATCTGCATGAGGTCATCCCTTAGAAACCAGCTGTAGGGAGTGAGTTGCTGTGTGCTGAAGTTCAATCCAGGCTGAACTCCATGAGATCCAGTGTGCAACCAGGCACCTCAGTCAGATGTCACTTGGTCACCACTGGAGCTTCCTGCAGCAGTTGTCCACAGAGCTGCTGAACTAGGAAGAGTCCTTAACACCACACTCCTCCCTCCAGCTGCTCTGCCAGCTCAGCTCTGCACAAATCCCAAACCTGACCAAGGAAAATGGACTTCAGGTAGCTTTAAAGGGAGAGTGCACCACTATCAAACACACATGAGTACAACTGCACCACGATCCTGGTTCATTAATGAATTGTAGGTACTAAAGGAACTCCTCAGGCCGCAACACTCTGACTTTAGATCCACCTGCAGGGACGTGCAGAGAGGTCTGAACACATCGGACGATATTGGTCGTAGGATGCCAAGTGCTTTGCTCTCCCAGAAATGCAAACTGCTCCTCCATCTAAGGAAAGATGAGGAGCAGCACAGATTGATGATGTGGAGCTAATTAAAGAGGTAAATAATTGTGGTGATGTGTTGTGAACCAAGAGAGGCCACAAAGAGTGCAGCAGGAAAGAAGAAATGTGGGGGGTTGATTAACTGCATTTCTAAAAGTAGGTAGGGCTATAAAGCACCAAATATGACTTCACTGCAGAGCAGGCTTATTGGAAAATTAAATTATACTCTAATATAAATTAAAGAGTTTGTTTTCTGTAGCCAGCACTGTTGTACTTCATTGGTAGAGCTCACTTTTTGAGAGAGAAAAGAAGTTGCCCACAACTAAGGGGAAGGCTCCAGAAGTCCCCTCCCTCCCAGGGATGGGATATCGGGGTTCAAGAGGCAGCTCAGTGCAATCTGTGTTCAGGAAAGGACTCAGCACACCTCCTGGAGCAGCACACATTCATGGCTAGGAGTGGGTCTGAGCATTGTTGAGGCTCTGACACACAAATTCCCCACACGAGATAGAGAAGGGGCAAAGAGCTTCCAACCTTCTGTCCCCCTGCCCCACCCCACACATGCAAGAGCAGAGGGAAAGTAAAAGCTTTAGCTCCAAGCCTCCCCAGCACTCAGGTACCTAGGTTTGGCCAGGACTTTGCCCATCACACAGCAGGGCACCCCCCAGTATAACCCCTGCAGGTTTGTCTGTTGGGTAGAGATTCACGAGTCTGATGTTGCATCCACTCTGGCTCTCAGCACAGCACCGGTCCTAACTCCAGCACCATTACCATGGTTACACTGCCACTGCACTCCAGCCTTGCAGCTGCCTTAGCAAGAGGCCTAGGAGCAGCACAACTCCAGGACTCACTCTGCCCATGTTCCACAGGCATCACTCAGCTCTGATCTTTGCTCTGTCAGCACAGGGCTGCACTCTCTGCTCCTTAATTGACAGCAGCACAACAATGCCATCCCTTGTGTGAAAAGCAAGCTCTTGCATATCAGAGACACAACCCAGCAAAGCTCCTAATTAGCTGCTGCCCATCTTAGGGAGCTGCTTTCCTTCAGCTCACATTCCTGTGTCACCAAGAGCCCTTTCCCCCTCCAGCAGCAGGACCACTGAAGTTGCAAAACCATCCATGACACAAAGCAGAACAGAGCTCTGACAAAGGGCTGAACTCACAGAGATGCTGTGAAAATGGTTTTAAACCAATGAACATCTCTCCAAGACCCCTAACCTGGAGCTGTAATCCCAAGGGGACACCACCTGAAGGCAAAAGGAAACCTTAATTGATGCAACAGACCTAAACCAGGAGTGACTCTGAAGGTGCAAGCAGACTTTGGTGATTTGACCTCATTCTTTTGAGCTTGTTGTGACTTTCATAGAAGAGTTCTGAGGTCCCTTCTAACCTGAGCCAATCTCCTACAGTCTCCCCACCATGCCAAGGGACACCTCTCAACTAGACTCAGCTGATCAAGGCTTCATCCAACCTGGCCTTGAACAACCCCAGAGAGGAGGCAGCCATAGCCTCCCTGGGCAGCCTATGCCAGAGTCTCACCACCCTCCTACTGAAGAACTTCTTCCTCAGCTCCAGTCTAACCCTGCTCTGCCTCAGCTTCAAACCATTCCCCCTTGGCCTGTCTTCAGACACCCTCAGGAAAAGTCCCTCTGCAGCTTTGCCTGTAGGATCCCTTCAGGTACTGGCAGACAGCTCTGAGGTCCCCCTGGAGCCTTCTCCTCTCCAGGCTGAACACCCCCAGCTCCCTCAGCCTGTGCTCACAGCAGAGCTGCTCCAGCCCTTGGATCATCTTTGTGGCCTCCTCTGGACTCACTCCAGCAACTGTGTCCTTCTTTCACACAGCTCAAGCCCCAGGATAACATCAGCATGTCTCTGGTGGGGAAGCCCCACTTTTACCCCAGCTGCCACAGCCCTTGGCCCTATCCTCTGAGGGCTGAAAAGCATCAGTAAGAAATGCCCTGAAATACAGAGCTTAAACGAGCCATGACCAAAGCAAAGATCCCTGGCTCCATTGTTAGCTGTTCTGGTTTCCCAGCCTCCCTCCAGCATTCCTGCCT
This sequence comes from Melanerpes formicivorus, assembly GCF_026170545.1. Lineage (NCBI taxonomy): Eukaryota > Metazoa > Chordata > Aves > Piciformes > Picidae > Melanerpes > Melanerpes formicivorus. The sequence continues at coordinate 2,074,894 of NW_027142373.1, read as the reverse complement.
TTGTACTCCTGTTGCTCTTCACTTGACATATTTCCCTGCAATGTTTCATCTCCTTGTGACTGTGAATCAGAACGTTCATTATCTGATGATTAAGTTGATAAACACTGATTCATTCTCTCTTACTTCATTAAGCTGCTCTGCTTTGCTCCTGATTTATTCCATGTCTGCCTGCGAGTTCACCTACACCTCCCGCTCTCAGAAGTGCTTTGCAGGAGCCTTGTGTCATGTTTGAGGCTTGCAGGTGAAAGGTGTCCCAGGTGTGTTTAGCCCTAAATCTATGTCCTCAATATGTCCTCATTTGAGCAGGGCCCTAGACTTTCAGTGAACTAAATGATCATAGAATCAATAGGATGGAAAAGACCTCAGAGATCATCAATTCCAACCTGCCACCCAACACCTCATGACAACTAAAGCATGGCTTCAAGTAAGCCAAGCTGCTAGAAAAGTGGTTTAAAAATCACTTTGTAGGGATGTGGAAGATTCAAGTTTCAGCAAGAATGAGTCCTGGCTTTGCCTTTCTGATCCAGATGGATGTCTGCTATGGAAATCAGGAGAAAAAGAAGTCCTAGAAGCACATCTGGAACAAGACAGACCCAAAACTGGGAAGGCAAGGCTCAAAGTGTTGCTATGAGCACAACAAGGGCACTGCACATTTAGATACACAAACATTTCCCAAAGGTTTCACAGCTCTCCTGCTCAGGACTTCAGCCTTCAACTTTTCTTAGATCTCACTCAACTCAGAACTTAATCCCACCTGCTTGCCTGCCCAGAGTTTGATTTGACCCTAATCTGAATGCCAGCACCCCTTTCAGTTCTCTATTTAATGTTTCTAAAGAGGCATTTTTCACTGACTCATATCATGGGAAACCATTAAGGAACTGGAAGAACTGAAAGAACTGAAACAAAGATGTCAGAAAGAGCTGAAGCAATCACCCCTTCAGGTCCTTAATTCAAGATGACTCATGTTTGTGCAAGAACAAGCAGGGAAATGGAAAATATCCTCTTCTGTCAAAACTGCTTAGGGGCAAGATATCCAGAGTGATTTCCACTCACAGCAAACACAACCAGGAAGCAACTGGTTTGGATTCTCTCATGTCCAGTAAGAGCTGAGCTCCCACCACACCATTAGTGATGCTGCTGTTGATGGCACCACTGCCCTGGGAATCACAGATGGTTCTTTTTAACGGGACTCTTGCTCCTGGGGATACCTACTGATCTAAACTCCCTTGAGGTCAGCCCATTAGTGAAGAGGTTCCAAAGGGGCTCATGGTGGGAGCCTTCCAAACCAGACTAAGAGCTTCAGCAGCGCCCCTGCCTTTGAGCCTGACTTCTAAGCACCCTGATGGGGAAAGCAACAAGTGCCAGGGTTAAGCCATAAGAGAATTACAGCAGTGCACTGGATGCTTCAGATGCAAGTTTCCAGGCAAGAGCAAAACAAGAAAATCAACCCAAATTCTGCAGCACACCCTCCCTGTGGCAGAGAACAGGGCCAGATCCTCACAGCAAAGCTTCTCCTCATGTTGAGGTGGAAGTCCAAAGAAGTTTCAGAGATCTTGGTCCAAGTGATGTAGTTGAAGGTGTCCCTGCTCGCTGCAGGAGGGTTGTGCCAGATGACCTTCAAGAGGCTCTTCCAACCCCAGGCATTCTGTGATTCTACTACAGGGAGCAGGTAAAAGAATTCTCATTTCCACTTAGCTCAGATCAGCTGAGAGGGGTCTCCTGAGCAGCCTTCTTCCACAAATCCATAGGGATCTCACAGCCAAGCCTTGGGCTAAGTCAAAGACTTCTCTTTTTCTTCTGCAAAATACCTGTTAATCCTTGAATCTTTTGTGGTGCAGTCCCTAAACCTCTGAGGCCCTCCAAGCTTGTAAGCTCAGATTTAGCAGGTTACTGAAGCAGCACCTCAGCAGGCACTGTAGCAGATCCCACACTGGCAGCACTTGAAAGGCAGCAGGAACAGCTCAGGCACCCTTCCCGGCAGAGCAGTTTCTCCCTTTGAGTGCAGTTTCTGTCTAAATGTTGTTCTGCATTTTGGGCCCAACCAACACCTCCTGCCACACCATCGTGGCCCTCTCTCCTCTACCTTCACTGTGCAGCTCTGCCACAGCACTCAGGTGTCAAACTGAGCTCCAGGTCATCCAGACCCACTGGATGGAAGGGATGGAGGAATCCCAGCCCAAGCTCCTTAGGTCACCTGCACATCCAGGACACAACTCCATACCTCAGCTTGGTTTTGGCAGCTTGATGCACATAGAAGGTCTCAAGTCATGATTATTACTACACCCACCTGGCAGAAGCTGCCATCCATCCCAGGAGCAAGTGACAAGCAGCAGAAACTGCTTGCCCTGGCACTCCTGGCAGGGCTGCCCATCTGTCTTGGTAACCAGGCTGCTACCTACCCCATGCCAGGCAGGCCCAGGTGAGCCACTCTGTCACCATTGCCTTCACACCTCAGAGAGCTCAGGATGCATTAGGCTGGGCCATAAACCCTCCTGCTTGTCACCTCTCCAGGTGACTGCAGCAGCATAACTGATGCTTCCATTTCACTTCTCCTGTTGTTTAAAACCGTGGCTGGTTCCTAGCTTCTCCCACATTAACTTCCCTGGCAGCATAGCCCACAGCTTCTATTTGTAACCAGAGAGCAGTTAGTCTCTCAGAAGTTCCCTTCACCTCCTGAATGGTTTCCAGACCTCACATTTAGTTAAAAAAATCACTAACTTTATTCTTGTAGATGACTACTTCAAAGGCAAATAATACACTGGTAACTTAGATGAGGTGGAACCAATAGGATCATTTAGAGAAGCAAAGGAAGCAGAGTTTGGCCCACAGCTCAAATTAGGCAAGGCTGATAAAATTCTGCAATGCTTGGGCCATCTATTCAGGGAGCTGTGACAATGCATCAGCTGCTGCAGAGCTCAATGTCACAGGGTTCTCCCTGTCAGGCTGGACGAGGCCAGCGGGAAGTGGAATCACTTAGCAGCTCCAGCACATGCAGTCTGCCAGCACTGAGCTCTGCAGGCTGCTTGGCTAGGGGCTGGCAAGCACCCCCAAACTGCAGATAGGGCAGATTCCTCCTTGGTGAGGTTGAAATGGCCTGAAATTGTGCCAGGGGAGGGTCAGGTTGGAGATGAGGACAAATTCCTTTGCTTCAAGAGTGGTCAGGGATTGGAACAGGCTGTCCAGGGAGGTGGTGGAGTCCCCATTCCTGGAGGGGTTCAAGATTGTTTAGCCTGGAGAAGAGGAGGATCAGGGGAGACCTCATTGCTCTCTACAGCTACCTGAAGGGAGGTTGTAGCCAGATGGGGGTTGGTCTCTTCTCCCAGGTAACCAGCACCAGAACAAGGGGACACAGTCTGAAGCTGCACCAGGGGAAGTTTAGGCTCGAGGTGAGGAGAAAGTTCCTCACAGAGAGAGTTGTTAGCCATTGGCATGTGCTGCCCAGGGAGGTGGTGGAGTCACTGTCCCTGAAGGGGTTCAAGAAGGGATTGGATGTGGCACGTGGTGCCATGAGGTCTGTCATGAGGTCTGTGGTGACAGGTTGGACTCGATCTTTGAGATCTCTTTCAACCTTGGTGATACTGTGATACCTGTGGCCATGGCACCTGGGGCCATGGAGGTGTTGGGTAGAAGGCTTGGGTTGGAAAAGCCCCTCAATTCCATGATTCTATTAAATTCTATTAATTCCCTTTCCCTCTCTCTCCTAGTTTACATCCCTGCCTCATAAGCTGCACAGCAGCAGTCAAAGCCAGAGTGTGCTTTGACCATGACCTAGTGCCAGAATTCTCCTCAGTTTTCCTATTTTTCTGTCTGCTGGGATTATTCCAGACACTGCTGAAGACCCAATTCCAGCTGCTGGAGGAGCAGCCATCATTTCAACAGAAGGCAAAAAGTTTGTACCCAGCTCTCCTTCACCCTCTCTCAAGAGAGGTGAACTTCTTAATCCTTTAAGCATTTATTGTTAAGCCCAGGTAGAGCCAGAAGGGAATTTCCCAGGCAAGTCAGCCCCAGTGTCCAGTAAAGGCTTCTCCTCACTGCTGTGCACAGCTCTGGGGGCATTAAGGATTCATTTGAAGATGACAACTGGAAATGGCCTCCCTGGCTGACTCTTGTGGCTCTTCCTTCCACTGAAATCAGCCCTTGCAGTATCTTCCATGCTCTGCAGAGGTTGTGTCCGTGTGCTCAAAGACAGCAGAAGAGATTTGAGCTCTCTCTTTCCATAAAGTTGTTTTTCTTTCACCACTTCCAGTTGGATCCTTCAAAGAGGTGAATCCAGAGGTGCCTGGAAGTGGCAGTGTTTGTGATTCCTCAGCATGGCCCACGTGGATGATAACTCAACAGCAGAAGACATTTGTTGCCTCCTGACTTCCCCCCCTCCCTCCTTCCCTTCAGACTGAGAACTGTCAAGGCAAAAGAGAGAGAAAAACAAACCCAAAATAAATACAAAGAAAGAAAATCTTTTCTCTTGGCTTGCATCCCTCCAAACTTTTGTGAGGCTCACAGCAGCAGTGACCCACCTGGGAAAACAATAGATCAAATCCATCCATTTTCTTGATGGATGGCCAATAACTGGGAAGTCAAATCTAGAGACTGTGCCAGCATTAAATCAGATCTGAAGGACACTGCAGGACTTGGGTCACGCCATAAATCAGGAGAAATCATTCTTTGCTCCACTTTAGATTTGTATTTACATAGGAGCCAAGTTTTAGAAAAGAGCTGACCTTGCCTTCTCTCAAGATAAAATGTCTGGCCTCCTATCAACACATCCAGGAGTTCAAAGCAGGGATTGATCTTCTGTAGTTTGGCTATTAGGCCAGGCTGGCTGGAACAAGGGTAAAAAAAAAGTTATTTCTGTGATTTGTCTAAGAAGAAACATTCTTACATCCCATGGAGAAGTTTCCAAGAGGTAATAGCAGTTGGTTTTCCATCCTGTGACTGAACTGGTGAACAAGAGAAAGCAAACCTGGCTTCAGAATCAAGCAGTGAAGTGGGACAGCACAGGAAGGGAGTTAAGCTGGTTTGTAGTCTGGATTAGAGGGGCTGTTATCAGAAGTTCTCTCAGATAAAGCCTTCCTACTTACCAGGCTCAAAGCCCATTTCATTTCTGATTCCTCTACAAGGAGGTGCTCTGAAGTTTCCAAAACTTTTCATTTTTTACATGTATTTGATCCAAAGCACTCAGACAACTGGCAAGAGACAAGGGGGCGGAATCATAGAATGGTTTGGGTTGGAAGGGACCTCCAAAGCTCATCCAGTCCAAACCCCAGCAGTCAGCAGGGACATCCTCCACTAGAGCAGGCTGCCCAGAGCCCTGTTCAGCCTGACCTTGAATATCTCCAGGGTTGGAACCCCAACCACCTCCCCAGGCAACCCGTTCCAGTGCTCCACCACTCTCATAGTAAAGAGTCTGTTCCTCACATCCAATCTAAATCTGCTCTTCCCTAGTTTGAAGCCATTGCCTCTCATCCTGTCCCTGCAGGCTTTTGCAAACAGTCTCTCTGCAGCCTTCTTGTAGCCCCTTCAGGTACTGGCAGGCTGCTGTTAGGTCTCTTTTCTCCAGGTCAAATACCCCCAGCTCCCTCAGCCTGTCCAGGCAGCAGAGGTGCTCCAGCCCCACTGAGTGAGCTCAGGTTAAACTACACAAGGTCAGCAGTCCAAAAGGACATTTCAATCCAAGCAGGGGAAGCCAGTCTGGGTTTACAGCACCTCTCCCATCCCCACATCCTACAGAGCACTGCCTTGGTGCAGTGTGTTACAGGGTTGTGTGGTAAGCAGAGAGAGAAAGCAGCCATCCCACTCTGCTTCCTATTGCTGCTATTCCAGCAGGAATACTTTCACGTGCAATTAACCATCCTTGCAATATACCAGAGACAAACAAAGGTAAATTGAAAAAAAATCCAATTAAATTAGAGACCCACAGAGGACACATTCAAGTGACCAATAAATAACACACAAAGCACTGCTGGAGCAGCTCGGTGTGCGCTGCTGGTTATCAAACGTTGAAGGGAATTCCTGGAATAACAACAGGAGGGAGAGAGAAAGCTCCATTCATTAGGGGGCTGCAGCTGTGCCAAGCAAGGGAGCCAGCACAGCTCCATGGCACAGGAACTGGCCTTGAGAAGCTGTGTCCCAGGTCCCACATCCCCCAGTGGAAAGGTTGTTGCATCTCAGCTGGCTGGTGGGGATAAAATTCCCCTCTTGCCCTCCCTACTGCACTCCAGTCCCCATCTCTGATAGATGCACAGCAGCCATCTCCACCACTTACTTTGGTGCTGTAGGTCCCAGCAAGCACTTTTGTGCTTCCCCCCCACCCCCACTGCTGCTCACTTCTTCACCTCCCCAAGCCTGCTGCCTGTCCCTGAGGCAGGGACAAAAATAATCACACCAGAACACTGCCTTTGGGGTGTCCCTTGCCTTCAGGAAGCAAGCTCTGTGACCCAGTACGTGTGAGCCGTGCAGCAGAGCTGGAAAGGGTTCAGTCACCCTGGAGCAGATCCTGAGATCCCTTAGCTCATTACCCTGGGTAATCCCCAGGTGTAACAGCTGCATGTCCTCCCTTCTGCGTGGGGAGAGAGGGGCTTGTGAGAGCAGGCTGTGCTACCCCAGCACACATCACAGAGACCATCACCTTCATCTTGACATCCACCTCTCAGATCTATAAGCAGTAAGATCCCCTCTCAGCCTTCTCAAGACCAAGCAGCCCCAATTCTCTCAGCCTGATCTCCATCTGGGTTTTTGTTTCTGCTAACAGCACTTCAGAGAACAGTGAAGTCCTTTCAAGCCTATTGACTTCAAAAGGAACTCCTTTTGCATTTGTTTTGTTCAGGTTTCTTGTTTGGTTTGCTCCCTTCGGTTTTAAGTTTCCACCCTGATTTCAGGGGCACTCGCAGCAAAACTCCCTCTGAAAGGTGCAGCGAGGCTGAGAAGTGTTTTGGGCACCACCTAAAAGAGAGGAGCCACAGCTCTTAGGTAATAGCACTGATATTAATCTTGCTCTGGGCTAAAGAATACAATTTTCTTACCGCCACATCCCTGCTATCAAAACAGCCCTGAGTTACTACAGAGCATGAAAACATTTGCATTGTATAAAGGGATTTGTTCAGTTGTTTTTCCTCTTATCATCCACATGGCAAGCAGCAGCTGAGCTGCAGGCAGGGGGAAGGTGGCACATCAGAGCTGGGATGTTCACAGCATTCCAGGAGCAGACATGAAAACACTAAGTGCAGGAGGAGTCAGCTGAACTCTCTCAACACGCTGGGGTGAAAGAGCCTTTGCACACACACACACACTTGAGAGCACACTGTGAAGTTTCTCAGCTTCTTGGTCCCTCTGTGGAAAGCCTGTGGTAGGCTTTGGATAGTCACAGTGTGCCTGTGCTGCTCACAAGGAGGGGAGCTGATTGCTTCCTGCCCTCTTAAAGTGCCTTAAATGATGCTGCACAGGGATGAGCACAAAGCCCTGGCTGGGGCTCATCACAGCATAGGGAAATGGCAATAAAGCACAAAGATATCACAGCTGGAGAAGAAACACTAACAACTTGTTCTGACCAGGAACTCCTAATTTATAGCCTGGGAAACCATTTTGCTGCACAGACATAATTTGTTCTCTCAGCCTACCTCTACTCATTTAGCACAGCTGCCTATTTAGGGACCAGCAAAGGCTATTAAGCAGCTAATGAGTTTCCAAGGAACCTGGTGGAGGTTTGAAGCAAGAATTATCTTCAGCCTGGGCTTCAGAGCTGACCTGCTGCTCCCATCATCCTCACAACTGATTCATGGCAGCTACAGGTTTGTGCACCTTGGCCTTTCTCACACAGAGGGAACAGCAACACAGCCACTCCTGTGCCACAGAGAAGGATAGCAGGGGGCTGAGCTGCAGAAGTGCTACACTGAACTAGAGTGGACTTCTCTGTTGGGGGTTAAGGAACAGAAATTAAGAGCCAGGAGAGTCCTTCCCAAGTCACCCACGGGCAGCACAAGCAGAAGGACTACAACTACCTGATGAGAGGTTGTAGCCAGGAGGAGGTTGGTCTCTTCTCCCAGGCAACCAGCACCAGGAGGACACAGTCTCAAGCTGCACCAGGGGAAGTTTAGGCTGGAGGTGAGGAGAAAGTTCCTCACAGAGAGAGTTGTTAGCCATTGGAATGTGCTGCCCAGGGAGGTGGTGGAGTCACCATCCCTGGAGGTGTTCAAGAGGAGATTGGACGAGGCACTTGGTGCCATGGTTTAGCGGTCATGAGGTCTTGGGTGACAGGTTGGACTTGATGATCTTTGAGGTCTTTTCCAACCTTATTGATTCCATGATTCTATGCAGATATTGAGGGGAATGGCAGAAACACAAGAATAAACTCTCAGAATCCTGCTGAAGCACTTCTAGAAGATCTGATTGGACTTCCCTGTCACAGGCACTCTGGCTGAAGCAGAGAGCTTTCCCCAGCAGCCTCCTGCTCGAACCGAGGCCTTTCTCAAGCAGCATCACAGAATTGTTATATCTATTCTGCTCTCTCTAACCTGGCAGCTATGCAGCATTTGAAAAGTAAAATATAGGCATCATTAAAAGCTGAAATCAAAGCACAAACAAACAAGCAAGGCAGGAGGAGGTGTGCCAGGAAGTCCAGAGAACTTCAACCAAGCTGTGGAGGGGTTTGGGTGTAGCAATGCTTTCAAACTGCTGCTGCAGGTCTGCATTAGGGCTGGAAGCAAAACTGTTGCTTTTCAGAGGCCCTTCCCCATTCTAACCAGAGCCAGCTGGATTCTTCTCTCCTAGAACCACAGCCAGGATGGGATTTTCCCTCTGTGAAGCCTTCCCAGCACTTGCTGCTGGTCTCAGGTGTGCAGCCTGTGCACAAATGGATAATACTAAAAGGTGCCTTCAGGCAGAGCCTTGAGCTATGGCAAGTAAAACAGACTGCCTTGTGAGCAGCCCCTGGCACAAGGGAAGGAGGTTCAGAGAGCAACCTCATGTTCAGGTTCCTTCTTACTCCCCTAGGTCCTTTTTCCTTTAATTCTCTCTCTCTCTTCCCCTCCTCCCCCAGCTTGGGAAAGTTCTTTGGCATCAGGCTTCTGAACTCTGAACCCTCAGCTCCCTCAGCCAGCCCCGAGCAGGAGGGGATGTCTGCCTGGCTCCCATCTCCTCTCACAAACCTTTACACCAGACCCTGCCAGCCCACAGAGGAGAGCCCTCCCTGGAGCTGCTGCTCCAGTCTAGTGTCACCTGAAGGAAGGTGCAAAGGGAAGCTGCTGTGTCTGCCAGGAGCAGGCAGGGGACCTGGGGCACAACACATCTCAGGAGAGGAAGCTCAGGCCTAGGAGCAGCTACACAAAACCACTAAGGATAGACAAGAGAGCTTTGCAAATCCTTCCCCACCTTCCCCCACAGCACACTCCCCAGCTGCCACCTTTGGTTCTGGAGTCAAGCAAAGGGACCACAAACACTTTCCTTGCACCCAGTGCAGTTGGATGTAACCCTACAGCCTCTCCATTCCCAAGAGAGTCTCTGCACAGTGACAAAACAACCTCAACATTTTGGTTAGACTGGAGAGACTCACTCAGCCCAGCCAGGACAAAGCCCCCAGAACGCAGTGCCTGCAGAGAGCTAAGCTCCACAGCTAGAAGCAGCTCTCCTGGCCCTGCTGTCCTTGCAAATAAATCTGTCTGTAAGCATAAGCTACTAAAAGTGCTTCACCCACCTCCTTCTGACATGTTTCCCAGGCTCTGCTCAGCCTCTCACTAACCTTTCATGCTTTCTTGGGCTCCCTCAGGTCACTGGGATCTCACCACCAGCAGCTGCTGCTCTCTTGTACTCCAGAGCTTAACTGGGCAGCCCCAGCTCGTGCTCTGCTCCTGCCCCCTGTAATCAAGGGCAGTCATGGGCAGCACCTGTCCTGTTTGAAAGGATCCACACCTGGAGTCAAGCTCCCCACCCCACCATCACTGGAGGCTGGTCTCTGGAGAGCACAGCACTTGGCTGTCCTTGAAATCAGAGAATCCTGCAATGGGTTGGGTTGGAAGCAGCATTAAACCTCATCCAGTGGCAACCCCCTGCCATGGGCAGGGACCCCTCCCACCAGCCCAGGTTGCTCAAGGCCTCATCCAGCCTGGCCTTGAACACCTCCAGGGAGGGAACATCCACAACCTCCTTGAACAGCCTGCTCCAGTGTATCACCACCCTCATTGTCATGAATTTCTTCCTAATCTCCAGCCTCACCTTCCCCTCCTTAGGACACTCTGATTTGCCTGCCTCAAAGTTTTCTAGGATTTCTGTTGTGTTTTTCTCCAATCTATCAGAAATAATTCTGCTGCCTGTGCCAAGCTGGCTCTCAGCTCTTCAGGAGAGTTAAAATCCACAGACAATGTCATTTGTGACTGGGTTTCAAACTCTTGCCTGTGAACTAGCAGACTGCACAACAGATGCAGGAACACAAGAGGATTCAACCAAGACAAGCCCACACAGAAGACATTGTCAGTGTCAAAACTTCCCTTTCTGCTAAACCCAAGATTGAAAACCAGGAGAGAAATCATTCCTGCAAACGAGATGTGTGTTGTAAAAGCCACCACCAGCAAGTCTCTCCTGTTCAAATCATTGTCAGGATGAAAGGTTTTGACTTAGAAGAGAAAAATATCCTCCTCCCCACAGCAGAGTCAGGGCACTACAGGTAACCTTCTCTCCATCACAGAGGCCATCTGCCAGGCTGCCTGGGGAGCCCACAAACACAAGGCTTGCTGCAGGGAGCTGCTGCTGCTGCTGGCTGTCTTCTCTGCTAGGAGAGCAGTCAGTGTGCCAGGGCAGAACTGCTGCAACAGGGCAAACCTCTGCTTCCTCTGCCAGTTTGCCTTGTCCCACTGATTCACAGATTGCACCAGGTTGGAAGGGAGCCTCAAAGCTCATCTTGTCCACCCCCCCAGCACTCAGCAGGGACACCTCCAGCTACAGCAGGCTATCCAGGGACACATCAAGTCTGATCTTGAATGTCTCCAGGGGTGATGCCTCAACCACCTCCCTGGGCAGCCTGTTCCAGTCTCTCCCCACCCTCATAGTGCAGAACTTCCTCCTGATGTCCAACCAAACCCTGCCCTGCTCCAGTCCCAAACTACTGCCCCTCATCCTGTCACTCCAGGCCCTTCTGAGCAGTCCCTTCCCAGCTCTCCTGCAGATCCCCTTCAGACACTGAAATGCAGCTCTAAGCTCTCCCTGGAGCCTTCTCTTCTCCAGGCTGAACAGCCCCAACTTTCCCAGCTTGCCTTCAGTCTGCAGCTTCCATCTTCTCTTTTGAACCCAGCAGGCATTTGTGAGGCTTGATGTTGAGGATCAGGCTCTGGATTTCCCTAGAAATGAGGGCCTGCTTTCAACAGGGGGTTGGTGTTTCTGAGGCCATGCCCTGCATTTACTGCTGCCTTTTCTCACAGAAATGCTTAACATGCACAAACTAACCCCAAGATCTGCATTCCTTTCACGTGTGCCTTGGAATTAAATGTCAAGAATACCCAAGAGAAGCTGTGTTAATGAACAGCCTTAGCCCACAGCACCCCACTATCTGTCATTCTTATTAAACACAGAGAACAAGAAGGTTACTATAAATGTTGATATTTAACCAAAAGGGAACATTTTTTGTGCATATTCATGAGGCATTAACATTAGCACCTCTTTTGTTCTGCCCAATGAGTTCAGTGATAAATAGACATAAAGCAGGGTTGAAGGTGGTTATTGAAAATAAAGCTGTGCTGGTAGCTGGCCAGCACATCAGGGATGCTGCATGCCTGGCTTTGCTCTCCCATTGCTCACTTCAGCCTCAGGTTGAGAATTTTCAGAAGCCAGCAGGAACTATTCAGAGTCTACAACTGCTCCTTAGCATGGAACCCTGGAGTGGCTCAGGTTGGAAGGGACCTCAGAGTTCATCTCCTCCAACCTCCCCACCATGCCAAGGGTCACCTCTCAAGTAGACCCAGCTGCTCAAGGCTTCATCCAGGCTGGCCTTGAACAGCCCCAGGGAGGAGGCAGCCACAGCCTCCCTGGACAACCTGTGCCAGAGTCTCACCACCCTCACACTGAAGAACTTCTTCCTCAGCTTCAAACCATTGGCCTGTCTCCAGACACCCTCAGGAAAAGACTCTCTGCAGCCTTCCTTTAGGGTCCCTTCAGGTACTGGAAGGCAGCTCTGAGGTGCCCCTGGAGTCTTCTCTTCTCCAGGCTGCACACCCCCAGCTCCCTCAGCCTGGCCTCACAGCAGAGCTGCTCCAGCCCTTGGATCATCTTTGTGGCCTCCTCTGGACTCACTCCAGCAGCTCTGTGTCCTTCTCCTGCTGGGGACAGCAGAACTGGAGGCAGGATTGGAGGTGAGGTCTGAGCACAGCCAAGGGGCAGAATCCCCTCTCCTGCCCTGCTGCCCACACTCCTCTGGCTGCAGCCCAGCACACAGCTGATGTCTCTATGTTTTCCTTTTCTGGGTTGTTTAACTAAACCTGAAAAACGTTGGAATTGAATTTGCCATTCAAAAGCTTTCCATAATTTCTCCCTCTCCTTTAATGTAAGATAAATATCAGAGATCCTCGATGATCTTAAGGGCTGGGGCTGGCAGGGTGACACTATGATGATTCATTCATGGGTTTATGTCAGGAAGTGGTGAATTCAGTGCTTGGATTATTTCAGCCTCCCAGAGCCTGTGTGTAAATATTAGCCTGGGCAAAGCTTCCACACATTTTGACACCAAATCATTTAACTGAAAACCTGAATGAAGCCCATCATTCAGATTTTTATTTTCCAAGTCATCCAGGCTGGGGAGAGGCCTTAAGCACAAGCCCTGTGAGGAGAGGCTGAGGGAGCTGGGGTTGTTTAGCCTGGAGAAGAGGAGGCTCAGGGGAGACCTTATTGCTCTCTGCGACTCCCTGAAGGGTGGTTGTAGCCAGGTGGGGGTCGGTCTCTTCTCCCAGGCATCCAGCAGGGTCCTGGGACACAAGAGAGCCCAAACCATGATCCCACCAGAGGAGAGCCCTTTCCAAATGTATGGCTGGACTGCAACTCTGCAGTGGAACCTAGTTAGCAAAAATAGGTTGTAAGAGAGAAATAGGTTTGTGGGAAAGTTGTTTTGCTCCCCTAGGGAGCAATGATTCCTGAAAGGAGAATGTGCAAGTGCCAGGGCCAGGCTATGGAACTATTTCTGCTGCCACAGTGCAGCCACTTCACCAGTCTGTTTCCTTCCCTCCTGCCACCTAGGATATGTTGGATCCTACTGCACAGGGTCTTCAGAGTAGGGACCAATTAACTACTCCTGCATTCAGCACTAGGCTGGAGTGGTGCTCTGATGACACTTGGGGCCTATGGATGCTGCTGGAATGTCTGTAAAATTACCATAAAGTGATAAAACCATAAAAAGTAATTGTCTCATGCTTCACTGGTTGACTTAATATTAATCTATAACAGTATAATTAAGGGATCTTTTACAGTTTCTCCTAAAATCAATTCTGAATCATAACAGCAGTGCTGAGCTCTCCTTCCCAGCTGAGCAGCACATGTGGCTGTGTCTGCTGTGGATGCTTTGCACAGCCCAAGTGTCCCAGCAGCAGGCTGCAGCGGCCACTGGAAGTGCTGCACTGCTCAGCAGACAGAAAGGGCTGGAGGCTGACTGCAGCTCCTCACCTGCACAAGCTGCAGTCCCTATCCCCTCTTGCAATAGCATAACAGGGAATGGACTGAAGCTTCAGGAAGGGACATTTAGCCTGGAAATGAGGAAGAAAATCTTGGCAGTGAGGGTGGGGAGACGCTGGCACAGGTTGCCCAGGGACGTAGTTGGATGTCCCCTGCCTGGAGGTGTTCAAGGTCAGGTTGGATGAGGCCTTGAGCAGCCTGGGCTGGTGGGAAGTGTCCCTGCCCATGGCACAGGCTTGGAACTGGATGATCTTAGACCACACCTTGAGTACTGTGTCCAGTTCTGGGCCCCTCAATTTAAGAAGGACATTGAGACACTTGAACGTGTCCAGAGAAGGGCAATGAGGGTGGGGAGGGATTTGGAACACAAGCCATACAAGGAGAGGCTGAGGGAGCTGGGATTGTTTAGCCTGGAGAAGAGGAGGCTCAGGGGAGAGTTTATTGCTCTCTACAACTACCTGAAGGGAGGTTGTAGCCAGATGGGGGTTGGTCTTTTCTCCCAGGCAACCAGCACTGGAACAAGAGGACACAGTCTCAAGCTGTGCCAGGGGAGTTTTAGGCTCAAGGTGAGGAGAAAGTTCTTCCCAGAGAGATTTGTTGGCCATTGGAATGTGCTGCCCAGGGAGGTGGTGGTGTCACTGTCCCTGGAGGTGTTCAAGAGGGGATTGGATGTGACATTTGGAGCCATGGTTTAGTTAGTCATGAGGTGTTGGGTGATAGGTTGGACTTGATGAACTCTGAGGTCTTTTCCAACCCACCCCATGCTGTGATTCTATGGCCCTTTTTTCTTTTGTTGGGATATGTGAATTTGACAGGGTAGGGACAATCCCTCAATCTGTGCCCACACCAATGCTTGTCTCAAGAACCAACCCCAGTGCCAGCCCCTGGCACCACCACAGCAGGAACACAACAACAATTTAACCCAATCCAGTGCTGCAGTTTCACTTCTTACCCTTTCCCTTCCTTCCACCTTGCTCTGTCTTTGGTTTACAGCTGGCTCTGGTGACTCCCTGCACTCTGCAATGTGCCTGTCAAAGAGAAATTGTCTGGTTGTGGCGTTTACAGTGCTCACCACAAGCATCACTAGCAGTGAGTGACTGAAATGAATACCAATGGAAAACAGCTCAATAATCATCTAACGAGGCAGGGAGGGCGGACATAAAAAGACTTTAATATCTCACTCTGCATCTTGCAAACTCTAAGCTCCGGTATGAAATGCCTCAAGGTAATTACTGCTAAATTTCAGGTGATTTTCTCCCTTTGGCTCCTAGTGCTGTGTGTGGCACACGAGGTACCTGTCCAAAAGTGGATTATTTTCTCACATATCCAGCCTGCCACTGTGATGGCAGCTCGGGCATGAGCTGAGCCAGAGCAGGGCAAGGCTGCACTAATTGCTCACTGCAGGACTCTCTGCCTGCCTTTAACCCTTTTTAAAGCAGACATTGCAGATGCAAGCAAATACTGCTTAAGGTAGCAAGGTCAAAACCAATTTAAAAGCAAGAAGACAAAGCCTTAAATAGTCCAATATTTACCCTGTGACAATTCCTTCCATTGGGAATTTGCTCTGCAAAAATTTGCTGTAATCCCTTCCTTAGCCAGATTCTCAGCACCCTCCACAATCCCCACTGGCTCTTTAGAGACCTGGCAGTCCCCCTTGTCACTGCCCTTTCTCACCCAGCTCCTTAAAAACCTACCCTCCTGCACGCTGCAGAGGCTCCATGGGAGACAGAGCAGGAGACAGCTGGGTGACTGCTGAGGGAGGGCAGCCAGGAGCCATCCAGAGCCATTCCTGCTGGACCTGAAACCAGTTGAGCCTGCAGTGGGACCCTGAAACCAGCTAACCAACAGTGGGAAACACCATGGATCAGCCAGGCATGGATCAGCCAGGCACGGACCAGCCGGGAACAGCTCAACCAGATGTGGATCAGCCAGAAAGGGATTAGCCAGACATGGATCAGCCAGGCACAGATCAGCCAGCAACAGATATTAGAAGAAACTTCTGCCCTGAATGGGCTCTCGACCACAGGAACAGGTTCAGAGGGAATAGTTGAATCCTCATCCCTGGAGGTGTTTAAGACCTGCAAAAGTGTGGTGCTGAGGGCCATGGTTTAGCAGCAGCCTTGGTAGAATTAGTGGTTGGAGTGGATGACCTTAAAGGCCTTTTTCACCCCAAAACACTCTATGACAGCCCTCAAAGACTGCAGTCTGTGGGCAGCTCAAGCCAGAGCAGGTCCACCTCTGAAGTTTGTGCTGATTAACAGCTAATTAAATACAATACCTTGGCTCAAGACTCTTCTGCTCATGACTGAAACACACCAAACACAGACATCAGTGGTTGTGCTCAGATCATCACTTCTCATGCTGACTGATACTGGCTTTTGGTCCTGTGCTCCCTCCCTCTATGTCTGCCTGGGGTTTTTGTCCTTCCCTGCAGTCCTCCTAGAGAGGCACTGCTCCGTGCTCAGAGTCTAGACAGCCTTGGCAAGTGACATGCAGGCTGGAGACTGGCAGTGGGAGCTGCTATCATGAAGTACTAACCTGTGTGCTTCTCCTTGAGCAGCATTCTTGATGCTGCTTAGCAGGAACTGGGTGGGCAGCTTGGCCAGTCCAAAAGCTGGCAGCTGTGCTCTCTAACATCCAGTCTGAATGCAAACTTTTGGCATCCAGATCTTGGTTCAGCATGCAAAAAGCCAGTCAGAGGTGTAAGAGGATTAACTGCCAGGCAGTGCAGAGAATGCTTCCAGTGCAATGTGCAAAGCAAAGGCTGTGCTCTTATTGCTGCCCACCAGCAAGATACTGCCAGCAGCTGCTGGGTCTGAAAGCATTCTGAGTCATGCACTGACGAAGAACAGGGTTTGTGCTTTCCTCTCTCAGCTTTGCACTGCTTATTGGTGGGAAATGGAAAGAGAGAGTCTGAGACAGTCAGAGAAGCCCAGGAAAGGGAAAAGCAAGAGTGTCAAACTGTCTCCCAATCAAAGCCATTACAGCAATGAGCTAGACAATGGGGAATGGAGAGTGTCAGTGAGCAGGGAATTAAAGAATCAACTGGAAGTGTAAATCTGAGGGGCTGGGTGTCTGTCACCTATGTTATTCATTATTCTTCTTAGCCACTGACTCAAATGAACCTTGTAAATTGAAATGTGCACTAGAATGGGGTGTTCATAAAACCCTTCTCCAGAGTTCCACAGTTTGGGCTATAATTACTTCTTTAGCACAGTTTCTTTGAGACAGTGACTGCCTCTCAAACAAGGACTGATTCTCCACAGCTCCTGCTGCCTTCCTTACAGGCTCATTGGGGAAGGCCCCGTGCTAGGCATTGCCAGTGGAAAATGGACTAACAAACACAAATGGGATGATTGATTGAAAGCCAACAAGTGCCTAAGTACTGCAAATGATTCATTCTGCTGCTCAGTCCATAGACAAAAGAGACAATGGAATGCAAGATTGAAGAGGCAGTGGCAGAGGGAAAGGAAGCCAGAGGCCAGCGTGCTGGTTACTAATCTGATGAATTTATTATTAATAAAAAGTACCTGGCAAAGAGGCTGTCACAGGGACAAAGCAGCCCTGCCACATTAGAGCTGCAGCCTGAGAGGGTCTCTGCCAAACCAAGTAATTGCAGCCCTATGCGCTTGAGCTGCAGCTGTAATAAAACAAGCAAGGATTAAACAAGTCAGTTTAAGGAACAAATCTTAATCTTGCTGTGACTCACGTGTGGAATGGCTTCTCTCTTACTCACTTGACTTTTTTAAACAGCTAATGCCAGAGCCTCATATTTCTTCTTCTCTCCTGGTCCTAAACCAGGAGAAATGCCAACACGTCAAGGAGGAGATGGGCTGAGAGCAATTCTTGTAGGGAGCTGACACAGCATTGATCTTTAGCAGCTTATCTACGGCCTTATCCAAAGCAGAGAGATCCAATCATTTAGGAATGATTTCCTTCTCCTCACTAGAGCATCCTCCTTCACATTTTTCATCTAGTTTCAATTAATGGAGGGCACTCACCAAGGTGTTTTTCTAGGTGAAATGATTCATGGTCTGGAGCTGTGAAGTTTTCCTCCTCAACTGAAGAGGGAGCTTCAACAATTTCTAAAGACAACTTATTTTTGCACCATTAAAATTAAGAGAAACTAATAATGCTGTGGATGAAAGGGTTCAGTGCAAAACCTTGTTAGCCCAAACCTTGTTGCCATGAAAACAGCACACAAAAGAGAGGCCTCAGTCAGCTCAGCCTCACGATTTCATGATAGCCAGAAGCTTCTTTGGCCCTGAGTTGTGGCAACTCAGTTGTGGTCCTGCCCTTTAGAAACTTCCACAAGTCCACTGCTAGGCTGAGGTCATGAGACAGGTTGATTGCCTGTGAGCTGTCCTGCACTTAAAAGATTTCCTTCCACTATGAAAATGGAAATGGGAAGCTGGTTCATGACTTTTGAACACTCCAGGCTGTTGGGATCCGTTGCAAGCTGTGGCCTGCACTTACAGTTCTAGTTAGCATCACTCCTTGGGAGTGAGACCTGGAGCTGCAAATGTGTCCACTTCCATGAGAGATTAGAAATCACTTCAAAGAATTCACTGAAATAAAGAAAAGGCTAAAAATTAAAAACCAGTCCCAGAGAGAAGTCTGCTTTGAGAAGATATTGATGAAGATGAGGGCAGTTCTCAGTACTAATGCAGAGCAGGAGACAGTGGGAAGAAAAGTGAGAGGAAATGAGTTTAAGTTGTGCCAGGAGAAGCTTAGGTTGGAGATGAGGAAAATTTTCTTTCCTGCAAGAGAGATGAGGGACTGGAACAGGCTGCCCAGGGAGGTGATAGAGTCCCAATCCCTGGAAGTGTTCAAGAAGCTGTAGATGTGGAGCTTCAGGATATAGTTTAGAGGTCACAGTTGGACTCAATAATCGTAATCTTAGTCTTTTCCAACCTTACTGATTCTATGATTCAGCCCCAGCACACCAAGCAGGCAGTGTTGCACTCAAGTGCTACTGCCAAGTCTCCTCCCAATGAACCTAAGGAAAGACCAAAGGCTGGAAAAGGTGGGGAAAGAAAAGAATAGTTCATTGAAACATGAAAACAGTGTGTAAAACAATCACCTAACTACCCTTAGTTATTTGAGATGCATTAGTGCACTGAACTTCTCAGACAGAATTACTTTCATATGGAAAGAGTCTTTCGTGCACCTTCACAGGCTTTAGGATCTAGCTTCCAAGATCCTAAGTAGACTTAAAGTGCCTCCTATTCCTCAGCTTTGAAACACTTCCTTTTGAGGGGCATAAAACATTCCAGCAGTGTCACCCTCACAGCTCCAGGTAGGCCTTGAAAATGGTGCAGCTATCATTTCTGCCCAGGGAGGAGGTTATGAGCAAGTTCCCTTTTACTGCAGGCTTTTTTAATCCCTATTAGGATGCTCCAAGCCCAGACACTCCATTAAATTCTTGGGTGTGATTTAAAATGCCTGTAATGATGTTTTCATTTAAATCCCACCAAATTTGTCCATAAAAGTATTTCTGGTAGACAGGAGAGGAAGAAAGAGCAGAATTTGTCCCTCCTGGCTGCCCAGCCCCTGAGTGGAACGGGAGGCATTTGCAGATGTCTCCAGCCCATTTCTTTCCTCACCAGATTTTCTCCATGTATTGTACTATTTCATTTTCACTTGTGCAACAAAGAAGAAGAACCCATAAAAAAAGATGATAGGAGAGAATTCTATGCAGGGCTTTGAAGTAAGCCTGATAATATATTCCCCAGGAACTGGATTGCCATTTGCATAATTAAATTGGCCAGAACTATCTAACTGTCCAGCTTGCAGGAGCTCAGCTCCTCTGAAATGCAGGCTCTGTACCCAGGAGATGCTGGGCAATTACACAGGTGAATTGATGGAGGAGTTGAAGGCACTGGCTGCTCAATTCCAAAGCACACCTTAATGGGAAGGTTCCAACAAGTTGGACACTCTGCAGCAGCAATTTGTTAATGTTTGGGGTAAATAACTTACAAGTGCTGAGGACGTGGAATTGTGGCTCTGAAAAAATTGAGGTCAACAGAGTTGAGCTTTTGTTTCTTTGTTCATTTTTAGGTTGCTTCTGTTTGTTTGTCTGTTTGTTTTCTTTCTTTTTGATCCAGTCAAGTAGGGAGTAGCCACAAGGATGTGGTAGTAGAGGTTGTGAAAAAGCTGACTTGGTTTCCCCCTCTGTAAATACAAACTGTACTGAGAATGGACTGAAGCCTGAGGAGGGGAGATTGAGACTGGACATGAGGAAGAAATTCTTGGCAGTGAGGGTGGGGAGACACTAGAACAGGTTGCTCAGGAAGGTTGTGGCTGCCCCCTCCATGGAGGTGTTCAAGGCCAGGCTGGATGAGGCCTTGAGCAACCTGGGCTGGTGGGAGGTGTCCCTGCCCATGGCAGGGGGTTGGAGCTGGATGATCTTGAAGGTCCCTTCCAACCCAAACCATTCCATGACAATGATGATTCGATGCTCTATCACACATGCTCTGCTTGACCCTAATCAAAAGGTGACTCATGAGCTGCCTCAATACCTTACTAGCCTCACATCCATCCATCAAAGACAATTCCCTGTGAATAATAAAGCCTGATGAGCCACCTCAAGAAGAGTTGGACCATCTGTCTGCCTCCTTCGTCATTAACATTCACCTTCAGTCTATGCTTGGCTTGTTTTATAACTACTTGAGTGACAGGAGAATTAGTTCATTCCCATGGTTTAGGATTTTTTTATTTTTTTTCCTGTAGACTCTCTTTTTTCCCCCTCCTCTCTGCATACATTTGTTAAACAGAAGGTGGGGGCGAAGTGTGTGAAGTCTAAACTAATTTGAGGCACCAGCACCGCTCCTGCTTGCAGATGTCGTGGTGCTGGCGCTTTCCATATTCATTGAAACAATTCTGCTTCTGCAGGGGCAATCAGCACACATCCTGAGGCTGCCTCTGAGGCTCAGCTACTCCCTGGAGCTGAAAACTTTGCCAAGGTCTTGCTAGTGCCGAGGGCAGCTCTTCCTCCAAATGTCCCTGCACACTGATGGCCATGCACCCCTGGTTTCTGGGCTTCTGTAAGTGAGGAGCATAGTGCACATGGGATCTGAGGAAGAAGTTCTTCAGTAGGAAGGTGGTGAGGCTCTGAACAGGTTGTCCAGGGAGGTTGTGGATGCCTCCCCCCTGGGGGTATTCAAGGCCAGCCTTCAGCAGCTGAGTCTAGTTGAGAGGTGTTCTTGCCCACAGCAGGAGGAGATGATCTCTGAGGTCCCTTCCAACCTGAGCCATTCTAGGCTTCTATGATCTTGGATCTGTCTCACAGCAGGTTTCATAAATGAAGAATGGCCTCCAGAGAAGTGCAACAACTTCTCATAGAATGGTTTGTGTCAGAAGATCATCCAGTTCCAACCCCATTGCCATGGGCAGGGACCCCACCAGCCCAGGCTGCTCTAGGGACATGATTTAGCAGCAGACTTGGTACTGTTGGGTTAATGGTTGGACTCTATGATCTTAAAGGTCTTTTCCAGCCTAAATAATCCCATGATTTCTAATAAAAAAGTGCTGTGCTAGAACAATCTCCATTTCCATTTTTAAGGTGCAGGTGGAGCTGGGCTTGTCTGCATCAGAAGGCACAAACTCACTGTGGAGAAAGCAAGTGGCATGGCATGACCTAAGCAGAGGTGGGCATTGGAGATGCACAGAAAGGGTATAAATAATAAAAGTGGATGAATAAAGAATCAATAACGTTAAACACTTCTGCAACTGTTGACAGCAAGAAAAATTGCCCTGTCAGTGAGGAAAGAACAGAGGCAGCCTCTGATGGTTTCTGCACAGCTTCACGGTGCTGCTACTTTCTTGGGGCCTTTTCCTACCAAATACCATGGAGCAGGCAAATTAAATTAAGTAGTCAAAATCAATGAAATCAAATAATTGAGCCATCATATTCTGCACTGGTGATTATTAATTGTGTGGCATTTGTCTGAGTTAAGAGGGCAGTTTGCCACAGAATGCAACAAGGTCTCTTTTCCTCCCCTTTACAAGTGCCTGCTGCTTCCATCTTTAAAGTCCTCTGCCTTCAAGGCTTGGCAGACGTCCTGAGAGCCTATTCCACTACTGCAGACACTAGTGGGCCAGAGCTTCATGGAGTGAGGGAAGTTGTCCAACCACAGGACTGTCAAGTGATGGAAATCACCAGCAGCCAAGGGGTCCTGCCTGGAGCAGACACAGCTCATCCCCCAACAGCCATGCTTGGGGGCAGGCAGTTAGGAATTGGAGGTTGCTCTGGTTTGCTCCTTTCCACAGGGGGTAAGGCTGCAAGCCATGGAATCAGGGAAGGGTTTGGGTTGGAAGGGACCTTCAAGATCATCCAATTCCAACTCCCAGCCATGGGCAGGGACACCTCCCACCAGCCCAGGTTGCACAAAGCCTCTTCCAGCCTGGTCCTGAACACCTCCATGGAGGGGGAATCCACAGCCTCCCTGGGCAACCTGTTCCAGTGTTTCCCCACCCTCACTGTCAAGAATTTCTTCCTAATATCCAGCCTCAATCTCACCTCTTCCAGCTCAAATCCATTGCCCCTCATTCTATCACAACAAGTCCTTATCAAAAGTCCCTCCCCAGCTTTCTTGTAGCCCCCTCCAGGTACTGGAATGCTGCTCCAAGGTCTCCCTGGAGCCTTCTCTCCCCCAGGTTGAACAGCCCCAGCTCTCCCAGCCTGTGCCCATAGGGGAGGTGCTCCAGTCCTTCCTATCACCCCTTTTGCCCATGCTGCTGTGTTCAGAATTATTCCTGTCCTTCAGGAAGATGGAATGAAGAAAGAATCATTGACTTCTGCTGACCCACAAACACCATGGCACTGAGTGCTTGAAATGCTTTGTTGTAGCTAGACCCAGCCCTGACACAGATGAAACTGAGCCCTCAAAAATGTCATTAGCAGAAGGCAAGGCTGTGTCTAAAGGGAGAGATCACACACACAAGGCTTGGAGGAGTCAGGCTCTGCCACACTGCTTACTCTGTCTCTGCCTTCACGGACAAATGCATGCTTCAAAGGCTCAGAAGCATTGGGTTCTTTCTTCCAGCTCTCTCAGCTGGAGCACTCATTGAAAACATTTTAAACTCCTGCAGTTAAAAAAAAAAAGAAAAAGAATGCTTCCTTCATGTGCATTTTCAAATGTTCCTAATTAAAGCATTAAACAAATCCCAAACAGAAATACCACCTCTCAGAGCTCGCCATCTGATAGGCAGGAAGGGCAGGTGGGTGGTGAATCCCAGCAGGAAAATGCCAAGAGCAAAAGAAAACTCCCCAGAGCTGGTTTTCTGCCAACCTCATCCCGTTTGAAAGAAGCTACTCAGCTTAACCCAGCCACTCACCTTCCAGTCCCCAGCACCTTCTGTTGTGAGAGCTCAGCCTTGGCTTCCAAACATGTATTAAATAATAATAATAAATGGAAAAAAAATCAACATTTATGCCAAGTGCCAGAGCAAAAGCCTCAAGTATCTGAAAGTTTAAAAGGCATTGGTAATGCAGCTGAGCTGGCTCCTCAGGTGGGATGTTGCCTGATTGATAGCCCTCTCCACCATGCTCTTTACAGCTGATTCCCTCTGAGGATGCAGGAGAGATTCATATGGATTCAGAGAAGATCCAGCAGCTATCTTACAGGAGTCTCTGCTCTCTAATCTCTTTTGCCATCATTTTTTTTAGGTGATTTCTTTTTTAGTTGATTTTTTTCCTCTTGGTATAATCTCCTCTGCTTAGAAGGTTGGCAGAAAAGGGAAGGGTCAATGAAACACAGCCTGGATTGGTCACTGCTTTGTCTGCAACTCCTCCCTGTTCTGTACTTGGTCAGCACCAGCTTCACCTTGGATAAAAACTGTGTAGCTCCACAGTCTGCAGGTGCTGAGGAGGGTGAGCAGCAGAGTGCTGCTCTGCAGAGCTCATTACAAACACACAGTGAGGGCTGGCATTTCCTCAGCTGCACTTCACACACAGCCACAGACTGCAGTGAGTCAGAGGGGACACTCAGAGCTCATCTCAGCCAAGCCCCTGCAGGCAGCGGGGACACCTCCAGCTACAGCAGGCTGTCCAGGGACACATCAAATCTGATCTTGAATGTCTCCAGGGATGTGGCCTCAACCACCTCCCTGGGCAGCCTGTTCCAGTCTCTCCCCACCCTCACTGTGCAGAACTTCCTCCTGATGTCCAACCTAAATCTCTCCTGCTCCAGTTCCAAACCATAGCCCTCATCCTATCACCACAGGCTCTTCAAACAGTCCCTTCCCAGCCTTCCCATAGGTCCCCTTCAGACACTGAAATGCAGCTCTAAGCTCTCCCTGGAGCCTTCTCTTCTTCAGGCTCAACAGCCGAAACTCTCCCAGCCTGTCCTAGTAGGAGAGGTGCTCCAGCTGAATTTCTGCCAGAAGCAAAATTATTACCCTAAAAAGAAATCAGATAAATCCAAACCTGAGCCAACAAAACTCCCCTTTCTTTGTTCCCCATCCTCTCAGGTTTTTACTTCATGAAACAATCCATTCTGTACTCAGGGCCTGTGGATGTGTGGGCGATGGGGAAATGACTTCTCACTGCACACAGGCACAGTTTTATTGGTTTGCCTTCTGCCTCTCTTTTCCTCCCTCTTGTTCACATCTTTTCTGCCTCAAATGCCTGCAACAGGATGAATTTCCTCAGCATCTGTGTTAGTTTCTCCTCAACTCATTACTCACCCCAGCTCTTATTACACTTCTCCCTGCCTTGGAGCCATCATGCCATTCTTTTGTCACCTTCTCAGTGTCAGTGGTCCTCAAAGAGCAGACAACATCCCAGGGGGAGTGTCTGCTCCCAGGCACAGCAATGGGAATGCAGAGCAATGGGATTTACTGCAGAGAGAGAGAATTCAGGTCTGATATTTGCCTATCAGAGAGCAGGATTTGGTCCCTTCCAATGAAGAATGTATTCCAGAGGAGATTCTACTGGACAAAACTTGTCCTTAGAAGTCATTCCTTTAAGATCTGGAGGAAATGAGATCTTGTGCAGAGTGGTCTGCATGCTGCCTGAATTTCTGAGCAGCACAAGTGGAGACTCTGCAGCGCATTCTCTTAATCTGCTCTGCGTGTTTTCCCCTCAGGACAGATCCATTTCTATCTCTAAACCTATCAACACAGCAGCCACTAATAGACACTTCCACATGTAAAGTCTCCAACACACACACAAGGAAATTTAAAAGAGAAATAAAAGCCCTTGACAATAGTGCACTTGATCCTCTGCAAATCCCCAGGGATGTACAGCACACAGTAAGTCAAAAATAATTAATAGGGTCAGCTCCAGAAGCTGGCAGGTGCACTGAAGCATTCTGTGCTCCTCTGAAAGAGAAACAATGCTGACACATTTGTGAAAGTTGGGGTAAACTGAATGTTGTCTCTAGAGATTGGCACTTCCCTGATGCTCGGAGGAGTTCTCCTCGCTGCCTGCCTTTGCTCCTCGGCTTAATGGGGAATGCTTTGCTTTCAATAAGGCTGTGGAAACCTAAAGGCAGGGCTGAGTGCAAAAGCCCTGCTCTGTCTGTAGCTAATCAGGAAGTGTAAAGGGGTGGCCAACATCCCTCTGAGCTGCTGCTCTGCTTTTTCACTGGAAAAAGGCCTCATTTCCATAGAGAAGACCCAGACCCAGAACATGGACCTGAGAAAGTGCTTGGTGCGTGCCTGCCTGAGCCCATCACAACCACCTCCCAACAAGCTTCAGAGCAGGGAAGTCAGTGCTTTGAACAATCTCCATTGTGTAGGAAGCCTTAAGAGGCACTTAAACTGTGCCATCCAGTCCCACCTGCATCTAAGCAGCTCCAAGGTTTGCTTTCCTAGAGACAAACAGCATCAGCAGTGGCAGGTTGAGATTTCAGTCAGCGAGCAGGAGAGGAGATTCCTCCTCTGCAAACAACAACCTGCTAAGCTGCCCTACTCAGGAACCTCTCCTTCCTAGCGCTGAAAATGCTTCCCCTGGAATATAAATTTATCCCAGCATCACCCATGATAACTTCTTCTGTCAGTCTGGAATGTAAAATAAACCCTGAGGATCTGCTGAGCTGCTCAGGAGCTGCAGTGAGCGCTGCCAGCTGAAGCCCTTCCAATTGTCTGTTGGGTCTGTTGGTAAACGTGGGGTTAGCAGGCAAACAGTGGCTGAGGCTCAGTGCTCGCAGGCACAGCTCGAACTTCTCGGTGACACTCCCGAGGCCGGCAGGCAGGACGGGAGTCATTAGGAGAGGGCTGGCAGCTCCAGCAGCACTCTCTGGTGGCTGTGACAAGTGACCTCTGCCGAGGCAGGTCAGTGCTATGAGAGGAGCCATACAGGAACCAGGGAAAGAATGAGGCAGGAGAAGCCAGCAGCCTAATGCAGGATAATTTAAAAGCTGACCCTGTACGTTAAGGCTAATGGAACTAAACAACTGTGATCCTGGAAGGAAAATGGAACCTCACTGAGAATGGAGCTACAGTACTTGAAATCTAATTAACTCTTATATCTCCCTAAAGATTTGGATCACATTTTTCTTGCTTTCATTAGCTGAAATTTGGGAGTTTTTGTCTTTGATTAAACTTAATATTAACACACACACAAACCCCAAACAGGCAGAACAGTAATCAAAAGCAGGCATCATCTGTGGCCCACTCCACATTATTAAACTCTTGCTTCTCAGTCCTTTGCAGGGTGTTTCACCAGCAGTAGGCTCACTTAGAATCAGCCAGGCTGCTAATTAGCAAAATCCTCCCCAGACCCACAGCAAGCAGATCTCTGCCTTGTACTCCACTCTGACACCTTCAGCACCAAGAACTCTGTGACCTTCCCAGAACATCCAAATCCAAACTTAGCCCAGAGCCGGGCAGTCTGAAACCTCGATGATCTCAAAGGTCTCTTCCAACCTCAACAGCTCTATGATACAATTAATTAACCTTCCTTTAATGTGTCTGGGATACATTTGGGGTAAACCCTCTGCAGGGAAATAAAATAAAAGGACAGATGAAGAGCTTTCTTTCTAACTTATTTATGAAAGAAAGAAAAAAATAATAATATAACTTAACATCTGGGTTTGGTTGGAGGTTTGTTTTTTTTCAGTTGAAGAAAGGCAGAATTAGACCACTGGGTGCCTTCAAAAGAGAGAAGTGCAAACACAGTCAGTGGTCATAAAAGAAATGAGATATATGGAGGAGTCTCTCAGCAGATAATTAAGGACAGACAATACCTCCACGCTTCCTTGATGCACTCAGAGGTGCCAAGCCTGGGGTAAGCTCTGTGGATTCTGGCTGTGCTCATCTTCTGTATCTTACAACAAATCCCAGACTAAACAGCAAAGGCATTAAAGAAAGGGAGATCAATATTTCTCAGCCTACTTTTGTTCTCCACCCTGCACCTCAGAGCCAAGACTCCCACTAATCTTTCTCTGTAGCCTTCACCATCCTGGCTGCAGAAGCATAGGCCTGCAGCTTAAAGGAGGAGATGCAGGATTTCTGCCATCTTCACCCCATGACAAGGCAGAGGTTTATCCAGCAGCAGCTGACCCCTGTGCTCGACCCAGAGTGACATGGATGGAGCCATTCCACAGAGCTGCCTCCCATGCAGCAGTGTTGGGCATTCTGGACCAGATTCTGCCTTAAGTACAGCACCTCAGACAGACAAACTGGCTGGGATTGCTGCTGGACAACTGAGGACATGCCTTGCTTAGATAAATATCATGGCTATTGGCAAAAGGATGTTTGCTCTCCAGAACTGTCACTTGGAAATATAGAATCATGGAATAGTTTGTGTTGGAAAAACCCTCAGAAATCACCCAGTCCAACATCAACCCAACACCACCATGGCCACCAAACCATGGCCCCAAGTGCCATGACCACAGGTTTCTGGAACCCCTCCAGGGCTGGGGACTCCACCACCTCCCTGGGCAGCCTGTGCCAATCCCTGACCACTCTTGCAGCACAGAAATTTTTTTCCTCATCTCCAATTTAACCCTCCCCTGGCACCATTTCAGACCTTTTCTTCTCTTTATTACCTGAGACTAAGAAGAAGAGCCCAATCCCAACCTCAATGCAACCTCCTTTCAGGGAGCTGTAGAGAGCAAGAGGTCTTGCCCTCAGCCTCCTCTTCTCCAGGCTAACCAATCTTGTCCTTGGGTACAAGATCAACCAAAGCCACCAACTGAGGGTGCTCTCACTTTGATAAGGGAGTGTTTGCACAACCTGGCTGATTTGTAAGAGCTTTCCATTAAAATTCATGATTTCAGTAATTTCTTACCTGATTTCCCATCAATGAGAAAAGAGAGAGGACGCAGATGCCCTCATTTGGAACCAGAAGTCGTCAATTAATGAGCCAGTTTAGTTCTGTGCTGCTGTTGCCTGGCACAAACAGAATTATTCAGCAAGCTAACACACATCTTTTAACATCTTCTGCAGCTCAGCTCAGCAACTCATTAAGCAGTTTGAGAGGATCAGAAGCTCTGTGTCCACCCTGAACACATCCCAGCAGCCAGTCATGGTTTCAACATATTCTGGTCTTGCTCCTTCAGCCACAAGAAGCTGAACCCAGAAGCATAGCTGGGCTGGTCCAAAGCTGGGATTTGTTAGCTCCTTTCCTGACAGCAAATTCCACAGCTAAGGATCTGTTGTGAAATTTGGGTGCTTCAACTTGATCTGGAAATGACTGAGTACAAGAAGGTTTGCAGCCCAGGAGTGTAAGTGAAATTTGGAAGCTAATTTTGTGTAAGATCACAACCTCCAAATTAAATAATAGATGGAGCCTGCCTGCTGCATCATCAAACTTTAATTAGATTCTTTGCAGCTGGATGTCTTTGATCTCAGCTAAATAAATCATGGATGTGTGGTGGTTTGTTGGGTGGGTTTTGTGTCATGCTAAACTCACATATGAAACAGAATAAGGTGTTGGAATCAGCATTGTTACAAGGAGGGAAGGAGGAGGAGGGAATTCCCCCTGGATCTTCACCTGCAGCACTGAATTCCTTCAACACCTACCTCATTCCTGCTTTCAAAATCAGGAAAAATCAACTATTTTTTCATGGCAGCACCACAACCTACAGCTGCATTGTTGGGACTTCTGAAGGGAAGACACAGGCAAATCCAAGAGCCACAAGGGCCCCTCTTGAACCCAGACTTGAACCCCTTTGCTGCTGGATGCTATCAGCTGCTGAAATGCTTTTGTGCTGCCTTTTGGGTTTTTTTTTACTTCTCCATCCTGAATTCTTGGGCAAAGTGAATCAACATCACCAAAGTTTACAGTCCCAGTCCTGCAGCAAACTGCTCCTCAGACTTAGGGCAATTTGATTCTGGTTCAGAAGATGAAATGATAAGACTATGGATAAAAGATATGGGTAGCACATGAGGAGGGAATGGATTTGTTTGCTAATTACTTGCAGCAGGCTTTGGATTTTGAGTGCCACTGGAGTTCCAAGAGCTCTGAAAACACATACACAGCCTTAACCCAGTTCTGAGGGAGATCAAAGGGAATCCCTCCAGGAGCTCCTGCTGGAGCTGGGAACTTCTCTGCTCTCTGTTTCTGAGAGCATTTTAGGGTCTGTTTTGCTCCTGCTCTGGTGACAAGAAGTGATTAAAGCCAAATGGAATTAAAATGCAACTTGCTGTAAGGGGCAGGGGAATGATTGCATCTGGGAGATCTCATCTGCTCCTGCAGGACCAGCCAGAGGCAAGAAATAACCCAGCACAAAGTACGGGAGAGGGTGACAGGGGTCAGGCTCTGGTCACGGTTATTAGTCATAAGAAAAAGTTTCTTGCTTTAAGAAGAGCATACAAATGGCTTTGTAACCCACCTGAAATCAGGTAGGATTTATCCACAAATTATTAAGGGCACTGAAATTGTTGGTCTCAGAAATGAGGATTGTTAAGCACAGCCCCACTGTAATGAAGGCAATTTAATTCTTTTCATGCTTGTGTGTGCAGTTGTTTTTGAAACATGGGAGTGCTCAAGCAGAGAAAAAGCTGCCCTGGAGCAGCTTTTATCCTTCAGAATGTAAATATCTATAATATACCTCCCAGGAGGATGTAGCAGAAGGGGCTTCCATATGAAAAAAATCTATCAATACAAGATAGCTAATCAAATCCTGCCCTATTTATGCACTGAGGACAGATTGTGATTTAAGCCCAAAGCCAGCTCTTCTAGGAAACACAGCAAGCAGAGCTCCTACAGCAGTTATTCCCCAGGCTGTCTCCCAGAGAGAGGCTTCAAGGAACACTTTTGTAACTCAGAGGACAGCAAATCCCTGGATTTCTCTCTGAACAGGATGGACATCTGCTGCATTTCATTGTGCTGTTCTCTGCACTCCTCACAACAGCCACAGCACCACTCTTCTCTCACCGTGTGATGAAAGATGTCTTCTACAGATTTGCAAACCATGAGCACAGAGCATTGCTGGCAGTCACATTTCCATGGATCCTGATTCCTTCTCATTTGCTAAACTGGTTCCTTAACCAAGAAAGCAGAAAATTCTTGCTTATCATAGACTGGTTTGGGTTGGAAGAGACCTTGGAGATCATCCAGTTCCAGCCTCCTGCCACAGACAGGGACACCTCCCACTAGAGCAGGTTGCTCAAGGCCCCATCCAGCCTGGTCTCCAAACACTGCCAGGCTTGGAGCCTCCACAGCTTCTCTGGACAACCTGCTCCAGTGCCCCACCAGCCAGTGGTGAAGACTATCCTCCTAATGTCTGATCTCAATCCAGCTTCTTCCAGCCTGAAGCCGTCACCCCTCACCCTGCCACTCCAAGCCTTTGTCAAAAGTCCCTCCCCAGCTTCCCTGTAGCCCCTTTCAGACCCTGGAAGGCTGCTCTAAGGTCTCACTGCAGCCTCAGCTCTTCTCTCCACCCTGAAGTCAGCACAGCAGAGGCTGGGGGTGTCTGCAAGTGCCTCATGGCTTTGCACACACTGCTCTCTGCTTTGCTGCTTTAGACCTCCTGTCCTCCCTAAGTCAGCAGCTGGTGGCTGACAGACCCTGCACACACACAGCACACAGGGACAGGCTGTCTCTGTATCACACCAAGAGGGTTTTCTGATTCTTCAGAGCATCTCCCTCAGTAAGCTGCACGGATTTGAAACCAAGTGTTTAGACACAGACCATTTGTACAATTTAACCTTCAGGATTTACACAGCTACAGAAGGAATCTGCTGTGTTTTCCTTCCCAGAGCAGTACATAAAAGGAATAAAAAATGCAAAGAGTGAACAGAGAAGCTTTCAAATGAAAGAAAAAAAGGGGAAAACCCCAGAGTAGCCCCTGCTCTTCCATTGCTGCATAATGGTGTGTAAAATGTTCTCCAATTTGCTGCTCACAGGACACAGTGTGGCAGGACACCAAGAATATTAATCACATTCATTTCACCTGTCACTTGCCTCCACACCTTCCCATGCCAAGCAGAAGTTCCCTGTTCTCCCTAGACTAATTGTTGTGCTTGTCCTTTTCTCTCTCAAGACGGAGCCCTCCGCCTGGCAGAGTGTCTGATCCCCTGCTGCTGCGGCACAAAGCATGCCCCGAGGCTGCCGAGGTATCCCAAAGCACCGGGGCTTGGCTGAAGAGTTCTCTCCTCAGTTCTTTCTTCCTCAGCGGTTGCTCTTAACACTACTGCAGCACAGGGTGACTCAATCCCTTCGTTTCTTTGCCACACCGAGAACGTCTTTTATAAAGTAAATAGCCAGGAGTGGCTAGGAGCTCTGCTGTGTGTGAGGAAGCCCTCGGTGCTGCATCTCCTGCCCTGCTCTCTGGAGCTTAATGGCTCTAAGATGTTCCTATGTTGAACAGCTTCTTCAGCTTAGAGCTGCCTCCCTTTAGCACTCTCTCTGTAAGCTCCAAACGCTCCCAGACCTCTGGGAACCAGCATTTAGCTTTTGGAGAATATTCCTGAAGTTACAGAGGGGTCCAGCTCAGGCCACTTGGGGAGGCTCTGATCCACAGAGTAAGAACGTGGCTGATCCTGGAAAGCCTCTAAGGATGCCAAGTTCACCATGGGCAAGGACTATTCCATTCCAAAGTGAGAGGACATTGTGAATCAAATGCACGACAGACCTTCAGAAGGAGCCATGGGCCTCAGCCTAACTACCAGCAGCACCCCAAGTCACCTATTCCAAAGGGAGCAGCAGCAGATCCCTGAGAGCAGACAGCCAGACTGAGCTGAACCTCAACTCAGAGAGACAATAACCTGGCTGCTCCTGCATGCAAACTGCTTTTGCTGGGAGGAGAGGAACTGAGACCTGGTTTCCTGCAGGAACAACGAATCAATCTCCACAGCAGTGTTTCCAGGCTGCATCACCACAGAGGACAGGAGAGCCAGGGGGATGCTCTGGTACCCAGGTACTGGGAAGGCAGCTGAATGCCACACACTGGCACAGACCTGCTGTGTGATTTGGGTCAAATCCTAGGACCACAGTGCCTGGGAGAGGCCTGAGCAGCCCCACCAAGAACACTGCATGGGCCTGTGTAGGTCAGCCTGCCCTGCTCCTCTGCAGTAGGACTGACTCATGGTGCTTATGGTGCCTGCACCACTCCAGGTAGCTCAAGCACCACTCCAGAGCCCTGCACAGCACAGACCACCTCATAGTCTGTGTAGGAAGCAGGGACAAAACCAGCAGCCTACCTCCAAGAGACAGTTTGAAGATAGACACATTGAAGAGCACTCAGGAACAGCTCAAAGTGACTTGTCCCATCCCCTGGCTCAGCAGAAGACAGCCACATACAGGCACAAACGCACACAGAGGATGCAACAACTTGTTGCTGCTGCTGGAAAGCAGAGAGACTGTGCAGAGGAAAGGCATTTCCAGGGGCTGCTTTACAAGCCAAGCAACAACTCTGTGCTCTGCACCAAGCAGCAGGCTGTAAACCTGCCATTAGTCCCCCTGAGCCTGGCTGCAGGGCTGCTGCCTGTCCAGCTGCTATTGATCACACAGAGCCGGGAATGAAAGCAGTGCATAACCCGAATTCAAAGTATGAAATGCTTTCTTCAGCTCAAAGCCTGTTTGAATCCCAACTCCTTTAAATAAATTAAAATAAAAAAAGAAGGGAAAAAAAAAAAAAAAAGGAAAGAAAAAAAAATGTAGGCTTCTAATCAGGTCAGAGTGAATTTTTCATTTCCTGGATTTGAGAGACCAAATTCTCTCTTTATTATGCATGTCACATACACTGCCACATCTTCTGAGCACCTCAGAAGCATTCTTCAGGGCAAGCTGGGTCAACTCATTTAGTCAACACTTACATAAAAGTCAGAGGCAGTTCAGGTCTCAGTCCTAGCCTGCAAACCAGGCAGTGCCCCTGCTACCACCAGTGCCTGCCTGGGGACCGTGAGGAACCGGGGCTGCACGAACTGGAGAAGCAGAGCACAGGCACAGAAGAAGAAATGAAATTGTATTCAAAACAGAGATCTAAGATGAAAAGAATCAATTACCTGCTGTTTGAGCCCTGTGTGCTCTTTAACAGAAAGATCTTTGATAAAATAGAGGCTGGAGGCTGTCAAACACACAGCTCAATGTACAGAAGGTGCTGTTTTTCTGCTGCAGCCTCTTTTGCCTGCACATGTTCTGGAAAACAAAAGCAGACTCAGAGCTGAGAGCAGCCAATTTTCTTGTTAAGTCTCTTACTGCTCCATGTTCTAACTCTTCCAGACCCTGAGTCATTCTTGAGTCAGATGTTTTCCAAGTAGGGCAGGCAAAATAGCATGGCTCAGACCACTTGAGGGAAAGATTCTGAGCAGCCTAAAATAGGCCCTTCAGATGCAAAGGCGAGATCAGGACAGGTATGAAATCAACAATGCACTGAGGTACTGTTGGAGATGACACAAGGAGGACAGGAGGGAAATAACAGCACCAAACCTGTGCAGAGATGGGAGACACTAAAGACATACCACAAGATTTTCATCTCTATTTTTGCCTCCAGCTGCTTTGCACATGTGAAGACTGTGACTCTGGGGGCATGGATGGAACTATTGATTTTCAGAGGGCTTTTGCTCTGCAGCAGCAGCTGGATTATGAATTGGTGCTGCTTTACAACTGAGGGGAATATCCCAGAATGTCTTTGCTTGGAAAAGATCTTCAAGATCATCTACTCCAACCTTCGACCCAGCATTGCAAGGTCACCACTAAACCTTGTCCCTGAGCACCAGATCCACATCTGCCTGCAGCTGTAAAGAGTCTGATCTCCTTCCCAGAGGAAGCACAGAAAACCCTCTGCCAGTTCTGGCTGGATAAGAGCATTTCAGAAAACTTCCTGTGGAAGTAATGTCAAACACCCAAAAGCACAACAAAATTCCAGTGTCACAGGAGAGCACCAGGAGCTGTTGGAGCAAGAGGACTCTGGCAGGGGTTGGAGATGCTGAGTACCTGGCAGAGCTGGATGCAGAGCAAGGCTTTTACAGAAAGAAGCAGAGCTTTCTGCTGGCTGTGTGTTTAGCAACATGACAGATCATACCCAGGAGGGGCATAGCTCAGCTCCCTTGTAATCAAGCTGAACAGCAGCACTTACCTTAATTCATGCAGCTGCCAGGGCCAGATAGGAGATGTCACCACAGTATGAAAATGGAAGATGTGATTGTTGCACAGAACGGCTCACAGCAACTTCCTTAAAATAATATCACCTTTTAAATTGTGCTCTCAGGTAGAAAAAGTCAACAGAGACACAATAAATCAGACCTCAACATCCTCTCTCTTCTAGCGCTCCTCTGAGGCACCTCTGTAATTCTGGGGAGGAAATTGTCCTGGTGGGACCTGGCTCTACAGGTCTGCCTACAGGAGTGGTGCAGCGTAGCAGATGACCTGGGTGGCCAAGGAGCAGCCACATGGATCCAGGAGGATCATTTGAGAGAGCTGAGCCTAGGCTCATCTCAGAATCTGAAGGAAATGTTTACTCCCTGCTCATTCTCTGCTTTCCCATCCCTGAATTCAGCCAGACCCTACTGCTCCCCCTGTGTGCAGGCTCCGGGGTCTGATCTGGAGACTGAGAGAGTGAAGGAGGGGGGAGGGGGGGGAAAGGAGACATTAGAGCTGCTCATTGGCTCCATGACAGCCTCACATGAGAAATGGGAATGTTTTAGCAGCTTTACTCACAGCTTTTCTATTTCCCATCAACATTTTGAGCAAATAATCAGCTTTGCTGCGGTAAATGACATTCAGTGACAAACAGTTGGAATCTGGGAGAACACTGACAGCAAACTTTGAAAAGCTGGGTTTAGAGCACAAAAACAAACCCAGCTCACTAAGAGCCTCCCAAGCTCACGTGGGAGCCAGCTCCTGAAGACCCCCCCCAGGTCCCTGCCCTCCACACAGGCTGAGAGTCCAGAGGAGTTTGGGTATGATGAATTTAATTGCACCACACGTTAGCCCTGCCATCGCCCTGCTCCTGCCTTAAATACATCTTCCACGATTACCATATTTAGAATGAATTATTTATTGCCTTAATTAACTGGGAACAAAAAAAGAACAACCTGGCTCACTACAAAAACGAAAAGAAAAAGGAAGGGAGAAAAGTGGCAATTGATAGAGAGTCATCTGGATGGGAGCACAGAGAAAGGAAATAAAATGAAATGGAAGGCAGTTTCCCTCCCTGAGCTGAGCAAAACCACTGCAAGCAAGTTTGCAGCAAGAGTTCCTACTGTCAGGAAATGGTTTTTTTGGTTGATTATCCAGAGCTGAGCACAGGAAGCAAGGAGATCCCAGGCTTTCTCCAGGGGCTCTGCAGACTTGAGAAGCTGGAGAGCCAGTTCCTGCTTCTGTCAAAGGACTTGGATTAATCCCTGTGCCTGAAATCATTCTGTGGCACTTGCATCTCTATTATCAGAGGCCCACAGATAAAACAGGGATTAGCATTGGGAGCAGAAATGAAGCAATTGCACACAGCCCTCCCCCTCCCCCTCCTCTCCTCTCCTTTCCCCCCAAGTGCTGGGGTTGGTTTGCACCCAGGGTTTAGCTGTTAGCAGGCAGGCTTCTCTCAAGCCAGACCTCCTAGGCTTGATGCTGTGCACTTGAAACTCCCATACAGGTCGCTGGGAGTGGTGTGAGCCTCTTTATGGACTGTCAGAACCGCAGGCACAGCAGCTGCATCCCTCCTACTGGGAAAAGAGCCCCCTCGCCCAAGTCTGCTAGTGGGGGCTGATTCCTTTCAATTCCTCAAGTTCCAGCAAGAGAGGTCTCCATTTATCCCCTGCCTTTGGAGGGCTCCGGGAGAAGGTGACTCATTCACAGACACATTGCTCATGGAACACCTCAGCATTTACACTGCAGGGTGCTGAGCAGCAGCCTCACCTAGTTTCATAGTTTCATTCAGGGTTGGAAGGGACCACAAGGATCATCTAGTTCCAACCCCCCTGCCACGGGCAGGGACACCCCACACTAGATCAGGCTGGACAGAGCCTCATCCAGCCTGCTCTTAAACACCCCCAGGGACGGGGCCTCGACCACCTCCCTGGACAACCCATTCCAGCCTCCTTTCAGGGAGCCGTAGAGAGCAATGAAGCCTCCCCTCAGCCTCCTCTTCTCCAGACTAAACATTCCCAGCTCACTCAGCTGTTCCTCACCAGCCCTGTTCAGATCCTTCATCTTGCCCTGATCCCTGCCAGCTCCTCAAAGCACCACTGCTGACCATACCTGACCAGCAGTGAGCCTTAGAGCTGCTGCTGGGGTTGATCCTTACCCACCAGCCGATTCTTAGCAGATTTGGGCTCTACATGCAGTTCCCTCCCCTTGTTTCCCAGTGAATGTTAGAGCTTCAGCTGCCTTTTATGCAGCTCATAAAGCCTCAGATGAATTCACTCCTAAATATGATTTTAATCTCATTTCAGAGTTTGCCTACATTGTGCTGTGTGTCACAGGGCAAATTAGCAGGGGATGAGTGATGGCTTTGGACTGAGGCATTCTGCATCTAGCTTCAAACTGGGTTGGAACCAATCTCCTGATATCAGCCAGAGCAAGTTAAATAAATAATAATCAATTCCTGTGGATTTCCCCAAGGAGATGATCTCAATTTCAGGTGGTCAGGATTTGTCACAGTTTGGAGCTGGCCTCTTCCACAGCTCTCTCAAAGCACTATCATTACGAGTTAGAAATGCTAACACCAATTATTAATATTTCCCTGGGGTCTAAAACTCTTTTTCTCACCTCTCAGACCACGGCTTAGCTTTTTCTTCTCCAGTTAATATCTAAGCAACATGAAAAGAAATCCATCAAGATGACTGCAGGCCTCAGAGGTCTGGCAGGAGGATGCTGAACCTTTCACCCAGAGGTCCTTGTTTCTGATGTGCCCTGGGCTGGTCCTGGCTGCAGCTCATTAGCATCTGAAGGCACTCTGCAAACCTGCACCTTTAAAATTCAACTTCTCAGAAAGTCAGACCAGGTATGCAGAGGAAATTCCTCCAGACAGGGTCAAATCTGTACAGAAGTGATGCTCTTCCCTTGCTGACAACAGGTTTGGTCACAAGTGAGTTTTAGACAGCCTCTTGTATCTGTCCTTGTTGTAGCCCAGGACAAACAGCCCTGCTCAGGAGCTAGGTGTCTGCCTCAGCACTGCTGAGGGACACAGCAAGAGAAAGGACATTGCTGGTGAGATACCTTCTTGCCCCCAGAGAGGGTCCAACCACAACAACACTGAGATGAAGTGACAGAAGTCCTCTCAGTTAAGCTGAGCTTGTTCCATGGATAAACAGAATTTCAGTCTCTAGGGCTGTCAGCACAGCACATTTCATAAGCTCTGAATTCTTCTGTGAAGAACAAGCAGAGAGATTTTAGATGTGAGAAGTGTGAGAAATAATTGCTGGCTGCATTGGCTGCAGTGGAGCAAGATGAGCTCCACTACAGAGCACTCGGCTGCAGGTTGCACAGAGACACATCAGCCATGACAATGTGTCTGCTGCTCATTAATGCTCCATTAATGACACTCCAAGAGCCTGCCCAGTAGAGCTACACAGATGCTCCTATTTTCCTCTCATCTCCTCCCATGTGACAGTCACAGTCCCAAGCCCTCCCTGGTGCTTTATTAAAGAAGTCCACCAGTTGATGGAATGTTGGAGTTATTGATAACCCAACCCCCTGAGCCCTTCTCTTGTTGGCTGCCTCAGTGTCAGATGTCCCTGAGCCTTTGCTGCAGAAGTCAATGGGAGCTGGGAATTGCCTTGCCCTGGGATGATGTCCTTTAGCCATCTCAGAGAGATAAATCAGCCCCTAACTGTGCTCTGAGTTTGGACAAGCATTGCAGCAACCCCCTGCACACAGCTCTGCAGACACTGAACTGAGTTGTGGAGGCATTAATGCCACAGTGACCAGCATGCAGCAGGGCACTGCAACACAGCCTTCCATTGCTTCTTGGGAACACTACATCCTGGGCACAAAACCTTCCAATCCCTCAAGGCTTTGCCTGGCCAGGTTTTAAGGAAAAAAACTTCACTATAGCAACAGAATTCCATAGGGAACCCATAAGCTTCTGCTCACAAAAGAAGGAGGTGGGGGTAGGGAATCCTAATAAATAAGGGAAAGAATCCCCAAGTTCATGAAAATGTTGCTGGTTAATGCAGTGACCTAAATCAGATGGAGTCTGCTTCTTGAAATGCAATCCTTGTAGTTAGAGGCTTGGAAATACTGAAGGTCAGGTTGTGACTTGTGTTTGGGAGCAGAAGCAACTGCGTGTGTAAGTAGTGAGGAAATGATCTCTGGAATAAGTGCTTCTCACCCTGTGGCTTCCCAAGATATTCAAAGTCAGCTCCTGCATGATTCCCCTCCCTACCAATCTCCCCCCCAGCCCAGACACAGCTAGGTCGGACATAATGTCCTTATGCTAACAAAAGAAGGATGTAATTTCTCCCTATTAATTAAATTCATCTTTTTAATCACAAGTATATTAAAATATAGATGGAGCTCGAGCCACAGATCATAAAGATGAACACCTGTGGAATGGCTTCAGCAAATAGCTTCTGCATCAATCACAGCCCATGGGCCAGGTCTTCAGCTGCAGCAGCTCTTTAATGAAGCTGATTCTGCACCACTGGAGGACACATCCTTCCCTCTCCTCCCTGGCAGCCACCTACCTCCTGCTGTTCCCTCTGTTCCATCCCCACCTTCCAGGCTCCTCTCCTCCTTTCACCCAGCACAAGGCCTCTCTAACCACTGGCTGTGTTTGCAGAGCATGTGTCCCAGGGAAGGGTCCCAGCTTCCCCACAGAGCCTGTTCTAGGCAATCATTTTGTTCCATCTGGAAGGGTACAGAGTAGAGAAATCCATAAAGAAGAGCAGAGCTGTACCACACACTGAAATGGAGGAGCTGAAGGGAATGCTCTGTGCACTTGGGTTTATGGAGGTAAATCACATCACCCTGCAGCACTTCACTGAGAGCAGCCCTGCACAAGTGCAGCTGTTGAAAACAAACTCAGAAATACAAGCAGAGAGAAGCTGCTTTTAATCTGGCATCGGAGGAGCCCCATGAAGCTCTGCTGGTTTATGTGGCTCTATTCACACTTTATCTGATACCTCCTGTCTCAGACAAGCCCTTAAAACATGGAACAACCCAGGGAACAGGGAGCTTATTCTCCCTTTGTGCTGCTCCCAGTATCCTGGGGCCTCATTCTTGCTTTAATAGCACCATAATAAACAGAATGCCTGTGCTGGCCCTTGTGATCCCAATACACAGAGAAGAAACTAATAGTAAAGTCACCTTTGGAGCTGGCTCAACCCTTCCAGCTGAGCAGCAGGCACCTCAGTGTGCCCCTCACAGCATACAAGCAGCACACAGAGCTGCCTGCTGGCACAGGGAGCCTCTGCTAAAGCCATGAGCTACATCCATCTCCCCCAGGTCACAGCACAGTAGTCAAACACAAAACCATCTTCCCACTAGAGGACACAGTCTCAAGCTGTGCCAGGGGAGGATTAGGCTGGATGTTAGGAAGAAGTTCTTCACAGAAAGAGAGATTGGCCATTGTAATGTGCTGCCCAGGGAGGTGGTAGAGGTGTTTAGGAAGAGGCTGGATGGGGTGCTTGGTGCCATGATTAGTTTAGTTGATTAGATAGTGTTGGGTGACAGGTTGGACTCAATGATCTCAAAAGTCTTTTCCAACCTGGTTAATTCTGTTCTATTCTATTCTACTAGTGCCAGTTCAGAACCTGATAAAGCTTCCAGAGAGCCCAGGGCGGGGAGTCAAGAGCTCTGACCTCCCCTGTCTGAGCTCCAGCAGCACAATCAGCACCCACCTCTTGCAGGCTGCCTCCAAAGGCTTTTCTTCTGGAGGACCTCCCCAGGCTATTTCTTCTCTTGGGCATAATGGTGACACCCCAGAATCCCCCAAACCTGAGCAGGGCTTGCTGTGGAAATGTCAGGAAAGCCCAAGGAGGTCAGAAGCCCAGACCCCAGCAGGGGATGCTCAGCCCTTGCCTTGGAGATGCTCTCATCCTTCTCCAAGTGGCTGCCATAGCTGTTCAAGCAGTTAACAGAAACACTTCCTCTGGCTTCCTGACTCTTTCTCCTCCACTCACTGGTGCTAAACCAATAAGAGCTCCAGCAGCTGATTAGTTCACTAATCTTAAGATGCTGTGGCTCCTACAGCAAGTTCTTTGATCCTAACAGCTCTCAGCTGCCACAGTTTCAGCTTCTCTATCCTCATTTCAGGCCTATTTGACTTGAGAAGCTTGTGGCCACTCTGGCTTAACTCTATTACTCTTAAGGAATGCCGTGGATGCATTTCTTATTGCTGCCTGCCTCATTCTTCTTGTGTTTTCCTGCCTCTTCCTTGTGTCAAGTCCCAGCCTACTCCCTGGCAAAACAGCCTCAGGTGCCCCTCTGCAGCTTCCAAGCAAAGCAAGGTCTCCTCTTTTACCCAGAGATGCTGGCTCCCACAGCACCACCAACACAAATGGGACTGCCAGAGGGGTGCACAGCAAAGTCTTACTGCCCAGCTGGTGGCATTTGCCTGCCATGGGCTGGGATTCTTCTGTATGGAAGACTCCTCACAGCAGGCCATGGCTTGGTGGATGTGCAGTTTGGTTTGATTTGACTCTGTTTCCTCAGCCAGACACACTATGGCTTTGCTCTATTTACTGCTGCTTCCAGTGCTAGCAGCCTGGATGTCTTGTTTATTAGAACTGGCATAATGAAAGTTTGCCACCTGATTAATTTTCATAGTGGAGCAGGGAACCTGAGGATAATGCACACTGGCTGCCAGGCTACAGATAAATTTTGTCCATTTGGTAACAAAGGCTTTGGCAGAAATAAACCCCTGCTCACTGCTCCTCTGCAGAAACATTTTGTTGGGTGAAATGATGTTTGCTTCAGGAACCCACAGGCTCAGCTGCCCCTGTCATGCACCAGGACTCCATAAACCCAGACAAACAGACTCAAGATGAAGCAAGGTCCCAGCTCTGGCATCCCTCAGGCCGAGTGATGCTAAGAGACTTAAGGACACTTTGTGGATCCGGTGCTAGTCCAGAGCCTGTTTGCCTGGCAAAGCTCCCCAGGGCAGAGAGGCAAGGACTCGCTCTGTTAATAGCCACTTCTCTGTGCCTCAGTTTCCCCAGCTGAAGTGCACATCCTGGCTCTGATTTCCCCCCACAAAGCACTGACAGCTCTGCTGATCAAGGGCCTTGCCTAAGTGCTCATTACTATCAGTTGTACTAGCAGAGTGCTCCCAGAGAACCTGAAAAGGCTTCAGAGGTGGCTTGGAGAGACCATCTGCAGGTGAAAGCCTTTCCTAATTGGCTCTGGACTGTGATGCTGAACGCCCCAATACCCATCCGGTCCGCAGGGGAACCTTTTTATCGAGGCTTCAGAGGGTTTGGGAGCTGCTGGCACCCCGAGGTGCCAGGCTTTGTGCGTGCTTCTTCCAAAGGGGAAAGGAAGGAAGAAAGAACGAACAAACTTTTGATCCTCCCCTGGTGTTATCCTCAGGGCCTGTCCTTCAGAGACATTTTAATGGGGATTAATGTTCATAACATGGGCATGTTCTAGCTGGGTGTTTGAATCCTGTGTTAGGGACAGGGCTAGAGAAAGTAAGGTGCCGGGGGGCTTTGATTTGTAGGATGGATGTGTCCTGAACAGCTCAGGCTCTGGCAAGAGAAAGAAAATAAAAAATCATCTTAAAATAATAATAATTAAAAGGAAAAAAAAAAAAAAAAAGGTTCTCTGCTCTTTTTCAAGGCAATTAATTTGGAATATAAATAATTTACACTGAAATGATTAATCAATGCATTCATTACGCTTGCATGGTGACTGTTTAGCAGCAATGAAAGTAAACAACAGCCTGCAGATTAGCCGAGAAGATGAACAACCTTAGACCTCACATCTACACATGAATATCTTAAGTGAAGATCAAACTCTCTGAGCAGAGCCAGCTTTAGCTCAGCCCACACAGAGCAGCAGGCAGGACCGAGGCAGCAGGACATCTATTCTAATATCGCAGGGTGCAGATCCTGCCCTGCTGACTGAGCATCATCTGTTAAGATTAGAGGGAGTTACACAACTTGTTGTTGGCACCGTGAAAAGTAATCGCTAATTGTGTTCAAGGAGCACAGCTCCTTGCTGTGATCCATGTGCAGGGCTGGGCTGCTTGTCTGGATTCGCCCTGAAGGCTTTTCTGGGCAGTCACCTGACTCTGTGATTCTGAAACCTGCAAAGACTCTGATCAAATTTCCCTACCAAAGGCATCAAACTGTGGCTGAAAGCAGC
Source organism: Melanerpes formicivorus (assembly GCF_026170545.1). Lineage (NCBI taxonomy): Eukaryota > Metazoa > Chordata > Aves > Piciformes > Picidae > Melanerpes > Melanerpes formicivorus. The sequence continues at coordinate 2,032,614 of NW_027142373.1, read as the reverse complement.
GATTTGAGAGAGCCCTTGGTTGGTTTGTTTCCCAGCTATCCACTTCTTGCGGTGGCTTTTCCTCAAGTGCCTGCGCCTTTGACGAATTATTGCTCGTTTGCTCCCTGCTGTGGTGCTCTGCTTCCCCATCCCTTGGGGCTGAGCAGCTCCCCTGACATTGCTGTACTGAGCCTCTTTTCTCCCGGTGCCCACCCCGGGAATGCACCTCCAGAGCTACAGGTGACAAATGAGGGTTGGGTTCCCTGCTCAGCTGTTGGATTTGTGCCTTTGCATGCAGGGTCTGTGCTCGGTGTCTTTTTCTCATGCACTTACATCTCTGTGAGCTGGCATCAAAGTGTGGCCTTTCCTTTGACTTCCTTTGCTGCTCTGCACTCAGAGGGCTTCCACAAAGCTAACTTTAGCCTGGCAGTCCTAATACCCCTGGGCTCTCCCTGCAGGCAGAGAGAAGCAGCTTCTCCTGAGGGTACCTCAGGACAGGAATCCCTCCCTGCTCCCCAGATCCTGGAAGCCCCCACTCTGCAATACTCAGACTAAAACATATCTACTGCTGCCTGCTTGTAGATCCACAGCAACCCACACCAGCTCTGCTGACACTTTCAGCTGGCTTGAAACAATCCCTTGTCCCTCCCAGCTACAGGCACATCCCTTGCTGAATGGTTTTGCCCAGCAAGCAGAACCTACGTCCCTGCAGCCTGGGACATGACAAACAGCGCAGAGTGCTGGCACTACCTCCTCTGCCACAGCAGCACCACTACTCTCTGACTTGAAAGGACAAGAAATGCAGGCTGCTCTCATTTGTCCCAGTAGAATCAGAGACCACAGAATGTTAGCAGTTGGAAGGGACCTCTGGAATCACCCAGTCCAAACCCCTTGCCAAAGCAGGGGTACCTAGGACAGGTCACCCAGGAACACATCCTGATGGGTCTGGAAAGTCTCCAGAGAAGGAGACTCCACCACCTCTCTGCCTGTTTGCTTTGCAACACACAGAGAGAGAAAAACAAACCCAACCCCAAATCCCTCAAAACCCAGCAGAAAGCTTCCTGCCATTTTCCAGATTCATTAAAATCTTTGTCTCTGGAATGAGCCATTAGAAATGAGATGCTTAATGCATTCAGTGGGATCCAGCACAGCTGCTTGACCTTTTCAGCATTCTGTGTGCTAGGTTTTGATTAGCCACGTACTGCTAGAAAATCCCTCCTGATAGCAGAGCTGGCTCCTGCCTCTGCCTGCTTCTCTGTAAGGTGAAATCACTGCAGGGTGGCAGCAGCCAGAGCAGCTCACAGCCAGCCTGCAGCCCCACAGGCTCTGCAGGAGGCTCACATGCAGGTTGTACAGCACAGAGGAGTGGGCACAGGGAGCCTCAGCTCCTGCAGCCCTCCTGAAAGACTCTTCCAGCACCAGCAGCACTGAGGAGTGAACACAAATACATTTATGGAAAGAACAAAGCTCCAGTGCTCCTCTGTTCTCAACATCCTTACAAGGAATGTTGTGCTTGGGAATATCCACACCCAGCTCAGCCTTCTCTACAGTCAGAGAGAAATCCTGGTGGGTTGGAGGGGCTGGAACATGCCCAGATGCTCACATCTGATTGCTGTGTCCATGTTGTGCAGTGCCACCTCAACACGTGAGTGCCAACAAAAGCCACAATGCCACTGCAGGAGATTCCAGCACTGAGTGAGAGACTTCCTTACCCAACAGGAGGCTGCATCACAAAGCCACAGTTTTATCCTTTAATATTATTGTTCTAAATTAAACAGAAGAGAGTGGCTACTTCCTCTTGCTGATTTAATAAGTTAATAAAAGCACTGGCAAACATCTCCTTGATGTAGTGGAGGATCCAAGAGCTCCTTCTCCTCTTGAGGAGAGCACTAAAAAAGAGCCTGCTTAGGAGATGCTGCATCCTGCACTGGGCTCAATGGAGCCAGTATTTACCAACATAAAGATTTAATTTGCTCCCTGCCTTTCTTCTCAGCTTACTCTGCCTTGACTACATTCTGGTAAGTTCTCTCCATCCCTACAAATCTCCTTCCCTGTAACACTTACAGGTGTGGCAGTGATCCTTTTTTTCATGTCCCATTCAGGGAGAGGGTTCTTCTCCAGCAGGCAAAGTGCTGTGACAGGAGAGGCAGGAGGGCGTTCTTTGACGGAGGGGAGGAGGAAAGCACCTTCCCTACCACCAGCTGGCAACAGGATCCAGCCACCCAGTTCAGTCCTCTGCCAAAAATGCAAAGCCAGGCAGAAGAGAGGCAAAGAGAAACAACCAGGCTGACAGAGCCACAGGAGGAAATTAAAACTTGACTGGAAAGGAGCAAAAGTCAATTAGAGAGAAGATAATCAGGAGGAGAATTTGAGACAAAGGCTTTCATTTCCTCTGACATTGATTGTACAATCTGGAAGGGATGAGCACAGTTTTAATGAATGTTATTTCAAAATAATTAATATATCACAGCCTGGCATGGCAGAGACAGAGGAACATTGCAGGCTTAGAAGTACTCCCCTCACTGCCTGCAGTGCTTGGTTTGGAGGAAACCAGAGCAGGAGGAAAGCACAAATACCTGTGTGAGGTGCTTCCTGCACCAAGCCTCCAGCCCCCAGGCTGAGGTGAGAAGCCACCACAAACATTAGCCCTCACACTGCCAGGACCAGCTCTGCTCAGCAGCCCTCCCAGGAACCAGTGCCCTCTGCTTAAGGCAATGTTATGCACATAAGGTAATGAACTTCTCTAACTTTGCTGGCTGCAGAGAGAGGCCAGAATGAAGACACTTGCTCAGGCCTGCTCAGCCCCTCACCCAGGCAGCTCTGGTTTGGTTCTCAGAGAGACAGGGCTGGGCTGTGGTTAATTACAACCTGCTGACTGAAACACAGCCCCAGAGCATCCTGAAATGAAAGGAAGAAGGTGCTGGAGCAGATATTGTCCAGTAAGCTCCCTTTGCAGATCAGGTGCCACCAGACCCCAAAGCAATAAACACTCTGCTTGGGCTGGGTTAGCCATGGAGCTTTGTGGGGAATTCATCCCAAATCACCAGAGTGCATCCCACAGGTTAGGTGGGCTGGGAGGGGGCAAGAAATGGAACAGTTTCCGAGAGCTGCCAATGAGTATTTACATATTCAAAGCCAGGAAAGCAGCTCTTGTAAATCAGATCCCCCCCAAATCCAATCCCCTGCCTGAGGTGGGAGCAGCAGATCCTCAGAGCTACAGATGAAGAAGTTCTGAATGCTGTGAAGTCCACAGCTGCTGAGAGTCTGCTGGGAAAGGCACTTCCTTGCCTCAGACAGGTTGAAACCAGGGCTTTTGGTTGTCTTTTAGCCACATTCCAGATGCTTCCAGAGGTCCCCAGAGGGAAGGGATCAGTCTCACCATTAGGGAAGACAGGGACTGGGAGTGAGAGGGGAGAGGTGGGGATGGTTTTGCATGTTTAACTCCTACTTCTTTTCCTTTTCCATCATGGCTGCACGATTTGGTTCCAGAGAAGTAATTATGGAAATGGGCTGAGGAGATGACATCTGAGATTTCAGAATTAGCTGAATATATGCACAAACCTTTCCACTTCTCAGAGCAGGCAGCACTGGAGGCTCCCTGTGGAGTACCTGTGAGGCATGAAGAGGCCAGAACCTGAATAAGAAGTGTTTGTAGCAGCTATTGTAGCCCTTCTCCATGCCAGGAGAAAAATTCACCCCTGTGCAAAGGAGCAGCATGAGACCCACATCCCCTTCAGCTTCCACCCCACCCCTAACAGCAATGTTTATGGGGCACCTCTGGACCCAGCAGCCCTAGGACTGCTGGACAAGCCCTAGGACTCCCCTCCTCCACCAGCACCAGGCTAACTCCTCTCCCTCCTCCTCTCCTGCAAAGCAGATTGTACAGTTCTGGAAAAGCACAGAATGGTGAAGCAGCCCCATCCAGCCTGCCTTTGAACACTGCCAGGCTTGGAGCCTCCCCAGCTTCTCTGGGCAGCCTGTTCCAGTCCCTCACCACCCTCACAGGGAAGAATTCCCTCCTAATGTTGAATCTCAATCCAGCTTCTTCCATCCTGAACCCATCACCCCTCACCCTGTCGTTGCATGCCTTTGTACAGAGTCCCTCCCCAGCTCTCCTGTAGCTTCCTTCAGATCCTGGCAGGCTGCTCTAAGGTCTCCCTGGAGCCTTCTCTTCTCCAAGCTGAGCCACCCCAGCTCTCACACTCCAGCCTTTGGATCATGCTCATGGCCTCCTCTGGATCTCATTGTATCAAACACAGGAAACCAACAACAGAAGCTGTTCAAAAGCAGAGCAAATATTTGCTTGCACAGTTCACTGCTGTCTTCTTTGAGGTATTTGCAGCAGTTGGCTTACAGCTCTTATTGCCATTTGCTAGAACCAATTTTCCTGATAAAGCACTGAACAGGTGTTTAACTAAAATCAGATCTCATACAACAACAAGGAGAAAAAAAATTAGTGCAAATTGAGAGAGAGGACAGGAAGAAAATTGCAGTGATTAAGGGGAGCACATCCCAGTAAAGGAACAGATTCTAATCACAGCCATTAGGTTAGGGGAGGTTATTCCAGTCCAAGACTGAGATAAAGCCACTGAAAAAGCTAAGGGAGTGTTCTCCATGACACAGCCACACAGCAGCCTGCCTGGGTGATCCACAAACACACCTTTAGCAAGGGAGCTAAATTCAAATGTTTTTCGCTGGGGGAGGCTGAGCTGCTTGCTCAAAGTGGTTGTGTGTTCACACCCACCACCTGAACCCAGCAGCCAGGGAGTTACAGACCACTGAAATCTGCAATCCGAGACCTTAAATGGTTTGCTTGGCTCCAGCAGAATTCAGAAGAGGCTGAGCCTGAAGTTTCTCCACTGCCCACAAACTGGAGATGCTGAAAACCAGCTGGGAGCACAGGGCTCTGGGAGCACAGGGCTCTGGGAGCACAGGGCTGTGCAGCCAAAGCTTTCTGCAGGCTTCAGGCTTTTCTGTGCTTTGGATGTTCACAGCCCACTTTCTATCAGGTAACTCACACTGCTTAACACCTAGCTATCAAATGCACAAGGTTTTTCCCAGGGTAAGTCTGGTGTGCAGGTTGTTGCTGCATGCATAAACCTGAGGTAGGTTCTGCAGCAAGCAGCTGCTCTTCTGCCTGGTGAATTTATAACCAGGGGTTTCTGCCTCCCAAGGCAAAGCTCCTCAGGGTATTATGCTTCCCAAGTACCCACCAGAAGGAGAACTCTATCTGCAGGGCCAAGTGGCCTTCAATATGAGCCCAGTATCTGCACAGGATGAAAGGGAGAAGATCTGAGCTTATTAGATACTTGTCAATAAGGGGCAAGCACACCTGACACTGCTGACAGCAGGGAAAAAAGATGAGTTTAATATTGCTCACCCCCCAGAGCAATCCAGTTAGGCAGGGACCAGAAATATTGGTATGAGCAGCAGCAATGCTGCACACTGAGCTGGCCTTGCAGCTTTCCCATGGAGTGCAGGTTGCTTTCCTGCTTCAGGCACAGAAACATCCATGTGTGATCCATGCCAGCTTCCTGTGACACATAAATATGCCCTTGGTGCACGAAGCTCCATAACCAATCCCCATCAGTGCCCACACAGAGCAGTGGCACCTGGTCTGGCACAGGCATTTGTCAGAAGCAGCAGTTCAAAGGCTTGCAGAAGAAAGAGGGGTTTAGAAGGCCATTATGAGAGTGGAGTTGTTTTGTAGCTGCTTTCACAACCATTTTGTCTTATGTGTCTTGAGTTATTGGATATTGTCCACTCTTGTCTCCATAAAGGCTCAAAACACACTCTTTCCCCAGTAATTTAGCACAGAACCTCCTCCTCCATAACTGCTCATCCAGCCCTTTACTGCTTTCTCTCTCTGATTTCCAGCATCTTTCGCTCCTCGCAACATTTTCCCTGCTGTTCTATTTCTTTAACAGAGAAAAACAACAACAGAAAAACAAACAAACAAACCAACCAACCACCAAAACCCTCAAATAACAACAAAACCCGAGCAGTGGGGGAACAAACCCCCAAACAACAACAAAAAGCAATCGAGCAAGGGAACAAAACCCCAGACAAACAAACAAAACCCCAACCCAGTCCTCCCTCATCCTAGAGCCCTGATTTATTTATCAACAAGATCCACACTGAAGGGCAAAGGAAGAAAACCTGGAAGCAGGGAGATTCCTCATTTTAATTGCAACCATTTAAAGTCACAGATGCTTCTAAATCATCAGTGAGAATCTGCTGGGTTATAAAGCAGGCTTCTTATTAACAAAATATTAATATCTGAGTCTGCTTCACTTGTCATTTGCATGGTGAAAGTGGGGATGCACAGCCAGGGGTTGCTGAGCACCCTGCTCCGGGAAGGAAGAAGTTCTGCCCACTGTTAGGAAGAAGTTCTTCACAGAAAGAGAGATTGGCCATTGGAATGGGCTGCCCAGGGAGGTGGTGGAGTCACCATCACTGGAGGTGTTCAGAAGGAGACTTGATGGGGTGCTTGGCTGCATGGTTTAGTTGATTAGATGGTGTTGGGTGATAGGTTGGACTCGACAATCTCAAAGGTCTCTTCCAACCTGGTCTATTCTATTCTATTCTATTCTATTCTATTCTATTCTATTCTATTCTATTCTATTCTATTCTATTCTATTCTATTCTATTCCAACAGGCCCTGAGGAGGTTAGTAGATCTACATTCCTCTGGCCAGCAGTGAAACCAGCCCATGCTGTAACCCATTAAAACTCCAAATGAATTAAGTGTAGAGATGCTGGAATGCAGATGGGATGCTTGGTGCCATGGTTTAGTTGATTAGATGGTGTTGGATGATAGGTTGGACTCGATGATCTCAAAGGTCTCTTCCAACCTAGTTAATTCCCTTCCCTTCCCTTCCCATCCCAATGCTATTCTAGTATTTACTGGAGGTAAAGGCAGTTCAACAACTCCCCAAAACGACAGGGTAGCCATCAAATACTCCAGAAAAGGAAATTCTCTCTTGCATTCCTTCCATTTAATTGTCATTTTGATGTTTAAAGGCATCTCAAGCTTAACCAGCCAGGGTGGCTCAGCTTTCACCTCTCAGCAGTGGCACAACTTTTGTGGCGGTTGCTCTTCCTACCGCTGCGGAGCAGGCTGAGTGCTGCTGAGTGAGTTACAGAGTGGCAGAGCTGGGAGCTGAGGCTTAGACCAAGGTAAGTGATGCAGTGTATTCCACTGAACTCCACCACCCTCCTTGCCTGGCATTCAACTGAGTTGTGTTTCCTTCCCCTCCTCTGTCAGAAATCCACATCTGCAGTGTGCACTGAACGCTCTTCATTATGATCTTGCTCCAGCACAATTGAATTTCTTCCTGTCTCTATTTCTTTCCTTTTCTCCTCCTGCTGCTAATTAAGATAAATATATCAGGAGTGCTGCTGCTGAAGGGAGAGCTGCAGTAAGTGTCACTGGGCCCTCTGATATTTCCCATTTTGCCATGAGCTGTCACCAGTGATTTAGGACCCAGTGCCAAGGATTATATTAATCTTGATGAAATTAGCAAATGCTCTGTGATGTTGACATCCCTTGGTACTAAATGACATTCCCCTGGCTGGACCATTACCCCTGTGAAAGGGGGGGAAAAAGCCAAACCAAACCCACACTTTCTCCCTCAGAGGAAGGCAAATGAGGCCATTAGGTGAAGAATTTTTTTATCCCCCAGAAAGGATGAAGGACAAATTCAAGTGTTACTGGCTATAAACACTTAGCCTCTATTTCAGCACCCTGGGTGAAAACCTGTGACAGACTCTTAAAGGATATGGAAAAGCTCATCTGAGGCCAAGGGATGAAGGAGGAAAAGAATCCTGGCCTAGTTCTGCTTGATAAAGGACCACTGTTATATAAGCAAGTAGTATGCAAGAAAGATTATCTTTGTAGCCAAAGCACACCAAAAAGAAACACAAATAGGTCTTCTTTTCTTTAACAGCAGGTTGCATAACTCTGCTGCAAACAGACACTTGCACATCTCCACCTCTTGCACCTCTTCCCAGATACAGGACAGAACAGCCTGGGGAAGAACAGCTCCATGGTCCAGTAGAGGCTGGGGGCTCATCTGTTGGAGAGCAGCTCTGGGGATAAGGACCTGCGAGTCCTGGTGGGCAGAAGGATGCCCATGAGGCACCAATGTGCCCCTGTGGCCAAGAAGGCCAAGTACATCCTGGGGAGTGGTGAGTAAATCAACAGAGGTTCTCTTCTCCCTTTACTCTGCCTCTGCCCTGGTGAGGCCACATCTGGAATATTGTGTCCAGTTCTGGGCCCCTCAGTTCAAGAAGGACCTCGGGAACTGCTTGAGAGAGTCCACCCTAGAGCCACAGAGCTGCTGTGGACAGTAGAACATCTCCCTGGGAACATAGGCTGAAGGAGCTGGGACTTGGAGCTGGGAGCAGAGGAGCCTGAGGGCTGCCCTCATTTCTGGGGATAAAGATGTGCAGGGCTGGAGGCAGGCTCTGCTCAGGGATGTCCAAGGACAGCACAAGGGCACTGGGGGCAAGCTGGAGCAGAGGAGGTGCCATGGGAACAGAAGGGAAAACTTTGTCCCTGAGAGGGTGCAGAGCCCTGGAGCAGGCTGCCCAGAGAGGTTGGGGAGTCTCCTTCTCTGGAGACTTTCCAAACCCACCTGGATGTGTTCCTGTGTGACCTGCCATGGGTGCCCCTGCTCTGGCAGGGGATTGGGCTGGATGATCTCTGGAGGTCCCTTCCTACCTCTAACATTCTGTGATCCAGGAATTCCCTAACACATTCCCAGCCTGGCAGTAGGGCAGCTGAAGTTGCTGAGCACAACTCTATGTGGAGTGTGAAACAGCTGGACAGGAGCAGAGCCCCCTGCCCTAGCCCATAAAGTTTATGAGCTCTATTGAAGGACTGCTCCTCAGTTTGATTTTCACTTAAAAAAATAGTTAAAGTGAAATAAAATCTCCCTCAGCCTCCTCAAGGCTTTCTGCTATGACTGATTAAGAACACTGCACTTAGCTCCCCAGTACATGAAAGTCATTCTTCCCAGCAATGCTGCTTCAAACTCCAAAGAATTGATTTCCACCACCCCCCCAAAAAAAAGCTTTGCATTAACATGGGAGAGAAATCTGTTCAGAGACTGCAGGCATTCAGGGACAGCCACAGGCAGATGCAAATACACACACCAGCATCTAAACCTGGAGGAAACTCAGGGATGACTTAATAATGCAGGTGCAGGAGTGTGTGGAAATAAAATTATCCTTTTGTTGCACTTCTCCTGGCACTGGAACAATCTCTGCACGCAGTCTGTCTCCTGCCTGGCCAGATCTGGATGGGTGGATCATGGCAGGTTCAGGCTTTGGGAGCCAGGTGCTGCTGGAATAGAATTTCTGCCTAGGAGAAATCTTGCCTTAGGAAAACAAATATTTGGGGGAAAGACCTCATGAGTGGAGAAAGGGATGGAGGAGCTGGCTGTCCATACAGGATCTCCCCACCAAATCCCATCCATTCCTCCTCATCCTGGCCTGTATCAGGAATAGTGTGGCCAGCAGGAGCAGGGAGGTCATTCTGCCCCTGTACACTGCAGTGGTTAGGCCACACCTTGAGTCCTGTGTCCAGTTCTGGGCCCCTCAGTTTAGGAAGGAGGTTGACTTGCTGGAACATGTCCAGAGAAGGGCAACAAAGCTGGGGAGGGGTTTGGAGCACAGCCCTGTGAGGAGAGGCTGAGGGAGCTGGGGTTGCTTAACCTGGAGAAGAGGAGGCTCAGGGGAAACCTTATTGCTGTCTACAACTACCTGAAGGGAGGTTGTAGCCAGGTGGGGGTTGGTCTCTTCTCCCAGGCAACCAGCCCCAGAACAAGAGGACACAGTCTCAAGCTGCACCAGGGGAGGTTCAGACTGGATGTTAGGAAGACATTCTTCCCAGAAAGAGTGATTGGCCATTGGAATGTGCTGCCCAGGGAGGTGGTGGAGTCACCATCACTGGAGGTGTTCAGGAGGAGACTTGATGGGGTGCTTGGCTGCATGGTTTAGTTGATTAGATGGTGTTGGATGATAGGTTGGACTCGACAATCTCAAAGGTCTCTTCCAACCTGGTCTATCCTATCCTATCCTATCCTATCCTATCCTATCCTATCCTATCCTATCCTATCCTATCCTATCCCAACAAGCCCTGAGGAGGTTAGTAGATCTACATTCCTCTGGCCAGCAGTGAAACCAGCCCATGCTGTAACCCATTAAAACTCCAAATGAATTAAGTGTAGAGATCTTGGAATGCAGATGGTTTGGGCACTACCATCACAGGCATCTTGTTTTCCCGACAGCTAAACCCAGAGAAATTACCTCCCTTGCCTGCCCAGGCTGGAGCCATTTAGAGTAAGGGGCTGCAAAATGTTCCCCTTAGGTGATGGATCATAGAATCACAGAATGCTTGGGGTTGGAAGAGACCTTTAAAGGTCACCCAGTCCAACCCTCCCCTCCCAGGGAGCAGGGACATCCTCAAGCAGAGCAATTCAACCATCAAGAAGAACCTAGAAGCCCTGAAAAAGTTCTCAACCAAAGCCCACAGCTAAACTCTGCATAGCTGAGTGTGCCTGGGCATGGAAGTCTGGCCCTGCAAGAAGGAACAGAAAGAGCTGGGGAAAGAGAGCCCCTCTGGGAGCAGCAGCACGATCCAGCTGGAGTGTTCAATGTCAGAGCTTGGCTTTAATGTGTTTTAGAGACCAATTATCACAATTAGGAGAGGGGAAAGTCACTCAGGCTCCTCATTCCATTTTCATTCATAAAAAAGGCAAATCCCTTGCTGATTAACTTTGTTCTGTGTTTGATGCTGATGAGGCAACAAAAGAGGGTAAGAAAGTAGAAGAAATGGAGGGGAAAATGGTTCCAAGCCTCTACAAAGAATTGCCAATGACATCTCTGATTGTCACAACATATCTGTGTTCTCGGTGCCAGGTTCTCTTCTGCTGTTCAAATGCTCTTTTCCCTTCACAGGACTCACCCTTCAGAGCTGCCCAACTGAAGTTCACAACAAAGCAGATTTGTTTTTTTACTGGCTTTGCTCTGCAAAGGCTACAGGAGTCCCAAACTCCACACAGGTCCCACCAGGCACAAGCTTCACAGACCTGAAATGTTCAGGGAAGGGGGAGAAGGGAGAAGGGAGAAGGGAGAAGGGAGAAGGGAGAAGGGAGAAGGGAGAAGGGAGAAGGGAGAAGGGAGAAGGGAGAAGGGAGAAGGGAGAAGGGAGAAGGGAGAAGGGAGAAGGGAGAAGGGAGAAGGGAGAAGGGAGAAGGGAGAAGGGAGAAGGGAGAAGGGAGAAGGGAGAAGGGAGAAGGGAGAAGGGAGAAGGGAGAAGGGAGAAGGGAGAAGGGAGAAGGGAGAAGGGAGAAGGGAGAAGGGAGAAGGGAGAAGGGAGAAGGGAGAAGGGAATCACAGAATGTTAGGGGTTGAAAGGGACCTCTGGAGATCATTGAATCCAACCTCCCCACCAAAACAGGATCACCCAGGGCAGGTCACACAAGAATGGGTCCAAATGGGTCTTGAAAGTCTCCAGAGGAGACTCCACAAGCTCTCTGGGCAGCCTGCTCAAGAGCTCCAGCACAGTAAAGAAGTTTTAGGGACAAAAGCAAAGGGAAGTGTACCAATTCTAGGAAGAGTAGAGATGTCAGAGCTGAGACCAACTGCACCAGGCTGCTGTGACACGAACAGCACTCCAGCAGCCCAGCTGCAGCGGGGAGCAGCTGCATGGCCAGTCCTGACACAGCCTCCGGGCTGCCCTGCAACCCCCACACCAGCTCCCACAGCAGTCCTGGCTCTTATCTGTGAGATGGCAACTCCTGCAGATCTTCAGAACTTTAATTACCTTATTTTCCTGCTTATCATTTGCATCTGTGAAGCGCCAAGGAGCAGCCTGGGTGGACTCCTGAAGCCATCTCTGAGCAAGGCCATTCTTCAGCAACAATGAAGGCTGCTTCTGCCCTGGCTCTGAGAGCAGCTTTATCTCGCTGCAGCTCTTAATGATTTCTCCTTTTGTAATATTTTACACAATCCAACAAAGCCTTTGGTGCTTCTCTTTATCCCCCTGTGCCACAGAGCACAATCACCATCAGGAGCTCCATCAAGGCTGCACAAACACCACACTCCAGCCAGGCTCCTGGGCTGAATCATTTTACTCACATGATTAACGTTTTTCTCCCCAGAAGATGGCAAATATTTGCTTTCACTTCTCTGCTTCTTTGTATTTATTGGGGGTTTTTGCTAATAAGCCAATTTGCTGTAGCAGGAATAAAAAACAAGACCTTTCCCACCACCCCCCCCCTTCTTTAAATAAAGTGAATGGAATTCAATCTCTTTCACTTACCCTGTTAAAACAAACAAGAACACAACCAACCAAGAAGCACCAAAAATCACAACTAAGCAACAATCCTGGGCATGTGCTCTAGTGGGAAGTGTCCTTGCCCATGGCAGTGGCCTTGGAAGTAGATGCTCTCATGCAGCCCAGCAGGCAGCTGTGTGCCGGCCTGAAGCTAGAGGAGTGTGGGCAGCAGGGCAAGAGAGGGGATTCTGCCCTTTGGCTCTGCTCTGCTCAGACCTCGCCTCCAATCCTGCCTCCAGTTCTGCTGTCCCCAGCAGGAGAAGGACACAGAGCTGCTGGAGTGAGTCCAGAGGAGGCCACAAAGATGATCCAAGGGCTGGAGCAGCTCTGCTGTGAGGCCAGGCTGAGGGAGTTGGGGGTGTTCAGCCTGGAGAAGAGAAGACTCCAGGGGCACCTCAGAGCTGCCTTCCAGTACCTGAAGGGATCCTGCAGGAAGGCTGCAGAGAGACTTTTCCTGAGGGTATCTGGAGACAGGCCAAGAGGGAATGGTTTGAAGCTGAGGCAGAGCAGGGTTAGACTGGAGCTAAGGAAGAACTTCAGTGTGAAGGTGGTGAGACTCTGGCACAGGCTGCCCAGGGAGGCTGTGGCTGCCTCCTCCCTGGGGATGTTCAAGGCCAGGTTGGATGAAGCCTTGAGCAGCTGAATCTAGTTGAGAGGTGTCCCTTGGCATGGTGGGGAGGTTGGAGGAGATGAGCTCTGCGGTCCCTTCCAATCTGATTCTACATAGTGAGGTTGGGGCACTAGCAGATCTTCCACTCCAGCCTGGTTATTTCACCACTGAGCAAAGTGGAACATGGAACTCCTTTGATTAATAAGATGAGATGCATCCATAAGATGAAATGTGCATTCCACAGGCCACCCACTCCTTGCAGAAGAATCAAATGAGTATGAAAAACCTGACCTGGAATTAAGAAGCCACCTGAAACCGACTCCTTGGTTAATCTCAGAAAGAACTCAAGGAAAGGAAAATTCCCAAGGTATTGCCTGGACTTTATTCTGCTGGATGAAAACATTTCTATTTGGTGAAACTGCCACTTGTAAGCCAAGCCTGTCGTTAGCCCTGGCAGCCAGCTCCAGCAAAGATGTTTTCAACTCTGCTCTCTGCCATTAAGTTCATTACTTTGATTTTCTTTCTATTGTTTGGTTGTTGGTGGGTTTTCTCCTTTTTTGTTGCTGTTGCTGTTAGGATGACAGGCAGCACAATCTACCACAGCTAATTATTGAAATGAGCAAACCTTTCAAGCTCCAAGCCCGATGCCATCTTGGAGGGGGAAGAGGGTTTTCAGCTCCTCCTTTTGAATCCCATCCACTTTGCCACTCAGCCTAATGTAACCAGCAAGCAATTAAGAGGCCACTCAGATTGCTCTGCAATTGTCACTCATCCTCCCAGGCCTCTGCTGAAATGTTTAATTCATTGCCTTTACAGATTACCATTAAGGAGCCATTAAATTTACCACAGAAGAGACTAGTGGAGACCCAGTCTTCTGCTGAGAATACCATTAAAGTTCAACTAAATGCCACTAATTATTTTAGCAGCAGTAATTACTATTTGTAGGCAACGTGGAGGGCTTTATAAAATTATTGAGTTTTACTATTTAAGGCTAATTGCAACATGTCCATCAAGAGACCACACGTGGGCACTGCCTCAAGGACCACATCTGGGCACCAAGAGAGCAACCTGCCTGGGTGGCCTGCCCAGCCACACAAATACTGCCAACACCCAGCTCAGCCCTGCCCCTGTGTTTGGGGCAGAATGTTAGGGGATGGAATGGAATGGAATGGAATGGAATGGAATGGAATGGAATGGAATGGAATGGAATAGAATAGAATAGACCAGGTTGGAAGAGACCTTCAAGATCATCGCATCCCACCTATTATCCAACACAACCTAATCAACTAAACCATGGCACCAAGCACCCCATCAAGTCTCCTCCTGAACACCTCCAATGATGGTGACTCCACCACCTCCCCAGGCAGCCCATTCCAATGGGCAATCATTCCCTCTGTGTAGAATTTCCTCCTAACCTCCAGCCTAAACCTCCCCTGGTGCAGTTTGAGATTGTGTCCTCTTGTTCTGGTGCTGTTTGCCTGGGAGAAGAGACCAACCCCCTCCTGTCTGCAACCTCCCTTAAGGTAGTTGTAGACAGCAATAAGGTCACCCCTGAGCCTTCTTCTCCAGGCTAAGCAACCCCAGTTCCCTCAGCCTCTCCCTATAGAGATCATCCATTCCAACCCCTCTGCCAGAGCAGGGTCACCCAGGGCAGGTCACATAGGAACACATCCAGATGGGTCCTGAAAGTGTCCACTGAAGGAGACTCCACAGCCTATCTGGGCAGCCTGCTCCAGGGCTCCAGCAGCCTCACAGCTAAGAATTTTTATCTCATGTTGATGTGGAACCTCCTGGTGCTCTGGAAGGCTCAGAGAAAGCTTTGCTCAGAGCTCAGTCTAGATGTGAGGCTGGTCTCTGGGTTCTGGACGCTGCACCAGCCCCAGCTCCAGAGCCAGCCTTTGCAACCATCAGCAAAGCTCAGCTGGAGACACACACAGGGCAGACAGCACAGCACCAGGGTACTCAGTACCCCTCACAGCCACTGTTGAGTGTTCTCAACTCTGAGATGCTCTGCACTGTGCTCCACAAACAGGCTGAACCCAGGCCACAGGCTCTGCTCAGTCACCCCTGCAGCACCAAGCCCTTGCTTCAGTGTGGGCAGCAGAATTCCAGGGGTCTCCCTTATTGACTGGAAGAGGAGAAGCACCTCGGGGTTATGATTGCTTCTCTGCAGTAAATAATGCAAGGATGGAGAGAACAGAAGATCTGGGGCTTAGATGAAGGTAGCCAGAGAGAATCAGTAAAACCAGACACTGCTGAACTGGATCAGTGCCTGCCTCTTAGAAATTCATCCAACATCAGGAAAAAGATTTAAGAGACCATTAAAAATGAAGAAAAGAAAAAAAAAAAAAAGAAAAGTAAGTAAAAATCATCTGGAATATTTTATAAGGCTTTAGGATGAGTTGGTAAATGTGATTTGTATGCAGAGAATGGTTTGGGCTGGAAGGGACCTTAAAGATCATCCAGCTCCAACCCCTGGGAAGGCAGCAGAACACTCCCTTGTTTTTCTAGAGGAATAGAAAAGGATCTGTTGGGAGCAGAGGAAATGTGAACATCCCCCTGAAGAAGTGGGACGAGGGAGGGGGCACCACAAACTGAGCAAGGTGAAAGGGGAGAGAGCAGGCTGTTGGGAGAGCAAGAGGGATGCTCCAGCTGCCTTCCCTTTCCTTGCCCATCTGGGAGGTGCTCACGCTTTAGCCTCAATTGAATGCACAGCAGGGTGCTGAGGAAACTCTTCAGATCGATTCTGGGCTCCTTCCAGGATGGCAGCAGGGAACAACAAAGGCTGTTTAAAGCTTTGTTTGTTTGTTCAGTCGGCATAAAGCGATTATATAAATACAAATGTCTTCAAAGAGCCAACACAAGGGCTGCAGGTAGCCTAGTGCTGCACACACGGCTGGGGAGGGAGGGCTGGTCCCTGCTCCTCTGGGCATCTGTTTGGAGGACAGGAGATACAGGGCATCATCCTTACAGAGGCTGACGGGAACTCATCCTACACAGCCCAGCCTGAGGGTTTGGATGGATTCCCCTGCGCTATCCCAGGAAATCCCTTCTTTCCCAGCCCTTGCTCTGCAGTTCCGAGCCTGCTGTATCTGTGTGCAGACACCGGTTTACAGAGCAAGTCGCCAGAGCTTTGCAAGCACAGACAGCAGGCCCTGAATCCGCTGGGCTGAGCTCTGCACGGCGTTAAGCTCTTGCTCAGGGGCATATCCGATGGTCAGTGACTCACAACCTCTGCAGTGACTGCTGCAGCTCAGCTCTGCCAGGAGGAGGGAGAGACGTCCCTCTGCATCCTTCTGCCCCGTTCCCTGAGCTGTGCCCCTCTCACAGGGCACAAATGCCTCCAGCAGCAGTGCAGACAGCAGCTGGAGCAGGACATTACCAAGGGTGTCATTTTTTCATGCATTGCCAAGGGAAGAGTTGTAGAACTTCATTTCCAAAGGCTGCAACTCAGCCCCGTTTCCACTGCCCAGTTACGAGCATTGCTCCTGTGCCTCACTGGGATGGAGGAGAATGGAGCAGCCTCCAGAGCAGGGTCTGCTCTTCAGTGCTGGCACTCAAAAAGACATTTCTGTAGAACATTGCTGTTGGATCTGGGAAGTCTGAGGCTGTGGTGCTGCTAGCAAGGGCCTTGCAGGGTTGAAATGGATTTTTCAGATGAATTTGTAGCTTCTCAGCTAATTTATGTTTTCTGCCTGGTTTGCTTAACAGTTGCTGTGCAGCTTGCTCCAGAAGTGTGGAGTCTGAGGCTGTACAAGTGCATCCTGTTGAGGAGCTGCTGTTGTCTCCAGGTGCCTATTCTGCTGGGAGCTGTTGTACACTAGTAGCACCAGGAGCTGGCTCTGCTCACAGGCTGTTCAGTACATTAAGCCTACCTGCCAGGTATGGCAGAGGAGCCAGGGAGCCACAGGGGTTAATTGGATAAGCCATAGGAAGCTAAAGCTTGAGGACAGGAGCTGGCACTTATCTAGGCAGACATATTCCCCCCCTCTCCTGCCCTGTTTTTCCCTGAAGTCCTAAGAATCCTGGATGTAGAGGGTGACCATCAGCTCAGCTGTTTGCTTCTGCGGAGCTTTCTGAGCTCTGCCTGTCTAACCCAGCTGCAGGAGCCCAGCTCAGCCCCAGGCTGGTGCCAGGTGATTGCCACACAGGCAGGATCCTTCCATCCTTGGAGCTTCAGGTGCCAGAGACCAACCAGTGATTTCTGCGCAGCTTAAGCTGTTGGGCTGTGCATGCAGAGGCAGCTCCAGAACACCCCACACCAGGCCATGCCTGTCCACCTGCTGAGCCAGACACTTGCCATCAGAAAAGCCAACTCCCCACCCCTCACCCCCCACACCTCCCCTGCCGTTTGCAAGTGTCTGTTGTGTGCAACTGGCCCAGAAGCTCCTGCAGGTAAATGTCAGCATTTCCATTAGCCACCCAGAGAAGCACTGATGTGACAATGCTGATTTCTGGCCATGGAGCCAGATGGAATATCCACTCTCCAGCCCCAGCCCTCTGGACTCAGTAGATTTAATGGCTTCTCTGTGACCCCCACAGCTGAGCTGGGCTCCAAGCCCAGGACACCTGCAGGACACAGGCACTGCCTGGGTCTGTCCAGCTTGGTGGAAAACCTTCAGCATCCAGAAAGAGCACACTAAGCTGTTTGACAAGTCCTGACTTTGCACTTCAAATATTATCAATATCTGGCAGCAAACTCTCTTTAATTAACCATCTCTAACTTTAAAGGCAGAGATTTCCTTTTAATGAAACAACAGCCCTGCTGCTTTGAGGAATTCAGAGCGAGATGAAGCTGGCACCTGATGATAATGCTGAGGAGCCTCCTTGCATCTCCTTGGCAAAGCTGATCAGAAGCTGTTTCCCCCCCACACCTCTCTCATCAGTGGCTGGATGCTGCTTTCAAGCTCAAATGCACATTTTGCTTTTTGATGATGCAATGAAACTGATGTAAATAAGTGAAAGGCAGCATCTCCAGAAAGCAGACCTTTGGAGAAGGGGGAACTGAGATCCCTCTGTAGGAAGCTGGGGAGTTTTTAAACTCTGGTGGAATCTAAGATCCAGAAAGTGTTGGAGATGAAGGTTCCAAAGTGGTTTGGTTTCTTTAAAACAATGCAGCTGGAGTTGTACCAATGTTTGTCAGAGGTTACTCAGTAAGGTCACTCTGCTTTGCACTCTCATTTCTTGTCTCATCAAGAGATACACAAACTCTTCCCTGCCTACCCATCAGCACTGCCATCTCCAGCAGGGCAGGAGCCTCGAAAGAGGTAGCAAAGTAGTGCTGAGGTCTTGGAAACCCTCACACACACACACACACACACATACACCAACCAAGCCCACCAAATCCCAAAGGCCAAACCAACCATCAGAGAAGTAAAGCAAGCCTGAGGGGAAGAGCTCCAGCCCATGAGGGGCACTTTCTGCTCCTTAACATTCAGCTTTCAGTGTGGATGAAGCTTCATTAGAGTCTAATCTCTTTAGGGCAATGAATCACCCCAGGTTTCTGTCCCAATCAATTGGCTGATGGTTTGGTTCTCCCAGCGAGATGGCAGCAGTAGGAAGGTTTCAAGAGAGCCATATCTTCACACACACAGCTCTGGCACTCCTTAGCTTAAACAGTGCACATCCCCTTTATGAGCTGCTAATAACTCCTCAGAAAATTACAGAAATTAATTATTAGCAACAGATCTCTACAGGTAAATTACCTCAAGTAGTTGTAATTCCACTTTGATCCACATTAAAGCTTCCATCTTGGTATTGATTTCTCTCGGCTTCCAGATACAGAGTCAGTGTTTAAAAAACAAGGAAGAAGGATTGCAAAGGCATTGCCACCACCCTGCACCAGCCACAGAACCTGCCTGCATCTTAAACACTTCCAAGAGGGCCCAAAGAGATGTTTCCCTGCCCTCTCTTTAGAATAAACAAGTCTGAAATCAAGTTAAAGCTCAGGAGAAGGTCTGAGCCCAGCTCTGCAGTCCCACTCCCAGCCTCTCAGGGCAAACAGAAGCAGTTTCACTCTGAAACACTTCTCCTCAAGATATTTGGTGTGTAAAATGCTGCAGTAGGTTTTTAAAGCTGAATCCTCTCTCCAGCAGAGGACACAGAGCCAGCAGCATCTGCCCCGTGGCAAAGCCCCATTCACAAAAATCCTCCTTCGAGTCAGCTGCTCCTACTCTGTACTGCAGTAACAGAGCACACAAACCACCCCCTGGTCAGCTCAGGAGCTCAGAGGTGCAGCTCTGCCATGCAAAGGATTAGGACGGAAAAGGTCAGGGGAAGAGGTAGGGGGGAAAAAAGAGTTAACCAGCAAGGAGTTTGCAGTTGGCAAGAAACAGTTTTGCAGCTCCTGGAGGAACAGATTCTGAGGGTTCTGTTAGCAGAAGGATTTGCATAGACACAATTATCTGAGAGCAGAGTGGAATTTCCAGCTCTCACTGAACATTTGCTAACTCTCCACTTTCTTCTCAGGGGTATTTGCTTTATAGTTCAATAATGTCAGGGCACAGGTCAGTCACTGGTGCTCCACAGGACATTTACCAGGAGACTGCTAATTAAATTAAACAATTTACGTAATCTCACTTTCCAGCTCTCAACCTGAGCACAAAGGCAAAGCAAGGAGAAAGAAATTAGCTCCAAAACAAATGCCTCATAATTAAAGTTTAATTTTCATAAACATGAGCAAAGTTAACAGCATTCACTATCTCAAATGAAGAAGTCAGCCTGCTCCCCTCCTGCACATACGCACTGCCACCATTAAATTTTCATGTTAATGCAGTGCTAGCAGTTCTCATATGCAAGGACTCCAAGAGTCATCTGCTCCATCGTGATCTCCTCTAGCAGCACTCAGGGAAGTCTGGGCACCCTTTACCCTGGGAGGGAAGCAGGGGAGACAAAGCCCAAGCTAAGGTGGTTCAGTGAAGTTGAGCAGAGACCAAACAGCATCGTTCTCAAGCATCCATTCCAACCCAGAGACAGTCTGATTTGCTCTGCTTGCTCTCTGCAAGCAAGCAGAGAGATGAAGTTGATATGGAGGAGTAACTGAGCGGCAGATGTAGCACAGCATCTCTCAAACCACAGCGCAACACTCAGCAGGGTCCCTGGCACTGCCCATATGAACCTGTGCTGCCAGAGCAGCCCAAACACCACCCTCAAAGGGCTGCCCAGCTCCTCACTGCAGCTGTAAACATCTGGAGCATCACTTGCTTCATCAGCCAGGTCATGACAGGACAAAACCAGAGTGGATCCACCCAAACCATTTGTCTGGAAGGGCTCTGCCAACCCCCCCACCCCCACCCCCCCCGCAGCTCCCCAGATCAATACCAGCAGCCAGACACGAAGCTTTCTATGGCAGACACAGATTTGCCTTCCAGGCCAGAGCCAAGAACGTGGCATGGAAGAGAAATACCAAACAGCAGAGGAGAGGCAGAGCTGGGCAAAAGATTTTTCTTGCTGAATATAAACAAGTTGCAGCCACTTCAGACTGCCAGAGAAGTCAGTTGGCAGAGTCAGAGAAGCCACAGCTCTCCCTGCCTCCAGTTTCCATGGACCAAAAGCAACCCCAACCCCTTCAACCACCAGCAGTGCAATGAGGGTTCCCCAGAGCTTTCAGCTCCTCAGGAGGCTGCTCTGACAATGCAGAACTGGGGCAAGGAAGTCTAAAGACCGCCTGAAAAGGTGGAGAGATTTGATTTCAAATGGGATTAAGAAAGCAGCTGGGAAGCACATTATGTTTGTATGTGGCATGAGCCTCAGAACTGTGAACCACTGCTGACTGAGTGAACACCAGGCTGCTGGGAGGCTCAGCAAGGCTCAGCCCCAAATGAGAGCATTTAGGGTGTTTTGCTTATTAATTGTCATTAGAAAAGATTAGGAAAATAGCCTCCCCTAGGAAAATCATTTGAAGCCGAAGCAGCAGGACGAGTGCACCAGGAAAAGTTGGAACAAAGGTCCAAGCACTTCCAGCATCAAACAGTTGGAGGTTTTTGTGCAAGAATAAAACAAGCAGCCCACAAAAGCTGACAGGAAATTTACTTATTCCAACAAGCCAAAAGGCTGATTTTTCTTTCCAGTTCAATCCACTCAGAGCACTGGAAGCCATAAATCTGGGCTGCACCCTTTGGGGATGCTCAGTTATGTATTAGGAGCTGATGCTGCAACGCTCTGCGCCGTGCGCCCCTGCTGCAGCAGTCAGCCTTTTTGCTGCACTTTATCTTCAGCATAACTACAGCCCCTGATAGAATTCTGCAGGAGTCCCCATTAAAAAATAGTGGTCATAAATATTTTTTTTCCCCCCCTCCTCCCCCAAAATGCAGGTAGGGATTCGGAGTCAGCTGGTTTCAAGTTTATGAAAAGCAGCAGTAATTTAAACGTGAGCTGGGGAACAATTTTCTTCTCATTTCAACTAATGCTAATGTTCAGGTTTTCATTATTAAAATTAATTGGCTTCAATTATATTAAAATCAGTGGAACTGTGTGCCACTGCCTTGATGGATAGCAGCAATAAGCACGGAGTGTGATGTCTGAAGCCTGCACTCACTGTAAGCAGGAAGCACCGACGCAGCCACAAAGGGAGAAGAGCAAAAGGAGCAGGAAACTCATCCCTTCCACTGGCAAAAGCAGTGCACATAAAACCTGTAATCCACAAAGCAAACTTCTGTCTGCACTGTAGCTGAATCCTCTCCTTCCACACTGATCTCACATTCATGGACTCACAGAGCCTGGCCACATCTCAAACTTCATCTCCTGCAAAGTTCTCTCGTGCTGACCTTCAGACACAGAGCTCATCAAATTCTGCTCTGCACTTCCTCCACCTAAGGCAGAGCCAAAGAGGCTGCTTTCCCCCACACCACCACTGCAAAGCAAACGCAGGGATTTAACTTCCCAGCAAAATGCATGGGCAGGGCTGCAGAGCAATGCCCGCAGAAAAGGGCTTTGCCGTCTTGGTGATCTTTAAAGCAGCTCTGATTGATCTTAGTTACCAACAGCTGCCACGGACGTGGGCTTGCTTCAGCCTGGAAAGCATTCAGTGGGAAACCACAAGGCTGAGGGGGGTGGAATTCTTCAATATCTGATCAATTACCAACTCCCTCACATTCATCACAAGTGACTGTTTTTCTCTGAGCTGATTCTAAGACCTTTATCTTCTAGATTTCCCTTCTTCCTTCCCCTTTTAATATGTTTGTTGAGTAGTCAGAAAACCTTCCACAGAACACAGCAGAGAAATGAGCCGGTAAAGCATTTGTGCATCCAGGCAAACCCAGGTGAAAACTGAAACCCCTCCTCATGGATGCAGGGATCCTTCTCATGGACCAGAACTGAGCATGAGGGAAGACCTGAGAAGACACTTCAGTGAGAGCTGTAACAACATCAGGCACAGACTGTGTGAGGAGGAGGACAATGCTATGGGCCAGGCTGCCACATGATCTGGAGCACTCCATCCTATCTTGAGCAGCAGAACCCACTGAGATCCACTTTACTGTGAGGCAGGAGCAGGTCCCTGCAGACTTCACTCACAAACCTTGCTTAAAAAATCTTGCAGTTGAGCTACTGAACAAGCTTGGGGTGACTCAGAGGGTCCCAGTCCTACAGTCTCAAGGTGCTACACAGAAAGCACAGCCGTGGTTATAACCATCCCCACAGTTCACCATCTGTGTTTCTGTGCCTTCCAGTGCTCCAGGAGAAGCCACAGCAGTTCACCAAGCACACTGCAGCTCCTTGCCACTGACCCTCAATAAGGTGCAGAATAAAACCCAGGGCTGCTGGCTTCAGAGGCAGAGAGGTTTAATGTCTAGAAACACAGAAATTCTGGTAGTTTAGGAACCACATTATTTACACAACCTTGAGAGAATGTGTGGTGTTTTTCATGGAGGGTTTGACACCAGCTGTAAAGTTTCCACTGAAAGACAAAAAGAGAGGAATAAAGCTACAGACAGCCTGCAGGCTTGAGATCTGGTTCTTGGAGGTTTCCATGCACTTGCAAGCCAAGCCAGCTTGCAGACAAGGTTGTGGGCCAGCAATTAGAGTTTCAGAGCTTGGCATTCATTAATTGGATTGTGGGATAGTAGTTTAAAACAGTGTTTAGAGGTGCAGGTTGTTCCTAAGCAACATTAGTCCCTCAGTCCCTGCTGCTGAGAAGAGCTCTGCTGGAGCTCTGACATCCCCTTTGCTGCACGAGCGACTTCAGGCAGGGGAAATGAGCCCACACCTTACACTCACGTTTACATCTGCTGTTTGTTGCCTTTCAGTTCTTCAGGGTAGCCTTAGAAGAGGTCTCTTTAGGGCTCCAGTGTTGTTCTGTAAACTGCTGCAGCCCTTTATCAGGGCTCTCATTTGCTGGGAGTGTGAGTTATGGATCCCTTCAATGATATCGAGCAGGCGAACGTTGCAGGGTTAGCACTGCCCAGAGCTAATGCACATCACCTGCCTGGCTGCAGATGAAACCCAACTGCCAGCATTCTCCCACCACACCACTCTTTTATTATATTATTATGACAGCGATTATCATCATCTCCTGCCTTAGGAGAGGACGAGGCAGTCAATAATCCTGTGGGGGATAGATCACACAATGGGCAGGGCTCTCCCCAGCGAGGAGCTCGCTAATGAAAGCCTTGCAGCCTGATCTGCACATTCTAATGGACCTTGAACAAAGATTGCAGCTTCCCTTTGCTTTTGCCTTTCTTTCTTTCTTCCCCCCCCCCTTTCTTAGCACACCACATGAATTTTTATTGGTATATTACTCCAGACTTGTTTTGAATACTTGGGGTCACCTTCTTTGTCGGAGCCCGCACGGAGCCCGCATAATGGCAGAGAGGGCAAAGTGGAGGGGAATGAATAAATCAGGGAAGATGCTGTGGAGCCTTTCAAGGACAGGAACTACATAGGAAGTTCGGGGGGGGGGGGGGGGGGGGGGGGGTTGGGGGCCTGTGTGTGCCCAGTTGTTAGCTTTATTTTTTTCTTTTTTAAGCTTGCCAAGACTTCACAGATGGAAAGCATCCACCAGGGCTTGGGACCAGCGATTCGTTTCACAGCATCCCAGACTGCCAGGTTAGAAAGCACCCCAAGGCTCATCTGATCCAACCTCTCCAGGCTATGGTGTAGTTGAAATGAGTCTTCAAAGTGCACAATGCAGGGGACTCCACTGCTTCCCTTGGGAGATGATTCCAGTGTCTCTTTTTTTCCTCTAAGATTAGAGTTTGTTGTCAGCCAGAAGCAGCCCTGATAATTCCAGCTCTAAATTAAGTTTGCCCAAGGGTACCAAAGAAGAGCTAATGATAAGTTAATTACAGATGTCATTAAAAATGTCACCTTATCACAGTAAGCAAAGCCTAGCCCACATTCTTCAGCTGGTAACATTCAGCCTGGAGGGAAATAATACCCTCCTAGAGCACAAAAAGCCCAACAGGATTAGGTTGGTGCAAGCAAAGCTCCAGCTCTAGCCCTGGTAGAAGAGTCTACACATGTGGAAGCCTGCCTCTGGCAGCTGGAAGCATCAGGTAGAAACCTGAGCTGAGCTACAGTGGCAAAGAACTGAGCACCCTTGGCTGCTGCTGGTGCAGGGGTGGGATAGCATCCTACAGCCTGAGCTCCTGAGGGTGGGCAAGGCTCAGAGGCAGGGATGGATGATGGCCACAATTCCTGCAGAGGGAGGAATCACCAAGAAAGACAGCTCACTTCCAAGAGAGTTGTACTTCCAGAGTCTGATGGGATCTCAGGATTTGGGAAGAGGAAGCACACAAGGAAGTGGTTCAGCTTTTAAAATAATAATCCAGATGGCCAAGATCCTGCTGTCTCCATGACAACTGAGCTGGAATGGTTCTCAGTGCCACTGCAGAGTGCCAGCTTTTAACCCTGGTGAATAAGAGGGCACTGGAGGAGGCCCATGATGTGGTTTCAGATCAGGTTTGCAGCAAGGAAGTGCTTGGGTGTGTGTGTGACCTTCTGCAAAGGAACAGAAACAGCCTTTCATTTATTGTTTGAACCAAGGAACACAGATGAGGTGCTCCCCAAATGCTTTTTCTTCAGACACCCAGCCTGCAATGTCAGAATCCCAGCCAAAACAGCCTCAACTCTCACTTCTCCAAGAGTTTTCAGAAAGTCACTGTGCAGCCAGCTCAACAAGCAGCAGCTCCCTAAGGATGAAACCCAGTGACACAAACCTCACACACACCATGTATGGAGATATCAGCTGAAGGAAAGCCAAGCTGCAGCACATTTGCCATGGAGCCACAAACAAAGCCCAGCTGGCTCTGTAAGTTGGGACCAGCAGTCAGCACAGTGGCCTTGGCCTTGTGTTCTAACAACAGGAGTCCAGAAAACATCAGTGGCCTCACCAATTCCAGGATCAATCCTTTATCAATGCAGGCATCCACCTGCATGCATCCCATCAGGTTGCTGGTCTCCAGCACCTAGTTGCATTGCTCAGTCCTGAAAGACCCAGTGAGGAAAGAAAGAAATATAGTCAAAAGATCTTCTCAGCCCTCCAGAGCACCAGGTAGAAAAGACAGTTTGGGGCAGGCACCATCCTGCCTTCACAGCCTGCATTAAATTCAGTTCCCTGAGCACTTCCCTGGAAGTGAAGGCAGACTCAAGGGGAGTAAATGCAGGAGGGAGAGGAGAAAGCACTTGGCTGGCACCCAGGAGCAGGCAGGGCAGACAGCAAGAGCTGCAGGAACAAAGCCTGGGCATGCTGTGCTCTCTAGCAGCAGCAGCAGGACAGCTTCCTCGGGCAGGACAGAAGTACAGCCAGGCACTGCTGCTGAGGATTGCTCCATAAACACCAGGCTGAACCCAGGGGATCACCAGAGATGTACTGGACAAAGAACCACAGCATCACCAAGGCATCACCACAGCATCACCAAGCATCACACCTGCAGAGAGCACAGCAAAGGGGAGGCAGCCCAAGTGAAGCATCCCTTGTTGTGACACACTCCTTCCTTAGCAAAAACAATCCCCACTTATCAAAAGTAATGACACTTGTCATCCACAGACACCCCCCCCACACACACCCCTCCGTGCTTACACGTGGCAGCAACTGGCAGACCACTGATTTAATCCTCCAGACCATTTTTTTCCAAGCCAGTGCACGCTTCAGAGCTAGGAATTTGTGTGGTGGTTTGTTGGGTTGGTGGTTTTTTTTTTTCCCCCTTAATAAATAAATGCAGCAGTTATTTTTGTCCTACCCCATTTTTATTCCAGCAGAGCCCAGCTGAGTTCAGTATTATTACTGTTAAATTACATTAGTATAAATTGAAGAATAATCAGGCCTGGAAGACTGCAATGAGATGTGCAGCTGGGGGGCTTAAGATAATGTTTTCTGAATTACAACAGGCAACAGCACAGGGTAAATGTGTTCCCTCACCCTGGCTATGTTAATAAGTTCCCTCGATTGTGCTAAACACATCAGAATGGAGCCTACCACGAGAAAACAGATAAAAATGCACAGCCCTGAAAAGCTGCACAGATATTAAACATCAGAAGTGCATTTTTAATTGTATTTGCTGAGGGAGGGGTAAAGCAGAAGCCAGTTGCTCATCTTGAGCTACAGGTGATCGGGGCCAGGAAACAAACCCCACCGAACCCAACCACCCCAGGAAACCCCAACCAACCCCAGCCACCCAAGGAAACCCCAACCAGCCCCAGCCACCCCAGGAAACTTAACCACCCCAACCAACCCCAGCCACCCCAGGAAACCCCAACCAAACCCAACCACCCAAGAAAACCCCAACCAGCCCCAGCCATCCAAGAAAACCCCAACCAGCCCCAGCCACCCCAGGAAACCCCAACCAAACCCAGCCACCCAAGGAAACCCCAACCAACCCCAGCCACCCCAGGAAACTCCAACCACCCCAACCAACCCCAGCCACCCAAGGAAACCTCAACAAACCCAGAAAACCCCAACCACCTCCAACCAATCCAAGGAAACCCCAACCACACCCAACCAACCCAAGGAAACCCCAACCACCCCCAACCAACCCCAGAAAACCCCCAACCACCCCAGAAAACCCCCAACCAACCCAAACCACCCCAGAAAACCCCCAACCAACCCAAACTACCCCAGAAAACCCCAACCAGCCCCAGCCATCCAAGAAAACCCCAACCAACCCCAATCACCCAAGGAAGCCCCAATCAGTCCCAACCACCCCAGAAAACCCCAACCAACCCCAGCCACCCAAGGAAACCCCAACCAGCCCCAACCAACCCCAGCCACCCCAGAAAACCCTCAACCAACCCCAACCACCCCAGAAAACCCCAACCAGCCCAAGAAACCACCAACCAACCCTAACTACCCCAGAAAACCCCAACCATCCCCAACCAACCCAGAAAACCCCAACCAACCCTAACTACCCCAGAAAACCCCAACCAACCCTAACTACCCCAGAAAACCCCAACCAACCCTAACTACCCCAGAAAACCCCAACCAACCCCAACCACCCCAGGAAACCCCAACCAGCCCCAACCACCCCAAGAAACCGCCAACCAACCCTAACCACCCCAGGAAACCCCAACCAACCAAAATAAATCCCTAGCCAGCCACAAAAACACAAACCCAAACATCTAAAGAGCCACAAGACTATAGCCCTGCAAAGTCCTGAAACTGAAAAGCAAATTTGACTCTTCTCCAGGCTGAAGAACCCCAACTCTTCCAGCCTGTCCCCACAGGGGAGGTTCTCTAGCCCTCTGATAATCTTTGTGGTCTCCTATGGATCTTCTCCAACAGTTTCAAGTACTTCTAGTGCTGGGGGTCCCCAGATTAGGTGGGGTCCCAACAGAGCAGAGGGGCAGAACCCTCTCCCTTGTCCTTCTGCCCTCACTGCTGCTGATTTCACTCCACTGATGTCAACGTTGCTTCAGGGATCTGTCCCCAGGCACAGTGAGAGGCTCCTGGTTTGCTTCAATAGTGTAATCCAGACCCCAAATCCAGGATTTCACGTCAGAACTCTGAATTCATCACAATTAAAGACCACAGGACAGGGGTGGGCAGTGAGAGATGCCAACGTGCCATGGTGTTTTGTGCGGGTTTCCACCAGCCAAGCTGTGGGGGGCAAAGGGGGAAATTCAGCGAAACCAAGCCCATGCTACAACATCTTGTCAGCCCTAACCATCTGCCATTAGCAAAGTTGCCTTCTCTTGCCCAGAGCTGTCACAATCTCTGCTCTCTACCTCCCAAACCCTGCCATCACCACAGGGCAGCCTCCCATTTTGCACCACTTAGAAGCACAGCATCCTCTGGTCTGAGCAGCTGTGGTGCTTGGGCAGCTCTTTGTGCCCTCTGTTCAGAGATTTTTAAATCCCAAGCCCACTCTCTGCTCTCAAATGAATTAGCCTGGGAAAAAAAAAAAAAATGAAATAAACTAATCCTCCATTAAAAATAATTGAAGATGCCACACGGAATTATTTAAGACTTCATTCCTCCTCCAATTACAGGCTGATGGATTTGCTTTGTGTGACATCTATGGACAACACTAAGCCCCTCCATTGCCGCCAAATATCACTTTAGCGTTGCTGGAGGCAAACTGTAATCCCTGGTGTCATAAATTCCACAGCCCTTACACCCCTGGGAGCAGAGCGACCCTAAACCTGCAGCAGAGATGTCCATGCAGCAAAGCTCACGCTTCTCCCGGGCTGCACCAGCCCCAGCAGCTCCCAGAGAGTCCTTGGCCCTTTTGGTGGCAGCTTTGCATGTTAAGTGCTGGTACTGACGATGCAGAGCGCCTGGGGGGGGAGGTGGGGAGGGGAGGGTTAGCTCCGAGTGAAGCTCACTCCCGAGGGTTTAGCACTCCCTGTCATTTCTAAACACGCAGCCTGCTTCCCGGAGTTTTTGCTTGCAGTATCGATTTCCTGTTAGTTTCTGCTGTGACTTATTCTTGCAGGTGTCTTAGAGCCACGGAGCGGCATCAAATCTCATCCACATCCCACAGGATGGCAGCTTCAGGAAGTCTGCCTTGAATCCTGCTCCTCAGGGAGAACCTCAGGGGCAATGTCACCCCCCATTCCATGGTTGTTTTTC
The DNA here is from genome assembly GCF_026170545.1 of Melanerpes formicivorus. Taxonomy (NCBI): domain Eukaryota; kingdom Metazoa; phylum Chordata; class Aves; order Piciformes; family Picidae; genus Melanerpes; species Melanerpes formicivorus. The sequence continues at coordinate 2,003,674 of NW_027142373.1, read as the reverse complement.
AAGAGTCTTTTAATCAAATAGTGAGGTGTAGGGAAAAAAACAAAGTCAGACCCAGCTTTTCAGAGGTCCACCTCATGACTGACAGCTATTTATCATAGTATCAGTCAGGGTTGGAAGGGACCACAAGGATCATCTAGTTCCAACCCCCCTGCCATGGGCAGGGACACCCCACACTAGATCAGGCTGCCCAGAGCCTCATCCAGCCTGGGCTTAAACACCTCCAGGGACGGGGCCTCAACCACCTCCCTGGACAACCCATTCCAGGGCTTCACTACTCTCATGGTGAAGAACCTCCTCCTCACATCCAGCCTGAATCTCCCCACCTCCAGCTTCATTCCATTCCCCCTAGTCCTATCACTACCTGAGATCCTGAGAAGTCCCTCCCCAGCCTTCTTATAGGCCCCCTTCAGATACTGGAAGGCCACAATGAGGTCACCTCAGAGCTTTCTCTTCTCCAGACTGAACAGCCCCAACTCCTTCAGTCTGTCCTCATAGGAGAGGTGCTCCAGCCCTCTGCTCATCCTTGTGGCCCTTCTCTGGACACGCTCCAGCACCTCCACATCCCTCTTGTAATAGGGACTCCAGAACTGGAGGCAGTACTCCAGGTGGGGTCTCACCAGAGCTGAGTAGAGGGGGAGGATCACCTCCCTCGACCTGCTGGCCACACTTCTCCTGATGCAGCCCAGGATCTGATCGGCTTTCTGGGCTGCAAGCGCACATTGAGAGCACACATTGAGCTTCTCATCCACCAGCACCAGCATTTATTTAACCACCAGCATATATTTAAGCACCAGCAGCAGCTCCTGAGCTTGAAGCAATGTACAGGGCACGCCTGAAACACCCCACAGAATCCTAAACCTGTTGGGGGCTGGAGTAGACCTTTGAGATCATCAAGTCCAGCCTCAACGTCCCTGACAGGTTGCTACGGATGGTCAAGAGCAAGCAGGAGGAGAACTGGAAGTCAGCAGCTGGGATGGTCTGCAGTTGCTGGTGGCTTTTCTCCAGAAGCTAAGGATTTTGGACAAGTTTCACAGAATGTCTGCATTTGGACAATATCCAGCTGCTTAAACTGGTTTCTACTTCAGCCTGGCAGCAACCCGAAACAACTGAGATAGAAATTCACACATCCATCTTAAGGAGATATCAATACAGATACACACACTGAAAGCTGATGAGGTGACACAGAACTGCAGAGCAGCGTTGTATGAGTCCCAGTAGGGCAAGGAAGGAAGGAAGATCAAACCAGGAGTCTGGTGAGTGGATCCTGACAGTGTCCATCAAACCCTCCTGGCTGACTGGCATGGAGCTAATGAGCAGTCCAGGGTGAAGGTGACACAGGAGCAGGCACAGCTGCAGGAGTGAGTTCCTGTCCTCCTTGAGCAGGTGCAGAGGACAGTGCTGGCTGCTGTGTCCCCTGGCTGCTCTCATTTACAGCTCCACACCACAGCACTGCAATAACCAAACCATTTGCCAGCCACAGCTCCCCCTACCCCATCTCTTCCTGCACTCATTATTCTCCAGAAGACATTAAACCATCAAGTCAGTCCCTTCTGCTTCCTCTGGGAGAAGATGGCAGTGTGGCTTGAATGCAGAGCTGCTCAAAGGCAGCCCTGCAGCATTCTGCTTTGATTCTCCCATGGCTTCTGAATCAACAGGAAATTCTCCACCACACTGAGCTCTGTTCCAGATGCATCTATTAATGGCACCTGTCTGAATGGCAGAGGCATTAGCAGTGATTAACTGCTGATTGTTTTGCCTATCATCTTCGTTGTGTTAACATGCAAACCCAACTGGCCTTATTAAAGTATGGCTTGGAGTCTCTGACTTCAGTCACTAAATCAATATATTGTATTTTCTGGCATGGAGGAGCCTGTCTGCTATGATCTGATTCTCATGCAGGCAGCCTAAGTGTAAATAAGCCACTAAAGCAGACTAGCAATTAAAGATATGAAAAGCCTTTGATGAGTTCCTGTTCCTGTGTTGCTCCCCTGGTCAGGCAGGGGATCAGGAGCTCCACTGAAGCAACACAAGAGTCACCCCCTCGCTGTCAGGCTCCCCCACAAATAAAGGGTGGATCAAACAAAGGAAACGGTGTCCAGAAGCACAGCTCTGATAATCAGGAATGAATTAATGCTCCTCCAGTGCTTCAGAAAGCATCCCACCAGTACTCTTTCAAGAGTCCCTGTGCAATAAGCAGAGCACTTCAGGTTTCAGCTCACCACTGCCCATTCCAACAGCCATGGCTGCAATGAAAAAGGTGTTGAGAACAATCTTCAGCTGGTTCAGAATCAAATCCATCTTCATCCCACAGTTGGAAATTCAATAGAAGGTAACTTCCCACCTGTCAGACTTGTGCTAGCACTTGTGCCATGACTCATTTAAACCAAGGAGCTCATTTAGGACAAGCTGATTAGAAATGCCCTGAAATCCTCCTCACCAGGTCCTTTCTGTAGCTGGAGCATTGCTCTGCTGCTGGGATGAGAGGTGCTAGCACATCCCAGGGTTACACACAGCCTCCCACAGCCCTCTAACCTGTAGCAAAACAGTCCAGTGACTTGGAGATCCTTGCAGCTGAGGAGGTTAATTGATATCCTGCAGCTGATGCAAAGGACAAAGGGAGCTGCCACTGCTACAGGGGGAAGGAGAAGAGTTCAAAATCAACATGAATTACCCAATTTAAAGGAGGTCAGGCCAGCCAATCTGAATGGTCCTTCTTGCCCTCAGCAGCTATACACTTCCCCATGCTTACATTGTTTCCTCTGGCCTGCATTCAAGCTTGCTTGTAAATGTGTTTTATTGTGTCAGTGGTTTGCTGATGGATGGATCTAGTGCCCAGGACAAGGTCTTCACCCATAAGAGCCCACAACAGTTGAGTTTATCTAGCCCAAGATGCTTAATTATCTACACCAACAATATTTTCTTCCAGCAAACAAAGCACCAAGACACTGTCAGAGACCCAGAGGACAATCAATCAGAAGGAGCAGAGGTGCCCTGAGATGCCTCATTTTGATGAGCACTCCTCACCAACCCAGCAAGCTTGGACCTGGACTGGGACTGATAAGATAAAAGACACAAAATGGAAAGGACAGAAGTAGCCAGAGAGAAAGGGCAAGAGCAGTTCTGAAGCCAGAGCCTTGTGTCAAGAGGACAAACGTGCTTAGGGTCTCTTCAATGAAGTCAGAGTGGTCAGAGGCAGGCAGGGTATTCCTGGGGATCCCGACTGGATGAAAAGCAGGGGGATGAAGACGACATTTAGCGAATCACAGGCAGCTGGCAAACCCATGATCCCATCCTCCTTTCATCCTCATCTCCAATTGAGTATCTGTGGGGAGAAGCCTTCAGAGCACACTGGCCAGACCAATTAAGACTCCATAAACATGGCTCTGAAGAGGAGATGATCTCCCCAGTAAACAGCCACTCCAGCAGGATCACAGTGAATGCAGAGAGGGGGGGAGGGGAAAGGAGGATGCCCACGTTTGATACAGTTAGACATCCCTCTTTTAAAGGGCCCAGCATAAAAGGATGTAGCTGCACAAAGTTTCATCAGTAGGGAAGTTGCTGCTGTACAAAACCTTTCATCAGTGCATAGCCAGGGGTCATTAGCAGAGGCCTCAGGCTAGGGCATTAATTTCCCCAGGTGCCTGCAAGTCAGAGCTTGCAAAATAAGCTCTTCATTGTGTGTTTGAACAGTGTTAGAGCCTGCACCGGGTCTGGGATTCGGAGGTTTGCTTTGTTGGGAGGTTTGGGCACTTTATTTCGGGTGATGAGGTTTTTACAGCCTGGTCTTACCTTCTGGAGTATGTCCTGCATTCCAAGGTGGCCACAGGAGGGGCTGACAAGCAACACAGCTGCTGCCATCCCTCATAGTATCATGGTACTCAGCCCTGGTGAAACCCCACCTGGAGTACTGCGTCCAGTTCTGGAGCCCCTATTACAAGAGGGATGTGGAGGTGCTGGAAGGTGTCCAGAGAAGGGCCACAAGGATGAGCAGAGGGCTGGAGCACCTCTCCTATGAGGACAGACTGAAGGAGTTGGGGCTGTTCAGTCTGCAGAAGAGAAGGCTCCGAGGTGACCTCATTGTGGCCTTCCAGTATCTGAAGGGGGCCTACAGGAAGGCTGGGGAGGGACTGCTCAGGATCTCAGGTAGTGATAGGACTAGGGGGAATGGAATGAAGCTGGAGGTGGGGAGATTCAGGCTAGATGTGAGGAGGAGGTTCTTCACCATGAGAGTGGTGAAACCCTGGAATGGGTTGTCCAGGGAGGTGGTTGGGGCCCCGTCCCTGGAGGTGTTTAAGCCCAGGCTGGATGAGGCTCTGTCCAGCCTGATCTAGTGTGGGGTGTCCCTGCCCATGGCAGGGGGTTTGGAACTGGATGATCCTTGTGGTCCCTTCCAACCCTGAATGATACTATGATACTATGAAGGTGGCCACAGGAGAGGCTGACAAGCAACACAGCTGCTGCCATCCCTCCTGGATTTGCCCCACCAGCCCCCCGCAATCTGGGCAGCAGCCACCCCAGCAACGCCAGTAGAAATGTGAGCACTGACTGCAGCTTGTAGGCAAGGGAGGGAACAAGATGCTGAGCACCAGCACTGCCTCCAAGTGCTAGACCACCCATCCCCAGATCAGTCTGGCAGGGCTGAGTCACTGCCTTCCAGCCTACTTGGCTGCACCAGTTCATTATCATAGCTTATTTGAGTGCCTAATAAAATGACAGCATTGATGGAAGGTAGCAGGCATCTAACTTCCCACAGCAGCACAGTTTGTGGTCCAGGAACAGGCATGTTTACAAAGCTTCACAAGAAAGTGAAGGTAAAGAATTCTTCCACAACTGGAGCAGAAGAAATGTGTAAGAATTTTCTCAGCCTTGGCTCTTTTGGTGTTTTGTTGGGTTTGTGGGTTGTTTTTTTTCCTCACTCTCTAAGATTCTCTTTGAAGAGTAAGTTGCAGAGATATTTTGAATGTGTTGGCCAATTGAGGGGGTTTGCAAAATAAAGACAGATGGCAGTGGATTACCCAAATGTTTCCTCATGGGAAGTCAGCCATTTGCTGTGCCTCCAACGTGAAGATCCTACCCAGCTCACTTCCCTGCAGCTCACAAACCACCTGCTGCCCATGGCATGAAGAGAAGCATGGCAGGTGACCGCTGTTCTGACAGCCATGGGAACAGAGCAGTGAGGGAATCCCACAGGAAATCCTCCACACACAGCTTGCAGGATGCTGCATGACTGCAGGCAGCCAGGACCCTTGCTCTGCAGTCACCAGAAGCTGGTGTGGCTCTGGATCTGGGCTGGAAGAAGTTCCTGGTGTCCTGGGTGAGTTCTGATTTTTTCCAAGCATGAAATGGATCAGGTCAGCAGCTACTCAGAACTGTCTAGCAGTATCCCCAGTTCTCCTCTCACAAAGATACCAGGCTGGGACCAGATTAAAGGGAAAGTGCAAGCCAGCAGCCTGTGCCTGACTGAGCCAGGGGAGTGCAAATCACAACAGCAGCAGAGCAAACTTTCCAGGATTTCCACCACTCAAAAGGCAGCCAAAGATCCACTGTCTAGGAAAAGAAGCTTCCAGGTGGTGCCAGCTTGGGAACCAAAAATCTTTGTTGCTGCTCCAAACCAATCTGTTTTGCACAATGACGACCACAGCAAGAGCAGTTCTCACAGCGGGGGCTCTCCCACAGCAGCACCCAAGGGGTTCATTCCCAGGGCTGGCTGCCAGGATCACTCAGCTAAGACTTGCAAGGGGACTTTTCTTTCCATCCTTCTTCCTTTTAAACAGACCAAGAGGACAGGGCAAAGTTCCCAGTCTCTAAAGCCACGTTTTATTGCAAAGCACAACAAATAATGAAGTGGGAGAGCAGTCCTTGTGTATATAGAAGTCTCAGGTGTGCTGAGGGAGACAAAGTAAACAAAAGCTCAGAAACTCCCCCCACCCCCAGCAGCACCAGGAGGGATGAGTGCCCCATGTCCTGTTTTGCAGCACAGCTTTCCTCCAGGGGTTGCTTTGGGTTAGCTCTGTGACCCAGGTGCTTCCCTGGGCTCAGGCTCTCTCCTTTCAGCAGATTCCCAGCCTGACACCAGCGACTCTCCAGCCTGCCTCTGCCCTCACCTCTCGCACAGCTTCATTCCCTCCTTCCCCATGGTGACCCAGAGCACAGCCCATAGGACACACAGATGGATTTCCATGCCACTAGCCCCAGTCAAAGAGAAGTGTGCTGCAAGAGCACAACATACAGGCAGACAGACAGATTTCTTCCCTTCTCCTCCAGACTGCATCCTCCTAATCACAGATTCACAAATTGCATCAGGATGGAAGGGACCCTTAAAGGTCACCTAGTGCCACCCCTGCAGGCAGCAGGGACAGCTCCAGCTAGATCAGGCTGCCTAGGGACACATCAAGGCTGATCTTGGATGTCTTGAGAGATGGGGCCCCAACCACATCCCTGGGCAGCCTGTTCCAATGTTTCACCACTCTCATGGTGTAGAACTTCCTCCTGATATCCAAAACCCTCCTTCATGTCCTCACCTGCTCAATTCCCCCACAGCAGCTCCGTGCAGCAGCTTTGTGCCTTGCCAGAGCTGCAGCAGCCAGACCTGGGGGGTTTGTGCACCACATTTGTACATAGTTTGTTCTGCAAATGCCTTCCCCTAGCATGGCTCTTCCCCTGTTCAGACAACACTTTATTTTTAGGCTGTGATTCATCCCTCACCTGCTTCCCACAGCCATGCTAGGCCCCACTCAGGATGTTCCATTTCTTCCCCACAACACTGAGCACTTCACTCATATGCTTCAGACTACTGGGGCCAGTTACAAGGTTTCACTCTGAGCTGTGACAACGCCGCACAGGACAGGGCACTGAGCCTCATGATCCTGTTTGCCATCTCCAGGTCAGGGCAATCAAACAGGGATGAGCTCAGAGAGCAGCTCAGGGAAGGTGGAATCATGCTCTGCAAAGCAGGGTTCTGTGGAGCACATCCTGCCACCCAACAGAGCTCCTGGGGAATGGCATCAGGCCTCTTTCTGTCTCTGCCTGTACAGCTCAGACACTTGGTACCCTCACAGCATTCACATTTCTCCTCCCTGCACTCTCAGCTCCAGACAGACCCCCACTGACTGGGGTCCTATTCTCTTTTCTTCCTCACAACCACACGGAAAAATGGAAGAGGAGAGAGGCAGCCAAAGGCAGGAGGAAAAGAGGAAGAGCAGCTTTACTGTGCAATAACTTTGTGAAGCAGTGCTGCTGACATGTAAAACATCTCCCTTGCAGCTGCAGGAAACCATTTAAACCACCACCTCCCCAGAGGAGCAGTTCAGGTATCCCTTGTGTGACCACCTCTGTATCAAGCCACCAACACTGAGTGATGAACCTTGAGCAGCTGAGCTGCCAGTCTGTTGCTGCATTAAGAGAACTCCCATGGCACAGAATATTTTGGTTGGAAGAGACCTTCAAGATCATCCAGTCCAACCTTCAGCACTGCAAGGTAACCACTAAACCATATCCCTAAAAACCAGCTCTGGCAGGAATGGGGGAGGAAGATACTCAATGAACTGTTGCCAGTTTGGAAGGGGATGGGGGAAATGGAAGCCCCTTCCCATAGTGCTGCAAGGGACACTGGTTTGTGTCCTGTGCTCTTGGGTAAGATAGGCCAACAGCTACATTCATCTCCTGGGACCTTTGTCAGTGGTTTCAGAGGCCACTTCACTGTATTTTCACCCAGGATGCAGTTAATCAGATGAAATGAAAAGGATCATTAGGTTAATTAGGAGAACCAGGCTCACTAATGGCAATAAGCAACAGATTGCAGAGAGGAGGCTTCAGTGGATAAAATATAGTGGCAGCTACTGGCACAGAGCATCCACAGTTACTTAAATCAGCCTGGGCTGAAGAAAGAGTAAAGTCCAGGCTAAGAAAACAAGGAACCCACCAGCAGCCACCACAGGCCACAGCCAAAGCCTGGCCTGGAAAGACCTGCTGAAAAAGAGCACAGAGGAGAGCCCTGTCCTGTGGACCTCCTCCCAGCTCGGAGCCACTTCCATGGCAGCACACGTTCAAGATTTATGTCCAAAGAGATCCCCAGGAGACATCAGAAGTTGCCTGATTTGCCATGTGCAGCTCAGCCTTGACTCAGGCTCTATTCTTGCTTGTTACATTATGCCAACAGCTTCATCAAGCTCCATAATCCCCTCCATGCAGCCCACACTGTGTTCAGCACTCACAATCACCATTGTTTCCCTGATCCCTCTAATGGGATGCTGGCGTGACTAACACACAGCACTGAAGGCAGCCGGTTAATCACAGGTAATCGTCCTGGGTTACATTTGCTCCACACCAGGTATTGCTAAACCCAGCTGTTAGGTTGTCAATGAACATCAAACCTGCAGCCTTCAGCTTCTCAGACACACAGCACCTCTGAATCAGCACAATAGCGAGGCAGGGTGGGAATGCATGGCAAAAGAGCAGTGCAAAGGTAAAGAATTGCCTGCCAGAGCCTAGGGGTTCTCCACACTGCTCCTCAGCTGGTTGTGGATCTTCTCTGCATGAGAGAGGCAGAGAACAGGAGGAGCATTTGCCCTCCCTGTGAGGCTTAGGGCATTGGCATCAGCTGCTGAGAAACCAACAAATTCCTTTCTGCTTCTCCTCCAGAGGATGAAGAAAAGAATGGCAGCAACTTTGGCTGCCCTCCTCGGTGAGCAGAGGAGCTGGGGCCTGTGCTAAACCCAGTGCCAGACACTGCTGCAGGAAAGGTGGCACCGGGAACTGCTTCAGCAGGGCTCACTCTTCAGGAGAGATTCTGCTGGCTGAAGCAAGTCCCAGAGTGAAATCACACTGAGCCTGGAGACACATCACTTAGTATGGTAGAGTACTTGTGTGCCTGGCTGCAGAGAATCACAGGTTGGGCTGGAAGTGACTCTCAAAACTCATCCTGAGCAACCCCCTTGCAGCCAGCAGGGACACCTCCAGCTAGGGCTGGAGCAGCTCTGCTGTGAGGACAGGATAAGGGAGCTGGAGGTGTTCAGCCTGGAGAAGAGAATGCTCCAGGGGAGGCCTTAGAGCTGCCTTCCAGTACCTACAGGAAGGCTGCAGAGGGACTTTTCCTGCAGGTGCCTGGAGACAGGACAAGGGGGAATGGTTTGAAGCTGAGGCAGAGCAGGGTTAGGCTGGGGCTGAGGAAGTTCTTCAGCATAAGGGTGGAGAGACTCCAGAACATAAATTCCTTGATTAGGGGAAGACCTGCAGAGGCTCTGTGGCAGACAGCAGCAGTAGAGGACAAGAATACCCCAGCCTGAGGTACAGGGGCAACCCTTCCTGAGCTGGCAAAGGAGAAGCTAGACAGCAAGCTCTTAGCTAATGCTCAAGTGTCTTGTCTGAGCCATTTTCTGAAGCATCTCAACCAGAGCTACTCATTAATTTTTAAAGACTTCCTAATAAATATTGATTTGCTGATCATTGTGTGGAGACTCTTCTGTGGTGGGATTTTTTTTCTTCTTTTCCTTGCTGAATTTTTCTGTTCTGACATGAAAAAACAAAGAGCTGCACGTGGCTGGGAAGTTGTGCTTTGACATTTTGTAACAGAGGTCTTCATTTAGACCTCAGAGCTACAGGATGTTTGTAAGTTTTGTTCTAAATGTAAGAGGTCACACCTTGATGAAGTGCCTTGAATGAACTGGAAAAAGCATCTTTTTTTACCTTCAATTTGCAAACCATTCAAAGGTTGGAACCTCATGGCCCTGCTCTGAGAAAAGAAATGTTTTCCTAAGCTCTCTGATGCTCATTAGACAACAACAAAGCTTTTTATTACTCATTCTGCTTCCAGCCCATCCTCACATTCCTACTTTAAAGGCCCATTTCTCTGTTTCCCTCATGCTGAAATGTTTATGGCTGGTAATTCATGTGAAGAAATTGAACAGAATGCTTAAAAGTTACTGCAAAATGTGGTACAATATTTGGGTGGTTGAGAGGGCTCTGAATCTCTAGAGGACTCCTTCATTTGGGAGGAGAAGATGGGAAACACCTCAAGCATTTCAGTGCTGAGACTCTGCCCCTCTGCTCTGCTGAGACCTCATCTGCAGGGCTGTGTCCAGCTCTGGAGCCCTCAGCACAGGAAGGACATGGACCTGATGGAACAGCTCCAGAGGAGGCCATGAAAATAATCAGGAGGTTGGAGCAGCTTTTCTATGGGGACAGGCTGAGGGAGCTGGGGGTATTCAGCCTGGAGAGGAAAAGGTCCTGGGGAGACCTTAGAGCAGCCTTCCAGTACCTGAAGGGGCTACAAGAGGGCTGCAGAGACAGGAGAAGAGGAGATGGATTGAAATTAGTGAAGAGCAGACTTAGGTTGGATGTAAGGAACAAGTTCTGACCCATGAGGGTGTGGGAACACTGCAACAGGTTGCCCAAGGAGGTAGTTGAGGCCTCTGGGGATATTCAGGGTGAGGCTGGACAAGCAACCTGCTCTAGTGGAGAATGTGCCTGCTGAGTGCAGGGGGGTGGACTGGATGAGTTTTGGAGGTCCCTTCCAGCCCAGAGCATTCTAGCATTCTATGCTTCAACAAAAGAAAGCTGAGGTTTAGCTATCAGAATACATTTTTGGGGCAGGGTCAGAAGGTCACTTTTCATAGTAACACCAAAATAAATCACCTGCAATCTAACTTGTGAAGCCATTGCAGGAAGCAGTCATCCTTAATGCCTTCATAACACTCATTAGAAAACAAATAGTAATTGGCTGAGCAGGAACACTCCTGAGCAGTCAGATGAAGTCAGTGTTCTCCTGAATTAAATAGCTACCACCTACAAAGCAGATATGAAGCCACATCAGATGAGTGGAACCAAAGTGTGGCATGAAACAACACAGGAGGAGGGAAAACACAACACACTATTGAGAAACATCACTCCAGAAGCATCCAGAGGCCACAATATTTGCCTGATATAGTTTCTAGAGGGATTAAAAAACATCCTCCCAAGCCTGTCAAGCAGGAAAACACAAAGCTGAGATGTCAGCAGAGCTCAGAGGTTCAGCTGCAGAAGTGGAGCTGCCACTTACCTACAGCAAAAAGAGGTTAGATTGGGTTAGGGTTAGGCAAAACCAAACAGAACCTGGGGCTGAGTCAGGGTTACCAAAACTACACAACACCCAGGGCTGGGTCAGAGTTACCAAAGCAAAGATCAGAGGCATTTCTAAATGAAACAGCAGAAGGGTTTGAGGTTAGTTTTTGCAATATCTGCACAGCACAGGGTAGGTGGTATGGATTTGGAAGGTACAGAGGTAAGGGTGGCCTTGTGGAGAGGGGTGGGAGTGGTTCATCCTTCATCTGTGAGAGCCTGCAAAGTCCTGGCAGTAGCTCTTGCAGAAGCTGCGGGGTTTGCTGTCCTCTTTGTGCAGCAGTCATGCTAGAGTCACAGAAATGCCAAATGAAATCCACAGCCTGTGTTATGCAGGAGGTCAGAGAAGATGACCATAGTGGTCCCCCTGGTCCCTGTGACATGAGCAGGTGGAAATGGCAAAAGCTGTGGAGTGTCAGTAAGTCAGACCTCAGTCTGGCTTGAATATGGAACAGCCTCTGCTCCCAACAGGACTGATGCATGGCAGCCCCCATCCTGAGGGCTGAGACCAGGGCTCACAGAAACTGATTATCCCTGAACCACACCAGCACTGATCACAAACCAGAACCAAAAGCCAGGATCCTCCTTTCCTTTTTGATCCCAGCAGAGAGGATTTTAGGGATGTGCAGACATGAGAGAGCAGAGGTCAGGCTCTGTGGTTACGAGGTTGCATTGGAGGGACCAGTCAGAGCATCCCACTTCACAGAGGTCACAAACCAGCTCCTTCCCCATCCCTCCTGTCCTACCCTCTGAGCAGACCAAGGGAAGAAAGGAACATTTTCTCCTGCCTCTGTCTGTGTTCATTGATTTCCAGCTCATCCTGGTGCACTCCCTGTTCCCACATTCTCCTCAGCCACTGTGATCATCTCTCTTAAAAGGGAGGGGAAATAATGGAACTTTGGAGCTTTAGCAGCAATCTGCTGCTGAACAGACCCCTAGCGGTGTCCTCATCAATGTAAAGGCAAAAGAGCTTCCCCAAAGCATTAAACCCCCCCAGCAAGCCCCATCCTGCTGTGGCAGGGGTCCTGTCCCGAAGGCAAGTCGCAGAAGCTTGGTTGAATATTGAGACAGTGCCTGAGAAGGAATAAAACCTCCCCTGAGACTGAAGGCAGTGAATAGAACATCCAACCCTTGGCTCAGGTAGGTGGAAGGTGGCCTCAGCATCCTTAAGCATCCCTGCACAGTCTGGTTTGGCTTTATAGATGTAGTAGATTTCAGAGCCTGAATGTGTTTTGTAGAAGCAATAAATCTAAATCATTACTCCTGGAGACTCCTGGGCCCCAGGATTCCTCCCTCCACTCCCCTGCATGATCTCTACCAGAGCTACTTTAATTAGTATCTTCTGTACAATGCTACCACACAGTGTTGTTTGAGAACTACAAATACCATTGAAACAGGAGGAACAAAGGCAGCCTGGCACTGCCCATGTTGAATCACAGATGGCTCCAACCTGGCTGTGGCTGAGGAGGCAGCTTTGCTCCCCGGTCCCAGACACTGACTAATTTCTTAGCTTAGCAATAAGAACAGATTCAGCCTCAAGTTTCAGCTGCTGTGTTTGGGAGGCTTTGCTGTTATGGAGAACAATTTCCAAGTGTATTTAATTTTTTAGAACTTGTTGGGTTGCTCCAGAGAAGTTTTCCTTCCTTTTATTCTGTTTCTTGCTTTGCAGAGTCTGTTGGAATGAATAATTGAACTGTTTTCAGTAGGGGAAGGGGAGGGGGTGGAAAAACTGTGGAATAACATGAACAGTTACATAGGAATAGACCAAAAAAGTACTTGGAGTTTGGTAAACAAGCACTGAAATCAAGTCTGCATGAAAAATACATGTGAGGCTTTAACAGCAAAGAGCTCAGATTTCCCTCTTTATGCAACAGAAAGTTAATGCCAAAGGAGAAAAAAAAAAATAGATGATAGCATCAAATGTGAATCAGCACAGACAGCTGCAGCAGCTCCTGGTTCACACCTCAAGTGTTGTGGGGCTGCTGGAAAGGAGTTTCTCAGACTGGTGCCACACACCAGCAGCGCTGCGAGGAGCAGCATCCCCAGCCCCCAGCGGGCAGCTGGAGTCACCCAGCAAGCGCCTGGTCGCATGGAGAGGAAAAGGGATTTGGGTGGCTTGGGCCTGCCTTCACCCAGCACATTCCCTGCCAGCTCAACAGGCTGGTGTGGTTGGTTTGCAGGTTCTGCAGCAGCTCTCCTGTGCTGCTTTCTGCTTGTGATGGAGAAGAATGGAAGGAGAAGCAGCGCCCACCCAGACTGGCACTGCCAAAGGGCCTTTCCTCAGCTGAAACCAGGGCAGCAGAGGATTCCTGTGGAAGGGCAGGCGTGGGAAGGAGCAATTCTCCTGTTGACTTTTCAAGCCAAGGTGACTGCTTTGTGTGTGCAGGATGAAGACAACAGGGGAAATAAATACTGTTACTGAAGCTCATTAGTCATGTTCAGGGGCCAGTCGCAAACAGACCCCACTGTGCTGTGCACACAGGGTGGTGAAGGGCTCCTGCCCTGCTGCAGGAGACCTGCCTGGCTGCTGCTCCTCCCAGGAGAGCCCTTGGCTCTCCTGAGCCCCAAAAGGCAGAAACAGGAACACAACACCACCTCCTAGCCAGGAAGGCTACTACCCAAGCTAACCATAGAGCACATACCTGGTGAAAAGACCACACATAGTCCCTTCTTGCAGGTTCTAAGCTGTTTGTGAGTCAGAGACTCTGGGCAGTGTGAGCAGGTCTGCAAGCAGCAGCCTGGTTGGCTTCCCTGCAGAGCTGCCACTGCCCAGCATCCCTGCACTCAAAGGAGAAAGGATTCCTCCTGCTTTTCCAGACACAAGTCAGAACACATCATTGAATAAAAGCAGGATATTCTGTGACACAAAATGATCCCTCTCCTTCAGCAGATGCTTGCAGCACCTGGACACTGAGTGCAAAGCCCCCTTCCCTCCAAGGGTGGATGTTTGCAGGCAGGTGAAGTCCCAGCAGCTCAGTAATGCACAAAATTATAGAGTGGAAAAAACTGAGGGTGACAGCATCCAGCTGTGGCAGCAGGCACACAGAATAGAGGTAAACAGTTTAATTACCAAGGCATTGACAGCTCTGCAGAGAAATTGATGAAAGATTAAATTTCCTTTTTAATCCCTTTGCATTCCCCCCACATGAACATTTGCCTCCCAGAGGCACAACTCCAATGCCGAGTTAAATCAGCCCAGACACAGCCTGGCCATTCCTCCTCAACTCCACTTCCCTTCCACTGAGCACTGCACCACCTCTCCCTCTCCTCCTCCTCTTGTGGATGCAGAGAACCCTTTGAGGTAACTCAGACTTCCTTCTCCTGGTACACAGACAAGTGGATCTTCCCTGTGGAAGCCCTCTGCAGCTCCTAAACAGGAGTTTAAGGCTTCAATATTCTGTCAGCCTGCACAAGGTCAAGGTGCCACAGCTTCTAGCTGCCAAAACACCATTGGATCCACTGCTCTTGCCCCTCCCAAGCCACTGCCATCTCCCAGAGGTGCCACCTCCCTTGCCCACCTGGCCATTTGCTGGCCTCTTTCCCATGGCTCCTAGCACAGCAGCAGGTTACAGCTCAGAGTGAGCAGAGCCAGTTGCTCAGAGGATGCTCATGGCAGAGGCTCTACCAGGCTGAAGCAGCAAATTTTGCTATGCAAATGGCAGTGGCAGCAATCTTTGAAGAGGAGTTGTTGACAAGCTTCAGGCAAAGGGAAAACAGAAGGAAGAGAACAATTAATTCATTATTTTTCCCTGCAAAGAGCAGTGCTGAGGCAAAGGCCCATCCTGAGCATGAGTAACAGCCAGGCTGCCAGCAACCTGCTGCCATCTGAACACTCCACAGCCCTTCTTAATCAATCCTATTGATGTTCAGCACATCCATAAAGCTCAAAATAATGGCTTTACTAAACTTAAGGGAAATATAAGACCTCATTCTGTGCCTTTCAGTTTCCTCATGATGCTGCCATAATGTCCCCAGTGCAGCAGATTTCCACTTTTGCCTCTCCTTCACCTGGCACTGCAGGCACCTAGATGTTATTTTTTAATGAATGGCTCATTCAGAACAGCAAAGTCCAAATTCCTACTCCAGACCAGGCAGAAATGGAATTTAAACCAGGGACCCTCAAGCCACTGGGCTGCAGGACAGTGAGGACAAGCTCTGGGCAGACACTTTGCCTGAGTGTGTTTCAAGAGGTGTTAGGTGTTCAAGAGGGGATTGGACATGGTACTTGGTGCCATGGTCTAGTAGCCATGAGGTCTTGGGTGATAGGTTGGACTTGATGATCTTTGAGGTCTTTTCCAACCTGATTGGTTCTAGGATTCAAGCTAGGTGGGAAAACAAGGGACTCCTTTTTGTACTGGGGCTCACCCCATGCTCCTGTGTCTTCCAAAAGCCACCTTCCCCTCACACCACCAAGACATCACTGCCCAAGAACTGAGACTTAAGAAAACAAAGTTTCAGAGCTGAAATACACAGAGCTTTGTCCGAGTTCCTTGCACAAAAGGAGGATCAGAACCATTTCAGCCTTGCCTTGCAAGGGATGCAATAACAAAGGGAAGGAAGCAAAGCAGAGTGAAGATGCACACAGGGAATTGCCCACCTGATAGGTCTTGTTTGACTTGGAAAGTTTCTGGTTTACCTGACAAGTTTTCAAAGTCATCACTGAGCATCTTGAATGAGATTATTGCAGAGCTGTTTATAGCCACAGCCTGCCCTCAATCTGCCTCGTCTCAGTTTGTAATTCTTTGGAGACAATGACACTGGTTTGGTTCGTTGGGTTGTTGTTTTTTTTCCCCAGACAGAACAGCAGAAAGCAATGGCTTGGAATCTTGCCACTTTCTTATTAAAAGTGAGTATCTAGGCCCAGGCAATGTGTGCAGAGAGGAAAAAAGAAATAACTCTGTGAATCCATCATCTGAAGCACAAGTGCATGCAAATGTATTCCTCGTGTTTAAGAAGCCTCAGGAACAAAGCACACTAAGAAAGTGTGGAGTGCTCCAAATGCACCCTTGCAATGTTTGCAGTGAGCAGGTAAAAGCAGTGCAAAGGATGAGAACTCCCCACCCATTGCACACTGGCTCTGTAAAGCAGAGAGACAGAGAGCAGGAGGCCACAGGCAGATGTCCACCAGTGGAGCTGCTCAACCACAGCTTCAGCAGCAGCTGCCCCATCCACCTCTCCAAGTCCCTGCACCTTAATCCATGAACCCCTCCCCTGTTTCCCCCACCCTGAAAAGTGACAATGGACACCCAAGAGCAAGAAAGAAAAGGCAGGAGCTGCTCAGCCTAGCAAAAAGCCTCCCAGGTAACTTCAGCCCAACCAACCTCAGATGAAATATTAAACCCTAAATGCACCTTTGAATAATTTAGGTCTCCCAGGTCCATAAGTTAATTTACTTCCATGTAATTTAAATACAATTAAGATCACCTGGCAGATTTTTATCATCAGTTAATGAGTTTTGAAGGAACCTCATGGAGTTTGGAAGTTTTCTTTTCTTTGCTAAATCAGGTTTGTGACCTGACCAGTTTGAGATGTGCTCATCTGAACTCATGGCAGTGACATTTCTGGTGGCAGAGGAAGCACACAGGACGTCAGAACTTGATCTAACATCTCCTGACAGTTGTGGCTGATTAAATGCTTAACCTCTCTCTTTTCTTTTTTCTTTCCCCTGTGATGCAAAACAAAGATGAGAACCTTGCTAAACAAGGCAAGAGGCAGGACTCACCCCAAGGAGTGCAGATCAAGAAGCACCCAGGATCGTTTCATCCTGCCTCAGTCTTCATCCCACACCAAGGGGCCCTATGCTGTCAGCACACCTTGGGAAAGCTCCTGGGGAAACACCAGCAGAGGAGGCTGAGTTGTGCACAGAGAGGCCACAACTGCAGCTACAGACTTGGCTCAGCTATACCTAATGCAATTCCCCAGCCTCTCCTGCACTCCTCTGCAATTTTCAGTCTCTGCCCTGCCCGCTGTTTGCTGAGACGTTTGCATTAGTTCCACTGTCTCTTTTGAAAGGCTTCAGATTTCCAAGTTCACTTCTGTAGGCTGGGTTCAAACAGCAGACATCTCCTGAAGGTACACAGCATCAGCTCAGCAGCAAACCACACTGACCTCTGCTCATCCTACTTAGCCTCAGAAGCAGCAAGCCAGACACCAAGGGATTTCCCCCCACACCTCTTGTTTCTGGGAGGAAGGGAACAGAGAAGGTTAACATTTTCTGACAGTTTTTCCCTTCAGAAAGATCCCCTCCTGCTCCTTCCTAAAGGATCTTGATTACATCCCAGACGAGGAAAAAACTCTACAAATAAAACCACACATTGAAAATAAAGGTCCCCATCACTTCCTCTGGGAGTCAGTGTAAGACATGAGCCTCACCTTTAACACTTAGCAAGGCTAACATGGAGCTGTGCAGACCAGGCCAGGTTCATAGATTCATGGAATGGTGTGGGTGGAAGAGACCTTACAGACCCTTTCTGGGTGGTTCTGCTGTCAGAAGAACAAAGTCTCTTTCAGGCCAAGCATCCAAACACCTGCAGCCAGCTCAGAAATGCAGCAGCACTGTCTGGGGAGCTCCAGCACAGGAAGGAAGATTCCTCTCAGTTTTCCAGGTATGCTTTCTGGCCACCTGGGACTGCACCTCTGAGTAGGAACAGAGGAACATCACTTTAGATTTGGTGATGTAGAAGGTGATCAGCCCCATCCCTGGAAGTTTTTTAAGGCCAGGATGGACGTGGCTCTGGGCAACCTGATCTAGTGCAAAGTGTCCCTACCCATGGCAGGGGGGGTGGAACTGGATGATCCTTAAGGTCCCTTCCAACCCTGACAATTCTGTGATTCTGTGACCAGCATGGATGTGGCCAAGGACCATGCCAGATGCACATCCCTTCCATTGCAGGAGGATGATGGATTTTGCCCTGGTTTGTTTCATTTTCTTCCAAAGGAAGTTTTTAATCCACCCAAGACATCTGCTGCTCTGAGCAGAAAAACAACACAAAAAACCATCCTATTTGCTGCTAAATGTTCAGGGTGGTAACAACCACTGCACTCCCAGCACATCTCACAGGGAGGGAATAAAGTGTGGATGTGTGAGAGGGGAGAAAATGCACCCCCTGATTCCCTGCTGAGATGTGAGATCAGAGCAGGAACCCCTGATTAAAGCCAAAATGGACATGAAGCAGCACTGCAACTCTTGCTAGACAAGGAATTCCTTGGTGTGCTTTGCTTGAGGCTTTTGCTTTATCCATCAAACTGTCTTTATCTCACCCCAGCCCTTTCCTCACTCCTACCCTTCCAAGTCTGCCCCCATCCCACTGGAGCAGGAGTGAATGATGCCTGTGTGGGGTTCAGCTGCCAGCTGGGGTGACACCACCACAGCCTGTCTGCATCACCTCACCTTTAACAACCACCTCTGTGGATTTAGCCTCCTACAGAAAAGGAAAACAATAGAGTCAATTAAAAGGTGGCTTCCAGGTGATGTTTTAGTTTTCCTTCTTTTCACATAAAAGTGGAAAATCTAATGTTCTGCTTTCCTCCTGGAAGGGCAAAGCTTTGTCTCCTGCCCCCCTCACTGGCCTGGAGCTCAGAGCACTCTCCAACAATAATTAATGAGCAGGGCCTCACTGCTCTTCTTTAATCTAGATAAGCATCAGCAATATTTTACACCGCAGGAAGCAGGGGAACACAGGTGTTAAATGGCTTGCCCAAGGTCACACAACAAGGCTGTACCAGAGGCAGGGCTGAAATCAGCTCTCCCTTGCAAGACACCCATCCACAGCTTCTAAAAACAGCACCAGTAATGCTGCCCCTCTCAAATTACAAAGCCCTGTGGCTGCTTACTGCAGTCCAGGATCATCTTTTAAATCATTCTGAACAGAAGACCTTCCCCTCACAGATGTCCTGCTGCCCTGAAGTGGGGTGCTGAGCTAAGGAGAAGAGGAAGGGCTCAACAGGCCTCCAACAGGGCTGGATCAACCTTTTCCTGCACCTAGCAGAGCCTCTGCCCAAAAGCTCTGGGTGGACATAAAGGCAGGCCAAAGAAAAGAGGGCTGCTAGGAGATGATCTATCAGAGCCCAGCTGGAGCAGAGGGGGTGTCCCCAGGCCCTTCAGTGCAGGTGCAGCTAATGACAATGCACCACAGCTCACAGGCATTAAAGGAATGTGTGGACAGCTTCTGCCTTCTGAAATGTTGAATATGACTGCACTAGGAACCCTGATTGGGTGTGGGGAATTGCAAGTGAAGCTTCCCGATTGTACAGTGACAATCAAGCAGCTGTGACTGGGAACCAAGGGAGAAAGGCCAGCACCAGCATCGCCATCAGTCACACACCCTCTGATTCTGGGGAAGTAGCAAAGCTAACAGCTCCAGGTAGGGTCACTGGGCACAAGTGTTCACACTTAATTCTGAAGCAGCATCCACAGGTGTAGGTGGGAATGAAAGTCAGCCAGAAGGTAAAGAAACAGATAAAGGTCGTAAAAGAAAGCAACCTGCTTACAAGATGAAAAGCTCCCCTTCAAAGTGCAGCCACACAGCCCCCATTGTTTGGTTTGGTTGTCTCTGAAAGGATTGGTATTGATCCTGAGCATCTCCTGAGAAGATTCTGAAATGAATGGTCTCGGCCTCTTGCTGGCTTCTGGCTGGGATAACCCAGGAATCATCCTTAGCAGGGGATCTGACTTGCCTGAAAGGGCCCTGGGAGCCGAAGCGTTTACCCAGGCTGTACAGAGACTGTTTCTCACCTCTCACCCATTGCCCAGTGTTTGGTTTGAAGCAGGAATTCTTCCTCGGTTTGCTTTGCAAAACACAATTGGCAAGATGAAGAAAGATGTTTGATTCTTTCATACTCCTCTGGAAAACTTCAGCCTTTGTAGCACCTTCAGCCAGAGCATCCTGCTCCTTTCATCAGCGCATAATGCAAATCAGGCTCCCTCCCTTCTCTGCAGCAACACACCCTGGTTAGGGATGTCAGAGGATGTTTTATTACAAAAGTCAAACTAGGCTTTATCCACAATTTTCTAAATCTCATTAAAGGTTCTTTCATACTGCAGATAGGATACAGGAGCACTTTAAACTTTATAAATCTCTTTCTGCCGGCGCAGGGATCTGCTGCCAGCTGTGGCTGCTGCAGCTGACAAAGGGATGCCTCGGGGGTGAGTCTGTTCACATGCAGATAAGGTGGCCTGCAATGAATCACTGTCCTCAGGAAGGGACCAGCTTGTTAATAAAAGGTCAGAGATCAGAGCATCGCTGTTGTCCCACTCCTCCAGCAGCAAGAGGAGCATCGGCCGCCTTCGCTTTGCTTCCTTACCCCCCACCCCTCACTGAAGCGCTCTCGAGTCCCTGCTCCTGTTCTGCAGCCGAGCAGAGCAGCAGGATGTGCTCCTAACTAGCAGGGACTAAACAGCACTGGGCTGGCCAGGCCTCAGGCTGAGCTTCAGTTTCACTTGCGTGGTTAAGAACATTTCTCAGCAGCTTTTAAAAATGAGGCTAATAGCAGGAGCTGTGCCTTGGAGGACCTTCCTAATCAGGGATTATCCTGCAGGCCTGCCCATGCTGGCAGGTTTATTTCTCTTGACTAATTCCACTGGATTTTCTGAATGAAAACAAAGTAATGAAAGCTCCTCTCTATAAATTACCAATTTCTGTGTGGCACTCAGGGTTATGTTTCCATTTAAAACTTGTTTAGCCCCAGGCTCCCATTCAGAGAAGAACTCGGGATCACGACTAAGTGCTCTGCAGAAGCAGCACTTGAGTTGGTGCACCCTGGCCCAGCAGTCATTTCACAAGCTAAAAATTCCATAAACACCAATCAGATGCACTTAACATCTACCTTTGTATTTGCCCAGGAGCCTGGGGATACCCCAAATACCCAGGTGTGTTTTTGTCATGATGATTTACCTAGTGAAGTTTGCAGCTGAAGGCTCCAGGGCAACCACTCAGCTATCTGGACTGTCAAGACAGTCAGGTACCAGAGCCCCAGCTGGCCAGGAAGCATTGCCCAACAAAATACTACAGAACTGGAACAACCCTGCTGAAGTTCATCAAATGGACTCGAGGCAGCCTGCTGCCAGAACATAATGCTGCAAGTAAATAAACACACCAAGGCCAAACAGAGACACAGTCATGTACCAGAGAATCTCTTCATTATTACATCTTACAGCAAATGTTTTCAGAGTGATCCAAAAGCAGCAGGGCTCCAGAAGTCAGCAAGGCAAATGGGAAACCTCCCTGAGAAGCTCACTGACTGACAGATGGAGAGGACCTGGAGATCCATCAGGCTGAGGACTCCAAAGCAAGCAGCTGCTCACTGCTCCAGGGGTTTGACAAGAGTGGAGGATTGGATTTCCTTAACCTTCACAGACAGAGCCAGAACAATCCACCTGGGCAGAGCAGCACATCTGATACTGCAGCAGACTTTGGAGACTGCTCAGTGTTGTGTGGTCCTGTCCTGATATGAATTTCAGTGAAGAAAGGGAAATAATAAAGGAGACTCTTGAAAGGCAGTTTCCCTCAGCTGCTTTTCAATTTCCTTGTTAGAAACTCCTGTTACATCCCAGCTCCTCTGACCTCATCCTACCCCTAGAGGAATCTCAGGCTCTTAAAAGCATCTTTCTAGGCTTGGCCATCTTTTCATTACATAAGGGCAGAACACACTCCACACAGTTCTTGATGCTTCTGATACCTGAGGATTGCTGCCATGGCCCTGGCAGAGGCACTGGAGAGAGAATCTCCCACTACAGCATCCTATGGACTCAGCACAGCTGCTGGATTAATCCAATGCAGTGGGAGCCACAGACAAGACCAGGATGGTTAAGGCTATTTTGTGTCTCAGTTTCCCCTTTCTTTGCTCAGACATCTTCAGACATTCCCCTGCAAGGAGTAATAGGATGAGAGGGAATGGATTGGAGCTTGAGGAAGGCAGATTGACACTGGAAATCAGGAAGAAATTCTTTGCAGTGAGGGTGGTGAGACACTGGAACAGGTTGCCCAGGGAGTCTGTGGAGGTCCCCTCCCTGGAGGTGTTCAAGGCCAGGTTGGATGAGGCCTTGAGCAACCTGGGCTGGTGGGAGGTGTCCCTGCCCATGTCAGGGGGTTGGAACTGGACAATCTTTAAGATCCTTTCTAATCCAAACCATTCCATGATCCTATGAACTGACCAACAGCAGGTAGGATACCACAGCCTGACTCTCTTCTGCAGTCACAGCTGAACAAAATTGCCACAAAACTCCAGCAGCACCATTCTGCAGCAGCCTCAGCACCTCTGTGCAGATGTGCAGGGGCTCAGTGAAGCCCAGTGACACTCTCCCAGCCACAGGAGGATGGCTCTGCAGCAGGGGTTGAGTGAAGCCCAGTGACACCCTCCCAGCCACAGGAGGAAGGCTCTGCAGCAGGGGTTGAGTGAAGCCCAGTGACACCCTCCCAGCCACAGGAGGATGGCTCTGCAGCACACAGGGTCCCCACAGGGGGAGAGAGCTCTGCCGCTTCTCTCACGCAAAGTTTGAGCCCGTGCTTGGAATTCCGAGGAGCGCACAACGCACTCCAGACTGAGCACAGCTCTCGCTGCCACAATGCTCCATTTGTCCCAGTCTGTCAGCCTAAAGGACCTCTGGAGTAGGAGTAATTACAGTTATGCACACTTCATGGCCCCATTATTCTGACAAAGTGGCACAAGGAAGCCCCGATGCAGAAGAAAATCAGCTCTGCTTATTTTTTAATACAGTGACTTTAATATGGTTGTGTTTTATCTTTACTTCTGTCTATATATCTCAGCCCTCTCCCGTGCTTTTGTGTCTTGCTTCTATTGCTTGATACTACCCTGGGTCTCCTCAGAGTATTGCATCTTCAATAAAATATGGGAACATGAGGGGTGAGGAGCAAGCTCTCCATTCAAGTCACATCCTGAGTGACAGGGGACCAAAAGCCTCTGTGCTCTGAACTTCTGCCACTGCCATCCTTTCAGATGGGCTGCTGGTCCTGCTCTGACTGCAGGGCTGTCCTCAATGCTTTATTTATCAACAGCAGCTCCACACTCCCTGCATGGTGATATTCTCCACTCAGCTCCTGAGGCAGCTCACACATTTGGACTGATTTGATTCTCCTTCCTGGCAACACTCCTTGCTTTTGCCCTCCCCAGTTTTAGCAGCAAGTAAACTACAGAAAGGAGTTAATTTCTCTCTCTTAATACTCTTTCTCCCATAAACCAGATACAGGGATTGCCCTTGGACATGATGGGAAAGCTTCTGGACTTTTATTGTGCTCTTCCCGCCACACCGCATTCTGGGGAGGTCACTAGAACTGTGAGGTGAGAAGCAGGTGAGGTGGGACAGGCTGGAGGCAAGCACATCAGAGGATCTCAGTATCAAAGGAGAGGCTCTAGGGAGCCATCTCAGTAGAGCTCTGGATCTCCTTGGGGGTTTAGGTACACAGCAAGGTGTCTAGATAAACCTGACAAGGGATAGCAGATCCAGCAGCTCTTGGAAAGCCATTGGGAGATATCTGAAAAGCTCTTCAAAAGCTCCTAGAAAGATTCTAGGTCAGTGAAATCCTAGAAAAGATCCAGAGCTGGGAGTCATTAGAAAGCTCTGGGGAAGTCCTGGGAAGGTTTTGGACTGGAAAAATCCTAGAAAATATATAGGGGTTCCCAGAAAGGCTCTACATGAAAGAACTCCTGTAGGGGGAGAAGGGTAGATAATGCAAAGAAAGCTCTTCTGGAGCACCATACACAGTCATAGCTGGGAGGTGCATCTTTAAGGAAAAGGGAAAAGACACTCAGCAATGAGACACAAAGGACAAAAGAGACAGAGGAGCAAATGAAGAAATGAAGTCACCTGCTTAACCCCCTCCACTGCCAGGAGAGAAACCCCTTAGCAGCAACCACAGTGCCCTGCCAGGGTCCTTCTCTCTCCTAAGCAGAGTCTCATTGTCTGTGTTGCTGTGTCTAATGCTGCTTCCCAGTCTCTCTGGTGGAAGCCAGCTGTCAAGAGTGGTGTTCCTCCAGCTGACAAAGGTGCAGAGGGGGCTTGGGAGTGCTGTAACTGCACCAGCTGAGCGCCATGCCTGGTCCTTCATGAGCAGCAGGGGAAGCGCTGTGCCACCACCACGCTTCAGCATTTACACAACATCACAGCAGGCTTGGAATGCTCTGTGCAGAGAGAGATCTTCCTTCAGAAAGCACTCAGCTGATGAAAGAAACCTGACTGCTGTGAATGCAAAGGTGAGGAAGGTCCCTGCTTGACAAATCCGAGTTGGCAGCAGGAACTATTTTAGAAATGAAAACATGGGACAGAAAAACATCTTGGAGGAAGGCTGGAGAGGGGAGCCAAGAGAAGCAGCTGCTCTGACTGGCCTTTGGTTGTGCCAGCCTGCAGCTCCATGCAGGCTTGAGAGGTCTGGAAGGCTGATATCAGTCAGCCCCTCTGCATGACATGCCCCAAAGGTCTGTGGAGCAGAACTCCTGAGGTACAACAGAGGGCAGTTTGAGGACAAGCTCAGGAGGGGACACACTTCCCCTAACGGGGGCCAGCGCACCTCACTAGCAGGTGACTTTAACTACACCAGGCCCTCCTGGAGGGTCACAGGAGAAAGCCCAGAGCAACACAGCTCACCTCAGCTTTCACAGGAGCAGCCCAGCAGTGAGAGCTGAGGCTGCCAGAGGACAGATCATACACCAAGGGCATGGAGGAACTTCATTCCTGGAGTGCAGAGGACTGGGAAACAAAGAAGACTTTTTACCTCTTCATACAACATGAGGCTAACCTTAGAATTCCATTTTACTCTGAAATCTCTTCCAAACAGTGGCCTTTCAACAAGGCATTTCCCCTCAGGTTTTCATTTGATCTGAAATGTTCATTTCTGTGTGGGGCAACCACTGTGAAGGACTTAGGTACTGCATGGGGACCACTGGAACCACTGGAGCAGAGCTGCCCAGGCAGAGGAGCTGCTGGAGGGGAGCAGCGCTGCAATATTTCCTGGCATCATAATTAATTGCCTTGGTCTTTAGCAGAGCTGTCAGGCATCAGCCTGTAGATGCTGCAGGCAGTGAAACTTTCGTGTGCAGCACATTTGCATCACAAAAATCTGTTTGTATGAATTTGCCTTGTAGGACTCCTGTCCTTCATTCTTCAGTCTGAATCCTGCTTTAAACCACACTTGCTGCTAACAGGTTTCTAGCACTCTCTCGTTCTTTGGTAAGCAAAGGCAAGCAGGGAGGAATAGAGCTCTGAGTTTTTCCATCCATTAGCCCAGCTTTGCAGAACCAACCTGGCTTCTGCTCCCCTGGCTTCTCTGCTCTGCTCTTTCCAGGCTCTCCTGCCACCTCTGCTTTATGTCTGCTGCCTGCAGCCAAGTCTGCCTGTGATCAGCTCTGATGTGCAGAGCCTGGCACAGTTGTGCCCCTCCATCATCTGACACACCTTGAGTACTGTGCCCAGTTCTGGGACCCTCAATTTAAGAAGGGCACTGAGACTCTTGAACATGTCCAGAGAAGGGCAACGCGGCTGGGGAGAGGCCTTGATTCTATGATACTACCTTAAGAAGTGGAACTGGAAGTCCCCTTGCTCTGACCTGTTTGCACATCTCAGCTGCTTCTCAGTGCAGAAAAGTCAAGAAAAGTGGCCTTGGCTGCAGACATCTCCCCAAGGGGTCTGAACTCCCAATCATTCCTTCTTGGGCTAACAGGAATCTGGAAGTAGCACGAGAATTTGAGAATTTCCTGTCCCACTTGTGGCACCTTGAGCCACTGCTGAGCTCCAAGGCTGCCATGCTCTGCTCTGCCAGCACAGACATTTAGCAGCTAGAAGGGAGCACTCAGTTCAAAATATCTGCTGCAGGCTCCAGCTCCTCAGAGCCAACCCAGCAGCAGCAGTGTGTCACCACCTCTCTGGCAGGAGGCTGGCCACAAGGGTGACTTGCTAAAGCAAGCCATGAGGGAGAACTCACAGGTGGGATGAAAGAAAGAGAGGGATGATGAACAGGACCCGAAGGATCTGAATGCAGGAATCATACTGAGGAATGTTTCTAGTGTGGTTACTAAACCCTCCAGTGCTTCTTTTTGTTTGGTTTTTCCCCCCAAACATAAAAAAAATGAAGAAATCCTTCCCCTACTGCAGCATTGTTAACAGGCCTGCCTGGAACAGCAGCAAGTTACCTCCTTGCCTTGCTCTTCCATCTGTCCCCTTTACCAATTCTTGTCACTCCAGCACGGTTCGGTTGTCACAGAGCTTTCTCCATAAAACTGTGATTTCAAAGCAATTCCTGACTACATCCACAAATTACCAACTGCCACACATGCCCCTGGGTCTCCAGGGAAAAGCAAGCAGCCAGCCTACAGAACAACCCTCTGCAGATGGGGAAAGCACTCAAACAAATAGATGCAACTTAAACTTGTTGGGCAATTCCTTTCTGTTTTATGTGTCTGAACTGTTCAGCTCAGACAGGACAGAGGCTGCAGGCAGAATTCTCAAGGAGAGCTCTGCTCGACATTTCAAAGGTTTCCCTCCTAACCACCACACTGATTCTGCCCTGACATTGATACTGATGAAGGGACTTGTCCAGAGTCAAGGTTCTAAAGTGGGTGAGTTCTGTGCAAAATGCAAGCACTGCAGAGCATGTCCTACGTGGCATTTCCTGCAGCAATACTGCCATATAAATACCTATAGGACCAAAGAATCATGGAATTGATTGGGCTGGGAAAGCCCTCTGAGATCACCCAGTCTAACCATCAGCCCAACACCACCACAGCCACCAAAACACATCCTCAAGTGCCATGGCCACAGGTTTCTTGAACCCCTCCAGGGATGGGCACTCCAACACCTCCCTGGATAACCTGTTCCAATCCCTGACCACTCTTTCAGCAAAGAAATTGTTCCTTATCACCAACCTAACTCAGCCTTGGCACAATTTCAGGCCATTTCCTCTGATACTAAAGAGAAGGGACCAACCCCACCTCCCTCCAACCTCCTTTCAGGAAGCTGTAGAAAGCGATGAGGTCTCCCCTCAGCCTCCTCTTCTCCAGGCTGAACACCCCCAGCTCCCCCAGATGCTCCTCATCAGCCCTGGTCTTACTTCTATCATCAAGCTGCTTTCCTCACAGTGGCAAGCAGTGTTTGAGGAAGAGAGAAAGGAATCCACACAATGCAAGATGGTAATGGTAAGGAATTCCTAAAGAGCCTCCAATAAACAGAAGAAACAGATGAGAAAAACTGGGAAATTCATGGCAGTGCTAACAGATTGAGTGAAATGTGGTGGAAAATCCAACAAATTGGGAAATAAATATTGAACTTCTCAGCTGTTCAGATACTTATGAGTAATATTTACAAACTGGGAATGTATGGAACCCAAGCCAGCCAGCAGAAGATGAAATCCCAGAAAAAAACCAAGGCTTTTATTCCCTCTTTCCCAGGTTAGCAGCACAGTGACTCCCAAACTCTTTTGCCTTGATCTGCTAACTCCCAGACTGTTTTGGCTTAGGGCCTGACTTCATTTTACCTTTTCACAGAATCATAGAATGTCTCAGGTTGGAAAGAACCTTGGAGGTGATCTACTCCAACCTCCCACCAGCCCAGGTTGCTCAATGCCTCATCCAACCTGGGCTTCAACACTCCCAGGGAGGACACAGCCACAGCCTCCCTGGGCAGCCTGTGCCAGAGTCTCACCACCCTCACACTGAAGAGCTTCTTCCTCAGATCCAGCCTAACCCTGCTCTGCCTCAGCTTCAAACCATCCCCCCCCTGTTCTGTCTCCAGACACCCTCAGGAAAAGTTCCTCTGCAGCCTTCCTGCAGGATCCCTTCAGGCACTGGGAAGCAGCTCTGAGGTCCCCCTGGAGTCTTCTCTTCTCCAGTCTGAACACCCCCAACTCCCTCAGCCTGGCCTCACAGCAGAGCTGCTCCAGCCCTTAGACCAACTAGGCCTCCTCTGGACTCACTCCAGCAGCTCTGTGTCCTTCTCCTGCTGGGGAAACCAGAACTGGAGGCAGGATTGGAGGTGAGGTCTGAGCAGAGCAGAGCCAAGGGGCAGAATCCCTTCTCCCGCCCTGCTGCCCACACTCCTCTGGCCACAACCTAGGAGGATTTGCCTTTTCCTAGCCAAGGGGCAAAGCATCCAAACGTGACACCACCACCATTCCAGCTTTACATGCTTCCCCTGCATGAATACATAAATGTTAATAAACTCATTTCTAAATGATTGTCTGCAATGCTACTGTAAAATGCATAAAGAAATCTAATTAAGCACAGGGAGTCTAACAGCACTTCCCCTGCCAGTCAGCAGAGCTGCACTGGATGATGAAATTATTATGTGTGCTATTTGCTCTATACACAAATTAATTGACATTTGGGGTGGTTGTTACCACGATCCTTTTACAGGCTGCACTTGAAATAAAGTAAAACACAGAGCAAATGGAATGCAATCTAATTGAATAATGTAATCCTAGCCTCAGTCCATTTCTCCCCAATCAAAGCTGTAATAGGTTTTGTAATATTAATTATTAACGACTCGCAATTTGTAGAGCAGATTTTTAACAGTTGAGTTAGGGCCACTCATCAGCCTGCAATTTCCCCATGATCTTCTCCTTTCCTGGGATTACAGACCTGGGTATGTGAAGAAGCTTCTCTTCAAACCCCTACTGCACTCAACGGGTTCTGGCAAGGCAGAGCTCCTCCGCTCTGCACCCACGGCTCTGCTGAGAAATTCTTTGGCTCCTCTGGGCCACTTCAACAGCATCAACATCCCTAACCTCAACCCAAAATCCCCTGGGTCTGCCAAACCCATCCACACTGATCTGAGCAGAACGGTGGCTCTGGAGGGTGACAAAGGTAAGTGGAGAAGAAGTAATCAAGACAAAAAGGAACAACAAGTAGGTAAGCTCAAACGAATACCTCCCCCCAGCCCGTGGGACTGACCTGAGCACACAACCAGCAGCAAGTTCTCCATGTCGCAGCTCCAGAAGATGGCAATCCTCAAGTATCAAAACCTCCACGACCTCCAGCTCCCAAGAAGGACCCAGCTCTGCAAACACCGAGGTCACTCTCCGAAGCACTTTCCAGCTTGATGGTAGCCACAAGCAGCTATGAGTGACCACAGGGCCAGGGGCCCAAGGGGTAGAAACTTCTCCTGCTCCACCTGAGGAGCTAAGTGGTGTCAGACAGGGTGGGGGCAGCAATCAAGTGCTTAATTGTAACCACATGCTTCAACGCTGAGCAAAGCCTTCTACTGGGGCACAAAACTCGAACGTTTAGTTTAATTTACCACCTGTTACCACCTCTTGTTATTGTACTGAAGAGGGAAAACATCCACGACGTTGCTAATTAGCAATCTTATGCAGGGGGTTTCTGCTTTTGCAGCTGTGGGGTTGTTTTTTCCTTGCTGCAGGGCAGAACTGAGATTCCAGCCTGGCTATGCCACTTGCCCACATTAAACCAGGGGTTCGGTTTAGGGATACAGAGCATGAGAACAGAAAGCAATTCGTGGGACACAAAATTCAGTGTTCCTGAAGGAGTTGAGGCATTCAGCAGCAGCAGCACTTTGAAAACAAAGGGAGCTCTGCTCCATCACTTAGCTGTGAGCTCTGGTGACATTTACAACCAGCGTGTATATTTGGAGACGGTTGACAATGACATCTTTATGTTTTTGTTATCAAAGCTTCCATCTTACAATCCCCTTTGGTCCTGAGCATTGTTAAAACTGTGCCAGGGTTATGGCTGCTCATACCTTCCCTCTTCTAAGTGCTTCAATGATCAGAGAAGAGCAAAGTTTTATGATCCCTTCAAGGTATTTGAAAATGACACTAAATGGCGTTTGTAAAGATTTCTAAAAGTCAGAAGAGCCTCATTCTCTCTTGGAGGGCTTGTTCTCATCCTTTTGAATTGTGTTAGGTGCCAATTCCTCCATCTCTTTCTGGAAAAATACAAAAAGTAAATTTCCCAGCTCCCATAAATCTGATAGCAGCTGCAGGTCTGACAGCCTGGACCTTTTCTGAGCTAACAGCTTTGCTTAGGACCTCCGTGGTATTCATCTCCAGAGCCTACTGCAGGCGTGAGCTGCTGTCTTGTTGCATCCCTGGGTGCAGTATCCCCATTTTACAGAGCTTCCTAAAAATCTAACTTAGAGCCAGGCATCGGTACAAGTAAATCACCCTGGAGCTTGAGGGATGAAGAGGAAGGAGTCAGGAGAGAGCTGCAGATGAGCACAGCAGTTTGGTTCACACCGTGGCTGAGGAAGAGCCTCTCACTGTGGCTACTCCACCCTAAGCTGAGTGAGACTTTGTGCCTCTGGAAGCCTCCTGCAAAGCAACCTGAATGCCTGGGCAGTTTCCAGAACATGAATGATTCCATTTGCTGAATTACTTCTGTGATGAAAGTTATCCAGCTGGGGGGAGGCTGAATTGAGCCTGAACTCCAAAGGAGATGTGCTAAAAATCAAAGGGCGTAATTCCCAGTGGCATCAATGGGAACAGAGCTGATGCTTTATGGACATTTGCAACATGTGACAAGTTGCAGGGAACAACAGCCAATGATTAAGTGGGCACATTGGCCTCTGGGCTCAGAAAACTCAGATTCACTGCTTTTGCCTCAAAGCATCCTGGAGAAGGGAGGTGTTTGGCTGCTGAATAGCAATCTGTTGGAATACCACCTTGAGTGCAACATGCAGGAAAGCCTAAGGGCAGCCAGAAACCACACTGCTGGCTCAGAGTGCTGCCTCTTCCCTCTCAGCTGCTCTTCCCAACTGCAGACAAATCCAGAAACAGCTTTCCCAGAAAGCCCTTTCCCAAGGCTTTATACGGATAGAGTGAAGGGCAATGGCTTTGAGCTGGAAGAGGGGAGACTGAGACTGGAGATTAGGAAGAAATTCTTGACAGTAAGGGTGGGGAGGCACTGGAACAGGTTGCCCAGGGAGGTGTTCAAGGCCAGGCTGGATGAGGCCTTGAGCAACCTGCGCTGGTGGGAGGTGTCCCTCCCCATGGCAGGGGATTGGAACTGGATGATCTCTAAGTTCTCTTCCAACCCATTCCATGATTCTATGATTTGTGCATCAACACAGAAAAGTAGTGAATAGAAACAGGCAGGAATCTGAGCAAGACTGTCCCTCATTGCCCATGCCTGCAGAAAGCTAAACAACATCCAGACATGAAGCCAAGGAATAGGATTTTTCGCTCCTAGTCATACATCCTTTTTGTTGAAGCACACAGCTTGGCAGAGAACTGCTCCAGTGCTCCTGCACTGCTCACTGGGCAGTGACACAGGACATGATGTGTGCTCAGTTGGCTCCTTCCTGCCAAATGCCTTGGTGGCAAATCGCAGCACCGTGGGGAAAGCACTTTGCAAGCAGATGTGTGTGGCATGGGTTGTATCTAATCCATACATGCATGAGGTGGGAACACAGGTTCCCAACCCAATCCACTCTGAGAGCAGCACAGCCTGAAAATTTACAGCATGGCTGCCTGGAGTCACACACACCTCCTATTAATCTGGCAGTGCAATCACCACAGCTCCATGTGGCACAAGAAATTACATTAAGCAGGCACCAGGTGACAAGGAGCTGTCAAAATCTGTAATAAGGAGCCAGCAAGACCCAGATCAGCATAATTCTATTTTCCTTCAGATTGAGATGACAAAGAATCCTCAATATCAGGAAACAGAGATTGCTTTTGATCTTTTAATTAATTCAGACTGGCGCGAGAGAAGGACAGAGGCAGAAAAACAAAGGAGGAAGCTCTCTTCTCTGCTTTGTAGCTGCTGCAGGTGGCTTTAGAAGAGGCAGACAGAGGGTGACCTGCTGAGGTACATGACAGCAACTTTTGTCTCCCTTTTGCCCAACAAAGTTGGTCTGAACGAGGCAGAAACGGTCCTGCATGGATTCCAGGACAAGGAGCTGCAAGGGGAGTGCTGAAGCAGCCCATCTCTGGTGGCTGGGCCAGAAGAAGAGGGGCTGCAGAGGAGGCACCACCAGAGACCAAACTGCCCTGCTGTCACAGGGCTAGTTTGGCAAAGCTTGCACCAGTCCACAGTCTCTGAACTGAGGCAAACCCAAAGGCCGGGTGAAGAGTGTCCCTTCTCATCAGCCACCACCTCTGCAGTCAGTCATGACAGAAACAATCCCCCTCCAAATCTCCTTTTATCTTTTGGACTATTTTAGCAGGCAAGCTCGCTAACAGACTCCCTGGCTGTGGGCAAGGAGGATGTTACAAGGATATTACAAACTGGTGTAATCCCTGCACCACCCAAAGTCAGTGCTGCCTGTGGAGCTCTCCCACTCTGCCGTGTGTCTACTCAGAGGAACCTCCTTCGGTGCGGCTCGAAGCCGCCGAGGCTCCCAAAGAACCTCCCGAGGTCTACTGAGGAACTGCAAGACAGCCAAATGCTTTAAACACTTCAGTGAGTGATTTCTCACTCCCAGAGAACCGGAATCGCTGCACTTTCCATATCCCTTTTGAGTGAGAAGGCTGTTATTTCACAAACACTTGATGTCTTAACACTGTTTGCTGGAGTTCAGACATGAAAAAAGGATTTGGACGGAAGAGGAGACTTTATGATAATGAATTGACTGACTCCCAGGAAAACCACATTGATTGACTTGGTAGTTAACTGCCAGTCACGCTCCTCGTCCCTTTGTTGGGGGTGTTTTGAACTTCAAATGAATGGCATCATTATCTCCCCCACAAAGACATGAATTCCGTCTCAGTTTTGATAAAGACCATCAATACAAGAAAATAATTACCCCAGTGTCCACTGCACTGATGGATCCTTCCAAGCTGCATGTTTACAACGACCTGCTAAATTTTTTATCAGCCTCCTCAGTGAGCTCAGCACTATTTATAAGCACTGAAGAGATTCTCAGCAAACACCAAGCAGGATGGCAGGAACGATACAGGAGCACTAGAAATTAAATGGCAGCATTATCCCCCGGGATTTACAGCTATTTTCTCAGCAACCCACCTGTTGCTAGTGGCTTGCTAATGTTCACTTGCTTAGCCTCTGAACTAAAAAGGTACTTGAGCATCTTTGTCATTTAAGTGAGGCTACCTAAAAGCTTAAGCTAAAACACTGGCGGTGAGGATTGAGGTCAGGCACAGACTCAGAGGAAATTGTTACGGGCAGCAGACTGCTGACAATGCTGAAACCCCAGCAGCCCAAACAGAGCGTTTCAGCCCCAGCCTCCTTGGCTGGCTTGCCCTGGGCCACCAATGCAACACACCGCACGCAAAGGGAGGACTGGAAGCTGGCCCAGAACTGTGTTGCCTCACACCGTTTAATCCTTGAGGTTAAGGAAATAGGAACCAAAGGTTTGAGCAGACAAAATCTTACTTCTCATTTTGGAAGGAATTTGAAGCTGTGGTAAAGAATCACCTACATATGTTTGCATTCAATGCACAGAATTCTTCTGGCAGTTTTTTGTGCTTCCATCCACACAGGGTAAGCCACAGTTCAATCCATTTTGCTCAGAAGCTGCCCAGTTCAAAACAATTTCTGCAATTGATCCTTCCTGATCCAAGCTAATTTTGAGTCAAATTAGTCAAAATGCTGGCTCCAGGAACAGACCCCAGTTCTGCTATACTGATCTGGAATGTGTGACGTTGGTATAAAGCCCTTCAAGTGTGAGGATTTTGTGAGTACTTTGTGAACACTGTTTACATAGCTAAACCAAGAAGTCTTTCCCCGTAAATTTGGCTTGAAGAATCTGGGTGTCCAAATTGCAATGAACATATCAGGCACTATGAAACACAGAAATCCCAGCAGCTGCTTCCAGATAGTAAAATCCTCACCATTAAGATCCCTAAAGCATGCCTCAGAGACCCGTCTGAAACCACTCTGCAGTCGTTTTTACCTCTAGGCACATGAGTGACTTCAGCACTGAGCTCAAGCAGTTTAGCCAACTGTATAAACATGAATGGAACTCACATAAATGCAGCAAATACTAACTCCCCTCCATTCCAGATGAGTTACTGAAGGAGCCTGGAGTGGAAACTCCTGCAATGAAAGAAATGGATGCTGCAGCCAGCAGGTTTGCCTGCTTTCAGCTTAAAGCTGCACCAAGGTACACAGGAGAGTTATGTTCTGCTTCTCCCCCAAACACACTCCACTATCTGAAACCATTTCCTTCGGGACTAGATACACTGCACCAAGTGAAAGCCTGATCCATAGCTCTGCAGAAAGACTCCCCTGGATGTCAGAGGGCTGTGGAGCAGCCTACATCAACACCCAGTCAGCTTCACTGAGCTAAGCTCTCCTGTGGAGCTGCAGCAGCCAGTGAGGCCAGAAGGACCCCAACCCCAGAGTCCTGCCCATTGTCAGCCAGATGCCAGCACGGTGAGCAAATGCCAGCAGAGTGCACTGGTGATTATGGATCTGGGGTGAAGGAAATGCATGTTTGCTGAGCTCACTGCTCTATCCTCCAGGTGAGGGAAACTTTCCATTTGCCTTTGAGCCCTCCTAGGTTTTCCAGTCTGAGTCACAAAGTGCTTATCTGTCACAGGCCCCTGAAATGAGGTTTGTATGAGGATGATAACCATACCTCACCACAATGATGCACAGAAAACTTTATATATTTGAGAGTTCTGGCTCTCTGCTGGCAGCCAACGTGAGCTACCCAATTCCCCCCTGCCATTAAACTCCTATTAAAGTTCCACTGATATTGACAGGAATTAAATATGAGCTTGTGGCTTAGGAGCTGGCATTATCTCCCATCACCAAATCAATTTCTTGCTGCCCTGATGGACAACACCCCCTTTTAGGGGGTCAGCTCACTTGCTAGAGACATTCACTCTCCCACAGGCAACGCCAGAATTTCAAGGAGAGTAGTTAGGAAGAAGGCTGTGTGTGTAAATCTGAGCATCAAAGATAAGGGGCCCTTTGTGAGTTTGTTACGGCTGGATCGGGATGTTATTGAAAGAAACCGGCTGGGAAAGCCCCAAAGAGAAAACAACATTGTCTGTTTGAGTACAGGAGTTTGGTAAACATCAGTGGAAACATTTACTGAGCTTTTCCTAAAGCATGTTTAAATACCTCTGGAGCACAGGTAGAGGATGCCACCAGTGCCTTTTATAATACCAGAGGAGGAGATATCAGCCTGGATTTAAAAAGGCAAAGGAGAGTGTTGCAGCTGCTGTTTTGCATGACTCTGAAGACAGAGAACACTCAGCAAGCAAGGTCTCATTGTTTCTTCTGCTGATCCAATCCTTCACTTGAGAATGTGATCTTACAGGAATGGCTGAGGACTCCTCGCACTCCTTTATTTCATTAACTTTTCAAGAACCAGATGCAAATCATGTTTCGACCTCTTTGAAAAGCTGTACTAGTTTGGTGCTCCTGGACAACACACTCAGTGCCCAGAGCCATCCCTACACGACAGCAATGCCTGATCAATGCCTGCTCAGCCACAACTGCCTTAGCTCCCCAAATCCTATGCATTTCATTTTAGCCAAGAGAGACCAATTCTCAATTGCCTAAACTTCGGTATTCAAATGACACTCAGCATTCTGCAGTCCTTTTTGCTGCACAGTTCCATCCTTGAATGAAAAATCCATCAAAAAAAAAAATGGGAATTCTTTCAGTCATTTATCCCTGAAGCCTTGGATGGTTGTGTTCCATGCCCAGCCTCGCTGTTCTCAATGGGCAGGTGAAGGCAATTATCTTGTTAAAATCCTGAGTCTTGTTACAACCCAGGAGAAGAAAGGGAACAAACCTCAGCAGAGGCTGCTGCAGTGCAAAGAGCACTTTAGCCCGAGAACGAGCAAAACGAGAACAAGCAACAGCACGCTGAGAGCCTGCAGCCCAGCTCTGCCTTCCCCAGAGCGATGATTCTGTCCCTTCCAGTTGCTCTGAAGCATTCGGGAACCCTGAGCCACGGCAATTAACCACCGTCGGGATGGCTTGAAACCTGCCACTCCTACACATAGCTCAGAGCCGATGGAAATAACGACCTAGCCCTGGTATCTTAACGATCGTCTCCTTCCCCGCTCAGAGATCCAGGCGTCCTGATTTTGCTAGAACCCAGCCAAAGGTGCATTGCACAGGTGCGGGCTGTAGAGCTGTTTATAAACCCATCCTGTCCAATTCGTTCCACCTGCATCCCGCCGGAGGATCCGTACCGTGACCTCCGCGTCCCTGCCAAAGGCTGGGACATCAACTTGAAGCCCCAGGCACCCACAACCTCACAGCGGAAGCAGCCGCAGCAGCTGCGCGATCACCTCTCCCACCTTGTCCCGAGCCGGGACCTCCCTGTGCAGCCCAGAGCCCCTGTCCCCGCTCCTCCTCCGCGACAGACCGAGTCCCCCCGCCTCCGCCGGGCGCTGCGCCTGGGAGCAGCCCCTACCCACCCACCCCCTTCCACTACACCCCCTCCCACGCACCCCCTTCCACTACACCCCCGCATACCCCCTCAGCCGCAGCCCCCCAGCTCTGTCCCCGCCGCCTTACTGCGGGAAGGCAAACCCCGCACCGGGGGCACCGCTTTTTTTTTTCGGGGGGTGGGAAATAAATGAACCCGGACCCACGTTTCAAACAAAGTGAGCAGCGACTCCCGGGATGCGCCGGGGCGGGCAGAGCCGAGGCGGCCGTGCCGGGCAAGGTTCTTTTCCCTCCCGCCGCTCCCACCCCACCGCCGGCCCGGTCCCAGCCGCAGACTCCGCTCTCCGCGGCTCCACCGCCCCCGCCCAGGCGCCGCCTCCGCGGCGGAGCCCCCCCGCACCCCGCCCGTGCGCGCCGCCGCGCCCAGCCCCGCCGTGCCCGGCGCTGCCGCCCGCCGGCCCCCGGCACCCCGCAGCACCGGCTCCGGCTGCGGGAAATGGCGAAATAGCGGGAACCGGTGGAGGAGAGGGGGCAGAGCCGCCGGCTATGGCACCTGCTCACAGCTGAGGCGGGGGGGCTGAAGCCAGCGGCTGGGAGCCTGACCTCGATTTGTCTGGGGGGCTGCGGGCAGAGGCAGAGCCCATGAGCTGAGAAAATAAACAGCAGGAGGATTCGGGGGTAAGTAGGAGATTGCCCCGACAGAGGCACTGCTGTGCTTTGGTCTGGGGGATTGGATTGTTGAGGTTTGGGTTTGTTTTGGGTTTTTTGGTTGGTGTTTTTTTTTTTTGGGGGGGGTGGTGGTGGTATCTATAAAGAAGTGCCGCGGGCGGGGGCTGCCGTGAGCAGTGCAGCTCCGGCACTCGGCTAACTGTGGGCTGCAGCCCCCCCGCCGCCCTTCGCCGCAAGTTCGGGGCTGTTTTCCTTCTTCTTTCAATAAGTTGATCGGTACCGGTACTCTCCGCCCCGACCATGCCCGCGGCCCCCGCTGCTTGCAGGATCCCTGCTTCTGCAGCTCAGATTTTTGGGGGAGTGGGGGGTGTCCCACACAGCAGCGCCGGTGCGATGCAGCTCCCCCATCGCCGGGCGCCGTGGGGCCATTGTGGCGGGGCTGGGCCGCTCGGTGCGCGGGGCACGAAGGACCCCTGCAGTCGACTGGCGGAAATCCCGGGGAGCGCCGGAGACTGCGGAGCCCCGGCAGCAGCGCGGGTGCGGGGGTGGATGCGTGGCGGGGGCGGTGCACGGGGGCTAATCTCTTTCCGCTCCTTTTGTAGCAGCAGCAGGAGCAGAAGAGGACCCCCCCCGCCTCCATCCGCCGCCGGCCCCCCCGGCACTGCCCCGCCGAGACCTGCGGAGTTGGGGGCTGCCCGGCGCCCGCCGCCCTGGCACGGAGGCTGCGGAGCGGAGCGGCGGGGGGCTGCTGTCTATGTCGTGTGGGGAAATCTGGTGGATTTGGTTCTCGCTCGTGGAGGAAGAGCCCGGCGCCGGCACTTGGCTGCGTGGTGTTTTTTGGAGGGCGAAGGAAGGGATCTCGGCTGAGCCGTGCGGAGGCAGCGCTCGGACATGAGTTGTCAGCACATCTGGGGAATACCGGCTGCGGGTCCGAACGGGAATTTGCTGGGATCGTTTAAGCTGCGATATTGATCTTTGTTGTTTTTTTTCGCCGAGGGATGCACTTGGCATGAGAATCAGAGGATGGAAATTGTTTGGGAGGTGCTTTTTCTTCTGCAAGCGAATTTCATCGTCTGCATTTCAGGTACGCAGAAGGGCAGGGGTGGGAAATACCACACAGGGTCCCCCAAGCTTCCACATAGCAAGGGGCAGAAGGTATAGAGAGACCCACATCAAAATAGCTGAAAAATCCACGAGTGATGTGTCTTGAGTGGGTCGTGACAGAAAGGGAAAAACAGCGATGCTCCCCCCCCGCCAGCTCCAGTAACTGGGCAGTAATTGTGATCCAGTGGCTGCAGTGAGTACCTCAGTGTGCTGATCACAGATGTGTGGCATTCCTAATGTACCTGCGAGTGGGTTTAGCCGCACCACTGTGGGAATCCCGGGATTTCATAGCTCCCGAAGTTCCTAAACTCAGCCGATCCGCAGCTCTCCGAAGGGCTGCGGTTTCTTGGCAGGGCTGTCGTGCGCTGGTGCCACGGCTTGGGGTCTGCAAAGGGAGTGGGACCACTGAAGAGCGGTGCCTCAGCTTTTCAGAGGGGCTTTGCCGTGGCTGTACCCTGAAAATGAGTTTAAATAAACGGCAGTCGCGTTCGGAGGACTCCTTGGAGGCTGGGACTCCAGCGTTAGGCTGCTCGGTTTACGCTTGCGGAGCTCTCTCCCCTCCGGTATGCAGCAGTCGGTGATTTCAGTTGTCACCAGAGCTTGTCCAATTAATGAGTAGGCACGGCCGGGTGTCTGGCGTAAGGCTTTGGAACAATTTATTCTCGGGGAAAACGCTGCCTTCTGCTGCAGGAGCCCTGGCTGCCGTGCTCGTTTGTCATGTCAGTCATGCTGGAATCATCGCCTTGCAGGAGGCATGAGCAGGGAGGTGGCCGGTTTTCTAGTTTGGGACACTTCAGGGAGCCCCAGGGGGATGCAGGCTGCCAGCTTCTCCTGCTGTGCCCCTTCTCTGCGGGCTGCCTCTGCCCTCCAGCCATTGCATAAGTCCGGAAATGGGAACGCAGGCAGCACTGCTGTTGGGAGCCGGGAGATCCTGGAGGACACCCTGGTGTCCAGTCTGGAGCTGGTTAGAGGCAGGGAGCTCCAAGCTGCCTTGGGACTATGCAGAGACTGGCCTGAGCCATCTCGCAGCCACAGCTCCCAGCCAGCAGCACCCTGGCAGTGCCTGCATCCACTGCACCTTCTGCAGCACTTCCCGACTGAGCCACCCTTGCAGCCCTTGCACTGGTGGCACCAACACCAACGACTGGGGCTTGGTGTTTAGTTTGTATTGCCTGTGTCTGCCCCAAAACTCCCATATTCCGGAGCATACAGTGTTGCTGTCAGCCCACGGGGGACGTCAGCCCTTCTTTCATCCCTACAGAGTGGCACCAGGCTCCCAGGTGACACCGGCAGTACCCCAGGCTGACCTTCCACATGTGTCCATTGGTACCATCAGTACAATTCCCTCCCTCACTCTTCAGAACAGCAAAACCTGCTGCCTCTTGTCATTTAAATCTCACACTTATCTATTTAGCTCAGCGTGAGGTGCCACCTGTCCAGCTCTCCTCACAGGAGGCACTTCACAAGCATCGCACTGAGAATGGAGAAGCTCGTGGCTTTCCTGCCCATTCTGACAGTAATATCCTGAGCCAGAGAGAAGCTGTCCCATCCTGTGCGGCTCCTTATGGCGCACGTTTGGCTGCCAATTTCCTGACCTCCTCCCCTGCTTTCCTCAGACATGGGCTCCCAGGCATGGCAGTCGGCAGCGGGCTCAGTCTTGCCGCTCGGTCCTTGCTCGCCGTCTCCCTCTAGCACCAGCGCGCACCGACAGCTATCTCTGCTTTCTTTCTCGCTGGCTCGGATGCTTTGTTTAGGGGAATAAAGTGGATGAGTAACTGGTACGATGCTTTTGCTGCGTGGCCAAAGCTATGGTTTGGCTTATTTTAACCCCTTTGAGGAAGGCTGTCTGCTTTAGCCTTTCTTGCCTTGTATTTTTTTTCCCTCTTCCTAGGGATTTAAATTCTCCTCAGGAATCCCCAGTATTTGACATCTTGGTAAAAGGATTAAGATGTGTAGATATCTGACTGGCACTAATGCTTCCTATCTTTCCTCTGTCATCTTTTTTACGCTAG
Source organism: Melanerpes formicivorus (assembly GCF_026170545.1). Taxonomy (NCBI): domain Eukaryota; kingdom Metazoa; phylum Chordata; class Aves; order Piciformes; family Picidae; genus Melanerpes; species Melanerpes formicivorus. Next base: position 1,963,517 of record NW_027142373.1, on the reverse strand, counting down.
GGTTTGTAGCATATAATCTAGCTGGGATATCTGGGTGGCAGTGTGAGTAAGAGGAGGTGTAGCACAGCTGGTTAGGGTTCGCCTCCACACTGGGTTCCAGAAGCTGCATTTTCAGCCCTTCAGCACTGGTCATTCATTCAGTGTGTCACTTCCAAAATCCACTGGTTGAGCACGCAGCTGCAGATGACAGAACTGTGAATTAAGCAGTCTGGGAGCATTATTTTGTCCTTCTTCTCTAAGTCAGCTATTCCATCAAGGAAGCAGGCTGGTCTTGTGTGCGTGGATCCTTGCTGAACATTAGCAGTCACTCAGTTCCACATCACATAAACCCGGGAGCCCTCCTCCTAATTCCAGTGGCTGTTTGGATTAGGGCCTATTAAGGGCTGCTGCTCCAAGGGATGATGTCAGGCACTGAAAGGAATGGACTGTTGAGTTAGTTTATCAGCAATTAAACACAAATTCAATGCTATGCTGCATTGTCTTTTGCTGTGTGACATTGAAATCATGCTGAAGGTATCACTCAGGCTGTGTTTCCTCTTTGAATGAAGTAATGAAGTTACACAGTTGGCTTTTTGTTTCCCCTTTGAATTAAGTAATGAAGTCACACAGTTGGCTTTTTGGTGCCTCTCATGTTCAGGAATTTTTGTGAGACTTAAGTCTATGGGAAGTGATTTCCTCTATGAAAAGGAGGCATATATAGTTTCAAAATATTTTATACCTAAGGGGTTTTTAGCAGTCAGTTACCTGTGTGTAGGACAGGTTGCTGGCTTTGGAAGAAATGATGCTGAGATTTAAGGCTACCTGGTTATAGTTAATTTATTTTTAATTACTGGCCCTTGTGCTTGGCAAAACAATTCCCTGTGAACTTTGCAAGCTGAATAGTTTTGCTTTCCTGGCATTCTGAATTAAGGGGTTTGCTTCTTGAGATTGTGTTTGAAAATGGAATCTGGTCTCTTTGTGCAGATGCAAATGAGAAGTAGGAGCAGGCTGAAGGACCACGAAACCAATTTCCATCCTTTAGAAAGGAATGAAAGCCCTCTCTTTCCTTCTGAGTCACGATTCATGTTTACTCCTTTGAGTTGCATACTCTGTTTCCTGAGAGTCATGGTTTGTGTTATGTCTTTGGAGGCTGTGGAAGGGAAGATGTCCTGTGGATGGAATGCTGACATGAGACCTCTCTGGCTGCTGTTGCTTTGAAGATGGAGATAATCATGGCACAGGGATTTAACTGTTCCTATGGAAAGAGGATAACAGCTGTTGGTAGGGTCCAGAATTTCCTTCCTGGATAGCAATACCACCAAAGATGAGTTAGCATCAGTGTTCTCAGATGGGATGTTGTGCATCCCATAATGGCTGCCACCTTTGCTTGCAACAGACATTTGCATAAACCATCAGCAGTTTTGAAGTGATTCTAAATACCAGCCATCCGTTTCCAGAAAGGCAGCAGGATGCTGTGTGCAAACCCTTGCAGGGCACCTCATTTAAATAAGAAAATGCTGCTGTCGTGGACATCGGTTAAGAAGGTTTCTGTGTATGTTTTCTGCTAATCCATCACAATAGGATTTACAGAACCTGCATGTTCAACATCTTTGTGGCTTCCTATGGGTTGATGTATTAGCTCTGATTGCTTTGGCTTGTGGGAACTAATATGGATTAAATTCACACAATCCCAGCAGCTCCCTTCGTGCTTTGCCATCATCCTCCAGTCACATGGGGACAGATCCCTTTTATGATGTGACTTCTTTGGCCTGTTTGGCAGCACACAGGGCTCATAACTCATGCATTACCAACAGCCAAGATGCCATAAAAGCCTGCTCTCTGTCAAGGAATTTCAGTGTATATGGAGCATCTGATGGAGCATCTCCTGGCATTAAGGGCCAGGGATGTATTTGGAGCCCAGTTGCACTTCATCTTCTGTCTTACTGCTTCTGCAGTCTCTGAGCTCTTATTACCTGGCATAACACAGAGCTGTCCTGTAGGAACTCTAAATTATGCCAGGACTTGAATTATCTGTTGAGTGATGGTCTATAAGGTCTGATAATTCTTCTTCTCTTAGTATTGTTCAACATGATATAATTCAAGCTGAGGTAGTCTTGTAGAAGAGAAGAATATCAAGGCTCTGATGTCCATTAGTAGCTAACAGTCAGTGGTTCATTGTTATAGTTGGACAAAAAAATGTTGACAGCAAGTTAATTGTTCTCAAAATAGCTTTTTTCTGGCACTTTCAAGTAAAAAATGTGATATCCAAGGAGAAGGAATTGTTCACAGCATATCCTATATCCATGTGTAGGTATAGAGGGCTGAAAGGACTCGCTGTGTCCATACAGGAAGGTTTGCCATGCAGCCTTTGGCCTCCAGTCCATCACAGTGTGATCTCATGCCTTGTCCCATCACACAGCTTCACATGTGTGGGCAAACCTTCATGCCTGCACGGAGTTTGTTGATGTTACTGAAAATCCACGTGGCTCCAACCCTCCTGCTCACACTCAAACACAGGATGGAGGCCATATGCTGGATCCAAAGACTCCCAGTTCCCCAGCACTTGGATGCTTTCTCACTTCAGAGATGTTGCTGCCTTTCCTAAGGGTGTGAAGATGTTTGTGCTTTCAAATGCTATGGAAATAGCCTTGCAGCCTCCTATAAATGCCTGCTGCAGGGGTGGGCTCTTGTGGCCTGCATTTTTCACCGTTCTATTTCGGTGGCTGGTTTTGCAGCTCGAGCGTGACCAGCTAGGCGCTGAAGTGCCAACACAACACACAGATTCTGGCTTACGTAAAGGTAAGCGAAGGAAAGGTTTATGAATAGTTTTGCACATCTTCTGCTGAGCTGTTTGCCATCCAAGGAGTTGGTAATCGCTGCTATTCTTGCCCACATCTCGGTGGTGGAGATAACCCAGATTTCAGAGGGACCCCTTCGCCTGGTGGCTTTGCTCGCTGCTGATGCAGCTGAACTAGACACCAAGCCTCCAAAACCACCTTAGCAAAAGCAGGACTAAAACCTCAACTCACATAAACACTCTCAATCTGAGGTTATCTTTAAGTGTTCAAGATACAACTGATGCTACAGAGAAGTTTTGCTGATGATATTCTTGGAAAGGTTTCAGTTTTGAAATCTACAACAGCCAGATTTTAAATTCAGCAAGGGCTGAATTGGTTTTCCACTTGCATCATGAATATTCCTTGCCCACCAATGCAGAAGGGATTTCTGCTTAGCCTAGGCTGCTGGTTTGCCTATTTGCTGCTCTTGGTCAGAGTATCATTCGCTTTCCCGGTTGAAAGGTTGTAACTGAGCTGAGGGAGCTGCTGTTTATCATCATTACTGATTGTTTATGGTTAACTCAGCATGGCAAAGACTGGGGTTGGTGGCTGACCCATCTGGGCTGTTAATAGAAGAATATCTAGAACTGGTTCACCAGCATCTCATTGCTAGCTCAAGCAGCAGTCAAAATGAGCTGACAGTTAGTTATGGCCAACATGAGTACCTATAAGAGCTGAACTTAGTTGTCAGTGTGGGAAATCACCGAATCATTGAGGTTGGGAAAGACCTCCAGGATCACCAAGTTCAACTGAGAATCCTACTCTACAAGTTTCACCCCTAAACCGTATCCCCGAGCATCACATCCAAACCACCTTTAAACAGATTTTGATGCAGTACTTAGCAGCTGACAGCAGGCATGAGGAAACCTGCATTTCCAGCCACCTCGAAAGGCCTTGGAACTCCAAGAATGCTGTCAATGGCATTAGTCTCAGTGAGATTTTTGCCTTACAAATGGCAAAAACTTAAAAGCTTGGCAATGAGAAAAGCTTTCGATGGCTTTTAGAGGTCTGCGTGCTGCTGTGGAGTGCCAGGTACAGCCTACCCAGGGTTACAGCCCTAAAATACTCCATTGTCTTTTGTTCATCATGGAAAATGGCAGCTGATCAGTTCCCACATGCACACTGTGCTGAAAGCAGTGGGCAGAACTGAAGACAATGCAGGCTTTCATTGTTTGATGTATTTATTCCCATCCCCAAACACTTCTGCTTGAAAGGAGCAGATCTGTACCGTTTGTGTTTCTGTAGTGCTATCAGCATTCAACTTAAACGCCCCACAGTTTTATCTTGTGTAATATCACTGCCAAAAAAACCAACCCCACAGCAGCTGGGATTCACAAATAACTAATTAGAATGCACTTTTTAACAGGATACTAAAATAAGTACAGAGAGAAGAAATTATCCATACTCTTATCTCTTCGTTTTGATGCTTTCCCTTCTCCTCTTTATCAGTGGTGCTTAACTTGGTCAAGCTCAGGGTTGTATCCTTGTCACCTGGCATTGAAGTATGGAACAGATCCAATTGTGCACTGACTGCCCAAGGGGCTCCTGAGCACAAGCATGCAGGAAGAAGCTAAGCAACCTTCTCCCTTTCCTCCCCTTCTCTGAATGTGTTGACGTCTCCAGCTTTTGGAAGTAATGTTTAGGGAGATGGATTTAGAGGGAAAGATGTTTTTTGAGCAATCATCCTCTTGGCAGTTTTGTGGGTTGTTTCCAATTTAGGTTCTTTCCTCCTGTTAGCTACTGTAGTGCCCAGCTCTGCTTCAGGAATAGTCACCAGGATGGAGTTTTCTCTTCTTCCATGGGTAGAAAGGCTGGCAGAGCAGGACTCCTACAGAGTGTGCCTGGCTAATGCTGAGAGAAAGAGATGATGAGTGTGTGACTATGGGGAGCTGCATGGTTGGAAGTGCTGCTGGGGCCTCCACCAACCCCATGATGTCTGTGACTCCCCACTTTCTATTTCCCAGCATGCTCACCTGTGGGTTTTTGGTCCACATCCATATTCAGAGTGTTATGGCACTGGTACAGGGGTGTTGTGCCTGCTGGAAAACCAAGCAGTCTACAAGGACTCCAGAGCCTTCTCTCATTTGCCCAGTTGATCCTGAGGCTGCTATGTGGCAGTTGGTAATTGCAGGTGGGATTTCAAGTTACCTGCAGCTGCATAATTTTTATCTTCAGCAGCCCCCTCTGGCACTCTCACCAAGTTGTTATCAATTCATCTTTGCTAGGCTGCAATTGTGCCTTTGTTGTGCAGTCTCAGGTATTTAACTCACTGAGGAACAGGATGCAAAAGAGAGCAATAAATAATATGATTTGTTCCCATCAGGTAGCAGAAGTATGAGCTGAAAATCTCGTCATCATCTTCAGGTTTTGTTGTGATGCATGAATACAGAGACTGGGCAAAATGCAAAGCTTAAGAGCACGCTGAAGTGGTTTGCTGTGTCTGAGTTCTTTACTTTGAGGTGGTGGAACACTGCAACAGGTTGCCCAGGGAGGTGGTTGGGGTCCCAATCTTGGAGATCGTAGAATCAACCAGGTTGGAAAAGACCTCAGAGATCTTCAAGTCCAACCTAATACCTAATGCCTCATGACTAACTAAACCATGGCTCCAAGTGCTACATCCAAGCCTTTTTTTAACACCTCCAAGGATGGTGACTCCACTACCTCCCTGGGCAGCAGGGTGGCAAACTTGGGGACTTAAAAATCACTACTTAGAATCATAGAATCAGCAAGGTTGGAAAAGACCTCAAAGATCATGAAGTCCAACCTGTCACCCAAGACCTCATGACTACTAGACTATGGCGCCAAATGCCACATCCAATCCCCTCTTGAACTCCAGGGACGGTGACTCTACCACCTCCCTGGGCAGTCCATTCCAATGGCCAACAACTCTCTCTGTGAAGAACTTCCTTCTCACCTCGAGCCTAAACTTCCCCTGGTGCAGCTTGAGACTGTGTCCTCTTGTTCTGGTGCTGGTTGCCTGGGAGAAGAGACTAACCCCCTCCTGGCTATAACCTCCCTTCAGGTAGTTGTATATTCAAGGTGAGGCTGGGCAGGGCTCTGGGCAACCTGCTCTAGTGGAGGATGTCCCTGCTGACTGCAGAGGAGGTTGGACTGGATGACCTTTGGAAGCCCCTTCCAACCCAGAGCATTCTGTGATTCTGAGGTTTAATCTGGCATTGTGCAAACCAGTTTAGATGCAGGATGTGCTGCAGTGCTTTGCTGGAGCAAGGAGCAGCAGTGCTGTAAGAGATAAATAATGCAAAATCTTTGGAAAAGGCCAGCAAAGCTCAGCAGGAATCTTCATGATCTCTGATTAATTGATACAGTTCTGTAGGAAGATATCTTTTGATCCAGGTAAAAGAATATGAGTGCTTTGTGTGGTAAAGATAGGAGCAGTGGATAAAAGCAGCGTGTGACATAATAACTGCTGCATCCTTTTCCAAACTCCTGAAGTGGCTTGAGCAGAACTTTCACTGATATTATATAAACTGCACAGAAATAATCTCCTGGCATTTGCTGGCAATGACAGTCATCAGTTCCTACACGCTTCTTTAAACTCCTAGGTAGAAACAACCAAGTGTTTGTTTTGCACAAGCCTGGGCTGGGTATTTTGCCAGGCAGAAAGCAACTGTTGCTAATCCAGGCTGAAGGAGAGCGTGCAGCAGAACCTTTGAATCAGCTCTGGGTTCATAGGGGAGGTGTGCACTAGAATTACTCTGCCAGAGCTGCTGGGTTTAGAACACAGAATCAGTAAGGCTGGAAAAGACCTCAGAGATCATCAAGTCCAACCTGTCACCCAGCACCTCATGACTAACTAGTATCACAGTATCACTTAGGTTGGAAAGGACCTCGAGGATCATCGAGTCCAACCTATCAACACAGACCCCATGACTAAACCATGGCTCCAAGTGCCACATCCAGTCCCCTCTTGAACACCTCCAGGGACGGTGACTCCACCACCTCCCTGGGCAGCACATTCCAACAGCCAACAACTCTCTCTGGGAAGAACTTTCTCCTCACCTCCAGCCTAAACTTCTCCTGGTGCAGTTGAGACTGTGTCCTCTTGTTCTGGTGCTGGTTGCCTGGGAGAAGAGACCAACCCCCATCTGGCTACAACCTCCCTTCAGGTAGTTGTAGACAACAATAAAGTCTCCCCTGAGCCTCCTCTTCCCCAGCTCCCTCAGCCTCTCCTCACAGGGCTGTGCTCCAGACCCCTCCCCAACCTTGTTGCCCTTCTCTGGACACATTCAAGAGTCTCAATGTCCTTCTTAAATTGAGGGGCCCAGAACAGGACACAGAACTCAAGGTGAAGTGTCAAGCAGAAGGCTTCTGGTAACCAGTCCCATTAGAGACAGGATGTGACCTCTGCTGCTGGCATGCAGGTGTGGGAGGGAGCCCTGCCCAGCAGCTTTACCAGTCATGTGGGCAGCCTGGTTTTCAATCACTTTGGTCATTGCTGGATTAAAATTGAGGCTGCAGAGATTAATGGTCTGTTGTTACTAATCCACTAAACCCTGCTCCTAGATCTTTTAAGTTGACTGAACATATAGATTGTTAAGTTCCTCAGAGATATGGATTTGTAATGGTTTTAACCATCTTGGTGTTTAGTGTTAGCAGTATCCTATTATTTATTGCTCTTGGAGACACTGGTCTTGGCTGTTCTGGAGTGGAAGCGAGCTTCAGACTCTTTTTATGCTGATGTACAGCACAGTAAAAGTGTGATCTGAAATGTGTGTGGCTGAAGAAAGCTTTGCTGTTGTTTAGATACCAGCTGGCATTAGCTGTAGCTCACAGGAGAGCGATGGAAATCAAAGATTAGTTTTGCTTCAGTGTTACCAATGGTGGCCAATGTCTTCCTTCAGGCTGTCCAGCACCAGCAGTTGTCCCCTCAAGTGATGTTTGAAGATGTAGCCAACAGCAGAATGGCTGCTCAGGCTTTTGGGAAATGATGCTTTGTAAGGGAGTGCAGCACTTGGAGCATCAGGGCTCAGGGCTGCTCCCAGAGATCTAGCAAAGAGACTTCATTTCAGTGCTCAGTTTCTGTGCAGGGGGGAGAAGTTTTCCCCAGATACAGAACAAGGCACACAGACGCAGAGAAAGGGAAGAAATGAGGGAGCAGTTCATCCATCTCCTGGGATGTGAGCACAGGAGTGCAGTGGTTTGGCTTTCAGCAGGGATGTTAACACCAGCACAGTATGGGAGAGACAGGAGTTAGGGCATGGCTGGTGGAGGACATCAAGCTCTGATTGTGGCTGGGAGAGTTCTGGGGGCATTTGGTCTGAGTGAGAGCTTTGTGTTAGGCAAAGGGATGGGTGGAGCTCCTCCTGGGTGTGTTTTGGGCCCCATTTACCACACCTGTGCCTAAGGTTCTGCGCTGGAGTTGGTTTGGCTTTCAGATGTTTGTGATTTTGGGAAATACTCCATGCTGAAAAAGTCATTAAAAAAAATAAACCACAATAATTTGATGTTGAGTTCTGCTCTGGGTGGGTTTTAACTGCTGTTCTTGAACATTAGGAAGATGTGGAAAAGCCAGAGCAGAGCATCCTGCACTTTATCTGCACTTCATTAATCTGCTTGGGAAAGGGGAGGAAGCTGCATTAGTCATTTGTATAAATTAATAACTCATTAACATCACTGCAAAATACTGCAGTGCTGCTGTGAAGGGCCAGCAGGTAATAAATACCTCTGATTAGTAAATTACTACAGCTGTATTCTGTGTTTACACTAACACACAGCAGAGTAAGGTGGCTTTAACTTTGTAATGGACTTAAGCTCTGGCAGGGTAGTCTGGTGATTAAAATAAACCCTTTATTTCATGCAGCCCTCTCTCTTTCTGAACCCTGGCTTATTCCTTGCCCTTCTGCTTATCTCAGTAATAGTATGTCTTGATTAAGGCTGCAAGGAGCTTTTACATCTGTTCTTGCCACAAAGCTGTGCAGGATAAAGTAGGCCAAAGAGAACTCATCATGCAAACTATGGACCTCCAGTTATTCCTCTGCCTCCAGATTTAATATTGTGTTCAAATAAAACTGGGACTGTGGAAGGAAACCCAAAGCATTTAAGTGGATTTTGGGCAATATCTCCAAGCTTTCTGGTGGAAGGGGGAAATATCAATGGGGGAAATGTGTATGGCTGGATGGCATCTACTGAGAGGAGGCAGTGAGGTACCTGACAGCAACTAAAGCAAGGCCTGTCCTCAAGTCATGTTCTAGAGAAGAACAATTTGTGAGACCTAGACACTAATTAACCTCAACCACACAAAGGAGTTCAGGTTTGCAGCTTCACACCCAGGCTTCGAAGCTTCAGCTGCAGTTCCAAGTGGTTTAGACTTGGGTTTGAATTATAGGTTCACAGTAGGGTGGAAAAGAGTAGTCTGACCTTTAGCTAGCACTTAGGCACTGTGCAGATCCTCCTCCTCAGCTTCACCCTGCAGACAAATGAGGCACTGGCCATGGAGGTGGTGGAGTCCCCATCTCTGGAGGTGTGGCCATGGCACTTGGGGATGTAGTTTAGTGGCCATCTGGATGATCTCAGAGGGCTTTTCCAACCTTGATGACTCTATGGTTCTGTGATGTGTTGAGTAAAGAGGCATCAGGGAGCATCCTGCATCCCTGCAGTGCATTTGTGACTGCCTGCTGAGGGGCTTCATGGAGCTGAGTTGCTCTAGCCTGGTGTCAGGCTTTGCTTTCTGTTGAGACACCTTGGGGACCAGGGGCTTGACTGTCCTCTGCCCAGCACCCAGAGTGGTTGGTTATAACCCCACTGATCAGGTGAGAAGCACTGCCAGGAGTTCTTCCCAGCTTGCCTTGAGTGTAAAGCAGGCAGCAGCTTCATTTGCATAAATCTGCATAACTCCAAGGATCTTTTCTGGTGTGTAAGAGAAAGGAGGTAGCCTGGAGCATGGCTACTGAAGGATCAGCTCCTGGGGGGGCAGCATATTGGGGAGACTGGCTTGTGACCAGAAGCAAGATACCCACCAGCTCTATTAACCTGGGCTTTTACTGAATGGTTCTAGCCCAGATTTAACTCTGCCTTGGATATTGCAAGGGTTGCAGAATGAAGCTGTCCTCTGCTCATCTGGGGGCTGTTTGTGCAGCACTCCTGCAGAGAGCCCTGTTACTGATGGTCCATTTTGTTCAAGCTTTTGCCATCTCCTGCACTCCTGGTGTTGCTGTTTTTTTTCTCAGTTGCTCTTGGAGGCAATAACAGATGGCTTGCATTGCTCATTAAATCTGCAGCTACACCTCTCCAAGGACTGCAGAGATGTTGGGAAACAGACCATGGTGCTGTGGAGAGCGCTCAGAAGCTTGGAACTCTCTGTGCTATTCACGAGCAGCTTTCACCTGCAATGTTTGCAGAGCTGTGCCATGAGTTACAGATATGTTGGTGCCATCTCCTCACTTCCCAAGCCCGGGTGTGTGCCACTTTCCCACAGACTGGGAGAAATGCTGGAGGTTTGCTTTGCTTTGCTAAATGTTGGAACAGGGAGGTTAAGTTGTTGTAGATCCCATGGGTCATGGAAGGTTAGGATATAGTTTGCATTTCTTTCACAGGTGACCTGTGTCAGGGATAGGGAAGGTGACAAGGGGGCAGTACACTAAGGGGGAGTAGGATCTATCCTCAGCTCTACAGAAACACTTCAGTCCTGCCATATTGCAACTGGTGTAAGTGGGCCCAGTGAGGTGGGGAAATTGAGCTTCAATAAAGGGCATTGCCTTTGGTTCTGCATCTAAATCCTGGCCTGCATCCTGGCCTGCATCAAGGAAGAGTGTGACCAGCAGGAGCAGGGAGGTCATTCTGCCCCTGGACACTGCACTGGTTAGGCTGCACCTCGAGTACTGTGTCCAGTTCTGGGCCCCTCAGTTTAGGAAGGAGGTTGACTTGCTGGAACGAGTCCAGAGAAGGGCAACGAAGTTGGTGAGGGGATTGGAACACAAGCCCTATGAGGAGAGGCTAAGGGAGCTGGGATTGCTTAGCCTGGAGAAGAGGAGACTCAGGGGTGACCTTATCACTCTCTACAACTTCCTGAAGGGAGGTTGTAGACAGGCGGATGTTGGTCTCTTCTCCCAGACAGCCAGTACCAGAACAAGAGGACACAGTCTCAGGCTGTGCCAGGGAAGGTTCAGGTTGGATGTTAGGAAGAAGTTCTATACAGAGAGAGTGATTGCCCATTGGAATGGGCTGCCCAAGGAGGTGGTGGAGTCGCCGTCATTGGAGGTGTTCAGGAGGAGACTTGATGGGGTGCTTGGTGCCATGGGTTAGTTGTTTAGGTGGGTTGGATTGGTTGATGGGTTGGATGTGATGATCTTGAAGGTTTCTTCCAACCTGGTTTGGTTTATTCTAAATAAAGGTTTATTCTATTCTAAATAAATGGACAGAAATTGGGTTGCTGGCTTCTGTAGGAGCAGGACAATCTTTGTGTCTGAAGAATGACAGAGATGGAGCTATGGAGAGCTTGGCTGTTCAGTCATCACATCTTAACTTAAAGCACAGAAACTGTCAGAATCCTCAAAGACAAAATTGTTAACAACCTCAGTGCTGAAGTTCTTCACTACCTATCTGCTGACCTTTGAGGAGTCTCACTGCTTACTGACATTATTTCATTAGTATTTGCACATTGACTTCCTGCCAAGAAGTCAATCTGCTCTTTCTTTGCATGGCTTTGTTATTCTGAAGGTCTTCAGCTGTGGAATCAAGTCTACGATGCAACAAAGGCCTGGCAGAGCTGGAAGCTGTCCAGTAAAATCCTTCCCAGGTTAAACTGCAGTGATGCTGAAATGTTACAAGTGTTCTGTGTGGCCTCCTTTCCCTTGTGCCTCACCTAAGGTCACTGCTGCTGAGGAAGGGCAGCAGTTAGCCTGAGTTCCTGCTGCCCCCCAGAGAAGGTTCTCCTCCTTATTTACACGGTGGAATTTGCATATCAGTTGAACTTGGGCTTTGCTTTCGTTGTTCTGTCAGCCTCCAAGCAGGGTTGTTAAAGATGCCTATGATGAGCTTAATGATCCCTCTCCTGGAGCTGATTAGTTACCATGTAAATGGCAGTGTGGCTCTCATGTCAGCTTTAGGTGCTTGGCATTTCTGCACTGTTGAGGATGCTTGCACAAGCTGTCAAAAATAACCTGTAAATACCACAATTAAAAAGAGCAGGAGGAAGGGCTGACTCAAAAGCAGACTAACTGCCAGTGGCCTCCAGGAAAATACCAATTTCTTTCTGATGCAGGGTAAAAAAGGAGGAAGGTGGATGTACACCACCCCTTCCTTTTTCTTTCCTTCCCCTGGTTCCCTCCCCAAAAGGAAAGGAAGGTGGAAATGTCACCTGGAGTAGCTGGACGGAGCTAGCAACTTTCTGTAGGCAGTTAAAGAGGTTTGAACTGTGAATGTCCTATTTATTGAGCCTACAGGGCTGAGATCAGAGCTTTTATGATGGGCAGAAATAGATGAGCCTGTCAAAAGCGTGGAGCCTGGAGGATGAAGGTATCTTTTATACCTTATCATTAGCCTCTGCGCTCTGTCCTGTGGGGTGCTGGCAAGGCCTGCATTTCACAAGGGACAGACCAAAGCAATTCTCCTGTTCCAGCCCAGTGGAGTAAACAAAGAGCTGCACTCTGCAAATGCTGCAGATCCAGGCTCAGTTTCAAGGAGAGTCCAATTAGAGGTGTATGGAGGCAGCCTGGCCTGGCTCCTGGGACAGGCTGTGCATGGCTGGAGGTGTCCATCCAGTGCCTGGCAGCATGGAGCTTTTGGATGCTGCTCCAGCCTAAATGGTGCTGTGCACACTCAGCACAGCTTCACTGCTCTTGCTAAATCTCCACCTGATTGGCCCTAGCTGTGGGCTGCCTCTTCCTAGAGAGGAGAGCTGTGAGCCCTGGTTTGCTCTGCAGGTAGCAAGGGAACTTGAAGCAAGTGTGAGCAGGCAGCATTATTAGTCTCAGTTTTCCAAGGCTAATGCAGTGGAACTTCTGGCTCAGGAGATTCCTAAGCCTCTTCCTGTAATGGCTGGAAGGCTTTTAGATGAAGGATCTCTCTTTGCTGCCTAGTTTGTATTCATTTTTCTCACACTTTTGCTGCTGACTGTTGCTGCAGACCCAGCAGGTCCCCAGTTTGTTTGCCCCTGCATCCAGGGTATGGGCTAATGGGGATGGAGCAGCTCTGAGAGTCCTTTTCCAGAGGAGGTGAGGGGGGAAATGTGAGATATCTGGAACAAGAAGTGCCCATGGGTGTTAGGAGCTCAGAGCTCAACCACTGCTTTACAGTCATCCCCCACTGGGATTTCTTTCCTTCAGGACCTCTGCTACAAGCAGGAGTTTATCTCCATCCCTTGGCCTCTGGTTCTGCCCTGCAGTGCCTGCTCCTCTCCAGTTTCTCTTCACTGCTGCAGCTGCTGGGCCAGTTGCTCACTTCCCCAGGCACATCTCCTCTTCTACTCCCAGGAGCTCTTCAGTAGCCCACTCTTTAAGGGAGCACTCAAATCTCATCTGCTGGGCCCTTCCCAGGCTGGCTGATCCAATCCGCTGTTGTTCCTCCTTATCAATTCCATTCACATTTATCCTGGTTGCCAGTGTTGTGCACATCCACACACAGATGTACACACATCTCACACACATCTATTTGCATACATAAGTGTGATAAAAATGGAGTTAGCATCTGAGAGAAACAGATTTCCTTCAGAAGCCTGAAATAAGTCATCCAGCCTACATCAGCTAAGTGCCTGGGGCTGCAGCTGGGGATCTGCCTGCGGTGGGGCTGCCTGGCTGGGTGAGGACAGCTGTGCTGGGTGCTGGGTGGGAAGACAAGCAGACAGTTGGTGTGGAGGAGACGGTGCTGTGGAGTGCTGGAGGCAGGGAGAGAGAGAGAGGAGAAAATTAGTCCTGGGAGCCAGTTTGATATGATGGGAAAGAGAGAGGCAAGAGCCAAGCTTGCCAGCACTCTGGTAGGTGACCGTGACAGATGAGGCCAGTTGGTAGGGTTTGGTTAAGTCCTATTCAAAAAACAGAGTGGGGGAGAGGCAAGGGAGGAATTCAGACTCACAACTGAAATGATCTTAGCACTTTGGAAATACCAAAAGTGTGTTTGCCAGTGCAAGAAGACACAAACTTAGCAGCATCTTGTTTCCCTGCAGAGGTTGTGGGACGTTCTGAGTAAAGGAAGGGACTGCAGGAAGAGGAGATAGTGACAAAGGGACTTGAGGATTCTCTAGAGGATAGGATTTCATCACTGTCCCTGATAGAATTTGTGTTGCTTGGCAACCCACTCCAATCAAACTTTACAGGGGCGGTCACTAGTTGTATGTTGCTTGTTTTCCCCAAGGCCTGATTTGCAGAAGTGCTGAGCAGTTCCCACTAAAGCAGGGCAATGGGAGACAGTTTGTGTCTAGCAAATGCTCTGCCACAGCTGCACACTGGGGCTACAAACTGCCTCATGAAGGGTAGAGGCTAGCTGGCTCTGGAATGTATCTGCATACCTGTAGAGAAGAGACAGAACCTCTCCAGGAACACCTGGGGAGTTTGGATCATGTCCTAAATCTGTGATACTTTTTTACCTGGAAGTGCCAGGAGCAGTGGCTGCAGGGGGCTGCCAGGGCACTGAGCTCAGGGACTGGCTGAAGGCAGATGGGAGCCCAGCAGTGCTATTGCTTAAGCAGGCACTTGAGTTAGGGTTTAACCTTTTCCATGCTTTGCCTCTCTTCAGCATTTCTTTGTCTCTTTTTTTAAACCTGGGATGAGTGACAAGTCACTGAGGGGAGAAGAGCAAGCCTGACACTTGAGCTCAAAGGTGACATGGTTCCAGCATTGTTGAGACAGGATTTGCTCAGCTGCTGGCTCACCTTGGCACACTGCAGCAGTGTTAGCTGAGGGTTGCCATCATGTTTAACAGCAACAGAGAGGTTAATGCCTCCACTGGGCTGTGCGCTGAGCCTCTTGTCTGTGGCAGGGCTGTAGCTGTCCAGTGAAAACTCTCTATAGATATATGATGAGAGGTAATTAGTGATCTCTTCTAGATGATTGGCTTCATTCCCACACTGGATGCCTTCTCTTGTGGGTTGCTCTTTGCTTTCATACTCAGCAATGTAGCCTGGTGGTCCATAAAACTTTACATGTTGGGTTTTCACTCTTTGATGTAGAATTGCTATAAAAATAATTGAAGGGAATTAAATGTTGATGTTCCTATGTGGTAAAGATAGAGTTTGTTAAATGCCAGTCATGCCAAAGTGGCATTTTACTCACCCTCAAAGCCACCAAAAGGTTTTGCAGCTGAATGAATCAACCACCACCTGAAGCAGGAAATCTCTTCTTTTACTAGGAGCTATTTCTGGAGCAGGGGAGAGGGAAGGGTGCAGATCTCCTTGCAACTCAAATCCAGCCTGCTCTTATCCCTCCAAAAGCTGTTAGATTAAATACTGCCCTGGGACTGCCAGGGTGAACAGTGAGAATTGTTGGATGGCCTTGGCAGAAAAGCATGACCCCAGAACTGGTTTTGTTGGAGCAGCCTTCTGGGTTTTTTTGAGAATAACCTGACCTTACCTACCCCCCTTAATATCAGAGGTTGCTTTGTTTACTGCCCTGGCATCTCCCACCCACAGGCTGCTTCCTAATGGCAGAAACTAAGGAGAGGAACTGGCGAGTGTTTGTGAAGGGAATGTTGTGACTGCTGGGTGACCCTGCTGCTGGCACAGCCCCCAGCCAGCCAGCAGAGCTGTGCGGCAGGACTGTGAGCCCAGGGCCACCTTCATCACACCTTCCTTGGGTTGCAGTTGGGGAAGGCACAGTTAAAGAAGCGTGCACTCAGAAGGAAGGCTGCAATACAGATGGGTGACCAAAGCTCCTGTTTGTCCCAGGACCACACTCAGGGTGGATTCAAAGTCATCAGGAGAGCTCCTATCAGCTGGGAGGGTTTAGAATGCGCCCGGCGTAGGCTGCGGTGAGAGCATCATTCATCAAAGAGCTGGGGCTCTGCAGAGTGCTGCTGCACTCCTGCTAAATCTTATTAATCTTCACTCATACAAGAAAGCTCTGAGAGCTACAGGCACTGCTTGCATTACTGAGAGTTATGGACTCGGGCTCCTTATGGCGGGTGATGTACCAGAGAGATGGGCAGGCATGTGCAGCAAAGAGAGGGCCAGGAGCTGGAGGCAGGACCTGCTCCAGCACTGCAAAGCAGAGGACAGACAGAAAGGGTTTGGCCTGCAGCCTGCAGGTCAGCAGAACAATTTGAAGCAGCTGGGGCTAAGCTATTCCCCAGCTCTGGAATGGGTCTGTCAGGCAGAGGTGAGCTGTGCTTGTGCTGTCCGTGCCATAAGCCCTCTGCAACCTGCTGGTGCTGCAAAGAGTACGGAGAGATAAATCTTATCAATATGTCCTATCAAGATGTTGCTGCACAGAGCTGTGCTGGGGAAAAAACAAGCAGGTGCTGCATACACAGTGCCATAAGGATTTAAGAAAACATAAATCCTTTTAGGTATGGGCCTGGATCAGCTCCAAGCATGTGTGCAAGGGTGGGGATCAGTCTGGCTAATGCAAAATCTTCTGGTTCTGAGCTTTGTTTCAGTGTAGCTGAGTGAAAACCTGGTACTGCAGCATGCCAGTTGCAGTGAACCAGGTATGAAGCTGGAGAAAGGATTCTTTCCATGCATCCAGTTCCATCATCCAAGTTTGACCTTAAGCATCTGTCTAACAGGGCTCAAAACTGAGTTTACAGCCAGTGGTGTTGGTGATTGCCTCTGTGGGTGGGCTCTGGTTTGTGTGCACTCCCTGGATTTCCATGGAGTTCAGCATGGAGCTCCAGTCAGTGTCTTGGCCAAAGGTGGAACACTGAACAACACAAAGGTTTGGAAGTAAACCTTTAGAAGACTTTAGAGTAGAGGTAAATAAGACAGGGCAGAGCCCTGGGTGCAGGGGCAGTGCTGCCTGGGCTCCAGAGGACACTGGAACTCAGGTATCTCTGCTTTAGCTGTGCCAGGCTGCTAAGAAGCAAACATGAACATTTACATCTGCAGCCTCTGTTCCCAGGCCCGAGCTGGCTAGCCCTCACTACAAAGGAATTCTTTCCTCTTGCTACAGGCAAGGATAAAAGACTGCCTGAAACTTCTGTGGACCTTGACTTGGAAGAAACAAGAGCACAGAGATGAAAAGAAGGGAAGCTAGGAAATCTGTGATGAAACCTTTGCAGCCCCTCTTTCTGCAGACAGTTCCCCTGAACTAAATCCTCTTTGTTAATTCTTACCTGTAGTGGGGTTGATTTTTTTTTGCTTCTGTCAGTGTCCAAAGTCTCATCTCTCAAAAGCCAAGGAGAGCAAGCTCTGAGCAACAGATACCCAGCTGAAGGTGGGGTTTGTTCTGCCTGTAGAATGCTTGTGATGCACAACATTCCTGCTTGGCTGATGGGATCCTGAGCTGGACACTTTGCCTTGGTGAATGGTTTGGGGCTCATTATGACAGCCTGGGTAAGCATCATGGCACTGTGCAACCTTGGATAGCTTCTTATGCTGCAGGGTGAGAGGCTCTGCTTGCTCCTGGGCACTCAGAGTCATTTCTTACGTGGGAGTTGCTCTAACAGGCCCCAGTTATCTCAGCATCAAATACCCTTCTGCACTCCTTTTTCTTGCCTCCAGTAACACACACTGAACTTGCCACAGTTTTTCTGGGAATGTAAGTGAAGGAAGCCCTGGATCGTTAGCATGGACCTTGGGATTGGTGTTAGCCTGTAGCATCCCATTGTTTGGCAGCACACAGAACAGATCTGGTGATCCTAACCTTTTCTGGCAGCTTGAAGAGAATTTAGTGAGTTCTTTGTTATTTCAAGTTCTCCTGCACTTGCCATGTGCAGCCATGGGGATGTGCACAAACTGAGCTCCTTTGGAAGCCTGCATGATGCAGAGAGACTGCTCTGAGAGAGTCAGAATCTGCTTTAGTCTGAAACAATGCTTGTGTTGAAAAATACATCACAGCCTTAGCACCCCTGGATACTGCTCCTTGCTGGAAGAAAGGCTGGCACTTGGCAGCTCAGAAAAATTAGCTACAGAGCTTCTTTTCCCACCCATTCTGCTAAGAAATATCCAGCAACCAAGAACCAGCAGTGGCTGGAACCTGCTGAAGTGCTGTGGTGAGGGTGGAGAGCAATAAAGCCGTGCTAGGATGGGGGCAGTTTTCTGTTGGGATGCCCCTGCCTGGGGTGGATCCATCTCTTGGCTCCTCCTCTGACATCAGGTTTCTTGCAAAGCTGTTGTTGTCTGGCCAGCAAAACACTTCTCTGACATTGTGAGCTCAGAAAGCAGCCGGACAGACAGTTCAGATGCTGAGCATTTGGGGGCCCAGAGAGCTGTGAGATGGTCTGGGTTAGTGCCCTGGCTGTCAGCCCCAGGATGAGCAGAAATCTAGGGCCATGGAGCCACTTCAGTATCAGCAAAAGAATTTTGGTCTCCCCTTTGCTGCTGGCTTTTGGATGGCTGTGTGGTGTTTGTCGCAGCTCTTCGCACCTGGCCATACTGGGCAGGAGGTGACTCCTGTGTGCTCAGGACTGTACATGTTCTGTGTAGGCCCCCAGCCTGACACAGCTCTGCTGGGTTCTCAGGCCAGGCTGAAGGCATGCTTCCTTCTTTTCCAGGTGTTAAGGCCTGGGGGATGCTGTGATGGCTCTGCTGAAGCATTGTGGATCCTCTGCACAGAGTGCAGCCCTGCAGAGTGTTTCCATGGCACGCTCTGGACCACAGGTGCTTGTGTGCCGTAGAATCCCATTGGATTTGGGGCTGCTGTGTGATTTGTAGGATCAAGCACCTATTATTGATGCCATGCCATTAGGTTAATTGGAAGACCTTTATTTTTTTCCCCTTGAGTTTCCCTAAGGAGTGATGAATACTGAAATTCTGGGCACAGCTCCCTCATAGGAAGACTGCTGAGGAAATGATTTGGCTTTTCTGGAGCCAAGGATATGGGGAAAGAACAAAAAAGCTCTGCCTGTAGCAGTTCACAGGACAGTCCATGACTGTGCCATTCCTGATCTGTAACTTTCTGTTCAGAGAGTGCAGAGAGCAGCTTGTGTCAGAAACCTGATGAGACATCGATAGCTGTGTGGAAGGAACTCAGTGGTTTCCTTTTAGAGGAAGCCCTATTAATTTAGCATTAATAATGTATTGAACTTTAAAGGCTCAAGGATATTGAGGCCATTTCTTTGAAGTTGCTGAGTGTCCCCAAACCACATAGAAATTAATGGGAGTGGAAGGCATGCAGTGTGATGAAAAGAAAGAGCTGTTCTGAAGTTAATGCCACAAGATATCTTCCTGCTTCCTTCTGCATTGTTTTATAGAGCTCTTCAGACATTATAGCTAGACATGATTAAACAACTCATTGGAGAGGAACTGTCCCATCCAACACCAGACAGAGCAGCATTTGTTCCTGTCAGAGGCTGGAGGGCACTGAGACAGCCAGATTGTATTCATGGTGTTTAGGAGTCAGGAAAGCCTGAACATGCTGATGGTGACTCAGGTGAAAGTGCTGGACCTGGCTCTGGGTACCCCCCCACTGCTGCAAGGAAGTCCTTAACTCATTCCATTTCTACCCTTTCTCAAACAGTGGGATGAAAAGAAGTGATCTGACAAAGCTATTTTAGAGGTAGCTAAAGGAAAGTGCACAGTCATTGGCAAGATTAATAGCAGAGGAAGAAATGATGTTCTAGAGCCCTGCCTGCCAGTTCTGAGCAGTGGCCTTCAGAATGCCTCTTCCTTGTCTTTCTCCCTTTTCCTTGCCTTTTAAGAGTTGAAACCCTTCAGTGGAAAGGTTCACAAATAGAGCTGAGTGGAAGGGCTGCCAAGAATACCTGCAGCAGAAGATCCTATTTGCTGCAGAGATTTCTAGATGTTCCCCAAGCCTTGTGGAGTTGTGATGAGAGAGCAGCCTTGAGCCCTTGCAGACACTCATTTATAGTTCTTCACACAGCACTACTTGAGCAAGTCTCCAGCTGGACACTCAGTGGCTCTTGCCCATGGCCAGCTGCACGGGGGCAGCAGATGCAGCAGTCAGCCATGCTGCAGTGCTCTGCCACTGCTGCCTGTATGCATATCAGCCTGCTCCGAGGGAATCTCACCCTTTGGCCTGGGTTTTTAATTGGAATCTTATCAGAGGCAAAAATTATAATAAATAGGAAAGGCACAGAGCAGTCAGGTCCCTGTGCCAGAGCAGAGTTCCCATGATAGCGCCTTCCTTTTGCCCTCAGAGGTGATATAAACAGGTCACGTCCCTCTGCCTGCCTCGAATGCTGCTTGGAATTCACAGCAGCAGCGAGAGCTTTTCCACAGGGGGCTGGTGGGAGAAGGATTTGTGGAATTGCAAAGTATTAAGTTAAT
Organism: Melanerpes formicivorus; assembly: GCF_026170545.1. Lineage (NCBI taxonomy): Eukaryota > Metazoa > Chordata > Aves > Piciformes > Picidae > Melanerpes > Melanerpes formicivorus. Next base: position 1,943,366 of record NW_027142373.1, on the reverse strand, counting down.
GAAGGAGCATTTGCATGTTTTCTGATTTATTACAAAGGGCTGTGGCATAGTTGATGAGAGCATTTTATTTACTGATCCCTTTCTAAGCCTTTGTTTGCTTTGCCTCCCTGGTGGCAGGGCTGCAGCATTTAGGAGCAGGCTCACCTCCCCTGTCCTACAACTGCTTGCTCACTAACCATGCTTTAGATAGTGCCTGAGGTGTGTGTTCCTAGGTCCTTCTCATACAAAAAAAAACCCAAAAAAAAAAAAAAAGGCTGTATAAAAACATCTCCAATAATAGCTGCAATTATGCAGGGGCTGGTTTTAAACAAGCCCAGCATTAATTACAGAGGGCTGTGCCTCCAGCACGCTGCATCTGCTGCGGTCCCCTGCTGCCAGCCCCACTTTGGCCTCCTGTGTTCCAGTTGCTTGACAAGCCATTTGGTGGAGGGAGCCCACAGCTGAAGATGTTCAGTCTGACTGTTTAGACTGACCAAGTTTCCCCCCAAAGCATCCTTGGGTTTAGCAGTCTCATGAGCAGAGTCACTGAACCCAGAGACAGGAACTTCAGAGTGTGTGCAGCACCCCAGGGGCTGCAAGTGGAGCAAAGAAGAGGAACCTTTTCCTTACAGCTTTGGTTTTAACCCACCCTGCACTCTTCTCTGGAGGGCTGCTTTTCTGTCACCCTGTACAGTGCTGTTCCAGAGCCAGGGAAGCCACCAGCAGACAGACATTCACAGCATCCTGCAGAACTCAGCCTGTAATTTAAAGCTCCACAATGGGACAGCCCTGCAGCAATCTGACAAGATGAAAGCAACACGGCTCGACTCGGTTCAGCTGCCAATAAATACTCTGTCTCCTCTTCAGAGCTGCACTGAGAGAGATCTGACATAATAGTGTTAGAGCAGCAGAGCCCTAATCTCAGCCATGGGTGCTTCCAGTGCTGAGGGACAGAGCTGCACCAAGGGGAGTCCATCCCTGGCACCAATGTGGCCTCTTGGACAGTCCCTGTGATGGCAGAGCAGGGTGCTCAGGGTAAAAACTGCTGCTGCTGAGTTACTTGTGGAGGTAGCCTGCTCCTAACAGCAAAGGGGCTGTGCAGTGTGGCCTCTGTTTTGATGCCTTGCAGAAGCAACAACCTTTCTTGGAAGCCAAAAGCATGCTCGAGGTTTTAGTGCTAAAAGCAGAAGTCTTGGACTTTTTTTAAAGCTATTTAAGCCTCTCTAGGAATCCAGAATTGCTCTCTAGACCTTTTGTCTTCTCAGGATCTTACATGCCATGTCATGGTAAGGAAAGGAGCTGCAGAGCTCTGGTAGGAGCATTAGAGTCTCAGAGTCCCCCCTGCAGGCACGAGTCCCTCTTTTTATGGCCCCCAAGTGAGGAACTGCAAGGAGAGGCACAATAGCTTGACTGAAACAAGAGGGATGCTGAGAGAATTTTGCTATTTTCAGTGTCATGAGCTGGCACATGTGAAGAATCTTTTTGCTTGGCAACAGTTGCTGAGCCATAAGGTTGAACCTGTTTACCCAGGCAGAGTGCCACGCTGTCAGATGGGCACTGCTACCCCAATTGCAGAGAGCCTGTACTGTGTGTGCATCAGGTGTAAGTGTCCCAGATAGGATTCCCAGCAAGGACTGTCCATATGGCTGCTCATGCTAATTCTGTATTCCCTTGTTCCAGCACTAATCCAGGTATGGCTCTGACCATGTTTCAAAACAGAGAACAGCTTTGTTCTCCTTTGGTAAGACCTCCTGCCCACTTGTGTACCATCCATTGGAGTGATTGTTTGGGAGAAAGTTTTAGAAGGCAAACTTTGCTCCCTGGCCTTAGCAGACCCTGTCCTGCACTCCCAACAATGAGATCATGACAAACCTTTTTCCTTTCCAAGCAAAGTCCCTGTAGGGTCCACCAGAGTAAGTCTTTGGCACCAAGCTAGGTTTAATATGCAGAGCAGAGTGGAAATCTGTGTTCAGTCACTCTCTGCACTATTTTGCAGGATGTTTTGCCTGAACTGCTATAAAATGTTGAGATTTCAAGGTTTTGGAGGGCCTAGCACTGGGGGGTTGTCTCCCTAGCTGCTCTCTCCACCTGCCTCTTGCTCTCCTCACTGGCCTCAACTACCTGTGTATCAGCAGGATTCCCACCACTGCCCCTGCCCTTAGATATTTAGGATGGCTGGGCTGCAGCATCTGATCTGGCTTATTGGTTATGTGTTGCATTTTCTTGTGTATTGAAGGGATAAGGATCTGACATCTGTGGAATGTGGAGAGTGATGCCAGGTCCTGCTCTTGGCCAGCTGAGGCAATTGCTCAGGCAGGCAGTTATTTAGCACAGAGCTTTGCTAATCTAATTGTCTTGCTCAGCTCCTGCAGCCTGCTCCATACCAGTGCATGAGGAAAATCTTCCTTTTCCTGTGTTTGGAATTGGCTTTGCTGGGTGGTGGGGCAACAGGAAGAAGTAGAGGTGCAGAGCCAGCACCTTTAGATTGTGGTTTACTTTAAGCTCTGAGTCATGGGGCACATTTTTCTTCTGGAGCTGGCTTGTACTACTGGGACTGGGTAGAGGCAGCACAGGGTTGGTTTGTTTCTGGGGCTTGTAGTGACAGGACAAGGGGCAGTGGCTTTGAGCTGAAAGAAGGGAGACTGAGGCTGGAAGAAATTCTTCACTATGGGGACGGTGAGACACTGGAAGGCTGCTCTGAGATGTTGTGGATGCCCCATCCCTAGAGGTGTTCAAGGCCTTGAGCAACCTGGGCTGGTGGGAGGCATAGGGTTGGAACTGGGTGATCTTGAAGGTCTCTTCCAACCCAAACCATTCTGTGGGTCCATGACTGCTGACAGTCAGCTGTTGTGTTGGAAAATGCACATCCTCCCTGAAGCCTTCTCAGCCTCTGTACACCTTTCTCACTCCCTTCCAGAATGCAGCTGCCTGTGGTTGGCTGGACCAGCTTTAGCTGTGGGAGTCACCACAAGATGGACTTCAATGCAATGCCATTTCCTGGGAAGCTCTAAGCAGAGGGCTTGCTGTGCTTTGGGGCTCACTCAGGACCCTTTCGTGTCACTTGCAGCCTTCTGAAATCTTTCAGGGGTTCTTCAGCAGAACACAGAGGTGCGAAAGCACCTGCAGAAACCAGTGCTGAGAGCCAAGGCCTGCAGCTCTCTGTTTTGATAGTGGATTAAGATTTGGCATTTCCTAAATGTTTGCATAGTGCAGTCCAGCACAGCAAAGCCATACAGAGTGTGAGTCCTCTGGGCAGTGATATACAGCTAAAATAATGAAGCTAGTGGCATCTGCAAGCTGCTAAGAGTGCCCAGTGAGCCATCCTTGCAGACAGAGGTGTTGCCATTCTACTGATGGAACAGGCTTCAGCACTGGGAGGAGAAATCTGCACCCACCCCACCCTACCCCCATTCCACTCCTGGGCCTGGCTTGCTGGGACAGCAGAGTGTTGGTCCTTCTGTCAGTGTGTTTAATTAACTTCAGCTTCACTTTTGTTTCTGCAATTTACAGTCAGTTAAATCATAAACATTGTTTTGTAACTGCTAGAACAGGATGTAATGGTCCTCAGCCTGGATCCTTTCAGCCTGCCTGTCACATCCTCTTTGTCATTTTTAATGATGACAACAACAAGTTTTAGTCAATTGCTGGACCCCTTCCCGGGGTAATTGTGCCTTTTGTATGTAATGTGTGATCTAGAAAGCAGGCTGCAGCTGAAAGCTGCTAAATCCAGCAGCCTCACTGGCTGTGCATTTATGGTCAGTCCTTCCTGCGCTTAATGCAAGAGATTGCAAGCATCTTAGAAACCCAAACCAGCCCAAGTTTCATGCTGCAGAAGGCAGCTGAGCTTTCTGGAGCTCGGGGAAAGAGGATTGCTCTAGACATGAAAACACCAAGCCAGATACAAGTGGAGGCAAGAGAGCTGCTGTCCTACAGAGGCTGACCACAGGTTTGTCTCTGTGCCCAGTGGAAGCACCTCCAGTGAACAGAGATTTTTGCATTTCAACCACAGAATTTGCTGCAGTTCTGATTTCCTTCTGGACAAAGATGAGTAATGACCTTATGGGGAGCAAACTGATCAAGACCTTTCTTCTCTTGGCTTCCCAGGAATTTGGAGAAGTCATTTTAGAAGTCATGGGGAGAGGAAGGGGAGAAACTGCTTCCTAGCCCCCCAGCTTGGCCTCAGAGCTTGACTCCTGTACAGGAGCACACTTTTCCTCTGCATTTTTGTCTCAGATTGAAGTTATGGGTGGCACAGCTAGCATCAATAGTGCCATAGATCCTCATTTTCTACCCCAACAGTTCAGAAGCCAAATGTGTTTTATTGCATAAGAAGCAGAGAAAAGGTCCTTTGAGATACAGATGAGTAGCATAAGTCAATAAATTGAATCACCATCACTTGGGAGCTCAAGGAATGGCCCTTCTCTAGCAGGTGCTGCCCTGTTTAGTGCTTCCAGAGTTTGTGTCATTAACTAGTTCCTATGCCTTGCCTTTATTTTATGGTTCTTTGATTATTTCTAGCTCAACAAAATTCACCAAAAATCCATGAAGGCTGGTGGGCTTACAAGGAGGTGGTCCAGGGAAGCTTTGTTCCAGGTAAGTGCTATTTAAAAATCTGAGTGTTTGTTAATCTTTTTTTCCCCCCTGGAATGATTGTGGCTGAGTCTGGGGGAGGAGTCGGGGGGAGGGGTTGGTGTGTGTTTGTTTGAATCCAAATGAAGCATAGAAAGCACCTTGGCAGATTTCCTTCTGGTTGGTTTGGGCTTACAAAGATGCTGCAGTGTATTGCTCAGAGAGTCACAGAATGCCAGGTTGGAAAGGAACTCAAGGCTCCTCTGGCCCAACCTTTCTAGGTGGTAGTAAAGTGTCCTGGTTTTAGCTCAGCCGGCAGCAGTCTGGGTTCAGCAGAGGGGGTTCCCCTTTCTCCCTGCTGAGGGCAAGGAGGAAAGGAGACAGAGGCCCAGAGTTAGGTGAGATAAGGATAGCTTGCTGCTCTGTTGCAGGGACCTCAGGTTACACAAAGGGAAAACAAAGAAATCAGGAGCAAAGGAGTCAGGCACAGAGCAGACAGAGCCGCGGGCACCACGCACAAACCCAAACCATAACAGACGCTTAAGGAGGTAACAGCCACTGTTGAAAAGCTCCAGAAGCAGGACCTTTTAGAAGAAACACCTCCTTCAGAATTACCCTAACATGTGTGGACTGGCCTAGCTCACATCCTCTGGAGCTGCTGCAGGACAGCTATGAGCAGCTCCCTGAGGCAGCCCTGAGGAGAGCAGGGGTGATGTGTGAGCACCTTTCTGGCAGACTCCTGCCTCATTCCAGCTCAACCTGCAAGCCTCAGCAGAAGAGAAATCCCAGGAATACTTACAGAACAAACAGCTAACTTTTTCTGTAGCAGCACCTAGATTTTGGAGCCTTTGAAAAGTGTCTGTAAGGCATTTCAAGGCTGCTTTTTATGGTGCTGATCTCGGGCTAACACACCACAAAGGCTCTGGAAGTGCACATGAAGTTTATCCACACCGTTAGCAGTCACGTAGCAGAGCTCGCATGAGATGCTAATTAGCACCTGAGAGGTGATAGCTGGGAGGCAGTTTGAGGAGCTGGAGCTGAAGTTGCTGACTGATGTGCACTGAAGCAAGCAGCCATAGCCATCTGCTAAGATGCTTCCTTTCCACAGCTGTGCTATGTCTTAGGGCTGGAAGTTACCACTCCCCAAGACACTAGAAGGGAGTATTTGTCCAAGATTCTGTCTCTGCAGTTCAAAACTGGCAGCTAAACTGAGCTGAGTGACATGAATACAGCTCCTCAGATGCTTGGGGGAGCAGCCACAAGTATGGAGATGACTAACTGGGGGTAATGGCCTTGTAAAACACTCCAGGATGAGTGGCTGGAGCTTGCCTGTCACAGCTTTGGCTGTGTCAGTGCTTCTCACCTACTTGTAAGCAAAGCCACTGCCTCCCTTCTTCCATGGCGAGGTCCCAGAGGACTGGAAGCTGGCCAACGTGGTGCCCATCCATAAGAAGGGCCGGTTGGATGAGCCAGGGAATTACAGGCCTGTCAGCCTGACCTCAGTGCCAGGCAAGATCATGGAACAGGTCATCCTGAGTTCAATAACACAACACTTACAGGATGGCCAAGGGATCAGGCCTAGCCAGCATGGATTTAGGAAGGGCAGGTCCTGCCTGACCAACCTGATCTCCTTCTATGATCAGGTGACCCGCCTGGTGGATGTGGGGAGGCCTGTTGATGTAGTCTACCTGGACCTCAGCAAGGCCTTTGACACCGTCCCCCATAGCAAACTGCTGGCCAAGCTGTCAGCCCATGGCTTGGACGGGAGCACACTGCGATGGGTTAGGAACTGGCTGGAGGGCCGAGCCCAGAGCGTGGTGGTGAATGGTGCCACATCCAGCTGGCAACCAGTCACTAGTGGTGTGCCCCAAGGATCAGTGCTGGGCCCTGTGCTCTTTAACATCTTTATTGATGATCTGGATGAGGGCATTGAGTCCATCATCAGTAAATTTGCTGACGACACCAAGCTGGGGGCAAGAGTTGATCTGCTGGAGGGTAGAGAGGCTCTGCAGAGAGACCTCGACAGGCTGGACAGATGGGCAGAATCCAACGGCATGAGATTTAACACATCCAAGTGCCGGGTTCTGCACATTGGCCACAACAACCCCATGCAGTGCTACAGGCTGGGGTCAGAGTGGCTAGAGAGCAGCCAGGCAGAGAGGGATCTGGGGGTGCTGGTTGATGGTAGGCTTAACATGAGCCTGCAGTGTGCCCAGGCAGCCAAGAGGGCCAATGGCATGCTGGCCTGCATCAAGAACAGTGTGGCCAGCAGGAGCAGGGAGGTCATTCTGCCCCTGTACACTGCACTGGTTAGGCCACACCTCGAGTACTGTGTCCAGTTCTGGGCCCCTCAGTTTAGGAAGGAGGTTGACTTGCTGGAACGAGTCCAGAGAAGAGCAACAAAGTTGGTGAGGGGTTTGGAACACAAGCCCTATGAGGAGAGGCTGAGGGAGCTGGGGTTGCTCAGCCTGGAGAAGAGGAGACTTAGGGGTGACCTTATCACTCTCTACAACTACCTGAAGGGAGGTTGTAGACAGGCTGATGATGGTCTCTTCTCCCAGGCACCCAGTACCAGAACAAGAGGACATAGTCTCAAGCTGCGCCAGGGGAGGTTCAGGTTGGATGTTAGGAAGAAGTTCTATACAGAGAGAGTGATTGCGCTATGGAATGGGCTGCCCGGGGAGGTGGTGGAGTCGCCGTCATTGAAGGTGTTCAGAAGGAGACTTGACAGGGTGCTTGGTGCCATGGGTTAGCTGTTTGGGTGGGTTGGATTGGTTGATGGGTTGGACACGATGATCTTGAAGGTCTCTTCCAACCTGGTTTGGTTTATTCTAATAAAGGTTTATTCTAATGTGCACTGAGGTGCATCTCAGCAAGTCCAGGTTAGAGGATGCCATTCATAAGCTTCTCTGCTCACTCCCCTGGTTTGGGGGTGTTGCATATGCTCTGGGTCCTGTGCACATTTGTCTTTGGGCAGTTCAGGAAAGTCAAACTGCACTAGGATCACAGAACTGTTTAGACTGAAAAAGAACTTTGAGATCATCAAGTCCAACCATTAGCTAACCCTACCAAGACCACCACTAAACCCTGTCCCTCAGCACCACATCTACACAGCTTTTAAATCCCTCCAGCCATGCCGATTCAACCACTGCCCTGGGCAGCCTGTTCCAGGGCTTGACAAACCTTTCAGGGAAGAAATTTTCCCTCATATCCAACCTAAGCCTTCCCTGCTGCAACTTGAGATAGATTTTAGAGAAAACTATTTTAAATGCCCTTCTAATGTAGTAGGCTCTGGACATGGGTTTGTGCCACTGGAAACCAGTGGCTTATAGTCACTGAAGTGCAGAGATGAGGTCTCAGGCCCATCACACTGTCCTTCCCAACTTCCCTTCTTGCCTCATGAGGCAGAGAAGGGAGCAGTGGTGGCTGGCAGCTTCTCTCCCTGCAGTAGCTGTGGCTCAAGTGTTTCTTAGTGCCTAGCCTTACAGGTGAGGGCGCAGGAGTTGGGGCAGGAAGGTACAGCCATGGCTGGAGCTGTGTGCAGGCTGCTGGTGCAGAAGGCACTCACCCATCCCTCACCTTATCCAAAGCAGAGGATTGCTCCCAGGATTTAAATCATGTAGGCAAACAAAACAGCAAGTAAGTGGTGCTTTAAAATGTTAATTGAATGCAGATTAGGTTCCAAATTAAACTTCAGGGAGTGTTGAAGGATGACAAATGAATACTTTTGCCAGGCATGCTGATTTGCATAACAATCCAATAATCCATAGTATTGCCACCTTCCCTGGCATGGAGTGAGGACCTGGGTCAGGATGGGTTAAAAGACATACCACCAACCTTTGAAATCTCTTCTGCCTGGATGAGTTGTGCTGCCTGTGACCACCCTGAACTGTTTGTCCATGGTGTGAAACAGAGAGATGAAACTTCAAACCCAAGCACATCTTAAGCTTTCTCCAGAGATGACCTGCTGGTCCATCCCCAGCCACACCAGGGTCTGTTTCATACCCTGAGACCTGGGAGCACTTATTGTGGCTGCCTGAAGAGCACCAAGGATGAACCTGTTGGTTGCTGCTCCTCCCCTGCTCACATTGGTACCAACTATGATGTTACTTCCAGGCCCATTTTAGCCTCCAGGAGGCTGCAGCATCCCTCAGTGTCTGCTGAATGCTGCCTGTCAGTGCTGTGGCATCACCCTGCACACACTTCAAGCCCTCTGAAGAATTAACCAGGCCTGGATAATTATTTATTGGACCAGTAATAGCAGTTTTTCTTTTAGAAAGCAATAGATTGGAACACTTCCATTTCTTCAGAGTGATGAAACTTAGGTTCTGGAAATCATTCACTTATTGATTCAGACTTGGGTCAGTGTGTGTAATATTTCAGCTCTAGGTGTCAGTTAAAGGTGGCTTGAAGGAAAAATACATTGCACCAAGTATTTTCTTGGTTTCTGTGGTGATTCTGCAAAACCTGCCTGTTTACAAACCAGGCAGGAGAAAGGAAATGGGATTGGTTTGTATTTTTGCAGGGGAGTTAGATGTGAAATGCAAACCCATCATCTCCTTTCCCAGAGAACTGCTGAGACAAGTCCTTGTGGTAGCGAGGACAAGATGAGTTGGCTGCTTTTAATTTGGGGGAAGAAGGGAGCAGTGTTGAGGGGAGACAGTTGCTGCCCTCAGCTCTAATACAAATGCTCATCTCCCTGTGAACAGTAACCAAATGGCAGCTCTGGGTTTGAGACACTCACCTGAGTGCTGTCCATAGTGAGACTGTCAGCATGAGGCTGGAACGTGAGTCTTCATCAGCTCCACATTGCCCTCAGCAGCACTGCTCTGTGTGTGTGTGCAGGGAGGAGCCCTGCTCTTTGGCTGCTGGCACTGGCAGCTTTGCTGTTACTCACAAAGAGCCTTCCTGTCAAACCCTGTCCCCTGGAGAAGGAGGTCAAGAAGAAAAGGAAATGAGGCTGAGGGCAGACGCATCATACAGCATGCAAACCCTCTGCTTACAGCCTGCCATAGTGTGCATTGCACAGAGGGAATCAGAGGATTGGTTTATCACAGTATTTATTCAGTAGCCTGCAAGAACTATTTCTGAAAGTGCCATCTGTAAGTGTAGGATTACTTAGGCTCCTCAATTAGGGGATTGCTGGTGACTGGGTTGTCTGAAACCACTCATTTGTGCCCAGGGCAAAATTCCTCCTCTCATAACACCTCTCTGAGAGGGTCAGTTGTGAATTCACTGAGCCATGAATCCACTAAACAGTCAGGAGCAACACCCAGGCTTATCATTTACCAAGTCTGCCTGCCTGTGGGTACCCAAGACCATCACCTGGAGATGCCTGGCAGCTGCTGCTCACATCCATTCCAGCACAGCTGTCCTGTGGCATCACCGCAGCGCGGTTCTTCTGGGCACATGCTCTTTGTGGTCATGGAAAGACTTCACCATCCCTTCCAAAGAGGCTCACCATAAAACACCCCTCACCCAGTTAATGCATTTGTGGCTGCCTGCTGCCCCAGCTCAGAGCTGTAAATCCCAGCATGGTTAATGACTGCCCAAAGGAGGAACCTTCCTGAACATTATTGATTGGATTTCTTTTCTGCTCCTGGAAATACCTACTTACAATTGTCACTCTGCTTTCTGAGCAGAGTGTGGCTTGCTGTGAGGGCACTTCTTCATTTTGTATTTACAAAATGTACAGAAATGCATTAGTGTTTCCAGAGCAGGCAGTCACCAACTTTACAGTCAGCACATAAACCCTGGAAATAGCAGCAGACATCATCATGGGGAAGCTGACAGGTCGTTAACCACCGCCTGCAAATGGCACTGCTGTAACTCACCAGGGCAGGCAGGCAGCAGCCCAGCCTCCTGCAGCTCTCCCCAGCCTGCTGGGAAGAGGAAAGGAACAGAAAACAACCAGGTCAGGCTGGGGGCTGGCCACTGACAGTACAGCAAGCTGGTTTTATAGGAGGCTTTTATGACCTCCCTGTAATGCATTTTTTCTGTGTCTTTAATAGCCAGGAGCTTCAGTTATGGGGTCTTGGGTGAGGGATGCAGGTCTCCACACAGAGAGGCAAATTTACAGATGCTAAATGAGATGTAGGCAAAGTAAGATAGGTAAGAGGAGCTCACAGAATGGCTTGGAGTGGAAAAGCCCTCTCAGATCCTCCAGTCCAACCACCAACCCAACACCACCATGGCCCCAGGTGCCGTGGCCACAGGTTTCTGGAACATCTCCAGGGTTCCACATCCCTGGGCAGCCTGTTCCAATGCCTGACCACTCAGGATAGAGGCTGGAAGAGAATGAAGCAGCCAGTTCAGACCCCTGTGTCATCAGGCAGCTCTGCCTCGTGTCCCTCTGCTAGTGATAAAGACAACAAAGGCTGTTGGGCAGAAGCTCTGGAGGAGCCCTTGTCTCTTGGCTGACTACATCAAGGGGCAGAGCTGCCCCAGCAGTGAAGCCACAGTAGGTAGCAGGATGGGCACTGTGGACTTGGCATTCCTTCTTCATGGACATGAGCAGATTTTCCATTTCAAAGGCTCATTCAGCAGGGCTGCAGAGTGTTCCATGTCTGTGTGCAGTGCTGGCATTGCTTCCTGCTGTGTTAGAGCTGCAGAGGTGTAGAGGGAGGGAAGCCAGGTGGCAGCCAGCTGCACAGCCACTGGGCTCAGCTTAAAGGCCAAAGGCTGGCAGGCACTAGCATCTAAACAGTACTTCAGGCAGCTGGTGAGGAGATGCAGCTTCTCTCCCTTGCTTACAAGGAGTCCTTTGGTCCTGCTGGGCTGAGTGCTGCCTCTGAAACATTAGAGCACCATTAGAGCAGGGAAGCAAGTCTGGCTGGAGCAGTCCTACCAAAGGCAGCCACTGCCAGCTGTGACAAGCCCAGGTTATTGCTTCCGCCTGACAGCAGCGGGGTTTGCTTGCTGAGGCAAGTGCTACATCCTTTCAACAAGGACATCAGCAGCTGATTCCTTTAAAAACATTAAAAATCAATATTTACAAGAGTGCTCCTTTTACAGTGGTTTTATTTCAAACCATCTCTTCCCAGCTCTAACTGGAGTGAGCTGGTTTGTGTACACAGCTGTGCAGCACAGGCTCCATCTCCCCTGGAGTGTTTGCAGTTGCATCAATAATGTGCTTCTTGAGCTGCCACCACTGTCTCCTCTGGTTCTCATGGAGGGGGTTCGGTGCTGGAGCCACCACAGCACTGACAGGGAGATGCTGCTCGTGAGAGGAGCAGTTGAAGGTTCTGCTCCTTTGGATCTTGGTCAGATGCAGTTCAAACCATCCCATGGGCCAGCTGCCCTTCTACAACCTGCAGCCAGCAATGGTGGCTAACTCCCAGCTTCAGTCCCTAGAGCTGCAGGATATGGCTGCTTTGTGTGACTCAGAGAACACAGCATCTGACATGGGAGAAGCCTCTCAGATCATGTAGACAGCCTTGCAGTATTCTCAGCCCAGGCCAAGGCTACAGAACACATGCCCTGTCCCAGCAGTGACTTCTGATTCCAGCTTGCTTTTCCTATCCAGCCATTGGACATCTCCAAATGGCTTTTTTCCCCCCCTGTCCCCAGTCTCAAATTAGGCTTTCTTAAAATAAAGAAGAGCTAAATGGCTGAAGTCTGATGGGCTAGGGCTGAGAGGCTTCCATCACAGAGCCCTGGCAGCTCTCTTATCCACTCACTGACATCTTTAGAGCTCCCCAGCATTTTAATGTGCATCTAAAATTGGTTAACAGGAGCATAAATTACAGCAAGAGACAAAGCAGTCTCTCAAGGTTTTATTGCTCATTGTAATTTCACTTTTATGGGCTTCCTGCTTTGTGGCAGGACTTGTGGCTGTGGAGTTCGAGGGGCTATGGCAGGAGGTGCCTCATGGCTGGTGAAATCAGTGGAGGTCATTCCACCTGGTTTGACCAGGCTGCCTCACAGCCACAGTCACTTGATTCTCACTGCTTCCATTCAGTTTCCCAGGTAAAAGCTCTGTCCAGCACAAATCCATTCTCAGAACTGTAAATAGTGCACCTCAATTGATTTGACATTGCCATGGAGCTCCTGTGCCCAGTTTAAGTACAAACAAGAGAGGGGGGGGAAAGGTGAAAATGAAAATGATCTATTTGTTGAGATCTGGCATAAGAGTTGTGTGCAGAGATCACAGAACCACTAAGGCTGGAAAAGCTCTTTAAGATCATCCATCCCAACCTTCTACCAGACACTTCCATGGCCACAGGTTTCTGGAACACCTCCAGGGATGGGGACTCCACCACCTCCCTGGGCAGCCTGTGCCAATCCCTGACCACTCTTGCAGCAAAGACATTTTTCCCTCGTGTCCAACCTAACCCTCACCTGGCACAGCTTGAGGCCATTACCTCTTGTCCTGTCATTAGTTACTTGGCAGAAGAGACCAACCCCCACCTCACTCCAACCTCCCTTCAGGGAGCTGTAAAGAGCAATGAGGTCTCCCCTCAGCCTCCTTTTCTCCACACTAAACACCCCCAGTTTCTCAGCTGCTCCTTGCCAGCCCTGTTCTCCAGACCATTCACCAGCATCCTTGCCCTTCTCTGGACCCACTCTAGTACCACAATGTCCTTCTTACTCTGTGGAGATGTGGCTCTTTTCCCACATCTCTAACTCGGTGTAACAACAGAGTTCCAGAGAGGGCTGAAGGGAGAACACTTAATTGAAGTGACAAAATTGCATTGAACAGCAAGACACAAAACTCTTCTGTGTGAAGCAGGTTCCTGTGTGCCCTACCATCATTTCTCCTTTGTTGCTACTGCTGTAACTACCCTTTCACAGTGCTTTGAGCTGATAGCTCAGCTGAGCAGGCACAGACACAGACACACACTAGAGAAGGGATACAGAGCTACAGGTAGTAGTTGGAGAAGATAACACAGACATTCTCCCAGCTTCTTACATCCTCACGACTCTTTATGTTCATTGGCATTCATTAATCCATCGAGCACTTTACACTTGCATTGTTTCTGCATCCCAACTCCACCTCAAACACCACCAGGCTGTAAGGAGGTAAAGCAGCTGCAGAATAGGGGCACTGAAAAATGCTGAAGGAAGAAAAAAAGTTACTCAATGTCACACCCAGGCACTCCTGATTTAGAAAGTCCAGCTGAAAACAGAGACTATTTCTGCCTAACTCCCAGAACTGGTTTAGCAGGCTGGGTCCCAGTGGCTTTTTAAGATTGATGGCCACATCTCCAAAGCCTGCTGAAGAGCTTTAAAATGCAAAGGACTGGCTGAGGAGCAGGAGCTCCGAACATGAGATACAGATCCTCCCAAAGGGCTCTGGGAATTGGGCATCCAACTCATTTAGGCAAGATGATAAGAAGAACCCAGGAGGCTCCTACTGTATCATTTAGTGCCTGAAGACCATCCTCATTCTGACTGTAAAGTTCCAAAGTACCTAAATCATCTCTAAGTAAGAATTTGAGTTGCTAGAAGAGTGTTCTCTATTCTCTTAGGGGCTGACAGTGAGGTAAATAACTGAGGTATGAGTTACCCCCACACCTCCCAACCCTTACCACATATGAAATGGAAACCCAGAGAGAGTTAGAAGACAGCAACACAGGCAGAAGTGAGTTCAGGTGAAAGCTGCTCCTGCTTCTTGCCTGCTTCTGGGATGATTTCTGGTAAACTGCTTCTAATGCACCCTTCAGGAAGCTGTTACTGAGACACTGGCATTTAATAGTCAATTTCCTGCTTGACCTTGCTCTGCAGGATGAGTTTGCATTATGCATAATGTACATAAAGATACCTCCAGCCCCCCGGTGCAGGGCCACAGCTTTACAGCAGTTTCGTGGTGCATGCTGTTGGAGAAGAGGAGGCTCCTTCTTGTGGGCCCTTGAATACAAAGCTGTTGGAATAATGTCAGCTGGCCCCAATAAGAAAATGTTTTCACAAGAGTCCTAAAGCTGTGGTTTTGCTCACCAGTGTCACACCTACAGTCACACTGCTGTATTGGACCAGAGGATGTCCTGTGCTGGGTCAGTGCTCTCTGCCTGCAAACCTGCTCGTGGGGCTGGGCTCTCCTTTGCATTCTGTGTGATTCTGGTGCTGTTCTAGACAGAACAGTTACTAAAAGCCCTGCCATTGGCTGTTCCTGGGTAAATAGATGTTTTTGTCATGCTTTGCTGTGCTAAACTTGCCTTGTGTCAGTGAAGCTCCACTTGCCCTGCACATGGCCAGTTCTGCAGCTCGGAGGGCTTGCTTCTGTAGCCAGAGGCCTCTGTCAGAAGCAGTGCAGTGGCCAGCCCAGTGACATGACAGACCTGCAGGCAGGTGCAGCTTGTGATGAAAAATTTCCTTTGGCAGCAGCAGTTTAACAAACAGAAGCAGATTCAAGTGCCCTGATTCAGAGACTCTCTACACTTGGTGTTTTCACTCCCTAACTGGACACTTCATGGTAGATACCTTCAGTGGCCCCAAGATGATCCTGTGCCTCACCTCAAATGGCTGTGGATAATCTCACAGTCCAACTTTACTTTCTCTTTCCTCCCTGCCATTCATTGCATGTGAAATGCAGAGAGAGGCACACTGTGAGATGGACACAATCCCAAATAATATCCAGGTCTCCTCTCTGCCTGCCTGAGCTATGCCCAAATTTGTCCTTTGTCAGAGTCTGAATTCACTGAGCTTAACAGAACTGATCACCTTCTACATATTGCTGGTATTGGCTCTCCTGCAGGGGATTAATTTGACTAAGGGTTGTAGGAGCCTGACTGCTGGAATCCTCTCACCTGCAGCGTTCCTGTGCACACACAACAGGCAGCTGCTGGCTCAAGCAGCAGAGGAAGCCTGGGAGGTGCTGCTCCTCTGCCCCAAATACCCATATAGTACCAGCAGGGCAGAGCAACAGAAAGGAGAGGCCCTGTTCTCATCCCCAATAGCAATGCAACTCAGCCCAGCACTCAGTCCAACATCCCTTCCAGCTGCTCTGTCTAAAATTAGGAATGCACTGGTGGGAGGAGCAGCAACCCACAGTGAACCCTGAGAATGTCACCAGCAGCCTTGGCTCTGACTGCTGGGGCCATGAGCAAGAGTTTTATGCAAAGTTGGGTTTTGCTTTGACTGAAATAAATGGGAAATTTTATTTAGCAAAAACAGCAAGCCCAGGATTTTTAAACTTGCTCAAAACTGGCAGCTAAACCCAGGACCATATGTCCCCCTGAGTGTGTGGGCAAGGCATTGCTGCAGGGCTCTAAAAATAAGTTGTTGTGTATGTTTGCTGAGGGTGGGGGTGACCTTCTGGAGATACTTGAGCTTTTAGGCATCATCTTCAACAGGAAATGAATCACCTACTGAGTTCACCATGTTCTGGAGGTATTTCTCCTGCTAAATATAGAGCCTGTGGTACCAAGCCCCTGCTCACCACTTTCGCTTTGGCTGTGCCCTAGTACGAAGGGGTGTGGGGAACAGTCTGGGTGGGGGGAGTTGCTTTTGGATTCTACCACAACCAAAATGATCATAATACAAGGTCTAAAAATAGATCAGTGAAAATGGCTACCCTTTGGTTTGTAGGTACACAGGAGGTGTAGTTGTGTGGGACTGGTGTGTAGCTCCCCTTCTAATCTCCACTGTCAAGCTGATTATAAAAACACTACAAATGCAATAAGGATTCCCTCTTGTAGAAGCATCCCAAAGCATCTCTGTCCAAAAGCTTCCTGCACATGTGAGGTAGTGAGCCTCAGGATGCAGTTCCCTCCTCCAGAGAGCTCCATTCCTCTCTACTGGAGAAACAGCCCTTCTTGACTGAGAGAACAGGAAGAGAGCAACAGCTGTCCTCACCCTGCTGAGGAGATGCCAAGATCCAGAGAACAGTGGAAGGCAGTGGATACTCTGCAGCCATAGCCTTTGGGCTGGGTCATGTGGAAGAATTCACACAGCACGCCAGAAGGAATGGAAAAAAGGCAGCAAGTCCTAAGTAAACACTTGGAGCACTGCTGTCAGCAGCTCTCCTGAGCCTCACCCTGCCATGCCCCCAACAAGACCAGCCAGAGAAGCCCTGGAAGTCTGAGCTTTGGAAAGAAATCTGCTCCTCATCAGCTCTCAGGGTGAGGAAAAGCAAGTGGCACTTGTTTTGAGATATGTGCTATGATTTCATGGGCAAGCTTCCCAGAGATTGTTTGATGAAGCAGTGAAGCCTCCTGGCAACAGGCCAGCTGGCACCCTCAGCACCACTTCATGATCTTTGGAACCCATGGGAAACAAGCAAAGCTTCCTCCACAGGTGGCTATCAGCCTCCTGACTCACTCCTCAGGCTGTGACTCTGAAATCAATATCTTCACAGGCAGTTGGACCTTCTATGGACATGGTAACCATTGCTGCTGTTTCTACATGGGATGAGCCAGTGGTTCTTGGTGTTAAGTGTCTTCACCCCCAGGTGACAGGGATTGCACTTTCCGAAGTGAAATTACTCTATCCCCCCATCTGTTGTCTTCAGGGACCCCTGCTCTCCTCCAAGTGCCTACCACAGCAAAAGAAATCAGCTTTGCAACGGCAAAGACTCAGAGTCTATCTTGAACACCAAAGTTTTCTAGCTCCAGTCCCTATCTGTTTGCTGTTGGTCCTTGTTCTGGGTTCCCTAAACCCATCCTTCCAAACACAGGAGGAGTCACTGGTTCCAGAGAGCTCTCTTAATGAATACTTTGTCTTCTACAGCACTGTGAAAGGTAAATTTTCCTCATAGCCTGGCTGTGACACCATTGTGTTTGAGCAGAAGAGTCCAGATTAATCAAGCCTTGAAAGTAGCTAATGGTGTGGACACCCCTCTGGGTCATCAAGGACTTGTCTTGGGTCACACAGACAGTTTGCATTCTGCAATGGGGGCTGAGAGGAACTTACTTCTTGCTCAGATTTTCTGCCTCCCTAACCATTACAAACAGCCCTAACACAAAACTCACTCAACCCCACCTGGGAAAGGACTTGTTTCAGGCTCCACAGCAGCTCTGTGCACCTGTGGTACCAACCCTGCAGGCCTTCAGAAGGCAAGAGGAAGGAATTCCCAAGTTCCTGGCTCTGGGAGCCGAGTGCTCTATCCACAGCCCAGTGCATTCTCCACAGCTGGGTGTGCAGATCGCTGCTGCCCTCAGGGTGCTCTTGGAAAGACTCCTCAGGATGAGAATGGACACTGGGATCAGGAAGCAGAGTCTCAAACCCAGTATTTGCATTCTGGAGGTTTTGTTTTAGAAGCTGGTAATTAAAAGAATCCCCAAGGGAAAATCATGTCAGAGCAATGAAGAACCTTAATTAGAGGCCTTGCTGCAGCCTCTGATCCTAGCTGATGGTGTTCTGGCAGTTTGAATTAGGGAATATCTGATCCACTTTCATTAGACAATGTTCCATAAGCATTTCCTTCACTCTTTCTGGCTGTAACATCAACTTAATTATAAAAAATTATTTCCCTAGGGACACACAAGTGTGAGCAATGGAAATTAGGAGAAGTCCTATCACATCTCTACAGGGCTGCCTCCTCTGGGCTTACTGTTCTCCAGAGCTACCTCAGAAAGGCTGCTCCTCAGCTGGCTTTATGAGACAGACTACAGAGTAACATGGCACAGTGGAATGCTGCATTTCTGTGTTGTGCTGTGCAGGCAAATTTATCACCACCCTTCTACTGAAGAACTTCTTCCTCAGCTCCAGGCTAACCCTGCTTTGCCTCAGCTCCAAACCATTCCCCCTGGTCCTGTCTCTAGACACCCTCAGGAAAAGTCCCTCCACAGCCTTCAGGAACTGGCAGGCAGCTCTAAAGTCCCCCCTGGAGCCTTCCCTTCTCCAGGCTGCACACCTCTAGCTCTCTCAGCCTGTCCTCACAGCAGAGGTGCTCCAGCCCTTGGATCACCTTTGTGGCCTCCTTTAGATTCCAAGTAGGAATCGCTGGGCAAGCACCAAGCAACCTGAACAGAGGGTTACAAAACTGGAAGTGGCTGGCTGAGGAAAGGTCCCTCTGACATTCACTGTTAGAGACAACAGTGGCTGTTAATAAAGCAGAGTTAATTCTACAGCAAGGAGTGAAATATTATTTAATCAGCAGCACTTCATACATAATTCAATTAACTGCCTTTGCTCATCAGCATTAACGAGAGCTGGAGCCTGGATTAATGTGCTGAGCTCCAGAGCAGCCCTCCCAGCCTGCTTCAACGCTGCCAAAACTTAATACAGCAGTGCCAGTCAAACACCAGTGTCTGAGCCCCCTGCAGCAGCCTGCTGCTGCTCCAGCCCGGCCTGGGCTCCCAGCACTGCCTGCTGCTCCCTATGCTGCAGGACCTCTGCCACCTACTCTGCTCTTTCAGTGTCCACAACCAGAGACCTCCTCACCACTGGCACCTTTGGAGAGACCCAGGCAGGCCTTGCACCTCAGGCAGCCCATCTGAGCAGTTCCTAAGAGCTTTTGGTTTAAAGTTCATCACAAAGCCCTTCCACCACTGATGGCAGCAAGAAGCTTCAGATGGGACCAGGGAAAACACTACCCAGAGGTCACAGCTGATGGAGTTGTTCAACCTGCAAACTGGAGAGTATTTTTTCAAAGGAAGAACTGAAAATGGGCAAAACTCAGTGACTATGTGAGCAAACCCAGAGAGTCTTCCTCAGTCCCCTGCAGAGGTCCCCAGTTTCAAAGGCTGTGCCCATTTGGCTCTCACCTGCTGAGTAGGGAGGACAGAACATGGCTGAGGCATGCCAGGGAGAAGTCAAATGGGGAGACCCAGGGGTTGTAAAAGACATTAAGCATACATTTAGAATTAGGTGTGGATGGTTAATTCACTGCCTTTTGGCAAGCCAGATGTATTCAGGAGGTGTCTGTAAGTCCATGCTGAACTCAGAATGTTTCAGCCAGCAGGGGAGGGGGTGCCTGGGTGCCTCTGCACCTCTGCCTTCTCCAAGCAGGCAAAGCAGTGGAGGCTGTTTTGCTCAGAAGTTCTTGTAACACACAAAGAACCACCAGGAGGGAACTTCAGGTAATCTAACCCTGGATATTTTTCTATCCAAAGCAACCTGCAGGACTTCCATGTGAAGCCTCAAGAGTCCCTGCTTTCTGCAAAGGCAGATCATTTCCCACTGGGTAGCTGGTGCTGCCTTGGCAGGAAGCACTCAGTGCTCACAGTGCTTCCTTTGGAAGCCGTTAGGAATCTCAAGCTGAGGATGTGTTGCCCCTGCAATCATCACCCTGAGGTTTCAAAAGAGTGAGGATTACTAAAAATCACAATCACAGCAGATCAGTGGAGGAAGAGCACCAGGCACTGGCAGGGCCCTGAAGTGTCTCACACCCAAACCCAGCAAAGTATTGCTGCACGTCCTGAGAGCGAGGAGCACATCACTGAGCCAGGCCCCAAGAAATGATGTATAGAGACTATTTTCTGATTAAATTGGCCACAGTTAATGCTACAGAAAATAAATTAATACTCCCCTTGTACACAAGGTAGTAGGCTGGTTATAAGTGGTGCAGGAATTGTCATTCTATTGCTCTGCTGGTTTCCCCTGGCAGCATAATGGATATATCTGTTACCCTGGCTGACAACAGCTAATAGTGCAGAACAAAGAGGAAGCATCGCTGCTGAGCTGGGTGACAATTGCCTGGCTGGCAGGCTGGGGCTCTGCCCTGCTGCTCCCTCACCATCACTGAACAGCCAGGGGAGCTCAGTCCAGACTGCAGAGAGTGTTGCTAGCACTAACCCTAGGAATTGTATGGGATTGTTTTGCCAAGGCCTTGTGGTCCTTGTTCACCTCTTTGCTCAGAAACCATTCCTGCAACAAGGGCTTCCCACCTGCCTGGCAGCACGTTCAGGGCAGGCAGGCTGCAGGCAGTTCAGAGCTGCTCTCTGCTTAGATGAATGCAGGCCAGGAGGGATTTGTATTGCAGTGTGTGCCACAACAGGTCAGCAGTGTTTCTACAGCTGCTTGAGAACTGAATTGTTTTGATTCCTCAAATACCTCTCCTAAAGCTCAGAGAGCAGAGTCATGGTGTGTGCTGCTGTGGGAGATCAAGACAGAAAGCTTCTCTTCAAAGAAAAAGCCCATCAGGGCTCAGACATCCCTGCATCTCCTGCCTGCCCAGGGCAGTGCAGACTGGGTTAAACCATCAGCAAGAAAGCATAGCCTGGCCTGCAAGCCTGGGGCTCTCTGAGAAAGCCCCAGAGGAGGCTTCAGCTGGAGCACCTGGCAGTCCTAGCAGGGTTTATGGTCACTGCCTCACCCTGGTAGCCTTGTGTTAGACATAAGCAAGAACACTACAGACCAATACTCTGTCCTTACTAAGCCTTCTGGACATTACTTCTATGAGCAGTGCCTCAATAGTGTAAGAATTAAGCCACAGCTTGAGGTCTCCACCCCCTTGAGAGTGCAAACAAACCCTGTCAGCTAACACTAAATGCATCCACACCACCTCATATCACTTCTGCTTGACAAGGAGCTGATTTGTTGCTAGTTTTGGAGCCAGCCTGGTGCACTGATGAGAGCTGCTGGCCAGGAGATGGAACCAGTTTGTTATAACCAGCAGGAGCAGTTTATCCAAGTCAGGGAACCTTTCCTTCAGTTATGTTTAGTCAAATGGAGACCAAAGGATCAAGTGGGAACTTAGGATGACTTTCTTTCCCCTTAAGCAAAACCCCCACCTGGCAGGAAAGGTGAAGGGCTGGGAGGGCTGGGAAGCTGCAGAGCCTGAGGAATTGCCAGAGCTGGTTCAGTCCCTCCTGTTTGCAGCATGGCTGTTCATGATATTGGTGACGAAGAACGTTAGCAAGCCTGACAGAGGACAACAGAGACTGGGATTGGCAGTGTTGATGAGGCTACAGATACTGCCTGAAGGCAGGGTTTGACTGCCTGCTGCATTTGCTAAGCATATCAGCAATGCATTGTGGAGCTGGTTCAGGAGCCTGCATCCATAAGAGAGGTGCCTTGAGCCCCCTCTGCACCCTTCCCCACGGCCATACATTTTCTACTCCATCTGCACATAGCCATCTAGCACTTCCCTTTCCAAACCTCCTTTTCTCAAGGAAGGTGTGACTCTATTAGCTGCTGCTGGAAAGAGCATCAACTGCTGCATCCACAGGCTGAAATGATTCACAAGATTAGATGCATTCCATCCTGGGTGAAGGTCACAAGTAATAAAGCCCCCAGGGCAGCATCTTCCAGTGAATCTTTGCTGCCAGAAAAGCAACATCCATTATCTCTTACACTGCTCCTTGGAAAGCAATTGCTGCTGGTTCCTTTGGAGCTGTTCCAGGCTTTGGCAGAGAGGAATGGGCTGTCAGGAGTGTTCTAGAGCTGCAGGCCCTCCATTCCCCCACACACAGCAGCTCTGTGTGATCTCTGTGCCTGTAAGAGATGTCAGGATTGTGCATTCTGTGCCCTGCCCCTCTGCCCAGGCAGAGCATGGGGTGCTGCTGGCACCCCTTCAAGCTGGAGCAGACAGCTGCAGCCTGGCTGAAGCCCATGCAATGCTCTGGGTCTGACCTCAGCTGTGTGCTGGCTACAGCCATTCTTCACAAGATGAAGTCATCACAAGCTACAGAAAGGAAGTCCCCATGGTTATTGCCTGACAAACCTGTGCCAGCTGCCAGTACCTTTTGTAGTGCTCCAATGGCACTGGAGAGAGACATACACAGAACCAAGAGAGCAGTTGGCCAAGGAAGGGGTCTGGGAAGATTCCTGCTGCTTTCCAGTCAGCTTGTGGAGCTGCTGGCTGGAAATAGAGAGGTGTCCTTGCAGGAGCTGTTTGAGCTGACCCTGACCATCCACCTGGCATTCACAGCTCAGCTGCTGCTCTTGGCTCTGCAGGTCAAGGCTGCATGCTCCACTTACACAGCACATCCCCAAAGCCTGCCTCACACCCAGACAGTGTCCAAGCCATGCCCGTTACCTGCATCAGTTCTTGATGACGCATCCAGAGCAAATCTGATCTGATGATTCAGTTGCTAGATTGAGCTGTGCATTTGCCTGCAGCCAGAAGCTTCCAAAGCAGCCTGGGGGAGTCTCTCTGATGTCTTTTATGTGTTCAAGTGAGATCAGGCATGGCTGGGTTAGCACTGCAATAGCAGATCAGCCATCCACGAGTGACAGCAGAGCAGACAAGCCCTTTAGCCTCCACCTTCAGGAGCCCACTCTGCCCTGGCCCTGGGGCTTACACCAGCAGCCTGCCTGAGCTGTCTGCAGTAATCCTCTCTGAGCAGCCTGTTGCCAGGGGTCCATTCTCTGACCTGACACTCAGCCCTGTTAGCTCCTGGCCTCCTGCCAGCAGCTGGGATCCTGCCACCATACACAGCCCTGCTCTGCTGCACAGCCTCCACTCTTGTCCTCTGGCTCCTTCTTTATGTAATCCCTGGCCTGTGCCTCCATCCATCAGCACAGCCACTCAGAAGGCCATTGGAGACACTGAGCAAGGGGAAGTGCTCTATGTCCTGCTCATTTCACATCCCTGAGCAGCACCCAGACCCTCTAAGAGCAAATGATCTGTCCTCTGGGGGTAACTTTGGATGGATAATTGAGATAGTACCTTGGCATAGCTTAACACCACTTGAAGGCCTTTCTTTAAGCAGATTAAAGCACTGAGAAAGTTATGGCTGGTCTGACATCCCTCAAGCTCTAGTACTTGTCACAGAGCTAACCAAGCTCTAGAGCTGATTTAGAGAGGTAAAGGGTAGGAGAGTGCAGCTCAAAATCTGTATTCTGTGCTATGTTTGCAGTCAAACACAGAAGCTTTAAAGTAACTGAGAAAACACTTGCTGGAATCATTAAACACACCTTTAGGTGAGTACTTAAGAGCCTTCCCAGCCTTGTGAAAACCAATACATTTGCAAAATGTTTCCTCCCTGACAGAACTCAGCAGTTTCATTTGCTGTATCTCTGTCCAAAAGCAGCCTCAGCAAGATCAGCAAGGTTGTTTGGGAGCTCAGAGGCACAGCAGAATTCAAACCTGAAGGCATTAATGGAGCAAAAGGTTTGAAACACGACCTTGTCACTAGAGTAGAGCAGCATGAGCAACACACCCGGCAGGTAATGCCATGGCAGAGGGATTCCAGCAGCCAGTGTTTGCCTGGAGGTTGCTACAGAAGCCAGCAGCAGCACTGAGCAGCTCACTGATAGCTGGAACAAGCAGAAGCAGGTCTGAGGTGCACACCAGCAGCTGTTTCTTCAGCTATTTGCTCCATTTAAGCTGTTTGGTGAAGGCTGGAAGGTCATTTCCTCAGCTTGTAGAGGGCCTGCAGACAGCCTGGCATCAGTGCCGCTTCCTGCCCCTTGAAGGAGTTACTTATGTTTGCAGTGGATCTTTCTGCACAAGCCACCACACTGATGGAGTTTTCACAGCCATGGAAGTGTCCCAGGCTCTCAAGACCAAGGAAACAATCCCTCCCCATCTCCCTCAGAGAATGCACTTCAGCATTGCTGCAGATCAGGCCAGCAGTGCCCAGCCCTGCACTCACCATGCTGGGTACCAGCTGGTGTCAGCTGCTGGAAGGTGCAGGAAGCTGTGGGTAGGGAGCCACAAGAAAGAGTTAAATTCCAGCTCACTGAAAGCTATCTTGGAGTACCAGCGAGCTCTGAAGCAGAGGGACAGCTCCTTGCTGCAACAAATGCTCTCGGCTCTGTAATTGTTTCTGTTCCTCCTTTCATTGTTATGTTTTCAGCACAAAGATCAATAGTATCCCAAAGACATTAAAATAAAGCTGAGTCCACAGAGGAGCCCCAGCTGCCTGCTAAGCAGTCTCACCCTGCCCTGAAACCAGCACTTCCAAATTACTTGTCTCTCAACAACTTTCTGCTCTGTTCCAGTTTCACCTCTGTGAAGCTTTCTTCACTTTTCTTCTGGTTCATCTCCAAACCCTCAGCTCTCTCTCACCCTGCCTCAGGACAGTCACATTGGGTTAGCCACAGCCCCAGTTCAAACCACAGCACAAACTCAAAGCTGAAACAGGCAGAGGAAAAACTGCTCCTGGAGATCAGGCTCAGAACCTGCTCTCCTGCATTCCAGTGCCTTCTACAAAGGGCAGAACCAGTGCAGATTTGTAGCATTTCATCCTTTCCCCTTTCTCTCTGCGTTTAAATCCAGGCCAAACTCCCTCTTCTCCACCCCCCAAATTACAGCCAGTTCCAGGCAGACTCAGCTGGGATTGCCAGGCTGCTGAAGCCTGATAGTGGCTGAGGACCAAGGGACAGGCCAGGCTGGGTTAGGAAATGCCAGCTGAGTGCCAAGGGATTGCTGCAGCATTGGTCACAGAGGGAGCCCAGCACTGGCAGGCAGAGTTGGGCTGGATGGCAGACACAGGCATGGAGCCAGCCCCTGTATGTGCTTAGTGCTGAGGAGATAGTACAGAGCCTGCTGCTTTCCTCCTTTCATTTTCAGCTCCTTTACCAAGGATTTGCTTCACCCAACACTGATATTCTGATGATCATCCCTGTGCCAGCTCCACTACACATCCCAGCTGCTTCTTAACCTCTGAACCAAACTGGCCTTGGTCTGTTCTCACTCCCATCCTGGACACAGTTGCTCTGTGAACCTTCCAGCAGCAGGAGTTTCACTGCCCCTGCACAGGCAGGCAGCACTCCCAGGACTGAGGCCTTTTAGCTGCAAGGAGAGCAGCACCTTGGTTTTCAGAAGAGCCTTTGTGCAGAAGCAGAGCAGCTCCTGTGGCTAGCCAGAGGCATTAGTATGGTGATTTGCTTCAAGTTGAGTAGGTGGAAATAATTAATGGCCTGCTTTATTGATGTACATAGATAGCTGATTCTCTCTGTGGTTTCAATTCCCAGTTTCAATAAGTAGCCTGAGATTTCATCTGAGGGGCAGTAATTACACAGGGCAAGAATAATTGCTGCACAAATGCAACCCGATTGTGTTATGTGCTACAGCCAGGGCTGGAGTCAGAGCTTAAGGATCTAACCATGGAGCTGCTGCATGAGGAAGTGCACTGCTTTCATTTAAGCTCATGAACTCTAGAATAGCCTAAGCTTAGAGAAATCTATGCTCCTGGAAGCTGAGCAAACTCCAGACAGGAAGCTCTAGTCTCAGGGCAGGGCAGCACAGGAGCAGCTTGGCTGTCATGACTCAACTGCATCTCACACTGGCAGTGACCAGCAGCAGATGCCCAGAGGCAGATGAGCAGCTATGAAAGGAGCACTGAGAAAACTGGATCACATTTGCTGCTTTTCACCTATGAAACCAATGCAGATTGCAAGTGGTGTTGCTTCTGTAGCTGCTTCTGAGCCAGAGTCCCTGCATTGCCCAGACACAACCCCAAAGTGTTTTCCCCAGTGAAAGATTGGCACAGCTACCACTGGCTCCATGTCCTGCTCATTCCAAGTACTGGTGCAGGAAGCAGGACCCTCGGGTCAGGGAGACACCAGTGGGCAGGGGTTGGTGGCAGGACAGTCTTCACCTGTATCTCATTCTGGGGGTGCAGAAGCAGAGCATGGGGTGGAACTCAGAGATATAAACAAGCCCTGAACAGCCAGACATGTGTTTAAGGAGGCAGCACTGTACTGTCCTCAGGCCTTCCACGACCTAGACCTCAGAGTCCAGTGCTGTCCAAGCTCAGGTAATTACAATGCTGCACACAGCAAGCACCTCTGATCCAACAAAGCTGCTCTCAGCATAGGGATACAGCCACACATCCATCATCAGAGGCTGCAGACAGCACCATTATCCTTATCTGCTGCACCTACAGAAGGGCATCCTCATGGGACACTGTTCTCTCTCTGCTTTGCTCTGGAGAGGGGAGGCTTGCATTCATTTAGGCAAATCCTTGGTACTCATCACCAGGAGAAGATTATTCAGTCCTTGGTTTATTGTCCTAGCTGCTATTATTTCACTGTTGTTATGCATAGGTTGGGGAAAAGCCATCAGAATCCCTCATCCTGTTGTGTCATGCTGATACCAGAGCATCTTCATCTATCTCAATAGAAATTGTTCCCAGTAAATTGAAAACAGAGAAGCTGCAGTAAGATACAGGCTGAATAAGGACAGCAGGATTTCAGCACAGGTATAAAACAGAAGTGACAACCTCCCCTGCTCCCCCAGCACACACAGGCTGTCCAGAGCCTGCCAGCAGAGAGGAAAGAGACTTGGAATGGTTCCAGTTTTCTTTCTGCTGTGAGAAGGCTGAAGGCATGACACTGATCAGGCCAAACCTTATCACTTATGGCTATGGAACTTGCTTGCTCAGAGCAGCTGCCCAGCAGTGTGGACTCAGGGGATTCATGGATGAAGGCAGAGGTGAGCAGCACAGTTCTGGTGGAACAACCAGTAGCTAGAGAACCTTGTGGATGGGATTGCAGCTGGTGTGGGGGCTGCCTGAAAGCCAGCTCAAAAAGGTAGCTGCTGGCCAACAGAGAGCAGGCTGCAGTGCCTCAGGTCCACCCACACAGCTCCTGCCCACCCACACAGAGCAGAGCCTCATGGCAGCACAAGTGTGGGGAAGGGGGCACTGAGTCATGAATGCTTAAGCCTGCCAGCTAGCTGAGCTGCAATAATAAACCAGCAAACACTTGGATATGTTTTGCTAGGTTCAGGCACTAACTTCTCTAGACTGGGCAGCTCCTCCTGTCCTTGTGTTTAGGTCAGACCTTGGTTTCCTGCATGAAACCTCCTTGGATTTCTCTGTGAAGATTCTGATCACTTCTTTGTCACTTTGAGCATCTAAGCAGCACCAGCATCTAAGCAGCACCAGCAATTACTTAATTAAGTGCAATCAGACATCAATATTGCACAATCTCCCCAGCCATTACCTAACTTGGGTCAATCACCCTTAGTGAACCTTCAGTGGAAGCACAAACAAAGCCATTCTGATCCCTGGGGTCACAGCCACCACTGCTGCCCTCTGCCCAGCCAGCCAGACCAGGAGCACCAGCAGGCACACACTGGAGAGTCCTTGACCATGAGCTTCCTGAGCATTCAGAGAGAAAACAAAACAGACTCACATGCCTGGGTGACCAGTGGGACCTCTGCAGAGCAGCATCACAGTGCTGGAGCTCCACTTTCTCCATCCTGCAGGGCAGGTGCCAGGCTTCCCTGCCAAGAGCAGAAACCAGAGTAAGACCTCCCCCTCCTAGCAGCCATTTCCCACTGCAGCTTTGCTGGAACAGCCCCAGTGACTCCAGCAGCTCTGTAAGCAGTGGGAATGGAGGACCACAGCTGTTTGAGTGCCACTCTTTTGCACTCCCCCAGTCCTGTTTGGTTCTTTAAGCAGCTTGCTGAGTGATTTACCAAGAGCAGGAGTATCTCTGCCCACAGGATGTTTCAGTAACACCAGAAATCATTTGAGCAACAGATTTCCTTTTTAATATTTTCCCCTCATGAACCCAGAGCTCTACAGTTCCACAATTAATTTACTTACTTTAGATACCAGAGGGGGATTTACCCAGGCAAGCCAGGCTAGCACAATTAACCTCAACTTCTCCATCAGACCTCTGCATAAAGAGGGATTTTCTCCCTGACTGAAGTGAGATCCTGTGGTATTTAGAAACAGCACAAATAATTAACTGTGCTCTGGTTGGGGTTTTGGTTTAATTACACCACATTCATATGATACCATTTCAAAGCATTGGCACTACCACTGGGGGAGCTGCTGGAGCCTTTCAAGCCTCCAGTGGGAATGGACCGATAGGGCAAAGAGAGAAGCTAAAAGGGTTTTTAGGACCATACTGCCTGCTCCTTTTGGTGACCACACAAAGCTTTTCTTACCTCAAAGGCATTGCAGCCACCTTTCCAAGGGGTGGCTGAGCACAGGGCTTATTATCCAAAAGAAAGATGACTGATGTCTGCTGCGGGTGTCTGCAACTCCAGCCCCTTTCCATCACCTCTGTACAAACAGTGACCTAAAGAGAACCCTAGAGCTGACCTCCCTTTGAAGCTGCATGTACTTAGGAAGCTACAGACCAACCCAAACAAAGCTTGCACCCAAGCAGGCTCAGACTTAGAGGACAAAGACTGAACTGTTCTATAAAATACAACAGGAAATCACTCACCAAGACCAGCCACTTTCCCAGGGCTGCACTGCTCAGGAGATACTTTCCACACACTTCCCCTCCAAGGAGCACCTCTCTAACAGGGTAAAGACTCCCACAAACAGGGGGTTCCAATTCAGCCAAAGCTCTTTGTGACTCCCATTAGAACAAGCACTAGAAAACCCTGCATACAACTGGCCATAGCAACCAGAGAGCTTTTATAAGGGGCTGATGGGGAAGGGCAGAACACCTGCCCCAAGACCAGAGAGGTTTTATAAGCAGCTGATGGGTAAAGGCAAAACACCTGTCCCAAGGACTCAGTTTCATGCTCTAGCCCCACTTGGTTACACACATCAGGAGATGCTCTGAGGTTATGAAAACTTTTAACAGCATGCAAAAAGGAAAAGCCAGAAAAGGCATCAAGATCTGCCCTGTGAAGTTGCCACCTGCTACACAGCACCACAGAGGAGCCATGACACAGTCAGGGTTGTCCTCTGTACCTCAGACAAGACCAAAGGGTGCAGGCATAAAGCTAAATGTGGCCTTTGTCCATCCTGGCAGCTGCTCCTTACTCATTTAGTCAGGCTTTTTTCAGCACCCAAGGAGGAGTTCAGGTTGCTCTTGGCTCTGAGCTGCAGATGAGATGCAACAGGACCTGCAGCTCCCTCAGCAGAAGCAGGCGATGGTGACTTCTCTCCTTCTCTAGTTAGGGGTACAGAAAGTAACTCAGCTTGTCAAAATGGGGAGCTCCCCCACGTTCCAGACCATTGCATGTCCAGGGGAGGAGCACTGCTTCAGCTTTTCCAACCAGAGTTTGTTTGGAGCAAAACTTTGACTAAAGAAAAGTTTGAGTGACTCGATTGAGCAATTGGCAGCACCTGTGCAGAGCGCTGGGCTGTTCTCTGGGCTCACAGGGTGTGGGTTTCTCCTACAATCATTCTGTGGTCTTTAATGAATTATTCTAAATGTGAAGGGACCTTTTAAAAGGTTGAGTGGAATGGTTTCAGTCTAAGGACACTTGGAGTGGATGCAGAATCAGCCTAAGGAGCTGAGCCCCATGCCTCTCACCCAGGAAATGTTCCCTAATGCTCACAGCAAAGCAGCTATTTGCAATTGCATCTGGGTACCTTCAGCAGAGAAAAAGCCAACAGCCTTCTTTGCTGAGACAGAACCTCCTGAAGCACTGTTTTGGTGTTTGTGTGTGAAGCATTGTGTTGGCAGAGCTGGCTGTGTGCCTGCCTCAGGTGTGTCACAGGCTCAGCCGCCTCTGCGCCGCGTGGATGTCCGCAGCCTGTCCAGGCTCCTCTCACACTTGCACTCTTTTGTGTTTTGCAGTTCCCTCCTTTTGGGGTTTGGTGAACTCAGCCTGGAATCTGTGCTCTGTTGGGAAAAGGCAGTCACCTGTCAATATTGAAACCAGCCATATGATTTTTGATCCCTTCTTAACTCCACTTCGCATAAACACAGGGGGAAGAAAGGTAGGTGTGGTGTCTGCTCCTGAGCTGAGCCTGGCCTGCAGACCTTGGCCGTTTCTTGTCTCTGAAGCAGTTACATTTTTATCTCGGGTGGAACAGCAAAAAGGCTTTGCAAATCACACTGGAAACAGCAGGAGGTGTTGGGATCCTGCTCTGCTTGCCATTGAGGGTCTGGTGGTGCCTGTGCACATCCATCAGAGCTGACGTCAGGGGATGTGAGATGGTGGTGGTGCTGCTGCAGGACAAAGTGCTTCCAACTCTGCCTCAGATTTCTGAGCAGTGCAGTGAGGTTTATCGTTCTGATCCCAGGAAGAGTGTCACTGACTCTGCTCTTTCTGTGAAAGCTGAGGTAGCTCAGATTGTTCCTGAGTTACAGCACAGCATAACACCAGTCAGGGACAGCAGAACACAGAGCTGTCAGTGAGTGTCAGAATGTTTAACGTCTTCAGCAGCCTAAGAACTCAGCTGGGGTTTGTAGCAGCTTGGGGTGCAGCAGATGTCTGATTGTTACTGTCGAAGAAACCTGGGAGATGCTCTGCCAGGTGAGATGATCTCACCCCCCTCCAGCCATCCTGCAGTGATGTCCTTCCACCCTGCCACTGAAGCAGCTCTGTTCTGGCTGTGGTCATTCTGGCTGTGGTCACTCTGCTCCAGAGAGGTTTGTACAAGGGTGGATCACAGCTCTCCTTTGAGGGAAGGCTGCAATTTGAATGCCTTTAAAACCCTTCTTTGCTGCTGGTTAAGGCCCCAGTGAGGGTTTGCTTTGGCAGGTAGTGTATTTGTGTTCAGGTTTTGGTTGTTTCCCTGTGTTAAAGCTGGAGCTGTGTTTCAGGTGGGCTGCAGCACTTCAGTTTTCAGGGCAGTGAACCAACTGATGTAGCAGCCAGGGAACGTCTTAGACAAGACTTAACTGTGATTATGCTGTACAGGGAAGGATTTCATGGAGCTGATCCTGAGAAAAATGATGAGTAAATAAAAAAGGGATTTGCTATGGTTTCAAATCAGAGTCGTAATAAGCTACCTGACATGCATGGTGAGCAAGAGAGACAGCCAGTTCCACACAGTCAGACAGCTCTTTGGAAAGGAGCTGGGAGGAGAATCAAGCCTTGGGAGAGAGCTGGGGTGGAAGAAAACACTCAGGAGGGCTTCCCTTGGAACACTAACTGCAAATTTGCAACAAAAGGCTTTGCTTTGTGAGTGAAATCTGTTCTGCTTGAGTCTGAAAACTGAAATACTCACTTGCTATTGAAAAGGACATTTCTGCTGTGTGTGCTTCACTTCTGAAATGGACTGCAGAAGGAGCAGCAGTGGTTGAGCCATGGGAACAGAGCCCAGGACCAGCCCAGAGCTATGCCAGGGACACCCCTGGGTGATGTGAGCACTGATCTCGTTCTGCTTCTCGTTCCTTACCATTATCTGGGGGTGAGGAGCACTGCTTCATTTCTGCAGAGTACTTGCCTGGGCAGTTCCCACCTCAGCAGACCCAAACTGCTCCAAACCATTCCACTGCAGAATTTTTGGCTGAAGACCTCACCTCCAGCACAACCTTTCCACTCCAGCCCACCAGGGCTTGGTTTAGTTCACTGGCAGTAATGAAGGCATTTTGGTAATGGAGGCATTTCAATAAAGCAGATTGAGACTTTCCTACAACTATTTAGATCCCTTGGGAATAAAATTGTGATTTTCTTATTTCTGAAGAAGAGGAGTGGTCCTGGAGGAGAGTCTGCAGGACCACATCACTGTTTTCCTGCACCACAGCCTACAAGGGGAGAGAAGTGCAGGCTGACCATGGCACACAGCTCACTTAGTGGTTACTTCTGAGGCTGAGAAGAAAATTCTTCCCATTCCATTCAGGAGCAAAACAATGCAAAGTGCCAGCTATTGGTGCCTCTTGGATCCAGTTTCTTGCAGTGAGCAGCAGCAGGTTGCTTTCTGGGTGCCAGCCATGGCAGCAGGCTTCAGGAACCTGCAACTTACAGCCCAGGCACCATCAGCTGTGCTGCTGAGCTGGGATGGCTGCTTCTGCTTGCTTCTACTTGCTTCTGCTTCTGCTTTTCCACTTCCCGAGAACGTGGCTGTTCAGGTCCTGGAGGCTGAGTATCATTGATACAGATAATTGGATTTCAAGATCCAGAATCTCAGCACAAGTAATGTAATGAGTTTACATGCAGATAAATTCCCCAGGAGAAATGCTGCTTTGGAGGCAGCTCCCCAGGTTTCAGCTCTCTCCCAGGCCCACCTTTGTCTCTTGATTATCCCTTCCAGTGAGCCTCAGCTGCAGCCTAGTTCAGATAAACAGCTCCTTTCCTGTAAACAATGCAAGCCCTGTTTGATATGCACCTCGCAGTGCTCACTCTGCCACACAGACAAACACTGCCTCATGTCCTCTGCTTGTTCCTTTGGAGTCACACAAGCACCAAAACAGTCAGCAGGAGGACAGCAGGGCGGCTGCTGAGGAGCCAGCAGTAGCTTGTGACAGTCAGGAAGCACTATGGGCTCCAGCCTCCAGAGCAGTGGATAGACAAACCACCTCCCTTCCCACTGAGTAGTCCTCTGCTGGGATCTCTTCCTCCACTGACCAGTGTTGGCATCTCTCTTCTTCAACAGTCCACATCTGGTCCCCCAGAATGTATCCCCAGTCTTACCTGGAGCCCATGTGCCTTTGCTCTCCTGATTCTCTGTGGACTTATTTTTGAGAGTCCTAGTCCCAAGCTTCTTTAAGCTGAACTGCAGTTCTTGCTTGTAGGGTGGTTTTTTTCCCCCCTCCTTTAGACCTTCCAGTTCATTAGAGCTTGTCACCTAAGTGATGCTGGCTCTTACTAACCACTGTTAGACCTTCCAGTTCATTAGAACTTGTCACCTAAGTGATGCTGGCTCTTACTAACCACTGTTAGACCCTCCAGTTCATTAGACCTTGTCACCTAAGTGATGCTGGCTCTTACTAACCCCTGTAGGTCATCCTCAAGAGCATTAAGTGGTAAAGATGTGGTTTAGATCCCTTTATTTGAACTCAAGGAAGGTCACTGTTGACCTTTGAGGAAACAAACAGAGGGCTTCCTGCTGGCCCAGGACTCTGCAGTGCACTCCCTAGCTCAGACTGCATAGCTGGAAGTTCTCCCTGAGATGCAGGAGCCTCCTCCTCTGGAACATTAATGAATGCAATCAGATGTTATTTAAATTGATCCCTTCATAAAGGATTGGTTCCTTCTACGCCCCACAAGCTCATGGTGATATTTAGCAGCTTCTAAGCTAAAACAGGAGAGGAGAAAAGAGATTTATGAATCGGAATCAGTTAAATGGTCTCTCTGCCAGCTAGTTCTGATTCCATGCTGCTCAATCAATCCAGAGTATTACCAGCATTTTTCTCCAGAGTGCAATAGCTGACAACTGCCAAGCTTTGCCGTGGTGATTGCTGGAAGGACAGACACTGGGGTGAGCCATCCTTCAGCGCCGCAGGAATATAAAAAATGAATTGTTAGAAGCGGTCCAGGAGGGATGGATAGCAATAAGACATCAATGTCATCTGTAAACTGATTTGTGATGAATTTTTAGAGGGTTTAATAAGATGATGTTTTGATTCAGGGTGGCTCCAGAAAGTCAAAAGCCTGACGCGAGCGGCAGAAACTTTGATGAATAAAAACTGCAGCAGAGTGGTGCTGCCTGAACAGTTGGGTAACATCTCTGATGCTTTGGCTCACCTGCATGTTCTCAGCTGTGGCAGCAAGGGAAGGCAGAAGGAGCCCAGCAGGTTAAGGTGACTTATTTGTCCCTCAGCATACTTGACCTCAGGGCAGGAAAAAACCCCAAGTGTGACTGCAGAGGGCCTTGCACCCTCGGCTGTTAGCAGCACCAAGTGCAGCACCCAGAGCTGCCTCTGTGCTGGGACTTCTGAGGCCTTACCACTTCAGTGACCCTTCCTTAAGATTGGATCAGTCTGGAGTACATGAGGACTCCAGTGTGCACCTTGGTGTGCTCTGGCTGCCTGTAGTAGTGGAGCACCTCTTCAGTGGTCAAGGAGTGCTGAGTGGGCACAAGGATGCACTTGGCAGCTCCTTCGCAGGGTCAAGGGCTCTGCTCCAGCACAGCTGCTCTGCTCGACATTTCATCTTGTCTGGTGTCACAAACAGGCTCCTTGGCTGCCCTGGGCAGCTCCTGAGTAGATCCTGGGGCTGACAAGAGGCTGTGTCATACCTGGTTGAGAGCTCAGGAGGTGCCCTCATTTTGGCAGCAGTGCTTTTCAGATGAGCTCTTAAACATTATGCCAGCTGCAGCTGGGTCCTGATTCAAGGCAGCCCACGGGATGCTTGCAGGGGGCTCTGCTGACAGGGGCACTGGGCAGTAGGAGGCTAAAGAGTCTGTGCTGCTGTTGAAGCTAGGCTAACAGCTTCTAGCCACAGCTCCTGTCCATAGCCTTCTTTTTTCCCTGCTGAGTTGTTTATTTCAGTAATTATTTCCCAGTTGTGAGTTCCTAATGATGGAGCTTCAAAAAGAGGCTGGAGCAGCAGCTGGCCTCCAACTACTTGGTGGTTTGATATATTCAAAGGAACCTTCAGTAGTACCAAGCTTGTCCTTAATGGATTTTATCTGTCTTCTGCTGTGCATCCTTCAGTGTTTGGTGTCTTGTTCAGGTTTACTCAGGTCTGCTGGGGTGGGCAGGGTGCTGGGGCAGTGGTGTGCCAGGCAGAGCTCTGGGCAGCAGTGTGGTGCTGCAGTGCAGGTTGGCTGGGCAGCAGTGGGGTGTTGCAGTGCAGGGTGGTTGGTTTTTCTCTGGCACTGCTGGTGGCTGAGGGTTTGCTTATGGACAGGAGAATTAAACCATGCCTGTGAGGATTAGAGGCTGGAAAGGAGCTTAAGGGGGAAAGTGAAGCAGCACTCAATGAACTGTATCTAATACACAGAAACAAAGCTTTGCATCAGCAGCTCCTGGGCAGGCTGGGAGCTGGCTGGCAGGGCAGGGGTGGGTATCTGTACTGCACAGAAACACCATTGCATGGGCTCCTGGTTTGCTGTTGCCCAGGGACAGCTGGAGAGAGAATCTCTGCATCCAGAGCCTCCCTGCCAAGGGGGATCTGGCGTGGGCAGGGACCTTGGAGAGCTCCCTGGATTCGCTAGCCACCCAATAGGAAATCTGTGCCTCTAAAACTCAACTTCAGACCTGAAGCTCTGGCACTTTCACTTGGCTGTTTGAGGTCTTCTCCATGCAAGTAAGCCACTGCCTACCCTTGCCCAGATGGATGCTGTGCCCAGGTGTTTTATAGTGCTTACACCACACTGCACTGCCACTGCACTTACCCTGAGCGAGGTGACAACTGAAATACTCTTACTGCTGTGTGGAAAAGGCCCACAGGCCAGAGCTGCACTAGGAGAGCATCTGCTCAGGGGTACGAGAGCTAGCTCAGAAGGAAGGACAGAGGCATGGAGACAGAGCACTGAGCTGGTACTGCACAGCAGGGCTGCAGCTCCCACAGCCAGGCTGGGCACCTCTGCATTATCCCTGCTGGGGAGGAGCTGCTGCCTGAGCAGCTCAGGATGTTTGGCTGCACTGATATTTTTCCAAATGTCAAGTTCTTTAAACGCTGTTTGAAGTCAAAGGTTTGCTCAGTTCCCCTCAGAATATCACTGCAAATATCACCAAGATGTTTGTACGTGTCCAGCTGCTTTTCAACCTCCTCTTCCTACTCTCCCAAAACAGTGCAAGGAAAGAGGAGAAATTGCTTGGCAGGAAGAAGGCTTAGCCCAGATCCATGATGAATGCTCACCTCTGCCAGCCCAGCCATAATAGCCTCATGGAATCCTTCACTCTCAGTGGCTCCTCCCGTGGTGCGTGCTGCTGCCTGGGCTCTGACAATTAGACCTCCTCCCTGCAAAGTCAGCAGAAGGTACAAAATCAGAGCCTCAGTGGTGAGCATATTGCCCACCACAGACTCCAGAACTTCTTTTCCAGCTCAAGCAGGTCAGAGATCTATTCAAGATATTCAAGAGACCTATTTTGCAGGGTTGTTTTTTTGCAAAATGAAAGTTCCATTTCATTAGCCTTTTAGGCTGTTTTGAGCCCAATCAATAAGCTTTGCTACCTGCAGCCTCTGTTGGCTCGTTGAAGCTAAGTGGGCAATCAGCTGCCTGTCCTGATGCACTCGAGATGGGCAATCACTTCACTGAATGGCTCAGATGGACACCTTTGGTGATACCAGATCCTTCAGTGAGATGTGTAATTGTCCCCAGCTTAGGCAGCTTTCATTGGATTATTATTGAGAGCAGAATTTCATGCTTGGCTGGGTGGTAAATTTAATTCATTCCCTAGCAAGGTACAGTAACAAATATGATGTAACCAGAGCTCATTCTAAGGAAGGAGAGGAAGCTCTGGACAGGCAGCCAACAAATATCAATCAGCTCAGCACTTTCATAGAACTCTACAATGGGTTGGGCTGGAAGGGACCTCAAAGCTCATCCGGATCCAACCCCCTGCCATGGGCAGGGACACCTCCCACCAGCCCAGGTTGCTCAAGGCCTCATCCAGCCTGGCCTTGAACACCTGTAGGGAGGAGGCATCCACAGCCTCCCTGGGCAACCTGTTGCAGTGTCTCCCCACCCTCATTGTCAAGAATTTAGCAAGCCACTCCTCATCCAGCCTGGATTTTTACTGCTGAGGGGTTCAAAAGTGCATGGAAGAAGGTTTCCATCCCAAGTGGGTCAGTTGTGACTGAAAAGTGTCACTTAGCTGTGATAAATGTTCATTGCTGTGGGTACCTCAACCCCAGGTAGCTTTGGTTGCATGGAATTACTTGGCACAGCCAGGAAAAAATCCAAACCCTACTGCTCTATGAAAAGCCTTTGGTTGCCTGTTGCTGCTCTTGATACCCTTCCAGAGTAGGCTCTTTACTGGTGCCTGTTGCCCTGCTCTGTGCCAAAGGAGCTGCTCTGTGTAACTCCACATTTCCCCATGTAAACAGCCCCTGTCCTGGGTATTTCCATCACCACTGTTTTAAAGTTTCAGCAGTGCAGTGCAGTGCAGACAGGTGTCCCTTGTTAGCCCTCCTGGCTTTGTCTCTCATGGTCCTTCCTCTTTTCTTTGCCTGCTCACACCTTCCTCTGCTGACTTCAGGGGAAGCTGCCCATGTGCAGGGCTGCACTTGCAAGGCTGAGCAGAGTGCCCTGCAGGGTTATATATAGCTTACATAGTCCTCCTATGGATTTATTTCATCTGTGCTTGCACACAGCTCTCACAGCGTCCCCCTGCATCATTTGGCCTGCTTAGCCTCGCCATAAAGCCTTAGCCTTAAAGGATAATGCCCATGATGGGGGAAGGATACAAGGCAATAAACAGCTTTTGCAGGTGATTAAACACACTGAGCAAAGCTGAGGCCTTTGGAAACCCCAAAAGCTGTTTATTGTAAGCAGGCAGCATGTCAGGAGGAGAAGCTGTGCTCAACAAGCCACAGCATTAAATAAAAGCTTTTCTTTGCCTCCCCTTGCAAGGGCTGGGAGGTGCTGTGGGGCTGCCTTCTTTTCACCCAGCAGATCTTCCCTCCTCGTTTTGCAGAGCCTGAGTGGCTTTGCTTGTGTCACATTTGGTGTCAGAGCAGACAGTTGCAGTGTAATTGCTTGGGATAAAAGCAGCAGAGTGGCTTTCTTCCAATAGCTGTGGAGCCTCTTGATGCTAGCCCTTTCCTCCTCTCCCCACCCCACTAGAGGCCCCTTTATTCCCACTCCTTTTTTTGCTCTTGCTATGACTCCCTTTGTCTGTGTTTCATGCTTTGGGCTTTTGGTTGGGTTTGGTTTTTGTCTTTTACCCCCCCCCTTCTTTTCAGTGATATCTTCACCTCTCCTTTCCCCAGCACTTCAAAGTTCTCCTAACAGGAATGCTGCAGCTGAAACATTTAGCCTTGAAGGAGCATACTAGAGGCAGGAGCGTTGTGAATCACAGTTGTAGTGCTGGGGAATGTCTGTTACACAGAGCCCTGCTTTTTGTTCTGGTGAGGAAGCTAACTCCCAAAAGCCTTTTCTTAACAATCACCATTCAGTAGTCCCTGTGATCACCCTGCAAGTGTGCTGAGTCTCAGGTTTTGTTTTTCAACCCAGGAGCTGCTGTTGCTCCCTGTGCCAGGCAGTGCCTAAAGCTGCCCTTTGCCATTTCCCAGCCTCAACCTCCTGGCACACAGAGGGGTATTGCCCTGGCAGTTGGTAAGGCACTGAAGTGGCACCATAGAGAGCTGCTGGCACAACCTGGGTGACAGAAAAACAATTCCCAGGCCAGAAGCCGTCGGGGAAAGTGGAGATTGTCTAGGAAAACAAGTGGAAGGAAACTTGCAGTCTAAGACAGGTGGTTGGCAGTGGTTCACAGACACATTTTTGTGTTTGTTGCTGAGAGTTACAGCCTGCCCTTTCTCACTTAGAAATTAGACCTTGAGGCTGCATCTTCTATGAAAGAGAAATATGAAAGGAATCCTGAAGTTTGGTGACTGGCTTAGACTGAGGCCATATGCTGTAAACCAGAACTCATCAGATCAAGCAGGAGTCGGGAGGAAATCTGGTTAGCAATTCCAAGTAGTTGTTTCTTTGTTGTTGTTGTTGTTGTTCTACTTTCATCTTGTCCTTTAATCATTTCTACAAGAGCAATGTGTTTTAGGGAAACCAATATTTACTCCTTTATGCATGCAAACCCACTGCAGCAGAGCTGTGAAACACCCCTATGTGCATGACATCCCTGCCTCAGATGAACGCAAATCCAGTCTAATTCTGGATTTGCACCAGTATTACTGAGGCACAAATCTACCCTTGGATATCTTTATCCATTGTGCCCTGTTCAGTCTATCTAGGCCACATCCCAAACCACTAAACCTCTGGCTGAACAGGGAGAGGTGGCATTCCTCAGGTCACCCAGAGCCAGCAGCAGCTTCCACTGGTGGTAGCCCCATGGGCAAGAGGTGAGGTCTGCAAGGAGAGGAGTGCAGCCTGTGGGGCCAGCCTGGGAGCAGGCATTGGCACCACTAAGAGACACACAGGGGAGAAGGGTTTCATCTGCAGGCATGGAATGCATCCAGAGGGCACCACAGCCTCCCACAGATCTGCTGTGCTCCTGGGGAACACACACCTGGAGGCTGTGCAGGGCAGCATGAAATGGTAGTCCCTCAGGGGGAAAAATAACCCCTGGCAGGACTGCCATGACTGGCCCTCGATGCTGTGTCAGTCAACGATGTGCTGAGAGTTTCAACAGCTGCATTTCAGCAGAACAAAGGCCAAAGGCAGCAAACTTAGGGACATGCTTTGGGAAAATCTCGTTGTTCTCCAAAGGGAACAGGAGAAGTTTGTCAGAGGCTGTCAGCCTGGCTTGGACTGGTTCCCCAAAGGGTTACTCCTCAAACTCTCCATTTACTGTTGTCCTGCCAGTCTCTGTTATGACCATGAAGCAAAGCTCCTCAGACAGCTCTTTGTGTTCCTTGCCTGCTTTGAGAAGACACAGAGCTGGTTTGAAGGAGGGAGCAGAGGACACCCAGATTTTGTCATCTTTAATCAGGGCTGGGTCTGTAAATATATTTTCTCCTTTGTTGCCAAAGAGGTGATGTTCTCCAGCCAGGAATGTGAGGTTGTGCCTATGGAGAAGATTGCTCTCCTGCTGAGCAGCCAGCTTTCAGTGGGAGCTTCTGGTTGAAGCAGATCTGGTGGAGCTTTTCCCCCTGTTGCACTTCCCATCAGAGTGTTTGTTGCTCATTTTAATTAAAACCATGAATTCTGTGATTTTTCTGCACTGTAGGGATAAATATCACAGTGAGAAATGTTTCAGGAGAAATAAAGCTGTGCCATGAGAACTCTGTTTCCAAACCACGACGCCATTTCTGGCACAGAATTTCCAGAGGAGCTTTGTGAGGGTTCTGGGACCATCTTTTCAACACCATTACAGACCTAATGCAGATTTACAAAGGTGCTGAACCCTGCTTTCATCAGCAGAACTGGGAGCCAGAATGAGTTTGTGTCTCTCCAAATCACTTCAAGAGTCTGTTAGCATCTCAAGGGCCAGGCTAATTTAAAGCCCTGACCCTTAGCCTGCTGTAAATGATCACTGAAGGCAGCGCTGTCCTCCAGCAGATTCAATTGACTTCTGATATTGTGTCTTCATCTGAATGTTTGCACTGATATGGACTGGACTGCACTTTGCATTTGCTGCATGAAAGAAAGATTGATTTGTTTCAGGTAGTTTGTAGGCTATTTTGTAATTCACATCAAGATCTGCTCTGTTCCCTCTGCATTCATATTTTACAGCACCTTAACAGATAGGTTTGATTTGACCCAACATTGCTGGCACCTTTGCGGCAGAGGCTGCACACATACAACACAGATCATTTACCTGATTCATTCCAAAACTATTTACCTTACCCTTGGGTTATTTTGTGAACCTCTGGCCTTTTGGTTCTGAGCAGCTGAAGCAGGCAAATGCAGGTACAACACAAGTTCCCAGTCCCCAGGAGTGAATGCCTTAGCCACTGCTTTGCCTCACTGTCTTTACAGTGCTCTACAACTCATCCCAACAGGGCCAAGACTTCAGAGCTTAGGCCTGAATTTGTCTAATCTCCAAAGCATCCCCTGGTGCTTGTTTTCCTCTGTCTGGACTGCTAGGAACAAATCAGATGTGACAGAAATTATTTCATCCCCACCGAAGTCAAATGAGCAGCTCTGGCACCGCCTGTGTCTGAATTTGTCCATCTTGAAGGCAAGATGAGGTTTTATTCCCTGAGGCTCAGTGGTTTATCTGCAGAACCTGAGGGGAGCTGGTGATGGTGTCTGTGGCAGGGAGGCAGCAGCACAGCCTGGATCTCTGCTCCCACAAGCAGTCAACACCAGAACAAGATGTGCATAAGCTTTAGCTGCAAAGCCCAAAGCCTGTCCTGCACACAGGCTGGAAGTCCTGCTCACTGCAATGCCAGCACAGTGCTGAAATGAGCCCTGGAGCAACCCTGCAGTAGCAATCACTGCTGGGCTCAGAGGAGCCCTGATCTTAAGGAGGTTAACTTCAAGACAAGATTCTGCTCTGTGTTGCTGTGAGTTTCAGGCTGTTCATTCATATGCTTAGGTCTAAGTTGATGTAGTTCAGGTTGGTGACTACAGCAACTCCTAGTTGCTCCTTGAGAATTCTCTGCCTAGATCAGGCCTCTTGTTTGCCTTGGTTCCTAAGTGCCAGTGCTAGAGCATGCTCAGCAGCCATAGGATTAGTCTCTGCTGGGGTCTGTTTGCTGGGTGCCATCTTCCCACACTGATCCTGGGTTCTGTTTGGTCCCTGGCTCCACTTTAGGTTACAAACATGCTAAAGCTGTGCTACATCTCAGAGAAAGGGAAAAGAACGTTCCCAGGTAAGAGGTTCTGAGTTCCCAGCCTCTCTGCATGGATGGGCCAGGATCTGGTGCCTGATTTCCCTCTGAGTGAAACCCTTCCAGCCTGTGGCTCTGTGGGCAGCAGGGGCTGTGGAAGCCGGTGGGCACGGGGCTGTGTTTACACAGCGGGAGATGTCAGATCACAGTCAGGGTGATGTGGGCATCATGGGAAACAAGGGGAGTGCTTCTAGTCCTTTCTGTGGAAACCTTCAAATTCCCATTTCATTAAAAATTCCACTCTGCAGCTGGTAGCAGAGATTAGGAGGTTTCACCATCTGTGCAGATTAATGTTTCCTAAAGGAGAACGAATGCAACAGATGAGATGTTGGCTTTGCAGCTCAGACAAAACCCAGAGCAGAATCTCCTCCCTGACTCCTGCATCTTACACCTGCTTCCTTTTAATACATGGCAGAATTGTTTAGGACAAACAATTCCAGCTTCCCTTAAAGCTGATTAATTTTAAGCCTGCAGATCACCGAGGCGTTTGTGTGCGTGTAAGGATGTCGAGTGAGTGATGGCAAGAGGTAGATTTTATCACAGGCTGGCTGAACACCTTCTTTCCATGCTCCTCTGCTCATAGCCCAGCCAAGAGTCTTCAGCCAGCCGTGCAGAGGGATCTGAAGGCAGCACCCTGTGTGCCCCAGGCTGGCTGAGCAGCCAGCAGGCAGCATGGGGGAGCTGGGCTGCGTCAGACCCACGCCCCTTTCGTTTGCAGTCTGTCTCTTTCCTTCCTGCTGGCCATAACTAATCTTTCCAGGGGAGCAAGCATGGGATCCATTGAAATGGTGTTTTTAATCAATCCTGTGTCACTGCAGATCTGACAATGCTCTAATTTTCAAATTACATCAGCTTCAGAGCACACCAAACACCCAAATAAATTCTTGGCAGCCATCGCTGCGTTGGGATGAATCAGGCACATAACTGGAGCTGCTGGCTGTGCCAGGAAAAGAGATCATTCAGCTGCTGCTTTCGTGAGGGCACAAAAAGCAAAGTGCAGTAGGCAACTGGGGTGACCTTGAGGCATCCACCCTGCTCACCAAGCTGGGTACCAGCCCTGCCTGCTGTCC
Organism: Melanerpes formicivorus; assembly: GCF_026170545.1. Lineage (NCBI taxonomy): Eukaryota > Metazoa > Chordata > Aves > Piciformes > Picidae > Melanerpes > Melanerpes formicivorus. Next base: position 1,900,976 of record NW_027142373.1, on the reverse strand, counting down.
AGGCACCCTGGCACATCTGCCCTGCTTGGCTTTGCTCTGAGGAATGATGGTGGCCAGCAGAGAGCTGCTGGCGCCCAACACAGGGCAGCTGATGGCAGGCTGGCCTCAGCACCCTCCTACACACAGCAAATGGGGGGATGGGGACAGCGGTCTCCTGCAGGGCCAGTGTGCCCAGGGCCTCCCTTGGTGACTGGGGTCACTATGGGGGTGTGCTTATGGAGCTTCCTGGAGCCACCATACCCTCAGAGGTGTTGGGGTGCCAGCACCCAGCACCCCAGTAGTGCAGAGCCCACTTGAGCAGCACTGGGTCTCACATCTGGGTGTTTTGCCTGCTACTGTTTCCTTGCCCCCTTGCTGTACCCACCCTGGTGATTCCTTTCTGGATCCTTTTCTGCCAAGCAAATAGTGTACAGAGTTCATTAAAGCACTTTCAGAGGAATAAAATCAGAGTTTTATGGGAAGATAGGGAAAAAATCCATTCTGTTAAATGGGAATTCTGTGGTGATTCATCACACAGTTCCCCTTGATGTGGGTTTGAAGTGGTTGGGAATGTGCTGTATGGTTTCAATTGGGGGCTTAGTCTGTTTTTTATTTCACCTCTATTTGTCTATTGCTCACTTTACACTTTCTATGTAAATATGCTGCCTGATGGGGAGCTGGAGAAGAATGGCTCTTTCCAAACTGGTGTGGTGGTGGCTGTCAGCTCCCCCTCCATTGGTTTCATTTCATCACTCTCCAAAGCAGGCTTTTTCCCTAGAAGGATGGTGCCTGAGAGGTGAAGATCTGGGAGTGGAGGGATCAAATTGTGGCTTCCTCAAGTGAACAAAACTCTCCTTGTGATATAAGTGGGAATTTCACCTGTGCAGAAGCAAAACAGAGTTTTCAATTCTGTGCCCACTGTTCTCTGTGCTCCCCTGCGTGCTGCCAGCACTCCTTAAAGCAGCTTCAAATATAGGCTGGAGAAAGGCATTTCCAGAGTGAGCTGAGATGGCAGAGGACTCCAGGAAGGGTTTGAACAGTTGGTAGCAGCCAGGAGAATGGCAGCATCTCTGTGGGACTTGGCTTTACATAGTTCATAGCACCTGGCTCAAGGGCTGTGATGCCCAATCTATGTTAGCAGTCCCCAGGCACAGCAGAAATGCAAACAGTGAGCAGCTGCCTCATGGAGACCACAAACACGTCAGCAAACACTGAGAAAAGGTTCAGGGTTGTGTAATAGGCATGTAAAAAGGGCAGCAATACTGGGACAGAGTCCACAGTGCTCCTGCAGTCAAGCTGCCTCCATGTGCTGCTGCTTGCCCTGACCTCATTCCCATCACTCCTCTGAGTACAAAGCAAAACAACACCTGGAAGTTTGAGCCTCGTATTCTGGGAGGGTTCTCCTCTGGAAAGAGCCCCAAAATACCCTGGGAAGGCTGAATAAAGCCTCAGGGCCACATTGTCTCTTTTGGAGTCGTGGGTAAAAAAGAAAAGACCATCCAAAACCTGTTCTCACCAAATGCTTCCCAGCTCCTTCTCACAGGAGCCCTGGACTGGTCCTCAGCCTTTTGAATCTGCAGCTGCATGAATGGTTTGGTCCTTTCAGAGCAGGACCTTTTGAGCTACTGCTTTTGAGTCTGGCTCTGAAATTCCTAACCTGGGGCCATCTGTCTTCTTACAAGGGCTAAAGCAGAGGCAGATCTCTGCCAGCCCTGCCTGCTCCTCCCCTCACCCTGCCTCTGAAGTGAATTGCTGAGCTAGCAGCAGTGAGGAGCAGCAAGTGCCACCTTCCCAAGGTGGAGCAGGTTTGCTTCCAGGTTGTAACCATTACAACCTGCTCCACTGGGCTGTGAAACAGAAGCCTCAAAGCAACAACTCTGTCTGTTGCCCTGAAGAGCACCCATGCCTGATGCCAGAGCTCTGGGAGAGTGGGGAAGGGCAGGACCTGCATTACAGGAAGGGAGCCTTGCTGGCTGACATCTCCAAGCTGGCAGTATAGGTTTACAGTGCTGAGAAGAGTCAGGAACAAATAAACTGCTGCTGAGGCTCAGAGCTGAGGAGCTTGGGAAGTGGAGTGGCAGTCCTTAGGCTGGGGATTGTTCTCTCAGGCTTCCACCGTGAGGTAGAAACTGGCCCCAAGCATCTGAGTCAAAGAGGTCAGAGTCTAAATGGGTCAGAGCCAGGCATTAATAAGCAGAAAGTGTAGCTCATCCTCACTGACATTTTCCTTTGCTTTTAGTTTAACAAGAACTAGCTCTCTCTGGGGCTTTTTTGAACCTGGCTGTCGTGATTTGCTTTTTAGTCTGGCTGAGTAAAGAAGGCTTGAAACATGCACTGCAGCCAGATGAAACTTTAATGGCTAAAGTGCTGGAGTAGCACAGGTTTAGTGTTAGGTTAAAAATGTTGGTTCTGACCAGAGGAGAGCAGGTTTCCATTTTTATTTGCTAACATAAACACCCCCATCAATAATTAACCTGGGACTCTATTAAGCAATACTTTGTTGTCCAAGGAGAGAATAAAAAAGGGAGCAGTGAGCACAGGCTCAGTGAGACAAATGTGGCATGGCCAGCTAGTGCAGATGTGCACTGAAAATGCAGATCTTTGCCTGACAAGGAATCTTTACAGCTCTCTGATCATTTTTTAGAGCCTACCTAGACCTGCCAGCAGAAGGAATCATTACCAGCAGGTTGTGTCTGTATTTCATAGAATCATAGAATCAACCAGGTTGGAAAAGACCTCAGAGATCATCAAGTCCAACCTATTTCCTTATAGTCCAACACACTCTGCACCATCGAGATGAGATTCAGGCCCCAGTAATAAATTAAACTACCTGCCATAGCACCAGCAGTGTCTCTGGGGGCTGCATCTGTTGACACTGAATGGATGGGACAAGATAAGAAAGATGCCCATGCTGAAAGCCATGAAGGTGGTGGTGGTGGGGGGTGTTAAAAATCTCTGAACAGCAGAGTTTGATTCAAGTGCTGATTCAGGTGTAATCCAAATGGAATGTTGATGGTCTGCTCTGAGCCACCCAACAGCTTGAGCACCCAAATGCTGCTGTTGCCCAGTGACTTTATTCCTGCAGTGTTCACCCAAGGCTCAGGAAAGGGGAAGCAGAGTCCAGTTTGGTCCTAGATGTGCTGTAACCAAAACTGATGCTACCCATGGGCAGGATTAGAGGCAGGAGCACATAGTCTGTGCATCTTTACTCAGAGGAGTAAGAGATAAGAGTTATCTTGCCCCAGGTAACCATCCCCAGGCACTGCAATGGCTTCTCAGAGTGTCTGCTCAGAGAATTCTGCAAGTTGTTAATTGTGAAAAGACAGCAAAATTGTGCCAGGAAAGACTCAGCCTGAACCTGGGTTACCCTGCTGAGCCAGGAGAACTGTGTGGAGGGACTTAGGGGCAGACCTGGAGAGCAAACTGAAGTTGAGGGTCAGGGATAGCTTCCCAGCTGCAAGAGCTCCCAGCCTGTGAAGGACTCCCTCATGTGAAACCACAAGAGAGACTCCCTCCCATTTGAGAGTCTGAGCTGAGCTGGACAGAGATTTCTATGAGGAATCATCTCAAGCAGCTTTGCAAACTCTCCTCTTCTCCTGATGTACTCAAAGCACTCAGAGAATGTAGAAGTCACTGTGGCCTTGCCAGGAAGCCCTTGTTCCTTTCTTTCCTTGTCACTGATACCCCTTGACTTGGTTTTTACATGAGGTTAAAAACATTCATTCAGGTGATTCATTACCCTTTTCCTGTACAGTCCCATGGACGTGCTGGGAGCTGTTGGCTTTTATTGTTCAGTCAGAAATTTCTCTCCACCCTCCTTTAGCCTTCCAGCCTACTCACAGAGGGCTTGGAACGCTCCTAAAATGTCTAAGTGGGCTTGACAGCACTTTGCAGAGCAATTTTTGTTTCTCTAATGCCATTCCAAGACCAGTTTATAGCCATCTCTCTACACTTCTCTCCAGTCTGGGGTGTAGAGGTCTTGCCCTCATGGCACAGGACGTGACAGCTCTTATCTGCTGTTATATTTGCTGCTGAACACAAATGCAGAGCTGCTCTGTGAGTGCTGCTGCTGCTGCCCTCCAGCTCTGCCAGCTCCTCATGCTCTGGGCAATGATTATCTGCAGTCCTTCTTCTCAGTGCTTTGTGTGCTGCAGTCGGGAAGTGTTCACCAGCACCATGAGATGTTGCATGAGGAGGGAAGGGGACTGGATTATTTAAACTGCATGGGGAAATGTGCAGAGAGCAGTGTGGCACCGGGCTTGCCCTAACTCATAACATCAGGAGCAGCCCCACAGAAACCAGTGGCCTGCCAGCACTGCAGACCCAGCCTGAGCACCAGCACAGCCAGGGCTGCCCTTTCAACAGGCACCAGCAGCCTGGCTTGCAGACCCCAATTTAGTGTGAAATCTCCTTGCTTTGTGCCTACCTCACTGTCAGCAGAGCTAAAACTAATTAAACCTGGCGCAGAGCCTCTCAGCTCCTGGTTGCTGTTTCTCCTTTAGCATCCCCCCACCCCCAAGCAGTTTCTCTCACTTTATGTGGGTTGGGGTTTTTTGGTTTTGGTTTTTGGGTGTTTTTTTTTTGCAGTAGCAATAACATTTTACTATTATTGCTTTTATTAGTCACTGTTGTGAGTCGGGAGCTGCACAAATTGGCCAAGATCTCAGGGACTCTTTTGATGTCAGAGCTGGTTTGAAACTGCCCTTGCTAAGCTGTGGATTGCAAGTGGATTGGAGCGTGCTTGGCTCGGGTCACACAGCATGGAGTGAGCAGCACAAAGTGCTCCAGATTTGTACCAGGGCAGTGGAATTAATGACCTGATTCTTGATGTGGGATTCATCTCCTGTCACTGTAACCAGCCAAGGCCACTCAGGCTCCACCAGTGCCCAGAGCTAGGCACTTCCAGAAGTTGTCTGTCCTGCTCTGGCAGGATCATTAGGGACAGGAGAGCAGGGTACCCTCTGTGGGCACCAATCAGTCTCCTCTAAGCATAGTGGCAGCCAAAACTGTTAGATTAAGATAATCAGGTATGATAAAATAAACATGAGGCAAGATGATCCTGGACCCTAGCATCTGACTCAACTGAAACAAACCAAGCAGACAAACCACCTCCTGAGGAAAAAGACTGTCTAGCTTCACTTGGCTGCTGGTTGTATGTCTGCAGAAGCATTCAGACTGTGTATGAGATAGCTGCTGCAAGGTATGGAGGTGGTCTGTGCTGTGAAGCCTTTGGGCCAGCCACACGCGGCCCAGCTCTGCAGCCTGGAGCAGCAGCCCAGCCCAGCAGGTGCCTGAGCTGCAGGGATGTGCTGGTGGTGCTGATGTGACCGTGCTGGAGGGCAGCCTGGCTTTAAATCCTGACACACAAACAAGGCTGGAGCATTACATAACTAGGCACAAGGACTTCTGCTGGCTTGGTTTGCTGTTTGAAGTGAGCCAGGCTTTGTTTATTAGTCGTTTCCCAGGGCTGCTCGTGTGCAGTGCCGCTGTAAGGAGACACTCTGGATGCTTTCTTACCCTTACCTCCAGCAAAGGAAAGATAGCACCAGGGCTCAGCTGATTCTATTATACTTCTGTAGTTTAAAAGATTTTCCAATTTTATCTATTTATAAAATTACTTGAAGCTGAGGATTAAAGGGAAAGGTTTAAAGCAGAAAAGCTGATTTAAGACTGAAGATCTTTCTTAGCAGCATCCATTTAAAGTTAATCTTTGATCATCTGTGAAGCTGATTACCTAACATATAAAACCTATAAAAATTATCCTCTCTTTTATTATGCAATACAAATATTGTATTCTTCCCAATTCAGCTGAGCATACTCAGAGGAGCTGTTAACACCACAGCAGTCACGAGTGCCAGGGAAGGGCTGTGAGCAGGCTGTGGTGGTGGCAGGAGGCAGCAGGACACTGAAAAGCTTTGTCATTGTCACTGGCAGCAGTGAAATGGAATCGCAGGATCACGGAGAGGGCTTGTAAGGCAGAGATAGACTTCTCCCAAGATAGTGAAGGGCTTAATATTTAAACATACTTGACAGAGAACATACAAGAGGTCCATGATACACTCGTACAATCCATCTATTGATTTCTCATGCTCTCCTGCCTGGATATTAAGTACTCCAGATTCTCCTCCATGTATCACTGCCAGAGGGAAAATCAAGACGGATGCTCAGCTCAGGGTTTCCTTATTGGGGCTCCTGGATGTCTGCTCCTTGCCTTCCCCTCACTCCCTGTGACACATGCTAACTGGGTTTCTCTAGCCCACTGGCCATGGCAGTAGTGCCACCACCCCGCACCCAACAGCAAAGCCACCCATGGGCGGCTGGCGGAGCTCCCGCAGCTGCCATGCTCAGGTGTCTCTGCCAACCGCCCCTTGGAAAGTGTCTGCATCTGGGCAGCCTTACACAGCAAGCAGGAAAACTCTCCTGAAGTTTTCACAGCTTCAAACTTGCTGCAAGTGGAGGAGTGCTCATAAAATCTTCTACGTTAATCCCACAAGCCAAGGGGAGGGGGGCAGATGGGAACCAAGGACAACCTCACTGCCTAGCAGAACCCAGGCAAGACTCTGGCAGTCCAAGGCCATTTCTCCGTTTCTAAACCACTCTGTGTCCATCTCAGCACTTTGATCAAGGACAGCACCACTGCATAGCTGCATTCCAGAGGTTCGGTTTAAATGCTCTGCCCACATGGGCAGCCAGGAGAGCTGCTGGGGCAGGCTCCTCTCTGCACCTTCAGAGTGACACAGAATGAAACTGCCTGAGCCCAAGGCCTGTTGGGGCTTCAGATGGGAAACCAAACCCCCTTTGCTTGCCACAGATCAGGAGCTGACACTGCCTGGATGTGAAACCTTTCCATGGGACTCCTGCATCCAGCTGGCATGCAGTGCCTGCTATGCCATGGGGTGCCTGCTATGCCTCTGTCACACCAGCCCAGCACACCCGGCATTGGGGTTTTGTGTCTATTATGTGCCCCCTGAGCTTGAAATCAAGGGCAGGCTTAGTTAGCTGTGTGTTTAGGCAAGCTCTGGATATTCATTTGGAGAAAGAAAAGATTTGTCTATTTTTGACACCCAATTTGGACACAAAAGACTAAGGGTGGGAAATTTCTGGGTGAAATGTGTCACTGGCAGAGCGGTGATGCCACTGCAGAGTGCTCTCACATTGTCTGAAATTGCAGCTGTTGAGATGATTCCAGAGAAAACCTCTTTGCTCATTAAATGTGGCTCCATTGGCACAAAAATCTGTCCTGTGGAGCACGTCTTCTGCACTCAGAGCTGAAGAGTGATGCAAAGACCCAGCCCAGGGAATCTCACAGCAGGGCTTGGGGGCAGAGTGCTGCTTGCAGACCCTAATCCACTGAACACCTGGAAGAGGGGCAAGTGGTACCCAGGCAGCACCTACTGGGGTAAAAGCAGAGCTGCTGGTCCCTTGTGCAGTTTGTTCATGCCTGGGCTTTGTTTCTCCATGACTTTAGAGGGCTTGGTGTCACACAGCACTCATTGCCATCCCTGTGTGACCTCTGTTCCCTCAGGACACTGCTGCTGAATGCAGGAAGCTGCTGGCATGCCAAGGACAGCCACGTCCTGTGCTCTGGATGACTTGGAGTGCTCAAAGAGTTGCTGTTTTAAATAGCCCAAATAATACCCTGTGCTTGCTTAGAGAAATAAAATCTAATTTATAGTAATTAAAGCACATTAACCTGATTAAAAATGATCTGCATCATCCTGTATTTACTGCCTAGCAGCTTTGCTGCCCTGGCAGCGTTGGTTTAGGCTGAGAAGGGATTGCTCTGTCACACAGGGCTGGTCAGCAGCAGGCAGAACAGGGGCAGCTGGAGACACTGAAAGGGAAGGAGGAGCTGGGAGTTCTAGGAGTGGGTCTTTAATTTCCCAAGAAGGGCTGTGAATTGTTGAGTCAACAGAGGAAGGAACCTTTATACCTTTTAGATTCACATTCCAGCCTTCTGTATTCCATCTGGAATTCAGAAGTGAGGCATTTCCTGCACACTCAGAGGGGTGGGAGCAGAGTCACTGCCACCCTCCAGCACGGTGCCACAGGAGCCCTCCAGTTGTCTTCCCTCCTGCGGGTTCAGCCTTGCAGTAACCTTACAAAGTCAGAGGCATTGCAAACTTCTGAGTGGAATTCAATCTGCCACCAATTAAGTTGTTAAAATATCCTCTGGCAGGAGAGATGGCAAAGAGGTTAAAGATCTGTTTACCATCTACAGTTACCTACTAACTGTACCTCATGGTTCCTGTTTCAGAGGGATGCAAATGATGCCTCTGGAGTGAGCTGGGAGTTCATTAGCTCAGCAATGTCCCACGGCCCAGAGCCACAGATCCTGCCTGACGCAGGATGTGCAAGGAGAGAGCTCACCTCAGAGCTTCCTGGGCTTCCAGATCTCTCTGTGCAGTGAGTGCAATGCACAGGGCACCACTGCACCTTAGCACCTTGAAGAGCATTAAACATAAATCATTCTCCTGCATCATATGCTACTTTTTAAAGGAAAAATAGGCATTGAAAAGATTTGTTCAATCCTGGGTCTGCCTTCTAGCATCAAAGATCAATGTGCACTCTGATTAAGTTGTGCTCTATAGATTTCTGCAGTCAAGTTCATCAAAGAACCCATTTCTCTTCCTCTAATGATGCTTGAACCTAAAGTTCTTCTCTGAAGTGCTTTAATTTTCACTTGGTCATTACAAGAAGACAGTGACTTAATGAACTGCAAATAGGAGAAGAAAGTAACTTAAATCATTTTTGCATCCTTTTGTGTGTGTGTGCGTGTGTGTGGTATTAGCATAACTCTTCTTTCATCATTTCAGTGCCTCCAGTGATTTCTCCACATCTGAATGTAAAAGTTAAATTATGCTGCATTTTTGCAAGCCAGTGTACCAATAAGAACACACAATCATTGGAATAATCCAGAGAAACGAACGGCAGCGAGCTGTAGGATTATTGTGCATCCTGCCACGGGAGCCTCCTGATGAGATGAAAGTCACTAAACATTTAGCATCAATGATCAGGACCTGATCTGCAAACCCTTCCTCTGTGGGGACCTTCTCCAAGAGCCAAACAAAATTCATCAGGGAACAGCACAGGGGTGGCTGCAGAGTGCAGAGCAGGAGCTGGCCCCCAGCTCACCCCCTTCACTCTGTGCACTTTAACCACACCTGGCACTTCCTCTGCCCTCTTTCCATGTTTGTTCACGTTACACTCACTTGACATCCGTAGTTTTCTTTCTACAATCTGCCTTCCCATGAATGGAAAAATGAAAGGAGGAAGTGCTTAGTACCTTGCAGTGCCAGTGGAGAGCTTGTGTTAGCCTTCAGCACTGACTGCAGGTGACGAGGTCTTTGCACTTGCCACCTCCTGGAAGGGCTCTGGCAAATATGGATAAATATAAATACAATTAATATTTGTGCTCACCTTTGAAAAACTCAAATGTAAAGCCTGAAGGAATTGCAAGTGAATTATTCCAGTTTGTAGGCACCTCTGCCACCTGACACTGAGGAGGATGAATGCTTTCTGGCAGTGATTCCACATACAGCCTAAGGAGAACACAGTGCCCTGTGTCCCCGAAGGCAGAGCTGCTCTGGCCAGGTCTGCAGCATCAGTAATCCCATTTTGCAGGAAAAACTCAGTTAGGGTCCTGGATCCTCTTCAATATTCCTGGCTCACTCCTAGTAAAATCTTCTTTTGCTGACAAAGTGAGGTGGCAGTGTTGGAATGGGAGGTGGTGGAATCCCAAATGTCTCATGAACTGACTCTGCACTGCTCTCTGGCTTGTTAAAACCTAGGAGAAATTAAATAATGCCACTTGCATTGTCACCCTCCAGTGCTGCACAGCCTGCCTCTCAAACCCTCTCAGCTCATCCTGAGAGCTACCCAAAGACCTGCTTAGAAAATTCCCAGCTAGGACCAGAAGGGAGAGAATGGATTGCTCCTGATTCTCCTGTGTCTCTCTTGCACCCTCCTCAGGCAAGCTGACAGAATTTTTGAGCCACTGCAAGCCTCTCCTTTTCTGTTCATCCTCCCTGAGAAAAGAATCCCAACCTCTTCTTTCTGGGGAATAGAGCCTGCATTAATTGCTGCTTCAAACAGCATACACTTAGAGATGGAAATGCAGGCTGAGATGAGACAGTAATGGAAATCTTGCCCCAAAAAAGGCAACAACTTTTCTCATAAGGATTCCAGCACAGCAGAAAAGAGACAGAGAAAATATGCTACAGGGCACATAAAGAATTGATTCCAAACAAAATGTGGTTCAGAGATTTCCCACCAGGCCCCAGCAGCTCCTTAATGCAGCTCATTCACAAAGTCCTCCAGGGAGCCCAGGCACTGCAGGCTGCTGATGCTGCTTCTCCACAGCTCCACGTGAAGGAGGACATTCAAATGTTCTTGAGGGTTCAGGGGTGCTGGGAGCTCCCAGAGCTGCTGACAGGCAGCTGGCTGCTCACTGGCTCTGCTCCTAACATTCCAGGCTGAAGTAGGGACAGAGGTCCCAAGGGCCAGAGCTGGGCACCCTTTCCTCATGGAGATGAAGTGGTGGCGGAGTGGCTTCGTACTCCGAGTGTACAAACCTAGTGCCAGTGATGGCTAAATGAACAGAAACAATTCCCATGGCACAGGACTCCCTTTGTAGCTCTGCAGCCACGTTATTGCTCACATCTCAACCATCTAACTCAGTAACAGTTGCAGAAATCCTGATGGAGTTCAAGGACTCTCCAGCAGCAGCCCCTGGGGTTGGCAGCCAAAGCAAGGCTGCTAGCAGTAACTGCAGGCTGGAGTGAGGGGCTCTGCTGGCTTCCTTATGCTTATTAACCCAGGTCTAAACAAGTCTGAAGAGAAGCTGGAGGCAAAAGGGTGGGTGAGAAGGGAGAGGACCAACACAGCACTAAATCCAACTTCAGTAACCATTAAATTCTTTCTGCAGTTGATGACGGTTTCTACTCTGACCCTTGGGTTGTCATTGGACCAATGATGAGAATCCTACCAGGACTGATAGGGCAATGCAGGGGAGGCTGGAGATTACTTTCCAAAGCCTTTAAAAAGTGGTGCCAGTGGTGGAGCATTCCAGAGACTTCTAAGGTCCTGTTGCTTGGGCAAGCAGTGTGGCAGTGCTCACTGTGCCCATTGCTTCCCTTTGCCCACAGTGGTATTTGCATAAGGGCTGGAGACTGCGGTGCTGTTGGTTTGGAGCTGCAATTTATTGTTCACTTAGCTGCTCTGAAACAATCCCATTTCTCAAGCCCATAGAGAATTGTCTGAATTATTCACCTTGGTTCATTATTAGAAGATATTTTATGGTGACACCACAGAAGTCATTATTTATAACATATGGGATCGTCTTTCACCAACTGTTTTTTCCTTTATCATCTTGTAAATGTCTTGAAACTCTGAAGTAAATCTTGACTCTCCCAGTCAGGAGTGCCCAGCGATGATAAACAGGCACATTATGAGCACAGGATTGCAGCTGCAGTGCTTCTCCCCCCCAGCTGCAGATTAGCTTCTGAGAAACAAAACTTCTGGAGGAGTTTTTGCTTAAGTGTCTCACTTCATCACAACACAAATGTCTGCCCTGCAGCTCGGATGCAGATGGAACAAAAATTAGGGTTAGGGAGACTGTAGGCTTCTAGTTTGGAGAGAGAGTGACCTAAATCAGAACACAGATTTAAATGTGAAGGAAAACCTGTGAGGTGCCAGGGAAAAGCAGAGTGTGTGAGAGACTCTGTGTGTGATAAATTGTGAGAGGGAGCTGAGCTGCAGTGGTTGGACTTTGGCAGATTGGTGCAACAGAGAGAAGGTGACTTCAAAAACACCAAACCAGAGCTCTTCTTTGGATTTGTGGCTACAGCACTACCAGGGATCCTCGGGAATAACGCTCACCTGTGCTACTTGATGTGGTCAAATCAGGGTAAAGAAGGCTCAAACTCAGTGAAACACCCTGGTTTGATTGTTTGTCATCCTGGTTCTGGTAAGATCAGAAGGAACCTTCCTCATTTCTGCAGAACACATTCAGTGAAATGCCAGCTCAGAAGCCTCATTGCCTAGTGTCTCAGAAGCACCTTCCTCAAGTTCAGTGGCTTTGTGGGCACGCTGACCCGAGCAATTCCACTCCAGCCAAGCCATCCATGGCTCTTAAGTAGTTCAGGACCTGGTCCCATTCTTTCTGTGTGCTCACAAATTGCTGCTACTGCAAGCCTTGAAAAAGATGCACTGGCCCAAAGCAGCCCAAAAAAGTGTCAGGCTTTATCAGCACAGCTCCCTCCCAGCTTTGCAATCCCAGAATGCAACCAAAGGGGATTTTGTATTTGTTTTGAGCCTAGGATTCTGTTCTTTGAGCTGCCTGCCTCTACACGTGTCCTGGAGGTGGGGAAAGCCAGGACACCACTCTGGAAATCCATGCTGCTGCTCTCTTCCTGGGAGCAGCACGGGAAACAGCAGCAACGTTGTAGCCAGGTGGGGGTTGGTCTCTTCTCCCAGGCAAGCAGCACTATAACAAGAGGACACAGTCTCAAGCTGTGCCAGGGGAGGTTTAGGCTGGTTGTTAGGAAGAGGTTCTTCATAGAAAGAGAGATTGGCCATTGGAATGTGCTGCCCAGGGAGGTGGTGGAGTCACCATCACTGGAGGTGTTTAGGAGAAGACTTGATGGGGTGCTTGGTGCCATGGTTTAGTTGATTAGATGGTGTTGGATGATAGGTTGGACTTGATGATCTCAAAGGTCTCTTCCAACCTGGTTAATTCTATTCTATTCTATTCTATTCTATTCTATTCTATTCTATTCTATTCTATTCTATTCTATTCTATTCTATTCTATTCTATTCGCCTGCTGCGGATGAAACGTTCTGAAAGCAAAACCAACAGGGCAGAAGTGAGGGCAGAATTTAGTTACTAGGCAGTAAATCAGGTGACGCCTTGCTGATGTAAGCCTCTGAGGAGCTAGAGTAGCAGTGTCAGGCACTGACAGGCTCCTGTGGAGCTGAGCAGAGCTTGCTCCCCATGGACCACAGCCTCTGGGCAGCCCGGGATGTGCCTCGGTGCCTGCAGATTCCCCTCTCCAGCAGGCTGTGTAAGGTTCCTGTCAGGCAGGCAGCAGCTGCTCAGGGTGGAGAGGTCTCCCCAGGGGTGCCAGCACTGGCAGATGCTCACAGCGTCCCTTGCAGAGCAGTGACACAGCCTAGGCTGAGCAGTGACGTGTGCCCTGCACAGCTGCGGAGCTGCTCCCAGCGCTGGGACGTGGGAAGTGGAGATGCCAGGGAAAGGGAGATGTAAGTCACCATTCCTGAAAGACCCAAAGCCTCCCAGCACAGAGCAGTCCATGTCTGCAGCCATTAACCCTCTGTCCCTTACTGATGAACTCCAGAGCACGCAGCAGGACCAAACATGGAAATGCCCTTTGGATTCCCCCTGAGCACTGCAAATCCTTTGCTTGTAAGCTGGCTGCTGGGGATGGACTCTGAATCGCTGCCTCTTCCAGTTACAGCCCCAAAATCGATGGGCAGGAAGGCAGATGATGGCTCTTCTCCTAAGTCTCTGCTATTATGGTCTCTGTGGAGTGAAATTCTTTACAGCTAATTAGATTTTTTTCTTTAAATACAGGCTGGCTTCTGTGTAACTCCCTTGGGTGCTTCTGGACCTCTCTGACTTTTTAAATCCATTTCTGGGAGATGAGGCATTGATTTTGAGGAGATTTAATAACCTTTTGGTGACTGTGTAATCACCTGTAGCTGCCATGCCAGCATTGCCTCAGCCCTTCCAATAACTGTAAGCAGGAGGTCAATACCTGCAGCAGTGTTTTGTGTGTCTGTGCATAGCCCACACTGCAGGCATCAGCTGGAGTCCTTAAATGTGCATCTGCTTGAGAGCATGGGTTCAGCTCCAGAAGGTGCTTCCAGGGCAGATCTTCTCCTCTGCTTAGGAGGTTAACCTAGGGAGCCACCCAGCAGAGAGCAGAAACACCCCAGTGTGGGCAGCTGCATGGGTGAGGGTGAAGAGAGAGGCAGGGTATCTCACAGCCGTCTGAGAACACTTCTCACAGCAAGAGCCTCCCTCCAGCCATCCAAAGCTTCTGGTGTCTGGGACAGTGAGGTCTGAGGCTTCAGCAGAAGCACTCTGCAGCTAGAGACTAATTGCAGAGGCATGCTGAGAAAGGGAGCAGGGTTTGATTTCTCATCCTTAGCCATCACTGACATCTGGTCTGGGCTCAGGTTGGTGCCTGCATTGGGTTTGAACTTTACCCCATGAGCTGAAACCAGAAGCAAAGATGACCCTCCCATGGAGATCCTTGCTGCTGCCACTGGGCAGAGATGCCATCTCTGGTGTCTGAGCAGCATGGGTCAGCTGGCAGAGCAGAAGTGCCCTCAGTTTCAATCTCCTGTTACTCCAACCACTGTGCTTTTGAGCTTGAGGTGAGCTGGAGAGGTAGGCTCTTGAGGTAAGCTCTGCCAGCTAGCAGCAGTGGCACACAGAGAGCATGTCTACTGGAAACAGTCCTCCAAATGCCCTTCATTTGCTTGGGTGTTGTGCAGTTGGAAAGTAATAGCTGCAAAACTCTGACTTTCCAGGGACTGTGACCACCCTGGGAAGTGCCTTCAAAATATCTGCAATCTTGTGCAGTTTAGTGATATTTGCAGCAAAATATTTGCTCTTCAGAAATGCCTTTGCAGGGGGCAGAGAGGAGCCTTCCTCTCTGCTTAGCGTGGTGGCATCTGCAGCACCAGCAGTTCCTCAGCGCTGGGGAAATCATCCTCATCCCTCCTTTTGTTTGCTCTGACGTTTTTATGGGGCTCTTCTTTTAGCACATCATTGATTGAGCTGGAAACAGCCTCATCAACTCCCTGGGAACTGCTGGGGAGAGACTCCAGCCACATTCTGCTCGCAGTTATGGCCAAGTCCTCATCGCTGTGCCACAGTTACTGGAGGGTTGCAGGGATCAGAAGCTCTAAGTCTGCACTGCCCAAGCAGCTCAAGATTTAGAAACCTTCCACAGCAGTTACTAATTGCACTTCCTTCATTAACTGCAGGTTGTTTTCCTCCTGAAGAGAGCTACCCATTAGCATTAATTAACACTACTTAATCAAGGCTCTGCGTTCCTTCTGATTTTTTAGCGACATCCACACTGAATACCTCCAAACCACAACTCCGGTTCCTCACACTGCACTTTAAGTAGCTGCTGTAGTCTCTATTCCTGGGGTTGCACTCCATGCTCTCTGGGGGTCCCCTCCAACCTCTAACATTCTGTGATTCTTGCTTTTTCCTTCAGTTTTTATGTTCTTTCTTTCCTCATGCATTCGTTCAGTTGTGCTGAGCTTGGTTCTACATGGGGGCGAAGGAGAGAGCTCTGCTGGGGCTTCAACGCCTTTGCCTCACTTGCTGATCATTGAAGTTTGAATTCTTGAGGCTGTTGCACACATCCTTGATCAGGTTTTTATTTTGAAGTTGTGTCCTATTTTATGGAGAGACCCTCTTGGCAGTGTCTGGAGTACAAATTGGAATTTGGAGGTTTGAGTTTGGGGGTGGTGGTTTTTTTTTTGATCCCTGAGCCTGATTTTCAGTGAGTGCTGCCAGCAGGGCTCCCCAGCTCCATAGAGCTGCTGCAAGTCCTGCAGTTGGGTCTGAGAGGTGGATTGTACAAACCAAGCCTTCACTGTTTTAAAGAAAGGGTTTGTTGCCAAGGGATGTGTGAGGAAAACACACGATGTGGCATGAAAACAGTCACCTGCTAAAAAAAGCATCACTCCATGTTTCTTAAGCCACCCTCAGCACGTCAGTGTCAGTTCTGAGCACTTCAGAGTGGCCAGGCAGGCAGAACCAGCGTGAGAGCTGCCCCTGTGTCCTCTTTGGCCTTGGGTGAGCATGCAGTAAGCCTGTGGAGCTCTGGGGGTTGTTCTCTGTGGCAGTCAGCTCTGAGCAGCTGGTTTGGGTGCATTTGGGTTTTGAGCAGCTTTTCAAAATAGCTCAGTTCCCAGTTAAGAAGTCTGGGAGGCATCACTCATTTTGAACCCCCAGTAGCTTCTCTTGTTCTCAGTTTGAATTTCTGGGCTCAAAACACTGCTGCAAATGTCAGAGGACAGGTGACATCCACTTAACCGGAGGGGACATCAGCTGGGGGGACCTGCTGTGCTGGCAGCTGAGCAGAGACGTGGATGGTAGAGCAAAGGTACAGCTCCATCCCCCGAGCTCCATCCCCTGCAGGACTCTGAGCAGAACATCTCCTACCTGCTCACTTCTCCTGACTTACTCCAGAGCTGCAGGCTGCTGCTGGGTGCAGTAAATAACCAAGTGCAGGCAGGAGCTGCCCGTGTCTGTCAGGTGTGTGGGCAGGAGGATGTCTGGGGCTGAGCTCACTCGGAAGCAGATGGAGCCCAGCAGGTGGGCAGATGCAAGCCATCTTCGGTGAGCCCCTGACAGAGAAAGGTCGGAACTGAGACTGAGAGGGTGTCAGAGTAACAGGGAGTGTGTGCCTGATGGCTCCAGGGGGAGGAAGCTGCCCTTCCTCCACAGACACTGCTTCCGTGCAGCGATTTAGCTATCAGCTCAGCCCCGGGGTGAAACTCCTTTAATGCTGACTGACATTTCCTTTCACTTGCAGCTCGTGCAGCTGAGTGATAACCTTTCATTTTCCTCCACCCTTATAATGTGAAGGGAAGCACCAAAGATAGCAAGAGGTAAATTGCAGGCATCAGAACTCCTTTTCTCAGAGGAGTGCAGGGCATGCATCCCTGCACTGGGAAGTGTGAGGCCATCAGCATTTGGTACTCTTTGGCTCTGCTTTGTGACTGAGAGGAGAGAATTCTCCCCAGGGCTAGCACTACCCCACCTCTGCACTTCAGCCTGGCTTGTCTTGTGCAGTCACATTGTGCCCCAACTCTCCCAAGCGTTCTGCAGTTTCTGCCCTCTCCTGAGCCACTCCTCGCAGTTCCTGGGCCCGCTGGAGCCTCTGCTTATCCATCTGCCTTAAACAACAAACCAACTTCAACCTGAAACAAAGCCAGCAGGACTTGCCCCAGCCTCCCTGCACCCCCTAGACACTCCCCCTTCTCCATCTCACCCTCTAACATGTTGTGCAAGCTCACCAGCACCTTCCCAGCCTGCTCTAACCTTACTCCTGATCTCCTTGTGCACGTGAGCCTAATTAACAGCCATCACTCAATTTATTCTTGATTTAAACATAATTAACAATATGCCTAAGTAATCATTTTGCTTATGCCTACTAACTGAAGCCAAACTTGTCAAACTGCTGCTCCATTAATTTAATTCTTCCTCCTGGTTTAGGGAAATTCAATTACCCCAATGCAGTTAGTGGCACAGTGAATGTCTGCACTTCTCTTCTGTTGCTTAGACACTTCCAGAGTATTTTCTGGATCATTATAATTTGTTGCCTAGGGAGTGCACAAGCAACAGCTGATCTCTAGGAATTGCCAGAGGTACCTGAGTGTTCTGTGCCAGCTCTGCAGCACCAGAGGCTCTGGCTTCCTTTCCCTTTGAAACCATCCAGCAAATGGCTTGCCCCCCACAATATCATTGTACAGTTGGGGAGGAAAGGGAGACGAATAATTGTTATGACTGATGGTCTGAGCTGTCCTGTCAACCCAGCACAAGTTTGCAGGGTGTTCTGGAGATGGGGAGGAAGGGAAATGTTCCTCCAAAGTGAGGAGCTCTTTTCCCTGCAGGGGCTGGGGCTGGTCTGCACCAGTTGAGGCTTGTGTTCATTTCTGCACCTTACTGAAACCTTGGCATGGCAACTGCTCCCTTCACTGGTGAGCTTCTGCCCCATGGCAGCTGGAGGGGTGGTTTCAAATATGCAGCATGTCACCTTACCTCACTAATCTGCTGGGAGCTGCACTGGCTTGGTGCTCAGCCTGGTGCCTGGCATCAGAGGAGCGTTCAGTAGCAGAGGCAGCACCCATCAGGTCTCTCAGGCACAGACCAAGCTACGCTGGCTGACGAATGCCATTCACTTGCTAGCAGAACTCTGACTCTTTGACTGCTTCTCAGCTGTGTTCCTCTATTCAGCTGCCTGGAACAAGGCAAGACAGAGAGATGCTGTTGTGATGTCTCCCAGGACTTGAAAAGAGAGCCCAGCAGCACTCCCTATTGATGCAGGGATTGCTGTCTTGTGAATACTGCTGGCATTTCAGCCCCTAGCAGCTCAAAACATAGCCTGAGTGAGGGAAGGGGTAGGCAAGGACCATGTGGGAATCCAAACGCAAATGTTCTGCCTTAGAGAGCAGAGTCTTGTTAGCTGCCAGCTTTTGAAAGCTTTGTGGTCATCTGGGGGAATCTTCAGACACCTCCACTGTGCTGTTCCAGCTCAGTGCAGGCTCCTCTGGCTGAGTACAGCTGAGGACACAGGCCTGATTTTCTGAGTGATCAGGCCTCTTAAAATCTCCCTTGATGAATAAAATAAATGATATGTGCCTCTGCTGTCATCATTTGAGTGAGAGACCTGGCTTGAAACCTCCCCAGCTGCCACTGGTGCTAGCAGAGCTGTTGAGCCGAGGGTCCTGTCTGCAGTGCAGTCTGCAGGGCTCAGTGAGCAGCACAGCAGCTTTGGTGCCTGGACACAGGCCCTCTTCAGCCACCAGCTGCTTGCATTCCGTGGCCCTGGCAGTTAAAAACAAGCCCATGTAAACCCTTACACAGATTCACTCAAAGGCTTGGAGCAATCCAATGGAATTGATCTCAGAGTAACCAGACCTTGCTCAGCGCACACACAGTGTCTGTGGTGTGTGCTGGGCGCTGGGGGGAGCCTGCAGGAGACAGAGCAGAAGTGTTTGCAGGAGCTCTGGGTTCAGCAGAGGAGCATTAGGCAAAGGGATTTCAAGCTGTGAGGGATGGCTCCACACAGGATGGCTCCAGAAGAACCACTCCAGTGGCTGGCTGTGGCCTCTTGCTACTGAGGTGTCAGGGTGACCTTTCCATGTAACTCAAGAGGTCTTCTTGTCACAACTAAAGAACATTTGGAGCTCTGGTTAGAGAGAAAAGTCTCTCCACAAGCTGGGGTAGGGTGCTGTCTCCTTCCCCAGTAGAAAGAGCCTCAGTGCAGCTGATCTTGTTGTGGTTTTGACCCCCAACCCTGGATTTCTTTCCCAGGACAATCTGCATGACAGTTCCTACACACTGCAGATCTGCAAAGTTCTGTGTCTGCCAGGAATGCTGAGAGCTCCAGGACACTGCACCACTTAGTCAGAAAATGCAAACAAACATCCCCAAGGAGATTTGAATCTTAAAGAAAAGCAAAGTATTTGCTTGAACTCTTCCCCTGTGTGCACAATGCCAGGCTGGGGTGAGGAACCCCTTGGACAGTGAACCCCTTGGACAGGTCACCACCTGCAGCCACCTCACTGGGGCAAGTGCAACACTTACCCAAGAGCTGATCTGATCTCTCAGAAGCACCCAGCTGTAGGGCATCATTGGCTGAGCATTCACAGCAGAAACCAAGTGAGCTATGCCTAAAGAGTGAGTAATCCTCACAGGGCAGCCTCCCTGTGCATCCTGAGGGCTTCATCTCCCCTCAGCTACAAACTCCAGCTCTGATTCTGCTCTCACACCAGTGGAAATCAGCAGCAGCTACACTGGAGCCACTGGATTTACACCACAGTAAATCCAGCATGAGAGAGGAATCACTCAACTGCTCATCCACAGCCATAAAGCAGCAGGCTCATAGAAATAAATGGCAAGAAGCTTCCTTGGGTCCATTCCAGCTGGTAAAAGTTATTGATAAATACATTTTAATGAGGCCCTTTTACGCTGTGCTGTATTTCACCTGATGTTTGTATGGTAATTCTCACAAACTGCTTTACTGCAGGAGCTGCAAGAGGCTTGGATGCAGCCTCCTCCATGTGTGTGTGAGAGCAGGAGGCTGGTGTGCCACATATGGAGGGGATGAACAGTTTAGGGTTCCCAAATGGCATCTTTACATAACTGTTGGCAGACTTGGGGGAGCTGGAGAGCTGCAGTGGTTAAAAAGAGAAAGGGAATCGTAAAGCTGATGATAAATAAATATTTGCACACACATGCCATGCAATAATTACTGACTTCCTCTGTCAGAAGACAAAGAGGAGCAGCTGCCAGCTCTGGTTTCCATCCTATCAAAGTTCTTAGGAAGTTTCATGGGGAACCCACAGCAGATTGGAATCAGGGGGCTTCAGGGGGCTGTTGTTTGTCTGTGCTCAGATACACACAATCAGCACCAATCCTCCTGCCTGAGCTTTGCCCTGCTGGTTCCCAGAGCTCCCATCTGAACCCAAACTGTCTCACCTCTCCCCAAGAACTGTGTGTTGCTCTTTCATCACCACTCGTCTCTGTAACTGCTGCCAGAGTGCACGATGCCCTCCCTGCTTCAGCCCCTGCTCAAGGCTGGCTGCTCACCCAGCTGATCAAATACATTTGACTCTTTTCACTGCAACAAGCTTGAGGGCCCTGTTTGTGGCATCCCTCACACGGTCACGCAGTGTTAGCTCCATTGGTGTGGAGTTAAGCCATGAATTCCAAACACAACAGCAGCGGTTCTGCCTGACTGGGCTGAGGTTGGGCTCTGGAGTATAATCAAGCTCCAGCAACTGCAAGCACCTCTTGCTGCAAATGGGAAACTGTCTGCATAGGAAATAGCATAATTAATTTAAAGGGTATTAATATTAACTAGAATTAATTAATATCAATTAGGATTAATTATTCTCTGCTGCACACCCCTAGCCTCTAAGTGGAGCACCTATGGTTTAACACTTTCAGGCAGCAGCCTGCAAAGCCTGAAGGACACTGCCTGAGATGAGTGTGCTGATCCCAAGGCTGCTCAGCCATCCCACAGCTGGCCCAGGAGAGCTTTGCTCAGCTTTGGCAGATGGAGAAGATAGATCACACAGAAGCTGGCAGCTCCTGACCGGCTGTGGGGCAGCTCCCTGGTTCTGACCCCTTCCCTTGCCCCCAGCTGGGGCTCTTTAAGAGCTCTGCTTCTACCTCTGCAAGGTGCTTGAACAGCTCCTCCTGGCAGTCCTGCAGCCTGCCCACCCCAAAGGGCTCCTTGCTCACAGCAGTGTCACCTCCTGGTCTGCAGTGCTCCCACTGATCCCTGCAACAGATCCCAAAGTGTGGAGCCAGGAAAAAAGCCCCAAGGCCCCAAGCTGGAGCCCTGCCTGGAGCACGCTGCTGATCCTTTGTGGTGTCTGTGGGCTGAGCTCTCACTAACAACTGCATGAGTAGCAGAGAGCCTGCAGATAGGCTGGTCACAGATCAGAAGGATATCAGGGAACACGAAGAAGCTCCTTAATTAATTTCTAATCCTTTTTCAGCCTTAATCTTTTCCATAGTAAGATCTGGCATTACACATTTTCTGCACACATGTTTTCTAGATGATGTAGATTAAGCCTTAGGTCTCTGATTTGCCAGAAGCAGCATGTTGGTGGGGGAGTTACTCCTGCAGCCTCAGGCTGGAATACCCCAGGATTATTCCCCCTAGGCTGATCAATTCAGCTGAAATATTCATTTAAAGTATGTGAAGTTGGGACAGTCATCCAGGATTTTAATCCCTGCTTTGTTCTGTGCTTCACCAGGCTTCGTTCAAGCTCTTTGCCATGGCTGCTGCTGCCTGCTTGGTGCATTTATCCCAGAGCTGGGCTTTGCAGAGGGCAGGAGGGCCAGGGGCAGGAGGACTGTGGAACACCCCATGGCTGGGAGCAGAGGCACACTCCAGCCATAACAACATCCTGTGGGGAGGTGGTCTGGGGCCTGGCTGGTTAGAGAACCCAAAGGTGAGGGGGTCCTGGTTAGTTAATGGCATTATGCCTGCTAATTCCTGGTGTGAATACAGAAAAGGAAAGGAGGAGCCTCTTCTGTGAGCATGGCAGATGTGGGTGCAATGAAGCCAGCCAGCAGTGTGAGATCCAAGGTGGACAAGCCTGGCATTAATCTTTTCTACTGAGCCTCCTAACAGCCTCCTCCACAGCAGCCTGTAGCAGAGTTTGAACCCTCCCAGTTCAAGAACTCTGTCCCTATAGTATTCTGTAGCAAAACAGTTCCAGGATCCTCTTGAAGGACCAGAAGGGGCTTTGGTTCAGTGCTTCCTGGAGGAGCTTCTGGCTTTCCCTGCAGTTCAACAGGAGTTTTTCATAAAGCCAGGCAGTTTTTTCCATAAGAGTTAATCAAATTTATAACTATCTGCACTACTCTCCCCTGCTCTGGCCTCAGCTGACTCTGCCAGGAGTAGCTCAGGATGTGGCTACAGCAGGGACACAGAGCAGTGCCCTCAGCCTTTCAGACTCAGAGAGGAAGGTAGGGCAGTGCTGACAGCATGGCTTGGATTGTTCCTCTGTCTGCTGCTCTCACAGCACCATCAGACCCACACTGAGATGGGAGTTTATAGTCTGTCCCACAGCCTTGGCCAGGAGAAGAATGTGTTCATGAGGCTGGGTGCAGCACAGCACCATGGAAAGGGAAGGGAAGATCTCCTGAGCATCACTGGGTGTGCAGAAGGCTCCCATTGCTGCCTGCTCTTGTTAGGGTTTGGGTGTCCTGCAGACAGCAAACTGCAGAAAGCATTCAGGAGTTCTTCTGCAAACAGCAGCAAGAGAAGGGGCCCAGAACAGGCAATGGCTTTACCCAAGGAGCAGAAGACTCTAGAGACCCTCCCTCAGGTATTTCAGTTGCTGCAGAGGTGCCCAGGAGCAGCTGCTACAGCAGGAACAGGGTTACAGCTGTGGCTGCCAACTGCCCACATCTACAGGGCAGCAAAAGGGAGACCAAACTAACCAGGCCACTGGCAGGTGAAGGGAAAGAATCCCTGTGCACAATCACAGATTAAAACATCAGGATTAGCATTTTCCCTGGAGCCTTAGGGACAGATTGAGCTGCTCCCTAGGATTATTGAAGTCACCTCCCTGTGGAAGTGTTGTGACCTGTGGGACTCTGCTTGCTCAGCACTCCTGAGAACGAGGCCATGTCTGCTGTGGTGCTGAGGTGTGGGAAGTGCTGACCTAGATCAGTGTGACTCAGACTCTGAGCATGTGTGGAGCACTTCTGCTTCATCACCTCTCTGTGGCCACATTTCTGTGTGGTGGCAGCAGAGCCAGAGCCTCAGGGGCACTGTTTGGCCTGGAGAGCAGAATTTTTATCTTAGAGGCTGTTGGTTGGATTTTGGTTTGCTTCTGAGTGGCAGGACGTAGAGGGCATGAGAGGCAGGGGCTGGGAGGGTTCCATTGTTATTATTTTATACACAAATGAGAAGAAAGTGCCCTCAGGGATGGAGGCTGCCGTGAAGGCTGGGTGCAGCATGCAACTTGGTGCCTGAAATCTCCTCTGGGAAGAGAAATTCTACCACAGGAGCAGTTAGGTGGCCCAGCCTGTCTGGTTCTCCTATGCAGCAGATCTGGCCCAGCGTCCTGACTGCAGATGAGTGTCCACAGCAGAGGGATGATGGATCTGAGTTCTAGCAAAAAAACTCCCCTCATAAATTCAGCTGTTTGCAGAGTCAGTTGATGCCCTACTTTCCAGACTGTCAGAGCAAGCAGTTCTGCACAGTCTCTGCTTATTAAAAATGGGGTCCTGAAATCGATACAGCAATATCTTCCAGGAGAGAATTCAATTTATCAACAGGTTTGTTATTTTAAAGATGATTAAAGGTCTTGTTTATTAGGCATCATCTCCACTTCAGAAAGAGTTGGTATGAGAATAATGAGACATAAGCCACAATAGACTCACAAATCTTTCAATTACTTCTGGAGTGGGTCTCTTTCTGCAAGTGAAGCCTGGGAGCAGTTCCTGTCTCTAGTCTGCATCAGTCACCAATTACATATTAAAAGCTGGCACCGCTCACAGACTCCAGTAGCTCAGGGGCAGACTCATTATTCAGAACCAGGGCATTTAAAACTGTTAGGAATACCAAGTGTGCTGAAATTTTCATTAATGCCTTGTAAGAAATACTTTCTGTGATCTGCAGGAGTTAAGTTTTGAAAGCCGCAGTTCAGCTTCTGCCTGAGTGCTGTCTGCTCGGGAAGAACAGTTAAAGCATTTCCTCTGCTGCAGGCAGGAACAGCAAACCTGGGTGGGAATGAGCCTCGTCCTCATCCCAGACAGAGGGAGCAGAGGGCTCTGCTCCGTGCAGGAGTTCATGGATTCATAGAATCACGGAATGGCTTGGGTGGAAGGGCACCTTGAGGATCATCCAGCTCCGACCTCCTGCCATAGGTAGGCACCCCTTCCACCAGCCCAGGTTGCTCAAGAACTCATCCAGCCTGGCCTTGAACACCTCCAGAGAGGGGACATCCACAGCCTCCCTGGGCAACCTGTTCCAGTGACTCACCACTCCCATTCTCGGGAATTTCTTCCTCATCTCCAGTCTCGATCTGCCCTCTCCCAGCTCAAAGCCATTGCCCCCCACCCCCGCTTCCCTGCACTGCAAGCCCTTGTCAAAAGCAGGAATGTGCACACAGAATGCATCTGCAAACCCCAGAGGTGGGCAATAAACCCCTCCCCAAGCTTTTGGGAGCATCCATCCAGCCTCTGCTCTGCACGCTGCAGAGAAGGGAAGCAATGCAGAAACAGGAGGAAACGCAAGTGCCAGGAAATGGGAATGCTGCTCCTTACCTGCACAGCAACTGCTGGTTTGAAGGAGCCTTCCTGGGAAGATAACAAAGATGAGCCTCCAACACTTTTGTTTCAACAGATTACACATTCTTGAAACTCTTTAGGATATGTATGATAAAAGAACTCTTGAAAATGAACTGCCTGGAAAGCTCAGATCCTGCCTAGCCTGAATTGTATCCCTGGCGGGAAAGCATTTATTCCCATGCTGTTTCCTAGTTCACTTCATCGCTTCCTCCTTTCCTCATGGACCCTGCTGCAAAGCCAGATGAATCTGGTTTGGGGAGCACAGTGACCAGACAAAGCAGAGGGGAAGCTGATGGTAAATTGGCACGACACAAATTGGTTTTCTAAAAGCCATTTTCAGAAGAGTTTCTCCCCACTTCTTTCAGACCTGAGCTAGCGGAAGAGAGTCTTTCACCCTGCATGGAGTAACACATGCTTAGGAGAGATGCAAGAGCAAAGATTGCTTCTTGGCATTCAGAGCTTTGTGTCCTTTTGATTCCTTGTACAAACAGTAATTTACACAAGTGCAGAGCACCTGGAGCTGCTCAGGAGAGGAGCACACTGAACAAAGGAAGAGCCCTTGCCCAGAGCCATGCAATCTAGAGACGCATCAGGGAACCTGCAGTGGGCAAGAAATCAACCAACCAACAAAACCCAAGAGATAAACACAAAGTCTCTTGGCCAGGGGCTAGCAGAAGAGTGCTCAGAAGTGAAGTCCTGGGAAGGCTTGTGACTGAAAGGGCTTTGTGTGCACATCCACAAGCAGGACAAGGGACACCTCAACAGAGCTCTGGAGCCATCAGGGGAAGGAAGGTTTGCCCCTGGGCTGCCATTCCCCCTGCAGCTCTAACTCATGCTGTAGTTCCAAATCCCCTGCATCTTCCATCCAGCTTGGGCACCGACTCCCAGACAGGTTTGAACTGGAGCTGTACTGGGACACAGAGCAGATCCCTCTGGGGAAGCTGAAATTGGTTGAGCCAGGAGATGCTCAACAGTTGAGAGCAGAAGCGCAGGCAGTCAGCTGGCTGCCTGTCACCTCTTCAGCAAGGACAGTTCTCTACCATTTACAGCCTTCTGCAAATGTGTAGAAGCCTTCAGCTCTTCTGACATCCTTTATGGGAGACCAAAATTATCCTTATCACTGCTTTAATGCAGATCCTTCAAACTAAACCCTCGTTACCGACTGCTGCACTGAATTAGGGTAATGAGCTCTCTGAGCCCCAGTTATTCCCTCAATTACTTACGGCCTTAGCCTAATTCTACACTGAGGTTAATGAACTAAAAGGAGCACACCACAAAGGTAATCTTTCCCTTTTTCATATCAGGCTTGTGCTGTGTCACAGCACAGGCTGAGACACGTCCCCGGGGTGGCTGCAGACACAGGAGTGTGAGCTCTGCAGGCAGGCAGTGCAAGTCCAGCCCCAGAGCAGCCTTCTCAAGCACAGGAGCACCACACTCCAGAAGGGGCTTGAATCCCCTGCTGATAAACCAAAGAACCTGCCACAGTGCAGGCCCAGCCCTGCCCACCCTTGAAGCACTAATTTAAAAGCCTGGCAGTGGCCTCAGCGTGGGGCCTGTGCCTCATCCCCCTGTGGTCACAGCAGACTCAGAAGGTGGCATCAGCCCCTGAGCAGTTCCCCCCTGGCTGAAGGCAGCTGTGGTGATGCCTTCTGTGCTGGGTACCTGCGTGTGGCACTTCCCTTGCTGTGTGAGGTCTCTTCAGCTCACCCTGCGTTTGTTTTCACACATTCCTCTTCCCCACCTCAGCTTGTCTACCGATGTTCAGGCTGCAGGCTTCAAGACAGTACAGAGCAGAGGACAGTGAACAGTGAGATTCACTCTGCTTTTCTACAGCAAAAAAAAAGCCAAACCCCCAAACAACCCTCCTCATTATTTCTTTTTTTCCACCCAGACAGCACATAATGGATCCCTCCTTGCAGGAAGCCCTCGGCATCGCATCACCCACTTAAAATCCTCGCTGGTCCCTCAAGCCTTAACCCAGCACTGGTGGAAGCAGGTCCCTTGCCAGTTCCTCTGTTTGTCTGTTTCAATAATTTGATTTTCATTTTCAAAATCCAGTGAATCACAGAATGAAAGCTGCAGGATGAAATTCTCCCACTGCAGGTGGTTTGAGTGTGGCTGGAATATTGCAGGTCAAGGAGAGGATGATCTCCCTATAAAGCACACAGCAGTTAGTAACACCAGGCACCATCAACTTGGCTGCATCTGCTTGAGGCTTTCTAGCTCCTAACAAGCCAAACCCATTGCATTAATAGAGTAGTGGTCATGCAATAAAGAACTTCATTAGCCTAAAAGGCAGCATGTGGCATACTGACTCTGCAGGGTGCCACCAGTGCCCCAGGTGCAGCCTCATTCACCTCTTCCTGGGGGGTGTCATTATCTCAGACTAACCACGACCCTGGAGCCCCTGCCCTTACAGTCCTATTTTTGTTGCAGAGTGGGGCAGGCATTGCTTGGGCACATTTCTGTGATCCCTGGGAGCTGACATCCTATGCTCATTAGCCAGGCAGCCTGAGCAGTTCACTGGTGAGGCTGGCTCTGGGTTTGCTACAGATTGGTCACTGAAGGGAAGCAGAGAGGCAGCACTGCGGAGGAATGAGCAGGGAAGGCTCCTCCTGAACAGGCTGCTTTAAAAAGCTCCAACAAGTGTGTGGTGCCATATGCTGCCACACCACACGCTGCATCAGGCAGGTAAATGGGTTAATTGGACTCATTAACATCACTGCCTTTGCAAAACTTTTCAGCTCAGAAGATGAAAAGCTGGTTTGAATCTTTGCACTTCTGCATTCTGCATGCTTGGCACAGGCTGTTTTTAATCAAATATTGATGCTGCTGCCTGTTGTTCTTCAAAGCTCTGCAACTACACCACAGCTCCCTCGCAGTGCGTGGCTGTGTGTCACAGCTCTGCTGGTTCCTTATCTTTATTTCCCTCCCTTCCACTTTCTGCTTCACAAACACCGCATAGGATCTGTTGGATTCTTGCCAGGAAAGGTGCCCTGGGTGCTTTCCTTCTCTGGTGGCCTCCAAGCAGCCTGCATCCCCCAGATGCTTGGTTGTGACTAGAAACCTGCTTGACTGCAGCAGCATCCCCCAGGGTTGTGCCGCACAGCTGAATCCAGCCCTCGTGGGACCAAAGCCGCGGCTTAGAGCTGTGCCACACGGAAGAGTTTTCGTCGTCCTGGCTGTCCCCCGGCAGGAGGTGGCAGCTCCGTGGGACGGGCCGGCAGCGCCCTCTGCTGGCAGCAAGGAAGGCTGCGGGAAGCAGGGCTGGGATTCGCCTGCCGCTGCCTTCGACTAAAGCAGGAAAGACTGCGAACGTGTGGCTGAGACTAACCCCGAGACACACACAGGCACAGCTAAAGAAGATCTTGACTGGGAGGGTCAGGAAGCCTGCTGATCGCTGCAAACAGCACTGGGAACGGTGTCCTCGCAGCCTGCCACTATTCCTTTCCATACTGTTGGATACAATCATTAAACCTAGACAAGAAGTTCAGTTCATGAATGCACCTAGAAGCTCCAGTTCAGGTGACCTGAGCTACAGACAAAACCCCTGCACAGGACAGTCTCATCTGAGCATGAGGAAGCCAAGAGGACAGCCTGGAGTTCCTCTTGACTCATCCATGGAGACCACAAGCAGCTGTGGGGCTTGGCATTTTTTAAGCCCTTTGGGGCCCACAGTTCAGTATCAGTGGTAAAGTTTTACCATTCCCATGGAGCTTTTCTCTTCTGCTGGGGTATGGGATCCAGGAGGAAAACGTGGAACTCAGGTGGCAGATGATCAAAACTTGGTTTTTGCAGGATATAGAACTGGGACACCACAACACCTCAAGAGGACTCTTCAATCCTTGGTGATTTGCTTCCCTGCACAGCACCAGGCCTTCTCTGGACTATGTCTATTTCTATCCTAAAGAAAGGAACATCTGACAGTGCAGATAAGATCCAAGGACACCACAGCACACAGCCACACAAGATTGATTTGCTTGCTCCCTTACATTCAGTGCAGCTCTACTGGCAGCTACTGGTGCAAGTATAAACCTTCTTGGAACTAACCTTCAGGCCACTCTTCCCTCCATGAATCCCAAATGGGCTGCTTCACTGCTTCCTAGGGGTTCCTGCAAGCAGAGAGCCTGCCCTACTCCTTGGAGAAAGGTGTCAGTGAAGGCAGAGTGGGACTGGAAGGCAAAGGATGCATCTGAGCTGCTTCTCCTTTCCTCCTGCATCCCCTGCTTGCATTTCTAGCGTGGCCTCACCCTTCAGCAGGATTCTTTTTCTGTCGTTTGTGCTGAGGGTTTTGAAGGCTATTTTAACACAGGCTGTAATGTAAAGATGTAGGCCACCAAGGAAGTTCTGAAAATATTTAGTTCAGGACTAGTTGTGGAAGAAAAGATGAAGGGAAGAAGCTGTACAGTTAACTAGGACACAAGAAGAATCCTTCCACAAGTGCAGGGCTAAAGCACATCATTAGAAAAAGATCTCTGAGGACTGCTTTGGGGGCTGGGTTGTTTTGTTGTGTTTTTTTTTCCTTGTGGTCATAAAGGTCTGTGGAATTCCAAGATAAACATACACCAAAGAGTTTGTGTGTGTTTGGGATCAGGATTTCTATTGACTTGGCTTCTGTTCCCCCTTTCAAAGAGCAGAACTGGGACATTTTTCTGATCACAGCACCAGCAAGTCCTACACAGATTCCACAGAGTATTCAGATCCTCCTTGGAAGCACAACACAGAATATCTTAGCAGCCTGTGCCTGTGTGGCTGCCTTGTATCAAGATAAAGAGAGAATAATGCTGCTGGGGAACTATGTGCACAAAGCCCTGTGAAGCAAGATTTTAAAGTAATGAGATTAAATAGAAAATAACTACATCAGGAATATGTTAATCATTTAATTAAAGTCTACCAAAGTTGAACCGTTCCACAATTAAGGCTGAAGCCCATCCACGTGCTATCTTCTGCTTGGGGATTTGATCTCAGGTAAAATTACCTGCTGGAAGCCTTCCTTGGTGTGTGAGGCAAATGGGGTCAGCTGAGGATGTGATATGATCATTAACTCTGGCAGTGGTGGACTTTGTCCCCTCAGACAGGCTCTCACTGATGTTTAACAGATGGGTTTGCACTGCAGCCTCATCTCTTGTGCCTAACGGAAGCGTGGTTATTGATCCTTCTGATAAACAGGATGGCAACATTGAGTGCTCCTTTTCCCCAAGTTTCTTTGCTGTGTTTTCCTCTCTAGGTAAAGTTTCAGGTCAAACAGAACACAGAACAAAGGAGCTACCCAGCAGCAGAGCAAGCAGCAGCACAAGAACCATCACTGTGAAGGGCTGGGCACCAAGGGTTAGTCTGCCACGTGAAGGAAATAGTTACACAGATCTTGACAGATCTGTGCAGTTATCCTGTTACACTACCCCAGAACATCTCATCCAGTCCACAGAGCAGTACCAACAATGGATCCCCTGCTTGCTGCAGCAGCAGTGAGTGTTGGCTGCAGCGGGCAGAGTCAACACCTTTCCCAGCAGTGTCCCTGTGGATCTGTGGCAGAGTGTACAGAACACAGAGAGCAGCCCTCCCCTGACCTCTGTGCCTGCAGCCTGTGACAAGGCCACATCCATCTTTGCTTTCCACAAACCAAGTGAGTTCAATGCCCTGAAAGGAGAGGCTGCCATCACTTAAGAGACTTAGTGCCATAAAATATGGAAAACCCATTTTTGTCTGTGGACTCTCAGGGTGCAAGATCAGAACCTTCTTGTCCTCTAGAGGCTGTCAGCACTGCACACAGTGAAAGGACAGCAACAACAGAAGGCAAACTGCTTTGGACTGGAGCCATTTTTTTTTTTGCATCACACTTTTCTACTGAGGATAATGCTTTGGGGGGCTTGGAGCTCACACACAGATGATGACTGCACTTACAGGACACTCTGTCCTAGCAGCTTTGAGTGGTCATACCTGAAAAGTGCCTTTTTCAAGGTGGTAAGATACTGAGTTTGTACATAAAGCAGACAAACTCCTGAACTCCACTGAAGAGTTTCTCATACCCATCCTGGTGGTGCTACCCCAAACCAAGCACAGCCTACCCTGCAGTCTTGGCAAGCCAGAAAGCCTTCAGGGATAGAAATAAAATGAGCTATTTTAGCCTTGCATTCAGATACAACCTGAGTAGATGGCAAATATGAGACACTGCTCTTGTCCTTCTAGCCAGCAGATGCCCATAAGAGGAGTGCCCATCAAACACTGCTGGGAGTGGTGGTACCTGTTGGCAGCCTCAAGAAAATAAATGGGCCTGGGCACATCCTGAAGGTGCAGCCTGGTCTGGAATCTGCAGCTGCTTGGGCACACACTCACATGAATAAGACTTCTGCTTCACTTGCACCTGAGAAGGCAGATTAAAGGGCAAGAGTATGCAGCTTTGCTGCCTTTCCTGGTGACAAGTCTTTGTGTGCTCAGGCAGGAGAGGTTTAGAGTCTCCCTTCAAGTGTCCATCCCTCCCTGCAGGTCAGACACAAGGCAGACCCTTCAGGTCAGACCCTTCAATCCACCACTGCATTGCTCACCTGGAGCTGGGAAGGGAAGCTCTGTTCTGAGGCAGCCAGAGCAGTCTCCTCTCAGACACTGCCTTTTGATGAGGGGGAAAATGAGCAAGACAAATCTTGTTCCTGGTCATCAGTTTGCCTCATATAATTTTCTCTCTCTGCTCTGCAGTCATTTGATTCATATTAGGGGTTATTTGGGTCTCTTTGGCCTTGAGAGAGAAAATAATGGTAACCTAGTTTGAGATTTGTACCAATTTAAGGGAGAAAATGGATGGTGAATATTTTGCATAGCTGCTAAATTGAGCGGTGAGTTTCCAAAGGTGAGCGAAAGGCTTTCAACCCTTCCCTCTGTTTGTTTTTAAACTACAGCTGTTCCTTCTGCTTAGCAACTTTCTGTCCCTCCCATGCAGTGCACTGAAAGTGACTTCAGTAACTGACCTCCTTGCACCTCTTCACTGAGCTGGGTGTTTAATAGCCCTGCGTGGAGCACCCAGTAGAGACCTCCGGAGCGTTGGTAAAGGAGGTCGTTGTGGTTTATTTGCAGCGAAGAGGAAGCTTTGTGCTCATTGCTGTTCCTATGTATGGCTGCTTCTTTTGAATGGGAACAAACACAACCACCAG
The DNA here is from genome assembly GCF_026170545.1 of Melanerpes formicivorus. NCBI lineage: Eukaryota > Metazoa > Chordata > Aves > Piciformes > Picidae > Melanerpes > Melanerpes formicivorus. The sequence goes on along the minus strand of NW_027142373.1, from coordinate 1,869,257 downwards.
AACATCTGTCCCCAGTCTGGGAGGCAGAGCAGGCAGGGGCTGGCTGATCTCCCCCTGGCTCTCTGTCTTTGCACACTCTGTGCCCTGTGACTTTTTCCAGCGCGCCGCAGGAGAGCAGAGTAGGAAACACACTAATTAGTATTACAGATAAAATGACACTGCAGCACCGTTAATTACTACAGTACTGATGTCGTGTGGGCTCCAGCACATAACTGCCATGTCTTTAATTTTAAACTGAAGTGCAACAAAGCATAGTATTGCTGCACTTCCCTTCCTCACAGCCAGGGCAGCGTTTGTAGCCCTGCAGGATGCTGAGAGATGAGCCGCACTGACTGGCACATGCCACTTCCCGATGGCATCAGCTGAGCAACCTCTTCCTAAGGAACTTCTGCTCTGGCAGGGGACATTGTGACAGCATTAGATCCTGTATGAGGCTTGTCCACAACCACTTTGCACAACCTTTGGTCTCTTTAACATAAAGATGGCGACTCCTGGGGAGCATTGCAGCTGTCTGAGGTGTGGTGGGAGCTGGGGGTGTAGGGTCAAGCTGTGATTAGTTTTCCACTGCTATAGCCCAAATATCTGGCAGCAGAGAGGATAAAATACTGTCAACAAAACTAAGAGACTTGCAGAGGAGGACAGTGACAGCCTAGCCTGTCCCTGCAGCTCCAGCAAGAGCTGGGCTCCTGTTTGGGAGGGATTGCAGCCCTGCTTTGTGCAGCACCTTTACTTTGGGATGACTTGGTTATAAATATTCAAAGGCAGGAGAAAATCAGTTCAATTTTGGATTTGTTCAAATGTACTGAAATGAATTGATGTCAGCTGAAATGTCCCCATTTCCAGTGCAGAAGTTTTGTAATGAAGCCATTATTCAGAGCTTGTACAAAAAATATTCTGAAGGCCTCCTTGTGTGGAAGTGAACTGAGGCTGCTCCTGTGCCAGCCCTCTGCCTTGGCCAGGGTCCATAGGTTTGTAAATTCACAGAATCACAGAATGGGTTGGGTTGGAAGGGACTTTAAAGCTCATCCAGTTTCAACCCCCTACCATGGGCAGGGACACCTCCCACCAGCCCAGGTTGCTCAAGGCCTTGAACACCTCCCAGGATGAGACATCCACAATCTCCTTGGGCAACCTGTTCCAGTGTCTCCCCACCCTCACTGCAAAGAATTTCTTCCTGACCTCCGGTCTCAGTCTGCCCCTCAAGCTTCAATCCATTGCCTCTGTACCTGAGCAAAGTGTTTGACTGTGCAGAGTGAGGTTGCTGGGGTGGAAGAGTGCCCAGGTTGTCTGGACAAAATGCCTGTTTTGCCCCCCGTGCCAGGTCAGCGGGACCATGTACAACACGGGCAGGCACGTGTCGCTGCGGCTAGACAAGGAGCACCTGGTCAACATCTCTGGGGGGCCCATGACCTACAGCCACCGCCTGGAGGAGATCCGGTTACACTTCGGGAGCGAGGACAGCCAGGGCTCCGAGCACCTCCTCAACGGCCAGGCCTTCTCCGGGGAGGTAAGGTCAGCCTGCTGAGCTGGGGCTGCACCAGCACCAGCCACCCGCCTCCCATTGCTGCCTGAAGGGATCTGCAGGCTGCTGGCGACTCAGCAAAACTGCTTCCCTTAGCACAGGGTCATAGAAATGGTTGGGAAAGCCCTCTGAGGTCATCCAGCCCAACCATCAACCCAACACCACCACGGGCACCAAACCATGGCTCCAAGTGCCATGGCCACACCTTTCTTGAACACCTCCACCACCTCCCTGGGCAGCCTGTTCCAATCCCTGACCACTCTTGCAGCAAAGAAATTTCTCCTCACCTCCAACCAAACCCTCCCCTGGCACAATTTCAGGCCATTCCCCCAGGCTCAACCTGCTGTGTTTGTTGCCTACACCTCTGGGAATAAGCAAATTGCCACCTGTGCCATCTCTTCCAGGGTCCTGGGCTGAGTCAGTCATTGCAGTTATTAAAAAGCAGGGAATTAATTGCAGAGCTGTCAAATGCTGGTGCTGTAATTAATGGTAATCATTTGCTCTGGTCGGTAAGCTGCAGGGATGTAGAACACAGCCAGTGGCAGCTCTCTCATGGAATCATTCATGTCTTACACAACTGACTTCTGGTGGCCTTCAGTCAGCTGTGCTCAGTGACCATGTGCTGTGGTGCTCCTTTAAGAGCTGGCACTCAGGTGTGCTGCAGTAAACAAGTTGTCTGCTTTGCCAGCCAGAGTCACTGCAGAGCAAGAGCCAAAGCAAAGCAGGAAGGCTGAAGGAGAGAGCAAACCTTTGGCTGGCAGATACCACACCACTTGGAACACCCTGTCAGATGTTTTACAAGGAGTTGTAAATTCATTGGCCCTGGACTACAGCAAAAGGTCAACCCATGGAGCATTGCTCTGCCACACCTGCTGTTAACTCTTAACTGGGCTCTCCTGGGTCTGAGAGCAGGGCTTTGGCAGGACTGCTAACGTTTGGTGTTTGCTAACAGAGACCTCAGGCTTCCTTAAGGGAAGCAGAGAACCTGCCTAAGTGGAAAACTCTGCCAGGCAGCCAGCCATGCACAGCTGGATCCACTGTCTGCAGCATCCATCTGGTTATCTGATTGCTCCTGCAGTGAACAGGAGCAGATCAGCATCTGCAGGGAGTGATGGTTCCTGATAGCCAGAGACACATCTCAGGGCAGGAAAAATCACTTTGTGGAGATGCATCTCCCTTGACAACAGAGCAGAGGCAAGCAGCAGGCCAGGGAGCTTAGAGCCCTTTTCAGATGTGAGATGAACTCTGTCCTTTGAGGATGTTTTTCAGAGCTCCAGACAGCTGCCTGGGGCAGCTGGACAGGTAAGTTCCTATCAGGTCAAGTATGACAATGCTCTTTGCATGTCTGGAACCCCCACCTAACATCTAAGGGAGGGGGGTTGCTCCTAGGTACTTTTTTCTGCCTGGTGAAGATGTGGACAGCACTCAGAGCAAGCTCAAGAGCACTGCAGTGGTATACCATGGCAGGAAAAACAACTCAGAAATAGCAAATTGCTTCAAAATATGCTGTGGTCTGAATGACACCGAGAGGCTTGTAATTGCCAGGCTTTAATGCTTAACTTGGTGTTAAAGGCTGTCAAGAGAGATCTCTGCAATAATCTGGTTACCTTTGAGCCCCTAATTATCACTTTAGCAGGCAGAACAACTGAACTAATGCTTAAGCAGTTTGAGTGTTAGGGCTTTAAAACTGTCTATCAGGTTATCATCAATATGTTTTGCACTGCTGACACAGAAAAGACAGGCAGGTTTGGAATGCTTAGATAAATAAATGGAGCATTTATTTGTCCCTCTGATGCATACTTGAGGCTGTCTAATTCCCTACTCTTTGCATAAGCATCCTGCTGTATTAGAATGATTAAAGAAAATCTTGGCTCAAGCAAAGTCCCCAGCTAAGACACCAATCATTGCTGTCTGCTGCCTGGTGGCTCTATGCAAAGCAGTTTTTAATGCATCAGAGCCCACAGAGTTGCTGAGAAAGGACCTTCCTCAGCCAGCAGCAGCACAGAGCACAGCACAGCGAGCAGAGTGCTGGTGGCCAGGCACTGTCTGCCCTGTTCAAACAAAAGGTCATGACCTCCAAAAATGGGGCCCTTGAACCCTCCCATGTGGCTAGGCCATAAAAATCCATTTCAATATTTTCTTGCCCCAAGCAGAAAAATTCAGGATGTGTCTCTGTGTGGCTGTGCTCTGTAGCAGCCTCATGGATGCAAGGACAAAAAGCCAAGGAGCTGAGTTGCTTGGGGTTAGACACTTTTCACAGGCTTCAAAGAAGAGACCCCAGTCCACAGCACATAAAATGTTGGACTCTTTTTTCTCTGCTCACTAAGTCACCCTTCACAAAGCCATTGGCAGAGCTTACCAACACCCAGAGATTTCAGCAGCTGCAGTGCCCAGGTAGACAAACATACATTGTAGGCTGTGCAGATGCTTTGGAACTGAGATTTGCTTTTGCTGCCTCTAAGAAATGAAATAAAATACAGGAGAATGGGAAGGAAAGGGAGAGGCTGGCAGTGCTGAGCTGCCAGCCTGCTCCTGCCACTGCCACGTCTCTAACTGCAGGCGTGGTCTGAGTGGGAAGGTCCGGGAGAGTGAGGGATCAGAGAGATCAGGGCTGCAAATCCAGCTGCTGGTATTTTTAGAAGCAGGCTGTCAGACAGCCTGGGAGAAGCATCTGGCCAGCTGGAATCATTTAATCCATCCTGCTGCATTAAACTGCAGCCTGGATTTACATCAGGAACAGTGGCTCTGGCTTCGGTGCATCTTGGACTTGCTTGCATGGTTCTAAGCAGCCTCCCCTGATGTTGGGATTGGTTATGCAGAGCAAAGCCAACTCCAAACCAAGCCCAAAGCCCCTTTCCTGGAGCAGTCCTGTAGTGTGCTGTGGCTGCAGGGATGCTGGCAGAACAAACAGGTCCTGGCCAGTCAGCAGTCAGAAGAAAGAGGCAGCACAGGCCAGCTCTCTGCTGTGCCCCCTGCTACAAACCTCTCCTATCCCCTTGCTCTCATAAGGCTCCTGCCTTCTTCCCCAGAATTTCATCACCTGGAAGATGAACATCCAACTGCACCTCCCCTGGGACTCAGGGCCTTCCCTGCTTTTCTGAACTCAGGCACATTTTCTCCACACAGTTCCCTACATTTTCCCAACATCCAGATCTCTTTCCCAGGTCTTTTTCTCTTCTGTTCCATGTAGGAAGCTTCACTGATGTGGCAATGTGTGACCCTAGCATAGTTCTTCATCAGACTGTGCTAGCACATAGTCCTTCCTCTTCCTCAGGGGAGAAGCTGGAGATGTCACTGGGCAGGGGACAGGAACCTCCTGCTCCTCCAGAGCCACATTGCTACCAAAGCAGAGTGAGCTGTAAGCCAGCCCCTGTGAGCCCTCCCAGCAGCTCTCCTGCCACAGCTGGCAGAAGGCAGTTTGAAATTCAGCCCCATCCTTTGCCACAGGCCTCCTCTGCTCCATTTTGGAGACTTTACTGGGAAGGATGCAGGTCAGGTTTAAGTGTCTCAGCCTGCAGATAAGTTTACTGTACTCCAGTGCTTATTAATGGTGAAAAATAAGCCTCTGAGGAAAGCAGCAGATGAGGGAACACATGTCTAATGGAAGGGTGCTTTAATAAAATCTCTATAACCTTCAGATTAATGTTCAGCTTCAGAGGAGAAAGTCAATAGGATAATGAATTAAATTGCTATAGGAACAGAATATAAATCAGGAAGAGGTGGTGGTATTGTCATCACTGCAGTGTGAAGAGACTATTCACAGGAGTAATTCAAAGCCAGTGGGAGGTGAGCATGGGCATTAGCTGCAAGAATGCACCTCTGTCCACCCTCCAGATTACAGAGGTGTTATCAAATATTCATAGCCATGAAAAGCAGAGTTGAAGTCCAACAGACACTTACTCATCAGCAGCTGCTTGTTGTGTTTTCCTAAACCCAGATCGATTTTATATTGGAAGTTAAATGGAGGTTTATTGCTGGTTAATAGAACACAAAATGGGATTGAACAGCACATTAGCGCAGGCTGAGGGGTATTCACACCCGGCTGTGGTCTGGCTGAGCCCTGGGAAACCCCTTTCCACCCTCTCCTGACTTCATCGGGAACTTCAGCTCTGCAGCAGGTGTGGTTTGGCACCAGGCTGCCTGCTCTGCCTCCCTTCCAAAAATCCTTGGAGTTGGAATGGGCATGGCCCATGGGAAAAGAGCAAAGAGTGTGTTCCAAGGAAGAGCACTGCTGGGATGATCCAGACAGCAGAGCTTGCTGGGGGGCACACCTGGAAACCTGTGAGACCTGTCCAAAGTATTTCTAAGTGCTCCCAAAATGCTTCCCAAAGAACAGGGAGATGATTGCTCAAGATGCTAAGCAGAAGTCTGGCTGACTGAAAAGTCACTGAGGTGCTAAGGCTGACACTGCTGTCCTGGAAGCAGCAATGGAACAGCCACAGCTGCTGCTGCTCAGAGCCAGAAGAAGTCCACAAGGGCTGAGCGTGGTCTGTCTGGACAGACCTGGCAGTTAGATCACAGCCTGCTAAGCTCTCACTCTGTGGCCTCACTTCTGAGAGAAGCAGAAGCTGGAAGGGCAGCTCACAGTGCTCTGAGGCTCCTGGGCAGTGCAGAGCACTTGAACACCCCTTAGGCTCCTAGGGAGAGCACAACATCTAAACCCCAAACCTTCCACACCCCTACAGACACAGAGCTGCTGGCTGTTCTCACCATGCCCCTCAGCTCTGTGAAGTCCTGCAACAGCTCCTGCAGTTCAGCTCAGCACCAGCCTCCTGCCTGATCCTGACCTGCTCCAGTGGAAGTGGAGAGCAAATCTGGGGCACACAGCAACTGAACAAGCAAGCACAGCCCCCCTGTCCTACAGGAGTGCAGAAAAGGACAAGCTACATATCTGCAGGTGTCCTGAGATGCTGCACTGAATTCCCAGCATCCAGTCCTGCACATCTGGGTGCCAGGGCTCATTTCTCAGGTTCCTCTCCTTAGTTTGTTCTGACCCTTGTGTACTTTCATGTCTTACATACCTCAAAGCACCTGAGTTACAGCCACTGCTGGGGGGGAGGAGGTGACAGGGAGGGATTCTTTGAAGCCAAAAGCTGAGAATGGGTGGAAAACAGAGCAGGGCCTGAGCCAACAACATCCAGGTCTACAGCACAGTGACAGCACTGCCAAATAGCAGCCAGAATAACGTGGTGGCATCCAGATGTTCTGTGAGCAGCAACAGGACAAGGTTCAAAGTACAGCTGCTGTTCCTCACTGAGGAAGCCTCTCCTGAGCTGCTCTATTGGAGTCCAGAAGAAAAATTACTTTCCAGGAGCATGGAACAGAATTTTTTTTGTGGTGTGTTTTACATCAAAAGGCTGCAAAGCCCCTACACAGCCACGTGCTAGAAATGCATCTTCATCCTGAGTGACCTTCACTGGCAGCTTCATCTTTACCACTTGGAGCAGCTGACTTGTAACTGATGTCCCTTCCTGCGTTATTTGGCCAGGCAGCCATCTTCAAGTGCTGGGTAATATACACTTGTTAAATAACAAAAGCCCGGAGCTGGAGAGTCAGGGGAAGCTGCAGAGTCAAGGGAAGGTGTAAGCAGCTATAAATCACTGGTTGGAACTGCAGGAAGGGCAACGATTCAGAGCCAGTGAGGCTGGGCTGTATCTGAACGGCTCCATTGCCCCTCTGCACTCTCAGCCTTCCATGTAATGCTGCTGCTGGACCCACACTGCCATTTCTAAAGCAAAATGAGACTCTAGAACCATGCCTGGGTTATCTGTCCTCTAGGAAAAAGCCTTAATTACACAAACCAAGTTATATAACAGCCAGACTTTATATCAGCAATAAAGAATTTTACCTCCTGTATAATCAGCTCCATAAACAGCATCCAGAGGGGGCTTCACCTTTCTGAACCTGATGAGCAGAGGAAATCCAAGCAAGGTCTCTCCCTCATTGCTTTGCCAGGGAGAGGACTGACAGACCCTGCTGCAGGTCTGCTGTGTGTTTGGTGAGAGCACAGATAAAACTGGGAAAGTTTCAGGGTTTAGTGGAAGCAAATTGTCAGAGTGTTTCTCTTGGTGTATGAACCACAGGAGTTTAGTGTTGCAGCAGAGAGGAGTGAGGATGGGCCCTGGATGCAGCTGTGGCTCTTTGTAGAGCACCAGCAGGGAAAGAGGTACAGGGGGAGCATCAAATGTTTACTTCTTGAGCAGCAAGGCTGACAATAAGCCATAACTGGTAGGAACAGGCACTGCATTTTACAATCCCAGACAACCATTAGATACCATCTGGACTGAATGATGCTTTGGAAGAGGTCTTTAAGCACTCACAATGTTTGAGACTGAGTTTCAGGTACCTGAGCAGCATTTTGATCTTTGGTTTAGGTCTCAGCTTTTTTCATGCTCTCAGATGTCTGAGGGATCTGTGTAGGCACTGGCACAGCAAACAAAGGAAGGACCTTTACAGGCTGCTATTTGGATTGGTTCCACATGGTACCAGTGCCCAGCACAAGGCTTTCAGGATGAACTGAATGCATGAGCACTGCAGACAAGGAGCCACAAAGAAGTCCCCTGGGGATCAGTAACTGTTTCTAGGAGGCCCTGTTGAGGTGAAGGCTGTGACATTTCTGGGTGTGGTGTTTGAGAGGGCCATCCTTAAAGCAATGAATGAAGGGCTGCTGAAGTCTGGGGACCAGCTGCTGTGTGGCCCTGGAGTTCTCTCCATTAGCTCAATTAGTGTGCAGTAGGACTCCTGCTCTCAAGTCACTTTGCAAATGTTTCTTGCTGTCGCCTCCTTCTGCTCTGTTGAGACACAGCCTGACAAGAGTTCTCAGCACAAGAATACGGACCTGCTGTGACAGGACAAGGGGTGATGGTTTAAACTAAAAGAGGGAGATTGAGGCTGGAGAGAAGGGAGAAATGTTTGACACTGAGGGTGGTGATAGCCTGGCACAGGCTGGCCAGAGAGGTGGGAGATGCCCTGGAACGCTCCAAGCAACCTGCTCTGGTTGCAGACATCCCTGCTGACTGCAGGGGAATTGGAGTAGGTGACCTTTAAAGGTCCCTTCCAACCCAAGCCACTCTGGAATTCTAGTCTATGATTCCATGACAGCATCCCAATTCCCTGGCTTCCTCAGTTGCACCACAGCACATCATTCTTCCTGGATCCTGCACAGGAAGTTCTGAGTGCTGGATCCCAGGAGCTCCATTTCTGGGGCCCAGTGGTTTTGCTTCTGTGTATTGGCTTCTGGAGTGTTTGTGGTAGGAGCTCCATAGATGCAGCCTGCTGGGACTGGAGAGACTCTGCACGCAGATTTGTAAAGGGTTGGGTTTGCTTTCCCTTCATTTCCATTATCCACACATATGTGGCTGTTCCCTGCCAGAAACCTTCCCTTCTTCCTAAGCTACTTCTTGACTCTTCTGGGCTAGCCATCCCTCAGCAGAACTGCAGGAGCTGTCCCAGCAAAGCACAAGCCCTGGGACAATGTCACCTTGCATCAGGGCAGCATGTGACAGAGCAAAATCTCTGCTGCACAGAACGAGAAGTGCTGCAGCTCTGGGCTGCTGAGGGAAGCAGAGCCCTTCACAGGAAATGGGGGCTGCACATTTACTCTTCTGCTACCAGCTGCTCTCTGTTTTGGCAGGGGAGGGGAGGAGAGGAGAGCCTCGGTGCACCCAGCACAGGCTGTCAAATCCAAATCCCTTTGCTGCCCTCATTTTAAAACTCAGCATCATAAAGCAATAAGGTGGAGTCTTTCTGCTTAGAGTAGCAGCTGCAGGATTTGCTCTTAAACCACTGGGACATGAAAACATTCAGCACTCTAAAGCTCCAGTGTCACTCAGGAAGCATTTGCTTTGCCTCCTTCCAAACGATGCTCATTTGCTCGGGGTGACCTGACTTGCTACAGGATGATTCTGCCTTAATTAAAGAGTAATTTGCCTCTGCAGCTAAAACACTGCACTCACTTTGAAATGGGTTTTATGTGACCTGGCAATGATTTTTCCATTACACTTCTTGCAAATCTAACTTTCCCCCCACATGCATTCAGTGTAACATTCCAGAGAAAGGAGGACTCAAGCTGGCTTCTTGCACAAAGGGTCTTGCAGTTGCTGTGGCCAAGCACAAAAGAAAACAAAACCAAGCAGAGGTGAATTTTTGCTATCTTTGCAGTTTACCAAACTGTAAAAAACAAGTGAGCAGCTACTGCAGACCTTGCCCTGGACAGAACTCTGGTGGAGGCAGTGCCCTTCTGTCTGAGCAAAGCCACATCAGCTGCTATTTGTATACCAAGCACGGACATCAGGCTGCCAAGAACTGCAGTTCCCACCTAGCCCAGCCCAGCCCGGTGCTGCCTGTGTGCCGGAGGATGAGCACCATGAGCAGAGCCCAGAGTCAGGACAGATGAGACACAAGGCTCCCAAGATGCTGGCCCAGCAGCACCGAGCACAGCAGCTCCTCAGGCAGTGGCAGGTCTGGTGCTGAGCACTGACACAGCCATGGCCCCTGGGTTGCCACAGCTCATTCAGTGCCTGTGTGCAGGCAAAGCCAGTTGGCTCTGGAGTCAGGCATGGCCCTCAGAGCCCACACTGGGCATCCACATGGGTTTTATGTTACTCTGTGCAAATGGAAGATCTTCAGACAGCAAACACGACCCTAGCTGAACAGTTTGAACTCACTGGTAGAGTTTTCCTGAGTGCCTAGCTCATACCCATGTCCAGATCAGCCAAAGGAGCCCAGACAGTAGGAAAGGTCTTCCACATCCTAGGTGGACATTTTAGTCACTGTGGCTTGGGCCCTGGATGGTGAAGGGACCACATTCTTCTAGGACTCAGTTACCCAGGAGCTGCTCCAGCTCAGAGCTCTCCCTCCTCCCTCATAGTCACCGGTGTCTAATGCCCAGTGGCAGCTTTCACCCCCACCATTAGCTCTCTGACCCTCAGTTTATTTCTGTCACTTCAGCTCCTCCTTTCCTGACTCTTTGGCCCTTACCTTATGTTCAAGAGTTTCTTCTGAGGTGTTTTTTGTGCCTCAGTCAAAAGCCAGCTAGTGCCTGTCAGCTGCAGCTGCTTTGATTGTTGTGGCAGGGCAGGCTGCGAGCTGCGGTTCCCCTTCTCATTGAGCAGGCAGGGCTGACCTGCAGCAGCACTACAGACCTCCCCTTCATTAACAGCACACAGCCACACTACCTCCCAAAGCACTCACAGCTCAGGTGTGGGGGTTTAACCATCTAGGTAGTTGGTACTTGCAGGAAAGACTGAGAAGGAAATGCTCTCTGCTGGCAAAATGGTGGCAGGCAGTGGGCTTGGGGATCTTTCCAGCTCTGAAGGGGAGAAAACTGAAGGTTCTGTTATCAATTCATAGGCAGCTGTCTGAGGTAATTACAATGAGATAATTTCTGAGGCACAGCTACCTTTAAAACAGCTGAGTGAGAGCAGGCACAACAGCATCAGTGCTGGGGCTCTGCAGAACTGGATCTGACAGTCAAAATCTCCTTTCTTTCCCTTTATCTTTCCCCATCTCTCCTTTATCTGTGCACTCTTATCTCAGTATAAACTGGCTGGACATTACTGACACAGCTGCCAAGATTTGCTGCTTTGAAAGTTGGTAGACATGAATTCATTCTCTTTAGTTACTTCTGAGCTCTTGGGGTGGGGTTTGTAATCCAGCTGCCAGGAGAACATTTCCTACCCAACAATCTCCCACAGAGCACCACGTGAGAGTTACTACTCTGCAAGCCCTATCAGAGACAAGGAGGGATCTGGAATTTAACTGGAATGGGCAGGTCCATTACTGGCCATCCCTTTCCATCATCTCAAACCTTATTTGCTCTTTCTTATCAGAATAGGAGCATGCCACTGCCATCTGCTCCCTGTAAGCGCTGCTGATAACACAGCTGGCAACACGGCCTTGATCTGCTGCCCCCTCAGCGTGGGGCTGCTCAGAGGCCCCTGGCACATCCTCCCAAATGCAGAACTCCTATCAAAACATCGTTGATAGCTTTTCCTTTCCAAGGCATATTCAGTGTGAAAAGTATACAGCTTTGCCAGAGCTCTGGCCTTACTTCTGTGGCTTTGGGGTCTGTGGATGGTCCCTAAGGAGCATTGTGACATTGAGCTGTGGAGACAATCTTTGGAGCCAGTTTTACCCAAAATACAAATTCCTACCCCAAGACTGCTCCACTTATGCTGCACTTTGGCACATTCTTTCCATTTTAACCTGCAGAGCAGTGGTTGCTCTGAGCTGATGGACAAGCTGGGGAGAATGGTGCTGCTGTGGTTCTAAGCTGTGCAATCCATCCCTGACTGTTCCTGCTTTAGGCACTGCCAGTGTCATAAGAGAGGCATCAGGCAGGGAGATTACCATGCACATCCAAGGCTGCAAATTACAGCCCAGCCCCAGGAGTGTGGTTCAGGGCAATCTTCTCTACAGGAGCCTGAAAGCTCCCATGGACCATCTGCCTGTACCCACCACCACCATTTCCTACACGAGGACAGCCCTGCTGAGGGGAGGGACAGCACAGGAAAATCCACAGATGCCTGCAAGGCAAAGTGGTGATGAAGACATCAGGTCCCCAGGCTCTTGGCTAGATCACAGGACACACTGGCAGGCAATCAGGGACGTTTCTGATAGCCTCTGCTTGCGTTTCAGCCAAACTCCTTTGCAGTGGAGGTCCCTGCAGGAGGTGCTGTGCTCCTGACACGTCAGCGATTCCCAGCAAAGTCCTGCTTCAGCAAAACGAATCCCAGCCAGCCCTGCCTGTGATCAGTGCAATGCCTTGTTCTGTGGGAAGCCCAGGGGTGTGTTCAGTTAAGAGGATTTTCACTGTTTGATTTGTAGCTTAGAGCCTCCCCATCCACTGTTCCTAAGTCACAAAAGGCACAATAGAGGAACCGTTCTTCCTCCTCGCTGGTAGAGCTGCTCCCTGGGGCAGTTAATTAGAAAAAAAAAAGGGGGGGGAAATCACCCTCATTCTTGCAGATTGTACTGAATATCTGTCTGCTTGGCTCTCCCAGGGTCTGCTTTTAGAAATCCAGGAAAATGATGAAAGGGAAAATGGTAGGGGAAAAAAAATAATAAAAAGTGAAATCAGTCCCTGTAGTTCCAAAAGCCTTTTTCCCGTGGCCTACTTGAAAATCCACACCTGCTCTGCAGCCACTCGGTTCTGGGGATGGACACTTCAAAGAGAGCTGGAAATCTTTTGTTGCAACCCTGGCTGGCAGGCTGCTTGCTTGGGGTCTCTCCCCACGAATCCTCACAGACACTGACAGCCCAGTGGCACAGGGGCATGCCAGCAAAGGTGGAGAGAGGCAGGATGTGTCCACAGTGCAGCTGTTCCGGGAGCACAAGGGAGGGTCACGGCCCCAGGGAAGCAGGATGCAATCCCTAGGATGCAAAATATTGAAACCCATCTCAATGCAACAGGTTTGGGCACCACTCTGATCTTCTTTAGGAACTTCATGGTCAGTTTTGATTATTTGATGCACACAAAGCATTGCCAAGTAATAAAGTATCTTCTCCCAGGCAGCCAGTACCAGAACAAGAGGACACAGTCTCAGGCTGCGCCAGGGGAGGTTTAGGTTGGATGTTAGGAAGAAGTTCTATACAGAAAGAGTGATTGCCCATTGGAATGGGCTGCCCAAGGAGGTGGTGGAGTCACCATCCCTGGAGGTGTTCAGGAGGAGACTTGATGGGGTGCTTGGTGCCATGGGTTAGTTGTTTAGGTGGGTTGGATTGGTTGATGGGTTGGACGCGATGATCTTGAAGGTCTCTTCCAACCTGGTTTGGTTTATTCTAAATTCTAAATAAATGGCCAATCCTGCAGGAAGTTCCAAGTGATGAGAGTGAAAAGAGAGCTTTTGAAGAGACACAGCCCTGCTGGCTATCAGAGGAGGACACTTCAGCTTTGTGATGCCATCCATCATTGGTATTCTCTTGGAAACCCATCAATGTTTTGGTTGTGATCACCAAACAATCTCTGGGCAGCTTGAAGCAGGTCGATTTTACCTGCTGGATGGTGCTCCTGGTGCTGTGATCTAGAAGTGGCAGCTGATAACTCACAGCAAATGAGCACTGTTAAACCTGGAGGTGTGCATCCTTTGAAGCACAGAACAAAACAAAAGGAGGATTCCAGAGAACCAACAGAACTGCTGAGCTGCATCATCCTGTAGCAGCTGCAGACCAGTCCCCCAGTGCTTGTGAAGAGCAAAATGTTTAAAGCACAGTTACACACAGCTTGAAGCACAGTGAAAGCAACATTTGGGAGCTTTTGCATGTCTGAAATTCAGTGATGCTAGTCATGCCACATCAGAGCCAAAAACCAGGATGCAAAGCCACTGTTGGGCAGCACAAAGAGAAGGGGCAGTGCTGTAACCTGCCAGGGAAGCTCAGCTTAGTTTTCTGTGCTTGGAGAGCAACCTGTGACATCCTCAGCGTGATGCTGGCCACAGAGCAGCAGAGCTGTCCCTTCCCACTGTGCTGGGCAGCAGTCTGGCTTCAGAGCTGTACTCACTGCCCTCTGAGCACCACTGCCAGAGGAGCCCAGGGTATATTTAAGGACCATTTTGCTCACTGAGCAATGGCACAGCTGGGCAGCGATGCTGAGAAAATGACAGATGTGAAGTGACAGGAAGAAAGAAAAGATCAGGGAGGCGTTTGGTGCCCACAAAGCCAGGGAATGCGCAGGCCTGTGTCTGGGCAGGGCCAGCATCATGGGCTGGGGTGGCACAGGCATCGTTACAGCAATGGCTGAGCAGGAGGAGTGGCTCATGACTAATGCTGGGCACATTAGTCCATGAGCTTGGGTTCGATTTCATCTTTTCATCTGCTGGCAGCACCCAGACTTGACAGGGGGCTACTGGGGTAAACTTCCAGTCAATTAAACCAAGGTGGGCAGCCTCAGTTCTGTGCAAACACACAGCCCAGCCTGGCAAAGCAGCTGAGCTGGGCTGGAAAGCAGAGAAACTGATCTCTGTGCTGGAGCAGAGAGCCAACAGCAGCTTTGGAGAGATGTAATGCCCCCATGTACTAACAAATGCACTTTCACAGCTCAGCCTCAGAGCCTTACACATTTCTTTTCTTCTTTACTTTGTTTTTTTCTGGAAATGTCCTAAAAAATCTCAACCTGGCTGTTGAGGCTCACAATTATTTTGAGCCAACCTATTTCCCTGGTGAGTTGCCCTCTTTTCTTCTGCAGCAAATTTCTTCTGCTTGACTCCCGGTTCGGCACAAAGTGATTTATTGAAAGATTGCGGTTTTGCTTCCCTCCTGCAAGGTACCAGGTTCTGAACAAGATCAAATAATCTCCTGCACTTCAGTATTGACTAATTTGAATTATTAAAACCTTTCTCCCAGGAAAAGCTGCCTGCTTGTTTGCTGAGAAACCAGCCATTTCTCATAGAATTCAGGATCATCTTTTCTTGAGGACCTCCAGACAGAATTCAGGCTTTAAGCTCAGCTCATAGTTCAAGGGTGTTTTGGTTAGAGCAGCAGGAATCAGCTTTTACCTTGCCCTTTCCCTCTGTGTCGCTCTTTAGACTCGCAGTAAGAGACTTGGCCAAGGCTGGAGGAACAGCAGCACATAACTTGTTGTGCAGTAAAACTTAATGATACATATTTGGGTTAATTAGAAAGCTAAAGACTTGCTTTGCATATATCCTGCTCTTACCAAATCAGAAATCAACCTTCTCTTAGGTATCTTTTTGCTGGTCCCCAGTCCCCATTGCCTTCATTTTCTCTGGGTTGCTTAGAGATGGTGACCATCTCAGCACACAGCACATTGCCTGCAGATGGTGACCAGCTCACCACACAGCACTGCCTGCAGATGGTGACCAGCTCACCACACAGCACTGCCTGCAGATGGTGACCATCTCACCACACAGCACACTGCCTGCAGATGGTGACCAGCTCACCACACAGCACTGCCTGCAGATGGTGACCAGCTCACCACACAGCACAGCCTGCAGATGGTGACCATCTCACCACACAGCACTGCCTGCAGATGGTGACCAGCTCACCACACAGCACACTGCCTGCAGATGGTGACCAGCTCACCACACAGCACTGCCTGCAGATGGTGACCATCTCACCTCACAGCACACTGCCTGCAGATGGTGACCAGCTCACCACACAGCACTGCCTGCAGATGGTGACCATCTCACCACACAGCACTGCCTGCAGATGGTGACCATCTCACCACACAGCACTGCCTGCAGATGGTGACCATCTCACCACACAGCACACTGCCTGCAGATGGTGACCATCTCACCACACAGCACTGCCTGCAGATGGTGACCAGCTCACCACACAGCACTGCCTGCAGATGGTGACCAGCTCACCACACAGCACACTGCCTGCAGATGGTGACCAGCTCACCACACAGCACTGCCTGCAGATGGTGACCAGCTCACCACACAGCACTGCCTGCAGATGGTGACCAGCTCACCACACAGCACACTGCCTGCAGATGGTGACCAGCTCACCACACAGCACTGCCTGCAGATGGTGACCAGCTCACCACACAGCACACTGCCTGCAGATGGTGACCATCTCACCACACAGCACTGCCTGCAGATGGTGACCATCTCACCACACAGCACACTGCCTGCAGATGGTGACCAGCTCACCACACAGAACACTGCCTGCAGATGGTGACCATCTCACCACACAGCACTGCCTGCAGATGGTGACCATCTCACCACACAGCACTGCCTACAGATGGTAACCATCTCACCACACAGCACACTGCCTGCAGGTGGTGACCATCTCACCACACAGCACTGCTTGCAGATGGTGACCATCTCACCACACAGCACACTGCCTGCAGATGGTGACCAGCTCACCACACAGCACTGCCTGCAGATGGTGACCAGCTCACCACACAGCACACTGCCTGCAGATGGTGACCAGCTCACCACACAGCACTGCTTGCAGATGGTGACCATCTCACCACACAGCACACTGCCTGCAGATGGTGACCATCTCACCACACAGCACTGCCTGCAGATGGTGACCAGCTCACCACACAGCACTGCCTGCAGATGGTGACCAGCTCACCACACAGCACACTGCCTGCAGATGGTGACCAGCTCACCACACAGCACTGCCTGCAGATGGTGACCAGCTCACCACACAGCACACTGCCTGCAGATGGTGACCATCTCACCACACAGCACTGCCTGCAGATGGTGACCATCTCACCACACAGCACACTGCCTGCAGATGGTGACCAGCTCACCACACAGAACACTGCCTGCAGATGGTGACCATCTCACCACACAGCACTGCCTGCAGATGGTGACCATCTCACCACACAGCACTGCCTACAGATGGTAACCATCTCACCACACAGCACACTGCCTGCAGGTGGTGACCATCTCACCACACAGCACTGCTTGCAGATGGTGACCATCTCACCACACAGCACACTGCCTGCAGATGGTGACCAGCTCACCACACAGCACTGCCTGCAGATGGTGACCAGCTCACCACACAGCACACTGCCTGCAGATGGTGACCAGCTCACCACACAGCACACTACCTGCAGATGGTGACCATCTCACCACACAGCACACTACCTGCAGATGGTGACCATCTCACCTCACAGCACACTGCCTGCAGATGATGACCAGCTCACCACACAGCACACTGCCTGCAGATGGTGACCAGCTCACCACACAGCACACTGCCTGCAGGTGGTGACCATCTCACCACACAGCACTGCTTGCAGATGGTAACCATCTCACCACACAGAACACTGCCTGCAGATGGTGACCATCTCACCACACAGAACACTGCTACTGCAGCACAGGGACATCAGCCCCACACTCAGCGATGGCAGCCTGACAAAGCAGTGAAGTCATACAGAAGGTCCACACTAGGGAATACCAGAATAGCTCAGGTTAGAAGGGACCCCGGAGCTCACCTGCTCCAACCCCCCTGCCATGGGCAGGGACACCTCTCAACCAGACTCAGCTGTTCAAGGTCTCATCCATTCTGACATGTGACTCTAATGCATCCTCTCATCCACCACAGCACTAATATCCCTGAGCACTTTCAGTAAGTCACTAATACAGGCATTCCAGAAATGTTTGAGGGTACTTTGATCCAGGCTGAGCTTCCTCAGACTTTGCTGTGCTTTAGCCCTCAGCTCCCATTTAGAGGTTTAAGGCTCCAATCATTGGCAGTCATCTCCATCCCAAATGCTTCTCCTCTTTTCCCAGGCTTTAATACCCTGCTCTCACTCTGTAAGGCGCTGGCAGTGCAGGTGTCCCACAGCCTCCCATCAAAGCTGTTGGCAATCTGAGCTTCTTTTTGCACCAGTAGCCTCTTCAAACACAGCCTCAGTTCTGTGCCTCCCTCACATGCAGCCTGTGCTGCTGGTTTAAAATACAAACTCCTGTGCTTCAGGTTTGCCCCAGAAAAATGATATTTTTAACAACATGACTCTGCACTCAAGAGAGCAGGTCCAGCTGGTAATTGCTTCCTTCCTGCTTCTGGTTTGCAATCCTAACCCTAACCTTTTCTTTGCTGTTAGTCAGCATCAGGCACATGGAGCTGGACTGGTTTTTTCCTGCTAGATTTTAAAATGAGGACAAATAAGCCCAAGATGAGCAACTGGGAGCTCACTAGCCCAGATTCTATGGATTCCCCTCCATTCTTTTATCCATCAGTCTGTGATATTTCTCCATCTGCTCTTGCCCACCATGCCAGCCTTTGAACAGGAATGCAGCTCCAGATGGTGCTCTGGCACAGCAGGCAGAGCCTGGCTGGCATCATGTGCTGGTGAGAGGCTGAGCACCTGGCATGCCTCTGTCACACCACTGGGTCACCTTCCACCTCTGTCCTTTGGCTCAGAGGCTCAGGGTGGCACAGAGAAGAACAGGAATAGCATCAATCACTACTTTTGACTCACAGGAACCATTTTCTGCTGCTTTCTGGGCTGATTGCTAAAGAACTCCAGAGCTCTGCCAGCCATTCCGAGCACTGTTATAGAATTGAGCCTCCCAAGTGCAGATTTCATCACTGTGGTGCCTGAGCATCTGCTGTGCTCAAAATGGGAAAATGGAGTGTTCAGGCAGAGCATCCTGCAGGGGCCCAGAGATGATGGCAACCTTGTTCCCTGCTCCCTCTTAAGATGTATCTTCTGTAGATGATGGATTGGGTCAGTGCCAAATTGCAGCTTGCAATGAAACTTTACATCAGCCGAGACATAATCAACATTAAGCGTTGGAGTTTGATGCTCTCACAAAGTGAATTGCAGAGCAGTGTGGTTGATTTGTTTACCCAGCTCCTGCTCATCAGCTAATGATGAATGACAGCAGTGGCTGACTGGCAGGTCATCCAGAAACACCCCTGGGGAGGGTTCTGGGCCGTGGAAGGCTTCAGCAATGACTGCCTGTCAGAAAGCCTCCTGAAGTCACCCAGCAGCCAGCAACACAGACACAGCTGTGCACCTCTGGGGTTCAGCTTGGGTCTTCCCTTCAAAGTATTTCCTACTGTCTGGAAGAGAGGAGGAGGTTTCCATGAAGCAGGAGCCGGAGCCAGAAGGAGCCTTGGTCAAACACCATGCAGAAGAGATCCAGCTCTGCCCAGAGAAGCAGATTGCACCGGGGGGAAGGAGCAGAGGAAGCAGCAAAGGCATTGCAGGAGAAAACCAGCTCAGGCAGCTGTGCCCTCAGGGCTGAGTTGTACCAAAGTACAGGCAGAGAGCAGGTTGTTACCATTGCAATAACAGGCACAAGTGTGGGGAAAGAGAATTGGGTGTTCTCCCCATGGGGACCAGGACAGGAGCCACCAGAGCAGCCCCCTGACAGAGGTGGGCAGGCTGAGGAGCTCAGCAGCTCACCCCTCCAGCTTGGCTGTCTAAAAAGTGCTGTGTCTGCTCCTGACCCAGAGCACACTCCTGGGGGATGGAACAAGAGCACAGTCTGGATTTTCATCAGCTAAAAGAGAGTAATTAATCTTAATGCTCCTCTGCTCCTTGCAGCTGGAGGAAAACAAAGAACTCTCCATTGTTCTGGGGCAGATTAATCTTAAAGGGGGAGGCTTCCAAGGCAATCGATAGCTTCTGACGAGATCCTGAGCTGTGCCTGAGCCCTGCAACTCCAGCTGGACTCCAGAGGCACTCTGGGCACTGCAGGTTTGCTCTGGTTGTGCTTTGGGTTTAATGCAGCAGCAGCATTTGCAAGAAGGAGGTTCTCACATCTGCAGCTTCAGCTCCACAGGAGACTCCAGCAACACTTAGTGCAGGCTGCAGGCTCACAGCTGCTTGGGCAACTTTCAGTTATCCTCCAAAGAAGGAACTGAATAGGGAATTATGGGGTTTGCCCTGCCTGTGATGTGCTCTAAGACATCTTTATCCATTTGTACCTTTCTAAATTAGTCTGTTCCATGTGAGGAGCTTGGGAAATTGTCTCCCCTTCCATGGTCACTCCTCCTGTTTAAAAAAGGCAAACCACAGTGCCATGGAAACAGCTTCAAAATGAATTTGGGTGCAGGCAGGAGAAACACAACTTCAAGAGAGAAAGTGCCAGGCTTCGGAGGAGAAAAACCAGGCTGTCTTCATTGAGCTCTGGGGGCTCTGAGGAACATAATGCCTGGCATGGCACTGGGAGCCTGTCAGACCACAGCAAAGCTAAGCAGCTCACCCCCAAAGCAAGGGGTGAACAGAAGATGGAATGGGGCAGAGGATGTTGCTGTGTGCCCAGGTCACACAACACCAGAACTGCACTGGGCAGAAGGCTCCTTGCAGTGAGTCTGGGGCAAGCAATCTCTGTGGGGCCACATCTGCTTCAGGGATGTTGTTTCCGTTAGCCCCATCAGTAACAAGGAGACTTTGATGCTGACCCAGGTCTTCCATGGGTGGAAGGAGGTTGTCTGTTACCCAATACTGCACTAGGCATTCACGGTTGCTAATCCAATGCATCATTCTCCTGGGACCTTCTGCAGAAGACATTCCAGCCTGAGGCAGATCTGACCACTTACTCCCTTGACAATTCACAAGCTGGTGTGGATGGCCAAGTGAGCAGCTGTACACACAAACACCTCACTAAGCCTACAGGCTGCAGAGGGCAGCTACAAATTGCAATGTTCACGGTGACAGTGTGCCAGCAGCCCAGCCAAAGCAAGGAGCCCTGTTCTGGGTAAAACATTGACATATGCAGGGAAACAGAGAAACTGTGGCTTTATAATTTCCAAGCTCCAGCAAATCATGGAGCCCAAAAGCAGAAGGAAAGCTGCAGGAGCTTGGGAGAACCTGTGAGCAAGAGCACAGCAAGTGCCTAGCTGCAGGAGCTTCTGGAAGCCAGTTTGCAAAGGCTGGAGTCAGGGAATGGCAGCGTTCTGAGTCCTGCCTGTGCTGGTTACAGCTCCAAGCCCCTCTCCCATATGTTTCCCAAGTATTTAAACCCCTGACTCCCCTGTGCATGGCTGCAGGCTGAAAGGCACAGATCAGTTGCTGCCAGTGGCAAGTGCTGCTGTGACAGAGAGATGATAGCAACCCCTGCAGTGCAATTCATAACTCCGTGTGGGGAAATTCACTTGCTGGCAGTTTGCAAGGAAACGTGCTGGGGCTCTGCCAGTCAGAGCCAGATGGAGACTGAAATGATGAGAACCAGGCCTGCTGCACACCCCTGAACAACTGCACTGCTGCCAAACACCAAACCAGGGCTGGGATCCTACCACAGGAGTGTTTGCAAACAGCCACGGGGATGATTTGCTGCTGTTTCATTGTGATCTTTCCCTTCCCTCTCTTCTAGGTTCAGCTCATCCACTACAACCACGAGCTGTACACAAATGTCACAGAGGCTGCAAAGAGTCCCAACGGGCTGGTGGTAGTTTCCATATTTATGAAAGTAAGTGCCCGGCGTGGTCCAGAGCTAGCAGCCAGGGTGGAACCAGAGCTGGGCTTTCCCGAGGGCTGCCTGCCAGGCAGAGCTGCTGGCAGCTTTTCCAACAGCCTGGTTACTTCCCTAACTCTTAATTACATTTTTGGAGAAGTTTTCAAAATAAACTGATTGGATTCTGGGTAAATGTGAGGTGTAGAACAGCAGCAGCCAGTCCCTGACAGGAAAAAAAAACACATCACAGAGGGACTGAAAGCTGAGCAGGGGATTTGGAGGCTGGCTGCAAAATTAACGTCTCCAGGAAAGGTGACACAGTTTTTGTTGCTAGCCAGAAATAAATGTACAGTGCAATAAAATCTCATTAAATTACCTCTGATGGTCAGCAACGATCCTCTTGATAAAGTGCACACAGCCCAGCCCAAAACCCAGCACAACAACAGTGCCTCTGAGGCCTCCACATCCTCTTCAGGTACCTTCATGTCACTGCAGACAGCACCTTATGTGTGTGCTCAAGTGTGGGGCTCTCTATACACTGGATGGTAGGGGTTGGAAGGGGCTTCTAGAGACCATTGAGTCCACCCCCACTGCCAGACCAGGGTCACCCAGGGCAGGTTGGACTTTCTCCAGCAGGTCTCTGTCTCTCTTGGACCAGGGAGCCCCAAACTGGACACAGTACTGCAGCTGTGGTCTCAGCAGGGCAGAGCAGAGGGGGAGGAGAACCTCCCTAGCCCTCCTGGACAACTCTTCTAAATGCCCCACAGGATGCCCTTGGCCCTCTTGGCCACAAGGGCACATTGCTGTCCCATGCCACCAACTTCCCCACAAGTGTTGTTAGAAAAATACCTAAGTCATTGTTGCCTCTTCCCACAACAGTGGAAAAAAGCAGCCAGAAGCCATTGGGAGGAGGGGCAGGAAAGAGAGAATGAGGGGAGAGTAGGCACAGAAGAGCTGAAGTGCCAGAGGGGAGGTGGCAGTGAGGTGCTGACCTCTGCATTGTCTCTTCCATAGGTATCGGAGTCATCAAACCCATTCCTAAACCGAATGCTGAACAGAGACACCATAACCAGAATAACCTATAAAAGTAAGTTCCTTTCCATTTCCTTGGCTACCAGTTGTGTGCTTTTGGCATCAGACAAATGCCAAATGAAAGGAGAGACTCTTGGGCATGGGCAGAAATCACAGAGACTTCATTGCCAGCAGCGCCGCAAGGTAAACCTGGGAACTCGAACAGTCTGCTGAGGTCATCGGTTCATCGAGTGAGGTTTGAGCTTCAAAGTCTATTTTATGTTTGAAGGAGCAATAAATTAATGAAATGACACTGAACAAATGCCCACTGTGCTCACACAGAGCCCCCAGCAGAGGCTGCCTGCTGTTAGCACTAAAAGCAGCAGGCGGAGCAGCCTGGGCTGCAGCAAACGGAGCGGTGTGGGACGCTGCCCCATTAGCTGTGGCTCTGGGGCTCATCAATGCCTTCTTTTGCACAGAAAAGTTCTGACATTTCTGCTCCGCTCTTGCTGCATTGCTGGTTGCATAAAGAGCTCATTAGCACAGCGCCTGCACTGGTTGTGCTCACGTCTGGGAAAGCCCTTCGCTGACAAAGCTCAATGATTCCTGGAAACTGTGCTGAACTGGTGCAGAACTGGAGCTTAAATGTCAGTGGAAATTAGGCTGCTCTAGAGAAGGCCGTGAAAAATACACACATCTGATGGGAACAGATCAAACCTCCTCTGAAAACCCTACTCCCTTTGTCAAATATCCACTTGAGCTGCAAGCAGCCAGGAAGTTACTAAGTTAATTGATACTGGAATTCAACTTGCAGAAAGCCCTCAGTCATCTGGAAAAATAAAGAGTTGTAAACTCAAACCTCTGGTTGCTGCTCAGTGAGCACTGCCTGAACCCCTGACACAGACTGCCCTGGGCTGTGCTTGTGAGTGCTGTGATGAGAGCTGGGCTAGGTGTTGAGACTCCAAGGTCTTCAGTGGCTGGCCAGGGGAGCAAAGGCTGCACAGCTTGCGGTGTCTCAGGGCAGTGGAGAGCCCTTGACTAGGGGCACACAGCTCCAGAGGGCAGGAGCACTCCCTCCTTGCATGGCTGAGTGTGCAGCTTCACCCACAGCAGCAGGAAGCCCCTTTCCAAACCCAAGTGATTGCTGTGTGCACTGCCCTGGGCTGTGTGCACTCCTGCCCTCTGCAGCTGGCACCATCCTGCCACCTTGCATCAGTGCCTTTGCCTCTTCAGAAGGAAAATGCAACTCCAATCACACCTCATCTGGGGTTACTAAATGAGATCTCACATGAAGAAGAGCACAAAAGAGGCTGCAAAGCCAACCATCCAGAGGTGTTTGAATTTTTAGCCATGGTTACCACCAGCAGATTTCTCTGCCCAGCTGAAATCCTGGGCAGGCAGAGTGCCCAGAATGTTCTGCAGGAGGCTGAGTTCCTGGCTGTAGTAACAAGTATTGACTGGGAGCTTTATGGTGTAAATTGGGAACTTGAAAGTGCTATTGGAAGTAATTCTGCAGTTGTCTGGTGTGATGGATTATAGCATCACTGCTGAAAACTGATTTTCCCCCTTACACTGGGAGGGTTTCTGGGCTGCCTTCTGCACCTGGAGTGTTTTAGCTCATGCTTTGGGGGTCCACTCCTGAAGTCAATACTCAGGAGGCTGCAGAGTGGCCAGTCCCAGCGTGCTCAGTGAGAGTAGTGGTTCAAAGTCAGGGCAGTGAGGAACATAACTGAAGTTATTTTTTATTTCAGAATAGCAACAAAACTGAGAGCTCTGCATGACATTTCCATGGGTAAAATGCTTTAAAAGGGGAATTTCTACCCTTAGATATTGATGGCTGCAGCAAAGTGGACCCCAAGGAATTTTTAAGTAGATTTAAAATGCTTATTTTATTCCTCCACCACAGCACAGGCAACCTGCTGTGACCCAGCTGAAACAAATGTTCTCTCATGCATGGCTTTGGTCAGGAGCTATCTGAGTATCTCTGAAGAAAAAGTGCTTCAGTATTCCTCTGGATGGATGACATCTGGGGGGCTGGCAGCTTGCTTTTGGAACAGTTAATGCTGTATTAGCTCTCACTTGGTGCTTGCTCAACATCAGAACAAAGTGACATTTCAGATTCCCCAAACTCCACATGAAAACTTGGGCTTGTTCTCCACCACAGCACTGCCCCATGCCCAGCTAGGCAGAAGAGCTGCAGCACTCCCAGCTGGCCTGAGTCCAGCTTCTACTGTTCTATAGATAATGAACAAGTGAACAAATATTCCTTTTTTAAGACACTGCCCTGAAAAGGCTCAGGATTCAGATTTCTGGAAACAGGAGGCTCTGGATGTCTCAAGGTCCATGTTTCAGGGCATTCCCTGAAGAGCTAAGCTTTTGCAGCTCCTGTCACCAGCAGAACAAGCTCAGCAGCCTCACACTGGACCCCGAGGGACTAACCTCAGGTACTCAAAATGAGTCCCTGTCAGCCTGGGTCTAAGTGACTTGTGCAGGCTGCTGCATGGAGAACTCCAAGTCAGGATAGAAAACTGAACATCTCCAACGCTCCTTTGTCAATATGAGCTAGTCAGAGCTGTCCTCCCCTGCTTAGATAACCATGGTAGGAACTTCAGAATGCTGTGGAGCTGCCTTCAGTCAGTAGATAAAATACCCTGTTTGGAACTTGCTGTGAAAGCAGAGCCCACACACCTACCACAAATCCAGGAGTGAAAGAGAAGGAGTTCCATGATTTGTTAAGCAAATTGTCAGTCAGGACCTTGATGTAAATGAATATGAAATCTAATTAAATCTACTGTGTAGAGCAGAGTTCATGAGTTCAGAAACCGCCCTCGGGTGCAGGCGGGTCGATACAAACAGAACGTGGGCTGCAGGCAGGAAGGATGCTGAGCACCTAGCAGAGGCTGAATGGGTTTGTCAGAGGTTTGTTACTGCAAGGGATCACACAATGTTTGAACTATTCCCTTATCTTGAGGCTGAACAGTATCTTCCTTGCCCTCCATTAAAATCAGTGCCACCTCCTCTTGTGTTTCAAAAGGGGAAACACCTGAAAGCAGCTCCCCTTGCCCATGGTTTGGCCTCACTCTGTCCCACTGAACACCCTCCATGCAGCTGAGAACCCCAGCACTATGGCTGGTGAACAGCACAGCCTTCTCCCAGCCACACCACAGCAGCAGAGTACCAGAAGGGAAGTGTCTACATCCCTGAGTGTTTCCCATTAAGGAACTCCTACAGCCTAAGGTTTGGCAAGAAAATCACAGCTCCAGTTTTGATAGCACTGCCAAAAATATTCCAGGGCCAGCAGTGCACAAGGAAAATAAAGCAGAGAGTGTAGGAAAGGCTGAGCTTGGAAAGGTGTAACCATATCTCATTATGGTGTGGTGCATGTGCACAGAGTGAGGCCTGCTGCAGAGAGCTACCTCATTAATTCCCAGGGAGACACAATAATGGCAGAGCCCCCATGAGCTGCTTTCTGGTGTACTTTTCCACCCTGACTGTAGCATTCTGAGTGAGCTCAAACTGCATCCCCCCCACGGTGCACATGAAGGGCCAGCAGGCATCACTGAGCAGCTTTATTACCATGCATTAACCTTAACTTCTCCCTGGGGTAGAAGGGCAACTCAGTTTTAACACTCTTGGCATTCCCGAGGCTTTGCTGAGCAAAAGTTGTTATCCACTCCCAAAACAGTGACGGCCCCAAAAGGCTGCTGCATCAACAGCCTTCAGCTGCAGTTCTTCAGCATGGTTCAGAGCTGCACTGTGAAAGCTTGTGCTGAACTCACCAAAGGTGTTCCTGGCCAGCTAAGAGGAGAACTCAACCCAGTCAGGATTGATGACTTCTTGTCTGGACTGCCAGAGCATTCAGTGGAGATTCTCCTATCACTTCCTGTCTCAGTGACACTGTCAATGATGTTCTGGGGGGGAAGTTTTTGTGTGGAGCTGTTCTATCTCCCTTGTTTTCCCTCTTTGCTCTCCAGATGATGCATACTTACTACAGGGGCTTAATATTGAGGAGCTGTATCCAGAAACCTCTAGTTTCATTACGTATGATGGGTCCATGACAATTCCACCCTGCTACGAAACAGCAAGCTGGATAATCATGAACAAACCTGTCTACATAACAAGGATGCAGGTAAGAGCAAAAGAATTTTGGCACAAAAGAGTATTTCAAACATAGATTTGTAGCTTTACATGCAAAGATCAGATTCGACCTTTTGCTGCAGGGAGCCCTCTGCCTGCAATTTATGCAGTTGGCAAAGGCATTGCCCTGCCAGAAGAAGAATCTTCACTCTCCAGAGCTCCCTGAGTGTCTGCACACACACACAGAGGTGCTCTGAGGTGGCCCTGCTCTCAGTGAGGCCTTGAACCAAATGGTCTCCGGCAGTTCCATCCAAACTAAATTCTATGTGGGGATGCTAAACAATGTCTGGCAGTGCTGTAGAACAGTAATTGAGGTGATTGAGTGTAACAGAGGCTAGGAGGAAGCAGACAGACTGATAGTGACGCTTGTGGCCATTTCAATACACATTGGCAGCACAGGAACGTGACAGAGATCCAGCAGCTGGGGTTTAGTGCTCCCCAGCACAGAGCGAGGGGGCAGGGTAGGCACTGCAGATGGAAACTCATAGTGACCTGATGAAGCCCCTTGCAGAGAGAAGCAGGACAAGTCATGCAAAAGAAAGCGCAGCTAATTTCTGAGTCAGAATGGTGCTGTTGAGGAAGCAGAGCATCTGGAAGTCACCAAGCCTTGCTCACAAGCCAAGGCTGAACATCAGACAACAACAAATCCAGCACCAAGCTCTGCAGAGCCTCCATCAGTGAGCTGAGAGCTGAGCTAACCCCCATTCTCCTGCACATCAGAATCCCAGAGGAATCCTTCATCCACCATCTGCCCAGCCCCAGCAAGCAGCAGAAGCAATCTGGCCTGAGAGAAACGAGGAATGATAAAGCAACCCTGAGTATGGCTTTGGGATTCAACTCGATATTAACATTGTAAATAAGATGGCTTTAAAAAGCCTGGGAGGTGTTTTATCTTTGTGATACTCCTTCTGCCCCATTCTGTGGGGATGCAGAGGAAGCTTTTTGCTTCCTTTCTGAATGGGCAGTGTGGGAGGAGGAGGGAGCCAGGCACAGCCACGCTCAGGCATTCACCATTCTTCAAGCACAGAATCTGAACATTTTCCTACAAGCAGCGTTTTCAGTGACAACATTAAGGTACAAAACAAGGATTAGAACACTTCTACAGTCTCTGCCAGTACCTAGGAGTTCTAATCTCCTGATACTCACTCCTTGTCACGCTTTGCTGGTTAGTTACATCCTCCATTATTAGCACTGCAAATTGATTTCATGCAATACTTACTAATTACATTGTGTGCTTGGGTGGAAAGAGTAATGCACAGCTCAGGCTTTCCCCGAGAGCTGCTAAAGATTTTCAGTACATCAAACCCAGCCTCTGGATTTCCCCATTTAAGCTTTCAATGGCCCAGCCCAACCTCTGAAACTGTACACTGACATGGAAAATATTTCCATTATCTATTGTTAAACCAAAATATTTGGAGGGTTTCTGATTCACAAACTGCAGCCTTTTTTTTTTCCCTTCCCCCTCCTCTCTCCAGTCTCCTGCACAGAGTCTGGAGGGGGTTGACTCGAGCCAGTTCAGCTGCTGTGCTGGTGGCACAGTTGCATTGCCATCACAAGAGCCATTGCTGTCTGCTGGTAGTCTGCATCCCAGCACCGTTGGGTGCACTGAAAATCCTGAGTGATTCAGTGGTTCCCTCTCTGCTGAGCCATAAAACCACTTCCAAAGTAACCCAGAGCCTGCTGGAGGAGCACTACGGACAGCACCGAGGCAGAGCTGGCAACAGAGAGAGGATTTCCCTTTTCACCACCATTCATGTCATGACTTCAGCAGCATGCCTGTCACTTATCCTTCCCATCCTGAGCTGCCCTGCCTGGGACCTGAACACCACCTCCCCCAGACTGTTTCTTCTCAGGTGGAAGCTGCACTAACAGCTAGAAAATTTTGGAATTAGCTTTTGTTGTTCATCAAGTCCATTGCACCAGCTGCTGCCATCCTGCACTGTGGATACCATTTGTCTCCTGGTCAGCCAGGAACATCTGGTACCATCTCCATTTACTGCACACAAAACCAGTTACTGCCATTTGAAATGGGGCTCAGGAGCAGAGGAGCACAGAAGGGAGGGGTTTAACCTCGTTTTGACTCTTCCCACCCCACTTCTGACTGAAATCAGTTTTGCTGCTGTTTATTAGCTTGTTCAGTAGTGGTGGTGGTGTTTCCTGCGCAGGAAAGCCCAGCACTAAAGTCCTTGCTTTGTGCTTTGTGCAGATGCACTCTTTACGACTGCTCAGCCAGAATCAGCCATCCCAGATATTTCTGAGCATGAGCGACAACTTCCGACCGGTGCAGCCTCTCAACAACAGATGTATCCGAACCAACATCAACTTTAGTTTACAGGGCAAGGACTGTCCCAACAACAGAGCACAGAAACTGCAGTATAGAGGTAGGTGCTGCCTCCAGAGCCAGCCTGCCCCTGCCTGCACCCAGCTCTTCCCTCTGAGAAACCCATGTGTCACACAACTGAGGGAGCTGAGGGTGTGCAGCCTGGAAAAGAGAAGGATCCAGGGGGACCTTAGTGCTGCCTTCCAGTATGGCCAGCAAGAACTGCCCCTGTACTCAGCACTGGCTAGGCCACACCTTGAGTACTGTGTCCAGTTCTGGACACAGGAAAGATGTTGAGTTGCTGGAACGTGTCCAGAGAAGAACAACAAAGCTGGGGAGAGGTTTGGAGCACAGTCCTATGAGGAGAGGCTGAGGGAGCTGGGGTTGCTTAGCCTGCAGAAGAGAAGGCTCATGGGGAGACCTTCTTGCTCTCTACAACTGCCTGAAGGGAGGTTGTAGACAGGTGGGGGTTGGTCTCTTCTCCCAGGCAACCAGCACCAGAACAAGAGGACACAGTCTCAAGCTGTGCCAGGGGAGGCTTAGGCTGGATGTTAGGAAGACGTTCTTCCCAGCAAGAGAGATTGGCCATTGGAATGGGCTGCCCAGGGAGGTGGTGGAGTCACCATCACTGGAGGTGTTTAGGAAGAAACTGGATGAGGCACTTGGTGCCATGGTTTAGTTGATTAGATGGTGTTGGGTGATAGGTTGGACTGGATGATCTTGAAGGTCTTTTCCAACCTGGTTAATTCTATTCTATTCTATTCTATTCTATTGGAAGGCTGCAGAGAGACTTTTCCTGAGGGTGTCTGAGACAGGACAAGGGGGAATGGTTTGAAGCTGAGGGAGAGCAGGGTTAGACTAGAGCTGAAGAAGTTCTTCAGTACCAGGGTGCTCTGGCACAGGCTGCCCAGGGAGGCTGTTGATACCTCCTGCCTGGGGGTGTTCAAGGCCAGGCTGGATGAGGCCTCAAGCCACTGAATCTAGTTGAGTCGTGTCCCTGCCCTTGGTGGGGAGGTTGGAGGAGATGAGCTCTGAGGTCCCTTCCACTCCAAGCCATTCTAGGATTCTATGATGGTACTGAAGGGTTGAAAAGAGAGCACATTCTCAGCACCAGGGCTGAGTTGCAACACCTCAAATGAATATTCCTGAAGACTTCAGCCTTTATCCCAGAGAAGGAAACTTAGCCCCCTGGCTTTTCCAAAGCATTTGAAGTGCCTGCTAGCACTCCCTCAGCCAGCTCAGCGTTGGCAGGCGATTAAAGCACAACTCTTGGTGTTTTGTCTCTCTTTCAGTAAACGAATGGCTCCTCAAGTAAGTCAGGCGGAGCACGCAGAAGCCATCACCTCAGCGGAACGGACACGACTTGGAATGCAGCCAGCCCCCCCTCTGCGGGCTGGGGCAGCGCTGGGAGCGTGCTGCGGGGAGAGCTGCCGCGGGGGGGACTCAGCTCACCATTCATCCATGTGGTCGGTGGTTCATTAACACACAACCAAGTCAAAAGACAGTATGGCAGTCAATGTGATTAACAATTTTGATACCGTTTTCCTGAACTAATTTAGCTTCACAAAGAAAGACTTTTCAGCCTTTGTACATAGGAAATTCTTCCTCCTTCTCCCCTCCCTCCCCCCCCCCCCCCCCCCCCAGTTTCCCTCAAATTAAAAATAAAGCTAAAAAAAAAAAGAATAAAAAGTTTAAAAAAGGAAAAAAAAAAAAGAAAAGACAAAAAAAAAAGACAAAAAGGTGGCTGGGTACAGCATCAAAGTGGAGTTGTGTTCTGTGTGCCAAGTAACCCTCGGAAAGCTCTCATTACTTCACTACCATTCATGGATCCCGACAAGGGCAGAGCAAGAAGGCTGCAGAGGAAACTTATTTCTAGGTTATGATCTTTCTGTTCATTGAATGAAAAAACAAAACAAAACAAAACAAAACAAAAAAGGGACAGACTCTGAGAGATAAGTGCTGTAAATATATCACTGCAGAGCAGCAGAGGAAGCTGAGCTATTTCCCTCTTTGTCACATCACCTGTAGTAGGATTTGCCAAAACCAGAACCGATCCATTTTCTGTTTCTCGTTTTTACAGCAGCTCAGGCTTTGTGTTGGTTCCTAGTAACAGCTCAATAAATGTGCTTCACAAAGCTCAGTTAGTAAACTTCCTTTGAGTTCACTTTTTTCTTGCTGAAACAATGAGCCTCTACCACCGCTGGCTGCATTGGTTGTGGGGGGGGTTGGTTTCTTTTCTTGGCTTTATCTTTTTTTGACATTTTGTTTCCTTTTAGTTTTGTTTGGGTTTTTTTTTTATTATTATTATTATAATTATCATTAGTTTCCTTTCCATTTTTTTCTTTTCCACCCCCTACATTTATTTGTTTGCAGCCACCTTCGGTGAGTTGCTGGCAATTGGGAATGCACTCATAGCTGGTACAACTTCAACTCCACTTGATGGTCCATTGTTACCAGGAGCTGGACTCAGAAACAGGAAGCAGTTGAAACCTATCTCAGTTTCAAATTCTCATTTTTTCCCTCCTGACTCATTACTGGGACAAACAAATCCAACCCTGTAAATCGGTGGTGAAAAGGGATCTTTTCTTCCCAGCTGCAGCAGGAGCTGAGCAAGTCCAATGAATGCCTTTTCTCTTGTTTCTAATGGTCATTCACTGTGTTTGGTTACTGTCAAGAACTCAATAAATGTGTTTAACAAGTTCACACAGTGCACCTTTGGCCTTCTTGCACGTTAAAGAGTTCTTTTGGCAGGGTTTGGGGGGTTTTGATTCTGCAGAGGGGGCAGACCTCCATTGCTAGGCTGCTCCACCCCTAAGCTGCTCCATTCCTACCACTGACTTATAAATCACACTGAAGTCTACATAAAAATAGAAAGAAGCTAGCAGGTACCAGCCCTGAGCAGTGAGCTGTTGCAGCAAGTGGGAAACAGGCAATACAAGAAGTGAGGGACCTGGACCACTCTAAAGACATTTCAGATGTTGCAAGGCCACCTGGCTTCAACAACCTGAAGCTGTCAACAATGCAGCTGCTCAGGGAGGGGTGCAGAGAAGTTACCAGTGAAGAGGCAGAGGCTGGCCGGGGTGTGTGTGTGATACAGTGGTGCTCCTGCATGTGTAGCAGCGTTCTCGGCTGATGACCCTGCTCCAGGATTCTATTAGCACATCTGTAGTACTGATCCTTGGGTTATTTCACTCTGAGCACTCCAAATGACTTCCATCTACCAGCTTAACACAGTGCAGTGACCTGAAAACTCCCCAGCACCATTGCAGAAATGTCACCCAGGGACTGTTCCGTGGTGGGTGAACGGTGTCAGCCTCTGCAGCTGAAACAAACCACAATCAGCACCTTCCAGCTACCTCTCCCCAGCACAGAGCTGAGCACGGCATCAGCCACCCAGTCAGCATTACAGTGTCTGTAGGGATCTCTAACACTAAAACTTGTGGTGCTGGGACTGTTCCCACTTGGGGAGGGGGGCGGGGGGATGAAGGGGCAGTTCTGGGTTTTTTGAGGCTGCCAGGATTGCTAAGGCTGTGGAGCTCCTGAGAGCCCAGAGTGCCTCAGCCTCTGGACAAGTATCTAGCAGTTGAAGCAAGTTTGCAAGTGACAGAAGGTAGGGAAGATAAGGCAGGCCTCCATTACAAAACTTTAAATGAGTAATAAAACCTATTTTCTATTTTACTGAAAGCTGATTGAAGGGATTTAAGAGGAGGGAGAGATATGATAGAAGGGACTAGTCCTGGGAAGGAGTCACACTGGGCTTCGGATTAGGTGAGGCTGCAGCACAGAAGCCCTGCAAATAGAGAAATGGAGTCATCACTCCAGGGCTCTGCAGATGTGTTTGTCAACACTGCAGCTCCATTCTGCCAGCCAATGAGCTCCATCTTGCCATCATTTGCCTAGGTTTGGGTTAATGAGAGACTGCAGTAGAAAGAGACCAAGCTAAAGCTTACAATTAAGCATCTTGCACGTTCCTCACGTTCCAGTAGTGCTCAGACCTAGCTCCAGCTCCTCAGCTCAGTCAGGTAGCTCAGTGTTGGGAGGCACTGAGCAGCCAGAGCAGCCATGGCTCACCACAAAGCCCTCGAGCAAAAAGAGAAAGATCCAGTAGCAAGCAGCTGGCACAGGCAACCCTCTGCTGTTCAGAGGCAGGCAGCATGGCCACATGTACCCTTGGTAGCCCCTCCAGCTTCAGCGTCTTTTGCTCATAGTGCTCAGCAGGAGGCTGGCTACTCACAGAGTTGAGTTGGTGGCCTTGATACCATCCCTGCCCAAACCATTTAGTTGAGATCCTTTGCCTACCATGCCATAGTGAAAGCAGACCTGAAGAACTTCATGCTGGGAGGAAGTGCTCAAAATTGTCCTTCTGCTAGCCCAGGTAAGAATGTAGTATCAAACCAGGCAGCAATCTTGCCAAGCTCATTTGATCATAACTCATGAGAAAACCCAAATTTAGAGCTACAAAAACCTCTGCTTCAAGTAGTACCCAAAAATGTTACTAGCCAAAGAGCTCCAGTGCCACCTGAAAAGAAAGCTGAAACTTTCCTTAGCTGCTGAACCTTCCCCCGAATCAAGAACTGGAAGGGAAATTGTACCTGGTTGATAGCTTTATTGCAATTAGCTGAAGAGCAGCCAAAGAGCAGATGCTTTGCATGTCCTGCTGCATATCTCAGAGCTTTAGTACTGGACACTGTGCCAGAAACCCCCAGTGCCTGGCTCCTGTGCTGCAGAAATGTGGCAGGCAGATCAGCCACAACTGTCCCGCACTTTGATTCTTGTGTTGGATTTTATTCCCCAGCTATAGTGGCTGACAAAGCACGGAGAGTTTGCTGTAAGAAATGCTGATTTACTAGCAAATGGCTTACTGCAGCTCTCAACAGCCTACCCTGAAATTATTCCAGAAGCCTGTTTGCACAGCAGAGAACAAGAACCATTTATAATGTGAGACCTAATGCAGGCAAACATTTTCTGTTTCCCACAGTGTCAGGCTTCTATTCTATAACTAAGGATGTGTCAAACACATACTCAGACCAGAAAAATGAAAAACAGGATAATAAATCTTCTGAGGATGGGGAAATAACTCTTAATATTTAAATAGAGAGGGGGGAAAAAAAAAAATCCTTAGAAGAGGCATTAGAAAAATAGAAAGGGGGGGAAAAAGCTGCCAGTTGGTGAATTTCAGCAGATGCTCCCACCCGGGAAGGGAAGGAAGAGCCAGGGTCTAGGCAAGGTTACAGCTGCCCCAGGATGCAAGGTGAGGCTGTGAAGCTCAGCCTGGGGTGAGCATTCCCAGCATGAGGAGACAGATACTAGGCAGCAGAGAGCCCATTTCTGAGAGCTTCAGGGCCTGGCATCCAGGGCACTGCTCAAGTGCACAAGTGTGCTGCCTGGGTTTGGTCGATGCTGAGTCACTCCAACAGGGTCCTTTCCAATTCCCTCACTACTGCTCTGGGGGAGCCTCCTCAGTGCTGTTTGGAGTGGGTTTGTGAGCATCTCTCCAGGGCTTCAGGGAAAGCCAACAGTAGCATTGCAGTTACAGCCTGAAAGCCTCTTGGATAGCTACCAGATTTAACTTGCAAGATGAATAAGACAGAACAAAATACATATGGGAAAGAAGTGGGGGAGTGTCAACACCACGTTAACATTGGAATAAGTGATACAAGTCTTATGGAGGTATGTCAGGGCAACACAGAAAGTCATAAGCACAACAGCAAGAACAGAATTCAGGAGCATCAGAGGGGGACAGATTGATCTTCTCCCTCTGTCCCAAGTTTTCCCTGGAATGAGGCAGCACCGCAGCTGATTTCACAGCTTCCTGCCTCCTTTCCCACGTAATTTACAACGTGCCAGCAGCAGGGAGGCTGCTGACATTTCCACCATTCATGCCAAAGTGCTGCCGTGCTGGAGCCCTCCTTCATTAAACATTTAGTTCTCTCTGGGTGCTGGCAGCTGCAGAGATGGAGCTGCAGTGACGAATGCCCAGCGCTGCTCCAGCACAGATGGACAGCTCCAGCGCTGCCTCCGAGCCGACCCCAGCAGCAGGCAGACAGATTGGGCTCCGTGGGCTCTCCCTAGAGCACTGGGCTAACTAAAGCAAACGTCCCCTTCTGAGACCTTAGATCAGATGGCCCAAAGTACAGACCAACAGGATTTGGACTCTTAAAAGTCCTGCTGAATCCCAGTGTCATTCATAACACAAGTGGGAGGCAGCAACAGAGTAATTCCAGCCTCCATGTTTTGGGGAACTGGTTCCTTTTCCAGCTCCTTCCATCTCAGTAGCCTTACAGACAGGGGACCTGCTGTGCTGTGAGCATGGCAGACACCAGAGGACACAGCTGAAACTTTAGGTAAGGTGTCTGCAGGGACTCTCAGTGCCCTGAACTGCAGTGTCAGTGCAGCCCTGCCTCTGGTGGCTGATAGAAACCCAGAGGGGAGCAGGTGACAGCCCCCAGGTCATCAGGGTGTTGGGAGGAGCTGCTCCTCAGCTCTGGCTCTCTTTCCATCACACTTTGCATTTCTGCAGTGGGCACCTTCTGGTGGTGAGAAGGAAAAGGAAAGAGCAGACAAGAATGGCTCCAAGATGCTTCCCTTAATGAAAGCTTTGGTGTCAACAGTCAGTTCTGTGTAATGTCAACAGTTCTGTGGAAGAAGTGGTACCCTGCAACACTCCTTAGGGATATCAGAAGCATCCCACAGCATATGGTGTCTCAAATCCAATTACTTCCCTGCTCGAGCCATGACCTTCAGTAGGTTGTTCAAAAGAGGAATGAGCACACAGACAAAGCCTCGTTGCTTGTTTTATGGCTTAGGAGCACACTGCTGCAGCTCAGAAGGATGCCAGGCTGGCTTTGTTTGTTTGGCTTTTCACAAATTTCAAAGCATCATGGAAGCTGTTTTGAAGAAGCAGGGCTGGCAACATCTGCCCCTGGAGATGCACCATGCACAGGGAAAGGACACTGGGAAAGGCTTTAGCCAGCCGGGGCTGGCCGTGGTTTCAAGTGTCTCTGTCCAGCAGGATAACGCTGAAATTCTCTGTGTCCTGTGTAGCTTGGAGCTCAGATTCCCCTCTGGGTCGTGATAACTTCAGGTGT
Organism: Melanerpes formicivorus; assembly: GCF_026170545.1. NCBI lineage: Eukaryota > Metazoa > Chordata > Aves > Piciformes > Picidae > Melanerpes > Melanerpes formicivorus. Next base: position 1,833,353 of record NW_027142373.1, on the reverse strand, counting down.
AGGCTCACACCAACCAGCTGCCTGTTTTCTACCATTCCTGAGCATCAGTCTGTCCACTTCAACCCAAGCAGGAAAGGACAGAAAACATTCAGATGAGAGTTTCTGGGGCTATTATTTCAGCCCTTCACCTGGCTGAGTCAGGAACCAAAAGAAACCCTTTCCTCTGTTTTTGCAAGCACTCACTTCATACAGGGATGGTTTGTGGGACAGAGCCTCCCCTGTATGGTTTCAGCCAGAGGTCTAAGGGGATTTTACTTATCTGAGGAACTGAAAATCTGGCCCATTCTATGTCAAGCACTTTATGCCTCCACTGCAGTGTGCCATTATGTCCAGCACATGCCCAGCTGCCCTGTTCACTTTGGAAACATTTTCTAACAGATATCAGAAACACTAGCAGACAAAACAAGCTCTGGAGCTGTATTAGCAGAGATAAATACAGGGACACAGACCTCTGCTGCCGCTGCCCTTTGCGGTGCTGAGGGAAGCATTAATTCCAGCCATTCACTCAGGAATGCATTCATAATTTCCCTCTTAACTTTAAAGCAGCCTACGAGCTATGGACAGGACAAATATGATGAATATTTCAGAGACAGAAATACTGATGAAAGAAAAAGCCAGGGAAAAGAGAACCCAGGGTACAGAGCGTGCAAAAAACCTGGCCCAAAAGGGCTGGCTTGTCTTCAGAGCCATCAGGGTTATTGATGGGAAGGGAGCCCAGCAAGAGAAGCCATCTCTTAAAATATTCCCCATTTGTGAAGTTATTTACAGTGTGAGCCGAGCAGAGTGAGAAGCTGCCAGCACTGCAGAAGGAAATATGGGCACTCAAGAGAAGCAGTAATCAGCTCCCAGGGACCTGCCCACAGCCCGGGGCTTGGGGGAGGTTTGTTCCACCGGCGCCGTGCTTGCAGCCAGTGACAAATCACTGCCCCTCCTAGGTCTGCCCTCACACCTCAGACACCACCAGAGAGCCACAGCACAGCAGGGAAGGGTTGGTGTGCAAACAATCACAGCAGCAATTCAGGGGCTGCAGCAATGGAAGCCCTTGGAAAGTTCTGGATAGGTTCACAGCACAGACACAGCCAGGACAGGGCAGGGTTTCCCCATCACTGCCAATATCTCCAGAGAAAGCTGATCCCCACCCAGCCAGTGCCATGGCTGGATCTGACCAGCAAGAGCTGAGCTATCAGACCCCAGCCAGCAAGGTTTAGCTAACAATAGATAACAATATTTAGCATTTAGGTAATTATGGTCATTTTCCAGATGCCTTGGGAGTGACAAACCATCCTTGCTAGGGGAGGTGACCATGGCAGGCTCCAGTGGCTAGTACAGGGCTACTCACAGAAGTAATTCCACCCAAACACCACCTTCTGTGCCCAGGCTGCACCTCCAAATTGTTGTTTTCCATTTCCAGTTCATTTCACTGCTTGTGTATTTCTCTCTGCATCTTCCCACTCCCCACAGAGAGCACAAAGATAACACTGAAAAGCTTACTGAGCCGCACCAGTCGGGGTACAAATCAAATCAAACCATACCAGAGTCCATCCCATCAGAGCTGGCTTCCCTAAAATCCACAAGTAGCAAGATAACCAAACCATAGGGAGGAAAGGGCTACTTAAAAAGCCAAGTGGTAAGGTTAAAGATTAAAAAAGAGATGGCTGTAAACAGGAGCAAATGCAAACCTGGACCAGCAGAGGCTATTCCTGGGCCATGGTGCTCACAACTCGAGTGCCATGGTAGCAAATGCTGCTCTGAGCACTCCAGGCTGTCCTGCCAGGATGCTGTTGGGCAGTGGCACAGCAGGAGCAGGGCAGAACTGAAGGTCTGAGAGCCCAGAGAAAACCATGCAAACTGGGGGCTCATGACCAAGCCCACCTGATCCTGCTTCATGAGCAGGCTTCTCAGAAATATTCATGTCCAGAGCATTTCAGAGCAGGGGACATGCTCCAGGGAGGAGCTGGAACACAAATGGTACACAGCAGTGACCTGTGCTTTGTGAGACAAAGAAATCTCCTCCCCAGCCCTCTGCAGTGTGCCGAGGAGCTGTTGCCATGAGACAAATGTTGCCGCCTTCTTTTTCCCTGTGTTTGAAGGCCCCAGCTCAGCAATGATCCATTTTTAATGGTGACTTCAGAGAGAGCACAAAGCCTGCAAGTGCCAGAGCACACAAACCACCGAGCTGTGCTCACTGAGACACCAGCACAGGGCTCCTCACTCCCACTGGGATGCTGGCTGGGGACAGCCACTGCACGCTCTGCAGCACGGGCACAGTGCAGTTCTGAGCCTGAGCTGCCTGCTGTACACAGCAGCACCCCCAAACCCCTAAGCACTAGGGGCATTTGCTGCACCCCAGGCAAGACAGAGAAGGCCTTTGGGCTGTCTTAACTGCTCTGGGCTCCTGTCAGCAGCTGCACATCACTACAGAGGTTCAGGGCTGAAATTCATGCCCTATTGTTTTGCTTCCCCTTCTCATTGCAGCAGAAGTTCTCCCTTCTCCCAGAAGCATTTCACCACCCCAGAAACATCTGCACTGGATTCCACTGGAGACTGCTGATTCCAAAAGGAAAACCCAGCAAGGCAGTGGAGCCAGGAGGATGCAGTGTTCACAGCCAGGGATGCCTCAGACCTGCTGCTGCTTTCTTCCCTCAGATATTCATGGGATTTCTTTTGGAAGAGGCCAAAGCTCAAGGACACAGTAACCTCCCCACCCCCCTGCAGCAAGCCCTCCCCAGGTCCCACCACAGCGCACAGCCCGACCTGCCCACAGCCTCTGAACCCTGACACGAATCCGGGGTGAGAGGAGATGTTACCTGCAGGGAGCTGCAGCCTGGGGAAGCAGCCTTGTGTCCTCACTCCTCACTGCCTGGGCACCAAGCAGAGCTCCTTGGCTTTCTGAAACTTTGCAAATGAGCACAAGTTCAGCTCCTGAAGGTAACAAACAAATGTGCACAGAGGTCAGGTTAGTGCAGCCTGAGCTGTTGCATCACAGCTGTGGCAAATTAGGCCCAGGTGAACCTCATGAGACTTAACAGGACCAAGGGCAGGGTCCTGCAGCTGTGTCAGAACAATGCTCATCACCTGTGCAGGCTGGGGGATGAGATGATGGGAAGCAGCCATACTCAAAAGGAACCATTCTCCACCTTTCAGTCAGCCAAGAAACTCTCCTGGCTGGCAAACCCCAGACATCTAAAACCTCTGCAGAAGCTGTGTGAAGGCTGAGAGACCTGGGACAGAGAAGCTGCCCACAAAACCCCACAGCAGCCCACACAGGGCATGAACCAGCAGCAGTCCAGCTGAAAGCAAGGAGCAGGGTGGGAGCTGTTTGTGTCTCACTTAAGGTCCCCCAGGCCAGCACACCTGGTGCCCAGGCAGACACTTTGGGCAGTTGCATTTATTCCTCTCATTAATAGTTTCTTCTCTTCTCCCTGTGTACTCCTCATAGTTTCCTAGTCCCAGCAGGCTGCAGTGAGCTCCTCCTCACAGCCTGGCACACTGTTCCAAAGCACAAGGTGAGCACAGCTCCTTGTGCTTCACAGTGCTGTGCCAGTGAAAACGGGCTCCAGACTGCTCCTAAATCACAGAGATTTGGTGAAATCCACTGCAACCCAGTGCCACTGCAGACCAGTTCTTGTCCCCACTGCCACCCCAAGCAGTACCACTCTTAGATGCATGTTTCACACACACAGCCCCAGTGCCACCCCTGTGGCAGCCAGCCAGCAGGCTGCAGTGGGCAGGGAGGTTCATCCATCACAGCTCTGGCACGCTGATGTTTTCATCTTCATCTCATGTTTGCAGAGCCCTCAGGATTTTCATTTTTTAGGCTGATGCCATCATTGCTCAAGCTGTCAGCTCCCAACACGTGTATTGACAAGGCTGTCAGGAAGTTGCCTTTCGTGCATTCATTTTCTCTCCCTCAGTTAATTCAGAGCTTTTCACGTTATGAGGAGATAATTTATCCTTGAAGGTGTAAATAAATTCGATGGAAACAATGCCCTTAAATTTCCTTCTGGTGCAGTACACTCAGCTGCTCCTTTCCTGGGAAGCTTGATTTTTGTGGGGCCCTTTGGCATTCAGCTAAACCCCAGCTCTGGGTCCAGGGCTTAGGTAGATGAGAACTCAATGGATGACCTCATTGGATAACTTTCTGTGCAGATCCATGTTACAGTCCAATTTAATTATACACACCATATCTTAGCAGTTTTGGTTCCCTACTCTCCACCAGAGATATCACTGCAATGGAAAACACTCTGGGTGAACTTGCAGAGAAGAAATGTGCATTTCTACTTCCTTTTGAGGGTCAATAAACAGAAATTTATGTGATATTTCCCCAAAGCAGATCTTTAGACTCAGAATCACTGCAGCCTCTAAGCAGAGTGTAAATCTCAGAGGAATCAGAGGTGGAAAGCATGGGTGCTGAGGGGGCAGGAGGGAGTGCTGAGGGGGCAGCAGAGGGGGAGGCAGCCTCATCCTCAAGAGCAACAGTAATAATTCAACAGCAAAGCAGCTTCTTAGCTGAAAGCCAACTGGTCACAACCATCACAAAACACTGAGGATTTGTTAATCATCTGAGTGTGTAATCAAGTTGATTATTTAGCAGCATTAGAAATGTGGCTGGCGATGAGCCTCCACATGTGACCAAACCCCCTTCCCACCCCCCCCCCCCATTCCTCTCTCCTTCAGCAAGGGTAGGGCAGAGTGTGCTCAGCCATGGAGGAGGCTTCTCAACCTGAGAATAAACCCAGCCAAAGAAACTTCCTGAAATCTGGGGTTGATTTTCAATGCCCAGAGGAAAACCAGCCAGCTCCAGAGAACATCCACCACTGCCTGCTGCCTTCCAGCCAAGCCCATCGCTCCCTGTGGAGAGGACAATCTGCAGGGCTCCTGGGGAGCCTTTCTGACCATTCAGCCACCAGCCACTGCAGGCTTGTACACATATGTGAGTCAGCCCCTGCCACAGATGGCTCTGCTGGCAATCAACAGCTGCTGGGATTTATGCAGGAACTCCCAATCCATCATTCCCTGTGGTGGCAATGATTTGTTGTTAGCTCTCTTTAGAGGGAAAGGCAGTGGACACCTGATGAGCTCCTCCAAACACATCAGATCCCATGGGAATGATTCTGCCCACACTCTGTCCCTATCCAGGGGTGAAATGACATCCCTGGAACACCCCTAAAGACTTATTTCCTCAGCTTCACAAATATGTTTCCTGATAGCAGCACCTGAGAAGGGACTTCAGGTCAACCCTGTTCCTATGAAGCTGGGCAGCCTAAAGCTAAGGACAGAGCAGGAGCTGGGCTGGCTGCAGCTACCCCCAAGCACAGAAGCCATGCACTTCAGCAGCAGATGCTAAGCACATTGCTTCAAACCAAAAATCACTTTCTCAAGCAACAGCAGCAAACCCAAACATCCCAAAGTCCTGCATTTTGTGCCAGCTGTGAGCAGGGAGCATGCTGGGGACTGCATTAAGGTAGAGTAGCAGCAGTCAATTACTTTACAGGAGGAGGGTCTAGGCTGGGCACTTTGCCTGGACCAACATCTGCCTTAAGCTCTTCTTTCTGATTCAAACCCCGTGCAGCCCAGGTGTCTTTACAGAGAGAGGTAAAAGGTTCCTTTAAAGTCACAGCTGCTGTCTAGGTCTGTTCCTTGCTGAAGACATTGTGCACATCCCTGAGGAGGATCCCAAGTTCTCAGTGTAAGCAGTTGGAGCTGCAATTAAAGCTTTCAAAGCTGTCTCCAACAGTTCCAATCTCTGCCACTAATGCCCTTGTCTTTAGGTATTCTGAAAGCAGGAGCATCCTGGCCTTCAGGCTTCTTTGCCCTCTTCACTTGCCTCCTTTCCCTTCCTGTGACTGTATACTCGTCCCCTTTCAGGACAGTTCATGGCCTCAGTTCCCCCCACAGACTGGAGGCTCACACTAAGGTTTGTGCCCCAGAGGATGCAGCCCTGATTCCTCAGCAGAGGATCTGGAGGCTGAGAAGAGCCACTCCAGCTTTGTCCCACAGTAAACATTTACTCATCTCTGTCTGCTGCTAAAGACCTGCTCCCAGAATCTCTCTGAGACCAGAGTCCACCAGTTCATTTCATACTGCTGAACTCTTTCATTATGGGAACAAAGCTAAGCACACAAAAGCATAAAAGACACTTAGAGAATAACTGGAGAAGGGGGGGTGGCTGCAGGTGGGTTGTGTCACCTCTTTTAACCGCAGAGGACACATTTTTCACTTGTTTCTCTACAGGAGGGTTAAGCTTTCAGGTAAGAAGCACCAGCTAATGGTGCTGCCCCAATCCAGCAGCCACCCAATTCCTGGCACAGGCTCATTGTGAGGGATGCTAAAGATGAGTGATTTGCCCCAGCTAGTTTTGGTAGCTCAGGAGGAAAGAAAGAAACCCAAAGGTTTCAGAGCCCACATCCCTGCTGCCCAAGCAGGTCAGCTGGGTGCAGAGGTCACCTGCAGCCACTTCAGCCGTGGGTATTTACAAACTGGAGCAATGTGTTTGTTAAAGGAAGGCTCCTGGGGAAGGCTCCTGGGGATGTTGGCTCCTACCAAAGCAGTTCCTCATGGTGTTTACATCAGGAAAAACCTGGTGGTTAAGTATTGACAGATGAACACCATGGACTATAAATGAGGCATGAGGCCTGGATGCTAATTTTCACGTTCCGAATGTGAAGTTTCTCGCGGCTGCAGGATCTGAAGCGTGCTGTACCTTCAGTGTCTCTTTCATTAGCACAATCAGCCTGTCCTGCATGATGCACTGGAGCTATGCCTGAGCCAGCAGGGAGTGCACAGGGCCGTGCTCTGACATGATTAATGCTGAAGCCAGCATCTCTTGGTCGCCGAAGGATTCGGTAAATAAAGCTGCAAAGTGAATCAAAAGGTGCTGGAGCAGAGCTGACACCTTAAAAGCATATTTTGAAAGTGCTAAGTATTGCTACAAATGATTACTGGGGCTAATAAAACAGTTTACAAGGATTGAGTTCCTCCTTCAAAGAGAGGATGATGAAAGAGTTCAGGGTAGTCTTCACACCCTTTTAGAACCACTCTTTAAGAAGGAAACTAATGGCCTGTCCTAAAAGGTAAGGCAGCAGGTGAACCATAAATACCATGGCCAATGTACTGCTAGCTATCACACCTCACAAGTCCAGAGGGGCAGCAGCATTCCAGCAGGGCTGGAAACTTGTTGGAACTAACAGGTAAATGTTTATCAGTTACTTAAAGGAGAATGGGGAGGGGGAAGTACACAGCAGCTCTGTGAAATAAATTCAGCTGCAGGGAAACAACCTCTGCCCTCCACAGCGCGGCTGAGGAGTGAGCCAAGGAGGTGGCTGTGGGTTTGGGATCTGCATGAAGAACATCTGTAACAAGTGGGTCACCAAGAGGTGGAAATATTGTTCCTACTGCAGTCAAACTGAATATTATTTGCTGACAGCTTAAACAGGCCTGGATTTTGAATGCCAGTAGTAACCACAATTATGGCAGGGGCTTAAAGTCCTCTTCTGATCAGAAACACCAAGCTGCACCCTCAAATGCAGGTGCCCAGTGCAGATGCCTGACATCCTGTTTCTTTGACCTTATTCATAGGGAAAAGTGAGTCAGGGTGCAAACATTGTCAGATATTTACATCTCACATGGGGCATCACTTCCATCACCACCACCATGGTGATGATGAGCTTTCCCCTTTCCTTCCTCAAGCCATGGATGGTGCACAGGAACAGGTCACATCTCCATTTCTTCAGCCCCCCAGTGCCCTGTCCTTGGACTCTTCCTTGGAAGATCAGACCCCAGGGCTGCAGCTGAGTGTTGCAGAGCAGGCCATCAGCTAAGCCCCTTGCTCACAGTGCAGATCATCTGGAGCTGACAAATTGCAGTTCATGCAGATCATTAGTGCTGTGTTTATGACCTCGTGGTGCTGCAGGAAAGAGTTTGTTTACAGTTTGCCTTAAAATAATCAATAGAGTTATTGCTGGAGCTCGACCATTATTTTATGTGCTTCCTGGTCCTGTTAGATTTTATATTAGATTAGAATCAGATTTAAGCACCCTATAAAAGAGCCTGCCCTCCACAGGGAATTACCACATCATGGACAAGAATCATAATGCAGAGGATAAAGAAATTACCCTCTTACCATATAAATTGGATTAGATAATCACAAATTTATCATGCACTCAGAGATCTATCTCAGAATTTTAAAAGGCTGAGATTCTTCAAAGTCCACAGAAGAAGAAGAGGGAAGGGAAATGCAGATCAGAAATGCAGATCTTCAGCTGCTCTGTGGAACTCTCCCTTGCCATGGCCATGCTGCCTTTTCCTTTCAGCACTGAAGCAGTGCCTTAGTTTATCAATGGAGCCTGTAGCTGAGCCCTGTCACATCTAAATTCACCTGTCACAGGCATTGCTTCTGCCATGGTGACCACACACAGCCTGTGAGTACCCTAGAGAGGGCTCCATGCTCAGTAAAGAACCAGGACGGAGGTGGTGAGCATTGATAAAATCCCTTGGGAATGCAAAAGGGGCAAGGAGCTTTGAATTCTCCCTTGACTATGCAATAGTACTTCTGGCCTCAGAAGGTTTTGACTCTCTTCACTGATTAAAACAACAAAAGAAACAAAACAACATACACACACACAAAAAACCCCAAGACAAACTCCCAAAAATCCCAACCTAACCAGTAAAACTCACTCACAAACATACCAACAAACAATCCCAGAGGCTCCCCACAAAGATACTCAGCTGTTAAAGTTATCTCACTGAAGAATTTTGCTGAGTATTGTCTTGGGCAAAGCTGTGCATGGAAGGTCAGGTAGAACCCAGAAGTTTGCTAGCATGAAATATTTATCTTTCCAAGAAGACCTTTGCAAAGTGTTTTGTACTTTCTTTACTGTAAAGTTCACTTCATTTAAAAACCAAAATCCAAACCCTAACAGCCCAAGACATCTCAGCACATGAGAGGACTTCCAGGGCACAGGCTGCTTTAGCCTCCTGGTGCCATCCAGCACACAGCCCTCAGCCTCTGTGTCAGCCCAGGAATGGCTGACACCAAAGAAGTGGAAGAAATGGATGGCTAATTCAGCGGGAGCCAGATCAGACTGCAACTGAAAAGCATAGGAATGAAAGTTCATGAAAATACAAGTGGCAGGAAGCAACATAGCCACAAAGTTAAGAGCCAGGGAAGTCTAACACTCATTAAACCTCCTCTGCTGAGAAGCTGGCACTGGGTATGCACTCAGGACTTCTAGAGGAGCAGAAATGATTCCTCAGGCTGGCACTGGTTATGCTCTCAGGCCTTCTAGAGAAGCAGAAATGATTCCCCAGGCTGGCACTGGTTATGCTCTCAGGCCTTCTAGAGAAGCAGAAATGATTCCTCAGGCTGGCACTGGTTATGCTCCCAGGCCTTCTAGAGGAGCAGAAATGATTCCTCAGGCTGGCACTGGTTATGCTCTCAGGCCTTCTAGAGGAGCAGAAATGATTCCTCAGGCTGGCACTGGTTATGCTCTCAGGCCTTCTAGAAGAGCAGAAATGGTTCCACAACACATGGGCAGTAAACTTAGACATACTCATCTGGCTCCAGAGCCAATTGTTTCAGGTGGCAGGATGAGAAAAACTTTGATGCGTGACTGAATCTGAACATTTCCCATCTGTTCACAAGCTTTTTGCCAACAGAAAGATGCCAAAATCCATTTAAGAACTGTCAGGAGCTGCTGGCTCTATTTTTGGCTGTGCATGGCCATAAGACAAAAGCAGCTCATGCCTGGGCTACTCCTGACAGAGACCCAGACTCACACACAGCACTCACAGAGCAACTCAAGTGGATCAAACATACAGCAGCAGCGCAGCCCTCCCACGGCCGCAGGAATGAGCAAAGGTTTTGTTCTTGCACTGGAGTGAGCTGAGAGTTTACCTACTTACAAGGTAAGGAAGCACACTGGTAAGGTTAGCAGCTGCAGAGGAGCTGCTGCTGTAAGGAGCCAGGGCCAGGGATAAAACCCCAGCAGCCTGCACCACTGAGTGAAATCTGCTTGCCAAGTGCCTCCACCGAGCTGAATGCGACTACCCAGCTTGGCTTCAGCTTTGTGCTGCAAGATTTCCTTCCATTCACAAATCCCAGTCAGCCTCATTCATGCTGCCTCTGCCAGCAAACAGTACACCAAAGCTCAGGCTGTGCAAGGGTGCCTAAGAAGGGAAAACAGAGAGGGGGTGGAGGGGAAATGCAGCCCACTTGTTGACAGTTTTTGAGTATTGAAGATGAGAAAACATCAAGATGGAAAATAAAAACATTTCCCAGTGCAAAAATACCTCAGTTCCAACAGCCTGGACACTCTGCTCTGAAGGAATTGGAATCCTAAGAAGCCACCAAGGCTGTTCCCAAGGCCATCACACCCATGCCCATCTCAGTTCCTGCCATCTGGCTCATGCCCTACGTGGTCTCCTGGGCTATTGGAGCACTTCTCATGGTTCAACATTCTTCAAATCAAATTACTCTGACTATAACAGGGACTGAAAGTATAATTTATCTGCAGAACAAAATGCTGCCAAGGACTGGGTACAGGAAGGCACTGCAGATTTCTAGGCTCGGGAAGTTCTCACTCATTTTAACTGACATTAAAAGCAACACAAAACCAGCCAGAGAGTTTAATACAAAACCTTTCTCTACTCCTAAGGCTTCCAAAATTCACAATGTATGCACTCGGTGGAGAAATCTGAGCTCCCCCCAAGCATAAGAGAGTTTTAATAACTTCTTCAGCAATTGAGATGTGATGTGTACTGGTGGTGATTGCCTCCAGGGTTCTAGCCAGGTGACTTCATTCAAAGGTGCTCGGAGCATCCTTAATGGCAACTAACACTTTCCAAAGGAAGGGGTGAATGCCAATGGGCGTTTGCTCGTTCACATGAGGACTTCTCCTCTCGTTAGTATTCTGGTCAGTTTTGCATCCGTGAAGAAAAACCCAGACAGGTCAGAGGACAAGCACGGCAACACTCAAAGGAAGCTAGCTGCGAGGGTATTTCCCGTGGCACTTGCAGGTGGCAGCCACGCCAGGACTCCTCCACACCGCTGCAGAGTCAGGAGCCTTAAGCTCCTTAAGAAGAGAAGCTTCTTAGCAGTATGAGTTTCACTCAGCGCTGACAGCCCCCCAGGAGCGGGGGATAAAGGCAGCGCAAGCAGCCGCTGCAGCCTTCATGAAGCTGAAAACAGGTAGGAGGGGCAAATCCTGCCGGGTCCCCCTAGGCTACCCGCAGGCTCAGAAGCTGTCCCCAGCAGCCGCTGCCCTGCCTCGCCCGTGCACACCGACACGGCGCTGCCCACAGCCTGCCGCCCAGCCAGGAGCCATGCACAGAGCAGGCAGGTTTGGGAGGAAACTGCCTGCAGCCCAATGAAGGCAACTCCCAGCCCAGAAAGCACATTCGGAATACAGACACTCCTGACAAGGAGAAATCTTGAGCAAGCTACAGCACTGCTTTTGGCTTTCTTTGAAAGCTTTCCTCCCAGCCTTGTCTGCACCTTGGGACCACTGCCTGGCTTCAGATGGTTTAGGCACTCCAGAGCTGTTCAAAGTAGTTCATTGATTTATACATTTGATTTGAATATTGCAGTGGCTGCAAAGAAAGAGAACTATTCCCATTCTGGCTCCAGGTGATTTACAGGCAGCACCAACTCTTCCTACAGCAGCAGCAATTACAGGAAAAGGGCAGAAAAGAAAACAGGAGAGCAGCTATATCACTGCATCACATGCTCTGGGTTAGGCTGGCAAGCTCTTGCACCCTGCAACCCAAATTTCAGCATGCAGAGATGAGGGCAGATGTGGACTGGAAAACACAGTAAAAGACCTCTCAGTGAGGAAGGTTGCTAATGGTACCTCTGCAGCAAGCACCACTGCTGCTGCTTAGCAATTGCTTGAGGCCCCAGAACACATATTTAAGGCTTGTTCCTAGCTTTAAGTGCCCTTTAAATCACTGAAGATACTCTCTAGGACTAGGATCTCATCGGCAGCTCTTCCTTCATCAATCAGATCCCATTGTATTTGACAGGCAGTGAGCAGTACAGACAGAAGCTCACCAAGTCTGAAGGAAATAAATAAAATGTGCTGAGGTCAACAGCAGAACAAGACAGAGTACAGCACACAGAACCCTGCAAGCCCTTCAGCACAGAGTGATCTGTTGTTTCGTGGTAGGTTCAAGAAGGGCATAAAACTGAGGAGGGGGAAAAAAAGTAAACCTGGGAAATTCTGGAAAGCCTCAGGTTTTACCCCTTTGATATTCTTCATTAAAAGTTGCTGCACTGCCAGATGATGGACTGGAAGGTGAACCACGTGGGAATGGGCTGTAAGAACATCTTTCTTGGGCAGTTATGGAAATCATGTGTTTTGAAATGATCTCGTTTGACTGGGAAGCACAGAGCCAACATACAGTTAGAGAATCTAAAGTCATGCTGTAATTGCTTAGAAAGGTAAATAGCTCCATGTTAGAGGGGCAGCTCACAAACCACACTGTGAGCAGCTTCTTCCTCCTGACCTCTGCAGAGAGAGCTGTGACCCAGGACTACAACAATCACCACAAAACTAATGTTTATGGGGAAAGATCAGACCAGCTCTGCTTTTTGAGTGCAGATTTTGGGGGAAGGTGTTGGTGCCTTCGACAGCTGCATTCCAGCTCAAGAAATCAGCTCCCAGGAAGCTGTGCCATGCTGGAAGCTCAGTGCTGGAGGTGAAGTCCCTGCACAGGGGCACACACCTGAAGAGCTGGCTCTGTGCTCCCTGCAAAACCATTTCACACACCAGTGCAAAGCACCAGGAAAAGAGACAAAGGCCACTGCTGTCCCCACACACATCCATGGCCCTGGCCCCCATCCCCAGGAGGGCTCACTGCCACCTTTTGCATTTATGTTTGTTTTGTCTTTCTGAATCTCTCCCCTCCGCAGGCAGCTATTTACAGACAGCTCTCAATTTGCTGGAAAATCTTAAAACAAACATCTGTGCTGCCTGCAAATTGAGAACATCCTCAGTGAAATGGAACAAGAGCGTGGTCTGGATCCACAGCCTGCTGCTGAGGTAAATGAGGAGGGCAGGATCAGTTACCAAAGCAATCTGTTTAATCAGCTCTCAAAGCACTTAGCACTGTTTAACTTAGAGAAGGCAAAGAAATAACCCAGGTAGAGAGAAAAAATGTATTGTGTCTTGGCTCAGAAGAGCCTGAGCAGGGTTTCCATGATGCAGAGAGATCCATCCTGTCTGACTTTAATGTCCATGACTCCAGTCTACCCAAAAGCCAACTCCTTTGTCCTTCCATTAAACATTTTCCCCTCTCCCCACCTGCTTTTTGCCACAGCAGGGTGGCAAAGCCTTAACCTCCTGTGGCTGGGCACTCAGAGCAGCGTGCAGAGCTCCAGCCAGGGCTTTCCTCACCACCCTGTGAGCAGCAGGTGCTTGTCAAGTGTTTCTGAACCAAGAATAGAGATCATATCTTCCACCACATTGAGCTTAAACAGAATGCAGCAGAGAAGGGAAGAAAGTTTGTGTTGTGATTTTTGATGTATGTGATAATTGCAGAGACTGACAGGAGTCTGAGGAACAAGGAGGAAGCCATGGAAGTTTATAGCAGGCTGGCACTGCCAGGCTGTCACAGCTGTCACAGCTTTAATGCAGATGTTAACTCTCTGACTCCTGCAATAATGAGATCTCTTCTGCTTTCTGATGTTCTGGTATCAAAACTCCATTATCTGTCCTTCCCAGCCCAACACACAATAAAGCATTCACAATGAGTCACCTTTTTAAATGTGAACCAAAAAATCTGACATTTAAGGCCTGACTCCAAGGTGGGCTGAGCACCAGAAGCTTCAGAGCTTCAGCTGTGTCCTGCTCTCCACACGGGCACACAGCCTGGGCCAGGTCAGCAGGCACCATACACGTAACAGAGCAGGACTGTCCTCTGCACATCCAGCTTGAATCTCCCCAATGTCTGATCTGGTGTTTTGTTTGGGTCACCCCTTACTTGCAATGGAAATCCAGGGAATAAGGCAGAAGCTCACAGAATCCCTGGAGCAGTTACACTTCCTCCAGGAGCAGAGCAGCACTCCAGAGGACACCTCAGCCAAACTCCTCTGAGTACAGCAAAGCTTTGCTTAACTCCTCTCTACCTCCACATGAAACTGAGCCCTCCAAAGTCTGGTGAAGCTAACTGAAGAGCTGTCAAAGGCTGCAAGGATAGAAATCCTAAAATCCCTCTTTACAATTTATTTTCCCCAGTAATAATCTAAATCTAGATAAAAACTGTAATCTCAGTTAGATTGCAGTCTAAGAGCAAGCCTCATTAAGCCAACAAGAGCGTTAATTAGCTGTGAGCATCTAACATCACAACAGCGTAGTCCAAGCAGGTCATAGCAACAGACCCTGGCAATAGATGCAGATCACTCAGCTTCCTTGCCTCTGACATCTTTGGTTAGCATCAAACAGCTTCTGTCATTAAGAGAATTATTTTGCTGATCACATTGGTGCTGAGACACCACTGCCCCTCCAAGCAGGATGCTGATGGTTTGCTACTGCTTTGTGAGGTTTCTCCTTGTCCTAGGCCACACCCACTCGTTTAGGAAAGGCAGCTCCACAGAGGGACAGAAGTTCTGCTTAGATCAGCTGTATTGATTCTCCCTCCATGAGGCATTTGTAGAAGCCCAGTACCGAGGTGCAGTGTTTCTGCGCACTTGTAAAGCACTCAGATGTCCTGAGGCGCAGCACCAGTGACAATGTTGAGACCCCAACTCTTTGTGCATTTGTTTCAAACCACACAGGTTTCAGGAGACTCCAGCAGCACACAGCAGAGCTTTCCTTGAAGCAACACTTATGAGGTACCACTTCTGCACAGCCTTGCTTTCCACAGACCAAAACACCAGCAGCTTCCTGCAGCTTCACCCAGTGTCAAAGCTCCTCTGCACTTGGCTGCAGAGCTCTTGGGTGTCCTGACTTGTGTTTGCACCATGGCCTAGAGAAAGGCCTTCCAGAGTTAGGATCATTTGTGCAGGCTAACACAAATTAAAGCCATGTCACTGTGCTTCCCCAGCCCACCCTGGGATTCAGAGGTGTGTGTTGGGTGTGAAGAATGTGCCCTCTGCCACAAGTATGAATTCTTTGGTGATTAAAATCTTGATCCTTCTGCCTCTAGCTCCAAGTGTCTCGGAAGTGTAATAAGTCCCACAGGTCTAATTTCAGGTTCCCAGCTCATTGGTTCCTCTTAACAAGCCAATTTTCCCAAGCACTTTCCAAGTGTGCTCATTTAATGGCATTATCATTGTCTTCCAACTGTGCTAATGGACTCCAGGCAAATAGACCCTGGTGATGAGCAGGTCTGCTCTCACCTCCCCTTTTACACTCTTTGAAGAATTAGTTCCTCAAAGCTGAAGGAGCAATTCATTGTCAAGTTCTGCCCCCACTGAAATCAAGAGTCCTCCTGGCCACAACATCCATCCAACGTACCCAAGAGTAAGAGCCACACTGCAGCCAGGACCTGTGCTTCGTGCTGCAGTGCCTTCATCCTGCGGCATTCTGCCTCCCTTCCACTCATGCACCATCCCCTGCCTGCATTCCATCAGTGCAATGCACCCCCAGACACCTGCCCAGCTCAGTCATTTACCACCAATTCTCCTTAAAAGTCATTTTATGAAGTAGAAAAATCCTACCTTGAGGACCTGCAACCAAGAGCATGCTGAGGAGTGGTTCTCAGCAGGAATGTTGTTACTGCTCACTACAGGCTGCAGAGATGGGCTCAGGGGAAGCTCAGCAGTACGGGGGGCTAGGAGACAGCAGAGGAAATCCCAGGTGTGCAAAGATCTGACTGCACAGCTCTTAACAAGAGAGCCATGATCCCTGCCATGGCAATTTGCTTTATTTCCTTGGGTTATTTTCTTCCACCTCAGTAAACACAGCACCCCACCTGGTCTGGAGAGATTGACACCCACTTGGATAGGGCTCATTAGCTCCTGGCACCCAGGTACTTGACAACATCCCACAGCACTCATTGGCGGCGGGGGTGGGGAGGGCTGGCATTCAGCAGCAGCTCAGACCTTCACGCAAACAGAACCCTGCCATGTAGTGAGGTGATTTTCCTCATTGAACAATGTCCAAAGACATTTTTAGCAGACCCAGATGCAGAGGCTGATGCAAAGCATCCATCCAGGTTTGGAAAGCCAAAGCTCCACATACCCATGGGCCAGCAGAAGGAGCTGCCCTCCATCCATGCAGGCTCTGCATCAAAGGCAGTTTGCAGGGCAGCTTTTTGGATCCCCTAGAGAAAGGGAATAATGAGCACATTCTACAGGACAGGCTGTACACCAGAGTCATACACTCACAGCATTAAAAGCCCTATCCATAAGGGCTCCAGAGAAATGGCTTCCCAGAGGCCCCAAGTGACTTGCAGCAGGCTCAGTGTGAAGGGGCTGCCACTGACCAGCAATAACCCCCCCACACACACACAGAGCCCCCCTTGCTTTAGGGAAAAAAATTGCAAATCAGTGTGCTTATTCTGCTCCTCAGAGACAGAGAGAGCAACAAGAGTCTAATGAGAGTTAAGAACCTAAGCTACAGCAGTACCACAGCTGCCGACCCCTGTGGAATGCTTTCATTGCTGTTCCTCTTCTCGCTGAAAGCTAAGATAAAAATCCATATTTTTTCTTAATCCAAGGCCACACATTGTTGTACCAATTTAGTCAGTTCTTCCCTTGCAATAGGAGACCACAAGCAACAGAAATCAGCCTGGACACAGAAGAGGTAAAACCTCTCCCTCATTCACAGCCTGAAAAGATATTGTGAAGTAGTCATCATCCATTGCCCCCGGAGCAGAAACAGATTCCTGCAAGAAACCCACGGAGGTCTCTGTCCTAGAGAGCTCTTCTCACTGTTCTATCAAAGCTGGTTCAACATCAAGCAGCACAACCACCTCCCCTGGTGAATCCAATTTAGTATCTGCAATCACTGCTCCCAGATGGTGGATGTTATCAGGCAGGAATCCGGGTTTAATAACAACTTGTTTGATCTGAGCAGCCTCTTGCAAAGAGCAGATCCCTCTGGCACAAAGCATTTTCCACTAATATCTTGCAGTTGTGATAAAAGGGGCTGCAAAAACCCCATCTTGAAAAGATTCTTCACAAGTTTAATTTCAAAAGAGCAGAAAACAAAACCAGATGCTAGAGTTGGAGAAGAACAACTGAATGTCTTCCAAATCTCTTTAACAAGGGTCATGTTCAAAGAGGGGAAACAACAGAACCCTAAATGCAGGCACACAGCACAGACTGCCTAGAGTTTGGCCCTTTGGTTTTTGGGCTGTAGAAACACTATTTTTTATCTGCAGGCACAAAACTGTAGCCTGTTCCACTGTTTCTTGCTCAGTCAGG
This sequence comes from Melanerpes formicivorus, assembly GCF_026170545.1. NCBI lineage: Eukaryota > Metazoa > Chordata > Aves > Piciformes > Picidae > Melanerpes > Melanerpes formicivorus. Next base: position 1,815,985 of record NW_027142373.1, on the reverse strand, counting down.
ACAATAAAGTTAGATAAGGTTTTCCATCAGGTTAAAAAGAATGACAGAAATTAGCCAGAGTGTAAAGAAATCTTAATTCACTTCAGCTGGGCATGACACTTGTGCCACAAGAGATGTGACAGGAACCTGCCCCAAGTGCTGAAGTGTTCAGACACTCCTGGCCTGCCCAGGCCACTCAGGAAAACACAGGGAGCAAGTGAAAGGGAACAGAACTCTGCTAGTTAAGCCCTCCTGAATTTATAGAAGAGAATTTGTGTGTCTTCCTTCGTTATTATTAGCAGCACCTCCTGAAAGGCACAATTCCATTGCAGCTTTTTCCCCCCCTGCAACACCACCAGCATTGAACACAGCAACTTTCAAATGCAAACTAAAAAGAGGGAAAGTAAAATGCATTAAGACTGGAAATGAGTGAATTTAACTGGCAGCTCTCCTCAGGCACCTTTTTGCTGAGCTGGGAGCCAGGGTTTGCAAGGGGTTGCTGAAGGTGTGATCAGGATTTACTAAACCAACATGGAAAGCTCTGCAGCAGCCAGAAATGCAGGGAGTGTCACTTGATGGCATTCCACATCCTCTGCCTTGGTCAATAAATGGGGTCTCTTAAACACCTGCTTTTAATATATCATTTAACAGAAACAGGTTGTGATTTAATCTCTTCCTGTGACATGCCTGAACACATTGGGGAGAATTCAGGACAGAAAAGTAATAGAAGATTATGCTCAAGGTTTGGAGCTGGGCTGGCTCTTGGATTTACAGATGGGTGGTGACATTACTTTATCAGTGGCAGTGACAACTGCTGAGTTCTGGAAGTCTGGGCTTCCAGGCAGCCTATCTGCTGAGCCTCTTCTCCCCTGCAAGGGGACAGCTTTTTACACTCCATCAATTCACAGCAGATTTGCAGCTATCAGGAGCAGGGCAGCTCCACCAGTCAGAATCAGTCACAACTGCTGAAAATAACCTGCAAGGTTTTCATAGACTCTAAACCCACTCCAAATTAAAACCAGGGCTGGTCCTTGATTATTGTTCCAGATTTATGATTCAGTATCCATACAACTCTTCTGCTGGGCACTGTGTGCAGGGATGCATCTTCATCGAGCAATCTGCATTTTGATGCCCAGGCTTTCTGCCTATACAGACACTTAGCTCTGCATCCATTTTTCTGTTATTTATAGATAAATATATATGTAAGGCAGCTCCCAATTTCATGTTTGGAATCCAACAGTCTGGGCTCAGCACGCTTTGAATGTTAATAAATCCCCCCAGGGCAATTGCAGGCTGTGAAGACAGCAGCTGTGTCCTGTGCACACCTTTCCTGAGCTGCATCCCTGTTCACACATCCTTCAGCTGGTGCAGAAAAACCTGCTCTGGTGCCATTGGAGATCAAACCCTTGATCAAAGCCAGTGACCAGTAAAATAAACCAAACCCATTTCCCCTCCTATGAATCGGCTCTCATTCACATCTCAATCCACAGCCATGCCTGGTGCAAAGCAAACACAAGGAGAGGACCTGAAACTATTTCAGTTTTAAGAAGTCACCTAAGTGGCAGTGTAGAGATGCTGAGATGTGTCTGGGCTGTTGTTATCAATACAAAGGGAGGAGGTGTGGAGGGCAAGAAGAAAGAAATTCCAATTTACCTTTCTACCACCAAGAATTGCCAGCTAAAGCCTTGTAAGGAAGGTTAAAACCTTCCTTATAAACAACAAACATCCAAAACTTGTGATTTTGAGTCAGCAGTCATGAAAATCACTGCCCCTGGGGCATACAGCTCCACGGAGCAGCATGGGGTAGGGGAAGGAGCTGATCAGAGAAGGAAAATCGACCCCAAACGTTACAAACCTTCTCCATGGAGACACAGCAATGGTGAGCCCTGGCTGCACACCTCAGAGCTCTGCTGTGCCAGGACAGCAAGGTGTATGCCACAGCATCCCCACTTCTGCCTTCTGAGGACACGGGGGACTGCAGCCAGCTCAGCTGCACTTCTGCAGCTTCTTCATGCTCTTGTGACCCATGGGTTAGGAAAAGCCCAGCGCCTGCAGGAACAGGGATGGATTTTGCACCACTGCCTATATATTCAGGCCAGGAAAGAAAGTTCTGAGATCACACAGCTTCTTTACCAGTTCCCAGCCTTGGTCAGAGGGAGCTCTCTCCCTTGCTGAGCAGACACATCGTGTTTGTGGAGCAAACAGTGAACTGAGCAGCTTCCACCACATGGCCCTGCTGATCAGCCCCCTTGGCCACCCCTACCCCTGGGCCAAAGAACTCCAGAAAACATGAGACCCACGTAGCTAAGGATTTAGGAAGTCTTCGTGTTCAAATGGCAACAGCCTCACCTTTCCAGGAGCTTACCCATGCGTGTGAACCCCTGAAACTGCTGGGTCTCCAACCCAGGGTTCTGAAGACCCAGCCACCTCCTGTGCCAGTGGTGCTCAGGAAATGCTTCCTTTTTCTAATGTGATGGTCTATAAGAGCTTAGCAAAACAACAGCCACCACTGAGCCAGCCCCTTAAAGGCTCACATCCATGCCCAGTGAAGGTGTTTGTAATTATGGCCACATTCATCAAACCAATCAATCAGGTAAACAAATTACAGAGAAGGCTCAGCTCTCATGGAGCTTTTCTTTATGGCTAGCCCAGCACTAGCAGAATTGGAAACATTATGACTCTTCCAAAGTGTGAAGGATAAATTCCTCTCATGAGTGAAGTCATGCAGATGATTCTCAGTTGGATAGTTTTCATTTTTCATATTGATATTTGTTGTGCTCAGGGGACATTAGCAGCACAGCTTGCAGCAGGGAGAAAAAGCTGAGACCACCACTGCTAATAGCCCCTAACTGCTCTGCAAAATTGGAGACAGCTCAGGTGGACCTGGACACATAAATAATAGATCTAATACCCACAGGAAATATCCATCAGTGGAAATAACCTGGCTTTGGGTAATCCATATTGGTTAAAGGAAGGGGAAGGGGAGAGAAATGGAAGCAGCCTCAGGGCTGCACAGCATGCGAGAAGGAAGATGGAGAATTATGCTCCTGAAGCTCCTCAGAAGCCTTTGCTGCAGGACTTGCTCACACAGAAGGCATCTGACCATCCTCATCCACAACTCATCAAGCAAAACAAAAAGACCCAGGAGGACAAAGGTACTGAGAGAGGAGAGCTTCAAAGCCTCCCCCCCACCATATTGACGGTTCAGATTTGATGAACCTTTCTCCCTGGAAGGTTTCTGAGCAGATGGGCACAGTAAAAGGCCACATGAATTTCATTGGCAAAATGCCCCTTTAGCGAAGGGAAGGCAAATATTTGTCCACAGTTTATCTACAGAACTGAGAAGCAGCAGCACTGGGCCAAGAGGAGCTGCAGAGCTCTGTGCTTCCTCAGGTTTCTGGAGTTATGTTTTCCAACCCTCAAACTCAAACGTGGTCTTTGAATTAGAAGACAAAAAATGGGATCAAGAATTGGAGAACCATTTTCATGGCTCAGTGGATTTGCTGTGCACCACTGCCCAAATCTCTTCACCACTTTGGGCCTCACTTACTTGTATAATAGGGCTGATAACTCTCCATAACCCTTCCTGGGAGGGGCAAGGTATCCTCAGGGCACTGTAAGGTCCCATGCTAAGGCACTCATAGGAAATGCAGCCTGTAGGGTGTTGACTTCTCAGTTTGTCCTCTTAGAGCTCTAGAGCCACCTAGACCCTGTGACAGCTTTCACACTGGTGACTTACCTGAGCTCAGCAACAAAGCAGCAGATTCTTGCTGCAGAGGAAAAGAAATTAGTCAGGGGCCACCAGCACAGGTCCTGTGCCTAATTCCTCACCTAGCACAGCTACCCTGTGCAGGCAAAGCTCTGGTGCTTCAGTGAAGCTCCCCTGTACCCAGCTGCATGAGTTTCTTAGCAGCATACATCTACCACTGGGCAAAGCTTCCCTTTGACTGCTCAAATGAAGCTATCAAAGGGCACTTAAAGCCCTTGGTTTGCCATCACCACACCCCTGAGAGAAGCCAGCCAATCCCATCAGGACAGGAAGGGGCAGTTTTCCATGAAATGATCAAAATTACCAAACAAATCAGTTCCTCTCAGCTAGCAGCACAGAAGGGAAGGCTGCCCGTGTTTTTCTGACAGTTTTTAAGGAGAAATTCACAGTTTAGGGTCCCAAAATAGCTTTAATCCCATGCACATTAAAAGCCCCAATGCTATGACAACAGAGGGGAGTCAGCAAGAGAGAAGCAAACGCTGGCTTTGAGGAGAGCTGAACACTTTGCTATGCCACAGCCAGTGCAGCTGTGTGGGAAGGGGGAAAGAAAAGAGAAAAGAAAGAGAGAAAAGAAAAGAAGAGAGAAGAGAAGAGAAAAGAAAAGGAATTACAAGCAGGCTGATTCCTTGGCCAGGAGAAAACCCACAGATTTATTTTATGACTGTAGGCTAAAGTCATATTAATTCTGTTCAAATTGTGGTCTATGCTGCTGCTAGAAGGAATTACTGCAAAAGGTTCCAGTCCTAAATCAAGCACTGCTCCCAATAAGGTCAGTGGTGACAGGAGGAAATATTCTGCAGCTGTGTAGCCCTGACTGATGTGCACAGATAACAGAGCAGGCTTGGAGCCACACCAGCAGGGCAAAGGTGGCCAGCACTAAATTGCCTACAACAATGTAATTGTCAACTGCCATTACTCAGATTTTAAACCAGAATCTGCTGGAACCTCAGAGTGTTTCACATTTGGTGAGAGCTGCAGTGAAGGCTTCATTCACTGTAATGAATTCTGTCCCCACTATCAGCCTGACCTTCCTCTCCTCCCCCCTATCTTCCCCTGCACACTGCACCATCCATCTCCAGAGCATCACCTGCACTCCACACCTGGGCTGCAGCATGGCAGAGAGCTGAGCTCCAGCAGCCCAGCAAAGCTGGAATTTGAAAGTGCTGGAGGAAGAAGCTGAGGTTAGTAAGGTGAACCTTTCAGTCAGGGTTGCTGGGATGCTGCACTGGGTTGTCCTCCCAGGAGCCAACAGGAACAATCTACACTTACAAAGCTGCAGCAAAGGCTAACCCAACACCAGTTTGTCCCAGTCCTGGTCACAGGGGGAGTCTGTCAGTTCTTGTATCCAGTATGAAAGGCTAAGATAGTCACAGCATCTCCATTCACCATAAGGTAGATTCCTTGCAAGGAGACTGTTCTCAAGCTGAGCTCCGTCTGCACAGAGGGACTCAGATATGCTGCAGCCACAGGGGCTCACAGACTGGCATCCAGGGACTACATCCGGGCACACTGACTCGCTTTGGGTGGTTGAGTCAGTGGAAAAGTTTTTACTCAAAGAACAAAACCACAGCAAAATCCTAATCAGACTGCCCAGGGTTAGCTTCCTTCTATCTTCAAATGCAGGACACCTGGATGCATGAAGCAGTCAGAAAATGCTCCTCTGAACTCCAGTTCTGGCTCTGTGCTGAGACAGGAAAACATCTCTGGTCCCAGGTGGTAGCCCAGAGCCTACAGGGAGCCAGACCACAAGCTGAAGACCTTTCCGCATTGATGCGAAACATGGAGAGGTACTCTCTGGAGCCTGGGCTTTGGCTGAGCTCTCCAGACAGAACCAATATTTCACAAAGGACAAAGCTGTTCCCAACTTTAGAGTTATAAAGACTGATTTTTTAAAAAAAAATTGTTCTCAGTATCACATTTCAGCTCCAGGTACCTGAGGATCCTCCCTGCGATTTATGGAATCTGAGATCAAAGTCATTACCCTGCAGCACAGAAGGGAAGTGAAATAGATAATGTAAGAATCTCCTAGCATTGCTCTGAAGACCTTTAAAACTCTTCACTGAAACAAAGTCTCACAAAGTTGGGAGCAGGAGCAGTGCACCAGCAAAGAGCAGAGCCCCTGCTGCCATCAGTACTGTCCAAACCCTTATCCTCTCTCACTGGGTCCAGGCTGCTGCAGCACACTGCAACATCAGACTGAGCTTCCCCATCATGGCTCCTTCCTGATTAAGATTTCAGAGCTGAAGATGCTCTTGAGATTATTTTTGTTGTGTTGGATGAAAAAGAAACTTGGTTCAAGGGTTAATGAGGATACTAGACCCTGGCTGCCTGGAGGACTCTTCCTCACCAGTGGCCAGGGGCAGGACACTGAACCTCTGCGCAGTTGCATTTCTGCAGCTGAAAGCATCCTGAGCCACAAAACAAGCACTCAAGCCAAGGTTCTTCCTGAGAAAGGGTTTGGGAAAAAAATTTGAGTCCCTTCTGCAGCTACTGAAGATGGAGGGTTCTGACCAACAAAGCAACTGCAAGTCCCTGAGGACAAAGGCAGACAGGCAGCACTGGCAGGACACCAAACCTCAGCAGGTGGCTGCAGAGCTCTGGTCTGTGCTCTCCTGGGATCAGTCTCTCACATGCAGGGGCCAAGGCCTTTAGAAGAGAGCTTCACTGTTGTGCAGCTTCACTCTGTGCACAAACACAATCCACTTGTCAGGAGCATGGGGCAGGCCACAGAAGGGGAGTCCCTCCACTGCCAGGGGTCATCACCTGGAAGCACAGCAGATAATCTCCAGAGTTATCCACCCTGGAAATGTAACCACTTTGTCTTTCAGGGGAGATTTGTATCTTACTGAGCTTCAGGCTAAGACTCTGTTCTTGACCCTAGATAGTTCTTCAAACCACACTTGCATTTCTCAAGCTGGAGCACAGCTGTAGACTGTTGAACCTCAGGAAGCTGCACACAACTCAGCCTCACATGAGCCTAGGCTGGTGGCTAAGGGGAGCAGAAAGCTAAGCCAGCACCACGAGCAGAGGCAACATTCAAAGCAGCCCCAAAGATTTTGGGGCAATTTTTCTATTAAAAAAAAAAAAGGCTTTTTAAGGTTCTTCAAGAGAACTCTAACTGCTATTGCAAGCCTGAGTCCTTATGGTGAGCTAATAAGTTCCAACAGACCTCAGACAAAGCCGAACAGCCAGGCTGCAGAACAGGTGAGGTCCTCCAGCACCCCTGAACCGCGGTGCTGGCAGCAGAGTGAGGAAACACTTTGAATGTTTCCAGGGCAGAAAAAAACAGCGACTACTGATTTAAAACCCCTTTTATGGAGCCCTTTATTGCCATTCTTATTGTAATGTCTAAGCTTGCTCTATTGCAGGAGCCTCAGGCCTCTCTTCCCATCGACTTCAAACAGGGAATTTATTACAGAAATAAGCAAGGCTTTGGCCCAGGAAAGTACAGACAGAAAGCTGCTAACTGCAGGCAGCCCTAAACACCAACTGCTCCTGCTACAGCCCTTTGAAAAGCCAACCCAACAGAGCTAATCAGCAACCATCTTAGTTATGCAGACCCTCAGAAGCCCTTTTCTTCTTTACAGAGCTGCAAATTGTTTTCAAATCGCCCGTGGCAGAATGTGGAAAAACCTCTGCCGGTCCAAGAGAAGTGAGGTGTTTTGCTGGTGTCAACAGGTCCCTACCCTTCCATTGTTAATGGGAGATGGGGCAGGCAGAGTCCACAGGAGCAGAAAGAGCGGCAGCAATCTGCGATGCATCGGGCCTGGGGAGCTGCTTCCGTTCCAGCCAGTGACAGATGAAGCAGCCTGGCTGCAGCATCTTAAAGGGTCAGGGATGAAATGAGCCCTCAACAGCTGGAGAGGAGCCCCAGTGCAGATGATGTTTTTAACCTCCGCTATAAGCTTCCAATAGAATCAAGCAGGAGATGCTAAAAATGAGCATGTAAAGAGCCACTGAGCCTTGATGGCTCAGGACAGACCCTGCCAGGGTAGTCACAGCAGCCTGAACTTGTGCCAGCTCTATTAGGGAGCCTGAGTTGTGTTTCATCCAGTGTCAGAAAAGAAAGGAAATAGAGATGTGCTATGGGCAGCAGCCAGATCCAGAGAGAGCTCTGCCTTCAGCCTTACACTTCTCCTAGCCTGTTTACAGTGTGGATTCCATGAAACAGAGAGGATTTAAGGCAATATCCTATCCCTGTAATTCCTTTTCATCAAAGCAATGAAACAAAAGATGAGTTCTTTACAATCTGGCCTTCACAAACCTGCTTTATTCCAACCCACAGAGTGATTTCTTTTGAGACCTTCATCTCTGCCATGCCTTCACTCCTTTTCACAGCACTAAATGCCAGGCATCTAGGAAACAGCTGGAGATACTGGCACTGATACCATTCCTAGTTAGGCCTTGAGATCAGAGTTTGTTGAAAAAAAACCCAAACAAACACACACACAAACAAACAAAAAACCCCTCCCAAACAGCCCAAAACTCCCCCAAACAAATAAAAAACCCAAACATTCAAACACACACCACCACCACTCCAAACAAGCAGATGCAGAACTAACATTTATTTAATGGAACATGACTCATTTGTCAGTTTCAGCTTTCCCCCAGTGTCCATCAGTGCTGCTGTGCCATCACACCCTCAATCCTACCTCCTGAGCTCTGGTTTCTGGCTCTCATTACTCTCCTGCCTTGCCACAAAGCCACCTCTGCCTCTCTATCCCACTCCAGGGCCATTCTGGCCACCTCCATACGCAGCTGGACCAGAACACACAGCTGATGGGGCTGGGAAAGCAAAGCAGAAATAGTGCTGCCAGTTTCGGGCAGGTTTCCAGCAACGGGGAGGAGGTGAGGATGGAGCCTGCAGCGATGCTGTGCTGCAGAGCTCTGTTTCCTCGGTGGCAGTGCCCCACGTCATGCCCCTGACCCGTGGAAGTACTGAACAGGGACTGTTCCAAACCGATTTGCAGAGCCAGTTTGCTCCCCTCAGGACCGAGGTATGAGAGCAAGCAGAGAATTCGTGTAGCTGCTGCTGAGAGCCGAAGTAACAAACAGCCTTGTGGTAACTACAGCAGGCTGGGAACATCAGAGGCACATCGGTGCAGTGCTGCTGCCTTCCACTGGCCTCCGTGGTGAGGAGAAACAGGGAAACGTTCCCCAGCAGTTGGCTGAACTGTGAGCAGCTGCTCAGCAGGGCTGGGTGAGGAGCAGCATCTGCACTAGCACAGGTAGGCGCTGAAGTGACCCTGCCTGCCGGTGCTGCCTGCTGGGCTGCTTTATCCAGGCAGCATCTGGGCTCCAGGAGCATGCTACCCATCTTGGGATGCCCCTGCAGACAAGTGCCACTTGGCAGCTTGCTCTGCCATTGCCGTCTTGTGGTCACAGAAACCTGACCTGCTCCCTGCCTGCTGTGCCCCAGCAAAGCCCTCCGGGCAAAGGCAGCCCTTGAGCTGCTCTTTGAGCTGCTAGGGATGACTGAGGGCTTTGGCTGTCAAAAACACAGGTGGTGGTGTCCTAGGGGACACCCCAGCCCTGGGCACATAAATATTGGCAAGGAAGGGTTAGAGTGAGCTGCTGCATGGCTTCAGCACACCTGCAGCAGGAGCTGGCTCTGCCTTCCCAAGGCAATGGCAACTGCCTGTGGCTGAGATCACAGCACCCTGGCTGGTGTCACTATGATACCATGAACGTCACCACTGGCTCACATATGGAACAGATGAGGTCACATAGGGAGTGGAGAAATGGCCTGAAGTGGTCCAGGGGAGGGTTAGGTTGGAGAGGAGGAAAAATTTCTTTGCAGCAAGAGTGGTCAGGGAGTGGCACAGGCTGCCCAGGGAGGTGGTGGAGTCCCCATTCCTGCAGGTGCTGAAGCAAAGTGTGGCCATGGCACTTGGCAACGTGGTTTGATGGCCATAGTGGTGTTAGGTCAATGGTTGGACTGGGTGGTCTTAGAGAGCTTTTCCAACCCAAACAACTCTCTGATTCTGTTAACAAACATGGCAAGAGAATTCCCTCAGCCCACTGAGGTGCTGGGAAGCAGAAGGGGATTGCTCCAGCTGAGTGTGCCCAAGCCCAAAAAGCCCAGAGCACACCTGCCAAGCCCACATCCAGTTCCTTACTGCCATGGGCAATGATCCTCAGCCCCACAGCATGGCCACTTCAGAGCAGGGAGATGCTTTTCTGGTGGGTGTGGGAGTATGCAGAAGTGAAACAACTGCTGTAGCTGTGTGAGGCTGTCCTTTGCCACCCCACTGCCACCACTCTGCACAGCTAGGATTGTCCTGGCTGCTCTGGGCTGCCAGTCCCTGGGCTCCCTGGCTGTGGCAGCTCTACCAAAGGCTGCAGCTCTGCCACTGCTGCTTCTGGTAACTGCTGGAGAAAACTCATTTGCAGGACTAAATCCTTCCTATGGTGATAAATTGCTTTTTTTCCCCCCTTGCATCTTTGCTTTTCAACCTCACTTATTTCTTTTGGATATAACTAGCCCAAGTGGGATAAAGGCAAAGAGTAACTTGCTGCACCCTGGGTAAAATTGATAGCTCTTGAAAAGCTCCTGCAGCTCAGGATGTTAATTGTAACCTGGGACTGGAGCTGGGAGAGGTAGAGCTGTAATAACCTCCTATGCTGCTGCTGGAAAGGGGGAAGGGGGCTGAAGACCCTCTGCCCCTGAACATCCCACTGCAGAGTCCCTGCAGCACTTAGAGTGGTGGTACAAAGCCTAAGGGAGTTTTTAAAAGTCCAAAGCAGTCCCAGGCATGGATACCTGTGCTGGGGCTGTCCCCTGATTCTTCCAGCATTCAGGAGAAGGTGAATTCCGTAATGGTGACATAGACGAGAGAGAGCTGGAGTGAGGGGGCTTGGAGGAACGGATGGGAGACCTCAGCACAACCACTCAGTGCAGCTGGGGAAAGAAGGGAGACGCAGGGACAGTTGTGTCACTGGATTTCTTCTGTTCTGCTTTCTGTTCTACCTGGGGATCCTCTTGTTTACTTGCACAGACTCACAAATCCATTTTCACCTTCTCATACCCAAGGCCTGAATTCATTTCCCTTGCATGTTTTTCACTGTGTGTGAAGACAGCATCTCAGAGTCCAGCCACAGACCAGAGTCCCTTTGCTGCAGGCAGGCACAAAGCAACAGGATGCTGAAAAACCCAGAAAGGGTTGTCAGGCCTTGTTTGTGCAAAGGCAAATCCACTGTCTCCAGCTTTAGTTTGCATCCCGAGGTGGCAAATTGTTCTACACTGCTCTTTAGCCATGAGTAAGGCTCTGAATTTGAAGTGTATGGAAGAGGGTTAAAAACTGTAACAATCCCCAGAGAAATTTGAGTGAGCAGGTTCCAGGAGCCAGCAGATTAATTCAGAAAGAATCAAGTGATACATGGCAGAGGTAAGACAGCTGGTGAACAGCTCCAGCACAGGAGGCCAAATGATGTCAGCTTCATTTGCAAGTAATTGGTTTGGTACCTGGCTGGCATTGCCTGGCACCAGGCATGCTGCTCGGACAGGCAGGGCGAGCAGGTGCTGGAGTTTCATTCAGCTGGCAGCTCTTTGGCAGTCCCTACCTGATTTCTATGTGGCTGTGGCTGTTGCAGAGAGAGAACCACTGGGAAGCTGGGATGCTTCTCCAAGCTCTGCTCCGGAACTTCTCCTGGTTTGCCAAGTGTGGGTTTAGTGCTGGGCAAGGGCAGGGAGTCCCAAACTGGCTCAGGGGGCAAGGTGTGGGTGCCAAATGTTTTCAGTTCTCAAAGGCAGTTTCTTCTGGTTGACAGACAGAAGGTAACCAGCACTGCTGGCTGTGGCTATCGGAGGTACCCAGCCCAAACTGCAACACTGGCATCAGCAAATCCCTGGGAGTGCTGCAGTCTGTCCCTGAGACCACACAGGGACTATAATTCTTGATCGTTACCCATCCATAAGCACCACAGACTGGTTCTGAACTCTGCCTTCCCCTGTGCTGTTTCGAGTGCTCCATGGGGACTGGGAGGAGTGCTGGGGAGGTGCAGGGCTCTGCAGGCTTCAGGAGCCATATCGAGCCCCTGGGACTCCATCAACCCCACGACTCCACCATGCATGCAGAGCGTTCTGGCTTGGGAGATTTTGGCAAGCAAGCCAAAAGATTCAGAAGGTTCAGACTCTGCTGCTTGATTGACTGAGTGCAGCTCCAAAGAGCTCAGACTTCTCTGTCCCTTTACATTCTCTGGCTGGTGAATGATTGTGTTGCATTTCACTTGCTGTGATAACCTTAGCACAGGCTGAACTGATGCAGCCCTCAATTCTCTTCCTCAGACAGACGTTGATGAGGTCTCAGGTTCCAAAGAGGCCTCACTTCCAGCTGCAGACACCTCTGGAAACAGAGTCTGCTTTCCCTCCCGTTTGCCCCACAGGCAGTGGTGTGAGGAACACAACCCAGAGCTGTCAGTGCAAAGTGCCCATCCCCAGGGCTGGGCAGCAGTCCTGCACCCATGGAACAAGAGCAGCCAACCACAGTGGCTGTTTGTTGTCTTTGTTCTGCCAGAGGCAGTGCCCAGGCAGGGCTCAGCTTTGCACCAGCAGCTTCTAGCCCATTTGGAGCCAGAGTTAATAATGCAGAGTGGGGAAAGCACATTGCCTATCCCCACAGGACACATCCTGCTTCAGATCACTCTCTTAGAAATACTAAAAATGAAGAACTCAGGGTTTTAATGAGGCATTCCTTGGCATGCTGGGGGACTCTGTTTTCTTCAGTGGGCTCCGTGGCTCCGATGGTGTATCAGTGAATTTCGCTGCTGCTCTTTGGCAAGAGTCATATTTTCCCAGGAACATAACCCATTCTCCCTTTATTGTAATTGTTTTGGAATAAGAAGTAATCATCCAGGACTGAACAACTTGGGCTGCCCAGCGTTCTGTTCTCCATTCTAGTAAATTGCTTTGAGAATTGAGCAAAGCTCTGCTCAATCATGCACGATACCCATTCCGAGGAGCACCAGCACAGCAAACCTGCTCCAGCCCCTTGCAGTCATCCTTCCCCCTTCTTAAAGGCAACGTGGTGAGAGGAAGGCTCCAAACACATGCAACCTGCATGTCCTCAGGCACTGAGCAGGGTACTCAGTTTGTAAAATAACTTCACCTGCCTTGTCTGGATGTGTTTAACTTTGAACTGATCACCAACAGAGCAAAGCTCTGTCTGGGGATGTTGGTGCTCCACAGCTAGGGCTGAAGCCGTGGAGCTCTTCTGAAGGAACCTGCACATGGTGGCAGGTGGCAGCAGGACATGTTCTGGCCTCCTTGAGGAGCTCGTCCTGCCCCTGGGTCCAACTTTCCTTTCTCAAATGCTACCAGTCTTTGCCTACACTGAAAAAGGGCTGCCTGTGGTGTGGCTGTTCCTGTGCTCCCCTGCTCCTTGTGCTGGTGTTTGGGTGGCCAGAACTCCAAAGGCTTGCTGGTGCTTGTGTGAGCGTCAGACCAGCACTGCTCAGCTCCTGCTGTCTGCTGGGGAACTGATTCCCTACTCTAAATCTGGCCCTGCCGTGGCACCATGAGTTCTTCCTTTGTGTCTTGGTTGATGTTTATTGTTGAGATGGAGACTTCCTACAGCTTGTATCACAACCCTGACACAGAGGAGCCCTGGCTGAGCTAACAGTTTTGACACTCTGCTGTCCTCAGGGGGTCAGAGACACACGTGGGATTGGTATGGTAAAGGGAATCCACTGGCATGTGTGCTCTGCCATCCTCTTGGGGCAAGCAGAAAAGGTAATCAAAGTTTGTATGGGAATAAGAAAAGTGCCACTGGAGGTGGTCATTGTCCTCCCATAGGAGCCTTTCCCAGGAGAGCTGTGTGAAGCTTGCTTGCCCTTTGTCATTTCCCTCTGTACAGAAGATAGGCAGTGGCTGCTCGAAAGAAGCCATCCACCTCTTAAATAACATTTTATGGGCTTCTGCAGGCTTCCTTTCCTTTTCCTTTTAAGGATTATAAAATGGGAAATACAACAGGAACAAAAGTTAAGGCTTTGAAAGCACTGGGGTGTAACAGGCTGATAATGATGGAGCCTCTGCAAAGGGCAGCAGGCTGGGGAGAGCAGCGGCGGCTGCGGGCCCAGAGCAGGCACAGGGCAGTAAACCAACCAAACAGCAGCATCCATTGCAGCACCACCAGGGGCTGCCGGGTGCTCTGGGGCTGCTTTTCAGCCAGCAGCCCTCTGCTCAGAGAGGCAGCAGCCTTCATTAGCAGGAGCTCTTTGTGGACAGCAAAACTCCCCCTGAAAATCTTCACAGCAGCCTCTGAGTTTGGACTGACATAAACACAAGCCTGGGTTTGTAATGCCTTGTGCAAGCTCTTCAAAGAGAGGCAGAGATGCATTTGGTGCTTTCTGCTTTGAAATAAGACCTGTAAATAAGAGCTGGTTAATGCTTGGGATGCTGTATCAAAAGTGATCTGACTTAGAGGTCAAAAAGCTGATCAAAGAGAATGTTATTGGGGAGGGTATGGATGCTGTGATCAGGAAAAAAAGTCATTCTGGGTCATTTCAGGAAGGCTTTGTTGCTTCTGGTGCCTCACAATAAGAAGCAGTTGGCTTTCAGCATTGCAGCTTTTCTCTTGTGTGGTGTCAAAGGCCTGCTGGAAGAACCTGGTCATACACAAAGCCAGCTGCAGTAATTCCTCTGGCAGGATGTGTTCCAGCAGCAGTAAAATCCACCCACAGAATACCTGCAGTTCACTGGAAAGATGTTTGTTTAGTTTCTGCTTTCCTTTTCAAACCAAACTAACAGTAAATTTGGTGCTTTTTTTTTTTTCCTCTGAAGATCTTAAATGGTACTGAAGCCCTTAAGCTTAAGGGAGAAGGAGAGCAGCCTGATCCCTGGGAAGGGAGAGGGGCTCTGGAGGGTGGCTGGAAGGGGTGGGTGGCTGCTTGCCCTCTCAGGGGACTGAAAGGGGTCAGAGGCAAATTTCAAGGCTGGAAGAGCTTGCTCTGCACAGATGCAGGGGGGAGTGTGGTGCTCACAGCCCCTCAACCTCATCCTCTTGGCCAGTGGATCCGAGTTCTGACTGCTGTGAGAAATTATTTGCTTTAGGGCACTTCAAAGAAAGCTGTAAAGATTGAACCAGCTGCTGCTGCTGAGCTAGGGCTGAGTGGGTGCAGGGACCTGGGGTGCCCCCTCTCTGCCTGCAGTGCCTCTGTGTTTCTGAGGCACAGCTGCAGGCAGATCTGGTGTGGAATTTTGAGCGGCTTTTTTGATCCCATCTGTTGCTGGTTGCCTTTCCTAGTGCAGCTTCTCTTCACCTTCCTCTAAGGT
The DNA here is from genome assembly GCF_026170545.1 of Melanerpes formicivorus. Lineage (NCBI taxonomy): Eukaryota > Metazoa > Chordata > Aves > Piciformes > Picidae > Melanerpes > Melanerpes formicivorus. Next base: position 1,800,965 of record NW_027142373.1, on the reverse strand, counting down.
ACTGTAAAGCTTTGTGTATTTATTTATTAATCTATTTATTTAACAACCAAAGTTCCTTTTTCACAGTGAGCCACATCCACACCTCATGTTCTGCTGCCTTTTGTCTGCAAAGGAAGAGAGTCTGATCTGAAAGGCCTGGAGTGTTTGTGCTGGAGGAAGGAGATGTGCTAATTGGGTGGGTTTGGCTGGGTGTGGGAGCTACTAGCATCACAAGGAAGATGAATGCAGAGCAGCTTGGGGTGGCAGCAGGGCTAGATTGTCTCATCACTTACATAGGAGATGGAGAAAAGTGTCAGGTTGAAGCTTTGTGTTTCTCCCCTGTGAACTTTGTATCAGCTGCAGCCCTCCAGATGTGCACTGGAAAAGGAGAAGGGAACCTGGGGTCTCCTCAGCAGTAAGAGCAAGATCCTTTGGGGCAGTGCCTAGAGGGAGGTGGGAAGTCTGTGTGCCTCTCTTCTGTGTGCAGTCCCTGCTCCCTTAGCCATCTGCAACAGGCTGAGCTAGGGGAAGTTGTTTCCTCCTGGTCATGAAGCAAAGGGAGCCTGAAGAACTGCTGCCCTCCTGCTCTGTGTGGGGTGGCTCAGTACTGATCCCAAGAGAACATCCTCTACCTCAAGTGGGGTTTTAAACAGACCTGCCACCCCCCAAAGCAATCAAAGCACTGTGGTGGTCCTTTGTGTGACAGCTGGGATGGAGCAAACAGGGTTGGTGTCGCTGAAAGCACTCACAGGCTACAGAACCACACAACTGTTTGGGCTGGGGAAGGTTGAATCCAACCATTGACCTACCACCTTGGGCACTAAACTGACACTGCAATCCTCACAGAAAGTAGCTGCTGTGTAACTGAGAATCACCAACTGCATGAGCAATAAACTGGGGGCTTGGGAAAGAAGTCCTGAAGAAGAGCAAACTGCTTTAGACCAGCTCTGGAATCAGCCTCCCATCAGCCATGCCAGAGAGCCTGGAGAGCATGAGCAAAGAAGTGCAGCTGAAGGCCCTAAGGATAAAGACCATGGAGACCCCAAACCAGCCCCACAGTACCCCCATAGTACACAATGAGCCTAGGAGAGATTTACAAACTAAGGAATTGCCTGGACTGCTATGAAATGCTGAGCCCTGCTGGGGATGGCCAAGGTGTAAGCAGACACACTCTGAGCTTCACTGACTTGGGCATCTTTGGGGAGCAGCCCTATGTGGCCAGCACTGACATGAAGAGATACTGCTGCCCAGCACCAACCTGGGCTGAGGCAGTTTCCCTGCCCTGGGCAGTGGCACCAGCACAGCCCAGGCACCACACACCCTGGCAGCCTGGCACAGCCCCAGCTCCAGGCCCATTTCTGAAGCTCTCTGGCTCCTAGGAGGCCTCAGGGGCCAGCAGCTGCAGTGAGGTGACAGAGCTGTAAGGACAAAACTGAACTGCAGAAAGGGGTATCTGCTCTTCCTGTGCGTGGGAACAGGACCCAGCCTGGGCCCTCCCAAGGTTTGTTCCACTCTGCCAGGCCTGGCTGAATCCCTGGTGGGCTGGCAAGGTCTGCAGGGCACTGACTGAAGGGAGCAGCTCTGGAATCTTCAGCTCCCCTGGGGGAGCTCAGGACTGGAGGGCTGAGCCCCAGGCTTCTAGAAGCACAGGTGAGCCTCATTTGTGCTGAGGGCTCCAGCCAGAGCTCAGGTGTTCAGCATCTCAAATCAGATGAGTCTGCAGTCTGACCCACAAAGACCCATCCAGGAGCTCCTGAGAGCCAGCTGGTACCTGCCTGGCTGAAGCCTCAGGCTGAGGCAGGGCTGGCTCATCTCAGAGCCCTTTCAGCACCAACCTGTCCTAGAGCATGAAGTGAGTCAGATGTTCCAGAACTGGGAAGCAGGGCACTAGAGCCTGAATCTGTTCATTAATTGATCCTGAGCCTCACTTTCAGCTGTTCTTGGTGATGTTTTGCACAAGCACAGACAGGTTGCTGAGGTGCAGACTCCTGGAAATGTTGGGTTTGTGTTTGTTCTGTGCAGCTAAAGCAGCAGAGTCAGCTTCAGAGATTCAGCTCCTCTCCAGAGCTCTGACACCCACCTGTTTGTTATTCTGTGTGGAAACTCTTCCAGGGCACTCAGATTTTCTCCCTCTGGGAGTAATCAGCACATGACAAAAGCATTAAAGGCACTCGAGTGAAGCTGGGTTCCAGTGCTTTAACTGCCCTGAGGTGAAAAGAGGCTGCTTGCCATGCCATGTGAAAGGAAGTACAGCACAAATGCAGCAGCAGCCAGAGCAGGAGGAACTGGTGGTTGCCAGGCTGCTACAGGAACTGGACAGCATTGACTTGAGTTTATCCTCTACAGACCTATTTCAGGTACCCTCCAGAAGAGCTCTGTATCCTCCCCTAGATCCTACAAACTATAGCCCGAAAAGGGCTTTAGAGGATCACCAGAGGCCTTCAGACACTTGAAGAAACATCTTTGGGTGAGAACCCAGCCTCTTGTCAAGGTGTGCTGTGACTGCTTCATCCAGGGGCTGGGTTCAGCACTCCAGCCAGAGAGGAGGATCCAATTTCTTGTCTGATCATCTGGGAAATTCAGGTAGCAGTTGAAACAGTTCCACATGGCAGGGACCTCCAGAACCATAGCTTTCCAAGCAATTCTGAGAGCAGCAATCCTGGATGTTGAGCAAGACACAGGAGGAGGGAAAAAACCCTTCCTTCCCTTCAGGAGTTTGCTCAACCACCTGCAACACAAGGAGCTCTCCAGCAGCAGCAGATCCAAGGCAGGGCTGGCAGCAGAGCCAATAATCTCCTAAATAACCAATGTTCCTCTAACAGCCAGCCAGGGCTTCCTCCCCTTGGAGCTTCCCTTTCTAAGCACTAACCAGACTAATTCTCTTCAGCTTGCAAAACCAGACAAGATCACAGCCTGGAGGGGAAAGGCTGCCATGATAAATATTTAATGGACTACATCAATAAAATTTATTTTGCCAAGGAGAATGGAAGGAGAAGGCAGGCAGAGAAATAATTCATTAAAAGAACATCAGCTTGGCAATGCCAGAAAATAAGCAATGCTAGGGGAAAAAAAAGGAATTAAGCACAAAGAGGTTTAAAATAGGTCAGGAGCTCTTAACTTCTGTGCTCTTAGCACGTGGCAGGCTGACAGGGCTGAGTTCTCAGAGCAAGAGTATACAGCTATGTGCTCCTGACTCATCCCACTGCACAGACACATCCCTGGACACCCTGGGAGCAGTGCTTCCCATCATCCACCCTCTAGGACCCGTTCAGCACACCAAGTGTCACACCAAGAAATGCAACAAGCACCTCCAGCTCTGTTTCTCAAGGCAAAAGGCTTCCCCACTTGATACTGGATGGGGCAGGACGTTTTCTAGAGCCAACAATGAAGGTATTGAATACAAAACTTCTTGCCCTGCTGTGCTCCCCAGAACCCAGAGCAGAGCTCAACATGTGCCACATGCACCATGGAATGCACAAAAAGAATGGTTTCATCACTCCCAGATCGCTTGCAGTGAGTCTCCAGCTGCTCTGCAGGTCCTGACATTTCCATGCCCCATCCAAACCACCCCTCTCACAACCACAAGCCAGCAGGATGGGTAAGGCTGAGCACCAACCCCACTGTGCTTATGCCAACTCATCCCTTAATTCTCCAGTCCTGCTCCTGGATCTGCCCCTGCCCTGCTCCAGGGCTGGGTTTGGGGTGATGTGCACACCCTGAGCAGGGGGCACAGCCTCAACCACACAGCCCCAGGGCTGCTAAAACACTTCCCAGCTGCCTCGGGGAGCTTCAGTAAAAGGAGCACATTGAAACTACTCTTTTTAGAAGCCTTTGGGTTAAAATGATGCAATAGCTTAGTGGTGACGTCACCAAACACAGATGGTCAAAGAAGGTAAAGCCGCAGCCCGACAGCACGAAGCACTGCGAGCCAGCACCCAGCAGCGGCCCCGGGCTGCCCTCTGGCGGCAGCACCGCCCCGCGTCCCCAACCCGGCCCTGGGCTGCCCTCTAGCGGCAGCACCGCCCCGCGTCCCCAACCCGGCCCCGGGCTGCCCTCTAGCAGCAGCACAGCCCCGCGTCCCCAACCCGGCCCTGGGCTGCCCTCTAGCGGCAGCATCGCCCCGCGTCCCCAACCCGGCCCTGGGCTGCCCTCTAGCAGCAGCATCGCCCCGCGTCCCCAACCCGGCCCTGGGCTGCCCTCTAGCGGCAGCACCGCCCCGCGTCCCCAACCCGGCCCCGGGCTGCCCTCTAGCAGCAGCACAGCCCCGCGTCCCCAACCCGGCCCTGGGCTGCCCTCTAGCGGCAGCATCGCCCCGCGTCCCCAACCCGGCCCCGGGCTGCCCTCTAGCAGCAGCATCGCCCCGCGTCCCCAACGCGGCCCCGGGCTGCCCTCTAGCAGCAGCATCGCCCCGCGTCCCCAACGCGGCCCCGGGCCGCCCTCTAGCGGCAGCATCGCCCCGCGTCCCCAACCCGGCCCCGGGCCGCCCTCTAGCAGCAGCACCGCCCCGCGTCCCCAACCCGGCCCCACGCTGCCCTCTAGCAGCAGCACAGCCCCGCGTCCCCAACCCAGGCTTTGGGCACTGCAGTGCCTCGCACGCTTGGAATAACTGAAGGCATTTAAGCATGTTTTGAAGACAGCAGCAGACACCAACGATCTCCCCAGCCAGTTGCTTCTACAAACCACCACAAACAGCTGAAAACTTGACAGAAAACCTGTCATGGATATTTATTATAAACCACCAATGCTGGAGGAGTCTTTTGGGGACTTCCACATAAAATAAAAGGCTTGTTGGGTTTGGTCAGCATCCCTGGATGTGCAGGTTACAGCACCTGGGGAAAGAGCAGCACACAGGATCTTTGTCAGTTCTCTCCACCAGAGTTTCATGCAGGTTGGACCCACTGCCAGCCTGAACAAGTTCAGCTTCCACCCATTAGCACCTCTGGGGTCAAACAATCACTGCATTACTGCCAAGGCTCTGGGTCTCTGCAGTCTCCCAGGAAGAAGTTGAAGGGTACAATAAAACCTTAGTTGTGAACAGGCCACGCTTCAAACTTCAGCCCTTGACCAGTCTAAAAGTGCTGCCATGCAGGCTGGGGTGGGCTCCCTTGCATGGCTTCACAACAGGCTCAAGCCTGCAGCTCTTATCAACAACAGTGCCTGAGCTGGACTCAGATACAGCCAGCAGGACCAAGGGGTCAGTTAACTGCCCGCTGCAGGTGAGAGAATTAGAAAGGCCAATCCTGACTCTTGCCCACTGTGGAGCCTACCACATGAGTGACCCAGAGAGTTTCAGATCAGAGTATCAAGAGCTTCTTGTTGCCATTTCTGAATGAAAATGAAAACAAGGCTCAAGGCAACACTGTCATGAGTTGTGGTGCTACTTTTACCTCAGTTCCTGCTCCACCTCCTCCTGTATCTTCTTTTAAAAATCTGCATAATGTTTCAGCCTGAAAAAAAAAAGCCACCACAGAACAGTTGAAACATTTAAAACTCCTCAGGAGCCTGTTGAGGGACCACCACAAAGCTGCAACAATTTTCTGCAGCGTTACTTTGTTCTCCCTAAGCTGAAGGCAAGGGGTAACCCAGAGAGGGAGCACCACATGCTGGTGGCCCTGGAGTGCCACCACAAAAGGCAGACCCAGCCCAAACCAAGCACAAATCAACCACATTTGTGCCCATGGCAACAGACTTGCTTGGGAGGCTTCTCCTAAGTTCTCTCTGCCAGACTCTGTAGTCTCTAAAACCTCACATGAAAAGCACAAAGTTTTTCAAGTACCACATAAAGTTAATTAAAAACCACAGAGACTCCTGCTCTGTCACCAGCCCTTACCTCTGGCCAGACCAGCAGAAAAACACCACCTCCCTTCTCACAGGAGGCTCAGGTGGAGCTTATGCTGGTCAGGCATCACCCCCAGAGCCCAAATTCCACATTAAAAAAAAATCAGGATTTAGTCTAATTGTGAAGCTGCTAAGCCAACACTTTCCCGTGTCCTTCCAACAAACCACAAGCACCATCCAGCACCTGCAGTCTCCAAACCTCAGCACTAACCACAGACTGGCTGAGGCTGGAAGGGACCTCTTCTGGAGGTCCAACCGCCCAAACACAAAGCCAAGCTGTGTGCCAGCTGTCTGCCCCCTCCTACAGCATCCAAACATGCTCCCTGGGCTTAGTGAACCTGACTCAGTGCTTACCTGAAGAGCAAAGCTTTGCCTTTGTTGTTTCCTACAGAGAAAAAGCCACTTCTGGGAGAGAAGTCCATAGACTGAGCAAGGTAAATCTGTTTTCTTCTGAAGACAGGGAAGTTGGAGAACACAGTGTAGGAAGGAATGTGCACCTGTGGGGAAGCAGCTCATTAGTGCTGGCACCAACATTCCAGCTGAAGCACAAATGGGAAGCTGAAGCTCAGTGTCAAGTTCAGTGTTCAGCTCATTCCTGTCCCACAGCACTTGAGAGCTGTAGTGCAGAAAAGGGGCAGGGAGCACTGCAAGAAGCCAGTGACTGCCACTCATTTCTTTTCAGCTACACCTAAGCAGTAAGAGCAGCTTGCAGCTCCCCAGGTTCATTCAGCAGCTCCACTGCTGGCCACAGCTCTGCCAAAGCTGGCAACAGTGTGAGGGAGCCAGGCAGAACTCCACTGAGCGAGAGTGCTACAGCTCCCAGCTGCTGGAAGGTCACCTCTACAGCACTGAAATCAGGGCACTACCAAAGGGGCAAACAGAGCTGACCCAGCCCCTCAGGTGCTAATGTCACACAACCACCCTGAAAATAAATCTGTTTCCTTAGAGCTGTACAGCACCTGGGCACCTCCTGAGCTGCCTGCTCCAGCCAAGCTTGCAGAGCACAGATCTGCTCAAGATCAGCTCTGGGATGTCCCCAGAAACACTTCTGACCAAGGCACAAAGCCACTGGCCCTGAAGACTCAGGACATACCAACTTGACAGCCTCATCTGCTTCACAGGAAGCCACTGCCAGGATCTCTGTGGTGGGGTTGAAGGTCACACAGGTGGCAGAGGTCACCAGGTTCATGATGGCTTTCACTGGTTTAGGATGGCTTGCCTTGAGGCAGGCATCAGTAGTGTAGAGATTTACAACTCCAGAAGCTGAGCTGAAAAAAAGAAATGAGCAGAGGTGACACCATGCAGGAACTGACAGCACTGATCTGCAGCCACCACACAACTAAAAAGGTCATTGCCAATTATTTCTGGAGCTTTATAATGGTGCCTTCATATATCATGAGGGTTTATAATGACATCCTGCTTGGGGCCTGATTTTGCTTTGGTGTTTGTGACAGCATTTAGTGGAGAGAGCTGTTCTAGGGCTTCTTGTAACACACAGACAGTTCACACCTAACAGAGCCACAGCTCAGAGGGCATCTTGCAGGAGCCACATTCAAGCATACAAATGAGGACCAGACAAGAGCCACAAGCCTGATTCAGGGTTTGTGCCACAGAAGTAGCAGTTTGAGTCAGGATGAGCTCAGAATTAACTGCAAACTCCATGGCTGGCCAACAGCAACACAGGAAGAATGAGGCTGGTGCTCAGTGTCAGTGCCTTAAGACACCCACAGAACAAACTCAGCTACCATCAGAAACAGGCAACACTCACCTCCTCACCTCATTGAAACCAAGCTCTTGCATACCCCTTTCCCCTAACCAGCCCCCAAAAGGAGCTCCAGAGAGGGGAAGCAGCCACTCACCCACAGGCCACATATTGGTTATTTCTTGAAACAGCAATGCACTTTCCTTCCAAGGACCCTTCATCTTCAAACTTGTGCAGACACTTCCTGCTTCTCACATCCCAGATGAAAACTTCACCTTCCTCTGGTTGCAGAATCAAGGGGATGATAGAAACAACATTCATAGAGCACATGGACTGTCTGTCCTGCTAGCTTTCATCATGACAGCTGCTGTCTGATTTACAGCTGTCAGGGCTAGGGCACTTTCACAACCAGCTAAGGGCATACTATAATCATTCACTCCATTCCTCAATCACTTAGCTGGATTTTTAGGGCATAAAGTCTTTTAATTATCTCTGTAAAACAATAAGTGACTGAGAGAAGCTTAAATGAGGTAACTGGGTTTGGGCTGAGTGCTGCCAGAGAACACTTACTTGAGTAGCTGTAGACCTGCCTGCTGTCTGGAGTGAAAGCAGATGCAGCACACCTCCCATTGATCTTCATGGTGCTGACCAGCTCCTTTGTCTACAGGATGAACAACAATGGTGACAATGATTCTACCAGAGCTCTGCAGAGTTGTTTCCATCCTCCTGTCCCACAGAAATCTCAAGTTAGCCACCCTGCCATTCACAGAACAGCCTTAGCATTTCCAGTTCCCACAGAGCAGCACTCAGCAGTGCAGGGGCACTGTGTCACTGCACCACTTCAGCTCCTTTGCTCCCTCCCTAAGGGGTTTTCATGGTGCAATGGAACTGGACTTTCTTAAGAGGCATTTTCCCAAGCAGAGGTTTAAACCAAGGCCAGCTGCCAGCAGATGGCATTTTCAAAGGTAACTGAAATAATTCTGCCTGCAGCATGACTCAGTGGATGGCATGATTCACTAGCAGGGTGCACCAGCACCATGCCCAAAAAAGCAGGCCTGCAGTGCCCCCTCCCCCAGGTGCCTGCTCCCATGCTGAGACCTCTCCTGCTGCCAGCAGTGTTCATGCAACAGGCTGAGACACAGCCAGGACCTATGGCTCTCAGCAGTGACAGCTGCAAAGACCTCACCAGACCCTGGGTGAACTCCCCCAGCCCCAGAGGGAACTGCACAGGCAAGAAATAGTTCTCAGCCTCCCCCAAAAGAACAACTTAGCCAGTTCAGCAGCTCCTCTGTGAGGGCTGTCACAGCATGCACCACAGCCCTGCTTCAGCTGAGGGGCAACTTGCTTTGCTGATGAAAAGAGGGCAAGCAGAACCCAAGGGAAAGGCACCAAGCAACTGAAGCTACCTTCATTGACAGCAGGTAAAGGTACCCTGAAGTTCCTGTTACAAGCATGAATGATCCATCTGGAGAGAGCTCAAAGCTTCTGAGGAACCTTTCATCCACACCTGGAAAGCAGATTCAGAGCTTCACACTGGCATCATTTGCCCTTTTCCCTCAACATTCAGAGCATGTCCTGACCCCCACCTCAGCTTCTCATTTCTGAAGCATCCTCTCACAGCAAAGCTACAACCCAGCCTTGTCTAGGTGTGGCCATTCACATCCCAGCCAAACCAGAGCTACTCAAGTAGAGATCCCTGAGGACAAGTTAAAAATGCAAACTCCAACAGCTCAGGGCACCTCCTTTCAAAGTACATTCAGCTGCCATCTGCATCTGGGACAGCCTCAAGCCTGGCCAGGCACTCAGCACTGTAAAGCCTACCTCTTACTTTCTGTATGGGAATGATGCTTCCACTCATCATGTCATACACGAAGAACATCCTGTGGTGAGTACCAGTGGCTATAACTTGCTCTCCATCAACACTGAAGCAAGCCTTGTAAATTGGGAAGCTCTCCAAATAGATGCTCTGGATTTTTGGATTCCTTACACCATCCACCTTCAAAAAACCACAGATCACCACATCAAGGAAGACACCAGACTGGCACAGAAAATCCACAGCACACAGCAGCACCCAGAACCACTGAAGAGTAGGAAGGGACCTCTGCAGATCAAGCCCAACCCCCCTGCCAGAGCAGGTTCATCCAGAACAGGCTGCACAGGACAGCATCCAGGCAGGTTTTGAATGACCCCAGAGAGACACTCCACCACCTGTCTGAGCAGCCTGCTCCAGTGCTCCACCACCTTCAAAGTAAAGAAGTTCCTCCTCATGTTTAGATGCAACTTTCTAGGTTCAAGATCATATCTGTTGCTCCTTGCTCTGGAGACATAAATGGCAGGAGGCACACTAGTCTGAAATGTTCCCTTCTGGCTCCTGGCTCCTCCATCCCAGCCCCCCAGATATACTCCACAACTCTTACTCTTCCCTGCCTTTCCCAGGCTTCATGCAACCACTTCTGTTGTGCCTTCCCCAAAGACATTTGCTGTGCACTGCTCTTTCCTGTAGCTCCTGAGCAGTGATGATCTTTTATCCTCAGAGGAGCAGGGCAGAAGCATCCCCAACTGGGCAGCTTCCTGCTGCAGCAGTCTCTCCACCTCCAAGCTGACTTCACATCAATATTACTTGTGAATGCAGGTGGACTGCTCCCTGTGCTACAGGCTTTGACTTCAGTCAAATCTCCTTAGTCCCTCCCCCATGCAACCTGAAACTCAAATATTTAGAACATCTTCAAGAAAACCTTCTGACACAGCTCAGTTTGCCTGCACTCTGCAGGTGGCTGGCAGGGAGCCACAGACGGCAGTGTCTTCCAACAAGCTGCCAAGGAAATCCCAGCATGACCCCCAGCACCGCAAGGAGAGAGCAAAGAAAGCCTCTGCAGGCTCTCAGGTGTGCTCACAAATCACACACTTAGCAGAGACTGAGGCTGCTCACCTGGAAGAGGGACACAGAGCGATCATGCCCAGCAGTCATGACCACCTGGGCAGAGGGATGGAACTGCACCGTGGCCAGCTTGCCGCTAGCGAAGCGCTCCTGGTTGGCAGGCAGGCAGGTCTTCAGCTGCAACAGACACACAGCAGCATGGATCCTCCTGCTCATGAGGATGAGCAGCCAGTTTAATTGCTCTTTACAGGACCCCAAAGCCCATGCTGCCATAAGCAGGATGTACACCCAGGTGGCTCTGGGAGTTGCTCTTCCAGAGCAGTGGCAAGATAGGAGAAACCAGGCAGCCCCAACCAGTCCCCCTGTGGCTCCAGAGTTACCACTTTAGGTACAACCAGCTGTATTCTGGCCCATCAGAGACAGCTGTAGAACAGACAGTGCAACAAACTCATTTAAGGATGTCGCTTCTGAAGCCACTTCAGCAACCTCAGAGTTCTAGGAGAATTCCATCCTTCCCCTGCTGAACTACAATCCTACCACAAAGTGCCACTCTGGAGTACATAAAGTGGTTCTTATGTCAAACAATCCCTCTCAGTTTGTTTCATGCTTTCATGATGTGAACTACCTCATCTCTCCAGCTGTTGACTCTGAGTTTCCAGTTACAGAAACAAAGAAGAAATTAATCCATTCACTAATTTTACAGCCCAAGAACAACACAGAAGCATGGACACAGGTCAAACTGAGCTGGACACTGGCTTGCCTTTACCTTCAGAATACCTCTTGGCAGGGACTCTGAGCTTGCTATGAAATTGCCAGTCCTACGGAGCAGATCATCATCTTCATCGCTGTCACCTAATTGAGACAAAGCCCATTGAAAAAGGAGCAGGAAGGGAGGGAGCTGAACAGAGAACCACAGAGGCACCCCCCAGAACAGTCATGGATTTACTTACTACCACTTGTAGTCTTTTTGGATTTCTTCCTGTTGTCTAAATCAGCCCAGGCAGGAACTCCTCCCATAGCTCGTTGAAACCTTGCAAAGAGGGGCAAGGGGGGAAAGAGGAAAAAACAACAGATCCTTAGAGAAACTGATTTCCTTCTCCCCATTGCAGGTCTTCTCCATCCCAATGCCTCTGTGACCCTCTACAGTCATCATTCCCCAAGCCCACTTACACCTGACTCTCAGCATATGCTTTCGGTGTTGTGCTAACTTACTGACTACAGCAAAACTGACCCCCCAGGGCTGCTCTTTGGAAGGACACCAAGGCAACCCAAACCCAGCTGGGGCTCTGCTTAGCTGTCTGGCTGCACTCACACCCCAGCTCATTCCTACAGGCCACACCCTGTCAGCAGGCTGCACCATCCTCCTTGCACAGCAAGGAATTTACTGTTTTGAATCCACAAACACTGTAGGAAGCACCAGCTCTAGAGAGCCCACTTGAGTGCACTGGGTAAAGGGGGAAGTGACACTGAATGGCACAAAAACATCCATGAAACTCACTGTTCTTCAAGTCTTCTTTTCAGTTTTTTCTTAGTAAGTATCTTCTCAGCATCACTTTTCATTAAGTCTTTCCTATACTTATGGGTCATATCAACACTAGAGGGAAAAAAGCACACAGAACATGAAGATGACTCCAACTGAACCCATTCAGAGTCACTCCCAAGTGTGACACCAAACTCCTTCCTGCAAACACGAGCTTACTTTTCCTCAGCCTCGTCATCTTCATCCACCCAGGCTGGTTTTCTGGATGAAATTTTACCTTTTGCTTCATTTTCTACCTCTGAATCACTGGAGTCTTCCTGCAGACTACTCCCTGTGGCATTAAGCTGAAAGCAACCAGACAGACCATTTCAGCCCAGCCACGGTCCGGTACTGAAAGATAACAGACACAGTGGCGTAGAGCAGGCTAGGGAAAAGAGCCGAAGCCAGCCTCTGTCCAGGGCCGCAAAAATCGCCGCCTCCCCGCACTCCCGCTGGCGGGGCCGGGCCTTAGCGTAGACTGAGGCGGCAGCTGCTCGCCGGGCCCCGAAGCCTACCCGCGTGGAGCCTGTCAGGCGGTGCAGCAGCTCGTTCTCCTCCACGTTGAGGCTGTCGCCGAACACCAGTTCCTCCAGCTCCTTCTCGGCACCCGACTTGCGGCCGAGAACCTTTAAGTGCCTGGCGCGGCGAGCCGCCTCCCGAGCCGCCTCCTCCGCCGCCTGCTTAGCCGCCGCCCGCTCAGCGGCCGCTGCCTCCGCACGCAGCTGCATCTGCTTCGCTGCTTTCTTCATTTTCTTGGTATCCCTCGTTTTCCTCATTTTCTTCTCCCTCCGCGGCGCGCCATCCGCCGCAGGCTGCATCGCTCCTCACCGCCTCCCGCCCGCCGGAAGCGGAAATGAAGCAGGAGCACGTGCGCGCGGGCCACGCGACCGCCCCGCGCCGTGATATGCTGCGAGCGCTGCCCCGCCCCGCTCACGTGACCCGACGACTGCCCCGGCCTCCGGATAGTGTCACGTGACTCCTTTCTTTGCTGTCCTTTCCCCCTGGCCCGCGTTCCACGTGACACTGCCCACGGCTGGGCCGCTCCACGAAGTACCCGGAGGGGGTCTCCTAGACCCTCCTGACAACAAAAGCCCCTCACTGACGGCCCAGCTGTTGTTCTATGCCTTTCTTTATCTATAAAAAGACGAAAAGAGCCGTGTTGGGGCAGTTTTTACCCCCCAGCCTCTGCAGTACCTCTGAGCACCCCCGATTCCGAATGGTTTGGCCCAGAGGGGGTACGGCGAGCGAGGAAGCCCCAAACAGGCGGGAGGCCAATGGGGGCGCGCGGTGGGCCGGGCGCTGCGCATGCGCGGGGGCCGTATGCTAATGTTGTTGATATTCCGGCGCAGGGAGTTGGGTTCCTTTCTCCGCCGAGTGGAGGCTGAACTTCGCAGGCCGCCTCCTGCCCCGCCGGGCCCGGCCCCTCGCAGGGGGAGGCGGCAGGCGGAGGGGGCCGAGCCGAGGGGAGGGGGCAGAGGCAGCGGGCGTCTCCTGCCCATGAGGGCCTGATGGAAAACACAAAGGACCTGGTGAGTCCCTCCACAGCCCCGGAGAGGGAGCAGCCGCAACGGGGGCTGCCCCGCTGAGGGGGCAGGCGGGCCCCCCGGCGCCTGAGGGGAGCGGCGGGAGCCCGCGGCAGGGCGCAGGAGGCAGCCCGGGGGTGTGAGGGGATAGACAGCAGGCTTGAGGGGCGGGAGGCTGAGCGATTCTCCCCTCGATGCCTGTGCCGGGGGAGGCCGGCCGCCGCACCGCTGTGGGAGGGCAGCAGCCGGGGCACCCCCGGATTTTGGGGGTGTGCGGAGGGGCGTCGCGGGGCGCTGCTGAGTGCAGGGGGCGGCAGCCCGGGGCGGGGGTCTCCGCTGTGGCGGCCCCCCTTGGGATGAGGAGCGGGGCTGGCTTCGGGCCGGTTTTCTGCGGAGCGTTGCTACGAAAAGTTTCTTGCCGGTAACCCCGCGGAGCTGAGCCGTTCCTGAAGCGGAGGGGCCCCGGGGGGCGCGGGGAGAGCCGCGGGCCGAGCCGCGGGCCGGCGCTGGAAGCGCCGCGGAGCCTGTCACCGGCGGAGGAGCGGCGGGCACGTGGAGCAGGCAGCGGCGGGGCCCCTTTGTTGTGTTCCCCGGTGCCGGCTGAGCCCCGCGCTCCCCCCGGCCTGGGCTGGGTCTTTTCCCTTCCTCCACCCCCTCCTCCTTCCTGCCGGCAGCCGGGATCGGCGCGGCGCAGTTCGAGCTGATCTCGCTCCGAGCGAGTCCGGCGCGCTCGGCTGCGCCTCTCCGGCTTCGCTCGAGTGCCGGTTTGCAGCTGGATTCTCTTGCAGCTAAAGCCTCCAAGGTTGCATTTTCCAGTCGCGCACGTTTAAAGTGCTGCTTTCCTTAATATTAGCACTTCAAAAAGTTGTGGGTTCGCTGCATCCAGTTCCCCCTTTTGTGTAGTTTTTATGACTGTTGCTGCTGTGACTTTGTTCTTCATGGGAGGAACAGTAAACCTGTGAAACCAGTTTCGCTTTCAGGCTGTCGCTGGAAATGTTTTAAAGTGTAGCAATTTCTGTCCACCGCGGCTTTAAAAAAGAAAAGAAATTTCTAAACCCCTGCTACAAAGTGTATGCTGATTATGGCAGAACCTAGAAGCATGTGAAAACGATTCCCATTAAAGATTGAGAACGTGGGTGGCAGCCCCTGTGATTTTTTGCATCCAGCACCAACTAAAACTGAGGGCTGCAGGGCAATCTTCTGTGTTTTAAAATGAAAGTTACTGTGCAGGTCTGAGAACCTGCACTGACTGATTTCTTTGTTGTATTTGTCTGTTGCAGTATGGTTTCGACTTGTAAGGAATGGAGTGAAAAGGCTGTGAGAGGGTCAGATCTGGACCATTAAATGGGAACTAAAGCAATCTATTCCTTTAAAAAAGCAATCTACCCTGCTAGGTCAGTAGCCTTTACTCGTTGCTTTTCCCTAGGGATCCTGTTAAGGTAGTGTCTAATGTAAGCTATAGGGGAGCACTGCAGATGTCTCTGCTGTCCTGTGTGGAAGGTGTTGGTGCTACAGGAGCAGTTCAGGTGTTCTGCAGAGTGTGCAGGCTGGTGCACATGCAAAAGGATTGTAGAGTAAAGTGAGTTCTCTTCATTGCTGTTCCCTAAAGAGCTGGATGACTGGCAGTAATGATAAGGTGTACACAAGTTCCCTCTCCATTTGCTTTCATTTCTCTCACCTCCTAAAATTTGACTGACTTTTGCAAGGCTTTTGCTCCCTTCTGCACCCCACTGCTGCCTGCCACCATTCCTCAGGTAAGTCAGCACTGGGTCCTGGGTGATGTTTGCTGAGTTTGGCTCTGAGCACGTGGAAGGAATTCAGGTGTTGGAGACCTGAGTTTGGTGGTGTGTTTTGGGGGGGGGGGATCATGTCGAACTTGTGGGGGTGTTTGCCTCTTGCAGATGCTCCTGTAGGGGTTTTGTAGAAGCACAATGGAGTTTGTAGCAGATGTTGGTTTTGCTGGGAACTTTGCTGTTTCAGGTGTTAATCATCACAGCCCTGTCCAGAGCTGCCTGCTAATCTGATATATTTTTTTGTGAAAGAGTCTCCCCTCTTGTGTGAAACCCCCTGGGAAAGAGGCTATGGACAAAACCATTGGCAAACAGCAGAAACTGGCTTCAGACAAAATGCTGTCAGACATAGCAAATGAAGAGACAGGAAAACACATTTCTGTAATTTTCCAGCAGAGATTTTGCTTCTAATAGGAGTGGAAGGCACATTCCCAGAGAGAGGTGAGTTGCTCCTGTACAAAAGTAAGTGTGGCTGGTTCTGATTTCCAGGAATCCCGAGATGTTTGGCTTTGGGGTTTCCCTGTTTGTTTGTTTCTAATGAAAGCTGAAAGCATGTTTTCTTTAAATTGGTACCACCTTTGAGTTTCCCTTTTTGTCTTGCTCTGAGGCACAATTAGACTGCAGCCCCACAGAGGCAAGCAGGCGTTGCTGCACCACATTCTTTTGGCCAGCTTACATTCAGAGGAGTTGCAATAAATTAGTCCCATCCTCTCATTTCCTTAATGCTGACATCCAGAGCTAAAACTGAGCTCGAAGCATTAAACATTAATGAGCTTTTGAAAACAAAAGCTGTGCCTCACATTGAATACCACTTGGAAATGCACAGGCTGTGAGGAGATGTGATTCAAGCTCTCACGGACCCTTGGCTTGGAGGTTGTGCTGACCTCCTTGGTGATCTTGGCCCCCAACACCATCTGCCTGTCCTTCTGTCCTGTTTTGGGGGGGGGGGGGGGGGGTGTTCCAGCCTGTCTGCAGAGGTGCTGCTCAGGCTTTGTTAAGCCACAGCTCTTGCACTCTCAGCTCTGAGTTGCTGCCTTTGGAAATTCGATTGGCTCAGTAGCGACAGCAGCGTCTAGAAACCTTTCTGTGACTGTTTTGAACCTTCCTGCTTTGCCCGGGGTGCACTTACTTGGGGGCACTTTGTTGCAGTTTTGTTACTTAATGGGATATTTTCTGTAGCAAGTTTTCACCTTCAAAATGCTTTCTCCTGAGTTTGGCCAACACTTGAGCACAGCCCTCATCAAGACACTAAAGCAATTTCCTGAGTGAGTATTTGATGTCTAATTAACACAAAATGGTTCTCTTTTGTGTTTTGGCCCTGCATTGTTCTCCCTTCAGGACCAATTTTTTTATGCTGCAAGAGGAGTTCCTGGTGCTCCCAGACTGCATGCTGTCATGTGCTGACCAAGTTCAAGCAGATGTGTTTATGGGGCTGTGTTGGGAGTGATAAATGAGCTCCTCTCCATCTTTGTTCAGTTGCCTTCCTGCTCTCACCGGTTTCCTTAAGCCTATTCTTCTGTCCTACCATTTGCCTTCTGTAATGGTTAATTAGGAGTATTTCTTCAAAACACATTGTTGCCAAGTATTTGCAGGGAGGAGGGAGGGAGAACAGGAAAATGGGAAGCTGGGCAGAGTAAGAAAGCAGTTCTTAAGAGTTCCTTTCCCCACCCATCCCTTCAATAAAGAAAAGTATGCAAAAAAAGCCCCAAGCAAACCGGTGCAGGGGCTTCTTTGCCAGCCGTGCTTCCCACAGGCTTGGGATTGCTCTGAAGATCTTCCCTGTCAGGAACCAGTAATCTCATTAGGAAAATAAGCCTGAAAGTTTGTCCTGTCCTTTTGTTTGTGCATTGCTCTTGCTTCATGTGTTAGCAGACTCCCTGTTAGTGCTGGAGTTACTTAAGCTGCTGCTCTTTTGGTATGAGGCAGCTGCAAAGCTCTGCCCTTTGTAGTGAGCAGGCTCCTGCTCAAAGCATGCTTTGCAGAGAGGCAGGATGCAGTTCCCTCATTTGTTATCAGGTGAAGAGCACTAATCTGGTTCAGCTTTGAGGACAAGGCAACCTCCTCAGCATGACTTTTAGTGCTAAATCCATCTTCTAAGGGTAGGCAACTTTTGTTTCCCTGTGTGCTTGTGTTACAAAACATGGATTGGTTTTACCAGGGCTGGCATTGTTAGACTGAGTCACTACTGCTGGGAGCCTGAAAGCCCTTTGGAGGGAAGGACTGAGCTCTCATGAACAGTGCCTCAGTGCAGTGGAGACACTGTGCCTGGTGATAAGCTGCTCTTTGAGGCTCCCATCCCATAGCTGCCACGGTTGGGTGCTGCTCTGTCAGACAAGGTTTGCTGGTCAGCTCATGGCACAGCACTGCTCACGGCTGGCAGGAGCCTGGCAGGAGTTGCAAGCTGCTGCTGTAACTGAGGCAGCTGCTTCATCTTGGTTGTGGCTCTGCTTCAGGCATGTCTTGTCCTTTTTGTAAGGATGCCAGTTTTGACCTTTGAGTGCAGAGCTGTGCCCTGGGTTTTGTCTGTCTCAGATGTTGGAGGTTCTGCTCTTCTGCAAACTCCATCCAAGCTCTGCAGGAAGGGTTGTTGGAGACTCCCTGTGTTGTTCACTGCTTTCTACAAGTGCTGTGTTTCAACATGGGTTCAAAAGAACCTTCCTGGTGTTTATTATCAAAACAGAAATGTTTTGATCTGCTCCAGCAGAATTCCAGCATAGGTATTTGCATAGCATCTTCCCTAATTCCACTCCCTTCTGACACAAAGCACTTGGTAGGACTTTTGTTGCCCTACTCTTATCTTTTCCACGTCTCACAAAACATATTTTGAGCCAGATAATAACAACTACAAATTACAGGAAGTCCTGGCAACTATCTGGCAAAAGGCTGGATAAAAATGTTACCAAACCTCCACATGCTTTGAAAACCAGAAGCAAAACATAACCTGAACTGGGACTGCTTGGCCCAAGATGAAGTAAATGCAAAGGTGAGCCCCAAGACTCATTTTGACAGTGCAGTTCGACTTAGCAGCAAGTTTGCTTCTTGGGAACTTGCACTGTGCTGAAGAAAGATTTTCATAGTGGAGGGCCCACCTTTTCATCCAGGAAGTAAAAATGTTTTCTTTCTCAGCTGTGGATATTTTGGCAAAGAGGGCTTGGCAGTAATATTGAGGTTCTAAATATATGTGATGCAAAAGAAGAACAAGAGCCAACTGTGCTATTGTGGGAGCTGTGATTGTGATCTTGCACCATGCTTCAGCCTGCCTGGAGCAGCCTGGCTTCCTTTCTGTGCCACTGGGCCTTCAGCTTGCCTCCACCTTCCCTCGCAGCAGGGGCGGTGCTGGGGGCAGTGCTGGCTGTAGGCTTGCTCTGCCCTAGCACTGGGAGATGCAGGAACTGGCAGTGGGCTGCATGTCTGCCCTCTGAGTGCCACAGCACTTCAGCCCTCAGCCAGCAAAGCCTGGGCAAAGCAGAGCTCACCCAGGGCCACCTTCTCTTGGCCTCCACTAAAGGCTTGAGTCCTCTTCCCACAGGAAGTCCTCTTCCCACAGGCCCTGATCTCCTGGGGAAACCAGATCAGCTGACTTAGGGAGGATGAGAGAATGAGGAAGGAGATCTGCCCATGTGCTCTGCAGCACCCCTGAGACCTGCCCAGTGTTCTGGTGACACTGGTGGCAGTGGTCAGCCCAGTACTGCATTTTGTCATAGCAGAGACTGTCAGGGGCAGGCAGAGCTGGGGAGGCAGTGAGGAGCTGCTGAGATGCCGAGGAGATGACTGCTCTGGGTGTTCTGTAGCTTGCTGGCAGTGTTGGCAGAGCCCTGTATCCATGGCAACGTTGTGCTCAGCTCCTGCCTGGCTCTGCACACACGTGCACACACAAACAAGCACTGCTCAGGGCCCTCCTGCCTGCTGGCACCGGGGGTGTCACACAGGTAAGGCTCAGCAGTGCAGCCAGGGCTCAGGCATCTCTGAGGGCTGTGCTGTTACCCTGGCTGCTGCAGGCAGATGGCAGTTCCTTCAGGGAGCTGCAAGTTCTGCCCTGTCCTGAGTTTTGATGGGCTTTGAGATAATTTCAGGTTGCTGGCTGAGGAATGAGTGCCTGATGAGCATCAGCCTGGCTTTGGGGCTGCTTTCTGTCAGAGCTGCTTTAAGGCATTCCCATCTGTTTACCTTCCTGCATTCCCTCTTGTGCCGACTGCCTTTTGTTTGTTGGGCTTTTTCTGTTGGATGCTAGGATGGGGTCAGTGTGGAAAGCAGTTTTCCCTTGTAACTGTAAGGAAACCCTTCCACAATAGGCTTTAGTCAGACTGCAGAGGGGATCAGAGGATATTTTAATAAAGGGGTAGCACGGCAGGAAAAGGCTCGGAGGAGAGCCAGCAGGGAAGATGTTCAGGCACACACTCTCTAGGAAAGGGATTTGGGGAATTAGTGTGATGAAATCTTAAAGCCACAACTCCAAATGCAACTTCAGAAGGAAATCTGATTGTGTCTTGTTATTATTATTTATTATTGGTTTTCAGTCTGCAATGACTGCTGTAAAAATAGCTCTTGGAAGAGGAAGTAGAGGCAAAGGCTTTGTTAATGCTTTCTCTGTGCTTTTGGCTGTACTCCCTTCTCCTAACTTCTGCTGGAGGGTTTCCTTTGTCCTCTTTCTATCTGCTTTTCCTCTCAAACAGCAGAGACTGTTAAGGGAAATGGAAACACTTGGAAATGGTTTAATTTTTGTTGTAGTTCAATGAAGGCAGCTCACGTGGGAGTAGCCTTGTTTCAGCAGAGCTGAGCAAGTCATTAGTGAAGTGGAAGTTGTCAGTGCTAAAGCCATGCACTGGGTGTCAGTCAGCCAGCAGCCAGCACTGCATCTGTGCTGGATGTGTAGTGGCTTTGGAAACTGTCCCCAGACTGCAGTAACCTGACCTCAGGGCTTTGGTTCTAGGAAAACTTATGTAACAAGTTTGTGTGTGACAGTGGCAAATTAGTCACCTTTCTATCTTTCAGCATTCACACAGCCCCCATTGCCATAGTAACTGAGCTCCTCATCACTGCTAATGGATTAATCCTCAGAGCATCCCTTGGAGGTGGAGAGGTGTTCCTGACGCACACATGGGGCTCTGAATCCCAGCAAGCCAGGGGCTTTATTGATAGCCCCAGGAGCCAAGGAGAGCAGAGGGATGTTGTCAGCTCTGCTGCTCTGCCAGCAGTGCCCTCTTGGCTGAACTGGCTCTTCTCTGCCCAGCTTCCTCAGCTGAATGAATCTCAGTGCAGCTGACTGCAGCCATCTGGAATGTGCTCATTTGCATCTAAGATCTGTGGCTGTCATTACTCAGCACGTCAGGTTTAATGAACTCTGGAGGTACCGAGCAAAGCAGTGCATGGGCTGCTACTATGCATTCAGTGGGTCAGGAGAGATTTTGAACTCCTGTGCACCCCAGTACCAAAACCTGGCTGCTCGTGGCTGCAGCAAGAGCCCTTGGCACTATCTGGCTCGTGCCTGCCTGCCGATGGAGCAGGCTGTCAGTGCATCCGCTTTGGAAGGCTGACTTTGAAACTTTTGAAGCTTGACCCTGAAATCCTTGGGTTCAGGATGCTGAGCTGCTCTCCCGGGGGGCTGGGGGTGGTGCTCTTGCTTTCAGACAGAGCAAACTTTGCGAGCAGGAAGGAGAAGCTGCGACTCGTCCGGGATGTTTGACGGCTATGATAGTTGTAGTGAGGACACCAGCAGCAGCTCCAGCTCAGATGAGAGTGAAGAGGAGGTTGCTCCTTTGCCATCCAGCCTCCCCATTATAAAGAACAATGGACAGGTCTATACGTATCCAGATGGCAAGTCTGGCATGGGTAAGTTCATGGAGCAGGGGTTGGGTACTGATAGGCTTTAGCCTGTGCTGTGGTTCTAGAGGGTCCAGTCCCAAAGCTGGACCAGAAGTGCTGAAGGGCAGGGCTTGGTGTGTTTGGGAGGGAGCAGCTGTTTGGGTTTTGCTAAACTGAAATGCAAAAGGTTTGAATCCTGCTGTAAGGATTGTGTGGGAGCATCCACCCTCCCTTCAGCTGTGTGCTGTGTGGGTAGCTGTGCAGGTGTCTGTCCGTGTTCTCACAGACATGGTTCTTGTCCCCTGAGGGACATGCAGTGTGTGCTCTATGCCTGGGCATGTGCTCTTCCTTCCCTGGATTACACAGAAAATATATTGAGATGTTTCTGCCTCTCCTAAGAAAGCTTTGTGGGTGCTGCTGTGTGAAGTGTACAGAGCTCTCTGAGTAGAATCTTGGTATTTTCTCATTGACATGAGTTGGTTGCAAACCCTTATTCCTCATGGAACAGTTCAGTGGGTGATGCTGTCAGCCTCTGAAGCACCTGGTTCCAGCTAGAAGAGCATATTGGTGGGCTGGAGTCCTTTGGGTGTGCTGATCTGTGATTCCAAATGGGATCTGGCGTTAGGTCAGAAGCATTCCACACCTAGGGAAAATACAGACAGGCAGGCCCAGAGTCAGAGCAGGTTCCCCTGAGAGCCAGGAGCACACACAGCTCGGTGTTAGCTGCTTTAGCTGCCTCCTTCACTTCCTCCAGGGGTGACATGAGCGGGGAGCAGAGAGGGGAACCCTCTTCAGCCATGAATTGGAGGCTCTTGGCCTCTCACTGCCATTGGTGCTGATATTTGTCTCCAGGGTCAAGCCCCAAGAAGCTGTTTGGTGGTGCCACATGTGGGAGCTTCCTTACGTAGGTTCTGCAGCTTCCCCAAGGTCTTTGTTGCCCTCCTGAGCCTGGGCTTTCCCTCTCTCCTGCAGCCACCTGTGAGATGTGTGGAATGGTTGGTGTCCGGGACGCCTTCTACTCCAAAACCAAACGCTTCTGCAGCGTCTCCTGCTCCAGGAGCTACTCCTCCAACTCCAAGAAGGCCAGCATTCTGGCCAGGCTTCAGGTAGCGGTACAGACACCAGTTTCTTGATCTACTTCTTGTCTCTGTGTGTCCACCTTGCATGATGCCTCCAGGTAACGTGTGAAGGAACCTTTCACCTAAGGGACTTTGTAAGCCACAACTCCAGACTGCATCAGTAATGACCAAACTGCCTTGCTCAGAGAGCAAATCACAGAGCATGCAGCCTCCTGGTTTCAGTTCTGATGCAGTGGCCTCTGCAAGAAGCAGATCAGGGGAAATGTCCAGTCTCCATCCGTAGGGACCTGAAATTGCATGGGCCCTCCTGGCACGGTGCTTCCTGGCTTTAGAGCCTGTCAAAGGTTAGAACTGCTGTGGTGTGGCTTGGTTTGGAGGGGTTTCCTAATTAGAGAGACAAGGTGGGGCTTGGTCTGTTCTCCTTCAATGTCAGCCCCCAAATCACAAAGGGGCATTTGTGCCATCCAAGCAGAAGTACAGAGAACTGCACAAGCATCATCACACCTGGCTGAGGTGGACTGCAGCAAATGCCAGGGGATTGCAGTGGTGTGAGTGGAGCCACAAGCTGTGAGCTGCTGTTAAAAGCTATCTGTTTTGCAGGTAAAGCACAAAGAGTCTGTGGTGCTGCTCCGGGTGAAATGCCAGCACAAAAGGCATCCTTTGGACATGCTTTGCTGTTGGTTTTTGACTTTATTTAATATCACTTGTGGGTTTGTGAAACTTAGTCACCCTTAGTGCTGTGGTGGTCTGATTTCAGTCAAATGTGGCAGAGACATGCTGCAGACCTATGGAACTCTCCTGGTGGGAGTTTGGGATGACTTTATTTACTGGGGTGTTTGTATTGTAGGGGAAACCTCCGACCAAGAAGGCTAAAGTCCTGCAGAAACAACCACTGGTGGCCAAGTTAGCAGCTTATGCTCAGTACCAAGCAACTCTGCAAAACCAGGCAAAGACTAAAGCAGGTAATGGCACAGCAAGAGGACTGAGCTCTTTGGTATTCAAGACTTGGGGCTCACCAGCAGCTTCCTAAACCAAATCACTTTCTCTTAGCAGCTGTCCCTGTGGAAGGTTTCAGCTGGGGTAACTACATCAACAGCAATAGCTTCACAGCAGCTCCTGTCACCTGCTTTAGACATGTGAGTACTGCCCAGGACCTGCTCTCCTCTGTGTGTGCAGGACAGAGAGAGTGCCATGCTGCTGCCTCAGCTCAGTTTGGCCAAGAGTTCCAATCCAAATCTGGTTTGTGGTCTGGGCCTATAAACTTGTCAGCTGTGTGAGTGTGACTGCTGTCAGCTGGCTGTGCTTGGGATTATCTGCCCTGTAAGCCCTTCAGGACACTCAGTTCCTCTCACCATGCCTGCTGCCAAACAATCAGCAAGGTACAAGGAAGGCTCTGCAGCACTTGAGAAGTTCCCTTTCTCACATTCAAGGGGCAGGATCAGCAAAAGCACCAAACCAAGCAGCTCAGTATGAGAAAGAGCTCTGAGAGGCTGTCTAGACTGAGCCAGGCTTGCTCAGTGGTGCTGAACCTGTCTCTAGGTTACATGTTTGGACTGGACTGAGGATTCTTCTTCTTAGTGTTCAGTCAGATTCTCCCTGTCAGTAGTGCAGAAATAGTGGAAAAGGAAGGCTTGCTCTTCACCTCAAGAGGTTGTCTTTCTTTGTAGCAGGGTTACAAAGCTTTCAAAGTCCTCAGTCACTGCAATGTAATTAGAGTCAGAGAAATATTTACCAGCATGTCTTTAATGTGCTTGTTCAGTTCCAGTCCTTAGCTCTGGGTAAATTCCCATCACTAGGTCTTGTGTAAGATCCTGTCAGTGCTCTCTGTCTCTTAAGCACAAACTCTGTGACAGAAAGTGCTTTCTCAGCTGGCTCTGGACACGTGGGAAGCGTTCCATCACCTTACAAAAGCTTTCTTTTGCTCAGAGTTATCTGATGAAAATTGCAATCAAAACAAACATTTTGTTTGGTGGGAGTCCTCCCCAAGGGGGAGGAGAGAGCTCTTTTCTGTCCAGCTCTGGGATTCATGCTGAGCCCTGTCAGCTCATAAATCAGCAGGAGCTGAGGGCTGTTGGCAGTTGGCACTCTCTGAATAGCATCCTTCATGCTCACAGGCCTTGAGTGCTGCCCAGATAGAGCCTTGCATCAGCACAACGTTGTGGCTCTATGTGGGATTCCACAAGCTAAGGGAGCAAGCTGGCACTCTGCTGTCAGTTCTGTAGGTGCTGGAAGAAGGGATTTCAGGAGTGCATACCAGAGCTGCTGGCTGATAGGGTGGCTGTGCTGCTCTGAGAGCACAAGCTGTGTTGCACAGCATCCTTGGCTAGGAAGCAGCTGCAGCAGCCAGCTCACTTGGGAGCTCTGCTGGAACTTCCCATGCCAAGAAGAGCTGCATCTTCCTTCTTGCTGCTTCATTCCTAAGGCTGTACTGTACCCCAGGGGTGGGAGCAGACACTGGACCCTGGGGATGGGAACAGACACTGTATCCCAGGCACCATCCCAACCTTCATCCTTCACCTCAAGCACTCCCACAGGCTGCATGGCAACAGCTCTGCTAAGCCTGAATGTTGCTTCCTCTCTCCCCCCTTTTCCTTGTTCATAGAGGTAAAATGCAATTCCTGCAGTCTCCTGGGGAGACTTCTGCTCCTGGTGGGTGTCATTGTTACAGGAGTGTGATCTGCAGTTAGTGTGCTGTAGTTATTTCTGGAAAATCCATTGCTTAAAGCAGTCCTGGTCTGAAAAGATCTTAGTGGCCCTGCTAGGTGCTCCCTCCTCTGCCACTCTAACTAAGAGCAGCACTCTGTGTCTGTCTGGAGAGGTTACTGCCCCTGGGTACTGCACTGCTTTGGTGTGCAGCAGTTTGTGCTGGCTGATGTCTGTCCATTATCCCTAGTCTGGCTTCCACACACACCTGTGAGAGGGAACATTTAAGGCTTGTTCTGGCCAAACAGAAGTATTGCACTGACAGCAAAATCATGAGACATCTGCCCTTAGGGTTGTCACCAGAGAAAATCTGCATCTGGCTGTGCCAGGTGGGTCTGTGTGGGTATCTGACAGGGAGCAGTGGGACCAATCACAAAGAAACTGAGGGAACCACAGGGTCTAGGATTTAGCTCTTGGATTGTGTTTTTGTAACCTGGCACACTTCAGTATTTCAGGTCTGATGTGATTTTCTCTGTCTTCCAGTTGAGTTTTTGTCCTGAGCTGAACTATTTTCATTCTCTTGGCCTCTTTTGTCGTTGGCTGCTTGGCTACAAGGAGCATTCCCAGGATGTCACAGGAGGTGGCAGTGCTTGCCTTGGAACTGCTCATTTTAGCCCCTTCTGGACATTGGCTTCTCTGGCGTTACCTTTTGCGGGGGGACTGCCCATGCACAAGGGCTCAGCATAGGAGCTGGTAGCATCACTCTGCCATCAAAGTCCTGACTCCAGCTGCAGGTCTGAGGCCCTGGCAGTGTGGCTGCCATCCCAAAGCTGTGGGAGCTGCAGAAGCCAGGAGAGCCATGAGCTCCACTAACGCAGGAGGCCTGTGCTCAGCTCACTGTGGGAACACTTAGCTTGCAGGGGCTGCTGTCCAACAGGACCTTCCTGACTGAACCTTACCTTGCAGAGAAGCAGCTGCTGCTCACAGATAACCCTCCCTAGCCATCTCCTGGAGCAGGAAGCAGTGAACCAGCTCTTCCTTGTTGGGGAGTGACATGAAGTGGATCTCTCCGCCCCAGACCCGAGAGGTACATTTGTTCTTACCTGTCCATGATGGTTCTGCTAGTTCTCACCGTGCCAGTCCAGGCTCCAGTTACCCTTCAGCCAGCAGCCAAGCCAGGCCTAATGCTTGCAGAGTGCTCTTGGGGTTTCCCAGAGCACTGTGCAAACATTGGGTGGTGCAGCAGATTGAGAAGAGCTGAAGGCAGGTGGCTGTTACAGCCCTGCTCAGCTCAGAACATTCCCAGGGAGGGTACAAGGAGATGGCTCATTGCTCAGGTGTGCTGGGAGCCCTCAGGACAGCCACCTGCTCTGGCACTGCATTAGTGATGCTGCACAGGATGGCCTCCTTCTGGAGGGTGAGCCATCTGGATTGGTGTAGGAGAACTAGCAGAGCCAATCTTTCCACAGACAAGGACAAATTTACCTTTCTGCTATTTCCCTCTATACCAATCCACATCTGGAATGCAGATTTGGAACATTTCTGCTCCTTGCTGTGAGGAGAGCTGTTGGGATGTACTTTTGTCTCTGAATCCACTGAGATGAGCAGGCAGTAAAGCACTGCAACGGGGTGCAGCTGAGTTATGGAATGATTCAGTGCTGCTTGTCTCTCATCTGTGTCTCTGTGCAAGGCAACAAGGTTCACTCCAGTGTGCACTTGGGAAGGTTGATTTCTCCAGTCAGCTCCCAAAGCTGCAGGTGTCAGTGTGGAGGTGACAGTGAAGGTGGAGTAGGACTTGACTGAGGAGCTGTAGCTGCATGTTCTGTGGGTGAAACTAAGCCAGCATATTTCAAGTTGTGTTCTCTGTCTGCCAGATGGTAGCAAAAAGCTTTGAGGCTGGTTGTGTGTAGATGGGACAGAGGAGAACATGCAAAGCAGGCTTCAGGAGCAGCAAGCTGACAGCCCTGCAGCAGCTTGGGTTTTCCCTTAATAGTTAAAACTAGTTTTAAGTTCTGCATGCCTGGCCTCCAAGATTTCTGCTGGTGGAGGGTGTCCCCTGTTAAGATGAGTTTGGCTTTTACTGCTGCTAGCCAGTGGCCAGCAGAATTCCAGTACTGTGACTTGCAGTCACCCAGGATTCATCCAGATTTCTTCCCTTGTGGCTCTCAGTCAGGATTCTGTGAAGCTGGAGGCTGTGCAGAGAGCTTGGTAAGTGGGAGACAGCTTAGAACAACAGCTGCCCACTGCAAGACAGGTCTGGAGGATCCCTTCAGCTGTCCCTGTGGTATCTCTGGATGCTCTCTGAACTAAGAATTCCTTTTTCTCAGAACACCTTAGGATTGCTATAGTGGTGTTCTAAAACACCCCAAAGCTGAATCCTCCCCTTCTTGGTAGGCCAAAGCTTAGTGTAGGCTGAGTGCCTTTTATTTTGTTAGCAGTGTAACTTCAGCTGAGTGACTTGTGAGGCTTTACCTTCTTCAGCACTGTGCATTTCTGGTGGTCTGCAGCACCAGCCTTGCCTGCCTGTTCCTGGTGCTCTGTTCAACAAAGTGTTCTTGAGACAGCAAACTGAGAGTCATTTGTACCTCCAGCTTCCCCAGGTCCTTAGCAGTTCAACAAGCGTAGCTTTGGTTACTGAGACAGGAGTCTGAGCCTCAGGACAGTGTGGGGCACCTCACTGTTCACCTCCCTCTGACAGCCTTGGAGAAGGTGCCTCTCAGCTCCTGTTCCTCCTGCTTGCTTGAGGGAGTGCTCCCTTGCAGGTGATGTGCAAGCCTGTTCCTCCGAGGGGATCTGAGCCAGGGGGTGACAGACCCCTTCCTAAGTCACAGGAGTAGATCCAAGGCAGACCTTGGGCATTTTTCAGGAGTGTTCCTAGTTGACAGAGTTGAGAGGTTTTGGTGTCTGTGGTACAGGGCTGGATTTCCAGGCCCACAATTAATCCTCTTGCAAGGGGAGTCACAGAGGAATAGCAGCATTCCCACTAAAATCAGGAGCCTGCAGCCAGCTGAAAGCCAGCAGAGCAAAGCTGGCCTGTGAGTGTGTGTGACTTGTGCTTGTGCTTCCCAGAGCATGGGGCTGTGTATCCTGCAGCCTGTGGGAGACAGAGTAAGGACTGGGGCTAGAGAGTAATGACAGCAGCTGGAGCCCCCCACTGCTGCCTCAGGCCAAAGCCAGGCTGATGTCTTGTCGTGGGTAGTGATGGGTTTGTCTCAGTCACTCACAACCCCCTGGTAGGACAAAAATAATTCTTGCCTGTGGTGAACTGGTGACTTTTCCCCCACTTTAAATGCCAGGCACCCATGGGGACCTGCTGGGGTGACATCTCGGAAGGAGTGCGAGTGGAGGTTCCAAACACTGACTGCAGCCTGCCCACCAAAGTCTTCTGGATAGCTGGGATTGTGAAACTAGCAGGTAAAGAGAGCTGAGTGGCAAGTCCTGGAAACAACCAAGGGACTGAAGGGAGCTGGTCACTTAGGCAGTGGGCACCTGGGCAGTGTGATGTTGTCAGAGCTGTGCACAGAGGCAATGTTGTAGCACTTCAGTGACAGCCGAGGGTGCCTCGGCCACATCACTGCTTCTGGGTCAAAGTGAAAATGCCGAGGTCACAGTGCCAAGATATGCAAAGCAGCTGCTGTGGGTAATCAGTGGTAACCTCCTCCCCAGAGCCTGCAAGGGGTTGTAGTTCAGGAATTTCAGTGGCAGTGTGACCTACCTGAGAGCACACAGACCTTTAGCTGAGTGCTCTGTGCTGTAACCACCTGCAAATGTGCCCTGAGAATAATGGCCTGTGGAAAGTGATGGTCTTGAAAGCCCAGTGGAACCTGCCTGCTGAAGAAATGGGCATCTGTGGGTTACAATCTTGTTTAATGTTTGTCTTTCTCCCCCTGGATTGCTTTCTTTCAGGCTACAATGCCCTGCTGAGATACGAAGGCTTTGAAAATGATTCAAGTCTTGACTTCTGGTGCAACGTTTGTGGGTCTGACATCCACCCAGTTGGTTGGTGTGCAACCAGTGGCAAGCCCCTGGTCCCTCCTCGAAGTATGTAACTGGTGGCCTTGCTGATTGCTATCAAAGTCTGTCTGTATTGAACTGCATCTGATCCTGGCCCAGAGAGCAAAGTGGTTTTTACCATAGCAACTCTGTCAGCAGTTAGGAGTAAATCCTTTTAGCTTTTGGAAGGATAAGGACTTGACTGATGCTGAAAGTGCTTTTGGAGTAGCCCAGCTGATGTAGCTGTGAGGCGAGGTGGAGGCAGGTGGCTGGTCAGTGCTGTGGACATGCACTGCTTTGGTTAGTAGCTTGTCAGTGCCCTCTGCCCTGGCAAACCCCTGGCCTTAGCCCCGGGTAGCATTCATTCTCTAAAGAGCTTTTTGTCATTGTTGTCATCCAGGATTTTTAGCAGTCACCTGGGATCTCTTCTTTACGTGTTCCAGACTCTCATACTGTCTCTAATGGACACAATTACAAATCAGAGGCTGATTTTTTCCCCTTCATTTGCAACAGCCATCCAACACAAATACACAAACTGGAAAGCTTTTCTAGTGAAACGACTCACTGGTGCCAAAACACTTCCTCCTGACTTTTCCCAGAAGGTAAGGCTGATGCAATGTCAATCATATTCTTTACAGCAGGTTGCAGCAGTGTGCAGGGCTGAAGTACCTTGCAGTGGCACATTAGCTCCTCCTGCCCTGGCCGTGGTACCGTGGTTTCTCCTCCAAAATCGTTTCTCTTGGAGTCTCTTCTCCATGGCTGTCCATGTTTGCCAGTGTCTGTGACAGACTCTTTCCTCCAGCAGGGAGGCATTTTCTTTACATCTAGCTAATCTGTGTTAATTCTGAAGCACCCCAATAAGCTGCCCTGTGGTGTGAAAGAAAAACGAAATCTGATTCTCCTACTGCGGGAAAGGTTTTTGTCGTGCTCTAGTTCAGGACACTGACACAGAGGTGTTACTGTAGCACAAACACAGGCACAGCAAAGAGGGAGTGTTGCTGTTGTGCATTCCTGCTGCACTAGGTGCTTGTGCTGGGTTTGAGCCTTGTCTTGGTGGCAGCTGCCCCTGCAGTGTGCTGCGAGTGTGCTTCCAGCTGCTGTGCCACGGTACCTGGCTTCCAGCAGGAACCTGAGGCTTGCTTATTGGCTTGCCCTGCAGCCAGGGGTAGAGAAACAACTGACAACAGAGTTTCTGCAATCAGTCACTTCCGTCTACAAATCTAGCTCAGATGGGAGCCAAATTAAACAACCTGGCAAGACCTCAGCTCTTTGGGGAGTTCCTAGTGGGAATGTCAAGTGAGAGGCAGTGGTGGTTGAACAGTGTGCTGTCACCAGGCAGAGGCACAGCTCTTCCCATTCTCTTCCTTTCTTTTGGGGATGTTATGAAGAAATGGTTGTGAGTAGCCAGCTTTAATTGTCTTGAAGGTGGTTTTTTCCCCATGCTTTTTATGATAAGCTGTTGTCATCCTGTTCCTCAAGTGCTGTGTTTTGAATGAATGGCAAAGAACAAACCAATCTTGGTGGGGTTTTGGCTGAAGTTGTTTCTCGAGGTAACTTTATCCAACTGAAGAAATGTTCATTAAGTCTATGGGAAGCTCCTGTGAGCTCTGTGAGACTTGTGAGGGGCTCTGCTTGATGCAATTAGAGCATCAGTTTGCCCAGGGAGGTGGTGGAAGCCTCATCCCTGGAGGTTTTTAAAGGCAAGCTGGATGTGGCTCTCAGCAACCTGATCTAGTGTGAGGTGCTCCTGCCCATGGCAGGGAGGTTGGAACTGGATGATCCTTGAGGGCTCTTCCAACCCTGACAATTCTGTGGTTCTAAAGCACTGCAGGACCCCTTCTGCATGGTTCTCTGGACCCCTTCACTCTCCCCTGCTGTGCTTTGCAGGTTGGTTAGGCAGAGCCTGAGTTCAGAGCGCAGTGAGCTGCATTACAGCAGCCGGCAGGTGCCCGAGGGAGGGCAGCGAGTGCTCACAGGAGGCTTTCCCCTGTCGCTTCAAGGTGTCTGAGAGCATGCAGTACCCCTTCAAGACGTCCATGAGGGTGGAGGTGGTGGACAAGACGCACCTGTGCCGCACCAGGGTGGCCGTGGTGGACAGCGTGATCGGGGGCCGGCTGCGGCTGGTATACGAGGAAAGCGAGGACAAGAGCGACGACTTCTGGTGCCACATGTACAGCCCTCTGATCCACCACGTCGGCTGGTCCCGCGCCATCGGGCACCGCTTCAAGCGCGCCGGTGAGCCGCGGCCTGCAGGGGGCGCTGCGCCGGCCCGGGGGGCAGCCCTGCGGGCCCGGGGGGCAGCCGATGAACTGAGCTGTAGGACGCATGGAGAGGAGCTCGGGCTTGAGACGGTTCTCCAGCAGTAGGACGAGGGGCAGTGGTTTGGAACTGGGCAGTGTGGGTTTAGGTTGGACATCAGGAGGAAGTTCTGCACCGTGAGGCTGAGGAGAGACTGGAACAGGCTGCCCAGGGAGGTAGTGAGGAGGTGCAGGCATTCAGGATCAGACTGGGTGTGTCTCTGGGCAGCATGCTGTAGTTGGAGGTGTCCCTGCTGCCTGCAGGGAGGTTGGACCAGCTGCCCTATGAGGGTCCCTTTCAACCAATGCAATCTGTGACTCAGTTATACCAATTCTGCAGCATCCAGTTTGCTACCAGTGCAATTTGTGTATTTTGCAGCAGTGGAGAAGCTAAAATCAATTCTAGATTAATCTGCAGTGTGTCAGTACTTGGAAAGAATCACTGATGAGCAGAGGCTAACAAGCTGCCTAAGCAGGAAAACCTTGAGCTGCAACACCCAAGTATGGCACTTCTCCTGCTGGTGCCTGGAGTGGCACAGCCCTGCTGCACCAGCTCCTCATTTCTCCCTGTCAGTCTCTTGCACAGTACAGCAGGGACCAGTGGAGTCTGCACTTTATGTCTAACTTGCAAGCTGAGTATTTTTGTAGTACCAGATTTCCTCCTTTCAGGGGGCATTGGGAGATGGGCAGAGAAGGTGAAGTGGCAGAGGTATGTCAGGCAGAAGTCAATGAGGAGAAGGGATAGGTAGTGCCCTCCAGTTGTGTGTGGTGGTCTTGGGCTTCCCACAGTTCTGCTTGCAGTGGCTGTTCTGTTGCACCTGTGAGTAACTTGTGCCATGATCCCTTGCAGACCTGACAAAGAAACAGGATGGACATTTTGATGCTCCCCCCCACTTGTTTCTGAAGGTGAGTGTGCTGGCAGCAGCAGTTGTGGTCTCCGTTTCTGGTGTGTGGAAACTGTGCTAAGCCCAGCACAAGCATTTTACTTTTCCTACTGAAGCACTTAGCTGATTTGGCCTCCCTGGCACAAGCAGAGCTGACAGGTGCTCTGGTCTGGTGCTCTGGCAGTGTGGGGCTGTTTTCCTCCAGGCTTGTTAGAGTCTGAGCTCCTGGTGCTGTTCTGTAGGTAAAAGAGGTCGACTCAGCTGGAGAGTGGTTTAAAGAAGGAATGAAGTTGGAAGCTATAGACCCCTTAAACCTTTCAGCAATATGTGTGGCAACCATTAGAAAGGTAAGAAAACAAACCTATGTCTGGGAAGATAGCTGGGAATCCTCCTGTCCCCCCCCCTTTATGCAGGCTCAGAACCAAACTAAAGGCCAGGGAGAGCTGTTGGGGAGCATTAACTGCTCACATCTGTGGGCAGCAGTGTACTCAGGTCAGGTTTTGTTCAGGCTTCAGTCTCTGGAAATTCAGCCCTGCTTTTAATTGGGATATAATATGTTGGTAGATTAATTTGTGCTAATTACACAGCTATTCAGAGGCTGTTCAGAGCTTCTCTTGCTTCCTTGCAGAAGCCTGTGAAGAGATTTTAAGGCTGTGCTTCTTTCCTGGCTTGGCTGGAAGGGAGCCCATCCGTGTAAAACCCCTTTTAACAGAGGAAGAAAATGTGCAGAGGAGCTTAGGGGAATTGCTCACCCTGGCAGTGAGCAGGTTGGTGATGAGTTTGAGTCTCCTCTTACTCATGATGTGCAGAATGTCCCTGCAAGCCAAAGAGCAGCCTGAACATAGAGCTGTAGAAGTGGAGCTGGTGTTCATGAGAACTCAAGCAGGGCTCAGAGGCAGGAACTTCTCATCTCCTGACTGCAGCCTGCAAGGGGCTGTGTGCCAGCAGTGCACACCTGGAGAGAGCTGTGATCTGGGACTTGTTGTGATAACTGAATGTCCTTTCTCTGTGCTTCCATTGTTGTTGAGTCACTGTCACTTTCCAACCTGGCATGCTTTCTCTCTAGCCTCCTCACCCAGCTGAAGGTACTTAATGTCCAATTTTGTTTTTCTTTACAAAGGTTTTAGCAGATGGCTATCTTATGATTGGGATTGATGGCTCAGAAGCAGCAGATGGGTCTGATTGGTTTTGTTACCATGCCACTTCCCCTTCTATTTTCCCTGTTGGTTTCTGTGAAATTAACATGATTGAACTAACTCCACCCAGAGGTACATAAAGCATTCTGACCACCTTTTGCTTTCAGTATTTTCAGTGATATTGTATGTGCCATGTGCTTTGTTTCTTAGCTCAGGCTGCAAAAGTCATCTTTTTAGCACTTGAGTCCCAAGTCTGAAGCAAAGACAGCAGCATAACTTCAAAATAATCTAAACCACAACAAATTCTCACTTTAAAAAGTCAAATGGACCATCTGAGTGATTCTCTGGCTAAAGCTTGCTTTTGCTGTGAGAACTGAGGATAGGCACCAAGCTGGGATGTGTGGGAGCTGCGGTAGTCGCCCAAAGGCCGGCTGAGAGGGTGGCATTGCCACCTAAAGGGTCAACAAACACTGTTGAAGGGGCTCAGGCTGGGCTAGGTCACAGCAGTGCCAGCTGATTTTGTGAGGAATGTGCACAGAGAGCAGGAGCTTTGCCCTGGGGGCTGCTCAGGCCTTGTGAGGAGAAGCCCCTGAGCTGCAGCAGCCTGTGCTGCCTTCACCTTCCCACAGCACACTGCTGGGCTGCAGCCAGCTGTGTCCCGGTGGCCAACCAGGGCTTGCTATGGATTTTCCTCCACTCTCATTCTTGCAGGCTTCTGTTTGTATTTATTGAACTGTTTTCTTGTGTGAGAACCACAAAGGCAGTGTTATGCCACATGAAGAAAACCATTTCCTACCACTGCCACTGTTGCACACTAATGAGCCTGCAGGCAGTGCAGCTGGGCAGGCTCAGTGGTGTCTGCAGTCAGTTCATGTAGTCCATTTATTGCCTAGAAACTCATGAGCATGATCAGCCCTCAAAGGTGCAGTGCAAGAGTGCTTGCAATGGGAAGGGTTTTGTGGGAGGAAGCAGCATACAGATGAGTGTACAGCAGTCCACTGCCCATGGGAATGTGGAAGTGGTGAGACAGAATGGGGAAAACCTCCCTGCTGGGAGGAAACTTTTCCTTTTGGCTCTTCAGAGATCACTTCCACAGCAGCGTGTGAGTTCTGGGAACACACTGGTGATGCTCTGTGTTCCTTTGACACTCTCACTCTCTGTGTGTTCTCCCCCTGATGGCAGTTCCTCCCTTGTATCATCACTCAGGTCACAAATGCCTCCTGCAGTGATCCAAAAGCCATTTGAGAGAGGAATTATCAGGAGTACCACACAGAGCATGATGTGCATTAACATATCCAATGGGATCAGAGCTCTTGGGGAGGGGGTAGAGGGGTGGGGGTTTACTTTCCAAACTGGGGGCTTCAAAGTGGGCACTTTCTTTGTTCTGCCTGCTGCAGCAGGGCCCAGGTATCTGCCCCATGTGTGCTGAGCTAACCAAGGGAGCTGGCTGCAGGTGCAGTGGTGTGGCAGAGCTGCTGTCTTCATGAGCTATTAGGTGTCCAGCCCCAGCTGTTGGTGCAGCTGTGATGTACCTGGCCTGAGCATTCTTCCAAAGTACACTGAGCCTTGTGGAGAGCTTTCAGCTGTTGTGAAGTCATTGGATTTTGTGTTCACATACCCATCCCTTCTCAACATCTTCACCTCTTGCTGAAGTCAGCAGAAGATGATGATGATGATGCTCTGATTGGAGATTGCCTTCTGGGCTGTGGTAGTCACCTGAGGCTGGCCCTGCAGTCCTGGCTCCTGGGAGTTCTCTAAGCCTGCTGAGATGAGATCCAGCAGTTCCCATAGCTCCCCAGCACTGTGGGCCACTACATGGACATCTTCTGAGCTGTTACTGCTCCAGCTAGAATTTGAGGCTTGCTGGTAAAGCAGCTGGAGAAGGTGCCCATAACAGTCCTGTGTGGTTTATGAATATTCAGTGGATGACCAACAGCTAAATACATTGGAGAGGACTTTTGCCTTTTCTATAATGGCTTTTGAAACTGAAAAAAGAAAAATGCCCTCATTTTCCATATTCTTGCTAATTTTAGCCTGATGAAACATCCCTGCTTGCTCCTACCACCTGGAGTGTTGCAGCAGTGGAGCTCTTCCCCACGGGACAGACACTGCTTGTACTCAATGCCATGATCTGTTCTGGGGTATTGTAGAGACAAAGGATCTGTGTGGGCAGAGCTTCAAGCATGAATGATTGATCTTGGCATGCAGTGGCTCTTGCTGTGTTGTCCAGAGCTTCATTCACCTCCCCTGGTGCAAGTGGGCAGTGTCCAGGTGGCTGGCTGCCCCCTTAGACCAAAGCTCAGGAAGTTTCTGATGTTAATGTTTTGCCCCTTTGTTCTCCTCTTGGCCATAGCTCAGTGCCAGGAGATTGTTGTTGTTAGCCTGAGGCCTGCAGTCCATGTATGAAAATGTTATTTAAACTTCACAGGTTATGCAAAACTCCCTTTTAAATGGTTTGACTACCTCAGGGAAACTGACTCCATAGCAGCGCCTGTCAAGCTCTTCAACAAGGTAAGGAACATGCAGGTGTTTGTTCCAGCTGGGGCTGGGCCTTCCTCTGCCTCTCTGCCTGCATGCCCCATGGGGTGAGCCATTTCTGCACTGAGAGAGGCTGGGGCTTGGCACAGGCTGCCCAGGGAGGGGGAGGTGTTCAGGAGAGGTGTGGCCATGGCCCTTTGAGATGTGGTTTAGTGGCCATGGTGACCTTAGGCTGACAGCTGGACTCAATCTTAGAGGTCTTTTCCAACCCAGACAGTTCAGTGATGTCATGAAACAGCTGTGCAGAGCTGGGAGAGCAGAGGCTGTCAGGAATGAGAACCATTGGAGTGCTTCTGAGGTGCCAAAGCTGCAGGGCTGCAGGAAGCTTCAGAAATGCTCTCTGGTGTCTGCCTGCCTCGCACTGACCCAAGCACTCTTTGCAACCTTCCTGATGAACACTTCCCCTCTGCTGGCTGCCTGCTGGCTGCTTCTGCAGGAGGTTCCCAACCACGGGTTCCACGTGGGGATGAAGCTGGAGGCCGTGGACCTGATGGAGCCGCGGCTGGTGTGTGTGGCCACGGTGACGCGGATCATCCACCGCCTGCTGCGCATCCACTTCGACGGCTGGGAGGAGGAGTACGACCAGTGGGTGGACTGTGAGTCCCCAGACCTCTACCCGGTGGGCTGGTGCCAGCTAACTGGGTACCAGCTGCAGCCTCCAGCACCACAGTGTGAGTCCTGCTCTGTGAGTCCTTGCTCACTGCTCGGTACTGGCTCCTGGGGCTGATTTTTCTCTCCATGCTCTCCGTGTTCAACTACCAGACCAAATTCTTGCCCATGCTCAGAAGGATGCAGTTCTGCTCTCTTCCACCTCGACTTCTGAAGCACTTCTGGGCGTTTCTGAGGCTGTTTAGCTATTGTAGTGCCAGAGGATGCTGGTTTGATCCAAGGAGAGCCTGGTGCTTGGCTGTTGGTTCTGGATGGGATCACTGAGAGCTGGCACTGCCAGCTGGAGCCGAGGGAGCTCAGCCTGTGCATTGCTGGTCTTGTGCAGGAGGGCTTCTGTGAGATGACCTCAGTGCACTGAGTCACTGCCAGACAAATCTATCTCCACTTCCAGCTGTGTTTGCAGAGCTGTTGGTTGTGCAGTGGCAGGGTTAGTAGCTGCTGTTGGCAGTTCAGTGGGAGGCTTTCCCCAGGAGAGGTGCTCTGCCTTCATCCACTCACTGAGGGGGAATCCTCTGGCTGTGCAGCTGCTCTGACACATCCTGAAGGCTTTCTTCAAAGGACTAAGCTTCAGGTTTGAATCCTGATTTGATTTTGTTTGCTTTTGCAGCCTCAAGAGACAGCCAATCAAGTTCATCCAAACAGAAGAAAAAAGCTAAATCACAGCAGTACAAAGGACACAAGAAAAGTGGGTGACAAAGTGGTGCTTGCACTTGTCCTGTTGGTTTGAGTTTGTGGCCTCTTCCTAAGCCCCATTTCTAGTTGGAGATGTGACAGACCCTGGAGAGGAAATTCCCCTTACCTAGTGCCATAAGGAGAAGATTGGTTCTGGTGGAGTTTGTTCTGCTCACTGCCCTGAAGGGCACAGAGCTGTGGAAACAAGCAGGATCCTCTGCTGGGTTCTTCTGTTAACTCAGTGCTAAGAAATCCATTTCATCATCCAAAGGGGATGAGGGAACAAGGTCAGGAAAAGTTAGAGCTGGCTGCCTCCAATGTGCTTATTTGTCATAGATGGTGGCAGCATAAGTGCTGAGGCACAGGAAATGCTGGTAAGGAACTGCCTTCTGGAGCCTTTCATTGTTTGGCACTCCCAAATAAACAGAGCCTTGGAGAAGGGTTCAGTCAGAGCTAGGCAGTGCAGGTCTCCCATGGTAAGGTCACCACAGCTTAGTTACAGGAACCTCTGTGCATGTCTTCTCCTGGAGTCTTTTCAGCACAGAGGGATCTTGGCTCCCTGTGTTCCCACAGCACACTCCAAATGCCTTGGAGTCATTCTCCTGCTGTCAGGGTGCAGATCCCTAACATGGTGCTTCACCTCCTGGCTGGCTCTGTTGAGAAGCCAGCAGCAGAACTGAGCAGAGTGAGCTCTGCTGTGATGGGGTCAGGTCAAGGGGAGACAGTCAGGCTCCCTGTGCCACACAAACTCCTCCAGCAGCAGAACCAGCAGGGAGCACTGGCTGGTGGCAGCTTCCTAAGCGCTGCACCCAGTCCTGGTGGGTTCTTAGCAGCAGAGCCAGCTGGGGTCAGTCTCTTCTGGAACAAGCGATAGGACAAGAGGAAATAGCCTTCCCCAGAAGGGTTCTCAAGGCTGTCCAGGGTAGTGGTGGAGTCCCTGCTTGGGATTTTGCAGCTCTTCAATGTTGATCTTTCCCTTCCAGTGACGTCCCTGCAGCTGAAGGAGGAGTTGCTGGACGGGGAGGAGTATGGCTTCCTCCAGGGAGCATCCGACCAGGAGAGCAACGGCTCTGCCAGTTACTACATCAAGCAGGAGCCCTGAGGCAGCAGGGAGGAGCAGGGGCAGAGTGTTGGTGATGGGAGCAGAGCCTCTCTCCAGGACTGGCTGGCTCTGTCTGTCGTCCCCCCTCCCCCAGACAGGGCAGTTGTGCTGCTGTCCCTGGGGCACTCTGCTGACTGCAGCCAGGGCAGGCTCGGTTCAGACTTTTTATGGAAGGGGAGGGGAAACAATTTTAGTGAAAAAACAAAAAACACAAAAAAAAAAGAAAGAAAAAGAAAAAGATTTTTTTCAATTTATTACAGACAAAAAAAAAAAAAAGGACACTTTTGTGTTGTATTTGAAGCTTTTGAAAGAATTTTGTAATATTTTCCAGTTCAGATTTATTGTGCATTGTTAACTAGAACTGAAATTCTAATTTTTTGGTAAGATTAAAGTTTAATCCGCATGGTGGTGGGAAGCGGCTGGAGGGAAGGCAGGGCTGCAACTCCAAGTGAACCTTTTTGGGTACAAGTTGGGAGACTTCTAGACTCTTGTCAGCTGCACTGGTCACGTCTCTTGGGGTGGTTTTGGTTTTTTTTTATTGGCAGAAGAAGGCTTTCAAGCCCTAATTTGCAGGCAGCAGTTGTTTGTGGCAGGTAGTCCTGGACCAGCTACTCAGTGAGTAGCCCCAGTAGGCAGTGGAGCCATCGCCTGGGGAACGTTGGGACTTCGGGAGATGTCCTTGAGGTGTTCTTTAGTTTCAACTCTTTTGGGTTTATAGACGATTTTAATTAATTAATTTTTTTTTAAAAGGTTCCTTAGGGTCTGATTCAGTGCCCATCAACATCAGTAGCCTTGTATCAATTGACCACAGCAGGCAGTGGACTGGGACTGTAAAGCTCTTGTCTGTACATCCATGTCCGTAGTCTTGGAGCACTTCAGCAGATGTTTACAGAGCCCTCTGCCAAACTGGAACTTCAGATACATCCTCCTTTGGAGTGTCTCAGCTATGGGTTTTGACTGAAGAGGAAGCTTAGACAGTAACTCAAGCCCTGGGAGTGGGAGGAGCTTCTTAGTGTTGTTCTGATTGATTTTTGTTCCGTTTGTAAGGACCCAGCTGTTCCCTTCCCATCTGAATGACTTACTTGTGAAGGTTCAGAGCTGATGTTCCATGGTTGCAGGTGAGCCAAAAGGAGCCATAGATGGAGGGTTAACACTGAGTTCAGTTCTGCACAGCTGCAGTGGTGCCACGTGTGGAGGCTGAGACTCAAACCAGCCTGTAAGTCACACACTAGAGGATTCCTGAACCAGATTTGCTCCTTGGCCTGGAATCCTTCAAGTCTCAGCAGCCCATTAGCACCTGCTTCACTGTCCAGATTTTGGAAGGCCAGGTTGTGTGGAAGGGTGCAGTGACTGCCAGGGAAGTGGGAAAGATTTGGTGTCAGCTCATAGCCACCTGGATGTTCTCTTTCTAAACTTGAGATCTCTGTAGGTGTGTGAATGGTCTGAGCTGTGGAATCGCTCAGCAGAGGGTGAAGCAGCCCTGCAGAGCTGTGACTGGAACAACTGCACCAAGAGCTTCAGCTTTTCCCAGTGAGGTTCATTTACTAAACTCTCAGGAATTCACCACATGTGTTCTAGAAGTGTTTCTGGGGTCAGCAGGTCCCCTGCAGAGCAGTACAATGAGCAGTGACTCCTGACCGTCAGTTAGGGCTTCATCACAGCTGTGACCTTCTGTGTTCCTGCAGCCTAAGACATACTTTAAGGACACCACCCCCAGGGCCCCAGGAGACCTTTTTTGTACATTGTCTGAGCTTCAAACAGTGCATAGAAAGTTGAAAACCAGCAACTTGAGTCTTTTCTAACTCCTGCTCTACCTTTGGGTACATGGTGTGGGTGATATGCACAGGTTTACCTCATTCTATGCAAGAGGGGTTCGTTGTGTAAGGTTTTGTATTTGCTACTGGAAGTCAGCAGTGTCCTGTGTAGTGTAGGAATGTCTGCAACTCTCTTCTCCCTTACTGCTCAAGTTCCTTAGACAGTGGCCCCTTGTTAACAAAAGCTTCTGGTTCTCAGACTGTAAGGATCTGTAACTTCAGGTGGCAAAGACATTGTAGCTCTCTGGAATAGCCATAAAAAGGACTCTGTCAGGCTTGGGAGACTTCAGATACTTCCTCTGGGATTCTGACCCACCCATGATGTTTCTTTTGAACAGCCTGGATTGGAGAAGTAGGAGTAGAGGCCATTGCAATGGCACTTTGAGCCTTGAGTATTCTTTGTTCTCTGTTCTCAACCTGCTGAAAATTGCAGCTCTGGAAGCTTTGGCTGGGTTTGGTAAGTACCTCTCCTTGGTTTGTTCTTAATGCAGCCACTTGCAGGTTGTACCAGGCAGCTGGAGCAGGGCTGGCACAAGTTTGCTCTCCTCTCTCCTCCACAGCCCTGGCTCCAGCAGGGAAGCTGTTGTATTGAGTTGTGTTCTGTGATGTGGAGGCTGGGGCTGGTAACCAGCACATCTCTGAGCCCTCCTCCCTGCAGTCTGAGTTAGTCTTGTGGTGTCAGGAGGGGCAGATGGGCTCTGAACTCCTCCCTTTCTCCAGTGCAGGGAGATCTGTTTGAGGTCTGTCAGTCCTGGATGTTGTCAAAGCAGCTCTTTCACTCATGAAACACTAAGCTGTGTCAGGTGCCACTGGCACACACCTGCCTCTGAATCCAGAACCCCTGAAGTGTCTGCCAAGGGCAGGGGCCATGCCGGTGCAAAGCACAGCAGCAGCCTGGGGATGGCTCCTGCTCAGGAGAGGCTGCAGGAACACCTGAGCCACACCAGCAGGCACTGCCAGTGGTCTCCAGAGCAGGCAGGCTGCTGGCTGTGGTACCCACAGGGTGGGCTCCCGTGTGCTTGGCACAGCTCTAGAGAGCTTCATCTTCACTCCAAACTCTGTGACTTGGCTAGAGAGCAGCAAAGTGTTTGTTGGACACCTGAAACCTCCCCCGGGGCCAGGCTCCCTGCAGCAGTGGCACAGCAGGTTTGTAGCTGCGGGGAGCGCGGGTTCTGCACCCTGCTTACTGCTCAGAGCCCTTCCCTGGCCTCGGGCTTTTAACTACAACCCTTTAACCCTTTCCTTGCCGCCTGAGGGAAGCGACAGCAGTGACCAGTTCCTTGCCCTACGGCTACTAACACGGGTCTCAGTGTGTGTTTGTTTCTGTTGTCTGTGATGTGAATGCCCTCTCCCGTCGGTCTCTGTACCATGGTGCTAATACATTTGGTAACAATCCTCTACTGGGAAGGGATCTTGGAAAAACTGTGATTTCAATGAATTTTTTCTTCCTTTTGATTTTTCATATTTAAAAGAAAAAGCCACAGCCATTTATACAGAGGAGGCATCAGCTCTGGCCCCTGGGGAAGCGTGGGGGCGGGAATCAAGGTGAAACAAAACAAAACAAAACAAAAAGGGTTTTTACATCATTTCTGTCTGTATTTGATAGAGATCAGCATCTGTACAAATGGAGTCTTTTATTTTCTTGGTAATTGGTGTGCTGGGTGAGAGAGCGGTCAGAGCTCTCTCATGCAATGTACATAACCAAGTGCAAAATGCTTTTGGAGAAATTAATGTTCCTTTCCTTTTTACGAGACTGCAGATTTTCAGCATGGATGTGGAAAGCATTAAAATTATAACTTTGTGTACAAGATGAAGATAATTCACTAAATCTGCCTTTTTTTACACAAAATAAAAATGAGAAAAAGTCTGTCTGAGCAGTGGGTGCTTTGGTTAGGTGCTCCTCTGCCTCTCACAGAGGCTCCAGATTTGCTAAAACAGATTAAAACTCCAATGTATAAACCCCAGGGGGAGGCAGCTGGGGCTGTTGGGCTGAGCATGACCACAGCAGGAGCTCTGAGCAGGACTTGGGTGGAAAGGAGCTTTAGGGAATCATGAAATCATTAAGGCCACCAAGCTGTGTACTGAAGTGACACAGCTCCAGCTTCTTGAACACCCCCAGGGATGGTGACAAAAGCTTTGAATACAAGGAGCCCCAATTCATGGGGCTGGCTGAGTCACCGCTGGTGCCCCCTCTTAGGGGTGCCTACCCCTACTGCCTGGTAACAGGGGAGGGGCTCTGCTGCTTGACAACCTCCTGCCTGCTGCCTTTGCCTCCACCACTCTTTCACTCCCTGATACTCCTCAACCTTTCCTAACTCTTGCAGCTCTGCCACGCACCTGAGCAGATCAGTTGAAGTGTTCTGAGCAAGCTCGGGGCTGTGTCAGTTGGTACTGGGCAGAGTTTTAGCATGGGGCAGGATACCTTCAGGTCTATGGGGGAAGGAGCTCAAGCTCAGCTCTCCCTCTGCAAGTGGCTCTGCAGCTGTAGCACTTCTGTGGTCTTCAAGGCAGCTCTGCCATGACCAGAAGTCCCCAACTGTTCATTCAGCTCTGCCTGCACATGGAGGTGTATCACAGAATTGCTTTGGTTGGAAGAGACCAGAGGTATTGTGTGAACTATGGCAGAAGGTGGACTGGGGATGATGCCTTCCCTCTGCACAGCTGCTCTACAGTGAAGGCACCACAACAGATCAGTTCACATCCATTTATTTAACAGAGCTGAAAGGACCCTGGGGAGGGCTTCTCCCAGGGCAGCAGCTGGAATGAGATGTGTGGAGAAGGCACAATTCCTTGTGGAGGCTCCTTTCACTCATAGATCCAGTCGTGTGCACAGGACTTGTAGTCAACCAGCTCTGCAGGCTTGAACCAGAGGCTGATCTCCTTCTGTGCACTCTCCACCGAGTCGCTGCCATGGATGATGTTCCTGTGGGGAGCAAAGGCCACACTGCTGCAGGGGCAGACACAAGCAGAAGCACCTACAACTGCAGACTCTGCCGCGTTTCCCCCCCACAGGGGCTGAGGAGGTCACTGCCACCAGCTGACCTTACATGGTGCCAGAGGAGCTGCATTTCAAAACAGCTCATCTCTGGACCAAACCATTTGCTTAAGCAGCACTTGGGGACTGTGACCTGCAAACAAAATGCTATCAGGCTTGGGGCTCTACCACCAGTTCTGACCCTCTAGAGTAAAACACCAACACTGAGGGACTTCATCACAAACTGAGCACAAACCTTCCTACTTGAATGCAGAAGTCACCGCGAATGGTGCCAGGCTTGGAGTCTGCAGGGTTCGTTTCCCCCAGCATGACTCTCCCAGTTTTAACCACATTGAGTCCTTCCCATACCTTAAAGAAAAAAAGACAAATCCTGTTAGGCTGTGCCTAGAAATTAAGGGTTAAGCTTGGCCAGGAACAGACTCTGAAAATAAGAGGGCTCCAGCACAGAGCTTTGTGCAGCCCAGATTCTCCTAGGCCTGGAGCAAAGTGTAGGGACTGGCATGTGAATGGAAAATTGTTAGGAAGAGGGCCTTAAGGTCACTCCAGTCAAGGAGATGCTTTACCAGGCCTTGGAGTCCACTGATGAATGAGGTTAACCTCATATCTCGTCTGCTGTGACAGCTGGGGGCACACCCAGCTGCTGCAGAAACAGGGGAGAGGCTACTCAGGCAAGTTAGTGGTTTGGAGGGGTGCAAAACAAGAATGACACAGAGAAGGGCTCCTGTGGGACAGCCCTGACCCAGCTCTGCTCATAAGATTCTTTGGCTCTCAGAAGTACTGCTTAATCCAGGCCAAGCATTTTTATCTGCACTCCACAGATGCACCCTTGATTTGAGTTTCATTTTGCCACTCACAACTGGGTAGTTAGAAGGAAAAAAAAAAAAAGGTTCTGTTAATCTGAGTATTTAAAATAACTTCCAGAGCAAGACAAACAGTCAGGAAAGTCTTGGGGTAAAATCAAGCCACTTACCATGGCCACAACAGGTCCAGAGTTCATGTATTTAACCAGCCCAGGGTAGAATGGTCGGTCCTTGAGGTCAATGTAATGTTGTTTGAGAAGGTCTTCAGAGGCCTTTGAAAGGATGGGACAAGAGATAGCACCTTCAAACCACCCTACCCCAAAGGCTGTCACTGTGCAGCGGGAGCATGGCCGACTGGACACAGCACTGCAGCAGCTGCTGGGAGCGTTCCGGGTTTCGGGGGAAGCTCCCAGCGCGCAGGGCACAGCAGCGCTGTGCGGTGCTCAGTGAGCTGCCACAGCTCCTTCCT
Organism: Melanerpes formicivorus; assembly: GCF_026170545.1. Classification (NCBI taxonomy): domain Eukaryota; kingdom Metazoa; phylum Chordata; class Aves; order Piciformes; family Picidae; genus Melanerpes; species Melanerpes formicivorus. The sequence goes on along the minus strand of NW_027142373.1, from coordinate 1,756,843 downwards.
TGCAGCAGCCATCCCCAGCAGCACGGGGGCACAGCTCGGCTGGGCGACATTACCGGGTAGAACCCTTCGGGCTGCACGGAGCCACCCGAGCCAACGCCTCCCTAGGGAACCGGCGAGGCCTGCGGCGCGACTCCGCGCTGCCAGCCACCGGGAAACCTCCGCGCCTGAGGCCCCCACGCTGCGCGAACGCCGCATGGGGAGGGGTCTGCAGATCTCTGGACCCGGGGGTGGCGGAAGCGAGTAGGCGCTGCCCGGGCGGGCACTTACATGCAGGAACTTCATGGCCACCAGTCTGAAGCCCTTCTGCTCGAAGCGCTTGATGATGTCCCCCACCAGCCCGCGCTGCACGCCGTCGGGCTTGATGGCGATGAAGGTGCGCTCGCAGTTGGCAGCCATCGCGCTGCGGGGCAGACACAGGCGCAGGGGTCAGGCTCGGCCGCCGCCCCCTCAAGGTCGGCGGGAGCCGGAGCCCGCCCCGCCATGGCGGCCGCGGCCCGCGCGGGCACACGTGGCGCGGGGCTCCCGCTCGGCGCCCCCGCCCCGGGCCCGGCGCCACCGGCGCGGCCGCGCCCAGCCCGCGGGACCCCGCTCCCGCCCCGCCGCCGCTCGCCGCGCCGAGCACCGCAGCCCGCAGCCGCCGCCGCGCCCGGGGCTGCATTGTTCCCTCCGCCGCGAAGAACCTGGCGCGGCCCCCGGCCTCCTCTCACGGAGCGAACCGGAGCGCAGCGGGCCCGGGCCTAGCCTCACCTCGCCGGAGTTGCCGCTGCCACCCGCACCGCAGCCGCCGAAGAGAAAGGAGGAGCAGGCAGGCGGCCGCCGGATCCGCCCTGCGCAGAGGAGGAGCTGCCGCTCGGCCTGCGGCGCTTGGGGGCGGGCCCCGCGGGGCTGGGGGCTCGCCGCGGCGCCCGCCCACCCACACCGGCCAGGGCGGGCCACGCCGCTGCTGCTGCTGGGCCCGGCGGCGGCTGCGCTCCTCAGGGCCCGGCAAGCGCGGGCCGGCTGTCCCTGGACCCCTCGGCGCTGGCAGCCGGCCCGGGGCAGCTGTCGGCCGGGCCGTGCCCAGCGGCACCTGTCGCCCTGGCTCCCTCGACAGCCGCCCGGGAGGGCTCTCACGGCCGGTCCGGGACAGCCGCGGCGCGCAGCCCTCAACGCAGGGGTTTTGCTTCATTCAGGCAACAGCAAGAGCTGTCTGGTTTGTTCCACCTCTTCAGGAGCCTGATACCTTCACGCAGCACCATAAGCTGAGCTCGGCATTCATTGCACAGCTTCCTGTGTGAAACGAACTCGCTGCAGGAAAGCAACCCAGGAGTTTGAACACCCAACTTCACACAACTCTTGTTTTTAATGGATTCGGCACTGCAGGTAAACAAGCACAGAACAGACCCCAACACCTTTCTTGTTCCCCCTCCAGTACAGTTTTCTCTGACAGCAGTAGACACCTCTGCTGGTGCTGACACTTAGCATTATTCTTTATTTCCTTACATCACTAAATCCATTTAAAAGCCAGAGCTTAAGTCACTTCTGAACCACCTTACCCCAGAGCAGCTTGCTTTGGAGCTGTCCAGGGAAGGGCAGAAACAAGGACCCAGCTGAATTCCCAGTTGCTCAGCAAACATCGCTGAGTTGCTGCTCTCTGCAGTGTCAGGACTGCAACAACCAAGTGGCTGAGGGTGGATCTCCCTCATCCATCCTCACATTAATCTTCTTTTCACATAAAAGGGCATTTCAGAAAGCCTGCCCTATTAATCCTTCCTTAAAATGCTAAATAAATCCTGTGGGGGGGAAAAAAAGCAAGCTGAAACAGTGTCAGTCTGGAGGAAGTGCTGGTTGGGCTGGAAGCTGTGCACAGGGGAACAATGAAGCTCTGCTGCAGCTATCTGGGGCTGGCAGCAGGCTCAGGCCCCCACACTTGGGCACACGGTCACAAACCACCAGTCATGCCCTCACCTTTGGACAGAATCAGCCTTGGACACTGGGCCACTTGCAGCTGTTTACCAAATATATTCTTACCTTTTTTTCCCTAGTTACCAAAATAACCTCTTTGACTACAGAGTGTTTCAGGAAACTATCTGCATTCTCTGCTCTGTGTTCAGTCTTCTCTCCCTCACCTCCAGAAGTGTGATTCCACCTCTAACCTGGCAGCTCTTCACCCAAGGCAGCAGCAGAGGCTGACTGCATTTAACATTCACACCAGAGCCATCTCAGCTTCCTGGGGCAGGTTTCTACCAGTGTGTAGGGAGGGCTTTGCCACAGCTAGAGCCTAGCAGCTGTCTACAGGCAGGAGATACCAGAAGGTACAGGGAAGCTTTAGTCATAGATCCATTCATGAGCACAGCTTCTGTAATCCACCAGTTCTTCAGGAGTGAACCACAAATTGATCTCTGTCTCAGCACTTTCTACAGAGTCACTTCCATGGATGATGTTCCTGGGAAAAGAAAAAGCAGACACAGAAGGCATACAAGCCTCAGAGTGAAAGCAAGGCTGGCTGCTCCTTTTGAGTGCTCTCCTTATGGAGAGAGGCTCTAAGCAGCTGTGCAGCAGTGATGGGCATGGAGCAGGCAGCCCCAGCTCTGCTCATGGTTCTGTCAGTGGGAGCCCACAGCTGGATTTCCATCTGCAGGTGGCATGGGCACAGCAAATGGCAGCTTCCTGCGCAAGGCAGGGAAGGATGGAGCACAGCTCCCATGTCCTGACATCTACTGTACCACAGCTCTGGGCACTGGCTGTCATTAGATGGCATCACTACCTTCCCACTTGAACACAGAAGTCCCCACGGATCGTGCCAGGCTTGGAGTCAAATGGATTTGTTTCCCCCAGCATCACTCTTCCAGTCTTCACCACGTTGAGACCCTCCCACACCTGGAAACAAAAAACCTGTTACTGGTCGATGAAGGAGTGAGCACTGACCACACCTTCCAGGGGGCACAGTGCATCCTGGCACCCATCACCACCCAAGCAGTTGCAAGAGCAGGTTTGAGCTCCAGTTTCTGCCGGCTCCTGGAAGTGTCTGCTGGAGTTCTCCCCTCTCCTCACCAGGGATACCAACATCACAGGATGTGACCAGCCCTGCTGAGCTGTCTGCTGGCTGAGGAGCTCTACCTGCAGCCAGCTGTTTGGTACAGATGCACTGCCAGGGGAAAGAGCAAATCCCTTCTACTGAAGGCAGAGAGGTTTGCAGTGACTATAGCTTGAAGCACAGCAAACACATTCCCAGCACCGCCTTCCAGCTTGCTTAGTGAATGGCACTGCATAGTGGGGGGTTGTGCAGCTCTACTGCTTCCCCAGATCACAGCTTTGGTTCCCCCATTACTCTCAGCATCCTGATTATGGGAAAAGTTGAAAGTCCAGGTTGTGACCAGCACATCTCCCTGTGACAATATTCCAGACTGGGACTTTAAGGCCTTTTAAAAGCAAGCTGGAGTTCAGTGAGGAAGAAACTCCTGCTGCAGCCAAAACAATGAATTCTTAGGTGAGAACTCACCATGGCCACAACCGGCCCCGAGTGCATGTACTGCACCAGGCCCTCATAGAAAGGCCGGTCCTGGAGGTCAATGTAGTGCTCTCTCAGCAGGTCTTCAGAGGCCTGCAACAAAAAACAACCCCAAAAATCTTACTGTGAGAACTTGAGAGCATGCTGCAACTGCACAGCTTGAGCACAGAGCTGTTCACCCTGGAACTTGCACACGCTTGGAAATTCAGCATTTCCAGGGCCTCCCTCGGAGCACTTCTGCTGGATGGGACTTTGAACCCCTGGCTCTCACCTGAGCTGACCTGAAGAGCTGCCTTTTGCCACGCTGCCAGCTGGTGCCAGCTGGGCTTCCTACCAGGTATTTAGAAATACCCGTTAGGTATAAGATGCACCCAAATGAATATTCCCTTCAGACTAAGGACATCAGGTTACTAAACTTAGCAGGCTTAGCATGTCTAAAGCAGTTAGCCAGAGCCAGAATTGGAACTTCTCCAGAAATGGCCAGAAACACTCCAAGGTTTATCAGAAGCTCAGGTTTAATTGTCTGGAGGCTGCAACCATGCTCACAGCACGCTGCTCTGGGGCTGCAGCATATAAGAAGTGCAAGGAAGGACAGCTCACCTGAATTAATTTCATGGCCACCAGCTTGAAGCCCTTCTGCTCAAAGCGCTTGATGATGTCCCCCACCAACCCCCGCTGCACGCCGTCGGGTTTGATGGCGATGAAGGTGCGCTCGGCAATCGAGGCCATGGTCTGCTGGGGAGCAAAGCCGTTACCGCGGAGCGGACAGCGCTGTCACCCTGTGTCACCTGCCGTGCCGGCTGCTGCTGCCACCGAAGCGGCTCCGCCTGAGCGCTGCTCGATCGCAGGCTCCGCAGCTGCTGCAGAGTTTGCAGCAGTGACTGTGCCAGAACCAGAACTGAGCCCCCGGCGAATGCTTCAATCGGAGAAGCTGAACAGGAGCAGGAGGTGAGCACTGCCCCGGGTGCGGCTCCAGGCGCCGCACGGGTGGCCGCTGCCGCAGTTCGGGGCAAAGCAGGCAGAACAGATCCCTGTGGATCGCTGCTGTCAGCAGCCGGCAGCGCCGCCCGGGCTCCGGCCGCGCTCCGCGGCGGTGTACAGGGACAGGGGGCTGCAGGTAGCGCACAGCCGCGAGAAGACGCCAGCGGAAGCCCGCCCGGGGCCGTTTCGGTGTGGCAGAGAAGCGCTTAACCGGGCCGGGGTCCCCTCCCGCCACCCCGTGTCCCGCCGAGCTGGGGTGATTCCCCGCCCAACAGCGCCCCGCTGCCCCTCACAGGCCCGCTTCGGGATCCCTGGCCCGCCCCGAGCCCCACTCTCGCCGCCCCGCCCGGGGAGCACCGAGCCGCCCGCTCCTCACCGTCCGTCTCACCTGCTACCGGCCCCCGCTGCTCTGCGACCCGGGCAGAGGCGGCCGGCCGAGCCTCGGCTTAGCCTGGGCCGCCCCCTCGGGGCGGGGGTTGCCATGGCGACGGCGGAGCCTCCGGGCCGGCAGGGGGCGCCCGGCCCCGCGGGGCGCTCTGCCGCTGCGCTGTGCTGCCGGTCCCGGTACGGACCCGATACCCGGCTCCGTCTGCCCGGTCCATCTGCCGCCGCCCCCCGGCCTGGCCTCGGGCGCCTTGCCTTTGCTAAGCGTTTCAGTCTTAGCTGCTGAAGCTCATTTTGTATTTAACAAGAATCTCATCATCATTCTGTACTGGTTCAGTCTCCTCCTTACCGGAGGCAATTTCCTTCTGTCTTTTCCTGGCTATACAGCTGTAGATCCGTTTGCCCTTGAACATTTTATTCCTTTAGAGAGCTAAGGATAACGCATTTCTCCAGATAATAACACATCTCCCCAGCTAACACATCTGTCCAACAACACATCTGCATGCCCAGGCTCCTGCATTCTCAGCGTCCCACTTTTGTTTCCCAAACCAGGATGAATTTCCCAAGGCTCTACTCCTTGACTCCTCCTGCAAGCAAAGCACCGTGGCTTTCCCTTTCCTCAGGGCAGGATTTGGCTGCTGTGTAACAGGGCCAAATCCAGCTGTTTGATGCCACGGGTTTCCTTACTTGGGATCCCTTTTTTCCACTACAATCCATCACACCCAATGTTCTGTGGGGAGAATCTGGATGGGATGCAAGCATCTCTTCAGCCACCCCCTGCACTAGTGTTCAGGGGGGGATCACACTGTGATGTGATTTCCCAGGGGCTCTGTCTCAGTAACCACAGAGCACTGCAGGCTGCTGTGAGCCCCCCTTGAAGTTATTACAGATGTGGAATCTCTGAGCTCTCTCCCAATGAGGTCAGTCCCCTACACTCTGCTGTTTCAATGCACATTTAAGACAGAAGGCTTCATGCTGTGATGCTGTAATCCCCACTAAGGCAAAATAACATTTAAAAATAGCAAAAACATCTCTAGAAACAGGATGTTTAGGAAAATGCTTAAAAGCAGGCACAGGAGAGCTATTTACAGCCCTGCTAAGGCTGGCATTTAATGATTAGGCTTAGGATACACCAGAAGGTGGGCAAGCCCTGTCTGCAGCTTTGCCACAGCTCTGTGATCTTTGCCAAGTCTTTTAACCTTATTAAATAAGGGTCACCTGTGTCACTTTGGGCACTAATCCACGGCCAGCAGAGCACCTTGTGCCTGATGGAGCCCATGACAAACCACAGCAGCCTGCTTCCTCTTTATTTTTACTGCATCAGAGCCTTTTCTGCTGGCTGAAAACTACCAGAATCACTAAGTTGTGCTGAAAATTGCAGAGCTACCTGAAGTGCACAGAAGCAGAGTCCAGACAAACAATTCCCTAAAAACAAGCTATCACGGGAAGAGGAAGTCAAGGTCTCCAAAGCCTTCAGTGAGTGAACCAAGGCTGACTACTGAGCCCAAACCATCTGCACATTCCTTAAACCCAGCAGAGTTTAAACCCAGTCCTGAGGCAAAAGCTTGACAGTAAATGTCTCCAACCTTCAGGAGAATTTGAATACAGCTCCCAGCTGGGCTGCTTTGGCCCCAGCCTGTGTCTGTACCACACAGAAACTGGTGGGGTTCTCATCAGGACTCACATTTGTGCTGTGCACTTCCTGCTCCTTAGAGCCAGGATCCTAAGGCTGAGATGTTTTGTTACTGGTTCGGTTACTGGTTACTTTGTTCCTCACCTAGCCAGGTACTGCTATCACTCCTCTGCTTTTGCCTCAATTTCTGTTGTGCTTCAAGATATCAAGCACCACAGAATTAAGCCTTTACAATGATTTCTTCCTCTGGCTAAAGCCCCAGTTAGGCTCTTCTCACCCCATACCTATTCCAGGGCTAACTTTCTTCCCTGGTAAACTGCAAATTGATTTCCTTCCAAAGAAACCTATTTCTAGGCTTTTCTTATTATCCAGACTGGTGATTTCTTGTTTCAGGCAGTTCCTTCCCCAGGAGGGTGAAGTGCATCTTACTCCAGCAGTTAAAAGCACAGACAGCCACTGCTTTCCAGCTACACAGACAACAGTGTCAGGGCTCCTGGTGCTGTTTCATGTGCTCGATTGGTCTGCTAAATTGACAAGCTATCAAGGTCCCCTAATCCCCTGGCAAGCAACTAGGAAATAATTCCATAATGTGTTCTACTTTTAATCCACCTCTGAATTTCTCATCTCATGCAGACTGTGAGGTGCACACATGTGAGCACAGTGGAAAGGCTGTCAGTAAGATGCATTTTTATACCACTCAGACTTGGCTCCCAGGTAGTTTTTCTGTTGTTTGCCTTTTTAAATGCTCCATTCTTCAATGTCAGAACCCTGACAAAGCAACCAGACACAAAGCAGGAGCACGAATGGCCTCTTCTACCTGTACCTGCCAGCCTGCCTGCTCACTGCTGGCCCAGCTCCAGCTCAGAAGCTCCATCTCTCCATTGTGCCAACAGCAATGGGGCAAGAACAGCCTGTCCTCAGAGACCCCTGCCCTGAGCAGCTGTCAGCAGACACCTTGACCCACTTTTGCTGTCTGCAGAACGTCTGCCTCTTGAGCTATTCCCTCTGTGCACCTGGCCCAGCACAAAGGCAGAACCACCAAACCCTGGGCAGAGGAAGGGCTCTGCTGCAGCTCAGGATGGCTGAGTTTACCCCCACAATCTGCAGCCCCTCAGAGCTGAGCCCACACACACAGAGTCACAGAGGGATTACCTGCTGAGCTGGGGGTTAAAAGTGCACTGCAAGCAGCCATGGCCTGGCAGCAGCAGCTATCTCACCCCCTGGCTGCTCCAAGCCTCCCTACTGCATCTGTTCAGGCTCAGAGCCCCCCCCCAATTCACCACTCCCACCCCACAGGCTCTCAGTGGCCTCTGCCACGCCAGCAACTGAGGCCAATGAGTGAGCTGAGGGGAGGGAGAAGTTCTGGAGGACAGCTTCCAGCTTCCCTCAGCAACCTGCATCCCCTGAGGATTCTCCTCCATGGCCAGCACCAGGCAAACACAGGGGCTACAGTTCTGCTCAGTGGCCAACTGCTAACAAGAAATATGGAAAAATAATCTTTTCATGGGGATCATCTGCAGTAACCTAAACTAAAGCTCCACCTGAGGAGTTGTGAGCAGGAATGTACATGTTGTGGGCTTTCACAAAGTAGTTTTTAGTCCTTTTTTTGGGCCATAATTAAAAAGCAAACAGCTTATATTTCCTCTTGCTGTGTTTGTAATTCAATTTGTACTTTAACTGTGCCCTGGCCACACTAATTAACTTAGGACGATGAGCTGAAGAGAACTCACACGAAATCCAAATCCACTGCTCGGGGCTGAAGTCTCTTCCTGTCATCCCTTCGCACACAGACCCCAGCAGAGGCTCTCGGAACCAGCGCAGTGCACCCCTGTGCTGCTCTCAGGGAGAGACCACTGCAGTCCCCCGGGGAGCCCGCAGCCCCTTCCCGTCCTTTCGGCACACTCGTGTCTGTTGCTGCGCTGCCGCAGGCTGGGGGCTCCTTGGCTGCCTTGTCACAGACAGCGATTTCCCCTGATGTGGTTATGGGTCAGACCCACGGAGGGTGGCAGCTCGGAAGCTGTTCGGTCTCAGCTGTGTTCGGATTCCCCACAGCAGCTCGAGTTATTGCGGTGACAAACCCCTGATCCAGAAGGGATTCGCTGCTCCGGGTCTCGGGGCTCCGGATCCCCGCCCGTGTGAGGGCTGCTTCCCGAGGCTGCTGCAGCCCCGGTGCCGCTGTCAGTGTGTCTGGAGAGCGGATGGGAAGCCCATCGTCTTTGGGCTGGCGGCGATCAGCCAGCGCCGCACTCGCCAAGCCCCCGGCTCCAGCTTTGGCTCCGCCACTCATCCCAGCACGGCCCTGCTCCGCCTGCGCCGGTCCGGGAGCAGGAGCCGCCTGCGGCTCCCTCGCGGCGCCCTTCCTGCCGCCGCCCGCTCAGAGTAACGCAGCGCGGCCTCGGCCTCCCGCCCTGGCCGCTCGGCTGGCCCCTGGCCGCGGCCTTCAGACCTGCGACTCTCTGGGTGCTTCAGCGCCGGGGCCTGCTCTTCTCCGGCCCTGCCCGGTACCGACGCGGCCGCTGCCTGGCCCTGGCCTTGGCCCAGCCCCGTGAGGGAGCCCCTGGCAGCCGCCCGTCCCCGGTACTCCACTAGGACCCGCCCGAAGCGGCGGCCCCACGCTTCCCAGACACACCGGCAGGGGGCACCCGGCCACCGCCCGGCCCCGCCCGTCGCGCCACCGCCCCGCCCCTGCCGCGTGACGCGCGGCCCCGCCCCGGCGCGGCGGTGACGTCAGTGCCGTGCGCCAGCGCCGCGCTCCGCCCCCGCTGCCGCTGCCCGCGCCGCAGCCGAGGCCTCGCCGCAGAGCGAGGAGGAGGCGCCGGGAGCGCCCTGAGCCGCTGCCGCCCCGCCGGGCCCCCGAGGGAAGACGCTCGCCGGCAGCCATGGAGCTGGCGGACGGCGTGGTGTACCAGGAGGACCCGGGCGGCCCCGGCCCCGCCATGATGTCGGAGCGGGTGTCCGGGCTGGCAGGCTCCATCTACCGCGAGTTCGAGCGGCTCATCGGGCGCTACGACGAGGAGGTGGTGGCCGAGCTAATGCCGCTGGTGGTGGCCGTCCTGGAGAACCTGGACTCGGTGTGCGCACACAGCCAGGAGACCAGCGTAGAGCTGGAGCTGCTGCGGGACGACAACGAGCAGCTCCTCACGCAGTACGAGCGGGAGAAGGCGCTGCGCAAGCAGGCCGAGGAGGTGAGGCCGGGCGCCGGGCCCTGGGGCTGCGGCGGAGCCGGTGAAGGGCGGAGGCCCGTTCCCGAGGCGGGCGGCGGCTCCGGGCTTCCTCCCGTGGAGGCGGGGGGACTTCCTGGCCGAGGTGGCGGCCGGTCCACCTCCAGCGGAGCCGCCAGGGGCGGGGTGCTTGCGGAACCTGGGCCCGGGGTGCCCGGCGGCGTTCGCTGCCGGCTCCCACGCAGAGAGGCTCCGGCGAGTGGCCCTATCTGAAGGGAGCCAGCCAGTGACGAGCTCGGGCCGCGACGTGTGCCCGGGAGGCGGGGAGCGCTCCCCCCCTGCCGGCTCCGCTCTCGGTCTCCAGCGCCTCGGAGGGGCCGGTGCGCGCCGCTCTGGGCAGCGCTGTGTGGTGGCAGAGCCCTGGCGCCGGTGCCCGCCAGCCCGCTGCTCAGCACGGCGCTTCCCGGAGAGCTCCCTCGTCGCTCCCCAGAGCTCAGGTCTCCCAGGCACCGGCCCCGTGGAGGAAAAGCGGCGCTGCAAATCCGGACCCGGGCACTGCCGGCTTCGCGCTGTTGCTGCCCCTCCGGAGTGTCGCCGTGTCGGGAGGGGCCTTGCCCACCTGGGCTCGGTTATAGAGGGCGGTTACAAACGGGAATGCTTGGTGAAAAACACGGAAATAGGAGCTGTGAGGCTGAGGTTCCTCAGACTGGTTCATAAAAGCTGCACTCAGCAACAGGTGGGGCTGACCATCTGTGACACAGGCTCTGGCTTTGGATGTTGTTACAAAAATTGCAATAAAAACATCCAAGAGTGGCTTCAGCACAACTCATCTGGTTGGAGCCTGGTTCCCTGCGAGGTTAGAAAGCAGGGCAACAGAGAGCAGCTGTGTGGGGAAGCTTCCTCCAGCTCTGTGGCTGGCCAAAGTGCTGTAGGAAATTGGATTGCCAGCATTATCTGTAATGGGACAAGCCATCTTACAGGGCTATTTCCAGACTTTGTGTCCTCTGCTTATGTTTGGGGTGGTGCTTTACCTTCTGAATTTTCCCCAAACCAGAATGACAGCCCTGAGTGTGGGGACAACACTGACCAGGAACACCTGCTGGGAAATAGTAGCTCTCTACAAATATTTGTATGCTGTGGTTATAAATGACTGCAAAATGTTGTCTCAAAGGTGTTCCAGGACTGGATATGTTTGTCACAAAGTGCTGTGGTGTGGGAGGTGTCCCCCAGCTCTCAGAGCAGTCATCCTGCCTGTCAGACGTGTCCTTGTTTTACAGTGGACTTTGGCCAGGGGACTGCTGCTGGAAGGACTCAGTCACTCCTGACACGAGCTGGATGTAGAGGGTGTCTTTGGAAAGCAGATTTTATTTTCCTTAAGAGACTGAGAGGAAAGGAGTGATTAGTGTTTGGTGAACTGACTGATGAGAAAGTCAGGCTTGAAGCCAGTGTTTGTCAGGCTGGGAGCAGCAGGCCCTGGGCAGCAGAACAGAAACCATAACCAAGTGGTGACACAGGAAGGGCTGTGGCTCCAGGAGCTGCTGTGGGTAGGGTACTTCACTGCCATCTCCTTGGTGCCATGCTGAGCTCCCTGGAGAGGCTGAGCATTGTGCAGTCTGAACAGCAGTGCCCATGCTGGCAGGCAGCTCTGCTGGTGCTTTCCAGAAGGCAGGGGGACTTCAGGCTGTGGTCTGCTTTGGAAGGGCAAAGGGCAGCATGTTGTGGTGTGCTGGACATAGGTGAGGGTGTCTCAGAGCTGCAGCTTGGGACCTTCACCAGAGGCACACGTTGTGCTCAGAGCTGCTGAGACAGCTGACTTTGCCACTGCTGAGAGAGTCTGACGAGCGCAGTGTGGTTGAAATGAAAGGGAACATGAGCAGAGCACTGCCTTGGACCAGTTATTGGTGTGCTGTGTTCCTTCCCTTTCCTTGTGGAGGTTCAACTGGTGTCAGCTGATAGCAGAATGGGGAGTTGTAAAGTTCAGTAGTCCATGTCCCCTCTTCTGGCTGTCCCAAACAACTAGCAGGCTTCTTTTAGGAGCAGCTGTTGGCAGTGGTAAGCTGATGAATGTGACAGTTTGCTATTAGAATGGCAATCTCCCTGCATTGTTGTGCTCATTCATCTCTGTCGTTTCCTGTGCTTAAAAAGTGTAACTGAAGGAACCTCAGGAAAGGTCTTGCCTGTGGACTTCTGTTAAGGTGACTTTGAAAATAAGCTAGCTGCTTCCAGAAGTTCTGGGCCTCCTCAGTCCTTGAGGTGACTGTGAAGGCCCTTGTGTGGCTACTGACATGGTGTGTTCTGTGGCACAGACACAGGAACCAGCTCTTCTGTTGTGCTGCTTGCAGTTCTGCATAGCTTAGCTGCCTGCTTATGGTGCTGGGAACCTGTCCTGCCACAGAGAAGTGGGAGAGGAGGAGGGGTTTGGGGTGCACTGCTGAGTTTCACTCCCACAGAAGTACACAGTTCCCATACCTGGGCTCTGTGCCTAGCAGAAGGGGCTGGAGGGGACTTGGAAAGAGGACAGAGTCTGCTCCTTTTAACCCTGTCCAGATGTCTGGTGAATCTTTCAGCTTTTCTGCTGCTGATGGGATTAAGCTGTTCTTGCACTCTGTTCAGTGCATGGTTGCTACTTGTGCCACCATGAAAAGGGCTTTGCCACCATGAGAATTAGTTTAAGCAGCAGCATGAGCTTGATGCCTGCCTTCTCCTGCTGCCCTCAGGGTTCTCTTTCTCCCTTGGGTCTGTACATTGAGCAAACACTCTGCAGTCCAAGCTCAGGTGTTCCTGCTTGATGAGAGCAGAACTAGGCTCCATGCTAGAGACCCTTGCTGGAGTAGTGTGCCAGGTCCTGGGCTGTTCTCACTCCCATGCGTTCTTCTGCCCCCCAGTCCAGCAGAGCTGGCTTGGTTGCTAATTGTCTCTGCCTGCCCCAGGAAGCAGCAGCTGTTGGCTGAGGACCTGGCTCACTGCAATCAAGGTAGTGAGGGCCTGTCACGGGGTGCCACAGGCTGCCAAGTGGGAGGAACCCTGACATCAGATACGCTCAGGGTTGCACCTGGATTGTGTGACAGAAAACAAGTTGGGATACAAGCAAACAGAGGATGGCATAAATAGGAGAAGATGTTTGGCTGGCTCTGTGCTGCCAAGGGCTGGGATTGTTCTGTGTGTGAGAGAGGGCCCAGACCTGCCTGCCCTGCTCCTGCCTTGGCTGGGCTGAGATCAGGTTGATAGCTGTAAGCTTTGGGTGGATTCCATGAAGAGCTGGTTCCATGAAGGCTTCTGGGTGTTACTTGTGAGGTGCCTTTTCATACTTCCCATTGAAGGGCTTTAACAACAGGTTGGACAGATGGCTGTTGAAATGACACAGGTGATACTGCCTGGAGAACGTGGAAGGATTAAATGGGAGTTGCCAAACATAGTTTGTGGAGGTATCACAGGCTTGGGTTTCAGCAGGAGGCACGGGCTGGAGGTGTGCATCACATCCTGTGCTCACAGCTCCTTGTGTCCTCAGCAGCACTGGCAGCCAGACAGCAGCACCAGGGCCTTGAAACAAGGTGGCCTTTTAAGGACCACTCTGGCCATGTCTAGATGACATTGCATCTCTGATCTTGGGCACAGACCTGTTGGTGTCCTTCAGCTTGCTCTGGGAAAAGAAGCAGAGAAGTCTCACTGCTTGCTGGGGGGTGTGAGGGCTCTGTGGCCCGGGCAGGCTGTCACTTCAGGGGAGGAAGGCTCGCCTGTGATCTGCCTCAGCAGCTCAGGTTGAAACCAGAGGCTGTCTGTTGTCCATGCAGTCAGTGGGCACCACATCCCTCCTCTTGCAGCTGCACTGAGGTTTAGAACACACAGGGATGTGCAGTGTTTGGCTGTTGCCAGTCAGTTTGACAACTGAAAGGTGTTTTGGTCTGAGTGCTGCTGGGGGAGCTGATCTGGCCAGGCCTCCCACCAGAGCTGTGCAGGCTTAGTTAGGGCAAGGCCATCAGCTGCTCCAGCTTTGCCTGTGTCGTCAGCAGGAGAGCTGCACCCAAACAGGAAGATCCCAAGTCCAAAGTACTTAGGCCATGGTTTGATAGGTGTCATTTTCATCAGGGGGAAACAATGGCCCAGCTCTAATTACAGAAATGCTCTGAAGGATGAAACTTCAATTCTGACCTCACCAAAGTGAGGGCTGATCGGTGAAGGTAGCACAGCCTTGTAATCCAAGCCCAACTGCAGTGCCTGTGCAGTGGCAGAACCTGGGAGGGAGCAGAGGGTGATGTCTATCTTTAGGCTGATGAGTACCAATGACATTGATGGCTCTGGACGGCTGTCTGTGCAGAAGCAGGATTGTCCCTGGCCCCTTGCAAGTTGTCAGACACCTCTGACTTGGGGAAATCATCAGAGGAGCAACTAAACAAAGATGTTCCAGTCTTGCAATTCCTCCCTCCTGTGCTGCCATGTTGCATGTGACAAACCACGGTGGTCTTTAGCCCCAGTGCCAAATCTGTGTCTGGTTTGGCAGCCCCTCTAGAGAAGGGAGCCTGCCAAGAGCAAGCAGGACATGACTTGAGTCTTTCCAAGGGGCAAGGCTCTGTGATCATTTACTAGAGGAGACATGACACAAGTTTGGAGCTTGAGTTTCTCAGCATTACACTGCCCAGGGAAGGTTCCCAGAGGCTGAGGGGAGGATTCACACATCTGCCTCTGGAGCAGCAGAACTCATTTCAAAGGGTAGCAGTGCTACCTGGGCTGGTGTCAGCTGCTTCCCAGTTGTTCTGTGGTGTAGCTCCAAGCACAGTCATGTGAGCACCGTGCCTAGTCCTGTGATAGCCATGGAGAGCCTGGCTGAAAGGAGCTCTTGTTCCACTTCATAGATTTTGATGCTTCTACATCTGAAGTGATTTTTAGTAAATCTGCTTCTGATGCCCCTGTGAAACTGAAGCTCTTTGTGTAGGGTTAGGAGGTGCTGGTCTTGGAAGAGCTCTGAAACAGTGACCAAAGCTGGCAGCAGCTTACTAGAAGCTGCTGTGTGAGTATCTGCAGTGCTTCCCCCTGAGCTGCCCAGCAGTACCTAGGGTGCAGTCATGTTCCTTCATCTCTAACCCTCTGTCCCTCTTCCCCATGGTGCCCAGCTGCAGCTCCCTTCCTGGCCCTTGAGTTGTCTTTTAGTGTTTGATCTGCAGAGGCTTCTGGTGGTTCCTGGCTGTAGGATGAGCCCTCTGGAGCTTGTGCTGGTGGCCTTGTCCACAGCAGATAGCTATGTGACCAGAGACATCTGTGGCTGTCAGAGCTGTCCCTCCTGCTGCCAGCACACACTACAGTTCTGAAGGGTTTGGTTAAGACAAAAAGCAAAACCCAAGCTTTTGGAACTGCTGTGATGCTGAATTGGTGACTTCATTGTCATGAAATGGAATCACTGAGAGCTGAACCCCAGAGCACTGTGAGCTGGTCAAGCAGGGCAGCAGATATGGTCAGCAGGGTCAGAGTGCCCATAGTGAGCTGTCTGTGCAGGGGGCAGCTTGCAGGAGGTGGTTGTTGGAGGAGGACTCCAGAGCATCTGATGGCCTACCAGATGATCACAGTGATGGGATGGGAATGAGAAGGTAGTGTGGAGCTCTGCTTAGCACTGCTGCAGAGTCTGTAGCCCCATGGCTCATGGGGCAGGGCAGTGTGTAAGCTCAGGGAGAGTTCAATCAGTCCCAGGCAGGTTGCTCTGAAGGTGGCACCCAGTGGAGAATCACTGCAGCAGCCCAGGTGGGACAGTGAGCTGCTGGACACCAGGCTACATGTCCAAGTGTGGGCTGTGGATCTGCTCTGAGCTTTGGGAACTGCCTGCACCTCTCCATGCTGTGAGGGACCGCTGTGTCCTGCCTGCTGCTTGAGCTGAGAGCCTTTTAGCAGCAGCCCTGGCAGTGGCTGTGGATCTTGCCCAGAGAGAGTGATCTGTAAGCCATTGCTGAGTCTAACTTCACTTTTCTGTGCAGAAATTCATCGAGTTTGAAGATTCCCAAGAGCAAGAGAAGAAGGACTTGCAGACCAGAGTGGAAGCTTTGGAATCTCAGACTCGGCAGCTTGAGCTGAAAGCCAAGAACTACGCTGACCAAAGTAAGTGCCACGTGTCCCTGGGGTGACACCAGAGCCTCCCGAGTGCCATGCTGCCAGGGACCAGCACAGCTCTGGCAGCAGCTTGCTGTGCTTTGGCAGACAACTGGGTTGAACTCCTGTGCAGCTTTGTTTCCTTTGGAATTCAGGCAGACAAGTTAGAGACAAGCTTGGGACTCAGAGCCTGGGTCCTCTGGTGTCTTCCTGGGTTGGACTGCTCTCAGCCCAGGCTGTCCTTGTGCTCAGCAGCTGCTTCAGGAGGTGGTTAGGACTTATTCCCTTGTTAGCAGTCATAAAAGAAGGGAATTTTCTTCTCATTAAACTGTTGTCTGTGCTAAAAATAAATGTCACCTCTGGGGTTAGGAGCACTGCTGGGATGGGAATGCCTTTGGTGCTGCTGCTCATTAGCTCCTGGGTAGTTCTTGCTGCATTATTTATGAGGCATTTAGTTTTTACAGGAAGAGTTCAGGAAGAGCCCTTCTGCTTCCAGAGATGTTGTGTGTAGTTCCTGAACACTTGGGTGAGTTCTGGGGAAAGGAGGAGGCTCAGTTTTCCTGCACTGCTGACAGTGACAGCCCTTCTGCTGGCCTCTCCTCCCCAGCTGTGTCCTCATGGAGAGGAACACCAGCTCCAGTGTTTCTGCTTCTGGTGGAACAAAGGGTAGAGGAAACAAAATCCTGAAACCCACAGAATCACCCCCCCCTGCCCTGCAGTCCTCAGCTGAAGACCCCTGCTGCTGGTGAAGCATCAGTGGGGGTTTGCCTGTGAATGAAGGTTGTGGTTCCTGCTTACATTGAACCTTTTTAGCAGAGTGCAGAAGTGATGCTAAATATGAATGAATGTGGATGTTTTGCCGAGCTCCTGGGCTCCCTGCTTTGCCACAGGCTGCTGTCTCTGCCAGTGAGTATACAGTTTTTGTTGCTGGGCCATGCAGCTGTGTAAAGTGAGACTGTCCCCAGCCTGATAAGGCTGAGATAAGATCAGGCTCTCAAAGCAGAATGCCAGTTGTCAGACAGGTCCTTTTCACTCTTTCTCCCTTTGCTTCTCCTGCCCATAGCACAAGTTAGGGCTCTCTTCTTCAGCTTGCTGTGTAATAATCTGTCAGGTGTGATTTTTAGTGGCACAGGTGAGTGCAGGGCAGAAGTGCAGTGCACTGCTGGCAAGATGGACATAAATACATGCAGTGCTGAAACAATGAAGGTTTGGAATGCTGCTGGCAAATCTTGGGGGCAGGGACTACCTTGGGCCCGTTGCAGGCTCTGCACAGTGATGGAGGAACTCCCCAACCAGGCACCTAGTGAGAACCAGGCTCACTGCTCCCCAGGAGTCCATCTTCATAGATGGGGGCAAGCTGTAATGGATAATCACAGAGCACATTGTAGGGACTGGCATCAGAAGTGCTTTGATTCTTGTGAGTGGAAATGTGTTGAAAAACAGCAGGAGAGGGGAAAGAAAACACTGCAGCAAGAGCTGGGTGCTCGGCTTTGGTCATGAGGGGCACTGCTTGCAGAGTGCCTCTGCTCTGAGCCCACAGCCCAAACAGCTGGCACCAAGGGCATGGCACCAGAGTTGCCATTGCTTGTTCAGTGCAGAGTACCAAGGAGCAGCCCACAAAGGAGCCCTGATGGCATCACTGGAGCTTTTCCACAGAGGCTGCACCCACCACATCCTCTGGGCATGCCATCCTTGGTGCTGCCTGTGGTTCTGCTCCTGGGTGACCAGGGCTTTGCCCTGGAGAGTAAGGTTTCCAACACAGGTACTGCTGTAAACTTTCAGTCCCATTGTGTGTCTGTAGATAGAAAATGAGAAGTGTTTGCATGAGAAACTCAGTTGTTGCAGGAGCACCACTGAGCGTTGTCTGGAGCTCCTGTAAGCAGTGGTTGGTGTCGGAGGAGTTGTGGTGTTGGACCAGCAACTTCTGAGCAGCTCCAAAACCTTTTGGTTGGAGGAAAACCTCTTGTGATGGCAAAAATGAAACTGGAGAAAAAAGGCTGTGTTGGAGACTGAGTTGTGCTGATCTGGGTGGGTGAATTTGTCTGGGGCAACATGAAAGACTAAGAGAGAAGTGACACACTGCTGATGCAGAGCAACATCAAAGGCCAGAGGCACAGCTGCTGAACACCTAAGGAATTATGCAAGTGAGCTGTTGAGTGCTCCAGTTCCGGGGCCGTTGTGAGCCACAGGAGATGGTGAAATCCTCAGCAGCTGGACAGATGCAGGCTGAGTTTCCATTCCTGCATCATGCCCAGCACTCAGCCCTGGTTCTTGGTGGCTCGTGCCCCAAACATGGCAGTGTTGTGTCCTGGGGTGCAGGACTTGTGTCTGGGTGCAGGACCATGCTGCAGTGGTGTGGCTCTTCTGGCCCTGGCGCATCTCCCAATCTCCCTTTGTACTGCTGCTGTCACTGCCTGTCCCTCCCATCAGAGGCTTGGCAGTGCCTGTGCTCACACTGTCTGGGCTGGGGAGCTCCAGGCAAGGGAAATGTCACAGAGCTCCTGCAGGGCTGTTTAGGGCTGATGTTGGCACAGGTAGAGGTTTCAGAAGCTCTTGCTGTGGGTCTTAGCAAACCCTTAGTGAGTGAGCAAACGTTGTTGTGTGGTTTCCTGGCTTGACTGCGCTTTGCTGGATGGTTCCTTGCTTTGCTCGACAGCAGAGGGCACCTCTGGATGCACCAAGCATGGCCATGCCAGCTCCAGAGCAGACACATTTGGCACTTCAGTTCTTGTCTTCTCCTTCCCTCCTACTTCAGTGATGTCTGAGGCAGACCCCAGTTTTGGTGCCATCAGACATGCAGACATGCCTGACAAGAGCTGGGATGCATCTCACTGCTGCAGGGCTTGGCTGTGGTGTGACCCCAGCCACTGCTTGTCAGTGATTTGCAGCACCAGGGAGAGGGTTTCAGATCTCAGCCTCGAATGTGGACCACCAAACACCTGCAGCTGTGAAACCTGTAGCAGCAGTCTGCAGCTCACTTGTCCAGCAGAGCTGCAGGAGGGTGCACAGTGCTGCTCTGGGCACTGCCTGCTCTGCAGTTACCTCTGGTGCTGGAGTGATGTCCCCTCTGGAGGGTCCATTTGTTGCCCTTCTCCCTTTTTGGCAGTGTCCATTCTTTTTGTGCACTACAGGCTGCTAGTTCAGTTGTTTGGGAGCAAAAGGCAGCTGTGGGGTGTTCTGGCTTAGGAGGGGAGTGGAGCAGCTTGGGAGGGTGCTCTCTGGAGCAGCCATTCTCAGGGTAACTGTTTCAGCAGAGTCTCGAAGCAACCCTGTCTGGGTGCAGTGCTCCCGGGTGGAGGTGGCCAGCTGTGGGAGCTGGAGAGCTTGGTTGCTTTTCTGGGTCTGCCTGGTGCTAGCATGCAGCCAAGGTAACAGCCAACTCTGGCAGGCCAGCCAGGCACAGGAGCTCCACACCTCGGGTTATCAAACCTCAGCTGCGTCACTTATGCTCCAGTCAGATGATGTTTAGAGAGGACTGCACATGGAAATCGACAAGAACCCAAACAGCTCCCACCCTGAACTACAGCCACCAAGAAACCCCAAACAAACCAACAAACAGCTCCTGGTCTCCAGAGCTGCAAAGGCTGTGCCACAGCTGCTGGCCTGCTCGGGTTTCCCCTGTCAGATGCCATCTGCAGCACCCTGGGTTGTATCTGGGGTATGAGACAAACACTTTGGCAGCTGACCTGAAAACATCCAGGTCTGATTTCCCTGGAAGCCAGCAGAGCTGTCACTGGCCTCAAGAGAAGGTGCCAGAGCAGGCTCTGTTGTGAAGCTTCTGCAGATGTTCCTTGATGTCACCTCAGCTCTGCAGACAGCAGCACTGCTGCCCTGTGCAGCCAGGGAGACAACCCCTGGAGGCACCCAGCACTGAGAGCCACCTGCGCAGAGCTGCAGCAGCATGGACCTGGCTGGTGAACAGGGAGCCTCTGGTGGGAACTTTCAGCTGGGAAGCTGCAAATGGGTTTGAGATCTGACTTGTAAGTTGTCTGTGTGCACATGAGGATGTGAATAACCAAACTGGTGTGCAGTTGGTCTGTTCATGAAGCTTTTCCTGGGCAGGGCTCGACTGTCCTGTTCATTCCAAGGGATACAGGGAGCTTTGCAGTGCATCCCTGGCACAAGTAGTGAAGTCAAGGCATGCTCAGTGGGAGTGCAAGTGCAGCAGCATGAATCTGGTGTCAAGCAAAGGAACAGTGCAGCCCAACTTCTTGCTGAGCAGATATGGAGCTCACTGCTGCCACCTCTCTCTGGGTGTTTGTCCTCTCTGCTGCTTTGTTTGCAGCCCTTGGCTCTCACTGAATCCAAAGCACCCTCCTCCAAAGGCAGCAGGAGCATCAGTGTACCCTGGAGAGGGAGTGTTTGTGTCTGGTAGAGCATCTCTGTTCTTCTCCTGGCTGTGCTGTGGAGTTCAGGAGCAGCTGGCGGTGGGACTCGGTGCCACTAGAGGGAGCAAAGGGCACAGTAGCTCTGCAGAGTGATCCTGCTGCAGGGATCAGTAAAATGGAGTAGAAAAGGAGAGCAGCCACTGGCCTGCTTCAAACTTGTCTTTTAATAGAGCTGAGCAGAAGTGGAGAGGAGGTTGGGATCCACCAGCACGTCACTAAGTGCTCCTGCAGCTCTCTGAGGCAGTGTTGTGCTGGTGTTTAGGGGCTGGAGTTGGTGGTTAGAGCAATTCTCTTGCTGTGGATGTTGCAGTGATGGAGAAAATAGCTTGAAATGGCTCTTGGAATCTTACAGTCTTGAGTTGTCTCTGGGTGGCTGCCTTGAAAACCAAATCCAGTCTGCTGTAGCTTCACTGTTTGGGCTGGGTTTTCTCAGGAGGATCCTTGCCTCAGTAGCCAGGTGGCTGAAGGAAGCATCCCAGCATCCTTCCATCAGAGCTTCTCTTGGTAGCACACTGCTAGGGCCAGCCTCAGGGTGAGAAGTTGATGCTGGGCCCAAAGGATTTTCAGCTGGGTACTGGGTAGAAGCTGGCTGTAAATGACCATGGTAGTTTGGAGGCCAATCTGTACAGGATCACAGCGTGTTAGAGGCTGGAGGGGACCTCCAAAGATTGTCCAGTCCAGCCCACTGCAGAGCAGCATCACCTGGAGCAGGGCCCTGGTGGGGTCTCTCCTGGCATGTGGCTGTCTGTGCACAACAGAAGTGGCACAAGGCTGAAGGAGATTCTTTATGCTCTCTCTCAGAGCTTTGGGTTTGTGGGGCTGAGACAGTGCATACTCCACCAGTGCAGGAGTGCCAAGGCTGAGGCCATGCAGCTGTGTGCTATGAGCAGAGCATCCTTGGCAGCTGAATTGCCTGCACAGCTCAGTGCCCCACTCCTTACCTGAGCACTGGGCCCAAAGGTGTCTGCTGTGCCGAGGAGCTGAGCTGGTCCCTTGCTTTACAAACCACTGTGCTGCTGCTGTCCAGGCCTTGGCTCTTCAGGCTGTGTGGTACCACTTGTGTGGTAGCTTCATTATTTTTGTAACATTTTTCTTTTTCCAGTTAGCAGACTTGAGGAGAGGGAAGCAGAGCTGAAGAAAGAATACAATGCACTTCATTCAAGACACACAGAGGTAGGTCCTGATGCCAAGCTGTCAGGAGGGAGCTCTATGGAAAAGTCTTGTGAGCAGCTGGGGAAATCTGGGAGATTTTGGGCTGGTGACTGCTGGCTGGGGGTTGCATGGCTAATGCTAGCTGCAGCCAGGCTTTGGCTGGGGTCTGTGCCCAGCTCGGTTTGCTGATGCATTTGTCAAGAGGACAGCTTTGCCAGATCTTTGTGAGCTCTGAAAGAGGAGGAATTTGCTTTTTGTTCTTTCAAAGACATCTCTTCAGAGCACACCAACAAACTTTCAAGGCCCCAGAAATGGCATTGCAATCTCAGACTCTTTCCAGCAGTTGTCTGTTGGTTTTACTTGTCCCACTGAAGGAACAAATTACTGAGACTGATGATTAAAAGAAGTCCTGCCACACCTACTGATAGCTACTGAAACCAGCATGGGCTGGTGAAGAGGAACCACGTTTGACTTTGCTAAAGGAAATAAAAGCCCCACTTGTACAGCTGGTTCTGAAGGCTGGAGGGCCTTGCCAGGCTTTGGCTTCTCAGCAGCAGCTCTCTCCTGGGCACTGTGCTTGGGCTGCTGAGGAAATCGTTGGCTCTGATTCACCTCGACTCCCATCACTGAGCACAATCCTCCTTCTTCTGATTGCTCTGCCCTTGTTTGAAAGGTCAGACAGCTCCTTGCAGCTCACCTCTGATAGAGGGGATGCAGTGCTGACTGCTCTTCAACAGACCACATGTGGGAAGGGAAGAGCAAATACAGATGCTGGGTTTGGTTACCTGCTGTGCTTCCTTAGCTGTCTGGAGGTGAGGGGGACACTGCCCACAGCTGAAAGCAGCCTGGAAGCACAAGCAGCATGGAGCTCTGGAGCACTGCATGACCAGATTGCTGCAGCTCCTGCAGAGGAATGTTGCTGTGCTTGCTGAAATCCTGTCTTTAAGGTCCTGTTTGGCACTCGGTAGTTAACTGGAGAATGCTGCACTGTTGCAAACTGGAAATGGTAGTAAAGTGAGAAGTGACAAAGGTTAACGCTGCTGAAGTGCTCCAGAGTGCTGTGTGCTTGCAGAGCTGTAGGCAGTGCTGGTCAGGAGCTCTGGGTGCTGCCACAGGTGGTTCTGTGGTGGGCAGCACTCCCCACTGCCCTGCTGATGTTCTCAATGTCTTTTTGCTTAGGTTTTGCTCCAAAATGGACAACAGCCTCTGCTGGTTTGGTTCCAATTTATTACATCTTTTTGCACCTAAATTCCCTTTCTTTGGTGTAGGGAGAGGTGCTTCCTTGGGCTTGCTTGTTGCTGAGGTGGCTGTGTCCTTGCTCCATACAGCAACTCAGCTCTTCTGGCCCCTTTCTTTTCAGCAGGCTTTTGCTTTCTTTGTTTCCCAGGCTCAGCAGTTTTATTTTTCTCCCTTAGGAGCATTTCACCTCTCTCACTTTAGGCTACATAGCTGCACAACATAAAAGCCTTCCCCCTTCGTTCCTTAATGCACAGCCTGTGTTTCAGACTTTGGTGTCTCTCTTCTAGCTCTTGACTTCACTGAGGCTGTGTAACTGTGTCCCCTCTGAGTACCTCCCTTCCTGCCCTGGCTGCCTCTGCAGAGATCCCTTCCCAGCAGCTCATGGGCATTGCACCTGACCATTTGCAGCCAGGATGAAGGCCTATTTAAACTGCCAGAGTGGAGCAAGCCCTATTTAAATTGCTCAGTCTTGGATAGTTACAGCAGAGAACCAAATCCTGACCCAGTGTGTGTTGTGCTGAGCCCTGGAGTCTCCTTGGAGTTCAGCCTGCTGGAGCCAGGGCTCTGCATTGCAGCTCCAGCCTGCCCTAGCAACGAGGTGCCTGCAGCTGCAGCAGCAGGGCTGCCCTGGCTGTGTGCAGTGCTGGGAGCAGGCTTCACCCTTCTGAGGAATTCTGTGGTGCTGCTCTCTGCAGGGTGGCAGATGAGCTCCTGGTTGCAGTGGAATGTGTGCCCTCAAGCTTCCTGCCCCAGTGGAGCTGTGCTCCAGCTAACTGGTGTGATTTTAACTGGATTAGGGCATGGTAACCTGAGCAGCTGAGCTGGGAGGCTGGGAGGTGGAGTGTGCCTGGACATTGGTAGCAGGTAGTGAAGAGAATAAAGTGTTCAGTAGAACAGTGTGTGAGTGCAGCCTGAAAGTGTCCTTACATCCATGTCCTCATCCCTGCACCCTTGTCTTCTTCCACTTGCAGCCACTTCTGGTCTTGCTCTGCCTCTGATGCCCAGAGCAGAGTTAAGGACTCTGCTGGAGTTCCTGAAGCTGAGCTTCTGGAATCTCACTATGCCAGGTCTTGTTTCCACCTTTCTCTGGCTGTAAAGGACCAGATGCAGGAGTCATACCCATGGCACAGGTTTTGAGAGGCCTGGTGAAGGCTGTTTTGCATTTGTTACCAAGCACTAGAGCATCAGCATCTGCTCTGCACAGACCTCCCAGGTCGCTGGTTTCTGTTCAAGGGAGTGATTCTGTGTTCTGGGAAACACCAGGGCAAGGTGTTGGAGATCTTTCCCTGACATACTGAATATGGGCTCAGTTTAATGAAACATAATTGGGCCCTGGCAGCTCCTCAGCACTGTGCACTGATGGGATGTGACAGCAGAGCTCTGGCACTGGCAGGGTGCTTTGGCCGCTTGAGAGAAACAGGCACCCCCAGCACGGCCCCAGCAGGGACAGGGCCACAGAGGGCAAGGTGGAAGTGCCTGGGTGAAGCTGTCCTGGTGGAGAGGTCTTGGTCCAGCATGGGCAGCAGGCACAGTGACTTTGAGGTTAGACTTCAGATAATGTTCCAGCCAAGAGTTCTTCTACAGCCTTGTGCCACACAGTGACAGCTTGGTGTGTGAGGCCTGGGTTGAATCCTTACCTGCTGCTGTGTCTGGCAGCAACAGCACCTTGCATGGGGGTAGAGAGCCAGCAGCAACAGCACCTTGCATGGAGGTAGAGAGCCACCAGCAACAGCACCTTGCATGGGGGTAGAGAGCCACCAGCAACAGCACCTTGCATGGGGGTAGAGAGCCAGCAGCAACAGCACCTTGCATGGGGGTAGAGAGCCAGCAGCAACAGCACCTTGCATGGGGGTAGAGAGCCAGCAGCAACAGCACCTTGCATGGGGGTAGAGAGCCAGCAGCAACAGCACCTTGCATGGGGGTAGAGAGCCAGCAGCAACAGCACCTTGCATGGGGGTAGAGAGCCACCAGCAACAGCACCTTGCATGGGGGTAGAGAGCCACCAGCAACAGCACCTTGCATGGGGGTAGAGAGCCAGCAGCAACAGCACCTTGCATGGGGGTAGAGAGCCACCAGCAACAGCACCTTGCATGGGGGTAGAGAGCCACCAGCAACAGCACCTTGCATGGGGGTAGAGAGCCAGCAGCAACAGCACCTTGCATGGGGGTAGAGAGCCACCAGCAACAGCACCTTGCATGGGGGTAGAGAGCCAGCAGCAACAGCACCTTGCATGGGGGTAGAGAGCCAGCAGCAACAGCACCTTGCATGGGGGTAGAGAGCCAGCAGCAACAGCACCTTGCATGGGGGCAAGGAGGCATCAAGCCCAGCAGGGAAAATGCTGCTGTCCCATAGGGCTCACAGTGAATCCTTAAATGTGAAAGGTGTTTACAGGGAAGGGGGGGGGGGGACTTCTGGACTGAATCAAGGAGATTCAGGAAGTGTCATTTGGGTTAATAAATCTCACTGATGTGGGACATAGGAGGATCTATATATACCCAGCTGGTCACATGTTCCCAAGGGGAACAGCCCCTCGTGCCAGACAGAAGGGATCTGGGGATGAGCGCTGAGGGCTGTGGTGCTGAGCCTGCTCTGCACCTGGCTTGGGGAGGGCACAGACAGGGAGGAGGAGCAGCAGAGAAGGGGAGGAGGTGTGAGGGAGGTGATCCCAGCCTGGTTGAGGAACAGGTTGGGTAGCAGTACCCACACGTGTTGCATACCCATTGGTGTGTGACAGAGAAAGGGTCAGGCTTGTGTCCCTTGGCAGTGCTCCTCTTGTAAGGGTAGGAGTAGGAGTGGTGAGAGCTGCTGGTTGTGTGGGGGTTTTCCTAACCCTGCTCTCTTCATCCCATGTGTCAGGTGCTCCCTGGGAAGGTATTGCTTGTTCAGCTGAACAGCTCCATATGTGTATTCAAAATCTTCCTTTAAGGAGCCGATTGGGGTGCTGCAAGCTGGGGTGCTTGCAGGTAGCTCAGCTTCTGCTCAGCAGTGTCTCCCTCCCATGATGAGGGTATGGACAGGATAAAGAGTGTTCCAGTGTGCATTTCAAAGCTGTGAATTGTCCTTTTCCTGGGATTTCTGCTTTCATTTTGATTGCAATAAGCTTGCTGTGCAAAGTGAAGCACAGGAGCTGTTGGGACACCGAATCTTGGCTGCTTGGTGGAAACAACACCCAAGAAGTGTGGATGGTTGAAGGTGGAGCTTTCCATTTCTTTGGTTGCTTCTGTGTATGAGCAAGCATTAAGAAACTTCAGGAGGCAAATGCCCTGGTCCTGGTAGAGCTCTGCATTTGTCAGCTTGGTGGAGGATGGATTTTGTAAGCTTTAGGCAGCAGTTAAAGGGTATTATGTAATGTTGCTCTAAAAATAGCCTGGTTTGGTTTCTTTCTGGTCTGAATTCTGCTAATTAGCTCAGGTGAATGCTGGGAAAAGCAGGGTCTGTACAGAACCAGTGCTCCCCACAGCAGTGGGCAGTGCCTGGAAGATGCAGCTGGCAGGGGGTCTGAAGCCAGGCTGCCCCAGCAGAAGAAGCTCAGGCGAAGGACATGCACTGATGTCCAGCTGGTGCTGGCAGGTAGTGTCTGTGCTGAGGCTGGCACTAACTCAGTGCATCCCAGTGTACCAGCCTGGGACACACAGCCCTGGCTTGGCAGTGCCACACAGGTGCAGAATTCCTGACTCCAGTCCTGTTGTGTGCAGCTGCCACAGAGCACAAGGCCCTGCAGTGCCTGTTAGCAGCACTCCACAGGTGCCTGTGCCCTTTCTAGAGACTCAGCAGCAGCAATGGCAGCTTCACAGAACAGGGACTTTTGCCTAGAGGAAGCCTTTGAGATGTGACCTGAATGTGTCTGAGGAGCGAAGTGCACTAAATGCTTCTGCAGCACGCCTGTGGTTCTTCCCCTTCCCTTGCTTTGTTCCCAGTACCCCACTCCTCTGTGCACACAGGGGAAGTGCTAACAGTACCCAGTGTCCTGCAGCCTTCTCCT
Organism: Melanerpes formicivorus; assembly: GCF_026170545.1. Classification (NCBI taxonomy): domain Eukaryota; kingdom Metazoa; phylum Chordata; class Aves; order Piciformes; family Picidae; genus Melanerpes; species Melanerpes formicivorus. The sequence continues at coordinate 1,730,361 of NW_027142373.1, read as the reverse complement.
CAGGCTTTCTTGGGTTTCATTGCCAACGGAACCTTTTGGAGTACAGTGAGCCCTGTTCCTTTTTTCCACGCCTGTCCTCAATCAGTTATATGCTAAGCAGCACCATCCCTTGCCAGGTGAAGTCAGGATGCATTAAATAAGTCATGAGTGCAGGAGTCTGTGCCTTGGCCTGTGCCTGGCTGTCTTCAGAGGCACAGGACAGGGCAACAGAGCTCCTCCTGAGCACTGGAATCCACAGGACACTCAGGCCTTCCAGAGGTGGCAGTCTGGGTAACTTAAAACCCAAGCTCCATTCCTGCAAAATACAGAAAGCTTGAGTGTGTTCGAAGGCACAGCAGAGAGATGTTGCCTTGCTCTGTCTGCAGCAGGATCTGGTTTGTGTTGTACATTCACAGTGCACACAGCCTGACCTTCACTGCCCTTCCCCCCGGGCTGCAGGGACAGGGGTTGACATACAAGAGAAACTCCAACAGCTACTGGACATGCAGGTCTGAGACAGCCTCCCAAATGGCCTTGAACCTGGCTCCTGAGGCCAGACCTCTGTAGCATCAGGTGCAGCTTGTGTGCCCTTGGGATGCTCCCAGTGCAGGAATGCACAAGGTCTCCAGTTCTGTTTGGTGTGGGCTCCTCACCTGGGTGCTGGGTTTACAGATGGTGTGATTGTGTCTCTCTTCATCTATTTCTTGAGTATTTCTGCAGGCTTTGGCTATTTTTAGCATTCCAGGGAAAAATTGTAATGTACTGGATAAGAATGGTGCAGTTGTAGTAGAAGCAAACGTTACTAAATCCTGCTTCTGTTTCTCTGTCCTCTAAACAGATGATTCACAATTACATGGAGCACTTGGAAAGAACCAAACTTCATCAGCTGTCGGGGGGTGATCAGCTAGAATCCACCACACACAGCAGGATTAGGTAAGCTGTGCATTATCCTCTCACCCTGAAAGGAAAGAAAGGACAAATCCACTGGTTTGTGTGTGCAAGACTTTGTGCTTTAATCCCACAACAACGGCTCGGCTGAATCCCAACCATTTGCTGTGTGGTTGGAATGTGGTGGGGAGCAGAGTGGGAATCAGCAGAGAGAGGCTGTGCTGTGCTGAGGCAGACTTGGTGTGGCAGCCTGGCAGGGTCTCAGCTCCATCCTGGCAGGGTCTCAGCTTCTCTGAGCCTTGGCTTTGGGCTGGATAGGGATATGCCAGCAGCTGGCCCCAGAGCAGGGCTACCTTGCAGTGGCTTTATGCAGGGCTCGTGGAAGGTGTGTGGCTGGTCCCCGTTTGTGCTCAGGCTGCTGTGAGTAATTATGCAGATCGTGAAGCTTCCCAGCCTATGAACGGTGCAGGAGGAGGGAGGATAACTCCGGGGCTGGCCGAGTCCCTGCCTTGCTGCATAGATGCTGCGAGGAGCTCCGGCGAGGGGGAGGAGAGCGGTGATGTCATTGCTCCGGAGCTGCTGCAGGAGCGCGGCAGGCTGCCGCTGCCGGCATTGTGTTTGTGGCAGCGGCCGGATGCCAGGCAGTGCCTCGGCAGCGCCAGGCTGGGCCCCCGCGTAGCCGCCGCGGCCCCGGCGCCACCATGCCCGCGCAGCGCCATGAGCCCCGGCTGCATGCTGCTTTTCGTCTTCGGCTTCGTGGGCGGCGCCGTGGTGGTGAACTCGGCCATCCTGGTGTCGCTCTCGGTGCTGCTGCTGGTCCACTTCTCCATCTCCGCCGGGGTGCCGGCGCTGACGCAGAACCTCCCCAGGATTCTCAGGTACCTCCCGGACCTGCCCCGCTGCGCTGCCTCGGCCTTGCCCTTCCCGGCAGAGCGAGGGGGAGCTAGGGATGGGCGTCAGAAATTCATCAGACCTGGCGCCTGTGGAGTGGGAGATGGCAAAATGGGTTTGTGGTGTTTAGCAAGTGCCAGGCAGCTTGTGGCTTGTGCCCAGGCTTGTCTGGAAAGCTGTTGCATTGCTGCATTCTGAGCTGCAAAAGGAGCTGCAGGGATGGCGGGATGGGTAAAGCTGGTGGTCAGGGCATAGCCAGGCACCTGCCTGAGCTTGGGGGCCAGGAGTGTGTGCAGTCTGAGGCCTTGCACTACTCGATTTCACTTTCCTGAATCAGTAGAGCTGTGTGGGATGAGTGGATTGATCATCTCCCAGCCACAGCCATTAGCTGTAGCGGCGTTGGTGCTACAATTATTGTTTGGTGGGGGAAAAACAATCCTCCATGATTTCAGCATTAGAGCTGTTCCAGCCTGTTCACCATTGTTCAGCACACTGTTGTCCTCTCCTTTTGCTGTGCTCGTATGGCAAGCTGCCAGCCCTGTCTGTCCCCCCTCCTTCTGTGTGTCCTACTTGCCTGGAACAGCAGCAGAGACGTTAAAATTTTGTGACCAAAAGTAATCTTGACACACTTTAGTACCATAATTACGAGTGGAAAAGAGCTGGAAAAGTTCTGAAATGTAGCTTTCTGACCTGAAAACTTGGCACAGTTTGGCTGTGGTTGTAAATGGAATAGTGAAGGATTCAAAAAGGGGAAAAGGCTGGAAAACTGTTCCCTGAAAAAGCTGTGGGACAACATCTCCTTAATGCGTGGTGCTGGGAGACTCTGGGTAGGACTTGGTAGGGCTTTTAACTTGGGTCTCTGAGCAGAGAAGGCAATCCACAGATGAAAGGAGTAGCAGCTCTCAGGAGCTGATGGCAGATGTGAGTAGTTACAAAGGCACAGGAGCAGCCTGAAGTGTAGCTGTAGGCTGAGCTGGGCAGTAAGGCTGCACTTGCTCCAGAGGGTGGGGAAGAACCAAGCCCAGGCAAATAACCCCCAACTCCAGAACAGCAAAAGCATCTTCAGGAACTTGTAACAGATTTTGGTGTTTGTTTAAGCAGTCAGATGGCTGAAGAGCAGCTCTTTTGTAATGTGCTTTTGCTGCCCTCCAGAATGCTGCAGGGAGGGGGTCAGAAGCTTTTTCCCTCCCGTAGTAATTTGGTTTAGGATTTACAGGAATTGGAGCTTGGGTCCTTCAATCTTGTATCCCTTTATAAAAGATAAAAACACAGGATGGAGCAATCTAATTGGAGGAGAGTTGTTTGTGTTTTCTCACACTAGTTGGGATTTAGAGCAGAGCATCTGCTGCTCATCCTCATGGTTGCCGTGGATGCTTCTGCAGCACCTCAGGATGTTGGTTCAGGCTGCTGGAGCATGCACCTGCCCCTTGCTCACTCTGCTCTGCTATTTCCTGGGATCTGGGGCAGTCCCAGGGGGCTCTGCTCAACAGCCAGTGGGGCAAGTTGAGGTTGCTTCAGTCTAATTGGATAACTTCTGCTGCAGCCAGGCACCCCAGCTGCCCCTGCCCAAACCTGGGGCTGTGCAGGCTCGCAGAGCCCTGAGCTGGGTTTAGCACATCCAAACGTGCTCAGGGTAAAATGTCTTTAGAACGGTCCATCCCCAAAGCAAAGGTGAACGGCTTTTAGTACTGGGTTTAAGTTCTCCCTCCTGAAGGCTGGAGAGAGCAGCTCTGGGCACCTCCTGCAAGCAGCAGATCTGTGAGTCGGCACCACGGGGGTGCGGGGCCCCTCACAAAGCTGCTTTGTTACCACTGCCCCTTCACCCAGGGCAGCCTCCCTGGCCTTTTTTGTTGCTGGACTCCTTAACCAATGAAACAGGTTCAGTCTGTCTTCTGACATAGTTTGAGCCGACGTGGGGAGCCCTTTGTTCCCCACACAGTGGTGGGAAATCCAAAGCAGAGCAGCAGGCAGCACAATAGCAGCAGTTGTGGGACTCATTCAGTCCGGGGCTGTTTGTCAGGAGGGCTTTGCTGCAGATGCTGGGGCAGGATCTGGTGCTCTTTGTTTTGTGACTGATTTTGCTATGCCTGCCTTGCAGTGCAAAACTCTGTCCAAAGTAAGGACCTGCCTGTAAGGTTTCTGGCTGGCCAGGCTGTGTGCTGTGGGTTGGCTGCAGAGGGTTTGTGATGGAGCAGCTGCGTCACCTGTGCTGGGAGGACTCCTGCCAGCTAAAGCTGTTTGCTGCTCAGGCCCTGGGGTTTGGCCGTGTAAAAATTACCTCAAAGAGTTTACTGCTTCATTGCTAAATACAGCCCCTCCTTGACTGCCTTTTCTTCTAAGCAAACTAAACCCAGCACCACCCAAACCCACACAGGTGCTTTGCTGGTCTCTTGCTGGTCAACACCCCCTGACACATTTCTCATGTGGCTGAGATGCTGGTGCCAGTTCTCACGGAACTCCGCCTGGCTCCTGCTGAGTGAACAGCCTTGCAAAAGGAGGGAGATGTGGTTGGGCTTTCTGTAAAGCCAGAATGTGACATCCCTCCAATCTTCCTGCCCTGTCTGGGCTGTCCCTGCAGGGCTGCTTGCAGGAAGCCTTTGCTCTCACCGAGCCTCACTTTCCGCCATCACTTGTGCAGACTTTTCCCTCCTGCCTGCAGCACCCCTCGAGCTGGGCTTGATTGCAGGCCCTTTGCTGCCTCTCATTGTTCTGGCTGAACAAATGCTTTGCTTTATCTCAGTTCTATGCCTGGCTGATATTTTTCCTTTTCGGGGCTGGCTGTAGCATCCTGTGAGTTGCATTCTGCAGGAGGTTTTTTGTCTCTAGTTAGCAGGAAGAATTGCTCTTTTGTTCCCTGATCACAGCTGATGGCAAGGTTGACTTGGGGATTTTGTGTTGGGTCGGTTTTTTGGATGTTTTTTGAGGGTCAGTACAGGAAGCTCTGGAATTTTGAAGTGTTGTGTTTGCCTTAGGGAAGTGCCAAAGACAGGGGAGATGGTGAGGAGCTGGGATGGAGAAATTTTACCTCACTGGCACAAGCTCTGTGCAGCTTTTTGGTGAAGGAAGCAGAGCATTGAACTGCTCTTGGTTAAACCTCCCAGGTTTTGGCTGGGCTGCTTTTAATGTGGGTAATTCCTTCAGCCAGCTGTTTGCAGTTCTCCAAACCCATGTAGTTCCTGGGATCTTCAGAGGGAGGATCCCATACATCATGAGAAGAGTTGGATCGAAGCTGGTTGTTTCAGTGCCTCAGTTAATGGTGTGGCTGTTGTGGGAGTTACTTGGTGCTGTACCACGCAAGATGCTCTTCACGGAGTGGCTGCTGAAGGCTCTGATTTGGTCTGAAATGAGGAAATGTTTTTATCTTGCCCTTCAGTTTGTCTTCTATTTCTGTAAACATTTTGTTTTCAATAGATTAGCCCCAGGGCAATCAATAACTGCTGTCTAAAGCCATGGAGTAGCCTGTTTGCAGTAAGTGATGTGAGAGGAGGAAATGATGAGGTGCTGTACCCCAGACTCTGTGCTGCAGTGTGTTTGGTGGAGCACAGCTACAGATGTGTGGAGCTGCCGCTGTGCCACTTCCTTGCTGACTTCAGAGGCCTACAGGGAAACAAACAGTGTGGCAACTGGCATGGCTGATGGGCCCTGTCTCTCTCCCATGCAGAAAGGAGCGCCCCATATCTCTGGGCATCTTCCCCTTGCCTCCAGGAGATGTCCTGCTGACCCCTGAGGCCCAGCGCGAGGCGGGGGAGACGCCCGGGTCGGAGCACTGGAAGTTCCAGGAGCTGAGCCAGCCGCGCTCCCACACCAGCCTGAAGGTGAGCACCCAGCTGGCTGCCTGTGCAGAGCAGGCTCCCCTGGCCACAGCAGGCCTCCTCGATGGGGAGGAAAGGCAAAGGAGAGGAGGCAGAGTCCTCAATCATCTCTGCGAGCCCAGTGTGGTGCTGACTCTGGTGAGCCTTGAGGAACGCTGCTGGCTGGCAGAGGCAGAATCTGGGTTGCATTTTCCAGATGAGTGCTGCCCAGGGCAGGAGTGGGGTTTCCTTTCTCACTAAGGACCCTTTGCAAGGTCAGTCACCTGTTCTTTATGCACTGGATATGTAACTGGGGAGTGCAGCAGAACTACTGGTTTAGCACTGAGTGAGAGTGGTTCTCTGCACACAGCCCCTGTCTGCTCCTGGGCGTAGGTACACAGCAGAGCTGAGAGTGACCCAGCCTGCCCAGATTAGCCTGGGATTGATTTCCCTTGGCTGTAGCTCCTGCCATTGTTCTGTGCTCCAGCAGTGAGGGTGGCAGAAAGCAAACTGCAGAGATGGAAAATGGGGGAGTGGTGCCTCTGGCAGCTGGGACTGGGGGCACTGCCAGGACAGCAGAAGGGACCCAGGGTGCAGAGCTGTGGAGTGGTTAAGCTCCCTGTGTGTTCATTTAAATACCTTTAGCATCAGATACAAGGCACAAGCAAGACTCTGATGCTTTCAGGCATCTGCTGTCCCTTCAGGCATGAACATTACATTGATGGCAGTGTTTCCTCTCCAAGGGTCTCAAGGGGCAAGTGCTGGGAGAGACCCAGAGTAGAGAGCCTGGCCATGGTGTACCTTGCCCAGTAGTGACGTTGGGTGTCATTGCAACACAGCTATCTGCCACTCCTTCTCTGCCTCCCATTTCTGCAAAGCATTGCAGATGAGCAGCTACTTCAGGTTTAGTTGTTTAATTTTCAGACTGATTTGCCTTTTTTCAGGAAAAGTCTTTTGGCAGCATTGCTAAAAAGTCAGTTTGCCAAGTCAGCATGGCACAGACTTTGAAATGCTCAGCTCTGAGATCTCAGTTAATTCATTGCCACTTGATGGAACTGATTTCATTTCCAGCAGCTCCAGAACAAACATTGAGAGTTTAATCAGCATAGCCTCCAAGAGCTGCCTACAGCCAGTGCAGGAGATAATCCTGTCAGAAATGGGATTGCTTGCAGTTCCTTGAAGGCAGGGACCATTCCCTTTCCTGCCCTCAAGCTGTGTCTCTGAGCTCCATGTGTGAACGTTGGTGCCCAGTCTGTGCTGCACCAGCCAGCGGATGCTGCTGGAATACAAAGCTGTAGAAGTGTTTGAAGAGGGCCAGCAGCTCTGCTGAGGTTTTATTGCTTGTTTGTGTGACCCCTGGGTTCCCCTGGTGCAGGGCTGCCATTTCCTCCCTTCTGTGTCTGCTCACTGAAGGATGAATCCTTAGCCAGTGGCTGAGGCTCCCTGATTCACAAGGCAGTTGAGTAAATTGGGCAGCTTTGCTTTGGCCTTGTTCTTCCTTCTCCCACGGAGCACTCTGCTGTGCTGGGTCTCTTGTTCCTCTGAGATGGGGCTGCTCGTTGCCTGTGTTGCTGAATAATGTTGCCAGAATATCAACTACTAGTAACTGATTCCTTTGGAATTTACTAAGACAGGGTGAAAACTGGAAATAATTGATAGGCAGCTGCTGAATGTGCTGAGTTTTGTTTCCAGGGCTTGCAAACTCCGTGTGGGGATGTCAGTGTAGGATGCAAGCCTGATATTTATGCTGATGCACAGAAGTGTGTTTTCCTCCCTGCCCCCACAAATGGAAACCTTAACTTCCTGGGAAGTGCCAAACATTCAGAAACTACAATTCTGAAGTGGGTACAGAGGAGGAAATGTCTGTGCAGGCCTCTTGTGTTGCACAAATCCCTTTACCAGGCACCTGCACTCCCTTCTCTAGAGGGGCTGCTAAGCAGTACCATGAATTTGTGCTTCATGAGACCCAAGCCAGCTCCATCCCTGACAGATTTGGCTTTCCTGAGCTAACAGAGCCCTGTTCTGAAATGTCACAGAGCTGGCCTGGAGCCTTGCTTTCACCTTGTAATCCAAACTTCTCCTCCTGCCTTCACTTGGCACAGCCTGGTCTCGGTTTCACCTTGATTTTTTCCTAAGGAGTATCCCCTCTGCTCCAGAAAACATTGGTCTGAGTGGGTCAGCATTTGCTTTTTTGATCTTCAGTGAGCTCTTGTGCTCTGCTACCTGCTCTGTGAGTCACAGTTAAGGTGTCAGTGCTGGCATGACTGACCAGGAGTGAGGGGTCAGATGTGCAGTGACAGCCTGGGAGGGTTACCCAGTAGCAGCCTCATCAAACACAGAGTCCCTGCCCTCTGAGACACTGCATGCTGCAGCCCTGAGTAATGATCATCACCCTGGCTCCAGCAGCCCTGTTAGGAGCCAACCCTGGGCTCTTGGTGTAGTGTCCCTGGGATGTGCAGGAGCTGCTGGCTGTGTAGCTGCTCTGAGCTCTAGGCCAGGTTCAGTATCTTGCTCCTAGAGCTATCCAGGGTATGCAGAAAAGCACCCTGGGGTTGTCACTGTCATCATCAGCTGAGATCAGGCATTGGCATTAGAAATAAGGACATGTTTTGGGTAGCTGGGACCTCCTTAAGAGAAGTGAAGCAACCACAGTCTAAAGCTGAAGTTGGCAGGGGCCAGGAGTGCCATTTCCAGTCCTGCCTGTTTGCATTTGCAGCAGCTGGGGGTGGGTCTGTGGCGTGTGCTGAGCTCTTCTGATGCTTCGGTTCCTGCTGATGTTCTTAATGGGAATGTTCAACCTTAGGATGAGCTCTCTGACGTTAGCCAAGCAGGCTCAAAGTCTACTACTCCAGCATCCACAGCCCCTGCAGACATCCCTGTGCTGCCTGCTGAGACGCCTGTCAGGGAGGACGTGGAAGGGCCTGCCAGGAACACAGAAGTGCTGAACGAGAGGCCGGACGCAGGCAAGAACATCGAGGTGCAGGTAGCTCAAGAGACAAGAAACGTATCCACGGGTGAGCTGCTTTCCCTTCTCACTACACACCTCCGTTTCTTTCATTGTTGGGCAGTAAATGCAAAGCACCATTTAGCTTTTGTGATGATCTTTGGGAGTACAGAGCACTGCCAGGAGGTGCAAGTCTGGAAGTGCCTCTTGGCCTTGTCTGGAATCAGCGTTTGTGACACTTCCTTGTGAACAGAAGTGCCACAGATCACAGGAGGAGCTGGACCATCTGCTGGGAGTGGGGATCACTGCTGTTGGGTTACTTCAGTTAAAGGCAGGAGAGACTTGCACTAGAGTATGAGTTCCTTGGTCTCCTCCTTGCCTTGCCCAGCCTGAGCAGCTGGGAGCTGGTTTAAGCCAAGTGTGGGTAGGTGATGCCCTATCCCACAGTGCTGGTTATGCAGATGTGTCACCTGCTCTTCCCTAGGTGGAAATGAAAATGAAGAAAAATCTGAAGTTCAGGCAATCATTGAGTCAACTCCAGAGCTGGATATGGATAAAGACCTCAGTGGGTATAAGGGCTCCAGGTAAGTTGGGTGTTATACTTGGAGTAGGCAGAGCGGTTTTGGAAGGTACCAGGCTTGAGCTCAGGAATTTGACCAGACTGAGCTCTTGGACTATGTAATAGATCCTCCTACTGCTGTGTCCTCCAGCTTGCTCAGGGGGCTTGGAGTGCAGCAGCAGTCTTCATTCTGTGTTCAGGGGACTTCCTGTTACAGCAGATGCAGGAATGCTTACATATTCTTCCTGTGTTTAAAGCAAATGTCTCTGTACCCAGAGGCCTTTTCTCCCTAGAGTGGGGTTCAAGGTGTTAGCATTTTCCAAGCTCAGCCCTTGCTTTTTCATCTGTGTCTTTAAAATGTGGACTTCTGACTGAGCTTGCAAGTGTTGCAGCATTTCTTTATTGGCCTCTGCTGGTGGGATCTCAGTGCTAGCAGAATGCTTTTGCCTGAGTCTGCTTCCTTGCAGGCCTCTGCTTCCAGAAGCTCCAAAGCCCCACAGAAAACTGCTCTGGGAGCAGGAGGAGTGCCTGATCTTTTAGACAAGCCCTGAACAACTGAGGGTCTAGCCACAAGTCCTTCAAATATATTTGTGTCTTGTGTTTCATTCTTGGGATGGGATGGAAAGGATGACCCTGGATAGTGAACATCAGAGGTGTGTGAGGATCTTTGACTGGTTGGTTCTCCTGCCTTCTCCTCCTGTTCAATGACTTCCAGAGCTCTCTGTTCTTCAGGCCTTTGGGCTGACTGAGTCCTGACAGGGCTGGTTTCTAAGCACCAAGGTTAGATGTGCTTTTGTTGTTGCTTTAAATCCCGCTCAGGTCAGCATCAGCACCTCCCCCAGGGCTGAGATCTTGAAGCCAAAATATTATTTGAAGGTAGAATTGAGGACTCTAAGTCAACTCAAAGCTTCTGAAATTTTTACTGCTGGGGTTTTTTTTGGTAACAGATGAACTCTGGTAAAGCCATGGAGAACTTTCTCCAGTGTGGGAACGTTTTCCTTCTGCTTTCTCATGCCCTGTTTTAATTCCTTGCCTAGCACTCCTACCAAAGGCATAGAGAACAAAGCCTTTGACCGTAACACAGAGTCACTCTTTGAGGAGCTGTCATCTGCTGGTTCTGGCCTAATTGGAGATGTGGATGAAGGTGCAGATTTACTGGGTAAGAAAGGTTATTTTAAAAGGAACTTTCCTTGTTAGTGGAGTGCTTAATTATCCTTGCTGCATTTACTGTGAGGATTCATTTGCATTAAAATGTTTTGAGTGTCATCCTGAGGTGCTTCTTGGAAAGCAAAACCCAGGAGGAAGTGTTTGCTCTTCCTTTCAACATCAGCATTCATCATTTGGGGCCCTTCTTTCACTCTTCCCTGTTCCAGTTTTCCCTGCATGTTCTCTGACACAAGGGTTTTTATCTTGAGCTGTGCCTGGTCTGTGATAGCCTGGCTGTGTCACCCCTGTGCAGCTGCCCGTGCAGGAGAGGATTGCAGCAGAATGCAGTGGTTGTAATGTCAGAATCAAATCAGTAACTGGAAGGGGCAGACACATTTTCCCCAGAGCAGTTTGCTCTTGGTGTGCTGACTGAGCACAGTGTAGACTTTGGGAACATGAGTTACCAGGAGCAAAAAGGTTGTTGAAAGAAGGATCTTTCTGTCAGCAAGGAATATCTTGGTTTGCAACAAAGCATTTGGGGACACAGCAGAGTTCTGGAAGCTGGTGCTGTGGGATGTGTAAAATTCAGCTGCATCTCTGCATGTCTTGGGAATGTTTTGTGTCTAGAAGCCATCAGTTTGCTGTCTGGCCTGGAAAAGTGCAGATTGTCAGCAGGATTGGTTAGAGCTGTTGTGTGTGCAGTCTGCAGCTCTGATGTGCTCAGTGTCAGTGTTCCACCAGAGACTTGCTTCATATCCAGCAGGTGACACTGCCCAGTGTTCCTCAGCAGGGCTCACAGGCTCCAGTCTGGGAAGTGGTTTCTTTGTTGTCACCTTGCTACTGTGAATCCTGAGCAGTGAGGGCCACCACGTCTCTGCTGGGGCAGACTGCATCCCAAACCTTCGTGCTGTCGTCACGGGGACAGCTGGTGACACATTCTGCATGCAAACAGATAGTGGAGAAGTGTCAATACCTAACAGCTCCATCTCTCAGCTGTGCAATCCATTGGTTAAAGCAATCCAGTTACTGCCAGCAGTCCCTGGGAGCAGCTGCTTTGTTTTCCACTTTGCAGTGTCTTTAGGGTCTCATCAGGGACTTCACTGCTACAGGGTGTGTGCAGGAGGAACACATTGCTCTAACTGAACTGCCTTTGCTGTGCAGAAGGTACTGGGCTGGAGGCTTTACCAGGCAATCATCATCTCACTGAGCACAACCACAGGCCAGGTTGCTCTGTGGTACTTGAAAGCTACATCTGCATTCAGGGTGGCTGGGGTGTTTGAAGCCTTGGGATCAGTTCTCAGCAAGATTGACCTTCAGTCTGGAGTTCTGGCAAAGCAGTTAATTGGGACTCTCTAATCTGTTTTCTCTTGGGCTGCATACCCAGGGGAGTATTCTGGTGTGTATGCTTCTCTTCTACCAACGCTGCTTTGAAAGCTGGTGCTGCTGCAGTTGGGTGTTCTTGGCTGCTGCTCACATCAATACATTCTCTGCATTTTTTCCCTGCTTGGTAACATTTGTTTTGTTCATTTTTGTTGCCTCTGCACTCTTGGCTTTCTGGTTTTTCATTCTTGTGTTACAAAGGATCCTGAAACCTGTTGGAAGTGTATCTGTGAATCCTGGAAAGGTGTCAAAAGCAGTAGCCCCTTGGGTAAAACCTTGCTGGCTGCAGTGCAGGGGCTTCTCCAGACAGTGACAGTGGAACAAGAGCTGCTCTGAGTTCCCTCACTAGCAAACATCCTTTGCTTTTAACCCAGCTCCCAGAGAGAAACTCCAAGCCAGGGAGCATTGCCTTGCATGTCTGGTTTTAGATACTCTTTTTTTAATTGCTGTCCAGATATCTTTTAAGTCTTCTGCTACAAAGTTGCTTGGAAGATTGTGCTCATTGATTGTTCTGAGAGGCCTCCACCATTAAGATCTCAGTAATTGGTTGTGCTACCCCTGAATTAGCATCAGGTCTGGCGTTATCAGTGTGGAACTAGCTTGCTGTACAAGATGAAAAGCAATTATTTTCTGCCTGGAAGATTGATCTCTCACAACCCCTACCAATCAGACTGTTGTAGGCATGCAAACAACAGGGTGACAAAATTGATTTCCAGAAATGTAAACAATGTTGAAGCAGTGACAGGAAAAGTTAACTTCACCTTGGTCCAGAGCAGCACATCCATCTGAAAGCATTTCTTCTGGATCATTCCACAGCAGATGAGATAGGTGAGGGCAGTGATTTTCATAGGAGGTCTGACCAATAGAGGTGGTTGTGACAAACTGAACTTCCCAAACCTCTGACCTTCACAGGAGTCCTGCTCCTAAGGGCTTCACATTCCACTTCAGACTGGTGGTGGTGGCTTGGTTTTAATTCACTCTTAACTTCATAAGTCTAAATATTTTTATGCTCTTCACTCATTACACCTCACATGAACTGGTTCTTGTTCTTGTTTTTGCTCTACATGGAGTGCATGGGCTTTACAGACCATAATTTCTTTGGTAAGGCACCATTTGCTCTGGGGAGGTCTGCAGGGTGCTCGCAGGCTGAGCTTCTTCATACAGCATGCCTTGTGTGCCTCTGTACCCAACCTGCTGTGCAGGAGCAGTTTCAGCTTTGGGCAATAATCATTCCCTGGTAGGCTGCCTTTGGATTCTGTCTCAGTGGTGCTGTAACCTCTCCAGAGCAGGTGGAGGTAGGACCTAGTCAGGGTTGCCTTTAGGCTTTAATTCCACTCAGTGTGGGCAGAAGGTGGAGGGGAAATCCAAATGTAGAAGGTAGGCTGGTCCTGAAGCTTCAGCTAGCTCAGAGTTTGTCATCCTTAAACTCAGCTGTTCTTAGACCATGGCATAAGTTGGGTGTTGTGAAAGCATCCATTTCATCTGCTAACTGGATATGTTTGTTTGCTTTGGAAAGGAATGGGGCGTGAGGTTGAGAACCTGATTTTGGAGAACACTCAGCTGCTGGAGACAAAGTAAGTGACGATGTTGATGTCAAAAATATTTTGTTAGCTCTCCATCCACAGAAATCTGAAATGACAGAGATGTGCTTCCACTTCCAAGAGCAGCAGTGGTGTGTTTGGAATTCCTAGGGGTGTTTGGATAAACATAGCTTAGGTGGTGGTGTTCTAGAAATTAAGACACTAAGGAGCCAAAGCTGCATTTTCCCTTGTAAGGCCACAAAGAGTGTGGTGCTGGGTCCCCAGGAAGGATCAGCTCCATGCCTTTCCTGTTAGAAACACAGCTGTGCCTGCAGGAGCCAAGCCCTTGGAGCACTGCTGGGGAGCTCAGCCTCTAACCAGCCCTTCTGACTGATCAGTATGCAGAGGTCTGGCATTTGGGGAGAGAGGGTCAGACCTGCTTGAGAAAGCTTTATCTCCCCACAGCAGCTCTGTGTAAGGAATTTGTAGACTTCAAGAATAAAATCAGGCTGAGGCCAAGCAGAGCCTACAGTGCCCCTTGTGATGGTGTCCTTCCCATGTCTGTCTAGAAATGCTCTGAATGTTGTGAAGAATGACCTGATAGCAAGGGTGGATGAGTTGACCTGTGAGAAGGACGTGCTGCAGGGTGAGCTGGAGGCTGTGAAACAAGCAAAGCAGAAGCTTGAAGAGAAGAACAAGGAGCTGGAAGAAGAGTTGAGGAAGTAAGTTTAATTTCCTGGCTGTTAAAAAGAGAGACAGAAACCCACTGAGGTCACTAATGCAGCTCTGCTTTATTCTGTGTGCAGGGCTCGTGCAGAAGCAGAGGAAGCAAGGCAGAAGGCCAAGGAGGATGATGATGTAGGTGTCTCTGCTGCTGTCACTGCAGGGGTCTGTGTGTGCTGCCACTGTCACTCACAGGGGACATTAGAAGTCCACATGCATTTAGTGTGTGCTGCTCAGTTGTGCTGTGTGATAGGGAGTGGTAATCTTCCTCCTTGTGCAGAAGGGGCAGAGGATCTAAGGAGCACGAGTGAGGGCAACCTGCCCATGTCTAGTTCTGTGCCCTCTGCCCATGGTTGTGTGGCACACTGTGGAGAGCTGGCGTTCAGATTATGCTAGGTGTCAAGGGTGGGAGGAGAGGAAGATAAACTGAGGTGGGTTTACAGAGTCCCAAATGGTTTGGTATCTGTAACTGTGCCCTAAACTGGCTGTTAGTGGAGGCAGAGGCTGTGCTCTACTGTTCCTGCCATGTTTGCCCTCCTGTGTGCCAGAGCGATGTGCCCACGGCCCAGCGGAAGCGCTTCACCCGTGTGGAGATGGCCAGGGTCCTGATGGAGAGGAACCAGTACAAGGAGAGGCTGATGGAGCTCCAGGAGGCTGTCAGATGGACAGAGATGATAAGGTGAGAGGCTCTATCATGTGCCCTGGTGAGAAGTGGCAGTGCAAACAGCCAAGCTTTGATACCTGCAGTATGCTAACCTGGGTGGTAGAATGTGAGCTAGCCCCAGCTCCATTGCTTCCCTTCAATGCCCACTCAGTAAGGTTGGCACTCCTGTCTTGTGAGCTAGCCCCAGCTCCATTGCTTCCCTTCAATGCCCACTCAGTAAGGTTGGCACTCCTGTCTTGCAGAGCATCTAGAGAGAACCCAGCCATGCAGGAAAAGAAGAGGTCAAGCATCTGGCAGTTGTAAGTACTGAGACACACCTGAGTGGCAGAAATCAAGACAAGCCCTAAGCAGTTAGCTGGCACCCTTATGTGTTGGCTGATCACCTGCTGGCAGATGGGGCCTCACCTGCTGGCAGATGGGGCCTCACCTGCTGCCCTCTGCCCACCCAGCTGTGCCTGTGCTGGAAGCTGCTCTGCTGCCAGTGTCTTGCAAGCTGCAGCCGGTGGTGCAGAGCTGCGCACTTGGGCAGCTTCATGCTGAAGTGTTGCAGGTGTTTCTAGCTCAGTGCATCAGGCCTCTTGCTCTGAGCACTTTTCTAGACTCTTCTTTCTGATGAGAAATAGAAACCTGAACAGCCCCTGTGGGTTGCCTGTATTTCAGCTGCTTTTCCCTCCCTGCAGCCTGACTTGCTGGTGGCCAAATGTTCTTTTCTAACTTCAGGCTCTTTAGATCTAAACCAGCATTGTTCACAGCAAGATGTGTGTCAGAGAACCTCTTGATGTGGTTTGTTGAAAACTATCTTTTAGCCTGGAAAGTGGTGGTGTTCAAGTGCTCTGTGCATGAATTAATACACTTCATAAGCTGCCTTCAGGTCTGATCTCCACATCCTAAGTTTGTGGGTTTCCCCTAGATGTCCCTTCAAGGTGAAGATCACAATAAATCTTACAAGCAGCTGGGATAATTCTTTAGGATTCCCTTTTCTGACCTGAGTTTCTGTGCCTTGAGAGTGTTGCTGAGCATGTGGTGGCTGCTGCTACACAGTTGTAGTCTGGCTGTGGCCTGAGCAGTGTGTGCAGTTTTGCCTGCAGTCACATTTGGATCTCTTACAAATCTTAACTCTCGGCTTCTTTCCTTCTCTCCTAGTTTTAGCAGACTCTTCAGTTCCTCAAGCAATACAGCTAAGAAACCAGAGCCTCCTGTCAACGTGAAATACAATGCTCCAACCTCACACATTACTCCATCAGTCAAGAAAAGAAGCAGCACCTTATCTCAGCTCCCAAGTGACAAATCTAAAGCCTTTGAATTCCTCAGTGAAGAGTAAGACATTTTGGCTTTGCAGCACTAGGTCTGCTCTAACAAGTGCTCCCTTGAGCTCAGCAGCATGCTGCTGGGTGAGCTGGCCTGGGTCTGAGGGACCAGCATAGTGCAGGCTGAGCAGGGCAGCTGTGCAGAAGTGCTCTGGGGGCCTGGCAGCAGTGTTCTGCCTCTCACAGCAGTGCAGTCAGGCAAAGGAGGCAGCTCTGCTGCACAGGTGGTGTAGCTAACAAGAGCTGTGCAGATAATTCAGTGGGAAAACAGAAGAACCTGAGCCAGGCTAACAAGTACCTGTGCTTTATTTTGCCTCCTGTGCTTCTTTCTGGCAATCTCTCCTTTTGGTTTACACCTTCTAGAGCTTCTAGTGGAGGTCCACAGCCCAAGTTAGTGTTCTCTAAGGAAGCTGGAAGCGCTCTCTGGCTTTGCCTGCCTTTCTTGGGTGCCTTAGAAGTAGCCCCCAAGAAACCTGCTGCTCTCTAGGTGATGTGTGGAAAATTTAGTCATGTCTGTGGCGAGCCAGTGCTTCCACAGAGACCATGCCAGTTGAGTCAGTTGCAGCTCTCTCCCCACCAAGCCTGCTGAGGGGCACAATTAAGGGTTCTCTCTGCTGGCTCTCCCCCAGGACAGAAGCCAGCCTGGCGTCACGCCGGGAGCAGAAGCGGGAGCAGTACCGCCAGGTGAAGGCTCACGTGCAGAAGGAGGATGGCAGGGTGCAGGCATTTGGCTGGAGTCTACCTCAGAAGTACAAACAGGTATGGGGTGCTCGGATGTTGTGCTGACAGCTTCATGGCCCAGGTGGCCAAGAGGGCCAGTGGCATCCTGGCCTGCATTAGGAATAGTGTGGCCAGCAGGAGCAGGGAGGTCATAGTGCCCCTGTACTCTGCTTTGGTTAGGCCGCACCTTGAATACTGTGTCCAGTTCTGGGCCCCTCAGTTTAAGAAGGACATCGAAACACTTGAACGTGTCCAGAGAAGGGCAACAAGGCTGGTGAGAGGCCTTGAACACAAGCCCTATGAGGAGAGGCTGAGGGAGCTGGGATTGTTTAGCCTGGAGAAGAGGAGGCTCAGGGGTGACCTCATTGCCCTCTACAACTACCTGAAGGGTGGTTGTAGCCAGGAAGGGGTTGGCCTCTTCTCCCAGGCAACCAGCACCAGAACAAGGGGACACAGTCTCAAGCTGCACCAGGGGAGGTTTAGACTCGAGGTGAGGAGGAAGTTCTTCACCGAGCGAGTCATTCGGCATTGGAACGGGTTGCCCAGGGAGGTGGTTGAGTCATCGACCCTGGAGGCGTTCAAGGGGAGATTGGACGTGGCACTTGGTGCCATGGTCTAGTCATGGGGTCTGTGTTGATAGGTTGGACTCGATGATCCTCGAGGTCCTTTCCAACCTAAGCGATACTGTGATACTGTGATGTTCTGGGGGGTTTGAGCACAGCTTGTCTGAGTGATTCCAGTGCTGTTCTTAACTGGAGCTGTGGCAGTTAAGAGTCGTTCTGAGGAAAGCTCTCAGTGGTGGCTGGCACAGTGTGATCCACTCACCCCACAGCTGCAGACCTCTGTGACCAGGGAAAGCCTTGCTCTTTGATTTTGTTTTTTATCTAGGTGGCAAATGGTGGCCAGGGTGAGAATAAGATGAAGAATTTGCCTGTACCTGTTTACCTGAGACCTTTAGATGAGAAGGATACTTCTATGAAGGTAGGATATCTACAGTGCTGGACAGCCTCTAGCTTCAGTAGTTTCATTTCAGATTTTTTTCTAATTGGTTTTTCTTTTCCACATGAAATTGAGTTTTTAAATGAAGCTTCACTGAAGTCCTGGAGGCACAGGGGGATCAGAACTTAAGCTTCAGTAGAGTGCATGACTCCGGTGCTCAGGAATTCCTGACAAGGCACCACAGATAGATGTCTCAGCAGGCGTAACAGTCAGGCTGTCCTTTCTCTGAGCTGAACATTTAAGTTAATCTCTTTCTCTTTCTCTCAAGCTGTGGTGTGCTGTAGGGGTGAATCTCTCAGGAGGGAAGACACGAGATGGTGGCTCTGTGGTTGGTGCCAGTGTGTTCTACAACGACGTGACTGGAGCTGACGCGGAGGGGAGCAAGCAGCAAACAGGATCGCAGAGCAGCTTAGACAGACTAGACCAGGAGCTCAAGGTGAGGGCCCTCTGGGGCATGCTTTCTGCAGCTGAGCATCTGCCACGTGTCTGTAGATTAATCAAATGCTTTGTGACCAGGCTGGTTGCTAGCAAAGGCTTTTCCTGGGTAGTCACCAACCCCAGATCTTTGGGTTGTTGAATCCACCTACTAAACTGCTCTGCTCTGGAGAGCATCTGCCACAGAGCTGTTCATGTTCTGCCATTCCAGAGAAGAGGTTTAGGTGTCTGTGCCATTGGTTAAATGTGGCTTGGTCTTTGTGTTTCCATGAAGCAGCACTGAATGGAATTTGTGTTAAGGGCATAAACCCAAGGGCCTGCTTTAACAGTGCTTTGGGATATCCCATTCCTCTCAGGTGATACTGGGCATGGTGGCTGGCACTAAGCAGTGTTCTTCTGCAGCTTCATATTTGTCTGACTAACTGGGCAATGTCACTGTTTTCCACCACTTTCTACACCAGTGTTTAATGAGTGGGTTCCAGGACACAAATGCCTAGAGAACAGTCACTGTAGTGTTACAGTGGCACTGAAGGTACTTAACTTGTTTCTGATTCTGTAGTCAGTGGTGTAAAAACATCCAGGTTCAAAGGTGATGGCTCCATGCTCGTCCACCTTCCTGTTGTTACTCATTTCTCTTCTGCCTTTATTCTCCCTCAGGACCAGCAGAAGGAGCTGAAAAATCAGGAGGAGTTATCTAGCCTGGTTTGGATCTGTACTAGCACACATTCTGCCACAAAAGTGATCATCATTGATGCCAACCAGCCAGGGAACATCTTGGACAGTTTCATTGTCTGCAACTCTCACGTGCTTTGCATTGCCAGTGTCCCAGGTAGGCACCTGGCATGCTTTAGCTCCTGCTTTTTCAGCTACATCCTGTGCAGGTTTTCTTCTGCAGTGGAGAGCCCAGGCTTTGTTGATCAGTGTGCCCAGATGTTGTTGCAGCACAGTCATGAAGTGCTTGGTTCTAGGGCCTACATTAGGCCTACATTAACTCAGGTCAAGAGATGTCGGCAGCCACCACTGAGGATATGAATGTGCAGCAGTGCCAATGTTTAGTGGAACTGAAAATCACAGAAGGAAAATATGTTGGGTTTTTAGACCTCTTCAGCCTCTTGAAGATAAGCAGCAGGTCTTGGAGCTTCCTGTAGAGGGAATCCTTGTGTTGAGGATAGTGAGCTGAGGGACACCAGCAGAGGCCAGGATGGCTCTGAAGAGGAGCCAAGTGTGCTGTTGGGATTCTTCTTTCTTGGCTTACAGGAGTCTGTAGCACCAGTTCCAGTGAAGCAGTTTTGGGTACACTCAGAAATGTCTTTCCAGGGAAGCTGGAGCCTTTGCTCCATGGAATCTCTGTGTAACTTTTAAAATCAAACAAGCATAGAAGAGAGTCAAATACAAGCCACACTCTCAGAAACCAAGGGTAATACTCTGAGTCTGAAAAGTATTTGGGAGCATTGTACAAGTGAACAACAGCTTCTCTTCAAGAACAAAGGCTCTGTGGCAGTTCAGTTCTTCACAAAGGTGTAGGTGGGTGTCCCTGCACACAGGCAGTGGAGAGAACTGCTGTTAGTGGAGAATTCATCTGAAATGGAAATGGAGTGGTTGGAGGTGGTAGCAGTATGGTTTGTGACAGCCAGAGGTGCAGGGTGTGGGGGTGCTGCTGTTGCTTTTTGTGATAGCATCTTTAGTGTCTGCTGACCATGTCTAGGCAGGCTTGTAGCTGAGATCTGTGTTCCACCTGGGGGAATGCAGAGTTCGCTCAGCTCGTTGTGGGATGGGAGAGGGATTCACCTTTACCCCCACAACAAACCCCAGCTGGATCTCTTCCAGGGGCAAGGGAAACAGACTATCCTGCAGGAGAAGAGGGGTCTCAAGAAGCAGACCCCAGTCAAGTGGACAAGTCCTCTCTGTGTGGGAGCATGACCAGCAACAGCTCTGCAGACACAGACAGCTTGCTGGGAGGGATCACAGTGGTTGGCTGCACTGCAGAGGGTGTCACAGGAGCACCTGCAGCTCACGAGGCCGACGGGGGCTCACCAGTGGCAGACAAACAGCCAGGTAGGACATTCTGCCAGGGGCAGGCAGAGCCCATCAGGTGTGACTGAGAGGTGAGTGGTGAGAGTGCTTCATGGACAGCCTGGCTGGGAGGGTGCTCTGTGAGGCATGCCTGGAAGGCTGAAGTGCTTGCACTGGGTGCCTGTAGGTGAGAGTGTTGTGGAGGGGTTCTGTGGGCAGCTACTGCTCTCAGCTGCTTTGGGAGAGCTCTGTCTTCTGCACAGACAGAAGAGAGCTTTGAAGTGGTTCAGTATTTGATATGGAGCTGTTGCTACTATGACTAGAGGGGATGTGGATACAGGCTTTAAATCTTGTGAAGGCTTACCAGAGGTTGAAGTGAAGCTGTTTGCTTCCTAGGCCTTCTCAGCACTTCCTGCCACAGTCACTTCACAGCTGTGTGGGAATGTGGCTGCTGCTGGAGCTGTGGATTGTGTATTTGTTCCCTGCTGATTACTTGAAGGGCAATCTATGCCCTCAAATCACTGGCTTGATACTCTGAACAACTGAGAGTTCTTTTGCAGCTGTTAAAAGCTTATTTCAATTCTTGTCCCATAGATATTGCAACTGAAAATAATGCAGTAGAGGAGAACATTCCAACAGCAGAGGAGGCAACAGAAGCAACAGAGGTCAGTGCAGGAACAGGAGAAGATGCAGCTGATATTGCACAAACTGGAGTCTACACAGAGCATGTCTTCACAGACCCTCTGGGAGTACAGCACACAGCTGAGGCCTCTCCAGTCTACCAGCCTAGGTAGAGAGTCTCCATCCTCACACCTCTGACAGTGAAAGCAGAATGTTTGTAGGAGCATAGCAGGGGGTGAGATTACTCCTCTCTTATCCTATGAAGAATATTGGGGTTTATATAGCCTTTCTGTAAGGCACTACGCTTTGGTGACCTGTGTGCAGCCTTTTCTCTGAGCTCTCTCCATGGAGTAGAGACACCTCCAGAATGGAGCAGTGAGTGTCTGCCTGCCTGGCACCAAGTCCTCTCTCAGACATGAAACCAGGTGGCTGTGTAAGTTCCCTGTTTGGATGGCAAAGCAACAAGGGTTGCACTGATGCCTTCCAGGCAGCTGGGAGCTCAGGTGAAGTTTCTTTTCTCAGAGTAGTCACTCTGCAGTTGGAGAGAAAGTAGCTTGGAAGTCATCAGTGTTTCAGACCCTCAGGACACTTTGCTCTCCACACCAAGCACAAAAGGGTCACACAGCTTTTTTTAGAAGTACTTCTCTTAACGTGTGCCTGATGATGTGACCCTCCCCTGCCAGTCCATTGACTGGAGCCCAGGTGTTTCTGTACAAGTCAGTGTCCACTTGAAGAAATTCTTTGTTATAGATGTTTTCATCTCTCTCATTTCCTGCACAGTCCCTGGGTTTTAGATACCTTTTGTACTTCAACATGCAGTGTAGAAACTGCCAGCAGTGAAGCAACCCCCTGGGTTCTAATTAGAGCAGCCTGGGCACTTTGTTCTCTGTGTTTTAACTGCTTTGCTGTTTTGCTTGCTTTCAGTACTGAGTCAGAGCTGTACAAAGATGTTGCAGTGTTGCCAAACGAGCAGGATCTGGTGAGAGAAGAAGCACAGAAGATGAGCAGCCTTCTGCCCACCATGTGGCTTGGGGCACAGAACGGATGGTAAGGAAATGCTCACCGTGGTCAGGTCCTTTGGAAAGCAGATGTTAAACTTGCTTCTTGTGTCTGCAGGCCTGAAAACTGGAGTCAAGATTAAGTGCAAGAAGAGCTCAGGAGAGCCTAAACTTGCACACTTTGCTACACTTAAGCATTGCAGAACTCACTGCACATGATGTAGGTGATCAGGAAGCTCTTCTTGGCAGGCAGCACCTAATGCAGAAAGGTTTTGGTTGGTTTGGGTTCTTTTGTAGTCCCAGGAATTGTTCTGGTCTGATAATTCCATAACTCTCACTATTATGATACAAAATCCATTGTCCTTTTTCCTGTAGATGTATCTGCAAAGGAGTTGGTTTGGGCCTCTGAAAAACCACTCTGCTGCTCAGGGAGTTCTTCCTTGCAGTCCATACACAGTTTGCAGTGAAAGATGCAAACTACCTTCTCCCTTTGGGGGATTTCAGTTACAGGGGATTTGCTTGGGTGTTTTTCCTGTCTGCTAGACCTTTCCTAGTGCTTTTAATCCCTCCTGATTTGTCTTTGCAGCCTGTATGTTCATTCGTCAGTGGCCCAGTGGAGGAAATGTGTTCATGCCATTAAACTTAAAGATTCTATTCTCAGTATTGTGTAAGTCTTGAAAGAATGTCATGTAAATCATAATGAACTTTTCTTAAAGTACTTGCAAAGTAGTTTGGTCTTTCCTCCTCAGCTGCTGGGGATGGCAGTTGCCATAAATGCATGCATGTTCTCTGAGGGGCAGTGGAGAACCTTTGGGGAGTAAGGAAGATGAATCCTCTAACTGTTGGAAATCAGCTCAGATGCTGAGCTGTGCTCAAAGCAGTCCCAGGTTGTTAGCCTTAGTGTTTTCTGCAGGCTTGTGGCTAGATACAGTCGAAGCTTTCTGAGCTGGGTTTTGATGCCTCGGTGCTGTCCCTTCTCCTGAGCTGTAGCGCAGGACCCCCAGCAGCAGGGCCAGTACTGTGTGCTGAAACAGAGAATGTTGATAGCTTGCTTTGCCCTGTGAGAGGTGCAGCCTAACAGTGTGTGTTCTTGTGCCTCCTTCTCTCCCCAGACATGTCAAAGGAATAGTTTTAGTTGCACTAGCTGATGGAACTCTAGCAATATTCCACCGTGGAGTCGGTAAGCATTCTGTCAGCTCTGGGAGCCAGGGGAGCTGCAGCAGCACTGGGGAGCACATGGCTAGTTGGGAAGGGTGTTTGGAAAGGATTCCCCAGGGGCCTTTTACAGGTTGTCCTGAGAAATCTTTCTAGTATTTCACCTGCAGCTCCAGGTGCCATTTATGCACTGCCTGGTGCATCCCTGGAACTTTGTGTCCTGAGAAGGAGAAAGGGATATATCTGAGCTAAACAGTCAAAAGCCAGTGATAAAGTCTGCTTTGATCATCATCTCTTACTATTTCATCATGCTTAGTAGACATGCCTTCTGTTACTGCTGTTAGTCCATGGTCAAGCCTTTCAAGGAGAATTTGTAAGCATTCCCTTTAGAATTCCTGCCCAAACCACTCGTTGCCAAGCTTGATTCTTCAGTCTCCAGGATAAAGCCTTGGAGGGGATGGTTTTGCAGTGAGCTCCTGGAAGTTCACTGCTGGCTTGTTTCCACAGACTCCCTATTCATTTGTTCTTGTGGAATTTAACCCCCTCTGCTCAGCAGTTAGAAGCATTAAAGAGGTAGCATGGCACTAATGCAGATACTGGGAAGATGCGTCTGGGGTGAAGTCATTATGGCTTTGGTGAGGTTTTGGGTGCTCTGAAACCTGGATTCTAGTGGCTTAAGAATCTCAGGTGAATGTCAGTGATGATCTGTGGCCTAGCTCAGTCTACAGAAAAATTTTACTTGATCTTGAGGCTGCTTTGGGCAGGTTTCAGGTGCCCAGGTAAGGTCTCACACTATTTTAAAGCAGCCTTGCTGCTGGCCAGCATCTGCCCAGTCAAGCAGCCAGCGCCTGCTGCTCTGGGGGTAGCTGCTGTTTGTAAGGTAGCCTGGTGCCTCCCCAAGCAGAGCTTTGAGCACTGAGTAACTTCTGTCTTCAAAGTCTTTTGCTGTATTTTGAACATGAGTCACTGCAGCCTGACTCTGTTAGCAGGAGAGCAGCACTGAGGCTGTTGGCAGTTCAGAGCCAGTGGCTGCTTCCTTGGGAAAGGAGCCCAGCCGTGCATTTGTACTGAGTTACCCAGGTTACCACAGTGCAGTTACACTGCTGAGGTATTCACCTGCCTTTTGGGATGGTTTCTAACCCCAGAGGAACTCACATCCTGCTTTGTGTCTCTTTCTTCTGCTTTCCAAGATGGTCAGTGGGATCTGACCAACTACCACCTGCTGGACCTGGGCCGGCCACATCACTCCATACGCTGCATGACCGTGGTGCACGACAAGGTCTGGTGTGGCTACAGGAACAAAATCTATGTTGTTCAACCAAAGGCCATGAAGATAGAGGCAAGTTACAATGCTTTAGTTCCCATCTAGCTGGCCAAGAACTGGAAAGCCTCCTTCTGCAGAGCCTGTAGGGCTGGCTCCCAGCTTATTCTCTCTGGGAACACCTCATTATGTTCTCCTCCCACCTGTAACCTCCTCTCTGATCTGTCTCTGCATGCTTCAGAGGCTTGTAAGTGTTAATCTTGAAGGTGCCCTCCTGCAGTTACAGAAGAGTTTGTTTATAGAAGGTGTGAGCTGGTGTTTCTGAAGCATTGTCTACGTGACATGGCAAGCACAGAGGGTGGCCAGGGCTTCTGAAAGCCATTAGCAGCATTAATGCTTCAGCTTCTGCTAATTGGCCTGAGACGTGGGCAGACCTGGTGAGGGTGACAGCTCAGCCCTGCTGAAAATACCAAGCAGGCAGCTAATCACCTGGGCTTGTGCAGGAGACTCTCTATATGAGCTCTGAAAGGAAGGATCTCATCCACCAGTGCAGCTTTGCTGGTAGCTACTGTGGGCTTGCAGGCAGGAGCGAGGTGGCACAGCCAGGAGGAAAACCTCTTTGTACAAACCCCTGGTGCTGGGACAGGAGGAGCTGGGAGCAGAGAGCGTAAATGGAGGTGGAAGGCAGAGCAGGCTGGGGTGTGGTATGCAGATGGAGACTGGGCATGACAATGTGGCTGAGATCCCAGCCCAGAGAGGCAGTAAGCATTGGGACTGGTACTTCACCAGCTCCCTGTGGCAGCTGTAGCCAAGCACAGCCCTGGCTGCTGCTGGGCTGCAAGGCACAGGGCTGGGAACAATTGCCAATCCTGTCAGTGCAAGAGGAACAGAGAAGCCTTTCTTACTCTTCCTTTTGTCTTATCTAATTTCAAATCCCTTCTTCCACAGAAGTCCTTTGATGCACACCCAAGGAGAGAGAGCCAAGTGAGGCAGCTGGCCTGGGTGGGGGATGGGGTGTGGGTGTCCATTCGCCTGGACTCCACCCTGCGCCTCTATCACGCACACACCTACCAGCACCTGCAGGACGTGGACATTGAGCCTTATGTCAGCAAAATGCTAGGTAAGAGGGTGAGAAAAGCTGCTGTGTCCTTGCACCTCTTGCTGTCCAGAGCTTGCTTCTTCTGTTCTGGATCAGGAACTCTCCCTGCAGATAGGGACAGGGTGGGTGGAAGGCCATTCGCATCAGGTCTGTTAGCAGCAGCCTAAGGCCATCTAACACAGGATGAGCAGGGCAGCCCTTCTTGTAGTCTGATCCTGCCTGATGCCTAAGGTGTCCCTGAAAGCTTAGAACTGAGGAAAAGGATGGTTGGGCTGGGCTGGCAGCAAGAGACACTAAAATCTCTCTTTTTTTGCTGCACTGATGCCTTTCTTTAAAGCTGAGTGAAAAGAATCCTTTGCTTGCCTGGAAAAATGCCTCCTAACAAATGCAGATGCAGAATGGGAAATGCTGGTTGGGTTTGAGGTTAAACAAGCATTCTGATGATGCATTAATGTTTATGTGAGAGCAGTCTGACCACCTACAGAACACAGAGGTCACTGGGCCATGGGAAATCCTTCCTAGGCAGCTGTTGTGCTGTTGCTTGGCTGGCAGCCGCCTTCACTCCCCCCAACAGTGCTGATGGATGGGAAGTTGATGTAAATGGATGAGAAGCCATTGCCTTACCCCTGTAAATCACCTTCTAGTTTGAAAAGCTGCCCTGGTGCTGCAAGCCTCAGAATGGAGCCATTATAGCTTCTGTGCTTTCTCACAGCCAATTTTAGTCTCCTGTTTAGGTCCACAACTTGTACCTAAGAGCCTTTTGGGTTACCTTTACAACTTCAGTGTGCTCCTCTACCTTGTTTCTGTTTGAAGTGGGAGGGAGTTTTGTCTGCATGGTTGGGGAGCTGGAGTTAAGATTCTCTGTAATGGAACTGAAAACGATCCTTGCTCATAATTTTTGATGAAAAGCATCTCTTGTTTTTAGGTACTGGTAAACTGGGATTCTCTTTTGTGAGAATCACAGCTCTTATGGTGTCTTGTAATCGTTTATGGGTAGGAACAGGAAATGGTGTCATCATCTCCATTCCATTAACAGAAAGTAAGTAAAATATCAATTAATAGCTCTGTGCTCTATGCTGTCAACACACATAGGCTGCCCCCCCGCTGGGCAGGTGCTTGCTGATGGGTAGAAAGCTTCACCCCTAGGTCTGAGTCGTTCAGGGTTGTGACAGATTGGCCTTGGGTGGTGTTTAGCACCTGATCTGTGAACATGGCTACAGCCAGACCCCACAGCTTCAGAATCTTCTGCATTCCAGTTTGAGCAGGGTCGCTGTGACTGGAGTGGAGAGGACTCTCTGAAGCCTGAGAGGTGTCCAGAGCTCTGGCAGCATTCACAGAAGTGTTGCTGCAGGAGATTACTTCAGTTTCCCAATTAATGTTCTTTTTATGATTGCCACATGATCACCAAAATGTGTTTGTGTTTGATTTGAGCAGGTTGGTATTGCTGCTAACACCATTTGACTGGCTTGAGTTCTTGAGAATTCATCACCAGGCTGGCAGAAAGGACTGGGACAGCTTTAAAGGGCATGTTCACAGTTACAGGAGCTGTAAACACTCTGCAGACAGGGCTCTGCCTGCTAGGGGCAGCTCCAGTGATCCAGCTCTGCTTAGTGACAGACCCCAGGCTCTTAGGCTGAGCTGCTTGGGGGTGGCAGAGAAAGCATTCAGACGTGGGCACTTGCACCCAGGGAGAAGGGAAGAGCCCAGTTAAGGGCAAAATAAATCTTACCTGTGTGGAAATTGACTGCACTGGGACCAACAGAAAAACCCCAACACTTGTGCCTGAGACTCCTGCCCTTGGCTTTGAGCGTTAGTCTGAGTGTGAAGTGCAGCACTTGGGCAGTCCCCATTGCAGTGCTGTGTGGAAAGCACAGTGCCAGAGGTGAAGGCTTAGGATGACTGCAGAGTGAAGCCCTCCTGTTGTCCCTGCTTTGTTGGGCAGCTCACAGTGCACTGTTCCCATGCTGTTCCATTGCATTCTCCATCCATCCAGTGAGTGTCTTTTTTTGCATTGCATGAGTGTCCTAAGGAAGGACAGACTTCCTGTCATGAATTTGAGGTGGTGTAAATCATGCTTTCAAAAATTAGAGCTCTTAATTTGCATAATGCTTAACTTAATGTTTCCAGAGGAGTTTGGTTTCAAAGAGTAGTGAACAGGCAAAAATCCCTCTGAAAGCTGCTTGCTTCCATTTCAGTTTTACTAGCTGCTGATGAGCCAGAAGAGCTCTGTGGGTAGCCTGGCAGTGGGTTTGAGAACCCTTGTTGCAGAAATTCATAGTTCTCAAACCCAGTGCCATCCTTGCATTAGCAGCTGCCCATCTCAGTGCCCTGGGTCTCAGCAGCAGGGCAGCCTCAGGTCTGCAGGTGATGGCTCGAGGGGTACCTGAGGCAGGAGCTGCTCTGGGGAGCTTCCTGCCAAGCAGAGAGAGAAAGGGGAAATGTTGCTAATCAATAATCCACCTGGTAGCCACAGAGCACAGGGACGTGGCAGTGCTTCCCATGTCCATTTGGTGCTGAAACTTTGGTAACAAGATGCTGGTTTGGGACCTGTGATCTCCTGTGATGTTTGCAGTTCTTATGAGCCACACTGTTGAGCTCTCAATCCAGCCTAGGCGAGTGGTGGGTTCTCATTGATCCTTCTCCTCTGCTGTCACACCTATCCATTTCCCCTTTCCTCCTTTCTCACTTTAGCTGTAATCCTCCACCAGGGACGTTTACTGGGGCTGAGGGGTAAGTGCAGATCCTGAACCAAAATCTATTTCCAGGCTTCTAATAGCCACTCTGAGGCTGTTTCCCACTCCTTATAGATTTACCCTCTGTATGTTCCTAAATGTTTTTCCACTTGCAGTTACTGCATTGCAGCAGTTTTATGTTTGCTAAATGGCCACCAATCTGCTCAGCAGTTAGTATTTCATCCTGTGTTGCAGCTGAATTTTCATCCAGACTTTGTTTTTCTTGCAGCCAGTGTGATCCCATCCCTTATAACTGTGTCATTAATCCACACCATTTGCTGTCTCGTCACCAATCACCATTTCTGTCACTCCTTGGTAGTCTCTGGAATGGAGATGGCTTGTCTGTCTAGCATGAGTACTCCTCTGCTTTAGTGGGTTTTGAAACCTCTCTCTAAAGCCCAGCTGCAGAGTTACAGGAGGGTAGCTCCTTTGTGCCCACGGGTGGCTGGCAAGGGCATACCCTGTGATGAGTTGGAATGAAGGTGTCCTTAATTCTGGGTCAAAGTACAATGATCTGCCGATGCTGAAGGGCATCAGAGGTGCTCCTCTGCAGCGAAAGATGCAGTCCTGGCACAACTTGTGTTCTGCCAGAGCAGGGTGATGAGGAGCTGGTGTTGATGCTAGACTGGTAAGAGCCCTGCTCCATTTTCCGACGTACTTCAAATAACGACGCATGCGACCTTCTTCCTTTCCAGCTCTGTCTTGAACTGGCATTGCTGCCCTCCTGTCTCATTGTTCTCTAAGTTGGCTTTAGCTTGTAGATGGTACCATAAGGCTCCCTAACAGCTGGCCAGGCCTGTGGCTGTGTGTGCAGGCAGCGTCATCCTGTCCCTCTCCCACAGCCAACAAGGTGGCGGCCGGCGGGCGGCCCGGCAGCGTCATCCGCGTCTACGGCGACGAGAACAGTGACAAGGTCACCCCTGGCACCTTCATCCCCTACTGCTCCATGGCACATGCCCAGCTCTGCTTCCATGGGCACCGTGACGCCGTCAAGTTCTTCGTGGCAGTGCCTGGTGAGCCTCCCCTGCCGCTCCCCACAGGAGGCTTCTCTTGCGCCTTCCTCCGCTCAGCCTGATGCAGCTTTTGGGCAGCCAGAGCAAGCACCAAGTGGTACAGGCAGGAGGGATCAGTGCCACTGCCAGGGCCGCTCTGAGGGCACTGCTGGTCAGTGTGAGGGAAAGGGATGTCGCAAAGTGCTTTGCTTCCCCATGGGAAAGCCTCCTGGAGTCAGTGAGTACTTGTTCAGAAGGGCCAGTCTGGGAGTCAGATATCCTGCGGGAAGGGTGAGGCACAAAGGGAGAAGCCCCCACAGCGAAGACCCTGTTGGGAAAGCTGAGTTTCCTGGAATCATAGAATCAATAAGGTTGGGAAAAAACCTCAAAAGATCATCAAGTCCAGCTGCTGTGCTGGCTGGAGCCACCCTCCAAGGGCTCCTATGCAGCTCAGATGCAGGAAGTGAAAGGCAGGGCTGTGCTTGAGGGCTGATGTGCACTGAATCACCCTGAAGGCTGTTCCAGTGTTATTCTCAGTCTGCATGTCTGTACTGGGGAATCCACCAAGGGGCACTGAATTCTCCTGATTTCACTGAACTGCCCTGACCAGATGTTTTGAGAGCAGATCCAAGCCAAGCCAGCTCTGCCCCTTGCTGAAGAGATGCTGGAATCCACAGCTAGCTGTATCCCTGGGCATTGTCTGTCATCCAGTGGCCAGAAGCAGGGGACACCATTGTGAGATGTGGCATAAATCTGTATTCTGTTTCTAATCCAGGTCAAGTTGTTTGCCCACAAAGTAGTGGTGGAACAGAGCTGACAGCTGATAAACCAGCCCAAGAGTCCTTCAACCAGAGTCCCTTAAAATCAATGTTGGTGATCAGTGGTGGAGAAGGGTACATCGACTTCAGAATGGGTAAGAAATGGCGTTTGAAATCAGATGTAACCTTCTCAGGCTGCCAGGTCACCAACCAAGCTTTAGAGAGCTCTGCTTCCCAGCCTGGCTGTGTCACTGCCTGGCTCTGCTGGGTGTTCCTTCTGGGGTTTATTGTCTGCCTGATTGTTTTGCAGGTGATGAAGGTGGAGAATCTGAA
Organism: Melanerpes formicivorus; assembly: GCF_026170545.1. Taxonomy (NCBI): domain Eukaryota; kingdom Metazoa; phylum Chordata; class Aves; order Piciformes; family Picidae; genus Melanerpes; species Melanerpes formicivorus. The sequence goes on along the minus strand of NW_027142373.1, from coordinate 1,700,453 downwards.
CTCCTTGGAGAAGCTCTACAAATTGAACCTTCTGTAGCCAAAGCTGAGAGAAGTCACTTGATAGTGTGGCAAGTCCTGTGTGGCAGTGAGTGAGCCTGTAGGATGCAGCTGGAGACCTTAGAAAAGACAAAAAAGCTTCTGCATGTTTTTAATTTGTGAACCCTGTTTCACTCCATGATGTTGGAGCCTTTCTTTGCTGTTTAACTCTCTATTGCAAACCTGTCATACCCTTAACTGCAGGAATTAGCTTTGTGCTGTTTTACTGCACCTGTGTTCCATGGACGGTGTCAGGAGGTCAGACCTGGCCCACGCCTTGGTGAGCAGCTGAGACCTGTGGTGTGCTGTGCCACAGCAGCCAGTGGAGTGCACTTGAGTCCAGCTTTGTTGCAGCTGCATTCCACTGGACAGTGCTTAGAGTAAAACAGCAAAGTTGTTCCCAGAGCAGTAGGAAATGGGCACGTTCTGAGATGGACTGTTAAGGCTCATCCAGATGCTGGGTGAGGGCCGAGGCGAGCTGTGAGCTGCAGCTTGCCCAATGTCTGCAGGCTAATTGGTTCCAGCAGCAGCAGCTGGGGGGCAGAGGGAGTTGTACAGGACTGGCAATGTTTAAACAAAACCAGAGATTTTTCACTGTGGACCTTTGCAGCCTGGGAGCTGCTGCCCTCAGCACTGAGCAATGTTGAGCAGTGGGTTTACATGTCCCTGACACAGAGCAACTTGGTTCCCAAGGGTTATTCTTGGACGGTTTAAATGGAAGCCAACTGTCAGATTCTTGATCGGGGATACCTTTTGTTCTGTTCTTGTCTGAACTCCCTTTGTCCTGAGCACCAGAATGATCTTCTCTGCCTAGCTGGTCAAACTCATGAGGCACTACACGTGTGAAGGTTGGAGACCTCGATTAGAGCATGAGAAAAGACTGAGAGTGTACAGGAGAAACACATTCTGCCCCAGTGAGGTTGTGAGGAGCTTGAGTGCCAGGGAATGAAGTACAAAATGTATTTTTTTGTAGCCCCATACCCCACTGAGTGTAAAAAGAAAAAACACAAACCATTTTTCAGCAGTGTGAGCAGGTAGCAGAGTCCCTTGGTGCAGCTGGGGAGGCTCTGCTCTCAGGCTGCCCATCTCTACTCACCAGCTATTTTTGTACCCACGAGTGTGAGCTGGAGGCTGTCTTCCTTTTGGGTTTACATCAGCATCACACAGCGCTAAGCACTTCTTGCTTTCTGTGCTTCAGGAGGTTTTAAACCCCAGATCTGCTCACTCATTTCTCTCTGGAAGACGGAAGCTTCGGGGTGCTGTCAGGAACAGCTGGCACTTGACCCCCAAAGGGTGAGACTGCTCTGCTCAGAGCAGAGAGGGGCAGGAGGAAGGGGAGCAGTTGGAGAGCAGTGAGGGGAGAGAGAGACTTTTAAACCTGCCTAACCATTTTTATGCAATAGGAGCAGTTCTGGTCTATCAGGCAAACAGCTGGTTCTATATTTTCTTAATTTTTTTTTTTAACTGAACACATTGAGCTGAGGTCTGTTGTGTAAATACCTCTTTAGGCAGCTTTCTCAGATGCATATCATAGCTGATAAACCAGAAGAGCTCCAGTCAGGTCTATTAGTTAGATTTCTATGTATAAAGACTTTTTAAGCGACGTATTTTGTACACAGCTGTTCCTCTGGTAAATATGTATCTAGGACATGACCTTCTGTAGTAAAAATCCTTATTAAAGATGTCTGACACCTTGGGAGTATTGTTCTCTTCAGATGCCAGGAGCGATGGGAGCATGGTCCTCAGCATTTGCTTTCCAAATCCATCTGTAATGGCACTCCCCAAGCGTTTTGGCTTAGCTGCGAGGTCTGGGAGCTTTGGAAGGAGCTGGGTGAGCACTGCTGGAGAGCCCTGCCCAGGGCTGAGCCAGGCCTGAGGCACGGCTGGGCTAGCAACCCCCTTGGCCCTCTCAGAACGGTGCTGTCTAACCTGCTGCTGCTGTGCAGAACCTTCACTGTGAGTGGGGCAGTTTCATTGCTTCTCCTGCCATTTTCTGTTGGTTTTGTTTTGGAAAGGCAGTCTGCAAAGCTCTTCCCCCTGGCTGGCTGTCCCCTCTCATGCTCTCAAGAGAGAAGCGCACAATCCCCGTCCCGTCCTCGCCCTGCCTGGGCTCTGCTCTCCCGGCAGCCCCAGCTGGCACCTGTGTACCTGTTCTTTGCCAAATGGATCTGGCCCACCGTGCCATCTTAGTGCCCTCAGGGGGCCAGCTCCTGCAGAGGCTTCAGAGAGTGTTTCAGTCCCAGAGTGGAAGGGTTTGCAGACGCCAGCAGTCAGCTGCGCACCACGGGTGCGGATCAGAGGCACTTTCCCCCTCAGTGAGAAGTTTCCCCTGTCCTAGGGTGCAGCACAGTAAATGTGTCATCTCAGTTCTCTGGGACTCACCAGCTCTGCTTAGGCTGCCTTTGGGTGCTGAATGAGGCTCCTGCCCCCAGCACTGAGATGCCAGCACTCCTGCAGCCCCCTCTGAAGAATGCTTGCACATCCACTTGTGTGATTAAAGCATCTGCACAGGAGCTGCTCTCTTGATATCCACAGCTTGTCCATGGTTGAGGAACGTTCTGAGCACAAACTGCAGCACCTCTTGTGCCTGGGTAAGGACCTTTGCGTGGTCCAGGCGACACTTGTGAGCTGCTGCATCTCTCTCTCTTGTCCAGGTCCTGCTGTGCTGGCAGGGCACAGACACTTCCCTCACAGCTGCCTTGGCCATGGGCAGCTGTGAGCCTGAGCTGCTCTGAGGGAAGTGTGCCTGGGGGTGCTGCCTGGCTCAGTATTTTTCCAGCTGAATATTACACAAATTACCAAAGGAGTCAGCCTGGCTGAGCACTCCTGTGAGAGGGTCTGGGGAGGCCCTGCCCTGCCAGATGCCACAGGGTGAGCTCCAGATGGTTCTGGGGGCAGAGGGAAGGTTCCTTGAGCAGGGTTCAGCCGCAGCCCGTCCTGCACCTCAGAGCACTTCTCTGTACACTAAATGTCTCTCCTGCCCTCTAACAAGGTTAAGTTTCCTTTCTTGATTTCGTTGCTGCACATTTCTCAACCTTTTAAGCATATTTTAAACATTTTATGTCTGTATCTGGACAGGTTTGTCTGTTGGACACTTTACGCTGCGTTTTACTTGCCTCTGTAATCCGAGAAGGATTCCCACGGCCTTGGACTTGCTGTTACAACTTGAGGCTTCTTTTCTGTGAGCAGAAAGCTCAGATAGCAGTGTAGTTATCTCAGTATTTATTTCTATTATTGAATCCATGGGGTTCAGAATGTAACTTTGTACATGAAATCTATATAAATATGTATATGAAACACGCCCTGCCTGCTGTCGTCTGTCTGCTCTCGCCTCTGCTCCAAAGGGTCTGGGGGTGCTCACAGTGTGCCTGCTGCCTCAGCCTGGGCCTGAACAAAAGCCCTGAAGCCAAACTTCTACCTACCTGATGCCCACGTGCCCTCCTCCCTCCCCCCCATGGCCACAAACCCCACCAAGAGTCCAGAGGACATCTCACAACTGCTGCTTAGCTCAGCAGAGGCTGCCCCTCCAGTTTAGTGTCAGGCTTAGCACCTTCCCAAAGAGCCCTGGAACTACTCCCTGCTACCCAGCAAAGGTAGAGGGGCACTTAAGAGTGCAGAGGGTGAGCACTTGGGGATGAGTTCTTTGCCCCTGCAGAAGCAGAACCCTTGGCTGGAGCCGGCTCTTTGTTCTTTCCTGACTCCCCTGCCACTTCCTTGCCACTTTTGTCCCAGCAATTTATCCTGAGCAGACTGTGGGGAGTGGCTGTGACCCTGAAACTGCTGGGGTGACCTCTGCTGTTAGAGAGCACCCCTTGCCTGCTGGGGCCATGGTGTTGTGCCCTCCCTCCCAGGCTGCAGTGAAGGGCCCAGCTGAAGCTGTTGCTGTGCCCCCTCTGAGACGCCAGCTGTCCCTGTTTGCACTTGCAGCCAGAGGAACCACAGTGTCCTGCTGCCAGGGTTGTAGCAGCCTGAAATGTGCTCATCTTCATGCTTAAACAGGAAAAAAACCAAAACCCAAAGCTTTTTGTTCATTTCTGGAGTCTCCTCACAGGGATGCCAATCATTTCCCTGCCTCTCAAAGCACTCTGACAGGTAGTGGTGGGCAGGAGCTGCTGAGAAGTGCCGTGGGTTGGTGGTTGTCTGCTTGTGGTGGTGAGCAGGGTGGGCACCAGGAGCAGGCAGGCTCCAAGGTGTGGTTGAACACAAGATGGTGCTCTTGGAATTCAGAGACCATGTGGAGGCCTGGAGGGAAGGCACTGGAGCCTTCTCCCTGCCTTTCCATGTTCGCCTTTCCATGTTCGCCTTTCCATGTTCACCTTTCCTCTGGCAGCTCTCCGAGGGGAAACTGTTGTGACAGCGGTCAAAGAGCAGCTCCCCCCCCCAGAGGGTGGGAATGGTGCTAAGGGCTGCTGCAGGAGGCTGAATCCAGCACAGGACTATTTTGGTTGTTAACTGATGTGTTCAAGGAGAGCAGCAGAGTGGGGGTGGGGGAAGAGAAAATTGAGTTCTTGTCAAAGTTGGCCAAAAGGTAATGAAAGTCCCCAGGATCAGAAGGGAGAGTTGTGTGGCTGCTGTGGAGTCCCTTGCAGCCAGCTCTGTGTGGCTGCAGCTCCTCCCTCTGGGCAAGGATGAAGGATGCTGCGGCTGGCTCCTCATGCCCAGCCATACCTCAGCATGGCACCCCTCCAGGAGCACCAGGGGGGTCCATAAGGCCTCAAAGCCATTTTTCTGCTGCTGGTTACCTGGTGGTTGGGGAGCAGCTCAGCCCCCAGCAGCAGCATGGCAGCTCAAGAACAGAGCCTCTAACAGGTTGCTCAGCATTCATCCTCTACAGCTGCCCTGCAGCAGACCATGACAGGCTCTGCCTGCTAGCACTTCAATCTGGGAGCTGCAAATGGTTCACCTGCTGCCCAGCCCCATCCCTGCTGAGGGACCAGCACGAAGCAAATGAGCATTCCTCAGCTTGTTGGTTCCTTTATTTGGTTGCTTTCCCCAGCAGTCAGGTCCTGGCTCGCTCTGCCTGGGCACTGGTGCTGGGCTGGGCTTGGGTCGCTTCAGCAGAAGACAGGACACAAGCAGCAGCAGCTGAAGGGCCTTGGTGTCTGCTGCAGGAGAGCTGGCCGGGAAGATGGAGCCAGAGAGGCTGTGGAGGAATCCATGCCATGCCTGAGGTGGTGACTCTTTTCTCACCACTGACCTGGGAGCAGACTGAGATGGCACAGACAGGGCACCCCTGCAGCTGGGGCTGTTCAGGAGGTCAGCACCATCCTCCTCCTCGCACAGGCAGTGTGGGTGGCAGCTTTGTTGTTCTCTTCTTGGTGTGCAGCAGCTTCTGGAGACTAGCACCAGAGCTCCCTTGGTCTCCTCCCACAGCCTACAAATGTCTTTCTCTCTCCTCCCAGCCCCTGCTTTCTGACTATTTACATCTCTCTCTGGGCTTCGCCTCCTCGATTGCTCAGCCTGAACTGAACTCAGAGACATCCAATGTCTGGCAGTCCCCATGAGGTTCCCTGAACCGTGCAGCACAGGGGACCCCACTGACCCTGCCATCTTCCCTCGCTCCCTGCTCCTCTCCTGAGGCTCTCTGCCCACCTGACTGCTCCTTGGCTGTTATTTTTGCTGAGAGGTGTTGCTCTGCAGCTGTGCTAACTTTCAGCTCATGCTGTGCTTTGACTCATTTTAATATTGTTACTATCTCAAACCTACTCCCTGTCACAGATTCAGGGAGTAGGCAGGAGACATCCAAGAATCTAAAGCCAAAAATAGAGAGAATGAGAGAAAATAAAACGATGGCTTTCAAGCTCTTCTGACTGCAGCCAGTCTGGCTCTGCAGCCCCAGCAGGTCTCCTGGGCACCCGGGGGATGCCTCCAGGGGGATGCAGCTGTAGCCATAGTCATGCAGCCAGCATCCCTCTCCCCAGTCCCAGTGCTGCGCTCATGCTGGCCAGGACTGTGCTGGCTGTGCCAGGAAATCTGAACTCTCCTAACTCTCAGCCCCCGTGGCACCTGGCTGGGTACCCAAGGGAGCTGAGATGTGCTGTTGTCTAAGGCCATACAGTCATGGGATGGGTTGGGCTGGACACACAGTCGTTTGGTCTCTCTCCCTCTGGCCTTTTATTTTCAGTTCCTTGTTGCTGTTTCCTGAGCTCGTCTCAGGCACCAGGTGGGCAGCAGCTGAAGTGTTTTTCCCTGCATGTGGCACAAGCAGAGGCTCTGAGGGGACAGGGGACAGGCACTGCTCAGCCAGCAGCTGACTCTCAAACATGTAGCAGCTGAGTCCCAAACCTGAGCCTTGGCCTCAGAGCCCCTCCAGTTGCCCTGGCACAGCAGCCACCATGGGACAGGGATGGGGCCAGCTGCTCCTGCTGGACACAGGGACCCTGGAGGGTCCCTCTCAGCTGTTTCCAAACACAGCTGAGGGCACAGAAATGAGGGTGTGGGAACTGAGGATGTTTCAGCAAGGGCAGGTAAACCCAACACCAGCAGGAACTGGCCTGCTTGTACTTAGATTTTGAAGTGGGCTATGAAGGAGGTGTCCCACAAGGACCCTCAGGGGCCAGCAGCTCCAGCAGCTAGCAGCTGTTCTGCTGAGAGGTGCCCAGGCAGACAGGACTTCAGCAGAGCATCCAGGCAGGTGCCCATTGGAATGGCATCCCAAAGCAGGGCTCAGGAACTTGTGTTCCTTTGGGAAACACCCCAGCTCCCCTCCTTCTGCCCGGAAAGAGCATCTGAGCGCTGCAGAGCAGGCTTGGGGCTCTGCAGTGTATCTAGCCCTGTGTGAAGGCTTGCAGGCACCTCTGGCTCTGCCCATCTGGGCTTAGGCCTTCTTCTCTTTTATGGTTTCTTACCCTCACTGTAATGCCAGCAGTCCTTGGGCTTGCCATGCAAAGGTCAGTGGCAGGGAACAGGCTGTGCCTCAGCAGCTTTCCAGCTTCAGAAATGCCAGAGGTGTCCAACTCAGCATCTGAATGGTCAGGACAGGGCTGGTGGAGAAGGGAGCCCCAGCTGCCCCTTTCCTTCAGCTGCAAAGGCCAACTCCTGCTTGTGTCTGGGCAGTGACCTGAGGGGGCAGGCAGGGAACGTGGCCTGCGAGGCTGCTGTGCCCCTGGAGCAGCATGCAGCCCTGTACTGGGTGATCTCCTGCCTTGCCCAGTTCCTTGCCCTGCCCTGCCCCTCTCCTGCCCAGCAGCAGCAGACCGATGCCTGCTGGCACTTACTGCCATGCTCCTGCCTCCAGTGCCACAGCAGCTGCCATGTGTCACCTAAGGGAGGGACCAAACCCCCTGGGAAACACTTGCTGCATTCAGAGAAGCCTGGGACAGGTCCTAGCTGCCTCCCTGGCATGGCAGCTGCCCAGCCCAGGCGGGGTGCAGGTCCTGGGGTGCAGCTCAGGTGCAGGTTGCTTTAGCAGAGCAGGTCTCACCTTTGCTCACAGTAGCAGCAGGGTGTTGGTCCCCAGCAATTCTGCTGCCTCAGATGACTGCAGCTCAGCCAGGGGCTCCCATGAAGATAAGCTGGAAGCAGCCCAGCCCTGGCTGCTGACACTGGGAGGAGCTGGGGGCTGGGCTCCCTCCGCTCTGCTCAGCCAAACCAAAACCTTGGATCCAGCTCCCCATGAATGGTGGTGAACTCCAGATCCCAGCTCCTGCAAGAAGCAGTTGTTTGTCTTGGCTGCTGGCTGAAGACTCTGCAGAGATATTTCTAGGTATGATTTCTGACCAGGGAATGGCAGCTGAGAGGAGAACCCTGTCCAGCTCTTATGTCCAGCTCCTTGGCTTCTCTAGGGAAGTGAGTAACCAGCATGAGACAATGACAGAGAAACAGCATTTAACTGCTCTTGGAATGAACCCCCAGCACTCTGCCTCTGGACAGCCTGCAAATTATCTCCATTGCCATTCTTGGAGCTTTTAAAGGAGGTTATGAGTGCTTCACCAAATTATCTCCATTGCCATTCTTGGAGCTTTTAAAGGAGGTTATGAGTGCTTCACCAAATTATCTCCATTGCCATTCTTGAAGCTTTTAAAGGAGGTTATGAGTGCTTCACCAAATCCCCTGAAACAGCTGGAATCGAGCAACAAATTCCCAGTGGCCTCATTTGAAAAATCCCAGCCCTGTCTCTACAGGGAGCAGAGCTGCAGGGTAAACACACCAGGAAGAGGCCTGGGTTTGTGTGTGGGATGGCAGAGTGGAGAGGATCATTACGGTGTGTCATTAACAGCCCATCAGCCCGGGAAGCCAGGAGGTTTGGCTACTGGTTCCTGGAGAGCTGGGAGGTTCATCTGGCCACCGCAGAGGTGGATTTGGCAAGGAGCTGGGAGCTGCCTGGCTGCTGCTACCAGCAGTCAACAGCAGGCTGGGAGGGGGGAAAATGAAGGTAAAAGAAGAACCTGGCAAAGGCTCCCCATGGTTCCTGGGGGGCAAGTTGGGGATGTGCACACTGCAGGGACCAAGAGTGTGCCCCAAACCATCTCTGGCCCAGCCATCAGCCATGGTGCAGCTGGGTTGGGCAGCCACCCCCTCAGCTCCTGGCTGAGGCCTTCCTCTGCCAGGCATCCCAACTCTGCCCCAGTCACGATGCCCTCTGCCCTGCACAGCACCTTCAGATGACCTAAGATGGGCTGAAGAGAAGAGGGATGAGAGGGTGAAGTCATCACCACAGAATCAGGAGGTGTTGCCATGATTGCAAACACAGCTGCAAGCTGGTAAGGGATGGGCTGAAACTGCCTGCAGACATTGGGCATTTGTCAGCAAAGGGAGGCTGCTGACCTGTGCAGGAGGAAGGGAAAGAGCCACAAAAGACATAGCCAAGAACTTTGTAGGTCTAGAAATCAAGTTCCCCAGATTCAAGCACTTTCCTTGCCTGAGGAACAGCACAATTCCCACCCCTGCCACGTCCAGCTCTGTGTTGTGTGCCTGGGGTTTGCTGAAGATGAATTTCTGCTTCTGCTGTACAGCAGAGCTTACAGCCAGCTGCAGGTTTCCAGGAGAGTTTATTTCCTAAGGCATCACACAGGGCTCAGAAAAGTCCAGTCAATAAGGTGATGGCTCCCCTGGCTCTGTTCCTCGAGGTATTTCTTGAAGGGCAGCCTTGGAGCTCCCTGTTCTTAAGTCAAAGCATAAAAATAACCAAAGCAGCGTCAAGTGGATTGCAGGAGCTGGCAGAATGGAGGCAGTAAACAAAATTAAAGCAGCTCAATAGCAATATCCTGCTCCTGGAGGAGGACAAGCTGTGGCCTGTGCTGCTGGGGCTCCAGAGCTCTGCTGGGGAAAGGCTTCTGCCTGCCCCAAAAAGGCAAGGCAGAGCAAAGGCAGCCGGGGCACAGCCTGAGCACTGAGGGGGGAGGGTGACAACACCGAGCAACTATCTTATGCCCAAAGCTGGAGCTGGTGACCTTTACAGTGCAGGACCCTGTGTCTGGTTAGGATGTCATGAAACAAGACAGGCTTCCCCCAGCTGAGCAGAATGTGGAAGGACTGGGAGCAGTTTGAAGAGGGAAATTCCAGGCTGGGTAGATAATGAACTTGGAAAGGCCACACGTGGGTAAGGGACCCAGTGCACAGAGTTAGTTGGGCTAAGAGCTCTTCACCTTCCAGCGTGTGAGCTCACTGCCATGACATACCCGGTGCAGGGCATGGTCCTGTGCCAGCCCCCTTGGTCCCAGTGCTTGGTGTGCTACAGAACCAAGGGTGGGATGTGAAGGCCTTCAAAGGCAAATTCAGGTTAGCTGCCACAGTCCTCAGGGTGCTGGGAGGAGTCCTTTAGCTCCATCACACAGTGGATGGCTGTGTGAGCACTGCCACCTTTGCAGCTCCGGGAGGGAAGGATTGCAGGAACCCACGGTGCTCATCACTCTACAGCCAAGGGTGGTGCTATGGGCATGTCTTGGGTGGCCAGGTGAGTTGTGAGTGGCATTTGGAAGCCACTCTCTAGAGCAGAAGGCTGAGGGAAAGCACTGGGAGAAAGTAGCTGGGAGACTGACGTTAATTACCCAGTAATTTCCTAGCTGTGATCCATGAGGTACTTGTTGCTGGTCTGCAGCCAGATGGCTACTCACACGGGATGGGTTTCTCCTCTCCATTTTCATCTGCTAGGTTTCATTAAGACAGCTAAAAATAAAAACACCCCTAATGTTATTTTTCCATGTAAGTTACTGCTGGAGTGATTTGATGTGACTGTGAAGAGAGGTTTCCAAGCAACGAGATTTTCTTAATTAATTTGTGAACCTTGGCATGAGAAGTGACTGCAACCCCCACCCAGCAGGCTCTGAGGGCTGCTGGCCTACAAGGCTTGACGACACCAGCCAAAGAAGCAGAAAGCCAGCGTGCGTCGCACTGGAAGCTTCTGCTTTCAGAGTCTGGCACATTTAATTCAGATCATATAAAAATTCCAGTGGTGAAGGGTGGAGAAAACCCAATGTTGAATGAAGACTTTTGTTTTCCTGAGCAGAGCTGAAATGAAGAAGGATCTGGGTTGTGAGGATCGGGTTTCTCCTGCAGGTCAGAAGTTCAAGGGATCATCAGGTTTCATGTTGGGAGGCTGTCCTGTTCCAAACTGCGAGCAGCCTCTGCGCACCATGGGCCGTTGCTCTGGGCCCCTTCCACGAGCTCTGTGCTGTAGCCAGAGCTGTAACTCTCGTTCAGAACAGGCTTTTGAGAGCGAGTGATGGGCGCCCAGCAGCGAAGGGACTCAGGAGTTGGCTGAAGCTGATGTGAAACCCAAGCCCCAGCAGCTCACAGGGCTGGGGCTGCAGACAGGCTCTTCTCGCAGGCATTCAGCTGAGAACCTCTGGTAGCTGGGATCTCAAAGCTGTCTGGAGCCTCACAGGGATCAAGGAGCCAACACCCTGAGAAATATGGTCCAAGGGCCCAGGCTGACCCCAAAGGTCAGCTGTGGAGGACAGGGCTGAGCTGACTTGAGTCGGTGCTGCAGGTGAGATGGGATCTGCACAAGCAGTGCTCTGCAGCATGGGTCCTGAGATCCTGCTTCATAACCAGGTGAATTATTTATACCTCTCAGGCAGAGAAGCTGTAGCCACAGCTCAAGCTGAAATAAGCAAACCCAACAGCTTAGCACTTAGCTGCTGACTGACTTGGTGAATAATTCAGATTCATCAGAGACATCCATGGTGGCCTTGTGTGGCCTCCCATGGCCTCCCATTCATCTGCAGGGCTAAACGAAGCAGAGAGCCACAGCACAGCTCTGACTCTTGCAGGAACCCTAGCTGGTATGCAAGGATGGTGTGGGGCAAGGACTGAGAACCAGGCTGGGGCATCTCTGGTTACCCTAATAGCTAATGAAGGGTAACCCACCCTAAACCAGCTTTACACTGCCTGTGTCTTCTGCAGAGCATCCTTCAGCACACCTCTGCTTCAGGAAACCTCTGCCTCACATGGAGGTTAACTCTCAGAGAAGCTTTATCCTTCCTATACCCAGGACTGACCACCTTGTGACCTTAATAAACCATCTCCTGAACATCTCCAGACCAAACCCAGGGCTCTCCCAGCTTTCACTGGGCTCTGCTTCCCCATGCTAGGGAGAATGAGGCCTTTGCTGCAGGACAGCTTTGAGCTGTAGCTCTGGAGAAGAGTGCAGCCAGGAGGAGCAGGACTGCACAGTAGCCACGTCTGTGTTCCTGGGCTATGAATGCCTCTGAGAGCCAAGAACCCGAGACGGCAGCGGCAGGCAGACTTCCTCCGGAGCCGAGCAAGGCTAATTTTAGCCACCAGGCACTATGCAAATCACCCTTCTGTGCCGAGTTTGTTTGCTGAAGTGACGACTGCAAACCTGCTGCAGGGCAAAGGCTCTTCGGATAGGTCCTAAAGAGGTCTGAAAACAGCTCCCTGGTTACTTCTGCTGCAATTCAGCTGGGGGGGCTCCAAGGGGCCCCTCTAGAAAGCAGCCTTTCAATGAGGAAGGTCAGATACTGGTTTCCAGCTGGTCAGAACTAGCTCCTATTGGAGCTTTGGAGTGTGCTGTGCTTCTGCACGGATGTTTTTCTTTCCCCTAGGCACTGCCCTGATAAGCTGCACACCCTGGGCCCACAGGAGAGGATGGGGGTGTTGGTACCTGGATCACAGCCAGCAGAAGCAGCTCACTGCTAGGGTTTGAGTTTACTCTCCAAATATTCCATGCATCCACAGGGCTCCCTTCACCAGGGACTGCTCTGACTTCCTAGGACAGAAGTAACTCTTGCAGGGTGGTGGCACGCGTTTGAAAGACAGAGGCAGGCAGGGGGGGTGTGGAGCAGCAGAAGCAGGATGCACTTAGCCCGGGCTTAGCCTGGACAGGAGATTGCTACATTTCTCTTCAATATTAACAAGATTTAGCATGCAGGCTCTCATCTGATAGCTGCCCTGATGTATCTGTCACGAGTCCTGCTGGGACTGAGCTGTTCTTTGTAATTTAAAGAACAATTCTCCATTATTCCTTATCGACCTTTCATGGATAGCTTCAGACATTCCCTTTCTTGACATTAAGAGTAACCACTTCCAGGTTTGAGGTCTTACCCATAACCTTCAAGGCAGTCATGCATCACATAGGTCTGCCTGGAGCTGTGTTTGGAAAGGCACTTTGAGTCCTGTACTCAAAAATGAGGCAGGAGAGTAGAAGTGGGATCTGGATGTGGTGTGATGCACAGGGATCAGCTCCAGTGAGTGACAGAGGATGAGGAGCAGCTGCAGCAAACGCAAGGGCAGAGATCCCACCACCTGAAACCCCCTAATTAAGGTGAAGAAAATGGCTTGGGGTCACAGCTTCTACTGATTTCACTCATGTTGGAGCTGTAGTTAATGCTGAGGTGATTAAAGAATGAGCTGACTTGATGCAGAAGCATCATCTAAGGAAAACAAAGGCAGTTCAGCTGAAATTGGTTTGAAAATGCTTGTTAATTAAGCTAATGGAAATTTGCATAGATGTGGGCTTGCTAACTCTCTTTTCTCCCTCTTCCTACCTAAATGGGACTAATTATTTCTCTAATTAGGATGTGCTTGTGTGGCTTTGGGATCATTGATTACAGAGGCACTTCCTGGTTCGCTGGTTTGCCTGGATCCAGGCAGGGGAAGGATGCTCTCCTGGGACCAGCTGCTGCTCCTTCTGCCTGCAGTCTTGACCTTAAAAAAGAGGAGAAGCAAAAAGTGAGTAAGCTGAGCTATTTATAGTCCAGCTAATTATTTTGACGTGGTGTGACAGCAGTGGAATCTGTTTTCTCTTCACTCAGTTAATGGCAATGAGGAAGGCACTGGATGCTCTTTTAGCAGCACTCCCTGGCTGCGGTGCCAGCCTCCGCTGAGGCGCTGGGAACTGCAGGACTCTAGCAGCAGTGGGGGCATGGTGCTGCCCTGTGCTTCTGGGGGGTGCTGGTGAGGAGCTGAGGGGAGGTTGCTGTTGTTATTACTAAAGAAAATATCCATTGTCTGGGGGGAAGGCAGCGTGCAGCAAGTCTGCACAAAGCACCACATAAAGCCATGCAGGTCACAGCTCGGGTGGCTTCTGGGATGCTCGGGCACTGAGGGGCTTGAGCTGGTCAAAGACTGACTGGTCACAGAGGGGGGAAATGAGGCAGAAGCAAGCTAAGCTGGCACAGGCTTCAAGCTGGATTTACACTGTGCTTTTGCTGTCCCCTACCTGCCTTTGTGCTGTTCTCACACACAGGCGCTGGGGGTGAGCCCTGCTGGGCAGCAAACAGAGCGTGGGAGGTGCAGGAGGGATGTTTTGGTTGAATTTTTTGGTGCCTGTTACTGAAGATTCTGCAATGTAGAACACCCACAGAGCCCTGCAGTGTGTTTTCTGGGTCTCTGGGGCAGGTGATAATAGCAGCTACCCCTGAGGTCTGCTTTGGAGCTGGATGAGAAGCTTAGCTGTTACTCTTTAAAATTCTGGCATCAAACAATAATCCTGGTGGAGTGAGTGGGTCTTTGTCTTTAGCCAAGACAGAATCTGAACCCCTGAACTGTTGTGAGTTACTCCTGGTGGAAAAACACTTCACTGCTGAGGCTTGGGTCTTGTTCTGCTTCCCAGGCTCATACAATCACATTTCCTCCTTGCCACCCTCGGGGGACTCTGCAGCTTGTCCCTCCCCATGACCACAACACCCCTGCCAGAGGATTTGCTGTGCATTACAGGGCTTGCTCTGCTCTTGCAATAGAGCAAGAAAGCAATGAGCTTTCCTCTCCCTTTAAAGCTTTGCCCAGCCCCCTGCAATCTGTGTGCTTCTCAGGTGGCTTTTGGTGGCCTTTCAGGCTTCCAAGGGGCTGTTTGCAATGTGTTTGCCTGAGTGTTGCTTTGGGTTTGCTTCTCTCTCTCTCTCTGTGGGTCAGGCAGCTGCAGGTACAGCAGGCCCTGGGGGCTGCTGGCAGGAGGCTGTGCAGGGGAGTGCAGGGCACTGGCTGCTGTATTCAGGTTTAATTTATTTTATGACCAAAGCACGCAGCCAGCTCCTCCACCATGAGACTTGTGAGAGCCTCTTTCATGGCAGTTTTAAAGGGCCTCTGTATCTGTGCCCTGCAAAGCCACAGCGCTGCAGGATGGGGCCAGCAGCCTGCCCAGCCCATGCCAGCTGAATGTACCCACATGAAACCATGGCTGGGGCAGGGAGGCTGGCACCCAGGTGTCCTCTGTGTGCAGAGCTCAGGCACTCCTGCAGGATTTGTTCCCTTCTCTGAGCTACAGTGAAGCAAACTGAAACACTTGGGAGTTTTGCCTCCAAGTCAAACCCAACCCTGCCTTCCCAGCAGGGCTTTCTATGCACTGCAGGCTGGGGGTACCTCCAAGGCTCCTGGCAGTTGCTGCAGTGCACCCTTGGTACCAGAGGGCATTTGTGGCCAGTCCAGTCCACTCTGAGGTCCTCTGCTCTGCACTGACACAGCTCACTGCTGCTCTAACTTACTTTGTGCCCGACCTTCAGGTCTTTCTCTTGAGGAGGAGCCTCTTGCCTGGCAGGAGGAGCAAGGTTTGGGTGCCTGGCAGATCATGGGCTGCTGCCAACCACCTGGGATGTGCCCTGTGGGTCATGAGCAGCCTGGCACAAACTGAAGGTTTTGAAGATGGCCCCGGATCAGGACATGCCAAGCTGAGGCAGTGAATCTTCTGGCCCCCTTCTGCTCCAAGCTTTGCCCCTTGAGCTGCAGGCTCCTTCACCCCCCAGGATGGATCTGGGCAGAGGGATGCTGCTTTGCAAAGCCACCACAGACTGTGAAGAGGAGCTGCAAGCCCCCAGCACATGCAGCAGCGGAGCTGCTAACCATTGGTCTGGCAGCCTGGGACTGCCTCCAGCTCCAGAGTCCCCGGGGAAGGGCAAAGAGGACTTGCTCCAGGCTCCATTAGCACAGTGAGAAGTCATTTCCAAGCCTGGCATCTGGGAGCAAGGCTGATGCCATGCGTGGACAAGTGGAAAGCAGAGCTGTCTGCTGCAGCCAGTGCCGTTAGCTTCTGCTCCTGCAGGAGGGGAGCTCTCCTTTCCATCTTCCCTGCCTGCCATGCCACCCAGGAAAACAAAAAGCACTGCTAACATCTGCTCTTTTCTCCTCCTCCGTGCAGGCTCTTTCTGGGCTCTCTATTAAGCCCCATCCCACACAGGCGTGGGCAGGCTCAGGCACACTTGGCAGTGTGCAATCCTGCCCGTCCCTGGGGAGCAGCAGGGACTGCTCAGGGGTATTTTTATTCTCTGCAAGGGCTTTGGTGAAGGGACCTCTTGGGCTCCAAGCCCAGCAATCAGCTTGTGAGCCAGGTAGGGGCAGGACTGTGATGGAAGCTCATGGAGGTAGCAGGAGCGGGTGGGAAGGATGCAGCAGTCTGTGGTAGGCACTTCCCATGGATAAGCTATGCTCAGGTGCAGTCACTTCTACCAGGAGGGTTACTAAGGAAACAAGGAGCCAATTTCAAGGGAAATCAGACATGTAATGAGCAACAAAAGCCACCCTGGTCCTTCAGCTTTGCAGTCTGTTCTTTGGCCTCCTGTGACAGACAAGTGCCTGATTTCTAGCCCTGCCAGCACCCTGCTGGCCTAGTCCTGTCACTGGGGCTGTGGCAGAATGCTGAGCCTTTGCCATCAAACACTGGCTCTGAGTCACTCCTGCTGGCAAGGGAAACAGGAGAATCCATCTGGGCTGGTTCCATCCTGACCAACTTGCCATGCTCTGCCATTTCCATGTTTTCCTCCTCTGATGGGAAGGGGCTGGCTTCTCCCGAGGCTGCAAGGAGGAGAACCCACGTCCACACAAACTGCAGAGCAGTTTCATCCAGAGCTCAACAAGGCTGCTGCAGGGAGAGCTCTGCGGAGGGTGCTCAGCTTCCTCCCACAGCCCAAGCTGAGCCCCACCCCTACCAGCCCAGGGGGGTGTCCCCTGCACCCAGCTCAGGCTGTGGGGGGGCAGTGGTGATGTCAGCAGGCATGGGATGAACAGGTGGTGCCAGAAGGCAGAGGTCTGAAGGCAGTGGGAGAGGCCAAACTCGCTGCTCTGGACCCTCGGTGCCAGGCTGGGAGGCAGGGTTTGCAGTGCGGGGGTTCAGACTGTGTAGGGGGCAGGGAGAGCAGTGAGCTCCAGCCCACCCACCAACAAACCCGGGTGAGCCGTGGGAGAGAGCCCTCTCCTGGGGAGCACAGCACCATGATCAGCTGCAGCAGGAGGCACTGATGGGGCTGGCATCAGAAAATCAGTATTTTGCTGGTTTGAATAAGGTGGTGAATGCTCCCAGAGAAAGGGTCCCACCGAACGGTGCTGGGCTTGGGCTTTCAACGTGAGGGTGCTGATTTAGAAAGGTGACAGCTGGGCTGGAGAGCATGGTCATGGCTGCTGATTTTGCAGACCCTTGGTTATTTATCTGAGTGTCAAAGTTCCCCTAAGCAGCCCTGTGTGACACCCGAGCTCTGCGCGGGCACCGCTGCTGCCCTCCGCTCTGGCACCGGCTCCAAACCCTGCTGGACCTGCCAGGCCTCCCGGGTCAGGGGGTGGTCAGGGCAAGCAGGCAATGGGAATATTTTTGGGATGAGCTGGGATTCCCTCTGAGATCCCAAACAGCACAAGCAGCCTGGCTATTTACAGCGACCCCAGAGCACAGCTCCGGCCCATCCAGCTCCAGCAGCAGCTGATAGCCAGGACTGGAGGTTGCAGTGACAGAAACTCAGAGCCCCACACAGAAC
This sequence comes from Melanerpes formicivorus, assembly GCF_026170545.1. Classification (NCBI taxonomy): domain Eukaryota; kingdom Metazoa; phylum Chordata; class Aves; order Piciformes; family Picidae; genus Melanerpes; species Melanerpes formicivorus. The sequence continues at coordinate 1,683,279 of NW_027142373.1, read as the reverse complement.
ACTTTGTGCACAAAATGCAGCCAGGGTCTGCCCAGCCCCAGCTGATGGCCCTGCAAGCAGCAGGCACAGGTGACACCAGCCCAGCAGCAGTGCCAGGCTGATGGGGATGAAGAGCTGTGGAATCCTTGGGCTTACCCAAATAAATGGTGAGCAGCCCAGAGCCACCTGAGCCCTGCCTGGGAACAAGCAGCTCCTGCACTGTGTGCTTAGAGCACCTGATTGAAAACAGCAATGAAAATGTTGTGGATATTGCTCCTTCCTTGAGGAATTGCTGCTGGAGCAGGGAGCTCAAACCAGAGAAGGAAACTTCTGCCCTTTGCTTTCAGCTACTGAAAGCCAGGTTTGAAAGTGAATGGTTTGGGTTGTTTGTTTAATTGGGGGGGCGGGGAGGGAAAGTGCCTGGGCATTGAGAGTGCTGAAAGAAGCATTTTGAAACCAAAGCCAAGCTTTTAAGCCTTCAAGAACTGCTGGCAGGGAGGAGATGCTGCCTTCTGCTCCTACTCCTGTCCTGAGGGTGAGGGCTTCAACTTCAGTGCTGCCGAGCAGCTCCTGCGAGCCCACCCTGCCCATCTGGAGCCATTTCCACCTCAGCCTGAGTCTGAAGGCACAAACCCACAAGTCCATGAATTTTTCATATCTTGTTTTTGGATATTTCACTTTTTCACACGCTCAGAAGTTCGTTATCTAGCCGTTGTGATTGGGTCTGGAGGCTGTAAGGGGCTGGCAGCAGGAGGGTTTGCCTGGTGTCAAAGCCAATGTCCTGTATGGAAAGGGTCAGTGGGAGATGGCTCTTGCATCCCAATAGCCCTCCTGTGAGACAGACACCCACCCCCCGAGGCTTCCAAGCAGGATTTTCCTGCAGCAGCAAAAGTGCAGACGTACCCAAGAGTTCTGCTCTGCTGCTCCTACAGCTGCCCAGTGCTGCCAGTAAGCAATAACTGAGTCCTGGGAGCACTCCAGCCAGGGCCAGAACAGGGCTCCCTTTCACTTGCCCTCTGCAAGTTTGCCTTTCCCCAGGCATCTGTGCAAACAAACAAAACTAAATAGAAAAAGGATGGAACTCTGCCACTGCAGCATGGGGCAGGAGCGAGGCTCAGCAGCCAGCAGGAACTCTGCTATTTCATTTTTTTTTTCAAGGCCTTTAAATATTTACCAAGATTTCTCAGGAAGCAGGGAGAGGCTGTTCATGTTCATCACTGTCCTGATCCAATTTCCAGCGCAGATTTTGAGGGAAATGCCTGGTGGCAGACACTTCATGGCAAGCAAAGGAAACCAGATCAGCTGCACTGGCACTCAGAATTTGTTCTGGCAATGCGAGTCAGCAAGAGATGCAACTCTGCCAAAGAAAGAGTATCTTCCTCTTGAGCTCCTGAAGAGCACTGCAGGGACCAGGGGTGATAAGCAGGCAGTGCTCAAGCAGGTGTTTGGCCATTAGGTGGTTTTTGGGATGCTCTCTCCCCAGGCGCAGGCACCCCACACTCACCTGGCAGCAGGGTCAGCAGCTTTAGGTTCAGAGCTGACACAGAGGCAGCCACAGTCCCTTGGTTTGGGTCACTGAGTTTGTACATCCAGGCTCCAAAACGTCCCAAGGTGACATGAGGTGCTGCCAAGCTGGCCTGTGAGCTGAAAGGCAAAGTCTGACCAGGAAGTCTCCTGATGAATGTGGGGAGAGAGGAGAGGGGCACTGTCTGTGCTGTGTGCCAGTGACTTTCTCTGCTGTGAGTTTAGCCCTCAGGAGACTCACAGAGAGCCCAGAGGTTCACAGATTTGGCTCTATTCCATGTAAGCTCTCCCCAACCTTTACTGCTGTGTGCTGAGACCCCCAGAACACACAAACCCTGCTGAGCAAAGCTGCTCCAGGGGTAAAACCCTCTGGGGTGCCACATCTCCCAGCAGACCACCCCCATGACACTGGAGCTGATTGAGCCATCCCCATCTGGAGATGATGCTGCCACATGGCTGCTCGGGGTGGGGAGGGGAGGGATTGGTCCCTACTGGGGGGCATCACCATCACCCCATGCCAGGATGGGAGCCCAGACCCCACAGGGCTGCTTGTCTGGGCCTGAGGTGTGAATAGGCTGAGTCTGGCTTTGCAGAGAGTAGGTTTGGCAGGGCTGATCAGGGAAGGTCACCAGTAAGGGGATCTGGGGTTATTTATAGGCAGGGCACCGGCTGCTGAGGGCAGCAACATTTGATCGGAGACACCCCGCGGTGGAACCCCGCGGCGAGGGACAGCCTGCCCCGGGGCACGTCGGTTGCTGGCAGGACTCCCCCCCTGGTTTGCACAATCACCACTCTGGGGCTGGGCTGAAGGGCAAACGTGTGGGGCTGAACCTGTCCACCCTGGGGGCAGCGTTGGTAGCATTAGCTGGGGGAAAAACCCATCCCGGGTCAGGTCCCTGGGGCTGAAGTCTCTTACATTGGTATGCAAATGCTGAACTAGCACAAGGCAAAGGTTCTGTTTTTAAAGCCCATTGCTGGTTTGTGCAGTTTAATTATTTCCTCAGATATTTTTTGGGGGGGGGGTGGGGGTTATTCCCATTCTCCAGAGGCTCCTGGCCCTTTAGCTTTTTTTTAATGGTATTTTGTGAGCACGTTTTCAAATGAAATGTTGATGAAAGACTCCTTGCTTGAGAGGAGTGGGGCTGGAGGAGCACGCAGGCCAGGGTCAGCACAAGCACCTCATTATCTTCAGTTTAATTTCATGAAGTAGTTAAGCACATGCCTGGAGCCAGGTATGTCCTTAGGTCCACCTCTGCTCAGCAGAGTGTGCAAACTCGCGCTGCACTCAGCCAGGGCCAGGGCTGCTTAGCAAATGCTTGGACACCCCCCCCCCAGACCTGCACCCTGGCAGCTCTGGCAGATGATTATCTGCCTGCCTTTAATGCTGGTGGATCTGTGGCATACTGCATACTGCTTTAAAAATTCCTTAAAATATCCCATTCCTGGTCAAAGCAGGAGCAGCTCCTCGCTGGTGGCAGAGACTGCCCCGTGCTGTTCCCGGGCAGGGGAGGGAGGGATGCCTGCCCAGTGAGGGAAGCTCTGTGGCTGTGCCCACTGCCGTCCTGCTCTATATTTGGATGATGTTGGACACAGTGCAGATCCCTGACTGAAGCCTGGGGGTGTTGCTGGAAGACAGATGATAAATGACTCCTATGATACCACTGGAGCCACTCTGCTGAGCACATTCCCTTCACTGGCTGTCCCTGCTGTGGTGCTTTCTCCAGCTCCTTTTCTGTTTTAAAGCTCCCAGCATGTTGGTGTGTTTAAGACTAGACCTAACTGGAGGGAAAGCTCAGCCCATGTATGTCCTGGGTAGAGTCTGGTGGTTTGTCAAACCACCCAGCAGGGATGGTCTGGAGCTGATTCCAGCCAGCGCCACCAGGCAGGCAGGGATCATTGTGGCTTCCCCAGAGGTCACTCAGTCAGAGCCTGGGCATCTCCTCTGCTGAGTTGTTCTGAAACCTGGGAGCTTGGCAGCGCCTGGACTCTCAAATCAAATTATCCTGGAAAGCAGAAAGGCTCAAAGCCCTGAGCCAGAAATTGGTGTTTTCTGGGATTCAGCAACAGCCTCAAATTGCAGCTCCTGTAATCCAAATTTGGATCCAGAGCTGCAGCGTGATGCAGTCCCCTCCAGCTGCCATCAGCACCGTGCCCGGGACAGCAGGGCCCTGGCCAGCAGGGGTGATGCCATGCTGTGAGCCGCCTGGTGCAGCGGGCACCGAGCAAGCAGGGCTGGGCAGCAGGGTCAGTAAGGACTTTGCTGCTGTACTTGAAATGAAGTCTCTCTAAGAGCAGTGCTCTTGACACAAGTGGCACAAACATCCTCCCCACTGCCTGCTCCTGTGCCCCAGCACAGAGGGCACAGGCAGTATGGGTGAGTCTTTGGGTACTGGCTCCCATCCTGCACCGGGAGCCAAAGGGACATTGAAAAGCAAGAGCTGCAGCGGTGCTTTGGGCTGATTTGCTGCTGTTTTGGGTAAAATGCTTTGCTCTCCAGCCTGATGAACCTCAGACAAAGCCAGCTGCTGACCACCCCACTCGAGCACCAGGAGAAGGGCTGGCGACTGGGAAAGGAGAGAAAATGGATAACAAAAGTCAGTGCCAGCGCTCAGGTGGGGATGATCCAAGCACCACAGGAAAGATCAGATCTATTCCCAGCTGAAACTCATCCTTAGGATGGGACAAAGCAAAAGTCCAGATCCAAAGAGCTCTCAGGTGTTTTGGACTCAGGAATCTGCCCTGGTGGTAATTCTGCAGCTGCCTCCTTGCCTGCCTGGTGCCCAGTGTCTGCCTTGCCTGTGCAGCTCCAGGACTGCAGTCTCCCTGCTTTTATCTGCCGAGGCTCGGGGGACGTCTAACAAATCCCATCTTTGTCAGAGCAGATCCCTGCTCTGGAAAGCTCTTGGCTATTCCTAGCTTTTTAAAAGTCTTTTTAAAAAGAAACAAACAAACAAAAAGTTGTTTGTGGTGCTGAGGGTCTGGAATGAGCTAAAGCTTGGTGCAATTTTTAGCACGCTTGGAACAGAGAGAATTGGAGGAACTGAAAATATATCTCTGCTTAATCGCCCCCAGGAAAGGCTGCCATAATATTTTGGGTTGCATAAGCAGACTAAATTGGAAATCTGGAATCTATTCAAGACCTTTTGATCAGGGAGCTTTGCAAGTGCAGAAAAGTAAAAACACAGACAGATGGGGATTAGAGTTGAGCATCAGGAGAATAATTTCCTCTTTTAATTTCAGTTCTGACGACACATAAAAAGCTTTCCCAATCCCCTTACGTAACCACCAGTGCCCGCAGCAGCTCCTGCCCTCAGCCCCTCTGCAGCCTGCCCTGCTGCACCCAGGTGAGAGGTACTTGGCACAGCAGACACCCCACACACACCCCTTCAGAAACCTGGGCAAGTGTTCTGGCCAGAATTTGAACCAGCTGCGGAGGCTAATGGGGGCTGCAGGAGCTCGGGGAGCAGGAGCCTGCTCTGAGGCACTGCTGGGTGGCAAACCCAACCCACAGCCCCTGGCAAGCCCCAGCCCTCCCCTGTTCTCTCCTTGTTACCAAGTCAGCTTCCGTGGGAGCAGAGGGATTAGGCTGAGGAGCAAGCGGAGAGATCTTTGCTGTCTGTTTGACGTTGGGAAGAGCAGCCCATGGCACATCTGGAGTTACTCTAACAGTAGGATCTCTAGGAGTAGGCACTGCCACCTTCAGAGGCTGGCAAGACCCCCATGGATCTGAGGCTGGCAGAACTGATGGGACTTCTGCTCCTGCCTGTTTGCTGCCTCCCAGGGGAGATCTCTGCACACAGTGGCTGATGCAGAGTGATGCAAGGAAACACTGAGAGGAGAGTATGAACAGGACCACTTACCTCTTGGCATCACTCAAGCAGCCATGGCTGCTGAGCCAATTTTGAGCAGTCTCTGGTGCCCCAGAATAGCCACACTTTGCCCACTGGGATCTCCTCCCTGGACTGCTGATGTCTGCAGCCTATAGATAAAGGCCACTTCTCCCAGGTAGCTGATGGGGTTTTGCAAGCAGCTCAAGCAGGCACCCACTGGCCATGGGGACTGTGCTTATTTTTGGATCACAAAAAGACCACATCCAGAAGGGCTTGGGGTGTGTGTGTGTGTGTGTGTGTGTGTGTGTGTGTGAGTGGTGCTCTCCAGGCTGAATTGCCACCATAAATAAATAAAAATAAAAGAGGACCATTAAGAATTCAGTTTCACACATGACTGGCACGTCATTCCCATTCAAATGGGTTTCTCTGTAGGTGCTGATGAGCTCACAGGCTGCTATTTAGGGAGGAAACCTCTCCTTACATAAATGTCTGATTATGCAACTGCCATGGAAACCAGAGATGACAAAGATGTATCAGCTCGGCTTGGCCCTTCCCTCCGAGCGCAGGATTGTTCCTTCTGCTTTATTTTTCGCTCAAGATTTTAAGAAGTGATGGGTGGCTGCTGGATGCCTGGCTGGGGAAGAGATGATTTATAGCAGGAGCTGAGCTGTTGCTGTCCTGGAGGTGATTTACTTTGGGAACTCAGGAATAGAAGTGCTCAAAGCTGCCGGTCACATCCCACCAGCCTCACAGCAGCCTCTAGCCCAGCCCTGAGCTTGTGCCTTTGGAAGCCTTTTCATTCCCTCCTCAGAGCACAGTCCAGAGCCTTACAGGATATTCTTCTAGCACTCTACCTGCCCAGACTCTGTTGCCTTTCCAAGAAACACTCCTTTTCCCTGGGTTTGCACCCAACCACTGTGTCCCTCGCTGCTTAGCCGAGCTGGGCTAATTTAGCTCTTCTTGGTCTTTCCTCCCAGGTCAGCCTTCCAGCCATGCTCATTTTGTGCTGCACAGGGAAACCAGTGGAGGATGGCACTTTAGTCTCCTGTCCCTGCTTAAAGGAACCCCACGAGCTGTATGCAAGGAATGGCTTTGCTGTAACTTCAATGCATTTGTATATGCTGCTCTCAATTTCCACCTGCCTCTCCTGTCACTGAGCTGTCTGCCCTACTGCCTTACTAGAAAATGTCTTTGTTTGGCTTTTGGCCTTGCTTTGGCTTGGCTATTTTTAATAAGCAGATAGAGTTGCAGTTTGGTTTCTTATCACAAGCAGGGTAAAACTGTTCTGCCATCAGCTCTATGGTTCTAGTGTGACCCATGCCAGTTCTGCAGAATTAACCTGAAGTGGGTTTAGACCAAACCTTGTGGGCTGTCTGGTCCCGTGGGACCTGGGGTTTTGGGGAGGATTGCATGATTAAAGCTGCCAGTGGTAGCTGCCCTCAGCTGTGCGAATTGGTTCCTCTTGCCTTGTGTTTTCTGCTGGCTCAGGAGGTGTTTGGTTGCTCTTTGCCCTGAAAGTGGTTTCCCTGCTCCCTCTCAATCCCAATGGCTGCTGAACTGTCTTGCCCTCCTCATGTCCAACTCAGACAGTGACAGACAACTGCAGTGTGCATCTTGGATCCCTAGGACCCATTTAGGACCACGTTTAAAGAGCTTTAAGCAGTAAATACTTTTTATTTGTATCTGGGCTCATAGGCCAGATTAAATTTAGGCTGTATCAGATCCCAGAAAGGAAATAGACTGAAGAGTTGGGGCTTCTCCTCTGGCAGGAGGTCCCAGACCCAGCATGCAGCCATTCATTGGTGCCAAGGGAAAGCTGCCAGCTGCTGGAGAACAGGGGGAGAAGCCAACACCTGATGAGCAGGAACTCAGAAGACAAAGGGCTCCACGCTGAGCTGTTGGATCAGGCTGATGAGCAAATTGTCACTGAAGTCACTTGAAAAACTCTTTCAGCATGGGCATGGCTCCTGCTGGCAGCCCTGCCAAGCCCCATGGCATTGGCCCACACCACCTATCCCAGCCCTGCTCAGCATCAAGGCTGTCATCTGGGCTGAACTGTTCTGTGGCAGCTTTGTGATGTGGACAAGTGTTCAGGAGGGATCACTCTGAGGGGAAATTTGTGGAGTCTCCAGGGCCAAGTCAGTCACTGGTTATTTTCTTTATTTATGATTGGATTTGGGTTTTTTCCTGAGGCACTGATAAAAGGAGCTGTTGTAGTAGGGATTTTTCTGCAATACAGGTCTCAGCTGACCATTGGTGGAGGGACAGTGCTTATTTCTCATAAAATCCAGGGCAATGCCTTCCAGACCCCACTGAACTGAGACAGATTTGACCCCAGAGATGAAAATTCAGACCTCAATCTTGCCCTGTTTACCTTTCACCAGCAAGAATCCAGTGAACATGGTGCTTATGGGATGGCTTATAAAACTCATCTTAAATCACAGCAATTGCACTGTGTATAAGCAGAATTTTATTTGGAGCAGGTCAGGTGAGTTCTGGCCTCCTCTTCAAGTACTTAAGAGAAGCTCTTAAAAGCAACAACCTGCTTCACTGCACTTCTCCAAATAACAAGCTGCCCCAGGGAGAACTTCCTGGGCCCCCTCCCCACTGCTGCTGCCACCTCCCCTTCCACCAGCAGACACGTTCCTGCAGGAGTGATCCCTGAACTCCATCTGCAAGAGCCTTCTAAATAATTCCAGCAGGAGCTATCCTTAGGAAACTAAAATCAAAGGCATAAGGACCAGCATATTTAATAGGATGGAGAAGGCAAAATGAGAACCACATTGAAGGATTTGGGAGTTTCTCCCTGCGTGGATTCCGAGAGGGGTCAGGGGCTGGCAGCGCTGGCGGGCGCAGGGATGCTGTGCATCCAGCACAGGCAGTAATTACATCTCCTCTGTCTAAATGATGTTATCAGGAAACATCTATATTGTGTGCATGGCTCTAGATTACGCTCTGAGAATAGAATGTTCCCTGCATCGAGAGCAGGGCTGCAGTAAATCAATGAGGATGCACTCAGGAGCATCAATTAAAGGTAATGTGAGTCTTTAGCGCAGTGTCAGGGAGCCAGCAGAGGCTGACATTCCTGTTTGCCCAGCCTTGCCTCTCTGCCTAGGAAAGCGACAAAGCAGAACCACTCAGAGATTCATAAGGTTTAAAAATAAAATACTTGTCTGCTCTTGTTTATGCTCAGTGCCATCTCCCAGTGCCGCAGATGAGCAGCACGTTTGCCTTCAAGAGATCTCCAGCTGCTGCTGGGGGAAGGAGCTGCCCTCTCCAAGTCCCACCAGTTGAGTCCCTTGGGTTTGGGGCATCTGCTCTGGGACACCTGCAAGCTGATTTCCTGAGATGCCAAGAGCCTTCCAGCAGGAGGGAGTTTAACTTTCCCAGCCCTGCTGAAAAATCAGGTCCCAGGCTCCTGCAGACCAGCACCTGGAAAATTCAGACTTTGAAATCTCACAGTTGCCTTGAATATAAAACAACAAATTTGCAACAGAGGTGAGAACAAAATCCAGACCTCTTGCCTTCCTGGCATGTACTGCCCAGTGCTCGTTAGCAGATCTGGCCACCTTTGGACACAATTAGCAAGGAGATGTACGTAAGTGCCATCAGCACCTTCTCCACTGGTCCCAGCGATTTCCTGTTGTTGAACACGGGAAATTAATGCAAAGCCTCCTCCGGCCTATTGATTCTGTGCCCCTTTCACAGACATTAATTCAAATGTGAAATCTGAGCCTGGATTTGAGTCTCCTCTGTGCTCAGCACGGTTCATGCATGGGGTTCCTGCTCAGGCCCATTTGTTACCTCCATGACACTCATCCATCATCATGATTGTAATGGTGAGAGGTGGAAAATTTTCCCCCTAGCTACTCAGAAGAACAAGGACCTTAGCAGAATTTATAAGTGCCTTCAGCTGAGCTAATTATTCAGGCAGGAGGATTTTTCATTGCATGAGGCACAGGCGAGCAGATTCCATTCATAACTGAAATGCCAAACAGCTTTAGCACCTTTGGGTTTCATGGCTTATTTTATTGATATTCAGGTGGGGGGGGGGGGGTAATTTTGGGGGGTTTTGGTGTTGGGTTTGTTGTTGTGGGTTTTTTTTTTTTCTTTTAATGCTTTTTCCCTCTGGGCAGAAAGCTGCTCCCCTTTCGTCAGAGCCCCGATAATGAATTGCCGTGCACAAAGCCGGTCATACAATACGCAGCGGCGGCAGCGCCAGCGAGAATCTTTGGGAAGGGTTTCCATAGAAACATTGACGTCCTCCTGGCGAACAGGACACCGAGTTCCTTCAATGGGAGCTGTGGGGTTTTAAAGGAGCAGCGAGGTGGCAGGAAGCCAAGCCGGCAGAGCTATGACTCTGCATCTCCCAGCAGCACAGGGCGGGTTGAGCCGGTGGGAGGGAAAAAAAAACCCCAACCCATAACCCAATTACCCCGGCGTTATCAGGGTGTCGGCTTTGATGGCTGCTGCTGGGACTGTGCTGAATGCAGCCTGGTAAATAATTAAAGTGCTGACCACAGAGCAAGCGAGAGACGGCAGCCAGAAATCATAAATAGTCAGGGCCGGCAACTAGCAGCTTCTGAAAAAGCTTGTCACATTTTGTCACAGGCTCCATCCCCGGCAGCCTTAAATTCAGCACAAATCGGCGTGACGCAGGCACAAACCTCCCAGGGACAAGCAAGGTTGCACCCCGGCGCTGCGCAGCCTCCCCTGCCCTGCCTCTCTTGGATGAGACAAGTGTTTGCCAATGTCCCGGCCCCGGGTTTTAAATAGCCTCCTGTCTGCCCGGCTACACGGCACAGAGCAGTCCCGTCTGCAAGAGGCTCTTTCTAGAAGGAAAACAGGGAGGGGAAATGTTTGTGCCAGAAACGCTGGAAATGGTACAAGCCAAAAGGGAGCCTGCAAAGACTCCGCCACCCACCGCTCCCCCTGGGTTTGTTGGGGCTCACCAAACGCTGCGTTTCAGAGCAGCCCCCAGATCAGATGAATGAAGTGGACAGAGGTCCCTTCTTGGAGAGTGTGACCACCCGCCGGTCCCGTCCGACGCCCGGGGACACCGGCTAGAGCTCTGCCATAGGCTGTGGGGACCTTGGCTCCAGACCAGGTGCCAACGTGCCTGAGCCCTCAGCCCGGACACGCGAGCAGCCTTCAGGCACAGACTGCTGCTCCCAGCCCTCACGGCTTTCCCAGCTCCCTGCCTCCGAGCTGATGTCTCTGTCACAGCTCAGACAGCTCCCTGGTGCAGTCCGTGCATTCCAGTCAGCCTCTCGTGTGCATCACCCTCTCGAACCCCTGAGTACCCTCCCACGGCTAGACACATCAGGTGAGGAGCACCTTTGGGGCTCTTTCCAGTGCTAATCTTGCAGAGGTGAATTGTTGTTTACACAGCAAACCCCTGTGGTGTGTGGTTTGCTTTGTGAAGCTGACAGGAGGTTGTGTTCCCCCAGGACAGTGTGGAGCTGGGGTGGAGATTTGCTACCTGCAGGCTGGGTGCTGTGATCTTAAAGCAGCTGCATCTTCTCTGCAAGAAAGCTTCTGCTGCTGAACTTATCTTGCAGTTTTGCATACTTAGGGGTTTGTGTGAACAAATTAAAACCTCTCCCAGGTGAGCACTAGGAAATACAATGCATCCACAGCTCCATCACAGTTTATCAGGAGCCTCAGGTACCCTGCATCTATTGCAGCCTGCTCCAGATACTCTTCAGTTAGGCTCTAAGGGCAAATAGCTCTTGTGTGGATGCTGACCCTCCACTTGTCTTTCCAGTGCTCAACAACAGGGACCTTTCACTGCTGTTGTTACAGGACTGCAAACTCTACCCTCAAAGGCACTTGATTCCACATCTCTACAGCTGTGATGCTGCATGCAGCTCTGGTTAGCTTCATAGCAAAGACATCAAATTGTTCAGTGGGCTCCCAGCAGGGTGTCAGGTACAGGGCACGGGGTGGATCTATCTTCAGAATGTTTGCATGGAGGTTACGTTGGTTAAAGCCTTTCAGCAAGGTTCACTGCAGGCACAGGAAGATGGAGAAGTCAGTAAGTCAGAGGATCTCAGGAGGTGTCCTGAGTTTTAAGGACGTATTGAGACTGTTTCCAAGGATAATGGAGGGAATTTCTTTCAAAGGAAAGGGTTGAGAGGGTAAAAAAGATCTGCACCTTGCTAAGTGGTGCCTAGCTCCTTTCATCCACTATCCTCAAAGGGATTTGCTGCTTCAGCTTCCAGAATCAGGCCCATTGTCAAGCGGGAGCCTTTCCGCTTGAGCCCTCTGTCCTTACTCATGGCTCAGGTGAATGTGGAGACACATTGCTCTTGCTTGATTAGTTTCACTTTGCAAGGTGTTCAGCTAGCACAGTGATGAACTTGATTAGATACCAGCTAGCTGGATTTGCATGTGCCAGGAAGGGCAGAAGACAAACCTGACCCACACCCCCAGGACAACCCCTGGTGCTGCTCTCTGGAGAGGCAGGGATCAAGGTGTGCCCAGCGCAGGGCTGAGCCACCCGCAGTGCATGAGACGTGCTCTGGAGAGGACCCCTTAGTGCCTGCAGACAAGAGAGTGCTGAAAGACACTGACCTGGGAAGAGCCACAGCTAAAGCAGGGGACAGGCTGGTGTGGCTGCAGCTGCACCCTACGTGCACTTTGCTGTGGTGTTTCTGCAAGGGACAGCAATAAGGGGAATTATCTCCTTGACTGCTGTTAAACTGCCACACTCCATCAGCCCTGAACTTCTAAACCAAATCTTACTGCAGAGCCTCCTTTGCCAGAGGTGCCTGCTCTCCGGATCACCCACAGAACAGCAGTGCTGGCTGTGTGCTCCTTGCTGCTGTCCTGCTTTTAGCCACGGCAGAGGCACTGCTCCACACGAGCTGCTCATGAGGCCCAGGTCAAGCAAATCCCCTCTATACAGACCCTGAATTGAGAAGCTGCCAGACCTCTAAAGATGTTTGTACTCCGGCAGCTCTGTTTACATCCAGCACTGGGATCCTGCTCGCTAGCTGCACCAGGAACACCTTGCTCTGCACCTGGGCCTGCATGGCTACTCCCTTTAGGCGGAGCTCCTGGAAAGCTGCAGCCACGGGGATCCAGCAGCCACCATGCAGACCCACTAGGCAGAGCCACCCTTTGGACTCGAGCCTGTGCCAACAGCAGGGACATTGCATTCTCTGTGCTGTGTGCTTGAGCTCTCCTTCCGGCAGATCCTGCTGCTTTTTCACATCAGCTCCTCTGCTGAATCTGGGACGTGGGAGAGGCTGGATCCTGCCTTCTGGGCTCTCACCCTTCAGATCTCCTGCAGTTTTGTGACACAGCAGCAATCACCAGCTGCTTGCATCCAGTGGCACACCATGGGAAAAGCCTTTCCAAGTGCTCCTAGTCCTCCTATTAGCAGGCAACAAAATATTTCTTTCAGTAATGAAAAATTAATTTGCACTTTAGCCTTCAAGATGGTGGCACTTGGTGCCTCAGCCCTGATACAAACCCAGAGCAGTGGTCCTTTTGAACACCTCCATTTTCTATAAACAGCTGAGATCGGCCCAGTGAGGAGCCCATGGCCCCCAACACCGTGCCGGAGATCCAGAGCTTGTAGCACAGAACAGCAAAAAGGGCCCAAAGGCTCCGTTAGAGATGGGAGTGTGATAGCAGCAATTAACCATGGCCACGCCAATTGCAGCCATCTAGTGGGCAAAAGCTTAACAAAATGATTATTAACTTTCAATGTCAAGAGTCAAACGCTTGGGCAGCAAGGAGGTCTAGCAAGTAACCTGGGCAGGGAGCTTGCACTGTTTCCTACTGTCCTTCAGGAGCACATAAAACCCTTTGTGCATTGTACTCTGCAGATGTTAGGAGAGTCAGACCTCACCTGGTGCCACTGACAGACAAGGACCTTGCTGAGGAGATCCAGTGGAGTCTGTGGCTGCTCACACTGCAGCGAGGGCACAGGACTGACTTTTCCAGCAGGGATTTCCTTTATCCAAATGGTCCATTAAATTTTAAAGTCAGATATAAGGCAAGAGGAGCTTTAAGTTAAGTAGATGGCAGCAAACCAACAGGCTTCACAGGGTGATTAAGAAGCTCTTTCTTCAGGTGCTTTGCACATATCCTTTTAGCTCTTGATGTCACCCATCCTTTCTGGAGCTCCTCAGGCTTCACAAGGTTCAAGAGCATTTCCAGTGAATTCCCACTGAAAGAGCAAATTGGAAAGCAAGCATTCATCCACCTCTTTGCATATCAAAGGGAGCAAAAGCACAGCCCCTTCTTTATCTTATTTTTACATGGAGCATATGGGCTGCAATGGTGAACTGCAGACCTGAATTCCAAAAGCTCCAAAGCATTTTGATTTAGCCCACAATAAAATCTGCACTGGGATTTCATAACAATGCTGCTTGATCTGCCTTGAAGGAGGGGAAGAGGTCCCCTAGGAGAAGGTTTGCCCTGTCAGAAGTTTTTGGGTGACTGATTTTTGTTTGTTTGTTTGGGGATTTTTGTTTGGTTTTATTTTTTAACTTAATCATCTGTAGTCGAGATTTTTCAAGCATATTTACAGCCCAAACAAACCTCCCCCAAAAGAATCTCTGCAGGCTTTTAATGCATGCCTTGGAGTGGAAGAAGAGGCTGCAGGATTTTTTAACCCTCTGACAGGAAATAACTGGCTGTGAATTTTGGACCTCCTCCTTGGTGTGCGCTCAGGCTGGCGTTAAGACAAACCGCCCCATGCCAGGCCCCTGACTCATCCCAAACAGCAGCTTCTGACACTCATCCATCCCTCACCGCCTTCCCTGGGAAGAAAACAAAGCAGCTCCTCCCTTCCTTCCTGAGGGCTCAAGTGCTCGACCTGCTGCACCTTCTGTACCTCCAAGTGTCTAACGCGGGGGCTGCTCTGGGGCTGCGGAGCAGGCAGGCAGTTTGTCACTCTGTGACTCATCTCCACTCCCCACCCCAGGTCCCCGAGCAGCTCGTGGTGTCCTCCTGCCAGCCCCACTGTCACCTCCAGGGTTTAAGAAACTCTTTGTAGCCACCACGTAAAATTCTCTTTGCACCTCTGGTGCATACCTCTTTGAAGACAGCTCCATGCCAAATGCTGCACGATGCTGCTTCGCAGTCCTGGATGTATTTATAGGACTTGATGATCCTTACTGGGTCCCTTCCAGCTCGATACATTCTCTGGTACACATAATTTATATGTGATCTACATGGTGTATAAATAGCCAGGTGGCCATCATCCAGAGGCAGGCAATGTTTGCAGGGCAAAATGCTGTTCAGACACCGAGGTTGTGCAGAACCTCCTGTGCTGGGTTCAGTCTTGGCCCAGGTTCATTTGTGCTGATCGTGGCAGGGCTCCTTCCTTGTCCTATGACTGGGGGGTGAGGAGTGAGGGGCAGGGGCTCAGCTGCTCCAGCTGTGCATTCCTCGACCCCTGACAGTTTGGGGATTTTTTCAGCTACAGCCTTTTCCATGCACAAGCTGTGCAGCAGGATGTGCCACATGAAATCTCTGCTAGATAGAGAGCGAGATTTGTGATGCAGTTCCTGGTATTTCATTAACCTTTATCTTGACAAGTGGAAATAACACGCTGTGATTCAGGGGAAATTTTCACTTGCAGAGAAAAATGGTGCCAAAAGAAAGTAAAAGGGCTGGAAATTAATAAATACAAATCCTGATAGCAAAAATAAACTTCCAGCTGGCCTTGGCCCCTTGAGCATGTCTTGGACGCCTTGGGCTGTCCTGATGATGCTCTGCAGGGCACAGCAGAGCCACAGCTTGCACCGAGCCCAGCAGCCTATGGGTGGTCACAGTCAGCAGCCAGGGGCAGGGATGGCCTCCCCCAGGCTACTTCTCCTGGTGCTCCCACCTAGGTTAAGACATGGTCCTCAAGGACTGTCCAACCCCTCCTGGGCTGTGGCCCCACCATGCCATTCTGGGTCTTCAGCCCCATGTTCCCTCTGGGCAAATTACTTCTTGCCCTGCTCACAGGCACCCACAGTCCTGCTGAAGTGGGGCTGCAGCTGCTGACCCACCAGAACCCCAGAGGAATCCATTTCTGGAAGGGCCTGAGCTAAAAAAAAGCCTCTTAGCCTGCAGCCTCACCGGTGGCCAGCAGAGTCCCCCAGAGGAGATGCCAGTGCTGGTAAGCAGTCAGGGTCAGAGCTGTTTTCCCCAGCCTAAAGCAGCCTGAGTCACCACTGGTTTATTTCTTTTATTGTTGTTTTCTTGCCCTGATGCCAGGCAGCAGATCTCAGTTATTGAGTACAAGGTTTATCGCCGTGAAACAGGAGAAAGTGGCCTCTGAAATGCTTCCAGGCTAAAGTAGGAGGGGAAAACAAAAAGCCAAGCTGCTCACTGCTGCCCTGTCATTGGGGGCTGCAAAGCTCCAGTGCTGTGCCTGAACTCAGCACCTTTGCTCATTTCCAGCCGGCCTTGCCTGGCTCTGAGCTGAGCTTTATAAACAGTCGATGCCCTCCAGCTTTCCAGATACAAGATGTGCTCCCAGACCCTTCCTGCTCTGGGGAGCTCTTGCTGCTGGCAGAGGCTGCTCAGACCCACAGCTCTCTGTGGAGACACTCAGGTGAGAGCACAGGAGAGCAGAACATGCCAGGTGGGTAGGAGAAGGCAGAGACACCATGGGTATGGCACAGGTCATCCTGCCCCATTTACTCTGTGCCATCCTCCAGCAAGTGGCACAAGCCTGTACAGCCAGCTCCTGATCCTCCCTTAGGTGAAGTCAGGATCTATTCCTGGGGCAAGGATGCCATGGAAAATGTCTCTCCGGAGCTGGTATCTGTCAGGGATAAGGTCTCTCTCAGGCCAGCATCTACCACTGGAGAAGTTTCCTACTGTTAGTGGTCCACTTCAGCATCCTGAAGATTTGCTGTGCCCTGGGTGTTGTCAGGTCAGGGACCAGCCCTGCTCACCACCATATCTGCAAAGCAGGAGGTGCACATCTGTCCCTCGAAAGCCATGACCCTTACCCCGAGGAATCTGATAAACTATATGGGCCTGGATCTGGCAATATGAACAGAAGCAGAATTGTTCCCAGACCCAGAGAGAAAAGTACAAACAAAGAGAATGTGGATGCCAAGGAGCCAAAGGCTGGCTGGGGGATCAATGCAGAGCAACTCTCTGAAAGGTCTGGGTCTTAATGAGAAATGAGTAGGATGGGACTTGGCATAGACTGAAGCTATTAGGAAGGTAGAACATGAGGTGCAGATAGAGAACAGCTGGAAGAGGAGAATAAGAGGAAGGCAGGTAGAAGAGGGTAAATTTTGGCTTCTGTGCACCAGTGCAACAGCTACAGCTGCTGGCCAGGCACTGGGAAAAGTCTGCTGGTTATAGAGGAACTGTGCAGAAAGCATCCCTGGCTGCTCCCAGGCTCCATGCTGGCCCAAGCACTGCAGGCAGCTTCTCTGGGTTTGTGAAGCAGAGCCCGGATATGTTCAGCAGCAGCCCTCTAACCTCTGCCTGAGGCTCCCTGGGGCCTCTGAGCACCCCAGCATCTGCTGAGAACGACCCTAGAATGGAGGTGAGTGTGTGCTGAGTGCCACCTCTGTGGCAGAGTCATCGTGGCAGAGGGTTTGGAGATGTTCTACTGATCTCATGCCCCACAGATGAGGTCTCCCAAGCTGGCACTGCACCCAGAGGGGCCACAGTGCCTTCACACAGCAGGCAGGCAGAGGGCTGAGGGCTCCGTCAGCCCAGGCTCAGCTCACATGCTGGCCTGGGAAGACATGCCTGGTGTTCTTGTCACTGGTGTCTCTTGAAATAAATCATCAGCCCTTCTGGAGAGCCCTGCCCACGTGGTGGGACAATTATTGCTTTCTCCCAGCCTCGGCTGTGTGAAAATGCACAGCGTCTCCTGATGAGGAATACTCATCTCCTCCTGTCAGTCAGCTTGTCTCAGCGGGGACAAAAATTCCCCGAGCCCTGTCATATCAGAAAATGAGAAAATTATCAATATCTAAAGTGTCTGTGGAAAACAGAGCTGCTTCTCAGGCTGGGAGCGCAGATCTTGGGGGTAAAGTCCTGTAAATGTGAGCAGCTCCTCAGACGTTCAGAAGTGTGGATGATCCCAAGGCTCACTCTGGAGCTCTGCCTGCTATGAACACCGCCTGGCCCTCTGCAGCCACCCAGAAGATTCTACCAGAGATAAATGCTCCTACACAACATTCTCTGTATTCAAAAGCAGCCAGGGTTAGATGGTAATGTGGACACAAGAGGCTCTGACGGTTGCTTGTGTGTCGGGAGTTAAGATCGAGCTTTGGTGCCTGAGATCAACTCCATAAACACCTCAGGCACCTCACCTTCCTCCCACCCAGTGCAGGAACAGAGGAAAACCTGCCCATGGCTGCAGCTTTCAACAAGAGCCCTTGAGCACAGTGAATCTCTGCTGATTTCCACTGGCCTCGTTACTGTGCCCTGGGGAGAGGGACGGAACTCGGGCAGGGACAGCAGCAAGTTCCGCAGGTGGGACGCACAGAGGGTGGGCTCAGCCCAGGGCTCTCCCTTCCTAGAGCCAGGCACAGCTCCTGTGCTGTGGTTACTTTCAAAACAGTTGATTTTGGAGTCATCTTGCGGTGGGCAGCCTGGGAGCAGCTCCTGCTCTCCCTCAGGCTGTCCGCAGGCTCCAGCAGCCCTCACCTCCAGCTGCCGGCAGCTCCTGCCCCGCACCTTGGGCTGGGACCCACAGATGTGCATCTCCAGATGCTTTCGCACAGCCTGAAGCAGCCGAAGCTGCTGCACGCCGCAGGAGCGGAGGTGTGAATCACATCCCCAGGCATGCAGAAGAGTCGTTTAATTCAGATCTAAACCTCATTAATGCTGCCTGGGATCACAGGTTGGAGCCTTGGCAGCCGTGACGCCGTCTGGCTTGGGGCGCAAGGGGAAGGGAGTGGAGGAGCTCATTGCTCCTACGGCACTCCTGTGGCAGGACTCCCAATTACATCTGAGCCTGATCTGCTTTCCTCCGCTTCTATTATCTGCCCCTTTGGCTTTCATGAGCCATCCATTGTTTTATTTCCCTATCAGATTAGTTTGTTCCTTTCGCTGTAGCTTTGAGCTTTTGCGGCTGAATGGAACCCAGGGGACCTGAACATCAGGACTGAAGATAAGGTACAACACAAAAGGGCAGCTGGTGCTCAGCAGACACCACAAACCACTTTAAATATCTGCTGTTTATCAGCTGTCCTGGAGTACCAGCAGGGCTGGGTGTGCGAATGGGCTGGCACCGAGATGAGCCCAAGGGCAGGGCACAGCAGATCTGCCCCATAAAGCCCTTCTCAGGCCACTGCCACCCGGGAAGGTTATTGAAACGTTTTTGTACAGGACAGGTGGATGTTGGCAGGGCTCTGGAACCTAGGACAGTGGATGGAGCTGTAGAAGTGCTGCTCCAGGAGAGGTCCAGGGTACCCCAGGTGGGCCACCCATACTGGGCTCCTCTTCCTCTCAAACCAAGGTGTGCTGGGCCTCAAGGAGAGGCTTTCAAACCTTTGCTGAGTCAGGTAGGATACTGTTGATGCTCAACCTGGGAGCAAGGGTCTTGCTGCCTTGCTTGTGGATTGATCCCTAGTGACCTGCAGGGACCCCAGTCTGTCCCAGCTGGGTGCTACACGGTGTCCACGTTGCTCTTCAGCTGCCTACAGACACCAAAGAGGGAGTTTTCAGACATTTCATCAAAAGTGTGGTGGGACTCCAAAGGGAGTTGCTGTTTACATGAACCAGTGCAGAGCTGCTTGGCTGCCCCAAGTGAACACAGCGTGACTTGCCCCTGCTTCCACCCAGCCCCTCTGCTCTGCAGCGGAACCAAAGTTTCTAATCTCATTAGCCTTCCTCCCCCAAAGAAAGTGGCTTGCAGAACTTGCCCCTGTTTTTATACACCAAACATTTGGATCTGGTAAAAATCCTGAAACGGTGTGGAGGCTGCTTGTGGTCTGGAGGAAGGGAGGATGGTGTTCAGTAGATGATCTTTGCCCTCATTTTTCAGCATAAACCCCAAAGCATCAGCTGTACTGCTGGCAGAAAGAAAGCAGCTGGGCTGAACTGGCTCTTAAGTGAACAAACACTCCTGGCTCTATTTCTACCTGCCCAGAAGCAGACAGCTGTAGGTGGAAACGCTGTAATTATTTCCTGCCCCTGCTCCCATTGTCCTGTAAAGATCTCTTGGAGCAGCTTGTGAACAAGTTCCTGCCGTAGATGGTGCAATTAACGTCGAGCTTACATTAACAGCCAAACTAATTTGACTAGAAATGCCTCAAAGTGGCTGTGACAAAGGTGAGGCAAGCAGGAGGGCTGCTACCAGAGAGCTTTGTTGCTTAGCCCCATCTATCCAAGAAGACTGAGAACTACAGAGGCTGAGCGTGGCTGGCGGCTGAGGGGGGACAGGGACCTGATCCGTAGCGATGAGGAGATGCAGCAAGGTACTTTTTCCCTGTTTCTTTTTTTCCATCGGTGCACTTTCAATCTATTTCTCCCTAAATAGTCCCTCTTCTCTGCTACCTTTCTGCTTTCCTCCCTGCCCCTTGTCCCTTGGTTTACTTCTCAGAGCAGATGATCTCAACTCACCACCCAGCTAGTCTAGTTTCAGTATCAAAGATCATTTAAGCTGAAAATAGCTTTTAGTGAGTCCCTGACACAGCCCAGGAGCGTCTGCTCAGCAGGCGGGAGCTGCAGCTGCCTCCCGCAGGGTTAGTTGCGTGCGGTGCTCTCAGCACCACGGCCGCAACCTGGGAGGGTCCTGGCCTCCATTAGAGGTGGTTAGGGACCATGGAAGGAGCTGATGAAAGAGGGCAAAAAGATTCATTAAGGCTGGGCAGAGGCAGAGCAGCCTGCTCCGGGAAGAGGCTGAAGTTTGCCTGGCATGGAGAAGGATTATTTGCTTTGAAGTGACCATAAATTCTTAGTGCTTTATGCTGCTGCAGATTATTAAGAGTGGCTAGGGGCAGGATTCACTGGAATACAGCATCCACACTGCTCAGTGATGAGAACAAGCCCTGTAGTGGTTAGCAGTGCAAACTGCTGCTTGTCAGTGTCAAGCATGGAGTAAGGGTGCTCCTGGAGCAAGAGGGTGGATGCTGAACTCCTGCCTCCCTGGGAGCAGGAGGGAACAGCCCCTGTGAATCGGGAAGAGCCTGAGCAGGGGCAGGTGTGCTCAGTCTTGCAGTGACTTCTAAACGTCCCAGAGCACCTTGATTTGAGAGACTGCACAGACAGGGCAGACTGGTGCAGGGGAGGAATGTGAATTTGCTGTGGCTGTAGGGAGTCCTGAAGGAGAGTGCTAGCAGAGATTTCAGAATCCTCACCGCATCTCAAAAACTAATCACCTGCGGTGATAGCAGGAGGTGCAAGGAAAGGCAGAGTTCAGTCAGGTTTTACTGCAATCCACTGTGGAAGACTGGCCAGATGGCTGGCAGAGAGACTTTGCAAGTGGCTTTTTTTTCCAGCCAGCCATAGCCTCATCCATCAGGCAGCCACTCTGGGTGACACTGCAGAGCGCTGCTGTCTCCTCCACCTTCCCCTGCTCCTGTTGATTTCCAGCTGATTTATTTATATCTGGAACTGATACAAGTGGCACAATTTCTTTGTTTCATTAAAAGATTCCTTGTCTAGAGTTTAAAAGATTTGTCTTCTTCAGAGAGATCAAAGTCAGCCACGTGTATGTCTGGCATGCCTGGGTTCCTCTGACACCAGGTGACTCTGGAAAAGGCACTTTGCTGCAGAGCAGTAGGTGGTGGTGCCTGGGTTAGAGCTGGCTGCTGAGTTCTTGGGTGCTAGCACCTACCCAAGCTTCTTAATTACTATTTTCTCAGCGGTGAGACAACGCTGGCAGAGCTCCTGCTGTCAAATGCAAGTCAAGGTAAACCTGAGCACCAACTGCAAGCATGGAAAATTACATCCCACTGCCCAGCAACTCACAGCCAAGCAAGCAAAATGCGATTTGCACAGCTGAGCGGAGGCATTGTCCGGGTGCTAACCTAGGAGCCAAGCACTCCCCAGCCCCATCTGTCACAACCTGCTGCTTACTCCTGGGAACACTGCAGAGAGCCAGTTCTCTGGAAGAGGCTACTAATTCTGGGTACCTTTTTTATTCACCTTGGGGTGAGCAGCTCTGTGTCCTCTGATTTCTAGACCAACAGTGGCATGCTGTGACCAGGACAGAGCTGTCTCACTCCTTCCTTCCTGCTGCTGTGGGACAGTGGATGCCCCTTCTCCCCAGCTTGGCTCCAGTACCCCAAGAATTAGCAGGTCTCCAGCACATTTCAAGGTCTGCTGTCTGTGGCCTGCCAGCAGCAGTGTGAGGCCAGGGTGCTTGAGGCACTCTGAAGATATAAAGCTGTACAGATCTGCTGAGCGTTAGTGGAGATGCTTGGAGTGTGTCCTGGATATGAATCATCCTGCTCCTTCTGACCTACTGTCCTAATTGAGAGTCATTTATTCTTCAGAAGCTCGTCACTGGCTGGGCCCTACCTTTCTGCACTGAAGCAGCAGCCTGGAGCTGCGAGTGTGTGCCTGGCTCCCTCGTTACGTGACAGATGAGAGGAGCTCTAGCAACCTGACCTGCTGAATCATGGATCCTCCCCAAACCTGACCCCAAATCCCTGCCCCTTTGTTTTGCTGTTTTCTGTGGCAGGGTCAGGGCAGGACGTGGCTTTCCCATTGCCTGTGTGAATTTTACTGCTGTGCATGTTCCAGTAAAATCAAAGGCCTTAGAAAAGGGATTCTGTGGAAGCTCTTTTTTTTTTTTCTGTCAGTGCCTCTGCACTCATTAGTTATAGTTTAGAGCACAAGCCTCGGGGCAGGACCAGCACAGTTTCTCCTCTTTGATTAGGTGGCTGCTGATGCTTCAAACAGCCCTGCTGCCTTCTGGATGGGTCACCAGAGCTGCTTCAGCCTTGCTCCTTCAGCGCATTTAAGAAATGTCCTTCCCTGGATATCTTCTATCTTACTGTTTAATGAAGAGGGGACTGCCTGCCTGCTTCCAGACCCTTGTGGTGACAGTGGTCATCTCCCTTTGAAGAATTTCTGTCTGAGAGCTTCTCTTCCCTGTGGAATTAGCTCAGGCTTTCAGCTGAGGGTGCCCTGCCTCCCTGCTCTGCCTGCGCTCCTCCCTGCAGCCTGCTGGTGAATCTCAGCAGTGCTGTGGATCAGACAGTCACTGGTGTGGCTGCTGCCATGCAGACCTTGGGGTACATCCCCCCACTCCTGAAAGCCCCAGCACCTCCCTCGGGGTGGCACAGTGATACTCTTCACCCAGGCACTGCCCTGGTTCAGCTGCAATAGGGACATTTCTGCTGTCCTCATGTGGGAGTTGCTTGGATAGGATGCTGTCAAACACATAGCAAGAGAAGTGTGGATGGGAATCAATATCCCTGGTTGAGCAGCTGGTTTCCCCCCAGCAAGAAAGGAGATGTTCATAGCTAGCTTAAAACTAAACCAAGTCCCACCACTTCCATCACTGGCTTCACTTCCAGACCCTCTGACTCAGGACTGCTGTCTTCTGCACATCTTTGTGGGTGGCCCTGCTGGTTAATAATTGCTGTTCTCCCAATTATTGAGCTCTTGGCCCTTCTTCTGCTCCTTTTTGCCACCACCTGAGTGGCAGAGAGCAGAGATCACCCAAGGGCACAAGTGCTGGTTTGTCTTCTTGCCACAGTCAGCTAAATTTGAGCTCTCTGCACAGCATCCATGGCTGGGTTCACCTCGGGGCCTAGGCATCACTTCTTAGAATTGCCCTTCCTCCAATTGCATTTCAGGAACTGAGACTTGCTCTGTGTTTAAGGACAGCCACACAGTTCTGCCTCCAAAGAGAGTTTTGTGAGATGAGCCCAGTTTCAAGAAAGATTCCCATTTCAAATACCTGGGACTGTATTTTCCTGCTGGTGTTTGCAGGTGCAAGAGCCTGCTCCGAGCAGTCTCAGATGTGTGCAGCCTCAGACCTGGAAGTGTGGGAATTTATGGGGAGACACTCACAGCTATGCAGCCCCAGAAACCAGAGTATGAGAGCTGGAGCTCAGAGTGGCTATGAATATGGAGAGCCCAGAGATGCAATAATCACAAGGGAGGCAAGTGCACCAGCCAGCATGAAAGATGAGAGTTCCAGCAGAAAATTGATCAAGATAACGAAGCAGGGGGAAGATGTCTTATGACAGCAGCTGGATTTGTAGCATCCAGCCTCAAATAGGAGCATGAAACACAAGTTTGCTTGGAGGGGAGAAAAATTGATCGGAAGAGTTCCCATAGGCTTGTGAGACTCTAGAAAGCTCCAAGATGCCCTGGGAGGCTGCAGCACTTACCCTGATGGGAGGGTGAGTCAGCACTCCATTGTGCTCAGGCAATTTGATATTCGGTTTGCCGAGCGTTGGCGATGAGGCAGCTTAGCTAATGTGGCCATGCAGCAGCATCACCTCCTCACACATCTGAGCTGCAGCAGCTGCAACACAAAGCATGGCACTGCCAGTGCTCCTGTGTCAGCGTCTGAGACAGCCATCATGTGGGATCAAGAAGAAATCTCTTCTTCCAATTCTAAACCCAGAGCAGTTGTCCTAGGTGGCCGTTTCCTGCCTTCTCCTGGAGCGCTGTTGCTTGCAGAGAAAACACTGCCAGGGCAGAGTGTGCTGTGTCCATGCAGGTGTGGCAGGGCTGCTCAGTCTGTCCATCACACGGGAAAGACCTGAGGAAGAGAAGAATCTGTGTCCTCTGCCTGCTGCTGCTGCTTTCCTGGCCAGCCCCAAGGCTCCTGGCCTCCAGGTGTGGCTCTAGGCTCCCGCAGCCTCTTGCCATCAGCCAGGGAAGATGTGCTAATCTGACCTTCTGCTGCACCTTTTAAGGTATTAGATTATTTTGGAGCAATTATACCTTTAGGATTCAGAAGCTGGAGAGGAAAAGGGTGATTTACTATGCTTTGAACTAGGGATTTAAACTGAATGATCATTTCAGTGCCAGTGACAGGTTCAATCTCCCATGACCTCCTCCATAGGTGAGCAGGGGCCGTGAGCTAAGCACAGGCTGTGCTGCAAGCCACTCCGTGTGTCGCAGGAGCAAACACAGCTTGAATCTTCATTCCCCTCCGTTGCTTCTGTGGCTATGACTCAATGGACTTAATAAGAGTTGAATAAGGGCCAGATCTGGGGCACAGCAAACTCAAAGAGAAATTTCCATTGGCTTTTTTTTTTTTTTCCCTCCATGGATAATACCCTTAAAGATTCAGGGTCAAACCTTCAGCTGTCACAAGCTGGCATCATTCCACTCCTCCAGCCCTTCATGTCTGCACACATGCAGAGGGACCAGGTTTCTGCTCATCTCAAAAGAGGCACTGTTGGGGGTTTATTAATATGAAGATAGTTTTCAATGCTCTTCCTCTCATGAGAGTGATTATTAGATGGATTCATCAAGACACTGACACCTGAACTCCTTTCACTTTGAAGTCACTATCACTCACGTTGTCACAGCTTGTCAGCAC
Source organism: Melanerpes formicivorus (assembly GCF_026170545.1). Classification (NCBI taxonomy): domain Eukaryota; kingdom Metazoa; phylum Chordata; class Aves; order Piciformes; family Picidae; genus Melanerpes; species Melanerpes formicivorus. The sequence continues at coordinate 1,658,499 of NW_027142373.1, read as the reverse complement.
AGCAGGTTCACTTGGTGCTTCTCAAATGAATGCTCTCTGACCCAGTATCCATAACTGCAACCTTTCTCTTCCCTGTGATATTCTGCATGTCAGCCAGGAGTCACTAACTAAGCCCTCAAAGTCCTAGCAAGTGCTGTGCTCTGCAGAGAGCACTGTAACTGATAGCAACAGGCATAGGAAGCCCAGTCTGGAGAAATAAACAGAGCCATCTTCCAGCTGCTTCTTTAGGACAAACTGACAAGATGGGGAACATCCTTCCTCCCCTTCTCACTCAAGCCCTGTCTGCCTTGTTCTCCTGAAAGTCTAGAGAACACTGTGGGGCTCATCTGATTCTTACTAAGTGAAAATAGACACTGCTAGGAGAGCCAAAGGGAGCAGCTCTGGAGCAGTGGCTTAGAGGACATCATGGCTAGCAAGCAAAAGAGCCTTGGGTGGATCTTTGCCTAAGGAAAGCTGAGTTTCCATTTATTTCAAAGGGATCCCCCTGGTAATTTTCAGATCATCTTTTTATATCCTAACTGAAGATAATTAGGATGCCAAAAAATCAGCAGAAGTTCTGTGTTTGTCTGGCATTTTTGGTAACTGGATGCCTCTCCATTGCACCTTCTTCCAGTTTACTCATCTTCCAGGAAATGCTAAGTACACAAAATTCCTCAGCAAGGCATTGGGGGCTGATTCTCTAAGGAGTGACATAGTTATCAGCTAGGAGAGCCCTAACCTCATCATTTTATCCTCTAGGTCCTGCAGAGCCACCTAACATTAACCTGGGAGGATCCCAGCAAAAAGGGGAACTTGAGGGGAAAATTATATTGGATTTTAATAAAACTTTCCTCAAAGGTCAACCTCTCTAAGGTATAAAATCAATCTTTCTTCCTGCTCCTTCCTTGGCCCATTTATCCACAGTTATGGAAAGTCCTGATCCTCATCAAGTGCTTCTCACTTTCTCCTCCCAAGACCTTATCTACCTACCTGCTGCTGTCATTTTTCTCAGTGTTTTCACTCTGATTCCTCACCCCTCATTTCATTCTTTTTACCTGACCTCCTCAGGACCTGTAACCCATCACTTACCAGGCTCCTCTTCATGAACAGAGCCTGCCTCATTTGGGACAAAAACCAAAATTAAACCCTTTTCATTTCAACTTTGAAGGTTGCTGAAACTTAAGGAAGAGCAGGGCTTTGATGCAAAGTCTTCAGTAAAGTGTGTCAGGTTTCTCCTGCTTTTATTCTTCCTTCTCACCCAGCAGCTGCCTTCTGTGTCTAGCTCAGGACTCCAGTAACTTCTGCCAAGTGAGCTGTGGCATTAGCAGCATGTCACCAGGGAGAGGATGGTGTCCCTGCATGCTCTAAGCCCCTGCAGATCAGTCCCTTTATGGGTACAGGATAATAACACTTCCCCCCACCCCCCTTTTCTTGCATTTGAGTCACTAATACCCAAGGAAGTACCAGCTCAGAAGGGTCTTTTGTCAGAGTATACAGAGCCTGCACAAAGCTGGAGATACCCAGATCTGGAAGCTGCTTCCTGATCCTTGTCAGCTCCAGCTCCAACAGGTTTCCAAACCTTTGGCATCACTGAAGCTACCAACATCCTCCAGCAGGGCAGAGGAAGTGATGCTGCTGGTCTCTGCTTTTCCTATTCAGCTGAGCTGTGTGGAGCAGGCCAGCCCCAGCACACCTCCCGAGAGCCACCAGGAACCTGCCTTTCTGGGCCTCCAGGGCAGGATGCAGGGTGCTGGTCTGTACTTACCCCCTCTGCTGCACCTCATTCTCCCCCTTTCACCACAGTATCTCCTCCCCTTCACAGGCTATTGCTCCTGCTCTGTGCCAACACTAACTGCACCTCTGTCAGGACCCACAGACCTTTATCCAGGTCCTCCTCCCCCCATCCTGTCCCTGCATGCTCCCCCCTCCCAGGACTCTAATCCCATGCTCCAGAATTGCTCAGCCCCTGTACTGCAGAGGAACAAGCCTGGGCAAAGCCCAGGCTCTGTGGAGCCAATGGGCAGTGCTGAGCCTGGCACACATCCTGGCTGGGCTGCATGGCTCCTGCCCGAGGTGTGTGCAGCTACCCTGGCCAGCAGCTCTTGGTCAGAGGGAGCCAACCAGCGCCCTTTTGTGTAACCAGAGATAGGCTCGGGGCTCTCCTGGAAGATGTCCTGGCTGGGACAATGCCCCCTGAGCTTCTGTGTTCTGGCTGAATCCTGTTCTGTTATTCCTTACTCCGTAAAATGTTTCCAATGAATTTTATGGTTCCTATCTAACAAAATATCTTTGTGATCAGAGCTCCTGAAATTGGGGAATATCTGATAGGTACAGCCTCATGTAGGAAAATATCAGGGCTTGGACTGGTACAGTGAGAGAATCTACACATCCAAGTCACTGCTAAAGTGCACGCTGGAGGGCAGCCAGGCTTGGGTGCTCACTCTGATAAAGAATGAGGAAAGGAACATGACTTAAAATCAGCAAATGGATAAAACTGGGTGAGAGAAGGAGGAACACAATGGGGAAAAGCTTTCCTTTTTTTTTTGTTTCAGAATCAAAGCCCAGGTTCCCACACTAAAACTGTGTCCCTAAATAGGAAGATGTTTTAAAAGAGCCTGTGCTATATCCAGCAATGTGCTTTACAGAGCTGTATGGCCACTGTCAGGATAAGCCTGTAAGGAACAGCAACATGCACTGATCAGAGGAGAAGAAAAGGACAAAGATAGCAGTGGAAATTCTGAGCCTTGCTTTTTACAGCTCTTAAATTCTTCTCCACGTTGGTATAGGTTAGTAACAATTTTCTTAGATATTTTTGTTTAAACAACCTCTTAAGTAAACTGTATTTTGGCCTCTGTATTGATCAGTGCATCTCACTAATCGAGACCTTTAAAGAGCACTGTTAAATTATGTCAGGAACCAAACTTTAGTGCTTCAGTGGAAACAAGGTGGTCCCTTTGCAGAGCCAATGTAGTCTCTGCAAGGGCTGGTGGAAAAGCAGATCCTTGACAGCGTAGAGATCTTGGCTCTGGAGATGAGACTGCAGAGCCCCAGGCTGTAGCAAGTGTAGCTCTTGCTGGTGGCGGCTGGCTGGCCGGCCAGCAGCACAGAATGCTGCTACCAAGAGGGGATGAGATCAAAACCCTTCTCCTTTAATAGAGATTAAGAAAGTCGTCTTACTTCTAATCTCCTCCTGCCTCCCTGCCACGCTCTAAAATACTTCTGTCGATTTGCTCTGCTGGGGAGAAAAATCGTCCGGGTTTGTCAGCAAAGATGAGAATGGCCTGGGTTTTTTATTTTCTTTTAAGATTAATCTTTCAGCTGACTTGAATTGGCAACATGAGTAAAGCTGTGCTGCTGGAGTTGTTATTTCGTATTGATTGCATTGTTAAAGATCCTTCTAGCAGGGCGAGGTAGACATTTTGTTATTGCTGTGGATTAATCACGAGGACTGAAAAATACCGCAGCTTCTGACATCTCTGTGGATCAGAAAAGCCAGCTGGGGGTTTAAGAATACAAGTGGTCCTGGATCTGACTCGGGGTTTAAGTGCTAAGAATTTAACATTGTTACAGTTTGGCCACTTGCTTCTGATGTGTTGCTTGTGGATGGCACAGTGATCACAGCTGACTGAAGGTCAGATTTGGTTTCAGAGATCAGCTGCAACTTTCCTAGGGCCGCAGGAGGTGGGCTTGGCTGTGCTGACCCAAAGAGGCCACTCTTAGAGCAGCCACCTGTCTCTAACACCTCACACCCGATCTGTTCAATACGACGCATCTGAGCTCTGACTCCTTCAGACAATTCCTTTCCACAAGCCCCAGAAAGTACATCCCTATTTCCACACCTCTGAAGGATCCCGCAGCTGCCTTGATTATAAATGTATTAGCTCTGGATATTTAATGCACCTCCTAATGCTTCTCATGTAGAGTTAAACCCATTTAAAAGCAACCCTCTGCTTTTACAACCTTTTTTGGGGTTTGTAAAGCTCCTTACGAAACCCCACCTGCAACCACTGATCTACGCAGCCGTGCCTCTCCCCCCACTTCAAAGGCAGCCTGCTGCTGTGCCCTCCCCAGCGGCAGGACCCCGTGCTGTGCGCAGCCAGCGCTCCCCAGCCCCGCGGCCGCTCACCGCCAGCCTCTTCAGTGTTTGCGGGGCCGGGGCGATTTCCCTATTCTAACCCAAGCCCCCTGGATTTGGCTTTCCACCTTAGCCGTTTGGGTAGTTATTTCACACTGTCTCTTCACTTTCACGGGGAAGGTTTTTTTTCTGGGCCCCTCAGTTGCTGGAACGAGTCCAGAGAAGAGCAACAAAGTTGGTGAGGGGTTTGGAACACAAGCCCTATGAGGAAAGACTGAGGGAGCTGGGGTTGCTTAGCCTGGAGAAGAGGAGACTCAGGGGTGACCTTATCACTCTCTACAACTACCTGAAGGGAGGTTGTAGACAGGCTGATGATGGTCTCTTCTCCCAGGCACCCAGTACCAGAACAAGAGGACACAGTCTCAGGCTGCACCAGGGGAGGTTCAGGTTGGATGTTAGGAAGAAGTTCTATACAGAAAGAGTGATTGCGCTATGGAATGGGCTGCCCAGGGAGGTGGTGGAAGTCGCCGTCATTGAAGGTGTTCAGGAGGAGACTTGATGGGGTGCTTGGTGCCATGGGTTAGCTGTTTGGGTGGGTTGGATTGGTTGATGGGTTGGACACGATGATCTTGAAGGTCTCTTCCAACTTGGTCTGGTTTATTCTAATAAAGGTTTATTCTAATAAAGATTAATGACAGCTTGTTCAAAACAAAACACCCAGGACTTCCACCTGGAGCCCCGGCTGTGCCACAGCACTTCCCAGGAGTTTCCCCACTGCCAATGCTTATAATTTGATCATCTTCATACTTTATTTTCCATTTCGGGTGCATAGGGGTGGCAGATGACCCTGTTTTCATTGACTGTCCTTGCAACACTTCGTGGTTCAAAACAAACGAAAAATGGGGCAAGAAATCCTAACTATTTTGAGTCTGAAGATCTTCACGTGAGGAAAAAAACATGTGGTTTACTACGACTTAGGCCTCTCTAGCCATTTTTCCCTGTGGAAAATCCCAAATCTCTCTTAACATTTCCATTCCCAGGCTCCCGCCTCCCACAGTCTCTCACACACGTTCTACACTCCGAAGGGTTAAAGTGCTGGCACTTCTGACTGGCGCTGCCAAACCTCTCCTGAGGCCCATGCAGCATTTATGCCGATATGCTTTATTATATATACAGCGAAAAAAAGCCCACGTCTGCAATTCGTCCTCCCAGAGCCGGTCCTGCTCACCGGTCTGAGGCTGACCATGCCCACCTCGCTCCCGGGAACGCCCGCCAGAGCCATTTAAAGGGCACATCCAGAGGTGTGCTAAGGGACTGCGGGGCTGGCTCTCCGGCCACCGGACCCGTTCTTATACCGCACGTCTCTCGCTGCGGGGGGAGGCGGCGGCCCCGGCCCTCCCCTGCAGCCGCTGCTGCCACATTTAGTCCTGCTCCACGCTGAAGGCCGAGCCGCCGCGGCTCCCGACAGGCCCAAATCGAGTTCGGCGGCACCGACCCTGGGCCAGGACCCTAACGCGGCCCCGCGGCTGCCCACGGCGGGGCCTACGGCTGCGCCCTCGCCCTCCCCCCCGGTCCCGTTCCCCCCAGTCACTTTTTTCACCCCAAAACTGGGGGTCGGCGTCTTCCTCCTCGATACCGAGTGACCAATCAGGCGGCTACCGGGGCGGGCGGGCAGCCAATCGGGCCAGCGTTGCTACCTGTGGAGGGGTATTTTTAGCCGCCACGAGGTGGGAACGGGGCTGTGAGGGGCCAGCGGGCACGGCGGGGGTGCCGCTCGGTGCCCTCTGCCGCCGCTGCCGCCACTGCCATAGGGCCTTGCTGAGGGGCGGCCGCTCCTTTAACGCCGCCGCTGGCTGCGAGACGCAGCCTGGTCCTGAGCGTGAGGGGCCGCGGGGTGCTGCCGGCCCCTGCCGAACCGCCGTCGCCGCCACCGAGATCCCTGTAGGCCGCCGCAGCGGCGGTGCTGGGAGATGTAGTTCACCGACCGGCCGAACCCTGCCCGCGGAGCCCAGGGGCGCCGGGGCAGCGCTTGACGTAAGCAGTGACGCAACGGAGCTGCGAGGCGGGGAGCGCGCTGGCGTCAGAGCGCCCCGTGCGCCGCGGGCGGGGCAGGGGGCGGGCGCGGGGCGGGACCGCGCGCAGGGGGCGGTGCGCGGGAGGCGATATCAGGGGGCGCGCGGCGCGGCGGGCAGGAGCGACGGCAGCGAGGCGGGCGGCGGAGCGCGCCCGGTTTGGGGGTGTGAGCAGCGCAGCCCTCCCCCCCTTCCCTCCCCCCCTTTTTTTTTTCCAACCCTCCCCCTCCCTGTTTTTTTTTCTCTTTCCTCTCCCCTCCCATCCGCGCCGAGGGAGCGGCTCTCGGAGATGGGGGTCGGGTGCTGAGCCGCCCCCCCCCAGGCCTCTCCTGCACTCACACCCCCGCCGGGATTGTTTGCACTACCCCCGCACACCCACCCGGGTGAGTACCGCTCGCTGAGGGCGGGGGGACGGCCCGGGACGGCGCAGGGCTCTGTGCTGGGGGCGCCCAAGCCGGAGGCAGCCGCCGAGGCGGGCGCGGCCCCGGCCGCTGTGGTGGGGGGCTCGAGGCGACCAACCGCCCAGCCCCGGCCGCCGAGGCAGCTACCTCCCGGGCCTAGCCTCTGAGGCCCCCCCCGGCCCCTGAGGCGGGCGTGCCGTGGCGGTCGTGGCCCCACGGTGACGGGGACCGAAGCAGGCACGGCCCTTTGGAGAGATTTGGGGTGCTGTCGAGTGGCATAGGAGCGGCACAGGAGCCGACGGGAAGGAGGACGCGGGGCTGCTGGCAGCGCCCCTTGCCGAGGGTACGGCCCAGGGAGCCGGGCGGCGAGCGGGTCCCTCCCAAGGCGATCCCTGGCGGCTCTTGGGCTGGGAGGAGTGAGCGCTGCCGGCTGACTAAGCGCGGCCGCTCGCCGGCCTCTCCGCGCAGCGCTGGCAGCCCCTGCAGGACCCTGCTCGGCGGGAGGAGACGGGGTTCGGGCCCGGGGCGCTGGGCTGTGGGGCCTTGCAGCACCCCCCTTCCCCTCCTTCCAGTCGTCTCCTTTCGTGTGCTCCGTTTTCTTTCTTACGGGCGCGGACAAGGTTCGTCCTCCTCCTGCCCTGCCGCCGGAGCTCCGGCGCTGTGAGCAGAAACATAATGAGAGCCGACTGCCTGGTTATGTAACTGTGCCCCGCTGCCGGCTGCTGGCCTCCTCCCCGGCGGCCCCGGGCTCGGCTCCCGGCGAGCGCTGCCTTCGTTAAAAGATAATCAAAGACCAAGAAATTGGAAATGTTCAGCCCGATTTGTTTGATCAGCTGCTTGGGCCACGGATCAGTTCTGGGGCTTAGGAAAAAAAATGCATCGTGCCTGCCTGGTGTGCCTTGAAAGGCTCATTTCATTCCTAAAGGACGTGGAGGAAGGGAAACAAAACAGATGGATTCATAAATCATTTTTAAATGACCCTTTTAACCACCCAATCAGCTTTCCTGTGCTGATTGTGTCCCTTTTGTAAATATCTTCTGTTTGCCCTTGATCTTTTCCTTATCCCCACCCAGTGCTGATCCAGCAAACGTTTAAAGGTCGCTTTATCATGCAGGCTTTCAAACTATTCCCATGCCATGTTGGGGAGAACACGAGTGGCTTGGAAATAGGGTTCCAGGCTTTAAAAGGAGATTATTTGGAGCAAGAAATAGAAAAGCAGTTTATTCATGCTGTTGAAGGACTTGGATACCGAGTTTGATTTCTCTTAATCTCCAGTGACAGCTGCAACTGGATTTTATTCCTAGTGATGCAGTGCAGAAAAGCAATTAATGGAAATTCTTGCTGGGCATTTAACTTGGGCCAAGGAATGGATGTTGTGTGTCACTGGAACTTTTTTGAAGGCAGGTGTCTCCTGTGGAGCACCTTGATGCCACGGTGCTGCAGCGTTTTCCTTAGCAGTCCGTGTGCTGAGACCCGGTCCTTGTCCCTCCTCTAACTTTAGACAGCCAATTCCTCTTTGTCCTTTGTGAAGGCAACCATCTTTTATATCCTGTATAAAATGGAGTCCTGGAGAAGGAGAGAAGCAGTTGGTTTTGAGGCTGTCGGAAGCCCTCTGGTAACTTTGTGAAACCTGAGCTATAGACAGAGCCGTGAATGTAGTGCATATTAATAGATGGCATCCCATGATGCAGAACCATTTGTAGAAAGGGACAAAATGGTGCCACGTTGTAAGGACTGGGTGGTGCCTGCTGCCCTGGTGACAGCAGGTGCAGGGCTCAGTTGTGTGTGCCCTGGCCGTGCCCCAGAGCAGCTCTGTATATGCACAGCAGACATTTTCTCCTCGGGTCACGCCGGCTTGTGGGGATGATTTGCTTGGGCTTTAAAACATGGCAGAATTCTGTGAGGTCTCCTAAAGCAGCTGTTAACATCTGAATAGTTCTGGAGCTCACACTTGTGACCACTGTGTTTGCAAACTCTGGCATGAGAAATGACCCCTGGACTAAGACCCTTCAAGCTAAACTAATAGGCCGGCGCTAAATTTTGCAGCTGACTGCTACAGATGATCCAAACACGGATTGGTAACAGAACCCTTGACAGGCCTGGCAGTTCTGTGGTTTCTTTAAAGTGCCCCTTGCTGCTCCATGCACAGTTAAGGGCAGGCTCATGCGATTTGGAAGTGCCCCCGAGCTCTATAGGTAAACATGCCCAGTGCATCTGCTGCAGCAGGCTGGATGTGGTTGACATCCTCACCTTTTTCAGGCACAAATGTAAATAATCTGCTGCACAGTTCTTGATGTGAAAAGAAACCTATTTTGTGCAGAAAGTGAAGGTAAAAGGATAGGCCTTGGAGCTTGGTCTGACACTTTCCTTATTTGGATGTGTTTGCTTTTGTTTTTTTCTTAAAGGGACAAGAGCACTCGAGGTGAAGGATAAAGTAATCAACTAGAATCAGCACTTTGAATGAAATTCTGTTTCCCTGTGGCATCTTGAACACTTTCTTCGGGTTTTGGAACAGACTTTTAACCTTGTGACATAGCAGCTATGCAGCTTGAAATCCAAGTAGCACTCAATTTTATTATTTCATATTTGTACAATAAGCTTCCCAGACGACGTGTCAACATTTTTGGTGAAGAGCTTGAAAGACTTCTGAAGAAGAAGTATGAAGGGCACTGGTATCCAGAAAAGCCATACAAAGGATCAGGGTTTAGATGTATACACATAGGGGAGAAAGTGGACCCGGTCATAGAACAAGCATCCAAAGAGAGTGGTTTGGACATTGATGATGTTCGTGGCAACTTGCCTCAGGATCTCAGTGTTTGGATCGACCCGTTTGAGGTGTCCTACCAAATCGGTGAGAAGGGACCAGTGAAAGTGCTTTATGTGGATGATAATGAAAATGGATGTGAGTTGGATAAGGAGATCAAGAACAGCTTTAACCCAGAGGCCCAGGTGTTCATGCCAATTAGTGACCCAGCATCTTCAGTGTCTAGCTCTCCTTCTCCTCCTTTTGGTCACTCTGCTGCTGTCAGCCCGACGTTCATGCCCCGCTCCACCCAGCCTTTAACCTTCACCACTGCCACGTTTGCTGCCACCAAGTTTGGCTCAACCAAAATGAAGAACAGCGGCCGCAGCAACAAGGTCGCCCGCACCTCTCCCACCAACCTTGGCTTGAATGTCAATGACCTGTTGAAGCAGAAGGCCCTTTCCTCCTCCATGCACTCTCTCTACGGGCTCGGCCTAGGCAGTCAGCAGCAGCAACAGCAGCAGCAGCAGAAGACTTCTGCCCTTTCTCCTAACGCGAAGGAGTTCATCTTCCCCAGCATGCAGGGTCAAGGTAGTACTGGTAGCATCTTTCCTGGGGACGGCCCCCTTAACCTGAGCCCTCTCCAGTACAGCAATGCCTTTGATATGTTTGCAGCCTACGGCGGTCTCAACGAGAAGTCTTTTGTGGATGGCTTGAATTTTAGTTTAAACAACATGCAGTATTCTAACCAGCAATTCCAGCCGGTCATGGCTAACTGAAGGCAGAAGTCGAGCACCAGTAGATGCCGTCGTACCAGTTCCAATGCACGTACCCAAGGGTGTATCTCTTTTTTTGTTTCCACCTCTTGAGATTTTTTGGGGTTGTTTTTATTTTTAAGGCTTGTAGTACGAAATACATTCAGGCTTGGTTAGATAAATAAGACATGCCTCATTTCTTTTACGTTTCTTTTTGTTTATTTCATTTGCCAACCAAGCACAAGATTATTTTATACTGACTGTACATTGCAAATATACTCTCCAGATAATGGCCTCTTACAGTATTTAAGATCCAGCGAGGACGCGGCCGGTTCCCCGCCGGCTGTGCGCGCGCGCGCGCACGCCCGGCGAGCCGGCACCACTAGGTGGGGGTTCTTGGTCTTTTTTCTAATTGTATAATTTAATTTAGTACAAAGTTTGTAAAATATCAGAGTATATATATTGTTTCTACAACATGGTATGGCATTTATATCTTTTTACTACAGTGATCTGTGACAGCTGCAGCAGCTTCATGTTGTATTTTTTTTACTGAAATTGTAAGATATCCATCTTTAAAGACATCAGTTCTAAAAAACAAACACACACACACACACACACAAAAGAGGATAAAAAAAGTTGTGTACAGACTATTCCTGAAGTGGTGGGATTCCAATGTATGAAAATAACTTGCTTTTTTCAAAAGAAACACAAAAATTGTATTTTCTGTTAAAAGTTTAAAGATTTTTGCTATATATTATGGAAGGAAAAAAAAAAATGTAATCGTAAATATTAATTTTGTACCTACATTGTGCAATACTTGAAACAAACAAACAAACAAACAAAAAAAAAAGGTATAAAAGTATTTTGAGTCAGTGTCTTACATGTTAAGAGGGACTGAAATAGTTTATATTAAGTTTGTATTAAAATTCTTTAAAAGGAGAGCTGCCTTGTGGTGGTGTTTTTCACTGCTCTGTGGAGTGCGGCCGGGGCGCTCCCTGCTCCTTGGGGGGAGTTCAGGCTCTAAGCTGTGAGTGCTGTGCCTGTGCCGTGCAGTGTGCCTAGAAGGCGCACAGGTGATGCAGTGAAGGTCAGAACGGATCTGAACTGCGCTCTGGAGCGGTCCTAGACCAGCATCAGCGTTCTGTGTACCGGGGATTAATCGCTCACAACTGGCCTGAGCGGAAGTGCTGATGTTTACAGTGGATTGAGTGAACTAACTGTTATGTCCATTTTATATGCTCCTTTAAAAAGAGAGCTGTAATGCTGTGGCAGTGTCGTGTTGTGAGGGGCTCAGCTGAGCGGATTTTACCAATTTTAACTTTCAGAGTTTCAAAATGCGAGTGGGAGGAGAAAGAATTCAGGGGCTGGCAAAAGCACTCAGCTTTCCCAGGGCTGTTTTGAAGTTGCATCCTTTGCTCTTTCAGTCTGTTGGGCAAAAGTGCTCCCTGCTGATGTGTGTTGTCAGGGGAAGAGAAACTTCTTTAACGTCCAAATCTGATGAATGTCAGCATGTCTGCCAGGGCAGCTCCAGCTGCACAATGAGCAGGCATGTGCTGAGCAGATAGTCCTTTGGCTTGTGGTGATGATTTTAAGGGGAACAGGACTAAAATTTCCTGAATGTTTGTGTTGTGCAGTTGGAATTTGATGTTGAAGATTGGCCTTTGCCTGTGGGAGGCACTTGACTTTAGGTGTAAATTCTGCTCATGTGTAGCCCCCCAGGTTGGTGCTTGCAGAGCTTTGGTGGAAGATCCCAGTGCTGTGGGGACCAGGGTGGTTCTCAGCACCCGGTTGAGATCTGTGCTTTGGACAGAGGCTGTGAAAAAAGGGCTGGGGTGGGGATGGGAGGCTGGCAGTGGTATCAGTTTCCAGTGCCATGACAACCAGCTCAAAAGCAGGCCTGGAGTGGAGGCTTTTTTAGGCATTCATCTGTCCCTGTTTAACTGGCTCCTTTTTATTGAGTTTGCCATCTGCTTTATCTCTGTGCTCACAGCGTGGCACTGGACAGCACCCTACTGAAAGTGCATCACTGGGGCTCGCCCTGGCTTAACACAGCCTGCTCACAAGCCCCTCCCTCTGCCCACACAGACCAGAAGGAAAGTAACACAGAAAAACCCTCTAGGCTGAGACAAAGAGTTGAAGAAGTGTTTTACTGGTGAAGGTTTGCATCACATTTTAATACAAAGATCAGGATATAATCAGGGTTGGTTTGTGGTGCTTTGCAAGGAGACATTGCAGAGAGAGCTTCCAGTTTCCTCAAAGCAAGTGTTTCTCTCCTCCCAGAAACTAAAGATGCAGGCTTCTGTCCAGTCTATTTCACCCATTTATTTATCCTGTGCTGAAGTTGTTAGATCAAACATTTCCATTGCAACATTCTGTTCCCAGGAAGTGCAAAGTCAATCTCTGGTTCGGTTTGCACGCATCCAGTGGCCTGCTCTTGAGCTGTGCTGCCAGATCAGCACCTTCACTGTCACAGAAAGGGCCTAGAGAGGAGTGCAGGGGGAGAAGGAAGCATCGGCTCAGTTGTGCAAGGTCTGTTGTGTTGGCTCTTGTGAATGTGCAGTTTGCTTCCTTTAAATTGCTGGTGTAAGTTAAACCTCAAAGCTGTATTTAATTTACAGTGAAGAAAAGGATAAAGCTGTATGTCTGTGTCCCCCTCCATGCTGCTTGCTGCATCCTGCCTCACAGTCCCCACCCAAGCTCTTTCACCAGTTCAGCACCGCTTGGTGCCTCTGGAAAGTGTGAAACTGAGCTTGGCAGCCCTTGGGCACGGCCAGGCAGAGAGACTTGGATGGACAGCTGCAGTCTGTGGGCAGATGCAGACCTCACTCTTGATCAGAGGTTTAGTAGTGGTCACCAAGGTGGAGCTGCTCTGGCTATTTCTTCCAGGTGAGCCAACTCCCAGGTGGGGTTCACGGCACCTCATGCTTGGTACTGTCTGCTGTTCTCAGAGCTCCCTGCTCTGGCCTGCCACTGGAGTCTTGGTGAGTACAGGTCTCAGCTTCAACTAAGCTTTCTTATTTGACACAAGTTGAGGACTGGGTGTGAGCCATGGGATGAGCCACCCCTCCTTGAGTGCACAAGATCAGAAAGCAGCTGGGCACTGCCTGTCCCATCAGAGAGCTGTGGCAGGCAACTGCCCTGCTCCCACCGTGCTCAGTGCCAGAAGCAGACAGCCCTGTTGTGTTCCTGCAGTACGTTGTGGCCAAACAAGGAGTTGTTAGATCAGCTCTTTGGAGCAGCATGGGATCAGGGATGGGTTCATGCACTGATCTGATGGCCCAGACTGTTCTGTTGGCGCTTCAGGAATCAATGCCTGGGAGTGTGTGGTGGTTCTGGAGCAGAAGCAGCAGACTGGCGGCTCAGCACTCTTTCTGATGCCATCAGCAAGTTGATTTAAATGGAGTGCACAGAGTTGGCTGCATTTCTCTCATCAGCTGCATGAAAAGTTTGCTAACTGGAAGTGCCAGGGCAGTGGAATCCTGCTGGAGGGCTGGTTTGAGAGAGCAGCAGCAGGAACCACTACCGTGGCGGTGCGGAGGGCTTGGTCCCGCTGGCTCTGGTGCCACAGGTGAGGAGTTTTGCTTTATGGAAAGGGCAAAGGCAGCAAGATTTGTCTCCATTGGAGCTGGCTCTTGGCAGGCATGGGGCACTGGCTTGGTATTGCTGTCCTCATGCTGTCAGTAAGGAACTCCATCCATTCTGTATACCACAGGAACATCTGAGGCTGATCACCCCTTTCTTCCTTTTACTGCCCTTAATTTCTGTGACCTTTGAGAGTCTCCTTCGTTGGGCAAGTCACAGTCTCCTAGAGGAACTTTACACTCTGAGCTAAGGCACACAAAGGGAAGCACTGGCTGCTCTCTGGCTGTGGCACACAGCCTGGCTCAGCCAGCAGTGAGCAGAAGGCCTCTGAAGCAGTCAGCTTTCACACAGTGCCTATTGTGGCTCTCCAGAAGAATTTCTGTGGGTGTTCCATAGATGTGAGGGATGGATTCCTCCAGTACAAATCATGTGAAGATTTTACACCAGCCTACTCACTGAAGTTGCTGTTGGTCAAAATTAGACTTGCTTACAGATCTTACAAACTAAAACAAATTTCCCTTTCATTTTCATTAGGTGAAACACTTCATGTACCAGCATGGAGAGAGGCTGCTGGCTTCTGCCACTGGCTGTGCCCAGCCTTCAACAGCCTTGGCAAAAGGATTTTTGGTGGTTTTGAGCCCGTGCCTGAGCCTTTGATTCCCTGCTGAGTCTCAGCTGTTGTAGAGAACTGCAGTGCAGTTTGGCAGCCAATGGGTCCTCAGGGTTAGTCAGGCAAGCACTGCACCTCTGTTTGGAAATGGAGTGGGAAGGATGCAACATTCCTGTCTGCTGCTGGAACTGTTAACTCCTGGGGCAGTTACCTACTTTACAGGGATTTGTGAATCTCACATTTATTAAATGCTGTGAGCCAGTTATCCTACCTGAGAACAGCTGGAACCTCCCTTTTAGGAAGCCATAAGGCTGTTCTGTGTTTCTGCCTTCTCAGCTGGCAGAGCTGTCCTGACAGACTCATCCCAGTCCTGCCAAGCTCCTCCAGAAATTGTGACCAGGCCTCCAAGGATATTGAAGGAATTGTGAGGTAATTGTAAATAATAATCAGCCTCACACCACATTAATTTATCTTCTGGGCAGAGAGTTAGAGAGATTTCAGAATGTTCTAGTTTTCTCTACAAGCCCACTAAGAACTCAATTTTTAGGTGAAAATGTAGATCCTCAGGAAATGAGAGGTTCCCTGGGCCTGGCACCTCGTAGGAGGCTGAATACCCAAGGAGCAGTGATGAGCTCAGAAGTGCTGGCAATTAGCCAGGGCTGCTTAATGGAGCCAGATTGCCAAGGGATACAGAAGGACCCAGCCCTGCCACCAGCCTCCTGTCTGTGTGGTTTGCACTGGAGATTAGGCTCTGGTGGCAGCAACTGCAGGCAACCAGCTCCAGCCAACTTGTGCAGCCTGGTGAAAGACAGAAAATGCTTGGTAAGAGCCCAACCACTGCATCTCTGACCTCTCACTCCTGACCCCTGAGGAAGGTTTCCAGAAGTGCTTCAGAAGACAATCTGAGTGCTCCAGTTCCTGACTCTGGGATGTAAAATCACACAGGTATTGATCACACATTACAGTACCATCCTTGCTGCCATCAGCCATTCCTGGGCAATAATTTTTCCTGTCTCTCTCACCCTCTCTTTGTGCCATAAATGACATTATCAGCTGTCCTCTGCCTAGCACCCTCCCTTGGATCGGCAGGAACCAATCATCCTTTCTCTCAAATTGCCTGGTTCATTAATGGAATGAAGTTTAACTCAGAACAATTATTCTCAACCTGTATTTAGCTTTAAGGTTATTGCTTCTATTTCAGACCTGAGGAAGCCATCCTTATGTGCCTGAAAGCATCTGCAGCTTTTGCAAGCACACCACCAGCTGACCCAGTAAATGGTGTCCCCTCTCCCTGCCCTTGCCTCACTTACATCCTGCTCTGTGCTCCCTGAAACACACCTGCAAGGTGAGCCATGGGCTTGGCACCATGAAGGATGCCCTTACCCTTCCCTGAAGCTCATGATCCCTCCTAAGGGAGTGGAACAGAAAGCATTGTCTGCTTCCATCCCTCCAGTGTCCTCTGTGTGACTGGGACAGCTTCTTGACGGGGATGTTTCCAGGGGAGCTACAGGACAGTGACTGTGGCCCGGTGCAGACAGGAGCACAAATCCTTCCTGCTGGAGAGGAGTGGGCTGTGCAAAGGTGTTAGTGGGGGTATGACACTCAGTGGTGTCCCAGTAGTGCAGGGAGAAGCCAGCTGAGACAAAAGGAAGGAAAATTGGTCATTATCACTTGTAACTCGTTGTAGTCTCCTTAGAAGCAGACTCAGAGATCACCAAATCCCAATGGATTTACCCTGATGGTCCCTCTGCAGTGCAGCTAGCCCAGGGAGAGGGCTCTGTGCTGGGTGCTTTGCTGCTCAAAGAGCTGTTTGCACTTGAGAGGTCAGGTACTGGGAGGCCACTTGCAGAGCAGATACCTTGGCTGTGCACTTTGTCCTTGTGAACTGGAAGAACCTGAAGGACTGGTGAGACTGGGACCCTGCAGCCAGCTCCTGCCAGGATTCATTTGGGGATTTTCTTTTCCTCTGTCCTTCCAGAAATGAGGTAAGTGCCAGAAGGTGCCTTTCAACATGGCAGCTGGCCCACGGGCCAGGCTGCAGCATGGCTGGGGCTGGGATGCACTAAAAATACAGGTGACAAATGTAAACATTGGCTGCAGCCAGTGGGACTGGGACTGGGACATTCCAGGGTGGCTGCAGCCCAGGGTGCTGGCAGGGCAAGGGGGGTATGGGGGGGGACAACACAGCAGCAGGGAACACGCTGCCTGCCTCTTGGGTGCTTTGGTTTCAGAGCAGTAGTTTAAGACTGTAGCAGCCTCACACGTCAGAATCGTAGCTTTTCCACCATCCCGTGCTGGCAACCATGACTTGGCAGGCAGGGGGAGAGACTGAAAGGGGGGAAATAAGGAACTGAAGGAAGAAGAAGGAAGGGGAAATGCCTCTTCCTCCTCCCTCCTCTGCCAGGCTTTGTTTCTCTTTATTTATTATTTTAAGAGGTTAAAGCAGACATAACAATTAGGAAGGAGGTGGTCTGAGCCTGAACTTGTGGCCAAAGGGCTCTCCCCCTAGTCCAGCCTCCCAGAGCAGGGGACAGGGCAAGGTGACACAGCCGGTGCCACGTCAGCAGTCTGCATGCTCCTGCCCGTGGCTGCCAACAAAGGTGGCCATTGAAAGCTGCCAGCCAGCGAGCTGTGGAGCAGGGCTGAAACCAGCAGCTTCCTTTGAGAGGGCAGCTGATGAGCCACATGGGCAGATCCTCCTTGCCAGCAGGAAGGTCTCCAGGGCATTAGGGGACCAGTGACAGTCTGCAGGCTCTATGTGGCCATGTCAAGGCAGGACAAAGGACTGTGCTGGGTGGGAATGGGCTCCCCTAGATGAATGAGCAGCACCCACCCCAGCAGCTCCAACTCAAATAATGCTGCTTGTCCCCAGCCCAGGCACTTCTGTCAGCTGAGGATGCAGCAGCAGAATGAGGGAAGGGCAACTTGTTTCCCTCTCTTGCTGACTCCATTCCTGATGTGCAGCTCCAGAAGGAATGAATAAAATGATTTTGTTTGAGGCAGCTTCTGCTGCAGACAGCACTCAGTGTTACAGCACCAGGTCACTGTAGATATTTGTATTCAGTGTCTCTTTTGCTCTGCCTCAGACTGGCACATTATGGGTGCTTCCAGTTAACAGTGTGTGAAGGTAAGCAGTGCTTTACTCATCCCTTACAAATCCAGAGAGGTTTGGGGGTTTAGCTGTTTGCAAAAACCCAACAACTGAAAGCATATTTCCGTCCATATTTTCTTTGTGCCAAACCGAAAGCAGCTGAACTCCAGGCCGGGGAAGGTTTGGTGAGCAAGGAGTGTAGGAGCCTGGCTACACCATGTTCTATAAACAAACTGGTGGGTTTGAAAGCAGACCTAGAGGAGTTTGCAAATCCATTTATTTAAGCAAGCAACCCATCTGCTCCTAGCAGTAATGGGTTTGCAGGCCAGTTGTGTGTTTGCTCAGCTCACAGGCAAGGAGGTTTGCAGGTTACAGGAGCTGCACCGATCGACCTGTGGCACAGACACACACCAGGCCCACACCTGGCACTCACCAGCCCTGAAAATGGGGGTTTAACAGTGACCTAATTAGCACCTGGGAGTGCCAGGATCTGCAGGGCAAAAATGCAATGTTTATCTGTGGTTTTAACTGAACTCTTACAGTTTATACAGCAGAGACTGCAACAGAGCCCCCTTCAGAGGGCTGTAGGACTCTTGTCAGCTACCACCACAGCAAGCCTGGGAGCTGCTTCTCTTACCTGGCTGGCCAAGAAGGAAAACTCCAAACTAGCTGTGACTGGGGCCCAGCTGGGTGGAGGGTCTGCCTCCACCCACAGCACTGACAGGTACACCCAGATGTGTTTTATTCTAGCTGTGGAAGTGGGGGAAAGGAATCTTTCTCCAGAACAAGAAAACCAGTCCCTTACATGGGAAGTAGAAGCAAAACTCCAAAGGTCCTAACTAGAAATGTCTTTCTGAGCCTTTCAGGATGTTGAGGGATATTTGTGGGTCCATCTCCCACTGCTTTCTCCTGCAGTAGGGCACCTGAGGCTTCAGAAACTTCCCTTCTTGCCAGCAGCCTTTCCAGAAGCAGCACTTTTTTCATCGTGCTCAGCAATGTTTGCAGTCTCAGATGGTTGGTCAGAGGCTCTGCCCTGGAGCTGGAGGGAGGGAGCTGTGCTTGCCCAGCAAAGCCCAGGAGCCATTTCTGCCATGCACTCCCTGCAGCTGAGTGGTGAGAAAAATGGGGGCCAGGAACTTCAAGTTTGTGACCTTGTCATGCCCAGAGGCTCAGACCCGTGACAAAAGTCTCGCTGGCCAAGGCAATTGCTAAAGAAAGGAGAAAGGGGAAAAAAGCCCCAAACCTGCCCTCTCTCCAGACTGCCAGCTGAACAACTCTGAGCTGCAGTAACTCTGCAGGAGAGGCTCTCAGGAGAGTTTTTTACAAGTAGCCATAAATAATAATTAAAAATTGCACGTGTGTGCATTTCACAAAGCAAGGAAAGAATTCAGGCCCACAGACTGTGAATAATTTGCAGAGAAGAGAAGCAGCTCCATCCATCTTACCCAGGCTTTGTTACGAATCATTGGCGGCTACGTAAATCTTCCTGCCAGGTCAGGAGCAGCAAATCCTCCTGCAGTCTTTGTCTGCTGAAAAACTTTTAGAGCTAAATGTGAAAAATTTCTTCAGTTGCAGGTGTGGAAGTGCACCTCAGGATGAGCACATTCCTGAAGCTTGGGACAGAGGGACCGGGTGACAGCCTGTACGAGGCAGCCGGTGGCTGCAGGGCAGGATTCCTGGCTGTCACTCGGTGCTGAGCCCTAGGAAAACAAAAGCCAAGCAACCATCAACCTTGCTTCCCTCCCAGCACCCCCGCCGCGACCGGCAAACGGCCACGGCTGAGTGGAACGCTCCGGAGCATCCCGTGCTGCAGCAACCTTCCCAGAGCTCACAAAGGTCCCTAGGTGGCAACCCTGCTCCTCCTGACCCTCCTGCTCCTCCTGACCCTCCTGCTCCTCCTATGCTTGACACAGCCCCAAAAGCTCCTGCTTTGAAGATCTGTGACCAGGTGAGGCCTTAACTTTCCATTCACAACAAAAAGTGAGTGCACGTTTAATGCTGGGATGGCAAAGGTAAACTGAAGCTCTGCTAGCTGAAGGCGAACTAGAAGAACAACTGAAACAGCCAGGAACTTCCTTATTTTAAACAAATAAGAAGGTTTAAAGCCAAGCCTGTGATGCTGGGAGCTGTGACTCATGATTTCTAAATGCTCTGGGCTGCCAGAGTGCTTGGATGTTTCTGAAATCCCAGCAAGTGTCAGCTGCAGGAATGCGGCTCAGCCTCTGCCCAGGACACAGTGGCACCCGGGGACTACTCACTCCATCCTGTCATGCATCTGTGGGACTCTAAGCTCTCCACAGCAGAGCTGTGACTCTTCAGCCCTGCTCATGGAACATGGGCCCTTCCAGCTGCCCCATGACACAAACCTGAGCACACCTGAGCACAGACATAGGCTGGACAACCAAGGAGAAGAGTGCCCACTCCACCCTGCTCCCGATATTTTTCACGGGAAAAGCACCATCAGGGGCCTAAGAGATAAGGAGATTCTGGTGCAAGTCCTGCTTATCAGCCCTGTTAGCTGAGACAGCCATTGACTTTTCCTTTTAATCTGTTTGTTCTTTGCTGTCTCTGTGCTGTGTCCATCCGACAGTGCTCCCAGCACCGCGCTGCTGTCGCACATCCCCGTGAGCTCCGCTCCCTCCCTGCAGCGCCACCCCAGCTGATAAGAGCAACAATTCCCCTCTGTCAGAGATAAGATTCTCTTGCCCATCTCCTGATCAGATGACTTTTGGAGCCAGCGAGCAATTGTGAATTGCAAATATTCTAATCAAATACACAATTTGAGCTTCATCCTGGGTTAATTACCTGAGCGGTACACATCTGTTAGCTCCAGTGAATCGCAGCGGAAATGGGGGATTTGATTGCAGTATTCACTGTTCAAACGAGGCACAGGCCAAGGATTATTCACTGAAGTGATTCAGGAATCATTCCGAATAACTGGACCAATATATTTAGAAACTGTGAGATCTGCACACGGGGAGAGGAAAAGCCTCAGGTGAATGCCAGGCTGTGCCTGCTCCCCGCAGCTCTGGAGGTGGATGTCATCCTTTATCACGCTCCCTTCTAGGTCTCTTTTTCCCCCTGATAAACCCAAACTCTGTCTGCTGTCTTCCCAACTAGAGAAGGCTGACGCGGGTCAGACGAGGACCAGCTCGGGGCGTGTGGGCCGTCGCTTTTCACTCGGCAAAGCTGAACTGGCTCAGCCGAGCCTCTGGAGACACCCGTACGGAGGGCGCGGCGGTGCCCGCCGCCGGGGACGCTCCGCTTCAAGCAGGCGCAGCGGATCCGAAGCGTCCCCAAGCGCGACGCCGGGCGCCCCCTGGTGTCGGGAACTGGGAGCAGCTGTCCGCTCCGACCCTGCTCCCAGCGCTCCGACGTCATTTCAGTGCTGCGGGCTGACGACTTTTGTCTTTGCACCCCAAAAATTGCAAAAACAGGCAGATGTGGCTGTGAGGAAGACCTTGGGTCCCTCACGCTGGGGCCACGGCGAGTGCGATGAGCTAGTGCCCAGTTGGGCACCGGTGCTTGGGTTTGGTACCTGCAGTGACATCACTTGTGAGACACTGCTGGCTGGAGAGCCTGACCCTGCTTATTTCGCGGTGATCCGTGCTAAGGCTGCTCTGCCCCGCAGCTGCCTCTATAACATCCTGGTCCCACCTTGCTTTCTGGCCAGGGATGGAGTGACTTGGCCAAGGCCAGTCTTGGAGCTGTTTCCACAAGGAGTTTTGTGATTTCCAGGCACCGTAGATGCGGCAACTGCAGGACAGCTTCTAATGAGCTTCAGGGGTGCAGAGCTGGAAACATCTATGGCTGCATCCGTCCTGCAGTATGTTGTGCTTGTGTGGGCAGATGGAGGTCAAGGTTCCTCTTTTCTGGGTCTGGGATGTGGCTGATGTTTATCTGGTGATTGTAGGAGCAAGTCTCTCATAGCAGGAAGAATTTGCTTAGCAAGGTTGTAGCCAGCCCAGCCTAAGCACAATGTGCAAGCACTGCCAGCTGTCCACAGGCTTTTGTTCTTAACAGGAGGGTTGGAAGCCACCAAGCTGCTGGTGCTGGTTTTGGGGTGCAAGATCTGCTCAGCAGGCTGCTGCACACCAGAAGCTGCCCTGGTCAGATCCATGTGCAGATCATGGAGATCTCAGATGGGAACAGCATGTTGGAAGTTGCCCCAGGAATGCCCAGCTAGGGCTCACGTTCCCTCCCAGGTACGTTAATCAACATTGCGTTTCAGCTGCTATTTCATTATCCTGTCACTTGGCTTTTGATGCCCTTCAGCAGCTCCTCATGGGCAGCTTGTGGTTCTGCAGCCCTAAAATAGCTTGGTCTCAAAAGCAACATTTGTAATTCACCTCTCCCATCCCTCTTCCAGACCACCTGCCCTAGGCAGCCCAGGCCCTTGCACAGGTCTCCCTGGGATGCTGCTGCTGACTTCCCTTCAGTTGTAAGAACTAAAGCTAAAGGTCTTTCAAAGCTTTGGGTGAGGAATTTGCTCTAAGGCCTTGATCCAAGTCAGCTCTATCAGCTGGACCATGTCTGTCCTCGTGATTGCTGCAAAGAAAGCTGAGTACTCTGGGGCATCACTTCCTTCTGGAAGCTCACAGCCTCTTCCTCTTCACATTTATCATTCATCTGTGAGCTTCACCTGCTAGTGCAGTTCCTAACAGACTTACTGAGTTTTGACACCCAGTCCCTGGGAACCCTTTGCTAAAATTAGCCTCGTGTTTGCCAGCTTCCATCCTATGGTGCTGCTGTGCACTGAACCCAAGGTTACCCCTGAGGTTAATAGTTAAGCAGTTTTAAGGTGCGCACTTTTACCCCTGGGCAAATGCCACCTGATGCCAGGGCTTCTTTGCTGTTGTGTTGATTCTGAGCCACAGAGGAAGTTGTGTCCTTGTAGCACCCCAGGGTCTGGTGTGTTACAGCTGTGAGGAGGCAGAGAAGGCACTTTATGGGTAGTGTCTTTTTTCTGCTAGTTAATCCAGTCCAGCCACCACATTGTTGTGCCAGTTTAGAACACAAAAAAGCTTTCCCCCCTCCTGCCAGCTGAATCTTTTCCTCTTGCTCTTTTCTCCAGCCTTCTGTCCTCCTGCCTTTCTAGTCGTTGCTGAGACAGATGAGAGGGTAGGAATTGTCAGGTGGGACAAGGCCCGTGGTCCTTTCCATCCTGTAAGCACCAGTGTATCAGGCCCCAGGGGATCATGCACAGTGCCACAGGGGGAGGTGTGGAGAAGGCTTGTGCCCACCACAAACTGGTTGTAATCCTGAAATGTGGACATTCACATCCACTGAGTTATGCTCTTTGCCATTGTCAGAGTGCTGTGGCCATGGACTTCTGCAGCACAGACAAGTCTGTGTCCAGCAGCCAGCCTGAGGCTGGAGGACACCCTCCAAGCTGTGCCAGCTGGGCTCACGGTTCAGCAGCTGGATGGTTAGGAGGACTGGCTGAGAAGAAAGGTGGCAATAGAGATGGACTCAGAGGAAAACACCAAAATCAGGGTTTCCTGCCTGTGAAACCTAAACCACAGAGCAGCCCTTGGAAGGCTTTCCATTTACTCTCAGGCCTGAATGTCACATCCCTTGCCCAGCCATAAACAGATGTGAATTAAAGAGACTGTGCTGCTTTCTTGGCTTAATGGTTGTGTCCCTGGCACTGTGGCCTTATCTCCATGTCCCACTGGTGTTTGCATTGTAGATTGGGAGCTCAGGCTGACCTTTTTTTTTTTTTCTATTTTTTTTTCTTTCCCCCCAAGATTTAAAGAGCTGGCAGAACATTTATTCAGTTGTGCAACCTCCATGCAGAGTATTTCTCAGATCCTGGGCACGGGGCTCACTTTTTGTGCTTTGACAGCCCTGGTAAATCAATAAGGCAGCTGGAGGTCACCTGCAGTCAATCAGTAACCAGTGCTAGCAAGGGAAAGCTGTAAATATTTGGTATCAAAACACAGGCTCTCAAGTCAAAGTTCTCACTGGGGGTGACATTTTCACAGCCTTGCCTTTCTGCAGCCTGGCTCCATCCATGCTGGCCATGATCTTTTCCTGGTCATTATCTGCACAGGAATGTGGCAGCACGTGCACGGCGCAGGGTCACGCGAAGCAGGGCACGAGGTGCTCCAGGGGGAGGAAGTGGGACTGGATGCAAGTTGCTCATTTGGTGACAGCTGAATTACTCCTCCTCGTTGCAGGAAGTCATTAGGTGTTGGCCAAAGTCATGCATGACCTTGGTCACATCCAACTCCCTCAGGAACAGAGACCTGTGGCCCAGAGGTGACTCTCACAGGGGTTCCTCAATCCCTTTGAAACAACTGAGTGCCAATCTCTGGAATACCTCTGCTGCCTGGGGCATGCTCCAGTGGTTCCACCTGCTCTGTTTGTGTCTAGTCCTGGAGCTGATTGTCCAAGAAACCTGCCTGAGCTCACCTCAAGCCCCTGCCATGAGAACAGATTCCATTTCCTCTTCCCTTTGAGCTCAGCTGCTCTGGGCAGTATGGGATGCAGGATCCTGTCTCTGAGCATTCACCCAGCCACCTGTGTGTGCCTGCTTGGGGCCCTCATGCCCATTCCAGTGGCTGGCTGCAGCAGCGGGCCCTGTGCCCATGCTGGAGGTGCCCTGGCAGCCCCAGTGCAGAAGCTGCACACTGTCACCTTCTGCTGCTGCTCTGTGCCCTGTTCACAGAGCTGGGCTGCAGAGGTGCTCCCATGATAACCTGGCATTCACTTTCAGATCTGTGTGCTGGATGGGGTCCACTGAGCTGCAGATGCAGGGTCTGCAGGTTCAGGTGTTGCGCTTTTTATCTGCAGCCTGGGAGGTGGGCATGCTGTGCTAATGCCAGTGGCTTGGCACTCTCCTCCTGCCCCCCTGATCCATCCCAAAGCCCTGGGGAGATCCTGCTGGCCTCAGACCCAGCTAATATGGCCCTGCTCCTGGGCTGATGTCTGCAGGAAGTGCTGCCTGTCTGGTGTCCACACACGAAGGAGAGCTTTGACAGCAGCTGCTCACCACAGTTCCATGGCTTTGGCGGTGGCTTCCTTCCTCCATCTCTGCCCTGGAGCCTCAGGCAAGTGTTTGTGGTCCTTTCAGCTTGCTGCCCCACGAGGAGAGGAGTCAAGCAGCCTCTTCTCCTCCCTCTCCTCTCACATGTTCATTAATTTCAAATGTTGGCATTTCCCTACAGCTTTCTGACAACCGTGAGAGATGCCCCCCCAGCAGGACAGAACCCTCAGCGCATGAGCAACACCCAAGGGATTTTCTGCTCGGGAACTGTAAGTGCCCATTAGCCTGGCACAGGCTTTAATGAGGTCCTTCAGCACCCAGCCCTGTGTGTAGTCTGGGCTGGCTGGTCAGGCTTGAATTTTAGGCTTCTTAAGGGTTTAATAGGAGGCTAAACTAAAACACTGGCTTTGAGTGGAGAGCTAAATTCTTCAAGGTCAGAAGGTGGAGAGGCTCAGGGTTCAGGTCAGTCCCCTGGCACGGGCAGGCACGGCGCTCTTGGATGGCCAGGGGTGGATTTTCCCTGCAGTGAGCAGGTGAGGGGGTGCCATGGCACTGCTCCTCCTGCCTCAGGGCAGCTGTGGTGTTTCAGTGCAGCAGGGCACAGCTAACACTTTTCTCCTCTGAGTGACCTGTCACTGTGGGGCTGATGGATGGCACCAAGCAGGTCTCAGCCAGCACCTGCATGGTGCTAAGCAGCTGAGCTGATCAGCCTGGCCCCCAGTGGAGCAGGGACTGCATCCCTGTGCGAGGCAGGTAGGGGCCAGCAGCTGGCTTTAATGCTCACCTGCACTGCCAATAGTGCATCTGCCTGGCACAGAGCTGGCACAGAGCCGTCCCACAGTGCAGGGCTCAGGAGCAGGCTGGCTCCACAGCTTTGGGCAGGAGCTCCACGAGTGTGGCTGCAGTGTGGCTGGGAGCTGGACTGGCCTGTTCAGCATCCCTCACAGCTGGAAAACTGACCCAAAGCATGGCCCAGGGGTGCCCCGTGCTAGCCAACCTTTGCATACCAGTGCTGCTTGCCCAAGGGGCTGGGAGACACCTCTGGCTTTGCACGGCCCCGGGGGCAGCACAGGCTCTGTTCCCAGGGGTTTGCTAGGAGGAGTTCAGGCTGAACTCAGCCCCCAGGCTTCAGCAGTGTGCCACAAGAGCTGGAAAAGCACTGACCTGCACTTTGCTCTCAGCTAGGTTTGTGTCCCAGCCCCTCTGGGACACCCAGGTGCAGGTCTCCCAGGTCACTCATGCACTCCCACACTCGCAAAATCCTTTAGCTCTTGGAAAAAGAAGAGCCATACAAAGCCAGTCCTTACAAACCTTCATCCTCTGCTGCCTCTGTGTTAGAAAGCATGGCAAGAACATGCCAGTGCCTAGGGCATGCTTGAAAAATGGCAGCTGAGCCATGGAAACAGTGGCACTTGGCACAGCCAAGGAGGAGCTGGCAGAGGAGGGCAGCAGGGTGGCATCTCCTCTCTCCCCAGGAGCATACACTAACATTATGGACCTTAATTGAAGCTTTTCTCACACTGGCTTAGGAAAGGGGCAACAAAATGCCAAGCAGGCCAGCAAGTCTGGTCCAGGATCCTGTCCCTTCTAAAACTGCACAAATAACCAGGGATTTAGACCTGTTCCCATTGCCAGAGCGTTTCAGACACAACCCAAGTCCAGGCCACTGGGACACGAGCCCAGTTCTCCATCGTGCTGTGGCCTCCGCCCACAGCTCAGTGCTGGTGCAGGGCACAGAAAGCCACAGCTGGTAGCAGCATTTCCCTCACTGTTATCCTTCCTCCCTACAGAAAAGCACCTACCTACCCTGGGCAGGCTCTGGGGGGTCAGAGTATTGCCAGTCCTGCTGAAGCCCAGCATCTGCCTGTTTGCCCTTCCTCTGCCAGCCTCAACACAGACCCGGAGGAGCAGATGGGTGCCCACTGCTGGGCACAGCCTGTCCTGCCCCCACCCGCAGCAAGCCCGTCAGACGGCACCAAGGAGCAGCACGCCTGGCACCTTCCTCTCACCCAGACGTGCTCTGGCACCAGCCCCAGCCGGCCCTTTGTGCAGGGGGAACCCTCGGGCACCGCAGTGATGCCCAGAGCCAGCAGCAAGCCACGGCCAGGCCTGCCTGCTGCTCACCCCTCTGCCCTGCCAGCACAGTCCCTGCCCGGGCAGCGTTCTTCCGGGATCAGCTCTTTCTTTATTCAAGGCTTTTTGCATAGCAAAGGTTACATTTGGGACACACAAAAGCTAAGCGGCCGATGCTGTGTGCACGCAGGCGCTCGCCCCAGCCCACGCTGCCCTCCTGCTCCTCAGGCTGTTTACTCACAGCCCTGGGTGCCTGGAGGAGGTTTCTGTTGTTTGGAGATCGCTCTAAAGGGGCCAGGCTGGCCATGCCCCTAAAGAGGCTGCTCTGTGTGGCTGTGGCCGGGTGGTTTGGTTTCATCAGCTTTGTGCCTGCATAACGCAGGCTGCAGACTGCACTTCTCTTGTTGGAATTTTGTTCTGACTCTTCTCCCTCCTCTCTCTCACCTAGAAAAGCAGGAAATGAGCACTAAGCTGCTGCACAGGCTTGGGTATAAAGGATGTGCAAGGACAGCAAGACAGCCCCCTGCATCCTTCTGCCTTTTTGGGACAATATGTTAATGAAAACAAGAACAGGGGAGCACAATGGGATGGCAGAAAAGTCATTTCGGGTGAGACTGTGCTGTGAGCTTCTCTGTTGTCCTGGGTATAGGATCAAGGGAGCTTTCTCCCCAGTAAGGACTGCAAGGTAGCGAGTGGTTGCCATTTAAAAATGAGGTACAGTCCAAAGAAAGCTGCTAGGAAAGTTTCAGCTAGAAGCAAATCCTACTGCACAGCTTGGGCAACGTGCACAATGACTTACAGGCTGTGCTGCAGCAGTGAGTACTGCTGTGAGGGGACGCCAGTGATTTACACTGAGTGGCCACAGCACAGCCTGCTCCGGGTGGGAAGGGTTCAGCTGACCTCGGAGCTCAGCCAGCTGTGCACCAGGCAGCAGCACAGACGCTGTGGGTTCTGCCATTGTGGTGGGAGCTACACAACCAGCCCGAAAGCACTGCAGTGACTCAGCCTCTGAGCATCCCTCCTGCGTGGGCAAGGTGACTGGGTGCAGGCGAGCAGGCTCCTGCCGCTGCCCTGTGTGCCTGCCAAGGACCACACTACACTGCTAAGCTTCATTCTCAGGTTACGCTGCGGGGTCTGCATGGTTCCTACAGCTGGGTTAGCTGTGGCTCTAGCCTAGTGCTGTTAGCCCTACCTACCACTCCTGCCGGGCTGCCTGGGGTTAGTGCAGCCCCAGGAACTCCTTCAGAAGCTCACAGGTTTTCTTGTGGATGACTTCGCGGAGCTTCCGCACGCGCCGGGTGCTGGAGGTGCCCACGAAGCTGTCCGGCTGCAGGACGGCCATGCCGTTGTGCACGTCACCCATGATGATGAGCTGGCCATCCACTGTGGTCATGTTGGGGCAGGGGCAGCTCCAGTCCATGTTCAAAAGGGTGATTTCTAGCGGTTCTCTCCCCAGGAACTTTAATCCCATTTTTTCATCTTTGAGGATCTCCTCCACCGTGACCAGGGCATGCCCCGAGTCTTGGTCTTCGGTCAGCTCTGTAATGCGCCCCAGGATGACAAAGTCACTCTTGCAGAAGCTGGTGACCAGCTTCTGGCGTGGCTTGCAGGCCTTGCAGTGCGTGTGCTTGGGGAAGGGGCACATCTCTTCACATGCCTCCCGGCTCTCAAAGTTGTTCTCGTTGCCTCCACAGCCACCATAAATGAAGGACTGGCACTGCTTGGTCAAGCTGTTGTAGGCCCACCTGGGCTCGTAGGCCTTGCAGTGCCCCTGCAGGGCTGGCAGGTTGCAGATGTTGATGGGGCCGTTCATGCAGGTCAGCATGCAGCTCTCGTAGGTCTCAAAATGGTTGAGGTTGCTGTTGCAGTTCCCATAGATGAAGGTGAAGCAGTTGTTTTTCTTTGCATCGTAGTACCACCGGGTCTGCTCCTCCCCGCAGTCCTCGCTGTCTGGCTGCTTCAGGCACTCGTCGGTTGGGAACTGCGTCTTGTTTTGGGAAGCTTCCTTGGATGTGGGCTCTCCTTTGATGACTGACAGAGGGAAATCAGCCCTGAGGAGGCCGCCGCTGTTCCTGGCGGTGCAGGTGTAGACGCCGGTGTCCTGCAGCTGGGTGTTGTAGATGACCAGCTGGGCGATGTTGGTGACCACGACATTCCCCCTGACGTGATTTGGCTTCATGATGATTTTATCTTTCCCATCCACCTGCTTCTCCCAGGTGATCTCTGGCTTGGGCCTCCCCGTGACATCGCAGAGGAAGCTGACGGTCTCCCCCACGTAGACAGACTGCTGGGTGGGGTTGTTCACCAGCACCGGCGGCAGGATGTCCACCAGCGTTGTCTCGGAATAGGCAGTAGTAGGACGAGCTGTGGTTTCTGGCGGGATGGGGCTGGTGTTGGGCCAGGTGAGGTGGTACCTGCAGGTGACCACGCTCAGGGTGATGCCTTTGATGCAGGCCTCTGCATCCATGTAGCACTTGTTGTAATAGGTGAGGCCATCGGAGGCACAGGTGAAGCTCGGCTCCTTCTCACACCTGTCCTTGCACTTGCAGACAGGTTGCCCATCCCAGATGTCACACTCTGAGCCTTGCTGGATGCACATGAAGCGGTCACAGGTGGCCTCCTTGGGCATCCCCACTGGCCCCTTCTTGCCCTTGACATCCATGTAGCGAGCTGCCACGCAGCTCCTCGTTCCACAGACATTGGGGCAGCACTTCTCAAAGGTCTCACACTCCTGTGGGGAAAGAAAATAACCTGATCATCCCTGAGGACAGAGCAGAGTCCTTTTTTGGGAGCCAGCAAGCAGAGCCCAGAAACTAATTAAAAGGTGTTAGCTCAGGTGACCTGCTCTGTCACAGGTATCTGTGGTCTGGAACTCGATGTCCCTGCTGGCAACAAGCAGAAACATCCCTCTGTGGGCTCCCGAGGGGTGGCTAAACACACTGGGGCTTCTGAAGTGCTTCAAGAGAGGCGGCTGGAGAAGGAAAATTAATTTCTGCTTCTCTCTCCTAGAGTCACATGGACTGCTGGACTGCTGACCCAACTACCCCCCTTCTGCACTCCCCAAAATGCCTTGGGACAAGCCCCTGAGAAACAAGAGCGGCTGGAAGGACTTATCCTATGGCTGGAGCAGTAATCCTCCTTATTCGCCACACAAGTATGTAAAGCATTATTTGAATTCCCTAACGGCCTTCTCCTGGAGGTGAAACTGCCAAGGCTTTGTAATTGTTCACATTGTAGAGGAAATAATAGAGAATCTCAAAAGTAAGGAACTTCTTGCTCCAAAAATAATTTTCCTTTGGTATTTAGAAAAACAAGCCCCAAACAGCTCCTTCTGGCTTCTCTGGCCTATTTTAGTCCTGTTTTCAAATGCAGCATCACTCTTGCAGTGATTTATTATGCCACATCCCAGCTACAGTCAGCTCTAAGCTGCAGTTAATTTTAGCAGAATTTTCATCTTCTGAGCAGAATAGTTCTTTGCTGGGTGTGAGCACAGCTGCTGTGGGTCACTCTAAGGGGCCATGAGCACAGCTGCCATGTACCCAACAGGGGGACACCTCCATGATCCCCCTGCAATCCAGCAGCCTCCACCACAAGTGAGAACAAAATGTTTTCTAAGCTACAAACCACATAGCTGCCCCTGAGCCCAGCACCCTTTCCTGTTTGGGAAGATGACCTAACACCACAGCTCTTCTCCCACTTCCAGCAGCACTTTACTGGGTTTCAGAAGCAAAGACAGGATCCAGTCCGGGTAATGCCTTGGGCTGAGGTTGAGGAGCAGCTTTAGCAAAGCTGGTACAGAGCCCTCGGCTGCTGGCAGACCACTTGCTCCATGCCGGGTCCCAGCGCTCTGCTGCCACAAAGCAAAACTGAGCATTTTTTAGCCAGTGGCCTCTGGCTTTCAGATTGTGACTAGTAAATTACTCAAGCAACATCCCCTGCTACTGCCGGGGGTTTGCAAGTGTTTTAGCATTGCATGGCAGTTGCACTAAAGAGGCTTATGTGGGAACGGTGGAAGCAGCACCAGGGGTTTCAGCCAGAGCACATGGGAGCCCTCTGAGCAAATCTCTTTGTTTACTTGATGGCCTTTTCCTCTACACCTCTTCCCCACCCCCTTTAGCCCTGGAGGAACAACCTGGCTACAGAAAACAACCCCGGGGGCTTTTTTTAGCACGGGCAGTGTGGCTGCCAGCCTCCTGTGGGCTGCAGGAGCTTTGCTGCTGGCCATGAGGTAAGGGGCAGAACCAGCAGGTACTTGCAGACGCCAGCGTGAGCCGGCAGTGCTGACAGGTTGAAAAATGAGTGTCAGGGCTGTAAGTGAAGCACATTTTGAGCTGGGAGCATCACAGAGAACATCTGCCTAGTTGCTTCAACCATGCCCCTGTTTTGCACTCCAAGCATGCTTTGTGTGTCAAGTGCAACAAGGGCTGCCACTTTGCATGCTAAACGGAGCGATTTCCTACGTGATTCCTCTCAGGAATACCAACAGCCACCACCACCGCCGCACATGGTGACACTGCTAACAGAGCAGCGCGGCCCCGAGGTTACTGAGCCCTGGAGCATCCGATTCGGATGTTTCCTTTGACAAGGAAGCAGGGCAAATGATCAAAGGGAACCAGCGCTGTGCCCGCAGCGGCATGCCAGCTGCACACAGCTCCCCACACCACGGGTGCCTCACCAAACCTTTGCTATCCTATATAGGTCAGGGGTCAGTTCAAAACATGCGCTGCCCGCATCAATCCTGCAGGGTGCCAGCGCCTCCCGTCCCCACAGAGCAGGCTGGGGAGCAGCCCAGCCGTGCCGCGACGCAGGGGAGAGGGAGCCACTCACCAGGTCAGCCTCGCACTCCCTCTTGCAGGTGCTCTGTGCGTCCACCCACAGGTTGGGGTTCATGTCATTGGGACATATCCCGGCGTGGGAGTAGCGGATGGGAGGCAGAGCTCCCCCTTTCAGAGAGACCTCCAGAAGCAAGAGGACACTGCTCTTCCCCAGCAAGATCCACATCCACCGAGCGAGCGGCACCAACACCATCTCAGAGCTTCTCCAGGGCAGTGGCAGTGGCCGAGCTGCAGGCAGTTCCTGTCTGCTTTGGTTTTGGTAAGCCTTCAATTTCTGAGGAACCCAAAGGCACCTGACTCCAGTAAAGACTTCAGCAAGCTCCTTTGCTGCCGCCGTTGACAGAGCAGCTTGGTCTGGACCTCATTGGATGAAAGGCCCAAGGAAGCTACCCCTTATTTTAAGAGAAACGCCAAGAGTCTGAGCAGAGTTAGCTCTATTTATACCCTGCCTCTGTTAACAAGTCAGAAAAAGTAAACTTGATTTCTTTGACAGGCACACGCTTCCTATGTCCTGGTGGCAGTCAGACAGATTTGTTGCAAGAAAAAAAAGCTGGAAAGAGTTCAAAAGGCTGGAACTGGCACGGTGGGACCCCTGCATGTTCCTGAATGCAGGGAGGCCTTCTTAACCCCTTTAGACCTAAAGTACTTCCCTATGCTAAGAATGGCATTTACTTCTGAAAGGGTGCTTGTCTAAATAGCAGGGACCCGGGGCAGGGGATTTCCCCACGGCGAGGGGCTGCACAATCACTGCTAAAAGGAACAAGTAATAGGATTGAAGCAATTAAAGCTAGAATATCATATTTTAACAAAGGAAGCAGGGAAGAAATAACTCCTTGAAACTCGGGCTGGCAAAGCAGTTTGTCTTCCTAACTCCTCCCGGGGCTCCTCCGGGCTTTCTTCTCCTCTCTGGTGGGGAGGTTCCCAGGATGCTGGTTTAATGCTCCCTCCAGCTCCACCAGCGAGATATTAAAAGTGTCCCTGAATTCCTCCACATTTCCTGACAGCCGGATCCCATTGTACAGTGCATTGCTGACCCCTTTAACAGCCACAAAAGAAAAAAAAAAGAAAAGTAGAAGTTCAACTCTATGGAAACCTGCCTAAAGGAATGTACAGCATTTCTGCATTGGGGGGTGGGGGGGAATGCAGCCAGGCTCAGCTCCGCGCTCCCTGCTTATTACAGCAAGGGGCTGATCCTGCTTGTGCTGAACACCTGCCAAAACCGAGTGGCAGGAGGCACAGCTGCTCAGCACCTTCCAGGACTTTGGGCTGAGTTCTGGGCTAGCCTGGACGCATCCTGCACGGTGCTCAGTGCTCCCTGCGAGGAGCAAGGGAGTTTCCATCCCAGGTGGGGCTCAGCAGGGCAGGAGCAGCAGCACTGTGCCCGGGGAGGGGGCATGGTTGTGCATCTGTGCCGTGCCCAGCGCTGACAGTGTGGGCAGCCCTCAGCTGAGGACAGTTTTCCCGTCGGGTTTCTTACAGCAGGGTTGTTCCTCACGGCTGAGTTTGGGCATAGGCCCCCCTGGGCGATGATAGCTGCCAACCATCAGTGAACCGGCCGCCGTGCCAGGCCACAGGGCTGCTGCTCCTGCCAGGCTGCTGCTTCCCGAAGATCACCTCTGGAAGGAGGGGAGAGCAACCTGGAGCTGCCCTGCCCTCGGCTGTGGCATTTCTCTGGCAAGCCGGGCTTACAGAAGTGCAGCCCTGCTGTGTGTGCCCGCACTAGCCAGAGCCACAGCATTTGACTTTCAGGAGAAGTTGCCCAAATTCGCCATTTCCAAGGAACAAAGTCAATGCCGGGCAGCGCTCCGCAGCTGATTTCTTCTCTCGGAATCTACCGAAAGCTGCACCGCCCTCGCACAACTGCAGCCTGCTTTGTTCAGGGCTTGTTTACAAAGGCAGCACCCTGCGATGCCTGGAAAAGCCAACCCAAAGTGACACCCTCCCGGGAGGTACTTAAAATTCTTACAGCTCTATTAACAACACAGTCGCATGTATTAGTGGTTCCTGTTGACTAAACAAAGATACTTTATCATGTAAAACTGACTCCAGATAAGCTTTCAAACCATCTCTGTGTGGGGCTGGCAGACAGCAGGTATCCTAAGGGCTGGAGGAGCTTTTCTACCTCCTTATCCACTGTGTTAGAGGTGGGGAGCTGGTGGGTCCATGGTGTGCTTCCAGCCGCTGTCTCCTCTCCTGGTGCCAGAAAGCCTTCTCGAGCTCTGGCCATGCTGACGGACAGCCCCACCAGTATGGACCCACTCTAGGTGAGACTCCCTTCCAAGGAACTAAAACTCGCACTGTCTTATTCCTCCCTTGCCCCCAGACGGAGCATCCCTTGCACAGAGGCAGGTTTCCGCTGCTCTGAAGAGCCAGACACTGGTTTGCATCAGACAGATGGAGCAGTCTACTCCTTTGCTGTGTCCTCATCCATCCAGAGGGATACTCTCCAGTGACAGGTCAGTCCCATCACAGCTTTCTGCTTTTGGCTCCCAGGTGTCACGCTCAATGCGTGGTGGTTGGGACAGGGGAGCTCAAGAGGTTAACGAGCCTGGCTGAAGGAGCAGCTGCCTAGGGCACGAAACTCAGATGATTTCATTGTGTCCCTGCTGCAGGTCAGTGGGGTCGGTCAAGGAGAGGCCATCTGAATGGCTGGATTTGATGTATTGCCACCCCAACTACTGGGCCAGCACTTGGCACAGCAGAGAGGAGCAAGGACATCCTATAGAAGCTTGGGTAAAAGGACAAAGCAATCTCCTGTGTGACAGGGCTGGCTTTACTGGGTCCTTGTGCTGTGCAAGTGAAGCCCAGCAAGCGCTTGTTAATGGCAGAGACACTGCTTTCAGCAAGCCTTTTGCACAGGAAGCCTCTCAGGGAACCAAATTTAATCCAAAGGAAACCGAACAGAGGCTGTGTCTCTCTGCTGTGCTCCCAGAACAGGGAGTGCTCAGCCCCATGAAGGATCAGACCCTTGGCCAATTGAACATAGCCATGAGAGAGAGGAAAACAGAACCATAAATCTGCCCATGAATGCAGGCAGGCACCTCCTGAGGTCAGGGAAGGCACTGAGGGCTCTGAATAAAGCTCAACAGCTGCCCCATCCCTGCCAGGATATCCCAAACATGCTGTTAAGCAACCTGAGAAGCACACCCAGGAGGGGACAGGCCTATGCAGGCTGCCCCAGGTTGGCTCAGGGACAGTGGGGCCCTGGCTGTCCCAGTATGGACCCAGCTCTGCCAAATGCACTCCTGGGTTTTGCTGAGGCTCTTTTCTCTCCTCGTTTAAATCAGTTTAGCTCCACTGACCTCAGTGGATCTGACTGGGTACTCCAGAACAGCACCAGCTAATGCCAGTTGTGAATCAGAGGCTTTGGTTGTAGCCACCTCCTTTCCAGCCTCAGCCTGTTGTGCTGCCCGGGCCCAGTGCCACTGGCAGCCCCCTCTGCCAACACAAACACAAACCCCCTGCAGGCATGGCCAGGGCTGGCACCTTGCCAGCCAGGCACCACCAGCCCATTGAGAGCCCAGCAAGGGCTGGCAGCTGGGGCCAGCACTCCTCTGTGCTGGGGGCAAATGAGGCTTGTGGCTGGCAGAAGCAGGCCAGGGGGTCACAGGTTGGCCCTTAAGGTGTCCCTCCTCTCCTCACCCAACAGCAAGACCTGATGCTAACTCAATGGGCCACCTGGGCCAGCGACCTGCCCCCTCTGCCAAACAGGGCACTAAAGCCTGCCCTGCCCACAGGGACCCTGGTGGAGGGGACAGCCCCGTGGACATGCTCTTCTTCAGCCCCATCACTATCATCTGGGTTCCTTAGGTGGTTCCTTGTCCATGCACAGGTGAAAATGTGACACCTGGGCAGAGAAGTACCTGAAATCCTCATCTGCCTCACTCCAAAGGTAAGGCTGTTCCAGTCTGTTTGCAAAGCCCATTGCACACAACACTGATGGCCAAGGGAGCAGGAATTTTGGCACCATGTAATGCTGGGGCCAGGCAGTGGCTGCTGGCTGCTGTGGGCTGCTCCGGATCTGCATCCTGCCCAGCACACAGCTGTTTGGTGAGCAGCCGTTAATGCAGTGAGAGGAAGGGGCTGGGTTTGGGGTGTGATATCAGTCCTGTCACGGAGTTTATCAGGGGCTGTGGACCACCAGCTAGCAGGCAGCACTGGGCCTGCGCTGCTGGCGTTGCGCTCAGGTGAGGCCAGCACCAGAATGCTGCTTCGATGGCTCAGTAGATGGCTTCTGCCTGGGGCTTTAGCTGCCAGTGCAGACATGCGACTGATATCAGCTGTGCTCTCCTGCTCTGCTAATGTAAGCCGGGCAGGAAGCAGTTGCAGGGTGCTGATGGTTCGTTACTGCTGGGTTTGTTCTGTCTGAAACGGCACAGCAAGAGGCAAGGTGACAGAGGAAGAGAATCACCTGATTAGCAGTGAGAGATGGGCAAGAGATGGGCAAGAGCTGGGCTCAGAGGCTTGCCTTCCACTGGCCCATCTCTCTCCCTCTCTTTCAGAGGCAAAGCCTCAGGTATTCCACAGATTACCTGGGGAGGCCACGGAGTTGGTATCTCTGGGTTGTCAGGATTGCAAAGGTTAAATGTTGTGTGTGAAGGTCATCCTGCCTTAGAGCAGGAGGGTCCAAGCCACTTCCTTAAAGCCCTTTTCAGCTCTTCTCCAACACCCTCAATGCTGAGACCAGCTCCATTGGTTAAGCTTTGGGAGCCACAATGCAACCTGGAAAGCCAAGAGGCATCAGTCAGAGTCTTAGCAGCAGCACTGCAGGGCTCCATCTGCACAGGACACAGGCTGGACAAGGGAACTGTCACCTGCTGAGCATGGGGAAACCTGTTCCACATAGATGTGCAGCTGCAGCAGTGGGGCACAAGCACCTCTCTGCACTGAAGGCTTTAGGGGGGTGGTTTTGTGGTTAACTTCAACACCACTTAGGAAACAGGCACCAAAGCCATGGTGTGCAAGTGGAGATGCTCCCATGCCTGGCAGCACTGCTGTGGCTGGACAAGCCATGGCATGAGGACCTCAGAGCTGAACTGGCACACTTACTGTGGATTTTCAGTTCTCCTGCTGGGTTGCAGCTCAGTGTGATTGAAAGCTCAGAACAAAGGCAAGGTGCGGGCCTGGCGCATGCTCAGGCTGGGCGCTCAGCACATCTTGCACCAAAGCTGGGGATGTTTCTCCAGGAACCTGAGTTAATTTAGTTCCACATGTAGGAGGCTAATGAATGTTATTAAACCCATTGCACACTCCAGTCTGCAAATGAGCCTAATTTAACCTCTCTTATTTACTTTTAGGAACTTAAAGCTGGGAGGAAACCCCTTGCTGACTATCACACAGCAGCAGCCGTGAGAGGCTGCAGTCCCAAGACCCTCTTCCAATGGGCACCATCTGCTTGTCACAAAGCTAACTCAGTGTAGAAATGTCTCCTTGCTTTTGTTTGTGACATGATTTAATGTCTGTAAACGGTAGGTTTTCAAACTGCTGGGCTAATGTAATGTAAACCCCACCCCCCGCCAGCCATCTTCTGTCTGCCCTGAAATCCCAGAGTTTCTCCTGCTTTGTAGCATAAGCTTCAGCATGAAGGTACCATTGCATTGTCACTCTGAGCTGATGCTTTTTGCAAGTTTATAAACCTTTCAGTGGATGAGGTCTGAGCTGAGGGTTTGTGAGGTCAGGTAAAAATGCTGCATATTTGCCTGGTTTTGTGCTACGCTGTGAGACTTTGCCAGAGACTTTACCAAGCCACTGAATCCGTTGAAGTTTGGAAGCCCTCACTGTGGCTGGGAGTCTCTCCAGGAGATGCAGAGCAGCTCCCAGAGCCTGGGCTTTTCATCAAGGCAGTGAGTGTTGGCTCCAGACAACCTGGAAGTCCCAGAACTCCTCCGAGGGTTTGGTATCCAAAACTTTGCTACAAACAATAATTAATGTCCACAAAATGGAACTATTTCCATTTCTGCAAATAGAATGAAATCCTTTCAGCATCAATTCTGTCTTCCTGGAATTTAAATCTAAATTAGGACAAAATTCTTTTTGACTTAAGAGTTCTTGCAGTGGTTTGGCTGTGCTGGCTGTTGGCAGTGCTGTGTTCTCGCCCTGCTCAGGATGACCTCTGCCAGGAGCAGGCCCCTGCCCAGTGAGCTGGGCTTGGTAACCTTTCCAAGAGGTCAACTCTTTTGTTGCAGTTTGCACCCTTTTGCCACCAGATGCAAAACATCATCTGCCCAGCTTTGCTTCACTCAGGTGACAGCCATCAGAAACAGTTAAGCTCTTCTGGGCCACCAACACCATCACTCAAGTGCCCAAAGAAGGCTGAATGCAGGCCTGCCATAAGCAGGGTGCTCCTCTGCTGGCATCCTGTCAGCAACAGATCTGCACACAGGCTGGAGGTGCAGGCAATGTCTGCAGAGCAGTAGCAACCCACTGCCATCCACCCTTCGAGCAGCCAGCCCTGCCTGCCCTGGCAGCAGGGGGTGTCTGCACTTGATGCCTTCTCTTCACTGCGGGCACCCCTTCTGCTCTCAGCTGATTCCTTGTGTGGTTTGATTTTTATCCTTCATTGTTTGCAGCACAGAGAGCTCACCTGCAGCCCACATCATAGCCAGGCTCACTGAGGTCCTGCACTTTCGCACTCACACATACTTTGCTTTTGGCTTGCCCATGGCTGGAGCCCCAAAGCTGTTCCAAACACACCCTCAGGCCCTGCTCGGTGCCTCGGGGCGGTCCGGGTGCCAGGCCCTACCAAACCAGGTTAGTGCACAGTGGAGGCTTTCAGGGCCCCTAATCTTGATGACAAAACTCCTGGAACAAACACTTCTTGTGTCACCAATATATCTTATGTAAAGCCTTGTGACTTTGATTATGTGTCTATAATACCGATTAGGCTGTTTGGCTGTTTGGTGCTGACCTCCAATAAGCTTCTCAAGTACTAGCAAGAATTTGCAAGTGGCAGGCAGGCAGAGGTGCTGCTCTGCCTAATCCCAGTCTTCAAACTCTGGCTGTACAGCTGAACACTTTCTGTTGCTCTCCTCAAGGCGCTGGGGGATTTCTTTCTCTGCCCCCTCCCAACAGCTTTAGTCCTTCTCTCTCCTCCACTGATGTATTACAAATGTTGGAAGATTTAACTAACTCCTGGATTAGAGCCAGGAAGACAGTGAGAACAAATTTAGCATAGGAGGCAGAGAATGCAGCAGCTGGGAGGTGATGCTGTCGATCTCCATGGAGACCTCTTCAGTTACAGCTTTGCTAATTCCTGCCTTGCATTGTATGCTCTGGGTGAGAGACCATCCAAGTCAGTGGGGAGCTGCTAATTGGCCACATCTCAGAAGCATGAAGAGTGCACAGGGCATAGCCCCTGCATGTCACCGGGTATGATTTGCACTTGATGGCCATAACACAACCTCTTCTGCTCTGTTTTCTGGGTTAGGACATCTCCTGGCTCAAAGGGACTGGGCTCACACCTGAGGACCCTACCCACTACCACAGCACAGGTAGCAACCACCCTCAGGGGGAGATGTTTGGATCCATGGCACAACACTGCAGCTCAGGCTTGTCATTACCTGGAGCCAAACTGGCTTTA
The DNA here is from genome assembly GCF_026170545.1 of Melanerpes formicivorus. NCBI lineage: Eukaryota > Metazoa > Chordata > Aves > Piciformes > Picidae > Melanerpes > Melanerpes formicivorus. The sequence continues at coordinate 1,619,713 of NW_027142373.1, read as the reverse complement.
GACACTAATCCACTGAATAATTTCCAGTTGTTATCAAAACCTGTTGGACTTCTTAACCCTGAGCCGCTGTACCACCTCCCTCAGGCCCCAGTTTTCTGACCTGTTTGCTCAGAAATTATTTACTTGTCCCACAAACAGGAACAATGTTAAACTCACAAGAGAAAAAGAATCAGCTACACACCACACTGATTTCTCAAGGATGTGGTTTCCTGGGCAGGTCCTTCCCCTGCAGTCAGCCATGCCCCCAAATGTTGGAGCCAATTTCCAGCTCCCCAGCATCTCCCATGGACTTTGACTTCCGCCTCTGAAATTGTCTCCTCCACACTCAAACACTCTCTGAAAGCCCAGGGTGAGCAGCATAAATTAGTTCAAATCTAGGTGAATATTTAGCTTGGCTTTAAATTCATTCCATCTTCCCTGGCCACCAGTCCTGCCATTCCCCTGACCCTTAATGCCATAAGCTCCTTAAATCTCCCTCTGTGTCTGCACACACATCAAGTGTGATGTTTAAATCTTATTTCTAAACCTTTACCCAAGTGCAGGCTTGGCTGAAATTGGCAGAACCATTATTTTGTTGGGTTGGGTGGGGACTGAGTGTTTCAAATACAATTGCACTGCTGTGTCAGTGTGTGACTGGGAACGAAGCCTTTTAAAAGAGCTTTAATAATAATTTAAGATGACTGAGAACTTGGATAAAGGAGTCAGGAATGAAATCTGAAATGTAAAGAGACTGAAACGCTTTGTAAGCCCTAAAAAAAAAACCCCAGGGCCACAGCAGATGCACCATGACCTCTCCAAAATAGGAGAAAAGGAACAATCCAGAGGCTCAGGCGCAGTCAGAAGCTCACCAAAAGGGAGAGATCAAACCAAACTCAGAAAAATCTGCAAGACTTGCTCCCAGGAAAAAGTGTGGCCCAACTCTGCCTTGTGGTTACCGCAAGCAGGGTGTTCCAGCATACAGCAGCTAAGCACTGGCTCTGTGCTGCCAGGCATCCCCACCGTGCCCAGCCATGCCCGTGGGCTGTCAGGGCTGTGCCAAGGCTGGGGGCCGTGGTTTCCCTGCACAGGGGGCACAGAGCACAAACCCAAACCATCACTGCTGTGGGCCCCACGTACATTCGTGCTGCAGCTCGTTGCTCAGCCTGCTGAAGGCCAGGGACATCCAGCAGAGTGTTTGGAGGAGGCCAAGTGGCTGCTTGGCTTTGGGCAGCCACACAACAGGCATGCAGCCTGGGGTGCCAGTCCCAGCGCTCCCAAAGGTAGCGGCCAGCCCTCAGCCAGTGCCTGCCTCTGCTCAGCCAGAGCTGCAGAAAGGGGGCTGAGCACACCTGTGCCCTGCGCAGCTACAGGCTCCCCGAGGGCTTGCCAAGCCCAGCACCAACCTGTGCCAAATACGAAAGGGGAGGAGTGGGGACAGGGCACTTCTGGGCTTTGCTGTCTGGGTGGGTGCAGCACTAGAGCCCAGGGAGGGGGTGATGCAACTGAGGAGTCTGGGGCTCCATACGTGACAAAGGCACATAGTGGCAGCAGGGACCTTGCTGCTAATCCTCTTGTACACACCCTTTCTGTCAGGAGGAGATCTTATGATTTCAGAGAGAAGTACATCGTGTAACCAGGGGATGGTGAGCCCGAGATGCACTGAGCAGGGCTTGGCACAGCACGACAGACTGGGACCAGCCCAAGGCATCGCCTGCCTGTCGAGTGCTTAAGAGCCCTGGCGTAGCCTTGGGAGAAGAGCTCAGGTAGAGGAGGGAAAAAGAGCTCCACAACCCCAGAGAAATCAGCTCGCTATGCAGGGCTTCCCTGCGCTTGTCGCTGAGCACTGCAGTGTCCCTTCGCAGGGGGTGCAGAGGACTGGAGCCGCGTGGGGACACTGGATGCGCCCAGACAGGTTCAGAGCCCAGAGCCGCGCCCGGGGCACCTCCTGCTGTCCCATCGCGACACCTAGCGGCGAGCCGCGGCGTCACCCGGGCCGCTTCCAGCGCGTTCGGGCAGTCTCCTGAGCAGCTTCTCTCATCCAGCCGAGAGGTGCCACGCACAGCTTTGGGAAAGGCTTTTCCACTTGGATTGCCCGTAGGATTCTTCCAGATTTAACAAGATGGGGCTGAAAGCTTTCACATTACGTATGAGAGCCTTCTGATCCTGGACCACATTGCCAGGGCACCACCCTCGTGCTGTCTGTCTCTTTGTTAACAGCTTTGTGCCACAGATGCTGAAGAGGCAGAAGGGACCCTGGGGTGAGGTGTGATTAGTGAAGAAAGCTTCTACTGCCAAGGGAAGCGAGTCAGAATAGAAAGATGCAGGCCACAGCAGGGCCCAGATGAAGGGTTGGTCAGTCAGGGCTCTGGAGTCAATATTTGCAGCTGTCCCTGGGTAAATTCGTTTGTAAACCACTCCCTAAATCTTATTGTTCTCCTACAGCTGGTTGTGTCTTTTGGTAGAAGCTGAGCAAAAGTTTTGCTCAGCCTGTTGCATGTGATCAGCAGCATGAAAGCTGGTGTGAGGAAAACTCCAGAGTTGCTCAGCCATCTGTGTCACCTGAGCCAAAAGCATCACTGCCCTTTGTGTGCTGCCTCCTGCCCTGCCTGGGGTGGTTTGCAGGGCTGCTGGGCACTCGCTCGGACAAACACCAAGGTCCATCCTGAGGGCTGCAGCCTCTCCCCAGCGGTTACAGCTGTTGTGTTTTGGGGGTTCCTTACACTGACATTTGGTAGCCGGTGAACGCTGCAGGCATGGTCTGCACAGAACTGCCGGCAGGGCCACGGCAAGCACACGACAGCTTAAAGTGACTTCTCAGCCCTAAATTAAACGGCAGGTTAACGACGGTGCTGCTAATAAGGAAAGTAAGCAACTAACAAGAGGCAACGGGGAAAAAAAAAAAATAACAGAGCAGCTTAGAACCAATTTCTCATTGGTGTCAGACACTGAGCCAAAATAGAAACCCTGGGTAAAAAAAGAGCTCCTCGACACATGGCACAGTGATTTAATGAGGAATGTGAGCCGTGTGCCAGGGAGACAAGAGCCGGGAAGAGGGCTGCCGGCACTGGGGGTGCCCGGGGAAACCCCCACCGGGTTTGCTCCCAGCCCAGGACCCTGGACCCATCCTCGCCGGCCCTGCCCAGCCCCAGCCCACGGTGGCTCAGGGTTGGGAGGCAGGAGACAGGCTGCGATGCTTAAAAACGGCCCGAAGAGGGGAAGGCAGCGCGGTGCGCCCTGAGCGGGCAGGGGACTCGGCACCGTCGCTCTGCCTTGGGGCGGCTCCCCGCGGACCTGCGCGCAGGGCGGGGGCTGTGCGCAGGGCAGGGCAGGGCAGGGACCTCCCGCGGGAATGCTGGCTGCAGTTTGGGTTCTCACCCCGCCCGGGCCCCTACGGCACCGCCGAGCCTGGGCGCTGTTTCCCGGCCGGGCTGGTTTGACCTCGGGCATTGCCCCGGGGCAGGGCAGCGGCAACCCTAAGCCCTGCGCGGCCCGCCCAGGGCACAAGATGGCGGCGGCCGTGGGGACGCTCGGCGGAGCGGAGGCCCGGGGCGGGCGGCGGGGCGCAGAGGGCGAGGCGGCGAGGCGCTGAAGGAGGCCGCCCGGCCCCTGCCGCCTCGTCACGGGCTCCGGCGGCCCCGCCGCGGCGGGGTGGGGCTGCGGCGGCCGCAGGACCGAGCGGGGCGCGGGGGGCCCTGCTCGGCGTCCGCCGGCCCCGCGCCCCGGCAGCGGCGATGAGCGGCGTCGCGGAGCGGGACCTGGAGCTGGAGGAGCGGCTGAGGGAGGCGGCGGCGCTGGGGGACGTGGAGGAGGTGCGGCGGCTGCTGGGCGCGGGGGCCGACATCAACTCCCGCAACGAGATCAACGGCTGGTGAGCGGCGGTGGCGCCGGGCGGGAGCCGGCGGCGGGGTCGTGGCGCCGCGGACAGCGCCCGCGTCCTCCCGCGGGGTCGGGCTGCCGGTCCACGGGGCAGGCCGGGAGCCGGCTGGCGCTGCCCTTGCCGTGCACGGCGGGTGGCCAGAGGTGTGCGGGACTCGGGGCTCCCTGCATGAGCTGAGCGGCCCCCGTTAGACACGGAGCCGCCCTGGGGCGCCCCTCATACTCCTTGGCTTTCCTGTTCGCACAAACCGAGATGCTAATCTCGGACGGCTTTGCGATTTACCGCTAAAGAGGATCATGGCGAAAGGAGGCCACCCTCCTTCCACCTGTCACTGCGTGTTTGCTCCAGCACCCTTCTCGAGTTGCTCCTGCCCTGTCTAGGACAGCGGTGCAGAGTCCCCCTTCACAGGATCCAGGGAAAGGAGGGACTTAAGAGTAGATTCATAACTTCAAAGGAAGTGATGCAGTGAAGGAAAGTGTATTCCCAGTTGTCGCTCTACCTGCAGCTCAGCTGAACTGCAGCGGGCATGAGAGGAGCCAGGGGATGGGTCTGAAGCTGACAGCACAACCCCTCTTTCCTTCCCCGCAGGACATGCTTGCACTGGGCCTGCAAGCGGAACCATGCCCAGGTGGTGTCCTGCCTGCTGGCTGCAGGTGCCGACAGGCAGATCCTCACGGCCCGAGGGGAGCTGGCTGCAGAGCTCACGGCGAAAGCAGACATCCGGAAGATGCTGGGAGGTACCTTCCCGCGTTCAGAGCCACCCTGAATTCCTGCTCTGAAGTCTGAAGCGTTGTCAGTGCGTCTGTCTGAGGCAGGAGATTGGCAAAGCTTTGGCTCGCACAGCTGTGTCTCAGCAGATGGCTGCAGTTTGCAGTTCCCTCTTGGGCAGACCTGCGGGTCTCAGTGGGAAGGCCTCATTCTGAGTGGTGTCTCCAAGAGGCTGAAGGGCTGTGTGCTGTGGGAAGGGTGCTGCCACCACCCTGTCTGCTCCCACAGAGCAGGAAGCAGTGTGCAGGCTGCAGAGGGAGGCTTGCACAGTGGTATAGCCTGACCACAAGAAGCCTTGCAAATCCACTCCAACACACTGCAGCCTTTCAGAAGTTAGCATTTTGTTATGCTGTTATTTGCAGCACAGTTAGTCTTTGCCCCATAACTCTGTCATCTCACACTGTGCTTGGGGTGAGTCTGTGAGTTGTATGTGACACTCCAGAGCAGTGCCAGTGCCTGCTGCCTTCAGCAGCTCTGTGCTGTGCTCCACAGGAGCATTGTAAACTGCTTTGCCTGTGAGCCATGGTGGTCTGCTCTCTGCTAACTGCCCTCCACTTGCTCTCTGCAGTGCACGGTACACAGTTAAGTGAAGCTGAAGCTGAGTCAGGGCTGAGGTTCCAGGCACAGCTGAAGATGCCACATCCTTTGCATGAGCATTTTGATTTTCATTTGGGCAAGGTGCTCATCTCTTGACCTTAGTTCATGGCAAAGGGTTTGTGTTCTCCTTTTAACACCTAAACTGCCACATGTCCCTGAATGAGCTCTGTTCATGGTTCTGCTTGAGCTCTCCCAAACAGTTCTTGCTCTCTGGAATGGATTTTATTCTGGGAGCGTGATGCTGCTGAGCAGAGCTTTCTGAGCTGCTCTGACATTCATGTCCTGTAATCCTCAGTCAGACAGGAGTGTCCCTTGCTGCAGTGCTCTAGGCACAAGGGGAGCTGGCGTGGTTATTAACAGCAGTCACTTGCCTGAACTGCCTCTGTACCGTCAGTTTGCATGGGTACCAACCCTTTCCAGCAGGGATGTGGGAAGCATTCTAAGAGGAGCTTTAGCAAGGAGCTCCTGGTCAGTCAGCTGCTTGGAAAGCACTGCAGTAACACTTGGGATTGGTCTGTCTGTCAACAGCACTTTTTTCCCCACTTTGCCTTTAAAAACAACGGCGCATGGCAGGCATGTGTAGATGGTCCTTTCATTGTACAGCTGCTTGCTGCCAGGTATTAGGTGCTGGTGTAGGGAGCATCAGCCTTTGATACCGTGCAGTGGGCTGTAGTCTTAAAACAGTAGGAAAGTTAAAGATGGTGACAATGAGAAAGATTTGTCCAGTAACACAGTGGCTTTTTTCTCTGTCTACCCCATATCCCTCATTCCTGAACTCCATTAATAGAGGAAGAAATGGAATGTCAAAGAGTGAAGGATCTGAACTTGCCACTTGTTGCAAACTGCTTATCCCAGCTACCCTTCCCCTATGCTCGCACTGAAGAGACTATTGGGGGCATCCTGGCAGAGCCCCAGCTGGAGGGCAGCTCCCTCTGCTCTGCTTCCCCGGGTGAGGGCAGCCCCACATCGTGCAGCAGCCCAGAGGATTTTCCAGCAGCCGCAGCCACGGAGCCACTGTCAGTGCCAGTCGCAGCTGTCACAGCACCGCCCAGCTCACCCCCCAGCCCGTCTCCACCCCACAGCACCAGCCCATGCCCGCCAGCAGCAGCCGGGCAGGCGGCCCCACTGCACCCCAGCAGCTCGCCCTCAGCTCCCTCTGCAGCGTTCCAGCCTCTCTTCTTCACAGGAACGATCCCATGTAACATGCAAGGTAACGCTGTAAACCCCCCTTCCACTACCTTCTGTGCCACGGTCTGTTACGGGTGAAAGGCAGACATGGGATGGTGCCAGGGGTGCTGAGTTCTTTGTGCAGAAGAGCCCTAACTCTTTTTTTGCCCTGCCCAGTAAGATGGCTGTGGCCTTGTCTTGGAAGCGTCCTTTGCAAACCAGTGGGAAGAACAGTCCAAGCAACGCAAAACTGCAGGCGTTGCACTGCGTTGTTTGGCACCAAGCACACCTCTGGCAGCTTGGTAGCAGCTGGCTTGTGACTGGCTAGATCGTTGGAGCGGGGGGACTGTAGGATGTGGCTCCCCTCTTGTTTCTTGCTGTTCAGCTGGAGGCCTCTGCTGAGTGCAGTGTTCCTCAGTGGGATTGTGGCTGTTGCCTTATAATATGTGAGGTCACCTTAGTGTTTGGTTTGGGTTTTTTTTGAGGAAAAAACACTCAACCACCTTTTAATCTTTAATTTTTTTTAAATCAGAACTTGTGCTTAAGGTGAGAGTCCAGAACCTCAGAGACAGTGACTTCATTGAGATTGAGCTGGACAGGCAAGAGCTGACCTACAGAGATCTGCTCCGGGTGAGCTGCTGTGAGCTGGGCATCAACCCTGAGCAGGTGGAGAAGATCAGGAAGTTACCCAATACACTGGTGAGGAAGGTAAGAGGTGAAAGCAGATTTACCTGACTTGGCTCTTCACAGGGCTCAGAGAACAGGGCCGTTTGTGCGAACAGATTCTCACCTTACCAAACAAGAACTAAGGTCACAAATTCCAGAGGGTGCTGGACTTTGCTTAAGGCTTCATCCGACCTCAGAAACATTCCTGTCGGAACAGGCAGAGCATTGTAGCACCTAAAGCACAGGGAACCATTGCAGCTGCACTCCCAAAAGTACCAGGAGCAGCTCAATAGTACATTGCTAAGGTGACTGCCAGGTACCACCATGGTGTTTGCTTGTCTGAAAAGAACAAATGGTCGGGGGGAAGTCTCCACAAATTGGCTTGAGTGATTCAGAGACTGTTAGCAAGGGAAGTTCCTGTGCTGGAGGGCCCTTGGACACAGCTCTCGAGGCAGTCATGTGCACAGACAGCCCTGCCCCAGCAAGGTTGGAGGAGCAAAAGCCCATTGGTGCCTCGAAGGAGGCTGAATCCTGGCAGAGTTGCTCTTCATTATTTCTGCCTGTCACTGGGTGTGGCCTCCCAGAATTTAGTTTTACTTGCTGTAGCTATGATTATAAATAACCCCCAGGTGCATTTAGCAGTAACCCAGGGATCTGTCTGGTCTTTCAAAGGATAAGGACGTGGCCAGGCTGCAGGACTTCCAGGAGCTGGAGCTGGTTCTGCTGAGGAGCACCGCATCCCCCCTGGCTGGCAGAGCCTGCTACAGCAGCAGCAGCGCCTCCAGGCTGACCTACTGACTGCCCCTGGGACCCTGAAACCTTAAGTTATTGTTAGGGTTACTATTTTAACTAATAGCTTTTTATATTTACTAATCCCTCTGCTTTTATTTTTTTACTTGTTACTACATTCAGACCAGGGCTACCTCGTTTGCCTACTGCCCTGCCATGCTCCCAGTCTGTGCCAGCAGAGGCTGTTGGTGGTGTTCAGCAACAAGGGGCACAGAAGGCTCAACTATGGATAGGGAGAGCAGGTTGAGTGCTCCCACTGTGACCAAAGCAGGCTCATGGAGAAGAGATCTGTGAGCTTTTACTGTGGCACTCTGCAGGGTTACACCTTGGGGGGCTCTTTGTTTTCTTTTGTACAGAGCACTGCAGTGCTGACCTTTGCACCACAAACCTTTCCAGGGCACTGGTGGGTGGAGGGGCAAGGGAGGAGTTTTTTTCTGGACATGAGCTGCTGCTTTTTTCCCCCACTAGCATTGATTTTTCCTTCCATCCCTGCCGGGCTGCAGGAGAGCAGAGTGCATCAGCTGTGCACAATCTGTTGTTGATGCTGACACACAGACTGTCAACAGCTCCCCTCCCAGGGGCTCTGTTAGGCAAAGTCAGGACAGAAACCCTCCTGAGAGCAGAGGGGACACTTGGCTCTGGCTCCAGCCTTTCACCAAGTTACTCAGGCTGTAAACTCCTGCTCAGTGCCCTGGAACCAAGGATCAGCCTTTCTCCAGATTGTAACACACCTTGCTAACTCCCCTCCACCCCTGCCCTGCCCTGCCCTGCCCAGAGCTCCTGGGCAGCTCAGGACTGTGACAGTATGAAGTAAAACTCCCTGACTAGGGCTCCTGCTTTGTTTTTCTTGTAGGACAGGGAAAGAGCTTCCCGTTTAACAACTCTGCTTATCTGCTCAACATAGCTTGGCAGCTAGTCCAGAGGATGTGCAATAACTGTTTGAGAAACAGTAGTTAGATGGCTCACAAGGACCTAATTTCTTGTCAGTTCCCTTGTTCAGGAAATGGGTGCAAAGTTCAGAAAGCTTTCTTTGCTCATTTCCACCAAAAACCACTCACTGTTTAATCTTGAGCTGGCTCTACTAAGTCTATGCATTCAAATAACTATTTTTGTATGTTTTATGCAGTTTATCTGATAAACTCCAAGGCACAGCAGTGGTGGTACCTGGGTTTTGCTGGGTTTGTTTTCCTTGAACAATGTTATGACAACTAAGTTTACAAAACTTGCTGTTCTTCCAAGGACAACTTTTGTTTGCACTACAAACTTGAACTGAACTGACACTGCTACTCCTTACTTACCTAAATTAAAGTATCTGTTGTTTCAAGTGCCTGATCTCTTCCTCTCTGGGGTCAGGATGGTGCACAGCACTCCAGGGGGCAGGGTGCTCTGCAGCTGAACACACCTTGGACAAATCACAGGCCAGGGCATTTTTAACACCTTACGAAGGACTGCCAGGCTCTCAAAACCAGTAGAGAGAAAGCAGGGAGGAGAAAGCTGCTTGCATTCTGCTCAGCATTCCTAGATCTGAGATGACTCTTACCTTGGCTTTGAGCTGGGGACATTTCATACCACTGACTCAGTTGTGGAGATCCTTGTTACAGTCATGTCTGAAAGTAGCTACCAGAAAGGCACCATGGTTCCTGTGGTCTGAAAGACTCAACTTCTCTGCACCAAAGACATGTCCAAGCACCACTATCAGACACAGCAGAATTTGGATCCCAGTTCAACTTCTTAAAAGCTGCCTCATTTTATCATCTATGCCTCTGCAAGGTAAGGGAGGGAAGATGCCAGCCCTGTAACAGATCTGTGCCACAGAAGGTGCAAGGTGAGCTCCCTATATTGAGCACACACAGCCTGCCCCTGCTCCCGCACCGCTGGGCACTGCGAGGAGAAGGCTTGGACTGTCCAGCCCTGCCTACTCTACAAAGGCCCAAGGCCTGCATTGCTCTGGTGGGATTTGTACAACTCCTTACCCCACTGCAGCAGCAGCCAGATGTTAGGGGCCACCATCCAACAGCTGCCTAACTGCTGAGAAAGTCAACCTGAAATACTGACGGCACCACAAACCCAGCCCACAAACCCCACAGAAGAACTAAGCATCCAGATGAATGGACTGAGCTTGAAGACAGGAGTCATTTATTAGGAAAGAAACTCAGGTCTTGTTAAACGTTCAATGACAGAGACAAATCACATTTGTAACAGAAATTCAGATACTTTATTTCCATTTCTGGTATACCAAGAGGCTAGGAATAGCTTAGTTGTAAAAATGGGAATTCATTTTAGTTCGATTCACACAAATACTAAACATTTATTCTTGTGTTTTAAAGTCCAAGAATGAAAACTTGCAATTAAAACACTGAGCAAGCCATGTGTTCAGGTTATGTTGGTTTCTTTCTTATCTTAAAAAGTCTCAAAGGAAACAAAAAAAAAAAGGGGGGGGAAAGGGGGAAAAAAAAAAAAGAGAAGGAAAGGATACAGGACTTTATATACTCAGTAGCATATGTGCCAGTATCAACACATCTTTCTGACTCTGGGAGGGAACACCAGTCCTGCATTAAATTTTATATATATATATATAAAAAACAAAAAAAATAAAAACTTCTAACTCAACTTTATAATTTTCTACGCCACTACAGCTTTCTGTCACCTCATTTTAAAGCAGATCTTCAGTTTAAGCTGTCTTCCTCTGCCTTCCCAGACTCCTCACGTAGCAGTCCTAGAATGCAAAACGTTGGGAAAAGAGACAATTAGAGAGCAGAAGGAGCAGTTTGTTTGCCACTCCTATACACTGGCCCAGTTGTTAGCTGTCATCTTAACTCTACGGAAATGGCAACATTGAACAGGCCTGGCTTTAGCAGCAGCAACGCAACGTTAACGGTTCGCTCGTCTTTAAAGAGTTCCTAGCATAAATCGTGAAACTACAGTAACAACTCAGGTTGCAAGAAGCTCATTTATCAGCTGCACTCTCCACTGTTAGTGCCTTACTTCAGGAATACAGCTAAAGACCTTCTGTAAGAGCAAAAAAGCTAAGTCAAGAGTGGGGAAAAAGCTTCATGTTTTCCTTTCATACAGCATTTGCATTCCTTTAGCTGGTTCATGTCCAACAGCCAGTTTCTCTGCATACATCCCTGCCACGGACACTGCCAACGTCTGGTGGCATCTGTCTGTATCTACACTGGCCGGAGCAGGCTGTCACCAGCCATCCCGCTGCCCTGTGCTCTGGCTGGCTGCACGCTCCTACACAGTAGGAAATATTAAAGACATACCTCTGAAAGACTTGAATTGCATTGAAAGTAACAAGGCGGTTACTACGCAGTGTTTATTGCATTTTAAACTCTTAAAGATATCTAATTCTGGGCAGCACTGCGTCCCTACACACAGTCGGAAGAAAGTCCAGTCTGTTAACATCGGGGTTACAGAGGTCACACAATACACAAAGTCCTTCCCACTAGCTCGAAAATCAAAAACACAACAGTAAGCTTAAAGAGTACAGGCAACAGCATTCAAACATGGATGTGGGTAGAGAAAGGAGTACCTGGCATGAGTACCTGCTTAGTTTGACTGAATCCTTGATTTTTAATTTGGCTTTTCATGGGCCGCTCACAACACCAACGCTGTGTGAGGTATGGTAGTCAGCTGCAATAATTCATAAACCCTACACTTCCATCAATCCAATGCTACTGGCTCTCGAGTTACAGAACAAACTGCATTAGAATGCAAGGCAATAAAGCAAAAAACTGGAAACATCCTTGACAAAGAAATACCAGCAGTTTATATGAAAACAAAGTAGTCCAACATGTGCCTCAAATATTAAAGAGTTAAAGCAAAAGTTTCTGCCAATGTACCAACACAATATGGACTTAAATACAAAAACAGTTCAACTTAAAAAAAAAAATAAAATAAGAGAGAACAAATTCCCTACAAATAAAAAAGGACCATTCATTGTTCTAGTGGTGGCTACATTACAGATACGTCCCAAAGAGGCACACTAATGGGGGCACGAGTCTGCTACAAAAGAGCTGAGACAAAACAATGTACCTCAAAATGTTTTGCAGGACTACACTGTCCTTTCCTTCAGAAGGTGCTTTAGTATGTCTTCTTACTTGGCTTAGCTCCATCTTCATCTGTGCATACTTACGCTGCACTGTTAAACAGTAACAAAAAGCCCTAATCAAAGTTTGCAATAATGCACTTACCTCTGTCTGATCTGAGGTCATATCAGATCAGTTTTAATTGGACTGAGTGTCACCTTCAGATTTAATGTCTTCATTGGTCCCATTGACCTCATTCTTAGTCTCACTCTCCTTCGAGTCTGTATTTGTGTCTTCACTCTGTTTTTCTCGACTACTGGACTTCACACTACTTTTTTTATCATCAGATCCCCTCTTTTCTGCCATGAAAGAAGACATTGACCATGGATTTCAAAGTAAAAACAAACATTGCACATGAGATATACATTGCATACAAACTGGGATCATTACTATCTACAGCAGTACTCAAAAGGTTACAGATACCTCAGATACCATGCTGGAGTGAAGAGGGTACCCAACAGGGCAGGGGGACAGCACAGGGTGGGGAGGGGAAGGGACAGGCTCCTGACAGAGGCAGCTGCTCGGCTGTCTGCTGAATGCACAGAGTAGGGGGGAGGGACAGTCAAGAAGTTAGGCAAATGTGGAACTATGGTGCCTGGCTTCCTTACTTATCATGGGGCCCTCGTTTCCCCCAGGCTGCACTTTGTGACCTGTATGGCTGATGTGGTGTGCAAGTCTCATTCAGTACAGCTCCTGGAAGAGTGATGGACAACGCACCACTGCAGTATCAAATAAATCCATATTCGCCAATTAAAAACCCATCCAATATTTGGGGCACCAACAGTATCAAGCACCATGAGCTCTGAAGGTGGAACTCACAGTGCCAGTCAGAATTCCTTTACTAATTAGCTCTCCCCGTTATGAAAAGGCAGCTGTTTGCAATCCACTTGTAAAAAGGCTTGGGGGCACAGCTTGGAGATAGATGAAAAGCATAAACTTTTCCCAGGGCAAGGAAGCAGCAGTTGGGAAGGACCCCATGATCTGATCACAAATTGGAAAGTTGACTGAAGAGTTTGCTGCACTACTGAAAAATTCATCTTTTCCTCAAGGATCTTCAAAGGAAGGAAGGAAGGCAGAAGTAAAACCATTGCCATGGGAAGAAATGCATTCAGTATCAGAGCTGCGTGCCTCGTCTGTACATTCAGAGTTTGCAAATATCCCCTCCTTCGGTATCATTTCACACCACAAAATTCAACCTTCCATCAGCAAAGACACTTTGGAGAGAAAAAAAACAAAAGGTATCTGAAAAACCAACCTCTCAGATGTGGTCACACAGAACAACATTCATGCTCTTTTCTCTGCTCCCTCCCTGCTCTCCAGGCCATTAAATCAATCTCAGTAACACACAGGTCTATCCCCCACAGTAGGGCACACAGATGGAACACTCTGCAAAGGCTTTTGTGAACAAGGTGATCACCTGGGCTGGCAGAACATGTCTTTGTTCCAGAAGACAAAGCAGAAATTAAGCTCTAAAAGAGAAGCAATGCCCCAACCTCTTTGTTTTAAAACAGACCACGATGGGGAGTACAGCCCCCCCACAGACAAGAGGGCAGCTGCCTACTGAACACTCCTGGGAGGTGTCACCTGCAGCAGCAGTCGGGTGCAGGCAGCCTGCAGGAAGCACACGGCGGTGCCAGAAGCTACCTGGAGAGCTAGGGGGTCGGTACCTGTCTGCCCTCGGGCTGGCAGTCCGCAGCTGGTGGCACTCTAACTAACCTTGGCACAAAGTCTTCGCTCTGCCTTAGCTCCGGTGCACAGCTGGATCCACTGAGGAATAGTAGTCTTGTTTCCCAGCAGAGGACTAGTAGTCAGCCCCATAATCTTATCTTCTGTCCTATGTAGATATGGTAGATCTTAATAGCCCTATGGATGTGCAGTGTGCAGGGTTTGTGCTCTCATTTGTTTCTTCACTTTGGTCAGGAAGGGTAACTTTGTTTAAGGCTAAAAAAATGCCATTAAACTGTGACAAGAAAGATGAAACTCAGCTAAAAGCTTAAATCATAGAACAGGTGTACCACAGCAAATTGGAGGTTTCAACTCCTGGAGTATCTTCAGGTAGTGCAGCTGCTGCACTGCACTGTCAGCCTGTACTAGCACACACCAGCAGCCTGCTGCTGAAGCTGTGTTACTGCAGCTGTGACCCAGCAGCTGCAACCACATCGCACTGCCTTGGCTCCCTGCTTCAACACACCTTGCTGACTGCAGCCAAGGCCTAGGTAGTGAAAACTCTTACCAAGAGACCAGGAATGACTTTACTGTTCAAAGGGTGCAAGATCAGTCAAATACAGTATCCAGCACCACTGCGGGCTTGGGTGTTCTGACAGCATTTGCTGAGGTCTAATTGCTGACATGAGAACACAGCCACAGATGTCATTATCTCTATATGGGTCCAGATTTCCAGATTAAGGAAGACAAAGAACCACATTAAAGGGTCTGCAGGCACATTCCCAAAATGAAGGCACTTGCCGCACGTAATTTTTACTTCTTAAAACACCTAAGCCTGTTTATTGCAGCTACTCTGAAGTCAGCTTTCTGAACAGCTAGGCATGTTCTGCTGGGTTATGTTACATTAATGCTCATGGCTCGTGGCTCCCTCAGCAGCCAGATCCCTGCTTCTGAAACCCAAATCAGACATCAAGTGTCTCCATGTTTCCATGGACTCCTTTCCTACACTCTCAAAGGTCTCTGTACACCTCAGTGTCCTAGTGAGCAAAAAGCAGGGCACTAACTCAGTGTGTAGGAGCAGGCAAGGCTTGGGGCACTGTGCCCTGCCTCCTGTTAAGATCCACATTCAGAAGGCAGTTTAAGTTCTGAGCTGACAGGCACTAATCCTGAGCAGTCACAGCCAGGCCTCTGCTGCTTGCTGCTGTAGCTGCAGAGCAGGGGTGGACACAGATAGCTGGCTCTGCAGCCAGCACCCCAATGAGCAGTACAAGTTCTGAGTTTTCAGCTCTATGTGACTAATTTTTGTGCAACAAGTACAGCAGGCAGGCAGCCACACCACCCTCTACACCTTCTCCTGAACTACCTCATGCCACACTGCAGACAGGAGGGTGCAATGCTGCTTACAGCTGCATCACAAACTCAATACTACTGCTCTGTTTTTATCCTTTTCTGCCTTCTTTTTTAATTAATTACCAACAAAGGGAAAACCACAAACTACTTTACTGGCAGTCCTGCTCTAAGGCTTGTCTGTGTTTCTACAAGTGTTATGATTAAGTAGTCAAAAAATGAACTGATTTTCCCAGGTGGAATTTTCATCACAGCTCATAACATCACCTTACAGTTCTCATCTCTAGAGGAAGAGGGTAGCAAGCAGCAATTAAAACAGCCAACAAGGAAATCAGTAAAGTTAGAACTAAAAATACTCAGATGATGAAGAAAGTTCACTAGCTCCTCTATTTATGGAAGGATTAAGGAAAGAACTGAAAAGCTATTAAGCTCCAAAGCAGACCAAATTGGAATAAATAGAAAGTTATTTATATGCATAGATACACAGAGAATACAGAGTAGGATGTTCTGGACTAAGTGCCAGAAAGCTATTGATAAAGTAGGCAAAACCAGCACAATATCAAGTAGGAAAAAACGTTGCAAATGTACAGCTATAGGCTAGAGCACTGCACCTGAGTTTAAACTACCCACAAGTTCTTCTGCCAGGGCAAGCAGCTAAACCCACTAGCTCAGAGGGCAAAGCAAAGTGAGAGGAGAAGCAGGACTGAAGATGCACCACAGTGTAAACCAGAGAAGCTAAAAGGGTCTAAGAAATTTGGCAAGAAAGACAGGAAACATGAGCAACATTGTAGGAACTTATCCACTGGATAGAGATGGAAAAGTAGGGGTAGGGTAGAGCAAATGGGCCTATGCCACTGGGAACATGCACACAGCACCTCTCATTCCAGAGAGCCTCCAAAGTACCTCAGAAACACAAGGGACTGGTTAGGTCCACTGCTGACAGGCAGCTCTGGTAGTGGAGCAGCGTGGCTGTGTCAGGATGGACATCTGTCAGCACCCCAGAGCCAGCAGCTTGAGGCAGCAGTTACTACTGCCCTCCTCCTCAAGCTCCACAAGACTTTGGGAGGGAGGGGGAAATTCAGCAGTACCAGTGAATTAGTCTCTTTTCATAGAGAGGGAATCTGTAGTGGTTCCTCTCAGCTCTTTTTGCATCCTACCTAGAGGCACAGTTTCAGAACAGCAGCCTCCGATGAAGCAGTGAGTCACTACCAGTGCTGCTGCACATGGTCTGTGCTGCTATAAAAGCTGCTAAGGATTAGCACAGCAGCCCTGTGAGACTCACCTTAATACTAACAAAGCCAATCTCACCTCTTTAAAAAACAAACAAACAAACAACAAAACCCAAAAAACCTCCCAACAACAGAAAACCAGAGCCAAAATAAAAACAAAACAAAGGGGAATGGTGAAAAAGAACAGGAGACTGGGGAGAGGGCATCAAATTGTCATTTAGAGCATTACAAAAATCTGCAAAATTTCTCTTGGACCACGTTCATTGACTGGAAAAAAACCCAAACAACAAAAACCCCAAACACCCAACCTCCCCTCCCCCAACCCTACAAGCACTGTTAAGGCAAAATAAAGGAAACGTGATAGTGCAGAGAAGCAATAGGCAGTACAGGTGAGAAACCAGCTACCAGTCTCCCACAACACATGCACCAAAGGGTAACCACAGAAGTATCTGCTGAGAGGAGGGACAGAAGGGAGTCACTCATGAAAATCTGACTACAGGCTTATGTTTGTCTGAAGGTAAACAGTAAACAAGTCTTAAACTACAGAAAAATCCTTGCGCCCTAAATTTGCAGCAGGAGCAGCAAGCTTTCAACAACTGCGGTAGCAGGTAAGAGGTGGGCCCTGGTGTGCACAGGTGCAGTAGCAGTGACTGGAACAGACAAAATGCTTCAAACTGCTTAGCAGCAAATGCAACTCAGAGCCAGAGCTGGCCTGATGCCAGCCACCTCAGCTGCTCACTAAAAGACCTTTTGAGTCTTCAGGGAAAGCCTAGTTTCAGAACTTGCTATGATCTCAGCCTTCACACACATACCTTTTTCTTTTGACTTCCTGTCTTGCTCCCTCTCTCTGCTTTTGCTTCTGTGCTTGTATGATTTCCGGTCCCGGCTTTTCGATCGCCTCCGGTCCCTGCTGCGAGACCTGTGCTTCCTTTCTGACCTGTCGTGGCTTCTGCTTCTCCTGCGGTCACGACTCCTGCACGGGCAGCAGAGATTGCAAAAGGCCAGGGTCAGCTGCTGTCACCTGCAAAAGCAGTACCACAGCAACCCCTCCTGGCGCACCGAGCATCTGCAGACACAAACCATCCGGACAAAGGTGCTCAGACACACAGGTACCTGCTGCGCCTTCTGTCTCTGCTTCTCGAGCGCTTGTGGTCTCGGGAGCGGCTGCATCGTCTGTCAGAGGTCCTGCTCGAGTGCCTGCTCCGGGAGCGGCTCCTTTTGCGCCTCTCTCTGTCACGAGCCCTCTCCTTTTCCTTCTCCTCCTCCTCGCGCCGTCTCTTCCTCTCCCGCTCCTCCCTTTCCCGCTCCCTCTCTTTCTCTCTCTCTTCCCGCTCTTGTTTCTCTTTTTTTAACCTCTCGTCACGGTCAGGCTCTTCTGTTCTTTTTCGTAACTTCTCCTTCAAATAAAAGGTCACAGAAATGAAGAGTCCGAGAGGAACCACTCCCAGTCACTTAGCTTGTGTGCTCTGAGGGTGCACAGCTTAAGCTTTTAAAGGGACCTCAGGGTTGGATTTTGCCAAACACCTTCCAAACTCCTTGAAACACAAATCCTTTGTCTTGCAGAGCTTCCCTTCCTTGTCACTCCCAAAAGAACAGAGGCATTCTGCAGCTCTGCAGAGGCCACAGATCACTCCCCCCTGCACACACACCTTTGCTGTTCCCTACTGTAACTGCACAGAGAACACCAGCGCCAGTGGGAGCTGAACGCACAGTGTGAGTCCATGGAATTGCTGTAAGTCAGCTGAGAAGTATCTCACCCACTTAAGCAAGTCCCTGGACAGCCTTTTATTTATCACAGGATGCCTCTAAGCAATTTCCTGAAGTTCAGTAACTGAAGGAGATGCTTACTTTTAAATCTTCTACAGTAGCTTTTATTTTGGCATAACCCATGTGCTGCTTTCCCATCAAGTGGTCGTCTACCCTGGACTGTGCATCTCCCACGATTAAAAAGGCTCCACAAACTTCACAAACTTCCATCTGCTTCTCCTGGGCTGCAAAGCTCTCAATTGTCTGCAAAAGAAAAACACTTTGTAAAGCAAGAGAAAAGTTTTAGCCAGAAACCAGTGAAGAAGTTTCAAACTTCGGTGTTACTGCCGTCAAATCCCCGGTAGCAGTGGAGCTAGCAAGCGCATCTGCAAGCTTTTCTTCAGAGCACTGCACCTGCCAGGCCGAGCAGGGTAACACCAGGCTGCACATGCCCACTCCACGTAAGCTACAAGGGAAGAGTCAATTGGAAAACAGCCAATAAATTTTATTCCTCAGTTCAAAGGATTAATTTCTACAGCCACATCTGCAGCCTCCTTGCAATCTCAGAATTCAGGAACATAAAAATCCCTTTTCAGACAATTTCTTTGGCATCAACTGAAATGTCTGAAGTTGCAGAACAGCCATGGCATATTTCTCAAGGAAAGGAAAGCTGGAATACCCCATGAAGAAACAGGAAAAGGAATGGCAGGCTTCTGTTTAAAAGGATGGTGATGAAACGAATTCCCTGTGACAACAGCCATGAGAAGTGCAGCATAAAGCCAGGCAATGGTCCATGCTGTGGTCTGTGGGCACTGTGCAGTAACCACCACCTGGCTTTATGCTGCACTTCTCATGAAGTCACAGCTGCAGTGCATTACTAGCACCAAAACACAACCTTCTAACATAAGCTCCTCTTTGTTGGCAGGAGCACAGCACCTCTGGCTCACAGCCCCACACAGGGGCTTCCTGCGAGGGGCAGGTTGGTGATTCAGTAAACGGGCACTGTGGAGGCTGCGTGGCACAGCTCCCCTCAGAATTCAAACTGGATGCAAGCTCACCTCCAGCACTGCTAAGTGAACAGCTGCATG
This sequence comes from Melanerpes formicivorus, assembly GCF_026170545.1. Taxonomy (NCBI): domain Eukaryota; kingdom Metazoa; phylum Chordata; class Aves; order Piciformes; family Picidae; genus Melanerpes; species Melanerpes formicivorus. The sequence continues at coordinate 1,600,704 of NW_027142373.1, read as the reverse complement.
AGCTGTGTACAGGAAACCCACACTCAAGGCAGCAGACTGGTAACACACTGGACTAGAGGTCCTGTTATTGTCCAATAAATCCTGCACAACATCTGTCTACCCTCAGGGGTTTGGACAGGGCAATTAAGAACAACACTGGGAATCAGGCCTGACAGAACTCCAAATACATCACTTACTGAAGTTGTAGATCTCAGCAGTTCTCTCTCTTCCTTTAACTGTTCAACAAGTTTCATCATTCCTTGTGCCTCTTCCACCTTCCCTTCTGAACCTAGTTCTTCAATCTAAAGGAAAATAAAAAGAACTCAGCTGTAATGAAGCAAATACCAAAAGGAAGAGCTGTGTGTTGCAGAGGTAAAAACAGCTCACCTGTTGTAGAAGTACATCAATTTTGTCAGTTAACACCTGAATCTTTTCTTCATTTTTGCCAGTAGGTCCTGCTCCCTGTCAATGACAACAAATGGTTGGGGTTTAGTTCAGACAGCTTTAAAACACACAAATGTATGGCTTCTTACATTCAGGAACAATCTCTTGCCTCTTCTCCCATGAGGGCCTACCACTAATAGTCTAGTCTAACATAAAACACTCCTCAACATGGCTCACTCTGCTGCTGAGTGAAGCAAGCTGTAGTCATACTAATTACTCCTAAATCAACAGCAACGTTCAAGGCTCTGGTCCATGAAAGGCAAGACATCTGAGCTCAAAGTGCTGGATTTCAACTGACAGGCAGCTATTACTTGTCTTTGCAGATACTCAAGTACAATGTAGAAGTTCCACAGGCTCTAGCTTCTCAGCACAAACCAAAGTGAATCTCACTTCAGCCAAACTATACTTGCCAGCAGTGTCCTCTCTGGAAACTGCCAGAGCAGCCTGACACTTGCCTCCCCTCCAGCTGTTGCTCTGCCCCACAGCCAGCAAGCTCTCCTGACTAGATACTGAGCACAGATCCTTCCAAAGCAACTGAACTTGGCATAGAACAATTAACTGGGGAGGACAAAGTGGGAAGGCTGCCCAGCAGTCACGAAACTCTTAGAACACAGACCACACTCACTGCTCCAAATCCATCATGTGACAAGAAAAAAGGATAAAAGCAAAGAGGCAAAATTTTTCTCCCAGAGCAGAGACAAGTGGCACAGAAGCCTGTCTTGCTCAAAGTTCCCTGACTCCACCATTGCCTGCCAACAGCAGTGATGGGCCAGGCAGAGGCTACAGCCCCAGCGTGGCAGCTGACGGGATTGCGCTCCACCAGCTGCTGAAGGACCCAGCACTTCCCTACTCCTGGAATAGCAGCATGACACAGCTCACTAGTGGAGAGATGCAGCTAAGGGAGGGAAGGTAAACTGAGGTCAACAGAGCAAGGACAACACATGAGAGGATCAATCCTCCCAGGCAAAGAACAGGTCCTGATTCTGAGACAGCAGACAGGGTGAGCAGAGGGACTCTTGCTGCCTGTGGAGCACTTGGCTTGTCCATCAGGGCTAGGTGCATCTGCTGACTAACTGATTTAAGAGACTTATCTAATGGGAATCCTCTTGCAAACAATGTATTTTACCTGAAGAGACAAAGTGAAGAGAACAGGAAGACACTATCTAGAGGAAAAATTGCCTCAGTGCCTCCTCCAGACTCACCCCAGAAGACTGCTGATTCTGTGAGAGTGCCAAGCGAGCATGGCCTCTTCTGATCCTGCGCTCCACCTCTGCCAGCAAGCTTTGCAAGTAGCGCAAGAAGTCTCTCTCATAGCCCACCTTCATAAAACGAGAGCTCTTCTCATACCTGCCAAAGTGTTTCAGAAATGAAAGCTCATGTCAACCCCTAATATATGAAGAAGCAGCAACATCTGCCAGGTGCCCAAGTCTTGCTCAAGGCAAGACAATCTTACGCATTGCAATGAATGTTTAGGTAAATCAAAAAGCAGCCAGTGGCTGGACTGCTTTAAGGAGGTTTCAGTCATAGCAGACACTATTGCATGGACACAGCACCCAGCACACTACCCTGCTGGCATGGACACAGGGTATCCACAGGGACCCAGCATACTTACTGTTTACGGAGATTTTCATCATGAATTTTTTCACAAGGACCTAAAAAGACCAAACAAAAAGTATAAGCTTGCATTCTTGAACACTGCATTCACATTCCATCAGCATTTGCTGATTGAACAACAGAATGGAGCTGTAAACACTTCCCAGGCACTTGTATGGTATGCCTGCTTTTCTGCTTCCTTTGCTTGGAGTTTGAAAGACACATCAAAGAAAAGGAATGTCAATATGGCTAAGTAATCATAAACCCAAAGGAGAGTCTGAATAACATGTAGAGTCTTAGAATAAAATAGAATTCCCAGATGAATTTCTACATTGGCAAAGCTGCACAAACAAAATAATACCTTAAACACCTGGGGCCTTAAAAAACATGGAAAAATTACACAGAAATTACACAGAAACTGGCTTCTTACAACATTGATCTTCAGACTACATGGCCCGAGCTTGAGGGCAGTCCTGCTTTTGCCCACCTTTCCCACCTCACCAAGGTCTTGGATGGATTGGGAAGTCCTGGCCAAGGCCAGAAGCCTGCTTTCCCAGGTACCCTCTCCAAACATTCTGTCCTCACACTATCAGTCAAAAGCCACTGGTAATTTAGAGATGGCATCTGGTGGAACTATCACAACAAATGAAACCCCAAAGCAAAGCTCACACAACACCAAGCTAAAATGCTGCCCAGGAAGAATAGACCAAACTAGAAGACAACACTCCAGCAGGAGAAAACCACCCTCCCCACACACAGTAATTCAGCTTACACTGTAAGAAAAAGAATAAAAAATCATAGGATCTGGAATAAATATTCTTGTTAAAGCACTACGTTACTGGCAATCCTTTAAAAACAATTTTTAAAAAGGCCTGTTCTCAAAATGTTTTGGCAGCCCCTCAGGCAATAAAAGCCTAGTTTGCAAACAAAGGTTGAATTGTCATGACATGCAAGTGAATAAAAGGACATGACTTCCAGACTTACCTAAATCAGAACGAGTGTTTGTAAATAATTCAGCCGGGCAAAAGCCACAAAGGTAGTATTTACAAACCTGAGAAAGAAGAAAAAAACAGACATCATTTTTTGCTGTCTGAATTAGCATTTTTAGGTGATTGTTTCTTTTTTCTAAGCTACAAAGTAAAAATCCCTTTGTACACTGCAAAATGTGGCACCCCTGTTACGTGGTAGTAGCAAGTGCTACCAGGCACATCCCAGCTGCAAACATCTCCCTTTCTGCTGCCCTAACAGCCTTTCTTCATGTCACTTCTGTGTGTTTCAAATGAAGCCAAGTGCCATCCATTTGTGACTGCCTTGTAGCAGACAGCCAATCAGGTTGGACTAGGTAAAATTTACAGGGGGATTCCTCAACCACGAACACCTCCAACCACAGACACACAGAGGCATGTTCCTCTGAGCTGCTCTACAACAACTCCAGCCTTCCCTCTTCAATGCTCCTGGCTTGGCGAGCAGGAGCCATCAGCATTAACTCAAATCTCTTATTATCATGTTTGGATACTTCTCCTTTGATCCAGGATAGGACACTCTTGTACCCCTATGATGCAATTTAGCAGAAATAGTTCAGATACCACACAAAATCAGGGAGGGCAAAATCTGGTTTCAGAACCTGCTGTCTTCTCTGGAAGCAGATTCAAATATTTGTTGAAATATCAAGCTGCTTCAGTGGAGTAGTTCTGGCATGAACTCCTGCACTGATCAACAGACATTCCATTTCTATGTTCTCTTTCTCTGTTTTCTCATCTTCACATCCCTGCATCTAGGGTAGTGAAAAGACACTTTCCAAAAAATGCTTCAGGGATTGCTCAGATGATTTCCTAAGACACAGGGAGCACAACAGTAATGGTCTGACCACATAATGCTGTATAAAGAGCTATGAAAAATTGTGCAAACTGGCCTGTTACAGTTGTGAAACATGCTGCAAGAAAAGGAGCAAAGCAAAAGCTCTTGGAGGTAGAACGGTGATGAACAACAACCACCAAAATCCCAACCAGTCAGCCAACCAGCAACCCAACAGCAGAAATAATTAAAATGATTTCATGAAGCAGCACTGCTAGGAAAAGCCTCCTCTTGTGGCTGACATTTACAACCAAAATCTGTAGTAAGCAGCACCAAAACATGCAGCTAAAACACGTGTCACACGTGGTATTAATTGCGTAGTAAAAAACGCTCCAGTTTTGGATGCTGTAGTATCTGCTCAGTTACTTGACATTCTCTCCTAAGCAGCAGCATGCAGAGAATCACTCAAGTTCAAGTGGTTCAGGCTACCCTGTCTGCAGCAATCTTCTCCCCCTCTCACACCTATTGCATGAAGCTCTTCAACAGAAACACAGGACTTGAGAGAACCTTGCAGGATCTTTAAAGGTATTGCTCTGGCTTCACTTCACCCCATGAACATCTTCCTTGACAGGCTGGAGATGTCAGTCACCTGCGCTCATCAATCTTAATTAACGATGAGTAAGAACAGAAAGGACCAAGAACTGGCAGAAGATCACAGAGGCTTGGAAGGCCCTAAATGATGTGCCTCAAATGGCATTACTCAGCCCTGGCTTGGCACTGCAGCACAAGCCAGAAGTCACATGGAAACACATCCCACATGTGCAACAGCACAGCAACAAGAAATGTGGCACGGATGCCCTGGCAGATAGCAGGCACTTCTGATTGCCGTTTGACAAATGATTCTGAAGAGTCCACCACCAGGGTGGAGTAACAGAGAGGAACCTTCCTGCCCAGCTACTGCAGCAGCACTGGCCACAGTTGGTTCCTCCAAGTCCTCAGACTCTCACATTTCAGTAAGGCTTGGACACAGACACTTGGAACTCTCAATTTCTTCATCTCCAGTGCATGAACCCTTCAGCCTCTCAGAGCTGGGAAGCACTATCCTTCACCTAAAGCTGGCTAAGATGAAGCAAGCGTGGCCAGCTCTTCCAGAGCCTGTGAACCAATTCAGGCCTTTCCAACATAAGAAAAATATTGGTAGCTCTGTAGCATTAATACTTCTGTATGAATACCTTCCTCTTCTGCAATAAATTATTTACTGATGCAGAAATATCAGTATAGTTGAAGAAAACAATCAGGCGAGTGAACTCCTTCAGGTAGAGAGCTCCTAGTGAAAAGGCTGAGAATAAAGCCCAGCAGGTTATGACTTACACACCAAGGCCTAGACAGTTCCTTCACACAGGTGAGTTCAAAGTTCACAGGCAGCAGACATGATATGAGCAACGCTCTCCATTTAAAGCCTGCAGTTCCCATCACTATGTTGAAGATGCAACTTAGAGCAGCCAGAGGTGCGTGGTTCTCCCTCCTCCCAGTCCAACATTCCAAGAAAACGCTAAGGGGAGCAGGAGTGAAATGGTTTTTGCAGCTTGAACTACATACAGGAACTCCTATCACACAAGTACTAAACTACTGTAACTGTGACATTCTCTTTGGACATATACCATAACTCAATTATTTTTTTGTTTTAATGCCATGAACGAGGGGAAAAAAAACATTTCAGCAGTGTTCAGGAGCTGTTACAGGAACTTTGTAACTACCACAGATTGTTTTGTGAAATAACTTCTGACTATGGTGGGTGTCACTGCAAGTCACTCAGGAACACTCAGCCATACGTGGAGAGAAACTCCTTATAAGTTCTGTTTGAGCTACTTACTGCAGAAAATTAATGAATCACCACATTAGCAAAAATAACCAAACCAACAAACAAAACCAACTAAACTACTAAACAACAGTACTGTTTACATTAGCTCCCCATCAGGAGCTGTGGGACTCCTCTGTCTGAGCAAGTATGGAAGGAATCAGGCTTTTCTCAGCAAAATCCTCAGTTTCAAAAGTCTTGTGATCCTTCCCCGTGCTACAGCCTCCAGACAGCTAACTCGGTATGCATGCACCCTCCTGTTTCTTTCTCCAGTGCCCCTCAGAAAGCGATCTAGAGACATCTGTCTTCAGAACTACAAACATCTGTCTCACCTCCCTTCGTGCAAGCCAGAAGAGCAGAATTCTATCGCGGGAGCTTTCAGCTACCACCGGGCTTGTCAGACCTCCCCTAACCCCGTTTATTGGCACTCCTGGAGAACAACACCTCTTCCTCCCTGTGCCCAAACCGAAACACAAGGCCTCTCTCTTCCAAGCAGCCCAGACAACAGCCTTGCTATGGCGGGATTCTCCTCCCTCCCGGCGACTTGGTTCCTCCTCCTCCTCGTCTCAAGGCTCCGCGAGGTTCCCGCGCAACGGCCCCGGCCTAGTCCGCCCCGCCGCCGCCATGCAGGAGCCCCGCAGCCTCCACAGAAAGGGCCCGACCCGCACCCGTGCCCGCGCCCCAGCCCGGGAACCCCCCACCCCCACCCCCCGCAGGCCGCGATGCAGCCCCCGGGACGGGAGAAGCTGCAGGCCAGCACCCGCGGTCCATGTCTCTACGACAAAACCCGGGCCCTGCGAGGGGGATGGGAAGGAGGGAGGGGAGAGGCGGCTCCGCTTCACTCACGCTCTCATGGTCCCACCGCACGTTGCTGCGCTTCTCATCCGGGGCCAGGTTTCTGTCCCGGCCCATAAGCTCATCTAGGAGCTGGGCGGCCGATATCATCGTGTCCTCCTGACCGATTCCCCCCTCGCCAAGTACCGGGTCCGCCGCCGCCTCTCCTCCCGAACCGATCGCGCCGCCGAAAGTGACAGAGACAAAATGGCGGCGCGGCGGCTCGCCCTGCCCACAATGCACCGCGCGGCGCCGCCGCCTCTGGGCCTGGCAGAGCGCGGCCGAGCCCGGTCGGCCGCTCCGAACCCACCCGGGCGGCTCCTGCTTCGAGGTGGCGGCAGAGAAAACGGGGACGGATCTGGGCCCCTTCCTGCGGCCCGGCCCGGAGATGTCGTGGGCACGGCTGCTGAGGGGCCCGGCAGGCGAGCGGGTGCCAGGAGGCACCCCCGCCGACGATAATGCCGCAGAGAAATGTCACAACAGTGCGCGGCCGGGAGCGAGGGACAGCCGGTGCATCGCAGCCGGTGCCCAGCAGGCCGATGTCCTACCCCCTGGGCTGTCATGGTGCTGGGACACGGCCCAGGCACACAGCTCAGTGGCAGGAGCCTTTGCAATGCTGCTCATGGCACGGGCCTGGGCACAGACAGAGGGTCATGGCAGTGCCCGCTGCTCCCTGGCAGCGCCAGAGACATCAAAACCATCCCTGGTGCAGTTACCTCCCTGAGGGCCCCCGGCAGCGAGGATTCCCTTATGGATTCTGCTGGAACCTTGGGAGAAAACAGGTGCCCTCCTGATCTGCCTGGTCTTGGAAGCAGCCTCTGCTCATCTGGTTAGGGGTTTCCTTTCTACACCTGACTTTGCAACGCTGATGAATTTCACACACCAATTTTCAACTATTTCCCCATTTCTCAAGAACTCTTTGAACATACTCAGTGCATTATTTTATTTATTCCTTTTTGTTGTTATTTTTAAACTACATTTTTTAAGAGCTTGCGATCTGTACAGGTGCTGATGCAGTAACCTCCCGGGACTCCACGCAGATTTGCTCATAGTCCCGAGGTCTCGGTGCTAACGACAGCCTTGCCTGTGGGCAGAGCTGGCTGTGACACCTCCGGTACCCAGCGCTGAAGGCATCACAAAGTTCCTTCTTCCACTGCAGAGTTTGGTCTGCAATTTATAGTGATCTAACAACCCATTGGAACTGTTAGAAGAGTGTAATTGAAATCAACGCCAACTTGTATGGATATTCAGTCTTGGTACCCTGCAGCCTGGGTCAGGGGTGGGATGGGAGGCAGTTGTTTGCTTCAGAAAGCAGGGGCAGAACTGAGCCCCGCTTCAGGTCCTTTGTGTTTCTCCAGCTGCATCAAGAAAGCAAACAGGCAGACTGGAGCCCAGCAGCTGTGGCTTTCCCCGGCATGGACCAGGATCAGACAGAACAAGGCCAGCTGTCCAGCAGCACATATAAATCCTTATTTTGCCTCCTGACGCTTGTGGGGGTTTTACCAGCTCTTCCCTCTCCTGTAATTCGGTCTAGGGCAAATCCACAATGACAAAATCCAGCTTTCAAAAGGACCACTGCATATTCCAGGAATCACCTGTAATGCCTGGCTGATTTGCAGGCAGATGTCGACCTGTACATTTTGGGGCGGAATAACAAATTTTGCTGAGAATGAAGGGTGGGATTCCTCGACAGAATGTCTGCATAGATCTCGCGCCCGCAAGCACGAACAGCAGGGCAGGAGACGCTGCTTGCTACACAAGTATGAGCGCATCGAATCATCCCCCGCGGTGCCGCCGGGACGCCGCGTACCCGCCTGTGGCCGGTACGTTGCCGGGCCGAGCCGCCGTGCCCGCCTGTGGCCGGGAGAGAGCCGGAACGTGATGCCCAGGCCCAGGTTGTCACCGGGAATAGGGTCCCCCAGCAGAGCGCGGCCCGGACCGGCGCGGGTGGCACCGGCAGGGCCGCGCTCTCCCTGCTCCGCGGCGGCGAGATGAGAGCTGGCCCCGGGCCGGAGGCGGCCGCCGGCTGCGGCGATATGGCGGCGGCGGCCGCGGAGCGGGAGCGGCAGGAGCGGCTGCGGGAGGCGGCGGCGCTGGGGGACGCGGAGGAGGTGCGGCGGCTGCTGGAGCTGGGGGTCAGCCCCAACTCCCAGAACGAAGTCAACGGCTGGTAAGGCTCCAGCGGGACGCGGGCTGCGTGTCGGGCCCGCTCCTCTGCTGAAGGACGAGGCCCTTCAGAGGCCGAGCCGCTGCCCAGCCCCTCCGCAGTACCGGCAGCCCTGCGTACCACGGCTCGTGCCCCGTGCTGCTCGCTGCTCCGCAGGGCACCGGGGTGCTTTTATTTGGGGTCTGTTTTAAGGGTCTGCTGGCAGCCCGGGACAGCGCCTTCGTGTCTAACCAGAAATGGCCTCTCAGTGACTCTTCAGTCAGCGCTGAAACTGAGTTTCCCTTTCAGGCGGGGGACTTGCAGGCAGTTTCGGTGAGATAAGAGACACTTTGGGTTTGCCGTTTTACGCTGATAGCACCTGCTAACAGCAAACCCGACATTCTTCTGTGATGGACACTTGCAGAGGTCCATACACGAGCACACAGTGTGCCCTGAGCAGGACGTGCAGGGACTGCTCAGGCATCTTCCAGGACTCCCTAAATTCAGCTCTTGAAGTTGTAATTAAAACCAGGAGGAAAAGCACCAGGCACAGAGCTCAACTTCTTGACTGGTGATTTTCAGAAGCGTGGGACAGCTATAACTTAAGCTTCAAAAAGTGTTGATTAAAATTAACATTTGTAAAATTTTGAGAGAGCTGATTTGTGAACAGTGTGCTTAGAAACTGCAGTCCCAGTATTGCAGAGATCATTCCCTTCCCAAGCAGTGCAAGTGCCTGTGCTGACAGCAGTAACTGAAGAGGGAGAGCAGCATCCCAGGAAAATGTCCCTCAGGGGTACACAGAGAAGTGGTTTAAGTACAACTTCTTTTGAAGGTTAAAGTAGCACCCAAAACCCTTCTTTTTGTATTTGTTTTCCCAGAAGGGTTAGTGGACAACTGATGACAAATTGAAGAGATCATGACATTTACAAACACTGCTGGGGTAACTTGGTGCCGAGGGCACTAGAGCAAGGGCAGCCTGGAGCAGCAGGTGTCAATGCGGGCTCCAAGGCCAGTGCCAGTTTCCAAGGGAAACTGCACGTAAAACCTTTTTGATGCTAGACGTGCACGAGGTCTTGTTCTTCTCCTAGGCAGCAGGGATGGGTGGCAATGAATTTAGGATTTCAAACAGCATTCCCATCTCCATCTGCAGGACTTGCCTGCACTGGGCGTGCAAGCGGAACCACGCTGCAGTGGTGGCTCACCTGTTGCACGCTGGCGCTGACAAGGAGATCCTCACCAAGAAGGGAGAGAGGCCAGCCCAGCTGACATCCAGAAGCGAGATCAGGAGGATGCTGGGAGGTAAATGGAGCCTGGTGGCTGTGCCCCACCACTGCCCAGCTGTAGCCACAGGCTGCTTAAAGCCTGGAGGGGCTGGGCTTAATTTTCCATGTTTGGGTTTGAGTAGGAACTGAATTTCTGGGGTGTTTACTTGGTAAGGAATCAAAGCCCAAGAAAGAGAAATACCAACAAATTCCATATCCAGCTAGCCAAACCTTTTCCTAAACCCTGTACCATTAGGAAAATGCCCAGATGGAGGCAGTGACAGTGACACAGCAGCTGCAGTCACAGATGCAGCTTCCTCTTTTCAAAAGGGCAACAGGAGAAAATCACTCAAATTTGTATGAAGCCTTTATTTGAACACCACCAATTTTCCTGAGGATCTGTGGAGCTTAGGCAGAGTGCTGGATAAATGGAAAATGAGCAGCCTGGAGAAACAGCTCATTAGAGAATAGGGGCAGAGCCTTTTTACCTTGATCTGTAACTGTTGCAGCAGAGTAGGCTTTGCTGCTGGAGGTGATAAGTCATGTGAAACCTGGTGATTCACAACTGTTCCTCCCCTTTGTGCCCCCTGTCTGATTTTGTTTTCATTATCGTCTCCCAGCTGTTGAAGTGGTGATGTTCCAGTTCTCCCAGTACTGCACATCCTTCTCCCTTTGTCCTCTGCCTTAATATCCAACAACACATTACCCTTTGTTTTTCATTGCCTTATACATTATGAAGATGACAGCATTATGCCATCAGGGACCATGTTACAACGTGCTGGCTGCAGATTAAACCAAACCACAAACACTACAGTGCTTAGAAGGAAATAGCACCCCCAGAATGACTACAATCAGGCTCTGCTTTTGTCTTCACTCTATTGCAGCACCTGAGCACAAAGCCCTAGTGCTTCAGGATTCATATTTTCTCCTGTCTTGCTTTTAACTCTCCACTTCCTCCCCTTGGAAAGAAAAGCAAACAAAACCAACCCAAAATCCGCAGTGTCTTTCTGTCTAGTCCTGGAGACAGGACAGCTCTGGAGGTGAGCTGCTCTGTGATCAGCCAGGCCTGCATCTACCTTTGCCTGCCCAGGGAGGGAAATCTGGAATTACAGTTTCAGTTCAGAATTTCATTCTGGAAATAAAAGGTGTTCTGATGCCATGAATTAGCAATGAGGAGTTAAGTAGTGATCAGAAGACTTAGAAAGCACCAGAAAGCGTGGTGGGCTGCTCTGATTGCTCTGGTGAGAGGTGTTCTGTTTGTTTTGCAGTGGAAGGCGATGAACTGCCAGCCCTAAAGGAAGAGCCAGAGCTGCCAATCATCCCTAATTACCTGGCCCACCCCCCTTTCCCTTATGTTTATAACAGCATGAGTGGCAGCATTCCAGACCCTGCTGTCAATGGAAGCATCTCCCACTTGGACCCACAGGATGCCAGCTCCTCCTCCCTGCCTGCTGTGCAGCCTGGCACGCGTGCAGGACTGCAGCCTGGGGGCATGGCTGCCCAGGCAGCTGGTGCTGGGGACACACCATCGCTGCCTAGAGGCTGTGCTGCACCACCACGTGCAAAGCCTGTTCTCCAGACAGGTCCACTTTACCAGGGCTCAGTGTCCTGGAAAAGTCCTCCTTCACCAGCTGCATCAGCCCAGTCCATACCTCAGCAAGAGAACAGCTCCTGCCTGGGGCCTGTGCCAGCGTTTCAGCCACTATTCTTCACAGGAGCTTTTCCACTTAACATGCAAGGTAACAGTGAAAGTCTCTCTTCTCTTTGTCTTAAAACTGCTGTCATCATGGAGGGTGAGAACAGACTGGTCAGGGTTATGTGGGTTCAGAGCACTACCGGAGAGCTGCAGATTCCTGTGCTTAGGAGCTCAGGAAGCCCTCAAAGGGCAATAGGGAGGCAGTTATCCTAATGCTGCGGGAACTGGGATTAAGACAGTGCTGAAAACATTTCCTGTTGGTCTCAGGTGCTGTAAGCACACGGGCACCAGGGCAATTGAATGCTCTAGACAGCATACTGCAAGCCTCAACTAAAGAACACAGACAGGCAGGCAGTGAGCTCCAGAGAGAGCCTCAGAGGGCTCAGGCTGTGGGGCCCTGGGGGGAGCCAGCTGCCACTCCTGCAGGGCCAGCTTGTACCCAGAGAGGGAAACCTGGAACGTGGCTGTCAGTTCTAATGCAGCTTGTCATTTTATGATTCTGTGAATAGCATTCTGTAAATAAAAGGTGTTCTGAGGCCATGAATTAGCAATGGGAAATTAAGTGATGACTAAGAGAATCAAAAGCCAGTAAAAGCTATGTTGGGTTGCTCAGGAAATGCATAACTAGCATAAGCTGCTGTGAAGGTAGCTTCAACCCACCAAGAAGAGCACTCACCCACGGACTGGATTTGTGATGGCTTTTGCATGTAGGCTGATGGAAGCCCATCTAACCTACACTGTGCTTGTACAGCTGCAGCTTTTGGCTTCCTGAGGATTCTTGCATTGGTACAACTGATGCAGACAAGCTCCGAGGTACACAGAGGTGGTTGGAAGTTAGCAGAGAGATTTCTTTGCCAATTCCTTTATACATGTGCCTGTTGATGTACTTTGTTACTTCTAACAGAACTGGTGCTTAAGGTCAGAATACAAAACCCTAATCTTAGAGAAAATGACTTCATTGAGATTGAGCTGGATAGGCAAGAGCTGACCTACAAGGAGCTGCTCCGAGTGAGCTGCTGTGAGCTGGGCATCAACCCTGAGCACGTTCAGAAGATCAGGAAGTTACCCAATACAATGTTAAGGAAGGTAAGGACTCTCCACTGCCCAGTGAGCTTACACAAAAGGTGTTTAGGCTGCCATCAAAAATGAATCATTGGGTGGTCACCTGAATAGGCCCATATTGGGAAAAAACCAAGCAAACCCTCCAGCCAGATAAGCCTCCTTTCAGCTTCCAGCACTCAGCGGTGGTTTAATTTGTGTTTTTTAGCCTCTGGCTTCTTGATTATTTTGTTTCAGCATATCTGGTGTTGGGCCAGCCAGCTCCAGGAGCTCCCTACAGCTTGTGGCCTGGGTGCAGTGTCACACCCCTGGCACCTGCCACAGCATCTCACAGCTTGCAGTCCCCAGGAAGCTCTGCATGGCCACTGAGGACTGTGCACTCCTCTCAAAAAAGGGCTTCCAAAACTATTCTGAGTGCAGGCCTCTCTCTTGTCACATCAGTGGCCTTCCTCTGTGCTGCAGAGACCAGACCTGCTGCCCCGTGGTACCGATTCACCGCTGACCTTTGTCACGCTCAGCTCCTTCTGGAGCATTGCAGGCATCAGCTTGGAGCTGAGCTGGTTAGCGTGAGATTAACAAAGCTCCCTGCACCCCATCTGCACTGGCTAGAGGACGGCTTTGTGAGTCAAGAAGTGCAAGGAAACAGCAGCAGGTCTGTCACATGCCAGCTTAGGTGGTTGTCAAGAGAGCTGCTTTTATTTCCAGCTCTACTGACCTCAGGTTTTCTGGTTAGGACTGTGGGACATTTACTATTCCTTGAGTTGATGCAGAGGGACCAGAGCTTAAGATGTAGGGTGGGAGGGGGTCTTTCACTGCTCTCTGAAGGCCTTGCCAAAGCCAGCTTGATGATGGTGTTCATGGGCTACTCCTGCCCGCAGAACCTGTGTGGGTAGATGCAGGAATTGATTCATTAGGTTCTAAGAATCACCAAGGGGGAGAAAAAGAGGAGCTAGAGTGGGGCACTCAGTAGCTCTTCCCAAGTGTAATTCCACTACCCATGTGCATTGGCCATCAGTGTGGCATTCCCTCAGGAAACAGACTGAGATGAGCAGCTGAGCAGGAGCCCAGGACAGACCCCAGGGGCAGCAGGGTGCCTGCTTGCCAAGTGCTGTAGGGTATTGTCCTGTTTATAGGCAAATACACCCCCGTGTCAGTGTGAGCCTGCTGGAACTCACCTCTGCAGAGCTGGACATCTGGACTGTCACCTAACAACTTGTTGTGTTTATTTCAAGGACAAGGATGTGGCAAGGCTGCAGGATTTCCAGGAGCTGGAGCTTGTTCTGACAGTAAGCGACAGAAGCTTCCTTTTCCGAGCAGCAGCAGCACTTTCTGAGCAGGGTGGCTACAACAAGGCGGCTTCAGAGCTCACATACTAACTGTTCAGAGACTAACACACAACGTTTGTGTCTCTCATTTTAAAATGGCATTTGACACAGTATCTATAAGGGCTAATGCTGTGAAAACAAAATCTATTTTGTTAACCTTGAAATAAACTGAAGCTGTTCTGCAGTGACAGCATCTCCTTCACGGAGCAGTAAGGAGCCTGCCCTGGAGGTAGCTGAATGCCAAGGAGGCACTGGCAGAGCTGGCTGTTAGTGCAACACGTGTCCTTACAAAAGATGAACCTTGGAACACTGCAGCTCTCAGGGAAAGGCTCACTTCAAGTGTTGGAGTCATTGGTTAGGTACCCAAGCTAAAGACCCTGCCACAAAGCCCCTTGCCCTTTGCTCCTGGGCTGCTCATCTTCAGTCAATCTTCATCTTCAGTGAAGGAAAAAGAACAGGTTTAAATCTGGCAGAAGCACAAAACTGTGTCTAGTTTAAATACTCTTAAGTGACTTAATACCTTTGATTTCTTAATCCCTGTTTACACTTCTCCCTATTTCTCAGGTTGAAAATAAAAAGTGATAGGAATGATCCAATTCATAAACCTGCTCTCAGCCAAACCCCTGCTGGCCTTGTCTGCCCCTGCAGAGTGCTGACACCTGCAGCTGTTGCTGCATTGACAACACATTTCTCCTATGCTGCTTTAAGCTTCTCCCTTCAAAAGCACAAAAACTGTAATTCCCTTTTCCCTCTACGTTCCTGAGAGATTGCATCCCGACCCTTTAGAGTTGCCTGTGTGAAAAGAAAGCAGTGCAGTGCCTGGGGGGCTCTGGGCAGATACCAAACCTGATGTTCCTATGCAATGGCTTTGCTTTGTTCCCAGTGACTTGTGTTTGCTGAAAAAAACAAATACAAATTCACTTCTGTTCCTTAACGTTCAGCATTAGGCAACTATTGCTATGAAATTCTGGAATAAATGAATGGAAGCATTCTTGAGAGCTGGACTGTATCTGATTTGTTAGGATTTTAGTACTCAGTCATTTGTGTTTGACAAAGAGCTCTGCTGTGGTGGCCCAGCTGTAGAAGCGTCCCCTGTGAACTAGGGGAACTCAAGCAGGAGAGGCAAGAGGCAAATGGGACACAACCAGGACCCAATTTCCCTGCCAAATCACCCTCCCCCCCCCCCCCTCCTTTGGAAGCTGCACCCACCAGAGGACCTTATGGTTCTGTCCAGGAGTTTACAGCCCCAGTGAGCTGTAGGAGGGACGTGGCCTGTGCCTAGGTTTGTAAAGCAGCAGACTGAGTAGGAGCCCCCCTGGCCAGCTGAGGGGTGCCCTGATCTGGAACTGACTGCTCCTGCCGGTTTCCTCTGCCTGGAGCGAGGGACCCCCCACAGCCCAGGGCAGGCAGAGGAGGAGCCGTGCTGCAGCAGAGAGAGAGGAAGGGGCGTCCAGCTCAGCCCTGCTGCTTCTCCCTCCAGTGCCGCTGCGGATGGGAGCGGCAGCAGCAAGGCGCTGAGCACACGAGAGGGAGCCCTCTGCCAGCCTGCCGGTACCTGCGGCTCAGCGGGCACCTCAGAGCAGCCAGAACTCGCTGTGTGCCGATGGCCGGGACTGCCGCGCAGGGCTAACACAGAAGTTCCCTGCCTGCCCCTGGGCTTGGCTCTGCGCTTCAGACCCAGGCAATCCTCGTGCAGCAAACACACAAGCCAGATGTATTTGGCACCATTTACATAATTTACTAATTATAAACCCGAACACAGGACACATTGCCCTGCACACCTTTCCTTGGCAGAACATTTGTCATTCCTTGGGAAAAAAAGGCAAGTAATAAAATACTTCATGTGTACAGAAAATATTAAAAAATATTAAAAAAAATCACTTTCTGGCCCTTAGAGCTGTGAAAGACTCTGGTCACAATCATGAGGTTAATCTAGTACAAAATCTGGTTTGTAAATTACAGTACATTCAGAAGTCACTCTTGAGGCAAGTCAATAACAGTAAAAAACACCTCCAAACCCCAGGGGTCTTCTCATGCCAGTCCAGCATCTTTGGCCATGCTGTAGAAGATGCCCTTGGCTGCTATAAGGCTGCTGGGGGTATCAAATTCAGCCACAGTCCCGTTGTCCAGAACAAGAATTCTGTGCAAAACAGAGAGCGGGGTGGTGAAGAATCCCTCCAGGATAAGTGAAATCCCATTCTATCACACCCTGACAGGCCCAAGTGTGGCTACCTAGAGACCAAGCAGGCCCTGCCAACTGCTGCTGCCCGTGCCCAAGATGCCCCTGAGCCTCCCATCGTGCACCAGGCAGGTCCTCACCTGGTGTAGTCCATGATGGTGTTCAGCCTGTGCGCTATGGTCAGCACCGTGCAGGCCTCAAACTGCCTCCTGATGGTGCTCTGGATGAGGTCATCGGTCTCCAGGTCGATGGCTGCCGTCGCCTCGTCCAGCACCAGGACCCTGCTCTTGCGGAGCAGGGCTCTGGCCAGGCAGACCAGCTGCCTCTGGCCTACACTGCCAACAGAGACAGGGCTGCACATGGGAGGCTCTGCTGCCCCTGCCCCTTGTGTCCCCTGCCCCAGACCACTCAGCAGGATGCTACCCAACCAAACCCACGGTGCTGAGCCCAAGCTGCTCCACAGACACTGCAGCATCACACAGTTCCCTCAGCAGCTACCTGCTCCTCCTGCCTGACCCAGTGCTGGCAGAGTCACTAAATGCCTCCTCCATCACTGTGACCAAGACCAAGGAAGCCAATGGTTGCAGAGCTTCTGCCTGGAAGTGTCCATTTAGGCAGAGGACTCAACTCTGCACAGCAGCCTGATGTTACCCTGGCACTTCCCTTCCTGCCAAACCATGCTGAAGGGATTTGCCTGTTCCTAACACCATGTCACCCTGAGATTTCAGGGGGATGGTTTGGGAGAAATCCTCCCCAGCAGCAGGGAACCAGATCTTTTGTGGCAGAGGCAGAACAGCTGACAAGTATTTGAGCCTTTGTGGTTGTCCTGAAACAGCAACAGGTGACTAAATGGTTTCAGACAGCCCACTGCAGTGTCAGCCCTGGTCAGGTGCTGAAGGAAAGCTCAGCATGTTTCTAGTCCAAGCATTCCTTACCTAAGGTTTTCTCCACCTTCTGAGCATTCATAGTCCAACATGGATGGCTGACTGCTGACAAACCTCTTCAGGTGAGACAGTTCAAGAGCTTTCCATATTTCTTCATCTGAATACTTATTAAATGGGTCCAGGTTCATTCTCAGCGTTCCAGAAAAGAGAACAGGATCCTGAATATAAACCCAAAGGTCATTAGAGAAGTGCTCCAGCTGCTGTGGGTACAGATAATGTGAGTTACTGCTTCAAAGTCTCCGCTGCATTGTGGGTTGGCCACCTCCCAGTCCCACCCACACCAAAAACACATCCTGGTGTGCCCACTCAAAACTCAGGTTCCACCTGTAAAGATGGTTTGTTCTAAATCCCCTGCTCATAAGGTAGCAGGACAGGACCACTTAACCCATGGTTTGTTTTTCAGGAGCAGATCTCTGAGTCTCATGAAGCATTTTGCTCTGTAGATAAGCCATTAGTGATGGTTTATTAGCTAAGCTGCTAGAGATGCTTCCCTCACTGTGATACACAGAAACAGTACCTGAGGAATAATTGTTAGCCTGGACCTCAGGTCATGGAGACCAATCTCTGAAATGTTGACACCATCAATTCTGATCTCCCCTTTCGCAGCCTCCAGGATCCTAAAGAGACAGAGGGTCATGGAGGACTTCCCTGCTCCGGTCCTGCCAACGATTCCAATCTACAACAAAGCATCCAGTTAAAGCCAGCTCAAACCCAGCCAAGCCCACACCAACCCCCCAGAGCCCTCAGAGTGGCTTGGCACAGGTGAGAGTCTAATGGCTCAGAGTCCCAGTGGAGACCAGCAATGAGCAGAGGCCCTCAGGGGTCAGTGCTGGCACAGGTGCTGCTTGACAGCTTTGTCAGGGACATTGGTAGGGGCCTCTGGGGACAGGACAAGGGGAAATGGTTTGACACTAAAGCAGGGGAGATTTAGGCTGGACTTTAGGAAGCTCTTTACTATGAGGGTGGTGAAGCACTAGAACAGGCTGCCAAGAGAAATTGTGGACACCTCTAGGCATCGATGAGGCCTAGAGCAACCTGAGCTGGTAAGAGGTGTCCCCACCCATGGCATGGGGTTGGAACTGGATGACCTTTAAGGTCCCTTCCAACCCAAGCCATTCTCTGATTCCAAGACAGAATGCACCCATCCTTCCCCAGGCAGCCATGTGCTGCACTGGATCTCATGTGGTACCATTCCTGTCATTTGGTAGCTATCCCAAATAAAGGTTTGGGCCTGCAGTCAGCCTAGAGGACTCCAGGGGGTTAGCTAATGCACCCGTGTTAGGAGTCCAACCACTCAAGGACAGGAAGTAAAGGCTTTGCAGAGGACAATCAGAGGTCACAGGAGCATGTGTCTCCATTCCAGGAGGTGATGCCACCCCCTGTAGTCTAAGGATAATTCTCCTTAGATAGCAGCCTGTCTCCCATGCCAACTGCCCCATCACCAGGAAACCCCAGAAATTTCAGCTGAAGCAGCCAATCTCCAAGATCAAAGACAACTTCTTGATTAGGGAAGCAAAGAATGACTTCTCCTTCCATGCCAGCAGTGCCACAGAGGAAGCCAGAGAGCAGATGGGAAATGCTGGAATTCCTTCTCCCATCTGGATTGCTTCAGAAAAGCAGTTCCACTGAATTTGTGCCACTGGTGCCTCCGACATGGTGCACAGCAGGGAGCCTGCTGCCAACCTAACTTTGACAGTTCAGAACATCCCATACCAGTGCTTCCAGGCTGGAGCATGCAGGCACACTGACAGCAGGGTTGCCTCTGCTGGCTCCTGCAGCGCCAGCCCGAGCAGCTCTCCAGCACCAAGGCAAGTGTGCTGGCTGACGCTGTGCTCTACTCCCTCTGTCACTGGAGGCCCAAAGCAAAGTTCTAGCAGACACACAGCTGGTAACTTGCCTTTTCTCCACCATGCACTTGGAGGTTTATCCCCTTCAGCACCAGATCCAGGCCCTTCCTGTACCTCACTGAGTAATTCACAAACTCCAGCTCTCCCTTGGAAGGCCAGTCCTCTGGGGGTCTCTTGCCCTCAATCACCCAGGGAGCCTGAGGAAAACAGAGGTCAGAAATGTCTCACACAGCTTAAGAAACCATCATTCAAGCAGATGACAACATGAACATTCCTAGGTTACTAGAGAGAGATCTGAGACACCAAATCTCCATCATCAAATAACTGTGCCATGCAGGGGGGAAACCCATGGGTCCTGAAGTGCCCACTCACTTTGGTCTTGGTTGTGAAGCTCATAGGGAAAGGATCTGAGCCTGCAGGGCCAAATCCTCACTGGACAGGAATTAACATTTTTTTCTGTTAACTTTAAGACAACCCTGCCTGCTTCATGCTTTATTCAAGGTCTGGCTTCTCACATGAAGCTTCCACATTTGATACTTGCAGAACCATGCCCTGCAGCTCTCCTCAGGTCCTGTTTTCTAACTGCAGTCTCCTACCACCTACACCCAGTGTGCCCACAGGGCAGATTTCCCAGCACAGCTCCATCTGCCACCTTTTGAAGTCTTTGGCAGATAAGGTGGATGATTGGAGGCTTTTGCTGGATTCAGCAGTGCAGTGTTCTTGGAGGTGTTCTCTCTTGGGAGATGAGGACTGAGTAATATGATCAAACAGAAACCCTCCTCCAAACATGCAGAGCCTGCTAGCAAGGGCAGCTGTGCTCAGAGCAGGGTCACTGCTCCAGAAATGCAGGCAAGACAAAGCATCAAATCCTTCAAAGCCCATGGGAGCAATACTCTAATAGTAAAACTCATTCCTCTTGTGCTACAGCCAGTGACAGCAGCAGAAAATGAGATGCCAAGCACAGGCTGCAGGGCAGCAGCACTAATCTGGAGCTATGGTGGCATAAATCCCAGTGCAGAGCATGACATTTGTTCAGGTGAAATGATCACAGCCAGGGCAGGGGCTGCCTCTCCAGAGCCAGAGGAGACACCATGTGAACATTACAGCCCTGCCATGCTGGGGGTGAGGATGGCTACAGCTTAGGAGCTGACCTCTGTTTCCGTTTCTGAATACTCTTTTATCCTTTCGACAGCCACAATGTTATTCTCCAGGTCAGAAGCCGTCCGGACCATCCAGTTCAGAGACATCACCACCTTGGAGAAGACAAGGAATAAATCACCCACAGAGGAAGAACAGATTTCACAGTAAGGACCACAGCAGACATGGATTCCCAGTGATATCCAAAAGAGATTCACTCCTGTTGATGCCAAGGTCTGCAGTCTGCAGAGGACCAGGTGCTTGCATGAAGCAGCACAGGGAGAGTGGTGCCTCCCATGGTGATTTAGCAAATGAGCCTCTCAGGGAAGGTGATTGGGAGTCATTGCCCCAGCCCCAGCTCTGCTGGAGAGCTGCTAACAGCAATCCAGCACACTCCTGGGATCTCAAAAGCCCTTGGAAAGGGCCAGGCTTTCACAGCTGCTCATCTGCCGACCGTATGCTTGAGCAAACCTTAGGGTGCCTGTTTATGAACCCAGCTGCTCTGCCTGTGGTCACCTGCATCACTGCTCTGCTGCTGTCAGGTATGATGCTCTTGGTGGGTGCACTTGGTTCTTCCTGAGTTTCCTGCATGCTGCTGGGGATACTGGTGTGCAGCACAGCCCTGCTGCTCCCAAAGTGCTCTGAAGTCCTACTTCATGGGAGCTTGCTGATGGCTTGTCAGCAATCAGTGCAAGTTTGCACTGTTTCTAGATGTCCCACGGCTATTTTTTTCTGATTTCCTTATTAACTGCAGCTTTAACAAGCACCTGACCACTGCTGTGTCTGCAGCATCTCCTGTCCCACCGCCCCACGGGTGAGGCTGCCACACACCTGCAGTGCGTAGGACACCGACAGTCCCACCAGGCCAGGATTCAGTGTGTTCCTCCCCACCACAGCAAAGAGGGCAGCAAAGAGGACAACGCAGTTCCCCACGAACTCCACTCGGATCCCCAGCCACCTGGTGAGGAGGGCAGAGGTCAGTGGGGGGAGCTTGGGGCAGGGAGGCAAACACAGCCAGGTGTGAAGGAGAAGCTGTGTCCTGCTGTACCTGTTTGACACTATGCCAGGGTAGTAACTCCTCTGGTTTTCATCCACCTTCAGGTCATTGATGTCTATGAAGGACTTCACCCGTCTGTAGGCTCTGATGACACTGGCTCCTGTCACTGTCTCTGAGAAGTGTGAGTAAATGGGGGACCTGCTGACCGACTCCAGGCGCTTCAGCTGGCGTGAGGTGGCCACGTAGAATCGCTGCCAGGGGCACAGGAAGCTGTTAGCTGAGGCTGAAGCCTTTTGTTGGGGTAAGGGCTCTAAGGACATTGTCACAGATGAGCTTCAACCCTCCAGAACCTCTGTGCTCCATTGCACAGCTCTGGGGATCTGCAGTTTCTGTGGGCTGCAAGCTGCATTTCTCTGACCCTTTAGATGCAGCCCAGCCCAATGAATACCTTCAGAGCAGCCTCACTTTTCAGGTAAATAAAGATGAATTTGCACCTCCACTATCAGCTCTGCAGCCTATCAAATAACCTTGGGTTTTGCTCAGAAATCAATAATATTGATGCAGTCTTTTTCAACGTTTTAGCTCCTCACCAGCATGTCAGACACACACACAGCATGCCCTGGGGTGCACAGGGCGTGCTCAGCAGCTTCTTGTTGTTGCTGAGCAGCAAACCGGTGCTGTGCCTGCCCAGCCTGTGTCCACAGCTGACAGCACCTTGCTTTTGCTGAGATTTGCACAAATACAAATTTACTTCAGAAGCTCAGGTTGCAATTCAGATACTCCAATTCCCTCCCTATTTTCCTAAAGAGAAACTCAAGGAAAAGGGCAGAGGTGCTGGCAGGGCAGCCAGCTGCTCTTGCAGTTACCTGAACAAAGAAGTACAGCACGGCCAGGGGCACCACCACTACGGCAAAGAGCGGAGTGCTTGCCAGGATGACAATCAGGGTGGACAAGGAGCTGAAGAAGGTGCTGAGGGCCATCAGGATGGTGTGTGGCAAGACCTCATCGATGACGTAGATGTCCTTGGAGAAGCGGTTGATGATGCGGCCCGTGGGGGTGGTGTCGTAGAAGGCCTGCGGGGTGTGGAATTTGTTCTCCAGCAGCGCTGTGTGCAGCACCCGTGCCGCCTTGATGCCCCCAATGGCCAGGATGAAGGAGGAGATGAGCACTAGGAGGCCTGGCAGTGAGGAGGAGAGAAGTCAGCCAGAGAGCAGAGGTTCTCAGCACGCAGCTCTGGCTCTCAGTGGTTTCTGTGGTGCCAGCAGCTTTTCTCCCTTTGCTGCCTTCCGCTCTGACCGTGCCCCTCAGCACTGCAGCCTAGGGCACAGGAGTCCTGTAGGACTCACCTGCTGTCCACACTCACTACCATCTTCCCTCAGCTCTCTGCAAGCCCCCATGAAGCCCTAATGCTACAACTTCACCCCAACCCTCCAGCCTTTTCTGCACCTACTTTTTCATGCTTTCTCTCCAGCTCCCCTCTCCCAAGCCTCCACATCGCCCACCCAGCCCCTCCAACAGCTTCACACCAAAATCACTTATGTTGGGCTGAGCTCAGACTTTGCAGCTCCAGGTTGAGTCTTTTCCCTTGGTTAGGATAGGATCTGGGGGGCAATTTTGGGCTCCCTGGTGCCATGTTTTTGCCACCTGATGCCAGCACCCTGCTGGCCTCACCTTGCAGGAGGCCCAGGGCAGCGTAGACCCCGACCCGCGTGGCTGTGTTGTGCTGGGTGCCGTTCACCACCGGCTCGTTGGTCCAGTCGCTGAGCCACACGTTTGCCCCGATGGAAGCAGCATTTTGGCAGCAATAGAGGAAGCAAATAAGCAGTGACAGGACAGGGCTGACAGCTTTCATGTACTGCCAGAACACCGAGAGCTTCACCTGCAAACCACACACCACAGCTGCTTGGCACAACAATGTCCAGGGGCTTAGACACACAGAACAAACTTCTTCAGAGCGACTGCTGAGTTCAAACCCACCCAAACCAACACACCATGGAGAAACTTCAGCTGCCTGAGCTCCACCTTGGGGTGAGGATCTTCTCCATTCTGAGGAGCTATATATTATTAGTTTGGGGGGATTAGGTTTTAAGACTGTGCTAGAGGAAGGGGGGGAAAAAGGCAAGCAAAGAGGCTGATCAAACAGCAGCAAAGGATGGGGAATGAAAACTGGAGCCAAGGGCTTGGGGTGAAAGCAGCAGTCTGGCAGGCAGAGCAAGCTCAAGACTGCTTTAAATGGCCTGTTTAGGAAAAGTGCTGAGTGTGCCTCCCTGCAGGTGTCTTTATGGCAGCTTAAATGAGGTACCAAATGCTGGTGCCCCCCAACAGGCCCATAAACAGAGGAGGCTTGTGGCATAAAAAGGAAAATTGCTGTCTCTAAGGCAGTGCAAAAAGGCAGAGAAGCAAAAGAGACAGAGACTCAGGACAAAACTCAGTGTCTGAACAAGGAATAATGAAAGGACCAAGTGCATCTGACTGGGTCTTGAAAGTCAAAATAACCCCCAGAAAGAGCTGAGAGCAGGGACATCAGAGTGAGCAGGACACTCTGGGCCTTCTGAAGCACAGGAAGGATTTTTCTTTAACAAACCCTCCATGCTGCTGTTTCCTTCACTGCTCCTTTCTGTCCTGTTGCTCTTGCATTCCCCTCTTTTTCTTCCTTCTCTTTTTCTCTGTTCCCATTTCTGTTCCTGCTCAGAAGAACAGCCCCTTCTGCACCAATGAGCAGAAAATGCTCTCAAGGATGGGAGTGGCTCCTGCCCACTGCTGCAGCTCAGCAGAGCCCCACTGCTGCAGCTCAGCAGAGCCCCACTGCTGCAGCTCAGCAGAGCCCCACTGCTGCAGCTCAGCAGAGCCCCACTGCTGCAGCTCAGCAGAGCCCCACTGCTGCAGCTGGAACCAGCAGCCAAAGGGTTTGGAACCCCAGAGTGCCGAGAGCTCTGCAGTGCTAAGGCAGAGCTGTGCAGCACAGTGCTGCATGGGCTCAGGGGACTCTGGCAGCAGCTGGAAGGGATTTTTTAGTATTTTTTCCCTCCCCTAAACACCTAGGCCTTGCCAGCTGCAGAATCCTCTGCCAAAGTCCCAAATGTGAATGCTCAGTGACCACCAAATGAACGCCTAAAGGCTGCGGTCAGGATTTGCACACCACAGTCACCAGAACTGCATCAAATGGAAAAAGAAAAATGAAGTTTCCCAAGAGGGAAGGGAGGGCTCAGACCATACTCAGACCATACTCTGCCTGTTTCAGTGGTCTCAGCCTGGACAAGCCTCTCATTGGGATTCTTCCTGGGCAGAGAGGGCTCTGCTGGCTTCTTTTCACAGACCCTTCGCTTGGTTGACGTTTTGTTGGGACATTCTCCTCCCTCAGAAGAGACGATGCTGAGTTGCCTAGGCAAAACAAAGGAGGCAAAGGGCATCTTGTGGCAGGGCTAAGGCAAGGCAGGGACACAGCAGCTTGCACCTATTTCTAGCTCCTCTGCTGCATTCCCATGCCAGCCTCCCTCAGACCTAGGGGTACTGCTGCCACCCCTCTGAGCATTCAGTGATGCCAGAAGTACAGAACCTGTCAGAGGCTGTGGCAGGTCCTGGGCTCCTTAGTGAAAGCCTTTACAGGCTTCATCACAAGACAGACATTTCAGAGCCAACCCCTGAGCTTCTCTGCATGCACTCAGTGCCAGGATAGCAGCTGTGGGTATGGTTATGAAAGGTTTATAGGATTCCCAGATTCCCAATGGAGAGGCACAATGCAAAGTGTTTATTTTTCACCCAGCTGGCAGCAGGTCAGGGTTGTGCAGGTAAAATGCATTCAGTGGTGTCACCTGGGAACCAGAGAGCTTCTCTAGGATATGGGTTCAGTTAAAGATGAAAAAGAGCCTTGCAGGAATAGGGCTTTGCTCTTTGCATGTTCCCTCACTTTTACTCTCTAAGGGACACTAAACCAACTCATTTACAAGAGGAAACTAAAGCCCAGAGAAGCATGTTAGTGTCAGGTGTGTTTTGTCTTGGACTGTGAGCACGAGCCCTGTGCTTACCTAAGAAACTGCTTGCGGACCTCGTTGGTCACTGGCTCATTGTCTGCAAGATCAGTGTGGATGCTGAGGGTGTCCTCAGCCAGCAGAACTTCATCATCCAGCACTGCAAGGCAAGATCACACCTCAGTTTTGCTGTAGCAAAGCCAAAGTCATGAAAAAAAACACTGCAGCAGGAAAACCACAGAGCATAAAGTCCCCCAGAGCTCTGCTCGCATCCCTTCTCCTAGTCGGACAGCAAGGATCTAGGAAGGCAGGCTGGCTGCCAGCTGCACTGGCATCACATCCCTCCAGTGCACCAGAAATACCAGGCAATAGTGTTACAGCTGGCTCTAGCTGAATTCACTTCAAGGGCATGCTCTAGGCATGATCCTGGGATGGGGGAGTCATGTCAGAACTCCTGGAAGCCTCTGCTGCAGCTGGAAGATGCCAGGCATGCCCCTCTGCCTGTCTGGAGGGCAGCAGTGCCGCCAGCATAGAGCGTGGGAAGGCTGTCACACAGAGAAAACAGCTACCAAAAGGCTTTCATCTTCTATCATCCCATCAGCACCAAACCAAGAGAAAAGCAACCCAGCAGCCAGCTGAACAGCGACATCATTGGAAGTTGGCTGCACAAAAACCCCCAACAAATAAACAGAGAAATCCCCAGGCTCTGGAAAACCCCTTGGACGGCAAGCCCAGGTTGGGCTTGGCTCTGCTTTCCTGCTGGGAGTGGCCTTGCTAATTGGGAAATAAATCCCCAGCTCTTAGATAATTTCTAACACAAAAATTGCCCCTTTTTTTTTTTTCTTTTTTAGGACAAGCCACATGAAATTTTGACAGAGGTTTGTGGAGACATTAAGGAGTGACACAGCTCTGGACTCAGGGGCAAGCGTTGGGCTGTCAGGAAGAAGCAGAGACACTGGACACAGAGCCAGGAGCTGCAGGCTGGGTGAGAGAGCCAGGCAGGTCTGAAGGAACAGCAGCACTCAACTTGTTGGCTCATCCTCCTCAATGTCCTCCTCCAAGGCGTAGTTGCGCAGGAACTCTGCAAAGGCCTTGTTCTGTTTCAGAAGCTCTTGGTAGGATCCCATTTCAGAGATTTTGCCATCCACCAGGACAATGATGTGGTCGACCTGAGGCAGGAAGCTGATGCCATGGGTCACTAGAACTCGGGTCTGGGCAGAATGAAAAAGAGCAAAGCCCCACAGCTGTCAGCTGGCACTGCTGTGAGGATGAGCACTGCCCAGCAGCCCACACATCACCACGTGTCTGGGACGTGGAGGGAAGGATCGTACCCCAGTGAAATACTCTGTCCTTGCCAGCCACAGCAGCTTGGAAACATGGACACAAACTGCAGGCAGAGACAACCACAGAGGGAAGTCAACCAACTGAATTATCATTCCCCTTTTCCCTTCTGCTGATTTTCTTTGCAGCTGTTGCCTTTTGAACACTAAAATAATCTGAGAAGATCAAAGCAAGATCTTTGGGGAGGGGAAGCAAAAGGTCCACAGTTTGGATGTACACTGCCAAAGACCTCTGTAGAAGCAGTGAGCTGCGACAGCTTCCTCACTGCCCTGTCTCTCAGTGACAATGAGCACCACTAAGCTGACAACCTTTACAAGTTCCTACAAACATCTTGTTCTTGGAGCTCTCACAGTAGGGATTCTAAAACACAGAGCAGGTTTCTGCCTCCACACGTCCTGACAAGATGCTATCACCCCTGGGCGTGCCTAGGCAGCAGCTCTCTGCAGAGCTGGAGCTGTGGGGAAGAGGTGTCCAGGCTGCCAGCTAAGCACAGCACCCAGCAGTGCTCCAGCTGGCAAAGAGCCCTCCTGTTCCCCAGCAGCATCACTGAGCTTGTGTGCACTTCTAGGAGATCTAATTGTCAGCATACTTTGCCTTTAAGGACCCCATCTGGCCCAATGACTCTGTCAAAGATGTGCTTGGCCACGTGTGAGTCCACAGCAGAGAGAGGATCGTCCAGCAGGTAGAGGTCGGCGCCACTGTACACTGCGCGCGCCAGGCTCACCCGCTGCCGCTGGCCCCCTGACAGGTTGATGCCCTGGGGGGAAAGAGGAGAGCAGAGCACATCACACAACAGCAACTGGGATCTTCGATGGCTCTCACCCAGCACAGCACACGGGTGCTAAATTGAAACATGAGATGCTGAGGAGAAACTCGCTTGGAGCCAGAGACAGGCAGAGAACAGCTCTAAATCTGCTTCTTCGCTGCCAAGCTTCCCTCACCCAGCAAGCTGCAGATGGAATAAAGCCCCTTGCTCAATGAGCTCCTACAGGGAGCTGCTAAAACACAGAACTGTAACAGGAAGATCATCAACCAGGCTCTAAAATGCAAACACTGAAAGCAGGGCTGCAGCACCTGGAATATCTTCCCCCTCTCTCATCTCACACCCAAACCCACCCCACCCCGTGCCATCCAGCTCAGATTCAGTGGCCTATGAAAACAAATCTTTGCTGCTAATCACAGATGTAAAGTTTGTTCATTAAAATGAGCTGTTAAGGGCTGATCACAGCACTTTGTCACTCGACCATATGTTCCTTCCTCCTTATCCCCACAGGAAAAGGAAGGACTGTTCTGGGTAGATGCAGCTTTACTGTTGGACACAAACTGGAGCCCCGCCCTTCCAGGCTGGCTGTGCAGTTGTGTGTCACAGCACAGACACACGCTGGGAGTTAGAAACAAGCTGAAGTCCAGCTGCCCCCCACAGAAGTGCCCTGCACATCTCAGTGTGGATCATAGCAGGGATGCTGCTGCAGAAATAAACCACAGCAAGTGCTGACTTCAATGCAGCCTCTCCTCAGCCAGACAAACAAGAACGGCAGAACCAAAGTTACCTTCTCCCCTATCTCTGTCTGGTCCCCTCCTGGCAGCACCTCCAGGTCAGGTTTCAAAGCACAGGCCTCCAGAACATGCTGGTACTTCTCTTCGTTGGGAGCTTGGCCAAACAAAATGTTATCTTTCAGTGTGGCGTTCTGGATCCAGGCTTGTTGAGGCACATAACCAACAGAACCCTTGAGGGAGGAGGAAGAAAGGAAATCTATGTCTTGTAATCAGCTGCAGTTCATGCTTAGAGCTGATTGAAACCTGCAGCACACAGAGCTGGTCAGATGCACATCCACACCATAGATGTGTGCTAACTGCTGATGTGCAGCTGTAGATCAGGGAAATCACTTTACATAAACCACAACTGAACAGGTGTGGGCAGGATCCAAAGAAGCAGGCAGCCAAGCTGGTGCAGCAGCAAGCAGAAGCCCCTCTCCTGAGGTACACCAGCAGCAGCAGCACCTCCTCTCCAAACTACAGCTAAATCACATTAAACAGAACCAACCTTCACAGCCACTTCTCCTTCCAGCTTTTCCATTTCACCCAGGAGAGCAGACACCAGAGAAGTCTTCCCACAGCCAACATGGCCAACAATGGCAACCAAAGCACCACTGGGCACCAACAGATTTATACTGTGGAGGAAAGAGGCTGGAAATTAATTAAATGTTAGTTTACTAAAGACATGAAGCATCGTTAAACCAGGGCTGAAGTGCACAGTGGCGAAGCAGCCTGTCTGGGCACAGCAAGCACAGCTTGGTCACTGCTCTTCTCCTCCCTTTGTTGTGTGCTGCTGACAGTAACCAGCACTGTAGGAGCAAATGGGAATGCAGCAGTAACCTATCCTGTGGGCTGTCAGTCAGCAGGATTGGTAGCAAGCCTTACAGAAGAGATGCACATATGGGGCATGGAAACAAGAGGTGAGCCTGCAGATACCATTGGACATCTTTCACAGAGAGCCCCCAGCAGCCAGGAGGCTGTGCACTACAATGGCATAAAGACACTTACTCTGTCAGTGATGGCTTCAGCTCCTTCCCCCAGCTGAATGTCCCATGTATCACACTGATGGCATTGCCTGCATGACAGAACAAGGAGAGAGGGCAAGCAGTTATTGCACAAAACAGCACAGCTGAGGCTGGCACAGAGCAGTCTGGGGCTGTGAGTGTTCCAGGCTCCCTGTGGGTCCCTTCACAGTCTCAAGGCTGGCATGTTCAGACTGGCAATAAGTGATGACAGCTTTAGCTGTAGACTGTGAGCCTGGAGACTCATGGAGCTGCAGAGAGGTCCTGTTGTACCCTGCTCCAGCCAGGCCAGGCCCAGGAACTGCTGCTTAGAACCCTCATGCACTTGAGCAGAACCTGCCCGTGGAGCCCACTGCCAGGTCAACAGGGGATCACTGCACTCTTGGCTTTGATTCATCAGATAAAGTTTGCCTCTGTGCAGCTTTTTGCTTGCCAGTCTAACAAGTTACAGATTTGAGACTTTCTGTCTCTCTAGCTCCTGGTGGGGTAGTGCACAGCAGTAATGACAGCCACACAGCTTCCTTCTGCCCATGGCATTTCAGGTACCACAGGATCTCCAAAGGAAATTACACCAGGCAACACCTTTCTCTGAGACCACCTGGTTTGCTGCTTGTTTTGGGATGCTGTTTCCAACAGAAGATATCAAAAGAGCTCACAGTGCTCCTGAACACTTGTGCAGAGAGATAGGCTGGAGCAGCTCTTGCTGCCCCTAGTCAGTGGATGCAGCTCATGACCCAGCGCTGGCAGCACCCAATGCGCTTCTAATGTGAACTTGGGCCCAGTACCTCATCTCAAAGCTCAAAAATGAAACCAGCAGCTGGTGTGAGTTCCACAAAGCCTGAACAACCTCCACCACACCTCCCAAAGGAGCAGCTCATTTGAAAACCAGGACACCAAGATTGCTGTATTTGTGGGGGTTTGGCAGCTCAGCCAGTCCCAAAGAAACATGAGGTACTTGTGTTAGCATAGGTTAGAAGAACACTGATGCTTTACCTGGTGCAATTGCTTTTCTTTCCACACAGTTTGGATCCAATTCATCATGACTCAGGAACTGCTGAATTCTCTTCAGGGAAACACTTATCTGAGGGAAGAGGGTGGAGTTATTTTATCTTTCTTTAATGAGAACTTAATGCTCTTACACTGAGAAAGAAAGCACGTGGCATGGCATGGGTTTCCTGAGCACCCCTTCCCTCTGATCAGTCTCAGGCTAGAATTCAAGTTTTTGACTGTGACATTTCTCAGACCAAGCAGAGTTCATCTGAGCAGCGCAGAATTGCCACAGACAAGCTCCTCAGGATGCACAGGCTGCCAGTGCAGGGTACCAGCAGAGAACAGATCTGAGCAAGAACAGAGCCAGCTAAGAGAAGATGCAAGGGATCTCTGCATTCCAGAAACCAGGCACAGCTGTGGGCTCCTCTTGCTCAAGTCCAAGCCAGCTTATGCACCAGATACTCCTTACCTGCACAAGGCTGCTAATGACTTGTGGAAGCATAGTGAGAGGAAACTTTAAGATGTTGAACAAGGAGAGAGAGACAAAAGCCTTTTCTGCATCCAGGATGTTCTTCTCATCCACCAGGACATACACAGCAAATGTGGTCAGAGCTACCTGGAAGCCAGAGAGACCCTGTGAGACATCTGCAACATTCTGACATTTTAAAAAGCTGTCAAGCCCCAGAGGCAGCTTTGGAACAGAAGTGCCAAAACCGGGTAAGTGCTCTGTTCCTGACCTTTTGGCACACTTTAAGAATGCCAAGTCACTGAGCTAGCTGATACAGAGGGAAATAACCTTCAGATTACTCATGGCTGCACTCAGCTGAATTAGGAGATTTGAGAGGGGAACTACATAATTGGGTAAATAAAAATCAAGCAGCAGTTATCTGGCTGTGGTTTGGCTGCAGTTCCAGCTCCACCCCACAACATTTCCCCTCTGTCAACTGCAGGCTAAGCTGGGAACAAAATCCCAGCTCAGGCTTGCTGCGTGAGTGGAACCACCCACCTGGGAGGGACCATCCCATGCAGCAAACCCAGAGCCAGCAGGAACGGCAAAGAGCATTCAGGGAGCCGTGGAAGAGGCAGGGTCTGGAGGGCATTAAGAGCATTTCTCAAGGACTGGGCCTTTGATCTGGCTAGGAATGTTTCTGAGAAAGCACTTCCCTGAATTTAGCTACCAAAATCCTTCCTACAAAAGGCTTCTCAGTGTGACGAAGCAGAAAGCAGAGGAAAGAGGAAATTGAGGAGAAGGCATTTCAGAACTGTCAGTGTATCATTGGGGCTTTATTACACTAAATCAATCCTTTTTAGGTTGCAGGACAGTTTAACAGCTCCTCTCCCACTAAAACTAGCAGAGCACTGCAACACAAAAGTAGAAATGAAAGCTCAGGACAAATATTGTCCTGACTGACTCAGTTCCTTTTCTTTTTTTATTTTCTATTCACAAATACCTCTGAGATTTCAAATTCTAGTTTCAATTTGTTACAAGAAGTACTTTGAAGTGGTTGGAAACCATCCTGAGACAGCTCTTCCCACTGGCAGGCTTTACCAAGAAATACTTTAATACTGATTAGCAAAAAGGCTCTGAAGATCAGGAAACTCTGCTTCCAAGCATGTGAATAGTTTGAGGGTTTCTAAGTATTTACATTTTATTGCCCTGTACATTCAGCCAGCAGAAAGCCTCTCACTTCTCCCTCCAGGGCGCCCTTGCTCAGGCAGGGCTGCAGGTGCCACTCACCAGGAACGGGGCACTGACCCAGGCGAAGCTGGACAAGGAGGTGAGGTAGGCAGCTCTCCTCAGCACCCTCAGCTCATTCTGCCGGATCTCCAGCACCTTCCCTGAGAAGGAGGGCTCCCAGGCATACAGCTTCAGCACCTTGATGCCACCCAGGATCTCATTCATCAGCTTGATGCGGGAGTCCTTGTAGCTCATCTGCTGCACCTGGGTTGTAAGCAGACACAGCGGTATCACAGGGAGGACAGAGGAGAGCTTCCAGACTCTCATCCCTGGGCTGCTTCTAGAGAGGATGCAAGAGGGAACCAAAGGAAGCCAGACTGATAGCAGGTAGTTTGCTTGCAGGTCTGTCCCTCCAAAGAAATCAGAAAGGAAGGAAAAAGGCTGGAAAGCTGAACCTAAAAGCTTTGTGCTTTGCTTCACTGTAGGGGCTGCATTTTCAAGAACACTTCACACCAGTGCAGCCCTGCTGCTTCCTTTGACTTCTTGAGGTTCCTTCCCTGATATGCATAACTCTATTTCTTAGGGCAGCTCTGCAAAACTCTGCTTTACTGCTAGGTGATGGTTTTGCTATACATCTAAATGCAGCCCTTCGTTCTGTTACTTTAAACAAATACAAATGCAAGAAATCCCTGCTGAGCTGCACAGAGGAGAAGGAGCTGTACTCACACACACCTGCACCCCAGGCAGGCAGCTCAGAGCATCCCATGACTGGCAAGGGAGAAAAGGGATGGTAATTGAATGTCAGCATCCAAGGAATTGAGAGGGAACTCTGTGTGTCTCTTTAAGGCAGGTGACAGCAGTGCTCTGTTACTAAGGCTGTGCTTAAATGTCATCATTGATATTCATTTTCCATTTCTTACCTTTTTTGCATCAAAAGCCTGATTTTTTTTTTAGGTCTTCACTGTGTCACTGAGAGGCTGCCCAGCACAAGCCACTTACTAGATTTTCCTGGCACAGAGCCAGAGGGCACTATTATAATACTGTTTTTTTCAGCCTTCCTTGACTAGAGATGACTGACTACAAAGAAGGGACTAAAGGATCCTTTTACCTGGAGACAGTGATACAGATTTAGCCCAGCTCAGCAGCAATGCAAACCAACACTGCCTATTAGCATAAACCCCAAGCTGCCAGGTTCAGTTCCCATCTCTGGAAACAGTCACAGCTCCAAGGACTTCATTCCTCTAGATGCTCCTGGAAGCAGCTACAGGGCAAAGGGACACAGAGACAAAGAGACTTCTGGCTAACCCCAGCAGCTGCTCCAGCAGCAGCAACAGTCACTGAGTCAATGCCACACCTTCCCTTAGGGTGCATTCCATTCACTGTGGAAAACTACCTGAGAGGATACAGTTATTGAATAGATCAATCTTACTTGCAGGTAAATCAGTGCAAATGGCAGCTCGTTAATGCCTTCATGTCTGACAGCACAGCTGCCAGTCCAGACAATGTCCCCTCCTCTGCTGGGACTCACCTGTAGTGCTCTGGTTTTCATTGCTATTGCAGAGTTAAAGGGGATGAGTAAAACCATCACAGCAACTCCTGCCAGCACGGAAGGCCCTAAAGTCTTGAAAGACAAAAGGTGAGTTGTTGTTGTTGTTGTTGTACCCCAGTGCTGCTGCTCCCCACCATGAGCAAAACCAGCAGCAGCTCACAGAAACAGCTGAAAAGCAGCGTTGGCTCAAATGAGCAAAAGCATGAAACCCTTCCACATTGTTTTAGGCAAATCCTGGAAAACTGTGACAAGGTTTGTACCTGCCAGAGGAAATATAAAGCCAGGAATATCTGGAGTGGTGCAGACCACAACATATTCAGGAAAGGCACCAGGTCTGTGAAGCGTTGGGCATCCACTGACATCAGGTTGACAATCTCTCCAATGGTAGATGAGCGCTTCGCTGAGTTTGTGATGATTAGGGACTGAGGAACAAGAGAGGTTCAGTGGATTCACAAACTTGGTATGCATGGAGAAACACAGCATCATCAGCAAACCAAGACACTCTCTGAGAATGTGCTTCTCCAAGAATCAAATACCTGACACCTGCACCCATTCCCAAGCTCCAAAGAACGAGAGTTCAGGAGGTGCTGGGGAGCAGCCCCATCTGCAGCAGCCTCTGGCATTCTGAAGCAAACCCAGATGCATCTAATGCACAGCACAGACCCTGCTGTCTTGGGCCCCTTCTCTGAACATTTAAACTGAGCCTGTGACATGGCTGCTGCCCTCCCAGCACACCCACAGTAAGGTGCACAGTGCTAGAAAATTCTGCCAGGTATGCCAGAGGCACTCCTGAGAACTCCCCAGCCCCCAGGCCTCCATTCTGCAGGAGCTGCTTCTCTCCAACATGCCTGCTCTGCCCCAGGATTTGAGAGCTGAGGCCACTTGCCCAGCTGTGCTCTGCACCCCAAGTCATGAAGTGTTCTAGTCTCACCTTTCGGTAGATCACTCCAGTGATCCCAGATCTCAGCCTTATCCCAGTAACAAAACAGTACTGGAAGTGCTGGTGGAGTATGAGTGTCTGGAGCACAGCACAGATGAACATCAAGGCTGCAATCAGAAAGCCCCACCAGGCTGGAGCATCCTTGTTCTTAATGAAGCTGATTAAGATGCTGTTTTTCAGAAGATCAGGGAAGGAAAAGGGAAAAGAAACCAAAATAAAAACCATGCAGCAAGTTTAATGGGACACAACCCAGCTCTCAGCCACAGCATCCTGCCACTTCCTCTCTCCAACCACAAACAGCAAACAGCTCTCCAGGATGCGAGCTGAGTTAGGATTTCAGTCAAACAACATCACAAGGACCCACCAGTATGCCCCGGGCTCTGCCCTTTGCAAATGAGCCCCTAGAAAATGACACACGTGGAAGGATTCCAGGATTCCCCCGGGATCCAGCCTCCAAATACAGGGCTGAGTCTGAGCTCTGCCAGGCAGCCCCTGGGCACAGGGCAATGACAGGGCACAGGAGCACAGTGCAGCAAAGCAGGTGGAGCCAGCTTTCTTCCCCAGCTCCTTCCCAAGCAGCCCGAGTGCTCCTGCCTGGGCTGTTTTCCCACAAAAGCCAGATTCAAAGCCATCCTGCTAGATGGATGCATAAAGGGCTCCCCATGTTGGTGGTACCCTTAAACTGGCTGTACAGTACTCGTTAAGAAGCCATTTCTGGCTGCACACAGCTGCTCTGCCTACAACTCTGCACACTACCACACAGAGAAGAGCCAGGCATTATCCAACACCCTCCACATTCACCTTTGTGATTCCAGACACTGGCCAGGTGTCAAAATACAGAGGAATGGAGATTTGACTCCATGGTTCAAATAACCAGCATGGGGAGAACACACCTGGTAACTCCAAACCAGGTTCCAACACCTCATGCTAGGAGCGTGAGGCTGCTGCACCCAGAGGGTGCTTTGCTTTGCACCAGCCTTCCTTCTGCTTTGCACCAGCCCTCTGTGGGCAGCTTCAGGAAAGACTCTTCCCCACAGCCCCAGCAGGGCAATCAGCAAACATCTTAGAACACAAAACTATCTTGGTGCCACTGGACAGCCCTGGCTTTTTCCCTTTCCCTGGCAGTGCAGGAATTTAGACTTGAGAAGAAACTCCCCATCATGGGCTTTGAGATGTCACTGACAACAGATCCAGGAATCTGAGCAAAACTGAGAAATTCCCAGAATAGATGAAACTTGGTGTCTGCAGGAGGAAGCCAGCTGCCTGATCTTCACTAGGGACTCTGGAGAAGGCAGCCTGCAAGCTACTAAATGTCACCATACTGGGTTGGATCCTCTTCTTAGCCAGCTTCTGGCTATGGCACAAGCCACCCACAGATGATCTTAGAGCACAGCTCCACACCCAGGGAGTTTTGAGTACACTCATAAAGCAGCAGGGGCCTCTGCCCACATCCTCCTGTGGCCACCCAAAGTCCATGCCTCTCTCATCCATTAACAGGACTTTGTGTTTTCCTTGCCTTTGGAAATCAGAAGTAGCTGGCTGATAGGAATGGTGGCATTTCCACTGCTACTGTTAATGGTTATCTGGTGAAACTCTCTTGGAGAATAACATTAACAGAGAAAAAAAAAATGTGGAGACCATGCAGATTCCTGCATGGATAAGGCTGGCAGCTGCCCTCCCCTGAAGATGGGAGCTGCAGCTGTGCCTCACAGGACAGTTTGAGGACAAACCACTTTTGTCAAGACCTCCATTTTCCTTCTTTCACATGGAAATTTACTGCACCTGGGCTTTGCACATCCTCACTGTTATGCACAGCTAGGAACACAGGAGCTCAGCTAAGTGGTGCAGAATCTTTCCCAGCTGACAGTGGCATGGCCACAGCACCACACACTTGAGTATCTCCCCTCCAGCTGTGTTCCACAGCGTGCTGCAGCCACCAGCAACATGCAGAGAAGTGAGAGCTGCAGCTTTGCCTCCCTGGCACAAACAATTGTTTAGAAATGGGAGAAATCGCTTTGGATGCTGCACAGAGGAAAGCTGATCTGTAATTCAGAGCTGTCTGCTGCTGCTGAGAGTCTTTGGAGCCTGCCTTTCACCAAAGCTTGCCCAGCTCACAGCCCAGTCCACAACCAAGCCTTCCTGTCTGGTGAGGGAGCAAACACACAGCACTGGGAGGCAAACTCATTATGCACTGCAACAGCAGATACCCTGTGCCAGAGCCAAGCCTCCACAGGGAAATCACTTACACAGAAAACCAACCTTAGCAGCTGAGGGTTGACAAAAGAAAGCAGATCCTGTATCAGCTTGAAGAAGCTGCTGATTAAGAAGTATGGCCCGAAGGCCCTCAGCAAAGCTTTGAGAAAGGAAGGCTTTCTGGTTTGCTTTTTGTCTCTGATCAGAACTTCTGCTTCCTCTGGACCACCACCAACATGATTCAGCACATGATTTGAGTTCTTCATGTAGGTCACATCATCTTTCCTAGAGAAATGAAACAAGCAATGAGAGACATGCAACGAGACTTTCCTGTGTGCACAGCACTGGGCTGGCATCTAAATCTGCTCCCTGCTCTGCTCCTGGTCAATAGCAAAGCCTTCAGCAAGACCTGATGTACTCAGGGTTAGGTCATTCTTCTGTGACAACTCTTGCTTTATTGCTCTGCAGTTCTCATGAAGTGTAGTCCATAGGCCAGAAAGTCACTCACCATGGGGTGAGAACATGGCCCAGAGGAGCAGGAGACGAAGGCTTGACTTCTTTGGCAGAGCACAGGGCTGACCTTCAATCTCCAACTGTTTGCAAAGCACTCTTCTAACAGTTATCTACATATGACTACAGGCACCTTCACCTTGCTCTTCTAGGACTGCCCACTACTATATTACAACAACTACTCAGTTAGGAGTTGTACTAAATCTTGAGCCTTATCTGATCATGAGGGTGTGTGCTGGGAAAGTATTTCCTCCATGAATTACTCTCCAAGAGCAGCCTGGCAGCAGATATCAAACTGCTGTTGGTTCTTGGGTGCTATGGGATCTAAAGAACAATTCCCCAAATGTCAGCCAGGAGGGTTACATCCAGGTGCTGCAAAAGGAAATTAGAGTCTGGGGCACATGAGCCTTGTAACAAAGGATGAATGGAAAAGAGACCCTGGCAACAGCAAAGGCTTACTAGAAGGTGTTTGAAAAATCCCTGGAAGTCCTACCAAGTGAGGCTGGATTTATGGATCCTCACAAAGTGTGCAGATTGTTTGGAGCTGGCTGGCTGCAGAGTCAAATAATTCCAACAGCCTGTGAGCACTCAGAACAATCACTATGGCTAACCGTCCACAGGCAGAAACTCCTTCACCTCCTTTCAAACAAAGGCACGTGCAGAGCCCAGTTCCTCTGCAATAAAGTTTGAGGGCAGGGGAGACCCTGAACCAGACAATTTATTATTTCTTCTCCCCTAGACGAGAACAAACAGTGTTGTCTTTGTCCTTCCCAAGCTGCAGAGTTTATGAGCACAGCCTCCTTTTCCTGGCAAGAGGCTGTTAAACCCATTGAAGGATGTGAAGAAATGAGACTGGTGGCCCCTGGCTCTGTGCTGTTAAAGGTGTTCCCTGCAGTGAGCTAGCAGCAGAGGGCTCCCCCACAGCAAACAGCCCCTGGGAGGGATTGCACTGGCAGGGCTGGCTGCGGGGAGCCAGGTGAGGTCAGGCTGCAGCAGCGCCCAGGACTGCTCACACCCAGGGGCTTACCAAAACCTGTCTCCTGCCACTTAGAGCAGGGCAGATAACAGATGCAGATTATCTCATGGGAAAAGACAGAGCTTTATCTGTGGTACTGGCAAGGCCTCTGTATCCTCATTTGTCCTCACAAGTCTCTACAATTGGAGGCTAACTAAGAATGAGGCAAAATGGATTCCAGCTCAGCTGTGACTTTCTAAGAAGCAGGCACACCTCCCAGTGAAGTGGGCAAGTAAAGACTTCAGCCACACATACAGAGAGAGCAAAAGCAAAGGGAAAAAGCTCTCTTTGCAGGCTCTATGATCTCTAATAACAACTTCAAGCCATGCTGGTTTCTACTGTAGCTCAGCAGCACCAAATGAATAGTTAGCACTGGTTTAGCAGTAATCCACAAGACAGCTCTGGGGACAAATGGAAACAAAGGGCTGCAGCTCTCAGAAGAGCAGAGATGTGACAACCATTGCATAAAATCAGTGCAAAGCTTCAGCTCTGCCAGGGTGGCAACTGATTCAGTTTTTAAAAGTCACTGCTACACACACTGCAAATATTTTCTGTGACACTCTAGACACATCCACCACTTGACACAGCATTTTTGTATCACAACAGCTTGCTCAGAGCAGATACAATGAGTTTAAAAAGAAGCATTTGCAACAGCTCCCAAGCAACTACCACTAGTGTTATTTGGCCTGCAGTAAAGGACAATACCTGCTTGTGACCAAAGAATAAGCAGAGCCACAGAGGTTTTAGCTCCATGAAACCCAGCAATAGGCAGTGCACTGAATTGCTTTGGGTTTGCCTTTTTCCCCACCTTAGAACCATCAACAGAGACGCCACAAAACTCTGCCCGAGTTCAACACACACCAGAATTCATAGCTGACTTCACTGCCAGCTGGCCCCACTCTGGATGAGTGATTTCCAGCATGCAATGACTCCCATGACAAAACTCCAGACACAGTTTCTGGTTTCCTAGCAGAAGGTTTCCTGGACCCCAGGCACTCCTGCACAGAGCTGTGCTCTTGCTGTATGAAAGCCTGAGGGAGGGAGATTTGTGTCTGTGCATCAGCAGAGCAGAACCCAGACAATGCACATCATTCCCCACCGTAAAAATGGAGACATGAGGAAACCAAAACCCCAAAGCAAACCTCCCAGGCCTGCATGCAGAGCTCCCACAGCCAGGCTGCTGCTGTTACTGCTGGAAAGCTTCCAGGTCTTAGCTGTGAAGTGGAGCTCTCCACATCTCACTGGGCCTTGCCAAGAGCCTTACAACTCTCTCCTAACACTATCACAGAGTAGGGCCTTTCCAATTTGGCAAGGACACCATGCAAAAGAACAGAGGAGAGCCTCCCCACAGAGATGGAATTTCCACAGTGAAAGGGCAGTGCAGGGCTGCTGCTTACTGACATTTGTCATTTGGAGCACACCATTTTGACATCTGTTTGTTTGGAGTCCATTGGGCCACTGACCAGTGGGAGAAGAAAACACAGCTGCACAGCAGACCATTTCCTAATATTGGATGGGGACAGAAGATGCAATAAAGAGGAATCCTCTCCAGCATGGATGTAACTCTGTGCAATATCTGACTCTCATCCCATTTCCAGCAGAGACTACCAGAATTTTGCTGCTAAATCTCTAGGCAACAGGCGCAAGCTCTAAGCTCTTTAACCTGGGATGTCTCTTCCCCTCCTCCCTTTCACATTTTGAGTTTCATCTCTTTATTGCTGGGAAGTGAAGAGTTGCTCACTGCTAAGAGCCTTAAGGCTAAAAATAGTGTCAGGCCAAGAACCCCTGGATGGGGGATGAGGAGGAACTCCTTTTGGTTTATGGTGCTGTTCCTTAACATACCCAGCAGGGATGCAATTACAGCGTTAGACATCTCCCAGCTCAGCGATGAAAGCTGCTTGTTTTCTACAGTCCAACCACCTCACTCCCTTCTGCTCACACATCCTCAGCCCTTCTCCACAAGGCCAAGGCTCTACCTGCCCAGGCAGACTGTAAGCACCTAGTTAACAAGTGTGTCAGTGGCACACAAGCCCCAGAGGGCTCCTGCTGCCTGTGCCCAGACATTAAAATAAGTAGATGTGACTACTAATGGAATGAAGATGGGCTGAGGAGGTGATGCCATTTGCACTCAGCTCATGTTCAGAGCAGCTTATTGGTGCTGAAAGGACTGGGAGTGACCTCCTTTGACAGACCTCTTCACATACTTACTGTTTGCACTCAGCTTTTTCTTTGTCCCACTCCTCACTTAGTTGTTGCACAATAACTTTGGAAGTGTCATCTTTGTTCAGCGACCACAAATCTTTATCTTCAAGGGGTTTTTTGTACCCCAGAACCACCATGCTGCACACAGAGAGAAAAACAGCCCAGTTCATGTTGAACAGCAATATTTAGAGCACTGCTAGTAACTCTTGGACTCTCTCAGGCTAACAAAGGCAAGATAAAACATCCTCACAGAAAGGGTGATAGTTATAGCTCCACCTCTCTTTCTTCCCTGTGTTGATGTTTGCAGTTTGCCTGATGTCAGTTTTGCATCTCACACACAGCAGGAGCAGCCTGTGGCAATCATTTGTACACACTTTCATGTACTTTCCCTCTGCACAGAAAAGGTCTCTATAAAAAAGCCCTCAGCCAGGAACCTCAGCAGGAAACAAGCCCCATCCCCAGGTGGGTGAAAGGCTGCCACAGTTAATCTTGCAGAACACAGCCTCACACCCTGGTTTCTGCCGCAGCATGCAGTAAGCACAGCCAGGTTCTGTACCCTCCTGGCCATCCATGCCAGACATTGCAATACTCTTCAGAGGAGTTTGAGCTGCTCTGAAAGCTGCTTCTAGAAAGGCAAACACTGGAAGTGCTGATACCACTGCACTGAAAGGGCATCCAGCACCAACTTAGAGAGGAAAAGCCCCTGCACTGCTAACCCTGCACCTATCACAAGCAGAGGTTGAGGCTGTCAGCTGTCCAACAGCTGGGAAAGAGAAGCTCACCTTGTGAACCACCAAAAGGTCAACCTTGACAGGAAGCCCGCTGTAAGCTCTGGACATGGATTCTGTGGTGAAGAGGGAAACAGAGTAAAGCAAAACATTTCCCATCATTTGCCTAAGAAGCCAGCCTGTGCTGCTCAGTCTGGGTGTTGGATGTATTACACGTGTGCACCTATGGCCTAATGAGACATGGAATGGATTCCTTTCATGACCTACATCATGCAGAACTTTGTACCTTTAAGAATTACTTCATATTCTGCCTTTACACCACAAAAAGCCAAATGTCATTCTATAGCTTCTGAAATGTTTGTCTTAAGACATGAATTAAACTCTCTCAGCTTGCCTCAAACAAATTCCCTTACAGAGACCATCATGTGAAGTGAAGAAGTTTCAGCTGTGGCACTGCTGTGACACCAGGGATCCCTTCAGCAAGGAAGGGCTTTCCATGCCTGTTCCCAGCACACAGACCTTGGCTGTCCCCACAACCCTTGCAGGCTCCAGCTCACTCTAAAGCAACGCTAGACAAGCTGACCATCACCTCCACAGAACCCACCCTTGAAATAATTCAAAGTGCACTTCCATGTTCACAAATGGAATTTCAGCTGCTGTCAAGCAATAAGCAGAGCTGCTCCCACCACATTGTCATTACTGATGGCACACAGAAAGGCTTCAGACCTAGCATTGCTCTCCACTCCCAGGGCTTTGTGAGAGGGTCACTGGCTGCTGCAATTTCAGTGACAATCCAGAGCTGGTTTCAGTCACCAACTGCTCAGTGGAAGGCTCAAAGCATGACAAAGTCTGCAACATGCAACCAAAGTAAGAATACTTACAGGGTCTGTACTAACAGGGGAGAAGAATGGAGGCTTTTCTTTCATGCAGGAAAGGATCAGCTCAACGATTACCAAAGCAAAGTAGATGTAAAATGTGGTAAACCTGAACCTTTCATTTACATGGCCCTAGAGGGGAAAAGAAACACAAGAAACAATTGGGGTTGTTGTCCTTCCCCACCCTCCCACCACTCTCATATTCTCAGGTTTTTCCCAGTTTCTTTTGCCCATTTCTTTCTTCCTCTAGAGCTGAACACTGCAAAGTGGCTACCAGCAGGAATTCTCTTACCAAAGTATGCACAGGCTCTGCACAGTGCCTAGGAACAGGCTTATCTCCAAGCTTTTCATTAAACTATGTCAAGTTCAAAGTGCTTACACATCTTCCCTGCATGCAGGCACCCTGTGGAATCCAGGCTACATGACACCTGTTCCGTTACCTCCAGGGGTTCTCACAAGCCCCCATGTTAAGCGCAGGAATTGTCAGCCCAGATCAGAGAACATCCATTTGCTTTTGCATCTCCTTGCTGATAAGCAGGCAGTGCCAAACACCTCCCGAGGAAGCTGCAGAGCAGCACTCTGCTGCACAGCACCAGCTGCTCCTGAAAGATTTCCTTTCCTACTGAGCCTGCAGTTGCCTTACAACGCCTTGCTGAGGACAGGTCCCTCCTACGGCTCCTTCATGCCCTGCTGTAGCCGGGAAGGCTCTCATGGTTTGTGACAAATGTTTGAACTTTAAGTGCAGGAGGAAGAATATCTGGTCCTCCGCAGTGGCAGGAGCAGAAGAAATGTTCCTGATGGCTGCTCTAAGGCTCTGCACTCGTGATTTCAAGTTGATTAAGGATTCAAACATTGATAGACCAATATTTGTACTTATTCACCACCACTACAGCTTTAAAACTGTCTCTAAGTGATGTTTGAAAGAGCCTCCCCAGGACTGCAGCTGTTCTCTCAAGTTCTGCTGTCGTTTGAGGTTGAGCTCAACCCCTGCTACAGCAAACGCCTTGCTAAATGGGCAATGCTCTAGCAGGCACCAAAGAGCAAGCACATTAAAAACCCTTCCAGAAAGCAACCAGTGCTGACTCCGAGGAGCAGCAATCACCTTAATGTTTCTCAAGTACTCTTTTCACTCCCAGACATTGATGATCTAATCACAGAAGCAATCTGCTTTGCCCTACTTAGTGAAATTTGGGCTGTGAAGAGCACAACTTCCTCACTGTGGCAGAACTTGCTGTTTGCAAACAGGAATCACAAGTCCTCTCCCTCCAACTTTCTGTTCTCTCTTTGCAGCCAGGGTTGGAGTCCAAAATGTTGTCCTCAGCACACCAGGCACCGACTAAAGAAAGCCCAGGGCGCTGTGTGCTGGGTTTAAACTGCCCAAGAGGAAAAGGAACACTGCACATTACAATGTGTCAGCTTCAACTCATCCCCACTCAGACGTGGTAGGGGAAGGCGCCCGCACAAGGGAAAAGGGGAAGAAAAAAAGAGGAGAAAGAAAGAAAGAACAAAAGAAGTCTGATGCATGACATCTGCACAGTGCTGGTGCAGTCCTCACAAGTCTGTCAGGTTTCCAGTGTATCTTGGGGCTAAGCAGAATCTGCTCTCTGACATTGCTTGAGAAGTCCCAGTTCCCTTCAAGTGACACAAGGCTGTGTCAAGGCAACTGAACCAAACCTCTCTTCCTCCCTGGCAAAGGCTGGCCTCAGCTCTCACTCCCAACTGGGTGATTCATTCCCTTCACAGAGACCTTACTGCTACCTCTCCAGCTGCTAACAAGGGTGGCAGCTTACCTGTGCTGCTGTAGCCATGATCTTAGAGCGGAGAGGCAGCACAGCACAGAGCACAGACAGAAACCAGAAGATAATGAGCACTCCAGAGGACTGAACTCCTCTCAGCCTTTCATGCTGAATAAGCAACGTAGCTAACAGCTGTAAAAGAAACAGAGGGGCACATGAACACAACCCCACCCCTCTGCTCCCC
Source organism: Melanerpes formicivorus (assembly GCF_026170545.1). Taxonomy (NCBI): domain Eukaryota; kingdom Metazoa; phylum Chordata; class Aves; order Piciformes; family Picidae; genus Melanerpes; species Melanerpes formicivorus. The sequence continues at coordinate 1,557,083 of NW_027142373.1, read as the reverse complement.
TTGTTCCTGCTCTCACTTGGCAGCTCTTAGAGCCCTAGTTGGCAGCAGGACCTCTTCAAAACAAGGCCCCATCATAACTCTCAGAGGACAATGGCAAAGCCTCCTTTATCTATAATATTATGAAATACTTTGGTTTTACTGTTTTCAGAGCTTCACCTCCAGAATTCAGCCTTTAAACCAGACTTTGTACCTGTGGCTAGGCAAAATCAAGTATTAGCCACAAACATTTTAAAAGGAATGTAAGAGCTGCCATTTCTCCAGTCCAGATGGACACTCATGACTTGTCTAGCAAATAGGAGTTTAAAATATCTGACCAAGGGAATTCCAAACTTAATGGACAAATTTTACTGCATCATTTTTCATACAACAGCCACAAAGGCAATTTGGTCTCTGTTTAATGAAAGAACAGCCAGCAGTGCTTTCAAAGCCCAGTACAACACTGAGTAATGCACAAGCTAAGCACTATCTTATCTCCTTCTTTAGGCAAAATCATCCAAATTCTCTCCACACCTGGATCACAAGCCTGGAGAGATGGGAACAAGGTGGGAGGCACAACAATGTCTCCATTATAGAGATTTTATTTTACATAGCAGAATCTACCCAAGGGAGAGGTCTGCAGCTGCAGCCTTTGGGTAAGCAAAACTGGCAGCAATAACCAGTACTGACATCCAGTGAAGAGTCCTGGATAAGGCAGCAGAGGAGTCTACTACCTCCCCCATCTAAGAGAGTTGCTCTCACTGGTCAGAGTGAACAGAAGCTGCTACCAACCACAGTGATGCCGACGATCAGCGGAGTCACGAAGTACACCGGCGCGGGGGCTCTGTTCTGCAGGAGCTCGTGGAAGGAGTAGAAGAGGTCTGCCCAGCTCACACACCACAGCAGGACACCCAGCAGCTGAGAGGACCCAGACACAAACAGCATTTGGTAAATCACCAGGGGCAATCAGAAGGCCGGCAAAGTTGTCAGGATTCAGACTGCAGCAAGGTAAAGGTGTGCAGAGCAGTGCTGCTGGCAGCTCAGCTGCAGCCAGGCCAGTGGCACTGCCCCCTGTCCTCACACCAAGGACCCCATCCCTGCTGCTCTCTGAGGGGCTTGCACACACACCCAGCAGCAAGACTCTTGTATTTCTCTGGGGCTTCAGTTTTGTTTAGACACCCAGACAGCACCCAGATCAAAGGCAGGCATGCCCTACAGCAGGAGCTGGAACTGTTCTCAGGAACAGTCCCAGCTCTCCCATGGCCAATGCAAAATGACTGCTTGCTTTCCTGGGACCTGGCCATTGCTACACCAGCTCTCTTGAGCACAAGATCTCCCACAAATCAGAAGGAATTTCATTTAAACTCTGCTGCAGGACTTGCCTGAACACTGATCTCATGCTAAGGAACTCCAAAGTTACTGATGGAGCACTGCAAAGAGGTCCTCACCGTCTTGAACCTGCTCAGCACAGACAGCACAATGTACCCCCGGCTGTTGTGCTTCAGGTAGAGCAGGTAGAAGGGTAAAGCACTCCACAGGTAAATGCTGGGGATCCATGCCAGGATGGTGTTCTGGAAACACGGAGTCAGGTCTGGATTATCAGTGTGCACTGAAAGGTTTGAGTCCTGGAAAAGAGGGGAGACATTTATTAAGGGAGAGGCAGAAGTGCTGCAAACCAGAACAGCTGCTTGAAGGAGCTGTGCCTAAATTCTGCTGGAGTTAGCAAATTGCCTCAGTAGAAGCTTTCCAAAAATACCCATCCCAGCCACTTGTGGTTGAGCTGCTACAGTAAAGGGGCTAAGTACAGTTGTCAATACTGGGCAAAGCCAAACAGTCTTCTGCCCTCCTGTACCCCAGATTTGGACACAAGCTCTGTAGCAGATGAACTCCCTGTGTTTCTGTCCCTGAAGAGGCTTAGTTACAGCTGCTGATACCACAGCATTCCTCAGGCACTCCCAGCCTGGGGTGCAAGGGCTAAGCAATGCTCTTCAGGCAAAACCCTCAACCTGAGAGCTCATCCAGCAAGACGGTCCAGCACTGGAAAATTCTGTCAGATCAACGCTGTGCTGACCTGGGGAAAACCCCTGCAATTATGACTAGGATTTTGTCCTTCTCGCTCACTGACCACTCTAATCACTTCCCTCTTGCAACAAAAGCTACCAGGAAGGCATTGTCCATGAAGGTAGGCACGGCAGGGGTGGGGGGCTGCAAACAACGCAAGCAAAGCTCTCCATCTGTGACCTTGGCCACCACAGCTCACACAGGCAACTTGTGCCTAGGACTCAACAGCCACCCTAGCTCAAACATTTCAGCACACACAGCACAGGTGAGGGGAACTTGGTTTTAATCAAACCTGCTGGAAATTCACAACTTGCACTTTGCCACCTGAGAAGGTACCTGAAAGGTGATCAATAAACACTTGCAGGAAATGTAACCTTAGTGCACTCTGGTTACAAGCTGATGCTGTGACTGAGTTACCTGTGGCTCAAACCCATTAGCTGTGCACCTGAACTGAGCCCTTTGCTGTGGAGTTAGTGCCTCTCCAGTAAAGAAGTGGCTCCTTTGGAGGCACAGAAGTATGGGCTAGGGGAATAAGAACATTCCCATTTACCTAGACAGGTATGTCCAGACCTAGGGAAAACTTCAGCCACAAAACACCACCACAGAGGCCATTAGACTGCAATTCAAATACAAGGGCAAAACCAAATCAAACTGCATCCACACATTCATCTGCTTCTGTGTGCTCCTGCAGTGAGCTGGTCTCTGGCTCCAGAAGGGAAGATAATGTTTAAAGAGCACCCATGAGTGAATCACCACCAAAACATTCCAGCATCTATAACAGGATAAGCTCTTCTAGCAGCCGCCCTGCCTGGGACAGAAGATGCCCTCTAGAAGCTTGGACCTGAAGAGCTCTTTAGCTGTAAAGCAGGAGCTTACCTACTATCACTTAGTCAACAAAACTCTAATTTCCTCTTTAAATTACATGTGGTTTAGCAATGGCTTCAGCATGGTTGCAATTGTGCTCCTTTTGCTTGCTGGCAAAAATCCTGGAAAAAGGCAAGCTGGGCACAGAATAAAACAAAGATCCTGTTTAAGGGAAAAGTTATTGGTGAGAGGGGAGAAAGCAGCACTCTTAATTTAAACCTTTCATTGAGACCAAAATGTCCAGAAATGGCTTTCTGTCTGACAGCCACCTCAAAACTGCCCCAGATGTCCATTAACTGCAGAGTGAGCACAGGCTGCCTATTGTATCCCAGACACAGACTGTGTGGCTGCCAAGCCATTTAAAGGTTTTCATTAACTCTTATTTAAACAAGGCAAAGGACTTGCATTTCTGAACACAGAACTGCAGCTGGCCAGAAAGCAAAAATTCTGTCCTTTAAAAAAAAAATAAAAAATCAAGGCAGATTTTGAGATTTGACTGAGTTATCCCTGAGAATAAAAGTGGAACCTTTCCAAAATCACATCAAAGTCCAAGCAGCAGCACCCACCCCGTGACCAGCAAGAGTCTGCTGCTTCCACGGCACATGGGAAACCAGGAAGGGAGCTGGAGGAGAACCCTAACTCCAAGGTGACAGAGCTGACTACTGGCTCTCTTGGGAATGGTTTCCCAAGTCCAACTCCATCCTGGACTAGCCAAACAAGAAGCCCTGGAGCAGATCTGCTTTGCCCTTTCAATGGATTGGTGTTTTCTAAGAGCCAGGCTCTTCCCCTCCTTGAGCACAGAAAGAGAGTTCCTGCTAGGAGATGGTGCCTGAAACGCTGCAGCAGTGCAATTCCTTGCACGTTGCTTGCTCTGCCTAAGAGTGGCCTGCAGTGGACTAATGCTGCTGTGCCATGTAGCAGGGGGCTCTGCTGTGAACTTTTATTGCTCTTTTTGGATCTGGGAGTCTGAAAGTTGTGTTTGTTACCACATTTCTCACCAAGCGGGATCTGCTTTCACAGAGCTGGCTTTGTAAACATCACACTGGCAGCATACATCCGACATCTACTCTGACCCTAAACTGCTCATTTTAAGTCAGAACATGACATGAAGGCTCAGCACACTCGATGGTGACCAAGCCAGGGCTGTTACACATTGCTGAACAACCCTTCCATCCAGCAGTAAACTTGGAGGACTCCACCCATGAGAACAAACACAAGAAGCAACAGCCACAGGGACACAGCAGCTCTTTGACTCCTACCTTCAAGGCTTTGCCCTTCCATATTCTGAACTCTGACCTGGTAAACTGAGCAGGATGAAGTGCTTCTTGGGTCCTACGTGGATGGAGAATGAAAACATCTGCCTTGGGCTGCCTGGCTTGGAGGGTTTCCTTTGGGCTCACTAATGAAATGCTGATGCTGGAGAGCACAGAGGGTCCATGGCTCTGTGCTGCCCCAAGAGCTGCTCCCCTTCCTCTCTGCATCACAGCTCTGTCCCAGGGTCCACGTCAAGGAAAGCCCACGGAAAGCATTCTGCAGGCAGCTCTGTGACCATCACCTGGCATCTCAGAAGGGGAAACATCCAGCAGCAGACATTGAGAAAGGCCACTTCATCCCAGAGCATCCATCACAGCTGCCAGCGGACTGCCCCCAGGGAGGCTAAGGGCAGTAACCTGAGACCTCTTCCTGATACAGCCTTGCTCTGTGCTCTGGGCTGCCTTTTCTATGGCCCTGTACAAGGACAAATACAGGAGTGGGTTTCCCTGTTTCAGCCCAGTGCGAGGGTGGGTGTGGGGGAACATCCCTAATTTGAGCCATCTCAGCTCTTTTCAGCTGAAAGGAATTGAGTTAATTCAAAGATCATAATGAATGCAGCTCATTTAAGAAGAAATAGGAACAGCTGAAACAGCTGTAGATGAGGTGGCATCTGCTCTATTTTCTCCCCACCCTGACTCCCATTTGAAGCTGGCCCTTGCAGTTGGGCTGCTGTACAGTAACAATAAAAGGAACTGTCACCAAAACCTTCTCATCAGTGCTGCTCTGACCCACAAATTGCTTGCAGTGATGCTGAGGTTCAGTACCCAGTGAAGGCTGGGAGTGTGGGGGCTTGGCAGAGCAGGACACAGGTGATGGCTATCCCAAGCACCACTCTGCAGCTGCAGAGACATTCATTAGGGGAGCACCAAGTCAAACACAGCAGCAGGCTAGAGGGCAGCCAGAGGTTCTGGGTGCTGCTGAGCTTCAATGCCAGGATGAAGCCTGGTTCCTCACCCAGACTCACCCAAGCTTCTGCAGCACAGGCAAGCTCAGAGTTCATTTGCACAAACCACACTCAGCTCCCAGGCCACAAACCTGCTTATTTCAGTCATCTTTGCTCAGAAAAAGTGTGAAATGCACAGCCTGGCCCTAACCCACAGGAGTAGCTTCAGAAAAGGAGCTTGCAAAGCACCCCTCCAGGTACCCCCAATGGAGAACATCTGCTCCTGTGCCCCCCACAGCTTCTCAGTCATTCTCTCTTCTCTTATCCTATCCTGCCCTGCAAGTGTTGTGAAGCCAAAAAGTTCAGAGATACGGAAAAGATGGCCTCAGGTGATAGGGTAGGAACACATCAGAGACAGCAGAGCAAAGGCAGAATTGTGCTGGATGCTTTACCCCAAATCAGTTGCATGCAGCTTCTCTCCAGTTCTGACTAAGCAATGTAAACATGAAGCTGCAAACTCGATTTCTGACCCCCGCAAGCTCCGTGTTTCTAAACGAATCACATCCAGCCATGGTCTGCACAAACACCCTGAGCCGAACCTGCCCAGGCAGTGCTGCTCTGAAGAGCTCAGTGCCTCACAAAGGAGGATTACTTCTCTCTTTCTCTTTTTTTTTTTTTTTTTTTAATTGCAGAAGTGTCAAATTTATTCTCAGAGAGAAAATAAAGAAATTATTACATCTGGAACTAAATGACTTCGACATTTGAAACAGTTTTCCTTCTCCTCTTACTCTGTTCCAGCTCACAGCTTTGTGGGCCCAGCAGATGATGTTACTGTAAATGATCCACAGCATTGCCCTCACCTCCCACCCTGCTGTGAGATCAGCATGAGGAGAAGGTGCCAGCTCACAAACCCAACGTGGAACCAAGGCTGCTGGGTCCACAAACCCCCGATTGCACTCCTGGGAAGATCTGTGGCTGCTTGCCCTCTGCTCCCCTTCTGCTCAGCCAAACAGTGTGCCAACAGAGTGGCCTTTCACAGCCATGGAGCAGAGGAGACAAATGGAGCTATAGCTTCCTGGAAAAAGCAAAGATCCATTTAATAGGCTTCTCAAAGGAATTTTTTTAGAATTAAAATTTAAACAGTCATAGTCTCTTCATTTTAATACATTACACACCTGCCCACGGAGGAAGGGCTCATCTCCAGCAGTGCAGCAGTTTGACTACCAGGTAGATTAGGCCCATCTCAAAATGCTTGATCTTCTTTACTGTAGTGCTTAACAAAGCTCTACTTCAAGGAGCTTCTCATGGACCTCAGCTTTTGTTTCAGCTATGATTTCTTTTCAGGAGGCAGACTCTGCAGTATTCCTAAGTCCCAGACACTACATCTGCCAGCTGTGTCTCTCAAGCTACAATGGTCAGAGCTGTGACCAGGGAGGAACAGTTGAGTTTTGCTGCAGAGAAGTCTCCCTGTGGGGCTTTAATCCTCCATTACAGCACGGTGGGATCTTGCACCTGCCCCATATCACAGCATCCCCAGGCATGGAAGTGAGGGATAAGCAGGCTTTTGTGTCCCTATCTTTGTGAGCCACCTTCCACAAAGCCACAGTGCACCTGGGCAGAAAAGATTCTTCTCCCCTGGGGTGTTGTTTGCTGGGGTTTTGGGTGTGGTTTTTTTTCTTTTTACCTTTTCTTTTCTTTTCTTTTTTTCCCCCTAGAAATAGTTTTTCCTGCAATTCTGGAATTGCAAGCAAGAAATCTAGATGGGACTCACCCATGCTGGTCAGATGCTGGCCAAGATAATCTTATCATCTGCCCCCATTCTCCTGCACTGTTAATGCCTCCTTAATAGATCTGATGCCTGAGGAGAACATTAAGTTACCTGTTTGGATCTCCTACCCAGCATAAGACAGAATACAGATACCTGACATGATGGCTTGTGAAGAGAACTGCAGAACCAGGACTCAATTACCTGAGGCTGGATGCAGCTGAAAATGCTGTGGAGATCTGTGTCAGTCCCCATGTCTATAAACACTGAGCATTGTCTTTGCCACACAGGGAAGAAGGGGAAGCCAACACATAGAAAAGAGCCAGTCTGGGCCATGCCATCCCACTGCAGAATCCCTCCTTCCCTTGCAATGATTCGCTACCACCTTTTGCTTTGCTCTTCCTCTGCTTGAACTAATTCAGTTGAGAACAAAATGGAATAAGTGAAGCCTGATGCTCTATTATTAATCTAGGACCAAATCACATAAACTGGGGGGTGTGGGGTGTGTGTTAAACAACCTTGTACATGTTACCAGAGGCACTTTGTCCTCTTCCTTGACACAAACATTTCTTTCTTACTGCAGCTATCCTAAGTCTTCTCAATGACAAAAAGAAATCCAGCAAGACACATGAGGAAGCAAAAGGGGAAATTATGCAGAGGGCAGACTGGTGGCACTTTGAGCTGCTGAGCAGGAAGCTGCATCTCCAGAGAGCAGCACGACTTTTAACCCACATCTGCCAAGGCTTCCCAGAATGACTCAAGGTGAAGGAACATCCACAGAGTAGAGGCTAAAGGTGCTTGTACAAGACTAGCTCAGAGATGAGGCTGGGGTGCTGTTTACTTTTGAGAGTTGCTGCAACTTCCTGCTGAATTACTCAAGAGCCTCTGGATGAAGAAGGAGCCAGCACTTCACATGGGAAAGGGAAAAAAAAAAAAAAGACATCTGTCAGGATATCAAGACACAGAATAGGCAAGGAAACTGAGCTCTGACAGCTAAGCAGGATGAAAAGGAACACGCCTGGATCTCATCCATAGCTGACGAGAGGTTGTGATCCCTTTGAAGCACTCTGCCACTTGTCCTCCCACTTCCTATTTATGCTGTTAAAAACAACCCAACACCAAACCCAAAGCTGGTGCCTCAGCCTAGGCACTGCCTGTAAGCTAAGGTCTTCACACATCCCAGCATCCCAACAGCACCCACCTCCTGCAGGCCACTGGGTGTTCTGTTCTCACAGCAGCCAGACTGCCACTTCTTCCCCAGTGTGAGTCCCAGCAAGGCCACTGGGACAGAACTCAGTCTTCTGGGCTCCTGTGGTTTGGTCACTGGGCCAAAACACTTCTGCAGCAAGCACTGCCCAGGAGATGCCTTTGTCCCCTCAGCAGAACCGCTCACGATTTACTGCAGCGGAAGGCATAAGCCACAAAAAAGCAATAACTCACCAGTATCTGCTTCTCAGGTCGAGAGATTGTGGCTCACGTTAATTAGCACACCTAGCAGAACACACACCCCAAATACGTGGCACAATAAGCAGGAGGTAATTATGGGCAATAGTAAACACTCCCAAGGCCTGCCCTGCGTGGGTAGGCGCCGTCACCTTCATCTGCTGTGAAAGGCATTCGGCGTGGGACCGCTGCTAGCAGATAGCAACAGTTAGCTGCCAGTTGAATCAGACAGCTCAGATAAAAAGATTGCTCAGGCTGCAGTTGGAAAAATAATGTTCTGCTTGTTCTTCTTTTATATTTGCATTACTGACTTGCTGATTCCACGTCCAACAGGTAAAGCAGTAGCTAGAAGCCAGAAGCTCTGGATTCCTAATGGGACCGGCAGCGTTTCCTTTAGTTCCTTATTGCTGAAATGGGTTGAACAGGAAATTATTTTGCCTCAGCACAAACAGAAAAAACCCAGTCTGCTGATATTTCCAGCAGAATTCCCCACCCTGCATCAGGGTGAAGAGTTGAAACCTTAACACTTTTGATAAGCCAGAAAAGGTCCAAGACGAATCAGTGGTCTGCTCAAGCCGATATATTTCAACGTCAACATCTGCAGGAATTAATTCTGAACTGTTTGGTTAGGATTCTGACCTCCTTTCAACAGAAAAGTATCTAGTGGGTTTAAAATCCCAAACAAAGGGCTGTTTAAATTGGAACAGCACATTTCCTTACACTCTAAACAGCTCTAAGACTGACACCAGTATGTCATTCAGCTTCCAAAAATATCTAGAATCCCACAAAATGCGGGGAAAGATTCTAAGTTCAGCAGCTACATAAAAGTGAATGGCAACATTGCTCCACATCTTATCAGGTTATGGATCTGAACTGCAAGGCTGCACACCAGGAGGTTGTGCAGAGGACAGGAGCTGCTTTTCACCTTGCTCTCCCTTCCTGAGCATGCAGCAGCACAAGAAACCCACACTTCTGTGGGTGTACTGCAAAAAGCTGCCTCCACCGTTGGGGTCTTAGGGAACACCAGATTTGCACAGCAAATCATTTTGAGCTGACTGCCATCTATGTGGTCACCACTTAAACCCTCTCACTACATCAGTTCACACACTCCTGACAGCAGAGGAAATACTGAAGATCACTGATTCCTGTCTGCTGGCCATGCGGTCCCATGTTCCCGTTCAACAGAGTTATTGAGCACCACTTTTAGAACCAATTAAACAGACAGAAGGTTGTTCTGAGTCTAAGCAAGCCTGGATCATTCTGAAGAAACAGAACAGGTCTACATTTAAGGAGCCCTTTGCTCACCTCTTTTCATTCAATCTTTCATTCCTTGATAGCATTTTATGTTGGGGTGTGCAGATGTGACAGTTACACACACAAAAGTGTCTGAAGATCCTTGTAACATGTGCCTGGCATTGTCCCTCACAGACTGGGTCAGAAAACACATTCCCCTGCCAGGCCAAGCTTCTGTGTTTCAGAGCAACCAGCATTGCTCACACCTGAACTATTACTTTAAGCAAGGCTGAAGGTGCACCTTTAAAATACTATTTATGGTTTGTTAAACACATTTAGACTCCTCCATCATTTATGCTGTAAATAATGTTTATTAATTCAGTTATCTTCCCTGCAAATCTAGTTTTGAAAAGCCTTGGCAATACTAAAGCCAGGAGGCACCAGCTGAGTGCAGCAAATGGCAGACAGCACCACAAAGGTACAAACAGTGCTGCATGATGTCCAGAATGAAGCTTTTACTTTGTGCTTAGAACCAGCAAAACCACCTCAACATTTTACCTTAACCTGTCAAAAATCTCTTATCAAGAGCTCTGGCCATGCAGAGCAGTTGCTGTACAAACCTTCCCTGGGAAGCAAAGATATGCTGCTGGAAGCAGTCTGTACCCTGATGTGTAGTGTTGATCTGTTTGCGCTTGTTCCTGGTTTGTGTTTAGAGCAGAAAGAAGAGGTGAAATTACTTGTTGGAACAAGCTTACCTGCCACGGCGAGCATGCGAAGTGCTGGGAAATAGAATCTGAAACTGAGCAAAGAAATGGAACCAAGGGGCTTAGGAGCCTAAGTCCTCTTTCAAAAAGTAATGTTGGGACAGTTTTTGAAATAAGTCCTTTGAAGACGGAGCTCAGCATTAAGCACTCACAGCCAACTGCTTGTGCTGTCCTTTAATAGCTTTCCAGCACTGACTCATCTTCAGACCTTCCTTTTCATTCCTGCTCATCTTTGCTGACACCCCCCGAGCTAAATCAACAGAAGAAAAAGGGACCTGCAAAGACCGATTTCTTGGAGGGAAGCTCAGGATTCACCAAACGTGCTCAGCTCCCCACGGCTTCGTGTGGTCCGAGGTAAGTCCTGCACCGCGCAGTGAGAGGCTGCACCCCAGCGAGGCACTGCCCTAACCCTTGTGACAGCGCTGACACCCTCGGCGGCGGCCGGTTCCTAACCCTCTGCTCCAACACTGCACCTTTCCAAAAGGCTGACGGCTCCAAACACTAACAGCAGTCCCTGCTGCCTTCCGAGCCTTGCGCCCACTCCTCGCTGCCGCAGCCCCATCCCTCATTAGCAGCAACAAAGCACGGAACTAAGGCTGCACTTTCCCACTCCTCAGAGCGACCCTGAAGAGCAACAGCAAGGCTCAAATGGGACCCCTCCGAAGGAAACCTCGCTACGAGGTCCAGGAGTGGACTAAGACTGAAAGAACTACCCCAACTCCTGCCGTGGCATGGAGTCTTGTAGGGTCCTGCCCCGGTCAGGAGATGCTGAATCGCGGAGAGGCGCTGCTGGCCCTGCCCCAGCTCCGGCCGGGGCTCGGCAGCCCCGGGAAGATGCAGCCCCGCAGCCTGCCTCTCCCTGCCCGCCCCGGCCCGGGCCCCTCGGACCCGCCGCGGCCAGCAAACGGATTCCTGCCCCGGGAAGCTGCGGGCAGGACGAGGCACGGCCCCACTTTTCCCTGGCCCCTCCGCGCTACATTCCCTGCCCCGCTTCCTCCTTTGCGGGAGGCGGCGCGGCCGCGCTGCTCACCCAGAACCGGGACCCGCAGAAAGCCTCCATGGCCTCGGAGCCTCCTCCAGGCCCACGCTGGGCACCGGACGGGGGAAACCGGCTCCTTCCCTCCTGGGCGGGCCCGGCGTGGCCCGTCCCGCCTTCCCCGTCGGCGGCGGGAGGTGTCAGAGCCGCCGCCCCGCTGCCCCCGGGCCGCCGCAGCGAATCCCCTGCTTTTGGAGGGGACATCGGTGACCCTCGTACGCGAGCGAAGGGCAGGCTGAGGGACTGCAGGCTGGGACATTGCTGGGTTTGGGGACCCTATTCACCCAGCCAGACCAGCCAGGCTGACATTGACACCCTGGAGATACTCTTATCTCCCCTTGGAGTTGTGAAGGGTGAGGTTGCCTCCCTCACCCATCCATATGCAGCCTCTTCCTTCCCGCTGACTGCTTTCACTGCAGACGTGATCAAACCAGCGGCATGGATCTGTTAGCCAAAGCTTTCAGTCATTAAATGTCACATATATGTGTAACTAGCAGGTTCTGTAGTGCAGCACCTTGGACACAATCGAGATTTCACCTCCCCATGATGCAGAAGCAGTGTTTGCTTTCCTCTTGGACAGGACTTCTATAGCATTATTGATCTTCCAGCACCTGCTGTTTGTCCACCCACTTGCTGCAGCACCTGCTTCGGGAACATCACCACACATGAAGCACCCTTATGCCACAAACCTATTTCAATATTCCAAGAACTTGAGCTTCCTTCCTTGCTGAAGGGTCACCAGTCAGAAGGGTGTTGTCGATAATGCTCACCAGAAAAGAGAGTTCAGAAGCACAGTATTGCTGTGCCCCTAAAATATTTCATCCTGAAAGAAAAAATATTCTGCTGGTCCCTTAGGAAGACCACTGAAGACAGATGGGGTGACAGCCTCTCAGAGCACTATCAGGGGAAGCCAGGTGCTTTCCATAAGCAATGCTGGGGATTTGGTTCAGAGTTTTACTATAACCTGGGTAAAAGAACACTGTTCTTACTGGTGCACAAAGATAAGATCTTCCCCAAGATAAGGTTTTCAGGTAATTGCCTAATAGATTTGCAACCTCAGACTTACCCAGGACCAGCAGCACAATCACTTCACAACCCCCTCTAGGAAGTGCTAGAGGAACCTAAGCCAACCAGGTGAAGGAGATCTATGGATGTCATGGGCTGTGTTTGCAAGCTGTGCATCCAAACTTCTGTTTGGTGGAATTGCACCACAGTAAAAGCTTCAAGAAAAGTCAGCAGTAGCTGGGAGTGACTCCTCTATGGCCCTCTAAACCTGCTCTCCTGCAGCAACCTGCAAGAACAGTTGCTCCAAGAGAGGTGCTGAGAATGTGCCTCTCTCTCTCTGGCACCAAGATGCAGAACTTGGTGTTTCCAGAACATGCCCTGCATGAGGACCAGCTCTGGCACTACAAAACATCAGAGATAACAGAGGCAACTCACCGCCAGCTGCCACAGGCTGTGTGTACAGGAGGAAAGAGGTTTGTTTTATTAGTGTATTGCACAGTTCCACTGACCTGTGTGCAGTCTGAATTAATCCCCAATTAAATTATTGACTTTGGTGTAATTATTGCATGGTATCCATGGAGAAAGGTCCTGGATTAGGGAATTACACTGGGTCTCACAGACCCTGAAGTCCTGAATGATTCTACCTTTTCCTTCATGCTCCTGACTCATGGTGGGCAGCTTCTGCCTCTAGTAGCAGTCCTTACCATTAAGCAGGGATGGTACTGATCATGGTACTGATCAGATGGTGCCAACTGAGGTGCCAGCTTCCCTGTGTGACCCCACATGAGCTCAAGGAGACCCACCAGGCAGTCAGCCTGGACCTCATAGCAGATTCTGCCAGCTTGCACTGACTTTGCAGGGTAATTACAGGCTTCCAGGTGCTGTCTGGCAAAACAGCCTAGCAGAGGGAAAAATCAAAGGTAGGAATTAAGGAAATAAAGTCCCAGACAGACAACATGGAGGGAGAAGCTTAAAAGCTCCTGGGAAAGGCTGTGGCATTGGATTCTGTTGAACCTGCTCGCACAGCAGAGCCTGAAGCACTATCTCAGGCAGCTCACTTTGGTCCTGTTCCCTTTTGATGATGGAAAGGGAGACAGATGTACCTAGAACCTGTCATCACAGCTGGGATGTTCCCCCAGGTGAAGGCAGACTGTGCAGGGAAACTGAACGGCACCTTTGGTGCAAACGTCAGGGAGGTCATGAACTCCCTTTTCTCAGTGGACATTTGCTCCAGAGAGTGGCAAGATCTGATCTGGGTTCATGCAGTGATGGATTTGCATCCTCTTTTCCATGCCAGCTGCACAAGAAATGAGTTCTCAACTGCTAACAACCAGAGCAGGCCAAGACAACACCATCATGCAGCGCCTATGAGACACACCCAGCTCAAGGGCAGCTATCAGCTGCAGCAGGACAGGAGGCAGCCTGAGAGAGAAGCTGTTTGTGAACGCACAGAACCAGGTGAGGGGCAGGCTGCCTTTCACAGTGCTTTGCAGATCATCAGGAGGTGCACTCAGAGCAAACTGAGGTGTGAAAAACTGCTGAAGAAATCTGTATCAAGAAGGACATTTAGAGTTGAGGTTGGGAAGGGCTGGGGCATGGGCAGCTCTGGGAGTCACAGTTTTGTGGTAGTTGACTTGAAGTATCCCCTTCTTTCCCTGCTTCGAACAGCAGAGGCTCAGCTTCTTTTCCAAGAGCCACAGAGGTGTCACATTATCATGCTACGTAGGGCCAAACAGCCCCAGCACAAACCCAGACAGACACTAAGGAGTCTAGACATGGTCACACTCTCTCCCCTTCTTCCTGCAGAAAGCCAGGGTAACATAGGAAAAGGAACAAAGGTGTCAGGACCATGCATGTCTGGTAAACAACCCTGTATAAAGGTAAGGGTATCTATTCCGGCCACAGCCTGGCAGAACCCCTTCCCATTGGGTAACTATGTGCTGGTTTCATGCTCTATTGGTCCAACCAATCTTGGGCAAGATTTATATACAGGCTGATTTCTAGTTGCCTGTCCCTTGCTTAAGCTTTGCTCAGCTTTGCTGAAGCCTTGCGTGCTTGGCAACGCTTGGATCTTGTCTGGCTTTAAACTGTCTTGAGTTGCATAGCCTTGAGTTGCATAGCCTTGAGTTGCCCAGTCCAGCACCTGGGGTAAAGCCACAAACATACACGCCACAAGCTACAAGAGAAGCCACGAGCTTAGGAGTGGGAGCCAAGCCTGCTTCCCCGTGAGACCAGGATTCTGCCGTGCCTCAGTTCACCCAGGACAAAGCACACACCCGTCACAATAGCATCGTTAACAGCCCACCGTCTGCTGAAGCCAGACCAGCCATCCCCTGCCGGCAACCCGCTGTGCCTGGCGCAGGAGTGCCCCAAAGCCTCTAATACACAGCAGCAGCACTCCCTACCTGGGCACAACTAGTTGTGAGTAATTAACTAACCGCCTCTTTGGCATAACGGTCCTTGTGAGTCTCCCCCCGCACCGTGGTCGAGAGCCATGTCGCTCCGGGGGTATTCTCTTACTGTTAGCTCCACCCAGTTTGCATACAACTGTTCAAATTGTTATAGTGGCCCAGATATATTCTGACCATACATCGAACCTTTGGGTACATTTGGCACATTTCACATTGATAAAAGTTATCAATACTTTGAATAATATTGCCATATCGATTATAATTAAAGGAAATACAGATCCTTTTCGACACGCATGTTACAGATGGCAAAGGAAAGGAGGCTGCCAGAGCAGCACTCACAGCAAGGCCCTCCATGCTTACTCTGTAAGGGGATGACACCTTGCTCTAACAGGTGTAAGCTGTGGACTTGTAACAAACTGCTAAATGTCAGCACTGCTTGGGTAGCAGCAGGCTTCAGGTTTCTTCTCAAACAGCCAGTGGTGTTGCCTCTCTCTTCTTGCAGGGAAGGATTTAACTTTAACTTCCTCATTTCTGGAAAGCACAATGAAGGACTCCTCCACAACACCCTACGTGATACTGTCTGCCCTCGTTACAGGTGTGCACCCACATTTCATACCAAGGTGCTGAACAGGAGAAGAATCTAGATACGCTGAGGACTGCCTCCATCCTCCCAGAGGGAGTCTGGAGCTGCCCTAGCAGCAAACAGACAAACTCTGATTGCACAGGGGCTAGATGATTCCACAAGCATGCTCCCAAATGTGTATAGAGATTGATGGAAGTCATGGCAGGTGTAACACACCTCAGCCTGTGGGTGGTTCAGCTGCAGTGGGTGGTTCTAAGACGCTTAGAGTGATGGACAGCCACAGACAGCAGCAACTGGAACCTGGGCCTTCTGGAGCTAAGACCCAAACTATCCTACTTCAGCCTCCAACACAACTGTCACAGCTCATCCCTTCCTCTGCCACCTTGGGCACCCCACAAACCCCTCCTAGTTTCAAGAGGCTGAGTCTGTTCATGATTTCACTGCAAAATGTTCACAGAGCTCAGTGGCTGCAGGAATGCAGACATCAGGTCTTGCTTTGCTGGGATGAGCAGTCACCACTCCATGGCCCCTCTGAGCAGGCAGCACCCAGCAGAGCTGTTCTGCCCTGTGCAGGTGTCACAGTACATGCTGTCCCCTGCAGTATTTTCTGCTTGTAGAATGACTCCAATATTAACTTCTTCCTGTTTCCCCCCAGAACAGCTGGATCCTGCTTTCTTTATAGTTGCTAGCACAATAAGTAATTAAGTGGTTTAACCATCCCTTTCATTTCCCAGCTGGAGCTGCAGGGGTCTTTGGTTGCACTATTGAGGGTATTAAATGGCTACAGAAAGATAATCTATTCAGGACCTTTGAGAGCTTGCCAGTTACAGCATCCAGTGACTCAAGCAGGAACAGAAAATGCCAGAGGATCCTACAGGATTATCAAGTGCATTGCAAATACACCTGAAGCACCGAACACAACACAAAACCCCCCTCCAGTGCAACACTGCCTGTGAGGCAATGGCTTTCACCCATGATACTGAAGGCTACTTCAAAGCAAACAGAAGCAGCAGGTACAGGGGCTCTCAGGTGCAGAACAAATGCCCCAATTAAGCAACTTCATGGCATTGTCATCTAGTGACAGGCACTCAACCTGTGCCCAAGTGTCTCCGAACTGCTGAGCTACCCAGCACAAGCCTCCTAAGCTGGCACAAGGCCTGCTTGATTATCCTCCCACGCTGAGCTAAGCAGAGGTTAAACACTCCACCTGAGCTCACAGGCTATGGATCAGTGCACAGCCCATGCAGGACTGGCACAAACTGGCAAGTAGAGGGAGGGGGGCATGCTAGGCTGTTTCATATGTGCTCTGGGGCAGACACAAGCCTATGCAAGGACAAACAAGCATCTCATTTTACACTGAGGGTAGTAAGACACTGGCCCAGGTCGCCCAGAGGTGATAGATGCTCCAGCCCTGGACACATTCCAGGTCAAGCTGTATGGGGCTCTGAGCAGCCCCATCAACAATGCCCCTGCCCTTGGTAGGGGGTTGGACTAGGTGACCTTCAAAGGTCCCTTTCAACCCAAACCAGACTATGGTTCTGTCATCTTAGGTGATGCCATAGCCCCAGAGATGCTAGGCAGCTCTAGGCCTGTCCCTTGACCTTTGTCTCCCAGGGCCTTGCAGAAGCCGATAGGCATGCTGCTGGGGAGGGGAGATACCAGCCTGGCTTCCAGCAGCTTCTGAAAGCACGGAGCAATGCGTGGCTCTGCTGCATGGCTCCACTGGCTGGCACAGTGCTCCCCAACATGGGAGAAAGGCTTCCTCTGCTTGTGCCGCAGCAGGGGCCGGTTAGCCACGCAGTGGCTGAGCCCCCCCGCAGGAACACGAATCTGCCTACATTTGTTTTCTGTCTCAGCTCTGCGTCGGTCCTGCAGCACCTTGCTGGGACGACGCAAAGCTCCTCACGGGCAGGCAGAGCTGCTCTGCAGGCTCCTTCTTAGCCGTTCCCCGGCGGCCGGAGTGTCAGAGCCCCGGTAAAGGAAGGAGCAGCGCCCCAGCCCTCGCTGTCCGTGCCCGCTCCTCGTCCCCGCTAGATGGTAGCAGAACGCTGCGCACCGCACACCGGCCCCGCGGCCCGCACTGGGGCTGTCCGCGGCTGGCGGCCCTAAGGGCAGCTCGGACCTCGGTCTGCCAAGGCACAGCCCAGGAACCTGGGGGATCCTCAGCCCCTAGCAGCTGTGTACAGCCGGTCCTTGGCACGGTGGCAATAAAGGGAGCCAGGCTCGTTCCTACAAATTGCTTTTTCCTACCTCCTTTGGCGGGTGGGGGTCCCGGCAGGAGTCACACCTAAGCGCTGCTGGTTTGTGTCTCCGGAACACCTGAGAGGCAGAAGGCACCAGCAGCCCTTCCCTCTCTCTCGTGCGGCTGCTTTAAGGTTTCACAGAGCTGTGGCTGAAGGAGGAGCTGTGCACGCAGCCCTTGCGGTGGGACACTGCTCTCCAGAAGCAGGCAGCTTGGCTGAGTTCACATCCCAGTAAGCCAGCAAGAAGGAAATTTGACGTACCACTTCCCTAGATGCAGCTGCACCGGCTGCCGGCCACTGCCTGCCCAGCTGCTCACGGCCAGCACACAAGCAACCCTCAGAGCCTCTGGAGGGTGCTGATCATCATCAGGAACAGAAGAGAGCGGGGCACAGGTGGTTTCTTTTCAAAAGCTTTTAATAGGACACATTTGGTTTTGTCATTTGTAAAGATTTACACTCGTTTTTTGTCTTTTTTTTTTTTCTCTTTTGTTTTTTTTAAAAAAGGACCATTTTAACCCAGTTTTCCCCATGAACACCACCTCGTGTTGCCCTGGCCAAAAGGCCTCCTTTTGGCCTAGACACCGGACCCAGCATACCAATATATTACCTATTAAATACAAAGTTCTCTACTATATACTAGGCTGTGACGGACATCGCAAGGGTGCTGTGCCTACTCTACTCACCTCGTGTGGTAGTGTACAGGGTTAGTGTAGCCAAAGGGGCAGAAAAGGGCAGACTGGGGCATAGCCTCATTTACAACAGGAACACTTTTGTTTTCTTCTTTTTGTTTTTGTTTTTTGTTTTTTGTTTTTTTTTCCCCTTGAATAAACCTTGTGCTGAGTGCAACCCACAGAAGTCAAAAACAGCATTTCCTTTGCCCTCCTCCAAGATCTCTCCAGTAAAAATGGTCTGTAACCGAGCTACGAAAAATCAGTTCTGTGTGCGAGGGGCTGCAGGAATGGAATTTACATTTCTCCAGACATAACTGCAATCTCTTTCCCCCTCCCTTGTGTCAGACTGGCAATAGCAGATTATCCTCCTCCCACCTGTATACAGTAAATCCACAGTAGTAAAGTGCTGGTGTGCTTTAATGAACTGGATAGCCATGTGACTACTTGACCATGCCCATGGAGAGGGGCTGGACTTTGGGGGTGGATGTGGTCCCTGGGTACAGTCCTCAAACAGCAGCAACTGCAGCAGCCTTGAGCTTTGCTGCTGCCTTCCACCCGCCACCAGCATGCAGGCTCTGAAACTAGGCTGGGTGAGCTGTGGTGCAGCAGGTCTGGCTCCAGGTTTACGAAAAGAAACTTGTAAATAAGAGCTGCTTCTGTTCCCAAGATGCTACACAGACTTTTAACAATTTCTCTATAGATTTCTACAAAAATATAAAAAATTCTATCAACAGAACCATTCTACAGAATTCCTGTGGATTTTGTACATTTGGTTTAAAAAAATGTCAAATTCTATAAAACCCCCCAAAGGTATTTAAAATTCTCTCAAGATTATTGCACGTACTGCAGTTCATTTGTGTTTGTCTTTCAAAAGGGCATCTAGAAAACCACTCAGCCAGTTTAGAAAACAAACTATTGTACACGGATTTCTTCTCCTGAATGCATTGCCATGGATGTTTCTCATGGGCTGGTCCTTACTGACATTCACCTGTGGTGGAAACTCCCTCCTCGCTTCCACAAACTTTGCTAGGGAGCAAAACTCCGAGCACTGAGAAGAGCCTCTGAGCCTTCTGATACATTTGGAGCTGAGCATTTGGATTAGCATCACACCATTGTCTTGTGCCACGATTTCAAGCAAAACATTCCATGGGTTTTTGTAAGGAAGGAACCACACAAGTTGTGTCGTTCCAGCTCTCCAAACGCAATCCTGATTGTTAAGGAACCAGGGTCAGCAATTTTAGTGGCCCAGCTATTTTCCCAAATTATTTGGCGGAAGGAAAAGCTGAGGCTCGTTACGAGTGTAAAACCAAAAAGGGATTAAGAATGTTTCTCAGGCTTAATACACTATAATTTTGTTATTTCCTTAAATGTGGTCTGGGGGAAGAACTGATGAAAGGTTTGTTCGAAATCATTGCTTTAAACTGGCTTAACCCCGGCTTTGGACTGGCATATCACAGAGAGTGGCCTCTGGGTGGGCCGTGTGGAAGAGGGGAGAAATGTCCCAGCCAAGAATTAATCTAACTGAGGTAAATAGCACAGAATGTTAATCCTCCTACCTCAAGTACCCTGATTGCCTGACTTCTGCTGAAAGCCCTTACATTTCTGCAGGACATGTAAATCAATAGGGAATGTTTACGCAGTGAATGTCCTCAAGTGAAAAGAAAGGAGCTTAAGACCTCACGTAGGCTGTTGGGTATAAACAGCATCTTCCTCTTGCATGTATGCTTGGAGCTAATGCAGATCCATGGAGTGGTAACTGTCTGATCTCTGGATGGATGAAGGGCTGCACATCAACACCTTGTAGTGATTTGAGAAGATCAGCAGTTCTCAGAAAGTTACAGACTCCCGACTGACAGAATTAGCACAAATCCTCCTCTTCCTGTGCTGGTTTGAGACACGATCCAGCAAAGCCTTATCCATGTAGGCAGCATTAAACCTGTGACTACTCACACACTTCAAACCATGCCTGCAGAGACTTATTTAGCCTACAGCTTAATGTGATTTCATGGAGGTTGAGTGAAGTTAATATCTGGTTTCCATCAGTCCTTTGCGGAGCAGGAGGTGTGGAAGCAGGCGGAGCTGAGGTGGCTCCTGGGCTGTACCCAGCTGTACAGATTGCTTTTTGCAGAGGGCCTTAGCACAGAGGTGAACAATTCGTTGCTGAGATGACTGCCATTAAGGACATGGATTCTGGTTTTGTCTGCTTTGTATCATGATGTTGCTGCTTAAGGCTTTTGATAGATTGGAAAGAACGTTACAGTCAAGGTATGAAAATTAGCTCTAGCAGTGGTAGCCAAAGCCCTGACTTTTGTACAGAAAACCAAGGGTCACTCGGTGCCTGTGACCTTGCGTGTGATCTTGCGTGTGAACTTGCAGCAGGCCTCGACTCTGTCAAACACTTAAGCACATGACTTTCACTTTCAGGAATCAACTCTGACCAGCCTCAAGGCAGCTGAGGGACGAGCATCACTCTGAAGCACTCCAGCCATTGCCGTGCCTGGCCTGCCCTGCACTCCGGTGCTGCAGGGCTGGACCTGGGCTGGACCTTTCCGTGTGGGTGCAGAGAGGAGCAGCTCCTCTGCAAGCAGTGGGCTCCCGGAGGCTGAAGCTTAGCAGGAGGAGCAATCTGGCTGGGAGACACTGCAGAACACCTCTGAAGTGGCCACTGGCTGTGGTGGCCTCAGTTTCCCAGGCAGGTCTGAAGGGTGAGTCACCAAGGCAGACCTGCAGCTGCTTGTGTAGCGTGCAGGGAAAGGGCTCTGGGCACCACCTTCAGGCATCCACCACCACGCTGCTTTGTGCCTCCCTGTCCTTGTGCACTAAGACTGCAACATTCCTTTGTTTAAACACTGCCACTGCATTTCTCTACTACCCAAACGAGCTGCTTCACAGAGCATCATCGAAGTCCAAGGGGGAAAATAAATTACATTAAATAATCCTTATTTACTGCTAGCTGTGGCATACATTTCCTCTGTAATGCACTAATTGGCTACATTTTGTGCTTTGCAAAACAAAATGAAACCAACCAAACAAAACAGCAACCAAGAAAAAAAAAAAAAGGAGAAAGGAAAAAAAAAAAGAAAAAAAAAAGGAGGGATTAAATATGTATCTTTAGGTTAAAATGTTCATAAAAACCCCAACCTTATCTCAGAAACACTCTGAGAGACTTAAAATAGGAGAAAACTAGAGGAGTCTTTAGTCACAAAATGTACTACATCCCGCATTACTAGGTTCAATTAATTTAATAAAATATAATATACACAGAGATTCTGCACGTTGTATTGCTTCTACCTAAGCAGAGCACATGCTCAGGTAAGCGTGACCTAGGTTAACCCACTCTGCTGCCCAGCTGCTTCTTGAATCTCTCTTTGGAAATGCTTTACCTAGCGCCATTCTGGAACACAGTTTGTCATTGTCTGTCTTTGTTGGTTGGTTGGTTTCTGTCACGTGAAAGGAGGCAAATGTTTGGCACCAACAGAAAGTAACTCAGGGGTCCATTTCCGGCTGATCAAAGGAAAAGCTAGGAAGTGTCAACAAGTCTTTCTTTGGGGTAGGAGATGCTGACATACTGTCTGGAAGCAGGGAATCCCCCGTGTCCATCGAATCCTTGGATTCGCAGGACGGAGCACGCCGCCTCAAGCAAATGTCTGCACTGGTGGGAGAGATGCTGTGGGAACCTCTAGGCAGCAAACCCTGCCCGTCAGGGGGCTCTATAGATATGCATGGAGGGCTCAGTTTTTTCTTCTGCCGTGACCCTTGCAAGCTTTCCATTTCACTTACCACCTGACTTATGAAGCCAGAAGAGCTGGATATGGAATGGTGCTGAGGGCTGTTTTCCATTGAACAAATTTCTATTGAATGTCTCCTTTGATCATCTAACCAAGAAAGAGGCTTTCTTAGAAGCCCCTGGGTGTCTACACTGTGGTATTTCTTCAGGTCCTTCAAGGTCATGCTGCCAGCATTGCCCATGTTCCTCTTAGGAGTGAGAGGCTGAACCTCTGAACAGGCACTCGAGGCTGTGCAAGTTTCTGAAGTGAAAGGCTCCGAGGAGCTGTTTGTTTCAGATACTTCTTGGTCCACTGAGTCTCCAGGTGTCTCCTGACAGGAGTCTGCACAAGCACACGATGCTGGTGCCTGCTTTGAAACATGACACTGAGTGTAGGAAAGCTGCCGTGTGCCAGCGCTTGCCCAGCTCCATGCAGCCACCTCATTCACTTCTGAGGGCATCAGAGCCTCTGATGGCTCCTCCATGGGCACAGTGGGAACATTTGGGTCAGGGAGCTCACTCACCTCAGTGTGGATATTCTCCTTGCTGTCCATAGAGTCATTCTGGATGGCCATCTGCATCAGAGTGCACCACGAGTGGGCAGGGGGCAGTCACCAGGCAAGAAAAAGAGCACAGGTTAGCACAGACAAGGGACACCATCCACAGGGCATTCAGCACAGACCCAGCAGCTCCTACAATAAATAGCCTGTGGTCTGGGTTCTGCCTGTGCTCTGGGTTCTACCAGTTCCCATGCTTTGGGGATCTGTGGGTTTGCCCCTGTGTAAGTGACAGCAGAATCTGGCCCTTTGTTCCTCCCAAGTGGTTGACCTCCAGCTTTCTCCTCTAAGGATGCAGGGCTGAAAAGCAGAGCATCCCCACCCAGGCTGAGGCAGGCTCTTGTGCAAAGGATGAGAGGCTAGAGCAAAGCCATTTATGATTCTGGCAGCCCAGGTAGGGGCAGGAGAGAGAGGATGTGCAGATGAGCCTCTGCATCCCCTTCTCCAGCTCAGGTGGAGGGCATGGGGCAGGCTGCCCAGAGCAACCCTAGTGGCTCTGCACCAGTGTCAGGGGGACAGCCTGTCCCTGGCTTTGGTGGCCAGGCTGGAACCACAACTCTGCACCATCTTATGGCAGGGGGGCTGGAAAAACTGGAGACCAAAGCTAGACTACTGCAAATAATGACTTGTAATTATTTCAGCTTATTCTGATGTTCAAGTTCATGCTTCCTAAGGCACATTTTGCCTTGGCTGTTGAGCTGTAGGCAGCATCAGTGCCTGCTGGCAGGGAGAACTGATGGCATGTTCTGAAGGCTTTGTCTTTTCACTGCACTGCATCCCTTGTCAAAAGGGTTTATAAATCAGCCACATTAGCCAGCCCTTAAAGGCAGAGTCTCACTTGGATGAGACTCTGAAATTATCTTAAAGATGAAAAACTTCACAGAGTAATTTGGAGGGAATGCATATACCTGGTCTCAGTCCTTTAGAGAAGTGAGGAGATTAAATTCTTCATCCTAAGGAATGCTTTTGTGACCAATCACCCCAAATTATCTTAAAATTCATATACAAGTTGTCCCACAGGATGGTTTGAGCCCAATGGTCTCTGCAGGCACAGCTCTCATCAGCTACAGCGTGCAGCTGTGAGCAGACAAACAGCAGCCTGATGCTCCCCTGTACACAGGGCTCCCCTTGTCAGCTCTGAGAGCCGAGGGAGCATTTCCTACAGCAAATGATCTTGTCCAGTGCTGCTGAATCCTTTCAGTTAACATTTTACAGCATAATGCTGGCAACTAACCACAGCGAAGAGCGCAGCTAATCCTGATCTCCTCAAAGCCAACAGCTCTAGGGAGCGTTTCTCACACCCTGAGAAGACACAGGGACCACAGAGAGTAGAACACAGAAGCAAAAAGTAATTACTGTCATTACTTTTGCTTGCACACCAACCTGTGCTGCACAGAAGGACAGTGTTAGTGCCACCAGCGTGCCCTTCCCCTGTGACACAGACATCTCTGGCAGTTGTTAGAAGTAACTGTTTGTACAAATGTGTCACTGGTTGGTTGCAAATTCAAAGGACCCTCTGCCACCCCACTGGGGTGCACACCTGTAGTAGCCACAGCTTGTGTGAGCTACACCTTGGATACACAGTCCTGGAACCACAGAAATCACTATAGATTTAATTTCAAGTAGAGTTCCTCTGGAGAAAAGCCTTTGTGCGATGCTAAGGAGCATGTTCCTCAGCAGAGAATGTCCTCCCAAAGCATCTGAGCCACTCATCTTCATCTGCGAGGACACCGCTCAGCGTCAGACCCTCAGGCGTCTAAGCTGCACTGCAGGGACCACGTCCACTCTCCAGCACTCGTGGGGGAAAGGGAGGTTAAACCATGGGCTTAGTGATGGGGGAAAGTGCATGGACCAGGTATGTGGTGGACAAGATTTATCTACACCGAGATTCAGGAAAGGAAAAGGAAAGGGAAAGGAAGGAGTGAAAAAAGAAAACACAACACAAAGGCAGGTCAGAATTCCATGCAGTATGTGCACCCACGGGAAAAGAGGGACTGCACACCGTGCTCCTCTGAGCTGCTGGCATGTGCTAGTAACAAATCAGTGGTGGCAATGAAAGGAGCCAAGAAGAGAGCAGAAGTGCCAGGGTGTGAAGGTAATCTTGCCTCTTTAAGGACTATTTCACAGTGTCTGGCCACCTAGACTGCAATTAACACTAACTGCAATGCTGCCCTGTTGCCAGGAGCAACCTCACTTGCTCCCTTTAGCTGCTCCTTGCTGCTTGGGAGTATGCCCAAGCCACCACCTCTCTAACCTTCAGAAGGGTCTGTCCAGCCTGGGGACAATGTGCACTGTCCCAGAGCTTTTGCCTCTCTGAGATGGCACTGCAAGAGCACTGAGGGGAAAGAGGGGAATAACCACAAGAAAGGAGCTAGAAAAAGAAGCCTTTGAAGACATGAACAAAAGGAGGTTGAGGAAGACAGCTATACCAGGGTAATTCATGCAGGACAGATCAGTTCAGGAGTGGGGCTCTGTTACTCATTAGAAGGCAGGACAGAGTGGTTATGAACTGGAATCCTGACATCAATTAGTTTCCCCATTAGCAGTGATTGGGGTATGTGGCCAGCCCTGTGCGGGCAAACACATGCAGGGAATTTCTTTTGTCAATTTAGCAATCCAGGCTAATGTCATTGTTAACCTTGGCACTTCACATTCATCTTCAGAGCTTAATGAATCAACTGCCTAATTTGTCAATGTTGATTAAAAGATGAAAGAAAAGGGAATATTTTTATGCAGGAAAGAAATTGCTTTGGAAAAAAAAACAAACCAGAGCCGATCAATTTCTTGTATATAAAATCAGGCAGGAAGCTACTGGAGAAAGCAGCGTTGGGTAACCGACCTGCCTCTGCTCCTGGCTCAGCTGTACAACCAAATATGCTTCAAATTCTGAGAGTGGAGCACAAGGATTTTACTGAAAAAAAGATAAATTTAAACTTGTGCTTCCAATCAACCAGAGTGGAATCTTTGATTAGATCTCTTAGACCTTTGATTGAGTCAGGATTTAAATCAATGCCAGGCAAAAAAAACCCAACAACCCAACCCCACAACAAACCAGAGATAAAACCAGTTGCTAAATAAGATGTGTTCTGGTTTGCATACACTCAAGCTTTCCAAAAGCACACAGGAGATTCAAAAGGATCTGGGCAGCTCTCCCTGTGCAAGGAGTGTGCTTGCCATGGGGGGTTTGCACAGGAGACATCCGGCTTCCTTTAAACAGTCTTCCCCTTTTGAGAAACCAGAGGAGCCAAAGGAGGGGTGGCCTGGGATGGAGCCTGCTGTCCCTGTGTCCTTTTAAGCACCGAGAAAATCACAGCAGTTAAGAATTAGTTCCTCAACCCTAGCGAGCCCCTGGGGAGCATTTGGCTGCATTTATGAAGAGGACTGAAAAAAATAAAGTGCTAACAATGTGGAGAACATTCAGGCATGGTGCCAGAGGAGATGATACTCAACACACACATTCTTTGGAGACTCCTGGATGGCTTTCAGATCAAAATCCATCAACCTCCCTTTTATTTCTGCAGGAGAACTACAGTTCTCTGGAGGCTTCTCTGTGAATCCCTCCTTGAACTTCAAGCTTGGTTAACCTGGAAACGCGATGATGTCAAACCTCACGGGCACAACCTGCTTACCTGCCTGCGGAGCAGCCTCTCAGCAGAAGGGGAGTGCACCTGGGGGCCCACCTGGGCTTTGCCCTCCTTCACAAAATGGTCACGAGCTCTGGCATGGTGAAAATGATCTTTTGGAATCTGCAGGAGAGAGCTGGTGTCTGCTGGCTGCGACTGCACCGATGCCTTCGAACCTTGGAAGAGGGAGAAGAGGACAAGGTGACATTTTCCCCCGGGCATTGCGTCCCAGTCTCAGGCAGCTTTACACCAAACTGCTCCATTGCACCTTGGACCAGGCACATCAAAACCAGAGTGCAGCAAGTGGCTCTCCATGACTGGGAACATCTCCCACCTGCCAATCAATGAGTGCAAAATTATCTGCTGTTGCATTTTTCTCAGCAGTGTTCCCCAACACAGCTGGGAGTAGGTCCTGTTAAGGACAGGAGCTTATGAACTAGAAATTAATCTGGACCAGCAATGTCTACATCCCTGCTTTAGGGGCCATCACTTTGCAGGCAACCGCACATCTTAGCACCACCAGAGGCTGGCCTTCAGACTCCATCAGAGGAGGTCTCTGTGCCTGCGTGCATGCAGAACCTGGCTGCTGGAACCTCCAAATCAGCAAGCACACTGGAAATGAAGCAAGAGGGAAAGGGATATGGCAGTTTTCAAAGCCAGATCTGCAAAGCATCCCAGGAGAGGTACTGCACACTCCCAAGCCTCTTTCTGACCCTTTGCAGTTGCTGGCTACTTCTTCTGAAAGGTTTGAAGCCCTGCATACACCCCCACCAGGCTCAACATTTTTCAGAACAATTCATTTAACCTGGACTGCATCCCAGAGAATCTCATTTGTCCTGGAATGTTTCCCAGAACAACAGCCCCATTAGGAAGGAGTATTCAAACAAATGCCTCCTGCAAGTGCCAGTGTTCCTGACAACAAACCCCTTCCCAGCTTGAAATATTATGGCTTGGCTGTGGTGAGTTATTAGAGGCGCCTGGCTCCTTTTGCTGTCTTCACAGCACTTTATAATATTACAAAGTGTAAACAGGCAGGGGTGACTTCCCTGCCTGGGGAAGCAGTGACATTGTAGGTGGAACAGGACAGCAATGCACATGCCAAGATGTGGGCACCTAACTCACCTCTGAGCACTCTGGCCTGCTTAAGGAGTTTGGAATTTAGTCAGCAGGAGAGAAAGACAAAAGGTTTAACTGCTTAATGAGGTGATGGATAAGACATCAGCTCTGCCTCTCCTAAAGATTTCTGCTCCTTCTCAGGGGAAGTTTTTTCCTGTGGATTTACCAGGGTGCAACACCTGCCTCCAGCAAGGCAGAGCTTTCTGATGGAGCTATTCAGTTCTCCATGCTGGGATCCAGGAAGTGAAATCTTGCCTCAGGATTCACCCACTTCTTGGTCAAGCTGGTGTAGGTTTTGTTCAGGACAGAACAAGTGCATCTGAACTAAGGGTCAAAAACGAAGCACTGGAACCCCTCTGTGTAGCAAATGGGGTTGTTCTGTGTGGTCAGGGATTAGAACTCCAAGAAATGTCCTGGCTGTTAGAGAGGGCCATAAATTCTGGCTGCACCGAGGGTAATGGAAGCTCTGTTATTGAGTGGGATTTGACCAGGATTTTAGCTGCACCTTTTGCATTTTGTGCAAACAGGTTCTTCAAATGACAGCTCTTGACCTTGGAATCTTTGCATTATGGCAGTGATTCATCTCCCTCCGTTGTGTCCACATTCTTCCTCTGCTCCTCAGCCGTCGCTGTTCATATAAATTCTTATTACTATGCAAATTTCAACATCTCCTTTCTAATCTGTTCAAATCTCCTACCATTCTGGGCAGCAATGAAATGATGTTCAGCTTAGAGGCTTTCAGATGACAATGCTTGTAAGGACTCCTCTGCCTTACCTGTGACAAATGTCTCAAGTGATGGCACAGCGGAATCAGGCAGCCACGGTCCCTGGCCAGCAGAAGACAATCCCTGGCACCAGAGCAGGTGACAGCAGATCCACCAGCAGCAGGAGACAGCTGCAAGGGCAGGCACCCAGGGGCAGGGAGAGCCCTCGGTATCTGCAGGAGGCTGCACCCAGCAATAGCTCCAGGTGTAGCTCTGAGCCGTTGGGAAAGGCACTGCCTGCTGTACCCTCTCATTTCCACTTTCACCTCACACTGAGATCTCTCTCAGCTCAGCACATTGATGTCCACAACAGAGCTGTACCTGACTTGGACTTGTGGTGTGCTGCATCCCTCTCTCCCAGGGTGGCAGGGCAGGGGCCAGAGTAGGGCGGCTGGAACATGTAGCTGTCGTTGGGCAGGGAGTGGGTGCGTCCCACCGTGGGCTTCCTGACGCTCAGCAGGTCCTTGCTGGGAGACAGGGTCAGGGTGGCATCCCTGGAGCGGAGATCAGCCTGCAGGGAAAGGCCAGTGAGGGGGGAGCCGGTGGGGTGGGGGGAAGAGGAGAAGTGCCCAGAAACGCTAGCAACAGCCACTGCAATCAGGATGGCACGATGGGCATGCACAGGTGGCACAAATGGATCTACCAGGAAGCTCTACCCCTGCTGGTGTTTGGTCAATAAACTGTCACACAGAATGAGCCACGGAGACAGAGGGAGCAGCACTGCAGAAACAAACCATGACTATTTCAGGGGTATGCAAAGAAGGCATCATGCCTCAAGGCCAGCAAAGGGCACACGCTTTGCATAGCTTTGATCCTCTGCAGTAAGAGCAAAGCTCTCTTGATGTGCCCTCATCAGCAAGCCAGACTTCTACAGAAGTGAGTCCTTTCCTCATCTAACCAAAAACAAAAATAAAGAGAAAAGAAAACAAATATGAAAACTAGTTTCCAGAAAATATTCTCTGCTCTGGCTCCCAGCACCATTTTATTGTTTTTTCTCCTCACATAATGAATAACTAACCCCAGCTTATTGAAAGGGCTATCTGGACCTCCTGCTTCAGGGTTAAAGCCATTCTCTAATTGGAAGGGAGATAATGCAAGCAGGAGCTCTCATCTGTGTGTTGACTGCAGAGGTTTTACAGCCAAAGAGCTTCTTGGAACTGGCAGCACCAGAGGCAGTATCAAATGAGGTGGATTTGGGTCTGATTTTATACAGAAGTGTCTCCATCCCAGAAATGCTCTTGGGTGTTACTGCGTGGGGCAGTCTTAGCAAAACGTGGAAGCCAAGCTGACTTCTCTGGATACTTCTAATGAGAGAAGGATTTCAGCTTTGAAAGGTCTCGACTGGAAAGCACAGCAAGAGGGTTGATGCTGGTGTCCGAGGCAGACTGCTGCTGCTGGGCTTGCAGAGCTCTCAGCCTGGTTAGCTGACAACTCTTCCCTCACTCAGTGCACTGCAGCTCTGCTGAAATCAGCACCGAGGGGGTTTTACCAATGTGATCCTCAGTCACAAACCCAAAATTTCACTCTGGCATTTCATCTGTAGAAGAAATACAATGGGATTGAAAAGAGTTTACAAAAAGGAAGCAAACAAAAAAAAAAAGAAAAGAAAAAAGAAGAAAAGGGGAGGAAGATCAGTGTAAATTTAATGAAGGAAAGCCAGCTGCAGTGTCAGGCAGCACTAGCCCCAGTCTGTGGGAGCCTGCTGGTTTGGATACAGCCTGATAAGGGCAACTGCAGCCTGCTGATAGAGCTCAGGGAGGGGAGGGCAAATCTGTGCTGGCAAAGCTGAGATCTGGGGTTTGGGAACCTCTCTGCTCCTCTCTGCCTTCCCTCTCGAGCAGTGTTGATGCTGTTTAGCTTTCATATCATTAGCTTAAAGCAGAAAAAATGGCCTGAAATCAGCAATTTCAAATTCAAAACCACTGGGATCTGCACACAAGAATTTCAAGTGGAGATTCTGTCCAAACCCAGCCCTTAATGAACCTTTAGGACCAGCGACAGGGTCCAACACCACAGCGGACTCATTTCCACTTCCTGACCACCCCAGGGGGCATCTGGTGAGGGAACTTCATGAAAGCTCTTTAAAATGGCTGCACAAGGATGGTCTGAGCCCAGCCCAGCAGCAGGGTAAAGGGAGCACAGCACTCCCTGCTTCACTGCTAGTCCTCAAAAACATCTTCTTGTGGCTTGACTGCAAATCAGAGCTGAGTTTTCCACGGGCAAAAAAAACCCCTAACCTGAACTCAGATCTATTTTGGGTCAAACAAAACATTCTGATGTGTTTGTCAATTAAAGCTCTAAGTGTAAAATCACTGCTTTTAGAAAAGATTTCAATGAAAACATGCAGTTTTCCACGATTTTGGGAAGCTGTTTGGACCAAATCCCTTTGTTGGTGCTGACACAAATTCACAAAATGCTTAGGTTTAGGTTGTTTTTTTTCCCCCCTGTTTTTAGAAACCTCATCTCTCTTGGCTCTACCCTTGGGACTCTGCTGTGCTGCAAACAGGTTTGTCTAATCTGAGTGGGAACTCGAAGGGCTCTCCTCAGTCCAGGTCTCCAGACTAACTGTGACACCAAAAGTCCCACACAAAATGTCCTTCACAGGCCACAAAACTTTTGCAGATGATGCCACGAAGCATGATGAGAAATATTGTCACGGTTTAAGAGGTGTTTCCCACACAGTGCCAGTTGGGGTGACAGTCAGCTAGAATGACAGGAGATTTACCAACAACACAGACACCCAAAGGCAGGGACATGAACAACAACAAAGGAAACAGAAATGACCCAAAAGTGCTGGAGAAGGAGCTATGTCTGTCGTACAGCAGAGAAAAAGCACTCGACTGCTACACAGCTAGAAATGCCTCATGTTCAGAGAGGAGATGGTTAGGGCAGGGTTCAAAACACTGGTTAGTGCAGTCAAAAAGGCACAGAACAGTCCCAACTCTGTTCAGTTTCCAGCGGGATGGCTGCTAGTAGGAATTCACAAACCAAGCAGCATCTCTGAGGTCCCCATCTGATACTTGCAAAATCAAGAGTCTGGCACCCATGGGGCAAAAAGCCTGGAGGTGCCTGTGTTCACAGAGCCACAGGGTTGCAGGTGACCCCTCAGCAGAGGACACAGGAGTCATTAGCTCACAGGTGTCTCTTCCAAACAGCATCACTGATTTGTTTTCACATGGGGAGGAAATTTCAATCTTCTGCTTTCCAATGCATTTTGTGCTATTGATTGCAGTGGCAGAAAGCACACTGAAGCAGCTGAAAGCAGTCCTTGTTCCTCACAAGGAGCCACATCTGAGGACAAGGGTGGTACCAACCCACGACCTAATGGCATTGAGGACAACGTCCTGTGCAGGGGAAGGGTTGGGGCTGTTTGGAAATGGGCTGGGACTGGCAATGCCATTAGGCAGGAGCAGAGCAGGGGCAGCAGTATTTAGAACCCTGTGAACATCAGAGCATACAGCCACCAGTGATGTACATTGCTTTCCAGAGCACTAAGTAAGTGTGTGCTAATGTCATCAGGACAAGAGCCATCCGTCAGAGCTAAGGACCAGGACTTTTCAGAGAGAATATCTGACGTCAGAGACAGAGCCTCCATCTCAGCTAGAGGGATCTAAAGGGAGAGATGATTAAGCATAAGAAACCAGGACACAAATCTTTTGGAAAAGAAAAGAAAAGAAAAGAAAAAAATTCAAATTACCATAATCTAAATACCTCTAGCCACTAAAGCAATGTCCCTGCAGTGGGAGAAGCTACATCATGCACATTGTTACTGGGGACAGAACATCAAAGAAATGAAAAATAACAAAGAAATGGAAAAAAAAAGAGGGAGACACTGGTACCTGAGTGCTTACCAATGGACTGGGAGGGAGTTTAAAGGCATCCCCTAATGCTAGCGTTGCACTTTGCTCTTCTCCTGTCTAGATGGAAGCCAAAGTGACATCACTGCCCTGCACAACAGGTCAGTGGGGCTCTCTCCAGACACGGAGCTCTTGTGGTAAGAAGTGAAAGGTCGCTCTGGCTTTGGGGGAGAAAGTGGCCTGCAGCATCTACCCCAGGTGCTGCAAGGAGAGGAGTTCGCCCTGAAGCGCAGGCTCAGCCCTCCCCAGATCCCCAGCCTGGGTAGGCGTCTGGGGCTGGTGCCCACAGCACTGGGGACATTTCACCAGGTAACCTACAGACCTGGCTTAACACCTGCAGGAGTTTTCTGCACTCGACAAGTCCCAGATGCCTCCTTTTCATTCCTCAATGCATTTTTCCCCTATCCTCTAAGCCTCAAAAAGTCTTTCACCACCAACATATCTTCCAAGAAAAACCTCAGGAACCCAGATCTGCTGCTCTGAAGCTGGCAAAGGGCTGGAGTTCCTCACTCAGGAAAATGGCATCAGTGGGGTGAAATAAACTCAGTGGTGAGTGACCACTGAGAGCTCAAAACTTGTTCTGAGATAAGGAAGAGGGTTGGACCCCTCTCATCTAACCTTCTGTTTGATATCTCCTCTAGCACAGTCATCTGCTGGCAATGGATGAGAGGAGCCTTTGGAGGAGCTGCTGATTTCATATGAGGCTCCCAAAAAGGCATTGCAGAAAGGCTGCCAGCACAGGGACAGTGATCCTGAGAGGGACCCACCAGCCCCAGCCCAGGCTGCGCTAGAGCACAGTGGACAGCAGAGCAGCTCCTGCCTGGTGGAGCTGCTCTGCTGGGAGCTGCTATTAATCAGGTTGCTTTCAGCAAGTCCCAGTGCTGCTCTAAATTCCTGACTTGCCTGAGAACATGACAAATGGTGTGAACAGAAAAGCCCCAGTGTAAACACAACGTCAGCCCCTCTTCAGCCTCCTCTCTCCCAAAATTGAGTTTGAAGCCGTCAAAACATTTTGTTGGAAACATTCAACCCATTTACAGGAGTTTTAATTACAGGGGGGAAAATAAAGCAGCCTAAATGCTACAAGAGAAAGGCCTTGCAAGCTGGAATGCTATATTTTTTCATTACAAAAATGTCAAAACCTTTTTTTTTTTCCCTCTGCAGCAGCACTTTCTGGTGAAAAATGTTGTGACAAAAAGTTCCCAGCCAGCTGTGGCTGAGCTCTGTCCTGACCTCACTGCCTGCCCCCAGAGCTGCTGTCCCCATCTCTCAGCAGTGCTTGGGGGCAGCTGCTCCCTGCAGCCCCACAGAGCCCAGCCTGGGGCAGGCTCACAGTGATCAGCTGGAATGCTTCTCCCCTGTGAAAAGATCTGCAGCAGGATTTCATTTCACCTGAACTTGCTCCTTTCCTCTAATGAACCACCCAGTTGGGTGATTTAGAGTGTCAGGGAGCTCCTAAATAAGCACATTGATTTAACAAAAATCTGCTATTTTTAGGCAGAAGTGGGGGGGGAGGTAGGAAAAGTGCTGAAGAACCACAGAATGTGCTCAGTTCCAGCTGCAGGTGTGCTTGAATCATCGCTGTGGTCACTGCTGGCCTTCAGGGAAAATGTTTGCTCTGAAGAGCATCATGCTGGAGAAAAGAGGGATCTTAATCTAAGAAGTCAATGAACTCATTTCCAGCCCTGCTCACTGGAGCACAACAGCTACTCAAGCACAGCGTTAGGGGCTGCCTTGCCTCACACACTCACTTTCGATCAAAGATGAGCATCTAGTTTCCAGTGACCCACTTGCAAGAAGCCTCTTTGGGAAAACCATTCACAGCTGGATCTTCAGGCAGTGTAAGGAGGCACCAAATGTAGAGACCATTTAATCAACCCCAGAGATGGAGATTTTCCCTACAACACTCAGGAACAGCGAATCCCAAAGGGAAACTTGCTGCTGTCTTGAAGAAGGAAATGCAGAGCCTGTGCTTTTGCCCTTGCATTGACCTACATCATCATAACCCCAGGTATAATCTCATCTCCCACCAAATAAACCCAAATGATTTACACCTCAAACTCCTGTGACTGCACTACATAAAGAACTTTAACTATCAAAGGTCTCAGTCAAATTGAGTTTGGATGGAGACTTTGCAGGAAATTAGGAATATTAACCTGGTTCTCAGAGCTGCAATATTCGGGAGCTGGGAGGGCATAATGATGGCACACAGAGCCTGACAGGTTGTCCATCAGCTTCAGCTCTCCTTCCAGAGATCCCTGGATCAGCAGTGATATGGTATCAAACAAGTGCCTCTCCTAGGAGGGGTGGTGTGTGGCATGCAGAGAGAGAGAGCCAGAGGGAGGAAAAAGCAAGGGGCAGAGACAGAGAGAAAGGACAGAGTGTAAAACCCAGAACAGAACAGGGAGATGGGAGCGGTGAGGGAAAGAGCAGCAACAGAAACAGGGGACAGGAGAAGAGAGAGAACAGTGCAGTAAAATCACAGTGAGCAGCGACAGCTCCCCCAGACACCACCAGAGACGAGGCCGACACCGCTGCCCTGCACCGTGGGGCTCCCGCTCAGCACCCTCCTCTGGGACAATTCTGGCTCCCAGCAAACAGGGCTGGGTACTGCTGGGATCTGAGCTGCTGAGGGCTGGTCCAGCAACATATGGATACCTGCTGCTGGGAGGTTCTCCAAGGGACAGCTGCTGTAAGGCTTCTATACCCACTGGCCACACTTGTCTGGAGGAGGACCTAATGCTCCACACCAGAATCCATATTCAGAGAGCAGGCAGATTAAAACAACCTGACCTGGAGAGGAGCTAACATCCTGTCCATGCAAGATGCAGATGACCAGGAATGGACACACACATCAGGTCACTAATCCATGTGCCAGACATGGGTTGAGGAGCCTCAGCTGTCCTGGCCAACTTCAAACCAGCTAGTCAGAGCCCAGCCAACAGGAGGTTATAGAGAGCAGGGTCTGGCTTGCACAGGCAGCCTGGGAGCAGTTTCAGAGGTGCACCTTTGAGGCAGGGAACGCCTGCCACATCCAACGAGGTGAGGACTGTTGCTACAGTCACGCAGCACAAGTGCAAAACTCCTGGGGGACAGGCAAGCCAAAGAGCATGCTGACCACATGTCCTTGCAGGGTCACGTCCTGGGAATTGTATTCCTCTGCTGTCATGCTCAAACATCACATTTGTCCTAGAGATTTTGACTGGGAGAATAAATAGTCAGAATAGAATCTCCTGCAAGTTTTTGAGGCTTCTGTTTGAGTGAAAGAGCAAGAAACGTGCCCTGGAGATTCTGACTAGAATGAGCCCTTTCCAAAGTCACCTCCAGAGAGAGCAGGTTTAAGAGCCTGAAGAGCTGGGAGGGTCCTTCCACTAATTTGTCTTTCAATTTCTCTTTTTGCCAGCATGAGGACTGATGCAGGACAGCAGTGCTGAGGACAGTTCCCCAGTGCTCTGCCTAACTTGTGCAACAGCAGTTGGGATATGTTGTTTCTTCCTAGAGGACATAACGAGTTTGGATTTCCCCTTACTGTCCTGAACTCCTTTTTCCCATGCCAAAGAGCAGCTTTGGACTCCAGCTCAGACATCAGTGACTCCTAATGGCACCAGAAATTTCCAGTAGCTTAAGAACTGAAGCAAAGCTTAAGCAGGGATTTACTCTTTTTCACCCTTGGACTACAGGTCATAAATGAGTTTTTCATGCATTAGAACACTCATTAGTCCACCCTGGGCAGAAGCCAAGATGGGCTGTTGTGAAATCAGATGTAATAAAGCTCATGAGGGCTGTGTAGAGTTTAACCCAATTTGCAATCAGCTAAGACTAAAAAGGGCTGGGCCATTTTTCCTCTATAAATCCAGTCCATGTCCCTCCTGAAGGACCTGTCTGGGTCTTGACCTCACCTCTCTCACTCCTCAGACTAAGTCTTCATCCACAACCTGCTTTAAAGAGACTCACTGCAAGTCACAGCAGCTACCACACTGCAGCCCTGCCTGGACTCGACTCCTGCTGGTGGGAGTTCACCAGCCCTGGTGAGTGTTTGAGGCCCCTCTGGATTATGCTGTTGTTACAAGAATCTTTTCTTACAGGCTTGAGTGTGTGGATGGGTTTTAAGTTGAGGTGACATAAAAGCAATTTAATATTTAAGCAAATATTAGCCAAATTTCATTCCTCTTTCATGTGAAGGTTCCTGGTCTGTGTCAGGAAAGCAAGTGCATCCTGCTCATCATTTTGCTGCCACAAAGGAACTAACCCACGCTCTGGAGAGGAGCAAATTTGAAGCTAACTCTGAACTTGGTGGCTTGGGCTTATCTCCAGGACAAATTGCAAAGCTCTCTACCTCCAAACAGATGCATCGAGGTGGTCTTGAGACCCAACTAGGGTCTCCACCCTGGCACATCCATTCCCACACTACCCAGCAGCCCATGAGCAGACAGTGAGGAATACAAGCCCTGGGGGCAGGGCTCACCCCCACTTCACGGCCCACTCGTGCAAGTGTGCCTCTAGCAAAGGTGCAGGTCAAGCCCTCTTCACCCTCCAACTGAGATTCTCACCATAGGGTAAACTAAGGAGAGCTGAGAATCCACCTTGATTTGCATGGGGTTAGCACATCCTCGGGGGCTCTCGGGCCTCTCCCCACCGGCATTGCCTGTCCACATGAGGATGTCTGAGGGGCTGGGCTGGCCAGGGGCAATTGTCTTCATTTCCATCTCCAGTTCTGCTTCGAGCTCTGCCTCCTCCTTAGCCTCCTTGTTGCTCTCCTCCAAATGCTTCATGAGCACGGCAATCACCACATTCACCAGCACAAACTGGGCTGTCAGCACGAAGGAGACGAAGTAGATGGGCGAGATGACAGTGTTGTAGCAGGTGGACTCCTGGTCACAGTCTCGCAGCGTGTCCTGAAACAGGGGGAGATGGTGCAGGGTTGGGAACATGTTCTAGCAGGGACCTCGGTCTGCTGTCATCAGGCTGCAATGGGTTATGCTCTCGTGAAGAAACCCGAGAGGACTGGGCAAATCTCATGTCTAGAATGGTAAAATACTTGCCAGTAAAACCTCACATTTCTGGCTTAGTCACCACAAGAAGGCTCAGAGGACACTGGCCTTGGAGCATGCAACAACAGCCATGGAGACCCTGCTGCTCCAAAGGAAAGGCTGCTTTAGCAGCTTGGACACCAAGCACACAAGTGCGGTGGAGGGATCCATGGGCAGGCCGGGTGCAGCTGCAACCCATCAGCTATGCCACAGCTGCTGGCCTTGCAGCTGTTCCTTCCTCAAGTTCACATCCTACCGTTAACACTTAGGCCACCTAAAGCTGATCATGGGCTCCAAATGGGCAGAGAAGTGATCCCCTTGGGCTTGCTGGCACTGTGTGCTCCCAGACAGGATTTCCTCACAAGAGCATGCCTGCACGGCTGGCCCCTCAGATAGACTCTCAAGCATGGGTTTTCCCAGGAAAAAAACCAAAGTGCCAGTAGCAACAGCAGCAACTGGAGGCTTACAAGGGAAAAACAAAACTGCTGGATGTTACTGGGCTGAGCTCCTGCTCTGCTGGAGAGATAAGGCTCTTAGTTTTTCCCCTTTCTTTTTAAATTGCTCTCTTAGGACAAAAAAAGGGAACTTATGGAGTATGCTGGGGGTTGCAGCCACAGGCACCGCATTGCTGGAGGAGAGAACAGAATGGGAGCCAGCCTTTGCCCAGGGCAGGGAAGCGGAGAGCGGCGCAGCGCGGGGAGCGCGGGTCCCAGCCGGGCAGAGGGAGCAGCTGCATAGGACGCAGCTGCAGGCAACGCTCAGCCTCCGCGGGGCTCTCACCTTCATGATCCCGTTCCAGTTGTCCCCCGTGGACACGCGGAAGAGGGTGAGGAAGGCCATGCCGAAGTTGCGGAAGGTGGCGTGGCGGCCCAGCCCCTCGCAGGGGTGGCTGTCGTCGCACTCTGCGGGAGCAGGCACAGCGTCAGAGCCTGGCGCCCCGCGCCCGCCCCCCGCCCGCGCCCCGCACTCACCGAGGTCTCCGAACAGCTCCACTCCAAGAGCTGCAAATATGAAAAACAACAACATGAAGAGAAGACCCAGATTCCCCACCTGGAAAGAGAAAAAGAAATGGGGGGGAAAAAAACACAAAAAAAGAACATTCATTGATTTTTCTAAAATTTGATTTTTTTTTTTATTGTTATTTTTTTGTTGTTGTTCCAGACCTGTTTCTTGCTGCATTCTTTAATCCAAAACTTAAATTGCTTCAGGGGAAAAATGACCTCAATGTGAGGACTGTATCTCAGCCTGTGCTTCGGAGGGGAAATGGGATTCTCTAATGACAGCAAAGATAAAATGATTAGCACTCCTCCACAGCAGGAAATGAGCTCTGGGCCAGAGGAGATCTGCTGCGATACGGCAGTGGTTACCTGTGGCAGCGCCTGCATCACGGTGTCCAGCAGGGCTCTCATCCCTACAGCCATCTTCAGCAGCTTCAGCACTGCAGAGAGCACATCGGGACAAGGCAACACAGCATTAGCGCGGAGGAACAAACTCAGTCCCGCTCCCAGGGCCACAGCTTAGGGGAAAAGCAAAGTGAACTCTTGTGGAGCTGCAGCAGTCCCAGGCCACCCCTCCCTCCCGGTTGCCTGGACAAGATCCAAGCCCCTGAGCAGCAGCAGCAGCCACCCCGAGACTGCAGAAGTCCTTCTCGCCCTGCTGGCTGCTTCCCAGCCCCGCCTCATTCGTGCTGGCCCCGGCTCCTTCCCACTTCTGAGCTGTCAATTCCCAGCCCTGGGGCTACTTTCCCACTTCCACAGGCTTCCCACCACCTCGATTCCCTGAGGAGCTGATCTACACCTGTCTCAGAAGGGTGCATTTCCAGGTGCAAAATGCCTGTATTTCTAATGCTTAGGGATCCAATAAGCAGCAAAATCACTGATATATCAGTGAAATTTTTCCTAATATCCAGCCTAAACCTACCCTGTTGTAGTTTGAGGCCATCCCTCACTAGTTACTTGGGAGAAGAGACCAACCCCCATCTCACTCCAATCTCCTGTCAGAGAGTTGTAGAGAGCAAAGAGGCATCCCCTCAGCCTCCCTTTCTGAAGTCTGAACACCTCCAGTTTCCCCAGCTGCTCTTCACACGACCATTCTCTGGATCCACTTTAGGACATCAATGCCCTGCTTGTATTGAGGTGCCCTAAACTGAACACAGTACCTGAGCTGGTCCCTCATCCGTGTAAAGAACAGGGGCACGATCAGCTCCCTGGTCCTGCTCATCCTGACAGAGGATGCTGTTGGCCACCTGGGCACAGGCTGGCTCATGTTCAGCTGCTTATCAATGAGCAACCCCAGGGCCCTTCCCAGCAGGCAGCTTTGCAGCCACTCTGCCCCAAGCCTGGAGTGGTGCTTGGAGTTGTGGCCACAGTGCAGGTACCTCTCTGGGATTTGCAACCACAGCTATTCCTCCTTTATTTCTAAGCTCTCAGCCTTCAAGTCTGTCTCAGACAGAGACACATGGGCAGCTGGCTCAGCTCTTTGGCTCCTTGCAAGTATTTCCCCCATTGTTCTTTTATTTGTTTACAGCCTGTGGATGCCAGAGCTATGCACATCATGATGGGGATGTGCCCCAGAAGCATTTCCCAACACTTAGCTCTCTCCTGCAGGGGACCCTGCACTTTGAAGAGAAGGCAATTGTGCATCACCCATCTCACCTCGAGCAATCCTGAGCACCCTCATGATCCGGATTATAGTAGGGTTAATCGGTAGCGAAGCGTTCACCTCGATCTCTTCCAAAGTGATGCCCATGATAGACAGCAGCACAATTGCCAGATCTAATTGGTTCCATCTGGAGACAACACAAAATGAAGTTTAACATCCACTGAGGAGCTGGCCAGGGGAGGCAGCCTGCTTCACACAGATTCCAGTCATTGCAATGGTCCTAGCCCTCAGATGAATCTGCAGCATTTTTCTGAGGGTGTTACACAAAAGCAGCTCTGTTATGAAATCCTCCTAACTAATGCATCTCCTTAGAGGATCAGGCAGTTCCAAAGCTCTTCCTGACTGAGGGCAAACAGAAACAAAAGCTGGGCAATTTTGTGCCCAGAGGCTGCAGTCCTCAGGGCAGGCACTGCAGTATCTGTTTGGCCACTTCAACACACGAGACTCATGGATCTCAGCATGAGACCTGCCCCAGGAAGAACCAGAACCCATGTCCAGGCCTGTAACAAAACTGACACTGGGCGAAGGAAAGGCCCCGAGGATTTGACCCAGGTCAGAGACAGGCACCCAAAACGTGGGCAGAGGATGGTGCCGTCCCTGGGTGGCTGAAGTGCTTGTGCCAAGCCTTGGTCAGTACCAGCACTTGAGACTAACACTAAAGGAAGCTAAAGTGGGAGGATAAAGATTCACCAAGGACACAAAATCTGCCCTTGTGAGGTAAGAGTGAAAATCC
Source organism: Melanerpes formicivorus (assembly GCF_026170545.1). Lineage (NCBI taxonomy): Eukaryota > Metazoa > Chordata > Aves > Piciformes > Picidae > Melanerpes > Melanerpes formicivorus. The sequence goes on along the minus strand of NW_027142373.1, from coordinate 1,516,724 downwards.
AGAAAAAACAGCAATGTCTCCTGCTGCTGCCCACCTGCACAGAAAGAGCTCACTTTGCTCTTTCAACTCCAGGCAGGACCAGATTCCCTCTCTGCATCAGTTTTGTTGCTTTATCAGGCACCCTTGATCTATGGACATGTAACTGGTGTGAGAAGAGAACCAGCTGCTCGGGATGGGGCTTGCTCCTCTTTTGTCCGCTCCCGAGGGCCCAAGGGCTGCAGTCACACTCCTCGGCATGCACAACCCTCCCTCCAGCTCACATCCCAAGCCTCCACTGAAGCAGGTTTGTCAATCATACCAAAAAGCCTTCACACGTGTCAGACTGACACCACTGGGACGCACACCAGGTTACCACATCTGGGCAGCTGGCTCCAGAAAGCTGCTGCTGCCCAGCAACCAGGATGGAGTATTTGTTACCTGTCTTGGAAGAAGCGACGAAACCCAAAGGCAATCAGCTTGAAAACAGACTCCAGGACAAAGATAACAGTGAAGATGTAATTGCAAATCTTCAGGGCTTCATCAAGAATCTGTGATGTAGACACAGGAGCGGGGTTAGATGCTAGCTCTGCTGAGGGCTTTGCTGCCTGCAAACCTCCCCTCCTTTCACAACTCATCTCCAAACTACAGACAAGAGGCTCCAGCCGTGGGCTCCCTCCCAAGAGAAACGCCCCGGGGAAGACCCCCAGTACTTCATGGAAGCACAGACTGCAGTGCTGCCTGACCCCAGCCCGGCTGGTGGAGCTCACAGGAGGAGCTGACACAAACCCAAGGCACAGCTCAAACCCCGGGGCGGTAACAGCCCCAGCCGCGATTGCTCGGGGAGCGCAGGAGCTGCTGCCTGTGCAGGTGCCAGCAGCGCAGAGCCCCTCCTGCTCTCGGCAAGAAGCTGAACCTCAGCCACTTGCTGCTTCCTGTACCGCCGCAGGAGCCCGGGGCGGGCCCAGCCCCTGCAAGTGTGGCCAAATGGCCCCTCTGTGGCAGCCTGTCACTCCTCACCTTGAGCTGCTGGCAAGGAGCAGGAGAGAGGGGTGCCAACGCCAGCAGGAGCGAGTGGCTCGCATTTCCCTCTGCTCACCCTTTCCTCTGCACAAACCACAGCCTGGTCATTAGCTACAGGTTCCTCCTGGCTGGGACAGCTGCTGCACAGTCAGGCATTAAGCCATTTCACCCCAGAAGTCGTTCTGGTGAAGGAGCTCTGTGATAGCAGCATCCTGGATGGCCTCTTCAGTAATGTGCATTTAATTTGTCACTGCAAAGGGGTGGCAGGAACATAATAACATTGCAGCCCTTCCTTTCTACGGGCAGCTGCAGCATCTCCAGCTGGAATCTCATCCCAGGGCATCCCAGGGTATCCCACCACCAAGCCCCTTCAGCACCAGCATGCCAAGCAATCTCAGTTTGGATACAGAGCTCTCTGGTACATGCTACCCTTTGACTGCCTGCAGGACTCCTGCCAGCAGTCACTCCGACCAAAGGGAGTGAGGGGCTCTGCTTCAGCCCAGCTCTGACGGTGCTGTCATCTCGGCACAGCCCAGTCTTAAAGTTACTACCCAGATGCTGCATACCAGAGGCTTAGAGACAAAATGTTATTTTCCTAAAGAGAATTAAAACCAAAAGCCTGCCCAACATCTCTACAACACATGAGAAAGCGCCGCTGTGGGGAGACGCCTGCCCAAAGCCATTCCAGCAGCAGTTCCTGAGCCAACAGCTTCCTCATCACCAGTGACTGAGCCATGCAGTGAGCCTTCCAGGGTGCTTAAAGGTGACCTGAACAGAAACAATCAATTGGCCTGGTGCCCTTTCACTTTTTGGCTTCTTTATGACAGGCTGGAGGATGTTTTTCCCTTCTTGCATGTCTTACTTGTCTGAGGGCTTTTACATTAAGCATTCAAGTCCAGTCTCAAAGCATATTTCCAGCTATTGTGTGTTGTATTTATTCATTCTGCAAGTGGCTAATAAAAATAAACACGAGTGACATGGCAAAGGCAGCCATTTCCATTTCATTTTCAGGCACAAGAGACTTGACAGCCCAGGACAGGCTGTTTTCATTTTCAGAGTATGACAAAGACTCAGGAACTGAGCACACTAATGTCTTGAAATGTATTTTAAAGAGCAGGATGGAACCCAGCGCCTGTGAAAATTGGGCCCTGTGGGACACTGGCAATTTGGAACAAGCTTGGAAAAAAGAAACATTGCCAAAATTCTTCTGTGTTGGCGTGGGGGTTTTGTGGTGGTTTGGTTTTGGGTTTTTTGTGGGGTTTTTTTGGGATGGGGAGGGAGGGAGGGTTGGTTGGTTGGGAAACCGAAAGAGAAAAATGGGAGATTTCAGTGATGACCTTGTCTAGCAAACCAAATAAACCTGTTCCCACCCTCAGTTCCAGAGCAGTCTTTTGTACTTGACTAGAAGGGAAAAGTGCAACCAGATCCAGGTACTGAAAGCCACAGTTTGACCTGGAAGCCAGCTCTAGGATGGGTCACTCACCAGGGCAAAGGGACAAACTGGGCATGGTGAAGTCTAACACCGAATCTGGCCTTAACCCTGCCCATCAGCACATCCCAGCACAGCTGAGCATGGCCCCCCGCTGCTTGCCTCCCTCTGTCCCAGTACCTTGGGCTGCTGGTAGTGCTCCATGGCCATGGTGATGACATTGAGGCCAATGACTCCAGTGATGAACAAGTCCAGGTAGTGGCTGGTGCACATCTGGTGGATGAGCAGGCGGAAGCGGGAGTAGTCTGAGTAGTAGGGCTTGCACTGAGCCTCTGCAAGGGGAGGAGAGCAGAGAGGCACCATCACAGCCCTGCCCTGTGTCCTTCCACAGCCACAGCACCCACACAGCCCAGCTCCAAGGGTGACAAAGTCTAGATTGATTACAGCCCCATGCTGTCTCTTTATCCCCTTCTCTCTTGCTGGCACATTACCATCTTTGATACACAGTAGGGCTGCTACCATCTTACGTCCACTAAAGGTCTCCTGTGGGGCATGCGCTATACTCAGCCTTATAGCATCAGGGATGAGGTGAGCTGGGATTATTGTGCTGCTAGAAAATGCTTTCCCTGGAGGGAAATTTCAGTTAAGTTTCAATTAAACCAACATTTTTTGTTTCTGCTGATCTTAAAAGTGCCCAGAGCATCTGAAAACCCAGTGAAAGGTCAGATGTTTGGGACAGATTTTACCAATGATGGCTTAAAATGAGTCGTTGAGTTAGAGGTGGTCTTGGAAAGAGAATTCAGCCATCCTGTGACGTGTGACATTCTTTGCAATGAACTGCAGAGTGAGCAGAATTCAACATCTTGGCTGTCAGAGCCCTGAAAAATGGTCCATAAAAACATCCAGGCAAACTGATCAGTCAGCCTTAACAATTAGAAACTCAGGATCCTCCACCTGGACAAGATGATCAAAGTGCAGACTTCACCGTTCAGCTCTCGCCCGTGCTGGGCTGCCTCAGGGGGCCATGTGCTCATGGACCTCAATGTTCCTACAGACAAACTCCTTTGCTCACCTAATCTCTAACAAGGAAATGCCAAGGCTGAGTGTGTAATTCAGAACAATTTCCAAGGAGGCATTATAATGCAGATTGAAGTGGAAAGGACTGTCTTGAATATGTCAGAGTACAATATCACTCTCATAATTAGATGATCAACTGGTTATGAAAATTACTGAGCTGTAAGAATTGCAGGGCCTGGTATTTAGTGCTGCTGAGCAAATGTGCAGGCTGATGCATGGAGCAAAAAGTTGGGCAGAATGAAGCCACAAAGCACAGGTTTGGATTGCCCCTGGGGAAAAGTAATCTTAGAAGATTAAATTTGGCCTGGAAATAGAATTCACTTTGTCAACAGCCAATGACACTGCAATCAAAGCCATAGATTGAATGGTTTGGGGTGCTCCCTGTTTCATAATGTGACCCTGAAAAACAAGAGGAGTTGGGTTTGCTCTTAGAGACAGACCTTTCCCCCACAGCCCAGGGGCCAGACAGCAATCAGCAGCTTTATTCTGTAGGGGTTTGGAATGCCCATAATTATGCCTTGGTGCCACCAGACAAAAGACAGGATGAAGACTCACTTGCTGCTCTGTGCTTTGGGTGATGTGCACCTGAGTGCTCGCTCCTGGTACCGACAGCAGGGCTGCAGAATGAAGGTTTCTGCTCCCATACATTAAGTGCTTGCGAAAAAGCAGACTGGTAGCTGCTGACTCACTCCCAAGACTTTGTCAGATACCTCAGAATCTGCATAAATCTCCATAAAGTGGAGATATCTCGATCACATTATGCTAATTTATGAGTAGCAAATTAACTAAAATGTTTGAATACAATTAGGTTAGGAACAGGACCTATTTTTATGAACCAACTTATCATCCCAGAAAGGAACACCATTGTAACTGGATCACTTACTGCTTCCACATTTACCTGCAGTTCACATTCAAATGAACACTGTCGCTGTTTCTGCCTTTTCTGGCAGTGGATTTGCTCATGAATAATGACACTGGAATTTGTATTTTCTCTTGGCTGGGACTGATAGGCAATTCCAAACCCCGCAGAACAGCACCGACGCAGGGAAGATTTAGAGAGAAGTTGCATAAGGTCTCCTGTGCAGGGCTGCTGCCCTGGATCAGCTGGTGGCTGACCTGACGAGCAGGGCTGCCAACCATTCAGATCTGCAGAGGCTTCTCCCCTTTTCACCCCCCTCTCCCCAGCTCCTAAAATGGGGAGCCCCACCCCCCAGGATTCCACAGCCACACCTCTGCAAATGCTGCTCTGGCAGGTGCCCTTGCAGCCTGTGCTCTCAGGCAATGTTTCACTCTTCCCTGTTAGCTTTGTTGGGAGGGGATCTGCCAGCCCTGCTCATGAGTCCTGCCACCATGCACCACCGGTCCCCCCATGCAGCCATGCAGGTTAGTGCAGGAATCACCACGAGATAAACCACACAAGCTGGCATGCTGCCCAAGGACCAGAAACAAACCCCGACTGTGTCTAGGTGGGCAGGGACCTTTCTGAGCAGAAAAAACATCTTGTTCTTGTGCAAATCCCCTTCCCCGAACCCACCCTGCCCAGCTCTGCAGAGATGCTGAGCACTGCTCACGTGGAGCTGTCCCTGTGCAAAGCCCATGCCCACGTCACACAGTCCCAGCTGAATTATTGCAGTAAAGATCCAAACAATACCAACATCTTGGGAAATACAGACATCTGTTAAAGTCCAGGTGGTGAACTTCACAACTAACACAACACCACACTACTGTACAATACACTGTGTCAAGAACAACAAGAGCTCTGGGTTAGTCTTGGTTATCACTGGAGAGGTTAACTTGGCTTCCCGGCACACATGGCATTGAAGAAAAGAGGAGGAGAGCAAACAAACAAAGAATTGGCAGGATGAGAATGTGAGAAGATGGGGAAATACAGCAAAAGCCCACTACAAGACATGGGGCTGGTAAACAGGGTGTAAATCAAGCTGCTTCACCGTGGCTGGAGGCCAGGCGCGGGGGAGAGGGAGAAGTCTCTCAAATTTAGGTATTGTCACACTGGGGAAAATCAGCTCAGACAGCAGCGCCTGAGCAATCTCCTCCAAAGCCAGACAGGAAGGAGATTTTGCTGACATCCGAGAGCTGGTTTGGGAGAGTGTCATCTGTCTGTTCATCCTGGGCAGTGGTGGTCTAAGGAGACCACACCAGCAAGGGGAGTAGGTGCCTGGCACAGGGGCACTCACCTTTGGCTTATTGTTTTTATCAGCTCCCAACTCTAATTGCTTCCCAAGCAGATACTCTGTACTTCTCTTAGCATCATTCTATGGGATTATAATTGATCTTCTTGACAAGGGCTGGGAGGCAGAACCCAGCAGCCCCAACCTCTGTTTGGGGGTTCCCAAACCCAGCACCATCTTTTCCTGCCCATCTGGAAAGGTGGTTACCACTGCTGCTGTGGGACAGACACCTCCCCTTCCTAGGCCTGCTCCTTCAGCCTTGATGATCACAGCTCAGGCTCAGGGCACTAAACCCTGAGCTTCTGTTTGCCTGACAGCTCTAGGATGTGACCTGTGAAATGGCACCAGCAGGGCAGCACTGGCCACAGCCCTACATTGGGCAACACCAGTGCCAGTTGCCACAGGGGTGATAGGTCCAGGGCCACTCTCTTCCCATTGCCTGCATTTTCCTAGGTGAGCGATCAGGCTGGGCATGAGGCTCCAAAACATCTCCAAAGAGCATCTGCCTCCCAATAAATGCCCTGTCAAGAGAGAAATTGCCACTTCCCCCGAGGTGGTTTTCGGGCAGGAGGTGCGTGGGCACGGGAAATTGGAATTCACGAGAGTGGGACAATTCCATTACTGTCTCCTCCAGCTTCTTCCCTTTCCTGTAATGAGGGAATTAACTGCTTTGCAGCGCCGAGTGTACCTGCAGGACAGCAGCGAAGCAGTGAGCAGTGAGCCGGTGACGCAGCTGGATTCACAAACTGTATCGGGGAATATTATTAGGTTAAAAAGTGGTTTGCGCTGAAGGAATTTTCTTTTCTCTCTTCACTTAAACACCACATTTTGGCTTGGCTTTTATTGTACTCAATGAAGTTCATAATAATAATAATTTAAAACAATAAAAAAAAGAGGCAAAAATGGAAGATGATTAATTATTTCCATGGAGAAGACTCCAGCTGTGATAGAATGGAGACGTGACAAAAAAAGTAATAAAGGAACAAAATAAACTCACTAAGCACCAGGCAGCAGCACACACACACACACACACACCCACAAACCTCCAGCTTATCTTAACAGGAAGAGAAAGGCAGCCCTCTGACTGCAGGGATGTGGGGAAGGGTTGGGATCACAACTCCGGGTTTCTCATTGAGCCACAAGAGGTTCATCTACAGCACCTAGGACTGGTTCCCTCAGATTCCCCCCCCCCATCAGGTTCAGAAAGAAAATCTTCCTGTGCCCCCATGCTGCCCCTGCAGAGCAGCCTGGCACATCCACCACGGCTGGACCCAAAGGAGGGGCAACAGAAGGAGACACAAAGCACAGAGGTGCCAGGCACAGACTGTAAGGCAAACCCAGAGCGCTTCTGAGCCTGCTCAGGGCAACAGAGGTCTTTGGAATGAGTTCAGTGTCTTAAAAAAAAAGAAACCCTCCTTGATGGAGCTCTGTAGGAACAGGAGAAGAACCACCATGAAATAAAAATAAGAAAAAATAGACAGCCCCACACACCCAGCAACACCCAGCCCTGCTGTCCCCAGGAGAGCGAGAATGAGGGGGAGAGATCAAAGCACCAGGAGTGACAACGTGGGGGGAAGTGAGGATTTGCTAAAGCATGTCCTGACGGCTGCCAGCAAGGCCTTGGCAGTCCAAGGCAGGAACCTCAGGCTCCCAGAACTCCCCTCTGCAGCCAAAGCTGACAGCCCTCACCTTGTCTCAGCCTGCAGGGAGAACTGGCAGTGCCCTGCTCCTGCACGAGCAGGGACAGCATGCTCCCAGGTGAGACCCTCCGTGGCACAAGTTTCCCGGCATATTGTTTTTGTCAAAGCTTACAGCTGCATTTGTTCCTGTGCTGGCGCCTCTTTAATTATTCAGGCTAATATTCTTAAGCTATGAAGCACACCAAATGCTTCCCAGATCAAAGCCTCTGCCAGAAATGAAAAGAGCAAGGGACAGGTTTGCAGCCCTGAGCAGAGACCCTGAGCCAGGGCTGGGTTGGGGCGGCCAGACCAAACCCCCAGCAGTGTTCAGCCCAGCTGGTCCCTCCCCACCAGCACCTGCACAGGGCTCGGGGAGTCATCTTTATTTCTCTGAATTCACAAGATGCCCTGGGTGTGGAGCAACTCACAGGCAATAGGAGAAGTTTACACACTGGGCAGCACAGCAGCTGCGCCCCATGTCCACGGGAGGGCTGCTGCAGGGTCAGCTCTGTCAAAGCACCACAGCTCTGCACCACACTGGATTTTAGCCTGCTGAAAGCAGCCCTGCCTCCCTGAAGCACGGGATTCAGGGAGCAATGAGCGAGGGCTGGAGAAGGAGTGGAATTAACCTCCCTAAGTGGGGCTGCCTGCCCTCCAGAGATGCTTCTGTAAACTACCCGGACACTCCTCAGCTGGTGGTTGGAAAGCTAAACGACAGAGGAACAGCTTCACAGCCTTGCCATTGCTCTCTAGAAATGAAAAGAAAGATTAAAAAAAGGAAGGTGGAAAAAAAAAAAAAAGAAAGAAAGAAAAAAAGAAAGAGCCATGAAAATCTGAGAGTGTCTTAATGAAAACCAGCAAAAAAAAAAAGAGATACTGAGGAACATAAGATGATCGCAGGGTAAATGAAGGGTTTGCACGTGTCAGTCCTGAGCCAGGCTGCAGACCTGCAGCTCAGTGAGCCGCGTGTGCCGTGAGGAAGCGAATGAGCCTTGCACCACACAGAGGTTTAGTGGGAGCCTCCCAGCAGCGGCGGCGGCCAGCGTTAGTGACACAGCACTGCCAGGCAGGTGGGACGAGACGTGCAGGCTTCCCAGTACCTTGCACTGCACTGGCTGAGCTCTCCATTAACTCATCATCCAGCATTAGATCTAAAAGAACGAAAGGGCGTTAATCACCCGCAGCGCGCCAATGCCTCCCGTCCCCTCCGGAGGCCCCTGCGGCTCTCAGGGTCTCCGCTGCCTCTACCAGGAATGTTTCCTTGTGGCATCCTCTCCTTGGGCCTCGTGGAGGGTCAGCTCGCACCCATGGTGGAAAAGGAAGGGCTCTTGTACTTCTCCTGCAAGCACAGGTGGAAGCCCAAGAGACCCCTGAGAAAGCCCTCACTTGATGAGGAAAGAGAAGACACTCCTGAAAGATGGACTTTGCACACATCCTGCTGGGCCAGAGCACCTTACAGCAACCACCCCCCTGCCTGCATCTCTCCAGGCTGGGACCTCTCTTGCTTTTGTGGGCTTCAGAGCTTCAGCTGGACAACCACATTTGAAAAGCCTGTGATGTGCAAGCAGTTAGAGGTCTGCGATTGTCTGCATCTGACACCCACAGCTCGGTTTGGGCATCAGGAAGCCTGGCTGAGAGGAACCCCAACCCAGCTGCTGGCACAATCAAAGCCCTACTTAGTCTTGGTATCATCTGCAAGTTCCCACTGTGCAGAAGGAAGCTAAGCAGTGACATGCATTGCTCTGAGAGCAAAGCTGGACACGGTCCATTAAAACCAACATTTCAGGGAATTTGAGTTGGGAGAACTGTTGTGAAGCGATTTGGAGAGCTTCTTACTTAGCTCTTCAAAGGTTTTATGGTAACTAAACACTCAGCAATATTTGATCCTCAGTAAAATAGCTGTTTATTGCCTCTTTAATTAGGCATTTCATAGGACTGAATGAATAACTGCATCTCCAAGGATAGTTTGTGACTCCTTCCCACAGAGAAATTTCCCAGTCTTGCCTCTTTCCTTCCTCTAGTTCCTGCAGCATTATAACTCAGGTCACTAACAACAACTGGGCCTCTGGTTGTCCTCTACAGCAGAGCCTGCTCTCCAAACCTGCAGTTGGAAATAAGGATCTTTCTATCCAGCCTTTAAACACATTTTGCAGCTCATCAGCCTGAAACTGTGTTTGGGAGCTTGGATTGACCAAAAGAGCTTTCTAGGCATTTCCTTGATGTGCAAAACAACAGAACAATTCTTTCCATCTGTATCCCACTTAACTGAGAACAGTCTAACGTGTCCTCCACCGCTCCCGAGGGAAGCCTCCATCTTTCCTCTGGCCATGGAGGAAGCCAGGCTCGACACAACCCGCAGTGTGATCCAGAGGCTGCTGTGGTGCATCCTATTGGTTACAGAACCTGTGAAGCTCATAGGACTCAGAGATGTGACCAAAAGGCAGTGCTGGGTGAGTGCTGAGCTGAGAGAGGCCAAGACACTGCTGTGGTACCTGGTTGCATGCCTAAGCCTGTCACAGCTGTTAAACAACTCTTAGACTATTACAAAACCAAAAAAGACTTAACTTTAGCAGCTTTCAGAACAAGGGGCTGATCAGACACCTCCTAAACAGTACTAAAGTCTGTCAGAGATAGAGCAGAAGTGTGGAAGGGGACACAGAGAGAGCAGCAGTTGGGCTGACCAGGGAGGAAAAATGTCAGGCCACAGACACAAAGGACAACAGAGAAAGTTCAGTCAGAAGAGAGAGCATGCAAGGGGCACCCACGACCTGCGGCCTCTGACGGATTCATTTCTTACTTATTCAGCCAACTTAAAAAGAAAAAGAACTAAAAGACAAAGGCCAAGCTGGAGACTTTTGGCAGAGGGGAGGTCTGGCCTCCTTTCGCTTTCTGTGGGCAGGGCTGCAGCCTTGCATGTCCCCCTTGGACAATTTCCATCAGAGCTGTTTTGCCTACTCTCCTCAGCTGCTGCTTTCCCTGATCTGTATTTCTCAAGCAAATTCATTGATATGTTTCTCTGAGGGGTTCTTAAGCGTTACAAGGACGAGATGGCTCCATTATTTTATTACACTCTTGAACAGCAGTGGTGCTACTGTGCCAATAAATAACCCTGCGTGATAAATGGGACAGGTAACATCACTGTGGCATTACAAGGCTGTAATAAACCAAATAGTGAATTCAGTTATCAGCAACGGTGCTCATGACTCAGAAGATTTATGGTGCCAGCCAGCACTGCTGATCTTTGCAGTTGTCACTATTTGTGTAACACTGAGCTCTGCTATCCAAGAAGCTCCAGGTCTGATTTTTATTATATTGTAATTTCAATAACCTCCAATGGAAAGGTCACTGCAAATCATGCAGCCATTGAAAAGGCTTCTGTGGCTCCTTGCTCAGCCTAAAACAAGACTACTTCCTTCATGCAAATTTTATAGCTGGACATGCTTTTGGGAGAGGAACGATCACCAGACACGAGGCAGGGAGGGGAGGGAGGAGGGAATCGTGTGAAGGTCAAGCAGGACTCAGAAAGATGTGGAAAGACTACCGACCAGCCATCTGTTTCTCCTTACTCCTTCTCTTTTTCTCCAGCCGGCGAAGCCTCTTCTCCTCCCGCCTCTTGGCTTCTTCCTCCTCCTGGTGCTGCCGACACTTGTGGAAATTCTCCACCACCACCCCCACAAACATGTTGAGGACGAAGAAGGCCACGATCAGCAGGAAGGAGATGAAGTAGAGAAGCATCCATGGATTGTAGTTCATGACTGGCTGCAAAGTGGAGGAAGACAAATGCCAACTGGACCTCAAAACCCAGAAAGGGAGCAAATTGCTGCAACTGCCTCGCCCTCAAAACCTGTGGATGTCCCTCTGGCGCAGCTCAGTGTGCTCTGCTCTTCCTCAAAATTAGAGCCTTCAGACATTTCAAATGAGTGCTCCCAAAACACAAAGCACATGGAGGACAGAAGAGCCAAAACTGCAGGACAGCAGCAACCTTTGCAGCTGTTGCAAGTCCCTCACCAAGATCTGTGCCCACTCCGAGCCCTTCTTTTCTCCTCAAAGTTTTTAAGGAGTCAAACCATGCTACGGTTCTGCTCCCGCTCATCACACCATGCTAAGGTTCTGCTCCTGCTCATCACACCAGCTGTGCTGCAGAACCTGTAGAGAAAAGGTCAGGCCCAAATCTCAACTTTTCACCAGACTCCAGGACTTGGGCTGAAGGCCTCCCTCAATCCTAACTCCATAACCTGTGGAAAGCAAAGGTGCTGTGCAAAGCCAGCGCCCAAATGTGTGACCTTTGAGGACTCCTTCCCCCACAGCTCTGCTGGAGTCCCTACCTGCTGGTCCACTCCCACAGCATCCAAGCCATCGTACATGATGTCCACCCACCCATCCTTGGAGGCCAGAACGAAGAGAGACATCAGGGCCTACAAACAGGTCGGGGGGGAAAAAAGATAGACATAGTTGCACTGAAGCTCTTTCACTTGTAACATTTTACTCCTTCTTGCCCTTTCCTCTCTGAGGCTTATCATCTCCTGCAAGGTAATGGGACACTGATGCCCATGCTCTCTCCTGGCAGCAAAATCCTGTCAGTGTCAGCTGGTTCAGCACTGAGCAACAATTGGGAAACCACAAAGCTGAAGACAAAAGCAGCTTCATTTCCACCCTCCAGGTCTCCATGGCTCCCAACTAATTAGTCCTTACCATGCTGCTAAAAGAAGGCAGTGTTGCAGTGCCCAGCTGTACCAGACAGGGCCTTCTTCAAGATGCATTTGGTTTATTATGTAGTAGGGAAGCAATTAAGTGTCCCACGAAGCCACACGTGCTTGTTCTGCTCCGAAAAGAAGTGTCTGCCTGCCTGGAAACACCACCCTGGGGATTTCCCAGGACAGAATGCTCTGTGTGTGAACTGAATATTTACTGTGACTGGCAGTGAGAGAATCCCCCGGGGATAAGAGTGCACAGGGTTCAAGCCAAGCAGCAAAGGAGCAAAGCAGCAAACCACCCTTCCATCAATACCTGCCCGAGATTGTCGAAGTTGTACTTGTGCCGGACCCATTTGTAGCTGGCTTCTGCACAATCTGATTTATTTGTGATGTTTCTGGTGTCCTCCCCCTGGCAGATAAAAAACTTGCCTTTGAAAAGCTGCAAAACAGGCAAAGAAGAGAGGAGCTGTAAGGGGTGGGTCCGCAGGACATCTCTGCAGGGGGTGGGGGTCTCTCCCGGGGAAGTTCTGCACAGCCTGCACCTACACCACGGAAGGGAACAGCCTCACTCCTGAAGGTCACTGGATACCAGCAGCCTCTAGAAATGAACCTTGAGAGCAGAGACATGATGGCACAGCTTCTAGGACACCCACCTCGAGCATGAGGCTGTCTGGTTCAGCCATCTGAGCCTGGCCTAAAGGCCTTTGCTTCTGGGACACCAGCTCCAAGCACTGCCAACAGCCCAGACCAGCTAATGGCTTCTTACCAGACCTGGGACAGCTCCAGCCACTCTGCCCAGTTAACCACGCTGGTTTCAAGGCTCACCAGCACACAAAAGGCCTCTGCCAGGAGAGTCAAGGTGGCACTGAAGAGGGAAAGTGACAGACTCAGCTCTGCTCCCACAGGTTACAAGGGGACACATCAGAGAAGAGCTGAGCTGCTGCAAGAGACATTGGGCTCTTGCAGAATCAAGATTCTTGTCAGTCCCACTCAGGTCTCTGATCCTGGGTGCTCTGCTCCAGCCATCATTAGGCTCTGCAGGATGTGCAGAGGTCTCTGAAAATATTCCCTGTGCAGAGATTAAGGAGTCAAGCCCAGCTGGTGCTGGGTATCTGATCCTGAGCTTTTTTCCTTTGGTGTAAGCCAGGAGAGATGCAGCTCCTGAGGAATTGGCTCATGGTTTACAGCTGCACAAGGAACATCAGCCTCCATACACTTAATTCTAGACCTGGTGCTTCCCATGAACAGAACAGAGTGGCAGGGGATGATTACTGCTTCAGACAGGGTGATTGATGCTAGCAGGATGGATGGTATCAAAGCTCAGGAGACATCCAGCCAGCCTGAATTTATTTGCTGACAGAAGCTATTGACATTCCTGGTTTGGGGGAATGGCAGCCTGCTCTCCAGGCTCCTTGGAACACCACCTGGGTACACAGAGAGGGGATGCTGATGGGTTTTGATCTGTTTATTTTAGACCAATAGCAGAAATAGGAGCGAACAAGATAAAGCCAGGCATTACTCCATGGGCTTCCTTCAGAAATCAACAGCAGAAGGATGCTCTCTAGGCATGCCAAGTGAATCACCAAGCAAAGCAGCCATCACACTTCTGGATGCAAGAGAACTGTTCCCTCATCTTCCCAAGGAGAAACACTGTCTGTGGTAAGGCAGGCTGGGGGACAGAGCCTTCACAGAGAAAAAGCTTTAATTGGACAGTAAGGTAAACAACTGCCTACAAATGCGACTTCTGCAGTGCCACTGGGACGGGAGCAGTGCCACGGCCACCAGCGGGGTCTGGAAATGCAAAGCCCAGTGTGCAAAAATGCTGATCCCCATCAGTGCTTCAGCCTTGGGCAAGGCCCAGTGCTTCCAGCTGTGCTTGTTTTATCTGTTGTCTTGTGTCTCCTTGCTGACTGTTCACATGTGGGCAAGCTCTGCCGCAGACCCTGCCCTGCTATGAGGAAACCTCATTAGAAACAGGGATGTCTGCATTTCAGCAGCACTAAAATCCTCTGCTTGGATCCCCAGGTTATATTTACATGGGAAAATAAACTGAGAGATCATCTTTTCATAGGAAATAGCTCTGGCCCTCATCTTACACCTCATTAGCCATAACCATTAACAGAGCTGTGCATCCTGCATGCAGGAGCAGCCTCTCCCACGTAGCCACACCGACAGCCGTGACAGTTGAACGTCAGACTGCGAGTCACTGGGGAAGGCAGCCACAATTAGCAGGGAGGAAATGCAAAGAGCATGCTCAGGGGTTGTTGTTGGGCACACATTCTCCTGTGTCTGAGGGTTTTATTGTCTTAGGGGATGTGCTCAGCTTTATGGATCTGTTTAGTGCAGTGGATGGTGTGATGGTAGGGCCAAACAACGCTGAGGCAATCCAGCTGCTGAAGTGGCTATGGGTGGCATGAGTCCCTTCTGCTTATTTGCAGTGCTGTATTTATTATTGAAACAGTATATTAGTATAAAATATTACATAAGACACCTTTCCAAAGCCAAGCAGAGCTGTTTTCCAAAGCTGGCTGTGACAGATCACATAAACTTCAGAAAGAACTAAGTGTTGTTCTGTCAGAACCTTTCTATGAAACAATCTTCTCTTCCCAGGTAATGAGAAACCAACTGCATTGCAAACTGCCCCTGCTCCCCTGGGCTGCTGCACTCCTGGGACTGAGGATATTGCCAGCAGAGCTGGTAGAAGGCAGGCTCAGAAATGCCTATTTCTACAAGCTTGCAGTCATACAAACTGTCAGAATCTGAATGAATCTCCAGGTCAAGGTCTCTCTGGAGCTCATAAACCAACAATTTGAGCTTGGAGAGTTTCTACATCCTTACTGGGAGGAAGGTGGAAGGGAGATGTCCCCATGTTACCTCCCAGATGAAACAGGAATGGCAAAGGTTTTCTGGTGGTAGATGTGATGCCTCAGGCCTGACCCTTGTATGGTGTGGCTGTGGGAAGAAAGTGGAGAAATATCTTGAATAATGTCCCACTACAGGCAGAGCAGAAGTTCTTGTGGTGGGGAAACTATGAAGAAAGCCTATTCTGTACCTCTGAAGGTGGCATCTTGTTGGCTTTTGTAAGATTGCATGGAACAGGGACACTTCAAGAAAGTTCAACCCACTGACTGACACACAGCCAAGACTTGGAAGTCAAGAATAAAGGCATCTTGAGAGCACCTGGAAGGCCACACTGTGCTTCTGGCGTGGGAAACGAGCTGCAAAAGCCCTTGGGCCAGAGCTGTTGCAAGCTGGTAGCTATGATAAAGTCAACCAGAATCACCACATAGTTCTAGAGCTGGGCAGAGGACCTTAGTGGAACCAAAGACTGGCAAAACCAACCCCACTGGCTCTAAGTATTGCTCCCCCAGCTGTGACCAGGGATGTCAGTGGGCTGGGCCACTCTTGTTGGGTTGTAATTGTTGATTAGGTTTGAATTCTGGCCATGGGATTCTGCTTCCTCCTGGCTAGGAGCAGAGATTGATGCCCAAGGAGCCAAACTGCCCATTGGTTCAGCTTCAGAAGGACTTACAGTGTGCCCACTGGCACAGATACCTTCATGTGGGGCCATCTGGGCCTCAGGACACTTTTGGGTTGGGGCCTCACCTGAACTCCTAGGATCCCAAAGATTATGAAGAAGGCACAGCAGATGACCACGATGTTCCCAATGGGCTTCAGGGATGACATAAGCGTCTCCACCACCAGCTTCAGTCCTTGGGCACGACTGATGACTCTGTGGGGTCAAGCAAGAAAAAACGTTAGTGCAGTTCTCACCCAGGTCTGCCTCCTGCCAAGATAGAAGACGTGGAGAAATCAGCACTAGGGATTTTAGGGATTTTTTTTTTCTACATGACAAATAAGTCAAAAGTGGTGTTGGAGGCAGTTCTGGAAGGTTGCCCTGTGAGCTTCTGGAGGTGTGTGAGGGAAAAGAGCTCTGCCTACACGCGGCGCTCTGCATAACAGAAGGGGAGGAGGAGACCACCTATGAGGAGCCAGTCAAGAAAAATCATTGGAGAAGACCTAGGAAAGGAAGACATACAGGCTAGTCCCATAGTCTTCAAACTAAGAATTACGGTTTTAGTCCAACCCACTTCCTATTCTGGATCCTGTTCTGGTGAAATACCACAGCTGTCAAACTACAGATGGGAAACTGAGGTGTAGGAGGACTGCAGGCCACGTTCTCAGAGACATGCAGGCAATTCCTTTCCGTGGCTCCAAAGGAAACCAGTCACTTTAGTGCCTTTAAGGATCCTGACTGATGCATTCTGTCCGCTGTCACGCAGGATGGAGCCAAGGTCAGGTCTTCCAAATCAAAGGCCTGTAGGCTAAACTGCTGGAGCATCTTTAAATTTTGGGGAAGGAGGAAGAAAATTTAGTCTCCAGAGCATAAAGTTGATAATTTTCTCCAACACTTATTAAGAAAGCCTACTCTAGAAATAACAAAGTGATTTCCCTTGTGAGACACTGTTTGGTATCCAGCAGAGAGAGAAAGTAGGAAGTTACTTGTTTGACTTTGCACAGACATGTGTGAGGAGAAAAAGGAGCTGAGAAACTGCAGCATTTAGCTGTTTTGATCAACCAGGGGATTCCACAGATGAGAATGCAGAAGGGTGAAAGCTGCCACCAGTTTAGCTCCACACCAGTGCTGTTTCCAGCCCTACAGGGACAAAAGGCTTTGAAGAGATTTGAGGAAACGACGGTTCCCACTAATGAAAACCTTCAGACCTTGGAGCTGCCTCAGACCGAGGGCTTGATCTAGCATCAAGGCAAGACTTTGCAAGGCAAGTTCTGCCACTCTCCTGAGAGGCTGTAACTCCCTAAGAAGGACCAGTGCCAGCACTTACAGATCAGTGCCAGCTCTAACATGTCAGCATGCCCCATCAGTACTGCCCAAGGTCCTGCTGATACCAGACTTGTAAACCCACTGCTTCTGCAGCTCCTCCAGCTGGGCTGAAGGCCTCTGGATGTGCCAGCGCCACAGACTCACCAGGGCTGCAGTCAGGACAATTCCAGCCTGCATCAGGCACATCACAAATGGGGAAGTGAAATAGGGCTTTTTGCATTTTGGTCAGTGTGAAGAAATGTTAACCCCTCGAGTTCCTGACGGTTCTGATAGTCTCAGCATTCCCCGTGCTGTAAAACCCCTGCGTGAAACACTCCAAACCCACTGCCAGCCTCACGCTAGCGGAATCACACTTGCTAATGTCCAGCCTGCTACACCAATCAGAGCTCTCAGAAGAAGAGCAGCACTTAGATGAAGTAGTAGATCAGCATTAATGAAGACCTTCTTCCACAGATTAAAAAAAATAAATTAGCAAAGGTGATAATATGACAGATAGGAGAGAGTCTGTGAAATGACTATTTCATACTGTGATGCTAGGAAAAGTGAATAATTTATCCATCTGCTTTGGAAGTCAAAGCCCAGGCTCTGTAGGGAGTAAAACAGCATTGAAGTCCATCACAGCAATTCTGAATGCATTTTCAGTTTTGATTTCTCTTGTATCTTAAGCTGC
This sequence comes from Melanerpes formicivorus, assembly GCF_026170545.1. Lineage (NCBI taxonomy): Eukaryota > Metazoa > Chordata > Aves > Piciformes > Picidae > Melanerpes > Melanerpes formicivorus. The sequence continues at coordinate 1,499,144 of NW_027142373.1, read as the reverse complement.
AACACTTGATCCCAACAACAGCAGGTTGAACGCATTAGGAAGGAATGCTATTGTGAAAGCAATCCCTCTGCTGGCTGCAACATCAGAGGGCTGTGGAAACATCTTTAAATGTCACCCCTTTGTGAATATATTTTTGGAATTCTGCTCATAAAGCTGGGCTCAAATCCTCCTGGATTCAATTTGGAGGCTGATAATCAATCATGCAGTCAGAGGCCTGTGACCGGCACGCAGGGCAGTCGTGTTCGGTGCCTGTGCCAAAGGCTGAGCCGGGCAACAGGGCTGTTGCCACAGGAGGACAGGAGACAGAACGAGGGAAGTCTTCTGCCAGACGCAGTCCTTCAGACCACCGCCCAGGAAAGTCACTGCAGAGACCAGGAGAGCTGGCCCTGCTCTTGACTCCAGCATGGCACACATGGCCACAGCTTGGCTTTTCACGGAGGGTGTCCTCCCTGCAGCCTCCCCCTGAGTGCCCACGGCAAGGAAGGGCAGGGTTAGCTCCTCTGTGGTGGGCAGGCAGCATTCACTTTGGTCTCTGCCCTACATCTCCCTGGACAGAAAAAGCATTGGCTTGGTCTCCACAGGGGACCTCAGAGGGACACAGAGCCTTGGGCGATGGTGTATGAAGACCCCAGGGTGCCCATCCCAGTTGCCATCCCATGTGGAGCCAGCTGCACACCGGGCAGATCCCCAGCTGCGTGGGCAGCTGTGGGCAGAGGCATGCACAGGGCAGCCCAGCTGTGCACTGCAGCGGCAGATGGGCTTCCACACGCCAAGATTTATGACTTACTGAAAAGCCCCCAGTTTGATGGCTGCTGCTTCATTTCTTACAAATCCAGTTACAGAGGAGCAGAGCTGATTGTGAAGGTATTTAGGGAATGGGCTTGTTGCTGCTTTTTTTACATTTCCCTTGCAGCAGAAAGCAGCTTGTTGAGTGAACACCTTCACAACACTCTCCTGAGAAAACTGAGCGAATGCCAACAGGAAGGAGTAGCAATGGAAGAGCCTAATCCTACCCATGCTCCAGATGGCAGCTCTCCCTCCAGCCTACAGTCAGTGTATTGTTTCCCTAACTGCAGATTACTCATGCACCCAGGTGAGTGCAGAGGAAGGCTCTAGTAAACAAAGACCCACATCCTGGCCAAGCAGACCTATAGATCTACAAAGAAGCATACAGAGCTTTTACTAGGTCAGACTCTAACAGGGCTCAGCACAACCCAAGCCCCTTCCTCTAGACCTGACTGAACCACACCACCTTAAAAGAGAAACTTGCATTCCACAGTTAAAAGATGGAAAAATCAATTCTTCATCTACCCAGAGCTACCCAGATTATTCTGTAGGTTTTCTTAACACAGGTCAAAACTCGGGCAAACAGGAGAGCAGAGATCCACCAGCCAGGCCACCTGGCAGGAATTGCCCCCAGGAGCTACAGTCCACGTGGAGACACCGAGGGACACATGAAGAGAAAAAAGTGGAGCCACCTGTCTGGTGCCAAGGCCAGGGAGCAGAACCACACCTACTGTGCTATCTGTCCAGATAACAAAATGATTAAAAGCAGCTCACGTTCTAAACCTCACCAGGCACAACATGCACAGGCCCCAGTTTAACAGAATGTCTTTCATAGCTGTTGAGAGTATGTGAATGATATATACAGACATGGCCATTGTTATTTAGACTTATTATTCACACAGGGGCAGTAAAACAACATCTTCTGCCAGAAGCAGGATCCTGGATTTCTGTCCTGAAAGAGACAATCCTGTCTCAAAGCAAACCTTTTATGAAGGAAGCAGCAGTAAGATATGACTGGCACACAAAGCTGCTTTGAGCAGGAAGGTTTATTAGCTGCAGGAAGGTTTAAGAGCAGCAAGAAGGGTATTAAAGATGGACTGCATTTTGCATGCAGGGAACCTTCATGCCTAGGGGTACAGGACAAAACAAATGCCTGTTTGGAAGAGGCTAGTCCTTGGGCAGGTTCTTGTCAGAAGGGTACCTTGCCCCTGGGGCATTAGGTTTGGGGCTCTGCCTGCTGCCAGAGATGGGGACACAGCAGGACAGCTACTTTCATCTTGTGTGGGCAATCTTCAAAATAAATGTCTGTAAAATTAATGGGGGACTGAGAGGGAAAAAAACTTCTTTGCGTTCTAGGTTAAGCAACAGTTTAGTGTCTGCTCCCTTAAAAATGATCTGCCACCTGCTACTAATTTCCTTCTTTGTTACACAAGCCATTGACTGCCTGGAGGAAAGGGGGGGAGAAGCTGTTAGGCTGCACTTTACAGAAAGCAAATGAGAACACAAATAGCAGGGGATGTGTGTTTTAATGAGCAAAAGAGGCACTGAGCAGCTTGCTTCTGCTCCTGGGGCTGGTCCCAGAACAGGGCCACTGCCCAGAGCTCCTCACAGCTCTGCAGGACCTGCAGACACTGGTGGGCTGTGAAGCAGCAGAAGGCTGGGCACAGCCCTGGTGACAGTCACTGCCCTTGTCTCACCTGCTCCTTCCCCTGCACAAGTGCTGCTGCTTGCAGGAGAGCCTCTGCTGCCCCTCTGGCACATGCACTACACTCCTCCTCTGCTTACCTCAAGGGACGCAGCGTCCTCAGCAGCCTCAGAACCCGCAGCATGCCCAGGATCTTCGTGCCGCTGTCTGACACCATCGAGACCAGGATGTCGATGACAGAGATGAGAACCAGCAGCCCATCCAGCACGTTCCAGCTGCTTTTCAAGTAGGCTTTCTCCCCAAAACACAAGCCGAGTGCCACCACCTGCCCGGACACCAAGTTGCAACAAATTCTGACTACCAGATCCAGCATGCTTCTCCCAGTTAGCATCCTGCTGAGAAGGCATTATTTACAGATACCAGCCTCTGCGTCCGCTGGCTTCCCAGGATAGAAGCCTAATTAGACAAATCAGCAAAGTGTTACATTGCTGGGGTTGTAAAAATACCTCTGCAGAAACATCCCAGATTGTCCCTTACAGCTGATGTATTTTTAATGCAGCTAAACATAGCTGCGCAAACAGCTCCTACCACGCTTAGCCCTGCCGTAAGGATCTGGATTGTCTTTTATTCCTCTTGACTGCTGGAGTAAAGGTTCAGAGTGGCTGACCCAAAGCAATCAGTTACAAGCTTTGCCAATAAAGAAAACAGAGAAACTTTGCAATGAAAGAGCAATTGTTCCACGAGATGATTATGAAATACATGAGAGAGATTCACAGCAATGGGCTTCTGAGCCTCCTGCCTCAGATCCAGCAAAGTGTTCCAACGTGCTCAAGTTTCACCTCCTCAGGAAAGCACAGAGCTGCTTAGGCTGTTGAGGACAATTAGGTGTGGAAAACAATGGGACTTACATGCACGGCTGGAGTTAAGGATGTGCTCAAGAGCTTTGCTGAATAGGGGAGGATTGCTGAGCTGAAGGATTCCACTGCTCATATAATGGTGTGAATCAAGAGCAAAACGTGCTCAGAATAAGGCCTGCGATGGGTATTTGGAGATTCGGGATTTGGTATTCAGGAGAACCTTGCTCACAACCGGCAGATCTAGTGCTGTCGTCAGTACACCCTAACAAAATCCCACTAGCACAACTCAGGCAGGTCACACTCCAGCTCCAGTTACCTTAACTGTCATCTCCGTCAGGAAGATCACCGTGAAGATATAGTTGGAGAGCGTAAGGAAAATCCGTTCCTATGTAACGCAAAGAGAGAGGACAACGTTTTATGGCCTGTTCTCAGCAGCTGTGCAGCTCCCTGTGCATGTCTGGGTGGTTGCTAACTGTTCTCCAGTTTCTGTGCTGAAACCCGGCCCAGGCTGGTCACTCACAGAGAGGTGAAAATCCAAATATTTGGACAAGGATGCTCAGCCACTCCCGGCCACGGTCAGCACCATGGATAGCGGCAGCTGTCCGCCCTGCCCCCATCGTTATCTGCCCCCAACCCCCCATCTGCCTTCAAACCCCCTATCTGTCCCTAAAGCCTTCCATCTGCCCCCAGACTCCCATCTGCCCCAGATCCATCCCCTCAGCAGGAACACGGCCATTGTCCCCCTTGGAGCACACCTGAGAGCCCTCTCCCTGCCCATGGCCATCCCTGCACACTGGAAACATCCCTGAGCTCCCAAAGCTGACATCGAGCTGCGAGGCTGGCAGGGCCTGGGACACCAAGGTGCTCCTGACATGAGCTGTCGCAGTTCCACCAAGGCCAGCTGAGACCTGCACCCAAAGGTTGAGTCACTCACCCTAAGCTGCAGGCTGGGGCTGGGCATGAAGCCCAAAAGCCTCATCTCCCCATCCCCTGAGCTGTCCACCTGCCTATGTGTCCTCACTGCTCTGCAGGAGCTGCCAGTGATTACAGATGGGACCATGGACTCCTTCCTATCTGTAGTGAGCAGAACCCTCTCCTTTTAATGATGATCATTAAATAAATTACACTTTTCTCTAATCCCTGAGCAATCTCTGCCTGCCTGCACTGAAAATGGGCAGCAGAAGGTGGAGGCTGGAGATGATGTGTGTGCAGGATAGGCATGTGTGTGTGTAGCAGAGCCAGCCCCAGCTCAGCCCCAGATCTGCTGATGACAATCCTGGATTTATTTCTGCTCTCCCTACAGAGCAGCCCTGTAAGAGATGCAGATCTCTCACTTGAAACGAGATGCAGATGCAGTTTAAGCAAGACAAAACACCTTGGCAACTCGCTTGCTTGCCAGATCATGATTTACTGAAAGTGACTCAGGAATTACAGAGCAGCTCATTTCCATGCTGGCTCCATAATTAATTAGCTCCTATTGCTGCACAGCAATTGCCTGAGCTGTGATAGGAACCATCTCTGGACATCAGCAGCTACCACACAAAAGGCTGCTGTGGAGGGGCAAGCAGTGAGCAGGAGAAAGAAAGGACCTGCTCTTGGAGCTGGAGATGAGGCAGCAGTAGCCCACACCACACAGACTACCATGGGGAGAGCCTTGGCTACCAACAGCACCCCCCCATCCCCATCAGCCAGCTGAAACTGGGGCAGGAAAAGGGAACTTGCTTGAAGCAGCTAGAAAGTCCCCAGCTCAGGCAAGCAAAATACAATTATTCTAAACAACTCAAGCTAAACTAACTCAGACTGTTTCCAGATGAGAGCTCCCTGCCTCACCACCCAGCATCCCCCTTCTCCTCTCCAGATCTGGGTCCAGCTCAGCTTCAGCCTTAGGTGACCCATTTTGGTTCCCTTGGTTATAACCTGATACTGATGAACCTCACACCAGTCCCTGCCCCCTTTCTTCTCTGCACTCCACCAGTGCCTGGGGACATCACAGCTCACACACACTGTGGGCTCCTCTGACCCAGGCACATTACCTGTTCCCTCCATCTCTGTGTAATTGCTTCCTTTCAGAGCCAGCCTTGGAGAATGCTGACTCTCAGAGGACACAGCAAGGGGCTCCAAAGAAGCTTTGGAACTTCAAAGGACACTCTCAGGTGTCACATCTGGGGAAAAGCAGGGTGATTTCCTCCTGCTAAACCGGCTGGTAGGGAGCCCTACTCTTCTGCAGCTGTGAGCTGGTGCATCACAACTGTGTGGTAACCAAAGGAAAATCATTTAGGGGAGGGACTGCTGGGCAAACTGTTACAATGAGGAGGACTAGGGAAAGCTTAAAATAGGCACAGAGAAGCCAAGCCTCCAGTTCTGAGGTCTTACATTGACGATGCACAAAACGAGCAGCCTGACACACCCACATCAGCACGACAGGACTTGAAACGATTGCAATAGAAGCAATGCAATCCAGCATCAAGAGCCCAGCCTCAGACACAACCCCTGGCAGAATAGAAGAGCAGGAGAAAGATTCTGCCCCTCGGGTGGATGGATGGATGGATGGTGGTGCTGCAAGGGCCTGGTTTGAGAAATCCTTATGTAGGCAATTAAAACAAAATGGGTAGAGGAGATGACACTGCAGAGCATGAATTGGTTCAGGCTTTCCTGTGTCACAACAAGGCTGGTACACAAAGGAGAGGAGAAGTGAAATGAACAGTTTCCCCCTTTCCCTTCACACCACACAGACGTGCCCGAGGAGAACAGATGGAAGAAACAAACATTGTGTTGAGAGAGAAGAAGTGTTTGAAGGTTGATCAGAGAAGGAAACTGAGACAGATGTTGTGCTCATGTCACGTGCCGAAACCTTGGTGGTATTGGCAGAAATGGGATCCTGGATACCGTGCAGGACACGAGCTCTGCTCTTGTGCTCGGAAAGGTGCTGGGCAGTGACCAGGAGGGCTGCTGGCCCTAATGCAAAGGGCAACCAGAGGATGTCGGCAGCTTCCCATTTGAAAAAGAGAAGAACCGTGATACCAAGTGCACAGCAGCAGGGCCCAAGCCACAGATGTTGCCTCCACAAGGGTAACTGTTAACCTTGGACACTCACAGCACTGTGAGGCTCAATTTTGGGCCGTTCCATGGCGATGGTGATGCAGTTGAGGAAGATGATCACCAGGACGACATGATCAAACATCTTGTGTGTGATGATTTTACTGCACATCAGTCGGAATCTGCTGAGAAAGAGAAACAAATGAAAGCGGACACAGAGCCAAGCTGTTAGTGCTTGGCTGGCTGGGGAGAAGAGGAGCAGCTCAGCATGTGGCAGGGGAGGCCAGCACCCCAACTGCAAAGCAGATGAGCAACCATCTCTCAACCCCCTCCCTGGCAGAGCCATGTGCTGCGGTCAGAGGTGGGCACCGAGAGAAAAGGATCCAAGCACCAGAGTTAAGCCACAAATTTCAAGCCCTGGTCATGTTCACAAGGGGCTTTGGGTCACTTGGAATGGAGCAGCTGCCTCCACAGCTCAGACACACAGACAGGTTTGGATCTGACCCCCTGCCCTATCCATAGTGCTCAGGTTTAGCTCAGAGGAAGGAAGAAATAGCCCCAGCAAGGCGGCAAAGGTTGGGAGCACACGGACCAGAGGGAGAGGAGCTATTTATTGTGACAGATGGCTGTACACTGACCCAGGGTTTATAATACCGAATTACATGTCCCAGAGTCTGCTTCTGAAAAATCTCTCTAATCTTTGTATGAATGAACTCCAAGGCTGCCCAGGGGCCTCCAGCACAGGAGGGAAGCCTTCGCTGACCCTGGATGCATAGCCAGAGGAACACCTAGGAGAGCACAGAGCCCAGACTGCCCTGGTGCCACTGGGCTTTGGGAAGGGCAGAGCTGAGGACCTACAAGCAAGGAGAGGATATTTTCTGGGGGTTGTTGAGAGAGGAGGGTTGTCCTTCAAGGGGGAGGGCAAAGAAAGCCAGGCTGAGAGGCGTGTTTAACAGGTCAAGGAGTGTCCTTTGCTGTGCTGTAAGCATGCAGCAGGGACAAATTCAAACTTCTCTGCTTAATGCAGCACCTCTCTCCTTTGCTCCAAACTGCCCACACTCAATCGAGTGAGAGCTTTGCTGAGCTCTAGCACCACTGACAAAGCAAATGATGAACCTGATAAAGCTGCAGCCATGCCCTATGCTGTGGGTCTCTGCTGTTCACTCCTATGCCAGGGCCATGCCCACCTTAGAACAGCTCTCTGCAGCCAGCAGCTCCTTGCAGTTGGGCTGGAGCAAGGGCTAGGAGTTTTGTGAACTGACACAGAGACCTGTCTGGGATGGGTGGGCAGCGTGAGCTGCAGCAATGAGGGCACCCGTGCCCAGCACCTGCCACTGCCGGAGCGCAGCTGCCTTACCTGGAGTGTGGGGCGAAGATGTAGATGGACCAGGAGTCCCTCTCTCGGCAGCAGGCAGGCAGCCGTGCCCGCACCCAGGCCTTCATGCGGGCCCCTTTGCTCTAGGAGGAAAAGAGAAACATGCCAGGAGGGAAACAGAGTGAGCTGTTAACAAACAACCCCCCAGACCTGCCAAGTGAGGGGCAGGGAATCCAGGCAGTTTTCCACTGAGCACATCTCTAAGTGCCCTCCCCAGAACCAGAGTTCATTGGGCAGGGAAAAAGCTCTGGCAGCACCCTGTGAGCTCACAGAGTTTGGTCTTGCTTCTTCCCCTACATGGTGACTGCATTTGGCACATGCTCAGCAAGGGGAGAGGCATGGAAAATAAAACAGACAATGGGAAACCTGCTCTGACCAGCCTCAGCCCCTCCAGATATGCATCAGATGCTTGCCTGAATCTCTTATGTTTGGGGGGAATTTCTGTGGGTTTTTTGCCGCTTGGGTGGGGTTTAGTAAGAATACAGAACGCTTATGTCAGAGGGTATAAAAGGCAACAGAGGGAAGGATTCCTGCTGCTTGCTGGGCCAAGCCCTGTGTCCATGCACCCATGGAAAGCTGAGGAAATCATTTGGTCCAGAAATGCAATGGTGAGCATCTGCCTCTCATTCAGCATGGAGAGATTAGATGGGAGATTATAAAGCCAGCCGGGAACATCATGGCCAGCCTGACCTGCACGAGCACCGGCCACCCGACTCCGGCAAATTAATTCCTCCTGGAAACCACAGCATCCTCAGCCACACGGACCGATGGCTTAGAGTGTCTGCAAGGTCGTTTAAGGCCAGCAGGGTAGATTGTTAAAGCCTTGGCCAACAGGGCAACTGAAGACATGGAAAATTGGATGTGGAGGGGAAACCTCATCCCAGCTGCAGCAGCCTCTGGATTAGGTTTATCGCCTTCTCATCCATAGCTCTCTGAAGGGGATGTCAGGATCTTTAATCCAATTGACATTGCAGTGCTAGAGCCTTGTGCGTGGACAACCAGCAGAAGTCAGGCAAACATCTCACCCACCATGCTGGGGCTCTCGCAGCCCTTCCTCAAAGGCAGGCAAACGCAGAGTGTGGTGTGCGCAACGCACTGCAACACTTTGTGTTTGCAGACCAGCAGGAGCCTCTCCTTGCTTTCATTCCCCAGCACCACCTGGGCTGGATGTGCACACAGGTGGAACATGGCTGCATGGGCTCTTTGAAGCTTTTTTTTTGCCCATATTCAGCACAGGAGCTGTGAAGCACAGCACAGGCATTGCTGCTCATGCTCCAGGGGCACCTGGACCCAGGCACTGAGGCGTGTTGATTTATTTTGTCCTGGAAACAGGGAGGGAGGATTTGTTCAGAGCCAAACTGCTAGCAATTGGAGGTACTCCGGGCTGTAAACTGGGATCTGTTAGGCTAATGGAGCGGAATGGAGGAAGTGCCTTTGGTTCCAGCGTGCACACAGCCAGGGGCCTCATTAGCACTGGGGAGCAGCCGCTATAGTGTCCCTTTAATGAAAGTATTTGTTGATGAGCCGAGCCCTTCAGAAAGTGAAAACCACCTTATGAAAACAACCAACAAAGTGCTCGATCTTTCTGCTCCTCTCCTGCAGCTCCTTCCCTCCCCCTCTACACAAGCACAGCCTGCACCACAGCACACCACTAACTTTTGGCCATGTCTTGGCTGCTTCATATCCCTTTTCCACGGCAAGGAGTCAGCGCTGCTCCCTTGCCTCTAAGCTGCAATTAACAGATCACGCAGCCGTGGGGCTTCGCTACCCTTCAAGCAGCCTCATTAGTTTAATTATCCATGGACTTCACTAAGGTAACGAAATGGAGAAAAATCAAGTGTCCACTCAAAGTTGTGGTGAAAGCAATGATGGCTACCCCAGCCTCTGGACACAGAGTAATGGCTGAGACTTGGTCCAGCTCTGTGAGCTGGAAGGTTTCCAGAAGTGTCTCTTATTGAGAGCAGTTCTGATATTTACCACGGGGATTTGCAGTGAATGGTAATGCGTCAGCAGCACAGAATGCTGCATTATATTCCTTTTGTCCAATTTTAATGCCAAAGATATTTTGGGGCTTGGCTAATTGTTGCAGCTTGCAGTTCATGGGCTAAATCAGATAACAAAAGCAAAAAGTGATCTTCCATCATGTCTCTTTACTCAGCATGTCAGAGCACGGGTGAGCACCAGGGCTCAGCTCGGGACAGCTCAGCAGCCCGGCTGCTCCGTACAGAGCCAAGTGCATCAACAGAAATCCAAAGTCAGAGGAATTACTCCAGATTTCCACCAGTGGAACTGTGCAGCTCAGTTAATTTGAGCCAAATGTAAGATATTTGTGAAATAAACCCCAAGCATTTCCAGCCTGAGTCCCCTCGCACGCTTTCTCAGTGAGGTCCAGGCACGCATCGGCTGCTCACAATTGTGCTGATTGCTGCTCAGGCCCCATTATGTTCAAATGATGGAGAAGTTCTGGGCTGGAATCACATCTGTTTGTTCCTGCAGTACACCTGGACAGGATGAATAAAAATGTGGAGGGGAGAAGAAAACTACCCTGCAATTCTGTTGCCAATGGCTTAGGCAAAACCTCTCTGGGTACAGCCACCCTCCCTCCCCTGCTGCACCAGGCAGGGCCCAGGGCAGGAAGCGATGCTGCTCACTCGGGGCAGCAGTGCTACCTCTGCCCTGCCATCCAGGCCTGCCGAGCATGCAGCCAGGAGAGCTGCTGATGAATAGGCCCTTATTTTTTTAGGACTTTCCAACATTAATGTACTTCTGAAGCAGGATGAAAGGCAGCTGGCATTAAAAGATGACTGGTGCACTCCTCAGAGTATGGGGGAGGCTGAGATTTATAAAAGATTTATTACAAGGATGGAGGGGAACTGCTGAAAAACGTTCTACAAGCAGCAGCAGACCTCCAGGCAAGCTGGAAGCTGCACAGGGGCGCTTGGGACCCTATTATTTAGTTTTAATATGCAGCAGGGGCAGTCTGGGAGGGTTTGGGGACAGCTGGACTGCACAGCACAAGAAAAAAGTGCAGTAGGCAGTAGGGAAAGGAGCTACAACTGCAACATGCAGCGAGGTTTTGGTAAGGAGGGGACCCATTTCGTTCCAGATTCAATCTTTCCCTCACTTTCTGCTCTGAGTGCTCCATAATTTGGGTAGGAAAGCACCCAAAAGTGCCCAGCAGTTGTGAAAAACAGAGGCTTTGCAGCAGACCCCTGATCCCAGTCACAGCTGCAGGAACCCAACCAGGTAGCAAATCTCCCTGTCTGCATTCCTTCAGTGAGGAACAGATTTCTGTCCTCTGATTTCACACTTCTGAAGAGAGAAGCTATCAGGGGCCTGATTCTGGCCCCTGACAGTGATGGAAATTCAGAATAGCCTCATTGAAGGCAGGAGAGCAGCACTAACATAATGGGGGCTGGGGAGTTCCACATGGAGCCTTTGCACTTCCTTTTATTTCTGCACAGCAGTGATCAAAACCAGGCAGCAAGGAGGGCCGGGGAGCTTTGCTACAGAAGGGCATGTTTAAGATGACTTTGATCTGGATATCAGCTGAGTTCTTTCTTCTTTTCTTGGTAGGGGAGTTCCAAATTTTATTTTTTCCCCTTAAAAAAAACCCCAACTAAAACTTACTTTCTGACTTTGTCAAGGCCAATTTAGGGGCAAAGCATCCCCCCAGACGTCAGGAGGGAATCACAGAGGGAAGCTCTGCAACCTGGCGACTCATTTCCCTAATCTAAGCAATATTTTTCAGTCCATCTGGTTTAGAGATTTGCAGTGCAGACAGATTTCAGAACACAGGGAAAGGCAGCAGCCAGCTGCAGATGTCCCAGTTTCCCCCAGGCATTTACTTCTAACCACTGCATGGGAAAGGACTGGGAGACCTTTGGTCTAACCCTGGATGGCCTGGCCTAAGCATACAGAAGATGTTTGGTTTATGCTGAGATCAGCCACCCCAATAGAGATGAAAAACAGGCACCAGTGCTGGCTGGAGCTGCAGGGCTGGGGGGCACAGAGGAGCAGGGACTTGTCCCATCAACTGACAGGACAGCAGGGCCGTGCCCCACAATATTGTGTCCAACACAAGGAGGGCAGCTGGAAGGAAGGGATCTGCAGGATGTGTGGATCAGGTGAGTTAGAAAAAGCAGCAGATGTTGGAGCATAAAAACCAATCCCCAGCTATCAATAAAGAACATGGTCTCCTGATGACTTTTAATGGTGCTTTCCCCAAGATAATTACTGCTCCCTTTCTTAAAATTTCAATTTATTTTATGGGGGTTAAGAAACAGGTTAGGTCAATTGGTAAGAATCCCAGGCTGAGGATCCATACTGGAGAGGTAATGGGATCATGACAAGTCACAGCTGAGTGACTCCATTCTGCCAGCACTAACTCCTCCTCCTGTTCCTTCTTTGGAGTCACTGTTGCCTTTCACACCCCTTCGCATGCTCCAAATTCCATGTTCATTCAACAAACTACAGTAAAACCACATCCACAAACTGCAGCTCTCCTGCTCTCTGTACCACCCCAGTCACCACCACATGCCTCTGCTCCAAACCCACGAGCTCCACCAGCAGATACCGAGCTGTCCCCAGGGGTTTAAGCCTGAGAACAAGGTAAAGGGAAGCAAACTAGCAACCTGGGAACACCCCAAACCTCCCCAGCACTGTCCTGAAAACATCCCAAGGGGACAAGCCCCACAAGCATCCTGCTGCCAGCTCAAGCCCTATTCTGCCAGCCGTGCAAAAAACTTTGGGAAAGCAGCCAAATTCCTAATATTTCCTAAATGGCACTTTCCAGGGCTGTGAAAGAGAGCTGTTTATTGGCTCTTTCACATGGAAATAAATGTAAACCTTTGAAGTCACCTGCGGGCTAATGGGGGTGGGGAGACAACCCCTGCCCTTTATTGCCTGTTGGTGTCAACAAAAATTGTCTGCTGCTGTGCGCGGGGGGCACAAAGCTGAATCATGGTTGGAGAGCAGGGAAAGTTGCTTGATTTTTAAAAAGGACAAAAATAAACCCAGGAAAGCAAAAATTTACAAGAGACAGGCCTTTTAGTAGAACTTGGGGAGTTTTACCACGATGTCTCCCTCACGAACCGTCCAATACTGCAGTGAAATACTCAGTATGATGCCAGCCCCATGCCTGATGGCATCCACATCCCAGAGACCTTCTGGTGCTCTTTTGGGCAACTTCCAGTCTGGATTTATGGTGATTTTGAGACCTGGTCCCTGCAACAAGCCACTGTTTTGCAACCCCTGTGTGCTCCTGGAACAGGTGCAAACGTTGCTTTGACAAGGGGAAAAAAGCCCAAAGTGATCACTTGGCATTTCCTTACCATGTTGCCTTCATCATCGGCGTCATCACAGTCTTGTCGGGGGTCATCCAGATGTAGCTGGTGCAGCAGCAGACCTGGAGAAGTCTTCCCATTGCAGTCTTGGTGCTCAGAGGTGGAGGTTCGGCTGCTGTGCATGCTGCTGGTCCGGTAGAGGGAAGGCACCTGCAGCGTGTCCTGGAGGTCAAAGGAGCTTTTTGTTTCCAGAGACTCATTGCGATGGGGCAAGGAACCATTGAAGCTACCGGCCCGGCTGGAGCGCTCCTCGTCCGAGCTCTCCCCTTCCTCCGAGCTCTCCTTGCCCTCCCCGGAGAGCAGGGACCTGCGCTCGCCGCTCTGGCCCCGGCGCTTGAGGCTGGGGGCCCGGCCGATGCTGTTCCAGCTAGAGCGGCGACTGTTGCGGCTGCTGCCGGCGCGCCAGGGGCTGTGTGGGGAGCTGCGGGCGCTGGGCTGCAGGAAGGAAAGGGAGAGCTTCACCCCCGGGCCACCCGCCCCGTGCCAGGCTGCGGCTGCGCCCGTCGGGGCGGACAGCCAGCCCCGCAGAGCCAGCGGCCATGCGCCGAGCGTCAGCAGGAGGGGTGAGGAGAGTACCGGCGACTTGAGCTCATAGACGGCGGGGTCCGCGGAGACGCCGCTGGCCCGGCGCGACTCGTAGCCCTGCGCCACGTCTCCAAACATGGCACTCTTGGGCATGGGCATCGGCGTGGCAGCCGTGTGTATGATGAGAGGTGGGGTCAGGCTCTTCTTCAGCTCTGGGTGGTCGCTCAGGGCCATCACTACAAGACACAGGTGGGGTTTAGGTGTCACATCTCAAGGGGCACATCTACAACCTGCTCTTGGGCAGGCAAAACAGCTGTGTGGGGATGGATCCCCTTTAAGCATCAGGAGCATGTGGGCCAGAAAGCCCTTCTGGAGAGCTGAGAGCCCATCATACAGCCTGGCAGGGGAGCAGGGGGACATAAAGAAGCAATGATACCAGGTGCCAATGAGAGAGGGGAGCAGCTGCAGACTGTAATCTGCTGCCCCTCAACTCTCCAACCAACACCCACCAGCTCCAGTTCTGAGAATCTCCTTGCCCACGCCAGGCTCACCATGGCTACTCCACCTGTGCCCATTTGAGAGGCCTCAAAAGCCCAGACCTTGGGCTCAGCAGGGAGATTGTGCCCCAAATGCCATCATGTCTGCCTCTATTTGCATCCCATGCCACGCCACGGGTGACCCTGCCACAGCTTGGGCTCCACTGTTCCCTCCAGGAGGGCTCTTCCCTTTGGGACATGTTTTCAGGGGAGGTTTCTGTGGCAGGGCCCTTCCTGCCAGGGCTGCTACTCACAGACTGGATTTGATAAGTTCTTCTTGAGTCCTCCCTCCTCTTCCAGAGTGCGAGGAAAGAGATCGCCCTCGGAATCAGACTTGGAAGCATCCCCCTGGAGTAAAACAGAGGGCTTCAGCAAGGGGGCAAAGGGTCGCTGTGCACGGACACCCCTCTGAAAAATGGATTCCCATCTCCAACACCACAGCTACGGCGCCACTGAACTTCCGACCATGATGCAACACCACCTTCCACAGGATGACGCATGCAGATTTATACCACAGACTAATTCACCTCCTACCAGGAGGACAGACTGCCTCTGGCTCCAAACATGGTCCCAGAAAGGGATCAGGAAGAGCCTCTGTTGCTTAATTTTTGCTGCTGGAATTGCACACTGGGCAGATATTAGGGAAGGATGGAAATTGACCCTGCTGATCTCTCCTAATTTATGTGCTGTGGCTTAAAACTCCCTGTTTGGCTCTTTCTAGTGATGCCGCGATGAAGCAATCCAGGATTTGGAAGGGGCACAAGGGACCCCAACTTTCCAGCACAGCTAATGGGCATGTGTAGATGCAGAGAGGCTCCAGGTGCCAGAACCTGGTAACAACTGCCATGGGTGGCCATTCCCCTCCCAGCTGCCACTCACAACAGAAGCAGAAGGCTTGGCAATTTCAATGCTACTGCATCATGTCAAAGGCCAGGGGCTGAGTGAGAGCTGGCTGCTCTGACATGGCCCCTCCTTGGAAGGGAAGAGATTGACCCCTGACCACTGCTTGCAGCATGGTGATCAGGCTCTCACTCAGCCTCATGGCATGGAGCAGATTCAGGAGATCCCTGTGCACCCCACGGATTCTGTCCATTGGCACTGCAGAAAGGCTTTAGGGTGTGGTATAGTCAGGAGCCACCCGACAGGCAATGGTGCCCTCCAGAGCCATGCCCATCTCCAAGGTGGGGGCTGAAACCACTGCTCTGGCACTGGGCACCAAACCCCATCACAGAGGAGGAGAGGTGGGAAGGGAGGGAGGATGCTGGGATGAGAGAAGCAAGCAGACCCTCACTTCAGCTGGGAGAGACCAGGGGCCACAGCAAACCTCACCAAGTCTAAGCTGTGTCCCCAGGAGCCCTGGCCAGCACTGTGGAGGTTTGGTGCTTGGGTACGTGTTTATTGTAAAAACCCAGAGGGGCCCTAAAGTGGAATGGGAGAAGCTGGCATCTGGCCCAAGGTCCAGTGCCCTGCACCTCTCTGTTCAGCAAAACCCTAGAGGGATGAGTGCAAGTGCTCTCCCCTGGGGTCACTATATAGTGCCAGGGATTTTTCCCCAGGGAGACTGGACACCCTCAGCCTCGTTGCTAAGGCAGAAGAGGGTGTGATGGCTCAGAACTTCCTGTCTTGAGGATCCAGGAATTCTGTGCTATGCAGGGAAGCTCATCCAGCAGGAGACAGACTGGGAAGGGCAGGAATGCACCTTGCAAAAGAGAGCAGTAAAGCCAGGCTGGCTTGAACTTCACTGGAGTCCAGGTGATGTCCCCACATACACGGGAGCTACAGCTGGCCATGCGTACGTGCCCTGTGGGGTGCCTAGCTCAGCTGCTATGGGGCTGCCAGGAATTACTCACTTCTCCCTAATGCCTTCTTAAAAAGGAATAAAAACCAGGAAGAACTTTATATGATTTGTATTCCTGGAGTGCTCTTTAACAGCCCAAAGGAAAGTTTTAGGGTGTACGATGAGCTGTGTGCCAAGATGGAAAAGCAGAGCTACACAGGGACCTCCCACACCTTCCCCAGCACCAAACCCCACGTCTGGAGGGCAGAAGCATCCCCTCCAAAACACCACGTGCCAGACTCAGTATGGTGCAGGCAAGCATCTTGCAGCTAGGCTGCTACCCATTACCTGTTCTTGCACTCCCAGTTTGCCTTTCTGGATAGAAAAGGGGTTGTGAGAGAAGAGGGAATTAAAATCCTTCTGGGAAACAAGGGTATGTCAAACTGGACCAGCTGGTACCAGAGCAGCCTGTACCAGCAGGGACTGATGTGCTGGGCCACACTGGGAAGAGCTTTTGGGCTGAGGGAAAAGGTAGACTTCTTGACAAGGACAGGAAAGGGTGGGAGTGGGGCAGAGAAAGACAATGTTAGAAGAGGAAAGTTTAGGGTGTGCTGTGCCTCGCAGATCCATGGCTTCCTCAGAGCTGAATGGGACCATCTCACATCCTGACCCACGATGGAATGCAGCACCTGGCCGGAGGTCCCAGCATCCCAGAGAGCCTTTCTGGGACACGCCACAGTGCAGCCGCTGCTGTCCTGCTGAGCACACGTCTCCCCCACACACGTGTCCACAAACAGGCTTAATTCCAGGTCCCTTCACTCCTGGGCACCCTCCTCTGGCTGCAGTCTTGCCCAGCACTCAGCATCACTACCTGCATCCCTAGGGTGGTCCCTGGGATGTGCCTGTGCTGTGACGGCCCCACAGGAAGCCTTCCTCAGGGTAGGCATCCAGAGAGGGGCTGCTGAGGGCTGGGGCTGCTGAGGGCCAGGGCTGGCGCCACATCAGCTGCCCCAAGGCAAGCACCTCAATTTAGCTGACTCCCTCACGGAAGGAAGGGACTTAAAATCAAGGCTGACTTTGACAATGAGGATGACAAAAAGGAAAGACAAAACCCCTAAACACCCCCAAAAAACCAAAAGAAACCCCAAAAGAATGACAGCTACTACAATGAGGACAGCACCACGGTGTGTGACCAGGCACCATGAGAGACAAGCAGAGCAGGCTCGGGCTGTGCTGGGTACCTACCCCCGCCAAGTCCACAGGCAGCTGAATACAGCTCAGCTGCCCACTCGCATCCTCGCGCTTGGAGAGCTCCTGAAGGAGAAATGGGGGCAGGGAGTGGGGAGGAAGGGGAAGTGGGGTTCAATTTTCAGTTTCAACAGCAGGAATGAATGGGGCATCAAAAGACATGAGACAGGGCAGGGAAGGGGGCAAAGGGCAGCGTGCAGCCGCGAGACAGAGCTGGGCTGGGGCACCTGCTCCACTCCTCACAGGGACAGGGTGGGAGATCTCAGACGGAACAGAGCCCTTCGAAGGGACCCTTCTTACCTTTAAATTAAGTGTCTGAAGGCAAGTTTACTGCAGCTGCTAAGTGCTAATTGTGCTAATGAAACACCAGCTATTTATTGAAAACATGATTACCATTTTTTTTTCCAGCTGCATAATAGCATCCTTATTTATTGCACCTTCATTAAGCAGCAGTGGAGGCTGTTAATGAATGTTTGATTAACACAACATCAGTCCTCTTGCAGCCAGGTGAAATACCTAATTTAAGGAAAGCCATGAGAACCTGCCATGAGTTCAGATCCCTCCTCACCCCTATTAGTGGAGACATCCATTTAAATTGGCAAGTGCCCAAATGTGGCAGCGGTCAGTGGGCAGAGGGGCAGGACCCTGCCTCGAGGGGCTCTGCATCACGAGTGGCCCCAGCATCTCTTCCCAGCACCAGAAGTCTGTCTTTCCCCACCCACTTGGAAAGCACACATCATTTTTCACCTCACTGTGTTTCCCCCCTGTCAGGAGTGGCTCTCCCAACACCTCCTGGCACATTTCGGGTCCTGTCCCACGGGGCCATGGGAAGTTACACTTTGTATCATGAGGACAGAGGTTGTCCCACCAACTCAGCTTCCTGCCTACAGGACAAGGGATCTTTCTTCTGGATGCTACATGGGAAGCAAAACTCATCCCATTCTAGGCTGGGATGAAAAGTTTAAGAAATACCTCAGCTTTAGGATCTGGATGTCTGGACAGCGGTGTCTTGCCAGCTATGTAATGGACACTTAATTTAAAGTCTTTGGTTGCAACAGAGAGGAACATGGAAAAGCCATCAAAAGGGGAAGCTTGGAAATGCTTCACAAGGAACATCCCCCTGAAACAGGTAAGGGATGCAAGGAATGCAAGGAAATCCCATCCAAAATCCCTGCTGTGGGAGAAGGGACTCTTCCTCCACATTGTGATGCCCAGAAGGAGCCAAAGTCAATATTGCTCTAAGGATGCTACATCCGGAGAGCAGGCAGTAGAGGGAACGGACCGAGGGGCTGGAGGACCAGGGTGCCAGCAAGGGAAGGGCACAAAGGAGGGGAAGGAGCAAACCCAGAAGTGAGGATAGCTGGCGACCAGGGCATGTGAAACTGGAGGATTACCAATGGAAGAATCCACTTTGGAGATAACATTATTAGGAAGACCCTTGGGAGAGGAGCTTTGTGCCTGACAAAGAGGAGTCATTGCTTGCTTCAGAGAGAAGTCCTCAGGGTAGGGACCCAAGGGGTCAGGCAGCACTTTCAAATTAGCTCAGAGTCCTCTGCCCACCTCACCTGCACCAAGGCCGGGCGGGAGTTAATGGGAGAACACAGGGTCAAAAATAACCACGCTGCATAAGGGCCTGTGTGAGCCTCTTGACAGAGAGGCAGGTTACCAAACGAAAAGAAAGAAGGGGGGGAGGGGAAGAGAGACTCAGCTCTGCAGAATATATTGCTCTGCATTTGAAGTTTGGAACAGGTCCTTTTTTGTTTCTCAGCCGCTTATATACATTTGCTGCCTAGCAACTGGGGCTGCAAAGCCACACACTAAAATTAACGAGGTGCTTGTAGATTGAGGAAAGGCACTCAAGGACCAGGGAGATAAAGAGCAGCAGCCTCAGGATCGAGTTTCAGCCCTCTGAAGGAGAATGGAAAAAAACCCAGAAACCCAACTCAGAAGAAGGGTCAAGTGCAATGATGGAAGGGAGACGCCAGGGTTTGTTTATAGTGAGAGCTGATCTCCGTTAATTCTGCTTAGGAGAGGATCCTTGGTTTGCTGGCTAGCAAAAACCAGAAGGAGATCTGCTTGCAAAGCTACACACCACAAAGCTGCATCAACATCAACCACCAAGGCCAGACCTGGTCTGACCTCCAGCAGACTTCTGCTCCCTGCCTGCTGCGGGAAGCTTGCGTTGAGTCGAGGGATCTCTGGATTCCATTGCTATTTACTGGAAGAATGGAGAGAACTCAGGCTCACAAGGACATGGAAGGAAGATTAGTGTTTAAATGACATCATCAAAGCCTGAGATATAAACCAGCACTGTCATCAGTCACCAACTACAGAAATCTGCTGCAAGTTCACTGGTATCAGGCAGAACTGGCCAGAGGGGTTTGACCTTTGGAGGCTGCCCTGGATGCTGGCCCTCGCATTCACCTCTCAGTCCCAGCAGGAGCACCACTGGCTTCAGGCTGTCTCAGAGCTTTCCTACATCCCAGGTCTCTCCCTGGCTCACATTGCCCTTACAGCACATTTGCAGCTTATATGGAAATGCTGCAGCTGGCTCAGCCCAGCCCAGCACTGCCCCTGCACAGAAGCTGGGGCAGGTGACGGGGCAGCCCTGCTCCAGAACCTGCTGAAAACTAATCTGGGGGGCTGCAGGTGGTTTCCCAACTCCAGGGAAGACACTGCCTCAAGAAGGTGGCCATTGGGATCAATCACAGCACATGAAGCCAGGGCATGGATGCCCAGGGGGTTAGGCCTTGGGCACAAAGCAAGCATGGGGTCAGTGGCTGCCCAGGGAAGGAGGTGGCAGCAAGGAGGGGATGTTGTGGCACCAAGGACCAGAGCTATAACTTCCCTCGAGGGCCAGGACTGGAGAAGGGGCTGCTGCATCCTTTCCTCCAGGGAGCTGGGGCAGCCAGTGATCTCCTGCTTGACCTTCAGCCAATCCATTTGCTGGACTTGGACAGAGGCTCGGTTTGGAAGCCACCGTCACAAGCAGACGCAGAGCATTTTATCTCTCCCAAGGGGACCCTGTGCTGCTTGGCAGAACCTGGTAGTGACCTTCCCCTGAACGAATGGGCAGGGGTAGGGGGCTGCAGACAGAAACAGCTACAACAATAACAGATGAAAAAGGAAAGCACCAACATGGAGAGAGATGATACAAAAAGTAACAGAACCAAATTTCTCCTTGCTACCTCCTGGTACAACTCCATTAATTTAACTCCAAACTGAGCTCCAAAAATAGTATTAATAAAAGCAGTTCAGTGCCTCTCTGCTCATAGGGTAGGAGGAGATTGTGACACATGAGCAACAAATCTGAAATAATATTTAGTCATCCTAAAATGCTTACAAAAAAAAAGAGAGAGAGAGAGTAAAAGCACCGCCTGTACAAAGAGACCCCAGCAGCAGCTGTGGGATACATTGACCTCCCTGACCCCCTGGGCAGGCTGCAAATATCCCCTCCCCTTCTGATGACAGGTGGGCAATTGTTGCAGGGGGTGGGTGAGCAGCATGGGGCCCCCACTCTGTGGACCAGGTGACCAAGTTGCACAGCTGGGCAGGCAGGAGGGTGAAAAAAAGAGGCTGAGTTCAAAGCTAAGTGCTCACCTGCCCTTTCATGAAATCCTCCAAAAATACCTCATGGAAGTTCCCAGCCTGAGGAAGCAGAGAGCAGAAATCGTGTACTTTAAACTGTGCAGGGCATTGCAAGGCTGGAAATGGAACCAGCTCCATGAATGCATGCCTTCAAAAGAGAATCGTGTCTCTAGTCTCTCACCAGCCTGCCCAAGTTTTCAGGAGGGGCTTCAGATCTGGCTGTCAGACATGGGCAGAGCTGTTTCAAAGGCCCTGTGACGGCAGCAGGCACAGCCTGACACCACTGAGCCCCACTCCTGTGCTAACCCAACAGTGCTGCACTGAGGTCCTGCCCTCAGAGGGCTCCTGCAGCCACCTCTGCCACAGCTTAGAAACAGAAGAGGACAAGAAAACAGAAATAGACCGAGCACTTTCCACCACTCCTTTCAAGTGCCGCTCCTGGAAATGTATTGCTGTCCAGATCAGAAATCAAATTCTAGCATTTGGAGACCCTGAAACTTTAGAAGAAGGTAAAGGCACAAGTACTGGACATTACCTCTGTCTGGAAACCCTCCACCAGGATGGCCACCAGCAGGTTAAAGAGAACATAATTCCCAAATGTCATGAGAGCGATGAAGTAGAGAGCAGCCCAGGAGGAGGTCGATGCCATGCCATTGTAGAGGACCTTGTTCCAGTCTTCCTGAGTCAAAATCTGCAGAGGAAGAATGGAGGTACCTGAGGATAGTGTGCTGTTCTCCTGAGCCTGTATGGGTAGCTCTGCTCTAGGTCAAGTGAGCATGCTGCTTTTTTGGGGTACCCACTGTAGCTACAACCACAAGAGGATAAACCTGGCCCATCTTCTGAGACAGAGAAGAGACAGGACCTCAATAGTCAGTTATGGGCTTAAAACAGACACTGTCTTTATCAAGATATCACTGCAAATGACCCTGACTTCTCACCACCTCCACCCTCTGTGTGACTTTCACCCACTCAGCCCATGCCCTGTCACTGAAAAGCCTCCTGCCTCTGCATCCCCTCCTCACCAGACTTCTGGGAAATGCTCTGAGAATCCCTGAGTTCCTGTACTTGTGGCTTGGGGTCCTCTTCCTTCTGTGGCAAGGAGCTTCACTAAGCTCTGTCAGATGCCTTGGAAAACAGCTCCACGCCTTGCAGCCCCAAAGCTGCGGCATTGTCCCTTCAGTACCTGGAAAACGGTGACGATGGCCCAGAGCAGGGAGTCGAAGTTCTTCCTGTCGGGCAGCGTGTCCCCATCCCGCTCCGAAGCAAACTTGCAGCCAAAGAGGTGCATCCCCAGGATGCTGCAGGGCAGGGAAGGCAGGGGCTCAACAGGAGGACCAGGGGACAGGCCAGCGATGGCACAGCAGGGCTGGCAGGCTCCCGCTGCCACCTGGGGAAGGCTTTGCATTTTTTACAAGATGAATCACTCCCTCGCTGAAAACTACCCTGAGACTCAGCTGGGAATTTGGGTCAAATCTGTCAAAAAGTTCCAGCCAAATCCTTCTTGCTTTTTCTGCTGCTTTGGTGTTGGGGTTTTTTTAAAAGTCAAAATATTGTGTTTCAACATTTTCTAAACAAAATGTTTTGACTTTCTGTTTTGCAATGACACATTTTCAGCAAAATATGCTTCAGCTGAGTGAGGAAGACAAAAAGGGTTGCTGTAAAGTGCCTGGATGAGACATATCAGGGGACCCAAACCAGCGCTTGCAGCTTTGACAAGAAAATACAATGCCTTTCATTTTAGATGCATACTAAAGGAATAATCTGATTTCCCCTGCTCTCAGCCAGTAACCTGAATCATAAAATTATTTACAGCTCTACTGAGCACCACAGCTGCAAATGGTGGGTTTGGAGTGAAACGTCTCAGGGGAGAAGGGACATTATTCCACAGACAAGAATGGCTTTCTCCAGCCTTCCCAGCACCTGGATTGCTGGAACATCAGAACTGGCTGTTACAAAAGAGACAGGATCCTCTCAAAATCTAGACCAAAATCCAAAATTTCAGGTCTATGCCAAGCCTGTTTCCAACATTTGCACTCCTCAGAAGAGGCCACGCTAGAGTAGAAGCACCCCCATGGCTGGCTGGATCCAAGCACTGCCTTCCCTGGGCAGAGCTTATCACCAGCCGGTGGAGTGATTGGACTGCTGTCTTGGGGTGATGTCCAGGGATCACCCAGTGAAAGATTTGCCTTGCAAAGACACATCTTGTTTGGCCAGAGCTAAGAGACATTAGTCAGGGCAGTAGGGCACTGCCGGTACTGTTGCTGGGTCCATTCAGCTCAGCCACGTCCTGGTGTGGACTCTTCCATCTCCTGACCTTGCCATGGGTTCCCACCTGAAAACCCAGAGCAACCTCAGGATAGGGAATCAGAAGCACTCACCTGAAGATGAAGATGAAAAGCATCAGCAACATGCAGAACGTGGCCACGTTGTCCATGGTCTTCATGAGGACTACCAGCTGGCGCTGCAGGGCTGGCATGAAGCGGACCAGCTTCAGAACCCGCATGAGGCGGAAGGTGCGCAGCACCGAGAGCCCCCCGCCTTGCTGGCCCACGATCTCCCACACACTGGGGAGACACAAAGGGCATTGCAGAGTGAAAAGACAAAGCCTCACACAAAGGCATGGAGAAGAGGAGGCAGAGGGAAGATGAAATTCAGAGAGAAGAGGGATGGGAAGTGGAGAGAGATGCTGCCAGTGTCCCTGGTGAGCTGGACTCCATCAGCCTTGCAAAGAGCAGAGTCCCACTCATGTCAGAACCACACCTGCAAATCCACAGCTGAGCTGCAGGGCAATCACAGCCTTTGCACGTGTCAAAAGAAAGAGAGAGCTGCTTCATCAGGCACTGGGTGTACCACTGGGATCCTAGACTCCCCCAGGGCTTGAGGACTGGCAGCTTTCTGCTCAGGGCTCTCTCTAAAATGACCACAGACCAACCTCCTATTATCACTTGTGTCCCAGGGAGGTATTTGTGCCCACTCTCCACTGCTTGCTGTTTAACTAAGCAGCCAAACGTGGGGAAACACAAAGAAAGTTCTAGGTTTGTACCTGATCACCACAATGATGCCATCAAAGATGTTGTATGGGTTCTTAATGTAGCCAAAAGGACCATAAACGAGGACTTTCAACAGCATCTCCAGGGCAAAGAGGCTTGTGAACACTATATTGCTGATCTCCAGAGCATTGGTAAGCTCCTCTGGCTGGGGAAAAAAGAGGAGGGGAGAAAGTAAGCAGCACAACTCCATATCCAAACTTACAGGTAGAAACAGATAGAGCCCTGAGCTGCAAGTGGCAACAGCTCACCCAGAGCCCAGGAGAGAGAAAAATCCCTGACACAGAATTTAAGGGTCAGACACCTGCTGTGAGCTGAGCAGGTAAACACAGACCTGCAGTTTCACACCAGCACAGCAGGAGCATGCACTGTGTGTCCCTGATGCCACAGCTCCCAGAGCAGCTCTCCCTGGTGCTCCTCACACACAGCCTCTTCCCTGAGCACCTCAGCATCAGGTCTAGGCTCAGGTTTTCCAAAAGCAGAGATCCAAGGTCAGTGTCCCGGCTCCAGCTGGGACAGAGTTAATTTTCCTCCTGGCAGCTGGCACAGCCCTGTGCTTTCACTGCAGCCAGAGGACAGAGTTGGCATCATGCTGATGTTTCCATTGGTGCTCAGCAGCACTTGTCCTGCCTCAAGGACTTTTCAGCTTCCCACACTCTGCCAACGAGCAGGGGGCACAAGGAGGTGGGAGGGGGCATGGTCAGGACAGTTGGCCAAAGGGATATTCCCTGTCACAGGACGTGGTGCCCAGTGCATGCGCTGGGGGCAGCTGGCTGGCAGGGCAGGCCATGCATCGGTCCGTGGTGGTGAGCTGCTGCAGTGTGCATCACTTGGCCTTCTGCTCTTGGGTTTTAGTCCTCTCTTTGCTATGTTCCCTTCCAAGGCTGTTCCTACTGTTACTTAATTTTAGTGGTTAAACTGTTCTCATCTCAATCCATGAGCTTTACTTTTGTTCTTGATTCCCCTCCCCATCCCCCTTCCAGGGGGCAAATGAGTGAGCATCAGGGGATGCTCAGCTGCTGGCTGGGGTTAAACCAGCTGCTGGCTGGGATACCACTGGAATGGCTCAAGAAACTTTATTACTAGGAGGCCCCAGATAGTGCTGCTGAGGAAGGGCCTGACCCTGGCATTCCAGACTGGCAATCTGAAAAACAGAGGTATGGGAAAAAGCCCTTAAAACAGACTTCCAGTAATCTCAGGCCTAAATTAGTAACTTTCCAGGGTTTCTAGCATTGCTGGCCCCGTGCTGCTTCCCCATGGCATTGAATAACAAAGGGCAGAGGAGAAACCCAGGTGGCATGGTGTGTTCAGGATCAGTCCGTGGCAAAGACAGGAATAGAATCTGCAGCTCCAAATCCCCTCTCCCTGTTTAACCCCAGCACACAGCCGTAACCTCCTGTTTCTGCTTAAAGGCTTCATTAGCAGGAGGAGCCAAGGTCCTGCTGGCAGGTGGCCACAAGGTTGCGTAGGCAGTGCCGAGATGCCCGGCAATGGGCTGGCACAGCTCACTGAAGCCCTTAAGCACACCAGGTACTGGACTCCTGGGGGGGAACAGCAGCATTGTGAAGAAAAAGTAATGAAAAAATCATAAAACAAAGGAGTGTTGAACACTTCCTGCACCTTCCAGCATTCTCACTGAGGAACAGATTCCTTGGCTAGAGCTTGCCAAACACCCTGGGCATAGAGCCCAAATCAACTCCTTCCTGACCCAGACCCAAAGCACAAATGCTGCAACTCCCAACATTGAATAGTCCCTGTTAAAAGTACACACCTGTGGGAGCACTCAGACAGAAGCAATAACCAGGCTGAGAGCTGCAATGCCAGGCTGCAGCTGAGGGTGATTTCAAACAACCCAAACCCTACATCAGCCTACAAAAAATGCCAGCTGACTGGTGAGTGCCCAGCGCCAAGGCAGGATGTGTGCTGTGACCATCACTGCAGCAATGCCGCTGGAACAGTCTCATGTTCCTGGGAGCTTTGCCTCCCATCCATCAGCACCACTAACCTGGGCCCTGAAGGCTGTTTTTCACCCCTTGTGACCGTGCTGCCGAATCTCAGCATCTCTGAAGACACAGCCCAGCCAGTGCCTGGAAGCACCAGCAGTGCCCAGCACCCCCCACATCTTGTCCCCACGGGAGCTGACATGGTAAACCTGACCAGCCCAGCAGGGACAGAGTATTCATGGTGCGGGTTAATGAAACTTGTGCCTCCTGAGCACCTCCTGTTTGGAGATGGCACTGGGAGGCGCTGGCAGGGCACAGCTGGGTGATGTGGGGAGCTGCTGCAAGTGTGGTTCAGCTGTGGCACCACACAGCAGCTCATCCATGAGCCCTCTGTAAACACTGGATTTTGTTTCCAGGACACCTCGCCTCGCTGGACACAGAGGTGGTGTCCTGGATACATCACTCCCTGTTAGCTCTCTGATGGCAAGGCTGTACCCACGGCACCCTGATGAGCTCTGGCAGCACACAGAACAGGAGTAGACAGGGCAGCCTCCCCTGTAACCACCATGGGCACCCACCCAGACATGACCCTGCCTGACAAGGTGTGAGCCACAGCAAGGAGGGGACGTCCTTTGCTTCCTGCCTGGCACCAAGCAGGTCAGCAAGGGAGGATGTCCCGAGGTCATGAGTTTGCCTCGAGTGGAGGCACACACTGCTCCTCCCTGTGCCAGGGCCTGCAAGGTGTCTGCTCAGCAAGTGAGGCTGAGGGCAACAAGTGGAGGAAAAGGTGAGGACAGGGTTTGGGGCCACTGGAAGCCAAGCCCCAGGGGCTGCTTTCCCCAGTTGCTGAAAGACAAACCCTGCTGTGTGACAGAGTGCAACCAAGGGCCCTGGCAGACAGTGCAGCGCTTTTGCTCCTGCCTTCCTCCAGCCACGACCCATACAAGGCATGGCACAGGCCCTTCATCATCATCAGACCCACATCCAGTGGCATAGGCATGGCTGGCCTGGGCCCATCCAACCCCATTTCACTCTTGGCTAGACTGCAGCCAAGCCTGGTTGTGCCCGTCCCCTGTCCCTGGGGATGTCAGCACAAAGGAGCAGAAACATCCCAGGGTCTTTCCTCTCTATCTTGCTAACAATGAAACAGAATAGAAAAACCACTCTGTCTCGCCACAGCACAGAAGGAGGGATGGGGTGGCTGGCCAAGAGGCAGATTCCTCCTGATCCCGAGGGCTCTTCTTTTGTGAGTGGCTCCAGAAGACCATGAAAAGTTCTAAGCCATTTGAATGGCTGCAGAAGGAACCCTTCTGAAAGCATTGCCATGGTAACTGAGGAAAAATAACACAGAAAGAAAATACCAACCTCAGCTATTTCACAGGAAACACCACCAGCATTTTACTGACTCATCACTTGCAGATTTTTAATATACATGCATAAGAAAAAAAATATCAGATGGGTCAGACAAAGACAGGGCTGCCAATTAAGGCTGCTCTGTTACAACCCTCCCCACCCTCCACAAGGGTGCAGGCACATATCAGGGTGTCTGGGAACGGAAGCCAGACCACCAGTCCTGGGGCAACACAGCCAGTTCTGGCGAAGGGAAGCAGCTATTCGTTAACCAAATGAGGTGCCCTTTCTTTGCCCTCTCCCATACCTGATTCCCCATCATTTGGAGCTCATGGTTGTGTCCTCAGTCAACCTTCTCCATGCTCTGCCCTCATGGCACCCACATTATTCCCCTCCCTGCCTTGATGCACCTGCTGAGCCCTGGTTCCCTGGGGGAAATGAGGCCCCTCGTAGGTCCAGCGCCACTCACTGCTTCATGGACAGACCCTCAGGCCATGACATTCTCCACCATGAGACTCTGTCTCCTGGGGGCTCCTTGGGAGGCATCAGGCTCTGGTGACAATCAGAGCCTGGCAGAGCCAGAGGCTGCCTCTGCTCACCCTGCACCAAACTGCCTAAAGAAAACACCTCGGAAGGCTCTGCTCCTCCTGGGGCTTGAGACATGGAAAGGGCAGCGTGCTCAGGGCTCAGTGCACTGCAGGAGGACTGCTGGCAAGTTCAGGATTTACAGGTATTTATTAGAAGGAAATTACTCTGACAGACAAGTGAACAAGTCCAGCATCATCCCAGCACTGCATGGGAAGGAGGATTTTGTTAGGGGCTGAGTGCAGGCAATACTGTAAGAAAGGCAAGGATGCAGCTTTCACCTGGGAGGAAGCAGAGCTGTCTGCACAGGACAGACTTCCCTTCCACCACTGCTCATCTCCTCACCTGCCACCTGCTCTCTTCCATTCTGATCAACAAATGTCCTTTCCCACCCAACACCTGCAGAAGAAAGAAGGTGAGTCCCATGGACATGGCACCTTCTAGTGCAAGACCTTCCTCTCCACATCCTTGTTGAGTAGCCATGGCCAACAACTGAATTCTCCAGCCCCATTCGCCCATATGGAGCTGTGTGCCATGGCCTCCTGTCCACCCAGAGCCTGGAGAGCAGATGAGGGCATGAGACTCAAGCACAATGGAGAACCTCATCAACCAACCTTGAGGGGACCTGCATGAACTATACCTGCCCAGGACCACAAACAGTATCTGCAGACCATGCTCTGCACCACCAAGCTCTGGGGCTGGGCTTTCTTTACCACTCTTAGGAGGCACTGCTGACAGTCTTGTCTGAAATCCTTATCTCTCTCAGCTTGAGATTTCTGGATGAATATTATCCCAGAAAATGCAAGAAAAACATGATCTGGCTCATCCCTCTGCCCAGGTTTTGGAGGAGCTTAAGCTGAACAAAAGCTGCATTTCCACTTGGTCACACCTTGTAAGTACTTGAGATTTAAAGCCCTCTATTTCCAGTTAATCTAAACCGAGTATGAAACTTATCTTTTAGTACTGGAGAAGGCTCTGGGGGAGCAAAGAAGTAAAAAAGCTAGAGCCAAAGGCTGTGCCTGTGCAGCTCCTGCAGAGTTCTGCTGAAGCCAGGGTTCTGGTGCTGTGGCACTGTCTCCAACACTGACCCACGAGCTGGTCCTTTCCTAACATCAGCAAAAACACAATTACAACAGAGGGCTGAAATCCAGCAGAGAGGAGGGAAACGTGCTCAGCTCCTGTCCCTGCTCCTGCTGGGGCCTGAGCAAGGTGCCAAGGGGCTCTGTGAGGACCCAAGTGGCAGCAGGGCAGAGTCATGGGCACCGTCAGCATTGGAACCAACCTCTACCACGAGAGATGGAGAAAACAATAGACTGATCCCGGGGAAATCACCAACAACCATCAATCAGGAACGTCTACAG
The DNA here is from genome assembly GCF_026170545.1 of Melanerpes formicivorus. Classification (NCBI taxonomy): domain Eukaryota; kingdom Metazoa; phylum Chordata; class Aves; order Piciformes; family Picidae; genus Melanerpes; species Melanerpes formicivorus. The sequence goes on along the minus strand of NW_027142373.1, from coordinate 1,470,140 downwards.
ACAAAAGCATTTGCTGGTGCAAGCTCAGGATGCTCCACAAGCTCTAGCTGAGTTTGCTGGCTCCCACCCAAGCAGAACAGCACCACAGTGCCTGGCTTTCTGCAGCCAGCAGTGATTTCTCATCTGCACGGGGATGAAGCAGACATCATCTTGCCATTCCACCAAGCTGGAGTCTTCTCAGCACTGCCTGAGCAGAGATAACAGGAGGGTACAGATGGCAGCTGAAACAACAGCTCAAACGATAGGATCTGAGGCAGCCCCAGTGTTGCCAGCCTCAGAGCTAAATTAACAGGAAAGGATTGACACTTACAGCTCCTCATCCAGGGAGCTGAAGAAAACTTTAGTAGATGTCAAGGAATCCACATAGGCTCATCCCTAAAGCATGCAGGGAATGGAATTATCTGATAAAACCCACACACACTTTCCAATCACTTGAAATCTGATTTACTTTTCAAAGCATTCAGTCTCCAGACCCAGGACAAAGTCTGCTTGGCAGGCACAGCCTATTCACTCTGATGACTACCAGGGCTGTGGCCCCACTGTATTTTGCACAGCACTCTGGAAGAGCTTCCTGAGCGAGACAATCAAAGCACACCAGTTCCAACAAGACCTCACAAACCCCTCACATCACTGAGGAGAGGAAGAACCCTTGAGATGCTTAAGAAGAACTGTTCCCAGTGACAAGGAGAGAGCTTGTTCTGCAGTCGGTGATCCCCGTGATTAACAGCTCTGATGACTTCCATTAGTGCTGACTCGGCTCCTCCAGTCTTCAACAACTAACCCTTAATAAAAATAATTCTGCATAAGCAGGAGCTAATTAGATCCAGCACATGCAGATCTATAGGGCACCTCCTTTTCCAGTCCTGGGAGTGCCCTGAGCAGCTGCAGCAATGAGCAGTTGGCCCCAGCTACAAGGCCTGTATTGGGCAAAGGCAGCTGAGCTGAAGGAGGGGAAGCTTCACTGCACTGCGAAGGCTTTGATGGCTTGGCTAGGAGGACCTGGCTTGGGGAAGATGTGTAGTGGAGTGAAACAGAGACAAGGGACATGCAACAAAGCAGAAGTGGGGTTATCACTAGGAAGAGAAGATGGTGAATGACCATGAGACCAGCTCCTGGGAAGAACCAGGGACAGAGGGAGATTGTACGGGGACAGGCTGCCTTAGTGATTGAAGGGATGTACAGGTTTCCTAATGCTGCTGCTGACCCTTCACCTCCCCTCTCCACCATCCTGGATACCTGAGAGCTGCACATCCTCTGGCACTGATCAGCAAGTCTCCCATGTTCTCCAGCCCCTGCTATTTACACAAACAGCCATGCCAAAGCCTTTTGCCAGGGACTCCCGGTGATGTTTGGCAGAAGTGCTTGGTGTGCCCATGCTGCAGTAGTGTGCGATCACAGTGTTAGCAGCCACACCATCAATCCCCTGCAGCATGTGTGCTCAGGCCCTGCAGCAGGCTGCACCAGGAATGCAGCTGAGAGTCTGTCATGGGCTGAGGCTGCTCCTGCCTTCTGCAGATGGAGTCTGCACACCTGGTTCCTGGCACTGCTGCATTGTGAATTCCTACAATGCCCTGCTGGAGCTGGGAATTCTCCACTGCCTACCCCCCTTCTAGGGGGATGTCAGGCACCACCTCTTCTCACTTCCTTGAAGAATTCCCTCCCATGGATGATGAGCTTTTCTCCTTGGGTGATGTCCCAAAGAGTCATAGATGGACTTTTAAGATCATTGAGATCAGCCCTTAACCTAGCACTGCCAAGTGCACTATTAAACCGCTGCATCTTTTAGATACCTCCAGGGATGGTGACACCTCCACTTCCCCAGGCAGCCTATCCCAGGGCTTGGCAGTCCTTTCCGGGAAGAAATTTTTCCTAATGTCCAATCTAAACCAGTCTTGGCACAAATTGAGGCCATTTCCTCTTGTCAGTTGTTACTTGGAAGAGGAGACTGACCCCAACCTGGCTCCAGCCTCCTTTCAGGGAGCTGTAGAAAGCCAGAAGGTCTCCCCTCAGCCTCCTTTCCTCCAGGCTAAACAACCCCGGTTCCCTCAGCTGCTCCTCACAAGACCTGTGCTCCAGGCCCCTCACCAGCTTCGCTGCTCTTCCTTGGACACACTCCAGTGTTCACCCTGCCATCTCCAATTTGCTTTAAAGAATTCACAAAAGATTCTCTGCTGGTCTGAACAATTTCCTTTTCCTTCAGAAACATCTGAGGTTTGGACCACTGTAGATGCAAGTCCCCACAAGCTGCAGCCATGGATCTGAACCAAAGGCAGCTCTGGGGCAGTCTCTCGTTACGTTAACAATGGCAAAACAGCGCAGAGGCGGCAGCTGAAATTCAAGCGCTGTTTACACAGGAGGATGTGGGGGATAGTTCACACAGCCCGAGTTCAGGCGAGGAAACCTGGAGCAGCCAGGCAGCTCAATGCAAACCAGATTTTGAAAACAAAAACAAAACCCCAAAGCCCTTCCTCAAGGAAGCCCCTGCCGAATTCTTTCCCCTGCTAAGGAGTCCAACATCACGCCTCGCACTGAAGCCTTTCCATTTCACCCCAAGGAAGGACTTGGAGAGGGAAAAAAATAAAAGCATCACATTATGGAACAGGGCCTGGCTCCCAGCCAGGGCTGGGGGAAAGCAGCACAGAAAGCCTCTGGATCAGCAGCACATTCTGCTCCTGCTCTGTGGCAGAACGAACCCTCACAAAGCCCCAGCCGACTGAACCCGCGGCGCTGCAGAGGCTCAGCTTCCCTAAGGCGGATCCGCAATTGGTTCAACCCTGTCTTTAAAATCCCCTGGAGCCTGCCTCTAAATCACCTTTATGTTCCTCTCCCCAAAGCTAATAGTTTCTACCTGCATTTTGCTTCAGCTCTGTAGAAAAACAAACTATTTAGCAGTCACATTAATAATCCACAGCAATCTGCTTGTCATTTCCCTGATGGAAAATTTCACACTGCTGCCCAGCAGCCGTGACGTGGTGAGAGCTCTGAGCACCTCACACTGCTCCACTCTCCTCCCACTGCTCCCAGCACTCATGAGAAAGGCAAGAGTCAGAGCTGGATGGGAGGGGAAGATGGGCACAAACTGAGGGTTCAGCCTGGTCAGCTGTACCTACTGCTTCAGGCACGTGCAGAAACCAAGCGGCAGAAACTTGATGCTGAGGGAGAAAGTTCACAGGCTCGTGGCAGGAAGAGCCTAGAGGAAACCCAGTTTCTGAGCCTCCAACCATACAATGAAAAGTTATTAGTCAAAAATGGCCTTACTGTGGGAGGTGGCCTGTGGAGAGGAGCTGCGAGATGGAAGGTTCTAAGGTAGAAGGTGAACTCCCAGGGATATGAACTGCCTTTGCTATGTGCATCCAGCACCCCTGGCCATGGGTGTGCACTCTGACAGGCTTAACTGATGGGTGAACACAAACAAACTGCAAGAGACTGGGGCCAGTGTTTCCATACTCCCAATTCCCACTCATTCTGATGTGCCTACAAAGAACCACCTTCACCCTAAATATCCCAGTCTGCCCTCCTCTGGTTGATAAGCCTGTCTGGCAAGCAGCTAAAAGACTGCTTCAGGGTTCTAGGCATCATCTTCTATGGACAAAAGCAGGTCCCTCCAGGATGTCTGTCCCATGGGAAGATGCAAATCCTCCAGAAGAGGTTATTTTTCTCCCATGGCTATAATGAATATCTCAGCTGACCAGCTCCTGTGTTCAACTCCAGGCTGGTAGCTCCAGAGATGCCAAATCCCATCCAGCACTTCTGGGGACAGATGAAAGGGCAGAAGCCTTCCTCCTCCCAGAGTAACTACCAGCCCATCCTCTCTTGCACATGGTAGCTGCTAGCATGTCCTCTCCTCTCGGCAAGGTGCTGGTGAACAACACAAGACACAGCACCATAAAATATGTCCTGAAGGTCTGTCTCCTCATATAGCCCAGCGTGCTCAGGGTGGCCTCATGTGAAAAGCCCAAGAGGTAAATATTCATTAAAGAAGCAGAGTGTCTAATCTAGAGAGTCTCGGAGTCAGGCACTCCTCAAGTCCCCCCACATCTTTGCAGACATCAGCCAAGGAAGGTAACTGTGGTCTGGTTATCAGCTATGCTTTTAGGAAGGGCTCTTCTAAAAGAAAAAGTAACAACCACACATGCTGGTGTTTATGATCCCTGCAGAAAGGCCTGGGCCAGCATTTCCCCCCTCTAATTCCTGCTCTCATAACTGTCAGATTATGGAGCTGCAGGCTGTAAACCTCCCAAGCTCACAGAAGACATCTCCCTGCTGCCACTCCGAGTGGAGGAGCTCCTGAAGCCAGGCTCTGCTATTCACACCCATGGCCCAGAAGGGAGGAATCTAGAGCAGCAGCAGCTTCAAAATACTCTTAAAGAAAGCAGCCACCCATGGCATCTGGAGTCTCCCCACACTTATCAACTCCCTCCACCTTCCTACCCAAAAGCCACCATGAAATTCTGCCAGTTCCCATCCAGCTGCCTATGAGGCTCACTGCTGGCCAGGGCAGAGGCTGGCACCCTGCTTCCCAACCTCCCACAAGACAAAGAATTAAGTTGCTGTGTTGCCTTTAGGGCAGTTGATGATGGGAGCTCGCTCAACCACCCATCCCAAGTGGGATGGTCCCCTTGGTGCATGCATGATGGGAGGCTACACCAGCATCTCCCAAAGACACTCCTGATGAACAAGCTTTGACTTTCCACCCCTTGGACAGTCACAGCAAAGACAGAGTGGATCCACTTCCACCTCCCAGCCAAAGGAGGCATAGAACTGTTGTCAGTTTCCTCAGCCACCTCATCCCAGTTTCTCAGGAAGTGATCTTCCCAATATCATCAAATAATGATGGAATCACTCAGGCTTCCCTACAGAGCTCCCACCAAGGGCATCACATGAAGGTGAGATCTGCAGGACTTCAGAGCATGTCAGCATTGGATGTGTACTGCAGAGAGCAGTTAGCCAGCCAGGCTGCACCCAGGGCATCAGGGAGGAGGTGCTGGCTGGAAGGGACACACTGAGCACAGCCACAGCTCCCTGGCTCTTGGTCACTGAGGCATTAATGCCATGAGAGGACACAGGAATGTGGAGCTGATCTGCAGCCATCACTGGGAGCTATGGGAGAGAGGCCTCTGCGTGCAGCTTTGAGTGACCATGAGCATGCCAGGAAGGGAGAAAAGAGCCATGACTCAAGAGGTGAAGGAGGTCCCAGCAGAGGCTGGTGCTGGGAAAGGGATGGCCAGGCCTGCTGGGAGTCCTCAGCCACAGGAGGGATTTTGTAGCATCTCAGCATCCCACTACAAACTCTTCCCCCAGACAGCTCCAAGCAAGCATCGGCAGCACCAAGGCACCCCCCACAGCTGTGGCAGGGCCAAGGGCACCACACCAGGTGTGCAGCAGCCACAGAACCTACATGAGGACATGCCATGGAAAAGCTTCCCTAAGAGCAGAGTTCTTGTCATCCCTAGGGAGACATTGCAAGAAGAACGAGGCAGCTCCTTTCCTTAACCATGCTGTCTAGGGAAACGCTCTGCCTGGTGCCAAGTGTGAGAGGCTGAGGCTGGGGCAGCCTCTTGACTGCGAAGGGTCAGATAACCGAGCAGAGAAGCAGCCAGTGAGGAGGCTGTCTTAGAATCAGCTTGCTGTTGCCGCAGCGCTCACCAGGGAAGCAGAGGCATTTGTTACTTCCCCTGCAGGGACCGCAAATTCAATAGACTTCCCTGCCTGCAGCTGCACTGACCCCGCAGCCTGCAGCCGCCAGCGCTGCGGGGCTGGCATAAACCTAGTGGCGAACGGTTGCCTGGCCCCTGCACCACGGAAACCAGCAACGTGTAGTGCTGCCCACCTGATGGTGGTCTGGGGATGGTGCCAGGCAGGGCTGGGATGTGGGAGCTCACCCCAACGCCTCTCACCCCAAACCATTCGGACCCACAACCTCGCCTGCATCGCCGCTGCCAGCGGCCGGGACGGCGCTCACCTGCTCGTGGTACTCGATGCCCATGCTGAGCGTGTTGATGAGAATGGCCACCATGATCCCGCGGCCAAAGTATTTGCTGTCCACGATTTTGCGGAACGTCTCGCACAGCACATGCCAAAAGGCCAGCACCCGGCTCGCCCTCCGGGCCCCGGCTCCGCCCCGCCGCGGGTCCCGCCGGTCGCTGTACCGAGCGTCCTGGGTGAACTCGTAGACGCCGTCGCTGTCCGAGTCGCCTGCCTCGTCCGGCAGCTCGGCCTCGCCCGCCAGCGCCTTCAGGCAGTACGGGCAGCTCTCGGGGTTGTAGGAGTCGCTGTCCAGCTTGGTGCAGGGGCTGGAGATCTTACAGGAGCTTTGGCAGGGACCTGAAACATCAAGGGGGCAGCTCAGCCTATGAGCCAGGATGGGCCAGAGGAGCAACGCCCTGTCCCTGTTAGCACCAAGCTCCTGTCCTGGACACCACAGGCATTTCCTGCAGGGTTGAAGAGCCCTAGGCAAAACCTGGGCTCTCTGACCACTTTCTTCCCAGTTACAAACCCCTCTTTGCTACTCCCACACCTTGCTACCAGCCCAGGACCCCAGCCCCTCATTACACTTCTGGCCATCGCAGCTGGCAGAAAGCTATCCGCCCTCCTGGGCCTGGCAGGTCCAGGCTGCAACTACCAAGAGTGCCACCACGAGCCCCCTCCTTCTCTGCTCCTGCCATTTGCTGATGCTCTCAAATCACCAGCATCCTTCCACACAACAGCAGTTGCAGGTGGCTCCGGGGTGACAATAACAGTAGGATATATTCTCCCAAAATCCCACCAGCTGGCTGCAAGGGGAGAGGATATCTACCAAGGACTCTCCTGACCCTCTCACAGCTGCAGTGCAAAGGAGACCCCAGCACTAAACCAACTCAGACCCCAGCTCTTTGTATTTAATCCCTGGGCAGCCCTGGGCTGGGGGCAGGACTCGGTTTCTTCCCAACACAGTACCTGGCTGGAAAGGTCAATACCACTGCAGTGGGGTAGAAAAAGCATTGACCTGCTGACAAAGCTTGGCCAGAAATTCTTCTTGGAGGTGGAGAAGGTGTGCACTAGACTGACCCGAGCTCCCCAAAATAAGGATGCATGAATCCCTGATCCAGGAAAGCTGCAGGAAATGTTATACTGAGCCCAGTTTCACCTGATTTTGGGAGTGCAGGGATTTGGGAAGTGTTTCCTATAATTGCAGAATAAACTGGTTTGGGGGAGAGATGAGAATGGGAAAGGAAATGAGTTCATTGAAAATGTTCCTTTCCCTTTGATTCTTGCAAGCATGAGGTGAGGGAGGCCGAAACCTCGCTCCTGCTTTTGCCTATCAGATGCATGAGGTAGGGCAGAAGATTCACATGGGCCTCACCTGGAAAGCCATCACCTTTCTCCAGAACGTGGACCGAGAAGAACCCTGCAAAGATTCAGAGCAAGAAGTCAGCTCACAGCTCATGCTTCTGCAAGGCACCCCCAGACCAACAGCCACCCCCAGGCTCACCTGTGCTCTGCGTCTCCAGCAGCTTCTGCATGCTGCTGTAGGGCCCAGGTGGGATGTTGAGGCTAGTCAAGGTGCTGCTGCCAGCACCCACCGCTGCTTCCCCCAGGTTCTTCTCTTTCAGTATCTCATGGGAAGTACTGGGGTGCACCGTGGGGTACACCTTGCTGCCTACTATGTTCTGGGGGATACCCTCTGGGCTCGGCAAGCCCAGGCCTGATTGTGACAGGGATGACTGGCAGAGCACAGGCTCAAAGTGGCAGTCAGCGTGGTAGATGCTGTGGACAGACTCGGTGGTGCTGGGAGTGGTGCTGGGGGCCCCATGGGGGTTTGGTGACAAGGAGGGGAGCACCAGCCGGTTGGTCCCATTGTGGAGGGAGCCAGTCTCCACATCACTGATCTCTGGGCTGGCACGGGGTGCCCGCAGGTTCCCATTGCCCAGGTGATAGTGGTGGTGGTGGTGGTGATGGTGGTGGATGAGGTGATGCACAGAGGGCCTCTTCTTGTTCCGGTGCTTCCTGGCACAGCGATCAGCCCCTGCCTTGCTGGTGGGGCTGGTGAGGAAGCCCATCCTCACGCCTGCCACCCGGTAGGCCTCCACGAGCTGCTTGCTGCCTTTACGGGCAATATAGACCAGGTACTTGAGGAGCTCATCGTAGCAGCTGCCTGGCTCCGAGAAGCTGGCGAGGGTGCTGGCGTTGGACAGGTAGCGCACGCGCTGCTCCTTCATCAGCTGGCTCTCACGCTGCTTTGTCTCGGAGAACTGTGTTGCTATCACCACCAGGCATAGGTTGATCATGAAGAAGGAGCCCACCTAAGGGGACAGGAGCCACCAGTCACCTCCAGGTGGCCATGCCCACTCCATAGATCTGCCTGACCCCACGCTCCAGCACAGGAAGCCAGAGGCAAACCCCAGCCAGCCCCTTCCCCTGCATCACCTGGCAAGGGCCACCAGCCAGGTCCACTGAAGGCCTCACTCACCCCTGAGCCCCCCACCCAGAACTTCCACACCAGTTCTCCATGGAGGATGTCAGAGATCAAAGATGAGAGAAGATAATTCTGACAACCCCCTTTGCTCTGCAGGATGGTGCTTTTCTCTCTCCACAGAGAGTGGTTGTAATTATGACAATTAGCAGCGCTGGGATGAAGGCAGGGAGCCCTCTGACAGTGCCCCGGCAGCGCGTGGGCAGCTGGCGAGCAGAGCCTGCCCCTACTAACGCGATTTGCGGGTGACTGTTACGCAAGGGCATCAGCAGCCTGTACCCACAGCTTGGAGATTTGATTTCCAACCAGGGTTTCATGAGTTTCTGCCTTCTGCAGAGCCCAGCATGGATCACGGAGAATTACTGACATGCTAACGGACTGCTGGCACAGCAGCTGGAAAAGTACCACTCGCCCTTCTTCTCTGTCATTCCAGGGATGCTGAGAGCAAGGGAGTGTTTCTGGTTTGGGGAAACTAGGAAAAGCATCATGGACTAAACAACCTCCTACCTTCTCATCAGGGTTTGAGTCCTAGTTTGACAAGGAGCAGAAATCCCTACAAGAGCCTAATGGACAACGTGCTGCTATTTTTGCTGGACTCAGTCCAATTATCCAGCAAGAAGAGACCCATCTCACTTATCTCAGCTACATCTGAGTGAGGCTCCTAATGATCCTTTAGAGTCAAGAGAGAAACAGGCACATCAAGTCTGCAATGCATGTAATTTATTTTGGATGTCTACCTTCGGAGATGAATCACTCTCTTAAAGCACTTATTTTTTCCCTTTTGACGATGAAGGGAGTCTAGACAACAGCTCAGCCACTCACAGGAAACAATTGAGCTTGCATAGATGAAGCCCATCATGGAGCCCACCCCACAAAATCTTTGTTGGCTCCTTTGTGGGTGGTCTCAGATGATGTTGTGAAGTGTGGGTGGGCTGTGGGCAGTAATCTCTTCCCTCCATTCCTAATGAGCCCTCTGAAATTTGGGACCATTTCACTGAAATGCTTCTTCTGCACCAAGGACCAAGCGGTTGGGTTCTTCAATATGGGGCAATTTCTGTACAGCCTCTTTCCTTTCCAGAGCTCAAAGCCTGACCAAGGGAAGTTCACATCCTTTTCAACTAAATTTGAGGTGACAGCCAAGAGAGGACCTTAGAGCACAAGCAGAGAAGTAATAAAAGAAGCAACAACAGCAGGAGTGTGTCTGCCATAGCTTCAGCACACGTTTTGTTCCTTCCTCCACCCCTGCAGAACATGCAGCTGCAGTAGTGTCATACTGAAGCTGCCTGTCTTCCAGCAGGCTGGCTTCTACCTCAGCTTTTATGTGCACTGTGTTTTCTACCCTGTTCCTCTAGGTCACTCCACTCAGCTCTCTTCAAATGCCAGGAGGACCCCCATGTTTCCCTAAGTCCACTCACAATGATCAGGAGGATGAAGTAGATGAAGTTGTAGAAGGAGTGTGCATCCATGACAAAGTACATGATGTCCACCCAGCCTTCCAGCGTGATGACCTGATGGAGACAGGAAGGGCAAACAGACCCAGCAAGGCTCAGTTACACCACCAAGTGCACAAGCAACAGTACAAGACACCAAGGAGTGAAATCCTTCTCTTACAATGCAAACACCCACATCACCAGCTGCCCAGGCTAAACTCAGCCCTTCTTTTCCAGCTGGACCTATGGCCCCCTACTGCATTTTGCATAGGGAAGAGCAGTCTCTAGGCTTTGCTCCACAGCAGAGTGGCCTTGCTGCGCTCACAGGGTTCAGATTCTGGCACATGAGATGGAGACACTTTCAAAGCAGGCATAAAATTGTATTCCTGGCATTTTGAGCACCCATGCATTACAGCAGAAGTGCTTGCTGGTGCAAAAGATCCCCCCGGAGTGACATTGTGCAGCTCCCCTGGAACACACCAGGGGCATGGCTGGCTGTGTCCCCACCTGTGACACCGGCAGCCAGGGCTCACCTGGAAGATGGCGATCCAGGCGTAGCCAATGTTATCGAAGTTGATGGCTCCCTTGAAGGGGTTGTGCTCCCCAGCAGAGCAGTTGGTGTAATACTGGTTCCAGTTGACACAAGACGTGTTGGTGGTGTCATTGTAGGAGTAGTAATCCAGGGTGCACTCCAGGCCCTCTTCCCTCCGTGTTGGGATGCTCCGGCAGTAGCGCATTCCGTTCTCCCGCGGCTGGGAGCAGATGAAAGGGTTCTCATCTTCGTTCTCAGTCTGGTAGTATGGCTCCAAATCCACCGTGTAGGGGCTGGAAGAGTCCAGACAGGGCTGGGGTTTGCACACCAATTGCAGGAGATCTGGCATGGTAACAGTGTTAGCAGCTCCACCTGACATCTCTTATTCTGGACCTAAAAGGGATCCCCAGGGGCTCTCTCCGGCCCTACCAGCTAGGATGATGTTCCCAACCCAGGCAGTGCACTTGGCTGCTCAGGAGCCCTCTGATGACATTATTGAGACTCACTCCAATTGGAAGGGCTCTGCCTTTGACTTCAGGGGACTAAGAGCAGGGTTCAGCCCAGCAAGGCTTCTCTGAAACATCTTGGCTGCAGTAAGACGGAAATCAGTTTAAGTTCCTGCATCTCCTGTCCTCCTGGAGATGCTGAGAATTGCTTGGGGAGACTCTATGTACAAGGACCTCCCAAGCCTCCTGAAAACCAGAGACAGAGCCTTCATCTGCAGCCTCACAGTGCCTGTTCAGAACAGAGATAAGCTCTAAATTCCCTCTGAGGGTGGCCTCACCACAGCAAACCAGGCAAAAACACCCTTCAGGGGAGAGCCAGCCAGGAACTGGCTTCTGGCTCTGCACACAGCTATCTGCTCAATGCTGCCAGGACTCCCACTAAAGCTTGTGAAGATATTTTTAAGCCTAGTTCAGCCCAGTTAATTCCTGCAGAATTGCCTTTAATACCCTTCAAAGCTCATCTAAACCCCTGGAATTCTGGCTCAATTAAACAGCACCCAAACCTGTAGCTCCCTCGGACCTGCTCAGTGGTGAAGCAGTCCCTCCATGCTGCTGCCATTTACTTACCAGGGATGTCCCCTGGTAATGACTCTCCCAACTGCCCCTCAAGGGCACAACCCACAAGAAGGGTGGCAGTTGATGAGACGACACATGGGAGAGAATAAAAGGCCAGCTCTAGACCCAACATCCAGCCTAGCCACAGCAGCAACAGCAGCATGGTCTTGCCATGCGTGAGAGCAGAGCTTTGGGCTTGCAGGAATTCTCCATCCAAGTGTGAATCTGGCTAGGTCACCTCTGGGAAATCAACATCTGAAAGCAATCCACTGAGAGGTGCCAGAACGCTGAAGCTCAACAGAACAGCCATCAAAGTCTGAGCAAGAGCTGTAGTAGCATTTGGGAGCAGGGAGACCACGGCCTTGTCTACTGGAGGCACAGACTCACATGCTGAAGTTCTCGGGGAGGAAGCAGCGGTTCCTGAGCAAACCTGCCCACAGCTGGACTCCCACGATGCCAAAGATGAAGAAGACGAAGAAGCAGAGGAGCAGGACGTTCCCCAGCATGGGCAGCGTGTCCAAAAGCAGTGTCACCAGGATGCGCATACCTGAAGCAGAGAGGAATAGTCCACGCTGAATTTTCTTGTTCCAGGTATGTCCTCCTGGCCCTTTCTTTTCCATCCACACTTCTCATTCCACTGGCAGTCACTTCCACTGCCTTCCCAGCCAGCATCCTTGCCACCTGCCTGTGGCTTGCAAACACCCACAGCTTTCCAGCCCCACTCTGGTTTCCCTCCAAAGTCCCTGGGACCACAGAATCAGAGATCATCAAGTCCAACCACTCCCCTGGAGCTCACAATTCCACCACCACTGCCAAGCTGCAGCCATCTAACCACAGCCCTCAGCAATCCCTCCCTCTGTGCCCCACTCCCAGGCACACCGCTGACCTTTCCTGCTCCTCTCCTGTCACTCCCCATCTCGAGTCCTCTTCTCCTGAAGTTTTCCTGCAATTACACATCTCCTCCATTCCCTGAGACCAAACTCTGATGTTCTCCCTTGCACAGCTGCATTTCTTTCCCCACTTAGCATGTATTAAAATTCCCTTCCTTCCCTGATTCTCCTCAGCTGCCCTACATCCCCTCTCTCCCCTACAATGCAGGACTCTCTCTGGCAGTTCATTCTCACAAGCCCAGGAACAGGCAGTTCTGTAACAAAGACAAATTGATGGTGACTTCAGCTTGACATTTACACACAAAAAAAATTGATTTCATCTGACATCTCTGTAATACTCTGCTCATCTCTCCCTCTCCTTCTTTTTCCATCTTCTGCATTCTCTCACTCTTTAACATTGATTTTCATTTAAAGAAAGCTTTACTTTGCACCTTTACTTTGATACTGTTTTCTCTCTTCCTGATGCTGTCAGCTCCTCTATCAGGGATTTACTTCAGCTCTTCTACTGGGGAACAACCAGCTTGCATCTACTCCTAATTAACTGAGATGACTTTCTGTGGCTACCACATCTATCATCACGTGGAACTCTGTGTTGCTTTTCCCACCTTACATTTCTATCCCATTGTACCTATGGTGCAGAGAAGGCAAGACAAATTGCCTGGGATCTCAAAATGCATTAAGTGAATTACACCCCCAGTTAGACAGTGGAGGATAAATTCAGCCATCCATCAGTTAAGCAGCAGGGATAAAAAAAACATTGCAAACAGGATTTTGAGGCTACCACAGTGATTGAACAGCAGCAGCAGAGCCTGATGAAGTTCAAGAGTCAGGACAAGGGAAATAAACAGAGCCCGGCACGTCCAGCAGCAGCAGGCAGAGCTGAAGGTGAGGAGCTCTCATCAGGGCATCAGGGTAGCTCAGACTGGGCTTGGGCTTGAATTTCATTTGGCTAAACCAGCTCTGGATGTGATCTCCAGGGCTGCAGGACCAGAACCATGTTGTACCTTTGCTCAGCACACCTGCTCTGTACAGTGCTCACATGGGCTGGGGCTCAGCACCACCCGCAGCACCTGGGCTCTTTGTTGGGGCTGAGATGGCCAAAGCCACCCCGGGCACAGCACTGGGTTGTTGCCAGCTGCTGCCATCTGGGACCAGGTAATGCCACCCACTGCTGTTCAAGGTGAGTCTGAGATCCTCATCCATGCCCTGACAAACCAGGCTTGTCTGGTGATGTTGGGGTTTGGGCTATACAGATGAGCTCTGGGGAACAGAGCAAGAGATGTGCCAAGAGGAGGCTACTCAGCACCTCCCAGGTGACTGTCTCCAGGCACAATAAGATTTCCTCATCCCAATTTCTCCAGAAAATGATGGGACAGCATAGGGAGAAGGGGAGTGGCATGGCTCAGCTACCTCTGCATTGCTCCTGCCAGGCAGCACATCAGCCCCTATCACCTGCATCCCTTCACCTCCTAAGACCCTCTTCAGATGAGGAAGGTAGGTGTCTGAAGACAGTCCTGGATAGCTTATTGACTGGTGGCTCATCTCCAAGGCAGGTGTCCCAAGGACTGTTATTTAGAGCAGGAGAGTAACAGGCACTGGAAACCAGAGACTGGTGGTTAGGACCTAGCACTGCCAGGCTTGGGTGAACATCTGTGCTGCAATGTAAAATGGGAGACATCTGTGTAAGCCCTTCTCTCTTGGGGGCACAGCCAGGAGAATAAGGCTCTGACTTACTGGGGACCCTGTTGATGGCCCTGAGCGGGCGCAGGACACGCACGGTGCGGACTGCCGAGAAGCTGACGTTCTGCAGGTCCAGGGAGTACTCCAGCATCCTGCAGAGACACAAACACCAAGGGGCATCAAAGATCTTCTGGAGAAATGTTAGATTATCAAACACTGTAAATCAAACACTACATGGCAGCTGCTCACAGAGGGGCTGGTTACTGCATCTCTCCCATCAGGAGAGTTTGTCAGAGGAATTAATTAAGGGTTGTTTGCATATCAGAATAAAGTCAACAAGCGAGAATGTGACACAGCAGCTCACATGGCCACAGATCTCTCTCTCTCATCTGCTTTGGTTATGGTTTTGTACAGGTCCAGGCAGAAGTTTCTGAAAGTCCCTGCACGCTCCAGGGGGTCAATTTCCAGACACAGCCCAGTTTTTAGCAACAGTGGTGCAGTTACTCTCATGAAGCTGGGTTTGCTCTGCTGAAATCCACCACAACCCTGAGAAGAGAGGAGCATTCCTTGGTGCAGACCAAGCAGGACACTGAGCTGTGCCAGCTCTGCCCAGCAGAGATCACTGGAGATGACATTCAGGTAGACAGGACAGTGCACAAATCAATAGTGAAATGAGGCCAGTGTGGCCCAAGGAGCCTGCTGGTGCTCCTGCATTGTGCCTGATGGGGTTATTTCACAGCCCAGGACACTGAGGCGCACCCTTCACATGGCAGTTTGAGGATGCACTTGGGCTGCTGCATGTCCTGGGGATGCCACAGCACCATCTCACTCATCTCATGGTACCTTTGCTCAAGCACACAGGGCTATCAACTATGTCACCACCAGCATTTTGATCTCCAGTGCAGAAACACACAAGGGCTCTGCCCAGAAGCATTCTTGAAGAGGTAGGACCAAGCAAAGGCAAGGAAGAGGACCACGAGGCTCCCCACACAGCTGGGCTCTCACTGCTGCAAGCAACCACAAGATACTAACCTCTTCCCAAAATTAACAAATTCCATCTCAAAGCTAGTTGGGTGTTCTCTCTCTCCAGCTTTGATGGTTAAAAGCCTAACTTCCAGCCTGAATTTATTCAGGACAAGCTCGTGTCCATCTGTTCCTATGGCAGAGCTGTCTTTTAAACAGCTTCTATAACTTTTCTTTGTCCCTGGTGTTTACCCACCCAACGTATTTGCAGAAGACAAATCACATCTCCTCTCAGTCTTGATTTTGCAGAGCCAAACAAACCAAGCTCTTCCAGCCCCACCTTACAGACAGGTTGTGACTGGGATGCAGAGAGTCTTTCTCCACACTTGCCCTGGCATGAATTAATCTTCTCTGCTTAGACGTCAAACTTCTGCAGGAGCTTTTCTGGTGCCTTGATGGAAGGCATCAGTGCTGCCCTCTCCCTTCCTGATGGAAATCCTGCTGGGTTTATCAGTGCCCTCTGAGCTTTGTCATGGCTCTTGCTGCAATCAGCCAGACCCACTCTCCTCCATTTGAGCCACTGGCCATAAGGAGCGTGTGGGGTGAAGAGGACGTTGTCTTTCTAGCCTCCAGATACACAACTCCATGTGGTGCAGGGATGCTTTATCCAGTTTTTCACAATAGGCTCTAGCAAGGATGATGATGATCAAGCCATATCCAAGATCAAAATAACCTCAGCAGCCCTCTGTATTTAGCTGACACCCACAGCCGTAGGGCAGCCCCACAAGATGAGTGTTGAACAGACACATGTGGAATTTGTTCTCATCCCCTGACCGGAGAGGAAGGCAGCGTGCCCACGAAAGCTCCCCTGGCCCCAGTGACAACAGCAGCCCCTTCCTCAGTGCACAGGACTCACCACAGTGGGTGAGATAGCCCAAGAGAAGGAGAGGAGCAAAAACCTCCCAGGGCTTCAGCAGTGCTCAGATTTCCCTTGCTGTTTTGCATGGTTTGCAGGACCAGGGTACAAAGCTCGTGTCCAATGTACAGCTTTGCTTTCATCCATTATTAAAACAGAGGCTACAAGCAAAATTCAGAGCAGCATATGGTTATCTGCACCAAGACTGTAATTTTCTGATTAATGACAGCTCTAGACTCTCTTCCAGAGACGCTGTGCTTGTAAGCTGCTTGTGAAATGCATTTTGATTTAACGTATTAAAGAACAATTATGATGCCAAATTTAAAAACCAAGCAGAAACCAGTAGCTTGAACAAACACTTGAACACCAAGACCAGGAGCAAGCAGGTGCTTTCCTGCCTCTGCTGGTGTTCCAGCACAACAAACTCAACCCCAGACCTGGATTACAGGATCCATACCCTGCTGGTAACTTACAGCTCAAGAGCCTTCAGAGAACCCAGGTGGGTAAAAGCCAGTCACTAAAGAGCAAGTCCAGTGAGAATCTCACTGCTGCCCAGTTCTAAAGGCCACTTCCCAAGGCAAGGAATGCGTGAGAGGAATCAATCCACCTCCCTAGCAGGGGAAGGTACCCAGAGAGAATGAATGTCAGGATGTCACCCAGTGGCAAGGTGAGAGGTGCATTTAGCAGCACAGATAACACTGACGCATGGAAAATCTGCAGCGCAAAACGCCCCCGGAGAGGCTTCAGCTCAAATGTCACTTCTGTGCCAGCACCTGCCAGCACCCCGGCTGCCCAGCTAAGGGCTCAGAGAGCCACTCACTGGTAAATGGGATGGATTCACAGCAAATGCTGAGGCAGCCCCCCGTCGCTGGAGCTCTTCAGGAGCAGAGCAGAAATAGTGAGGACTTTCTAGGAATAAAAGCAGGGCATCTGCACAGGCAGACAGGCTGCTGGTGGGATGCACAGTGAGAGCTGATGCAAATCTTTGGCAAAGGCTCCTCCAAGAAGGAAAACTCCCAGGACTCAGCAGACAGACACAAGTGATGTCTCAGGATGGACTGGGCAGCCGAAATTCATTCCTGCTCTGCCTGGGGATAGCAAGAATAGGGCTCCTTTCATACAAACCCCACAGCACTGGGAAGGATCTCGTAAGCACAGCGTCAGGCAGCACCCCTGTCTGCCTTGGGGAAGGGCTTACAGAGGTGATGCTCAGCAGCATCACAGTGGGGGCTGAGGGGGCTCTTCCCACACAGTGAGCCTCAGAGCATAGAAATGACAGCAAATCCCTTCCTGCATCTATCCAGCATCACCTCTCTAACCCATCGAACTCACAGCCCTGTCTCCACTCCCATCCCCAGGATCATTTCTGCTTCAGGAAGCAGAAGATGCTGTGATGATCCTTCAGACTTGTGAAGCTTGTTCTGAGGGGACTTTCCAAGGAAAACTTGAACTCCCCTTTCCCACCTGGGTGGTGGGGGATGCTATGGGTCCCTTTTGTGGCCTTGGTCACACACCCTGGCTCTACAACATCCACAGCTATGGAATTTGAGAAGCTGAAGAGCAGCTGAGACCTGGGGGTGAAGAAGACCAAAAACCCCAGGAGCTTCCCATCTCTCTGCCCACAGGGACACAGAGCTGCTACTCGCTGCTGGCAAGAGATAGGCTAAGATTTATTCAGCATGAAAACGCTTCCAGAACGGGGCATGCAGGCCCCTTTATCTCCAAAGCACAGCAATCAGCAGCTGATTTAAGCCATCGGTGCTGGGAAAGACAAGGAGGAACTATTTAGGCAGCCTCGTATCTTCAGAAAGCTGAAATGAAATTCCCTCCTGGTCCTTGCCAGCTCTGCTGTGCTCTGCTTTTGCTCAGGAGCTGCTTTTTATGCCTTGCAAGTCTCACCACATTCGTGGGTGTTGCTTAATTTTAAAAATACTCATTTTAATCAAGCTGAACAGAATAAAAAGAACAGCACTGGAGGGAGCCTGAACCCTGCAGGCTGCTGGATCCAGCAACCCTATGTGTCCCAGCCAGGGCACTCAACTAATGAGGCCTTTTGAAGCAGGTAGCAAGTCCTAAAACTTAAAACCCCAAGTCTTCTCACAAGTGGGTTTGAGTCGGCTCAGCTGCCAGGAAGGCTGCAGAGAGGTTTCTGTTACACAGCAGGTTTCACTGTGTCAGGGATGTGTGCTCTGCTTCCAAGACTGCAGGAAGGTAGCACACAGTAGACCATCTGCAGGAGGGCCTGGTCTAAGTTGCTCTTCATCCTCCCAAATGTCATTTAAAGTATCAAACTGCAAAACTTGACCCCAGATTATGAGCCCCCTAAGGTCTGCCATCATGAGTATCAGGTTCTACCTCCTGTTCAGATCAAGGCCCCAGGAGGAGGCTCCCAGCTTCCAGGATACTCTCACCCATCCCAGAAAGCACCAAAGAAGGCAGGCTCCTGGGAGAAGGTTTGGTGCAGCTTCCATGCAGCTCCAAGTGGCTGCAGCCCTGACTGCACATCAGGTAACTGCAAGGAGAAAAAGAAAATGTCTCTGACTGCGAGGAAAGCAGCCTGCCAGCCACCTCCAGCCCCAGCTCATCCCCAATTGCAAGTGAAGCACCCCAGCAGTGCTTCACTTGCTTACAAGGTCCTGAGGCCAGTTACCATTACAAGGAGCAGAGCACAAGCAGGACTTTGCAGACCTGGCCAAGCAACTTCCTGAACCTGGAGGAACCAGAGCCACATGCCCCAAGCACAGGGTGATGCACAACCCTGCTCCAGCCCATGCTTAGAGAAGACAGAAAGGAGCCCTCTAAGCTCTTGCAGCAGCAAATTATCCCCTGAATGCAAGCCCCTCTGCTGAGAAAACAGTGACCCACTGGGGTATGTGGGGTTTTGGTTGGACCTTTTTGCTAAAGCACAACTGAGTTCTACAGGGACAGAATCACAGAATCACTTAGGGTAGAACGAACCTTTCAGATCATCAAGTCCAACCCAGCACTGCCAGGTCACTACTAAACCATATACTCAGCACCACAACCTCACAGCCTTTAAACTGCTCCAGGGATTGGGACCCTACCACTGCCCCAGGCAGCCTGGTCCAGGACTTGACAACACTCAATAGAAATAAATTGTTTCTCATGTCCAACCTAAACCTCCCCTGTCACAAACTGAGGCCATCTCCTTAGCAAGAACACAACACTGCAGTGCCACTCATCACTCCTCTCTTCCCTTTTCCCCACGTAGCTCCATAACCTGCAGCCAAAGCTGCATCTCACCAAGCTGAGCCTTGCTCATGCAGTTCCATTCTCCTCTCCAGCAAATTCCTGCTGTAATTACAGAGAGGTGGTGCAGACGTTACACGCTCTACAATTAGCACTAATTGCATTACATTGTCACAGAGAAGTCATTTACTCCCCATGAGCTCATGAGATTGGTCTGGACAGTTTAACAGAGCAAGTACCTAATAGCATGACACAGAAGTGGCCAGCACCTGAGCAGCTGTCCCAGCCCTCTGCAAACAGCAGATTTGGGACAAACATGCACAAAAAAGGGGCAGGTGATGGAGGAACAGACAGGATGTCGCCTTGCTGCATCCTCTAACATTGGTTAGACACTTCAGGAGGAAGCCTTGGGCCCTCTCCCAAGCCACGAGCCAGAGGCTGATGTATCCGGAGAGCAAGAGCTGTGGCCTCCTGCAGAAGAGGGATTTGTGGGGACAGTTAGAGCTCTTGGCCTTTCTGCACTCCATCTCTGCCTCCAGTTTGGGTCTCAAGTTTCACTACATCTTTTGGCCTCTGTCACAACAAGTTTTCCAGGGCAAGGATGCACTTGGAGACCTGGCACCCCCTTACTGATTCAACCGGGCTGGCTCTTCCAGCTGCCTGGCAGAGGTGTGTGCCATGACCCTAAGGGACCAGTGATGGACCATAAATAAAGCCCTCCAAGATATTGCCCCTTCCTAGGGCACACCAAACCCATGCCAGGTAAACAGCCCAGCTTGGAAGATCTCCTGCTCCTTTTCCAGGAAATTCCAGTGAATTTGATCTCCAGCTCTGTGAGAGCTGTTTTCCCAAGGGTCTTTGGACTCTGGGGGCGGGGAGGGGAGGTGAGGGCTGGCGAGCAATTCATGTGTCAAAGAAACTCAGCTCACGGGCCAGGCGCCAGGAACTTTTCATGTGGGTTTCCAGCCTCTGCCAGGAGGCTCTCGGGTGCTGGGAGCGCATCTAATGCAAACCAGGTGCCTCTGAAAAGAAAACACTCAAAGAGAGAAACTTGGTCACGTTCCCTCAAAAGGGAAGAAAAAGCAGTACAGTAATGAGGGCAGCCATGCACATCAGAGGGCAGCCATTCACATCAGTGAGCAGCCCTCCCTGGTCTGCTGCTCCATGCTCCCAACTGCCTGCTCTGTGCCCACCTTGCCCAACAGAAACTGAAACCACCAGTGAGGCTGGAGGAAGAAGAGCCAAGCCCAGTGCCCAGAGAAGAGCTCCAGGGTGTGGGCTGTCCAAAACCTCACCACAAACAGCTTTTGTCACCATGCCCTACTCACAGAGCTGAGCTCTCCCATGAGCTAGGAGGGATGGCTGTGGTCCAGGCAGTAACTCCTGCTGCAGAGCCAGGATGGACAATGTCAATGGCACTAATGCCCACCATGCCCCCAGTCTTCACCACTACAAACCAGCCACTCCCCTAAAGCCAGCACTCATCAAGTGATGCCATGAAAGACAATAGAGAGGCAGAGGGAAAGGAGGACTCAGCAGGATAGACTTACCCCGCAATGACAATGAAGAAGTCCAGGCGGTTCCACGTGTCTCCCAAGTAGCATTTCTTCCCAAAGATCCCCAGTGCAATCATCTTGACAATCATTTCCACAGCAAAGAAGGCAAAGATGAAATCATCAAAGCTCTGCAAAAGAAATGAGAGTGGATGCTCCTGCATCACTGTACACTTGGGGAGCACCAGGGAAGGGAATTATGAGACCCTATGTCAACAAGGTCTCCTCCTGCATCACCAAGAGCTAAAATCTCTGGGCAGAGACAGCACTGAGAGCAGCCCCATGTCTTTTCCCAAGCCAGACTGGCTGACAGTACCCATGGTGCTGGGAGAGACAAGCATATCTGGGGCTCTTCTTTCACTGTCAACTTGACAGTAAACCCTCCCCAAGCACTGCAAGCCCGGCAGTGGCTCTGCCTGGTGACGCTGTGCACTCACATCCCAGCATGGGCAGGACCCAGCCCTCCTGGGGCATGAGGCCACCTCCACTACAGCTGGAGGGGCAATGCTGCAGCATGGTCTTTCCTGCTCCCCATCAGCTCAGGGCCACTGCTCAGCTAAAAGCAGCAAGCAGGGCCATACCTGGAGGATCCTGCAGCGTGGTGAGTCACAGGCGATGTCCTCGCAGGGGTGGAACATGCCCAGCGTCACGCAGTTGAGCAGGATCACCAGCATGCTCACCCTCTCAAACCACCTGCACCATCTCGTCAAGGAAGCCACAGGCCCAGAGCAGCACCCATAAGCAGCCATCTCTGCATCAGAAAGGTTATTCTGCTCCCAAAGGCGAGGCACAACCTGCATCCCTAGTTGCCTTTACCTGGTTGTAGGTCATAGGGACCTTGAAGGTCAGCTGGTTCCAACACCCCTGCAGGGACACCTTCCACTAGACCAGCTTGCACAAGGGCTAGTCCAGCCTGGTCTTGAACACCTCTAAGCAGGGAGCACCCACAATGTCCAGGTTCAACCTGTTCCAGTGTCTCACCACCCTCAATCTAAAGAATTTCTTCCTAATCTCCAGCCCAAATCTGCCCTTGCAGCTGCAGAGGCTGCCTGCTGCTCGGGTACTCCTGCAGCATCCCACACTGACATCAGTGGCTGCAGCTACTGTGAGCCACTAGAAAATGAGAAGTGCATGGCCAGAGTGCTGAGTGCTGATGTGATGGATTAAAAAATTAAAAGAACGATATCAACTCTTAGACAAAAAAGCCAAAGCCCACACTGCTAATTTCCTCTCCTGGCATTTCACAGAAAAGCACTTTCATAACATTACCATTTTCTATTAACCATGTCACAGCTCACCCCAGGGGTGTTTCCCTGAAGTCACTGCTTGAACTTTTCATTCCCAGTCCAAATTAAGATTGTCAAAACCAACTGCCTAAAAGCCTTAAGACTGTGAGGGCCAGCAGAGCTCATCCCCTGCAACAACTGCTGCCTCTGGAAGCAATTTTGAAGAGCTAAGCTGCTGGGACAGACTGCAGATGCTGTTACTTTGGGGGCAAATCCTCACTGGGGTGCTTCAGACCTGGCATTGATTTCTTTTGTCACCTTCTAGGAGGCATCTCCAGTTGGCTCCCAACTGCCAGGGCACAGGCATGTGAAGCCCAGGAAGCAGTGCAGATAGTGCTGGGGTTGTCTCCCAGCACATCAACCAGCACAGCCTGCAGGCAAATTCCCAGCTCCAGGCAAAGCAGCCTGGCCCTTGCCAGCCGAGAGCTGTCGCAGTAACACGGCCATGGGGTGCTGGGGAGCCTGTGCTGCAGCCTGATCTGGCTGAGGAAGAAGGTGGTGAGGATGAATCAGCAGGTGCCTCCCCACCGGGCGCGTGGGGCTGGAGCTGGCAGCTCCTGCCACCCATCCTGGGCACATTCCTGGGAAATCACATAGGGCTGAGTCACAGCTTGGCTGCCAGCAATCTGGATCGCTCAGTTGGCAGAGATATTTACAAGGTATCAGGGCAGACATTCTGACTGCCAGGCTGGGACTATGGGCTGCAGTATTTAGCCCAAATATAGCCCTGCAGGGGCTGGCATGGAGGGCAGCAGCTGAGGGGGATCCCCGGGCATTCCCCACCTCAAGTGGCTGGAAAGCCCATATAGATGCTGGGCAAGGATGGCACTGAGCAGCCCTGGAGACAAACTTGGGGAGTTAGTGGATAAACACTTAAATGTGAGCCAGCAGCATGCACTCAGCCCAGACCCAGCCACATCCAGGGCTTATCCCCAGCAGTGTGGGAGGAGATTTTGTCCCTCTGCTTGGGCAACCTCTGGAGCACCCAACACAAGAAGAACACAGGACTGTTAGAGTGGGTGCAGAGGTGGCCACAAAGATGATCAGTGTTGGAGCACCACTCCTATGAGGAAGAGCTGAGAGAGTTGGGGCTGTTCTGCCTGGAGAAAGATGCAGGGAGACTTTATTGCAGTCTTGCATTACTTAAAGGAGCCAACAAGAAAGATGAGGAGGGAAGCTTCATCAAGGAGTGTAGTGAAAGGATAAGGGGTAACAACTTCAAACTGAAAGAAAGGAGACTAGTAATCAGGAAGAAATTCGTTGCTGTGAGGGCGGGGAGACACTGGAACCAGTTACCCAGAGAGGCTGTGGATGCCACCTCTCTGGAGGTGTTCAAGACCAGGTTGGATGAAGCCTTGAGCAACCTGGGCTGGTGAGAGGTGTCCCTGCCCTCGGCAGGGGGTTGGAGCAGGATGATCTTTAAGGTCCTTTCCAACCCAACCCATTCTGTGATTCTATAATCCCCACCCTGCACTCCACAAACCCTGACACTACGCAGGAACAAACATCCCTCAGGCAGGAAAACAGCCTGGGGAGGGAGCGGGGGAACGAGGGAGCAGGAGGGGGGCTTTAATTTGCTGAGGGCAGTTTCATCCCCAGCTCTGTCTGCGGACTCCCTCAGTAGCATGTCACACCCCTCCAGCAAACGCCTTTCAGACAGCATTCCTTCCTGGCTAAATATTCCGGGGACAGGGACCCCAGCGGTGCCGAAGTACCTGTGCCAATGCGCAGCAGATAGTTCAGAGGGGAGGGAGGGCTTGCCGCCTTTTTTTTTTTTTCTTCTTTTTTTTTTTTTTTCTTCTTTTTTTTTTTTTTCTTCTTTTTTTTTTTTCTTCTTTTTTTTTTTTCTTCTTTTTTTTTTTTTTATTTTTCTTTTCTTTTTTTTTTTTTTCCCCAGCTGAATGGAACTTCAAGCCCTTTCTTCTGCTAATGGGATTTTCAGAGGCACACAAAGTGCTGCTGGCTATGGCTTTGTACCGACCCTCCTTGAGCTGGGAGGCTGACAAAGGGAAACCCTGCAATTAGCAAAAGCAGAAGGTGCTTTCCTGAATGCTGCTGCCGCGTGGGCAGTGAAGGGGCAAAGGGGCTTCGGGAAGCACCAGAGACAGTGCTGGTCCTCAGCCAGCAACTAAAGCGAGGAGGAGGAGGAGGAGGCGGCAAACGCTCGGGGCAGCGGCGACGCGAGCGGCGGGTCCGGGCCCGCTGCCATCTCCCCGCTGTTGAGCTGAGCCCAAGGTCCACATCACATTAGGGAAACGTTCACCAGGAGTGGAGCTGGCCCTGAGAGGTCCTGTCCCCTACTCATGCCGAGCGGGTGGGACATGGAGTGCTGACACTAGCAGAAAGCAGTAGCAGGGTCCCTGTGCACGCAGCGAGTTACCACTCTGCCTGCTCCTTCCCATTGGTGCAGGGTCCCCTGCTTGCCCCAGCTCATTCAGAAAGATCTACCTTTTGGCATCAGCTTGATCAAGGCAGCAAAAATGCTCACAGATTCTTTCCAATTAAAATCACAGAATCATAGAATGGTAGAGAGTGGAAGGGACCTCTGGAGATCTCCTATAAACATTAATAAGATCTCCTCTCAGGCTTCTCTTCTCCAGACTAAACAGCCCCAGGTCTCTCAGCTTTTCCTCATAAAACAGATGTTCTGTTCCCTTAATCACCCTCATCGCCTTCACTGGACTCTCTCCAGTAATTCCCTCTCTCCAACTGGGAAGCCCAGAACTGGATACAATACTACAGATGTGGTCTCACCAGGACAGAGTAGAGGGGCAGAAGAACCTCCCTCAACCTGCCGGCCACACTCTTCTTCATGCACCGCAGGAGCCCGCTGACCTTGGTCACATTTTCCACCATGACTCCAAAGTCCTTCTCTGTAGAGATGCTTTCCAGCAGGTCAACCCCTAATCTGCATTTGTGCATGGTTCCACCACATAGAAATATCAGTAACACTTCTGTTGTAACCTGACTCTTGAAATTCAAAAGGGGGGGTAGGGGGGCAGGGGAGAGACAAGAAAGCCCTGCTATGAAAAGGAATTTTTGCATAGGACAAAAGCCCTTGGACCCTTCCAGCACGTGTGATCCCCAGGCTGGCAGAGCCTGATCTTCCCTAATTAAGAGGCAAGAGCCCCAGATTCAATTAGCCTGCACTACCCCGCTTAATACAATCAGGAGAGAAAGATATTGCATTATGCTTGCTATGATTTGGTTGCAGAAGTTTGGATCAAATTCACCAGCAAGTAAATTAAATGGGAAACTGTTGCTGGAGGGCAGCGACAACCAAGAGGATGGCAGCAGCCCTGGCTCACTCCGGTGCCCAGCCAGAGCACACACACTACTCCTGGTGTCCTCTTCAGCTTGGGGATGGGGAGAGTGGGCACCACCATGCCAGAGCATCACCCAGCTCAGGGATGGTGGTTCCTTCCCCAGGCGGGGCTGGGCACCCATGCTGACAGCAGAGCCAGGCAGAGAGGGAGGGAAGCATTTGGCGATGCTTTACAAGGGCACACATTATTCCATGGCATTGATATTCATCTCTTTCCTTGGTTCTCTGCCAGCCCCAGGTGGCTTCTGCCATTTCCACTCTCCTCTTCCCTGCATTGCTCTCTCCCTTCCGAGCTCCTTCCCTGACCACCTCCTCCAGCTCTCCCTAGGCAGCACTGGGGCTGCAGCAAAGCACCAGCTCCATGACCAGGAGCTAAGCAGGACCCACCAGAAGCACAGCGAGAGTGGTGGGGAGCAGGGCTCTGCAGGCAAGCTGGGGACCGATGGCCAGGGCAGCCCTGCAGCACTGTGGGCTGCAGGCTCACAGTCTGCAACAAAACCCAATCACAGCAATGCACTGAACCACCTGGATCCTGCCAGGCAACACCTCATCTCTGCTCCACTGCCTGTTTGCTGGGGCAAGGAGAGGTCAGCCTGACCAGCGGGCCATGGCCGCAGTCTCAATCGGGTTCCCCATCACCACCTGCAGTCACTACTCTTGTGCCAGACAAAGCCTTCACTCACCAGGACAGCAGCTGGTATATGACAAACGTGCAGTGAGCACTGGCAAGGACTGGAAATTGCTGTGTAAATGTGATGTGAAAATTGGGTTGAAGTGACAGCCTTCCCCTGCAATGTCACCAAGTCCCACCAGCTCAGGAGTGACACTGGGATAAGCTGCAGACATTAATGGGAGCAGAGTTTAGGCTTCATTCATATCATCAGTTCCAGAAATAGCCCCTTTGACAGGAGCATAATGGGACTTCCAGGGTCTGGCCTTTGAGGGGGTGGGAGGAGGCAGGGACTAGAATCCTAAAACATTAATTCAGACCATTTGCAAGGGAAGGAAAAAGTCCTCAGAATTAATCTGCCTCACAGATGGAAATAATAAACCCTTCCCAGCTTCCGCCTCTAACTGCACCAGGCCAACAAGAAAAGGCTGTTCACGCCATGCCCAGTTGAAAGGTCACAGCATTCCCATCACAGCCCTGGACTACTGGTTTTGTTTTTTTCCTGTGCTGTTCCTTTGAAAGCAAACCCAGCATCAGTCCTGTGCTTTTAGCATTTGCAGGAAGCGTTTGCTTGTGTCCCAGACGCTGCATGCCAGAGGTGCTCTCAGAGCATCATTACTTAGTGACTCTACTTTCCCAGCTGGCAGCTGTGTGCTGGCAGAGACCCGTCCCGGTGCGATCCTGACATGGCCTCTACTCTGTGGCTTTGCTCTCCCAGGTATGGCACCTCCTCTCCCTCTGGGTAACCCAAGAGTAGGATGGAGCAGGGGAGATGCTGCAGGTTGGTAGCAGGCAGCAGTCCCGTGGCACCACAGCACCGCACCATCAGTGGCGGAGAGGCTCTCTCCTGGCAGGGGCTGACCTGCTGCGGGCGCAGCAGCCCCAGCAGGCTCACTGCAGGCATGTGAGGGGGCACAAAGCTCCTGCCCTGCACTCCACAGGCACCTGCAGCAGGCAAGCCTGTTCCTGGAAAGCAAAGCTGCCAGTGCTACCGGGGCTGCAGCCAGGGCAGTCAGAAGTTGACACCACTCAGAAAGCACTTCCACCAGGGCTCTGCTGCCTGCCCTATCCTGGGTCACCACCTCCGGTTGCCCAGGAGCCAACACAACCCTGCTGAGCCCTGACAGCCCCATCCAGGCTCTGAGCCAGGAAAAAGCCAGGTGGGGAATGTCCCTGCCCTGCCACTGCTCTTTGAAATCTCTTTCCTCACAGCACAGACAGACCCTGGAGGATATTTTAATTCATGCAGCTTCACAACTAAACCTGGGAAACCAAACCAGGGCAATTATTCATGCCAAGCTTCTTTAGAAATTTCATCTCTAGATTTTTCTCTCTTGCAGATGTTCAAGGGGACACACCAGCAGCTCTTTCCCTCTGCCAAGAAATGGCCACACTCTGCACCTGTCCTGGTGGAACTGTGGTCACACTATGGTCCTCAAAGGCCCCCAGACACACAATGGCAACTGTAAAGCCCCAAAGGGGAGGAACAGAGGGATTCTGGAGTCATCATCTTAGCTATCCTATTTTTCTCCCCAAGGTTTGAACACTGCACTGTGGGCTGAAGGCAGGAGATGCTCTCCTCTGCCTTGCAAACACAGCCACCTCTCCAGGGCAGGGAGGATGTGCTCAGCAGTGCAGAGGAGCCCTGCTCAGCCACCCAGGTGCTGAGGGGAAGAATGGTGCTGCATTTAGAGAGGATGAAGCTTAGTAAAAAAACAAAACCAACACACACACCCCACACACCTGACAAGGTTTTTGTTTGTCCTACTGGTTTGGAATTGTTTCCCCATAACCTTTCAGTTTTGCACTTGTAAGCTTTTTCTTTCTTTTTTTTTCTTCCCTTCCCCAGCAGCAAAAAGGGCTTAAAATCTTATTGCTTAAAGAGAGAGGAAAGAAGAAAAAAGGGAATGTGTTGCATAATATCCAAACTTCAGGAGCTGGAGCTATTAAGAGAAGCCCTGCATATCACTTGCAATTAACTCCTTAGCTGGGAGGATGGGCTGCTGGCAGCTCAGCCTTGGGCCCAGCATCTGTGAGGATGGGTGCTTTAGAACTGTAAGGTACAATGCCAAGGAATTTATCCTGGCTTTTCACCCCAGTTCTTCCTCCTCATGCTTGCCAGTATCAGGGGGCAGAGGTCAAAAAACAGAAAAAGAGGATTCCTGTGAAGGGCAGGGTCATCACCTGAGCCCCCAGGCCCTGGGCAACCAGGGCAGATCAGGGCGGGAGCAACAGGGGCAGAGCTCAGCCAACTGATGCCAGTCACTGGGAACTCTGACCCTGGCTGCCCTGCATCACTCAAAGGGAATGGCAGAGAGGTAGGTGAGGCCTCAGTCACCCAGACCAAGCTTAGCAGAGGGTCCAGCTCCCTCCAGCCTCCTTCTCCCACTGGTTTAGCACTTTCTGCTGACATTCCAGTGGACAGGCTTCCCTCCCACCTGCCCCACCAAAGTGGGGCTGTGGAGGTGGCAGCATGCCCTGGCAGACCCTGTCTTCCTCCTGACTCCCAGCTCAGCCTCCACACTGGCCATCACCACCCATGGTGGAGCCTCAGGATTGAGCTCCCTCCCAACAGGTCATGTGTGGCATTAACGAAGATGTCATCATGAGCAGTAAAATCCTTCTTAACGCACTCTCACTCTGCAGCAGGGACCCAGGGCTGCCAGTTAAAGCACAGGATGCCCAATAATGGATTTCAGACTTTTTCCCCCACCACGCCTTATGAAGTGCATTGTGGATAGGCACTTAACCCCCAAATACATGTATTTTTAAACTCACTGTGAAGTGTCCTTTGATAGCTCCTGCCTTTAAAGCTTGGCAGAGCAGAAGCAGCTGCTCCCCAGGACACATTCACAGCACCTCATGGTCCCTCCAGTCCTGATGCTCGGCCCCAGCCACTGTCTGGGATGGAGGAAAATCCAAAGGAACCCAGGTGAGGGATGTAACATGAGCAGATGCATCTTCCCCTCACACTCAGGTAGAAGAACACCTTGTGCCAAGCTGCCAGAGCCTCCTCTGGCCCATTTGTGGTATTTGGGATACTACTCCCTTCCCACCATCCCCGAGTCAGCTCGCTGCCGTACTCAAGACAAAGCCTGTTATGCAAGGCTTCCTAAACAAGTCGCAGTGAAAGCTTTGTAACATCCTACACCGACACAGAGTTGGGACATGTCACATATTTGTCTTATTTTGTTCCTTCTTTATCCTTTTTTTAGGCTCCTTCTACTTTTTTCCCCCTTGGAAGTACGCTGGTTCCCATGGAAACAATGATGTTCCGGGTATGGACAGAGCTCCAGTGACGTCCACAAGCTCGGTATAAAAGCAGATTTATGTAACAGGGAAATGAGGGATCTGAAGAGCTGGCTCTGCAAGGCCACACATGTGGCACCAGTGCTGCTGTGCCAGGGATGCTGCACTGGTCAGGATGGTTCATATTGAAGCAGGAGAGAAAAAGGAGACAGGGCAAAGAGGATGACATTCCAGTGCGTGGGAAGGTGGATCATACTAACCTGTTAAAAATGGGCTTAGAGGTGCACATGTGTGTGTGTCTTTCCGTTTATATTTTTGTGTATTTCCTTGGAGAGCATCTCACCCCTCACTGCTAGAGTAGAGGGCAGGTGGAGGGCCAGGGTACCAACCCCAGGTACAGAAAAGCTCATCTTTGCCCATGCCTGGGAGCTGCAGGAGGGCAGATAAGTCCTCACTGCTGCCCCAGGCCCAGAAGCTGGCCTGGGAGCAGTGAGCCCACCCCGGTGCTGGCAGACACTGCCTGCCTCTAGGGCCAGGGAAAGGGATCCTCTCTGAGACAGACCTCCCCAAACAGGAGTATCTCAGGAAGGCTCCCACAGGCTTCAAAGCCTCAGCAGAGCAGGCAAGTTTCCTCTTGAGCCTGTGATTTAAATCCCCTCCCAGGGCAGCACACAGATGGAGAGGATGTCTCTCCTCCTCCACCGGTCCCCAACAGCTTCCAAAATGAGACATTGCCATGCCTGGGGACATGCCACCTCAGACCCCCCTTCTACCCAGAGGCTTCCCTGGCAGATGCTGCACTGCACAGAGCCAATCCCCCCAAAGGCAGTGTGTTAATAAACCTGGAAAGTGCCAGGATGATCACAGCCCTGTTCCAACCTGGGGACATGCTGGCAAAAGTAAGCCTGTGCTAACTGTCCTGGCAGCTCCTCTGCTTCCTTCATGATCCCCCACACACACCAGGAAGGCTTGAGGGGCGCTCTGCTCCCAGCGCTGCTGGGTTAACCCTCCCTGGCCAGGAAAACTGGCTCCATCCCTATGGAGCCAAAATATTCCTTGTGCAACCAAAGTATTCCCTGCAAGCACTGACACCGTGCCCTGTGCAGTTGATGTGGGCTCTCTCCCTCCCTCCACACCCCAGCTCCATCCCACTGGGGGCTGCAGCCCTCCTCAGCCTCCCAACCCCCCCAGCAGGAGCTCAAAATCAACAACAGATCATTAAATATATAGCAGGATGGTGCATGAAAGATGGATCTGGGGCAGGGGATATCAGGAGCTAGGGAATGCAGGGAAGGGACCAGTTCTGTGGGGTCAGCAGCAGCCAATGGTTACTTCAGTGCTGCCCTAATCATCCAAACTAGAAGGCACAGGGTGGCACCGAGGGCCACAACCAAGCAAGGGCCACAAAATGCCACAGAGCCAGGAGAGGCAGCAATCCCAGCCCATCCTCGCCTCGGCACAGCGATCCCAGCTGCAGCCAGAGCAGAGGGAATTCCCTCTGCTGTCTGAGGGCCAGGGAAGCCTCAGAGGGATGAGCTGCTGCTGAGGAGCTGGGATGCAAGCAAGCTAAACAAATCAGCTCCACCTCCGGCCCAGACACAGGATGAGTTCCTATCCCTGCAGCCCTCCCACAGCCCATTCCCAGGAATCTGCAGACACCCAGGTGAGGAACTGGGATGCTCACAGTGGGGGTTGAGAGATGGGGACACCTGGATATGGAGCAGGAGTGATGCACACAGGAAACTCCACGGAGCATCCCACCCTGTGGGACAGCAAAGCCTTGCTGGCTGCCAGCCCCACAAAGCCATTGTCAATCCCCCCAGGCAGTGAGCAGGAACAGGGGCATTTCAAAACACCCTTCCACCATGCAAGGACTTGTGTCCACCACACCAAGGCAAAGCCCTTCAGAGAAGCCCACACTCTGGGCTTTGCCCATTTGCACTCTACAAATGGGCAGCCTGGGGCTCAGCAGAGGAAGAGGGGAGAGGCAAGACAGATGCAGAACACTTCTCGGCTGCAGCAGCTCCGGGGTGAGCCAAATGCCCCCAACTCCCAGCCCAGGGTTTTAACTGCAGAAGGGTAGGAGCTTAAAGCCTCTGAGCAAATTTGTCCAAGCCTCACAAAAATCCCAGTTCCAAAGACAAACCTGGCATTGTTTTAGCCCTAAGGATGGAGACAGGGCAGAAAGCCTGGAAGAGGACTTCTGAAGTGTGCAAACAGCTCAAGACCAGTTGCAGCAGATCTGGGGGGCGGGCACAGACCCCACAACCCCACAACTTCTCCTTTCCCCTCCACTGACACCCGTGTCCTGTCCTGACCTAGGGACACTGGCCAGGGGCATTACCAGGAGCTTCTCTGGGCACTGACAGAGAAGGTAGCCAAAGTGATGGCATCCTCTGGGGCTAAGATGATCCAGGCACTGGTGGGAGCCATGCCCAGCTACCAGAGATCTGAGCCCTTTCCACTCAGCATAAAACACAGTATTGTGTTGCAGGTTAAGTACTTATTTAGGAACCAGCTTACACCCTTCAGATATTTCTGGGAATCCCAAAGCCCAGCTTACACAGTGAGGGGGCTTTTTCTTCCAAAGGAGCAGTACTCAAGCTTGCTGGGGTGCAGCAGCACACAAGCATGCAGGAAAGCACCCATAAGGCTGAGAGGTGCAGAGACACCTAAGGCTGGGTGCTGAAGGCGCACAGAGGGAACCACCCTGGCACTGTCACTCCTGCAGCCGGATCCGGCCTCACAGACCGCTCTGTCCTCGCACAGTCCCTGGCTGCTCTGGAAAAGCCCCAACCAGGGCATTTGAGCAGTTTGGGAGCCTTAAAACAAATTATTTCTGATCCTCCCAAGAGCTTCATGAAAGATGCACCAGAAGCCCCAGGTTCCAAATCTCCTTGCATCACCTGAACTTCACCCACTTTGGCTTGAAAGCAACAAGGACATCCTCTGCCAGCCCAGAATACCCTTGGAGTTGTCCAGTCCCAAACCACACGATGCTCTCCTCACTGGGAACCCATAGCCAGCACCATGTGCAGCAGAGTTCTCAGGGGGGACTAACACACAACCAGTTTAAAAGTCACAGAGAGTCCTACCATTCAGCCCCTACCCAGGCACATGATTATGAGTTCCAAGTGCAAAATTCATCTCCAACTGTCCCCAAAGCTCACTGGGCAGAAGGGAGGGCACGCTCCAGAGCCAGCCCCTGGGTTTGGCAGGCCATGAACAGGATGGCCATTCCTAAGATGCAGCTTTGAACTCAAATCTCAGGTTTTTCTTAAAAGCTGGGGTTTTTTTGCCCCATTCTCTGGATGTGACTCATCCTTAGGCAGCATCTCCAGCCAAGGCACTGCTCCTGAGGAGCTGCTATTGATTCACTCCATGTGAGGACAAGCTGATTGGGGAATAAGGGCGCCTTGTTCCTGCGCCAGGAGCCACGTGTCTCCGCACATGGAGTTCATTAAGAGAGAGCTCTGCGTGGAAGCAAGCCCTCATCAAGCCCCAGCACCTAACGAAGACATACAAGCCATCAGCAGCCCAGCCCCAGTGTTTTCCACAACCCCACGCCAGGGCCCAGAAGATGCTCAATGGGTGCAACCAGAGGAGTTGGGGTGCCAGCCCCAGGGAAGTGCCCAGCCCAGACACAAACATGGCCCCCACAAAGCCTCCTTCCAACCAGCACCGTGATCTGGCAGGAGGCTCTAATGGGAGCAAAGCACACTTTAAAAATTGATGTGGAACTAAAGAATTTCCACAAAATAAAAATTGCAGTTTCTTTTCCATTAATAACCTATTACAGGCCATGCTAAAGAGGCTGCAGGCTCCAGCTCTTGCCCTTTGCTGTCCTGGCTCCCTCTCCATCACAGCCTCGCCACCCCCTTTTGCTCCCTCCGTGCTTTTCACTCCAGTTATCTGCAGCAAGAACTCTCCAAAGTGGCTGAGAAAGCTCCAACTTCGCCATATCAGCCTATCACTGGTAACTCTCTGATCCCATGTGTGCCTTCCAATGCAAAATGGATGTTCTAATCCTAACTAATAAAGTAAAAAGCAAGAAAGAAGCCAAAAATAAAGCCATCAGGCACGGGACTGCCCTGTGTTTGTCTTCTTCCTCATGCCATTATCGCAAGCTCTAGATACAACTGTGCCCTCATTACCAGCTGCTTCTGTTTCCCGCTGAACCCCGGAGACTGGACCCTAATGAATCTTGCAGCCAGAAGCAGGCAGTCTTAACCACAACAGCAGCAGCGCAGACAGCGGCTCAGAGGAACATCTCTCAGTGCCAACATTTGTCTTTGCCCTGAGCCTGCAAGGACACAGGACACGACGGCCAAGGAGGGGAGGTGCAGAAGCACCTGCACGCATGGGGCCAGGCGGGACACGGAAGCTCTCAGGCATCCCCAATCCATTTACACCTCATAAAAGTCTCATTGCTTTTGCCTGTTACAAGAGCAGTGACCGCACCGACCCCGGCTGCAAACACCGAGACGTTCTACAGCAGGCGGAGGAGCCGGCAGGCAGCACCGCGTGTGCGGGAGGGAAGTCCTTGCCTGCAGCCAGGGGTGCCAAATGCCTCCGTTCATGACGTAGGCGATTCGGGGCGGGGGGCGTCTTGGTCTCCTCCGCAACACTGCAAAGCACGACCAAATCAAGGCTTTTGGAGCTCTGTCCTTCCTCGTGTCCCCGTACAGGGCAGCGCTCTCAGGTGTCCCAACTCTTCACACCAAGTGCTGAGCTAAAGGAAAAGTGTTCTGGAGCTTCGCAGTGAAGACTTTCAAGGAGGACAGCCCCAGGAAACCTCCCCAGCACCAAGCCACTTCTCTCAGCCCAGCGCTATGGGGCAGAGACACACTGAGTGCTACACACCTCATGCAGGTCAGGGCACCGCTGCAGTCAAGGGCTGCCAGGTTTCCCTGCCCAGATCTCTGCCAGCCATGGAGGGAACAGGGAAGAGCTCGGTCCATTTCCCCAGGCACACCCCATGCTGAGGGGCTGCGGGCTTCCTTCACCCCCCGAGCCACTCCCGGTCCCGTGTCCGATCTGACACTTCTGCCTTTAGCTGCAAACAGTGGCTCCAGCCATACTCCAACACTCCGGGGATGGTGAGCACTGCCAGCAGATACATTAGCGAGAGCAAATGAGCTGGGGAAAGAGATTGGCTCTGTACATCTTGCCAGGCTGCTTTTCTCCTGCCTTCCCTCTCAGCAAGGAGGACTGAGCCGGATTAGAGGTTACTGCCCTGATCAAGTGCACGTCCTCATTCACTTTCTCTCGATCTGGCCTTTCCTGTCCTATCTGTGCTGCAGCCACAGTTTCTGCTGCCTGAGTGCCAGCAGGTCAGGAGGTAGATTTCAGAGCAGATGACATAGCAAGAGAGCAAAAGCAGGCAGGCTTCCCTCGAGAGCGACCACCTGCAGGGGGAACCTCTTTCTCTGCGCACCAGGCGGGCCAGGCAGCCCAGCCACTCACCTCTGCCAGGTCAAAAAGGATGGTACCACAGACTGACCCAAACGGGGAAGAGGTCATAAACCAGGCACAGGGCCACTGGACAGCAAGAGCAAACTGCAAAAGCCTGGGGTGCCTTCCCCCCAGCAATGCTGCCGAGTGCCCAGCACCCTGCTCCTGCTGCGGGCAGACATCAACCCAGTGCGCTGCCTGCCCCAGGGCTCCCCAGCACTCTGCCAGTGCCAGCTTCACAAAATGCTGGTAGGAACCAGAGCAGTTAGATCTGTGCTTTGACTCTGCTCCACCCCCCAGTGAGCTCCATCCCAAAGTGATACAGATTTGGGATGAAGGAGTCTTGTGGGCACCTTCCAGTTCTGGCCATGATCTGCTTGGCTACCCCTCTTCAACAGGAGGTGATTTTGTAGGAGGACAAGCCAGGAACAAAACCAAAGTAATGCAAGCTCTGGCAAGCAAAGGAGAAGATGCAATTGCCGGGACTGGAACCAACTTTCAATCCCAGGAAATACTTACTGCAATTCTCACTCATCTCATTTTGCAGACAGACCCTGATCACAAAGGAGGGATTGGTGTTGTATCCACATAATTAGAATTGTAATTTGTTCTTGCCCAGAGAGAAGGGCACCACTGACTTCAGGTCTGTTCAAGGAGGCCAAACAAAAACAGGTAATCTGCCCCCCACCACCCCCCACCTTTCACCTCACCACCCTGCTACAGACCTGCCAGCAGCTCCCTGAGTCCAGACTGTCACTGCACCTCCCCCTGTACTGCAAGCTATAGGGAAGCAGCTCCCCAGCCTAGGCAGCCAGTTTTGGAAAGGCTCCCTCCTCCCTGTGCCATGCACTGCCCCCTATCCACCTCCAGATCCAACTTGTTCAGTTTTAGCATCCCAGCTAAGCTCACCTCATCCAAAGCATGACTTCTGCAAGCATTCCACTGCTTAGTCCTGGTGAGATTGACCCCAGAGACCTGGCAAGCTGCTCAGTTGAGCAAGCAAGACAGCATTTTCCTTTCAAGGGATTTTGCTGTGTGTTTGGGTAGCAGAAGTACACCAGAGCAGCAGCAGGATGGGAGCAGAGCACAACAGCTTCCACCTCACCCCCATGCTGCAGAGGAAGATGCCAAAAGCTTCCCAGCACTTCCTCGCCCACGAGCTGCAGACAGCTGGGATTAACACAGGTGCTTTGGTTACTTGTTTCCTCTTTCTCTTCCACCCCTACACTGCTTAGCTCTAAATGAATTGCAGAGGTTGAGGGTTGACAATGGAGCTGAAAATCCTGGATCCACTTTCACTCTCCACATCCAGAGGGATCCAGTTCTCATGCCCCACTGCTACTGAGGGTATCCAGCTCACCTGGCTAAAGCACAATTCAAAGACATTCAGATAAATTCCCTCTCATCAGCTCCATCAACTGCTCCTAGGCCTCAGCAAGGCTGATGGTGGCAGGTCCAAATTAAAGGAAGGAAGCTTCGATTCCAGACCCAGGCCACCTTTGCAGACCTGCGGAGCCAGGCTTGTTCCAGGTTTTACCCTGGAGACTTGACCAGCAGTCTATTAAAATCAGGTCATTTATTTAGGTACTTAGATCTGGACTTCAAAAGGCTAAAATTAGCCAGGAAAAGTTGCACTTTTCTGGCTTTCTCATCCCAGGCCTCAGTTTCTAAAACCAAGGTAGAGAAGAACAATTATTTCTCTCCAAGCCTTTCGAAAGCACTTGGACATCTTTGGCTGACAGCGCGATTTGGTTCAGACGTGTTCATTATTCTTCCCCTCCATGGAGCACTGTGAAATCTTTCTCCATATAAAGTCATTTTCTAAATTAGGTAAAGACGGTGAGTTTTGCATTGAGCACATGTGGGTATTTTTATAAAATGTTTAAAACTTCTTGTCTGACTTTTCCTTCCCTTGAAGGACAACGTACTGAATTAAACCCTCCTGTGACCCCATTTCATTTCACCCTCGAGGACTTCTCAGGAAGACTTTGCCAAAAAGTAACGTTAGCAAGTTTGCCTCATCGCAGATTTAAAAGCTGGCAAAGTTTGGGTTCGCCCCATGCTCAGGCTCAGCATGAGGAGAGGGGCCAGGGCTGCCCGGGGATAGCCTCCGAGGGGTTTGCCACATCACTTTTGCTACCCAGAACCAGACAAGCGAGTCCACACGAATCCCACAGGAACCACTGTCACCGTCAGAGCCTCATGCTCGTCTCCAGTTCCATCCCTGCCTCGTTTCACTTGGCTAGAAAAGCTGCCAAAGCAGCCCTGCAGCCACCAGCTCCACTCCCCAAGACGTGCACTGCTGGGGAGGAACCCAGCAGACCCCAGGCAGGCAGGATGATGCTCTCCCTCCCCAGAGTCACACAGGTGGGCAGGACTATCTGCTCCCACACCTCTCCTGGGTCTGGAGACAGACACCTTCCTGAAGAGGACCTGACTCTGAGGTTAACCCTTGAAGTTCCCTCCTAAAGAGAGTAGTTTTTCCTGGGAGAAGGGGATTATATTGCTGTCAGCTATGTGGAGACAAGGTAGATCAGACCTTTCCCTCCAGCCCTCCACCAGAACCAGCATCTACTGTGGGGAGCATGTTCTAGGGACACTCCTGTCCTGCCCCAGCTCTGAGCCTGGCCCCTGGCACACACTCAGCACAGCTCTGCATCGGGGAAACAAGATGCAGTCAGGTTGAAGGAGGGCCAAAAGCCAAGAGAAAAGAGACGAGGGAGCTGACACTGGACCCGCTGAGTGCTCTACATCAGCTGCTGGCTTTACTGGGGGCTGCAGAGCTGCAGCCCCAAGCACGGACAGATCCTGAGCCCAGACAGCAAACACAGGAAAGGTCACCCCCTGCTCAGCCCCAGCGAGCTGCAGCCGCCACTGTGTCAACAGGGAAAAGGTTTGAGCTGCACCAAAAGGAGATGTGGATGCCAAGACACGTGCCTGCGTGGGGCTGTGCAGAGCTCTGGTGTCTCAGCAGGCTGGAAGAGGATGTCACAGGGGATGCTGTGTCACCAAACAGCTTCACATTTTTGGATGTCAAAACAGTCCCTTTGGTTCTCCTTGCACAAAGCTGCTGTGCCAGGAACATGCTCAGCAGAGCCCAGCCGAGCTCCCAAGAGCCAGGAACAGAAAGCATTCCCCTCCCAACCCACCTGTCCCAGGAGTGTAGGGAGCTGGGCATGTTACAGAAGCCCTCCTCCAGGAGGCTCTGAAGGGGCACCAAGTGCTGAAAGAAGCACAGCTATGATCTCCAGATGTGCCCACTGGTTATGAAGATGCAGGGAGGTGGGGGCTGGGAACCCTTCTGACCGCTGGCAGGGGAACAAATGGCTGCAGTGACAATAAAAACAGGTGGGTGAGATGCACAGGAGCTGGGACTGACCTCTCCTCCACATCCAGAGTTGCCAGGACCCCCGAGCACAGCCCTGTCCTGCTACCCTCCACTAGTCCTGCAGCACCCACTCAGACCTGCACAATTGATGAGTCTCTCCAGGAATGGGGATGATCCCTGCAGCAAAAACCAGGACCCAAGACATCAGGAAGGGACCTGCAGAGCCCCAAGGGACACAGCACAGTGACAGCAGGGAGGAAGGATGGCCAGCACTAGCCCCAGCATCTGAACACTCAACACCAAAAAGTTTCTCACCCTCCACAACTTCCTGAGCTTCCATTTCTGTTATTTTTAGCCTGGCTGCTGCATTGTGAATACCCAGAGGGTGCAGCGTGCCTCCCGAGCCAGCCGCCGTGGGCTCCTGCTCCAGCTGGGGCAAGCTTCATGGCTTTGCTGTTCTGAGAGTCGACCCAGAGCCTTGGAGGGGAGCCAGAGAAAGGCCTGACCCGTGGGAGAGGCTGAGAGAACCAGAGGTGCCCCGTGGGGCTGCAGGGCTGGGAGGCACTGGGGCCATCCCTTGCCAGAGGGGAAAGGGTCGCTGGGAATTGGCCACGTGGGGGTGGGAGAACGAGTCCAGTGGGGAGATGTTTCCCGGGAAAGCAGGGCTCCTCCCATGGAAAGGATCCTGAAAACATTCTAGGGTGCACACAGACACATCTTGGTCTTCATGCAGATTTACCACCGCTTTGGGTCCCACTGTCCATGTCACTGCAGCTGTTAGTGTCCAGGAGCTCCCTGTTCATCCAGGCAGGCCTCCTGGCATTCTCACCACCTTCCTCTTCATCAGGCTGCTGGGCTTCATGATCCTTGAACACTCTCCAGCTTTCTTGGGCTCCTCTCCCCATCATGGCTTTATCCCACAGCTCCCTAACTAAGCAGGGCAAAAGGGCTCCATGTCACTTCCACAGCCCCAAGCATAACTCCTTAAGACCAGCATGGCACTGGGGGGAAACCATCACAGTGTGAAAGAGAGAAGGACTGCTGGGGAAGGTAGGAGAGATGCTCATGCCTGGGCACAGGCTCTGCCCTCCTGTAGGACATGCTGAGAGGACAGCATCTTCCCCACCACTTAGCACACCCCTGCCAGCACGCAGGGAGGGACAGGCCAGGGCTACTCAGCCCTTTGCCACCCTCCAGCACCCACGGTGGGGGTGAGTGGAGCCCCCCGGGTCAGAGGCACAGCGAGCAGCAGGGTGCTGGCTCACACTGCCCTTTCCCATCCCCAGTCTGTGCAGCAAAGGTCACTCCAGCGTGCTGGGCAATTGTTCTCACAATCTGCAAGAAAGAGACAAAAACCTCCCTGCTCTGCAGATGTGAGTGGCAGAGGAATAAAATTAAATCAATTTTAAAAACAAATAAAATACAAACATCAAACCAACACCACCACACAAGAGCAGCTTTTTTTCCTCAGCTGCTTCGAGGCATGAAGATAGCCTGGCTCCATGGGGCTCCTGGCATGGTCCCCATGGAGCTGTGGCTGCATCCCTCCCAGTCCAGGAGGTCTCCACATGGAAGAAGTGGACTTTTCATTAACAGCTCAGAAACTTTTCCTCGTGGAAGGTTCCCTAAAGTGCTGGGAATTTTGACCCTGAGCTGTTTACTTCCTGCATTTCTGCAGATTTCACTTGTGGTTCAGAGGGATTCAGGCACAATTAGAGGCACTGCCACTCACCTGCTGGAGCCTAGCACAGTGGCACCACTGACTGACCAGGGAGACAAATCAAGGATCAACTGCAGAAAACAAACTCCAAATTAAAAACCCCTGCAGCTGTTGAGGGCAGAGCCCTAGATCCCCGAGCCACATCTTGCCCCATCTGGGGCCAGCATCCCAGTCAAGGGCAGGCACAGCAAGGGTGCTGCAGACACCACAGGCAAGGGGCTGCTGGCAACCAGCCAGAGCGAGCCGTGGCCAGCCAGCAGGAACCGCCGGGGAAGGAATGCTCCCCACTTGAGGAGCGTTGGGAACTGCTGGTGGGCGGTCCGAGGGAGGAATGCGGTGACGTCCAGCCGGCCATTAAATTAGCAGGATGTGTTATGCAGGGTTGTTATTTGCCCGGCTCTCCATCCCTGTGAAGAGCCGAGCATGGCCGGGGCCCCAGCAGGAGCAAGAATCCCCCACCACCTGCTGCTGATGCTCCCAGGAGGGGCTCAGCACAGTGATGAAGGCTTTGGGCAGTTTTCAGCCCAGCAATGGAGCAACTGGGGAAACAATGGAGGCTGAGGATGTTGTGTTGGTGGCCATGATGAATGCCAGGGTCCATAACAGGTGACAGCAAGGGCATGGCTTGTTTGAATCACTGGCAGTACAGAGTGAGGACTGGTCAGGGTGGGCAGAGAAATTTGCCTGCATGTTGCCAACTAAGTGTCCCTCTCCAAGGCCACATCTGCTATCCCATTGCTTGGCTCTGTGCCCTCAAAAGCAGGTCCATCCCTGCTGGTCACACACAGGCACATCCACAACCACTGCATGTCCTCCAAGACACCCTGCACACTCTAGACCTCTGGGCCAGGCTCTCCTCAGGAGGAGCCCAGCGTCCCCAGGAGCCTTTTACCCCGCAGGCAATGGAGGAGGGTTATACCCATACCTCCACCACAGCAGCAAAGGGAAAGGTGACCATCGCACAGCCTACCCCAGCTTCATAGGTGCCAGCAAGAGGAGCAGCAGGAGAGTCCCAAAGCCACGGCAGAAGGCAGTGGGAACAAGCTGCAAAGCCCCTAGAGAGTGCAGAACCCATGCAAAGCCTCTGTCACAGCAGCAGGGCAGAGCACTCACCCCTCCCACTGCAGCCAGAACCAGCAGGAGCCAGCACCCCACCCAGCCCACGGGGCTGTGTCTGGCCATTATTAAAACCCTGAGTGGTCACCCATGCAGACTACAAACCCACTTCAATTACTGTTAAAGACAGCAACACACTGAAAGCCAAACTGACAGGGGCAGTTCCATGCTCAGGGCCGCACAGCAGTGGCTAGCCAAGGGGATGCACCGGGACGAGACACAACCAGCTCTGCCCTGCACCTTAAACTCCTCAACAACCACAAAGAGCCAGCAGCCCTAGCTCCACGGCAAATCCCAAGCAGGGACCAGAGGTAGGCAACTGCAGAGGAGCTCATGCAGCTGCTGCAGGAGACACCTGGGGCGTGAGAGCGGAGGTCAGTTGGGCATGCTGCTGTGGGGTGATGTGAGGAGCACCCAGGTTTATCAGAGTCCAGAAGCTGAGGAGGCTGTTATGTTAGCAAGCCCCAGGGAACAGCAGGTGTTGAGGAGCAGTGGCTGCCAAAATCCTGTATTTGTATATAAAGAAGTAAAAGACAAAAACTGTCTGAGTGAGCAAGAGGAAGGTCGTGGGACAGAAGCCAGAACGCAGCTAGCTCCCAATTTCACATCACTGGTCAAGGATGACCCTAGCCCTCACAATTCCCACACTACTGATGGGGACACAGGTAGCAGGACAGATTTTGGAATTTCCTGAGCCCCTTGTGACCTCAAGCCCTCGGGAGCTGCCAATGAAAAGATGGATCCCTCGAGACAGCCACCCTGAGTGCTGCTCACACGCAGGGATGCATTCCAGCGGGACTGCCTGAGGGATGCAAAGCAGAAAAAGACAG
Organism: Melanerpes formicivorus; assembly: GCF_026170545.1. NCBI lineage: Eukaryota > Metazoa > Chordata > Aves > Piciformes > Picidae > Melanerpes > Melanerpes formicivorus. The sequence continues at coordinate 1,428,475 of NW_027142373.1, read as the reverse complement.
GCAAGCCAGAAGAGCTCCCCACCCCCACTGCCAAAGTCTGCTTTCACAGGGCTCCCCCAGCTGAGCTGCAGGGACCTTGGTGGGGGGCAGAGCAGCTGGATAAGGGACACAAGCCAACCAAGGCCTGCCCCATAGGACTGGGATCACAGGGCTGGCTCAGCCCCAAAGACAACACTCCTGAGATGTCCCCCTCCCTCCCTGCCACCATCCCCAAGCAGGATTGAGCACCTCATGGGGCTCTGCACTACCCCTCTCTGCCCCCCAGGGCCTCCACAGAGGCACAACAGGACCATCAGCCTCCCAGCTAGGGGGTTCCATCACACATCTTCCCCTCTCTGGACAGGAAAGAGGCTCATGGGCATGTCCTCCCCAGGGCCAGTATCTGGGAGAGAGCAGCTTCCAGCACCAGCTGCTCCCCCAGCAAGGAAAGAAGAGCTGGGGATGAGGAAGAAGGGCATGCATGGAGGGAACAGCATGAGAAAGTCAAGCCATTGCCAACTGGGCCAAGCTGTGTAATGCTCAAAAAGTCACCACAGGTTCCTCTTTTGTTCCAGCCACAAGCAGGGAAGCACGACTGGACCCTCTATGCCAGCAGGGACCTCCTGCCCTCTTTTGATTTCATTGGTAGCAAAGCCAAAGCCCTTCAGGTTTCCCAGCAGCAGCCCAGGCTCCCCAGGCTCTGCTGGACAGTGCCAATGGTGCATGTTGGCAAGAGAGCCTGGGCCTAAGGGAATGTGCTCAGCCTTCAGAGTTGCTGCAGCAAGGAGCCAACCTCTCTAGCTGTTGCCGAGAGCCAGCTTGCTGCTATTCCACCCTACTCTGCCTTACTGGCTCCCTCCTCTCTCCAAGGTAAATATTTCAGTTCTCCTCCCTCCAGGAAGCAGCACTCTGCAGCTTCACAGATCTTCATCAGGTGAGCAGCAGCACAGTCACCTGGTGATGCCAGGGCAGTGGCAACCTCATTCAGCACCCACCCAAGGCATCACCAACGCTCATGACACCCCAGCACATCCCCAGCCACACCAGCACATGTACAAGGTGCTGCCCTGCCCTCATCCCAGCATCAAACAAAAACAAAAGCGCCCAGACCTGGGGCCAGAAGGTGGTGCAGCCCCAGCCGCGCTCCGCGCAGCCGCCCGCCCTGGACCGCAGCTCCACCAGCGGGGCGAGCGGCAAGTGGCCGTGAGCCGGTGCGGAGCCCCCTCGGGGGTTACTACCGCCGCTGATGAACCAGCGAGGCACCGAGCGAGGCCGCTGCACCGAGCGAGGCCGGCGGAGCTCGCTCAGGCTCTGGCTGGCAGCCGCTGCTGGCTGCGGCCGCGCTCAGGGTGCGGGCACCGTGGGTGCTGGCGGCAGTTGCCAGTTGCCCATCTGATGGCACGTGAGGACATCATGGAAGGTGACATTGTGTTCACCCTCCCTAAACACACCTGCACGGGGTCCTCACAGCCCACCCAGCCCCACTGCCAGTGTCTCTCCATCTGCAGAGGATGCTCAGCCAGAAACTTCTCCAGCAGCAAGGAGATGCCAGGGAAGCAGGGAGCACAGCATTCTGCTCAGCCCCAGCGCTGCATGATTTCCGCAGCAGGGAAAAGCAGCTTCAGTGATTTCAGAAGATGCTAGTTTGCTACCACCCCACTCCCCGCCCTCCCCCCGCACCTCCAGCACCAGCCTGTGAGCTCCACCTTCTCCCCAGCTTTCGTTTGGGCAGGCGTGGGCCAGCCGGGAGCAGCAAGGAGCGCCTGGTGCTGCCAGCTCACCCAGCCAGCTGCTCCCCAGGCTGTCCCAGCAGCTGGAGTCGTGGGAACACACCAGAAATCGCTAGAAAAGCATGAAAACATAAATCACACTTCCCATCTGCAGTTCAGCACAGGGCTGGAGGCAAGGGGAAGCCGCTGTTTGTGCCGTTTCTAGACTTGCTGGGTTGGTGCTGCGTTCACTCAGTCTCTACGGTTGAAGGGAAATGACAGCCAAGGACAAAAGGCTGAAACACCGAGACTTCAGGCACCTCTGAGAGCTGTGCTTGACTCCCAGGAAGCCATCTGGAGCACTCTAGTCTTGACACCCCTCCAGTACCACAGCCTGCCCATGCTGCTGTGCCCAGAGTGCTACAGGGGGATGTATCCTGCACCCATTCCACTACCCTCTATTCTAGCGGCTTCACAACCTGCAGCACCCTCACTGGTCGCTGGCAGGAAAGGAGGAGGAAGCTCCTGCTGACACTCCTGGCCAGCAAACCATCTTCTTTTCTGCCTTTTTTTCCTGCACACATTCAATGCTGATGAGGTATTTCAAGCCACACTTGTTAGCACCTGCTGCAAGCGTCTCCAAAAGCAGCACTCATTCATCCCAGCTGCCCACACACCCTCAGCAGCCACAGCGGGAGGTGGGGGCGTCCCCAGGATCTGTGTCACCCCACAGGGAGCCAGCACAGGGACACTGACACCAGCCTCCTGTCTTCTGCACTGCTCTGGCTGGGCAAAGTGAGATGTGATGGGAAGGCACCTGCTTCCCTGCCCTACCAGGCAGCACAAATCCCTGCAGAGAGCAAGCAGACTCAGCTCCTACATCACCACCTGAGCAGGGCAGGTTTAGGCCCCGTGGGATCTGCCAATGGCATTCTCCCTTCCCCCCGCTCCCCCCTCAGCCCAGCTGCAGCATGGGGCCGTGGGAGGTGGGAATGAGGCAGCGAAAGGTATGGCACATGGCACCAAACTCGGCCATAAATAATCTCCCGAGCACAGCCAGGTTTTGCAGTCTTTCCTCCACCTTCCTCCAGCAAACCTGAGAGCGTCCTGGATTCCTAACCTGGAAATGGAGCGAGATGGTGGAAATAGCAATGGCTTTCTTCCCTCTTCTGGGAAGACAAAGATGAAAAGCAGCACTGTCAGGACAAACTGCAGCCTCACCTGGATCTGTGGGCAGCACTGGCCGCAGTGCAGGGGCTCTGTGACCCACAGGTGCACAAACTCTGATCCCTCTGCCCCCTTCCCAGCCTAGGAAAATGTGTGTGTGTGTCCCCCCCCCCCCCGCCCCGATTAAGACACAGGACTGCCAAAGTGATGCTGCTTCCTGTGGCTTTTCCAGTATGCCTGGAGGCAAATCATCTCATCTGCCACATGCATCAGCTCAGCCTAGGAAACGCCTGCAATAACAGCCAGGATTTGTTCCTCCTTGCCACCCTGCTCTCTTGGGCCTGTCAGGAGTGCAGACTCCTCAGGACAGCATCAGTTGCTTGCATGCCACTGTGCCCAGCACGGCTGCATCTGTGGGTGCCACATGGCACAAGCAGGTGCCACTGCCTGGGCTGGCTGGCCTTGGAAGACAGTCCAGACACAAACAGCATGGCCTGCCCTCACCACCTTCCCCCAGGTTATCCACCACTAAGGCAATAATCTCCTCTCCCCACACACACCTTTCCTAGGAAGAATAACAAAGAACAAAAACGTGAGGCTGGAATCATTGGACACTTCCTAAGCCACTGTCCCAGCAGGGCTTGGGCAACCAAAAGGCAAATGGAGCAACACCCACAGCTCCAGCACACCCTCAGAGGGACCCACACAGCACCTCCACTGCACCCCACTGCAACAGCACTGCCAGCGTGCCCCAGCCAGGAAACCAACCCCAGTTTAATCCACTTTGTCCTGAAAAATGGGGTGGTGGAAACACAGCGGAGAGGGGCACGCTCTGAGGGGATAAGGGGATCATTACAGGTTCCTGGAAGGCTGGAGGCAGAAGAAACTGCCCACAGCGCCCTCCAGGGCTGCCGACACCAGACCCTCTGCCAGCAGGGCACCCTGGCCATGGTTCAGCCAGGTGGGCTCCCGGCAGAGGCAGGGCAGGCACTGCACGCACACGGAAGCTGCTGCAGATGCCTGAGCTCAGGCGCAGACCTATTGATTCAGGAGCATTAATTGGTCCTCACTGTTCAAATACCCACCTCAATTAGAGCCGCTTTGCCGGTTTTTCCTCCTTCTCCCCCCCACCCCTCCCCACCCCTTAGCTGGATTCTTCCCCTTGGCTCTGTACTTTAAACACCAAAATACCTCCAGCGGCCTTGGGGAGCGCGCTGCTCGCCCTGCATTTGTATCTCATTTACAGGCGGGCTCGGCGCAGCCCTAATGAACATGCAAAGCGGGGGGGGGGGGAAGGGGGAGGGGAAGGACACCTACTGCAGGGGATGTTTACTGCCAGACTCCGAGTCCCTCAGTCATTAAGGGGGATTTGGAGATGGCATTGCCAGCTCCTGGGTTGAACCCAGCCCAGACTGGATGACGCTCAGCTGGAGCGATGGCACGGCCGTTCCCGGGGAGTTATCCTTCCCGCACCGTGCGCATCGCAGAGGGCCACGGCTCTGCCCCACCACAGCCTGCCCGGCTCCCAGCTCCCCCCTAGCCAGGAACGCGGCGCTGACTGGAGCTGGTCTCGTTCTCATTATTTCTTTCCACTGACTTCCTACCCGTGGCATCCCAAGCCAAAGCCCAGGAGAGAAATCGGCCAGGATTTCATGTTTAATTAAACCCCACCGAGCAGGCTGCAGCCCTCCTTCGAGGCCAGCGCTGATGCTGTTCTCACTGAGCCTCTCTGACATGACAGGACATGGTCCCCAAAGCACTCACGGCTGGACAAGCCCGTGTTGGTGCCAGGGAGCTGGAGGAACTCCTGCCTGATGCTGGAACAGGGATCCCTGCGAAAGTCCATGGGTTGGGGCTAATTCCCATCCCAGAAGTATCACACACTTGTCAGGGTAAGAAGCCCAATAGTTGGACATGTTACCCGAATTCTGTATTGGTTTTGGGGCTTTACCAGCTCACTGCTGGTTGAAGGGAGCCCTGGGATCTTCAACCTGGTGCCAAAACCGTAATAGAAATCCAAAGCTGACTTCATTAGATTGGATAGGGAAAGGCAGGTTGTGCTCCCCAGCGCTGCCCAGGGTTTCAAATAAACCCAAATGAAGGTTCTCCTGGGTCTCCAGTGGTAAAGGAGGGGAGCACAGTGCTACAGGCACTCATGGGGACTCCCAGCTCTGGCTCCATGCAGAAGAAAGGAGCTTCCTAGCAGAGTTGGGAGCCTCCAATAAAGCCACCTAAAACTGAAGGTTAATTCTCTGCCTAGGGACAGCCAGTGCTGGGGACAGACAGTGGAGAGGCGGCTGTGACAAGGACCTCCCCAGGCTGGGGTTTTCTTTTCACCTGAGGTAGAGCAAGCTGTCTACACAAAGTTTCCCAGGGTGCAGAGCCAGTGAAAAGCAGACACACACAAAATCAGCTGTTTTGCACCTCCTCAACAGCCACCCTGACCAGTTCCAGCAAAATTTTGAAGAGGAGTAGAAGACACCTCAAAGATAAGTAAGCTCACCCAGATGTGCACCCAAAAATCACCACCTAGGTAGGGGAGAAGTGGGGAAAGCATCCCCTTGATTCTGAACCACTAAGCATCCAGCACAAGCAATGGAGCAGAGGCAGCAGGGCACTCAATTGTATCACAAGCCAGCTTTCATTTTGGGGTGAGGGGAGAGACTTACCATCAGGACGGAGCTGGGAAAGAGGGATGACAGCTGCTACTGCCCCAAAAGCCCCAGCACCTCAATAGGCAAGCAAAAACAGGCATATCACAACTGCAGAGGTGGCTCTTTGCTGTTGGGGCTAACAGCCAGAAGACCTTTGTCACAGAGGTTTTCCACAGTTTTCATGTCCATCTATCACTGCTCTGACTCTATGCCCAACCCAGACAGACCCAGACCTCTCCTGTAGCACCAGCCTTGCTCTTGGCCAGCATTTATCTTCCCACAACAGATAAATCACAGGTAAAATTCCAAGAGGCCTCGACTGTTTCGAAGTCCCCTGGTCCCACCTGACAAGCACACGAGCAAGGTCAGAGCTTAAGTTCTCCAGGAAGCCTGCAGGACTTGGACACTGCTGAATGCGTTACCTAACAGTGTCTCCCAGCACCCCGCAGATCAAGCACCAGCCAGGAGGAGAAAAATAAATGAAAGAAAAGGTTGGCCTGAAAGTTCACCCCCCAAAAAAAGTATTAACCAGCTCTGTTTAGTCTTTGAAAAACCTCAGGTCTGTGAACCTTCCCAAAGCAATCACATTTGCAGGAGAGTTTATAAAACCCAGAGATACTCCTAAGTGTCCGTGCAATGTGCTTTTAATGCAACAACAGGGGAAGAAGGGATGAAATGCATTTGCAAGAAGCACTGCAGTAGCTCTGAGTGAGTGAAATCCTAGACTTTTCAGCCTGTTGTGGATAGGCTCAGGCAAGGGCTGCCTTTGCTGAAGCGATTCAGCAAGAGGGCTGTGCGCAGCACGTGTGCCCGGCTTGATGCCCGCAGCATTTCACAGGAGCCAGGGCTGCTCTGAGCACAGCCTGACCCTTCATTAACCCACAGCAGCCAGGCCTACTGAAGGAGGTGCTGAGCAAGCCACGGCAGGGGACTCCAGGGAGAGCTGGCACACGTCCTGCTGCTTCCCCCTTGCTGAATGCTGCCCATCAGGGAGCGATGTTGCCAGCCTCTGCACCTTGCTTTGGTGGCTCAGAAAAACCCAGCTCAGGAAACTCAGGTGACCCCAGACACAGCAAGGAAAACCAGCCCACAAGTGCCTGCAAACATCCTGCTGTGAAACCCTTTTGCCCACAGCAAGGCAGTCTCCGGTCCTCCAGCAGCAAATGCCTGTGGTTTTTTTTCCTCCCCCTTTCAACAACACAAAGCAGCTCAGACTACTCTGCCTCCCCACCTCAAAGAGCTGCTGTCCCTGTGAAAATAATTTTGCAAAAACCAAACACCTTCCCCTTCTCAATCAGCCTGTGGACATCCCACTGGGCTGCACCCTCAGCTCTGTCACCAGCCCAGTTCTTTGGAAGTCCTGGGGGTCCTGCAGCCCCTGAAATTCTCCCAGGTGCATGCCAGCCCCCCCTCCTCACAGCAGCCTGTTCACCTTGGTTTAAAGCCCAGCACCACCCCACCGAGCAGAGATTCAGCAGCTGCTAAGCAAGCCCCCGGCCCGTTTCCATGGGGACACTAGGCACATGTTGCTATGTGATGTTCCCTCTGTTACCATGGAGACAGCAGGGCTGTCGCCGTGCAGAGCTTATTAGTTGCCATGGCTATTAAAAAGCAATTGTCCTCTGGGGACCTCCAAGGACCAGGGCCACCGGCTTCCTCTGGGCAGCATGCCTCTTTCTGGGATGTCACCAGCTCCCTGGAAGCCTGGTCCTTGAGGTCATGGTGACAGGCACCTCTGAGCTAAGATAGAGAGGGAGCCCAGCCTCACGTTTTCCCAGGGGAGCAATATCAGCCCTTAGGCCATCACGTGCCCCAGCCCACAGGGTCCTTTACCCATATGTGAGCAGAGCATCCCAGCAATAGGGACTTAATGGTGAGGTTACAGTGACAGAGACCCTGACCCCCAGCACACAAGGCGAGCATGTAGAAGGGTCCAGCCATTATCAGCTCACTCAACTCTGTTGCACCTCGTTAGAACAGCATGGAAGAGACCTCTCTGCCCCTCTTTGGAGATGACTGCTTGACTAAAACCACACATTACCAAGCAAAACCACAACAGGACTCAGCCCTAACAGACAAAGTAGTGCTGTAAAATAAAGATAAGAGCATCATTCACCTCAAGGTCTTCCACATGGGGAAAACATCAGGGTCTGAGGCCCCCTCATTTTGCTGTAAGATCACACAAGACCACAGTGCTGCTCAGTTACTCTAAGGACCAGCACAGCAACTGCCCATAGATTCATCTGGCATCTCCACAGCCAGATTTTTAGCACCTCCCTTCTTCCCTCCTCCTGCCTACAATAGCCTGCTGCAAACAGCCACACAGCACAGTACATTTGCTGCCTGCTGTTTCTACAAGTTCAGAGATATCCTTGATCCCTTCTCCAGCCTCTGCAGACACCTAGGCTACCAGTCCCCAGCCTGCAGGACCCCAGCAAAGGATCTGTCTCCCAGCCTCACCCATCATCCAAGCATGGCTTCGTACCCTGGCTCAGACCACAGCCCTGAACTTGCCGCTCTGTCTCCTCTCCAACTGCACTCCAGGAGCAGAAACAGAGATGCAAGAAAGCCCTGGCTTTTACTTTTATTGTTTTTCCCCACTTTAGCCAGGCCTGGGCCCCAATGTGGATCCCCTACGCTGCCCTGTCAGGATCACATCTGAACCCATCCCTGTTTGATCACACACCTTTTCCCCAGCCAGGTCAGAGCGGGGTTTTACGTAGCCGTACAAACCTCTACAGAAAATACCTGCACGCTTTATTTAATAAGGTATTGCTTTCTCATTATTTTGTTACATTTTCTAGGAAGGATATAATTTTTTCATTTGACTCCATTGGACAAAGAGAAAAAAAAACCACCAACCCACAAGTGAGAACCTATAGAAAGGTAAATTTCCCTGTAGAGGAAAATTAGATTCCTCCTACACAATACTATAGGATGATTTGGATATAACATACAGGAATAGAACATGCTATTAAACTGTATAGTATCTTTCTAGAAAGACCTACAGTATGGGAGTCTAAAAATTACTCCCCAAACCTCTTATCTTTCAACCTAGCCCAGCTGGTTTCCCTCCTCTTACATGCTGCAGGACTTTTCCTGTAGGGCTAGAGCTTTAATCTTGGGCGCTGCCACAGCCACGCTCCAAGAAGAGCTCCAGACTCCTCCGGACACAATGAACCTAAGAAGGAAAACCTTTGGCCTTAGGGCAGGATGGACAGAACCCCACTCTCTCCCACAGTCAAACAATACTTTTCCTGGCAGAGCAGAGAGAGGCCCAGCTGGGACAGAGCCAGTCCCAACCTCTTGGCTTCACAGGCACAAGGAAATTCTGCATTTCAGTTCAAGGAGCCTCTCCACTCCCAGCACTCACTACCCAAATATTAGAGGGGTTCAAAGATTGCTTGGCTCTTCCATCCTCTCCCCACCTGTGCAGGGGAAAAAAAAGGGTTAGAGATAAAAGCTGCCTTTAGCTGTTGCCATAGAGACTCTCCAGCTCCACACAGAACCCCCAAATCTTGTTAAAAAGATATAGAAATTTAAGATTTTAATAAGTGAAAACGCATGGGAGGGCAGGACCATCAGTGCACATCCTTGCCTTAATGGTCCCTGCCTTCAGATGCATTCATCCCTGCTTTAAGAGCATCCTCAGAGCCATCTGGGAGTGGGGCTGGGGAGAGGAAGGAAAGCAATGAAAACCTCATCCACTTCTGAATTTTTCTCTCCCCACCAAAGCAGCCACTCACTGTCCAGGCTGATTTCTGGACCAATAACCCACTGGCCAAGCTGTTGGTGTTCCTGCTTCCTTCATCCACTGCCAAGAAAAGAAAATCCAACAACACAAGCTAGGCAAAAATATTTCCCAGAACAGCCACTACTTCTCCCAGAAACTTCACCTCGCAGCCCGTGCCGGCAGCAGGGGGGGAAGGGAAAATCCCAGCTTCTAGCACCACGAGATGTTTTTGTGACCATCTCCAAACTGCTCTTTTCTGCCACATCCTCCATACTGACTCCCAGCCTGACTTCCACCACAACCACAAATCAAAACTGTGGGATCAACTCACTGCTCTGGCATTTTCCCTGCCTAGCAGAGCCCCGACTCTGGCCATGGCTCCCAGCTAAGACAAACACTGCTGGGAGCACGCTCCGGTGGCTGCCTTTCCCCTGCCAGCCCAGGCAGCACACTGTGGCATTCCAGGGTGGTCAAAGGACCCTACTTTAGCACCAGTTTAAGACTTGCCAGCAAGTTTGGGCAAGGGGTGGCATCCTGTGGTGGCTCAAGATTGGAACAGTGGTTTCACCAGGCGGCATAATGCTGGGGATAACCAAGGCTGTGGTGCTGAGGAAAAGCCTCCAGTGCCAAGAGGTGTTGTGTTTCATGCCTGAGGATACAAAGTTTGAGGAACACTGAAACAAGGAACTCCAAAAAGGAGCAGTGCTGGCCCAGGGAATATTGTTCTATGAGCTCAGCCTACCCGAAGCAATGGAAAACATCACAGGCTGACCCCGAAGGGATGCGCAGGACTCAGCGCGCGGGGGCTGAGCTGAGAGTCGTGCCACCAGCATCCACCCAAGGGGCCCAGAGGGGAGCTGGGGGGAGATGCAGGCACCCATGACAGCACCCTGAAAAAGGGGACGCTGCCATGCACATCCCAGCAGCCCAAGCTGCTCCATAGCTGCCAAGGCAGGGAAGGACAAAGACCCAGGGACCCTGGCACACTGCTGTAGAGGTGGGTTTGGAGTCTGCCTGCAGCCCAGGCAGGCTGAGGTCTCACTCCAAAACCTCCTACCACAACTAAGCTCCCATCCACTCAGCTTCTGAGCCAGCCCTTCATATTTAACTTGCTGCTGCACACCCAGATGCCCTCCAGGATTACTTTCTGCTAACCACATCCCTCCCAGCACTGAGGGATGCAGGACACATCCACACCACCATCAGCTCCTCCAAAAACAAAGAACTGTAGTCAAGACCTAGCTGGCAAGGAAAATACTGGAAGGAGATGGTGCAGATGAGGAGTTGCAGGAGCCACTCCAGCATCAGTTCATCTTTGGAAGTGAGATGACTTTGGCTGGAAGGTCACTGACAGAGGAGTTTTGGGCTCCCTTTGTGGAATGACAGTATCATCTAGGTTAGAAAAGACCATCAACCCCAACTGCCAACCCAGCACAGCCAAACCCACCACTAAACCATGTCCCTCAGCACCACATCTATGTGTCTTTCAAACCCCTCCAAGAATGGGGACTCAACCATTTCCCTGGGCAGCCTGGTCCAGGGATTGACAACCATTTCAAAGATGAAGTTTTTCCTCATGTCCAACCTAAACCTTCCATGGTGAACTTGAGGCTGTTTTCTCTTGTCGCATCATACTTTTGCTCTTTTTGCCCTGTGAAAGCAGGTCTCACTCAGACCCATGCCCTGGGCTCTGCTCAACCTATGGTGAGTACACACAGGAATGCATGGGCCCTATGGGAAACCCTACAGCTGCCCTGGAGTCACCCAGATGCTCTCAGGGCTGTTGTCAGGCTCAGGGTGAGGGCTCTGCTCAGGGACCCTCAGTCTTCCCGGCTGCTCTCACTCCCCTTCTGCTTTAAAGTAGCCAGGTACATATAGGTGCAGGCAAGCACAAGCATGGCCTTCAGATACAGGGTTGAGGCAGAGAGTGTCATCTCCTGCAGCCAGATAAAGGGTATGGACCATTCCAAATAGGATACAACAGGATTCCCAAGTGCCGGGTACTGACAGCACCCAGCCTTCCCCATCCCCCTGAGCAGCTCCCTCGCCTGCTTTCTTTCTTGCTGTGCCTGTGTGTGGGTGTATTTGGAAACGAGATCTTTCCAGCTGAACTGCAAAATGAAATGCAGAGATCACAACTCCTCGAATAGCTTCATCATGCACACCCCCCGCCCCCCAACCTCCATCCTGCCCCCGATGTAAAACCCAGGGAATAGTGAGGGGGGGGAAAAAGAAATCAGAGGTGGAAAAAAAATCAAGGGATTTGGCAGCTGAGGGGATTTGGCAGAGGGGAGGAGGAAGAGGCACAGCAAAACGCTTTCAGCTCATCCTTTTGTCCCTCAATTCACCTCCAGACTTGCAGCTTGACCACCACTTGCTCAACCCTCTGTGCTCCCGGAGCTGGGACAACCCAGTTTCATGGGGCTACGAGAACAGAGAAAACAAAACCCAGCCAAAAGCCAAGGCCCTAACCCAGATGTGAGATTTGGACACCCACTGCTGGAGAGGCCAGAGCCCATTTACTGAGTGAAGCATCTCCACCCTTGCTGGGAGCTTCCTGCACTGCCCATCAGCTCCTCCACTGTTTTCCAGCCTGGCCAAAGGCAGGATTCCCCCACACTGCTGCCACAAGCAGCTCTGAGGAGGAAAGGGCTTCGATTTGATTCGGGTGGGGGAAATTGCTCCCACAGGAGCTGTGTATTGGTGTCTGGAGAGGAGAAGCAGAGTACTGAGAAGGGGTGCAGGAGGGAACAGGACGGGCTGGCAGGGTGAAACAGGCATCCCATCAAATCTCCTTGCCAGCAATGCCTAACCCAGGCAAGGGGATACACCAGGGCCTGGAGTGAAGGGCAAGGGCCAGAAGAGGAGCAGGGGCGAGGGCTTGGAGGACCACTCGCCTGGCCCAGGGACTTCCCTGCTACCATAGGCTGTGCTAGAGGAGAGAGTCAACAGGCACTGCCATAAGGAGAGCCAGGTACAGAGTTACTTCCTACTCAAACCAGAACCCACGAGCTAAGGGAATGTCCCCATTAGCTGGAGGAGCACAGGCTGCTGTGGCTCAGCCACTCAGAGGTGTCTCAGCATCTGCTCCAGCCTCATGAAGGGACCAGGACAGCCTGGCCAACACCTTCACCAAACCACATGTTTCTCAAGCTGCTGACTCCACACGCACATGGACACAACAGTGAGAAGCCCATCTGCCTGGGTGTGGGGCACACCAAGCTGTGAAATAGCCCATGCCAGCCCCATGGCTGGCATGCCTGGGGTTGGTATCCCATCCATGGGGTCGGTATCCCATCCATGGGGTCATTCAGACTGGAGCATCTGCACAGCTAAGGGCTGAAAGGGAACATCTTGCTCCTCTGCCCAGGCTCATGGATACACCAACCCTTTGTTCAGGGTTGTTGAAGCTGAGACCCTGAGTTTATCCCACCAAGACATCATCTACCCTCAGACAACAAAGTCCCAGGCACGGGGGAAAAGAGAGTGGTTAATAGCATGAGGCTCCAAGTGAAAACCATCCTGACTCCAGCTAAAGAGCTTCACAGGTGCTTCTCCCCCAAGCTGAATCTTGCTCCACACCCTCCAGCAGCAAGCCAGCCAAGGGGATTACAAACAATAAAGCAACTTATGCAAGGCAGAGGCTTTCAAGATTTATGCTGCATGCTAGCAGTAAAGTGCAGATACATTCCCCTCTGCACGTGGCTGGGTCTTTTGTCAGAAGAATTTGGATTTTTGACCGCAAGAGTCAGAATGAGCATCAGAGACAGACCTGCACTGCGACCCCGAGCAGATTGTGGCCTCAGGAGTATTATCCTGAGACATATTTATGGCCCTCCAGAGCAAGATAAGTCAATAACCACATACAGTAGCAGTTACGAGTCAGATATTAATTTAATTCCTCTCCTCCCTGTCTGACCAAATCAGCATTAATTCAACGGAGCACCAGGGCCCCCTTGTTTCTCATTCTTATCAGGGTTGCTCTTTTCTCCCTTTAAGATAGAATTGCTACAGCCAGGCTTCCTGGACATGATGGTTCCCAAAGCAAAGATATCCTGCATCCAACAGAGCCACAGAGACCATCAGCCTGGACCTGGGTTTCATGCTATTAGCAGCCAACAGCTATGAAGAAGCAGCCGGTTAAAGTGCAGGCCACTATATGCACTTCAAAGCTTTATTCAGTCTGCAGCAGAAGGAACATTTTATTCCTATGGACCCCAGAGCTGAGCAAGAGCCAAGACATTTGATCCTTCATGCAGGACACGGACAAGTGAGCCCCAGGGGCTGAATGTCCCCCCAAACCAAAGGCATTACTCAGCACCACTCTGGAGCCAGGTTCCTCCTAAGCCTATCCTAAGTCTAGTCTCAACACAGAGCTAAAAATGAACCTTATTCATGATTAACATTTGCATAGCATGGCTGGCAGCTTCACACCAAATAAGTGTTTTAGCAGAGGGAGCAGTGGACATAGGGGCAAGCTCTGACCTCCAGAAGAGAGTTTCAGCCTTGCTGTGGTTTAATTGAATTAACAAATCATTAACAAGTCCTGTTCACCATCTGGGCAGGGGAGGGCTCTGCCTTGGGCTGCTGTCACCATCAGCATCCTGGGGAGCACATAGAGGCAGTCTAAACCTGACCTGATTAAGTTCTGAAGCACAGGAAATCCTGGAGGCACAAACCCTCTGGGACTGTCAGGCTTTGAGTGCTGGTGAATCCCCTTGCCCTGCTCAGCTGCCAGTTTGCTTTCAGTCCTGGGGTTAGGGAGCATCTCCAGACTGTGGGAAAATATCTTGGAGGAGACCCAAATTAGAGATAAATAAGGATGCTCTGCACCAGGAACCCTGTTAGTGTGGGGCTAGTATCTGGATTACAGTAACTAAATCCCCTTTTCCTTATCAGCTGGTCTGTGCCAAGCTCCGAGCCCTTGCCCATCACCTGCTTTGGCTTTTCACTCCCACTTTCAACCCCTCCCACCCTCACCCCTGGATTTCATATCCCAGCAGAGGGAGAGAAAGCCTGGAGGCCACAACCAATGGGAAAAACAAACTACCAAACAACAGCCAGCCCCTGCTGCCTAGGGAACATTAAAATTCCCCAACAGAACCATGTTACAGGCACAAGAGGCAATTTCCATCCACTTGTGACTAACCAGTGAACTTCTGAGGGTTGAATCATGGCACATCCCAGGCCCCCAGACACGTGCACAGCCCCAGCTTGGGGCTTGTGCTGGGATCTGCCTGGCTACTGCAGGCCTCAGCCATGTGATGCTGCTGCTGGCCCTTGACAGTCATTTCCCATAAGGCAGTAACCAGGACCATGGCAGGCAGCACCACGAGCGAGCCTCTGAGTTTCTCTCAGCAAATAAGCTGAGGCACAGGAAATTCCATGGAAACACGAACAAAAATGTTTTCTCTGTGAGGGTGACAGAGCACTGGAACAGGCTGCCCAGGGGGCTTGTGGAGTCTCCCCCTCTGGAGATACTCAAAACCCAACTGGATGTGTTCCTGGGTGATCTGGTATAGGTGACCCTGCTCTGGCAGGGGGTAGGACTGGATGATCTTTCGAGGTCCCTTCCAGCCCTTAATATTCTGTGAACTATTCAGACTGAAAAATGTGCTTTTTCCATCTGCTGAAAGCCTTTTTGCTTGAGCTCTGGTAGGAAGCAGATGTGAGAGCATCCCAAAGCACAAGCGGCCATTACTCACTCTGTTATATAAAACCAGGAGAATTTCCTCCTCTCTTCTTTTTTTCATTTCTTAGTGCCAGACCAGATTCCTGGGTGAGAGGCCAAGCCTGGCCAAAGCCAAAGCCAAATGAACCCAGGCTGGGGGAAACCTCTGCGTGCATCACCGACCAAGAGGAATATTTCACATCTAGGTCGCTCAGCGGAGAGCCAAGGTGCTGGGGAAGGGAAAGCCACAGTCTGGCCTCATAACAAACCCAGAAACACTTAAACCTCCTAATTAACTAGGAAATTCAACCCCTTCCAAACCACAGCAAAGCTTCAAAGCCCTCCCAACCTGAGGCCGGATGCTCTTTCCCCACAGATGGCCCCGCTTCCCCTGTCCCTCCTCCCCACCCACAGTGGCCAGCAAAGCCACCAGGGCCAAAGGCTCCCCGAGGCTCCTCTTCCAAGGGGAAAGGATTTCATGACCCAAGTGAAAACAGCTATCGGGGAAGTTCATTTTGGCCAAAGGCTTTGCTCCCTTCCAACAAAACAGTAGAAAAAGAAAAGGAGCACTAACTAAGATTGGGCAGGGAACTTGGGCAATTAATAACTTGGTCTTTTCAGCACAGGGGGAAAAAAAAAAAAAAGTGAAACAGAGTTTAAAGCAAAAAAATAGGAAAAAAAAAGGCATTTTTCAGCGTGATGCCAAAACATCTGCAGGGGGTGTGGGGGCAGGAAAAAGCAGAAAATTTTCTATGCATCATAAAATCCTGGGCATTTCCAGACTGGCTCCAACACTTGGTGCTACTGAACAGCAAAGAGAGCACAAAAGCCAGTCAAGTACAGAGCAGCAAGTCTGCACAGATCGGCCAGGAGACAGATTGGCCCCTTGGCTGATGGCAGCGGGGGTGGTCTGGCCCCATCCCCAGTTACTACCATTCTGGGCATGAGGGGCTTGGGAAGAGGCTGCGATCGCCACCCTGCCTTAGCTCCTGGCCCCAGATGAGAGGTCTCCAGAGACAGCCCCACGTGGGAGCCCTTGTTGCGGATTTCCGACAAGGAGCCAAAGCAGATCTGTCCCCGAGCAGAGTCCCTGGGCTGGACGGGGCTCCCCCTCCCTGCTGGGGCTCCCCACGCCAGGATGACATAACCATGAACTGCATGAGGCCAAGCCTTTTGTCTGCGCGCTGGGAGAGAGGGAGGGAAAGGAAGAAAGAAAGAAAACTTCTGGAAGTCATTATGATTCCTCTGCTCCAGTCTTCTTTTTGGCAGACAGCTTCCCTCTCCCCTTCCTTCCCCCCCACCCCAGCCTGCTCAAAATGCCAGCCTATGATTTTTAAATGAGAAAAAGCTGCTCTGCACTCCAGCACTTGGATAAACTCCTACACAAACTTCCAGATGTGACACAAAAGCCTGGAAGAGAGAATTCAGAGAAGAATCTCCTTAAAAAACACACACACAAGCAGGGAGCAAAGGAAGAGCTCAACTGCTGGCACTGCCAGGCAGTGGACAAGTCCAGAGATCCTTGGTCAGGCACAATGTGTTACCTAGATTAGGACTGGGTGGCTCCTGCTCTGCTTAGGAGGCAGTAAGGACAGGGATGCACACATCTTTGGGAGGTAAATCCCACCAGCTGCTCCTGCTGAGCTCCCAAAAAATTTGGGAACAGCAGGGAAGAGGTTTTCCATTTCCCCAGGAGAAGGGAAATAACCCCTGCACCCTCATGCAGCCCTTGTTAAAAAGCAATGGCTCCAGCTTCTCTTCTCACACAGGAGCTGACTTGAGCCCAGGGATGTACCAGCACCTGCCTTGGGCAGCAGCAGGATGCTCCACCCCAGCTGGGGAGGCCAAGGGGCTGCAGGACCTCCCCAAGCCTGGCATCAGGTTTGGGTGCCCTGGGACAGATCAGATGCTGGTGAAGCAAACAGATTCTGACTCTTTTGTGTTTGGGGTTCTTTAAAGAACACAAGATCCTTTTCAGCTTTAAGCTCTCAAATCAAAGCTTTTTCCCTTGTTAAACTCCAAAGTGGGGTTGGAACAAATGCACTGAAGAAAGAGGCTCCATGCACCCTCCCCTCAAAGCACACCCTTTTGCTAACAAAAAAGAAATATCTATTTTTAACCCTGTGGTACAGCTGAAGCCTTCAAACAGCAGCACATGCAACACCCAGCTCACCACACAGCCAAGGAGGGGCTGAAGACCTCAAACACCCTCCAAGGTGATGGGGGCTGTGCTCACCCCCTGCCCATGCCATGGGCATCCCCACAGAAACCCTTCAAGAGGCTCTGTCAGGGCTAAGGAGGCCAAATCACAGCCCAGCAAGCTTGGTTCTCATCCCCAGCACACAGGAGGCTCCCTGCTCCGGGGCAGTGGGACACAGGGATGTGCCCCTTCAGGACAGTTGGGTCTGGCCAGGTCAGCAGGGAGTGGTGCTGGCACACAAACCCAAAAGGTTTGGGGTGGGCTCAGCAGGCAAGGGCTGAGCAGCCTCCTTGGCAGACCCAGCACTGCCTCCCACAAGGCACTGAGCTCCAGCACAACCTCCCTTGAGCCAGCCCAGCACAGACCTCAGCTATGTCTTGGCGTGAGGCCCCAAGGGCTCTGGGCCCGCTCCTGGAGGCTGACAGCCATCTGCATCTCTGCCAGCTTCCAGCAAGAACAGGGACACTCAGCAGCTCCCTGGGACAAGGCCTTTGATCATCTGCCCCTTGCTAATGGCAAGTGAGAGGAGCCATGCAAGGCAGCTGCTGGATGAGCCCTCTGGGGTTTACTGCAGGCCAACAGCAGGGCTGGGTGCCCTGACCAGATGTGTTTCTTCCCTAAAGCCATTTTTGAAACCCAAATTCTGAGGACCATGCAGAAGAACAGCCAGGCGAGACAGGAACACTCCTCTCAGTGCCACCCAAATCTCCTCCCCAGCAAGGGTATTCACAGGGCTGCCCTTCATCCAAACCAGGAGGAAAAGGCAAGATTTCAAACAGTTTGGGGGTAGCTCCTCAGAGCAGCACCTTTGAGCAGCTTCTTGCAGCCCCCACTGCCAGTGAGCTGCTCTCCAGGCAGCAGAGCTGTGCAGGTAGCCAGGGTGCGGGGGAAGGGGCAGGTTTCAGCATTCCAATTGAGATCACAGGCCCTTCACTTACACTGCTATTTTCCTATTCAGAGCTTTTAACACCTAGCAGTGCCATCCTCCCCACTTTCTCCATCCCTGCTCTTCAATCACTCCACAACCCTTCAAGAAATAGCTTCATTTCTTGTCTCTGATCAGAGGAGCAGCCTGGCACAGACCCTGCTGCAGCCTTTCATCCTCCCAGCCTTCATGGTGCTTTTATTTTTTAAGAGAAAGTCAAGTAACCAGGTTGCCTCCTTTTCCTCCCCGCCCCGAGATGCCAGCTTCTCCTCTTGCTGCCTTGCCAGCACACACACCAGAACACCCTGCCTGTCACCACAGCCCTTCCCAGCCACAAGCCCATAGCTCCAGCACCATGACTTTTAAACACATCCCACCCATATCCCATGTCCTTTTGACCCAGGCAGTCCTGGCCCCAGGCAGTGCCTTTCATCCCAGAGTTATTTGGGAACATGCTGGTGGGAAACCAGGCTCATCCCATCTCAGGTCCTCTCAGCACTCAGAGAGGTTTTCACTCAGAGCCCATGATAGAGGGGAAGAGGAGCACAGCTCTGAAAGACTGATGGAATTTTAAGGTTAAAATCCCAAGATTTCAGGTTCTGGAGTATTTCTGGATCAGGAAAGACTTCATGACCTCTTTCTAATCCTAAGAGAGAGAAGGAGCAGGAGTGCAGTGCAGGTCTCCTCATCTCTGCTCCAGACAGCAAGGAAAACCATCTCTGGCCAGGCAGAAGATGCTCTGAATGGAAGCATGGTAGAAAAGCCTGACAAACCATTGACACATGACTTTGCATCCTTGCTCACCCTGACATATCAGCCATTGCTCTACCCCTAACCCCACATCCTGGTCTCTGCTACCAGTCATGGAAGCTGCCCAGAGAAAGGTGGAGAGCAGCATCCCAGGGGCTCCTGCTGCACCCTGGGGTCACGATCTGTCCTTTCTGAGGCAGGGAAGGGAGCTGCAGGTGCAGGAGCAGCCCCAGAATCTCCTCCCAGCCCTTCATCAACAGCGAAATTTATCAGCCAGATTAGCACACTGCAAAAGGTTCCCTGCCAAGCCAGCATGCCCTGCATCTCCACAGGCACAGCTCAAATGAGAGCCTTCCCATCCAGCTTCTGCATGGGCAGCCAGCCTCACCCACAGAAAGCTAAAACCACCTGAGAGAGCAGCAGAAGCCACAATCCCTCAGGGGCTGGAGTAGGAGCCACCAGCCACATGAGCACAAGCGCTGTCACTCCTCTCCAGGGCAGCTGGTGGCAACAAAGACTTTCCATCAACATGATTACATGGTTTTATCACCAGGGCATGATTCCTAGAAGGGCTGCTTTATTAGACCACCACACTAAAGGAAAAATAAAAAATAAAGTGATAAATATAAATAAGCTACAGGCTCAGCTCCAACACTTGAGCTGCAGAGAGCTGGAGGGATGAGCAAGATGCTGCTCTGCTGAGCAGCCTGGCAAAGCAGTGGGACACAGTGTGGGTGCCAAGCTAGCCACTGCATCTCTCTCAGCTGTAGGTTAAACCACCTTTTTCGTGTTGTTTTTAAGTAGACTTCCCAATTCTGGTTCACTGACCCTGAAAACAAACAGCCACACGCAGACACACCAGCGGCATCGTTCCCTGTGGCCCCAGGGCTCCTGGCAAGTGCCTTTCAGTGTCCATAATGAGTGGAAAAATTAGCAGCAAGGAAAATCCCAGCTTGCAGGACTGCACCTAATGCTCATCCCCTGCTCACAGTGGTGCTTGCAGGTGCCCACACCACCCCACTAATTTTCCAAGGACAAAAGTTAATTTGCTTGTATTCGCAGCTACAGAGACAGAGACGTTCTGAGCCATTACTGGGGTGGGGGATTTTACTGAAGATAGCTAACACCACGCAGGTGTTCACAGATGCTTCAAAACAACATCATTAGGAAGGAGGAAAACAAAGAAAATACTTGAAAATGTATTTAAATCAGTCACAGTGGGCAATAAGAACACACTGACTTGCAGCCTGTTGTTTATTCCCAAAACAGAAGGCTTCACGAAGTTGCAGGGTTTCCTAAGATGCTTAAATAAATGCAACTTTGAACTGCTTAACTGGTGTGAGAGATCTCGGGGCAAACCACTGGGAGCATTCATGACTGGGATGAGAAATCTTGGGGGTCTCCTCCTGGGGGACATTTTAGGAAAGAAGGCAGCCTCTCTCTCTGATAAATTATTGCTGAAGCTCAAGTAAAACAATATTCACAACTCCAGCCGACCCTCCCCACTCCTCCCGGGCGCACCGACCTCAGCCGAGGTGATTCCTAATAGTTCCCACATGGCAGGAGCAGGGGAAGGTATCCTGGCCCTCTGTACCATGGAGCATCCCCACCACCACCCAGCATCTCACGTTCCAGATGTGCATTCTCCTGCCTCTCACACAGGCAGAGCGGCGCAGACCCCGGGCGCTTCCCACTCAGGCAGGCAGCAGCTGTCCACTGGAGCCACACTGCTGCACTTTAATTGATTTGGGGGGGGGGGGGGGTTGTTTTGCAAACAATAAATGGAACTCGAGTTTGGGGATGGCAGAACACTGGAGACGTTACAAACCATGTCCTGGTTTTAACTCGAAGGGGAGCTCTAAAAGCATCAAAGCCATAGCAAAAAGCAAATTCTCTTTTGTCTTTCCCATTTCTCTCCCCGCTTTCTGGTAAAAGCTTAAACTTGACTAAAGCAGTTCGGACACAGAGGCTGTGCTGGAGCGGACAGGGAGTTTTAAAGGAGGCCAGGTTCCTTTGCGGGGTCACAGCTCACTTGAGGACCGGGCAAGCATCATCCTTGCCCGATGCACATTCTGGGGATCACGTTCCTCGCCTTGCCCAAACCGCTCCAAGCAAGCATATCCTCCAGGGGCTGCTGAGAGCAGCCCTTCGGCTGGCCTCGCACGCCGGGAATTATTTAGGGACCGCGGAGCCAGGCAGCAAAACAGCCCCCCTCCCTCCCCCCGTGCCACTGCCTCCCCCCTTAAAACCCTCGGGAAAGGAACTGGGGAGCCTAAAATGGGCGAGAAACGGACTTGGGCAGAAAGAACGGCTCCGCAAGGTGGGGAGCCTGGGGTCAGGGTCCCTCGGCGTGCCCGAAGAAGTGAGGGCATCAGAGGCGAACAAGCCCCAGGTGAGTAAGGGCCGCCCCGGGGCTCTCACCCCGACTGCCCGTGGAGAGGAGCGGACGAACCCGCGGGAGCCCAGGCATCGCGAGGGGGTAGCTGGGGATGGGAAGCTCCCCACAACCCCGCGCAGCCGGGGAGCGCCGAGCGCCCTGCAACAGCCCGGAAAACTTCCCGGCCGGGCACCGGAGAGAGGACGAGCGCTGCCCATGGGTACCCCCACCCCAGGGATGGAGAATGATGGGTACCCCCCGCACCCGGCTCTTTCCCCATTACCTGCCGGGCTCTAGCCGAGAGGTGACCCTCGCCTTACCCGCCGCTCCGGGGAGAGAAAGGGGGTCGGGGCTTACCTCGCCTTCGAGCACCTGCAAAGGATACGGGTTACAGACAAGGCGGAGGCACCAGCTCCGCGGTCGGCTCTCCTGGCTCAGGTAGAAGAAGACGACGGGGGCCAGCGCCGGGTAGGGCAACTCCTCAGCCTCCGAGCCGCCGCTACCCCCCTCCTTGTCCCCCTGCTCCGGACGGACCCCGGCCCCGGACAGGTCGTTAAGGCGGATAAAAGTCTTGGCTCTGCCTGGCTCCAGCTCCTCCTCGGCCGGTCGCGGTCCATCCTCGTCCATCCTCCGGCCGGCAGCCCCAGGGAAAGCCAGGGCGACACGGGGCGAGCCGTAGGGGAAGCACCTAAAGGGGCGCGGCCATGCCGGGGGGCTGGGGGCGGCGGGGCGGCTTCAGCGCCGGGGTGGCATAGTCGGTCGAGCCGCTGACTCGCACCCCGCCGAGGCCGGGCCGCCCCCCTCGCCCTGCCCTGCCGTCTGCGGGCTCTGTAGCTCCTCCTCGCCGTGCCTCCGGGGGCCCGAACCGGGCGAACCGCGGGCAGGGAGGGGGTCAGGCGGCGGCGAGGCGGCCCCCGCTGCTAGTGCTGGCCCCCACCCGCGGGGCGGGCCGCCTTAACGTTTCTACCTGCCCCCTCCGCTCCCTATCAGCTGCCCGGTGCTCCGAGGACGGGCAGCAGAGGATGCTCCTCGAACGGCCGCCCAGAGCCGACCGCTCCGCACAGCTGGATCCCTCACTCCAACTTCAAGTCCCGGCTCCTCCTCCCCTTGCCGCCAATGGGGACTCGCCCACGGCAGCTGCGCGCCTCCCTATTGGCTGCTGTGGGTGCCCGTCCGGGCAGCACAGCTGGACGGGCAGGCACGGTCCCTCGGCAAGGTCCCCCGGCGCGGCGGCGGAGCTGGACGGGGCGCACCCGCCCGGCTGGGGGTCACGCTCGGTCTCGCCTTGCCCAGGAGGCGCCGGGCGGAACATGGGGATCTGCGGCGCCTGAGACGGGGAGGGAGGGAGCCCTGCGCTGCATTAGACGGAAGCAGACTCCGCTGGGACCCACTGCAGCACCGGGCGAGAGGGGAGATGGGGCAGGGGCGGGGAAATGACGAGGCTGAGGGAAACCTGACGGCAGGAGCCGGAGGCAAGGGAGGGCCGCCAGGGCCAAGGTGCCGAGGGCAACAGGAGCTGGTACCGGGATCGGGGCCCCCAATAGCCGGGGGTTCAGCGCCCTCCCCAGTGCCGCGGCTGCGCTCGTCGCTGCTGCGCCGGCAAGATCTGCCCGAGATCCTCGCCCTGCTGCAGGGTTTCCCCCACCATGTCCCCCAGCCCTAGCGAGCGAAGTCAGCGCTGCTGCCTTCAGCGCATGTGGGTCACCGCCCGCTGAGCCCCTGGCTTCTCGTGAAGGGCTACACCGTCCGCAGCAGATCGCCCCCCGGGCTGGGCAGGGGCGCGATCTCGGCCAGCAGCTCCCATGAGAGTCGAGTCCCGAGCCGGCGGCTGGGGAACGGACCCACCGCCCCCGAGAGCAGCGGGTGCCCCGCTCCCCCCTGCTCGGAGTACGCGGCCGGAGCTCCCTCTGCCGGTGCGGCTCACGGTCGTGATGGAACCGGCCTCGACGGCAGGAACCGTGCCGCATCCATCTCTGGGGCGGGGGATAGAGGAGACCCTGCCCCGAGGCAGCTATGCTGGGGGCCTCCGGCCACTGCGAAAGCCAGACTCGGCCATTAAGCAGGGCCCGAGTAAAGAGTTTTCCACAGGCACTACTCATTAGCACAAACATCCCCGGGGGCTAAGGCCCTCTTTCTAAGGCTTAAGATTTCTTGCCACTTTAAAATAGCTTTCTCACCTTTCCCCAATACCATCACATCTATATGAGAGTCTGCTTCCCAAGAGCTCCAGCCAACCCAGAAACACCAGTGAGAGCAATAGGAAGATGCTTTTGTCTGATCCAAAATGCCTTCTTTGGGCTGAAACCCACTGGCCTGAGAGCACACTTGATCTTGGATTCACAGCCTGTGCTGTCCAGCCCAAGTCCAATCACATGGCTGTTGGCAAAACTTCAAGGCCAGACAGGCTCTGATGCAGAACAGTGAGAGATGGTGTGCAGGCAGAGGAGATGAAAACTGCACAGCCCCAACCAGATGACCCTAGCAAACCCCACAGCATGGCCAGGAGACCTTCTTGCAAGCCTGGGGGGACACAAGCATGACAACACATAACACACATGACATCAGGCAAGTGGAGAGCCTACAGCATGGGTGCTAAGACCAGGAACAGGTAATCCCATTTCTTTCCCAAGCTTCCAAGTGCTTGCCTCCCAGATGGAGTGCGTGCACCCATGCAGAGGGCATGCAGGTCTTGCCTCTCTCCACTCCTGCCAAAGCGAGCAGACAGGCCAATGCACCAGGAGCTCCCTCCCTCCCCCAGCCTCTGCCTCCCTGGCAGAGCACAGCCCAGCAGCCTTACTGCTGGGCTGTTGGACAAATGCAGTTCATGGCAAGGGCCACAGACACATTTGCATGTGCAAGGTACAGCCTCAGATCAAGCAATTTCCTCGCTACATGTGTACAGCCCAGCCACAGCTGCTTTTGATCCGATCCTCTTTGTACCCTGATAATGTACAGAGAGCCTTTGTGTGTCGGTCTGTTTATTTAAATGGATTTGGAGCAAACATTTTTTTAAAGCTGGAGCTTTGAGCCTTTAAGTGGGTTACCAGATTATATGCTGTCTCCATTTTAATTACATTTGGCTCGTTCTGTTTATTGCATACATTTCTGAGAATTATGCTCATCGTGAGAATTGGAAACGCTGCTTTAGAAGATACCTACCCTGTAAAGGGAGCCAACATCACACAGGAGACATGATGCAAACCTTCCCATCACAGCTAGAACAAGAGAAGAAAGGCTCAACAGAGCCATATAACCTCTGAGTTTAAAATGAAGCATCCATACATCAGCAAGATCAAGCCAGCACCGCTGGTCCGCCAGGATTTTGGCATCCAGGATTGTAGATAAGGATGCTCTTGCTAGGGAGAGGGAGCTTGGTTGTGGATAGGGAAGGGAGGAGACCACCGAGCCTGTCACTGTCCAGCTAGGACATTTGTCATTGTCTGTTGCAGATGGCAGCTGAGCAGAGGGACCACCCAGAGCTTTGCTGTCTCACCTCAGGTGAGCAGAGGAGCTAAACCAGATGTCCTTCCAGCCCAAAGCATCTTCCTGGGGAGCCTTTTCCACCTGCCAGGGTAAACCAGGAATTTATCTTCCTCAAGCACATGACACGGTTCAGGTTTGAGATGGAAGTGGAGCAACCAGTTGAGGAGAGGGAGCACAGCTCCAGCTGTGAGTCTTGGTGAGAGGGGTGGAAAGCAGAAGAAAGTGACCCCTGAGACCAGAGCTGCACATTTGGGATATAAATGAGAAGACATTTCAATACAGCATGAGAAACTAATGAGGTCACATTCACCTCACATGCACAGTCCTGGCCTCCTAATTGTACCAAAGATAGCACAGGAGAGAGGGATGAGGGTGAGCCAGAGACACCTCGGGTGGCTGCAGGAGTTTTAGGACTGTGGTGGCTTTGGAGGGGTGAGAGGAAGGAGCTCATGCACTGCACCATCAGTTATGCAACTGATGCATCAGAAAGCAGTCCTGCTTCCATCCCAGCACAGCCCTCTTGCTCTCCTCTCCTCCTACAAAAGAGCTGCCCCCCGCCACTTCAGAGCTCTTTTGAGGGAGCACAGCCCTGCACTCTTCCTAGTGATCCCTCTAGGAAAAGCATCATGAGCAATGTTTCATGGCAGCGGGGGAGCTTTAGCTGAGCTGATGCTCACCAAAGACAGCTCCGGTGTGGTAATGGGATTTGGAGTCAGCTGTACAGGAGCTGTGATGGGGAAAGCCTACATCTGTAACCATTTTTGTAGCAGGCAGATTGAAGACAGCCTCAATGGAGAGGCTCCAGTCCAATGGGAACTAGCTGCTATTTGTTTTGCTGTTGACATACAGCTGCAGTAGCTGTGGGTGATTTTAATAAGACAGGATAATATTTCTATCAGTTGGGAGAGCTATGGATTGAACCCATGCAGGCATCTGGCTCGGGGCTGAATGATAAATTGCAACGAGATCCAAAGCTCTTCTCATGCCTTGGAACCAGAGAGAAAACACACATTTTGTTTCAGATGTCACAGTTTGGAGGCAGAGTAGGCCTCCCACGACCAACTTACAGATTCAGGTGTTGTTGAAGAGTACTTTGATGGCAATGGACCCACTCTGGCCCTGCTCCCCTACCTCACCAGTGGCACTGAGTACTGTTGGGCCAGAGCTCTTGCTGTGCACAGGGATTCCTGGCTGCCTCCATCTGTGAATTAACCTCCTGAAAAATGTCATTCAGTGTATTTCATCTGACACAGAGACACATGAGACCACCCTGCCCACCACTGCTTCCTTCAGCTCCTGCCTCTTCCCACCAAACCCAACCCCACATAGCCCCCACTCCACCTCTGGTGTTACCCCTGCTCCCCTCAGCCTTAGTACAGCCACCCCAGGCTGCTCCTATCCCTCAGCACCCACAGCTGAAAGAGCCCTAGACCGATGATTTTAGCATGTTCCCTTCTCGTGACAGCAGCTAAGGACTTGGGACAAGCAGCAGCTAAGGACCTGGGACAAGCAGGAGACCAGCCCCACGTTTACACATGGAACAAGATAATAGCTTAACCCCGCATAACCCCACCCAAACAGCTGCTTTTCCCTAAGAGTTTATTTTGATAATTCCCTTTTTCATGCCCAGATGGTTTCTTGCCCTCCTAAGCTATCCCATCAGTGCCATGGCTGTAGGCTTCACCCTGAGCATCCTGGGGGTTCCCAGTGTAGTGCTGCCTCCCAAACCCCAACTGCTTAATGAGACCAAACCTTGTAGCTAGAGGCTACAAGCAGGAAACAGGGCTTCATCTTTTTTTTTTTCCCCCTCCTCTTTAATGAATATTTTTATTGTCTCCCTCAATCTTTATTAAGTGAAAAGCCAGACAAGTAGTTGGAAGGAAAATATACTTCAGCATGAAACACAACTACTGTGCAGAGGGGGTGTATCCGTGGCCAGTGCAATCCATTTGGTGTGCAGAAAGGATTTAATAATTTAGGCTGGGGAGTGCTTATTTTTGGCTGATGACCAGCACTTTCCTGCATGATCAATGTTTGCATCTTGACTTTTTGGTATACAATCAATCCACGCCTGAATAAGGCCTGAGTTTGGGGAACTGCTGTGTCTGCAAGAGCTGAGCCGCTCCAGGGCTGTAGCACCGGGTGTGGCTGAACCTCCTGACTTTGGGAGAGCTAAATATAAATGATAGTAAAAATGTAATTTATAGCAAAAAAATAAAATGATCTGTCTTTAAAATCTTTAACAGAATTTCACTCCTGAGTTCTGATGGACCTTCTGCACCCCAAACCTGCTTAACCCTTCCCCATCCTTATTCATATTCCACCTCATCTCCAGCAACCCTTGATGTGGAAGAGGATTTTTGGTGCTTTTATTTTAACCTTTTTCCTTGCTTTTTTTTTTTTAAGGCCCCTGATGGGAAATCTTTGTAATTAATGGCCCTTTAAAGTAAAACATAATTAAAATAATGTGGAGCATGCTGAAGCCTGATGGCAGCTTGCAGTGCGGGCGGCTGATGGGGAGCGGGGCACTGGGCAGCTGCGGGTGCTGCACACCTGCTACAGGCCAGGGCATGCAGGTGCTCGCTGCGAGATGCTGAGGTGAGCTCATCCTGGCCTCATTTAGCCCTAAAATGATTTCTAAATCACCAAGAACACCAGGCTTCCCTGCCACACCCATGAGGACACTGGGGTGTGTGTTATGTTCATGCTCCTGCGGGAAATGGGGTTCAGGCGGCTCTGCTGTGAAGACCATAAAGTTCTGGAGCAGTGAGAGATCAGATACCACCCAGCTCTCTTGGGGCTGCACTAGGTCTGTGCCCAGAGGAACCTTCTTGGGCAGAAAGTTCTGATTTTCACACTTTAAAAAAGCCAGGGAGGGAGAACTGGTTTACTGAGCCCCTGCCAAAGCCTGCACGCCCCCGTCACCCTCTTGCAGGAGATGAAGTGCCACAGAAGGGTGCAGATGAGGACTGGCTCATTAAGTGGAACACTGATAAGGAGATCTTCCTCCTCTTTCCAGCAGAGAGCAGATGTTCTCGTTTCACATAGGCAAGACATCTTTAAATCACTTCCCCAGCAGTGAGGTGGATGTCATTGTTTGTAGGTTATTTGTTATTATTTCACGGACAAACCTGACATTTTTCCCTTCTAAAGGTACATTGAGGAGGATTCAGTCTTTCTGCTGCTGAAAATATCCTGGCAATGCCATCATTAGCCTCCTTCCAAGATTCAGGCTCCTTCTCTCCTAGCACATAATTAAAACAGCACTTTGAATTTTCAGCAGCTTGCAACATCTTCATGATATACAGAACCCAGGCAGCAGCTGACAGCAAGTGAGGGATGGAGTGCAAGAGGTGGCACAGCAGCATGGTGGCCCCAGCAAGTCCTGGGTGTGAGCCCTGTGCTGGCTGCTTGGTATTATCCCCTCCTTGGCACCAGTTCCAGCTGCTTCTCACTGTTCCAGTGGGGATGCACCAGAGGTAGCCAGGGTGCTTTTAGGAGGTTCAGCACCATTCAGCTGAATCATGTATCCCATCCATAGCCTTTCTCCAGCATGAATCATAAATACCTTAAATCCTCAGGGAACAAGAACAGCTTGCTGATAGGGTTTCAACCAGGCTGGTTGGCACCATGGGGTGTGAGGGTCACTACTCAAATGGTGAGAAAAAGAAGAACCCTTGTGAGCCTGGAGTCGTGCAGGGCCAGAGCAAGATTCACAGGTGCAGCAGGTCCTAGACACAGCAGGTAAGGGCTACCAGCATGGGAGCAGGATCTGACTGTGCTGTGGGGCACAGGAAGCCCAAGCGACAGTTGTAGGGCTGGAGAGGGGAGTGTGGTGCTGCAAAGCCCCAATGTGCCAGGGAAGCCCCATGCTGCTGCTCTTGCTCCCCAGGCTGGTGCTGACCCAGTGCATCCCCTCACCCTCCCTTTTCTTGGGGCTTCAAGTGGGTTTGGTGACTGCCAGCCAGCCTTTGAGCAGCTCAAGCCTGCTCCCAACAACTTCAGGAGCTTCCTAAGTCCCCAGTTGGAGCAGGGGCAAGGGAGCAGCAGCTGCCCTACACTGATCACCCAGCAGCACCCCAGCAAAGGATGGGGCTACAGCAGGCTCAAAACCTGTCCCTTACCTCCACTTTGCCGCTGCAGGGTAGAAGCCAGTTGGAGCTGATGTGCTCAGGAAGCCTTACTCTGACTGAAAATACTCATAATGGCACAAAAGGCATTTATATTTTCACATGGGCATTGTTTTGGTGGGAAGCTCAGACCCAGCCATAGACTGAAGAGCTTCGTCACCCCTGGGACAAACCTGGGCAGCCCTGGTGCCCCAGGAGCCCCAAGACCTGCTCCAAGAGCCACTCTTCCATGGTGCCCAGGACCTGCTAGATCCAGATCCCCATGGAGAGCAGCAACCGCCCAAAAATCACCTCTGACTCCCTCCTGCCATGGCCCTGTGTCCTTTCCCCACTTAGCACCTGTCTGTGACAGCACTGCCCCAGCCCCAGCATAAAGCAGTGATGCTATAGTCTGTGTCCAACCCCACGTGCACCCCCACGCAGGCTGCACCACAGAGGGAACACAACTCCAGGTGTATTTCAGCACAAACTGGACTCTGTTCAACCCTTCCCCAGCAAACCCAAAGCTTCAGAAGCCTCCTGCTCCCCACAAGCTGTCTCTGCCTTTCCCATGCCCCACTTCTTGCTCGCACTGGTATGACTGGAGCATGCACACAGCCCTTGCACACACGGAGGAGCTGGCAACGAAAGCGAATGCATCAGTCCTCCCCTAGCCAAGCAAGGGGAGTTAATGACATCAAACTGGTTTGTCGGTGGTGGTTTTGATTATATTTTTTCAAAGATCTGGCTTCTATCTGTCATTACCCTCATATTGCATAACTAGGGAGAAATCTGAATGAAGTTAATACCCACAGAGCGTGGTGCAGAATATTCATGTACTGGGAACCAGAATGAGGGAAATGTGAAGCTTTATTACCAGTGGAGGTTGTTAAATATTTATATTTTCTGTTTGAGACACGCTGTGACACATGAAACTCAATTAGAATATAACCAAAACCCATGATAAATTATAAATAATTGGCAACAAATGCAGGGGAGCAGTCTGAGCTTCCCCATGCACAGCTGTAGGGGGGGGGACAAGGGTGAGATCTCTGGGACAAGAACGCAGTCCCATCACAGGCATCACTGTCACACAGCCAACCAGTATCAGAGCCCAGTGCAGCCTTTGCAGGGCTGATTTTTGCCCTGAGATATCCCAAAGGAGACCCTTGGGGGAGCAGAATGAATCCCTGCAAACCACCCTGCACCTTCATGGGGAGCAGCCCCAGTCTCTCTGCTGGTCTTGATGCACGCCAAGGACCTCCCCCAGCTTCCTGGCCTGTGTCTACTTTAACACAAATGTGTCAGGTAATAAAAAACACAGTGAAAAGAAAAGATGTTAAAAAGAAATATATATTCGGGGCCAAACATCCTACCAGTGCCATGCTACAGAAATAGCTGGAGATTTCTATCCCTTAGCTCACTGAAGTCAAGCTTCAGGGTTAGGGTTGGAAAATCAGGGTCTGAAAGAACTGTGGAATTAATCCTCTAATTGTTTGCCCTGGGAGACTTTTGTACTTACCAGTGAGGCTGGGGAGCAGAGGAGGCTGCACGACCATGTGTTTGAAGTGGCTGCTGCTGAGGCCAAGATCAAGCAGCACCTTTGCATGGTATCTGCAGGGATATTGCTGTGGGTGGGCAGACAGATGGACATGCATTCAGCCATGCTCCCAGCCCAGGCGGGTGTTTTCTCTCCAGCCCTGTGCAGTGCCAAAGCCTCCAGGCTGCCACTATTCCCCTTGGTGGCTTTGAAAGAGCATCCTACAGGAGCATTCCTCAGTGCTGCCATGGAGATGCAGCCCAAGTGCTGTACCCTTCTGGGAAGGCTGCGGGACTCCCTGTCCCACCACAGCCCTTCACCTTGGCCGCCCTGGAAAGAAAAGCGATTTGGGGACCTCATTAGTGTCACAAGGCTCTCAGCCGGTGATGGGCACAGATCTGTCATTGTGATCAAAGCCACAGCCCTTCGTTAGTGGCAGCAATCAGGTCTGTCGTTAGTGTATGACAAGGGAGACCAGAGGAAAACAGTGAATAGACAGAGAGAAGGCACCGGGACAGCCCCCGGAGGGACTTCTGCCTGCACTTCTCAGCTTTGCAAGCCTCGAAGGATCCCCAGTCCTGGATATCGGGGAAAAAATCTGCACTAAAAGCGTCATCAGGCATTGGAATAGGCTGCCCAGAGAAGTGGTGGAGTCACCATCCCTGGAGGTGTTTAAAAGACGTTTTGACGAGGTGCTCAGGAAGGTGGCCTGACAGCTGTGTGTAAGGAGAGGTTAGGTTAGGGCTGGACTGGATGATTTTAAGGTCTTTTCCAACCAGGCAATTCTGTGATTCAGTTATCCCCACAAACCTGCAACAGGGGCTCCCTGACTCAATAAACCCTCCTATGGGGCTAAGCCCCTTCATGCTAGAGGTGCAGGGAGGTGTCTGGAGGTGCTTGGCATCCGCATCGCCCAGCTCACAGACCTCACCAGTGCCAGTTCTGGCCCCAAGCAGCAGACCACCCTTGCCAGGGCTTGCCCTCAGCAACTGAAGTTTTAATTCCTTGGGGCCAGGAGGAATTCTTACAAAGTGTGCTCAGAGTAGGCTCTTGGCAATGCCCCCAGCACCCCTGCACCAGATTTCATTATTATATATATTATTATAATGTATATAATAGTAGTTATTGTTATTATTAGACCACCAGTATGGTATCTGCTACTGGAGGCTCACCTCTGGCCCTCAGCTTTGGGCAAAACAAGACTCTTCTGGGAACACACAATCCCTGTGTGGGGCTGGAGGGGAGTGCTCAGAGCAGTGGGGAACTGTGGACCAAGAAAGCAAAGCCAGAGACATCCCTGCCTCCTGCCCCACCAGAGCTCAGCCCCTAACCTTAGCTTAGCTTTGAGATGCTGAGGGGTGTAGAAAGCCTGGTGCTGCCAGCATCATAAGAGGGCACCCAGGAGGGATGAGGGGGTTGCATGTGAGCGCAGGACCTGGGAGTCTAAAGGCAAGACTCAAGAGCAGCTCCTGCAGCCCCAGAGGGATGAGGAACCCCTGCTCCATCATGCCCTGGGGTCTGTGGGGCCACATGACCACCACTCGACTGTGGAGCTGAAGGTGACATCAGTGCCACCATACTCAGCACCCTGGCTCTATCCAGGGCCCCATGACTAATTTGGGATGCAGTGGACATTTTTAATATGCTGCCATAAATATTCATGGACTGTCAGCTATGAAAAAGGACCCTACCTCCCACCATGCTGCCTCGCCAGAAGGCAGGAGACACACTGAGCCTTTGCTGGTGGCCACAGGGGCTCAGAAACCCTGGGGACCACCGGGACATCCGCAGTTCACACCAGCAAGCATCCCGCGGTGAGGATGCCTGGTTGGTGCACACCTTGCAGGCAGACCAAGCCAGCTCCTGCCCAAATCTGGGTTGAACCTCAAACCAGTCTCCCCAGGGCTGTGATGTCCGCAGCAGGCGCGGGGGAGGGCGCGGCGGCGGGGGCCGGCTGTCAAACCTGTGCCTCGAATCCTGCCTGTCACGGCAGCCTCCAGTCTGCTGAGCTGCAGAAACCTCATGAAAGCCTTGTGCTGAGTTGCAGTTCTGCTTTGCTGGTGTGCATCGCCCGAGGCATCACCTGCCATCAGCTCCCACGTCTCCACCTCTGCCTCCTGGCCCCACACTGCGTCGGCATCGCCCCTGCCCCAGCCTCAAAAGCATTGCCACACAGTTATGCAGCCCTTCTGCATCTCTGCATACCTATTGACTTCTCTTTCATGTGCTTCACCCCGACATATCGATCCAACTTAGTCTCCCTAAGTCAAACTAAATTAGCTGCCTTTAATCCGTGGTTAATTGCAGTGAGCCTGGCTCTGCCTGTCTCGGATTCATAGGTGTCGGGAACAGGGAGGGGAGCGCCGGGGCAGGCAGGGACGTCAGCCTCCTTGTCTGTGGGTAAAGCCCCCAGACAAGACAGCAGGCATCATCCTCAAGAAATTGGGGAAGTGGCCTCAGGACAGCCATGCTGCAGCCAGAAACCTGGCTGATATGGCTGGGGACCCATCCTGCTATTCTGGCACGGTATTTGGCCCCAAAGCCCAGGCATAACCACCCAGCTCCTGCTTTCCCCAGGCTCTGGGGTCCCTGATGTAGGATACAATGAAATGTGGCTACAGGCTCCTGCCAGGCTGTAGCTCACAAGGGATTAACCCCAAAATTCACCTAGCCAGGTGGAGAAGAGCAGCCTCTGCCCTCAACAGAGCCTTAGATCAAACCCCAGATGAAAGGCAGCCAAGGCTCCCTGGGAGCCCTCAGCATCTCTTGCCTTTAATTTATCAGCTTACAAAGCATGAAAGACACTGAAGATGCCACCAGCACCTCATCTGGACTGACAGCCTGCAACATGCCCACTTGGTAACAAGGCTGTTGAGGACACACTGGGGTGTCAGTCCCGCTGTGCAACCCTGAAGCCCCTCTCCCATCCTAGGCCGCCACAAACCTGCACCCTCCTCCTAAGACATTCTCTTCCATCCTTCTGTAAAACCTCTGAAATATACATTTAAATTCAGTTTAATGCAGTAGTTACCATGGTCAGTAAATACCAAAACCATATTAAAAGAGGATTAATAGCCCTGGAACGGCCAAGTGGCTATTGCATAACCCTTAACAAGCACTGACAGCCTCTCATTGCTCTCCCACCCTGCCCTGGGTGCTGCAGGGCCTCCAGCCATCCCTTCCCATCCCTTCCTGCCTTCCCAGCACTGGCTGAGGTTGACAGTCTCATGAGAAACAGATGACTGCTGCAGTGTTACCAGGCAGGAGGGGAGCTCTCCAAGTGTAAAAGCTGGTTGAAAGCATCAGCCTGTGGCCACAGCGCCTGTTTGGAGCAGTTGATGGTCCCCAAAACACCTTGGCACATGCTAAAGGCCACGGCAGACAGCCTGGGAATGGCTGTAAATTCCCCTGCATGGCCCTTGAAGCATGTCTGTTCCTCTCTGCTCGGCAGAAAATCAGCGTTAAACAGCTCAGCTGTATCCTGCTTGTGCTTTCTCCCCTTGCAGGGGGAGGCAGGCAGCATCTCTGGCCCACACCAGCCCATCTCCCCATCACACTGCCTGCCTGCCTGCTGCACCCAGCAGCATCCCAACACCAACTCACCACCAAGACCAGAGCCATTAGCTTGTCTCTGGGGTCCCTCTGCTCTCCACTTCAGGGAGCACTGCCCTGTCCCCAGTTTATCCTGGCAAAAGAGGAGCCAGAGCACACAGTGTCTGTAGGAGAGGCTGAGCAGTGCCCACACTGGGGCCATGGCACTGGCAGATGATTTGGATAGGAATGGTTATGGCACACTTTCACAGGAAGGGAAACTGAGGCAGCAGCTGAGTCAAGTGAGGTCCCCACACACAGAGCCCCCATGCTGCAGGATGGTGCTGCCCTCACTCCAATCCCTGGCACCAATCTGAATGGAAATTCAGTTTAAAAAGGAAAAAAGAGAAAGTACCTTTGGATCAAGTGTTGGCCAGCCTCAGCTTCAAGTTGCCTTGTCAGGAATATTGGGATACTGGAGGTGGGTGCAGTGCCAACAGTGGGATGGGCAGCACTCAGCTTGCCCTCCAGCTCATGATGCTGTCAGCAGGTGCTCAGGTGCCAAAGGAGGGTAGCTGTGACCCAACACGTGCCTCAAATCACCACCCAGTGCAAGGAGACCCCAATAACCTCCCCCACAACACCCTAGAGAGGAGGCTGTGACTCCAGGGACTCACCACACCAGCTCGCCACCTGCAGATTCCCTTTGGGTGAACATTGGAGTAACTGGGCCTGGCAGTACAGGACGGGTACAGAGGGACTCAAAACCAGCCCCACATCTCCTGCTTTCCCTGCACCTACCTGCCACAGGCACCCCAAATGTTTTGTAGCATGTTCTGGCTTTCAGAGCAGCTGTGACCAGCACTTCCCAACCTCCTCTTGTCAGCACTGCTGCAGCCACAGCTACCAAAACCCAACCCTTTATGCCCAAAACAACCCTCAGGCAGGAGGTCGTCAGCCACTCAGGCATGAGCTGATTGGGTGCTCAGGAGGTAGCTAATTGTGTGCTCAGGTGCTGGCTAATTTGCCACCTAACCATGGTGCAATGGGGTGCTCAAGCATGACCTCACTGGGTGCTCACACCTGAGCTAGTCGTGTGCCTGGGTGTGAATCGGGCGTCGATGCCCAGGGGGTCCACACGGGAAGCACCTGGGTGCAGAAATTTCATTATACCTTCTCCCAGGAGCTGGAACCAGGGACACCCAAATCATAGCCCAACGTGTGCCACATTGTTAGGGACTGACACTGGGGTAGGGCTGGACCTGGGCTTGGAGACAACCCCTCTCCATTCTCCCCTCCTGTAGATGCAGCATCGCAAACAAACGGATTTCAAAGTCCCGTTTCCCATTGATGTCACATCAATGCCACTGCAGATCAAAGCTGAGAGACCCAGAACCAGCACCAGCTTTGCCAGGGAAAATTAATTAGAGAGAAAACCTCTTCAGAGCAGCAAGGGTGGCCACCACCAGCACTGTCTTCCCCCTCTGTCCTGTGCCCCAAGACCCCTAAAAGGGGCGCGATGGGTGTCAGCCCTCCCAGCTGCCTTGGTGAGCTGAGCAATGTGGTGCATTGCAGATCCCCCCCCAGGCATTACAAAACAAAATGCTGAAAGAGAGGGGTTTGATATTAAAAATCTCTCTGTCCACAGCTGCTGAGGCTTCCAGGTGAGCACAGAGCCCCGAGCAGACTAACAAATCCCTGCTGTGCCCTCCCAAGCAGCCTAGTGTCCAACCCAGGTGTCTGTGGGGGAAAGCTGCACATTGGTCATTTCATGCACTTGGGGGGTTGGGGTTTTTTGACAACTCTGCAGCTGAAGGGGAATGGGTGGGGAGCAAGGGACACTGCCAGATGCTGTGCCAAGCCTCCCCGGGGCAGAGAAAGGGGGTCCAGTGGTACCCTAGGGAGAGCCTCTGGTAGCTGCCACATCCATCACTGAAGGAAACATGGGAAAGGGTCAGGAAAATGGCTTTTAAGAAGTGGCATGGGACTGCTGAGCAGTGAGACCCTGCTCTACCAGCCTCCCAAGAACCTAGGCTGGTTGGGCAGCACCCTGTCAGCCCTGTCACTCGTTAATCACCCCAGAAAACACCACTTGCAGTGAAATCAGTGGGTTAGGGACAAGAAAGGAAGGAGGAAGGAAGCACCACAGGGAGGGTTTAGCTGCCATGGATGTACCATCTCCTGCAGCCAGACCCTCCTTCAGCCTTACCTGCTGATAAGGTGCTCCCATGGTGTCTCAGGGACAAGCCTGGCCAGGGGACACTGAGAGGACCAGCAAGGAGTGTGCTGCAACTGAGCTCAAGCAAAAACGCCTCTTTGCCAAGGCTACAAAGCTGAAAGGCTGGAGCAGGTAAGTGGTGCCAGGGCAGAAAGTGTGGGGCTGCCCAGAATGGGGCCACCAACTCCTAGGCAGCAGAGAGGCAAAGGCACCAGGAGCACCCAGGTGCCACACCAGCTACCTTATTGCAAAGCTTTTCTGCCTTTTTGTTTTTTTTCAATCTGAGAGGTGAGGCCAATTCACCTTGACAGAGGTTCACAGCACGTTTTTGACTGGCAATCGCTTATAGAGACATGCTGACAAGCAAGGTGTGGGAGAAAGGCCCCCTGTGCCACACGGGGCTGGCAGGCACTGAAACAGGCTTGCCACACCAGCCCCAGCCCTGCACCACCTCGGGGGGATCACTTTGACCTGGCCAGCCTCAAGGTGTCTGGGCTTCCCCTGCCCCACTCCCCAAGAGTACTCTCCTGGCACAGACACAGCCCCAACTCCTCACTCCTCAAACTTAAGAATCCATCCTCACAGCAGAGATGCCAATCTGAAAAATCCAAACCAGAAAAACACAGCCAACCAACCACACAAAACCCCAAACAGCCACAAACCTAGAGGAAAGCAGCCAGCCATCTGCCAACCCAGCAATTTTCAGCTGGCTTTCCAGAAACACTTTGGCTTTTAAAAGGAAGAAAAGAAATAAAACTCCCTCCTCTTTCACAAGCACAGAAAGCATTCTCAAGATGAGGTGCAAAATTCCTCTGACTTCAAAGACATTTTGCCTGGTTGGTTACTCCCAGAGCTTAGCAGACCCCCCTGGAAAGCCAGCAGGCAGCACAGGTGACAGCATCCCACTGACTGCCAAGGAGCCCCAGGTGTCAGAGGGATGCTGAAAACATGGTACTCACCTGTTTGGATGCATGGAGGAGTGGGGACAGGGGTTGGAAAAGTGCAACAAAGTTCATACTGCATCAAAGGAAGCTTGTACTGTTGGCAACTGCATTCCACTTCTGCAGGTGGTTGTCTCCCTCTGCTTGGCATGCAGATGCCAAGACCCAGCAGTGCTGTCCCCATGGCCGGTGTCAGTGAGGCTGGTGAGACCCTTGGTCCAGCCCAGGCTTTGCCAGGAATGTTCAGAGCAAACATCTCTCAAATGCTGATTCCTTGTGCTGTTATTGAAACTTTTTGCAAGCAAAGGCAGGGGACAGCCTTAATCCTGACCCAGCAGCATACCCTCAGAGCACTCAGCTCAAAACCACAGCCACAGCCAACCTACCTCACCACCTACCTGCCCCAGCAAGCTCCAGCTGTGCATCCCTGTGAGCCCCATCCTGCCCCACCATGGGCACAGGCACTGACTTTTTACAAGAACTAACTCTGAAAAGTGCTCACACAAGCAGCACCAGGTCTCTGCACCCTTGGCAAAGCCAAGATGAAAGGTTTAGCTGTTTGGAAGTGCTTAGGCTGGGTCCTGTGGCATGTTTTCACCACCTGTGGTAATCAGCAGGGATTTTTGTATGCACTATAGATTAACTTCATGTATGCTACAAGATACCACAGTATCACTAAGGTTGGAAGAGACCTCAAAGATCACGGAGTCCAACCTATCACCACAGATCTCATACCCTGTAACACAAAAACACTGTGGCTGTCAGAACTGGTAGCACCTTCCCAAGCACTGCACTCCCCAGTCACCCAGGTGCTTTTGACTGTGTTGTGCTGGGTTGCTATAGGAACCCTATTCATTCTCCCATCTGACTCCTCCATTAGCACTGGGATTTATATTTGTTTTCTTTTCCCTCCACAAGAAGAGGTGAGGAGAAAGCTCATATGCAGGGAGAGGGGATGCTCCTCGATGGGTGTCTCCCGGAAGCGCATGCACTGTGGACCAGAGCTGGGTCTGTGGAGATGCCGCCAGAGCAGCGGTGCCTTCAGAGCCTGCTGCCAGGAACCATCTGAGATGCAGCTGATGCCCAGAGTGGCTTTATTACAGGTTTCTCCTGTGCTTGCAGGCTGACATGACAGTCTCTGTCCCCCTTGCCTTCCTGCAGGTAGAGGGGCCAAGGGGCTCACAGGCAGAGCATCCCACGCAGCTCCTGGGTAGAGGTGACAGGCAGTGAGCAGGTGAAGTTGCTGCAGAGGTAAGCGGTGGCTTTCCCATCCTTCCTCTCCAGGGACGCAAGGAAAGGCAACTGGCAGTAGAGGAACCCAGTGGTGTCTCCATCTGCTAGCATCAGCACCTGCCAGAGAAGGAGCTGTCAAGGCTGGAGAATGCAGCCAGCGCCAGCCAGCTGGTCCTTCCCTCCCCACAGACATGCCAAGCACTGCCAGTGTCCTCCCACACATTTACCCCAAGAGGAGAGGGAATGGGGAGCTGAGGGGACCCACAGTCACTCTCTCCCAGAGTCCCACAGTGGCCCCATCCCCATCATGCCCATGGTGGAGGGAGCATGTGGTCCACACCACCCCAGCATCTTGGCCTCCCTTTTCTGCTCCAGACACCCAGCAGCTGGGAATGAAGCACATGAACAGGTGCAGAGCAACCCCCATAGTGCTCTCCAGGGACACTCAACCAGACCAGGGAAAGGCCAGGAGCTGGCAGAGAGCCTGGTACTGACATGGATGCAAGAGATGACCAAAATGCTGGCCCTTTCCAAGGCCCATTCCTTGGCAGTTGTAGCAAGTGGCTGTCCCTCACCAGCCCCTGCCCCAGCCCCCCATGTGCCCACCACGGTGCCCACTGAGCACACACATGCTCAGCACACACTCCTGCTCCTCAGGCTGCCACTGGACGTGGACACCAAATGCTGCTGTCCACAGCACACACACACCTCCCACCGCACCACTCACCCAGCATGCAGCATCCTCTGCCACTGAGCGTGGGGCCAGGAGCAAACCCAGCACCCACACCCAGAAGAGGAATGCCTGTGCAGCCTCACCCGAGCCTGGCAGGAGCTGTCCTCAGCCCTTGTTTCCTCAGGGGGTCACTGAGTCCCCATGCTAATGGTGCTGCAGTCCTGCTCTGTTCCCACCACCCCACATCTCCCACTCAGCCCCGGCCTCAGCCTGGCTCAGCCTATCTCCTTGCCTGCCTCCTGCTCCCCCCAAACCTCCCCCTTCCTCTCCTTTGTCTGGAATTAATTCCAGAAGTGATTAATTACCAGTTCATGTCCAATCTGAAATTCATTATTCATTTTTCTCACAAGCTCCCTGAGGTCCTGTTGCGAGGCCAGGATGAAGGCAAATGGCAGGCTAGCACTCTGCAGCTGAGCAGATAATGGGATCCTTCATAATTACCCTAAAGACCATTAACAAGGCATGGATCTATACCAGAAACCAGGATCCAGCCCTGGAGCAGGGATCCAGCCCTCTTCACTCCCAGCAGTGGGACCCCCAGGGCACCAGCTGATGTCATCCACAGGGCTGCAGGAGCCCTGCGGCCGTGGATCCATTTACACCTGCGACCTCTGCACCGTTCTACCGTCGGCAAGGATTTTGATGTGAAGTTTGTAAGGAATTAATTACTGAGCGACCTAATTAGTTGTGCTCCTGCAGATCAGCCCAGTTCCCAGCACCCTGCCAATACCCAGGGAGCTGGGAGCAGGAGACACAACAGCGGCATTTCCCCAATGCCTTGGCAAAGTCAATTCCCAAAGCTGCTGCATCCCCTGTGGGGTGTGGAAGGAGATGGGGAGTAGCTAGGTAGGAAAAGCAGCAGCCACATCTCTGTGCAGTGAGCACAAAGAGGGATGGCTGTTGGGAGGCTGCTCCTGAAGGCAGCATGACCCTCTGAGCAACGAGATTCTCCTATCTTCTCTCCATCACCTTGGTAAGGCAAGGAGCCACAGTTACTGCCAGAGATCAGCCTGTCCATGAGGAAAAGTCAATGGCACCAGGGAAGTCCCAACAGGACAGCACAGGAGAAGTGTGGCTCTGCCCACTCCCTGTCACGTTCCACTCCACCCAGAGAGATCAACTGCTCACCCATGGTCTCCATGACTGCCTGGAGAAGCAGCCACCACCACGGTGGGACACATCTGCTGGAGCTGGGCTCAGTTGGCCTCGTGGCAGGAGGGAGGTGGGCTGAGGGAGCTTGAGGAGGTCCTCCTGCACATGTGTGCTTGCAGAAGCAGAAACATGTTCCCAAGGGGCTGGTCTCCCCTGGGCAGAGAGCTTTCCCTTCCTGCCATGTTCCTTCTGCCAGGAAACAAACCTGGTCTGTCAGATGGGACAGCTGCTGCTGACAGTCCCCAGCTGCAGCACCCCTCATTGCTCCTTGAGCCCTGCTGCACACAGCCCAGCCAGGCACCACTGTTCTCAGGCAGATCCTGAGTACCTTGTGGCTGCTTTGCTCCCCCATGGAAATACCCACCCAGAGCACCCAGCCCTCATCTTCCTCCCTACCCTGAGGAAGGCAACAACTCAGGGGACATGGACCCACCCCTGAAGAGCAAGCATTCCCACAGCCATTGTTAACATCTTAGCAGGCAGGAACAGAACTGCTTGGGAGGAGAGGAAATAGCTGTGTTTGCTCTGCTCAAGCCCCCAGAGCTGCCAGCAGCACCCCTGTGCCAGAGCCCACAGGAGACCAACAGCTGAACCAGCTGCAAGCAGGAGGAGTGGGGGATTAGCAGTGCTGTGGGCTCCCCACTGTCACCATGGCTCTTCCCATCCCTGCAAACTGGGTCAGGCACTGTAATCCTTCATAGGGAGAGAGAAAGAGTGCAGGAGCAGAGTCCTCATGCAACACAGGAATCGGCACAGCTGAGGGTACTGCTGGACAGGAGGTGGTGGAGCCCCAAGCTGTGCCCACAGGTGGGAGCTGTAACCAGGCTCCAACACCAGTGCTGAACACCACTGGACACATAGGCAGAGAAACAGAGATGAAAGACCCTGTGGGCTGAGCTAAGAGGAGAGAAGAGTGGATCTTGTGCTGACAGAACAGCTCTCCCAAGCTGGGGTGGCAAAAGACAACTGGTGCTTTGACCTCAGTGCTGGCTCCCCACAAAGCTGTGGCTCAATATGCCAGCCCCTGGCACCAGGACCCCAACTGAGGGGTATGAATCTGGCCCAGAGGCTGAAATGTTGACCCCCCTTACCCACAGCCCAGCTCTGCTTCCCTTTTCTCACCAGCTTTGCCCAAGGCAGGGATGCCACCCACTGAACATGGCAGGTACCAGCTGCCACACTGCCCTTTCCTGCCAGCTCTGTGAGCAGCAGACAGCTCTGTCCTCCAAGTGGCACAGCCCCCCCATGGGTGCACCGAGCAACACACCTCCAAGCAGGGCTGCAGAGGGGCAGAGCAGGACAGTAAGCCCAGCATACAGCCACAGCACAACAGAGTCAAAAGAGTGGTGATCAATGGTGCCTAGGCCAGCTAGAGAGCTGTGACCAGTGGAGTTCCCCAGGGACAGTGCTGGGGCCAGTCCTGTTCAACATCTTCATCAATGACATTGATGAGGGGACAGACAGAGTCTGCTCAGCAAGTTTGCTGATGATACCAAACTGGGAGGCTTGCCTGAGACACCTGAAGGCTGTGAAGCCATTCAGAGACTTGGACAGTCTGAGAGCTGGGCACAGAGGAACCTGATGAGGTTCAACAAGGATGAGTGCAGAGTCCTGCAGCTGGGCAGGAAGAGCAAACTGCAGCAGGACAGGTTGGGAGGTGATCTGCTGAAGAGCAGCCCTGTGGAGAAGGATCTAGGAGTGCTGGTGGGCAACAAGGTCTCCATGGGACAAGCAATGTGCCCTGGGGACCATGAAGGCCAATGGGATCCTGGGGTGCATTCAGAGGAGTGTGTCCAGCAGATCCAAGGAGGTTCTCCTCCCCCTTTACTCTGCCCTGGTGAGGCCACATCTGGAGTGGCCAGTTCTGGGCTCCCCAGTTCAAGAGGAACAGGGATCTGCCAGAGAGCATCCAAGGGAGGGCTACCAGGACGCTGAAGGGAGAGGCTGAGAGCCCTGGGGCTGTTCAGTCTGGAGAGAAGACTGAGAGGGCATCTGATCAATGTCCATAAATATCTGAGGGCTGGGGGTCAGGAAGGAAGTGACAAGGACAGCTTCTGCTCACTTGTGCCCTGTGACAGGACAAGGAGTAATGGATGGAAACTACAGCACAGAAGGTTCCCCCTCAACATGAGGAGGAACTTC
Source organism: Melanerpes formicivorus (assembly GCF_026170545.1). NCBI lineage: Eukaryota > Metazoa > Chordata > Aves > Piciformes > Picidae > Melanerpes > Melanerpes formicivorus. The sequence continues at coordinate 1,386,228 of NW_027142373.1, read as the reverse complement.
TTCGCTGTAAGGGTCACAGAGCACAGGAACACACTGCCCAGAGAGGTTGTGGAGTCTCCTTCTCTGGAGCTTTTCAAGATCTGTCTGGATGTGTTCCTGTGTGACCTGTGCTGGATTCTATGGTCCTGCTCTGGCAGGGGAGTTGGACTGGAAGATCTCCTGAGATCCTTTCCAATCCCTAACAACCTGTGAACAGCACAGCTGGGGACAAAGCTTTATGGACAAGCCAGTCCCCCCAGAGGGGCAGAGCAAGGCACTACCTTGCTGCTTCCCAAGGATGCAAGGGTGGCTCCAGGCAGAAGATGACCCAGACACTGGCTGAATCTGCACTAGGCATGACACATCCATATGTGAATGAAAGGTGTTCCTTTGGGAGAAAGTGCTGGGGATGCTGGTCAGAGGCTGAGAGCAGTGCAAACAGCTGTCAGCATGAGCAGCCACTGCTGCAGCTGCTCCCTGGGCTGCTAGAACTGTGTGCCAGAGAGAGGGTGCAGGGGCCCTGTCAGCTGCACTTATAAATATGGAAAGGATAGGATGCTTCCCAAAAGGGAGGCAGAACAGAGGAGGAGGATGAATGCTACAGGTGCACTGAGAGAAGGGATGAAGGCACCAGCAATGCAGGTTGCAGTAGGGAGCGGCTGCACAGGGGACCAGGTAGGGCTGGCAGGGCTGGCACCTCTACCTTGTGTGGGCTGAAGATGGACTGGACACAGCGCAGCATCTCTTTTGTGTCTTCTCCTTGGGGGTCCCCACAGATAATGACCTGTCCAGGGAGAGTGTGGGTGGCAGGAGGAAGAAAGCAGAGAGCTGTGACTGCAGACACATGACCACCAAGCCCCCTGTGCGGCAGGGGGATAGGTAAGCCCCAGCCCGTACCTGTCTGGGGGTGTGCTGGAAGGCGGAGGCAGCCCGGGCCATTTCCGGCAGTGCTATTGGGATCTTCCGCAGCCTCTCCGAGAAGGCAGCCAAGATCTGCCCAGCTTTGTCCACCCACTCCTTGCGGCCAGAGTAACAAGCTGCTCGGAGCAGGTTTGTCACTGCCACAGAGTTAGCAGTGGGCTCTGCTCCATCTTGGTCTGCAGGGAACAACAGCTCCTCCGTCAGCCTCAGCACGCCACGGCTTGGTCCCCCAGCCAGGCACCACCCCTGCCCTCCCTAAGCTCCCCACTCCGTAACCCTTGTCCCTGAGCTCACCATCCTTCAGGCGCAGGAGCAGAGAGGAGTCGCCAGCCTCAGTGGAGAAATATGCAAAGCCTTTAGGGTCCCAGAAAAGCTTGTCCTGCATGTCCTGGAGCTGCAGAGCCCACTGCAGCCAGCCCTGCTCCAGTGAGGCTTCGTACAGGTCAAAGAGAGCCTGGATGATGAAGACATAATCCTCCAGGAAGCCCTGGATGGGCACGACACTACAGCAGCAGAACGGGAAGGAGCATCAGTGTCTCTACACTGTCCAGGCAGGAAATGTTCACCAGTGCAGCAAAGCCCTACCCACTGGTCTCTGGTACCTGAGGAGAAGCCACATGAGCTCAACCCAAGATAAGGAGTGCTTGTGCCAAGTCACCACATGGTTTGGCCCTGGCTTTCTGTAGAGCACAGAAGGGCACTAATCCACCCCAAACTGCACTGGAGGCAGTTCTTTGCAAGGCAAACACCTCCTGTCTGGAGGACAGCTGGGAGCCTAGGCAGCACCTGCAGGGTAGACAACTGGTCTATAAACACACTGTACCCCTGCTCACCTCTGCTCCACTGTGTTGTCTTTGCCCCGGTAGCAGCTCCGCAGCAACCTCCCACTGGTGGGGTCGAAAAGGTATCTCCGCAGGAAGGCAGCTGCCTGGGCAGCCTGGCTCACGTACTCCTGCTTGGCCAGGGCTGTCCCAGCCTGGGCAAAGCCCGAGATCATGAGCCCTGGGTACAGAGAGACATGGGGACAGGCTCAGGGAGTGCACAAGGAACAGGCAAGAGCATCACTGTCTTTACTTTAAAGGATGTTTGGCATGCAGCTCATCCTCCCTGAGGTTCTAGGAAGATCAGGGCTCAGTCATCAGCTGTTTCACTGAACTCAAACCATGAAGAATATTCACTTACTGTCACCCAAGAGAAGGACACAGCACCTCAAGGCCACTAAGAGCTAAGCCTTCACTTGTGGGCAGAAACAGGGCTTAAGAATCTTCCTGTTTGCAGGATGTGATATAACTCCTGTTCACACCAGCTCCAGATCCAGCTACTGCTGGGCACAGTACCCAGGGGTACTGCAGTGGGACACAGGGACAGAAGGACACAGAGTTGTGATTCTCCACTAATGTAGTGGTGGAGCCAGGCTCTGCACCTACCTGGGTCTTCAATCCCCAGCTCATACCCACTCCCAGAGCCCAGCCTGGGGAGCTGGGCTGAGCCAAGAAAAGAGTTTTGCTGCTCTCTGCTGGCAGCAGGGGAGGAAAGTAAGGACACAGCAAGAGCCCAACGCTGTGCAGCCCCAGGCCTCTTCAGATCACAGAATTGTTCAGGTTGGAAAAGACTTTTAAGATTGACAAGTCCAACTGTTAACACAGCACTGCCAGGGCACCACTAAACCCTGTCCTTCAGCACCACCTCTACAGCTCTTTTCAACTCCTCCAGGAATAAAAGACTCCACTGCTGCCCTGGGCAGCCTGGACCACCTTTTTGGGGAAGCAATTCTTCCTAAGAGCCAACCTCAACCTCCCACAGCCCTAAAGCTCAGCACACCTCATGCCCCCATGGGGGAACCGTCCAGTCCCAGCAGGACTCATTGCTATAAGCCCTGCACACTGTGCTGGCCAGCAGCAGAGGGGTCCAGCCAAAGCCTGCCCCACCCAAGCCGAGCTGCCCCTCACCGTTCCATGCTGCCAGCATCTTGGTGTCCAGGTGTGGCCGCGGCCGCTGTGCGCGGGCTACGGACAGCCTCTGCTGGCCCTCCCGCAGCAGGACATCCACCTGCCCCGGCTCCAGCCCGAACCGGGCTGCTGTCAGCTCTGGGGGGCACTGGACAATAAGGACATTCTTGCCCTTCAGCTCCTGATGGGGGTCCTGCAAGGAAAGTCTTGCTCTATGCAGGCTGAGGAGTTGAACCCCACATGCTTTGGGGCTGCTCTGCCATGCTCCCATGCCCAGGGATGCGGGTGCCAGCACCAGGTAGGTCTTTGCTCTCCCTCACCTGCATGGGGCTCACGTTGCCAGTCTCCTTCACTCCATAGTGGTGCATGAAGACATCTCCCAAAGTTGTCCCCTCTGTGGCCCCCTCAACAATGTCAGGAAGGAGAGTCCGGATTTCCTCAGCTTCCCACACACAGAAAGCTCCTTCTCGTTTCTCACTGGATGTGATGGTCGGGTAGGAATCAGCATCTTCTGCACTATAGAAACCTCCTGCCTGGGAAAAGAGCAACAGACAAACCCTCCAGCTACTGGGGCAGCACCTTCAGCCAGCTCCCTGTCACTGCTGGGCTGGCAGTCTGGGCAGCGTACCCCACAGCAGTACCCCAGGACTGAGCTCATCTGGGAAGGGAGGAAGGGAAAAGCAACCCCAAGCTATGTCCCAGTGCAGAGTAAGCAGCTCCCTTTGGCCCAGCTCAGGGAACAACCTACCTGGTCAGTCAGGTCCCGCGAGACATAGAGCAGAATGTCCTGGACAACATCAGCAAAGAACTGATCACCAGAGATCTGTGGGAGGCATGGGGTGGACATCAACATTAAAAAGGACAGGGGGAGGCAAGAGAAACAAGAAGACACAGTAAGTGGTTCAGAGTTAAAGTACTGGCAATGGAGGGGAAATACATTTGGAAGTCTAGTGATTTTAAATATGGGATGGATTCAGAGGAAGATCTCTGACAGAAATCTATGGGCACTGGAAATCAACCCTGGAGTAACACCAACTTCAGAGGCAGTAGCACGTATCTGCTGACTCCTCTGCAAAGAGGAGCCAGAAGGCCATTCCCTCCTCTGGTATCCTCAAAACTCAGGGGTTACACTGCCATGGATTTGTGCAATGTTTCTGGATGAACACCAGCAGCTAAAAGGCAATGTGGGACCACTCCATGCCCTTGGGATGGGCAACACTTTGGGAAACAGGCTTTGAAGCTGCTCCCCAAACCAAGCCAGCCCTCCCCAGCAAGCACTCAGTGTGCTGAGTGAGCCTCCCTGCAGAGGGGCGGCGCGGCCGTACCTGAAACGCTCTGCTGTAGGTGGCTGCCAGCTGCCCCTGGTCATAGAGCATCTTCTCAAAGTGGGGAACATGCCAGTGCTGGTCAGTGGAGTAGCGGTGAAACCCCTGCCAAGACCAACGGGACACGTCTCCACCTTATACCTCCTGGGCATGCCAGGGCTTTACCTCTGAGGCTGTCCTCCTACCTGACCAATGTGGTCATGGATGCCCCCATGGGCCATCATCTTGAGGGTGTGCAGAGCCATCTGCAGAGCCTGGGCACCTTCTGGGGTTGTTCGGTGCAGGGCCCAGTATGTGAAGAGGAAATTCAAATTCACTGAAATACACAGAGAAAGTGAGAGGCTGTGGGGTGGGCTCTGTCCCCTCACTGCTGTCTGCCCCACAACAGGGCTTAGCAGCAGAGGCCAGACTGACCTGGGGTGGGGAACTTGGGGGATTTGGAGAAGCCACCATAGTCCTTATCATAGGAGCTGGAAAGCTGTTGGAAACAGGTGGCCATTACTTCTTTGGATGGTGGGGGTGAATCCTGTCCTTGCACATGGATCTCAGATCTGTGTAGCAATGCTTCCAGGATCTTCTGGCTGTATTCCAACAGGACGTCTTTGTTCTCCTTCCACTAAGATGTAGAGTGAGAAAGTTCTTTCATTTGCTGTCTCTCTGCTTCCTGCATTGCACCAGTCCAAACTGCACCTTCAGCTCTCAGTTTTCCTCCCTGGGTCAGTTCCAACCCATCTCTAACCCAGCCAAAGTTCTGATGGAGCTCTGGGCTACTGTTTTGCATGAGTGTACCTCTTAACTCCGACACCCATCAAGCCCAGACCAACTTCCCTACAGCCCCTTTGTTCAAGCAATGCCTGCTCCTCCACTCCTGCTCCGTACCTGCTCTGCGATTCGGAGCAGCACAGTCCGAAAGCCAACGCGATGAACTCCATCTTCGGGAGGGAAGTATGTCCCCCCTGCAAAGGGCTTGAGGTCTGGAGTCAGCCAGACACTCATTGGCCAGCCACCTCCACCACTGGTTGCCTGAAAGACAAATCGTGGGTGCATCAAGGTCATACAAGAGGCACCCCTCTGTGCGCCTACAGCTCTGTACCCCTCCAGCACATCCCAGTGCCTCACTTGAGGACAGATGTGTGCTTCTCTTCACCCTTGTGATTATGCATGGCTCCATTCAGACCACCCAACACAACAGTTCTTTTTGCTTGAGGAACGTGACTATGAACCAGTCAAAGCCTCCTGAGCCCGGCCCACGCCTCCCCTACCTGCACGAAGGTCATGTACACTTTGTCCACATCTGGCCGCTCTTCACGATCCACTTTAATGCATACAAAATTCTTATTCATAATCTCCCCAATCTCCTTGTTCTTGAAGGATTCCTCCTCCATCACGTGACACCAGTGGCAGGTGGAGTAGCCAACTGAAAACAAGCTCAGGTGAGTGAGGAAAGGATCTTTGCAAGTAGCTGGATACATGTTATGGGAGATCATTAGAGGTGGGATACCCTGCTATAGGGAACATCTGCTGCCACCCTAGAAAACAGATGGAGGAGAAAGGCCTGAAATTTGCAACACTCTCCAGCTCTTGCTCCTAAAACCTGGCTAAGGACTCTGGTCCTGAGAATCATAGAATCAATGAGGTTGGGAAAGACCTCAAAGATCATCAAGTCCAACCTGTCACCCAAGACCTCATGACTACTAAACCATGGCACCAAGTGCCACGTCCAATCTCCTCTTGAGCACCTCCAGGGATAGTGACTTTACCACCTCCCTGACACAGACCATCTTCAGAGAGAGCTATTAAAGCATAGTCCTCTCCTGCTGGCAGAGAGTGCTCAGTGTCCACCCTTACCTACACAGCTACTTACACACTAGTTCAGGATGCAGCTTGGCTTATCTGATCAGCTAGGGAACCACACAAGGCAACACGCAACATCTCTTGTTTCTGGTTACCTGACAGAAATATAAGCTTGTTTTCTTCCTTTGCTTTATCAAAGGCTTCCTGACCCCACGGGTACCTGTGGAAGGAAGACATGAAAGGAGCTTCAGGGATGCACTGGTGCCAGAACCTGAGCTCTTCTAAAGCAGCCTGGAAAGCTGCTGCCTGATGAAGTTAGGACAGCCAGGAGCACAACTGGCTCAGGACCATGGATCTTGAGCCTATGGGGAGCTGAACAGGAGGCCAGGCTGCTGGACCTGCCATTGCTGCCACAGAAGCAGGTCCCTAAGCCCAACAGGTACAAGAAGGAGAAGGAAGAAAGGCACCAGTTACTCTTACCAATCCACGGGGTTGTGAGCATGCTGCAGGAGGTAGGGGGACTTCTCATTAATCAGGCGGTTGGTGTGGTGCCAGGCACGGGGGGGGCTGGTTGTCCCTGCTGCAGACACAGCCATGCTCCCTGTCAGAAATGTGCACCTGCAATGCCACATAGGCTCAGAGCTTCCTTGCTTGCCACAGCAAAGCACAGTGTCATCACACCCCAAACCAGCACCACCTTCACCTCAGCTGCTGTGGGTGTCCAGCATGGCCGCAGGACAGAATGCTGCTCCCTGTTATTCATTCCCTGTGCCAGGAGGGACCACTGGGCTGGGCAGCTCTGCTGGGGCTTGGCCCAGCTAGGTCCTCCCCTAGGGCCCCACAAAGTTCTCTCCCCTTGCTGAAGGCTCAAGAGAGGTTGTTCCCTGACTCATCACAAGCATGGTCCAGGGAGCATCACCCCCACGCTCCCTCCCCTCCACCTCCCAGCCCACCACCAGCATCCTTACAGGGGCACACCGCTGGTGAGGGAGGAGCAGCTGGGGCATTTGACCCGTGTGTCCTCAGCGAGGAAAACCCACGCCCGTGGGCACCGGGGTAGCTGCAGCGTCAGGGGGCGTGCAGGGGGGATTTAGAGTAGGAGCAGGAGGTGTACAGGCGTTGTGGGGATGCGGGAGAATACGGCAGGATGTGCAAGGAGGACGCAGGGGACACAGGAGGGGGACGCAGCGACGGTGCAGAAGCTCTGCCAGGTGCCGCAGCAACCGCTGCCAGGTGCCGCAGCAACCGCTGCCAGCTGCCACTAGCCCGCAGCCGCCCACCCCCGGAAGCCGGACTCGCCTCTCCCACCGCTCACCCCCTCCCCCGGTACCTGCGAGCCCGGCGCAGACACACCGCCAACATGGCGCTGGGACGGGGCGGAGCTGCTGCCGCCGCTCCTCCTCCCGTGGCCTTGGGGGCGGCACCGCCACCGCCGCTGGCCCGGATCCGATCCGGCCCGGCCCGGCCCCACCCTGCCCCGCCCCCGCCCGCCCTGGTGCCGCACACGGTGTCAGTCACAGCGTTTTATTGTCTCGCAGGTAGCCCGGTGCCGCCCCTCTCAGTAGTGTCCAAGTACCGGCCTCTCCCGCAGCCCCCCACCCCCCATGAAGGCCCGGAGCGGGGCCCGGCAGCGGGCGAGGCGGCCGCCCCCGCGGGGGCCCTGCCCGGAGGCTCCGAAGAAGGCGAAGTGGGACAGCGAGAGGGAAGGGGGCGAGGGTCGAGCGAGACGCGGGGAGCCAAGGGGGCAGCCAAGAGGAAACGTGAATCAGCCGGGAACGCCGGGGAGGCTGGAACCCCAGCTGCCCTCGGCCCTAGCGCTGCCCCCCAGCTCCTCCCAGCCCCGGGACAAAGCCCCCCACCCCGGGGGACCCATCCGGCAGCGAGACCCCATGCACCAGCCCAGCCCACTGCACCAGAGCTCCCTAAATCACAGCCCTTACGATGGGCCCTGCCGTGGCCCCTATGCAGCCTTTTGCAGGGGAAGGGGGTCCCCTCTTGCTGGTCAGACACATGGGCTCATGCTGGTGCCCCCAGCCAACGTGCACAGAGAGGGGGCTGGCACAGAGGACACCCTTCATTGCAGCTAGTGAACCACTGGCACCCCTCAGTCTCGGTGGGAAGAAAGGCCAGGGGAAATGTGTAACAGCTGGGGAAGGGGCCAGTCTACATGTCCAGAGGATTCAGAGGAAGGGGTTGAGTCCCCCCGGAGCAGATGGCGGGGCTGGGGACCCGCTCAGCGGCAGTAAAGGCTGCGGCAAGCTGCTGGGAAGTTCAGGGAAGGTGCCAGCCTGGGGGAAGGCGCTGGCAGAGACAGGGAGGGCTGTGGCCGCAGCTGGGACACTGCTGAGGGGCAGTGGAAGGGAGGTGCTGTAGGTCATGGAGTTGGCAGGGTGGCCAGCAGGCAGGCTGGGCACTGGTGAGCTGGTCCGCATCTGGTTGAGCGTCGGCTTGGGCTGCTCAGTGAGGCCGAAGGGGTTGGTTGGGGATGGTGTGCTCAGACCTAGCAAGGAGAGGACAGGAGACATCAGGCCAGCCATGCCATCCCCAGTCCTCCTCCTCTTCCTCCCCCAGACACCCCTCTGACCAGCCCAGAGAAGCCCTGGGCCAGCAGCCACAGCACTGGCACCTACCTGAGAGAAAGGGGTTGCGCGTCTTGGATGCTGGTGTAGGGGCGACCAGGGAGTCCAGGTTGACCAGGGAGGAAGCAGCAGGACCAAGGAAGGCCTCGGGGGTTTTACAGTCCTTCCGCTCCTTGCCAGATTCAGGCAAGGAGTCGGCCAGGTTGGTGAGATCAAAGCTCTTTGTCTCATCCTGCCTTGTGCCGGGGAACAGGTCGCTGAATGGGTCCAGCTCTGGGGTGTGGGGAGATGAGCCACATGAGCAAACTGGCAGACACCGAGGGTGATGGTGTTCCCCAGTGACCACTAATGGCACATCCTGCCCTAAGTCACAGCTCGATATTGTGGGGCTAAGGCTGTGGCATGGTGTGCCCAAAGTGTCCCTGAGCCACTGTGGGAGGTGGCAGGGTTGGGACATGGGTGCATGCAGGGACTGAAGCTGCCCCTCACCCTGTTTATGGGCAGTGCAAGCCCATGACACATGCCCCTGGAGGTGGGAACAAGCTTTGGCCACACTAGCAAAGCAGCCAGGTACAGGCTGGCCAGCCTTGGAGCTGCCTCCCTGCAACAGGCAGGGACAGATCACCAACCCCACCTGCCCAAATCGTCCCCTGCCTGCTTCCCTTGTTCTTACCAACAGGGCTGTTTGATTTGGCTGAAGAGGGCAGCTGTGAGGGCTCCTGCTCCAGCAGCTCAGGTGGCTTTGCAAATGGGTCAAAAGTGTCTGCCCCTGGAGCTGGGGAGAAGAGGTGAAACTCAAAGAGGGGAACAAACAGAGAGGAGAGAGGTCTGTAGAAAAGTTTTAACCAGCATGGGCCCCCAGGTCAGACTCTGCCTCTTAGGGACTAAAAGTGAGGTCAGCACACACGAGGCTGTATGAAGCACCAAGGAAGAACAGAGAGTGGCACTGAGCTCTGCAACACAGGCTGTGCCCACAGACACTCCATCTGCAGCATGGCACCTGTGAGCAGTAACCTGTCCCAGAACATTGGGCTGGGCTGAGCCAACAGCCAGGTATCACTGGGGACACACACACTCTCACTCCACACCGCTGGAGCAGTGTGGCAGCTGCTATCTTCTCCCATGGTGGGGTCTCCATTAACTGTATCATGTTAATTAAAGCAGCCAATTCTGTGCAGAAATGAAACCCAGAAAGTTCCTTGAGGTTTTCAGCAAGCAGAGGTCCCACTGCAGGGTAGGAGAGTGGGGAAAGGGGTTTTGCACAGCTGGCCGTGGGAGGAAGGGGGAAGCACTTTGGGTGCCCCTTCAGAGGAGGGCAGCAATGGCTGGCACTGCCCATCACCCTCAGCAAAGCCAAAATAGCCATCAGGCCTCTTACCGGGGTTAGGAGGTTGCTCAGCCACAGCGGCCCAAGGGTCAACAGCTGGTGTAGAACCAGAGACCTGGGCAGGGGGGGATGCCGCCACCCAGGGGTCTGCAGGAGGGAAGCCAGAAGACAAGGGCACCTTCCCCCAAGGGTCAGAGGCTGCAGTGTTGCCAGGAGGGAAATCCCAGGGTCCAGTGGAGGGTTGCTGGGACGAAGCACTCGCCTGGGAGAGGGACTCCCCACTGGCAGCCGGGACGGGTACCCAAGGGTCAGCTGCACCAGCCCAGGCAGAGGCTGCTGGCTCCGCTTTGGCTTTCATGTCTGAAAGAACAAGGGAAGCTGCAGTGTGGTGCAGGGCTGGGAGAGATTCTGAGTGGACATATCCAGGGGACCACAGCTTTCAGCAGCACCACCTGGGCAAGCAATGGCCCAGGCAGCAAAGGGAAGAGAAGCAACAGGTCCCCACTGTTGAGCCCCTGAGGATTAAGGGAGAGACAGAGGAAGGGTGAGGTTTCTGCCACGGTCTCAAGCTTTACAGCCTGGGAGTTGCTCTCACCTGACATATCCCATGGGTCAGAAGACGTGTGGCTGGAGGGAGCTGCTGCTGGCCCAAAGATATCTGCTAGCTCCAGGATAGATGACTGCAAACAGAAAGTGAATGAAGAGGTGAGGGAAGCTGAGGGCAGACTTAAGATCACCCTGGAGCCCACGGCTGCCTGTGTGGCCGGTGCTGTACCTGGCTTTTCTTCATCTTATCTTCCTCTTCCTCCCTGCCCTGCGAAGTCTCCTCCGTGGGCTTCTGCATCACAGAGTTCTCCCCTTGCCAAGCCCTCACCTCCTGCAAGGATAAGGGATGTGGTCCATGAGCTCAACAACCCCTGCAGCCAGCACCTTCTCCAGGAGAAAGACCAGCACAGGAGCTGCCACCAAATTCCCCAAAGTCCCAGCATCCAAGCAGACAGCTCCTCTGGGGCAAAACCCACTAGGAGAACCCTCAGCAGAAAGCCCAGAGCAGTGAAAGCAAAGTGAATGGCAGAGCAAGGTGGTGTTTCAGGCTCCAGTGCCCCAGAGAGAAGCCCAAGTGCAAGGAGAGGAGCGCCCAGGGCTGTGGAGCACAGGTACCTTCTCATGCTCCTCTTTGCTCAGCGCGAGCGCTAGCTGCAATTGCCTTTCTTCGTCTGTGCTGGAGAGTGGAGGAAGTGGCTTCTGCCAACAGAGGAAATTGGGTGACATATCAGCTTGCCCTCAGCTCACAGGATTACTCAGAGGTTCCTGTTCTCACCTCTGTCTCTCCTGCAGCCTGCACAACACCTCTGTGCCCATCCAGACAGCTTTGCTTGTGAAGTCCCAGTCCAGTGCCCCTGCACTCTTGAACCAGCTCCCACTCAGTGTCTGCTGTGGCCCCAGTTCCTATCCCATCACTTGCCTTTGTATCTAGGCTGACACAACCCCAAATCAGTCAGCCAGCATCTCACCCAGGAGGTTTGCAGGGATGTTGATGCAATCAGTGAAGGAGAAGGGATGGATTAGGCATCCCCCTGCCCCAGCAGCCTGCTGCGGAAGAGGCCTCGTTCAGGAGCCCTGCCCAGCCCTGCTCTGCTGGGCAAAAAGTGCCCAGACCTGAGGCAGACTTTGGAGATTTTGGGAAGAGGCTGCCACCATACCACCATGACAGCCCCCATCACCACCCTGTGATGCTTGTCCAGCAGCATGAGACCAGCCATGGCTGGGAACGGGGATCCCAGTGGGAGGCTGCCTGTGTACACAGCCTTGTACAAGCATGTGCAAGCATGCATGTGTGTGTGTAGCCCAAATGGACTCCAGCAGGCAACGCTTTCAAGAGTCTTCCTACAGTGCTCATCACAGCAGCACTTGGAAGCTATAAATACTCCAGTTCCAGGACAAAAATAGAGATGTACACTCTGCTCCATCCCCAAAAGAGCCTCCATCGGCCAGGGAAGATGGGCAGCAGCAAGCGCTGTCTCCAAAACATGCCCCCTGCCCTGGCAGGACTGAGCTCGTGGTGCTCAGCACCAGCCCAAGGGGATGCCTGCCGGCCTGGGCACACAGCCTCAGTCACAATGTCCCTCCGACTTCATGTGCCTGGCCACATTCACATGTTCTACACAGGGCGTGCCAGCTGGTGGCAGTCTCAATCGGGGTGCAAATAAGCTGTCCCCGGTGTTCCCCTGTGGCCAGCAGATAGGAGAGGGGGCAGCCCAAAGGGAGGTTTCACAGCTAGGGGCAGCAGCTTGCTTGCTGCCCACACCCTGGTGGGCATCTTCCTGGTGCTGCTTCCCAGTGCTTGCTCTAGCCCACTTTGAAAGGACCATCCAGTGGGAGGGAGCACTTGGCACTTGTTCCAGTGCCTCACCAGTCTCACAGTGAAGAATTTCTTTCTTAAGGAACTCAGACCAGAAGTGTGATTGGGCAGCCAGGTTTAAGGGGTGTTGAGTGAATCCAGAAGACACCCTCAGTTTCACCCTGGCTTCTGGGAAACTGGACAGGCCTCAGTCTGGTGCTGTGCCCACTGGTACAGGGACAAGGAGTAGGGACAGCCCACACTTTCATCTGCCTGCTGGCGATTTTTGATGCTGGGCACAGCACGAACAGCCTGGTTTGCAGGTGCACACACTGGCCTCAGGCAGCCCCAGAACATCTTCCTTCCTGCCAAACAAATGGCCCACCCTGCCCACAGACAATGCAAGGTGCAGGGAGATGCCCAGCCTCAAGAGATACCATACCTTCTCTGCCTCCTCCCGACTCATGGCCAGGGCAAGTTGAAGCTGCAGCTCCTCCTCACCTGTCGTCTGGGGCCTCGCTTGCTCCAGGTCAGAGGTGAACCGTGGGGATGAGGATGATGCTGGGAGATAAAAAGAGGAAAAGGAGAGGCATCAGGACTGGGGTATTTTGGGCAGCACATCAGCAGCCTCCACCAGGCCCCCATCCCAACACCTGCAGCTCTACAGCATGGCTTCTCTAGTGAATATATCTCCACATCAGAGCTCTTTACCATGAGGGAGCCATGCCTTTGAGGCTTGAGGCACCACCAGCTGCCACCATTTTTGAGGTTTACCATTGGCCCAGCCAAACCTTTGCCCATGACACAGGACAGAGGTGGGCTTCACCAACATCACCACCCCAAAAGGTGGAGGGGAGCAACGGGCATTAAGCAGGTGCAAAACAAACGTAACAGCCTGGCTCCACCCTGAGTGAGCCCAGGAGAGCCACCAGCAGCACTCACAGTTAAAGGAGGAGGGTGAGCCCCGTGCCCGGCCGTAGTCATCTGCGTAGGGCGAAGCGCGGCGGCCGTAGGGCTGGTGGCTGCCACTGCCCATGCCCTCCAGGGCCATGCGCTCCTTGGTCTGCAGCGCGTGCGCTCGCTCCTGCTTCAGCCGCTCCTCGTCCTTCAGCAGCGCCATCACCTGCTTCACCTTCTCGCGGACGTTGATGCCCTGGTCCTTGCCGTCACGGTCCACGTACTGGAAGTCCTTCAGCGTCTGGATGGTGTAGAGGTTCTCCCGGCACTGGTGAGTCACCTTCTCGGAGCCGGTTTTGATGAGGTAGTCCAGGAGGGTGAGGGCTTTGTAGACGTGTCGCCAGTTCTTGCCGCTGTCGTTCAGCCGCCGCCAGATCATGCCCATGACCTCAGCGAAGGCCACCGTGTTGAAGGTGAGGTCAGCAATCTCTGACATCAGGGAGCTAGGGGGTCCCCAGGGATCATTTGAGGTGGCCTCCCGCACCTTGATCTCTGCCTCTGAGTAGTTGTGCACGATATTTTTCACCTGCCGGCGCAGCGCCGAGGTTGTCATGGCTGTGCGGCGCCGGGAACCTGCCGGTGGCAGGCAGGAACCGTAGAGAAGGGGAAGAGATGAGCACTCACGGCCGCAGCCTCACTGGTGCCTGCAGCAGGGATAGGGGACACAGAGACATCAGCATTGCCTCAGACACCAGGACCCACCCCAGCTGGCACCTGGGACACTTCTCAAGGTGAAAGTGACCATCACCATGGTATCAGATGCAGCCTGGCAGGATGTCACCACTCACTAACCCAAAGACACAGGATGCTTAAGGGGAAAATAAATCTGATAGCAAGACGATATCCAGCACTGCAGAGCTGCCAAGAGATTTGGCTCCAGAATGGGCAACATTTGGAGGAGATTTTTACCCTGCACTTCTGTTTCTAAAAGTAACCACCTGAAAATGACAGCTCCCTCCTCCAGATCCCAGCTGCTTCAGCCTCACCATTCCAGTAAAGCTGGTTTCAGGCCCCCCCCAGGCCTCACACCAGTCAGGGGCTCCCCTGTACCCTCAGATGCTCTGGTGGCAGCTGTATGTGGCCCCACTTGCCCCAGCTGTTGCCCCAAGGCTCACAGTGCCACCGAGGTTCCATCATGCAAAACCAAAACTCAGCCATGAATCAGAGCCTTCCATGACTTAGCAGCACTGGCAGCTACTTAGGTGGGTTTGCCCAGCAAACTTGGTAACTTTAGTTCTGTGAAGGACTGTGGGCACAGAAGGGGAGCTGCTGTGGGGTGACAAACTCAGGGTGCTAACCTCCAGTGCCAGGCCAGCAAGTGAGACTGGGTAACACAAACTCCACTCTCAGAACTCCCAAGCTGCCTGAGCCTCCTCTGTGCCCTGACCCAAGGCCAAAGCATCAGGGGCTGGCATGGCTGGAAACTGCCCTGGCACCTCCTCAGCAGGCAGTGCCTGTCCTTGGAATGTGCTGCACCCTACAAAGGTGCAAACTGATGTGGGTCAGTTTGGACCCATCTTCACACAAGCCCATGACAAACGTACCCCTTACTCTATGCTAGTCCTAATCCTGACTTTCTGCCTGCATGGAAGTCACCCTTTACCCTCATTTTGTCCAAGGGCAAATGAAAGCCAGCAGGCAGAGGCTGCCTGGAGCTGCCTCACCCTCGGCTGGGCCATACCACAGGGCCAGCGAGCCAGGCTGCTCCAAGAGCTCCCACTGCAGCCGCAACAAAACACTGGCAACTTTTTCCCCATCCAAGATAATGCTTGCATGCAGAGGGCTATCTCCTCCATGCAGCAGTGCCTGCAGACAGTGATTACCAATGCCCATCCCACCACCCACCTCAGCTGCCACTACCCCTCTGTACTGCAGCTGCTGCACCATGTCCAGCCCTTTCCTTGCTCGGGCCACCGTGCTCTCTCACCAGAGCTGGGTCAAGGCCCTGCTGACGTGCCCATAAGCCATGCACAGCGCCCGCCATGCTCCCACACAACCTGTGCAACCAGTCCAGCACCTTCTGCTCCCATGGGCCACCCGCCGGACGCCCTACAGCTCCACCAGCAACGTCCCCTGTGAGTCAGAGAGGAGCCTGGCACCACCATGCTCCCAGGCGGACGAAGTTTCTTTCAAGACACTTCCCTGTATTGATTCCCTTTTGCACTGCAGCCTGGAGTAACGGCCTTTGGAACCTACCACGAGAGCCCATGGTGCAGATGGCCACGCCATTGCCCACCTGGCTCTGAAATGCCTTCAGGACGAGGGCAGCAACAAAGCAAAGTCCTCCAGAACTTGGCTCTGCACTCTGCTTTCCACCAACACCCAGGTGGGAGATAAAGTTGCACTTTCCAAAGGTGCCACCAGCCTGGCAAACATCAGCAAACGTTGGCATTCTACCTCCAGGGCAGGATGGTCCTGCCTGCCACCAGTAAGTCAGGCAGAACAGACCCTTGGTCTAACATAATGGGCTCCAGCACCACTTGAACCTGCTGGCGACTGGATCCCAGCTGGACTTTGCCTGCCGTGCAATGGCCTGGGAAGTCTGCATGGGAAAAGACGGGAAGCAGGGGCTAGGGCAGGGATGAGACGAGTGTGGCCCCGGCTGGAGCGCTGCCAGCGGTATTAAAGGCAGCCAGGTTTATCAGACACGTTATTCTGCAACCCCCCTCCCGTCCCCCCTGCCACCCCCCACTCCCGAAAATATAAAGGGAGTGAAACTGAAGCTGTGCGGGAGATAAGGAAGCAGCACCCAGCAGCTCATATGGAATTACTGCAGTGACCTTGAGCAAGAGGCTGCCAGGTGGGAGAAGGACACACGGGTGCGGGGACAGGTCCCCATCGCCCGCGGCCCGTCACAGAAAGCTGCGGAGGCGGAGCGGGGGGGCGAGGAGAAATAACACGGATGGGGAGCGGGAGGGGATGGGAGGAAGCGGGCAGAAGGGCCAGACGAGAGGAGGGGGAGGCCGGGGGAGGATTAAAGCCTCATTCCGTCCCTAATCAGGTGCAAGGCTGTGAAGAGCAGCGCCCGCCATGGAGGGGCCGCCGGGGAACGGCTCCCGACAGAGCCCTCGGCCGCGCCGCCGGCTCCTGCGCCTGCCGCGGGGCCGCGGTGCCCGCAGCCCGGCCTGAGAGGCGCCGCGCTACCGAGCTCCCTGCCGGGGCCCGGCATCTCTCCGACCCGTCGCGACGCTCCGCCGTCTGGTTCCATCCTCCTCATCATCATCACCTCCCCGCACCCGCTGCCGAGGGGCGCACACCTCCTCTCCCCCCCTTACCTGCGCGGAGCGGAGCGGCCCCTCCGTGCCGGTGAAGCGAGCGGGAGCCAGCCGCAGCCCGCCTGCTGTGCGCCGCCGAGTTGCCGGGCTGGCTGGGCAGGTCCCGCGGCAGGTCTCGGTTTAACCCCTTGAGAGCCGTCCGGGCCCCGGCAGAGGCTTCGCGTCCCCCCCTCCCCCCGCCCCGGTGTGGTACGACTCGGTGCAGAACCGGCCGCGGGGGATGCGGCGCCGAGCCCCGGCCCCGCCGCATGCGGGAGGCGGGGATGCTGTAAATGCTCCGTCACTGCCCTGCGCTGGCAGCCAGCCAGGCGCGGCTCGCTGCTGCTTGCTTTGCTTCAGTTATTTATTTTTTTTCCTCCTCCTCCCCCATTAATTTCAGACATGTCATAGGCCCCAGGCTCGGCAGCGGCTCCGAGGGATGACGACCCTCACAGTGCAGCTCCCTCTCTGGTACCCAAACCTACCGCTGCAATTTGGGTTAGGTTGTTCTTTTTTATTGTATTTTTTTGCCAGGTTATGAATTTGGAATGGATTCTTCCCCTGTTCTGAACAGCTCCTGGAGCCTGGCTGGGGGGAGAGAGGGAGGCATCAGATGGCATGACAAAGTAAGTCATGTCTCTCGATCCTTTCAGAGCCACCCCCTCTCACCCAGCCTCTGCCTTCCATTTTAATCACTGACAGGCCTTCAAGCATTATGGATATATATAATCTTTTTAATATCACTGACATTCTCCATAATGGAAAGCATCTCCTGGGTGCTGAGACATGCTGGAGGGGGATTGTGCCTTCCTGCCGATGCTCTGGCTGCACAAAACACAGAGCTGTAATTCATCTTGCCCCATGCCCTGGTGCTGAAGGTCCAAAGGTCCTGCCTTCCACTGACGGCAGCAGGAGGGCCGCACGCTTCTAGGGCCTGTGCAGATCTCAGCCTGACTTTTCCAACAGGCTCTGGCCATACAAGCTGTATGTGCATCTAGTTCCACCCCCATCTGCAGCCTGACAGAGTACATCCAGCGTCCAAACCCTCCTCCAGGTCAAGGTGGAGAACATCCCAGGTTGGATGCTGAAAAGGCCTAAGGTCCAGGCCTTCCTCTTCTGTTCCTAGTTCACTTGTGTCAGACAGCTGAGGCAGCCAGCTTGTCATTTTTCAGGCACCGTTTTTTTAACAAGCAAAGTGAATGTCTCCATGGGTACAACACCCTACAAGCCACAGCAGAGCTGTACAAACATGGGCTTGGCTTTGCTATGGTATCCCACAGCCCCTCCACAGGAAGAGGAACCTAGCAAGGCTCATTTTCCTCGACCCTGGCAGGAGCTAGCTGCTCACCCCGACCTCCTTTTCCAGTGAGTTACCTCTGGAAATGTGCTGCCACCTTCTGCTGGAATCTCCCTTCCTGGCCTCCCTAATAGTTAGGGTGTCTTCAGACACAACCCACGTGATGGGTTTGGTATGCAGCTCCCAAGGCCAGGGAGGTCGCTCACCTCAGTTATTTAGCAAACACAACACAAATTATTAACATTACTACAAATAACACCTGCATTTGGGGGAGGAGAAAGAACACTCTCCCTGACTTGCCACTGTAGAGACTGGAGCATCCAGGCACTCTACAGAGCATGGGGCTGACTAGCCCTGAGGGTCTCTGCACAAATCACAGAGTGCTCATCTCACACCAGGCCTGTAAACAAGAGGCCTATGTTTGTAAAGGCACTCTGTGAAAGCCAGCTCTACTTCCACTGCAGTACCACTCATGTAACTTCCCCCATCATTGCAAAAGGAGAAGGAAAACCAAACAAACCCAAACCCCAACCCAACAAGAAAACCAAACAACCAAAACCAGACTCAGTTGGCTGCGAGGATGCTGCAGCAGTCAGACAGCAACAAAGTACTTCACACTGTTGGTCCAGCACATCCCTTCCTGTATGCTGCTTGCACCTTGTCCTTCAAGGATTCTCCTGTCTGAGGCCCTAAGAGGCATTAGCAATATTTATGACAAAAAATTAAGAATATGCACAGGTTCAAAGTTTCTTCTCCTTTGCAGATGTTCTTATGCCTGCTCTGGGGCCACCAGGCTCTTCCCTTGGAAGGAAAGGAGACACAAGCATAGGACATTCTTCCATGGTACATGAATGATGTCAAACCCCCATCTACTGGGTTTTGTTCTAACAAGCTTTCCTGTGAGTAGAGGTACACATGGGGCATGCATTCTATAGGCATGGACCTTGTGAATGGGCTTTGCCATCTTATAAGGTAAAGCTACCAAATAAAAGCATTCCAGCCATGGAGACAATCACATTGCCTCTAAAATGTGCAGACTCCCTCTTGTCTAGAAACAGATGGCTCAAGTTGTTTGAGTTGGGCATATTCACAAGCTGATAATCATCTCTAGGGAGGCAGGAGCTATTGTCAGAGCCTGTGAGACACACCCCAACTTCAGGCCCTTTTCTTTCTAATTCTCAAAATGTTGCTGAAATTCTCACTACAGGAATGCTGAGCAGATACATTCTCTTTGTGGGTTTGTGCCCACTAGGGCAGAAGAGGCTCCTGGCTTCCACTGAAGCCAAAGTGATTCCCTGCACCCTGCTAAGAAAAAGCATCTTGAAATATGAGAGGCCTCACCTGGTCAGTATAAAAAAAAGCAAGCTGCACTTTGCTGTGGTACTGCCAGGAGCCAAGAAGAACATATCCTCTCCCCAGAGACAGCACAGGAGTTAAAGTGAGGGAACAGTTGTGCAGAAGGAACAGTTATTTCACACTAGGTGCCTCTCCAAGACGTGTGTCAGTGTGGCTGCCAGTGTAAGAGAGCAGATGCCCAAGGCATACATGCCGGGTGTGAACTGTGCAGTGCTGTGCAGAGCTCTCAGCATGGACAGGCATCTGCTGCCTAAGAACCCCAAAGGTACCACAAACCTCAATTAATAATCTACGCTGAAGTCATTTTTCAGAGAGTCAAAGCCTCTCCAGGGAATGCTTACCAGCTGCTCCAGCAGGAAGATGGCACTTTACTGACATGTGCCACGTCTCTCTTGCTAGAAGGTCAAGAGAGACCCTGCACCCAGCTCCCTCTGCCTCAGAAACCTGCTCTGACCCAAGCCCAGCAGTGGAGTGTGTGACATTCAGACCTAGATGCCACCAGAAAAACCTCCATTCCTCTGTGATGCACAAGGAAACTGAGGCAGAGTGGTAGAGAGCCCACATGCCCTTGCAGGCTGAGGAGGTGGGAGGGTGGCTCCAGCTCAAGATGCTGCCATGCTCACAATAGTTATGACATGAGTTCCACTTATTTTAATTCAAGACTGATTAGTCTTGGAAGGAAGCAAGTAAGAGTTGGCTCAAACTGGACCATGGGTACCTTGAGCTGGCAAGATCAGCACAGGAAGTAAACTCATGACTGCAGAATTAGGCAGGTTGGCACACCCCTTGGCATCCTGAATGTGACAGAGAAGCCAGCTGTCAGCAAGTTCTGAGAGGAAACTGGACAAGCAGTCAAGAACGTGGTAAATGTTTTAAGTTACTGCCCTCATACCAGGACATTCTCTGCTCTCTCACCTGCTAGCCAAGCAAGCTTGAGAAACAAAGAGCAGGATGTGTCTCATGCTGGCCAGTGCTTTTAAATTCTTCTTCCCCAGCAGAAATGACAGTATTCTCTGCTTTAATGAATTCTGAGGCTGTGGTATTTCTTGCCTTGTCTCTTGGCAAGCAATCATCTGTAGCAGTAACAGATGATCTAGCAATAGTCTCACATCAGTGTGTCAGAAAAGAAGCCACTCATTTACTGTAATCAGCTCACTGCTTCAAAAAAAGAATCTCCACTTGGTCTGTGTAAAAAGTGATTTATTTTGTAAAATGAAGTCTCTTCCTAGTTAGCAGTGGCTTCACTCTCCCACTTGAGAGCACCTTTTGCCTTTAGTTCCTCAAATACAGACACCATTTTGCTCACCGCCGAATCCAGCAGCCCGTAGACCTGCAGCAGCAATTAAGAGAAGGTAGTCCCAGTGCCAGGACATGCAGACATGCTCATGAGGACACTGGCAGTCAGGTGGCTTCTCACAGACATGAATACATGGGCACATACACAACCACATAAACGTTGCTGCCTGCTAACAGTGTTAAGCTCTAGTAATAGCTTCTCCAGCTCTGAAGTGTGTTTAACATTCGCTGAGGTACAATTAATTCTGCTGCTGCCTCGGGAGCCCACGAGCATGCTGAAGACATCCCAGACAGCAATCCCACAGGTGGCTATGCAATGGCTGCATTTGTGTTCACAGAAGCCAGGCTGCAATGAAGGATCTCTCGCTTCCCTCACTACAGAAGTACAGGCCTAGGCTTGTCAGCTTTCCAACAAAAAGCTTACCTCTCCATCTAAGCTTCAGTGTAAGTTACAAGCAAAGAACAGAAACAAGACACAAAGGACAAGCTCTGGTCAAACTCACTTCAATGTAGAGCTTTTCCTGGTATGTCCCAAACAAAACAGCGTCCACCTGCTCCCGAGGAGGTTGTGTTCTATCTGTAGCGGCAGCCTCCATGGGCTCTGCTCTCTCTTTCACCTCCTGCAATGAAGTGGAAGATTTCAGCTTTCTGTCTTCATTTAACTTTTTGCTGCTTGGACATTCCTGTTTAGGGACACGGGGTAAAAAAAAGTGACCAAGGTCAGAACATCTTTTAGGTTGTTACCAAGATGCACCTTGCAGAAGCAGCAGCCTCTTTCACTTGCCAAGAAATCAGCTCAAGCTCAGGAGTCGCATCCTCACAATAGACCACAGGGCCTTGGGCATTTAGGTTTCAATGGGCATCCCAACACATACCTCTTTTTCTTTCCCTACTGTCTTCATTGTTCTTTTTCTGCCTTCTTTATCCTTACCACCAAATGACCTTCTCACTTCTTTTCTAGTGCTTACTCTCTCTTCCTTTCCTCCTTTTATAGGATGCTTTACTTCCACTACAAAAGAAAGAATTTCAGTTACCCAGAAAGAAAAGCCTACCACACTCTCACAGTGGAAGTGTATCACTTTTGCAACATATTTTCCTGTTTTTATTAACTTGAGCTCTACTGGACTGAAGAACAATACCCTGAAGAACACTTTGTTTAAATAAGGAATGAACAGGTCTCAGGAGTGTATCAGAACAAGCACTGTCAGCCAGCTAACAGTGGGTTAGTTTGTGTGAAAAGCATGGCTACCATCTAGCTAAACTAAAAGGCTTATTTGTGTGGTGGGGTTTTTGTTACACCAAACCACAGACCACAGTTAGCATCACATAATCTGCATTTTTTTCTGATGCATTTTCTTTTAAAAGCTTTGAGGGGGAGCTGCTGGAAGCACCATTTCAGTGGAAATTCAGATGCATTTCCAACAGTCCACAGAAACCAGCTGCTGTGCTAGAACTACCATTCACCTGTTTCCTCTGGAACAACATCTACATAGGTGTCCTTCTCAGGCAAGCCAAGCAGGGATCTCAGCTTCAGAGAGTGACTCACCAGACCATCAACCACTTCACGCCACAGCTGGAGACTGAGAAAAGTATCAGAATCAGAAGGGAGCCAAGTACAGTAACTGCCACCTTGGTTGACCCTGTGCCCTACAGCTAAACCAATAAAGTAGCACCCACCATCTAAAAATCTGTGCAGGGGGATGCTGAATTACTTTTCTCATGTTTTGAGCCCTTTGAGGTCTCAATGGTTTGCAAACCAATGAGCTCATATTGACCCAAAAACATTACTGTGAAACGTGACACGCTGGTAAATCAGCATTGACCTGCTCTGTGTTTACCAAGGGGAACCTGCACAACTCTCATTTGGAAGCAGCTAGAAGCTGTTGGCACGTTTACAGTCTGAAAGCTTGAGTGAACAGAGACTGCATGACAGAGGACACAGTCATCTGAGTAAAAGGGTACAGAAAAACTACCCAAGGGTTCCATAAACACAGCCTAGATCAATCTTGCTAGAAGTAATCTTGTTTACTCCCCAAAATTACATGGATGTAACATTCTAAATGTCTCCAGAAAACAAAACAACAAAAGTATTTAAGTCCTAAGCAACTGCTACAATTTATCTATAAAAAAAGGGAGCAGAAGAAATAATTCCTGATCTCACACAACTATCCACACTGAATCACAGGCTTGCAACAGAGCTTGCTAAGGCTGTTGATCACACATGACGTTTACAAGCTTTATCTTGCAAAAGTAACACACCAGGTTTGGTACAAAAGGTCTGTCTGAGTTGGTCTCTGTTCAATACACAGCTCCAGTGCTGCCTCACTGAGCTGGGACAGTGCTCCTTCTCGCTGCTCATCCTTGGAGATTGACTTTATAGCCTGATGTAAGAGAAAACACAGGGTCTGTGGAGCAACTGCATCTTCTCAGTCTCCATTCCCAATCCATGGACCCTGAGCTCAATGGAGAGCACCACAGATCTCTTCCTGGACACCTGTATGAAACCAGGTTGTGCCCAGATGTGGCCTTGTATATACAGATAGGATTTGGCCCAAGATCTGGGGAGTCCCAGACCCTCCAGTTAGATTCACAGCAAGCCCCTTTGCAATGCCACTACAGAACAGGAGGGATCCTTAGAAAGCTTCACAGTAAAGATGACTTATAAAAGCAGCAGAGAGGTTTCTAAGAGGGCACTACAGAAAAAAATTGACAAAATTCAAACCACTCTTGCTTTTATTTAGGGAAGTCTATGCTCTCATCTCCAGCCCCTCATGAGTGCCCCCTTAGTGCTCTGATGAATAGGAAGGACTCTCCAAGGAGAGGAGCCTTGGGGAAGCCACAGAAGACTGTTGGCATTCGCCTGACCCCCTGCAATCAGTTCTTGGAGGAGAGACAGCTAATGAGGGAAGGATCTTAAAATGTCTATTACATTGTGTGGTTTTCTTTTCTTCTTCACACAATAGCCCTCAACATCTCTCTTATGAATCTCTTTACAAGAGTGCTGAGGGTGTGGTCAGGCAGCTGAAGTGCTTTCCTGTGACACACAACTTTCAGCATGCTGGAAGCAGACCTTTGGGTGCACTCACACTGGGAAAGACCAGGGTACTTGTAGGGAAATGAAAACTTCAGCTTCTCATAGCACTATTGGGAACAGGACTGACCAACTGCTTGAAGTCCTCCAAAGAGAGGTTCCACTCTGTAAGGCCTGGTTCTTCCTCCTCTGTGTTCATCATTTGACTTGGAGCCTCCTCATTCTTCCAGCATGGGATCTTTGTGGTGCTGCTCTGAGCAGGGAGAACCTCTGAAGCAGTCTCCTGGTGCTGCATGCCCTCCACCGTCCTCTTCTGGGCCAAGGACACTTTCTCCTCAAAGGCTGGAGGAAAAGTCATGTGCTGTCTCCACAGCTCATGCAGCTGCTTTACCACTCGATGCTGATAATGCAACTGTGATAAAGAGAAAAAGGTAAATAGTGGCATGAGCTGAGCCTTTCCTCTGCAGACCTCATTGTCAGAGGCAGCCTTCAGAAACACAGCAATGCACCAGGCCCATGGGTCTTCCCTGCCAGATACTTCATTTAGTGGCCCATCAAATAGCAACCATTACCATGGGGTTCTTCTGGTGGAACAACTCTTCTTCTGTTGCACAGGCCCCTACAGGAGATGGGGTGCGCTCAGGGGTCCGAATCTGGACAAGAAGTTCCTTCAGACTCTCTTCTACCATAGCAGCAACTGCTTGAGCAGCCAGGTCACTCTGAGACACCACAACCAGAACAACATGTGTCAGTCCCTGTTCCATGTATGGACACAGGAACAAGTTCACACCCAGGCCAGTAACCACATGGCTACATTGTAGAGGGTTACAAGAATAAGTGCAAACTCACTAAGCACAGCCGTGCTTACAGCAGCTCACAAATCCTTGCCCAGACTGCACTTCTCAAAGTGTAGTGGCATTGGCAGTTAACACCTTAACTGTTACCACAGTGCATGATGCATAGCCCCATCCCCACTGAGCAATTAATGACATTCATTCCCAACAGAAAATTCATTCTTATAAGGACCAGTGTGAACAGTTTAAGGAGGTGCATTTGTGTCTTTACTAACAACACCACAATGGACTGCAGAGGTCTTCCCTTCTATTTAGCAAACCTCCTCAGGTATGTAGAGATGTTCTGCAAATATGTAATCACCTCTCAGCCCTAACTGCACAGCAATAAAAGCACCTTATCCTCCACTCCTACCCTGTCCCTTTCTTACTGGGGCAGTAAGTTCAAAGCTCACAGTTACCCAGTTATCTGCTTGGTTACCTCCAGTTTCTCTCTGAGGTCAGCCAATTTATCTTCACACACAGCAATTCCCCAAAGGGTCACCTGCAGCAGAGCTCCTCCTAGTAATAGAGGATGTGTCCTAAATCCCCAGGACTCACTGAAAATGCCTGCTCTTTCTGACTTGAAAAGGAAAGAAAGCTTCTTTTTTTCTCCAGGCAAAATCACACCTGAAACAAGAGAGAAACTGCATCAGTCTCCAGGATGACACTTGGCTCATTTGACCCTTTTCCATCCCCACCCTGAATGTCTTTACCTTTGTATGAGACTCTTTCCCCACAGCCTATCTGGTTATCACATTCCATCCAGCTATTTTTCTCCTTCCAATTTGCTCCCAGTCAGCATGTTACTAAACTGCACACTCCTTTGACAGCAAGCTCAGTACTGTCTCTGGCAGGTTATGCCCAGTTTGCCACCAAAAAATTATTCACTTCTCAATATTCCACCCATTTATAAAGGAGTCTCCTTCCCTTTAAGTCCCATTAAAGAGATCTGCCTCACAAACCCCTCTGGGTGTGAGTCAGCTCTGATGTGCAGGGTGGCTCCCTAAGGAGAATCACACAGATGTGCCCTGCCCTTAGTCAGGCTCTGTGTCTCAGGCAATTCCTGAAGACATATTCTCTGGTCTGGGGACAAAGATCCCAGAGATCAGCAGCTCACATACCTGGTCTGGTATCAAAGTAGAAACACTGCATCTTCTTCCCCTTGGTTTCTCTGGAAGGAATCTGCTGGGGAAGCCTCACCCAGTTATACCATATGGCTGCTGTGCCATCATTGCTCACCATCATAGAGCTTTCAGCCTTCTCACCAGCCAAAGCCTCAAAGGTGAGCCGGGCAGCAATGCCAATTTCATCCTACAAGGAAGAAGAAAAAGAGAAAGATAATTTCTACTCTATCTGGCAGGATTTATCTTGTCTGAAAGTCATTATCACAAATAAGGAGTTGAGCCTTGGTAGAACTTGTAAGGCAAGTCCAATGAAGTGGTCATCATACAGAGAGTACCTGGAAATCCGAGCCCTGCACCAAGAAAGCAACCCCTTCTCTTTCTGGGTCGTTTTGGAGCAAACATAGCAATACTCCATTATGCTCAGAATAAATTCCCCCTCTTCTGGCCCGAGAGTGACACTCATTGTACAGCTATGACTTGGAAAATCAAGCAGACTGAGCTTTACTAAGCAGTAAGAAGCACAAAATTACCTTGCAAGGAGTGGCACAGTTGATCCAACGAGCAGGCTGGCCACAGAAATCTAAAGATGGACCCAGTACTGCTTCTGGAACCACACCGGGGGAATCACTTAAGGAGTCACTGCATAAGAAAACAAGAACCAATGTTTTGGGGGAGTCCACTTTCAGAGAGGAGGGAACCAGGGGTGGTTTACAGGACCCTACAAGAAATAATCCCAACTAGTAGGCTGGGATATCCCCTTAGGGAGAGACCCTGCAGATGTGGTAAACTCCAGCTAGCTACTTGTCACCACCAAGGAGAACAGGGCAGCCAAAACATTAACAAATGATACCAGCCTCAGGGGGCTGAGGGTACATGACTGAGTAAGGAGAAGACGCCCTCGAGTTGTGCCCATTACAGAGGGACAGGACAGAGGAAAAAGGCAAATTAGTCAGGAAAAGCTAAAAAAATTAAACCAGATGGAGGAAATTATCCCCACCCTGCCTAATGCAAGCTCTGGAGTGACACAAAAGACGACCCTCAGGAAAAAAACTTTTGATTCCTGCTCCTTAGGCACAAAGCAACTGCTTGGTTCCTAAATCTGGTGGTTACAATGTCACTCCAATATGCCTTTTGTTGTCCCCCAGTGGAGACTCCTCTCCATTCTGCATAAGAACGGCTAAGGATACCCTTACAGACGGGTGATGTGTACCCAAAATTCTTTGTTTCTGCCACAAAGGAGAACTTACAGGATCTCAGACTCCTCAGAAGTGGCAGAACCTGGAGAAGGCTTTGCTGAGCCAGATGTGAAAGGCTGCCCTTTACTGATCACGTCCAGCCCATCCAGATCCTGCACACATAGAAAATTTATCAACTCACAGTTTCTGTCTTTATGTAGAAAGAAAGGTAAAATACTGGAGAAATACAGCAACTGAATCCAGTCATGTTCAGGTATCTTGCTCCTATGATGCTTTCTAGAGGTATCCAATGTTTAAAAGGCAAGAGAAAGGAACTGATTCTGGGCCTCCCGATAAACCCAGATGACAAAAACTGCATGGATGGGAAAAGCCTTTTTCACACATGCTTCTCATCCCCAGAGCCAAGTCTCAGAAAGGAAAAGGTGGAGTTTGTTCAGTTATTAACAGGAGTGACTATTTCAGATGCCTGTCTCCCACATGGGTAGAGGTGTCTTCCTTCTGTCCTGAGGCACTAAATCCAAGTCCTGCACCAGTATTTGGTGGCTTTTTTATTGCCTAGGTTTCGGCAGCTGCATGCTGCTGGTTCAGGGTCTAAACTGAGACTCCTAGACCACACTGAGGAAGGCAAGACAGTTCTTTGATGGATGTGGCCCTTTGGCAATGTGGGAACCTCCAAGATAAGTACTGTGGGGCTACGTTTTGGATTCCTAATGCCTTTTTCTTGGCAATTTTCTGTTCCTCTGCAGCACCTGACAAGAAGAGAGATGCAAAGAGTGTCCTCACTGCTCTGGTCTTACCGGCTGACAAAAATCCAGCTCCCCTAGGACAGACTTTCCCTCCTGCTGTTGATGGTTCAGGAAAAGATTCTTAGCCCGGGTTAGATGGAGAGGCATCCTTTTTGGAGGCTTCAGACCTATGGAAATACCCATGCAAGAGCTCACTGTCCATGCACTCACATGCCTGTTAATTTCACTCTCTGCCAAACTTTGGTCTCATGGTGTTTTAAAGAGGAGATGACCCAGCAGATGACTGGGAAGTAGCTGTGCTGCAGCTGTCATAAGGGACAAGTATAATGCGAGCCTCCATGCTCACAGGAGCCACTGCGCCCTTCTGTTGCTCCCTCTACACCTGTACCCCATTTCTGTGGATTCGGCTTTCTGCCACTTTCTCTTACCCGCTTCCACCTCCACAGCGTGGGGCTGCTGCAGGCGAGCGAGAGGCCGTGCGCAGCCGCGCAGGCTCCGAGGCAGCGCCACGGTCAGGCCCGTGAGCTCGTCCCCGATGCGCTCCGGCTGCCTCCAGAAGGCGCTGCCGCTTCGGGAGCCCTGGGGCGGAAGACAAGGCTCCTGCTGACGCTCTCAGAGCCTCTTGGCTGCCTGCTATTCTCACAGGCTCTATAACTAGAAAAAAGCCTAACCCTGCTCATATGGGTATTTCGGAAGTCTACAAATCACCACTTTCTGCAGAGCAAGATGGAATTTCTATCAGCCTGCTGTCAAAGACAAAAGAATCACAGAATGTTAGGCTGGAAGGGACCTCGAAAGCTCATCCAGTCCAACCCCCCTGCAGAGCAGGATCACCTATACCAGATCACACAGGAATGCATCCAGTGCTGCATGAATGTCCAGTGATACTAAAACAATGCCTCACACAAATACAAATTCTTTGATAGTGCCACAAATGTTTTAAAAAAGGAAATATTTTAACCTAGAATACTCCCATAGTCCTTCCCACTTACTCACATCCCTCTCTCAAGGGAAATCACTACAATTCCAGTCTGAAGGTATCACACCTTTCTGTCCCTGGAACAGTTCTGGCATGTCCCCATGCCACTTCCCAGTGGATGGCAGTCTTTGATGCTACTCAAGATATAACACTTGCCCCCATACAGTTTGCAAGGAGCCAGTGCACACCTCTGCTTTCCTACTGCTAGTATGGACAGCATGGGTTTCATTCTTAAGGTCACTGAATGCTCTGCTTTGCACACTAGAGCACTTTGAGTGGCTCTGATAAAGATCTAATGACGGGCTTTCAGAGTCACCACTCCCATCAACAGTCTCTAGCTCTTTCACAAGAACAGAGCAGTCATGATGCACATGACTTGGGGCTCTCACCTTTCCAGGAAGCTGGGTGGGGAGTCGGCGGTCAACGTGGTCATGTTCTTCCTGGGTTTGTCTGTAATCCTGAGAGTCTCTCATCAGCAACTCATTCTCTGGCCTCTGAAGAATTTCTATAAAGAAGGGCAAATCACTGGTGCTGCACTGCTCCTGAGCACAGCCTTTACCACTGCTGTCGTTCACATGTAACACCCTTACTCTGCTCCGCACCAAATCCAGGGTCCTCCCAGCCACAACCACCAGCTCGTTTCCCCACAGCATCCACAGCCACAAGCACCAGCAGAGTGAGGTGCTCCAAGAACATGGAAATAGACTGCAGTGGTAACAGGATTAAACCCGTCTGGCCGTTGTGACGCCAAACTCCTCCATCCTCACAGAGAATTGCACAGAATGAGGCTTCTATTTCTCTCACCTCCTAGGTGTTTACCCAGTGTTCTCCTGATTGCCATATTATGGTGCCAGTTCTGGAGTGCTTTGTGTTCTGCTAGTGGGATCTGATGAACCTTTTCATTCTTCTCTCCTTCATGTTCCTCTTTTAAAGCTACTACAGTACCATCTGGACGAAAAGCCTCAACAACATCTGCTGTCTGATGAGAAAGGCAACATTAAAAGTAGCCTCTTCATACACAATAAGAATGGGAGAGGGAAGAAGAATTCTTTGGATTGATAGTACCTTTATCTTATCACTCTGAGTGCAACAAAAATAGGGCACTAGGAACACACTCAGAAACAATGGGGAAATTTATCTGAGTAATTGGACTCGACAAACGACACTGCTGCAACACCAGCTCTTCCCTTGCAAACCTGATGCCATCAGCAGAAGCAGCTATGGAAGAGGAAGCCTCTGTGATTCTCCCCTCCATGACCTCGTCCTGCACACAGGACTCCAAAACCTGCTGGTGCAGTTTCTCTAAGGCAAACCCTCCCCACAGACAAGGGTATGACGAGGCTGGGAAAACCACACCTCAAGCCTGGCCTCTTCCTGATAGGTGCTACAACATATCGGAAGATCCTGCGGGCACTGCACTCCACCTCTAGAGAAGTGCTGCATGGCAGCATTTTGATAACTTTACAAACCAACCTGAGTATTTCCTCTGGCCAAGGCTTCCCTCTTGAACTCCTGAATACTTCCCAAAATGTGATGGGGCAGAATCTCTTCACAGCCATCACCCAACAGTCCTTGTCCTACAGCACACACAAAAAAACCCTCAGCTACCCCAGAGCCAGGTTACTAAAGATAGGCTTAGCAAAAGCAAAACCCAAAGGCAAGATGTGAAGTTTAACTCTACCAGAAAAAGTCAGTGGCTCTCTGGGTTCCTTTGGGAAAGCAGGATATGCCACAAGGACCTGTGCCACCCGCCTTGTCTCTTGAGGTTGGCATTTTCGAATGAGGCACTTCCTTCTAACTGGAATTCTCCCAGCATCATGGGGAAGGTGTGGAGCATGGAGCTTCAGAAGATAAACAGTCACAATGCAATTAGGCACACAATGACTAACCTCCATTCCTTTTGATCCTTCCAGTATACACCGAGAGCTCCTATCAGTGCAGGCTGCTCCTCCCCGAAGAGGCACATGACACAGCCACAGAGATACCACCACAGTTACTGTCTTACTCTTCTGCGCTCTGCTTTACAGCTGGTGCAGGAAGAGTTCTACCTCAATTTCTGATAGTTTCCCGATGTGTCACTTGGTGTCAAATGCTTCCAGTCAGCGTGACCCGAGTTTTGGAAGGGACATCACAACAGTTACTAAGTAACTTACACACTTCATTAGGCTAGGAAGTTGGAAATGCCGTTTTGAAAGAGCTGTTATCTTACCCTTCCATTTGGAAAGATTGTGTAAGGATCAATAATTTCTTATTATAGCTTGGTGATCTGGCAAGTCATGAACAGCAGGACAGACAAAATGGAATAAGAACTTCAAGAGGTTTTGGTTTAAGTAAATGCAGAGCACCCTGTTAAACACACAATGTGAATGTTGGGTTTCTTACTTTCTCCAGGTCCTTCACTTTAATTGCAAGTGCCTGGATGTCTTCTCCTTGTAGCACACCTGAAATGGGCTCAGGCTGTTCTGCAATTGTTGAGGAGGATAGTTCATGTGTCTTTTTCTCCTTGTCTGAAAAACAGACAAAGAGACCTCCTCCTCAGTCTCCTAAGGGAACCCCATCTTCCTCTTTCAGCCTGGCTATTAGCTTCCAGCTAAACTATGTTTTGAGGTGTTTTTTTCCAAGGTTGCACATCATCAGTTGAACTCATCATCTAACTGGAAAAACCAAACTCTGTGGAGCTCTAAGCACCAAAGTGACTCACCACGATTCAGCTGTCTCACACTATTCTACACGAGAGACAGCCGATGAGATACAGTCTGTGCTGCCTGAAGGTAGAGCCAATTCCTGGGAAGTTTAATAGTCCAGCTGCAAGAGCAAGCACACAGCTTCCCTGCACAGCTCCACCACCCTCACCAAGCACAACTCGGGAAACCAGTACCTTTTCAGAAGCTCCTAAACAGCAAAACAGCTCTAAAATAGCAAAAGCCCTTACAGAGCCGGGCACAGCAGTGCTGCCGCCACAGCCCGCAGCTGAGGCAGTATCCCCCGGGGCTTGTTTCTCCCCTTAACCTGCAAGTCCTTCCAGCTAGGAATTGCTCCTCGGCGTGCGTGGAGGAGAAAAAAACCCAAAACTTAAAATAATAAAAGGGTTGCGGGGGGTGGGCGAGAGGTGAGGAAGGGACCGTTCACGGAGCGCAGCAGGCATCCCAAAGCCACCTGAACAGATCTGGCCCACAGAGCTGGTGGCTTCTGGGGACCGGCCAGAAGCCGCCGCTGGGCCGTACCCGGGAGGATGCTGTACCCCAGCTGCTGCACCGCCGTTAGGCCGTACCCGTGGGGGTGCTGGCCCGAGCCATGCCCCAGCCGCGCCGCCTCATCCTGCCGGCCCGCTCCACGCCCGAGTACTATGGCAACGGCGCCCGCGCACGACCGGAAACCCGGCCCGCGCCGCTGCTGGCGGAGGGCGAGGCGGAGGCGGAGGCGGAGGCGGAGGCGGAGGCGGAGGCGGAGGCGGAGGCGGAGGCGGGGGCGGGGGCGGACTCATCAGCCGCCTAGCAGAGCCTAGAGCGCCCCCCACAGCCGGCGCCCAGCTGCCGTGTTTTCAGTATTTAGCGTCAGCAGGGGCCGGGAGGGGATTCCGCCCCTCTGCTCTGCTGAGACCCCTCCTGCAGTGCCCTCAGCACAGCAGAGCCGAGCCAGAGGAGGCCGCAGCAAGGCTGAGGGCTAAAGCGCTCTGCTGCGAGGCGAGGCTGAGGAAGGTCGGGGTGGTTCAGACTCTTGGGAAAAGACAAGGCGCTCGGGAGGCATTACCGCAGCCTATCAGTGCTCGAGGGGGCCAACAAGAAAGCTGGAGATGGAGTTTTAGCAGGGCCTGCTGTGGCAGGACAAGGGGTGATGGATTTAAATAAGGGAAACTTGGCTCTAAGGAAGACATTTTTTACACAGAGGGTGCTGAGACACTGGCTCAGGTTGCCCAGAGAGGAAGATGTCCCACCCCGGGAAACATTCTGGGGCAGGCTGGTTGGGGCTTGGAGCATCCTGCTCCAGGTGATGGTACCCCTGCTCACTGCAGCAGGGTTGGACAGGTAACCTTTAAATGCCCCTTCCAAAACAAACCATTCTATGATTCTACGACTTTATTCTTCACTGCTGCTGTTCACAACTCCCCAACCCACCCAAGCCTGCTGCACCCTGCGGCATCACCACCAGCCCCCATCGGGCTCCTCCTCAGGGCCCCGCTGCCACAGTTCCTGCTGTGTGGTGCACAGGGGTGGCCGGCGGGGCCCAGCAGCGCTGCAGCTGGCACAGCAGGTCGGGCAGGAGGGAATCCAGCACGGCCAGGCCCTCCCATGTGCAACGCAGACCACTGCGGAAGAAACATCAGTTGAGCCCTGGCTCTAGAAGGGATCCAGCCCCCACCACCATGGCACAAACAGGGCTCACTTGCTGTCCAGGACCAGCCAGCCCTGCTGCTGCAGTGCCTTTGCTTCCCCCGGTGCCCCAAACACAGCCTCCAGGCTGAGGTGGGGAGAGACGTGCTGCCAGCGCTGTGCACCCAGAGCACAAAGAGTGTTGTTAATTGCCAGGTTGTTAGCTGCAGGTTAAAGCCCGGTTCCCCCACACCACAGGGTGGGCTCCTCACCGCATGTGTGATGCCCTCGTCCGTGCGCAGTCCCAGCACGAGCACCTCCTCCAGCCTATAGCACATAAGAATCATTACAAACCTTTAAGATCGAGTCCAACAGTTAACTCAGCACTGCCAAGCTGACCACTGAACCATGGCCCTCAGCACATCTACACCTTTTAAATCCATACAGAAATGGAGACTCCACCATTTCCCTGGGCAGCCTATTTAAGGTCTTTACAACCATTTTGAAGATTTTTTTTTTTCTGATATCCAATGTAAACCTCCCAGGACTCAACTTGAGGATGGTTCCTCTTCTCCTATCATACATGGGAGGAGACTGACCTTCATCTCACTCCAGCTTCCTTACAGGGAGTTGTAGAGAGCAATGAGGTCACCCCTCAGTCTTCTTTTCTCCAGGCTAAACGACCCCAGCTCCCCCAACCACTCCATCCAAGAGTTGTGTTTGCATCCTTCACAAACTTTGTTGCCCTTCTCTGAACCAACCACACCCTTCTTTGTAGAGAGGGGCCCAAGACTGAACACATGAAGAGCGGCACGGTAGCATAGCAGGGAGCAGGCATGGAAGGGTATCCTCATACTCACTGCTCCAGTGGACTCAGCACCACCCGCCTCCTGGTGCCATGCCCCCGGCTCTGCACCTCCTGCATCCAGGCATCAGGCTCCAGTGTCTGAACACGAGCCTCCCGGCAGCAGCTGCCTTCACCCTGCGGCACAAACCACCCATGTGCCCCTGCAGTGGTGCACAGAGAAGATAAAAATGAGTTCAGGGAGCACATGCAGCATCCCCCCTCACCGGCACCCTGTCACCCTGACCCACCTGGCCCCACACCGATGTACTGCTCAGCCCGCCAGTAGGAGAGGTTGTGGGTGCTGAGGGCACCCTGGGGGAGTGTTGTATGAGGTTAGAGGGAGGGACTCAGCCTGCTGTGGGGCAAGTATGGCATGGGAGTGGTACATGGTATGGGGGGGCACCCCACCTTCCTTGCAAAATTGGAGACCTCATAGTGTCGAAAGCCAGCAGCCACCAGCACCGCACGTGCTGCCTGGTACATGTCAGCCAGGAGGTCCTGGGCGGGGGTAGGCAGGGCACCACCCCAGACCTGTGCTGCCAGCAATGTGCCTCGCTCCAGTGTCAGTTGGTACAGGGAGATGTGGTCATCAGAAAGACGTAGTGCTTCCTCCAGTCCCCGGGTCCAGGCTTCCTGGCTCTGCCCCGGCAGCCCGAAGATGAGGTCGAGGGAGGTTCGGCCAGGGAAGAGCCTCCGTGCCACCTCCACGGTGTTCCGTGCTTCTGCTGCTGTGTGCTCTCGGCCCAGGAGCCTCAGCTCAGCGTCATTCAGTGACTGTGGAGGGAGCATGATGGTAGTGAGGGGCACAGGGGGCTGCTGGAGACAGGATGGGAAAGAGCCTCTTTCACCTGGACACCGATGGAGAGACGGTTGACACCAGCCGCCTTGAAGTCAGCGAGGTGCTGTGTGTCAGAGGAGCTGGGGTTGGCCTCCAGAGTGATCTCAGTGCCAGCAGGGAGGTGGACAGCCCCCGCGACCCCCTCCAGCACTGCTGCAATGGTGCGGGGGCTAGCCAGGCTAGGAGTCCCCCCGCCGAAGAAGACAGAAGTGACACTGTAAGGCAGAGGGTGCGGAGGCTGCAGACAGGCGCCCAAGGGCCCTGCACGGCCTCCCGCAGACTCTCACCCCCTGCGCCCCACTCGAACCCACCTCTGCACCTGGCTGAGGCGGAGTAGGGTGCGTGCCTCACGCACCAGGCAGGCGCCCATGGCTGCCTCATCCACCGCCGGCACCACGTACTTGTTGAAGCTGCAGTAGAAGCAGCGCTTGCGGCAGTAGGGCCACTGTGGGCACAGGGCACTGTGGGGAATGGCAGGCACCCCACCCTCGGAACAGCCACAGCCCTGTACATGAGCCCCAGCAACCCTCACCTTCCTTAGGGACACAAAACACATAGCCCATAGGCACCACACTTCATGTGCACAGCTCAGGGAACCCCTCAGCACCTCTCACAGGTGCACAGTAGCCCCTCCTGCCTCCATGTGCGCCCCATGACATGAGCAAGGCCTGCATACCCACTGTGTATCCCCAGCGCAAGCCCTGGGGTCCTACATGTACCTACACACGTGCCAGCCCCAGAGACCCATGTGCACCCCATGCTGTGCCAGCCCCGGGTCCTCGAGCAGCCTCTCCTGTGCCAGCCCCAGAGACCCATGTGCACCCCATGCTGTGCCAGCCCCGGGTCCTCGTGCAGCCTCTCCTGTGCCAGCCCCGGAGACCCATGTGCACCCCATGCTGTGCCAGCCCCGGGTCCCCGCTCACGTGCACGTAGAGCGCAGCTGTGGCGGGGGCGACCGGTTCCGAGAGGGGCATCGGAACGGGCTCTGAGGCAGAAGCCGATCTTAGAGCCCGTCCCGGGCCGCCCCCGCCCGGCCCTGCCGCAGCGAGCGCCGCTGCTGCCGCTGACCGCCACCGCGCCGCCGCCATGAGCTCCCGGACACCGCCCCGCCCCGAGGCGGGCACCGCACCCCGGCCGCCCTCCCCCGGCCGGCGGTGACGGGGCGGCAGCGAGGGGAAGGAAAAGGGAGAGGGTTTTGCTTCCGCGGGGCTGTGCGGGGAACGCCGGCGAGGGATACCGGGTCCGGTGTGCACCCGGACAGGCGATCCCGGTGAGGCTCGGCCCCCCGGCACATGACCCACACCGGCCGCAGCTCCGGGGCTGCAGGAGGGGTTTGCAGCGTTTGCGGGAAGGGAGCCTTGGCGTTTCCGTGCAGACCTGTGCAAACCCAGCGCTGACGGTCCCAGATGATGTTTTTTTCCTGATTTTGCGCTGTTTATTGCCATGGAGAAGCGAGGAGTGTCCAAGACAAAGGCCGTGGCTGCCGATTCCTGTTCGCAGGCCAGCAGTGGGTAGTTCAGAGTCAGCCACCCTGACGGAAGCCTCCCGGCTGCTGGGAGTTTCCGAGCTGACAGCGAGAACTGTTAGAAGCAGAACCCAGGAGTGGGCTGGGCAGAGACCCCGGAGCCTGCCTGAAGCCTGTTACCCACTCGAGGCCATGCTGCCAGCCGTGAGGGTCGGCCCTTCCCCTCCTGTGAGTATTTGAAGTGGGGCTGTGCCATCCTGGAGGGCTGGAGTGGTGTACAGGACATCTCAAGAAGTGTCCGGTCCAGTGAGGGCTGGATGTGGCCCAGAGAAGAGAACAGATGTCCGGGAAAGCTGCCTGAGACACAAGCAGAGCTCTGTCGAGCAGGCATTGGGTGATGGGGGCTTGTATCCCCATGTGCCGGCCGTGACTGTTGCTCGCGGTGTTTGTCAGCAGTGTTTTTCTAACCTAAATGATTCTATGATGTGGTTGTTGTTTTCGTTCAGGAAGCAGACACAAACCGTGGGTTTGTCCACTGAGTCTGCTTCCTTGGGTAGAGCCCACAGTCCAGCCGGGAGATTCAAGACTGTGGCCTTGCTAATGCTTCTCCTCTCTCCCTGTTGTACCATTTCCTTTCAACCACTGGAGGAAGTCCCAGCACGGAGGTGGAGGCTCAGCTGCCAGCTCTGCTGGGGAACGAAGCAAAAGGGAGGTCGGCGAGAGTTGGCAGCAACGTTATCTGCTTCCCAGCTGGGGTGGGACATTTTTGCCGGCAAGGAAGAGAAGCTCAGCTCTTTGCCTTCTCAGAGTAGTGTTTCGTAGTTGGGAGGTACCAAATAACTCCTGTAAAATGCTCTCCTGAGTATGCTTTCCTTCACACTGCTGGTGGGACAGGAGCTTTGCAAAATCCTTACTCTCTGCCTTGTCCAAAACAATAAAATAAACAATGCCAAGTCTACCTTGGAGAAGTTTCTTTGGGGGTCAGAAGGCCCAGGGAAGGTGTGAGAACAGGGCAGGTTTTTCCACTCAGCTTCAAGGAACCTCTTCTCATGCTAATTCTTACTCCTTAAAGCCCTTGCCTCTAATTTCAAGTTCATCAGCTGTGTTATATGACCTAGGAGGCTAAGTGACACTCAAGTAGTCAAAGCATTCACCTACCTGGGAAGCCAGGCTGGGCTATAGGGGCTTAAACATATCTGTGAAAAGAAATCTGTTCAAACCCACAGAAATGGCTGCAGCCAAACTGCTCAGAGAGACCCAAGATTAAAAAACCCTCATAAAGTCTTTCAGTAGAAAGTTCAGACAGAGCTCCAGAAACAAGCATCCCTTCCTCACACCATGGTATTTCTGATGGCAAAGAAACAAACCCAGCTGTGAAAAGAAGGTGCTTTGTTTTATTAACAAGAAGTGTCACAAGGCTGGTGTTGGGGAGAAGTCCAAGGAGTAGCCCAAGGTACAAGTGAAAAGCAGATGCAAAGCTGGCTGAAGTGGGGCTGATTTACCCCAGTTTTTGTTCTGTCTTCCTGAGCTCAGAGCTGAAGGTTCTTCTCCATCTGCTCCCTCAACTTGTATTTCTGAATCTGGAATAAAGTACAGAGAAGAGTAGGAAGAAGGACTTAGGAGCAGGAACAGGAGGCCAGGGCTCCTGCCACGTGCCTTTCCCAGCCCCTCTCTTACCTTGCCTGAGACAGTGAGTGGGTACTGATCCACGAACACAATGTACCGTGGGATCTTGAAATGGGAGATCTGGGAAGAGAAAACCGACTGCTACACAGCCTGCTGGAAACAGCATGGCCAGCCCAGCTGGGACTACCCAAGCTGGGACTGCCAGGGCAGCATCCTCAGTTGCTCCAAATCCCTGGCCTTTCATCTCTAAGTCCCCAGCAGCTGCTGGGTGTCCTGGTCTGGCAGGGAACCAAGGACTGAGAGACTCACCTTGCCCTTGCAGAAAGCTTTAATCTCCTCTGTGGTGCAGTCCTGTCCAGCTCTCACACGGATGCAGGCACAGATCTCTTCTCCCATTCGTGAATCCTTCACACCAACCACCTGGTTGGGACAGAGGGGTGGTGGGACACCTGGGGACAGCCCTTTCCTCCCCCAGGGTATGTGTGTAGGCCCTGACCCATATCGTGGGATGCTGAAGTTGTGGCATGGGTCTGTGTAAAGGCAGTTTGAGCTGCTTGCCATCCCACCAGTGCTTTCTACATGATAGTGGGCCCTCTTGGAATGACTTTCCCATTGCTTGGCACAGCAGGCTGCATGCCCAGACACCAGCAGCTTTCTTTGGTCTTGCAAAATTGCTGGAGTGAGGGCTGAGTCAGAAGAGCCAGGCAGCAGCTCATTATGGCTGCAACATAGACCTGTTTGTCCCTCTGTGTGCCTTTACTCCCCCCCAGAATGGGGCAACAGGTTTAGTGACCAGCGGGGAAACTTGTGAGGCTGCTGCAAGTGCTTTGGGGTCTCCAGATGAAACGGTAGAGAGGGATGCAGTTGATAAAGGATTATTTGAAGCCCTCATAATCACAGATCTTAGTTGCCCACTGCCTATGACACCTGAAGATGGGCTCCCCAAGCCTGCTTGCTCACAGTGTTTCCCAAAAGTCCTGCTGTCATTCCTCCCCTTCAACCGCTGTCTTGAAATCCTAGACACACATCAACCCTTTTGAGTCCAGAGCAGTGACATAAAGCCCTAGAAACTACATAAACTGGGCTGTTTTGCAAACCATCTGCACTGGGAACATTCCAAGGAGAGAAGCTAGCCTGGCATAGGCCCAGCACTGACTAAATTTACAGGTTTATTTACAGGGAAACTTGTCTGACACAAAAGCTGGAGGAGAACAATCCCAGCAGATGGAGAGCAGCTGTTCAGTGCTGTGAACCACTGCTGTCTTGCAAAGGGGTGACACCAAATCTCACTGCTCATCTCCAGGGAATTGGAGGAATCTTTTTGGATTTAGGAGTTTAGTCAGTAATTATAAATAAAAAGTGTCCTTCGAGACTGCTTTCCAAGGAAGAATTGCAGAGGGCCCTAAGAAAGCAAACAGGCAGTTTAAAAAATGAAGGAGAATGAGTCTCTGCTTTGCAGAGTTGAAACTGGTGCAGGAGAGGATTTCCCCAAACAGTGTGTTCCATACCAGGAACTCCCCTTGTCCCTCCCATGCCATGAGCCTCTCCCTCTTGCTTGCCAACCAATATTACACAGAAATTGATGCTGAAAACAGAGGAAGACAACCAGGTCCCAAGCAGCAGTCCCAGTAGCTTTATGTACAGGTTTCTCACCACAGGAACCATTTCTGCTCAGCCACTCCACCTCCCTCCTGCTTACCTGGACCTCCTCAACCTTGGGATGAGTGTGGAGAAACTGCTCAAGTTCTGCTGGGTAGATGTTCTCTCCTCCCCGAATGATCATGTCTTTGCACCGGCCGATGATTTTGCAGTAGCCGTACTCGTCCAGGCTTGCAAGGTCCCTGCAATGACACCACCCTCCTGATCACCTCCTAGCTGGTTAGAAGGATGGCTGATGCTCCCACCCAGCCTGGTGGGGAGGCCAGGTCAGGGTATCCAGAGGGCAGTGGCTGAGCCACCCACCTGAACACATGGAAGAGGTCAAAGAGCTCCTGCTGCAGCCAGACATTGCCTTGGGCAGCATCCACACAAATATTGTGGGTCAGGGACAGACAATTCCTGCCCCTGCTGTGTACCCCAACAGCCCCTCCATCTGACTAGTACTGAAGTGACCATCTCCAGGGGCACTTGACACCAAAGGCTCAGTGCTAAAAGCTGCTCTGAAGTTTCAAGGACAGATCAAAGGGCTACATTTTCCCTGCTTTGGCAATGGAAGCCACAGGACCCTGCACAGCCCCCTCCTTACCCAGTGTCTCCCTGCAGGGCAGACTGGGAAGCACAGGGCTGTTTGCGGACTTACCCAGTCTTGTACCACCCCTCAGCAGTGACCACTTCATTTGTCTTAGCAGGGTCATCCCAGTAGCCCAGCATGACACAGTAACCACGGATCTGAAGCTCCCCAGGAGTGTTCAGAGGCACAGGCTGTCCTGTTTCTGGATCCTCAATTTTTGCCTGCAGTGGAAGAGAAGAAGGGCTTAGGGGCGCATGTCTGAGCCTGTGCTGACTCCAGCACCAGACAGCAGAGAGGACCCATGGCTGCTGCAGGCAGAGGATTTTGAGCAGGTTTGTAGTCACCTCTGTATGTGGGAAGATGCATCCCACTGTCTCAGTTCTTCTGGTCATGGTGTCATTGGGGAATCCCATGAAGGTGACAGGGCTGTTTTCTGTGGTCCCGTAGGCAACCTGCAAACACAAGAGAATGAACATGCCCCAAGGGGAAAGGGAACCACACAGCTCCAGGCATGGGAAAGACAAAGCTTGTTATGAGCACAGGGAAGATCCAGATGAGAGGAAGATACCCTCACAAGTCACTCAGGTCACAGACAATCACTGCTGTCCTGGGCTGTGGATGGGGCTCTCCAGGCACTCCTGTTACAGAGTCCTGTACAGGAGCTACAGCAGCGATGCCTCTGCCTGCCACAGCCTTCTTCACCTTTGTTGCTGTCCTCCAGACCCCTGCCACCCATGATACTCTGATTGTTACACACTTTTGACACTCCAGCTACTGTTCTTGGAGGACCCCAGGCCTCACTCTTCTCTTTTTTATCCTATTCCTCTTGAAGCCCTGTTCTGTTGACTTCCTACCATCCTTACCAGACACTGATCTTGCCTTGGTGCCCTTGCAGCTATCTACTTTAGGTGCTGAGTTCATCTTCTGTAGCTCAGAGAGCATCAGATACTGCTTTGGAAAACCACTGGAGCCAGCACTGGGCTCCTCCAGGCAGGAGACCATGTATCCCATAACACAGCTGCTTGTTCCAGATCCTTTTGTGCAGACATCAGCTCCTGTAACCCCCCTAAAAGCATCACGAGGCTGCACAATGCTTGGCACAGCTGCACTTACAGATTGAAAGCCTCACAGCAGGAGAAAAGCTTCTTGTAGCTAAACCTCCCTTACTGCTAATCCCAATGGCAGGCTCCAGATCACCTCAGCTGAAGGTCACTTCTGGCTCTTTTTGCCTGGCTTAGTGGCCTGTCAAGACAGCAGGTGCTGGGCTGGAGGTGCTCTGGCCAGCTCTGAGCTGCACCAACAGCACCACCAGTGGAAATGCTGCTTCACTTGCAGCGCTGGGAGCTGTGTGTCAGTGGTAGGACATGCTGGAGCACTGCTCTGGTCTCAAACTTGCTCAGTATGTCATGTGGCATCAGGCAGGGTTTCCCTCCCACCCACTAATGCCACTGGTGGCTGCTTCACTGGCAGAGCACAGCTGCCAGTGCAGTTTGTTCTTTTCTCCTCTGGGTCTTCAAAGGTCGACATATGACCAGATCTGCCCCACGAAACTGCAGCAGGGCTCAATCATCTTCCCATAGCTTGGCTCCCACATCTGGGTCATGCCTTTAAAGTAAACACCCAGGCTCCATCACTGGCTGCAAGGGGACGTGCACAGTCAGGGCTGCTGCAGGTGCTCACCAAACTCCAGACACTGTGCCCAAAATGAATTGGGGGCTTTGCAAAGGACTGTGATGAAACATCCTGAAAAACCATCCTGAACAAGCTATGTGGGACACTGGTGGGTGCACCTGGCACTTTGTGCTGCTCAGGGCTGCTGAAGCACCTTGTGTTGGGCACAGTGTGATGTTCTTGTTTGTCTACACTGGAGTCAGCATGAGTCTGAGCTGAAGATTTGCAGGAGCCTCCTCTTAGCCAGGAATTTGGAGGGGATCACCTCCAGGATGCTGCAGGGACTGTCTGGTGTAAACTACTCTGCTCTAGGAGCCTGGCAACCCACAAGGAGCAACTGCAAATAGCCTCCTGCCAGACACAATGAGAGCTTCCCAGCTGGCATGGAAACCCACAGCTCAGACAGGATTTCTCCCCCACCCACTAATATGAGTCCTGTGGCTGGATCAAATTACTGACAAGACACAAATCCCAGATTTTAAACACTCATTAAAAAAATCCTATGTCTTTTTTTCCTTGTTTTTTAAACTCTGCTGGATGAGTTGTAATGTCAGTCCCAGGATCCCAGCCAAGCCCTGAGTCAACCCTTTCTGCTTCTCTGGGTTATTCCAGCAGTTTAATTAGACACAGCAGCAGGCAGGCTCCCTGGTAGGATGGTGCTGCAGGTGCCATGGCTCACCAGGCTCCTCCACATGCCTGTCAGCATGCCATGTACCCCAAGCACCAGCTGCCCATGCCTTGCCTGGTGGCTTGTCACCATAAACACCCTCACATCCTCAGTAACAGGCTTCCTGACAGTCCAGAGAGCAACACAGATCTGAGTCTCCAGCCTTCGGTCTGCTGCCCAGTCATTGCCTTAATCCCCCAGCCTGGCTGCTCTGCCACTGCCACCTGCAGCCAGGCACCAGGATGCTGCTCTTGACCTTTTCCAAAAGACCATTTTTCTCTTGGGGGAGTGTTTTCCTGATCTGCATGTCCAGGTCCAAGGCAGTTGCTGGGGCAAGCCCTTGCCCTCGCACTCCTTGTCCTTGTCCTTGTCCTTGCCAACTCTCACTGGATGCATGGAGCATTCCCCAATGGCTCCATCGTCCCTGCCCAGCCTGGGTCATGATGCATAACATGAAATACTTCAACAAAGCCCTACATACCAGTTGAAGCTTGGAGATATCCACAAAGATTCATACCTTTCAAGACCCAAGGGCACTCTGGGCATCATCCAGCATTCTCATCTGGTACAATGCAGTCCAGAAAACCTCCCCTGGTAATTTCTACATCTGCTCCACAATCAACACTAGATGCAGCTCCAGGGGAAAGCAAGGCTTTTCCAGAAGCAAGGAGCCCACCCTTGGCTGTGAGAGGAGCTAAGAGACTACAGAATAGAATTGACTGTGAAGTCTTTTTTAACTGTGAGGACCACATAGTAGTATCATAGTATCAGTCAGGGTTGGAAGGGACCATAAGGATCATCTAGTTCCAACCCCCCTGCCATGGGCAGGGACACCCCA
Organism: Melanerpes formicivorus; assembly: GCF_026170545.1. Classification (NCBI taxonomy): domain Eukaryota; kingdom Metazoa; phylum Chordata; class Aves; order Piciformes; family Picidae; genus Melanerpes; species Melanerpes formicivorus. Next base: position 1,343,452 of record NW_027142373.1, on the reverse strand, counting down.
CACTAGATCAGGCTGGCCAGAGCCTCAACCAGCCTGGGATTAAACACCTCCAGGGACAAGGCCTCAACCACCTCCCTGGACAACCCATTCCAGGGCTTCACCACTCTCATAGTGAAGAACCTCCTCCTCACATCCAGCCTGAATCTCCCCACCTCCAGCTTCATTCCATTCCCCCTAGTCCTATCACTACCTGAGTGACCCTTCCAGCATGTGGATCAGTCCTGCCTTCAGCCATGACAAGGCCAGCTTCAAAACAGACTGCCAGCTGACTTACTCCAACTGACAAGAGATTCATTCTTCAGGAATTCTAAGCCTGGGTCTAAAACTGGGAATAAAAAGAACATCTTAGCAGAGTTGTGTTTTTGAAAGCACACTTCAAAAACATTTCCTGCTAGCACTGTTTAAACACTGGCTCCTGTGGCACAGGCAAAACAGCCTGAAGATGGAAGCATCTAAAAATTAAAAATAAAGTCAAAACAATCAGACTCCAGTCTCTTTAGTAAACATTTGGGAGGCAGACTGTGGGGACTCTGAAAGCCCAGGATTTTTCCCAGCTGTGTGGCTTATTTACTGCATAACTTGCAGTGAGTCACATCAGCTCTCTGCTCTTCATTTTCCCCCATTTGTTGTTCAATGGCAATAAAACACCCACTTCTCTCTGTGTTCAATTGCTGCTAAAGGCTGTGAGGAAAAGTCTGGCTTCAGTACCACCAGTACCCCAAGAGGGGTTATGTGGGGTAGGACTGGAGCAGAAGGTTAGGCCTGAAGGGCTTCAGGTCCTTGGAGAAATCCCCCCTGAACCTGAATGATGCTTGGGGAGTATTTGATGCCCCTTCTCACCACCTTCTGGTCCTGCCATGCTGGAGGAGAATAGACTAGACTAGACTAGACTAGACCAGGTTGGAAGAGACCTTCAAGATCATCATGTCCAACCTATCAACCAATCCAACCCACCTAATCAATTAAACCATGGCACCAAGCACCCCATCAAGTCTCCTCCTGAGCACCTCCAATGGTGACTCCACCACCTCCTCAGGCAGCCCATTCCAATGGGCAATCACTCTCTCTGTATAGAACTTCTTCCTAACATCCAACCTAAACCTTCCCTGGCACAGCCTGAGACTGTGTCCTCTTGTTCTAGAGACCAACCTCTGCCTGTCTACAACCTCCCTTCAGGTAGAATGACAGGGCTTGAACCACCTAGCTAAAAGCTACCAAAATTGAGCTTCACTGAAGACAATATTGGCCTCAGAAAACCAAAAAGCAGTAAACTGACCATGAAATAGGGATTTTCAGACTTCAAAAAGGAAGTAATGTACAACAGAAAGCAGACTGGCAACCCAAGAGATGTGCTGAGAGACCTCTATGAGCCTCTTTGAACTGCTCACAGTGTAATACACTGCATGGATCTAATTATCCTAAACCCATGCCCAGTGCCTTGTCCATCTCAGATATCTCCACCTAAGTCAGCCCCAGCCCTTCTCTTCACAGCCAGCTCAGAATAGTTTTCAACTGAGCAACGATCTCCTCCCACCCAGCTGCTCACTTCCAAGATCATCCCCTTCCTCTGGGGCCATATGTCTCCTTGCTTTGGAGCTGTCCCCTAGCCCAGACTGTATTGGAATATTCCTGACTCTTCAGGTCAGCTTTGCTGCTGCAAAAAACAACTTCTGCTCCTGTCCAGCCTATGTCACTCCAAGATTTTGCTTCCTTCCCCAGCAACAGTATCACCTTTGTGTTAAAGCCTCAGGACACAAACAAGCAGATCTTGTAGGACAAACCTCCAAGGGTGGCCACCTCGTTGGCATTTCTCCCCACCCGGAGAGATGCCTGACCCAGTTTGGTTGGGGCTTAGTAAGTTCCCAAAAATATCAGGTGCCTAAAGCACTGTCTTTGTGTTGCAGCACGCAATGGCATTGCCTCAGGAGGAGGCCACCACAAAAATGGCAACACAGCTTGCCCAGGCCAGAAGATTGCTGCTGAAAATTAACCTCCTGTGATTGTACAGTCCAGACACACTGCTTCTTGCTGTCTGGAGTTGAAGCTGCCTCTCTCCTTTCCAGGCTGAGCAGAGGTCCTGAGGCTTGCAAGTATTCCTCCAGTCCTGCCACCATTTCAGTGGCAACCAGCACAGCCTTGTGCAGTTACTTAATGGTTTATCCACAGCATGGCAGAAGGTCTTTGATGTGTAATTAACTCCATCTTCCCTGGTCCTGGGTGCCAATGTAGTTAGGGAAAGGAAGAAGTGAGAGGAAATGTCCAGAAACAAAGTGTCTTGCAAAGGTAGAAACCCAGGGGTGTGGGGCTACATGAATGAAGGAAACTCAGCCAAAACCTAGAGGCAAAGGTAACATCCCCACATATTTGGAGAGCTCTGGTCCCACTGATGACATAACTGGAATCCAGGATCATGTTGCTTCTATGCTGTTCTTTTCTGGGTCCTCCCAAAAAATGGGGTGAGCTGGGATGAGGGGGTCTCACTTTGGCCAAGGAATTGCATAGTATCATAGTATCAGTCAGGGTTGGAAGGGACCACAAGGATCATCTAGTTCCAACCCCTCTGCCATGGGCAGGGACACCCCACACTAGATCAGGATGGCCAGAGCCTCATCCAGCCTGATTCTATTCTATTATTCTACCTCCAGGGACAGTGCCTCAACCACCTCCCTGGACAACCCATTCCAGGGCTTCACCACTCTCATGGTGAGAGCTAAAATCTGCAGTCTCTGTCAGCAAAGAGATAAAGGGTAGAAGAAAGAAAAACTTATCCTCAGAGGAAGAAAGGTGACCAGATAGTTTGAGGCTTGGGCAGTTTAACCTCTCAGAAGGGTCTTGTTCCAGAAAAACACAAGGTGGGATGTGTTTATAGGTGGAGTTTGCAAGGCCCTCACCAGCTGTTTGCTCCAATCTGACCCATGATGGCAGAAATCTCTGCAGAAGCTGTAAGCTGTTAGCTGCTACTTTTTGCAAGGGAATGGGAAACCCAAGGAGACATCAGCTGCACTCAGGGATGGAGCATGGATATGCTTCCCAGCTTCAGTGTTCAGCAGAAACAGGCTGGATTTTAAATCTTGCCCATCAGTTGCTCTTGCACAGTATAGCTGCTATGTAATGGCAGGAATAGTTCCATCAGAGGATTCCAAGTAAGACTAAGGTCATTGAAGTTGCTTAGGGAAAAAAATACCAAAAACTCCATCAGTGGAAAGAAGATGATGCTTTAAAGGGGAAGTTTTTTTCCAATTGTTCACTCATCTTCTTCTCTCAACTTCACAAGCTCCACACTCTTAGGGGGCACTCTCAGTCCTGAACAACCTGAAGAGGCAGAGAAGAAAACATGGAGGTTTCTTCTGTCTGCCTCCTCTTTCACTGTCTCAAAGGTCCTGACCAAGACACACAAAGAGCTACTCCAGAGATCAAAGCATGTGTACTAGAACAGGTTGCCCAGGAAGTTATGGATGCCCCCTCCCCAGAGGTGTTCAAGGCCTTGAGCAGCCTGGTCTAGTGGGAGGTGTTCCTGCCCATGGCAGGGGGTTGGATCTAGATGATCTTTAAGGTCCCTTCCAGTCCAAACCATTCTGTGAATCAACCACTGCAGTGCTCACTGAATCAGGTATAAGCAAAACCACCATTGTTTTGATCAAAGAGTTTGAAATTCTACAGTAACTACAGTAGTGAATCCTGCAGGAGGTCCCTCCAGCAGCAGCCTGGAAGACCTAACAGTCCAAGCATCTCTCTGGAGACAAGGCAGGAGCAGCACTGGGTGCAGAGGCCAGCGTTCCACAGCAGGACGCTGCACCTCAAGGATGACAAACATTGGAAGCCTGACATGGCCTGGTTTGCACTGAGGTCCCACATTACATCATCATTCAACCAATCCCATCTGCCCCACAGGCTCACCAGAAGCTGCACTCACATTCCAGAAACCTTTTTCTCCCCCAAATTCATCACGCAGCCTGACAGCTGCTGACCAAAGCGAGGGCTGCCAGCCCGTTTGCATAACGCCGTCCGGAGCAGGCTCAGCGGCGCTGCCCAGCTCCTCAGTGCAACAATGGAAAAACCCAGAAATCTCAGTCAACAAGCCAGGCTGTGTCCTAAGTCAGCCCTTGGATTTCTTCCCTTTCTCGAGCCCGTCTCGCCTCTGCAAAGCGCTCCACCACAGCTCGGCAGCCTGCCTCAGGAGCAGCAATCTCAACAAGCTCACACTTATGCACTCAGCTCTCAGCTCTTTGCAGCAGCCAGGAATTGGCTGGAAATCAGTTCAAAATGTTCCACTTCCAAACCCCACCCCACTACCCCTGGATCTCTCTCTCCACACTCATAGAAGCAGGCACTGGGGCTTTTAATTGCTTTGCTTTTGCCTTCTCTGTTGGGAGAGCAAAGGACATCCCCTGTGTTAACTTACCTTTGCCACTGCTAACCCAAGGTAAGAGCCAAGGTAGATCCAAGCCCCAGCTCCAGCAGTGATTTCCTTGTTTCCTGGCTCTGCTACCTCACCACACCTTTACCAATACCCATACCTTTCCTAGTGTCATCTTGAGAAGCACAGGCATCCAACTCATCTGAGCTGGGCACACAGCAGGGCACCACTGTCTGGCATTTCATATCCACCAGCCCATGCTCCACTGCTTCTCTACAGGCTCTGCCGCTGCCCCATCCCTCATTGGATGGCAACAACCACTACTACAGTTAAGAGAAGACCCCTCACACAGTGCTCATGACTATGACCATGGATATGTCACACTCAGCTGCTCAGAGGAAAAGATGAAGCAGAAATTAAGTCTGTCTTTCCTCTCCATTTCTTGGCCAACTCTTATGGTGCAGTCTAGGTCTGGAGACCTTCAACATTTTGCATTGCAAAGCAACTGCAGTGCTGCTGGCCTTAGGCAGGACACTGTATGACCTCCATCTTCTGCCATCCCTGCCAAAAATTTTCCTCTGTGAGAATAGGATAAGGTTCTTCTTCCTAAACCAGCTGAGGCTAAATTCAGCCCACGAGCCTGCTGAAAGCTGCTCCTGGGCAGAGCTGCAGAGCATGGCGGTGAGCCCTGCTACACTGTTCAACCCAAACAGGCTTTTCCCCTGCATCGATGAACCCAGGCCCCGCTCAGCTCTGCAGGACCCCAAGAAATTCCCCCCTGAGCAGCTCTGTCTGTGTTTCTCCTGACCATTTGCCTCCCTGTTGCAGAAAGGAAAACTACCTCTGCACAGTTGCTTTGGCAGGGGGGCCAGCCAGGACTGTGGACACTCCTCTGCCTGGTGCCAAGGGGTTAAGCTCACAGTAAGTTCCCAAAGCCAGTTGCTTCCAACTGGCTGCAGCCTGCGGTTTGTGGGAAGGGATTTTGCTTTTTAATAACATTATAAATAGGGCTGTGTTCAGCATGCTGCAAACCCAGTTGCTCTCTCTCCCATCTCCCTCCTCCTGCTGCTTCTCTTCTCACCACACTAATTCCAGAGCTGTCCATGAATCAGTCAGGCTTCTTCCTCAGTGTCCTCAGCCTACTGGTATGTCTTGCCTCCCCCGTGCAGGCATGTCCTCCGAGCTGCCACTGCCACGGTGGAGACCTGCAGCACGTCATCTGCGACAACGCGGGCCTGAAGAAGATCCCCAAGGTGCCTGAGCAAACACGGCTTCTCAACCTGCAGAAGAACAACTTCCCCATCCTGCCAACCAACAGCTTCCGTGACATGAAGAAGCTGGTGTCCCTGCATCTCCAGAGCTCTCGCATCAAGGAGATCTCAACTGGAGCCTTCCGGGGCCTCAAGAGCCTGGTCTACCTCTACCTCACTGACAATCAGATCAGTGTCATAAAACCAGGAGCCTTCGATGATCTCTCTGAGCTCACTTACCTGTACCTGGACAAGAACAAGATCCCAGACCTACCCAAAGGCCTCCTCTCCCCCCTTGTCAACCTCTTCATTCTGCACTTAGGCAGCAATAAAATCCGGGAGCTGAAACCAGGTGCTTTCAAGGGAGCTAAAGACCTGCGCTGGCTCTTCCTCTCTGACAACTCCCTCACCAACCTCCTGCCTGGGGCCCTGGAGGACATAGAAAACCTTGCTGTCCTCCACCTGGACAAGAATCAGCTGAGCAGCTATCCTGTGAATGCAATGAGTAAGCTGAGAGTGCTGGAAGAACTGAAGCTTTCTCATAACCCAATTGAGGTCATTCCTGACAATGCCTTCCAGTCCTTTGGGCGATACCTGCAGACACTCAACCTGGACAACATGAAACTGAAGAAGGTGAGTCTCTTTTCATTTGTTCCAGATAAGAAACATGGGCCTTCCCCTTTAGAAATCTCTTGGTTTACTGTCCCTCCCTTGGAGAGGAGAGCTGGCCAGGGCACTGGCCAGCTGGTAACACCCCTGACACGGCCCAGACAAGAGATGAGAGAGAGTACTGTAGCCTTCTGATGAGTTATTTTATGCAAAAGCAAATGACCTGGAGCTGATCAAACTCCTTGGAAAGGCAGCAGATTCCCTCCCAAACTGGAGGTGACAACAGTGATTTAGAAAGGTATTTTGGATGCTCCAGGACTATTAGCAACCCTCCATCATCCCAGACACAAGGTGTGGGATGAAAGAAAACTATCTGCCTTAACGGACTGAAGGGCACCGCCACCTTGCAGAGCTTCCTTCAGCCTTGGTACCTGTTGTAGGTTAGGAGGGGAGACTCATCAGAGGGAACTACGAGTAGCAGTGATTTCTTACACACCCTTTGCAGGCAGGTAGGCATAGGGACCTTCACTTCCCCACATCCCTCCCAACTTTACACATTATAAAGAAAGGTTTGTTTATTGATGCTTCCTCAAAAGGAACTCTCTAAGCATCTTACAAAGGGGCCCTGTTCCCACTGGAGAAGAAGAGGGACATTCAGGTATCCTGAATGGCAAAGCAATCCTCCTTTCTGTGAGAAAATATGATCCGTAGGCAGGAGCATCGCACTCAGGGAATCACTTGCATCAGGAGCTCTGAAGCCCCTGGCAGTTCAAGAACAGGCACAAACACAGTGCAAGTGCAACAGCATCCTGTCGCAGCCTGATGTCCTAGGTGCACCCCACAAGGCTGGAAAGGGAGGAGCACAACAGTTCTCCCTGGAATGATGCAGAACTGGGTCTACAGCTTCTCTCCTCTTTTTGGTAGCTTTTTGAAGAGAGGCTCTTCCTTAAAGCTTGCATGTTGATTGAGAAAAGAGAAATCTTGCAATATCCCTTGCAAACAACCCATTGGAAATGAGATTAAAAAAAAAAATATGGAGGAGGCTGAGGTGCTGGAAACCTGCCTTTATTTCTTAACTGCTCAGATGCCAAATGTAACTTTCCATTCAGAGCCTTTGGGCACTGCCAAAGTCTACAGTAGCTCCTTCAGACACCACAAACACTCCCTCCTTCAGCCATTCCAGGACAGGCAAAGCAACAGGCACTGGAAGGATTTCCAGCCTTGGAAAGGAATACACCCAGAAAAGATTTATTATAGACAAGAATAAAGAGGGCTGCCAGACTTCACTTTATTTGGGGGTGTGGTTGCATTTCCCTTTCATCAGGCAAGAAACTCCACCCATAAACCTACCAGCCCGATGCCCCTTAGGTGTCCAGAGCTTCCAGTGAGCCAGGACCCCACTCCACTGCTCCTTCTTTTGCTCTTTGCATGCCTGTGCCGCTAAAGTCTTGAGCAGAGGCACTCAGTTTGGAGGTTCCCCTTCCCTAAGTCAGTGCTCCTCAGTGTAAACCTTTGTGCTTTAGTTTGCAGACAGCGCATTTGCTGGTGTGACTGTGCTGAAGGCTGCTCACCTGGAGAACAACCGGCTCACCCAGCTGCCCCGCAGCTTCCCCTTTGACAGAATGGAGACCCTGACCCTCTCCCGGAACCCCTGGCACTGCAACTGCCAGCTGGCACATCTGCGCAAGTATGGCACTGTGCGCCCCTTTCTGCCCTGAGCTCTCCTTGGGAGTCCCCCAAGAGAGGTCGCCCCAGATCGTGCCAGGCAAAAGCTGCTGAAGGCTGTGCACATGCTCAGCAGCTCTCTCCCCAGCCTGCCCTCTCTCCTTGTGGTGAGTGATGTCCACTGCGCTTGTACCGCTTGTAAATTCCTGATCTCCCTCCGCATGTCCCAGGTGGCTGAAGGGCAATCGCACTCGCACCGAGGAGACCTGCTCCACGCCTACACAGTACCGGGGACAGTCCATCAGAGACACCCCAGCCCTCCGCACCTGCAAGCTCCCCACCAAGAGGTCCAAGAAGGGAAGTCGCCATTAAAGACGTAAGATGGTTTGCTTTGAGTCAGACCTACAGCAATCCCTGATGCCACCAAAGGTACAGGGATTTCTCTCTCTAACTTCAGTGGCCTACAGTTTGTCTCAAAACAGCTCATCCATTCATCCATTGACCCCTCCAGTCAGAGCTGCTCCATCTCCTGACAATACTGGGCTCCATGGAATCCTCCTGGAGCGTGAGAGGTGGAGTCAGTTCTGTAAAACAAACACAGAGCTAAAGCCAGGCCTGGGACAAGGGCAAAACATGTAATTGAATGTCAGAACATGCATGAGCTGGGACACATGCTCTTTACTTTCCTACCTGCTTAGAAATGCACAGCCCCTTTCCCTAGGAAAGCTCCTCCAAGTTTGGTTTGAAATTCAGGGCAGGACATTGCTAGAAAATCTGGCGCCAGGCTGCCCAGTCTTTATTAAAATAGATGTCTTCCAGAAGGGACAGTTCTTGGTCCAGCACTGCCTCTCAGGAACTACACTTTCCATCCAAGATACTCAGGTATTTAAAAATAAAAGGCTGATATCCCAGACTAGGGAGGTTCAAGGCAGCAAATATTCTTTGAACAAAGTGTTCTGGGCCAGAAGGCAATTCAGAGACAGGACTGAGTGATGAGCTTCGAGCTGTGAGCTTGCTGAGATCTCCCAGCCCAAGCATCAGCTGTGAATGCATACCATACAAACTCCTTACACTACTGGAAACTACCAAGAGTATTACATTAAGCACACAGAGCAGCAAAAAGAAAAAGCCACATCAGTTATCACTGTGTCCCAAGCATGGAGCTTGTACAGGTTCCAAGGGACTCTGGATGAGCCCACAAGTCTGCAAGCCCTTGGGAAAGGAACCCTTGCTCATTTGTTAAGTGTAGAGCAGTGACCCTGCCCGGCACAAACAGGGCTTGTCACCATGCCCCTTCATAACAGAAAGGATGAGGCAGAAGCCAAACGCCCAGCTACAGCTGGTCCCCAGCTCACTAAGACCAGGCATAACGGGCTGGAGAAACTAAATTTAGGACCAAAATGTCAGGGGTGATGCCCTGCACCTTACTTCTCTTGCAGTGCCAGAGGTTTTTTAGCTTAGAGATGGAAATACCAATCATTCCATATAGGGCAGGAAAAGTTCTGCTCTAAGGATGGAAAATCATCCATTTTCTAAACCACAATACTGCAGTGTATTTTATTCACAGGTCTGGCCCTTCTAAACCTTCTTTTCTCCCTGCCTGAACACAATTCCAGTTCACTCTTCCATGATGAGAGTAAGAAAACCATGACAATAATGCCTTTTTTTTCCCATAGTACCTTCCATCCAACTCTCCCCAAACAGGCTTACAAGTGTGAATGAAAGAGAAAACCATTGATTCCAGGCTTGCAGAAGACAAAGCCTGGTACCTTCAGGTGTCAGTGCCAAAATGCAGGCATGCAAACCCACTCTGGTGGGGTGAGCATGACTTTGAGGAACATGAAATATGCACCTCTGGAGAGCCAAGCAGCTTCCTCCGATGTCAGTTATGAGGTCTGCCTTCCAGGGACGAGCAGTGACTGAAGCCACTGACACAGGTCAGATGAAAAGCTGCTTGCCAGTTTCTAAAACTCTACCTCCACTGGATTTCCAGAACTGAAGCACCAAAAAAATTCACTGCTCTTGAAAATTCACTCTAAGTTTCCTCCTCTATGAAGGAATTCCTCACTGACCATCAATGTTTTGGGCTGGATACTCAGAGAGTCACATAGCAAGCTGGCAGAAGAGGTCAGAGACAGGACTGATCCATCTCCTTTACTGTAGGAACTTGTAATGGGTCCTTGAGTCCTAACTCTCCTCTTTCAAGTGTGAGCTTCATTCACTCCCTATAACAAAAGAAGCAACTAACCAACAATCTAATGCTGGAAATGTACTGATCTGCTTGAAAAATGCCCTTAAACATGTGGCCTTCTCTCTTTCTTTTTTTTTCCCTACCAGGCCGCAGTATGACCTGTCCTGGTGATTGGTCACTTCAACCATCAGAAAACTACTGACTTCTGAGTCCTTCCTCAAGCTTCTTCTGTCAGGAAACATTTCTGATATATCTGAACACCTCCGGCCTCCTCCGAATCCCCGCTTCTCTGCTGACTGCAGGATGCAATCCACCTTTCCAACCTTTTCTGACATCTATATCTGTTTTAAAAGAGGTGTTTTTAAGAAACAAACTATGCATGACCGTACTAAGACAAGCTAACCTAGATCCTGCTGGTAAAACACAGTCATGTTTCCCAGAGGCAACATAATCCACAACCCTGATCAACCAGTTGGCTGCTATCTCTCCCGCTGCAATGGAGTGGAAGCAGGTGAGAAGGTAGGAACAGCCCTCCCCCAGATGCTTGGCCAGGAAAATTGGTCCCAGCTCATGCAAAGAGTCTCCTCTGCCTTCCCACAGAGGGGGTCCCTGCAGGTCAGGGCTGTGAAGGATGGGGTAAAGCAATGACCAAGAACAAGCTGCCCTTTCATGCCAAAAGGTAGCAATCTCTCTAGCTTGACCAGAAATCCTATTAGTGAAGCAGTGCTGGGAAACCTTGAAACAGAAGCCATTTGAAAACTGGATCCCCTCCCAGTCTGTGGGGTCTCCAAGATGTGTGCACGGCTGCACCGTGCAGCCTGCCTTGGGCACCCCTCCTCCCCCTCTGTCCATACTCCAGATGATCTAGCAGGACACCAGGGTGACCATGGTTTATTGTCATGGGTATTACAGTATCACAGTTGTAACTTAACTGTGGGCTTTAATCCAAAAGAGTTATGAAAATACATGTATATTTATTCCTCAGTAACTGACTGTAAATGACCTTTAAGAGGATAAAAACTCTTCTGTCTCCTATATCGAGATCAAATTGTGTATTTTCTTATGTACATCTTCTGTATAAAGCTCTTGCTGCAAAGATTAATTCAACAAGCCTCCCTGCGTCTATCTGAGGGCTGGGGGATCAGAAGTAACATCAGACCAGTGGCACAAATATAGACTTAATCCTCTTTTTTTCTGTGGGCAGATCAGCTGGTCAGGAGGCTGTGTTTTTTTCTCCATCTACGAAGCAGGAACATGTGGTACCTAAAGAGTCCTAAGCACTTGCAGTGGTGTCTGAAAATACTTTGTGAGGCCAGACTCAAGCCTACTGTAAAATCAGGTAGCTGTCACCTGAGAGTCCAGGCAACAGTACCAGGGCTGTCCCTGTTTTCTGCTTTAGCATTAAGAGCATCACATACTGGAAAAATCCCTGGCCGCCTCTGAGGAAGCTCCAGGGCAGATGCTCTGGGCACTGCTGGTCTGTGGCAGAGCACACAGCCACCCCTGTAAAACCTTGGTGCTGGTGCGGTCCAGGGCTGCCAACAGTAACAGCTCTAATGTGACTGCCAGCCCCACGTGTTTGCCCATCACCACCATCTGTCTCCTCAGTGTTCGCAGTGCACGGCACCAAAGCCATTTCCTTTCAAGCAAAACAAAAAAGGCCTTTTTTTAACACCCAGCCACTCACTCACACATGCATATGGCTGGACCTGCCTACACAATGTGTCACCTGGAGCCATACTGACTCCCTTGCTGGTGGTCTGTCCCCTTCCACACACAGGCCATGCTGAAGCTTTTGCACAAGCCAAGGAACCTCCTACAGAGTGGCAGCGCACCTGCTGTGACGTGCTGTCATTCTGGCAAGGCAAGGCCTGGTGCTGCATGTGTGGATGCTGTCGTTCCCATGGTCAGACTCAAACACAGAGCGTGCAACAGGTTTTCTATCTGCATGCAGTCCAGGATGGTGTAAGAAACCTGCCAGCTCCACAACAAGATGAACACATGCACCCCACTGCACTGACACCAACCAGTGCCACCTCTCCAGTCACCCCTCACCTCTGCAGTGTGTACAACAGAAGGGTTTACACAAGCTACCAAATGCACCAGCAGCAGTTCAGTTTATGATACTGAATGCAACGTCTTCTCTTCTTACAACACTTTCTCCCCAGACACCCCACTAGCAACCAGGCAGAATCCCCTTTTTCCTCCCAGCTCCTCTACACTTTTCACTGCTCTGTGTGGCCTCATGCCCACTGTCCCTGCACCTGCTTCCAGCTGCCTCAGCACCACTGGGCACTGCTGCGGCAGAGAGATGCCCAAACTCAGTCTCACTGCAACAAGCACCACTTGCATCTGTACTCACATCAACCACAACTCACCACCATCTCCGGCATGTGCATCTTAGTCATAATCATCTTCATGACCTCAGGGGGAACAGAGGAACCTCCAATGACACCTGGAAGAAAGGAAAAGATGATCATCTTGAAAACCATCTTTTTATTCCCAGGAATGGTCTTGCAGAAGGTTCTGTACTTCCAGATGCTGGCAAGACCCTTGGGATACAGAGGTTCCTGTCAAAATACTTCCTGTTTTTATGGAGCAAGGCCAGTTTGCCTGAATGAATTAAAGGTTGGCAGAGTTCACTCGTTAGGAAAATAAACTCTATAGCACAAACCTAGTCCAAGCTGCAATTCCCAAAAGAGAGAAGAGAAAAAAAACAGATTCAGAGCAGAAAGAGGAACATCTTTTCAGCAGGACAAATGCTCCCATTGATCATCACAAAATCAAACCCCTTTCCTCCTGCCTGGCACAAAGTAGCCCTTTTGTGAGAGGGCAGATCACATTTTCACCTGTTCCAGCCAAGGGTGATGGAGCAAAAGAGTAGGGTAATATAGCCTTTGCTGGGGAATGAAATGAGACAGGATCATTTTTTACACAGCAGAGATGATTAGGCAACCTGCTAAAGGTTTCTTTAAGCTCAGCACCATTCTCTCGCTGCTCAAAGGGGCTTGTGGTCTCACTGTTGCAGCTCAGCTATTTCCAAGGCCATCTGCAACAACAGAGCTTCAGTTCGTGTTAGCACACCCTCTCCAGCACTCAGATGAGTGATTTGAGAAACAGGCAGGAAACTTCAGGTCATAGAAATCACAGAGTAGCTCTGCTTTAGGGGTTGCACCAGTCTAAAGCACACAAAGCATCTGCTGCCACACGGTGGTGGCTGGTGAGATGAGAGATGAGGAAAAAAAAACCCAGGCTTCCCAGCTCCCTGAGCAAGCAATCTGCTTCTAAGATGAAAGAAATCTTTCAAATGACTAGTTCTTGAAGGAGATCCCAACGAAAGGAAACATAGCATCAAATCAAGAGTAAAACACAAAGCTGGTGCAACTAAATTCTTCCCTCCAGGAGAGCAATTACCTCACAAAGCTTAATTCCACCTCCCAGCAGCCTGCAATACCCGGTTTCTAGGGAGGTCCCAGTCTGAGCTGTCACACTTACCTCCGCGGAGAGTTGACAGGTTGTAGGAATCAAAGTCCGGCTGGGCAAGCATGTCTATAAACATGGTTGGTGTGCCAAAGACATGGGAGCATCTTCAGGAAGGGGAGAGAAAAGGCAAAACTGTACAGCTGGGCACCAGGGGCAGCCCAGGGCAGCCCCCAAGCTGGGCCCATCCCTTCACGCATGGGGCCACAGAGCAGCAGCACAGAGGCAGGCAGAGCAGATGTGCTCTTCAGCCACGCACACAGACAATGCAGAAGTACGAGAAGTCCCCAGGTGTGCATGTGCTGTGCAGGCACAAGGGCAGCCCTGTCAGTTTACAAGCCACACCCGAAGAACAAGCTGTAAAGGCCACTATCTCAGCAGCTGAGCTGGCCTGGAGAGAGGGCAGGGGGTTAGGTGTACAAACACACTGGCCACAGCAAACCAAGACACCATTGTGCCTTCCAGCCAATGCCCTACAGTGACCTGAAGGATCTGTTATTTTGGGGAAAAGAGGAGTGTGACAAACTGCAAAGTGCAGCTGAAAAGGCAGGATTCCGGCTGCTGAAGCGCCAATGTGCACCAGCAAACCTGCCTGTCCCATGGCAGGAAGGAAGAGTGTGAGCAAAGGGCTGGCAGACAAAGGAAGGGAAGTACCGTCCAGAGGCAATGAACTCCTCTGTAGCAAGACACAAACAAACCCTTACTTCTCTTGAGCCACTGCCTCCAGAGCAGCCTTCCCCTCAAAACTCGGTGACGAGAAGATGCAGGAGGACCCATGCAGAGCCATCACCATGGAGCCTCCCACGGATCCCAGGCAATGATAGAGGGGTGCAGGGACAACACTACGAGCGTCCTGGGATTAAGCCAAAGACAACAGTGAGGAGAGGAGATCTTCTAGCCTGTGACTGGCCCATCTTGCTGCTGAAGAGCAAAGATCTGAACAGAGAAGCTGTCCCTGATTCGTGAAAACTTGCTGGAAATCAGGTACTGACTGTGTGCCCCTTATGTAGAAACATGACACTGATGCCTCCTGCCTCCAATAAAAATCACTTTGGGAAGTTTGCAACGTCAAAATTCCATCCTGGAGTTCTGCAATGTCTTTCCTTTGCTGCACTTCTGGCCTGATACAGCTTACACATTATTTCATGATATGCCAGAAGAGAGGAGTGGCACTGCTGTGACAGGCATGAAATATGCAGGACTTGGCAATCCTAATAATTATATTTGGGGTTTAAAACCACCAAAGGCTCTGAAAACTGAAACAACTTATCTTGGGTTTTATTGTTTTTTATTAAAGGTGTTGTGTTAGAAATAATTACTTCAGAACCTCAAAGGAGCTCATGGCTTGGACAGGTACACACTTTCTAGGGTGAAAAACTGGCTAAATGGCCAGGCCCAAAGAGTTGTGGTAAATGGAGTTAAATCCAGTTAGTGGTCAGGTACAAGTGGTGTTCCCCAGAGTTCAGCACTGGGGCCAGTCCTACTTAACATCTTAATCAATTATTTAGATGAGGGGATCAAGGCACCCTCAGTAAGTTTGTAGATGATACCAAGTTGGGTGGGTATGTCAGTCTGCTGAAGGGGAGGGAGGCTCTACAGAGGGATCTGACCAGGCTGGATCAATGGGCTGAGGCCAACAGTATGAGATTCACAAGGTCAAGTCTGGAGTGCTGCACTTGAGCCACAACCACCTTATGGAACATTACAGGCTTGGGGAAGAGTGGCTGGAGAGCTGCTTGGCAGAGAAGGACCTGGGGTGTTGATGGATGGCTGGAAGCATGTGAGCCAGCAGCATGCCCAGGCAGGCAAGACGGCCAATGGTATCCTGGCTTGTATCAGGAATAGTGTGGCCAGCAGGTCTATGGATGGGATTGTCCCCTTCTAACCATTACTGGTGAGGCCACACCTCAAATAGTAGGTTCAGTTTTGGGCCCTTCACTACAAGAATGACATTGAGCAGCTGGAACGTGTCCAAATAAGAGCAACTAAGCTGGTGAAGGGCCTTGAACACAGGTCTTATGAGGAGTGGCTAAGGGAAGTGGGTCTGTTTAGT
Organism: Melanerpes formicivorus; assembly: GCF_026170545.1. Taxonomy (NCBI): domain Eukaryota; kingdom Metazoa; phylum Chordata; class Aves; order Piciformes; family Picidae; genus Melanerpes; species Melanerpes formicivorus. The sequence continues at coordinate 1,327,847 of NW_027142373.1, read as the reverse complement.
CTTCAGAAAAGGAGGCTGAGGAAAGACAGAACAGGTTGCCCAGGGAGGTGGTTGAAGCCCCATCCCTGGAGGTTTTTAAGGCCAGGCTGGATGTGGCTATGAGCAACCTGATCTAGTGTGAGGGGTCCCTGCCCATGGCAGGGATGTTGGAACTGGATGATCCTCGAGGTCCCTTCCAACCCTAACAATTCTATGATTCTATGACCTCATTGCTCTCTACAACTGCCTGAAAGAAGGTTGCAGCCAAGTGGGGGTTGGTCTCTTCTCACACACAACAAGTGACAGGACTAGAGGAAAGGGGCTCAAGTTGTGCCAGAGGAGGACCAAGCTGGGTATTAGGAAAAATTAAATTACAGAAAGGGTTATCAAGCATTGGAACAGGTTGCCCAGGGTGATGGGTCACAACAACCCCAAGCAATGCTACAGGCTTGGGACAGTGCGGCTGGAAAGTGTCTAGCAGAAAGGGACCTGGGGATTCTAATCAACAATCAACTGAATACGAGCCAGAAGTGTGCCCAGGTGGCCAAAAAAAAGCCAGTGGCATCCTGGCTGGGATTAGAAATGCTGTGTCCAACAGGAGCAGGGAGATGATTGTCCCCTTGTTCTCAGCTCTAGTGAGGCCACACCTCGAGTGTGGTGTTCATTTTTGGGCACCTCAACACAAAAGGGATGCCAAGGTGCTAGAGCCAGTGCAGAGGAGAGCAAGGAAGCTGTGAAGGGCCTGGAGAGTAAATCTTGTGAGGAGCGACTGAGGGAGCTGGGGCTGTTTAGTTTGGAAAAGAGGAGGTTGAGGGGAAGCCTCATAGGTCTCTACAGCTACCTGGAAGGAGGTTGTGGAGAGGTTGGTGCTGATCTCTTCTCTCAGGTAATTAGTGACAGAACAAGAGGGCCTCAAGCTGCCACTGGGTAGGTTTAGACTGAACATTAGGAAGAATTTATTCACAGCAAGAGTGGTCAGGCATTGGAATGTGCTGCCCAGGGAGGTGGTGGAGTCACCAACCCTGGATGCACTTAAAGGTCTTTTGGATGTGGTGCTTGGGGATAAGGTTGAGTAGGGTTGAGAGATTTGGTGATTCTGAGAGTCTTTTCCAACCTGAGCCTTTCTGTGACTGTGTGGTTGTGTAGTGGAGTCACTTTGGATGGAGGGGAGGTGCTGAGGGAGGTGGTTTAGCGTAGCGGTGGGATTGGGAGATCTAGGCACGTGGTTGGATGTGGTGAGCTCAGAACTGTCAAGGTTGTGAAGAGATCTCTATGGTTCTGTGAAAAAATGTTAAAAGGAACTACAAATAGAAAGGTCAGACTCTGACCAGACTTTATACAGGACATGAAACAAAGTCACGTAGAAGAAATTAAAACCTCCTTCAAGAGAACTCAAAGCACTCAAAGAGTGTTGTTATGTGAAATGAGTGTTTAGGCTTGATCTTAGAAAGAAGTCCTTCACAGGACAAGTGATTTGCCATTGGAATGGGCTGCCCAGGGTGGTGGAGTCACCACCCCTGAAGGTGTTTAAGAAAAGCATGGATGAGCCACTTAGTGCCATGGTCTAGCTGATTAGCTAGGGTTGGGTGATGGGTTGGACTTGATGATCTTGGAGGTCTCTTCCAACCTGGTTGATTCTGAGATTCACCAAAATGAAAAGTGATTAGTTTCTTAAATTTTCCCTTACAAAATTAATTCCCTCCCCACCCCCAAAAAATCTTCACATGAAACTAAAACAAAACATTGATGGAATTAAAAAGTGCTAGGTGTGAGAATCCTGCAATGTCATTTGTAGCACAACCTGCCCTTCTGCTTGAGCAAGCACCAGCTCCACACATGTGGTTTCTCTGTGACGGTGGAGACCACCCCAAACTCTGTTCCCACCAAGACCCACCTGGTCTGCGAACCCTAGCCTCAGACCAATGAGATTGGCATTGTTCACAACGTTGCTGTGTGAGAGAGTGGCTCCTTTGGGGCTTCCTGTTGTTCCCTGAAAGACATAGGGCACATGCCATGATGCCACGAGGATGAGCTACATGTGCTCTCAGGGGTGATTTCCTGGGCAGACTTTGGGGTGATCTTGCACTTCATTCTCCATTCAGATCTGGGAGACTTTACTTTCTTCTTTAACAGCATCGTAACCCAAACCACGTGAAAAAATGGTCCAACTCCAGTTGGACAGAATTCATATGACAGCCATCATGCCCTTGAGATATGGCTGAGTGTCCAGACTGGAAGAAGGAAAAAGAAATGCTGGAACATTTCCTCCATCCTACAGCAGAAGATGGGACCAGGGTTTGGTTTCAGAGGACAGAAGGCAAAAGAAACAGGATGCTCAGCATCACACACGTCTTTCCTTGTTTTCTCAGAAGCAAACCCAACCACAAGACATGGAGCAGGCAGAAGCACTTACTGAAGTGAACTGGATGTTGACGGGTTCATTGCAGGAGAGGGTCTGCTGCACAGCTCTTAACTGCTTCATATGACTGCTGTCCCCTGCCTGTATCACTTCATCCATGTGGAAAGTTCCAGGCAGCTTGGAGTCCAGTGTGATGACAATGGATAAGTCAGGTAGCCTGGTAGGAGGGAAAATACCACCAATAATAATGGAACAAGGAGAAAACTGCCTGCTTAAGCATACAGTGGTCAGGACAAACTTCCAAGAGATCCCAATAAGTTCTCTTGAGACTGAGACCATGTGCAGTTCCTTCTGGTAGAGCCAGTGTTCTGCAGCTGAGAGGACACAAGGCAGGACACAGCTGTGAGGTCAGACATTCCTAACTCACCTTTTGCTCTTTATTTCCCCTGGACTGGATTTTTCTATCTCAGGACATGACTGCTTTAGAATATCATAGTATTTCTGTGTTTTAAATTGAGTGGGAAACACCAGTGCCTTACAGCCAACCTGTGAAGTGAGACAGAAACTCATGAGAAGCCACACTGGGTTGATGTTCAGGACATGATAAAGAGCAGCCACCACTGACACAGGAGCAAGTACAGCCGTGTGACCCCACACAGCAAGTGTTAACCAGTAACACTGGGTTTTCTCCATGGCTTGTTGCTCTAAGAACACAATACAAAAAGGTCTCTCCAGATTAAATGTGGAAAATTTTTAACACCTCCTAGTAAGAGCTTAAAGATTCACTGAAGAACATGACAGAAGTCTCTGCATGGTGAGGGTGCAGCAGTCATGCTCCTGGGGACAAGCTACCTGCGGGTGGGTTCACCAAAAGCAAATGCAAACTGAGCTCTTACAGCCATGCATTCACAGAACTCCCTCAAGTGCAGGGCAAAGTGCTGTCACTGCACCCCAACATCCTGAGCCCTGATTCAGGTGTGCAGCCAATGCTCTGCTCCTCTCCAGTGTTCGGTCTGGGACAGGCTGGTTGGTTTTCATGGGACAAAAGAGCAGAGCTGCAGCCAGCAATACCCTCTTCTCCCAGAACAACATTCCTTATTGTGAGCACCAGGCAAACAACTGATTCTTCAGATTAGGAGTCCCAAGGCTAACAAAATCCTCAGTCCCAAAATATGAATAAAATAAAATAAAATAAAATTCATTTTACTTGACCTGAAATGAGGATTTTTGAGTACTGCCTGCCTCTCAGGTCAAGGTTTGGTTGTGGGGTTTGGGTTTTTTTTAAGGTGTCTTTTAGGATTTTCCCACCTTGTTAAAGTATTAGCTGTTTTGAAAATTACAATGTTTTTCTCTCAACCTTTACATTTACATAATCCTGCAATAAAGTGCTTTAGCTACTCCAAGAATTTCTATTTCTTTTTCAGCAGAGGAGATCTGCTGAATCTGACCCAGATTTGCAAACTGCTTTAATCTTCATGCTCCTGTCAAAGAAGTTATTTTCCTAAATTAGTTACTCAATAATGTTCTTTTCAATGTTCTTTACTCAATAATGTTCAATGTTCTTTTCCCAAGTTCCATGAAGTAAGGAGACCAAGGTGAATAAACGAGTTGCAAGTACCCTCTGGGGTTTGTCAAAGGGAGGACAAACATAGTTTCATAGTTTCATTCAGGGTTGGAAGGGACCACACGGATCATCTAGTTCCAACCCCCCTGCCATGGGCAGGGACACCCCACACTAGATCAGGCTGGACAGAGCCTCATCCAGCCTGGGCTTAAACACCTCCAGGGATGGGGCCTCGACCACCTCCCTTGACAACACATTCCAGGGTTTCACCACTCTCATGGTGAAGAACCTCCTCCTCACATCTAGCCTGAATCTCCCCACCTCCAGCTTCATTCCATTCCCCCTAGTCCTGTCACTACCTGAGATCCTGAGCAGTCCCTCCCCAGCCTTCCTGTAGGCCCCCTTCAGATACTGGAAGGCCACAATTAGGTCACCTCAGAGCCTTCTCTTCTGCAGACTGAACAGCCCCAACTCCTTCAGTCTGTCCTCATAGGAGAGGTGCTCCAGCCCTCTGATCATCCTTGTGGCCCTTCTCTGGACACGCTCCAGCACCTCCACATCCCTCTTGTAATAGGGGCTCCAGAACTGGACACAGTACTCCAGGTGGGGTCTCACCAGGGCTGAGTAGAGGGGGAGGACTCAGCCCTATTTTCTGGAACAGTCTGCCCAGAACCTAGGGAGCTAAGTCTATTCTGGGATGTTTGGGGCTTTATGAATTTTTACTACTAGTTGCTTCAGGCCACTAATCTGGTTGAACTAGCTTTGCACCAGATGCTATGTGAGGAGAGGAGCATGCGGGTCAGATGCTGTATGAGATAAGGGTTTCCAGTTAGGCATCTCCCGCTTGGTCTCAGTATCAATGGCAGCAGACTTTCCTGTCGTAGGAAACCTGTAAATAGTTTCTCTTTATAAAGCTCTGGAAATACAGCAGGAATCAGAGAAATGGTTATTCAGCCATAGACCAAAGGGAGGGAACCTGCTGGAGCAAGGAAGGGGCTGCACAGGCTGACAGGATCCAACAGGAAAAGTCCTAAAGTCTTCAGGGGGTTTGTTGTACAAAAACAAACACAAGCAGTTAAGGGGAAAAGAAATACCAGAGAATCCAATGCTAAGGGTAAATGGGAAAGCTAAGAACACTAGCAAACCTGGGAGGGTCAGACATGGAGCTGAGGCACATTTCTGCTCTTAACCCATTGGCACTACAGAGTTACACTAGAAGGAAAAAATATCTGAGCAGAATCTGACACAGAAATGTAGAGAAAAATAGAAGGCAGGTCTCACTGGGGAAAAAAAGGAAAGCACTGCCATTTACATTTCCACCAGATGAGAGAAGCAGTAGGACACCCACACTGGAAGAGACCTGCTTCACTGCAGTACTGTGATCAACCCTGACGTGTGAAACCAAGCGACACCAGTGAGACCAGGATGAAACAGAGGAAGAAACAGGAATTCAAATTGCAGCCCAGCAATCAAATTACAGTAACTAATGGAAGAGAAATGTCTCTCTTTGCTGCCAGAAATTATCCACTTCTTTGAGGGTAAAGCCAGAATGTGGACCCAAGCAGGTATACAAAGGCAGATGAGACCACAAGGATCAGACAGCAGAAAGTTATCAAGTAGTGGCAATACCTAGGATTTAAACCAGGTTAAACCCAAGGCCAGCAAGGCCTAGGACAAATGTGGGAAGAAGAAATCAAGCTACCAAGTAGGCTGGTCCTTCCTGAGCCTTTCTACTTTCAAGGTTAAAATCCCAGATGGTGATTTTTGCAGGATGGCACTGAGCTGTGGTGCCCTCCCTTGCAGGCAGGTTGGAGCATGAACATAGGAAAGTTAGAAATTATCTAAGATAGATGTTGCCTCTAAAGATTGCACTCCCTCCCTGTTACAACATAGTCTTTGCTGCCCTGTCTGTCAGCTTCTCCTGTAGTCCCTGGGTTGGGTATTTAATCTGCCCTTATTTTCCTCATTCCATAGTATAAGATTGTCAGCAGGTATGGTTGGTTTTGGGGTAGTGTTTACATGGTTGTTAGCAGGGAGATGTAGGGATGAGAAGGATAAAGAAGTTTCCATCAAACACACAAGGTGGTAGCCACAGGGCAGAGCAAGGAACGGGACCACTTCATTGCAGCTGCATCTTCTTGGTCACTGTGTGGTGACATTCCCTCTACATAGCCACCACCAGCCCTGCCCTCCAGCCAGCTCACCCTGATATATCCAAGTCTTCAGCAGAAGCTCATCTGCATTATGTCCCCACTATCTCCTTTAACAGACACTGCTTGTATGAGTTCTCATAGTGAATCAATTAGTATCACCAGCAAGGGACATACAAACCTTCCTGATGACAAACTCCAGTTCAAGAGCCTGGTAGGCTGGATTCACAGATACCTGAGGAGGGAGGAATAAGAGTTACTCTTGCACTGAAAACCTCCTCCCCTAGCACATGTTCCAACAGGAAAGTTCTCCCAGGGACAAAGCACATTCAAAGCCTCTCCTCCAACACAGAACCAAGTGCTCACCACCTCAGAGCTTTCCCATTCACCACAAAGAGTTAGCTGAATCCTGTGTTTGTGTAAAATATGATAACCAAAGGAAGAGAAGAGATTTATGTGAAGTCACATAAAAACAGTTTTAGAAGCAGACCTCCTGTCTCCCAGGCAGTCATTCAATCCACTAAACTGGAGACTCAAAACTCTTCCACCCTGTCTTAGCAGACATGAATGTGGGATGAACCACACACAGGAAACAGACCGGGAGGTTTGGCGCAGTCCTTCCCACAGTGCACTGCCTAAACAGGATGCATTCTGGCGAGTGTGCCAAGTCATGCTCTCAGATGAATACTGCCTGTTGGGAATACACAGCTTGGACTAAACTTTTAAGTGAGTGTTTGCACCAGGAAGCAATACAGGCCCTATTTAGAAGGTGCTGAACTCAGTGGTAGTCATTTAGAACAGCAGCACGCTACTTTAAAAACGGTGCTGCATGCAAAAGCACATCTCTGTCTGTCATCAGCTGCTGCAAGGTGGTTCACAGAAGCCCATTTCTTGCAGTTCCTTCTGCTGCAGTCTGCTTTCCTACATAGTGCAGTACAAATATGCAAAGAGCTGCACAGATCTTCTTTAAATACCAAACTGTTACAGGCAATATGCCAGGTAAGAGCTTAGAAAGAAGAGACAAGAGAACTTCAGTCTGCAGAATCTCCCAGTGGTTCTTTTTCCCTCCCAACAGGCTGCTAAAAGCTTGCATGCTTCAGAGTGCTTACCAGGATGATTCCCGCCTGGGCAGTTGCAAACTGCATGAGAACCCACCCATATATATTGGGACCCCAGATCCCCAGCCGGTCTCCCTTCTTCAGGCCAAGAGCCAGAAGCCCAGCTGCCGCCTGGTCCACCTGTAGAATACAAGATGCAAGCCTGAGGATCATGCAGAGGATGCAGGGCAGGTATTAATCTCCAGGCACTACTTTCTGGGGGAAAAGCATCATCTTTGCAACTGAAATCAGACAGAATGTCCCTCTGCTGCACAGTCTGTTTCCTAATGCTGCAACAGTGTCATCTGAGCTACCGAGCACAGACAAGCCCCTGATTGGCAAGGTGACTGAAAACACACACCCAGCAAGTACAGAACAATACCAAAAAAGCAGGAAGGAAACCAAAATAGACAATTATGTACAAATACTTGCAAATTAATCCTTGCCCAAAGACAGTGTCTAGCTCCTCATCAACTCAGCTTAGAAATAAGCCTTTCCTGTATGCTGAGTCTATCTGCACCATTGGATCTGCCTCTGCTTAGCCATACTTCAAAAAGGACTCAGGTGAGGAAAACTGAATCAAGCAATCTTTGACCAGCCTGGGGGTTCCTATTTTCATTAACTTAAACTCAGCCACTACTACAAACATGACTACTTTATTTTGCAAGCCAATAAGCACATCTCAGGTGTGCAGATGTGTATATCCTGAGGTATTCAGGAAAGTTTTCATAGTTTTGTAATGTTGTCAAATTAATTTTTGAAACCTACCATGTAAGGGAGAATTTGAATCATGTCTACTCTCTGACTGAGTTCTGAATTGCAGACTGCTTTTTAAAACTAGGGTGAGCACAGCTAATCTTATTTATCTGAATGAAGGTAACTAAACCACGAGTGAATCACAGCATACATTTAACAGAAACTTTCCAAGTACTGAGCCTTGAAATATTGCTTCATCTATCTCCAGTACACAGAACTGCCTGTTTTTATGTCATATGCATGCAAAGACACAGGCATCTGCTTCTCTGTATGCTACAGAGATCAAGTCCTTGACTTTACTCAGTTGCCTTTGTGCTTGGACTAGAAACCTCCACATGCTCAGGACCTCTGACAGTCAGAACAGCGTGACTAATGGGAGAGCTGGAGCCTATTCCAGTGGAGAAAAACACCGTGACTCAGCCTATAACACATCAGATAGGGGTGATAATTCTTCAGCTGGAAGTTCTTTCTGGGATATGCAGCAAATATTTTTCATATTCTGCCTCCTCCCTTTGATGTCAAGACTCCAAAGAGGACAAAGGTAGCACATGCCCATTGGTCTGCGCTGGGGAGGTGCTGCTGCCCTCTGCTCGGAATAAAGATCCATACGAGAGGCACCTCATTCCTGAGCTGAGTGATTGAACTGTTTTACATTTCTCCATCATGCCTGCTCCTGCTCTTATCCACTCACCTGGGCTCTGCTAGGGGCAAACCAGGCACTCACCTCCTCCTTGAACTGAGCAAATGTCTTCCAAATCTGATCTCGACAGAAAACTAAGGCGTTGCGGTCAGGAAACCGCTCAGCGGTTTCATCCAGGCACTGGCCCACAGTTTTGGTGAGAAGAGGAACATCTGAGGCTCCCTGCATATAGCTGTTGGTTGCTCTAGGGGAGGCAGAGGGCATCTTTGTGTGCAGGGCACTGAAAGAAAAAGATAAGAGTCAGGTTTTTAGTCTAACACATCAATACAATTCTCCCCATCCATCATGATTATCAGCCTGACTACAGCACTAGGGGTACTCAAGGCACATCCTCACACTGGTGGGAACCACAGGCAGCCATTTCAGCAGGTCATGATCAGAAAAACCTCAAAGAGGCACTGGACATGTGTGTGTACAGCCTGCACTGATGCCAGTGCACCCTCCTGGACCGGCCCACATCAGCAGGCAGCACAGGCAGAGCCTCCCTCTGTCCATTGGAAACCAGGACCTTGCTCACAGATGGGGAAGAAGCCTGAACCAGCCCTGCAAACCAGGCACAGACCAGCCCTACAGTCATTCACCTGGAGTGAAAACCCAGACATCTTGGGATATCTGGACAGATTATGGACTCTGTGGTTTATTGAGAGAGGGCATCTGGGTTTGGTCTTTCTGCAACATTAAGAAGTGCAAATAACTTGGAAGGACAATAATTGAACACTGTGTAGGGAAATTCCCTTGGCTCCTCTCTGCTGGAAAAAGTGGAAGATTGACCAAGTTAAAGTCAGAGATCTGACATTTGGATCTGTCTTCGAAACAGTCTGCAGAGTCCAGTCCTGCACAATAAAAGCTGTTCAGAAGTTGAGCTGTAACTGAGCCATTTGTAGAGGAATGATCTGTGTATACACCACCGAAGAGGCTGTACGTGCGTCACTACCTCTGCTAGCTAGACTTCCAAGAGTTTGTGGCACTGAAGGCAGCATCAGTAAAACAAGCGGCAGAGAAGGCCGCACACACTGCAAACAGGACAGTGCTGCTCTGCTGCAGAGGGATGCTTCAGCTGAGCAGCACTTTGGCAAGAACAGCGCAACAGGATCCTTCAGAGGAACACAGAGACGTTGTGCTGGATGCCAAGCTGGAGAGGGAGCCTTGTCAGGAGAAGCAATAATGAGATTTAGGCAAGGCATCAGGGAAAGTAATTTTAACATCATTAAGGCTTGCACTGAATCATAGAATCAATAAGGTTGGAAAAGACCTCAGAGATCATCAAGTCCAACCTGTCACCCAGCACCTTGTGACTAACTAAACCATGGCTTCAAGTGCCACATCCAATCCCCTCTTGAACACTTCCAGGGACAGTGACTCCACCACCTCCCTGGGCAGCACATTCCAGTGGCCAACAACTCTCTCTGTGAAGAACTTTCTCCTCACCTTGAGCTAAACTTCCCCTGGCACAGCTTGAGACTGTGTCCTCTTGTTCTGGTGCTGGTTGCCTGGGAAAAGAGACCAACCTCCACCTGTCTACAACCTCCCTTCAGGGAGCTGGAGAGAGCAATAAGGTTTCCCCTGAGCCTCCTCTTCTCCAGGCTAAACAATCCCATCTCACTCAGCCTCTCCTCACAGGGCTGTGCTCCAGACCTCTCCCCAGCCTCGCTGCCCTTTTCTGGACACCTTCAAGTCTCTCAATGTCATTCTTAAACTGAGGGGCCCACAACTGGACACAGGACTCAAGGTGTGGCCTAACCAGTGCTGAGGACAGGGCCACAATGACTTCCCTGCTCCTGCTGGCCACACTATTTCTGATGCAGGTCAGGATGCCATTGGCCTTCTTGGCCACCTGGGCACACTGCTGGCTCATGTTCAGCCAGCTGTCAACCAGTACCCCCCAGGTCCCTTTCTGCCTGGCTGCTCTCCAGCCACTCTGACCCCAGCCTGTAGCACTGCATGGGGTTGTTGTGGCCAAAGTGCACCACCTGGCACTTTGACTTGTTGCATGCCATCATGTTGGACTCTGTCCATCTGTGCAGCCTGTCAAGGTCCCTCTGCAGAGCCCTTCCACCCTCTAACAGATCAACTCCTGCTCCCAACTTGGTGTCATCTGCAAATTTGCTGATGACTGACTCAATCCCCTCATCCAGATCATCAATAAAGATATTGAACAGGTCTGATCATCAGTGGTAAAGCAGAGACCTTCCCTCAAACCACAGTTCCCAACCATCTGAGTGCTGCAGTTTTTGACCTGCTTTCTCTCTTCATCTTGTCTGTGCCTCTTTCTGCCCAGCAGTACCTCCCCACCATGCTGCCCTCCTCCTCAGGCAGCCCCCTGCTTTCTCTGTCCCTCTTCATTTATTTCCTGCCTTCCTCCAAGCTCTCAGCAGCTCCATTCCCACCATAGGAGATGACCAAAGTTAGGCAACACTCATTGGGTGCACAGCTCAGAGACAATGCCCTGCTTGCAGATTCAGTGGATAATAGGGGGGCTCCCTGCCCTATAGAGGAAAACAGATGAACTTGAACTGAAACCCCCATTCCCTCCCCCATTCATTATGGGATGAACATTCCACAGACTTCATAAAATTACAGAATTGCCAGGGTTGGAAGGCACCTCAAGGATCAGCTAGTTCCAACCCCCCTGCCATGGGCAGGGACACCTCACACTGTATCAGGTTGCCCACAGCCACATCCAGCCTGGCCTTAAAAATATCCAGGGATGGGGCTTCCACCACCTCCCTGAGCAACCTGTTCCAGTGTCTCACCACCCTTAGGGTGAAGAACTTCTTTTTAATGTCTCATCTAAATCTACCCTCCCCTAGTTTTGATCCATTTTATCCTGGTGATTCTTTACTCAGTTCTAGCTCTCTTTCCTTACTTGCAGGACTCATTCTCTCAGTTCCTTCGGGGCAGCAGGGCTCCTGTTCTTCACTGCCCCGTTCCCTGCTAGGCTGAAGCAGACAGACAGGTGGGGTTTTCTAGTCTCTGCCTTTCTTTGGTGTGGCAGTATAACCTCTGCCCCACGTTCTCCACTTTCTCATGGTAAGGACTGAAGGAGCAAAGTCCTGAACACCTGATGCAAGGTCAACAATACAGCTAGCTGACGTATCAGCCCTGCCTCTTTCCCCTCAAGACAGTCATATGTAGGCATGTCAAGGCACATTTGCAGCATAGTTAACTTACTAGGCTCCAAGCAACCAATATCTTGCCATCTTTCTGATTACAGCCCCAGTGCTAATGACCACCCTGGATGCTGGAATTAAGCTCTCCCATCTCTCATTCCCGTTTCCTTTTGCAGCCCCTTTTTCATATACATCTTCATGTCTGCTTCAGAAGCTACACCAATTCTGCAGAGAAATGCTGATCCATACTAAAAATGGGGAGACAAAGAATTCCTCCCCACCTTTCCCCAGAAATGCATTTATCAGCAGGGCAACTCAACTTTAGAGTTCACTAAAAATGCAAGCTGTTGGGTTGGATGCAGGAAAAAAGTTCTATAGACTGAGCTAACTGTGAATCACAGTTATGCCTTTTTCTTCCCCCCCCCCCCCCTTTTTTCTTCTTATTTTCTTTTCCTTTTTTCTTCCCTTTCCTTTTTTTTGACCATCTTCCCCTTTTTTTTTCCTTTTCCTTTTTTTTTTTTTTTTCTCCCTTTGCCTTCCCCTTCTTCATTACTCTAGCACCAAAGCAGTTACAATTCCTAAGCATTTCATAATGCAACTTTCTGCTGCTGCTTAGCAGGTCTGGAAGGGAAGTTGGCAGTTCCTGGAAAGGGCATTGGAGGTGGTAGTGGTGGGGCTAACCACTATTTATAGCACCAGATATAAGAAACTGCCCTTTTCAGACACAGAAGTGAGTGCTCAGCCTGGTTGCAAGACTCCCAAGATGCTTTTGTTAATCCAGAAAGGCAAGATAAGGAGGAGCATTTCTCTGCTCAGCCTAGCACTATATGCAGTCACTGGCTTCACTCCAGGAATTAAAAGCTGTGGGTTAATAGGGCTTGGTACTGTTTACCACACAAAGTTTCCCAGCCCATAAGAAATAAAAACAAACATGGAATTACTTCCCCTATGGAGTGGAGCTCAGCCTTGAGAGAAGCACAAACCCAGATTTTACCTTCTGGGGGGGGAAGGAAGAATCTTTGTGGTGAGAACTGAGCAAATGGCTTGACCTGCTTTCCCCCACTGCTTTCCAGCAGATGGAGAGTTATGCCACTCTCAGTCACTCGGTTTCAACACCCCCCTAGCAAAGCTCTTGGACAATTCACATCAAGGCTGTAGGGCTAAACCATTTTTTATTGTCTGAAAACTTCTAGATAAGGCATATTGATAAACTAGACGACAGAAAGCTCTGCAGAAGCAAGGCTTTTATAAATGTAAGCTGTATAAAAGCTGAAAAAGCTCTCTCTACCCCAAGAGGAGGAGGGGGAGGAGTGCCCCTGGATCGCCATTGCCACAGCTGCTCAGAGTTTGAGCTGGCAGCCAGAAGAGGCCCTGCCTGCTGCTGTTGGGGCTCGCAGACAAGCAGCTCCAGCGGCTCGCTTACTTCTTCTTTACTCTTTAAAGCAACCCCATTGACTAAGGCGTTACCCAGGTTCAGATTACTTCTTTTTGTTCGGTCAGTTTGAGGAAGGAACAAGTGCAACAACATTCAGACCCCTGTTGCGACAGACTCTTCAGTTACATTTTCCACTGTGACTCTCTTCCCTCTGTACTCTTCTGCCAAAAAGCGAAATAGTCCTTAACAACTTTAATACAGTTTAAATACTGTCAATAGAAAGAGCTTACTCCTCTGAATACACTGTCTTTTTCTCTAAGTGTTTTGTGTTCCTGCCCCTCAGTTTGACCTCTGGGCTGGAGTCCAAACTGCAGTGAACTCTGCTATGCTTCCCTTGTGATCCCATTTCCTAAGAGCGGACTGAGACAGCAATATTGGCTTCAGCTTCTCACTCTGAGTCTCAATCCAGCTGAAAACAAAACACTCAGACCCCACAGGTGAGAAAACACGGGATGTTCCCCAAGGCTCTTGGGAAACTGCTCCCTGAAATCATACTTCACAGTCAGCATTAGGCTCTGAATGTCAGCTAATCCTTCAAAGCCATCCTCAAAACCAGTTGCTTTCCTGCTGCTGTTCTTTCCTGTGGACTTCCTCCAAGAGGCAGCACTGACGTAAAAGCAAGGCAAAGACCTTGCCTGACCTCCCTGAATCCCAGAGCTTCATGGTACCCTGAACCTGCTAGCACCCCAGTAACTGCAGCAACACTGGAGGATGGGGACACAGCCCGATGCAACACTCAAGTCAGGGTGCTGAAGGAAGAGAGAGATACTCTTTGGTATATTTCACATTACTGCAGTTAGGATGGAGCTGCTGCACACACACACAAAATTCAACCCTGGGCACACGTTCAAATCCCTCCACACATTGCACAGGGCTCATCCCCTCACCTGGTCCCTTCCCCGACCGAGAGGGCAGAGGCAGGACACACAGCCTGTCACCTGCCACTCTGTTAGGCTTTTAGGAGAGCCAAGGTACAGCGACACACACTGAGGGCAAAACCTGCAGCTGAACCTGCCCTTGCTGTATGCAGCCACCCACCCGGCTGCACACCCACATCACTCTGAAGCTACAGCCCCTTGTCTCCCATCACATATGGCCTCCAACACTTACAGACATCCAACACCTAGAGCCCCCATCCCTGTCCCTACAAGACTCTGTGCCCTACAACCCACTCATGCTTTGCCCCTGCAGCCCTCTATCCCATATAGCCCCTCATTCCTTCTCACCTACATGCCCTTGTTCCTTACAGCTCCCCATCCCTTCTCCCTACAGCCCCCCGTCCCCTATAGCCACTTCAACACCCCCCCCCCCAAATCCTCTATTCCTGTAGCTCTCCACCCCCTTTCACTCCCAGCCCCTTGTCTCCTATCCCAGACCCCACAGCTCGGCATCCCCTATAGCCCACATCACCTGCCACCGACCACTCCTTCCCCTACAGCCCCCCCTCCCCGGCCCTGCTCCCGGTCCGCACCTTCCTTGCGGGGCCCCCCACCGCCCGCTCGCCCGGCGCAGGAGGAGCAGCCCGCGGCAGGACAGAGATGCCAGCCGCGCCATGGCCATGCCTGCAGCAGTCACCAGCCGCGCTCTTGGCTCGGCCGGTACTGCCTCTCGGTCCGCAGGGGCGGTCCGCAGCGGCCCCGGCCCCCGCCCCCGGGCCCCCGGGCCGCCTGGAATGATGCGGCCGCCCTCGGCCCCAGGGAGCAGCGAAGCCGTCGGCCCCACCCCGGCGCGGGGCCAGCGGCCGCTAAGCAGGCTGGAGGAGTGCGGGGATGCGGCTCGGGCCAGGCAGAGCGGCGACTCCACATCCCCCCCAGCACACGGCCGGCCCTGTCTCCTTCCAGCTCCTTGCCAAGTCCCTGCACTGCGCCTCCATTCCATATTCTCCCCCATTATCTCTTTCCCTTCCCCAGACTCTCCCATCTGCCTCTTTCTGCCTAACACCAGCTTCTGCTGCACCCCAGCCCCAGCCTTTCCACACTCTCCAAATAAGTGCTGCACCCCAAGTGACATGGACTTTGGTACAGGACAACCAACACTGTTCTCCATTTCTGTTGCTTGGTGACTGAACCCTGTGAGTCAATAATTGATTTCACAGACTCACAACTGCGTCGAGTTGGAAGGGACCCTCGAAAGTCTTCTTGTCACCCTGCAGTCAGCAGAGACACCTTCAAATAGATCAGGGTACCCGGGGCTACACTGAGTCTGATCCTGAAATGTCTCCAGGGATGGAACTTCAACCCCATCCCTGGGCAGCCTCTTCCAGCATTTTACCACTCTCAATGTAAAGAACTTCCTCCTTATACCCAACCTAAATCTGCCCTGCTCCGGTTTCAAACCATTGCCCCTCATCCTATCACCGCAGGCCCTTCCTCCCCAGCTATCCTGTAGGTCCCCTTCAGATGCTGAAATGCAGCTCTGCAGAGAAAGAAAGTCTGTATGACATTTTTGTCCAGAAGTTATCCTTTTGCCATTTCAACACAGAGTAATTTTCTTTGTCTTTTCTTTAGGAGCATGAAAGTGTGCTTCATGTTGTATAACCACAGAGAGGGGGAAAAAAAACCCAACCAAAGAAAACCACCCCGAGCACCATCATCAGGGATCTAAAACTCCCTTCACCTTTAATAATGAAAATAAAGCTGACTTGCAGTTTAATGTTCCCACCTTCTGATTAGCAGCCTACAGGGTGAATCCTGGTTAAGTATTAAGCCAAAAATTATGCAGAAGTTAATCTGACCTTGACATATGGGTGTATTTGTTCAAGCTTGTCAAAGCAAGGGCTGGCTAAAATAATAGCACTTCATACGACACGGAGTAAAATACTTCTTTCTAATGAAGATTTAAAAACCTCCTTTCAAATTACTCACAAATAAGCAGGTAGGTTCTGTAAACAATCTGCACCCTTATTTCTCATAGTAGTATCATAGTGTCAGTCAGGGTTGGAAGGGACCACAAGGATTAGAATAAACCTTCATTAGAATAAACCAAACCAGGTTGGAAGAGACCTTCAAGATCATCGTGTCCAACCCATCAACCAATCCAACCCACCCAAACAGCTAACCCATGGCACCAAGCACCCCATCAAGTCTCCTCCTGAACACCTTCAATGACGGCGACTCCACCACCTCCCCGGGCAGCCCATTCCATAGCGCAATCACTCTTTCTGTACAGAACTTCTTCCTAACATCCAACCTGAACCTCCCCTGGGGCAGCCTGAGACTGTGTCCTCTTGTTCTGGTACTGGGTGCCTGGGAGAAGAGACCATCATCCGCCTGTCTACAACCTCCCTTCAGGTAGTTGTAGAGAGTGATAAGGTCACCCCTGAGTCTCCTCTTCTCCAGGCTGAGCAACCCCAGCTCCCTCAGCCTCTCCTCATAGGGCTTGTGTTCCAAACCCCTCACCAACTTTGTTGCTCTTCTCTGGACTCGTTCCAGCAAGTCAACATCCTTCCTAAACTGAGGGGCCCAGAACTGGACACAGTACTCGAGGTGTGGCCTAACCAGTGCAGTGTACAGGGGCAGAATGACCTCCCTGCTCCTGCTGGCCACACTGTTCCTGATGCAGGCCAGGATGCCATTGGCCCTCTTGGCTGCCTGGGCACACTGCAGGCTCATGTTCAGCCTACCATCGACCAGCACCCCCAGGTCCCTCTCTGCCTGGCTGCTCTCCAGCCACTCTGACCCCAGCCTGTAGCACTGCCTGGGGTTGTTGTGGCCAATGTGCAGAACCTGGCACTTGGATGTGTCCAATCTCATGCCATTGGATTCTGCCCATCTGTCCAGCCTGTCGAGGTCCCTCTGCAAAGCCTCTCTACCCTCCAGCAGATCAACTCTTGCCCCCAGCTTGGTGTCGTCAGCAAATTGACTGATCATCTTGGAGGGCCAATAGCATTCTGGCCTGCATTAGGAATAGTGTGGCCAGCAGGAGCAGGGAGGTCATAGTGCCCCTGTACTCTGCTCTGGTTAGGCCGCACCTTGAGTACTGTGTCCAGTTCTGGGCTCCTCAGTTTAAGAAGGACATTGAGACACTTGAGCGTGTCCAGAGAAGGGCAACAAGGCTGGTGAGAGGCCTTGAACACAAGCCCTATGAGGAGAGGCTGAGGGAGCTGGGATTGTTTAGCCTGGAGAAGAGGAGGCTCAGGGGTGACCTTATTGCCCTCTACAACTACCTGAAGGGTGGTTGTAGCCAGGAGGGAGTTGGCCTCTTCTCCCAGGCAACCAGCACCAGAACAAGGGGACACAGTCTCAAGCTGCGCCAGGGGAGGTTCAGACTCGAGGTGAGGAGGAAGTTCTTCACCGAGCGAGTCATTCGGCATTGGAATGGGTTGCCCAGGGAGGTGGTTGAGTCATCGACCCTGGAGGCGTTCAAGGGGAGATTGGACGTGGCACTGGGTGCCATGGTCTAGTCATGGGGTCTGCGGTGTCAGGTTGGACTCGATGATCCTCGAGGTCCTTTCCAACCTAAGTGATACTGTGATACTGTGATACTGTGATCTAGTTCCAACCCCCCTGCCATGGGCAGGGACACCCCACACTAGATCAGGCTGCCCAGAGCCTCATCCAGCCTGGGTTTAAACACCTCCAGGGACAGGGCCCCAACCACCTCCCTGGACAACCCATTCCAGGGCTTCACCACTCTGAGACTCTGGGGGATTTGCTGCCTCCCTTGCAGTCCGGGAGGTCCGGAGATGTGCTCCTTCCCCACTCAGCCCTGGAGCAGTTCATCCCCTGGCCCTTCCTTGCGCTCTGTTGTGGAAAGCTGCGGGGTGGGAGGGGTTCTTGAGACCTCTTTTCTCAAATTAAGGCTTTGTAGGTTCAGCTCACCTTCTGAGGAGCTATGAGCTGCTCAGTCAGAGTTTGGTTTACTTTCTGTGCGGCAAATCCCTGCTTGCTGGTTTGGGGTGCCTTTGCTCTAAGGCTCCTAGGGTCCTGGTTACCCCTGCCCTGAGGTAACGCAGATGTCTGGGTATTGGAAGCGACCCGCTGGCAATTAACCAAAGGTGTAAGGGCCCAGAGAAAGGGAATTCAGCACTCCGACAATGGAACCTGTGAAGAAATTGAAGCTGCAGCACCCGGTGGTGTAAAACGAGGTGCAGACGACTTGGTTTCTGTGTTCGTGCTAGGATTACCAGTTGTTAAAGTGCTTTTTCCTTCATGGGGTGGTGTGTTCACACCGGTGTGTGGCTGGATGTAAATCTCACCCACCGGGGGTCCGGGCTGGAGATCTCCTTCCCTTCGCGGGACCGGTTCACGCCCAAGGCCCCAGACGCTGAATTCTTGACAGGCTGCCGAAGGGCGCGGGGGCGATTGAAATGCTGTCTGCAGCCGCTCCGGACCGGCAGGGGGCGCGCTCGACCCAGAGACTGGCAGTCCCCGCTCGACGTGGAGGCGGAAGTGGGTGGCGGGGCCGCCGCGAGCCGGGCCGCGCTGCACGCTCTTCGTCTTAGTGTCCAGAGCACCCACCGCCGCCATGTCGCGGGGCGCCGGGAAGGGGCTGAGCCTGAAGGACAAGCTGGACGGTAACGAGCTGGACCTGAGTCTCTGCGACCTGAACGAGGTTCCGGTTCGGGAGCTGGTAAGCCTCCGGCCCGCGGGCCGCTCGGCGGGAACGGGGCTCAGTGCCGAGGGCCGGCCCCGCCAGCTCGGTCCTCGGGAAGGGGCAGCGCCGGGGAACGGGGCGCGCGCGGGGCCCAGGCGCGCGCGGGGCAGCGAGATGTGCCGGCCGCGCCTGGGAGCCGGCCGGTGGGCGCCGGGAGCTGCAGAGAGCAGTGCTGCGTGGCGTCTCGGACCAGCACCTCCCGCCGCTCGCAGCGATTCCACATCGCTAGGTGCTGCCTTTAGACTGGGTCAATCAACCCACCACAGCCTCAAATCGATCACGGTGCGAGGTGCCCTCAGAGGCAGCCGCGGGGAGATGAATAGACTGGTGCGGGAGAAACGGCGGAGGTTGAAACAAAACCAGGAGGTGTTTGAAGGGTCTGGGCGTGCCTAGGGTTGATTTAGTGCTTTGGTTCTCTTTCAGGCCACGCTTCCAAAAGCTACTATATTGGATTTGTCCTGTAACAATCTCATTTCCTTGCCGGTAAGGTGCTAGAGAACCTTTTTGGGGATGAGTCTGCTGGAAGATGTTTAGCCAATATAATTGGTACTTCAGTAAAAGTTCACCAGGGGGGTTGGAGCTGGCCCTTGCCTTACCCTGGGGTGGCTGAATGGCTCTGCTGACGTGTGATTGGGTCGGCACTGGTGGTGGTTTTGGCTCAGGCAGGAAAGAGAAAAGGGTTGCACAGCGTGAAGATTGCAGAGTATTCCTGCATCCCTGAGTGACCGTGTACCCGTTCCATCAGCAGAGGACACTGGGGTGTGCTTCTGTAGTGCGGCCACACATCGCCGTGTCTCTGTCTTACCTATCCCACTGTCTTCCACCTCCATCTTTTGAGGCAAAGGGGGAGAATGAGTTTTCTTTTCACAGTTCTGTAGTTACTTAAGAATTTGTGGCTTGTGTGAGGTGGAGGCTATGTCCACATGCTGCTGAGGTTCTTCTGTAAAGGTGCTGACAGTTGTTTTCTGGGTTTTGGTTTTAGTCAGACTTCTGCAGCTTGATGCATCTGGTGAAACTGGATTTGAGTAAAAACCGGCTTCAACAGCTGCCCTTGGACTTTGGCCGCCTGGTCAATCTGCAGCATCTGGACCTTCTGAACAACCGTTTAGTCACCTTGCCAGTCAGCTTTGCACAGCTCAAGGTAAAACTGTTTGCTGGGCAGTTATGTAAAGCTTTGGGATGCAGCCCAGGGTCTTGTGATCCTTCTCCAGTTGATTGCTCTAGTAAAGCATCCATCCTGCTGACTACCCATTCCAGAATTCAGCTGGCTCTGCACCGCAGCTCAGTGGAAATCATCTCACATCTACTGAAAAAGCCTCTGCTCAAGCTCTCTGGTTTTCTCATGTACCTGTTCTTGTTCATGTGAAAACAAAATAGTTCTTTGCTTCTACTAAGGATCCATTAAATTGCAGGTCTGCTGTGCTGTTACAGCCTCCCCTTTATCATTTCTTTCTGCAGAACCTGAAGTGGCTGGATCTGAAGGACAATCCACTAGATCCTGTTCTGGCTAAAGTAGTCGGAGACTGTCTGGATGAGAAGCAATGTAAACAGGCTGCTGTCAAGGTAAGGAATCTGCTTGTATACTATTTTTCCTTACTTGGCTTTGGTGGTGGTGGGTCTTCCTCTTTTTGCTTAGCAAGCTGGGTGGGTGCTGCAGCAGCAGTTGGAAATTTCTTCTGCCAGTTCACTGGAGTTCACTGCACTGACTTCACTGCTTCTGTGCCTGTAGAGAGCAAACACTGGGCTGAGTAGGACTTCTTTTCCATTAGTGGAGTTAAGAGAGTACTAAATGCTGGTTGCCAAGGAAATGGGAGACGTAATCAGACAAAATAATCCATGTCTAGCCTTACAGTACAAAAATCTCCAGAGAAGTTCTGGCAAACTGTAGGTTTACATCATTAGCAGTGTTCTGTGATCCTCTCTAGTTTGCCAGGTTTGCTTTTTAATGGAAAAGTGTGTTTCTTAACTGCAGAGATTCACGTGTGAACTCCCTCTTCAGAGCTGTACCTGTAAGCGTAGGTCAGGGTGGGTGGTCAGCCCCAGCTTACTGTCCCCAGCTATGTGTCAGCCATTCTGTTTTGAACTGACTGTGCAGTGAGTCTTCTGCAGTGCCCTAGAGTTGTTTTCTTGGACCTTGAAGGTACTGCAGCACATGAAGGCAATCCAGTCCGAGCAGGACCGACAGCGGCAACAGAAGCTCCAAGCAGAGCGAGGTAAGCACAAAGATCCCTCACTGACTGATGAGGTCTGATCTTGGTCCCTCTTAAGCACCCAAATACCATCTGATAGATACTTTTAACTGTCAAAGTCTTGAGAACTTAGGGGATAGTGTGTTAGAAGGGCTGGGGGGAGAAAGACAGCAGGGGATAGCTATGTGATTTCTTGTCTGAAGCATAGCTAGAGCTCTAGATGGAATGCAAGACTGGTTAGTTATAAAAACTGTGAAAGAGTGGCACAGGATTTATTTTAAGGAAAGCCTAATTTTGAAGGATCAAAGTGCAAAGTATGTGGTGCTAAAAAAAAAGAAGGCTAAAGAAAGGCTTGATTGGTTTCCTCATTCCAGCTGGGAATAGATAAGCAGGTAATAATCCTTTACATAAAATGATAACCCTTCCAATTAATCCCTAGAAATGGAGAAGAAGCGTGAAGCAGAACAGCGAGCAAAGGAGGCTCAAGAGAGGGAGCTGAGGAAGCGCGAGAAGGCAGAAGAGAAGGAACGCCGAAGACGGGAGTATGACGCCCAGAGAGCTGCCAAACAGGAGATGGAAAAGAAAGCTAAAAAAGAAACTGTGCAGCCACGAAGTTAGTATCAGGTTTGGGTGGGATTGCATCAGATTTCATCTTCTTTGTATTTGGATGCTGCCAGGTTTGGTTTTACGCAGCCTAGGTACTGGAAGATTGTGAGGGTACAGGGGAACCTGTAGGACTTATAAGCTCTACTGCCCTGCCCTTCCCCCTTCATCTGGGTTCCTGATGAAATGCTGAGCTACAAGAACAAGAAAGTTTTTCAGTTGTTCTTAGGGAGAATTTCACTATTTTGAGTACTGAACTGTATGTGCAAAAGTAGATCTTACTTCACCAGAAGTGCTTTACACTCTGCTGCCACTGAAACTAAATCTGAAACTTTTCATCTAAACTGTTGGATCCTTATTAATCAGAGTTGGATCCTTATTAATCAGAGTTGGATCCTTATTAATCAGAGTCGAGTCATGAAAATTCATGATGAAAGAGAACTGCAGTACAGGTTAAAGTATCTTACCTGAACAGCCTGGTTTTGAATGTAGGCTGTTAAGGTACTCGATGAGCTGCTCACATTCTCTGTCTTGTCAATGTTCTGGTTACAGAGCCTGCCTCCAGTTCCCGGCCACCTCAGCCGCCCCGCCACAGGCACTCCTGGTCACGGTCTGTGCTGCGGGTCCTGCTCTACGTGCTGCTGTGTGTGCTCCTCGCTGTGGCTGCCTGCAAGCTGACAGAGCTGCGGCATCAGCCCCTGTGCATCAGCATCAGCACTCTCTTCGAGGACGTGGTAGCTGCCCTGCAAAACCACAAAACCCTGCAAAATATGCTCCAACAGAACTCACAGCAGTGATTGTCCTGGACGGGCACCTGCTTTGTCAGCATCTCCCTCCACCATCTATGCAGCCAGAATTCCTATGGAATTGTGTTCTGATGAAACTGCTTTTAATCAGTCAGCGTTGGTTTGCTGGTCCACTCCCCACAGAGCAGTTACTATTCAGATCATCTTTGCTGTGCATGTTTCACAGTTGGCCTGTAACTCCCATTATTTGCCCACGTAAACCTAAACTTGTTAGCACCCCTATACCTCCAGGGAACGGTTACCTAGGCTGTGAGATACAGAATGCTGCCAAGTTATAGGAGTGGGAAAAGCAGCCCTTGGCTAGCTAGGTAGCTGTAGCTGTGTCCTGGAGGTGGAAGGTTTTTAATACATATCCATTCTTTGCTCTTGTTTCTATTTGTGCTGAAATTGGTGGCATGGCTGTGTGGGAATGACACATTGAGACCTTCTTCAGGAGCAGTCAGACGTCTGTGGGACGGCTGTGCATGCGTGTGCTGGAGCGAGGCCGCTGCTGTGCTGTGGAAAGCAGCTGAACCTTTGCAATACAAGTTGTCACAGCAGCCTGTCTGGCCTGAATCTGTGTGTTGCTAATGCAGTTTTAATTAGGTCTTTCAGAAGTGGCCAAACATTATTTCTGAGTACACATAATAACGGTTTTTGTCATGATTTTTTATTTATTTCTTTTTTAAATCTATTTGACCACGTGAATTGTAACCAGCCACTGCCAGCAAAGTGGCTACAGCTTAGGAAGGGCTTTTGACCCCTCTGCAGGCTGGTTTTGTGTCTGCAAGAGGCAAGTGTCTAGGACTTCTGGACAGACAGCAGGCTGGCTGCAGCAGCAGCCCATGGCACTGGGTGGCACTGTGGTGGCATCACCTGCTGAGGCTGACAGGCAGAAAAGGGCTTCACCATGGGTCTGTTGGGGTTTAGTGGTTTGCATCTAGAGAAGGAAACCTGCTGGTGCAAAGGCCTCTGATTCCCTTACAGAGAAAACCAAACAGGAGTTTTTCATGTCCTGAAGGGCTTTCTGGTAATAAAATGGAAGCATATGAATAATGTTTCAGAGGATACCCATGCTATAGACACCACTGCATTAGTCACCAGAATCACCATCTCTCTTCAGCTACCTGGGATGCCTGCTGATCAAAGTAGTGCCATGAGAAATAGTACAGAGCATTCCCTACTGAGGTCATCATGGAAGGGGTAAGCCTTCATCTTTTTGTAACCTAATGGTAAGACTCTGGTTGCCCCAAGTACCACACAGGAAAAAATGTGACAGCATGATCAGGCAGGAGGGGATGCCCATCTCTGGCTGAGCAGCACCTTTCCTGAGCTACCTTGAAACTCTTGGGCTTTGCCATTGGTATCTAACTTACCACATGCTCTAAAAGGTCCTTACTTACTATGCAGAAATACTTGGAAACACAACAAACCACATTCAAAGTGACACTTCTTCTCTGCAGACATTACTTGGCTGTTTTGTCATCCACAAGAGTGCTGCTCAAGGTCACAGATGCCAGGCTAGTATGATTGATCAGAAGCATGTGCTGGCAAGGCAGGGGTTCCTCAGTGTCATGGACAGGTGTTTTGATTGATTCAGGGCAGCACAGCACCAAAGGGTAATGATGCCAGTGGGTCAGGGGTTAAGTCACCTCACTAAGTGCTGATGAGAAGAAGGACCTCCTCTGTCCTTGTGCGCACAGAGGTGCGAGTGGCTTTGTGGACAGGCAAGCACGTTCCACAATCTAGTTAGAAGAAAGCTTTTTGTGCCAGCTGGTTAGACTCATAATTCTAGCACACATGATCAGAGTCAAGACCCTCTACAGATTAAGCTGAATGAGGGAAGTCTAAAGTTATAGCTAAAAATGAATCTTGCTCCTTTACATCTGACACAGTGGGAAACATGTATTTGACGAGGTAAAGTTCTTCCCCCTCTCTAGAGCAGGTGCTGGATGGGCAGCACCATGTTGCATTAGCATGAGGACTTCTCATACTGGAGAGAGAGGATAACTAAAGTAGAAAGTATTCCTTTAAGCAGATGTCACACCTGTCTGCATTCAAGACAGCACATTAAGCAGAGATTATTATCCAAAGTTTATTTTCCATGAAGACAAAACAACTACCAGTACTCACATTCACACTCTTACAAGAAGATGTTCGTAATCTTTCTTGTGTAAACTCCACAGCCATTCAGCAATTTTATCTTAACTGTTACAATGAAGTTTAAAGATTTTAACTCTTTAAACTACGACCAATGAAATCTGTTTGTTGCCTAAGCACTTCAGAAGGAAGTTTAAAACAGTTCATTGTGTAACGGAACACCTAAACCAAGCAAACGGTATTTGCTCATCCCCTGGGGCTACCCAGTGAAATCCAAGTAGATATCAGGATGGTGGGAAGTCATCTGCAGATAGATCCGTCGGGAGAGGTCTGGTCCGACCCGCCGGGAGGTGGCTGTCACACCGTCCCCGCGGCACACGGGGATGTTGGCCAGCATGGTTTCCCGCTCCTGCTCGGAGGAGCACCTGCTGTAGGCCTAAAAGCAGCACAGGACAACAGCATCACCTGTTTGCATCCACTGCTCAGAAAGAATCCAAAGTCTGCATCTGTGCCTGCTCTATCCTCTCACAGTGTATGCTCAGTTTTCACCTGGTCTCTCCCCAGAGCTCACTGTTGCGCTTACAGACAGTGCAGAACCAATACAGCTCCCTCAGCAGTCTGCTCTCTAAAGCCAGAGCAAGGAGTGCCAAACAATCAGCCCATTCGCTCCCTTATTAAAGGGTTCGTGCAGGATCACTGTGTCACATTTAATGCCAATTAAATGATCACTTCCACTCCTCCCAGTAGCTGGCTATCTGCACAGTGCTCAGTATTCCTGAGGCACCCTCACCTGGGTCAGAAGCTGGGGAGAAGGGTATGCAGACACAATGGCCTCGGCCATCTCGAGGCTCACGCGGTTAAATTGCTGTATCTGTCTCTTCCAAACTTCCAACAGACCCTTTCCAGAACGATCCACCTTAACCTCTCCACAGCACTTCTTCTCTAAGTAGAAAGAGAACCCTGTCTTTGCTCTCTCTCGCCTAGAGAGAACAAAGGATTCAGTATTCAGGATGGGAGAGACAATGAAGCTATGAAGTAATTCTGACCTCCGCATCTGTTGTCACAGAGCCATTTTTCACTCCATGCTCTTACATGGCATGAAAGTAAATGCTTAAAATGTGAACCCCTTTGCACTAACAATTCCTTTGGTTAAGAGTTGGGTTTCCTACTGAAAGAAACCTGTTCTTGGAAGCAATCCTGAGACAAGCCAACGTGCATACAAACTGATAAACAAGATTTTGCTTTCTGTCTACCATAACAAAACATTCTTACATATTTTAATGACATCTCCTGGATGAGACAAAACACAGCAGCTGTTGTGACAGGAATGCTAGGATTGTGTGAGACTGCACAAGATGTCTTTAGCTGTTGCAGTCCTACATACTGCTGTCCTCACTTATCAATGGAAGCAGCTAAATGGTTCATTCTCAGTCACATGTCTCTTGGTTACAAACTGAAGAAAGTCCCTGCTGTAAGAGCCCAACCCTACTTGCATTCCCTTCCCACTCCTAAAAACCTGACTGAGAGCAAAGGATTTGTTTGGTGTCAAGTGAGACTCCTATGGGACACCAGGTCTGTTCTCACTCTTCCCCTTGCAGGACCTCAGTTGCCAAGAGCTAACCCTGTGCTGAAGGAGCTGCATCAGCAGCTGCTCTCTGTCTCCTGCTCCTTTGAAAGCCATTATTCTGTGCTGTACTGGAGCACAGCCATGCACCTGCTCTGCCCTCCCACTAACTGTGTAAGTGCAGTCTCTCCAAAGGCAATACAACCAAACCTCATCTGCTTACTCACTTGAACGGTGCTTCAGCTACAGCTTTTGTGAACATAGTGGCAAATTCTCCAAGCTCCTCCCAGCTCTCAAAAAAGGTAACTTGGACCTGTTTGTTCAGCTGCATATCTACCAAGGCCTGTAAACATCATTGGAAACACCAAATGGAACAATTCATCTCACATCAAATTTCACTCTTGTTTGAAACAAGAGTCACGTAACATCTCGCTAGAGGACAAGAATGTTGACTCTCTCCCCATTTTGGGAGCAGTTGATTTAAGGCACCGAAGCATTTTGGAGCAGCCTGTCTGCTGCCAGTTGCCATCAGTTTAGCACATGGCAGGCAAGAGACAGTGGCTGCACATCTGTTCTAAAGGTACTCACTTCTTCCACATCCATTCTTGTTATTTCCAGGCCAGAATCCTTAACTTTCCTTTTTCTCTTTTTTCCCTGTTCCACTTCTTGGTTTCCACTTGCAGCTGCCTGCTGCAGTCTCTTTTTCGACTGAACTCTGAGGGACCTAAGAAGAGCAAAGTAAGGCTGGGAGTTCATGATCTTCCCCAGGTATTCCCCATGGGTCACTGTGGTGACAGGCTAGACAGACCCTTGCCTGTTTCTATATAACAAATAGTGGAGCAGTTCTGGGTGGGAAAATTTCTTATGCTCAAATCTTTGCTAGAAGGAATATAATGGCATTTTTCAAGACTAGAGACAGCACAGAAATGTTTGGAGGGAAATATAACCTGAAATAATTTTCTACTCCAACTACTGCTAGTGCCAGAATTTTCCCAGGTATTTTATCCATCACATGAGCAACATAGCTCTGCAGGGTCTCCTTCTGTCCTTCTGTGAAGCCCTGAGCCTCCTGTGGAGATCAACAGAAAAACAAGAGTTAAACCACTCAGAGGTAAACATGCCAAGTACAGCAACCTCTGGCAATGATTCTGCAGATGACAAAGTCTCTTCATACAGCTTTTCAGAGGCAAGCAGGCAACACAAACATCCAGTATAAAGTTATGGCAGCAATACATAAAATTCAATCCCACTTGATCTGGCAATGTTACCTCTTCAGAAACCTGTGAAAAATGGAGCTAGGAAAGGAAGCTTGTCAGAACCCTGTATTGTACAGCCCAGGAGTCTTTAATCCATTAATGGCTTCTGAAACCAGATTTCTAGTTTACTGGAACCATGGCTTCATCCCACCTCCAAACCTCCCTGCAGTGAAGGATGACAGACATCACCCTGCCAGCAGGGCACATTCAAGAGCACAAAAGCCTCAAGCTTTCTTACTTCTTTGTAGTTGCGAACCATGGACAAAAACTCCTCCAAGCGATGCAGAACCAGGACATTTGGTTCTTCTGTCCATTCATCTCCTTCTCCCACCTGTTCAGATATGAAAACAACCAGCCAGAGCAACAGTCTGTTTATAATTCCCTCAAACCAGCAGTCCCATTCAGACCTGAGTCAGGGAGAAAGATTAGAGGGTGCCTACTTGGGTTGCTAAATACAATTATTAATGAGCACTAATATCAAAGGAAGAAAAGGGCAGGAACATCCAGACTCTGTTTGCACACCTGAGATGATACAGTCTTTCTTCTCCAGGTGATGCTGCAGGGAACAGCTTGATTTCCAACCACACAGGAATAATTTGCAGCCTGCAAAGCATTAAGGACCTGTCCACCACCATCTACCTGTAAGAGAACTGAAAATGGGCATGGGTCAGGCCTCCACAGAGAGGAGACAAGTCAGTGTGGGCAAGTGCAGGCTGTGAAGTCATGTACCTTCATCTAGCACCACAGTTATGTATTTCTGGCATTCCCCTGGTCGCTGAGCTTTCAGCATCTTGGCCAAGGCCTTCTTCCTCTCTTTTTCCTGCTGCTGCTGCCTCCTCCGTGCTTCTCGCTCCTCCCGCTTCTGCCACGCAGCCTGGCAGGTTGCCTCCCTTTCCTTCTGACTGTATTTTGGCTTCTTGCGAGGGGAGTACGTGTCTGGGTTTGCTCCACTTACCAGGAGCTCCCTACGCTGGTCTGTGGAGTCAGACTGAGAGGCTGGCACTGTGCGCAGGGAGGGCCTCTCAGCACCGTGTGTGCCAGCTTGGCTGCCACAAGGCACATCTCTAAACGACAGGCCTTCCTGCGGCCCTGTGCTACCAGGTGCCAACGCGCCACCGCCACCACCTCCTGCATCGTTCGGCTGCAGGGCCTCAACAGGTACCTTTGCTTTTGCTTCCACCCTCCTCTTGATCCTCTCAGACAAAAGCATGACTTCCATCTCCTCCTCCTCCTCCTCTTCGCTTCCGCTGCTTACCATTACGAATGCTTCTGCCGCCCTCACCTCCTTGGCAGCAGGAGATCGGGACCGCCGGCGGTGCAGCTGGGCGGGCGGCGGCTGTAGGAGGGAGGCTAAGGCGGGCGGCGGCTGTAGGAGGGAGGCTAAGGTGGGCGGCGGCTGTAGGAGGGAGGCTAAGGTGGGCAGCTCCTCCCCGTCGCTGTCCTCAGACATCGACTCGCGCTCTGCCATCCTGCCCGCGCCCGCTCACGGGAGGCCCGAGCCGGCGGCGGGTCACCCAAACCCGCGCGCGGCCGCCGGCGATTGGTCCGGAGGCGCGCACGCGCGCTCGACCCCCCGCCCATTCCCGGAAAGGGCGGAGAGGAGGAGAATGGCGGCGGCGCAGCGGGCGTGTGAGTGCAAGGGCAAGGGCGCTCCGGGGCAGGCTTTCGCCGCTGCCTCAGGCCGAGGCTCGGCTGAGGTGGTGCTGTGGGATAACAGACGGATTTCAGGCCCTAGCGTTACTGTATCGCGGGGTTAGTCGTGCGAGAAGGTGGTTCGTAGTGCCGCCTGCTGAAAGCAGGGTCAGCTCTGAGGTCCTGAAGGCTTTATCCCTTCCGGACTCGAAAATCCCCGGGGCTGGGGACTGCCTTCGTGGTGTAAAAAACGTATATTTGGGAAAATAATACTCAGGTGCGCTAGACAGAGATCAGAGAGTGAAGAATCCTGCTCTGTCCTTCACTAGTCTGGGGCCTTAAAAGACCTTTCGTTTGAGTCTGGACGTGTCAGAGGCTGCAATGTCGCCACTGGTGCTTTGGCGAGACGCCAGGATCGTGAAGTTTTCCAAGCGAGTTGCAAACTCTCGGTCTTGTCTAGAGAACCACTTTTCCTCCTGTCTAATTTTCTCAGTTCAGGTTTTTGTTAGCAGTATTCTGCCGTACAGCACAAAGCATAACCCTGGAACCAGCCTGTTGTGGGTTTGGTTTGTTTTTTATATATATATAAACATGAATTTGACTAGAACTTTGTAAAACTTGCATGTATGAAACTGTTTTGTTTGCCTTTGCCTGCTTCCCTGAGTGTTTGTCAAGTCTCAGAGCCTTTTACTTAAGGGGAAGTCTGAAATTAATGGTTCTCTGAAGAGCAATAACCCTTTTCAGAACCATATTTCTAGCTCACTGAGTGTCTCTGGTAATTTAGTCAGGATTAAATTAATCCAGTGGCTTTGCTCAGGTTGGGGAAACAAGACTGTCATGATAATGACTCTTCTGTACTGCTGCTTAAGAGGCTAAAGAGAGGGATCCAGAAATAATGGGTTTCCCTGCTAACTGCACAGAAGATATGTCTTAAAAATAACTAATTGTATCTTAATATTGTTTAAGAAAAGGAACTATATGAAGAGGTCAGGTTTCTTGCTAAGAAAATCATTGTGTTTCCTGTCAGTGTCTCTTGTTTGTTTAAGGAAATAGTATGTTGTGTGAATAATATTTTGTGTTCCAGAGAAAATCAATGTCTGCAACAACTCTTTTATTATTCCTTGTCTTGCCGTGATTGTAACTCAAAGGCTTGCACAAAATGCTTCAGTTAGTGTATTCAGGATAGCAGTAGTTGGCTTCTGTATTGTCCTGAATTGAAGTAATTAGTAAGATTTCAAAGCACTACTGTATAAGTAAATGCTACTCAAGTGAAGGCCTTGAGCACAGCCCTACGAGGAGAGGCTGAGGGAGCTGGGATTGTTTAGCCTGGAGAAGAGGAGGCTTAGGGGTGACCTCATTGCCCTCTACAACTACCTGAAAGGTGGTTGTAGCCAGGAGGGGGTTGGTCTCTTCTCCCAGGCAGCCAGCACCAGAACAAGGGGACACAGTCTCAAGCTGTGCCAGGGGAGGTTTAGTCTCGAGGTGAGGAGAAAGTTCTCCACCGAGCGAGTCATTCGTCATTGGAATGTGCTGCCCAGGGAGGTGGTGGAGTCACCGTCCCTGGAGGTGTTCAAGAGGGGATTGGATGTGGCACTTGGTGCCATGGTCTAGTCCTGAGGTCTGTGGTGATAGGTTGGACTTGATGATCCTCGAGGTCTCTTCCAACCTTAGTTATACTGTGATACTGTGAAAGGGGAACTGAAACACATCACAACTTGTCTTTTCTCAGCTATATCAGGCAAACCTACAGCAACCTCTGACCTCTGCACAGTGTTTTAAAAGGCCTTGCTGAAACAGGAATTTGTGTTTGTGCTTTAACGTTGATGCCAAGAGTTTCCTCCCTGGGCAGCAGCAGTGTTTCAGCTGTAGCCTGCTTGCAGGGGACCTGGGCAGTGGTGGTCTAACTGTAGTTTATTTTGGAAGGATTTTCCCTCAGAGCTGTCTTTTGTCTGTAGTTGTAAAGTCTGTCTTGATCGCCATTCCTTGCCTCTAAAGAAAAGAACACATGTATTAGTGTTTTCAGTTGATGTTCTTCTTGTTCCCAACCCAGTTCTAGCTGCTCCTCAAATAAGCCTGCTGGCCATCAGGTGTGCTTCGAAGAAAAGTGGGGGCAGCTCCAAAAATTTAGGTGGCCACAGCCCTGGGAAGCGCTATGGATACAAAAAAGTAGAAGGTAGGTCTAGGACTAAGTGTCTGCCAAGCCATGTTTGCATCTCATTGGCTCCTCAACAGTTTCTTCTCTGGTTCTGGTGTCAGGGGTTGAGCATTTCAGTAAGAAGTGGCCAGGGTGGGATTCCAGGAGAAAGAGGAGGGCAGATTCTGTGAAACCTCGTGGTCAAGTGCAGGCAGCCGGAGGAGCAGGGAGTCAGTCTCCCCAAACCCTGCCAAATGGCCTGTGGGACACCAGCTAACTGAAGGGCACTTTCTCTCACGCTGTCAGAAAGCTGGGCATTTTCAGTGTTTGCAAAGGAGAGAATTGCCAGGCTTAGAAGCAGCCAAATTACAGTTTCATGCAGCAGAGTGCTTAATAATTATTAGCTTTGCTGATGAAAGCATATCAACATAAAAGGTACAAAAAGCAAGTGCTTTCAGCAACCAGAAAATGCCTTGTACCCTAGAACTAATCTTTTCAAAGACTAGAGTTGCTTTTTTTGCCATGGCAAATCCTTTTATTTCCTACTAACAGCAGGTTTTGTTAGGTGCTTGTAGCATTTGAAGTAATTTTTTCTTAGGAAATTCCCCCAGAAAGCTGAGTTTTTTAAGTCCTGGAACTAGGGCTTCAGGGAGCTCCATTTCTCTGCAGTCTGACTCCATCACTCTCTTGCAGGTGAATTTGTGCATGCAGGCAACATTTTGGCTACTCAGAGGTTGATACGCTGGCATCCAGGGGCTCATGTAAGTTGCTTTCTGTCTCTTCCTAGGTTCTGAGAAGAATAGTAGCCCACAGCAGAGTCCTGTACTCAGTGCCTCTGCTCATTTGATCTCATTTTTAATGCAATTTCCTGTATTCTATATAACCCCAAATTTGGGTTTAATGACATGGTATTTAATAGTCAGAGAGCCTGGTCGGAGTCACACCTCTGGCCACATGACTCAGGAAAGGTCTGAAAGTTACAGATATCCCCAAACACTTCTGTAACCCACCTGGGTGCTTGTGCTTCAGACTGTAATGAGCACCTCTCTTGTAATGAGCACCATAGCATACTAATTGCTGGAAGGAAGTAGTGTGGGTTTCCTTTACGTTAAAATACAAAGCAACAGATGCTATCGAGTCCAGGCTATCAAGTGAGGCAGACCAACACTTGGATCTGCTTTAGTGGTGGACCTCCAGCGCTTCGTTCCTAACACCGCTCTTCTTCTTCCAGGTGGGGATGGGCCGTAACAAGACGCTTTACGCCCTGGAGGATGGGATCGTGAGATACACCAAAGAGGTCTATATACCTCCACCCCGCAGCAGTGAGAGCAGGGAAGTGATCTGCCAGCTACCCAAAGGAGCAATTCTCTACAAAACCTTTATCAATGTTATCCCTACCACAGAAGTAGGAAGCTTTAAACTGGTCACCATGCTCTGATCTTCTGGTATGATGTAGGGACGGACAGGAAGGAGCAGCTGGGACAGACCACTCCAGCTAGACTGGCAGCTGAAGATACAAGTATTCTAGTTCTGGAGATACCGCTTTAGGACTTTGTTTTCTTGCTCCTAAAATATGTGTGGTCAGCATCCAGGCACTGGAATCACCTGCTGGCATTTGTAAGAGTGAGTAATAAATGCTGTGGGGGCTGCTAAAGGTCTTGCCTGTTCACTGAATGTGTTATTTAAGTTCTTACTACTGCAGAAGAGGACAGATCCTTTTTGACTTACACCTACCTGCATCTGAGGAAGGTAGATTTCTTCTTCTGTCAAACTCATCTCAATGATAAACTCGGGTATCTTAAAGTATTCCCTTTATTAACCACGAGGCAAGTTCATACTTGTAAAGCTAACTCATGGCTAATTTTAAAGTATCTGGTAAGCTGCACAGACTTGGGGATGGTATTGGAAGCTCAGCAGGTGGAAGCATATCAAAGGGCTTGTCCATGGGTGCCTCATCCCTGTGCTGCGGATACCGGAGCCCTGCTGTGCCAGCCAAGCTGTGGCTGGGAACAGCAGGACCAGTGCCCTTCCCCTGCCTCAGGTCACTGGGCAAGAAACAGCTCTCATCCTGCCCTGCTTCTGGGGAGGAAAAGCTGGGCTGGGCTGAGGGAGGCACCGGCAGGTACCGTTTGTTAGCTTAGCTAATTAACATTTTACCATAAGGCAGCCTGTGCGTGCAGGCTGCTTGCTGCTAGCTCTGCTGTCTGCACAGAAAACCAACAGACAGCTCCTGTTGCTCAGTGGTCAAAACACGAGGGGTACCTGTGCTCCAGCCCCTGGCCCTGGGTGCACAGTCCTGGGCACCCACCCTCCAGCCGTGGGCTGAGAAAACAAGACAGTCTGGAATTGAGTCACCTATCATCCAAGTGAGCAATGTCCCCCCTGCCCCATCACCCTCCTCCCAGTGTCCTGGATGAACTTGCACATGAAAAAGCTCCTCCTGCCCCTTCCAGCACATGCTGCAAAAAACAAACACACTGCACCATGGAGATACTGATATATTTGTGGTGATGTTGCATATTTAAGACAACTTTACATAATGCTTCTGACAGTTTTTGGCATTGTCCCCTACAGTAGAACCAGACCCTGCACAGCCCCTCTCATGCTGCGTTCCTCCATAGCCCCAGCACACAATTACTGAGGCAGTGGGTGCAGGAGGGATGGGCTGAGGTGCCAGCAGGTATGTGCCCTCACACATCAAGATCTCCATCCCCTCTATTTCATAACACATTTCCTGCAGCACCAGGGTCCTTGGGGAAGCCCAGGGCTTTAAGGAAGATGAAGGATGGCACATCGCTTTGGAGATAGCAACGCCCCAATTGGCCAAGGCTCCCAGCCACTGGCTCCTTCCTTGACAGGATCCAGCTCATCTCCAGCAGTTCCCCTGCCCCGCTCTGCACAGGGGCAATCCCCCTTTCCCAGGCTGCAGGCGAGACCTAAAGCATTTTCCCAGTGTGAAAACCAAATCCAGATGTCTCGATGCAGTGTTGGAGGATGGTGAGGAAGGGGGAAGCTCTTCCCTCTGGAGCTGAGGTGGGGAGCAGAAATGGCAAGGAGCAGATGGAGCCAGACAGACAGATGTCTTGCCTCTTTGCTTCTTGGCCAGGGAAGCACAGCAGACCCCAGGAACTTCTGCCAATATGGGAGAAAAGGTTGTGCCAAGGGGTCATGGCACAGGGCACCCAACTGAGCATGGCAAACTGCTGTCTTCTCCGTAGCAGGACACCAGCCCTGTGACGGCATTTTGGCAGGGGACCGGAGCATCCTTTGCTGAGGTGGAGGCAGAGGCAGGTGTACAGCAGCCTGTTGGACTTGATCCATGAACCACGCGCTCCTCCACTCGCTGTTGAACAACACACATGGGCAGCTCCAAACATTTGGCACAGTTGGGCAGCTGCCTCAGGGGGCAGGGAGCACCCCACAACCAACCCTGCCTGAAGGCAGGAGGGTGCTGCTTCCCAGTAGCCCCCCCAGGAAATGGAGAAAGACCAAAACAGTAATAACACTAACTAAAAAAATTGTAAACAACCCAGCACCCCGCCCTGAAGTGCCAGGACACTCAGAGAACAAAGTATGGTACAGTCTGAGGGGAGATGGAGACACAAGGACTTCCAGCCAGTGCAGGGCCTTGTCTCTATTGCACTTTGCATCCTATATATTTCTATATATATTTATAAAAATACAAACTGAAGGGCTGGGATAGAAGGGAGAAGATGCAGGTCCTGGGCCAGTAGCAGCTCTGTGCACCCAGGAGGCTTTGACCCATTCTACTTCTGCCTATCCTTAGCGCCCCCTGCCAGTCATCCCAGAGGTCCAGCAGCAAGACAGGGTCTAATCCTTCAGAGGTCCATCCCACGGCTCAGCATGATGCTGAGTTGCTCCAGAACCCACCCATCAACCAGCCTTAGCTCCCTCCCCCATTACTCCTCAAGGCTCCAGGTCCTGGAATAACAAACATACAGCTCCTTCCATGCTCCCACAGTCCCAGACACCCCAACATGCTCTGCCTGGCCGGCAAATGCCCATTGTTGGGAGAAGGGGGCAAAACTAACCTCACAGCTCACTCTCTGCCCAAATACCCCATGGGAGGTTTTACCCAGCCTGGATTCCTGTTCTCTCTTCCTCGAGTGACTATGCTGCAAAGGTCACGGGGTGATGTAGTCCAGAGACACCCTCATGCTGGAGACAGGATATTCCTTGCTCCCAAGGCTGCTGCCGCCCCACTGGCTGCCTCTGCTACCTCAGCCGCCCATCAGGTTTGACAGGCCCCAGTTCTGACTTGGGATCTGGGGAGAGGGAGCTCCAGGAAGTTTTGCTGCAGGTCTGCAGGGAGGTGCAGGCAGAGGGGCTGCCCATGCAGACATCTGCCACGGACCAGAAGGTGCCGATGGCATCGTCCACCCAGTCCTCCAGCTCCTTGCCCGTCAGCTGAGCTTTGTGCGCAGCCTCCTCCTCTGCTTCTTCAGAGCGCGGCAGGTTGAGGATCCCCCCGAGGCCCTGGAAACTCTGCTCCATGTACTCGTTGCCAGGGGGACCACCATGCAGCCAGTTGCTGTCATCTGGGCATCACAGGGAGAGAAGAGAGAGGGGATCAACAGTGCAACAACATACCAGCAGGCTGCCAGTGCCACCACCACTCTCACAGTGGGGCTTAGCACTCTGTCCCTTTGCAGTCCTGGTTCTTCTCCAGTCAAGGAGAAGGGTGCTGCTGCAGGATGACCTAACCAACCCGCACAGCTGTCCAGTGGTTTTAGGATATACATGGGAAGGGGACACCAGCAGGTAAGGATGGCTTCTTTATCAGGTCATCCCCAAAGGGAAGTGTGTTGGCTGCCCACAGGGAAAGCTTCCAACCCAGCCAGATTCCAGAGCACCCTCACCTTTCCTGAGAGGCTGCTTGTGGTTGAAGGTCTGGGGCACCACCAGGAACTGGCTCTCCCCCAGAGGCTCCCAAAACTGGAGGAGGCGGATGGTCCAGATGCCAGGACGCAGGGGATGATTGAGGGGGGGCTTGTACTGGGTGAACTCTGCCTCAGCATCTACTGTGATGTCGTAGGAGGCAGCAATGATGTAGGTGGGGTCAATCCACACGACGGTGGCTGTCAGGTTGGGGCCTCGTGACCACTTCTGCATGGCCACTGGCTCGTCAAAAGGCCCCATCAAACCTCCAAAGTTGCGGAAGAGTCTTTCCTTGGGGTCCCACTCTGTTCCCACCTGGAGGGACAGAAGGCACCATCAGTGGGAGACTGGGCAGGGAGACAATGTCAGCTCAGGTTTTGTATTTCATTTCCTTGAACCAGGGAAAGCATAAACTTTGCACCCCAGAGCGATGCACACCCCACCCTCCACAGCTCTCCTGCCTGCCTTCAATATGCCAGCACTAACCCAGCTGTGTGATGCCTCCTGAAGATGCTGGGCACCAGAGCCTCAGCTTCCCCCCTAAAAAATCTCCTTCAGGCCTTCTCCCCACTAATCAGCTCCACATTACACACAGATGCTAAACTCCTGGACAAAGGTTTGCTCTCAGACTCAACAGCAGCAGCACGTCCCTGTGTCCACACAGCATGCAGGTTGGGAAGAGAAGGAAGGGCAGCATGGTGTAGGAGCAAAGTAGGCATTGTGAGAGACACTGGCCCTGTTTACCTCGAGGTTTTGTAAGCGGTTTGCCTGCCCTCCATGACCTGCCAGTTTCAGAGCTCCTTGGGGCATCATCCACACCTCCAATAACTCTGCCTGCCCAGTTGCTGAATTCTGCACTTCCTGCATCACCAGGTAACCCTGGAAACGGTCGTCATAGAAATATAAGTGCACACTGGATGGGAAGCCCTGGGGCTCAAATCTGGAGAGAGAGACAGACAGAGAGGTTGCACATCTGAGCATCCTCTCAGCATGTGATGCAGGCCACCACTCAGAGCCTGGCTTCAGCCCACAGAAAAATACCCCACCTGCAGAGCTTGTCGGCCTTCACTGCCGGTGTGGCTGCAGCTTTGTGGAGCCCCAGCCTGGAGAAGGCTGTGTAAAAGGTGAGGGTGACATCACTGAGGCCACTGAGCCCATCAACACGGTCGTAGACATTCTCCCAGTATGCCTTCAAGGCTGGTGTGTTGGGGGGGTAGCTGCCATAGAGGTGTGTGTCCAGGATCTCCAGCACCTCCTGATTCACTGTCGACTCAAATTTGCGGGCAAAGAAGGTGGGTCTGGAGAGTTGCTGCAAGAGCAGAGAGATGTCTAACAGTGTTGTCTGCACCCCTTAGGAATACTGAATACTGAATACAGTGTGCCCTCCCACCTGAGCAGGAAGGAGACAGATCAGGAAGAAACATGCTGGGACCCATCCTGCCCTCTTTGAGGGCACAGACTAAGCATCAGCAAAGCACAGCCAACCATTACATGGGATCCTCTATGACAGGATCAGTGGGAGCACACAGTATACCTACTGGTAATGCATATGGGTTTCCATCTCTCCCACTGCCTCCCCCTATCTGTGCTCACAAGCTGCTACGTGTGATCTAGTTCCTTCGCTGCAATCCCTGTTCAGATGGGTGCCCATTCTATAGAGAGCTGCTGAAGAGCCCTGGCCATGTAGCACAGCTTGCAGCATCAGAGCCCCACACTATTTAAGTCCCAGACTGATCAAAAATCCTGCCAACTTCTCTTTTTTGGTGCATCTCCCCCAAACCTTCCTTCTTCAGTCTACACTCCTGTGCACTCAGAGCACAGTTTGTCACCAGGTCATTTTGGCCTGCCAAAAGAGAACAGGGCTCCAAAGTGGTTTTACTGAAAGGGTATTTGCAGGGAAAGAACAGGAGAGAAAGTATGGGAAGAAGAGCAACACTGCAAGCAAAAGCCTGGCTGCTAGGAAGGACAGATAGTGTAATCCCTCTGCCTGTGTTTACAGCCACATCTGTGCTGAGCCCCAAGGCAGGTGGGGAACCACTCCTGCTCCTGTCCCTGCAGGGCTTGGGTGAGACTCAAGGCGGCATGCACAGCAGCTGGCACAGCACTCAGGGGTGCACCTGCAGGGCAGCTTGGAGAGAAAAAGGCAGGAGGGGAGAGAGCAGGATAAAGGAGGATGTTTTTCACCTGTAGCCGGAGGAAGTCCTGGGGTTTGAAGTCATTTGGGGAGCACCCACACCAGTCGACTATGTGTTTATATTGGCACTTACAGCCCAGCTTCCGGTTCCAGTTGGTCACGCGGAGGTTGTTATCAACCAGGGTGTCACAGGCGTGACTGTTCTCCAGGACCGTGTGGAAGAAGGACTGCACAGCAGAGAAGAGACAGGACACTTGGTGGAGAACAGGGGGATTAATGGAGATTCACCTGCCCTCACTGACAGAGAAACAGGACAGACCTTCGTAGCTTCAGAACAGAAACCCATCCCTGTTCCCAGTGCAGGCAGTATGTGAGGGACTAGGTTGTGTGCCCACACTGGTCCTTATCTGGCCAGAGGGGTGTCTGGACCTAAAGCAGGGCTGGATATAAACATGACCCTTGCCATGTCTGCTCCTCCCTGCCCTCTTTCATGCCTTGGTCTGGACAAAGGAGAGGCACAGAACTCTCTAAGCAGAACCAGCAACACCCTTCACAGCTACTCAGGGTGGGGACAAAGTGGGACAGAGATGTTAAGTACAGTAGGAAAAAAATTCGGCCTGAACCCTGCAGGCAGCACCCACCTCAGCTGGCAGGAGTGTGTAGGTGTAGAACTGGCGCAGCTGGGACACCAGTTGGTCATCAGTGTACACCACATACTCCACGAAGCTTCGTGTCAGCGAGAACCAATCAGAGCCACCATCCACCACGATGCCCTCAGGGATGTGGCGCTCGCCCAGTCGCCACATGTGGGAGTCACACTCGTGGAACAGGCGGTCCAGGCCCTGCTTCTTGATAAACCTGGGACGGGACAAGGGTGAAGGGTTAGAAATGTCACTCATTTTGCTGGATGCATTCCCTCTGCCTCAGCTGTTTCAGTTCTTTTCTGAAGTCCCGTTTTTCTGCTCCACTGGCTGAGCTTTGTCTGGGATTACCTGGCATTGTCTCGCCCGTGAGACTTCAGGAAGTTCTTATCTCGGTATTTGGACAGGAACATCACCAGCTCCTCGTTGGTCCTGAGGTGCAAATTACAAAGCATTAAATCAGCCCAGTAAACGTTCACACAGCAAGAGCCATCAGACAAGGAGCCTAAAGCTGCTCAGTGGGTGCTGACCAAACCCATGACCTGCTGCTGAGGACAGGCAAGGCACCTCTGCTGCCCAGTGTCTCATGTGTGCATTCCTGTGCAACACCCAGACTGCTGGAGAAAGAATAAACAGCTTTCATGGCACTGGCTAGGCTCCTCTCCAAAGATGGGACCAGGCTGGCCCTGGAGCATCACTGCCAGCACTTGGGTGTAATCTCCAACCCTATCTTCATTCAGCTCCCAGATCTTCCCTCCCCTCCCCGAAGCTTCTGCAGCCTCACACAGCATGAACATCATCATCCTCCACTGCCCCAGCAAGGTTTCTCACCTCGTGGGATAGTCAGTGGCACTCAGGTTGATGAAGAAGTCCCAGGGCCACTCAGCAAGTTCCAGCAGGTCTTTCATGCTACGCAGGTACATCTTCAGCAGACTGGCACCTCCCCAGATGGTCACCATGCGCCAGGGTGTTACACGGATGTTGGGGTAATGCTGGGCCAGCTCCACTGCCTCTCGATGAAGGTAGTTGGAGCGCTGCCAAGGAACACACCTCATGCTCATGAGAGAGCTCACCTCCCCAGGGGGTACATGCCCTCTTTGCCACCTGAATGCCACCGCTTACAACAGCTTCCACAGACAGGGAAGCAGCAAGACAAGACTGCTCTGTGCAGAGGGATAGAGGCTGCTTTGCTCGGTTGCAGAAACTGGGCTGGGAGGGTCGCAGCTCCATGAACAGCAAGGACAAACCCTGCCCAGTGACCTCCTCCACCCACATCCCAGCTCTGCACTCCATCCCATTGACCCAGCCTGTTAGTGCCCCCACTCCTCTTGCCCCTGCCACACACCTTGTCAACGTGGATGTAGAAGAAGTGCTGCTGGTGGTACACAGCCTTGATGAGCCGCTTCAGCTGGCGAATGGCCCTGCCGTGCACAACCAGCATGTAGGCAATGCGCACAGGCTTGCTGGGGGGCACCTGCTGCAGCTGGCTCTCATCCCACTGGATGACAGGGCTGACCTTGCCTGCACAGGGAGGGAGAGCTTAGTCAGCCATGCCCAACCTTAGCATCCACCACCCTGAGCTCCTGACGAATCAGGGAAACCTGAGCAAGGCAGAGGACAGCAGGGAAGAGCTCATCCTCAAGCAAACCCCATCACGCTGCAGTGCCAGTGCATGGTGGCACATGCAGCCCCTTGTGTTAAACTGACAGGGTTGCCTTTGTAAAGAGGTGGGGGTCCTTCTCTGGCCCACCAATACAGAAGATGCAGCTGGGCCCGGGTCTGACCTCTGCAGGCACTCCTCCTCAAGGAGGATGGTAGTTTTGATTGGATTACAGTGGCAGTGGTAATCTCAGAATCTGTAACAGATTGATGCTGCTTTTACCAGGCTGGGGACAAGTTGGTGACATAAGGAAGGTGTCCCTCACATCTGGATGGAATATTTCTGATGGCCAGAATTCCTGGAAGCCTCCCAGCAGGACTCACCCAAGAGCTGGCAGTGGCGAGGCACGGACTGGGGCATGAGGTTGCCTGCCCGGTGCTGACACACCACGTTGGCGATCTCCTGTTGGC
The DNA here is from genome assembly GCF_026170545.1 of Melanerpes formicivorus. Taxonomy (NCBI): domain Eukaryota; kingdom Metazoa; phylum Chordata; class Aves; order Piciformes; family Picidae; genus Melanerpes; species Melanerpes formicivorus. The sequence continues at coordinate 1,287,095 of NW_027142373.1, read as the reverse complement.
ACTGCTTGCTGCTGGCCCGAGCCAGTGCTGAGAGGGCATCTTTCCCTGTGATTTCACATTTTGGGGTAAAACTGTTCTCGGTGGGCTGAGGAGCCCCCTCCACGCTGCCTGTGTCGCCCTGCTGGAAGATGGCCAGCTGGGCCTCCCTGTGCATCTCTGACAGGTTCCTGCGGCTGGAGGAGTCCAGCAGGGCTGGCAGCCTCCACCCTGGCTTGTGTCTTGCTGTGACAGCTCTCATCACCTTGGACGCCATCGCCCCAGGGCTGTCCGGCCGGCCCCGCCACCGCCCATGCTTCCGGCTGGTGCTGCCTCTGCGCCCGGCAGAGCTGTCCGAGTCCTTGGAGCTGTCGCTGCTCTCAGGCAACCTGCTTTTTTTCTGCTGCTCCTGTTCCATTTGCAGGCAGATGCAGAAAAGAGGACAGACAGCATTAGCTTGGGCCCACCTTCCCTTAGTTCTGCCAACACACTTCTTGGGGCATCCCTGTTCCCAGAGCTTGATGCTCCCAGGTCTCATGTTGCTCAGTGCTGCAACATGAGTGAGCAGCTGTCCAAGTCCTTGCTCTGAAAGCAGTCAACTGTGCAGCAAAGGACATTACACCATCCCTCTGCCACCTAACCCCCCAGACTTAACACTCTACAGCACCTCTCTGTGTGGTCTTATGTCCCCTCACAGGGACAGCTGCCTAGGTGTCAGCAAGGGAGGCCTTGATTTGCAGACTCCACCACTGCAGTACCTAAGGCCGACAAAGACCTCTGCCAGGTCAGCTGCTTGCATCAGCCACTCTCAGGAGTCCGACATCAGCAGGGGCATTCCAGGCAGTGGAGGTAAGCAAAGGGCTGCTCTGGGTGGAGGTGGTTATTTTAACAGGAGTCAAATGGAGGCCATGTCCATGCTGAAAGTCCAAGCAGGGTCCCAGGTGGCTGCAGCTGTACTCTCTGGGGCTAAACACCACTGGAAAAGCATTGAATGAGGTCCTGCCTGTGATCCCTTCCCTGGGCCCCAGTCTCCCATGCTGGGCTGGCACATGCGCTGCGACTGCCAGCTTCCCTAGAAAACTGTCCTGCAGAGCCCAGTGGCCATATGAAGGGAGCAGTTAATTGTGCTTTGTTACCTCTGCCAGACTAGCCAATGAACAAAAATGAGTCAGCCTTGGGGAGAGAGGGGTTGGGAAGTTTGGATGCCTGCAAGAGCCATGCTCATAGCGAGTCGTGCACATAGGGCCAGAGCTGTATGCCCCCAGCACACTTCTGATCAACAGCACCTGCCTGCTCCAGCCAGGCCTCCCAGGGCTCCCTCAAAATGCACTCAAAATGCTCTCTACACAGCTGCTGGGCTGGACACCACATGAGGCACATCAGGGACTGCTCCTAGGCAGTGGTTATCTTCCAAAGATGGGCAGGTGCTTCACAAGAATACCAGCACCAAATCAGCCCCCTGCACAAGTCCTTTCATGAGTGTCACTGCTGGGAAGACCAAGGCCAGGAGAAATCACACCATCTGGCAAGACCTGCCTGCTCCAGCGTCCCTCAACTACCCATGTTAGGGTGGCACAACCTGAAAACCATGGCTAGCAAGGACGGGACCAAGCCAAAACTTTTAACTTTGAAGAAGCTAGCATCAGCAAGGATCAGCTGAGCCCCTTCTGCTCAGACAGGTGTCACAGGCAGCCCAAGACAGGCAGCAGAGCATTCATTTGTCACCACACAGGACCATCTGCTCAAGAATTATAAACCTGTTTTCTCTGCTGAGCATCACAGGAGTAGGGAGGGAATCTTTTCCAAGGGCTTATCCCCATTCCTGTACGAAGAGATTCATCGTCCCCACTCAAAGCCTCCCCTCTCCAACACACCTGGCTCAGAGGACAGCCTCCATGCCATGCCCACCCTTAGAGAACAGTCCTGTTTGTCCCCTACAAGGAGCAGGAGCACAGGCAGCTGCCTTCCCCAGCCAGGCAGTCATCAGAAGCACCACCAGCCTTTCCAGAGCTGCCAGTTAACCAACTCAATAGCTTCAAATTGCTGCACCACAGCAGAGTGATCCTTCACCCTAGCCTGGCAAGGAACAGCTCTAGCCATGTTACTCTGATACATTTAAGACTAGTATGTAGGACTTTTGCAACTTCTCCCTGCTGCCAACACATGTAGATGACTCCAGGCACCAGCCAGAAGTCATTTCTCCCATCCTGGGTCCCCTGATATGACACCACTGTCCCCAGAGAATCACAGAGCTCTAGGTCAGGTATCTACCTGCAGCCCACTCCCAGCACAGGTCTGACTGTGACGACATCTCCGAGCTCTCCATTGTAAGGAGCAGAGCTAACACCCTGCAGGACTCCCCCTTAAGCTGACTGACTGGTGCCTGCCACATACAAAAGTACTGCCCATATTTTCTCCAGTCACCAGAGGAACTCGGACGCTTGATTGCCAGTTGCAACAGCAGAGCCTCAGACCTCACAAGTCAAATGGCTAGAGACAGCCCCTTAAAAATAAGCCTTTGCAGGGAAAAACAAAAACCAAGGGACAACAGCAAAGCTGAAAGATGCTACACAGGAAGCTTCTCTGGCAGCCACAGCACACTGAGTACACCAACACACAGGCTCCAGAGAGGCAGCGCCTCCTGCCTGGAAGGAAAGAGGCAGGAGGCAAAGTGGGGGAAGAAACATGACTGGGTTCTAAAAATCCACAAAGACACTTTGTGTTTTCCTGTTGCCAGATCCACTGCAGATCTAGTGATCCAGGAAGCTCCTACACTCATTCAGTAGCTGTCAGTGTCATCACAACAGAGGCAGGATCGCTTTGGTTCCTTGGGCTCTCATCTTTGTGTGCAGATAGGCTTGTGCTGTTGGCAACAGGGATGCTGTCATTGAATGGCTAAGCACTGGCAGGATTTTCCTCTCCCCTTGGTCAGCCTGGACAGAGATTGTGGTGTTTGATCCCAGTGGAACAAGATAATCTGACTTCATGGAGGTAGGAAACTCCATGTCAACCTGGGTAGATGGAGACTGATTCAGCTTCTGCTTGTCTGCATGCCCTAATGCATCTCCTCAGGAGCCTGCAGGACCCTGAAATTGGACTCAGAAAGACAAGTGACATAATCCAACTGGCACAGCCTTCTCAAGGAGGTTTGGGCTAGTAGGTCTGATGTAGCTGGAGTCAGTTACAAGCAAGTGAGCAGTTGGTGCTGCTAGAGCGCAAAGGGTTTGCAACTCGCTCTGGTGAAGGGTGAGGATCTTCAGTCTCTGTTCAGCTCCCATCAGGGATGCAGCCTGCCAAGGAAGGGAAGCTCTTCCTGCCCCCATGAAGGGACCAAAAGGAAACCAGCAGGCTTTGAAGAACTGAGCAGGTTGGAAAAGGGTGCTGCCACTGGCAGAGACCAGAGCAGCCCTTTTGGAGACACCCTGGCAGCACAAGCAGCTGCAAATGCCCCAGACAAAGATGCTGGAGGGGCACGCAAGCTCGCCCGACTCAGAGGCTCCACAGCATTCGCAGGACTCAAGTCTGCCCTTCTCTCTCTACAGCAAGCCACAACCCATTCTTGGTGGGGATGAACCAGGTTAGAGCTCTGTCCATTAGGGGGAAGAAAACATTTACTCTGAGATTCCAAGGTTGCCCAAATCCTTCCCAACTTGCAAGGTAAGGCTGTCCCAGGAGGATTTCTCCAGCTTTACCAGAAATGCCCCAGGGAAATGGTGTCTCCTTCAGGTCTGAAAAAAATCAGAAGTTGCAGGAGGGCACAGAAACCAAGAATGTTGCTATTTTAGAAGAAATAAGGGTTAACTGGACTTTACCCAGCTTACTAATGGGTTTGGGCTGCCTGTAAAGTTCAGCATGATTTTTGCTCATCCCCAAGCCCTGGAGTCAAGGCAACTCGTGGTAAGCCATCCCTTCTCCAGGTGAGGGGACTGACAGGCAAACCTGTGAGCTCAGTTTTAGGAAGACACATGGAGAAACCAGGCAAAATGAGCCAACATGGCAGGCTAGGCAGGGCAGGAGCAGAGTACAGTAGACTAGCAGTGCAGGATAGTGCACAGGGAAGGGGAAGCTGTGAGTGGTGAAGTGATTTGATCAAGAAGAAGGGGCAGCCAAGCACACCAGATCAGTCAGATCAGTCTTCTCTCACACTCCCAGTGCCTTTGGATAACAGGCAAATTCGTGTCCTCTCTCCTTGAGGCATTTATTCCCCAGTTGTATTTTGGTGGTGGTGTATGGCAGCATGTGAAGCTGCCCATGGCTGTTCCCAGCGGCCCAAGAGGAGACCTGAGGCTGGGCATTCATCTGCTGAGTGAGTGGTTGCCTTAGAGACCATCCCCCCTGCAAGGGGCTCTCAGGGAATTCTTTCTTGTTTTGTGAAAAGTTCTGCTGACCAGAGTGTCACTCTCCACACCAGGGAAGCACCCTGTGATTGAGAGGATGAGCTTCTGTCCCTTGAGATCCCCATCTCTCACCTCACAGCCATCTACTCTGTTCTGCCACAGCTACCATGCTAAAGCCATGCCTGTCTCCACAGAACTCAGAGCTCTTGCTGCACATCATCCCTGCAAAATGTCACTTCACCACCTGGGGAGTGTTGGCAGGCTGTGGGGAATCTCTACAGCCCTAGGACCACAAGGCTCTTGCTCAAGATGAGGGGCTGTGGTGCCACACAGACATTTGAGAGTGACAGCAACATGCTACAGAGGCCTAGGCTCTTCTTGATAGCTGTTCCATGTCTGACCTTGGGCATGTCTGACCTTCACCAGCCCATGCCTCAGTTTCCCCACACTGCTTTGGTGTAAAGACAATGGATGACTGCAAGAGGTCCTTGTACCCTCACACTTCACCAGGATACCTCAGACCTACTATACCTTACCTGCCACAAACTTTCTGAGCTGCTGTACATGCTCTCTACAGCTCTCTGAACTACGCTATGTTTTCCTATTTCTGGCTTCAGTGTCACTGACTCCCACAACATCGCCCAAAACACAGAGAAGCTCGATCCCTGTCAACCCCCCACCGTTCTCTGGCTCATGCCAGACCTCCACCGACACTCCCTGGGCCACAGCAATCTGCTTCTCCGGCGCTGTGACCCCACACTGCTGCACCCGGAGCCCCTTCACAGGCCACCGCCGCTGCCTGCCCCACGGTCCCCGCTGCCCTCCAGCTACGAGCCCTGCAGGAACCCCGACTCAGGAGACCCCGTCCTGGACAAGGGCCTCTCCAGACCCACAGAGACAGCCCGGGAGGGATGACGGCAGACCCCCTTCATGTCCCTTCCCAACTCCAGAGCGACGAGGACATGCCAGCTCTTTGGGCACGGCTTCCCCAAAGACCCCGATGCAAGGGCCCCTCCCCGGCCAGAGTCCCCTCCCAGGACCACTCTGCTACGACCCCCCCCCGGCCCCCTGCGCACCCCAAGCCCCGCACCACCTCTCCTGCCTCCCACATCGATCTCAGCCCTTCACTGTCCCTGCCCCTGCCCCTCCGTCCCAGGCCCTCCATGGCTCCCCAAAGCCCCACAAGCCCCTCTATCATCCCGTCTACGTCCCTCGGCTCTCCCCGTACCCTCCCCATCCGTTTTGCCCCCGCCGGCAGGCCCCGAGCCGCCGGTCCGGCCTGCCCCCCAGCGCTACCTCGACCGGACCCTCCTCGTCGAGGCCGGCGGAGGTCCAGAGGACGAGTCCTTGGAGCAGGAGTATTGCAAGGGCCGTGGCTACCGCCACCCGGTACCGCCGTGCCAGCTTCCGCGCCCGCCCGCTGGCCACCATCGTCACGGCGGCAGCGCCGCGGCAGAGGGCGCGCTCCGCCTGCGCGCGCCTCCCGCGTGCACGTCCCGGCGGGGCGGGGCTCGGCTCTGCCGGGGGATGCGCGTGCGCGCGAGGGGAGCGCGGCTGTGTGCGAGAGCGTGAGCGCGTCCGGCCCTGGGTGCCGCCGCTCTTGGCCAGCCGGGAGCCACAAGGGAAGGGAACTTCGGCACGCAGGGGGTTAATGGAGAGGGCTTCCTGAAAAACGGCTTTGGGGGTTTGTCTTGGTCTTGTTTTTAAGGTTGTCTCTTTCTTTTGTTTTCTTTCCTTTTTTTTTTGTCTCCAGGGAGCGTAACTGCTTTGCCTGACGACAAGTTGCAGATCAGTGTTCGGCCTCAGCCACAAACCCTGACACAGAGGGGGATGCTTTGGTACCAGAATGTGAAGCTGTTGGAAACCGAATTCCTCACTGCGAGTGGCTCAGAAACGAATTTCCTTTAGCAGATGGGGGCAAGAATGTCACTGTGGTAAGCCGCTGCAAAGCGCAGCCCTGGGGACTCTGACCACCTTTACCTTCTCCCTTAGAGCTTGCTTGGAGGAAATTAACTTCTCCCTAGGCTTGGTGTCTGCTGCTCTGTGACTCTTGGCCCCTGTGGTTCTCCTGCTCTGCGAAGAGTTTGGCCAGACAAGATGCAGCAGGTTTGTAATACTTGGTTTTGTTCCCAAATGCTGAGCTTTGAGTCACAACTGTGACGCTCAGGTGGTGAAAAAGTACTAGTTGGAATAACACCAAAAGAAAAAAAGAAGACGAATTTGCCATAAAAAATACAGTTCCTGTAAGATTTCAAGTTCCTACTTAATATAAAGCAGCTTGTGATTTTGTATTTGGTTTTTTTCGGGTAGGGTTTTGTTTTTTTTTTCCTTGCTGTGCTGCAAAGATTTTGATGAGAATTTATGGATATTAAATACAGCCAGAGCAAGCCTCTAACTGCCCTGGGAATGCAGTGAAAACCTTCTGGAAATGAGAACAAAGTGAGAAACGTTTCAGTTAAAGAAAAAAAGCAAGCAAGCAGTGGCCTTTGGCAATTCACGTAGCTTTTATTGCAAAAGCCTCTATCTAAGCACATTTAGGATCTTTTTCAGTGACTCAGTGCAATTCCTCCATGCAACCCAGCCCATGAAATAGACGCAGCTGGCAGTACGAATGCTGCCTAAGCTGCCCAAAACACCTTTATTAGAATAAACCAAACCAGGTTGGAAGAGACCTTCAAGATCATCGTGTCCAACCCATCAACCAATCCAACCCACCCAAACAGCTAACCCATGGCACCAAGCACCCCATCAAGTCTCCTCCTGAACACCTCCAATGACGGCGACTCCACCACCTCCCCGGGCAGCCCATTCCAATGGGCAATCACTCTTTCTGTATAGAACTTCTTCCTAACATCCAACCTGAACCTCCCCTGGCGCAGCCTGAGACTGTGTCCTCTTGTTCTGGTACTGGCTGCCTGGGAGAAGAGACCATCATCAGCCTGTCTACAACCTCCCTTCAGGTAGTTGTAGAGAGTGATAAGGTCACCCCTGAGTCTCCTCTTCTCCAGGCTGAGCAACCCCAGCTCCCTCAGTCTTTCCTCATAGGGCTTGTGTTCCAAACCCCTCACCAACTTTGTTGCTCTTCTCTGGACTCGTTCCAGCAAGTCAACATCCTTCCTAAACTGAGGGGCCCAGAACTGGACACAGTACTCCAGGTGTGGCCTAACCAGTGCAGTATACAGGGGCAGAATGACCTCCCTGCTCCTGCTGGCCACACTGTTCCTGATGCAGGCCAGGATGCCATTGGCCCTCTTGGCTGCCTGGGCACACTGCAGGCTCATGTTCAGCCTACCATCGACCAGTACCCCCAGGTCCCTCTCTGCCTGGCTGCTCTCCAGCCACTCTGACCCCAGCCTGTAGCACTGCATGGGGTTGTTGTGGCCAATGTGCAGAATCCGGCACTTGGATGTGTTCAATCTCATGCCGTTCCTGGAGAAATCTTCCTGGAGAATCTTCCTGCCTTCCAAACCAGTCCTCTGTCATTCCCTCATCATGGCTGAGCAGTACTGGTCCTTCTTAGCTTATCCTTCCCTCCCCCATTTATCTTCATTTCTTGCCCTTTTCCTTTGTCCAGGTTTGTCTTGATCACAACCACTTTATATGGCAGCATGTCAGGATAGGGAGCCTGGCAAAATGTGCTGCTCAAGAGAGAGAGAGAGGAGAGATGAAGGTAATGGTTGTCTCAGCCCAGATAAGCATCTAAGGAAGCAATCCATGGGAGGATTGTGGTCATCCAAGTCAGTACACTCTACTTTGAAGAGTACACAGCATTCTTCTCACATCCTGAAAAATGATCTATAGCTGTTAGTTATAATCTATAGCTGTTGATTCTTCTTTGAGGCTTTAATCACTGTCTCTGCTTGCAGCTAAGTATAACATTTGAGCAAATTTTTACCTCAAAATGACAGACTTCAGAGTAAGTCAGAATTTGTGTCTTTTCTGACTAGTGTGGCATTCTTAATCTTCCCCTGTACAATCTTATTATATGCTTACTGTGTTCCTTTCTCCCTTCTACCCAACTACCTGAGTGAGTAGAAAAACTCACTAAAAGATATAAAACCATAAGTTTTCAAAGTCTGAAATCAGGTTATTTATACAATTGAAACTGTTGTGTATGGAGGATGTCCCTGCTCACTGTGAAGGTTTGGACTAGATGACCTTTGGAGGTCCCTTCCAATCCAACCTATTCTGTGATTCCTTTCAGGGAGCTGCAGAGAGCAGTGAGGTCTCCCTTCAGCCTCCTCTTCTCCAGGCTAAACAACCCAGCTCCCTCAGCTGCTCCTCAGCCCATTTCTCCAGACCCTTCCCCATTATGAACAACAGAGCAGAGCATGGAAAGTAGTTTGTTGGCAAAAGAAGATAGAAATACATTGTAGGACTAGGGAGATAATCCCATGCTCCTTATTGGAGTGTTTAAGTTGTCCTTTAGTAATAAATACGTCTACAATAAATTTTAGGTAGCTCCTGAGCAGAAAGAGCTTTTGGTTGAAGCAGATGGAGCCTGGGTAGTGAAAATGTTTTACAGCTTTCAGGATAAAAGAAACCTTGAGCTCATCATGGAGGTCTTACCTGGAGGTAAGCTGTTTGCTGACAGAGGATGTTGGATTTGTAGGTCCTAACAGCAATAGTTTTCCAAAGAGGAGCTCTAAGGCTAGCTGTAAGGTTAGGTTTGGATTCTCCTGGGGTTTCCCACAGAATGAGTTTGAACTTCTTTTCCCCCCCTCTGCATTTACCACTATGAAACATAACCACAGTGGAGAAAGATTTTTGTGTCTGTTCTTTATGAAATTTGTCTTGTGACTTATAAGAAGTAATTCTCACTTTCCAACCTGCCCCTCTTCAGAGCTGACTGATAAGTGAATGCATTTTCTACATATGCTTTATTGCTTTTTTTCCTCCTGTCCTTCCTTATTTCTGAAAAGAAGCAGTGAGGGGGAAGAAATGGTCTGTAAATGAGGCACAAAAGCAGAGATTATTGAATGATGAGAGCAGACTGAAGGGGCCTCCAGGTTAAAATAGTATAACTAACATAATATCATCTGACTAAACAGCTCCTGCTCCACCACCACCATTTTTGCACCCATCCCAGAGCTGGGGGCAAGACCCTCACCAGCCAAGATACCACACAGAGGAGCTCAGCCCCAGTAAGGAGGCCTAGTCAGCACCCATAGGTGATATTGGAGTAGTCATCAATCCTGTTCCTAACAACCAGGGGGCCACCAGGCCCCCTGGCCTTTGTTGTCACCACCACCCATTGTGCACCATGGGCACTCACCAGAGATGAGAAGAGGATCCCTCAGCCCAGAGGGGCTCAGCCTGGGGCTTCTGCCTTTCCTGGGGGGGATTAAAAAGGGGAGTGGGTGGGGTGGGAGGAGACTCCAGGTACTCTGGGATTTGAGGGGAAAAAGGGGGAAAATGGGGTGGGTGAGGGACTTTTAGGGTGTCAGGATTGGGGGGAATGGCAAAAAAAATAGAAATGGGTAGATTCAGATTGGATGTTAGGAAGAAATTCTTCACCATGAGGGTGGTGAGTCACTGGAACAGGTTGCCCAAGGAGGTGGTAGAAGCCTCATCCTTGAGAGATTTTAAAGCCAGGCTGGATGTGGCTCTGGGCAACCTGATCTAGTATGAGTGTCCCTGCCCATGGCAGGGTGGTTGGAGTAGAGTAGAGTAGAGAGAATAGAATAAAATTAAACAGGTTAGAAAAGACCTTTGAGGTCATCAAGTCCAACCTATCACCCAACACTATCTAATCAACTAAACCATGGCACCAAGTGCCTCATCCAGTCTCTTCTTAAACACTTCCAGTGATGGTGACTCCACCACCTCCCTAGGCAGCCCATTCCAATGGCCAGTCTCTCTTTCTGTGAAGAACTTCTTAGCATCCAGCCTAACCCTCCCCTGGCACAGCTTGAGACATGTTTCCATCTGTGTCCACCAAGGAGTGGATGTTGTCCTTGCCCCTCCTCTTGGCAGTAATATATTTGTAAAAGCATTTTATGTTGTCCTTCACAGCAGTGGCAAATCTAAGCTCTAAATGGGCTTTTGCCTCTCTAATTTTTTTCCTACATGACCTAGCATCATCCTTAAACATTTCATGGGTAACATCTCCTTCCTTCCACAGATGATACATCCTCTTTTTTTCCCTTAATTCACTCAGAAGTTCATGGCCCATCCAGGCTGGCTGTCTGCCCCGGCAGCTCATCTTCCAGCACACTGGCACAGCCTGTTCCTGCACCTTCAAGAATTCTTTCTTGAAGTAGGTCCAGCTGACTCCAGCTTACCACTCTCAGACTCCTGTCTGGGGGGGACTGGTTTCAGCCCCTTCCCTCTTCAACTGGATGATCCTTGAGGTCCCTTCCAACCCCAACAATTCTATGATGCTAAAACAATTTTGCACTTTAGGCTGGGGGGTGAATGGGGGTGAATCAAAAGGAGTGGGGGGGATTCTGGGTGGACTGATTATGCCATGTGGTGCAGGGGGATGAGGCAGCAGAGGAGCAGGTGAGGGATGGGGGCACTCCCCCCCCCCCCCCAAATGCTGAAAATCCTCGGTGGGGATCATAAGCTATTTCAAAATGTAAGTATTGGTATGAAGCAATACGGAGAAGAACCTCTCATTTTCATCTGGATAGTGAAGAATTGTATTAATTGATATGTAAAAAAGATGTTGAAGTGGCCCCTCCTGTATCTCCTCTATTTTTTAAAGGCTTTTAGAATTAAGGGGGGGAAAAAAAGTCACACAGGGGCTTGGAATATAAATACAGCCTGTGTCTATACAAGTTAAAAATAGTGGCTTGTATGTGTTGTGCCTTTTAATTTAAATAGAAAACGTTCTGAGCAGGGCCGAGCCGAGCGGCTCCCCACGCCCAGGGCATTGCTCAGTGCTGCCACCGCCTGCGTAATGGTCGGCACTGCAGCTGTGCGGCGGCATGTGCCGCCCCGTCGGCGCTCACCGCTGCAGCCTATCTGCGCCGAATGCTGGAAATGCTCGAAAATTCTTCGTGTAGAGAGGGGAAGAGGGAGAGGGAGAGAGAGAGAGACTGACTCGAGCGCGGCCAGGGATTCAGCGCAGGCGCCGGAGCGCGGGGCTGTTCGCACCCGCGGGCCAGCGTCGCCAGCATCACTATGGTTACAGCGCGTGCGCCGTAGCCGCCTGTGTGTGCGCGTACGCACGCGCGTGCGCCAGCGTCGCTATGGATTCACCGCCGGTGCCGTAGCGTCGCGAACCCCAATCCTAACCCCAAGCCCTAGCAATAAGGACCTGGAAAACCTAACCCAAAGAAACCCAAGCCCCACTTCATCCCCTTCCTCTTCCATCTTCTTCTGAAGCTGAAAGAAATGGTGCCTCCAGCCCCAGGTACTAAACTCTTCCAGAGAACCCAACTCAACTCGCACTGATGGCAAAAGGCAAAAAACCAGAAGTAGTCCAGATGGAGAGCAGTGACAGTGGTGTCCCTCGGGGGTCCATGCTGGGACCTGTTCTGTTCAATATTTTTATCACTGCTACAGACAGAGGGATCCAGGCACCATCAGCAGTGTGCAGATGGCACCAAGCTGAGTGGTGCTGTCAAGGTGCCAGAGGGACAAATTAGTGTTCGGCATCCAGAAGAGCCAGCAAATGTAAGGAGTAACCTAAAGCCAGGCAAGCCAGAAGAGCCATAACAATTCAGTGATTCTGTGAACAAACATGAATGCCCCAGCTGAAGCAAGTATGGAAAGAACTGGCCATGAAAAGAGCTTTCAACTTCCCTTCTCTTCCTGCGAGCACAATGGCAACAACTCCCCCAAGAACAAAAGCAACATATTGGAAGGTCCTACACTCTCAAGCTCTTTCAAGTTGGAAGGACAGTTGATTTGCACCATGTGTAGGACAGGAATGCTTACTAGAACAAAGCAAGATAAATTTAATCCTGTCCAAGCTGGTTAACATTAAAAGGGAGATGAATCATCTCTACCATGCCTGTAAGAAGAGTGTTTAAAAAGGGAACAACTCTAACGATACAGCCAGGCTCACAGTGCAGAGAGCTTCTGAATGTTGATGCCATCTGTGCTATTGTCAGGAAGAGTGTCGAAATAAGGGGGCAGGCCACCACAAATGTTCTCAGCTCTCTTCTGCTACACTTGCAATGGTGTTCCAGCACATCCAACCTCCTAGGACAGGCAGAGTCTGCAAGGAGATGACACACTCAGAGTAATGGAGTCAGTGCAATGCAGATATGCAATTCATAACAAGAGACAGGTCAACGGAGTCACAGAATCATAGAATCATTCTGGTGAGAAAAGACTTTTAAAGTCACCAAGTCCAACTGCTAAAGTCACAGAAACACAGAACAGAGAGGGTTGGAAGGGCCCTCTGGAGACCATCTAGTCCAATGCTCCTGCTAAAGCAGGGTTACCGGCAGCAACTTGCCCAGGATCACATCCACAATCTCTACGATGGTGGAAGGAAAACCCTACTGTTGGGGAGATGTCCAAGTGCTGTTGCACCAAACATTTTGCTCAGGAATTAGAGACGAGATAGTGGAGAAAGACATAGCCATATATATGTAGGCATTTAGAATCATGGAATCATTTGGGTTGGACCCAGTACCCAAGGTGTGGCCTCACCAGCGCCCAGTACAGGGGCACAATTGCTGCCCTTCTCCTGCTGGCCACACCATTGCTGATCCAGGCCGGGATGCTGGTGGCCTTCTTGGCCACCTGGGCACACTGCTGGCTCATCTTCAGCTGCTGTCACCCCCAGCTCATTTTCTGACAGCAGCTTTCCAGCCACTCAACCCCAAGCCTGGAGCATTCAGGCCATGCAGACAGTTCCCTGAACCCTCCTTCCAGCCTTTGTTGTCAATGGGTGTCACATTTGCCAGTCTCTAGTCAGCTAAGACCTCGCCACTTAGCTGGGACTGCTAGGAAATGATGGAAAGTAGCTTCCCACCAGCTCTCTCAGATGGTCTTCCTGATTTCTCCACTCACTTGCCCTCGTGTCCTCTCCTTTTCTCATTTGGCTTGCTGAGACTGAGGTGGAGAAAAACAGGTCTCAGCAGGTGGACAGAGGCATGTTTCCCGCTCACTGTTCATGCCCAATTAGGCAGAATATGAAAAGGACAAAGAGAGATTCTCATCTCCCTGGAAGGTAGAAACTGCAACTATGTGCTCATAAACAAGCCAGGAACCTCTCTGACCTGAATTTTCAAGGGATAAAGGAATCAGCACACTTTTGAGCCACCCAGACTAAATCCATTGCATGTTTTGTTTGTTTGGGTTTGCTGCTGATGTTTCTCCTGCAGAACTAGGAGCTTGCCTGCCCTCCTTCTACAGAACACAGAATGAACCAGGTTGGAAAAGGCCTTCAAGATCACTGAGTCCAATTCTGAAGCAAGACAAATAAAAAGAAGCCTAAATGCCTGCCAGCAGATTAGGGAACCGTTTCAGCAGAACCATTTCAGCCTCTACTTCTAGGTGGATTTCAGAGATTCCGTTCATCCCACATGCAGTAAAAGCAAGCCTTACTGGCACCAATTGCTTCCTGCTAGGTTTCACAACCTCTACTGCTGCACTTGCCCGTCTGTTTTCTGACCAGGGCAGGTCAGCTCCTCAGCTCCTGGCAGTGCCCCGCGCAGCTGCCCCTGCCCTGCCCTCTTCTCGGAAGACTTGCTGCAACTTTCAAACTCTTGTAAAAGCTGTTCTCCTAGTTCTCGCATTTGGCTGGGCACTGAGCCCTCCAGGGCTTCCTCAAGTCATGACAACATCCTTTTAAACAAGAGATTAAAGCAAACTCAAAGCACATTAAAAACTTGACTCTGCCCGGTGTCCGTCCATTATTACCTTTCAGGTATTGCTGCTCTGCGGTTACCTCTGGGTTACCTTAAGAGCAGCAAGGGGCTGAACGCTCCCAGCCCTGCCTGGCACTTTGTCCGAGAGCGCCAGAGGGGCACCGGGGCCAGCGGGCTCCCGCTCAGCGCTGCTCAGCTCTGCGCTGCGCTGCCCCGCGCAGGCCGCCGCTAGCTGGGGTCAGGGCCGGGGCCTTGAGGCGCGCGGCGGCACGCCCACCGCCCGCACACGCGCTGGGAGCCGTCTCGCGACGCGTCACGTGACACGCTCGCGCCCCCGACGGCGGCTGGCGCGGGCAGCGACGCGCGACGCGTCACGTGACGCCGTCCCGGGACGATGAGGTCAGCGGCTGCAAGTCACGTGATCGTTGCCTACGCGCAGTGGGGCCGGGTGCAGATGGCGGACGCTGAGGCCAAGGCGGCTCCGCGGCCTGAGATGCAGCGGCTGGTGGCGGCGCTCCGAGCCCGCCTCTGGCAGCTACAGACGGAGCTGCGCGAGCAGGAGGTGTCAGAGGCTTCGTCTCGGGCTTACTGTCGGGGCTTCTGCCAGGTAGGGGCTAGGCAAAGGTGGGCCGCGGCCCGGGCTGCGGGCCGGGTGCCAGGCGGCAGGGATGGGGCCGAAGCAGGCCCGGGGGCCAGCGGCCAAGGGCTTCCCCTCCGGGGACTTTCCCTCGCTGCTTGGGCGATGTCGCGGCGCGGGACTCGAGACGATGTGCGCCGCTACCGAGTGGGGTACGCGCGCGTCGTGCCCGAGGGGTGCTCCCGTGGGCGCTCTGCTGCCAGCCTGTGACCGAGCTCTGCGCTAAGGGAGCCGCTCGCTTTTGGGCACTGGCAGTGCCTCGGGCCCGGACGTCTGCTAACGCGTGGGGGGTTCTGTGGGGCAGGCGGGCCACACCGCGTTTTCTGAGTGCGGTTTGGCTCGGGTCTTAGACCTTTGCCTTTCTGTTCTTCACTTGTTTCCGGATCAGAACTATGCGTTCCACCTCGCCTGGGATCTGCTGTGGAATAAGCAGAGCTTGCTGGTTTGTAGAGGCCTGCAGTTCACTTAGGTCGCTGAATGAGCATTTGCAGTGCAATGATCTTGTCTGAATACTTGGTTAATGCAATTCAGGCTAAGGATCATCAGTTTCTGAATCTAGCCTCTAGCTTCGGAAGAGCTGAACTTGCTTAAAATTGCAGTGATGGACATAACTTATTCTTAAGTAATTTTTTTCCAGTGGTTGGTTAGATTTTGCTTTCCCCACAGCATCATTTACTGTCAGCCATGAGGTTGAATAACAGATTGCAGGGTTGGACAGGTGTCCCTGATGGATCTCAAGATACTGTGATTTCTAAAATGAAAAGTTTTACAAGCTGGCTTAAGCATATCTCAGATGATACACCTCCTATATTTGAATGCTGAATGGCAAAATTTGATGCTAGATGAGGAAAAAAAAATCCTGTTGGTGCCTTCTAGACAAGTGATACTGTTCTTCAGTCTTTCATTTCTCATCCCTAGGTTTTGTGTTTTGTCATCCCATTCTGGGAGGATGTTTAGCCCATGGCTTACTGAAACACCACAAGGACTTTCTTTGTGAGGTTTCGAAACACCTTCTTCTCAAACTGCAGGATGCTGCTACTCCTGTATGTCCAAGCTAAGTTTGCTGTTAAGATCTGTGACATTGTTTCCAGTGGCATTCACTGCCTCAGAACATTGAAGCAAGTATTCAGCTAATACTTAGTACAGATTGTCAAGGTGACTGATATACATAGACATCTAGTTGCCTGGATTGGTTTGATACAACCAAAGCTTTGGAAGTACTTGATCAATGGAGTTTGATGGAAGACAGTTCTGTTCCCTAAAAAACCCCCAAACCAGACAAGAAAACCCAAACCCTGTCCTGCAAAATATGTAGACTTCTTTAGGTGTTTGTGCTGTTACTGAATGATGGTCTTGTTTTGGAACACTGAGAGATAGTATAGGAAAACATCTGTCTTAGGCTGCTTTCAGTTGGGGACATTTCTGATTGTCATGACTGTACATCAAGAGATGCAGTGGAAAACATGAAGTTGCTGGTCTGTCATGCAGCAGCTTCAGTGGATGTCATGCAGACAAACCACTGTGGTTAGAATGTGATTTTACATCTTGGTTTTTCCTTCTCACCTTGGGGTGTTTGTGACTGCTGCACAAAGTTGGAGTGATAAAACTTGAAAATCACTTGAGGTCTGCCTGTAAGTGGAATTTAAGGGGCTCTGCTTAATTTTGTATTAAGAACTTGGAGGGTGCCACAGGTATGTTCTCATAAGCTTATAAAAATACAGCAGAACATGCCTAAGAAGCAGCAGCTGAATTTAGTTGAACTTAAATGTGATCTTGGGAAATAGCTGTAATGAAGGTAGTTGAAACGTTTTAGGGCAGCCATGGATTTGTCATCCTGTGTTTATATCTGTGTGATGGTCCTGAAAGGTGCTCTGTTGTGCTGTGGAGGTTACCATGGCTTGTGAGACACAAGCAAACCAATCAGAAGCTTTCCTGTACTTTGAGCTGTCTGGATGCTGCGTTTTACTACATGTAAACTTGTGCAACCATGTAGCTCCAGGAGCTCTTCGTGGGAGTGATGCTGGATGGCATCATTTCCATGAAGAGCAGGGGAGTAAGATTCATGTCCAGGATAACATAGCAAAAAAAGTCTGGAAGCCTAAATGGTGGATTGACTCTGGAACTTTGTACTGTACAAGCCTGAAGGCTTTGCCTGTCCACCTTAGGAGAAACATATTTGTGGAGGAGCTCAATATGTACCCAAACAGACAAGTAGGATGAACTGTGTGCATGTTTGAGGTTGTTATATCATGAGAATGAAGAACAGTTATCATTGAAGCAGAGGCTGCAGGACCTCAGAGCATCCCATCTGCCAATACTTAGCATCTCTTTGTCTCTGGAATGATTAAAGGTGCCATAGTTGAGGACCACCAATTACAATCAGGTGTGTTTCAGAACAGGCAGGAGTTTTTTTCTTGAACAGAGACTTCAAGCTGTGAAAACAGGTCAGGCAGCTTCAACATGTTTAAATTAGTTTTGAGCAAAAAATGATACTTCAGAAGAAATGCAGCTGAGCAGGTGCTCCAGCATTGCAGCACGGGAAGAGCTATGCAGTGCTGAGAACCTAGGCTGGTCAGAAGATGGGTCTGGAGGTGAATGTGTGTGGCCTCTGCTTTTCTCACCTAACTCAACTATTAGATGTGTTAGTGTAGTCAAAGGAAGAAGGGTAGGATAAAGTGGATGTGTACTAACCAGACTTAAAATGTTTGAAAACTCTCTTCAGTTAATTAGACTGTAAGGCAGTAATTGTTTATAACCTTGGTACTGGGCTGTTCATTAAGTGTGGAGATTATGTTTTACTGGCAAGTTAAAATTTGTGTAGTCTTACCTTGTGTATAGACTGCCAGGAAATGTCTGTAGAGGACTACTTCAGCTTAGATTGCTTGTGAAATAGCAGGAAGGCTTTTAAAATCCTCTATAACACTGTTAGTGTGTTTTGTTTATTTGCCAGAACAGGTTGGTTGAATGGTTGTTTCTTCAGAGAAGTGTGGAGATTTATGTTTGATCTATTTCTGTATTCACTATAAGGGTACAGTTACTGTTGGATTTACTAAACAGATGACTTTATGGTAGTTATCAACTGAGTATCTCAAAAGATTACATCTTAACTGCCTTTGAATGTATTTGATGCTTCTAATGCCACATATGATTTGAGTTACATTATCAAATCCTTTATCAATGTGTTAGAGAAACAGAATGGTTAGTTACTAGTTGTGCATTGCTTCTGCTAATGATCTTTGTGCTGTGTTTAAGGATGATTTATGTAGACTTTATCTTCTCCACGTGGCTTTCTAACTACTCATATTACGGGGCTTTGGGAGAGTTTGCAGCCTTCTTTCATCTAGCAATTATATTACTGATTTCTAGTGGAATAATCCACCAAACAGCCTTGATTTTCTACTGATTCTTAGGTGGTGTTTGTTACAGATATTCCTATCACATGTGTGGTGGGGTGAAGTTTCCTCCCCCTACATTAACTGTGCCAGACCAACTCAGAAGCAAATGAAGCTGTATTTACAAGCAAAATCTACACTCTATAGTGGAATGCAATGGATATGTACAAAATGTGCAAGTATTTACAATATTATACAGATATTTACAATTAGCAAACAACACAAACCCCCTCTGCTCAAGAAATGAGGGAAAGCTCCCTGCTTCTCCCTCCCTGCCTCCTCTACCCCCCTGTGCAAAAGGGACAACAGAGAGGAGCAGAGGAGTTAGTTAGCCAAAGCCAGCTGATAAGCAGGTTATCTCTCCCAAGCAAAGCAAAACAGCCAGAGATCTGACTGTAATAGTTCAGGATCAGAAGAGAAGAGAAAAAGGAAGAATTGTTATGGTACAGCTTGTCTTATTCCAGATATTTACCCAATAAATTTGTTCAGAATAATCTTTTGTTTTCCTTTTTACACCCAGTAGTGATTTATTTATATTTTTCTACTTCTCTGCTCAAGATCTGCAAGTAAATTTTAAAGGCATGGCCTAAACCCACCACAACATGATTGTGCCCCTCTAGTAGATGTTTTGTTCTCTTCATTTTTTTCATTTTACCCTAGGACTAGTATTGCATAGGTAGATTACTGATACAAGATAGTGTGCAGCTTGCCCCTTCTTGCCATGTTGAAGTTAGGTTTTTGCCATAGAAGTTTCTGGCTGTTAAATGACTGCACTTGGTTTTAGGAAGCTCATTCTAGGCTCTGTTTCAGTAACGAGGACTCCTTACAGTCATCATCTTATATGAGCAAGTGTTTAAAGTGTTAAAATAAATTGGTTGTGTCAGAGTCCCATCCTGAAGTGGAGCAATTTGAAGCCTTATATGGTCTGATCATCCTTTTAGGACTAATTGACTTGAATTATAGAGTTGGACACTCTGAACTTTGTTTCCATATGGTCTCAGCCTTGAGGACTTCACTAAGCACAGTATTTTTCATTGTTTTTTGTTTTCTTCCCAGCGGGCCTTAATCAAGATTGATACCTTGTTTGGTCTGGGGAGGGTGCAACCTGAGAGGGGGATTGTAACTGGTAAGAACACAAGTATAACTGGTCTGGAGTTGTAGGAGAGCATGCGCACAGAGGAGGGATGTTACTTGTGAAACAAGCTGTCAGTAGAGGTAAGGTATCCTTAGCTTAGTGCCCTGCTTGCTCTGATATTACTTTATAACCTGTAGGAAAATAATGTGGCAGTGCAGAGAACTTTCAAAAAGGTTGGGAGATGCTGCTGTAGTCCCTGTGCTGAGTTTTGGAACTTACTCTGATTTCTCTTCAAACTGCCTAGATTTTACATTGCTTCTTCAGTACTGACCCTGGATAATGTAGGATTGCTGTGGTCAAATAGTAGACCCTAGGGTAATTTTGCACTTGAAAAATGAATACATGACAATCTGATCTGGGTTTTGTATCCCCTTCTAATGGCTTCAGGTTTGCTGTATGGATAATGCATGTATCTTTAATGTACTAGAGCTGGGATAATGTGCTTGATCTGGGGCATCTTACCTGGTCTTCTCCATTGTCACTAGTAATAAAAATGCCAATATTATGTGTGTGGTTCTCTGTCTGACCGTTGTATAAGAGGAGCTGAGAGCAGAATTTCTCCCTGAGCTTTGAAATGAACAGCTCACATTTCTGCTGATTGCATCTAGCTTGCTCCCCAGTGGAAGCTTCAATACCTTTATCAAAGTAATAAAGGAAAATGCATTCAAACAACAGGGAGAACTTCTGCTGAGCAGAGGAGCTACCATTTTTAAATCTCCTCCAGGGTGGAAAAACAAATGTTTGCTTCCTGAATTGTTCCACTGCATATGGTTGACAATGATACTTGGTTTTTGGACAACAGTGTGTTATGAGAGCTTCTAATGATAACTCATTTTCTTTCAGACACTGCTTCAGTATGCTGGCAGTCGGGGTGCATCGGAACATATTTTACCTTTTTTGGAAGTATATCGAATCTCCATCCAAAGCTTTGCTAATGCACGACCTTACTTGACTACAGAATGTGAAGATGTTCTTTTGGTACTTGGCAGGCTAGTGCTGTAAGTTTTAAGTTGGTACATTAATATTTTAGAGAAACAAAACAAAAAAAAAGAACTGTACTTTAGAAATGAAGGGATGAGGTGTTGAATAGTGTGATGCTTAATTTGACAACTGTATGCATTACTTATTGCCTAGTAAATGTCTCCAGTACTTTTTTAACTTGTGCCACAAAATGTTCTTGAGCACTTTGTTAATGTAATGTGAACGAGAGATAAAGCTTTGTTCTTGTTTATGTGGATAATCATGCCGGTAGTAGGAAGGCTCTGTTCTTTCTTAAACATTCTGAAAAGTATTATTTTCTGTAGAAAAAGGTGATTGTGGTGCTTATTAAACAGCAGCTTTGACAGTAGACTTTCATGTATGGATTAATAAAAATGTGTCACTTGCTCTGCAGTTGCTGCTTTCAGGTGTCCTCTCACCTGTAAAGCAAGGTAGTTCTCACAAGGATAAACTGGGAGTGTGGACAGTGTCTGGGATAGCAAACCAGAGTAGAGCTATTTACTGGTGTCTGCAGACACAGCAGTTCTTGGAATAAAAGAGAGAGCTCTTTAGTCCACCGGCTAGGTTGCAGTAGGCAGTTTCTTGAAGTCTGTTTTCAATGCAAAGCAGCTGTTTGTGACTGAAGGGTGGTAGCCTTAAGGCTTTCTCATGCATTGCGGTGTAATCAGTTATTACCTTAGACCGAGAAGGGTAACTTGATTCACTGCTCATCCCTTGCTGGTAAGGTTTCATTCAGGAGCGGGGGGGTGAGGATCTAGAACCTTGAATATAAAAATCATCATAGAGTAAAAGGAGTTCTGTATGTTTTTCAAGGTTTGTTTCTTTGTTATCAGTAGTTTACTTGCTTTATGGTTTGAACTCGTGTGCTTTTTGAGAAGTTTGCAGTGAACTCCTTGGTCAAATGCTTTATTATTAATGTACTAACTAGCAATATAAATCAACAGCTCAGAACCAGGTATCCCCATGTGATAGCTTGAATTTTAGGGGAGTTGAGTTATGAGAAATGTGTGATCTAGGAGGGATTTATTTATGTATTTATTTTAAAGCCTGTCAAGAAAGAAAAATAGGTAAAGTGAGAAGTCTGTCCTATCTTCTTGATATGGAAACTTGGACTTAAACTGCTAAATTGTTTACCTGGTACATATAAGGGTATTTTGGGCACAATAGCTTAACTGCTGTTGCAGGGTGTCCCTTTATGGATAGAGTGCTTTCATCTTCATCATATTATCATTGGCTTATGTATCCTGCTGTCTCCTACTTGCCACTTTAGAAGTTTGTCTTTCACTGTCTTTGTATGCAGCTCATCCATACCTGGAGTACTTCCTATGTATTTTGCCACTGTTGCATACTTTGGGGCAGGAATTCCAATTCTGTGTCAAACTTGCATTTCTCCTGAGGAAAAAAAATATTTTGCTAGTATGATTTCTTCCATCTTTTGGTGTAAGGAGTTTGTTTGCTGTTGTTCCTTGTGGAGGAGGACAGTAAAGAGGCTAACTTGCTGGAATCTCCCCGGTGTTCTTATGGTTACATTAGAAAGGAATCTAAAGAATGAGACAGCAATGAGGTGGAAGATAAGATGAGATAAATGCATACCTAACTCAGCTCACTCTCCTTTTTCTTTTACAATAGCAAGAGATTCCAAGGGAGGGAAAGAGAAGTTAGAGCAGGGAATTAAAGATAAAAGTTAAGCTGTATGATCCTGGTTAGGGATATGAAAGTATACTGTTCCCATGTATCTGTGATTGTGGAGGAGACAGCAGGGGTATCCACAGCTGTTTAACACCCTGTATGTTTTCAGACTTAAATCCTTATGAGAAATTAAATGAGCAGATTCCCATTTTAAAGCAAAAGTGCTTTACTTGACATGGAAATCCATATTCCCTTTCAACATCCCTCCTGGGGAAGAGGAAAGAACTTCCTCCTCCTGACATCCTTCTTAGCAGCAAAACTTGGTACTCTGTGGCTTTCTTTGCTGCCTGATAAGGTCAGGTCATAGTACATCTGGCAAGACATGGAAACTGTGCCCCCCTAAGAAACATAAAGCTGATGCGGTGTGAGGAAGGCTTGGAGTGTTTGCTCTTGTAGCTTATGAATTTGGCAAGTGATTGTGGGGAGCAAGGAATGTGTTTCTTGACTGTGGCTGTGTAGGGACATACCTGCTTTGGCCAAGTAGAACTCAAACTACTTATTCCCACAAAGCACAACTCATTCCTCTTACCCTCCAATATTACTATACCAAGGGTATTGCCTCTACAGAAGAACTCATAAAGAATTAGTGATATCTAAGGTGTTTTTCAGAGAGATTTGGCTGGCTGAGTGTTCACCCAGACTTCTGTGAGTGCATCAGCATGAAAATTTTGCTTCCATCTGAAAATGGTTTATATGGTCCTAAGATTAATAGATTAAAAAGTAGGCAGAATTTTTTCTAGCTCACATTGTGTTTACTGGTAACCAATATTTAACTGCTTTCTGCTTTTTTCATTCCTGCTGGGATGGCACAGGTTTGAAAGGCAGCTCACCATTTTTCCATCTTCTAGAAAATGTTTTACACTTTCTGAACTATTAAAAGAGAGAGGATATCTGAGTAGCAAACCTGGATGTAACTGATAAGAGCAGTTGACCTCAAACTTCCTCAGCTGTATCTCACCTACTGGCTATACCCACAGTCTCACACATAGCTTACAGGAAGAGTGCGCTTAACACGTGAGTGTGGGCTGCTTTGTCTAACAAAGCATTTCTCAGCCTCGCTGACTGATGTAATTTGAGTCACTAACTTGCACTTAACAGTCTGCCATTAAGGGCTAGCTCAACTCAAAAAAGGCAGGATAACTCCCAGCTATTCCTTCTGATGGATAATTAGTTACTTCTTTCACTCTAAGAAGCCTAGGATGAGAAAAGTTTTCTAATGCAATCGAAGATGAAGTCAATTCTGAAAGCTCTTAAAATTCTGAACATTTCTGTCTTACTAGTGAGTGAGGTGCTTACAGAGCAGTTGTATGCAAACATGTTGATTTTTGCCTAAATTCCTTCCAAAATAAATCTAAACTTCTTTTAGACCTCTCATACAAAGTATTTTGGAGTGTTTGAAACAAATGGGTTTTATGATAATGGAAGTGGTCAAGCACCTGTTAGAGTTCATTTCCAGAAAGTGCATAAGGTTTGGAACCGAGTTTTGTGTGGATAGGTGTGTAGAGTAGTGTAGAAAGGTGTGACTTCATGAGCTGATCTTGATATTTTGGTTTGTAGTCTTAGCCATGACACCTAAATTATGTTTAGTTGCATTAGAGTCAAGGAGGAAATGGGCTTTCATGGATACAGCTGTCTTTTGAAGTATTGTATAAGGACCAAAAGGAAGAATTAAGCTGAACAGCCATTTCTCCCCCTTGTCAGTTGGGAAGGCTGACTAGTGCTCATATAGCTCTGTGTTTGACTCAGTTCTTACAACAAAAGCCTAAATTCCAATTATTTTTCTGCCAAGGGAATTGTAATTAGACCATCCTGAATACTTGTCAGTTGTGCTGTAAGTTGTTCTATGTGGTGGCTGTGGACCCAGAGCTCCAGATTTCTCATGGAGTGATTATCAAACTGGAGTGCTTGGTCTTGTGGTCCTGAGGAAGGCTTAAGGACTTGCAGCAAAAGAATTTCCAGTTGTTGATTCAGCTGAGTCCTGTGCTACAACAGGCAATAATTCTTGAGGCATAAATTCAGCCCTCTTGTCAGCATGGACATCTCACTCTGCACACACAGTGCTTTAACTGTCCAAGCAGCACTGCAAGGGTTAAACACAGGGAAATTATGTGCAAAAACTTGCCTTGCCATTTTGTTTGACCCTGACATTTTATAGAAACTATCCCAGATATGTGAAAAAAGGAATATTCTAGAGGAAGTATTTCCAGGAATTGAGAGGATTGATTTAAAGCATTGAGGATTGATTAAAGGTAGGATTGATTGCCCTTAAGTTTGATGGTGAGGTGTGTATCAAAAGACACTTCCAAAGCACACTGACCACAAAGTTTGCAAATGTTTTATTTGATGAAATGCCTCTGTGTGGCATGCATGGAGATTTATGGAAATTTGGCACATTTGGATATTTTTGGTGTGTTCTGGGTTGGTTTTTTCATGTGTTTTGTTTTGGGTGGGTTGGTTTGTGGGGCAGTTGGGTGGTTTTTGTTTGGTTTGTCTGGGGGGAGCAGGGGGTTTGTGTTTGGGTTTTGTGGTGATGGTGGTTTTTTTTTTCCCTAATGTTGAAGTACAGTTCAGCTGCTGTGAGACTTTGTGAAATGGTTTTTGATAGTGTTGTAGCAGTCGCCTTGGTCTAGACATCTGGAATGGTGAATTAACTTGTATTGCCAAGCTTTAGTACAAGGGAGAAGCAAGTCTCAATTGGTTTGTAACACAGACCTCAGTAGCTGGAGGATCTGACAGTGCTGTTGCCCTCTTTCTCATGGGCATAGTTAGGACTGAGATTCTAGAGCCTGCTGATGGGGATAATTACAGAGTGACAGTGAGGAAGCTGTCGTGTTTTCTGCCTAATTTATCAGAAGTCAGGAGGAAGGGAGAAAGGAAATTACTCTTTTAGGAAACTAAGCAGTTTTGAAACTTTGGTTTGCTTTATGGTATCTCTTCCTGTTCCCCTTCCTTAATGTTAGCTCTTCTGTCCATGGTTAGACTGAATATGTTGTCTTGTAGTTACTCTGTTTAATATTTGGGAGTGGAGGTTTTGAAGGAAAAATAGGAACTAACTAACAGCTTATAGGTACATCTTAGAGTAATTATTCAGAGCATTTTTTGTATGTGGAGTCCTAAGCTAGTTTTCTTGCCTTATGCTGTCCTGATTTCCTGAGAATGCTGTATATAAATGTTGGGAACCTCTAGACAGTGCACAGTTAACACATGTAGTTTGATTTGGTCAAATCATTCTGTGCAGCATTGGGGTTTAGGTAATTCTTATGTCCCACCAAAGCTTTGGTAGCCCTTACCTGAGCACAGGCAGTAGTCCAGCTCTTGTTTGTGTCTTTCAGAAAACAGTGAGTCTTGTTCTGCAAGGCTTTTCTCTGAGATGAGATGGATGTGCTGAACACATGCAGTTGTTTGCTTTTTGTTTCTGAAGAGGAGTAGCATTGACCTGATGGTCCAAATGAGGGAAATACCAAGTGGGTCTTGAGTTCCCCCTCCTTCTGTGTTTGGAATCTGAACTGATGTATGCCATGTATAGGTCTCAGACTTGCTGAGTGTTTCAGGGTGTTAATACTTTCTGAGCTTTCCTCAATTTTCAGTTGGAAAACCTCATAGACAAGCAGAGGTTCACATGCCACTGTGATGAGGCTGACTGAGCTTTTGAGCTTGTTGCAGTTTCAGCTATAGATATTTGAATGCTCATTTTCACAGAATCACAGACTGCATTGGGTTGGAAGGGACCCTCAAAGGTCATCTTGTCCAGTCCTCCTGCAGTCAGCAGGGACACATCCAACTATATCAGGCTGCTCAGGGTCACATCTGGTCTGATCTTGAATGTCTCCAGGGACGGGGCCTCCACCACATCCCTGGGAAACCTGTTCCAGTGTCTTCTCACCCTCACTGTGCAGAACTTCCTCCTGATGTCCAACCTAAATCTGCCCTGCTCTAGTTTCAAACCATTGGCACTCGTCCTGTCCCTACAGGCCCTTCTGAACAGTCTCTCCCCAGCCTACCTGGGGAGCAGCTCTGAGATCTCCATGGATCCTTCTTTCCAGGCTGAACAGCCCTAATTCTTCCAGCCTGTCTTTGTAGGAGAGGTGCTCCAGCACTCCTGTCATCATCTTCTACCCCCATCCCCACCATGATATCAGAGACTCGTAAGGGGCTTTTAGGAATCTACTCTGTGGGTCCATTCCTGTGCTGATGCACCTCTTGATGCAGCTTCTCAGCCTGTTGCTTTTAGAGTACAGTTAGGGTTCTGTTTCTAGGTCCTTTTCTGTGCTGTTGCATAGGTTGTCTTCCATCCAGCTGTTCTTTAGTTTCAATTTCTTTCGTATGCCAGCATTGAAACTTCAAGTTAGGTAAAACTCTTTGATTCTCATGCCAGGCAAAGAGACCATGGTGGGGTCCAGTGATTTTTATTCAGACTGGGTAATGGGATTCCTTTGTGAGAGGAAAGAGCAGAGGTTCTGTAGTGCAACATTCCTGAGCCATGTTGAAGAAATATCTTGGATTATGAGAGTAATTGCAGCCTTATCCTAGCAAGATTAATGATAGTGAAAATGAACACTTTCCATAGGGTGCCTCCCACCTGAGTCTGGGTCCATCTGTGGCCTTTAACTGATTTGTGCAAACATGTTTCAATGTTGCTGTCATTTCTTATCTGAATGTTAAATAATATGTTCCACAAAGGCTATTTAATGTAAGAACAGAATATGTTCAGGTACCTTGCTTACTTGCCTCTTGCTTTTCCAGGAGTTGTTTTGAGCTACTGCTTTCAATTCCTGAAAGTGAATTGCCACATGAGGTATGGTTAGGATTCCATCAGTCCCTCCAGGTAAGTGTTCTGAATTTGTTTTCCAGTCTCTCTCTTTCCTTTTTGGGGGGTGGGGTTTGGTTTGTTCTCCTCTAATTCCACCTGTTCTGCAGTGAGAGACTTAACTGCAGTGTCTGTATCAACAGCCCTAGGCACAGTCAATGGCAACTGCAGCAAGAAACCCCACACGCAGTCTTGATCTGTCTAATGGTTTGTGTGGTAAGGTCTGTGTGTGAGGGACCCAGTTGGATGCAGTAATGTAACAGCTCTGAACTGTTACTTTGAAGATGAGTGAAAAAGCTTTTGTGGAGATCTGAGTGGCAAGTTACCTGATCTAAGAGGGGTGAAAATAGTAGGACAGATCTTTAGTCCATATGGTTCCTGGAAGAGTGTTTTCTGAGGTGGTGCTGAAACAGGCTTGTAATTCTACTGCTCCTGTGCTCAAAGGAAGGTGGCTGGTGTAGACTGTGTACGAGGAAGAGGTGGTTTCAAGGCTTTAGTCGAGAGGGTAGTCCCTAGCTGTCTGCAAGGAATTGTGTTCCTTGTGGAGCTGGAAGGCATGAGGGGTAATTTTGCTGCATTTATGCTGATAGACCCTTCAAGAATCAGGGACTGATCTGCTGCTGCTGTTTCCTGTTCTGGGTTTAAGTGTGGCCGATGTAGTTGGAAAGCACTCTCAGTTATGAGTTACTGAAGTGAAGACTGTTAGGAAGTAGTTGGAAGTGAGTGAACTTAGTCCCTGCTGCTGTACTCATGCAGACTTTATCACAAGACCTCATAGCCCTGTGACTGGGGATTTTCTCAGTCCCTGGGACTGAGGACTTGCTGCTGCTACCATAGGTCTGAGGATGAAGATGTAGAGGTTCTGAAGGAGCTTCTACTTCTGTTACACCTGGAGTAAGGGATATGGCAGGTGTAGAAACTCCTTATTTGATAAACCCAGTGCTTTAAACTGGGAGAAACAGGCTAGTGGAGCTTAGTAATCCTGCTAATAATGGAAGGGACAGAGGTGGTCTGTGACTGGTGACTTCAGGTGTGAATTTAAAAGCTGTGTAGATGTGGTACTGAGGGTTGTGGTTTAGTGGTAACCTGTCAGTGTTAGGTTGATGGTTAGACCTAAAGGTCTCTTCCAACCAAAGCAATCCCTGATTCTATGCTATAGCACATGCCTCAGATTTATGTGAATGTGCATATTTCTTTCCTCACAGAAGTTGCAGGTGGGACAGATGAGGAATATAACTCCAGATGTAACTGGTAGTTGCAGCAGATGTGGGACAGAGGTATTTCTTTCAGATCTGCCTGCAGTAGTTGCTGCTCTGTAACAATCCACACAAATAGTGAGAGTCAGTGAAACTTCAAACCAATTTTCATCCACAAAGTGAAAAGACAGAGGGCTGTATTTCAAAAGAGCAAGGGACTTTTCCAAAGCTGAAAGTGGAGTGTCAGTGATGTCCAGCTAATATACAAAATGCTCTCCAAAGCTTTATTTGGTGTCTGAACCTGTTTGTTCTTTCATCCTAAGTAGCAGTAGTTATGCCCTGCAGGATCCTGTGAGTCAAATTTTCCTTATCTCTAAGTAGGGTGAGAGGCACCTTACATGAAATGAAAACAAGATGTGAGGTTGTACAGCAGGAGTCTCAGCGTGGATTTTGTACATGAGGGGTGGAAAGGCTGTAAAATATGAGGGCAAGGATCAGGGCGGAGTTACAACAGGGCCCTTAATACAGGTAAATTCCTTTAATCTGGGGAAGGAGCTTAGTGAAGAGCTCTGTGAGGATGGCTGTGATTTGTCCAGCTGAAGACAGAACACTGGTTTCAGAGGTGGCTTTAGTGGGAGCATAGGTGTGGTGTTGTGGGAATTGAATGTGGGTTGTGGAAGATGGTTGCCTTCAAGCCTTAGAAAGAGCATGAGTACTTTTTTTAGAGAAGCTGTGTATGGAGGCTGAGCATAAGCCAAAAGCTTTTGAGACTCTGTAGTAGTTGCTGATTGCTTTAAATTGCCAGGAGTGATAAATCCCAGTGTCATCAGGGAACTTTCAAAGACTGTATTTTCTCTTTAACTTTGTCTACAGGCTCTTCCTATATTATGCTTTCCTCACTTTGTCTAGGATGAAATGCTTTGTGTCCCTGTCTCTGTAGAACCTGTTTATGGTGTTAACCTAACTGAGATCTATACACTTAAATTTTGCATTAGAGTTCTTCCAAGACTTTTGAAGTACTCATGGTAGATTTTCATGCATATTTCCATGAATATTCACTTTATATTCTTCAGCAGGTCCACTAAGGAAAGATTCAGCTAAGCATCTAGAATAGAAGTGGAGTGTATTGTCAGAAGCTGGTTCCTTGCACTACATGTCTTGGGGAATTTTATGTTTGGTACTTCAGTGTTGATACCCTGAATCTCAAACACAGCTGACTTGCTGAGTGAATAGACTCACTTTCTGAGGTTCTTTCAGCCACTAATGCTGAAATGAATGATTCTCATAACTGAACTGGCCTTTGCTAGCTCTGTGCTGTGTCATCAAGCCCTTCAGACTGGGGAAGAGTTGCTGTTGGAAAGCAATAGATGCCATAATCTGAGGGACAGCAGTCTTCAGTAGCAGTACCTCACCCTTAGCCATGTTGTATGGGGTTTTTTGTTTGGCTGGGTTTTTTTTTTTGCCAGCTGTGTTATTCTGTCAGAGGCAGCAGAGAAATGGTCTGTTCTTTCTCTGAGGCAGTGGCTCTCTAGAACATGCAGCTCAGTAGTGGAAGGACTTGGGCTAAGTATCACTAAGAAACAAGGAATCTCAGGTAGTGTAAGGTGCCATTGCCAACGCTGCTTGTGTGGTCTTTGGTGCTTGATTGGCATATGCTTGCTGGAGCTGGGATGGGTATCACCCTGGCCTGTCAACAGAGAGGCTGAGTTCATACAACCAGGAGCTGGTGTTTCTCTTCCTCTGCCATTCAGAACTCTGCAGAGCTGAAAATCTTGTTTGAAGTTCAGTCTTCACTGATGAATATCTTGGAAGTGCTGGGACTGCTTCCTGGCTGATAATGGTCTATGTGATACTACTGAGAGCTCTCTGTGGTTTCCTAACGCTGTCTCTTGCAGTGCTGCAGTACACTTAAGTAAAGTACTGGTGGTTTAAGAGATGATTATTGGGGGTTTTGTCTCGTGTTTGTTAAACTGCTTTTCACCAGTAAGAGCTGGGCATGTCTGAGCAATATGGTTTTACTCAAATGATGCCAGGAAATAAATTCTCAAGATTCACAGTAAAATTGTAAAGTTTTTATTAATGCTTTGTTGAAGCTTTCTGAAGAATCTGAGCATTTAAACAATACACCCAAAGGAAATGTAGGGTGATTAACAATAATCTTCCCATGACAAGAACTCTTCTGATTCGGCAATTGTTTCTCTTGTTTGTCCTTTCTCCTATTGCAAGTTCTGGCTGTGAGGAACATGGCACTTCTTGTCTTTATCTGACACAGACTGGCTGGAAGGGCTTTGGTGGTCAGTTCTACCTCTTTCCAAGGCACAGCAAATGCTGAAAGCCTTCACAGTGCTGTAGATAAATAAAGCTTGTTGAGTTCAGGCTTCCAGGTGAAATTCCAAGCCATGGGCTGTTAAATGCTGATGTGTTTTTGAACTCAGTCGTTGAGCTAATCTGCTCTGGAAGCTGTAATGCCAGTCTGTGGGAGGGGAATGCACAAAGGATGCTCTGCCAAGCTATTGTTTTGAGAAGATTTAATGCATGTTGCCATGCAGTTGAGAAATGTCAAAAGCAGAGGCTGTCAAAAAGGGCTTGTATTTATTTGTGGTTAAGATACAGTATCCCTTCTGCCTGTACACCTGCAATTGATTTCGAAATCACCCAGGTTTGAGGATAAAATCATATCAAAAGAGCTCCTTTATGGTCATAACTGTCACTTCTGGAAACACTGGCCTGTGGCTGCATACTTCAGAGATAAAAATTCAGATCAGCTTGTTGTTTTCCACTGGCATTTTTAAAACTCTCCAAGGGCTGTAACTTGAGCATCTTGTGTCAGCAGCGCTGCCTGAAGTCTGTCATTCATTTACCTGATTACACTGATGTGCCTTTTAGCTGTGTGTGAAGCAGGGAACTGCTTTAGTTTCTAAAACCAGACAAAAAAAATTTAAATCCTAGTCCTCTTCTGATGAGTTTGGTTTCCTGATCCAGCTTGCACAGGAAGGAAAGGCTTGAGTGGAGGAATAGGTGTGTGAGCACAAGGATTGTTTTAAGTAGTGTTTTCAAATGCTTAATTACAGCCTGAAACCTTTGTGGTTTGTAGCTCATGTTTTGGTCTCTGTCAGTTAAGAACAGTCTGAGCCCTGGTTAAGTCCCTTTCATCTTCAGGGTGTGGCTGTGACAGCAAATTTATTTTGTTTTGCTCTGATCTTGTGAGTGATGTTTCGTCCTGAAGGACAGAAGTCAGTCATTGTAAGCATCATCTAGGCCAGGATGCTGGTGGCCATCTTGGACACCTGGGCACACTGCTGGCTCATATTCAGCTGCTGTCACCCAACACCCCCAGATCCTTTTCTGACAGCAGCTTTCCAGCCACGCTGCCCCAAGCCTGGAGCATGCATGGTGTTTCTGTGAGCCAAATGCAGGACCCAGCACTTGGCCTCCTTGAACCTCATACAATTGACCTTGGCCCATGAATCCAGCCTGGCCAGATCCCTTTGTAGACACTTCCTCCTGTCAGCAGATCAACAGTGCCACCCAATTTGATTTCATCTGCAAACTTACTGGAGGGTGTCTCAGTCCCCTTATCCAGATCATTGATAAAGACATTAAAGAGAACTGGCCCCAAAACTGAGAACTGAGCCCTGGGAGACACCACCTGTGACTGGCCACCAGCTGGAGTTAACTCCATTCCCCACCATGCTTTGGGCCCAGCCATCAGCCAGCTTTTAACCCAGTGAAAAGTCCACCCATCCAAATTTCTGCAGGAGGATGCTGAGGGAGGCTGTCAAAGGCTTTACTAAAGTTCAGGTAAACACCCCCCAAAGCCTTTCCCTCATCCTCTTTAGTCCTCTGGTACTTATTGCCCCATCCTGCTGCACTGTTCTCATTTTCCTTGGCCTTCCTTTTGTCTTCAGTCTTACCTTTTCCTCAACAAAGTGGAGAAAAGCAGATGGATGCTCATGTCCTTCAGGCTCCTACAGTCTCGTGTCTGCTCTGGGTGTACAGTGTGATTGGTGTTGAGGTGTGTGAGCAGCAGGTTGTTGATAGACTGAGGGTGAACCTCAGCAGCTTCTCTGAAATACCCTGGATCCAAGTCCCTGGGAGGCACCAAACCTTGTGAGCCATAAAGTCTGATGAGCAGCAAAGGTGCTGGATGCTTACCCAGGATTTTAACAATGACAGCTTGTTTTGTTTCCTTACTTGTTTCCCCTCTTGGCTCTTACATTGAAGGTGTAACAGCTGGTGACAGCTGGAAATGCTGTTAGTCAGGACATGGTGCTACTTTGTCATGACTGGTGCAGGAAGATTAGCCAGTTTGGAGTACAGCGATCCCAGTTTCTGGAATCAGGAGCACATTCTGTGCTGTTTGTCAGCTTACCTGGACACATACAAAATACACCTTCTTTTTCCTTGACTTCCCTGTGTTTCTTGTGGCCTACTGAACCCCTGCACTGCAGAGCACCACTTTATCATAGAATCAACCAGGTTGGAAGAGACCTCCAAGATCATCCAGTCCAACCTATCACCCAG
This sequence comes from Melanerpes formicivorus, assembly GCF_026170545.1. Taxonomy (NCBI): domain Eukaryota; kingdom Metazoa; phylum Chordata; class Aves; order Piciformes; family Picidae; genus Melanerpes; species Melanerpes formicivorus. The sequence continues at coordinate 1,254,630 of NW_027142373.1, read as the reverse complement.
CCCTATCCAATTAACTAGACCATGGCACTAAGTGCCTCATCCAGTCTTTTCTTGAAGATCATCAGGGATGGCGACACCACCTCCCTGGGCAGCCCATTCCAATGGCAAATCAATCTCTCTGTGAAGAACTTCTTCCTAATATCCAGCCTGAACCTCCCCTGACACAACTTGAGACTCTGTCTCCTCATTCTGTTGCTGGTTGCCTGGGAGAGCAGACTGACCCCCACCTGGCTACAACCTCCCTTCAGGTAGCTGTAGACTACCTCCCCTGAGCCTGCTCTTCTCCAGGCTAAACAACCCCAGCTCCCTCAGCCTCTCCTCACAGGGCTTGTGTGCCAGGCCCCTCACCAGTTTCATCACCTTTCTCTGGACATGTTCCAGTACCTCAACATCTCTCTTGGATTGAGGGGCCAAGAACTGGGCTTATCTTGCTTATCCTCTAAAATTTCATGGTCTATTGTGTGCTGGATGAGCAAGACAGAAGGTGGTTGCTGTAAGGAGCATTGTAGGAGTATCTGCATCTTTCTGTGGTCCCCTATTGATGCTGGAATCTTCACTTGGTATTTGCTGGGATGTTCTGAACTTGCCTGAGTTCTCAGTTTAGTGCAAGAATGCCCTGAAGGCACCTGGTTGCATAGAGTCCTCAAAGAGTCCCATGGGCTTAGGCTGATGTCTGGAAACTGACAGAGTACCCAGGGGATGACTGGGTCAGTTTGTCGGTGCTAGGAAATTCTACAGGGTGATGTTTGATTTGTGCAAGGCACCCTAGATCAGTTTTCCTGCTAGGAATATTAAGTGCTGGAATCAGTTTCCAATTTCTTTTCTGCATTAGACTCCAGACTTCTTTCCATGTTTAAGTCTTCTCTTGTTTCTCTCCTTCACTCCTCAGGTTTTCAGAATTAAAAGCCACAGGACCTTGGTCACTCTGAGTGTTGTGCTGTGTGTGCAGGTTTGGAGGGTGTCTGGGTCAGCTTCCAGAGCATCCAGACTGTCAGGATAGAAAATCCCTGGGTCCTTGAGTAAACTCACTGGACCTGGAGTAGTTGGTAAGGAAATGGTGTGTCAGTGTCCAGTGGAAGGATGTTTCCATCTTACTAAGGGAAATTATTCACGGTCCAGCTCGGTCTGGACTATGAGTTTCTCAGCTGTGTATATTGTGCTCTGCTTTCTCTTTCCTAAGTCCACTGAGACTTCTTGCATCCCTAACCACCAGAAAGCCTGCACCTTCATGTGACCCCAGCCTCACTCTTGGTAAATGAAAGTCCTTTCTGAGCCTCTCCCATTGCACTGTTTCTTACATAGAGAGGATGTCCTCCCTGTACCACTTCCCTCAGACTCTGATGGCCTCTGCAATTCTCAGACTGACTCATCTCACCAGTGGTGACACTGAATGTACCAGTTTACACTCTCAGCATTTTGTTACTCATTTTGAAACCTCTGTAGTCTTTGTTCTGCTTTCTTAAATGGCACTAAATGCTTTGACACAAAAGAATCCTTTGTCCTTTATACTCTTCTTTCTGGGGGTGTACTTACACGTACCCGTGGGCAATCGAGAAAAAGAAAAATGGCCTAAGGGTTACAATTGCAGAGTAGCCATTTCTGTGGACTTGGGGAAGTTCTGCTGTAGAACTAGAGAAGTGAAAGGATATTACACTGTTCAAATCCCAGTGCAATCCCAGGCCAAACCAGGAATGACTTCAAAGAGCAGCATAAAACTGTCAGAGTCAAGTGTTAAGGCAGCTAATGTAAATGGCATTGGTTTGGTTTTTAGCAAAGACTTTTAATGACACTTTTTTAACATTTTGTAGGATTCACATGATGCTTTACTGGAATTTGGGAATAACAACCTCCAAATACTGGTGGATATCACAAGGGAAGGAGTATGGAAAAACCCAGTTCTTCTCAAGATTCTGTCCCAGCAACCAGTAGAAGCTGAGGAAGGTAAGAATGTTCTTCTAGAGCTCCTGTGTGGTCATTGAGAAGTTACTTGGTGCAATTTTGAGGGAGAACCAATGACAGAAAGTCAGCAGAGGGCTGTGTTTTAAGTTGCATTGTGGGGTAGTATTTATATGTTGCTGAACAATATTGATGATGAAACAGTCCTACTGGTACTCTGAATAACATATCCTTGCCACTGCAGCTCTGCTTGGCCTACACTAGCCATTAGTTGGAATAGTTTGAAAATCCAGTTTTCAAAATAACTTGGTTGGTTTTTTTCCCCCCCCCATAAAAAAGCAGACATTTTACTCCTCAAGGTGGCTTGTTCTTCAGAACTGTGCTTCTAAATGATTTTCTGAATGCTTCCCAGGGAGGAGTTGTCTAAGTCTGCCCCATAAAAGATGCATGTGGAGGGGCAGCATGAGTGTGGAGATTTCCTTTTATTAAGTGCTGGGCTGTGTTTAGACTGTGGAAATAAGGTCTTGAATCAGAAAATGTTGAGGTTTTAGTGTCACTTTGTATAATTTCCAGTGTCTGTCTTCTTTTGCTCACTGAAATCTTTTCATATCTCTTAGTGGTACCATTAAGTACCTGCAGGTATTTCTTTTCCTAGTTCATTAAGAGTTTACCTCAGTGGTAGTTTAAAGTTAAAAATAATATAAAGGGAAGCAGAGCTTAAAACATTTCCTGAAGAAATGAAGGAGCAGGAGAAGGGATTTTTAAAGCAAGCTTTCTTTCATAGCAGTATCCTTCTTTCTGTCCTTGAGCAGCCTCTCTTTGTGCTGTATTAAGTTGGGTTGTATTAACAAATAAGTGAGAAACCTGTTAAATGATGAATGCCCCATAGTCTCTGAAGTCTTTGTAGTACACAACAGCACCTCTGTACAAGGTAGGGTAATGTTGCCTAAAAGAAAATTTGTATACATGATTCACTAAGTCTCTCCTACTCGTGGGCGACTGATGTAGTCTGAAAGCACCTTTAAACTGTCTGGATGTGACTTTGGAATCCCTTACTGGACCAGTCTGGCAAAGGCAGGTTTCTCAAGTAAATCATAAGGGCTTGCTTTTGTGATGCTCTTGAAAACCCTTGTTGTGTTTGGTTTGGCTTTTTCCTTGCTTTCAGAGTGTCTGATAGCAAATAGACTGAGGAAAAGTGGGTGGTGGAACACTGGAACAGGTTGCCCAGGAAGGTGGTTGAGGCCCCATCCCTGGGGACATTCAATGTCAGGCTTGACGGGACAGTGAGCAGCCTGATCTAGTTGGGGATGTCCCTGCTGACTGCAGGGGGATGAACTAGATGAGCTTTAGAGATCCCTTCCAACTCAGTGCATTCTGTGATTCTTACACAAATCTGAAAGATCTTTCTACAAGTTTTCCAAGCTGTTTAAATGTGTTGGCACCCAGACAAGATGCTTTTAGGTCCTGACTGAGTACTTCCCACAGGGAATAGTACAGCTTGTGTGATACCTGTTGACATGTGGAAACACACTGAGAGCACCACAGGAGAGTGTTCAGTTCCTGCAAATCCTGTGAAAGTACTGGATCAAAGTAGTGTTCCTAGTAATGGAAATGGGAGAACAGCAAGAGAGGGGATGGGAGTGTGATTGAGACACAAATACTACCAAGTGAAGCTTCAGCACTTAAATAGCTCTCTGCCTTTACACTAGAAAATAAAGAGGTCATTATTTGGTTGCTTTCATTTTTGGTAACCTCTTGAAAGACTTAAGAGCATGCTGAAAGTTGTTGAAGGTTAGTTGAAAGAGATAACTAGATTGAGGGTGTGCATAAAGTTTACTCCTTTCTCAAAAGGCAAGATCAGAGAATCACAGAATCATCCAGGCCAGAAAGGACCTCTGAGATCAAGTCCAGCCATGTAACCCACTCCACCAAGACTGTCAGTACTTGATGGCAGTGCCAGATTTGTGCACCCTACACTGCTGCAAGGCAAAATGAAGCATTAAAGAGATACAGTTTTCTCTTCCAACAAATCACAGCATGGAAAAATCTTTTGGCTCCTAAACTGTGCTGCTGGTGTTACTGGTTTACCTTACTGACATTGCCAGACAGGTGGTAAGAGCTGATTGTAATAATTTTATTGTCTCAGCCCCCCATCAGCAGCAAGGGACCCTGACACTTAGGCTGACATCTTGACATAAGTCTGAGGCAGCCTGCCTGAGGAGCAGTTGCTGATATCAGGAGTGGAATGCAGTCTCCGTGGAGACACAGGTGCAGACATTCCGGGAGGGAGAGTTGCCTGGTACAAGAGCACTGTGCCACCTTCTGTTACCAACCAACCATGTAGCTGCTGTCCCAGAAGATGGATGGCCCCTACTCTGCATTGGTGAAGAAACAGAGAGCTTCAGCAAGTGTTGCTCACTATGATGTCATTATAATAGCAAAACACCTCCTGGTCACAAGGGCAAACCTAGCAAGTTTCAGGGTCTGATTGAAGCAAACCCTCTGGGGCATGTTCCCCTTGGCTTTCTTCACTTGGAGATCACAGCAATGGAGCCATCAGTGTCCATTGAGTGGAGCAAGACACAGGTATGCCCCAGTGGCTACAGAAGTTAGTGCTGAGATACCAGCGTGAAGCTGTAGCATGCCTTGCCTTTTGATTATTAAAATCTTGTTGGGTGTGTTGTACTTTCACTTCTTTGTTAGTCTCTCTGCCCCAGGAATTCAGAGGCAGCTATAATAATGCTTGGCTTGCAGAAAGCCTGCCTAGGTAGCTGGAATTGCTCTTTTGGCCTTGTTAGGACATGGCTGGAGCTGGAATGAAGCAGATATCTGTAAAATGTCTGCTGGATTAACTTCATCCTTTTTTACCTTCAGCATCATACCAAGTAATTGCCTATAGCTTTAATAGATCACTGATTAGTTACAAGGTTTGTCTCCCTGCTGCTTGTCACTTCTTTGATCTGTGTGATATTTTTGTGACTACCATGTCCCATTTGATGGAAACAGCAAGAATCAAAGTGCACTTTCTGCAGGTCAGAGCAGGGATGGCAGTTCTGCTCTCAGACCCCTTGAGTAAGGGCTGCCGAAAGAGCTCTAGCACAGTGGGATTTCAGCTGTCGTTTCACCTTTCAGTGCAACAGGAGTTCACAGAGTAGCTGCTGAAGTGTTGCTGTAAACGGATGCTATTTGAGTCATCTAAAACTTGGTCTCTTTGACCTGCTTGGATGTCATGCTTTTGGCTTTCTGTGGTGTGTGTCTTGAAAAGCTTCTCCTAGTTCTTGTTGTTGTGGGCCACTGGTAAGCCAGATCTGAGAGCAGCTCCATGTGCCTGTTGGAGTTCTATTTTGTGAACTCCTCATTGGTGTTAGTGATTATCAGATGCTTACTGCAAATGTGACATGTTCTCGTATCTCTTGATTAGAGGTCCTCAATGTTAAGATTACTCTTTCTTCTTGCACTGGTGCTGAACAGGAGCTGGCATCACCTGTAAACATGGCTTCCCAAATCTGTTCAGCAAAGGTTGCATAGCAGCCTAGGCTTTGTCTGCTGCTGCTGTGGCTGTTCAGGAATTCAGCTGCCATGAGCCCAGGGTGGTTGTTGCAGTTTTCTGCTGGCCAGCTTGATCAAGATGGTTGTTTTGGGCATGAATGTTTGCTTGAGGAAGGGATCTCAAAACAATCATTGCAGCTTATGCCTTCTAGATGAGTAAAGGAGATGCTGTTCAGCAGTCTCCACCTCAGCTGTTCTGTGCCTCAGAGTGTTCAAGCTGCAACTTCCTTCAGGATTTTTTTCTTGTTGTTCTTCTGACTTCAATATTATCATTCAGGAAGAGCAAAGCGATTACAGTGAGCTTGTTGCTGTGTACAGCAGATGAATACCAACATCTTGGTGTGTCTCTATTGATATGAGTTGATTTGTAGGAAAATTGGAAGAACTCTCTACCACATTGCTGCTGTAAAGCAGACCTTGATGTTGTTTGTGCATGCTTAACATGGAATGGAATCACAGAATGCACTGGGTTGGAAGGCTCCTGTAGAGGTTGTCCAGATCAATTTCTCTGTAGTCATCAGGGCTATCTCCATCTTGATCAGGTTGCTCAAAGCCTCATCCACCCTAGCCTTCAACACCTCCAGGGAGGAGGCATCCATAACCTCCCTGGGCAACCTGTTCCAGCATCTCCCCACCCTCACTTTACGGAATTTCTTCCTCGTCTCCAGTCTCAATCTCCCCTCTTCCAGCTCAAAGCCATTACCCCTTGTCCTGTCACTCCCAGCCCTTGTCAGACATCCTTCCCCAGCTCTCCTGTAGCCCTTCAGGTACTAGAAGGCTGCTCTAAGGTTTTGCAGGCGCCTTCGCTTCTCCAGGCTAAATAGCCCAAACTCCTCAGCCTGCTTTCGTAGAAGAGCTGCTTCAGCACTCTGATCACTTTTTGTGGCTCTCCTCTGGACTCTCTCCACCAGATCCATGTCCCTCTGGTGTTGAAGACTCCAGAGCTGGACACTGATTTCAGGTGAGATCTTGGCAGAGCAGAGGGGCAGGATCCCCTCGCTCCATCTCTGGCCACACTGCTTTGGATGCAGCCCAAGCTGTCATTGGCCTTCTGGGCTGCCAGTGCCCACTGCTGGCTCCTGTCCATCTTTTTGTCCACCAATACTCCCTGCAAGACCTTCTCCACAGGGCTGCTCTTAATTTCATCATCTCCCCAGCCTGGATTGATAATGGGGGGATTGTCCTGACTCAGGTGTGCAGGATCTTGCACTTGGCTTTGTTGGACCTCATGAGTTTTACCTGAGCCCACTTGTCCAGGTCCCTCTGGATGCCATCCCATCCCTCTGCTATAGCAACAGCACCATTCAACTTGGTGCTGTCTGCAGGCTCCCTGAAGGTGCTCTTGATCCCTCTGGCTACATCATTGATGAAGGCATTGAACAGCACTGGTTCTAATACAGAGCCCTGAGGGACCCCACTTGTCACTGCACTTCAGCAGATGGTTGTCCTGCTCCAGAGGTACTTGATGCCGAATTTTGCCCCAAAAGGCGAGAATAACTGCCTAAGAGACTCATTTTAAGTCAGATAGACAGGAGGTATTTTTATTAGCAACGCGTTGGAGAAATCACTAAATGGATTTCTGCCTTTCCCGTAACAAAAGCATGTCTTTTATACAGTTTTGGATGTAGTATTGCATCAGATCATATACATAATCATATCTTTGCATACATATTCATAGAAGGCGTGGTGTAGGCGGAGCGTGGGCGGGGACATCTCTTTTGAGGATCTTCTTGGTGGTCATTCCGGTGGCCTTCATCATGGGCAGGGGTCTCCTGATGAGTCTTCCTCTTTAAACTTTTGACTCCTTTCCTAATTTGGTCAATTCCCGGTGGTGCCTGGCTTGGTTCCACTGACTTGACAAGGCTCTTAGGGTCAGTTCGACCTTGTTGGCTCTGAATCATGATTACCCCGTCAGTTCTTATCACTTACCTCCTTTTTCTGTCACAGTGTCCCAGGCCTCAGCCGATTTATTGCTCTATGTGGTTTGTGCTTCCTTCAGTTGCTTCACATTCTATGTTTTAACCCATTATTTCTCGAAAGCTATCTGTTTTGGGGCTTCATACTTTTGGAGGATATGCTCACCCAAGGTGCTCTTTCTCTTGAACATTCCTCATAGTCCCTGCAGTCTTTTCATGCCTTAGTGCTATCCATGCTTTGTCACAGCTGGATTTGCAAACTGTGGTATAAATTCAGTGTGTCTTCTATTGTCAGTTTTTGTGTGAGAAGGGAATCTCTTGCCCTTACTTTTTGGCCCTGGGGTTAAAGAGCCCTTAAGATTTGTGTAGAGTTTGAAACTGCACTGGCTCTTTCCTGTTTAGTCCAAAGGGTTCAGAGGAGGCTGCAAGGTGTTTTTGCACTGATTTTTTAGAGATAGCTCTTTTAGTCCTGAGATGCTTGGTAGAAAATAGGACAGAGTAGACAGCAGCAGGAGGTCTAGAAAGAGAAGGACCAAGAAAATCCCCTCATGCCATTTTTGGAAATAACAGAATTAGGACTGAGTACAAAATTATGTTCTCTGATGGGGAGCCAATGGTTCTGAGGAACAGGCAGCAGGATGAGTTCCCTTTGCAGGGAAGGGGCAGTTATTGCAGGCAGGATGCTGGAAAACAGTAGATGCTTGAGGGAGAAACTAAGTGCTAAGAGATAAATCAAGCACTAGTCAGACCTGACTTTTGCTCCTGCCTTCATCACTTACATGCGCATGACAGAGAAGCTCAGTTTGTCCTTTGTCTCTGCAGAGATCAATGCACACTCCCTGAGGTGTAGAGGAGTCAGCCTAGGGGCACAGACCTTCCATGCTTGGGGAAGCAGGAGAAACATGCTTATTGGCCACTCCCAAGGATTGCAGCAAGTTGAGACCCTCTTGTCCATAGCAGCAGTGAGTCCACCTCATGTGTTTCCTTAGGAAGTTTCTCTGATCTGTGCTTAAAGCTAGAAGTGTGACTGTTAACCTGAGAACACTGCATTTAGCTGGCTGACTGCAGGTGTTCTTCAAAGACTTCCCATTTCTGGACTGTCTGCCTCTGACACAGCAGCAAGAACTTCATTTGAGCAACTGCTAATTGCATGTCTAGCTATGTAACAGGAAGCAAGAGGAGCAGAAATATGTTAGAGTGGGTAGATGGAATAGCTTCTTTTTTACCTGCTGCTGCTTTTATTCTTCTCATGGAACTGGGAAAAAAGATATATATGGTCCCTACCACAGGCTCCTCGGGGAAGGGGTCATGGCACCAAGGCTATCAAGAGCTCAAGGAGTATCTGGACAATGCTCTTAGTCATATGGTTCAGTTTTAGGTAGTCCTTTGAGGAGGAGGAGGGAGTTTGATTCAGTGAGCCTTACGGGTCTCTTCCAACTTGAGCGGAGCAGAATCAAAGTAAATCTGATGTTTTTAACCAGATTACATAGACTTTGCTGACTACTTAGTGTTGAATTAGTTCACTGAGTCTTGTAATCATCACTTGTATTTGGTCAATGTAGAGCATGAGCCTAGCAGGTCTTAAACACAGTTCTTTCAAAGTAACAAAATACAACATTGTCACCCTCAGCTTCATTTTGTCTAACATTCTGTGGGCTTTTATCAACTTGTGTGGAAAATTCTCTGGTTGCAAAGTGTGCAATGCTTTGGTTGAAATGTTTGCTCTGTGGAATGTGAAGATACAATTAAAAGCTGAAGAATTTGCATTTCAGCTGAACTGCTGGGATCTCATTCAGAATACTGTACCCAATAGTTAGGGTGGAGTCTGATCAACGTGATTCAGCCACTGCTGTAGCAGATCTCCTTACGGGCGCTGTGGCTGCTTTCTGTAGCCCAGCAGTCTTTCCCCACACAATCAATCTGAGTTTGTTTTGGGGGAAATATTTCATCTATTCCTGTAATTTCTTGTACCTGAAGTTTCCTGGGACAGCTTACACGGGCTTGTGCTGAAGTATTCATGCACTGAGACGGTTTCAGGTCTGTCAACTCTAAATTCTGTGTTCTTTTTCTTTTCCTAGCTAACAAACTGATCACGCGAGAGGGACCTTCCTTCCTGCAGATGCGAATCAAGCATCTGATGAAGTCAAACTGCATCCCACAAGCTACTTTCTTGTCAAAATTGTGTGCAGATTCTCCAGAAATTGCCAATGTTTCATCTTTTCGACAAGCCTACCTCACGTGTGTGTGTTCTATGCTGCCTAACGAGGACTCCATTAAGGAGGTTAGCAAGCCGTCGTTTCTATTGATGTATGATTACCAAGCAATTGAACATGTATTTTAGCAATAAGAACTGAAGCTGGAGAGTGAAACTTGAAGTAGACTGAGAGAAGAGAAATGATGTATTGCAGACTGCAGTAGGAAAAAAACCTTTGTTGTAACTGCTGATGTAGATGAGCGTGTCATTATATGCTTGCGTTTGACGTTGGATGGGTTTGAAAGCTTACAATAAGCTTCTAACTTACAAGCAAAATGTCATTAGAAAGCAGCCTTTTCACTGGTCTTCTACTCCCTCTGACCTAGAAAAGAAACTAAACCCCAGATCAAAACAAAGAACAACCTAAAGTCACAAAAAACCTCACACAAGAAACAAACCACAGCAACCAGCCCGCTTTAGAGTTGTTCCAGAGCCCTCAGCTCGTGTTTGGTAGTTAGTCTTCGAGTGGCTATGGTAGGAATGGTTTGTTTCAGTACACTGCAGGCCTCGTACAGCCGTTGCCTGGTGCCTCTTGATCTTGCAGCTTTTATTTTACCAATTTCACTGCTCTTGTTAGAGTTGCATGGCTTTGGTGTCATTTGAAATTACACCTGGAGCACTTTGAACACCTTGAGTGAGTCTCTGTGAAACTGGGGGAAGCTTCACATCTGAAAAAGTAAAAAGGATGTTAGCACTGATTTGTCTCTTGGTGCTGTCTGGTGTGGTTGTTCAGAATCAGCACTGGTGGTCAAAGACAAGAGTCTGGCTTTGTCACATCTCTTGACATTTTTTGGACCTGAGTTTTTGTCTTCAAAAAGAAACTAGGGATGCTGCAAGTGCAGAGAAGGAATGGGAAGCTTCTAGATAGGCTACTGCCTGTATGTAAGTACTTTGCTACTCTGCCCAAAATGAAAGGTGGTTCCCAAGAAAACGAATCTGAGAGGGGATCAGAGCTAACATCTGAACTTTTTATACCATTCCATAGCTGAAAGCCAGGGTATGAACTCTGAGTTCAGGAAACACTGTTTTGTTCATGTGTTTGTAAGGCCATTTCCTTTGATGTAGTACACATGCATTGCTCCTGTGAACGTGCTGAGAATAAAGTGCCTTTCAATTCTTTTCCTTTAAGATTGCAAAGGTGGATTGCAAAGAAGTACTGGATATCATATGTAACCTGGAATCTGAGGGACAAGAAAACACTGCATTTATCCTTTGTACAACATACCTTACTCATCAGCTTCAAACAGCAAATGTGTATTGCTCTTGGTAAGTAATAAGGATTATTGCTACTCCTAACTGCTCCTCACTGGATATCAAACTTCTAAGCTTTGTGGGTCTACTATATTGTGATTTGTTTCTTCCCTCGTGAATACTTAAACCCATGAGAGTTTGATGCCTCTTTTCCCTCATACCACAGAGATGTAAGAACTAGGAAAGTACAGAGGCAGAATCCTTGAATTCCCCATGTGCCCCTCACCTCCCTGCCCTTACCCTGAGAGGCTTCTTGTATGCTTGTGACTTCTATAACTGTGAACCATAGTGCTATAAAACTTAATCTGCCCCTTTGATCAACTGAAGATAGAAAACTCTTTGCACCTCCTTTCTCAGTAATGGCAAACTGGTAGGGGCAAAGCAGGGATGCAGTTTTCTGCCCCTCACACAACAGAGGTAGTTTTCTCCTGGATAAAACTTCACATTGCCAGACACCTAGAGTGTGTCTTGAAAGTTTGGATTTGGTCAGCTGTGGCACCACTCATTTACTTGCTTCACATTTTAAAGACACTGAGAAAAGTTTTCCTAGCCTGTTACAGCTGTACCATAGGTAGAGATAACCATAGGTAGGCCCCATCATGGGCTGTAGTGGCATAGAGAGAAGAAATCTACAGCTCTAACTGATCTCTCTTGGCTCATTAGTCAGGAGAAAACATGGGTTTGACTCTTAGAGTTTTGCTAGCAATGCCATTAACACTTTTTGGATTTTGATTGTTAATCATAATATAATTTTTGTTGTGTGTACCTTAAGGCTGTATAATGGTATTTCAAGTCAATAAATGATTTAAGCTTTAGTCAGCTTTCATAGTGTACTTCTGGTGCACTATGTAATTTGATAGACTGGAACCAACTGGTGACTAAAACCTTGCTAAAGATCTTTATGAGGAGAGCAGGGAGTGAGAAGAGCAGACACTGGTACAGCCTCCTTCACAGGACAGCTTCCTTCTGTGCCCTTTATGGATTTGTTTTAACAGCCAAGCCCTAGGATATGTGCTACTCACCTGTAGGGTCCTTAAAATTGTTTCCTGCAGAATTTTCTGGATCCCATCTATCTTGAGTTTTAGTGTAGTGGTAGACTGATAAAACATTCTTCTGCTAGCCCAAGGCTGGCCCTCAGCAGGCACTGTAAGCAAGCAGCATTGTCCATTGCTGTCCTGCTTGCTGCCATTTTTCTGCTGCATATCTTACTGCATGTGGTGTCAGTGAGGCAGCATAAATGATGCAGATTGAAAGTGTTCTGGTTTAGACAAGTGAACTTGTTGACAGTTGTGAACAGCAGGTGAAAGTGAGGATGCTTTGAGACCGTTAGTGCGGATGAGTGTCTTACATAGCTAATTAAGGTGGAGTTTTGGTGCTGTACTCATACTTGAGCCAGTCCTAACAATTTGCCAAAAAGCAGAAGGTAAATTCTTGCTATGTTGTGGTACTGGCTGCACAAGTCTGCCTCCTTTTGTGGTTTTGGCTCTGGGGTCATCTGACCTGTAGTGAGCACACTCATCTAAACCAGCTAAAGCTTTCTACAGGTTAATGCTTGGTGAGGTTACCACGTGGTCAGACAGGTTCCAGTGAAGAAATGCAATACTGGTGCTTCTGGAAGCTGTAAACCATCAAGTCTGTTCAGATGGAACATCACTCTCAGTCTGCCTGATGGCACAGTGCTGAGTCTCCACCCAGCACAAACCTCTTACTATTGGAGAGATTAAGCTATTTCATTAGCTTAGTTCAGCTCATCCTATAGCTTCAAGATGATGAGCCACATATGTCTCTGAATTAGTGCTGTTGGAGTGAAGCTTCATTTCACAGCTGAAGATGAAAGCAGCCTTGGGTTTGTGTATGTTACTCCTCACCAAAATTGGAATTACAGTGAGTGTTGTTGATAATCATAAAATGTGCAATGTTACTTTTAAAACTGGAGGTATTGCTGTGTGGAATTTCATCCAAGCAGTGGTGCTGCTCCTGGCAGTAATTCTGAGCTAGGTGGTTCCTGTAGTCTCTTAGGAGTCAGGCAGTTCATCAGTCCATAAAACAATGCAATCTTTAGCATGAACATCAGTGGCATTCACTGTGAGCTGTAGTTAAGCACAGCTGTAAAAAAGCTTCCCTCTGGTCTGATAAGCTGAGTAAGATTTTGTTTGGTTTGTGGGGGAGTGTGGCCTTGATGAAAGCTGTTTTCTTGCTGCGTTGCTGGGCCTAGCGTGCCCAGCTGGGGATGGGGGAGGGCATTGAAGTAGGCCTGTCTTGGGGGCAGGGGGGTATTTACTCCTTTGTGGTGAAGTCACTCTGTCCTCAGTCCAGAGCTGATTTCAGCTCAAACAACAACAACAAGAAGTTACTTCTGGATTCAAGGGACTACAGAAATATTGTAGTGCTAGCCCCTCTGCCATGGGCAAGGTCACCTCTAACTTCAGCCTCCACAACTTCTCTGGGCAACCTATTAAATATTGACCATTTTTGTGCAAAAAATATACCCCAGGTCAGACCCATAACAAGGCCTTCCCTTTCACTTGGCCTAGGCTTCGAGTAAGATTGTAGTATCTGAAGGACAAACTTTGCTGTTATTGAGGGTAAAGCTTGCCTGATGTTGCTTGATTTTTTAACATTTCTTAAACATTTTGCTTTTGGTTCTAGAGGCTGTGAATGGCCTTTCATTAGAAACCTTTATCTGTAATTTGATGCACAGAGCAGTTAAGTTAGCAAAGGTGACGTTTACTCTGCTGAAGAAGTAGAAGAACAACATTGCTGAAGCTGTGTAAGAGATAAAGATCTTACCAGTCTGCTGCTTTTTCCTTTCTGTGGCACTGGTGGTGGTGTCAAAGCAACAGGAGGTTACAGATTGCATAAGTGGCTGTGTTGCCTTGGTTCTAAGGAATTGCTCTGCACTCAAATGTTACAAGCATATAACTGCTCCAAGACAGTAAACAAAGCACTCAGCTTACACATCCCTTATGTAACACTCTACAAAAAGTGTTCTGTTGCAGATTCACAGATTGCATTGGGTTGGAAAGGACTCTCAAAGGTCATCTTGTCCAACCCACTCCAGAGTTATCTTAAAGCACTGTGACAGTTACATCACTTGAATGCAGGTGTCAACATCTAAGCTACTTGCCTAGTGGAGAGAAGTGGTTGCTTCACATTAAGATTGAATCTCAATGTGAGAAGTTTAGGCTCTACAAGTGTGGGGGGAGGTTTTCCTGTCTAGAAAGGAAGTGCAGCTGTAGATGCCTGCATCAGGAGAGAGAAATCCCATGGCCAGTGCCTTTCTCCAGAACACAGTGTAGATTCTGTTATTTAATGATCTGATGCTCGTTCAGGAGTAAGGCAGGACACCAGTTCTCTTCAGCATCTTTTGGAGATGGAAACCTGGAGCATGTGCTGTGTTTCATAACCAATGGTTGTGGTGTCAGCTCTGCACTGGAGTGTGCAGACTGCAGCCGGCTCTGTGTACCTGCAATGTCCTCACCTCTTGCTTTCCAATCTTTGCAGGGAGCTGACGCTTTTCTGGAGCAAGCTGCAGAGAAGAATAGATCCTTCTTTAGATTCCTTTTTGGAAAGATGTCGCCAGTTTGGCATCATTGCCAAGACCCTACAGCATTTATTTTTCTTGATAAGAGTCATACAATCCGAAGTAAGTAAGCTGCAGTCCGGAGTCTTTGGATACAGCCAGAACTGTTTATATGACTGTTGTTTTCTTAACACTGATGAAATACAGCTCATTTTGTTATCCACGCTTTCAGATCAAGTGCCTAATATCTTACTAATAAAAATCTCTGAAAAATGGCTGCCATTGTAGTTTTGTGTCAGCTTGACACATGGAAGTGACCTTCAGTCAGTGTGGAATCATCCATTTGTTAGTCTGAAAATGCAGTCTGACAGGATTTTGCAAACAAAGCATAGCTGTGATTTGATCTGATGCCTTTTTAGAAGTGAGAGAGCAACAATTTTCTGCAGCACCTCTAAGAGATGGAGACTTGGCTGAAAGGCCTCCTGGTTATGTATTCTGAGAACATTCCTTTATCTCAAAATGTGTGATACAGTCACACCTCGACCTTTGATGTCTTCAGAAAAATGCCCATCTTTGTAAAATTGCAGAAAAGCTCAGGAGGTGCTTAACAGCAATATTTATAAACTCATAATCTCTGTTTGAGGAGTAATGGAAAGACTTTAATTGATCCATCTACCAAGGAGGCAAATCCAGCATGGTCTTGATAAGCAGAGCAGAAGGAATAGCTGCTACTAACCTGGGTAGTTGCTTGAGTATGTTTCTGTCTTCCTTTGATGGCTGCTCTGACTTTCAGAATTGGTTAGACTGAAATTCCCTGTGTCTGGTCACAATGTAAGAGTAGGACCTGTGGAGGCCAATCATGAATGAAAATGAACCAGGCACATTTTGACAGAGGAAAAACAAATCCTGATAACAAGATCTTGGCTGTTTTAGTGACAGTATTGCGCTGCTCATGGACCAGAGATCAGGCATGGAATTTTCTTTAGGGAAAGGCAAAATTTCCAAAAGATTTCAGATACTTCTTCCTAAAACCAGAGTTTTACACGTGTAGAGTAGAATTTGCCACATGAACTTCAGCTTTATGAATGTTGCAGTTCAACAGTACTCCTCCCCCATTTGCTCATCCTTTTGCATTCTTATGTGGACATGAGTTAACTCAAATGGCATCAAACGGATTATGACTAATGCTGACAAGATGCCTTTTCTTTTCAGTTACATTTCTCTCTACCTTCAGATTTCATTGCCTGGGAGTCTTTTTCACTGGCTGGAGTTAATCCTGTGAACCAAATGATTCACTAAGTGTGATCTCATTAAAAAAAAGAGCAAATACCAGGGCTCTGGTTTAGAGCCAAAGTAGCAATCAAAAAGGTTCTGTGATTGTCCTCCTAACAGATGATAAGAGTTTGGAACTCTAATCTGGCAAAGATGAATTTGGTAGTGCACACAGAAATGTTTGCTCGTAGCTTCTTCAAAGTTACCCTCTTCCTGCTTTTAAAATGTGTGTGAGTGTGCACTGATAGTTAGTCAAAGCCTTCTGATTTCATTCTTTCCTACACACTACTTCCTTCTGTGTTTCCTGCTAAACCATATTAAAATTTCTTCTTCTGGGGAAAATAGCTTTTTCTTATTGCTGTCCAGCAGATTAATTCTGTTACTGAATTAAAGGAAAATTGCATGACTTCCAATAGGCCATGCACAGTGAGTACCAGATCTTGCTAACTCTTTTAATTTGTTATTAATCCTTTGGGATCTTTATCATCTGAGCAGGTATGAATGTGGTAGTGTTAGCCACATCTCATCCCTCTACGCTGTTCATAAATATCTCAGCTGTTATTTGGCTTTACTAAGAATGACTTAGGTAGTTACTTCATGTGTTCAGATTCTTTGTGCTGAACAGTGTGCTTTTGGAACAAGGGAACTGTCAGTTTTGTCCATGCAGAGTTTGGGATAGATTGGGTTTTTAAAAACAACATAATACCGTTGAGCAGCACCACAGATTTACACAGACCACTGAGAACATGTTTGGGAGTGAAATGGCAGTTATCTTCTTCAGGAATAATTTCTGCCACTGTTCTGCATGGTACTGAAAGTTATTTTGTTTCAGGATATGTATTTTCAGTAATTACTGCGCAGTGCTACATGTTCTGAGTAATACCCTGTGTGGATGCTGCGGGAGGATGTACACTGTGCTCCTTCAGATGCCTGACTTAGTTACGATTGAAAGTCAATCAGTGATGAGGAAGAGGAGTTAGAAAGATGTTTTGCAACATGAAATGCCTAAACTAGTTCATGTGACTCCTCCACAGAGTGCACTCAAGTGAAAAGTGGCTTCCCTCACCTGAAAAGTAAAATAGGTTCCTCACAAAATAAATGCCAGCTCTTTACGGTGTGCTCAGCGACTTGGGCACTTAATGCTTGGAAGCCTGAATACATTCTGGATGGGTTATAGTCTATTGGATGCTCTCAATTGTTCATCTTCATAGAAAGTTCTAGAGAGAATGTACTTGCAAAGAGAAGTAACATTTGTTTTGTGGCTGTCTGTGTGTTGTGTTGTTTTTCTTAAACAGGCAGAAGAAGCAGGACTTGCTGTGTCTGTTTTGTTATGTGTGAGAGCCCTTCAGATCCGATCAAATGGAAGCGACGAAATGAAGACATCAGTATGCAAAACAATTGCATGCCTTTTGCCAGAAGACCTGGAAGTTAGAAGAGCTTGTCAGCTCACAGAATTTTTACTTGAGCCAACTCTGAGTGGATTTAATGTGCTGGAAGAGCTCTACATGCAGCCAGATCAAAAATTTGATGAAGAAAATGCTCCAGTTCCAAATTCTCTTCGTTGTGAGCTGCTGTTAGCTTTAAAAGCATATTGGCCATTTGACCCTGAGTTTTGGGACTGGAAGACTTTAAAGCGACACTGCCTGAAACTGTTAGGGAAAGTAGCTTCTGATTCTGAGGATGATGCAAGCTGTAATATGTCCATCAATGAAACCGACATGCTAGAAAGTTTCTTCAGTGACTGTGATGAGACAAAAGAACATAAATATGATGATGGCAAAGACACACTGAGTCACCCTAAAGAAAAAGCAAGGGTGAAAAAACCGATTGGTTCTTCAGAAAGATACCAGAGATGGCTCCAGTACAAATTTTTCTGTGTGCTCTGCAAAAGGGAGTGCATAGAGGCTAGAATACTGCATCACTCCAAGATGCACATGGAAGACGGTGTTTATACGTGCCCGGTGTGTACAAAAAAGTTCAAGAGAAAGGAATTTTTTGTGCCACATGTAATGGAACACGTTAAAATGCCGCCCAGTAGAACGCACAGACCTAAAAAGAAAATAATCCTGAAAAAAGAGAGATCCCCACAAAAGACAGTAGCCTCCAGCAGCCTGCCCTCAGCATTTCAGGACAAGTCCCATAAGCCACAGTTGCCTGAAAACTTTGAAAATGACACACAGGAATACGTCACCTTCAGCCAGCTGGAGAACTGCCAGCTGCAGGACAGAGACATCTATCCGTGCCCTGGAACGGATTGTTCTAGAGTGTTCAAACAGTTTAAATACTTAAGTGTACATCTGAAAGCTGAACATCAAAACAATGATGAGAATGCAAAGCACTACTTGGACATGAAGAACAGGAGGGAGAAGTGTGCCTTCTGTCGCCGGCACTTCATGACATCCTTCCACCTGCGGGAGCACGAGCGCGTGCACTGCGGGCCGCAGCCCTACATGTGCGTGTCCATGGATTGCTACGCCAGGTTTGGGTCCGTCAACGAGCTGCTCAACCACAAACAAACACACGATGACCTTCGTTACAAGTGTGAGCTAAATGGCTGTAACATTGTGTTCAGTGACTTGGGGCAACTTTATCACCACGAGGCACAGCATTTCAGAGATGCATCCTACACCTGCAACTACTTTGGGTGCAAAAAGTTTTATTACTCCAAAACTGAATTTCAGAATCACCTTGCAGTGCACAACATCCAAGTGTCAAATGGGGAAGCGCAGCATACAGTAAAACTCGAAGAGTCAGTTTCAAAAGACAAATGCAGTTATATTCCAGAGTCTCAGCTGCTTGAACAATCTGTAAACTCCAGTCTGAATCATAACTTGGATCCCTCTGGCTCTCAGGGAATTCCACAGATTAAGGAAGAATCTTTTTCTGACAGCGAAGATCTAGACAGTGAAAGTAATTACAATCTTCATTGTGGGGACCACAGCACAGATGCTGCAGTAAACCAAGGCCAAGTGTCTCCTCTGTTGGTTGGGACAATGGCTCACAATCAGTCGGTCCCAGGTTTTCTCATGTCCCAGGAAGGAGTTTTCCATCCAGCAGATGTGAAACGACAGTGTTCCAGTGTGGCAGTTTGCTTTGATGAAAAGAACCTTCCCTGTGGTTTTGAAGGCTGCTGTTCTACGCACAAAACGTCCAGAAGTGTGCAAAAATACCTTCGAAGGGCTCATCCATATAACTTCAAAGGTAAAAAAGATACAGAGATGAAAACTAAAGACTTTCTTGATCTGTTGAGTGACACTCAGGACAGTAAATCCCCTACAGATAATAGTACAGAATTAGGTCATAATTCTGATACAAATGCTGGCTCTCCAGAAAGCTTGTGTTGTGCTATAGATGCTAAAGGAAGCAATGGCCTGAAGGAGGAAACTTATCCTTCTTCCCCAGAAACATCTTTTTATGACAGTTCTAAAGAATCAAGCATTGAAGATAATATGTTGGAACTAATGTTAGGCTTGAAACATCTGAGCTTAAAAAATTCTACCATTCAGAATTCAAGACACAAGCCATTTTTGGGCTCTTTACAGTCCTATTCATCTAGGGATGCCAAGTATCCTGAGTCAGTAAATGAAACTACCTCAAAATTTCAGCTCCACGAGCAACAAGGTGATTTGCCCAGCCAGTACCTTACTCAGCTGGCAGCTAAACCGTTTTTCTGCGAATGTCAAGGGTGTCCGTGTCAGTTTGTCACCAGAGAAGCTCTCTTAATGCACTATGTTAAAAAGCATAACTACTCAAAGGAGATGGTTCTTCAGTTAAACATGTTCCAGCACCGGTACTCGCCCTTTAAGTGTCACATTTGCCAAAGGTCATTTACCAGAAAAACGCACCTCAGAATTCACTACAGAAACAAGCATCAGATTGGCTGCGCGAGGACGGCTCACAAGGTGTGCTCAGACGAGAAACTCGATCACGCTGGTTTGTGTACAGATGACCTGCATAAAAACAGCGCAGTCCCAACACCTGTCTGTGCAGGCAGCGTTGAATTAGTTGAACATTCAGACCACCCAGAGCAGCTGCGTCGCCCTAAAAAAGAGGACTGTAGTTCTGAGACAGATTTGGAATCCAATGAAGAGACAGACAACAATGTCACAGGTAAAGCACCTAACATAGCATCTCTGGACAGTCACAGGGAAGAACTGGAAGCAAGACAGGGAAGGGGAAGTAAAAGAACAGTTGCTAAAGGAAACTTATGTTATATATTGCATAAGTACCACAAACCGTTTCATTGTATACATAAAAGTTGCAACTCAGCATTTACCAACCAGAAGGGTTTGATTCGCCATTACAGGACTGTTCACCAGTATAACAGGGAACAGCTCTGCTTAGATAAAGACAAAGCAAGAACAAAAAGGGAACTTGTCAAATGTAAAAAAATCTTTGCATGCAAATACAAAGAGTGTGGTAAGCGGTTCTTTTGTTCTAAAGCTCTTGCTAAGCATTGCAGTGACTTCCACAATGAACTCTTAGAGGATCAAAAGCTGATTTCTGAAGCTGAATCTGTGAGATTTGCTTGCAACCAAGCCCATTGCCCTGCTGTGTTTTATAACCTTGACAAGCTTAAGCAGCACCTAATCGATGAACATGCCAGCAAAGAGAAACTAAAAGATTTTGAAATCCATTGTGACCTTAACGGCTGTAATAGAATCTTCACAAACTATAGCCACTACTCCCAGCACGTCTACTTCCGGCACAGCCAGTACTACGACAGCCTCTTTGGGAACCGGAGAGAGGAGGAGGATGATCAAGAGAACAAACAGAGTTATTTGAAAGACGGTTTTGACCTAAGCAGGCAGAATGGGAAGCAGTTAAAAGAAAAACCTAAAAGAATTAGCAGACACAGAGAAAAGCATTTGCTGAATTTCAAAACAAAAGAGGAAGCCCTGCAGATGTGCAAGGAGAAATGTAACCAGACCCAGTACCCATGCATGGTGCAGGGCTGCTCGTCTGTGGTGAAGCTGGAGAGCAGCATCGTGCGGCACTACAAGCGCACGCACCAGATGACCAGCTCCTACATCGAGCAGCAGCTGCAGAGGCTCGTTGTCTGCGTCAAATGTGGCGTCATGGTCGAGAAACAGTCCTGCTCTGAGGCAGCCTTAGACTCGGACAAAAAATGTGTAGAAGTTCAAGAGGATAAACCAGCTAATCCCGAGAGTGCGCAGGAAAGTGAAAAACCTCCTGTTCCAAATTCTGACTGTGAGCCTCCAGATGTAAGCAGTGAGGACCAAACCAAATGTCCACCCAGTAGCGTGAGTTTGGACACCGGTGCCTTTACGTATTCAGGCACTTTAAAGTGTAACCACAGTTTGAAAAATGCCTCTTTGGAAGAGCATAACATCAGGGAGACAGGTGTGGGTAAGAGTGAAGATGTTTCTGAGAACAAAGAGAGAGAGAATAGCTCATACTGCTCAGGGTTACAGGTAGAGCTGCCGAGGGATAAAGAGCCAGAAGGATGTCAGCATAATGCGGTTAATCAGAACACAAAAAGAAGTGCACTTTGTGCGGTGAAAGACAAATTCCAGAAGCCTCCTGTGTCCAAACCATTCGATTTAAAGACATACAAACCAATGGGATTTGAGTCTTCATTTCTAAAATTTATTCAGGAAAGTGAGGGAAAAGATGATGACGATGATGATGATTTTGACGAGGTAGTAGAATGGGAGTCTCCTGAGCAGTTACCGGCAGATAAGGCCTCACCAAAAGAGGAAGACAGTCAAGGGGATACACCAGTAACCAGCCCTGTAGATGACAAAACTGTAATCATAGCCCCAGATAACCATGAGCAGCTAAGAGAAATCCAGCCTTTGTTGTCAGAATCTTCATCTGCCCCTTCTTTAGAAAATCTGAGGGCAATTTTGGACAAGGCACTGACGGACTGTGGAGACCTTGCCTTAAAACAGCTTCACTACTTAAGACCGGTAGTTGTTCTTGAAAGATCCAAGTTTTCCACACCCCTCATAGACTTATTTCCAACAAAAAAGGCAGATGAGCTTTGTGTAGGAAGTACATAAGTAGTTTTGCTTAGAGCAGATCGCCTCCACTACTGCTTTATGGGGAGAACTTCAAACTAGAACAGTAATTTTTGCAGTACACACTGTTTAGGTTAGTTTAGATTGTTTAATTCCATGAATGTATAATATCTGTCAAAAGTATTGGCCAAGTTAATTTAGCTCCCCATTTTTTTCAAGGAACTATGCTGATTTTGGTGCTATTTAACACGTCAGAATACTGGAGGCTTCCTCTTGAAGAGTAAATGTGCATGATTGTATATGGAACAAGTACTAGGGTACCAGGGTTTGGGGGGCAATGGAGTTACTTGACTTGAATGTGCACCCTAGGGTGCTTTGTGTAACATATTGTACACTACAGCATCTTATATTTTTTGAGTTATGAGTTTCAATAAATTACAGTTTTTCACCCATCTGTTTACTGTACAGTAAGTCTTTGATGTGGTTTACTTGTAACTGAATTTGGGACCATTCTGAGTGCATTGGATAATGTTGCTTCAGTTTTATGCATTTGTAGATAATTTGTCCAACTGCTGAATCAGTGTAGATACAGAAAAGTAAAGTATTGCTTTTTATTTTATAATCCTCTCTGTGCTTTATTCAGACTCAAAAGCATTCTCATAAGTGCAGGCAGAAGGCGCTTGCCACTTACAGCTGAGACAGTTCCAGTTCCCTTTCCCTTACAAGGAAGATGCCCTGGGCATGTGTGGCACAAGTTAACTGTGTGAAGAGTATTGCCAGCCTTCTGTGCCACTTCAAAGTAGCTCTGCACATGTAGGGCTTTCTGGTTAGTTTTGTGGGTAATGAATCAAACCTAGCTGGAAGCCTCACTGGAAGAGGAATCCAGTATTTTGTTTCCTGCATCTGGATCGGGGCAATCTCAAGCACTGATATAGGCTGGGCAGGGAGTGGCTTGAAAGCAGCCTTGAAGAAACTGCCTTGGGGGTGCTGGTGGATGAGAAGCTCAACAGGAGCCAGCAGTGTGCATTTGCAGACCAGAGAGACAACCAGAGCCTGGGCTGCATCAAAGTGCAGGGTGAGGGAGGTGATTCTCCCCCTCTGCTCCAGTATGCTAAGACTCCACCTGGAATACTGTGTCCAGTCCTAGAGCCTCTATTACAGGAAAAATCTGGAGGTGCTGGAAGGGGTCCAGAGAAGGGCCATGAGGATGAGCAGAGGGCTGGAGCTGCTCTGCTATGGAGAGAGACGGAGAGAGTTGGGGTAGTTCAGTCCTGGAGAGGAGAAGGTTCTGAGACCTTATTGTGGCCTTTCCAGTTTTCTTGTAGCCCCTTTCAGATACTGGAAGGGACTTGCTTAGAGTATCAGGTAATGATAGGACTGGGGGGAATGGAGCAAAACTAGATTCAGGTAGATTCAGGTTGCATGTTAGGAAGAATTTCTTCCCCATGAGGGTGGTGAGACACTGGCACAGGTTGCCCAGGGAGGTGGTAGATGCCCCATCCCTAGAGGGTTTTAAGGCCAGGCTGGACATGACTCTGAGCAACCTGATCTAATGTGAGGTGTCCCTCCCCATGCAGCAGGGTTGGAACTAGATCCTTGAGGCCCCTTCCACCCCTGACAGTTCTATGATTCTTCTGTGTTTCCTTCCTTGCTGTCCTTCTGGATACATTACAAGGCCTCAAGCCTTTTCCTGTGAGTGGCCTTTCCCAGTCTCTGTGAGGATCCTAATGAGCAGGCATTTAAACACAGCCTTTTTGCTTTCCATTCCCCTTGATGTGGCTGGCAAGGGCTTGGCTGGCAGGTGGAAATGTTTTAACTGGGGTAAGAGCTCAGTGTAACATTTTTACCTGTATACACAACAAAATGTTTCAGAGAAGTTTGCCTTTATTCTTTTAGCCCTTCTGCTGACAAATAGTTGAGGTTCTTGGAGAACAGAGATTGGGTTTAGAAATATCACAAATAGTACAGCTCCACCTGCACCTCTGAGCTTTCCCCCCGCCATTGCCTGTGCTGTATTTTGCACACATTGTAAGCAGAAGCTGGGTAAGATTTCACTTCCTGGTCAGGGTTTCCTTTGCTTTCTTTTTGCACTTGACTGATGCTCACATCTGATTGCATTTAACCTTTCCTCAGGTTGTTTCCTTTCTTTTCCACTGTTGCCTCTGGGTGTCAGTACTGATAATTTTCTGCCCACTAGGAAGCTGTAGCCACAGATTTCCTGTGAACCACCTTATGGAAGCTTGTGAGTGAATTTTGTCCTCCCAGAATGATGGTGAAGGGACTGGAAAATCTACAAAGAGAGACTTTAGTCTGGAGAGAAGGCTGAGAGGGGATCTGATCAATGTTTACAAATACCTGAGGGGTGGGTGTCATGATGAAGGGGCCAGGCTCTTTCTGGTGGTGCCCAGCGGTAGTACAAGGAACAGGTAGAAGCTGGAGCACAGGAGGTTCCACTTCAACAGGAGGTGACACTTCTTTGGTGTGAGGGTGCTGGAGCTGTGGAGCAGGCTGCCCAGAGAGGTTGTGGAGTCTCCTTCTCTGGAGACTTTCAAAATCCACCTGAATGCATTCCTGTGTGACCTGCCCATGGTGACCCTGGTTTGGCAGGGGATTGGACTGGATGATCCCTGGAGGTCTCTTCCCACCCCTAGCATTTTGTGGTTCTGTAGAAAATTTTTAAGGTACAGGCTAAAACTAGCATGTATCTCCAGAGTAACTCACAGTATATCTGTGTGCCTGTTCTGACAGGTGTGTAAGAATGGGCTCACTTAGGATTGGTGTCAAAAGCAGCAATCTGAAGTGCAGGTTCAGTGGAGGTACCATAATGACCAGACTGGTGCAGCCTTGCCTCTCCCTTGGGAGCAGAGCTTCCTCCTCCTTTCTGTCAGGCTACCAAATTGTGGATCATTTAAAAACTACAACTTTGAGTTTTCATTTCTTTTACACTGTTAATATAAACTCTGCTGCAAACTTGCCACTGAAGAGTACTACAAAAATCAGTAAGAAAACCCACCTTTGTCCTAACCTGCTGCTTAAGCTCTTTAATAAAGTTCTCTAGTGTACACCTTTCCTGTTAAAACAACTCATCCTGCTGCTTGTGTCAACAAATTGGCACTGAGATTCAATTTTATAGCAGTTGTAGTTCTGTAATCCCACAGAACAGTCGTGTGTGAAACTTAAATTCCTCCAAGGTGTTCTGCTCTCACCAGATTGGAGTTGTTGCATGCAGGGGAGTCGCCACCACAATACCCAGGGCAGGTTTCACAGTTCATGTCTCTGAAGGATTCTGCAGAGCCTCTTGAGCAGGTTGCTGCTGTTACATCAGTTCTGCCCACAGGCTTGAATAGAGCTCAGGACAAATGTTTCTGTTTTGTCAGGTAAGAATTCAAGTCCTGGGAAATTCTTCAGTCCAGGAATGGCATCAAGGAAGTGGGGAGTGGGTTTTCCTCAGTGGTCGTACATGAGTCTTGGAAGCTGTGCACTGCTGGGCTTTAGTGCTGTGCCCTCCAGTTGTGTTCTTAGTTCTGCTGAGATGAGCCAGTTCCTGTGTCTTCAAGAGCTCCTGTTTGAAGTAAGTCCAACCATCCTGGACCAAGGTTCTTAAGGGCTGCTGCCCAGGTTACTTTCCAAATAAGTTTCTTAAACAAGTTGAAGTTTGCCCTCTGGAAGTCCAAGGTGAGGGTTCTGCATATTGAAAACTCCACTACCTCATGATTGCTGCACCCTAGACAACTTCCCACCATCACATTTCCCACCAGCCCTTCTCTATATGAGAACAGCAGGTCAAGCAGAGCCTGACCCCTGGTAGCTCACTTAAGAGCTGCATCAGGAAGCTGTCCTCCATACACTCCAGGAACTTTCTGGACTGCCTCCTCTCTGCTGAATTAAGCTCCCTGCCGATGTCTGGTAGGTTAAAGTCACCCACAAGGACAAGATCTGATGATCTTGAGACAGCCTTCAGTTGCTTGTAGAATATTTCATCTGCCTCCTCATCCTGGTTGGGTGGTCTATAACAGACTCCACTTAGGATGTCAGTTTAGTTAGGCCTCACTCTGATTGTAACCCACAGGGACTCATTCCTTTCATCTGCAACCTCAAGTTCTGAGGCATCAAGAGATTCCCTAATATACAGGACCGCCTCTCCTCTTCTCCCTCACCTGTCTCTCCTGAAGAGCTTTTAACCCCCCAGTGCAGTACTCCAATTATGTGCATCATCCTACCATATTTCTGGAATAACAACTCTAATATAGTCTTCTGGAGAACCAAGACTGCCAGTTCTTCTTGTTTGTTACCCATACTGCGTGCAGTGGTGTGCATGCACTTCAGCTGGGCTGTTGCTTTTTCAATTAACCCTAATTTATGTTCCACTCTCTCCTCTCCAGAGAGACTGGTTTCCTTAGCCACCCCCTTCAGATTTAGTTTAAAGCCCTCCCAATGAGCCCTGCCACCTCCAAAGCTAGTACCCTCTTGCCCTTTCTAGATAAATTCACCCCACCAAAGTCCAGCAGGTCAGGTGCAGTAAAAGTTGCCCCTTGATCAAAGAACCCAAAATTCCGTTGCTGGCACCATCCCTTGAGCCAATTGTTGATGGCAGGGGTTCTCCTCTTCCTCTCAGTGTACACCCCTGCCACTGAGGGAACTGAGCAGAACAGCACTTGAGCTCCCACCCCATCAGTCAACCGAGGGCCTTGAATTCCTTCTCAATCATCCTGCTGCTCATGTTGAGCAAGGACACCTCTGCATCCCACAAAACTTGTACCCACCAAGATCACTGTGAAGGCTAGGTCAGTGACAGCTGAGTGCCAGACAGTGTGCTCCCTCCTGACCAGGCCTCGATGGTCCTAGGTCAGAGCACTGGACAACAGCCTGCTCTTTGCTTTGTTGCAAACACACATGGTAGGGAGGGAGACATTGCAGGAGTCTGGTCTCAGAGCCAGGTTCCCATGGATACTACATCCTGCTAGTAAGTGCTTGGGAAAGTTCAGAAGTGTACTGACCTATTGATGAGATTTACATGGGAATGTGTTTGCTCTTGTCCAATCAGTTCTACTCCACCTTTATCAGTCCAGTCCGATGCCACTTCTGGGGGGCAATGCTGGGGTTGGTGCTCCCAGAGGTCTGCACTGTGTTCACTGTGCTGCAGGACACAGCAGACCCAGTGCATGTGCATGAGCACAAACCCCATCTGTTCAGCGTCCTCTTCCACACTGGTCAGCCTCATGGTTGCAATCAGGTGCAAACTAATGCAAATATGATCAAATTCAGCACTGTTAGGGCTGATGGAATCACGAGGCATAGAAGGGAATTTCCCCGAGGATCAGCCCGTGCTCTACACCTGAGCAGCAGGAGAGGCCTCTGCGCAGCTTCAGCGTCCAGCACGGGCAGGTGGGCGGGCGGCGCCTCCCGACACCACCAGCAGGTCCCGACAGCTCTTCTCCACCTTGGGGCACAGGGCCCACAGGCGCTGCAGCTCCAGCGGGGCCGTCCCGGGCGCCGCCTTGTCAGGCCGCCTCTCACGTGCTGTCCTTCCAGCAGCAGACTCGGCGCGGCGCCGCGGGCCCCTCGTGACGTGAGGAGGGGCGGTCGCCTCAGCCTCTCCTGCTGCTCCACGGGGCAGGCCCTCCCCGTCGCCCTGCCCTCTCCGCGGCTGGGCTCCGTGCGCCAGCGCCGCCCGAAGCGGCGGAATTGCTCCGTGGCAGCAGGGGCGGGCTGGCGCGGCAACCCCCCGACCACAGCTGCCGCTCCGCCTCAGGCCCCCTCACGCCTCCCCTCGGGGCCGGGGCCCGGCCCCGCCCGTTCCGCCGCTCCTCCAGGCGCCAGGCGGCGCCGCAGCGCGGGGTCGGCAGGAAGCGCGGGAGCGGCGCCATGGCGCTGCCCGGCGAGCTGTGGGCAGAGCTGCCGGCCGAGAAGCGCATTTTCTGCTCCGTGCTGCTCTTCTCCTGGGCTGTTTACCTTTGGGAAGCTTTCCTGGCGCACCGGCAGGTCGGCGGGGGGCTGGCGGGGGCTGGCGCCAGCAGGCCGGGGGCTGTGCTGGGCCCGACCCGGCCTCACGTGGGGGCGGCGGGCGGCGTTCTGGGCGCGGAGCGGGGACCGGCTTAGTCCGGCCCCTGTCTGAGAAGGACTTGGTCGTGTCCCGGCCGAGGCAGCAGGGCTGTGTCGCGGTGTCAGCCCTGTGCGCCCGCGATCCGCCGGTGGAACCGGTTCGCGCCGGCAAATTGCGAATAGCTATCGGGGAAAGGACCCCCGAGCAGGGGAAGGGACTCGCTGTGCTGTCTGTGCTCCCCGAGCCGAGCGCGAAGCTCTCGGCAGCTCTGCCGAGCCCGGCTCCTGCCCCTCTCTGCGCCTGCTCTGCTCGCACCGGCCCAGCTCCGGGGCACGGCTGCGCTGCGGGCCGGCCGTAGCCGCCCCTTGCTCTAGCGGGTGGTGGGGACCCTGGGCGTCACCCCCGGGGCTGGGTGAGCTCATGGAACCCTCTGAAAAATGCGGCTGTGGTGGGCAGCACCCTAACACCCACCCAGCAGCTCGAACCTCCTCCCCTGGCCAGGTGAGAGAGCAAGACCAATAAAAACTCATGGGTCGAAGCAAAGACCGATAACAGGTGAAGGAAAAGGGGGGGGAAAGCCCTGCAAGTTTTGTAAAGGCAATTGCTCACCACCTCCCACAAGAAGGTAGATGCCTGATCTGCCTCCAAGTAACAGCCACCTTGTAAGTCAAACTCCCCTCTTCCCCTTACTATTTCTGCTTTAGCTGTGGGTGCTTGGAACACCCCCCTGGTGAGCTCGGGTCAGCTCTCCCAGCTGTGTGGCCTTGCAGCCTCTTGCCCATCCTGAGCCTTGCTGTGGAAGAGAGAGAAAGAGAAAGCCTTGGCCTTGCCTCTGTTTAGCAGTGGCTAGACCAGGGGTGTCACCAGCAGATGCAAAGCATGCCTCCGTGCATGCCTCCGTGCATGCCTCTGTGCAGGCTAAACCCCATCCCAGCCTGACTGGCACAGCTGGGAAAGTGCTGCCAGGACTCAGTGTGGCAGAGAGAGATCAGCTGAGCCCTTTGGGAGGCTGCAGCCTGGTACTTGGTCAGAGGAAAAAAGTATTTTGAAGTGACACAGAATAGGAGCCTTTTGTCTTTGAGAAGGGATAAACATTACTGAAGCAAGGTAAGGAAGTGGGTGGAATAAAGACCTTTAGTCTCTAGAATTTTTCAAGTGGTGAGCTCTCTACCAAAAATGGAATTGCACCTTATGCAGCCACACAGCACAGTTACCTTTTCTGGTGAAGTTGCATGATTTGCATGGAAGGATCTAGTGTTCAGTTTCAATCTCTGCTTAGTCATTACTGTAGTGCAGTAAACCATATCCTGTGGAAAAACGAGTTTATGTGATCTACATGTAATAACTATTAGAAATACATTAAGTGGGCAACTCAGTTCCTGGTTATGACACAGTTATGCTTCAGCTTTGTACTTGGGACTTGATAGAAAGCAGGAGTTTAAGAGTATTTGTAATTTTTGAGCTATTTTTTGGCTGCTTTTTAATCTTAGAGTGGTGGCTCATAGGATCACGTCATATGTTGCTTTTAAATTGTATTTGTCTTTGTCTTTAAAACCTTGGATGCAGATTTCTAAGTTTCTTTTTCCCTCTTTCAGAGGCGGGTGTACAGGACAACAACATGTGTGCCACAGGAGTTAGGACAGATCATGGACCCAGAAACCTTTGAGAAGTCTCGCCTGTACCAGCTGGACAAAAGCACTTTCAGCTTTTGGTCAGGCCTGTACTCGGAGGTGGAGGGCACTGTAAGTACCTGTGCTTCCCCAGCATCCATAGGATACTGTTCTTAAACTGAAGTGCTTGTATTGCTGGTGCAGCTGCCTTGGTGGTGTCCTGGTATCCTAGGCCAGACACTGATGTTTGGCTGGTCTGGGGTCCTGTGTTTCTTCTTTGGCCCTGTGTTTGCTGTATGAAATGAAATTACCCAGCCAGCTCATCTTCTGTCAGTGCAGGGCTGAGTCACACTGCACAGCTACAGGGTGCAGTGCATTACTGGTTTAGTGGCACAGCTGGGCTGTTAGGGTTTCTTCTGCCAAATAATGAAGCAGCATGAGAATTATTTACAACTGTTACAGACACCTGTGGTTGAAGTGATGCAACTGGGATCAAGTTCTTTCCCACAGGGGTGATGGAGCATTGGAATGGGTTGCCCAGGGAAGGAGTTGAGGCCCCATCCCTGGAGATATTCAAGGTGAGGCTTGTCCTCCCTGATCAGCAGGGAGGACAACCCTGCTGTCTGCAGAGGGAGTTGGACTGGGTGACCTTTCGAGGTCCTTTCCAATCCGAACAATTCTATGAACTACTTTAATTTATAGATAAATTTTTAAGTAGAAGGTAATAAGAAAAGCCTGTGGGAACAGGAAGAGTACCAGTGGATACTTCTGAAGAGTAAGAACAATTAGCCTGGGCAAGTGACATTCACATATGTGAAAAAGCAGAGCCCTTGAGTTAGAACAAAGCATTACAGGTGTGGTACACAGACTTAAGAGAAACTTCTGACTTACTGCTGAAATGCAGCACTGCTCATCAGTAGCACAACTAGGTCAAAAAGGAATCCTGAAGTGCTTGGCATTGCAAAATAGAACTCGAGTATGATCTACAGCAGGATGTACTTAAGGAAGCAGCCAGGTCAGTTCTGAAAGGTAATGGCAGCAGTATTGTGAAATAGTGCAAGTGATGGAACTGTGGTGGTAAACCAGTACTGGAGAGTGGTGACTCCTCTTGACTTTTGCATATCCTGATCTCTTCTGTGTGGCCTGACCTGGACATTGTTTCATTTTCTGTGAACTTGGGAAAATGTAGTTACACACCTGTCAGCACTGCTGGTTCATTCCTCTTGTTGGGCTTTTTGGTTTGCTTTGGAGAATTTCTGACAATTTTGGTGTGAATGTGAAAAGCTTCTATGGCTTTGACCAACTGGAGAAGCAGTACTTAAATTGAAAACTGAAGTGATCCTCCAGCAGTGGATTAGTGGACACAGTGAGATGGTACCACCTGGCAAGTACAACAAGTCAAAAGGTTCTGAAGCTTTATCTTGCTTTAAGAGCTTTAGCCAAAGCAGCTTCCCTTGCTGTCTCTGAGGAAAACACACAACTGGAGTGAGCCTTTCTTGCCACTGTAGTGCCCTGCTAAACAAAGAGCTGCATCAGCAGTTTGTGCTTACCTTCACCCAGGACTACCATTGTTGCAGTCCCCCACAAAATTCTGGCTGCTAATTTGGAGAGGTAGGGGTTTGACAATGTTGTAAGCTTAGTTTCCTGTTGCAACCCCCCTGCCATGGGCAGGGACACCTCCCACCAGCCCAAGTTGCTCACGGACTCATCCAGCCTGGCTTTGAACACCTCCAGGGAGGGGACATCCACAACTTCCCTGGGCAACCTGTTCCAGTGCCTCACCACCCTTACTCTAAAGAATTTCCTCCTGATCTCCAGTCTCAATCTCCTCTTTTACTGCTCTTCCATTGCCCCTTACCCTGTCACTACTAGCCCTTGTAGAAAGTCCCTCCTCAGCTATCTTGTAGCCACTTCAGGTACTGGAAATCTGCTCTGATTTCTCCCTGGAGCCTTCTTCAGGATGAACAGCCCCAACCCTCCCAGCCTGTCCCTGTAGGGGAGGTTCTCCAGCCCTCTCATCATCTTTGTGGCCTCCTCTGGACCCTCTCCATCAGTTCCACGTCCTTCTTGTGCTGGGGACACCCGCACTAGACACTGTGCTCCAGGTGAGGTCTCAACTTCTGAAAGATTTCTCAAGCATTGGAACAGGCTCTCCAGGGAAGTGGTCATCATTTCTGGAGGTGTTGAAAAGATGTGTAGACACAACACTTGAGGACATGGTTTAGTGGTGGACTTGCTGTTGTGTTGGGTTAATGGTTGGGCTTGATCTTAAGGGCCATTTCCAACCTTAATGATCCTGTGATCCTGTTCTACCCTGACATCCGTTGTGTAGGGAGCCTGCAGCTGCTTCTCTGCGTACGTGTGATGAGGAGTTACTGCTCCTTCCTGTGATGTTGATCTCTGGCCTCTACTGGCTGGGCTTGCCACTTCCTTAGAGTGTGAACTGCATCCTTTGTTGTCTTTGGGAACTGCCTGGACTTGACAGAGGTTGTCATGGCCAAAGCTGGTGAAATTGGATGACAGCTTTGCAACATTTTGCTTTCAGTAGGCAGAAGGATGATTCGCTTACCTGGCAATTGAGCTGGAGGGAGATGCTGTGGTAGGATTACTGGCATGCTTTGATTTATTTCAGCCATTAATTATGTGTTTTTCTTTAATGGATAGTGTCAACATCATGCTAACAGCTGTCTTTGTTCAGGGATTGGTACTTCTTGGATTTCCAGCTCTGAAACCTAGTTTTTAGCCTATGAATCAAGCTTGCTTTGGGCACTTGCATCTCCTGCTGACACTCAAAACACACCCTGATAGTTAGGTTTTAAGACTACACCTTGTAAAAATGTGAACAGAATCTGCTTCCCATCCTGGAAGCCTGCTTGCTTTAAGCCTGATTTTTGTCTGTATAGGGATTGGTCACTTGCTGAGAAAGTAAAAGTGAAACGTTTGGAGTCAAGCTGCTGAGCAAACACCCCGCCCCAGCCTTTAACCACAGGCAGTGCTTGCTGTATTAGCTCTGGCTCAAGCATTTATTTGGTGATGGTGTGTCCTGAGCAGTCAATTAGAGTGGAGGCAGGCAGAAGGAAGAGGGCAGAAGGAGCTTCCTTAACATGGCTGATGCAGCACTGATACTGGAAATGAAATCACAGCCTTCTTCTGAAGGCCTTCCTTGGGACAGGGACTGCAGGCAGGTCCCAGAGCAACCAAGTTGCTAAGTCTTGCCCAGTCCTCCTAGGGAGGAGTTTTACAAGCATAGGCAAATGAGTTTAAGGTCTTCTGAAAAATCTGCCTTCTGTCTGAGCCAGTAGAGCACCAGAGTGTAGGCTTGGAAATGGTCTGGTATTTAACATATCTGCAAAAACCCAAACAAAAACTTGACCTGATCTGTACTTCTCTAAAGTACAAATGAACCATTGCCAAACATTCCAGCTTTTCTTTATGCACTGCTGAGATTAGAGAGGAAAAAAGCCTCATTTCTCATACAGCAAGGTGAGAACCTTTTGAGGGTGAAATGTCAGTAGAAGATGGTGACAGTCTGTTTCTCACTGCCTCTGCTATGTGCTTTTGTTCTGCAGATGATTCTCCTCTGTGGAGGAATTCCTCTTCTCTGGAATCTGTCTGGGCAGGTCTCTGGCCATGCTGGGTTTGGACCAGAATATGAGGTAAGTAATTTCAAACTGTGGTGAAAACATTTGATCCATAAACCATACTGTTACCATTACTTTTATTTTTAAGCTTGTGTTTACTTGAAGCAGGACTCAGCCACCATGTATTAAAAACAACAGGTGTGTTCTGGTGCGTGCAGGGATCACCAGATGGGACTTTCATATTAGCTTACTAATGAAATAGCTTTGTGTGCTGGAAACATTCAAATCTGAAAGCTACCTGAATCACATGGGGGTGAGCTGGCGGGGGTTGGAGGCTTTTTGTTTGAGTATTGTCATTTTACTAACCTTAGAAGTGATCTTCTGGCACAGCAAAAGGTCAGCAATTGGAGGCTGCTGCTGATGTTGCCTTTGTGCTGTGGGTGAGGCAGCCAGCCAAGGCCTGTCACAAACCCTCAGTTTGCATTTCAGTTTCTTTCATCAGTGTATCTCTTCTCCTTCATTTAACACAGTGACCAGCAATCTGATCATCACAAATGTGTTGTTTCTGTGAATTTGTCTAGCTCCAATTTCTAACTGGTTTCAGTGAACACTGACATGAAATCCATTTTTAACAGCTGGACTAGCAGTGTTAGTGCAGCTTAGCCATTTTTAACAGCTGGACTAGCAGTGTTAGTGCAGCTTAGCCATTTTTAACACCTAGACTAGCAGTGTTAGTGCAGCTTAGCCATTTTTAACACCTAGACTAGCAGTGTTAGTGCAGCTTAGCCATTTTTAACAGCTGGACTAGCAGTGTTAGTGCAGCTTAGCCATTTTTAACACCTAGACTAGCAGTGTTAGTGCAGCTTAGCCATTTTTAACACCTGGACTAGCAGTGTTAGTGCAGCTTAGCCATTTTTAACACCTAGACTAGCAGTGTTAGTGCAGCTTAGCCAATACCAGATTTTTTTTCTCTGTGGTTATGGCTTAGGGATTGTTTGTGGTTTTTTTTAATGGTGTCTCTTTGTTTTTAGATTGTTCAGTCTCTGGTTTTTCTGCTGCTTGCAACTCTCTTCAGTGCAGTGACTGGTCTCCCATGGAGTTTGTACAACACGTTTGTCATAGAGGAGAAACATGGCTTCAATCAGCAGGTACTGCAGATAGCCCTGCACTGACTGTCTGGGGTAGGTTTGGTGGGTTAGACACACTGCTGTGTCCCTGGCCCTGTGCCACAGACAGTTTGTTTTAGGAACTTTCCTACACACACTGCATAAAAAATCAGAGTGGTGCCACTTTGTGACTGTTTCAGAAGTACCCAGGCAGGAGGGCTCTGCATGAGCCCACCTCTGAGCACAGGGACCTGTGTGTTCTGGTGGTGGAATGAAGAACATTTCATACCTCAGCTCATTTTTGGATGGACTCTTCTGCTCTTCATGTGCCCTTGTTGAGCAGCCTGGGTCACTGCTTGGCAGGGGCAGTTCTGAGTCATGTACCCTGAGCAGATGAAACAGACTCAAGCAATGGCAACGTTCCTGCTCTGTTTCCTTTATTGAATTCTTGTAATCAGAAAATTCTGCTCCTCATTTGGATTTCTGCTAGGTACTCAGTATCAACCCTGGCTTTAACTTCTCTCACCAAGTTAGTTTAACCTGCTTCACTGTCTGTTTTTCCATGAGATCAGATTTTCCTGTTGAGAGAGGAGCCTCAGTCTGAGATTCACCATTAGCCATTTCTTGCCAGAGCACAAATTTGTTTCCTGCTTTAGGACCCAGCTAGCATTGCCCACAGTATTTTCTGTTCCAGCTCCACTAGGAAACTTATTTTACAGTAGAATAAAATCTGGATGGGTAGCAGAAGTGGGATAAAGCTGTTTGGCACACGGGCTGTTGTCTGTGTTTAACCTGTACCTGTGGCTAAGCTGTAGCAGTTGCTCTATCACCTGATGAGCCCTCCCCAGAAGGAAAGAGGACTTGGGAAAAGGAGAGAAGACCCCAGACTGAGAGGGAAGCAGGTTTAATGAAACCACAAAGCTAATGGCAATGCCAACATAAAGTATACAGAGTTGAGGGGAAGAAGTCAGAGAGTTGTGGTCAGTGGAATGGAGTCAAGTTGGAGGCCTGTGTTTAATGGAGTCCCTTGGGGGTCAATACTGGGATCAGTGCTGTTCAGTATATTCAATGACCTGGATGAGTGCACAGAGGGCACTGCCAGCAAGTTTGCTGGTGACACCAAACTTGGTGGAGTGGCTGACACACCAGAAGGTTGTGCTGCCATTCAGCCAGACTTAAACTGGCTGGAGAGTTGGGCAGGGAGTCTAACCTCCCTGCCAGAGCAGGACCACTGAGGCAGGTCACATGGGAACACACACATGTGGGTTTGGGATGTCCCTAGAGAAAGAGACTCCACAACCTCTCTGGGCAGCCTGCTCCAGGGCTTCAGCACCTTTGCAGGTAAAAAGTTTTCCCTCCTGTTCCCATGGCACCTCCTCTGCTCCAGCTTGCCCCCAGTGCCCCTTGTGCTGTCCTTGGACATCCCTGAGCAGAGCCTGGCTCCAGCCCTGCACATCTTTATCACTAGCAACGTGGGCAGCCTTCAGGCTCCTCTGCTCCCAGCTCCAAGCCCCAGCTCCCTCATCCTGTCCCTCAGCCTGCAGCAGCTTTGTGGCTTTGTGCTGGAGTCTGTCAAGCAGTTCCCTGAGGTCCTTGAACTGAGGGACCCGGAATTGGACACAATATTCCAGATGTGGCCTCACCAGGGCAGAGTAGAGGGGCAGGAGAACCTCTCTGACCACTCACCACAGACTTTCTAATCGACCCCAAGATGCCATTGGCCACCTTGGCTACCAGGGCACCTTGCTGGTTCAGTGGCATTGCTGGTTTGTGATTTGCCTGACTTTGCTTCTGTGCATCCACTAAAGGGGTCAGTTTCCTCAGCACCGTGGCTCTGACCACATCTCTGGATCCTTCCTTTGCAGACACTGGGATTCTTTTTTAAGGATGCCCTCAAGAAATTTGTGGTGACTCAGTGCATCCTGCTGCCCGTGACAGCCCTTCTGCTTTACATCATCAAAATAGGGGGAGACTACTTCTTCATCTATGCCTGGCTCTTCACATTAGTTGTTTCCTTGGTGAGTATATGGCTGGGGATCTTCCAGATGTTAGCTCATTTACATAGCTCAGTGTGCCAAGGTTTAAAAACAACTGTAAGGACCTGGGGACAAATCCAAGTCTCTTGGGAATTCCAGTGTCTGTGGTTCTGCTACTTTTCTACGCTGAATCAGTAGCTGGCATTTGTTGTTGTTACTTCAAAGGATCTTTTGTATCCATCATAAGGATTTGATGTTTTCTATTGTTGCTGTGAGCTCTGGAGTCTGTATTTCATTGAGCTTTTTATTTCTCAACATAAAGCTCTTCTGGCTTTTTTTCTCCACATGCTGACACTGCTCTCCCAAGGAAGGGATGACAGAAGTGCTGCTGTGGGTGCTAGTTTATTTTTAGATGACAAGAACACCTTAACTAGTAAAAGAATCATTACATTACAACCTGCCATATGAGCCTAATTATAAATTTAAGCTCATCAACCCCTAATTCTTGTGTGAAATTCAGACTTTCTGGTTCAACTGGAATATGTCACCAAGGAAATGTTCAGAAGTCCCTCGGCAGGAAATCAGGGTTGCTTTCTTTCATGACTTAAGTGGTTTTGGCTTTGTGTTTTTCTCCTCTTTCTCCCACTGCTTGTAGGCTCAGATTACTTTTACAGCTTGCTTTGAGTTTCAATTTGTCAGCTTCCTGTCCAAAGCACAGACACTGGCTGTACAAAAATGGGATCTAGTGCTGCGTGGGAGCCATGCAGTTAATGCAGGAAGACCTGATTTCCCACCCAGATACCCAATACCTCCATTGACTTTTCCAGACATGGCAACAGGGTAGGAATTGTGGCTCAGTTGAACCCATGGCTGCAAAGTCTTCTCATAGTCCTGGCTTTATGGGTCACAGATGTCCTTATCTGAATTGTATTGGCTGTTCTGCTGCGATTTTTGCTTCATTGATGCCTGTGGTGGGTTGGAAATTCCCCTCCCCCCGACATTAAATTTGCCAGACCAGCTCAGTTGGAAGCAAATGAGAGCTGTATTTGCAAGCAAAACTACAATCTACAATGAAATGCAATTAATATATACAAAATATACAATATTTACAGGTATTTAGAAATAATGAACAGCACAAGGACCACCCTGGTCAAAGACCAGGGAAGCTGCTAATAGCTTCTCCCTTCCCTGCCTCCTCCTTACCCCCCTGTACACAAAGGGACAAGAGACAGAGCACAGCAGTCACAACAAAGCAGTGCAGCCAAGGTCAAGCAGAAGCAAGTTAGCACCTCCCAGCCTGAAGAAGCAAGGAGAGAGAGAGAGACATTGTTTTGTACAACCAGTTCTGGTTCCTTCTCTCTCCAGTGGGATTGTTTAGAACTATCATTTTCCTTTTTACACCCAATAGTGATTTATTTACATTTTTACTGCTTTCTGTTCAAGATCTGTGAAAACATTTTAAAGGCATAGCCTAAAACTACCACAGTGCCTCACATGCAACTGAAAGAAAACCTGTGTGCAGCAGTGGATGTCTGCAGGGCCACTCTGCCCTGGCCTAGTGCAGTGACCAGTGCTGTGTTTCTGAGCCACATAGGGACAGTACAGTAGCAAAGTGCCCCACAGAGGTGGCAAGTCTGGCTCACAATTACTGCTTTGAGTTCTTTGCTGCTTTTGTTTGTTGGTTTCACCATGCAGCATTTCCTGGCTTTCTGTTGTGATAGCTCCAGCTGGCCTTATGCTCTGCCTTCTTCCCTTTTCTGTCTCTGCATGTATTCTGACTAACCCTGGTGTTAGCTCCCAGAAGTGTCAGTTCATGCCTACTGAAATGTCTGCTACAGGAATGCTTGTGCAGACTCCTGGCAGGGATTTCTTAATGAATTGCTCTTTTCCTTTCAGCCTTTTTTCAGAGCATACTCTTACATCCTAGTGCAGCATGGAGCTGGTACTCTGCCCAGCTCAGTGAAGCAGCCAAGCTCACAGCTTATTCCAGTGTGGCCCTTTTCTTTACAAAAGCTGGGCAGACAGTCATTCCTCATGGTGATAGCTAGTTCCTATTTGAAGCCTTTAGTCTTAAAGGCTTTAATCATTTGCTTTTTCATGGCAGGCTTACAGTGAAGTTTTAAAAGAACAGGTAGCTTTGGGACTGAAGGAAGAGCCCAGATTTTCTGGAGTGGCGTGCCCTTGCCCTTTGTACACCCAAAGTGAAACTTTTTTCCCCTCAGTTTCCTTTGTACCAGACATTGGCTGCTTTATTTTTGCCATATTTTCCTTAAAAGATGTAGAAAAACGTTGTGTGATCTCCTGTGAGAAGCTTTCTGAAAGTCCATCTGACAGCTTTTGCCAAGCAAGTTTAGTAGAAAGAAGAGAGAGATGTCAGTTGTATCTAACACTGAACTTCAAGGCAAGAAGCAGAATGTACTCAGCTAATGCCACTTATCTTTCTGGCACTTTCCTATCACAAACTATTATTTTAGTATTGCTTTGCCTCTCTCTTCCAGCTGAGCAGTCCAGCCTCTGTGCTGACAGGCAATGTTGCAAGACCCAGTGGCTCACTTTTCTTCTTTTAAAAAAGAAAGTAGTATTTTTTTCCTGAGGTTGCAGTTCATGCCCAGACAATTGGTGCTTTTCAGGTGTCTTGCAGTGTCACTGCAGCTTTACAGGGTGTTGATCAAGGACTGAGGCCTGTTTGAACAGTCTTTGACTTGCAAAATATGCTTAAGAGGTGTTAGATTTACCATTCAGAGTTCCAATTAGGGAAAAATTCCTTTACTCTGTAATCAGGGTTAAAATTACATCCTTCTGCCAGTCTGCTAATATCAGGGCTTTATACAGAGATGAGAGATAAAAGCTTGACGTTAGGCCATGCATGCTGCGTGTCTGAGATGCTGGTCTGGACTGAAAACGACAGCTGATTCCTGCTGGTAAAATACCTTCCTACAGCTGCTGCAAAACATCTGCAGAGCTTTAAATCCTTGTCTGAACTGTTGGTTTTATTTTCTTATGGTGTTCCATGTTGCTCTGCCTCCCCTTTGCTCTGACTGTGGGAAGGTCACTTTCCCTAGCTTTAGATTTTATTGGACTTTCTCAACAGGGCAGGTACTTTGGAAAGTCAGGAGACTTGTTTCAGTGGATAAAAACCTGTTGAGACAGTTTTGAAGCTCATGTTGCTGTCTGCTTGCCTCTCATGCCCTATTCCTTTTGCACTAACCAGAATTTGAAGTTTTCTCCAGTCCAGCTTTTTAAAATAACTAACTTTGTGAAGATTCAGAGTGTAAAGGAAGGTAGTTCAGCTTGTCTTTCCATCATGGTGTTATTCCAGTCCTGCCTTTCTCAACTGGGCTGCATCTCCTGTCAGTTTCAGGAGTTGCAGGTTCAATGCAGTGGTTTTTGGGACATGGCTGTGGATTACTGTGGACCAGAGGCATCAAGCAGTTCCTTAGCCCTCATACAGAAGGGCAAGAACAAGGGGGACATGGTTTTTTTTTGCCTACTTTAAACTGTGACTTTATAAGCTAAGAGGAATTTGAAGAACAGGACCATCTTCTGGTCCAGTCAGCTCTGCTGCTTAGTGTGAGGCACCTCAGAGCTCTCCAGCATTGGTGAAGTGGGTGAGAATGACAGCCTGTGGCTGATCAGACCCATACGCCCAGCTGTCATAGTGGTTTTGCAGTTTGATGTGCCCTCAGAGCAAACCCTCTGTTCACACTGGCTCTGCTGAGGACTGCAGATTATAGCTGAACCTGCCCCCAGCACATCTTGCCTTGTCAGCAGGCTAAGGAGCTGTGTCTGCAAATGGGATGAGCCACAGAAGCCTTGCTGTGGCTCACACTTCCTGCAGGACTCTGCTTTATCAAGTGTGTTTTCTGACATTGTGCCTTCTCCCTGTACTTCTGCTCCATCTTTACTACTGAACAGACATTTCTGTGCCTTGCTTGTAATTTCTGCCTGTGTTTGCAGGTGCTTGTCACAATCTATGCAGACTACATTGCACCTTTGTTTGACAAATTCATTCCACTTCCTGAGGGAGAGCTCAAGCAACAAATTGAAACGATGGCAAAGGGCATTGACTTCCCCTTGACTAAGGTCTACGTTGTTGAAGGTGAGATTCTTCAGCTAAAACACCTCTGTCATTTCACACCTGTGGATTTTAGCTTCCATTGTGGGTGCTGTAGTAGAGCACTTGCTTATATTCCTCAGCTGTTGGAATGCTTGTCAGTGTCTGTACCCTTTTCCTTGCCTAGAGGTCAAAAAAGCAAAGCTGAATGTACAGCCTGAACTCAGCATCTCATTGGGAGTGTTGTCCTGTCTCTGTGGAATGGAAATACACAGCACAGTCAGAAATGGAAGCAGCAATCAAAAGTCCTATTTTAGAACTTGAAACCAGAGGGGAAAGTTTTTGATCCTTTCTGGTCTCAGTTCAGTATGAGGCACTGTAGTGAAACAGTTTAAAAAGTTATGAAAGTTAAACCCACCTGTTCCTTCTCAGGGTTGTCACATCAGTGGTTTTTCACAGTCTGGCTGCACTCTTCTTACCTTCTGCATGAGACTGATGTGGTCACTTTCTAGTGATGAGTACAACGTGGAGCAGCTGCCATGTCCCTTCCTTGTAACATGTTCATGCAGCACTTTGCTTGTTGATGTTCCTGCTGTTGCTCACCTTGCTCCCTTCTGAAACAGATTTCAAGGACTTTCCCAAATTTTGTTTTGGTTTTGCCTGCTCTGTGAGGATCAGAGGTGCTTTTACTGCCCTGTCCAAAGCAGCATGAGATGGCATGAAAAGCTGGAATGGTAGACTTTAGCTGTAAGAGTCTTAGCTGCCAGGGTAAGAGAGTTGGGGCTGTTCATCCTGGAGAAGAGAAGGGTCATGGGAGATTTTGAAGCAGCTTTCCAGTACCTGAAGGGGACCTATGGAAAAGCTTGGGAGGGACTGACAGGGGCTTGTAGCAATAGAAAAATGGGCAGTGGTTTGAAAGTGGAACAGGGCAGGGTTAGATTTGACATTAGGAAGAAGATTTTTACTGTGAGTGTGGTGGAACACTGGAGACATTTAAGGTTGGTTGGGGCTCTGAGCAACCTGATCTAATTGGGATGTCCCTCCTGACTGCAGGGGGTTTGGACTGGGTGTGACCCATGGCTGCTCTCACATTTGTAGTGATTGTTGTGGTTGCATCTTACAGATGGACCAAAGGCCTTCCTTTCCTCCTGTCAGTGAATGCAATCAGCATTACTTAGGTAACTTCAAAATATGCTTCAACCTGGAATCTCAGTTGCTTGGCTTTGTCCACTGTTCATTTGGAATGCCAATGGAACACCCCAGAGTCTTCAGTGCCTGGCCTTGTCCAGCCTTTGATGTACATTTTCCCTCTCAGGTTCTAAGCGTTCTTCTCACAGCAATGCCTATTTCTACGGATTCTTCAAGAATAAGCGGATTGTGCTCTTTGACACCCTCCTGGAAGACTACTCTGCACTGAACAAAGAGCCAGCAGAAGGAGAAGATGGTGAGAATGAAGAGACAAAGTCTAAAACCAAAGTGAGTTCATCTTTGCTTTTCATGGTGTTACTTACTTTAACTTCCTGGTGAGATATTCCCACGTGTTTTCTGAGTGTGTCATAAAGATTCTAAGTGAGATGCTAAAACCCAAACCCTCAGGATTTCAACACCAAAGTATCCCTGAGCTGCTGTGACAGTTTTAGGAGTTTCTGGGGCTGTGTGAGTTATGTTGATAGTGGCAGAGACCATAGAAATCCACAGAGGCTTTAGGAAACTATTGGTTCCCTGCTTGTGAAAACCAGGACTTGTGATTGTTTGAAGCAGGGACCTGTTCAGAATTTTAGCTGAAGTTCTTTCTCTTGGGACTGCCAGGACTGTCTGTGTGCCATTTGTCTGCCTTTCACTATAGGCAAGAACTTGGTGCTAGAGGTGTGCAGGTGTGCACAGAGAGGTTCTACATGTGCCTCCTCCCCCAGCCTGCTCATCAGCAG
The DNA here is from genome assembly GCF_026170545.1 of Melanerpes formicivorus. Taxonomy (NCBI): domain Eukaryota; kingdom Metazoa; phylum Chordata; class Aves; order Piciformes; family Picidae; genus Melanerpes; species Melanerpes formicivorus. The sequence continues at coordinate 1,212,687 of NW_027142373.1, read as the reverse complement.
GATAATGGCTTTTCATTGTCCTTTGCATTGCAGCTGCCATCAGGAGTCTGCTGGAACAGCTTTTGGGGATTCAGGAGAGTGTAGGGAAGGTTAAAAATGATGGAATCCTTTCTCGAGAGCTTGAAGGAGTAACAGAGAAGAAAGAATTGTCTCCTGCAGCCTAGCATTAGGCCAATACATGGATTGCTGTTCAGTCCAGCTTCTGTTTCTTGTAACTGTGTTGGTGGTGGCATTCTCTTCCTCCATGATGTGGGATAGCTTACTCCAGATAGGGTGATGACAGGAGGGGATGTTGAGCTCACCTTCTCTGGTCATAATGAGAATCATTTGTTCCATCTCAACAGATTCTTCAGCTGTGTTCTCAGTACACAAGCCCATGTACACAAGCCCATGTACTTCATTCTGCTTTGCTGGTGTACCTTTGAGGGTACAGATGTCCCTCTGACCTCAAGTTTTTTTGCAGAGGGCAGGGATGTTGTCATTACCTTCTAAGGGGACTGCAGTGCCTTGGAAGGGAAGCTACAGTTGAGGGCTCTGCTCTCAATTCTACATTGAAAATCTGAGGCCCTTCATTGTAATGAATTTTCTTGAGTGAAAAGAAAAGCCCAGGATGAGATCAAGGGATGGTAGGAGAGAGTTTGGAAAGGAAATCTTCTAGCATTCTTCCATGTTTGCATGAATGCCTCCTCAGCAGAGAAGTCCTGGGAACTTAGAAGTTGGGAGGGGTTGTAAGTATCTTCTTGAAAAAGGCTCAAAAAAGGCTCAGTCTGTCTGATGGTAGATGGGAAAACCCTAATCTAGGGACACTGAAGTGACCCTGGGAAAAAAACAGACTAGTATGTAAGAAATGTATTCAGTTGCGTTCAATCACATCTGATTTACTTTTGCTTTGTATTCCCTCAGAATAAGAAACAAGGATGTAAAAATGAAGAAGTTCTGGCTGTACTTGGTCATGAATTAGGTCACTGGAAACTAGGCCACACTGTCAAAAATATTATCATCAGCCAGGTGAGTTCTGCCAGAGTGGTGATTTGCTGATTTCCCTGCAGCATTCTGTAATTAGTGCTGTTGCCAAGCACTTGCGCCCAGATTTGCAAGTGCACATTTACACACTATCATAGAATCACGGAATGCTGGAGATTGGAAGGGACCTCCAGAGATCATTCAGTCCAACCCCCCTGCCAGTGCAGGGTCACCCAGGGTAGTCCACACAGGAATGCATCCTGTGTGGACATAAACTACAACACAGGAGGTTCATTCAACATGAGAGAGAACTTCTTCACTGTGAGGGTCACAGAGCACTGGAACAAGCTCCCCAGAGAGGTTGTGGAGTCTCCTTCTCTGGAAACTTTTAAGACCCATCTGGGTGTGTTCCTGTGCAATCTGTGCTAGATTCTATGGTCCTGCTCTGGCAGGGGGTTGGACTTCATGATCTTTGAAGGTGCCTTCCAACCCCTAACATCCTATGATCCTGTGAACCGCTTGCATTTTTTCATTTGCAAAGCACAGGTGTGTGCCTTCAGTTCTGACAGCAGTCTGTGCTGTGTGTCCCTCTGGCATGTTCCAGGTGTCACTCACCCTGCTGTTCTTACAGTTCCCAGGCTTTGCTTTCCTTTTCTTTAGCTGCACCTTCTGTAATCCCATCATGTCTTTCCTGAGATGTCTGCACCAGGAGTGCTGTGCTGTTCTATTTTGAAGATTGTTCACAAGCTTTTCAGGCTGTAAGCGTAACTTTCAAGCTCCTGCTTAAGACAATCTCTGTCTTTCCATTTCCTGGATTTTTTCCTAACCATGCAGCTGAACACTTTAGGGAGGTCCTTGTTGCTTTCTGCTTTGAGGGAATTAACCTTCAACTTCTGACATCAGTGTTGATCCCTCCTACCAACAACTGTTATGAAGCCTTTTGCCACTCTCCTAACTCATGTAGCGTTGGTCTTTGGATCTATTTTCTAGGTACTATTCTTTTGCTGTAATAGGGAGAATTTTTTTTCTTCACCAGCAGAAATTGTCACAAATTCTTGTTCAATATCTTCTCTTTCTGTTTGCTGTTACAGCCATTCCTTTTCTTTTTCTGTCCTGTGCGTTTCAGTAACAAACAATATTCTGGCACCTTCCTCATTAAGAAGACTGTTTGGTCTTGAATGGGCGCTAATGGCTTGGAAAGGTGCTAATCACCTGTAGAAAATGTGGGGCATGGCCCTGCCTCTTGCTTCTGGAAAGCCAGGCAAGCAGTGTGGCACAGGTGATGCATGACTTAGAGGCCTGGATTGTTCTCAGGAATAGAAGTCTGACACGGCACAGGCAGATTTGATTTCCTTTTAAGCTTTCCTTGGAACTTGTGCTTCATTCTAAGGAGATGGATTCTGCCCTGTGCTTCCTTCTCACTTCTTGCCTTTTCATCTTCCTTCACTATTGACGTTTTTATGTCCCTGACAGCAAACATCATTTCCTTAACTGCACACTGTAATAGAACCAGGCCAGCTGTTCATCCTCTTTGTCTGTTGGTTCTGAAGTGATCTCTCTGGGTATTTTTTCAGTGGTGTTTCTGTGCCAGTCTGTAATACGAATAAGCCATGTTTTAGACATCGATAACCCCCCTTCCTAATCAAGAATGTTGTTTCCTTTCTGCAGATGAATTCCTTCCTCTGCTTCTTCCTGTTTGCTGTGTTAATTGGTCGAAAGGAACTCTTTGCTGCCTTTGGTTTCTATGACACCCAGCCTACCCTGATAGGCCTGATGATTATTTTCCAGTTCATCTTTTCGCCTTACAATGAGGTAAACTGTTTTCAAGAAATAGATGCTGAAGTATCATCCTATTTAAAGAACGATTTTAATTTGGGGTAAAGGGGAAAGCTTGGAGTTTCTAGAGGCTCTGTGTGGTATCTTGCTTTAATCAGGAAGCTTAGAGGCCCTGTCCCTGGAGGTGTTTAAGCCCAGGCTGGATGAGGCTCTGGCCAGCCTGATCTAGTGTGGGGTGTCCCTGCCCATGGCAGGGGGGTTGGAACTAGATGATCCTTGTGGTCCCTTCCAACCCTGAATGATACTATGATACTATGTGGTGTAAGGCTCCCAGTTCCAGGTGTGGCCTGCATAAACCTTAGTGAGCTCACTCTGTAGCCACAGTGAGGTGTGGGCTGTGGGCAGGCAGATGCAGCAGTGGTTACTGATACTCAGGAGCCTGCAGATAGCTGAATGTTAAATGTGATCTTTCTCTCCACAGGTCCTCTCGTTTTGTTTGACTGTATTAAGCCGACGATTCGAGTTTCAAGCTGATGCATTTGCCAAGGAGCTTGGGAAGGCTCAGGACCTGTATTCTGCTTTGATCAAGTTAAACAAAGATAATTTAGGATTCCCTGTTTCTGACTGGATCTTTTCCATGTGGCATTACTCCCATCCACCGCTTTTAGAAAGACTGCAGGCCTTGAAGGACGTGAAGGAAGAGTGACAGGAGCGCTGGCTGGGCCCGAGACCCTGCTTCCATCTCAGAAGCAAAGTTCAGAGCTGCTTTTTAATTTCTTTTTAAAAGTAGTGCTCATGAAGTTCAGTGTTAAAAGCACCACACCCTGAGCTGGGTATTAAATTATAAAGTAATTTTTTTTTAAAAACAAAAAATTCCTGTGGAACTCAATTTAGAAGCACTGGGTGAAGCCCTGCCCCCCCCCAGACCCAGGCTTTTATCTTCCATACCATAGCATAAACCTGGAAAGGGAGGAAAACAAATGGATAGACTTCAGAACACTATTTCTTCAGTTTGTGTATGCCTTGAACAGTGCTTTTGATCCTTTTCCCATTCTGAGCACTCTGAACCTTCCCAGTCTCAAGTCTCTACATGGTGAAGCCTGTTGGAGTGACTTGATTTCTGAATAGTGATCCTTGTTCTTGCCAGGCACTCTCTGGGTTTGAAAGCTGACTGCAAGGGCTGGCCTTGCTCCTGGATTCATGTATGTCACCACTGAAAATGCTACTTAATAAAACCTCCTTTCTCTGAAGCATGGGAGGAAAGATGAATTCCAGCTGAGGCAGTGCACCATGGCTTCCATGAAAATGAGCACCAGTTGGTATTTGATAGCTTTATGCTAGGGCCGGGCTCCTCCTCTTCTCTGCAGTGCTGCTGGGGATGTGGGAGGCTGTACTGAGAGGCAGAATAGGATCCAGATGTCAGAGGAAGTTTCTAGTTCTCTGTTCTCCCTTTGGCCTGTGAGCAGAATGGTTAACAGCTTCTCCATGCCTCTGTTCTTCCATTTCTGTTGTACTTTGTCTGAGTTTGTTTTGTGTATGGAGCTGTCCAGTTTCTCAGGCAGTGCAGCAGAGCTGAACTTTTCTTTCCAGGGGGGTTTGTCCTCCATGCCATGGCGGGGGGTGTTCCATTAATACAAATCCAGCTGAAATAGCAGTGCTGGAATACTTAGGAAACACTCCTTGGCATTGTTCTAGCCCAAGAAAGAGTTTGGTCACGTAGGTTAGTGAAGGACAGAGTGAAGAATTGCTGGTGTGGCTTCTGCATTGATTGTCTTGGACTTTTCTGATGTGAGGGGGCAATAAATTGACTTCTGTTGACACAAAGCTAAAAGTTAATCTAAGGCAGTTTGTGTGTGCCATACAAATGTTTTGGAGCCATCTGAAGGCACATACTTAGTGTAAAAAGACAATTTTCTATCTGTGGTAGACGAAAATGTTCTGCTCAGCTCTGTATAAAGAGAGAAGAAGCTGAAGCAAATTCTTTCTTTTTTTTAGATGTCAAAGCATTTTCAAAAGACTCTGTTGTTAGTTTCAATTTGTTCTCCTGGGGATAGGGGAAAATGCCTTGTAAGATGATGGGTATGATGGTGGCTCAGGTGCAACAAGAGAAAAGATGTTGCTGGAAGCCCTTTGTATGCCTTATTCCAATGTTGTTTATACCCTAGTGACTGTGAAACTAAACTAGATAGATGGGCTTAAGAGACAGTTTTACAGAGTGGGGGAGCCTCTGTCTGTCGTGTCAGCTGTGTTTAATAAATAGCCCTTCAAAATAAAAGGATTAACTTAATTCTCTCAATTCAGAAGAGCAAATACTTGTGTCAGGTTTTCAGAGATTGGTTGGTGTACACCTGTGGAAAATGTATTGAATGTGTTCTGACAAAACCATTTGTCTCACCCAGAAGGGAAAACTTAAACTCAGCAATGAATTTTGTGGCTGATTCAGAGATTTGGACAGACACAAACAGGAGTGAAGTGGCATAATGAAGGAAATGTCAGTTCCTGTGGAGGCTTTAAATACTCTACATATGGGAGGACATGCACAGGGGAAAAGTTCAGTGTAGACCTAGGAAAGAGATGGGAGGAAGACTAAAACTCGAATGCTTTATAGACGTAGGACAAATGTTTTCCTTTCATCTGTCTTCCACGTTTCAAGGGACCTCATGAAGCATGCTCTGGGCATACTTGTGTCCACAAAGGACTGCTGTGGTCATAGGGCTTCTCACTTTCCTTGGTTGCCAGCTCACAAGGTCCTAACACTCCCTATGTGGATTAGATGTGCAGGCAGGGAAACTGCAAAACAGAATGTGTAGGTTAATTTGATGGCATGGCTGAGGTGTGTCGATTCAGCTTGGTGCTTGGGAGGCTTGCAGGACACAGACTTGGTAAGGAACACTGTGAAGCCAGGTGAGTAACTGAGATAAAAAATTTAAAATAATAATTCCATACTCAAGGCACCAATTCTGTGTGGAAACAGCAAGGGCTGCAGCAGGCAAGCACTGCCAGCAGCGAGACTGAGACTTCATTCTGGCCTCCATCTTTGAACCTCATGAGGTTCAGCAAGGTGAAGTGCAAGGTCCTGCAGCTGAGTCGGGGCAATCTTTGGTATCAGTCCAGTCTGGGGGATGATGAGATTGAGAGCAGCCCTGAGGAAAAGGACTTGGGGGGTGCTGGTGGGAGAGAAGCTGGGCAGGAGCCAGCAATGGGCACTGGCAGCCTGGAAGGCCAAGGGCAGCTTGGGCTGCACCCAAAGCAGTGTGACCAGAGAGGGAGAGAGGGGATCCTGCCCCTCTGATCTGCTGAGATCTCACCAGCTGTGGGCCCCCCACCACAAGGACATGGACCAGCTGGAAAGGGTCCAAAGGAGGGTCACACAAATCATCAGAGGCCTGGAGCACCTCTGCTCTGGGGATGGGGCTTGGAGAGTTGGGTCTGCTCAGCCTGGAGAAGGTTCCTGGGAGACTTCATTTCAGTATCTGAATGGGACCTACAGGAACGTTGGGGAGAGGTTGTTCAGAAGGGCCTGTGGGGACAGCCAAAGGGGCAATGGTTTGAAATGAGCAGGAGGGATTTAGGTTGGACATCAGGAGGCAGTTCTGCACAATGAGCCTGGGGAGATGCTGGAACAGGCTGCCCAGGGCTGTGGTGGAGGCCTCATCCCTGCAGACATTCAAGGCCAGACTTGACGGCGCCCTGAGCAGCTTGATCTATTTGGAGATGTCCGTGCTCACGGCAGGGGGGTTGGACAAGATGACTTGGGATGGTCCCTTTCCCCCCCAAACCGCTCCGTGATCTCCGGAGCCCTGCCCTGCTCCCTGCTGACGTGAGGCTTAGGCGCTCTCGCAGCCCGCGCTCCGCCTTCAGCGGCTGAGCCTCCGAGCGCCCCCTACTGCCGCGGAGGTTCGCCGGGAGGCTCCGGCTCTCCTGCGCACGCGCTCGCTGAGACGGTGGTGACGTCACAGGCGCTGCCGGCAGCGTGCTCGCGGCTCCTTTGTGCGGCGCGGCCGGGGCGATGCTGGCGGGGGGCAAGAAGGCCGCAGAGGCGGCGGCGGCGGGCGGCGAGGGCGGGCCTGAGGCGCCGGTGCCTCCGCCCGCCGCCGCGGGGGCGCTGGGGTCCTCCGCCGAGAGCGGCGGGGTCGCGGAACGCACTCCTCGCAAGAAGGAGCCGCCGCGGGCCTCGCCCCCCGGTGGTCTGTCCGAGGCGCCGGCCGCCGGCGCGGCCCCTGCACCTGGCGCCGAAACCACTGGCATCGCCGAGACCCCCGAAGGCCGCCGGACCAGCCGCCGCAAGCGCGCCAAAGTAGGTGTGGGTGGGCTGGCGCTGCGGGCTGGAGCGGGGGTCTGGCGGCCGCCTCGGGCGGGACCTGCGGCCGTTGGGCTTCGGGCCCCGCCCCTGCTCGAAGCAGCTTGCAGCGCCCGGGACCTGTCCCTGAGCGAAGGGCTCTGAGCTGAGCAGGCTTGACCCGACCTGGTCGGGCTCTGCTGGGCGGCACTAGTGGGGGGTGCCTTGAGCAGGAACGTGCAGGAGTGCGGGCAGCAAATGCAGAGGGTGGTCTCCTGTCACAGCTGAACCGCACAGGACCTAGGCAGAGTTTGGGCACTGTCACAAAGGGCAGCGTCTGCAGCGGTCCTCGGACCTTTGCAGGGCTTCCTGGTCAAATACCCAGCCGTAACAAATAGACCCCCAAACCAAAACGACCTCAGCACTGCATCAAAATGCCTCTCAGCTGATGTTCTCATGAAGCCCTTCGCCTTCTTGCTGGGGGTGTGTGGATGCAGCCTCTTTTGAGGCTTATGTGCCTGGACTGAGGCTGATTTGTCAGTTTATAGAGGCTGTTCTTCAGCCTCTCTCGGTGTTGCCGAGTTGAGTCATTGCTGTGTTGGAAGGTGTTACCCTTGCCCATTGAACAGCGATGTGTTAAGTCTAAAGGCTGTAAAAATCTCTCAATAATTTTGTCCCCCGGTAGGTGATTCTGGACATCTGTTTGGTGGGGAAACTTTTGATGTAAACCTTGGTGCAGAAGACTTTGGAGATCGTGGCTGTTGTGAGAGCTGGGTGTGTTCGATACGGAGGCTGAAGTTATGAACTCTGTTGTATTGTAGCTGTGGTGTTGGAACGTCTTGCTCTTCAGAGCTCTTAAGTGATAGCTGGAATGGTTCTTTGCATGTAGGAGCCGTTGGGGAGTCCAGCCTGATGCCAGTCTGAGTGAGGCTAGATGTCTATTGGACATAAGGTAGATTTTTTTTGACAGTGGAAGTGGTGAGAGCCTGGAACAAGTTGTTCAGAAAAGCTGGGAATGTCCTGTTGAATGGGGAGCAGCCTGATGTAATGAAAGATGTCTCTCCCCATGGAAGGGGGCGGTTGGACCAGATGATCCATCATTGGAGGTGTTCAGGAGGAGACTTGATGGGGTGCTTGGTGCCATGGGTTAGTTGTTTAGGTGGGTTGGATTGGTTGATGGGTTGGATGCAGTGATCTTGAAGGTCTCTTCCGGTGTGGTGTGGTCTGGTCTAGTCTATCCTATTCTATCCTATCCTATTCTATCCTATCCTATTCTATCCTATCCTATTCTATCCTATCCTATTCTATCCTATCCTATTCTATCCTATCCTATCCTATCTTAAAGGTGACTTCTGACCCAAACCACTGTGGGATCTTCAGAGAGGTTTTACATACAGTGCAGCGGTGTGTAACAAGCAGCAGTTAGTGCACTAGCTCTGGGTTGTATTTCAGTGTCATTTCTCTGCACTGCCCATACCCATCTGCCAAAGGCTTTCACCTCTAATACAGTATATCCCCATGATCACTTCAGATCAGCACAATCACAGAATCAAACAGGTTGGAAGAGACCTCCAAGATCATCAAATCCAACTGATCACCCGACCCTATCTAATCAACTAGACCATGGCACTAAATGCCTCATCCAGGCTCTTAAACACCTCCAGGGACATTGATTCCACCACCTTGCTGGGCAGCCCTTTCCAACGGGCAATAACTCTTTCTGTGAAGAACAAAGTTGCCTTACTGCAAAGTTTGTGGTGTGAACTCATTTGGGGAGGGAAAGCATAGGTTTTTATTTGGCTTGATTGTTCTCTGGAAGTCGTATGTGCTCAAGGAGGATAGCAGAGCTCAGATGGCCTTAGGGCAGAACTGGTTTGTGTTCGTTTCAAATGCCTGTGATACTCAGGACTTCAGAGTGGGAGTTCACAAAAGATCCTGCATTTACTCAACAGTGTGGAAAACCGAATGTGCTGGGCAGGGTGGAATGTAAGTATTTGAGAGATGGCAGATGATGGAGTGAGTTTTACTGCCCAGGGCAGTTGTAGGAGCTGACCTGTAGGATATTGGAGCTGCTTTCTTTTTGTTTTGCCCATGCCTGCACGTTGTGAGAAGTGCTTTTCTCCCTTCCTGTAGCTAGGAAGTTCAATAGCAACACGCAAAGCTTTCTAACTTTGGACAAAATCTTGGTGTATTAAACAATGTGGGACACTTTCCTTCTAGGCTTTCTCTTGGGAGATTTCCATGTTTCTTTCAGGAGGAGCAAGTCTTTCTAGCTAACAATATTGTTTATTTTTACTGAAGAACGAAACAAAATACATATGGCAATAACAGATTTTGTATTTTTCAGTCTTGTGTTGAGTGCAACCATCCTGGAGGGGAGACAAATGTCATCTGTAGCAGGGCAAGAATTGCCAGTGAACAGGAGACTGTGCAATTCATGTCTCTGTATAGGATATGGGTGGGATTTTCTTAGGAAATCTTGTGTACAGTTCTGGACTCTCACCTCTGAGAGATAAATTTAATTTGGAACACAGGAGGTGAAGGCAGGGAAGAAAAGTAGAGAGCTTAAATGGTGCTGTAACAAACACACATGAACTAAGCTCAGTATGAACAGCAAGTGCCTGCTGTTCAAGCTGGATACTGGATGGAGACCTGTTTTTAGCGGAGGTACCAAAAGGCAGAGCTTGTTAAACTGTGGAAGACTTTGTAACATGGTAACTGTGTTGAGGCTCTGGACTTGGTAACTCAGGTTTTTGCTTTCAGCCATGAGCAGTATGCTGCTTGCGATGTTGTTCCTTTTGATAGTGAGACTTCGAGACATCTTCTGTGTGTTTATTCTCTGTTGTGCTTCTTGCAGGTGGAATATAGAGAGATGGATGAGAGTCTTGCAAACCTGTCAGAAGATGAATATTACTCTGAAGAAGAGAGAAATGCTAAAGCTGAGAAAGAGAAAAAGCTACCACCACCACCTCCACCAGCTCCTGCAGAAGAAGAAAATGAAAGTGAGCCAGAGGAGCCATCTGGTGAGCAGAGACCTTACCATCTGATACTACTTACCTGTTTTATTGCTAGAAGTTAATTGGGGTAGGTGTAGCATCATGAATCCTGTGTCTGGTTTCAATCTGGTTTGGGGTGATTTATCTACAGCATTTTCTTTGCTGGCCCTGTATGTGGAAGGAGGGGAAAACCACAGAGGAGCAGCCTGATGAAGATAGGAATGTGCATGATCTAATTCCAGACTAAGCCAAACATCTCATACTACATTCTCATGATCCTTGTCTTTGGAAGCTTGCTGTCCAGAATAACTTCTTTGGCACTTCACTGCCACACCTGCTCATGCACCAACATTCACTTGCACCTCTGAGAGACCAGAGGTTAGCTTCACTGGGAGGCTTGCTGTGCAGGAGGAGGGTCAATCTACAGTAATTCTTGTGGCTTTGAACTATGACTCTGATCTTAACGTTCTGGTTGGATACTGTTTGCTTGAAGTGTAATGCTTTCTTCATTACCTTTGACAGAGTTGTAAAGCTTCACTTTACCTTGGGAAGTTTTTCAATCAATCTTGTTAAGGAAGCAGCTTTTGAAATTCATGGTATCCATTCTTTGCCTCTGCTGTGTTTACAGCTCCCATCCTTAGTTAGGGCTCTGCTGCTGTATTCCTTTTCTGTCTACACAGTCCTGCTTTTGCAAAGTTTAGCTGTTGGAGAGATTTCCAGAGATGTTTGCTAGTTGGTTTTAGACAGTAGCTGAATCCTAGGAGCTGAATTTTGGTTTTTTTGCTTCATCACTGATGTGAGTAACTGTTAATCTTCATGTCTGCTGCTCTTAATTGGCTTCTTTTTGGCTGGCAGGTTTGAGAATGTGGACTGCTGTCAGTTTGGGGATACTGACAGTTTCAGAAAATACATGAGAAGCCACAGTTGTGTTTTCTGTCTTACAATTTGCCACTGCAATCTCTCAGTTGCAGCTGTTGGCTGCATATCCTAACTTGATACAGGAATAGCTCATATGCTTGGCTGAATACTGGCAGTGATAAAAGCCCTTCCTGCCCCTAGCTGTAGCTGATCTATCAAAAATTGAATTTTAATAGGTGTAATGAAGCAAGTATCTTAAGTTTACTGTTTAATTAAGCTTAGACTTCGGGTTTAATCCTTGAGACCTAGCATTAATACACATCTGGTATTTCTCACATGTTCTTTTGTGCCTGTAAGAATAATTCTGGAAATCAATTTGAGGCAAAAGCAGTTTGTACAGTGTTGTAACCCACAATGGAAGAAGCATGGAAGATTGGCAGGGGCAGGCTCATGTCATTCCTACACACAAGTGTCTGTTCAGCAATCACTGTGCACACACTATACTCAATTGCCTAATTACAGTAACCTTTAAAACAAGCTCTGTCTAGCTCCTTAGAAATAAATAGATTTCAGGTCATCATCTCTGTTCTCCATTCCTAGAGATCATAGAATCAATAAGGTTGGAAAAGGCCTGAAAGATCATCAACTCCAACTTGTCACCCAAGACCTCATGACTGCTAAACCATGGCACCAAGTGCCACGTCCAGTCCCCCCTCAAACACCTCCAGGGACAGTGACTCCACCACCTCCCTGGGCAGCCCTTGTGATATGCATGAACAGCAGTGTAGGAAGGTGACCCATTTTCAGTTGTCATTCCACAGCTAGTGGCTTCTGAAACTCTGTGCATTGGTGGATCTCTTTATCTTTATTAATGCAGATGTCAAGAACGTTAGGTCTCTTATGCTGACTATTAAGTGCACCAGAACCTGTAATTCAAGCAGCTGTTAGCAGAAAGAGGCTTGGAGTCTGCTGTGTGTGAGGAGCAGTGTTTATAGTTGAAGTTTTCTCCCTGTCATTTCTTGGAAGCATCAACTGGAGTTTTCAGTAGGAACTATTAACTAGAGCAGGATTGCATATTGGAAATTGAACAAAATGCCAACAGTTATCCTCAGTGTTTCTGGTAGTTTGTATCCTTTGTATGTTTGGAGTTGTGCAGTAGAGGAGCAAAGCTGTCCTGTTAAGTGGTTGTGACCTCCCATGTGGAAAAGCCTAGCTGTGGAAACATAATGATTTCATAGTGGCAGTAGCTGGTGTTTCATTAGAGTGTCCTCACAGACGGTTTCCAGTAGAAGCAGGTTATTGATTAGCACACTGAGGTGACAGGGACATGCTGGTGTGATGTGTTCAGCTGTGGAGGAGCCCAGAAGTTCTGGCTGTGCAGACTGTTAGGGTCTGAGTTTTCAAGACGTACTGCATCTTACAGCAGAGCAGCTTTGAAGGGTGTGACACTATTTAATGATTAAGGTATTAATTTCCCTAACCTACCTCTTCTCTTTTTCACTTGATACATACTGTCTGATAGCAGAAAGGTTTCTCTACTCAATGGCATTGGTGTTGCTGTTTGCCAACATCCTTTTTGAAATTAAGCAGCCTGCTTTTGGTTTTCTCTTAAGGACCTTTTATGTTTGCCTTTACCAAAACAGTTTTTGTAGCTTCCAGAAGGTTTTCTTTACCCCCACCTCCAGTCTGTTTAGTTTTGTCAGTATTCTTTGTGGTACCACAATCTCAATATTCTGGCTGTGATTTTTCCACTGAAGTGTGAGACACAACATGACCCAGGTCGTCATCAAGTGAAGAGTCACACTTAGTGGTGCTCTGTCTCTGTCTTCCATCTGACTTACCTGTTTTCTCAATCCAGTGCAGTATTCAGTGGTTGTGTGCTGAGACAGTGGATAATTGTATGCAGTGGACTTCATTGTAGACCTTCTTTCTGTCTGCTGGTAAGCCTTTGTCATTCTGTTGCCTTAAGGCTTCCAGCAGATTCTGCTCTGCATATGCTGTGTGCATCTGCAGTCACTGGATCTTAGCACAGATCTGCAGTTGGCTCTGCAGGTGGGACCTGACTTCTAGGAGAAGCAGCTTGCACTGGCAGGCCACGTGTCCACGCTCCTGTAGTCGGGCTGGGTGGTGTTTGGAGTTGTGTCTGAGCAAGCAATAGTAGGGATGCTTTTTTTTTTTTCAACCTGACAGTTTTTTAGATGTTGTTAACAGAAGAGGAAGGTAATGGATTATTTTTCTTTTAAGTAAAATGAAGGGAGGTTTGTTCCCTTTCCTCAGTGTTATCTCAGGGATAATGAATGTCCCAGGCTGATGCCAGCACCTTTTCAGTTTAAGGAACAGAAGGCAGAGGTGTAACTTCTTGCAAACCCAGGGCCTGTGCCAGAGTGCAGACAGTGCTTGAGTAATGTTAGTCTTTCCCAGGATGGAAACACTCCCAGCAGATCCTTAGAGTGTAGGTGGGGGGAGGAATTTTCTCTTGCTATTGCAGGATTCATAGAATCCTGACATTGGGACTTCTGAGGCCTGCCAAAATGCAGCTTTTTGTCATGGCCTCTCCTGTAAATTTCTGAACTTCCCTGCTGGTAACCTAACCTGATGATAGAAAGTACTACCTCTTGCTCCTCTGCTGTAGCTGAGTGAAAATGGCTTTCTTGCTTCAGTTCCCTTTTTTTTTCATCTGTAGATGTGGAATGTTGCCACGTTCCAGACGCCCAGACATCAGTCTAGGGTATTGAAATTTGCTTTGCTTTCTGTGTCTTGCTTTAGGGGTTAAATTTGTAGCTCAGATGAAATTCTTTTAAGTTAGAGCATCCCCTAAGAGCCTGAAGTTGTATTCTGGCAAAATCATGGGCTCAGTCCCAAACTCAGCAGAGTAATCTTAACAGTTGTGTGTTCAGCCTTCCTGCTCTCTGGGGTGACAAGACTTTAGGCAAAGTTCTGACTGTGGAAGAATATTGCTTACAAGCTAAGCCTGGAGCTAGTATGAAGATTAGGAGTGTGAGGGGTGACCTATGTTAGCTTTGTTCCTGCAATCATCACAGCTGTACTCATCTCTGTTCTAGACATGCTCTGTTCCTGGTTGTGTCTGGGCTGCTGTGTAGGACTTGGATGCAGGCTCAGGTGATTCTGAGGCTTCATCAGATCTTTTAGATGAATACTTTGCCTTTCCTCGTGTTTCCAGTCCTGAACACATTGAAAGACTGATGTCTTTCAGTGATGGGTATTGATCACATGGCTGATCAGTGGTATTTACAGGTACTTGGATTCAAAGGTGGTGCTAGTGTGCTAGAACATTGTAGCTCTATCAAGGGTGCCGAAGCCTATCTGAGTGATCTGAGCCTTTCAATGCAATTTCTTTCAACAAGATTCAGTGAAGGATTTATGTCACTGTCAGGCTCCCTTGAATGTAAGAGGCTTCTCAGAATGGTTCATACTGTCCCTTGCATATGGGGAGACTTGGGATTACAGAGGACAAGATTATCAAATTCTTACAGTTTGAGATGATTGATAGAATCTGCTGGTATCCATCCACCAGATCTTGGCAGTAGGAAATGCAAGCTTGCTGTTCAACTCCTAGCCATTACAGCAGTCGATCATAAGTGTTTGGCCAGCAGCAATGCTGCATACTGTGTGCTTCTTTGTTTCTCTTAAAGTCTGGTGTGAAGCGTTCCAGTAACATGGATAAACTTTAGAAGACCACAGACTTGGGTGCACTGAACCTAGGTTCCAGGAGATGGGGTTCTCAGGAAATGGGTTTAATTAGTTGGTGGAATTTAATACTTACAACGCCAACTGCCGGGCCTTTTGTCCAGTATGGTTTAATTTATGGAGTAAGGTCCCTGAGTTCTCCTCTTTCCTTCCACAGGGCAAGCAGGAGGACTTCAAGACGACAGTTCTGGAGGGTATGGAGACGGCCAAGCATCAGGTGAGGGTGGCGTTTGATGCTTGCCACTTAGTAGCAGGAGCCGCCAGGATAGGGATCGATGCTTGCGAGTGCGCATGGGTGCGGCTGTCCAGACCTTAGCAAGAGATGCAGGAGCTGGTTACCCACCTGTTAAAGTGAGGAGTGTTCTCCCATTTCAGTTGGGATCCTTACTCACTGCAGAGGAGGATGCTAACCTGTGTGGGAATGCCTCAGGCCGATCTCTCATCCCTCCGCTCCTCTCCATGTTCAGAGGAGTCCAAATGTGCAAGCAGTGATTTCTTACCTAGCCTATTTTTACCAGCTAGAGTGACACAGAAGGACCTGGACTTCAGCCAGCTTGCTGAAGAAACATATAGCCTGGGATGCCTTTTTGTTCCTTTGTTGTTTTTTCCCTTTTGCAAGGGCTTGTCTTTGAGCTGTGTGCAGGGCTTAGCCCTAGATCTGTCTGCTGGGGACATTCAGAGTCTGCTTCTCTGGGGCTGGAAGGGGAACTGCATTTGCATTGGGTCAAAATACTGATGCTAGCAGTGTGCACATATTGCTTGACTGACAGCAGTGGTGTCATTACTCTGAGGTACTGAATGCTACTGAAGATCTTGTCACTCTCACTTGAAGATTGAGGATTAGGATTTTAAGCAAAGGCTACAGAACCTATTCTGTGCCTCCAAGTTGCTCTTTTTGAAGCAAATGTAACTTGATTGTAACTTCTGCCAGTCCATCCTTGCTGTTCCAGGTAAAGGAGCATAGTTGTAGTTTGGATCTTGCCACTTGCATAGAATTTCTGACTGCTCTAGATTGTGGCCTTCAGGATGCTTTGCCTCTCTCATTTTTAGGCCAGCACTGTCTTTTTGGACATTCTGCATCTTTTGCATTTTGTGTCTCTGTGGTGTGTGTGCTTTAGCCAGTGTCTGATCCAACATCCAGGTAACTTTACTTCAGAGTGTTTTTCATCTGTAGATGTTTCAGTAAATCTTTAAATGAGCAGCATCCCTTAAAATTTCTTCTGTGGGGAGGGAGATGATCAGAACTTCTAGCGCCTTAGTTGATGATGCTGAACGTCAGAAGTGTGCAAGAATGTGTGTGAAGAGATGAGAGTCCAGACCAGGCAGAGCCATTCCTTCAGTCATTAAAGAGTTCCCTGCCTCAAGGAGAATGTGTGTAGCTCTGAACTGGTACTGCCTTTAACATGTGGCTTTCATGAAACACAAGCAGTAAGTGTGTGGGATGGGGGAGAATTTAATCAATACTTCCCCTTGGAGTTCTGTCCAAGGCCCGTAGGAGCACCAGTTATTCTGGATTCTCAATTTGAACAAATAAATCACAGCTTATCAAGAAATTGGCAGGTTGCCTTAAATCCACATCTGAGAGCTTCCTGGTAGTTGATTTGCTGCATGAGACTCAACCCTTTTCAGCCTGTGTCTGGAGAAGGCACACTCAGTTTAGCATAAGCCTACAGATGGAGCCAGGCTCAGCACTTCAGATCTTTGTGTAGCTGACCATTCTCTGAAAGTTCTGCTGCTAAGCTTTTGCTAACACTTCATGATCTAGAACCTGAATTCAGATTTGTTAATGTTAGCAGAGCATTGGTAACTTGGGTTTGGTTTACATGCACACTTGTACTGAATTCCTCATTTAGCTTCTGCATTTGTACAGAGACGCTTGCACGCTTGGACCAGTGTTAGGCTGCAGGACAACAAAAGGGCTGAGGGCTTCCTGGAGAAGCTGATGTTCCAGCAGAGCTGGAGTTTCTATTCAGTAGTAATATGCCTGTCAAAAAGTGTTGTAGGTGTGTCAGCTTTTCCTGTTAATTTCATTTTACTTTCTTGCAGTGGTCTGCTACTAATTTCCTCTTGTAAAATCCCTGTAAATGATCACAGACAGTTTTTGTTGCCTTGAGTCATCAGACAGATCTAGCCTTTGCTTGTGAGTGATTTTTTTTTTTCCCTTAGGTTTACAATTGTTTCCTTGCTTGTGGTTTTTTTTTTTTCTCTTCACTTTGGGGATGTAAAAATGCTTGGAAGTGAAAGGTGTATGTGGCCACACCAGTGTTGAAAGAATAGAATTCCTCTCCCCAGTGCAGTGACACAACTACCTCTGCACATGAGCTTCAGACTTTCAAACAACTGTCTTAGGCAGTGTAACACTGCAAGGTTCTGTTTTCTTTGATATTGACTTAGACTCCTTCAAACAATTGCAGTTTCAGCAGATGATCTTACTAGGTTACTTCTGGGTTTTTCTCCACCTGGGGATGTATTGGCTTGTATCTTTCCAGATTGAATCTCCTCTCCTCTGTGTGTCCTGATCTTAAGCCACTTCCTAGGACATACAAGATTTTTACTGTTCTTGCTGGGTCTCACATCTCTGTACTTCCCTCTGCTTGCTGTGCCTGCAAGTGTCACTTTTTACCTTCTGCTTGTGCTGTAGCTTGGTTTGTTGGTTTATCTATAGGGTATAATTCAGATGAGATTGAGGAGTGTAAGATACATGACTTCATTGCCAGCCTCTGAGTCAATACAAATGCCTTTATGAATGAAGGAAATCTCTCCTGTATGTGTTCAACATTAGTCTATTCCATGTGGAGCATTTAGAAGGACAAGTCAGAAATCTGTAGTTGATTGTGGGCAGCACCTGTGGAAGGGGACACAAGAACAGCATAAGCAGGATTGTATTTCATTGCCCTGCCTGGTGTCAATAGACAAAATATGCCAAAGGAGAGCTTAAGGTAGGTTCCTCTAGCTTGAGGAGTTGGGTGCCAGTGAAACCTTGAAAAGTAGGTAAGAGGGCTCTGGAGGCATTGTTGCTTAGATCTTACAGATCTTTTGGCTTGAACAGGTTCCAAAATACTTTTCATATTCTGGTAGGAACTGGAAGCCACACAATGAAGGAGAGCATCTGAAGCAGTTGTGTTTTATGACTGATGTGTTCTGCACATGTTCTGTTGACTCTTCTGTATTCTACTGATACTTGCCCCTGCCCCACTGATTTTTCAGGGCTGGGGGTGTGTGCTCCTGCTCCCATAGTATCTATGTTATTCACCCTAGATGATACTTGGAATTCAAAGACCTGCTGCCTTGGAGACTTACATGTCTTGCAGAAGCAAATCCAAGGACTAAATGAAAGCATGCCATGAAGTTGGCTACCATATCACCTCCAGACTAGATACACTGGCTAGGAAGAGCAGTGTAAAAGTGCTTCTTCAGCAGTTGCCTTTGCCTGCCTGTAGACAACTTGTCTTTTTATTGTAGGTGTGGAGGGTGCAGCTTTCCAGAGTAGACTTCCACACGACCGTATGACATCTCAAGAAGCTGCCTGCTTCCCTGATATAATCAGTGGGCCCCAGCAAACTCAGAAGGTGTTTTTGTACATCAGGAACCGCACCGTAAGTTTACTGTCAAAGCCTTGATGAACAAAGGGTAGGATGTTCATCTGCCCTGCAGTTACCATGTCTAACAGTGGGTGGGGTTTTGGGGGTTCAAGGTGGTGTGGCTTCATCTCTGACATCCCATCTCTGACATCCCATCGTGATCTAAGTTGCTGCAGAAGGTGTTACCCAGTTCTTGCTTGAGACAGTGCTGTGAGGCAGCATAAAGAATCTGTAGGATGTTTACAGTCAGGGCAACCTTCAAACCTACAGGATTCAGCTTGTACAGATTCTATAAAGAAAAGAAAGAGGAAGCTGGTGCAAGTATTCTGTTACTTGGTCTCAGCTTGAAGTCTCTGTAGAATACTTAAAAATAATATTCAAAGACATTGCTTAGAATAAGGCAAACTGCTCAGCTTTCATTCTTTTTACTTTGCTTAGCATTCAGTTGCTGTAATGCTGAGACATCCAGCCACTCCCTGGCTTATTCTCAGCACCGGGCAGTTACTTTGCCAGCTTTGATTTCATGAAAGAGACTAACACTGAGAAAAGTAAACTGCTTCTGAATGTTTGTAGCTTTTCTGTCCTATTCAATGCTTCCATGCAACTTAAAATATAGAAAGAAGGGTCAATACAACAGCTCATTGGGGAGTTCTTTCAGCTGAGTCCAGGCAAGCATGCCTGAAGTTTAAACCCTAATAAACCTTTAACAGCAGTATTGTGTTTTGCAGATGATGCTTTACAATTGTGGCAATGCTTTTAGGTTCCTCAGCACTGAGAGTTCAGGGCTTTCTTCTGTCCTTAGTGGAAGGTCCTTTAGGCAGCTTAGAAAAATTCATGGTAGGAAAGCAAGAAATATTTCTTTTGGAAATGGCTTTGTTGCCATAGTGAAGAAAGACAACATCTTAGGTACCATTCAGGTGTTTTCAAGAGACTTGAGCTGATCAAAAGGTGTCACAGTGTGCTAACCATGGCAGCACTCAGTGCTTAGTAACTTCAGTCTGTTGAGATCTGTGTATGGGGACATCTTGTGCTAAGTGCCTGACTTTGGCTTTTGGGAAGCCTCCCTCTCATTAACCTCAGTTGTAACTTTTGGGGAGTCATGAGATGTGTAAAAACAGAGCAAGGCAAGCACAGGGACTGGAACAACAGTTTGCTCAAAATGTGCAGTGTCACAGACAGAAGCTCAGCAGTGATGGCTTTTAAAGGAAGGCTTGCAAGGGGAATTTGCAGGCCTGGGCCGTGGCAGCTGCTGGGCTGGTGTCTGGTTCCTATATGCTGTGGAGGATCTTAGAGAAGTTCCTAAGCAGGAATCCCTATCCAAGGAAGACCTGTGAGAGGATCTCCTCCAGCCAGGATAACAGGTTGTAGAGCAGTGGATGAAGTAACTTCTGTGCACAGCAGAGCTCTGGAGGAGCTGTAAACTGCAGCCTGCAGCCTCTTTCTTAGAACTAGCACAGTACCAAGGGGTTTGGCTTGGGCACAGACACCCAAAGCTCCTGGAAGCTGGAGGAGTCAAATTAGTAAGACTGGTATTTCCAATTTGCCTGGTAATGACTGAAATCAACACCTGAAGGAATGACTTGATAGGTAAAAAGTCAGATGCCGACTGGTGTTGCATGCCTGATTGAAATCACACTCATCACCCTTGCCACACAGCTGGAAGGGAGGCTGTACAGACAGGCATTCTGCTCCTTCCATTTTGGAGGGGTTTTTTTTGCTTCAATGTGTGTTTCCTCATATGTGTGATCAGGAGATTTCCTAATCTGGTGTGTTTAAACTTGCTCAGAATGGTGTAGGATGGGCTGTACTGCACCTTAAAAACAGCGGAATGCTGGGTCCAACGTGGCTTGGATAGAGCACTGCTAAAGTCTGGCTCACTGGGGAGTTTCATCTCACAGTGTTTGGTAACAAACAGGCATGTGGGCAACACCTTCTATATTGCTTAGTAAAATGTGTCATCTTATTTATTTAAATACAGCTGCAGCTCTGGCTGGATAACCCAAAGATACAGCTGACATTTGAGGCAACTATCCAGCAATTAGAAGCACCTTATAACAGTAAGTCAATCCTTTTACTTGTCAGTGGAGCTCCATGAGCATTTGTGTATGAATGGGGTGTTGGAGTGTGCTGATTCAGGTCTGTTAGAGTTTGTCTGCTAAGGAAAGACATTCCTAGCAGAATTCCAAACAGCTGGAACAATAAAGGGTTATTACAGAAGCTTCCCAGGAGGGGATTCCCAGACATTTTTTAAGGTTTGCTGTGACTCCGTGGTGGTTTGCAGCTGTGAGATTGTCTTAGCCATAAGGTTTTTGTGTAAGACCTGAGCAGCAAAGAGATGAAAGAATGCAGCAAAGAGCCAATAAACTGGAAAAGGCTGGAGGGAAGTCTGTGAAGATCCAAGTGAGCATTTCATGCTCCAGTGATGGCTTGACTTGAAACTGGCAAAACCCTTTACAGTTTTGTGTAAAGAACTCTGGATTTTTATAGTCAGTTTCAGAAGAGGCTCTTCTGCACTAGAGAAATGGAAGCATGTAGTGGTCTGGAGGGCTTTCCAGGCAGTGCTCACAACTGCAGGACAGCATGGAAAACAGCTTGTGGTTTCCAGAAGATTTGGCCCTAGCTTTCCTCAAGAAGATGGATGCTTCAGTGGGGCAGCTGGGGGTGCAGAAAGGGACATGTCTGGTGTGACCTTAGTGGGTTGCTGCTGCTTTACATTGGCTTGTGAAGACATTTTCAGTACCTAGGTGCTGCAGGAGGTGCAGCATCATCTTAAACCATGACCATGTTGCAGGTGACACCGTGCTGGTTCACAGAGTACACAGCTATCTGGAGCGGCACGGGCTCATCAACTTCGGCATCTACAAAAGAGTGAAGCCCCTTCCCAGTAAGAAATGTGTCTGATTGGAATTGTTTCGTTGTTCTGTGGTTTCTTAGGACAAACTTTTGAGTGCATTTTTCAGGATTGTGGTAGTGAGAAAATAAGAGAAGGCTGGAAAGCCATCTGGTAGACATCCAGGCTTTTAATTTTGAGAGGGGAAATGTTTGCAGATCATCTGTAGATCATAGAATCATGATTTTGGTTGGAAAAGACCTTGGAGATCATCTTGCCCCAACCATTACCTAACTACTAAACTGTGGTGCTAAACCCATGTGCCTCAGCACCACATTTCTGCCCCTTAGAAACACCCCCAGGGATGGGGGTTCAACCACCTCCCTGGGCAACCTCTTGCAGTCTGAGAACCCTTTAAATCAAGAAATGTCTTCCAATATCCAACCTAAACTTCCCCTGGCACAACTTCAGACCGTTTCCTCTTGACCTATCATCTTTCTAACCAGTTGAAAGAATCCTGCTTGATGATTTCAGTTTCTAGGCAGTTAATATTTCCAGCTCCTTATCAAGTTTTCAATCCTAATTTTTAAAAGAAAGGAAAAGCTTTTAAAACTGTAGCTGTCCCCACTCCCTGCAGGGGGCTTGGACCAGATGACTCCTGGAGGTCCCCTCCAGCCCAAACCACTCCAGGATAATTCAGTGACTGTCACAGTTTAATTGGTTCTCTTTGTTCCTTGTATGTGTAATGAAAGCCAAGCACAACACCCTGCTTACCCTGTATGCTTTATCCTGCTTGAATTTGTACTTTCTAGGTTTTATTCTGGGACAGAAACAAGTAAAACTATGATACTCTACCCCACAGTAATTAATAAGAATCAGTTTCTTCCAAGAGTTCTTTCTAAAGTACTTCTTTGCATGTTTTCTTCCCTGGCACAGAGGCACTGCTGGTGCATTTTATGTGTATGTAGTGACCACGCTCTGTACAGCATTTTCTTACTGTCTTGTTAAGGAGTTTGTTCTGTCAGAGCCACCAATGAGAAGGAAGCAGCTTTTTGTTCTTGGTATCTGTTACATGCAGCTTTAACATGAGCACTCAGAATGCAGCAATGCACAGCAGCTTCTTTCCCCCTTTCTTTAGCCAAGAAGACTGGGAAGGTGATCATCATCGGTTCTGGAGTCTCTGGGTTGGCAGCAGCTCGCCAGCTGCAGAGTTTTGGAATGGATGTCACAGTTCTGGAAGCCAGGGTATGAATTTCTGTGCTATTTCACCTCTATATGGAAACTTAACCACATTCAGTAGTGGCATAAGGCTGTGTATCCCAGCAGCATGCCCATGGGCTCTGTGCCACTGGAGGCAGTCAGGGTGTGCTGCTGAGTGCTGAGCCTGACTCATGGGAAAACAAGTCTGCCTGTTCAACTGGGGCTGGGCCAGTCCTTTCTCAGGGATGGGCTGGGAGTGTAGGCAGGTGCTGGTGTCATATACCAGTAACAGGCTGCAGTCTTCTTGCTTTCATGGTTGGAAAAACTGATTTTTCACTGGAAGGCAGCATGCAAGTCTGTCAGAAGCTTGCCCACTGGGCAGACTTGTATGGAGCTGCCATGTAGTGTCTTGCACCTTTGAAGTCTGCGAGGATGATTTCCTTGGTTGTTACTGTCTGCTCAACAGAGGCTTTAGTTCTATGGAGCTAAGTTCTGTGGTGCCTGAACTACTGATTGTTCTTGCAGTGCTCAGGTATTGTAGCCAGCCCTAAGTGAAATCTGCTTGATGTAAACTTGATGAGGTTTGGTGTAATTAATCAATGAAGAGCAGCTTCATAACTCGTGTAAAATAAATCCATTGACCCAGTACATTGAATTTATCTTGTGTTTTGCTTCCTGACTTTGTTTTGTTTGGATATTTACTTCTGACACTTTCCTAACACAGATGTGTTGCTGAGTGTTACCAAAGGTCTCCTCTGTTCTGCTTTTAAAGGACCGGGTAGGAGGAAGAGTTGCGACCTTCCGCAAAGGGAACTACGTCGCTGACCTGGGAGCCATGGTGGTGACAGGACTTGGTGAGTTTGCAGTGCCAATAGGAGTGGGGAAGAAATGAAACCTTCTGCTGTTGCCCAATGATTTTGGTCATGCTAGGACTTTTCAATGATTAAAAAGTAGATGTTCCAGTTCAGCCTCTTTGACAGTCTGCGTTTGTCATCAGGAATTCTTCAGGACAGGAGGCGTCCTGCGCTGGACCTGCTCCAGCCCTCAATGTCCTTCTGGGAGTGAGGGGCCCAAAACTGACCCCAGTACTCAAGGTGTGGCCTCACCAGTGCCTAGTACAGGGGCATGATCACTGCCCTGGTCCTGCTGGCCACACTGTTGATCCAGCCCAGGATGCTGGTGGCCTTCTTGGACACCTAGGCACACTGCTGGCTCATCTTCAGCTGTTGTCACCCAGCACCCCCGGGTCCTTTTCTGACAGCAGCTTCCCAGCCACTCTGGCCCAAGCCTGGAGTGTTCCTGGGATTGTTGTGACCCAGGTGCAGGACCCAGCACTTGGCCTTGTTGAACCTCATACAACTGACCTTTGCCCATAGATCCAGCCTGGCCAGATCCCTCTGCGGAGCCTTCCTACCTTCAGCAGGTTCACACTCCATTCCCCATCACTCTTTGTGCCCATCCAGCCAGTTCCTAACCCAGCATATTCCACCCATCTAAGCCATGAGCAGCCAGTCTCTTCAGGAGGATGGTGTGGGAAGCAGTATTGAAGGCTTTATTAAAGTCTAGGTAAAGGACCCCCACAGCCTGTCCCTGACCCACTCAGCAGTCACCTTGTTGTGGAAGGAGATCAGGTTCATCAAGCAGGACCTGCCCTTCCTGAACTCCCTGAAGTTGTGGTGCAGCTGTGGGAGTTTTCTTTGACCCTCTGAACACTCTGCACATAAACATTTTGAAGATGTTTACAGCTGTGAAGTCTCAGTCCTGTAGGGTTGCTGCCACCCTAGGACTGTGCCCTTTTTATGTAGCCCTTCCGGTGCTGGTGGGCAGGGGCTTTTTCATGACCTCGTGGCAATAATTGCTGGGAAGAGAAGACCTTGGCAGTGTTCTGCTGCATCACTGGAATGCATGCCCTGGAGCTGTTGTATTTAGCCTAACTGTGGAATTTTTATTTAATTGCAGACAAACTTTGTGGCTGCTCTGTTAACTGTGCACAATGTTTTCCAGGAGGAAATCCCATGGCTGTGGTCAGCAAACAAGTGAATATGGAATTGGCTAAGATCAAACAAAAATGCCCACTCTATGAAGCAAATGGACAAGCTGTAAGTCTGGTACTATTTTCATGAACCTTCTACAAAGAGGTAGCATCTCAAGTGTATTTGTTCCCAGGCTACTCTTCTAGCAGGAGAGACCCTCCAGGAAGAGAGCAGGGCACTGATGAAAGTGTGTGTCTGTTTATAAGCAGTGAGTAATCATACAATCACAGACTGGTCTGGGTTGGAAGGGACCTTTTAAAGGTCATCTATTTCAACTCCCTGCAGTGAGTGTCCCTTTCCATTTCCTTTCAGTTTATCCCATGAGTCCCTTTTTTGCCCCACTCTTCCTCAAAACCTTCTCAATTCCTGTCCACCACTAATAGCCAAGAGCACAGCCTTCCTTGGTTCAAATAACTACTAATGTCCTTCCTCTGGCATTTTGACAGGCTTGATGGTGCTTGCCAGGAGGCAAGTTGTGGCTTTAAAATCAGCTAATTCTTCAGCCTTCCTAGGAAGTACCAAAGGTGTCCTTGAAAAACAATATACACCAGAGAGTAATTCAGACTAAAGCAGGATTTGCCTCTAGAAGTCTAGGGACAGGTACTAATTGGATGTGCTTCATACCTTGGCTACTGTCTTGACAGCTTTTCACATCTACACAGGTACCTTTGCAGTGGTTAACCCTCCCTGCCAGTCTGCTTCTACTGTCTGCATTTGCATGGAGTGTGCATCCTCATCATCAAGCAGGTTCCTGCAGGCTGGCAGCAGCACAGGCTGTTTAAAGGAGACTTTTCAGTGCAGTCAAGTACCACTGTAAGAGTCCTGCAGTGCTTCCTCTATCATCCTGTAAAGGCTGGACTGGTAGTTTTTAGTCATGCTGACCAGTCTGTCCCCTGAGCTGTGTCAGGACTAAAGCCTTGTGATTGTGTAGAGCCATCTTGCCAGCAGAGTGATCTTTTGTCCCTTTGGCAAGCTTTAAGAGCTTTGAGCCCAGCATCCAGTAAGGAAGTCTTTGTGTTCCCATAAATTGCTTTTCTCATACAAGATAAGTCATTTGCCATAGAGATTTGTTCTTCTTGGCCAGAATAGCTTTTTAGCCACACATCCTGGCAGAGGGACTTTTGTGTCCTTTTGGCACATCTGCGAGAGCTCAGGGTATTAAACTGATGAGGCCTGGTTTTCCTTACCCTCCCTCCAGCTGAAGGCCCTGTGATATCTGACTGTGTGAGCACTGCTCTAAGAATTCCTCTGCACCCTGCCTTACCCCTGATTTGAGGAATGGCAGCATTTGGAGCTTGTTACAAGGTGCTGTGAACTGAGACACCGCACCAGAGAAATTCCTGTCATTGCTCTGGTTTCTTTTCAGTTTTTAACCTGTACTGTTCAAGAGGCTTTGAGCTTTGGTGGCCTTTGTTTGTTTTCTTTTGTTGTTTATGAGCAGAGTTTTAAGAAGCCAGTTTGTTCTTTTGACTCCTAGGTCCCAAAAGAGAAAGATGAAATGGTGGAGCAAGAATTTAATCGTCTTCTGGAAGCCACATCCTATCTCAGTCATCAGCTGGATTTTAATGTTCTCAACAACAAACCCGTGTCCCTGGGTCAGGCTCTGGAGGTTGTCATACAGTAAGTGACCTCTCTCTTCCTGCCAGGCTTCCCCAAAATACCTGAAACAATTGTCATGCTCCTAAAATAAGCATTGCCTACTGAACACAACTGCTTGGTCTCTGAAGAGTTCTTGTTGTGTATTTCTTGTGTGTTGAAGCTAAATGTGTCCAAGATGGTTAAAGGAGCAAACATCTTTTCTTGAGAGACTCCTGAAGCGACATCACTGCAGTAGCTGGTGGGGGGGGTGGCTGACTCAGTATGAACTGGTGTACATAGAGCCCACTTGTGCTGCTTAAAAGGCAGTGGCATTTGTCATACATCTTTTAATAACAGTAGGTAACTGTAGACTCCTTTTGGCTAGTCAAGTGTCCCCTGTTTACTGAAGCCACTGTTAGTTTTGTTTGCCATGCAAGGATTTACCAGGACACTCCATGCTATGCACTGTTGCCCTGCACTGATATGGTGCTAAGGAGCTTCTCAGTCATTCTGTGCCTGAACTGACTCCAACTTTTACCTTTCCAAGATTGCAGGAGAAGCATGTGAAGGATGAGCAGATTGAACACTGGAAAAAAATTGTGAAAACACAGGAGGAGTTGAAAGATCTGCTTAACAAGGTCAGGTGATGGCAGCCAGCACAAGAGGTTGCACTGTGTGCCTGAAGATGGCAACTGTACAAAAACTGCCATGAAAGAGTCACCAGACAGTTGCTGGTGGTGCTTAGTTTTAAATGTATCTGTTAGTTTAAGACCTGCCTAGAGGCTCTGTCATGACAAAGGAGTCTCCATTTGGGAGGAGGAGCTCATAAGTGGTTAGACACCAGACTGTGAAACATAAATGTGGGAAAAGGAAGGGATAGGACTGTTGTAGTTTAGAATCTGTCAGCAAGTAAGCACCATGCAGCTGCTTGCTCACACAGAGCCAGGCAATGGTGGGAGACCTCTGGGGATCATCCAGCCCAACCCTTCTGCTAAAGCAGGGCACCCATGCCAGCTTGCCCAAGATCACAATGTCCAGGTGGGTTTGGAATCTCTCCAGAGAAGGCGACTCCACTACCTCTCTGGCAGCCTGCTCCAGACCTCCAGCACCCTCAAAGTTTCTCATGATGTTTAGGTGGAACTTCCTTGTGCCTGTTGCTCTTTGTCTTATCACTGGGAACCATTGGAAAGTGTCACCCCATCTTCTTGCTCCCTACCCTTTATTTGTTGATCAGCATTAAGAGCAGCCCCTCTCTGGCTGCTCTTCTCCAGGCTAAACAGCACCAGGTCTCTCAGCTTTTCCTCCTCAGATCCTCCAGTCCTCTCCTCATCCTTGTGGTCCTCCAATGGGCTCTCTCCAGTAGTTCCCTGTCTCTTGAACTGAGGAGCTTAAAACTGGACACAGTACTCCAGACCTGGCCTCACCAGGGCAGTGGATTAATCCTCTGTTTGAATATTCCGAAGTCTATGCCTCTGGGATAGGGAGGAGGAAATATGAGAAGCACATGAGTCAAGATGAGGAGAGGGGAGGAGTCATTCACAGTCCTGGGCAAACCACACTTGACTTGGGAATAAAATCACTTCAGTCTCATACCTCATCCCCTTCTTCTCTGACCCTGATGCCTACATGGGTGTTGTTCTCTCATCTTACTCCCCTCTCCACCTCAGGCTCCCCAGCAGTTTTTTTTCCCCTTCTTAAATGAGTTATCTCAGAGGCTCTGGCACTGTTGGTAATTGACTTGGCCTTTGCCAGCAGCAAGTTCAGCTTGCTGGGGAAGCTTCTAGCAGCTTCTCACAGGAGGCTCCCCTGTAGCTCCTCACCACTACCAGCACGTACAACACATCACACAAACCCCATCCAAGGAAGACAGGATAAACTTTGTGGGGTAGCTTTCTTTATGGGTGGGGGGACATGTTTTACAATGTTGACTTGACCACAGAGCTCCTCTGTGGAATAGAACCAGTGCTTTAGGCCTACATTCTGTTGTTGTGGTTGTGGAGGAGGACATCTTCATGGAAGTGTCTCCAAGATGTCTGAGAACAGCTCCCATCTCCTAAGTTACTTGCCACACAGTTTTCTCAGAAGTCAGTGATACAGGGTTTAGACCAGGTTGGTTTGGGGTTGGGGTTTAGTCTGGTTTCTTGGAGGCAGAATTTCATGGAATGCCAGGTTGGAAGGGACCTCAAGGATCATCCAGTCCAACCTTTCAGGGTAAGAATAGAGTTTAACTGAGATCCCCAGCACCCTGGCAAGCTGTGCCTTGATACTAACAAAGCCAGGAGATCTCTTTGGTATAATGAGATAGTCTGAGGTGAATATCCAAGTTGCACAGTGACCTGCATGAGATCTACCATCCCTCATTTTTTTTTCTCCTTTTCTTTCTCCTTACTTCTCCACCTAAAAAGATGGTGAATCTGAAAGAGAAGATTAAAGAACTTCATCAGCAGTATAAGGAAGCCTCAGAAGTGAAGCCACCTCGTGATATTACAGCAGAGTTCCTTGTGAAAAGCAAACACAGAGATCTGACTGCACTCTGCAAGGTAAAGGCTGGCACACAGCCATCACCTCAGTCAGTGGTTTGTGAGGACTTCAGCAGCCAGTATAAAAGCATCCCCATGCCTCACTCTGATCCAGCACTCTCCAGAGAATGTGACTGATGATAACTGGGTTGCAGTGGTGATAGCAGTGCTGTGTTGCCTTTAAGTCACCTGGCTTTCATGGCTCATGATGGATGTTAACATGCTGAAAGTTCAGTTTTAGTACCAGTCAGTGCTGGCTGCTGTCAGAAACTCTGTGATGTGCTGAAGGTCTGCGGATGTTCAGACTTGGTCCTTAGTACTGCTGGGTCTCACAACAGTCTGCAAGTTTTGCATTTGGAGAGAATTACTCTTTAAGATTAAAAAAAGGCAGTTCCTTAAACATCTGAAGATTATAATTTCCAGAGCTGTGCCTTGACAAGCAGAGTCAGTCCTCTACTCTGTGTGTATCTTGGTATAGAAATACCCCTTCAAAAGGAAACCAGAAAAGCTGTTCTTTCTGCGACAGTGAAGGACACTTGTTAACCCAGGGCACACAGAACCGAGCATCATTGGCCAGCCCCTTCTTCAACAGGACCTCTATTAGGAAGCTTGATGTATCTGGATATGCATTGGCAGATTTTCTATCCTGTCAGCAGAGAACAGCTTTGTGCTCTGGTGGCTGCTGTTACACTCCTGGTAGGACACTTCAAGGGAAGTGATTGTTGCCTTTGTTCCCAGTTGTACTAATGGTTTTTAAACTAAGGAACAAACAACCCCCAACCTCTGAAAGAAGCTTGAGGTAGATCATGGTTTTGCCTTTTGGATCACTGCTTCTGCTTTGGAAATCTCTCTTTTCAACATTAATTATCATCTTTGAAGAGAGGAAGAATGTAAGTAACGTGTTGTCAGTTCATGGTACCATGGGGCCCTTAGAATAGCAGGGTGTAGAGGACCTTGGTGTCCTTGAGACACGAGTGTTTCAATTCCTGAAATGCCAGCAAACTAACCTTTCCTGTTGGTGGCACAGACTTCTGCATTAACTTGACTTTGGCTTCACTAAAACCACGACTCTTGCACTGATTTCTCTTGTGATTAGGTTTAGTCTGATGCTGGATGATGTCGTTCAGTCCTTTCACAAGTAAACTGATGTTAACGTTTGCTTGTAATCCTATCAGGAGTACGACGAATTGGCGGAAACACAAGGAAAGCTGGAAGAGAAGTTACAAGAACTTGAAGCCAATCCACCCAGGTAAAGCTACAGACTGGAAAACTAGGCAGGCTTTGTGCTACTTTTCACTGAGTTTCAGAAATGCTGTGGTGTGCTCTCTGTGAATGTTTTGAACTCCAGGTGTTAGGAAGGCACAAAGATGGAGTTCCCTTCTGTGTTTTCAGAACTGACTTGAACTAAAAAGGTGGTTGTAAGTAGGGTACATTTCAGTAGATACCCTTGCTGTCAGCAGTGCCTGAGCCCAGGAAGCTAAGCTCAGCAGTGACAGCACACACACACTCTGCTGGTTTTGGCACAGCAGGACTGGTTTGCGCGCTGTAGGTCTGTAGGAGGTTTTGAGTCGTCTGCTTTCCACATACTACTTAAGCCATGATATATCCAATGTGGGCTTTTTTTATAGCTAGAATTAAGTTTCTAGCTTCCCTTAAAATATTTTCCATGAGCTCTGCTTTGAAAATGTGGACTTGCTGGGCTTTGTTGTTCAGCTTTCATGTAGGAGGAGTCTGTCTTTGAAACAGATTCTACTTGCTCTTTGAATTATTTTTTTCCACTGAGGTGGGATTCAAACAAAAAAACCTTCTCAATAAAGTGTCAAAAGCAGTGCATTTGCACCTTCCTGCTCTAGCAAAGTAAACACCTTTAGTTTGTTTGTTTGTTCTTCCCTAGTGATGTTTACCTGTCATCAAGAGACAGGCAAATACTCGACTGGCATTTTGCCAACCTGGAGTTTGCCAACGCCACGCCGCTGTCCACGCTCTCGCTGAAGCACTGGGACCAGGTAGCTCCTTCCTGCCTGCATTCAGCAGGGCACTAAAAACTGAAGCTGTGTTTTTTTTCCTTCTCATACAATCTTCTCTGTTTACAGTTTCTAAACACAGAATTATAGAATGGGTTGGAAAGGGCCATCCAGTTCCAAGCCCCGCTGCTGCCATGGTCAGGGACATCTTCTACTAGACTGCGTTGCTCAGGGCCTCATCCAGCTTGGCCTTGAACACTTCCAGGAAGGGGACATCCACAGCTTCTCTGGGCAACCTCTTCCAGTGTCTCATCACCCTCATGGTGTGGCAGTTTTGGGCTATGCTTTTAAAGTTTAGCTGCAGAAGAAGAATTTCGTCCTAATGTTTCATCTAAGTCAAGCTTCTTCCAGTTTGAACCATCACTCCTTACCTTTCACTACATGTTTCCATAAAAATCCCCTCCCCAGCTCTCCTGGAGACCCTCTTCAAATACTTGAAGGCTGCTCTAACATCTTCCTGGAGCCTTCTCTTCTCCAGGCTCAACAGCCCCAACTCTCCCAGCCTGGCTTCATAAGAGAAGTGTCCCAGCCCTCAGATCATTTTCATGGCCTCCTCTGGACCTGCTCCATCAGGTCCATGTCCTTCCTGTATTGAAGGCTACAGGGCTGGACACAGCATTGCAGGTGAGGTCTCCCCAGAGCAGATCAGAGGGGCAGGATCCCCTCTCTCCATCTCTGGCCATGCTGCTTTGGATGCAGCTCAGGCTTCTGGGCTGCGAGTGCCCATTGCTGGCTCCTGTCCAGCTTCTCACCCCCAGCACTCCCAAGTTCTTTTCCTCAGGGCTGCTCTCAATCTCTTCCTCCCCCAGTCTGTATTGATAGTGAGGATTGTTCCTACCCAGATGCAAGACCCTGCACTTGCTCTTGTGAACTTCATGAGGTTCACCTGGGCCACCTCTCCAGCCTGTCTAGGTCCCTCTGGCATATTGACCACACCACTCAGCTTGGCGTCATCTGCAAACTTACTGAGGGTGCCTGAAGCTTGCTGTGTCATTGATGAAGAGATTGAACAGCACTGGCCCCAGGAAGGACCCCTGAGGCACACCACTTGTCACCAATCTCCATCTCAACAATGAGCCATTGACCACTACCCTTTGGATGCAGTGATCCAACCAATTCTTTAACCACTGGGCAGTCCATCCATCAAATCCACATCTATCCAGCTTAGGGAGAGGGATGCTGTGAGGGCTGTGTCTAAGGTTTTATGGAAGTCCAGATGGATGACATCTGTTGGACTTCAGTTGTCCATTGATGTAGTCACTCCATCATAGAAGGCACTAGGTTGGTCAGGCAGGACTAGCCCTCGTTGAACCCATGCCATCTGTTTTGAGTCACCTCCTTGTCCTCCACATGTTCCAGTGTAGCTTCCAGGAAGATCTTCCCAGGCACAGAGGTGAGGCTGGCAGGTAAGTAGTTTCTAGGTGCTCTTTATCACCCATTTTATAGATGGGTGCAGTGTTTCCCTTCTCCCAGTCTCCAGGGACTTCACCTGACTCCAGGACTTTTCAAGTATCATGGAGAGTGGCCTTGCAACTACATCAGCTAGTTCCTTCAGAACTCTGGCATGTGTCTCATCAGGTCTCATGGATTTATGGGTGCTGATGTTCCCCAGGCAGTCCTGATCTTCCCTTATGGTGGGAGGCACTTTACCACGCCGGTCCACACTGAGTGGTCCATGGGCTGGAATGAGGGGTCAAGCAAGACTGCCAGTGAAGACTGAGGCATAGAAGTTATTGAGTACCTCAGCCTTTTCCTCATCTGACACCAGCTCTGCACCCTCACTCCCCAGTGGGATGCACTTTCTCTACCCTTCCTTTGCCAGCTGCTAGACCTGTAGAAGCCTTTCTAATTATTTTTTACGTCCCTTGCCAGGCTTGGCTCCAACCATTCCTTGGCCTTCCTGACCTCATCTGTACACCACTCACCAGTGTTCCTGTGCTCCTCTCAGAATTCCTGTCCCTGCTTCCACTGCCTGTGTGGTTCCCTGTCGCTTTGTTTTCACAAGCAGGTCCCAATTCAGCCATGCCAGGCTCTTCTCTTCCCTGCCTGATGTCTTACACACAGGGCATCAAGAGTTCCTGCACTCTGAGGAGAATGTCCTTAAAGATCTGCCAGCTCTACTCTGCTGCCCTATCCCTACAGACTACAGACTAACTCCCTGAGGAGCTAGAAGTTTGTCTTCCTAAAATTTAAAGTCCTGACTCTTCTCCTTGCCTGTCCTGTGTCCCTTGGGGCTGCAAACTCCTCCAGTGCAGGATCATTGCAGCCCAGATTGTGACAGCAGTGATGAGTTTGCATTTGTGACCATCAGGTACACTGTTTTTCATGAGGTTGGCTTGGGCCCACCTCTCCAGCCTGTCAGGTCCTTCTGGATTTCATCCCTTCCCTCCAGTGTGTTAACAGCACCACACAGCTTGCTGAAGGTGCCTGAATCGCACTGCCCATGTTATGAACAGAGATGTTAAACAGCACCACTCCCAGTACCAGCCCCTGAGGAACACCCTAATCACTGGTCTCCACTTAGACATCACCTCTGTTTTTATGCAGATACTGAGCCCTTGCATTATTATTTGCTGATAAAATTCCAGGCCACTTTCTGCCAGTACCAAACCAATCTCTTAACACCTTCAGAAAGTCCTTGTCCTTCTTACTCGACTGATACCCAGGATCTCAGATTTAACTCACAGTTTGCCATTGTGTGGATTTGCTGGTTGTTTTCTACTGCATTGTTTGCTTTCCTTACAAATGCTTTTGATGCATCTTCCTTTCAGGATGATGACTTTGAATTCACAGGCAGCCACCTGACTGTGAGGAATGGCTATTCCTGTGTGCCTGTGGCGCTGGCAGAGGGGTTGGACATCAAACTGAACACAGCAGTTCGACAGGTTCGCTACACAGCGTCAGGTGAGTGCCACCCCCTCTGGAGAACTGCTTTGAGCAAGGGTGGTCATGGAAATTAGACTTCAGTGCTTCTCCAAACAGCTCTAAAGATCTCTAAAGATCTAAATAGGTTTCCTCTTATAGGTTTGGAGTTAGATAATCAGCCACATTTCGTACTCCTGTTAGTTGTGTAGGAAGATGGAAATTTGCCAATGTTTAATGTGTTTTGCTTGTTTCCATGCCTGCTTTAAGGTCTTCCTTTCATGCTGTGCTTGCTGGCTGACAAGTTCCATTTCTTTACTTCAGTGGCAAGTATTTGGACTGCCTAAGGTTTGGTGCCACAGGATCTGATACTGAAAGTATTACTGAATGTGATATGGACTTGGAAGGAACAGATCTTGTTCTGCAAAACACTGGGCTTGGGAAACTGTCAGCTGGGAGAGCAGCTCAGTGAGAGGCTCCTTGTTTAGTATCCATTTATTTCTGCATATATTCAAATGCCATTAACTGGCCTTAGAGGAACCTTGAGGCTTATCCCACTCTGGCCATTTTGGGTGCTGTGTGAATTGCACGTTCTGGAGTTGAGCTGTGTGGCCAGTAACACTCACTTGCCTACAGGTTAAGTAGTTGTTAGTGTAAAGCTGTCTCCATAAACAAAACCTTTGCTGCTGTAGGTATGGTTTTATGGTGGTTTCTTCAAAGTTTAATCCAGTGCTTTTTCCTCTGGGCCTCCTAAGTGATTGAGTTTTTCTCCTCTTCCCAGGCTGCGAGGTGATAGCTGTGAACACCCGATCTACCAGCCAGACCTTCATCTACAAGTGTGATGCTGTGCTCTGTACCCTTCCTTTGGGAGTGCTGAAGCAGCAGCCTCCAGCAGTACAGTTTGTGCCACCTCTTCCTGAGTGGAAAACTTCTGCAGTGCAGCGCATGGGATTTGGCAACCTTAACAAGGTGACTTGGTCATCACGGGGGCTGCAGCAGGCATGGGCCTGCAGGAGGCAGAAGCTGAAATGTATATGGAATATGTGTGGTGGGCGAGAGGAAGAGCACATTTCCCACTTTTTTCCAGCCAGTTTGCTAGACTTTGGTCTGGGAAATTACCTGGGGAGCTGTAAGGACCTCTTTTCTATTTCCTGTAGGAGTTTAAAGTAGTTACATTTCAGAAGCAGGTTGAGCCACTGTGGTTTATTAACCAGCAAATCTGTAAGCTCTGAGAGCCTTCTGACCTTGGCAGACAGCACAGATACACTGCATGTGCACAAGGCTGTATCCATTCACCAGGTTTTCCTTTCTTCACCCTTCCAGTGATGAACATCAGTGAGTGTAATTGTCTGGTGTCAGATTGTTTAGCTGTGCCAGGGGAGGTTTAGGCTGGATGTTAGGAAGAAGCTCTTCCCAGAAGGAGAGATTGGCCATTGGAATGGGCTGCCCAGGGAGGTGGTGGAGTCACCGTCACTGGAGGTGTTTAAGAAGAGACTGGATAAGGCACTTAGTGCCACAGTTTAGTTGATTTAGATGGTGTTGGGTGATAGGTTGGGCTCCATGATCTCAAAGGTCTTTTTCAACTTGGTTAATTCTGTATTCTGTTTCCTGTGGGCTTCTCCTGACTCTTGATTCTGTTTGTTCCTAGGTTGTGTTGTGTTTCGATCGTGTCTTCTGGGATCCAAGTGTCAATTTGTTTGGCCATGTTGGCAGCACTACTGCAAGCAGAGGAGAGCTCTTCCTGTTTTGGAACCTGTACAAAGGTAGCTGTGATGCATGTCCACTTCTGCAAGCGTCTTGTTTGCACAGCTCAGATCTAGAAAAGAGCACATCTGGATCTAGCAGATGTGGGAAGGATGCTGTTGGTGTTCACATGTAGGTATGATGCAATACAGGGTTTGTAGGAAGATAAATGGAAGCACCACTGACTTGCAAACAGCTCTGTACTGAGCTAGGGCAGATAGAGGTTTCCTGGTGCTGAATTTCAGGCAATATCTGCTGACTGCCATTGCTGCCCATCTGTTGTAACCTCTGCATTTCTGTAGGCTGCTTTATTGCCTTGCACACTGGTGAAGCTGTGCTGTGACTTCCTCAGTGCTATCTTGGCTGCTTCTATTAAGCATCTATTTAGTTGCCACTGGTATTCTGAAAAACTTCACTTTCTGATTGTGTGTGTGTGTGTGTGTGTGTGTGTGTGTTAGGAAGAGAACCCAAGCCCTGTCTAATGTGGCTTTATAGTATTGTAGAAATGGAGCAAATGCTGTGTGTCTGCTGAAGAGCAGAGCTTAATTACCTGCTCTGGCAGGAGGATGTGTTGACTTCTCCAGGAAAAGGATGATTTTGCTTTGCAGCATTTCTAGATGAAAAGTTGTTTCTTAGTTTCTAAGGCTCCTTGAGGTTCTTGCTGGCCACTTAACATGATCCACCACTGTGTCCCACAAATCATACCTGCACTGAAGGAAACCTTCCTTCTGCATGCTGTGTGTCCTGATGTCTGTGTTTGATACACCAGTTCTTTTGGTAATTCTGACTGGCACCACAGCATGTATTGATTCACTTTCCTGTTGGGAATTGGTGCTGTTGGTAGCAGATGTGGGACTCCTTTGGCTGAGTTGTAGTATTTAACCGTGTGATTTAGCTGCCAGTTCATGCCCATTCAAATCCAACCTGTCTAATTTAAAACCTTTGAATTGCAATAACCAACTGTTTTTTTCCTCTCTCCTTCTCCACCCCCAGCACCCATATTGTTGGCCTTGGTGGCAGGAGAAGCAGCAGGGATCATGGAGAACATCAGTGACGATGTCATCGTGGGGCGCTGCCTTGCCATCCTCAAAGGCATCTTCGGCAGCAGCGCCGTGCCGCAGGTGGGTGCAGGCAGCACCGCTGGGCAGCCTGGCTGCAGTTCTCAGCAGCTGCCTGGAATGTGGACCATCTCTTGGTTGGTCAGGGGGCTTGGGAGGAGGGGGGTTTAGGATCACAGAATTATCTAGGCTGGAAAAGACCTTTTAAGGTCATCACATCTCACAGTTAACCTGGCACTGCCAAGTCTCCTGCTAAACCAGGTTCTTCAGCAGCACATCTCTGTGTCTTTTAAATCCTTTCAGGGATTATGATTCAGCCACTTCCCTGGGCAGCCTGTTCCAAGCCTTGACATCCCTTTTGGGGAGCAAATCATTCCTAAGGTCCAGCCTAAACCTACCCTGGGGAAACTTGAAGCAGTTTCCTTTTCTGTCAGTTGCAGCTTGGGAGAAGAGACCAACCCCCACCTGGTTCCAGCTTCCTTTCAAGTTGTAGAGGGCAATGAGGTCTCCCTTCAGCCCTTATCAGGATGAAGGGCAATATAGAAGGTGAGGGATCTGGAACACAAGCCCTATGAGGAGTGGCTGAGGGAGCTGGGGTTGTCTCCCCTGAGCCTCTTCTTCTCCAGGCTAAAGGTTACTGCTCTCTACAGCTATCTGAAGGGAGGTTATAGCCAGGTGGGGGTTGGTCTCTTCTCCCAGGCAACCAGCACCAGAACAAGAGGACACAGTCTCAAGCTGTGCAGGGGGAAGTTTAGGCTTGACCTTAGAAAGAAATTCTTCACAGAAAGAGAGATTGCCCATTGGGATGGGCTGCCCAGGGAGGTGGTGGGCTCTATGTCCTTGGAGGTATTTAAGAAGAGCCTGGATGAGGCACTTAGTGCCATGGTCTAGTTGATTAGATAGAGTTGGGTGTTTGGTTGTACCTGATGATCTCAGAGGTCTCTTCCAGCCTGACTGATTCTGTGAAAATGAAAGCTGATGGATGTGTGGGCACATGAACTACAGCTGCTGTTTGGGCTACTATGATCTCAGTACCTTTGTACTCTGCTCTGCAGTTGTCTGGATTAGCCACACGTTCAAAAGTACCTCAGTGAAGTAAAAATCTCTGGATTTATTCTCTGTTGGCCGGGATTTATTCTTCTGTGATTACTAAAGATGATGAAGAAATGTTAGAGGCATTTCTTAGTCTTCTTTGTCAGACATAACATTGATGACATCTAGTGCCATCCAGGAAGCCTGTACTCTCATTATCTTAATAACAGGAGAGGAAATGGAGCAAACAGTGCCCTGTGTGCATGTGCAGCTGGCTGCAAAGTCTGAGTGCCAGAGCAGGAGCTGTGTGCAGGGTGCTGTGGTGACACCTTGGAAAGAAACAAAGTATTGCCCCCCAGACACAGCCTTCACTTAGTGTGTCTTAGCAATGCACATATACCTGCAGCTCCACCGTGAACTTTGGCCTGAGGACTGTTTTATTCTTGCAGTGTGGATTTTTTCTGATTTTGCACTAACTGTAGAGCTTGCCCCATGCCAGCCACTGAAGTGTCTGTCTTGTCTCAGCCTAAGGAGACTGTGGTGTCCCGCTGGCGTGCTGACCCATGGGCCCGAGGGTCCTACTCCTATGTAGCAGCTGGATCTTCTGGGAATGACTATGATTTGATGGCCCAGCCAATCACTCCAGGGCCAGCCATTCCAGGTGCTCCTCAGGTGAGAGATGTTTCCCTTGGTTTTAGGAAAGCCTCAAAGCAGGATGTTCTTGCAGAGTGATTTGCAGGGCGGTCTGCACGCAAGTGCCCACAACTTGCAGCTTCTGACAAATGAGTAGAACGTGTACAATAACTCAGTTCTCCATCCACACCTTCCCATGTTTGGTGTCATTTGTTTGCTAGAAAAAGAGCTTATTTATTCAGAAAATCAATTTGGTGATGTCTAAACATCATAATATTAGACCTTTCTTGTGTTCCATACTCCATATTTACCCTGTCCATCATCATGCTGAAGTGAGTGGTAGTGATTGGAAAGAGTGAAGGCTGGAGTGAGAGGAACAGGAATCAAAACTGGTTGTGAACATTGAAAGGGTGAAGCTTTGAAATTCTTAGCCATTCTGAAAGCACCCTCAGACAAGGATGTATTTGGGTCCTTTTTCTAGTGATGCAGGTCAGTAAACAAAGCTATGGATAAAGGAGTTCTCTGCAGAGTAGAATGTATGAAAGTCTGGGGGTTTCCTACTTTCATGACACTATCAGTAGTTGGTTTGTGTCTCAGTTTTAAGAGAAACTGGTAATTTGAATGACTTGCTGAAGTTTTTGTATGCTTACTGTGCTAGAGGCCATGTCCCCCCCATCCTTGTTGTTCAGTACGTGTGGGGTCTTGGCCGCAGAGCAGACACAGCTCGATGCAGCGTTCAGCCAGCCTGTACAGCTGGCCATGTTCATCGTGCTCACCTGTCTGGTTCTGAAAGGATTGGTTTATCAAGTGGAACTTCATTATCTTTTTACCAAAGCACAGAGCTGCCAAGTGTCTGCTGGTATTGCACTCCTCATCAGACACGTGGAGCCCTGCTGGCACACAACCAGTGTGGGTGCAGATTTGCTGGGTTATTGGTAGGACAGGTAAGGACAGATGATTCCATTTGCATCACCTTCATGTTTGTGAACTTTGGGCTGTGATTTAGAGGGCTCTGGGGCATTCTGCTTAGAAGTATTTGCTTGCTGCAGCACAAAACTTACCAATGTCCCTGCTCCCCAGCCCATCCCTCGGCTGTTCTTCGCGGGAGAGCACACGATCCGCAACTACCCTGCGACGGTGCACGGCGCGCTGCTGAGCGGCCTGCGGGAAGCGGGGCGCATCGCTGACCAGTTCCTTGGGGCCATGTACACTCTGCCTCGACAGCCCACGCCTGGGGTGCCCCCTCAGCAAGCTGCCAGCATGTGAGAAGAACAGAAGGTATCAGAAGAGGAACGAGAAGACCACAGTGCTG
Source organism: Melanerpes formicivorus (assembly GCF_026170545.1). NCBI lineage: Eukaryota > Metazoa > Chordata > Aves > Piciformes > Picidae > Melanerpes > Melanerpes formicivorus. The sequence continues at coordinate 1,173,702 of NW_027142373.1, read as the reverse complement.
CTGTTGTGCACTCTTCGAGGCGAAGATACCCCCCCCGGTATCTGCTGAAGGGACCCAGCCACCAGCTGCTGCGAACACTCTCATTACAACGGCTCTACACAGACTTCCCTCACCTTTGGCTTTGGTATCCTTCTACAAAATACCTCCTGGCTCTCTGGAGTGTCAGTGTACACAGATCCTCCACTGCCGCGCTGGTCAGCGACTTCTGTGACTGTGCCGAAGTCAGGCGTAGAGGTGGAGGCTTTTCGGTTGGGTTGTTTGGGGTTTTTCTACCTATGTGTGTATTTACAGTTTGGTAAGTGCACAGGGCCCTCTAGAAGCTTGTTGCTACAAATAGTAGCTTAGTGTAGAATTTATGGAAACTTCTTTTTGTTGGGTCTTTTTGTTTTGAAGAAGAATATTTTTTGGACCTCTTCTCTTCTTATCTGGCAGTTGAGGTTTGGTGTGACTGTTTCTCTGCCAGTACCAGAAAATCATCTCCCTTCCAACGTGGCCCATTGGCTGCTGCACCGTGTCCACCCAGGCCTAGAAAGCAAGCCAAGGGTGTGCTGAGCATACTGGTTCATTAAATTCTTCTGAAAAAAAGAAATCAGCAGAATTGGGTATTTGTAGGTTAAAAATGAGGGGATATATTTGTACTTGTTTCTATAGAAACGGAGTTGCCAAGCCAGGACCTTAGCAGAAGGCCCTGATCTCTGGCACTCTGCTGTGCCTTTGATGAGCTGGTGATGCACCTGCCCTTGTTGTGCTTCCAAAAGTCACTGTGGGTTGGCTGCTTTCCCTTCTTACTAACTCAGCACATGGAGCCCTCTTTTCATGCACTGAGCAGGCCCGTTTAAACATGTAGGTCCTTTTCCTCTCTCCTCCTTTCCCCACTTAACACTGCACTGTTTCTTTTTTCTTCCAACTTGTCTCATCCTCCTTTTTCTGCACTTGATTTCTCTCTCATCTAACCATGGTCTCTCTTCACACTTTTTCCTGCTTTTTGGTTTTTCTGCCCTGCTCTGCTAGAGGACCAACACCTCTTCTTATTCCATGCTCATGTCTCTACAGTTACATCACCTGCTCTTCTTCCTGAAGGAAGTGGACACACAAACACAGCACAGCACAGTCTACTCATTTAGAGCTGCATTATCTTTGGTCACAGACTCTCTGTTTCCCTGCGTTGTTGCCTCTGCTGCTTTCTTGTGTCTCCTCCTTAGTAGCTGGAAATGATTCCTCTTTCTGACTGTCTCTCTATTATCTTGTGGTGGTTTCATAGTTTCATAGTTTCATTCAGGGTTGGAAGGGACCACAAGGATCATCTAGTTCCAACCCCCCTGCCATGGGCAGGGACACCCCACACTAGATCAGGCTGGACAGAGCCTCATCCAGCCTGCTCTTAAACACCCCCAGGGACGGGGCCTCGACCACCTCCCTGGACAACCCATTCCAGGGTTTCACCACTCTCATGGTGAAGAACCTCCTCCTCACATCTAGCCTGAATCTCCCCACCTCCAGCTTCATTCCATTCCCCCTAGTCCTATCACTACCTGATATCCTGAGAAGTCCTTCCCCAGCCTTCCTGTAGGCCCCCTTCAGATACTGGAAGGCGACAATTAGGTCTCCTCGGAGCCTTCTCTTCTGCAGACTGAACAGCCCCAACTCCCTCAGTCTGTCCTCATAGGAGAGGTGCTCCAGCCCTCTGATCATCCTCGTGGCCCTTCTCTGGACACGTTCCAGCACCTCCACATCCCTCTTGTAATAGGGGCTCCAGAACTGGACACAGTACTCCAGGTGGGGTCTCACCAGGGCTGAGTAGAGGGGGAGGATCACCTCCCTCGACCTGCTAGCCACACTTCTCCTGATGCAGCCCAGGATCTGATTGGCTTTGCGGGCTGCAAGTGCACACTGAGAGCTCATGTTGAGCTTTTTGTCCACCAGCACCCCCAAGTCTCTCTCCTCAGGGCTACCCTCCAGCCAGTCACTGCCCAGCCTGTATTTGTGCCTGGGATTGCCTCGACCCAGATGCAGGACCCTGCACTTGCTCTTATTGAACTTCATGAGGTTGGCCTGTGCCCACCTCTCCAGCCTGTCAAGGTCCCTCTGGATGGCCTCCCTTCCCTCCAGCGTGTCTGCTGCACCACACAGCTTGGTGTCATCAGCAAACTTGCTGAGGGTGCACTCAATGCCACTGTCCATGTCCCCCACAAAGATGTTGAATAAGACAGGTCCCAGGACTGATCCCTGAGGGACTCCGCTTGTCACTGGCCTCCACTGGGACATGGAGCCATTGACAGCCACTCTTTGGGTGCGGCCATCAAGCCAGTTCCTTATCCATCTAGTGGTCCACCCATCACACCCATGTGTCACCAGTTTGGACACCAGGATGTGGTGTGGGACAGTGTCAAAGGCTTTGCTCAGGTCCAGGTAAATGACATCAGTTGCTCGCCCCTCATCTATTAATTTTGTCACCTGCTCATAGAAGGCCACCAGGTTGGTCAGGCAGGATCTGCCCTTGGCAAAGCCATGCTGACTGTTCCCAATCACCTCTTCACTATTCTTTTGAGCGAGTAGTGACTCCAGGAGGATCTGCTCCATGATCTTTCCAGGCACAGAGGTGAGACTGACTGGCCTGTAGTTCCCTGGTTCCTCCTTCTTGCCCTTTTTGAAGATGGGGGCAATGTTTCCCCTTTTCCAGTCTGTGGGGACTTCACCAGACTGCCAGGACTTTTGAAATATAATAGAGAGGGGTTTAGTAACCTCATCTGCCAGTTCTCTCAGTACCCGTGGGTGTAACCCGTCGGGTCCCATGGACTTGAACACTTTCAGGTTCTTCAGATGATCATTCTCATTAGATGCTGAAATCCAGCACTAGTTACCAGAAATGGTGATAACTGCCCTTTGCTTTGCTTCCAAGCCACCCTTGGGTGGCCACAGCAATGTGGAATTGTGTTTGAAGTGACCCCAAGTTAGATGTGTGGAGCACAACTGTGTGCAGATGGGCATCACTTACCTGGGTTCTGAACCTTTTGGGTTTGTTTTCTCCCTATTTTGTTAAGCCTTGTGGCTTAACACCAGGAAGTTCAAATCTCAGCCATGATCCACTGGTACAAGACAGAATTGTCTCCAAACTCAAGTTCTTGGGGCAGTTAGAATTGCTGTTTGGGCAACATTCTCCTGTCTGTACCTTTGGCTCGCTCACAGAACCGTGTCCTTCACTTCTGAGCACCACATCAAGCCTGGCAAACTGCTCCATTTGAATGCTTGCTCCTGAGGCACTGAGGATACCTCAGCTGCTAGTCTCAAGTAAGCATGAAAACCCACTCCTGTAACTTGCACTGTGTTTGTCAGACTCCTGAGCTCCTGCTGAGCAGCAGAAGAAAGCTTCTTCTGTAGCTGTTGAGGATGGAGGATGTGGTTCAGGATGTGCCTGGGGTACTACAGCTAACTCATTTGCCTTCATTGGGCTGTGTGTCCTACCTATGTTTTTGTGTGCCTTGTAGCCCAGATGGTTTGGAAATCTCTCCATCTCAGTATGCTGCTGCTGTGCCCCAAGGTGCAGGAATGGCTAAAGGTTTAGGACATCTTTTTACCCAGACTTCAGGGTGTCCTGATGGGTATGAGGCACCCAGCATTTCCTCATAGTGACACGTGAAGGGTTTGGGCACTGCCTCTGTTTTCAGAAGCAGCTGAGATGCTGCAGCCTTGAAGAAAACAAGATTCCTATTTGTTGTCAACTTGTCATAGTTCTGGAGGTAGCCAGTCCATCTGAGGAGTAAGGGTGAGCCAGACTGGCCCTGAAAGGAGGTCCTGGAATCCAGCTTGGGATGAGATTTGGCCAGGGCTGCAGCTGGTAAGATCTTGAGCCTGGAAGCACCTGGAAAAACTACAGCTGAGAACACTAAGCTGATGCAGATATTTCATGAAGAAACCAGTAAGGGGGGATCTTGTCCTAGCCCTCATCTCTCTGCAGCTGTCAGGTTTAGTCTGTTTGGGGTCATCTTTTAGCCTGTACAATCCCAGCTTTGTTGAATGCACCACAGGAGGAACAGAGTGGATGGGGAGCTTGCAGTTAATGGTCTCAACTTTATGGCTGATCCAGGCCTAGTTCCATCACTGACAGGAAGAGGTTGGTTTGTTCTCCACAGCACCATAACTGGCATGGTTGGCCCCAAGTACCAGAGGCATCACCCACGGTCCCCCAGCACATGGGCCAGGCTGGGGCAGTGAGACTTGGTGTCACATTTGTTCATTGGCAGCCAGTGCTGAGGCTTCCTGTGCAGAAGGAAGCAGCTTGTGCTGCAAACACGGTGGTTTCCAGAGATCAGGATAGTTCTGGGTGAGGCAGAATTGCTCAGGATGAAGGAAGGCATTTGGCCAGCCCCAGGCTGGCTGTGGCCACCCCATTAGAGGGCTGAAGGGAAATGTTTGTTTGCAGTGTGGGGAGGTGATGGGGTCACAGCCTGTGAACAGGAGCCTTGAAATCCTAATAGAGGTTTGAAAGTGAGCTGGAGCAGATGAGCCCAGGGAGGCCTTAGACCAAGTTAGGCAATGCTCCTCCCAGCTAAACTGCAATGGCAAAGACTCAGCTGCTGACTTATTCATTTCCTCCTGACCTGGCTCAGTTCTTTCCTGCCATGGCTGCTTCAGCAGCAGGGTGCCCTCCACCCTTACCACACTTTGCCTTACCCTTGATCTTCTGAGGCCTGAGAGATGTTGGTTTTAATCCACAGCAAGCTGAGGAGACTGAAAGGAGACTCTCCTGTAGTGTGTAGGCCACCAAGTGATAAAACAACTGCTGCTGCTTTATCTGGTGGTGGTTTGGAAGGGAAATGGCTGTGGCTGCTGTGCCTGCCTTCATGCCAGCAGCATGCTTAGATAATGTAAGAGGGAAGATGTCTCTGGGGACTGAAGGGTCTCTGTGTCTTTAAACCTTGTTTCCAGAACTTGATGAGAGCTACACCGAATTCCAGTTCAAGCTGAATGTAGAGAGCTTCACAGCAGTGGTGTATGGCAGCTGTGCAGGTACCAAAAGCAAGGAAGTATGTCTGGATTTCAGATGCCTTGGTTTAAGAAGCACATTAATGAAACTCTTAACAAGGATGAACACACCAGAGAGCTGGTGGAAGGAAGGCTGTTGGTGGGATCATGGGTCATAGGCAGGCAGTGTCCCCTGTGCCAGGGAAAGGTGATGCTGTGTGCTGAAAGCATCCAGAGGTCACTGGGACTGGCTCCAGTCAGACCACCTCTCTGCAAGGGCATTGGGACTGTGCCTCTGCTTGGAGTGGTAGCAATGGTGGTAAGCAGATGAGTTTGAAGGGTTAAAGGGAGCTGTCAGCTACCTCTGTAGCTTGGGCAAATCCTACCTTGGGATGTGGTCTCGGAGTTAAAATGTAAACACTGCTTAGACCTCTGCAAGTGGCTGATCAAGAGCCCATAGGAAGGAACAGCCTTGGATCTGGGCAGAGCAGCATAGTCTAGCTCCAAATCTCACCAGTGAAGGTGATCTACAGCAGCAACCTTCTCAGAGGTACAAATAAAGCAGAGAGGTTTGAAGATGGACATTTGTTTTTAGGCATTGTGAGGGCTCTTTGACCCCCCGAGGCAGACAGAAAAGCTTTGGCCAATACAAAGTGTGGAGCAAGGCCCCTTCCAAATCCACCTCCTGCCCACATGATGTGGTTCTGCTAAGAGGGAATCCTTCTGTATGTGACAATTTCAGTTCTTCATTTCCTCCTGATCTGGCTCAGTTCTTTCATGCCATGGCTGCTTCAGCAGCAGGGTGCCCTCCTCCTGGAGGAGACTAAAAGGAGACTTTCCTGTAGTGTGTAGGCCACCAAATGATAAAAAACCTGGTACCTGGGTCCAGCAGAAAATTAAGAATGGTGAAGGAGGTTTTGCCTCTTGTACTGACCTCTGTGTCCTCCACCTTCCATCGGGAGCTGGCAGCAGATCTTGGTGCCATTGCCACCTGCACTAGCTCAGTGACAAGGTGGCTCACTCCCCTCTGTGGAGCTCTTCTCCAATGTGCTCCCAGTCATGCTGGGCCCAGGTCAGCCAGTGCAGAGTGGCTGTGTTCATCTTGATTTGACAAAGGTGAATTTACTGCAGCCTAGGGCTGGCTGTGTGAGATCTGCCCAGACACAAGCTAAGAATGAGGCAGACTCAGCTCTCACACACAGCAGTGCAGACTGGAGCTGCCTCAGCACTTCATCAAGGGGGCACCAGCACCACTGGAGCTACAAACACCACAGCACAGACAGGTAAAAAGAGAAGAGTTTTATTGGTTATATACTGCAGAGCTGACAGTGTTGGAGTCAGGAGAGACATGCAGCTACACTGTGTGTTTACATTTGGCATGCAGACTAAGAGCACTGTGTAACGGGAAGGAGGTGAGCACCATCTGTGGCCACTGCATGGGCAGCCTGGGGAGGGAAGAGCTGGCTTCCCTCTACTGAGCACGCTGAGACAAGGTGAGTTTTGAGAGGGTGGAACAGTGCTGATAGCTCTGTTGGACACAAAGTTTGGTTCAGGGGAACAGGCAACGACCCTGGGAAATCTGCTTAACTGGGATGAGTCTGTCATGGGAAGATTTTTGCATTGTTTTGTCTTCTAACTAAGCTGCCCCAGCCCAAATACATGTCTGCAAATACAAAAAATAGATTTATTCTCTTTAAAATACATTCCACACAGCCCAGAGTGCTGTGTCCCCAAGGCAGGAGCCTGCACTGCGTGAGGGCAGCCTAGGAAGGTGATCCTTTGGGTCCTTAGGTTACTGACCATGAGAGGCATCTGCGAACAATGGCTTCATGTTTCATCACATAAAGAGCAGTCCACTGGAGGCTGGCCTTGGAGCAGTGCTTCCACCACCCCAGTGATGTGCAAGGGTGGCAGAGATGAGGTCTACTTTGTTGGAGATGACACCAATGTGACTATTGCTTCACTCTGTGGCTAGGAAATTGCTGTCAAGTGTCCTGAAGCACCAAGCAGTGCCACCCTGCCCTGTGCTTCAATCTTTTGCTCTCCTGGAGGTACTGTCCACAGGAGGACTGTGGCTCTTCCCTGCCTGTCCACTGAGCAGCAGTTTGACAATGCATGGGACTGGTGGTTGGACTCCTCCATGCTACCTGAGTGCCTGGAGAGGCATGCTGGTGGGATGTTTCTGGACACAAAGGAAGCTGATCCACAAAGCAGCCAGCTGCTAAGCCCTTGGGCTGGGGAGAGCCCTTCTGGGAGCAGCTGCTGGCTCTGCACAGGGGAGCAGCACCTCAGTGTGCTGGGGAACAGCGAGCACTGGCAGCCTTCCTCTGTACAGCAAAGACATTTACACCTTTGGAGTTACCCCAGAGCCTGGTGCACAGCCTCGTGGCACTGCCAAGCCCACTGCAAAGCCTGCAATATTTATATGCTAAAATTACAAATACTTCAGTGCTGGCAATATTTACACATAGACTATCTTACAGCTGGTCAAAACAGTGTGCAATTTGGGTCCAACATGTTGGGTTTCCTGAAGTCACTGCTGCAAGTTTAATAGCACAGTCGGCTCCTATTGCACTCAATGGGAGGGCAGGGCCCCTGTCCATCTTACAGAGGGTTTCTTTCTCAGACTGAAGCTCAGTTGTGTTAAAAACAACCCAGTGCAGAGTTACTGAGTGACATCTGTGTTCATTATTTACAAGCAAGTGAGACTGAGTCAAGAGCAGGAGTTCAATGCATGTGCTGTGAAATATTGAACAGGTGACCGAGGCAGCTGGAGGAAGAGGCAGCATCTGTGAGAAGCACCTGAGGAGAGCAGAGCTGGAAGAGCTGCATGGCTGGAGCAGCAGCTGGGGCTCCCACTGTATGCTGAGCTGGCTGAGCAGCAGGGGGAAGCCCCTCCAGTTGCCTGTGGCCTGGTCCTGGCTGACAAGAAGGGAAAACCCAGCGACTCCTGCTGCTGGTGAGGTTTCAGACAGCTCTGTCCCTGGGGTGAGCTGTGGGGTTGAATCCTGTGTAACCCCAGGGGGTCACGTCGTAGGGATGCAGAGCTTTTCTGGCCAGGACTGAACCAGTTCCTTTAGGAAGAGCTTTGGAAGCACCATGCTAAGCTGGATCCATGCCAAGCCCATGAGAAGGAAAGAGCTGCTGGCTGTGTATGGGCAGCCCAACCATCCTGTGGGATATGTGCAGAGCTCATCGCTGGGAAGAAAGCCATACAGTCACTGCTCAAAGCAAGCCTTTTCCTCTTCAGAGCATATGTGCTGGCCAGCTGTGTGTAAAATGAAGCTGCAAGCTCTGCACAGCAGTGACATGGGGCAAGGGAAGGCCCTCCTCAGGGTGCTGCTTCTTTGTGGGACTGCACTGCAAGGCCAGGCGGATTGTCAGCAGTGGTTCTTCCGTGGTGACTGTCACTGAGCACATACTGCATGGCTGGAGAGCTGCTCAGCAGCAGGTTTGGGAATGTAAATGGAGATAAATAATGACTGTGCTGTCTGAGGAGAAGGTAGATGCCAAGACACTGCCGACATGTGAGCTCCCAGGTGAAGCAAACGGGAGCTGCAGGAGGCACAGGGGCTGGAGCAGCCACACTTTGCAGCAGTGCAAAGCGGCCATGCAGTGAGGACCTGAGGCAGCATACTGAGTTTTGTAGGGAAGTATTTTCTTCAGCATGAAGCTAAGGGGCAGAGAGTCAGAGTGTAGCATCCAGAGGCTGGCAGAAGCTAGCAAGCAAGCCAGCCCCATGAGCATGCTGCTGAGATTGGCACTTCTGGTCAGGCTGTGATTCTGTTCAGCAGCTGTGGGGAGGGCCGCAGCCGTGCAGGAGACAGGGGAAGCCTTGTGGGGGGTGGTGCTGGTGAGCCTGCCATACAGGTAACCCCTGAGCCAAGCCAGCTGCTCAGGGTGGCTATTGCAATTTCACAGGCTTGTAAAGAAAACTGCAGGAGCTGCAGTGGCTTTCAGCACTTCCTGGTCAATGTGGGGCAGGAGAAGGCCTTGCAGAAACCTGACTTTAACTTCAGCATTTCAGTTCCTTTCACTTTTACTTTGGATTTGGAGTTCAGTTTTCCCCCCATTATACTTCATGCCATATTCATCCCATTCTGTGCTGGTTCTGCCACGCTATGAAATGGGAACAGAGAGCAGGTGATAGAACTGATTTTAATATCATTTAATTTTAGGATGATTAGAGCTGCCACTCAGCACTCATTTTGAGTCATTCTCTTTTAGTCTTCTGCAACTTGACACTCATGATGAAATAAAAACAAAAGAAGAAGAAGAAGAAGGGTTAAAAAGGTTAAAAATACAAATTTGGGAAACCACCTCAAAATTGGAAAAGGAAGCACTGCCCAGTGAGCCATGCTGCAGCTCAGCTGGGGGGCCAGTCCTGCTGTCTCCAACCTGGGTTTGGAAGGAAGAAGAACATTCTGCTTGTTTCTTTTTTCCCTTGGAGCTCAGCTGCTCCCAGCGAGCAGCAGGGTTCTTGTTTGTAGGCCATGGTGGATATAAAGCATCATGTAAGGAAGCTCCTCAGCACAGGTCAGGAGAAGGTTTTACTGCTGTGTGAACTGCTGTTGGTTTGGCTCTGTGGGTGACTTCTTGGTGCAAGCTCTCAGCCGGTGATGAGGAGCAGGTCATGCAAAGCTTGTTGCAGAGACTGCCGGCAGCAGGGAAGAAACTGCTGCTCAACAGTCTCAGCTCACCTTCCCTCTCACTGTGTACAGCAAGCAATGGGGCATGGTGTCCTCCTGTCTAGACACAGAGGATGCTGGAACACAGGTACTGAGGTGGCCACAAGCCAGGCCAGCAAGGCTGTGCTAGGAGAATGCAGACTCTCCCCAGGAGCTGAAAGCTTTCCATCGTGAAGCTGTGTGGGCCAGCTGTTATAGGCTGGAGTCACAGGGACGCCTCTGGGATCTTGTCTAAAAGCAAGTGGTTAACAAGTTCTCTCTTGCCCAAGGAGTACCATCATTCAGAGCTGCTGTGCAGTCCAGGTTTTCCACATGGAGACACACCTATCATCCTATGGAGAAGATGAAGTTTGCAGGTACAGAGGTGAAAAGTGGGAGTCCCCTGAGCAAAGTCTCTGCAGCTGCCTCTTCAGCAATGAAGGAAATGAATTCACTGATAAAGCTCCTGTACCTTGCAAATCACATTAGCAAACTGGTTTCAGGCTGGCTGAAGCCCTTGGAGAGGTTACAGCAGGTGTGACACCCACAGCTCAGGGCTGTCCTGCCTCTTGCCTCACTGCGTGGCCTGTTCCTGGCGTGGGGAGGACACAGCTCACCTCCGAGATGTCGTCCGGCAGGCACGGGGAGCACCCTGAAAGAGACAACCCCATGGCATCAGCCTGGCCAGCACCTGCAGCTGCCCCTGCCAGCAGTTCTGCTCTTGGGCAGGGCATCAGGACTGCCTTCAGGCAGTCACCCCAAAGCCTGTCAGGATCCCAGCCCAGAGCAGAATGATCCAGCCCTGCCCCACAGAGGTTTTCAATGCTGCAGCATACCCTGCACACCCTTCCACACCCACAATGTGGCTCTTGCAAATGAGATGCACAATAGCTGACACCAGAGAGGAGATGAAGCTGCTCTAATGTCAGAGCATGGCTCTAGGTGTGGGGTGCTCAGGCTCCTGTATGCCAGGGCAGGTCTGGGCAAGACAAAAGAGCCAGCTGATGGTGTTTGTGTTACAGGCACCTGACTTCACCCAGCTTTTATTTGCTGTTGACCCAGACTGTGCCAGCAAGGGAAGCACAGCCTCAAGTACAGGATGTCACTGTGGGTAACTCCTTTCAGTGACCACACAGAGCACTGCTGTGATGTCCCTTTCCTCAGCTACCAACAAGGACAGTGACAGTTCCCTAGTGCATACACTGCCTGTCTCTAAATGCCAGCCTGCAAGGCTCAGCTGGGACCATGTCCCTCTGGGCTCTTCATTTTGTGCAGCTTCACCTAGAGGCATCACCATGTAGGGCTCTCAGCTGCCCCTCTGCAGTCCTGCTGCTCTTACATAAAGAATCAACAACTCCTGCCCAGTAAGATACCCTGATGACAGGTTTGAGGGCTTAAAATAATTCTGCTGTGGACAATCCACAAATGGCAAGATGCTCTCTGCTGTGGGCAGTGGCAAAGGAGGAATTCCAGGCAACAAATGACCCAGACCACTGTGTTCTCAGAAGAGAGCCCCTGGGAAGAGGCTGGAATCCATATTCCAGGCAGTAAGTCACTAAGGCAGGGCACTCTCCCCTGTTGTATCCAGACAGATGTGTTTTGGGAGGCAGAGCAGCAGGTGTACAGCAGGTACACAGCAGGAGGCAGAGCAGATAAGCCAGAAGCTCTGATTTTGTCTCATCAAACATTTCCTTTCCACCCCTGCTGGCCATTGTGTGCCAGGGGATGCCCAGGTGCAGTGCCTCTGATTCCCTGGAGAAAGACTTCAGCCATAAAGCTGCACAAGTTCAGAACAGAACACAGTCAACTTTTTTACCAGTGTAGGAAAGAAGCAATTTACCAGGGCCCTGCAGCAGACACCACACCTCTGGACTGTGCTCATTTGAGACTGAGCCTCTCCTGCATTCATGTTGGGCAGGTTCTCTAAGTTATGCTACTGGGAGGTCAGTCCAGATACTGGCTTCTGGCCTTGCCCCACTTATGCTGCATGCTCCCTGACCTCACATACCTGCTCCTCCACTTGGAGATCCAGCGGTGCCTGGGGGCTGGACACAGGGTCCTGCAGCTCCACCTTGCTGGCTGACCTCTTCCCTGCTGTGTCAGCCTGTGAGAGGTACTCAGAAGAGCCACACTGTTTCCTTCTGGAACTGGGCACAACATCTCTGCTTTCATCCTGTGCAAAAGACAAGGAAGAGGGTTGGGAACCTGGGACTATGAAGGGGTCTGGAGCAGTGCTGAGTACCTGGTCCTGTGTTTGTAGGGCAAGGTGCTGGCTTGAGCCTCCTTGGAAAGCAGGGGCTTGGGCCAGGCCAGCTCTGGCATGTCCTCACTTCTGTGCTGGGTCACTGTGGGCTTTTATTCAAACTATCCAGTGACTTTAGCCCAAGTCTTCTGCTCAGTGAGTGGGCTCAGCCTGTGTGGCTTACTGGGCCCAGAGTGCCTGCAGCCTGAGGCTGTCTCAGCAGCAAACCCCAGACCTTAGTGCCTGGAGCAGTTACTTCAGAACTAACTCTGAGTTTTAACTGCCATGGGTGGGGGGTGGCCAGCAACCTGGCCCTCCCATTTTGCTGGCAATGAAGATGCCATGTGGGGTTGTCCTACACTGCTGTCCTCACAGAGCCGTCTGCCTGGCACCTTTTCAACTCACTGACATTTCTTGAGTGTCTGCAGAGATTTTCATGGCCTCATGCCCTGGGATTCAGAGACCTAGGGGCTGCATACAGGCTGGCTGGGTCACCTGTGGGGATGAGTGAGGAGTCCCTGTCAGCCTCCCTGGCAAGATGGCAGTGCTGCTGCTGGTGCTAGCTGGAAAACTTCCTCATCCACAAGTTCCAGCACAGTGTAAGGCACCATTGTGTCAACATCAGCAACAACCCAAACCACTGGAGCGGTGAACTCACAGCTGCTGTCATGTCACCAGCTACTGGGCAAAGTGCTGCTGAAGGCTTCATCACCTCTGCTCACTTGGGGTGTGGTGCTGTGTTTACTGAAAGACAGTGGACACCCTGGGCAGGGGCTGTGGGTGCTGGTGGAACAGATTTCTGACACCACTGAGTGAGCACAGAGGAGCTCCATCCCCTTGGGCAGCTGGCAGCGTCTCTGCTGTCATGCAGCATGAATTTATGGCCATCAACCCAGAGAGTCTCAAAGAATTCCACAGGTAAACAGCTGAGCCAGGCCCATTGGGCTGGCCACCCCCATGTGTTGGCAATGCAGGCCAGTACCTCCTGGTCCTGCACCAGAGCCCCAAAGGACAATCTGCTGGTGACAGACAAGCAGCTGGGGAGATGTTCTGAACAGAATGTGACCCACCAGGAGTCACACAAAACAGAATTAAGCCCCTGGACAAAGTTACTGAAGTCCAAGGGAAAGATGAAAATGATGTTGTGCCTTGGCTGGCTGCTTCAGGAGAAGCTGAAGTGGAGTCAGCAAGGGTGACAAGGGTGACCTGGTGTTAGTCCCTACAGCAGAACACAGACGGGGCGAGAGGCAGCACAGCCCTGCATGATGTCAAGGAGAGCTCGCCATGAGACAAGCAGGTGTGCACAGCTTCACTTGAAGAAAAGCCTGTCCTTAGGATTCTACCTAATCCACGTGCCCAGATCAGCCACATTAATGCCACAGCCACATCGATGTCACATCCACACCGATGTCACAGCCACAAGGTCAGAAAACGCCCATGCCCTCAGCCTGCACTGCAGCCTGCTCGCTGCGCTGGGCTCGCTGCAGCACGGCTGGCTGCAAGCAGCAGAGGGAGCTGGACTCCAGCTGCAGCAGCCAGCCAGCAGCAGCCAGCCATACCTTGACCCTAGCGACGCCTTTGGCACCATCTCCCATGGCATGCTGCTGAGCAAGCTCAGGAAGTGTGGGATGGAAGAGCAGACAGTGAGGTGGATTTAGAACTGGTTACATGATAGAGTCCAAAGAGTGGTGGTCAGTGGTGCCAAGCCCAGATGGAGAGCTGTAACTAGTGGAGTCCCCCAGGGATCAGTGCTGGGTCTGGTCCTGTTCAACATCTTCATCAATGACATTGATGAGGGGACAGACAGAGTCTGCTCAGCAAGTTTGCTGAGGATACCAAACTGGGAGGCTTGGCTGAGACACCTGAAGGCTGTGAGGCCATTCAGAGACTTGGACAGACTGAGAGCTGGGCACAGAGGAACCTGATGAGGTTCAACAAGGATGAGTGCAGAGTCCTGCAGCTGGGAAGGAAGAATAAACTGCAGCAGGACAGGTTGGGAGGTGATCTGCTGAAGAGCAGCCCTGTGGAGAAGGACCTGGTAGTGCTGGTGGACAAGTTCAGCATGGGACAGCAATGTGCCCTGGTGGCCAATGGGATCCTGGGGTGCATTAAGAGTGTGTCCAGCAGATCAAGGGAGGTTCTCCTCCCCCTCTACTCCACCCTGGTGAGATCTCATCTTGGGTACTGTGTTCAGTTCTGGGCTCCCCAGTTCAGGTGGGCCAGGGGTCTGCTGGAGAGGGTCCAAGGGAGGGCTACAAGGGTGCTTAGGGGACTGGAGCACTGCCTGGGGAGGAGAGGCTGAGGGACCTGGGGCTGTTTAGTCTGGAAAAGGGAAAACTTAGAGGGGATTTAATAAATGTTTATCAATATCTGAGGGCTGGGGGCCAGGAGGGAGGGGACAGACTCTGCTCACTTGCTCCCTGGGATAGGACAAGGAGCAATGGATGTAAGCTGCAGCACAGCAGCTTCCACCTCAGCACAAGGGGGAACTTCTTTACTGTAAGGGTCACAGAGCCCTGGAGCAGGCTGCCCAGAGGGGTTGTTGGAGTCTCCTTCTCTGGAGACTTTCCAGCCCTGTCTGGATGTGTTCCCCTGCATCCTGAGCTAGGTTGTATGGTCCTGCTCTGGCAGGGGGGTTGGACTTGATGTTCTCTTTGGGTCCCTTCCAACCCCTGACATCCTGTGATCCTGTGGTCCAGAAGCACCAATTGCTCTCCAGGTCTTCCAAAGCAGCACTCTGAGGAGCTGCTACAGCTGACAGCTGCTGACACCTCCTCCAGCTTCACTGGGGCCTTCTGCCCACACCAGTGGCAGAACCAGGAAGGTGCCTTGGGACCTCCCTGCAAGGATTACTGCCAGGTGCTACACTGGCTCTGTCCTGAGGGCCAGGCTGAGGCAGGGGCCAAGCCTCCAGCTTGCTTTAGTCTCCTGCTGTGCTGCAGCAAGTAGTCAGGCACTGTGAGGACAGGAAGATTGATCCTGGCAAAGCAGCCAGCACAGAGCTTGTGTTTTGCAGCTCTGGTTCTCAAGGCAATCTCAGACTCTAGAGTGTGGAGCTGGGAAGAGGTGCCCCTGATGCCTTCACAGGAAAAGAAAACGTGCAAAGTCAGCACAGATCATGTGCCAAAGCTTCTGCAAGAGAGATCCTGAACTGAAACACAAATCCCAGCAGCAGACTGCTTGTGATGAGGCATCTTACAAGCCTCAAGGTGCCCTTCAAAGGCAGATATTCTGGGGGGGAGGGGGGGTCCCAAGGGCATATTGCAGTAATTGGAGCTGCCCAAATAGGCACAGTTTGGTGTATCTGGTAAATCTGTACCTGCAGGGTAACTTCATGCTCCTCATTTACAAGCTAAATATACACTTCATTTGTGACCAAAAATTCAGGTTTGTGCCTATGTGGTGCCAGGGTGATTTTAGGTCAGAGTATGATGCAGAGAGCTCAGCCTCAGGTGAACTACCCCTGTGGTCACCTTCCTGACTGTCACTGCAGCCAGAGGCATGGCTGGAAGCCACCTCATTCCTCAGGGATACCCAGGATGGCCATGCAGAGGTCAGGCTGCTCTCTGAAATGCACTTCAGCAGCTGCTGAGGGCACCTCACACAGCTGTCAACTTTGATCTGCCCTAGAGCCTGCATGCAGAGCACACTGCAGAGCTGCACTCAGCTCTAGCCAGGCTGCCATGGGGCAACAGGAGAGCAACCTGTGAGTGCCCATCCTGCAGGGCTCCAGGCCTGACCACCTGTGAGCCCAGCTGCATGTGGCAATCTGTGAGGCTCAAGGCTGTGGGTGTTGGGAGATCCATCTGTCCTAGGAGTTTGAATTCCCAATTTCCCAAGCACAGGAGCAGCTATTACCCAGAACAACAATCTCAGCCATGCCAGTTCTGCCTGGATTCATGGAGCAGCAGAGGCTGCCTGTGACCCTGGCCAAGGAGAGAAGGTACTCTGAGCGTCCCAGTGTACCTAGGCAGCCAACCTGCCCTTTGTGAGCTTCTCACTGCCACAGAGGTGGGAGAGAAGCTTTACAAAGGCAGAACTCCTTTCATATCTTCACCACCTCACCCTTGTCAATGCCACAGTAACTTGGCTCTGACTCTGTCCCTTTCAGATTACTCAGCTGGGCTCCTCCTGGAGACTGGCAATGGCAGCAGCTGCTTAGAGCAGCTGAGTGTCAAAGAGCAGTGCAGGAGCTGCAGTGTGTGCTCTAATGGTCTAGAGGGGCACTTGATGCCTGCAGCTCTGGCTGGGGACACAGCTCATGAGCCCAGCTGTCTGCATGTGTCAGCTCTGCTGTGAAGAGCTCCCTTCACTGTGGTACCAGTGAACAGGGACAGGAAAGAGCTCAGCTCAGCTATCCCAGGAGCTCTCATGTCTTTCCAGGGGGCATACTGACACAGACCAGGCTGGCTGTGGCACCAGCCAGCACTCATCTGTGTAGGAGATGCTCAGGAAACATTTTCAGACTGGAGTCTGGTTTCTCATGGGGAAACTGCAGCTCCTAAGCAAAACTTCCATCATGCTTTCATTTCTGTTTCAAGCTGGCAGTGCACTGCAAAGCCACTCTGAAAAGCACAGCATGTCCTACATAAGCTGTGACACTGTCTTCCCTTCTCTTGGCAGCACCAAATGCTACTACACAGTTACTCACATGGCCTTACAAGACCCAAGCAGATGGATGGAGTTTCAAGAAGCCTAAATCAGGTAGTTCACAAGTGAGGAGCTCAGCTGATGACAGCAGGAGCAGGGACAGGGCAGCACTTGGGAAACAAGCAGCAAGGATTTCAGATCAGGCAGCCCACAACCAAGAGGAGAGCTGGGGAAGCTCTTCAGCTGCAAGCCAAGCACTTCCCACAGGGTACTTACGAGCGGCATGGTGCGGTGGCAGGCAGCGGCGGGGTCACTGGCATAGCTCCTGCGTGGCAGCAGCTCAGATGCACTCAAGTTACTTTTGGTCCTTCGGGACCCCAGCTCAGGGGCACCCCAGGAGCTGGCTGTGGCACTGCTCCTTGCTGAGGTCTGATCCAGGGAGTTTGTTCTTGCACTGTTCCCTGCCACGTCCGAGAGGTCCACTGAGGACCTGCAGGTGTTTGTAGCACTGGAAGCTGCACTTTTCTCCACTTTGGTTTGAGAGTCCTCTAGGGAATGTAAGCCTTGTCTTGTTCTCCAGGAACTTCTCACAGTGACATGCTTTGTGTCTGCTGCAGCTGCATCTGCGAGGCCATGGCTCTTCCAGCCAACTGCCTCTGCAGGCCCCTCGCTGCTCCTTTCCAGGAGCTCAGAAGTCTTTATCACAATGCTGCTTCTGGAGACCACTGTTTCTGCTTTACTTCTGGATGCTGCCTCTCCACTTCTGTCTGCCTCAGGTAATTTCAGAGCATTTTTATTGATGGATATCTCAAAAGGGGTGGGGAGACTGTTTGTTAGTGGTGAGGGCTCATTGGGAGCAACCCTGATGTTGCTGGTGGTCACGTGCCGCTCCTTTGGGTCTGCGCCGGCCCTCGGAGCCGTGGGCTCAGAAGGGAAGATGGTGATGCTGCTTGTCATTTTGTTTGTCACCATTTTTAAAACAGACTTCTGTTTCTCTGACTCTGCCTCAGAAATGGTCCCTCCCATGACTGCCTTCATATCCTTCTCAACAATGGCAGGTTTAATGACAGCTTTTGACCTCAGGGCTTCTCTTGGGCTGAACGACCTTCTGGGCTGAAATCCTCCCGCACTGGCATCTGCTGGTTTCATACACTTGGTGGAGTCTTCCTCACTGGCAGTGCTTTTGTCATTTTCAAAAGGTGATGCTCTAGGACCTGCCCTGGAGTTGGAGAACTGCTTGGCACTGACTTTCTTCCTGGTCTCAAGCTCTGAGTGAGTGCTGGTTTTTCTGCTTCTCCCCGATTCTTCATCTGCATTAAGCTTCTCCTGGTTACTCTGGGTGTTTTTCAAGCCAGCACTGACATGATCTGTTGCTGAAGGTGTAGACTGCTCCATGTCTTCTTTATCCAGACCTGTGAGAATCTGCAGAATGTCCTCCTGACTCCTGGAGCGATGTGAGCGCTTGCTGAGTGTCGGAGCCTTCAGGCTTTCAAGCGGGGTCTCTGCTGATTCCTTTTCCTGGGACACTATTGCTCTTCTAGCCCTCCCCTCCGAGGGCTGTCGGTGTGATGCGGCAGAAGTGGTCACTGCTTCTGCTTTAGAGCCAGTGGAGTCAGATGCCAAGGCATGGGAAGAGAGGTGGTACCTGTGTGCTGAAGCTGTGCCATTGGAAGAGACGTGATGACCTCGGGTGAGCAGTGTGTCCCCTGAGCCCTCACTGACCTCTGCCTGACTGGATTTCAGCTTCTCAGCCAAAGCAGCCACAGAGTCTCCTTTGCTCGACTTCTCATCCTGTGTGTCAGCACTGGTTTGGCAGCTGCCACGGAGCACCTGGGATGGCTTTTCAGCCTTGGACCTCAGGCCTGCATCACCAACAGGTCTGGAAGGCGCCTTCCAAGCTTTCTGCTCCTGTGCAGCAGGTGGATAGCGGCTCAGGACAGATGGCTGCTCCTTTGCTCTCTTCCCCTCGTGCTGTGTGGCACTGCCTTCCTTCTGACCAGCAGAAAAAGTGGAAACTGAGGATTTCTCCTCCAGTCTTTTCGTATCTGTCCCAGCAGGGTCTGAAAGGGCAGATGCACCGGCTGCCTTTCCTGCCTTTCTGTTCATCAAGCTGGGGCTGAGCACCTGCTTCCCACCATGAGCGTAGCTGTCATTGCTGACAGCGAAATCTCTGTTCCTCGCTCTTTCCCGGCGCTGCTGCGGGGAGAGCTCCCTCGGCTTGTGCCGGGCCGCCGCCAGATCAGCTGTGACGCCTCTGTATTTGGGCCTGTCGTGTTTGCCCCTGCTGAAGAAGCTGCTGTCTTCGTTCTCCAGCTCTCCGTTCTCCAGCTCCTTCTGCTTCTTTATCTGCATTTTGATTTCCTCCAGCTGCCCTGCCAGGAGCTTGTTCTTGTTCTGCTCGCTCAGGTAGCTGTCCTGCAGGTCGTTGTTTTTGGCTTTCATTTTCTTCAGCTCTTCCTCCAGAGACTCGAAACGCTTGACCTGGGTTTTCAGCTTCTCAATCTCTTGGGTGAGATCTTTCACTTTGTTGTCTTCCTGGTTTTTATTCTTTTGGTTTTCTGATTTATTCCTGGCTTCATTTTCTACGTGCTTCAGGTAGTCCACGCTTCCCTTCCTCCTGGTCTCCTTAGAGGGCAACGCAGAAGTCAAGTCATCTTCGATCCTCAGGTCATTTCTGTCCAGGAGATTATTGGATGACCTCTCCAGCAAGTTGGATGCATTCCTGGTTTGATCTGCCCTGGTCAGTTTGTTGTTCTGTTCTAGCTTCTGGGTGAGCTCCTGGATGATTTTTTCGTTCTGCTTCTCTCTCTCATTAAAATATTTCCTCTCAGTGATGAAGCTCAGAGCCAAGGACTTCAGTTTTTCTAACTCACCTGTTAAGCTCTGCTCAGTTTTATCCAGCCTGTCCTCAGAGGCTTCCAGTTCTCTCACTTTCACTCGGAGTACTTCTAACTCTGTAGATATCTTTTTGGTCAAGTTCTTTTCTTCATTGAGGCTCAGACATAGCTGCGTGCAGTCGTTCTTGCTCCTGCCAAAGGCCTCCTCCAGCTTCTCCAGCTCTGCCATTCTCCTTTGCAGGTGCTCAATTTCTGCCTTCAGCTCTCGGGTCAGACTCTCCTCCTCCTCCAGCTTTTCTTTCATTAAGCGGCAGAGCTCCTCGGCTTTCCTGATTTCTTCGTCTTTGCCTTCAATCTTCAGCACTCTCTTCCGCAGGGCCTCCACGTCAGCCAGCATGCTGGAGTTGCTGCCTTCTGCCTGGATGACTTTGTCCTGGAGGTCAAGCAGCTCATCCTCAGCTTTCTGCAGGTTTTTAGTTGCTTCCTCCAGCTCGTCGAGGCGGCGGCTGAGGCTCTGCAGCTTGAAGCGCAGGTGCCGATTGGAGGTTTCCTTGTAACCTGTAAATTCTGCCATGGTGACTTCTTCTTCCTTCTAGGGGACAGCTTTGCTTACTCTAGGTGAACGGTGTGCTCTTTAGCACCTGGTGTATTCCTGGTAGGTTACTCTTCCTTTGAACAGAGCCAGTCTCACCTTGAAAGAGAAAGAGTGCTTCAAGTCAATATAAGCTCAGCGTGCAAACACTCTCACTGTGGAAGTCAGACTAGAAATGTTCATATAATTAATTAAACACACTCTGAGTGCTAAATGAGGAGCAGTGGGACTGCAGAGCAGAGCTAGTGTCCATTTACACTGCCATTTCCAACCCCAGCCTGTTCCTGCCAGTGAGGGAAGGACAGGCTGCAGGTCTGCACAGGCCCTCGCCCCTGCCCCCATGCAAGCTCTTGGGCAGGACTTGGGTCCCTGTGCATGGACACACCAATGCTAGCAGACACCCCTCTCTTCAGCACTGCACCAGTCTCCTGGATACACCTTAGAGATGAAGAATCAAGAACCATAAACAAGACCTGGAAACCAGAAAATGCAATCCCCAGCCCTTTGGTGGCCACTGAGCAGGGGACAAGCCCCCACATCCCCCAGCTCACAGAGGCAGGGTGGGATTGCTGCTGCCAGGCAGCACTGCCCATCACCACCAATATATCTCCTACAAGATGCTTGGCAGAAATATTCACCCAGTTTGTAGTCACACTCTGAGGACACTGTGGCAGTGGAGTTCCAAGCTTCTCCATCCAGTTTCTAAAGCTGCCTCTGACTTCAGCTATCCTCACTCACCAACTCAGGAGACAAGCAGCTGCACACATTGTGCCTCTCCTCCTTGTGCTGCTGCCAGTGAGCACAGCCTGACACACAAAATGCAGCTCTGTGCTTGGCAGCAAGCAGCAGGGAGACCACCTGAGCAGGTCAGACTGGAGGATGTGCCATCCCTGGCAGCACTGGCATTGTCCTGTCCTGGCTCTCGAGGCATGACCCCAGCATGTGTAAGGACTGCTGGAGAGGATGGAGGTGACTGCAGCTCTTTGTCCCACACCCTTGTCTGGCTGCCTGCCTTGAAGCAGAGTTTGGCTTCCAGCATTGTTGTGGAGCTCCCTGCAGAGGAACCATTCAGGAGTTTCCTATTCCACAGCACCAAGAAGCAAGGATCAGGATGTGGGGAGGGGACAGGAGGGCAGGGAGGCTGCAGCGCCCCATGACCAAAGGTGATTCATTTCCTGCCAGGCAGGGGGACAGGCCTGCCAAGAAAGCCTCTGTGCACGCTGGGCACCCTGCCACCCCTCTCTGAGGGACCTCCCTCACTCAGGGTGGGGGGCACCAGGCCACCTGCTGGGATTCAGGCAGCTGAGAGGAGCCCTGAAAAGAGCACCTGGCGAGGAAGCTCAGGGGCATGCCCATCCTCCCCCTCACCGCCACAGTCACAGCCCACCCTTGGGCCACCTCCCTCACACTGCCCACAGCAGCTGTGGGGCCAGCAGATCCCACTCAGAAACCTCAGCACAGCCTCACAGCAAACCCAAAGGGAGCAGTGCCCTGAAACAAAGCTCCCAGCAGGCCCAGAGCAGGGAGGTAATGGTGGTGAGCCATGGCTAACAGGGGGTAGTGATGGCTAATGGTAGTTAATGGTGGTTACCCATTGTTAACAGTGGTTAGCCACTTGTGACTGGGAGCTCAGTGAGCAACTGGAGGCAGAGAAGAGACCTTGCCCTGAAGACAACAGGGAGATCACCCTGTGAGATGGCCTGGAGTGGTCCAATGCAGTGTTTGCCATGAAGGAAAAGGGGTTCTGGGCACAGGGAAGGGACTCAGTGTTGCTGACATTGGTTGCTACAGAGTCTGGGCATTGCCTGCAGAGGTTAGTGCTGAGTGAAGAGCTCCACGTGAACCATGAGTCAAGATTTAGACTCTTTGGCTACATGGTCACAACTTATTGATCATAAAGAGGAGAGGGATGTTGGGACTGCATCATGAATCTCCTCTGTGGATGCCAGAAGCTGCTCAGGCACAGAGGAGAACCTGATTTAGGAGGAAACACTCCAATCTTCAAATGGAGCAGAAAAATGGACTTGGCAATTAACTGCATGAATGGATTACAGCAGTCATGATCCCTCAAAGGCTGATGATGGTTGAAGTCTTTATTAATGAGCTCAACAAGTTTGTGGATGATGCTCATAAGAGGTGTGGGGAGGCATGGATAATGCACTGGAGGGCAGGGCTGCCATTCAGAGGGACCTTGACTGGCTGGAGAAAGGGGTGGGCAGCAGCCTCCACAAAAAAGTCCAGTTCCTGCTCCTGCAGCAACAGGATGGGATGGGCTAGAGGTGATGGGTGGCAAAGCAGCTTGACAGAAAAGGATATGAGCAGTCCTGGAGACAGACAGCTGCACAGAGCTCTCCAGTGTGTCCTGGCTAAGGCCAGCCACAGACCAGGCTGTGTCAGCAGGCATGTAGCCAGCAGGTCAAAGGATGGGATCCCTCCTCTCTGCCTGGCTCTTGTGAGGCCACACTTAGAGTGCAGGGTCGTTTGGGACAGCCTGGTACAAGAAAGACATAGAACAATTGGGCTGAGTCCAGCAGAGGCCACCAAGACAGCCAAGGGCTGGAGCAGTGGCCCTGCAAGGAGATGCTGAAGGAACTGGAACACAGCCTGAGGAAGGGAAGGTGAAGACCTTTTGTTGCCTGCAGCTATGAGCAGGAGGATGTAGGGAAGGCAGGAATCAGGCTCTCCTCTGGGCACACAGTGAAAGCAGCACAAGATACAAGCTGCAAGGAGAAAAGAATTCAAGTAGCTATTAGGACTTTCTTTTGCCACACCCCCCCCCCCCCCCCCAAGTGGTCAAACACTGACACAGATCCCAGAGAGGCTGTGGGACCCCCATCTTTGGAGGTAATCAGAGCTCTGCTAGAAGCAGCCCTGGGACTCCCTAATATCTCTCCAGCTGACATGGTTTACTGCAAGAGGTGAGAGAGGCTCCATGTAACCAGCTTAGCGTGGAGAAGCAGGATCACCCAGGGCAGGGCACCCAGGAACACATCCAGGAGGGTTTTGAATGTCTCCAGAGAAGGAGACTCCACAACCTCTCTGGGCAGCCTGCTCCAGGCCTCCAGCACCCTCACAGTGTTCCCCTGGCACCTCCTCTGCTCCAGCTTGCCCCCAGCATCCCTTGTGCTGTCCTTGGACATCCCTGAGCAGAGCCTGGCTCCAGCTCTCCACATCTTTGTCACCAGCAATGAGGGCAGCCCTCAGGCTCCTCTGCTCCAAGCCCCAGCTGCCTCAGCCTGGCCTCACAGGGAGATGTTCCACTGCCTGCAGCAGCTTTGTGGCTCTATGATGCCATTCAAAAGGGGGGGTCACAGTGTCACAGTATCACCAAGGTTGAAAGAGACCTCAAAGATCATCAAGTCCAGCCTGTCACCACAGACCTCATGACTAGACCATGGCACCAAGTGCCACATCCAATCCCCTCTTGAACACCTCCAGGGACAGTGACTCCACCACCTCCCTGGGCAGCACATTCCAGTGGTGAATGGCTCTCTCAGGTGGACTCTGTCAAGCAGTTCCCTGAGTCCTTGACCTGAGGGGTCCAGAACTGGACACAATATTCCAGATGTTGCCTCATTCAGATTCCATTTTCCCCATGGATTTGTCACTGGGTTCTCTGGTCTCCCTCAACCTGCCTGTATCCCCTAACCACTCACATGTATCAGTACCCTCCACTGTTCAGCAGAGACTGTCTCTCAGAGGTCTTTGACTGTGGTTCTGAACAGACCATCCTGGTTAAGCTGTGAGAATCCAGCACCTGGGACATCTCCCACTCTCAGTTACCCCTCAGGCTGTCAAATGCAGCCTTTGCTGCACACCCAGCCTTGCTCACCACCTGCACTTTGATGAGAGCATTTCTCTAGCAGCAGGACAGAATCTTTCCCTGGGACTATATGCTCTTGTTTGCACAACACAGTCACACAGTGACCTACACAGATGAGCTCTACCAGAAGACCTCAGACTGTGCATCTGTTGCTCTCCTGATGGACAGCAGCATCTTGCCCTACACATTGTTCTCCTTGCTCTGATTTGGTTATGGGCAGGAGTCCCACAGATGCCCACTGCTCTGAGTCTGAGGATGTCCTCAACACACCCCTGTGGGAACAACTGTTGGCACCCCCTCCTGCTGTGCTCTCTCCTGTGCCAATCTAAAGATGCTAGCAGTAGTGCCTGCTGAGTGTTAGCAGACTCTGCTCTCTCTCAGGAGCACATTCTGCACTTCATAGTGGAGAGCTGCTCATGTGCTTCTGTATCATAGTATCAGTCAGGGTTGGAAGGGACCACAAGGATCATCTAGTTCCAACCCTCCTGCCATGGGCAGGGACACCCCACACTAGATCAGGTTGGACAGAGCCTCATCCAGCCTGGGCTTAAACACCTCCAGGGACGGGGCCTTGACCACCTCCCTGGACAACCCATTCCAGGGCTTCACCACTCTCATGGGGAAGAACTTCCTCCTCACTTCCAGCCTGAATCTCCCCACCTCCAGCTTCATTCCATTCCCCCTAGTCCTATCACTACCTGTACTGACACTGCAGCAGCCCTCACTGTGGTGGAGGGGGCCAGCATTGCTGGTGTCCCAGGGGAGAGCATCACTCAGAGGTAACATCTCATCCTGTGTGTGAAGGATCAGCTTTGTCCAATCCTGAAGATGAAGGAGCACTATTCATGCCTTGTCCTACAACCACTTTCTTTTCAACTCTTCTTTTGCTCTTGAAGATGCAGAGGTTTCTGGCAGAGCCTGGAAATCAGCACTCTCATCACAGGCCAGAGATGGAAGCAGAGCCCAAATCAGACAGGAGAACAGCAATCTGCCCCAGTGTAGTTGGAGCCCTTGGGGTCCTCCAAACTGAAATCCACACAGGCTGACTTTTGTATTCCTCAGCTCACAAGTGGTCCAGTTTCAGATGAGGAGCAGAGTGGGGGTAATGTCCATGCTCCTATGGATGGGGCATACCCTTGGTACTACTCCCTCCCCCTCCTCAAACACTGCAGTGAATTTAGAGCCTTCCTGCTGTGAGCTCTGCTAAAAATACAGCTCAGAATACCCGTGGGAACTGCACTGGCACTGAGCACAATGCTGGGAGTGTTTGCACACACCTGGGGAAAGGCAGCCTTAGGCAATGCAGGTATCTGGACTAGAGATTCAAATTGCATGAGAAGGCTGACAGCCACTTCAGGCATAAAGACAGACCTGGGGATGGCAGCCAGCAACACCCAGGGTAGTAAGGGCAGCCCTCTTAGGCCCAGAGAGCCAGGCAGGTCAGGGGGCAGCTGAAGAGACCACACTCTGGTCCTAGTGGACACTCTTGCCCCTGGAGTGTAGGTTAAGTGTCTCTGTTGGATTGTGCCCCATGTGCAGATAGAAGCACAGAACCACAGAACAGTCTGGGTTGGAAGGGACCTCCAGAGGTCATCCAGCCCAACCCCCTGCAGTCAGCAGGGACATCCTTCACTAGATCAGGTTGCCCAGAGCCCTGTAAAGCTTCCCCTTGAATATCTCCAGGGATGGGAACTCAACCACCTCCCTGGGAACCTGTTCCAGTGTTTCACCACCCTCCTGGGGCAGAACTTGTTCCTCACATCCAATCTCAGTCTGCTCTGCTCTCATTTCAAACCATTTTCCCATCTGTCCCTGCAGGCCTTTGGGAACAGTCCCTCTGCAGCCTTCATGTACCCCCTTCAGGCACTGGAAGGCTGCTCTAAGGTCTCCCTGGAGCCTTCTCTTCTCCAGGCTGAACACCCCCAGCTCTCTCAGTCTGTCCCCAGAGCAGAGCTGCTCCAGCCCTCTGATAATTTTTGTGGCCCTCCTCTGGACCTGCTGCCTCAGGTCCATGTCCTTCCTGTGTGGAGGGTTGCAGAGCTGGACACAGGTACATCTGCAGGCTGCACTGAAGGGCCTCTGGTGTTGCAAATGCAGGGAGCATTGACATGCCCTGCTCTAACACAGCAGTGCTGCTGAGGATCTGTGCCTGTACCATAGCTCACCATGCTGACAGCAATGGCAAGATTTTCCTTCCCTGCCCCACAGTGGAAGGGGCTGGGAGAAGGGCAGCATCAGTCCTCATTTGAACAGCAGGATTTCTCTGCCATTTTTGTAGAACAAGGGCACTGCTGACACAACTTGCAGCAGATGAAGGACACTATGGCCAGAGCCTCCCATCAGTCAGAGAGAAGAAAGGAAAGTTCTTTGTTTGATTTTGCCTTTTTATGGGCTCCTCATGGCATCTTGATCCCATACTGATGCACAGTTGTGGGAACAGGAGAAAACCCACAGACTATCACAGAATCACAGAATGTGCCTGGTTGGGAGAGACCTCCAAGCTCATCCAGACCAGCCCTCAACCCAGCACTGCAGGCTCAGCACCAAACCATGGCCCTAAGCACCAGGTCCACAGCTGCTGGAACACCCCCAGGGAAGGTGACTCCAGCACTGCCCTGGGCAGCCTCTTCCAGTGTTTGAGAACCTTCCAGAGCAGAAATATTTCCTAGCATCCAGCCTGAACCTCCCCTGGAGCAGCTTGAAACCAACGAGCGCTGAGGTCTCCCCTCAGCCTCCTCCTCTCCAGCCTGAACACCCCCAGCTCCCTCAAGCCTCTCTTTGTGGCCCAGGTGCTCCAGGCCCTTCTCTGCTTTTCTCTGCAAAGCTGGTGCTGCTCTTCTCTGGCTCCCCTCTGAAGTCACTGCTGGCCTTACACTGCTTCACAAGCAGGGGCTCCCTGAAGCCAGGCCTGAGCACACAGTGACTGGGGGCAGCATCTTCCTTCCAGAAACACACCGAGGTGTGAACCTGCAGGAGTGCCACATGGAGCCCTGAGGCTGGTGCCATCCTCGTGCTGGGAACCCCTGGCAAGGGGAATGCTGCCTGTACTCTGGACTGCAAAATCTACCTTACTGCTGTTTCAAGAAGATGTCCCCCACTGCCCTGGAATCCAAGCTGGGGAAGGTGTTTTTCTTCTCTGACTCAGTGTCCCATGCTGCTGCCTGCACTGTCCCTCAGAAACAGATCTGCCACACCTGACTTCACACACACGATGTGGGCAGCTCTCAAGCAAGTCACAAACCTGGCAGTGTCCTGCAGATGCCATGGGGAAGGCAGCCCCAGCTCAGTGGTGTCTCTGCAATATTTATTGGATGGAGAGGGGCTCCACCTCCTTTGCCCCTCCATCCCTCTCTCCCACCTCCATCAGGCTCAGCACTACAAGGCCTTTAGGGACCAGAGCTGTCACCATGACTTCTCCTCACTCCCACAGCATCTGCTAGCCTCAACATGCTGCCTGAAGCTCAGCCACCCATGGGCTGGCTGAAAGCCACAGGATCCCAAGTTCAGGAAAGCCTCATCCCAACTATCCTGCCACAGGGCCAGCATTCTGTCTGTAACTGTTGTCTGCTCAGCACCCAGATGTCACTGAGTTTTAGCTGCAGTTCTCCAGCACTGCCCTGTTGAGGAAAGGGGCTGAGGAAAGGGGCCTTGAGCTCTTCAGGGATACTGCAGCACGAAGACATTGATTCAGTGTTAGCAGCAGCACAAACCCAGACAGGGCACTGGAGAAGAGAGATAAAGCAGGAAGGAAAACCATTGCTCTGCCTTGAGTGCTGTGAGCTCCCAGCATGTTTAGGTGTTCAAGAGGGGGCTGGACATGGCACTTGGTGCCATGGTCTAGTAGGCATGAGGTCTTGGGTGACAGGCTGGACTTGATGATCTTTGAGGTCTTTTCCAACCTTGTTGATTCTATGACTCTATGTACAGTGACTGCCTGGGATCAGCCCCTCCAGCCTCAGAGACAGCTGATGGGGGGAGGAGTTACTCATACAGAGCCACAAATGATGGAGAGGAGCAGAGGAAGCTGATGTTTGCTGCCATCCATAAAACACCAAGTGGTGGGCACCAGCTGGAGTGACTGTGGGGAGGTTCAGAGCCAGCAGTGAGGCCATGGAAGTCAGCAGGTGCAGGGTATTAGGAATGGCAAAACGTTTATAAGGATCCAGAAAATGATCACAAGAACTCATGGAAGAAAATGTCAAAGGCTACTGAAAGCAAAGAGCACAAAGTCCTGACTCAGGAAGCTCCTCACAGTGGGCAGGAGGGGCAATCATCCTGTGAGTGAGCTGCTGCCACACTCCTGCCCAGCACCTGCCTCTGGAGCAGCCTGGATGCTAAGGGGACAGCCCCTTGGGCTGACCTACAGCTCTGCTCCTTCTCTTGCCTCCTGTGGCACACTGGGGCTGTTTCTTTGCAGCACACTGTGTTTCAGGCTCAAAAGTGACTCTTTCTTCTGCAATCCCCACACTCTTCCACATCACTTCCAGTCTCCCTCTCTCCAGCTCTCAACATTCAACTTCTCCAGCTGTTCAGTGTATGGTGAAAGCTTTTCTCAGCTTCAGCTTCCACACTGTCACTTTAGCAAGCTTGCCTCCTACTGCTTCTAAGCTCTTACTCTAGCCACCATAAATCTTACTCTCCAAGCACAGCCTCCCTCCACTTTCTTCTGTCACACTTGTGCTGCAGGCTGGGACAGTAACACTGGCACTAGTTCCTGCTGATATTTTCATTCCTTCTCCCCACCCTGTTGTCTTCTGCTCATCTCTGGTTGGGGCCATTCTGTTCAGTGCTCTGCTTTTGCTTGCATGTTGTGGTATGCTAAGGCACTGCTTGCTGTGGGATGTTGTGGAAGCTGGAAGTCCTCATGGGCTCATAAAGCAGCAACTAAAATCCGTGGAAGAAAACTTCCTTGAGGTCATACACTCAGGGACAAGGACTCACTCCTAGCTCAACAAGTCTCTGAACCAACACCTGCTGTCTCTGGCCTGCATCATTGCATGCTGCTCCTGTTCCTAGTCTCTCTCTAGAGTCCATTTCTAGCCATTGCTGGAGGAGGAATAGGGGTAGGTAAGCCTTTGCTCTCACACAATAGAGTACCCAAAAGCATAAGCCCACACAATGCCCCCAGAGCTGGGGCAGAAATCCCTGTGTGGTGCACCTAGTAAGGTCAGCTTCAAGTACTCACAACCACCTCCAAATCAGTTTGCTCATGAGACACAGCTCTAATCTTCACACTCCTGCCATCATTACAGCTGAGTGCCAGTGGGACACTGGCTGATCCCTGCCCCATGCCTCTCTGTGCCCCATCTGACACAAGCTGCACTGCCTTCTACCAGAGTGGTGGAGGCACATCTGAGCCAGCTCCTCTAACTGCTGTGAGCTTTGCTGGCCTAAAGCCTGGCTCAGTCATTCAGATGTTTCCACACAGATCCCTACAAGCCTTGCAAAAAGCAGGGACTGCTGCAGAAGCCCTCCCAGATAAAGGAGCTGGTGCAGGGAGGTGGTTATTCTGCCAGCAGCCCTCCTGGAAGAGCTCACTGGAGTTTACCAGTGCTAAAATAAAGCTTTTTCGCTCCCTGACACCCTTCCCAAGAACAGCTTGGGGAGCTGCCACTGCTACTGACTGCCCTGAACTACTGAACCATCTGTTTTCTGCCTTGGCCAGAAAGGAAAGGACAGGCAGGCAAGCAGCCTGTGAGGGGGTGTCTGCCCAGCCCTGGCACAGCAACACAACTCCCCAAACTCCCAGCAGATCTCCAGGGATGAGATGGAGCAGAGGCTTGGAAAAAGGAAGCACACAGGCCCAGAAGTAGCTACACTTCCCATCTGCACCAGTCTTGGAGGCCAAGACAGCAATGTGGCTGCACAGCACATGGGAGGGCTCAGCAGAAACCCACCACCTACCATCCCCCAGTGTGCAATGGGAGAACAACAGGGTGCACCTCTCAGTGCCACCCACACAGCCCCAGCCACCCCCTGCTCAGCAGGGCACTGCATGCCCCTTTTTCCCTCTCTGGCACCAGCAGGGCTCCTCTGCTGTCCCCATGGTCTGCAGTGCATTGCAGAAGCAAGCAGATCTGTGACTCATCCTGAGGTGCAGAGTCTCAGGCTGCCTACTGCTGCCAAGAAGCAGCTCCAACAAACACAGTGGCATGCTTGACTTACCCACAAAGGCTGTAGGACATCACACTGGACCCCAACCCACTGCTGCTGAGCTTTCCCAGAACCTTTACTGGTCTTCTGATGCACTGCTTCACAGCTCATCCGGCAGGCAGGGTTCAGCATTGCTCTGGACACCCTGCTGATGCCACAGCAATGGCTCTCTGGCCCTCAGCCCAGGAGCAGGCTGGCCCTTCCCATGGTTCTGGAGCTAGTCTGCACAAGGAGGGACTCTGCTAGTATTTGTTGAAGGATTCCCCCAGGTCCTCTCTCCCCTGCTGCCTACTTGTCACAAGGTTTACAAGCTGGCTCTCTGAAGCCCATGCTCTCTCCTTGCTTGTGGTGCAGTCTGCATTCCTACCCTTCACTCTGCTTCAGCCATTTGAACAAATGCCTGGGCTGCTGCCACCTGCTCAGGGATGTCCCAGACTGTCCTGACTGCAGCTGCTGGAGCAGTGCATGTTGGCTGAGCTGGATTTGATGCATTCTCACTCCCAGCTGCATGTTCTCCCGTGCTCACATGGCACCTAACCCAAGCAATTATGCAGGACTTCAGGGGTAAAACTAATTTCATTAAGGTAAGAAGCAGTGGACTGAAAAATGCTTGATCTAGCACCAAGGAGCACACAGGTATGGACGAGGGTAACAGTGAGCAGCACAGAAGCAAGGAAGGAAGGGGCAGGAAAAGGCACCATGCCTTCACCAGGGAGAGTCTGACTGCCCACAGCTGCCAGGAGCATTTCTTAAGGAAAAGGCTGACAGAGCTCTAATCAGCTCCCACCTCCAGGAATTCATGTACCTCCAGAAAGCTCCCTGGATCTGCACTTCAGCTTTGAACTTGCACCTCCTCGAGGAAGCCAGTGTCCCCTTGTGACACCAGCAGTGCCAGACCCTAACCCTAACCCCCTACATCCATGCAGGCCACCACCACTTTACTAAAGGCAGCTGGAGGTGCTCTGAACTCAGGGTCAGAGAGGCAAAGGCTAACTCTGAAGATAATAAAAAGGACCTTCCAGATCTCACCAGGGACATGAGAGATGCCATGCAGTGCAGATCAGCATTAAGTTACAGACAAGGAAAAAAATCCTCAGTTTCCATGGGGCAGCAATGTGCCCTGGGGGCCAAGGAGGCCAATGGGACCCTGGGGTGCATCAAGAGGAGTGCGTCTAGCAGATGCAGGGAGGTTATCCCCCTCTACTCTGCCCTGGTGAGACTTCATCTTGAGTACTGCATTCAGTTCTGGGCTCCCCAGTTCAAGAGGGACAGAGATCTGCTGGACAGGGATCTGCTGGAGAGAGTCCAAGGGAGGGCTGCAAGGATGCTGAAGGGACTGCAGCACTGCCTGGGGAGGAGAGGCTGAGAGCCCTGGGGCTGTTTAGTCTGGAGAGAAGAAGACTGAGGGGGGATGTGATCAATGTCTACAAATATCTGAGGGCTGGGGATCAAGAGGGAGGACACAGGCTCTGCTCAGTTGTGCCCTGGGATAGGACAAGGGGCAATGGATATAAACTACAGCACAGGAGGATCCACCTCAATATGAGGGAGAACTACTTCTCTGAGGGTCACAGAGCCCTGGAACAGGCTGCCCAGAGAGGTTGTGGAGTCTCCTCTGCAGACTTTAAAGGCACATCTGGATGTGTTCCTGCGTGACCTGTGCTGGATTCTATGGTCCTGCTCTGGCAGGGGGTTGGACTCAAGGATCTTTGGAGGTCCCTTCCAAGCCCTAACATCCTCTGATCCTCTGATCCATGTGAAATTACAAGCTTTCAGTTTACCAGAACCATGCAGGGAAATCCCAGCTCATTGTTCCACAGGGCTCAACAATCAAACCTAGCACCATGAGTTACTAGGAAGTAAGGACAGCACAGAAAGAAAGCAAACATCCATTTGCCACTGCAGCAGCCCACAGGGTGTCAGCACCTCCAAAGCTGTTTGCAGCTCTGGTCCCATCTCAGCCTCTGCTGCCAGCCACAACAAAGACAGTCAGGAGGATGATTTCTGCAGAGGAAGAGTTGGGCAGGAAGAAATTAAATGACATCCAACAAGGTCAAGGGTAGAGTCTTGCATCTGGGAAAGAACAACCCCCTGGACCAGGATAGGCTGGGGACTGCCCTGTTGGAGAGCAGCACAGATGAGAGGGACCTGGGGGTGCTGGTAGACAGAAGGATGCCACTGAGCCAGCAATGTGCCCTTGTGGCCAGGAAAGCCAAGAGCATCCTGGGGTGGATTAGAAGGACTGTGGTTAGTAGGTCCAAGAGGTTCTCCTCTCCCTCAACTCTGCCCTGGTGAGGCCACATCTGGAATATTGTGTCCAGTCTGGTCAAGAAGGTCCCTCAGGTCAAGAAGGACCTCAGGGAACTACTTGACAGAGTCCAGCACAGAGCCACAAAGCTGCTGCAGGCAGTGGAACATCTCCCTGTGAGGCCAGGCTGAGGCAGCTGGGGCTTGGAGCAGAGGAGCCTGAGGGCTGCCCTCATTGCTGGGGATGAAGATGTGCAGGGCTGGAGCCAGACTCTGCTCAGGGGTGTCCAAGGACAGCACAAGGGGCACTGGGGGCAAGCTGGAGCAGAGGAGGTGCCAGGGGAACACTGTGAGGGTGCTGGAGGCCTGGAGCAGGCTGCCCAGAGAGGTTGTGGAGTCTCCTTCTCTGGAGACTTTCCAAATCCACCTGGATGTGTTCCTGGGTGCCCTGCCCTGGGTGATCCTGCTCTGGCAGGGGGGTTGGGCTGGATGATCTCTGGAAGTCCCTTCAGTCCCATGCTCCTCATGACACACTGCTAAGCTGCTGGACTCTGCCACAGGGCCCCTGTGGACACCAGAAGTTCCCAGGTGTTTGGGGCAAACAGATAAAGAAACACCACAGATGTCTCCTGAGGGTTAGTGCTGGGAGCAGCACCCAGCCCTGTGAGTGCCTGTGCCACATGGGGCTGGGGGAGTGTGCAGGAGCTACCTACAGCACACCTTCCCTGTTCCTGCTCCTCCCTAGGGACCTGCTCTTGGCCACTGCAAAAACACTGAGCTAGGTGCACTTGTGGTCTGACCCAGAACAAACAGAATGGCTTTGGGTTGGGAAGCCAAGCCCAGCTCACAATCACAAAAGATCTGTCCTGCCACATCTGCACCAGGAGCTGGGTGAAACAAAGCTTATGGCAGAGATGGAAACCACAGATAGGGCTCCCCATGGACAGGGCTCCCCTGCCCTACCAAACCTGCAGTGCCTCCAGATGCAACAGTCCTTGCTAAGTCCTGAGCCACCCCAGGAGACAGCTGGGAAGGTCCAGGGCAGGCCATGCCAAGAACCACACAAAGCAGCACTGCTGACAGCAATCCAGGGCTCATCACTGCCCTCCAGCACTCCTTAGTACTAGTATGGAAAATCCTTTGGGAACAGCCTCAACAAATGGACAACTTCTAGCTGCATCTCAGGACAGGTGCCCTGTGCTCCCTGCACACCCTGCCCTGCACCTCCTTCTGCTCCAGGCACCCAGGAGCTTGTTCTGAGCAGGCACTAGACAGACCCTCAGACAGCACAAGGAACTGAAGTGTGACCTACCTAAAAATGATCATTCAGATTTAAATAAGCCTCCAAGCTTTCATTTTCCATTAACCTCTGCTAATAACCCTTTAACTCAGTAACCCTCAGCAGACATCTGGGACTAATTACTCTGACTAAATTAAACATTCAAACACAAGCATTTAGCTGCTCTCTCCTAGGCCTGCTGTGTAAACCATCCCATACCCACCCACTGATCACAACAGCCCTGCCCCTAGGAACAAACATGATCAGGAGCAGTGGAGGTTTCATCCCCAGCCTCTGGAAAGTTGCTCTTGCTGGGGGATCCCCCTTCAGGGCAGGCTTTTGTTTCCTTTGCCTTTCCTGCCCTAGCCTAGCTGACACCTGACACAGCCTCTGCCATGCACAGTCAGCACTTGCCCTGCTTATTGCAGGGGCAGACAATGAAACCTCTGGTACCATTCTAGGACTCTGGGGTGCAGGGACAGCAGCAGTGCCCCAGCAGGCGCTCTGAGCAGCCGGGCAGGCAAAGCCCGCGGGGCTGAATGAAGGCTGCAATTAGCAGCAATGCAGGTATGTGGAAGGGCCTCCAAGGAAGCTGGGATCGGGTTACAGGTGCCACCGCTGGTGCTCCTGCAGCAAACCAGGCTCCAACTGCAAACATCTAGTGGCTGAAGAGGGCTCTGCAGCGCACTGGGTGCATGGTGCTGCCAGCAACAGGACTGCAGCAGCTCCCAGCTCAGTGGCACCAGGAATGCTGTGCAGCCTGCAGCTTTTGGACAAGCATCTGTTAGAGAAGGGAGAGAGCAGCAGCACCCCAGCTCAGCTGGCTGGCAACACAGGGGTGAACGCTGCTGGCAGGAGGAGCCCCAGAGATGTCAGTCAGCCTCCTGAAGTGCCTCAGGCATGCAGGCTGCCTGGCTGGGGTCACACCATGCTGGGGTGTCCTCCAGAGGGGCTCTGGGTGTTCACTGAGAAGCAGCCAGCTGAGCCAGGGTGGCAGGACAGTGAGGAGCAGGACAGCAAGGGTGACAGGACAGCAGGGCAGTGGGCTGGTAGGGTGAGGCCTGAAGCACCAGCAGGCAGCCCTGCCATCAGCAGTGATGAGTGGGGGATGCTGCACCTACCACAGGCTCTCACAGGCCAAAGCCTGGGTGATGCCTCCCTGAAGCAGGGGGACCCAAGGCACAGCCTGTCAGATGCCTTCATAGAATCATAGAGTCAATGCCCAGGCCAATGCCCAGGCCAATGCCCAGGCTGACTAACACACTGTGAGGGATCTCCAGCTCCTTCACAGCCTCCCAGCACAAGCCCTCAGGAACCCTGTCCCCTGGCTGTGCCATAAACATCAGCAGTAGCTTGGACTCCCTTCTAAGAGCAGTCATCTCCTACCTTCAGGCCCCATCACTAAAGCTTCAGAATTCACCTTTTTGTGCTTGGAAGACTGAACACAAGCCTTTTCTGTTCAACCTATTGCTGAAAATGCCCTTGGATAACAAAAAGATTGCACTTACAGACAGATCCCAGGCTGAGTCCTTCAAGGAACACACTGCCTCTGTGAGGCCACACTTGCAGCTTTGGGGACCCAAACACACTGACCTCCAAATGAGTGCTCCAGGCATGCTGGGGAGGCTCCAGGAGGAGCTGTGAGGACAGTGTCATGACACCCTGCAGAGGTGCTGCTGGAAACAGCCCCCTCAATAACCCTGCCACATTCATGGAGAGAACATTTTCACCTGCAGGCTGAGTGTCTCAAGAGGACAAGGGGCATGTCACACAAGGGATGCACAGCACTGGGCCAGAAGCTGGCCCAAAGGGCCACAGAGGTGTGAGTGTCTCACTGCACTGGCAGGCAGAGGCCAGCTGCGTGTCCAGGCCAAGAGCTCCAAGGGAAAGCTCAATGCCCTCCACAAATCAGAGCTCCCCAGGGGATCCAGCAGCCATTGTTGGGATGCTCCTTAGTGCAGCACAAGACAGCAGATGGACAGCAGCTTCTGCCCAGGCTGCAGTCACTCCTCGTTCGATGGCACATGGAGACTGCTGTGCCCGGAGTGGGCACTGACAGCACAGAGGAGCAGCCAGAACCTCCCAGGGGGAAGACAACCTCAAGTGACCAGCTGCCCCCTCCAGTATGCAGCTAAGAGGCTGTTTGGGGTCACAAGTGTGAGACAAGATTTCACTGATGATGACTGTCATCAATGGCCTGGAAGAGGGACAGAGAGCACCCTCAGCCATGGCACCAAACTGGGAGCAGTGGCTGACACCCCTCAGGCTGCACTGCCATCCAGCGAGACCTGGACAGGCTGGAGAGCTGGGCAAGGGTAGAGGGGCACCTGCTACACCAGCAGAGGTGAGGGGTGACCTGATGAGAGTAGCTCTGTGGAGAAAGACCTGGCAGTGCTGGTGGACAAGAAGCTCCCCATGAGCCAACAATGTGCCCCTGTGGCCAAGAAAGCAAATGGTCTCTTGGGGTACATGAAGGAGAATAAGGTCAGCAGGCAGAGGGAGGTTCTCCTCCTGCTCTGCTCTGCCCTAGCAAGGCCACATCTGGAGCACTGTGCCCGTATCTGGACTCCCCACTTCAAGAGGCAGGGAACTGCTGGAGGGAGTCCAGTGGAGGCTATGAAAATGAGGAGAGGACTGAACTGTCTCTCTGAGGAGGAAGGGCTGAAGGAGCTAGGTCAGTTTGGTCTAGAGAAGAACAGCCTGAGAGGATACCTTCTCAATGCTTACCAATATCTGAAGGTCAGACACCACGAGGCTGGGGGCAGTCTTTTCTCAGTGATGCCCAATGGCAGAACAACAGGCAACACGCACAAGAGAGAACACAGCAAGTGCCACCTAAACTTCAGAAGTTTCTTTCCTGTGATGGTGACAGAGCCTTGGAGCATGCTGTGCAGAGAGGCTGTGGAGTCTCCTTCTCCAGAGAGATGCAGATATGATTCTGGGTAACCTGCTCTGGGTGAACCTGCTTTAGCAGGGTGGGGTGGGGTGTTGGACTAGATGACCTCCAGAGGTCCATCTGAACCTCTACCATTCTGTGATTCCCAGCATGAAGGTGCTGAGCAGTACTCCACCAGACAGGGCTGACTACATCACTAACTTCAAAGCTCATCCAGCTCATAGCAGCCTCTTGTTCCCGGGGCATGAAAGGGTTAAAGATGCCAACCCACTCGCGACTCTCCCAGGAAAACTCTGCTCTCCAAAGTCTCCATTTCATGCTGCTAGAAACCCAACGATCCTGAAACAAGAGAAACACTTCTGCTGGGCAGCCTGCACTTGTATCTAATGGACACCAGACAAGGAGCACTCCGGACAGAGGGCAGATTGTGTGGCTCCTGAAGCACAGACATTCCTGCCAGCGCTACACAAGATGCTAATGAGGACATTTGCAGGCTCAATGTCAAGCATTAATTCCTCTGAATGCCATTCCAAACGGAGAGCAGAGCCAAGGGGGGATGCTCTTCTTACAGCACCTTTAAGAACTGGAAAGTAGAACACTGAGCATAAGCCACAAACAGGAGCAGAAGGTCTCCCTCCAGCCCTTGTCCAGGGCAGGGCTGGCTGTCCTCACTCTCTCACCTTCTTATTTATGTGTCCTTTCTTGACTTGTGCTCCCTGGACTGAAGGAAGGAAGGATGTTTCTCAGGAAGGAAGGACTGTCTTAGCTGTACTGAGACAGGACCACACTGCTTCCCCCACCACACTGTTCCTTTCTACAGAGCAGGGGAGAAGTGGCAAATCCACATTTGGTCTCCTCTCGGTTGCCAGTCAGGGGATGAAGTTAACCCCAAGAGCAACAGAAGCTAATCCAGCTCCTGCTCCAGGCAGGGTCAGTGTCAAGAGCTGGAGCAGAGTGCTCAGAGCTTCATTAAGTTGTGAGAATATCCAGTGCTGGAGCTGCTGTAACCCCTTGGGCCCTGCTCAGGTCACACCAATACATCAGTGACAATTATGTTCCTTTATACCCATTCAGAAGTTACCATGCTGCAACATCCTGCACCTGGGCTGGGGCAGTCCCCAGCATCTATACCAGCCTGGGGTGCAGAGTAGGACCTGGGGGTACTGGTGGATGAAATATTGGATCTGAGCCAGCAATGTGTGTGTGCAGCCCAGAAAGCCAACCATGTCCTGGGCTTCATCAAAAGAAGTGCAGCCAGCAGGTGGAGGGAGGTGATTCTCCCCCTCTGCTCTGTTCTCAGGAGACCCCTCTTGGAATACTGTGGAGTCCTCAGAAAGATTAGAGCAGGTTTAGAGGAGGCCACAAAAATAATCTGAGGGCTGGAATCCCTCTCCTGTGAGGAGAGGCTGAGAGAGTTGGGGTCATTGAACTTGGAGAAGGCTCTGGGGAGACCTTATTCTGACCTTTCAATATGTAAAGGAGGTTTAGAAGACAGACAGACTTTGGACCAGAGCCTGGAGTGCCAGGACAAGGGGTAATGCTTTCAAACTGAAAGAGAGTAGGTTTAGATCAGACATAAGCAACATATGTCATGATGAAGGTGATGAGACACCAGAACAGGTTACCCAAAGAAGCTGTGGGTGGCCAACTTCACTGGAACTGTTCAA
Source organism: Melanerpes formicivorus (assembly GCF_026170545.1). Classification (NCBI taxonomy): domain Eukaryota; kingdom Metazoa; phylum Chordata; class Aves; order Piciformes; family Picidae; genus Melanerpes; species Melanerpes formicivorus. The sequence continues at coordinate 1,135,747 of NW_027142373.1, read as the reverse complement.
GGTCAGGCTGCGTGGGGCTTTGAGCAACCTCATCTAGTGCAAGATCCACCCAACTCTCATGACACTGCAGACACCACCTCACCAGTCCTGAGCAGAAGAGAACAACTTTCCCTCCTCGACCTGCCCAAGGCGCTGTTACTCACAGCTTTGCACGCAGTCACTGCCGTGTCCCCCACTGCGGTGTTGACCCTCTCCAACGTGTTGCCCACAGCCCTGCTTTTGCAGCAGAGGAGCTCTGTGTGCCCCACCAGCTCGCACACAGCACAGCAGGGCTCTGAGGCAAGCACTGTGCTGAGCCCTGGCAGCCACATGCTCCAGCAGCCTCAGCAGGAGGCACTCACTCGCTGGAGGCACACAGGGCAGACCTCTAAAAGAAAAGGTTGATTGGGGGGGGGCAGGGAGGAAGAGAAAGGGGGGGGTGGGGGGGAAAAGGAGGGATAAAGAGGAGAAAACCAGAAAGAGCCTTGCCTGCAAATCAGCTCAAAAGGGAGGCAGCAAAGGAAAAAGGGGGGTGATTTGTGGCTAAGGGCTCAGGAGCCTGTTTTAAGACAGCCAGGGACATGGGGCTGGCCACTACCACTGCTCGGGTGAGATGCAGGGAAGGCGACCCAGGCTCCAGCAGTGTCACACAGCAATCAAGGTACTCAACAGAGCACAGCTGCTGTTCTGCATTTGGAGCTGCTGTTTCACTCTCCCCATGCCTAAACCCAGCCTCACATCTGTAGCTATTTAACATTCAGCTATCAGAAGCTCTTTGCTGTCCGCACGCTGCAGACACTGAGCACCCAAAGAGCTCTCTCCTATCTGCAGGAAAACAGCCCCCCCAGCTCCACAGGTGACAGAGCCACTGCGGTGTCACCTTTGCAGGCACAATTTCACAGCTTGCCCAGATCACCCACGAGACACACTCCCTCACTCTCCTGACGGTCTGTTTCAGATCAGAAGTGCCCTGTTCCAAACTGGGCTCCTTTTTGCTGCTCTGCCCAATGCCCACGAGCTTCCCAAAGGTACCCAGAAAGTTCCAGGCATCAGCAGGCAGTCTCTAGAGTACCAGGACCAAATCTCACACAGAACCATCAATGGCTACATGTCACACAGGACACCTTTCTGCTAAGCCTTTAATCACCGACGACAACACTAAACCCAAGCCCAGCTGTACAGAATGCCACACACACAACCGGCTGAGAAGCTGCTCAGGGCTTCCTGACTGCTCCAAGTTCAGATTCTCCCCACAAAGCAGCACCCACAGTTATTTATGATCACACAGGTATTATTGTTCTCCTGGCAAAACAGACATACTTCCAAATGATTCACACTACCTGAGCAATTAATGTCTTTGCAGCTCTGTTCCAGATCCTAGGTCAGGAATCTCCTTTCTATTCTGGTAAATTCCACTAAGATACCACATGTAACAACAAGTTCCTGAAGCAGTTTCATCAGATTTTCCCTTTAAGGTAACCCACTGCACTCCCACGTGAGGCACAGGCACCTCAAAGGCACAAGCAGCTGGAAGTGCTGCAGTGGAATCAGATGATCAGCAGGAGCTTGGAGCCTCTGCAGCCCTTCGGTTTGGGATTCTGTGACTTTCAAACCAACTCCTTAGGGAAGCCACAAGCCAGTGCTGTTGCTTAGACCCCAGATAATGCACATGAAAGCAAGGTGCCTCTTTAAGAGCTGAATGTGAAAACAAAGCCTGACAGATTCTGCTGCAACACACAGAGGGTGCAGCACTGCAGCAAAATCTGTCCTTCCCAGGCACACGATGCCGTGCTGCATGCAGCACGCTGCAGCAGAGCTGATGACACCAGCAAGCAGAGAGCTGAGCTGCCAGGAGCTCACACCACAGCCTTGAGCTGCTTCACCTTTCTGCAAGGTTGTGGATTGCAAGCAGCAACAGAGGAAAATGTAAAAAGTAAACACTCAAGGTAAAGAGAAAAGTGTTTGAGCTAATTAAAGAGTTGCTTCAGCTTGTGTTTGTTTAAAGCAGTCATGAAGAAAGGCACTTTTTTAGTTCAGAATGAAGATACCACTTGAGAGGGCAATTAAAACACTGCAACACATACAGGAGCAGCAGATACAGGTCTGGCCACCTCACAACGTGCTCAGTCTCCTGCCCTTACTCCACCTCTTCCTACTGTGGCACTTGCACTTCAAATGCAGCATGCTTACTGCTTCCCACTCCTGCAGCCTTGCAGGGGATGCAAGCAGCTGATGGGATGACTGCCTACATGTTGCCTTCTGGCTCCTGGAGCGGTGCTGCCCTGCAGCAAAGCTGATGGCTGCTGGAAAGCAGACTCCTGAGCAGCCCTGCCATGCTGTGGCGTGAGGCAGCTCACCTCACCTGCCTACAGAAGCATCTGCTTTTCTCTCCTGCCATGGAGCCTGACACATGAGCCCCAAGCTGCAGGGGTTTTGTAATATTTAACATCAAAGCTGTTTCCTAGCAGGGCTAAGAAGGCCTCAGTCCTCCTCTGCTACTGCCTGTCCTTTCCACAGGTGTGTAAGGGCACTCTCCAGGTGCATGCTTGGTCTTGGCCACAACGCTGCTTGCAGGGTGTCCAAATGAAACCTGTGCTGCTGCTTCTCAGCTAGACAATCATAAATCCAACCAAGGGATATGGGTTTTCATGGCAAAAAATCTGATTCATACCCACCAACACTCCCTCAACCATCAAGTCTGCAATTTGAAATACTGCACCTCAAAACTGGCTACGTCAATGAGTTAATCTGACACCAAGTGAGGGCTGATACCATGGCCTGGGCTGTAGAGCAGGTCACACTGTGACTTCACCTAGGACTTAAAACCCCAGCCAGCTAAGTGAATTCAGAACCTTAAAACCCCAGCCAGCTAAGTAAACTCAGAACTACAGATATTTATGCACAGGGGGTAGTCCACACAGCATTCATTGAAATCATTGAAGTCTACACATTCCCTTTTGTGACTGGAAGGGGCAAAGCCACCACACATTCCTACCAAACCAGGGCAGATGGCAAGAAGGTGGTGATGAAGCATCCACACTTGCCAGCACTTCATCCTGGAGCACCCTGAAGCCCACCTGTGAGAAGTGGGATCTGCCCAGGGAGCTGGACCAGCCCACCCCATGCCTGCCACCAAGGAAGGACAAGGCCTAGCACCAAGCATGGCTGACTTATGGATGACTGGCTCCCCAGGCACCAGGGCAGTGCAGAGGAAAAGGCAGCTCAGGACAGATGGTGTTAGGCTGCAGTGGGACAAGAAACAGCCAGAGACATTTCCAGCTCACACAAAGTATTTACACACACAGAAACCACTGCATTTGGCTGAACACCAGTGTGCTTTGCTGGCCCCAGCTCAATACAGATGAGCAGACTCCAGCTCAGAAGTTACTTTGAGAAGAAGCTATTTTAGGTTTGCCCAATCCTGTGAAGTGAAGATCTGACAAACAAGGCCAAAAATTGTTGGGACTTAACATACCACAGGAACTTTTCCACTGAAGTCCTGTAAATGGGGTGTCTGCCCAGGTCTGGGCACTTTGTACGAGCAGGAACTTTGTGAAGGCAGCACATCCACAGTCACCAGGAAAGCAAGGTGGTAGCAGAGACACAAACAGAGGTGGGACCTGCAATATACTCAGGGGATGCCATCACTGCACAAGAGACCTCACAGACTTCGGACTGCTTCTTCAGGCTGAAGTTTTATAGCCACTTCTTTGTGGCACTGCACTGCACCTGTCCCCTTCTAGCCCTGCACTCCCCCATCCTGGCCAGACAAAAGCGACCCTGCAGCCAGGCTGGGAATGAGGCAGAGCTGAAGGGGTAGCTGATGGTTAATTTTCACCCAGATCAGCTCCCTCCATATTGCTGCATGGAGTTTGCATTGGCTGGGGCAGGGCTGGAAAGAGCACCCAGAGGGGAAGGTGGCTGGGACAAAGGCAGAGGCAAACCCACCTCCATCAGCTGCAGTGCCCACCTGCACCATGCAACCATGGCTGCAGAGGATGTCAAACCCTTCCAAGGCAGCAGAGCTGCAGCAGCTCTCACCTGCCTGCTGTCACCCCAAACCAAACTTTCCAGCTGATGTTTCCTCATACTTTACAGCTGTGTGTTTTGGCAGCTCTGCTCCCAAGTGAATAAATGATCTATTTGGTTCCTGGGGCTACTGCTGTGGATCCTATGGGGTTCCACCATCAGCAGAGCTTATCCAGCTCTCGCAGCAGAAGGCTGCCTAGCAGGCTAATGGTTAAGTATAACATCAGAACTCTCTCTCCTTTCAGCCTTTGACTGCAACAGTGCATACAGCTTGCTGGATTTGTGCTTCTAGGAGAAACTCAAATGTTCAGGAATGAAAACACTAAATTTGCTGCATTTCACTTGAAGAAAGGAACTGAATAGTCTCAGCTCTGCTTTACAGAGAAGGAAACAGAAACTGCCTGTGCATGGTGTTTATGCTTGTGTGCACACTGCTGGTGTGCTTGGATAAGCTGCTTGTTGCACCTGCATATCTACTCCACCCTGGTGAGGGTTAAAGAACACAGGGCTGAACTGTGCCTTGCAACCCCTTATCTGCCCAGATTAGGGCCTCAGCAGAGGATCATCACTGCCAAAACCCAAGACAAAGCCAGAGACATACAGGATGTGGCTGACATCCAATGCCACACTTTGTATACGATCATCTCCAAGAGTGCTCTGATTTTCAGGGTGCTGAACCACCCCAGAAGCCACCTATGGAGGCACCACAGAGGTCAGGAAGGCTCTTGAATCTGGGCAATTAAAGGTAAATGGTTTGTGGCTTTTCTACCAAACTGATTGTGTCACCAGCTGTAAACCTTCAAACCCAGAGAGATGAGACTGTCCACAGTGTATGCAGTGGGTGGCCACAGTCACCACCAGGGGAAGGCTCCTTTCCCTGTCACCCTGCAAACAGCTGAGCTCAGACGTGGAGCTGAATCTCACTTTCGGTGATGATGGAGTGAGGAGGAGATCAAGCTAAAGGAGTCAAAGCCCTCCAAAGATGCACCCTCCCTAAATCAGAGAGTAACAGTATGGAAGGATGAAGCCAACCACCAGCACCAGGGATGCAGAAAGCGCTGGCAAACACCACTTGCCTAGCAGCAGTCACCAAGTGTTTGAACACAGTCCTGCTTTCTGCTGCACATGGGCAAAGGGCTGCACAACAGGCCTTGAAGATTTGGGAAGAGAGATCTACCAAAGCCTTAGCCACCACAACTGATGGTGTCCCTTCTGATAAGTTTCAAGGGTTCCTACGACTTGCACTGCAGTAGTTAGTGCAAAGCAGATCCCTGCTACTAACCATCACCACCCTGGGCATCTTCCAAGCCCAGCGGCCTCCTAGAAGGCTTGCTTGTTTCATTCTAGCGTAACACTTCTATCAGAATCATCCTACTTTGCCACTTAGCTCAGTCCTGCCAGCCACACCTTCCCAAAAGCTTCAATGAGGCAGAAGGCACAGAGCAGCTGGGTGGGAAGGAAAGGTTCCACCAAGGATGAGCAGGACCTCAGAGTGCCTGTGTGCGATACTGTGGCAGAGTTACTCTCTAGGATGTAATCACCAACCCATTTTAACAACCAAAATCATGTGGGACAGATTGTGAGGCGTGCCAGACTTTTAAATGCTATGGTTTCTGGCAGTAGTCACATTTCAGAGTACTCATTTCTTGTAACAAGAGCTATTTTTGTCCAGATACCCTAGCTCACATTAAATAAGTTAGGTAACATATTCTCAGTTAGAGCAAAGTTTCAGAGCTCAGAGAGAACCAGAGGGCTAGTGAAGAGCCCACAATGCCATTAACATTTTACTTGCTATGAAGTAGAAATCAGTCAGGCTGCCCAGTAGTGGGAGTGAGAAAACTTAATATTTATAGGATTATGGGGAAGCTGAGGCTGAAGGGCTGCCCAGACCAAAACAGAGGCATAGCTATGGCTTAGTTAATGAGTACCTGCCTGCCCCATTACCCCAGTTCACTCTTGCCTGCAGAAACTTTCAGTCACAGGTCCAAAAGAAACACAGCAACCAAGTCCCCACATCCTGCTCCTCCCTGCAGTGCCTGGCCTGCTACAGAGGGCTGCTCGCCTGGACCAGCCCGAGTGCAATCCCAGCAAGAGGGTTCCATGCCCAGGAAGCACCCCCACAGCCAAGATGGGTCCTGCACGCCAGCCTCTCACTCCACCACTGCTCCCTCAGACCTCTCAGAGCCCTGGCATAGGGCGGCCAGCCTGGCAGGCAGCACCGACAGCCTTCTGCCGTCCTCACCACTGTGCAGCCCGCACAAGGGAGGAATTACATTGAGTGTGCCGCGGAGGCACGACAGCCACAGAGCAGGCTGGCCCTGCCGTGTGCCACAGCCATGGGCTGCTGTGCCACAGCCGTGGGCTGCCCTAACAGACCAGAGCACATCACTGCTGGCTCCGTGCTGGCACAGTGAGCACACGCTGAGGAACACTGTCCCTCCTCACCATCCAGCAGGCCAGGAGACGCAGCTCACTGCCAAGAGACTGCAGGGCTGTGGTAAGAAGCTGCATTTTTTGCCCTAAACTCTGCATGCCTGAGACTACTCCAGGGCTAGAGAAATGCTTCCCACTTCGACTGTCATCGCCGTGTGCACCGCCCGGAGAGGCACCGCCCGCCCAGGCGGCTCTCAGCTACAGACCTGCTCAGAACCAAGCCCAAGACAGGCTGCAACGCCAAGCTCGGCTCCCTGGGATCGCTGTGGAAGATTTTAAGGGCATTTCTGTGCCAATTAAAAATCTAATCCCACCGCACCTCACTCGAATGGGCTGATTGGCTGGGATGGTCACTTTTAAGTTGTGTTTAACTGGTTTAGAAGCTTTAGATGTAGCATGGGAATGAAAAAAAAATTACACAAGTTAAATTAGTAATGGAAGTGTGGTCACCAAGGACAACCAGCAAGGGTCTGCTGTTCCACTTTCTTCGCATACCAGTGCGTGAGACACCTGGCAAAGCCAAATGTGGTACTTTTAAGAGAAACAAAAAGGGGTTGCTACGTTCCATCAGCGAATTCCCTCACGACAGGGGAGCAAATAAGGATAACTGATTAACAAAGGCAGCGCACATATCAAAGAGCGTTATTAACCGTACCATAGATGTGGGTGGGCTGGGGAAGGAAGGAGAAGTTAAGAAAAAATAAGCAACAGAAACGGGAGTGTGTGGCTGCAGCAAGGGAAAAAAACCCAACCTGGTTAGTCAAAGAAATGCACTGCCTGGAAACCTCCAAACTCTTAACTACACCAAGACGCAACCATGCGCTGCGGTGGGTGCAAGACCTTCCCCGAAGGCAGCTCTCGGCAGCCCCTGAAGGACCGTGCCCTTCCCGGGCGGGACCGGGCGCCGGCGGGGCCGCTCTCCGGTCAGGAAAGCGGCGGTTCCGGTCACGTCGGAAGGAGCCCGACGGCGGCCCCATTTCCGAGCGGGAGCCGAGGCCCCGGCCGGCGCCGCGGGGCCGGGTCGTCCGCGGTGCGGCGGCCTCGGGGTCCCCACCGCCGCCACAGCGCGGCCAGCCGCACCTCCGGCGTCCGCCCGGGCAGGGAAAGGCGGTCTGCCGTCCACCGAGACAAAGCGGATGCCTCAAATTCCGCCCCGCCCCGCCGGTCTGGCGGAGCTGCGACACCCCCCACCCACACCCTCGTCGTCGGCCACCTCTGCCTACCTGGGCAGCGGGAGCGGCCGGGCCTCCCTCCGGCCCGGGGCGCGCTTTCGCCGGCGGGGCAGCCCAGGCTCGGGCAGCCGCAGCCCGCGGGGGGCTCCGGGCTCGGGCGGCGGGTGCGGGCGCTGACAATGAGGGGAGGGACGCGGTACCGGGCGGTGCTTGACGTCAACGGCAGCGGGGCGGGGGTTGCCCCGGTCCGGACGCGGTGCGGCGCCGCGGCGCCCTCCCCCGGCTCTGGAGCGGGCGGGGAGGTGCCGTCGGCCATTTTGGGGGAAGGGGCCGGGCCGCCTCGGGGGGCGGAAGGTGCAGAGGTGGCTGAATTGGTCTCGGGGGTGCTGCCTTTTGGAGGGCTCCGGGAGGACAACGGGGATGCCCCGGTGGATGGACGGCGACTTGCCGGGGGCGGGTGCCGTGGGACGGCTGCGGGACGGCGCGCGGGGTGCAGGTGGGGCCCGCCGGATCCCCGCGGGATTGTGCACGGAGTCCTGCAGACAGTCCTGCAGACAGGCCCCCGGTGGTTCCTCCTGACGCTGCCACCGGCTTGGCCTCTGGCACCCCCGCAGGGCTCTGGAGGGGCTTCTGGCCGGGTGGGCACTGCCGGTGCCTCAGCAGGCGCTCCCTCCATGCCCAGGCACTTCCCAAGTGACCTCTTCGTGAGAGCAGAGCAGGCGGCTGCCTGCCAGGTGGCACAGAGGGGTTGGTCCTCCAGAGCCTTTCGTTGCAGCTCCCCGGCGGTGTTAACCTCGGGAAGTTTAAGGCTGAAGTGAGGAATAAAGTGAGGACCCGGCTGTAGTTATTTCCAGCTGTAGTATATGCGGCCCAAAGCTGCTCAGATGAGTTCAGAGACCACAGCCCTTTCAGGGCCGGCTGGGAAAGGCTGCTCAGGGTATTCCCGGGCTGCGAAGCACAGCTCCGTGGCTGAGCTGAGCGGTGGCGCAGCTGCAGGCGCCCGGGAGCAGTGGTTCAGGGCTGGTGCACAGCGCTGGGCTGTGGTTGCCTGCCTGTGTCCACCGAAGCGCCGGTCAGCAGCTGGTGGCACCTCCAGCTTCCCTGCTGGGCAGCGTAACGTGGTAGTCTTCAAATCCATCGTCCCCTTTTGCCAGGGGGTATGTTAGGTGAAGCTGTTCTATTTCAGACCATGCCAAAGGGACATGCTTTGGGTGCTAGGTGTTTTGGCTCTGATGAGGCTAGGTGATAATGTTATGGTAGAATATTGCCCATGGTGTCATACCGAACTAAAGTGCTACTCCTTGGTGCTGCTCCCATAGCACACTGACACACACTCATTCTGAATGAAGTGTTAACATTTCAAAGTGAACTTTCAAGGTTTCCATCTGCAATCCAAGCTCACACAAAATACAGAATGAGCAAGACCTTATTTGTAGGCAAACTGAGGAGGGCCTGTGTCCACCCATTCCAGCTGGGGTGTGTTTGCTTCCCTGGAGCTCCACCTGCACACAGTGCTCAGCAGCAGAGGCTCCATGTGCTTTGTGCTGCAGCCACCCTCAGCAGGCTTTCTGGTTCTCTGCTTTTCTGATGCCACTTGAGCATTTCCAAACTGGTCTGAGGGAGCTTTGCTAGTACAGTGCCAGCTCTTGCAATCCATCTAGCAGTGATGTGTCTGTGTTTCCACCGTGAAAAGAGCTGAAAGTAACAAAAGCCTGAATGGCCTCCTGTCTGTGGATGGGTGCAGCAAAGTAGAGAAGATCCAGCACCAGGTTGGGTATCAGGTTCTCAATATGGAGACCACAAAGGAGTTTAGAGCACTGAAATACTTAGGAGGCCAAATCCTCTGGTTATGAGGCCAGAGGTGAAGGTGGCTTGGGTAACACTGCTCCTGCAATGTTGAACCTGCCTCACAGTAGGAGCAAAGTAGGGGATGTGGGGCACAGTCATCTGGATCAATTAGTTGAGAGGTGGTTGAGGTGATGCTGTGGGAGGACCACCCCGTATGCAAAGTCAGCACAATGGAATCTGTTTGATCTTGCTGACTAGTTCAGCAAGTATCCAGTGACACTGGCCAGGTCCAGTGCCAGGCTTCCAAGGACAACCCACCACTTGTGTATCAAGGCAGGATTTAAAAATGGGATCCTTCAAGAAAACCTCCCCAGACCATTCTGTGGCTGCAGCAAACCTGGATCTGAATAGTGATTCAGCATTCTGAGGAGGTCTGAGAGGATATGTTCTTGGGAGTGCGCTTTCCATGGGATCCAGAGTGTCTGCCAGGCCCTGGCATATGATTGAGAAAAGACATCTGCCAGCATGCCATGCAGGCTGTCTGCAGTAGATGTTCATGGCAGTGTCTGAAAGCACTGACCTGGTGGTGACTGCAGACACAGCCCTGGTCACAAGTGTAAAACCTATGATTTTTAATGGCTTTAAGTGCCAGGAAATGGCATCTGTGTGGCCTGAAGGTACAGCAGCCTTTGTGGGCACCAGGTGGGGCTGATAAGACAAGTCACCCTTGTACTTGAGCAGTTTAAACATCTTGCAAGATACTTAAAATATCAATAAATCATGGAGTGGCCTGAGTTGGAAGGTACCCTCTGTGCTTGGGCAGAGAGATGTCCCACTAGCCTCATTCAGCATAGCCTTAAATACTCCAGGGATGAGGAGTCCACAGCTTCTGTGGGCAAACCATTCCAGTGTCTCACCACCCTCATAGTAAAGAACTTCTTCCTAATGTCAAATCTAAGTCCCTCTTGCTCTAGTTTAAAACCATTCCCCCTCACCCTGTCACCACAAGCCCTTGTCCAAAGTCCCTCCTCAGCTTTCTTGTAGCCCCCTTCAGGTACTGGAAGGCTGCTCTAAGGTCTCCCCAGAGCCTTATTTTCTCCAGGCTGAACAGCCCCAATTCTCTCAGCCTGTCCTTATAGGAGATGTGCCTCAGCCCTCTGATGTTCATCTCCAACAGTTCCACATCCTTCTTGTGTTGGAGGCTCTAGAGCTGGACACAGTACTCCAGGTGGGGTCTCAGCAGAGCAGGGGGGGCAGAATCCCCTTCCTTGATCTGCTGTTCACTGCTTTTGATGCAGCCCAGCACATGTTGATGGCTCATACCGAACACCTCATCACCCCACACCCTGAAGTCTTCTTCATGGCTGCTCTCAACCCACTCAGCAGTCAGCCTGGATTTGTGCTTGGGATTGCCCTGACCCAGGTGCAGGACCTTGCACTTGGCCTTGTACTTCATGAGGTTTTCTTGGGCCACCTCTGCAGCCTGTCCAGGTCCCTCTGGATGGATCCCTTCCCTCCAGTGTCTTAACCACACCACACAGCTTGGTGTCACCTGCAGACTTGCTGAGGGTGCCTCGATCCCACTGCCCATGTTGCCAGCATCCAAACATGGGTGTTCAACACACTGCAGAGAGCAGTCACTAGACAGAGCTCCTGAGTGTGCCGTGGCCAAGCATTCCTCCCTCCACAGCTGAGTCACCATGATGAGCCCTGTGCAGGTTCAGTGTGGATCCAGACCCGCTGTGGAAGGTGGGTGCCTGCTGAATGCCCGAACCCTGGTCCTAGCCTTGAGGTGTAGTTGTGTAAATCATAGCACAGCTTTGTCCCTGGGCATGAGGAAAACATTCTGCATCTCTTCATGGAGATTTTGGTGGAAGTGGCTTCTCTCACCTTGAGCCTCCCTCTCATAGGCTCAGGAGCTGCAGTGGTGTCCAGCAGGAGCACAATACTAACATGACAATGATGGCATCTGTCTTGTTAGCACAAAGACCTGCCTGAGACCCTGATGTGTTTGGGGATGCTTCCCAAAGGCAAGGGAGGCCTGGTGAAAGCTGTATGCCTGTAACTACCTGTCAGTGTTGGCTCTTTGCTGGTGGTGAAGCACCTGGGGGTTCTGGGCTAGGACAGGGACTAGGCCTGTCCCTGCCATCAGGCTCAGCACCAGCTTCATGTAGTGGGTGTGGAAGGCTGTGTGTAATGAGTAGAATCAGCAGCAGGGCTTGGGTGGCACCCAGCCCTTGGTTGGCAGGCTCAGCTGATGTGCAGCTGGTGATGCAGATTTCTCAAATAAGTAAGTTTAGTGTTGTGAGGTTGGAGGGTTAGAAATTCTGTCCTGGGAGAGGAAATGTGATCCATAACCTAGAGGGAAAGAGGAGGAAGGAGGAAGCTGGGCTGCTCTGAGGGGAAGGAGCAATCTGTTAAAAAGCTGATTGTGTTCATGGGGGCCCAGGGCAGCCACCAAACCACCAGCCAAGAGGACAGACAGGGACAAGGGGAATGGAGGGTTTAACAGGGTGAGGAGGCAGAGCCAGCTCTTGGCTGGTCTGGGGAGATGCTGAACACAAGGTGACTGACAGGGAAGATGGGCACAAAGTAGAGGAGCCTAACTCACCCTGAAGAGTAAAGAGGACCAGGACAGCGAAAACTACGTGGGCTGGAACAGGAAGAGGGGGCAGACACAGGGGAGTAGGGGAGGAGGCATGCAAGAGGTTACACTGCCGGTGTTGTGCACTGGTATAAGGTAAGCTGGAGAAGGCTGCTCTGCTTGTGGGCAGGTAGGAATAGCAGGGTGCACCAAACCTGGGAGGAAAGCAGCCATCTCTTTCTTACATGGAAGCTGGCCTGGATCAAAACCAGTATGCCCAGCAGGAGTAGGGAAGTGATCATGCCCTGTACTCGTCCATGATGAGGACACGTCTCAAGTACTGGGGTCAGCTCTGGGTGCCACAGGATAAGAAAGACACTGAGGTGCTGGAGGGTATCCAGAGAGGAGCACTGAGGCTGGTGAGGGGTTTGGAGGGCATCATATGAGGAGCATCTGAGGGAGCTGGGGCTGTGTAGTGTGGAGAAGGATGAGGGGAGATCTTACTGAGTTCTACAGATACCTGAGAGGAGGTTGGAGGGATGCTGGTGGTGGTCTCTTTTCCCAAGTCACCAGCCACAGGATGAGAGGAAGTGGCCTGAAATTGTGCCAGGGAGGGTTAGGTTGGAGATGAGGAAAAAAGTCCTTTGCTGCAAGAGTGGTCAGGGATTGGCACAGGCTGCCCAGGGAGGTGGTGGAGTCCCCATCCCTGGAGGTGTTAAGAAGCTGTAGATGTGATGCTTCAGGATATAGTTTCGTGGTCATGGCAATTGGGTTACAGTTGGGCTGGATGATCCTAAAGGTCTTTTGAGCCTCAGGGGAAGTGACAGAATCTGTCAGGTGCTTGATGACAGAGGCCCCAGCTGGGTGTAGCAGGTTTGAACAAACAGTAGCTCACGCAGTTCATGCACAGCTTAACAACATGAGAAGTGGATGGCCACAGGATGCCACACACGCCAGAGGCATGAGGTTGAAAAGAGACTAGGCAAGTTCACAGAGAAGAGATCTCTCAGTGGCTATTAAATATGTCTATGTTCATGAAGTCCTTGAACAGACTCTTCAGCTATTCTTGCTGCTCTGTTTCTATGGTGAATTTAAATGAGGTGTCCAAGTCAATCTAACAGCTTGTCGATGATATGTGCAGTTCTGCTTCAATCCTGAGCCCTGCTTGTGGCTCTGTGCTGCTTCTGCTGCACCAGTCCTGGCATTTGTTCAGGTCATTAGACTGGCAGAAAATTAACACAAAGTGAACACTTTCCTGCCAGTTCAGTGAGGTGATCCAGCCCAGTTTGCTGAGCCTGTGCTACCCAGCAAATCAGAATTAATTCCTTCTTGCCACAAAGTAAGGAAAATTGGTTTGGTTTGGTTTTTAAATGGAAGTGGAGATTCTTCTGGTATTACTTGATTCCAGGTATTCAGACTTAAAGTATCTATAACATCAGAGTCCTGATAAGACCCTGGTGTTTATTGAACTAGCTTCTAAAAGCTCCTGACAGAGTTGGAGCCTTGGCTGTACTGGGTGTCAGAGTTTAGGAGTATTATTAAACACAGTAAGCAGGAAAAAGGAAAGCTCCTTGTGTGAGCAGCAGTGAGCTGCAGAGCTTTCTAGTCTCACATCATTATCAGCACTCTATATGACAACCAGCATAAATTTTGTTGGATTTGGGTGGGTTTTTTTTGTATGTATAACTGTTTCTTGTTCCTGTGATTAGCAAGATACCACCATTACCTCCCCTAGGAGCCTGCAACCACATCAGGGCACAGTAACGAAGGTACTGAGAGGCATGCAGCAGTATCTGAATCAGATCGATGCCTTGCTCAGTTCATTCTGCTGCCACCTTCCTCTTGGACAGAAATCATGTGCTATGGCATTACAGTGAGAATGTTCTGTCCTCCTCAGACCAAGGATCTTCCTACTTCTGCACCAGCTTCACAGGAAGCCAGAACAGGACATATCTGGGAAACACCAGGATGGGGAGTGGCAGTTGCTGGGAATAATAAACAGGATCTGCACACGCCAAGAACAGGGTTTGTCTGAATACAGCAGACATCTCTGCTACAGATTCTTCCATACAAGCCTCATTTCGGTCTTCCTTCCTATGGAAAGGAAGTTAAAATGTTGTTGTTGAAATCAGTTGAGTTTAGAGCATATTTTACCCCTTCCTGGACCAGACATCTGAGAAATGCTAGCTGAGTGAGGCCTAAAGGATGCATTTGAGAGTGCCAAAGCTCATAGAATCATCAAATTGTCAGGGTTGGAAGGGACCTCAAGGATCATCCAGTTCCAACCCCCCTGCCATGGGCTTCACACACTTCACACTAGATCAGGTTGCTCACAGCCACATCCAGCCTGGCCTTAAAAACCTCCAGGGATGAGGCTTCCACCACCTCCCTGGGCAACCTGTGCCAGGCTCTGCACACCTTCATGGTGAAGAATTTCTTCCTAACATCCAGTCTGAATCTACCCATTTCTAGATTTGTTCCATTCCCCCCAGTCCTATCACTCATCCTTGGAAGGCTGAAGAAAACCTTGAGTAACATGATCTGATATCACACCTGGCCCTGCCTTGGGTAGGACTTTGGACTAGCAACCGCCAGAGGTCTCTTCCAACCTGAGTTACTCTGATTCTCTGGATTGCGTATCCTCAGACCTGAGCAAGCACTGACACTCACTGTCACTGCCTTGTGGGATGTCAGCATTAGCTGCTCCAAGGCTTTGATTTCAGTGATAGAACCAGGCATGAGGCCACCTGAAGGACACTTTGGAGGAGCTCTCTAAATGAAATACAAGCCACAATTCAGCATCATTTGGACAAACAAGTGAGAACCTTGCTGCCAGATTTTCTCAGGACCACTGTAACCAAAGGGCTCTCTGCTGGACATCCTGAAACATCAGGTAGCAAAAGAGTAGTTCATAAAGGACCTGGCTAAAGGCAAGCCCTGCTGTAGGCAGCACAAAATCATCTTCCTGAGGGAATGAGGAGATGTCACATCGTGGGCACTCTCATGCTGTATAGCTGCAAGAAATGTTCTAGGTGCTCTTTGTTCTGGGGATCAGCCATTGCTGGCAGTGCAATCTTGTTCTGCTGTGCAAAGTCAAAGGCTTCTCCAAATCCTTGTAGATGCTGCAGAGATCTCCAGTCATGAGGACCCAGGCTCTTTAAATATATGAGCTCAAAGCTGACTGAAACCCTAATGTGGGACAGTACTGTACAGGAAGACCTGTAGCACCCAGACCATGATGAAGGTTGTTCTGAAACAACACAGTCTGTGTCCTGTGGGGAGGAATTGGGACTTTGTCTGTCTCTTTTAGAAGGTGCTAGTGTTCTGGAATGTTCAGTATCCTGTGTTAAGCTAAGAGACTTTCTGCCAGTCTCTGCAAATGCTTCTTTGAGTTCCAGACTCTGCAGGATCCTGGAGATGTATCTTTTTGCATTCATGCAGTTGTATAGGTCCCCTGTCACAGGCCCAGCATGAGATCCTGTATTCCAGTCTTATCCTGTATCCCAGCCTTATGGGATGCCTACCTACCTCAGCTACCACCAGACCAACACTGTCCTGGTGGCCATACCATCTGTCCCACAATGGTATCAATTATGAGTGTCCTGAACACAGAGATGGCAGCCCAACAAGGAGCCTGGAGGTCCAAGGTGTGCACTGCCTCTTCACTCAGAACAGCAAATTAAATGGTACCCACCTCTCTGCACTACTTCCCCAGGATGGTTGTGCTCTGCCAGTTTGTGTGTCCCCAGGCACAGTTCAGGTGTGAGCACAGGGCAGAGAATCACCACTGCCAGTGGGCACTGCACACTCTCTGGATTCAGGCTGTGTGGATGTGGCCAGATAGTGGCACCAACAAAATCTCTGTAGCTGGACTGTGTTAGAGCAGCTCTTTCTTGTGAGGGGAGAAGAGCTGTTTCCCAAACAGGGCAGCCTTAACTGTCCTCAGTGTGTGTTGTGAGAGAGACTTCGGTTCTGTGACCTACACAAGTGCTCTGCCTGATGTTACAACATGTAGGTGGTCCTGGGGCACTAATTCATGGTCCACTCAGCAGAAACAGCAGCAGCAGGAAGAAGCTTCATGACTATGCAGCAAATACAGAGACTGAAGAGCTGTGGTGGACCTCAGGTGTGGTGGACAGTGTTGGGATGGTGTGCTAGGTTAAGCCCAGCCCAGGAGGAGTGGGCTGAAAAAAACCCTAGCCCCAGGTGGGCAAAGAAACTTGTCACCCACCCAGGAGGAGGGGTCCCCAGCTCAAAGTTTATTCCACTCCCACTTGCTGTCCACAACTCTGTTTAAGAGGGGGCAATTTCCTGCCTCTCCCTCTCTCCTGCCCTCGGCTCCTGACACCCTGCTGCTGCTAGGAGCTGTTACCTACGTGACTGGGCCTGTTCTACATGGTCCCAGACACCTAAGGGAACTGCATCTAAAGAGAATCCATCTTACATCCAGAGCTATGTCTGCTTTTGTATATATTTTTATTTATCCCTTATACCTTTGTAACCTTCCTTTTACTTAAGTGCCTTTTATTTTTTGTTAAACTTACCTTCTTACTTCCAAATCAGTGCAAGAATGATTCCTTTGTAGTTTTACCTCTCTCTTCTCCTCTTGACTAATTTTCTTTCCTTACTGGAAAAAGGGGAGAGGGGAAGAAACCTAAATCTGTTCCATTGGACATTTGGGCTCCAGGCAAAGCTTAAAGCACAATGGATGGCCACAGGAGTGGAATGTGGAGATGAATGTGGGCAGGCTAAGAGCTGGAAGGGCAGTCAGAAGGATGTGTGGATGTGATGCTTGTGCTGTAAAACCCCAGAGACTCTCTAAAAAGTTCCATGACCTTTGGGCTGCACTCCTTGGTGTGCTGTCCTATCCAAGACTTCAGCCAAGACCTCCACGTGCCAGCTTTGCATCTGCCAAGTGGGGGATACAATCTCCCAAGACAGAGAAATGCAGCTTAGAGGAGACCTGCTCCACTCCCCACAGCCCCAGAGGAGGGTCCTGAGGCTGCAATCTCTGACAGATGTTTATTTGACAGAACTCCACAGACAGTGATGTCACATCCACACCAATGCCCTTAATCACCAAGGTTTTCCTTGCCGAGTCCCCTCATTCTGTCCTCTCCTATTCCCTGTTTCTTGGAGTCAACTTCCTGCCTCTTTTCTGAGGTCCCAGCCCTTCCACACCGGCACTAAACATATTTTCCTGCTTCAGTCTGTGCATGCAAACAATTAAATAACAGGAGTGTCAGACTGAGGTACTTTTCAGTGATTTTCATGCTGTTTATTTTGTAGTATTTCTGCACTGGCTATTCAGGATGAAATGTGTAAAACTGGTTTCAAATTCTCTTCTTCCTACAGTTCACCAAAAGCGTGGCTTCAAGTGCAGTGTTTGTAAAATATCCACAGAGCTTCCATGCATGCTGTGCCTTCTGCCAGCTGTGTTGCACCACGCCTGAGAAAGTCCCGGGTTTTATCAACTTCAAAAGGGTGAGATACATGCCATAGAAAATGTGGACATCAGATCTTGTTCTCCAGAAACTATCCCAGCCTGCAGAAATGCTTAAGGACATACAGCAGAGATGCTGGCACCCTGCAAACAGGCACACACCTTCCTGCTGTCAGCTTACGAAGCGATGTCAGGATTGAGTAATCTGCATCATCTCATACAAACTCAGCTCTCAGGTTCACGCCCCTTCCCTTGTTAGAGAGCTTGATTCATGTGTTGATCTCACACACACAAATGAT
Organism: Melanerpes formicivorus; assembly: GCF_026170545.1. NCBI lineage: Eukaryota > Metazoa > Chordata > Aves > Piciformes > Picidae > Melanerpes > Melanerpes formicivorus. The sequence goes on along the minus strand of NW_027142373.1, from coordinate 1,118,020 downwards.
CACTGCAGAGACCACAGACAGGTTCAGTTATGGGATCTAGAATTCCAGTCAGAGAGTACCAAACTGGCAATAAGTTCCCTGCTCCATGCACAGCACAGGGGAGCAGCAGGGACGCCAGTTGCTGCTCCATACCTTGGGAATAAAAGCACAGGTTTCCAGGTAGGCTGCAAGGTTGCAGAAGGGGCAGCAACACACCAGGAAAGGCTCAAGGTGAACACTTTTTGAGATGTATTAGTTTATGGAAAGCCTGCTTAAATTCTTCATTAAAAGCGGTATAAATCACTGGATTGATCAATGAGTTTAAGTAACCTAACCATGTAAAAAAGTCCAGTAGGATGGGATGAAACCAACAAGCATCTTGGCAGATTGGTAGGACTAGGGACATGACAAAAAAGGGCAGCCAGCAGAAGATGAAAGCTCCCAGGATAATGCCTAAAGTTTTGGTGGCTTTCCTCTCCCTTGCAGCAGAAATTCTTTTCCTTTCCAGGACACTATCTGCTAGTTTTATTTTAACATGGTTGATAAATACTGGGGACCCACCTGAGTGGGAATGCCCTTCATGAAGGCTGGCATTGATGGAGCAGAGGGAAGAGCCGGCAGAGCCGGTGATGAGGTGTGCAGTAGTGAAACGTTTTCCATACAGTGAGGGTGGCCTCAGAATCCTGGATCGAGCTGCTGCGTAAATTCTGCCGTACAGTATCAGGAGGAGCACGGTTGGGATGTAGAAAGCTCCGCAGGTGGAATAAATTGTGTAGGAAATTTGTTCTGTGTTCACAGTACACTTTGCAATTTCTTCATGAGCTTTCACCTGCCTCCAGAAGAAGGGTGGCACAGAAATGCTGATGGAGATCATCCACACCACGGCAATCATGAGTGCGGCTCGGCCGGCGGTCCGGCGTTTGGCGTATTCCAGAGCGTCTGTGATAGCCCAGTACCTGTCCAGAGCAATGACACAGAGGTGCAGGATGGAGGCTGTGCAGCACGTGATGTCTGACGATAACCAGATGTCACACAGCACCTGGCCGAAGGCCCAGGTGTGGGTGACCGTGTAAGCAATGCTGATGGGCATCACCAGCACAGACACCAGGAGATCAGTCACGGCCAAGGAGCCAATGAGGTAATTTGCAGGTGTGTGGAGCTTTCTAGTCAGAAAAATTGTAATGACCACAAAAACGTTTGCAAGGATGGTTGCCAAAGTTATAATGGACAGAAGGACTGACAGCGAAATCTTCGTCCCTAGCAGCGCTCCATCATCCAGAGCCAGGGGGGGGTCAGTAAAATTCAGTGACCTGTTTGCTGAGCTCTGCAGAGAGAGCTCTGCTGAATGGTTGTACTGAGTCATCCTCTGCTCCAGTTTCACTTCTCACTCTCCACTGTAACCTTTCTGGGACAATGCTGACTTCTTTGCTGAAATGAAACTTCTCATACTGGAGTCCAACAGTGAAGAAATATGAACTCGTTGGAAACCTCAGCTTACTCAGCAGATGAGGCACTGCTAAGACAGATTTTCCTTCACATCAAAGACATGATTAAAGCAAAACGGTAGCATAACCATCCAGACCTGACTGTGGTGGATGGCAGTGCAAGTGATGCTGGTGAGGGGGAATTTAGGTGGTGTTCATCTTGAGGATTGCTAACATAATTCTGTATTATCTTTTATTCACAGCTCCTCTCCGAACTAATCTGCAAAGCTGCATAAATCAACACTGAAGAATGAGAGGCTGAAAACCAAGCAGCTGGGCATGTAATTGATGCCTCTGCCATTAAGCTATCATTAAGAGCATTCTCCTGTCCTCTCTAATAGCTGGATGTCACATTCTTTATATTTACAACAGACACTTTACTGCTAGAGTACCCAAGACACAAAACAATACTGTCTGGATTCCTTCTGTAAACATAATTTCTGCCAGATCTGTAAATCAAGACCACTTTGTGAGAAGTGCAGAGCTGTGTTTTTTCATTTAGTCCTCCAGACCATTCAGTTTTTCTTTTCAACATTCAGCCTTCAAATGAGGAAGTCAGCTGTTGGGTACCAGCATTCCATTTGTTGGTGCTGAAGCTCGCAGGATGTTCCAAGTAATGAGATGTTCCTGATCATGCACATGGTGAATGATTGTAGCAGCCTGTGGAGCGGTGATTCCCTCTAAAGGAGGAGAAGAGACTGCATAAGAGGATCTGGAAAAAGAAAGCAAATGTTTTGAGTCTGGAGTGGTGATACAAGAGCTGTGGAAATGGAGAGATAACAGGACACAGTCTGCAGGCTTTCCATGAGCTTTGATTCGCTCAGTGGAACCTGAAATCTTTACAGATCTGAATAAAACATCCTAAGACAGATTTCCTCAAGACCTTTCATTCAATTCCAACCACAAGTACCAGACTGTCACTTACATCATTGTCAACCCAAGCTTCCTTGAGAGAGATCATGAATATGGGTCATAAATGGCTTTGAAGTCTGCTGTCAGGGCTAAAAAGAGAGACAGTGAACACCTCCAAGAAGAAAATCAACAGGCAGCCTCCTCCCAACCACTGAATAGAAATGTAATTGACAGAAGTAAGAGTCACTCAATTTGGAATCTATAGAGCAAGAGCATCATATGACCAGGCTGGATCTATGGGCCAAGGTCAGTTGTATGAGGTTCAACAAGGCCAGGTGCTGGGTCATGCACTTGGGTCACCACAACCCCATGAACACCCCAGGCTTGGGGCAGAGTGTCTGGGAAAAGCACCTGGGACTGGTGATTGACAACAGCTGAAGATGAGCCAGCAGTGTGCCCAGGTGGCCAAGAAAGCCACCAGCATCATGGCCTGGATCAGCAGTGGTGTGGCCAGCAGGAGAAGGGTAGTGACCATGCCCCTGTACTGGCCACTGATGAAGCCACACCCTGAGTACTGGGTTCAGTTTTGGGCTCCTCACTCCCAGAAGGACATTGAGGGCTGGAGCAGGTCCAGAGAAGGGCATCAAAGCTGGGGAAGGGTCTGAGGAACAGGGCTGGGGAGGAGCAGCTGAGGGAGATGGAGTTGTTCAGCCTGGAGAAGAAGAGGCTCAGGGAAGACATCATTGCTCTCTACAACTCCCTGAAAGGAGGTTGGAGTGAGGTGGGGGTTGGGCTCTTCTCCCCAGTAACAACTGACAGGAGGAGAGAAAATGGCCTGAAATTGTGCTGGGGGAAGGGGTTAGTTTGGAGGTTAGGAAAAACTGGTCAGGGATTGGCACAGGCTGCCCAGGGAGGTGGTGGAGTCCCCATCCCTGGAAGTGTTCAAGAAATGTGTGGCCATGGCATTTGGGAACATGGTTTAGTGGCCATGGTGGTGTTGGGTTGATGGTTAGACCAGCTGATCTTGGAGGGCTTTTCCAACCAAAACAATTCCATGCTACATTCAAGGTGAGCCACTAAGACGTTGGTGTCCTCACATAAAGACCAACAGGTTTTGGCTTTGCATGCTTGATCTTTTCATAAAGCAGCCACCTCCTGGGAGTCAAAGTTATATTTAGAGATGCTGCTTCTTTTGAGGTGAGTTTTTCCAAGAAGGGGCCTGAGGAGAGTTTTGTATTTCACATGTAGGCTGTTACTTTCTTGACCTGTTTTCTAGGAAAGTCTGTAAAAAAGCCTCTCTTCCTCATGACCATGTTTGTGACACCGAACAAAGGTTCAATGTGTGAGAATTTCTGACCATAAGGATGGCCACAGTGACCAAAGTTCATCAAATCCAGTCACTTGTCTCTGATGATGTCCCTGAGGCTCAGTTGAATCCTGTTTCCTTTGTCTTATGCTTTCACAACTCAAACACACTCCTGGGCCAAAGGGACCAGGACCATGGTGTTGAAGATGTGTGGACACCATGGATTTACCCTGCAGCATAATGCCATTTTCTGTTCTCTTCTCATTTTTTTTCCCAATAATTGTTTTTACTTGGCTATTTTAATCCTAGCACAGAATCACAGAATGCAGCTGGTTGCAGAGCTCTCCAAGCTCATCCAGTCCAACCTTTAACCCAGCACTGCAGGGTCAACACCAAACCATGTGCCCGAGTGCCAGGTCCACAGATGCTTAAACACTTCCAGGGAAGGTGATTCCAGCACTGCCCTGGGCAGCCTCTTCCAATGTTTGAGAACCTTTCAGATCCAGCCTGAGTCTCCCCTGGTGCAGCTTGGAACCATTTCCTCTGCTGCTGTATCTTGCCACCAAGGAGAAAAGGCTTCCTCATCTTCACTCCGACCTCCCTTCAGGGAGCAGTGAGATCTCCCTCAGCCTCCTCTTCTCCACCTGAACACTCCCAAGCTCCCTCAGCCCCTCCTCTAGCCCAGGTGCTCCAGGCCCTTCCCCAACCTTGCTGCCCTGCTATGGACAGGCTCCAGCCCCTCAATGTCCTTCCTGGAGTGAATGCCCAGAGCTGAGCACAGGGGGATGGTCACCTCATGTCCCTGCTGCCCACAGTGTCTCTGACCTGAGCCAGGATGCCATTGACTTCCTTGGCTGCCTGGACACTGCTGGTTCATGTTCAATGACTGCCAACCAACACCCTCAGGTCTCTCTCCAAGCTGCAGCTTTCCAACCACACATCACCAAGTCTGTAGCTCCTCATGCGGTTGTTGTGACCCAGGTGCAGGACCTGGCCCTTGGTCTTGCTGAACTTCACCCAATGAGCCTTGGCCCATGGCTCTCACTTGTCCAGACCCTGCTGTAAAGCTTCCCACAGCCACCCAGCTTGGTGCCATCTGCAAACTTACTGAAACTGCCTCAATCTCCTCACCCAGATCATTGATAGAGACACTTAAGAGGACAGCCCCCAGGACTGAGCCCTTGGGGACACCAGTGGTGGCTGGACCCCAGCCAGCTTCAGCTCCGTTCTCCACCACTCTCTGAGCCTGGCCCTCAGCCAGTTTTTTTATCCAGTGCAGAGTGCACTGATCCAAGTCTTGTGTCAGGAGTATCTAAAGGAGCCTTCTGTGGGAAGCTGACATTTCCACTGACCAGTGCAGTTTAATGTAAGTCCAAAGCCATGAGTGCTGACATCAGCAGTTTTTCTCAGTTGCTATTTTTTTGCAGCTATCTCTATTGCATTCCCTTTTGCCACTTTTTAACTCAGATCCTTTGCCACTCTGCAGTCAGTCCTTGTCTTTATTCCCATGAAGAGCTTTGTTTCACCAGCAGATGTCATCACCCCACTGTTCATGCACTTTGCAGATCATTTGATGTGTTGGGTAGTCTGAACTTCATTTACCTTCTTTAAGAGTCTCTGGCAAAGGGCCTGGTCAAAAGTCTCTTTAGAGTCCCAGTAATTAATCAGCTGAACATCACCCAAGCCAGATACTCATCCACTGTTCTTAATTACTTCAACAGATGTGTGAGGCATAACTTACCTTTACAAAAGCCATTTTTGGGACTGTTCCCTAGCCCGGCATCTTTATTCTCTTTGCTATAACTTCTGCAAACTGGCTGGGTCCAGACATCCTGCTTGCCAATGAGCAGTCTCCAGCTGGGGAAGTGGTATCATAGCAGCTGTCTCAGAGTGGGCAGCTGCAAGGGGAGTTTCAAGCAGAGGCTGAATGCCCCCACTGACAGCGTTGCTTCAGCTGCATCAAGGCTCTTTAGCTGAGCACTGTTTGGCACTGAGGCTTTGTGGTTGTTCACTTTGGCCAGAAATAAAGGTTCCACTTGTAAACATCCTCCAAATTCTCTCTGGGTTAGTCTAGTTTCTCTGCAAGAAATTTCCTTTATGTTCTCTGGTGGGTCTTTTTGGCTGGTTAGTTGGGGTTTTTTTCCCTCATACCTTTACTATTCCTTTAACTCTCTGCCTCAATAATAGCTCAATTCAGTGCTGTCACTTTTAGAGTCTATGAGATCTCTTCTGTGTAAACACTGGGCTGCTCATACCTCCCATGCAGGAGAAAATCTAAACCAAAGACATCAGAGGGACTGGTTAGCAATAGTAAAGACAATCACAGGATTACTTGAAAACTAAAGGCAAGGCCACTCTTGATTTCAGCTGTATCAAGCCTTTCCCCTGGATCAACCATTGTTCACTGTCAGAACAGTTTCAGCAACATGAAAGAAAATGAAGAGCACATCACCCACCCACCTGTATCTGAACAAGCTTATTAGTAGTCCTGTTGCTTCCAACAGCTCTCAGTCACTGTGGGGGGGAAAAATAATATCTGATTTAAACATGGTATTTGCAGTCAAATGAAGCAGGATAGAGTTCAAATGTATTATTAATTCCCAGCACATCAGTAAACAGGACAGCCTGGGAGAAAGTCTGACAGAACCCAGACAATGCCTCAACAGAGCCAGAGTTACTGAACTGATTTCTACAAACAAATGTTTTCCTGTGAGGTGATGACCAAAGGAAAAGAATCCATTTTGTACAGACATGCACCAAGACAGTTATTTATCAGGTACTCAGAAAGAGTGCATTTGCTGTCTCTCAGATAAAGCTGTCATGACTGAAAGCTATTTCCTGCAGCTGACATCTGACAGGACAGCTGCTGGGGTGCTCAGAGCCTTCAATAGCATCATCTTGTGTTTAATAAAATCTTGCACTTGTGCACACTCAGAAAGGCTGTGAATTGGAATCTTTCACCAAGACATTCACATAGCACTTTGAGCAGCTCTTACCCATCCTGATTGGCAGAGATGTGTCAAGGCAGCCAGTCAATAGAGTCACTGGTTTCAGACTAAAAGCGATCATCAGAGCATATGGCCTGACAGAATTTTTGTTCCCTACATAGAACCCAGTTCAAGAAGGACCTTGGGGAACTGCTTGAGAGAGTCCATCACAGAGCCATAAAGCTGCTGCAGGCAGTGGAACATCTCCCTGTGAGGACTGGCTGAGGGAGCTGGGGCTTGGAGCTGGGAGCAGAGGAGCCTGAGGGCTGCCCTCATTGCTGGTGACAAAGATGTGCAGGGTTGGAGCCAGGCTCTGCTCAGGGATGTCCAAGGACAGCACAAGGGACACTGGAGGCAAGCTGGAGCGGAGGAGGTGCCATGGGAACAGAAGGGAAAACTTTGTCACTGTGAGGGTGAGCCTGGAGCAAGCTGCACAGAGAGGTTGTGGAGTCTCCTTCTCTGGAGACTTCCCAAAGCCACCTGGATGTGTTCCTGTGTGATCTACCCTGGGTGGTAGGGGGGTGGTAGCCCCTGCTGTGGTAGAGGGGGGTGGACTGGATGATCTCTGGAGGTTCCTTTCAACCCTTAACATTCTGTGATTCTGTGAACTTGACCTACATGTTTCTGGGTGCTCCCTGTGCTACACATTTAAATATATTCTCCATGAATAAATTATCCTCAGGGGCTATAGACTCATGCAGAACGATTAGTCAGAGATAATCCTTCCCCTACAAGCCACTATCCAGTGTGGAACTGTAAAATAGAGATGCAAATGTTTTTAAACCCCAAAGAGTTTGCAAACAGAGCTGTGATTCCCTTCAGGTGCTTGGAAGCTGTTGGGCTCTGTGAACAAAACCTGCAGGCAGTGTTGTGTTTGGGGATGCGCACACTGCCAGAATGGCCAGAAAAGTTTCTTAAAATCTATAGCTCCTCTCTCCCAATGATTTATGCATTTGCCTGAGGACCCAACTTCACCCACTGCAAATAACCATCAAATTCAATGGACTGATGCAAATGCAAAGTTCCAAGCTTCCACGTGTGTAGGAACTGGGGGCTCTGAATATACTTTTTAAGGTTTCCTGGAGTGTACTTCTCTGTGAGGCTGGTTTCAGAGCCTGTGGTGCTTAATGTGTGAGTTGCTGATCACTGCCATTGATGTAATTAAAACAAAGAGGTAGTAATTAGGCTCTGGTTAAAATTAGGATACAAGGATGTAGTGAATTTTAGTTACCATCTAGGTAAAAATGAGTGTCTTCTCAACAGTTTCATGTTTCAGCTAAATTACCTTTTACTCAAGAAAAAGTCCTGAACAGAGGTGAATGACCTTCCTGTTGAAAAACAAAACAAAACAAAGTTATTTGCTTAGGCTACATACACTGAAGAACAATAACCTGAACTCTCAAGCAGTCATTAAATTAAGGGGAGAACAAGGCCATGCGTGTAGGAAAAGAGAAGAAATGCACAGACATGCACACCCTGAAACACTGGGAGCCCAGCAGGAGCAAGAGGCCATCCGGCGTGTGCAGCTGACAGCAGTCTCCCAGTGGGATGTCGCGAAGGCAGGACCTCCATGGTCTCAGGAACATGAGGAGTACTGAGTAGAACCTGATGAGTTATCATCTCCAGAGGGTTTAGTGTCTCCAGCATGTGCAGTTTACAGTCTGTGCAATTGCAGGCCATTGGCTGTGGCGTCTGCAGCTATCTTTGGAGTGCTGAAGGCATCGATCTGTGGTATCCCTCTGGCCGCCCAACAAGCAGGACATGGTAGGTTTTTCAGCCCCACTTCTCAAGATGGAAATTATCTCAGGCAAGTTGGCTGCATTGTCACTGCCCTTGGCTCATCTGTTCTTCACCTGGTGCCTGTGCCCATGGACATTTTTTCAGCTCAGAGTGCCTGAAAGTTGAAGGTGATGTCACAGCCTATCAGGGTGAGGTTTTCTCAGCACAGCCATGTAGCTTGGGAAAAGGGCTGTGTTGGACTTCCTACAAAAGCAGTCAGGAACAGGACAGAACAAAGGAAGCCAAACCTGCCCTTGGTTTACTCACACTACTGCCTCCCAAGTGGCGTGCAGGCTTGGCAGTCAAGGGATGATGGGGCAAGAGGATGGGGCAAACAGACAAGTGTGAGGATGATGAGAAACCAAGGCACAGAGTGACCCTCGAGTGAAGATACTTGACAGCAATGATTCAGCCACTACCACAGCAAGCAGCACTGGCACCAGAGCCTCTTCAGGAGCCACTGGGGAGAGAACAGCAGCTCCTAACTGCGCTGCAAATGCCTCTCTTCTTCACCATCTAACTCAAGCATGCAGCATAAGACTCTCTGCGGAGTCCAGCTTGGAAACAAGAACTGTGTTCAAACCTCATGAAATACAGTGATAAGCTATAGGAATCTGCCTTCCCACAGATTGTAACCAAATCAGAATGCAGCTTCTGGGAGAAAAATAAGGCAATGCCATAGTGAATTGCAGTGAGAAATGAGATCCACATAAAAGGCAGAGTCTGTGTAAAAGTCAAATGTTGGCAAAAAAAAACCCTGCAAAATACACTGTGAGGAGGTTTGCATGCACCAGCATAACACAGTGCTGCAAAAGCAAACACAGTCCCAACCAATTTCCTAGCTTTGGATTAAGCTGCCTGACATGCATCACCTTTTGCAGAAGCTGTCAATAAAACAGAGTAAACTGACAAGAAGCAAAGTGTATCTGTACCTTGCACAACAGAAAAGGCTCCCTGGGTACTGAAGAGACTGCCACACTGCTGTCACAAATACAGAAGCAAAGTTATTGGAGGATCAGTTTAAGAAGTGCAGTGGCAGCCTGGTTACTTGCTGCCCACAAATTAATGTGCCATTGAACTTGAGTTAGCACCTCGGAAAGAGAGCAGAGCAATCTGGAGTAGAAGTGTCCTCATGTAGTAAGGTGATTTCAACACTGGCTACACAGCTAACTCAGAGCAAAACAAGGGGAACCTGCCAAAGTGCTTCAGCTGTCCTGAGACAAGCTGCCGAGCCCCTGGGAGAGAAGGATGAGCACAACTGCAGTTGCTGTTTGTTTTCCACTCAAACAAGCATTGAAAGCTGGAAGGATGCCACAGTTTTGGGGAAAAGCCAAGAGCATGTGCAGGAAGCAGCACCCCTCAAGGCCACAGGAAAACCAGGCAGCAATTACAGTGAGATTTTCCTTTGTTCCTCTCTTCTCACCCACTGCTGTGCACAGCTGGCTCCTGCTCCTCCGCTGCCTCCTGCTCTATCCCGGGAGCGCTGAGCAAGGGTCAGCACTGCAGAGTGCCACTTTTGCTGGCAGGAGGGAACAGGTACTGCTCACAGCCTCAGCCTCCTCTCCCCCTTCCACAGCCTCTAACCAGGGCTGTGTGCTTTGGGCTGACAGCATGGGGTCCTGCCCCCAGTGCAGGCTCTCTCTTGAGCTCTGCACAGAGGGTGAGCCCCTCCCAGCACAGCAGGAAGGGTGAATTCCTCCTGCCTACGTGCTGGGCAGGTAGTGCACACACCTGCACTGGTCAGTGTAGGCATAAGCATCGAGAAACATACCCAGCCCTAGCCACACCTCTGAGCAGCTGGGGAGTAGTTTTCACTTGCTGATTCCTTCCTGACATTTTGCATGGGATGTTGATTCCTGACCATTGCAGGCTCCTTTGTTAGGTGAATAAATGATTAAAAATACTTCTAAGTGAGCTGAATCAGTAAGAGCTTGAGTTTGCCCCTGCATTTCTTGTGCATTTAGGGAGCAGCAAGGGCTGCTGTGTTCCTGGCTAGGCTGCTTATTCTGATCACTGCAGATGCTCAGGTGTGCTTCACAACACCAAACAACAGTTTAGCACAAGAAACAAAGCTCTGATTCTCCAGCCCTGACTAGTTTGCACCCTCCTGACTTGCTCTGAACATCTTCATCAGTGTCTCTAAATTCAGTGCACTAACACACTTAAGGAGCTGTCCAATCAGTATGGGGAAATTACAGATCTCAAATACCACAAGTATGGATTAATTGTTGATCATAATACAATGAACTCTATTTTCTAATCTAATGTAGGGGGAAAAAAAATCCCCCACACCAATATTTGCTTTATTACATTAGATATTTGCTGCTGTTTGCTATGGGTAGGGCATTTTCCACTGATAGAAGCACTGCTTTCAACATTCCTCTCCTTTCCCCCTACTTCAGTGATGCATCACAAAATATCAAAGTTAAGATGGGATTCATCACAGTCCACTGAGACATCTAGAGGTCAGTCAGAGCTGGTTAGCCCTGACAGGCAGCCGAGTCCTTAGGGCTGAGCATCTCTCCTCAGTGATTCTGCAGGGAGCTGGTGCAGAGGAGTTCATGTTTCTGGGGAAGCGCCCATGACACTGCTATGATTGCCCTGGCATGGTTCATGCAGCACAGCCAGAGCAGTCTCTAATACTAGGATCATAGTGAATAAATTGCCAATCACTTATGCCTGTTCTGTTTCTTTGCTATGGAGAACAATACTCTGTGTGATAAATTGTATGCTAACATTTCCCATTTGAAAGAAGTGGCTATGACAATTGGCAAGCAACTACTGGCAAGGTTTAACACCGTGCTCCCCTCTCTGCGCCTTCTATTTTCACTCAGCTTTCAAGAAAGTATTGATACTTCGTCTCTCTTGTCCTTATACACAGCCAAGAGGTATTAGCCACTCAACCCATTGCTAACTAACAAGTTACAACTGCCCTTACACCTTGTAACAAAGTACTGCTTATCAGACAGAAAGGTTGGGATTTAGGGCGCAGTGATGCTGGTGAATACTACGCTACAAAAACATCCTCTGTAGCGTGTTACTGATCATTGCTTTGGAGGGAGTAGAGGCCAGAGCACTTACCTCTGGCACTGGCTGTAAATCTCCAGTAACAAACATGCACAGTGCAAAATCTCCAATAAATCTGTTCTTTCCCATGCTTTCTCTCCTGATAATATTCAATGTCATATAACAAGTGGAATTCTAAGGGCCAATGGAATACAGTGGGCGTGAGATTGCAAAGGAGCCTGTGCCCAAGGTGGGATCAGGAACAAGCAGAGAATCATTGACTCTGATCTGGCAGATGTGAAGAGTGGCTAGTCATCATCTCAGGCTCTCTCTGTGGAACCTAGCTTTCCCTCCTGGTTTGGAAGCCTAGTTTAGGTGGTGCCCATTTCTTTCCAGTACCTGCAAAGGAAGCCTAGAATTACTTCAGCAATTAAAAGCCCATTTTGAACTTAGCAGCCTCTGCTGGAGTCGAGAAGCAGTGGTGGACAGCAGGGGAGTCAGAGCAGGGAGGGGAGATCAGTCAGAGGTCTCCCAAGTACCTGCTCCAAAGTACTGGAGCTTGTCTGGAAGAGAATGAGGAATCATTGTTACAGCTTCCTACAGAGCCCTTCCAAGGCTCCTGTTTAACTGTTCTAATTCCTTTATTTGTAAGTTAGCAAAATGTCAGCAGTTATTCAGTGGAGCAATGGGAATCAGGCTGACACTGAGTGCTCTGGAACAGCCTCATGCATTCAGAGAAGTCCCCAGCTCTCAAACCTTGGCATTTTCACAATCAGCTGCAATCTATAACAAGAAATACTGGGAAAGTTCTCCCAGGTCTCATCCAAGCTATTCTTGCTCAGTTCAGCACTGTGCTGTGCTCTGCAGGGCACTCATTGGTGCTTTGCTAAGTTTTGTGAAGGAAGTTTCTTCCTTGCAGTTTACATCAGGCTCACAGGGAGATAAGGGGCTGGCTTTGTAGGGCAACCTTATTCTCCTTTTAGCCCTTGTTCAAGTCTCAGGCATTGCTGTTCACAGTATCCTGGGAAAATCAGGACCGTCTCATGACTGGAAGCGTTTGAAACCAAGTAGGATGGGGCCTTCAGAAACCTGAACGTGTCCCTGCCCATGGCAGGGAACTTGGAAATAGAAGATCCTTAAGGTCCCTCCCAAACCATTCTGTGATTCTGTGCTGACTGCAGGGCAGTTCTGGCAGTCCTTCTCTATGGCACAATCCAGCTCTTTGTTGTAGTACCAAGCTCATCCCCGGTGTGGTTCACGTTCACCATTTGATGAGACACATGACATAGTGTCAGTCCATTGGCTCCGAGAGAGAAGACGGTGGGCTTTGCCCTGGCAATGCTGGCTTGCATCCGTGCAGGTGCATAAACACAGGTAGAGGAAGACTCCAGGATTACAACGTTATTCCTGGCTTTGTGCTGCCACCTACATGGAGGTGACGTTTGGTCACCATCATACCTGAAGGAGTGAAGGAAGAAACCAGGCAGCTGTGTCACTCGTGGTACACACACCAGGATGGGGCAGGATAACGCTGAGCCAGCAGCCACAGGATACAGCTCAGAGCCGCTGTCACCCAAAGTTTCCCCAGGACGATCCACGCTGAATGACACTGTTAAAAGTGCTCCTTCCATGTGCCCGGTGTCCCACTGTACCCGAGGACGAGACTTGCGGTATCCATCGCAAACTCGAACCTGGCCGTGGGGACGAAGCCCCCTTCCAGGCAAACCCGCACCGCGCCCGGCGCCTCCCGGGTCCCGATCTCCGCGCTCAGCCGAGCCTCGGGAAGGCGGCGCCGGCCGGGAGCTCTGCTCGCCTCCTTCCGCCAGCGCCCACCGAGCCGGAGCGATGCTGCCTCAGGCCCCGGCTTCACGTCCTGCCCCCCGCCCCACTCTGCGCCCCGCTCCCGCACCGACACCGGCCTCCAACGGCGCGTCCCGGCATGGGAGCCGGCTTGTCCCCGGAGCCGCCGGGGCACGGTCCAGCCGTGGTCGCCGTGTCGAGGCGCCGGCGGGGAAGCCCCGAGCGCCACTCCCTGTCCGGCGGGGCCAAGGCATCGGCAACGCGGACGGCTCGCTGGGCTCCTGCTTTGGGAGCCAACTTCAGCCGGGGTCCCGCGGGCGCCCCCGGCCCAATCGGGCCAAACGGGGGAGGAAGCCCGACCCGTCGGTGCGGAGGCAGCGCCCGGCACCGCCCCGGCATCGCCTCCGCATCGCCCCGGTATCGCCTCCGCATCGCCTCCGCATCGCCCCTCCTCGTCCAGCATCGCCCCTCATGGCCGCGGCATCATCCCCGCGGCCAGCACTCACCTGCCGTCCCCGCTGCTGCCCGGCTGTGCCAGCGCCCGCCCTAAATACCGGCGGCCCGGGCTGGGCTCTCCTGCGCCACCGCCGCGCGTTCCGCTCCGTTCCGCTTCGCTTCGCCGTCCCGCTCCGCGCTGGGGGCTGGGCCGGGGCTCTCCCCGTCGGGCTGGGCTGGGGCAGCGAGGGGCCGCAGACGGGAGCTGCGCTGCCCCGGGCACAGGGGTGTCGGGGCTGGGGTTTACCCCCTCCTCCTGGGTGTTCCTCGCACCGGACCGCGCTGCGCCAGCCTTGCCCCCGGAGCAGTGAAACATCGCTCTGGTCGGCCGCGGTGCCAAGGCCCCTCGCCTTGTTCCGGGGGATTTGCAAACCGCTAACTCATGGAGGTATCGGCGATGCCCTGGGGGGGTGACAGAGGCACCAGAGAACGGCGATGCCCAGGAAGGTGGCAAGAGGCACCGCCTACAGTCGGGAGATGCAGGCTCAGAGCTTAGCCACACGGCCCAGACCAAGCTGCTGCGGGGTCACCTGCACCAGCTCTGGCTTGGGGCTCGCAGCCCCTCCAGCAGCACAAAGCCCTGAGAGACCCAGAGTCTTCATCCCAGCTCCTTGGAGTGATCAGTTAGTGTAGTTAGGGGGTTCTAAGTGCTTTCACTCGCTAATGAGAAATAAAAGCCAGAGTTTTGGGGGAGAAACACTGACTTTGTTCATGATAGGCAAAACATTTCCATAAAAGCAAATAGCATAGAGCTGAGGTCTTGAAAGAGTGCAAAAGTCACAGCCCCTGTGCAGAATCATTTGGCCTTAAATAGATTTCAGATCAGCCATTGCCAGCCAGCTGTCTCCGTTTCCCTCAGGCAGATAATTTACATATTGGATTACTTTCAAAAACCAGATAATCTCATGATTTCTGAAGACTTACTACTGCTGATAGCCAGGCTCTGCTGTCTGCACCAGGCTGTCTCTGTGCTGCTGGTTGAAGCCTATTAGCACTCCAAAAGGTTTAGGACTGAGCCTGATCCTGCAGTAGCTGCCCTGAGCTCAGGATCTGCAGAAAAGTCACAGACACTCTAAACGTTTTAAAGGGTCCCAGCCTTCAGCACCTTACACAGGTGCAGGAACAGCAGCATTTCATTTACTCTCCAGTGCAGTTTAGGATTTAGGACAGGTTTTTAAACCCAAATAGCCTGGGTGTTGGCTCAGTCACACAGCTACAGCCTCACTTAAGTATGAGAGGCAAATGGCTTTTCAAAATGCCCCACCGTGGTGTGAATCTCATTAAAACAAGGAAAATAATTCCCTGCATCACTTCCAGGCTGGGAGAGGACACGTGGTGAATCTTTTGAGCCTCCAGTATTTCCTAGAGACAGACTGAGACAAGTGTAGCCACAATAGATGTTCTTCGAAGGTCTAAAGAAGATACTTCTCAGTTTATTTTTCCTTCCAAACACTGTGGGTGTCCTTTCGTGGGTGGAAATGTGTTTGGTGTGATACAATGTGCAAGGAAAGAGGTTAGCTCTTTTCTGTCTTCAACTGAGCAACAAATTCTACCCTCAGGGCAAGAGATGCTTCAAAGAATCTTGCAGAGCTTTGCAGCAGAAACTGCAAGCTGCTGTGGGGTCTGTGGCCACCCAAGGCAGCCTTGGCAGTGGAAGTGAAGAATTCAGCTGCCACAGACAGAGGCCAAGCTCCTCAGAGCACAGGAGGAGCTTTTGCTGTAAAGTCATGGCTCTCCTGTGCCAGGCTTCACAGGTGCTGGGTACTTTAGAGAAATATTAATGCTGTGCAGAAAAAGGAAGATTCTGATGCATTACTTTAGGCTGACTGGGAGAACCAGAGAGAAGTTTGGGGTGCCAAGGGGTCTCCAGATACTTAAATAAAGAAATAAACAAATTCTCCTCCCTCTAACTTTTATCATCCAGACACTCAGACACTCTCTTTCCCAATGACATCTAGAGCTCATTTCACTCATGCTTTATAAGGTCAGAATCAGTGTTGTATTTAATATCCTGTGCTCAATGTCCTGCTCAGAAAAATAATGCAACTCTTCCTTTTTCAGACAGGTTAGTGTTTTGTTTTGTTGTTTGTGTGTGTGTGTGTTTGTGAAATGGGTGCACAGAAGGACCAGCGTGAGAGGGAGACACACAGATAAAGGAGGGTTTGAAATGAGTCTACTCTGGTTTAACACTAGGGAAAAAAACCCCCACAGCTGTCCTGGCAAGGTGCACTCACCACAGGGAGTGTGGTGATGATGCTGAGTCTACAGACTCCTGTGCTGGAGCAGCTGGAGCTGTGCATCAGTGTTGCTCAGGTACATTTGCACTTGGTGCTGCCTGAGGCAAGTCCTTTAGGACAAGGTCTGGGCTTCACATGCAGCTCGTAGTGAGTTTCTTCATTGCATCCCATAGTTTTGCCTTCCCTTGGCTGTTCCCATTCTCTGTTTCCAGACTGATCCCATCTCAGCACTCCTGCCTCCCTAATTTTGTTTCCCCTCATGTGTGATGACTTAGGAATTTCTCACTACTGTTTTTTACAGCTTAATAACTTCCTCAGCAGTCTGAGTCCAGGTTGTGATGAGCCTGAGCCTTGGGGTCCAGGGACACAGAGAGGGTAAAGGTCACAGACAGACACAAGGAGAATCAGACCTCATACTTCAGAATCTCAAGAAACTCTCAGGTGTTGACTGGATTGTTGATTGCTCTAGGCTGGTGAAGTGCATCTCCTGGGGGGTTGATTTCAAAGGGCACAGGGTTTATACCCTTACTACAGAAGAGAAAATGAAGACTTGATATTTTTGAAGTGTGAGAAAAAGTTTCCTTCCTTGGTGTGGCAGGAAGGCAATCAAAGACCAAACAAATGTTTTTCTTCCCAAGGGTGGGAGGGTAGTGGCTGCGCAGTCCTTAGAGTGAGCCCAGGATCTTTGGTTCTGAGCCCTGCTCTGGTCTGATCTAGCTCGAGATCAAACAAACATATATCAGAGTAATGCTGCTGCCCTTACTGTGACTCCTGTGGTTCCTCAGGGAGGTGAGATGATGATTAATTATTTAACTTTGCCAGACATGCTAGCAGAGTGTTTTTCCTTGTCTTGAGCTGACAGGAGGGGTGGCAATAGGTAACAAAGAGCTCTGCAGCACTCTCTGTGTGTGTAAGGTGATGTCTTTCTGGAACTAGAATTATTTTGCTGCTCTGGTTGAGGGTCTTCTGTGATGGTCACATCACTCAGTGCATGGGATGGTCAGTGGCCAGAGCAATGCAAGTGAATTCTGAACAGCATGGAAACCACCACCTGAATTCATTCTCCTCAAGAGAAGGGAAATGGCATTAAACTGGCTGTGGCCTGGATGATGTCCAAGTGAAAATACCTCCTTCTTCATTAGCAGTGTGGCTCCCCATGGATGCATCACAGCCAGATCCATGGCTTTTGTGAGCAGAGATAATGCTTTTTTCCCCTTGTAAATCTTAGCAAGCCCAGAAGGACAGGGGACAGCTGATGCCATCCTGAGAACCACAATGAGTACCTCTAAAGTGCTTTGGCTCATGGCTGAACTATGGTCAGAATACTAACACACAGGACCCTCCTGATTTGCAGCCTAATCTTCCTCATTGCTAATTGACATCTATTTCTCCTGCATCCAGCAGTGTCCTTCCTGAGGCTTACCCTGCTTTACCCTTACCAATCAGTGCTTGAGGTTTATCCTTACCAACCAAGTCTTTTCTGAGTCAACAAAATGTCCTGGTTTCTTGTCAAAGAATTTACTTTAAGGAAGGCAGATGACTCAGGTAAGATCCCTCCTTCCCACCCACCCTCCCTCCCTCATGAATGATCTGTGCTCTCTGGTATTTGCTGTCACCTCACTTTTAACACTTAAAACTGAATTAAAGACTGGGACATTCCCAAACTGAGGAAACACAGTACTGACGTTTCCTGCAAAGCCTGCAGTCCAGAGCTCAGGCAATGCCTCCTTCTCCCGAGGGTCCTTGCTTCCCTTTCTCTGTATCAAGCAGAGAAACTCTCAGAAATTGGTACAGTGTCAAAGTAGAAAATCTGTCTTTTAATTGCTAAAGTAACTTGCACCAGAGCCTGGGGCTGCCTTGAAGCTTCCAAGAAGTTGTTTGCTCACTGAAGCTCTGTGAGGTCAGAGGCCTTATTTACACAGTAAAAAGAGTCTGTGAAAGGTAGATGGTGATTTCCTTCCTCAGAGGAGAGGAAGCTCTGTCAGCACTATTCCTCCACTGATTTAGTGAAGCACTTCTCTGGATGGAGTACCTGGCACCTGGCATCAGGGCTGGAGACAACCTACTAGGAGGCACTAATGCAATCATGGCACTGGAAAACATTGCTTGAGGAGAGGCTGAGGGACCTGGGCTTGTTCACCTTGGAAAAGATAAGGGAAAGAGGGATCTAACTGCAGCCTTTGGCTAAGTAATGGGATTAGAGAGGGGATGAAACAAGACTCTTCTCAGCTGTGCACAGCAAAAGGGCAACTGACACAAACTATGGAAAAGGAAATTCCACCTGGACACCAAGGAGAGTGGCAGCTCCTGCTCATCACTGCCTCATGCCACAAAGCAATAAACCAATAAAAGGTATTTGTCATGAGAGCTCTGGGAACTGTCAGGGTTGTGTTGAGGACAGCATGGTGCAGATCAGCTCAGTGAGCAGTGGCAGCAGGTATCTGGGCTTTGAGGAATGCTGCAGGTGTCCTTATCTGTACCCAGCCTTGTGATAAATTGCAGCACTGCTTGGCATAGCAACAGCTTTGAATGATTAGGGCAATGAGGCTGGAGCAGGGCCTGAAGCACATGACCTACAAAGACAGCCTCATGGAGCTGAGGTTGTTCACTCTGGAGAAGAGAAGGCTGAGGGGAAACCAATGAAGGGAGGCTGGAGCGAGGAGGGGGCAGCACCTTCTCCTTGGTGACAAGTAACAGGAGCAGAGGAAATGGTTCCAAGCTGCACCAGGCAGGCTCAGGCTGGATCTCAGGAAATATTTATGCACTGGAAGGTTCTCAAACATTGGAAGAGGCTGCCCAGGGCAGTGCTGGAGTCACCTTCCCTGGGGGTGTAAAAGCAACTGTGGACTTGGTGCTTAGGGCCAGGGTTTGGTGTTGACCCTGCAGGGGTGGGACTGGATGAGCTTGGAGGGCTCTTCCAACAGGATGTTTTCTGAGATTCTGTCATTCTGTGATTCATGACATGAGCAAGCTCCCAGACACGGTCCCCCTCTTGTACTTTCCAACAGCCAACTTTACCAGTTGATTCTTCTGAGGCAAAGCCAATCCAGCTCAAAGGGAAAGCCAACCCAGCTCAAAGCTCTCAGCAACGTCTGAAACACTGGTGTCACACTCTACACAAATTTGGGGTTGACCCTGGCCATTGGGTGAGACTCACAAAATCTTTTCCATTTGTCCTGTGGCTGATGTGCCAGGAACAAAATGATAGATGCCAAGCTTTGTAAAAGATATCTGGCTGAGGCTCCCTGCTCTCATGTTCACATTTAGCCTGGAGAAGAGGAGGCTCAGGGGAGACCTTATTGCTCTCTACAACTACCTGAAGGGAGGCTGTAGACAGGCAGGGGCTGGTGTCTTCTCCAAGACAACCAGCACCAGAACACGAGGACACAGTCTCAAGCTGTGCCAGGGGAGGTTTAGACTGGATGTTAGACAGAAATTCTTCATAGAGAGAGTGATTGCCCATTGGAGTGGGCTGCCCAGGGAGGTGATGGAGTCACCATCATTGGAGGTATTTAGGAGGAGACTTGATAGGGTGCTTGGTTGCATGGTTTAGTTGATTAGGATGCAGCCCTTCCCAGGTTTCCTGGCCACCACACAGCTGCAGGGAAGCTGGACTGGCAGATCTCAGTGTCTGTACTGAATCCCTGCACATCTGTACAGGCTCCTGTGTCCAGGTGAACAGGACTCAGGTGATTTGGCTGCTCAGAGCCAAAGGCTGGGTCCACCAGGCAGCAAAGCACTTGTGAGGCACAGAACGACACTGATTGTTGACATGAAAGCTGTCACCAGCTGTAATTGTGGCTGCTGCCTCTCCTCAGGTAAAACACACCCATGAGCAGAGCAGCACAGCCTCTGTACCCCACTTCCAGTGGGACAGAAGTGGGGGGGGGGGGGGTCCAGGGAATTTCAGTCTTGCAAAGAGGTTGAGAGCTGACACAGAGGAGCCTGGTTGCTGCTGTATCCCTCACTGGTTGGATCTGGGCTCCATGCACATAAAGCATTCATCAGACACAGCATGGGAAGGAGAGAGCCATGAACAGACCAAGTCAACATTTATTTCTTTTGACAGTGATCCCTGCATGCATCAGCCAAGAATCAGCTCTGCTGCTGAGGCAAATTCTCTGTGAAGGAAACATCCATCTCCTCCAGCTGCTCCTTAATGTGAGTGCTATTGACCAAGCCTTTGTATTCTTGATTAAAAGTGATAGTCTGTGCCTGTTTACCACCCTGACCTTGCTTACAGGCTACTGTGAAATGAAGGGTGTGAAGAAAAGAGCAAGAGAAAATACTCAGTACTGAAGCACAGCACACTTGGATTTTGTTTGGGAACCTGTCAGCTCCCATTGTGTCCCTAACCATTTGTTTTGCCAAGAGAAGCTCAAATATTCAAAGCTATGAGGAGAAGCAGTCCATGGGAAGTGAGTGTCCCATTACTCTCCAGAAGAAAACTCCAGTACACAAGACCATGCCAGGCAATGTGGCCAGGCACAAGGGCAAACACAGGTGTCCTCTATGGTGGTGGCCTGTCAGCTCTGTCAGAGTCTCTGAAATGGACCCTGTGTAAGTAAACACAACTCAAACCACAGAGTAATTGAAGGTGTCCCCAGAGGTCTCTAGTCCAAATTCCTGCTCAAAGCTGGGCCAGACTCAAAGATCTCAGCTCACTTAAAGCCTCACCCAGCAAAGATGTGAAAATCTCTGGAGATGGAGGTTCAGGAGGAGATGGATTCACAGGCTGCCCTTTGCCATGGTAGTAGGGGATGACAAAGAGGAGAGAAGTGTTGCCTCCCTGTGGAAGCAGTTCCCTTGATGGTAACCTACCCCACTGGCACTTCCCATTCCTCCAACAGAACAATGAGCAAGGTGGTTCTATGGGTGCAGAGGAAGGAGACTGAGGAGTAGGTGCAGGTGACCAACCTGGTGATGATGCCTTTCATGTGTGCTTCAAAACTGCACATTTAATTGTTTCAGAGGCATGAGTCTGGAGTAGAAAAAAAGGAGTGGAATCAACCTGGGAAGGAAAGATCTGTGATCCTCATGATTCATCTAGAAGCATCTGGCCCTGATTTTAGTCAGGAGAGAGGCAGTGTATACAGACAGGGAGTAATTCCTCATCATTTGCCAAGGCATAGGTAATTACCAACTAGAAACCAAACAGGGAAAATAATACTGGGGGAGGGGGGGGGGAGGGGAATGTCAAAACAATTCTGACTTTAAAAAATTATACAGAAGTGCACCTGTGAAAAGTGCATTCCCATTCCCCCCAAGATACCTTAACACACTGTTGAGCACTTGGGCTTCTGTATTTACCAGTTGCTATTTTGGTTTGGGTGGTTGGTGTGGCTTTTTGTTTGTTTGTTTGCTTGCTTTTCCTGAGTTTTGACTGGATTGTTGCTTCCTTCCCTTCTCTGGTGTTTGGTCCTGTCTCTCTCTGTGGCTTTGTTTGTTGTTGTTTGGGTTGGGTTATTCTTTTTTTGTGGAGGAACTGAACAGTGAAAAGAAAATAAATCTGTGCTGAGCTAAAACCTGTCAACACTGGGGAAGGAACATTAAAACTGGGAGGAGATAAAACCCCTCTGATCAGTTGGAATCTAGACACATAGAGTAGAATAGACAGGGCTGGCTTCCACTTCTGGAGGCCACTGCGCTCACCTGCCGCTGAGCAGATCCTAAGCTACTGGGCCTGGTCTAGCTGAGCTTCCAAAGAAGGATCAGGAGCCCACAGCTCCTCTAGGCTCCTGCTCACTGGTTGTCTGTCTCCACAATGAAGTTGTTTCCTAATGCTGCATCGAAATTGCAATGCTGCAGCTTCTCTCTGCTGCCTCTTGGCCTTCCACTGTGCACCTCCAAACAGAGCTGGACTCTCTTTTACATTAGATGTCTGCAGACAGCAAGGTCTGGTTCTTGTCTTCTCCAGGCTGAACAAACTCATTTCTGTCCTTGTTTTAGCTGCCCCCTCCCCACCCATCATCTCAGTGGCCTCTGCTGGACTTGCATCAGTGTCTGTCTTGCAGCAGGGGCAAGATTAAACTCAGGATTCCAAATACAGTCTCCAAAGTGCCATAGAGGGGAAGAGTCACTTTACACAACTCTGGCTCCAAGATCACAAAATAATTTGTGTGGGAAGGGATCTCATGAAATCATCTTGACCAAGCCTCCTGCACAAGCAATGCCATCTAGAAGAGGTTGCCCAGAACCTTGTGAAGTCATGCTCTGAATAGCTCTAAGGATGGAGCACCCTTGTAGTAAAGAAGGTCTCTGAGCAGCAGCCATGCTGTATGAGGTGGTGAGCAGTGCCCCCAGCCAGCATCCATGAATTCATCCATCAGGGTGTCTCTGTCCCATCAACCAGGCTGGTAGTAAAGACACCAAACAGTGCTGGTCACTGTACCCTTCCCTGAGGAACATGACTAACAGCTGGCTGCCAACTGGACTTCAGAGAGCTGATCACAAGCCCTGGGATCTGGCATCCAGGCGGTGTTCCATCTGCTTTCCCACCCACTGTCACTCCAGTCTGACTGTGAGGCAATATCAGGAGATCACAGAATGCTTTGAGCTGGAAGGCGCCTTCAAAGATCACATAGCCCAACCCCTCCTCCCAGAGGCAGGGACATCTCTCCATAGATTAGGCAGCTCAAAGTCCTATCCAACCTGGCTGTCCAGGGGTGGGCCATCCACAGCTTCTCTGAGCAGCCTGCTCCAACGTCTCATTGCTCTTCTAGCAAAGAATTTCTTCCTTATTTATCACTGCAATCTACCTTCCCATAGTTTAAACCCCTCTGTGTATCACTGCAGGCCCTGATGAAAGCTGTCTGTCCGTCTTTCTTATAAGACCACTTTAAGGACTGCAAGTGCTCCCTGGAGCTTTCTCTTCTCCAGGCTGAACAATCTCAACTCTTTCAACCTGTCTTCATAGGTGTGACTGGTCAGGGCTGGGCCAGCCACTAGACAAGTGCCAGAAGCTCTCTATGAAGCCCTCTCCCTTCCCAATGGGGAAGAGAAAGGGAGTAAGTGGGAAAGGCTGATGGGCTGGGAAATAAAACTGAAACAGTTTTTGTGAAAATACCAACCTGAAATATACACAAATATAGCAAAAAAACCATATCAGACCCAAGCCCTGATGGCAGTCACAGCAACCTCACCACTGCTGCTGTGCACAGGCTCTGGGGAAACCCCAGACTGGATTCAGAGGGAGGTGGGAACTGGATTCAGGATCTGTGTTCTGGAACTGGATTCAGGATCAAAGGCAGAATCAGATGAGTCCTCCTTGGACAGCAGTCCTTGGAGAAGAGCTTTATTCACTAAACAAGAGGACAGGCAAAGCACTCAGGTTGTTTTAACTGAGGGAAATGCTGACATAAGGACAGCAGGTCAAGTACTGAATGTTTGTGTTTGTATCATTCATCAGACAGCATCTGAGTCAGGGCTGCTTTCTATTGTTCATGGATGTCAGAGGGTTGTGCTTTTTTTTCTAGTACTTCTTCCCTTTTTAATACCATGGAGCTGCTTTCCCTTTAGTATCATATTTAACTTCCATATTTAACTTCACACTAATTGCTGCAGTATCTGACACTGTCATTGCAGAGAGGGACTCTGGACATTTCCCCTGGGCCTGATCCAGCTTGCTCTGAGCAGTTTAGCAAGAACCCCCAACCACACAGTGCAGCTTTAGTGCCTAAGGAATTTAGCAATTTGCTCCTTTTGAAATTCTAGCAGACAGCTAGGGTAGATAAATGCTTTGCTTATAAAGTTCAGCAGATAAAGACACTGTTCATTTTCATAGCACTGGATTAAAATACCTCAGAAACCTTTCAGCGAGGCCAAAAGGAGAAAGGGGGGGAAAGAGCTCAGAATTTAAATTGCATTTAAATGTCAAATAAAGAATTAGAGACTTTTTGTTTTGCCTTAGGAATAAAACTGCTTGGCCACAGCTCCTCAGACAGGGCCATGGTGCTGTGTTGGCTGTGCACAGCCCCTGAAGAGCAGCACCTGGGCAGAACAAGGGGCTGCTCCTTTGGGAGAATCCAGGCACTGGAGGCAAGGTTGGCTCCAGGGTGTTTAGCCTGGAGAAAAGGAGGCTGAGGGGAGACCTCAGTGCTCTCTACAACTCCCTTAAAAGAGCTTGGAGAAGATGGATGTCAATCTCTTCCCTCAAGGGACAGGTGGCAGGACAAATGAAAATGGCCTCAAGTTGCACCAGAGAGGTTTAGGTTGGACATTAAGAACAATTTCTTCCCCTGGAGTACTGTCAAGCCCTGGAACAGGCTGCCCAGGGCAGCGGTGGAGTCCCCATCCCTGGAGGGGTTTCAGAACTGTGTAGATGTGGTGCTGAGGGACATGGTCTAGTGGTGACATGGCAGTGCTGGGTTGACCATTGGCCTTGACAATCTTAAAGGTCTTTTCCAGGCAAAATGACTCTGTGAGTCTCTCTGTCCACCTGGTAATCAAGATTACCTGGAGCTGCATGGCATTAACCCCATGGCAGGGGGGTTGGAGCTAGATGATCCTGGTGGTCCCTTCCAACCCTGACTGATTCTGTGATTCTAAGCTCAGCTACTCTGGGAGGTGTAAGAAACAGGTTCCAGAAACACTCAGGCAGCTGCATGATAAACCTCTGTCCAAACCATGCCTCATATCAAGAGAGTTGCTCTGTCTGGCTTTAGAGTGACAAATCCTGAAGGCTTCATGTAGTTCATGGGGTTTCCTTCATGAGCAGACAGGGAAAAGGATTCTCACATCTGAATTGTTTTGGGACAGCAGCATTCAAAAGAACATTCCTCTGCACACAGTCTCCATCCCCAGGCTGCAGCAGAGCCTCACTCTCACAAAGCTCCTTCTGCTTCCCTGCACTGCCAACATTCCCTGTGCAGGACAAACCTGTTCCTGCAACAAGTCCATTTTTGCTCTGACAGAGGGTAAAAAAGAGATGAGCAGCTCAAGGTAAATGTAAACCTGGAGAGCATCTCCCTTTAACCATCAGACTGAGCTTGATAGAGATGGAAATGGAAAGGGGTGGCTGTGATTGCTCCCCATAGCTCTAATTCCAAGAAAAGCTGAATTCTGGTCATCTGGCAGGTCCAAGTGCCACAGAATTCTGCCTGGTGCAGGCAAGTCAGAGTCAGATGTAACAGAGCTGTGCTGAACAGAAGGTCCTTCCAAACCAGGGCCCTGCAGCTGCTTCCTCCCCTCTGTGGTGCTGCTCCACAGGCACTTCCTGAGGAGACCATTATCACTCACATGGAGCTTACTGCTTTCCTGTAAGGCCACCTCTACTCCTTCTGGCTGGGAGCTGCTTTAAAATCAAAGGCTTCTGAGCAGAACAATTTTGATTCTGCCCAAATGTGATTCAGGAACCATTGTGAGGACGCAGAATAATGTTGTGCTTTCTATTGCTCTGTAATTACTCCCCAAATGCAATACTGTAGTGCACCAATAGCTGGGGGACATCCAAAGGCTGCATCCTGATCTAGTTGTTAGTGCTATGGGATGACAAAGGAGAGGTGCAGCTCTTGGTGCTGAAGGGGAGGTATCGCTGCAGCAACAGGAGGTGAACAAGCAAAGAAAGGCTCAAAGCAAGAGCTTGTGGTGGAAGGAACTCTGCCTCTCAGTCCAGCCCTGCTGGAAGCGCTGCGGTTTGCAGCTGGCAAGCACTGTGCAGCTGTTCTTTTCCAGAGCAAACCATGTGAAGTACCAACAGCAGGACAGACACCGGTGTTTGCTAAAGGCTGTGTCACAGCAACTTGTTTGGACACTCCCTGGGACAGCACAACGCCCTGCATCCTCCTCTCAGCTGCCCACAGGTCAGCAAAGCATGCACCTGGCAATGCCCCACCAGGCTGTGCCCCACCACTACTGCCTGTGCTGCAAACTGTTTGTGGTCACGTGAAGCCCACCTCATTGGTGCCACTTGCCCTGACAGGCCAATATCCCTTGCACCTTTCAGCAGAAGTCTCCTCCTAGAGAGGCCTAAGCATCTCTGGGGGCGTACCTATGCCTCATCCAGACCCATGCTCTGCTTCCTTTGCCAACAGTGGAAATCTACTCACTGGATACGGAGGAGAGTCCTGCAGAGACAGACAGCTGAGGTGAATCACTTCCTAGCTGCAGCACTGCCTGCACTGCATTTCTGCTGTGCTTCTCTGGAGTTAGATGATGTGCCTGGCCCTGGACAAGGACAGGCAGGCAGGCGTGGGACTGGCAGGCACTGGCCCCCAAGGCTGCATGAAAGACACCTTCCCTTGGCTCCACAGCAGCAGCAGGTCCTGCCTGGCCCTGGTGTGCCAGGGATGCTCAGTAAGAAAGTGGCCACACTGCAGCAAAGCTGCCCCATGCCCTGTAGGGTCCCAGCTCTGCCATGGCTCTCAGCACAGCAGGGGCTTGGCTCGAGATACCAAGGAGGAGCTCATAAGGGAATTGTCAGTGTGGGTCATTTAAGGTCCTTTTAAAGTTATTGGTTACAGATGACACAGACCTAGTCACTGCTGTCAGGATGTCCAGGAAGGTCCCATTTTAAGCCTCTCCAACTGAGGTATCAGTGGTCCAAGCCCAAAGGACAAAATAGAAACTTTAGGAGCTTAATAATTACTTTAATCAAGGCAGGTGCCTTGAATGTGAAAAATCTGAAGTGCAAAAGATTGTAGCAGACTCAAAAATCTCAGTGTAGAGACTTTGGTTGCAAAAGATGCCAGGGCATAGGATAAGCATGAATTAAAAGAGGCCATGCCTGGCAGTTGTATGACCTGAGACTGTCTGGTGCCATGCAGGAGCCATTGGTTGGTGAGGGGTTTGGAACACAAGCCCTATGAGGAGATGCTGAGGGAGCTGAGATTGCTTAGCCTGGGGAGAAGGAGACTCAGGGGTGACCTTATTGCTGTCTACAACTACCTGAAGAGAGGTTGTAGACAGGGGGATATTGGTCTCTTCTCCCAGGCAGCCAGTACCAGAACAAGAGGACACAGTCTCAGGCTGTGCCAGGGGAGGTTTAGGCTGGATGTTAGGAAGAAGTTCTATACAGAGAGAGTGATTGCCCATTGGAATGGGCTGCCTGGGGAGGTGGTGGAGTCACCATCACTGGAGGTGTTCAGGAGGAGACTTGATGGGGTGCTTGGTGCCATGGGTTAGTTGTTTAGGTGGGTTGGATTGGTTGATGGGTTGGACACAATGATCTTGAAGGTCTCTTCCAACCTGGTCTGGTCTATTCTATTCTATTCTATTCTATTCTATTCTATTCTATTCTATTCTATTCTATTCTATTCTTCTATTCTATTCTATTCTTTGCTATAGAAAGCTCTGCTCTACATGAAAAAAATTGCTCCCTGTTCTTAGGGCTCATCAGAATCGATGTGAGAATAAAAGGTTGTAGCTCTTTGTGAAACACAGCTCCAAACACAAATGTGCAGCTGAGGCAGAGCTGCTGGTGCCTTATCCTGAGAGCTGCTGGAGACTTGGGGGA
The DNA here is from genome assembly GCF_026170545.1 of Melanerpes formicivorus. Classification (NCBI taxonomy): domain Eukaryota; kingdom Metazoa; phylum Chordata; class Aves; order Piciformes; family Picidae; genus Melanerpes; species Melanerpes formicivorus. The sequence continues at coordinate 1,090,643 of NW_027142373.1, read as the reverse complement.
GAACTGGTACCACTTTAAGGCAGGGGAGGTTTTGCAGCACCCAACTCACTGAATATTCCTGACAAGTCAGTTATTTTTCCCTTGTAGCTGTGCAGTCTTCTTCCTACTGTTAAATGGAAAGATGGAGATGATTGCATCTGTTAGATTAAAAATACATTGGCCTTAAGCTTCTAATTATACAGTGACCGATTTACAGAAATGTCAGGTTTTAATCACTCTTCACTATGCCAAAAAAAAATTGCTTTTAAAAGGCAGCTCTGAGCTGCAGGCTTTTTGTCAGTGGGAGAAGTGCAAGCCAATGTTGTGTCAAATGTGCTAAACTTCATGAGGAGGGAGCTGCACAGAGGATGCTGCTTGAGGAAGGACCTGTGTGGAAGAGGGCTCTGGGTAAGAGCGACTGAAATGCCTTTGGCAAGGAAAGCCGAAGTAGTGTCCAGCACAGCCTTGGATGGAGCCAGTGCAGTACCTTGGAATGTCAGTTCAAAGCTGAACGACCACTTACAGTCACAGAAACATATTAGGCGTTGGAAGGGACTTCCAGAGATCATCCAGTCCAACCCCCTTGCCAGAGCAGGGTCACCCAGGGCAGGGCACACAGAACACATCCAGGAGGGGTTTGAAAGTCTCCAGAGGAGGAGACTCCACAACCTCTCTGGGCAGCCTGCTTCAGGCTCCAGCACCCTCACAGGGACAAAGTTTTCCCTTCTGTTTCCATGGCACCTCCTCTGCTCCAGCTTGTCCCCAGTGCCCCTTGTGCTGTCCTTGGACACCCCTGAGCAGAGCCTGGCTCCAGCCCTGCACATCTTCATCCCCAGCAATGAGGGCAGCCCTCAGGCTCCTCTGCTCCCAGCTCCAAGCCCCAGCTGCCTCAGCCTGTCCTCACAGGAAGATGTTCCACTGCCTGAAGCAGCTTTCTGGCTGTGTGATGGACTCCTTCAAGCAGTTCCTTGAGGGCTTTCTTGACCTGAGGGGGCCCAGAACCAAATATTCCAGATATGGCCTTACCAGGGCAGGGTAAAAGGGGACGAGCAGTTCCCTTTGTTATTTGCTTATGTGTAACACAATTACAGAACACAGGTGGTAAGGAGTTTCTGGGGGCCATCCTGTCCAACCAACCTCTCTAAAAGTAGGTCCAGCTTTGAGCTGAATTCATTTTGACACTAAATCAAGTTGCTGAGGGCCTTGCACACTGAATACCCTCAAGAACGGAGCCACCACAATCTCGGTGGGATCCTCTTCCAGTGCTTGATTCCTCCTTAGTGTGGAAACATTTCTTATTTAGAAAGCAGGAGATGATTCTTCTCAGCCCCTGACAGCCTATTGGACTGAGGAGTCTGCAAGGCACTTGACGTTGTTAATGACATTAAAGTTTCCTGCTCCTTTAAAGCTGTGCACATCCCCATCAAACCAACACCCATTTCCCCCATGTTTTGGAGGTTTTTTTCAGCACAAGCAGGTGGCATGAATCTAAATTAGCAGAGTGAGTTTCCTTAGACAGAACATGTTAGCTTGCACTTCTTGCTGTGCTCCCTGAGATGCCTGACACAGGCTTGAGTCCAGGTGCTGTGACTCACTCGCTGGAAGAGGCTGGGGGAGCTCTCACAGCTGATTTTCAAGCTGCTTCACCTCTTTATTTATCCTCTGCCTGTGAGCATGTTTGTATGCAAGAGATCTCTGATATGGGATCCTGCCTTATCATCACTCTGCTGTGGCACAGAACCACCCAGATGAACAGAGGCAGTCAGAGATATCCATCACAACCTGGGGGGTTTTGGGTGTCTTCTTCAGCTGCAGGCAGAAGATGAGAGCACAGGAATAACTGCAAAGGAAACCTTTAAACTGAGCACCATGGTGTGTGAATGTGAGGCTCCTTCTGGTTGTTTAAAGAAGGCCTCACCTTCCTCATCTTGATCTGGAGATCTACAGCAGCCAGATTCTACACCACCACTTATGTTGATCTACCCTTTAAACCCAACCCATAAGCTTTCAGCTGGCTCCTGACCCATGTTCTCTCCCATGAAGTGCAGCACCCTCCTCTCCTGTCTGCCCTGTACTCCCTGAAGTGCTTCTTTCCATCCATTGTGGCACTCCAGCTGTTGTGAGCCCTGCCACCATATCTTTGTGATCCCAGGAGACCACAGCCCTGGTAGCACGCACACATTTGTGATCCCACCTCTCTGGTCCCTGTGCCTCATTTGTCACTGGAAAGACTTTTCAGGTGTGCAATGCCCCAGCACAGCTTCCAGAGCTTTATTTCTCACCCTTGTAGGGTTTTCCAATCACTCCTTTCTCACAGAACTCAGACTTTTGCCTGGCAGCTCTTCCTGGGTCTGAATGTCTCAAGCTGCGCCAGGGGAGGTTTAGACTCGAGGTGAGGAGAAAGTTCTTCACCGAGCGAGTCATTTGTCACTGGAATGTGCTGCCCAGGGAGGTGGTGGAGTCACCATCCCTGGAGGTGTTCAAGAGGGGATTGGACATGGCACTTGGTGCCATGGTCTAGTCATGAGTTCTGTGTTGATAGGTTGGACTCGATGATCCTTGAGGTCTCTTCCAACCTTAGTTATACTGTGATACTGTGATATTGTGGATGAACTGATAGTCCTGTCCCTCAGAGAGCTCAGCTCAGTTCTGTGTCTGCTGGGTTTCTCTGTTATTGACTGCCCTAAGCCTTGTCCCAAAACCACACCCAGAAAATCAGCTCGGTGTTTGGAAGCTCAGTGAGGATGTGCTTGGGACTGGTGCCAGCATTCTACCAGAGCCATGTGCTGGAGACAAGGAGAACAGCAGATGGACAAGGTGCCCTGTGATCAGCAGCTGCTCATCTTCCAGAGCATAGCTGCAGTCCTTCAGGCTGCTTCTCTTGCTCCTCACATCCTGCAGACTCCTGCTGCTCCTCGTGGAGCTGTGTGACTGCCAGTACCCAGAGACAGGATCCTCTCCCTGCTCTGACCCTGCTGTGTCCTTCTGTATGCTCCAGAGACCTACTCTTTACTTTGAATTCCCAATGCAAAGGACCACGTTCAGTCCCTGCTGCCTTAGGGATGGTTCTCAGGCAGACCCTGGCTTTCTTCAGGTGAGAGACTTGCATCCCAACATTTGGTCACTTGCTTCAGCAGTTTCAAAGGCCTGCTCTGTCCTTTTGCATTAGTAGAGCTTTAAAACCTTTTCTCCTTTAAGAGCTATGACCCAAGATGTTACAAAAGAAAACACAATTGCAAATGCAATTGATTTCAAGCTACTTTGAGTGGTCTAATGCTACACTGAAGGTGGATGTTAAGGACCTCTGGCAAGATCTCATAGAATGACAGAATGCACCAAGTGGGAAGGGACCCTCAAAGGTCATCTTGTCCAACCCCCTCTGCAGTCAGCAGGGACATCCCCAGCTAGATCAGGTTGTTCAGGGTCACATCAAGTCTGATCTTGAATGTTTGCAGGGCTCCACACCTCTCTGTGCAACCTGTTCCAATGTCTCACCACCCTGACTGTGCAGAGCTTCTTCCTGAGGTTCAACCTAACTCTGCCCTGCTCCAGTTCCAAACCATTGCCCCTTGTCCTACCCCCACAGCCCCTCCTGAACAGTCTCTCTGCAGCCTTCTTGGAAGTCCCTTTCAAGTATTGGAAGGCTGCTCTAACATCTCCCTGGAGCCTTCTCCAAGCTGAACAGCCCCAACTCCCTCAGCCTGTGCCCATAGCAGAGGTGCTCCAGCCCCATGATCTTCGTGGCCTCCTCTGGACCCTCTCCCTCAGGTTCATGTCCTTCCTGTGCTGGGGGCTCCAGAGCTAGACACAGCACTTCAGGTGAGATCTCCCCAGAGCAGAGGGGCAGGATCCTCTATCTCCATCTCTGGCCATGCTGCTTTGGATGCAGCCCAGTACAGTCCCCTGAGGACATGTGACCACTTGTCACCCATCTTCATCTGCTCATCCAGCCCTTGACCACTACCCTTTGGATGTGACCATCCAACCAATTAATTCCTTCTCCCCGGGACCATCCAATCTATCTCTCTTCAGCTCAGAGAGCAGGATGTGGTGGAGGCTGTGTCAAAGGCCTTGCAGAAGTCCAGAGAGATGACATCCTTTGCTTTGCCCCTGTCCACTACTGCAGTCACTCCACTGTAGAAACAAAAAGCAGCCTTGGGCAAACAGGCAGCAGAGGAGCTTAAACAAAGGTAAGTCAGATCCCAACAGAGCCCCAGACTCTTACTGGAACTGTGATAAAAATCAGTGTTTGCCTCCCCTCCAGTGCCCCAACCAGGCCTTGCACTGGCATAGGAAGTTACAATCATTTATGGTTTTCATTTATTAAGGTGACAGACACAAGAGATGAGGATTTGCTGGTGAGAGGTGCACAGACTGCAGGTGATGGAGCTCCAGTCCACAAGCCACTCTGCAGCAGTGCCCACATAGAACAGAAACACAGCAGCAGCAGCTCAGACCTGTGCTCACTGAGCAGTTCTTATGAAGCTGTCCCCTGTCTGGGGTGGAGGAAGAGGAGCAGAGCCTCATCTTTGCTGATTGCTCAGAGTGGTTTTTGTACCCTAACCTCAGCTGTCTCTGCCTTGTAGGTGACGCTTGGCATGACTTGGTTAGCAAGTCGAGTACCAGTCATAGAGGTTTAGCACGAGATGTGCCTGACTCCTTGTCACACAGAGATGTTCTCCTCCCTATTAAAACTGCACTTGATTATGCAAAGTTTTTCACTGGGCACTACAGCCTTCAAACTCTCTTTTGAGGCTGCATTTGTTGTTGTTTTAACCTTGCTTCAGTAGTTTTAGCTGAAACAAGGCCATCTTGTCTTCACCAGACTCCCTCCTTCAGCAGTTTAGCAGCCCAGCTTCATGAATCTTCACTTCCACAGATAACAAAACATCTCTTGGCTGTCAGCATCTCCACCTTACTCCCAAAGCACACAAAATTAACTTCCACTCGTGTCCCACAGTGGGACAGATGACATCAGCCTGCCTGCTAAAGCCTTCTTGCACCCTCATTTCAACGCCTACACCTTGGAGCTCAGGTCTGTGCATGCCAAGCAGGAACAGAAGAAAGCAAGAATGGCCTAGAGAAGGAGGGAGCTGCCTCCCAAGGCAAGGCTGAAACTCTTCAGTTTGGAGAAGGAAATGCTGAGAGGCAGCATGATAAAGATTCACGAAGTGCTGAAGGCAGAGACGTGCTGAATGTGGAGCTGCTCACCCAGTCCTGCTGTGCTAGGGCTGAAAGCACTGAGAAACTGCTTGGGTCTAAGACAACCAGGAAATTCTTTGTGTAACAGGTTGTGAGCTGCCCCAGGCGGCTGTGGAAGCTGCTCCAGACCAGACAAATTGGTGGAGAATTGTAGGCTGAGGCAGGGCTCTCACCTCTGGTCCCACACTGGTGGCTGCTGGAAGGGGCATGCAGGGGTGGTGGGGAGTGGCCAGGCTCACACCCTCCCTGCTGCTGTTGCTGGACATGGTGCTGGGCTGGTGTGCTGGTTTGAGCCTTAACTGGAGTTTAAGAGCTTCTGTGATAACAGATTGAGAATTCCTCCCCACCCCCACTCCCCTTTTCCCTGTAAGGAAAGGGAAAGAGAAGGGAGCAAAGGAGGAAAAAAGGAAAGGGGGGTAGGGAGATGGGAAGGAGGTGAATCTACAAAAGAAATACTCTGGGCACAGCTGGATGGACCCATAAGGTGTTCCAGATGTTCTTACATTTTGAGCCTTTCATTCTTTCTTTCCACAGAATCATTCAGGTTGGGACAGACCCCTGGGAATCACCAAGTCCAACCATTAACCCTACTCTACAAGGTTCACCCCTAAACCATATCCCCAAGCACCACATCCTAACCACCTTCGAACACACCCAGGACTGGTGACTCCACCCCTCCCTGTGCAGCCATCCCAGTGTCTGACCACTCTTTAAGTGAAAAAGTGTTTCTTACTGTCCAGTTCAAGCTTACCCAGTGGGAGCTTGAGGCCATTCTCTCTTGTTCTGTCACTAATGACCTGTGAGGAGAGACCAGCACCAGCCTCACCACAACCTCTTTTCAGGTGGTTGTAGGCAGCAATGAGGTCTCCCCTCAGCCTCCTCTTCTCCAAACTAACCATCCCCAGCTCCTACAGTCTCTCCTCATCAGATTTGTTCTCCAGGCCCTTCCCCAGCTCCTTGCCCTCCTCTGCCCTGGCTCCAGCACCTCCACATCTCTCTTGTGCTGAAGTGCCCAAAACTGACCACAACACCAGAGCTGAGCACCAGGGGACAATCCCCTCCCTGCTCCAGCTGGACACAGCATTGCTGATCCCAGCCAGGAGGCCTTTGGCTTTCTTGGCCACCTGGGCACTGCTGGCTCCTGTTCAGCTGCTTGTCCATTAGAGTGCCCAGGTCCTACCTCTCTACAAAGAGAAGCCACCTCCTGCTCCCTTCATGGGGACCAGGCAGAGATTGCTCATCTCATTGTGGCCCTAGGCACAGGCTTACCTCTGCTAGACCCTGCATGTCTGGAGCACCTACACTGTACAGCTGTGTCCTTCCAGGAGCATTACAATCAGCAGCAGTGCAGGGAAGGCAGCACTCAACAAATCCAGCTGAGAGGCACCCTTGGAGCACCTCCTCAGTCCACCTCACTGCCTGCCTGAGCTTTGTGGGACTTCCAGAGGATGCCTGAAAGGCAAAAGCTGCTGAAAACCTGCTGCCCACCGCAGGGTTTATGAAATAAGGCTTTAAAACAAAGATAATTTGTTGAATATGTTCATTGTTTAGCATCACAACCTGGAGAATTCCATTTTCAGTTACAGGTAATAGTCCATTGATCCCAAGGCCACATGACAACAAACTGGGAAAGGTTTTGGCACAGAAATTTTATGAAGCAAGGTATTTTACATGAAACTGGGGGGGATTTTTTTCTAAGCAAGGTGTTAAGATTGACCAAATGTCCAGGGCAAGGAATTGAAGTGAAAGGGCTAAATAACCCCAGGGCACAAAGATGGATATGTGCTGTAGGTTGAGGAAAAAACCCACACTGGGTTTGCTCAGGATCTACAACTAACTGCAGAGAGGCTGCCAGGAGGACAGAGCCAGGCTCTGTTCAGTGATGCCCAGTGACAGGACAGCAATGGACACAAAATCAGCCACAGGTTCAACCTCAACATGAGGGAAAAAAAAAGAAGCATTTTTCCTGTGAGGGTGCTGGAGCAGCCTGCCCAGAGAGGTTGTGGAGTCTTCTTCTCTGGAGAGCTTCCAAACCCTCCTGCATGTGTCCCTGTGTGCCCTGCCATAAAGGGTGCTGCTTTGCAGGACTCTGCTCGCTGGAGGTTCCTTCCAGCCCCATTCTGTGATCCTCTGAAAAGTTTAAGACTGCCTTAAAACTTCTGCTTGAATTCTCCCTGGGCTGGGTTTTCCTGTGAGATGCCTGGGTTGCCCACACAGGCAGAAATGTCCTTTGGCATGCTGGGATCTGGGTGATGCTGACTCACAGAGGGCTGTGCAGGTTTAGACAGAAGCACAGTTTGGGGGATGATTGTGCTGCCTGTTCCCTCTTGGGGGGCTGCAGCCACTGTGGGGCTCAGACAGCAGCAGGAGTCTGGGGTGTGTAGGCAAAGGGATGAGTGCCTCACTGCGTGTGTTTGTCACAGCAAGTATGTGACAGACAGCACTCAGTAGACACACTCAGGGCACACTGAGCTTCCGGCTCTGTGCACAGACAGATCCAAAAGCCTCATCTGAGGCCTCTCTTCTCTTCAGAAGCTGCTCTGGAAGTCTCAGCTGACACTCACAGGTTAAGCAACAGGATTTCCCCTGACAAATGTCTGTTTGGAATGTCTCTGGGACACTGCCTTGTCCCAGCAGTGTGACTGGGCTGTGTCCTGGTGAGTGGTTTGGCTTTGCCTGCTTCTAGAGGGACTCAGGAAGCATGGGAGGGTGCAGGCAGGCAGAACATCTCAAAAGGAACTGAGCCAAGTGTTGCTGGCAAGGGGGACTGAGATCCCTTCTCCTTCAACAGCAATTCACCAAGGCTTGAAATGCTGAGAAATGAGACAAGATTAACCAGCCATCACTTTTACCAGGGGCACTATGATGCCTTCACCCAGCCCCAAGCATCAAGCTCTCCCTGCTACCAGGGTCAAGGTAGACAAATTTTGCAGCAGGCAGATCTGAACAGTTGTGTGTGGTGCATGCTCCAGGCCACAGACACAAACTGGAACCCAGGATGTTCCATCTGAACATGAGGAACAACTTAGGTGTGAGGGTGCTGGAGCCATGGAGCAGGCTGCCCAGAGAGGTTTTGGGAGCTCCTTCTCTGGAGACTCTCAAGACCCACCTGGATGTGTCCCTGTGTGACCTGTCCCAAGTGACTCTGCTCTGGCAGGAGGTTGAACTGGGTGACCTCTGGAGGTCCCTTCTGACCCTCCTCATTCTATGATTCTGTGATGTACAGGGCTGCAGGGAGAGGACTGCTTTGGAGAAAAGAAGCTCTTCAGACTGAAACCCTCCTGAGATCTCTAGATGCAGCTGTGTGCAGCCTGTGTTGCCTGTTCCTTGTTAGAGATCCTCTCAGTCTCCAGGTTCAGGCTGAAGGCTCACGGTCTGATCTGGCAAGGCTGGGGCAGCTCTGTTCTCAGTGGACTCCTTTCTCTGAAGCATCTGCTGCTGCACAAGGAGGGCTGGAGAAATTCTAGCTTCAGCAGCATGGAAAAGCAGAAGTGTCTGGAATCCAGTATTTGCCTCCTGCAGCTGTGGAGGGATGGGAAGAACCCAAAAGTGGAGCTGGGGTAGGGGCTTCTAGCAGAGGATGGCAGGTGACTTACAAGCAGCAACTCATTACAGCAAGTTTCACCCTCCTGTAAGTGGAAAGCCAGAGTGCTGTCTGCCTGAGCAAGACTGATGCCTCTCTGCTGGGCTCCCCTGGCACTTCTGTCTCCAGCTGCAGCACAGAGCCTGAGTTTTATAGTTCAAAACATTAAAAGTGAGTCAAGGTGATCCCAGCCTGATTCTTCCCTTCACTGATCATGTAGGAAAGACAAGGAGAACGCTTTCAGATCTGAGTTAAAACCAGGGTGAAGGCAGAAGCACTGCTCTTCTGTCTGTTTCTGCAGCTTCCCTCAGTGGGGACCTTTCTTGCCAGTAGGAGTTGCTCTGAGGACAAAGAGTTTGGTGTCAGTGAGTTCCTCAGGAAAGATGATAACAAAACTCTCGTCAGTGCTGGCAAACCAGCAAAGGAAAGGCTTTTCAAGGCACAGGTTTGGTGTTTCAAATGGCTGCAATGAATCTTTCCTTGGCTCTCACTCCACAGTGAGGAGGAAAGTTGTGGAAAGGAGGACAAGAGTGGGCAGACTTCCCTCAGCCTATGTGCTTAGGGTACCCGAGATGGGGACACTAGCAGGGACTGCATCATCTTCTCTTGGTGTCCTATCTGTAGCTGCTGTTGAGCTGTTGGCATTTACATTATAGAGGCTTAAGGCATCTGCAGGCTGAAGCCCATTTGCACAGAGTAATGGCTGCAAACACAGCACCATCAATGTGCTGCCCTGTCTGCCTTCAGAGGAGCCCAAGGGCTGCAGACTAACGAGCAGAGTCCAGGTGACTTCAGCAGTTCTGCGGAGGGCAGCTCTGTGAGGCCAGAAGTGTGTTTTCTTAGCATAGTAAAGTAGGAGAGCTGCTGAAGGCAAAAGCAGAAGAGGATGACATGGAATGAAGAGCTCTGTGGAAGGAATAACTGCAGCTCTGTAGGACTCTGGAGTGCTGCTACCCAGAAGAGCTCAGGGAGCTGCTATCAGCTAACTCTAATGAGTTTTCTTTGGACCTGGTTGGAGACTCAGCTGCCACCCAAACCTTGGTGAAATTCCATCATGGTTATTCTGGGGATGACATCCAAGCTGCTGCCCTGCTTTGCAAAGCCATGTTCCTCTGAGACCCAGCCTTCTGTGAAAGTCAGGATCATTTGCAAAACTGATACCCTGTTCAGCCTCCCTCAGCAAACAGCCACATTCCCTCCTGGCAGCACAGACACCCCCTCTGCATGCAGGTCTTCCTACTCCCCTCCTCACTGGTCACCTCCCAAAGAAGGATGCTAGGAAGCCAAATGGTGTCCTTGGTGGACCTCTGCATCTCTTTCTTGGGCTTTTACAACCACATTCAGAGGGCACTTCAGATGGGTTCAGTATTGCCATCATGGATTTCCCAGCAGAGGATTTCTCATCTGCTGCCTTTGGACCACAATAGATACAGTTAATAATACTTTTAAAATTAGGCTGAAGATTGTGGAGCCAAAAAGCACTGATTTTCTCTTGGATATGTGAAAGGCTTCTTCTGTCTTCTCAGTGACTAGCCTCTCAAGAGGTCTCAAATGGAAGAGGCCCCGAGTAAGCTTACAACTGGTCCCTTCCAGCCCCTTCCATCCTACATCAGCCTCTGATTCCATGATCTATCAACAAACCCTTTGCAGTTTGTGGAAGAAGCTGACAGACATTTTTGCCAGCATTTGAAATGCAATCCTGAATTTTCAGGAGCCAAGTGCTCATTAAAGGCAGCTCAATCAGTGCTTTTGGAGGGAATTTACATCAGCAGAACAGGAACATTGAAACCTTGCAAGCAGAAAATGGAAAAGGACAAAGAAAGCAGAACAGAAGAGCTCAGCTGAGAATGCCCTGATGCCATAGGAAGTGGCACTCAGAATTGGTCTTACACAGCATTTTCCACCCTAAAGAACCAGTGACACCCACTCAAGTATTTCTGGAGCTCTTCTTGCTCATCCTAGGAGCACTCTTTGAGGCAGTCCCATGGCAGCGGCTTTGGACAGCCAGCTAACCCTCACGCCACCGCCACAGATGCTGCCCCTCTCGTTGCCCTGGCACTGGTGTTTGTCTGCTCCAGCCATGAGGCAAGGCTGCAGAGAAGGCTTCTGTCTTTTGAACAGGCTTCCATCTCTGCTAGTTCAGCTGCCCACCCCAGGCAGCAGCAGAACAGCAGTTCTGAAGGGGGAAGCAGCAGGAGGAAAGGGCAGCAGTGAAGTTCTGTTCAACAGCATCCTGCCTGCAGCCTTCAGGAACGCCTGGGAGTGCTGCAGCTGCTGGAATGATTTCTGATCGTATGTCCACAGCCCCATGTCAAGGGAGCTGCAGGGAGAGGAGGTCCTGCAGAGAGGTGAATAACATCCTGAACCCTAAAGCCTGAATCTCAAAGCTTGTAAGCCTCAAAGATTCCCACAGAGACTGCATTGCTGATGATTTCCTCCCGAAACGCTGCCCTAATAACAGCAGTGTTGTCAGGAAGAGGAGACACCAGCTGAGCCAAATATGGGCAGATGAAGGGGGAAGGGGGAGCTCTGGTACCCCAGGTGTGCTGCTGGGGTGGGAGAGGAGAGCATGGCCCTGTCTGACCAGCACCTGAGTCACAGCAGGGAGCTCCTGATTAGCACTGAAGCTGTTCTCACCTGTCAGGAGAGCACAGTGTGGCAATGCTGTTCTTGCCATTCATTATGTGCCTCCCGGTGTCATTGTCCCTAATGAACTGTCAACAATTAGTGCATGTGCTAATGCCAACATCCCTGCTGACATCAGGGCCTCATTTATTTTTCTAGGCTTTTTTTTTTGTCCCCATTAGGCAGATAAATTTGTCCTGAGGGCATGGGTGACAGCCTTCCACAGCTCACTGCTCAGTCCTGCCACGATTCGGCTGGCAGAGCATCACAGAATGGCTTAGGCTGGCAGAGACCGCAGAGATCATCTAATCCAACCTCCTGCCACGGGCAGGGACACCTCTCAGCTAGCCTGGGTTATTCAAGACTCCATCCAACCTGGCCTTGAACATCTCCAGGGAGGGGCCATTCACAGCCTCTCTGGACAATCCACACCAGAGTCTTGCCACCCTTGTAGTGCAGAATTTCTTCCTAAGATCCAGCCTAAACCTATTCTCTTTCAATTTAAATCCATTTCCCTTGTCCTAGCAGTGGCCACTCTTGTAATTACAAAAGTCCCTCTGCAGCCTTCCTGCAGGATCTCTTCAGGTACTGGAAGGCAGCTCTGAGGTCTCCCTGGAGTCATCTCCTCTCCAGGCTGAAAACCTCCAGCTTCCTCAGCCTGTGCTCACAGCAGAGCTTCTCCAGCCCTTGGATCATCTTTGTGGCCTCCTCTGGACTCACTCCAGGAGCTCTGTGTCCTTCTGCTAGGGACACCAGAGCTGAAGGCAGGATTGGAGGTGAGGTCTCGGCAGAGCAGAGGCAAGGGGCAGAATCCCCTCTCTTGCCCTGCTGCCCACACTCCTCCTGGGTGCCATTGGGTGGTCTGATTCTCCATGTCCTGCTGTGCTGGGTATGAGGAAGAGCCAGGCACTGTCTGCAGGCTGGAGAATGCTAGCAAGATGATTAGAACAGGGCAGTCTGGATAGGTCACTTCAAGCTGTTCCAGAGACAACACTCGGATAGCCACAATCCATTACCTTCCTCCAGTCTGCCAGCAGAACAAGTCCTTCCTTTGGACCAAGTGAGCAGGCAGCACTACAGAGAGCACAGAGGAGCAGACCTGAAAGTCTAACATCTGCAAGCAGTGCCAGCACAGGCTCCTGCCTTTTCCTATGGAACCAAGGATCCTGCCTGTAACACCAGGCACTGGTTCCTCCTCACTGGCAATCTGTAGGCAAACAGGATTCAATAACCTTGTATCTGATTCTTCCACCTACAGGAATGAATGAGGCTCTTCCTCCCACAGGAAATGAAAGAGAACATTTTGAGACAGGAAGATGAAGGCCAGACCATGAGAAGATTGAAGATGAGATGAAAGTATGAATGTCCTGTGCAGCAGTGCCTGCAGCAGCCACGACGCTGTGCAGCAATTAGGCAACAGCAGGCACTGCTTAGCTCCTCCTGTGTTTCAGAAGAGCCATCAGAGCCCAGCAGTGCTGCTGCACAAAAGGAGAGAGCAGCACTGGGTACAACAGCTGGGGAAAGCAGGGAAAGGCTGGGCTGCCTTATCTGAAGGACACAGAGCAGTCAGAACTCATGGGTCCAGGCTTACAGGTTTGTGGTGGTGTGATTCTCCCATACTTGTGGGCCACTTGCAACTTGCCCCCTGGGCCACACAGCAATCCAAGGGAAAAGCCAGATGTGAAAGTGTGGGAGTTTTAGGCTATGCCTTAAAAAAATTTCACAGAGCTTGGACAGAAAGTATTAAAACGTAAACAAATCACTACTGGGTGTAAAAAGGAAAATGATGATAGTTCTAAACAATCCCATTGGAGAGATAAGGAACTTAACCTAGTCAGGTAAACAAGTCTTCTCTTCTGGCTTCTTTGAGCTGGGAGATACTAACTGGCTTTACTGACCTTGGCTGCACTGCTTTTCTTGTAACTGCTATTAACTTGTCTGCTCTGTCTCTTGTCCCTTTTCTGGGACAAGGCCTGGATGCTGAGTGGAAGGAGCAGGTCAGTAAGGACCCAGTCATAAAATCGTCTGCATATTGGAAGGGACATCCAAAGCTCATCCAGTCCAACCCCCTACAGGCAGCAGGGACATCCTCCACTGGATCAGGTTGCCAGAGCCCTGTTGAAATTCACCTTGAATATCTTCAGGGGTGGAGCCTCAACCACCTCCTTGGGCAACCTGTTGCAGTGTTCCAGCAGCCTCCTGGTGCAGAGCTTGTTCCTCACATCCAATCTCAATCTGCTCTGCTCTCATTTCAAACCATTGTCCCATGTCCTGTCCCTGCAGGCCTTTGCAAATAGTCTCTCTGCAGCTTTCTTCAGCTACTGGAAGGTCTTCCTGGAGCCTTCTCTTCTCCAGGCTGAACAACCCTGTGCAGTCTCTCTAGGTTTCTGCACTTGTGTTTGGGCAGTTCTGTCCATTGAGGCTTTCCCTTTCTGCAACTTGTGCCATTGGCTCTTGGCTGCTACTCAGCCACAGCAGTCAGTGGGTGAAGATAATGTCTGGAGAGGCAGGGAGCTGTGGGAGGCTTGACAAGATCAGAGGGGATGAAACCTTCTCCTGGAGCCACCACTTAGCATGATATAAAGCTTCCCCTGTCTGAAGTCTGAACAGCAGACTCCCTGTGTCTCTTCTGAGATGCTAAGCCCTGAAGAAATGGGGACCACAGCCTCCTCTGGAGCCATGAAGCATTTGTAGGAACTCAGCCCATTGTTGTTCTTCAACCAGTTGCAAACATTTCAAACCCAAACTCTTTATTTTGTATCAACTGGAATATTTTTTGGACTTCCTGAAGAGTCCATTCCACTGTGCCACATTTTTGTCATCATTTTAGCTTTGCTTCTTCGGTGGCTTTCTGCCACCCCACAGCTTCCAACAGTGCCAAAGGAAATGTAAACAGACTACAGCATGAATCTGTTGCGCTCTAATTTCAGTTGTGGTCTAAATTTGTGATTTTCAATAACCTGAAGCACCAAGCAGTGTCCCAGCATGGGTTGTGTCCCTGCATTGTGTCTCCTGCCAGCTGAGACCTCTCAAGCCCTTCTTTAGAACCCTTTTTTTTGGGGGGGTGTGTCTTGGGGGTTCCAGCACACCCAGGTAGCTTTTAGAGCTGCACTGCTGAACAACAGGTCAAAAAACACAGGAAAGGAAAACTGGAGCCCTCGGATGGAGCAACCAAGCAACCACCAACAGAAGAGAGGACACAGTCTCAAGCTGTGGCAGGGGAGGTTTAGGCAGCTGGGTGTTAGGAAGAAATTCAACACAGAAAGAGAGATAGAATAGAAGAATAGAATAGATTGGCCGTTGGAATGTGCTGCCCAGGGAGGCGGTGGAGTCACCGTCATTGGAAGTGCATAATAAGAGACTGGATGGGGCACTTAGTGGGCAACTTTAGTTGATTAGATGGTGTTGGGTGATAGGTTGGACCTCAAAGGTCTTTGCCAAGCTGGTTAATTCTATTCTTTTCTATTCAAAAGAATGCCTGTGATAACATGCTTCTGAAGTACACAGCACAGATAAGGATTCAAAGGGCTCCTACAGACTTGTGGCTGCAAGACAGTTCAGAAGAACAAATCCCTGCTACATCTGTCTCTAAATCAACAACGGACAAGGTCACTGCAGTTCTTTCCTTTTGCTCTTCTACTTAGAATGGAATTGTGAGCGTGTCTGATTTGCCCTAATCACTCATCCCTACAGGAAGCTCTTTCTGACTTTGGATTAGGTCTTCCTTCAAGGCACATTTCAGGGAGATTTTGGAAGTGCTTACAAAAATGACTGTTCAACTATATCCTAATTATTTAGGAAATGGGTGCTCAGCAGCAAGATGTTCTAAATACTGTGTAGGCATTCAGCTCTTTTCCGCTGCAGCTTCATTTAGCTCAAATCACCTTTGCTAAATGAAGCTCACAAAGACTGGTAGGTTGCACCCACCCCAGAGCCAGGGGCAAGACCCTCACCAGCCAACACACCACACAGAAGAGCTCAGCCCCAGCGAGGAGCCCCAGCCAGCATCCGTGGGTGAGAGTGGAGCAGTCATCAATCATTGCCCTAACAACCGGGGGGCCACCAGGCCCCCCGGCCTTTGTTGTCACCACCACCATCACCCAGTGTGCACCAAGGGCACTCACCAGAGATCAGAGGAGGATCCTCAGCCCAGATGGGCTCAGCTTAGGGCTTCTGCCTTTCCTGGGGGGGATTAAATAGGGCAGTGGGTGGGGAGGGCCAAGTGGCCACAGCTGGGGTGGGAGGAGACTCCAACAGAGCCCAGGTGCTGTGGGGTTTGAGGAGAAAAAGGGGGAAATGGGTCAGGTGAGGGACTTTTAGGGTGTCAGGGAGCGATAGGACTGGGGGGAATGGAGCAAAACTAGAAATGGGGACATTCAGATTGGATGTTAGGAAGAAGTTGTTCCCCATGAGGGTGGTGAGACACTGACACAGGTTGCCCAGGGAGGTGGTGGAAGCCCCATCCCTGGGAGTGTTTAAGGCCAGGCTGGATGTGGCTCTGGGCAACCTGATCTAGTGTGAGGCATCCTTGGCCATGGCAGGGGGGTTGGAACTGGATGATCCTTGAGGTCCCCTCCAACCCCAACAATTCTATGATTCTAAAACAGTTTGCAGTTTAGGCTGGATGTGAGGAAGAAATTCTTCACTGAAAGAGAGATTGGCCATTGGGATGTGCTGCCCAGGGAGGTGGTGGAGTCACTGTCCCTGGAAGTGTTTAAAATAAGTCTGGATGGGGCACTTAGTGCCATGGTTTAGCTGATTAGGTGGTGTTGGGTGGTAGTTTGGACTTGATGATCTTGAAGGTCTTTTCCAACATGGTTAATTCTGTGATATCTGAGCCAAAAAGGCTTTGTAAGGCTCATTCATTAAACACTAAAAGCAGTGCTGTGAGTACAGGGAGTCCAAAAGCTTCTCACAGGTGGGCGAGTCTCCTGATGAGCTGTGAACAGCTGATCTCTTGTTCTCCCTGCTGAGAAAAGAGAGGTTGGGAGCCAAACCCACAGCGTTCTGCAGCACTGCTGCCAGCAGGCATTTCAGATGAAGCAAGGCTCCCTTCTGGCGCTCTGAACACTGCTGTGGAGTCATCAGGGATACGGTCTGGGTGGCTCTGGACATGTCACACATGGTGACTTTTTTCTGCTCCATGCATTTGGTTGAGGCACTCAGGAGATGTCTGCTTTGGAGACCTCCCTGGCTGTGTCAGTACCCTGAGTGTGTCAGGACCTGAACAGCTCACACACATCTTGGCGCCAGGAGGCTCCTCCCACTCCACCAAAGGGGGCACAAAGACGTCTCCAGAGTACCACTGATGATGAAGGATGATGGAAGCACTGACAGGGTCAGAGGTCTGGGCTGAGGGGGGCTGAGGTTCTTGTTGTCTGCTGCACGAGTGGTTGTCATGGTCGAAACAATGGACTCATGATCCTGTGATCCCAAAGTGCAAGGAGCTCAGGTGACTCACACCAGGGACTTCACTTCAGTCAGCAGCAAAAACTTTGTTGTTTACCCATATGAGGTAGAAAAAAGTGAGGGGAGAAAAGGGGAAAGGGAAAGAAGTCTATAGCAAGGGTTCAAAGACATCTCCCTGGTCCCAGGTCCAGTCCTGCTGGTCCTCCTTTTCCCTTAGTAGGGAAAGCTTTCCTTCAAAGTCTTCTTCTTATTCTTCAGAACTCTTCAAGTAACACATTCTCACACACACTGAACTGCCCAGAAAACTCCCCCAACCCATTGTTAGAGAGACTTCTTTTATAACCAACTTCACACCTGTCGATGTCTGAACTCCACCTCTCTCCACCCCTTGTGCCCCCCAGGAGTAAGGCTTCCACTCATGCCCAAGGCATGGTCTGCCTTGGAGTTGGGTAGCCTCAGGCCAGGCTGTGTTTTTGTATGATAATGACATGATAATGAGCTGATAATGACATGCTAATGAGCAGAGTTCACTGGAGTTCACCCTTCCCCTGGCAACGCCAGGCCCTCAGTCTCTCTCACTGCAGTTCAGTTCCCCATTCCCAAGCGATGCTCGCACACGGCAGCATCGTCTATCAAACTTGGCAGGTGTGGACCCTTGGTACCACCTAGGTCTCTCCCATGGAACCTGCACCTGGAAAACCATGGAGACCACATTCCAGTGCACAGGCTCAGCCACTTAATCAGTAACTTATTATGGAGTAGGCCACTGCAGAACTCATGCTAGGATGTTAGGCTGACTTTCAGTCCTTCTTCTTAGGGAAAGGGGGTCCTGACGACAATGATGAGACAGATGAGGCTCTTTGGACCACTCCTTACAGGGCACTGAGGGGCTGCCAAGGAGCTCATACCAAGCAGGGGGAGATTTAGGCCCCAGTGCATGCATCCAGAGTGCCTCCACAGTCTGCCTGCAGCTCCAAGGCAACAGCCTGAGTGGTGGCACAGTGGGACCTCCATGGCAAGTGGGAGTTCTTGTACAGAGTCCAAACTCCTGAGTGTGGGTGTAGGAGGAATGAGGAAAGCAGTGGTAGGAAAGAGGATCCAGAGCTCAGGGACATCTAACCACCAGGGGCTTCCAAGGATCTGAAAAGGATGAATACAACTCCCCAGGAATTCCTCCTGCACTGCCTCTGGGCCAGGAACCTCTGCCCAGATGGGAGTGCAAGGAGAAGGGGCAGTGGCCCATGGCTGGGTTGTAGGCTGAGCACACCTAGCTTGCAACAAAGTCCCCTGCCAGGTCTGCTCTACAGTGGATCTTGGTCCCCACCATGTCCTGTCCAGTACTGGCCCTGGAGGACACTTGAGCACACAGCAGGGCAGACAGAGCCATCTCAACACCTCACTCATGCAGAAATCGCCAGCAGCTCCCAGTAACCTCAGGAGAAAGCCCAGAATGAAGACATCTCCCTTGGTTCCTTCCCATATATGCTGAGACCTGCATTTGTCTGAGGGAGCTTCTCAAAGGAACTGACCTGTGGCTGAACCTTACACATCCACTGCTTGGTTTTGTGCTGAATCACTTCTGTAGGGCTTCACTCAAACTCTTGTTCAAATCACCAGGGAATGCTGAACCAGGAGAAGATGAAGGTTTGCTGAGGGAATGCAGAGTGGGCAAGGAGCAAACCACCAGGGGGTCATTGGAGAAGTGGAGGTGGCAGGCTGAAAGGACCTGCCTGGAGTAGCTATTCAGTTGTCACTGTAGGCAACCATCTACTTTGATCTGCTCCTAGGCACTAGGGGAGGACACCCCCTCCACTTCCCATGCCTGCTCTGAGCAAGTCCTTCAGCTTAGCTCCTGGGCTCTGCTGGTTTTCAGAGACTTGGCAGCTGTGTGGTAAAGGTGAAACAGGACTCGCTGCGGGAGCTGGATGTGGAGGTGCTGCTGGACCTGCTGTTCTTCCCTGCTGGGAAGCCATCTCCCTCCATTTCACAGAGGATCTATAAGCTGATATTGAACCCAGCAGCAGCTCCAAGTGGGACCCCTGCAGTCCAGCTGTGTAGTGCCAGCAGTGCCATGACGCCAAAACGTGTGGGGGTTTAATGCCACCTGGCTGGCCAGGGGGGAGCTCAGTGTGCTCTGAATTATAACCAGTGATTAAACAGTGCCTTGCCACAGAAGTCTCTCTTCTGCTATCTTTAGCTACTTCACAATCACTAATGAAATGCAGAGAGGAAGAATTAAATTCGTGGTCTACTCTGCTTCTAAATAAGGCCTGCAAGCATCAGGAGGATCAATGCATCTGCTGCTGTTCTTTCATCAGACATTCTGGCCCTGATCACACAGCTTTTCCTGGAAGCTGCTGAGGTCAGCTGCAGAGCTGTGAGCACAGAGATTTCATGCAAATGAATCACAAAAATACCAATTTCCAGATATTTTTGTCTGTAACTTTTAAATACAATGAGCTGGATCCTGTGCTCTTCAAGGTGTTGCTCTTCCTGCCTCTGCATTGCTGCTCTGCCCCACGGATGCTGAAAAACCCCTGTCTCATCTGGTCCATCCTGTGGTTTCCCTCACACAACAGATGCTGTGCAAAGACAGCCAAAAGGGGACCTGCAGCAGCTAAATCTAGGAGAACCACCAAGAAACTTTTCCCCACACAGGTCACACCTGGGAGTGGAGACAGCATGAGGGGAAGCTGCTGTTCAAGACTCCTGCCCTGGGGAAAGAACCAAAGGATGTGAAAATGAATTTTGCCAAATCATCTGTGTTCTGTCCTGGGTTCTGTTGCCCAGGGGGTGATGTAAAGTGTCTGTGCCTCAGCATGTCAGAACTCAGTTATTTTGATAGGCTTGGAGATGCTCTGTGGTGGCACAGCTGATGCACAGCCTCGTGGCTAGCACTGCCGCTGCTGTGCTCCTCCAGAGCTCAGGCAGGCTGAGCTGGGCAGTGACAGCCCCTGCCATGGCACAGCTGATGTTGGGAGGATCATCCCAGGCAGAAAGAAGCGAGGTGCTGAGGTGGATGCAGCCTTGGGGTGGAGAAAGGGTAACACAAGGCAGCCTGCAAGGAGCAAACCCTCCTGCAGTGCTCTGACCCTCAGCTCGTCACTGTCCTTGCTAGAGACGCCATGAAGCTTCACATGACACAGTGTCAGCATGAGCCCCTGCCTCCAGCTGCTCTCGTACATCCCAGTGCTTGTTTCCAGCCCTCTTGATCTCCAGAGACCTAGAGGGTGTCACACACACACCTACTGCCCCAAGCCCAGATCCTGCACTTCTTTTTTTCCACAGTTTTCCTTCCTACCATCAATTGGCCTCCCTACTCTTGTGCCCATTCCCTTCCCCTTCTCCTTTCCCCTCCTTTCTCTGCTAGGATCCTTTGGAGTTTTCCCATTGAAGCTGCCAACATAGTCACTGCCCCTCAGCAACAGCAGGGCCTAGGGACCATGTGAGCTGAGGTCCAGGCTGGCCCATCATGTAGCTCCAGTGATCCTCCCACCATGGTTTTGCACAAAGACTCCTTTTGGTCTCCAAAGAGCCCTTCAGCAGCGCCTGCTAGAACTGAGCCCTGCCTGCTGTGAGACCATCCCTTGGCATTTACCTCTCTGCAGGCACTTGCCCTACTCTCCCTGTAGGTAACTCAGGGCTTCTCACTGCCCGTTGCTCTCTCTGCAGTCCTGTGGAGGCGAATTGAATTAGCACAGCCATAACATCTGGCACAGCCATAGCTGCATCACCAGGGCTGGGCACAATTGTGGGTACAGCCCCAGCTCCAGAGCTCAGCCAGGAGCCTAACCATGGCACATACAGCCACCACCTGCAGTGGCTGGGGTGGAGAGGGGTGGCTGCTACAGCAGTGCCACAAGACTCCTGCTGCCTCCTGGGTACTAGGGGCATGGACAACGTGTTAGGAGCCAAGCAAGGCTCTGGCTAAAAGCAGCCCCATGCCATACCCAGGGCTGATGCTTTGGGTATCTTTGCCAGTTTGCAAGGCAGTATTTATTGCACTTTTATTTCTCTATTTATTGCACTTTTATTCTTGACAGAAGAGTTTCTTTTGTGGTCACCCCCAGGGTCATAAGCACTGCTACAGAGGATTGCTGTGTCTGAAAGGGCAAGCGGCAGGGGAACACCAGCCCAGGGTCCTTGAAACCACTGCATCTGAAGGCTGTATGGCAGCCCCCAGCCAAAGCCAGCTGAAGGCAAAAGCAACTTTAGTGGCTGTGGGGGAGCTGGAGGGAAAGACAGGAGTGAGAGAGGGGTCACAGCTGGACTGTGGCAGGGGACGGAGGACTGCTGGGGCTCCTGGAGGTTCTTCCCCCTCCATCCCACAAGCATGCACAGCACCCCCAGTTCAGCTTCCTGCTCGCCCCTACTGCCACCCTGGCTGCTGGGGATGATAAATGACAGGACTGCAAGGATCAAAGAACTTGTCCTGGAGCCATGATCTCAGCACAGCAGTAACCTGGTTGGTGTGAGCTGAGACACCACTTGTGTTAAAAGAGTGACTGACTGCAGCCAAGTTCTGCCAAGCAAAGAGGAGAGCAATTCTCATCCATCAGACTGTTCTGCTCTGGGCTTGTCATGGCTTGAAGGCCTAATGCTGTACTTCAGAGGGATCAATTGTCCTCCCTGGAACATGGTTTCTGGTGTAAGTGCTTTGCTGTTTAACTTTTCTGTGCCTCTGTGTTAAATCATTCTTCACTCAGCCAGTGTGACAGCCTGGGGCAGGGAGCAGTGCTCCTCCCCACCAGCTGAAAGATTGTTAGCTTGGCACAAATTGAGGCAAGTGTACATCAGGATTAGGTCAGTGTGGGGATGGGAAAGGTGTAATGAGGGTGGTCAAAGCCCTGCAGTAAGCAGGGGCTGTGTGATTGGCTGCAGTGCTGCGTGCACCACAGTCAGCAGTTTTCCTGCAGCAGCACAGCGATGCCACCACTGAGCCTGGGGGTGGCTTGGCCAGGCAGAGAGGAGCAGCACGGCTCAAGGACAATTCATTTTGACAGCCAAGAGCTGTACATGAAACACAGGACAATGTCAAACCCTGATTCACCATGGGCCTGTTCTTCCTCTATCTGAAGAGCAATTTCACTCGATCATAGCCCTCTCTCCACTACTGCAGAACAGCCTCCAGCTGGCATCATGCTGGACAGGAGCTGATTGTCCCTTTAACCAGTGAGCCAAGCACCAGAGACCCCAGTCCAATCCCAAATTCCATGTTAGCCCTCTCTATCCCAGCACTTTCACAGAATCACAGAACTGTCAGGATTGGAAAGGACCTCAAGGATCATCCAGTCCCAACCCCACCTGCCATGGGCAGGGACCCTTCACACCAGATCAGGCTGCTCAGAGCCACATCCAGCCTGGCTGCAAAAACCTCCAGGGGTGAGGCTTCCACCACCTCCCTGGGCAAGCTGTTCCTGTTTCCTCCACATCCAGTTCACAGGCACTACTCCTTTCACACTCCCATCACCAAAGGAGGCTCATTCTGCTGTACTAAAACCCAAGGACAAGCCAGATGACATTCCCAGAGCTGTGCTCAGTCTCAAGGAGAAATCCCAGAAGCAAAAAGAGCTGGATGTGAGGAGCAGGAGCAACCAGCACCTTGGCAGCCACAAGAGAAACAGAAGAGAAGCAAGGCAGTTTGAGCTAATCCTCATTCAGGAACAGCTGCAGCGAGATTAAAACCCTGGCTGGCTGTGGCTGGTGCACATCTTTTGATTCATCTTTCCAGAAAGAATATTCCTTGAAGCCAGAGCTCAGTGAGTTGTGCAGTGGTGTGCTCCTGACTGCCATCCCAGCTCGTCATGTGTCTGCCAGGGGTGCACAGCAATTCTGGTGACAATAATCCTACCCTCTGGGTGGCTGCTGCTGCTTTTTGGGTGCCTCTGTGCCAGGGTGATGGCTACCACTGCTGGGGGCTGGGCACTGCCTCCTCTGTGTGCAGCAATGTCATCAGGAGGTCAGTGGGGACCAGTCAGCTGACTTTTCTTTTTAGCTGTTTTTCAGGGAAAAAAGCAGTTGTGATTTAAACAAACCTCAGGGTGCCTGGGAGTTCAACCCAAGCCTCCAGCACCATGCCTGGGCTGAGCTGCTACCAAAGCAGAGAGAACAGCACCCACCTGGGGCGCTTCTCCCAGCTCCCTGCCCCCTCTGCCTGCAGGACCTAAGCCTCCAGATGTGCCTCACATACCAGCTGAGCATTGATGTTGGGCTGCTCTTGCCTGTGCTGCCTTGCTCTGCCTCTGAGTCACCCAGAGAAGAGCTCTGTGCTTTGTCCTGATGAATTCATGCAGCTCTAGCAGCTACCCCCAGCACCCCCATGTCTGCTGCCCACACTTGGATCTGCCTGCTCCTTACAGCCAGCACACAACCCCTTCAATGTCTAGACTGTGGGGGACAGTCACCTTCCCTCCCAAGATCTTTGCTGGGCTTTTTGTTTGTAATTCTGCTGTGTCTGCCACTCACTGGGTGCCCCCCTACAGCCCTTAGCTGCCCACCCCACAGCCCTTAGGCCAAGCTTCCAAAGATCCCACCCAGAAGCAGCAGGAGTTCCTGGGCAGAGACTGCTCTGGCCTTTTGGGATGCTGTCAGCAGGAAGCAGGCAGGATCCTGAAGTGCCTTTTTCTCTCCCATCTGCACCTATCTGTCTCACCCCAGGGATTTTTCCACCTCACTGTCTCCCAGACACTTTCCTGTCTGCTGCCCTCATGGTGGGTACAGCTGCCTCGGTCACAGTTCTTCTCTGGGGAGAAGAGAGAGTGAAACACAAGGATTTCTACCTTAAACCAGAGGTGGGTTCTTGGACCCCAATGCTTATGTAGCACCTAAGTAGCAGTAGTTCAGCACTTGGTGCCTGGTCTTCTTCCCACCATTGTACCCTCCCTCATCTACAGCCCCTGGGGCCACAGGACCTCCCCCAGCCCTTCCCCACTGCTGATCCACAGTCCGCAGCAGAGGCATTCAGCTTGAGGACACCAGAGGCAGTGCTGCCTGGGGAGTAGGTCCTGGTGCAAGGTCACCAACAGCTCTGCAGCCTGTGGGACAAAGATCCCAGCACAGCCTGAGGGGTGAAGGGGATGAGGATATGAGCACTGAAGTGGAAGGTTGCCCTTTACACCTCAGTCAGGTTTACCTTGGACAAATTGGGACCCACAGCTCCTGAGCTGCCCTAGGAGGATGGTGTGGGTCACAGTGTCAAAGTCTTGCTGAAGCTGAGCCACTGCTGTCCCCTCACCTGCCCAGCTGTCACCCATCACAGCAGGCTCTCCCCTGGCTCAGGTCCCATTCTGAGCTCCCCTTTCTGATCCCATGCTGACTCTTCCTGATCATTTTCTACTCCTCCACATGCTCAGAGATGACCTGCAGGATGAGCTGTTCTCATCCAGTCACTTCTCTCACACCAGTTATTCCCTAATGTCTGTGACCTTTGCTGCCCTTCTCTGACCTCCTCCCAGGGATGGTTCCCCTGAGAGCAGAGGGGTAAGCGGCAGATGGTGTCGTTCTCCAGGGAGACTGAGGATTCCCAGCCCTGCAGACACAGACCCTGTGTTCTGTAAGAGCTTCTCACTCTTGACTCCAATCTAGAGCCCACTGCTGTCTGGGTAAGATCAGGACCACTGTTTTCACACCCTTCCAGTGGTGTCTCCAGCCTTGCTGAGGAGCCATCATGGCCTGGATAGAGGCTGGAAATCTCCACTTCAAATGAGCTCCCCACACACAGTGAGTGTTTTGGCTTCAGCTTTTATTGTGCTTTTAGCACTCTTTTTGACTTTGATTTTCCAGCTGCCTTTGCTGTTTTACTGCCCCTGCACAAACATATTAAATGCAACTCAATCAAATCCTGGCTGCCAACCAGGCCATGCCAAAAGTCACTTCTCTTGGGGGTTCCCTGCTCCAGACTCAGCCCTAAATTTAGCTTCAGCATCACACCCAGGCTCCGCTGGGGTAGTCAAATTCTTGTTCCTGACTCCAGCTTAGCAGGTCCAACACTGTTCCTTCAGCTTTTAGGCCTCTCAGTTCAGTTCAGAAGGTTCCCAAGTTATTGTCAAACCACTTTTTAATTAAAGAGACTTCACTGTTTTGTTAACTGGCACCACTCCTGCACCAGCCCCTGCTGCACACCATGCACCACTGACTGCCTCACATCAGCTGTCTGATGGATTTTTTAGTGCCCTCATTTTTCAAACAAGGCTTTCAGCTCTTTCCTGCTGGCACCTGCAAGGAAGAATGAGCCACTTGTAGCTACAGGCATTAAGTACAAAGCATCACAGCTCTGCAACTCAGGGTTCTGCCCAAGAGCCTCACCTGGCTGCCTGCATCCCACTGGCTCTCGGGGGTATCCACTCTGAAATTGATTAGCTTTTACCAAATTCCAGCAGCTGCCTTTGAACTGCAGCTGCATAAACCCTGCTCTCAGCCTTCTGCTCCACCACACTACCTTCTGCCCAAAGCAAATCTAGCAATTTCTGCAGCATAAGCAGCAGATTTCCTCTTTGCAGCCATCCTTTCATTCCCCCAGCGCAGGAAATCACAGCTAATGCTCTTCCATCAGTGCCTTTCTCTGCCAGCACCTGCAGCTCTCTCCTGCAACAGTCAGCAGAGCAACATCAAACACAGCAGGGTGAGCTCCTGCCTGGGATGAGCACTAGCAGATTAAATGCCTTGGCAACATGACAATCTCCTTCCTGCTGCCTACCGAGCCTGGCACTAAGTGAATAACGAACCCTGTGGTGCCACGCAGAGGGCACAGACCACCAAGTCAGGACTGTGCAAACGGCCCTGCAATAGCTTGATGGTTAGAGGTGCACTGAAGGGCTGCCTGAGCTTCACTCACCCCAGTTCTGCCCCTTCCTTGTGTCCTTACTCTGCACTGCACTCTGGGTGCTGGTTCAGTCTGTCCCATCAGGCAGCTGCTTTAGGCACCACAGAACCCTGAGCTTTGCTGATGCCTGACTTCAGGGCACCTCACAGCCCTGGCCACTGCTGGAAGCTCTCCAATGTGGCAGCTCACTCCCTCCTTTCCCTCACACCTCTGCATGCATCAGGGCTGATTCCCCACATGCTTGTTGGAACCCTCACGGAGCAGAGCTCAGGGCTCTCCAGATCTAACCATAACTGACCAGCTGGGACACAACCCATGAGACAGGTCTCTGACGAGAGCTGTGAGCCCCCTATCCTTGTCCTGGTAAGAGACAGACCAGAACCCTCTGAACACTTCTGATACTGTCTCCCATAACATCCTCATAGAAAAACTCAGGAGATGTGGCACAGAGGGCTGGTCAGTGAGGGGGGTTGCAACCTGGCTCCACAAGAGAGCTCAGAGGGTCAGCAGCGGCAGCACAGAGTCAGCTTGGAGGCCTGGGGCCAGTGGTGTTCCCCAGGGATCAGTACTGGGTCCAGTTTTGTTCAAGACTTTTTCAATGACCTGGCTGAGGGCATTGAGAGTACCCTCAGCAAGGTACAAGATACAAAACCAGGGGTGGTGGGGTGGCTGACACCCCTCAGGCTGTGCTGCCATCCAGCCAGAGCTGGACAGGCTGAGGGCTGGGTGCAGGCAAACCTCATGAAGTTCAGTAAGGACAAATGCAGGGTCCTGCATCTGGGGAGGAATAACAGCAGGCACCAGGACAGCTTAGAGGCTGCCCTGCTGGAGAGCATCTCCACAGAGAAAGACTTTGGAGTGCTGGTGGGCAGCAAGTTCTGCAGGGGACAGCAAGATGCCCTTGTGGCCCAGAGAGCCAATGGGGTCCTGGAGTGCATCAAGCAAAGTGTGGCCAGTAGGGCTAGGCAGGTTCTTCTACCCTCTGCTCTGCCCTGCTGAGACCACACCTGGAATGCTATGTCCAGTTTTGAGCTCCCCAGTTCAAGAGACACAGAGACCTGCTGGAGAGAGGCCAATGGAGAGCTGAGAGGATGCTTAGGGGACTTGAGCATCTCCTCTGTGAAGAGAGACTGAGAGCCCTGGGGCTGTTTAGTGTGGAGAAGAGAAGGCTGAGAGCTGATCTGATCAATGTGCATAAGTATCTGAGGGGTGGGGGGCAAGTGGAGGGGGCCAAGCTCCTTTTGGTGGAAGACTTCACCTCAACATGAGAAGAAACTTCCTTGCACTGAGGGTGATGGAGCACTGGAGCAGGCTGCCCAGGGAGGTTGTGGAGTCTCCTTCTCTGGAGACTTGTAAAACCCACCTGGATGCATTCCTGTGCAGGCTACCCTGGGCAATCCTGCTTTGGCAGGAGGGTTGGACTGGATGATCTCAAGGTCCCTTCCAACCTCTAATATACTGTGATACTGTGACCACAATGGCCAGGGGCAATGGCTGAGGATAAGCAACAAGCTGCCCCTGGCACAGCACTAGGCAGAGGTGATAGAACAGCCAAGTCACCCAAGGTCACAGCAAAGGTCTCCTGTGCCCAGGACTGCTCCCCAGGGCTGTAGGACAGGCAACAATTTCTCCCTGTTTTATCTGCTGCTGACTCTGCTGGTTCCTGCTTTCCACAGGAGTTCCCAGCTCTTGTCTGCACCTTGCACACTTTCATCTCCAGTAGCACATGGCAGTGATGGCTGCACAGGAAAGGCTTCTTCAGCCTTTGTGTGCAACTTAGGTGCCCCCTTCACCACGTTCTAAATGTGCACCCATTGCAGATACTGCTCAGAGCACTCTGGTGCTGCTGCTGAGTTAGCAACACCCACCAGTGGAACCCTCCTGCGAGCTCTGAGGAGCCTTCTGAGGGTGCCTGTAGACATCAGACACAGGCAGGGATGCCTGTGCAGAGCCTAATGGCTCCAGCAGGAACCCTCTGGGCAAACATTTTATAACCCTCTCCAGAAGTGACTCTTTGGAAGGTGTCAAATCCCAGACTGGGCATGGTGCAAAATCTCTCCACAAAGGGACCATCCTTTACCCTCACTCAGCACATTTGCATTTGTCCTACTTCTATTCCTGTAGACCTCAAAATAGTCAAATTCCTCCTCTCTGAGGCACAGCCTTCCCTGCACCACCCTCCTCAGGCTGCTACCCCACAGCATTTCCTCAGAGCATCAGCACAGACAGGGAAGATTTTCAAGACCACCATGTGTCAGGAACTGCCCCTGCAACCACCTCTGATCTCTCAGCAGCCCACAGCACCCTGGATGGAGCAAACAAAAAGAGGAGACAAAATGTGAGTGTGAACAGTGCCCATGCTTTATTTTATAGCTCCCCTGTACAATTAAACAAACAATGAAAGGCAAACACCCCAGGCTGCTGGGCTGCAATGGACACTGGGCAGCTGGCACCAGCTGGCAAGCTGTGGCCTCTCTCACCTCAGCCCTTCTTTTACCATGGTACTTCAAAAAGGAGCAACTGAGAGCAAAAAGCTGCAGCCAGCTCACCTTTGTTGTGCTGCAGACCACAACCTTGCCACAGAGGAGCAGGAAGGTGCAACACCTGCCACAAGCAGGGAGGACCCAAGGGCTCTTGCAGGAAGCATTACAGATCCTGATGGCCACCAAGAGCTTCAAGGGCTGGCTGCATCTTGTCCCCTGCAGCCAGGGCTGCTGACTAACAGCCCAAGAACAGCACAAGGGATGAACTCCTCTGCCCTGGAGAGAAGCAAGTGTGAGGACGTCCAGGCCATCCACCCAGCCCAAGTGATGGCAAACCATGCCATGGTTCAAAGGTGACAAGTTAGAGAGCTCCTCACCTGCAGGGCCTGGCTTGCCAGCTCTCCAGGAACAGGAGTCTCCCTGGGTTTAGCACAGGCACCCCTACACCTAGAGACAATCCACTTCTCTCCACACAGGCAGATCCCACAGCAGCCACAGAGACCCTGCAGCTCTGCACTCTGCCTGCTATGGCCAGTGCCCAACCCTCCCACCCCCAGCAAGACTCTTGCTGATGAGCAAAGACCTCTGGCTCCAGCCATGCTTCACTCCCAGGCTGCTGTGGGTCTCTCCAGCAGCCCTCGAGGGATCCTGGCTGTGAGCCCGGCACAGGGCTGGGGAGCAGCCCCTCTACCCCCAAACCTCCCACAGCACTGGGCACAGGCACACAGCATGCCTCAAAATCAGCCCCCAGTGAGGCAGGGAGGTGAGGCAGCTGTGCTTGCAGAGGATGGCCACCCAAGGATTCCAGAGCACTTCAGGTGCCTCAGGATTTGTAACCTGAGGCACTGTCCCACTGGAGCTAGCTCCTACATGCGTGGGGGTGCAAGGTGCCAGGGAACCCCCAAACTGGAGAGGGAAGCAGCAGGCTGCAGGGAGCCAGCTGAGGCAGCAGAGCACAGCAGCTGCAGGCTCTCAGATGAGGTGTGCAGACCTTCTCCCTCGAAGGCACCTCAGGTTTTGGTGTGGGAGGCTGGGTGGCAGAATGTGAATGTGGGAGGCACTTGTGACAGCCCTGCCAGACAGATAATGAGAGCTGACTGCAGCAGCCAAAGCTCTGGGGGAGGAGCTGCAGATGTGGATGGCTGCACAAAGGGGGCAAGGGGAGTTCACTCAGGTTCAAGAGCAGGAGGTGTAGCTGGGTTTCCAACCATCACACACACCTCTGCTGTCAGCATCTGGATGTCACCAAGCATCAGTTCCCAGTTCCTCCAACAACGAACTTTGCCCCTGCTGGGTGCAAAGAACAGCAAAGCTGTCTGGTGTGTAGCCCACCCGAAGCTGCTCAGGACTTACAGGAAGGCTGACTGGCCCCAAGCAGGGCCACAGAAGGCTCTTCACACTGAAACTGGACCATGTGCAGCTCCACACTGCTCTGGGCTGCTGACTCACGTTTGCTGCTGACCCGCACAAGACCACAAGTTTCAGAGGGAAGGCAGCTGTCTGAAGAGCATTGCTCAGAGTAAAGTTTGTTACAAACAACAAATGGTGGAAAGAGAAGAGGAGAGGTCAGTGAGTAATTTCCCTTTGGCTGGCAGCAGGTCTTCATTCCACTCCGCAGCACTGCCCTTTCCTGGTGGCTGGAAAGCAACTCTGCAGATCTCACCCAAAGTAAGTCTCAAGCCACCCAAGCTGAGGGCTGCAGGGATGAGACCTCCCCAGCACTGCTCTCCTCACAGAAATGTTCTCTGCATCCACTGTGAAACTTCTTCCAGGGCACTATGTGCAGGTGCTGAATCTTGCTACTCCCCAGCTCAGCACCATCAGCTTGCTAAGTGCCCTTCAAGGAGCTATATGGTTGCTGCTGGATCATGCCCTAGCCCCTTCAGCCAGGCTCAAGATGTTTCAGGCTAACAGGCATCTCCCTTTTGTTCTGGCAGGAGACCAAGGAAGCATTTCCAAGTGCAGTGGGCTGACACCCACAGCACAGCCCTCTGCAGCCCACCTGGCAGTCGGAGATCACCATGGGTCTGCAAAGGGCTTCATGTTGATTACTCAGCTCAGGCAGGGTCGGAGCTGTCCCACAGCCACGATGTGAGGCAGGAGCCAGGCCAGGCTGAGGCTGGCAGCAGATCTGGAGCACACCAGCCACCTGCCCTAGGAAGCACAGCCAGCTCTGCTCTCTCCAGCACGGAAAGCAGCTTCTGTTATCAACTATCTGTTCTGTCTTTTGATGGATCACAGCAGATGCCAATAATGTGAGCACAGCACAGCACTGCCCCAAAGCACCCACAGAAGCCCCAGCAAGGGGCTTTGCTGCACCCACCCTCCCCATGCCAGGGCCCAGTCCTGCTGATCTCTGGACATCATTTGCCTTCTCATTCAGCACCTCTGGACATACACAGTCCCCCCCAAGACAGGCAGGCGTCACAGCGACAGCTACAGCTGAAATCTGAAGTGCTCTGTAGCTCTGAGGGGGTCACAATCGAAGAGATTTTATTACCCTCCCCCCAAAAAACTCTGTAGGAAATCCATTTATGTGGTTCAGGAAAGAATTTCACAAGGCAGAAAGAAGCTGCATAGGCAGAAAGTGCAGGGGAAGACACCAGAAATAGAGAACTGGAAGAGTGAAGGCTGAAGCAGAACCCAAACCTGAATTCTGGATTTCCTTTGCCCATGGGGAATGGCCACAGGGCACACATTTGCATTAGACCAGGAGCTCACAACTGATAGTTCAGGACACTAATCAGGTAAACAATCACTGCCACCTACTTCCCTTTAGTTTACTCTGTCAGCTCCAGGTGACCCAGGTTCAGCCAAGCCATCCACAGCATTAACTTGGCACCAGCTCCCCTGCAATGCCACAAGGCCACAGAAGGACCAACAAACTCTTCTTTAGCTTCCACAGCCACCCAAACAGCCCAGAGCAGCACCACCACACCTCTGGCTGTACCAGATCCTTATTCCAATGTGACTGGTACCACCTCCACAGCAGTTTGCACCCTGGGAGCAGGAAGTTCCAGAAAAACCACAGTGACTCCCCCAAAGAATGGATTCCTACTTAAACACCGTGGCATTTTCCTGCCAAAAGGGTACTTCCAGTGTTTGGTTTGTAGCACTTCACAGGGACACAGGTGAAAGCAGAGCAACCCAGAGCACATGAAGAGCACCACAGCCTGCAGGTGATCCCACCCTGAGCTGGAGCAAAGCAAGGCAAGGCAAAGCTGCCTGTTGTGTGTCAGAGCCCAGCTCCAGTTCTAATGCTGCACAGTTCATGCTCTGGTGAATCCCACACCTGCAGGCTGTGACAAGTGACAGCTGAGGAGGGTGATGCTTTCCTTGCAGTATCTCAGGTCCTTATTCCTGCAGTGCAGCATCTCCTTGGACTACCTTAGCATTTCACAGCAGGAACTGAAGAACCACCACCAGCCCAAGGGCTATGGTGACAAGAGCTGTTCCCACCTACAGATCAGTTTACTGCATCAGAGCAGCACTAACTGCTGCTCTTCAGCCAAGAGGCTGTGCACAGCCCAAGGATGCTCTCAGCTCTCTCCCTTCCCCAGAACAACAACTCACACACCAGGCTGATGCCCAGCCCCTGTACCAAAAGCAGAGAATCACACACTCAAGCAGGGAATGTTTGATCATCTTCTGGGGCATTCAAAGGGCAGCAGAGAGCTCCTCATTGCCAGGCAGCTCTGATGATTCCTCCATGCCAGGCCCTTCTCACCCCATGAAAGCAATTCCTCTGCTCTTCACAGGATGCTAAACTCACAAGTGGGGCAGGGACACCCCACACTAGATCTGGCTGGCCAGAGCCTCAGCCAGCCTGGGCTTAAACACCTCCAGGGCTGGGGCCTCAACCACCTCCCTGGACAACCCATTCCAGGGCTTCACCACTCTCATGGGGAAGAACTTCCTCCTCACCTCCAGCCTGAATCTCCCCACCTCCAGCTTCATTCCATTCCCCCTAGTCCTATCACTACCTGAGATCCTGAGCAGTCCCTCCCCAGCCTTCTTGTAGCCCCCTTCAGATACTGGAAGGCCACAATTAAGTCATCTCAGAGCCTTCTCTTCTCCAGACTGAGCAGCCCCAACTCTTTCAGTCTGTCCTCACAGGAGAGGTGCTCCAGCCCTCCCCCAAATCTTTCCCTACCAGGAGACATTCACTGAATTTCAAGGGAATGCAACCTCCCAGCATCCTCTTTCTAGGGAGCAGGCTGCCTGCCACAGGCCACACCACTTACAAGCCCAGAGGCTCTGGGACTGCAGACACAGCACTGCCACAATCTGCCAAACCAAGGTCTTGGGGTTTTGTTTGTTTGAAGAGCCAACTTCAGACCTTCTGGATGTTTTTAATTGGCCAAACTTGTTTGTTTATTGCAGGATTCATTCCAAGATTCATCCTAACCCTGCTTTCTTGGCCAAGTCTCCAAAACAGCCTGATGCCAGCTCCTGAATTTACACTTCTGCAGTAGTTGTTTTTTCAGGAGCTGCTCATTCCTGCTGCTCAGTAAGACCACTACAACACTGCATGGCAAAGGATTAAGCATGGGAGGGGAAACGAGTCTGAGTCATCCTGAAAATGTCTGCACAGCTGAAATGCAAAGCAAAGTTGAACTGAACTACATGGCACACACCAAGCACTTCAGTGGAAGGAAGGGATTTGTACAACCCCCAAGTTCTCACCTCCTCAAAACATCTGTGCAGGCACACAGGCCACCCTCCCCACACTGCCAGGAAACAAGCAAATGGGTGAATCTTGCAAACAGAGTGAGGGGCTGCACATTGAAGACCACTCCTTGCTGCACTTGTGGGCAGCAGCTGTCTTCTCAGTCTTCCTTTGAAACAAACTAAGAAGCCAGGATGAGCCAAACTCCTAACCCTGATGGATGTGAGAGGTAACTCAGCTTCACGTGGCTGCAGGTTCCAGCAGAGCTTGGCACCACACAGGACTAAAATCACAAGATCATAACTCCAATCTTTTTCACCACCATTTCCCAGCAAACATCCAGGATTACTTTGGCTGCTTCAGGTTTGCTTAGAAAGCCTGCTCTGATGCACCAGGCAGGAAATCCTCCAAGCAGAGAAGCTACCAGAAAAGGTCTCTTGCATTTGACCTGGCAGTTTAAAATGAAGCTCCCACCCAAAGGAAGTGATGCTGAATTTCTCTTCTCCTGTTTCCTGGATGATGCTTGCTGCAAAGAATCCCCTGGTGAAGACAAGGGGGGATGGGCATGAGTTGCTGCTGGGGAGATTCAGACTGGATGCCAGGAAAACCTTCTTTCACCATTGGAACTATTAAACATTGGAATAAACTCCCCAGGGAGGTGCTGGATTCCCCTGCATCAAACAGTTACAAGGCCCAGCTCATTTCAACTCTGTTCTTACCCAGAGCAGTTGGAGTGGATGATCCTGGAGGTCCCTCCCAAGCTATGAATCTATGAACCAAAGGGAATGTGTCACTGAGGACAAGCAACACATGGAGACACTCAGAGCCTTAGAAAACAGCCACAAGACAATGACTTGGAAACGTGTTTATTTGAAGACATGGAAATTACAAGAGGAGAGGGTAGGGAACAGATTACACAGGGCAGGTGCAGCTGCTGGTGCACTGCAGAGCACAAGAGAGAACAGAAGAACAGCACAGGTGCAGTGCACACACCTGACACACCCACCTGAACTCTCTGCTCCCATCTCTTGCCTTCACAGGCAGATGCTGAAGCTCTTCTAGAAGACAGCTCATCCATGGCCTGTCCTGCAAAAGCACAGGGTGTGCACAGCTCTCAGGACAAAGACCCAGAGTCGAGCATTGCTACAGCATTCTTCCAAGCTGGGGCATGAAGATACTGACAGAATGTTCCAAAATGTTGTTCATTTATTTAATGCCATCCGGATTTCAAGCTCTTACACCCCATTTTTCCCCAGGAATAATAAACCACGTGGTTCCACCCAGCAAAGGGTGTGTTCTTGGTTACCTAAGGAAGAAATCCTGAGACTTAATGATCTGGCAAAGCAAGATTCACAGGCCCAAGACACAACTCAGTTCTGAGATCCACATTAGCCAAATCTTCCATGCAGCTGCAGAGCAAACCCCACCTACACTGACCCAAACCTGGAACTCTTGTCTTTAGAGCACAGCTAACAGCAACCAGCAGCCCCCATCACAGAGCAGAGAGCAATGCTCAGCTGAACTCATAGTGGAGAAATAAATCACCCTGAGCAGCTCAACAGTTTGCAGCCACAGGCACTGCACAGAGAGCAATTCTCCACCAGAAAGGTGACAAATTCCTCACAAAGCAGACTTTGCATCTGGGTCTGGGTCTTGAAGGACAAAAAATTACCCCAGGAAGAGTTAGAAATTTGCTTCTCCAATGGGTCTCTCTCCCTCCCCATGCTAAGCACATGCCCTGTTTCCTGCACAGCCATCTGAGCAGTCCCACATCTGCCCATAAAACTGTAAGGATTAGATCAGAAACAACAGAAGAGATTAACTACTGAGAGCTTGGCTGTCAGTCACTGCCCCCTTGCCCCCCAAGACTTACCTTCTCTGCTGCAGTGCAGCTCTTGGACATGCTACAAATGAAGACTTCTGCACCAGGACTGAAATTCAGAAATTGAGAGCAGAGAGAAGCATGGCCAAGAGCAGTCTGGCCCCTGAGCCTTCCCCAGACAGGTCAGAGCACCAGGACGAGATACGAGTACCTGCCAGCAGAGCTCAGGCTGCTTTAGAGCCCACCACAGAGCCTGTCCTGCAGCACCTACAACCATACAAGAGAAGAAATAATTACATTGCAAACAGGAGAAGGTTACAAGAGTGCACAGGTTCTGTAACCTCACTCCAAGGAAAAGAGGAAACTTGCATCAGCAGACACAAAAGCAGCAAAGGATCTCCACTGTAAATAGCATGAACAAAACACACTGCCCAGCTCAGGAATGGCTCTGCTGCCCTCCTCATTGCTCTGGTGCAGAATGTAATGGAGATTGCTGGTTAGCAACAGCACTATGTGAGCAACTGTCACACACACAGGCATGGCTCAGAGAAGGGCAGTCAGCCTGAGAAGGTGTCACCTGCTCCTGCAGCAGCAGCAGGTGATGGGTTTCTGCTCTCAGCACGGAGGCCTAGAGCTCTCAAACTCACTCAAACCAACTAAGCTCCCAAGTGTAATTTGCATCAAAGAGCATTCAGACAATAAAGCAAAGCCCCAGAGCCAATAAAGGCCAACCACTTGTACTGTTCTGGAAGATGGAAATCCCTCCCAGCTGACATTCAGCAGTGCCAGGAACACAGCATCGCAGAGGTGGGAAGACCTCAAGAGAACAGGGAGGTGGAATCCAAGCAGCAGTGCCACCTCCAACAGCAACACCTCCAACACTGCTGCCACACCTAGGACATCCACCAAGGCTCCAAGTGATGTCAGGAGGTGCTGCCAGTCTCTGCCAAAAACCCACCAAGGAGAATGAGAGGGCAGAAAAGATGAGGAGGAGACTGGAAGAGCAGTCCCACCAACGTTCCTCTGATTTCACTTCCACTACAAGGTAAGTGACAGCCAGCTTCCTAAAGACTGCAGTTCAGAAGCACAGCAATCCAGGAGAAGTGAAACACCCTTCAGTTCCTTTGTTTTTTAAATTGCTCCTTTTTGGTTTTTCCTTAATGTCTGCAAGGAGCATCAGCTCTGAACTGCAAAGTGAGCACGAGCCAAGCCTTCTGCCAAGAGTGCTGACTGGAACCACAAGAGGTTGAGAACAACAGAGGCCAAGTCCAGAAAGCACCTAGAAAAGGGAAAATATTGCAAAACTCATAAAATAGAGTAATAAATATTGAAGAGGGGGGAAGTCCTAGAATCCTCTGTTTCATGTCTCTATCAGCTGCTTTTTTGGTTGCTTTCTTCCCTCTCCAAGAGGGGTTGCAGAAGGGACACTGAGGAGCCACCTACTGGCGTGCTGGAAGTCCTTCAGTCAGGCTGCACACAGCAGCTAGAAACAGTTCAAAACACAGCTTTGCCTGACCCATTTCAATTCCAAAAGTTCTGGGCAAAAAGGCAGCAGTGAAGCACAGCTTGATGGCACCAGGCTTCAGCCCAGCAAGTTTCCAGCCACGGAACCCAGCACAGGGAACCAGGAGATATCAATGAACCCTTCCCTGCCCCCGACTCAGTGTTCTGCAAAACACCAGCTGACAGGAGGTGATGCAGCTCCCCCCTGCAGGCTGGGAGTCACCCCCAGGGAAAGGTTTAGTTTGCAAGGTTTTGATGAGTTTCAAAGGACATCCAGGAGACTGTTTGCAAAGGCCTGCAGGGACAGGACGAGGGGCAGTGGCTTCAAACTAGAGCAAAGCAGATTTAGACTGGATGTGAGGAATAAGTTCTGCACCGGGAAGCTCCTGGAACAGGTTGCCCAGGGAGGTGGTTGAGGCCTCCTCCCTGGAGATATTCAAGGTGAGCCTGGACAGGGCTCTGGGCAACCTGATCTAGTGAGGATGTCCCTGCTGAGCGCAGGGGGTGGACTGGATGAGCTTGGAAGTCCCTTCCAGCCCAGCCCATGGTTCTATGATCCAATTTGGCTACTGGGACACAATTTTGGGCACACTTGTAGGCCTGCAGAGGCTGCAGCACCACGCTGGGCATGGATGGGGAGGGGGAAAAGCCTGAAACCAACCTTCTCCAGAGGTATAAAGAGCAGTAACTTACCTGCCAGCTCAGTTGCTATGGCACCATGAACGTTCTTCAGGGATTAGAAGACAAGATGGGGATGGAAGCTAAAACATTGTTAGAAGATAGAAGGGGTCAGGCACTGAAGATACCAAACAAAAACAGTTTAAACTTTTTTTGGAACCTAACTTCTAATTGCTGTTCAGTCAACTAGCATTTCCAAAGCATCTTATTTTACTCAGACAACTATTTGACCAATAGCATTTAATAAATCATTTTACACCTACACTTTCAACCTGCCACCAGGCATCCTCCTCAGAGCCAGCTGGGCTGGCTGAACAGTGACTGGAGGAGTCCAGCAAGCAGGTGTCTGTAGACTCACACATTCCATCCCCAGTGTCATCAGGCAATCCCAACTCTAACTAGTGCACATCATTCCCAGGCTCCTGGTATTAAAGCCTGAGTTTTCTTGACAAAGCCTTTGTGGTCTCAGCTTAGGAGAGAGCATTTGCTGCCAGCACAGACACAGGCTCAGTGGATAGAAGCCTGGCTTTGCCTCAGAGCAGCGTGGCCTTGCCAGTCCCACAATTCCTCCTGGAGCTCCTCTTAAGAACTTCCATCCTGCAGTCCCTCTGCACAGGGATCCAGAAATTCAAGCATTACCATGTCATTTTCACCTACCAGCAGAGAATCCACACGAGTCCCACAGCCAGCACAAAGCTCTCAGGTTCTGTTGCCAGCATCTGAAAGAGGCATTTTAAAAACAGTTAAACAAGGGATGGCTGTGGGCTGCCCTGCATTCATTTACTACTTATTGCAGGCTCTGTAAGAGCCATGGTAGCTGAAGAGGTGTGGAACACAACTTCTCTGCATTTCAAGCTTGCAGGACCTCACCCTGAACCCACGGAATTTTGGGTTGTTCCTGGCCACTCCCTCTGGCTGCTTACCAAGCCAGCAGCCAGCCTGGGCCTTGGGTTCAGATTCCACTCTAGGAAAGAGCTGGTCCAGCCCTGCCATGGCTTCTGCCATACACCTCTGAAGTGCTTCACCCTGAATCCTTACTCAGAAAAGCTGCACCTGAATGGGACTAATCACACTGCAGGAGACTGAGGTGGAAAGGTACAGACCCCTGAGAGCACTCAGGAGAAAAAGGGAGAGGGAGGCAGGGAGAGGGAGGCAGGGAGAGGGAGGCAGGGAGAGGGAGGCAGGGAGAGGGAGGCAGGGAGAGGGAGGCAGGGAGAGGGAGGCAGGGAGAGGCAGGCAGGGAGAGGCAGGCAGGGAGAGGCAGGCAGGGAGAGGCAGGCAGGGAGAGGCAGGCAGGGAGAGGCAGGCAGGGAGAGGCAGGCAGGGAGAGGCAGGCAGGGAGAGGCAGGCAGGGAGAGGCAGGCAGGGAGAGGCAGGCAGGGAGAGGCAGGCAGGGAGAGGCAGGCAGGGAGAGGCAGGCAGGGAGAGGCAGGCAGGGAGAGGCAAATGTTACTTTCTAAGAAAGCAAAACAAACCCACTCCCCACTCCCCCCCAGAGTAAACCCCAACAAGCAGCTTCCCCAGGCTTTCCTGGCTTTCTCCTCCCCATTGCTGCTGCTGCTTTGTCCCCTGTTAACACAGAAGAATCTAAGACCCAAGAACAGAGAAGCCCAAAGCTACACCATCTGACCACATCTTATTTCTTTTCATGCAACTTCAGTATCACTGCAAGTGGTCCTCTGCCCACACAAAATACTCCTGGAAACTTTTCCCACAGTTGAGGATTTTTTTGCTTCAGCAGTTTGAGATGACCTTAGTGGCCTAACACACCTCAGAGCTGGAAGCACTCTGGTAAGGTCTTCACTGGTTTTGTGTTGGGCAGTACTGGGAGAGGAGGACTCACTGCAGGAGCACAGAGGCCAGCTGTGGCTTTCAGATACATTACAGGGAGACTGAAGGCAAACAGCAGGGTTCTCAGGTCTGCTCACTACCAGCACTGACTTGCAACACAGCCCTTCAAAAAGATCTTGGCATGCACCAGAGATGCCACATACTGCCCTTGTTCCAGCCTTTGGATGGATTTGCCTCCCACCCCTAGCACTCCCTCTTTCCAGCCCTGTGCACAAGCATCACCACCAGGTTATTTTACTTAACCCAAAGGAAAAGCCTACAAAGAACTTGCCAGCTGCTGTCCTCACTGGAGAACTGTCTATCACCAACTTCCTGCACTTCCAGGGGGCCACCTGAAATGATTTTGCTGTCCTGGACTTCCTGCTCCATTCCTGGCAACTTCCTCATGGCCTCCTCGCTGTAACTTCTGGTTCTGGTGGGGACTGCCTGCCTCAGGTGAACACACAGGTGGGGCAGCAAGGAGATGGAGCAGCATGCTCCCAGCTGGTGCAATCAAGCTGACAGAAGTACTGCTTGTCCCAAAAGTCAGGTGGGAATTGGTGGGATGCACACCTAACCTTTCTGGTGGGTGAGAAGGGATGGACTGTGCAAGCCAGCAGTGCCTGCTTTGGGACTACACCTCAGAGATGGGCACAGATGCTCTGCTCTGGCCCTTCCACAGCTCTCCCTCCCAACCCTGCACAAAATCTGCACTGAAGCCAAAGCAGAAAGGAGAAGTGTAGGGGTTCCCTTAGGTGAGATGCCCAGTGCAGACAACAGCATCAGCAAAAGAAACACCTGTGTAGGCCTGCTGCCTGCACTGACAGCCTCCCACAGGCCATCTACACAGCATGACTGGAGGCACTGGCTGGGAGAACTTCCTTCTCACTCCAACTGCTGGTCAGAAGAGTTCTGGATGAGAAAACAGAGGTGAGAGAAAGTGAAAACCAAGATCATTTCCTAAACTTAATAAAAAGTCCAACCCTTGGCTGTTGAATTGTCTTCAAACAGGGCTCTGACTGCATCAAGTCACTCTGACCAGCAGGGCTTCCAGGCTTGATACAGGGACAGAAGGACTAACCAGAACTAAACAAAAGGTATTAGGAGACCATGGTTCCTTCAGCATCTTTAGCAAGCCTGTCCCTGTACTTCACACCTTTCAGGCACACTACCTGCAAGTTCTTTTCCTGGTCAGGGATTGGAACAGGCTCCCCATGGAAGCGGTGGAGTCCCCATGGAAGCGGTGGAGGTAGTCAAGGAATGTGTGGCTGTGGCACCTAGGGACATGGTTTAGTGGCCAAAGTGGTGTTGGGTTGATAGTTGGACCACCTTAGAAGCCTTTTCCACCCAAAGCAATTCTGTGCTAGAGCAAATGTGCAGCTCTCCAAGCTTTAGCACTTACCAGCAGTTCCTCAGCACAGCTGTGGTGTTAACAAGGGCAGCACACAGCACCTGCAGAGGTTTATTCCAATGGTTAATGGACACAGCCCTGATGTGTACCTTAAAAACTGAACTGTAAAGGCAGGAAGAGACAAATCTACTCCTGAAAGATAACAGCTGGCTGTGTAAGATTATTGCACTTCAGTAAAGTACTAAATTACAGTAAGATTACAAAGGAACCACCAAGAGGTGGTGAAAGGACATCAGCAGCGTGGTGCTCCAGGAACATTCCCTCTGCAGGATGCTTGTGCTCACTTTGGAAGCTACTGAGGTGTCTGTATTTTGATAGACAGAGATTCTGCAAGCCCCTGCATGCTGCATGGTTTAATCCCCTTGCTCTCACAGTGGTCCCTTCCAGGGACAGCATCAAAG
The DNA here is from genome assembly GCF_026170545.1 of Melanerpes formicivorus. NCBI lineage: Eukaryota > Metazoa > Chordata > Aves > Piciformes > Picidae > Melanerpes > Melanerpes formicivorus. The sequence continues at coordinate 1,050,227 of NW_027142373.1, read as the reverse complement.
CCCAATGAAAACACAGCCAGCATACACCTGAGCTGACCTCATTCCTGTCTTGGCTGAGTAGGGAAGGGCTTGATTCACCAAGTGAAAGGTTCTGGAGAGCCACTCAAAGTCTGTGTCATGCTGGTCAGAAGTGCAGCTGGAGGAGGAATGTATCACAACAGGAGGTTGTGACCCAAGCTAAATCATTGTGCTCTTCTGGGAGGTCTCTTGGAACTCCCCACTGGTGGCTCTCTGGAGGAGGCTGGAAGCACCTTGTCACCAGGTAGCTCCCCACAGCATGGAGCTGGTGTCTACAGACAATGAGCCAGAAGTGCTGGAATGGCTCAATTTGTGCATTTAGAGGTTACTGCCACCTCCTAAGCACTAGGAAGAGTCTCCCACTGCTATGAAGGAACTCCAAGTCGAGTTCATGAGGGCCTTTGTCCACTCAAACACCAATTGTTTTTCTGCCAACACACCTGAAACAAACCACATCCTGCACTGCTAAGAGACCTTCAGGAGGGAGAATGAACTCCAGTCACGAAGTTATTCTGGCCTAATGGGTAACCTCCCTTCCTCCTGGGTTTCTAAAAGAACCTAACCCTTAGAAGGCCCCAACCTTCTCTAGAAGTACTGAGAGAAAACTTTCCCAGCTCATTCACCTCAACTCTCCTCTCTCATGCAAACAGCACTGAGAAAAGGCTAACTCAGCAGAAAATCTTTATATGCTCAAGAGCTCACATTTGCAGCCATCTGCTGTCTCCTGTACCTGCCAGTTCAGCCAAGATAAGCCTACCAAAAAAACCCAGCAGTTTTCCTCAGTCTCCATGAAGCCTCTACCCCATGGAAAAGTCCTCATGGAAAGTCAGGCTACCATACCCCAGGCAAATGTATGGCTTTTACATAACCAGAGACAACACTGAATTCATGTAAAAACATTAAATAAGTGAAAATAAGTAAAGCTAAAGGAATAAACATTTCAAGTGGTGCCTCTAAGGAGGGGGATGTCAATTGCCAGCACAGAAGTGGACTCTAAATCCTCCGTGCCAGACTCCAAACTCTGTGCTGTAATGGATAAACACCAATCCTGGATTTAGTTCTTAGACTGAGATTTCATTTTAAAATCCATCACCACAGGATCTTGGCTGAGGGACTGACTGGTGGAGCTACTCACAGCAACCAAGAGCTGGGAAACTGCATTGTCTTCCTCCCTGCAGTATGAGCACACTGCCATGCCCCACACTGCACAGCCCTTACACTGGAGAAATCACTTGGAGCTACTCAAGTATTTACCCAGCAGCTTCCACTGATACAGACATTTGATGTCCTTTAGCTGCTTCTATTTTAAACCTCAGCCCACGTGCTAAAAGGCTTTTTGAAGCCACTTCCAATGGAAGATGCCCTATATTTGTGGAGCTGCTTCCCCCATCTGCAGGGTGGAAGAGGCAGCACACTGCAGGTGTCCTCCTTTGGCCCAACCAAACAGATTTGACTCCTAAGCTTCAGGCTTCAGATGCTGTGCTGCACACCTTTTTGGCTCATAGAATGGCTTAGGCTGGAAAAGACCTCAAGAGATCATCCACTCCCTAAATGCACTCACCAAGCACACAGGTAAAGAAATCTATTTGACAGGAGAGAAATGGCTGAAAAACTGATGAAATCTACTTGGAAAAAAAACCTCTATTTGACAGAAGATAGATGGCTAAACCCAGCCAAGAGCCAGACAAGAAACAAACAGAGAGAGAAAAGCAAACAAGGCCAATTCTTTTCTAGGGATGGCCCCTGGGGAACTCCACAGAAGGAACAGGCTGCAGAACACTGAATTTTTACGAGGAACATTAAAGAGGATTCATGGTTCAATGCTTTGCAGCCACGAGGAATGATGAGTGCTTATTTGGAGTGAAAGGGCAAAGGAAATGCAGAATTGGCTGCAGTGCTGTGTGACATGAATCACCTGCAACATGAGGACAGAATGAGATCTCATACTTCATGTAGGTAATGAAATACCAATGCCATTCAAAGGATGCTGTAATGTTCTGACTGCTCTGCACGGTGACAAGGGCCACTGAAAACAACAGGAGCTCCAAATCTGCACCTGTAGCTTGCTGGCTGCACAGATCCTGTGTGCAGTGCTGCAGGTAACACTTTTCTCCCCTCTCTTTCTCCCTGCAAAGACAGACAAGCAGAGGTGTACACTACTGAAAAGCCTCCAGCCTGCTTTCTTAACTGCAACACATTAGAATACTGAAAGGTACAGCAAGACACAGCCCTGACAGTTACAGAAGCCTGACACAAGAGGGACTGAGCAGCCAGTCATTAGCAGGCCTTCTGTAGTAAACCCCTAAGTAACAGCTGAAAGAATGTGTGGGGGGTAGAAAGCCAAGCATTGGATAGAAATGCTGAGCATTAAGAGTTGTCTTTAAAGCTGTGTCCACCAAAACTTGACTTTGCCTCCAGAGCTGCTGGGAGAAGGGAACAAAGGTGACTGCTCAACTTTCTGGAGTAAGCAGGGCAGTGCTTACTGATGGAGTTACCCTGGCAGTGCTTATGTGACCCAAGGACCTATCTTACAATATGTACTACCCCAGGTTTTGACTCTTGACAATTCCTGGCAATCCTGAGGAATCCAGCTGGCTATCACCTCCCTGGCTTCCTTCCCACCACTGTATGCAGCCTTTGTATTCCCAGCATCAGAGTTCAATGAACCCCTTACCAAAGGCCTCCTAACTTGGATCCTCCTGTAACAGCCTGGAGCATGTTTCAGGTGTGGCAGTGGCACCCCAGCTGCTGCACCCCAGACTGAGCAACCACCTGCACAACAACCACACCTGCAACAGCAGGAAGCAACAAGGGCCCACAGCTCTGCTCCTTCCTCCAGCCAAGCACACAGCAAGTCCACAAAGCTGATGTCTGCCTGGAGCCATCCCCTGCCAAGGACTCATTTGCACTGAACAATGCTCAGCTGGATCTCTGCTCTGAAACTGCTGCCTCAGTGGAGTGCTCCCCACCTGCCTAAGTGGCTACCTTCCACCTGCAGCACCACCATTGCCAACCACTCATCTCCCTGCAGACACAGAAAGCAAAGAGTGCTGGGGGCATGGCCATGCTGCTCTTCCTGCTTCAGGTTTTTTGGTGGGGCTTAGTTGGTTGGTTGGACTTTTGCTTTGGGTTGGGTTTTTACTTGTTTGCAGCTTGAGGCTGTGGTTTGGTTTGGGTTTTGAGAAAATGATGAATAAATAATCTAGGGTCTGTCCCAGGGCTGAGGCCACCAGTGCAGAAGCTGTTTCAACTGAGACAAAGTGGTTTCAACTTTTGGTGAACTGCTGTATTTTGAACACACAGAACCCCTGAAAAAGGACCATACTCCAAGCAACCTTTTCTATACTGCCCAGCACAGGTAAAACTGAGAGCCTGGTTCTTCCCAACAGTCTGCTCTCCTCTTGCTCTCAACCCAGTGAGTCCTTTGGGACACCTTTTTGTAAGCTGGAAGAATTTTGCTTCCCCCAATCCTCTTGCTGAAGGCATTAAAATCCCCACTAGTCAGTTTTGGCTACTGATCACAGGGCTTTGTGCACAGGAGCTGCACAAATTAACCACACTGGGAGATACTCCTTTAGGTTTTAATGCAAGCACTCAAAATCAATCTTATTTGGAGGAGCCCTTTGAGGCCCTTTGCCCCATCCATACAAATCCTCTATAAGCTAATACTTAGGATGATATTGTTGTACCAGCTCTGCCAGCAAACTCAGTCAGGTGCCCAAGCTTTGATCTGAAAGCAGCATTCCCAGCACAGCAGAAAGGTGAAGCCACAAGGAAGCACAGCAGGATGAAAACTCTTCTAAAGACTAAAAATGAGGATGATTTTACTTCACTTCAACTTCAGCACAGGCATGGTATTTGCCAGAACACACACACCCCCCTTAGAAGAAAGCAGAGAGCTTATGCACCAACACCTGACTGCAGCCTAAAGCTCTGGTCTGCCAAAAACACAAAACAAAATCCCAACCAAACAAAAACCAACCACCAAAAAAAACCCAACCAAGCAAAAATAAAAACAAAGACAGAAAACTCTGTCCTGGCCTTAAGCCAGGAGCTGCCCTGGGCAAAAGGAGAGGCAGGTATTCCCCCCCAGGGGAGTAAAGCAAAGACACTCACATGGGACTGGAGGTTACCCAGATGCTGTTTACAGCTACACACAGAAACACAGCAGGTACTGAGGAAAAGGAAGAGAGAGAGAGACACATTCAGGCCACTTCTCCCCTTGGGCCAGAGCCTTCCCCAAACCTCCCTCTCAACCTCAGCAGGCACCAGAGGCAGGCCAAACTGCACCCCCAGGGCAGGCTCACCATGGCCTCAATTCCCCCCTGCAGCAGAACACCAGGGCTCAGCCAGGCCTAAAGCCCTGTCCCTCCCACCAGGCCAATATTGCACAGCAAGAAATTCGTTTGGCAGCTGAAGGCCGCAAGGGCCAGGCTGCCCCAGGGTAAGAGCTGTGCCTGTCAGAGCAGAGAGAAAGGAGGGAAAGAGAAGGAGCAGACAGTCAGGTCTGTCTATACAGGGAGGTGCAGGATGATGGGAATGAAGTAACTAAGATTACACTTGCTTGTGTCCACCTCCTGGTACTCTCTGGTACTTCTGGAGGACTTTTTCTCCGTGGTGGGACACTCAGTCCCTAACCTGTAACAAACCCTCCCAAACAAACAACAAATGAAGAAATCTGAATCATGGAATGTTTTGAGTTGGAAGGGACCTTTGAAGGTCATCTCTAGTGCAGCCCCTAATCCATCAGGTTATTGATCAGCTATTACAGAGATTCTGAAGCCTCTCCCGTACAGCTGGAGCACTTAGATCACTTGGAGCTGTGGCAGGAAATGTACCTCCGGTTCCCTCGAAGGCTTAGAGCTGGTTCACAGGCAGCTCAGGAGGTTCTTATTTGCTGTACAACACCCAGCCCCTGCCTAAAGACATCCACAGGAGGAGTTTGGTCTGCATTTAACATTAAACAGATACAACCACCTTGCTAACAATCATTTATTCTTCTACACCAAAAAAACAGTTATCTGCCTTAGGTGCATGCCAGCCTTCAGAGTGGCCACATCCAGCCTGCTTCCCAGCCAGAGCAAGCTCACAGAAGAGCTCTGCAGAAAAGGCCTGGTGGGAAGCACCAGATCAGCACAAGTTCTTCAGAGGGAACTTCACTGGAAGATATGGCAGACAAGACAAAATTTTCCTTCTGACTAAAAGAGTAGCTGCTGCTGCTGGGCTGCAGGCTTAGACACCTTCAGCTATGTGGCTTTGCTATCTCTGCTCTGACCTTCTCCTCCAACTGCAAACAACCTGAAGAACTAAGTGCACAGAAACAGTAAGTAGGAAACATGGAGAAGACTGGAAGGTGTGTTGCACACCCTAAGAGCTACTGCTGCTGGCTGTTCAAAGGGGAAAGGAAGTGCTCACTAAAGGATCCACAAACAGGCTGGAGGTGCTGCCTGACAGGAGGAGCCAGTGCTGTTCAGCTCTGGGGTTTGCTGGATGGAGGTTGCAATGACTAATGCATTAAGAGCAACACTGATGTACTTTGCTAATCTGCTCAGCAGCAGCTTATGGAGCTGTCTTCAGCTGCTTGCATCCTCTGCCTGCTGTTCAAAGGGGAATGCTCCATGCTGAGTATCTGACCCCACACCGAATCTCAGGGAAAATTCTGTTCAGAGGTGGTTTGGGTGCTGAGATCAGCAGCATTTCAACCTAACTGCAGATCAAAAACCCTTGTGGGTAAGCTGCATGTTTGCTTCAGCACTTGCATGCTGCAGGGCAGAAGTCACTCAGTAATACAGCTCACTGAAATAGTTCTTTTAAGGTGCTATCATCTCCTGGTAGGAAGAATTCCTCTCCTGTAATCTCAGCACTGCTGAGCATCTTGTTTCCAGTGCTGAGCAGAGCAAAGAAGAGCGAGCTTGTCCAGAACAACAGGGAAATGAATCTGTAATTGCAATTGATTTTGACTGAAAATGCACTAAGTTCAAGACCTCTGGTCTTGACAAGAGACAAAATAAGGCACTTGTCTTGTTTCAGGCATGTTTTATAGCTACTGCCAGCAAAGTGACACAAATCTGTACCTCACTGCTCAATACATTGACTTCTAAAACTGATTGCCTACAGTAGGGTTCAACAGGGCACATTGGAACGTGTTTCCAAGAAGGCTTTCAGAAAGTTGTCTGCCTCTAGGAACTGGCTAAAAAGTGAACCTAAGAAACACCAACATTCCAACCCAAGCAACTCCTGAGCTCCTATCCTCAGTTATGCACCTGACCTATTTTCATCCCAGCCTTTTAGCCTAGGCAGCATTTCACTTCCCTTTTTTTCTGCAGGAGTTAAAGCAGCACAGCAGGAAATTTAAGAAGAGCAAAGCCCATGCACTGCTAAGACAGCTGAATGCTCTCCAGAATTAGCTTTCCTTTCCTACCATGAAATCAATGCTCACCCTCTTAAATTCTCGTTGGGTTTGCATTTTCTGCATGCCAGGTCTGAAATGCCTGAATGTCTGTCAGAATCACATCAGAGAAACAAGGCACTGATGCAATGGATCCCTTGAAATGAAAATGGAAATGCAACCTCCCCTCAGAGATGAAGATGTAGGCAAAGAGAGGAGTCTGTGTGTGTCCTACACTGCCACAAGCTCTGCAGAAAGCTCAGCAGGAAAATAAATAAGCAAGGCTGAATGCTCACTGGTCCTGAGGGAAAGAGTGAAGCTGGACTTTGAAGCAAGGGGGGCAGGACTACAGTTTTGCCTGCTCTTCCTTTTACCCTTTGTTTTCCCCCTCTCCTTAATTTAAAGCAGTTTAGCAGATTCCAGTCACAGCAACACATTTGGAAGTTGTGTTTTAAACTCATAAGCCTCACTGATAAGAAGCTGATGCTTTCCAGTTGTTTTCTTCCTGGAACAACCTTGCCATCTGCTGTATTTCCAGAGCCCTGAGCATATTCAACAACTCCTACCACACTTATTGTCAAGGACTTCATGTGACTGGGAAGACTGGAGAATCCAGATGAGAGATCCTCTTATTTCTGTGAAGATCTTTCAAGTACAAGAGCACGGACAGCTCTGCGTGCCCACAACTCTTCTCGGATCAAGGCATCCCAAGCCAAGTTTATCTGGAATTAAACAAACACTTCAGATCTGAAAAATCCTTACAAAACACCTCTACTCACCAGTTACACTTCTTCTGCAGCTGACTATTCAGGTCCACAACATTGACTGAACCTGGAATGCTCCTAGAGCCTATAGCAAGCTGCTCCCGACTCCTCTGCAACTTTCAGAGCACCGCACAAAGGGACAAGCAGGAAGGAAAGGTCTTGATGCCTCTGGCTGAGGAAGTGTGCAAGATGAGCAGGTGCCACGAAGGGGTCCACAAGTCCAAGTGTTCCCAGTCTGATTTGCAAATCTGTTTCTTCAGCTTTTGTTATTTGTCTGTCTAGAACCAACAGATCAGGCCCTCCACAAAAACAGATGATTACTAACGTCCCGAGGTTTATAATGGGATAAACTACAACTGTGCCTTGGCTTAGGGCCAGCCCTCTCCTCAATTAATGCTCTCTAAGAATTACCAAGTGATCCAACTTCAGGACATGCCAGGCTTGTGTCTACTTTCAAGATAAACCTCTCTTTTTATTATTGATTAGTCTTTTACAGAGATCTGCTTGGACTCCTTTCTCCACAGCCTTGTTGGACTTTGCAGAAGTGTGCTGTAAATTCTTTGCTTTTTCATGGTGGGGGTGGGAAAAAAAAACCAAACCACCAAACACCCCAGAGGTGCACGGAACTACAGAGGGAAAATTTAAGTGTTCACAATCATCCATGCCTCCAGCAACCCTAAAATAGCATCCAGTTCTCTTCTGAAGTGCAAGTCACCTTTATTTCCAATCGCTTTCAGCAGCAGGAACGTGCACCGTGCTCCTCTCGGGCACAGACGCACCTAAATTTAACCTTTACCTTCAGTGCTGGGAATCCCTCCATGGCAATGGCAGATTTTCAACAATATTCCAGTGCTCAGGCCTGTGGAGCTCATCTCCTCCCTCCTCCCACCCCCAGCCCTTTCAGGGTACTGAAGGAAACGAGAAAGAAAGTTGTCTTACCGATAGCTCCAAGGTTAATGTCCCTTGCGACCCCCACCTAGCAAGTCGACATCATGACATGTCAGGTCAGCCTCAACCACGCTTCCCTGATAGTCAGGTAAAAGGAAGGAGTTAAAACACAAAAGTGACACTTGCAGACTTCTGGATATCAGCAAACGTGATGCAACATATTCTGAACTGTCTTTCAGAGCTTCTGGTAACTTCCCAGATGTTAAAACATTTTTTTCAGCGGGATTCTCCTGGGGTAAAATTTCAGCAGCTCCTGATCAACCACCAGATCTTGCAGATCCACCTGGACTGGTTAGTCAGGAGAATGAAAGCTGTCCATCAGCACCAACGAGGCGGCTAGCCCCTGCTGCACACGTTTGGTCGACTAATAAATGCTCGGCTTAGCCACTCTGGGTCTCAGAAGACATTTTAGGCCAATAGACTACAACAGCCTCATTCAATTCCAAGTTAACAGAAGCTCTCACTTTCTTTGGTTTTGTATTCAGAAAAGGAAGCACAACTTGGTACACTCTTGGGACTCTTTCTATAAGGCTCTGACCTATTGAAGTACATCGCATGGATGCCAGAATCCAACCTGGCAAACCTGCGCTGGCCAACAACCCTTCATCACCCAAGTATCCAACTCAGGTCATGTAGGATCAAGGATTGCTCAGGACAGATCTACAGGGCAGGGTCCTTGCTGTTCTAGGATGTTCTTCATCATCACTTTTGGACAACCAGTCTGGTGAAAATGCACACATCTGCATCAGGGTGCACAGCTCCAGGTGGCAAACCCTTTACTACCACTTTTAGGCCTTTTTGCTCGGTTATTTTTCTGCTAGCCTTATAAGAAGAGTGCCTTCTGCATTCTGCTCTGGGTAGCTCAAAAACACAGAAATGGGCTTCATGTCCAAATGCAGAGGGCACAAAAAGTGCTCAGGGATCTCTACAGTCACCAAAGCCACGTGGTGAGCTTCTACTGGTTTACTCTGCAAGGGCTTCAGCAATGCAGTTGTCATTCTTCAAGCATTAAGACTACAGAAACCAGGTTCTGGAAACAACTGCCACAAAACTTCAAACTTTGTAATGCTTGGGGACAAAAGAAAAAAAGGCAATTGTTTAATGAATGAGTAGGATTCAAAACCTGCTTTGGTAAATTGCTTTGTTAATCATGTGGAAAGAGGTCTCTAATAGCACAACAGCTCAGGTTTGGAATTGCTAAGAATCTGTCAAGCTACTTCATTTTTCAGTCAAACACGTTATCAAAACAGACATTTAAGCAACTGCTATAAATGAGTGATCAAATGGTGTTTAAAATCCCATTTCATGGCTCCTCCTCCAATGCCAGCAGGACACTCACAAAAGTTTCAATACTGACATGCATTTTCAACATCTTCTCTAAGAGGATCTTGGCTAAGTTACACTGAAGGAACGATCAAAACAGATGCAGGAGAGCAAGTTTTAATTTATTTGGGGTTTTATCCAAATTGTGCCCAGATGCTAGTGCAAAATTCTTCCCTTGAGTATCTGTCATCAGGCAGGGTAGATTTTCCCACTGTGCTACAGTCTCTTTGTTCAATAATTAAGTTCAAGTCCAATATCCACACTACTCGAGGCAGCTGTATGGAGCACAGGCAATTGTTAAGGATTCAGTACAGCACTGCTGCAAATTTAAGATGGTGAATTTAAGTATCCATACATCATGTAAATTGAAGAGCTTTGTATGCCTTGTAAACAGCAATTTCTGCTAATTTTACCTTTCTCTTATAAAAATGTATAGCTCAGCTTCTGCTGTTCAATAACAACATTAACAGGCCTGGTGCTTTGAGCAGGTTATCACCAGATCCAAGGTGCAGCTTTACAGTTCTCGAGGAAGACATTTGAACATTTTTGTCCCTTAGTTGTTTTGCAAACTTTAGAATTGAAGTGCTTCACTTCCTCCCCACACCCCCCCCATAAGCATGCTCTGGCACTTCCCCTCTCCTGGGCTAACACTTGAACGGTGCCGTAAGGACAGATTAAGCTGCTTCCAGAGTCACAGAATGGTAGGGGTTGGGAGAGTGCTTTAAGTTTGCTTCCAGTTAGGCTCCCTTCACAATGAAATATTTATTGGCACTACAGGTTCTGCTCAGCACCACAAAAGCTATGTAATGACTCTAAGTCAGTCCTTGTATTAAAACAGAATTAGAAGCCAGATTCTTACCCACAAGCCTGAAACCCAGGCAACACCCCCCTGACTTCTCTGCTCAAGTAAGGAACAGAGAGGACAGGATTTGGTCCTATTCACTTGATAATGTTTAAATCAATTGAGGCAAAACAAAAACAAACAAACAATCCACCCCCAAAAATAAACCCCCAGAATCCAAACAGGGTTTGAAACATACCAAATAGGAATTTTGAAAAGCACTTTGGATTACTTATGACCAATTTGCAAAGGAGGGGCAAACCCATTTTTGAGAAGCAGGTAAGACATCCTCGCTTCAGTTCAGGTCAAACCATGCAGTCAGGTACCAGCCCCACAACAGTACAGCGTGGGAGACTCAGCTTTCACTTTACATTCTGACATAATACAGTTGAGAGACACCAGACAGGAATAGAAGACAAAGGGAGGAGTATGACCACTGAAGTTTAACTTCCTCAACAGCCTGTGTTTAGAATGCTGTAAATCAGGTATGAGCAATGTATCTGATTTGGGTATTTAGAGGTGCAGCAATAGTTTTCTTTAGAGCAAGTTTAGATCCGTTTGTTTCTCTCTTTTTCTTGAGAAGAAAATGTTCTTCATTGGGGTACAGAATGGCTCAGATGCAACAGAAGAGCAATGTCATGACCTGCCAGTTAAAAATGACATCTGGGAATGTCCAAGACAAGGGTCAAAGCAACACATCATACCCCAATCGTGTAGCCAGTAATGCCCCCAAAAGGTACTGGGTTGGTTTTGTTTTTTTTTGAGCAGCCTTTATTACAAGGCGTGAAAATTCTAAGGCAAATTGTTCATCATGGCAGAACATCAAATTAAAACCACCAAGACAGAAATAAGCAGAATACGGAGAGTTACGTTTGTGTGATCTGTAGCAGGAGGTTTACTGCGCCACAGGACCTAAGTCACCATTCTCACTCCTAGTCAAATGTTCTCCTAAATTAGGCTAAGGTTCTGGAGATCAGACCCACGTCTCTGTTTGCACACTGAGTGACAGGATAGAGCTGGATCCTAGCACGAGAGCCTCGGGAGGGCCTCCGCAGCACAATCAAAAGAACAAAATTAACACCATTGTAGGCTCTGCCTCCTTCTCCACATTGCATTGGAAGATTAAATTAGATCTCTGTGAATGTTTGGATACATTTCAACACTTAAAGGGGAAAGGAGAGAAAAAAAAAAACAAATAATCAAATTAGCTTCAAAATTAGATGCTGGTAAGTTACTGAACAGCAATTAAACAAAGAGTGCCCCGTGGGCCGGCTGTGACCTCTCCTACTTCTCAGAGTCTGGTATCCGCAGTGCCACACGTTGGAAAGCACAGGAAATTTTGCAGGGATTTGATCACTCACATAGGCAGTTTAGACTTTGAAAGCAGTTCCCAATGAAAGAATGTTTTAGGACACAATGGAATTTGAAATAGGTAAATGTTTTCAATAGATTTTTGAGTTTTATTGAAATCTTACATGAACAAGAAATTGGAAATACAATCACATCAAGGAACAAATTGCCACGGCTTTGACGTTGTTGTTGTTGTTGTTGTGTTTTTTGTTGTTGTTGTTTTGGTTTTTTTTAAAGCCAAACAGATTTTTTTTTTTTTTTTTGTAGGGCAGATTTTCAAAAAGGTGTGAAGTTATAACAATTTAAAAACACAGTTAACCTACTTCTAGGAATGCAAAACATACAATCATGTTATTTTTTTTTTCAATACAGGAGGAAAAAAAAAAAAACCCCAAAAAAAAAACAAACCTTAAATTTGTTGTAATTTCTTAAAACTACTAAGACAAAGCACTAGCTTTTACTTTTATGTACAGCATACTCCTATGTAGTCTATCCCAAATAAAAAAAAACAAACCAAAAAAGGAACCAAAAGAAAAAACAAAAAGGGAAAAAGAAAGGAAAAAGAAGGGGAAAAAAAAAACCAAACCAAAACAAAACCAAACCTGTCCAAAACCAGAGGTTCTGCAAAATCATGATTGAACAGTGTGCCATTCCTGCTTTTAAACTGCTAAAATGAAGCCTAAAATGATAAAAGCGTTGAAACCCCCTCATGGAGTTCAGGAATTCTGCAAGCCCAGGAACGTCCAAGTGCGTTATGAAAAAAACAAAAACAGAAACCTAAGAGCCTGGAGTATATACACGAGAGAGATTCTTCAGCCAGCACAGGTGGCAGCCAATCGCTACGGAAGGATGAACATTAAGCCAATTTTGTTTTGAAGGATGTAGAGCTAGAACCAATTCTATCTTTCCGATACCCTCTCAAATCCCTCCTCACTTGTCTACTTCCACTGTTGCCCATAAGTATCCTGATAAAATTCCTGGTTGTCATTATTGTAACCATAGTTACCGGCATAGTCACCACCTTGCTGGAGCGGCTGCTGAGCGATGGGTTGGGAGCCCCAGTTCTGCTGGTTGTTGGTCTGGCGGCGCTTGGAATCGGGCTGGTTGTACCCATCTGCCTTTCTCTTGCCTCCTACGTTGCCCCCACGGTTGCCCCTGGCTCCGCGAGCACCGCGTCCTCTCTGCTGCTGTGCAGGACCCCCTCTCCCACCCCTGGCTCCTCTCGGCGGTCCCATGGGTGCCCCCCTCTGTGAATAGCCAGCTCTACCTCTTGGTGGTGGTGCTCCCCGCCCCCTAGGTGGTGGAGGGGCACCTCTCCCACCCCTTCCTCCTCCTCCTCTTCCTCTTATAGCATAGCCATCATCGTAGCCGTAATAGGGATCTTCGTAGCCACCACGGTAGTCATGATAGTCATAGCCATAGTAATCATCATAGTAATCTTCATAGCCATAGTAATCTGGGGGGTAGCCATAGCCACCTCTGCCTCCACGGCCTCTGCCTCTAATAGGAGGTGGCATGCGAGGTGGAGGATAGTAATAATAGTCTTCATACCTAGTAAGAGAAAGAAACATGCAGTTACTGATCTTCAGAAGGCTCCCAAACACCAGCAGACATTTCCTCTGGTCCATTAACAATACCCAACATGGAGAGCAGCCCTTCAGGCTCCTCCAAACTAGCTCCCCTCTGACAGCAGCACCCAGTCTGCAGCGGGTAGCACAGGAAGGGACACTCACGCAGTGCTCCTGGAGGCCTGTCTGGCTGCCTGACGCTCTTTCCTTTTCTTGTCCGGTGGCTTTGCTAACACTATTTCAATTTCTTCCCCTTCTATCTCTTTCCCATTCATTTCATTCATAGCCTGTAAAACAATTAAAAGAGAAACATTTAACAACTTCTTTCCATTCAAAAGGAAGCTAAAACCTACTGAAAGAAACAAGATGGAGATGGTTCGGCTGCTCCAGGCCAAACTATGCCGCAGGCACAGCTCCTGTGACACTTCAACAAGATCTCAGGCAGCATTCTTTCAAGGCCCACTGTTTTCAGCAGTTACAGAAACAACATTTAAGTAAAAAAAATAGACCTCTATCTCATAAGGTAAAGGAATAGGATTAAAACATGGTATTTGTTTTCTAATCAGACATACTGCCATCACTTTATGTTCTTATACCCTCTAGAGAGTGCTCAGACATGCAGGGAGGAAGAGAGCACTACTATATGCAGGCTACCTAGCTGGCTCAGTGTGCTGCATGAGTGCCTCTGACGAAATCAACTATTGCTGAGGATTGTATACTTAAGGACAAAAACAGTGTTACTGAAACCCTGTGATATCCTCATGGGAGGCCAGTATCCTCCAGCAGAAGTGATGTCATTTGTCTCAAATGCAGACACAGAGACCACCACACACATACCTGCTCTCCCCCACAGTTATCTGCTTGACATTTAACATTTCCAGGTATTACCGCTTGCATTAACACAAACTTTCCATGTCTGTACAGCTATATGCCTCAAGAGCATGAGGGATCATGGTTATTTATTTCAAAGAAGGCATGAAGATAAGCAGGCACTGGAATCAGGGAACCAATTCCATGCATTCTAGTTTCCATTAAAAAACAACCAACACAGCCATATACAAAAATCTCTTGTCAAGTTCACAAACAAACGTAGTAGCCATAAAGCAGTCATAGGGGGGGAGATGGGAGAGCATTCCAAGTGGTGGTCCAGGTAGTACTGCAGAGAGGAGCATCAAAAGATGCTCTGCTGTGCTGTCTTTGATCTCTCTCCTCTGCTACAAGTTTTCAGCTGCTCTTAGACAAGAGCACTCAGCAGTAAGGTCTGCTGGGCAGGGACTGGAGGATATTTAAAGACACACTACAACAAACCATGGTAGAAGGTACTGCTGACTTACCCTCTCTGCTAACAAGTTCTTACTCTCTTTTGAACATGGTCTAAACCTACCCAAAACAGACTTCAGCTCCATTAAACGAGTGGCATTCATCCTAAAGCCAAAGTCAAGAGTATTCTAAACCTTCTTTGCGTGGGTAGGAAAATGTTAAGTGATTAAATTGTTATAAAAAGCTGCAAACAGTTGACTAAAGAGCCTTGGATCTGGGTAGCCACATACATCACATGCACAGTGCTAGCTCAAGACACCCAGGTGCAGAACACTTCCTCCCCTCCTTCTCCCCCCCATAAATTATGGATTTAAAAAGCCCATGGAGTCATTTCTATCAATTTCAATCCACTGAAGTACAAGCAGGGATTCATGACCTTCAGCTGCTCTTAGAAACAGCAGAAGATGCCTTTGGAGCGTACAGTAACGACCTCCAATGTTTATGAAGTCTTTTAAAGGAAACCTTGGAGGGAGAATGCAGAGTTAAAAACAGGCAATACATTAAGAGAGCCTGCTAGTGCCATTCTTCTCCCCTTGTAATTTCTGTTCAATACTTCTGGCACTCCAAAGCTACACACAGCCTTTTAACAGGGGTCTTGGAGAGACAACCAATACCTTCTGTCTGTGTTTCCTCAGAATAATTGACTAGGTTGGGTTTTTTCCTCTTCTCTAGACTCCTGCACTGGTCTATAGCTCTTTTCCAGTCTACTTGTTAACTTGCTACAGTTTTGTCCTTTGCAAGTCTCACATCCTCCTAGCTACTGAAATCATAGGAACAAAATCATTAGTGTTACAGTTGTCACAAGGGGAACCCTATCACATGGGCTCTACGAATGTCTTAGAGATCTTCAGTCTGAAGAGAGGTCTTTAAACCACTCGTACAAAAGAAACTGCTGACATCAATCTAGCTGGGAAAGACAAATCAACCTACCTTCACTGCTGCACCTCTGTCCTCAAAATGAACAAAGGCATAATCCTTCAACTTCTTTACTCTTTCCAGCTTTCCAAATTCAGAAAACGATTTCTCAAGAATTTCCTCTGTCACAGTAGTGGCCAAGTTTCTTACAAATAAAACTTTAACCTGGTGAAGCAAACAAAAAAAACCAAACCAAAACCATGAGAATGAAAAGACGCAATCTCCAGAAGTCAAACATGAAAGGAAACTTAACAAACTGGTAAGATGTGATTGCCTGACTCTCTGAATCCAAGTTCTGGCTGACCTTGGGAATTCAGTACTAGTTTTAAAACCACCACCAAACCCCAAACCACCCCCCCCACCACCACCTTGTAGTTACCTGCATGAAGTTCCTACAACTTCTCTCCTTCCACAGATTATTTTTTTCCCCCATGACCAGAAGAATATCCAATTTTGATTTGCTGTTTCTGGGATGCTACAAATCCCAGTAAAATTTTAGTAACAGGTCAAGAGCAGCAAAGGATTATCCCAGAACACAGGAATAAAACGGAAGTCGTTCCCTATGCTGCACTTCACCTTCACCTCACCCTAGCTACAATTTGGCAGGATACCCACCTCGTGTTCATGAGCAGCCTGCTGTGCCAAGGCAGGGCAGCCCTGCACACTACCAGTTCAAAGGTGAAGGGCAGCTTACACCAGCACCTTCCCAACAGCAACTCACCTGCAGTGCTCAGACCACCCTAGCTTGCCTGGTTCATTACAAGAATGCCCTCTAATAGCTTTTTCTGCCTCAAAACTACTATTGCTTAGCTGGAGCAAATCCTTGTCACTGTGGCACACAGCCATTTGTCCTGAAGCACAAGGGCATCCTGTTCAGTCTTTATTTACCTTTGCCATGACTTCTGGGTCAGGTTCCTCTACTGGATCAGCCCATTCCACCGTCACAACGTTTCCCCAGACTTTTACTTTCCCGCTCATCAGGCGGCGGCGAGCTTGAGCTGCTGACTTGTGATCCTCGTATTCCAAGAAGCAGAAACCTCGATTCTTCTTCTTATCATCAGGTTGATGATACAAGATTACATCCACCAAACCCTCTGAAAAAGAAGTCTTTAGTATTCAGCTTCAAAAGGAAAAACAAACAAACAAAAGCAAACAAAACCCAATCCAGAGCCTGTTCTAAAATGCCTTCCCTTGCTTTTTGTAACACACAGCCTTCAATCTAGCTGCTGAAAGCAGGATGGAGCAGAAGAAAAGCAACCCAAATAACAGCTTTCCATCCAATTCACTCACAAACAGGCTATCCAGCAGGTGAAACTCTCCAGAATGAACTTACCTGACCATTAGGCCTCGCAAAACACCAACCTGAACAGTTCACACTGTGTAAGTTTCCTGTATTTTGTTTTAGCACTTCTACATTTTTGAGAAGCAGTCAGCATTACTATGTGGCATCACTCCTGCCTCCAGGGGAAGCTGCAAAGAATTTCTTCCACATTTCTCCAAAGAGGGGAGAGAACTAAATTAATGTTCACCTTCTGTTTTCACCACTTCCCTGAAGTACTTATAAATAGCAGTCCTTAAAAAGAAGCAGCAAGTTAAAACTCTCCTACAGGAGCAAAAGCCAGTGACCAAGAACCTCATTCTCTCATTTAAAGTAGAAGCATCCTTCTGCTGTCACTGAGCTGACATCCCTTCCTCCTACTTGCTGCATACACTGGGGAATAAGACTGATGGATTGGGACAGAGATTCATCTGTCATTAACTATTTCTGCAGTAGCATTCCCTTCATTTGGCACTCCCTCCACCCCATCATTTATCAGTATGTTTATTTGAGGCTTCCCAAACACTTCTCAGCTGTGAAAGCAGAATCTGCTGCAGATCCAGCTAGGAATGCACAACCCTCAACAGGAAGCTGCAACAGGTAACACAATTAGGACCTTCACATCTTCTCTGAGTTCATTTGTGCTGTTTCCATCTCAATTTGTAAACCTACAACAGCATTCATTTAAGAATCTGTTAACCAGACCTGAAGGATACCTGAGCTATAAAATTTCTACCAGACAAGAATTTGGCATCCAACCTGGGAGCAGTTTAAATGAGAGCTAAACACCTCTGTCAAATACCCAGACCTACAAAACAAAGGACCTGAGGGGTATTCTGGGATCAATGTTCAACTCTCACTGAGAAAGTCTTACCTGTGACTTTATTGAACTCTTCCAATATGTTTTCCTTAGTCTTGTTCTTTGGAATTGACCCAACAAATAACCTGTTGTTAGCCACAGAGATGCACACTCCAAGGTGCTTCCCAGGACGGATTTCATAATTGTCACACTGAGAAAATAAAAAGCCATTCATTTGCTTTACCCACAGCAATCTGGATAAAAAGAGCCTCAAAATTATCAAATCAGCTATTTGCTTCATCATCCACCACTTTTACACACAGCACATGGCAAGAGGATTACTAAAACTGCAGGTCTGGGGTCTGCTTTCCCTTGGAAGAACACTGCCAAGCACAGGAATGTCCAAAGGTCTAAGGGAAAGCTGCAAAGAAACTGATAGAGAAGGAACAACCCTGAACATCCAAACTGCACAGCCTCAACTCATTCACCCACTGCTTGTCCCAGATGTGAGAGACCTTCCTAGTCTGTGACTGCTTCCTGTGCTGGGGCTCAGTATCAACTGTTGCTGCTGTTATTAAGAAGCAAGCACAGAGTATTAGAGATCCTGGGAGCTCTCCAAGAGCTTTCAGCACTGAGCACCTTTGCTGGGAGATACTCAAGTCTCCATCAGTGCATGACCTTGATCCCACCACCACCTCCCAACCCTGAAGCAGGGACCTTGCAAATGCTAGAGGCCTTTGTAGGTTTTCTGTGAAATTTAAAATTTCCCATTTAAATAACCTGAGCCCACTGCTTCAGACTTGCACCCACAGCTGGATTCCCCTGAACACCACCACCCTGATAGGTCTTTGAAGATATAAGGGTTCAGCTTAAAAGAAAGCAAACAAAATAACCCCCCTATAAAACCCCTTCAGAACACACATCACTTCTGGTTTAGGTAGGATATTCAACCACAACCTTAGAGAATGGACATTTGATCACCAGCCAGCTCCTGAAAATCTCACCCAATTCTTTAGGCTGAAAACTTGGTTTTTTTCTGCTTAGCTGAGGCACAGCCATGCAGATGGCAGCACAACACTGTCACTAAGCTTCGTACTTGAAAAGAACCAGGCCAACATTAAGCTACCACAGGCCAAACAAGATCACTTTAAGGAAGACAAAAACATTTCAGAATTTTGCTTCATCTACAAGATTTCAAATGTATTTTTCTGAAATAAAATGTCACCATCAGTAGCAGATCTCTTGCTACATCTCCTCTTACTTCAGTACCCTCCCCTTCATCTCCCTCTATCAATAAAAATTTAAGGTAACAGCTCTGAGCATCTTCTATCTGGTCAACAAAAAAATAAAATGAAAGTTTCAAAACAATTTTTCCTCCTTAGTGACATTAATTGATATCCCACC
The DNA here is from genome assembly GCF_026170545.1 of Melanerpes formicivorus. Taxonomy (NCBI): domain Eukaryota; kingdom Metazoa; phylum Chordata; class Aves; order Piciformes; family Picidae; genus Melanerpes; species Melanerpes formicivorus. The sequence continues at coordinate 1,031,271 of NW_027142373.1, read as the reverse complement.
ACCTTCAAACACTGAGTCCCAGAGGCAATCAGCTGCAAAAACATTCAGGAAACACACAAGTAGGTCCTAGAAAGGAAAACAGCCTCAAGCATGGACAGACCACTTCCAGCCCCAGAAATGCCTAACAAAACTGCAACTGTTTCCAAGCATAGGAAAGTATCTGAGGCACAAATGCCAGAACAGTTAGAAGCAGAAAGCCCTTATGAAGCCTTTACAATACAGTAGGAAGCACTTCAAAGTTTGTCCCATAGCTTCACTAGGTGTTTAAGTCTCCCCCACCCTCTCTCATACAGCTGAATTCTCCTAAGGCAAATGACAAAGAGCATTTTGCCTGATTTGCTTCAAAGTGCAAGCAGCATTTCACAGCCAACCCCAAAACCTTGTGAGACACACTTTGATCTGCCTAATTCTGCTGGCTCCTCTCAGGCAGAGGCAAGGCCAAATGCAGCAGGGCGCCAGTCAGGCTGCTGTCTCTCATGTTAACTCTCTTGGGCTTGCATTGTGTCCTTTGCTAAGCCACCTCAGCACAGCCTAAGTCAGGTGTCCACATAGTGAGCAGACCTCATGACTGCCACTGGAAAGAATTAAAGGGCATTGTGAACCGGAACAAGCAAGTTAGAGACCTCCTCCATGGCAGCAAAACAAAGCACATTCAATCAGCTCTTTTCGTAGGAAGGATGATAAAGAGCAGGGGAGCATTTTTCCAGTGGTAATCATGTAAACTGTTCCCAGGACCACCAGGTACTCCAACAGACTGCAGGAGGCTACAGCAGAGTGTGGTCCTAGAAGCAGAACATTATTGGAGGGTATCACATTAAGGAAGTTAAAGTGAGTCTGTTAATGTATGCTCTAATGAAACGCTCCAAGACTTCATTCTTTGAGAGATCACCAACCTGCTTGCTACTTGCATTATCTTGGCCAACCTGCAAGTAAGTTACTCACCAGTTTGACTGCTTCCTGTGCTGCATCTTTACTACAAAAAGTAATGAAAGCATAGCCTCTGTTTTGGCCAGAAAGAGGATCCATCATGAGGCGCAGGTCCCAGATGGGGCCAGCCTTCTCAAAGAGCGGCACCAGCTCATCTTCATACAGGTCTCGGGGAATCTTACCAACAAAAACCTAAAAAGGAAGAGGACACTTAAACCAAGCTTCTTCCAAAATCCAGACTTACTTTTAACACTTGGAAGTTCCTGGGAAAGGAAGACCACTCCAGTATAAACCACCACAGCAGCAACACTGTAGCCATGACTGCAGCCAGCATTAGTGGATGCCCTACCAAGACTAATACACCTCCTGCTCTCAGTACTGGGTTTCACCTATGGAAAACCTGGGTTTGTAACTTGTATTGAAGAAACATTTCCACCACTGAAGAGTTAAATGGCTCTTACCTGGTTAGAATTTTGGCAATTAAAAACAAAGACCTTACAGGCTACCTAGCTGGGTATGCAGGTTAAGGCAGGTGGAGCACTTCCTTGCTCATCTGAGTCACTCTGTAATTCAATCTTCACTAGAAAGCTACAGAGACAGAAGAAGTCTGAACAAATCCTTACATTGCCCAATGCACATTTTCAACTTCTAATATACACTGCAGTCTTATTTCTAGTCTGCATTTGTTTCAGCTTCCACCAATAAAATGTTTGAATAGCAGAGAAAACCTGGAGACCTCTTGTAGCTTGCACAGAGCAATGACAACAAACTGTGGTAAAGGTCTGGTAAGGAGCTGAATCTCTTCAGCTGAGGCAGGTCTGCACCCCCTAATCATTTAATCATTGCAGCTCTCCTCTGAATTGTCAAAAGCTCTGAATTGCTAATACAAGCAAAGTATTTCAAACCCCCATAAAGATCAAATTCTATTTATTTTTAACTTGGAAAAAATTTTTGCATTAAAGCCTTGGCCATTCAAAGCCAGTCACAGCTGGTGCTGAAGGACCAGCAGACAATTCAAAGCTAAAGGCACCTGGAATGGCCACATAAGCACTGACACCAGCAAACCCTTGAAGAGAGCTTGATGACTCCCATTTTAGAAGTGTGAAAAACAAATTATTTTTCCCCCAAAAGGAAAGCTAGAACCTTTAGATGCCTTAAATTCAGCTTCCAGAACACTACCTGCACTTAGCTTAGCCTCTCTGAGTTCAGTGTGAATGCCAACTGACCAAGATTTATTTGCTACTGGGGGGAAAAAAAGGAAAGTATTTATCATACTGAGTGAAAATGTAAAAGCAGAGCCAACAGGCTTTCCTCCTGTCACCTCCCCAGAAAGTTCAGAAATCCCTACAGAACAGTAGGGATTGTCAGGACATCACAATTCCCTTTGTCATCCCATCTAGAACATTTAATGCCAAAACCCATGAACCCACGTGCAGCTTTCACAGACAAAACAGATTGAGGCCATCATGGAACACACAGCACAAGAACTCCAAGTTGCTACTGACACTGTCAGCTGAACTCTCCACAAACTGTAACTGTTTAAGTCAGCCAAATGTAAGAAATCCACATTATGCTGTCTCAGATGCCACCATCTCCAGCAGAAGCTGAAGGTGACACATCAGAAGAGAAGGCTGAAGGAAAATCCCTAATCCCAATCCCAATCCCAAATCTACTTTCCCAGCTATTTATCAATGATTTATCACCCTAAACATTTCTGACTCCTCCTTCCTTTCCACAGTCTCTTCAGCTCACTCTATAAACATTAGACCATGGCCAATGCCACCATACTTCTCTGCCAGTTCATGCAATACACCCTGGAAACCACCATGAGGAACAGAACCAACAATCTCCTCTGAATCTATTTCCACCTGACCTCTGCTGGAGGCTGCACTGGGAATAGGACTATTCAGCTCTGAGGCACTCACATCCAAGTGGACCTGGTCTGAACCTGTAAAATTTACTATGTTCAGGAACACAGGGTCAATACCAGGCAGGACAAACAGCAGGTGAACATCTCACAGGGGCCAGAAGAAACACCTGCAGTGCCTTTGTTTTAGATGTGTTGAAAGGCTTGAATGAAGTCGCTGAAAACCAGGTGAGTTACACTGGAGTGAAGTCCAGTGGGTGGCCAGTCACTACTGGTGTCCCCCAGGTCAGTTTTGGGGTCACCCTTGTGTAATGTCTTTATCAATGATCTGGATGATCAGATTGAGATTCAGCAAATTTGCAGATCACACCAAATTGAGTAGGAGTGTGATCTGCTGAAGGTAGGAAGGCTCTGCAGAGGGGCCTGGACAGGCTGGATCTGTGATAAAGGTCAGTTGTATGAGGTTCAACAAGGCCAAGTGCTGGGTCCTGCATGTGTCCCTCAACAAACCTGTGGCCCTGGCACTGTGGAACACAGTTTAGTGGCCACAGTGGTCTCAGGTTGATGGTTAGACTTAATGATTCTATGAAATACCAAAGAATGCAAGTATCAGATGTCAGGTTTTCTTTTTCAGTTCCACAACATGAGTGCTGTGGAAAGCCTTTGGAACCTGGCTCTGTCAATGAACCAATGTCAGACATTTTGTCTCAGCAGGAGGTAAGTGCAGCACTTCTGGGTCTTTGTTGTAATCTCTGGCCCTACGACTTCTTCCAGTTCTGCTTCCCAAAGGACTTGTACAAAAGTACTTCATTTTACTTCTTATTACTGTTTTGGATTGATAATGCCAAGTCTTAACTAGGAAACAAGTGAATTACACTTTCCTGAACACCTCTGTAGAGCATTACTGAGGAGTGCATCCCCCTCTTCACTCTAGATGATGGGCCCTTCAGTAGTCTCAACAGCTGAGCCTCTTCTGTGTGCAGCACAAGCTACAAGCAGTGTACTGCAGTGCTGCAAGAGCTTCTTCAAAGCCCATCCTTTCAGTGGTGCTCTTCATGTACTTTGAAGTCAAACTTCCCCAAATATCAGATTTAAGGGCTAATTCACATAGGCCACATGACTGCTTCACCTCATCTCAATCTACAATCTTCAAAAAAGAGGAAAATCCTTCTGGCACAGTGCAAAGATTTGGAAGCCCCACAGCTCTGTCCCTACAAAGATGATGTTTCTCATATACTCACCCAATACATTTCAGCTCTGAAAAGGACATGCAGCAATCCCTCCACTGTCTACAATCCAAGCTGCCATACAGACATCAAAGCTTGATCATCATCTTAGTGCATTATGGGCAAGCAATCTATTTGCAGAGTTTTCAAGTTTTTATTTCATGTCCCTGATAAGCACTGCCATAGCACTGCCTCAGCAGTTTCTACTTAATCTTGAGACCCATCAGTAACACTGAAACCAATCCAGCCATCAGTACAGACTCTAGTTGATCACAGAATCATAGAATGGTTTGGGTTGGAAGGGACCTCCAAAGCTCATCTAGCCCAACCCCCCTCTGCAGTCAACAGGGACATCCTCTACTAGATCAGACTGCCCAGAGCCCTGTTGAGCCTCACCTTGAATACCTCAAAGGATGGGCCCTAAACCACCTCCCTGGGCAACCTGTTCCAGTGTTCCAGCATCTTCCTGGTGCAGAACTTGTTCCTCACATCCAATCTAAATCTGCTCTTCTCTTCTTCCTTCATGCCAGCTGCACTGTGCCTATTCTGAGAAGGGTTTTCCCCCAGCCCCTGTTATTGTGGGGCAGAGGGCTGGTACCTTACAGTTATCAATGAAGCCTCCTGTTCTTCACATCATGCCTTAAACGTTGGTGTATCAATTTACACCAGAAGGTGAAGGATGGAAATCAAGAGCCACATCAGTCACTTCCTGTGCTGCTGTAGTACCATTAGCCTGGACAGGACCATCTGCATGTTAACTCCTCCTTGCTTGCAACTGAATTTAATGAAGCATTTCTAACATTTGATTTCCTTGTCTTGTCTGCACTTGATCTCAAAAACTTACTGCAATTGCTACGTAGATGCTACTGCTGCCTGTGCTGTGCTCCCTCCAGCGCTGCTGGACTGGGTTTATTTTAAACCCCAGCAGGACAAGGTAAAGTAGTTGCATCTAAAAAAAATTGTTAAGATATTAAGAATTTTTTTCAGCATTTCTTACAAACACACCTCAGTAAAATAATACACTACAATTAGCATAGAACAAGCTCACTCAAGCAGAGCTTCAGAAGTCCTGCCAATCATCAGTTACTAAGTTTCAGTCTAATCAGTTCCTCTCCACCATTTTCATCTGTGGAATATGAATAATTTCTTTAGAAACCATCTTTACTGTGACACTGCTGAGCATCTTCTTGACAGCACAAACAAAAGCTTCAGGCATCCCAAAGGAGGGAAAACTAACCTATAAACTGAAAGACATCCAAGGAGTTGATAATTTTCTTAAAGCTCATCTGGTAGTTTACAGAAAAAGCTCCAGAAGAGCTCCTGTTTCAAAGGCAAGTCACTAGGGAGACTGAGAGCATTCAAAACAGCTAGAGCAAGCCAGGGAACAGGCTGCTAGAGCCCAGAGCCTTGCAGAACAGGTAAGAAGGCAACATACAACTCAAGCATTCCCATGACCAAACCAAAGACTGCTCAGTTTGCCAGCAAGAAGCACAGCTTGAGTCATGATCTTGAATTCCCAACGATGCTTCATGACCAGGCCTTGACTTTTGGGAGGGAAAAAAAATTGTTATATCTTTGAAACTCTTCTAACCATCTTTAACTTTAGAAAGAACAGGTGCTGTAAATGAAGGTAAGGAAAGGCAAGGGCTCAGTTTTGGGGTCAATCTTGTTTAATATCTTTATCAATGATCTGGATGAGGGGATTGAGGCACCCTCAGCAAGTTTGCAGATGACACCAAATTGGGTGGCAGTGTGCATCTGCTTGAGGGTAGGAAGGAAGGATTTGGCCAGGCGGGATCCATGGGCCAAGGAGGTTCAACAAGGCCAAGTGCTGGGTCCTGCACATGGGTCACAACCTGCCCATGAAAACTCCAGGCTTGGGGCAGAGTGGCTGGGAAGTTGCCTGGTAGAAAAGGACCTGGGTATGCTGAGTGACAGCAGCTGTAGGGAAGACTTCACTGTTCTGTACAACTCCCTAAAAAGAGGTTGCAGTAGGGTGGGGGTTGGTCTCTTCTTCCTAATCTTGGGTGATAGAAGGAGAGGAAATGGCCTGGAAATATGTCAGGGGAGGTTTAGGTTGGAGATCAAGGGAAATCTTCTTTGCTGTAAGATCAGTCAGGGATTGGAAGAGGCTGCCCAGGGAGGTGGTGGAATCACTGCCCTTGAAGGTATTCAAGAAATAAGTAGATGTGGCACTTCAAGATGTGTGGTCGTGGAGGTGCTGAGTAGAGGGTTGGATTGATGACCTCAGAGGTCTTTTCCAACCAAGGCATGATTCTATGAAAGGCAGAGAAAAAAGTATCTTAGAAATCTGAAGCAAAACCTGTACAAGCCCCTCAAGGATAGGCAGTTACCAAAGACAGAATAAGGAAAGAAGGAAACAACAAAGAATTGCTTCCATTCTCATCCCATAAACATCTCCAAGAATGTGGCCTCACTATAAGAAAAATGCTTTACATTGGAAATGTTTAAATATAATGAATGCTCAGCTTTAGTATCAGTTGGAAGTGACCCACAATGGCCATCTGGCCTTACTGCCTCACCACTTCTGAGCTGATCAAGGTCAAAGCACATCACTGAGGGCATTGTTCACATGCTTCCGAACACAGACAGGCTTGGGCAGCAACCACCTCTCTAGGGAGCCTGTTCCAGTGTCTGACTGTGCCCTCAGTAAAGAAATGCTTCCTAATGTCAACAGACAGTGTAATTAGGGAACACTTTATACCATTACATAATCACCCTGGCAACACCATTAAGTTGGTAAACAACTTCTATGCCACCTTTCTGAACACAGAAATGTAAAGCTTTACACCAGAAAACAAGCTGCAGGGTCTCCTTCAGTGTGGAGGTTTGACTGCCAATCCATGCAAGCAGCGAGGATCTTTTCATGTAGATTGAAACAAAAGCAAATAAACAATTCCTTAGTAATGACTCATCTCAGCTGTCCTCTTCCAAACTTTGTAGGAGTATCTTTATACAGCACTCAAGTCCTGCGACCTTGTCACTGTCACTTAAATTCCATTGATGATGTAAGCAAAGACCTTCTAATCCCACTTTTGTCTAGCTCTACAGCCATCCCCTACACTGGTCACTTGTTAAGTGATGGGCCATAAGCTTCAGGGTGGGCTATCAAGTCTGGCAATTTACTGATTTATTTTACATTCTAACAAGTTTGACATAGCCTTTCCTACTGCATTCCACCTGCTTCACCCCTCTCAATCTATTATCTGGCTTTGGAAGAACACTGAGGACTAAGACCGATGAAGAGACACACACAGAAGAATGCTTTCCTCGACAGTAAGCTTTTACTTGTATAATAATTTGGTTTCAAGTGCTTTTTATGTATCAGATTGCACAAGCATACAAAATAACAACCACAGCAGTCTGTAGATACTAACCTCTGTTCCGATACCAGGCTGCACACCTGAATATACAGTATCTGGAGGAGGACCCCCATATTTCCTCTGTCCTGTAGTTACATCCAAAGTGTAACCAGTCCTCTCTAGCAGAGCCTGAAAAAAAACAGATGTCACATTAGTTACCAGGGAGGGATAGGAGGTTAAAATACAGCAACTGAAGTGTCCTAAGATAAGAATTTATCTGCTTCTTACCACACTTGATAACAAGGTATATACAGACAGAACCTACAAAAAAAACGTTGTTCTTGGAGTTTAAAACAATCACCACCACAAACAGCTACACTTTTCTCATGCTTCAAGATCACTGAAAAGAGCTCCTGTTTCTTTTTCCCTATTCCCCACTTCAAATGCAGTACCCCAAGAACCCCAGCACACCAGGCCCTTCTTTTCACCCCCTCTGTACTTAGGGGTTTTGCACAACAGAAGTGTTTCTTAACACAACAGTAACTTGCTGAAATGTCCCATTAGTAGTTTCAGGAGTACATAAAAGCATTAATAAAAAGGACAACTCAGACCATTCTTACATAGATACCAATGTTTTCACAGCCCTTAGGGAACATTCAGTTCAGGCATTTTGGCAATTGTGTCATCAGGAAGATGTGCATTTCAAACAAGCTCTCTCTTCTGAATCACTACCATGCACACATTTCTTTCAAGTACCCAGGCAGTACCGATTCTTTGTAAATGCATTCAAAATCACTTGTCTGTGCAATCAGAATCAGAGTTCTTCTAAATGTTACCTTGATCTTTGCTTCATCTGGTCCCTTCGTCGACTCCTGTACTTTGCTGCCTTGTTTCTCTCTTTGCCTGTAGGTCTTCATAACTCCACATAAAAATGCACTTTTGTTCTGTAGATACAATTTACAGAATAATTCAATTGTGTGTATGACAAGCCCTCAGAATCCTGAATCTTACACTCCATACCATGAAGCCACTACATCAACCCAATGCAATAAACCAAATGGCAACAGAATCCTTTAGAAAAAACACAACAATTCATTGAGCAAACTTGCCAGACTGAGAGAAGGCAGACTCCATTTTTACCTTCCGTCCTCAATTGCACACTCATTTTTGTTAGCTGGGAGCTTTTGCTTTGCACTCAAATACCTCCACATTTAAGGCAATTCTTAACAACAGGCTTGCGATTTGGGTTCGAAACGTAAGGACAGAGCAACATCAACGAATTTCTAAGTTACAGCTCTCCTCCCAGTAGTGCCAGAACGCTATTTAGACTGAAGTGCTCACACTCCTGGAGCTCTCACCTTACCTGTACATGCGACAGGTCACTTTCTTTAAACTGCTGTAATACAGAGAGGGCTCCTTCTTCATTAAATTCCCTAAGAGCATCAATTGCTCTTTCATCAAGATCGACATAAGCTACCAACCCTAAAAGTTAAAGATAAAGAAGTTACAGATTTCTATCGAATTCCATGGAAACTAAGAACTAAGCAGTTTGCTTTTAAAAATCAAAAGTTACGTTCCATAGCAACAGAATTATACATTTAATATCATTACATATTCCTACACAAGTATATGAAAGAACATGAGTACAACAATGAAAAAAAAGTTAAAATTAAAATGTATATTCCTAAGCACTAACTGATGTGCAAGGTTGTACCCCACGTGTAACAGTTTGCTAACCTGCAGGACCCCAATCTGCTACATAAAAGCAGCGTTACACACCAGGGTTTGAAACAGTGAATTCTGGCTCACTTCTAATAATTTGGGGTTTGTCTTTCACTTAAGGTTCACTCTTCCTTTTTTCTGGCATGGAGCTAATCTGGAGTAAGCTGACATGTGAGCGTTGCTGGTGTTCTACTGCCTGTGACAAGGAGCTGGCAATCAAATACCTAGGAAGCTCTACCCCACAAAATATTCAGAAGTAGGATTGTTTGTTCACTCTTTCCTCCAACTTCAAAAAGCAAAAATCAGTGGACTTCCTGCAAGTATTAAATAGTATTTTGTTTTCTCTTTTAGCCATTTTGTTGCTTTATGCCAAGAGCCAGAACTCAAAAAGAGATCATTTCGAGCCCTGCTATGTACCCAAAAAAAGCTAAATGTTAATTTTACAGGTACAGACTCCCCCAAGAAACACTGGACCAGTTCTGAAGCACTTTTTTTCCTTTTTAAGGGTCTTTCCTTATGCACTTGCACAAGCTGTGGAGCATGACAAGTCTAGCCTTCGAGATTTGCACTTTTTAAACTACACGGCAAAGTTTAGAAGAGATACCAAGAACTCCACACGCTTTGCAACAGCTTGCTCTCCAGAATACACAGATTGGTCAATTGTACTTCAGTTCAAAAATGCACAGTAGTGCCAAGCCCGAGGACTACATTTCAGAAGTGATCCTGCATATTGGAAGGCACCTGTATCTTTCATGTAAGACCTCAGGAGATTAAAAATCTCTACATTCAACCCCAAATTTAGCTCAAAAGTAGTGTGCTTCACTGACAAGCCCCTGCACAATGCAAACATCTTCAGTGTCATTAAGGAAGCTGAATAAATGTTTTCAGGTTACTCATGCAGTGTAATTCTACTAAGTAGTCAGATTCTGGGATGAAAAGCTTTTAAATCCCTTGAGAACTCCTCATAACACAACCTAACTGCAACACGTGTTAGAGCCCCACAAGTTCCTCTGCCCAGGCACTTACACCTTCTCTCAAACCATCAAGTGCACATCACTGTGACCCACAGTTAGAAAGTGTCTGTCTAAAACTAATGAAAGCTTGATGAAAGCTCACTGTGAATGATTTCCAAAAGACACCACCCACGTGAGCCAGAGCATCACACTGGAGATTGTTAAGGTATTGTTTTTGAACTGCCTTCACTTGATCAGTGCAATTTTGACTCTTTTCAACAAAAACTGTCATCTTGCCACCAAGGCATTCAAGATCAGCACATAGAGCAGTGCTACTGCTTTGTGTAAATCTGTTCACAGAACACACTCTGAAGAGGAAAGGGAAGCTTCTGTCTATAGAACAAAATCATAAGAAGGTTACAAAATCAAAATAGAAAAACCTTTGTATGTATAAAGAAACCTTACTAAAAGTTGCAGAGACACTTGCTACCAGCAAGGCATTACTCAGTTTGCTAGATAGCTTAGTCCTCAACTTTGTTGAAAAGCAGTTTGTGTCAAACTGAACATTTCAGTGTAATAACCAACATGGATTAAACTGTCCACTCAGAACTGGAGAGAACAAAAAAATCCACAGGCAGACTCAATTCAAATGTAGTCCCAGGCAAGACAAGCTAGCTGCTTCCCTCACTAAGTCATCTATCCAGCCTTTCAGTGTTTAAGAACCACTGTGAGGAGTTGACAGTAGAAAAGTAAAAGCAAAATGATGATTTGGATTGAAGGAAATAAAAATAATAAATCAAAGTACAGTTTAGTATGCTCCAACATACATGTTTATTTGACAGCGTCTAGGAAACTAGTGCTCTGTGCCCTAAAGCGACTAAGATATCACATTAAACACTAAGGATGCGTCAAGTATTAGTCAATGTCAAACCCAATTTGCCTTAAGGGAAGTCAAAGTAGCAAAACATTCAGAGCTGCACAGATCAAAAACAATGAATTTTTAAACCTTAATCTATAAAAATTGGAAAATGGTATGCCCTCACTTTCATAACCAGTCAGAAACAAGAAATGCATATTATACCTGTCTGAAATATTTCATCAAGTCTCTCTGCCACCTTCTGTGGGAGGCCTGCCTCTATCAGTGTCTTGTAGTGTTCTGTGTGAGTTACACTGGAAGTATCCATTGGTTCTTCCTCTTCTTTTAACTGTACCGCATTACCATTCACCTGATTAGCCATTTTATTATGCTGCTGGAAAAAATTCAGGAGCTATATTACAATAAGCCAGAAATAACTAGTTTGTAGGACAATGCATGAGTTAACTAAACTAATTTGTATACATGCTGCAAATGACCTGTATCAAAAGTTTTACTTAATACTTTTTTTTTTGGATGCAGCTGATCTAAAGTTTCAAAAGAAAAGTACAACTCTTCATACTGTGGCAAATGTACATGGAAGGATTTACATCATCTTAAAAAAATGGACTTCATGTACATAACGAGGTCTAAACTTTATCTGCTGGTTTGCAGGAAGTCAGCTGGTTACCATAGCAGCTAGAATGTACGGGGACACGAGAACAACATCCTTCAACCAGAATCAGAAGAGCTCTAGCACTATTTGCATTCCCCATTCCTCTACTTTCAAAAACAATCATTTAAAATGTAGTGAACACAAAGCCCTGCAGGGTAGCTTCACGTACAAAAAATGTCAATACTTTCTGCTAATTTTCCACTTTCTTGGCTTGGTGCCATGTCTTCCTTCAAACCCAGGGTACTGCACAGGACTAGCCAAACACTTTCTGATGGCACTGTCAGAACTCAAGGAGGACAGGAGGAAAATTGCACTTAATGCACATTGGAATTTGTAGCTGCAACTGAACTGTTTCCACGTTTGACTCAAACAGGAGCTCTACAAATCACAGCTTGTTATTTTACAACATATAACTTAGAGGTTTACAAGGAAGCCATGACTGCAGCATCTTTAGTTCATATATGAATCAAAAGACTTGCTTTCAGAATTAGTAAACTGATTCCAAGTAAGTGCACTGAAAAATGCACAAAGATATTCTCAGACAATTCCAGTGGGCTTTGCCCAATTCATTAAAAACAGTTCCAATTTCTCAAGTAGCCAGCCAGCTGATATTTGGTAGTCACAAAATAAAAAGGCTGACAAGAGACAATTCAACTACCCAGCAGAGAATATTAGGATGATCAGCTGTTAAGTTCAGAAATGAAATGAGGCTCAGGCTTTAAAAGACAGGGAAGAAGTCAATGATCAGCAGCAAAATGATACCCAGATGGACATATGCAGCATGGTGGGAGCAATGCATCAAGTACTGGAATACAGGTATGGAGATGATTCAAGAACAGGGTTTTTTTAAAGTGCTGAAGCCTCAAGCTATTTACTATGCTGCAAAGTGAACCTCCAAACATAACCACACCTCTAAAGTCACTTCTATGCCCATCCCCTTCTAGGCTACAGCTCAGGAACTTTTTGGAAGATCTCCTATGAAGCTCTGCAAGCTTAAGCAAAGGAAAAGAAAAAGAAATAAATATATATTTTTCTTCCAATAGAAAAGTCATAATTTCACTAAAACTGTCTTGGCTTGAAGGGCAATTGTAGAGACACCCAAGAGTCTCGCACTGCTTCTCTGTCAAACGTCACATTCTTTGGAAATTAATGAAGGAGCAAAAGGAAGGTCTTGGTAGCTACCTAGCACATAGGTGTACACAAGCACACACACACTGTTATTTGACAAAGAAATTCTTCCTAACCAATTCAGTCCACTTAAAAGCAACCATGACTATGGCTTCATCACAACAACAAGAAGCAGCCACCTGAAGACTACAGTAATGTTTACCTACAGCTATTAACGGCACGCTCAAACCACCAACTGGACATGAATTTTCCATAGGTTACAAAAGTCATGGAAAACAAAATCAGCAAGATGTCTGCTTGCTAGATTGCCCCTGCAAGACCTCAAATATGAAACAGGGCAGGGGGGTTCAGTTCAACTGAAAATGCTCCAAGTGCAGAAGCATTCTCAACCCCTCTTCTCAAAAATGCACGTACAAAAAAGATAGTGTGCAGTATTTTGGTGTTTGCCTTTATACTGCCTTCTAAAACCAACTACTTACACATATAAGGTCTTCTCTGTACAACAAATAAAAAACAACACAAGACCAAAAAAAAAAAAAGAAAAAAACCAAGCAACAAAACAGCCTACCAAGAACTGTGAGGCTAAACTAATACCTAAAGCACCTTCTAAACTTCAAAAGCTTATGGTAGTGCTCCCAGACATGGGGTTTTTTTCCTCCCAATTAGCTTTGAAGTGTCACATACTCCAAAGTTTAGCACTGTTCTCAGTGGTCCCTACAGCTGAACAAAAGGCTGAGCACTATTCTGAAGAAACCTCTCATCTGCAGTTCAGTAACTCAAACTTCTGTCCGGGAAGATTTGCAGCCTAGCAGCATGAAAAGGTATCTACCTTCATCACAAACTACACCAGTGTCTGCAGCACTACCTAACCCCTAGGTGTCGGATTACTGCACAGGACTACAGCTGATCAAATGCTTTATAAAGTAAGCTTCTAGAAAAGGTAAATTAAGCCTCAGCATTTTAGTTCACTATTGTTTATTTTGGGTTAAGAATTAGTACCCTCATAAAGAGCTAAAATCAAATGCACGTTCGCCAGCCAGAGAAGTTCACTCTGGGTGTTCAAAAGTTACCTATTTCCTGTCACAGAAACATAATTTAAAGACTTTCTTAAAACAATTTATTCTAGAAATTTTTGAAGTGACATAGTTGTCAAAATATTCAGGTTCTGACAGCATCCAGAAGAAATATATATTGTTCATAGATACAGTAATAGGTTCCCTGCTGGCTTTGCAAGCTTGACCTGAAATCTGAGATTAGACTGACTTTTCTTCCTGAATGATCACCAACAGGCAAAATTGCATCTCTCACAATACTGAATCTGCACCCTGAGTTCAGCAGAGATACGTAGGTGAAAGGCACAGCTGAACAAGATCATTTGGCTCTCCCTCTAGATAACATGAGCTACACATAGCTATCAAGAGAAGTATTTTTCACTGAATTTTACAAGCAAGGAAAACGCATCATGATTTTACTAACAGTTTTGTTGTCCTCTAAAACCCATTGAAAGCAGGTTAAAGAGGGGAGTGATCCCTATGTCTGCATGGGCCCTGTGTCCATGTGACAGCCTCTGACAGGCCAGGCCACACAGAAGAGCACACACACACTCAAGTTTTTCATTTGCATTGAGCAAGTCAAGTATCTAGAAGAGAGGGGGACTGGTTGAATCAAAGAGCTTTTAAGTGTGTATTGTAAGTAAAAGATTATGTACATTAGTACCTTCGGGATACCTACGTGGTTTTAAAACATGCAGAAATGGATGACTTTAAAACAGTGTATGCAAAAACGTGCTTACCAAGTAAGCAGCAGTACTAAAGACACACTGAAGGCAACTTTACACAGGCAAGGAGAATTTCCTCTAGTACCTGAGAGGCTGACTCTCACCACCTCAGAGCTGTGTACAGGGAAAGGGAGGATTGCCTTCCTTCAAACTTCAGGCTGCTGTTGCCAACAATGTATCTCTGAAGACTATGAATACTTCCTGATGCAAAACACAGGTTTAGCCATCCACTACCTTTCACCTAGGATTCCTGCGTCTGGAAAGAGCAACTTTCGAAGAGACTAGTCCGTTTTGTTTAAGCCCTAATCATATGACAAGTAGGAGGATAAAACTACAGGTGGTTCTAAATTACCCAGGAACAACCTTCTTTTTCATGTTTAATAACTCAAATAGTCATTTTCCTAGGTGGGGATATTAAAAAATATTCTACATCTGGGCCTGTGCCTGGGATCTTGAAAACAGAAACTGGGTCTCAGCCTCAACCCAACAACCACAGGTTAAATAACCATGATGTTACTATTCCCTGCATTTTATACCATGCCTCTTAACGGAGGTTGCCACCCACAGACTATCTAAGTATAACTCCATCCAATTAATTATAAATTCACAGACTAGTTAACAAAACATGCTTAGTAACAGCTTGTATGAACAGGAATGGAAGTTTCTTGCAAAGGGGCAGTGTCTCAAACTACCATAACCAACTCCACAGTGATTATACATCAGTACTGTTTTCAGCCTTCTGACTTTTGATTTTATAGAGGAATTAAACTTATTTAGCTCATGGGCACAGGCAACATAACTAATTCATACCTTAAAAATTCTGCACCAGAGTAACTCAATTTGCTTATTCCTTCGTTTATTCCTTCTACCCAGTTTTCATGACAAGCATGAAAAACAGCATTGAGGAGAACTTTGGGTTTTTCCTTTATGTTGTTACTAGTTTAGTTTTTTTAATGAACCACAAGAAAACATACTTAGCTACCCCTTACAATTAAGCTTTAGACTTCAAGAAGGTTCTTGTCAAAACAGGAAGAAATGAGACAAACGAGTGAGGGGAAGATAAGAACTCACACTGGGAGACTAAAATGGGGATCTATTAAAGACTCACTTACTTGCAAACATAACTGGCCCATCCCTTTACCTGTTACATGAAGGCATTATAGCCAGTTCTTTTGTACCATAGCTTATCAACACAGAAAGTACATTTTAATAGCTTAATTATGATATAGTTTATTAGCATGACTTACAATAAATCTTGTTTCAAAGTTATCCAACTCTGAAGACCTTACACATTAACCGGGTTTCCATACCAGCATTTCAGTGGCAGACTCTTTAGAGCAAATGGTAGCTAGCACCCGCACCCCTCCAGCACAGAGTTCTCAGCCTTTCTCACTCCAAAACCCAATGGAATGAAAAAAAATCAGAGAACCTCTGTCATGATACTGAGCAAGAGATTAGCACAGCCCGTACAGAGACTACGCTTCAACATCTACAAAAGCAACACCAAGAGATGACCACAACGCATTGCATGTTAGCAAGGTGCACATCAGCGCTGTGAGTACACAACCCTGACTGCATCAGCAGCTTCTACATTTTGCTAGCCTGCACTGTAAGTCTGTACCTGCTTGTTACTAACTGAAGTTGTACAACCCAGACGAGCTATGAGTGGCCAGAACATCTATGTCACTCCAGTTCAAAGCAACATTTCAACGAAAATGAGCTTTGCTCAGATGAATTTCTCCTCAAAAGAATTTTTCAGCTCTTTGCCTAAGCAGGCAGGGAATGTTGTCCTTTCTGGCAAAACTAGTAAGTTGAGTGTGAGCAGGAGGCTCAAGTATTATTCCAAATATTATTTATATCTAGGCAGAAAAATTGAGCAGCAAAGATATGAAGTACTCATGGGGAAAAAAAAAGTTTCCAAGATACAAAATTATCAAGCAGACTCTGCTAGCTTGCAAACATCACGGTTTGCATCGGTGAAAAAAAAAGTAAGCAAATGACACTGCAAGATGCAGAACAGTAGTTGGATTATTTTCACTTTCAGAAGACAGGTAAAAATTCAGCGCTAAATTGTAACCTCAAAGGAAAAAAAAAAGACAAAGAAAAAAAAACCAACACAAGAACAAAACCACAACCAACCAAAAAAAAACAACAAACTCCTAAAAGCTCCGCTTCGTGAGCGTTCACATCCTTCGCAGCACAAACCGCTGGTGCGACTCTTTACCGTGGCATACAGGGTAAAGGGAATCCAAGCAACTTTTTCGATAAGAGAAGTCTGGTATAGCTTAAGTACAGACTTAGCCACGTTCAAATACCCACAGGTAACAAGGCTCCTAAGACCCAGTAACTACAGCCTCGCTTTAAAAATAACAGCAACGAGAATCGTTTATTTAAGCAGAACTTTGCAAAACTTGGTGAAGGCCTTTTTGCAAAAGGGCGGTTAAGAAAAGCAACGTCTTTGCAAGAAAATTCTAGAGTTTCTCCCTTGGAGCACTTATCAGGCGTTACTCTTTCAATAGAAGAATTAAACGCGATCTGAGCGCTGCGAGTAGGCGCACCGCAGTCTGCCCTCTCTAGAGCCAGCTCGATCACAGTATGGGCTACGCAAGATTCAGAGAGCGCTGCAACCGCGGTGCGTGTTCTACTGAAAGCTTCCTTCAGTCTCGCCCGGCACACTGCGGCGCAGGCCGGGCAGCAGCCGGGGACGCTGCCTAGCAGGACGCCCGCACCGTTACGGTATTACTGCTCCGCAGCGCCGGGACAGAATCGGCAAAGCACCGCGGACGCACCACCACTACCCCTCGCAGCAGTACCGCGAGAACAGCGCGTCCCGGCTCCTCGCCACATGCAAGCCTAATCCGCACAGCCGGACGGAGCCCGCGGCCGCGCCGCCCTCCCCATGCAGGGCCCACGCCGGGCCGGGCCGCCCCGCCGAGCCGCCCCCCCCCCCCGCCTTCACCCGCCAGGCCGCAGGGCCCGCCCCCGGCGCCAGCTCCCGCGCGCAGCCGGCCCGCCCGCTCCGCCACGGCCTACGGAGCGGACACGCCGCAGCCGACACCCCCGGACGCCCCCACCCCACTCTTCTACGCGGCGCTAGCGCCCTAGGCCCGCCTCCACCAGCGCCGGGCCTACCCGGAGCTCGCGGCTGCCCGCGCCGCCGCTGTGACGAGGGGTGCCTGCGCGGGAGCCCTCGCCCGCGGCCGCGGAGCGCCCCCCCCTCTGCGCGAGGCCGACCCCCAGTGCCCCCAGCACCTCCCAGAGACTCACCGGAGCGGGGCCTGCGCGGCGCAGCTCGGGCCCAAGCAGCGACGGCAAATGGCGCGCGCTCCTCCTTCTCCTCATGGACGGCGGCGCGACCCCGGCAACACGCGGGGTTTCCCGGAACTGTTTCCAGGGACCGCTGCCTCACCCACTCAGCAGCTCACGCTCCGAACAAGCGGCCCGCGGCGCCTATTAGACGTGGGAGGCGGGACGCGACGTTGCGCCCGGAGACCAATCAAAGGGAGGCACCATAACCAATCACACGGCTCCCTCCGCTCGGCGCGCCGGTAGGGCCGGCGCTGGGAGCACTTAAAGACGTAGCGCCACCCGTGGCCTCTGAACAAAGGGAGCGCGGCGAGTGCGCGGGGCTGTCCCGCCTCCGCCTTCTCGTGTAGCGTAAGGGTGGAGCCGGCCATAGAGCCTCAGCCCAAGAAGAGCGGGCTCGGCCGCTGTCTGGGACCGCTGGTGCGGGGCCGTTGCCTGGCAGGGTTACCTGTGGCTTTGAGGGTGAGCGGCGGGTGGAGTATCTGCTGCCCGGGTTGGGCCCTGCTCAGTCCCTCCTGGACGCTGCCTCCCGCGCTAACGCTCCCGTGCCGAGGGTGGCGGCGCGGGGCTGGCTGTGGCGCTGGCCAGGGCAGCTGTGGGCACAGGCCTTGGTGCAGAGCTCCTTGCCCGCGCTGCCGCCCGTGCCGCTGAGCGAAGGCATCTGAGGCACGGTGGGCACCGCCGGAGCCTTCCCCACCGTTAGCCAGCCAGGAGCAGCTCAGGCCCCTCTCAGGACATCGGCGTGAGGAACTGCTGCTCTGTAATTAATCTGTGACTAAATGTAGCATTCGTGATTCGCTTGACCAGGCTCTTGCTGTCCTTCCAGGAGCAGCACCAGAACTGCCTCTCCTGAAGGCTGCCTGTGTCTGAGTCTGGTTGCACCAGCGCTCGTCTAGAGCAGGGGCAACAGCAGTACGTGTTAGCTGACGTTAATAAAAGAAGCTTTTGGAACCAGAACTCGGGAGAACTTGTACAGGTGTTGGAGGTGCTCAGTCGGTCCTGCTGAACCTGTCTGGTGGCAGACACGCTGCTGCTCTTGCAAAATCCGTCCTGCCTCTCTGACTTCCCTGTCCTGATATGGCAGAAGTGACAGTTCTTGCTGAATGCAGTCTACCGTGGCATGAAGATGGAAGGAGATATAATTGTTCATTGCCTTATTCATCTGAGTTCACTGCAGCCATTTATTTCCCTAGGAGGCAAGAATGATAAGTTTAAGGAGTTCTTGAAGCATAAAAATTGAGAAGAATTGAGGGACCTGAGCATCTGTCACTTTAGTGGTGCTTAATAAATGTCCTGCAGAGCTCTTAAATATTTTATATTACTGTGTCCAGGAGTGAAATATGGAATGTGCTGACACATCTGTCAGCTGACAACATGATGAGACTACAGAAGAATGTACACTGAGGTGCATCTGCACCTGACAGTGTGACAGCTGTTGTTGAGTGCTGCAAGATTTTGCATCAAGAAGATTCCTCATGTACTAATTGCAAAGATAAAAGCCTCAATGGCAGTGCTGACACTGTCTGTTGTGCACTGGCATGCAGATAGTTGTGAGCATTAGCAGGGGTTTGTGGGCTAGGGTTTTTTTTTTTGGTAGCTCTTCTTTCCTGCCCAAAATCAATATTGATTTTGTAGTAAAGCTGGCATGGTGATGCCAGTACAGCCCTTCAGCACACTCTTTTTCTGATGAGAGATTAATAATTGAAGCAGTTCATAAATTGATGTTCATAAAATGGAATTTGTGATGAAACATGGAGTAAGTCTATGCTCCCACCCCCTGTTCTTGAAGAAGACCTAGAGCTAGGACTTTTTCATTGGGATGTTATACTCACACTGAAATTATTCCCCTTTTAGCACAACCTAAGCACCTTGGGAAGGTTGTGTTGGCTGCAGCAATAATCACCAGCTCACTTTCACCTGAGAAAAATGCACTTTTCCTGCTTCTGCAGTGGGCCATGGCCTCTAGGAGCAAGGTGCAGCAGGACCTGGGGTAAGGAAGGACATGCATCTCGTCAAGTTGTAAAAGCCACTCTAAGAAGTGAAGCTTTGTCTTTCTGAAGCTGCTGTAGGTGGCTGTTGAGAGTTAGGGCATTGTGAGAGGAGTCAGCCCAACCCTGAGGAGCAGCTGAGTGATTGGGTGCACCAGGGCTGGCAGGCCAGAGAGAAGAATCCCTTCCTTTGTGTACCCCTGTGCCTGTGTGATAGAGAAAGGAGGGATTCAGGCCCTCAGCCATTCCAGAGCAGTTGAGGAAGCCCAGAACAATCAGCCCTTCTCTGGCTTGTTGTCTGAGCTAAGTGACATCCTTGCAGCCCAGCGAGGCTCCAACGTCAGCTTTGGATTCTGGTTGCTCTGCAGCAGAGAGCTGCCTCGCAATCACAGAATGCCAGAATGGTCTGTGACAGAAGGGACCTCCAGAGGTCATCCAGTCTGACCTCCCCACACTCAGCAGGGACATCCCCAACTAGGTCAAGGCTGCCCAAGGCCTTGTCAAGCCTCACCTTGAATGTCTCCAGGGAAGGGGCCTGAACCACAGCTGGTGGTTGGTAGCTTCTCATTTCCAAGAGAGCTGAGCTCTGTCCTCCAGGTCACACTGGACTGAGGGGAGATCTGGGAAGGTCTCTATACAGCTGCTACCTTCTTAACCTCACAGCCATCAGGTCAGGTCTGAGGTGGGATCCTGTTTTACTCCACAGTGCTGTTGCTCTGAACTGGAGTTCCACAGCAAACCACAGAAGTGGCTGCGGTCTGTGTCTGGCATCTCTACATCTGCTAGCACTGGAAGTGGATGACTGAGCCCCAGGTTCTCTGCTTGCTCCTGGTCACAGAAATGCTCACATCTTTTGTCAGAAGCCCTTCAACATTGCAGTGTGCTCCAGGATAGCAAAGCCTGCTGGAGAAATGCTCATCACCCCCAATCCCCTCTGCCTGGAGTGTGGCTGGAACACTTGTGGTAAGAGCTCTGTCTGTACCTCAGGCACATTTACCTGCCTTGTGTTTTACAATGGAAACACTGTCCAAGGAAGAAGTTCTTCCCCATGAGGGTGGTAAGACACTGGAACAGGTTGCCCAGGGAGGTGGTGGAAGCCTTGTCCCTGGAAGTTTTTAAGGCCAGGCTGGATGTGGCTCTGGGCAACCTGATCTAGTGTGAGGTGTCCCTGCCCATGGCAGAGGGTTGGAACTGGATGATCCTTGAGGTCCCTTCCAGCCTCAACAATTCTATGATTCTGTGAGCTGCAACTGCTCCCAACATTGCCCCGGTAAAGAGTTGGTACAAGAGAGGGATGGGTGGAGTGCTTGTAATTTCTAGAGACAAGTCCAGGAGAGAAGTCTTTTGGTAGGCAGAGAGATTTGTGTTTCAAGGAAATGAAACAAGGAACATCCTGTTAACTAAGAATGGCTGAGTGCCACCTGCACTAAACCAGAGCAGGCTGGTTGTAGGGATATTTAGGTTATTGGGACTCCCTGAAGAGGAGGTCAGTGGGTAGAATATAGTAGAGAAACCTCATCAGGAGGACAAATTTAACAGACACTACCCAAAGCATTAAGGTTCACAGTCAAGTGGAATCCCTGCTAGGAGGATGGCTGCAAAATCAATTACTGTGCCAGCTGGATAAACATAGATGCCTGTATCATTTAGCAAAGTTAATTTCAAGAGGTGGGATGAGACTGCTCCCCACTGCCTTTCTCCTCAATACTTGCCACACCTGCTTGCTAGGGATTTTGGTACTTTGGAACTCCACAAGCCATTCAGTTTGCTGACCCAGCCAAAGATTCACCAGGCTCAGAACAAAAACACAGGCTAGTGAGGCAGCAGGCTGAATGACTTCTCCCAGGAGTCCAACACACCTGAGAATGAAAGGGAGAACAGATGCCAGCAGCAGGGAAACCATCCTCTCTACACAGCAGCAGCATTAATCTGTTCAGCTTCTCCAGCAGTCAGAGTCTGTGGGTGTGGATTTATGATCATCATCTGCCTGTCAAACTGCAGCCAAAAGGGACTTCTGCCTGTGCTCCCATTGCCACAGCCTGAGGTTCAGGGTGACTGCAAAGTAGGGCATTAACTGGACATTCCTCTCCAGAACATGGGATAGGTTTGTGAGCATGTGGGAAGGGACCCAGCACCTCTAGCAGCATAGGTGCCCCCCTGAAATTTGTGCCAAGTTGGAACATGAGGAAAGAGATTTCAGAGGGCACTGGCAGGCAAGACAGCTCTCTGCTCTATAGCAAAGATCCTGTATCACACACCTGAGCTCCAGGGGACATCAGAGGGCTTGTGGCATGGTAGATGACAGTGGTCTTAATCGCAACACTGAGTCTCACAGCAGATCCTCCTCTCCCTTACAGGCACTTGGGTGGAAATTCTGTGGATGAGCTCACATGGCATAGCTACAACCATTGTTGTGGTGTACAACAATGCAGAGTAAATCCCAAAGCATTAAGCCCTCATCTGTTCGCTTCAGAGTATAAAGTTGTCCTAGTATTTATTTCAGCTGTTTCATAGTCCACTGTGACTTTGATACCAACAAATTGGTCTTCAGTGGGGACATCTCATGAATGGCTCCACAGCTTTTGGGAGAAAACAAACAACTGATAGCTACAATGGGAAAGAGATTTTTTAAAGGCTAGAAACTAAGCAGGTCAGTAATCAATTACTTTGCATGATGCATTTCCTCCCACCAGGTTTCATACTCCAGGAGGAGACAGCAATATTTTTGTCTCACATTAGCCAGCCCTAAGTAAAAAGAATGAAGCCCACAGTCAGCTCTATGCACAACCATCTTCCAGACTGAGCAAAGCCAAAGGTCCCTTCCAACCCCTAACATCCTGTGAATGAGGCATGTCACAGTGCAGCCTTTCTCTTTGTATTGGGTTTGGCTGGGCTGGAGTTAATTCTCCTCAGAGCATCTTTCTAGAGCTGTGTTTTGCAGTCCTGGAGCTGGGTGTTGCTAGCACAGCAGTGTTTGGGCTACTGCTGAACAAGCATCCAGGCTGTGCTTTTCCAACATTCCCCTGCTCCAAGAGTACACTGAGACGTGGGCAAGATCTTGGGAGACTACACAGCCAGGCCAGCTGACCCAAACTGTCCAAAGGGGTGCTCCATGCCATGTGACATCAACTCACATGTAAGAACAAAGTGAAAGAAAGCAGTGTGGGAGCTTGGTCCATGGTGTGTATCCTCCAAAGCAACTGATAGGCCCAGAGCCCTGCCTGGGAGCGACCACCGTGTGCTGATGGGCAGCAAAGATTCACTGCTCTCTGCTCTTGCTTCCACACAGCCTTAGCTTGTGCTTATCATGATTATTAAATTCCTTCCATCTTATTACTGGGGTTTGTAATATTTTCCCCTCTCCCCTGTCCATCTAAGAAGGAGCAGCTTTGGTGGGCATTTGGCCCCCAGCCATGGCCAAACCACCATAGGCTTCCAGATGACATTTTCATTAACAAGTTTTTAAGCTGATGGACTCTTCAGTAGTGACAGCACTGTCCTGTACTGTGCAGACAAGACACCACTGTCTGCAGTATTCCTTTTGTCCAAGAAGAGCAGCTGGCTGGGGATGCACCTGGGACACCTGCAGCCAGTTGTACCCTTGCCAAAGCACCTTCTACAGCAAAGGCTCTGACCTGGCACCTCCTGTTTCAGATGGGGCAATTCCAGCCACTTCTACCCCCAGTCTGCCTCCACTTCAACACTTTGCAGTGTCACACAGCAGACTGGGACACAAGTGGCTTTCACCAGTGGTCGAAACAAAGCCTGTTGAGGCTCATTTATGGACAAAACAGTGTAGGTGTGGAAGAGCTGTTTTCTTGCTACATAGAATCACAGGATGAGAGGATGTTAAGGGTTGCAAGGAACCTCTGAAGATCATTGAGTCCAACCCCCTGCCAGAGCAGGACCATGGAATCCAGCACAGGTCACACAGGAACACATCCAGATGAGTCTTGAAAGTCTCCAGAGAAGGAGGCTCCACAGCCTCTCTGGGCCTGTTCCAACAAGTGCTCTATGACCCTCACAATGAAGAAGTTCCTCCTCATGTTGAGGTAGAACTTCCTGTGCTGTAGTTTATATCGATTGCCCCTTGTCCTATCAAAGAGAGCAAGTGAGCAGAGGCTGTCCCCTCCCTCTTGACCCCCACCACTCAGCTATTTGTAAACATTTATTAAATCCCCTCTCAGTCTTCTCTTCTCCAGACTAAACAGCCCCAGGGCTCTCAGCCTCTCCTCACCAGGCAGTGCTGCAGTCCCTTCAGCATCCTTGGAGCCCTCCCTTGGACTATCACCAGCAGATCCCTGTCCCTCCTGAACTGGTGAGCCCTGAACTGCATGCAATATTCCAGGTGAGGTCTCACAAGGGCAGATGGGAAGGAGAACCTCTCTGGATCTTCTGGACAGACTCTTAATGCACCCCAGGACCCCATTGGCCTTCTTGGCCACCAGGGCACAGGCACCAGGGCTGTCCCATGCTGAACTTCTTGTCCATCAGCACTCCCAGGTCCTTCTCCACAGGGCTGCTCTCCAGCAGATCACCTCCCAGCCTGTCCTGCTGCAGTTTATTCTTCCTTCCCAGCTGTGGGACTCTGCACTTGTCCCTGTTGAACCTCATCAGGTTCTTCTGTGCCCAGCTCTCAGTCTGTCCAAGTCTGAATGGCTTCACAGCCTTCAGGAGTCTCAGCCAAGCTTCCCAGTTTGGTATCATCAGCAAACTTGCTGAGCAGACTCTGTCTGTCCCCTCATCAATGTCATGGATGAAGATGTTGAGCAGGACTGGACCCCACTGATCCCTAGGGGACTCCACTAGTTACAGCTCTCCACCTGGACTTGGCACCACTCTTTGAACTCTATTTTCTTGTCAGAGCTTACTGCTTTAAGGCCACACAATTTCAGTAGGCCTCCTGCCCTGTTTTGTGATGCATTTCTTGTAGTAAAGTTGCAGAAGTGACTGAATTTACATAAAATTACTTAATCCAACCTTCTTTGGGAAGGGACTTAGATAAGAAACATCAAGATTTAAGAGACAGAGAAAAGTCACCCAGGGGGCATTAAAGTCTTTGCAGAAAAGAACATCCCTGCAGAAGCCAGATCTTGGCTGTATTGCTCCAGAACTTGCATACTCACAAGTGAAATCAGAATTATTCTTAGAACCAGACCTAGGATAGCATTTAGTGCCATAAACTGAGAGAAAAGTACTAAGTGTAGCAAAAGATCCTTATTTTTCACAGTGGAGAGCCATGCCCCTCCCCCAACACCACAGCAACAACCTTCCTGAGACACCTCTGTCTGAATCCACAGAGGTACCACTGTTGCCCCGACTTCACTTGCAGCTTTAACTGTGTGCACAGCAGGTACATGCAGTCACTTCTGTAAATGGCTCTAAAGAAAAGAAAGCAGTTCTGCACAGGACTGCCTCCAGAAGGGCACACATATCCTCATTTTGGAAGAACAGTGTAGTTGAAAACCAGACAGTGCATAGTTTTTGTTTTTCATGAAGCAGTTAATGACCAGAAGAGAAGAGACCGAGTAGTTTATTAGGCATTGCTGCAGACCACAGTACAATTGCATGAATTTGGATTATGGTGGCCAAAGCATACAGTCTTCAAGCAGTATTGGCCATATACATTCAAGAACAGCATCAGCTTAATCATCTTTAAGTTTCTTGATCTTATGCTTATGACGCTCAATTTCTTTCTGCAGACGCTCTATCTCTTTCTGGTGGTGATCAATCTCTTCCTCATGGTGTTTCCGTAAGGCTGAGATCTGCTCTCTCTCCTTCTCCCTGCAAGAAAGCACGGCGAGGGTGCAGCAGCCGCACACCGCGGGCCGGCCGCAACCCTCGAGCGCGGGGGCTCAGGAGCCGGCGGCGAGAAGCGAGGCTGGAGAGGCCCAGCTGCAGGCCACCTCGCCGGGCCCTGTGGTGCTCATCCGGCTGGCGGGGAAAGCTGCCTCTGCAGACCCCCGTCGCTCACCTGAAGTACCGCTCCTCCTCGGCCGCCTGCTTCTTCCCGAAGGCGCCCCCCGCCTCGCGGATGGTGCCGCCACCGCCGCCGCCCTTCCCGGCGCCTTTGCCCAGTTCGCCCAGCTGTAGGGAGAGAAGACGGTGAACGGGGAGACTGAAGGCAGGGAAGGAGGGACACCCCGGCCCGGCCCGCCGCGCTACCCCGCGCCCACCTGGTCAGCGCCCGAGCCCGAGCTCCAGCGCTGCTGTTGCACCAGGAGGGCCCCTCGCAGGCCGCCCCGTGCCGCCGCCACCGCCACGGCCGCCATGGTTCGGCTGCCCTTGGAACGCCGCGGACGAGCCTCACCCCGCCGCGGGGCCGCGTCCAGCCCACCGCGTCACGGGTCGCGCATGCGCAGCCTTCGCTCCAACACCGCCCCCTTCTCCTGTGGCCCGGGCGGCGGTGGAGGGTGTGGGCCCGCACGGCCCTGGGCCCGCGGCCCGGCGGGAGCTGCCCCTGGCGGAGAGGGCCGGGGAGGGCCGGGCGGGCCGCCTGCCGCCGGGCTCGGGCCGCGCCGCGCGGGAAGGGGCGGGGCCTGTTACTATGGCGCGTGAGGCGGTCACATGCCGAGGGAGCCGCCGGCCTCGGCGCCTCAGTCACGTGCGCACGCGCGGCGTCACGTGGTGCAGGCGATGGCGGCGGCGGGGGAGCCCGGGGCGGGGGGCGCCGCGGAGGAGGCTTTCCTCACCTTCTACAGCGAGGTACCGGCACCCCGCCCGCCCCCGCGGCGCCGCCCGCCGGCGCTCCGCGGCCTCTCCTCACAGCGCGGGGGCCCGGCCCGCCCGGGCCCAGCCGCCCTGGGGGAGGATCCCGCTCGGCCCTGAGCCTGGCCTTGGCGCTTCCTGGGGCCGTCCGGGGCTGCTGGCTGGCGGGCGGGCGGGCGGGAGGGAGGGCGGACGAGCGGGACGGGAGAAGCCGCAGGCGGTGTTGGGCAGGGGACGAGTGAGTGGCCGGCGTTGGGGATGGGCAGGTGCCGACGGGGCTGTGCTCGGCCTGGGGAGAGCGGGCGTTCCCGGTGCTCGCTGCCGCTGGCCCCGCGGCTGCTCCCGCCCTCCGGAAAGCCTCTGTTGCGGCTGGGGCAAGGAGCCGAGCGGGCAGCCCCTGGCTCCCCCCCGCGTAAATCCGGTGGGGGTTGTGCGCCCCGCGGCCTCTGAAGGCTGTTCTCCGCTGTGCTCCGCGGCTAGGCCGTGTGCGGACGGAGCGCCCTGGGGCAGAGCGCGGGGCCTGCGCCCGCAGCCACTGTCAGGCTCCGTTGCTGTGCACCGTGCACGGCTTGGTCTGCCTCGGCCTGTCCGCAGAAGAGAGCCGGGGCCGCGGCGGTGGGTGCTTGTTACCCTGGGTAAAGGCGAGCTTTAGATGAAAACACACGATTCGCTTTGGCTTGATATCGTCAAAAACAAAAGCTAAACTGAAGCGAACTAAATGAGCTGTGGTCGGAACGAAGTGGGCTTGTAAACTTGTGGCAATGCCTTCAGCGGCAGGTTGGGTGATGTGGGTAGGTTTCCAAGGAAGCCCCATGATGGTGCTAGAGTAGGAGCAAAGTGAGGGGAAAAGCCACAGTTGTGGAGCAAGCAATAGGAGAGACAGAAGTGCATTCTAAAGTTTGTTATAGTGAAAATGTAATGTTAAAAATACTGCTGTGCTGCTATAAAATGTGCTTGCATAAAAGAACTACAGGCTTGGGATGAGCAAAAGGTGGTGTTAATTGCATGGGGTGATGCTGCCTGATGCAGCAATTGTCTGGTGGCCCAGGTAAGCACCTTGTGATGGTCAGCTAACATAGGTCACTCTTGTTCTTCAGGTAAAGCAAATTGAAAAACGAGACTCTGTTCTGACATCAAAAAACCAAATTGACAGGCTGACTCGACCTGGATCTTCCTACTTCAACCTGAACCCTTTTGAGGTTAGTTTGGGTGCTTTATTCTCTCTTCTGAGTTGGTGTAATAACTTGCAGATTTACTGGGTATTTACTGCAGTAGAAAGACAACATATAAGGAAAGAAAACAATTCTCCAGGTACAGATGGCAGCACCTAAGACAGAAGGATGATGTGTATGTGCTGCCTCTCTTTCACTGGTTTATGAGAGGCACAGTGTATTCTGTTGACACTTTGCCTTCATATAACAGCCCTGGAAGGTATGGCAGAGGAGAGTCAGGTGTTTCCTGAGTGCTGCAGGTGGCATGCTCCTCAGGTTGTGTTCTGAGCACCCTTCACTCAGCGTTCCTGGTTGTGTCTTGTCTTTTGGGTGTTCATCCCACTGAACTTGTAGTGCATGGAATGGGCAAAGGGCTGTCTGTGCTCACAGGAGTAAGCAGTCTGAGGAGTCACTGCACAGTTGCCTTGCACATTATCATAGAACCATCTGGGTTGGAAGGGACCTCCAGAGGTCATCTGGGACAACCCCCCTGCAGTCAGCAGGGACATCCTCTACTAGATCAGGTTGCACAGAGTCCTGTTGAGCCTCACCTTGAATATCTCCAGGGATGGGGCCTCAACCACCTGGGCAACCTGCTGCAGTGTTCTGCTTACATTGTTTTGCCAGTTTGCTGATGACACCAAGCTGTGTGGTGCAGCAGACATGCTGTAAGGAAGGATCCATACAGAGGGACCTTGACAGGCTGCAGAGCTGAGCCCATGACAACCTCAAGAGGTTCAACAAGGCAAAGTGCAAGGTCCTGCATCTGTGTTGGGGCAATCCCAATCACCAGTGTAGGCTGGGCAGAGACTGGCTTGAGAGCAGCCCTGAAGAAAAGGCCTTGGGGGTGCTGGGGGAGGAGAATCTCAACAGGAGCCAGCAGTGAGCACTTGCAGCCCAGACAGCCAAGCAGAGCCTGGGCTACATCAAGAGAAGCACAGCCAGCAGGTTGAGGGAGGTGATTCTCCCCCTCTGCTCCACTCTGTTGAGACCCCACCTGGAGCACTGTGTCCAGTTCTGGAGCCTCTGTTCCAGGAAGGGTGTGAAGGTGCTGGAAGGTGTCCAGAGAAAGGCCATGAGGATGAGCAGAGGGCTGGAGCTGCTGTGAAGCAGACTGAGAGAGTTGGGGCTGTTCAGTCTGGAGGGGAGAAGGCTCCAAGGAGACCTTCTTGTGGCCTTCCAGTGTCTGAAGGAGGCTACAGGAAAGCTGGGGAAAGTCTTTTTAGAGTGTCAGGGAGGGATAGGACTGAGGGGAATGGATCCAAGCTAAAGGAGGGTAGATTCAGACTGGATGTTAGGAAGAAGTTCTTCCCCATGAGGGTGGTGAGAGCCTGGCACAGGTTGCCCAGGGAGGTGGTGGAAGCCTCATCCCTGGAGGTTTTTGCAGCCAGGCTGGATGTGGCTGTGAGCAACTTGATCCAGTGTGAGGTGTCCTTGGCCATGGCAGGGGGTTTGGAACTGGATGATTCTTGAGGTATCTTATAACCCTGACAATTCTCTTGTCTCTTTAGAAGAGACAATTGCTGTCTCTTCTACAGTCTTAATGAGTATGAAATCCTGAAGACAGTAAATAAAAGAAGCTTTTGTTATGTGGAATTGGCTCTCCTTATGTGTATTTTTCCCTGAGATCATTATCATCTGCCTTTCTTAAAGCCTTGGGTGCATTTCCTAATCCCCATGTAGGGCTGGTCAGACAGATCAGTTGGCAGGTTCACCTTGACAGCACTGAGTTCTGAAGATCTTGGTATACCTGACTTGGAGGGTAAATGAAGAAAGCCATTTTGAGGTAGACTGTAGCTTTCCTGTGAGAGTGTTTTGGTTACAGGCTCTCAGTGTCTGACCAGCATGGGGGAGGCTCACTTGTTGTTTAGGACTTGTGTTCAGTAGGACAGACAAGAGTTCCTGAAATCTGCCACAGCCCAAAGAGCAGCAGGCAAGTAGCTTATTTGTGGAATCCAAACAGTCAGACTCTGCTGTCTGCTTTCAACATGATGGAATGAGTAAATCCACACAAAGCAGCATGCTTCCTGCCCAGAGTTCTCACAAATCATCTGACAGTGTCCCAAAGCCCCCACAGACACTTCTGTGTCTGCCAGCCTGAGTGTTGCTGCCGGCCTGGTTGTGAAGGGTTAGACCAGTTGTGGCTGTTCAGCCATGTCAGCTGTCTGTATGAGAGCTGAGTGTGGAAAGGACACCAGCACAGGCAGAGCTGTGTAGCGTGCTGGAAGCAGAACACCCCAAACATGATGTCTCTCTGAACATTTCTGGTTTACTGCATGAGATTTCATCTCCTGCAGCAGCTCTCTGGTAGGGAGAGCTTTCTGCCATTGTATGCCAGAGAACCAAGTGTTTAGAGCTTGCTGCCAGGCACCTGAAACGTGGGGAGTGTTGTCAAACTAGATCTGCTCTCGTGGTCTCTTTCAGGTGCTGCAGATGGATCCTGAAGCCACAGATGAGGAGATAAAGAAAAGGTTCCGGCAGGTATTTAGCTTTTGCACTTGAAGCCCCTGGAAAGAAACTAGAAGCTCAGTAGAGATTGCTGTGCTTGGGAAGAAGAAAAATGGTGGCAAAGCTGTATCTGGGTAGAGGGAAGAAATGCATAGAGCAATCTTGGTCTCAGCAAGAGGAGAGCTGCAGAAGTGTCCCTGCTGCATGCATGGTGTGCTGCTGCTTTGCCTGTGCAGTGCGATGGGGCTGCTGCAAAGTGATATGCCCAGGTGTAATCAGCTTGAGGAGCTTCAGTTCTGAGGAGGTCAGAATTCATCAGAAGGTAAGAGCTGAGAAAGGATATTTTGCCTCAGACATCTGGACTTGGAAAAGGGCATTTTTCTGAGGTTCCTTTAAGTGTTTCAGTGGTCCTTGGTGGTGGTGAGCAGCAGCAGCTCTGCTCACTAACTTCTCTGAAGGGCCCTATGCAGTGCAGAAAGCAAGACCCCAGACTTACTCTGCTGACAGATCTCCAGGAGGAATTTGAGTTTGATGAGTGCATGCAGCAGAGAAAGAGTATTTGGAGGCTGGAGCCTGCCACCTGAACAAGCTGCCAGAGGAACATGCCTGCCAAGTTGGACTACAGGCTGCTTGTAGGTGTGGGAAGTGTGAGGATAACCTTTTAGACTCTTGTGGCCCTCTCAGTTCTGCAAATCAATGAACTGAGGCTGTTTTAGCTTTAAGCTGATGGAATAACAGAGAAATGCTTTGAAGTCAGTGTGATGAAATGGGAAAAAGAGCTTGGAGCTGTGTGTTGAGGAAATCAAACACCTAAATATGGAACAGGCAGCAGAAGGGAGAAGACTTTGGCTGTAGCAAATCAGAGAGTAAATCAGCAGCATGCTGCTGCTTAGGGCTGGAGGCAGACCTGTTTCTGGGGGCTAGGAAGTACCATCTGTAGAGTTCAGGAAAGAATGATTTTGTGTTCTTTGGCACTGATGCCATTTTGGTTGCTGCACTGTGACTGATTTTGAACATTGTGCTGGGAAAGATGCAGATAAGTGAGAGACTCCAGAGTCCAGACAGCAGCAGCAAAACCAGAGTGGGCTGTGTGTGTGGGGGGAAGCCATGTGGGGAAAGCTTGAAGGATTTTTCTCTTTCTCTGGCAGAAGAAGTTTTAGGATGTGCTTTCCAGCCCACTTAAGATTGCACTAAAGATGGTAGTGATCAGTGTCTTGTCTCTGCTGGGGAGGGCAGAGAGGAAGGAATTTTAACTTTCATTAGAGGAGCCTAGGGAAGAGTTACCTCCTGGTTTGGTAGTTGAAGAGCCTTAGGGATGCAGGAGAACATCTTGGGAGACATTGTTGTTTAGAAGGTAAACTGTGGTTGAGGAGGGGTTTTGCAGCTTTGCTTCTTCTTAAGATGAAGGACATCTGGGTGACCCAGGGGCTGGTGCTGGTCCCAAGCCCTCCAGCTGAAGGGTGTCTCAGGATGCAGTCGCTCCCAGCCAGCACATTTATTAGAAGGCTTATATTTGCTTCAGAAGCACAGTTCTACTTACCAGCTGGTGTCTGTTTCCAAAGGAGTGTGACCCCTGTGGTTCCCTCTGTCTGAGATGGTTTCCCTCCCCTCACAAACATCCCTGAAGCACTGCCTTTCCACAGTGGTGTTGACAGCCAGATCCTCTCTCTCACAGTTGTCCATATTGGTGCATCCAGACAAGAACCAGGACGATGCAGACAGAGCCCAGAAGGCATTTGAAGGTAATGCTCTCACCTGGTTCTGGGCTGCTGCGTGATGGCAGAGGGACCTCTGTTTCCTGTAGCTGCTTTACCTGCTGGCTGCGGGGCAGCCCCCGGCAGGATTGCCGCGGGGAGGGCCGGGCCGGAGCTGTCGCTAGGTGGCAGTCACGGTGCTGGCACTGCGCTGGCACTGCCCGCGGGGGACAGTCTCGGCCCTGGGCTTTCCAGGCTGTTGGCAAGCTCTCTGAGCTGTGCTTTGTGTGTCATTCAGAGACCACACAGCAGCAGTCTGATGTTCCCTGTGTCACTGGGGGGCATTCTGCACCTTAACCTTTCCTGGTGCCCTGTACCTTGGCAGCGCTGATGCTTTCACCCTGCTAACTCCAAAAGCTACCTGACAGCTTCTGTCTTTGCTGTACCCCAGATTTCATTTGACTGATCACTTACCCATATGTATTTAAACCAACAAACAAAACCTAACCAAAGAATCCCCCAA
Source organism: Melanerpes formicivorus (assembly GCF_026170545.1). Lineage (NCBI taxonomy): Eukaryota > Metazoa > Chordata > Aves > Piciformes > Picidae > Melanerpes > Melanerpes formicivorus. Next base: position 998,941 of record NW_027142373.1, on the reverse strand, counting down.
ATGCTAGGAAGCAAAATGTGTGCGGTCAGCAGGTTGCAATACTGTGCTGCCTTGTGGCTCTGCCTGCTGGTGCAATTGATGCTGGTGCTTTTTTGGTAGCTGTAGATAAAGCATACAAGTTGCTGCTGGATCAGGAGCAGAAGAAGAGGGCCTTGGATGTGATACAGGCAGGAAAAGAATATGTGGAACACACTGTAAGTATGCCATAGCAATGCCCAGAGGTGCAGGTGAGTGGTAGTCAGTCATTCATAACATGCTTTTTGGTTCACCTGCCTGCACGTGGAGGTCACTGAAAGGTGAGCTGAGAGCTAATGAAAGTGTGCAGGTAGACTCAGCACTTCAGCACATGAGCAAATGTGCTTGATCCAAGACCGATGCTGAGCTCAGTGCAAGACACTGCAATGAAATTCAGTACTTCACAGAATTAGGTCAGAGCACATGATCTGACCTCATTTTTTTTTTCCAAGTCTGTGAATAAATGATGCAGTTGTGTTGTGTGTAGGTGGAAGAAAGTGAGTGGTGACAGCAGGAAACTGGGAAGTTTGGGGGAAAAATGACCTACAAGATAAGAAAAGGAGCTTGGATTGTGCTGAGCAAGAAGTTAGTTGAGTTGTGTGGATGGACCACAACACAAGAAGCTTGGGAAAGCTCAGATACTTTCAACAAGGAACACTTTATGCTCTGCTGGTTGTTGTTAGTCTTCTGAGTACTACAAAACAAACTTCCTGCTGGTTTGGGTGGTGCATGTTAATGTGTCTTAAACAGCAGCAAAGGGATTGGGTTGAATGAATAGTATCTAACACAGGATTTTTAATTAGTAGAGTTCAGCTGATAGTGATCTTGTGTGTCTTTATCTAGACCTGGGACCAGAGATTTTGGGTTGAAATAAAACATTGATCCAAATCAAGAGTTTGCTGTCATCCAGAGTTCTTCCTGCACCATGCTGTAGAATCACAGAATGGTTTGGCTTGGAAGGGACCTCCAAAGCTCATCCAGTCCAACCCCCTGCACTCAGCAGGGACATCCTCCACTAGATCAGGTTGCACAGAACCCTGCTGATCTTCACCTTGAATATCTCCAGGGCTGGGAATTCAACCACCTCCCTGGGCAACCTGTTCCAGTGTTTCACCACCCTTCTGGTGCAGAACTTGTTCCTCACATCCAATCTCAATCTGCTCTGCTCTCATTTCAAACCATTGCCCCTCTCCTGTCACTGCAGGCCTTTGGGAACAGTCCCTCTGCAGCCTTCATGCAGGCTACCTTCAGGTACTGGAAGGTTGCTCTAAGGTCTCCCTGGAGCCTTCTGTTCTCCAGGCTGAACACCCCCAGCTCCCTCACCCATAGCAGGGATTCTCCATCCTCCTGATCATTTTCATGGCTCTGCTCTGGCCCTGCTGTATCAGCTTCATGTCCTTCCTGTGCTGAGGGCTCCAGAGCTGGACACAATACAGAGTAGGACTGCAGAACTGCATGGCTATCATTTTGTAAACCCTGTGAAACTTCTTAGGCTCTTACTTTTGTTCTTAATCTTTAGGTGAAAGAAAAAAAGAAGCAGTTGAAGAAGGATGGAAAACCTCCTACTGTAGAAGAGGATGACCCTGAAGTTGTAAGTTATAATAACTGTTCAGAGGAACTGGGGAGTACAAGGTGTGTTTTGAGGAGTTAAGTGTCAAAACCAGTACTGGAGTATTCAATAGACTTGTTAGAGTGTTCTGCATCCTTCCTGTTAGAGAGAAATGAGTTCTGGTCACACCAGAGTACAGTGTGTTGGGTAACAGCTATGCACTTTAGAAAGCAGTCACCTGTAGTGTAAAGAGTGAATGTATCAGAAGACTATGCAGCTCACATCATCCAGGCCTTTTTGTGGAGCAAGTCTTCCTTGCTTGTGCCTCAGGCTGTCTTCCTGAATGGAATTCCTTGTTACATTCTGCATGCTGGAGCTGTGGTGTCCTTGATGCCAGCAGAACATGCTGCAGCATCTCTCCAGTGTGCTCTTAGGAGCACAGTAGTGAGGAGTGGCTTGGCTGTGTGCCATGCAGCACCTGAGGATTGCTGTGCTGCTCTGCAGCACTGTCAGTGAAACAGGCAGGACACAGCTGAGTTCTTCCCTGGGTTCTAGCCTTAAACAGCCAAGTGATGTTAGAGGCTTTAGCACCATGGCAGGGGATTGCCAAGCACTGACAACTTTTTGCCTTCCCACAGCATTATTTTTCCCTCCTGATGTCACCACAGTATCCAACCTCAGAACAGGTTATTTTCCATTCAGAAGTTTCTTGCCCCCCTTTAATACTGGAGTTTGGTTTAAACCATTGGGAAGCCAATGCTAGACTTCTGCAACACACCAAGAAGCTCTGTTGGGAAATCACTGTCTAAGCAGTGACCATTTGACCTTTTTTTGGTCAAATAGAACCTTGCAAGTTTTAAGAGGGGATCAAGAGAGCTTGAAATGAACAGTTCTGTTTAGACACAAATGAAAATGAGACCAAAATGAGGCTAGTGAGAGTTGTTTGCTGGTGGCAGGGCCAGAATTTACTCAGCAGTGTTTTCTACCTGTCCATGTGCCTCTGCTGCTGCCTGCTGTCAAGGCAGGACATGGGGGCTTTGTGAGCAGCCTTATGTGAAGCAGAGTTCTCTGTGTTAATGGGCATTATTTTAAGGCTGAATTTGTGTTTTACAGTTCAAACAAGCTGTATACAAACAGACAATGAAGCTTTTTGCTGAACTGGAAATCAAGAGAAAAGAAAGAGAAGCAAAAGAAATGCATGAAAGGTATGAGCAGCATTCTGCTTCAGGCTCTTCCTCCCCACCTCAGGCTTCCTCAGAGAAGATAAGAGTGTTAGGAAGGTTCTAAATTGGAACAAACCTCTGGAGATCATCTGGTCCAGCCTCCTGCTGAAAGCAAGGCCTTGGATTAGATTAACAAGGGTTGTGTCAAGTGATTAGAATCTCTCTTCTCTGGGCAGCCTGTGGGGTGTGGAGCTCTGTGCTTGAAAACTGCCAGCAGGAAGCTTGCCCTGCTGTGTGCACAGTGGGAGCCAGCCTCAGCACTGCAAGGCTCTCCAGAATTGGTTTTTAAATTCCAATTCAGTGCCAGAAATACCCTGTGGCATTGTGACCAGGAGCTGGTTTAGGTGTTCTGAACACATTGCTGAGTGCTCCCTGTGGCTGTCTCTTGTGCAGGGGCTTCGTGTTGGTCACTGAGGGCAGCCCAGGAGGTGACTGCAGGGCACTGCTGCTGATTAGGGGAAACCCCTTGATTCTTACCTTGCATCCTCAAGTGTTTAGTAACCTCTGAAAATGTGCACTCTCAACTCTTTTAGAGACTTGGCACTACTTGGACCTACTTGCTGAGCAAGAGAAGCTGGCTCACTGGTGCTTGGTGTCAGTGGTGCCAAACCATCTTCTCTGCTCCCTGCTCTTCCAGATCTGAAATCAAATTCCATCTCAGATGTGTGTATTTATCTTTTCTGATAAGCATTTTCATCTCTCAAGATAGCAGAGGAGCTCTGAGGTGTTCTGGAGGTATTTCTGTGTTTCTCTGAAGTAGGTGCTTGTGGTTTCAGAACTTCTCTGTGGCTTCCCTTGCAGGAAGCGGCAGAGGGAAGAGGAAATTGAGGCACAAGAGAAAGCCAAACGAGAGCGAGAATGGCAGAAGAACTTTGAGGTAATCAGCAGCTTAACTTGCAGCATGGCCTCAGCAGTTCTTGCCCATGCTGCAGGGAATGCTTCTAGAGAGCAGAGAGACTTACTGTCTGCAGGTGTTGTAAAATAATCCCCATGGATGCAGGAAAGACCCTTCAGGAGCGCAGGTGGTGTCCTGCTGTGGGCAGAACGTCACTGATGGAGCTTTGCTATCACTGTCCATAGCATAGAGGCACTTCAGCTGGGCTGATCATGCCACCCTCTCAAGTGAATCCCCTTGATTCCCTCCTGCCCTCTGAGACAGGTGCATCCCATTGGTTGCTTGCAGCTCTGGTGCCCTGTAAACTGAGCTGTGATCATAAAATCCAAACCCCTGTCAATGACAGCAGTCCCAGAGCCATGAGTTGACCTCTTGGCTCTTCTTCAATGTTCCTCATCCATCGCTGATGTCAGTGGGATGGAGAAGAACACAACTTGAGTTCCTGATCCCTTTAGCAGTTGCCCCAAGGCCCTGAAGTCTCTTTTAATTGATTATAAGTCTCTCACTGCTGCATCATCACTACCCACCTGAAAAACCAGCAGTGGGTAATAGTCTGAAGGACTCACAAGGGTGGGAAGTTTACCTACAACATCCTTTACCTGGGAACCAGGGAGGCAGCAGTGCTCTCTATGGAGTGGGTCTGGTCTGCATATCAGGCCCTCCACTCCCCTCAGCAGGGAGTCACTACAACAGTGACCCTTCCATTCATCTTCTCAGGGTCAGTGTTTATGGCTGGCCTGGCATGGGCTGGCCTTGGTGGTACCTCTGGCCTTTGTGGCACTGAGCCCTTGTCCTTGCTCACAACCAGCTCCTCCTGCAGAGCCTCATAGCTGTTCTGCAAGGGCACTGTGGGTGGTGTGCTTCTTAAAGGAGCACCTTTGCTCCATTTGTTTTGTCAGGTAGCTCCCTGTTCCCTTGGACCCTGTGAGCTACTGCAGGAGGGCTGGGGGCTTGCTGATGAGAGGATAGCGAATCCTCTGCCCTGCTCGGAGGCAACTCCTGTATTTGTAAAGATCTGTTTGTGAAAGTTACCAATCTGCCTGTCACTCTCCCTGATGCTTCTTAACCTACTCACCTCTTCCCTGAGCTCCATCACTTCGTCCTGGAGCTGTGCCAGCCGGCTGAACAGGTCAAAAACCTGCTCATGCTGCACGCACACATAGTCAGTGCTGCCCCCTGTTGCCTGTGACAGGCTGTGGCATTCCTCACAGCCTGTGACCTAGATGCCAATACCCATTCTGGTGTGTGCAGAGAGCACAGTCTTCCTCCTCTGAGTAGCCTCCCTCATGCCTTCAGTAAGGCTGCAGCACCCTGTGTCCTGCCCACATGCCCTGCTCGTGCCAGCAGCTGCAGCCCCTGGGGCACACTCAGTCCCTATCTGCTCTCCCTGGGCACTCCCAGCTGTCTGTCCAGGCCACTCCCACTCACGCCCCCTCGCTGGGTTCCAGGGAGGCTGCTGCAGGGAGGCTGCTGCCTGCGGCTCGAAGCCTGAGAGCCGCTGCCGGTGCCGCCGGGTTTACATCTCCGGTGGCTTCTCCGGGACCGCCCCCAGGCACGCCCCCTCTCGGGCACCCTCAGAGGGTGAGCCGGGTCGGGTTGCCCCTCCCCTCCTCTCTCGGTCTCCCTGCCCCTGGGAGCTCTCTTTTCTCCTCTGAGGATCTCAGCACAGCACGGAGCAAGCCGGCACTGATGCACTGCCTCACAGCTCGCAGTCTGTGCTGGGGATCCGAAGGGATCCCCATCTCCCACGTAGGTCAGAGGCCTGAGTGAGCCCTGTCCCTTTGACCCTCCCTGCACTCAGGGTTGAGGCCATTAGCAGCAGCTTTGTGGTGGTTGTGCTGCTATGCCAGGGGCCAAACCTGCTACCTGCCAAAATATTTGGTTACTTGGTTGAGCTTCTAGGGCTGCCCTTGTTACACAACAGTCTTGTGACATGCAGGGGCAGTGGGCAAGAAGGAGGTCAGCAGTGGTGTGCAGAGCCTCAGGACAAGGTGACCTGGATTGTTCATTTATCCAAAGCTGGATCCCAGTCTCTCTTCAAGAGGACTTTAAAAAAGAGGGTGTGTGGGAGAGAGGTGCCTGAGCTGGGTTGGCATCCCATGGCAAGCAGCCAGCCAGGAAACTCAGCTGGGGAGAGTTTATGTTCATGTGCTACACAACAGGGATGTGCTGGAGAGCTGCTGCACTGCTGCTGTGGTTTGTCATGTCATGTTGGAGAGAGTGAGCATGGCACTGGCCTTGCTGCTGGCAGGAGTTCTGTGTCCTGTGCCAGCATGGCCACAGAAGTTGGGTGTCAGTGCTGCAGGGATGCAGTGAAGCAGAGCAGCTGAGATGTGAGCAAGTGCTGCAAGCAGGTGAGGAGGGACCAAACAGGGAAGCTGCAGAACTGCTGATACTGCAGCTGGCAAGTCCTCCACCACTCCTGGCAGCTGAACGTCTGCTCTTGCAGCTGTCTTCTCCAGCCTTGCTGGTGCCCATTTAATCCATGTCAACAGAGTATCAGAGCTTGGTGTTAGTGCCCAGAATGGACTGCCATTGGTGGTGGCTGGAGACACAAACACCTGAATGCTTGGCTGCTAGCTCAGAGGCTATCCTAAGGGAAGAGCTGTCTGGCTGCTTCAGATGGTGTTCCAGCTGTTAGGAACCCCTGAGCTGCTGTCCTACAACTGGGCTTCTGTCCACCAGCAAACTAAGGAGCAAGTATAGAGCAGAAGCTGCTAGACAGCCTTGTCCCTAGCAAAAGTATGGTCACAGAATGGCTGAGGTTGGAAGGGACCTGTGGGGTCCATCTGATCCCACTTCCCTGCTCAGGCAGGGCCATCTAGAGCTGCTTGCCCAGGACCATGTCCAGATGACTTCAGAATATCCTCAACATTGGAAACTCTGCAGCTTCTCTGGGCAGCCTGTTCCAGTGCTCAGACACCCTCAACACAAACGTGTTTGCAGATGTTCAGGTGGAGCCTCCTGTGTTTCAGCTGGTGCCCTTGGCCTCTGGCCTTGGCACTGGACATCAAGAAGAGCCTGGCTCAGTCTTCTTCCCACCATCCTTCAGATACTTGTGCACCTCAATGAGACCCCACCCTGAGCCTTGTCTTCTCCAGGCTGAACACTGCTCACCCAGCAGCCATGCTGTGGCCCTTTGGTGGGCTCTCTCCAGTAGGTCCATGTCACCCTTTGTACTGGGGAGCCCAGAACTGGACACAGCACCCCAGGTGTGGCCTCACCAGTGCTCACCACTGGATCTCTTCCCCTGACCTGCTGACCACACTTTGCCCAATGCAGCCCAGGACACCCCTGCCCTTTTTGGAAGCAAGGGCACATTGTTGGCTCAAATTCAACCTAGTGTCCACCAGGGCCTCCAGCTGCTCTTCTGCCAAGCTCTTTTCCAGGCAGGTGGCCCCAGCATGTGCCAGGGGTTGTTCCTTCCCAGGGTCAGGCCTTGTCTCCTTGTTGAACTGCATGAGGTTCTCAATGCTCATGTCTCCAGCTTGGTAAGGTACCTCTGAATGGCAGCATGACCCTCTGGCCTGTCAGCTTCTCCTCCTAGTTTTGTGTCCCCTGCAAACTTGCTGAGGGTGTGCTCAGCCCCATCTCCCAGATCACTGCTGGTGCTTGGCCTCCATCGTGCCATGGGGAAGGAGGACAGTGAAACAGGCACTGCATGGGCAGGTGGGCCTTGAGTGCATGGGTTCCATGCTGTGGAGAGGATCATTCTTGGATGACTTCTGTCCTACTGTGTGCAACCTTCAGCCTGCAGGGATCATAGGCTGGCTTTGTGGGGAGACTTTTTGGTTCTGTTTTTTATGGGGGGGGGGGGGGTTCTCTTGCTCTGCAGGTAGGTCAGGGAGAGGAGAAAAGAGGGCACTGGAGACCTGTTCTCGCTGTGTCTTGGTGATGAAGCTCGGGGCAAGAAGCATGAGAGAAGACAGCAGCGTGGTTCCCTTCCCTTTCTGCCTGTCTCCAGGCTGCAGCTCAAGGAGAGCTGCTCCAGGGGTGTGGGACAGAGCAAGGAAATGGCATCTTCTGGGCTGGCAGATTAGTGCCCTGCCCTGAGCATGAGGTTTCTTGTTTCCTTTGCACGTCAGAGAATTCCACACCACTCAGGGCTGCACATCCCAAGCTGGTTGTTTCTGAAAGAAGATTAAAGCTTGTGCTGGTGTTTGTGAGCTCACTTGTGGTTCCACTGAGCTGCCTGTTGTGCTGGCTCCTCACAGTGTCCTGGCTGCCAGGGTTTCATAGTTTCATTCAGGGTTGGAAGGGACCACAAGGATCATCTAGTTCCAACCCCCCTGCCATGGGCAGGGACAACCCACACTAGATCAGGCTGGCCAGAGCCTCATCCAGCCTGGTCTCAAACATCCCCAGGGATGGGGCCTCAACCACCTCCCTGGACAACCCATTCCAGGGTTTCACCACTCTCATGGTGAAGAACCTCCTCCTCACATCCAGCCTGAATCTCCCCACCTCCAGCTTCATTCCATTCCCCCTAGTCCTATCACTACCTGAGATCCTGAGCAGTCCCTCCCCAGCCTTCCTGTAGGCCCCCTTCAGATACTGGAAGGCCACAATTAGGTCACCTCGGAGCCTTCTCTTCTGCAGACTGAACAGCCCCAACTCCTTCAGTCTGTCCTCATAGGAGAGGTGCTCCAGCCCTCTGATCATCCTTGTGGCCCTTCTCTGGACACGTTCCAGCACCTCCACATCCCTCTTGTAATAGGGGCTCCAGAAATGGACACAGTACTCCAGGTGGGGTCTCACCAGGGCTGAGTAGAGGGGGAGGATCACCTCCCTCGACCTGCTAGCCACACTTCTCCTGATGCAGCCCAGGATCTGATTGGCTTTGCGGGCTGCAAGTGCACACTGAGAGCTCATGTTGAGGTTTTTGTCCACCAGCACCCCCAAGTCTCTCTTCTCAGGGCTACTTTCCAGCCTCTGTGCTGGATAGCTGGGAGATGGCTACTGCTCTGCTGACACCAGTGTGTGCTGCCTGTGCTCATGCACTTCTTCACTCTCCCATTGCCTCTTTCTCATAACCAGGAAAGTCGAGATGGTCGTGTGGACAGCTGGAGAAATTTCCAGGCCAATACAAAGGGGAAGAAGGAAAAGAAGAACAGGACCTTCCTGAGACCTCCCAAAGTAAAAATGGAGCAGCGCGAATGATCCCGGCAGCACTGCCCGAGTGCAGCTCCTCACTTCCCTCCCTGCTTTTAAGGACTCATTGGCACCTAGAGTAAGAATTGCTTTTTAGTAGACTCTTTGTTTCCAGTACAATTAATTATTGGTCAAAGTATTTTTTGTACTCTGTCCATCTGAACTAGGGCCATAGTAGGAACTCGGCCAGGAGCCCGCTCCACGTAGAACCCTTGGCTTAGGAGGGTCCCCCGCTGCTGTCCTGTTTGTCTGCTGCCCTGTAACTTGATGTTTTGTACTTCACAGATTGTGCTGTTTCACCACTTCCATTTCTAGTCTGAGAGCTGAACAAAATGTTGGGAATGCAGCCCTCCCTTCCCAGGTATCGTCGTGCTCAGCAAGTTCAGCTTTGGAACGGCTGAGCTGACCCTGGGAATCTGCTCCCAGCACTGTGTAGTGCAGCTGACCTGCGGCTCCAGTCCTGCAGCTCCTCACTGAACTGAGTGGTGCTTGGAAGAGCCCTTCCCCAAGATCTGATTTCCAAACTAAAATCCCAGCTCTCAGGCTCAGACTCCTGTTAATCTCAGACCAAGTGGTCCCCCGCTGCAGAGGAGCAGTAACCTCTCCTGACGATTAGTTGAGTTGCGATGGTCTGTATGTAAAATAAATTTTTACCCAAGTTACCTTCTCTTGCTGGAGTTATTCAAAGGTACATTTGCAGGTCTGTGAGTTGAGTGCTGCCCACTGAGGTGTGGCTGCTCTTCAGCATGAGCAGGCTCCCTGCTGAGGGTCTCTGGGCATCCCGAAGCCAGCAGTGCTGCCGGGGGGCACCCGGGCGGACAGGAGCCCTCTCCCCGCCTGGGGCTGCAGGTGTGCCAGAGCCCACGCCGAAAGCTCAGCTGCTGCTCTGCCTCTGGGGGGTCTGGATGGGCTGGGAGGCCTTGGGCACCTGTTGGGAGTGGACCTCCTCAGAGCTGGGGGATGAGCTCAACCCAGGAGTTTTGACATTTTAATGCTGCTTTGTGTGTGTTGTACATTTGTGAGAGCTTCTCAGCTGCTCCAAGGCTGCAGATTGGTTCTCACAGCAGAATCCTCTGCAGACCTTCCCATGAGCCCTCCCCAGCTGCCCTGATGGCCATCTCCATACTTGGGTCTTATGGGTAGCCTCCCTCCATGAAGATGCTGCCATCTCCTTTCAGCTGGGCTTGCTGCCCTGCGTGCCCTCATCTTCAGCTGTGCACTCTCCTTTGTGCTGCTCTTTGTGTCTCAGGCACTCACGAGGTCTCTCTTCAGAAAAACTGCTGCTGCTGCCCCTGAGGAGATGCCTCCATCTTCTGGTATCACAAACAAGCAGTGCAGGGGCTCAGGTGCTCAAAGCCCTGTCCAACCTACCTTAGCACTTCCTGGGATGGGGCTTCCTCAGCTTCTCTTCCAGTGCCTCACCACCCTCATAGTGAATTTCTTCTTTATACCTAATCTGGAATGTTCTGGGGAAGGACCTCTGCAGGTCTCCAGCTGGACCTTGTGTTTGAAGCAGGGCTGTCACTAGGTGAGGTCAGTGAGGGCTGTGTCCAGCCAAGTGATCAGGATGAGACCCAGCCTCTCTGGGTACCTGCCCCATGGGAGCACAGCCCTTGTATTGAAAAGGTCTCACCAGTGTGAAGCACCTGAGTGTCCTGCACCCTGGGTTGTGTCTGCTGGCCCTTGTCACATCATTTGCCACCACTAAGAAGAGTTTGTTTCTGTCCTCTGCAACATCCAACAGCTGTGGGTAGTGATCACAGAATCATTCAGGTTGTAAAAGATGCTTGAGACCATCAGGTCTAACCACTGACCCCACTCTACCAAGGCCACCTCTGATGTACTGCTAAGTGCCACATCTAAATGACCTTTACACACCTCCAGGGACTGGTGACTCCACCACCTCCCTGGGTAGCCTGTGACAATCCTTGACCACACTTGCAGTGAGAAAATGTTTCCTAATGCCCAGCCTAAACCTCCTCTGGTGCATCTTGAGGCCATTCCCTCTTGTTCTGTTCCTAATGACCTGTGAGGAGAGACCAGCACCAATCTTTCTATTATCCTTTCATGGAATTATAGAGGTCAATGATGTCTCCCCTCAGCCTCCTCTTCCTCAAACTAAACAGTCCCAGCTCCCTCAGCTGCTCATCATCATTCTCAGGGCCCTTCACCAGCTTAGTTGCTCTTTGCACCCACTCCAGCCCCTCAACGTCTTTGTGTTGAGGGACTCAAAACAGACCCCAGTGCTCGAGGTGTGGCCTCACCAGTGCCCAGCACAGTGCCATAATCCCTGCCTTGCTCCTGCTGGCCACACCATTGCTGATCCAGGCCAGGATGCCATTTGCTTTCTTTGCCACCTGGGCACTGCTGGCTCATCTTCAGCCTTTTGTCCATTAGAGCCCCCAGGTCTTTTTCTGCCCAGCAACTTTACAGCCTCATTGCCCCAGTCCTGTAGCCTTCATGGGGTTGTTGTGACCCCAGGGCAGGACCCAGCACTTGGCCTCGTTGAAGCTCATCCCATTGACCTCAGCCCACAGATCCAATCAGGTCATCCCTCAGCCTCTGGGCTATCCCAAACCAGCTTCCTCCTGGAGATCAGACCACGGTGACAGCTCTCTGCCAGTGCCCCTCCAGTTCTCTATGTCCCATTTGAGGTGTTCACACGGCTCCAAGTGCAGCACCACCACCAGTACCAAACAGAGAGATTATTAACTGTCCTCAGCCTGCTGGCCGTGCTCCCGGCCAGCCCAGCCTCGCCCATTCCCGGAGGCATGCTGGCAAAGCTTCCTTCCGGGCCAGGCAGCTCATCTGGGGCAGCTCTGCTGCTCAGCTGGGGCCTGGGAATTTGCTGCAGCTGCCCACGCTGCAGGCTTCAATGGCTACAGGACAGCCAAACAGCCAGCTCCTGCTGCTGGCAGTGCAGGTGGGGTTGCCTGCTCGCCTCTGCTTTCCTTACTGTTCTGCTCCAACCAGTTGTGACTGTCTGGCTCTTGAGGGCTGTCTGGGACCTCACAGCTTCTTCCTTGCATAAGAGTGCCAGTTCTTAGCAGCCGAGACAGCCCAACAGCATTTCCTTGTCCACGGTGGCTCAGGGGCAGGCAGCCACACGCGTGAGCTCTTGTTCTGGGCAGGTGACTCAGGCGGATGTGGAAGCCATGCCCCAGGAGATGCCAGCGCTACAGGACGGCTCCGGGGAAATCCCATCTGAAACCTGAGCAGAGGAATGCTGGAGGAACGCAGGAGCGAGCAGTGGGTCCCTCCTGTGCCCACCCCTTCTTCTGAGGCTGCAGGAGCTCAAGAGCCATGGCAGAGTTGTAAAGATGCAGAGGGGGCAGGGATCACAGCAGAGCAGCCTCCCCCGGCAGCATCAGGTCCCCAGTGGAAGGCTCTGAACAGCCTCTGCTGCTGCTGCGCTGGCTCCGGCCCCGCGGCTGACAGGAAATGAGGAGCCCAGGGCACAGATCAGCCGCTGGCTCCCCCCCGGCCAAGCCCCTGCACCTCTGTGACCTTGTCCGGGAAGCGAGACTGCCCTGCCATGCCCATTGCGGCAGCCCCACCCCATCTCTGCGAGGCACCGGGGACCACAGAAGCCCCTGGCCAGGAGGGAGCCTCTGCCACCGGGTCCCTGACACCTCCTGCTCCAGGAAGGGCCACGGGAGTCTGTCAAGCTGCGCGGTGCAACTGGGGCACTTCGGAGCTGTGTCGTAACTGCAAGGAGGGAAGTGAGTCACCCACCTGAGAGTGAGCGCCGTGTCCTCCCCACCCTCCGTGTCTTCCTCCCCACCCTCCGTGTCCTCCTCCCCACCCTCCGTGTCCTCCTCCTTGCCCTCCGTGTCCTCCTCCTTGCCCTCCGTGTCCTCCTCCTCACCCTCCGTGTCCTTCCCACCCGAGTCTCTTCCACGCTGACGGCTCGGTCCTGTTGGTGGCTCCACTTGCAGCAGGGCCCTGGCAGGCTGCGGTCTGCTGGGCCAGGTGCTGTCCCCCGAGGTAAGAGGCTCCCCTTCCTTCTGCTTGCTTTCCCGGGGTGCTTTCCCGGGGTGCTGGCCTCCCTCCCCGAGCTCCATAGGTTCCTTCTCTGTCTGGCTGTCTTGGGACGTCCCCTCCCCGGATCTCTCAGCCATGGCATCTCAGCTCCGGGGGCTTCAGAGCTGTCCTCGTCCTGACCATTGCCGTGCCCAGCAAGCAGAGTGAGCTGTGCCCTGCTGGGACAGACTGTGTGGATGGGGACTGCCCTCATCTGGGACCCGGCCCACACCTGGGTGGCTTTACTGGGACACTGCAAAGCGAGGTGAGGAGTCCTGCCATGGACCTTCCTTCTGCAAGGAAGAGGAGGCGATGCTCAAAGGCTCTCACGGAACCGAGGTCCATGCTGGCGCACGGTCCATGTCCTTGCTCCCGTCAGGCTGGGGCAGGGAGTCAGGGCAGAGCCTGGCCAGGGCGGAGGGCCGGCAGCTGCTGTCGGGTGGCAGCCTGGAGCAGCAGGGGCAGAGCGGCCTGGCCGTGGGCAGAAGCTTTCCCCTCCGGCAGAGCTACAGCAGCCCGGGGGTGCAGCACACGGACCCGGTGCGGTGCCCGGCGGAGCTTAGCCCTGTCCGCTGGGCTCCGGCTTCAGCCGCCGAGGCCAGCCGGGCTCTGCCCTGCTCTGGTGCTTTGCCCGCTGCTGGCACAGCTGCCCAGCTCCCGGCAATGCCGTTCCTGCCAGGCTGGGTTATCCCAGGAGCTGTGCCCTGCCTCTGCAGCTGTCAAATGGCTACCGGGAAGAGTGGCCCCGGGAGGGGCTCCTGGCCGCTGGGCTGGGTGAGTTTCCCTGCCAAGCGACCGGCGCTCTGGGCACATTCCTGCGGCGCTGGTAAGGAGGGGCAGATGTGTTGTGCTGGGCTCGGGAACACTGGCAGGGGAGAGCTGCAAGGGGGTAGCATTTCCATTGCCTTCCTGCAACAAGCAAAGGGAAATTGTACATAGGGTGCAGGATGAGCAGTGGAGGCTCAGAGAGTGCTTAGTGCCAGGCTCTCAGTGCTCTAGTTCAGAACTTCTAAAGGGCTGTGTGGCCAAGACCAGGAGGATTACTCTCAGCTGTGTGCTGGCCCTGCATGCTGTATGCACCACACAGCTCTGAGCTATCAGGTGCTCTTGCTAGCTCCAAGTATTTCCTCTTCTCCTTGTTCCCTGCTCTTGTCACCAAAGAGCAGCTGGCTGTAGGCAGAGCCTGTCGGCTGCAACACTGCTCCTCTTCAATCCATGGAGAGCTCCTCTCCACTACCAGGATGTGGCTTTGCTCTGGAAGGAGTTGTCTGGCTCTTTGTTTTCACAACCAGGAGAGCTTCTGACCCTTGCAAAGTGTGCATGTGGTCATCCAAAGTGGGGACAGCTACCGGGCTAAATCTCAGAAGGAAGTGACCCCCAGGACACGCCAGAGGCAGCCAGTGCCCACAAGAGGCAGTAAACATCTTCCACAGCAGTGTGCTGACATGGTGCCAGGAGCAAGAGGATCATCCCACTGCCCACCAGCAGTCTGCAATTTGCATGAAGTCGTTCCCAGGAAACAGCATTTGCAAAGCTGCTGCAGGATCCATGTTCTGGTACAAGAGCCCGAAGAGCCAAAGAGCCAGAGCCACTAGTGCTGCTCAGCAGCCTTCTGTGGGAATCAGCTGTGGTAGAAGCTGATTTGTTTTGATGAGAAGTTTTTGATGAGTGTTTTACCACTGAACTTGGTGTGTTTGCAATTTGCTTCTCTGGGCTTTACAAACTTTGCTGAACTTCGGGGCTGTGCGTGTGTCCCATCAGAGGCAGAGCCAAGGCAGGCCAGGCAGAGGAAGGATGAAGATTCTGATGAGAGCTCCTCCCTGGCTCTGAGCTTCCTGGGCTTTCATTTCCTCTAAGAACTTGGCTGTGACAGGACAGCAAACTGTGGCCACTGCTGCAGCCTCTGCAAGCTTCCCTTCCCTCTGTGAGCAGACAACCTCGCTGGCTGCTGCCAGCCTCCTTAGCTCTGCCCAGCCCGTGAAGGGTCTGCTTCCTTGGTCCTTTACAGTGACTTATGGGGAAGGGAGAAGGAGGGAGGAGGGCAGGTGGCAGAGGGACAGAGACAGCTGCAGCCTCTAGCCCAGTACAGCTCTGCAACAGGAGCCTCAGGTCACCCTTCAGGTCACCCTGCCTTGGCCAGACAGAATCAGAGCCTGGGTGTTCCCTGACCCCTTGGTGCAGACCACCCTGCTGGGGCAGGGCCTCCCACTCCGTGCAGGGCTGCCTCTGTGGTGCTGCTTTGCTCTGGGGGAGTTTGGATCCTGCTCAGGTTGGGTAGCTTCCAAGTCCCTTGGACACTCCAGGCTGTTGATGTGGGAGACAAGGGTGATCCCAGAGCAGCTCAGGGCATGTCCAGCTGTGTTGCCACCTGTGGTGTCCACCCACCTCTGGGTGTTTTAGAGCTTCCTCTGAGCAGGACCTGGAGCAGCAGAACACCCTGGATTGCACAGCAGTTTGCTGAGCACTTGCACAACCCCTGCCAGGCTGGAAGCTGGGCTGGGGCTCAGGGTGCCTGCAGGCAGCTAGGTGCACATCCTGCCTCTGCTCACCCCTGGGCACCAAGAAGTGCACCCCAGCTGCTTCCCTCTGTAATGGCTCTGGGAAAGCTGCCTGCACCCTCTGGAGAAGGACCAGGGCAGAGGTGACTGAGGCAAAGAAGCACAGATCAGTGCTGGGGTTTGCCAGGTCCCTGGCTGGGGACATCCAGCCCCTGCATGGACAGAGGGTCAGTCCTGGCACCATACCAGCTGCCCTGATGTCATGCAGCCCTTTGGCTCCAGGTGCCCGAGGCCAGGCAAGCCTGGTAAAGCAGTGCTCCTGCTGTCCCCCTTGCCCTCTCCATCAGGGGCTCATCTCCCCAGCTGATGAGGTTTCTGTGTTCCACTTGGAGCTAGGGCTCACCAGCCCAACAGCAAAAGCTCCGTGGCAGCACCTGGCTCTTGGAGAGCTTTGCCTGGAGCCCTCAACTGGTGTGGCACAGGGGACACAACCCATAGCCTGTCCCTGGTGGCTCTCCCAAACATGGCACCACACCATGGGGGTCTCTGGTGCTCCTCACAGCTTGGACATGGCCAGGGCCTACCATGGCTTTGCCCCCCATGAGAAAAGCCAGGAGAGCAAGGGAGCAGCATGTGGTGCTTCAGCTGGGACCATGCTGTTTCTCAGGAGCCTTGTTGCAGGCTCTCTTGTGCTGGTGATGGACTTCGTGGCTCTGTTCCTGTGTGTTTCTGTCCCTGCAGGTGTTTGCAGGTGTGAGATCCATGCAGGCCATGGTGCAGATGCTCCAAGCTCACATCTGCCCTGTGTGCAGGTATAAGAGCAGTTGTCCATGGGGCAGGTTAACCATCAGGCTGTGAGCTGCAGGGTGGGATTTATGGCTTGGCTGGGACCATGTGTGCAGCTCTGCTCTTCACCAGTGCTCCCTGAGCACTCCAGCAGTTTGCATCACTGAGATGAGTGATCTTCAGGCTGCCACAAACGATGGTGGTTGTGATATGAAGGTCAATGGGCAGGTGAGGACCTGCCATGCTGTTGTGTCTCAGTGTCCACTGAAGGTCCCTGACAGAAAAGGAGATTTGAGGTGGCTCTGTTCCTGGCTCTGTTGAGCCCCAACACAAGGATGAAGGCTGCTAGGAAATGAGTCTGCCCATGGGGTATCTGAGTCTCCTGGCATTTCCTTTCCTAGAAGTCATAAAATGAAAGCTTCTCTGCTTGGGAGAAGGATGCTCAAATACTCTCTTATCCCAAATCTAATCAGGGGCATTCTGTCTCTAAAGGAAAATCCCAATGTTGCCCTCTTTCAGGCTCAGCAGCAGCAGAGGTACTTTGAGGAAACAGCTTTAAGGACTTTCCAGATCTTGGCTGTGGTTAATTGCCTCTACAGCTTATTTTCTCTCTCATTTCCTTTGAGCTGATGTCACACATTTCCTCTTCTCTAGTGACTCTGCATCATGCTGCAGTTGCTCCCATCCTGGTGTCCTCTTCTTGAGAGCTGCCTGTGTGGAGACCTTCCAGCTCCAGGTCAAAGAAGATAACCCCTGGGAGAAGCCTGATCATCTGCAGCAAAACCTCCTCACTGCTCTGCCAAAGCTGAAGATGGATGCCCTGTGCTGAACCCTTCTGACTGTGGTAAGCAGAAAATATTCTTTATTAGACTTGCTGCTCTTGCAACGCTGCTGTGGATGGCACAGCTTCTGTTGGCACAGCTCCTGCACCCCACAGCCAGGAGCCAGCACAGCCTCACCGGGAGAGCATTGCCCATGGGAGCCTGCAGACCCCCAGAGCCTCCCAGAGCCCCAGCCGTGCCCTGCTCACATCAGCCAGTTGGCTGCTGTCAGCACTGGTTGGTGCACCACTGGCTGAGGTGCTCATGATCAAGGTAGTGCCTGGGCTGGAGTTGCCAGAGCCCAGTCTGCTGCCACACAGCACAGGACGTGTGACAGCTGTGCCCATGCACAGCTCCATGCACTGCTCCAGAGCCTGGGGCTCAGAGCACCTCACAAGTAACAGGAGATGGGAGCTCAAGTTCCCTCAGAGGGAAGTGGGCACTGAGTGTATTTAGTGGGCAGCGCTGTCACGCTCTCCTCTAGCTGTGTGCTGTCTGGCTTGGCAAGCAAGAAGGATCTCTGGTGATTCCCTGAAGGAACTGGCACTGCACAGCCTGCCCAGGCAAAGATGAATGCGCTCTACCAAGTGCTGCTGGGCCCAGAGACAGCACTGCCATCTCCCACTGCCCACTTCTGCCAGCCATTCCTAGCAGGCTTACCCACACAGATCATGTCCTTGTGTTCCCCTCTCCCGGTGCCAGCTCAGCCTCGTAGCTCAGCTCCATCTTCTCTGCAGGGCTTTGCACTGGAGGCAGACATGCAGTTAGCTCTGCTTTCTACTCCATCTGCCAGATCTGGCAGCTGATGGGCAAGCTTGGGCACCCCCCAGTAAAGTTCTGAGCAAAGTCTGGAGGCACCAGAAGTGGAGAGGCAGCTGGACAGTGCCCCACAGCACATCCTGAAGGTACACTGAGCGTGACCCCTGTGCCTGTCTGTGGGATGCTGGCACTTTGCCTCTGCTGGTGGGTGCAGCCCCTTTGGGGTTTTCCCCACTGTTTGTATATTCAGTTGTGGAGCCCAAGTGACAGAGCACCTTTCACTGCAAAGATCCCAGCCTCAGGCACCAGAGCTGTTTCCTGAAGCTGGCAGCAAGTCAGAACAATAGGGTTGTGATCCAGCTCTCATAGAATCATAGAATCAACAAGGTTGGAAGAGACCTCAAAGATCATCAAGTCCAACCTGTCACCCAAGACCTCATGACTACTAAACCATGGCACCAAGTGCCACGTCCAATCCCTTTTTGAACACCTCCAGGGATGGGGACTCCACCACCTCCCTGGGAAAAAACAACTCAAGGCAGTTGGTTGGTTTGAAATTTTGGGTGGTGTGCACCCACCAGAGTTTCTCACCAGCATTTGGATTTTTAATGGACTTGTAGAGCTAGAGGAAATTTCCCTCTGCACAGGAAAGACAACCTGTTTCAAGTCTGAAATTTGGACTCCCCAAAACCAGAGAGGATTTGTGCAGGAGAAAGGGACCCAAGCTAACCTATCTCTCTGTGTGTCTCCACTCTGAGCTCTCCACTCTTCTCACTCTTCATGTTGAGGACAGAAATGGATGGCAAAAGAACAGTCATGTTTGCAGAGTCTCTCAGAACATATGGCATACAGCTTTGATCCAGGGATCCAGACATACACCTTTGATCCAGTGCTCTAATTACCTTAGCTAATTAGACCCCCTTTTGTTTTTTATTCTAACATCAGAACCCTGTATCAAACGCAAAGCTCCCCAATGGTTTCTCTTGCCCTTGCACAGTCTCACCCCTTCCCTGACTGTCTGCATCTGCCAGGTGCCCTTCTGAGCTGAGAGATGCAAACTGTTCCCAGAGGTGGTACCTTGGTGGGTGGCAGAGCTGGTCTGGGCCATGGGCATTTATTTAAGGCAGTGTTGTGACAACTGCCACTCTCCATAGATGAGGATGTGGTAACATACCATGAGATGACTGTGGGACCTGCCTTGGGTCCTGTGCAAAGCAAAGGAGGGCAGGGTACAGCACAGGCCCTTGCCTGCTCTGGGACCGCTCCACAGGCCAGCAGGCAGTGACAAAGTTATTCCTCAGGGATGTGCCAGACCCTGAGATGTCACAGCCCTGACCATCCTGGCTACCACCACCTGCATTAGCTGCTACCCTTTGAGACCAGTGGGTTCTCAGCAGGGTGACAGAGATCAAGGCAATAGAGGACAGAGACTTGTGTCACCTGGCTAGCTGCTAGTACTGACACAGCTACCTTAAAGGTTTTTCCAGCCCAGACAACTCTGATTCACATGAAACATGGCCAAAGATGGTATTGAAAGACACTCAACCCCCAGTGCTGCCCAGCATGCAGCAGCCTGTGAAGGTCCAAGGACAAGTTGTGGCCATCTGTAGTAGTCATGTACTTAGGGGTCCTGTGAGGGTGAGGCTCAGGAAGATGACTATTGCCTTCCTCTCCAAAGAAGCATCCAGGGGGCTGCAGAGTGAAGAAAAGGGATCCTGCTTGATTCAGAGCTGACTTCCCCATTTGCAAAGGAAAATTGCACAGTGCCAATGTAAATGAGGAACCAACAGCAGACTGGCACCAAGAGAGCCTCAGCCCTGAGATGGTGAGGTGGAGCTTCCTGCCACCCCCTGCTGCTGGGGGAAATCCAGGAGGTGTGGGGACAGGAGGGTGATGCTGAGGAGGCAGTGGCCTTCAGGGGGAAATGCTTGGAGCTGGCAGGGCTGAGGCGAGCAGGTCACAGTGTGCAGCAGCACCCAGGCTTCCCCTCACAACTCACACCAGGAGCTTGGGCCTCATGACTGGGGCTGCAGTGTGCTCACTCTCAGGGAATGCCACCATCTCTTGCAAATCAGGCTAAACCCCAGCGAGTTTCCAGCAGTGAGCAGCCTGATGGCCTTGCTGGCAGCTCTCCAGCTGCTTTCCCTCCTGCCAGTTACCTCCCCATGAAGGAAAAGGGAGAGAAACCCAAGCAGATGTGTGGTGTTAGGGAGAGGTGAGTGCCTGCTGGCACTGCAGCCAAGGACATCCTCTGAGAGGTGAAAGCAGGGAAAGTGCACAGGGGTTAGACCCAATCCACATACCAGAGACAGGAGCAGTGCAGCATGGATGATGCAGGGATTTGGTGTGTCCAAACTGTAAGCAAGATCTGAAGAAATCCTGAGGTGGAGATTGGTAATATCCAAACCCTGAAGGAGCCTCTTTAGGGCCAGTGTTTGCCTGCAGCCTCACCAACGGCACAGGGAAGTACAGAGCTGCTGCTGCTGCCACTGGCATTTGAGGCAGAAATGGTAGGGGGAAGACAAAAACCAGAGAGATTGGTTTAGTGACATCTTGAATGCAAAATGATGACACAGGAGGCAACAGCCAGGATGTTAAGAGAAATAAACTGTAGTTAAAATCAACAAAGCACCACAAAACACCCCTCTGTGACTCATCTTTTTCATCAGTCAGTGAGTAAAGCAACTGAGAGGTCTGGGAGCCTCTGAAGTGAGTGTGAGATCCTGCAGTGCCTGCAGCTAAGGAAACAAACCCAATCTTGAGAAGGAAAGGGTCAGAAAACAGCTAGGGGTGACTCTGGACAGGGCACTCCTGAGACATCTTTACCAGATATTGTTTCACTTCTGGAATTTCTAGGTCAAAATAAACATAGGCAGGTTAGAAAGCACTTAGGAACCACAGGGGTGGGGGAAAGAGACCCAGAAACCTGTTTGTTTGCAGTAGAAGAAGGAGCAGAGTGACAGCTGAGTGTACCTAAGAACTTTCTGAGATGAGGGATCTGGGATCCACACTGCAGCAAACAGTTCTGGATGAAAACACAAAGGCTGGTGTGGTGAGGGAATGGGATCAAAGAGAGGACCAAGGGGACAGGGCTGGTGTCTGTGACTGGAGGCACCTCCAAGGCTGCTCCAAGGCGTAGAATCATAGAGCCATAGAATGGTTTGGGGTGGAAGGGACCTTAAATGCCATTTAGTTCCAACCCCCTGCCATGGGCAGGGATGCCTCCCACTAGAGCAGACATGGAGCAGAGCTCCTGATGCTACAGACAACTGATGATCCAGACAGGCTGGATGTTAGGAAGAAGTTCTATACAGAGAGAGTGATTGCCCATTGGAATGGGCTGCCTGGGGAGGTGGTGAAGTCACCATCATTGGGGGTGCTCAGGAGCAGACTTGATGGGGTGCTTGGTGCCATGGTTTAGTTGTTTAGGTGGGTTGGATTGGTTGATGCGTTGGACATGATGATCTTGAAGGTCTCTTCCAACATGGTCTGGTCTATTCTATTCTATTCTATTCTATTCTATTCTATTCTATTCTATTCTATTCCATTCTATTCCATTCTATTCCATTCTATTCCGAAGCTGCCAGGTGGGGTTTGTCTTAGCAATGGCACCACAACAATCAGCTCATTCCATGTGTGTATTTCTAGGCAAGAAGAAAAGCTCCAGCAGGACTTTCTGGTTCAGACCAATCAGCACCACAATGTCTGGAAAGGGTAAGGCTGGTGCTGAAGGTGCTGCCGACTCCTACATTCCATGCCACATAGACTCTGAGTTTCGCTACAGCCTCTTCACTGTTTTCTACAGCATCATTTTCATCCTGGGCTTTGCTGCCAACTGCTACGTGCTGTGGATCTTCAGCCGCATCTACCCCACCAAGAAGCTGAATGAGATCAAGATATTCATGGTGAACCTGACGGTGGCTGACCTGCTCTTCCTGGTGACGATGCCCATGTGGATTGTGTACTATCACCACCATGGGGACTGGATCATGCCCAGCTTCCTCTGCAATGTGGCTGGCTGTTTGTTTTTCGTGAACACCTACTCCTCCGTTGCTTTTCTGATGGTCATCACCTACAACCGTTACCAGGCCGTGACCAACCCCATCAAAGCTGCTCAGCTCACCACCCAGAGAAGAGGAATCTACTTATCAGCAGCTATCTGGATCATCATAGTGGGGAGCTCTCTGTACTACCTCTTTGACAACAACACTAACCAGGAGAAGGTCGGCTCCAGGAATTTCACGCGGTGCTTCGAGCGCTACGATTCCTCTGGCAGCGTCTCGGCGGTGCTCGCCATTCACGTCATCATCTGCATCCTCTTCTACATCATCTTCCTCTTCATACTGGGCTGGAACATCATCATCATCAGGACCCTGTTCTCCAAATCAGGGCAGCCACGGAAGAGTGCCCACGTGAAGCAGAGGGCACTCTGGATGGTCTGCACGGTGCTGGCAGTGTTCATCATCAGCTTTGTGCCTCATCACATCGTGGACCTGCCCTGGACCTTGACCGTCCTGGAGCAGTGGAAGAAGGAGAACTGTCAGCTGCGCCAACAGCTCAACGACGCTCACCAGGTGACTCTCTGCCTTTTGAGCACAAACTGTGTGCTGGACCCTATCATCTACTGCTTCCTCACCAAGAAGTTCCAGAAGCACGTTTCAGAGAAACTGAAAAGCATGAAAGGGAGCCGCAAGTGCTCCAGGCAGACCACGGACACAGTGATTGAGGGAACCATTCACCAGGAGGATGACGTTGGGATCTAGTGCAGCTCTGCTCTGGCTGCAGACTGAGGTGTGTGAAGCAGTCATTCAGCTCAGGGAGACACACTGAGGAACACAGCAGAGGACCAGGATGTTGCCTTTCCCTTTCCCCATCAGACAGCAGAGTGCTCATTTCTTCAGTCACATGCAACTGGCAGAACTGGAACCTGTAGTAATCTGCAGAAGAACATCTTCTGTCTGGGCTGATGTTCTTTCTCATGGGCACTAGGCACAGCTGAGAGAATCTGCTTGATGTTAAAGAAGTTTAGCACTGAGTCTCTGCAGTGAGGAGCTAGAAGCTAAGTGCTGAAATGATCTACCAGGTCAGCCCAGACAGCACTGTCCCTGGTCCACTGCCTGCCCAGCTCCCATGGGGAATCCAGCATCAAAGCTGTAAGAGACTTCTAAAAGACCTGGAAGAACAGACTGAGCTGCTAGTGCCAAGTGACTTTCCTAAGCAGCTTGCATGGTTCTGTGAAGGGAGTCTGAGCTGAAGAAGCTCTGGGGTGGCTGGAAGGGGTGGAGTCCATGGAGATCTCTAAAATGCCATCAAAGAAGAGATCTGACCTCTGATCCCTTCTTACCTACTCTCACGGTCTGCTGGGCTCCATGCTTCACAGATCTCTGGAGGTGCCCATTATGATCATTTGCCTTTGCTCCCAGCTCCTGGAGCAGTCACCTACCTGCACTAGTGGGCAGGAAAAGGAAGAGAAATGGGCAGAGCCTCATCCCCCATCCCCAGGTCAACATTATGCCCAAAGGGGACTCTTGTCTGCCCTGGCTTCTTGTATGAGAGCAGAACTGCCAACCAGTGGTCTCTTGCACTCAGTTTAGTAATTTATGACTGACTGATGTGTCTGTGAAATCCAACCTCATTTTGGAGGCTCCAGGTAACAGAAGATTTTTGTCAGGGTGGGCATTATGATAAAAAAATAAAAGCTTAAAATGCTTCAGTATCTTAGTTCTCATTTAATTAAATACTGTTTGTAGAAAGCAACTGCACCTCATTCCTTCCCCAGCTTTTCTATTTCTGCTATGAAGAAGTGAAGCTGACTTCTTCTTGATGTCCTACCACAAGTATTAGACGAAGTCATGGCCATTTTCCCAGGTCTGCAGAGAGTCACAGTGCAGAGGACCACAGGTAACTGGCTCCCTCAGGGCTGGCTGCAGTCAGTTGGGGCCCAGGATGTTGTTTTCCAGGGGTGCTGAGTTCTGTTTCCTGTCATGAGCCACTGTGGGTTCCTTTTCTGACCCAAATTGCTCAATCCAGCACAGGAAATTGGGCAGGGAAGGGAAGGGAACTTAATTGTTTTCACAAGAGGTTTTGGTTCCCTAAACTACATGGGAGAGCCTGGCTGATGACAGGAAAAGTGTTTCTGACCTCTGACACTGCTAATTCTTGTGCAGGACAGCAGCCGTCTTACAGCCACCAGAGAATGTGAAGGCTGAGCTCCAGGCTCCCCAAAGATAGGACCAGGCTGTGCCAGACTTTGCCTACACTCAGTGACCATAGAGGGCCTTTTGATGCATCTCCTGAACGTTCTCAGGCAGCTTCTATGCTTCCTTGAGAACTAAGATACTTATTTTTCTATTCCAGGCCCAGTGCCAGGCAGAGGAAAGAATTTGATCATAAAGAAATGCATTTCCCTCCTGCTACTGGCCTCTGCTCCGGTAATGGCCACCCACACAGAACACCTGCTGGCAGCTCTTAGCAGAGCTAAGCGCCTGGTGATGCCCCTCAGAGGCTTTGCTTTCAGTCTGCAGTCACCTGAGCCCCAGCATGCAGCAAGGGAGGGCATTTCTCCAATTTAAAAGGCTGAATCCCACTTGCTGGAGGAATCTGCCTCTGTATTTCCACCCTCACAATACACAGCATGTTCTGGCTGAGGAGCTTTGGCAGCTGTCAGATGAGATGGAGCTCTCCCCCTTCTCCCTTGCCCTTTGCCACCTGAGGCAGTAGTGGATGGAGCTCTCTTGCTTCACATCCCCCTAGGCACCGGGCAGATGGAGTTTAGCAGCTCCTCAGAGGAAATGGGAAGGGATTTTATGTGGAGATCTGGTAAATATGTGACCTCCTTCTATTGATTCCTGGAAAGCTTGCAACAGAATTTACAGTTTGGGTTACTTAATGCAGGTCAAGAACAAGATCTGCTCCAGAGAAACCGCTGTAAGGCCAGCATGGGCTCAGAGGACAAATGTAAACATGCATTGAGAGGAGGAAAAGGCCCTTCAGGGGGCTGTGTTGCAGTAAAATTAGGGTGGTAACAGTGAGCTTCTGAAAACCAGCCTGAGGTTCTCCTGCTCCTGGAATTGCTTTCTCAGTGTTACCACAATGCTGTTCTGCTCTGCAGTGAAACGGATCCTCAGAAGATCCTCTTTCAAAGGAACTGTGTTCCCCAAGCGTTTGGCCCTCGAACCTCGCCCACCTCTCATCTCTCTGTATTCATGCTCAAGGTAAAAGCCTCAGTACCACACTGACACAGACTGGGTTTGGTGTGTAAAAGCCTCAGTACCACACTGACACAGACTGGGTTTGGTGTGTAAAAGCCTCAGTACCACACTGACACAGGCTGGGTTTGGTGTGTAAAAGCCTCAGTACCACACTGACACAGACTGGGTTTGGTG
This sequence comes from Melanerpes formicivorus, assembly GCF_026170545.1. Taxonomy (NCBI): domain Eukaryota; kingdom Metazoa; phylum Chordata; class Aves; order Piciformes; family Picidae; genus Melanerpes; species Melanerpes formicivorus. Next base: position 973,836 of record NW_027142373.1, on the reverse strand, counting down.
TGTAAAAGCCTCAGTACCACACTGACAGACTGGGTTTGGTGTGTAAAAGCCTCAGTACCACACTGACACAGACCCCATGGGTTTGGTGTGTAAAAGCCTCAGTAGCACACTGACACAGACTGGGTTTGGTGTGTAAAAGCCCCAGTACCACACTGACACAGACCCCATGGGTTTGGTGTGTAAAAGCCTCAGTACCACACTGACACAGACCCCATGGGTTTGGTGTGTAAAAGCCTCAGTACCACACTGACACAGACCTCATGGGTTTGGTGTGTAAAAGCCTCAGTACCACACTGACACAGACTGGGTTTGGTGTGTAAAAGCCTCAGTACCACACTGACACAGACCCCATGGGTTTGGTGTGTAAAAGCCTCAGTGCCACACTGACACAGACTGGGTTTGGTGTGTAAAAGCCTCAGTACCACACTGACACAGACTGGGTTTGGTGTGTAAAAGCCTCAGTACCACACTGACACAGGCTGGGTTTGGTGTGTAAAAGCCTCAGTACCACACTGACACAGACCCCATGGGTTTGGTGTGTAAAAGCCTCAGTACCACACTGACACAGACTGGGTTTGGTGTGTAAAAGCCTCAGTACCACACTGACACAGACCCCATGGGTTTGGTGTGTAAAAGCCTCAGTGCCACACTGACACAGACTGGGTTTGGTGTGTAAAAGCCTCAGTACCACACTGACACAGACTGGGTTTGGTGTGTAAAAGCCTCAGTGCCACACTGACACAGACCCCATGGGTTTGGTGTGTAAAAGCCTCAGTGCCACACTGACACAGACTGGGTTTGGTGTGTAAAAGCCTCAGTGCCACACTGACACAGACTGGGTTTGGTGTGTAAAAGCCTCAGTGCCACACTGACACAGACCCCATGGGTTTGGTGTGTAAAAGCCTCAGTACCACACTGACACAGACCGGGTTTATTGTGTCTTTTAAACGCCGAGGTGAAATCAAAAGCTTAGCACGTTCTGACCTACAAGGGAAGGGGAAAGAAATTATGTCACGGAGGTAACAACTTCTGAGAAACCTGCTAGAGCTCTCCAAACCCCAACCAGCCAAACCCTGCCCCGCGCACGCGGGAAATTCCCTACACGCACCCTCACCGCGCGGCTTGGACAGCGCCGCTGGGCGGTGACAGCCGACTGCCGCAGCGCCAGACCGCAGCCCAGGGCACGGCCCCAGGCGTATCACAGAATGTCAGGGCTTGGAAGGGACCTCCCGAGATCACCGAGACCAACGCCCCTGCCAGAGCAGGATCACCCAGGGCAGGTCACACAGGAACATCCAGACGGGTCTTGAAAGTCTCTGAAGTGTACTTCACAACCTCTCTGGGCAGCCTGCTCCAGGGCTCCAGCACCCTCACACCAAAGAAACTTCTCCCCCTGTTGAGATGGAAGCTCCTGGGTTCCAGTTTGTGTCCATCACCCCTTGTCCTATCCCAGGACACCACTGGCATGAGCCTGGCCCCTTCTTGCCCCCCACCCCTCAGTTATTTGTAGCCATCGATCAGATCCCCTCTAGGGCTGCTCCAGGCTAACCAGTCCCAGGGCTCTCAGTCTCTCGTCTCCACACAGATCTTCCAGGCCCTTCAGCGTCCTCATAGCCTCTGCTGGACTCTCTCCAGTAGATCCCTGCCCCTCTCGACCTGGGGAGCCCAGAACTGGACACAATCCCTGTGGTAGTTTCAGGCTATGCATTTAAAATGTTTTTCACAGATCTTGAACAGAAAGTAGTAAAAATGTAAACAAATCACTATTGGGTGTGAAAAGGAAAATTATTATAGTTCTAAACAATCCCATTGGAGAACTAAGGAACCAAAACTGGTTGTACAAAACAATTTCTCTCCTTGTTTCCTGGGGATAGCAGATGCTAAGTTGCTTCTGCTTGACCTGAGCTGCACCGCTTTGTTGTGACTGCCGGTAACTTCTGTGCTTGTGTCTCTTGTCCCTTGTGTAGAGGGGTAAGGGGCAGGCAGGGAGGGAGAAGCTAGTAGCTTCCCCTGGTGCTTGGCCAGGGGGTTCCTGTGCTGATCGTCAGTTGTGAGCACTGTAACTCCTGTCTAGCTGTACACATTCACTGCGTTCCCTTGCGGGCTGTCGTTTTAACTACAGCTTCCAGCTGGGCTGGGCTGGCAAAGCTAATGCGGGGGGAGAGCTTCACCCCGCCACAACCCCGCAGCAGGGAAGCGGTCAGCACCACCACCGCCTCGCCCCGGGCCGCACCCGAGCCCGCGGCGTCACTTCCGGCGCGGCCAGCTCTGCTTCCGGGTGGCGCCGCGGCGGGCGGGGCGAGGTGAGGAGGCGCGGGGCCGCCGCTGCCATGTCCGCTGCGGGACGCGCTCCCGGGCCCGGCTGCGGAGCCGCCTCTCGGTAAGAGCCCGCTGAGGGAAGGCCGGGCCGGCGCCGCGCGCCCGGCGCCACTGAGGGGAGGGCGGCGCGGAGCTTTCCCCGCCCGGGGTGCGCTTCCCCCCGCGCAGCCCCCGGCGCCGCTCCCCCGCCTCAGGCCGAGGCCCGGCGGGCCCGAGCTCGTCGGCCGCGGGGCGCAGGCGACGCCGCGTGTGTGAAGTGTCTGCTCCTGCCCCCGGCCCGGGCGTGGGCCCGAAGGGGCGCCGAGGGGCGCTGCGGTCAGGGCAGGAGCGGCAGTGCTGGGCTGGAGCCCCGGGCTCGTCGCCCCGAGCACCGCTGCCCCGGGGCACGGCGGGGTGTTCCCAGCAGCCCAGGCGCTTCAGCCGCTGCTGCTGCTGCTTGGAAGAGCTGGGAAGCGGCCAAAAGATGCAGAAAGACGCTAACTGATTCCCTTAGCTCAGGTAACGAGGAGTGGCTTGGCGGAGGTAACCGACAAAACTGGCCCTGGGATGTGCCCTGGACTTGGTGGCTCTGCACAGGGCCGTCAGCAGGAGGTGACCTCAGCTCAGGGCAGCCCTGCTCAAACTCTGCTGGCTGTGCGAGGACACAGCTAAACATACCTCCACTTCTTACCCCGGAGTGGGTTTAGCTGCTCACACTGCAGCTTGTGTAGACAAGTCCAAGAGGATGTTTTTGTATTGGCAGGGCCAGGATCAGTCGGGCTTTGCAGGCTGTGCTGGATCCGGCTCAGCTCTGCTGGGCATTCCTGGTGCTGGGAATGCTGTGCTGAGTTGCTGAAGCTGTATGTGGAGCCAGCTCAAGCACGGCACGCCTTACAGTTTGGTTTCTGCACTGCATGGTGTCGTTAAATTGTTTCCAGGCTGGAGCTAGCCCTCCATGGGACATAGCTGTGGCAATTCACATGGAGCACTGTACAAAACAGCCTCGGTGGACGTTGCCTTTGGAGTGGAGCAGGTTTGCTGCTGCTTCTGTAATGCACTTCATCTGCAGCATTGTAATTTCCACCTGGTAATTAAGTGAACTCTACTCAGCAAGATAATGTTTTTACAGTTACCATTGTCTGCCTCTGTTGTTTGGTTTCCTTTGATTTTTGTCTGTTGCAGATTATCTTAAGTTCATCATGCTGGGTTAGGTTTTGTTGGGAGCTGTAGCAGTTCACATGCCTCCAGTTGCTGTCATAATCAGCTGCTTTTCAAGATGCATGCAGATAGTGGCTTCCTCAACCTGCAGACCCACTGGCCTGTCAGAGTCACCTATCACATTTTGGGCTTTTTCTTGTCACCTCATGCTGTGATGTTTCTTACCTGCAATCCTCCTCAATCCCTCTTTTGCCAGGTGAGCAGCAGCAGGTCCACTCTCAGTGCTGTGGCTGTAAGGCAGGTGAAGGTCTCACAGTTCACAGCCCGCTGGAGTGTCTGCACAGGGACTTGCTGCAGCCTTTGCCTCCCAGGCAGCCACAGCACCTAGCTATGGCACCTTGGCCACTGCATTGTTGAGTTGTGTCATTCAGAGCTGTCACCTGCCCATTACAGATGGATGCAGAGCTGCATTAACTCCTGAGTAATTGGAGACCTCACAAGGGCTTATGGCTTCTCAAAACCACGAAGGTGGGGGGCCACAAGGATGAGCAGAGTGCTGGAGCACCTCTCCTATGAGGACAGACTGAAGGAGTTGGGGCTGTTCAGTCTGGAGAAGAGAAGGCTCTGAGGTGACCTAATTGTGGCCTTCCAGTATCTGAAGGGGGCCTACAGGAGGGCTGGGGAGGGACTTCTCAGGATCTCAGGTAGTGATAGGACTAGGGGGAATGGAATGAAGCTGGAGGTGGGGAGATTCAGGCTAGATGTGAGGAGGAAGTTCTTCACCATGAGAGTGGTGAAGCCCTGGAATGGGTTGTCCAGGGAGGTAGTTGGGGCCCCGTCCCTGGAGGCTGGATGAGGCTCTGGCCAGGCTGATCTAGTGTGGGGTGTCCCTGCCCATGGCAGGGGGGTTGGAACCAGATGATCCTTGTGGTCCCTTCCAACCCTGACTGCTACTATGATACTATGTAAACCTTGTCCTGTAAATGTCCAGATGTCTTGAATATTAAGCAGTTTGCATGTCGTGTGTGAGGGGTTGGAGTACCCCCACAGCAGATGAATCAATGATTTCCCAACTTCTGTGTGCCAGAGGGTTGTTGTGTATCACTGGATATAAACCTGGATGAAATACACTGAAATAGAACCTGGCAAGTAGCACAGTCTCTGAGCAGGTCATGGTAAGCATGAAGATCTGAGGCTTCAAACAGGTCATGTGTCACTGTGGACAGGAGTGACTCAGTGCCTGTATCCCTGATTATCAGAGGTAGGACTGTGGGGTTTTCCCTCTCTGCAACTCTGTGGGGCCTTTTTTTTTGCCCTGAAAGGTGCTCCTAGCCAATGGATGTTTGTTACAAGTTGTACTGGCTCTGCAAAACCCTGTGACTGGAAAAGGACTTGTCAGGATGGAGATGTAGAGGAAGCTCCTGAGGCCTTAAATGAAATCGTGGCAGAATGTAGCAGCTGGTGTTGTGTGTGTGGTGTCACACTGAGCAGTGTCTGCAGACAGCCCATCCCCTGACAGCTTTGTCTCTTACAGCTCCTGAGGGCTTCTGTCACCTAAACCACGACCAGTGGCACTCAGTGGTTACACTGTGGGAGTCAAGGAAGGTCTTTCTCATTTCTTTCTTGCTTTGTCTTATTAATTTTTCTTCCCAATCCTAATTTGTCTGGAAGTTTTTCCTTTGATTAGTTAACAGGCAACAGACCAATCCCTTTAGCAGGCCCCCTCTAGCAGTGATCCAAGGGTGGTTGATGTGGATGCTGTAACTGGAGGCACTTCAGTCCCTCAGGCAGTAATTTCCTCTCTTAAATCCTTTCTTCCTTCTTGAAGCCACATCCAGAGCTGTAGTGCAGGTGGTGCTGCAAGGCTCAGCTCTCCTAATGTGGTACTGACATTGAGGGGAGTGCTGTGGGCAGAGGACCTGGTGTGGCACAGCAGGTCCTTCAGCCTGTGGTGGCAGTTTGAGCCATGCCACACCAGGCACTGCTGTCTTGGCTTTCCCACATTGTCCCTGTCTGTCCCATAATGAGAGCTAGAACCCAGGCTTTTAATTAGCTTCATCATGATACTAAATTATTTTCCTAACTGGGAGCCTTTTCAATCTCTTGTGTCCTTAATCCCATGCTTTCAGGGCTTGCCTGATTCCAGAGGTAGCTGAACAGTTCTGCAGGAGGTCTCTCCCGAGCTGAGGGCTATTTACAGAACTGCTCTTACATCCCAAGAGCTTCCTTCCAGGTCTTGCTGTCTGCACTGTTTGTGTTTGAACACTGACAGAGCTGCTTCTCTGTGTCACCAGCTGAAACATAACCAAGTCTGTGGCAGCTTTTGACCCTGGGAGTGGTCCTTATGTCTGTCAACATCACCTGCAATTCTGTGCTGTCATCTGGGGTTCCAGGTCTCCTACTAATGTCTTTCCTATGACAATGTCCCCCCAGCTCTGTTCAAGAGAGGTTAAGAAATTCTTCCTTAACTATGATTGATTCAAGTTGATCAGAATACTCAGAACCAGGGTCATTTGAAGGAGTAGGTGAGGAATTGTTTTCAAAGCAGAAAAGGAAGTGGCAGCTCTTCTCCAGACCAGGCGGAAGTGCTCTGAAGTAGGCTTGGTCAGTATGTTCCTCTTGGAGTTTCCCCATGCTGCTTTTTGAAGGTGTGGTTGTTCTTGTATCCCCTTGGGGTAAATACTATCACAGAAAATTACCCCATTGGTTCAGGGCTTTGGAGTGTAGCACAGAGGGTTTGGTCTCATTTGCAGTATCCTAGAATGGCTCAGCTCAGAAGGAACCTTGCAGATCATCCATTCCAACCTCCCCACCATGGGCGGGGACACTTCTCAACTAGACTCAGCTGCTGAAGGCCTGATCCAGCCCGGCCTTGAACACGCCCAGGGAGGAGGCATCCACAGCCTCCCTGGGCAACCTGTGCCAGAGTTTCACCACCCTGGTACTGAAGAATTTCTTCCTCAGCTCCAGTCTAACCCTGCTCTGCCTCAGCTTCAAACCACTCCCCCTTGTCCTGTCTCCAGACACCCTCAGGAAAAGTCTTTCTGCAGCCTTCCTGCAGGATCCCTTCAGGTACTGGAAGGCAGCTCTTCTCCAGGCTGCACACCCCCAGCTCCCTCAGCCTGGCCTCACAGCAGAGCTGCTCCAGCCCTTGGATCATCTTTGTGGCCTCCTCTGGACTCACTCCAGCAGCTCTGTGTCCTTCTGCTGGGGACACCAGAACTGGAGGCAGGATTGGAGGTGAGGTCTGAGCAGAGTCAAGGGACAGAATCTCCTCTCATGGCCTGCTGGCCAATATCTGATGTTCATACCTTTATAACAACTCTTGACAGTTCAGAAGCTGCTGCCCTGGCTATTCTGTGTGCTTTAAAGCCCCATTTCCTGTCCATCCAGAGTTCTTAGGGTATTAGCTGGCCTGCCTAGAAGATAAAGGAACTTAAAGGAACTTACTCATTAGCTTAGCTGGAATGCTGGAGAACTGTAGAGACACACAAGGGTTATTTTTTCTACTCTGTTATCTTTCTCTATTCAGAGTTAGCTCTCGTGCCAAGCTTATTGCTGTGTTGACCTTTCTGGATATGAGGAGAAATTAATTCTTCTGGCTTAAAGAAAGAGAGAAGTTACAGAATGCTCCCTCTTGCCTGACCTGAAGAGAGTCAGAAAGTCCCCATGAGCTGATGATAACCACTGCTCCCAGCATTTGAAAAGAGAGAGCAAAAGCAGTGTGACAGTGCTACAGTTGCCTGAGTAGCTTTCCAGGGCCTAAAGAGTGTAGCTTTGTGCTGAAGGAAAAGCAGCACCAAGTTGTTAAGCTTCTCTGATCTCTGAATGGAATGAGGATTTTTATGGGTGCTGCTATAAAGAGCAAATGTCATTGGTCTTCTGTGAGAGTGCTGGGTCTTGCTGAGCTGCTGCCAGGATGCAGTGCATGGCATGCAGCTCCTGTTTGCAGTGAGGGAAGCAGGAAGTGAGAGAGTCAAGAGAGTTTGGGCAGACTCCATTAGCTGCAGCAGGCCTAAGCCAAAGGTGGCAGCCCTGGGGAGGGGTTTCTTGGTGTTGACTGATTCTGGAGCTAAAAGGTAGCAGGAAATCCTGTGGACTCTGGTTCGTCAAAGGTTATCTTAGCTGTGGTGAGCAAGCAGACAGAAATAGCTTAGCCTGAGGCTGTGGTCATCCTGGGTCCTCTTGGTCCCCTGGCTGCCCGGGGCACAGGGCTGTGACTGTGAGCTGTGGCTATACTCCTTGCCCATCTCATCTGTCAGGTAACTCACTGGTGTGTGGGGTTAGCCTGTCTGGCTCCAGCTGCAGCAGTTTGCTTGGTGTGGTTCACTTTGCAGCTGATGCCAGCTAAAGCTGAAATGCAGGATGCTGCCACTTGCCACAACTCAGCTGGTCACCAGTGTCTTGGTAAGACAATCCCTGCCCATTGCTCTGCCCACCTTCACTCTGTGCTCTGGATTTGCTGCACCCATCAGAAACTTCAGCACACACAGCAGGTTTTGCTGGTATTCATTTGTTGTCTGGTTAGGGATTAGCTCTCAGATTAGCAGTGAAGGTATCTTTGTGATCTCATTTGTGTCCTCCTGGAAAGAAGCAAGCCTTGCCCACAGGGGAAGCTTGGAGGACCAGGTTTGCACAGTGCCTGAAGCAGTGTGACAGGGTGAAAAGGGAGCTGAAGAGCTCCTTGCACAGGAGACTCTAAGCAGTAAATACATTCTCTTGGTGCAGGCAGTGATTGTGTGGGGCTGCTTGGTGACCCAGGGTGATGGATTGGGCACCTGGGGATGATAACAGAGAAGCTCAGTGAATGTTTTGTTGTCGCTGTTACTGCTAGAGATGGGCTCCAGAGGACATCCTGGGATGTCCTACAAGAAGGGTGGAGACTGTTTGCAAAGGCCCAGTCCATAGGACAAGGGGCAGTAGTTTGAAATTGGAGAAGAGCAGGTTTAGATTGGGTGTGAGGAACAAGTTCTACACCATGGTGAGACTCAAGAGGCTCTGAGCAACCTGATCTTGTGGAGGATATCCCTGCTGACTGCAGAGAGGTTGGACTAGGTGTCCTTTGGAGGTCCCTTCCAACCCAAACCATTCTATGATTCTGTTCTATGAAGACCATACAGGAAACTGACTTCCAGCAGCAATAGGATGATAGAGTTAGAAAGGACAAAATCTCTTCTGGCTGGAAAATGCACTCCACTGGGAAAGAGTCAGCAGGGCTTCTGTGAAGGGAAGTTCCACCTTGTTAATGTCCCAGAGTTCTGCCGTGCATCCACAGAGGGAAGCAACAGAGGGGATCAGATTTTCAGAGCATCTGACTTGAAGGGGACATTTGCCCTTTTGCACTCTTCAGTCACCTCCCACAGTGAGCCTTCAAACGTGACAGAAAGCAGCTCCTGCTGCATCCTCTTTGGTCTCAGGGAGTTGCAGATGCCCAGTTATCTTAAGGTGGTCTCATCAGAGCTTCATCTGTCTGTACATTGTTAGTGTCTGGGAGTAGCAGGGACATGCTGTTCCCAAGGGCAGAGGGTACTCAGTGCAAGGCAGGCATCAGGAGTGGCCTCACAAGCAGGGGTTACAGTCGGGCAGGACAAGCCAGGCAACAGCTGGTAGCAGGGTTAAGGCAGGAGCCTGGGCTGGCAGATGGATATATGGTGAGGCAGCTTTACAGTCAAGACTGCAGCTCAGGTTTGTGCTAAAGATGACAGGCATTGCTTGAAAGTAGCTCCCAAGGCAGGGCTAGGAGATTTTTGCTGAAGAGATGCCAGTGGGCACCAGGGAGGTGTTGAAGTCAGCAGGCTGCAGCCACATCTCATGTGCTGTGTGCTACTCTGGCTGCTGCATCTCAGGGGGAAGCAAAGAGAGGCAGGGGGCTGGAGCAGATGCCTTTGGAGAAGCTGAAGGCTGGGCCCCTGGTTTGGAGAGAGACTGTAATCAAGGGGTACAAATTCCTGAAGGCAGGGGAAGTGCTGCAAGCAGAGCCGGCTGGGCCGGGACTGAAGGCGCTGAGCAGCCAGCTGTGAGACAGCCAAGAAATCCTTTCTGTGGCAAGTCCTGAGCTGCCCCAGCAGCTGGTTCAGCTAGGGCCCAGACAGATTGGTGGGAAGCATCCATGAGTGGAGGCTGAGGCAGGGCTGTCACCTCTGGTTCCATGCTTGTGGCTGCTGGAAGGGGCATGCAGGGGTGGCGGAGCGTGGCCAGGCTCATGCCCTCCCTTCTGCTGGTGTCTGCTGCTGGAGACTGCTGAGCTGGGCTGGAGGGACCATTTGTCTGCCTCTGCTGGTGCTCCCACCTGCCTCTGCCAGCAGGACTGATGCTGTGTGAAGCAAATGGTGTAGTAAACCCCTGAAATAAAAGCAGTGGCTGTTACTGAGCAGCTGAGTGTTGAACACCATCGCATAAACTGTTTTTATCCCCAGTAAAACATCTCCACTGTCCAGCACTTTATTCTTTCTTTCATTTTTTGAGCAGGTTACTCTAGCAGCTGTTGTTGCTAAGACACAAATAGCTACAGATGTTTTCAGAACTGATGGCACCCTGATAAATGCCATGGCTGCCTCTTGTGCAAAATAACACAGAAGGAAATTGAACGTGGTCACAACTTGTGGAATAAAGTCATGGTGAAAGTTGAGTGCTGAAACAGTTCTCTAACTGTAGATTGATCTGGTAGCCTCTGGAGGCAGCTGTGGGACTTTTTGATTTGAGTGAAGTCTTCTCATTAAAAGTAGAATGTAGCTCTTCATAGTATAAACAGTGCCCTTTGTGGGTAACGTGGTGCAGGTTTGCTGAGTGATAGAGCATTAAAAACCTCAGTCCTTTGATCCAGGAATTTCCCAATCTAGTTGAATTCATCCGAATTGGCTTCTAGAATCTAAAGGCAGTGTGCTCTGCTGTTTGCAAGTTTGCTTTAAAAAGCTTTGAGGCCAAACAGCACTTTTGTAACTCCCAAGATGCAGCTCTGGAGGTTTGCCTCGTATTTATCGGTTACCTGAAGCCACAGGGCGTGGAGCACCTTAGCATTTGTCATCTTGGGAACAAAGCTGTTAATTCTCAGTGCAAGTCAAATCCTCCTGGACAGAGGAGGGACTCGGCTTCTCTGCTTTGCTTCTGCTGACATAAATTCCTGCGCTGTTTGTACCTCGCAGCTAGCAGCGGGGAGCTGTCCGTGCGCCGGCTCCGCTGCGCACGCTGAGGCAGAGCCCGCACCCGCCGGCTCCTTTCTGGCCTCAGTGGGAGTTGTTTTTCTGCAGGATGAAGTTGTTCTTTCCAGATTTTCGCTTTGTGAAGAGGGTTCTTCTCCCCATTAAAAAAATTTCCCTGCTGCGTTTCACAATCCCATTCCCTGAAGCGGCTCAAGAGCTGGGGCAGCAGGCGGCCCCTGCCGACAGCCCTGCCGGGCTTGCAGCCCGATGGGAAGGCTCCTGTTGCCGAAACAGGCACTGCTGAGGGGGCTTTGCATTCCCACATTTCCTCTCAGGGATTTTCTCACTTTATAAATGCTGCACTTTTTTTTTTGGTGGTGGTGTTGTTGTTTGGTTTGTTTTCCATTGTAAGATGATGAAACTTTAATCAAAGCAGGATTTTCCAGCCCTGCAGGGCTGGGTTGGCACTCTGTGGACACTCGTCCCTTCCAAACCAGGACTTGCTGGCTGGCTGCCTGCCCTGCAGCTTCTGCAGTGGTTTATTCTGAGCATTTCCCAGTTAATAAAGAAGGGATGAGAGAAGATGGAGAGGGAGCAGCAAACAGCCCAGCAGATCTCATGGCAAAGGTCTGTTCTTTGTTGTTGTTTGCAGCATTTTGCAGGTACCCACGTGGGGGGGGGGGGGTGTGTGTGTCTGGGGGCATGCCTAGAGTGAGGGACAGCAAAGAGTGTCAGAGTATTAATCTTTGCCCTGAGATCTGCTGGATTGGATAAGGGTAGGAAATGGGCAGCCTGGTGTGTTGTAGCACAGCTTTCAGGTGTTAACTCTGTTCCTTTGTATTTTAACCTGCTGCTCTGCTGCTGAAGGAGGAAACTAAGCTGTGCTTAGGGAAGGGCTCAAGTTGTGGTGCCTTGGAGATTGATTTTGAAGGGAGTTCTTAAGAGTTGTTTGGAAAGCAAGACTGGTGCCTGATTGTTGACACCATTGGAAAGTAGGATTTGGGGTTCTCACAGTTTGAAGTTAGGAACTGGAGTTCCTTTCCTCTCTCCTGTATTGTCCATCCCTGCAGCGATGCCTCTCTTCTCACCTGCTGCCCAGTGCTGGCATGGCTGCCAGGCACTGCCCCTGCAGCCTTCCTGTGGTGCTGAGCACCGTGCACAGGAGAGCATTCACAATGCTTACAAACCATTTGCTCTGACAAGTAGAACTGTATTAGCTCTTCCAGTCCTTAGTGGAGGAGCAAAGCCTTCATCTGCTCACTCTGCATGTCACTGGAGCTGCATTAGCTGATTCAAGATCCCATCTCCTGTCTCTGGAAGGTTATCCCTGAATTGTTTTGGGTGTGCATTCAGAGTCACCAGGCAGAACATTTTGCACACCCAGGCATCTGTTTACTCATTCATTTCATTTGCACCATTGTGATGGTGCAACTGTATAAAGAATTTTCATTATCTTGCTTTTGCCTGAGGGAAGGAAAAATGGAGCTTAGTACACAAAACAGTTCAATTCCTCACAGCAACTCAAGGGGCTGGTTTATGGTACAGCCCAAGCTGGGAACCAGGGGGGATGCTGTCATTTCCTGTGACCTTTGATCAAGCTGTTTAAAACCCCCCAAAAAAGGGGGGTGGGGGGAAAGAAGATATTCTTCAAAACCTCAAAGAATGCCAGTTTCTGCCAAACCCTGCTGAGGGATCTGTAGGAGTGGGCAGCAGGCTGAGTTTGCTTGCTGGGTGTAGCCAGAACCCCAGTTTGGCTACATTGAGTGCCACACATCCCAAATTCAGTTTTGGGCCCCTCATTTCATGAAGGACATTGAGAGCTGGAGCAGGTCCAGGGCAGGGCAACAAAGCTGGGGAAGGGTTTGGAGAACAGGACTGGGGAGGAGCAGCTGAGCGACCTGGGGTTGTTCAGCCTGGAGAAGAGGAGGCTGAGGCAAGACCATCTGGCTCTCCACAACTCCTTGAAGGAGTTTGGAGCCAGGTCAGAGTTGGTCTCCTTTGCCAAGCAGCAAGTGAAAGGACAAGAGAAAGTGGCCTGAAGTTGCACCAGGAGAGGTTTAGATTGGGCACTTGAAAAGTGCTTTCACCAAAAGGGTTGTGGAGGCCTGGCCCAGGCTGCCCAGGGCAGTGGTTGAGTGCCCATCCCTGGAGGGATGTAAAAGCTGTGCAGAGGTGGTGCTGAAGCACATTGTCTCGTGGTGGCCTGGCAGTGCTGCTAGTGGTTAGGTTTTTCCACCTGAATGATTCTGATTTTGTTTTACCTTCCTGTTGCCAGCTCTGACTTTGTTGCCCTAACTGGAGCTTTGTGCTCAGGGAATGGTGGTGGTTTTAAAGTAACACAACCCCACATGCACACAGCTTTCTTCCTAATCAGTTTAATTACTGCTTGCTTTTGTCACAGTATCCTTGACATTGATTATTTGCAACTTGAGAGAAGAACTCTCCTCAGCTGAGATGTGATGTGCAGAGGCAAGGCAGATGAGATGGGCTTGAAGAGAGTGAAAGCAGAGCCTGGTGCTTGGAGCAGGTCGCTGTCAGAAATGATATCCACAGTATCTGCTGGGAGGAAGCCAGCCCAAGGCAGAGTGTGTGGTGTAGGATTTGCTCCATGTTAAGCCATGGATCCTTGCCAGGGCTCTTGACAGGGAATCACAGGATCAGAGGATGTTAGGGGTTGGAAGGGATCAAGTCCACCCCCTCTGCAGCAGCAGCTTAAACTTTGTGGTGCAGGAGGCCTCTGGTGGAGTGAGACCCTCTGTGGGTCCCTGCTGGCTAGTCAGCTGTAGCTGTTAGGTACATCCCTTCCATGCTGCTGCTTGTCTGCCTGCTTCTGTCCAGCAAGAGCTACAAGCACTAGGTGTTTGTGAGATGTCTTCTGGCCAAGCTGCTATTTCCTGAGTATGGAGAAAGCATGAAGCCAGCAGAGGTCAAGCTTTCAGTTGCTATCTGGGCAGGCAGTTGCTGCTCATCTGCTTTGGGTCATTCATTTCAGGTGCCACCAGATGCCTCACTCACTTGAGAAGAGAGTTTTTGCTCACAAGTGCAGCACAGCTCCCAGGGCTCTGGAAACCTTTTTTCCCCCCTCTAACTATATAGCTCCTTCTCAAAACCAAACCTAAAGAACTCCTAGCTTTTAAACCAAACATGGAATGGGAAGTTACTGCTTTGGGGATCAAAATGCAATGTGAACTCTTTCTCCATACTGAAGAGCTTGGATGGGGATTTATCTAAGAAATTGAACAGTGGAACAATGTCAGATTACAGAAATGAAGGACAAGGGCCAGGGCAGGAGCTCTTGGTGTCAGTTTCAGATGTTCTTCTTGTTGGCCATCGGATTCTTTGCCCCTCCTCATCATGCTGTTGTTTCTCTTCAGTCTTGACTTTGCCTCTGTTATTCCTATAAGAACTAAAGAGGAAATAAGCTCGATATTTAAAGTAAAACCAATTAAAACTGGTGGGGAGAAATCTGGAATGGTGTCAGTAGTGCACTTCCAGAAGAGCCTGGGTTATTGTAGAGCAAATTCAGGCAGTAAAGGAGCTTTGGTTAGGGGAGCCAACCTGGGGAGAAATACTCAAAACCTCAAAGAAATGTTACCCTAGCAGAAGGGATTCACCCTGGCATGTCAGACTTTTACCCGTCCTCAAGTAAGGGAGAAGAAACCCTCCGTGTTTTCATGGTTGGTGTGGCATCAGTGCAGGCTGGTGGTGCTGCACTGGCACATGCCCTGGGTTTAAGTAGGTCTGGCAGGGGCAAGAGGGGAAAGGGGCAGCGATTTCCAGGACACAGGAAGGTTGTTTGTGTCAAGCTGTTCAGTCTTTTGTCATGGGGACAGCTTGATGATGTGAGGGTGGCTGGGTACTCAGACCAGGATGGAAGAACATTAGGACAGAGAGAAAGGAGAGCTGGGCAGGCAGCTTTTGGCATTTCCTCTGATGCCTGCAGCAAAACCTCAGTGGCTGTGGAAGCAGGGATAGGTTGGACCTCAGCACATCAAGTGTCTGCATTTCATTTCTTCCACATTACTAAGTGGTTTTCAGCATTCAGATTGCTGTAACCCACTTGGGTCCTGCTCTGTGTGCAGTAACACATTTGTGTGACTGTGGAGGGGACATCTGGGATGGGAGCTGTGCTGGTTTGAACTTTAACTAGAGTTTAAAAGCTCAAAGGATAACAGAATGAGATTCCTCCCCCCTCCCTTTCCCTAGTAAGGAAAGACATAAAATGAGGGGGAGGGGGGGCAGGGGAAAGGGGAGGTAAAGTTCTGAAAGAAATAATCTGGAATCAGTTTGGAAGTAGGAGGTAAATTTTTTACAACATATATATATATATAGCAGTGACAGAGAGGGTTCACAAAGGTAAGGGACAAGGATAAATAGGAAATTATACAAAACCAAGCCTGGATGTCCTTGTATTCCCCTGGATGTGAGCAGATTCAGTCCTTTAGAGAGCCTGGATGCAGCTTGGGGAACGAGCCTCGAGCACATGGTCAGTGCAGTGGGCAGCAGCAGCTGATCTCTCTCGAACCTGCGAGGCAAGAAAGAGAGGGGAAGCAGCAGCAGCAGCAGATGTCCCCTTTTTAGAGGCTTGCTGGACAGGAAGGGGGAGTAGAATAGACCACCCTTGGCCCAGGGGACCCCTTCTCCTGGGAGGGGGAAAACCAAGTCTCTCTCTGCCCACCTGGATCAAGTTTCTTTCGTCCACCTGGGGGCTGGGTTCTGTCATGGCCCTGGAGGAGTGTAACCCAGCACAGAAGCCTTGCTTTGGGTGCAGCTGGGATGGAGCTTGTCTGAAGAGGGTAGGAGAGAGTGAAAGAGCAATCACACACAGGTCATGCTGTTTGTGACTGTGGGTTGGGCAGAGGGGAAAGCCATGGGGGACTCCTGCCTCTGTGTTTTGGCCAGCAAGCTGCAAAAGTTCATCAGTGGTGAAAGTAATCTGTAGAATGGAATAGGAATGGGAGTGGGAATGGGAATGGGAATAGGAGTGGAATGGGAGTGGGAATGGGAATAGGAGTGGGAATGGGAGTGGGAATGGGAATAGGAGTGGGAATAGGAGGGGAATGGGAGTGGGAATGGGAATAGGAGGGGAATAGGAGTGGAATGGGAATGGGAATAGGAGGGGAATGGGAATGGGAGTGGGAATAGGAGTGGAATGGGAGTGGGAATGGGAGTGGGAATGGGAATAGGAGGGGAATGGGAGTGGGAATGGGAATAGGAGGGGAATGGGAGTGGGAATAGGAGTGGAATGGGAGTGGGAATGGGAATAGGAGTGGAATGGGAATAGGAGTGGAATGGAATGGAAAAGAAAACATGCTTTCCATGGCTTTAGCCCCCTGGGGGATGGCAGCTCTTGGACCTAGCCTGTAAGATCTCCCTGCTGGATGCTGCTGCATTACTTAGCTTCCGAAATAAAAAGGGCTTTATGCATTTTCATCACTTTTTGGCCTTTGTAAAGGTGCACTTGCAATGCTAAACTTGCTGTGTGCCCGTGGCAGCCAGCAGTGCTCCAGGTAAATAAATACATGTAGGTGTCCAGTCTTGCCCTGGTTTTTTTTGTGTGGGGGGTTGTGTGTGGGTGTTTTTTTTTTCCCCTAATTGTTCTGTTATATAAATGTTCTAAATTAAAACAGGTTAGATTGAATCACGCTGTTTACTGACCTACTAGACCAAAGTTGATCGTTTGGAGTGTCTCTGGAAATGACGGGGCACGTGTCTGCGGGCTAGGTTAGCCGCCGGGGGCAGCCCGGCCCCGGCGCCGGCCGCGGAGCCCTGCCACGTGCGCGCGGAGCCGCGAGCTCGCCGCTAAATCCCTTGTTTGTGAAATCTTCCCTTATATGAGTTTCATCTTTTGCTGGGGAGATGGCGGCACGAGTTTAGGAAGCTTGTGGGTAGCATACATAACAATGAACGCTCGCTGATAGCCTAAATGATAAGCCTCCCCCCAAAAAGTACATAAAGCTATGAACACCTTTTTTGTTTGACAGGCTTTGAAGGCTGCCGGGGAACGCACGGTCGGGATCGGTTGAGCGTTAAAAGGCTGATTTCCCCCCCATGGAAGAGCCACAAGACTTAGCTGAGCAGCCAGTAAGTACCTTTCAACAAGGCTGGGCGTGAGCGTGGCAAACTAATTGGTCAGCTCAAGAAATTCATTGTAGGGGTTTTTAATTATCCCTGGCAAATGAGGCTTTGGTACTCAGGGCGTTAATCTGGAGGTGAGAAATGATGTTGCTGTGAGTGAAGTAGTGTGCATTTAGTGTGCTGTGGTTGGAGAGGCAGGGGGAATGAAGGCAACAGTTCTGTGTGCTTCAACTCTCTGAGGTAAAATCATGACTTGCTCTGCTCTGCAAACCAGGGCATTTCAAGCCTGCTCTAGAGAAATTAAAGTTCACTGTTTTAAGGACAGAATCAGCATGCTGGTCGTTGCAGTGGGGAGAGTCCTTAAGATCTTGAAGAGATCTCATGAGCCATCACCTCCACAGCTAGAAAGTGGCTTTTTAAAGTGTGTCAGAGTAAGGAAGCATGTCTGGAGTGCCAAATTGCTGTGCAGACATCTCCCATGTTTGTGTCACCAAGAGCTGAATCAGTCACACCACTGAAGCTTTGAGTAAAGTGATTCTTGGCACAGCGTGACAGGAAGCTGAATCGGTGTGTCTGAGATGTAACAGCATAGGAATTAAGCAAGAGATTTGTCTTAATGTTCTGCTCACAACTCAGACATGGGACACACTCAAGAAGTTACCAAGTTCCCTTGGCAGTGAAGTTTATTTCAGTTGAATTTCAGAGGCTGTCACAAATGCACACGGAGTCAGTCATGTGCCAGGAGCAATTTCTCACTGAAAACATTTGGATGCCTTTTTTAATGTGAGGATGCTGTGTCCTGCAGCTGACCAGTTAGCAGTGACAGTCTCATGTCCTTTATGCCTTTTTGTCACCTAGGAACCAAGTTGAATGAACTGGAAAAGTCAATTTCCAGCTGTTCAAAAGACTGCTTGGCACAGCACAGGGGGATGTGGTTGGGTCAGGGTGCACAAAACCTGAAACTCAGCAGCAAAACCACACAGGTTGTGCCCCAGCTATTTTTAGGATTTAAGACACAATTAAGTGTGTGTCCACAAAGAGAAAATAGCTGTCCATCCAGCTGTGTGTAAGGGAAACTGTTATAGAGAATTCTGTTCCTCAGTGCAGGAGAGATGGGCTGCAGCTAATTTTTGGTGCCTGGAAACATTCTCTGCAAGCAGATTCTGCTGCTGTTTTCCACTGAAGAGTTTCTTGGTAGTTTCTCTGAAGCACATTAAGCCATTTGGAGACTGAGCACAGCTGGGAGAGGAGGTGGTATGTGAAGTGTAGTGGCAGGGTGGAAATTAGGTGTTTAAGAGGGGATTGGATGTGGCACTCGGTGGTCATGAGGTCTGTGATGAGAGGTTGGACTTGATGATCTTTGAGGTCTTTTCCAACCTTACTCATTCTGTGATTCCCCCCCCCCCCCTTTTTTCCTTTTACTTTTTTCCCCTTCCTTCTGTTTTTCCATCCTTTTTTCCCCCTTTTATTCCTGTCCCCCACCCCCTTTTTTCCCCCACTCCTTTCCCACCTCCCCTTTGGAAATTAGGTGTTCAAGAGGGGATTGGATGTGGCACTCGGTGCCATGGTCTGGTCATGAGGTCTGTGGTGACAGATTGGACTCGATGATCCTCGAGGTCTCTTCCAACCTTGGTGATACTGTGACATTAAAACAATAATCTTTTGGGGCTTTTTTGGTAGAGAGACCATTCCTGCAACATTTTGCTAATAAAAAAGGAAAAAAAAATCCCAATTAAAAAAAAAAAGGGGAGAAAAAAAAACCAAAGGGGAGGTGGGAAAGGAGGGGAAAAAAAGGGGGGAAAAAAAACCCAAAGGGGAGGTGGGAAAGGAGGGGGGGAAAAAAAAAAGGGGGGGGGGGGGAGGACAGGAATAAAAGGGGGAAAAAAGGATGGAAAAAGAGAGGGAAGGGGAAAAAAGTAAAAGAAAAAAGGGAGGAAAAAATCACAGAATGAATGAGGTTGGAAAAGACCTCAAAGATCATCAAGTCCAACCTGTCACCCAAAATAAAAAGGAGGAAAGGAAAAAATGAAAAGGGAAAAAGTGGGGGGAAAGGAAACAAAGGGGGGGGGGGGGGAAGGAATAAAAGGAAGGAAAAAAGGGGGGAAAGCGGGGAAAGGGGGAAAAAAAGGCAAAAAATAAGGGGAAAAATATAAAGGAAAAAAAGGAAGGGAAAAAAACCCACAAAGAAAAGGAGGAAAAAATCCTCTCAGCCTGGTAGCCCAAGACTGATGCACAAATTTGTGTTCCTTCCCAAATGATTTTGCTTTCCTTAATCATGGGGACCAGATCAGTTCCTCACTGCAAAAAGTAGTGTTTGGCAACCTGTTGTTGACTGAATGCAGAGAGGAGCCTGTGGAGGAGTCCTCAGGCTTTGAGTTCAATGTGGTTGACCCAAAATATGGGTGAAAAAGAAAGCAGATGGGTGGTCCTGTTGTGCTGGTGTGGGCTGGTGGGTGCAGATGTATGCTGTGTCTCTTTCCTGAATCATTGTTGGATTTCTCACCCCACACACTGCTGCCTGGCAGGGCAAAGGTGTCTTTTGCTCCTGGTGTTTCAGTGTCCCTTCCCTTTCCAAGTCTGCATTACAATGGGAAAGTTTCTGTGCACACTGCAGTGATTGGAACCAGAAATGGAAGTGAAGAAAAAGAGAGGAAAGGGAAGTTTGGGGGGGAAGTGATTGGAAGAGACCTCCTGACCTCATGGCAAAAAAGTCAATCAGAGCAAATTGTTGATCTGGATTAATTTGTAGGAAGCTTCTCCCTTGTTGAGTCACAGTGGATGCCTGCAGTTAATTTTCATAATACTTTATTTAATCCTTAATGCTAGAAAATGCCCAAAATCTCCTTTCTCTGAGGGATGGTGGAGCTGTGTTGGACTCACTGCAGCCATCCCCTGGGTTGCAGCAAGACAGTCAGTGCTAGAGTGTGGTGTAGGAAAGGGCTCCACAAAGACCCAATGCTGCCAAAAGGACAGAGAATGTCCTGTCACAGGGATGCAGACTTTTCCTAACTGAAATTGGCTAGGAACAGAATTCAGTGTTCCTGACTGGTGAGCAGTCCTGAGGTCGCGGCAGCACTGCCACTCCTGAGCACCTTCAGCAGCATCTCCAAGAGAGCAGCTGGCTGGCTGGGAGGGGAGTGCCCTGCTTCTGCCCAGGCATGGAACTTTGTGAGTATCAGTGGAGAGCTGGATTCAGTCACACAACAGCTACTACCCTGCCTTGAGGAGGAAAGCTTTGCCTCTGCTTCGATTCTGCCTCTGTGCTTAGCACTGAACTGCAGCGCTGGTGGCTCTGGGGCAGCAGCAGAGCTTTCCAGCGCAGACTCATTGCTCTCCCTGCTTTGGATGCGGCTCAGCACACAGCTGCCTGCTGGGCTGCCAGCGACCGTTGCTGGCTCCTGGGGAGTTTGTCACCAGCTAACCATCACTCTCCACCATCCTTCTGTGTCCTGCA
This sequence comes from Melanerpes formicivorus, assembly GCF_026170545.1. Classification (NCBI taxonomy): domain Eukaryota; kingdom Metazoa; phylum Chordata; class Aves; order Piciformes; family Picidae; genus Melanerpes; species Melanerpes formicivorus. The sequence goes on along the minus strand of NW_027142373.1, from coordinate 953,709 downwards.
AACACTTCAACCTCTCCAGCAACATCCTCCTTCTCCAAACACTGGAGAGGCTTCACGTTGATTTTTCTGCCAAGCATCAGGACTCCAACTACCGGTGCCTGGCCGCCAGCTACCTGTGCCTGGCAACTCTTTTTGCAGCCAAGTCAGTTCTGCATCATAGATCATGGGACTGGCAGGGTTGGAAGGGACCTCACTGCTGTTAGCCCTTTGCCACTGCTCTCAATTTTTGCCAGTCCCTTCTCAATCAGAGGGGAGGATCTTCTGAATCCCAGAGGGAGCACACAGCTGGAGGGTCCAACACAGCTGCACCTTTCTTTCCATTGTGGGGTTCTCCCACTTCAAGGCAAAGATTGTTTGGCTTTGGTTGTCTGCTGGGGTACAAAAGAAAGTGTCCTACAAATGCAAAACAGCAAAAGCAGCATTTGTGTCAGGTGGCAGAGCGAGCAAGGGCTAAAGCTCTGATGCGGTAGTTGCGTGGCTGTGGGTGTTCTGTCCTGCACCAGTCCCTGCTCTCCACAGTGAGGCTTTACTGCTGGGGCAATAGTCACCAAAACCTTAACACACAGAGCTTCATCCCATTTCCCAGGGTGTCAGCAGAACAGCACCAGTTACAATCACAGAATGCTAGGGGCTGGAAAGGGCCTCCAGAGATCATAGAGTCCAACACTCCTGCCAGAGCAGGGCCACCTAGGGTGGGGCACACAGGAACACATCCAGATGGGTTTTGAAGCTCTGCAAAGAAGAAGACTCCACAACCTCTCTGGGCAGCCTCCTCCAGGGCTCCAGCACCCTCACAGTAAAAATGTTTTTCCTTATGTTGAGATGGAACTTCCTGTGACTGAGTTTGTGTCTGTTGTCCCTCGTCCTGTCACTGGGTATCACTGCAGAGAGCCTGGCCCCATCGTCCTGACAGCCACCCTGCAGATAGTTCTAGAAGCAATAAGGTCTGCTTCAGCCTTCTCCTCCAGCCTAACCAGCCCCAGCTCTCTCAGCCTCCCCTCATATGGGAGATGTTCCAGGCCCCTCAGCATCTCAGTGGCCCTGTCCTGGACTCTCTCCAGTAGCTCTTTGTCCTTCTTGATCTGGGGAGCCCAGAACTGGACACAGCACTGCAGGAGAGGCCTCACCAGCACAGCCTCTTACTGTAAGAGAATCTCTTTTGCCATTGGTTTTGTGCACTCAGCTCTGACTGTCTGTCAGCAGAGGTGAAGGCCACTTCTTTCAGTCACACATCCACATGTGGCAAGGTTCCTTGTAGCAAACAAAGCAGCTGCTCACCAGCAGAGCAGTCCCTGCATTCCTGTACACATCTCCGAGCTGCTCACCATTGACAGCAGAGAGGAGCCCCTGAGCAGCAGCTCTGAGCTCACTGCAGGCCTTTCCAGCCCTCTGCTCCTCGGTCAGGAACAGCCAGGCTGTCCCACCTGGGCTGCCAAAATGCTCTCCCAACTCTGGGCTCTCTACCTGGTGTGCAAAAGCCAGGGGACACACAGCTCAGAGATCTGGCTGCTTCCAGCCCTGCACAGACAAGGTGCCAGGTGAGAGTTCTGCTAGAGAGAGGAGATGGGGGAAAGAGTCATGGAATGGTAGGAGTTGGAGGTTGGAGGTCATCCAGTCTAAGCCCCCTGCCAGAGCAGGGTCACCCAGGGCAGGTCACACAGAACACATCCAGGAGGGGTTTGAAAGTCTGCAGAGAAGGAGACTCCACAACCTCTCTGGACAGCCTGCTCCAGGCTCCAGCACCCTCACAGGGACAAAGTCTTCCCTTCTGTTCCCATGGCACCTGCTCTGCTCCAGCTTGCCCCCAGTGCCCCTTGTGCTGTGTCCTTCGACATCCCTGAGTAGAGCCTGGCTCTGTCCTCCCCACACTGCCCTACACACCTTTACAATGAGGGCAGCCCTCAGGCTCCTCTGCTGTATCATCCCAGCACATTCAGTATTTCCTAGTGAGGGAAAAGCTGGTGAGCTCTGGAGTTCACTGCAGGGCTCTCTGTGTTTGAACACTGTGAAGTCTCTGCTAACCTGTGCCTAGGCTGTGTCAGGCCCAGCTCTCCATAGCTCTTGAATGGTTTTGTCTTTGCAGGTGAAAAAAGCCAAGATGCAGGAATCCAGAGAACAAAACCTGAGGTAGGTGATTTTGAATTTGATTTTAGTGTGGAGCAGTAACTAAATTTTTTTTTGTCCTCAAAAGCTTCCACTTGAGAGGCCTCACAGGGAGGGATTTGTCCCAGAGGCAGGGCAAAGAGAAGCCACTGCTGTACCTGATACAACTTTGAGAGTGAGGTCCCAGGGGAAAACAAACAAAAACCCAAAACACAAACACACAAAACCAACCAAACAAAACCCCAAAACCCTGACCCTTTTCTGAAAGTGTCTATAAAAAGCCTTAATTGCATTGTAGAATCATTCAGGTTGGAAAAGATCCCTGGGATCAAGCCATAGAGTCACAGAATGCTCTGGGTTGGAAGGGACCTCCAAAGCTCATCCAGTCCAACCCCTGCACTCAGCAGGGACATCCTCCACTAGATCAGGTTCCCAGAGCCCTGTCCAGCCTCACCTTGAATATCTCCAGGGATGAGGCCTCAACCACCTCCCTGGGCAACCTGTTCCAGTGCCCTAATCATCAGGCATCCTGTGTTTCACAGACTGAGGAGACTGCCAGGTACTGCATTTTTGGTCCCTGTCTCTTAGCCCTGCTTGTCATGGCATCAGCTGCCCTGGGACTTGATTTATGTCACTTCCTAAGGAGCACTTCCATCATCTAGGGTGGGGTGAGAACTTGCTGGTTCAGTTATCATAGAGTCATAGAATGGGTTGGGTTGGAAGGGACCTCAAAGCTCATCCAGTTCCAACCCATTGCCATGGGCAGGGACACATCCCAGTAGCCCAGGTTGCTTAAGGCCTCATCCAGCCTGGTTCCAAGAGCTTGTGCTGAAGAGCAGCAGTGAGAAAGAGGGCAGACAGCTGTACAGTGTGGTCAGAAATGTTACTGACTGCCTTACCCACAGGGAGTGAGCACACCCAGCAGCTCTCCACCCACTGGCAGGCTGCCACTTGACAGCCACACACTGACTGTGCCACAGACCCCTGCCTGTTGCTCCCACCAAGCACAGCACACCAATACCTGGAGGCTGCCTGGGCACATGTTCCTTTCCTGCAAAACTCCTGGTTGGCTATGGAGGTTTGTTCCTCTGCTGGCACTGAGAAAGGTTTCCAAGGGTTTCAGTCATGAGGGTTTTTGGGGGGAGGAAGCCTGGTTGTGAATATTGGTTAAGCTTCACTCCATGTCACCAGCTGAGGGCAGGAAGCTCCCTTGCCTTATAACCAAACCACTCACTGACCAGCTCCCCCCTTACCCAGTCCAGGAAAGCTGCACCTCCTGCCCCAGGGGATTATCTTAAACCAGTCCTGGGGCAAGGAGCTGCACAGAAGGGGCCTGTACAGCCTGAAGGAGTGGTCCAGGGAAGGATAAAGCTATCAGGGCGCTGCTGGTCAATACCCCAGTGCTCCTTGGCTGCTTCTCCTTCCCCCCAGCCTGCAGAGCCAAGTAAATGCTACCCCAGGTGTTGTGTTGTGGCCCTGCTGTCTCAGTGCTGTGTCCCTGGAGGGTTGCCTCACTGCTGGGTCTGTCACTGAAGATCAGTGCTGAAGCATCTTTGAGCTAGGTGCCACTTGGTGCTTAGGCAGTGCTCAGAGGGTGCTGGACTCTTGTGGCTTTGTCACATCTTGTCTGTTTGCTTTGGTCATGGTGGAGTAGGAACTCAGAGAATGTCTGCAGAAAGCTGCTGCTTCCTTTTGCTGCTTGCCATGGCCGCTTTGCTTTTACTGCTGGGTCTGCAGCACAGCTTCTCACAAACTTCAGACTCCTGGGTGCTGCTCTGCTGTTCTCAAGCTGCAGCTTCACAAGGTGAAGAGGGTGCTGAGAGGGCAGCAGCTGCTTGCAGCTCAAGTGCATGCCAAGCATAGTGCTTGCTGGAGCCCTCCCTGAGCCTGGATGAGCCTGAAGAGCACCTGAGCTGGTGCAGGGGTTGTACCCAGGTGGCAGGGAGGAAGCTTATGCTTTCTGCTGCAGGCAGCAGTTTCAAGCAGTTTCAAGTCTGCTGAGCTGTCAGTGAAGCTCCAGCCTTGTCTTGAGAGACTAGCTGGTGAGAAAATGTCCTGGAAGTGATGTGGGTTGACCCTGGCTGGACACCAGTTACCCACCAAAGCTGCTTTGTCACTCTTGGTTCAGCTGGACAGGGGAGAGAAACTGTCACAGGCAGCAGGCAGCCTGCTTCACTGTGCTGTTCACCACAGGCTGCATGAGAATCTCAACTGCAGTGCCTGGAGCACCTGCTCCTCCTCCTGCACTGACCCTGGTGTCTGCAGGGCTGTTTCTCTCACATCCTCTCACTCTGGTCTCCAGCTGCAGTTGTCTCCTGTGCAGTTTTGCTCCCCTTGCCTATGGAGTGGCAGGGGCACTGCCAGAGTTGCTGATGGCCAGCAGCAGGTCTGGCTTGGAGGCAGCTGGCATTGGCTCAGTCAGACGCAGGAAGCTTCTGGCAGCTTCTCACAGAAACCACCTCTGTAAGCCCCTCTGCTACCAAAACCTTGCCACCAAAACCTCCTGTGGTCAAATGCCTCAGGAGACCTGCAGCTCCCTTGGCATCTCTGTGCAGAGCTAGGGTGCAGAGGTAGCTTCTGTGAAGAGTTTGCCTGGGTGAGGAAGGTTGAACCCAGGGGTTGTGATGCCCAAGGATGCTAATTTAAGAGTTCATTATGCTAATGCTTAGCCTTTGTCTGTCCTGGCAGTCATGTGAGCAGCACAGAAGTCACTGACCAGAAACCTGAAGCTTCAAGCCTTGGTTCAAACCTTCCCTTGTCCAGTGACAGTAAGTACCCTCTGCTCTTCTTCCACTGCTCTCCTTCCTTTGCTTCCTCAAGCAGGAGCTTTGTGTTCAGTGTTCAGCCTGTCCTCACTTTCAGCTGGAAGGGAAAGTTTGCTGTGGTGCTTACATAGTGCCAGTGCTGATGGACAGCAGGATCTGCCTTTCAAACAAAGACTTTGGTGTCACTGCCCCACAGCCTGCTGCTGGGTCCTGCTGGGCCTTACCCCACTGACACATGGTTGTTCTTGAGGGTAGGGTTGGGGTCTAGTAATGTCTGTTTGTAAGTCACCTCTACACAGCTGGCTTTGGGTCTTTGCCATGCTCTTAGACTCTGAACTGTACTGAACCTCTGCAGAAATCCCTTAAGAAATAAATGGAGAGGAAACTGAGGCAGAAAGTGAAACAGTTGCATAGTGAGAGGTGGAATATCTGCCTCCTGCTGGGAGAAGAGGATTTCTGTTCAGAATGTCTTTGACTGCCAGTCCTAAATCATGGAGTGGGATTGGGTTGGAAAGGACCTCAAAGATCATTCAGTTCCATTCCCCTGCCATGGGCAGGGACACCTCCCACCAGCCCAGCTTGCTCAAGGCCTCATCCAGCCTGGCCTTGAACACCTCCAGGGAGGAGGCATCCACAGCCTCCCTGGGCAACCTGTGCCAGTGTCTCCCCACCCTCTCTCTAAGGAATTTATTCCTCATCTCCAGTCTCAGTCTCCCCTCTGCCATCTCAAAGCCATTGCCTCTCATCCTGGCACTGCAAGCCCTTGTCAAAAGTGCCTCCCCAGCACTCACTTCCAAGTATAAGTCAGTTCAGCCTGATTGGAAATACCAAATATGCCACTTCCCATTGCTCACTGCTCACATCTGTGCTGTGGTGGTGTAGTTGCAGGAGCTAGCAAAAGCCTGCAGGATCAGCTGCCTGGCTGGGCAAGCCATGTGCTGGTTGCAGAAGCTGCATGCAGTGGTGCTGTGCTCTGGGTTTGGATTTGTTACACCATTACCTAGCCCTTTGTGTCCTGGTGAAAGAGAAGAGGTCTAGAGGAGCCATCCCTGTGTCACTGTTTGGATGACAAAACAAGCCAGGGCATTGTTGCAGGAGGGCTGTGATAGTATCTGACAGGTGCTGAGTGAAAGCCTTCAGGCCCAGAAGTTGCCTGTGGTATCTTTGTGCCCCATGGACTTGGCACCATGAGTAGAGGAAGCAGTGGATTCCAGGAGCATTCATGGTTTGTGGCTGGTAGATTGTGTTCCTCAGCTGCTTGTGCTTGGGTTGCAGTCAGAGGAGGTTGTGTAGGCAGCAGAATGCAGAGGGTAGGGTCAGGGCTGTCTGTTGAGCTTGCTGCCCTCACTAAGAGAGTTCACTACATGGTCACACCAGAGCAATAATGTTGCAGGACTCTTCCACAGGGGCAGAGCCTGACTTGCTGGAGCACACCACTGGCATCTGGAGCAGATCCCAAGGCTGTTACCTGTGCCCTGCTTTCTTTTTGAAAGCCCTTAGCTGAGTCTCTCCAAAGGGGAAGTGCCAGCTCTGTAGTGTGAGTGGTGGAGGCTGTCACTAGAGCCAGCTAGCTTGGGGATGACTGCAGCACGCTGCAGCACTCTGGTGGCAAGTGCCAGAGGGGGCTGCACAGTGCCCAGGTCTGTGCCAGAGCTCCTGCACATCTTTGCTTTCCAAGTGTGCTGGAAGCTGAGTATCAGGTTGTCAGGTCAGCCTCTCTAAACCCAGGGGGCTTTAGTGGCTCTTGGGTTAAGCTGTGGCAGCTCAAGCCCCCTTCACCCCAACAGAATGCTGGAGTTGAGAAGTGTCTCATGGAGTGGACTAGAGTGCAGTGGTTTGAACATTCCCTGCTGTGTTTGCAGCCTGAGTGACTCTGCCTTAGCAGTTTCACAGTGGGATTGCTGTGGCTTATCCAGATGGGAACATCTCATTACATGGAGCTGCCACTTCTCTTCAGAGGCCATCTGAGCTGAGGGCTCTGAGCCTCCTGCACTGCAGCTTAGCCTGCTGCCCCTTGATCTATGAGATGAAGTTTGTTGAGCTGGGAGCCACTCCCAGCAGTTTGTTGCTGGAGCCATGCTCTGGGCTGAGCATGGGGAAAAGGGAAGGAGAAGAGGAAAGCTTGGCAGAAGGAGCACCTGCTTTGGTCTCTGCTCCAGGACACACAAAAGAATGCTCAGCTTGGCACAGGTGGAGCCCTCTTGGCATGTGCAAGGTTTTGAGCAGGACTGAAATCAAAGCTCTGTCAGGACAGTTGCAGAAGATAGAGTAGAGTAGAGTAGAATAGAATAGACTAGACCAGACCAGACCAGACCAGACCAGGTTGGAAGAGACCTTCAAGATCATCGTGTCCAACCTATCATCCAACACCACCTAATCAACTAACCCATGCAACCAAGCACCCTATCAAGTCTCCAATGTCAGCAACTGGTAAAGAGCACTATTAGGAAGGGAGGAACAGGACTGGCTGAATTACCCTCAGTTTAGGAAGGACAGCGAGACACTTGAACGTGTCCAGAGAAGGGCAGCAAGGCTGGGGAGAGGCCTTGAGCACAGCCCTGTGAGGAGAGGCTGAGGGAGCTGGGGTTGTTTAGCCTGGAGAAGAGGAGGCTCAGGGTTGACCTCACTGCTCTCTACAACTACCTGAAGGGTGGTTGTAGCCAGGAAGGGGTTGGTCTCTTCTCTCTAGCAACCAGCACCAGAACAAGAGGACACAGTCTCAAGCTGTGCCAGGGGAAGTTTAGGCTGGAGGTGAGGAGAAAGTTCTTCACCGAGCGAGTCATTCATCATTGGAATGTGCTGCCCAGGGAGGTGGTGGAGTCACCATCCCTGGAGGTGTTCAAGAGGGGATTGGACATTGCACTGGGTGCCGTGGTCTAGTCATGAGGTCTGTGGTGACAGGTTGGACTCAATGATCTTTGAGGTCTCTTCCAACCTTGATGATACTATGATACCTCCCTGGAGACATTTTGGTGCCCGTTCCACAGTGCCCTTTGTGAGGATTGGCCTTGAAACAGCTCTTAAAGGCACTCAAAGATCTTTGAGAATCCTGGGCCTTGGTTAGAGTGTCCTGTGGATGCTGCTGTGCAACTGTCATTGTTTGTTAGGGGTTGAATTCACCTTGGTGCTGACAGAAGCTTTTCTCTTCCAGTTATGACATGCACTGATTATATCCCAAGGTCATCGAATGATTATACCTCACAGATGTACTCTGCAAAGTAAGTAACAGATTGGTGCTGAGTTCTGGAACTCTTGCTGCTTTCTGAAGTCATCTTTTGGCATCTTTCTGCATCCTTGGAGTACTCTAAATCACACTTTCATCTCCTCTGGCAACACAAACTCACTGCTGCAGATGCTGAAGCTGATAGAGGCCTCCCTTTGGCTTCAGTGGCTGTTGGTTTATGATCACAAGGATAAATGAGGCCCTTCGAGTGATGCACAGCACACTGGGCTTGTGCAGGGATGCCCAGGAGGAATCAGCAAGCTGGACAGATGCATGTAAGGAATTTCCTTACTGTACAGGGTTTCTGTGGGATTTGCTATGTAAACAGAGGGTTTCCTCTTTGTTCACCACCTTTGGGGAGCTCAGTAATCCTCCCTGTTGCACCACAGCAGGCACTGATCCCCATTCATTGCTTTTCATAGGATCAGAGAGCCCTAGAGCGCTCTGGGTTGGAAGGGACCTCCACAGCTCATCAGTCCAACCCCCTGCACTCAGCAGAGACACCCTCCACTAGATCAGGTTGCCCAGAGCCTGTTGAGCCTCACCTTGAATATCTCTAGGGATGGGGCCTCAGCCACCTCCCTGGGCAGCCTTTTGTGTGGTCTCTCTGTGTGTTCCTGTGGTTTTGACACAAACTGCTGTGTTGTATTGGAGTCCTAGAAAATCAGGCTGGAAGGGAAGGGACCTCAGGGAACATCTGATCCAACCTTGCTTGGCAACAGCCTGGTCTGGCCAGAATGTCCCAGTACCATGTCCAGCCAAACCTCAGAAGTGCCCAGTGCTGGGGAAATGTTGGCTGTATAACTCTGGTTTATAGCTTAAGTTTGGCTTCCTAGCTTTAGGATTTGGTGTTGTGAAACTAACTGCTTGTGCCCCATGGAACAGGGAGTTTGTTCTCCCCCTGCCTTCCCAGTGCTGGAGTAAGCACTGGTGCTCTGGCATCACAGAGGAAAGGCTTTTCCCTGGCATCACTGCAAGAAACAGGCAGAGATAAGCCCAAGGGCACTGGGAGCAGCAGCAGTTGGTACCCTGAGCACACCTCAGTGTGTTGGTTTCTTTCTAAAGCAGTTGGTTTGGTGTTTTCTGGTTGGCAGCTGCCAGATACATAATGTAACCAGTTCTTCCCTGCTGTTCTGTCTCTTGCTCTAGGCCATATGCACACATCCTGTCTGTACCTGCATCGGAAACCATGAGCCCCTACCCTGCTCAGACCCAGTACCAAGCCCTACAGCAGTCTCAGCCCTACACCATCTACCCCCAGACCACCCAAACCTATGGACTACCTCCTTTTGGTAAGAAGCCACTTTGCAAAGCCTCCTCAGTGCCTGCAGGTGTTGTCCTGTGCCTCACTGCAAACCCAGTGTTCAGCTTGAGGCTGTGTGGTGGAGAGCAGAGCACTGAACTGTGCCTCAGTTCTGACTCTGCCTGGGACTGCAGCATATGCTCCTCACAAAGCTCTTCTCCTGGCCACCACCTTGGGTGTCTCCCCATGCAGCTTGCCAAATGGTTCTTACTTTAGGAGGATAATTTTCTCCACTTGTGGTTTAGCTGTGTTCAGTCAAAGGCTTAAGGTCCAGCTGGAGACAGGTGAAAAGTGGTGTCCCTCAGGGGTCTGTGCTGGGACCAGTGCTGCTCCATGTCTTCATCAATGCTGTAGACAGAGAGGCTGGGGCGCACTCAGCAAGTTTGCAGATGATACCAAGCTGAGTGGTGTGACTGAGAAGACTGAAGGGTGGGATGGTGTCCAGAGGGACCTGGAGAGGTGGCTGAGGAGAATCCATGAGGTTCAATAAAGCAAAGTGTGAGATCCTGCACCTGGGTCAGGGCAATCCTCAGTATCAGTCCAGGCTGGGGGATGATCCCCTCTCAGCCTTCTCCTCTCCAGACTAAAGAGCCCCAGGGCTCTCAGCCTCTCACAGTGGATCTGTTCCAGTCCCCAGATCGTCCTCAGGGCTCTCCACTGGACTCTCCCAGCAGATCTTCTCTCCATTGGTTCCTTCCCTTTGTCTGTTTGCTGTTCATTGCCAGTGTGCTGTGGCCCTGCTCTGTGTTCTCAGGTGGTTTACTCTGTTGTGTGCTAGGGGCTTTAAAGGCCAACCTGTGTAACTGTAGATGTGGTGCTTAGTGACATGTTTAAGTGGTGGGCTTGGCAGTGCTGGGTTAAGGGTGGGACTCCATGACTTTAAAGGTCCTTCCCACCCCAGATGACTCCCTGGATGTGTAAACAAGCAGTCACAAAGATGAGACACAGGGACCTGCCTTTCCTCTTTGCTCACATGGCACTGAGTCAGGATGCAGAGTCATCAAGTGCCTTCAAAACCTCAGAGCAGGATCCTGGAAACCTGAGGTGTACAAAGTTATGTGGTGAAGAAGAGGAGGCTGAGGAGAGACCTCACTGCTCTCTACAGCTTCCTGAAAGGAGGTTTGGGTGAGGCTGGTGTTGACCTCTTCTCCCAAGTACCCAAGGACAGGACAGGAGGCAATGGCCTCAAGCTGCAGGTTTTTTCACAGCAAGAGTAGTCAGGGAGTGGAACAGGCTGCTCAGGGGGGTGGTGCAGTCACCATCCCTGGAGGGGTTCAAAGCTCAGTAGATGTAGCACTTCAGGACAGGGTCTGGTGGTCATGGAGGTGTTGGGTAGAAGGTTGGGCTCCAGCTTAGAGGCTTCTCCAAGCCAAGCAGTTCTATGTTTCTCTTCTCTGTGGAATGCCCTTGGAAGTGCCAGGCCAGGATGCTTGGAAAGGTGTTTGAGGCTTCTGAAATGTGGGGGTCAGGACAGAGGGTAAGTAACATTTGTTAGTGTTTTGTGAGGGGTGTGCTGTTTTGGTGGTGGCTGTGTTGGGGTGGGAGGGAGCTTGTGGGTTTTAATCCAAAGGTTCTGGAATTCAGGGGTACTTGGCTGCTTCTGAGTGTAGCAGCAGGAATTCTTCTGCAGACCTAGGCAAGAGAGCAGGGTCTGCACAGGAGCTGCTGTCTGATAAGCATCTGAAGTGTGATCAGTCAGGACCAGCTCTTGGTATGGATTTTGAGGTCTATTACTAAATGCCTGAATCTTTAATCTGGATTTAAGAGTTAGGAAGCTTTAAAAAGTTCTGTTTCCAGTTGTGGCAAGCAGGCAGGAGTGCTGCCAGCTCCAGCACTGAGAAAATGAGCCCTGCCTGCTGGGATGGGCAGGTGGAGGCTGGGCATGCACACTGCAGGGGGCATTCTGCACATTGTTCCTGCTCACAAAATCTCCACAGCAGGTGAGGAGTTGGGCAGCTTGGGCAGAGATTTGGCTCAGAGGTTTCCCTGACCTGCTGCTGTGTGTTGGTTCCTGAGCCCAGAGGAAGGCAGCAGGAGTGATGTAACTGGAGCAAAGCAGAAGTGTTTGATGGTGAATTCAAGCAAAGTGCCAAACAGTTGTAGTCCTGAGATCACCCAGGGCAGGAGGCAGCTGTCAGAGGAGAGGTCACCTGTGCTGTTGGCAGCTTCTCACCTCTGCTTGTGCTGCAGCACTTCTCGGGTGCTGTTGATGCATTGTTCTGCCTGGGACATGAGCTGTGGTCTGGGGGGGTTGTTATGGGCTGTGCCATCCCAGCTGCATGCCTGTGGCTGTAAGCTGCTGTCAGAAGCACTGTAGCTGTGGTGGCTGGACTCAAGAAAAGCTGAAGTGGTGTAGGATGGCCTGTGTGCAGCCTCCCCATGTACCTGCCTGTGTCCTGTGACATTCCTGTGCCCAGCCACAGTGCCACTAGTGGGCATGGAGGGCTCTCATCTCCTCTTGCCATCCTTGAGGCTGTGCTGGCTTTTAAAGCCACCCAGAAGCAGAGAGGAGGACAGGTGCCTGCAGGCCAGGAGTGTGGGAAGTGTGCTGAGAGGTGACAGAAGGACAGTCATGGAAGGCAGGGGCTGGAGGATGCTGTAGCACCACCTGAGTCAGCTCCTGCACTCACATCCAGCCAGCCCTGCCAGCACCTCTGGTCACACAGAGTGCAAGGGACCTGACAGTTGCCCTACAGCATTCAGAGTTGGTTTGTGTTTCATGGACTTGGCACTTTTGGGTGTCCTGTGAGCACCTCCTGCTGCTGCTGTCTGTCCTTGTCCGTCTTGGTCACTGTCCCCTCTGCAGCCTGCTCACACATTTGTGGTAGCACTCTCCTTCCAAACTAAACCAATGCAGCTGCTCCCACTCTGCTGAGAGCATCTCTCTGCCCTGTTCCACTCTGGAGCTGTGCCATGCACCCACACCCCAGGGTCAGGCTCTCCCTGGGCTCTGTTGCTGCAGCTCCAGAGCTCTGAAACAGCAATGATGACACAACTTGAGAGTCCAAGCATCACAACCCTGGGGTGGCTGTGCAGAGAGCTGACTCCATTTGACTCCCAGGTGACACTTTGAGGTCAGATCTGCTGCAGAGTTCAGCTCTGGCTGAGCTCTGGGAGTTCCTGCTCTTGGCCAGCTCTGAGGCTCCCCTGGGTCTTCTGGATAGCCTGGAGAAGAGGAGGCTCAGGGGAGACCTTCTTGCTCTCTACAACTACCTGAAAGGAGGTTGTAGACAAGAGGGGGTTGGTCTCTTCTCCCAGGCAATCAGTACCAGAACAAGAGGACACAGTCTCAAGCTGCTCCAGGGGAGGTCTAGGCCTGTGGTGAGGAGAAAGTTCTTCTTACAGAAAGAGTAATTGGCCATTGGGATGTGCTGCCCAGGGAGGTGGTGGAGTCACCATCCCTGGAGGTGTTCAAAAAAGGCTTGGATGTGGCACTTGGAGCCATGGATTAGTTGTCATGAGGTGTTAGGTAATAGGTTGGATTTGATCTCTGAGGTCTTTTCCAACCTTGTTGATTCTATGATTCTGTGATAAGAGGCTTGGAGCCCACAGCCACTGGCTCATCCTGCTGCTGGTGGCTTCTGCAGCCTTGGTGCTGATTTTGGGGGCGGGGTTAAGAGGGAAAGTGATCTTTCTGCAGGCCCTGAGCTTTGTGTCTAGCTCCAGATGTCCTTTGTCACTCTGCTTTGCACACTCCTGCTAGTTTTTAAGCAGATCCCCTCCACTGATTCCTGCTATCTAGCCCCAGCTGGGGAGAAGTGGCTTTGCCTTTGGCTGTAGGTCTGGAAACACAGAAGAAGAGCCGTGAAGAAGCAAGGCCTGACCTGAGCTGCTGCACTCAGATGCTGGTTTCCCCCTGTCACTGCAGTAGACAGACCTTAACGTGGGCCCTGAGCTGCAGCCACTGCATGTGTGCCTCATGCAGCTGGACTGCAGCCTGCTGGCTGGCTCTGTGCTGTGCTCAGTGTCAGAGATGCTCTCCAGAGGCAGCAATCTGGAAGACACAGTCAGGTTATTTCCCCCCTGGTTTTTTGAGCTCTAGATTCCCTGTTGTTGGTTTATGGAAATGACTGACTTGTGGCTTGGTGTAAAATCCTCCAGCCAAAGAGCAGTGAAGTTGTGGAAGTGTTCACCTGGACCTCAACAGAGACCAGCTTCAGCCTTGCCTTCTAATAGCTGAGGGCATTTGCAGTGCTGTGCAGCCCAGCCCAAGCTGCAGAGGGATTGGCAGCTCCTCCAGGCCAGGGTGGCAGGGAGCTTGCTGTGACAGGAGCAGGTCTGTAGGTGAAAGCTTTGGAGATTGGTCTTGTTGGTGCTTTTAATTCTCTCTTTTCCAGCCACTTTTGTCAGCAGCTCTAACCCATGCCCAGCCTGCCAGTCAGCAACCCTGCAGGAGGTTCACAGCTGCCCTCTGTGGTTTGCTCCTTGCTTTTGTGTCAAGCAAAACAGCTTAACCTGAGCTAGCAGCATGCTCTTTGGTCCCAGCATATCTGTTTGTAACTGGTCCAATTTATCTGATTCAGGTGCACTGTGGCCAGGTATGAAACCTGAAAGTGGTTTAATTCAGACTCCATCTGCAAGTCAGCACAGTGTTCTTACCTGCACTACAGGGTTAACCACAAGCCAGCCCAGCCCAGCACATTATTCTTATCCCATTGAAGGTAACTTGGCATGGTTTTTATCTGCATCTCTCTCCACCTAACTGAGCCCAGACCCCACAAACAGAGAGGCTTGCACGTTGGCTCCTGGGCTGTGCATGCTCCTGTCTGCTTGGCCTCTTTGTGTGTGTTTGGTTCTGTGTTTGCTGCAGAGCTCTGTGTGCACCAGGCTGGCTTGTTGGTGCCATGCTGATGGACTGAACAGGGTGAAGAGCAAATGGGAAGGGAAGAGGAGACTCGATGTGGGGTTCTTGCATGCCATTGCTGGGGATGCTCTTGCAGCTCAAGGTTCAGCTTGGTGGTCTTCAGCTCCGTGTCAGGAGATGCTTTGACTGACAATGGACTTCTGAAACAGAGAAGGTTTTATTCTTTCTGGAGGTAGATGGCTCCTAGATATGACACATTCCCCTTCCCCCCAGCTTGGAGTGAACTTCCCTGTGCAGAACTGGCCTACCAATACTGCAGCTGCTGGAAGTGGCACAGCTCAGGACCCAGGTGCTGAGTGGCAGCAGCTTCCAGAGCAGTGCAGAGTGAATGTGAGCAATGACCATGGCTGCTGAGGGCAAACATTTGCAGACTGCTGCTCTGGTTTTCAGGCAGGACTTTTGCTGGTGATGCTTGGCTGATGCAGTGGGAACTTGTCTCTCTCCCTGCAGTTTTTAAAGAGCATTTCATTTCATTCCATTCCTTCTCTGTTTCTTGTGTGATACTTTCATAGGGCCTTCAGGAGAGCTTTTGCTCAGCCTTGATGCTGAATTCAGGACCAGGTTGCTCTGGCCTTTATACAGTTGCATCTCAAAACCCTCTGAGGTTGGAGGTTCCACCAGTTCCAGGGCCTGGCTGTTGTCATGGGGAAGCCTTTTCTTTTCTGCAGGTGGAGCATCCCTTCTTGCATGTTGGAACAGTTTCTCTTCTTCTCCTGCTGTGCACCTGCAGAAAGGAGCCTGGCTCTGCCTCCTCCATGCAGCTACCAGCAGGCTTCTGTCCAGTCCCCAAAGCCATCTCTTCTCCAGGCTTGCCCAGTCCTGCTGCCCCTCAGAGGGGGCATGCCCCAGCTCCCTGACTGTTCTGGTGGCTCTTTGTCAGACCCACTGCATTTTATCAACATGTTCCTTGTGCTTCAGGCCCCTCACTGTGTGCCATATCCAGGTGTGGTCTGCTGAGTGCAAAGCAAAGGGGGAGACCTAAAAATGAGCACTGAGTAGGGCTGAGCATCTTCCACTGAGCAGAGAGGGCCATGGCTGTGCTGTGGGGCTTGCCCAGCCTGCATCACTGTAGCATTGACTGGCCCAGTGTTGTGTTTCTCCTTGGCTTGCTTTCCACCTCCATGACACAAGCAGGGCAGCACTGCAGATACCAAGGGCCTTCAGACACAGCTCTGCAGGGCTGCCCTGGCAGAAGGCATTCAGTGTCCATAGCACACACTTGAACTGCCAGGAGTCAGGAACAGTTCTGCATGAGGTGACCCCTGGCAGGCTTCCAGGGATGTGCCACAGTGGGCACCCGAGGCCCTGGGGACAGGTGGGGCGACAGGGCCAGCCTCAGGTGGCTCTGCAGAGGGATTCTAAACCATTTGATCCCCTGCTGTGAGGATGTGAGGTGAGCAGAGTTTCCCTGCCAGCTGCTGCTGGAAAGTGTGAAGGAGTCACCTGACCTGTGAATGCTGTTGGGGAACTGTCACAGCCCAGCAGCAAACTCTTCCTGCTGCCTTCTGCTGCCTTTCCTGTTTGTAACACCAGCAAGCAGACAGCTAAGGGCTCAGGCCAGCTGATGCCACAGAGGTGGTGGAGAGCAGGAGCTGGCAGGCTGGACAAAGTGGCTTTGTCTCTTGGCAATCTCTTTTCTCCCCAGTCAGACCTGCAGGGTGCAGCTGTCCCACCTGCTGTGCATCCAGAGCTGGGTTCTGGCTTAGTCTGCAGATGCCAGACAGAAGCAGTGTGGTGCCTGAACCCTGGGCAATGGTCAGAGGCACTTCAGTGACTGAGAGTTTGGCTGCCCTGAGCTGTAGCACAGTGCAGAGGCACTTGGAAGCAGTGGGAGCCACATGGGAGGAATGGCTGCTCCTGCCTCCTCTTCCTCCCCTGGCAGAGCAAAGCAGCCAAGGGAAGCACCAAATGCATTCATTGCAGTATCCCTTCCCAGCCCGTGGTGCAACTGAAACAGCTTTGGAAGGGACTGCAGCAAAACTGAGTGGTTAGGGGAGGCAGGGGTGTGAGCTCTGGAAGTGGGGGAGAAAGGCACCAGAGGAGAAGATGACTCACAGCAGCTTCCAGGCAATACTTTGCTGATCTTTCAAAGCTGGAAGTGGTCTCTGCTGGCACATTAGTGCCAGATGTTTTCACCTGGGTTTGGCCCAGTCACAGGTAAAAGAAACTGCCCAGGGTACAGGAGGAATCAGTTCCTCTGTGCAGTGGGGGCTGGTGGTAAAGGTGTGCTGTGCAGCACTGTGTAGACAGAGGAGAATTCAGACAGAGCAGAATGAAGATCAGCACTGAAGGGGAGCTGGGGGAGCTGGGTTCTTGCCAGAATCCCAACACTGGGAATCCTTCTGTGGTTTCTTAGCTTCTGTTCTCTGTCTCAGTGGAGGAGCACTGCAGATGAGATTCACTGTCTGTTTGCTCTCTGTCATAATCTGGAGAGAGGAGGTGGAATAGTGTCTCCTGGATAGCTCAGCTCCTCCAGCTTTGCAACAGGGAGGATCTTTTCTGGAGAGCTGCTCTTCACAGTGCCCTAGGCAGTGAGCTTCTCTTTCCCCTGGCAGGTCCAGCTGGAAGGGGTCTGCTTGGAAACTAACCTCTGTTCTCTAGCAGCTGCTCATGAGGGGTGCCTGTCATGGGCCCCCTTTGCTTTCAGCTGTGCTTCTAGCAGCAGCATAGCTTCTGTAGGTGCTTGAGCATCTCCACCACTGCTGCTGTTCTGAGCAGATTTCCTTTCCTTTTCCTAGATGCTCTCCACTCTCAAATGCTCTGCCACCTGTGAACTCTGCTGCTCCCATCTGTGAGGAGATTCCCAGGGGCTAATGATTTGTCTTTTTCTCTGCTCCCACAGAGGTGCCACCCTTCACACTCCTCACCTCTGGGAAGTGCTGCAGTATTTACTGCACCTCTTTTAAGATCTATTTCTTCTGGTTTTCATCTTTTGGGGGCATGTTTTGGATCCCTTCCTCTTTCCAGGAGCCATTCACCAGCTGGTATCTGGGCTTGCCCTCTCACAGCATGCTTTGATCCAGACTTGGTGGTTGGGCCTGTTTCCCTGGGCTAGAAAAACTGAAGCCTGCAGAAGCTCTTGAGGCTTGAAGTAGATTCTGCATGAGTGCTCTCTGCAGGGAGGGAGGGCTTTCCTCAGAGTGCTGGTAAAGTAGGAGATGCTGTGGGTTTGTGCCTGTTCAGAAGCATCTGCAAGTGATCTTTGGTTTTGTTTGTGTCAAGAGAGAGAAGATTTAGCACAAGGAGATATTTCTTGGCAGCTCCTGGTTTAGTTCATCCTGATTTTGTTCATGCTGGTTTCATTATTTGTTGTCACTAACCCTTGAGGGTCCCCAAAAGCCCTTGTGGAGCATTGCTTAATGGGGCAAAGCTGCTCAGTGACTGGTGTGCCCTGATGCTGCTCTGGCAGCCTCCTTTGTGTGTTGGAAGAACCAAAAGCAGTGATCTGAGGGCTATTAAACATCTTGAAATTCATCCAGACAGCTGCATGTCTCTGGTGCTTTGGCTTACAAGCTGTGGAGCAACTACTGTAGAGAGTCTGTCCCTGTAGTCTCCCAGGGAGCTGGGGAGATCTGTTCACCTCCTCCAGTAGGAAGCAGCCTTTCCATACTATTGGAAATATTTTTCCTCTTCCCTTAAATGTTTTGATCTGATCAGGCTAAATATACCAAGTCCAATAGAGAGAGAGCTTTTCTGTCAGAGCTGATCTGAGCACATCCATATCCCTTCTCCTGACTGACTGTGAATAATCAGCTGCTGCTGACTGACCATCAGAGTGTGATTGGCATCTTCCCAAAAAGCCATGTTCATCACACTGCAGCTGCTTGGCCAGCACGGAGGGAGAAGCTTTCTGAAGCCCCCTGGCTTGTTGAAGGCAGGCTGGTGGCCTTGCCTGTGAGCCCAGCTGCAGGGTCACTGCTTTCAAATCACACCACAGCTCCTTTTGGGCTCTTCCAAGCACAAATGCTCCCACGTGCTCCTAGTAAGTGCTTGTTGGACAGCTGGGGTTGCTCTTGTCTCTGAAGCCCTGCTAGAAGCATTTAATGCAGTGATTCTTCATTTTACAGCACCAACCACCAATGCCAGTCCAGCCTCCACATCTGCAACTGTTGTCAATATTTCCACGTCAGCAGTAGCCAGCATCTCACAGGTAAAGCCTCTCCCTTGTGTTTCTCCTCCAGCTCTGTCTTCCTGCTGCTCTGAGCTAGCAAGGGAAGGACACAGTTGTGCCCCGCACCAGGGGGCTCAGGATGTAACTCCAAGGTAGCAGAGTTACTCTTGCGGTCTCTTTGCTCAGGACCCCTCTGCCTTTGGCCCTCACAACAAACTCACATCAGCTGTTCCAAGCCATTTCCTTGTCTGTGGTGAGTCTCACACAGGGCACTGAGGTCTCTGCAAGGGAGACTGGAGAAGAAACAGCTGCACAGTTCTGAGAACCAAACCTACAGGGAGGATGGGTTTTGAATGCCTTTGCTCTCTCTCAGCAAGAGAGCAGCAATAAGCTGTGGGTGGTGCATGGCACTGTCAGCAGTTAGCTGCCATTCTAAACCATTAGATACCCAAAGGAACCCTGAGGGTCACAGCTCTGCAGGAGGAGAAGATAGGAAGCATGGAAAATGCAGTGGGTGCAGGGAAATCCTCATGTTGCCTTCTCAGAGTCTTTCATTAACACAAACCTGGAGCTGTAAGGGGGAAAAGATTTTCTTTCAGTACTGCAGACCAAGTTACCTGATTCACAAGTCCAGGTTCCCACCCATGAGGGAGATCAGGAGTGTACAGAAGAGTGAGTGACATTTGAGGGGCTGCTGTCTCTCCTGCCAGTGCTGGAGACTAAACTCCTCAAGCACAGGTTTGGGTGCTTGGTGATCTCAGTGACTAGCCTTCATAAATGGGCACCTTTCAACACAGCAGGCAAAACCACTGCTTGCTGAAGTCAGGACAGCAGCACAGGCAGTTCATCCTGTAGCTCCTGTGGCTGGGGCTGCACCCTCAGGCAGTGCCGGAACCACTCTCTGCTGCTGTCAGAGGGTAAAACGCAAGGCAGAGCCATATGCTGCAGAGCAGAGTGGCCTGGGGTGTCCCCTCCACACTGCCCTGGTACTGCTTTGAAGAAACTGGAGGTAGAGGCCCTGTGACAGCTGGGCTGCTGTCTGCAGAACCTGCCAGAGCTGTGTGAGGCCACTGGGGATGCAGATCTCTCCACTCTGGGGGCTGCAGAAGGCAGTGGCATGCAGCCAGGCTGCGGTGTGCTGTGCTTTGTCTTTGGCAGGCACATTCAGAGCAGAGATTGTCTCAATGTGAAGTGTTTGCTGAGGGGAGTGTCCTGTCATAACTGCTGCTTTCCCCTACCAGGAATATCCTACCTACACCATCCTTGGCCAGGGGCAGTACCAGCCCTGCTACCCCAGCTCTGCCTTTGAGGTCCTCCCAGCAGCAGACAGCAGCGCGGAGAGCGCAGCGCTGGCAGCAGCTCCATACCCCAGCGACAAGCCTGGCACCGTGGTGCCCACCCAGATGGGGCAGAGACATTCCTCTGGTAAGGGCTGCAGCTCACTGAGGGGCTGCAAAACACCTGTGACAAACAGCACAGTGTGCAGGTCTGGGCAGAGCTTGTCAACAAAAGGGAGTTGCATTGTTCTGGTGTGCTGGCCTGGGCAGGGCCCTTGCTGGACCGGTCCCACTGGGGTCTTGGGGGTTATGCTGGGCCAGCCAGACTTCTGTGTGGGAAGTCTCCAGGAGGCACCTGCCACATGTTCTGAATGCCTCAGGGAGAGGGAAGTCCAGAGGTGACTTGAAGAGTTGCCAGCAGCAGCAGCTCATTGGATGTTCCTGCTGCAAAGGAGATGTGTGCCCAAAGGCTGTGAGCTTTGCACCGGTGTTTTGAGACATGAGGGCTGTGTGATTTCTTTCTTCTAGGAGATGCATCCACAAGCCCTTCACTGTCAAGAGCAACAGCAAGTAAAGAGTTAGATGAGCAGGCAAGAAAAAACATCCCTGGGAAGAACAGGGGGAAGAGGAAAGCAGATACCTCCTCCTCACAGGACAGTGAGTTGGAGGTAAGCAGCAGTCTTGGTTTCTGCAGTAGCCTGGCAGGGTGGTGTGGTAGTAAAAGTCCTTCTCTCTTTCTTTCTTCCCATCCCCATGGAAATAGAAGGGCATCATAGAGACCTTTCAAAGTCACCTACTCCAGCCCCCTGCAGCCAGCAGGGACATCACCAGCCAGAACAGGTTGCTCAGAGCCCCAAACAACCTGACCTGCAGTGTATCTGGGGTTGGGTGGCTCCCACCTCTCTGGGCAACCTGGGCCAGGCTCTTACCACCCTCAGAGGAGAAAATGTCCTCCTTATATCTGGTGTGAATCTCCCTCTTTTAGTTTAAACCCATCACTCTGAGTCCTGTAACAACAGACCCTGATAAAAAGTCACTCAGCTTTCTGACTCACCACAAGAAGGTGTCCGTGAAGCCTTCTCATCTCCAGGCTGAGCAGCTCCAAGTCTCTCAGCCTGGCCTCACAGCAGCAGTGTTCCATGCCTCTGATATTTTTGTAGCCCTCCTCTGGCCCTGCTCCAGCAGGTTCCTGTCTGTCCTGTACTCAGAGATGATTTGGGACATTTATCTGAGCCATGTTATCTGAGAACTGGCCCAAATGAGTTCTTCAGTGATCCTTGACAGGCATCACTTAAACCTGCCATGAAGTCCCAGTGGCATCACCAGAGGAGACACCTGGATGTCTCTGGCACTGCCTCCTGCTCAGAGCAGAGCTGTCTTTAGCACCATGGCTTTGTCTTGCTGAGTCTTGTGTGTGTAGTTGTACTGCAGTGCACTGAGGGAGTTTGATGCTGTGTTCAGCCTGAGGTGAGTAATGGTGTTCAGAGCTGGGCAAAGCACACTGCAACCAACCCCAAATTAACCCAAATTAGGACAGGGGGCAATGGATATAAACTCCAGCACAGGAGGTTCCACCTCAACATGAGGAAGAACTTCACTGTGAGAGTCCCAGAGCCCTGGAGCAGGCTGCCCAGAGAGGTTGTGGAGTCTCCTTCTCTGGAGACTTTGCAGACCCATCTGGATGTGTTCCTGTGTGACCTGTGCTGGATTCTGTGGTACTACTCTGGCAGGAGGTTGGACTTAATGATCTCTGGAGGTCCCTTCCAACCCTTAACATCCTGTGAGCCTCTGATCCCGTGAACCCTAAACTTACTGCTTGTTGAAGCTCTGTGCTTGGAGCAGCTCAGCTCTAATTTGCTTTTGTTTTCTGCAGAGAGTGTTCCTGTGGGACCTGGATGAGACCATCATCATCTTCCACTCACTTCTCACAGGCTCTTATGCCCAGAAGTATGGCAAGGTAAAGTCCTTGTGTGGGAGGCAAAGCATCTGTCCTGCAGAGTGAAATGTGTGTGTTTGGAGCAGGGGCAGGGAGTGCTGCTGTTTTGAAATGTACAAGGGGATGCTTTTAACTCCTGGGCAGTTTGGGGTGGGGGAGGAGCACTACCACTGCCTTCATTCATAGCTGGGCTGTGGGCATCAGCAAGAGTGCAGGTCTTAGAAGGTCAGCCTGGCTTTATCACCACTGGGAATGACTGAGGTCAGGGCACACAGTGAAAGGAAATCTTCTGTTCTCCTCAAAATGTATTGGTGGGGTTTGTGCAACCTGGTTGATTCTGTTCTGTTCTCTGAAGCTGCATCAGGCCCTGCTGTGCAGGTGGAGTTCTGTCAGGGGAAGCTGTGTGCAGTGTGACAAGTGCATCCCAGCTGAATCCCCCCTGTAGCCCCAGGGAGTTCAGTGCTTCTCTTTCTGCTTTGCCAGGATCCAACGCTGGTGATTGGCTCAGGTCTGTCGATGGAGGAGATGATTTTTGAACTAGCTGATACTCATTTGTTTTTCAATGACCTGGAGGTAGGTGGGAAGTGCTTTGGGAAGGCAAAGCTGTGTGCTTAGAATCACCCTGCACCATTGGTCATAGACTCACAGGACGGTTTGGGCTGGAAGGGACCTCCAGAGCTCATCCAGTCCAACCCCCTGCACTCAGCAGGGACATCCTCCACTGGATCAGGTTGCCCAGAGCCCTGTCCAGCCTCATCTTGAATAGCTCCAGGGATGGGATCTCAACCACCTCCCTGGGCACCCTGTTCCAGTGTTCCCCCACTCTCCTGGTACAGAACTTGTTCTTCACACCCAATCTAAATCTGCTCTGCTCTAGTTTGAAGCCATTGTCCCTGGTCCTGCCCCTGCAGGCCTTTGGGAACAGTCCCTCTGCAGCCTTCTTGTAGCCCCTTCAGGTACTGGAAGGCTGCTCTAAGGCTTCTCTTCTCCAGGCTGTACACTCCCAGCTCCCTCAGCCTGCACTCATAGCAGAGCTGCTCCAACCCCCTGATCATTTTTGTGCCCTCCTCTCTACCCTCTCCATCAAGTCCATGTCCTTCCTGTGCTGAGGGCTCCAGAGCTGGAGGGCTGTTGTGCTTCTGAGCCACAGCCCACAAACACTGAAGTGCTTCCAGACACAACCAGATCCAGATCAGAGGTTACTCCTTCACCTGAGACAGGCATTCTGCAGACTTCTGGTGTCAGCAGCTCTCAGAGCTCTGGTGGGTTTCTGCTGGACCTGGTATAAATGGAGTGGTGTCTGCTTTGTCTGCATTTGTGCACTGCTGAGCACTTTGCTTTCACAGCTCCTGTTCTGAAATGAGACCAGAGGTGTGGGGAAAAGGTGACCTTGAGAATGTGAGTTGCCAGGGGCTCAGATGAAGCCTTGTGCACCTCAGGTAGTATCTCAGTACTGGCTATGTGGCAGCTGTGAAGGACTTCCACAGACAAGCATGCTGTACACATGGAGCTCCCACAGCACCCTCCACTTTCCTTTCCTTCAAGCTGCCTCTGCTGCTGTCCCATTTCCATCCTGCCTCAAGGACTTCTGATCAGCCCCCATCCTCTCCCAGGCAGAGTGCTCTTTGCCAAGTTCAACATCTCACTGCCCTGGGCCTTCCCCTAAAGCTGAAGCCTGCTTTAATCCCAGCAGTGCCCTGTGCTGTGCTGTCAGACAGTGCTGGGCACAGTGGTGCCATCTGTACAGGCAGTTGTGGAGCTGTGCCAGAACCTGCAATTCAGTGGCTGGAAACAGTCAGTGCAGAGAGTCACAGAATGCACTGGGTTGGAAGGGACCATCCAAAGTCACCTTGTCCAACCCCCTGCAGGCAGCAGGGACACCTCCAGCTAGATCAGCCTGCTTGGGGCCACAGCAGGTCTGACCTTGAATGTCTGCATGGTTGAGGCCTCCACCTCTGCTCTGAGCAACCTGTTCCAGTGTCTCACCACTGGGCAGAGCTTGCTCCTGATGTCCAGCCTGACTCTGCCCTGCTCCAGTTCCAAACCATTGCCTCTTGTCCTATCCCCACAGCCCCTCCTGAGCAGTCCCTCCCCAGCCTGCCTGGAGGTGCCTTGGGGGAGCAGTGGGGTGCCCCCCTCAGAAGGTGACCTGGCTGGCAGCCTGGCTGAAGTGTCTCTGCACTGTTTCACACAGCATGGGCAGCAAGCAAGAGGAGCTGGAAGCTCTCCTGCTGCAGCACAGCTCCAACATTGTGGCAATTGCAGACACTTGGTGGGGTGAATCCTGTGGCTGAGTGTGGCCATTGATGGCTGCAAGCTGTTCAGAAGGGACAGGAGAGCAAGAAGAAGGGGTGGAGGTATGTAAAGAGTTGTGGCTAAAGAACAGCCATGAGCAGGTCTAGAGCTTAGGGGTAGGCATTAGGGCTAAAAGACAGCAAGGGAAGTCTTCCCTGCCTGGAAAGATCATGGGACAGCTGAGGCCATGGAGGACAGGGAAGTGATTCAGGACAGCCAGCATGTCTTTGACAGGGGCAGGTCCTGCCTGACTAGCCCAGTGGCTTTCTGTGACACAGTGACTGTCCACAGTGACTGTGGACAAGGGACAGCCTCTGGATGGGATCTGTCTGGGCTGCTGCAAGGCCCTTGACACAGTGCCCATGGCATCCTGCTGGCCCAGCTGGAGAGATGTGGATTTGCTGGGTGGATGTTCAGTGGGTAAGGAATTGTCTGGGTGGTCACATCCAGAGGGTGCTGCTCTATGGCTTGAAGCCCAGATGGAGAGCAGTGACAGTGGTGTCCCTCAGGGGTCCATGCTGGGACCTGTGCTGGTTAATATTTTTATCACTGCTACAGACAGAGGGATCCAGGCACCATCAGCAGTGTGCAGATGGCACCAAGCTGAGAGGTGCTGTCAGTGTGCCAGAGGGACCTGGACAGGCTGCAGAGGTGGTGCCTGGGTGAACAACAAGTGCAGGGTCCTGCACCTGGGCCAGAACAATCCTCACTGTCAATACAGGCTGAGGGAGGAGGAGACAGAAAGCAGCCCTGAGGAGAAGGACTTGGGGGTGCTGGTGGAGGAGGAGCTGGACAGGAGCAGGCTGTGGGAGCTTTCAGCACAGAAGGCCAGAGGCAGCCTGGGGTGCATCCAAAGATGTGTTGGCAGCAGATCCAGAGAGGTGGTTTTGCCACTTTGCTGTGGTGAGACCTCACCTGCAGTACTGTCTGGAGCCCTCAACACAGCAAGGACCTGGAGCTGATGGAGAGGGTCCAGAGGCCACAAAAATGATCAGGGTGTTGGAGCACCTCTGCTATGAGGACAGGCTGGGGGAGCTGGGGGTGTTCAGCCTGGAGAACAGAAGGCTCCAGGGAGACCTTAGAGCAACCTTCCAGTACCTGAAGGATGAGCTTTGGAGGCCCCTTCCAACCCAGACCATTCTGTGATTCCATGATTCTGTGCCTCTCAACTAGGCTTGATTGCTCAAGGCCTCATCAGCCTGGCCTTGAACACCTCCAGGGAGGGGGCACCCATAACGTCTCTGGACACCCTGTGCCAGTGTCTCCCCACCCTCAGACTGAAGAACTTCTTCCTTAACTTCCTAGATGCTTCTTTTCTGGTATTTCAAATCCCAGTCTTGGCAAGAACCTGCAGGTGCTGGGCAGTGAAACCTCCTAGAGACGGACGAAGCTGTGTGAGGGTGGTGGGGGCAGTGTGGCATGGCTGGGTGCTGTTGGCAGCATGAGGGGATTGCTTCAGGTCACTCTTCTTCAACCTGCCAGCTTCAGCATGTTTCTGGGCTGCAGCCTTGTGACTTGGGTTTCATGTTTTGCTTCAACAGGAGTGTGACCAGGTGCACATAGAAGATGTGGCTTCTGATGACAATGGCCAGGATTTAAGGTGAGGAATGCATGAGATGAGCAGCTGATGTACTCTGGTGTTTTGTGGGGTGCAGGGGTGAAGGTCAGCATCGTGCAGGGGGTGAAACCTGGCAAGTGGTGTCTGTCTGCTGGGTGCTTCTTGAGGACCTACAGAGCATGAGAACTTCCAGAGTTGCAACATGAATGATGCTGGCCACTGCTGAATGTTGCCTGTGTGCTCAATGGCATGTGATGAACAGGGAGCTAACCCTCCAGACTCTGATCCTGACCTTGGAAAGTCTCTCTGTGGTTTGCATCCCTCTATGAGCTGAGCACATTGTCAGGGGGGTGAGAGTAAGTCTGGAATGAGCTGGAATGGCTCATGGGGAGGTCTGAGAAGTGCCTGTCTGCAGGGGGAAAGAAACAGGGGACAAGTGGTGAGGCAGGATCTGCTTCCTGCAGTGCTGAGCTCCTCTGCTTGCAGAGCTGCAGCTGGGGTGTGAGGACACAGAGGTCCTGTTTAGAAGGCAAGACTCTGGGGTCGGTCACTGCAGGGTGAGCAAGGGACTAGTGGGGAAGATGCTCTTTGTTAGAGAGCAAGGGAAGGTTTTGTAGTAGAGGATGTGACAGAGTTGGATCAGTGCATTTCAGCACAGCAGCTCAGAGCTGGCAGCAGATGTGGCTGTGGCCCTGCCCTGTCAGGGTGCAGTGGTGGCTGTGCAGAGCTCCTCTGGCTGCTGTCAGAGCTGACCTCTGCGCCTCGCCGGAGGAGCTGCAGTGACTCTGCTGCTGTGGCACTCCTAACCAATCTGCTCTTCTGATGCAGCAACTACAACTTCTCCACGGATGGCTTCAGTGGCTCTGGCAGCAGTGCCAACCACAGCTCCTCGGTGGGCGTGCAGGGGGGAGTGGACTGGATGAGGAAGTTGGCTTTCCGCTACCGCCGCGTGCGCGAGCTCTACGACAAGCACAAAGCCAACGTGGGAGGTGAGCCTCACCTGGCCCTCAGCACTGCACTGCTCCCATCCCTCCTCAGAGCTCCTGCTTCCCTGAATATCTGTCCTTCTGGTCCTAAGACAGGCTGAGGGAGCTGGGGTGGTTCAGCCTGGAGAAGAGAAGGCTCCAGGGAGACTTAATAGCAGCCTTCCAGAACCTGAAGAGGCTGCAAGAAGGCTGCAGAGGGACTGTTCCCAAAGGCCTGCAGGGACAGGATGAGGGACACCGGCTTCAAACTAGGGCAAAGCAGATTGAGATTGGATGTGAAGAACAAGTTCTGTACCAGGAGGGTGGGGGAACACTGGAACTGGCTGCCCAGGGAGGTGGTTGAGGCCCCATCCCTGGAGATACTCAAGGTGAGGCTGGACAGGGCTCTGGGCAACTTGATCTAGTTGGGGATGTCCCTGCTGAGTGCAGGAGGTTGGACTGGATGAGCTTTGGAAGACCCTTCCAACCCAGAGCATTCTGTGATTCTATGAAATGGGCCCAAATCTCCACAGAACCCAAGAGGCATCTCCCAAAGCTGAGTGGGCTGCCTGCCCTGCAGCCAGGGGTGGTGATCAGCCCTCTGTGCAGAGAGCTTTCTGGTGCAGTGTCCCCTGGCTGCCTGTCACTGCTGAGAACAGCCCTGAAGGGCTTACATGGCTTGCTGCTCAGGAGGCCTTCTCACTGGGATCTTCACAGCATCTCTCTCTTGCCACTGCCAGGCAGTGCAATGCTCACCCTCTGGCATGAAGCCTCTGCTGTCTGTTCACAAAGTCACTTGGAATCTTCTCTTGTTTCCCTTCTAGTGCCCAAGTGGTAATCATGATGGAAACCACAGATCTCAAACATTGATACACTTTCTGTTTCTCAATCATGGCACTGAAATCCCTGGGAAGGGGCTGCTGCTGGAGCAGCTCATCTGGCAGCATGCTGGGTTGTGGGTTTGGATGCCCTTTGCCTACACTTGATAGAACATTCCTTGGACAGACTTTCTCAACAGCCAGGAGTTCAGAACTATAACTTCCAGCTTTAAAAATCTAAGTGTCAGTCTGCACTTCAGTTTGCTGCAGGTGCCTGGTAGGGATCACAGAATCACAGAATGTTAGAGGTTGGAAGGGACCTCCAGAGATCATCCAGTCCAACCCCCCTGCCAAAACCAGGATCACCCAGAGTAGGCCCCACAGGGAGCATCCAAGTGGGTTTTGAAAGTCTCCAGACAAGGAGACTCCACAACCTCTCTGGGCAGCCTGATCCAAGGCTCTGTCACCCTCACACCAAAGAAGTTTGTCCTTGTCTGATGGCTGTGCACCACCCAAAAGAGCTTGGCCCCCTCCACTTGACACCCACCTCTTAGACAGTGCTAGACTTTTATCCCATACTCTGCATGTGGGAGACCTGGATGCAAGGTTTCTCAGGGCCTGTCTAAAGCCACGTGGTGAAGCAGTTGTCAGTGCAGCCAGAATGGGTCCTCCATGGTCTCATTGTCACAGCATTGCTTCAGGGCTGGGGTGAGTGTGGGGTTCATGTGTCAGGGCTGGAGGGAGGCTCAGGGTGCTCCTTTCCTCTTGTATTGTGCTACAGGAGTAGGTTTGAGCACATGGGCTCCATTTCAGGCTGCTTTACATTCAAAACTGGATGCTTTGAGGAAAGATACCTAAAAGGGATGAGAATTATGAGGAGTGGAAAAAAAAAGGCAGGGGGGGTGGATTGTAATGGGACTAAAAGAGACTGGGAAGTAGGAAATCAGAGAGGGTGACTGCAGGAGTTCCTTCCCCTGCTGTCTGTGGCCTCAGACACCCCCTGCTGCTCTGAGTGCTTTGTACAAGGGAAATGCATTTTGCTGCCTGCATCTGAGCTGTGGTTTGGTGTAATCAGAGGAGAGCACTGCCCCAGCTCCCTGCAGCCTGGGGCACAGGTGGTGTCTGGGCTCCTGGCTGTCACTGCTCAGTGCCTGCAGTCTCAGCTGTCAGCTGCCTTCAGCACTGTTATTTATTGCAGCTGTTGCACTGAGTGCTGGCTCTGGGTGTGACTTGGCAGCTCAGCTGGGCAAGCTCCTGTTGCTTTCCTTCCAGGCCTTCTTAGCCCACAGAAGAGGGAAGCTCTGCAGCGGCTAAGGACTGATATAGAAGTGCTAACAGATTCCTGGCTGGAAACTGCATTGAAGTCCCTGCTGCTCATACAGTCCAGGTATGGAACTGGGAATGTGCACATTGCTCTCAGCCCTTTCTCTCACTTAGGCCTTGCTGCAGTGTCCATGTGTCACACTGCTGCTGTCTGTCACCAAAGTGCAGAGCTCCACTCCTGAGCAACCCCCTGGGGTTTGCTGCATCTGCTCTTAGGAAGGGCCCCACAGCAGGACTGTGCTGCCAGGGCTGCATTTCTGCCAGAGAGTTTCTGTTTAGAACAGAGAGCAAAAGAAATTAAAACCACAGATCAAAATCTTGGCCTAAAATGCCTCTTGAGAGCAGGATGAGGCCCATGACACTTTGGAAGGCTGAGCAAGCTGCTGGAGTAGCCCTCAGCACCACTGGCCCCGGCTGTGCTTTTCCAACTGCTTTTCCTTTTTCAGGAGAAACTGTGTGAACATCCTGATCACCACCACCCAGCTGGTGCCAGCTCTTGCCAAAGTGCTCCTGTATGGACTGGGAGAGGTGTTCCCCATCGAGAACATCTACAGTGCTACAAAAATAGGTGAGGGGCAGCGCTGGGTGCCCGCCACAGCCACGGCCTGCTGGGCAGCAAGGCTGGGGAGAGGCCTTGAGCACAGCCCTCTGAGGAGAGGCTGAGGGAGCTGGGGGTGTTTAGCCTGGAGAAGAGGAGGCTCAGGGGAGTATCATAGTATCATAATATCAGTCAGGGTTGGAAGGGACCACAAGGATCATCTAGTTCCAACCCACCTGCCATGGGCAGGGACACCCCACACTAGATCAGGCTGGACAGAGCCTCATCCAGCCTCCAGGGATGGGGCCCCAACCACCTCCCTGGACAACCCATTCCAGGGCTTCACCACTCTCATGGTGAAGAACCTCCTCCTCACATCCAGCCTGAATCTCCCCACCTCCAGCTTCATTCCATTGCCCCTAGTCCTATCACTACCTGAGATCCTGAGAAGTCCTTTCCCAGCCTTCCTGTAGGCCCCCTTCAGATACTGGAAGGCCACAATTAGGTCACCTCGGAGACCTTATTGCCCTCTACAACTACCTGAAAGGTCGTTGTAGCCAGGAAGGGGTTGGTCTCTTCTCCCAGGCAACCAGCACCAGAACAAGAGGACACAGTCTCAAGCTGTGCCAGGGGAAGTTTAGGCTGGAGGTGAGGAGAAAGTTCTTCACTGAGCGAGTCGTTCGTCATTGGAATGTGCTGCCCAGGGAGGTGGTGGAGTCACCATCCCTGGAGGTGTTCAAGAGGGGATTGGATGTGGCCCTTGATGCCATGGTCTAGTCATGGGTCTGTGGTGACAGGTTGGACTCGATGATCCTTGGGGTCTCTTCCAACCTCGGTGATTCTGTGACCTCTGCACGGAGGTGCCTGTGGCTGAGCAGCCTCCCTGCCGCCGTGTGCCGGCTTTGGGCCTCACCGGCTCGGCTGGCTGCTCTCCCCTTCCCAGAAAGCCCAGCATGTGTTTCTGGCCCGGGAAGAAGGGAGCTGCTGAGGCTGCCCTGTGCCCGGGGCGCTGAGCGGGGCTGTGCTTTGGCAGGCAAGGAGAGCTGCTTCGAGAGGATCGTGTCGCGCTTCGGGAAGAAGGTCACCTACGTGGTGATAGGGGACGGCCGCGACGAGGAGGTGGCAGCCAAGCAGGTGGGTTTGTGCCCTGCACCCCGGGACATGCACCCCTGCATGGCTCTGCAGGGACTGCAGCACTCTGCTTCTACAGGGAGGAGTGCCAGCGCTGAGCTCTGGGGCACAGCTGGCCTGCGGGGCACAGTGCGTGAGATCTTTCACTGCACTTAGAGGGGCAGTTTGCTGGCTCTTGGGGTTAAAGCTTCTGTTGAGCTGCTGTCTGGCACTGTCTGTGACACTGTGCCTGTATAACATTGTCCTGATATGGCCTGTCTGGATCATGGCACACAGCTATCAGTTAGGATCAGGCAAATCCTTAGCAGCAGGGAAGGGGGCAGCTGCCAGCAGTCAGGGCAGTGCTCAGCATCTGCCTCTAGGCTGAGTACAGGCAAGGAGCAAACAGTTTGGGTTGTGGGGACAGGCCTGATGGGATTGTTGTCACTGACTGAAGGCAGGGCACAGATCACTGCCAGGGCACTATGGTGGGGCCAGAGCTGTCATCCTTGAGAGCCCTGGGAGGGCTCCTGTGCCCTCTCTTGCAGCACAAGCTGCAGTAACCTGCCCCTGTGCCCTCTCTTGCAGCACACCCTGCAGTAACCTGCCCCTGTGCCCTCTCTTGCAGCACAATGTGCAGTAACCTGCCCCTGTGCCCTCTCTTGCAGCACACCCTGCAGTAACCTGCCCCTGTGCCCTCTCTTGCAGCACACCCTGCAGTAACCTGCCCCTGTGCCCTCTCTTGCAGCACACCCTGCAGTAACCTGCCCCTGTGCCCTCTCTTGCAGCACACCCTGCAGTAACCTGCCCCTGTGCCCTCTCTTGCAGCACACCCTGCAGTAACCTGCCCCTGTGCCCTCTCTTGCAGCACACCCTGCAGTAACCTGCCCCTGTGCCCTCTCTTGCAGCACACCCTGCAGTAACCTGCCCCTGTGCCCTCTCTTGCAGCACAACATGCCTTTCTGGAGGATCACCAACCATGCAGACCTGGTGTCCCTTCACCAAGCCCTTGAGCTGGACTTCCTGTAAGAGGCTGGAGCAGAGGTGTGACTGCAGCTGCTGCCAGCCCTGCCTGCTGCTGAGGAGGCAGAACTCTCACACGTTTGGGGACTCAACTTTTCAGCTTGATGAAGAAAACAAACCCAATGCCAACTGTACAGCAGAAGGTGGCTCCAGGTCGTTTCCTCAGGCCCTGCCAAGTACAGAGGTGTCCTCTAACGTGGCACCAGACTCGGCAAAGCTGGAGTTGGTCTGAAGGAAGAGCGTGGGGAAGCCAGCTGGATTCCTCTAGCAGGTTGTCTCCAGACAGAGAGGGGTGGTACAACAGCAGAAGCATTTGTAAGAGCCTTCTCCTTTCTATTCAGCTTAGTTGTAGAACCCAAGGAACCAGAAATCCTTATTTTTATAGACAAATTCCTGATGGCAGAGCTGAACCTCCCTTGTTTTGCAAAGCCAAAAAGAGCTGTGGGGTTTTTATAGGAAATACTCCTGAATATGTCAGAAATACCTCTACCACTGTGTCCTCCCTCCTGCCCCAGTGTTCAGAGCAGTTAATTTATTACAATGTCCTTATGTTGTTTCCTCAGTGTGGGATTACTGGAAAATAGAGAAGGGAATGTTCCTGGGGTCTGGGGTTCCTTGCAGAGGGAAGTGCTGGGAGTTCTGAGTGCTCAGTGTGTGCTCAGGCACTGCTGGCAGGCAGGAGGTGACTGGATTCCAGCTGTCCATGACCCAGACCACAGACCCCACAGGTTCTCCCTGGGAGGGAGAGCAAAGCTGGCTGTGGGCAGCAGAGCACAGCACTGCTGCAGCCTGCCCAGATGTGTCCTGACTCCTGCTCTGACCCAGAGAACTAAACCCTCCGGAGTGCCACAGAGAGAGGTGTGGTTGGCATCAGTCACCTCTGCTTCCCTGGCTGCCTCTGTGAGTAAATCCCTTGTAGTGGAGCCTCAGTGTCCTTGTCTTTGTCTCTGCCTTGCTGCCTGCATGCTGGGCACACCCTGTGAAATGTTACTCACAACAGTGACCTGCCAGCCAGGGGCTCCCATCTCTGAACAACAGCTGGAGCCAGTGCCCTGCAGCACCACTGCAGCCTGGGGCTGGCACGGGGCTGGCACAGGTCAGGCTGTGCTGTGGTGTCTGCCTCCTCCCTGCACCCAGTGCCACCAATCCAGCAGGTGCCTGGCTTTGTGAGGCTCCTGCTGAGCCAACACCACAGCTGCACCCAGAGCCCTCCACATCTCTGCTCTCCAGCCTAGTGTGTCACTTGTCTGGTGTCCACAGGGGACCAATCCTGCCACATCAGGGAAGGCACTGAGCTGCCCAGGCCATGCCCACAGAGGCAGGGCATTTGTTTGCTGCATTCCTTCCAGGGCTGTAGCTCCTGAGGAATTTCCATCAGTGCTGGGGAGGTGACAGCCAGCTCAGCACATCTCTGCTGTACCCCACCAGTTGCTGTTCCTGGGCCAGCTCTGGGCACCAGCTCTGAGGGATTTGGATCCCTAGAGCTCATGGGCTGGATACAGAGGTCCCTGTGCCACAGGTTCCCAGCTGCAGAGGAGGTTCTCCAGGGTGGTCACAGGAATCAGGAGTTCTGCTCTCCACCAGCTGCTTGCTAGGTGTTGGCACTGATCTCAGGTGGGCACTCTGGGTCTGCATTTCCCCTGCACCTCCCTGCTTCAGGAGCTGCTGTCTGTAGAAGCTGCTGCCTGGGAGCAGTGTGGGCTCCCTCCCATGGGAAACATCTGCTGTGGGTGTCCCTGAGCAGCTCAGGGAGGGGGTGGCTTTGAGCTGCACCAGAGGCTGCTGCTCTGCTGACAGCTGCTGGCCCAGCAGAGCCCCTGAGCAAGCTGGTTCGATGCTGTGGGTGCCCAGCATCGAACCATGTTCTGAAGAGAATGAGATGGAGAGCCCAGGGGTGCCCCAGGCAGGCCCTGGGCAGCTGGGGCAGCCTGTGGAGGTGTGCCCTGTGCAAAGCAGCTCCCCTGCTGCTGGGCACATAGTCCCCTTCCTCTGGAGGCCCTGTGGAGCTTGGCCAGAGTGGCTCTAGCAGAAGTGAGCCATGGCAAGGAGCAGCCCCTTTGCCCTAGGGGCTGAAATGCCACCAGGAGATGAGGGCTCAGCTGCAGCCACAGGAAAGCCTCTGCTGCATCCTGAACATCTCTCTGGGTCCCCAGCCCACCCAGGCTCTCCTGCAAGCTGGCCTGGGAGATGTCCCAGCCTGCTGGGAGCATGCCTGGCCCTGCAGCTGGCTGCACTTTGGGATTAAAGCTTGTGCCTTAACCTCCCCCTGGCAGTGCCCCTTGCTGCCCCATGCCCACAGCAGTGCATGGAGCCAAGGTGGGCAGCCCCAGGGGCACTGTGCCACGGTGCCAGCAGCCTGGCAGCTGGGGCCTCTGCTTTGTGTGTGTTTACTTTAAAATGCTGTCAGGAATGTCCTGGCAGTGGCAGGCCTGTGGCAGAGCCTGGAGCTCTGGCAGCTCTGAGCAGGGCATCTGCAGGGGTCCCTTGAATATATGTAAAGACCTCTGGCAGAGGTCACTGCCCCTTGCTGTGTCTGTTCAATAAAGGCTGCCCTGGCTCCTCTCTTCCTCTGCTCCCTTTGAGACACTGCCTGCCCTCCCCTGCAGGAACAGAGCTCTGCCCCAGCAGTGATTTTCTCATGACTGTCCCCAGGCCTGGCTGTAGCTGAACCAGTGCCAAACCCTGCTGGGTACTGCTGGCTTCAGGGCAGTCACAAAGGCTTTAAGCACAGCCCCCAGGCACTGAGCTTTGCTGCCTCCAGCAGCCCTGGGGCCATGTCCTGGCTGGCACTCAGCCAAATCCTGAAGCCCACAGCAGCCCCTGCTGGGAGCTGGGGTGAGACCTGCTGGGAGCAGAGCTTCTGCCCCCCAGGGGCTGCACCCTGGGAACTCTGCTAGGGACCGGACAAAGCTGAAGGCTTTTATGTTCTGTAGTTGCTGCCTCAGACTCTGGCAGCCCTCAGACAGCCTGGGCCAGGCTCAGAGACCTTGCTCTCCTGGGCTGTCCTGTGAGAGGCAGCAGTGGAGGTCCCAGGCACTTAGCTCTGCTGTGGTGCCCAGGGGAGCCAGCTGGCACTTGGACAGTCCCACAGAAAGCTTCCCTTTTGCACAAGGCCAGCAAACAACCCTCCCCTCCTCTGCTGTGGAGCTTACCTTGTGCTGGGCCCAGCTGTGAGAGCAGCAGCTCAGCTGCTCCTGCCTCCTGCAGCCTCCCCCTGCCCTGGCACCGGGGGAGGTGTGGTGGGAGGTGACCTCTCCTGGGACAATTGGCAATGGAGATAAGGGGGAAGGGCCAAGGGCCAATGCTGTGGGCAGCCAAGATGTGCCACACCTGCTAGCTGGGCAGCAAAAAAAAGAGCCAGGGGCCATTGGCACTGGGCAGCTCCAGCTGGCAGCACTGAGTGTCCATGCCCAGGAACCTGCAGAGCCAACCACTGCCCACATCAGTGGCTGAGAAACCAGCAGTGGATGCCAGCCTGGTCATGGCAGTGAGAGCACCTCCCAGGGTGGGGTGAGAATGCCAGCAAAGGGCCCATGAACAGGGCCCCAGGGCACTGCTGCCAGCCCCCACCCCACAAACATTTGCTGCTCAAAGGAGAAAAGCAACAGGACCCTGCCCAGCTGCCAGGGCCCAGCCTCAAGCACAGAGCTTCATCTGTGCCCCCTCCCAGCCCACAGCAGGAAGGGAAAGGCAGCAGACGTGGCTAAGGGCAGGGCCAAAGGTTCTGCCCACGGGGAATCCCCACTGGAATGTGCTGCCCTGCTTCCAAAGGAGCTAAGCTTTGCCACAGGGCAAGGGCACAGCCCCCACGCAGCCTGACCCTGCACTGTCCCACGGTACCCTCCCAAGGGTGTGGGCACCTCACTGCCCCCACGCCCCTGGGGCAGCTGCAGAGGAATCCCTGCCTGCCCTGGTCCCTCCCTGCCCTGGTGATAACAGCAATCTTTGACCTTCACAGCAGCGCAGGGAGGGCAGAAAATCCTGGCTGGAAACAGATCAACAGCTGCCAAGGAGGGAAGAAGCTCTCCCCCACCAGCACCTCCTCAAGCACTGAGGGTGGGAGCAGGCACAGGAGAGGCACAACAAGAGACCAAGCCCCTGCTGTTTGTGGAAAACACTGATTATAAATAACAAGAGAGGTATCAAGGTCCACAGCAGCACAGCCCCAGGGGGCTGCACTCCCCCACACCACAGCCATGAGGGCACAGCCATGGGAGCCATGCAACTCACCCAGGGCCAGCCTAGTTTCTGCCAGGTCCCCCCAGCTGCCCAGAACAAGAGCCTGGGGGAGCAGGGCTAACAAATCTAGCCCCAGAAAGGCACAGCAGAGGTGGCCTCAGACAGCAGACTCGGTGACCCCGTTGAGGAAGCGCTGTGCTGCCGGCCAGCCCCTGGGGAAGTGAGCCCGGGCCAGGCACTGCATGCGGCGGTTCACAACCCCACAGCTCCCCCTGGCATCCACCTCGTCGTAGCCACCTGCTCGCTGTGCCCACACGTTGGGGTGCAGCCCCTGGTAGTAGGCGACTCTGAGTGCCAGCCCCAGCAGGTAGCAGGGCAGCGCCGCCCAGAGCACTGGGATGAGGTAGGAGTGGTCCTCAGCGGGGGAGCAGCCCCAGAGCCAGGCCAGGGCCAGCAGGGCGCTGTCCACCAGCAGGAAGCTGTGGTAGATGATGCTGCGCTGCAGCGTCCTGCCCGGGGACACATTGAACCAGCTGAAGTAGAGGATGACGGCCACCAGGGCCCGGTAGAGCTGCTCGGGGCCGGGCGACTCCATGAAGTCTGTGCCCTGCAGGCTGACCCAGAGGAACATCGCCAGCCAGACCAGCGGGAAGTGCAGGGCCAGCCCGTAGGGCCAGAGCAGGGCGAAGAGGGCCAGCGCCAGGACGCGAGGGCAGATGAGGAAGAGGTTCCACAGGAAGTAGACCACGGAGGAGCCCCTGCCCAGCTCCTGCTTGTCCTGCAGGAAGGAGCGCAGGCACTGGTGGTAGTCCACTAGAGACCAGGTCACACACAGGAAGGCAGTGCAGATCCCCAGCCCTGCAAACACAGTGGTGGAGGTGTTGAGGGCCCGGCTCAAACCTCACCCTGCCCAGCATTGCCAAAACGAGCTCCCCCCCAGCCCACACAGCAGCTGCTCTGGAGGCTCAGAGCCTCAGCCCCTGTGTCTCATCCTCCCAGCCTTGCCCAGGAGATGGGGAAGGAGCAGCAGGACCAAGTGGCTCTGCAGAGCCTGTCCCAGCCCACATGGGCAGGGAATGACAGCTAGCTCCACCCAACCAGCACAGGCTTGGGCTCCCCATTTCCATGCAGTGGTATTTCCTCCCCACCCTAGGGTGGGCACCAAAGCACCTCAGTGGTCTGTACTCCACTCCATCCACACCCACATCAGCATCTCCCTGATCCCCAGCAGGCTCCCAGTTTCTCACCTTAGCTTCTCTTAGTCAAGCAGGAGAATGACCACAGAGGTGCCCCAGCTTCAACCCTTCCACCCCAAGCCCAACAAAGTCCATTGGGGCACAAAAGCACAGGGCAGGGACCCACCCTCCTGTGTGTCACATCAACAGGAGTGATGTGGGAGAAGGCTGGCTCCCGAGCAAGGACAGATGAAGTGTCCTGCTGGGTCCTGCAGCTCTTGGACACTCCCACCCATATCCACTCTGACTCCAGTACCCCTGCAGCCCCCCTGCCCTGGCCCCAGAACCTCACACTGGGAGGGCTCTGCCTTGTTTGTCCTCAGGATGACGTAGAGGAGCAGGGTGAGCTGTGGGGTGTTCTCCAGAAAGGTCTCAAAGAGGCGCAGCATGCTGATGTCGTGGGAGAGGAAGGCCATGTGGCTCTGCTCCTCCTCCTCTTCTGCCTTTGCCCTGCACACCTTCCAGCCCACCTTCAGAGCGTAGAGGCACCTGTGGAGACAGTCAGTGGTGAGGGGCTGCTGGGTGGCAGCGCCCCTCGCTCCTCACATTGCCCTGGCAGGGCAACCTAAACCGCCCGGATCCGTGCTGAAACCGCTCCCTTCCCGCTCCCGAGCCCAGCAGCGCAACACCCGCAGCCTGCCCGCAGCCTGCCCGCTGCCGGGCGAGCATCGCTCGGAGAAGCCGCCGGATCCTGCCCTGCCCCGGGGGCGGAGCCGCCGCTCCCCGGCGCCAAGCAGCCAGCAGGGCTGAGGCCGGGACGAGGCTTTGGGGCGTTCGCTGCTGCTGCAGGCTCCGACCCCCTGCTCTGCTCCGCCTGGAAGAGGCCTCTGGCAGCAGCGGCAGCAGGAACGGAGCCGGGACTTTGGGACACGGGTTGAAAACTTCAGTTGGAATGACTCGAGCGGCTCCAACCCGGAGCTGGGCTTCCAACCCAGAGCTCCTTGGCCACCCTGACAGCTCGGGGGTGGAAGCGCTGGGGTGGCCAAGGGGCTCCCTGGGCAGAGCATTTGATGCAGGAGGTCGGGCAGGGGGCGAGGCTGGGGCGGACTCGAGGGACCCGGGGACGGGGAAGGAGGGGGAGCGACTGGACGATACCGTGGGGAGGCAGCAAAGCGATAGCGGGGTGGGGGGGAGAGGGAAGCAGGCTGCCGGGTGGGCACCGGAGGAAGCGAGGCCTTACCGTACCTGAAGAGGAAGCCGAGCTGGAGGAGGTGCAGGGCGGCGAGCAGCCACAGCGGCAGGTCGGGGCGCAGGGCGGGAGGGTCAGAGCGCAGCCAGAGCCAGCTGCAGGCCTGGGTGGCCAGCGAGGCGGCGGCCAGCAGCGCCAGCACCAGCGCGGCACAGCCCGGCTGCCCGTCCCGCGCGTACCCGGCCGCCACCCACCCGTCGGCGATCACGTCCAGCGCCGCCGCCGCCGTCCCCGCCGCCGCCAGCACCAGCTGCAGCGGCCCGAACCGCGGCGGGGCCGCCCGGGGCGCCATGGGCGGGATGGCGGCAACCGGCGGGGTGACGGCGACCGGCCGGCAGCTGCCGGGCCCCGCCCCGGGCAGGCTCCACCCCTCCCGGTTAGATCCCGCCCTCGCCGAGCCGTCCCGCTCTGCACCCCCCGGCAGCCCCCGCCCGCGGCAGCTCCGTTACCCTCCCCCGGTCACCCCCTGGGGTCACCATCACACCACCTTCCTCGGTCACCCTCAGGCACCCCTCGCTCTTGCCCCTGCCCAGGGGGCAGCCGCCACTGCACGCCTCCAGCTGCAGCCCCCGGGGGACTCTCGGCACAACTCGGGCAGGGCTTTTGCTCCCCCCTCGCCACGCAAATCGCAGCCCTCAGAGCTGCTCCGACCCTCACCGGCAGGATTTTCTCCATCACCTTTCAGTGACTCCCCTGCACTCCCGCCCTGCAGGGGCCAGACGCTGCTGCGGGCACCCCCTGCACAGCTGCTGGCAGGGCCAGACCCACTCCCAGGACCTGCAGGACTCCCCCTGCCCCCCACCCGTGCCCACCTCAGGAGGCTGCTTCAAAGCAAACCAGGGGTTGAGCAGGGCCCGAGGACGCGGGGCTGGGCAGTGCCAGCTTTGTCAGCCTGTTGCAAACACGAAGATTTCACGACACAGCAAAGCCTGAAGCTGGCACCTGGCTCCCACTCCTCCTTTCCAGATCACTTTCTGCTCCAGGGAGCTCTGGTGTGACAGAGCTAGAGGGGCCAGGAGGGGTGAAAGGTCTAGCTAGGGTCAGCTACCCCTGCTAGCCTGGGACCAGAAGGGGAGCTGGTGACAGAGGGGGGCTCAGCTGGTACCACCCTCCTGCATCCAGCTAGGTGCCCAGGAGCCAGCCAGGAGCAGCCCAGCCCAGCACTGCTGGACACAAGTGAGGACAAACAGCACCCATGGCTGTGAAGCCCTAGAGCTGTGGGCACTGCTCCCCCTGCACCCACTCACCCTTCACCCTACCCCCTGCCATCATCCCACCACAGCCACCCCACTGAGCACACACCACACCCCTGTGCCCTCTGCTTGCAGGCTCCATCCTCACCCTCAGCCCGTTCCCTCTTGGGCCCTGCCTGCACCTCACTTGTGGGATGCTGTTGGCAGCATGCAGATGGCCTGTGGAGCACTCTGGGCATGCCCAGGCCTCGTGTTCGGGCACAAAGCTCCAGTACCCTGCCAGCTCCTGCTCCGCCACATCAGGCACCTGCAAGAGCCCAGGGCTGCCTGTCACAGACAGGCCAAACATTCCCCATGCCTGAAGGCCCAGCACCATCGCTCTGCCTTGGCCCCTCGAGGCTCTGCAGGAGGCCAGCAAGCCCCAGAGCCGCTGAATCACCAAACTTTTTAATGGCAAAGTGGTCAAGGCCAGCTGGCAACACCCAGCTGAAGGAAGGAGCTGAGTGGGTGAAAGCCAAGAGAGCAGAGAAGGGAGGGAGGAGCTGCCCATGCTCAGCAGCCAGGGGAAACCAAACAAAAACTGAACCAAAAGTAAAAATCAGACTTCTTACCCTGGAGCCTCATCTTGGGCAGTGAGGAGAAAGCGGTGGCCCAAACCTGCTGAAGGTCACACCCTGGCAAAGGGAGAACTAATCCCACCTGGCTTTGCCCAAAAGCTGAAGGCAAGGCTGCTGCTGAAGGCCACCAAAACAGGGCCTTGTGTGGTCTTTCCAGGAGAGCAGCATGTGCCAACATGAAGAACCTCCCTCACAGCTCACAGGTCTCCTCTGTGGCAAGTCCAAAAGGAGGCCTGGTGCTCACCTCTTTGAGGGACACAGCAGAAAGGAGACAGACTCCCCAGCTCAGTCTGGTATAGAAGGCTCTGCAGCAGTCTCTGCCCTTGCTGGTTACATTCAAGCTCTTGAAGATTTCACACCAATGTCACAGAGCTGTTAGGGAAAGCCTCTGATCTCATCTTGGTGTCCAAGCCAGCTCTCAGCTCTAGGAGCCTTCACACCTGAGGATCTGTCTGCAGGGTGACCCTGGGCACTCTCCAGCATCCCCTGGGTTCTCTCCAGCACCCTGCTCATTGTGGGCTCAGCAGTCCTAAGAGCCAGCAGAGCAGCAGCAGGCAGGCACTGGGGAGGGCAGGGGCAGAGCTGCTGCCTGTGACACACTGCCTGTACTGTGTGAAATCCACCTCCCTAATGGCACAGAGGTGATCCAGCCGGCAGTCCTCCCCGCATGGGCTGCGGTCATACATGACAGAGTTCAGCTCATAGTACTGCTGCAGGCAGCCTGCATCCTCTGACAGCTTCTGCAGCACTGCCTGCATGGAGTCCACAGAGCCATCAGGCACCTGGAAGGCTTTGGTCAGTCTGTACTCTTCCTCCCACGCTGGGCCCCCTTCCTGTCCTGTCGAGGCCATCACATTGGCATGAGTTAGGTTCAAGTAGTAAGTGACCATATCCTGCAGAGAGAGGAGAACACAATGAGGGAAACCAGGAAAGGATCAGGCTGTGAGTGCTTGGCTAGGATGTGATAAACTCCTCTCCCTGCAGATGCTGGTGTGCAGCACTGGACATGTCTGCCCTACAGGCAGCAGGTCTCCTGGTGCAGAGGGGAGAGCTGCTCCCAGCAGGTGCCTTCTACCAAGATATGAACCTGGGGAAGGACACCTCCAGAAGTCACCACAAAACCATCCTGTTTCTCAGCCTCTTGCCCTTTGTCTCTCTGCTTCACCAGCACCCCGGCTCTCCATGATGCACTTCAGCATTCATTTCTCATGCTGTAAAGATGTCAGAGCTGCTTTACCCACTGCAAAGGAAGGTACAAACACCCCATCCTCTGCCTCTTGGCAGAGACATGAACTAGAAACTGACCTTACAGCTCACCAGGATTTGGATCCATCACAAGTGAATCAATTTAGCAAGCAGAGAGACCCAAATCATTTACTAGATGGCTAAAAGGTTTTGGAAGGGGTTTGACAAGTCTGCTAGTCCTCAAACAGAGGCTGTGCAACCCCTGTTACCTGGGTAGTAAAGGAAGTGTCAGAGGACACTTGATAAAGGCACAAAGAACACGACCAGAGCTGTCCTGCGTGGCCCTGGCATTTCCAGCAGAAGGCCTCAGCCAGCTGACTGCAGTCACCCTGCCTTTGCTCACTGATGCTCTTACTCAACCTTTGTTAGACATGAGCCTCGCATCCCTTGGCTGATGTCCTCTCCTACATAGCTGCTTGACTCCTGTAGTCACAGTAGAACTGCAGGAGTCATTCAAGTACCCCAGAGCTGCAGTGTGCAGCAGATGGGGATCCCCTACCAGCACTTGAAGCGTGTCTGGGTCATAGTCGACCACCCGGATCCCAGGGTTGTTGGCTCCATTGGTCACTCCAGGCAATGTGGTCTTCCAGGGAGTCACTCCAGGGGCCAGGAACATGACACTGATTGGAGAACCTTAACAGAAAGGCCAAACAACTCATGAATGAGAGACCTTGGCTTCTATCACACCTTGAACCCACCGCAGTGGGCACCTTGCAGCAGCTCTGCCGCCAGCCCCAGTTACAGCAGCAGTGCATAAAGGTCAGCACTGAACAGCATCAGGGACTGGGCCTGCTGCAGCTGAGGACAGCCTGGCCACTGCTGCCAAAGACTCCTGCAGCCAGAGTGCACAAAGGAGCCACAACAGCAAAGGAGGCCCAGAGACCTGTAACCCCTGGGCAAAGATCTGTAACTGGTCCCTTACATCTCAGCTGATGTCCAACACTCATCAACAAGGAGCAGGCAGGGGGCTGCAAGGCACTGGGGGGGAAATGGCAATCTGAGGGTAAACAGGAAGGAGAGATGAAATTATGGGCTGGGGGGAGCTCAGGACCACTGCTGGTGGAGTCACCATCACTGGAGGTGTTTAGGAAGACACTGGATGAGGTGCTTTGTGCCATGGTTCAGTTGATTAGATTGTGTTGGATGATAGGTTGGACTCGATGATCTCAAAGGTCTTTTCCAACCTGGTTAATTCTATTCTATTCCTGCTGACCAAAGCATTCAGAAGCCTCTTCTGGCTTCTCAGCTGCACTCAGCTAACAGCCACCAAAAGCTCTCGCTGGGAGCGATTCCTGGGAGCTGGCAGAGCTACCACACAGATGCCTGGTGGCCATGTGTCTCTGTTTAAGGAGTGAGACAGATGCTCTTTAACCCTTGTCAAAGGAGTTAGACTCCACTCTGGATTGGATAGAATTGGAAGGCTTAAATGGAAATGCTAGTCATAACTAATACCACAGTGCAAAGCAGATAAACCACACAAAATCCATAGTCTGGGCTTAACACAGAAGCTCATTAAGCTAAAGCTTTCCCCAACCCCCACCAAGCCAGGCCAGAAATCTAGGCCTCCAATGCCCATATTCCCCCACCCCCAAGTCTCTCTACCCACCTCCTGCTCCCTCAATACCAACCCCATGTGGCATAGATTAAAGTTTAGCTTGCCAGCTGCAGGCCCAGCTCCCACACACAGATAAGAGAGCCAGCCAGGAAAGGGGAGAGAGAGGAAGAACAGGGGGAAGGTACAGCCTGTGCTGGTCCCTTATAAGTGGGAGATGCAGGCATATGGGAACGGAACAACAGCTTGCTGTGCCCTCCTCTGGGCTGGACTCTCCAGCTCCTTGCACCCTCTGGTACTCTGGAGGAATCATCTCCAGGGTTAGGGCAGAGGCCCCAGCCCATGCCAGCAGGAGGGGTACCTGTGTCACTGTAAAACATCCGGAAGCTGTCGGTGTGGTGGTGCCCAAAGAACTGGGCAGCGATGACGCCGTGGTGCCGCCGCACCGCCCGCAGGTAGCGCTCGTTGAAGCCACGCCGGAACCAGGCCTGGCCTCGCTTCTTCTCGAAGAAGCCCGGAGGAATGTGCCCCACGAGGTACACCTGCAAGGCCAGCAGCTGTGAGGTGCCCCCCGAGGTACACCTGCAGGGCAGCAGCTGTGAGGTGCCCCACGAGGTACACCTGCAGGCTGGCAGCTGTGAGGTGCCCCCCGAGGTACACCTGCAAGGGCGGCAGCTCTGAGGTGCCCCCCGAGGTACACCTGCAAGGGCGGCAGCTCTGAGGTGCCCCCCGAGGTACACCTGCAAGGCCGGCAGCTCTGAGGTGCCCCCCGAGGTACACCTGCAGGGCAGCAGCTGTGAGGTGCCCCCCGAGGTACACCTGCAAGGGCGGCAGCCGTGAGGTGCCCCCCGAGGTACACCTGCAAGGCCGGCAGCTGTGAGGTGCCCCCCGAGGTACACCTGCAGGCTGGCAGCTGTGAGGTGCCCCCCGAGGTACACCTGCAGGCTGGCAGCTGTGAGGTGCCCCCCGAGGTACACCTGCAAGGGCGGCAGCCGTGAGGTGCCCCCCGAGGTACACCTGCAAGGCCGGCAGCTGTGAGGTGCCCCCCGAGGTACACCTGCAAGGCCGGCAGCTGTGAGGTGCCCCACGAGGTACACCTGCCAGGCCAGCAGCTGTGAGGTGCCCCACGAGGTACACCTGCAGGGCCAGCAGCTGTGAGGTGCCCCACGAGGCACACCTGCCAGGCCAGCAGCCGTGAGGTGCCCCCCGAGGTACACCTGCAGGGCCAGCAGCTGTGAGGTGCCCCGCGAGGTACACCTGCAGGCCGGCAGCCGTGAGGTACCTCCCGAGGTACACCTGCAGGCCGGCAGCTGTGAGCGCTGCGAGGCCCCTGCTTCCCACTGGCTTGCAGCGACTGTGCACAGGGGACAGCAGGAAGAGCCTCTGGGCTGGGAGAAGCCTACTCCAAAGTTTGTTTATTCATTTCTTTGAATACCTTTTCGTTGTCTCTAGAGGCATTGCTCAGTGTTTCCTCCAGCCACTGGAACTGCCCTCCAGGGTCTTCCTCACCAGCTGTCTCATTGTTCTGCTCATAGTACAGGTTGGTGTTGAGGACAACCATTCGCCCTCTTGCCCCTGGGCCAGGCAGCTTCTCACTGTAGAAAGCTCCTGAAAAGTGCAACCAACGAGGAAGAGCTGGAGGTCTGTGACACCAGATCCCTTTGTTTCCATCCTTCTCAGCTCTCCTTGGCAATAGCCATAGCAAAGTCTCCCTATGGAGAGGGTGCCAGCAGCACTCCGACCACTCCAGGGTGGAGATCTGGAGCAACTCTTCCTACCCCATGCCTCTTGTTGTGCTTATACCTCTGAGGTGAAGGGAGACCTTGTGTGGGGACAGGATGCAGCACCAGGAGCTGGGCAGCTCTCCAGAGCACAATGCTGCCTGTACCAGCAGCTTCCTTAAAATATCTTTTCTCCCAATGAAGCTCAGCACTTTGTATTCTCTACAGGAACACTTTCCAGCAACTCAAGAAAAGCAAGAGAGGCTAAAGCATAAAGACATTTCTTTTCTCACAAGCAGGAGAACTTGGTGCCAGAAATGGGTGTTCAGCCAGACCATTCCTCTGCAAGTGCTCTTAAATACTGTTGCTCCTAGGACAGAAGCAGGAGAGCCACCCATGGTATTCTCCACCCCCCTCTCCCCAGAGTCCTGCCAAGAGGAGCCTGTGGTTCCATACCTGCTCTGAAAAGGGTGGTGGAAGCATCACTCAGCCAGGGCTGCCACAGCTCAGCTGTTCGGTTGTAGATCCTGTGCTCCTTTCCCGGGAACTGGTTCTTGGGGTGGAAGTCATGGTTGCCCATGGCTGCATAGACCTTAACACCTAGAGACACAGGAAAAAGGCCACAGAGGAATCCATGCTGGCCTCAGAGCTCCCCAAGGCACTCACAGACTTAGAGAGAGCAGCATGGCTCTGCAAAGGGAATCATTCACAGCAGCAGGGGCACAATATAGCAAAGACCACCTCCCCTC
The DNA here is from genome assembly GCF_026170545.1 of Melanerpes formicivorus. Lineage (NCBI taxonomy): Eukaryota > Metazoa > Chordata > Aves > Piciformes > Picidae > Melanerpes > Melanerpes formicivorus. The sequence goes on along the minus strand of NW_027142373.1, from coordinate 908,817 downwards.
CTCTGGACAAGGTACCCCAGAGGGGTGAACCAGTGAGCTTTCACAATCAGTAAGGCTCCTTCCTCCACTGCTGACATGGTTTAAGCACAAGGGAATCTTGCAGCCATTCCTGTTTTAATGACTAATTGCAGCAACTTCTTGTTCTCCTCTTTTGAGTTAACCTGAAACACGAGTGTGCACCAGACACCTCAAACAGCAACTAGGAAGAGGGCAAACGAGTCCAGTGACCATAGCCCTTCCCAATTCTCATTTCTTCATCCTGGTAAGCTCTTCCTGTGAGGCTCTGTGTCCTTTGCCCCTTCTCACCCTTCAAATCCTACCTGGAAATGACTCTTTTATCAGAGCAGTCAGGTTCTCTATTATGTGCAGAACCTTTTCTTCTCCAAGCTTCTCGTTGGGGACATGAGGAGTATCATCCCTAGGAGAATGAAAGCAGCACAGTCACTGTCTGTGATAAGCAAGGCAGGGAAACTTGCTCCCTTCTCTTTGTGCCTTCTACAAACTAAAGGTGAAGCTGCTGGGTCCAGGGCTGTGCTGTCTGGCCAAGGCACTAAAGGAGTTTCAAGGAACTGCTCCAAGTGAAAATGGGCTCTGCTTTATCCTGCCTTGAAAAACCTGCACACGAGTGGAGGCTCACTCTGCCTCGGTGCACCCAGAGGCAGCAAAGCTGGCTGGAAACATTGCAAGGAACAGCATTTTGCAATCTCAGGTCAATGTCTGATCAACAATAGCGAAGGCAAGCTGCCTGCAGAGATGACTGAACAGCAGAATAACATCTCCCACTACCAGGAGACAGAGGAATGCTCCCAGGAAAGCTGTGATTGTGGAGGCCCCCCTGGAAGTGTGGACACAGCTTCTGTGCTGACACTGCTGTGCTGCTGGCAATTGTCAAGGACGCTGTGCTGTCAGCCAGGACATGGGAGAAGATCAAAACTAAAATTACACCAAAGGGCTGAGGGAAATAGTTTGCAGACAGAAGACAAATCCACATAAAAGTCATAAGGACCAACAACTACTTCTGAGTAGGAACCCACAGAGACAGAGAATGAAAGCATGGGGTCAGGCAGCATTGCAGACTAGGGTGGAGGTCACAGCAATCACAGGTTGGTGCTGCTGCACTGTCAGCAGAAAAGCAAACGCTACAAGAGGGCAGAGACACATCCAATAATGGTGCAAAATAAATCTTTCACTGCCTGTAAGTGACATTGAGGCCTCCTATGCTACAGGGCACCCACTTCTGGAGACCATGCTAGGAGAAGACACGCTCCATTTGGGGATGCTCTTCATGCTTCTAAAGCAAATCAGCTCTTTGAGATAAGCCTCCCAGGTGCCTTTGATGGTCTGAAGAAATGATGCACATCTGTTTTGCAATGCTCTCCTCCCATTGCCTCCAACAGGTTCACCAACAGAAAGAGCATGTCCCATTGCACCAAGGCTTTCAGGTGCTCTATATGGAGGCAGACAGGATTGGCAACAAGTAAGAGAAGGAAGGATGGTGAACTGCGATCCTTCCCTTCCCTTACTGCTGGGGCATGTTGGGAGTGTCTCGCTGGTGTCAGAGGCCTGGCTGCGGCTGTGCTTTCCCCTAAGTCTCCATTTTGCACTATTGTAAGGCCGACGATTACCAGGTAAAAAGCCCTGGATGCCCCACAAGCTCCTTATGCTCCACCCCCCGGCTGCCCCTCCTGCCCTCCAAAGCCTGGCAGCCCCCAGCACAAGCAGCATCGCACCACAGCCCGAGCGCTGAGCCCCAGCACGCCCACGGCCAGCCGCGGGGGAGCTTTCGGTGTTTCTCCTCGTGGAGCAGCAGCCCCTGAACAGGCAGCCGCCGGGACTGCAGCAGAAGGATGGAGGTGAGCGGCGGGGAGCCCCTCCAGTGATCGGGTTCCAAGCCGGACCGACCGCCGCTGCTATGGAGCGGCTGGGCAGCGGAGCCTCTCCCGGCGGGCCCCCGGCGCGTCCCAGCCCCCGGCCCGTCCTCACCCGGTCCAGAGGACGAAGTCCGGCTGCGGCATGAGGCTCCGCATGGCGCGCACGGCGGAGTCGAGCAGGAGCCAGGGTGCGTCGCACAGGTAGCTGCCCCAGGGTCCGGCGGCGGGCACGGCCCGGGAGCCGCCCGAGGGGCACACCTGCCCGGCACCCGCCGCCGCGTTGTAGTCGGGGTCCCAGTGCAGGTCGGTGATGTGCCAGAAGTGCCCTGCACGCCGAGAGACGTCGAGGCTCAGCGGGGCGAGCAGCTCCCACTGGGCATCACTCCGGGCCCCCAGCCCGGCCGGGGAGCGGAGCACTCTGCCTCCCCTTACCTGACAGGGCTGCAGCCAGCGGGCAGAGCAAGAGCAACGCGATGCGCTGCATGGCGGCCAACGTCTGCCGTGCAGCGCCAAGCCGTGCCGTGTCAAGCCGTGCCAAGCCAAGCAGTGCCCATAGTCCAACCCAGCCCCGCCTACCGCCTCGCCCCACCTACCGTCTGGCCTGGCGCTCAGGGCAGTGGGCAGTACCCGCACTCAAGATGGCAGCAGTCGCTTCACAGTGGCTTCCCCCTATTGGAAGAAGCCAGAAGACGGGAGGTCGCGATTGGCCGCCGGTCGGCGGAACGGCACCTACGGATTGGCAGGAACTGGCGGCGCGAGGACGGCTGGTGCGCGCGGGCGGCTGGCTCCCGACGATCGGCCGCCGCCATGTGGAGCGGGCACGGTGCGGGGGACCGGGGCCGGCGGGGTCGGGCTGGGCTGGACCGGGATCGGTGCCCAGGCTCAGTGCCAGGGCTCAATACGGGGGTGCTTGGGGCCGCCGCAGGCCGCCGCCGCGCCCTGTGATGGCGGGAACGAGGGGCGCGTCACAGGCACCGCTTCATGGGCTCTCTCTCTTCGCTTTCAGGTACCTTCGATGGCGGGTTCAGCTCCATGGGCACCGCGGGGCCTCCGGGCGGCTACACGCAGTCCCCGGGCGGCTTTGGCTCCCCTGTCGGTACTCAGGCCGAGAAGAAGCAGGTAGGGCGGGAGTGGGGCCTCGGCCGGCTCAGAGGCGCTGGGCCGCGGCCGGAGGGGAGGGGAGTGGGGGCGGCAGGGGGGGAGGGAAGGGAAGGGAAGGGGAGGGGAGGGGAAGGGAGCGGGACGGCCGGAGGGGAGGGGAATGGGGCAGCCGCTCCCCGCGGCGCTGACGGCCCCTCGCTCCCTTGCAGAGAACTCGCTCCCAGAACATCGTACCCTGCACCGTGTCGCAGCTGCTGGCAGCCGAGCAGGTCGACGAGTCCTTCCGGATCCGCGACGTGGAGATCTCCCAGGTGAGCGCCGGGAGGGCTGCAGGTGAAACGCACTCCTTCCCCGGGGCCTCCCCAGGTAAACGTGTCCCTCTTGCACCGCAGGTCACCATCGTGGGGATCGTTCGGCACGCCGAGAAAGCCCCGACAAACATTCTGTACAAAGTGGATGACATGACAGCAGCCCCGATGGACGTCAGGCAGTGGGTGGATACTGATGTAAGCATTCCAGTTGTTAGGAACATGCTTCTGAGAGGGCTTGGGGAGCAGTAAAGAGGGAAAAGTTACAGAACCATAGAGCGTCTCAAGTGGGAAGGGATCCATAAGGATCATAAAGTTCAAATCCCAGCTCCTTGCAGAACTTGCAGTTGCTGGAGCAGGTCCAGAGGAGGGCAACAAAGCTGGGAAAAGGTCTCGAGGACAGGGCTGGGGAGGAGCAGCTGAGGGAGCTGGGGGTGTTCAGCCTGGAGAAGAGGAGGCTGAAGGGAGGCCTCATTGCTCTTTACAGCTCCCTGAGAGGAGGTTACAGTCAGGGGGGATTGGGCTCTTCTTCCTAGGTTCATTTGATGGAATGAGAAGAAATGGCCTGAACTTGTGTCAGGGGAGGGGTGGGTTGGAGATGAGGAAAAATCTCTCTGGTGCAAGAGTGGTCAGGGCCTGGCACAGGCTGCCCAGGGAGGTGGTGGAGTCCCCACCCCTGGAGGTGTTTAAGAAAGGTGTGGCCGTGGCCCTTGGGGATATGGTTTAGTGGCTGTGGTGGTGCTGGGTTGATGTTGGACTGGATGATCTTGGAGGCCTTTTCCAAGCCAGACCATTCTGTGATTCTGTGACCTGCCAAACAGAAGTGGTGTTTCTGAAAAGTGTTTTGTGGCTGACATCTCTGAGGTGCTGCTGGAGCAGGGATCACTGGTGCTGAGCATGACTCCCATGTTGTGATCCATGCAGATTGTTCAGCCTGTCTTTGTTTAGAGTTTAGCTGCTGGAGCTCAGCAGTTACTCCATGGCTGAAGTGAGAGCTGCATGCTCAGTGCTTCTGTGCAGAAATACAAGGAGAGAGAGTGAGCAGATGTGGCTCAGAGACTGAGGTGAAGACACTTGCCAGTGGATGTTGCCTCAGGTTGTGATGCATGGCTCCTGAAGTGCTGGTAACTTTGCCTGGACTCTCGTGGGTCTGTGCCACTGTAACAGACATTTGCAGGCAAACACCTGAGGTCAGCTGAACAGCTTTGGGGAGCAGGCAGACATTCAGTTAGCTTAACTGCTAGTTTAGCAGAACTGCACTAAAGGGTCTGGCCTGCTTCTCTGAGCAGCCTGACCTAGCTGAAGATGTTCCTGCTTGCTATATGGGGCTTGGAATAGACGATCCCTTCCACACCATGTTTCTGTGCTTCCATTCCCCTGGCCCAGCTCCACAGTTGACCTCCTGCTCTGTCACTGCTGGGGTGTGCATTGCTGGCATTGCTCTGTGGAGGTCTCTCTGAAGGGGCAGCCAGGTGGCCTTGCCTGCTGTGGGGTGCAGAGGCCATGCAAACCTGCACCTGCTGCCTGTTTCTCCTTTGCAGTTCCCTGGCTGTTCTGGCTGACTGTAGGAGTGTGTGCTGTTTGTGTGAGCTTGAGATAAGCCTCCTTTCCAAATCATTTCTTGTGGTGACTGAGAAATGGACATGTGGCTCAATAAAGCCTTGCTTTCTCCTTTCCCTCTCTGCTAGGAGGCAGGTGGTGAGAACGTTGTGGTCCCCCCCGGGACTTACGTGAAGGTAGCTGGTCACCTTCGCTCTTTCCAGGTAAGGTGGTGCTGCCCATGGCTGCTGGGGGGGTGGCACAAGGGTTGCTGGCACAGTGGTAGTGGGCTGCCTTCACAATACCCACTTCACTGTGGTCTTTTCTCATCCTTTCCTGTGGACAAATCCTTGAATGCTTCTGCCAGGGCTGTGTTTAGTAACACTTTAATTGTTCCTCGATGCAAAGGTCAGAGGACCTGTTTAAAACTCCCCTCTTGTCTCCAGTGGAGCAGAGTCTGGCCTCCAGGTTCTTGGAGTGTTTGTACTGCAGAGCTCAGGCTGGGTTCTGGGTAATGGGGGTGCTTCTGGTAGCATGTTATGTGCTGAGATAGCCTCTTAACAGCATAACTAAACATACAAATACATGCCCAAACAACAGGGGCTGCCTTAAGGCAAAGTGCAGTTAATGAGCAGCTGGTTGGAAGGAGGAGTTATCCTGTCTGCACTGTCTTGCAAGCTCACCTCTCCCAGTGCCAGTCAGAAAATGTTGGGTAGCTTAGGGGCAGTCAGGCTCCCTCTTGCTGGAGGGAATGATTGGATTGGCTGTTAATAATTTAACCTCTTCCTGTTGTGCTAATGGTTTTGTCTTTTTTTTCCCCCTGCTTTTTTTTCCCCTGTTCTCTGAAAGAATAAGAAAAGTTTGGTGGCCTTTAAGATTATGCCTCTGGAAAACATGAATGAGTTCACCACACACATCCTGGAGATCGTCAATGCACACGTGGTCCTCAGGAGGAATCTCATGGTATGTGCTTGCAGACCCTGGCTCCATTCTGGCCCTTGCTGGGTTACTCTACCCCCAGAGAGGGACCTCTTGCTCCACTGGACTCAACCTGATACACAGATTGTGAGGCTAGGAGGGTTGATGCTGTTGGAAGGCTACAGTGAAGGCGTGGCAGGAGCCCTGGCAGCTCAGGGAGAGACTCTGTTGGGTTTCTTTGGGGAATCTGTTTGTAATTACTGCTGCTCTGCCCCAGCACCAAGTCCTTCCTGTGCTGGGCCTGCAGCCTGTGTAACCAGAGCCACTTCTCTCTTGCCATGGCAGGAAGCAGCGAGAGGGCCACAGTCATTCCCCTCGGCTGGTGTGGGTGACATGGGCAGCTACGGAGGAGCCTGCAGCCTCCCCTTGAATGGACTCACAGCACACCAGAGCCAGGTGGGTGCCACTCCAGAAGCTGGCAGTGGATGCTGCTGGCAGTGGATGCTGCTGGCAGTGGATGCTGCTGTGGCATGGTATAGGACAGAGCAGTGCAAGCTCAGTTACTCTTTGATGATGGACAGTTCCTCCCCCACCTCGCTGTCCACTGCTGATGCTGAGCTGAATGCTGAGCTGAATGCTGATGGTGGTTCTTGTTTTCCCAGGTGCTGAACTTGATCAAAAACTGCCTTGTCCCAGAAGGCATGAGTCTGCAAGAGCTGAAGGCTCAGCTCCACAGTATGAGCATGTCAACAATCAAGTGAGTGTGGATGTTCTGGAAATCCAGGCAGTCCTTCCCGGGGTCTGACCAGGGTGGGCGAGCCCAGATCCTCAGCTGTGACACAGCACTGGTGGCTGCAGGTGTTCCCAGTGGGATGCAGCAATGAGCCAGAGCTGGAGTCTTGAACTGTTGGAGTCTTGAAGCAACCATTGCTAGTGGAAGGGATGCTGAAATGCTTCCCTCCTTATTTTCAAAACAAGCTGTTCAGTAATTCAGGAGCAAAGTTAACAGGCACCTGGGAGTACCCAGTGCCTCAGCTGTGTTTTCTCCTGTTCAAGGCCTGCCTTGCTGTCTGCACACCAATCAGACCTGGGAACAGATTGTTTCTGTTCTCCTTTGTTGTCTCTTACAGCTTCTCTCTAAGACTTAGAAAAGCACTGAGGCCTGGAGGCAGTAATTAACATCTTTCTGTGTTGTGTTCTGTCCCCTTCAAACCAAGGTGGTAGCTACTGCTTTTACCTGACAAGTACTGTGAGTGGGGACCTTCCCCTCTGTGGCAGGTGAAGTCTGAGAGCTGCTTTTGCCACAGCTTTGGAGAAGCTTTCTGTATCTGCTGCCTGGTGGAGCAGCACTGAAACTGCTCACAGCATGGAGCCACTGAGAGCTCCCCTTGGCAGCTGCTGGACGGGAGCAGTAGAGTTGGGGTCTGTAAGTGGGAAATCCTCGAGGGAAAGGTGACAACAGGAAAAGTTAACTGCTGCTGACTGTTGCTTCTTTTGTCTTCAAAGGCAAGCTGTGGAATTCCTTAGCAGTGAGGGACACATCTACTCCACTGTGGACGATGACCACTATAAGTCGACAGATGCTGAGTGAGGTTGGCCCCCGCTGGATCTAGTTCCAAGCAAACTCTTGTTGGTGTATCAAGTTATCCTGCCAAGCCTTGCCCTGTGGAAGGTCATCTTTGCTCTTTCTAGCCTCTGGAGATCCCAGTGAGTGCTTCCCCCTTGCACTCCAAGGACAAGGATTCTGTTAACTGGACTTGTGCTGTCACCATGTGACTGAGAGCATCAGCAGGCATGGGAGAGGTGAACTCTGAATGCTGCAGAGCCTGGGGTTGGCTTTTGTCTTTTTTGAGGATGCTTGTGTTAGAAAGAAGAACCTCTTTGTAGTCTTGCCCTCTGGTCCTGGGCAGATTTTCTGTTTCTAGAGCTGTTTCTGCTAGGTCACATTTCATTTTAATCTCATGTCATGTCATTTCATTCACAAAATGGGTAGGCAAGAGCAGTATTCCACTCATGGACAGTAATCATGAACAGATCTTTTTAAGTGGTTTAGTTCATTAATTTAAATCTCTATTTGTACTGCCAGGTGGCCTTGTTACCAGACCTTTAGAGTGTTTCCAATAAAATTTTAAGTTGGATGTGTGTGTGTGGCTGCAGAGGATTTTCTTCTGCCCTGAAGAATCACAGAATGTGGGCAGTTGGAAGGGACTTCAAAAGCTCTTCCAGTCCAACCCCCCTGCCAGAGCAGGGTCACCCAGGGCAGGTCACCCAGCAACACATCCAGAGAAGTCTTGAATACTTCCAGAGGAGACTCCACAACGCCCCAGGCAGCCTGTTCCAGGGCTCTGTCACCCTCACAGTGAAGGAAAATTTCCTTCCCCTTTCCATGGAGCTTCCTCTGCCTCAGCTTCCACCGTTGCTGCTTGTGCTGTCATTGAGCATCACCCAGCAGAGCCTGGCTCCAGCCTCTGAGCACTCACCCTGCACATCATAAACATCAATGAGGTCACTCCTCAGCCACCTCTCCAAGCTACAGAGCCCTCAGCTACCTCAGGCTCTCCTCATAAAGATATTCCACTGCCTTCATCAGGAAAATGCTGCTGATAAAGCCCAACATGGGTCAAAACTCAGCTCATGCTTTCAGAGCTCCTTGAACTCTACCTACTGTGTCCTTAGCTTTTGAAGTATGGCTCTAAAAGTCAGACTGAAGTGAATGTCTGACACCAGGAGATTAAATAATTGTACTACACCTTGTCTCAGTGTGCCAAATGGAGCCAGAATCCTTTCTGCCCTCCAAAGTGCTCTAGCTGAAGCTTAAATGAATGACAGTGTAAGTCTTTGCCTAGTCCCCATTTGCTCTTTGATCTTTAAAGCATCCAGAAGCATCTGCTGTCACCCAGCTAGAGGGACATTTGGGATAGTTCTGAAGAAGCAGAAAGCTTGCATTTAAAACTCTGAAATCCAAGCTCAGAATGCTTTTGCCTCAAAAAGAGGAGGCAAGGAAAACACTTTGGTGTGTTCAGTTGTAGTTTCCTCTGTGCTCTGCTCCCCTCCTCCTCCCTGCAGCCCATCTTCTCCCCAGCCATAGGCCAGCAATTAGTTTTAGCCCAGGAGCAAGAAAAGCTGCATTCTAGGGTGACTTAAACACCTGTTGGTCCCTGCCACGGCAGTGGGTCTCTTGGCTGATGCTTTGTACATCCTACAAAGCCACAAGGAAAGACTGAGCTGTGATTGTTCAGCCTGGAGAAGGCTTTTAGGGACACTTTATTGCAGCCTTTCAGTCGGCCTCCATGGACGACTTGGGAGCCCTGGGCCCCCTAAGGTGTCCAACTGGGCTGCAGACTGGAAGCTGCCTACAGGAGAGCATCCTGTGGCCAGCCCTTGGACACAGCTGCCCAGCAAGATGTGATCTGCTCCTCAGGAGGAGACTGTGCTGCAGCAGCTCTCCATCAGCACCCCAGGAGCTGTTACCCTGGGCCTGAGGCCACACCATAGCTGTGAGGGGCCTGGGCCTTATTGTGAGCTCACACTATGGCCTCTGACATCACAAAGCCTTGCTTGCTAGCAACACATCCCCTCAGGCCTTGGGCTCCACTAGTGCAGCGCAGCAGGCAGGCAGCAGCCAGCAGAAGCAGCAGTAGAAGTGTGGTTTGAGAGCAGAGGGCCATGGTCCTCCTTCACCCTCTCTTCCTCCTCTTCCTCCTCCTCGCGGCCCTGCAAGTCAGGGCTGCTGGTGGAGCTCCACTGCGAGCAGGAGGAGCAGGTAAGCAGCAGTGCTGCTGCAGCCTCTCCTAGCCAGAGGCTCTTCCCCCCCAGAGGCTGGGGGAAGGTTTTCCCTCCAGGGCTTCAGTCAGGCTTTGCTCTGGGTGCCTGAGGCCCCCAGGCCCCTCTGCAGCTTCAGCAGTCTCCACCTTCCCTGCTGACACCTTGCTGCCCCAGCCCCTGCCAGGGCCCGCAGGCTGCTGAGGCAGAAGTGGCTGCCAGTGTGCAGTGAAAGGTTTCTCATCTGTGCTTGCTTCCAGAGGAGGATGGAGGCCTATGTGCTGATCCAGCTCCTCAGCTGGATCCTGGAGTCAGGGCAGAGCCCACGGAGCGTCATGGAGGTACATCCTCGGTGTCCCTTTCCTTGACAGTGTGCCAAGGAGGTGCTGCTTGTGCACTCTCTGCTGGCTGCCAAGCCAGGGGCTGCCAAGCCAGGGACTGCCTGGGGTCGAGCTCAGAGCTTAGCTGGGCCCCAGCACGGTGCCATTGCAGGCAGGAGTAACTCTTTGCAGCCTGCTGCTGAGTGCAGGGCAGAGCTGAGTGCTGTGGGGTGCCCGGCTCTGACTGGCACTCAGTGGCACTGCCCTCTGCACAGCTGTCTGTGGCTGTGTCTCAGGAGCTCTTCTCCCCTGTGCTTCTTTGCAGATGTGGCTGTAGGCCAAGACACTCCCGCTTCCCAGCCGTGCTCCAGGACTGAGGCTCAGGCAGGTCAGGGCTTTTGATTCCCTTTGAGAGGTGCCAGCTCCAAGCCCAAGGGTCACCTGGCTGGGCACCTGGGCAGGCAGGAGGATACAGAGCTGCCTGTGCTGGCCTCTGCTTGAGTGAGCCCTGACAGCTTCTGTGAGTCAGCTCTGCCCAGGCACAGCAGGTTTCCCATAGTGTATTGGTGTGCTACTCAGCTCAGTCCCTTCTGTTTAGGTCCCCCAGGAGCCAATCCCCCAGCTGAGGAGGGGAAGACCTCCAGGAAGGCTCATGGAATCCTCAGGAACCTGTTGCAGGGAGTGCAGAGAGAACAAGGTGAGTATCCCTCACTCCACTGCTGTTGTCAGCCTTCTGGATGTCTCTGAGCTGTGCTGCCTCATCTGTGCTTGCTTCCAGATGAGGAAGGACTCCCCAGCTCTGCAGCTCGGCAGCTGGATCGTGGTGCCAAGGCAGAGCCCACGGAGCGAGTGCCCGTGGGAAGGACTCTCCTAGCTCCTCCCCTGCGTCGTCCACTGCCTCCTGGCTGGCGTGGCAGGGGTGAGTCTCTGCTGACCTTACAGGTCAAACACTGCTTTGATGTAGTTTGTGTGAAACTCAGCTCAATCCCTTCTGTTTAGCTCCCCCAGGAGCCAGTCCCCCAGCTGAGGAAGGAAAGACTTCCAGGAAGGCTCATGGAATCCTCAGGAACCTGTTGCAGGGAGTGCAGAGAGAACAAGGTGAGTATCCTCCTTTCTGCTGCTGTTGTCAACCTTCTGGATGTCTCTGAGCTGCATTGCAACCTGGAGATGCCATCTCCCTGATGGAGAAGGCTTCCATCTCACCCAGCTGTCCTGCTTGCTTTCTTCAGGGAGGGAGCAAGAGCCTAGGCAGCAGCAGGAGGTGTTGGAAGGGAGCAGTGGTTCACCCCTAGACTCTGCCAAAGAACCAGAGGCCAGCAGCTGGTCAGGTAGGTGCTGTCCCGTGCTCAGCTGGCAGCATCCATCAGCACTGAAAGTGGTTTGTGAGCCCTGGGCTCCTCTAAGGTGTCACACTGGGCTCCAGACGGGAAGCTGCCTACAGGAGTGCATCCTGTGCTTGCCTCCAGCCTGAAAGCCTTCACTCCTTAGGCTCCTGAGCTGTTGGGAACAGCAGCAGAGAGTAGGTCAGCAGCTCCGAGCTGTGGTTTCCTCTTGCTGCCACGTTGCTGCCCGAGCCCCTTCCAGGGCAGGTGCCTGAGGCAGAAGTGCATCCCAGCATGCAGTGAAATGTTTCTCATCCGTGCTTGCTTCTAGATGAGGAAGGACTCCCCAGCTCTGCAGCTCGGCAGCTGGATCGTGGTGCCAAGGCAGAGCCCACGGAGCGAGTGCCCGCGGGAAGGACTCTCCTAGCTCCTCCCCTGCGTCGTCCACTGCCTCCTGGCCGGCGTGGCAGGGGTGAGTCTCTGCTGACCTCACAGGACCAGCACTGCTTCTCTGTAGTCTGTTGGTGTGAAACTCAGCTCAACACCTTCTCCCTAGGTCCTCCAAGAGCAAATCACCCAGCTGAGGAGGGGAAGAGGTCCAGAAAGGTTGATGAAGCCCTCAGGAAACTGTTGCAGGAAGTGCAGAGAGAACTGGGTGAGCATCCTTCACTCTGCCTTAGCTGTGAGCCTTGGCAGGGGGAGGCTGCAGACACAGGTCTGGCCACACCGTGGCCTGCACAGGGGGCAGAAGGGGTCAAGGGGTTGGTCCCAACTCTAAGCTCCATGAGCTGAGCTGAAAAGCAATGCCCATGCTGGAGGAGAGGCAGAAGGGGAGAGCAGTGCTCAAGTGCCTCTAGAGAAAGCCCGACTGGGTCCTCTTTGGATGTGGGAACTGGCCCAGGGAGAGGGAGGAGATGGAGGGGTGGCAGTCCTTGCTGCAGGGATGCTTTGTGTCTGAGTCCCTGGAAGGAGCAGCTGGCCAGGCAGCTGTGCTCCCCGCTGTCCTCTCCTTCTGGCCTCCTGAGTTCTGCTGGGTGAGACAACCTGTGCCAAGGGCTGGGACTGTTTCCAGGCACCAGCACTGGGGAGGGAGCAAGGAACTGCCTGGGCAGAGCCAGGGTAGTAGTCAGCTTGCTGGCAGTGCAGAGGACAGACTTAACTTTGACACTGCTCCTGCAGATACAGACGAGGAGAGAATGGCAAATGGGGACGATGAGCAGAGGAGCAGAAGCTCAGAGTGTCCCCAGGCCGTGCTGCAGCACTGCATGGTCGCCACAGCTTCCATCGTGGTCTCCGTGCCAGTTACTATCCTGCTGTGCTACCTGGGGCTGTGGTGCCGCCGCAAGAAGAGAGAACGGTGAGTTGCTGCTTTCGCCCCACCGCTGCCTCGGGCGGCTGCTCGCAGCCAGCGGCTGTGGTGTGGCTGCTGCGGAGCGGGGACTTGGTGCTTGTGCAGAAAGCTCCGGCAGCAGCCGAGCACTTCAAGAGGCTCCTCTCTCCACAGGGAAGCAAAGGCTGCTGGAGCAGCCAAACACTGGCGGCCAGCCCACGACCAGCCTGACGGCCGGAGCCAAAGCCAGGCGCCGCGGCTCCGTCCTGCGCGGCCACCGCCTCCGTCCCGCCCAGCGTCCCCCCGCACCCCGCTCCTGGCCAGCGCACAGCCAGACGAGCAGCCCGAGACCCTCCGCAAGCCTCAACGTCCCCCCCGGCCGCCAACCCCCCTTCTCCCACGAGCAGCACCACCTTCCGTGCGGCCCCAAAGCCCCTTAGCCCAGCGGACCCCCCCGCTGTCACCCAAATCAGACCGGGTCGCGCCACCATCACCCCTCCTTCGCCACCCGTGCTCCACATTCCTGGCGCCCCCTCCACCTCCCCCACCCCCTCCACCACCTCCACCTCCCCCACCTCCTCCACCTCCCCCACCTCCTCCACCTCCCCCACTCCCCCGGTACTGACAGCCCCAGCCCCTCACCATGAAACTCAAGCTCCCCTTTTCCTGTTGTAAATAAAGGAGTTTCCTGTGACAAGCTTTGCTGGGGTCCTTGGCAGTGCTGCCTCAAGGGCTTGCACTCCAGCATGAGCTGAGGTCTCTGAGGTCCCTCTTCCCCAGCGCACTGCATGGGGAAGAAACTGGAAGAGATCTGTGTGCAGACCCCAGCCCTGCAGCCTAGTCATGGAGGCATGGGGGCACAGCTGGCAGGGCTGCAGGCTTGTCATGGACAGCTCTGCACTGCCTGGGCAAAGACAGCCCAGCAAGGAGAGCTGCTGGAGCTGCTCCTTCTGTGCAAGAGCAACTGGAAGGGACCCAGCTCTGCCCAGGGGGGATGGAGAATGTGCTGAAGAGAGAGGCTGGTGGGGTGATGCTGGTCTGGGTGGTTACTACTGACTCAAAGACCTGTAGGAGGAAGCCCATAAGGTGGTCTACAGACACCTCAGCACATGTCACCTCTCTTTCCTCTGGTGACATCCCAAAATCTCATCACTTTGTGATGACTGCTAGGGTTCCTGGGCGGTTGGGGCTCCCTGTTGGAGCCTGTTGTATTAGCAGTGCCATCCACCCTCTCCATGTGGCATCAGTTGTGTGATGGCAGAGGAAACTCTATCTTTGAGGGTCCAGCCCCAGCACTGGCAGCTGGGGGGCAGGAGGAGCTGTGTTTCTGTACCCATCACCTCCAAGGCAGCTCCAACTCCTTCACATGCTGCCAGTATCTCTTTTTTGGCTGGAGTGGAGTTGGCCTCAGCTCCTTTGTAGCTTTGGCTCCAAAACCTTAGAGGTTGCCCCCCTGTCTCCTCTAGTGTTTTCTGCCAAAGCCTCCATGTGGGACTGTTCTTCCCTCTGTAGAGCTTGTTTGTAATGTTCTCTCCTGTCTGCACTGGTCCAAGAGCTCTTGCATGAACCATCTCCTGTTGGATTGGTTCAGAGCCCTGCTGCTGCTCAGGGCCCCACTAGAAATTGTTCTTCTGAGTCGCTTGGTAGAGAGGGCTCACAGCCAGACTGTAGGCTGGGACATGCATCCTGCAGAAATCCACAGCACCCAAGAAAGCCTGGGCCTGCTTCTTGGTGGGTGGAGGCAGAGCTGTGCTCTGTTGATGACATCCACTGGGACCTGGTGACATCCACCCTGCCATTTTATCCCATAGGACTGGATCTCTCCTGCAGGTCCATTGACGTTGTGGTGACCCCAGCCTTCAGAAGAATCTGGATTATTTCCTTCCCTTTCTCATAAACTTCCTCTTTGGTGTCACCCCACACAATGATGTCATTAGTGTACTGCAAGCGTTCTGGAGCTTCACCCCATCCCAGTGCAGTCTGGATCAGTCCATGGCAAATGGTGGGGCTGTGTTCCCACCCCTGGGGCAGTCGATCCCGGGACACCTCTCCAGGTGAAAGCAAACTGTGGCTTGCATTCCAGTGCTATGAGAATGGGGAAGAATGCATTAGTGAGGTCAGTTGTGGCACAGTACTTGGCTGCCTTAGACTCCAGCTGGCACTGGAGCTCCAGCACGTGTGGCACAGCAGCACTCCTCACTGGTGTGACCTCGTTCAGAGCATGGTAGTCCACTGTCAGTCTCCATTCAACACTGGACTTCTGCACTGGCCATATGGGGCTGTTGAAGGGTGAAGAAGTTTTAGTGATCACCTCTGGGCTCTCCAGTTGTTCAATTTAGGTGGGGATCAGAGAATCCTGGCCAGAGCTGCAGTGGCACTTGGCACTTGCTGGTCTTTAGCATCTAACAACCCCACCACAAAGGGATCCTTCGAAAGACCAAAGCAGTCTATCATTTTGTTTGCTCTTGGAAGACTTCTCACTGGAAACTGGGGCAGCATTCTTCTGAGAATGCAATTCACAGACCTGTGCAGCAAGGGCTGAGGTGGACTTTCCATCCCACTTCCTCATGTCCTCCCACCAGTCTTGTGAGTAAAACTTTGTGGTGTCTGCTTCCCATATTCCTGCCCTTGGACAGGAAGACAGACAGCTGAGACACTGGGCTGCACAGGAGGGGAGTGGGATGAGTTCCCTTGGAGTTGGTCAGACCTTTGAGTAAGTTCCTCCACAGCTGAAACAGAGGCCTCCTATTGCCAAGGCAGGCTAACCAGCTTGTCTACTGCTGGTCCTTCTCTCATGGCCCAGACTGGCACTGCCAGTAAGCTGGCATATGATGGTGGTGCAGCTCACAGGACTTTTTCCACATGGCTGGTGTGCACACTGCCTCGTCTGGGGCCGGGGTAAAGGCCTGGGAAGTGGAGTTGTGAGTTCAGATAGGGACAATCTACCACTCCACTGCAGGGATATCAGATTGCACCAGAGAGACAGGGGAAAAGAAGAAAGAAAATACCTGCTGGGTCATACAGGTACCCATGCCACAAAACCCCTGTGTGGAGCCGCTGCACAAATCCACACCAGCAGAAGCAGAGCAACCAGCTCCAGGACCAGGACATTCAGGGACTGCAGGACACACTGAGCCTCACACACCCCGGCCAGCCCACTCCTGTCATGCAGCAAGCACTGCTCAGAATGGTACAGCAGATGGGACTCAGCTTCAACCAACACACTTTGCCAGGCTTCCAGGAAAAGAGCTGAGCTTTGGGTCTTGGTTTGCAGGTGGTGCTTTGTATCTGATGCCATGAGTGCCCTAAGGGCCAAGAACCTGCAAGAGTGCAACGCTCACAGAGGAGGGACCATAGAGTTCTAGGACAGAGCTTGCTTCCAGTTGCAAGTGTAATTAAAAGTTGAGGAGGAAAACAGCAAGTCCTAAAGCCACAACATTTTTACAATGGTTCTATAAGCTTGGTGAGAAATGCAGCCAGAGGGGAAAGGGAGTTTGGCTGCACTTGAGGAAACAAGCAGCTTCTGCCTGATGAAAGTGGATCTCTGACATGCAGCTGCAGAAATGTCACTCGGTGCTCTGCATCCCAGCTGGGGCATAACTTGCACTCTGTGAAGTACCTTGGCATGGCTCCTTCTGTCCCCATCCCAGCCCTTGTGCCAAACACTGTCAGGGCACACTGGCCCTAAAGCATCTCCTGGGAGCAGCCGTAATCCCAGCCTGGATGCCAGGGTAAAAGAGCAGAGCAGTGCCTCAGAGTCTGGGCTGGCATCTTGGTGACTGGGGGGGGGGGGGGGCTGTGATGAATATGTGGACGTTCTGAGGAGCTCTGGTGAGAAAACATCACTGTGTTCCCATGAGAAGCTGGAAACTCCCTGGACTGGATGTTGGCGGATGAGAACCACAAGGTAAGATAGGAGGCCACCTGGACTAGCTTAACAAGTAACTATAGCAATGCTATCACTAACCCATGAGACTCTTGAGAAGAGCCTGCTGACCAATCACATGCAGCCACACTAACAAGATAGATACAAACACGTGTTGGAATGAACAGAGTCTTTGTCATTCTCTGTACTCTGCTTGCGGTTTGTCTTCGTTGCTCCGACCGTCACCCTGGCCCTACAGCGACAGGTGACTGCCCAGCTGTGTGCTGGTCTGCTGCTGCTGCCAGAGGCCCAGGGGTGACAGAGAGGACAGAGCCCACAGCACAACAGCAGGACTGATGAATGTGCCCAGGGCTGTCCTGGTGGTGTACAGGCTGCTCGCCTGTGAGGACAGCAGGCACCGCTCTGCAGGGTCAGGGCAGCTGGAGGATGTGCTTTGGACTCCTTGGGCTGTGTTCAGCCCCTGCAAGTAACCCAAGTCACGTATGGCTTCTGAGTCTTTGGAGGCTGGGTGGCTCCCAGAGACTAGAGGACTAGAAAGGGACAAGGGCCTGCATTTTGTGAATTGTCTTTTGCATGCTGTCGTCCACAGTTTCGTAATCGTGTTCAGCGCTGTCACTGTCGGTGCCTGGAAGGGAAGAGAGAGCACAGCCTAGAGACACTGCCACAGACCACAGCAGGAGCCCCATGGGGGACACCTTGACCTCCCCGCTCTAAGCTGCACCCAGCACAGCAGGGACCGAGGTGGGGGTGTGGAGAACAGCCTCTGGCAGTTCTGTGGCAGCTGCTCTGCCGCTGCAGATCTCAACCTCTAAGGCCACAGGTCCTCTGCCGTCGGGAGGGATGGGAGGGTGTTGAATGGCAGAGGCCAAGGGCTTGTCAGTGGTGTTCACCTTGAGGTCAAGTCTTGCTTCCCCTTGGGCCAGGGACCTCGCATGGGACTGTGTCAGGGTGGCCTCCCCATGGGTCCCCCTGTTCTAGGTCAAGGTGATGGGGCAGTTCTCCTCGGATTCCCCCAGTCTGGCACCGCTACCTATGGGCTCCCCACAGTACCCGGGACAAGGGGACAGGGAAGTGCAGCCCCAGCAGGTGCCCAGCTGAGTGCCTGCCCCGGGTCCCGGTGAGGAGGGCCCCGGGGTGGGGGTGGACAGCAGCACTCTCCAGTTAAACTGAAGCCCTCTGGCGGCGCTGGGGGCCCGCATCCCCTGCCACGGCAACGCCTCCCTGGGCTGCCCCCCGCGACGGGTCGGGGTCTCACCTGCAGCCCCGGGGGCGCTCGGGCCGGGCGGGCCCGGGAGCGGCGGCAGCGGAGGAGCCAGGAGGCAGCCGGCAGACGCCGCGGATCTGGGGGCCGCGGGGCGCCTCCCCTCGGGGGCCGTCCCCGACCGCGCCGGCTTGGGAGGGCGCGGAGGGGGCTGGGCCGCGCTGCCGGGCAGCTGTGCCAGCAGCCGGTAGTAGAAGGCTTCGGTCAGCTCCTCCAGCCGGCAGCGGAGGGTGCAGGGGGTCAGGGGGCGGACGGGCCCCTCGCTTAGCAGGACGGAGAGGTCCAGCCACCGCGGCGGGATCTCGAAGCCCTCCTCCGGCTCCTCGCAGAAGCTGCCCACCAGGAAGGGCTGGTCCAGGAGCGCCTCCAGCCGCAGGGCAGGCAGGGCGGCCAGCGCGTCCCGCCCCAGCGCAGGGTCCGGGGCTGCCAGCCGCACCTCGCAGGGCAGCGGCTGCAGCCGCAGCAGCTCCTCCAGGCTGTACTTCTTGCTGTCCGACGCCTCCTCCAAGAAGCCGCCGCTCACGTCCAGCGGCAGCAGTAGCTCCTCGCCCTCCTCCTCGTCCTCTTCCACGCCACGGCGGTGGCACAGCAGCCGGGTGCCGGCGCCGCTTCCCTGCAGCCCCTGCACCTCCAGCCGGTCCCCCACGGCGAGCGGGGCCACGTCCCCGACCAGGCCTTCGCAGTCCTGCGTCACCACGAGGCGCAGCCTCCGGCCCGGCTCCAGGGCGGCCGCCAGCTCCCGCACGGCCGCGAAGCGCCGTGGCCGCCGGCGGAACCGGCCCTGGTAGGCACTGGACAGGAGGAAGTGGCGGCCGCTGCCGGGGGCCGAGGCCAGCACCCGCCAAGCACGGGAGCGGCCGTGGAGCTGCAGCCACTGCCCCCGCCGGAGCCGCCGCTCCCAGGCGCTCTGGAAGACGGCAGGGCCGGCCGGACCCTCCAGGATCTCGGCCAGGGTCGGCATCGCCTCCTTCATCGCCAGCACTTCGCTCAGTAGCAACGGCCGGGCGAAGCGGACATGCTGTGCCTCTTCCGTCACATCTTCCACGTCCACCTCCAGTGTGGAGGGGACCTTCACCAGATCCCGGCGCACTGCGGGGCACAGCGGCGTCAGCCGCGCCCGGACCTCGCCCGCAACAGCCCCCACCTGCAACGCACTGCAGCCCCCCACACCTGCGCTCCCAGCACCCAACTGCTGCAGGCTTTCGCTGTGCAGCATCCCCATCCAACCCTGCAGCACCCCCATCCCACCCCCATCCGACCCTGCAGCACCCCCATCCCAACCCTGCAGCACCCCCATCCAACCCTGCAGCACCCCCATCCAACCCTGCAGCATCCCCATCCCACCCTGCAGCATCCCCATCCCACCCTGCAGCACCCCCATCCAACCCTGCAGCATCCCCATCCAACCCTGCAGCATCCCCATCCAACCCTGCAGCATCCCCATCCAACCCTGCAGCACCCCCATCCCACCCTGCAGCATCCTTACCGTGACCTCAGCAGCCTTCACCCCCCATCACCTCACCCTGAGCCTAACCCCAGCCCCCCAGTGCCCGTGGGTACTCACACTGCATGGCAGCCTGCACCTCATAGACAGGGTGCAGGAGCAGGGCGTGAGGGCTGATGGCAGGGCACAGGAGGGGCTGTGGCTGCCTGTCCCACAACCCCAGCACCTGCTGCAGCGTCAGGACCCGCTGCTTGGCAGTCTTCGGGAAGGGTTTGTGCGGTGTTTGATGAGGCCCCAGGGCTGGGGCAGGCTGGAAATGACCTGTGGGATGCTGAGGCTGAGCCCACAGGGCTGGAAAGATCTCCCCCAGGAGGAAGGTACCCATGGGGAGCAGGCTGGGGCAGGGCAGCCCCACTCACCCTCAAAGGTCAGTGGCAGTTCCATCGTCTGCCCTGTCTCTGTGTCCTCACAAATGACCTTCTGCAGCTCCACCGCTGTGACTTTGAGCAGGTCACCCGTGGACAAGCAGCACTCATTGCCTGAGATTTCATACACAGACCCTGCAGGGAGAGATTTCCTCAGAGAAAATACCTCCACAGCAGTTCATCGACTCATGGAATGCTTTGGATTGGAAAGGACCTTTAGAGGTCATCGAGTCCAACCCCTCTGCCATGGGCAGGGACATCTTTTGCTAGCTTTGGCTGTTCCAAGTCCCATCAGTCCTATCAAATCTGACCTTAAACACTTGCAGTGATGGAGCAACCTGCAAAGCACCTCACCCCCCTCTGAACTGTCCCTTACTGCATCCTCAGAACACCTGCAGATGGTTGGTGCTCCTGTCCAGTGCCTGGGAGCTCCTGAGTGAGCTCAGGGTATGAAGGAGGTTCCTGAGTGGTGGCAGTAAGGGCAGGCTGCCCAGTGGTGCTGCCTGGAGCCTGCTGTGCTTTCCCAGCCCTTTGGGGAGCCCCAGAAATGCAGCAAAAGCCTTTGGCAATGTCTGGTTTTGTTTGCCACCAGCTGAGGAAGCCCTGTTGGTAGTTGGTAAAGGCTTCTCCTCAGCCTGAGGTGTCTCCAGGGATGTGGTCCAGGAGAAAGCAGAGCTCAGAGCAGGCTGACTGAGCACTTGTTGGGCTCCTGGCACTGGGACAATGCCCTCTCACCCCCACAGCCACCAAGCATGGGGCTTAATCCCTGCCAGATCCACTGCTGGCAGGTGGTTCACTGCCTGGAGTAGGACCAGCTTGGATGGTTCTTGGTGCCCTACCACTTTCCTAGCAGCATGACTGGAGGTACAGGGGCACTCAGCTGGGTGGGCACTGGGTGTAGAAGAGAAAGGTTTCTGCCGGAAGCTGTGCCTTAGGCACCAGTGCCTGGCGGTGGCACGAAGACCTTTGCCTCTCCCTGGGTGCAGGCAGGAGCCAGGGTTGCAGCTGAGGGAGGTGGCACAGCCTTGGGCAGCCTTCAGGGGCAGTGGATGCCCAGCACTCACCTTGGAAGTAGACACCAGAGCAGACCCTGAGGACGCGGGGCAGCGTGGCGGGGTCCAGCGAGCAGATGTACCTCTGGAAGGAGAGAGGCTCCATGGCCCTGCCGTGCCTGCTCCGGGGCAGAGAGCTGTGTGGGAAGCCCCTCTGGGCTCTGCTTCTTCTTTTGCCCGCCTCTCACTTCTGCTTCTGATGGCACCGAGTTTCCTCTCTTGCCCCAGATTCACACTGCTGGCAGCTCTCCAGCCTGACCAGCAGCCTGGCTTGGGGTTTCCCAATCATGGCGGTGCTGAGGGTGGGGGAGGGCATGGACCTCCCAGCTCTGCCCTGGTGCTGTCCTGGGTGGACCAGTGCTGCAACCAGGGGTGCCCAGGCTGTCCCCATAGCACATCTCCTGTCTGCCCGCTCTGCCCCTCCACTGTTAGGGCAGGGGCCAGGTCTGAGTGGACCACACCAGAGATGATGTGTGCAGACAGCCCCCAGCCCTGACAAACGGACAGCTCCACCCTGCTCACCTGTGGGCCTTCAGACCCCACTTTGCCCCTGGCACAAACATCCCAGTAAGGGCAATGAAGCTGAGGAGGGGTCTGGAGAACAGGGCTGGGGTGGAGTAGCTGAGAGAGTCCAGTGCAGAGGCTCAAAGCTGCTGCAGACAGTGGAACATCTCCCTGTGAGGACAGGCTGAGGGAGCCGGGGCTTGGAGTTTGGAGCAGAGGAGCCTGAGGGCTGCCCTTGTTACTGGTGATGAAGATATGCAGGGCTGGAGCCAGGCTCTGCTCAGGGATGTTCAAGGACAGCACAAGGGGCACTGGGGGCAAGCTGGAGCAGAGGAGGTGCCAGGGGAACAGAAGGGAAAACTTTGTCCCTGTGAGGGTGCTGGAGTCCTGGAGCAGGCTGCCCAGAGAGGTTGTGGAGTCTCCTTCTCTGCAGACTTTCCAGACCCACCTGGATGTGCTCCTGTGTGCCCTGCCCTGGGTGACCCTGCTGTGGCAGGGAACTGAACTCGATGATATTTCAAAGTCTCTTCCAACCCCTCCATTCTGTGATCCTAAACACAGCCAAGATCTGGAGCTGAATGAATGTCTGAAACATTTTTGCTTCCTCCTGCTCACTGCCAGGCTGTTGTCCACCTGTCTGCTCTGCTTGTGAGGGGAGAGCCATGCCAGCCCCAGCAGGGCTTTGTTTCACACGCCCATCAAAACCAGCCCTCCCCCTTCCCTGAAGAGCCTTCACTTCCCGGCAGCCAGCAGCCTCTCCCCAGCGCTCAGCAGGGACCTTCCTGTTGCAGGAATCTCCACATCAGCCACCCGGGGCTGAGGTCAGGATGGCTTAGGCTGGACACAGTCCCTGGACTGAGAGTCCTCTTTGGGAGCACCACTTGCACCTCTCCGAGCTCACAGTCAGAGGTGATCCTGCCCAGCAGGTTCCCCTCTCTGAGGGGTTTCCTGTGACAGCACAGCAGCGCTGGGGACACCAAGTGATAGGATACCCCAGGGATCAGGACCCAGCTTGCTGCCGAGGCTAGGGGAGCTGTGCAGCAGAAAAGCCAAGAGGGAAGGTCAGTAACAGAGGTCAGGTCAACAGCAGAAGGACCTGATGGCAGTGCAGGCTCTGCCCATGCTTACCTGTTGAAGCTCACAGTTGCTTCCCTGCCATTCACCACCCAGCCCTGTGCTAAGGCTAACCAGGCATCACCTCTCCCCACACCAGGCACGTTCTTGTGCTCCCTGAGGCCAAGGACTGGCCCAGGACGCAGCTCAAGCAGTATTTATTTCCCTGCAAAGAGATCCTCTCCTCCTGCTCCAGGCAATCCTGCACCACTGCAGAGCACAGCACAGGGGGATGGTGAGCCAGGACCCATGGGCAGTTTTGTTTCTTACCTGCTGTGGCCCTAAGAAGGGTGAGGGAGGGACAGTGGAAACAGAGGACTTGCAATAGAGGAAGTTGCCACTTTCTGCCTCAGGCAACGAGCCAGGAAAAAATGCAACTGCTGTTGCTGCCCTGCAGTTGTGTGCTCGCTCAGCAGAGCAGGATGTGTCCCTGTTAACACCACAGAGGTGAAAGCACTGCTGGAGCTGGTTTGCAAAGGCTGGACAGGGCTGAGGGAAGGCCTCCAGCAGGATTCTGTGCAGCAGCAGCAGCAACTGTAACACTGCATCTCTCTGCACAGCCTGCAGAGTTCTGCATCCTGAGCACTCCGAGAAAGCTGCTGGAAGGCAGCAAGTCAAACCAGAGGCAGATGTGCTCAGTGATAGCAGAGGAGGAACCTGCTGGCTACCAACTGTCACCAGAGGGCCACTATCAGCTCCACACAGGCTGGCAGCAATGCCTCTTGAGTAGAGGCTGCTGGCACTGGGCATTGCCCTGCTCCCAGCAACAAAGCCAGCACACAGCTGGTCCAAGGAGCAGCTCAGAGGATTCCTGTAAACCACGTGGAGTCTCTGTGCTCCCAGGCTGGTGACCAAGCAGAGGGGAAGAGCAAAGAGGAGCTGGTGTAAAGGGGACCTCTTGCTGCAGCTAACTCCAGCGCTGTCTCCAGGCAGAGCTGACCCCATGGAGGGGTTCAACTTGCACTGTGCTCACCCCCAGACTCCTACAGACACTGGAGAGAAGTGCTTGAGTCTCAGCCCCAGGGCTCTCAACCTTTGCTCACAGATGCTCCAGGCCCTTCAGCAGCTTTGTAGCCTCCACTGGATTCTCTAGCAGTTCTCTGTCCCTTTTGAACTGGGGAGCCCAGAACTGGACCAAACTACTGCAGGTGTGTTCTCACCAGGGCAGGGGCGAGTGGGAGAACCTCCGTGGCCCTGCTGGCCACTCTTTCTAAGGCACCCCAGGACACCACTGACCTTTCTGGCCATGAGGGCACATTGCTGGCTCAGGGGCAACTCATTGTCCACCAGCACTCCCAGGTGCTTCTTTGAAGAGCTGCTTCCCACAGGTGAACCCCTAACCTGCACTGGTGCAGAGGTTATCCCTCTCCAGGTGCAGAACCCTACACTTGCCCTTGCTGAACTCCATGAAGTTCCTCTGCCCAGGTCTCACTGGGTGCCAGCACAGCCTGGCAGGGTGTCAGCCACTGCTCCCAGTTTGGGATCATCAGCAAACTGGCTGAGGGGAAACTTTGGCTCTTCATCCAGGTTATTGATGAAGATGATGAACAAGACTGGAGCCAGTCCTGAGCCCTGGGGAACACCAGGTCTCCGACTTGACCCTGCAGCACTGAGCTCTGTCATTCAGCCATTCCCATCCATCTCACTGATCTCATCTGACCCACACCTCCTCAGCTCCCCTAGAGGGATGGTGTGGGTCATAGTGTCAAAGTCTTGCTGAAGTTGAGCCACTGCTGTCCCCTCACCTGCCCAGCTGTCACCCACCACAGCAGGCTCTCAGCTGGCTCAGGCATGGTCTCCCCTTGCTGACCCCATGCTGAGTACCCTGATCATCTTCAATTTAATTCTCTTCAGTCTGAATACTCACAAACAGCCCAGCTAACCTCAGCCCAGCTGGGGGATCCCTCCCAGCCCTGTGCTGCAGGCACCATGGTAATCTTCAGCCAGCTCCCAGTTCACTATTTGTCATTACAGCCAAGGACAAGCTGCAGACATTGTGACGATGTCTGCTGCATTGAGACTGCTCAAGGCCACTCTGCATGTCAGAGGCAGCAAGATGGGCACTGAGAAGAGCAAAGCTGGGCTCTAAAGCAGAAGTTTGGAGAGAGGATTATGCCAGAACCAGACAAAACTTGGCTCAGGAAACAAAAGCAGCTGCAGTTCAGAACTGTCCAATACCAGTCGTGTGCAGAGCTGCAGCACGAGGCAGCAGAGCAGGTCACAGGCAAAAAGCTGTGAGAGCTGCAGCCTGAGCCAGCCCTGCAGTGCTGACTGCTCTTCACCATGGCAGAAACGCCTCAGCAGGCCACCACAGCATGCAGAGTCTCAGCTGCAGAGTGCAGGCTGGGAAGGAAGAGACTATACTCCCCCAAACTGGCAAAATCTGCATTTAATTTACAACATAGTAAAGGTTACAGGTAAAAAGCTCAACAGAAGGTGTGAAAAGGCCTGGTACATATTACACAAGTGTACAAACCTCTGTACAAAGCCCCTAGCTGTTGTCCTGTCCCCTCCTGTGAGGGCCAGCTACGGCCCCCAAGCTCTGAAATAATGAGAGCTTGGTCAAACCCAGGGAGGAGAAGAGCTTTAGAAACCAATGAGCAGCAAAGCTTCCCTTGTCAAGAAAAAAATCTTGCAAAGAGCCACTTGCCAAAACAAAAAACAAACCCCCAAACCATCCTCCCCACCCCCTCCCAACAGAGCCCACCCAACAGCCAGCAATGGAAACAAAGGAGGAAGAAAACCTCTTCAACTTTTATTTGCCCTACCTAGTCTTACCCTAAAGAGTTGCCTTCGTGAAGCAGACTGGCTGGAAAAAGAAGATTCTACATACCAGAAAGAAGCAAAACTAAAAATGAGAGGAGGAGGATTCTGGAGTCAGCAGGGAGTGTTTGGAAGCAGCACATCTGGGGACTGAATGATTTCCAGCAGCAACTAAACACAGAGTGGCACAGCCGCAGGTGGAGGAGCTGCAGCAGCCCGAGCTAGATCTGATGGTGTGAGGAGGGCAACCAACCACCCACCCCTAAAGCCCTCCCTGCTGTGAGAGGAGCAGCCACCACCCCACCTTCACCTCAGTAACATGATAGGAGCAATCCTCTGGTCACACTGACCTGGGAGCACCTGGCCACACAGCGCAGCAGCCACGCATGGCACTGCCCCAGCTGCCAGCCGCTGTGCTCCTCTGCCAGGCAGCCCCATCGCTGCCAGCAGGGAAGAGCTGGGCATGCTGCTGCCAGCCTGGGCCCCTTCCTGCTGAGACCTCCCCAGGAAGGAATGGGACTGCCCAGCTGGACTGGAGAACGTAGAACAACCCAGAGTGAGCCTAAGGGAAACAGAGCTCTGGCCCCACCATGGGTAATGACAAGGCAGTGTCTGCCTGGACAGAGGCAAGCCAGGTGGTGACAGCTAAAGGATGTGAAGGGCAGCAACCCAACTGAGTGTCTCATTTCAACCAGTGAGAAAAAGTGATGAAGTAGTGAAAGAAGGCAGTGTTAGGAAACCAACTTGTGTTCTGCTTTACTCAAGGCAAGGCAGAGCCTCTCCCGAGAGCTCTCATCCCAGCTCTGAGCAGCACTCAGCTCCCATCCACTGGCACTGGCAGCCAGGTGGTGGCTGTGCCCTCCCACACTGTCTCCTTGCATCTCACACACTCTAAGCTCCCAAGTCCCATTTGCAAACAAAAATGAAGCTAGTGAAGTTAAAAGGGCCGCCAAGAAACTGCTCTGTGTTCAACTTCAGCTAGCACAGAGCAGAGACCCATCCCTGCTTTGTTGTTTGTGCACCCCCCAGGAGGCAGTGCTGGAGGCCTTGCCACGCTTGTCTGCTGCTACCAGCACCCACCCCAGCTCAGGCCCACCCCTCTGTGCACTCCTTCACCCACCCAGCACTGCACAACACTGGGCCACGGCAAAGCAAGCCACTGGTTGCTGTCCAGCTCAGCTCCACCTCCTCCTGCACCAAAGGGCTGCTGTAGTGTTGTAGGTGGAAAGCAAAACAGGCTGTAGCCAAACTAAGAACCCAAACCAACCCCCAAACGATACTGCCCCACGCTGTGGGGGGTTCAAAGTGTAACAAACAAAAGCTGACCTATACTTTGCAACTTTGAGCACTCCTAAAGGCTTGGCCCCACAAACATCGACTGGTGATGGAGCTGCCCTGCCAGGAGCAGGTGCAGCAGGAACAGTTACTCACCATAGTAAGCACGACACCTAAAGACACCAATTTGCAGGGTCATGGCCTAAGTGAGAATTAGAACTGCTGACTCTGCCCCTCCTGGTTGCAGATCAGGACTCAGAGGGATGGTGACATTATCAAAAGTACCTCTGGGGCCAGAAACGGCTACGAGAAGGCTGCCAGGTGTTGCTGTATTTGTGTTTAAACAGACATATAAAAACGTTTGCACAGAGCTGTCAAGGACATTCCACTGCTCCCCTCTGGGGTTTACACCTGGTTAGGACACTGGAAGTTTAAAAAGACGATACTGCACATCCACAGTTCCGGAGTTCGTCGCTCCCCCCTCCCTCGGCACAGCGCCGCTCAGATCAGCAGGGAAGGGGTCGGCTTCTTGCCCGGCCACGCCTCCTTGGCGTACTTCTTCTTCTTGGGCTCGTTCACAGCTTCGGGGTTGAAGACGGCAGGGTTGGGGGCCGGGTTCATGTTCACCGTCGAGGGCACGACGGGAGTCAAGTCCACGTCGGGGGCGAGGTTGGGGTAGGGCATGGGCAGGCCGCCGATGAGCGCCGTGCCGTGGGCGCCGTGCGGCTGGCTGCCGGCCTCGCTGTGCGTGGGCGGCAGCCCCCCGTAGAGTCCTCCGCTGTAGGGGAAGCTCTGCAGGCGCCGCGCCGCCGCCTCCTCGCCGCCCAGCGGCCCCGAGCCCTCCAGGCGCTTCTTCTGCGGGAGAACAGCCACAGCGTCACCCCGGGCACGGCACAGCCTGCCCACGCCGCCCGCCACGGCCCACGCCGCCCGCCACGGCCCACGCCGCCCGCCACGGCTCTCACTGTCCGCCACGGCCCACGCCGCCCACCAGGACCCACGCCGGCCCCCACGGCCCACGCCGCCCACCACGGCCCACGCAGCCCACCACGGCCCTCGCCGCCTGCCACGGCCCCGAAAAGGCAGAGGCCGGCCACACACAGGCGGTCACAGACCACGGGCAGGCCTCTGTCCCAGAAGCTTGCTTCTGGTTTTCCCTGCAAATCACTCAATAATAAACTCCTGCAGGTGCAGAGAGGGGTGGCAGGAGCTCAGGTCTGAGCACCTGGTTACCTCCAGTCACAGGACTGAGCAGGACCTGTCAGTAACACAGAGCCTCCTTTCCCCCACAGCGAGAAACTGCACCTTCCAGAGCCCTTGGGTGGTTTTGTCTAGCTCCTGATCACTTGACTCTCCTGCAGCAGTCTGGGGTTTCTGCAGAATTCTCTTTCCACACACATCATTTACTGCACAGCAGCAACATGTGGCACTGCTGTTACCCTGGGGCTTGGCTACCCTCAACTGCTACAAACCTCCTCCTCTCCTGCAGCATTTACACTCAGCACTGGCAGCACACTCACCATGGAGCAAAGTTTGAACCCTGCCAGCTCCACCAGACCACCTTAGGAGATCCCTAGCACTGTAAACAACCAACTTCTCATTTACACTTTTACATTTTACACAATCTTAACTGCTGCCTGGAAACTACCACACTGCAGTCCTCTGGAAGTGTTTCTTACTCAGAGGACAAAAGACCCCAAGCCTGCCACTGACCCCAGCTCTTATTAACAGAGCCCAAGCTGGACCTGAAGGGAAATGATCACAGCTGCTACAGAAGGCCACTGTGAAACCTGACCACGGCTTTTGCTTAACACTTCCCACCACAGAACATTCTGTTCCTAAGGGCTAATTCCCAGAGGGAGTTGATCAATGGACAGAATCAATGTATTGATTAGAAAGCTGGAGTTACTCTGTACCTTGACAGGGACTACTGCTGTCTGCACCATGTTCCTGAAGCGCCCCACTGATGGGTCCACGTCCTCTGCAAAGGCAAGAGCAGGGAAGGCTTCAGGAAGGGTAGGGCTGTGGCAGTTTTAGGCAGATGCCTAGAAAAGCTTCCACAGATCTTGAGCAAAACATGGTAGAATGTAAATAAATTACCACTGGATGCAAAAGGAAAAGGATGATAAGGTCTAAATAACCTCCTTGGTCTGAAAACCAACATCCAGCTGGTTGTGTAAACTTCACTTTCTGGTTTCTCCACTGTGGCAGATACTCAGTGGTGCTGCTGCTGGCTTGCTGCCCTTGCCTGTGTTCTTCTTGTGGCTAAGTACTCCAGAGAAGGGCAACAAAGCTGGGGAGGGGTCTGGAGCACAGCCCTGTGAGGAGAGGCTGAGGGAGCTGGGGTTGCTTAGCCTGGAGAAGAGGAGGCTCAGGGGAGACCTCCTTGCTCTCTACAACTCCCTGAAGGGAGGCTGCAGCCAGGTGGGGGTTGGTCTCTTCTCCCAGGCAGCCAGCACCAGAACAAGAGGACACAGTCTCAAGCTATGCCAGAAGAAGTTTAGGCTGGAGGTGAGGAGAAAGTTCTTCTCAGAAAGAGTAATTGGCCATTGGAATGTGCTGCCCAGGGAGGTGGTGGAGTCCCCATCCCTGGAGGTGTTCAAGAGGGGATTGGATGTGGCACTTGGAGCCATGGTTCAGTAGTCATGAGGTGTTGGGTGAGAGGTTGGACTTGATGATCTCTGAGGTCTTTTCCACCCTTATTGATTCTATGATTCTACTACTAAGTTCTCCCTCTGCTTTCCTCCTTTCTTCTCTTCTCCTGTGTACAGGGGGGAAGGGAGCAGGGAGGGGGCAGCTGGTGGTAGTCCCCTGGTTTTGTCCAGGGGAGTTCTTGTGTATAAATTGTAAATATATGTAAAGATTGTGTGTTTTGTGCATCTTGATTGCATTCCGTATTTCTAGCTTGTAATTGTGCTTGTAAATATATCTTCATTTGCTTTCAACTGGGCTGGGCTGGCAATTTTATCTTGGGGGCAATTTCAACCCACCACAGGAGGAGGCACAACAGCTGCCAGGTGAAGAAGCCTACAAAGAGAACTGGTTCCTGAACCTTCTCTTGTAGCTCTCAGGAAGGACCAGCAGGCCCCAATCAGAGGAGCCCAGGGGACATCTAGTGGCTGTGTCTGGAGGTGGGCTCACCCTGGTGAGAAGGGGAGCAGATGGCACTGACCAGAACGGAGTTCTGGGCTGAGGGCTACTGCTGACAAGGCTCTGCACATGCTCAAAGGCACAGCAGCTAGCCCCAGAAATCCTCGGGGAGCCTTGAAGGAGGAGTCAGAAGAGGTCAAAGCAGTCTCTGAAAGCCTGCACAAATTCTCTTTTTGGGGATGTGAAGGGCTGCTGTTCACAGCAGGATGTTCTGAGCACTGCATTCACACCTTTGTGAAGCAGGGTGTGCTGCTGCCAGGGGAAACCAGCTCCAGGCTCTTCGTTAAGATGCATGCTCCTTAACAGCCTACTCCTGTTCAATGGAATAGTATCCATCGTTGACAGGAATGCCAGGAATACAAAACAGCTAAGGCAGAAAAATGACCAATTAGGAACTGCCCACATCTTCAAAGGCATGAAGGATGAGGGTGACTTGTTCCAGAGATAGAGACAGGTAGTCAGAAACCTCTGAGCTTCAGGCAGATATCCCCTGGGCAAGAGGTGAGGAAAGCATTTAAGGGAGAGAGGACAACCAAATGAGTTCAGTTCCCTTTTAGGTTCTAAAGAAGGCAAGAAATGTAAACCATTTTCCTGCTCTTGGAGCCATGAGATTTTCCCAAGGTGTGAGGATTCTGAGCAGTGATATCCCTGTCCTGCACAAAGCATGCAGCTGTTCTACAGGCAGAAAAATGGAGAGAGCTCAAAGCCCTAGGGGAGACACATGGTAGCTTCTCTGAAACAGCAGATCCCAAATTTCTGTTCTCCTTCTCCATGAGGAATGCCAAGGAGAACCCTGGGAAGCAGGTCTTCAGGGCATCAGCTAAAGAGTAAGCCACACATCTTACCTGGATTGATGATTTCATCATCATCACTGAAGGTGACTCTGGAGTTCTTCCGTTTCCTCTTTGGTCTCTGGATGTCCAGGTTCCCTTCCTCGATGGTCAGTGTGGAAATCCTCTTGTTGTGGGCTGTGTTGAACTCTGTCAGGTTCTAGTGGCAAATTGGAGAAGGAAGGGGTTTCAGCAGCTCCTGTATGCAGCCTGACTTCATGGTGTGACTGTGCACACCCAAACACCACAGCACACTGCCTGCCTCCAGCTTTAGAGCCCCAGGAAGAAGGGCTCCAGAGCTACAGCAGCCTGCCCAGGGAGGCTGCAGAGACATTCAGAGCCTGACTGAGCACGGTGCTGGGCAGCCTGCTCCAGCTGACCCTGCTTGAGCAGGAGGCCTGGACTAGATGATCCTGAGAGGTCCCTTCCAAACTCAACCATCCTGTGCATGCCACAGACACTGCTCTGAATGAGAAAATGGGAAACAGGACAGCATTCCCTGTCACCTGTGGGGAAGAGCCTGGGAAACCATTCCTAATCTGGGGGGAAGGCAGCTGGAGGATCTGCATCCTTTGGCAAGCCTTTGTGAGAGGGCCATTGGAGTAGCAGGATAATTAGGTCACTGATTCTGGGCAGCAGCATCATTTCAGGCTTGCCATGGCAAACCCAGATGGGTTATGCATGTGTGTGAGCAGGAGACACCTCAGGCTGTTGTCAAGGCCAAGAAGTTAAGAACCTGAAGCAAACAAATGGGAGACCTGAGAGCAGCATTTTGATAGCTGAAGGGGACCTAGAGGAAGGCTAGGGAGGGACTGTTCATAAGGGCTTGGGGTGATAGGACAAGGGGCAGTGGTTTGAAACTGGAGCAGGGCAGATTTAGGTTGGACACCAGGAGGAAGTTCTGTACCATGAGGAGGGTGGTGAGACAGTGGGACACAGGTTGCCCAGGGATGTGGGGATGTGGTGGAGGCCTCCTGCTTGGAGACATTCAAGGTCAGACTTAATGTGGCCCCGAGCAGCCTGCTCTAGTTGTAGATGTCCCTGCTGACTGCAGGGGGCTGACCTTTGAGGGTCCCTTCCAACCCAGTGGTTCCATGACCTACGATTCCCTAAGTGGGGAACACTACCTGGTTAGCTGGAGGAACCATGTAGCACAGCATCATCATACTCACATCCAGCTCTGTCTCCTCCTCTGGCAGGCCCAGCAAGCCCTTGAGCTCTTCATCTTCCCCACCCATCTTCTCGTCCCCTTTGACAGCGGAGGGCAGCGTCTGGGGCTTCTCCCGCAGCGTGTAGGCGCGCGTGGAGGCGCCGAAGGACACCGTGGAGTCGATGGGGATCTGCTGGGGCTTGTGGGGCTCCAAACGGATGTGACCCAGGAAGGTGCCATGTGCTGGGAACGGCAGAACGCAAGTCAGGCTGCCAGCCAGCAGCTGCAGCTCGGGCTGTGCGTCAGCTCAAGCCTCGAGAACGCTTCCTGCTCTGGAGAACAAAGCTTGAGGGGAGAGGCTGAAGCAGCTGGGGATGGTGAGGGGAGACCTCATCGCTCTCTGCAGCTGCCTGAAAGGAGGCTGCGGAGAGCTTGGTGCTGGTCTCTTCTCACAGGTGACAGAACAAGAGGGCACGGCCTCAGGCTGCACCAGGGGAGGTTTAGGCTGGAAAGTAAGGAATACCTTTTCCCAGAAGGAGTGGTCAGGCACTGGGCTGGCTGCCCAGGGAGGGGTGGAGTCACCAACCCTGGAGGTGTTCAAAGGTGGTTTGGATGTGCTGATCTGGGACACGGTTTAGGGTGACTCCTGCAGTGTAGGGTTCATGGCTGGACTTGGTGATCCTGAGGGTATTTTCCAACAAGTTCTGCACCAGGAGGGTGGGGGGAACACTGGAACAGGTTGCCCAGGGAGGTGGTTGAGATCCCATCCCTGGAGCTATTCAAGGTGAGGCTGGACAAGGCTCTGCACAACCTGATCTAGTGGAGGATGTCCCTGCTGAGTGCAGGGGGCTGGACTGGATGAGCTTTGGAGGTCCCTTCCAACCCAGGCCATTCCATGACTCTATGATGATTCTGTGATGATTCTACTTACTGCTGTTTAGATCTATGAGGAAAACTCTCTTGAGATGTTTGTGGTAGACCAAGGCAGCATGGACCCGAGAGCAGGACTGGTGGTCAATGGTGAAGTCACAGAGGTCAGGATTCCTCCCAAACAGGTAGTACTTCTTCTCATCAATGATGAGCTTCTGGGGGGGACAGCAAGCAGAGACACAGGTTAGCCCCTCAGCCTTTCAAGCACATGGATAAGCACAGCCATCTGCAAATGAAGCACCAACAGCTAATCAATATTTCTGTTTGATCTGACACTGGTAAAGACAGAAACTCCAATCTCCTCTCTGTGAAATCAGAGCAGCTGAGCAGGGCAGAGTCCCAGTTACTGCCTCTAGCAGCCAGCCTCAGACAGCCTGGGGAGAGCAGCAACTCTTCAAAGCATGAGCCTGGCTCATCTCCCAGCCACTCTGGCACATTCCTTGATGCAGATGACCTTGGGCCTCCTCTGAGCCAGGCATCTATGCTGCATGATGGCCAGGCTGACACAGGACATCCAGAAATGGACATGCAGGAGAGCCCAGACCCTTACAGCTGTACTGGGCATGCACTGTGATGTGGATCCACGCTGGGCTGGTCATGAAACCACTGCTTGGCTTTCTTCTTAATTCATCCCAGTTCTTGTCTCTTCTCCAAACAAGGCCTCACACAGCACAACAGCAGCCACAGAAACCAGCTCTGGAAAGCCAAGGTGCTGGCACAGGCCCCCAGTGCACACAGCAGACACTTCTTCAGGGGAGCTTCTTGCTCCTGGAAGCCAAAGCACCTGAGCACTGCAGCCTCTCCTTCTCACTGCATGCCAGGTGCTTCACCCAGCATGGCTCTCCTCCTTTCCAGCTGCACGAGTCAAGGGCTGGCAGTGCAGCAGAGGTTTGTTACCAGATGGCTCCTCCTGCTTTGTGAAGTGTGACCAAAGCCCACACAGCAGTTCAGTACCCTGGAGATACTCAAAGCCTGCCTGGATGCTTCCTGTGTACTCTAGGTGATGCTCTGGCAGGGGGTTTGGACTGGATGACCTTGAGGTCCCTTCCAACCCCTTACTCTCTGTGGTTCTCTGAATGCTGCTGATGCCTTTGGCATCTTTGCTCAGGGAAGGAAGGGCTTCAACGAGATGCTCTGAGCTGAAGGAACATTTTACCTGCCAGAGCAGGAGGATCTCTTCCCTCTCCCTCAGAACTGGGCACACACCCCCCAGCCCCGGGCACACACACCCCCCCCAGCCACAGGCACACACCCCCCCCCAGCCCCGGGCACACACACCCCCAGCCCCGGGCACACACCCCCCCCAGCCCCGGGCACACACACCCCCCAACCCCGGGCGCACCCCCCCAGCCCTGGGCACACCCCAGCCCCATCTGCACTTGGCAGGGCTTCAGGAGACTTTGCAAGGACAGAAATGAATCCCTAGATTGGAAATCCTGCAGCACCCCACCCATGAGAACATCCCCGGCTGCCTGTACTTCAGGATGCTCTTTCCCAGGTGTCCTGTGCCTCTGAGCTATAACCCAGTGCTACCCTTCACACACTGAGCTTAAACACTTCATGGCTTGCTTTAGTCTTGCACTTTTCAGACCCAGCAATCACAAGGTGCACCTCAGGCCCCTGCACGAGGCCTGGGACACAGATGGCTCGGTTAGTATCAAGTGCTCAGCAATCCACAAGAATCACAGCGTGGAAGGGGCTGGAAGGGAACTCTGGAGATCATCCTGCCCACCCCCCCCTGCCAAGGCAAGGTCACCCAGGGCAGGGCACACAGGAACACATCCAGGTGGGCTTTGAATGTCTCCAGAGATGGAGACTCCACCACCTCTCTGCCAGCCTGCTCCAGGGCTCTGCCACCCTTCAATCACAGAAGCTCCTCCTCATGTTCAGATGAACTTCTGATGTTCAGTCTGTGCCCAGTGCCACTTGTGCTGTCCCTGGGCACTACTGAGCAAAGCCTGGTCCCATCCTCATGACCCCCACCCTTGAAGTATTGATCAGCATCCATCAGATCCCCTCAGGCTGCTCTTCTCCAGACCAAAGCCCCAATTCTTTCAGCCTTTCCTCCTCACAGAGATGTTCCAGGCCCCTCAGCCTCTTTGCAGCCCTTTGCTGTCCCCTCTCCAGCAAGTCCCTGCCCTTGCACCAGGGAGCCCAGAAGAATGTTCCTCCTTGGTTGCTGGTGTCTACCATAAGATACACAACTGAAGCATCCTTTGCCATGGGTACCAAAGAGGGAAACAGAAAGCTCACACTGAGCTGCTTTTCAGCTCACACACACAGGGCACCCTGCTCCCTGTGACCCCCAAGGTCATCTCCTGCTTGCAGTGTGCAAGGCCATGAGGCAACTGCATGAACAGGCTGCTGAGGCTGCTGTCCCAGCCAGCCCTCCTGCTTCTAGCTCAGCAGCAGCACCATGGCATGGAGAGCTCTGAGCTGCACAGGGGCCTGCCCCTGCTCACCATGGGACACAGTCAGGGCAGGCAGGCTGCACTGAGCAGGCAGTCAGGAGGGAAAACACAAACTGCAGCCACTCTGTGACCTCTGGGCGAGCACTGAGCACATCTTTGCAGCACTTGGACTGCAGACCTGCAATGGCTGTCAACAGCAAGCTGCACAGCAGCAAAAAGAGCCTCTTGTAGGTTAACAAGTGGGCTGCAAGATGTCTGCAGCACCACAAATCCCAGCAGGGCCTCTGGTAGCTCCAAAGGCTTTGAGCAGCCCAGCCATCAGATGATATTCCTGACTGTCAGTTTATCAACACCAAACCTCCCAGCCATTCCCCAAAGCAGTGGTGCAGCCTCAGCTTCCACATGGCAGTTTGTTGCCTTTTTTCAGTCCTGATCAGGACTCCATGATGCCCATTTGCCAAGCACCTGAGGATGAATTCAGCAGGGAGCTCCACAGGAACTCTTTTACCCTAAGGCTTTCTCTCTAAGCCCCAAACCCCCAAAAGAAACCTGGCAACAACACCCTCAGAGAGTCTCCCAGGTGGGAAAGCTGCACTATGTTTGGCCACCTGCCACATAGTAAAACACCTGAGCTCTGCCATTTGGCTTTGCTCTCTCATTACGTGGCCTGAAGGAAAACCCAGTGCCAGGTGCAGCCCTCACACCAGATGCTCTTGCTAGCATGGCAGTGAGAAGGCAGAGCTGAGGCCCTGCTACAGCTCTCTGCCCACTGAAAAGGATTCTGGAGATGTCATGTCACAAGACCACGACACAGAGTGTATGGTCCAGCACAGTATAGCCAAGGTTGGAAGGGACCACAAGGATCATCAAGTTCCAACCCCCCTGCCATGGGCAGGGACACCCCACACTAGATCAGCCTGGCCAGAGCCTCATCCAGCCTCCTCTTAAACACCTCCAGGGATGGGGCCTCAACCACCTCCCTGCACAACCCATTCCAGGGCTTCACCACTCTCACGGTGAAGAACTTCCTCCTCACATCCAGCCTGAATCTCCCCACCTCCAGCTTCATTCCATTCCCCCTAGTCCTATCACTCCCTGAGATCCTGAGAAGCTTCTAAAGAGCAGGATTCTGGGATGGAATAACCAAGTTACCATTTTCTGATCCATCTCTGGACCTTTCTGGTCCTCCTGGAGGACTCAACCCTACCTGTGGTGGTTTTTTTTCCTAAAGGCCTCAAACCACCACACTGTCCTTGAGGTTTCTTTCCCTGTGTTTCTGCTCCTGCAGTTCCTAAGCTCTGGCTGCACTCTGGTACCTCCTACAGAAGCACCTTGCAGGAAACAAAATGTCAGCTTTGGTCCAAAATTCAGTTTTGAAGCACTAGAGCTCTGCAAGGTATCAAGTTTCCCTTACAAACATTTTCCTCTCTTACTAGGACAGGTTTAATGTTCAGGAATCAAAGTGTCACTGCTGGCTGAGTGCTGCAGTTTTGTCTCCTCTCCAACACTGCCTTTACCTGCACAGTATGGAGCCCCTTAGAGGACAGGGAAAGGAAAATGCCCTTCAGAAGGAAGCTTCAGAGTACACCAAAATGATTTGAACATCATGACCATGAGAGAAAGGAAAGAGACATTTGAGTGAGTGCAGAAAATGCTGGGCAGGGCCCTGCTGCTGGTGCCTGTGTGCAGGGCACACCACAGGCACACAAACCATTTTCATACCTCAATGAGTTTGTCTCCTTTGACTACATCCAGGTGTAAGCCAGGTGGTGGTTTTCCTGCCCTGGAAAATAAAGAAAGGAAAATATAGTACCAATAAAAACATTGGAGCTAACACTGTGGTAGAGCTACAGACCAAACCCCCAGACATGGAGCAGAACTTTTTGGGGGCTGGGAAAGACAAAAACATCCACATTTCCTTTTCCTCCCTGCAGACTCCTGCCCAAAGAGGCAATGTGGTTTGTTACAGTAAGAACCAAGCTAACAGGGCATGAGGCACCTCGAGCTTTTCTTGCTCCAGCTGAAAAACAGCTCCTTTACAAAAGGAACACAGCAGCTCCTAAGAGACTCACAGAAATCATCTGACTGCAAGAGACCTCCAAGCTCACCCAGTCCAACCTTTAACCCAGCACTGCAGGCTCAACACCAAACCATGTCCCCAAGCACCAGGTCCACAGCTGCTTAAATACCCCCAGGGAAGGTGAACTCCAGCACTGCCCTGGACAGCCTCTTCCAATGTTTGAGAACCTTCCAGTGCAGGAATATCTCCTGAGATCCAGCCTGAATCTCCTCTGGTGCAGCTTGGAACCATTTCCTCTGCTCCTGTCTCTTGCCACCAAGGAGCAGAGGCTGCTCCCTCCTTGCTCCAACCTCCCTTCAGGGAGCAGTGAGATCTCCCTCACCTCTTCTCCAGCCTGGACACCCCCAAGCTCCCTCAGCCCCTCCTCTATCCCAGGAGCTCCAGGCCCTTCTCCAGCCTCGCTGCCCTGCTCTGGACAGGCTCCAGCCCTCAATGTCCTTCCTGGAGTGAGGGCCCAGAGCTGAACACAGCACTCAAGGTGTGGCCTCCCCAATGCTGAGCACAGGGGGATGGGCACCTGCTGTCCCTGCTGCCCACCCTATTTTTGATCCAAGCCAGGATACCATTGGCTTTCTTGGCCATCTGGGTACTGCTGACTCACATTTAACTGACTGTTAACCAGTACCCCCAGGTCCCTCTTCAGGTCACAGCTTTCCAACCACACATCCCCAGGCCTGTAGCTCACCACGGGGTGGTTGTGACCCAGGTGCAGGACCTGGCAGTAGAACAGGATCTGAAGCCAGGAAGAGGCTAACAACTGGAGAAGAGGACAGGCTGGGACTGTTTGCTAAAGGGCTTGCTCAGGGGCTCTGTTTTCTCCTGATACTTTCCAAACAACAGTTCTCTACCCTTAGCTGCTAAGAGGAATGGGAACTTCCATCATCCATCCTCTCTAGGACTGGACATGGCAAAAAGCCTGGAAGGGATGCTGCCCTTCCCTGCACTGCACCTTTGGCAAACAGTCCTGTCCTGCTCAGATCTCTGAGCATCTGCACCTCCAGTGCTTCCTCCCTGCTAACAGCTCTGCTGCTGCTCTCTGTGGCTGGGCCAACCTTCTAGGCAAGAGCAGTGACCCAGTTCTTGGCTACACTACTACCCATCCAGAGAACACCTGCAGAGCAGATCACATTCCCATGCCCTGCTCTGCTGGCTGCACAGGGCAGGGCCAGAGAACACCAGCAATGGGCAGCAATGTTCTTAGCACAGCTGGAGAAGGAAAGGCAGATGTCATTGGAGCTGGCTGAGGAGCTAAATATAGATGCTTGTGTTCCTGGGATGTGCCTTACAACCTGGAGGTTTCCTCAGCCTCCCCAGGTCAGTAGGTTACTCCAGACATCTTCCTAGATAACTTCACACAGGAACAGTCTTTGGAACTCCTGCTGAATCTCTTTCTCAAGCATTTTCCACTCTTGCTCCAAACCCACTGTGCCCTGCTCAGATCTCTCTGGCCCTTCTGGAATGTGCCACTTGGGCCTTCCAGGAGTTTCCTTACCAAGCCCTTCTCTAAGACTGTGCTGAAGAGGGATAGGGCTGAGAGTGATGCTTGCTCTTGTGGATCACCAAACAGCAGCAGCAAAAGCAGAGGGTGCCAAGCTCCAGGGTCATCTGCTAAAATGCTGACTGCTTCCTGGAGGTGGGGTCATGGGGCATGAGGGGGAGGCCAGCAAGTAAAAGTGCTCCCAAGGAAGACAGAGTCCAGCTGAGGAGCTCTGCTCTTCCAGTCACTCCTGTGCAGCTGGGGCCTTCTCTTACACACTGCCCTGGGACACACAGGCAGGCTGCCCCTGGGCACTACTGCCTTCCTGCACTCCCCTCAGATCTCAGCACTCATGTTTCACTGGAGGGCAGGCTCCATGCATGGATTCATGTCCACTTCTCAGTGCTGCCTCTTCCTCAGCACTACCAGAGTTGTTTCTTTCCACTGCACTGAAATCACCAAGCTCTACATGCTCTGCAACACAACTTCTGTCATCAATCCTGCCTTACTCTGAGCAAACCAAAGCTGCTTTCCCCACCTTCTCCTTCTTCCAAACAGGCAAACCTTTCAAGGAATTAACTCCACAAGCAAGTGTACTCACTTCTCTGCCTGCCCTCTTTGCTTTTCAGTGGTCTCTTCCTGGATGCTCCACGCTCAGCCTGCCCTCCCATCATCATAGCCATGTGCTCAGCACACCTGCCAGGCCACAGGAAAGCTCCCAGCTGCTCCAGCACAACCACTTTCCTGTTCTGCAAGCTGAATCCTGCCTGATGGTCATCTTCTGACTCTTCATTACCTCCTTGAATTTCAGCTTCACTCTTGCTGCTGTGTTTACTCTGCTTTTTACTTACATTTGAAAGACAGAGGGAAAGCCCAGGAGCAGCAGAAGACAGAGCTGCTCTCCAGCGCTCAGTGCTGGGGACAGCTCTCTGGGATGTCTTTAGCAGTGATCTGGATGAGGGGGACTGACTGCACCCTCAGTCAGTCTGCAGATGACACTAAGCTGGGAGGGAGTGTGGCTGTACCTGTGGCTCTACAGAGGGACCTGACCAGGCTGGCTGGCTGGGCTGAGTCCTGTTGTATGGGATCCAAGGCCAAGGGCTGGGTCCTGCACCTGGGTCACAATGACCCCATGAATGCTCCAGGCTGGGGGCAGAGTGGCTGGAACCTGCCTGGCAGAGAAAGCCCTGGGGGTCCTGATCCACAGCAGTTGTGTGCCTGGCCAGCACGTGCCCAGGTCTTTGACAGAGCAAAGACACCACAGGAAGGAAAACTACAAAATGATGATGTTTTCACCTCTGGAGTGCTGCATGAGCTCTGCTTCTCTTGCTGAGAGGGACACAAGCTGATAACCAGTGTGGATGGCTCCATGCAGGGGGACAAAAAATGGAATGCATCAGATCAGAGCCTTGGAGAGAAACTGGGCAGGCATCCATTGCCTTTGTGCTCTGAACAAATGCCTCAGAAGCAGGGTGCTCATTATTTCCTGAAACAAGGAGGAGCCCTGGCTCTGCAAGGGGCAGTGCCTCTGCCAGCACTTGCACAAACTGGGGGAGAACTGTCCCCCAGCTTTGGAATTAAGATGAATTAACAAAGAAAAAAGTAGACAATGTGTGGAACTAGGTCTGGTGTGAGTGGGTGAACACAGCCTCCCAGACAGAGGCCTCAGCTCACAGGGTCCCTTTGCTTCTGCAGCCAAAGGCCTGGAGGGTGTACTAGCAGACGGAACACCTCAGGCTAACACAAAAGTTATTGGTCACTACCACAGTGTGAGAGGAAAGCACCTGGGTGGTTGTTTTCAGCTCATACAGCCAGGTTTGTTCTCTTTTCTGCAGAAAGAAAGGAGAACAAAGAGAAGGCCTCCTCTTTCCAAGATGCTGGCTGAACACAAAGGTGCTGCTGATGCATCACAGGCCCTCCTCACAGCACAGCATGGCCACCACAGGGACTGGGAGCAAGCTAGCACCAGAATTTGTCAGGCTCCTTAGTTTCAACAAGGCAAGGACACCATGACAAAGGAAACACCAAAGCCCTCTGGGTAACTATTTCAGCTCACACAGAATGGTTTCTTGCCATGTGGAAGAAGAGGGCTGGATGAAGAGCAAACCAATGATTCCAATCCAGCCTTGTTTGGTCTGGAGGCAATAGGATGGTCAGAACTGCAGAAAGCAATGCAGGTTGATGGCAGGCATTTGGGTGAGGGCTTGCACAGCCTGGGCTAGTGGCAGGTGTCCCTGCACATGGCAGAGGATTGCAACCAGAGAATCTTTAAGGTCCCTTCCAACCCAAAGCATCCTGTGATTCCATGATTTAGGACTCTCTCTGCTCTTAGAAGCATTAATGTAACAGTTGCCAACCTGGCAGTTGGAACAAACACAGTGAGAGGAACTTGTTCCAACCTGATGATCACCACAGAGCTTCCCTGAACAAACCCTGGCTCTGTGTTGGAGGAGCACTTTATGGAAGGCTTCTGCTCAGAGATGAGGCTGCTTCAACTGAGCAAAGCATTCCACTTGCATTAAAGCATTTGCCCAGCCTCACCTTGGCAGCAGGGAAGTTTTCCTGCTACAAGGCAGTTCCACACAGAACCAGCTTTCACTGGTTCCCCCTGGTTCCCTTGGTTACCTACTCAGGGGTAAAGTCTCCATGGAATACATGGAGTGAACCCTGCAGACTGTACACAAAATGTAACTCCTGAGAGCAGGACCATAAATATTCTTTTAGGGAGAACTACAGGTCTCCTGACACCAACATTCACAGGGCACTGGGACTGTTATGTAGTGAAAAGCAGTGCTGGTGCCATGACAATGTGTACAGGAATGCTGGGATGTGAGTTACCTGGAGAAACCCAGCTAAGAAAAGCTCTTTATGTCTACCAGGAAGCTGATCCAAAGCCCTGCTCCTCTGACAGTGTGATTTCCATCCTCATTTGTGGATTGGATTCTTTCATTTCCCTTCCACATTTTTTCTTTCCCTTCAGCTATAACAAACAAACAAAAGCAATGGGGAAATAAAAATCCCTCTTTAAGAACACTCCAGCCAGTGCAAAGCTGTGCTTGGGCAGACAGCTGAGGTCTCTCCTGAAGGCTGCTGTTTGCCCAGCAGTGCATGTGCCCACTGCATCTGTTTCACTTTGATTTGAGCTTTATTAATCATAGAATCCCAGAATGGTTCAGGTTGGAAGGGACCTCAGAGCTCCTCAACCTCCCCACCGTGGGCAGGGACACCTCACAACTAGACTCAGCTGCTCAAGGCCTCATCCACCCCACATGGAGGAGGGATCCACAAGCTCCCTGGGCAGCCTGTGCCAGAGTCTGACCACCTGAGTAGAACTTCCTCCTCAGCTCCAGTCTAACCCTGCTCCCCCTCAGCTTCAAACCATTCCCCCTTGTCCTGTCTCCAGACACCCTCAGGAAAAGTCCCTCTGCAGCCTTTCTGTAGGATCCCTTCAGGCACTGGAAGGCAGCACTCAGATCCCCCTGGAGTCTTCTCCAGGCTGCACACCCCCAGCTCCCTCAGCCTGGCCTCACAGCAGAGCTGCTCCAGCCCTTGGATCATCTTTGTGGCTTCCTCTGGACTCACTCCAGCAGCTCTGTGTCCTTCTGCTGGGGACACCAGAATTGGAGGCAGTGTTGGAGGTGAGGTCATAGCAGAGCACAGCCAAGGGGCAGAATCCCCTCTTGCCCTGCTGCCCACACTGCTCTGGCTGCAGCCCAGCACACAGCTGCCTTTGGGCTGCAGGAGGGCACTGCTGGCTCCTGGGGAGCTGCTCAGCACCTGACACCCCCAAGGCTCTTTCTTCAGGGCTGCTCTCAACCCACTCTGTACCCAGCCTGAATTTGTGCCTGGGACTGACTCAAACCAGCAGCAGGACCCTGCACTTGGACCTCATGCAGTCAGCACTGGCCCACTTCTGAAGCCTGTCAGCATGCTTCTGGATGCCATCCCTACCCTCCAGTGAGGCCAGCACCACAGAGCACTGGAGCCAGGAGAGACCCCTGAGTACCAATACCAGACTGCAAATGCATCAGGGCCTGGTGCAGCTGCACTGACACCTCCCTGCCTTACAGACTTAGTCCTTTGTTTATTTCTCACCAGTTACTGCTACTGCTCATTGACAGTCACTGAGCTCAGCCTATGGACTTGTGTCAACATAACTTATCTCCAAAACTGGACCTCTGTCCTTTCACCTCTGACTGTTGTGTCTCTGGGTTTGAGAAATCCTTGTTCTTAGTCTCTGTTTTCCATTTTCCACGTCTGAATTCTATCTTCATTTTACTGTTCTGGCCTTTAAATTACACCCAAAAGGTCTGCATAGTGCTCTGGCTTCCATGGTGGTCATGCCTGTGTCCCTAACAAGGATGGTGGTCACTTTCATCAAGGTCATTAATAAAAACCCAAACCCAACCCTGAAAGGGTTGGCCCACACCAACTGCCTCTTCCAAGTCCATTCCTTGCTCACTCAGGGTTCTTGTATGAACCCCTTCATTGCTTACAAATGATCATCTCCTGTGTGTTCTGCAGAGCCCTGGGGCATGACAGAGTCAGCCTCTGGCAGACAGAGCACATGTACTTCTCTGCCTTCAACAATCAGCACTTTCAAAACACAACCTAGCAGGACACAATGTAGTTCAGGTTCCCCCACAGCAGCTACATCTACAGAATTGTGGCCTTGTGGCAGATAGCAGCTGCTTAAAATGCTTAACCACAAACTGACTGAAGGACAAGTCACAGCAGAGGCTTTTCAGCCTGCAGACATCTGCCAGCAGCATTCTTTCCTGTAGATCAGGAAAATGTCCTTCTTCATGCTTCACCTTGGGATCCCCAGGCCAGGCCACTGCTCTGGGCATTCCAGCAGGTTGGAATTCGTGCAGATTTCTGCCACTGAGAGCAAACCCTCTATTGCACAGCTCTGTAGCAATGAGTAGAAGCAGGGACAGAGAACTCAAGCAGAGGAATGAAAGCCCAAGCCCCTGAAAGGAGCATACTGAGTAACAAAGAGAAACCCTTTCAGAAAGAGGGCCCAGCCCCCTGCTGCTCTGGGATGTGATGCTAGCCAGAAGTACCCAGGAAGAGAACCAGGGGTAAGAGCTGACAGTGCCTCCTGGACAGGCTGAGTTCAGTGGTCACACACAGCTGGGTCACAGCAGCTACACCCAGCAGGCACAGCAGCCCCACTGAAGCACATCCTGCCCAGTCTGAAGAGAGATATGGAGCTGTAGCTAATAAGGCCATGGATGGCACAACTTTAACTACTGGGTTAGTTTAAAATGAGGACAGCTATTTAGGTTTCTAAATGTGGACTCAGAAGTCTAAG
Source organism: Melanerpes formicivorus (assembly GCF_026170545.1). Lineage (NCBI taxonomy): Eukaryota > Metazoa > Chordata > Aves > Piciformes > Picidae > Melanerpes > Melanerpes formicivorus. The sequence goes on along the minus strand of NW_027142373.1, from coordinate 865,278 downwards.
TATAGCCACTTCCTGAAAATCCTGGCTTCTGTGACTACTGTGCACAGCTCCATGGCCAGCCTCAAGGACAAGGTGGAACTTCCAGAACTCAAGATCTCATCTTCTCTGAGGTCTGTGTATAAGGAATGCTAGGAAAGCTTGCTCCTGGCTCAGAGAGACTGGAGAGGAACAATTGCTGCCTTTATAACATGCTGTTATAAACTGATGTCCATTCCACAACAAGCCACTAACCATGTGGGTCAAGACAGAGTGAAGAAAAGGTCACCCAGCAGGTTAACCAGGACAAAAGGAGCAACAAGCTGGACACTCAAGCAGGATCCAAAAGAGGAAAGCACAGGTAGGATGGAGGCAAACCTCAACAGCACAGGCAGCAGTTGAGAGACAAGACAAAAAGTACTTCAGCTTTTACACTTCAGATTCAGATCTGTTCTGTGTTGGCAGTCCCCAGGGCAGCTCTGTAAATAGATGGCTAAAGGCTGAGATTGCAGCATGGGTAGGTGAGATTGAAGATAATTCCCTACAGAAGAAGTTGTTACTGAAGCAGAAGCTTCATGAAGACTGCAACTCCCTGGTGTTTTGCCACCCTAAACTCTCCCTATGAAGGTCACAGAATCACAGAATGGTTTGGGTAAGAAGGGACCTCAAAGTTCATCCAGTTCCAACCCCCTACCATGGGCAGGGACACCTCCCACCAGCCCAGGCTGCTCAAGGCCTCATCCAGCCTGGCCTGGAACCCCTCCAGGGAGAGGACATCCACAGCACAGAAGACCTTTCAGTGCTTGTGCAAGACATCAAGAATCCTGCAGGATACCTTTACACCAGGACTTGCTGTTAGCTTCCAGTAACAATACCACTGGTGGAAGCCTGCTACTGCAAACCACTTCCACTCTGAAGAGTCTCACCTGTGAAAGGCACATCACTCACCCAGCATCATAACCATGTTAATGCTGTGCAATGCTGTAACTCTGCAGATGCCAGCAGAGGTCATGGAAAGCTTTAACAGCAAACATACTCTGCTTTTTGTGCAGACTAGGGAAATAAACTAGAGGTAAATAAATCCACCTGGTGGAAGAGCTCCTCCTTCCTACTGGATGAGGCAGTGGAACCCCTCAGCCAGAGCTGCCCATTCTCAGCTGAACACAAACACTGCAACTGGCACCTGCCCATTACCAGCTTCCTGCTGCACTGTGGGGGTCTCCTGGGTGAGGGGTGGGGTAAGGGTGTCCCCTGGGGTCTTCTTTCTGTTGTTGTCAGTCTTTTGTTATTGTTTGGTCTTGTGGTTTGCCTTTGTTGTTGTTGTTTTCACACTTAGGAAACAACAAATGGCCTGTTTCAAAGGAAGTGTTACATGGTAAGCTCTTCCCCACAAAAATGCATCTTTCACCCCCATGAACTGCCAGCTGCAAGCACCACAGCTGGACTGAGACCAGGCTGCACTGGGTGGGTTTTTCATGACACCAGTATGAACACAGAGCCTGCCCAAATCTGGGCTCTAAAGTGTTGCAATGTGCATCCATACAGCAGAGGCAGGAGGGAAAAGGAGCCTCCTGAGAAGGCAGAGTCCCTGTAAAAGCCTTGTTTTGCCTGAGAAGGATTTTAGAGGCTATGGTAAGAGGCTGCAAAATAAGCAGATAATCAAAACCCTTAGAAGAGTCAGAATGAAACAGACCCTGCCACCCACACACCATCCCCTTACTTCTGGGTGTAAATCAGGCTCAGATCACCTCCCTGGCAACTCATCCACCTCATTTCTCTGGCAATCAGCACAAGGGGCTGTGCTTCAAACCCAAATCAGGTCAGCAGCAGCAGGGTGAAAAGCTGGCTGCCTGCAAGACCCTGTTCTGTCTGTACTGGCAGCCAGACATTAAACAGCTTCAGAGCCCCTCACAGGTACAGCTGTGCCAGCCCTCCCCTCCAGATGCATTTCACAGGTCTGAGTTGAAAGGGACCAGCAAAGCTCATCCAGTCCAACCCCCTGCAAGCAGCAGGGACATCCTCCACTAGATCAGGTTGCCCAGAGCCCTTTCAAGCCTCACCTTGAATATCTCCAGAGATGGGGCCTCAACCACCTCCCTGGGCAACCTGTTCCAGTGTTCCACCACCCTGAGGGGTAGTGCAATAGCTTGTAGGTTACTGAAATACTGTGGATAGCAGGTAGGCAACTGAAAGTAAACACTTCCCAGGTTAGGCTTCTCCAGGTGTTCAGCTTATACCTTTCAAAGGCAAAAGTCATCTAAATTCACCACTGCATGCCAGCTGGATAAAAACATCAAGGGGAAAAAAATAACAACCCAGCTATTCCAAACGTCAAGATCCAGAAAGTACTACCACTGAGTAATTTCTGGCTTTATCTCCTCTACTGTGTCATCATTGTATGGAGCACCACCTCATCTCCTATAGGCTTTTGTTGTTGTATATGTTCAGTGCAAATTAAGCACAGAAATACAGGAGCAACCCTGCCCCAAAATAGGGTTAGATGGCTTTACTAACTGCAGCAAAGAATTAGAAAGCACCCTCACTAAACATCCATCACTGAGCAGTGCCACTGAAGGCTCCAAGGTATGGGATCCTGTAGCAGATGACAATGCAATTAAAGCCTGCAGCCATGCATGCACCCACAGCCAGCTCCCTCACACACACAAGGGCTCAACGTTTCAGCTGCAACGTTCTGTCCTCTTCTGTGAGGTTTGAAACCTGCAGGCATCCCCTCAGGAGTCAACATCCTGGCACCCAAAGCAAAGGGTACAGCACATACCTATGTAGCAATGGATCACAAAACCCAAAGCAAATGAAGCAGGGCCCCAGGTACTGTAATCTAAGGCCCTGCTTTCGGCAGAGAGTTGGACCAGATGATTTCCAGAGCTCTCTTCCAGCGCTGATCTTTCTACGGGCCTAAGGCCAGCGCAGTCCATGGACCTGATAGTGCTTCTGCACCACCCCGCTCTGCCCTGACATCTTGACGGAATCACAGGATCCAGGCTGGTTTCGAGCCCTTTGATTTCTTACACGGAAAACGCAACTCGACCAGAGAACTAAATCTGTACCGCATCACATATTCCGTGTGAGCTCTCGGGAGGAGAGATGGCATCTGCGGGCAGCATTCTGAGCTTCCTGCAGCGCTGCCCTTCGGCGTGCAGCCGAGGCAGCCCGCAGGCACTGCCTGCCGATGGATGCCCCCGCAGGCCCGTGCGGCGCCGAGCCTGGCCCCGCCGGCAGACCCCGCCGCGGCAGCAGGCGGCCGGCCCCCACCCCTGCGGACACAGGGAGCGCAGGCCCGGGCGGGCGGCCGCAGCCCCACGGCCCTTCCCGCCCCACGCTCCCCGGCCCCGCGCCGCTCCCCCGGCCCGGCGGGCACCCGCGCTCCGCCGCGGTCGGCCCGCGGCACAACCGGCGGCGAGCGGCCCCGGCCCCGGCCCCGGCCCGCCGGCTCACCAGCTGGGGCACTCGAAGAGCGAGAGCCCGCCGCCGCCGGCCGAGTTCGCGTTGGCCGCCATCTTGCCTCTGCCCCATTCAGGCGGGCGCGGGGCAGGCTGGGAAGCTGGCGCACCGGCGCGCCAGGCGATCCCGGCGTGCCCCGCGAGGCGCTGGCGGGGCGGGGCCGGCTACGGGGCTGCGCCGCCCTGGGCCGGGGCAGGAGCGGGCGCTGGGCGCGGCGCTGGGCGGCCTGGCTCGCGGAGAGCGCCGCCCGTTCCTCCCGCTGCGCTGGTGTGCTCGCGGACCCCGTTCACCGCCGCGCCTTCGCGGTCCCAGCTCGGTGCTGCGAGAGGAGGGAGGGTCGGTATAAAGCTGCAGCGTAAAGGCAGGGGAATAAGCCCCCTGCAACCCTCCTAACAGCTTCTCGGCGCCCATTCTGTAGCAAGCCAGCAGCGCGGCCAGCACGGTGGGACGTAGCTCGTCATGCACTGTTAGTATCGGAGGGAATCTCCACAGTGCTCCGGTATCGCCCCAGGCAGCCGCAGCTCTGCCAGCAGCTGGCACTGGGGCCCTCGCTGCCCTGCAGCACAGGCGGAGCTCCCACAAGCTCCAGGAGTAAGGTAATCCTTTGCTGGCTCTCACAGCCAGCACCAGACTTCCCAGAGTAAGTTTCTAGCAGACGTTGGGGTGGTAGAAAACACATCTGAGAACCAGGAAAGCTCAGTGCCAGGCTGCTGCAGCAAGTGAAAGGAGCTCCCAACAGTGATTTATCATCGTCAGGAACTATCAAAACTGGTTAAAAAGAGTTTCTGCAGCAGTTCTGCTGCTGAGTTCAATGATGAAAGAGGAGAAAAGAGTCAAGGAACGACAGCAAGATGGACTGGAGTTCTCCATCCCAGTTGCCAAAGGAGTAAAACACACAAGGATGGATCCTACCGACCGTGCACCCAGGCTCCCTTTCAGAATGGTGAGGAGCTACGTGCAGAAGTGTGACGTGCAAAGGACTCTCCCCTGCAGCAGTGCACAGAGCAGCAGGCACCAGCACTTCAGGAGGACCTTTTTTAATGAGGAGCAGAAGGACACACAGGGCCTCTGCTTTCGAGTCACACCTCACTGCACAGACTCGGCAGAACTGACGTTGTAGCAACAGGCAAATAGTCAAAGCTGACCCAACACTACTTCTGAGGCATCAGATCAATTTTTCTGTGATCAGCTCCTGTACAGCTCTCCACACAGGAGTTTTGTGTATGCCCTGTGAAAGCAGTTCAACGTTTCCAGCTCGTTTCACTCTGTAAGAAGCAGGGACCACAGCATTAAAGCTGGAGGAAGCACTGCTGTTGCTGATCCAAAGTCAGCCCAGCTTACAGAGAGCACTGCAAGCAGTCCTGGGCCAGTGTCTAAACTGCAAGAGGAGGAAGCTCTGAGACAGGCTTTTGAAAGTGTTTATTGATGGTTGTTAGATGGAATGATGGCGCAATAGTGCAAACCACTGTGCAAGTGGGAGAACACCTCCCTCCCCAGCTTCACATTTACTGTATTACACAGGAGACATGGAATAAGGATTAAATACAAAATGGGTCAGTATGCTGCATTTACCACACTCAGTTGGGCTTTGGACAGATCTCTGTTCCCTCAGTGGATGTCAGTTCAGAGCTATATCAGAGCGGGGAGTGGCTGCTACCTTCAGACCAGCTCTACTGGCAAGACAGCTGGAACCAGCCCTCTTCTGCTTGCACACTCGTCCTCAGCCTGCAAAACCCAGCACTTCACTCAGCCAGCTGCTGCACCTTGTTTCATAAAGAATGGGAAATGCCAGATGTTCACAAGCCACACATAATACTTACTGGCACACTACAGGTGAGCTTCAAGAGTACTTCTTCAGAAGCAAGATTTCATCTACCAGTCATCTATCTTGCTAGCTGACAAACTTTGGGGCCCACTTCCTTACCTTTGTGTGACTTTTCTCCCTGGAAGTTTCTGCAAACAACTAGGAGAGTGCAGCTAAACTTTGTATTTCTAGTGCTTGAGAGTCAGCATGGGAAGGTCCAATAATAAACAACCAGCTAAGGTCGCTAAGGAAGTTGCATTGTTAGATTGTAACTCTCAGAACATCCTGTCCTCAAATGTGGAATTTTGGGGGTGGGGGGGAAAAAAAAACAAACCACCACCCAAACCATGCTGAGAAAAGAAACACCACAAGGCTACACTGAGCAGCACACAGTGGTTCCAGCTGTGTGCCATGCATGCTTCTCCTTGCCATTCACACCTGCAGTGACATCTTCCTCTTCAAGAGAATTGATGACCACAACCACTTGGAAACTAATAAAACCATGGGGCAGGTACTGGAGACTCTAAGAGAAACTGCTGGACCAAGGTAATGTGCATCGCTGTTGTGCCCTCTTTGAAGGTCATTCTCATTCCAGTCCACCAAAGCTACCCCACACACAGGAAATGCTACAGGGTTGCCACTTGTCAAAACCAAGACAGCTCCACTTACTGATCACACTTCAGCATACAACTGGGGGGACAGGGAATAGTACAGTACAGAAAGCAAACCCACGAGATAGATCTCTGTTACATAAAACAAGATAATTTGTATAGAAACTGATAAATACTGTCTCCATGGTTCACTAATTCCAAACACTAGTTATCTGCACATTAGTTGCTAATATCTATTACTAGGAGTAGTTCCAGCTTGTGCTCTCTCAATTCATTTCCCAGCCTGGTCAGCCTGTTCGCTCTGAGGGAAGGGAATCTCAGCAATGAGACTAGGATCCACCTGGAGAGTTCATTTTGATGATGACATCCAGATAATGAGTCCTATGATTACACAGGCCACAGTAAGGCCAAGAATCAGGATACAGATCTTCTTACGGGATTTCTTCTAAGAAAAGAAGACAAAAAGCCACTGACAGCAGGAGCAGATGACAAGGAAAAGCAAATCCTCCACTCAATGTCACTGATTCAGCAAACCAGAGCACCTGGTAGCTGTGCTTGTCCAAGAGAAGCAGCCAGTGTGGGCTGAGCACTTCTGCATGTTCCTTAAACTGCTGAATGTTTTTAGTTTCAGGAGCACAATGGTCTAAGAGGTGCAGTTAAGTCAAAACGTGACAAGCTCTGCTCCCCTTAAGGAACAAGCTTGATGTCAAGCTGGCCACAAAAAAAGAGCACCTGGGAACACCTACCACAAGCTTGTCATCCCAAGGGACACCAGCATGGCTTCAGAGGAAGGCCACACATCTCTGTTTAGATCTTCCAGGTAAGTAATACAACTGCTGAGCAGTTCTCTGATACAATCTCCCCACAGCCACTTGGGGCTGGTGTGTTGCATTTCCACAGCCTAAATGATTTACTGTGCAGTTACTCTACTTGCATTGGACAGCTTGGATCACTTAATTCATCACAGGAAAACTCCAGTCTATCCACACACCCCAAATGGTTTTAACCTGATATCTAAGTATGTGAGGATAACTCTCTAGAACCACTTTCTTCTCCATCCAGAAAAACACATCCAAAGCTCCCAGACTGGGATTTGTAACACACCTCAAAGCTTTCTAAAGGAAGCTATAGAGAGGGAGAAAACTGCTAACTAAATGCTGCCAGAGAGTAAAAGCTTTTCCCCCTTTGTGTTCAACAGCACAGAGTTTCATTGCCACTGAACAGCTTGGGAGTTTGAGTTTCAATCTTGTGTGGCAGCCTCAAGCCCCAGCAGTGAGACTCTGTGTGGCACTGACTGAAGCAGGACCCTTATCCCCTCACACAACTTGGACCTACAGGGGCAGCAATGATGAAAGGAACCCACAGAACACATTGAATATCCTACACAAGGGAGACTGAAGCAGCAGTGAGAACTACTGCAAGAGGTTTGATGGGACAGGGATGACAGGATAGAAACCTAGGAGTTAGAAAGAAGGGTGCTGCAAATCCCAGTCACTGGCAGCTTCTTGAGTCTGGGCAAGGATTTCTGTGCATCAGGGCCTTGGCTGATGTTTACAAGATGGAGAAAACAGGAGAGTTTGCTCCTGTTCAATTGTTCTGACTCCTGAGAACAGCAAGGACAGCTGAGCACTGAACTTGCTGAGCACCCCTACACAGAGGAGCAGACACATCCTCTGCAGCAGCAGGCTCATGCCAGTGCTGCATTTCTGACTCAAGTGCTTTCTTACTCCTTGCAGCACAGTTCTGAGTGAGTGCCAGCTTGCAGGAGCTGTCATCAAAAATGTTTGGTGTGCTGCAGTCCCCACTCTGTGTCTTATCCTGTCTGTTCCATTGCTGCTCAACAGTCCCAGCAGACAGAATTTACCTGATAATAGGCAGCTCTCTGTAACTGCTCACTGGCTCTTTCCACGTGGACTTCTGCACTTTCCACATTGGCCTCTATGCTATCTATGGAAAAAAAAAGAAGAGAACTCATTACAACACATTTCAGAGCTTCAAGTGCCTGAAAATGAAACCAATCAGCAATGCAATGCTTTTGAGCCAAAACCCTGGGGAAATTAATCTATGTGGGCAAAACAGGGAGCAAACAAGAAGTCCCAAGGCACTTACCAATCATATCTCCTTGGTCATGAATCATCATGGCTAAATCCTTAAATATCTGATTGACATCCAAAATGTCTGCCTGAAGACAACAGTTTAAGAAGTTACAACAAACATTAGGTACAATTTCTCTGATCTTCATTCTCAGTTCCTCTTCTGAGCATTGCCAAGGCCAGACACCACCATTCACTGAGCAAGGTTCCTTGATGCTACCATCTGTGGAACCTGGGCTTAACACAGGAGCCTACAGTATTCCTGCTATGGAATATCTGTTTCCTGGCACCAGCAATTAACAATCTGGGATTGAGATGAACATCAGAACTTGAGTCCCTCCTGCCATCTCTGAAGGACCACCAGTCAGCACCAAAGGAAAATGTACCTAGTGTCCCTCAACAGGAGCAAGGAGACTGATCCTGGTATCAGTCCTCTCTACAAGGAACTCTATTCCTCCACCTTCAGAGCTCCTCAGCCCATCCCATTAGTTAGCACTGCAAGACTTCTTTGGATTATCTCCCAATACTGCCAAACTGTGCAGGATCTACTGGTCACCTCTAATTGCCTGATTGCTGTTTCTCTTTCTTTAATGAGTTCAAGGTCCTGTTCAGTTATTGCCACATCTTCGTCCTGAGACTGCATTTGATTCCAATCTTCACTGCTGCAAAGAGATGGAAAGGAAGTTGGAGTCTTTCTCTGAGCACAGCTATTTCCCCCCTCCATTTACAGCAAAGTGCCAGTGAGTTCAAGCTGAGAAGTTTTCTACAAGACACCCCCCAGGCTCCTGGCCCTGCAGCTGCATACAGAGGCAGGGGCTGGTTTGTGACAAGCTACAAACTGGAACATGTGAAACAAAGGGATGGGTCAGGACAAATGAAGAGGCTGGAAAGCACTGAGTTAGGTGCACAGGTCTAGGAGGTGAGAGTTATCTGCAGCACCACAGAGGAAGCCTTCTGACTTCAGTTCTAACTTCTGTGTATTTTTTTTTAAGTCCTTGTACCTTCCTCCTCTGTCACCATCCCCTAAACCAGGAGAAATCAAAGTGAAAGTCTTGACAGAGAGCAGGCTGCAAGCACAACAGGACCAGAATGAAAGATTCTGCATTCAAAGAGTCTCAGCTGCTATTTGGACTTTGGAGATTAAAGGGTTATAGTCTTTGAACTCATTGGTCTAGCAAGGACCTCACACACCAAAAGAGATCTTAAAATACAAATAGCTCTGCATGCCAGGCTCCCTCTCTCCTGATAAGCTGGCACCAGTTACAGCAGTTACAGTGGAGGCAGCACCTCCAACACCTCTATGTACCTACAATGTTCAGCATATAAAGTTCTTCAAGGGCAGCATCTCCTTCTCAGCACAGAGGTGTGCTGGGAAGCACTGCAACATTCCAGTGTTAGGTACACAACAGCACATAGCAAGTCTTAAAGTCTGAAGGTGCCAAAGGGAATGAAAATAAACCCCAGGAGTAGTAGCTCAGAGACAGCTGACCATGCTCAATCCAGCTGCAGGGTGACAGCAGGGTTTCAAGTATCTAAGGGAGAACTTTCTGGCACGTAGCACACCTTTGAGTGCAGAGCAGCTGTTGTGTGTCACTGTCTCTCACCAAGCTAGGAGCCTCTGCATGAACAGGTACCTGTCTGGTTCCCCTTGCAGTGACACTCATCACAGCATCTGTGTATCACAGAATCACAGAAACATCCAGGTTGGAAAAGACCCTTGGGATCATCAGCTCCAACCATTGACCCTACTCTACAAAGTCCCCAAGCACCACATCCAAACCACCTTTGAACACATCCAGGGTTGGTGACTCAGCCACCTCCCTGGGCAGTCCACCTGGCCATGGGCTACTGAATGAGCTGCACACCAAGAGCTGCCCTGCTGAGGTGCAGTTTGCTGGGTGTGTGAGCCAGGTCTCCTGGTTTAGAAAGCTGAAGGATTTATACAGACAGTGCTGACAGATTTAATTCCAGTTTTCTCCAACAGCACAAAGTGAGACAGGGGTCAGAGACACTCCTGCAGTGCCTTGAGTTCTCTCCCCACCCCATGCAGCTGCTGAGCACTTTCCAAGCCTGTCAGCTCTGCAGGCACACAGTTACTGCTCTGGCAGGTGAGAGAAGTGCTCTGTTCTGTGCATGCTCCAGGACTAGTTTGCCAGTGCACACATCCAGGACCTCTCAGTTCTAGGCAGCTTCATCCACTACTCTAACAGCTCCAAGAGGGCTGCTGGAGAACACCCAAACCCATGACAGTGGCTCTTTGTGGAAGGAGTCACAGTGAGAGAAACCCTGTCTGCTGATCTTGTGCTCATAGTCCAGAAAGTGAGGAGCTCTAACTGCCACACTCTAGGGACTCTGCTCTTCTCCTCAGGGCAGCCAACCCACATTCAGGAGGATAAAACTCTGTCCCAGGCAGTTCTTTGTTTACACTGCATATTGAAAGCACTGTAACAACTGCATTTCAAATCCTTCTGCTTTGCATTCCACTAGCAGAGCCTTGCCCAATTTACCATAACATCTCTCACCACAAAATCTCCAGTGACAGAGAGTTAAAAGCAGAAGATCAGGAGCAGAAGGCACAGTTACCTATCAAAGGACACAAGCTGCTCTTCTCTGAACCGCTCATCAGCCTGCAAGACAGAAATCACTTATTAGCCTTGATGAGTGTCAGGGCCCCTCCCCAAAGCAACAGGAGAATCTTGAATCACAGAATGGGAGAGGTTGGAAGGGACCTCTACAGATCAACTCCAATCCCCCTGCCAGGGCAGGATCACCCAGGGCAGGGCACACAGGAACACATCCAGGTGGGTCTGGAAAGTCTGCAGAGGAGGAGACTGCACAACCTCTCTGGGCAGCCTGCTCCAGGCTCCAGCACCCTCACAGGGACAAAGTTTTCCTTTCTGTTCCCATGGCACCTCCTCTGCCCCAGCTTGCCTCCAGTGCCCCTTGTGCTGTCCTTGGACATCCCTGAGCAGAACCTGGCTCCAGCCCTGCACATCTTCATCCCCAGCAATGAGGGCAGCCCTCAGGCTCCTCTGCTCCCAGCCCCAGCTCCCTCAGCCTGGCCTCACAGGGAGATGTTCCACTGCCTGCAGCAGCTTTGTGGCTCTGCACTGGACTCTCTCAAGCAGTTCCCTGAGGTCCTTTTTGACCTGAGGGGCCCAGAACTGCACACAAGATTCCATATGCAGTCTCACCAGGCAGGGTAAAGCATGTCTGTCCAGAGAGATCTTTGAGAAAGCCACTGGCACTTCAACTTCCAGATTTAAATTAGGTTAATTTAGATCTACATCAATCTTTAGGTGCAAGTTTTAGATTCAGACTGTCTCTGCAAGTCAGAGCAATCAAAGCACCTGCTCTGTTTACTCAGCTCTGCTGTCATTGTTTGGCATTTCTTTTCTCAACAGACAGCAAAAGGTTCTCAGTGATACCCAACAGATCAATGTGTTCCCTTGGAGCAGTTCTGAATGGTTGCTTAATACAAAGCCCCAAGGCAAGGGGACAAAAATGGCCTTTTCATTACAAATTCTTAGGGCTTTGTCAAAATCCAACAGAAGGAGGAGAAGGTTTGAACATACACTGGAGGTATTGGCAGCAAGAAACTAAAGAAACCCAGGGTGAGATTTGAGATGCAGTTTAAGGTGTGGGCAGCTTCCAAATGATCTCTTCCATTTCATAGTCCAGGGCTGATGTCAAGCAAAGGGCAGCCTGCAGCACTTTGTGAGTAGCTATACTTGGACTTCCCATCTCATCCTCACAACATTTGCAACTACCAGGTTCACAGCCACAGAATGATCTGGGTTGGAAGGGACCTCCGAAGCTCATCCAGTCCAACCCCCTGTGCTCAGCAGAGACATTCTCCACTAGATCAGGTTGCCCAGAGCCTCTTCAGCCTCACCTTGAGTATCTCCAGGGATGGAGCCTCAACCATCTCCCTGGGTAACCTGTTCCAGTCTTCCACCACTCTCATGGTGCAGAACTTGCTCCTCACATCCAATCTAAATCTGTTCTAGTCTGAAGGCATTGTCCCCATCCTGTCCCTGCAGGCCTTTGTCAACAGTCTCTCTCCATCTTTCTTGTAGCCTCCTTCAGGCACTGCAAGGCTGCTCTAAGGTCTCCCTGGAGTCTTCTCTTCTCCAGGCTGAACACCCCCAGCTCCCTCAGCCTCTCTTTGTAGCAGAGGTTCTCCAACCCCTGATGTTTTTTGTGGCCTTCCTCTGGACCCCCTCTACTAATATTCCCAAGGAGCACACCAAAGTCAGTGCCTGCTTACAACATCTGCAAGGGGACTGACACCCCCACACCTCATCTGCCCTCAGGAAGGTGTCAGCACAGAGCTGTGAGGTTGGCAGGGAGGCACAAGATCTCTCCAAACCTCCCAGTTCTCTCCAGCAGCAGCAGCTTTGGTCTCAGTACTCACAGAGATACGGGAGCCAGCTCTGGCCCTTGCCACAGTCTCCTTTTCCTTCTCTGACACTCTCCTCTGGACTGCCTGGAAGTTGTTCAGGGCTGTGGAGAAGTCGTTCATCAAACGCTCCTTCTGAAGCCTCTGCTGGCGCTGCAGGAACAAAACCCAGAGCTCAGATGTGGCCATTCCCGGCAGGGTCACTGCCAGACCCTTCCTGGTAACCACAACAGTGAGTGCTGCCACTCCAGGGATCTTCTGGGGTGCCTGGGAGAACAAACCCCCAGCCTGTTTGAATTCTTTCTCCTGTGTGCTCTGTGCCTTGCCTGCTGCAGAACACTTTGGGGGCAGTGAGGTTCCTCTAATTTTAGTCCAGGTCTAAGTGTGAAGTTGAGAGCTCTGCTGGATCATTGCTTTCACTCAAATCATGGCCCAGGAGCCTGCCACATTTAATTATGTACCTTTTGCCTACTACAATGTCTTTACTTAGCCAATCTGGAGCTACTTAACTTCCTCATGCCCTGCTAAGACAACCTTTAACTTTCTGCCAATCATAGGAAGCCCACAGCTCCAGGACTGATGCCAACACCCATGAGCCACTGCCACGAGCTGTCTCTCCCAGCCATGCCACACTACAAGCCTGCTGTTATTTGGCCAGAGAACATCCTTAGTGCTGATAACCACTGCAGTTCATCTTTTCTCCCCATGGTACAGTATCAACTTACTTAGCCTCCACAGAGCAGCTCTCTGGAGTGCTGACATCCCAGATAGGGGAAACAAGAAGTTGTGAAAAACCCTGGCCCTGGGGTGCTCACATAGAAGCATGGAATGGTTTAGCTTGGAAGGGATCTTAAAGCTCATCCAGTGCCAACCCTCTGCCATGGGCAGGGACACCTCACACCAGCCCAGGTTGCTCAAGGTCTCATCCAGCTTGGCCTTGAACACCTCCAGGGAGGGGACAGCCACAGCTTCCCTGGGCAACCTGTGCCAGTGTCTCCCCAGCCTCACTCTAAAGAATTTCTTCCTCATCTCCAGTCTCAATCTCCCCTCTCCCAGCTCAAAGCCACTGCCCCTCATCCTGGCACTCCCAGCCCTTGTCACAAGTCCCTCCCCAGCTCTCCTGGATCCCTGTCAGGTACTGGAAGGCTGCTCTGAAGTCTCCCTGGAGCCTTCTCTTCTCCAGGCTGATCAGCCCCAACTCTCCCAGTCTGTCCCCACAGTCCTCTGATGATCCTTGTGGCCTCTTCTGGACCCTCTCCAACAGTTCCATGTCCTTGTGCTGGGGGGCCCTGAGCTGGACACAGCTCAGCTTTTATGTTTTCTATTAAAGGTGTTCCCAACAGCTGCCTCAAACTGCAGGCTTGCCACTTCTGCAATCCTTCAAGGAGTTTCAATCAAGGCCTCAGCAATTCCAAGGAAATAAATGTTGGCAATTAATTTCTTCTGCCCTAAACCACGACAGCAGCCTCCATCACACTGCAGCCTCCATCTGAGCCACCCAGCAGCAATAATCCTTCTGCCAGCTGCTGCTGATTGCCTGGACTGCTCCAGCAGCCTCCACTGCCCATCCCTGCAGCACTCAGTGAGATGCACATGACAGGATTTTGATCACCAGAGGGAGATTAACTGAAAGATATTTGCAGAACAAACAGGCAAAACGTGGCCATGCTTGCAACTGGCACATAAACCTCCAACCCCACAATTAGCCTGGGACAACATCTGCTGACCCACATCCCAGCAGCAGCCCCAGACTGAGAGACATCAGGCCTGTGGCACTGACTGGAAGCAGAGCAAGGAAATGCCAGCAGCAGAGGACTGTCCCTTCATTTTTCCATAGGAAGGGAGAACTCAAGAGGCTGTTTGGCAAGAGCCAAAGTCAGAAGCTCTGCCTCACTGTATTTTCACTGTGAGTCAGGTGAGTCAGCTGTTTCCCTGCTGCTGATCAATCCCATGCAAGGGGAAGCTGTTTGGGGTGCTCTCATTTCACACTGATGTGCAGTTGGCTGGGAGTTATCCTAAAAGCTGCCCCAGGGCACTGTGTTAATAACACTGCTGAAAAATCACTGTGTTTAAAATGATTATTAAACAGTCACAGAGTGGCTCAGGTTGGAAGGGACCCCAGAGCTCATCAACCTCCTCACCATAGGCAGGGACACCTCCCAGCCAGACTCAGCTGCTCAGGGCCTCATCCAACCCAGCCTTGAACACCTCCAGGCAGGAGGCATCCACAGCCTCCCTGGGCAGCCTGTGCCAGAGTCTCATTACCCTCACATGAAGAACTTCTTCCTCAGCTCCAGTCTAACCCTGCTCTGCCTCAGCTTCAAACCACTCCCCCTTGTCCTGTCTCCAGACAACCTCAGGAAAAGTCCCTCTGCAGCTTTCCTGCAGGATCCCTTCAGGTACTGGCAGGCAGCTCTGAGGTCCCCCATGAGTCATCTCCTCTTCAGGCTGCACACTCCCAGCTCCCTCAGCCTGGCCTCACAGCAGAGCTGCTCCAGCCCTTGGATCATCTTTGTGGCCTCCTTTGGACTCACTCCATAGCTCTGTGTCCTTCTGCTGAGGACACCAGAACTGGAGGCAGGACTGGAGGTGAGGTCTCAGCAGAGCAGAGTCCAGGGGCAGAATCCCCTCTCATGCCTTATTAAATATTAAAGGTGATTTACTCAGAAAAGCAGCACTGCATCCTCCAACCTCCCCAAACATTTATGGCTGCCTACTCTCATGTGATGAAGTTTTGTACCTCTTTGCCTCCAGGAAATGTTGTTTTCCTAGTGTCACAAGCAGTCAGAATGCATCCAGTGTCCGTCCTCCAACAGCTCTGCAGAAGGCTGCTCTCTCTCTCTGAGGCTGTGGTCTAAGCTAGTTTCATGAACTGAGTGCTGTGAAAATTTGTGCAGATCCTGTGTGCCTACCTGTTCAGAAGCAGAGAGAGGAAGTGGCAGAGACCCCAGCTCCTTGAGATACTCATTGGTCTCCTTGGCCAGGCGGTTTGCAGAGTGCTGGAGCTGCTGTCTGAAAGGGCAAACACAGGAACAAAAGCTTCTACCTGCAATGCGGACTCTGAGCATGTCCCCTTCCAACACAGTGACCATGCAGGGGGGCTGAGATGGCCCACAGTTTATCACAGAATGCTCTGGGTTGGAAGGGACCTCCAAAGCTCATCCAGTCCAATCCCTGCAGTCAGCAGGGACATCCTCCACTAGACCAGGTTACCCAGAGCCCTGTTGAGCCTCACCTTGAATATCACCAGGGATGGGCGGGGGGGGGGGCAAACTCCTCCCTGGGCAACCTGTTGCAGTGTTCCACCACTCTCCTGGTACAGAACTTACTGCTCACATCCAATCTCAGTCTGCTCTGCTCTCATTTCAAACCACTGTCCCTCATCCTGTCCCTGCTGGCCTTTGGGAACAGTCCCTCTGCAGCCTTCTTGTAACCCTTCAGGTACTGGAAGGTTGCTCTAAGGTCTCCCTGAAGCCTCCTCTTCTCCAGGCTGAACAACCCCAGCTCCCTCAGCCTGTCTTTACAGCAGAGCTGCTCCAGCCCCCTGGATCATTTTCCTGGCCCTCCTCTGGACCCTCTCCATCATTCTGCTGAGGTTTTCCCTCTAATGGAATAGAGAGGCACATTTAGCTTTTACCATCAACTGGACTCTGGACTACACTTTAAGAAGGGGTTCAAAGTCCTGTGCTCCCTGCTAACCAGGAGGTTTTAAAAGATAAGAGAGAGAAACTCAAGGAAGAGAGAACTTCACTCGGTGAGCAGCATCGGCTTT
The DNA here is from genome assembly GCF_026170545.1 of Melanerpes formicivorus. NCBI lineage: Eukaryota > Metazoa > Chordata > Aves > Piciformes > Picidae > Melanerpes > Melanerpes formicivorus. The sequence goes on along the minus strand of NW_027142373.1, from coordinate 849,158 downwards.
TAGTGTGAACTCTTCCTGAGCCAGTTGGTAAACTGCTCACTTGAGAACTGCCAACTCCATTGGTTAAATGCCCATTTGATACAGATACAGAGACTCAGAGATACTAATTAATGGTCAGAGGGAGGAAAGATCCAGCTCCTGCTTTGGGAAGTGCAAGGCTTCCCCTTGAGCCTTCATGTTTTCCAGCAACATTGCAACTCAAAGCTGTGGTTGCAAAGGATGCAGTGCAGCAGCACCTTCACCAGCACCACACTGCAGACATTCCTGGCACTGAACTTCATGCACAGACATCATCAGAGGTGCAGCTGATTAGACAGACTGCCAGGGCTCCACTGAGAACAGAGCCTGGAGTTTTATTTTGCAGTCTAGGACTGCAAACCAGGAAGGCACAAAGCACTGAACCAAGGGCCAGGCCCTGTGCCACTCAGGGGATGCAAGATGCTTAAGTGAAGCTCAGCAGCCCAGTAGGTACACAGAGTGCTCAGGCTGGGGAAGCTGAGCTGCAGTGAGAGCTGAATAACTCCACCTCACATTTTGGTGTTAAGCTTTATGGCAGCTGACTGTTTGTGGAGCACAACCACTCTAGCCCTAAAGAGCAGGGCCACTTCTACAACACAATTAACTGGAAGGCTATTTGATTAGTGTTTAGTTCCTTAATCTATAGATTAAATACAGATCCAGGGAACTGAGCAGCTCAGGCAAACTCTTCTCTCCACCAGCCAGGCTCCAATCTGATCATCTCACCTGATCTCACCCTTCTACTGTAAGGTGATTACCAGCACCAGCCATCAACTTCCCCAAACTCAGCTGTTCTAAAGCTGGGCAAGTTGCAGATCCAGAGATTCTCCTCAGGAGATGCAGGCAGAACTTACTTACAGGTTTTCTTTAATGACTCTACAAATGACTCTACTCCACCTTGCTGTTTGTGCATCCCAAGGCTGTGAAAGATGCCCAGACACAGCCTGCCTGCTCAGCCTCTCGAGGGCTCAGTTTGGACTATGTCTTCCCCACAGCCACATTCTCCTTCTGAGATGACATGTGGCATTTTGGCTGCACATGGGCTGGCTAATCTTTCTAGTGCCTAAATCCACCTGTCCCACAAGCTACTCCCTCATCATTTATTGGGCTTCCTGGCTGGTTTTGCTTATTGCTCTTACAAGAGGGCCAAATGTCTCCTGTGGCACAGGTGTGTTGCAAGTCACAAGTGGAGCTACAATAGCTACTTCTCAGAGTCCAGCTGATGCATGCCTGATGTCCTCTGACCCCTTTGCAAGTAAGCTAAAGATTCTCTAACCATTCCTGTAGCTCTGAATGGCTTCTCCAGAGTCCTGCAGAAACACCTTCATTCATCCAGTAACTGGCTTAATGCAGCCAGCCATTTCTGATCAGTAGGACTGTATCAAATGTAGCTCATCAAGCATCTCCAAAGCAAGGTCCTCTCAGGATGCAGATAAAAATGAAACACACAAATATTAGCTCAGTTAATACTTACAAGTTCTCCTGGAGCTTGCTGGAATCCTGCTTGGTTCCCAGCTGGATCATCAAATTCTTTATCTGAGCAGCTGAAGATAAAAAGATGAGTTAGGAAGACAAGTTCTAGTGGGTTTCATTCCTCCAGCTTTCCCCAAGAATTTGTCTCAATGTTTGACTTGACTGAAGCTGTCAAGTCACATCCTTTCCTCACTCCCATTCCTTGCTTTAAATGCAAACTGGTTTTTTAAACATCCCCATTTAGCCACAATCCAGCCCAACAGAGCAGCCCTCAGATGAAGAAGTGACAGTGATACACCCCCCAGGGATGAGTGCATGGACCTAAAAGCTCTTCATCCTCATCCTTTTCAGACCAACTAACACACCTGGTGCAGCAGATACAGACTGGAGGGAAGGGATGCCATCCAGATTAAGGACCTTGACAGGCTGGAGAGATGAGCCCAGGACAACCTCATGAGGTTCAACAAGGCAAAGTGCAAGGTCCTGCAGCTGGGTCAGGGCAATCCCAGGCACTGCTATAGGCTGGGCAGGGACTGGCTGGAGAGCAGCCCTGCAGAAAAGGCCTTGGGGGTGCTGGGGGATGAGAAGCTCAACAGGAGCCAACAGTCAGCACTTGCAGCCCAGAGAGCCAAGCAGAGCCTGGGCTGCAGCAAGAGAAGCACAGCCAGCAGGGCCAGGGAGGGGATTCTCCCCCTCTGCTCCGACCCCACCTGGAGCTCTGTGTCCAGTTCTGGAGCCTCTGTTCCAGGGAGGATCTGGAGGTGCTGGAAGGGGTCCAGAGAAAGGCCACAAGGATGAGCAGAGGGCTGGAGCTGCTCTGCTATGAGCACAGGCTGAGAGAGTTGGGATTGTTCAGTCTGGAGAAGAGATGGCTCTGAGGAGACCTAATTGTGGCCTTCCAGTATCTGAAGGGGGCTCCAAGAAAGCTGGGGAGGGACTTTTGAGGGTGTCAGGGAGTGACAGAACTGGGGGGGATGGAGCAAAACTAGAAGTGGGTAGATTCTAACTGGATGTTAGGAAGAAGTTGTTGCCCATGAGGATGGTGAGAGACCGGCACAGGTTGCCCAGGGAGGTGGTGGAAGCCTCATCCCTGGAGGTTTGGAAGGTCAGGGTGGATGTGGCTGTGAGCAACCTGCTGTAGTGTGAGGTGTCCCTGGCCATGGCAGGGGGCTTGGAGCTGGCTGATCCTTGAGGTCCCTTCCAACCCTGACAATTCTATGATTCCCTGGTTGATTCTGCTAGTTCTGTGTTTTAGGCTGTCAGTGCTGCACAAGAACTTTGTTATGCTGTGTTGCATAATAAAATCCAGCACAAACAATCCTTCAAGAAGAGCAGACAGCAAATTACCCTTCATGATTACCTTGCATTGATCTGCAATCAGGCTGTAGTGAGGAGAGCTACTCCAGTCCTCTTTCTCCCTGTGTTTTCCCCATTTCCCCCTGTAGGCACTGCTGAACATGCAAGCACACAGAGAATCATCTCAAACTGCTAACCCACCTGGCACACAAACCAATCTTCTCTCCCCACTTTCTCTACCTCAGATTATTTTGGGACAGATACAACAAGCTGAGCCACTTCATTCTGCAGCTGCACAACTGCTGCCATTGCTGGAGACACTGGGTGCTCATGGCAGCAGCACAATGGTTGCCTGGCTCCAATCAATCAGGAAATCAAATGTTGTCCCACCAAGCATTGAGACAAGATCTAGAAGGATCAGCTTAATACAGCTCTGGAGGCAGCTGAACTGAGTTGAGATATCCCTTTAGCAAGAGCTACTCTGCCCTGGTGTGGCTGCATCTGGAATACTGTGTGCAGTTCTGGGCCCCTCAGTTCAAAAAGGACCTCAGGGAACTGCTTGAGAGAGTCCAGTGCAGAGCCACAAAGCTGCTGCAGGCAGTGGAACATCTCCCTGTGAGGACTGGCTGAGGGAGCTGGGGCTTGGAGCAGAGGAGCCTGAGGGCTGCCCTCATTGCTGGGGATCAAGATGTGCAGGGCTGGAGCCAGGCTCTGCTCAGGGATGTCCAAGGACAGCACAAGGGGCACTGGGGGCAAGCTGGAGAAGAGGAGGTGCCAGGGGAACAGAAGGGAAAACTTTGTCCCTGTGAGGGTACTGGAGCCTGGAGCAGGCTGCCCAGAGAGGTAGTGCAGTCTCCTTCTCTGAAGACATTCAAAAGCTGCCTGGATGTGTTCCTGGGTGAGCCACCCTAGGTGACTCTGCCTTATCAGGGTCATTGGACTCAATCTCCAGGGGTCCCTTCCAACCCCTCCCATTCTGTGAAGAGCTCCTTCCAGTTCAGTGACAGCCATCCCACTGGTGCTGCTTTCAGCCTGGAGCAGGCCACTTCAGGTCCCTCACTGTGTTTCTGGAGAAACATGAGATTCCTCCAACAGGCCCTTCCTTTAATGCCCAGTGGTTTAGAGCAAGGGCAACTTGGCTAAGGCTGCAATATGATGTGTCAGTAATTAGGCAATGAGTCTGCCTTTGCATCCAGCACAACTCTGAGAATTCCAGGCTCCTAAGCAGCAAGGAGCAGCTGCTACACTCAGCTGAACATGGCTTTAGCAGGCAAGGCTGCAGGTACCTGACAGCTCTGTCAGCCACAGGAAGGTCAGAAGAGTTCACAGTCAAGTCCAAGAGACAAAAGCCACATGAAGTACACCTCGTGTGTGGATATCAAAGAGCTCTAATGTCCAGATATTGTATGATCTATTTCTTCCTCCACTGGGAGAAAATTGTTCATGAGTCCCACTCCTGTGCCAGCTCTGTGCTTCCTGTTCTGCTCTGAGCCAGGTCCAGCAGCTTGCTATGCTTCAGTTTACCTCAGCCAGCAGCAGTGCAGAGAGGCTACACAGAATCAGAGCAAAGTGTCTGGGAGGCCAAAGGAGCTCCTGACTTGATTCTCTGCATAGTGAGTGCTGACATGGCACAGAGAGCTCCCTCAGCCAGCACCTTTCAGTTTCCAAACCCCTTCAGTTTTAGGCTGTAAAGCCTTCCCCACAGTGTCTATTTTACACTCAAGATTACCTAAACCATTTCAATCTCTGCTCCAGATGCTTAGGTAATCTAGCAGCCTGGCAAGCACCAGCTCTGCCAGCTCAGGTCACCCATTCTCTGTTCATTTGGTGAGAAATGCTAACTACACTTTCCCAAGAGCAGCCAATGACAGTCAGTGGTCTCTACTGTTTGCTGGGTAAGGAATGAAAGGAGAAATAAGGAGAGGCTTAAACCTTCGGTATCTCTGCTCCCAGGCTTCAATGGCAAGCTTTTATAAGTGTAATAAAGTTAATGACCAGAACGTTCAGTCAGATGTTCTGCCTGTTCCCACCCACCCTGATACAATCTCTAAGGCTGTTTGTTTCATGTATGAATGTCAGTGTGCCCAGAGAGGGTGGCTGCTGGTCATGAGACGGTGGAAGCTTGCCCTGTGAGGAAGAGAAGCTGAACTACGTCGAAGGGGAAGCTCACAGCAGTGCCACGGGAGGGAGGCAGGGTGTAGAGAAAAAAAGGGGAAAGCCCAGACAGCTCCTGGGTGCTTTGGTGAGCTCAGAAGCAACTCAGCTAGCAGCTGTGCCTGTCCTACAAGGAAACGACCACAGCAGCTCCAGCTGTGCTGATAGCTTTGTGCAACTGAATTGGGTACGTCAACACCTTCAGGAAGAACCAATGAGTTCCACTGACTTTGCCCTACAACCCCTGCGGATCGGGACAACTGAGGCCTTTCTTAGCACCGAGGGTGGAATCAAAGCCTCTTCTGGAAGTAAGCAGTGTTTCGGCGATCAATACAAGGACTTCAAACGATTAGCTGATGACACACCGATCACTTTCTCCAACCACAGCCACACGACCAGGAACCCGCAAGCCCCCTGCCTTCAGGGCAGCCTGTCCGGCTGAAGGCTTCCCTGCGCAAGGGCAGCAGCGAGGAGGGCAGGGGCAGCTCCGCGCCGGCAGCTGCCGTGCGGCTTCCCCCGCGCCCTGCGCACCGCTGCGGGACAACCGCGACAGCCTGCGCTGCCCGCTGCCGCCTCAGCGCCCGCTGCCGGCCCCGCAAGGCGGGCCACAGGAGGGTCGCAAGCCAGGGGCGGCCGCTGGAAACGCGCAGCTCGGCCACGGCGGCGCGAACCCCGCAGCAAAGCCAAGGCGGCGGACGAGCTGCCAGGGACCGGGTACGGCGGAGGGGGCTCCGCTGCCGGCAGCTCACGGTGCGGGGCTCTGCGGCTCCCCCCGCCCGGCACCGCCCTGACGGAGGCTCCGCCGGCCCCGGGGAACGGCGGCTCCCGCGGGACCCCGAGCAGAGCCGCCCCGGCGGGGCGCTGCCGGGCCGGGCCGCCCGGCTCCCCCCCGGGCCCGGGCGCACTCACTGTACTGCGCGATGCGCTGCACGTTGGCGCTGCATGTCTGGATGATGCTGCCGAAGTCCCGCGGCGGGGCCGGCGGCCCGGGGCGGTAGGGGTCCAGCGGTCCGTACGACATGGTTGGGGCGGAAGCAGGGAGCGCAGCGCCGCCGGGCCCAGCTGACAGAGACGCGCCGGCTCCGCGCATGCGCGGCCGTGTGACGGAGCCCCGCGCACGCCCCGGGCGCGGCCCCGGCGCCTGCGCGCTCCAGGGGCGGGGTGCCCGCGGCTGCCGTGGCAACGAGGCGCGCGCCCCGCCCGCGCCCGTCCCGGGCAGAGCTGTCTGCGTGCGGCCCCGCCCGCGGCCGGCCCTGGCGGGAGGCTCCGTGCGTGCGGGTTCAGTACCTGCGCGTGGGCAGGGAAAGCTGCGCCCTCCCCTGTGTCCCTGCCGGGGCGCAACGACGATTCTTCAGCTGGGTGGGACAGGAGGCTTCCTGATCCACCTCATCCTGTGGCCAGATGCCAGGAACCACCCGAGGGCAGCAGGGGAAGCTGGCGCTGCAGACCCGCAGAGAGCCAAGCCTGGCTTCACAGGATCACAGAATGCCAGGTTGGAAGGCACCCCAAGCACCATCTGGTCCAAGCTTTCTAGGTGATGGTGGAGTTGAAATCGCACAGGATCACAGAATCACCCAGGCCAGAAAGGAGCTCTGGGATCCTCCGTCCTGGCCATTGGCGCACCGCACCAAGCCTGTCACCACACCACGGCCCTAGCACCAGATCTAGATGGCTTTTAAACACGTCCAGGGATGTCAACTGCACCACCAGTGCCTGACCACCCTTTCTGTGGAAAGGCTTTTCCTAGTGTCCAGCCTAAATGAGCTGAAATGAGCTGGCCTAGAACCCTGGCAAGCTGAGCCTGAAACTGCCCAGTGCAGGGGACTCCACTGCTTCCATTGGGAGATGATTCCAGTCTCTGCCTGCTCTCATGGACAATCATTTCCTTCTGGAGTCCAATGGGAATGTCCCCAGCAGTAACTTGTCCCCATCAGCCCTTGAATTCTCCATAGGACTCCTTGTGAAAAAGGAATCTCCATCCTCCTGGTAGCCAACCCTTTATGTGCTGGCCATAGAATAGATCTGCTCTTAACCTGTGCTTGGGTGAGTGCAAGGCAAAACAGGCAGCTGGTGTTCGGGGCTTTGCTGGATCAGCCCTGCTGTAGTGCCTCTGAAAGGCACCAAGTCCTTTAGCCTTTCTGAAAGGCACAGGGTTTCTAATGAGGCAATAAAGCAGTGGGAGAGTAATGGCTAAGTGTTTAGGAGTAGGGCAGGCACAGCAATCTGCTATTAAACTTTATCTGTCCATTCTTATAGAGCTGTCAAAGGCAATTATGAGATTGTTTCCATGCAACACTGCTTGAAATTGCACCTCAAAACCTGACACACATCCTGGGGAAATGCCTGCTTCGAGCAATTTAATTTGAATAATCAGTTGTGTAATTTGCTTGGTCATGCAACTAATCTTAATCAAGGCTGGAACATAATTTTTTCCTTTCCTGTTTTAATTTCTGCTTAAAATATATAATGAGCTAACTTGGAGGTGCTTTCTTAATGCCATCACTGGAGGGAATCATATCTGGACTTAAAATTGTGGCAGCCAACAAATAAAAGCATTTAGAATCATCTGTTCATAGAATTGCTTTGGTTGGAAAGGGCCTCCAAGATCATCAAACCCAACCATCAATCCAACACCTCTGTGACCCCAAATGCCATGGCCACAGGTTTCTGGAACACCTCCACGGATGGGGACTGCACCACCTCCCTGGGCAGCCTGTTCCAATCCCTGACTGCTCTTGCAGCAAAGAATCTTTTTCCTCATCTCCATCCTAACCCTTCCCTGGCACAATTTCAGGTCATTTGCTCTTCTGTCACCTGATCCCAGGGAGCAGAGCCCAACCTCCAGCTCAGGGCAGCCTCCCTTCAGGGAGCTGTAGAGAGCAATGAGGTCTCCCCTCAGCCTCCTCTTCTCCAGGCTGAACACCCCCAGCTCCTTCAGCTGCTCCTCCCTATCCCTGTTCTCCAGACCCTTCCCCAGCTTTGTTGCCCTTCTCTGGACCTGCTCCAGTACCTCAGTGTCCTTCTTGAGGGGCCCAGACCTGACCCCAGTACTCCAGGTGTGGCCCCAGCAGTGCCCAAGAGAGCACAGGCAGTTCCTGGACTGCCTTGTTGGTGACAGAAACCAATCTGAAATACAGTGCAGAAAATGCCCATCCAGAGGGCAGAGGTTTTGGTGAAACACCATTCCTAAGTCTGTTTAAACATTAAGAACTGGAACTTGCTTGTCAGCTTCAGCAGTGCTGAGGGGAATAACCCTCATGCTCCCCCCTGCTCGGAGAGGCTTCATTTAGTGAATGGGAGTAAAGCGAAGCCAGGGTGCTGCCGGGCTGTGGGAGCAGCTAGTCTGTACTTATAGAATCATAGAATCAACAAGGTTGGAAAAGACCTCAAAGATCAAGTCCAACCTGTCACCCAAGACCTCATGACTACTAAACCATGGCACCAAGTGCCAAGTCCAATCCCCTCCTGAACACCTCCAGGGACGGTGACTCCATCACCTCCCTGGGCAGCACATCCCAACGGTGAACAACTCTCTCTGTGAAGAACTTTCTCCTCACCTCAAGCCTAAACTTCCCCTGGCACAGCTTGAGACTGTGTCCTCTTGTTTTGGTGCTGGGTGCCTGGGAAGAGACCAACCCCCTCCTGGCTACAACCACCCTTCAGGTAGTTGTAGAGAGCAATAAGGTCTCCCCTGAGCCTCCTCTTCTCCAGGCTACTTGTGGTAGCTTCAGGCTGTGCCTAGGAAAATTTTCCACAGATCTTGAGAGAAAGTGATAGAATGTAAATAAATCACCATTGGATGTGAAAGGGGAAATAATAATAAGGTCTAAATAATCCCTTTGGTCTGATAACTAACATAAAGATAGTTGTGGAAACTAACTCTTGGTTTCTTTGCTCTATCAGACACCGGCTGCTGCTTTTGCTTGGCTGGTGCTGCCCTTGGCTGTGTTCTGTGTTATGGCTAAGTACTAATAAGCTACTCTCTGCTTTTCTCCTTTTGCCCTTTGTCCTGTGTACAGGGGGGAAGGGGGGGGGGGGAAGAGGAAGCTGTTGGTCAGCCCCTGGTTTTCATAGTATCATAGTATCATTCAGGGTTGGAAGGGACCACAAGGATCATCTAGTTCCAACCCCCCTGCCATGGGCAGGGACACCCCACACTAGATCAGCCTGGCCAGAGCCTCATCCAGACTGGGCTTAAACACCTCCAGGGACGGGGCCTCGACCACCTCCCTAGACAACCCATTCCAGTGCTTCACCACTCTCATGGTGAAGAACCTCCTCCTCACATCTAGCCTGAATCTCCCCACCTCCAGCTTCATTCCATTCCCCCTAGTCCTATCACTACCTGAGATCCTGAGAAGTCGCTCCCCAGCCTTCCTGTAGGCCCCCTTCAGATACTGGAAGGCCACAATTAGGTCACCTCTGAGCCTCTGAGCCTTCTCTTCTGCAGACTGAACAGCCCCAACTCCTTCAGTCTGTTCTCATAGGAGAGGTGCTCCAGCCCTCTGATCATCCCTGTGGCCCTTCTCTGGACACCTTCCAGCACCTCCACATCCCTCTTGCAATAGGGGCTCCAGAACTGGACACAGTACTCCAGGTGGGGTCTCACCAGGGCTGAGTAGAGGGGGAGGATCACCTCCCTCAACCAGCTAGCCACACTTCTCCTGATGCAGCCCAGGATCTGATTGGCTTTGCGAGCTGCAAGTGCACACTGAGAGCTCATGTTGAGCTTCTCCTCCACCAGCACCCCCAAGTCTCTCTCCTCAGGGCTGCCTTCCAGCCAGTTACTGCCCAGCCTGTATTTGTGCCTGGGATTGCCTCGACCCAGATGCAGGACCCTGACTTGCTCTTATTGAACCTCATGAGGTTGGCTTGTGCCCACCTCTCCAGCCTGTCAAGGTCCCTCTGGATGGCCTCCCTTCCCTCCAGCGTGTCTGCTGCACCACACAGCTTGGTGTCATCAGCAAACTTGCTGAGGGTGCACTCAATGCCACTGTCCATGTCACCCACAAAGATGTTGAATAAGACAGGTCCCAGGACTGATCCCTGAGGGACTCCGCTTGTCACTGGCCTCCACTGGGACATGGAGCCATTGACAGCCACTCTTTGGGTGCGGCCATCAAGCCAGTTCCTTATCCATCTAGTGGTCACCCATCAAACCCATGTGTCACCAGTTTGGAGACCAGGATGTTTTGTCCAGGGGGCTTCTTGTGTTGTTCATGAATTGTAGATGTGTGTCAATATTGTGTATTTTGTACACACTCACTGCATTCCATATTTCTAGGTTGTGGTGTGCTTGTAGATATAGCTTCAGCTGAGCTCGTCTGGCAGTTTTATTTTGGGGGGTGATTTCCACCCACCACAGCACTGCAGGTTTCTCTTAGGGCCACCAAGTAAGCAGACCACTGTCAAGGGATGAAAATAGACTTTAACAAAGAGAAGCAGCACTTTAAATGGGATTGTCTTGTCTCCTGACAGAAGGTTACTCTGAGAATCCAGACCTTGGCTGCACTGGATTCGTGGTTGCTGCAGATCCGGAGTGACTCCAGAGCTGTCTGGCTGCAGCCTGGCTGCAGCTGAGGTGCAGAGGCTGTTCTCCTGGAGGAGCTGCGCTCAGAGTGCTCATTTCAGGCTGGTGTTTGCCGTGATAAATCCCACACTCCTCCTTGCCTTTGAAGGATAATGGCACTCTCGGCTGAGAGAAGAGCTCTTTTTCTTTCTCTTCTGTTCAGTCTTGCCAGTGTCAGCTCTGCAGAGGCCAAACAGAGGCTGCAGAAGGTGGCTCTGCTTTGTTGTGTAAATTTCGGGCCTGAAAATTTACACAAGACATTGTCTGTCTGAAAAGCACCAAGCCTCTTCTCTAGATCCTTTTGTGCCCTGGGACTTGCGAGGGGCTTGCAGGGGAAAACCAATAAAAATGTTAATTCCACAAGAAGAGAATCTCTGGGTCATGAGATTTCACTGCAGGCATTGACTGACCCACGGGGGAGGAAGGAGCCCACTCTAGAGAGCTGCCCACTCTATACACACTCATCCTCACCAGGCAGAGCTGTTTGCAAAGCCAACCCACGCTGTGAATCTCCATCTCCCAGCTCCAGGTCTGCTCATCCCCGTGGACAAAGGAAAGCTTAGCTGCAAGGAAAAATTGCTCAGTGGTTGTGGGTTGGGGAATTTATTCAGTGTTTGGAGCAGCAGTTCCTCAGAGGCAAAAGAGTGGCCAGAGCCTTCCTTCAGGCACTGCTTTGGCGGCACAGGGCCATCTACAGTGACACAAAGCCTGCAGCCCAGGTGAGCAGCAGAAAGAAGAGGGATGGCTCACAGAGGTGGCACCCAGGGTGATCCAGTGCCCTCCAGCAGTGCTCTCCAGCAGTGCCCACTGCTGCCCTTCAGGGATGGCACCTATTTCTGCCTACAGACTCATCAGGGTGAATCACAGAACATTAAGCCCTGTAAGATCATCAAATCCAACCTTCTACCTGTGGTGGGTTGGAACTACCTTCCACCTAATTTGGAAAATTACCCCCCAAAATAAAATCACCAGAGCAGCTCAGTTTGGTATGGAAGCAAATGAAGCTCTATTTACAAGCAACCTACAATCTGGAGATGTGAAATGCAACGAGTATGTGCTAAACACACAACAGATGTACAATAGGGAGATAGTTACAATTCATAAACAACACAGAAATTCCTCAGACCCCCCCCCTGGACAGCTCCGGGGGGACCATTCACCTCCTCCCCACTCCCTCCCTCCTCCCCCTCACCTCACACAGTAGTCACAACAGAGAGCCCCTGGCAAGGCCATGGAGAGAGAGAGAGAGAGAGAGGAAAGTTGCAAGCAGAAGTGACACAAGAAGAAAAAAGAGCAAGAACTGTTTGTGCCTCTGCTCTCTGTCCCCATTATCAGTCCAATGACTTCTATAGACCTTCACATTACTTTTCTTTTACATCCAATGGTAATTTATTTCCAGTCTCTGCAGGCACTAGGTTAAAGCTCTCCCTTCCAACTGTGACACTGCCCAGCGCCTCCATGTCCTGAAGTGCCACATCTGCTCGTGTTTTGAACTCCTCCAGGGATGGGGACTCCACCATCACCCCTGGCAGCCTGCTCCAATCCCTGACCACTCTTTCAGCAAAGAAACTTTTCCTAATCTTCAACCTAACCCTCCCCTGGCACAATTTCAGGCCATTTCCTCTTTTCCTGACATTAGTTACTTGGGAGAAGAGGCCAACTCCAGCTTCACCCCAACCTCCTTTCAGTAAGCTGCAGAGAGAAATGAGGTCTCCTCTTAGCTTTTTCTTCAGGCTAAACAATTCCAGATCCCTCAACCTGTCCCCAGAAGGCTCCCTGCTCCCTCAGGGACAAAGGGCTCCGGGAATGCTGGGCTGTTCTCTGAAAGGAGACACAGAGCACGTGTGCCAGGGAAAATGCCCGGGCTGGCTGACCAGGGAGCTTCTGCTGGGGCTTGGGAAAAAGAGGAGAGCTGTCCAGCTTTGGGAGAAGGGGCAGGCTGCTCACGAAGGTACAGGGATTTAGTTAGGTCATGCAGAAGGAGCATTAGGAAGGCTCAAGCCCAGCTAGCACTCGGAGTGGCCAATGCTCTTGGAGACCAACAAGAAGTGTTTTACACGCAAGTTACCTAAAGCCCAGCAGCCCTGGGAGCAGATCAGCACTTTCTCAGGGGGATGCTACTCCTGGGGCTGAAGGAACAACCCTCCCCCGGGAAACTGCAGTGGGGAGCGGCAGTGGGTGGCAGAGATCATCCATATGCAAGCGGGATAGGCTGGAGGCACGCAGCCATCACCAGAGCATTACCATAACAAAAGTCATCAGCCTGCGTGCTGCTGCCGTCAGTAGGATCCTCTTCACAGGCTAAATCCAATCATGGAAGAAAGCAACTAGCACGTCCAGGGTGCCTGCTCTGACAGCTCTCAAAGGCCTTCCCAAGAATTTCAGCAAGATAAATATAATTTGGAGTGATCCCTGGAGAGGGAAGGAGGACACGGACAACATTGTGTCTGCTCGGTGGGATGCACTGCAGGGCAGACCTCAGAGCCAAAGCAAGGTTTGGAAGCACAAAGAGGGCATTGAGAAGGAACACTCCAGAGAGAGCAGCACCGTGGCCCAAGACAGTGGAGGTGATGCCTGCAAGCCCAGCAAGCTGCAGCTCTGCCATGTAATTTTGGTTCTGAGCCCACAGGTGTGCATGGGCACAAGGTGGCATTCCTGGTGCACTCTGCAACGTTTGGCAGGCAAGGAGGAGATGACAGAGTTGCCCATCAGGAGCAGTTCTGTTCTGGAGGTGCTGTCCACACAGTGGCCACTCACTGCTCCCAGTCACAGGGGCAAGCAGCTCACTGCCAGCTGGAAGTGCTCTCTGTGTGGCAATGACCCCCAGCACCCATCTGCGCAGGGCCGGGGCCGGGCTGTGCTTCTCGCCCGGTGCCATCGGGGGGCAGCAGTGCCCTGTGGGAGCTCCTGGGTGGCTTTGGGTGGCCCCGGGTGCCAGGAGGCTGCGGACCCCTCCTGCCTTCGCTGGTTCTGTCAGAGCACCGCAGCTGCGTAGCGGTGCCCTTGCTAGGGCGATGCTGTCCCCATTGATAGCCCCTGGGCATCAGCCCACAGCCCCTCTCTTTTGGGACCAGCTCTGCTGGGATGGGCAGGAAAGGCTGCTGGCACCGTGTCCCTGCACTCCTCTGCTTTGCACTGGCTGCTGGCTGCTGGTTGCTTTTCAGAAAGTGCCAGGAAAGTGTCCTTGTGAGAGAGGGCTGGGAGCTGCTGTGGCTTAAACCCAGCCCTTAGAGAAGTCTCCATGCAGTGCTGCTGGGCTGCCCTGTGCTCAGGGCAGGAGCTGCAGGCTCCCTCCTTTTGCTCCTACCTCTTGTTGTTGCCAGTCTTGCACTGACAGCATTGACCTGTCTGTGTTCACCTGGTGCATCGGTTGTGGGCTCTGGTCCAGCTTGGATGATTTTGTGAGTGTACAGTGAAGCCCTTTAAGCAGAGCCCTCACCCCACGGGCACTGCTCCAGCACGCTCCAGCCCTTTCTGCTCTGAGCTCCTGTGTAACCCAGGCCAGCAATGCAGAGCTGAGGCAGCTGGCTGCATGTCCTGCCTCAGCCAGGCTGCCTCCTGCCCCGGCCCTGAGAGAGCTGCAGCAAACATCTCTGTGCAGGATGTGAGACAGGTCCCCTGCCTGCGCCTGCCAGGCCCAGGGGCCCCAGGCGGCACTGCCCTGAATGCCTGAGCTTGCTGAGCACGGGGAGGCAAATGTTGAGGTGCTGAGCATGGGGAGATCTGCATACTGTGGCACTGAGCACGGGGAGGTCTGCATGCTGAGAAGATCAGGAGGGCTGTTTTCAGTTCTGAAAGCTGAAAACACCAGAGCGGAAAGAGCCCTTCCTGAGACCAGCTATTTATAAACAGCTGCTGTGCTGAGCCCTCTGCTGCAAGGGTTATAAGCAGCCTGCAGTGCTGAACCCTCTGCTGCAAGGGTTATAAGCAGCCTGCAGTGCTGAACCCTCTGCTGCAAGGGTTATAAGCAGCCTGCTGTGTGAGCCCTCTGCTGCAAGGGTTATAAGCAGCCTGCTGTGCTGGGCCCTCTGCTGCAAGGGTTATAAGCAGCCTGCAGTGCTGAACCCTCTGCTGCAAGGGTTATAAGCAGCCTGCTGTGTGAGCCCTCTGCTGCAAGGGTTATAAGCAGCCTGCTGTGCTGAGCCCTCTGCTGCAAGGGTTATAAGCAGCCTGCTGTGTGAGCCCTCTGCTGCAAGGGTTATAAGCAGCCTGCTGTGTGAGCCCTCTGCTGCAAGAGTTATAAGCAGCCTGCTGTTCTGGGCCCTCTGCTGCAAGGGTTATAAGCAGCCTGCTGTTGAGGGCCCTCTGCTGCAAGGGTTATAAGCAGCCTGCTGTTCTGGGCCCTCTGCTGCAAGGGTTATAAGCAGCCTGCTGTTGAGGGCCCTCTGCTGAAAGGGTTATAAGCAGCCTGCTGTGCTGAGCCCTCTGCTGCAAGGGTTATAAGCAGCCTGCTGTGTGAGCCCTCTGCTGCAAGGGTTATAAGCAGCCTGCTGTGCTGGGCCCTCTGCTGCAAGGGTTATAAGCAGCCTGCAGTGCTGAACCCTCTGCTGCAAGGGTTATAAGCAGCCTGCTGTGCTGAGCCCTCTGCTGCAAGGGTTATAAGCAGCCTGCTGTGTGAGCCCTCTGCTGCAAGGGTTATAAGCAGCCTGCTGTGTGAGCCCTCTGCTGCAAGGGTTATAAGCAGCCTGCTGTTCTGGGCCCTCTGCTGCAAGGGTTATAAGCAGCCTGCTGTTGAGGGCCCTCTGCTGCAAGGGTTATAAGCAGCCTGCTGTTCTGGGCCCTCTGCTGCAAGGGTTATAAGCAGCCTGCTGTGCTGGGCCCTCTGCTGCAAGGGTTATAAGCAGCCTGCAGTGCTGAGCCCTCTGCTGCAAGGGTTATAAGCAGCCTGCTGTGCTGAGCCCTCTGCTGCAAGGGTTATAAGCAGCCTGCTGTGCTGAACCCTCTGCTGCAAGGGTTATAAGCAGCCTGCTGTACTGGGCCCTCTGCTGCAAGGCTTATAAGCAGCCTGCTGTGCTGGGCCCTCTGCTGCAAGGGTTATAAGCAGCCTGCTGTGCTGGGCCCTCTGCTGCAAGGGTTATAAGCAGCCTGCTGTGCTGGGCCCTCTGCTGCAAGGGGGCAGGGGCTCTTGCAGCTTCTCTCTCACTGCCCTCCGTACACCCAGAGATCCTTCAGACAGGAGTGAGCAGAGCAGCTCCTGCTGAGCATCTGCTGCAGCCAGGCTACAGCCCTGGCAGCCCTGAGTCACTCTTTGGAGTGACCAAACTCCATCAAGGGCCTCGTTCAGCCCTGACCACTTGGGCTGTGCAGTTGGTGCTGTTCACAGCCCTGGATTTGTGCAAAGGCTCTGCAGGAGAGATGAGTCGTTTCTGGCAGTCCTGCCTTAGCCCATGGGACAGCTCTGCTTGTCCAGAGGGGATGGTATTTGTGTAAGGGGCAGAGAGCAGCAGCAGCTGTAGCTGTAGCTGTATCCCCAAGCTGCTGAGCAGTGCAGAGTTCCCTGTGTGTACACACCTGGGGTGGGTTTGTCTGCAAACCTCCAACCCTTAGCTGCCTCTCTTTCCCTGTCAGAGGAGAGGGACAGGAAACTTCAATTCTCATCCCCAGGAGATGCCTCTCTCAGGATTTTACCTTGCTTGATTGTGCAGGGTGCTGGGCAATGCTGCCTGCTCTGCCCACCCCCAGCTCTCCCTGTTGCTCCAGCAGGCCAGTGGCTCTCTGGGCAGAGCTGAGCTGCTCTTTCTCCAGGGACACTAAGATCCTCTTTTGAACCCCACCAGAAATTCTGAGGAAGCCAGGACTAAGTTTAAGTATTGAACTGAGTGCTCCTTCTCTGACCTAGCTGTGCCCCCTTTGCAGACAAGGTTTGCTCCTGGCAGTGCTCCCAGTGCAGCAGGGCAGTGTTGCCCAGATTTCCCCAGCTGTGGGGATGTGGTGGCTTTGGCTCTGGCTCTCCTGACACAGAAGGGCAGCGAGCCCAGCAAAACAAGACACAGGAGTTCAGCTGAGAAGGGAGGAGTGAAAGGAAACCCTCTGTCCCCTGCTGCTCTTTGTCTTGGTGCTGCTGGAGAAGAGCTGTGCAGAGGGACTGGGGAGGATGGGGCAGGCTGCACAGCTCCACAGCCGTGCAAGGGAGCAGGCTTCAGTGTGGCTCTGCCCACCAGGCACAGCTGAAGTGGTGAGGATGGGCAAGTGGCTCAGTGCCACCAGAGTGGGAGAAGATCAGAAAACACTTGAACTGTGGTGTCTTCAGCCCCTTGGTGTTCCCGTGGTCATGAGTAGGTCAGGGACTTTGTAGCAGGCTGAATTTGCAGCATTCCCTGGCAGTGTGAGCTCAGAGAGACTTCTGGCAACCCTGGAAAGCAAACAACCTTCCACCTGCAGGCTGCAGGCTGCAGCGCAGTCCCCTGGCACACTGAAGGGTCCCAGTGCTTCGGGGCTGGGCTTGGCTGACTCGGCAAAGCTTTTCTCAGCTCACTAGAGTGCCCTGCAATCAACTGCCTCTGGTATTTACAGTTGGAACAGGAAAAGCAGGACTTGGTCCATGCCTTGGTGTAGCAATTGTGAAGCAACCTAACGGCAGACTGCAACCAGAGGCTGAAAATCAGGAGTGTTGTAAGGTGCCATGAGCAGCAACATGCTCCAGAAGGGACCCTCAGCATTCAAATGCTGCTGAGGGATGGCCCAGAGAGCAACCTGCTGTGCTTGCTGACCGACAGCTTTTTGTCAATGGCTGGAGGTGCAGACCCCTGCCCCCTGCCCCTTCCTCCCTGAACTGGGACTGGGCTGGGATCAGATGCTTGCAAAAGCAGTCACTTGCAGAGCTTTTGCTATGGGCTTAGTCCTTTGTCTCTGGAATATCTCTGGGGTTGGCAAAGGGCTGCTTTCCCTAATCCCCATTCATGCAGGCACACGTGGAAGCTCCTGGGAATCCTTCCTGCATGGGCAGCTCTGGCTCAGCAGTGGGGCTGCTCCCCTTGAGCACTCCACAGTGGCCTCTCCAAGAGACCCCAGCCTGCCTGCCTGGCTCAGGGGAGTGGTGCACAGCCCCTCTGATTGCTCATCTTGGCTGCAGTGTCCTTCCCCGTGATCCAGAGACCTGAGAGTGTGTGGAGCTGATGAGCCACAAGAGAGATGGAACACAGACCACAGCCCTGGCCTGTCTGCTCTGCTCCACAGGGAGCTGTGGTGGCTGCAGCTGAGTTTCCCCTGCCCCCTCCACACTGCTGCTTTGTGCACAGGCAGCTGGAGATGGTGCAGGAAGGCAGCACCCCCCTTTGCCCCAGGCCTGGGCAGCACTGGGGCATTTTCTGTACTTTCTCTAACTACTTCCCACCCCAACTACTGGAATGGCATTCCCTGGAGGGAGGATTGTCCCTGCTCCAGCTCTGCCAGCAAACCCTACCCCTTGTTGGCTGTCTCCATGCCATGGACTTCTTTCCCTATGAAGGTGGCAAAGGATCAAGGCCTTTTCCTTCTTTGGTAACTGAAGCTTTTCACCCTGCCCCTGACAGCAAGTTCTTCTGGGGTCAATATTTAATTCAAATTCTAGCATGAGCACTGGACTTCAAATCCAGCTGCAAGAATTAGCCCTTGCTGGGGACAGGGTGGTCACCACCACAGGTTCTCTGTGACCCTGAAGCCATGGAGATGTGGCTGATGTCTGAGGTGTTACCTGTTTCTCACACCTTTTCCAAGGACAAATCTGTTGTCTGGTTCTTTGCCCTGCTGCTGGTGCTGCAGGCTAAACCCAAGTATGGTGGCTTGCAGAGGCAGCCAGGAGGAGGAAAGGAGTGTGGTGTGTCTGGGCACTGGCAGTTCCACACACAGCGCACCTCCAGTGATGGCAGAGGTCAGGAAAAGGAGGCCTCAGGCTGCCCCTGGGTGGAACTGTGTCTGAAGAAGGATGTTCCTGGCTATGTCTAAGATATGAGACCTCACCTCTGGCTTTCTCACCCCTACCCATCCCTGGACATGCTGAGGCAGAAAGCAAGCTCTGCCCACTGAGGGAAGCATCCTTCCTGGAGCAGTGTGTTCTGGAAAGAGAGTGACATTACAAAGTGAGATGGAAAAGAAGTTACTGCAGCAAGTAACTTCCTAGTAGCAATGGTAGTGGTAGTAGCAGTGGTAGGCCATTGTGCTGGGCCAGCTTTAGTCCCCTTGGTTCCCCTTGGCGGCTTGCAAAGCTCAGTGTGAGCTGGGCTGGAGCCTCCCTGTGACAAACCTTCTGTTCAGCAAGTTTGATCACAGGTAAGGCATGGGACCGGTGAGCTGCATTCCAGGTGTTCCAGCTGCCATGGCTCTCTGACAAGCAGCCCAAACTTTGTCTGGCTTCACTTCTTGTGATGACTTAGCAGCATCAGGAGCAGGGCTGAGAGCTCCTTGCTGGCAGCTTCTGCATCAGGGATAGAGACAAGTGGGAATCTCGGAGCAGGAATTCCCATGACCCCTTCTAACCTCAGCACCACGCAGGAGACAGCTGACATTCAGTGGTCTGTAAGCTGTCAGCCTGTGCAAGCTGGCAGCTGGAGCATGGATCAGACAGTTACTCTGTTGAGGATGCCTCTGGCAGGTGTCTGAGTTGGTAGGATGGCCAAGGGATGGTGCTTGGGTGCAGTTCCCAGTGGGTATTTGGGCAACAATGGCTCTTGTATTTCAGGTGTGGAGGTGGCCATGTACCATGCCACAGGCCAAGAGTGCTCACAGGAGACAGAACCTGCCAATACCTGCAGAAGTGTCTACAAGTGCAGTATCATCCCCTGGGAGAGACATCTGAGTCCCTGCACACTGAGCTCCATGCCTGTGCCAGCCAGCAGCCAGCTGGGGGGGGAGAGAAATTAGGCAAGCAGTGAGAGCACTGAAACAGTGGTCTGGAGAAATCCCTTCCTCTGAGGCTTTCAGAATGTGCCTGGGCAGGGCCCTGAGCAGCCTGCCCTACCTGGGCATCTGCTTGGAGCAGATTGGCCTGGGTGACCTCCAGAGGTCTCTTCCAGTCTAAATCTTCCTGTGCTTCTGTGATGAATCTTTGGAATACAGAAGAAGCAGAAGCTAATTATAGCACTGGAGAAATCCATGACACACGGACAGCTTAAAGCAGTGCTGCTCCCTCCCTCAGCCCACGCAGCTAGAGGCAGGACAGGAAAAGGTGACCACAATAAGCTACAACAGAGTGGTTGGAGAGGCACTCAGGGGAGGGCATCACAGCAACTACAAAATCACTGCTGCTGTGGAGAGGGTGCCCAAGAAATGATTGGGAGATAGGGGACACCCAAGCCAGCCAGTGGGTGGCAGGTTTGAAATGAAGAGTAGCTTACCTAGCTTAAGCTTCTTATGAAGGGCTTGAGAACATCTTCATAAGTGCCTTGTGGATTTCAGTGGCACAAGGTATGGCTGAAGGAAAATGCACCTATGGACTGGAAAGGGACTGCAGGTAGAGGCTGGGCAGGTCCCTAGCAAGGTATTTCATGCAGCTGGAGGCTCAGAACTCCTTGGCCCACAACTTTCTGAGAGCTGTGAAGGAGGATCCTCAGAAGGACCATGGGCAATGTTTGGTTTCTCAAACTTCATTCTTGACTACCCAATCCCAGAGAGCAGGTCAGGCTGAAGAGGCCTCTGGCTTGGCTTTCCCTGGCAGTTCTCACTTGAGCTTCTCAATTCTTTAGGCTCCAGATGGGATTTTGTCTCGTTCTGTCAGTGCTGTGCTGGCTCATGCCCAGGTTCCCAGCTATGGCCAGCGAGAGCAGGCACAAGTGCAGCAGGGGAACCCCAGGCTTGGTCAGACAGCAGCTGGCTCTTTGGTGGCACAGGGGAGCTTTACACCCTCCCAAGTGCTTCACAGTGTCAGCCTCACATCACATGCAGAGATAGCTTTGCTCACTCCAGTCTGGACCTGGCCCCTGCCGCCTGCATTTCAGAGGTCACCAGATACCTGCTGTCACCTGGGGAAAACAATACCCTACTCGCCATCCCCTTTCACTTCCTTTATTGCCCCGTGGTACCCATCCTCCTGAGGCTGAGGAGTCCTGCTCTGCTTTATGGCTTCTCTAGAGCAGCATCCCCCTGCCCCAGCTGCTTCCTCTTTCACTGCAGTTTCTCTGGTCTTGTGTTACCATTTTGCTGATGATCAGCCCAGCGCTGTGGACAGTCCTCCAGTGTGGGCAGTGCACAGGATGCAGCTGAGCTGCAGGGCCCTGGGTGCTTCATTCTGCTTTCTGTTCCTCTTGCCTGGCTCCCCCACAGCAGTGAGCTAAGGTTTTTCATGGGGACCTTCACTGCAGTGCTCATCCTTTCGGAGGGGCTGCAGCTGGTTCAGAGCCCAGCACTGTGCTGTGTGGTCATGAAAGGTGAATCCTACCCAATGTTTACAGTCATGGCTCAGCACATTGCCCAGTCACTATGAGCAGGCTCTTCACCAGCTCTCTGCCCTGGACTTTCCTCTTTGCTCTGAATCACTGAGCACTATCAGCAGACCTCATCACCATGAACCAGTGTGGTCAAGGACAGGGATGCAGAGGGATGCCTTGCTGAGTTTTCACACTCACATGTTCCCAGAGGCTGCCTCAAGTCCTGGTCTTCACAAGAATAGCTACAAAAGCAGTTTGGAGTACTACAAAGGATCCAGCCAAGGTGAGGGGACAGGGTGGTTGTGCCCTGCCCTGTCTGGACTAGGTAGTGGAGGTGGAGAACCTTCCTTCATCTCCCACACTGAGGAAGAAGGAAGTCTTCTTCTGGTGCCTCAGAGAAGAGTTCTTCCCAGCAGCTGCCTGTAAACACAAACTCTCCACATGAGGACTTCTGTCCTGAGAGCTCCCAGACCTATTGGCACTGTGATTCAGCAGCCAGCTGGAGCACTCTGCAGACAGCAGAGCATCATCCTGCTGCCCTCCTGCTGGGGCTGGATGGAGAGCTCAGCACTAAATGGGAAAAGCAGAGCTCAACCCTGGTGTATTTTTGCTGACCTTGGATGACTTCAAGGAATTGGTGTGCAGACCCAGGTAGCTGGGTCCCCTCACTGCCACCTGGCATCTCTGCTCACTGCAAGGTGCCAGCAGCCTGCCAGGCTGCACTGTAAAGCCAGGTGGAGAGGGAGAGCTGGAGCTGCCCAAGCTGCAGCTGGTAGCACTGTAGCAGGTCCCAGTGCATGGTGCCTAGTGCATGGCATACAATGCAGGCAGCATAAAGAGGTGCCCCAAACTGCACCTAAACCAAGGCAGCATTAGAAAGGAGGTGACCCCTGGACTCACCCAGTCTAACTCAGCCTAAAGCAACAGAAAGGTGTTTTTGGCCTGGGTTATGGAGGAAGCCACAGGGGCTGACCACAGCTAAGAGAATTTTTGGGTGGAATGAAGAGGTAACACACCTGGGGAGTTCCTCCCTGCTCTGAAGTTTGCATTTGTCTGAAGGCTGACATTGAAATCAGCTCACAGAGCCTGCTGGGAGAGACTCCCCAGAAAAGCCTGACTGGGAACCCTCAGTCGCTCTGCATCTCTGGTGATATCAGCTCCCCTGCTCCGACTTCCATCAACATCCCCTTCCCAGTGCACTGCACAGCCCCCAGGAGGATGCACAGACAGGTCCCTGTCCCATTTGCACCAAGTTCTTTCTTAAAGAGAAATGTGTTCCTGGAAAGCCTCAGCAGAGACTGCTCAGGTTGGCAACCCTGCATCTGTGGGCTGGACACAGCTCCCCACTGGGGACACAGCGGTGGGGCAGACAGCCTGCAGTCCTCACGACCACAGCTGACAGCCTGGAACATGCCTGGGTTTTGGAGTTCAGCTCCTCTTACTCTGAGGCTTAAATCCAGCTGTCAACTCCTTGCTCACCTACAGGCTGCTCACCAAGCTATCTGCTGTTCTGCAGCTGCACAGAGAAGCAGAGCTCTCCCAGGTCTCAAACTTATGCCCATGGAGCTGACAGCCCAAGCAGGGCTCTCTCTCCAGCCACACAAGCCCTGCCATTCGCTTCCTGAGCACCTCTCCAGACTGCAGAGCCAAAACCACCAAAAGGACAGGACAGAATGTCACCTACTGCCCTGAGCTGTGTCAGGAGCAAGGCCAGGGGACACTGACAGGCAAAGTGTGCTCAGGGTGCTCCAGCCACTGCTATATTAGCATCCACAGCTGCAGGGCAGGAAAGGGACACATGGGAACATTGCTGAACTCTACAAAAGGACTGCCTGGGAACCCTGTAAAAAGCAAAACCTGTGCTCTGGAAAAGTAGAGCAAAGGCTGTCTTGATTTGTAAAGCCTTTATGGTACAGAAAACTGCAACAGAGAGCTCTTGGCAGAGCTATAGCCCAGCCAGCAGAGCTGCACTTGGGCTGAAAGGAGTCTGAGCCCCTTGGGTCAGCCAGGAGCAGGGCTCAGGCAGCAGCAGCCACTCCGCAGCACCATCCACGTTGGGAAGGAGAACTTCATCCTCCCAGCCACACCTGAGGACTGACTGAGTCCGAGCACTGAACGGCAAACAGCCCTTCCAACTCCAGTGTCAGGGGGACAGCACCGGGGACTGGGCCCAGGAGCAGAGAAACCTTCTCCCTGGTGCTCACCATTGCACCTGGGCCAGAGCCCGGCACCAAACAAATGCACACGGGAGAGATTTCAGCTTTTATTTGCAAATCCATCTGTACATTCTCGCCGGGTCGTTGAGTGGCAGCAGCCAGGAGCTGGCAGCAGCAGGGGGCAGCAGGAGCTAGGAGTTACCAGCAGCTTTCCGCAGAGCCTGGAAACAAGAGACAGCAGAGGAAACAAAACCCCTCCAGCTTTCACGTTTAACCTTCTCCGAGTAAGGGAACTAGAAATCGAGTCACCGTTATCACGTTCAGAGAGGTGTTGGATTTACAGTCCTGCGCCTTCAGCAGAAAGCTCTCAGCTGCTATCTGCAGAACAGCCTAAAAACTATCCCAGCCTTGTTTCTTTCCCCCTTCTCTTCCCCCTGAAGCCAGCATCTTAAAGCTGCAGTACTCTCCATGCATCCTTCCCAGCAGTCCCAAAGCCAAATAACAAAAGGAGCCCTTGCCAATAAATAATCCTAGGAAAATAAATAAGATTCGATCTGGAATATACAGTTCCATGGTCTTTATTTGGTTTCAGAGGGGGGGAAGAAAAGTGGAGCTAGACTGCAGCTTTAAGCTTGATGCCCGAATGAAACTCGAAACACTTTGTAAATGTTACAGTTGATTGGCTGTACAGGTTGGAGAGCTGAAGCTCCACAGAGGTGCACTCAGGCCCAGCAGCACACCCTGCCCCACGCTTTATTTTGCTCAGCCAGTTCAAACAGAGCAGCCTGCGGAGCGCTGCCCCTTGCCGGCTGGACGCACCAGAGCCAGACCTAGATACTGTCACAGTAAAGAGGTGCCAGCAAGCATCCAACCCCACCCACGTCTGCAAGGGTTTAAACCGTGCACCAGGGAGACAATCCGCTCTCGGGGGTTGCTTTAACTTCACTGCCCACACGGAATCCTTGAGCGAATCCAGCGCCCGGCAGGGCTGCCAGCTGCCCCTCGCTTCCTGCTCCCCAAGCCCGCTTGTGGAAAGTCGTAAGTCCAATTATTCCTGCTTAAGCCAGAAATCCTGTTCGTGCCCTTCAGAGGCGGCTCGACGGCAAGAGCCCTTGATGTGCTCTCTGCCCGGGGAACTCACACCCGCCCCGGGAGCTCCCGCACAGAGCAGCCACACGGAAGAGAAAAGCAATCCATTGCAAGCCGGTGTCCGATGATTGTCTTTGGGGGAGGTCAGGAATCCAGGACAGGGCAAAGCAGGGGAAGGGAGGAGGATGGTAGGTGGAGAAGGAAGTTGGAAACAAACTCAAAACCACCAAGACGCAAGGAGGAGCTCAAAGCCCCTCAACAGCTGATGGCACTGGGTTGCTGTTTGCTAACAAAGTCTGAAATGAAGTCGAACTCGTTCTGTCCTAAGAATAGCTCTGGCAGCTCCTGAATCCGGTCCAGCCCCAGTTCCAGGACAAGGGATGTCAAGACCTCCTCATCTATGAGATCGGTGTCCATAACGTTCAAGGTCAGTGCCGGTGAGGGCATGTGCTGCATGCCTGGGTGCTGGCTTGGTCCCACTCTGTACTGCTGGGCTCCAGCTCCCATGGGCCCGTTGCTCATGCCCAGTGGGTGCCCCTGGTACTGGGTGTTGAGTTTTTGTAGGTGCATGCTGGCCATTAGCTGCTGGGTGCCCACCGGCCCCATGTACTGCTGCTGCTGCCCAGGGCCGTTGAACATCATCGCGTTCTGCATCTGGTGGTGTCCCATCTGTCCGCTGAGGTTGGGTCTCGGCCTCATCGCACCGTCCATGCCAGGCCCTCCGTAGGGCATCATCTGGCCGGCGGCAGGCAGCGTCCTCAGCACATGCTGCCCGTGCTGCGGGGGTCCCTGCAGCCCGCTCACCCCCATGCGGTAGCTCTGCAGCCCGGTGCCGCCGTGGCTCATGGACATCATCATGTGCTCGGCCATGGCTCCGGGTCCCCGCACGGCGACACACGGCTCAGGGCAGGGCTGCCGGGGACAGCGCCGCTTCCCGCTCCCGTCCTTGCCGGCTCCGATCGAGGATCCCGGAGAAGCCGCCGCCTGCTTCGCGCCGGGAGGAGGGCGCCGAGAGCCGAAGCTGGGCTGCTGCCCACCCGCCGGCGGCGGACAAAGCTCGGCGCCGAGCGCTCCGAGGCGGCTCCTGCGCGGCGCCCCGCGACCGCCCCGGGGATCCGGGCTGTGCCCGAGCGGGTACGCACCGATCCGAGGCTCCGGCGGGCAGCGGCTCGGCACGCCGGCAGCGCCACTCGCTGTGCTCTGCTCCACTCACCCTGAGCTGCCCCTCGCGTTCCCGGCACTTAAAGGGCCGCGGGCAGGGGCGGACCGCCCGGCCCGGCCCCCCGCCGCCCATTGGAGCGCGGCTCGGTGCTGCCCGGCCCTCGACGGGGCGGGCGGGAGCACAATGGCAGGGCCGTGTCCCCGGCTGGCGGCTGCCGGTGGGGCTCTAGGGGCCGTGCTCGCAGCACGTCCCCGGTCGCGACACAGCCCAGCCAGGGGGACACGGGCAGCTTCCCAGATTCAGGGCACTGCTGTTGGCAAATCCTCAGCGTCAGGGCTCTGCGATCGGGGGGTCTTTTCTTGCACCCAAGGTGCAGACCCATGGGCAGGCTAGCAGGGCAAGGAACAGGGGGCATCCAGGGCTCTCAGCCCAGTGCCCCCAGTTTCCCCCTGATACCATAGAGGGAGTGAGGAGACCCTCAGCGCACACTGCTCCTGAGCAGGATGCCAAGGGCAAGGAGCAGGAGAGGGCTGGGAACAAGGGGCAATGTCCCCAGCATGCTGGGCTGGGAATCCCTCTGTGGGCACCACAATTCCTCTGGGATACTCAGCTGTGGAAAACTTGGATCGTCTCTGTTCAATCCCCCACTTACCTGCCTTGGAGTAAATCCTGGGCCTGGTGACTGGGGAACCTCAGGGAGGTCCTTTCTGCTCCCAGCATCAGCATGCTGGGAATGGTTCAGGTGCAGCACCGGTTTTGAGCAGCGTTTGCTTGCATTGCAGCCACTCTGCTTCCTGAGCAGGACCCTGTCTGATGCAAACAGTCTAAGATCAGGTGGCTGGAGCCTTCCTCTTCCTGAGTGTCACTGATCAAGCCTCCCTACCTGAGCACCTGGCTGACTGGGGCTCAGGTGGCTGCTGTGGAGGTTGTGCTGGCTCTGTCCATGCTGCAGGATGTGCACACAGACTTTTGCTAAGTGCTTCCAGGGTCACCCCACACTGGCCCCAGGTGCAGCAGGATGCTGGTTGCCATGGGAGGGGTGCTTGCTTGATGGCAGTTGTGGCTGCAGGGTCAGCAATGGGGTGTCCCCACTAAGGGAGACCTCAGCAGCCAAGGTGACTGAGGAGGCTTACTTGTGGCATCAATGAGGTGGCTGGGTACTGAATCATAGAATCATGGAATGGTTTGGGTTGGAAGATACCTCCAAAGCTTATCCAGTCCAATTCCCCTGCAGTCAGCAGGGACATCCTCCAGCTCAGGTTGCCCAGAGCCCTGTTGAGTCTCACCTTGAACATCTCCAGGGATGTGCCAGCAATGCCCTCCCAGCAAGGATGCACTGGTGCTGGAAAGACAACTGGCTGCAAATCTCTGCTTGTAACATTCACCTTGCTGCCAGGTGGCAGAGGTTTGCTGGTGTAACTCCATCTGCAACTGTGCCTTTCACCCCTGAGCTGATATTTTGCTCCTGGGGTCCCAGTGCAGTCTGGGTGCTCAGCCCCTCAGCTCTGCTGGCCAAATTGTTTTACCATGGGCTGAGACCACAGGAGCTCTTGTTAGGATGTGGTGATTTACAGTGGTGGGGGAAAGCACAGTGGTGATTTTTCCCCTTTGGTTTTTTGTTTTGAAGGAACCCAGAGACTTCTTTTTCTGTGCTGGTGTTGCATGGTCACCCAGCTGGCCGGCAGGAAGTTACATCTGCTTCTTCAGCTCTCTGTGCGCGCGCCTGTGCCACCTCCAGCGACAGCATCACAGATCACAGCTCTGGTGACAACAGAGAGGTCCTTTCTGGAGAGCTGAAGCAGGGCCTTCTCTGGAGTTTTGTGTGTTCTGCATATTCCTTGTGCTCATGGACCCTGCTGAGCAGAAGGAAGAGCCATCAAAGTGCTCCAGGTATTGCCAGGGAGGTATTTTGTGGCTATTGCTGGAGAAATGAAGGCTAACTTGTGAAGGGGACTGAACCTGGGCAGCATGGGCACCTTGGGCAAGTGCCCAAGCACACAGCACTGACCTGAGGGTTACTTCCATGGAATATCTCTGCATCAGCTCACCTCAAACCAGCAGCTTGGAGCAGATAGGGCCCAGGAGCCAGCAGCTCCCAGATGCCAGCATCCAGGAACGGAAAGTGTCTGCTCCTACCTGGATGGAGCACAGGACCATTAACCTCCAGGACATTCTGGGAGTTGCTTTTGTTTGTGCCAGCTTCTGCCTGGTTAAGTGGCTGGGATGGGTTTCAGTGTTGCTGGTGAGGCTGTAGCTGATGAATCAGTTGGTTAATTGTTTAATGTAATTACGTAATGATTGTTTTTTAACCCCAGAGATTTTGACAAATGCATTTTTAGTGCTCACAAGCACTGCTCCCACTCCTGCCTGCACTGCACAGGCAGATGCACACCCAGGTGAGGAACAAACCTAAGGGGAGTGTCTGGCCTCCTCTTTGCAGGTTCATCCAGCCATAAAAACCTCTCTCACCTGGAGGAGAGGAGAGGTGTGGTGTGAAGTGCAGGTCCCAGCCAGGGGCAGGAATTTTTGGACATGAGTAACAGGTGGGAAGAGGCCCTCAGAGCTGTTTGCATTACAGAAGACCCAGGGCTGGTAGGTGTCCAATCATTTGGAAATGATTTGGCAGGTGGGAGAGCAGCAGAGCTGCTGAACACAAGTGTGGAAGTCCCCTGCATCTGCACTGATTTACAGCTTCTTCTTTGGGGAGGGTGAGGCAGAGCAGCAGCTCATCCAGCCTGAAATTAACTTGGCCAGAAATGGAGCTCTGTTGGCTGGGCTCAGCTCTCTGATCTGCCTGCTGATGTTGTCTTCTAGATGTTACAGCAGCATAACCTGGGGTGTTCAGAGAGGAACCACTGCCTGCAGAAGAGGAGGGGTATGGGAGGCCTTGTGTCTTGAGGGCTTCCTGTTCTTAAGCCAGTCAGGTTTTATTTTACAAGGACCAGCACAGACTTTACTACTACAGTGCATACTGCCCGGCTGATGGCTGAGGAGCAGAGCTGGGGAAGGGCTGCCTGGTCCTGGCAGCATCTCTCTCAGATGTCTTTTTGGCCCAGAACAAGCAGTACTTCCTTGTGGTGCTGAGGTCTTGAATATTAAGGACCCAAACCACTGCAGCTGTGTGTACAAGATGCTGAGCAGGGCTGGGTCTAACCCCTGGTTTGCAGTCCATCCTCCACCTCCTCGTGGCCATCAGCCCATGGCCAGCCTGCCCTTCCTGGGGAGGAGAAAAACTGCTTGGGGCTGTCTGCTGGTCAGCCTTGACTGAAGTCACCACACAGGCCACCTCCAGCAGTGTCACTCATGGCTTCCTGAGGTGGGACTTCCCCAGGCTGGTTGTGCTGGTGTCACCAGCCCTGTCTTATCAAGGGTGGACTACCCAGGCTGGAAATTAGTCAGATTTGTGCTGCAGAGGCCTCAGTTGGGCTCTGCATGACTGGGAATGTGGAAGCACCACCCAAGGTCTGTGTCCTGGGTCGAGGCATGCACGTGGGTAGGCATCAGCTTAGGACCTGGTTACCAGCACACTGCAGACCTTTTCTGTGCCCTCTGAGGAGGAGCTGGGCTGTGGTACCATAGTATCATAGAATCAGTCAGGGTTGGAAGGGACCACAAGGATCATCTAGTTCCAACCCCCCTGCCATGGGCGGGGACACCCCACACTAGATCAGGCTGGACAGAGCCTCATCCAGCCTGGGCTTAAACACCTCCAGGGATGGGGCCTCGACCACCTCCCTGGACAACCCATTCCAGGGCTTCACCACTCTCACGGTGAAGAACTTCCTCCTCACATCCAGCATGAATCTCACCACCTCCAGCTTCATTCCATTCCCCCTAGTCCTATCACTACCTGAAGGTACAGCCAGGTTCATGTCAGATGAATCTTCAGATTTGATCCCTGACCATCACCCATCTACTGCACAGCTCCAGTGGTGTTGCTGTGGTGGAATCGTGCCCAGAGCCCCTGGGATGAGAGGTGGCACGGATGGGTGCTCCTGGCCAGCAGAGATATGAGCACTTGCATCCCACAATGTTTTGCTTAGCCCAAAGATGACTCCTGCTGATTCCAACTGCTGACCTGCACTCCAAGAGTCTGAGAGCCTCCATCCTTGGGGGCAGGGAGGGAAACCCAAAGGATATTTTAATAAAGAGCTCTGGGGGATGTAGTGATGAACAGAGGGCAAGTAGAGGATTTTTGAGGGAGTTTCCTCTGACCAAGTGATTTTCACTCTGCATTTCAGTTTACAACCCACCCACTGCTCTGGGGTGGGGTTTACCTTTGCATGGAGATGGCAGAGCAATGTGGGGAATGATGCAGGCTCCGTGTTTGGGTGGAGATGGAACAGTCTGAGGAACCCCATGACTCAAAGGCTCCTGGATGCCCAGCTGGGGCAATGCTTGGCCCTGCGCAGCTCCCACAGCTTCCAAAGGTGTGCAGATGGAAGCTAAAGCAATTTGAAATACCATCAGTAGAAGGAGGGGGTTGCCTTTGAGCAGCAGATGCCCACAAAAAGCCCTTTTGCAGTCAGAAGGACACATGCAGAGGGTGGCAATGTGCAGTGGGGGTCTGGAAGTCTCCAGAGGTGTGACCTAAACTGAGGTCCATCAGGAACCACTGCCTGGTGGTGCTGCATCTGGGTCTGGCTGTGGGGGGGCAGCAGGGTGCATGCATCACTTCCACTTGGGAAACCCCTGCAGCAGGCTGCCCAGAGAGGCTGTGGAGCCTCCTGCTCTGGAGACTTTCAATACCTGCCTGGACGTGTTCCTGTGTGACCTGCCCTGGGTGATCCTGCTCTGGCAGGGGGTTGGACCTGATGATCTGTTGAGATCTGTTCCAACCCCTAACATTCTGGTATCAGCTCAAATGCCTTGGAGCTGTGTCACAAAGGATTCCTGAGGTATTGTTCTTCCAGAAGATGCCAGCCAGCATACTGTAGTTTGCAGCAGCTCCCCTGGGCACAGCAGCTGACTGTGGCATTTGGGAAGAGCTTGGACTGGACCAGCCCAGATCGCTAAAGCCTTTTGTTCCATGAAGGCAGGAGAATGCCAAGGGCACTGTGAGCACCAGGGGACAGCTGTCAAACACCAGGGCAGCCATAACATGTGGCAGCAACCAGCTCCCACCTGCCTTTCCCTGCACAAACCTTCTGCCCTCACTTAATCCACCCCTCAGCATGCAGAGGTGGCACCTACATTTGGGGTACTGGAAGGGCAGAGGGGTCCTGAGGAAGGTGAGGGTGGGGATGGGTTTCAGCTGCCACAGCAGCTCTGCAGCCCACAGCCAGCTCCTCACTGGTGGCACATGCCCCTGGAGAGAAGGAGCAGCCAGCAGCCAGACACAGGATGGCTACACGACTCTGCTGGACTCCAAGTGGCCCAGAGCCCACATTGCCCACCCTGCAGTGCCAGGTGTTGCCAGCTGCTTCTCCCTTCCTGCTGGAAGGGTTACCATGGTCTGATTCCTTCAAGGCTTGTCCGAGGCTGCATGTCCAAGGGGCTGAAAGCTTTTGCAGCTGGTGTTTGCTGATGCTGGGACATCCAAGTTTAACCAAAGACTCACCACCAGCTGCTGGAGTTCTCCACACTGTGTCTTGGAAGGATCCCAGTGAACCTCTGCTGCATGTGACCCTGCTTTTGGCAGGGAGGATGGACTGGGGGATCTCTGGAGGTCCCTTCCAACCTCTAACATTCTGTGGCTCTCTGATGCTGTGACCCTCTGATGCTGTGACTCTGTGATGCTTTCTGAGCAGATTCTGTTGCTGGCAGTCAGGAGCTGAGAAGGGAATGCAGTGCGCTGCTTGAGGATGATCACAGTGCTCTACAAACTTTGTCTTTGAAGCTGAGAAGTCCAGCAGAGGCCCTGGTGCTTTAAACACTGAACCAGGAGCAGATTTCAACAGAGTTTCTCCAGTCTGGCTTTAAAGGAGTGTGTGAAGAAGCCAAGATCTACAACTTAAATGAAATGTTCAGCTTCCTGACAGGGAGTGTGTCTGTCTTACAGGAGTCTCTGGCAAAGAGGACTGGAGGGGTCCTGGCCAACAGCAAACTATTCCAGACAATTGTTACCAAACCTGTTTCTTGTCTCCACACGAGAGCCAAGCACCACTGCCTGGGCAGGACATGGGGAATCTGTGGTGCCACCAGGGCCATGGGCCCAGCACAGCCCAGCCAGGAGGTGTGGAGGATCTGAGTGGCAGGACACATCATCTTCTCCTGAGAAGGTGCCCCAGGGGCTACCTGCTTGGCTCTGTGGAGCTGTCACTGTGGAGTGGTCTACAGAGGAGGACTCTGCATGGTGCAGTGCTGGCGTTGTGCCTCTCCTCTGTAGTGCAGATGGGCAGGAACAGGCTTGTGCCAGCCTGGAGCTCCCCTGGGCAAGTGCCTCCTAGGCAGATTCCTGGGAGAGAGGTGAGATGAGTGTGGGTTTCACCCAGAGCAGCCTCGAAGGTCCAACAAAGAACATGGAGGAAGAGTGAGGAGCCCAGGAGGGGCACAGTGTGGCACCTCTCAAGGGCACTAATGAGGCCTCCCTGCCTGGTGGCTGGGCACTGACACAGCACCGAGGTAAGGAGGCACCAAACAGCAACTCAGAATTCCCTCCCCCCAGTTTCTGCATGACAAAAAGGTCCTCCCGGAGAACTGACTCCAGGTGATACATTATCCTGTGATTCCTCATCTGCATTCAGATGGAAACTCTTCAAAACAGGCAGGAGGTGTTGGGCAGAGCAAGTGGCCCAGGGGAGGGGGAGAAGAAGGGCAGGTTGCTCCTTGGTAGCCTCACTGAGGGCAGGGACTGCTAATGCCGGGAGCAATGCCCTGTGCAGCTGGTGGCCAGCTCCAGGGCAGCCGGGTCCCCATTAACCCTGCTTGGACTTGGGGGCAGAGGTGCCAGGGAAGGGAAGGCTGTGTGGAGCCTGCCAAGCTCCCTGCACACAGCCTCTGTGCTTCCTGGGCACTGTGGGACCCACCGCAGAGCCCTTCAGCAGCATCTCGCCTGCCGGGGCCGCTGCAGGGTGCCAAGGGGACTGGGAGCAGAGCAGGGCACGGGGGGCTGTGGTGCTTCTTCCTGAGCAGCAGACGTAGGCAGGCCAGCAGCTGACCCCAGCACTGACGTGCTGCAGCCACGGCCTGGCTTGCCCAGCTTGTAAACAACTTCTTATTTTTTCCCTCTGGGCTAATCTTGCTCAGTGGGGGCAGATAACATCGCTGGAATGCTTCCAGTGTCCTTTGCAAGCACCTCCTGCTCTGGACTTTGGCTGAGACGTGTGAGCTTCCTCAATTGCTTTCTCTTGTTTGCCTTCCCCTGCTGCTGCTGCACCCCCCTTGTGCTGCCTGCTTCCTGCTCCGCTCCCTGCTCCGCTCCCTGCCCCGCTCCCTGCCAGGGCTGGCGCCAGGGCCAGGCCAGGGCCTTCTTCCCAGGCTTGGGGGAGGTGGCTGGGAGGTGAGCTGGGCACAGCCACGTGCCTGCCTGGGTGTCCTTGTGAGGTTGGGGCCAGGTTGCTTGTGAGGAGCAGGAGGGGCAGTGGTATCTGGCTGCTCCTCACGGTGCCTGCAGAGCTGCTGTGGGACTCAGCGCCCCGGCTCTTTGCCCTGCAGCTTTGCCTTGCTCTGCTCTACTCTGCCAGTGTGGCCCTTCTGGGCTTACACCTGCACCATGGCAGGCACTGGCTGCACTTTAGCCTCAAAGGGTCAGGCTTCTAGTCCTGAGGCAGACCCACCCCCAGTACAACTGGTGTGGTACCTGACCCCCAACCCTCCCAGCTGCCTGTCCCCATTCTGCCCACTTGTCACCCTCTGAGCCTCAGGGACCTTCCCCTGTGGGGTCTGACAACAGCAAACCCGTCCTGCTTTGCAGAGAGCCTCCTGAGCACCACCCAGCCATGGATGTGCAGCCTGAGCCTGGCCCAAAGGGCTGTGAGTGCTGCTCCAAGCATGGCAGGAGCAGGCAGCCTGCCCGACCGGTTTGCCGGTGGTACAGAGCCATGTGCCCAGCTCCTGCCCAGCTGCACGTGTTGCTGCTCACCTCCTCCCCGTGCTGCCACCCCTCCCCAGCCTGTGGCTCACCTTGGACAAGCCAAGGCACTGCCACAGCCTTTCTGCTGGCCACAGGCTGGACCACCACCAGCCTGCAGATGCCTCACTGGTGCTCTGTTGCTGGTTCTCCTTTCTAGCCTTCCCTTCCACCTCAGAGGTTTCCTTATGGTGCCTGTGGTCCAGCACACCAAGGGAGCCCTAGTGTTAAAGGAATGCTCCATGTGCAGTGTCATGGACATGGAACAAAGGTTCCTACATGGTTCTGCCAGCTCCATGACTGTCCTGCCCAGGTACCCCAGCGTGTCCTAAAGACAAGCCAAGAAGTAATCCCTTCCCATACAACCCAGAGGGCTGCTTCAGCTGAAGGAGCTGCTCTGCCCAAGCCTGGCCCTCATTGCTCCCTGGCCATATGCTTCTCCCCACACGGCCTCTCTGGAGGTCTTGGTCACTGTGCTCTCCCTCAGGCTGGACCTGAAGCCCAGATGGAAGGAGCAGTGCTGGCATCAGGGGTCTAGGCTGTGGGACCCTGTGCAATGCCCTGTGCCTGGCAGTTCCCCCCAGGACGTAGTGCATGGTGCTGGGCTCAGTGGGGCTGGCCAGCAGTGGGGCTGTCCCACCAGAAGAGCTGCTCCTGCAAGGCACAGCCTCCTCTGGGGTGTGGAGCCAGCTCTGGGGTTGTTTCTCCTTATCTGCTGGCGCCTGTGCTGCTGTGGAGGCAGATTAGCTGTGGCAGTTTCTCTGGTCTGCTGCAGTTGCCTCATGCAACTGCCTTGCAGATGTGGGGTGGTCAGGGCTGTGGTGGTGTCTCTCTGGGGGGTTGCTGTGGTGTGGTGTTTCTTGCATTATCATCAGCAATAGCTGCTGCTGTTTATCTGCCTGCTCCCTGTGTTGTGCAACCTCCCGTGGCAGGGGGTTGTTATCCCTGTGTGGATGTGGCAACGATGCTCTCCCTGCTCTGCCCAGACCCTCCTGGCTGTGATGCTGCTTCCCCACTCCTGCCCCTCTCATCCCCCCTGACACCATTAGGATGCCCCACTGCTTTTCCCCTTGCCACCCAGTGCCAGTGCTGGGCAGGGGCTGTGGTGAAGCCCTGGGAAGCCTCAAGCCTGTGGGTGGGCACGGTGCCCACGGTGTCCTGTGGCAGGCACAGGAGCAGGGGCAGGAGCAGGGCTGGGTGACTCAGGGCAACTGAAAGTTTGTCCTGGGAGAGCTGCCTGGGATCCAGGTCGCTGAGACCTGTTTGTCAGGTTCCTATTTTTGTTATTCATCAGCTCAGTATTCCTGAAAACAAGTTGTGTTGTTGTCACCTGATGGGCATCACATGGTGCCGGTGGGGAGGGTGCCCTGTGCAGGGTGCTGGCTTGTGTGCCTGGCTCCCAGCTCTGCTGGCACCAGGGGCACGTGCACCATGCCCCTGGCTGCCTCAGAATCACAGAATCACTCTGCCTGGAGAAGATCCTCAACTCCAGCCACTATCTAGCTCTGCCAGGCCAGCACAGACCAACACAGAGCAGCACAGAGCAGCACAGGCTCTGCTCCTGGAGGAGGCTTTCAGGCTCCGCAGGGTGGCTGCAGCGTTGTGCATAGAACAACCCACAGGGTTCTGCTCCATGGTTGCTTTTCTGCAGGCACCTGAGTTGCCTCCTCCCTGGGATAGTTTCCTGCTCTTCTGTGGACTGCCAGCAGCACACACAGAGGTCCATCATGTGCTGGAGCTGGCACTGGGTAGGAGGGAAGCAGGACATTGGAAGCACATCCTTCTTGCTATGGATAAGTGGCATTAGTCTGTCCCTCTGTGACCCTTGAGATGTACCCTCAGCCTTGGAGTCCACTTTGGGCCAGTTCTCCAGCCCCCACCCTGGTGGCACTGCAGGCACCAACAGCTGTGCTTTGGCCACAGAACTGCCACTGCTCAAGAGCTGAGCTTGCTAGATCAGCTTGCTCACAGCCACATCCAGCCTGGCTGCAAAAACCTCCAGGGATGAAGCTTCCACCACCTCCCTGGGCAGCCTGTGCCAGTCTCTCACTACCCTCATGGGGAAGAACTTCTTCCTAACATACAATCTGAATCTCCCCATTCCTAGTTTTGCTCCACCCCCCAAATCCTATCATCTGAAAAGTGCCTCCCCAGGTGCCTCTGGATGGAGCCTTCCCTCCAGCTGTCAGCCACACCACACAGCTTGGTGCTGAGGCTGCCTCAGTGCCACTGTCCATGGCACCAACAAAGATGTTAAACAGGGCTGGTCCCTGAGGGACTCCACTTGTCCCTGGCCTGCACTTGGCCATGGACCATTGACAGCCTCTCTCTGGGTGCAGCCCTCAAGCCAGTTCCTTATCCACCCAGTGCTCCATCCACCAAACCATCCTGCACCAGCTTGGAGACCAGGATGTGGAGTGGGACAGTGCCAGAGGCTCTGCTCAGGACCAGGTCAATGGTGCCAGTTGCTTGTCCCTCATCTATTGATGTTGTGATGTTTCATCTCCTTCAGCTTCCAAGCACCTCCAGCGGGGCTGCCTTGGTTCTGCTGCTGCTGTCTCTGTTGTATTTGCAGTCTGCAGCTCAGGGCTGCATCCTGCATGGGACCATGGTCCCTGTGCTCTGAGCACTGGGGTACTCAGAGCCTGCTCCTGCTGGGGCAGACAGATGCCTCTTGTGTGGTCCATCCACCTGCCCCTCCTCCCAGCATTCACCTCTCCTGGTTGGGGTCTGTACTGCCCAAGAGGTGTGGAGCACCTCAAGTGTTTGGTGTGGAGAACCTCAGGTGTTTGGTGTGGACCTGGCTACACCTGGGGAGGGGATTGTGAGGTGTGCCTGAGACAATGAGGTACCCTGAGGCCAGGACAAAGCATGGCAGTAGGTGGGAAGGTCCTCTGGAGGTGCCATGAACATTGCAGCTATGGTGATGGAACAAGGGACAGGAGTAGCTGCTTCTGTGGGGTTAAAAGTATCAGCAAATTTTGAAGCTGGTGACAGAAAGGAGCAGGAAGAGAAGTGAGGGGTTATAAATATCTGACTCTCAAGGGGCCAAGCAATGAGACACAAGTTTCCATGAGCAGGCTCCTGGAGTGTGACTCTCTTCCCTCTCTCGTGTGGTTGTGCTCCAGATAACAGCAACCACTGCTGGTTTCCTCTGCTCAGGTCTCTGCCACCTCCCCCCCCAGCAGCAGAGTTTATGAATCAGGCTCAGAAAGGGAAGAAGCAAAGAAACAGGCAGAGATCCCAGCTCAGAGCTGCCCCAGAGAGAAATCTGAAACCTTGCACAAGGCAGGAGGCAAAGTGGGACTGGGCTGCAGGGGAAGCAGTGGAAGTGCTCTGCTAGAGCTGGGGTCCTGAGTGCCCAGGGCTGCAGGGGAAGCACTCTGCTTGAGATGGGGTCCTGAGTGCCCAGGGCTGCAGGGGAAGCAGTGGAAGTGCTCTGCTAGGGATGGGGTCCTGAGTGCCCAGGGCTGCAGGGGAAGCACTCTGCTTGAGATGGGGTCCTGAGTGCCCAGGGCTGCAGGGGAAGCAGTGGAAGTGCTCTGCTAGGGATGGGGTCCTGAGTGCCCAGGGCTGCAGGGGAAGCAGTGGAAGTGCTCTGCTAGGGATGGGGTCCTGAGTGCCCAGGGCTGCAGGGGAAGCAGTGGAAGTGCTCTGCTAGGGATGGGGTCCTGAGTGCCCAGGGCTGCAGGGGAAGCAGTGGAAGTGCTCTGCTAGAGATGGGGTCCTGAGTGCCCAGGGCTGCAGGGGAAGCAGTGGAAGTGCTCTGCTAGGGATGGGGTCCTGAGTGCCCAGGGCTGCAGGGGAAGCAGTGGAAGTGCTCTGCTAGGGATGGGGTCCTGAGTGCCCAGGGCTGCAGGGGAAGCAGTGGAAGTGCTCTGCTAGGGATGGGGTCCCGAGTGCCCAGGGCTGCAGGGGAAGCAGTGGAAGTGAAATCACATTGCTTCTCATCCTCTCAGCTCTTGCAGTCTGTGGCATTTCAAGGTCCCCAGGCTGTACCAGTGCTGCACCTGGCATGGTGGTGTGGCCAGATGCTGAGGCAGCCACCAGCCAGCCAGCAAGAGCTGAAATGAAGGCAGGAATGTCTGCTCAGTGTTTTCATGGAGTTCACCATGCCTCCAGCCACAGAGCCGACCCTGCACCAGGACCTTGCACCTTCCCTGAGACAGGACATGACCCTGTGTGCATTTGGCATAGCTGATCCAGTGCTGAGCCCCCACGAGTGTGCCTGCTGAAGCCTGGCCAGGTGTGGTGCAGGCAGAGCGGAGCAGCTCTAACGGGGTGGCTGTGAATGGAGGAGCTCTAGGGGAGGGTTTGCATGAAGACCAAACACTTCAGAAAAGATGTGGAGCAACTGGAGAGTGTTTTGAGATGAGCAATCAGCAGCAGAGCCCTGCTGGCTGGAGGTGCTGGAGGAAGGACAGCAAAGGCAGGCAGGGAAGCAGTCTCTGAGCAGCCAGAGGAGAGCTGTGAAGGACAGAGATTTGTGTCACATCCATGGTGCCCACCAGCTGACCAAGGCCTTTAGCTGCAGGAAAGAGGATTCATGTTAGACTCAAGGGGGATCTTCCTGCCTGGAAAGGGTTCTTCAGCTTGCAAGAGCTCTAAAGCAGGACAGTGTGAGGACAGCTGAGCTGCCTGGGGCTGGGAAGCAGATCGAGGTCCCCTCTAGTCTCAGGGTGATGCCACATCCAGTCTGTGAACTTCTGTGGCCCAAGCAGACTTTAGGATCTTCTGGGTCAGGGTCTGCTGAGTTTCCAGAGTGGACCTTCTGCCCTCTGCTACTTTTGTGGTGGTTTTGTAGTTCAGGCCAGGGGAGAGCCAACACCAAGCTGCCTGCTGCCGTACAGAGCATCTGGCATCCTGAAGGAGCTTCCTCCAGGGCAGCAAACACCAGTGTGCAGGAGGCTGTGTGTCATCACTGGCACCTTGAGGAGGCCATAGCTTGGTGGCTCGTCATTCTGCTGCACCTTGACAGGAATTGTCTGGCTGTGACCCTTCCCACAGCCAGAGCTTTGGATGCCCACAGGGCAAGACCTCAGGTGCAAAGGTTTTGCCAAGAGCATGGCCACATGCAGGCAGCCCAGGACACTTTTATGTTGGAGCCTTCCAAACTTCAGCAGAGACATCTCTGCTGACAGCAGCTGCACCCCAATCCCACCCTCCCACCTGGCAGCCTCCAGAGAGGAGCCAAGCCTGGCAAGGTCCCACCTCGAAGCACAGCAGCCCCTGCCCCTGGTGCAAGACCAGATGAGCTCTGAAATGGTGCCAGGCTGCCTGTGCAATCTCTGGGCTTTTGCAACCTGAACTGTTGACAGAACAAGCAGTTAAACAAACACTGTCCTCTGCTGCAACCTGTGGTAGTGTGGGCTACAGACCACAGGCAGCTCAGCCTGGCTCCAGGGCAGAGACCTGCTCAACATTCCCAAGGCAGCAGCTACCAGCTCAGGTCTCCTCCAGAGAGGATGGAGAGAGAATGGTTTGCAGGCAGGGGCAGGGGTCCAGCACACTGCCAGCAGAAGCT
Source organism: Melanerpes formicivorus (assembly GCF_026170545.1). Classification (NCBI taxonomy): domain Eukaryota; kingdom Metazoa; phylum Chordata; class Aves; order Piciformes; family Picidae; genus Melanerpes; species Melanerpes formicivorus. The sequence goes on along the minus strand of NW_027142373.1, from coordinate 810,366 downwards.
GGGGTCGTGGAAGTCTCCCTAAAGCTCCAGGGCTTCATCTTCTGCAGCTCCCAAGCCCAAGCAGGAGTTTGCATACAGTTCACATGCATGAAGAGAGGGGCAGCGGGGTAGGGGAAGGGCTGTAGGGTATGGGCTCAGCTTTGGGGAATGGCCCTGGCAAAATGGCAGAGTCCACACCAGTTTGGAACCCTGTCACATCAGAAACCTTTCCCATGTTCCCTGCTGCAGTGTTGGAACCATCAGCTCACTGCAGCTCAGTCATAAAACGGAGCTGTAGCACAGATTTCATTTACATTTCATGTCCTGTGACCATAGAGTGAAATGCTCTTTGCTGAAGTCCTTCCTGGTTACCTTCTTTGGGCTTGGACTAGGTGACCTTCAAAGGTCCCTTCCAGCCCAAACCACTCTGTGATTCTTGGTGTTGGGTGGGATGGGTTGGGTGGAGAGAGTGCAGCTGGACACAGTGATCTGCTACCTCCCTTCCCAGAAGCAGGGCAAGACTGAGAACCCTCAGAGCTTCCTGCTCTCAGAGGCATCTGTGCCAGCCTGGCTGGTCCTGTGGAGGTGAATGGCCACTCCTGTGAGTGACCTTTCACAGTGGCTGAGGAGGAAGTCCTCAGCAGGAGCAGAGAACTGAGGGTGGCTCAGATTCAAGCCTGCTAGGTCCTTGCAGGAGTTTGTCTGTGGCTGCTGAAGCTGTGATGGTTGAGCATGTGGCTCCCTGTCACAGTGCAGGGGCCCTGTGGACTCAGGACTTGCCCAGCTGCCTGTTTGAGGTTGAGCCCTCCCCTAGATCCCCCCAGGGATCCAGCCTTTTGCAGCCTGGCACCTCGAAGCCCTGTGCTGCCTGCAGCCATCCAGCACTGGTGGCTGTGTGAGGGTCCAGCTGCTGCTGGCACAGAGGAGGTTCAGGTCTCTGCCCCTTGCTTCCTGCCTTGCCCTGGTGGAGTGGGGCTGAGGCTGTCATTGTGTCACACCATTTCGTGGAGCCCTGGCAGCTGCCTTCCCTTGCCATCAGCTTTCTGTCCCTGGTCCCTTCCCTGCCTAAGGAGGTAGTTGAGGGATTTTGTCCTCTCTCATCTCTGGGATGCTGTGAATGTGGCCTGCACCCAGCTCTGGGCTTCAATGCAAGTGAAAGCTGCATCTAAACAGGATTGAACCATCCCTGGGCATGCCCTGCGGGGCTGGGAGCCTGATGTGGCTCCACATGAGCAGGGCAGGCTGTGGGCTTCGCTCCTCAGCGCTGCCATAGGTCTGACCTCCTCGGGAGCAGTGCTGCAGGGGTCTGGCACCCGAATCAGCTCTGTGGCCCCTCCAGAACAGCTGTGGGAGGGCAGCAAGCCTGGCACCTGGCCCTGCTGTGTCGCTGGCCCTGTGCTGCAGCTGCACTGCCAGCATCTGGAAGTGCTGCTGGGAAGCACAGGGTGGGCAGGAACTCCTCAGGGCAAAGCTGGGCTGCCTCTGTGGCATGTGTGTGTGCCAGCCTGCTGCGTGGGAGGCAACGAACCAGTGGGACCTGTGGAGCCTTGAGAGCTGGGACAAGTGAGCTAATGCCCTTGGAACAGCACAGTCATGACAGCTGCAGGAGAGACTATTGCTAGGTGCCAGGTGCCAGTCAGTCCTGCTGATTTCCTGGGAATTCCTCCTGCCCTGGCAGAGGAAGATCCTTTCCTTCCATTGTCCTTCCACTCTACAGCAAGCACTGTCTGAGAGCCCTGCAGCACAGACAGTGACCTTACAGTGAGCATTTCCCCCATTGCACCTTCATCCCAGGCTTCAGCCATCACTTCTGGACTGTAAACTCAGCCTTGGTCTCTGTGCAGCTGCACAGTGATGCTGCTGCTGCCTCTCCTCCTCTCTCTCCATGTCCTTCTTAAGCGGAGCCACTGCAGAGCCAGGACAGAGGAGGAGTGGATGAAGTTTTCAGAGCCTGCCTGCCTGCCTCCAGAAATGGGTCTGGTGTGGGTGGAACAGCCCAGAGAGACAGGGAGACCCATGGCTGTTGTGAGCCATTTCCAGCTTGGCTGGGAGAACCAATTCCATGCTCATGGCTGAGGAACAAGGAGCAAGTGGTGTGTGTGCTCTGCTGGGTGATGTGGCTGAGGCAGTACTGGCTACCTGATGTGCTTTTTAGGCACCAGCAGCTCCTCTTGACACAGATTCAGCACAGCAAGCCACAAATGGGTCACCTCAAGGCTGGTTTGCAGCTTTCTTGATGGCCTTGGGAAGGAGGCAGCAGTTCAGCTCCTCCAAGGGGCCATCTGCACTGAGCACATCCAGGCTGGGCTCTGTGTGGCTGCTGCATCCCTCTGGGATGAAACTCCTGCCTGTAGGTCATTCCTCTCCACTGGAGAGTTCTGCTGGGCAGGCCTGGCCACTGGTAGGAGGGAGAGAGATGGGGAAAAAAGTGCTGTGCTGGAGGGGTCATTTGTGGTGAGATGCCACAGCACCCCTGGGGTCTTGTAGGCTGCTCAGAGGGCTGCCTGCAGCTCACAGGTAAGGGGGAGGATACCTCCAGGTCAGAAAGAGGTGAGCTGCATCCTGGGGTGCATCAAGAATACTGTGGCCAGCAGAGAGGGTTTCCTTCCCCTCTGCTCTGCCCTGGTGAGGTCACCCCTGGAGTATTATGTCCATTTCTGGGGTCCCCAGATCAAGAAGGACATGGAGCTGCAGGGCAGGGGACAGCAAAGGGCTGCAAAGAGGCTGAGGGGCCTGGAACATCTCTGTGAGGAGGAAAGGCTGAGAGAATTGGGGCTTTGGTCTGGAGAAGAGCAGCCTGAGGGGATCTGATCAATGCTGATCAATACTTCAAGTGTGGGGGTCAGGAGGATGGGACCAGGCTTTGCTCAGTGGTGCCCAAGGACAGGACAAGGGGCACTGGGCACAGACTGAACCTCAGAAGTTCATCTGAACATGAGGAGGAGCTTCTGTGATTGAAGGTGGCAGAGCCCTGGAGCAGGCTGGCAGAGAGGTGGTGGAGTCTCCATCTCTGGAGGCATTCAAAGCCCACCTGGATGTGTTCCTGTGTGCCCTGCCCTGGGTGACCCTGCCTTGGCAGGGGGGTTGGTCTGGATGATCTCCAGAGGTCCCTTCCAGCCCTGTGCTGTGACAATGTCAGGTGAACATTGCTGGAGCTGGAAGTGGACTCATGTTAGGGCCAGGACTGGCTGGGAAAATTTTCCTGGAGTGAGCATTGCCTCAGCCTGAACAAATCCAGCAAGAAGTCATGAAACTGGGCAAGTGAAGCAGAACTCATTCAGGAAAGAGGAGTTCAGAGCTGCAGCTGAACAGCCCCAGAGCTCTTCTGGAGTGAAGCATTTCCATGTTTCCTTTTGAAGGGGATGTTTGGAATCTCAATATTTTCCTGCTTTGTCTGACAGCAGAAATCAGTTGGAGCTCAGCAGAGCTGTGGAAGCCTGGCACTGCCCCCAACAATGAGTGCAGGGATTTGTTCCTGTGTCTTTTGTCCCAGATGGGACAGAAGTCAAATTTGGACACCTTTGAAGCCTTGATTAATGGATTCCCCAAGCTTGGTGTGCCTTCCCTGTGGCCCAGAGACAGCAACAGGTCACCACTTGTCAGTGGCTTGGACTCTCTGCTCCTCTGTGCACTGCACAGGGCAGCAGGGTTTGCCCTTCCCTGCTGGGCAGCAGTGTCCTCTGCACCATGGGGATTGCTTCTGGTGCTCAGTGCACTGCTTGGGCAAGGACTTGCTTTGATCACACAGGGCATGAGAAGAAGTGGTACAATGGATGGGTTGGAAAGGACCCTCCAAGGGCTTCTTGTCCAGCCCAGCTGCAGGCAGCAGGGACACCTCCAGCTAGAGCAGGCTGCCCAGGGACACATCCAGTCTGGCACTGAATGCTTCCAGGGATGGGGGCTCTGCCACCTCTATGGGCAACCTGTTCCAGTATTTCACCATCCTCATTGCAAATTCCTCCTGAGCTCCAACCTAACTCTGCCCTGCTCCAGTTCCAAGCCATTGCCTCTTGTCCTATCCCCACAGCCCCTTCTGAGCAGTCCCTCCCCAGCCTGCCTGGAGGTCCCTTTCAGATCTTGAAATGCAGCTCTGAGGTCTCCCTACAGCCTTCTCTTCTCCAGGCTGAACAGCCCCACCTCTCCCAGCCTGTCCCCATAGCTGAGGGTCTCTAGCTCTCTGATCATCTTTGTGGCCTCCTCTGGACCCATCAGGTGCAGGTCTCTGTTGTGTTGGGGGCTCCAGAGCTGGCTCCAGCACTGCAGGTGAGGTCTCCCCAGAGCAGAGCAGAGGGGCAGGATCTCCTCTCCATCTCTGGACACACTGCTTTGGATGCAGCCCAGGCTGCCATTGGCCTTCTGGGCTGAAGAAGGGAAGAGTAAGGTGGAAGAGGGGTGGAGGGGACAGATGTGGGAGAGGGCAGGAGGCAAGGGACAAAAGAGGAGACAGCAGAGATGAGCAGGAGCAGTCTGAGCTGGGCTCCTCAGCTCGGCTGATGGTAGCCATGGGGCTACAACTTCTGCCCCAGGGCCTGTGGGTGCAGGAGTGTGCCAGGTGCCAGTGCAGCCCTGGCTGCTGGGGGCTGTTTCTGAGTGCAGGTTCCCCTGAGCTGTGTGGAGCTCTCGGAGCTACGAACACCGCAGGGCTTCCTGTGCAGCCCTTGGGAGGAAGCTGCTGCCCTGGCAGCCTCCTCGGGGTGCTGGCAGCTGGCATGTGGGAGTGAAGAGAGGGGGAGCCACCTTCTGCAAGCTCTCAGCCACCCCCCAAGCTAGGGCCCAGCTGCTTTGCTCCAGCTCTGGCAGCAGAGCCGAGCCCAAAGGCTTCCCTTCAGACTGGCCTTGCTTTGGTAGCTCTGGAGAGCAGCACATGGGGAAGCTGTGGGGGAGTTTGGGGGGGCAAGGAAGGAGGAGGGTAAGGAGCATTCAGAGAGGTGTGCTAGGAACCAACAGCAAGGCTCTGCTGGGACAGCAGCTGCTGCAGCACACACACCTCTGTGGCTGTTCCCTTCCTGTTCCTCACCCTTCTGCCTGCTTTTCCCCTTCCCTTCATCTCCCCAGGCTGTGAAGTTCTGCCTAGAGGCCACCACAAGGAAAAAAAAGGTTTTGGACTCTTCATGCCTCTCCAGTACCTCTCCATAATATTTTGCTGCTGTTGGGCAGTGCTGCAGCCTGGGAGACTGAAAAAATGCCTAATCCTGAGAGCAGCTGGAGGGATGTGGCTCTGTGTGTTGCTCACATTGTGGGCAGCTCTGAAAGCTTTGGGGGGTAGCTCACAGCAAGGGGTAGCTCACAGCAGGGGCAAGGGGGCTTGCAGAATCGCTGAAGTGCTGCTGGACAGGTGCCTGGAGGTCTCCAGTCCAGCCTCACACTTGGGGCAGGACTGTTCCCAGCACCAGGTCAAGGTGGCCCTGTCTGTGTCTGGCTTAGCCTTGAGAAGTTCCAAGATGTGCTGCTGCCAGGCTGCCCTTAGCCTTCTCTTTGCTGTGCCAGCTCAGGCCCCCTGGCGCTGCCTCTTCCCCGAGCCCTGTGCTCCATCTCCCTGGACTTACCCCTCTCCAGTTTCCCCACCTCCCTTATGACCTGGGGCCCAGCACTGCTCCCTGAATTCCAGCACAGGGCAGATAAAACCTTCCCTCACCTGCCAGGCAGGGCTCAGTGCTGCTCCCCAGCCCATGGTTCGCCGTAGCTGCAGGGCTGCTGTGCCAAGCAGAGCCAGCAATGCATGCCATGCTGTGAGGAACTTGCCTGAGGTTTGCATGCAGGAAGCCTCAGGGCTCAAATCAAACCCCAGATTGGTACTCAGGCACGTTCTGTCCCCGAGGAAGCTCCATCCACAGTGGATGCCAGGCTGAATCCTGCCAGGCTGGATCCCAGCTGCCACCTGGGAAGAGGCCTCTCGGGTGGAGACACTTGGCCACGCAGGTGACCTGCTGAGGCCCAGGCATAGCCTTCCCAGGGTCTCCAATGGGTGTGCATTGGCTGGTCTCTGAGGCAGATGGGGGAGAGGGGGCATCAGTTTGGCTGGAAGTGGCAGCACAGATAGAGGTGATGGAGAGCAAAACCACATCCCAGGCTCCAGCTGGACACACAGCCCCCTGCTTTTCTTGCAGTGGTGCATGGAGTGCTGAGCAGGCTCAGCACCAGCTCTGCTGTGAGCAGGATTTGGCACAGCCCAACCCTTGTAACTGTACTTGAGGTGTCCTGAGGCGTGCACCTGCCTGAGAAAGATCTTCCTGCACCTCAGTCCTGCCAGCCCTCTGGGCTCACTGCTTGCCCCTTGGTCACCACTTGTCCTTCCTCCATGCTGCTCCTGGGGGTACTCCTGGAGGACCCCAACACCCAGCCTGTGCCATGTCCAGCCTCAGCTTGTCCTCTTGAGGGCTTTGCTTCAAACCTCAGCACAGGAACTTTCCTCCATTACTCCCCAGGGTGCTTTAGCAATCCAGCACCTGAGCAGGGCAGACCCTGAAGTTCTTCCTTGCCATACTCTCCAGCCCAGAGAGGTGGTGGAGTCTCCATCTCTGGAGACATTCAAAACCCTCCTGGATGTGTTCCTGTGTGACCTGCTCTAGGTGACCCTGCAGAGGGGCTGTAGTCAATGATCTCCAGAGGTCCCCTCCAGCCCCCACCATGCTGTGGCTGTCAGGTGACCATTGCTAGGGCTGGAAGTGGACTCCTGTTGGGGCCAGGAAGGTCAGGTCCATGTGTGTCACTCAGGCTCTGGCCTGTTTGGTGCCACCCCAGTGATCTGTTTCCACGAGCTCTGTTTCTTCACCCTCTGAATGTGAAATGCAAGAGGCTCTGTGGGCTGTGCTGCTGTGCTGCTGTGCTGCTGTGCTGCTCTGCAGGGGGCTGCTGAGCCAGCTCCTGGGGATGGACCCTGGGGGAGATCAGGACTCTGGTACCGAGCCTGTGTCCTGCCTTGCGTCACGGGGCCTGGCGCTTTGCAAGAGGGAGAAGCACACTCAGTGCTGTGCCATGGAAAGGTACAGCCTGTGTTATGCCAAGGACAGAGTGCAGAGAGGGAACAGGGAGTGCAGGCAGGGGGGGAGCTGAGCTGTCCCTCCCAGACAGCTTCTTCCATACATCCATTTCATACGGCAGGAGCTGATCGAAGTGGAGGCTTCTGTGACCCTGCCAGGGCTCCTGCCCTTGGTGGCATGCTCCTGCCTGTCCCTGTGCCAGGACTGCCTGAGATAATGTGGGGGAAAATAACCTTGCAAAAAGTGCTTTGTCTTCAGGCAGCTCAGCCCAGGGCTGTTGGCACGGTCTAGGCAGTGCCCCTGTGCAAGGCGAGAGGCTGTGTGGCAGGCTGGGGAAAGGTGGCTGCTGCCTTGCCAGGATGAGAGGATTTAAGCTGCCAGAGGCCTGAGTGCATGGAGCTGAGGGAAAGGGGAAGCAATCAGCCCACAAATCCCCCAGGACCTGTTAGCAGCAAGCCACCTAGTTCCTGACCCCGGCCCAGCTTCCCTGCCTGAGCTGACAGAGCTTCAGCTGCCAAAAGGCATCGCCTCTGCTTGCAGGGGCTCTCCTGGCTGCCTGTTGCTTGGGCTGCAGGTAAAGGTCAGGGTCCCAGGGAGGCTCAGGGCAGCATCTGCCCAGCTGGGCTGCCCCAGCTCCGGAGGTGCAGCTTGACCGAGAGGCGTCAGGAACAGTTTGTCCTGACAGTGAGAGTGGGCAGGTCTGGGAGCAGGCTTTGCTGATGCTGCTCTGAGGAACAGGAGGGAAGGAAGCAATTTCTGTAAATTTAGTAAGAAAGTCCTTAAATCTAATTGCTGGAAGTGCTTAGGGAAGCTGACAGACCATAATCAGCACCGGGACTTTTTTCCGGCTCATCAACAATGCCAGAGCCACTCAGCCCAGCACAGCTCTGCTGCAGCCTGCTGAACAGTGACCCAGAGCCTCACCTGCCCCCAGATCCACCCCACCTGCCCCCAGATCCACCCCACCTGCTCCCAGATCCACCCCACCTGCCCCCAGATCCACCCCACCTGCCCCCAGATCCACCCCACCTGCTCCCAGATCCATCCCACCTCCCCCCAGATCCATCCCACCTGCTCCCAGATCCACCCCACCTGCCCCCAGATCCACCCCACCTGCTCCCAGATCCACCCCACCTCCCCCCAGATCCATCCCACCTGCTCCCAGATCCACCCCACCTGCCCCCAGATCCATCCCACCTGCTCCCAGATCCACCCCACCTGCCCCCAGATCCACCCCACCTGCTCCCAGATCCACCCCACCTGCTCCCAGATCCATCCCACCTGCCCCCAGATCCACCCCACCTGCCCCCAGATCCACCCCACCTGCTCCCAGATCCATCCCACCTCCCCCCAGATCCATCCCACCTGCTCCCAGATCCATCCCACCTGCCCCCAGATCCACCCCACCTGCTCCCAGATCCATCCCACCTCCCCCCAGATCCATCCCACCTGCCCCCAGATCCATCCCACCTGCTCCCAGATCCATCCCACCTGCCCCCAGATCCACCCCACCTGCTCCCAGATCCACCCCACCTGCTCCCAGATCCACCCCACCTCCCCCCAGATCCATCCCACCTGCTCCCAGATCCACCCCACCTGCTCCCAGATCCACCCCACCTGCCCCCAGCTCCATCCCACCTGTGAGGAGCAGCACAGAGCAGACCAAACCCAAGCGTGGAGGTGTGAAGCCCTCTGGCTGGAGAGCAGCCAGGAAGCTCTCTTGGATGTGGTGTCCTGACGATAAAAGACTTTCAGAGGCTCAAAGAGACACAGTGAGAGGGAAAGGCAGGGCTAAGGTCGGGTCTGGGCTGCAGTGGCCTTGCCTGGTGGCAGTGCTGTGGCTTCATGTTGGTCAGGAATGAGAAGTGGCACAGCTGTGGGTGACAGCAGGAGCCGTGGCTCAGAGAGAGCAGCAGGCAGCCAGCTCCAGTGCTCCTGAGAGGGTGCTCTTGAAATGCAGTGTTTGCATCAGTCAGGGAATTGCCTCAGTTCCCTTCTTGAAGAGGCAGAGGAAGGGAGGCAGGCAGAGGAAGGGAGGCAGGCAGAGGAAGGGAGGCAGGCAGAGGGCCTGGGGCTTGCCCTGTTTCATGGTGCCAGTGCTGCTGAGCCCAGCCCTCAGCCTGGAGCCTGCATCTCTCACCTCTGCCACACGGTGTAAGGGGCAGAGGCTGGTGCATGCCCACCTGCCCACACACTGCTGAGCCCAGCAGTGGGGACTCTTCCCTTTGCCACCCCCGGGGGGAGGAAGCCCCTGTGTGGTGTGGGAGGTGGGATCAGATGGAAGACTCCTGGCTGCAGCAGGATCTCAGCTCTTCTGAGGCCAAAGCTGTGCAGATGCTGCTGCTGCTGAGCAGGTGCTGCAGGTGCTGTGTGCTGGCACCAGTGTGCCAGCCTGGGCAAGAGCAGAGCTCCAGAAGGAGCTGGGAGGATTCCTCTTGCTGTCCCTGAGTAGGGCAGAGTGCAGCGGGGAGCAGCCACGTTTCTGCTGTGCTGGGTGTCCTCTTCTCCTTCCCTGGCAGCAGTGGAGACATTTGCCACTGCAGCCTGGGGCTCCAGAGGTGCTGTGGAGCACAGAACCACAGGACTGTGCCCGGTGAGGTGGGCGCCACCAGGCCTTTCTCTCTTTCAGCGCTGTCTTAAGAGACGTGGCAGCTCTGGCGGTGCCTGCAGGACAGGGAGCTGCAGGGCTGCTGTGGGCTCCTGCTGGGGCAGCCTGTGGGGGGTCACTGTGGCACTGTCCTGCTGCTGGGACCATGTCACCCAGCTGGGAGCTCATGTGCTGCAAGCAGCATGGCACTCTTGGGCACTGTGTGTGCAAGCTGGGCTGCTGTGAGCCAGCTGCTTCCTGAGCGTTGGATGCAATAAGACAGAAGGAGATTCCCAAGCCCTCTGCATCAGGGCTGGCATAATCCATGACGAAGGACATGGAAGGAAGCATCTCCAGGTGAGTTTAGTGATGCCCACCACCAGGATGGAAAGGGCATACAGAGGCTAGAGCCTGCTAAGGCTGCCCTGGGAAGCTGCTGCTTCCTGCCCTCCAGGGCTGAGGTCAGCTCTTTGCTCCTCTCACCACTGCAGAGTGGAGCTCCTGCATGCTCATCCCATGGGCATGTCCCTGCCATTGCAGCTCAGCTTCCAGGGAAGGCAGGGAGTGGCTCCACGGGAGGCAGTTTTCCCACCTGTGTTTGGGGAGGGCAGGACAGGCAGCACCAGCAGGGCTCATGCCTAGGTCTGGGAGTGACCAAGTGCCTCCTGTCCCGTTGGACCTGTCCCTCTGGCAAGCACTAAGAGAGGATCCTCAGGGGACCATGGGTCGCCTTACACAGGCTGCCATGGGCTTTTATTCCTGGGTCACATCACCCTGCTTTGGCTGGAGGAAGCAGCTGCCCCCCCAGCAAAGGCAGCAGACATCCAATGCTCGGAGCGGTGTTTGGAGTCCTAATTCAGGCCCAGCTCTGCAAGTCCAGCCTGCTGGGAGGGTGCTGGGGTTAGTGCAGAGATGAGAATTCTGCCTTCTTGCTGTGCCCTGCCGTTGCCCTGCCCCAGGCCTGGAGCCGTGGTGCTCCACAAACCCATCCTGGCAGCTTGGACCCTCCAGCAAGCATGGGCAGCATCACAGCCCAGGGGCCAGGCAGGGAGCAGGCGGTGCAGTGAAGGGACAGGGCTGGGGCAGTTCGTGCTGTGACTCAGTTTACAGCCTCAGTGCTGCACTGCACATCCCTGAGCACCCATTGGGTGTGACTCTGAGAGCAATCAGCTCTATCTGCATGGTTTTGCATAGGATCATTTCACCTTTTCTTTGCAGTCCATTTGGAAGGAGCTCCAGTGGAGCAGCCTTGTGTCCCTGGAAGTCCCAGCTCCCCCAGAGGCTCCCCTCTGCAACTCTGCTCCTCTGCTCATCTCAAGGAGATTCTTGTTCTCCTAAGCAACTTGAGGCCGTTTTTGGGGGATGGGATGTTGTAAGCAGGGGCTGAAGCTGGTGGAGAACCTCCAGCTCCTCCTCTCAGCTCCCTCTGAGTGCCTGTAAATGGGTGGCAGTGTTAATGTCACCAGCTGGCCTGGACCACGTGGAGTAGTTCTGCTGTTGCTAGAGTGTGAGTCCACATCTGAGCTATGGAGCCACGGGGGCAATTAACAAGGTTTTTCAGCTGGAAATACACAGTGGAAACCCAGGGCACCTATAATTAAGTGTTAAGAGCTGTAATTAATGCTGCCTGTGTGAGTATCTCAGCTCCTTGTGGAATCCAGACGGTCCCTGCCGCTCCCTGCTCCATGGGGTGGGCAGAGAGGGTGGCTATGGGCAGGCTGTGAGGGGACAGCCCCAGGGCACACATCCAGGCTCCAGCAGAGAGCTGCTGAGACACTGAAGACTCAGACAATCAACAACCTGCTCCTGCAGCTGTTCTGGATTTCATCTGCTCAAGAGCAGCTCCAGGAGGGACAGCTGTGGTGGCTGAGAGGTGTCTGGAGGAGCCAGGGGAGCTCTTCCTCTTGGGGCTGTGTGGGGAGCCTCTCCCAGGGCAACACACTGAAGAACAGCTGCTTTGGTACCACCTGTAGCAGCTTCTGGATGCATCTGTGTTGCTCTGCAGGTGATCTGTGAGGTGCTGGGAAGGAGGGAGGCTGTGTGTGAGTGCTAAGGACTGGCTGAGACTGCAGCACAGTCACCTGGAAGTCAGCATTAACCCAGGCTGTAAATTGGTGTTGACCAGAGTGGGTAAACAGAACCATCTCCACCTGGGAAAACAAGGTCTGCAGGAGGGAGGTGACTGCTCATGCCACCCAGCAAGTGGAGGACAGAACCTCCTCCACCCTCCACAGGAGTCAGGCATCCTGCAGGCATCCTGCTTACCAGTTCTGCGCCTCAGTCATGGGATGCACTCAGCTCTCATGAAGCACAGGAGGCTGGAGCAGAGGAACAGAGACAGGCTGAGGACACAGGAACTGAGACAGAAGCTTGACCTTGAAGAGGGAAGAAAAGCTCTAAGTTTTCCTAGGAGGTGCCTGAAGTCCAGCAGAGGAACCTGCTGCTATTTACACAGCTTCACTTTTGGAGGCATATTAACCTCTGCAGGACACTCTGTGTTCCTGGTCCTCATCGGTGCTGGGCACCAGCAGTGCTCTGCAGGAGCCCACCTGCCTGTACCTCTTGCTCTCCTGCTGAGGTGGAAATGGTCCATGGAGTGCTGGTTTCAGTCTGGAGGCAGTGAATGGAACTCTGCACACAGGACTGTGACTCCTGGAGCAAGAGAGGATCTGCCTCAGGTGACACATGGACTGCCCTCTGCTAAGTGACTCACCCTGCAGTACTGCAGTCCCTGCCCCAGCGCTCTGCCAACCAAAGCCATGCTGGATGCCTTTCACATGGCTCTCCTCTGCACTCATAGCTCTGCTTCTACTCACTCCAAACACAGGAGCACAGACTTACTGCTCCAACAGTAATCAAACCCTCCCTTCATGCAGGGAAGGAGTTCTTGCCAAGAACTTTTTCAGCACCCAGGCTTGAAATGGTCTCTTTTCCTTGCCTCTTGTCTGTCTTCTTGGCTCTGTTTCCCAGGAGCTGCTGCCTGTACAAAATTAGCTCTCCAGAGCTGTGTTGTGATGCACTTGAAGCAGCCCTGCTGCTGTCAGTGCAACTGCTCCCAGGTTGCAGCTCTGCCTGTGTGTGTGTTCGCTGCACTGGGCTTGGGCTCACGTGTCCCTTGGTGTGCACCTGGGGATTTTGTCAAGTTCCCACTGTCCTGACTAAATGGAGTTTCCCCTGGGATCATTCATCTGTTTGATCAGAGCAGGGATGTTGGCTACTCTGACTTAAGGTTTGCTCTCTATAGCAGGGTCTTGGGACCCTGGTTCATGACCAACCAGTTCAGCTGCTTCAGCTCACTGGTGGTGAGGAGCACCTTGCCCATGCTCTTACCCTTTCCTCCCAGTGCCTTTCCAGCTCTGCTTTCCACTTTCCCCACCCTTTGTGCATCATTTACCCAGACCCCCCCCCAACCCCTGCCCAGCCTGCAGAGAGGGCAGAAGGGTTTAGTGAGGGCCAGCCCGTGGGGAGCCCCCAGAGCTGAGCTGTGCAGGGAGGAGCAGCAGAGGCTCTGATCACAGAGGTGTCACAAGGAGAAGCAAAGGGCACACACAGACGTGGGTCATGGAGAAGACATCCAGGGCAGCCAGGAAGTACCACCACTTCCTCAGGGGCTTGGTCTCCAGAGGTCACCATGAGAGTGATTATCTTCTCCAAGTGCTATCTGAGGAGCTCTGGCAAAGCCTTGAGTGACTCACAGCAATGTGTTAGAGCTGGGCTAGTCCTGCCAGCTCCAGGGTGACCTTGCTGTGACATGATGTGCTGGCACCTCTGCAGTGCCAGCAAGGAGCAGGGTGGGATGGGGGTAAGCAGCAGGCAGCACACTGCACACTGTGCAAAGCCTAACCTCCTGTCCCAGCTCCTTCTGCCAGGTCCTCCCTGAACAAGTCATCACAGAGTGGCTCAGATTGGAAGGGACCCCAGAGATCATCTACTCCAAGCCCCTGCCATGCCCAGGGACACCTCTCAGCTAGACTCAGCTTCTCAAGGCCTTATCCAACCTGGCCTTGAACACCTGCAGGCAACAGGCATCCACAGCCTCCCTGGGCAGCCTGTGCCAGAGTCTCACCACCCCCACACTCAAGAACTTCTTCCTCAGCTCCAGTCTAACCCTGCTCTGGCTCAGCTTCAAACCATTCCCCCTTGCCCTGTCTCTAGGAACCCTGATGAAAAGTCTCTCTGCAGCCTTCCTGCAGGATCCCTTCAGGCACTGCCAGGCAGCTCTGAGGTCCCTCTGGAGTCTTCTCCTCTCCAGGCTGCACACCCCCAGCTCCCTCAGCCTGGCCTCACAGCAGAGCTGCTCCAGCCCTTGGAGCATCTTTGTGGCCTCTTCTGGACTCACTCCACAGCTCTGTGTCCTCCTTCTGCAGGGGACACCAGAACTGGAGGCAGGATTGGAGGTGAGGTCTCAGCAGAGCGGAGTCCAGGGGCAGAATCCCCTCTCTTGCCCTGCTGCCCACACTCCTCTGGCTGCAGCCTAGGACAGGATTTCTTGAGTCCTGGCTGAAAACTCCAGACCATTGCAGGATAGGTAGGGGCTGGGATTTGGATCCAGTCCTCAGACTGCTCTGAGTGACACCCCAAGGAGCTGCAGCCAAGCAGGTGAGCAGATCAAGAGCCTGACAGCCATCTGGCCAGGCAGGGCAAAGGAGGGAGAGAGGAGATCTTGTCTCAGGACTCTGCTGTGGTGTGAAGGTCACAGATCTGTGTTCCTCCTCTGCCTGGAGGACTTTCTTTGTCAAGAAAGAGTGAGGAGACAAATTCAAACACAGCAACCTGTGGAGCATTGTGGCTTCATTTCTAACACTCACTGCAGTCCCTTCCCATGGCTTGGAGTTGTCAAAACCTCCTCCAAAATGCCCTTTCTGAGAACGAGGAGATGGTTGCAGGAGCTTCTGTGAGGCTGGGGCTGGCATTAAAGCCACTGCATGTGCAGAGCTCAGCCTGGGGCAGGCCTTGAGGGCTGGAGAGTGATGGTAACCAGGAGTGCTTGGGGAAGGAGTTTATCAGGGAGAGTGATCCAGGATCTGCACAGTGCACAGGAGGACAAGGGAGAGTGGACACAGGTAGAAAATGAACCAGTTTCAGAAAGGATCTGTGGGAAAATTCCTTGAGCAGGAGGACAGCCAGCTGGGAGAGGCAGCTGCTCACAGGATCTCCAAGAATTCAAGACAAGACTGGATGAAGGCATGAGCAGCCTGGTCTGACCTCACAGCTCAGCCTCCCTTGAGCAGGAGGCTGGACTGGAAACCTCCAGAGGTCCCTTCAGACCCAAATCACTGCGAGCTCTGAGCCTGCTGGTTGTGATTGGAAGCCTGTGTGAGCACTTGCTTTTGAGAACCCTTGTCATGTGTCAGGACAGGAGGCAAAGGAGCAAGCTGCAGGTGCTGGGCCATGAGTCAGGCTGTGCAGCAGCTGCTCCTCAGTGGGCACAGCAGGGCACTCTGGACCTTGCTCTGGGAGCGGGCACAGGGATCTCCCTGGGGCTGCTGGCTCCTGTGGGAGTTTGTTTGTGGCCTGGGGAGCCTCCCTCCTGCGCAGGGTTTGTTGACCCAAGCATTGACTTTCACTTGCACAGGAGCTTTCTCCATGTGCTTACAGCTTTGCCAAGTGCTGCTGCTTGGCTCTGAAGCTGACAGCTGCTCTGGGCCAGGGCAGATGCCCTGCCATGAAGCTTAGTGTGGTCGAAGCAGAGCAGGCGCTGAACCTGGTTGCTTCCTGGAAGAACATTTCCAGCTTCAATTCCTCGTGGTCCTCAAGGCCCCAGAGCTGTCTGGGGACCTGCTCAGCTGGACAGGTGCCAGGCATGTTGCTGGGAGGTTACTGATGCCCCTGGCACTGGGGAGGCTGGTGGGATGGAGGGCAATCACTTTGCACTTGAGGTAGGAAAGGAAACTGTTTTCTCAGGGAGGTGAAGTTGGGCTCAGGGCTAAATTGATTTCCATAAATATTTGAGCAAGGCTGAATTATTTATGACCCTCCAGTGACACAATAGAAGGAACTGGGGATCTGCTGTGAATTTTCCAGATGATTTAGATCAAAACTGCTGCTGGTTACCATTGATGAGGGTCAGGTCCCCCTTTGCTCCTGGCCAGGCCTTGCACATGAGTTACATAAACACAGAGTCAATGCACAAACCTCCTCCTTTATCTCTCCTAATCTGCCAGGCAGGAACTGAGCAGCATCCTTGCTGCTGGATTCCCCTGAGGACTGAAATCAGAAACCTTTGGCATTCAAATGAATGCAGAGGAAATGGAAGAAGGAAAGAAGAAAGAAAAAAGGAAAGAGGGAGAGAAAGAAAGGGAAAGAAAGAAAGAGAGAAAGAAAGAAAGAAAGAGGGAAAGAAAGAAAGAGGGAAAGAGGGAAAGAAGGAAAGAAAGAGGGAAAGAAGGAAAGAAAGAAAGAAAGAAAGAGAGAAAGAAAGAAAGAAAGAGGGAAAGAAAGAAAGAGGGAAAGAGGGAAAGAAGGAAAGAAAGAGGGAAAGAAGGAAAGAAAGAAAGAAAGAAAGAAAGAAAGAAAGAAAGAAAGAAAGAAAGAAAGAAAGAAAGAAAGAAAGAAAGAAAGAAAGAAAGAAAGAAAGAAAGAAAGAAGAAAGAAAAAAGAAAGAGGAAAAGAAAGCAGGAAAGAAAGAGAGAAAGAAAGGGAAATAAAAGAAAGAAGGAAAGGAAGGAAAGGAAGGAAGGAAGGAAGGAAGGAAGGAAGGAAGGAAGGAAGGAAGGAAGGAAGGAAGGAAGGAAGGAAGGAAGGAAGGAAGGAAGGAAGGGAGGAAGGAAGGAAGGGAGGAAGGAAGGAAGGAAGGGAGGGAGGGAGGGAGAGAGGGAGGAAGGAAGGGAGGGAGGAGGGAAGGGAGGGAGGGAGAGAGGGAGGGAGAGAGGGAGGAAGGAAGGGAGGGAGGAGGGAAGGGAGGAAGGAAGGGAGGAGGGAAGGGAGGAAGGAAGGAAGGAAGGAAGGGAGGAAGGAAGGAAGGAAGGAAGGAAGGAAGGAAGGAAGGAAGGAAGGAAGGAAGGAAGGAAGGAAGGAAGGAAGGAAGGAAGGAAGGAAGAAAGGAAGGGAGGGAGAGAGAGAGAGAGAGAGAAAGAGCCCATGGGACAGTCAGGGAAGCCATCTGGGGCAGGCAGAATGAGCTCAGCCCAGCGTGAGCTGTGCAGATTTTCTCCCCACACCTTGCTAAGCTCTGCTGCTGCAAAGGGAAACTGGTACTGGGTGATTCCTGGGGGGAGCCTGTGACAGCTGGCAGAAGAAACAGGGCAGAGCAGCAGTGCCAGCCATGGGAGGGCAGGGGCTGCCCTGAAACAGGATGGGTTGGCTAGAAGGGGCTTTGGAAGCCTTGAGTCTGAGCTCTCACGTGAAACGGGGCTGCCATTTGTCCCCTGAGGGGGAGGGTGTGGGAGGAGCAGTTACAGCACCCCAAAACCCCAGCAGAGGTGCCAGCTGTCAGTCTGGTGTGGGGCATGTGACTGCAGCACAGCTTCAGCTCTCTGTGATCTGAGCGAGCTGTGGAAAATCAAGACCACGACCATGAAGGAGACCTGGAGAGCCTTGCTGCTGCTTCCAAGCCATTTTGGCAGGTGCTGGCTGCTGGGTGCAGAGTGAAGGGGAAGGGAGTGATGGAAATGGGTCTGGACCTGCTGAATCAGAAGAGGATTTGGGATCTGGGCTGAGGTGAAGTTCACCAAGGTCTTCAAACATCATGTGGATTGAGTAGGGCTGTTCAAGTGCCAGGCAGTGGATGGAAGGTGCCTCTTTGGATCTGTGTACAGGAAGGTGAAGCTGAAGGATGCTAATTAAGTGGCTTTGAACTCCTAATTGGCAACTGAAGTGGACTTCATTGAACTAAGATCAGTTTGTATTCACTTTTCTGTTCACACAAGCTGATGAGATGCCCTGGTGGGAGCCACTTGAAGTGGTTTCCTCTTCACAAGAAGAATATTCCTTTGGGTGAGAGGGACCTGCACCATGTTGAGTTTCCCAGAGCTGTGAAGAGCAAACCCAAAGTACAAACCCAGCTGCACTCACAGCCAGGCTGCTGCGGTCCTTGGGTTCCCCCAAACTTGCCCAAGACAGGAACCTGGCCAGGAAAGAGCCAAGGGCTGAAAGAATCACAGAAGGAGTTTGCCTGGGAGGTGCCTGTGGAGGTCTCTGGCCCAACCTCCTGCTCTGTGCAGAGCTGGTTCAGAAGCTGCAGCAGGTTGCTCAGGGCTAATCCATTCAAGGTTGTTGATTCTCCATCCCACCCCCTCCATTCCTTCAGCCTCTTCACTATGGCCCTGATGCTGCTGTCAGGTTTGGGGGAAGCCAATGCCTGATGCCTTCAGGTTTTGGTCAGAGGGTGCCTTTGGTGAGGCTTTAGGAGACTTTCTCAGGTAGGTAGAGCTCCCTTCAGCTCTGGGGTGAGGCTTTAGGAGAGTTTCTCAGGTAGGTAGAGCTCCCTTCAGCTCTGGGGTGAGGCTTTAGGAGAGTTTCTCAGGTAGGTAGAGCTCCCTTCAGCTCTGGGGTGAGGCTTTAGGAGAGTTTCTCAGGTAGGTTGAGATCCCTTCAGCTGTGGCCATGCTCTATTCTCAGGGTGTTGGCTTTCACAGCCTGAGCAAAGATCTGCATCGCAGCAGCCATGGGCAGGCTTCAGGCAGGAGGGAGGAGGAGGAGGCTGAACCTGTTAGTGAAAGGAAGGGGTCTGCTGTGAAGCTGCTGCAGCTGGCCCTGGAGGTTCTCCAGAGCATCTGCTCTCTGGCCAGGGAAGAGTTTGGTGTAGGAAACCTTGTGGGGTGTCCAAGCATGAGCCACACAAGGAGGCCTTTGTCATGACCCCAGATCTTCACATTACCTTCGGACACCGCTCCTGATGGATGCATCAAGGACAAAGAGCAAGTTTCCAGTTCCCTGCATTTGCCTTTGTGAGAACAGCTCTGCAGAGACACAACTGTGTCCATTGGGGCCACCTCTTGTCTGAGGGAAGATTTCAGCAGACCTGGGTTGGGCAGCATGCCCTGGGCTGCTCTCCCAGCCCAAGCCCTGGGATGCTGCTCCCAAGGTGGCATTTCTGTGGCACTGTGCCTGGCAGGGGTGTGGGAAGGGCCCAGCTGTGTGTGCTGTGTAAGCAGAGGCAGCAGGGCTGGTTCTGCCCTGTGCCCTTGAGTGGCCACGTCCTCTCCAGCTAATCATTAGCCACATTCAACACAGCAGGGCCAGGCTGCTCCAGGGCCTTTCTCCATACCCAGGACTCCTGCAAGGCTGGGGTGGAGGCAGCCCCACACCTCCCAGCCCCACCTGCCTCTCTCCATCCCTCCCATGGCCAGGCAGTCCCACACCAGCGTTTCACCACCTACCAGAACTTTGTCCTCTGCTGTGACAATAAACTCTGCAGGGTCTCACTTGGGTCTTGCACCCTGTGTCTTGGCTGAAAGCCCTTCCTGTACTGACCCTTGCTGTCCCCACCATGTGACACATGCACAGCCCTCCTGAAGGAGTCCTAGAAGCTCATTGAGGAGAGCAGGACATGGCTGGGGGGCACTGAAGTGACACCTGAGAGAACTGCTGGGATAGCTGCAGAGGTCAGCTGGACCTCCACTGGGGTCAAGTGGTACAGAAATAGATGAGAAGATGCTGGTAGGCAGTGAACCAGGAGCTATGGGAGGTGAGGCTGGGGGTCTGCTTGGCAAGTCTTGTGTGACATGCCAGGGTCCTCCAGACTCCATAGCCTAAGGCCACAGTGTGCTCTGGGGGTCTCATTGCAGCAGCTCTGCAGGGTGGCTTCTCTACAGCACTGATCTGCTGCAGCAGGTGAGGATGAGAGCTGCTGCCCTGGCACTGTGTCCCATGGCCTGGCACTGTCCTGTGTTGCCCTGAGCCAATCTTGCTGTTTTTTTGCACACCCTTAAGAGGTGTGCCCAGCCCTTCTCTCATCCCTTGGCAATGCCAAGGTCCAGGGCTCTCTGAAGGCAGCGAAGAGGACACAGTGTGAAATGTGATCTTGTTTCTCTGGTGGCTTCATCTGGCAGGCCCAGGGTGTTGGCAGCCACTGAGAGGCTGTTTCAGCATTGCTGGGAGAGGTGGGATACAGTCCAGGCTGGCTGTGTTCACTTGTAGTGAGGCTGGACCCAAACTCATGTTGGGTATCACTGGCACAGCAACCTCCTGAGGGCTGGGCTCTTTCTCTGCCTTCCTTCGGCTGGAGATGGCCTGGGACATGGCACTGCAAAGGCTGCAGCTCCAAGTCTGCTGAGGGCTCAGAGGCTCACAAAGGTACCACAGGTTGTCAGGCTCTGTGACAGAGCAGGGGTTAGGTGGTGCTGAGTGCTGGCAGCAGCATCTCTCCCCTACACTGTGCTGAATGATGAGCGACTCCCAGGCCACTCCAGAAGGTGCCAGCCCCAAAGGAGACCTGACTGGAGAAGGACTTTCAGCAAGGGCTGGGAGTGCCAGGATGAGAGACAATGGCTTTGAGATGAGAGAGGGGAGAGTGAGAGTGGAGATGAAGAAGAAAATCCTTAGAGTGAGGGTGGGGAGACACTGGCACAGGCTGCCCAGGGAGGCTGTGGCTGTCCCCTCCCTGGTGGTGTTCAAGGCCAGGCTGGATGAGTCTTTGAGCAACCTGTGCTGGTGGGAGGTGTCCCTGCCTATGGCAGGGGGTTGGAACTGGATGATCTCTGAGGTCCCTTCCAACCCAACCCATTCTGTGTCTCTGATTCACTGTCTGACAGATGCCCAATGTGTCCTTAGTGCCAGACCCTCCCACTGCACCTCTGTGTGCCGTGGGGATGCTTGGCCCAGCAAGCCTCCTGGCTTGGGCTGAATTTGATCAGCAGTTCTCTGATGGACAAAGGATGAGAAGGAGATCTGTGCTGGCTTGCACTGATGGCTTCTGATGGTGCTCCTGAGGAGGGCTCTGTGGGCTCCTCACTGCTATGCCAACCTTTCAGCCCCAGCTGGCATGGGGCTGGTCCTGCCTTCATGCCAGGTGTGTAGCCTTGTGCCCAGCCTGCCCAGACCTGCTCAGCAGGTGCCATGAGCAGGGCTCCTTCACCCTCACAGGGCAGCCTGCCCACGAAGTGCTGAGCTTCCCAGGGTCCATGCTGCTCTGCCAGGCCATGCACCCCTGGGGTGCACCAGCAGCCCTTGGGGCTTTTCTCTTCCCCTCACTGCACGAGGGCTCTCCCCCACCTCCTCTGGGGCTGAACCCGGGCACATTTCTTTGTGGGCAGTGGTTGTGTCCTGCAGAGACCTCTGGGCCCCCAGGAAACCTGAGCTGCAGCTCCCTGCTTTGTGCGGCGTCTGTCTGCGGGGCTGGCCGCGGCACTCCGTCTGTCTGCCCGGGACGCCTCAGCTTTGGTCTCTGCTCCTCCAGCCAGGGTCCCAGGGTCAGCCAGGCTCTTTCCCTGGAGGCAGTGAAGCAGTTGGGCGGTGTGGGGGGTGGCCAGCTGCCTGCTATTCATCTCCTTTGTGTGACACAGGTGGGTGCGGGGGGGGTCCCAGCCTGGCGAGCAGTTGCAGACAGCCCTGCTGCAAAGTCCGACGCTGCCAGCCCCCCCGGCTCCCAGGGCGTCTTGCCGACCGTGATGGGTACGGGGATCAGCCTGGCTGATTTGTTTCCTCCTGGCTCAGGAACTTTTCAGGGGTTTGGGGGGCACAGAGGCTGGGCAAGGGGTGCAGAGGCTGAGCAAGTGGCACAGAGGCTGGGGAAGGGGCACGGAGGCTGGGCAGAGGGCTCAGAGGCTGGGCAGAGGGCTCAGAGGCTGGGGAAAGGGCACAGAGGCTGGGGAAGGGGCACAGAGGCTGGGGAAGTGGCACAGAGGCTGGGCAGAGAGCTCAGAGGCTGGGGAAGGGGCACAGAGGCTGGGCAGAAGGTTCAGAGGCTGGGGAAGGGGCACAGAGGCTGGGGAAGGGGCTCAGAGGCTGGGCAGAGAGCTCAGAGGCTGGGGAAGGGGCACAGAGGCTGGGCAGAGGGTTCAGAGGCTGGGCAGAGGGCACAGAGGCTGGGGAAGGGGCACAGAGGCTGGGGAAGGGGCTCAGAGGCTGGGCAGAGAGCTCAGAGGCTGGGGAAGGGGCACAGAGGCTGGGGAAGGGGCTCAGAGGCTGGGCAGAGAGCTCAGAGGCTGGGGAAGGGGCACAGAGGCTGGGCAGAGGGCTCAGAGGCTGGGGAAGGGGCACAGAGGCTGGGGAAGGGGCTCAGAGGCTGGGGAAGGGGCACAGAGGCTGGGCAGAGGGCTCAGAGGCTGGGGAAGGGGCACGGAGGCTGGGGAAGGGGCACAGAGGCTGGGGAAGGGGCACAGAGGCTGGGCAGAGGGCTCAGAGGCTGGGGAAGGGGCACGGAGGCTGGGGAAGGGGCACAGAGGCTGGGGAAGGGGCACAGAGGCTGGGCAGAGGGCTCAGAGGCTGGGGAAGCGGCACGGAGGCTGGGGAAGGGGCACAGAGGCTGGGGAAGGGGCACAGAGGCTGGGCAGAGGGCTCAGAGGCTGGGGAAGGGGCACGGAGGCTGGGCAGAGGGCTCAGAGGCTGGGGAAGGGGCACAGAGGCTGGGGAAGGGGCACAGAGGCTGGGCAGAGGGCTCAGAGGCTGGGGAAGGGGCACGGAGGCTGGGCAGAGGGCTCAGAGGCTGGGGAAGGGGCACAGAGGCTGGGGAAGGGGCTCAGAGGCTGGGGAAGGGGCACAGAGGCTGGGGAAGGGGCTCAGAGGCTGGGGAAGGGGCACAGAGGCTGGGGAAGGGGCACGGAGGCTGGGCAGAGGGCACAGAGGCTGGGGAAGGGGCTCAGAGGCTGGGGAAGGGGCACAGAGGCTGGGGAAGGGGCACAGAGGCTGGGCAGAGGGCTCAGAGGCTGGGGAAGGGGCACAGAAGCTGGGGAAGGGGCACAGAGGCTGGGGAAGGGGCACAGAAGCTGGGGAAGGGGCGCAGAAGCTGGGGAAGGGGCTCAGAGGCTGGGGAAGGGGCTCAGAGCCTGGGGAAGGGGCACAGAGGCTGGGGAAGGGGCACAGAGGCTGGGCAGAGGGCACAGAGGCTGGGGAAGGGGCACAGAAGCTGGGGAAGGGGCACAGAGGCTGGGGAAGGGGCACAGAGGCTGGGCCAGAGGCGCTCCTTCAGGCGCTGCATCGGGGACCGGCTGCGTGCCTTTGGCTCCGGCTCGCAGCGGCTGTCTGTCAGTGTCACATGAGCCATCAGCAGACAGATGGCATTTTACTGCCTGGCTGGAAGTCGCCCCTTTCTCTTCTCTTCTTTTCTTTCCACCCCCCTCCCTCCCTCCCTTTCTTTCTTTCTTTCTCTCTCTTTTATTTTAGTTTGGTTTGGTGTTGGTTTTTTTCTTTTCCTTTTTGTTGGGCCAGTTTTGTGCTTAGAAGAAGCGGAGAGGGAGGCAGAGCAAGGAGACAGGAGGATGGATGCCTTGCCTGCCCTTTGAGCTGCTTGCTGATGCCGGCAGATGATCTCCACCTGGGCTCTTGCATTTCTCCCTGCCTGCCTGGCCAGCCCAGGAGCCCTCAAAACGCTCAGCTGCAAGTGGGACTTGGTGCTGGACTGCAGCTGGCAGCCAGGGCTTGGGCAGGGGCTGGGAGAAGGGGATGGAGGAAGGATCTGGATAGGAGAGGGTCCCTGGGTTGCCTAAGCAAACAAACGATGGCTGCAGCCCTGTTGGCTCTGGATGCTCCAGGTGAGCCAGCTCCAAGGGATGGGCTGAGGACCCACTGCAAAGCACCAGAAGTGTGCAAGGGACCTGGGGAAATCCAGAGCCCTGTGGCCAGCAGAGCTGGTGGGACAGACAGCAACCCTCAAGAAGTGCTTCCCCCTCTCTTTATTAACCCTTCAGAAACCACAGAGCAGGACCCTGTCCTGTCCTCTCTTGACAGCCCAGCTGTGCATGCTGGATGCCAGGTCCTGGCTGTGCAGCCTGTCCCTTGTGGGAGCAGATGTGAGCAGGGATGCAGGGTGAGGACATTTTCAGTCTGGGTTCCTGGACAAGAGGAAATGGCCTCAGGTTGTACCAGGGGGTGTTCAGATTGGACACTTGGGAAGATGTCTTTCATTAGGAAAAGGTTCTGCCATGAAAGGATTGCCATCTCTGGGGCTTTTAAAGACCACCAGGTATGGAGACTCCATCAGCTCCCTGGGCAGCCCATTCCAAATCTTCACAGCTGCAGAGACTTTTCCTCTGGCACTCCTCTCCCAAATGTAGTTTCTTAAGTACTGAAAATTAAATGTGCTATGGAAGCAAATGGTTCAGTAAATGACATTTACAGCCTTGTGCTTTCTTCTGACACCAATATCCATTGGATTGCAGAGCCTGGTGTAGTGCTGGAAAGAAAGCTTCCCTCTCACTTTGAATTCTCTGTGCCTGGCTCCCCTTAGGGCTTCATTTAACTGAGCTTTCTTTAAACGTTTTTGCTTCCAGGGTATCTCAAATGATAATTTTCTCCTCCCAACTGCAAACCACCCAGGAAGTCACTGTGCTCTGCTCTGGAGAGAGCTCACCTCCAGTGCTGTGTGCAGGTCTGGAGCCCTCAACACAGGAAGGACCTGGAGCTGATGGAGAGGGTCCAGAGGAGGCTGCAGAGATGATCAGAGGGATGGAGAACCTCTGCTATGGGGACAGGCTGAAGGAGCCTAAACCACCACAGGGGTGTTCAGCCTGGAGAAGAGAAGGCTTCAGGAAGACCTTAGAGCAACCTTCCAGTACCTGAAGGGCTACAAGAAGGCTGCAGAGGGACTGTTCCCAAAGGCCTGCAGGGACAGGATGAGAGGCAATGGCTTGAGATGGGAGCAGAGCAGATTTAGATTGGATGTGAGGAACAAGTTCTGCACCAGGAGGCTGCTGGAACACTGCAACAGGTTGCCCAGGGAGGTGGTTGAGGCTCCATCCTTGGAGATATTCCAGATGAGGCTGGACAGGGCTCTGGGCAACCTGATCTAGCTGAGGATGTCCCTGCTGAGTGCAGGGGGTTGGAGTGGATGAGCTTTGGAGCTCCCTTCCCACCCAGCCCATTCTGTGAGTCTGTGAAATTGTCCAGAGTGCTGATGGTGTCCTGCTGGTGTCCCTGGATTCCCAGCAGCAGCTTCAGGGGAGAAAGGCTCAGCTGAGTGGTGGAAGGTGCTCCCCAGGGGTGCATTTGCCTGCAGCAAATGCAGCACCTGCTGTCCCCTCCTGCCTCTGGCTGCAGAGATGCCTGCACTCTGGCCAGCATCACTCCACATGCAGCCATTATCACTCATTTGGAATTTATTATGTGGACTAACCTCAGTAAGTGGCTGGTGGGGGCTGGATGCTGCTTTGCTGGACACACAGTACATTAACTGCCTTATTAAATCTAAATTACATGTCTGTTGGCATTTCCAGCTCAAGGCTTTTGCTCATTATCTGGTTACAGGGACTGAAAGTTACCCTGAGAGTCAGTGCTGCAGCTCAGGAGTGACTCACAGCTCTGCTGCTGTGTCCAGTTCTGGGCTCCCCAGATCAAAAAGAACATGGAGAGGGAACACCAAAGGGCTGCAAAGAGGCTGAGGGGCCTGGAACATCTCTGTGAGGAGGAAAGGCTGAGAGAATTGGGGCTTTGGTCTGGAGAAGAGCAGCCTGAGGGAGTCTGATCAATGCTGATCAATACTTCAAGGGTTGGGGTCAGGAGGATGGGACCAGGCTTTGCTCAGTGGTGCTCAGGGACAGCACAAGGGGCACTGGGCACAGACTGAACATCAGAAGTTCTTCTGAACATGAGGAGGGACTTCTGTGATTGAAGGGTGGCAGAGCCCTGGAGCAGGCTGGCAGAGAGGTGGTGGAGTCTCCATCTCTGGAGACATTCAAAGCCCACCTGGATGTGTTCCTGGGTGCCCTGCCCTGGGTGACCTTGCCTTGGCAGGGGGGTTGGTCTGGATGATCTCCAGAGGTCCCTTCCAGCCCCTTCCATTCTGTGACTCTGTGGTTCTGGGTTTTGCTGGCTTGCTCCAAACAGCTGTGTGTGTGCAGCAGCCTGGGCTAAGGACCTGCTCACAGGAGCAAGCAACCAGCTCACTGCTCAGAAAGACCAAGAAATTGGAGCTGACTCTGGAGCTGTGCCCCAAGAGCAAAGGGAAGGCTCAGATAACAAAAAAAAAGGAGGCATTTCCAGAAGGTGCTGGAGACATCAAGGGTGGAAAAGAGGCTGCTCATGGTGCCTGCACTTTGTGTGCACTGCTGGGCTGCTGTGGACAGGGCCTGAGCAGTGTCCTGCTGCTGAAGGGCTGTGGAGGATGCAGGTGATCCGTGGGGTGTTCATCCAGCAAGCTGAGGGCAAAGTGAAAGGCTGAAAACTCAGCTCCCAGAGCTGCTTGCAGCCTCCAGCTGAGAGCTGATATCAGCTTGCAGTGCATGTCAGGTGCTCGTGGTACCACAGCTCGTGGGCAAGGCAGAACCATCGAACTGTTTGGGACTCTCAGTCCCTGGGGCCAGCTCTGTCCTGCCTGTCTCACCCAGGAGGGCAGGGCAGGATTGTCTCAGCTCTCCTCCTGAGCCCCTGTGACCAGGCAGTGCCTTGGTTGTAGTTTCCTTGTGTCTAATATCTTGGTGGTGCAGTCCTTCTGCTCCTGACCCTGTGTGTCCCTGGCATGGTGCCCAGGTCACTGCAGATGCCCAATCTGCTACCTCTGCATCATGCTACCTCCCACCCAGGTCACTGCTGGAAGCACCATGCTGTCCCTGCTGCTTTCCTGTGGAACCCTTCCACATCCCTCCCCACACCTCTGTCCCTGCTCTGCTAGGAGCTTGCCTTCTCCTTCAGGTCCTTCCATGCACTCTCTTCCTCATGCCTGCCTGCCAGAGAGTCCACTCCCACCACTGCTCCAGTGGTTTCCTGCAGCTGCCTCTCATGCTTTGGGCTTTCTGCTGTGCTCTTCCTCATGCTGGGAGGCAAACACCAGAACAGCAAAGCTGTGACCTCTGCCAGGCCTCCCTTTCATGCTGAGCTTTGTGCCACCGCCAGTGAAAACCTTGAGCATGCCTAAGGCTGAGCTCAGCACCTACCAGCACATCAGCACTGCCTGTGGTTTCTGTGGGCTCCTCATCTGTCCAGGTACGTTTGTACATCACCAAGGGCCCAGGGCATGGCTCTCCAGAGTGTCCACAGTGACTCACAGCTCTAACACAGCTCTGCCTTACTGCCCAGAGACAGCTCCAGCACCATGAGGCACCATCCCCACCTCCAGTGCAGTCCATGACAGGGTGCTACAGAATCACAGAACACATCTGGTTGGCAGAGCCCTCCCAGCTCACCCAGTCCAGCCTTTCCCCCAGCACTGCAGGCTCAGCACCAAACCATGTCCCAGGCACCAGGTCCACAGCTGCTGGAACACCCCCAGGGAAGGTGACTCCAGCACTGCCCTGGGCAGCCTCTTCCAATGTTTGAGAACCTTCCACAGCAGAAATATTTCCTGAGATCCAGCCTGAGCCTCCCCTGGGGCAGCTTGGAAGCATTTCCTCTGCTCCTGCCCCTTGCCACCAAGGAGCAGAGGCTGCCCTCTCCTCACTCCAACCTCCTTTCAGGGAGCTGTCTCACTCAGCCTCCTCCTCTCCAGCCTGGACACCCCCAGCTCCCTCAGCCCCTCCTATAGCCCAGGAGCTCCAGGCCCTTCTCCAGCCTTGCTGCCCTGCTCTGGACAGGCTCCAGAACCTCAATGTCCTTCCTGTAGTGAAGCCCAGGTGTGAAGGGAGAGCTGCTCCAGAAAGCTGCCTTACCCAATGTCTCAGCAGGCAGCTGCCTGACACTTTGCCACTCCCTGCTTTATCTCTGGCCTCTTGCTGTGGCAGATTTTCAAAAGCTTCCAAACATTTTGCTAGACCCAGCCAGGGGTGAGACCCTCTGTCATCTGCAAAGCCTCCATCCCAATGGCAGCCTGGCTTTGGGAGCTGTAGAGCTTGCCCTCAGCTAACACTTGACTAACACTGTCAGAAACTCACCCAGCAGCACTTTGCCATAGTCTCTCAATCTTTTAATCTCCTCAAGAAGCTCTGTGCTAGTTTGACAAAATCCCTCTCCATAAACCTCTGTAATTGGGCTTAATGATATTGCTCTGTTTTAATTCCCTGGTACCACAGTGCTGTGTCAACTGCAGCTTCCCCTGGCACCCAGGCCAGAGTGATGAGCCTGTGAGTGCAGCTGAGTCATTTTTCCTCCCCTTCCTAAACATCTGGCCCAGAGGTAGCTTCCCCTGCTCTTTGGAAACTCCCCAGGGCTGCAGGAGGTAGTGCCAGGCAACAGCAGCAGTCAAACCCTGCAGCTTCTTACAAACCAACTGGGACATGGAGGAGAATGAAAAGGTTTGGGTTCTGTGGCTCTGGAGCTCAAACAGGACAGATGACAACAACCTTCCTGCTTGTCACTCTAAAGACAACCTGTGCTGTCCTTTGCATGACCCTGTGCTGAACCTTCTGCGCGGTTGTGGCAGTAAGGATGCTGCAAGTCACCACATTGTTTGGGTTGGAAGAGGCTTCCAAGATCATCCAGTCCAACCTCAGCCCAGCACCTCCATGGCCACTGAACCCTGTCCCCAAGTGCCATGGCCAGAGGTTTCTGGAACACCTCCAGGGGTGGGGACTCCACCACCTCCCTGGGCAGCCTGTGCCACTCCCTGACCACTCTTGCAGCAAAGACATTTTTCCTCCTCTCCAACCTGGCACAACT
The DNA here is from genome assembly GCF_026170545.1 of Melanerpes formicivorus. Classification (NCBI taxonomy): domain Eukaryota; kingdom Metazoa; phylum Chordata; class Aves; order Piciformes; family Picidae; genus Melanerpes; species Melanerpes formicivorus. The sequence goes on along the minus strand of NW_027142373.1, from coordinate 782,196 downwards.
TCAGGTCATGTCCTCTCACCATCCATTTGCTCTTGCACAATGTCCTTCCCTTCAGAGCCTGCCCTTGGAGATAAGAATGCAGCTCACTCCTCCTTAGCTGACAGCACAGCTCCAGCTGCACCTAGGATGTGGCAAAGATGCTGCTGATGGACAAAGAGGAAGAAGCCATCCCATCCCCCTCGCATGTGTGAGCCCTGCAGAGCTGTGTCCCAGAGCTCCATCAGGAGGGGTGCAGCTCTCTGGGCCAGGAACAGGCCAGGGTTGCCCTCTCCCTGGCTTAGAATTTGGCACAGTGTGGCTTGGTGCTCACGAGCAGATGCCAGCACCCAAAGTGCATGAGTAAGTGCAGCTTCAGTCAGAACCCTGCTGGCACAGTGCTGAATCACTGTCCTGTGCAGCTGAAGGTTTATTGCCCTGGCCCCAGTCCAGGGTTATTTCTTTTTGTTTTGATTTTAATGGGCACATGGAGGGAAATCTTCTCAGCCATGACTCAAGGGTGGCTGTGAGAGAGGAGAAAGGGGAGCAGAAGAGGCAGGCAGGGAGGGACATGCCTGTGCGCTGGTGTCCAGCAGTGCCGGCTCTGCCACGCTCCTGCTGTGAGAGACCTGGCTGCAAAACAACAGGAAATGAACTTTGCCTGTGGACATCCTGACCTGTGCAAGGCCCCAGCTGGATGGGACACAGCCCTCCTCCAGCACTGAGGCTGGGAGACCTGCCAGGAGCTGGAGGGACTCCTGTGTGCCTTGGCTGGTGAATAACCCTCAGTGGACTTTGCAGAGGAGCTCTTCCCTGTGAATCACCCAGCACAGCCCCACTTTGGAGGCACAGAGAGGACTGGCTCTGACTCTTATGGGGTGCTTTTGTGGGGCTAAGCCCTGCAGGGATCCTTGTCCCAGCAAAACCTGCCCCTCATGCTGTGTCTGGGGCAGGAGAGCTCTGGGACCATGCAGCCCACAGCGGTTTGCTTCTGAGCTGGTGGAGCACAGAGCCTGCCCCAGCTGTTGGAAAAGTTGGGGGCATGGAGCAGAAGGAGCTGAGCTGGCAGGGCTGGCTGATGGGCACAGGCCCTGCCTGGAGTTTGTTTCCTGTGTTGCCATGGCACAAACATTCTCTGCCTGTTATTGTCACTGGCAATTATCTTAACTGCTTGTTGTAGGGCTCACATTCCAGGGCAGAGCTGCTGAGCTGACCCAAACCTCAGCTCTGCTTTGCTTGGGTTTGTAGTCCCCAGCCTGTGGGTGGGATGAGGCCCTGGACTTGGGGAACCTCAGAAAGCTGCATGTTTGGAGGGAGGGAGCAGTTAACCTCTAGTCAAAAAGCTTGGCTTAGCCCTTGAACTGGCTTGGCCCCAGTGGGACCCAGAGAGCCAGGCTGCCACGGCTTCATGCCACGTGCATGCTGCTCTCCATCAGCCCCACACCAGATCCATCCTGGGGGTCTCCTTCTCACAGCCAGGGCTCTCCTGTCCCTCCTGCTGTGTCCCACTGGTGGGGCAGGTGGATGGTGCAAAGTCTGCTGAAATGAATCATACTGGAGGACCCGGAGAGGGGAGAAGACTGGTCCAGCTCACCCAGTCAGTGGCTGGAGGAAGTGGAACAGGAGAATGGTAGGAGTGGTGCCCAAGGCAGGACTGGCACACTGGCTGCTCTGCCCTTGGCCACGTGCCCATCCTGTCACACAGGGGCCACATCCAGTGCCTGTCCCATGGTGTCCCTGGGGGTTTGCCTCTCAGGGTGAGTTACCAGCACAGAGCAGAAGCAGCCTCTGTGCCCTTGGCCTGATTCTGCAGAGGGGGAGGAATATGCTGAGTGCAGGCTTGGCTGGCAGTGAGAGCAGGGCCATGTGCTGCCTGCATTCTGTACGTGAGAAGCAGCTGGAAGCACTGCCCTGGGCTTTCCACCTGGATCCTGACCTGCTGGCCAAGCTCAGTGCTCTGTGGGGATGCTGGGAAGGCCTCACTGCTCCGGCCCCACCACCCCTGCCCTTCCAGAGCCTCACGGTGTGATGGAGCAGGAGGTGTGACAGCAGAGGACAGGAGAAGGTTTTGCCAGCTGGGGTCTGGTCTTGCTCTGCTTCATCAGCTGGAGCTGCAGAGCTGGCCCTGTGAAGAGCAGATGATGCTGGTGAGGGACACCTGGGCAGCCCCACTTCGTCCTGCTCATGCACAGACATTTGTCTCCTTCCCACCTTCAGGGCTCTGCCCCAGCTGGTGTCTGAGGTGGCAACTGGCAGTCTCCTGAGTCCCTGCACTGCTCTGGCTTCAGTGCTCTGCACACCCTCCCCATACTCACCTCACTCACACACAAGCTCAGCAACCTGTGCTGTTTTCTGTGCCATGTCTCACAACTGCAGCAGTCCTGTAGGAGCATAAAATGAGCTTCATTTTCCTTCCTTCTGGGCCCTTCCAACAAAGACAGGGTCCATGCTCACCAGGAACCCCTACTGACCCTGACTTGGCCCTGTAGGGGTCTGCTGAGCACAGAGGAAGACCAAGGCAGAGCCACATCTCTGGTGAACCTGTCAGGGCTCCTATGTGGTTGTTGCTGTTCTGTGGCTGTGAGATCCAACCTGTGAGGGCTGCACCCAGTCATAACCTTGGGTTGCCAGGCACAAGTGCTGCAGAGGAAATCTAGGAAGTCCCTCTGAGTGGTTGGGTTGTGCTGTAGAGCCTCCTCTTTGGCTCACCAGCCTCAAACACTGGGTAAGAGGTGCCTTGGGTGCTTTGACAGCCTTCTCAGTGCACAGCTGGCTTGTCGACCTGCTCCTGGCAGAAAAACCCTGTTCTGTCCTGAAGGAGGACCCCTACATGCCTGCTGCAGGCAGAGCTGCTGAGTGTGCCACCAGCCCACAAGGGGAAGCCTCATGGAGTCCTACCATAGGAGCGACAAAGGAAGCAGCAGGAGCAGGGAAGTCATTCTGCTCTGTGCTCAGCACTGGTTAGGCCACACCTTGAGTCCTGTGTCCACATCTGGGCTCCTCAATTTAAGGACATTGAGACACTTGAACATGTCCAGAGAAGGGCAACAAGGCTGGGGAGGGGTCTGGAGCACAGCCCTGTGAGGAGAGGCTGAGGGAGCTGGGGTTGCTTAGCCTGGAGAAGAGGAGGCTCAGGGGAGACCTTCTTGCTCTCTACAACTACCTGAAGGGAGGTTGTAGCCAGGTGGGGGTTGGTCTCTTCTCCCAGGCAACCAGCACCAGAACAAGAGGACACAGTCTCAAGCTGTGCCAGGGGAAGGTTTAGGCTGGAGGTGAGGAGAAAGTTCTTCTCAGAAAGAGTAATTGGCCATTGGAATGTGCTGCCCAGGGAGGTGGTGGAGTCCCCATCCCTGGAGGTGTTCAAGAGGGGATTGGATGTGGCATTTGGAGCCATGGTTTAGTGGTCATGAGGTCTGTGGTGACAGGTTGGATTTGATGATCCCTGAGGTCTTTTCCAACCTTGTTGATTCTATGATTCCATTCTAAGGTCCCAGCTGTGGTGGCCTGAGGGTGGGGTGTGTGATGCTGCCTCTGCCCTCCTCCCTTGGCCTGCTCCCTGTGGCACGTGTGGAGCTGGGGATGTCATATGAGGGTTCCCAGTGTTTCTGCCTTTCCTGCATGCTCCTTGCCTGCTCTGTGAGCTGTTCCAGCTTTCCTGGGTGATTCTCCAGGTTGCCAGCCTGCTTGCTCCGGGAGCCTGCAGCGGCCCCCTCCCAGCCCACCGCTCCCACCAGGGCCATGCATTGTGGGGAGGCTGAGTCTGCCTCCTGCAACTCCATTTATCCATCTGTGGGGCCTGTCCCTTCCTTGACTTCTCCAGATACTGGGAGCTTGGCTTTTCTTCTGTCATTGAAATATCTTTGGCCCCTGCTTGCCCCCTCCCCTGACTCTCCTCCAGCACAGCCCTTTGTGGAGAGCCACACTTCTGTTTGTCTGGGGAGCAGCTGAGGCACGAGAAATGTGCCGCTGCCATTCAGGGCTGGGGCTGGGAGGCATTGTGGCCCTGAAAGGGATGCTTGGAGCATTTGCATCAAAATGTGCTCGATATAGATAATATGAGTGCTTGGGGGGTGCTGGTGAGGGGCAGGGCTGCCAGGAGCCTCCCAGCCCTTCCTTGTCAGCCTCATTAATCAGCAGCGGCAGAGAAGGTGCCGTGGTGTGATAGCAGCTCCCACTGCCCGGCTCAGCTGCTGCTGGCCTGCAGCCTCCTGGCTGCTCCTCTGGGGCATTCCTTCTGGGACCAAGAGTGATTTGATCTAGCTGACAGTGGGTTGTCTTCAGAGAAGATGCTCAGGCCTGCCCCTGTGCTCATAGGGTCTGCTCTGCTCCTGTCTCTGTGTCTCCCAGTAGCTGCTGGACTGGCAGGTGGTCCCTGCTCAGATGTCTGTGTCTTCTCCAGGGTGCTCTGTCTGGAAAAGGACAGCTCTTGGGCCAGGAAAGTGCCTCACCATGCCCCACCACCCCATGGTATGCTGAGCCCTGTTCCTTGCTTGACCGTGTGGCACATGAACCAGCTGGCTTTCCCCTCTTGTCTTCCTGAGGAACTGCTGTGGGTCATAATTCATCCCCAACACCTCAGGCAGCTGGGTTGGATTTAAGTAACAACTTTAATTTTGGTTGTGTTCCATTCCAGCCATGGCCACAAATTCACCTTGGGGTGGGAGGTGACCCCACTGGGAGTCCTGGTTGGAGGCTGTGGGAACGAGACAGGAGGAAGCACAGTTTGGCTTTGGCCCTGTGCTGCCAGTTTGGTTGCAGTGGTGCACGAGTGGGGCAGCAGTGTGGGACCTGCCCTGGCCTTTATGTGGCCATGGGGTGTCCTGAGTCCAAGAACTCTGACACTTGAAAACTAGCCTCAAAGCTCAGGACCCAAAGCTTGCAATGGGAATGAAGCACAGGGGGGACAGCAAACACACTGCTTCCTGTTGCAGTTGAAATCAATGAACTTCAGTGAAATGCTGAGGCACCTGGGCAGATCCTGCTCTTCCCATGGGTGAGACATGACCTCATGGAAACCCAAGCCCTGTAGAGAAACTCTGTCCCTAAGGACCATTTTTCATGAAAGTTATGATGGGCCCTGAGTTACTCTCAGACTGCAGCATTATTAAGTGTTGTGGTGGTGCCCAGAGGCTATGATGTTAATAAGCACCTAATTTTAGCAGTAATTTAGCCTCTGTTATAATTACTAGGTCGTTGGGCTAGGTGCTCTGCAGACACAAGTGAAAAGACAATGTTAGTCCCCAAGGGCATGTGCTTGGGACAGGACAGACACAGCAGCTCCTGCAGCAGGTCAGGAGGGACAAGTTTCTTTGTGTCTGAGATAGTGAAGGTCTGGGAACAGCAACAGGGCCCAAACCTGGAGTGTCCTTGTCCATCCTACCTGTGGGGAACAGCTCTGCGAGGAGCTGGCTCAGAAGGGCTGCAGGCAGTGTGGATGGGTGAGGAACCAGGAGCAAAGAGCAGAGCTGGTTGGTAGCCAGAGCTCATGGCCTACGCTGCTGAGCTCCAGTGAACTCCTTCTCCTGTATCCCCACAAGTGTCTGCTGAGCTGTAAAAGCACAAGAGGCCTTGCAGAGACCCTCTGAGGAAAATGAAATCCTCACAAATGGGGACACCAAGGTGCAGAACACATCGTTCACTCCAGGTTGCCTCTTAACAGACCAAACCCAGCACCCAGAGAACCTTCCTGCAAGACAGCCAGAGCCCTTTCTTCCCAGGGGTTGGGAAGCCTTTCTTCCCAGGTCAATCAAAGGAGTCAGATCTCAACTCCAGATTTAAACAGCTCCTTTTGCATGCCATAACACCAGAGGATGTTAACCATGATTTGCCTTCCTGCCTGGTTCCATCTGGGCTGGAGCAGGACACCTTCAGCAGGGTCAATCTTTTTGTGTGCTGGCCCTGTGCTAGGTCACCTTGGGGCAAGGCTGAAGCCCAGGGAAATCTTGCAACTCATCCTGGATGCCCACCAAGAAATCCAACCCCAAGTCCACTCTGGTGGAGGGTTAGGGTAGATCCCATCAGAGAGGGCTGCTGCCACCAGAAGAAGACACCTGTGGGTTCACATCAGTGCACAGACTGGGAGGTGTCAGCCAGGAGGAGTGGAGCTGGGAACCAGAGCAGGATGCAGAAGGCAGCAATTGGGTAAGGAGAGCTCATTCCAGCAGGATTTGCACAGCCAGTGTCTGTGGCAGAGGCACATAGGCCATCCTGGTGCATAAAGTTAATTAGCTGTGAAGGTTTAAAAGAGAGGAATCACGGTCAGATAAGCTCTCTGCCTCGCTGAAACGAGAAGGGGGAACATGAAATGATTCAGTTTGACTCTTCCATAGAAAGTGTGATCCAAATGGACACAGCCCAGCCATGAATTTCTGTTCTGACCCAGCTGCATTTCCAGTGGAAACTTACTGAGATGAACAGGTCTTGATCGGCAGACAGGAGCTCCCTGCTGACCTCCTTCTGCCATGGACTCAGTTTGCTTTGAAAGTGGCTTCAGGACAGGCAGCTCTTAGTGAAAGCCTCACACCTTTCCTTGGTTTCCTCCAAGTCTTCTGGAAATGTTTTTTCTCCTCATTCTACCTGGGATTTTTTTTTCCCTTTCATAGAATCATAGAATCACAGAATGGGCTGGGCTGGAAGGGACCTCCAAAGCTCATCCAGTCCAAAGCCCTTGCACTCAGCAGGGACATCCTCCACTAGATCAGGTTGCCCAGAGCCCTGTCCAGACTCACCTTGAACATCTCCAGGAAGGGAACCTCAACCACCTCCCTGGGCAACCAGTTCCAGTGTTCCACCACCATCAAAGTGAAGAACTTCATCCTGATATCCAATCTCAATCTGTTCTTCTCTAGTTTGAAGCCATTGCCCCTTGTCCTGTCCCTGCAGGCCTTTGCAAACAGTCTCTCCCCATCCTTCTTGTAGCCTCTTCAGGTACTGGAAGGTTGCCCTAAAGTCTCCTCAGAGCCTTCTCTTCTCCAAGCTGAACACCCCCAGCTCCCTCAGCCTGTCCCCATAGCAGAGCTGCTCCAACCCCCTGATCATTTTGGTGGCTCTCCTCTGGACCCTCTCCATCAGGTCCACGTCCTTCCTGTGTCCAGGGCTTTAGAGCTGGAGGCAGTGCTCCAGGTGAGGTCTCACCAGAGCATAGTGGCAGAATCACCTCACTCACTGCTGGCTCTCCTGGGAGCTCCCAGCCAAGCTGTTAACTCCTGCAGCTCCACATGGATGGGTTTTACAAGTTTGCCTTCAGGAGACCATCTCAAGATCCTTGTCTGCCCTGGCTGCTGGGTTCTGCAGAGCCTGCTCAAGGCCACCCAAGGTCCTGCAGCTGGGTGTCTGTTCATTGACCCAAAGTTTACACTCTACCTAAACCTTTTGGACCACGACATTAAGCTCAGAATGCCTAAGCACCCCAAGGCAGGTGAGTTTCCCTGTGAGCTTTGGGCACACACAGTCCTGGACACCACAAACTCGCCTGGGGGGAAGTTTCTCACATTCTCCCATTTCAGCAGGAGCTAATTTCTTGCTAATGGGGAGGAAAATAAGCACCTGGGGAGTCACATCTGTGCCTGTCTAGATACCTGCAAACCTCCTGCATGGGGCCCACCAGACACCAGACCACCTATCTTCTGCCTCAGGAGTGCCCTGGGAGCTGCTGGACAGGACAGCAGCAAGCTTGTCCTTGGCCATGTCTTGCTGCACGATGGGTGCACCCTTTTGAGGAGCCCCAGCTGGGGCAGAGCTTGCCTGGCAAAGGGCTGCAGGCCACCACAGCACTGAGTGAGACCTCAGCCCGAGCTCCATGGTGAAGGTCTATGTGCACAGAGCCCTGCTGCAGTGTTTGGTAGGATCCTGGCTTGTCCTCAGCAGAGTTGCTGCCCAGCAGCGTTGGGCAACAGCTGGCAGCAAGGTTGGGATTTCACAACCTGCACTTGCACAAGTCCCTGCTGCTTCAGGGAGTGTTTGTCTGTGAGCAGTGCTGGACAAACTGAAGTTGCATAACCTCAGCCTGTGATACTTTGGACTTTTTCAGGAGGTTTGTGTGGGTTTTTTTCCCCTTTTCCTTATTGGTTTTCCCCTTTCCTTTTCTCTGTGTTGTCTTTCCTTAAGCAATCCTGGCACGGCCTGGTTGTGTTGGCTCCATCACAGCCCAGCCTCACACCTGAGTGTGTCCCTCTCCAGACCTGACCCCTCTTGGGGCTGTTTCTGTTGCTCATCACTTTCAGTTGAGGAGTTTTTTGGGGTGTCTCTGTTTTGGCACACAGGTCTGCAAGGGTCAATCTGCCTCCCCTAGCCGTGGGTTGGGTCCATGCCATGAAAGCTGAACCTGCCAAAGGGCCTACAAACCATCTGTGGTGTCCTCACTGCAAGCTGTAAGGCACCTTCTGAAGCTTTCCTGGGAAAGGCAGGATTGCAGACACAGCTTTGCACTTGGGAGTGATTGGGAGTGATTATTTTCACTGTCTAACACAGGCCACGTTTGGAAGGCTGGGGTGGAAGTGGCAGAACCCCACTGTGCCACCAAACCTCTGCCATAACCTTAGCCAGGGGCAAGGCAAACAGCAAATGTCTTTGTTGCTGTGAGAGGTTTTTGCAGCCAGGCTGGATGTGGCTGTGAGCAGCCTGCTGTAGTGTGAGGTGTCCCTGCCCATGGCAGGGGGGTTGGAACTGGATGATCCTTGAGGTCCTTTCCACTCCTAACAATTCTATGATTCTATGAGAGCAGCTGATATGGTGCATGAGCAGCACAGGTGAGGGTGGAGGGTTTGGGGGAGAGGGCAAATGAAGAGGGAAAGGGACACAAAACTTCTGCAGTTTGTCCTGGAGTTCTGGATTCCTCTCGGTGCAGAGGACAAAACATTTACCACACGGCTGCTGCTGTCGCCCAAGATTCCTGCAGGACAGGAGCAGATCCACATTCATTCAGACATGGGGACAGCCACATCCACCTTCTGTGTCTGAAATGGCTCCTCAGCGCAGCACTGAGAGTGCCCTTGCAGTGCTGCTGCTCGAGCTGGGCGAGTAACCCACGATGAATAATGGATCCCACGGCTGCGGCCCTGCTAATTGTGGAATATTCACGAGCAGATGGCAACTTCAGACGGGGTTCTGCACATTTCTTTCTTTTCTTTTCTTTCCCTCCCCCCCTCCCCTCCACTGCAGGCTGGAGGTTTGCTGTGAGTAGGTGATACTTGAAATTCAAGCTGTGTCCCTAAGCTGCCATTGGGCAGTCGTGCCACGGCAGTGTCCCTCTCGCTGCCCTGGCCGGGCGCGGAGTCCCTGGGACACAAACCCTCGCATGTGCAAACTCAACATTCTGTCTCCATGGTTACTCAGGCATGCAGCTTTGAACTTCACTTGCCTCCAACATTTGTGCTACTAAAACTCATTCAGTGGCTGGGCTGTGGGAAGTGAACACAAAAGATGCATGAGGCTCAGATTTGCATCCTCCGGTGGGGATGATTCCCTCTTCAAACACTCAGCCCGGAGATCCATCGGGCTTTTCGGGCACCTCTTCTGCTGCCTGCTTTCACAGGCTACAGGAATTTGCTTTCCCACTGTTATCAGCCTTTGTGACTCCAGTTTTAGCATCACAAATAGATGTACAGCTGGATGATATCACAGAGTCACAGAATCACAGGATGTCAGGGGCTGGAAGGGACCTCAAAAGCTCATCCAGTCCAACCCCTTGCCAGAGCAGGGTCACCCAGAGCAGATCACACAGGAGCACATCCAGGCAGGCTTTGAATATCTCCAGAGAAGGAGATTTAACAACCCCCTGGGCAGCCTGCTCCAGGCCTCCATCACCCTCACAGGGAAAAAAATTCTTCCTCCTGTTTCCACAACTTCCTCTGCCTCAGCTTCCACCACTGCCCCTTGTGCTGGCATTGGGCAGCACCCAGCAGAGCCTGGCTCCAGCCTCTGGGCACTCACCCTGCACAGCTTTAGCAACAGCAATGAGGTCACCTCTCAGGCTTCTCCACTCCAAGCTACAGAGCCCTCAGCTCCCTCAGGCTCTCCTCCTAAGGAAGATGTTCCTCTCCCTTCATCTTCTTTGTGCCTCTGTGCTGGACTCTCTCAAGCAGTTCTCTGAGGTCCTTCTTGACCTGAGGGCCCCAGAACTGGACACAATACTCCAGATGTGGCCTCAGCAGGGCAGAGTAGAGGGGCAGGAGAACCTCTCTTGACCTACTAACCACAGCCCTTCTAATGCACCCCAGGATGCCCTTGGCCTTCTTGGCCACCAGAGCACATTGCTGGCTCATGATACAACCTTCCATCCACCAGGACCCCCAGGGCCTTGCCCCCTTCACTGCTCTCCAGCAGGTCAGTCCCCAACCTGTACTGACATCTGGGGTTGTTCTTTCCCAGGTGCAAGGCTCTACCCTTGCCCTTGTTGAATTTCACTCCATTTCTCCCTGCCCAGCTCTCTTCCTGTCCACGTCTCTGTCCTCAGGCAGATGCAAACCTCTGGTGTTCAGCTCAGCAATGGGCAAAGCAAGGAGTTTATTTTGCTTGCAATGCAAACCTCAAGTGGCTGCTTAATCTGTTAACCATCCAGGAATAACAAGGCATTAGGACATCTTCATCTTTCCTTTGCAGCCATGATAGAGGGAGGGCAGAGAAAGGGAGTTAGCAGGAGTTTTGAAGTTGGGTTAGCTGGAAAGAGCTCTGCTGGTGGAGAAGTTGATTTGGCTTTGAGGAGAGCAAATAAGAGCTGCAAGCTGGAGTCAGGGAGCAAAGCCCTGCTGTATGTGAGTCACAGGGGTGTGTGTGTGTCCCTCTGGAGATCCCAGCACATGCCTTCAGCTGCTGATAAAAGGACACCTGCCCTGCACCGTGTTCCCAAGTGCTTTCCCTTGCTGTCAGAGTCTTCCCCAAATCCACCCTCCTCTCCCTCTCTGGGACACTTGAATCAAAGTTATTTGTGTTTCTCTGGCCATCACCTGTCTTGTGCAGGATTTCTGCAGCCTCTGGACAAACACGTGAGAGAGGGTAAAGGTTAACCAGGATTTATGTCTGGGTAGGTACTTGCTCTGTGGGAGCAGCGTGGTGGGGAGCCTGGCTGCTTGTGGGGGCACAGAGCTCCCTTCCAGCGTGCACCCAGGGCACGAAAAGCAGGAGAAAGCAGCGCCCCTTGCACTGGCAGCCGATAACCCTTGTGTGATTCCCGAGTTCTGGCTGAACTTCAGGTTCACAGTGCATTGCAGGCTGTGGCTGTGGGCTCAGGCGCTGGCCGAGCCCTGCCCCGAGCCCTCGGGTCCACCCCGAGCCCGGAGAGCTCTGCCGCTGGGCTTGGCGGCGGCGCTGGCTGCAGCCCTGCCGCACAGCAACAAGTGGCAGTCGGAGGGTGCTTGGGGACACGGAGAGTACAACGTGCGGCTGGGCTCAGCTGCGGGAGAGATCAAAGCCCTCCCCTCCCGGGCCGTGGGGCTGGGAAGGCAGCGGATGCTGGGACAAATATTGGCACCTGGGGATATTCGCAGCGCACTGCAGCGCTGGGCGACAGCCACTGCCCCTGCTCAGCCCCTGACCTTTTCAGCCATTCAGAGCGCGAAACCAAATGGCTCTGAAGTGCTATCTGCTCCGAAACGGGTGACAAAGCACAACAATGACCCCTTCTCATTCAGCAGATGTGATCTCCAGCCACTTCGTGCCCAGCTGTGTGTATTCAGGCTCAGAGCTGTTGACTTTAGCCAGAAAGGGACTTGCTGTTGCCCTGCAGGTCTTGCCAAGCCGCCCTGTATGGAGCTCGTCGGGGCTCTGCAGCACCATCGCTGCTCTCCCATCTGTCTTAAGGCAGGGAAACAGAGGGTGACCCTGGCAGGGGGATGTGTTCTGAAGGATGTTGGCGTGCTTGGAGGGGTGGAGGAAGGCATCACAAAGCTGAGGATCCGCTGGTCTGGTGCCTGAGAGCCGAGCACGGGGAGCAGGGAGTGAGGTTTGACAAGTGTGGTGGAGTCCTGCTTGGGAAGGGCTTGCTCTGGAGTGGAACCAGAGGGTTTTGGTAGCAGTTGCTGACAAAAGTGTTGTCAGTTGCCTTGTGGGTTGAAAATCACCATAAACTCCTAGTTGCACAACCTGGGTTTCTCAAGACTTTCCTCAATTTGCCTCTCTGGCACTAGGGACAAGCCTGAGAATTTCAGAGAGGAAATTCCCCAGAGCCCAGGGATGTTCAGAGGGAAGAGAGATGCAGCTCTGCCACTTGCACTGCAGCTGGGTTTATTGCTGGCAGATGGTGGAGAAGCTCTGCCCTTTGGCCAGCATGGCAGCAGAAGCAAGTTTCTGCCCCAGGATGTACCAGAGCAGGAGGAGGAGTGGAGTTTGGAGAGGGTTTCCTGTCGTCCCTCTTTCCTTTCTCACTCTCGGTGACATCACCTATTGCAGGGGGACAACGTGCTCTCCCAGTTTCCGTGCCTCATCTTCTCCTGAAGCACTCCAGCCAGCCCCAAAGGGTCTCGGGGCATGGGGGGACACCCCGAGAGCCGCTGGGGCTCCGGCTGCCTCCTCTTCCTCTGCCCCGAGGGCTCGGAGCAGCAGCCCTGACGCCAGCCTTTGTTCGCAGAAGGCGCTGGCAGCCCCTCTCTCTTTCTTCGCTGGGGGCTGCGGGAGGAGGGGCTGCTGCCGAGCAGATGGTCCCTGATGGAGGCTTTAGGGGCCTCCTCCTGGCGGGTTGGGGGGATGGGGGGGATCCCCTTTCACTGCTTGGAGGGGGGAGGGCTCGCTTGCCTCTCACAGGATCAGTTCCCAGCTGAGAGGCTCTATGGGATTACGCTGCCCTTCGGCTCGTGGGGATTGTGCTGGGAGCAGGGACAGCAGCTCCTTCCTGGGGGGATCTGCTGGGCACAGGCTGATCACAGAGGCGTCCAACTGCCGGGGAGAGGGAGCTCAGCACAGCCAACCCCTGAACCCCTCTCCCCCAAAGGGCTGCTTGCAGACGTTTCTTCCCTTCTCCTCGCATCGTCCTGCTCTGCCCGTTGACATCCCCATGAGGTGCTCTGCTGGCCTGCACCCCCAGCAGGGACGTCCCACCTCCCTGTCGCTGCGAGAAAAACTGCAGTGTCACCCTGAGCTACCTGTGCTGGGTCAGGGCAGGGCACCGGTCCCAGCCCTGCCGCAGCCGGGCACTCACACTCAGGGCCCTGCCTCCCTCGGGAGATGCAAACCCACGGGGGCACAGGGAACCTGCAAATCACTGCAGCTTTCTGAGTGGAGAATGAGGAGGGTGGGAAAAAAAAATCACACCCCACCCACGATGGCTTTATGGCTGAAATCACCTTGCACACACCCTCCTGGAAGAGCTGCCAGAGTTCATCTGTTATCAGCTCGTGCCTGCAGATAAGACCAGACCCAGTTCTCCAGGCTCTGCAGGAGCAGCAAAACATCGAATTGGAAAGGGAAAACCTTTTGTATGGCAAAGAAAAAAGAAAGCCCGAGGTGGCTGTCCTTGCAAAGAGCTGCCTGAGCACCTGGCAGGAGGCAAAGGGCAAAGCAAGCTCCTTGGCAGGGGAAGAGAGCTGGACCCCGAGACCCTTCTGAGGGGTTGTGGCTGGGGGAGCAGAGGACAAGAACCTCCTGACTGTGATAGCTGCCTCGAGAGACAGCAAGTGCCCCCCACTTGGAGTTGGTGTCTTGACTGCACAGGGGCTGATTTGGAGTCCCTGCTAGCTGAGTTCATTTGCAAGCATAATGCCTCTGAGAACAGCTCATGAATGGTGCCAGAGGCTCTGCTTGCAGCCCGGGAATGCTGTCCCGTTGGCTCTGGGCTTGTCCTGTCAGCTGTGGATTTGCAGCCTGGCTGGCTTGCTGGGCCAGCTCTGGCAGCTCAGCCCCAGTCTGTAGGTGTGGGAGCTGCTTGGGCACTCAGTGGCTTTGTGAGCAGCAGCTGCTGATAGCAGGGAGATCCCTGCATGGTCCCTGTGGTGGCCTAGATAGGGACACTGCTGGCCAGGAAGCAGAGATGCCTTGGCTGTGCTACAAGAGCTCTGTGCCAGGCCAGGTTCAAAGGGGCACCTGGCTTAAATATTCCCTTTGCTAGTTTGGGGGCACTAGCCCTGGCCACCCACCAGCTCCCTCTGGGGCTGGGAATCCCATGGGTCCTCTCAAAAGGAGAAAGGAAGATCAAAGCCCCCCTGGACCCCTGCTGCTCTTTCCTCTTCTGTTTGGGGCACCCTGCCTTGTGCCCTTGCCAGCTGTTGCTCTTCTACCCTTGAAAAGCTGGAGGGGGAGGAATGTTCTGTCCCTCCTTGAGCCCCATTCTCCTGCTGTATCTTGTAAAGCTACTCCTTCCACATGGCCTCTTTCCATCTCTCCTCCAGTGAGCCTCCTTCCCCTGCCCATCCTCTTCTAGCACCTTGCCAGAGGATGAAACTGCTCAGCTTCATCAGGCACAGTGCTGCTTCTCACACTGCTCTGGGGTATTTGGTTTGGGCTGTGGGCTCCTCTAAGTGCCAGTCCCAGCATGTCCCCATTACACCTCCCAGCCTAGAGCATGCTGTGGGATCTGAGACTCCTTGTGGGGTTCAGACCAAGAGGGAGGACCAAAGTGCCCAGGAGCTGGCAGTGTCTGAGCAGCACATCTGGGTGCTGCTGAGAAAAGAGCTATGAGTGACTGTGATCCTGCTCTGCTGGAGCCCTTCCCTCTGTGGAGCTGTCTTCAGATTCTTCTGCAGTGCACAGGAAATCTTGGTGCTCTCCCCCAAGCTGCTTAGCCCTCTCTTTTTTCACAGCTTCAATTTTTTTTGGTCATTTCCAGAAGTGCTTCCCCAGGGGTCTGGGCTCTTACCTGAAGCTGCACAACTGCTTCTTGACAGATGGCTCGGTGCACCTTGGTCCAGCTGGGTCTTCTGATTGTGGCTTCAATGATCCCAGACATGGATATTAGGTGGCAGAGGGGATGCCAGAGAGAAGGAGACTCCCAACTAATCAATAGACTGTGTGTGAGCTTGCAGAGCCTGCCCTGCACTCGTGGTTTGTGCTAAATCTCATCTCTTTTAAGCAAGTCACACCCCCTCTCTCCATGCTTGAATCCAACTGAATCATAGAATCACAGAATGGGCTGGGCTGGAAGGGACCTCCAAAGCTCATCCAGTCCAAAGCCCCTGCACTCAGCAGGGACATCCTCCACTAGATCAGGTTGCCCAGAGCCCTGTCCAGCCTCACCTTGAATAGCTCCAAGGATGGAGCCTCAACCACCTCCCTGGGCAACCAGTTCCAGTGTTCCACCACCATCAAAGTGAAGAACTTCATCCTGATATCCAATCTCAGTTCTTCTCTAGTTTGAAGCCATTGCCCCTTGTCCTGTCCCTGCAGCCCTTTGCAAACAGTCTCTGCCCATCCTTCTTGTAGCCTCTTCAGGTACTGGAAGGTTGCCCTAAGGTCTCCCCAGAGCCTTCTCTTCTCCAAGCTGAACACCCCCAGCTCCCTCAGCCTGTCCCCATAGCAGAGCTGCTCCAACCCCCTGATCATTTTGGTGGCTCTCCTCTGGACCCTCTCCATCAGGTCCATGTCCTTCCTGTACTCCAGGTGAGGTCTCACCAGAGCATGAACATGAAAGAGATGCAGCTTGAGCGCTGCAGGCTCCAACAGAGTGTATCAAAGCAAGTGTGGGACTTGTCCAGCAATCTCCTGAGCTGGTGGGAGGACTGATTTCAAAGGCAATGTCATGGCAAACAGGACCCTTATGGGATAGCCTCTTGATACCCTTCTGTACAGGGAATGAATGGCTACGTGCAGCTTGTAATGCTGCTGCTGAAGCTTTCCGAGGAGCTGAGTAGGAGGGAAGGGCCCTGTGGCTGCTCGTGTGCTAAGCAATGCAAGGAGGAGCCCAAGCCTGCTGTGCCTTTAAGGGTTTCTCTGTCGCTGTGTCAGCAATTTGGAGGTCAGCTCGGGCTGGGGAGATCTGTAACACAAATTTGAAATGGACCTGAATGGGGATGCCTGGATGTGAAAGCAGGGGAGAGAGAAACAGCAGGGGAAGAGAAGGAGCTGAAAGAATGGCATGTGCTGATCTGCGAGATTAGCAGGTCATGGAGAGCAGAGCCGGCAGCTCCTCAAGACATCTGGAGCAGTGAAACAAAGGACAGCCTAAAACAAAGCAGAGATTACACCCAGAAAGGAGCCCAACCAGCTGAGTAAATCAGCAGCCTCTTAATGACTCAGGAGGCAGGACTGGAGGAAGAGGCAAAAGAAGATCACAATCACTGTCTGCTCCTGAGGGGTACGGGAGGCACACCCAGACCCAGTGCACAGCCACCCAAACAAGAGCAGTCCAGGAGGCATCAGCCCCCTGTTTGCCATGCCAACAGCAGTGGTCTTGAGCAGGCTACTTGGGCACATCCCTCTTGGTGCTTGTATGAGGGCGTGAAAGGATGAGTGAGCCAAACCTGGGAGAGACTGAGTGTGAATCACCTTAGTCACAAACCGAAGCCACCTTCCCCTCCTAAGATGATCTTGCCCCGAGCTTTGTGCTGCAGCTGGGGGTTTTGCATTCCCCAGAGCCTTCCAGGGCCATTTCTAATGGTGGCTGTTTGCATTTGTGTTCCTATAGATGAGAACACCAGCAGGTGACAGCCCCTGCTGTGGATGCTGCTGGAGTCTGACCTGTGGGAGACAGACAGGGTTTGGATATCTGCCTCAGATGCAAGCAGGGTGCACCAGGGATTGGTAGAGATCGAGCCAAAGGGCTTTGCAAACTACTCAAACTTCTGCTCCCAGGCACAGGGCAGCCTTGCCTCTACCAAGCCTTCCAGTGTCAGCTCTGTGTGTCCGGTGCTGGGCTGGATCTAGTTACAGATCCCAGCTAGCAGCTCAGGGAAGCATGACAAGTGACCAAGTGGAGGCATTTTCCCACGAGTGCTCAGGGTAGAGGCAAACCCAAGCCCCTGTGGGCATGTAGGTTAAAGAGCTTGTGGCCAGTTTCAGCTGGCCAGGGCTTCCTGTAACAAAACTGTGTCCTTGCCTAGGCTTAGGCAGAGCCTAGCCAGGTGCTCGGATTCTCTTCTGCTGGCACATGGCTGCTCTCAGGCACTGTCTGTTGAGGTGCTGCTCCCTGGGGCTTTGCAGGTAACTCCCCTGCTTCACCCCTTTGATTTCTCCCTGCTGCCAGGCTCTCAGGCTGCTGGGGCTGTACCTCACTGCCTTCTCAAGTCAGAGGCAGCCCTCACCCACATGCAGCCTCTCTGCAGGTGATCAGACATTGCAGTCATTACAGGGATACTGCAGTGTAGGTTAAGCCAGACCTACCTGGCGTCCCTGGCCAGGCTCTGATGTTATTAACTAGATAAAACATGATTTACTTACACATTAGTAGCTTCCACATCACAAACAGGAGTTTCAGTTTCCTACTGGGTCCTAAACACAGCTTGGTAACAGCCTTCAGAGTGCACAGACAGGGGCTGTGTTTTTCTGAGTGCACCTGCCCTGACCTGCAGTGGCTCACCTGGCCCTGAAAAAGATTTGGTACTGTTGCCCCCACAACAATATTGGCTGTGCCCCCACAGTCCTCTCCCTGTGACCAGAAGCTTTCCTTTATTATGCATTCATTTAATCTTTGGAGCTCTTGAAGTGGAGGGAAGGGCAAGGCCAGCAGGAGAGGTAGCAGCACCAGCAGGACTGCTGCTGCTCTTGAGCCAGGATGTCCCCAGCAGTGGGGAGATGAACCTCCACGAGCTCTCGAGGCTGCTTGAAATCTAGGTTTGTTGCTTTGTTTTCCTTTCATGGTGCTGGAATCTTCTCCATCCCATGGAAAACATCCTGAAGGACTGGTCCCTGGCTTCTGCTTGACAGAGCTGTTCTTGGTAGCAGCATAAGCCACAGCTCTTCCAGCCAGCTGTGTTGTGCAGCCAGGAGCTGATTTCATACCCTTCTCTCACACAGGCATCTTCCCTCTCTTACTCTGAGGCTGACCTCATGGCCTTCTACTGTCCCAGCTCCTCTCCCAGAGCTGTTGTCACTGGTTCTGGAACCACTTGGTTCCAGCATCCAAGTGCCCCTCAGTCATGAGAAGATCTCTGCTCTCCACCCAACAATGCACTCACCTCCTGCAGCACCCAGGGGTGTCTGTGCTCTGAGGGTGCTGCTGGTGAGTTCAGTGCCATGCATCCTCTGCAAAAGGCTGCAAAGCAATGGCATCTGCTGTGCATCCTGCAGCTGTGTCCAAGTGCAGGGCTTGCTCTTGTCTTGTTTTTGTCATGCTGTGCAGCTCAGGGTGCTCTGCTCTCCTGCCTCACTGTAGGACAGTGTTCAGCACAGAGGCTGAGCAGTTTCACCCCTGCTGGCCACTTGCTGCTGATGTTCTCCTTTGTCTGTCAGTGACTGGCAGAGATACAGGACAATAATGTGCCACTGCCTGTCTGGATTGTCCTCTCCTTCTCACTGTGCAGTCCTCAGCTTTACCTGCCTAGGACAGCTGAGCACTCCCTTGGGCAGATGTTCCCTACCCAATGCAGAGAATGGAAGGGACAAGAAGGGTGGAGAGAGACTGTTTGCAAAGGCCTGCAGGGACGGGACCAGTCGCAATGGCTTCAAACTAGAGCAGAGCAGATGGAGATTGGATGTGAGGAACAAGTTCTGCACCAGGAGGCTGCTGGAACACAGCAACAGGTTGCCCAGGGAGGTGGTTGGGGCCCCATCCCTGGAGATATTCAAAGTGAGGCTGGACAGGCTCTGGGCAATCTGATCTAGTGGAAGATGCTGAGTGCAGGGGGTTGGACTGGATGAGCTTTGGAGGTCTCTTCCAACCCAACCCATTCTGTGATTCTGTTTCAAACCCATCCCCTCAGCCAGAGCAGTGTGGGAGGCCATGATCAACTGGGACAGTCTGCCCCAGTGAGGAGGATGAAGGGTGCAGGTGTTTTACACCTATGGCCTTGGGCTGTCAGTGACAGAGAGCACCACACCTGCACCCACAAGTGGTCCAGGGAATCCCTGGTGTCTCCAGTCAGTAGCAGATCACCAGCAGAGGCTGTGTGAGATGAGAGTGGTGGGTGAGGCATGGCCTCTCCTCACAAGGCTGGAGGACTTGAGCGCACCGTCCAGCTGGGAATGATCTGGAATCTCTCAGTGCTGGCTGCTCTGTTGGGGCCTGAAAAACTTCTTCAGGTCTGCACCCCCTAAAATGGGGGCTGCTGGATGGCAGACAGCTTCTGTGGTCTCCTTGGGTGTCAGTGTTACAAGAGAGGCTCCTCAGCCTCGGAGGTGTTGCGAGCTGTTTTGTTTTTCCTTGCTGTTGTTACCCTCTTCTTGAGCCCATATGGTTGATCAGTTTCATTTTGACGTGGAATGCAGGGCTCAGATGTCTCTATGGTTTCATACTCTGCTGCCAGGGGTAACTGAAAAGGGCTGAAACCACTTGGTGCATAGGAGCAAACTCTGGGCTCTGCACATCTCCACTGCTCTCAGCCACCATCCCAGCTACCATCTTACCTGGAGAAGCTGTCAGCTGCCTTTCCAGCTCTTGCTGTGGTTTATTCTACTTAGAAAGAAAAGATTTGAGTGATGTGGGTCTGGGTCAGTGTCAGAGCTGTGGCTGTTCATCATCCAGGCATAAAGCTGTGCCACTCAGCTCCCACTGCTCATGCCCCTGACAGCCTCCTCTGCCTCCTTTTCCCTGGGACTGTTAAATCTCACTGTAAAGCTCCAGCATGGGGAGGGGGAATGAGGCTTGGGCTATTTAGTATTGAGAAGAGAAGACTGAGAGGGGATCTCATCAGTGTGTACAAATGTCTGAGGGGTGGGTGCCAAGTGGAGGCTCTTTTGGGTAGTGCACAGGAATAATACAATGAACAACAGGTTCAAGCTTGAACACAGAAGATTTCAGCTCAACATGAGGAGAAACTTCTTTACAGTGAGGGTGACAGAGCCCTGGAGCAGGCTGCCCAGAGAGGCTGTGGAGTCTCCTTCTCTGGAGATGTTCAAAACCTGCCTGGATGCATTCCTGTGTGAACTACTCTAAGTGATGCTGCTCTGGCAGGGGGGTTGGACTGGATGATCTCTTGAGGTCCCTTCCAACCTCTAATGTACTGTGATACTGTGACACTGTGATACTGTGACACTGTGATACTGTGAACCTTCTGTGCAGGAGCTGGCAGGCTGCAGCTGAAGCCCCCAGCCCCCCCTGCAGCTCCCTTTCTGCTTTGGAATGAAGCTAGACAAGGGCACCTCAGGAGTCTGCCTGGCACAGGCACTGCCTGAGGGAATAACTCTCCTGCTGGAATCACTGGGGTGCAAAACACTCAGCACAGAGCTGGAGGGGTCCCAGCAGTCAGGACAGAGAGGCACCCTGCAAGGGACAGCAAAACCAGGGCAACAGCCATGGTGTTGCAGACTACCAAGTATCCTTGCCAGGGAATTTCTGAAGCATTTCTGCACTGGGTGCAGGGAAGTGAATTGGGTTTCTGGGATAGCCTGGAAATGCTGCTCCCCATGTGGTGCCTGGCCTACTTTTCCTAAGAAGCAGCTCACACCCAAGGAGTGAAATGGGTGTGAAAGTGACTGCAGGCTGCTGGTGGCTTTGGCAAATGGAAACACCATGGGAAGAGGTCAGTAAGGGGCAGCCAAGGAGAGTGATGCAGAGCTGGCAGGATGAGCAGGAGGATGGAGCAGTGGGGGGGTGCCAGCAGCGTGGCACTTCAGTGAGGGCTCTTCTGGCTCTGATGGGATCATCAGTGCTTCCCTCCCAGCACTGTGCACTGCCCAGTGAGACAGGGAGGAAAAGCAGCAGCACAAATATGCCCTGCCCCCATTGCTTCCTGTTTGTGTGCTTTAGTTTACTAAACTTTACCTGTCCCTCTTCCACCTCACCTAGGAGCTTCCTCTGCTCCTCATTGTGCTGACATCTAAGAGCTCCTGGTCTGCAGGGTGCTGACATCTCAGAGAGAGGAGCAGGAATCTACACTGTGAAGCTGTAGCTGCTTCATAGAATCACAGCACTGTCAGGGCTGGAAGGGACCTCAAGGATCAGCCAGTTCCAACCCCCCTGCCATGGGCAGGGACATCTCACACTACAGCAGGTTGCTCACAGCCACATCCAGCCTGGCTGCAAACACCTCCAGGGATGAGGCTTCCACCACCTCCCTGGGCAACCTGTGCCAGGCTCTCACCACCCTCACGGGGAACAACTTCTTCCTAACATCCAATCTCAATCTACCCATTTCTAGTTTGCTCCATCCCCCCCAGTTCTATCACTCCCTGACACCCTCAAAAGTCCCTCCCCAGCTTTCTTGGAGCCCCCTTCAGATCCTGGAAGGCCACAAGAAGGTCTCCTTGGTGCCTTCTCTTCTCCAGCCTGCACAACCCCAACTCCCTCAGTCTGTCCTCACAGCAGAGCAGCTCCAGCCCTCTGCTCATCCTCGTGGCCCTTCTCTGGACACCTTCCAGCACCTCCAGACCCTTCCTGGCACAGAGATTCCAGAACTGGACACAGAGCTCCAGCTGTGGTCTCAGCAGAGTGGAACAGAGGGGCAGAATCCCCTCCCTGGCCCTGCTGGCCACACTTCTCTTGCTGCAGCCCAGGCTCTGCTTGGCTCTCTGGGCTGCAAGTGCTGACTGCTGGCTCCTGTTGAGCTTCTCCTCCCCCAGCACCCCCAAGGCCTTTTCTCCAGGGCTGCTCTCAGGCCAGTCCCTGCCCAGTTAATGTTCTGCTTGCACAGCCAGGACTTCCAGCAAACAAACTCTAGGCAGGGGAAAGCTGCACAAATTGTATTTGAATGAGCCAAAAAGGGGAGACAAGGAAGGAAAAACCCTCTGGTAGAAACCTCCTGACTACAGCCTCTGGCCTCTGCAGACCAGAGCTGGCTGAACTCCTTGGTGTGTGTTTAGCTTTCCTTTCCCATCTGGTTCTTCCTTGGCAGGATTTGTTCCTTTCACCACTTCTTGCCAAGTGATTTGGACCAGCAATTATCAGCTGCTTTTCACTAGATCTCACTTCCCATCTCCAGAGTTTATGAGCATCTGAAGCCATCTCCTGCCTGAATTAGGACAAATTGTTGAAGATTTCACTGAAGAAGCCATTAAAAAAAAAATAACATTTAGTTTGAATGACTCTAAACACTTCCTTTGAGCACTTTAGAAACACTTTATCTTCTTCCAGGCTTTTAACCCCCCCCCAACAGCTCCCTTTCTGGTTTGGATGGGCCTTGAGTTGGTCCCCTCCAGCAGCTGCAGGTTCTGCTCTTGCCCATTTGCAGCTGGGCAACTCCTACCCAGGTTTGGTTTGAAAACAGACTCTTGGGAATTAGAATCATAGAATCAGTCAGGGTTGGAAGGGACCACAAGGATCATCTAGTTCCAACCCCCCTGCCATGGGCAGGGACACCCCACACTAGATCAGGCTGCCCAGAGCCTCATCCAGCCTGGGCTTAAACACTTCCAGGGATGGGGCCCCAACCACCTCCCTGGACAACCCATTCCAGGGCCTCATGGTGAAGAACTTCCTCCTCACCTCCAGCCTGAATCTCCCCACCTCCAGCTTCATTCCATTCCCCCTAGTCCTATCACTACCTGAGATCCTGAGAAGTCCCTCCCCAGCCTTCTTGTAGCCCCCCTCAGATACTGGAAGGCCACAATGAGGTCACCTCGGAGCCTTCTCTTCTGCAGACTGAACAGCCCCAACTCCTTCAGTCTGTCCTCATAGGAGAGGTGCTCCAGCCCTCTGCTCATCCTCCTGGCCCTTCTCTGGACACCTTCCAGCACCTCCAGATCCCTCTTGGAATAGGGGCTCCAGAACTGGAGGCAGTACTCCAGGTGGGGTCTCACCAGGGCTGAGCAGAGGGGGAGCATCACCTCCCTCGACCTGCTGGCCACACTTCTCCTGATGCAGCCCAGGCTCTGATTGGCTTTCTGGGCTGCAAGTGCACATTGACAGCTCATGTTGAGCTTCTTGGGTCTGCTCCCAGGTTGTTGTCCCTTGTGATGGGGCTGGCTGCTAAACTCCAGAGTGTTGCTGCTGGCCCGGAGCAGAGCAGAAGCTGGCTGGGGAGAGGCTGCTGGAGGATGATGGTGGTGTATGAACAAGAGTGTGTGTGAAACAAGCAGTACCCTTGGTGCCCTTGGTGTTCCCTTGGGCTGAGCTTGCCATGCTGGTGTGAGCACTGCTTGGCCACCCCCACAGCCTCTCTAGCTGGAGGAGCCTCCTGCTCCATCCCCACAAATACTCTTACTGAATGGGAAAAGTGGAGAAAAGGAGACCAACACTTGCAGGAGTCAGGAGGGCAAATGGAGGCAGCTGAGGCAATGCAGGCAAAGGCAGAGCATGGCCAGCAGCGTCCTGGCACCAGAAGCTGAGTGCAGGTCACACAGGGCAGGAGGTTCCCTTGGCAGAGCGAGTCTCTCAGTTTCTGTGAGCCTGCCCACACTGCTCTGGACAGGCAGTCCAGGACACAGCCCAACCCCTCCTGGTCAGATCCCTCTGTAGGCACAAGAGTGCCTGAACCCTGTGCTCTCCTGTGCCTGCAGGGCTTTGGTAACTCCTGAGATGCAGGCAAAAGCCTTGGAGACCTGCCCTTGCTGAATGACCTCTGTGACTGTCCTCTCTTGACTGTGGTTTGTGGTTTGTTTGGGTGACTTGGCCCCTCCTAGCTTTTTCCTCTGGGATAAGAGTCCCACATCTTGGACTAGCAAATAGGAAAGCAATGAAAACATAAACCACCTCAACATGCTGGAGGAGCTTTGGGAAGGGCCATAACTAAGAGGGAGGACAGTGTGAAGGGTTACCAGGACACATAGGGTTGCACCCCTCTGTGCTTGCTGGTTGGAAGCTGGATCCTCATAAAGGAGAGCAACAAAAGATCTCTGGCTCCTCTGAGCACAGAATTGGGCTTTATCTATATTTTTTATTCTGTGTTCAGCCCCCAGGGTTTTCCTTGGACTCTGTCTTTTGGGTCTGGATGAGGCTGGGACCAGGAGGCTGTGATTAAACCTTCCTGCCCCCATCGCAGCTGACCGCTTGCCAGCACAACTGCATCGCCCCTGCCAGGCTCTGCTCCTTCTCTGGGCAGCCCCAGCCCCACACGGGGCTCATGCTGCAGAGCACCAGCACTGAACTCTGCTATCAGCCAAAGTGAGAGGCAGTTTACAGCAGTGCAATGACCTCAGAAAGGATCTATCTGCTGAGGAAAAACAAACAGGCTGTGCCCTTGTTCTGCTTCCTTAAAAAGCCTGCCGAGTGTGGCCTCCTTGTTTTGCACATCTGACCTGCCAGGAAGCTCAGGTCTGACATTTCTTGGTGTTCCTGTAGGACTTGCTAGAGGTCCCATTGCAGAAAAGTGAGCTTTGTCTGACCCTCACTGAGCAGCACTGAAACCTCAGGGACCCAACTCATCTCCCTGCTGTTTCTTTAGCCATTGAGTGGAACAAACAGGAGCCAGCGAGGTGTTGAACCACTTTGACACACCACTGGAGCTGGGGGACTCTGTTTTTCTGCTGCATCTGATGCTACAAACCCACCTGCTCTTTTCCATCCAAACACTCAGTGAGTGAGACATTTCAGATCTGCCTTTCTGATGTTGAAAGCAGCCAAACAAGCCTCTGGTTTCCCCTTCAGGAAAACAAATGGTCCTTTGTTATTCCAGCCTGGCCCTCTGGCCAGCTCGGGACTGCAAATCCAGAATTAGCATTTTAAAACCCTCCCAAGCATGGCTCTTGCAGTGGTGCAATGGCACTGCCAGCCCTGCCACAAAGGAGCAGCAAGGAGTGAAAAGACTTTTACCATCACTTATGCCAACTCCTTCTCTGGCTAGACATTGTTTGCTCCTTGGAACTGCCCCAGGATGAGATTTTGGGGCAGATGGGGAAGCTACCTGTACCCAGAGGCAGCTCTGTTCTGCTTTCTTGCCTGGTCCCAAGAAATAGGGTCAGGCTGCCATGGCTTCATTCTGCATCTCTGCAGGTTCCTGCAGGTGCAGCCCCAGGCTGGGTGAAGAGGACAGAACATCTCTCCAGGACTGGCTGTGCCCATGCTGGGTGAGGTCAAGGTGGGAACAGGGCAGGTAGAAGGGATGCTTCGCAATGAAGATGTAAAAGGAAGTGTCAGGAGTGGTGGTCCTTACAGACAGTCACAAGGTCTCCATCCCTGGCATGGAAAACACTTCCTACCCTCCCTCCACAGTGCTGTAAATGGCTGGGGAGCAGCTGTCAGCTGCAGCCCTGCTGGCTCTGCCTCTCCTGCTCATTCCCACAAGTGGTGCAGGCTTCCCTTGCAAGTTCCACACAGTGGCCGTGGGCAGCCTGGGAGGGATTTCTGAATGGATGTTGCCCAAGGTCTGTGAGCAAGACAAAGCAGCTCAGGAGAGAGAGAGAAGCTCCACTGCTAGAGCACAGTGTGCTGAGCAGAGGAGTTGGGGCACAGCAAGCCCTGGGATCTTCCCCAGGGTGTGAATGGGGCTGGGACCGGTGGGCTCTGAGGACCCACAGGCACAGGGTACCTGTGAGTGTGTGGGGAGCAGTGGGGTCCCTCCTCGGGCTCTGGTCCATCTCTGCAGCAGTTTTGAAGTGCTGCATACCCCTGAAGGCATCTGCACTCGAGGCAGCCCAGGTCCAAACACAGAAGCAGGGAAGAGCTTTGCATTCCCCCGGCAGGTGAAGATCCATCTGGTGTAACCCAGAGCCAGGCTGCAGTCCTCGGAGCAGAAGGTTCCCACACCCACTCCCCTCTGTCCCCCAGCCTTGTGCACAACGTGTGGGGCTGGGGCAGCTGTGAGGAGCATCCTGCTGAGTCCCAAGCCTCCTGCTCTGACCACCCAGGTCCCTTTTGGTGTGAGGTGTGGGACCGGAGGGAAGCTCAGTGTTCACTGCAAGGTCGTTCCCTGCTTGTGGGCTCCAGAAGGACTCTGCCAGAGCACAGAGCACAACATTGATTGCTCTGTTCTGTGCCTTCATGCTTGAGGCACATCCCTGGAGCCTGCTGGCTGGATCCTCCCTACACCCACAGCCCAAAGGAATGTAGAAGGTGATGCCACCTCTTTGCTGGGTAGATACTGCCATGCCTTCCCCTTGGGCTGCCTCCTAAATCCTGGAGAGGGCAGTCACTGGAGCAGGACAATTCCCAGCCGACTCTGGACCATGTCTGTGCTCACTCAATGCATCCATCTGTGTCCCACCATTTTTCCTGGCACCCTTTGGGTCAGGTGAAGAGTTGGCTGGGAGTGTGCCCAGGCTGTGTGTGTCTGTGTGCTTGTGCACACTCCTCTGGCAGGTCTCTGTGGCTTCTCACAGTGGTTTTGCACTGCCACAGCCTTTCCATGCCCAAATCCTTCCACAGGTGCCACAGTGCCATTTCCAAAATGCCTCTGGGATACCTTTGCAAAGTTTAAAAGCACAACCATCAGCAAGGTGTCCCTGTCCCTGTCCCTGTCCCTGTCCCTGTCCCTTTAATGCTGCACAGCACTAGAGCAGGGTCACAGCCACCTCCCAAGGAACAGATGACCTGAAAGGTGTCCTCAATCCATCAGATCCCCTGAATTAAGCCCTGCAAAACGAGACCAGCAACAAGGCCAAGGAGGGGACATGGTGCTGTGCAAATATTCCAGGCTTATCTGCTTATCTGGATTATGCAACAGGCCCAGCAGAAGAGCTTCCATCCTCTGAACTTCTTCAATGCCTCCTGAGCTCGTGGGAGGTGTTGCGACAGCGCTCGCTCCGCTCCGAGGCAGGAGGCTTCTCCTGGGGAAATTCTTGACTTACCTGCTGCTGGCTCCCAGACAGATGCCATCAGCACCTCTTGCTTCACCCTCACACAGCACTTGCTCATGGGTCAGCCTGTGACTTTCCTGCTTCCCAAGAAGCAAGAGAGGGAGGGAGCAGAGGCAGTGCCTTAAAGGGAGGGTGAGGATGCAGCCTAGCCCTGCTCAAACCTGGGCACGGAGGGAGGTCAGGGCCACAAAGGCATTTCCACAGAGTCCCAGAATGCCAGTTTGGAAGGGAGCCCAAGCATCATCTGCTCCAGCCTCTCTAGGTGTAGCTAGCCCAGCACCCTGGCAAGCTGACTCTGAAGCTGCCCAGTGCAGGGGACTCCACTGCTGCCTTTGGGAGGTGATTCCAGTCTCTGCCTGCTCTCATTTCCTTCTGGAGTGCCATGGGAATGTCCCCAGCAGTGGCTTGTGCCCATCACCCCTTGGCTTTCCCGTGGGACTGCTTGTGAAAATGGAGTCTCCATCCTCCTGCTGGCCACCCTTTATGTGCTGCATTTTGCTCTCTCAGCTCCCAAGTTGCACTTCTAAGTGAACTCTGCCAGCAGGCAGGAAGCAGAAGGTCTGTCCTGGGGTCCCAGGGCCACAGCCTGGTGCAGCACCCGGGGGTCTGGTGCAGCACAGTGGGGGCTGGTGCAGCACAGTGGGGGCTGGTGCAGCACCCTGGGGGCTGGTGCAGCACCCTGGAGGCTGGTGCAGCACACTGGGGTCTGGTGCAGCACAGTGGGGGCTGGTGCAGCACCCTGGGGGCTGGTGCAGCACCCTGAGGGCTGGTGCAGCACAGTGGGGGCTGGTGCAGCACCCTGGGGGCTGGTGCAGCACAGTGGGGGCTGGTGCAGCACAGTGGGGGCTGGTGCAGCACCCTGGGGGCTGGTGCAGCACAGTGGGGGCTGGTGCAGCACCCTGGGGGCTGGTGCAGTGCAGTGGGGGCTGGTGCAGCACAGGGGGGACTGGTGCAGCACCCTGGGGGCTGGTGCAGCACAGTGGGGGCTGGTGCAGCACCGTGGGGGCTGGTGCAGGACCCTGGGGGCTGGTGCAGCAATTTGGGGGCTGGTGCAGCACCCTGGGGTCTGGTGCAGCACCCTGGGGGCTGGTGCAGCACCCTGGGGGCTGGTGCAGCACAGTGGGGGCTGGTGCAGCACAGTGGGGGCTGGTGCAGCACCCTGGGGGCTGGTGCAGCACCCTGGGGGCTGGTGCAGCACAGTGGGGGCTGGTGCAGCACAGTGGGGGCTGGTGCAGCACAGTGGGGGCTGGTGCAGCACGGTGGGGACTGGTGCAGCACCCTGGGGGTTGGTGCAGCACAGTGGGGACTGGTGCAGCACCCTGGGGGTTGGTGCAGCACCCTGGGGGCTGGTGCAGCGACTGGGCACAGATTTCCCTTTCCTGATGGGGCAAAGCCACTTCCAGAACACTTCAGTGAAGGGCCCTGCCTGCTGCCCTGCACACTGTGGTCTTCTCAGAGCAGGGGTTGTTTTGTTGGCCACTTCTCACCTGGCAAGTTACCATCAGATGATACAAACAGAAGCTGGTTTCAAATGTGAAGGACTATCTGAAGCCATGAACTGGGAGCTGAGGCTTCAAACCCTGCAACAATCACGTTGCAGCTTCCTCCTGAGAAGCCCCAGCCTGGGACTTTGCAGGTTTGCTCTGCAGTGGAAGATGCTTAGCAACAGTTGCTAAAAGCAGTGATAAAGCTAAGGTTTGAATGATTTTTCTTCACTCCTGTTTGCTGCTGACTCAGCACAGGATGGCTGTGAGTGCCAGATGCTCTCCCAGCACATCCAGCAGCAGTGCAGTTATGACCCAAACCCTCACTGCAGAGCCTCTGCCGCTGACTGAGGATGACTCAGAACCCACTTGCCTCTCATTGCTGGTAATTTGCTTTTTACTCCTTGGCTCAGCAGAGCCTGCACCTAATTTGGGCTTGGAAAATGCACTTTGGCAAAGAGTTCTCCAGAGTGACCTGGACAGGCTGCAGAGGAGGCCCAGGTGAACCTCACAAGGTCCAACAAGTGCAGGGTCCTGCACCTGGGCTGGAGCAATCCTCACTGTCAGTACAGACTGGGGCAGGAGGAGATTGAGAGCAGCCCTGCAGAGAAGGACTTGGGGGTGCTGGGGGGTGAGAAGCTGGGCAGGAGCCAGCAGTGGGCACTGGCAGCACAGAAGGCCAAGGGCAGCCTGGGCTGCATCCAAAGCAGGGTGGCCAGAGATGGAGAGAGGGGATCCTGATCCTCTGCTCTGCTCTGGGGAGACCTCACCTGCAGTGCTGGGTCCAGCTGTGGGACCCCAACACAAGAGGGACCTGGACCTGATGGAGAGGGTCCAGAGGAGACCATGAAAATGCTCAGGGGGTTGGAGCAGCTCTGCTATGGGGACAGGCTGGGGGAGCTGGGGCTGTTCAGCCTGGAGAAGAGAATGCTCCAGGGGGACCTTAGAGCAGCCTTCCAGTGCCTGAAGGGCTACAAGAAGCTCATGAACAGGGCATGGGCAGAAATTTGAGCCTTTGTATTGCCTGTTCCAGCCAGCAGACCACATCCTGGGGATGTCTCTGCTCCTGATCTGTAGCTGATCTGTTCTGTTCTGGTGAGACCCCACCTGGAGTACATTGAGTTCTGGGACCCCCAGCACAGGAGGACCTGGAGCTGCTGGAGAGTGTCTAGAGGAGGCCACCAAGATGATCAGAGGCTGGGGAACCTCTGCTGTAGGGACAGGCTGAGGGATCTGGGGTTGTTCAGCCTGGAGAAGAGAAGGCTCCAAGGGAGACCTCAGAGCAGCCTTCCAGTACCTGAAGGGCTCCAGGAGAGCTGGGGAGGGGCTTGTGACAAGGGCTGGGAGTGAAAGGATGAGAGACAATGGCTTTGAGCTGGGAGAGGGCAGATTGAGACTGGAGATGAGGAAGAAAATCTTGAGAGGGAGGGTGGGGAGACACTGGCACAGGCTGCCCAGGGAGGCTGTGGCTGTCCCCTCCCTGGAGGTGTTCCAGGCCAGGCTGGATGGGAACTTGAGCAGCCTGGGCTGGTGGGAGGTGTCCCTGCCCATGGCAGGGGGTTGGCACTGGATGATCTCTGCGGTCCCTTCCAACCCAACCCATCCTATCATGCGGTGACTTTAGGCCAGGCTGGGCCGGCAGAGCAGCCCTGGGGGGAGGCTCAGCAGGGCTCCCAGCGCTTCAGAGCCCGGTGGCAGTGCCAGGGTGCCGCAGCCGTGAACGGCTCCCGGGGCCGGGCCGTGTGCGCTGCCGTCGGGAGCTGGGGACAGTTTGTTCTGCTCCTTTCCTATTGTGCGGGGGTACAGAACCTGCTGACAGCCTGCCCTGACAATGAGGCTTTGTTTGCCTTAACCACCGGCACTCTTCAAGTGATGCAAATAATGTCGGTGCATCCCAACAGGAAGTGGCTGAGTGTCTGTGTGTCTGAATCAACATCCTGGAGGCTGAGCCTTTGCCACCAGCACAGCTGCTAAATTTAGGAGTCGCCTGTGGACGGACCTGCAGGTCCCGGGGCTGGCAGAGCTGCTGGGGCTCTCCCACAACCAGACCATTGCCACATGCTGCTGTTGCTTGAC
This sequence comes from Melanerpes formicivorus, assembly GCF_026170545.1. Classification (NCBI taxonomy): domain Eukaryota; kingdom Metazoa; phylum Chordata; class Aves; order Piciformes; family Picidae; genus Melanerpes; species Melanerpes formicivorus. The sequence goes on along the minus strand of NW_027142373.1, from coordinate 751,975 downwards.
CAGTTCAGTCCTGCTGGTGTGGCCACAAGCTCCACCACCTCAGCTGCTCCGTGCTGATGCAATCACATTTCCTCTCTGGCTGTGGCACTGGAATGGAAAGAGCAGAAGAGGGGCAGCAGCACTGCTGCTTTGGTGCTGGGTGGGCAGCTTCCCAAAGGCCCGCAAAGCCAATCAGATCCTGGGCTGCATCAGGAGAAGTGTGGCTAGCAGTTCGAGGGAGGTGATCCTCCCCCTCTGCTCAGCCCTGGTGAGACCCCACCTGGAGTACTGTGTCCAGTTCTGGAGCCCCTATTACAAGAGGGATGTGGAGGTGCTGGAACGTGTCCAGAGAAGGGCCACAAGGATGATCAGAGGGCTGGAGCACCTCTCCTATGAGGACAGACTGAAGGAGTTGGGGCTGTTCAGTCTGCAGAAGAGAAGGCTCCGAGGGGACCTAATTGTGGCCTTCCAGTATCTGAAGGGGGCCTACAGGAAGGCTGGGGAAGGACTTCTCAGGATCTCAGGTAGTGATAGGACTAGGGGGAATGGAATGAAGCTGGAGGTGGGGAGATTCAGGCTGGATGTGAGGAGGAGGTTCTTCCCCATGAGAGTGGTGAAGCCCTGGAATGGGTTGTCCAGGGAGGTGGTCGAGGCCCCGTCCCTGGAGGTGTTTAAGCCCAGGCTGGATGAGGCTCTGGGCAGCCTGATCTAGTGTGGGGTGTCCCTGCCCATGGCAGGGGGGTTGGAACTAGATGATCCTTGTGGTCCCTTCCAACCCTGAATGAAACTATGAAACTATGAATCCTTTCCCAGCACTGTAAGGCCAGGGGACAGCAGGGAAGCCACCCACAGAAGGGTCTTCAGAGCTGCTCATCCTTCCTGGCATGTGTAGGGCAGCTGGAGTCACTTGTGGAGAAGAGCCACAAGAAGGACTCTGGTTTGGGAATGTTGTCCCAAACTATGTTTTCTTCTTCTGGATAAAGAATAGAGAATTACTTTTTCCTCCCCCTGCTTCCAGACTTCTGCTGCAAGGTTTTCAGGGAATCCTGGAGTCCCAGATGAGTTCTACTTTGCCCATGTTTGGGCTGAAGCCAGGCTTTGACTGGCAGCACTGAACTAAAATACATCCCCAAAGCCACTGGATTGCAGTGATAAAAATATCTATGGCTCCTGAAGTAACCCCAGAACACCTTCTGTGAGAGCTTCTCATTGTTATCCTCTTGCATCTCCCAGGAGGCAGCTCAGGAAGGAGGCAAATGAAGACCTGAGGTAATGAAGTCACTGAAAGCCTCCCTTGGCTCTTCCTTTGCTGGAAATGTGGATCCAAGGCCTGGCCTGATGGCTGGTGCTGGGAACCTGCAAAGGCTGAGCTGTGCTTGGGTTTGACAGGCAGGCCAGGCAGCTAGAGGTGACCTAAAGTGCTGCTTGAGGTGGCACTGATCCATGCTGGAGGCAGGAATGCAACCAAGCAGACCCAAAGTCAGTCTCCAACTCACTCCCATAGATGACTATCACAGGTGAGCAGCCTCAAGCCACCTTTCTGGCCATTGCAGGGCCAGGTAAACCTACCCAAGATCTTCTTGGGTGTGGTATGGCCACACACACACCACCAGGAGGAAGATCTGAGCTGGGAGATTCAGGGCAGCCACCCTGCCAGAGCAGAGATGCAGGGCAGCCACCCTGCCAGAGACAAGATTCAGGGCAGCCACCCTGCCAGAGCAGAGATGCAGGGCAGCCACCCTGCCAGAGACAAGATTCAGGGCAGCCACCCTGCCAGAGCAGAGATGCAGGGTACCCACCCTGCCAGAGCAGAGATGCAGGGCAGCCACCCTGCCAGAGCAGAGATCCAGGGCACCCACCCTGCCAGAGCAGAGATGCAGAGCACCCACCCTGCCAGAGCAGAGATTCAGGGCAGCCACCCTGCCAGAGCAGAGATTCAGGGCAGCCACCCTGCCAGAGCAGAGATGCAGGGCACCCACCCTGCCAGAGCAGAGATGCAGGGCTGCCACCCTGCCAGAGCAGAGATGCAGGGTACCCACCCTGCCAGAGCAGAGATGCAGGGCAGCCACCCTGCAGAACACTGGAACAGCTCTTGGGCTGAATGTGCCTGCAGTAAGCCCAGACTGTGGATGTCCCACCTCAACCTGCCAGCCAGGCAGCTGAGATCACAGGACCCCAGCATCATCGAGGCTGGAACAGACCTCTGAGGTCATCAAGCCCAGCCCATGAGCCAACATCACCACACTGCCCAGAGCCTGGCACTAAGTGTGCTGAGGGAACTGCTGGGTGAGGTCACCAAACTGCTCTCCAGTATATTCCAAAAGCCCTGGCACTCCAGGGAAGTCCACACAGGCTGGAAAAGGGGAAACATCACCTCCATACCCAACAAGGGAGAGAACTGTAGGCCAGGCAGCCCTCACCTCTGTGCCTGGTAAGATCATGGAGCAGATCCTCCTGGAGGCACTGCTGAGGCAGAATAACAACAAAGAGGTGATTTGGTACCAGCAGCAGGGCTGCACCAAGGGCAGATCCTGCCTGACAAACCTGGTGGCCTTCTGTGACAAGGTCACAGCATCAAGAGAATAGAATTAACCAGGTTGGAAGAGACCTTTGAGATAGACAAGGAGAGAGCAGCAGACATCATTGACCTGAGCAGAGCCTCTGGCACTGTCCCACACCACATCCTGGTCTCCAAGCTGCTGCAGGATGGTTTGGTGGATGGGGCACTGGGTGGATAAGGAACTGGCTTGAGGGATGCACCCAGAGAGTGGCTGTCAATGGTCCATGGCCAAGTGCAGGCCAGGGACAAGTGGAGTCCCTCAGGGATCAGCACTGGGACCAGTCCTGTTTGACATCTCTGTTGGTGCCATGGAGAGTGGCACTGAGGCAGCCTCAGCACCAAGCTGTGTGGTGTGGCTGACAGCTGGAGGGAAGGATCCATCCAGAGGGTCCTGGGCAGGCTGCAGAGCTGGGCAGAACCTCATGAGGTTGAACAAGGCCAAGGGCAAGGTCCTGCAGCTGGGTCAGGGCAATCCCAGGCACCGCTATAGGCTGGGCAGAGACTGGCTTGAGAGAGCCCTGGAGAGACGGCCTTGGAGGTGCTGGGGGAGGAGAAGCTCAACAGGAGCCCCCTGCCATGGTGGTAAGGTGAGAGGCTGACTTAAACTCCTCTAAAGGACATCACTGAGGCACAGAGGGTCTGGTCCTGCCCTCAGCCAGCAGGGAAAGCGAGAGGGGTTCTCAGGCACTGGCTCAGGCTGCTCAGGCTGAGTCCCCATCCCTGCAGGGGTTTAAGGGATGCATGGATGTGGTTCATTGGCAGTGGTTCAGCAGCAAGGGGGGGATGTGAGCTCTGGGTGAGTGGTTGAACTGGATGAGCTCAAAGGTCTCTTCCAGCCTCAGCAGTTCTGTGACCCTGACTCTGTGGCAGCACAGCCACCCTGGCCTGAGCAGGGTCCATAGGGACTTCTTGCCTTGATGCTGCCCTCCAGCATCATCCTTGAGTCTGCAGTCCTGCTGTGGGTGTTTACAGAGCCAGGGGGTGGAGGGGTGGCTCAGTCCTCTCTGCTCTGTGAAGAATGATGAAATAGTTCCTGGTCTGTGTGGGAACACCTTGCCAGCTGGGGGGGATGGTCCCTCCCTAGGGGCAGAGGTCTTGTTCCTGCGTGTGACAGCTGCTCCATGGGATTCTCTAGGACAGAGCTATGAGGGGCACAGATGGATCTCCAAACCTCCTGGTGTGGGAGACATCCATGGATGGAGGCAGGACTCAGACCAACCACCCAGTGTCCAAGCTGAGCCTCAGGCTGGACTGACCCTCCCAAGGGCCTAGGACCTGCCTTTGTTACAAAGGTTTATAACAAGAGCAGTTCTGTCTCTCCTGGAACAAAGGCTCTTGGCTAATCCCAACCCCAGCACTGCCCTGGAAGAAGAGGGAAAACAAAGTGACCTGCTCTGAACTGGCTCTGAAGTAATGTTGTGGCTGAAAATTCAGCCCAGAAATCAGTACCTGGGCTTTTTAAGTCAGAAACCAGTAAGAGCATGGGGTGGACCCTGCTCTGGCATGGGGGGGGACCCTGCTCTGAGCAGGGAGTAGCTGCGAGGCACTGGCACAAGGGAGATGAAAGGTGGCCTTGGGTGCTGCACCCAGCCTCAGCCTGAGCCAGCAGCACCCTGTGAGCAGGGACCACCAAAGATCTTTTCATCCCAGGCCCCATCTGGAGATGCTCCTGGCTCTCAGCTGAGCTCAGGACAGGCCAGCTCCTTCCTTGCTGCAGCTCCAGGTGGTGTGCAGCAGGGCACCAGGAAGCCCAGGGAAGGTCAGGGGAGCAGTGGTGGCTGCCACACACACCTGTGGTGACAAGGGATGAGACACTGCCTTCATGACCTGCCCTCAGACACGAGCAAGGAGCAAAGCAAGCACAGAACAGCCTGTGGAGTGCACAGGGGGTGGAGGATCTCAGCTCTTCATGCTGAGCATGGATGGAACTGTCTCCACCTGCAGTCCTGCTGCCAGGCAGCTCTGCCCTGCTGGGGTCAGGGCCTGGGTCAGCAGGCAGATGGTTCATTGGTTTATGTAGGGCTGATCCTGGCAGGGAAGGGGGAGGTGGCTTCCTGGGGTCTTTCCCACCCCAGCTGTCTGTGGCAGTTGCTGGTGTGGCTGCCAGCCGCTGGCATTTCACTGCTGGCTGCTGGAACTTCACTGCCTACCCTCAGCCTGTATGCCAGGCAGCCAAGCACAGCCACACACCTGGGGGACCTGTTCCCACCCTGGGTCCAGCCCTGTCTTGCACCAGGACAGCCCCAAAGATGGAGGCCAGGGCTGTGCTGGGGTCCTCCAGGGTCAGACCAGCTGAGGTGCAGCCTCTCCACAGAGCCAGGGCCAGAGCCAGGCTCCTGCTGCAGTCACCCTCAGAGCTCAGCCCTTTGCTCAGGCCTGAGACACCACAGGCAAGGAATGCAGTGGCTGAAGGTCTCTTGTCAGGGTGTCTGCTCCTGTTCTGCTGCTGGGCAGCCTGTGGTGGAGCTGCCTGTGATGGAGCTTGGCCCTGGAGCTACAACAGAGTGCAGAGAAGGCAGCAAGGATGCTCTCAGGGTGTGGGAAGTGCAGGATGAGACTCCCATGACACAGCTCTGACATCAGTGCATAGAATCACAGAATGGTTTGGGTTGGAAAATCCCTCTGAGATCATCCAGTCCAGCATCAACCCAACCCCACCATGGCCACCAAACCCTGACCCAAGTGCCATGGCCACACATTCCTTGAACACCTCCAGGGATGGGAACTCCACCACCTCCCTGGGCAGCCTGTTCCAGTCCCTGACCACTCCTGCCACAAAGACATTTTTCCTCTTCTCCAACCTGACCCTCCCCTGGCTCACTGCATCCTCCTCTCAGGGAGCTGTAGAGAGCAGTGAGGTCTCCCTCAGCCTCCTCTTCTCCAGGCTGAACACCCCCAGCTCCCTCAGCTGCTCCTCCCCAGCCCTGTTCTGCAGACCCTTCCCCAGCTTCGTTGCCCTTCCCCAGACCAGCTCCAACCTCTCAATGTCCTCCTGGGAGTCAGGGACCCAGCACTCAAGGTGCAGCCTCCCCAGTGCCCAGTCCAGGGGCACAATCCCTGCCCTGCTCCTGCTGGCCACACCACTGCTGATCCAGGCCAGGCTGCTGGTGGCCTTCTTGCCCACCTGGACACTTCTGCCTCATCTTCAGCTGCTGCCACTCAGCACCCTCAGGACCTTTTCTGACAGCAACTTTCCAGCCATTCTGCCCCAAGCCTGCAGCACTCCTGGGGTTGTTGTGACCCAAGAGCAGGACCCAGCCCTTGGCCCTGTTGAACCTCACACAGCTGAGCTCTGCCCACGGCCCCAGCCTGGCCAGTGTGCTTGATTGCTCTCAGGATGAACTAGCCCCAGCAGCAGCTTTGTTTTGTCCCAGCTGGAGCCTTCCTTTCTCACCTTTCAGCATCCCAACCCCCACGGTTGGGTCGTGCTCCACAGCCCTGAGCACGCAATGAGGAAGCACTTGCAGAGCCACAGCCCCTGTCAGGCACCACCACAGAGCTGCGCTGCTCTCTCCTGTCTCTGGGGACTCTGTAGGGAAATGAAGAGCCTGGCTTGGTGCCCAGGCCCTCTGCAGAGGTGGGGCTGGCAGTGTGGATGTGGGGCTCACCCTGCTGAACAAGGAGCCTTTGTCCTGGAGCCTGACTCCCGCACAGAGCATCCGATGCTGCTGCTGCTCTCCTCCCGGCGGGGAAGGACAAAAGCTGGGGCTTGAGAGGAAGCAGAGGAGGCTTGGAGTGCAGGTTGGGTTGGTGCCTGTCTGCCATGGTCCCCACTCTGCTCACCACTTTCAAGGGTTCAGGTTGTGCCTGCCCAACTCCATGAGCCATGAGAGCCTGGGAGGGGTTGCACAAGACACCTGGGAATGTTAAGGCTGGAGGGGTCATAGAATCAATAAGGTTGGAAAAGACTCAAAGATCATCAAGTCCAACCCTGGAGGTCTCTGCTTCTACCTCCTGAAGTCAAAGCTGGGGCAGGTTGCTCCTGGCTGTGTCCAGTTGCTTTGAAACTCTGCAAGGCAGAGACAGGCAGAGGGCCAGGAGAAGGAACCTGCTGTGCCCAGGCAGTGCTGAGGCAGCAATGCCTCTCCCCACAGCATCCCAGCTCCCTTCTGCTTCTCCACCAACACACTCAGCCCTCAGCTCACCCTCACCCATGGCATGGCCAAAACCTGAGCAGCACTGCCCTGCTGCTGAGGCCAAGCAGAGGAGGTTAAGGGACTAAAGGATCATCCCCTGGGGAGGGGGTTAACAGGGCCAGCTGGTGGATGTGTCCTCTTCCTGAGCTGGATTTAGAGCTGTCTGGAAAGTGTCCTTTGCTTCCCAGGAAAGTGTCCTGTGCTCCCCAGGAAAGCTGCAGGGGCCTTGCTCCCCTTTCACTTCCACTACCACCTCATGAGCTGTGCCAGGCCCCCAGGGAAGAGCTCAGCAGGTCCAGACTTGGCAACTGGAGCTACAAAATGCCATAATTTTCTGGCCAAGACCTCTCCCAAGCTGAGGCAAAAGGAGAAGTGCTGCCAGCAGCTCTGCTGGTGAGAGCTGAGGTCTGGTTTGGGTGCTTCTCCCCCCTCTTGGGGAGTTTGTTTGTCAGAAAGCCGTTTTGTGTCAAAACAAAGCCTCAGCTGAAAACTTCTCAATCAGCTCAGGGCACAGCCAGGCAGGGAGCCTGTGGGTTTCCCTTCTGCACCTCTGAGTCATTGTGAGAGTGGAGGGTCTCTATTTTTAGCCTCTGCACACATTAACTGATACCAGCCAGAGACAACTGCTCTGCAGCACCAGGGTACCACTGTGAAACCTTGGCAGGGAAAGGGGCTGCTCCCTGGGTCTGGGCTGGTGTGCATGGAGTGTGGAGAAGAGCAGGAGGGGCTGGAGTGGGGACTCCTTTCCAGCCTGAGCTGCTGTGTGGGGTGATAGCCACCACGGGAGCTCAAGGGAGCCATTCCTCCCTGCAGTGCCCTCTTTGGGAGGGCCAGGCCTGCCCAGGGATTAGCTGCCTGGTGAAGCTCACAGTTTCCCCCTGGAAATGCAAGAGTTTGGCTGTGGTTTGCACGGTAACTGTCTGTGGAAGAAGGGGTTGAGTTGTATTTAGTAAGTCCAACCACCCAAACCTGCCCAAATGAGAGCTGCTTGGAGCTGAGCTTGGCACAGTGCTGCCTTCAGGGAGCAAAGTGCCTCATGGCCCGCTCCTGCCTGGCCTGGTACCACTGTTGGGGCAGCTGGGGACAGACTTTTCCCTTGCTTTATTTTGGAATAGGGAAGAAACAGCCTTTCTTCTGCCTTTGTTCCAGGGCCTGAGTGGAAGGGCTCCCAGTTTTCCAGTAGCTGCACTGGGTACAGCAGGGCACAGGGTGGGGTGATGGAGAGTGTCCTGCCTTGGGTCTTGTCTTGACCTTTTCTGAGCATGAGATCATTCTGGGTGGAAAAAGAGCGACACTTCCTTGGTAAAGCTGTTGGGCATGCTCACAGATGTCAGACAAGAGAGAGACTCCCACCCCCTGCCAGCTGATGGCTGTGGGCTGCGTGGGTTAGCAGGCAGAGGAAGGCAGCAGGTATGTGGTCAACACACAGGGCTGGGAAAGAGCTGTTGTGCAAATAGCTTCCTGCTGAGGGGACCTGAGGTGCAGGAGAGCTGAGGTGAAGGGAACCTGCCTGAGGCACACAGGAGGAGCTCAGCTGCAGTCTGCCTCAGAGCTGCACGTCTCAGGCACTGCAGGAAGGACGCTGCACACACATCAGCTCTGTGGCACTGTGCTCGTTAGCCACGGCTGAAGCCACCACAAAACCAACTCCAGCCCAAGCCCAGGCAGTGCTGTCCACTGATGTGAACAGCTTCCCACCAGCCTGGCTGTCCATTCCCAGCTTCCCACAAGCCTAGCTGTCCTTTTCCAGCTTCCCACCAGCCTGGCTGTTCATTCCCAGCTTCCCACCAGCCTGGCTGTCCATTCCCAGCTTCCACCAGCCTGGCTGTCCATTCCCAGCTTCCCACCAGCCTGGCTGTCCATTCCCAGCTTCCACCAGCCTGGCTGTCCATTCCCAGCTTCCCACCAGCCTGGTTGTCCATTCCCAGCTTCCCACCAACCTGGCTGTCCATTCCCATCTTCCACCAGCCTGGCTGTCCATTCCCAGCTTCCACCAGCCTGGCTGTCCATTTCCAGCTTCCCACCAGCCTGGTTGTCCATTCCCAGCTTTCACCAGCCTGGGTGTTCATTCCCAGCTTCCCACCAGCCTGGGTGGCCATTCCCAGCTTCCACCAGCCTGGCTGTCCATTCCCAGCTTCCCACCAGCCTGGGTGTCCATTCCCAGCTTCCCACCAGCCTGGCTGTCCATTCCCAGATTCCCACCAGCCTGGCTGTCCATTCCCAGCTTCCACCAGCCTGGCTGTCCATTCCCAGCTTCCCACCAGCCTGGCTGTCCATTCCCAGCTTCCACCAGCCTGGCTGTCCATTCCCAGATTCCCACCAGCCTGGCTGTCCATTCCCAGCTTCCCACCAGCCTAGGTGTCCATTCCCAGCTTCCCACCAGCCTGGCTGTCCATTCCCAGCTTCCCACCAGCCTAGGTGTCCATTCCCAGCTTCCCACCAGGCTGTCTGTCCATTCCCAGCTTCCCACCAGCCTGGGTGTCCATTCCCAGCTTTCACCAGCCTAGGTGTCCATTCCCAGCTTCCCACCAGCCTGGCTGTCCATTCCCAGCTTCCCACCAGCCTAGGTGTCCATTCCCAGCTTCCCACCAGCCTGGCTGTCCATTCCCAGCTTTCACCAGCCTAGGTGTCCATTCCCAGCTTCCCACCAGCCTGGGTGTCCATTCCCAGCTTCCCACCAGCCTGGTTGTCCATTCCCAGCTTCCCACCAGCCTGGCTGTCCATTCCCAGCTTCCCACCAGCCTGGTTGTCCATTCCCAGCTTCCTGGGGAAATCTAAATATGACAAATACTTCCTCCTGAGTGCAGAAGCCTCCCTTCCTCTTGCTCCTCTGCTGTCTCCCACTGCTCCTTAAAAATCAGAGCAGCTCTGAAGTTCAGAGGGAGGCTGGGACAAAATGGGAAAGGCCTCTGCAGAGCCTCTGGGGTAAGCTGTGAGGTGTTTGTTTTTCTATTTGAGAGTGCAGAATCAATGTTTTACTTGAAGCCTTTTATAAAAATTGTGTTTTAGTGACTTCAAACTCCATGACTCCATTTTTGCATCCAGTGGCAATTCCAAGTGGCTGTTCTGGCTCCAAGAAACATGAGAAGGCATTTTTTCCCATCTGGCTCTGGTGGGAGGTAAGTCCTGGGCAGTGCTGGGACCACATCTTCATCAGTGACCAGGATGAGGAGGTTGAATCACAGACTCACAGAATGGGCTGGGTGGGAAGGGACCTCCACAGTTCATCCAGTCCAACCTCCTGCACTCAGCAGGGACATCCTCCACTGGATCAGGTTGCCCAGAGCCCTGTCCAGCCTCACCTTGAATGTCTTATAGTGTCATAGAATCAGTCAGGGTTGGAAGAGACCACAAGGATAATCTGGTTCCAACCCCCCTGCCATGGGCAGGGACACCTCACACTAGATCAGGCTGGCCAGAGCCTCATCCAGCCTGGGCTTAAACACCTCCAGGGACGGGGCCTCAACCACCTCCCTGGACAACCCATTCCAGGGCTTCACCACTCTCATGGTGATGAACTTCCTCCCCACATCCAGCCTGAATCTCCCCACCTTCATTCCATTCCCCCTAGTGCTATCACTACCTGAGATCCTGAGCAGTCCCTCCCCAGCCTTCCTGTAGGCCCCCTTCAGATACTGGAAGGCCACAATGAGGTCACCTCAGAGCCTTCTCTTCTCCAGACTGAACAGCCCCAACTCCTTCAGTCTGTCCACATAGCAGAGCAGCTCCAGCCCTCTGCTCATCCTCCTGGCCCTTCTCTGGACACCTTCCAGCACCTCCAGATCTCTCTTGTAATATCTCCAAAGATGGAGCCTCAATCACCTCCCTGGGCAACCTGTTGCAGTGTTCAACAGCCTCCTGGTGCAGAACTTGTTCCTCACATCCAATCTCAATCTGCTCTGCTCTCATTTCAAACCATTGCCTCTCATCCTGTCCCTGCAGCCCTTAGGGAACAGTCCCTCTGCAGCCTTCTTGTAGCCCTTCAGCTACTGGAAGGTTGCTCTAAGGTCTCCCTGGAGCCTTCTCTTCTCCAGGCTGAACACCCCCAGCTCCCTCAGCCTGTCCCCATAGAAGAGCTGCTCCAACCCCCTGAGCATTTTCATGGCCTCCTCTGGGTCCTCTCCATCAGCTCCAGGTCCTTGCTGTGTTGAGGGCTCCAGACCTGCACACAGCACTGCAGGTGAGATCTCACCACAGCAAAGTATCAGAACCACCTCTCTGGCTCTGCTGGCAATGCTGCCTTGGATGCAGCCCAGGCTGCCCTTAGCCTGCTGTGTTGCAGGCTCACCCTGCCTGCTCCTCTCCAGCTTCTCCTCCACCAGCAGCCCCAAGTCCTTCTCCTCAGGGCTGCTTTCTGTCTCCAGGGTCAGGGCCTCTACTATTTCTCTGGGCAGCTGAGGCACCCTTGGTCAGTTTGCTGATGACTCGGAAGTGGGAGGCAGAGTTGATCTGCTGGAGGGCAGGAGGCTCTGCAGAGGGATCTGGCCAGGCTGTGCTGATGGGCTGAGATCAATGGCATGAGGTTCAACAAGGCCAAGTGCTGGATCCTGCACTCGGGTCACAACGACCCCATGAATGCTCCAGGCTTGGAGCAGACCTCCTGAAGCCTGTGGCCATGGCAGCTGGGGACATGGCTTGGAGGCCATGATGGAGCTGGGCTGATGGATGGAACTGATGACCTTAGAGGCTCTTCCAGCCTAAACAACTCCATGGTTCTATGTGAGCTCACACCTGGGCAGATCCATTTTCCTCTCCTGCTGACCTCCTGCAGCTTCCCAAGGGCCAGCTCCTGGCTGTGTCTGGTGTGGGTTGTGCTGCAGCAGTGCATGGGGTAACTGTAAACCAAAGGAATAGCAGATCACAGGTCAGAGAGGCTTCCTCCCAGGCCCTGCTGCGGGGGCAGAGCTGATGAGGAAGGGACAGAGCTGATGAGGAAGTCTGCAGACAGTTATCCCTCAGACAGTCTGCCTGGACTGGGTGCCTCATCACCTCTGGGGACACATTTGCATTCCCCACAGACTCATCACTGTCACCTGTGAGTCTGTTCTGTGGGGATCCATTTCCAGGGCTCAGAACCCTTTTTCTGCCAGCTCTGGCCCCTGTTCTTGCCCAGCCCAAAGGTGCTGTGAGCAGCAGGGAGTCCCCTGGGGACACACAGACCTCCATCTGTGACATCTCTTCTGTCTGAGCTGCTCCAGCTGCTGGGCTGTCCATGCAGCTCCTACAGATGAGCTTCTGGACAGCTAAGAGGGCACAGAGTGTGTCCAGAGCAGGACCTGAAGCCTTTGTTGTGCTCTTGATGTGGCTGCTGAATCCACCAGGGTGGTTTGGTGATGCAGGAGGGAGAGGTCCACTTCTCCCTCCACCCATTTCTCAGTGGCTCCATTTGTTCTGTCCCACCTCAGGGCTCAGCTGGCTCGTCCCTGGCCCTGGTGGTGCCATGCCACCAAAACAAAAGCAAACCTCCCTTGGCTTCCCTGATGGCCCCTCAGTTTAAGAAGGACATTGAGACACTTGGATGTGTCCAGAGAAGGGCAACAAGGCTGGGGAGAGGCCTTGAGCTCAGCCCTGTGAGGAGAGGCTGAGGGAGCTGGGGGTGTTTAGCCTGGAGAAGAGGAGGCTCAGGGGAGACCTTCTTGCTCTCCACAGCTACCTGAAGGGTGGTTGTAGCCAGGAAGGGGTTGGTCTCTTCTCTCTAGCAACCAGCACCAGAACAAGAGGACACAGTCTCAAGCTGTGCCAGGGGAAGTTTAGGCTGGAGGTGAGGAGAAAGTTCTTCACTCAGAGAGTTGTTTGCCATTGAAATGTGCTGCCCAGGGAGGTGGTGGAGTCCCCATCCCTGGAGGTGTTCAAGAGGGGATTGGATGTGGCACTGGGTGCCATGGTTGAGTCATGGGGTCTGTGGTGCCAGGTTGGACCCGATGATCTTTGAGGTCTTTTCCAACCTTGGTGGTTCTGTGATTCTCAGGGAGCTGCAGCAGGCCTGGTCCCAGCTCCCTTCCTGTGGTCTGCAGTGATGTAAAGCCTGGGTGAGAGGATCTGAAGCCCTTTCTCTGAAGGTCCTTTCTCTGAAGGAAAGCAGAACACTGCACACAGCCCAGTGAATGCCTGAGGGTTGTGAAACTCGATACCAGGAGCAGCTTCCCCGTGGGAATCCCCAGGCACAGGGAACAAAAGCCCACCGAGGACAGGGCTGAGTCAGCTTGTGTTTCTAGGGAGAATTCCTGCTTCCTGGGACCAGGAATGTGCTTTCCTACTGCTGTGAGAGCCCCACAGCTCTGAGACTTTCACACAGGCCCAGCACCACCTTTGACACAGACAGAAGACAAAACCAGGAACCAGAAGGTTGGTTTTCAGCTGGAGGTGACACAGCTGTGCCAGGGGCAGTCCCCAGGCTTGTCTGCCACCAGCCCTTGCTGCTGCCTGGTTAGAACATGAAGCAGCCCCAAGAGGTGAGAGGCTGCCCAGCAGCCAGGCTGGAATGGCAGGACAGGCTTCCCACTTGTGGCACTCCAGTAGTTACCAAGCAGGAAGGGGCTGCTGCTGCTGCAGGAGGCTGCCCAGCTGCTGCAGGAGGCTGCACTGCTGCTGCAGGAGGCTGCCCTGCTGTTGGAGGAGGCTGTACTGCTGCTGCAGGAGGCTGCACTGTGCTGGAGGAGGCTGCACTGCTGCTGCAGGAGGCTGCACTGTGCTGGAGGAGGCTGCACTGCTGTTGGAGGAGGCTGCACTGCTGCTGCAGGAGGCTGCACTGCTGCTGGAGGAGGCTGCACTGCTGCTGCAGGAGGCTGCACTGCTGCTGCAGGAGGCTGCACTGCTGTTGGAGGAGGCTGCACTGCTGCTGCAGGAGGCTGCACTGCTGTTGGAGGAGGCTGCACTGCTGCTGCAGGAGGCTGCACTGCTGCTGCAGGAGGCTGCACTGCTGCTGCAGGAGGCTGTCCAGCTGCTGCAGGAGGCTGCACTGCTGCTGCAGGAGGCTGCCCAGCTGCTGCAGGAGGCTGCACTGCTGTTGGAGGAGGCTGCACTGCTGCTGCAGGAGGCTGCACTGCTGCTGCAGGAGGCTGCACTGCTGTTGGAGGAGGCTGCACTGCTGCTGCAGGAGGCTGCACTGCTGCTGGAGGAGGCATGCCACAGCCTCCTGCCTGACCCCTCAGAGGTCACAGTGGTCACAGCTTAGCCCTTTTGCCATGGTCTTCTGCATTTGCTGGGTAGTTGCCCCTGGGAAGAATCACAGAATGGGTTGGGTTGGAAGGGACCTCAAAACTCATCCAGTGCCAACCCCCTGCCATGGGCAGGGACACCTCCCACCAGTCCAGGTTGCTCAAGGCCTTATCCAGCCTGGCCTTGAACACCTCAAGGTGGGGGGAGACATCCACATCCTCCCTGGGCAACCTGTGCCAGTGTCTCCCCACCCTCACTCTAAGGAATTTCTTCCTAATCCCCAGTCTCCATCTCCCCTCTCCCAGTTTCCTTAAAGCTACAGGACTGGAGATGGACAGGGGGAGGATTTTGACTCCAGCTGATGGCTTGAGGCTGGTGTTTCCTCAGCAGTGAGGTGCCTGCTGCCTCAGCTCTTCCCCCTGCAGCTTTCTGGGGCCATGCAGGTGTGGTTCCTGGGGAACTGAATCTGCTCTTTATGTTGTGTCTGGAATCTCTGACTTGTGGCTTGCAGCTTTTGAAGATCTGGGACAGAAAACACCCAAATTGGTGCAGTGGGAGAAGGCTTGAGCCCAGCTCAGAGCTGTGGGAGTGCTGGGGGTCAGGGGTGGGGGCAGCCATGGGGACAGCTCCTCCCTGCGCTCCTCTCTCAATCTGGCCCTCACCAAGTGCAAACATCCTAATGACTTGAGCTGCTCAGAGGATTTCCTCTCTGTTATCCCAGCTGAGCTGTTTGCTCTGCTCACAAGCTGGCAGACGGTCCAGGGCACCTGGAAGTGCTCTGCAAACCTCTGCACAGCACCAGAGCTGAGCAGTGACCAGGCAATTTACTGGCCTGGGGAGGGCAGGACCCTGGGGAGCAGCTCCTGCTCTGGCAGAGGCTCTGTGCACCAGAGGCTGAACACCAGGAGAAGCCTCAGGCTTTTCCTTTTCCTTTTCCTTTTCCTTTTCCTTTTCCTTTTCCTTTTCCTTTTCCTTTTCCTTTTCCTTTTCCTTTTCCTTTTCCTTTTCCTTTTCCTTTTCCTTTTCCTTTTCCTTTTTTTTCCCTCCCCTCCCCTCCCCTCCCCTCCCCTCCCCTCCCCTCCCCTCCCCTCCCCTCCCCTCCCCTCCCCTCCCCTCCCCTCCCCTCCCCTCCCCTCCCCTCCCCTCCCCTCCCCTCCCCTCTCCTCTCCTCTCCTCTCCTCTCCTCTCCTCTCCTCTCCTCTCCTCTCCTCTCCTCTCCTCTCCTCTCCTCTCCTCTCCTCTCCTCTCCTCTCCTCTCCTCTCCTCTCCTCTCCTCTCCTCTCCTCTCCTCTCCTCTCCTCTCCTCTCCTCTCCTCTCCTCTCCTCTCCTCTCCTCTCCTCTCCTCTCCTCTCCTCTCCTCTCCTCTCCTCTCCTCTCCTCTCCTCTCCTCTCCTCTCCTCTCCTCTCCTCTCCTCTCCTCTCCTCTCCTCTCCTCTCCTCTCCTCTCCTCTCCTCTCCTCTCCTCTCCTCTCCTCTCCTCTCCTCTCCTCTCCTCTCCTCTCCTCCTTTTATCTCTCTTTTTTCCCCCTCCAGGGGAATTCTGCTATTTTCCTGCTCTGTGTGACACCCTACACCCTGCTGCCTGCGGTGTCACCCGAGCTGGCACTCCGCAAACTGTCACCTAAAGGTCAATTGCTCTGTTCCAGGGCTGCCAGCAGAGCTTTGCTGCTGACCCTGGAGTCACTGTCCCAAGGCAGAGAGGCTCAGGGGCAGCTCCTGGCAGATGGCAGCTGCTCACTGCTGCCCTTCCTGCCTCCCCCAGGTGTCACGGATGTGGCCCAAAGGGTGCTGGGCAGGCTGGGAAAGGTTGGGGACAGCCCTGGGGCTCTGTGCAGGCTGTCACAGACACTGCTGTGCTTGTATCAATCACAGCTCTGTCCACATGGGAAATGAAGTGTTCAGGGCTAGTTGAATGAGGAGTCCCTGCACTGCAGCTCCCTCACCACAGCTCCCTCACCACAGCTCCCATTCAGCCAGACTTGGACAGGCTGAGAGCTGGGCAGGGAGAAATGGAGTGAAATTCAACAAGGGCAAGGGTAGAGCCTTGCACCTGGGAAAGAACAACCCCAGGTGTCAGTACAGGTTGGGGACTGACCTGCTGGAGAGCAGTGAAGGTGGAAAGGCCCTGGGGGTCCTGGTGGATGGAAGGTTGTATCATGAGCCAGCAATGTGCTCTGGTGGCCAAGAAGGCCAAGGGCATCCTGGGGTGCATTAGAAGGGCTGTGGTTAGTAGGTCAAGAGAGGTTCTCCTCCCCCTCTACTTTGCCCTGCTGAGGCCACATCTGGAGTATTGTGTCCAGTTCTGGGGCCCTTAGGTCAAGAAGGACCTCAGGGAACTGCTTGAGAGAGTCCAGCACAGAGGCACAAAGAAGATGAAGGGAGAGGAACATCTTCCTTAGGAGGAGAGCCTGAGGGAGCTGAGGGCTCTGTAGCTTGGAGTGGAGGAGCCTGAGAGGTGACCTCATTGCTGTTGCTAAAGCTGTGCAGGGTGAGTGCCCAGAGGCTGGAGCCAGGCTCTGCTGGGTACTGCCCAATGCCAGCACAAGGGGCAGTGGTGGAAGCTGAGGCAGAGGAAGTTCCATGGAAACAGGAGGAAGAATTTTTACCCTGTGAGGGTGACAGAGCCCTGGAGCAGGCTGCCCAGGGGGTTGTTAAATCTCCTTCTCTGGAGATATTCAAAGCCTGCCTGGATGTGCTCCTGTGTGATCAGCTCTGGGTGACCCTGCTCTGGCAAGGGGTTGGACTGGATGAGCTTTTGAGGTCCCTTCCAGCCCCTGACATGCTGCTGAGCTGCTGTTAATAATGAGAACCTCTGCTGCACCAGGACAGTGGCTGAGCAAGCAAGGACAAGAAGGTGCCCATGTCACCGTGGGCATGGCTCATCTTCCAAGTGACTTCTGGGCATGGTTCAGGACTCTTGTAGAGCAGGTACTAGCCCTGCTCACAGACTGCAGCTACCATGGTGTTCTGGAGGCTCAGGGAGTCTAACAGCAAGCTTGTGGAGCATCTGGACCACCTGATCCCATGCCAGTGGTTTGGGAAACATTTAACTCACTCACAGGGGCCTGAAAGGGTGCTGGATGTGGGATCTTTAGCACTGACAGGTTTCAGGGCTGCTGCTGTTGTTGACACAAAGCTAAAGATAAGCTGCTTGAAAGGAAGCAGCAGAGCTGAAAACCTGCTGGAGCCAAGGCAAGAATGTGGCACATGAATGAGCTGGGGGCAGACAGATGGCTCAGCTGGCAGGGCAGTGCTTCACTGAAGCTTGGCTTTTGGGACAGGTTTTCACAGGAAGGCTGAGAGCTGAGCCAGCTTCCTCTTCACCACCTCAGCCCTGCTTAGTGCTTCTCTCCTTGTGGCTGAGCAGGAGGTTGTGCTGGGCACAAGCTTGGCAAAGGGCCTCTGGTTTTGGCAGTGTGGCTGAGCCCTAATGGCAGCAATAAACGATGCAGATGTCCAGCTGGCTGTGTCTGTTGATCTCTAATTTGCACCCTCAGGCTGTTCTCAAAAGCTGCTCTTTAGCTGCTCATCCTGGGGTGCTGCTCACAAGGCTCAGAAGCAGTCCTGGCTGCCCAGTGCCCACTCACCTCTGTGGCAGAGCTGATGCACAACCTTCCCCCAACGTGCAGACCACTCCCCAGGTCTGGTTCCTATCTATCTCCCAGCCCAACCACCAGCTGCATGTCTGGAGCCACCATCCAGAGTCTCCTAAGCCCTTACAGAAGATGACTCTGGGCACCAGTGGTGCTCCTCAGGGCTCAGTGTTGGGACCACTTCTGTTTGTCCTCTTTATGATGACCTTGATGAAGACACAGAGTGTCAGCAGTAAGCTCATAGATGACACCAAGTTAGGTGGAGAGTTGATCTGCAGCAGGGTAGGGAGGGGCTGCAGAGGGACTTGGATAGATTGGATCCATGGCCAGCATTACCAGGATGAGCTTCAACAACGCCAAGTGCCAGGTCCTGACCTTGGGTCACAACGACCCCAAGCAGGGCTGCAGGCTTGGGGCAGTGTGGCTGGAAAGCTGCTGGCAGAAAGGGACCTGGGGGTGCTGATGGACAAGCAGCCAAACAGGAGCCAGCAGTGTGCCCAGTGGCCAAGAAAGCCAAAGGCCTCCTGGCTAGGATCAGCAATGCTGTGTCCAGCAGCAGCAGGGAGGGGATTGTCCCCTGGTGCTCAGCTCTGGTGAGGCCACACCTTGAGTGCTGTGCTCAGTTTGGGGCACCTCAATACAAGAGAGATGTGGAGGTGCTGGAGCCAGGGCAGAGGAGGGCAAGGAGCTGGGGAAGGGCCTGGAGAATAAATCTGATGAGGAGAGACTGAAGGAGCTGGGGATGGTTAGTTTGGAGAAGAGAAGGCTGAGGGGAGACCTCATTGCTGTCTACAGATACCTGGAAGGAGGCTGTGGAGAGCTTGGTGCTGGTCTCTCCTCATAGGTAGTTAATGATGGAACAAGAGGGAATGGCCTCCAGCTGCAGCAGGGGAGGTTTAGGCTGGAACATCTCTGGGATGGCTGCACAGGGAGGTGGTGGAGTCACCAACCCTGGAGGTGTTCAAAGATGATTTGGATGTGGTGCTTGGGGATAGGGTTTAGGGGTGAGCCTTGTAGAGTAGGGTCAGTGGTTGGACTTTATGATCCCAAGGGTCTTTTCCAGCCTGAATGTTTCTGTGATTCTGTGCTTCCTGCAGAACCAGGAACTAGGCTGGCCACAGCCTTCCACACTGATCCTCAGCCTGCACCTACAGCCTTGGTCTGGAGCAGGCAGGGCAAGCAGACTCTCCACATCAGGAACTGCCATGAGTGGGAAAGGACCAGCAGGACATCAGTGAGCAGAGCACCCTGCTGGGTTTGGGGCAGTGAGAGTTGCCCCATAAAGGGGTCATGCTGAAATCACACTGGAGGGTCTCCCTTTCCCAAAGGAACAGCCCTGCCTGGCTGGAGTCCAGGTCCCTAGGACACTTTGCCTAAGCCACATTTCTGAGCTCTCCTTGCCAGTGAGGATGGCACTGAGCCAGCTCAGTGGTGCAGTAAGTGGGGGCAGATCTCACTAGCTCAGGGCATGGCTTTGCTGCTCTTGTTGGGACCTGGCTGGAGAGCAGCTCTGGTGTTTGCTGGCCACTGTGCAGACCTGCCCTGCATTCCTGGTTTAATCATCTGTCCTGATGAGAACACCCAACCCCATGGGCTCCTGACTGAACAGCAGGCTGTGGGTGGCTGAGGAGTTGGGGCACAGAGCCCAGTGGATTTTCCAGCTGGATCATGGTCTCAGCTTGGACATGGAGATGATTTTGCATGAGGCAGATTCCTGGAGAGCTGCCTCACTGCTGTGAGAGCTGCACTTTGGTCATCTCCTGCCCACCAGTCATGAGAGCTAAGGCCTGCTCTGCTCTACACCCACAAGGGCTCAGCTCCTGGCTCCTGAGTCTTGTCTGGGGTGAAGGGGAAATTCTGACTGAAATGGCTCAGCAGTGGCAGTCTGAGACTGGGGAGAGACAGGACAAGAAGGGTAAAGAGAGCCAAATCCAAAAGGGGTTAAAGTGGCTGGAAGCAGGAATGCCAAAGACAGAACTGCTCCTGGCAAGGGCCTGGTGCTGGTGCAAGGGTGTTCAGGAACCTGCTTGTGATGCAGCTCTGCAGACTCCATGCAGCTCCCCCCACAGCAGCAGAACTCTGCCCCATGCACTGCTCAGGATTTGGCTTTTGTCTCTGTTCAGGCCCAAATGTGTCCAGCTCACCCTGAGGGGTGTCATAACAATCCCCAGCAGGGACATTTGCCTTCTTTTAAAGCAGTCAGTCTGGATTTGTGCTGACACCACTTGCAGTGCCCCACAGCTTGGCTGGCAGACTGCTGGGGGCAGGAGCTTGCCAGTTAAGGAGCCAACCCACATCCAGGGTGCAGCATTCCTCAGGAATGCCCTCCTCCATGGGCACCTCTCTGCAGCTTCCCTCCCACCTCCTCCTCATGGCAGCAGAGCAGCCAGAAACGAGGCTTACTCAGGGTCTGGGGACAGGCATGGCTCCAGCATGGCAACTGGGCTGTCTGGGCTCCATCTAAAGAGGTTACACTGACAGAGAAAAGAAGGAGTTGGCCAGGGGAATGATCAGCACAGAGGAATGGTCAGCTCAGAGGGATGCTCAGCACAGAGGAATGATCAGCACAGAGGAATGATCAGCACAGAGGGATGCTCAGCACAGAGGAATGCTCAGGACAGAGGAATGCTCAGCACAGAGGGATGCTCAGGACAGAGGAATGCTCAGGACAGAGGGATGCACAGCACAGAGGCATGCACAGCACAGAGGGATGCTCAGCACAGAGGGATGCACAGCACAGAGGGATGCTCAGCACAGAGGAACATCGTCCAAGTCGCAAGATGAAAAGTCTCTGATCCTTTCATTGCCCAGACTGAGGACCTGGCACCTAGAGCTTCTCAGCTTCTTCACCCTCCTTCGCCCCTGGATGCAGTGATGATGTGGGATGTGCTGTCACTGCCTCCCTCCAAGCTGTCTAGACCAGCTTCAGGGTCAAAACAGGGAGTGAGGCACTCCTGGGCCATGTCTCACCTGCCTGCTGGGCAAGGCAGAATCAGTTGGAGCACTTCTACTGTGCTCTCCTCTCTGGTGCTTAGAGAGTGAGCTGTGTGAGCAGCTTAGGTGGAATTCCCTTCCTCTTAGCCATGTTGCAGGGGAGGTGAGATGCATCCCTCTTCAATTCTGGGTTCTGTTGTTTGCTCTTTGTGTTGCACTTCACTTTGGGGCATGCTGGTCCTGCTCCTTGGGGCAGGCAGATCTCTCTTTCTCCTTCCATGGTGGAACAAGAGGATGTCTCAGAACCACAGGAGCATGCTGGTGATGTGTGTGTGTGTGTGAGGATGGAGCCTTAGGAAAACCACTCACATGCCCCCTGCAGACCTGCAGGCAGAGCTCTGCTGCTGCTGAGCCATTTGAGTGCACAGGGCTGAAGGCAACAAACTGCTCATGGGCCAAGGGAAGAGAAACAGTGAAAATAAACCATAACAAGCAGTGTCCTGGTTCAACAGGAATGGAAGCCTGGTGGCCACAAGGGAGGCAAAGGATGGGGGGATTGGCTGGGGAGCACCTTGCGACCCCAAGCAGGTCAGACACATTCCTGTCACAGCAGACAAAAGTGCCCTGGTGCTGGGCAGGGGATTAGCTGACACCTCCCAGTGTGTCCCAGCCCTGCTCTCTATCATCCATCCACCTTTTTATGGACATGCTGTGTAAGCAGCTTGGAATCATTATGCAACTGCTACAGCCCTGTGCTCCTCCTGCTGCAGCCCTGCGAGCCAGCGAGCTCCTGTGGGGCAGCCAGGGGAGAGACTCCTCCAGAGGTGCTGCAGGGCAGGGCTCCAGGGACAGGCAGCCCCAGAGCAGCTCAGGATCTGAGCAGCTGCCATTTGCCTGTGGCATTCATGAGGCTGGGGCCTGGCATTTGGGGAGCTTTGAGATCTGATCAGCTGCCTCTCACCAAGAGGAGCAGCCACGGGACACTTGTTGAAGCCCGTGTCCCCTTGCTGAACAGCACCAGGGGGACACTGGGGTGGGGGACCAAGAGGCAACAAGGGCAACCAAGATGGGGAAAGGTCTGGAGAACAGGGCTGGGGGGGAGCAGCTGAGGGACCTGGGAGTGCTTAGCATGGAGAAGAGGAGGCTGAGGGAGACCTCATTGCTCTCTACAGCTCCCTGAGAGGAGGCTGCAGTGAGCGGGGGGTTGGGCTCTGCTCCCAAGTACCAAGTGATGGGAGAAGAGGCAATAACCTGAAATTGTGCCAGGGGAGGGTTAGGGGAGATTAGGAAAAACTTTATTTGCTGCAGGAGTGCTCAGGGATTGGCACAGGGAGGTGGTGGAGTCCCCATCCCTGCAGGTGTTCCAGAAACCTGTGGCCATGGCACCTGAGGGCAGGCTTTGGTGGCCATGCTGGGGCTGGGTTGGTGTTGGCCTGGATGACCTCAGAGAGCTTGTCCAACCCAAACCATTCTGTGATCTAAGGGGAGATCCATGGCAGGTGCTGAACACCAGGGAACTCATGCATGAGCATACATCAGCATGGAGATGGAGCTGGGCCTGCAGTGTCCTGTGCTCCTTCAAGGCAGAGCAGAGGGTGGTGAAGAGCAGGCATGTGCCAGCATCAGCCCCTGCAGGACCTGCACCCTGGGGCTGTCATGCCCTGTGCTGGGCACATCCTGCAGAGCCCTGTGCCCTGTGGGTGTCCTTGGCCTGCAGACCCTGGCTGCACTGCTGAGGTGCTCTGCACAGGCAAGCTCAGGGGAGTTCCTCTCACTACCAGCTCCCAGTTCTTCCCATTTCCTGCCTCTCATGCATTCAGCAGCAGATTTCCTTGGAAATGCACAAGGTCTGGAAGCAGGCAGGTGTGGCCAAACAGCCTCCTCTGCCACCTGAAGGAGCAAGTCCTGCTTCAAAGACTCTGAGGTAGGAAGAGGCTGCTTCCACCCAACCTTGTGCTGCTCCCAGGCAGCAGATAGATCCTGGGGGGGGGGGGGTTTGTGTGAGCTTCGTGGTCTAAATGGTCTGCAGTAAGTGTTTGCAGCAGAGAAGATGCCATGGGAGCATCAGGGCAGGACTTGTGCCAGCAGGGAGGTCTTCAGGACACGTGGACACTGGTGGTGGCTGGAGCACACAGCTGCTCCTGGGGGAAATTTCTGACTCCCAGATGCAGCATGAGGGTGACCAGGGCACTGCAGCCACTTCTGTGCACTTCTCACCAAGGGGCTGGCCTTGTGCCCAGGCCAGAGAGAGGAGCACCTGCAGCTGCAGGCAGGCTCAGGCTCTGAGGTTCCCATTGCTGCTGCTGCAGTTCCCCAAAGAAAGGAGAATTCAGCTGCCTCCACCCCTGGGTTTTGCTCTTTGCCACCATGGTTCCAGCAGGCCTGTAAGAGCTTTTCTGACTGAGCAGTGGTGGGAGGCTCCTGGAGACACAATCTGTTCTCTCTGGGACATTTATGGAAGGAGCAAACAGGTTAAGCTCTGCTGATCCACAGAGCTGGGGGAGCAAAGCCATCCTGCTTGCCTGTAAGACCTTGCTGGTGCCCCAGTTCTGCACACAAGCTCTCACCAGGGCCTCAATCAGTCTGGCACATGGCACTGCCCCAGCTCCTGATACAGCCCCATGGAACATGAGAGTGCTGCAGGGCTGGTGGGAGTTTTCAGGAAACAGGTCAGGAAACCCCCCCTGGTGCTGAGAGAGCCTCAGACAGCAGTGGGGGTTCCCAGGGCCATGTGCAGCCTGCCAGTGCCTCTCCTGCTGCAGGTGTCCCAGCCTCAGGCCTCCCTCTGGGATCTGCTGCTTCTGTGTCCCGTGCAGGAAGAGCCAAGGGCTGCTGTGGCCTTGCCCAGGCTGGGCTGAGGTGAGGGCTTGAGACAGGCAGCAGTTTGCTGTCCCAGCCCCTGCTGCTCTTCTCAGCTTCTCTTCTCATGTCTCCCAGGGCAGCTCCACCTGGCTCTGCCTGGGGGTTGCAACCAAGCTGGGGAAGGGTCTGGGGAACAGGGCTGGGGAGGAGCAGCTGAGGGAGCTGGGGGTGTTCAGCCTGGAGAAGAGGAGGCTGAGGGAGACCTCATTGCTCTCTACAGCTCCCTGAGAGGGGGCTGCAGTGAGCTGGGGGTTGGGCTCTGCTCCCTAGTCTCAGGTGATAGAAGGGGAGGCAATGGCCTGAAACTGTGCCAGGGGAGGTGCAGGTTGGAGCTGAGGAAAAAATTCTTTGCTGCAAGAGTGGTCAGGGATTGGCACAGGCAGCCCAGGGAGGTGGTGGAGTCCTCATCCCTGGGGGTGTTCCAGAGCCATGAGTCCATGGCACTTGGGGCCAGGGTTTGGTGGCTGTGGTGGGGTTGGGTTGATGCTGCACTGGATGATCTCAGAGGGATTTTCCAAGCCAAACCATTCTGTGGTGCTGTGACTGAGCAAAGTGGCCCAGAGCTTCAGCCAGCTGCAGCTGCCCTGTGCCACTGGGATCAGTCCTTGCAAGTCACTACTCCCTGCTGGGGCTGCCTGCCCTGGCACAGCCTGCTGCAGCCTGGCAACGTGGGGGTGGCAGTGCCACGCTGCAGGGGCCTGGCCTGGGAGCTCTCCTTGGCCATCAGCTCTCACTTTGATTGCAGGCCCTTGGCAGGGTTTTGGGTCAAGCCATCCAGGGCTTCCAGAAGCAGTTTCTGGTAAGAGTTGAAGGGCACTGTGGCCTCAGGGCCAGGAAGCAGGGCCAGGCACAGTCAAAGTGCTGGTGCAGATGTAAGGGCTCTGGCTGCTGGTAAACCTCAGAGCAGCTCCTGCTGGGCAGAGCACAGCCCAGGCAGTTATGAGTGGGGTGAGGGAGGGTCAGGGCTCCCCTGCAGGAGCCTTCTGCCCAGCTGGGCACCTGGAGGGCTGTTGTCCACCCAGTTCCTCATCACCTGCCGCAGCAGCACTGCGGCATGCCAGGGTTACACAATCCTGTGCTGAAGGAGCAGGCACTAAGGTGTGAGCCTTCCCAGCCCTCCTCTGGACAGGAGACTGCCAGTTCTTAGAATACCTGAGTGCAGAGCTCCTTTCATAACCACCCTGAGAGCGCACCCTGGGCGCAAGGGGCCAGCGTGCCGGGGCACTGCCGCGGGAGCCGCGCAGGAGCTGCAGCCGGGGATCGGTTTGCACCTCGCCAGGCTCTGTTTTTGCCCCCTCCCTCTTCCCTCTCATCAGATCACACAGCCTCCCGGTGTCACCTTGAGGGAGCAGTGTGGGAGGAGGAAGGCAGGGCACAAGCTGCTTTGGGAGGAGTTCTGCAGGAGACTCTCCTGGGGCGACCCCAGAGGTCTGGGGGAGTCAGAGCTGGAGGGAGGAAAGTGAAGACCCCGGGGCCCACGAAGAGCCCAGCCCTGGCTGAACGATTTGCCAGCCTCATCCAAATCCCCTTGCTGGGAAGGGCTGCCAGGGACTCCCGTGGGCTGCAAAGTACCTCACAGGACAGCACAGCTGCAGGAGCAGAGGGGCCATGGTTGGTGCAGGGGGGAGCAGAGGGGCTCTGCCCTCCTTCCTGCTCCCTGGGCTTGTGTGCAGGCACTGCCCCTCTGCTGCAGGGAGCTGCACATGGCCAGCTGAGAGCCACAAGCTGCCCACTGCTCCTGATCCAGTCACTCACTGCCATGGGGTGAAGGGGGAAGGACTCTGCTGCTGGTCCTAGGTGCCATCCCTGGGCAGTGATGAACCCAACCCAGCCAGCTGATGGCTTCCTTGTGGTGATTCTGCCCCTTGGCTCTGCTCTGCTCAGACCTCACCTCCAACACTGCCTCCAGTTCTGGTGTCCCCAGCAAAAGGAGGACACAGAGCTGCTGGAGGGAGTCCAGAGGAGGCCACAAAGATGCTCCAAGGGCTGGAGCAGCTCTGCTGTGAGGCCAGGCAGAGGGAGCTGGGAATGGTCAGCCTGGAGAGGAGAAGGCTCCAGGGGCACCTCAGAGCTGCCTTCCAGTACCTGAAGGAAGGCTGCAGAGAGACTTTTCCTGAGGGTGTCTGGAGACAGGCCAAGGGGGAATGGTTTGAAGCTGAGGAAGAGCAGAGTTAGACTGGAGCTGAGGAAGAAGTTCTTGAGTGTGAGGGTTGTGAGACTCTGGCACAGGCTGCCCAGGGAGGCTGTGGATGCCTCCTGCCTGGAGACATTCAAAGCCAGGCTGGGTGAAGCCTTGAGCAACCTGGGCTGGTGGGAGGTGTCCCTGCCCATGGCAGGGAGCTTGGACTGGAGGAGTTCTGAATCCCCTTCCAGCCTGAGTCACTCTGTGATTCCTGTCTGTGGCCCAGCAGTAGCTGGGGGTGGGCTTTAAAACACATTCCCTGCCCCATCTTCTGCCCACCTCTGCCTTGGCAGAGAAGGAGCAGCAGAGAAGGGAAGAGGGCTGTGACCTTAGCACAGGGGCTGTGAGTTATGGGCACGCCGAGGATCATGCCCGGGCGAGGAGAACCAGTTCTGCTGCAGAGGAGTGCAGGGTGTGGAGCAGGCTGGAAAACCCCCAGACACAGCAAAGGGAGGAAATGAGGCACCAACAGCTTCTTTAAACCACTTGGCACGGCTCGGAGGCACAGGAGAGCCGAGCCTGGCCGAGGAGCAGCAGGTCACAGGCTGTGGGGCATGGGCGGCCCAGGGGAAAGGAGGCAGCCTGCAGGGGAGCTGTCCCGGAGCATCCCCCAGGAGGGGACACTGAGCAGCAAGCAGAGCCTGGGTCGCTGGGCTGGACCCACCAGCCAGGGCAGGGCTGTGTCCTTTCCTAGTCACCCAGCAGCCTGAAGCTGTGGTGTCAGAGCAAGTCCAAACCCTGTGCTGTGCACTGCTCCCCCAGAGCATTTCTGGGCTGCTTGGCCTGAGTCCTTGGTGGCTGTGTTGGGACAGAGTGCCCCAGCAGTGCCTTTCCTCCATTTGCAGCTACAATTTTAACTTCCTTGGCTGTGATTTTATTGCAGTTTGGCTCTTCACCTTCCTCTGAAGCATTGCAGCTCCAGAAAACAACCAATCACCATTTCAGGAAGAAAAGGAAACAAACCTCTGTGTGTGAAGCTTCCCAGCAAGACTGAGGACACAACACAGCTCCAGGCAGGGCAGCCAAGCTTTGCACCCAGGCAGCCATCCTCAGCCTGCCTCACTGCCCCCAGGGCTGGACTGAAAGGCTGCTGAGGCAACCAAGCACCCAGCTCTCAGCTTCTCCAGGAGCTCCACCAGGGCTATGCAGCTGCTGGGAGGCTGAGGAGGCACCAGCTGGTTGCTTTGGGTCTCTGCAATCAGGGTTTGTGGAGGCAGCAGGACAGGGAGGAGAGGCACAGAGAGCCCAGGAAGCAACTGCCAAAAGTGGCAGTGATTAAAATGCAATCAAATGTTTGCCTTCTGCTGCTGAGCAGGGAGTGTGGCTGCCTTCTGCTGAGGCAGCAGGAGTGGCTCTGCTCCCTGAATGAGCAGCTAATGAAAAGCAGCTCCAGCAGGAAGCAAGGCTGATGAAGATTACCAGGCTGCTGATGAAGATTACCAGGCTGCTGATGAAGATTACCAGGCTGCTTGGATCTCACAGAGTTCAATGGCCTGGGCTGGATCCTCCTGTTTGACACCTGAATTGGCACTGATCAAAGAGGATTTGCTCTGCTCTGCACCAGAGTGGAAAGAGTGGGGTTACCCCACGGTGCCAGGAGCTGCCAGGGCTCCCTGGCAGCAGGACAAGCCCTTCCCACAGACCAGGACAGGGCAGCTCAAGCAGATCACAGCCCAGGATGAAATCAGCCTGGCAGCAGCTATTTGTGCTGACTCCAGTCCCACAGCAGCAGACCTGAGGGTTCAGAGCTTCCCATTGTGCCCCTTCCTCCCGTGCCCCCTGTGGGGCTGCCAGGGCTGCTGGGACACATGCAGGGGTGGCTGGCCCCATGGCCTCCTCATGTGGGTGCCTCTGTGCCACCTTCCCTCACTCAGCCTCCTCATGTGGGTGCCCCTGTGCCACCTTCCCTCACTCAGCCTCCTCATGTGTGTGCCCCTGTGCCACCTTCCCTCACTCAGCCTCCTCATGTGGGTGCCCCTGTGCCATCTTCCCTCACTCAGCCTCCTCATGTGGGTGCCCCTGTGCCACCTTCCCTCACTCAGCCTCCTCATGTGGGTGCCCCTGTGCCATCTTCCCTCACTCAGCCTCCTCATGTGGGTGCCCCTGTGCCACCTTCCCTCCATTACTGCTGTTGGCTGCTGGCCCTGGGCAAGCACTGGTCTGTGTGGTGCCCAGCCAGGAAGAGACAACAGCTCCTGCCCTGCAGAGCACAGGCAGTGAAGGAGTCGAGGCAGATGCAGGCTGTGGGGCAGGAGCAGGGGCAGGAGCAGGGGCAGGCACTGGCAGGGCAGCCCAGGAGGGTAAAACTCTTCTGGGAGATGTGGGCATGGGATGCTCACCCTGCTCAGCTCTGCTCACCCAGGTGTCTCCAGAGGCACAACTGAGCTGCCAGCACCTGCAGCATGGGCTGTGTGTGCAGCCAGCACACCTCAGGGGGTGTGATGCAGCTTGGAAAACCCATGGCTGGGGTGGGGAATGGAGCAGGGAAGGATATTGGAGCTGTTTGCATTTGGTACCTTCATGTGACTCTGGAAATGAGGGGAGATGGTATCAAGGTGTCCCAACCTGCCTGGCAGAAACTAAGAAGCCTTTTGCTGTGGGGGAAGGGAGTGGGAAGAGAGCTCAGAAATCACACAGAGAGAATGCCAGAGCCCCAGCATGGTGCAGCTTCAAAGGGAGCTCTGGGGATCACCCAGTCCAACCCCCCTGCTCCAGCAGGGCACCCACAGCAGCTTGCCCAGGAGCATGATGGCCAAAGCAGGTTGGAAGCTCTTCAGGAGACTCCACAACCTCTCTGGGCAGCCTGCTCCAGGCCTCCAGCACCCTCACACCAAAGAAGTTTCCCTTCCTGTTCAGGTGGAACCTCCTGGGTTCCAGTTTGTGCCCTCTGCCCCTTGTCCTGTCCCTGGGCACCACTGAGCAGAGCCTGGCCCCAGCCTCCTGCCCTCCTACACTTTAGCTCTTGCTGAGCATCGCTCAGATCCCCTCTGGGGCTGCCCTTCTCCAGGCTCAACAGCCCCAGGGCTCTCAGCCTTTGCCCTTCCCAGGGCTGCTCCATTTGTCTCCCACTTTAATCATCAGTCCTGGGATGTGGGTTCCCAGGAGCAGCTGCTGGCAGGGAGCACTGGGAGCCAGCCAGCAAGGCAGCTGTGGGAAGCTGTTGCAGGACAGTGTGGACCAGGACTGCTCTGGGGCAGAGCAAGTGATGGAGACACAACTCATGACAACAAACAAAACCATTCTGTCTTGGGGAACCCTTTGGAATTGAGTAGCAGGACTGTGGAGCCTGGCAGGCTCAGGGCTGTATGGTGAGGCTGCCTCTGAGTGAGGGCAGTGGGGGAGGTGATGTCAGGGTGATGCTGGTGCCCACAAGGCTCTTGCCTCTGCTTTGCAGGGTTTAACTGCTTTTAACTGCTCTGAGGGGGGAGTCAGTCCCCTCCACATCTCCCTTCTTCAAGGGGGGGGCTTCAGTGGTGGACTTGGCTTTGGTACCTTTGCTACTCCCCAGTGTATCCTTTAGAGGTGGTCTCTGCTCACAGCCCAGCTGAAGCAGTGTGGCTTGGTGAGGGGAGAATGAGAAGCCCCAGGGAAGTTGTGACCTGAGAGGGACTCTGATGTCTGGTGAGGACTTGACTGCTTCCCATGCCCACTGCTGCCACTTGGTTGATTCCTGGTACTGTCAACCCCCTGCCTCTCTGCTCCAAGAGGGGAGGTGTTGCTCCATGAAACATGCTCCACCAGAACACCTTCACTGAAACCACCTCCTGCCTTGCTGGGTGCATGCAAAACAGCCTCCCTGTGCAGTCAGCCACACCTGGAGGCTTCCCAGTCTCTTGGTTAGCAATTCCCTGCAGTGCAGGTGTAGGAAGGAGAATCCACCTCACCAAGTGGGAGCTGCTCTGTGTCCTTACAGCCCTGCATGGCTGTGCTGCTCCCAAACCATCTGCAGGGGCTGCCCTGGGGTAGCCAGATGCTAGCAGAGTGCATTGTGCATGCCTGTCCCATTCTCCTCAGAGGGACAAGGTCCTTACCAGGCTCTCCAGACTCTTCCACACCATGGCTGCAAGGAGGTTACAAAACCCTATCTGTGTACAAACTTGTTTGGAGAGATACTCCCTGCCTCATCCCTTCCCTCTGCCTCCAGGGCAGGAGATATAACTCATCCTTGACAGCTGCTTCACCCTGCAAAGCCTCCTGTGCTGCTCAGCTTTGCTGAAGGTGGGCAAAAGTGCCTTTGCAGGCTGAAGGCTGGCAAGGGGCCATGCATTGTAAAGCTCAGCTCAGGCAGAGCCCCAGAAAGGCTCCTGGAGAACAAGAGCAGGCTTGTCTGCTCAGTATGACCCTGAGATCCCAGCAGCAAGAGAGAGGCAGCAGGGCAGAGCTAGTGGCTGGGACAACACCTTCCTGGGGCTGCTCACAGCCAAATCTTGGGAGACAGAGGCAAAGCAACAGTCCCTCCAGTGGCTGGAGAAATGGACATGGGATTTGGGAACACAAGAAGGACCTGGACCTGCTGGAGAGGGTCCAGAGGAGGCCACAAAGGTGATGAGAGGCTGGAGACCCTCTGCTATAGGGACAGGCTGGGAGAGCTGGGGCTGTTGAGCCTGGAGAAGAGAAGGCTCCAGGGAGACCTCAGAGCATCCTCCCAATACCTGAAGGGGCTCCAGGAGAGCTGGGGAGGGACTTGTGACAAGGGCTGGGAGTGCCAGGATGAGGGACAATGGCTTTGAGTTGGGAGAGGGGAGATTGAGACTGGAGATGAGGAAGAAATTGTTGAGAGTGAGGGTGGGGAGACACTGGCACAGGTTGCCCAGGGAGGCTGTGGCTGTCCCCTCCCTGGAGGTGTTCCAGGCCAGGGTGGATGAGGTCTTGAGCACCCTGGGCTGGTGGGAGGTGTTTAAAGTCCCTTCCAACCCAGCCAATCCTATGATTAGGTTGATGTTGTGCTTTGGCTAGCAGCAGGCTGCCAGCTATACAGCAGCTGTGCTTCCTCCTTCTTGCTTACAGGCTGAAAACATCACTCCTAAGCATGTTGCTCACCCATGAGCCTTCCTGTGTGCTGCCAGCTGTGCCAGGACCCAGGTCTGGGGGCTGCAGCAGTGCCCATGGCAGATTCCACAGCCTGTCTGGGATCTGCTGCCAGGTGGCTGCACCAGCAGCCCATTGATGCTCACTGCCTGCCTTGCCCTGCCTGCTGCCTGGCAATGGCTTCAGTGACAGCCTGCAGGGACTTGCTGGCTGGTTCTGTCAAATGGATTCAAGCAGCCTGGGGAAACTGAACTCACCTGGCTCCAGCTGTGAAGTCCCCAGGCAGCTGCTGTGGGATGACTCTCTGGCATCCCTTCAGCCAAGGGACACAGACAGAAACTCCTGAGGACAGCACCTGTCTGATATCAGCTGCCAGCTTGTGCCAGAGTGCAGCCCTGGTGAGGCAGCCAGGGTCATGGAATCATTTCAGGTGGAAAAGACCACCTAGGTTGAGTCCAGCCATAAGGGGTTGGATGGGCACAGGAAATCCCCTGGCACTGCACAACCCTTCTGAGAACCTTCTGCTTAGCAGCTGAAATGTGACCCCAAGCTTTCCATCCCAGGCTCCAGAATGTCCTCCAGACAGCTGTAGTCTCTTGCAGCCTTCATCTTCCCAGCTGGAGAGGCCAAGCCCCAGCAGCTGCCTGCTCCCCTTCTCCCACCACCACCACTGCAGCCCTCCTGTGGTCATGCTTCCCTGGGCAGACCTGGGCTTGCTGGTGTCCTCTCCTCAGAAATCACAGAAACATTCAGCTTGGTCTGGTGGGTTGAAAATTCCCTCCCCCAGCAGGGAATCTTGCCAGAGCAGCTCAGTTGGAAGCAAAAGGAGCTGTATTTACAAGCAGAGCTACAGCCTACAGTGGAATGCAATCAATATGTGCAAACCAGACAGCATTTACAGAGGGGTACAAGGATGTACAACTTACAGACAGCACAAGAACCTCCCTGGCCAGAGCCAGGGGAGCTGCAACAGCTCCTCCCTCCCTGCCTGCTTCCTTATGCCCTGCACACAAAGGGACAAGAGAAAAAGGGCAGAGAGGAGCTGTTGTTAAGGGCAGTCACAGCACAGCAGTGCAGCCAAGGTCAAGCAGAAGCCAGTGAGAAGAGGTGAAAAGAGAGATGGTTTTGTACAACCACTTTGAGTCCCTTCTCTCTCCCATGGAACTGCTTAGAGCTATCTCCATCTTCCTTTTGACACCCAGCAGTGATTTGTTTTCATTCTACCACTCTCTGCTCAAGACCTGTGGGAAGCTTTTAAAGGCATAGCCTGAAAGTACCACAGCTGGAACAGACCCTCAGGATCCCCAAGTCCAAGCACTGCCCCTGCTCTGCAAACCTAAACCCTATCCCCAAGCACCACATCCAAACCACCTCTGCACACCTCCAGGGCTGGGGACTCAGCCACCTCCCTCTGCAGCCATCCCAGTGCCTGACCACTCTTTAAGTGAATATTTCATTCCTCCTGTCCAGTCTAAACCTCCCCAGTGGCAGCTTGAGGCCATTCCCTCTTGTTCCATCACCAATGGCCTGTGAGAAGAGCCCAGCACCATTCTTACACAGTGGCTCTCCCAGACTTTCCTGCCCGCTGCAGGCACTCTGCTGACACTCTGGGGTCAGCCAGGCTGTGTCATGCTGCTGGGGGAAGGGCTTCTGAAGGACCTCCTGGCTCCTTGGGTGATGTCTGCATTGCCACTTGGCTTTGCCTTAGTGCAGTGAGCAGCAGGGAGCTCTGGAGCTGTGAGGAGCAGAGGGGTGTGAGGGAAGGGGGTGATGCCCTGACTGCCACCTGCTACAGTACCTGGACATGTCTGCCCCCATGTGCAGGCTGCCCAAGGCAGGGGCTGGTGTTTGGAAGCTCAGACACAGAATCACAGAACATTAGGGGTTGGAAGGGACCTCCAGAGATCATCCAGTCCAACCCCCTGCCAGAGCAGCATCACCCAGGGGAGTCTGCACAGGAACACATCCAGGTGGGTTTGGAAAGGCTCCAGAGAAGGAGACTCCACAACCTCCCTGGGCAGCCTGCTCCAGGTCTCCAGCACCCTCACACCAAAGAAGTTTCTCCTCATGTTGAGCTGAAACCTTCTCTGTTGCAGTTTGTATCCATTGGTCCTTAGCTTCTTGCTGTGCACCACCCAAAAGAGCTTGGCCCCCTCCACCTGGCCCCCACCCCTCAGGTATTGATAGACATTGATCAGAGGCTACTGGAGCACTGGAACAGGTTGCCCAGAGAGGTGGTTGAGGCCCCATCCCTGGAGCTATTCAAGGTGAGGCTGGACAGGGCTGTGTGCAACCTGATCCAGTGGAGGATGTCCCTGCTGAGTGCAGGGGCTTGGACTGGATGAGCTCTGGAGGTCCCTTCCAGCCCAGAGCATTCTGTGACTCTCTGATCATGAAAATCACTCAGCCTGTAAGGAGAGATCCTCCTAATGCCCACAGGGCTCAGAACACCTCCATGTCCTCTCTGTGCCTAGTTGCAAACCTCTCAATCCCTTCATTTGGGCTTCTACCACAGAATTTTCCACACCTGGCTGAGCTGAGGACTTTATCACACTGCTCTTGAGCATGCAAGTAGGCAGCTCCCACACTGGTGGAACCAAGACATTGCTTTTGCCCCTAGGACAAGGAAGGACAGAGATGTCCTGGACATCAGTCAGGGAGCCAGGAGAGAAGGGCATCTTTGAACTTGTGTGAGCAAGACAAAAGAGCTCTTGTGGAGCCTTCTCAGCCCCTGAGAGGGCTTAGCCAGGTCACCATTCATGAGATCAACCTGCAGCATGTCAGGGCAGGAGAGAGGCAGCTGGGGCTGCTTGGAGAAACAGGGCTGGGCTGGCACTGGTCCCAGGGGTGTCTGAGGTTATTCTGTGTGTGCCTGCAGCCAGCAGTGTGGGCTCTCAGAAGAGAGATTTGGAAGTGAGATAGGTTAGGGAGGACACAAACAGCCCTGGGCAGCTGGGTGTGTGGGCAGCCACGGACTGGCACTGCCCTGGGCACCTCTCCATTGAGGCAATGGCTTCAAACTAGAGCAGAGCAGATTTAGATTAGATGCCAGGAACAGGTTCTGCTCCAGGAGGCTACTGCAACAGGCTGCCCAGGGAGGTGGTTGAGGCTCCATCCTTGGAGATATTCAGGGTGAGGCTGGACAGGCTCTGCACAGCCTGATCTAGTTGGGGATGTGCCTGCTGAGTGCAGGGCTTGGACTGGATGAGCTCTGGAGGTCCCCTCCAGCCCAGAGCATTCTGTGAGTCTGATCTCTCAGGCTGCCACAGAGCTGTAAGTCAGACACCAGGTTCAGCTGTGTTTGACCTGGACAACTCCTGATGCTCTGCTTGCCTCCATCCATGCCAGGCAGCTTCTCAGCTCATCACCACAGGCCAGCTCCAAGCCACCACCACTGCCTGACCCTGCACCAAGCACCACAGCAGCTGGCAGCAGGGCTAGGCCTCAGCAGGGGCTGGGCTGGCACCAGTGGAGGTCTTGGGAGTGAAGAAGTGTCCTAGGGGCAGCAATGGATGGGCACAGGAGTCAGCCAGGAAGCCTGGTCTGTGGCGCCCAGGAGTCAGTGCTGTCCAGATGCCTGTCCTGCCTCTCCACTGTCACTGTCTCACACCTGGCCA
The DNA here is from genome assembly GCF_026170545.1 of Melanerpes formicivorus. Taxonomy (NCBI): domain Eukaryota; kingdom Metazoa; phylum Chordata; class Aves; order Piciformes; family Picidae; genus Melanerpes; species Melanerpes formicivorus. Next base: position 717,925 of record NW_027142373.1, on the reverse strand, counting down.
GGGGCTGCCTTCAGGGCCATCAAGGCTCTGGCTGCAGCCCACCACAGCCAAGGCCCTGGGCACCAGCACTGCCCTCAGCAAAACCCAGGCCAAGGCCAACCTGGGGCTGAGCCAGGAGCTGCAGCAGCACCCGAGGCCACCCTGACCCAAGCCATCTCTCACTGCTCTTGGGGAGTCCATGGCCCTTCCCCCCAGCTGACAGCAGGGGCCAGGGGCAGCAGGGCTGCGCTTGGGCTTCTCCTGCCCATCCTCCATCACCCCTGGGGATAACCACTGCAGCTGGCCAAGCCATAACTCACCTCCACCAGCTTACAAAGGCTCAGCAGGAAAAGCCACTTCTGAACCTCACCCCTGCTGCAGACACCTGATCCACCTGGAAATCCATCCACTTGGATAGCCTCACTCCCTCCTTGGTGTCTCCTGGGGGAATCCTCAGCATCCCAGGGCTGAGCATGAGAGACTGCTCTGGATGGCAGCATCCACTGCACTCCCTTCTGCTGGGTGCTGGGACTGCTCTGCATGGCAGCATCCACTGCACTCCCTTCTGCTGGGTGCTGGGACTGCTCTGCATGGCAGCATCCACTGCACTCCCTTCTGCTGGGTGCTGGGACTGCTCTGGATGGCAGCATCCACTGCACTCCCTTCTGCTGGGTGCTGGGACTGCTCTGCATGGCAGCATCCACTGCACTCCCTTCTGCTGGGTGCTGGGACTGCTCTGCATGGCAGCATCCACTGCACTCCCTTCTGCTGGGTGCTGGGACTGCTCTGGATGGGAGCTTCCACTGCACTCCCCTCTGCTGGGTGCTGGGACTGCTCTGCATGGCAGCATCCACTGCACTCCCTTCTGCTGGGTGCTGGGACTGCTCTGCATGGCAGCATCCACTGCACTCCCTTCTGCTGGGTGCTGGGACTGCTCTGCATGGCAGCATCCACTGCACTCCCTTCTGCTGGGTGCTCCCAAGGGTGGCTCAGGTCCCCACTTCACTTGCCAACTCCTGGACCCTCTGGCTTTGGCCATCTTTAGCATCTCCTGAGCCATTTCCAGCTTCTGCAGGGTGCCTCCACAGAGTGCAGTGTCAGTGCTCTGTGGGTTATCCACTCCTCCCCAGCTCATGGACCATCTGGTGTGCCAGAAGCAGGCTTCACTCTGCTTGGAGTCTCCCAAGCTGTAGCTTCACTGGCCTTGCCTTGTCAGAGGGAAGCTCTCCTTGCAGCCACATCTTTTGCTTTCTCATGGAGGTTCCCCAGGAACCTCTTTTACGTCAAGCCATGCAATGGCAGCCTGCCCAGGGGGTGAGCTGCACCTCCATGCCCCCATGGGAGGCCTTCACCCACTGGTGCAAAGGGAATGGCACCAAGCTGTGCTGGCAGCACCTCAGCTGGGCTGACCCAAGCCTCCAGGCAGGAGGCAGAGCAGGCTGGTGCTGCATAGGCAGTGACCAGCTGCTGTGGAACTTGCAGTTGCCTGTGAAGCCCAGGAGGGTTGGGATGCCATCAGGTTGTCAGCTGATGAGGTTTTCCCTGGCTGCAAGGCTGGCTTAAGGGTTTTCCACCCCCTGGCTGCTGGTTCCTGCTGTGTCTTGGTGCCCTCTCTCCTGGGCAGGCTCTCCTCTGACTCCTGACCTCAGGCAGCTCTATGAGAGTGCTGCCTCCCAAACACTCTTCTGCTGTGGGCTTGCCAGCCACCCAGATTGCCACCCAGCTCCCCAGACAGCTGTGTTGACACAGCTCAGGAGGTGGGGGCAGGAATTTCTCAAGCTGCCTTTGCCACTACAGAACTGCTTGGTGGCACCACACCCTGCAGCCTGGGAAAAGAGCCCTTGGAAGGTGGCAACTCAGCCTGGCAGGAGGCTGGGCCTGGTGTGAGAAAGCAGCAGAGCACAAAGGCTGTGTGTTCCAGCACCCAGCGAGCTCCTTTGCATTCTCACCACCAGGAGCTGGGAGCCAAGCTGTAAATACCACACATTTCCTAGGTTGATTAAATAGAAGGAAGAAAAGAGGAGGGGGATGAGGGAGGCTGAACAGCTTCGAGGATCCCTCCACACTCAGGGCTCACCAAAGGCTTGGCCCTGAGAAGGAAACATTTTTTCCTCACTTATTTATTCACAAGTTGGCTACTGAAGTGCCCTGGAGTGGGGCTTGGTTAGGAAGCTCACACTGCTGTGTGCAAAGGAGAGGCTTGACCCAAGGTATGGCAAAAGCTTTTGGTTTCCCTCAGGAGAGTGCAGAACAGGCTGTCCTGGCTGGTACTGCAGATGTCAAGTGCCCTCTGAGCCCCTCCAGTGCCCTCCCCTTGAGGAAAGCTACCCAGAGGAGGGTGGGCTCAGGTGGGGTTAGTCTCTTCTCCCTGGTCTCAGGTGATAGAAGGAGAGGAACTCATTGAATCACCTGGCTTGGAAGAGACCTTCAAAGCTCTCCCAGTCCAAGCCCCTGCACTCAGCAGGGACATCCTCCACTGGATCATGTTGCACACAGCCCTGTCCAGTCTCACCTTGAGTATCTCCAGGGATGGAGCCTCAGCCACCTCCCTGGGCAGCCTGTTCCAGTGCTTCACCACCCCCCTGGTGCAGAACTTGTTCCTCACATCCAGTATCAGTCTGCTCTGCTCTCATTTCAAGCCATTGCCTCTCATCCTGTCCCTGCAGGCCTTTGGGAACAGTCCCTCTGCAGCCTTCTTGTAGCCCTTCAGGTACTGGAAGGCTGCTCTAAGGTCTCCCTGGAGCCTTCTCTTCTCCAGGCTGAGCAGCCCCAACTCTCTCAGCCTGTCCCCACACAGAGGTTCTCCACCCTCTGATCATTTTGGTGGCTCCAGGTCCTTCTGGTGTTGATTTAAGGGCAGCCTGCAGGGCTGGCCAGGCCCATCCTGTGCAGCAGCTGGAGCAAAGTGATTCCTTTCCTTTTGTTTCTCTTGTGGTTGGTTTCTCACATTTTTGGGTCAAGGACAACTCAGAACCAGGGAAACAGAAGGTGCAGCATCAGGGGTTCCAGGCCAGGCTGGATGAGGCCTTGAGCAGCCTGGGCTGGTAGGAGGTGTCCCTGCCCATGGTCCCTCCCAGCCCAACCATTCAGTGGCTCTGGATCTGTAGCAGGCAGTGTGGCTCTGAGGTGCAGTGCAGGAGGGTTGGTTCCTACAGGAGGCTGCAGAACTCCTCAGTGCTGCATTCAGAGGAGACAGCAGCAGGATTTCATGGCACAGGTGACTACTTCAAGGTCCCTTTCCATCCTAAGCCATGCTGGGGATCTGTTTTAATCCTTGGTAGAGAGGCAATAGAGGGACATTTCCAGCTTCTTGGAAAGTGGAACTCTGTGTTGCACACAAAGAGCTGAACCCACAGGGAGTTTCTGCAGCCCCTGCCCTGTCCCTCTTGCTCTCGAGGGATTTTTGGGGGTTTCCCTTTCCTCTGGATTAGAAAACTTCTGCTAGTGACAACATTTGGTACATCTGAAGTTGCTGACCTGGCACTCTCTGACCTGATGTCACAGATGAGAATGTCCAGCTGCAGGGCTGGGGAAAGGAAACAAGAACCAAGAAGAGAAATGTTAAAAGCCACTTGGGGAGCAGCAGCCCAGGCAGAGAAACCAACAAGTGCAGGCAGAAGTGATTTGTAGAATCAGAATCACAGAATGAACCAGGCTGGAAGAGACCTCAGAGATCATCAAGTCCAACCTATCCCCAACACCATCTAATCAGCTAAACCATGGCACCAAGTGCCTCATCCAGGCTCTTGTTAAACACTTCCAGGGATGGTTACTCCACCACCTCCCTGGGCAGCACATCCCAAGGGCCAATCTCTCTGTCTGTGAAGAATTTCTCCCTCACATCCAGCCCTAACCTCCCCTGGTGCAGCTTGAGACTGTGTCCTCTCCTTCTGTCCCTGGGAGAAGAGACCAAGCCCCCCCTGGCTACAACCTCCCTTCAGGCAGCTGTAGACAGCAATAATGTCTCCCCTAAGCATCTTCCTCTCCAGGCCAAGCAAGTGAGGGCAGGACTGGAGCCCACTCCAGAGGCTCACAGTTGGTTTTGTCCTCACTGCCTGGGACCTGCCACCAGAGCTAATAAAATAACACAGCCCCCAGGAAAACAGCTTCTAGGAACCAGGGACTCTGCAGCTACAGCAGCTGTGGGGACTTAACAAAACTGGATTTACCCTGAGTGCTTCTCCTGCTTTGTCTCTGTCATGTGGGCTTTAAAACACATGGGGTTTTTTTTTGGTTGCATCTCAAATCCTGGGTTCAGTTCTGGGCCTCTCACCCCAAGGAGGACATTGAAGGGCTGGAGCAAGTCCAGGGAAGGGTCTGGAGAACAGGGCTGAGGAGGAGCAGCTGAGGGAGATGGGGCTGTTCAGCCTGGAGAAGGGGAGGCTGAGGGAAACCTCCTTGCTCCCCACAGCTCCCTGAGAGGAGGCTGCAGTGAGCTGGGGATTGGGCTCTGCTCCCTAGTCTCAGGTGATAGAAGGAGAGGAAATGGCCTCAAATTGTGCCAGGGGAGGCTTAGGTTGGAGAGGAGGAAACATTTCTTTGCTGCAAGAGTAGTCAGGGACTGGCAGAGGCTGCCCAGGGAGGTGGTGGAGTCCTCATCCCTGGTGATGTTCAAGAGGGGATTGGATGTGGCACTTGGTGCCATGGTCTAGTCATCAGGAGGTCTTGGGTGACAGGTTGAACTTGATGAACCTTGAGGTCTTTTCCAGCTTTATGGATTCTATGATTAGTGAAAAAACACTGAGGAAGTGAAGGAAAAGCTGGGTCAAAGGAAGTTGATGCAGGTCCTAAATGCTGGAGGGAACTGCACAAGAGTTTACCAAAGCAGCTTTAGGAAGGCAGCTGGAAACTTGTCAGCAGCAAGTGGTGCCTGGGCAGTGCTATAAACCTGCCCCTGAAGGAGCTGGGCCACTAAAGAAAGGCTAGAACTAGGGTTTTACTCCCAGGAATGCTCTCAGAGATGCTCAGCCCCAGCCAGGAGCCCCAGCCAGCACCCATGGGTGAGAGTGGAGCAGTCATCAATCATTGCCCTAACAACCGGGGGGCCACCAGGCCCCCCGGCCTTTGTTGTCACCACCACCATCACCCAGTGTGCACCAAGGGCACTCACCAGAGATCAGAGGAGGATCCTCCAGCCCAGATGGGCTCAGCTTAGGGCTCCTGCCCTTCCTGGGGGGGATTAAATAGGGCAGTGGGTGGGGAGGGCCAAGTGGCCACAGCTGGGGTGGGAGGAGACTCCAGCAGAGCCCAGGTGCTGTGGGTATGAGGGGAAAAAGGGGGAAAGGGGGCAGGTGAGGGACTTAGGTTGCTCACAGCAGTGATGTTGATTGACATCTGTCACTGTCACAGCCCTGGAAAGGTCTGGAGCACTCTCTTTGAAAATGAAATGCAAAAGCCTTTCCATTTCAGCCTGGTTTAGACTGAAACTAAGTTTTCAGCTGCTCCATATAATTCCCTTTCCTAGAAATGGAAACTTTCCAAGCAAGTTTCAATTCCTTTTCTCAGATGGTGCCTGCAGACATGGCTGCTGGTCAGTACAGTCCAGTTTTCAGCCCATGGCTGGCCCCAGACTCTCCTGGCTGCCCTGGCATGGAGACCATCAGGGCACATTCAGAGCTATGTCCAGGCTGCTACAAGCAAGAAATGAAATGTTTGCCTAAAATCCCCTTCCTGGGTTTTCCCTGCCCTGAGTGAGGACACACTACCTGGTTCCCATAACAATCAACATGCCTGAAGAGGTAGCCCAGAAGTCATCAGGACCCTGAGCAGTTGTGACAGCACTGAGAGGCTCATCAGGACAGCTGAGCCCCTGAGGCTCTGAGGAGAGAAGAATCATAGAATCATAGAGTTGTCAGGGCTGGAAGGGACCTCAAAGATCATCCAGTTCCAACCCCCCTGCCATGGGCAGGGACACCTCACACTACAGCAGGCTGCTCACAGCCACATCCAGCCTGGCTGCAAAAGCCTGCAGGGATGAGGCTTCCACCACCTCCCTGGGCAACCTGTGCCAGTCTCTCACCACCCTCATGGGGAACAACTTCTTCCTAACATCCAATCTGAATGTCCCCATTTCTAGTTACTTTTCCATCTCCCCCAGTCCTATCACTCCCTGACACCCCAAAAGTCCCTCACCTGCCCCATTTCCCCTTTTTCCCCTCAAATCCCACAGCACCTGGGCTCTGTTGGAGTCTCCTCCCACCCCAGCTGTGGCCACTTGGCCCTCCCCACCCACTGCCCTATTTAATCCCCACCAGGAAGGGCAGAAGCCCTAAGCTGAGCCCATCTGGGCTGAGGATCCTCCTCTGATCTCTGGTGAGTGCCCTTGGTGCACACTGGGTGATGGTGGTGGTGACAACAAAGGCCGGGGGGCCTGGTGGCCCCCCGGTTGTTAGGGCAATGCTTGATGACTGCTCCACTCTCGCTCACGGGTGCTGGCTGGGGCTCCTGGCTGGGGCTGAGCATCTCTGAGAGCATTCTTGGGAGTAAAGCCCTGGTTCCAGCCTTTCTTTAATGGCCCAGCTCCTTCATGGGCAGGTTTATAGCACTGCCCAGGCACCACTTGCTGCTGACAAGTTTCCAGCTGCCTTCCTAAAGCTGCTTTGGTAAACTCTTGTGCAGTTCCCTCCAGCATTTAGGACCTACATTAATTTCCTGTGACCTAATCTTCCCTGTATTTCTTCAGATTTTTTCACTAATCACAGAATCCATAAGGTTGGAAAAGACCTCAAGGATCATCAAGTTCAACCTGTCACCCAAGACCTCCTGATGGCACCAAGTGCCACATCCAATCCCCTCTTGAACACTTCCAGGGATGGGGACTCACCATCTCCTTGGGCATCATATGTCAGTGGTCAACAACTCTGACAAACTTTTTCCTCACCTCCAGCCTAAACTTCCCCTGGCGCAGCTTGAGACTGTGTCCTCTTGTTCTGGTGCTGGTTGCCTGGGAGAAGAGACCAATCCCCACCTTCAGGGAGTTGTAGAGAGCAATGAGGTCTCCCCTGAGCCTCCTCTTCTCCAGACTAAACAACCCCAGCTCCCTCAGCCTCTCCTCACAGGGCTGTGCTCCAGACCCCTCCCCAGCCTTGTTGCCCTTCTCTGGACATATTCAAGTGTCTCAATGTCCTTCCTAAACTGAAGCGCCCAGAATTGATCACAGGACTCAAGGTGTGGCCTAACCAGTGCTGAGTACACAGACACAATGACTTCCCTGCTCCTGCTGGCCACACTATTCTTGATGCAGGCCAAGATGCCTTTGGCATTCTTGGCCCCCTGGGCACACTGCTGGCTCATGTTCAGCCAGCTGTCAATCAGCACCCCCAGGTCCCTTTCTGCCTGGCTGCTCTCCAGCCACTCTGACCCCAGCCTCTAGCACTGCATGGGCTTAGTGTGGCCAAAGTGCAGCACCAGGCACTTGGACTTGTTGCATGCCATCATGTTGGACTCCGCTCATCTGTGCCACCTGTCAAGATCCCTTTGCAGAGCCCTCCTACCCTCCAGCAGATCAACTCCTGCTCCCAGCTTGGTGTTGTCTGCAAACTTACTGATGATGGACTCAATCCCCTCATCCAGATCATCGATAAAGCTATTGAACAGGATGGGGGCTTGTTCCAAGACTACTTCAGCACGTCTATCTCTAGCTCCTTCTCCTGGTGGCTGTTCAATCTTCACTTGTTTTGCAGCTTGCTGAATGCATCCTTGCAGGGGATGCTGTTGTCTGTCCAGGTTGTGCTTTCCCACAGCCATGAGGTGTAACCAGCAGCCAGGCTGGAAGCCAGCAGCCAGCTGTGAGGGTTGCTGATAAGGCAGGGATCCAAGGGCTTCCATTCCACCTCAGATTATGTGGCAAATGTCTCTGGGCTTGCCCAAACCCTTCTCAGCCACTGAAAGGACTGAAAAATTAGGTCCTAAGTACACTTTGGTCATTCAAATTGTGTCTGTTGAAATTCAGCCAAATTTAATCTCTACCAAAGCCAAACTCAATCCTGACCAATCAAAACCAATCTTGAAAAGCTACCCAGAGTTTGCCTTCAGTAGGCAGCTGAACTGCTCTGCCTGTGTGAGCTCACACAACCCCAACACCCTGCACAGTGCCCCCACCTCACCCCTCATGCTGGCCACGGCTCCAGAGGGCACCTGGGGCTGCTCTATGCTATCAGCTGCCAGCACAGCCCCAGCCAGGCACCCAGAGGCTGCTTCCTTTTCACTCCTGGCAGGCACAGGGAAGGTGGCAGTGAGCTCCTGTCCTGGGCAGGCTGGCAGTGGGCAGTGCCTGTGTGCAACACACTGGTGTGAGCCCACAGCAACCTGGACTCCTGGCCCAGGAGATGCCTTGCTGGGGAGCTGGTGGGGCAGCATCTGCAAGGCTTTGGTGTCCCTTTCCCAGTCAGCTCTGAAGGGGAGACTTTGCCCTGCACCCTCCCAAGCACACTCGTGAACAAGGAAGAGAATGTGGGGGGCATATTGAAACCTCCTGGTGCTCACTGCAGAAGCTCAGCCTGCCTGGGCCACCTTCACAATCACAGATCAGCTTCACTCAGGGGCACACTGTGCCACTGTCTGCCCTGGGGTTGGTGTCTGAGTGACCTCCTGAGCTGCACAACACTGGAGGAGGCTGCAGCACCACTGCTGCTATTGGGTGACATTCCCTTGAAGCCAGAGGGCAGCTCTGGGATCTTAGTGTCCTGCAGGGTCTGGGGCAGAGGGGAGAGCTGAGGTTTATTTCTCTCTGCCAGGCAGCCACCCTTGCTTTGCTTCCCTGGGAGGAGGTGGCACAGGCACTGGTGGCATTTGAATTCCTTTGTCATGGAATTAGCGTCACAGAACCATTAAAAGACCTCTAAGAGCAGGAGCTGAATGTAGATAGGGACAAATTGTGCCCAGCTCTTGCATTGTTCACATGGAACCATAGAATTGTTTGGGTTGGAAGAGCCCTCTGAGGTCATCCAGTCCAACATCAGCCCAACACCACCACGGCCACCAAACCCTGGCCCCAAGTGCCATGGCCACAGGTTTCTGGAACACCTCCAGGGATGGGGACTCCACCACCTCCCTGGGCACCCTGCACCAGTGCCTCCCTGGTTTTGATGTACTTTTTCTTTTCCTTTGGCCAATATGAAGCAAGATCCACGGTGTCCAGGCTGGCAAACCACACAGACATCCAGCCAGCTGCAGCATGGAGATTATTGCAGCCTGAAGAAGCTCCAGGAGAGCTGGGGAGGGACTTGTGACAAGGGCTGGGAGTGACAGGACAAGGGACAATGGCTTTGAGCTGGGAGATTGAGACTGGAGATGAGGAAGAAATTGTTGAGAGTGAGGGTGGAGAGACACTGGCACAGGGTGCCCAGGGAGGCTGTGGCTGTCCCCTTCCCTGAAGATGTTCAGGACCAGGCTGGATGAGGCCTTGAACAACCTGGGCTGGTGGGAGGTGTCTCTGCCCATGGCAGGGGCTTGGAACTCGATGAACTTTGAAGTCCATTCATTCCAACCCATTCCATGCTTCTATGGCTCTGCTGGGGTGACAGCTTGGGAGTGCCCCCTCCAGCCCCTGCCATTTGGTTCCACAGGTCCGTGCAGGCACAGGCAGCAGCACAACCTGGATCACAAACCACTACAACCACCTGGGAATGAAAGAGCAGAGAAGTTTGGATCCCTTATGGAGCTGAAAGCAGTGGCAGAGCCATGCTGAGCCTGCAGTGCCTGAGTTGTGCAGGGTGCTATGGTTCAGCTCGTTGTGTGGCTGCAGGGCAGCAGCAGCCTCTGCCTCTGATTCACATCCATGGACACTCAAAGCTGTGATTCAGAACAGTTGGCCCTGAACCTCTGGTCCTTGCTCACAAATCGGATGTGGGCACTTCTCTAGATGACCAGAGATACCTCCAGAGCAGTGCTGTGAGCTGGTGCCAGCAGCAGGTCAGAGCAGCTGGCCAGGCTGGTTGCTCTTGGCCTTGCAATGGGTGACCACAGGCTCAGAGAAAGCCAAGCTCGGGCTGGCAGCAGCTCCACCGACGTCAGGCTCAGAGGCAGGGGCACGGTGCCACGGCACAGCCTTTCCCTGTGCCACCAGCAGTGACTCAAACCCAAGTGCAGAAGTGGTCAGTGTGCAGCTGGCAGCTGAGGGAGCTGCCCCAGCTGCCTGGAGCTGTGGCCATGCCACGGCAGATGAGGTCATTTGGGTGCCTGACTCAGCGCCAGGCTGCAGCAGTGCAGGTTGGAGTTGATGAGTTTGGGTTTCTCCCTCTGGTTTCACCACTTGAGACCTTTTGTGGCTGTTTAGGGCTCTGGTTCCTGATGATCCCAGTATTTTATTTTTAGAAGCAGAGCAAGGGTCTAAGTTCCTCAGAAGCCCTGAGGTAACTTCCTCGCCAGGCAGAGGCTCTGCCAGTGAAGCAATTTCCCTGGGAGGCTGACTGGAGGGCTGTGTCACCATGCTGGAGGTGTTGGCATTTCCTCAGCACAGCCAAAAAGAGACAGAGGGAATTCACAGCCCCTTGGACGGTTTTGCAACCAGATTTGTGATTCTGAAACTCCCTCAACCATTGCTTGAAGACCTCATGGCCTGCTAAAGCTGCTGCCTGAGGGGGTTTGGTATCATGGCTGCTTTGCATCTCCATCTCCATGGCCACAGGTTTCTGGAACACCTCCAGGCATGGGGACTCCACCACCCCCCTGGGCAGCCTGTGCCAATCCCTGGCCACTCTTGCAGCACAGAAGATTTTCCCTCCTCTCCAACCTAAGCCTGCCTGGTGAGGAGAGGCTGAGAGCCCTGGGGCTGTTCACTCTGGAGAGAAGACTGAGAGGGATCTGATCTGATCAATGTCTATCAATATCTGAAAGCTGGGGGTCAGGAGGGAGGGGACAGGGACAAGCTCTGCTCAGTTGCACCGTGGGATGGAACAAGGGGCAGTGGATATGAACTCCAGCACAGGAGGTTCCACCTCAACCTGAGGAGGAACTTCTTCACTGTGAGGATCAGAGCCCTGGAGCAGGCTGCCCAGAGAGGTTATGGAGTCTCCTTCTCTGGAGCCTTTCCTTTCCAGCCCCATCTGGATGTGTCCCTGTGTGACCTGTGCTGGATTCCAATATCCTGCTCTGGCAGGGGTTGGACTGAAGATCTCCAGAGGTCCCTTCCAAGCCCTAACATCCAGTGACCCTGTGTGTCTGTATGCACCATACCACTGCAGGCTATCCCCATCACACAACCTGGTCAGAAGGAGGCACAGGTTTTGGAGGTGAGAGAATACAAATGATCAGTGGGGGAGGTGGGGAAATAAAAGAGAATTCAGTGCTTTTAGGTGAATGTTGGCACTGGCTATGCTGGTTCCTCTCAAAAGCAAACTGCAGACCTGCCTGGGGCTGCCTGTGGCAATGCCAGGCCTGCTGCCAGGCTGGGAAATGCAGCCTTTGGAAGACACAGTTTGTCTCTCAGGAAAGACTGGACCTGGAAAAGATGGAATTTGTCAGGGGAGAGGTTTGCAGTGTGAGGGGAGCCACGTGTGGGGTAGGAAGTGCACCCAGGCTGGGGGCAGACACACAGCAACCACCTGCCCCCCCGGGGAGGTGCAGCTTTCAGCACGAGGTGAATTATCCATGAAGGAGAAAAGGACACCCCTGGAAGGAGAGTGAACCCCTTCAGTTGAAAAAAAGCCCTTGTGCAGGAGCAAGTGAGAGGTGGTTTAATGAGCCTGAGGCCCATTGGAGGGAGGACTCTGCTCCTCACCTCTCTCTGCACTGTGAAACCTCTCCTAAACAAACAGCTGCTGTGGGCACCAAGCTGCTGAGCACAGAGCTGGCTGCACATCACACCCAGGCTGTTATCACTTAGCCAAACATTGCCTCCTTTCCAGAGCTGTGCTGCAGCCCAGGGCACACAAGAACTTTATTGTTGGCTCTCTATCAGCAGTTCTGCCCCGAGGGTCTGAGGCTCTGATGTCCATCTTGCTGAGCTCAAAAGCTGAGATTTCCCCAAAGGACCACAAAAGGGACCCCTGCTGCGGTTACCTTTGCTAGCAAGACCATCCCTGCCACCCTCATCCCAGTGGATGAAGTCTTCCTGGAGCACCAGCTGCCTCTGCAGATGCCTGGCTGGTGAGGGCTGCTGGTGGGCACTTGGAAGCTTTTCCAGAACCAGAAATTAAGAGGAAGAAGTTCTCTAGAGTGAGGGCAGTGAGATGGTGGAAAAGGCTGCCCAGGGAGGCTGTGGCTGCCTCCTGCCTGGAGGTGTTCAGGCTGGATGAGGCCTCAAGCAGCTGAGTCTAGCTGAGAGCTGTCCCTGCCCATGGCAGGGGGTAGAATAGAATAAACCAGGTTGGAAGAGACCTTCAAGATCATCGTGTCCAACCTATCATCCAACACCACCCAACCAACTAAACCATGGCACCAAGCACCCTGTCAAGTCTCTTCCTGAACACCTCCAGTGATGGTGACTCCACCACCTCCCCGGGCAGCCCATTCCAATGGGCAATCACTCTCTCTGTGTAAAACTTCCTCCTGACCTCCAGCCTAAACCTCCCCTGGCACAGCCTGAGACTGTGTCCTCTTGTGCTGGTGCTGGTGGCCTGGGAGAAGAGACCAACCTCTGCCTGTCTACAACCCCTCTTCAGGTAGTTGTAGAGAGCTCTGAGGTCCCTTCCAGCCTGAGCCACTCAGTGGTTCTCTGATGGGCAGAGAGAGGCTGCCTGGGCACCATGCAGCCAAAGCTGTCAGGGCATGAAAACTGGCATCGATGTGCCATGGGCTGCTCTGTGAGAGGAAGGGGCAGGTTCACCTCAGCAATGACATCCACAGGTTTGAACCGCTGGGAGGAGAGCAGCAAAAGCATCCGGGAGGGGGAGGCAGAGCTGAGAAGCTTTAGCATTTCTAGCACGGCAGCCTCTGCCTCGACAGGGTCACGGCCTCAGCCCATTAGCATCTGCAGAGTGCTCCTCAAAGGGGAGCAAGAAGTTGTTGGGAGCAAGGAACTGTCATGGGATGAAAGGCACAGGGCTGCCTTTCAAGTCGGGAGCAGCCTTCTCCAGGCACTCCGCTGAGATCTGTGGCAGCCGATTCCCTTCCTCCTGCCGCTGCCACCCAGGTTTCACCTCTGCAGCCTCTGAGGTTCGGATGGGTGGAAATTGCTGCAATAAATATTGATGAGCTGGGCTGGGGGAATGGCCACGCTGGGGACTGGCGGATTACTGCCCGAGCTCATGTGGAGTGCATGGAAATCCCTGGCAGGACCTGCTGCGGAGCTGGCCGCAGTGCTGCTGGGGGTCTCCCGGCCCTGCAGCGAAGGTGAGGTGGTGAGAAAAGCCTCTCCGGGCCTTTCCAGCTATGGCTGATGCAGCACTGCTGGGGAATGGATGCACAGCTTTGGTTTGCTTTGGGGAGAAACCAGAAAGTCTCCTGAGACCCCAACCTGGAGTACTGTGTCCAGTCCTGGTGCCCCCAGCACAAGGAGGACCTGGAACCGCTGGAGAGGATCCAGAGGAGGCCATGAAGAAGATCAGAGGATGGAAAACCTCCCCTGTGGGGACAGGCTGGGAGAGTTGGGGCTGTGCAGCCTGGAGGAGAGAAGGCTCCAGGGAGACCTTAGAGCTGGGGAGGGACTTTGGACAAGGGCTGGGAGTGCCAGGACAAGGGGCAATGGCTTTGAGCTGGGAGAGAGGGGATTAAGACTGGAAATAAGGAAGAAATTGTTAAGAGGGTGGGGAGACACTGGCACAGGTTGCCCAGGGAGGCTGTGGGTGCCTCCTACCTGGAGGTGTTGAAGGCCAGGCTGGATGAGGCCTTGAGCTACCGGGGCTGGTGGGAGGTGTCCCTGCCCATGGCAGGGGGATGGCACTGGAATATCTCTGAGGTCCCTTCCAACCCAACCCCTCTGTGACTATGGCTCTGTGGCAGGCAGTGTGGCTCTGAGGTGCAGTGCAGGAGGCTGGTTCATACAGGAGGCTGCAGAGCTCCTTGATGGGGGCTGTGTGCCAGCTTTGCAGGTTCAGAGGAGACAGCAGGAGGATTCCATGGCACAGGTGACCCTGTGGCACGTGTCAGGGATTTAACTCCTCTCCTGGCTGCTGAGAAGGGTGAAGGTCTCTGCCCATGACCCCAGAGAACAGCACCAAAGAGCTGCTTGTGAATTGCAGCAGCATCCAAGAAGCATTTCAGATGAAATGGGCAGCAGGAAGGACTCTGAGGCACTTAAAAGTGTGCAGATGCCAATTAACTGTGAGGGTCTGAATGTTTTAATTGTGCTCTGATGCTGTTATTGTTTTCCAAGCAGAAAAGGAGCTGTTTGGGTTGGAACTGACTTTTCACTGAGCACAATTTACTCTGCTTGCTTCAAGGGGCAGGGGATGTGTCACTTTTAAAGTCACTTTTGTGTCACTTTCAAGTGTCACAGCCTCTGCTCCTTAAAGCCAAGCAAGTTGTGCTTAATTAAACTCAGCCCAACAAGGCTCCATTGTGTGCCCCTTTGCAAGGGAAGGCTGTGAAGGAGGAAATGCCAAAGATTAAGCAAACCTCTTTGGAAAGGCAGCTGAGGGGAGGGGAGTGCCACTGTTTATCACATCAGAGCCAGGAAAAACACAACAATTAGGGGGAAAAACCCCAACAACTCCCCCCCCCCAAGACAAAAGCCAGGTCATATGGAAAGCAGTCTGCCAGCTGACAGTCCCTCCTGCAGATGGGATTTGAAGTTCATTCCTCATTGTGCTCCTGCACAGAAGGCTTTTTGTTCATTCTTTTGGTCTCCAAGCTGGTGCAGGATGGTTTGGTGGATGGGGCACTGGATGGATAAGGAACTGGCTTGAGGGCTGCACCCAGAGAGTGGCTGTCAATGGTCCGTGGCCAAGTGCAGGCCAGGGACTAAGTGGAGTCCCTCAGGGATCAGCACTGGGACCAGTCCTGTTTGACATCTCTGTTGGTGCCATGGAGAGTGGCACTGAGGCAGCCTCAGCACCAAGCTGTGTGGTGTGGCTGACAGCTGGAGGGAAGGATCCATCCAGAGGGACCTGAGCAGGCTGCAGAGCTGGGCAGAACCTCATGAGGTTCAACAAGGCCAAGAGCAAGGTCCTGCAGCTGGGTCAGGGCAATCCCAGGCACTGCTGTAGGCTGGGCAGAGACTGGCTTGAGAGCAGCCCTGGAAAGAAGGCCTTGGAGGTGCTGGGGGAGGAGGGGGTCAACAGGAGCCAGCAGTCAGCACTTGCAGCCCAGAGAGCCAAGCAGAGCCTGGGCTGCAGCAAGAGAAGCACAGCCAGCAGGTCATGGGAAGTGATTGTCCTCTGCTCCACTCTGCTGAGACCACAGCTGCAGCTCTGTGTCCAGTTCTGGAGCCTCTGTGCCAGGAAGGATCTGGAGGTGCTGGAAGGTGTCCAGAGAAGGGCCACAAGGATGAGCAGAGGGCTGGAGCTGCTCTGCTGTGAGCACAGACTGAGAGAGTTGGGGTTGTTCAGTCTGGAGAAGAGAAGGCTCCCAGGAGACCTTCTTGTGGCCTTCCAGTGTCTGCAGGAGGCTCCAGGAAAGCTGGGGAGGGACTTTTGAGGGTGTCAGGAAGTGATAGAACTGGGGAGGATGGAGCACAACTAGAAGTGGGGAGATTCAGGTTGGATGTAAGGAAGAAGTAACCCCCTTGAAACCCAGTTTAAAGCCCTCCCAATGGGCCCTGCCAACTCCAGTGCTGGAGCCCTCTTGCCCTGTCTAGACAGATTCAGCCCACCTAGGTGCAGCAGGTCAGGTGTGGCAAAAGTTGCCCCTTGACCAAAGAGCCCAAAATTCCACTGCTGGCACCATCCCTTGAGCCAATTGTGGATGGCATGGGTTCTCCTCTTCCTCTCAGTGTACACCCCTGCCACGGAGGGAACTGAGCAGAACACCTCTTGAGCTCCTGCACCATCAAGCAGGTGTCTGAGGGCCTTGAATTCCCTTTTGATCTTGCTCAGCCATGGGTCCAAGGTGGAGTTGGCAATTTGTGGTGTCCTGCCTGCTGCCAGATGCCAGCCCTTGCCTCCAGTTGCTTCAGACCAGGGTTTCCTACAAATCCATCCTGTTCCTGCTCCACTGCTCTCCCACCTTTGGTTCCTGCAGCTGTGCTGCTCTGGATGATGCTCTCACACTCCCAGCAGCTGTAATTGCCACATCCTAGTCCCCTCTGGGTGATAAGGTTGCAGGGTGCTGAGAACTCCCCCAGCACCTTTAGGAGCTCTCTTGCTGCAGGGAGCTGTGGCAGCTCACATCAGCTCTCCTGCAGACCCCATCCCACCCACACTCCCTGTGCCTGGTGTGAGTCCCTGGTGGCATCCCCCTGTGAGGCCACTGCTGCCCATGAAAGCTCTTGGTGCTGAACCTGGAGCAAAACTGTCAGCCTAGGCCTGGCTTAGCAAAAGAGAGACTTTGCTGCCCCTCCCTTCTCCTGGGGATGTCTGAATGCCTAGATGCCCACCCAAGCCTGCCCAGGTGCCAAACATCTCAGTACCCAGCTCAGCCCTGAGGCTCATCAGCATCCTCCCCACTGACCCTCCTATTTCTCTGCTCTGCTGCCCAGTCTGAAAGGAGTCTTCAGAGCTATCCAGCTGGGCTGGGCTGGCAAGAAAACAGAGAGCACTGTGGGCCTCACCATGAGCTGCTGGAGCTTTGAGACACTTCAGTGAGATTCCTACCTCCCTGAGGCTGCTGCAAGGATGCAGCTGGGATGGAAAGGGCTCTGCTCTTTGCTGCCTCTTGAAGCAAAGGCACTCAGTCAAGCAGCCCTTCTACATCTCAGGCTCTGAGAGGGCTTCACCCTGCTGCAGGTACAGCTGAACATTTCCCATCAAAATGGTTTTCAGCCAGAGCTGATCTGCATCAGCACAGAAAGCAGCCTCTGTGGTGGGGGAGGGGGAAAGCTCCAGCATCTCATTAAGAAAATTAGCCTGGAAAAAACCCAACCCAAGCAAAGAGAGGAATCTCAGAGGGGGGGCTGTTGATAAAACCCCTGGCAGAAGAAAAAGTCTTGAGCAGAAGTCTTTGCTGTGAGCCTGTGTCAGTGCTCCAGTGAAGGCAGAGCTGCCAGCTGGGGGCTGCAGGGCTGGCAGGGCACAGGGCAAGCACTAATAGATTTGTTCCCTTCCTTTGTTTGCCTGAAGAGCCCCGGGGCTGTCCTGGAGGCAGAGGATGCACAGAGCTAACACAGAGCTTCATTAGTGTCCTTGCTCATTAACCCAGACCCCTGTGCCACTGATGTGGCTTCTCTGGTTTGTGTCAGTGGTGCAGGGAGTGTGGAGCAGCCCAGCTGCCCACCCAGCCCTGGCTGACAAAGCTGTGGCCACACAGAGTCAGAGAGGGTTTGTGTTGGGAAAGCTCTGGTGTCATCCAGGCCAACATCAACCCAACCCCACCACAGCCACCAAACCCTGGCCCCAAGTGCCATGGCCACAGGTTCCATCCACACCTCCAGGGCTGGGGACTCCACCACCTCCCTGGGCAGCCTGTGCCAGGCCCTGACCACTCTTGCAGCAAACAAATTTTCCCTGCTCTCCAACCTAAGCCTCCCCTGGCACAATTTCAGGCCATTTCCTGTCCCTCTATCACCTGAGACTAAGGAGAACAGCTCAACCCCCAGCTCACTGCAGCCTCCTCTCAGGGAGCTGTAGAGAGCAATGAGCTCTCCCCTCAGCCTCCTCTTCTCCAGGCTGAACACCCCCAGCTCCCTCAGCTGCTCCTCCCCAGCCCTGTTCCCCAGACCCTTCCCCAGCTTGGTTGCCCTTCTCTGGACCTGCTCCAGCCCTCAATGTCCTTCTGGGAGTCAGGATCCCAGGACTGAACCCAGGATTCAAGTGTGGCTGAGTACATCCTGAAGGACAGCTCCTGCCCCCCTCCAGAGGCTCAGTGCCCCTCTCTGATCCCTGGCACCACCTGTCCTGGGGCTGTGCTTACTGATGGAGATGAGGATGCCCCTGCTCCAGGTCTGATGCTAATGGTGGGGGGGTTGGTGCTGGGATGAGCAGCTAGAAAGCTGAGAATTAGACTGGGGACAGAGGTCAGGGCTCTCTGGGTTTAGGAAACACAGCAGCAGATGTCACCTCTTTGCTCCTGCCAGGCAAAGCCCTCAATCTGCCCTCCCCCACCAGAAGAAACCAATGCTCCTAATCAGCAGTGTCTGTTTGCAGGGCTAAGTGGGGATCAGGCTGTCTGAGGCCCTCCTCTCTTTCCTGAAGAGCTTCTGGTTATTTAAAGAAGTCTAATTTGCTGTCCTCATTACCAGCTCCTTGGGCTGGAGCTGCTCAGTGTTCCAGAGCTCTCCTCCCTCAGGTGGTGTCTTCAGTGCTGAGACCTCCCTGGGCCTGTGGCCATGGCACAGAAGGGATTCCTCTGGGCTGGCTGTTAACCTGCCTGAGGTCAGGGCAGGCAGCCCTGGACACCTTTCCCCACGGATCTGTTGTGCCCCTGAGCTGTCACCCCAAGAAAGGAAGATGAAGGGCTGGCTCTGCCTGTGCTGCAGGGAGGCTTGGAGCCACTCTACCCTGAGTCCCCACTGACTCCAAATCTCCCTGCTGGGATCTGTGCCCACATGGCTGAGTGCTGCTGCTGGGATGCTCCTGGGAAGCTGAGGCTTTCCTGCTGCTTTTTCCTGGTCCCTCTGCACTGGCTCTCCACAGCTTTGTCTCCATGAGGAGCTGCTGGCTCCCAAAACTCAGCACCCAGTTCCTGACCATCTCCCCTCTCCAGGCACAGTCTTGCAGCTGAGAATGGAAGAACCTTCTGGAGATGTCCTGCAAAGTGCAAGGAGCTCTTTTTTTTTGCTGAGTCCTCTGCAGCAGCCCCTCCTCAGGGCACAGAAATTGTCAGCAAAGAAGTGGCTCAGGACTGACACCTCCTGCACCTGGCTGCAGGCCTGGCTTCACTTTCCAGGGCTGAGAACTTCAGAGGCATGTCCTGGTTATTGGCTTTGGGTGGATTGCCTTAATCCCCCTCTGTGCTGCCCAGGGCACAGAGGGCAGAGGTTCAGGGGCTGAGGGGTTCTGTCTTTCCTGCTAGAGGCTGCTGTGGACACTGGAGAGGTGCTGTGGTGCTGTGCTGTCCCAGGATGCTGTCCCTGCTGTGCACTCAGAAGATGGTGGTGGGATTCTGGGGGCTCAGAGCCCCACAGCCCATGCCTCCTTGTCCCTTCATTCCACACCATCAGCTGCAGGCTCTGCTGCAGTGACAGAGTCTCCTCTGCAGCCCTGCTCAGTGGGAAGTGCTTCCCTGCTTCCACAGCAGGACAGCACGAGTGGGCACTGCACTTGGCAAAGCAAGGTTGGTGTCCCAGCAGACCCTTCCCATGCTGACTTGGAGGACTTCTGCCAGGAAGGCTGTGCCTGTGCCTTCAGTGGACAGCAGCACAGAGGAAGGACAGAGCAGTGCTGGCAGCTGCCCTGCTCTGAGTGAGAGGTGGACTGCAGACCTTCAGAGGTCCTTTCCCATCAATGCAAATACAGGTTCATAGAGACAGAGAATTGTTTCAGTTGGAAAAGACCTCTAAGGTCATCCAGTCCAACCATCAGCTCTGCTCTCATGAGGTGTCCCTGGCCATGGCATAGGAGTTGGAACTGGATGAGCTTTGAGGTCCCTTCCAAGCCAACCCATTCTGTGTCTCTGATTCACTGTCTGAGAGAAGAGCAGTTGGGTGTCCAGCACCTCCCAGCTCACCTCCCAGCTCACCTCCCAGCAGCTCCTTTCCTGCAGTCAGCAAGAAAAAGAAATAGCACAGGAAAAGCAAACTGCTGGGGTGTGCAGCACTGTTGTCCTTCTCTCCAAGGAGCCTCTGCCAGGAGCCACACTCAGGGATGAACCCAAACCCACCAGGGCTGGGGAGGGACTCAGGGACGTGGGGAGGGACTCAGGGATGTGGGGAGGGACTTAGGGCTGTGGAGGGACTCAGGGATAGGGAGGAACTCAGGGATAGGGAGGGATTCAGGGCTGTAGGGAGGGACTCAGGGCTGTAGGGAGGGACTCAGGGATAGGGAGGACTCAGGGATAGGGAGGACTCAGGGATAGGGAGGGACTCAGGGATAAGGAAGGACTCAGGGCTATAGGGAAGGACTCAGGGCTATAGGGAGGGACTCAGGGATGTAGGGAGGGACTCAGGGATGTAGGGAGGGACTCAGGGATGTAGAGAGACTCAGCTGTGGAGTGACACAGGGCTGTGGAGTGACTCAGGGCTGCGGAGCCCCCAGCCCCTACCTCACACCCTGCAAGGGTTTGGCTGTGGCTGGTGGTTGGAGGCTGCATTCAGAGCTGGTCCTGCTGCTGGCTGGCAGGAGGCAGCAGAAGCAGCTCCTCTGGTCTCACTCCTCCAAGGGCTTTCCCTCTCCCTGGGTGTAAATGATTGATGAGGGAGCCGGTGGAAGGCAGCTGCGCTGTTGCCACAGTAACTGAGGCGAGTGGCAGGCAGGGTCTGTGCTCAGGCTGAATGCTGCAGTGAGGAGCTGCCTGCTGCCTCTTGCAGTTATTTTAGCCCTCATCAGATTCTGGTTAATTATTAACACCAGAAGGTCCTAACCTGGGGGAATATTTCTGAGTGAGGCTAAGTTCCTAATGAATCCCTTCCAATTGTCTCTCCCTGGATGCCATTAGCATTTTATCTCCCTAAAATCTCCTCTTATCTCACTTCCCACTCCAGTAACCTATCCCCAGCTTTAATTTTTAAAGAGGGGAAGAATGCAGCAGGCAAAGTGAGCGTGGGGCTGGCTCCTGGCCCCCCACTTGCACTGGCACTTCCCTGCTTTAGCACCTGCTGCTTTCCTTTGCTTCCGGGGGTCAGGCAGAGATCCCAGCCCAGCCAGCCTGGACCACAGCCTGGGCCAGTGTCCAGGCAGGCAGTGGCTGGGGTGAGAGCAGCACTGCTGCTCTGGGACACCTGTCACACCCCGGGGACCACTGTCACAGCCTGGGGACCACTGTCAGCACCTGAATGCCAGCAAAGGCTCTGCAGTCCCAGGAGGAGGAACTGCATTTTGCTTTTCCCTCCCTGAAGTGCCTTTGCCCAGTGCTGGGAGCGAAGCTGGAGGGCTTGCATCCCTCTGAAAGAGCTTAAAGGGGAGAAAAAAGAGCTGCCCCTGCCCCATTGCTCTGCTGCTAAAAGCAAGAGGCAGGGCTGAGCCTCGTGCTCTGCTGTGCCAGCAGGTGCCAGGGAAAGGAACTTCCCACATCCAAGTGACAAATCCAGACCTCACTTCCTTCCAAAGAGGAGGAGGCCTTCCCTCATGCAGCCTCCCTCTCTGCTGTCCTGTGGTGGGCAGGGCTGGCAGCTGGCCCTGGGCTCGGGCTGGCTGTGCCCAGTGAGCAGCACCAAACACCTCTGGCATGGCAGCTCACAGCTGCAGCTGCTCCTCTGCCTGGATCTGGTGGTGCAGAGCTGCTGAGGTCCAGTGGAGCTTCTGTGCTATAGACAGGGACACTGAGGCACAGACAGGGACACCTGGACACAGACAGGGACACCTAGACACAGGGACACTGAGGCACAGACAGGGACACTGACACACAGGGACACTGAGGCACAGATAGGGACACTGAGGCACAGGGACACTGAGGCACAGACAGGGACACTGAGGCACAGATAGGGACACTGAGGCACAGATAGGGACACTGAGGCACAGGGACACTGAGGCACAGCTGGGACACCTAGGCACAGACAGGGACACTGAGGCACAGGGACACTGAGGCACAGTCAGGGATCCTGCTTCTTTCTCAGGGCCCCATAAGAATATTAGGAACAGTTTCTCTGCTGCAGGAGGGGTCAGGCACTGGCACAGGCTGCCCAGGGAGGTGGTGCAGTCCCCATCCCTGCAGGTGCTCATGGAACCTGTGGCCATGGCACCGGGGGCCAGGCTTTGGTGGCCATGGTGGGGTTGGTTGATGCTTGGGTCTGATGACCTTTGAGGGCCTCTCCAGCCCAAAGTGTTCTATGATTCTGAGAAGGGTGCCCAAGGGCAGGGAACTCTTCCTTCCCATCAGAGTCACCACAATGCAAATGAGAAGTCACATCCCTGGGAAGGCAGCAGAAACCTTCCTCCCTTCCCACACCTCCACACTCATCACTGACCCTCAAAGCTGACTCCTGGCCTTTCCCTGCCTCATCCCCTTCACCTCCTCCCTCCTCCTGCCCTCACCCCCAGGCTGCTCCAGGGGTCTGCTCCTCAGCAAGCCCTCTCCAAGCCTGCTAGACCCAGCTGGCCAGAAGGGAGAGCTCCTGTGCCTCCCCTCCCTCCAGCACGGTCCACCAGAGCCCACTGATGGTCCTCTCAGCTCCAGCTTGTGAAGGTCAGGTCCACTCTGAGGGTGCTGCTGCTCTTCATGTGCTCACAAACCACCTTGGTGCCTCCAGCTGATGCTGTTCTCTGGAGCAGTGCTCATGTTGGGCTCCCAAATGCTTAGATGAGGAGAAACTGAAGGGCATCTTGGCTGGTCACAAATGGAGGGATCTGGGAGTCCTGCCAGCAGCAGAGGGGCTAATAGGATGCTGGGCTCCTGCCTTGCATAGCGTTCAGGGAGAGACAGGCTCAGGAGCTCCTGATTTATTTAGCACACAACCCCCAGTGCTGGCCACCCTTCTCCCCAGGACACTGATGCTGGCCTGCAGGAGGGCAGCAGGACCAGGAGAGACCAAGGCTGGGGAGGTGGAAGCTGTAAGGAGAGCAGTGGCTCACACCACAGTGCCTGCCCTGCTCAGACATTAGGGAAGCCACAGTGCATGATGAGCTCTGTTGAAAAGCCCTTTCTGAGGGTGCTGGGCACCACAAAGCTGCCACAGGGCACAGGGCTGTGTGCTCAACAGCTGAGCAAGGCCCACATCCAGCTGGGGACACAGCCCTCTGCTTGCTGCTGCTGAGAAGAGATGGCAGCAGGACAGGGGTGCCAGTGGGGCAAGCAGCTGCCCAGGGAACCATGGAATGGGCTGGCCTGGGCTGGAAGGGGCTTCCTAAGCTCATCCAGTCCAAGCCCCTGCACTCAACAGGGACATTCTCTACTGGATCAGGTTGCCCAGAGCCCTGTCCAGCCTCATCTTGAATATCTCCAGGGATGGGATCTCAACCACCTCCCTGGGCAACCTGTTCCAGTGCTCCACCTCCCTTCTGGTGCAGAACTTGTTCCTCACATCCAATCTCCATCTGCTCTGCTCTAGTTTGAAGCCATTGTCCCTTGTCAAGCAGGGAGGTTAGATCCTGCAGCAGCAGGCAGCCACCTGCAGCCTTCTGGCCATGCTGTGCTCTCAGAACCATGCTCCTGGCCAGCAAGCACCAATGTGCCTGGGGCCTGGAGCCTTGCAGGCACTAAGCCTTTCCCTCAGGACAGCAAGGGCACCAGATCTGCCCACATGGCCCCAGCCCCTCCAGGTGACAGTGGTCAGGAGGTGCAGGACATTTCCTTTTATGTTAAGCCTCAATCCAGTCTCTGAAGATCAGCTTAAATGAGACTGACTTAAGCCCTGGCCACCCCTACTGTAGTCCTCATTGCTGCTGGCACAGCAGGGCCTTCCTCACCTGCACTGAAAGTTTCACTTCCTCTTATCAACCTTCCTAAACTCTTGTCCTCAAAGATGAAGCCAAGTCCTGCAGGAGGAGGGACTGTTAGTGGGTTCCAGAGAGCTGCAGAAGGTCAGAATCAAGACCAAATGGAATGGGAGCAGGCAGAGAAAATGCAAGGCATGACTCTGCTGGGAGTGGGGGGAAAGGTGGCTTGGAAAGACACCCACAGAGCAGGCATCAGAGGAGCTAATTTAAACCCTTCCCCCCTGTTCCTCACTTCTGCTTGCCAAGCTGGCCTCAGCCAGCAGCACAGGATGTACAGACTGCCTCTGGCAGGCAGGTGGAGCAGCCTCAGACACCAGGCTGAAGGACATCTCCACTGCCTCAGCTCCTGCACTGTTTCCAGGCTGTGAGAAGCGTGGATGGACCTCATGGACCCAGGGCTTGTCCCACTGCAGCAGGCTCCAGCTGCACAGCCTCCTGCCCAAGTGCCTCTTGCACCACAGGAGCTCCCTCTGCAGAAAGCAGAGGCTGCTCTCCACAGCTGCTGGAGCTGCATCTCCCCAGTGCCTGGGGTGCCTCCAGGCACCACTTGGTCCTGTCTGGTAGGACAGCCTGGGGGGACCTGGCTGCCAAGCAGGCTAACAACTCAGACAGGCACAGGAGCAGCTCCTCCTCGGCACTGCAGCCCTGGAGACCATGCTGTGTGGTGCTGGACTCACCTGAGGGCAGGGAGAGCATCCAGAAGGATCCTGACAGGCTGCAGAAGTGGTCAGTGCCAACTACAGGGGATTGAACAAGTCACAGGGCAAGGCCCTGCAGCTAGGTCAGGGCAGCCCCAGGCACAAATCCAGGCTGGGTGCAGAGTGGGTTGAGAGCAGCCCTGAAGTGAGAGCCTTGGGGATGTCAGGTGCTGAGCAGCTCCCCAGGAGCCAGCAGTGCCCTCCTGCAGCCCAAAGGCAGCTGTGTGCTGGGCTGCAGCCTGAGCAGTGTGGGCAGCAGGGCAAGAGGGGATTCTGCCCCCTGACTGTGCTCTGCTGTGACCTCACCTCCAATCCTGCCTCCAGTTCTGGGGTCCCCAGGAGAAGGACACAGAGCTGTGGAGTGAGTCCAGAGGAGGCCACAAAGATGCTCCAAGGGCTGGAGCAGCTCTGCTGTGATGCCAGGCTGAGGGAGCTGGGGGTGTGCAGCCTAGAGAGAAGGCTCCAGGGAGAGCTTAGAGCAACCTTCCAGTACCTGAAGGGGCTACAAGAGAGCTGGGGAGGGACTTGTGACAAGGGCTGGGAGTGCCAGGATGAGAGACAATGGCTTTGAGCTGGGAGAGAAGAGATTGAGACTGGAGATGGGGAAGAAATCCTTGAGAGTGAGGGTGGGGAGACACTGGCACAGGTTGCCCAGGGAGGCTGTGGCTGCCCCCTCCCTGGAGGTGTTCAGGGCCAGGCTGGACGAGGCCCTGAGCATCCTGGGCTGGTGGGAGGTGTCCCTGCAGGGGCTTGGATCTGGATGATCCTTGAGGTCTCTTCCAAGCCAAACCACACTACAGTTCTGTGGTTCTGTACCACTAGGAGGGAGGAGCTGGAGGTGATCACTGCCAGGGGCAGGTGCTGCTGGGTTGGCTATGCCAAGTGTCTGCCAAAGCTCTTGGAGCTCAGAGCAACCTTCTGCAGCCGCTTCCTCGCTGACCAACAGTGAGGATTCATCGAGGGAGCTCTTGCCAAGCACTGCTCTGAGCATGGCAGAGCAAAATGCTGCAGCATGGAAGAGCTGAGGGACAACACAGCACCTCCAGGCACTAGCAGAGAGAGAGAAGGGATGAAGGAGGGAGTCAGGGAGTTATCAGTGTCCCCAGCCTGGCTGGGGAGAGGGCATGAAAGGCTCCCAGACTCCCATGACTCTGCCCTTGGCCCCTTTCCCTGGTGCTGGAATTCGGGGCATGTGGTGTGTTAGCACTGCAGAGCCTGGAATGAAAACAGGAAATGTGGAGAGGCTGCAGGCAGGCACCCAGCAGGCTGCAGACAGCCCTGCAGAGCTCTGGGAGAGGAGGACAAGAGTTGTTTGTGTTGCAAAACTGTGCTCTTCTGGAGGGCTTCCTGCCAGTGCCACGCTGCCCATCTCTGCCAGCTCCTGGGGTGCTGCCTGCCAGGGGCAGCCCCTTGGTGTGCTGGTAGAGATGCAGGGCTGGGATTCCTCCAGGGGGGTCAGGAATACAGCCACAGCCCCTCTAGCTCACCAGCAGCTGAGAAAGGGGCAGAAACCTTCTCCACTTCACCCAAATCAGCAGCTGGGAGATGTTCTCTTCTGTCTGGACTTGTATAAAGCCTTTCACCCTGTCCCACAGGACACCCTGGTCACCAGACTGGGAGAGCATGGACCTGAGGGGTGGCCAGTGGCTGGGTAAGGAATTGGCTGCAAGGCTGCACTCAGAGAGCTGTGGTCAGTGGCTCAGTGTCCACCTGCAGCCCAGTGACCAGTGGTGACCCTCAGGGGCTGGGGAGCAGTGCTGCTTAACATCTTTGCCAGTGCCATGGACACTGGGGTTGAGGCATCCTCAGCAGGGCTGTGCATGACACCAAGCTGTGTGGTGTGGCTGCCACACTGGAGGGAAGGATCCATCCAGAGGGACCTGGGCAGGCTGCAGAGCTGGGCACAAGGCAACCTCATGAAGGTCAACAAGGCCAAGTGCAAGGCTCCTGCAGCTGGGTCAGGGCAATCCCCAGCACAAACCCAAGCTGGGTGAGGAGTGGCTGAGAGCAGCCTGGAGGAGAAGGCCTTGGGGGTGTCACACAGCATCACAGAGCATTAGAGGTTGGAAGGGACCTCCAGAGACCATCCAGTCCAACCCCCCTGCCAGAGCAGGTCCCCCAGGGCAGTCTGCACAGGAAGCATCCAGGTGGGTTGTGAATGTGTCCAGAGAAGGAGACTCCACAGCCTCCCTGGGCAGCCTGCTCCAGGGCTCTGGCACCCTCACACCAAACAAGTGTCTCCTCATGTTGAGCTGACATCTTCTATGGTCAAGCTTGAACCTGTTGTTCCTTGTCTTATTACTGCATGCCACCCAGCAGAGCTTGGCCCCCTCCACGTGCCCCCAACCCCTCAGATATTGATAGACATTGATGAGATCCCCCCTCAGCTTTCTCTTCTCCAGGCTGAACACCCCCAGCTCCCTCAGCCTGTCCCCACAGCAGAGGTTCTCCAGCCCTCTGACCATCCTCGTGGCCTCCTCTGGACCTGCTCCATCAGCTCCAGGTCCTTCCTATATTGAGGGCTCCAGACCTGCACACAGCACTGCAGGTGAGGTCTCAGCAGAGCAAAGTGGCAGAATCACCTCTCTGGCTCTGCTGGCATTGCTGTTCTGGATGCAGCCCAGGCTGCCCTTAGCCTTCTGTGCTCCAAGCTCACCCTGCCTGCTCCTGGACAGCTTCTCCCTCACCAGCAGCCCCAAGTCCTTTTCCTCAGGGCTGCTTTCTATCACCTCCTCCCCCAGCCTGTACTGACAGTGAAGGTTGTTGAAGGATGCAAATGCTGACCCAAGGCACTGTGTCACCCAGGGGATGTTGTTCTGTTTGTCCTGGCAGCTTCACCTCATGGCTGCTCCCCTCCCTGCCCTTCTCCTGCTGGACCAAGTGTTGGGGATGCAGCCCTGTGGGTTCCTGTGCTTGTTTCTCAGCTTCCATCCTGTGCACTCTGCTCCACAAACACGCTGCAAGGAGGGGAGGATCCTGCCAAAACCTGGGGTTAAGGGGCAGGAATTGAGAAACAGAGAGCACAGAGAGCAGGCAAAACATGAGGCTCCAGAGCCAGCACTCAGAGGGCATTTCAGGCATTCCTGGGATTGCTCAGCCCCTGCCACAGCTTCCCACTGCAGGAGCTGAAGCTCTTTGTGGCTTTCTCGACAGGGAAGTTGCATGGAGATAAAGTCAGCAGCACGTGGAGAGCTCCAGGAATGCCAAGCAGTTATTGACATCTGATTCAGAGGTCATTCATCTGGGTGAACAGAGAGAGCAGAGGGCTGCCTGCTCGCATCGCCGAGCCCTGCGCTGCCAGGGACCTGCCGGGGGGGCACCACTCTGCCGGCCCCTGAAGGGAGCCACGGAGGGCAAGGCAGCTCTCATCGTGCTTAATGAATCCCAGGCAGTCAATAATGATGCCTGTGGAGGTGCAGTCACAACCTGCCAAGCTAAGAGCTGTGTCCTGGGTTTCTCTTTCCACACAAGGCCACGTCCCAGGGGTGCTGCACGGAGGGCTCTGACTGCAGCCTGGTTGTTGACAAGCTGGGAGAGAATCACAGAGTCCCACAATGGTCTGGGTTGGAGAGGACCTCCAGAGCAGATCCAGTCCACCCCCCTGCAGTCAGGTTGCACAGAACCCTGCTGAGCCTCATCCTGAATATCTCCAGGGATGGAGCCTCAACCACCTCCCTGGGCAACCTGCTGCAGTGTCCCAGCAGCCTCCTGGTGCAGAACTTGTTCCTCACATCCAATCTCAATCTGCTCTGCTCTAGTTTGAAGCCATTGCCTCTCATCCTGTCCCTGCAGGCCTTTGGGAACGGGTTGCTGGGGCTGAGGTGCTGTGCTGGGGGATGCTCAGAAGGTGAGGCCATGGCATTGCCCCTCCAGCTTGGCTACCTTCAGTGAGAGCGAAAACGCCTCTGCTGCTCCCTGTCTGCTGCATGCTTCAGCTGGGGCTGACCCCAGCAGGCACTGCCTGCATGGCTCACAGCATTTTGGCTGAGTGCTCAGTCCAGAGAAGCTGCTTTAGAAGGAATCTCTGCTGCTCTTGCAGTGAAGGTTTCTTGGTCGTTGGGACACATCTCAGAACTGCTTACCTGAGGTCATTTGTCACAGCCTGAACCAGCCTCAGCACAGGAAGGTGTGAGGAGGTTCCTCAGCTGCCCAGTCCTTAGGAAACCACATCCACAGTCACAGAACCCCAGCATGGTGGGGTTGGAAGGGACCCCTGGAGATCATTGTTTCCAACCCCCCTGGCAGAGAAGGTTCACCTTGAGCAGGTTGCACAGGACTGCACCCAGGTAGGTTTTGAATGGCTCCAGGGATGGAGACTCCACAACACCTCTGGGCCCATTCCAGCACTCCACCACCCTCAACATTAACAAGTTGCTCCTCATGTTCAGATGAACTTCTGATGTTCAGTCTGTGCCCATTGCCCCCTGTGCTGTCCCTGGGCACCACTGAGCAAAGCCTGGTCCCATCCTCCTGACCCCCACCCTGGAAGTATTGATCAGCATTGATCAGATCCCCCTCAGGCTGCTCTGCTCCAGACCAGAGCCCCAATTCTCTCAGCCTCTGTGGACCCCATGGGGGCAGATGTGGACACTGACACCAGCCAGGCATGCCAGAGCAGAGCCTTCAGCACCAAGCAGCTGCACCCTTGCTGCTTAAGGCCTTTCAGCATCCCTGGAGGAGGCTTTCAGGGTCAAAGATGGTTTCAGGCTCTAGCAAGGGCATGTGGACGTGTGGGAAGGAGTCCTTTATGGTTGGCTTTTATAGCTCCACTGACCAGGGGTCAGTGCTCTGTGTGGGCTCAGCCTCTCACTCAGTGCTTCACAGAGCAGCTACACTTGGGTCTGTAAAGCTCTGAGTCCATCCCCCATGTCTCCATTCAGAGATGCTGGGATGCCCCTCAGGCTGTGCTGGTCCTGCTGGGAGCTGCAGGGATGTGAACTTGGATCATTGCTTAAACCATCACCAGTCAGGTTTGGTACTCATCAGGCATGAGAGCAGAAGATGATTGAGGCCTTGAGCAACCTGCTCTAGTGGGAGGTGTCCCTGCCCATGGCAGGGGGGTTGGACCTGGATGAGCTTTAAGGTTCCCTCCAACCTGAGCCATTCTCTGATTCTGTGACTCCCAGGAAGTATCTAACCACCACTTGTTTCATCAGCTCAGCAGTTCAGCTTCCAGTGTCCCTGCTCCCTGGGCTGGCCATGCAGCCTGCCAGCCCATGGAACAGAGAACAAGCCAGCAGCATCCCCCCCAGTTCCTCAGGTCTCCTTTTTTTTCCTGAGGGCCACACTCCCAGCACCTTTCCTCCAGGCCATGGCAGATTGCTGCTTGCTGCTCACTTCCAGCAGCTGAAGGCTGTTGGCCCTGGCCAGGCTGGTCATGCTGCATGGTAATGCTGCTGAGCACCTGGCCAGAGACCTGCACCAGCTAATCACATCCCCCTGATCAAGGGGAGGGAGACAAGGGCCCTGATTTGCCTTGTCAGCCCTGGATGTGATGTGTGGCTGATAGGAAGTGGCAGAGGCTGTGCCTCGGGGCTGCCCCAGGCAGTGATTTACATGGGCAGATAAAGCTGAGCTCCCCAGCACCAGCCTCTCCTAATGAAGCTGCAGGTGCCCTCCTCAGAGCCCCAGCAAGGCTGTAGCTAGGCAACAAAGACGACTCTCTCTCCACCAGGAAGCACTTAGATGAACACCTCCAAAGGCTAAGGATGCTGCTAATTAACCCATGGGGCAGTGCTCAGCTTTCTGCTCTGTAACATGGAATCATGGAAGTGCTTGGGTTGGAAGAGCTCTCTGAGATCATCAAATCCAACATCAACCCAACACCTCCATGGCCACTAACCCCTGGCCCCAAGTGCCATGGCCACAGGTTCCATGGACACCTCCAGGGATGGGGACTCCACCACCTCCCTGGGCAGCCTGTGCCAATCCCTGACCACTCCTACAGCAAAGACATTTTCCCTCCTCTCCAACCTAACCCTCTCTTGGCACAATTTCAGGCCATTGCCTCTCTTCCTATCACTTGTTACCTGGGAGAAGAGCCCAACACTGACCTGGCTCCAGCCTCCTCTCAGGGAGCTGTAGAGAGCAATGAGCTCTCCCTCAGTCTCCTCTCCTCCAGGCTGATCACCCCCAGCTCCCTCAGCTGCTCCTCCCCAGCCCTGTTCCCAGACCCTTCCCCAGCTTGGTTGCCCTTCTCTGGACCTGCTCCAGCTCTCAATGTCCTTGGAGTGAGGAGCCCAAACCTGCACCCAGTATCAAGGTGTGGCCTCACCAGATGACACCACCAAAGCAATTGCAGTGGTCTGGAGAGGCCACAGGATCATGGAATGGTTTTGGTTGGAAAAGCTCTTTGAGCTTACCCAGCCCAAGCATTCTTTAACTGCCAAGGCAGGGGCTAAGCCATGGCCCTCAGCACCACAGCTCTGCCTCTTGGAAACACCTCCAAGGATGGGGATCCAAACACCTCCCTGGGCAACCAGGCTTTGAGAACCCTTTCAGTGAAGTTTCTTCTCATACCCAACCTAAACCTCCTTTGGGCCAACTTGAGGCCATTCCTCCAATCCTAGAATCCCAGGAAGCATCAGGCTGGAAAGAACCCTCAGAGGTCATCTTGTCCAACCCCCCCTGCAGTCAGCAGGGATACCTCCAGCTACAGCAGGCTGCCCAGGGCCACATCAAGTTTGACCTTGAATGTCTGCAGGGATGAGGCTTCCACAGCCTCCCTGGGCAGCCTGTTCCAGTGTCTCCCCACCCTCACTCTAAAGAGATCTCCACTCTCAGTCTCCCCTCTCCCAGCTCAAAGCCATTGTGCCTCATCCTGGCACTCCCAGCCCTTGTCCAGAGTCCCTCCCCAGCTCTCCTGGAGCCCCTTCAGGTCCTGGAAGGCTGCTCCAAGGTCCTCCCTGGAGCCTTCTCAGCAGTCAGTGTTTCCAAAACGAAGCTCCAGGCAGAAGTCAGCAAAGGAAATCCTTCTGCTGGCAAATTAAATGTTCTTGTTGCTTCCATACATACATTTCATTTCCTGTGTGCTGGGTACAAATGGGGCATTGCTCCTCCAGGTTCTGTTAACCCCAGTGGGAAAATTAGCTACATCAATCTGTTCCTCACCCAGCCCCATCAGAACACAGCAAAGCAACTGACTGACTGACCCTGACCTTGCCAGGGCTCTGGTGACAGGTTGGACTTGATGATCTTCGAGGTCTCTTCCAACCTTGGTGATTCTCTGATACTGTAAACTCCTCCAGGCTGTGGCTTGGGGCAAAGTCAAGTTGAGTTTGGCAGGTAGTGAGGCTCTGGTGGGGACTAAGGAAGAGACTCCTGCACAATCAGAGCCTCACAGAGGGCTCTGGGCTGGAAGGGACCTCCAAAGCTCATCCAGTCCAACCCCTGCACTCAGCAGGGACATCCTCCACTGGATCAGGTTGCCCAGAGCCCTGTCCAGCCTCACCTTGAATATCTCCAGGTATGGGAACTCAAACACCACCCTGGGCAACCTGTTGTAGCATTCCAGCAACCTCCTGGTGCAGAACTTGTTCCTCACATCCAATCTCAATCTGCTCTGCTCTCCTTTCAAACCATTGTCCCTGGTCCTGTCACTGAAGGCCTTTGGGAACAGTCCCTCTGCAGCCTTCTTGTAGCCTCCCTCAGGCACTGGAGGCACCACCATGCTGTGGCTGTGTGCCTGAGGTACAGCTGCATGCCCAGGGGGGTGGTGGAGTCCCCAGCCCTGGAGGTGTTCCAGAAACCTGTGGCCATGGCCCTTGGGGCCAGGGTTTAGTGGCCATGGAGGTGTTGGGTTGATGTTGGATTTGATGGTCTCAGAGAGCTTTTCCAACCCAACCACTTCCACAATTCCTTGTTACAGAGCTGAAAGCTGAGCACTGTCCCATGGCTTAATTAGCAGCATCCTTTGCCTCTGGAGCTGCATGCATTCTGTGATTCCATGATCCTGTGAGAGTCAGCAGCTCCAGGTGGGGATTTGCCAAGGTGCCCACAGACCCCAGGAGCAGGGCTGCTGTGGGAGACATTCCCCTTACTGTGTCCTCAGCTTTCTCCTGGCAAGTGCTCCTTGGAAATCCTACCGGTGAGCTTACTTCTGACTTGCAAGGCAAGGTGACCTATTAAGGGCATCAGCAAGCTCCTTGCACAGCCTCAGGGGAAAGCTCAAGCAGCCTTTCACTTCCTTGCACCTGGGAACCCCTCTGCAGCGCTCCCAGAGCTGCAGTTGAGCAGGGCTGGATTTGGTGCTGGCTTTGGGAGGGGCAGCCTGGGGGCAGCTCGACATGATGGAAGCTTGTAGCTCTCTCTTTAATTGGAGGTGAATTTAATTTCAGTAATGAGCCTGGCACATTCCAGTTCCTGATTAGATTTGCACAGTGATTAACCCAGCAGATATTCACCTGGCACACTGCCCAGCCCATTCCACTTGCAGTGGACTGAAACCACTTCTGCTGCTCTCACACTGGCAGGAAGGTTACCTGAAGGTCATTGTGGCAAGGGAGAGGTTTGCTGCTTGGCAAGGGCCTTTCCAGCTCCTCCTGGTGGATCCCATTCAGACTGAGAAGACCCTGTGGACCTCCCATTCAGACTGAGAAGATCCTGTGGACCTCTCATTCACACTGAGAAGACCCTGTGGACCTCCCATTCAGACTGAGAAGACCCTGTGGACCTCCCATTCACACTGAGAAGACCCTGTGGACCTCTCATTCAGACTGAGAAGACCCTGTGGACCTCTCATTCACACTGAGAAGATCCTGTGGACCTCTCATTCACACTGAGAAGACCCTGTGGACCTCCCATTCAGACTGAGAAGACCCTGTGGACCTCTCATTCAGACTGAGAAGACCCTGTGGACCTCCCATTCAGACTGAGAAGACCCTGTGGACCTCTCATTCAGACTGAGAAGACCCTGTGGACCTCCCATTGACACTGAGAAGACCCTGTGGATGTCCCTTTAGGTTGATGAGTAGACCCTGTGGATCTCAGTGTCACTTTCTGGAACTCCAGGAGCCAGAAGCAGCTTCCCAGAGGAGTTTGCCCAAGAGCTAGCAGGGTTTACCTGAGCCCCCAGGGATGCTGAGCCTCTCACAGAAAGTGCTGCCAATCTCTTCCATCTTCATGCCCTTCAGATGTGCAAGAAGCTTCCCACTGCATCCTTGGCTCAAGGAACTGTGTCCTTGGCTGAAAACAGCTGCAGCTGGGGATGCCTCCAAGTATCTTCATACCTCTGTAGTGATCTGATCTCCTGGGCACAGAGGAGAGCTGCATGGGTCAAGGGAGGTCCTCCACCCCCTCTGCTCTGCCCTGGTGAGGCCATATCTGGAGTGTTCTGTCGAGGTCTGGGCTCCCCAGCTCAAGGAGGACAAGGAACTGCTTGAGAGGTTACAGGAAAGGGCCTGGATGAAGATGCTGAGGGGCCTGGAACATCTCTGTGAGGAGGAAAGGCTGAGAGAATTGGGGCTTTGGTCTGGAGCAGAGCAGTCTGAGCGGCATCTGATCAATGCTGATCAATACTTCAAGGGTGGGGGTCAGGCTTGGTTCAGTGGTGCTCAGGGACAGCACAAGGGGCACTGGGCACAGACTGAACATCAGAAGTTCTTCTGAACATGAGGAGGAACTTCTGTGATTGAAGGTGGCAGAGCCCTGGAGCAGGCTGGCAGAGAGGTGGTGGAGTCTCCATCTCTGGAGACATTCAAAGCCCACCTGGATGTGTTCCTGTGTGCCCTGCTCTAGGTGACCTTGCCTTGGCAGGGGGTTGGGCTGGATGATCTCCAGAGGTCCCTTCCAACCCCACCATGCTGTGACTGTGTGCCTGAGGTACAGCTGCATGCATGCAAAGACTCTCACCCCCAGGACTGTCAGGGAAGTGTCCTCTGCCGTCACTGAATTCACTCCCAGAAGAGAAATAAACCAGAAGCTAAGATGGAAATTCCTCTCTGGGCTGCCCTGAGCTCCCTGTGCTTTCCCTGTGCCTGCTGAGGAGCTCCCACACCATGGCCCAGAGCAGGGCAAGCTGCCCAGCAGCGGACTCACTGCCCCTGTGCCTGGCAGCCAGCAGCTCCCCTGGGGGGGCAGTGAGGAGCACACAAACCAGCAGAGGCTTCCCTCTGTTGGCTTCCATTCACTGCTTGCTGGCTGTCTCCACTGTGATCATGGCTGGGGCAGTGTGGAAATGGCCATCAGCCTGCCCTCAAATCAAGCACAAAAATCCCTAGCTGGCCTGGCAGGGACACTGGAGGGGGCTGGGGGTGGGGGTGTCTGCTCCCTCTGCCCTCCCCCACATGTGGCTTAGCTTTTACTCACACTCACAAAAAATGAAGACAGTTTTTAACTTCCCTCAGGGACTGTCCAAGAGGGGAAACAAGAGAGGATCAAGAGATTAGCCTGTGCAGGTCATGTTCATCATTTGGCTCTGCTGGGCCTTTACAGCATGGCCCAGCTGCCTGGGAAGGTGTTTAATGTAAGCCAGGATGATGGACAGCTCTCCAGACAGGCTCTGAAGGCTGTCAGATCTCAGGTTATTGAGTGTCCCACTTACTGACAAATATATACAGCAGCTAAGTAGGGCACAGAGCTGCAGCTCACCCTGCCTGAGCTCAGATCGTTCTCCTGGAGCGGCTTTAGGATGAGCTCTGTGCTGCTGATGGCACCAGCAGAGGATGCTGTGATTGCTAGACCCAGGCATGCTCCAGAAGCTACAATTCCCTGCCCTGCAAACAAGGCTCCCTCGGGAGAGAGGCAGTAAGCCAGGCAGCCCTGCAGGGACAGGACCAGGGGCAAGGGCTTCAAAGTAGAGCAGAGCAGATGGAGATTGGATGTGAGGAACAAGTTCTGCACCAGGAGGCTGCTGGAACACTGCAACAGGTTGCCCAGGGAGGTCGTTGAGGCTCCATCCCTGGGGATATGCAAGGTGAGGCTGGACAGGGCTCTGATGTAGTGGAGGATGTCCCTGCTGAGTGCAGAGGGTTGGACTGGATGAGTTTTGGAGGTCCCTTCCAGCCCAGAGCATTCTGTGATTCAGCCTTCAGCAGCTCCTCTTAGTCCATGACCTTGGGCTGCAGGAACCTTGGGAAGGGACAGCAGGGGTGACAGCTGGCATGGGTCATGCCAGGCTGCCTTTGTCCCTCCTGGCCTCCAGGCACATTGTGCTGGCTGAGGTTTGCTTTCCTTTGAGGATGCCATTGGAGTTGGTCACCTGTGACTTCTGACTTGAGGAGCTGGCCCAGGAGACTCAGGAGAGCAGCAGTGTCTGGAGGTGGCATGAGGCTCTAGCAGCTACTGACCCAGGAATGCCAGGGGCAGGGAGGACCAGGAGGAGCCAGCAAGACCACAGCCACACCAGGAGCTTCTGTGGTGCTCTGGGAACATTTCTCCACCACCTGAGCACAGGAACATCTCTGTTAGACAGAATCCCAGCATGGTGCAGCTGGAGGGGACCTCCAGAGACCATCCAGTCCAAGCCCCCTGCCAGAGCAGGGTCACCCAGGGGAGGGCACATAGAACACCCAGAGGGGTCTTGAAAGGCTCCACAGAAGCAGACTCCACAACCTCTCTGGGCAGCCTGCTCCAGGCATCCAGCACCCTCACAACAAAGAACTTTCCCTCATGTTCAGGTGGAACCTCCTGGGTTCCAGTTTGTGGCCATTGCCCCTTGGCCTATCCCAGGACACCACTGCCATGAGCCTGGCCCCTTCTTGCCCCCCACCCTTCAGCTATTGCTCAGATCCCTCCTGGGGCTGCTCCTCTCCAGGCTAACCAGCTCCAGGCTCTCAGCCTCTCCTCCTCACACAGATCTTCCAGGCCCTTCAGCATCCTCACAGCCTCTGCTGGACTCTCTGCAGTAGTCCCTTGTCTCTCTTGAAGTGGGGAGCCCAGAACTGGACACAATTCTCCAGATGTGGCCTCTCCAGGATGGAGAGCAGGGGGAGGAGAGCCTGCCTTGCCCTGCTGGCCACACTCCTCTTAATGCACCCCAGGAGCCCATTTGCCCTCTTGGCCACAGGGCACTTTGCTGCCCCATGGTAACTCATTGTCCCCCAGCACTCCCAGATCCTTCTTCATGGAGCTGCTTTCCAGCAGCTGTACTGCTGCATGGAGCTGTCCCTCCCCAGGAGCAGGACTCTGCACTTATCCTTGTTGACCCCCAGGAGCTTCCCCCCCAGCCTGCCCAGGTCTGGCTGAATGGCTGCACAGCCTTTGTGTCTCTCAGGCAGTGCTGCCAGCTTGGTACCACCAGCAGCATGCCCCTGCCCCATGCCTGCAGCTGCCACAAGCTCTGGCTCCTGTCTCCAGCAAACCATTTGGTTGAGCAGCTGGAATCCCATGGTGGAAGAGAAGATCTCAGCAGCACCTCCTGGCTTTAGCCCTGTCCTCTGGGCCCAGTGTAATGGCTCAGGCAGCATGAAGTGGGAAGGCTGTGGTGAGGCTGAGGAGCAGGTGTCAGCTCTCATGCTGAGCAAAGGATTATTTCATTATAATTAATATTCTTATTTCTTCCTACTCTTAATTACTGGCTGAGGCTGAGTGCTGTAGGGACCCCACAGCCATGCCTCCATCAGTGCTGCAGATGATGCTGCACACTTGGAAAGGTTTCTGCCAGGGCTCATCAGGCTTGGCAGATGTCTG
This sequence comes from Melanerpes formicivorus, assembly GCF_026170545.1. Lineage (NCBI taxonomy): Eukaryota > Metazoa > Chordata > Aves > Piciformes > Picidae > Melanerpes > Melanerpes formicivorus. The sequence goes on along the minus strand of NW_027142373.1, from coordinate 681,117 downwards.
GCTCCACAGCAGCCACAGGTGGCTGCCAATGTGCCAGGGACAGAGAACTCTTCTTGCAGGCTGAAGAATGGTTTGGTTTGCATCTCTCACCTCTTTCAGCCATGGATATTTGGTAGGAGAACTCTTCCTTCCAGATACCCACTTGTGAAAGCCAGACATGCCCTGATGCCCTGTGCAGAGGCTCCCACCTATGCATGCATGGAACCAGGGAATGGGTTGGGTTGGGAGGGACATCAAAACTCATCCAGTGCCATCCCCCTGCCATGGGCAGGGACACCTCCCACCAGCCCAGGTTGCTTAAGGCCTCATCCAGCCTGGCCTTGAACACCTCCAGGGAGGGTACAGCCACCACCTCCCTGGGCAGCCTGTGCCAATCCCTGACCACTCTTACAGCAAAGACATTTTCCCTCCTCTCCAGCCTAACCTTCCCCTGGCACAATTTCAGGCCATTGACTCTTCTCCCATCACTTGCTCCTTGGGAGCAGAGCCCAACCCCCAGCTCACTGCAGCCTCCTCTCAGGGAGCTGTAGAGAGCAATGAGGTCTCCTTCAGCCTCCTCTTCTCCAGACTGAACATCCCCAGCTCCCTCAGCTGCTCCTCCCCAGCCCTTCCCCAGCTTGGTTGCCCTTCTCTGGACCTGCTCCAGCCTCTCAATGTCCTTCTTGGAGTGAGGAGCCCAAAGGTGCACCCAGTATCAAGGTGTGACCTCACCAGATGACACCACCAGAGCAATTACAGTGGTCTGGAGAGGCCACAGGATCATGGAATGGGTTTGGTTGGAAAAGCTCTTTGAGCTCACCCAGCTCCCTTCAGCCTCCAGGCTGAGCACCCCCAGCTCCCTCAGCTGCTCCTCGCAGCAGCTCCTCTGAGCTTTGTTTCTGCTGCTCCAGCACCTCAGTGATTGGAGTGAGGGCCCCAAAACTGAGCCCAGGATTTAAGCTGGGGCCTCCCCAGTGCCCAGCACAGTGGCACAGCCCCTGCCCTGCTGCTGCTGCCCACACCACTGCTGATCCAGGCCAGGCTGCTGGTGGCCTCCTTGTCCACCTGGGCACACTGCTGGCTCATCTTCAGCTGTCTGCCAACCTACACCCACAGGTCTCTGCCAGCTTTCCAGCCACTCTGCCCCAAGCCTGGAGTGCTGCATGGGGTGGTGTGCTCAGGCCATGCTCCTGAAGTCCAGCCCTGCCAGATGGGGTGGCTCACAATCTGGACCCCATCTTGGCCCAGTCTTCTGAGTAAGGCAGAACTTCAGCTCTAAGTTTAACATGCTACAGATTGTCTTGTCTGCATGACAGGTGACCTAAGGGGTACCCACAAGTGGCAGGGGGATGGTGTGAAGAGGAAGCAAGAGCACACTGCCAGGGAATGCAGCCAGAGGCCAGTGGCTGCCCTCCTGTGCCTGTCTGCAGCTTGGCTCAAGCCACCTCTGCCAACCTATTTGAGTTCCTCTCATTTTTCATGTGGGGATTAAGGGTGTGTTTGTCCAAACATCTGTGGGAGCTGGTTAACAGGATCAGGCCAGCTCCAGACTGCCCCAGGGGCAGAGGATAATCTTTTCAGCCCAATGACAGCAATACCATCAATGCAGAAATGCAGAAATCCTCCTGCTCAGCTCCATTTCCATTGGAGGTGTTCAGGGCCAGGCTGGATGAGGCCTCGAGCAAGCTGGGCTGGTGGGAGGTGTCCCAGCCCATGGCAGGGGGTTGGCACTGGATGAGCTTTGGGGTCCCTTCCAAGCCAACCATTTCATTTCACATTTCTGAAATGAAAGGATTCACAGCCACAGATTGCACCGGGTGGGGAGGAAGCCTCCAAAGTCAGCTTGTGCAAGCCCCTGCTGTCAGCAGGGACAGCTCCACTGGAGCAGGCTGCTCAGGGACACAGCAAGGCTGAGCTTGAGTATTTCCACGGATGAAGCCTCCACCACCTCCCTGGGCAGCCTGTTCCAGTGTCTCCCCAGCCTCACTGTGCAGAACTTCCTCCTGAGCTCCAACCTAACTCTGCCCTGCTCCAGTTCCAAACCATTGCCCTTGGTCCTATCCCCACAGCCGCTTCTGAGCAGTCCCTCCCCAGCCTGCCTGCAGGTCCCCTGCAGATCCTGAAATGCAGCTCTGAGGTCTCCCTGGAGCCTTTTCCTCTCCAGGCTGAACAGCCCCAACTCCCCCAGCCTGGCCCCATGGCAGAAGTTCTCCAACCCTCTGATCATCCTTGTGGCCTCCTCTGGACCCTCTCCATCAGGTTCAGGACCTTCTTGCATTGAGGGCCCCACAGCTGGACCCAGCACTGCAGGTGAGGTCTCCCCAGAGCAGAGCAGAGGATCAGGATCCCTCTCTCCATCTCTGGCCACTCTGCTCTGGATGCAGCCCAGGCTGCCCTTGGCCTTCTGTGCTGCCAGTGCCCACTGCTGGCTCCTGCCCAGCCTCTCCCCCACCAGCACCACCAAGTCCTTTCCTGCAGGACTACAGGATTCACAATCTGTATTTTACTGAGAGCTGAGAACAAAAATCTCTAAGGGCAAAAGTTACTGAGGGCAAAAGCTAAGGTGAAACAGCAGCACTGCTCTTTAAGGTCCCTTCCAACCCATCCCATCCATGTTCCTGTGAGCTCTGTGAGGAGCTCTGCCTGTGCTCTCTGCCTAGCTGAGCATGGCACAGCCCTGGCAGCAGCAGTGCCTGCCCCCAGCTCTCCTGCAGGCTTGAGTCTGCCCTGCCCAGAGCCAAGGGACCTGGCACCAGCCTGGCTTTGCCTGCCTGCCTGCATGAATCAGTGCAGGGGGTCCAGAGCTGGCTGAGAATGTTGATTGCTGGAGATCAGCCTTGGCCATTCACATCCTCTCTGCGCAGCACTTCGATGCTCTGCATGAAGCTGAGGCACAGCAGCTCTGATGACCCTGCAGGCTGTTGTGGTGACACAGGGACCCCAGGTTAGCTGGCACAGCCTGCTCTGGGCACCTGGGAGCGCCTTGCCTCTTGCACACCCACGTCCCAGGCCTGGCAGGGGTGCAGGGGAAGAGCCCGGCGCAAGCTGAGGCAGCAGCGCTGCTTCCCCACGCTCCCTGCTCACCCACTTCGCTCCATCCCCCACCGCGCTCCGGCAGCTTCCCTCCCTCCTCCCCCCTCGGCGCAGCTCCTTCCCGCAGATTGCTTTGTAGTAATTAGCAGTCGGTGGGGCTGGGAGCGCAGCGCCGGGAAGTGGAACGGGAGGAGAAGCTAACGAGGTCAGAAGACAGCATGTGGCAGCCCCCCAGGAGCGGGGAGAGGATGCACAACCTGCTGCAGTCAGAGCAGCGCCTGCCCGGAGCAGCCCCCGGGGCCGGCAGAGCCCATGGAGCAGCGGAGGGCTTCTAGGTGCAGCTCCTAGTGAGGAGGCTGCAGGTCCTTCCCTCCTGCTCAAGGACAAACTGGGACACTGCTGCCCTCAGCCTGGAAACCTGAGGGTCTGCCTGGGCTGGCAGGGTCGCGGCAGAGGGACAGGGAACAGGCCTGGGGCAGGGGTGAGTGGCTTGTGCAGGGTGCTCAGCGCCCTCTGCCCTTGGGCAGTGCTGAGGGACATGGATTTGCATCCCCAGCCCCATGCAGAACAAAGTCACCTCCTCCACCTCCTCCTCCTCAGCCCCACCTTAACAAAGCAGATCTGACTGCAGCCCCCCACGGGTGGCACTGGCCGGGGATGGCTGCCACCACCCCTCTGCCACTGCTCAGGAGCTCACAAGGCTGCTGTGAGCCTCAGAGCCTTCCACCTTTGAGGTCTTCATTGATATTCTGGGGAAGCCCTTAGGGTTCATTTCCAAAGCTCTGGATTCCTGGGGGGGTTTCCTTCTGTGTTTGCTCTCAGCTGAGCTGAGCTACAAACAGTGTGTGAAGAACTGAGGCAAAACCAGGCCAGGCCAGAAAGGGCTCAGCATGGAAGAGGGAGCCAAAGATCCATCACCACTCACCACCAGTCCCAGGACTCCTGCAGAAAGGAAGATAAACCGAAGCTGCAGAACACCCTGAACACTGATCACAGTTTAATTGATGGCAGTGCACAAAGAGCAGCAGCTTGCAGAGGGAACTCTACCTCCCAGGGATCATCACACTGCTGACCAGCATGAAATCACAGAATCACCAAGCTTGGAAGAGACCTCAGAGGTCATCTGGACAGTCACTGGGCACAGCTGTCATAGAATCAGAGAATGGGTTGGGTTGGAAGGGACCTGAAAGCTCATCCAGTGCCAAGCCCCTGCCATGGGCAGGGACACCTCCCACCAGCACAGCTTGCTCAAGGCCTCATCCAGCCTGGCCTGGAACACCTCCAGGGAGGGGACAGCCACAGCCTCCCTGGGCAACCTGTGCCAGTGTCTGCCCACCCTCACTCTCAACAATTTCCTCCTCATCTCCAGTCTCAATCTCTCCTCTCCCAACTCAAAGCCATTGTCCCTAATTCTGGCACTCCCAGCCCTTGTCACAAGTCCCTCCCCAGCTCTCCTGGAGCCCTTCAGGTACTGGAAGGTTGCTCTAAGGTATTCCTGGAGCCTTCTCCTCTCTGGGCTGAACAGCCCCAACTCTCCCAGCCCGTCCCCACAGGGGTGGTTCTCCAGCCTCTGCTCACCTTTGTGTCTCCTCTGGACCCTCTCCAGCAGTCCCATGTCCTCCTTGTGTTATTAGACCTGTTCATTCCCACCTCCATAACAGCATCACATGAAACAGTTGGGGTGGCAGCAGCTCCCAGATGTGCAGTGGTGAGGGACAAGTTGCTGGGGTAAAGGGAACTGAATGCTGATACCACCCAGACCAACCTCCACAGGGACTGAATCCCTGCTGTCTTCCTCCTCTCCCTGTCCTCCCCCCCCACCTCCCCATCTTCTCCCATTTCAGCAGTGCTGCCAAAGTGGGTCACCCCCTGGCACCAGAAGGTCCTCCTGGGTGCCAGCTATTCCTGTAGGAACTTGTCAGCCCTTCAGCATCTCCCATGCTGTGTTGGGGCTGTGCTGTCTTTGTCTCCTGCTTTACCAGGTCAGCCCTGGTGGCACCTAACCTGGGACTGGGGGAGGTTGAGGTTCACTCCTTGACTGTGCTGCCACAGTCTCCATGCAAATGCTGTCTGGGAAGCTGGCAGCTCCCTTTGACTGTTTCAGATCCAAGGTCTTGCTGTGGAGATCAGAAGCTGGGTTTGTCTCCATCCAGCTTGGTTGTGTTGGCTGTTGGGGACCAGCACAGAACAGCTGCTGACAGAGCTTGCAGGCGTCAAGGCAGAGGAAGGCTGCTCTGAGGTCTCCCTGGAGCTTTCTCCTCTCCAGGCTGAACAGCCCCAATTCTCCCAGCCTGTCCCCACAGGGGAGGTTCTCCAGCCTCTGATCATCTTTGTGGCCTGCTCTGGACCCTCTCCAGAAGTTCCAGGTCCTTCTTGTGCTGGGGGCACCAGAGCTGGATGCAGGACTCCCTGTGGGGTCTCAGCAGAGCAGAGCAGAGCAGAGGGGCAGAGTCACCTCCAGTGGTCCTGCTCTCTGCATAGCTTGGTGGCTCTGTGCCAGTCTACCTCCTGGTTTAGCTGTGCCAGGCTGAGGATGTGGATGGTAGGACTTGATACATCAAGAACCCCAAACACCAGCAGCTCTGCAGCTCCCAGCTGGGTTTCCTCTGTGCTGCTTCTGTGTGTAGCTCACACCTCTATAGCTGCTGCCCACTGCCAGGGCAGCTGAGGTAGGATTTCTAGGGGGGGTTCATAGCTCCATATAAACAGACACACAATGGGGAAAAAGCAGAGCAGTTGTCACAAACCTCCCTATAGCACTGCAAGGCACAAGGAGCCAGAGGGAAGAGCACGGTCTTCCCCACAACCACTGCATTGAGGTCCATCCTATGGGCACCAGCCCCTCAGTGGTGAGAACAAGGCTGAGATCCAAGCCTCCCAGCTAACCACCTCTCCATTGCACACGTCCTGAAACCCCTCCAGGCACAGACTCCGGGCTCCCACAGGGTTGTTGCAGCTCTCCTCCACTGCCCCACGCTGCCTTTCATCTGCTGATGGTTTGTTTAACCTGTCCCTAGCAAGTGACCCGGCAGGATCCTGGCCGTGTTCCTGCTACCGCTGATTAGCAAAGAGCCGTGGGACCCCCTGGGAAAGTCTAAGTCAAGTCCTCGTCTAGCTGCTGAGCCATGTAAGCACCACGAATTCCTCCTCCAGGCGGAGCGGCGCAGGTCTGAGGTCAGAGGATTAAGCCCCAGGGAGCGAGGGCTGCGGCGCCCCTGGGTGCCGGCATCCGCACAGCGCTCGGTGCCTGCCAGCGACAGCACCACCTCCCCTGCCCCCCGCGCAGCACGCCAGCCCGCAGCATCCTCTGCTGGAGCTGCTCACCTCCTGGGCCTGGGAAACCAGCAAAGGCTGCAGAGAAGACAAAGGGAGGCCAGGGAAGCAGCAGAGTGAGAAAACAAACACCAAGGGAGGGGAAGGGCTCTGCCTGCCGGCTGTGGGACACCGCTGCCCCCTCAGTGCCCCTGCAGGCCTGACAGCACTTGGCTGCGATGACCACAGACATAGAATTGTCAGGGCTGGAAGGGACCTCAAGGATCAGCCAGCCCCAACCCCCTGCCATGGCCAGGGACACCTCACACTACAGCAGGTTGCTCACAGCCACCTCCAGCCTGGCTGCAAACACCTCCAGGCAGGAGGCTTCCACCACCTCCCTGGGCAACCTGTGCCAGGCTCTCACCACCCTCATGGGGAACAACTTCTTCCTAACATCCAATCTCAATCTACCCATCTCTAGTTTTGCTCCATCTCCCCCAGTCCTATCACTCCCTGACACCCTCAAAAGTCCCTCCCCAGCTTTCTTGGAGCCCTCTTCAGATACTGGAAGGCCACAATTAGGTCTCCTGGAGCCTTCTCCTCTCCAGACTGAACAACCCCAACTCTCTCAGCCTGTCTCCATAGCACAGCAGCTCCAGCCCTCTGCTCATCCTCATGGCCTTTCTCTGGACCCCTTCCAGCACCTCCAGATCCTTCCTGGCACAGAGGCTCCAGAACTGGACACAGAGCTCCAGCTGTGGTCTCAGCAGAGTGGAGCAGAGGGGCAGAATCCCCTCCCTGGCCCTGCTGGCCACACTTCTCTTGCTGCAGCCCAGGCTCTGCTTGGCTCTCTGGGCTGCAAGTGCTGACTGCTGGCTCCTGTTGACCTTCTCCTCCCCCAGCACCTCTGAGGCCTTCTCTCCAGGGCTCTCTCAAGCCAGTCTCTGCCCAGCCTATATCAATGCCTGGGATTGCCCTGACCCAGCTGCAGGACCTTGTACTTGGCCTTGTTGAACCTCATGAGGTTCTGCCCAGCTCTGCAGGCTGCCCAGGTCCCTCTGGATGGATCCTGCCCTCCAGCTGTCAGCCACACCACACAGCTTGGTGCTGAGGCTGCCTCAGTGCCACTCTCCATGGCACCAACAGAGATGTCAAACAGGACTGGTCCCAGTGCTGATCCCTGAGGGACTCCACTTGTCCCTGGCCTGCACTTGGCCATGGACCATTGACAGCCACTCTCTGGGTGCAGCCCTCAAGCCAGTTCCTTATCCACCCAGTGCCCCATCCACCAAACCATCCTGCACCAGCTTGGAGACCAGGATGTGGTGTGGGACAGTGCCAGAGGCTCTGCTCAGGTCCAGGTCAATGATGTCTGTTGCTCTCTCCTTGTCTATTGATGTTGTGACCTTGTCACAGAAGGCCACCAGGTTTGTCAGGCAGGGTGACAGGTTGGACTTGATGATCTTTGAGGTCTTCTCCAACCTTATTGATTCTATGCTCTGCCCTTGGTGCAGCTGTTTTGATTGTACCAGATCACCTCTTCATTATTCTTCTGCCTCAGCAGTGCCTCCAGGATCCCAAACGGCTCTTCCAGCCTTGGCAGCTGCATGATTCTGTGCTTCTAAGGGAAGGGAAGCAGCTCCCACCCCCAGCACTTGTCCTGTAGCAGCTACAGCCACAGGGTCAGGAGTGGGCATGGTGGGATGGCTGCAGACAGAGGGGCAGTGAAAAACTTCAGAGCTGCTCTGATGGTTGGGTGAGACAACCCTGCTGCAGCCAGGGCCACCTCCACTGACTCCACCTGGGGGTTCTGCTCAGGTCTCTTGAGTGCTCAGTGCCACTCAGTTTTCAGCTGTGCCACCCTTTGCATGCTTGGCAGCAACCATTGCAGCAGGCTGGGACTGGTGAGTGCTGGAGCTGCACACCTGAGCTGAGGTCTCCCAAAGGTGGTTTTGCATCAGGAGCACAAAGCACCAGTCTCTGCTCTTCTGCTTCTGCTCCCCTGGAGAAAGGAGAGAGCTCCTCTGTTGTCTGCCAGCAGAGGGGTGAGCAGGGCACAGGAAGGGAGAGCAGGGCACAGGAAGGGAGAGCAGGGCACAGGAAGGGAGAGCAGGGCACAGGAAGGGTGAGCCAAACTCCGTGGGTACAGGCCAGGAAGAGAGGACTGGCAGGTAAAGCCAGGATCCACTGGATCTTCACTGGATCCAGTAAGCCTGTGGGCTCCCAGCTGGTCTCCATCCCTTTGTCCAGAGAGTGGTGGTTTCCGGTGCCTCCTCCTAGAGGCAGCTTTGCTAAGGCTGAGCTCTAACACAGAGTGCCCTGCCCGGCAGAGCTGCCGGCTTGGTTTACACTGCTCAGCGTTTCTGGGGTTACCTGAGCTGGGAGAAGGGCACAGGACAGAGGCTGAGCAGCTGGGATCAGTGTTTCCTGGAGAAGGCTTCTCACTTCCCCATGAGTGCCTCTGGAGCTGCAGGGGAGCCGGCTGCTGTGCCACAGCTGCTCCTGGCACCTTGCCTCAGAGGGAGCAGGGTGGCTTTGCCGGGGCTTGGGTGACATCAGTAATGAGCCCTGTCCTGAGAAGGCAGCTTTGCCTCCACTCCCGAGCTCTGTGCATTCCCAGGGCTGCATATCCAAAGCAGAGCTGGGGGTGGCACTGTCCTGTGTCCCTGTCCTGTGTCCCTGTCCTGTGTCCCAGCTCGTGGTGGCTCTCACCTGAGCCGCCGCCCCCTCCCCACACCCAGGGGCTAATCAATACCACCTCTGTAAACTGATCACCCACACCAAGTGTCTCTTACCCAAGTGGAAACCCATCCCTCAGCTGCTCCTCTGTCCTTATCTGATAGCTGCTGCCTTACTGGGAGCCCTCTGGGGGGGGGAGATGGTTTCCCAGCCTGCGCTGATCTGGGTCACTCATAAATTTACCCGGGAGCTGAGAGCTCTCAGCTGTTTGCCTGATAATTACAGGCACGGGGGATTTGCCTCAGCTCAAGGGGGAGCAGCAATTTCTTTGACTAAAAAGTTGCTTGGCAGAGCTGTGGCTGGCAGAGCTGAGTCCTGCAGAGCTGAGTCCTGCAGCACTCCCAGCTCTGCCTGCTCTGGGACCTGCGCTCTGCCTCCCTCTCGCATCCCTTTGTTATTTATTCACCTAAGCCTCCACACTTAATTGCAGCGCTCACACTTTTCCTTGGCTCGCTGGCTTCCTGCTGTTTCATGATTCATTACTTGTAAATGAGTCCCTGCGGTTGCCTCCTTCCCAGCAACACAAAACCCCTCAGCTCCGTCCTTTGGCTGCGCTTCCCCTGCCCTGCCGCTGCTGCCGGGCAGCCAGGGCCGAGCTACAGCTGGGAGCTGCCAGCTGAAGGACCAGAGCCCTGCTGGGGCTGGAAAAGGCCTCTAAAGCCAACCATCCACCCAACACCACCGTGGCCACGTTTCACCTCCTGGAAAAGGAGCCCTTCTACTATATTGAGGACCCAGAGTCCCTGGAGGTGTTTCAGAGGTCGTTTGGATGCGGTGCATGGGAGCAGGGCTCTGGAGTGAACTTTGTGGGGTAGGATCACTGGTTGGACTCGATGATCCCAGGGCTTTTCCAGCCTGGGTGGTTCTGGGAGTCTATGATTCTGGGACTCTGTGACTGTGGAGGGAGCTCCTCACTGTGCAACAGCTCCAGGGCAGGGCCTTGAGTCCTCTCCAGGCTAGGACCATGGGAATAAGATCTACAGACAGGCATCAGTGGACACTTCATAGTGGTCTCCACAGCAGCCCACCCCCATGTCCAGTGTGGATCCTGGCTCAGAATAGTTCCCCTTGACCAAATGACCACCAGCACCCAGGGACATCCTGACCACGTCTCTGGGAGCAGTCATTTAAGAGATCACCACAAGCATCAGCTCTGATCCAGAGCAGTGGTTCCTTGTCACTGAGCTGGACAGAGAACAACCAGCCCATGCTGGGGAAATGAACCTTGTGGCAGTTTGCACTGAAACTTCCCAATTTCAGAGTGCTTCTCCTGGAAGAGCTGAAGCACTGCTCCAGGGCTCTGTGTACAGCAAGCTGCTGCCACCCAGGCCAGCAGAGCAGGCTGCAGGAGGGCAGGCCACCAAGAGCTGGCTTCTTAGGATCACAGGACAGTGCAGGCTGGAAGGGACTCCCCAGGTCATGCAGTCTGCCAGGTGCATTCCTGCTCCCGCGGGCTGGAACTGGAGACCACATCCTGGTCTCCAAACTGGTGACACATGGGTTTGATTGGTGGACCACTAGATGGATAAGGAACTGGCTTGATGGCCGCACCCAAAGAGTGGCTGTCAATGGCTCCATGTCCCAGTGGAGGCCAGTGACAAGCGGAGTCCCTCAGGGATCAGTCCTGGGACCTGTCTTATTCAACATCTTTGTGGGGGACATGGACAGTGGCATTGAGTGCACCCTCAGCAAGTTTGCTGATGACACCAAGCTGTGTGGTGCAGCAGACAGGCTGGAGGGAAGGGAGGCCATCCAGAGGGACCTTGACAGGCTGGAGAGGTGGGCACAGGCCAACCTCATGAAGTTCAATAAGAGCAAGTGCAGGGTCCTGCATCTGGGTCGAGGCAATCCCAGGCACAAATACAGGCTGGGCAGTGACTGGCTGGAGGGTAGCCCTGAGGAGAGAGACTTGGGGGTGCTGGTGGACAAAAAGCTCAACATGAGCTCTCAGTGTGCACTTGCAGCCCGCAAAGCCAATCAGATCCTGGGCTGCATCAGGAGAAGTGTGGCTAGCAGGTCAAGGGAGGTGATCCTCCCCCTCTACTCAGCCCTGGTGAGACCCCACCTGGAGTACTGTGTCCAGTTCTGGAGCCCCTATTACAAGAGGGATCTGGAGGTGCTGGAACGTGTCCAGAGAAGGGCCACGAGGATGAGCAGAGGGCTGGAGCACCTCTCCTATGAGGACAGACTGAAGGAGTTGGGGCTGTTCAGTCTGCAGAAGAGAAGGCTCAGAGGTGACCTAATTGTCGCCTTCCAGTATCTGAAGGGGGCCTACAGGAAGGCAGGGGAAGGACTTCTCAGGATATCAGGTAGTGATAGGACTAGGGGGAATGGAATGAAGCTGGAGGTGGGGAGATTCAGGCTGGATGTGAGGAGGAGGTTCTTCACCATGAGAGTGGTGAAACCCTGGAATGGGTTGTCCAGGGAGGTGGTCGAGGCCCCGTCCCTGGGGGTGTTTAAGAGCAGGCTGGATGAGGCTCTGTCCAGCCTGATCTAGTGTGGGGTGTCCCTGCCCATGGCAGGGGGGTTGGAACTAGATGATCCTTGTGGTCCCTTCCAACCCTGAATGAAACTATGAAACTATGAAACTGGAGCTGTCACCCAGGCTCCCTGTCTGGGTTCTCTAGGGAGGGGTACAGCACCTCCAGGAGGAAGAAGAGGGGAAGGTCATAGAATCACAGGAGGGTCTGGGTTGGAAGGGACCTCCAAGGGTCATCCAGTCTGACCTCCCCACAGTCAGCAGGGACATCCTCAACTAGATCAGGTTGCCCAGGGCCTTGTTGAGCCTCACCTTGAATCTCTCCATCCTCTGACCACTCACCACACTGTGAGTGAGCAGAGCCTCACCAGGGACTCTGCCCTGGCAGGACAGGCACTGCCTGTTCCATGTGCCCCAGACTCCTGTGCTGGGAGCCCATGTGGATGTGGGCAGGTCCCTGGTCTCTAGGGCTCAATCCCAGGACACAGTCCCTGCCTGGCACCTCTTTTCCTGCTCCCTGGGAGGACATCTCCATGGCAAGGGCTGGAATCAGGACAAACCTCTCCAGCTGGTGTCCTGTTCCCCTTGGAGTCCCACAGCTGGGTGTCCTGGAGCAGGAGGCAGCCAGGGCCAGCAGCACATCTGTCACCCTGCAGAGAGATGTCACACAGCAGCACCAAGCAGGGCTCCTTGGCTCAGCTCCCCTGGGCTCTTCTCAGTCTTCATGGAGGTGAACTTTGAGGCACAACTGTAGACTGAATCACCTTGTGGAAGCTCCTCACAAGCCACTGGAAAACCGTGGGCATGGGGCATGCCTGGCACCAGATGAACCAGCTGGGCACTGGGAGCAGTGAGGAGAGGACAGGTCCTGCCCTAGTGAGAACTGAGCTGTGCAGGCAGTTAGGGAACAGTCAGAGCCTTCCAGAAGGGCATTTGCCATGGCAGGGCAGGTGTGCAGCAGGTGAGTTGTGTGCCCACAGCCTGCACAGAGGACACCTTTGCTCCCAGAGCCAGGAGTCACCCGAGCTGATGATGCCCATGCAGGTTCCCAGGCTTGCTACCTGCTTTTGGTTTTTGCCAGGACTTGGCCAAAGTGGCAGTTTGTGACTCCAGACAGAGGCTCCCAGCTGCACCAACACAAGGGCCATAGCTGCCAGCTTGCAAGAGAGCATCCAGCGTGCCAGGATGGCAAGCAAGGGGCTCCTGTGTGTGTGCCAGCATGGCTGCCTGCCTGGATCTGGCTGGAGGGACATCAGCTGGGCCCAAGGACCCTCTGGGAGCTCCTGGAAAGAAAAGGAGGGGAAAGATCTGGTTTCACTACACAGCACTGCAGGGTAGGAGTAACCCTCCCTCAGCCACTGGGCCAGGAATCCTCCTCAGCTCCTGCCAGCAACAAGGGAAACTCAGGCTCAGTCAGGAGCTTGAAGCCCAGCTTGGGCACTCATCTGGGACCTTTCCTGTCCTTGGGGGAATACTTTAGCACAGCCTGATGAATGGTGTGCACAGCTCTGACTCACAGTCACAGATTGCATTGGGTTGGAAGGAACCCTGCAAGGGCACCTTGTCCAACCCCCTGCAGGCAGCACAGACAGCTCCAGCTAGAGCAGGCTGCTCAGGGACACAGCAAGTTTGACCTTGAATGTCTCCAGGGATGGAGCCTCCACCACCTCCCCGGGCAGCCTGTTCCAGTGTCTCCCCAGCCTCACTGTGCAGAACTTCCTCCTGGTGTCCAACCTAACTCTGCCCTGCTCCAGTTTCAGACCATTGCCTCTTGTCCTGAGCAGTGCCTCCCCAGCCTGCCTGGGGGTCCCCTGCAGATACTGCAATGCAGCTCTGAGGTCTCCCTGGAGCCTCCTCTTCTCCACCTGAAGGGCCCCAACTCTCCCAGCCTGTCACTGCAGGAGGTGAATGCCTTGGGAATGGACTCCTTCAGCAACCACTGCTCCAGGCTGAGGGTGGGACTCAGCCCTCTGCTCTCACAGCTCTGCCCTCTTCCTTAGACGGAGGTGGGCAAGCTCCTGGCTGGAGAGGGTCCCGGGCAGCAGGCTGGTGTGGCAGGAGGCTTCCTCTCTGCAGCAGCATCCTCCCTTTGCGGTCAGACAATGGCAGTGATTTCAGTTTTGTTTCACTTTCTTCCTTGTCACCAGCATTCCTTTTGTCCCTTTCTCCCTTACAAATGTTAATTTCCCTCTTTGTCTCGGCTGGGGCTGTTGCAGCGCATTGTCCTCTGCCTGCTGAAATGAAATCCTCCTCGACAGACAGATCTTAGGAAATTAACATCACCCTGCAATTTGGAGCAAGCACAGCTGAAGCAGCTGCTGGGCTGAGGAGAAAGAGCCCGGAACAACGGCGCTGAAAAGCACCTCGAGAAGCTCTGCAGACCTGGGACTACACAGTCTGGATCCATCCTGCTGTCACTTGGTCTTCTGCAGCCAGCAGAAATGCCCAGGGACACAGCCAGGCAGCCTTCCACATCCCCCTTGAATCTTTATCAGCTGGGGCAAGCAGAGGGCCATGGGACCCATGGTCATTGCTTGTGCTGACACAGTCCCTTTGCAGGGCTGTTCAGACCTCAGAGCAGCCTTCCAGTACCTGAAGGGGGCTACAGGAAGGCTGCTGAGGGACTGTTCCCAAAGGCCTGCAGGGACAGGACGAGGAGCAATGGCTTCAAACTAGAGCAGAGCAGACTGAGATTGGATGCTAGATTGAGACTGGATGCTAGATTGGATGCTCTTCACTATGAGGGTGGTGGGACACTGCAACAGGTTGCCCAGGGAGGTGGCTGAGGCTCCATCCCTGGAGATATTCAAGGTGAGGCTGGACAGGGCTCTGGGCAACCTGATCTAGTGCAGGATGTCCCTGCTGAGTGCAGGGGCTTGGAGTGGATGAGCTTTGGAGGTCCCTTCCCACCCAGAGCATTCTGTGAGTCTGCAGTTCTATGACCTTCCCCTCTTCCTCCTGGAGGGGCTGTACCCCTCCCGAGGTAACCCAGCTGGGGACCCTGGGTAACATCTGCTCCAGTTCCAGCCCATGGGAGCAGGAATGCCCCTGGCACATGGAATACCATGGGTAGAAGATTGGACTTGATGATCTTAGAGGTCTTGTCCAAACTTGATTCTGTGCAAGTGCAGAGCTGCTTCTGCCTCTTGCCCTGTGACAATCCCAAATCCTTGTTGCCATCCACACCACAATGAGCCCCTCAGGTCTGGAGCTTTACCACTTTCTGTTCAAGGGCTGTGAGTAATTTTTCAAGGCATAGCCTACAACTCCCACAGCCCTTCAGGGGCAGGCCTGGCACATCCCAGCCTGGGACATCCCAGCCTGGGACACCAACTGAGCCACGGTGCAGTTATTACCTTGCAGCTGCATTCCACAGCCACACAAAGGCAGGGAGAGGGGATGGGAATCTCTGTGGCTATTGCATCATTTGGGGAACAAAAGCTGAGCATCTTCCTGGGGTGGGCAGACAAATGCCAGGCTCTGAGCTAACAAAGAGCTCAGGCAGCTGCAGCTGCAGCACACCACGGCAGAAAAGACTTCTCAGCACTTCTGCTTCCCGAGTGAACTTTCTCCCCTGAGCTGCCGGCAGCGCAGCACAGGCAGCAGCAGCAGCAGAGCACTCGGGGGCCCGCAGAGAGGATGCTGATCCCTGAAGCTCCCAGCAGCTCCCACTGCAGGGGGCTGGGAGGAGGCTGCTGGCATTTAGTTGTTTACAGGACCGAGTCCAAACGGCCTGGAAAGCTCTGACTCAGGGAAGCTGACTGATGGTGTTGTGGTAACCAGCAGAATGCCTCAATTAATTCCTCAATTAAAGCCTCAATTAACTTATCAGATGTAGGATAGGCTGTGCTGGACAGGGCAGTTGATGCCTCAGCAGAATCCTTTGCCAGGCTGGAAGGAATGTGGAGATCATTCAGGATTAACATTCCTCTGGCCCATCCAGATTGTCCCTCTGCAGGATGGCAGCCCCGGGGTGACAGCAGGGACAGAAGCTGCTCTCTGATCTGCTCCTGGGGCACAGCTCCCCACTGCTGGGCTCCTCACACCGTGCTCAGCCTCCTGCTAGAGACATCAAGAGTGGAGGGAATCAAAATGCCAACTGTTTCTCCATGGGGTGAATACTGCTGAGCTCACACTCCTCATGCTCCCAGGGCCCTGCTGGGCTCTGTGCAGCACTTCTGAGAGCCACAGAGCCCTTCAGGATGGAAAAGACCTTTGAGATCATTGAGTCCAACTGCCATCACCACTAAGCTATATCCTGAAGAACAGCACCTACAGCTTCTTGGACACCTCCAGGGCTGGGGACTCCACCACCTCCCTGGGCAGCCTGTGCCAATCCCTGGCCACTCCTGCAGCAAAGACATTTCTCCTCATCTCCAACCTAACCTCCCTTGGCAGGGGCTTCCTGTGGGTCCTTCTCCTGAAACAGAGATGAAGGATGCTGCTCATCTCTGCTGAAAACAGCCCAGGAGTGCTTGTGCAGAGCTTTCCTCTGTCCTGAGCCAGTTTCTTCTGCTCCTCCTGACTGGAAGCACCAAACCCTCCTGCCCTGGCTCCTGGGCTGCTGCCTCACAGGGTGCAGAGCTTGCAGCTGTCCTGGCCATGCCCTGCTGGGCTGTGGCAGCTCAGCCTGCAGGTGCTGCCTGGCTTTTCACACCTTGCTTCCCTTCCAGCTCTTTATCCTTTGGTGTCTCCCACAAGGCTGGGCTCTTCTCAGCAAGGATTGGAGCTTACAAGCTGCTGGTGTTTCCCAGCCTGTCCTGGCTGCAGGCATGGAGCAGGGTTTGCAGGAATGCTGAACCCCACTGCAGCTCAGCAGGAGCACACCAAAGCCTTTGGCTGCACCTGAGGGCTGCTTCTGCAGTGGCTCACTGTGCAGGGCAAGGCAATCAAGGCAGGAAGGTGTGTGAGTATGTCTTCACGGACAGCTAAGCACAAGCCAGCATCAAGATGAGCTGTGAAGTGGCCTTCCAATGGAAAACTCCTTCCACCTCCAGCAGCCCTGCAGACAGAGGGCACCAGGTGGGGGTCCAAGAACCCCAGTGGGTTTATTTCAGGGGTTTTGATTGAATTAAACAGAATTTCAAGTTCTCCTGCCAGGGCCCTCAGCACCACAGCTCTGCCTCTTGGGAACACCTCCAGGGACAGGGATCCAACCACCTCCCTGGGCAGCCTGTGCCAGGCCTTGAGAATCTTTTCAGTAAAGAAGCTTCTCCTCATGTCCAACCTAAACCTCCCCTGGGGCAACCTGAGGCCATTTCCTTTCATCCTATATTACCTGGGAGAAGAGCTCACCCCCACCTCACTGTGACCTCCTCTCAGGGACCTGTAGAGAGCAATGAGGTCTCCCTTCAGCCTCCTCTTCTCCAGGCTCAACACCCCCAGCTCCCTCAGCTGCTCCTCTCCAGACCCTTCCCCAGCTTTGTTGTCCTTCTCTGGACCTGCTCCAGCTCCTGAATGTCCTTCTGGGAGTGGGGGGCCCAGAACTGACCCCAGCACTCAAGGTGTAGCCTCCCTAGTGCTGAGAATAGAGCATGATCACTTCCCTGCTCCTCCTGGCCCCACCACTGCTGACACAGGCCAGGGTGCTGAATTCTGCTCAGCCACATCACCTCTTGTTCTCCCCTACTATCCACACAGAAAGGTCTTGCAGGGCACTCAGAGTCACTTAAAGCCATCCAGCTCCTGAAAAGCCAAACCTGTTCTCCTGACCTTCTGCCCCTGTGACCTGCTGCACCCACAGAGGCTGCTTGGTAGAGGCAAAGCCTTTGGGTGGATCTCCTTGGCTCTGGGCACTGCCCACCAGCACCCCACCTGACCTTGGCTCTGCCCAGGGAGCTGCCATGTGGGGCAGCAGACCCTAGATGGCTTGGGCAGAACTTGAGCTCAGCTGCCTCTGTGAGGCTTCCTTGCCAGCTCAGCTTCACCTCTCCAGGACTCCATCCAGGAATCCCCTCTGGGCACTCTTCCCCTCTCAGGGCTCAGTGTGTGTCAACCTGAATTGCCTTCATTCTCTCTCCAGAGCCTTTCTGCCTCTTCTCTCCTTGCCTGGCTTGCCAGGAAGGGACTCAGAGAGTGTCACTCTAGGACCTGCTTTTCCTCAGCTGGCCTGAAAACCCTCTCTGTAGATATGCTCTTTGCTCACACCTCCTGCCCTCACTGCTGTCCTCTCACACCTCTGTTTGCTTTGCACTTTGTCAGAGGTGTTCCCTCTGCAGGTGCTGAGCTGGGCTTCGCTGTCCTCTGGCCAAGGGCAGGTCCCACAGCTCCTGCTCCTCTCTATGCTGGTTGGTTGCATTCTGTCTGCTGCTGACCTTCACAAATGCTCTGCTCCTGGCATGGCAGCAGGATGCTGTCTTCCAGGCACGGGAACCTGAGGGGAAGTGACACCTGGGTGAGAGTCTAGCATCTGTTCCCTGCACGAGAGAGTGGTCCTGGCAGCCTGATGCTGTGGAGAGAAACAGGAGCTCTGCCTTCACCCCTGCCTCTGCCAGAAATCTCAGGTGACCCTCAGCAAAACACTGAGTGCCTCCCTCCCTGGATCACAGAATCACAGAACATCAGGGGGTGGAGAAGGAACCAGCAGGAGCAACTGAGACACAGAAGTGTGACCTGACATGCCAGGAGTGAGTTCAGGGACCTGGTCTTAGCCCAGCTCTGTCCAAGGGCTTTGCTGTGCAGAGCTGGGAGCTCCAGTCCCCAGCAGATGCTGTCCTCTGCATTTGGAGCCCATCTCCCTCCTGCCCAGCTCCTGTCCCTCGCTGGGCTCCATGCAGAGCCAGCTCTGCTCACTGCTGGCTGGTCACAGCCCTCTGAGCCTGGCACGGATGAGCCCCACAGCACCTCAGTGGGTTCCCTCCTTGCTCTCTAGGAAAGAAACTCTTCATGGAGAAAAAGCAGCTAGGAAAAGGCCTGGAGGAGAGGAAACCCTGTCTGAAAGGATCAAGACCTTCCAGGAAGGATCACAGGTCCCCAGTTCCAGAGGGACAAACTGGAGCTGCTTTGAGATGGGCTGCAGAGACTGACCCCGCAGGGCGCTGCCAACAGCATCTGACCCCCAAGGGCCATGAGGTGCTCCCGGACCCGGTGCTGAGAGCACCTCTGAGCTCCACACAGCGTCAGCAGCGCCCAGCCGCCTCCCTTTGTGCCTTCAGCAGCTCTGATCTCCAGTCCCATTCCACCATCTAGCGGCCAGGCGCTGGAGAAGACACAGCCGGACGGACGGGAGGACAGAGGAGCCGCCGGGACTCGCAGGGCGCTGCGGACTTGCCTCAAGCAGCTCCAATCCCCGCAGCGGTTTGCACCCCTTCTACAGCCTGCCCGAAGCCCCTTGCTCCCCCGGGCAGCAGGCGGCCTCTCCTTGCACTGTGGTGGCAGCCGAGCAGGTCCAGAGCACCGGGGGAGGCTGAGGAAAGGTCTGAGCAGTTCACACAAGCCCTCTGTGAGCCCTGCAATGGGAACCTAAAGCAGCCCTGCAGGAGCCCCAGGGGAACGTCCTGCTGTGTGACCCCGGGGATGGAGCCCACTGCCCCCAAGCCAAACTGCATCACCTGCCTGAGCTGGGCAGACCTCACCTGGAGCACTCTGTCCAGCTCCAGAGCCCTCCATGAAAGAAGGAGTTGGACCTGAGGGAGGCCACAAAAATGATCAGAGGGCTGCAGAACCTCTACTATGGGAACAGGCTGAGAGAGTTGGGATTGTTCAGCCTGGAGAACAGAAGGCTCTAGGGAGACCTTAGAGCAGCATTCCAGTAGCTGAAGGGCTACAAGAAGGCTGCAGAGGGACTGTTCCCAAAGGCCTGCAGGGACAGGATGAGAGGCAATGGCTTGAAATGAGAGCAGAGCAGATTGAGATTGCATGTGAGTTCTGCACCAGGAGGCTGCTGGAACCCTGGAACAGGTTGCCCAGGGAGGTGGTTGAGGCTCCATCCCTGGAGATACTCAAGGTGAGGCTGGACAGGGCTCTGGGCAACCTGATCCAGTGGAGGATGTGAGTGCAGGAGGTTGGACTGGATGAGCTTTGGAGGTCCCTTCCCACCCAGCCCATTCTGTGAGTCTGTGACTGCACCCCCCCTGAGTAATCAGAGTGCCACAGCAGCTGAGCTCCACTGCTCAGCAGATCATGAGGAGCTTCTCCAGGGCCTGGCAGCTTTGATCCACATGTTGATGGGAGAAACTAAAATGTGGGATTGTTGTGGTCTGCAGAAGAAAGAGAAGTGTTGTTGTACCTCAGGCAGGGCAGATCTGCCACCACCAGCACTGCAGAGACCTTCCAGCAGACATCTGGATGGCAGAAGGAACAGGATCATCACTGCTTCAGCAGCCACAGAGCTGAGGGTGGCCCTGCAGGAGGGCAGGTGGCAGTCACTCTGATGCCTTGATAGTGAGCTGCATTAAAACCAGCCAGGGATGGTCCCCAGAGGCTCTCAGAGATCCCAAGGTTCAGCAGCAGATTGCAGCTGGCAGTGCCCCACGATGACCACCCTGGGGTGACCCTGAATGTTTGACCCATCTGGCCCAGTTGCTTGACCACTTTAGAGCTGACCAAGCTAAAGCACCTTAAGAAGGGCATTGTCCAGCTGCCTCTTAACACTGCCAGGCCTGGGGCAGTGACCACCTCTCTAGGGAGCTTGTCCCAGTGTCAGGCTGCCCTCTGGGTAAAGAAATGCTTCTTAATGTCCAGTCTGAACCTCCTCTGATGCTGCTTTGAACCATTCCCATCCATCCTGTCACCACAGAGAGGAGCTCAGCACCTCCCTCTCCATGTCCCCTCCTCAGGAAGCTGTAGAGAGCAAGTAAGTTGTCCTTCAGCCTCTGAAGGCTGGGCTGGGTTGGAAGGGACCCTCCAAAGGCATCTTGTCCAACCCCCTGCAGGCAGCAGGGACAGCTCCAACCAGAGCAGGTTGCCCAGGACCACACCAAGTTTGCCCCTCAATGTCTTCAGGGATGGAGCCTCCACCACCTCCCTGGGCAGCCTGTTCCAGTGTCTCCCCAGCCTCACTGTGCAGAACTTCCTCCTGAGCTCCAACCTAACTCTGCCCTGCTCCAGTTCCAAACCATTGCCTGCTCCAGTTTCAAACCATTGCCCCACAGCCCCATCTGAACAGTCCCTCCCCAGCCTGCCTATAGTCCCCTTCAGATACTGAAAAGCAGCTCTGAGGTCTCCCTGGAGCCTTCTCCAGGCTGAACAGCCCCAACTCTCCCAGCCCTTTGATCATCTTCATGGCATTCTCTGGACCTGCTTCTGTTGGTGTCCCACAGCTGGACCCAGCACTGCAGGTGAGGTCTCCCCAGAGCAGAGCAGAGGGGCAGGATCCTTCTCTCCATCTCTGGCCACCCTGCTTTGGATGCAGCCCAGGCTGCCCTTGGCCTTCTGTGCTGCCAGTGCCCACTGCTGGCTCCTGCCCAGCATGGGGAAGCAGCTGTGGGGTTTGGTGGGGGTGAGGCACACACTGAGCTCACAGGCAGGTAGTGGCAAGCACAGGCTGAGGTTGGCATTGGTGGTCTTAAGGGTATTCTCCAATCTAAATGATTCTCTGACCCTGTTCTAGGCTGTGTGGTGTTGGTGGTGGCCAGTGCAGAGCAGCCCCTGGGGCAGGTTGGGACATGGTGCTGTGGCCCCAGGCAGCTGTGCAGGGACTGGGGGGTGCTGGGGGGTGCTGGGGCTGCTGTTCCAGGCTCTGCTTGCTGGCAGCTGTGTGCCTTTGCTGTGGAGATGTGTCAGGGTCATTGCTGGTCTCCTGCTCTTCCAGTGTCCCTCTGGCATGCCAGAAGGTTTCTCCCTGGACACCTTCTCCTGTGGTCAGCTCTGTGGGCAAGGCTGCCTCTTGCCTTGCCCAGGGCCAGGAGCTTTCCCCCTGCTGCTGGAGTGCATGGCAGCAGGGTGCCCTGGCTGGGACAGCTCAGAATTCCCTGGCAGTGCTGTTTGGTGTCCCTGTGGAGGGCTCAGCTCATCGGCTGAGAGGAGCACCAGCTGGCACCCCCTCTTTGGAGGAGGCAGTGGTGGTGGCTCTGGTGACAGGGAGTGTGCAGGGACAGGGCTGGGGAGCGCTGGCTGTGCCCGGTGGCTGTGCCCGGTGGCTTGTCCTGATAAGGCACAAGGAGGCTGAGCTGTTCCCGGGCTGAGCTGTTCCCGGGCTGAGCCGTTCCCGGGCTGAGCCCAGACACCCAAGAGCGTCCCATGTCCTGAGTGGGGCACAAGGTGTCTGCCTGTGGCGAGAGCTTTGTGACCGAAGGCAGCTCCTCGCTGCCAGGGGGGTAGCCAGGTGTGAGCACCTCGGTTCAGACACTGCAGTCATCCCCTCAGTGCCTCCCGGAGCCGCAGGGGTCAGGTATTCAGCGGTGCTTAAGAGAGAACTGCGCTCAGTGGGAGGCTTTGCGAGCAGTGCTGTGGAACCCGAGTGACCCAGAAAAGTCAAACCACAGAGATCTCAACGGATGCAAGATGACCTCAGCCTTGCTGAGGAGCACTGGAGAAGGAGGAGCAGTGCTGCCGTTTCACCTTAGCTTTTGCCCTTAGGGATTTTTGTTCTCAGTAAAATACAGATTGTGAATTCTGTAGCTCTGCAGAGAAGGACTTGGGGGTGCTCGGGGGGAGAGGCTGGGCAGGAGCCAGCAGTGGGCACTGGCAGCACAGAAGGCCAAGGGCAGCCTGGGCTGCATCCAAAGCAGGGTGGCCAGAGATGGAGAGAGGGATCCTGCCCCTCTGCTCTGCTCTGGGGAGACCTCACCTGCAGTGCTGGGTCCAGCTGTGGGACCCTCAATGCAAGAAGGTCCTGAACCTGATGGAGAGGGTCCAGAGGAGGCCACAGATATGATCAGAGGGCTGGAGAACTTCTGCTATGGGGCCAGGCTGGGAGAGTTGGGGCTGTTCAGCCTGGAGAAGAGAAGGCTCCAGGGAGACCTCAGAGCTGCAATTCAGTATCTGCAGGGGAACTCCAGGCAGGCTGGGGAAGGACTGTTCAGAAGGGGCTGTGGGGACAGGATGAGAGGCAATGGTTTGGAACTGGAGCAGGGCAGAGTTAGCTTGGAGCTGAGGAGGAAGTTCTGCACAGTGAGGCTGGGGAGACACTGGCACAGGCTGCCCAGGGAGGTGGTGGAGGCTCCATCCCCGGAGACATTCAAGCTCAGCCTTGTTGTGTCCCTGGGCAGCCTGACCCAGTTGGAGGTGTCCCTGCTGCCTGCAGAGGGTGTTGGACAAGATGCCCTGTGAGTGCCCTCCCATCCCAGTGCATTCTGAGTTTCTGGGAACCATGATGGAACAGTTGGCAAAGCTGCAGCAGCGAGGGGCACGGCGACAGCCACCACCGGGAGAGGTGAGGCTGCTCAGACCATGGAGACCCACCTGCAGGGAGGACACCTGCCAGGGCAAGGAGAGCAGGAGAGAAACAGCTTGAGGCAGCAGTGAGGAACAGCAGAAAAGCAAGAGCCTGAGTGATTCATCTGCTCAGCCTGCAGGTCCGTGCTTGTCACAGAGCAGCAGGGTGACAAAGGCTTTGCAGCACAACTTCACTGCTCCACAGCTGAACCCCTGTGAGAACATTTGGAGTGATTTACAGCCAGGTGAAACTGAGCACAGGGAAGATATGTGCAGCACAGCAGGAGAGGTGTCCTGACAGTGAAGTGGGTCCCACAGCCAAGGGAAATCCCTTCTGTTGAGGTAGCACCCAGCAGGCTGAAGGCAAAGCCCTGCTCTACTGAAGAGCAAGGCAAAAGTTCTTCTGGACCTCTAACAGGGGCAGAGTTTCCCTTCATGCTCCCTGGCATTTGCCCAGGTGTATTCTTCCTCCTCCAGGGGCCAGCTGCCTGGATCCCTCTCCCCAGCTGGTTGGAAAAGAGCACAAAAGTGACTGAAAACTTTCTCTGCTGCTTTGAGCTCCTTTCAGTTCTGCTTCCCCAGCACACAAGGAGCAGCTGTTAGCACCCAGTCTGAAGGGAGGTCAGATCCTCCTCCTGACAGGGCCAAACCAACCCAGGCTCTTTTCTGTTCCTCTTGACCTGTCCTTGGGATCCAGCACAGGGTCTCCTCAGCCATGAGTGAGATCTGCAGGCTGCACATCATCCATCCAGCTTTCCATGGAGCTGCTTCCCTTGCATCCAGCAATGCTGGAGCTCCCCTGCTCCTCAGGGATAGGTGGGATCATAGAATCCCAGAATCCCAGCACGGTGGGGTTGGAAAGCATCTCTCAGACCATGCAGTCCAGTGTCCCAGCTCCAGCAGGGCAACCACAGCAGCTTGACCAGGAGCACAATGGCCAGGGGGGTTGGAAGCTCTCCAGAGGAGACTCCACAACCTCTCTGGGCAGCCTGCTCCAGGGCTCTGCACCCTCACACCAAAGAAGTTTCTCCTCCTGCTCACAGGGAACCTCCTGGGTTCCAGTTAGTGCCCTCTGCCCTTGTCCTGTCCCTGGGCACCACTGAGCAGTGTCTGGCCCCAGCCTCTTGCCCCTTGCTCTTTATCTCTTGCTGAGCACTGATCAGATCCCCCCTGGGGCTGCTCTTCTCCTAGGCTAAACCGCTACAGGGCTCTCAAACAGAACGGTTTGGGTTGGCAGGGACCTTAGAGCTCATCCAGTGCAAGCCCCTGCAGCCAGCAGGGACATCCCCAACCTGAGCAGGCTGCTCAGAGCCCCAAGCAACCTGACCGGGGACGGCTCCGGGGACGGGGCAGCTCCCACCTCTCTGGGCATCCTGGGACGGGGTCTCACCACCCTCTGCTCTCTGAATCTCCCTCTACCCGCTCAATGCCGCTCCCCATTGCCCCCCAGGCTGCCCCCGCTGGGCTGCCCCCCCAACCCGCTCCGTCCCTGGGGCCCAGCGCCAGCTGAGGGGCGGGGCCGGACGGGGCTCTCCCCGGGCTGGCTCCGCCCACCCCGCCGCCCTCCCGCCGCTACCGCGCACGCACCGGGGCGTTGCTGCGCCTGCGCGTCGCCGCGCGCCAGCCTCATGCGCTTTGCCGCGAGCCGGCAGCACCGCCGCGCGCCCAGCCCGCCACGCAGCCGCCGCGCGCCGCCCGTGCCCGGCGGGAACCGGTGTGTGTGTGGGGGGGGGGGGAGGGTCTGGCGGCACCCTGCGGGAGGGTGCGGGGTGCGGGGGGGGGCAGCGGCCGCAGCCGGCGGCAGCACGCGGAGCCCCGCCGGGGGGCCGGCAGCGGCGGGAGCTTGTGGCGGGAGGTTGCGGCGGCGGGGAGCGGTCGGGGCGAGGCGGGAACGGCGGGGCGGGAGGAGGGCAGCGCTGGCCGGGCAGCGGCGGGGGGCCCGCCCGCGGCAATGGCGGGGCGCGGGGCTCCTGCAGGCCCCTCCGCGCCCCCGGCTGAGGCGGCGTGGGTGTCCGCAGCGGGGCAGATGAAGTACATCCTGGTGACGGGCGGCGTGATCTCGGGCATCGGCAAGGGGATCATCGCCAGCAGCATCGGCACCATCCTCAAGTCCTGCGGGCTGCATGTCACCTCCATCAAGATCGACCCCTACATCAACATCGACGCGGGCACCTTCTCCCCGTACGAGCACGGTGAGTGCCCGCGGCCGGCCCCGGGGCTGGCGGTGCCTGCAGGGAGCCAGCTCTGCGCGGGGCGGTCTGTGGCTGGGCGCTGAGCCTCCTGCTGGGGCGGGGCAGGGCCTGGCGGCAGCGGCGGGCAGCGGCGATGTGCCCGGGATGCGCCCGCCGCCCGCCCGGGCACTCAGCCCCCGGGGCACTCAGCCTCTCTGTTGTAGAAGGCTCTGAGCTGGATGAGCCACACCTCGGCTTGCTGTGGCAGTCACAGGAGGCCTTTCCTGTAGCTGCCCCAGGCAGAGCCAGCCCGGTGCTGGCACTTCACCCAGCTGCGTGTGCCCTCTGTGCTGCAGGGGAGGTGTTCGTGCTGGATGATGGAGGGGAGGTGGACCTGGACCTGGGGAACTACGAACGCTTCCTTGACATCAGACTCACCAAAGACAACAACCTGACCACGGGGAAGATCTACCAGTATGTCATCAACAAGGAGAGGAAGGGAGACTACCTGGGCAAAACTGTCCAAGGTGATGGGAGGCTTCACTTGTGCTGCTTGGGAATGTCTCTGTCTGTGTGCCCTACCCTGGTGATGGGTTTTGTTTGGTTTGTAGAAGGAGAAGCAGAAGATGCACCACTTGCAGGGGTGCTGGTGTGTGCCACGCTGAGCTGGGTCACCTGGAAGCCCCTCAGAGCTCCAGTGCTCAGTAGCATGCAGTTGTTTGGACCACGTGCTGGACCTGGGTCCAGCTGCCTCACGTAGCCAGCACTGGGTGTGAGCAGAGCAGGCTGCCACACCTGGGCCTGGATGATGGGGGGTTATTGGTTTGCTGGTCACTGTGGTCATTGCCTTGGGTAATTGTCATTAGAAAGCC
The DNA here is from genome assembly GCF_026170545.1 of Melanerpes formicivorus. Taxonomy (NCBI): domain Eukaryota; kingdom Metazoa; phylum Chordata; class Aves; order Piciformes; family Picidae; genus Melanerpes; species Melanerpes formicivorus. The sequence goes on along the minus strand of NW_027142373.1, from coordinate 655,273 downwards.
CAAAGGATCTTTGAGGACCAGCTCAGTCCCTTCCCTTTTGAAGCATCCTGCACAGCTGGTTTGGATAAGGACCTTCCTGGACAGCTTAACACAGAGTAACTCTGAGTTTACAGCAGAGGACTGTTTGTTCCTGAGCCTCCCAGCCTAAAGGAAGCATTGCTTACATGTGTTTAAGTTGAGGCAGGGTTTGCATGTCTTGCCAAGGCTCTTTGGGAAATCACAGCCAAGAGTCATCACTTCAAAAAGTGCATGGAGACCCAGCTCCCAGCCTGGGCCAGAGGAGAGGCCAGGCCTGGTTCTTTCCCATAACTGCTGTGTGAGGAGTCAGAGGCAGCAGTGTGTGTGGGCTGTGCTGTTAACCCTGGCCTGGGTTTCTTCTCCAGTGGTTCCCCACATCACAGATGCCATCCAGGAGTGGGTGATGAGGCAGGCACGGATCCCTGTGGATGAAGATGGCATTGAGCCCCAAGTGTGTGTGATTGAGGTTTGTAGCTCTTTTGTTCTGAGCTCAGCCCTGTGCTGATTTTGCAGAGTAAAAGTTGGGGTTTATGTGCAGTAATATTCAACTTCACCTCTTGCTGACCTGGTTAACCCCCTCTCTTCTTAGCTTCACTTACTCTGTCTGGGCTCTGGAGTGCTGCCTGTCCAAGGCTGCACAGGGACTTGTTTCTAGCTTTGTGGAATGGTTTGGGTTGGAAGGGACCTTGAAGATCATCCAGTTGCAACCCCATGGCAGGGACACCTCCCAGTAGCCCAGCTTCATAGAATCACAGAATGATCTGGGTTGGAAGGGGCCTCCAAAGCTCACCCAGTCCAACCCCTGCAGTCAGCAGGGACATCCTCCACTGGATCAGGCTGCTCAGAGCCCTGCTGAGCCTCACCTTGAGTGTCTCCAGGGACAGGGCCTCAACCACCTCCCTGGGCAGCCTGTTCCAGTGTCCCACCACCCTCAGGGTAAGGAACTTGTTCCAACCTGCCCTTGAACACCTCCAGGGAGGGCACATCCACAGCCTCCCTGGGCAACCTGTTCTAGTGTCTGCCCACCCCCAATGCAAAGCACTTCTTCCTTAATCTCCAGTCTAAGACTCAGACTTAGACCTTTGAAGGTCCCTCCCAGCCCCAACCATTCTGTGATTCTAGGACAGTTCACTTTTGAGCTGCTTAGCTCTCCAGTGCAATGTGAATTGGTCAATGGAATGAGGGTTAGCTCCTAGCTTCTGTACCAAGGCCTGAGTGACTCACACAGTGCCTTCTTCCTTGGGGTGTAGAGGGAGGCTGGGTGGATGCCCCTCTGGATGCAGTTGCATTCCCTCCTTGGCAATAAAGGGATCCTTGGAGGGACCAAATGCAAGCACAGACCTAGAGCAGGGCATGGCACAGGCTGGTGGTGCCAAACCAGTGCAGTTTCCTGTGCACTGCCAGGGCTGTCCTGCTGACAGAGCAGGGTGAAAGCCCTGAGCCTGCTGAGCTGGCTGCTGGGATGTGGGTTGGCCAGAGATGACCTTTGAGGGTCCCTCCCAAGCCCAATGTGTGACTCTGTGGCAGAGCTTGTCAGAGTGCCCAGATCCTGGTGAGCTGGGGCTCTCCCTGCAGCTTGAATGGCAGCTGCTGTCCCAGGGTTCTCAAACCTGGATCCTGGAGTGCCTGGGAGGCACTGACAGCATGTGGGATGCTGCAGGGCCCCAGGGAGTGCCTGGCCTCTGCTGCTGAGAGTGTCCAGAACCACTCTGTGCTCACTGAGCCTTGGCTGAAACTTGGCTGCTCAGTGCCCCCTGATGCCAGCCTGATCTAGTGTGGGGTGTCCCTGCCCATGCAGGGGGGTTGGAACTGGATGATCCTTGTGGTCCCTTCCAACCCTGACTGATACTCTGTGGAGAAACGATCGTTGTAGCACCTCCACCTCCCTGCAGAGAGCACAGAGGTGCAGGTGATCCTCTGGAGAGGTGCTGCCTGCAGGAGGAGCTGGGTTTTGAGGTGCTGCTTTGATTCTGGGGGAGGCCATGGAGGTAGAAGTAGAGCTGGGGCTGCCTGGGGGCTGTGGCAGCAGTGCCCACGAGGGGCAGAGCCTGGCGCTCCGCAGGCTCCTGCGGGGAGCGCCGGGGAGGGAGGTGCTGTAGTGTGCTTCTCTGTCTGTTTTAGCAGGGTTCCTGCACACAGGTAGGGGAGGTTTTGGCACTGGTGTCACCCCTCAATGTCCTTCTCTCCTCCAGCTGGGGGGCACAGTGGGTGACATCGAGAGCATGCCCTTCATCGAAGCCTTCCGGCAGTTCCAGTTCAAGGCCAAAAGGGAGAACTTCTGTAACATCCACGTCAGCCTGGTGCCCCAGGTGAGCACACACAGCTGCCTGCTGCTGCTGGCCAGAGGCTGCCCCGGCCCAAGCCTGGCTTTGGAAGTGTGTCTTTGTGAAATGCCCTCTCTGGGGGCACTGTCACAGCTGTGTTGGTGCAGGGGAGGCAGGGAGTGCCTGGGGGTGTACTGGGAAAGGTTTGCAGCAGGGAGCAGGGACTGGGAGGGTGTAAATGTGTGAGAGAGAGCTGGGAGCTGCAGCAGATTCATAGAAGAGTTTAGGTTGGAAGGGACCCCAAAGCTCAGCCAGTTCCAAGCCCCTGCCATGGGCAGGGACACCTCCCACCAGCCCAGCTTGCTCAAGGCCTCATCCAGCCTGGCCCTGAACACCTCCAGGGAGGGGATATCCACAGCCTCCCTGGGCAACCTGTGCCAGTGTCTCTTCACCCTCACTCTCAACCTCATCTCCAGTCTCAATCTCCCCTCTCCCAGCTCAAAGCCATTGTCCCTCACCCTGGCACTCCCAGCCCTTGTCACAAGTCCCTCCCCAGCTCTCCTGGAGCCCCTTTGGGTACTGGAAGGCTGCTCTGAGGTCTCCCTGGAGCCTTCCCTTCTCCACACTGAGCAGACCCAGCTCTCCCAGCCTGTCCCTACAGGGGAGGTTCTCAGCCTCTGATCATCTTTGTGGCCTCCTCTGGACCCTCTCCAGCAGCTCCAGGTCCTTCTTGTGCTGGGGGCCCCAGAACTGCAGGCAGTGCTGCAGGTGAGGTCTGAGCTGAGCAGAATCCCCTCCCTGTGCTGCCAGTGAGCATTGCTGGCTCCTGGGGAGTTTGTCACCAAGGCCTTCTCCTCCAGGCTGCTCTCAGCCCCTCCTCACCCTGCCTGGATTTGTGCTGGGGATTGCCCTGATGCAGCTGCAGGCCCTTGGCCTTGTTGAAGATGCAGCTCTGCATCCTTAGCTGCTGTTCTTCTCTCTGGGTTTGTCTCCTGGCTCTGGCAGCTGAATTTGGTTTCTAGGGCTTTAAGCTTTCTGTTTCTCTTCCTTTCTGCAAAGCTGACAGGAAATGCAGTGGTACAGCCACAGCTCCACAGCCATTTGGACTTGCTAATCAGGTCATGTGCCAGGCTCTTCCTGGGGGTCCTTGAATGCCAGAATCAGAGGTTCTTGGGGTTAGAAAGGACCTCTGGAGATCATCTAGTCCAACCCCCTGCCAGAGCAGGGGTGCCCAGGACAGATCACACAGGAACACATCCTGGTGAGGCTGGAAAGTCTCCAGAGAAGGAGAGTCCAGAACCTCTCTGGGCAGCCTGCTCCAGGCCTCCAGCAGCCTCACAGTGAAGTTTCTCCTCACATTGAGGTGGAACCTCCTGGGTCCCATCTTGTACCTGTAGTGCCTTGTCCTGCCACTGGGCACCACCCATCAGAGCCTGGCACCTTCATCCTGACCCCCACCCCTCAGAGATTGAAAGTCATTGGTCTGATCCCTTCTTAGCCTTCTCTTTAGCATCTTGTAGTCTCCATTGGACTGTCTCCAGCAGGTCCCTCTCTCTCTCCTGAGCTGGTGAGCCTAGAAGTGGACACAGTATTCCAGGTGTGGTCTTGCCAGGGCAGAGCAGAGGGGAAGGAGAACCTTTCTAGACCTCACAGACCCTCACATCTGCCTGAGCCCTAACAGCCTGAGTGGCAGTTGCCCTTGGTTCAGAGATTCAGCTAAGAGGAGGCAGCATGGAGCAGGGCTGTGATAAGAATCAGTTCATTAGAATCACAAAGAGAAGCAAAGGGTCCTGGTGTGCCCAGGAGGTGAGGTGCAGCCCACTTCATATCAGAAGTGATGGAAGGTTTCTTTGAGCTTTGTGCCATGTGCTCACAGAATGGCTCAGGTTGGAAGGGACCTCAGAGCTCATCTGCTCCAACCTCCTCCTGCCATGGGCAGGGACACCTCTCAGCTAGGCTCAGCTGCTCATGGCCTCATCCAGCCTGGCCTAGAACACCCCTGGGCAGGAGGCATCCACAGCCTCCCTGGGCAGCCTGTGCCAGAGTCTCAGCACCCTCATGCTGAAGAACTTCTTCTTCAGCTCCAGTCTAACCCTGCTCTGCCTCAGCTTCAAACCATTCCCCCTTGGCCTGTCTCCAGACACCCTCAGCAAAAGTCCCTCTGCAGCCTTCCTGCAGGATCCCTTCAGGCAATGGCAGGCAGCTCTGAGGTCCCCCTGGAGTCTTCTCTAGGCTGCACACCCCCAGCTCCCTCTGCCTGGCCTCACAGCAGAGCTGCTCCAGCCCTTGGATCATCTTTGTGGCCTCCTCTGGACTCACTCCACAGCTCTGTGTCCTTTTGCTGGGGACACCAGAACTGGAGGCAGGGTTGAGGTGAGGTCTCAGCAGAGCAGAGCCAAGGGGCAGAATCCCCTCTTGCCCTGCTGCCCACACTGATACTGCTACAGGCTCAGCTGTGCTCTCTGCTCTGGTTTGGGAGACATCTTACAGTCTGAAATCTCTGCTGCAGGAGTCACTGCTGCCCAAACTCCTCCATGGTTACAGCAGCAGTGCTGGAGAGCAGGAGCTGTGTGTCCCCTGAGATGGGCTTTGGCAGAGGTCAGTGGGACAGTGAGTGGAGTGCAGGTCAATCTTTGTTCTCCTGCTTCTTTCCCCTTGCCCTTAGGCCAGGTGATTGATGGGGAAAAGCATCACAGCTAACAAATAGTTGGTATTTGGAGAGAGCAGTGGAGAAAGCCCTTGGGGTGCCTGCTTTCTCCTTCCCTCACTGTGTGGAGCTCAGCTCTGGTCTCTGCCTCTTGGGTTCAGCTTTCAGCCTCAACCAAGGGCCTGCAGGGCTGTTTAGAGCTGATGGGATCTGGGCAGGGCCTGAGTCAAGGTTTGTACCAGGTGGCTGGGGGGTGGTTGCTGGTTAGGCTCATGAATCATTGCCACACATCACCATCACCACTGATGCTCCAACCCCTGCTCTTCCCTGCCCAGCCAAGCTCCACAGGGGAGCAGAAGACAAAGCCCACCCAGAACAGCGTTCGTGAGCTCCGGGGCCTTGGCCTCTCACCAGACCTGGTAAGCTTTGCTGCATGCCTTGGCCTGGCATCCAGAAGTGCTCTGCTGGGCTGTTGCAACAACAGCCTGCTCTAAACCCTGCCTGAGGGGAGAGCTCTAGTGCTGGAAGGCTCAGAGCAGCAGGGCTGGGCTTCCCCCAGTGCCAGCCTGCCTGGGGACAGCTCTGGGGGGGGCTGGTTGTGTGCTGGCTGGGTGCTGCTCTTCTGCCTCCCAGCCCTGACCCTGCTGCTCTCTCAGATTGTCTGCAGGTGCTCCACTCCCCTGGATACCTCAGTAAAGGAGAAGATCTCCATGTTCTGTCATGTGGAACCAGAGCAGGTGAGGATTGCTGTCTGCACTCCCCTGGCTGCTGTCAGGTGCTGAGTGGAGCTCTGAGCTGAGTGTTTTTGTGTTCAGCTCTGGCTCTTGTTAGCTGCATAATTCATTTGCTGCTTTGTCTCCCCCCTGTTCCTTACACATGTCACTGTGCCAGGAGAGGCCTTTTCATGCCAGCACTCAGGTTTGCTTGTAAGGCACTTGGCTGAGGCCCAGAGAATCCTGTGGAATCCAAGGGATTTTCTGAGTAGCTGCTTTTGACCTTAGTTATCCTTCCACATTCCTGCTGTGAGCACAGGAGGCTGAGGCTGTTCAGTAGTCAGAGGCCAAAGAGGAGTGGCCCAGAATGAGATTTGAAGTTGCCATGGGTGTGCTTGGATGCAGCTCTTGTCACTGTGCTGTTGCTCTGCCCAGGATGGCATGGGGAGACACTGCAGAGACAAACTGAAGTGGTGTCTGGGAGCAGCACTGCTTCACTGGAATGGGATGGGAGAGGCAAAACTTCCATCTTGGCTGGATTCATTTTGTGCTGAGAGTGCTCTGCGTGGCACAGTCTGAGCAGGAGCCTGAGAAATAGCCATGGAATCACAGCATTGTTTAGTTGGAAAGGCTCTGCAAGATCATCACCCCAACCCCACCATGGCCACAGGTTCCATGAACACCTCCAGGGCTGGGGACTCCACCACCTCCCTGGGCAGCCTGTGCCAATCCCTGACCACCCCTGCAGCAAAGACATTTTCCCTCCTCTCCACTCTTGGCTTCCCCTGGCACAGTTTCAGGCCATTTCCTCTCCTTCTATCATCTGAGACTAGAGCAGAGCCCAACCCCCAGCTCCCTGCAGCCTCCTTTCAGGGAGCTGTAGAGAGCAGTGAGGTCTCTCCTCAGCCCCTTCTTCTGCAGACTAAACACCCCCAGCCCCCTCAGCCACTCAGTCTGTAGCCTAGAGATTAACTCTTCCCAATCCAGCTGGAGCTTTGGTGAAGGTCTGAGAATCATGTCCCAGCTGCAGGCTCTGTCCAGTGCTGCTTCTTCCTTTCCTATAGGAGGTGAAACAGCCTTGCAGTTTCCACTCTTGCATTCAGAGTGACCTGGCCACAGTGTGGATCTGTCAGCAGAACAGTCTCTGCCTCCTCTTGGCTGGGGCCTGGCAGCTGGCTCCTGTCAGTCACCTCCTGGGATGTTCAGGGGAGTTTTGCAGTTCTCTTTCTGCACTTGGAGCTGGGTTGTGAGGGAAATGCTCTTGACTAGAGGAGGAAAGCTGGCATCTGGGGGGTTTACTGCTCTGAACTCTGCTTTCATTTGAGAAGTGAGGGCTCAAAAATACTTGTGCCAGGGTGCCTGTGAGCCTTAAAGCACAGCCTGGCTCTTGATGGACAGGCAGCAGTTGCCCAGAGCTGTCTTTGCCTTTCTGAGGAAGCCCTTTCTGGGGAGCTGGAGCTGCTGACCTTGCTGCTCCTCACTCACCTGAGGGCTCTTGGCTCACAGCTGATTAATGAATTCATGGAGTAGTTTGTCTTGGAAGGGACCTCAAAGCTCATCCAGTGCCAACCCCCTGCCATGGGCAGGGACACCTCCCACCAGCCCAGCTTGCTTAAGGCCTCATCCAGCCTGGCCTGGAACACCTCCAGGGAGGGGACATCCACAGTCTCCCTGGGCAACCTGTGCCAGTGTCTTCCTCATCTCCAGTCTCAATCTCCCCTCTCCCAGCTCAAAACCATTGTCCCTCATCCTGCCACTCCCAGCCCTTGTCACAAGTCCCTCCCCAGCTCTCCTGGAGCCCCCTTGTCAGCCCCCTTCAATCCTGGACAGTCCCTTGCTGTATGGAGGGCTCAGCTTTCCCTGGCTGTTAGACTGGGGCCCTGGTGAGGCATGGCAGTGGTGGGAAAGGAGGAGTTGGGCTTGTCCTGAAGTCTGGTTCCAGTCAGGATTCCCAGGAAGGCTGCATCACAGGAGGTCTCTTCAGAGTGTTCTCTGAGCTGGCAGCAGCTGGCTCTCACTGCTAGGTTATCCTGCTAGAGCCCAAGCAGCTCAGGGAGCAGCAATTCCTGGGCAGTGTTGGAGGATTCACACTCACAGATTGCATCATGTTGGAAGGAACCCTCCAAGGTCATCCTGTCCAACCCCCTGCAGGCAGCAGGGACATCTCCAACTAGATCAGGCTGTCCAAAGGCCACATTGACTCTGATCTTGAATGTCTTCAGGGGTAAGGCCTCAAACACCTCCCTGGGCTGCCTGTTCCAGTGTCTCCCCAGCCTCACTGTGCAGAACTTCTTCCTGAGCTCCAACCTAACTCTGCCCTGCTCCAGTTCCAAGCCATTGCCTCTTGTCCTATCCCCACAGGCCCTTCTGAACAGTCCCTCCCCAGCCTGCCTGCAGGTCCCCTGCAGATCTTGAAATGCAGCTCTGAGGCCTCCCTGGAGCCTTCTCTTCTCCAGGCTGAACAGCCCCAACTCTCCCAGCCTGGCCCCATGGCAGAGGCGTGACCTTCCCAACCTGTGGAGCTGCTTCTGTGTTGTTTAGGTGCTCCAGGATTGTCTGCTGCAGACAGAAGCTCTAATGCCTGAGCACAGCCCCAGCTCTCTCCTGCTGCCCTTCTCCCCTGGGCAGGCCCTCAGCTCTCTCCTGCTGCCCTTCTCTCCTGTGCAGGTCATCTGTGTGCATGATGTCTCCTCCATCTACCGAGTGCCTCTGCTGCTAGAGGAGCAGGGAGTGGTTGACTACTTCAGGCACAGGCTTGACCTCCCCATTGAGAGGCAGCCCAGGAGGATGCTGCTGAAGTGGAAGGAGATGGCTGACAGGTGAGCTGCACATCTGGGCACAGCCTGAGCTGAGGCTCCTCTTGAGCTTCTCCTCTTGGTTGTTGGCTCTCAGGTGCCAAGCCTTGCTTCACCTTCCTCAGCCCTTCTGACCTGCTGGAATTGTTTTCTTTTACTGCTTTGCCCTTGATGTTTACCTAAAAAAGCTCTTCCAAGAGAGGCTGAACCACCCCAGCTCCCCCAGAAGATGCTGTGGGGTCTCATCCCTGGGTTCCTTATCTTGGGTTTGAGTTTGGAGCCGTTAAAGGTGGACAGCTCTGCCCTCCCCTCTTCATAGCACAGAGCCCAGTGCCATTGCAAGGTGGTGTAAACCCTTGGTAAGCCTGTGTGGGAGTCCTCAGGGCTGTCCCTGCAGATGGACCTTTGGAGTGTGCTTGCAGGCAAGCACAACAGCTGCTCTGAGACTCCCAGCACTGAGGGGTTCATTTTTACCTGTGGGGAAATGGTGAACTGAGTCTCTGCAGGCACCACTCAGGCCCCTTCTGAGGCCTGGAATGTCTTTGTCCTCCTGAGGAATGAATTACCAAGGTCTAGATTCACAGAATGCACTCTGCTGGAAGGGACCCTCCAAGGGCACCTTGTGCAACCCCCCTGCAGGCAGCAGGGACAGCTCCAACCAGAGCAGGCTGCCCAGGGACACAGCAAGTCTGACCTTGGTTGTCTCCACCACCTGCCACCCAGCACTGGCAGCAAGGGTTCCCTGCCTGTGGGCACAGCCCTGGGTGCCCAGGTGGTTGAAGGTGCTTGGCAGGGCTGAACTAAGCCTTGGAGGGTCCCTTGGCTGCAGGCAGGATGGATGCCTGAGTGCCCTGCTGCTGGGGGGCTGCAGCTGTGGGCAGTGCAGCCTCAGGACTGCAGAGTTCCCTCCTGCTCTGCTGGCTGCTGAGGTGATCTGCCTGGGCAGCTGCTGGCCAGTGCAGACAGCTGCAGAGCTTTGATCCTCTCCTCATAGCTTCCTGCAGGCTTGGGGTCTAAGAGCCTCCTGAAGAGGCTTTGGATCTACTCAGGGAAGCTTTTCAGGCTGAGCAGAGATGAGTTCCCTTGGGGGGACTCTGCAGCTGCTTTTCTCTCTCATCAATTCTTTTTCCCTTTCTTTCAGCCTTGCTTTGGTGTTTTAGAGTCCTGACTCCTGTAACAGGCCCTCCTCTCAGGGGGGCTGTGCTGTCACTTCCTGGGGGGTGGGTGAGCCTTGCCCCATGCTGGGCCCCCTCCTGTGTCTGCTCCCTGCAGGTATGACCGGCTGCTGGAGAGCTGCTCCATAGCCCTGGTGGGCAAATACACCAAGTTCTCAGACTCCTATGCCTCTGTCATTAAAGCACTGGAGCACTCTGCACTGGCCATCAACCACAAACTGGACATCAAGGTAGGAATGGAGCTGTCTGCATGGGGGGAGGGAAGAATCCACACACAGACCCCTGCTGCCCACAGCCCTGCCCAGCTGGGTTGGGGTCTGCACAGAGCCACAGGCAGGGAGAGTCAAGTCAGGCAGGGAGCTGGGAAACTGCCTTTGGATTTTGAGCATCAAAACATCTCCTGTCAGGCATGAACCAGCTTCAGAGGAAACCTTTCATCCTCTCAGAGTCACAGACTGCAGTGGGTTGGAAGGGACCCTCCAAGGGCATCTTGTCCAACCCCCTGCAGGCAGCAGGGACAGCTCCACCTAGAGCAGGTTGCTGAGGCCCTCACCACCTCCCTGGGCAGCCTGTTCCAGTGTCTCCCCAGCCTCCCTGTGCAGAACTTACTCCTGAGCTCCAACCTAACTCTGCCCTGCTCCAGTTCCAAACCATTGCCTCTCATCCTACCCCACAGCCCCTTCTGAGCAGTCCCTCCCCAGCCTGCCTGCAGGTCCCCTGCAGATAGTGAAGTGCAGCTCTGAGGTCTCCCTGGAGCCTCCTCTTCTCCAGTGGGCTGGAGTTGCATCCCTTGAAGCACAGAGGAAAGGCTTGAGTGGGGCTGCCCAGAGCTTTGGTGACTAGCAGGAAGCCAGCCCAGGCAAACCCCCCCACAAGCAAGCATCCAGGAGGAAGCAAATGCAGAGCTCTCCAGGAGGAGCTGTGATGTCTTAATTGAGGGAAGGAGACCCTGTGCTCTCTGTGGCAGTCTCTCATCCTCCTTTCTTGGCTTTCTTCCCAGTACATTGACTCTGCTGACTTGGAGCCAGACACCCTGCAGGAGGAGCCTGTCCGCTACCACGAGGCCTGGCAGAAGCTCTGTGGTGCTGAGTAAGGCTCCCAGCCTCTGGCACTTCCTGGGGGCCTGCTGCTGCTCCTGGCACTTCTGGGAGGAAGAGCCTCACTGCAGGCTCTCTTCATGGGCCCTGCAGCAGCACACTCTGACAGTGCCCCAAATGCCCCCTCCTGAGAGGGAAAATGCAGACTTGTTAACTGAGTGCAGGGCTTGGTGAGAGGCAGCAGCAGGGCAGGGGGAGCCAGGGGGAAGGTGAGGGCAGGGGGAGCCAGGGGGAAGGTGAGGGGTGGGGGAGCCAGGGGGAAGGTGAGGGGTGGGGGAGCCAGGGGGAAGGTGAGGGGTGGGGAGGGCAGGGGGAAGTGAGAGGTGGGAATTCCATGGCTATTTCTCAGAATGGTTTGGAAGGGACACCAAAGCTCATCCAGTGCCAACCCCCTGCCATGGGCAGGGACACCTCCCACCAGCACAGCTTGCTCAAGGCCTCATCCAGCCTGGCCCTGAACACCTCCAGGTAGGAGGCAGCCACAGCCTCCCTGGGCAACCTGTGCCAGTGTCTCCCCACCCTCACTCTAAAGGATTTCTTCCTCATCTCCAGTCTCAATCTCCCCTCTCCCAGCTCAAAGCCATTGTCCCTCCCAGCCCTTGTCCAGAGTCCCTCCCCAGCTCTCCTGGAGCCCTTCAGGCCCTGGAGTGGTTCTGGTACCAGGTGCTGGTGCTGGCTCAGGTGAAGCCATATGGCTTCCATGCTGGAGACAGAGCACTTCTGAGCCCTTCCCAGGGGTGAGGTCCTGCAAGTCCAGGGCTTTCCAGGAGGGGTGGTGGGTGGGTGGCTGTGGGGAGCCCCCCGGGGAGCCCCATCTGAAGATCTCCTCCTCCTCACACAGTGGAGTGCTGGTTCCTGGCGGCTTTGGCGTTCGGGGGACAGAAGGCAAAATCCAGGCTATCTCCTGGGCAAGGAAGCAGAAGAAGCCCTTCCTAGGTGAGAGAGCTTCTCCCCAGGAGAAGAGGTGGTGTGACAGCCTCCCTGCCCTGAGCCCCAGCCTCCCTGCCCTGAGCCCCAGCCTCCCTGCCCTGAGCCCCAGCCTCACCAACTGGCACCAGGCTCTGCACTGCCCACTCCTGGCAGTGGTTGGCTGAGAAGGGCCCAGGGGGCAACAGCTGCCAGCTCTGCTGAACTCTGGAGGGGTTGGAGCTGGCTGGGATGCCAAGGAGTCTGTCATGAGGAGGGGAAGTCTGAGGGGGCTGTGGTGCTGTGGGCAGGCAGGATGTGTGCCTGGGAGTGAATGGAGATGGGGAGCGGCTGGAGTGGGGGGGATGGGGCAGGGAGGGAACAAACCTCCTCAGAGCTGCCTGCTGCAGGGGGGACAGACCCCTAGAGCCATGTCAGGGTCTGGCTGCTGCAGGCTGTGTGCTGTGGGAGGGCTGTGGGTGGTGCTGAGTGCTCCCTGTGCTGGCCTGACCCTGCTCTCCTGTCCCCCCAGGGGTGTGCCTGGGCATGCAGCTGGCAGTGGTGGAGTTCGCTCGCAGCGTCCTGGGCTGGCAAGGTAACTGCACAGCACCTCCTGGCCTCTGGGCACCCCTCTGCCTGCTTGAGGGCTGCCTCTGGCTCTCTCCATGCTTGGGATTCTCAGTGCAGCTCCTCACCCCCCTTGCTCATTCAGAGGGAAGAGGAAATCTCCTCCTAATGAAAGAGAATGGAGGGCAGGGAGGCGTGAGTGCAGGTGACAGAACTGGCTTGCTGACAGCAGCTGGCTGTGCTGACAGGAAGGGTCAGCTCCTGGCCCAAGCCCCCCAGTGGGGCTGTGCCTATGTGCTGGACACCCTAAGTCCACCCCCCCCAGCCAGCAGGAATGGAGACCAAGCAGCACTGCAGCTGCCCAGGCAGCTCAGCCAGGACTCAAAGTGCTCTTTGGGCTCTGCTGCTTGCCCTGAGGGGGTCCCTGCTGGCAGAGTGCTGAGTGGAGCTCCTCAGCCTGGTTCTGGGGTAGAGCAAGAGGAGTTTCTGGGAGCACTTCTGCTGCCTGCCCCTGGCTGGGTGTGTTCAGGACACTGAGCTGCTCAGTGCCTGCTGCCCCCTGCTCAGCCCTGCCTGCAGGGCACTGCCAGCCCTGAGCTGCTGCCAGCCCTGAGCTGCTGCCAGCCCTGCCCTGCAGGCTCTCAGCACACAGGGCTCAGGTGGCTGCTGCCAGAAGTGTGGGGATGAGACGACAGTGCCTGGAGAGGGCCTGTAAAGGCAGCTCAGGGAGTGAGGGCCTTGCTGCTTTCAACTGCTGACCCTTCCCTTGCAGATGCCAACTCGACAGAGTTTGACCCCAAAACTGCTCATCCTGTGGTGAGTTTCTGCTTGTTTGTGATACCCACCCAGAGCCAGGCTGCTCTGCACCTACCCTTGGGTGCAGTTAGGAGCTTGGATGAGTGTCTGGTGGCTTTTAGGTTTGCCTGTCCTCATCTACCCATCTGAGAAGCAAATGTCTCTGCCTGGTTAGCTGTGGCAGCTGCTGCTCCAGAGGCTGCAGGGCTTGCAGTGAGCCTCTGGCAGGGTTTGTTTAGCTGTAGTTGCCCTTCATCAGGGGAGGAGTGAGGGCTGCTCACAGGGCAGCTGGAAGGCTGTCAGTACCCAGCTTCCACTGCACAGGTATGGAATGGTGAGCCCAGAAATCCTCACAGCATGGCTCAGGCTGCAAGGGAGCCAAGAGCTCATCTGCTCCAGCCTCCTCACCATGCCCAGGGACAGCTCTCAGCTAGACTCAGCTGCTCAAGGCCTCATCCAGCCTGGCCTTGAACACCCCCAGGCACCTCCCTGGGCAGCCTGTGCCAGAGTCTCAGCACCCTCATGCTGAAGAACTTCTACCTCAGCTCCAGTCCAACCCTCCTCTCCCTCAGCTTCAAACCATTCCCCCTTGGCCTGTCTCCAGACAGCCTCAGGCAAAGTCTCTCTGCAGCCTTCTTGCAGGATCCCTTCAGGTGCTGGCAGGCAGCTCTGAGGCCCCCCTGGGGACAGGAATTCCTTGGGACACTCATGGAGGGATTTTGGATCCAGCCTCTCTTAGCCTGCAGGCTCTGGGGGCCTCCTCCAGGCTCCACCAGAAGGGTTGGCTTCTGCTGCCCATGGAAGTGTCCAGCCCAGGTTCTGGAGCAGAAATGAGTTGGATTTGGGCTTCTGCTTCTGGCTCTGTCCTTGTTCAGTTTGTTCAGGGGCCCAGCAGTGGTGTGGGGTCTGGAGGTGCTGACTGAGACCAGCTACAGCTTCCTGAACACCTTCAGCCCTTCTGTGTGTTCTCCCCAGCCCTTGCCAGGGCTCAGCTGCCCACCCTGGGCCCTGGGGTGCCCTGTCCAGGCAGTGTCCCCCAGCTCAGCTGGGCTGTGGGGATGTTGTCCTCTCCTCCTCACTGGTGTTCCAGAGCCTGCCCAGGGCTGTTCCTCCCCCCTCAGTCTCAGCCTGCTCTCTGGCTGCTCTCTGCAGGTCATTGACATGCCAGAACACAATCCTGGGCAGATGGGTGGCACCATGAGGCTTGGCAAGAGGAGGACACTCTTCCAAACCAAGAACTCAGTCATGAGTAAGGCCTTGCTTACCCCTTCTGGAAGTGGGGTGAGGGATGGTGGGCTGGGAAGTGGGGCCTGGGGGTGTCCCTGGGGGGGAGGTGTTTGCAGACTGTCCTGGAACTGAAATGGAAATCACAGAGTGGCTCAGGCTGGGAGGGACCTCAGAGCTCATCTGCTTCAACCTCCTGCCATGGGCAGGGACAGCTCTCAGCTGCTCAAGGCCTCATCCAGCCTGGCCCTGAACATCCACAGCCTCCCTGGGCAGCCTGTGCCAGAGTCTCACCACCCTGCTACTGGAGAACTAATTCCTCAGCTCCAGTCTAACCCTGCTGTGCCTCAGCCTCAAGCCATTCCCCCTGGCCTGTCTCAGACAGCCTCAGGCAAAGTCCCTCTGCAGCCTTCCTGCAGGATCCCTTCAGGTGCTGGTAGGCAGCTCTGAGGCCCCCCTGGAGCCTCCTCCTCTGCAGGCTGCACACCCCCAGCTCAAAGCTGTGGTCCCCTCAGGAAGTGTCAGACTGTGAGGGCCACTGCCTGTGGCCTTGCTGCAGGCTGGCCCTGTGTGAAGTGTCTGGTGGTTGTGCTCCTGCTGCAGGGAAGCTGTATGGGGACCATGACTTCCTGGAGGAGAGACACAGACACAGGTTTGAGGTAAGGAAGCTGCTGTGGGCAGGGAGCTCTTCTGTCTGACCCAAACACAAGGGATCAGGGGGGTCTTGCTTCTGCTCTCCTAGGTCAATCCCCAGCTGAAGAAGTGTTTTGAAGAGCAAGGTCTGAAGTTTGTAGGCCAGGACGAGGAGGGAGAGAGAATGGAAGTGGTGGAGCTGGAAGGTGAGTCCTGAGCAGCTGGGGTGGGTGAGGGTCCCCAGGGGAAGTGTTTGGAGCCCCTGTGGCTCTCCCAGGAAGGCTCCATGCACAGACCCACACCCACAGGGAGCCCTCTGTGCCTCTGTGTGTGGGGACAAAGGCAGGGTGGAAATGACAGCATCAGGGCTCCAGCACCAGTGGTATCCAGTGGGAGCCTGGGGTGCACTGAGTGTGCCCAGCAGAGCCAGGGAGCTTCTCCTCTCCTCCCCTCTGCTCTGCCCTGCTGAGACCTCACCTGGAACATTGCATCCAGTGCTGGGCTCCCCAGTTCAGGAGGGACAGGGATCTGCTGGAGGGAGTCCAAGGGAGGGCTCCAAGGATGCTGAAGGGACTGCAGCACTGCCTGGGGAGGAGAGGCTGAGAGCCCTGGGGCTGTTTAGTCTGGAGAGAAGAAGACTGAGAGGGATCTGATCAATGTCTATCAATAGCTGAGGGCTGGGGCTCAGCAGGGAGGGGACAGCCTCTGCTCACTGTGCCCTGGGATAGGACCAGGAACAATGGATGGAAACTCCAGCACAGGAGGTTCCACCTCAGCATGAGGAGGAACTTCTTCCCTGTGAGGGTCCCAGAGCCCTGGAGCAGGCTGCCCAGAGAGGTTGTGGAGTCTCTCTCTGGAGCCTTTCCAGCCCTGTCTGGATGTGTTCTGTGTGCCCTGTGCTGGAGTCTCTGCCCCTGCTCTGGCAGGGGGTGCTCTGGAAGATCTCCAGAGGTCCCTTCCAGCCCCTAGCATCCTGTGAGCCTGTGGGCATCCAGCTGCAGCTCAGGCAGTGCCTGCAGGGCCCTGACCATGGCCTCTCCTGTCTCCTAGAGCATCCCTTCTTCGTGGGGGTCCAGTACCACCCCGAGTTCCTCTCCAGACCCATCAAGCCATCTCCCCCTTACTTTGGGCTGCTGCTGGCATCTGCAGGCAGACTCACTCACTACCTGCAGAAGGGCTGCAGGCTCTCACCCAGGTAGGTTGGCACCAGGGCAGGGCTGCTTCCTACAGGGTAACCCAGAGAGGCTTCTTGGCACTGTGGGGGAAGCAGGGGGGGTCTGCAGCACCTCCTCTTTCTGCTGTGTTGGAAACCTCCTGGCTTCATTTTCAGATGGAATGTGGAGCTGCCACACAGGGAGGGCATGAGAGGGCCTGAGAGCAGCCTGCAGGCTCAGGAGCAGGACCCTTGTGCAGGGGAGGGTGAGACACAGGGGACAGGCAGAGGAGAGGTCCTGAGGGGGTGTAAGGAACCTCTCTCTCAGCATGAGCTCAGCTGCACTGCTGTGGGTGAAGGGCTGCTGGGGCTCTGTCCTTGGAGAGCTTCAGGAGGTGCCTGGAGGAGGCCCTGAGCAGCTGCCTGTCCCTGTGGTGCAGCTCTGCTGAGCTCCTTTCCCTTTGGAATGTCTCTGGTGACTCTGGGACAGCTCTTGAAGGGCTTGGAGGCCACCAGCTGGCACTGGGGAGCTGGTGGGGGGGAGGTGCCTGGTGGGGGGTGTCCTGTTCCCTGCTCAGTGAATTGGAGTCACAGTGCCTGAGCCATGGGTGAGCACTCCCCAAAGCCTGGAGCTGATGGAGCCCCAGGGGGGTGGTGCCCCTCAGGGCTCTGTGTGCTCAGCCAGCAGCACTCAGCACCAAGCTGCCCAGACCCAGCTCCATCACCACTTGTGCTCAGGCAGAGCCTCTCTGCACTCCCCAGGGACACCTACAGTGACAGGAGTGGCAGCAGCTCCCCTGACCTGGAGATCACAGAGCTGAAGTTTCCATCAGTGAACCATGACTGATTCCTGGTAACTTCTACTGACCTCAAACCTCTCCTCCTGCAGACAGAGCCCTTGCCCAGGCTCCCTCCTGGCAGCTGAGCCTTTGACAGCAGCTGGCAGAGCAGTGGCACTGGTGGGAAGTGCTCCCAGCTGTGCTGAGGGCCCTGCAGTCCCTCCTGCCTCAGCAAACTGACCCCAAGCCCCCTGGGGGAGTCTGGGCTTCAGCTGAGATACACAAACAAAGCAGCACCAGCAGGGGCTGAGGCTGGGGTCCCTGGGGTGGTGCTCTGGGGGCAGTTTGGAAGCACCTGAGCTCCTCCATCTCCTGGGACAGCAGCTTTCTGTCCAGCCAGAGGCCCTGAGCTCTGAGCTTGAACAGCTGCTGCAAGTGTGGGCTGCATGTGGCCAGGGGCTGCAGCCACTCCACTCCTGGAGGGGGGCAGGAGCCCCCAGCACTCACAGCAGCCAAGGCTGAGCTGGAGCTAGAGGAGCTCTGGACCAGGTGGCCTTGATGCTGTCCCTGCTGCTCTGCCTGGCTTTGGGGGGTGGCTGAGTGCTGACTGCCAGGGGGTGGGCAGCCCTCACCCTCCCCTTCACACTGCAGATGCTTCCCAGCCCTGCTCCTGGGGCTGCCCCCAGGGTGCCAGCTTTGCCCAGCTCTGCAACAGGAACCTTCTGTCTGCATCCTGAAGGCAGCTCTGAGCCTGTGGCTCGCTGGCAGTGCCCAGATGCCAGTCCTGGTGCTGTGCTGAGGGCTTGGAGGCTGTCCCCAGGTGAAGCTGTAGGGACACTGGTGTGTCCCCTGCCTGGCCTGCTGCCTGTCCCAGCTCAGCTGCACCACCCTGAGGCTTTCCCTGTGGGTGCTGGGCTGGGGAGGGCATGGAGCTGCTCTTGGCTGGGCAGGGCTCTGCCTCCAGCTCCTGAGACCCTGGGGGGTGGAAGGGCTTGGGGGAGACACTTATGTGTCCCTGGGGGCCAGGGAGTGAGGACATCTGTCCTGGGCAGGGTAGCTTTGGGCTTGGGGGTGCTGAGCTGTGCTGGTCTCAGCCTGCAGCCTGCTGGGCAGGTCCAGCTGTGGTTCTTCAGTCCCAGCTGACTCCTGCTCCCCTCCTCTCTCTCCAGATGTCTCCACTGCAGAGAAGTCTTCAGGCTCCCCAGGAGTTCTTAGAGCAATAGTGTGACTGAACCCTTGGCTTTGGCCTTTCCTACCCTGGGGGTTGGTCATTTCCCCCCTGAGATCCTGCCCCTCTCTTTTCTCAGCTCCTCTCTCCTTGGTTTATTTCCTCTGCAGACTTCATTCCTGGAGGGCAGCTCAGCCCAGCACAGCACCTCCAGGCTGGCCTCAGCTGGCACCAGCCTGGAGGTGCACAGCAGGCTGGGGCTGGGATTGGCTCTGATGGGAGAATGCAGCTGGGTGAGGGCCTGGCCTGGCTGCTGCTCCTCCAGCCTCTGCTCTCACAGCCCTCACTGGGGAGGTTGTGTGGAGGCCAGGAGGTGCTGGAGGCTTGCTCTGCTCCTGAGCTGTGCTGCAGCTGCCTGCAGTCTCCTGGGGGGCAGGGGGAAGGTTTTGCTCTCCTGTGCTCTTTCAGCAGTATTGAGGACTGGTTGGCACTGGTGCCCTTGGGCCCCCTCTTGCCAGCAATGAGATTTACCCAGGAAAAGCTTCCTGGAGCTCCCTGGAGCGCTGCAGGGTGCAGCTGCAGCTGGGGGCACACCAACAGCAGGCTCTAAAGCAGAGCTCTCACAGCCCCTGGCTGCAGGGGATGGTGCTGGCTGGGAGCTGCCAGCTGGCAGCCCAGGGAGCTGCCCTGGTGCCCTCCCTGTGCCTTGCCTCTGTCTGCACAGCTCTTGGTGCTTCTCTCTCCCTGCCTGCAGCCTGCTCTTGGCTTCTCCCCAGGGAGGGCCTCGAGTCCTGCAGCCCAGGGAGCTCAGAGCTGGTTCCTGAGGCAGGGCTCTGGACCTCTGCCCTCAGCTCCTTGCTGTCCTGCAGGCTCAGCTCTGCACTTGCTTTGTTCCCCACCCCCCAGCCCCAGGGTTGGCCTTTGGTCAGCAGGAGCCAGGGGCAGGAACTTCTCTGACCCTGGGCAGACCTCTCCAGGGGCTCACAGTGGTGATGCTGCAGCTCTGAGCCTGGCTGAGGCCAGACCCCAGCCCTATGCCTTGCAGCAGCTGCAGTGTCCTCCCCACACCTCTCACTATTCCCTGCTCCTTTCCAGCTCTGCAGCCCTCTTCCCCTGTACCAGCTGCTGCAGATCCTGGGCCCAGGTGGAGCTGCTGAGCAAACCCTGCCTGCTTCTCAGCAGGGAGGCCTCTTCCTCACCTGGCTCCTTGCTCAGCTTTGTGTTCTTCCCTGCAAGGGTTTTGTTTGGGCCCCCCCTGCAGCTGCCTCTGCTGGGAAGTGCTGGTTTGTAATAAAAGGAGGCACTGGCCAGGAGCTGCTCTCTTGCTTCTGTAGCTTGGGGGAGGGAAAGAACTGAAGGGGCCCAGCCCAGGTCCAGAGCTGCCCCCAGGGGCTGGAGGTGCCTCAGCTCTCGGCTCTGGAGTTCAGTTCCAAAGTCTGCCTCAGCTCCTGCAACCCTGGGGCCCTGCACTGAGCCTCCAGCCTCTGCAGGGCAGGGGTCAGTGGAATTGCTCTGCACCATGCCTGAGGGAGGATTTGCTTCCCTCCTGCTGCTCCTCTTCCTGCCCAGGTGGGAGTGGGGCTTGCCTGGTGGCACCCAGGGGTGCCAGGAAGCCTCTGAGGGGAGAGGCACTGCCACAGAACTACAGAATGGGTTGGGTTGGAAGAGACCTTAAAGCTCATCCAGTGCCACCCCCCTGCCAGGGGCAGGGACACCTCCCACCAGCCCAGGTTGCTCAAGGACTCATCCAGCCTGGCCTGGAACACCTCCAGGGAGGGGGCAGCCACAGCCTCCCTGGGCAACCTGTGGCAGGAAAGGGATGTCTCAGGGCTCAGCTTCCCCCCAGGACTGGCTGTGGGTGGTGTTTGCCCAGCCCTCTCCCCTGCCTCAGGGCACCATGGCAGGGCAGCTCTGGGCTGGGAGTGCAGTGATGGGGCCAGGACCTCCCACCAGGGGCTGCTCCCTGCCCCAATGCCCCCAGGAGCTCCACCCAGGAACAAAGACCAGTGCCAGCCTCTGCCCCCAGCACTGCCACGTCCCTGAGCACCCAGGCTGCTGCAGCAGGAGGGGCTGGGAGCTGCTCTGCAGGAGCAGGAGGGGCTGGGAGCTGCTCTGCAGGAGCAGGAGGGGCTGGGAGCTGCTCTGCAGGAGCAGGAGGGGCTGGGAGCCCCTGTGCTGGGTGTGGGGCAGCACCAGGACCTGCAGAGCCTCTGCCCTGGCTGCTCTGGGGCAAACCATCCCCCAAGGGCAGCCAGCAGCTGCCTTGGGTGGGACCAGGCAGAGCTCAGCTCTTGAGGGGCCTGGGGGGGTCAGAAGGGCTGAGCAGAGGGGGGGCAGAGGCCGATTCCTCTCCTCACTGCCACTAACAACCAGCTCCAGCTCCAGCTGGTGGCTCTCAGCCCAGCCCTTCACAAACGGCGCTGGAGGCGCAGGGCTGCGGCGGCCTGGGTCTGTGCTCCGGCGCCCCCCACCCTGTGCCCCTGCCCTGGGGCGATGCTGCCAGCGGAGCACGCAGGGCCGCGGCAGGCATTCCGTTATCCTTTTATTTATAAACGACTGACGGTAAAAGAAGTGCAGAGGAAAGCTCTGCTGGCCCCGCCCGGGGCTGCCTGCAGGGAGCAGCAGCGGCTGGACGCGGGGGGCCGGCGCCGTGAGGCAGGAGGCTGAGCCCGGCTCCCCCAAACCCTGCTGGGCAGCAGCAGGGCGGGCAGCGGCAGGGCGGGCAGCGGCAGGGCACCCAGCAGCAGGGCACCCAGCAGCAGGGCGGGCAGCACAGCCTCGCTTCGGCACTCTGGGGGTGGTTCAACTTTTCCCCTTCGGGGCAAACCTGACCCCCTGTGAGAGCCTGGAGGGTGCCCACCACGGAGCTGCTCTGCTGCCGGCCAGGGCCCCGGAGCTGGCAGGGGTGAGGGTGGGAGATGTTCTCTGGGGGCAGAGGGTGAGCTAAAGGCAGGAGGACAAGAAGTGCTTGCAGTGGAGATCCTGTCCCAGCCCTTTGGCCACCGCAGAGGGGAGCAGGAGTGGAGCGGTGCATGCGTGGGCACGGCCCTGCCCCCTGCCGTGCTTCCTGCTCTCCAGCCAGCCCTTCCCCAGCCGGTGTGGGGCCGGGGCAGGCGCTCTCCAGGGGACAGCTGTGGCCCTGGCCCCGCAGGCGGCCCTGGCCCTGCTGGCTGCTGCCCGAGGGACACGGCCCGGGGCTGGGTGGCCTCCTGCAGCTGCGGCCAAGTGCCTGGGACTGCAGACAGCGCTCAAGTGCCATCAACAATAAATACATGGGAGGGTCTGAGCCAAAGAGGTGTCCCCTGCACAGCCCTGGCAGGAAGAGCAGCACAGGGACTGGTCACCTCTGGGCTCCTCTGACCTGCCAGCCCCTCCAGCCTTGCCCGGGCACCAGAGGGCCAGGAGGGCCCCTGGGAAGACCTTTGCACCTCTGGCTACCAAGCTCCAGGAGCTGCGAGTCCAACAGGTAGAAAAGAATCCTTTCAGCATTTGAAAGACAATGCCATAAAAAACCAAATCCCAAGGAGGAGGTGGAAGGGCCAGGGGAGTCCTGCAGCACCCAACCAGCCTCCAACGCCGGCCCGGCCCTGCCCTGGGCACACCAGGCCAGCTGCCAGCCCTGGCCCTCCACAGCTGCTCCTGGCATGGCCTCCCCAGTCAGCAAGGAACACGAAGCCTGCAGCCTGGCACCCCCGGGGGAGGCTGCTGGGGGGCAGGCAGAGCTCAGGGGCGAGTGGCCAGGGCCAGGCTCCCCTGGCAGTGGAAGACAGAGCTGGGGCTGCTGCTGGGAGCCCGGCGCAGCGCTGCAGGGTTTGAGCGTGGGCTGGGGGCACTCAGCATGAGCTGGGAGTGCTGTGCCCTCACAGCTGGGCTGCCCTCACAGCTGGGCTGCCCTCACAGCTGGGCTGCCCAGTGAAGCACAAAGCCCCCAGCCTGGCCCCCTTCTCCTGCGTGGGGACGGGAGCCCTTGGCCGCCTCGAAGCACGGAGCCGCAGCGACGGGGAGCTCTGCCCACAGCTGCTGCCCACCGCGGGGCCAGGAGCAGTCCACAGAGCAGTGCTGGCTGGGCAGCAGGGACAGACACTCTGCTTCCAACAGGAGCCACGGCTGGAGGCCGGTGCCAGGCCCGGGGGGCAGCCGTGTGCCAGGCCCGGGGGGCAGCCGTGCGCCGGGCTCCTGCCCCGCCGGCAGCGGGGGCTGCGTGCGTGCCTGGCGAGCGGGCAGGGCGGAGCAGAGCTCCGGGGCCCGCTCAGAACTTGCCTTGCTTGAGTCTGTCGATGTGGTAGGTGAGCTTGAGGGCTGGGCCCAGCTTCAGCCCCATGTACTTCATCATCATCTCGCTCCGCAGCAGCAGCAGGGCCTTGCCGTCGATCTCCTGCCGGAGGGACACCGCTGACTGCCCTGCCCGGCACGCTGCCGGCCGGGCACCGCCACCGCCCTGCCTCCTGCCCTGCCTGCAGCACCAGGGCAGCTTGGACCCCTGTGCGCTGGGGGTGAGAAACAGCCAGGGGCCATGGGCAGCAACAGCACCCTGGCAGCCTCCTGGGGTTCACAGCTGGGTCCCTTGACTCCTGCTTCAGCCTTGACTTGAGGGCTGTGTGTGCCCTGGCAGGACAGCTGCAGGGTGGGCACAGCCTCTGCCAGGAGATTTCTCCTGCCGTGGGGAGATGGTGCCCCTGAGTGAGGGACTGCTGCCCTGCACTACCTCTGCCTCCATCCTGCCCATCACAGAACACTAGGGGTTGGAAGGGACCCCTGGAGATCATCCAGTCCCACCCCCTGCCTGAGCAGTCACCCAGGGCAGGGCACACAGAACACATCCAGGAGGGCCTTGAATGTCTCCAGAGAAGGAGACTCCACCACCCCTCTGGGCAGCCTGCTCCAGGCCTCCAGCACCCTCCAAGTAAAGAAGTTCCTCCTCATGTTAAGATGAAACTTCTGTGTCCAGGTTTGTGTCCATCACCTCTTGTCCCATCAGGGAAGCTCCCTCTGGTGCTTCCTCCCCACCTCCCCTGAGGGGGTGCACTGGATGAGCTCAGAAGGCTTTTCCAACCCAGCCCACTCTGTGATTCTCTAACATGGGCAGGACAAGCTGGCAGGACTCAGGCTGTGGAGGTGCCCAAACCTGTGCAGCTTTCACTGCACAAACTCAGTGCTGTGTCTGCAGCTCTTGGACACTCCCAGCCACACACAAGGACCAGAGCAGTGGGAGACTCCCTGGCATGGGAAACAGGGAGCCCAGCAGGGCACTCGGTGAACCCCCCCTTGGAACATGCCCCTTGGCAGGGGAAATCTGCTGCAGGGTGAAAAGAGGAAGTGGAGGGAGGATGGAAAAGGGATGGAGAGGGGATGGAAAGGGAATGGAGAAGGGAGAGAAAGGCTAGAAGGGAGAGGGGATGGAGAGGGGATAGAGAGAGGATGGAAAAGGGATGGAAAGGGAATGGAGAAGGGATAGAAAGAATAGAGAATGGAAAGGGGATGGAGAGAGGATAGAGAGGGGATGGAAATGGGATGGAGAGGGGAGAGAGGAGGAAAATGGGATGGAGAAGGGATGAAGAGGGGATAGAGAGAGGATGGAGAGGGGGTGGAGAGGGGTTTGTGTTCAGTGCTGGGGCTCAGCTGCAGCTCAGGAGCTGAGCTGTGATGTCTGAGTAAGAGGAGCCCCATCCTGGCCAGGGTGTGGGCAGGGTTTTGAGGAGCTTTTCCTCAGCACAAACTCTAGAGGCACCAAGTGCTGCCGTCGTGGCTCTCCTGGGTGCCCCCGCGGTGCTCTGCCCCCCAGCCCCAGCCCCGGGGCAGGCTCGGGTACTGACGTGCTTGCGGAAGAGGTCAGCGTGCGGCCCCAGCTGGGGGTCTGCCTGCCGGATGAACTGCATCACCTCCTCCACCGTCCAGCAGGAGGGGTCGCGGCCGCCCGGCCTCGCCGCGTCCCGAGAGCCAAGGTACCTGTCCGAGCCTGCGGGAGGGAGGCAGCAGGGTCACTCCAGCCGTGCCCGGGCCCCCCCGGCACTTAGCCGTCCCTCCCCTGCCGCTGTCCTCTGCCTAAGTGCTGGCAGGGCCAGTCCCAGCCGTGCCCCAGAGCCTCCTGCAGCACAGCCCTGCTGCTGAGCTCAAGCTCTCTCCTCAAGCCTTGCTTCAGGGGGGGCCCTCCCTTACCCTGGGCCCTCTTCCTCTCTCTAGATCTGAATTTCCCTCTGTCTGCCCTGAGCTGAGTTTGCTCCCCCATTCCCATTCCCATTCCCCCCTGTCCATCTGCTGATGGCTCCCACCTTGGCGGAAAGCAATTCCCTCCTCCCACCTCTCTCCCACAGGCTGCTTCTCCCCTCACTCCCCACCCTCAGCAAGCTGAACACAGCAGAGCTTGGTCATTTCCAGCAGCTGCATCTGCTGGCTGAGCCCCTGTGGGACGCTGCTGCCCTGAAGCACAGCCTGAGCCAAGCCCAGCCCTGCTCCCCATGCCCCGGCAGCAGCACAGCTCCTGGCTGCAGCTCTGCCTGCACACACAGGTGCCAGGGCAGCCAGGGCAAGGCAGCAGCAGCCTGAGCTGTCCAGAGGCTTTCAGTGATGCCATGCACCTAAAAGTGCAACTTGTGCAAAGAGCTACTCTGGCCATGTGCTGCTGGACCTGGCTCTCCTGGCCCTGCTCCTGCACTCAGAGCAGTGCTGCTGGAGCATCCTCCTGGGCACCCTTTCCTGCTCCCAGCCTCACCAGGCAGGTCTCTGCCCACTCCTGACCCACCCTCGCAGACACCCGTTTGTGACTCTGCCAGCCCCCTGCCCAGGCTGGCAAGTTCAGCTCCTGCCTCCTTCCTGCTCCCCTCTGACCCCACAGCGCAGTGTGACCCTGCAGAGACCTCTCTGCCTTCCACCCCCCGCTGCCAGCCCTCCAGAGCCAGCCTCAGCCCTCCGAGCCCTGCAGCGCAGCAGGGCCGGGCTCTGTCCTCGCTGCAGCCAGAGCGGTGCAGCTGGGGCGGGCAGAGGCTGCAGCCGGGGCGGTGCAGCTGGGGTGGTGCAGCCGGGGTGGTGCAGCCGGGGCAGTGCAGCTGGGGCGGTGCAGCTGGGGCAGTGCAGCCGGGGTGGTGCAGCCGGGGCAGTGCAGCTGGGGCGGGCAGAGGCTGCAGTTGGGGCGGTGCAGCCGGGGCGGTGCAGCTGGGGTGGGCAGAGGCCGCAGCTGGGGCAGTGCAGCTGGGACGGGCAGAGGCTGCTGCCAGGGCGGTGCAGCTGGGGCGGGCAGAGGCTGCAGCGGGGGCAGTGCAGCTGGGGCGGGCAGAGGCCGCTGCTGCCGGGGCGGTGCAGCCGGGGCGGTGCAGCCGGGGCGGTGCAGCCGGGGCGGGCAGAGGCTGCAGCCGGGGCAGTGCAGCTGGGGCGGGCAGAGGCTGCAGCCGGGGCGGTGCAGCCGGGGCGGTGCAGGCGGGGCGGTGCAGCCGGGGCGGGCAGAGGCTGCAGCCGGGGCGGTGCAGCTGGGGCGGGTAGAGGCTGCAGCCGGGGCGGTGCAGCTGGGGCGGGCAGAGGCTGCAGCCGGGGCGGTGCAGCCGGGGCGGTGCAGCCGGGGCGGTGCAGCTGGGGCAGGCAGAGGCCGCTGCCGGGGCGGTGCAGCCGGGGCGGTGCAGCCGGGGCGGTGCAGCTGGGGCAGGCAGAGGCCGCTGCCGGGGCGGTGCAGCCGGGGCAGGCAGAGGCCGCTGCTGGGGCAGTGCAGCTGGGACGGGCAGAGGCTGCTGCCAGGGCGGTGCAGCCGGGGCGGGCAGAGGCCGCTGCTGGGGCGGGCTGGGCAGTGCTTACCCCCGGAGCTGAGCCTGCGCAGGGCGGCGGCGCCGGGGCTGAGGCTCGGGGGCTGCTGCTGCTGTCTGTAGCCTTGCAGGCGAAAGTCTCTGCAGCTCCGGCTGTGGCTGGAGGGATGCACAGAGTTCAAGGCAGAGTCCATGGGGTCCAGGCGAGGCTCCAAGGGCCCTGGGAGGCCATCTCCCAGGACAAAGGTTTCACCTGGAAGGCACCAAGCTGCAGTCAGCCCCGCGGCAGCCCCACGGCAGCAGGGCCACGCTGCCCTGGGCTGCTCCAGAGCATGGCAACCAGGGCAGGCCTGGCAAACGCCTGGCAGATGCCAGTCCAGCCAGCTAGAGTGACAAGGGCTGGTACCCAGACCGGAGCAGCAGCTACCCTGTTAATGCCACCACCAGCTCCGGCCTGCAGCCCCATGGCCTCAGCAGCTCCAGAGGCCCTTCTGTGGCAGTGGGACACGGGGGTGGCAGCGGGTGCCAGGAGACACAGATGTCACACACAGCCCTGAGCAGGCAGAGGAGGCTCCCCGAGGGGCCAAGCACTGCCTGGCACTGGCAGCGGAGTGCAAGGTCCCGGCCCAGGCGCTGGGTACCGTGAGGGACAGGGTGAGAGCCCTGCAGCCAGGAGAGCAGCAGGCGTGGAGCTGGAGGGAGCAGCAGGCTCCTCTCAGCAGCTGAGCCACACCAGCATGGCCAGG
The DNA here is from genome assembly GCF_026170545.1 of Melanerpes formicivorus. Taxonomy (NCBI): domain Eukaryota; kingdom Metazoa; phylum Chordata; class Aves; order Piciformes; family Picidae; genus Melanerpes; species Melanerpes formicivorus. The sequence goes on along the minus strand of NW_027142373.1, from coordinate 628,866 downwards.
CAACATTCTCACACCCTGCTGGTCCTCCAGCCCCAAAAGCCAGGTGCTGGTGATCTCTCCTCTCCTCCCCATGGGCTGTTTCATTGCCTGGCCAAGGTCACCACCTTGGCACACGGCAGAGGGCTCTCCTGGGCCCAGTGTGACCTGGCACTTGCAGAGACACATTTGGTGCTGTCAGTGGCAGGATCAGGATGGAGGGGCTGAAGAAGCTCTGCAGATGGCACTGGCTGAGCCAGCAAGATGTCCCTGTGCTGTCACACTGTGCCAGCTTCACCCCATGCCCACAGGGGCTTGTGGATTTTACTGTGGCATGGCCCAGTGGCAGTCCAGGTGGCCCTGATGTCTCCTGGGTGCTCCTCCACTACCTGTGGCCTTCATTATGAGCTCCCTGGCAAGTTTGTGCAGCCAGAGGGGAAAGCAGCTCCTGCAGCCAGGGCTGATGCCTGGGCACTGAAGGATGGGAGCTGTAGCTCCTCTCCCAGTGTCTGAGAGCCTGAAGGCAGCTCCCAGTCCTGAGCTGCAGCCACTCAGCCACCACAGTAGGTGGCAAGGATGAGGAAGCCTGAACTGGCCCAGCCAGGCCCCAGGTTTCTCCCCTGGGGCTTCCCAGAGCACAGGAGCAGCAGGTGAGGAGCCAGCACGGGGAGGCTGTGCTGAGCTGGGATGCTGGGGGGGTGCAGAGTCGAGCCTGCAGCCCCTGAGCCCCAACAGCTGCAGCTGATGCTGCCATGCTCCAGTGAAGCTCCATGCAGCTTGCCAGAGCCTGCAGTGCTCCCTGAGTGCTGCAGAGGTTGGGCCTCACCGGCTGGGGCAGCCTCCTGGGGAGGCAGACTGCCAGCTCTGCTTGCCCTGAGCCAGGACTGTGCTGTGGCCTGGGAGCCTCTGCTGCAGCAGAGGTGCCAGAGGTGAGGCCAGCTGCAGGCAAGCAGCTCCCAGCTCCCTGCCCTGAGGCTGCAGAACGGAGCCACCCCTCTGGCCTGCCTGGTGGGCACCCAGTGGAGCACAGCTGAGGCTATCAGCTGTGGCACTGCCACCCTCCCTCTCCTGGGCACTCTGCCCTTGAGGCATTTCTGCCTTTGTCTTGGGGTCTCTGGGCTGCTCTCAGGAGCCAGCAGCACACCCTGCAAGCCTCAGTGCTGCTCTGGAGGCAGCTCCTGCCCTGCTGACTGTGCTGTGTGCTGCCCCTGTGGCACAGCTTCCCCTGTGGGCAGAGGTGCTGGCACCTGCTGCAGAAGGTGGTTTCTGACTCAGGGCTCTTCCTCAACAGCTCTGGAGGCCTCCCTCACTCTCACACCACCTCCCCACATCACAGGACTGGATGCAAAGCCAGTGCTGAGCTGGCTGGGTGGAGATTCCCTGGCTCAGGCTCACACAGGGGATGTGCCAGCACCAGTGGCACTCCACAGGAGCTTCTTCACAGCAAGGGCATCCAACAGGACACTTCTGCTTAAAACCCCTGCAACCACCTCCCCCTGCACACCACAGGCTGGGAGAGCTGGGGCTGCTCAGCCTGGAGAAGAGAAGGCTCCAGAGAGACCTCAGAGCAGCCTTCCAGTACCTGAAGGTCTCCAGGAGAGCTGGGGAGGGACTTGTGACAAGAGTTGGGAGTGCCAGGGTGAGGGACAGTGGAGTCAAACTGGAAGTAGCTCATTCTAGATGGGACATGAGGAAGAAATTTCTCCCCATGAGGGAGGTGAGGCACTGGAACAGGCTGCCCAGAGACGTTCTGGAGGCTCCAAGCCTGGAAGTGCTGAAAGCCAGGCTGGATCCCCAGCCCTGTGCATCATCTGTAGCAGAGCCCAGGGGCTGCAGGGGGCAGGGCACAGCGGTGCCTGGGCACAGCCGCTGCCCAGCAGCCTCACCAGGGCTGCTTCACTCTTACCCAAAGTGCTGGCTCTCAGCCAAGCCCTGTGCTGAGCACCCTGCAGGAGAACCTGCCCCCACCAGTGGTGGAGAGGCAGGGGGCAGAGAACTCAAGGACAGCTCAGCAGCCGGTGCTGTGCCTTCCAGAGCTGTCCATGCCAGGACATGCCAAGCAGAGCTCTGATCTGCACAGCCAGCAGGCTCCCACCGCTCCCAGCCGCGGGCAGCCCTTGGAAGACAGCTCCCCACTGTGCTGGGACTGCAGCTCCTCAGCAAGAGGGGACAGAAACGCCCCTGGCTGCCAGAGGAAAACAATGCAAGGGAGAGCTGCCCTCCTCATCCCTCCCCAGGACAAGGGAAGGCTTCCCACTGCCACCCTCTGCCTCCAGCCTGGCAAACTGGAAGCTGTCCAGGCACCAGTGTGTCACAGTGCTGCAGCCAGAGCCTGCCTTGCTGGGGAGCTGTAGGGAGCAGCCCCAGGAACGTTCCAGAGCTGGCTGCTGCAGGCTCCTGCTCCCCACACACCTCTCTGAGGTGCAAACCTCCTTGCCTGGGCTGGGATTGCCTGGAGGAGGAGGAGAAAAGTTCACTTCTAGATGAAATCTGGAACTGCAGCTCATTCCTCCCTGCCCTGCACAGCCCCTGCCTGGGCCAACAGCAGAGGAAGGCCAAGCTGCTGCAGGCAGCTCACACCCAACAGGCCCAGCACCCTCACAGGAAGGACTCCAGCTGCTCACTGCTCTCCACTTGCACACCAGGGCCTGGACTGCTCTGGGCATGCCACAGGGATGAGCCAAGGCCTGGAGCAGCTCTGCTGTGAGCACAGGCTGAGGGAGCTGGGGGTGTGCAGCCTGCAGAGGAGAAGGCTCTGGGCAGACCTCAGAGCTGCCTTCAAGTGCCTGAAGGGATCCTGCAGGAAGGCTGCAGAGAGACTTCTCATGAGAGTGTCTAGAGACAGCAGGGGGAATGCTTTGAAGCTGAGGCAGAGCAGGGTTAGAGTGGAGCTGAGGAAGAAGTTCTTCAGTGTGAGGGTGGTGAGACTCTGGCACAGGCTGCCCAGGGAGGCTGTGGCTGCCTCCTGCCTGGAGGTGTTCAGGGCCAGGCTGGATGAGGCCTTGGTCAAGCTGGGCTGGTGGGAGGTGTCCCTGCCCATGGCAGGGGGTTGGCACTGGATGATCTCTGAGGTCCCTTCCAACCTGGGCCATTCCATGGCTCTATGACCCACTCAAAGGCCAAGAGCTAACTGAACAGACTCTAAAGCAGGCTAAGGCTCAATCCCAGTGCAGGCTCCTCCTTGGGACTGCCCAGCAGAGAGCCTTCTCTCTTCCCTGCCCATGCAGACTGTTCCAGCATTCACCACCTGACCAAGGCACCCCCAGAGCACATCACTGCTCCAGCAGCAGGCTGAGCACTGCCTGCCCCTCCTGCAGGTGGAGGAGGAGTGGAGAGGCCTTGGCTCAGGAGCTGGGGTTCCTTTGGCTCCCTTTGCTAGTGGTTACCTGAGTGCAGTGGTTGATGCATGAGAGGACAATAAGGAGACCACGAGGATGAGCACCCAGAGGTCAGAAACGGCCTCAGGGAACTGGTTTTGCCTTGTCAGTGTGGTGGCATGGCTGAGGCAGCCCAGGTATCACCTGCTGCTTTAGCTGTGTGACACCTGCAGCTTAACCTATGCACCAAGGCCACTAGAAACTGCCCCCACGGGCTGTAAGCTCAGCTCAGCTGAGCTTAGTGCAGCTCAGTGGTGCTGAAGAGTACAGGCACAGTGCTGGGTGCAGGCTGAAGGCACAGCTCAGCCCCCAGGAGGCACAGCTCAGCCCCCAGGGGGCACAGCTCAGCCCCCAGGAGGCTGTGCCCCCAATCTGGGGTCAACCACCCAAACCCAGCAAACTCAGCAAGGAGCAGGGGAAGGGACAGGGACAGCAGCAGAGCACAGGGCCCCTGAAGCATGAGCCTGGCCAAGAGCCTCTAACAGCTTCCCAGGAACATGGCAGAGGGTTCAGACTAACACCTGGGCAGACTCCACCACCAATGCATTAAAAGGCTTCAGCAAGGTTAAGTCTCCAGGTTGGGTGTCTGAGGTTCAGAAGGAAGGGGGAGGTGGAAGAGCAGCTACAGAAGACTCCTGCTCAGGCTTGGGAAGTCCTCCAGCCCCCTGGGCCCCCTGGAAATCTCCCAGCTGCCCATGGACCACACAGCAAAGAGGACATTTCTGCAACTGCTTGTGAGGCCTGGCACTGCTCCCCTGCAGCAGTGCTGCAGGCTGCTGCAGGAAGCAGGGCTGCTGCAGGCCAGGGCTGGTGTGGGTGAGCTGGTGGAGCACAAGCTCCTGAGAGCCTCCCTGCTCTTTAGGGAGGACAAGATGAGATCCTGGGCAAGGGCAGCAGGTTCCTGCCTGTCCAGCTGCACATCAGCATCTGTCCAACACTCTGCAGCAAACCACCATGGGAAAGCCTGGGGAAGATGGACTGAAGCAAGCAGGCAGTTCTGTGATGGCTGCTACCACACAGAGCTCAAGTGTGGGTGATGAACCCCAGAGGATGTGGTGCTAGATGATGGCTGCCAGGGCTGGAAGGCTGCCCAGCACAAGAAGGACAGAGAGCTACTGGAGAGAGTCTAGCACAGGACTGGGATGCTGAGGGCACTGGAAGAGCTCTGCTGTGGGGAAAGGCTGAGAGAGCTGAGGGTGGCTAGCCTGGAGGAGGCTGAGGGCATCTGATCAATGCTTACAAACATCTGAGGGTGGGTGCCAGGAGGATGGGGGCCAGGCTCTCCTCAGTGGTCCCCAGTGACAGGACAAGAGGCACAAGGCATAAACTTGCCCAGAGGAAGCTCCACCTAAGCATGAGGAGGAACTTCTCTGAGGGTGGCAGAGCCCTGGAGCAGGCTGCTCAGGGAGGCTGCGGAGTCTCCTCTGGAGATGTTCTGTGTGCCCTGCCCTGGGTGCCCCTGCTCTGGCAGGAGGCTTGGACTGGATGATCTCTGGAGGTGCCTTCCAGCCCCACCACGCTGTCCCTGTGTGAAGCCTCCCTGTGCTGCACACGCCTCAGGCAGCCCCCTGCAGACTCTGCCCCTGCAGCACAGGGAGCGCGCCCCACGGCAGAGAGGGAGCGCAGCAGCCCGCCGGAGCAGGGCAGGCCCGGCCCTGCCGTGCCCAGCAGAGGGCTGTGTGAAGGGGCAGCTTTGGGCAGAGGGCAGGGTGCTCACCTTCCAAGGGGTGCCGGTCATTCTTTGGTAACTTGGGGGAGAGAGGAGCACTGTAGGGAGGGGACTCCTGGCAATAGCGCTTGGCCCCCCGGCCCGGTCCCTGCTGAGAGACGTCTAAGGAGCTGCTTCTGTCTAGGAAAAGAGAAGAAGCCCTCTTTAGAGTGCAGCCCTGCTGGTGACTCCAGCCCTGCCAGAGTCACTCCAGCCTCCCCTGTGTCACCAGCCTGGGAGCAGCCTGTTTAAAGGGCACCCAGCACACCTCAGTGCTCGGCAGGCCGAAGCCAGCAGAGCAACCCAGCCAACGACCTGGGCCACGTTTTGCTGTGCTGCACCCCAGATATCACCTCTGACTGGCTCCATTCCATGGCTCCTCCTTCTACCCCTTGGCTCCTCCCCACTCTTCCCCTTCCAGGCACAGGGAACCCTTGGGTGCCCTGCAGATAGCCCCTGGTGCCATCCCCTGCACCTCACGAAACATGCTCAAGTGCTCAACCTTGCCCCAGAGGGACCCCCAAGTGCCCCAGCTGCTGCTGCTGCTCCTCTCCAAACGCTTCCCAGCCACGGGGCTCTCTGCAGGAAGCAGCTGAGGTGGTGTGAGATTCCTCTGTGCAGCTGGCCAAGGGCTGCACAGGCAGGGTGAGGGTGGATGGACACAGAATGGGAGTGCTCACACGATGGGGATGGCAGCAGGCAAGCCGCCCCTGGGCGCCAGAACAAGACCCATCTGGACGTGGCATGGTCAGCTGGAAGCCATGGAGAGCTCACCCACCAGCCCTGCCTGGCCATGCAGGCCACCAGAGCTCCCAGCTGGCCCCTGCAGCTGGCCCAGCTCGGGTGCCCTGCGAGCGGCAGCGGCCACGGCGTGCAGGGAGCAGGGGTGGAGGAGCTGACACATGCCAGGAGCACAGCACGGAGCAGCCCCAGGAGCAGGGGTAGGAACGGGTGCTGAGGGGGGACAAATACAATGTGGGGTGACTGGGACCAGAAACCACAGGAGATGCATCACAGCCAACAGAGGAACGAAGGGACAGGGAGGGGGAAGCATCGGATGGGCACAACTCGGGTAACTAAAGAGGAAGCCCAAGCAAGGGAGAGTCCCTGCTCTGCCAGAGGCCTCTGGGGAAGGGAGGGAGGCCTCTGCTGCCTGCTATCAGCTGAAAGAACGAGAGGAAAAGGCCTGAAATTGTGCCAGGGGAAGGTTGGGTTGGAGAGGAGGAAAACTTTCTTTGCTGCAAGAGTGGTCAGGGATTGGCACAGGCTGCCCAGGGAGGTGCTGGAGTCCCCATCCTTGTGAAGTGAGGCCATGGCACTTAGGGCCATGGTGGTGTTGGCTTGGTGGTTGGATTCAGTGCTCTCTGAGGGCTTTTCCAGCCCAAGCAGTTCTGTGAGTCTATGAAAAGCTGCCTGTGCTGAGGCCCTGGGACTCCACCTGACCCTGACCCAAACCCCCTGTCACATCCCTGTGACAAAGCTCCACTGCCCAGGCAGGGATGGGAAACAAATGCCCTTGGAAATGTCTCTGGATAGCTCCAAACAGTCCTGGAAGCAAACCAAAAGGTGAAGCTTTGAGAAGGTTTTGTCAGGTGTGTGGTTGGGCTGCTTTTAAGGCTAAAAGCAATGCAAACATAGGAGGTCAGCTGCAGAACACAACCCAGGGAAGGAGGAGTCAGGTCAGGGGAAATGAATGGAAGGGTAAACCAAACGCAGGTCTGCAGCAGTCAGGGTCTCTGATGTGAAAGGAGGAACAAGAGAGTGAAGCAATGGAGCAGTAACACAGAGCTGCACTCAGCAGGCACCATGTGGAAGAGAAGGACCCCAAATCCAGGTGCAGAAATGTTCACTGTGAGAAGGATGCTGAGAGCAGCAGATCAAAGTTGGGCAGGAGCCAGCAGTGGGCACTGGCAGCACAGAAGGCCAAGGGCAGCCTGGGCTGCATCCAAAGCAGAGTGGCCAGAGATGAAGAGAGGGATCCTGCCCCTCTGCTCTGCTCTAGGGAGACCTCACCTGCAGTGCTGGGTCCAGATATGTCCCCAGCACAAGAGGGACCTGGAGCTGATGGAGAGGGTCCAGAGGAGGCCACAAGGATGATCAGAGGGCTGGAGAACCTCCTGTGTGAGGACAGGCTGGGAGAGTTGGGGCTGTTCAGGCTGGAGAAGAGAAGGCTCCAGGGAGACCTCAGAGCAGCCCAGGCAGCCTCAGGGGAGCCCAGGGCAGCCTGGACACTTGGTGTGGTCTGAGCTGCACAGCTGCAGTCTCACTCTGCCAGCCCTGACCTCTTGAGTACTGCTCTTGGGCCCTGGCCAGAGGCCACTGCCATCTGTGGCTAACAATGTCCAATGTCTTCTTCCAGGCATTTGAGGAAGGAGTTAGATGACCAGGTGCCCACTGATGCCCAAAATATCAGCAGGAAGCACTCAGGGCTCCCACGGCTCTGGACTGTGCTTAACCTGGCTGTGATCACTGCAGACATTCAGAAGGAGAGTTCAGGATGGGCAGGGCTCAGCATCAGGATGGGCAGGGCTCAGCACCATGCTCTGACTTTCCCTGAACTCTGACTTCTCTCCCCTGCCAGGCAGCCCAGCTCTTAGCACAGCCACCACTGACCTCTCATGGGGGCTGGACGCCACAGGCATGCTACAGGACCCTCTCCATCCAAGCCTGCTGCTATGCCCAGCCTCTGTTATCCTCTCCCTCCCGTTCTGGCTTTGCCCTGCCTCACCACAGCAGGGTGAGGGCTCCCCAGAGGGCTAACCTCTCATCCCTGGAACCGGACATGCCACTCCTGCACTTGCTCCAGCAACCAACCCACTTCCTCCAGCACAGCAGGTGCCTGCTCCTGGAACACCTAGCTCCAGCATGGCTCTGCACAGACCCAGCCTGGAGGTGATCAGCCATGGAGGAAGCTGAGGGCAGTCACTCTGAGACGCTCCTCATCTCCAGCCTCTTGTGAATCCCTTCCCCAAGCACAGGAGCCTTGTGAGATGCCATGCAGCACAGCGCCCCGGGGCTGCTGCTCCCAAGCCTCATGCTTAGCAGCTGTTCCTTAACCAGTCCTTCCCAAGTGCCTCTCAGTTCCCATGAGGACTTCCTGCTTTCCTCAGCAGAGCCACGACTGGCCAAAGGATTCCCTTTGGAAAGACCTCAGACACTACCACAGCTTTTTGCTGGCTTGGAGAGAGGAAAGGTAGTGGAGGAAGCAAGAGAGGAGAGCAAACCAGCACAATGCACTTCTCAACTTCCTTAAGAGGGTGCAGGGAGCTCTACCCTCTCCCTGACTGGCAGCTCCTCCTGAGCCCCCCAGCCAGCCCTGGCAGGCAGCTCCACTGCCCAGCAGCGTGGGGAGAGCTGCTGGGCCTCTCCTTGTCCAAGAGCAATTCTGCAGCCCGGTGATCTGCACCACGGCGTGAACGATCTTGCCAGGGCTGTGCTGTTTCAGCACAGAGGAGGGAGAGAAGCCAGGCCAGGAAGAGCTCAGCCACCTACGGCTGCAGCGCGGCACCACCCCGGCTGGCTAGGCGCTCGCTGGGGCCTGGAGGCGCTGGGCTGGCAGCAGAGCCGTGGCCGCTGCAGAAACTCCTCTGCCGGCCCGGGGCTCCACGGCTGGCCTGGGGCTCCACCGCTGAGGGCACTCTGCCTGCTGCACCTCAGCACTCCCCTACCTCTCACGCAGGCTTTCACCTGGATTCCTGCCCGGCTGAAGTCACCATAGTCGCATTACAGGAAGCAGGAAGGGCTGGGGGACAAGGAGAGGAGGGAGGACAAGGAGACAGCACAGATGAGCTGCAGGCAGGGATGGGAACCAGAGCGACAGGCAGCGAGCACAGCAACTGGAATCCCGCACGGCCGGGGCCCCGGGGCACCACGGGCTGTGAGGCAAGGAGCCCCGCAGAGAGGGCTCCGGAGGCAGCCTGCCTCCCCCGCCGCAGGCAGCGCCTGGGGCAGGACACGGAGCGCCTGGGGTCCCCGCAAGGCCTCCCCCGCCCCAGCTCCTACCTGGTAGGTACCTGTCGTGGTCGCACTGGTGCGGGCGCTGCATGTGGCAGGGGTGGGCGAAGGGCTGGTTCCCGAAGAGGTTGTCGCTGCGCAGGTTGTGGCACAGCTTCTCCAGGAAGCGCAGCACGTAGCTGATGCTGTTCACCGCTGGCAGGTTCAGAGTGTGCTGTTCCCGATCAAACACAGCTGGAGACGGAAACAAACAGAGCCCGACACGTAAACCCCCAGCCGAGGCAGAGCCGACGCCCAGGGCCGCGCTGCCAGCTTCTGCGGCTCGGCACCGCCGCTCCGCAGCCAGCCGGCAGCCACTGCCTGCCCCGGGACAGGCCACGACCAGCCTGCCGCTGCCACGGGAGGGAAGGCATCCAGCAGGGGCTGTGCTCCAGCACCGGGCAGGGGCGGCCTTAAAGGCAAAGCTAACACCGGGGCATCCTTGTCCTTCCAGCAGGAGTTCTGCAGTCCCTCGGGGCCTGCCTCCTCCTGGGGGCTGGGGCAATGCTGGGGCCAAAGGGCTGGGCCCAAGGCTGCAGGTTGCCTTCCCCAGCGGCTCTGCCTGAGCTGCCCTGCTCCAGCTGCCCGCTCCAGCAGCTCTGCCTGAGCTGCCCTGCTCTGGCTGCCCGCTCCAGCAGCTCTGCCTGAGCTGCCCTGCTCTGGCTGTCCGCTCCAGCAGCTCTGCCTGAGCTGCCCTGCTCTGGCTGCCCGCTCCAGCAGCTCTGCCTGAGCTGCCCTGCTCTGGCTGCCCGCTCCAGCAGCTCTGCCTGAGCTGCCCTGCTCTGGCTGCCCGCTCCAGCAGCTCTGCCTGAGCTGCCCTGCTCTGGCTGCCCGCTCCAGCAGCTCTGCCTGAGCTGCCCTGCTCTGGCTGCCCGCTCCAGCAGCTCTGCCTGAGCTGCCCTGCTCTGGCTGCCCGCTCCAGCAGCTCTGCCTGAGCTGCCCTGCTCTGGCTGCCCGCTCCAGCAGCTCTGCCTGAGCTGCCCTGCTCTGGCTGCCCGCTCCAGCAGCTCTGCCTGAGCTGCCCTGCTCTGGCTGCCCGCTCCAGCAGCTCTGCCTGAGCTGCCCTGCTCTGGCTGCCCGCTCCAGCAGCTCTGCCTGAGCTGCCCTGCTCTGGCTGCCCGCTCCAGCAGCTCTGCCTGAGCTGCCCTGCTCTGGCTGTCCGCTCCAGCAGCTCTGCCTGAGCTGCCCTGCTCTGGCTGTCTGCTCCAGCAGCTCTGCCTGAGCTGCTCTGCTCTGGCTGCCCGTTCCAGCAGCTCTGCCTGAGCTGCTCTGCTCTGGCTGTCTGCTCCAGCAGCTCTGCCTGAGCTGCCCTGCTCTGGCTGTCTGCTCCAGCAGCTCTGCCTGAGCTGCCCTGCTCTGGGCCAGCCCCCAGCCGTTGCTCTGCTGCCACAGGTGTTTGACACAAAAGAGAAGACAGAAATCTTCTGTCTGTCCCTGGGCCATGACTGCAGCAGGCTGTGGGACAGACGTCTCCCAGGCAGCGACCTCCTGCCCTCAGAGCTGTGAAGGCCAAGTGCTGTGTGCCAGCTCTCACCTGAGATGACCTCTCCCCCGTGGCCCTGCTTCAGGAAGGAGAAGACAGTTTTCTGGTGGTAGGCGCAGTCGATGCAGGCCTGCACTGCCTGCTGCAGCACTACAGAGGCTCGAGCTGGGCCGAAGTGGTCAGGCAGCTGCTGAACTTTCTTCTTGTCTAGGTGAGGCCCAGTGCTGCCATTCTTGTTCAAGTAAATGCACACTGCCAAGAGGAGAAACGTGTTGGCCATTAACCTGCTCCAGAAAGCAAGGCACCGATGCCTAAAGCCCAGCCCGAGAGCTGCTGGGCTTCAGTCTGTCACAGTCACAGGGGTGAGTCCACCACAGCTGCCTGCCTGCATCCCAACATCCTCCTGCCTCACAATCACCTGCTCTCTTTCCAGCTCTCAGGCTCCCCAGGGCAGCCCCCAAGGCTGCCAGCCAGGTAAGGTGGCCACCATGTTCAAAGGAGATGAAGGAATGCAGCTCCTCCCCACCTCGTAGGGAAAAGCCTTCTTTAGGTTCCTCTGATTGCTGGCCAGCTCTGCTCTGGGCAGATGGAGGGCTCAGCCCATGTCCTGTGCTTGACCAACACAGAGAATGCAGCTTTGCTTTAGACCTTCCTGCCTGGATTCATCTGCTGCTACCTCCCAGCCACAGCAGAGCATACACTGCCTCTCCTCCCCTGCTCCCTCCTGCCCCTCTCTGCCTGGGTTCCCTGGCTGCAGCTGGACAGGGCATTGTTGCTGAGCTGCTCTACCTGGTTGTGGCTGCAGCAGCTGTGCCTGGCATGGTTCTAGACTCAGGAGAGGTGCTGCACACACTGTACTGCCCCTGGACTTGCAACCTTCCCACGACTTCACTGTTTCCAAACCAGAGGGAACTGAGCAGCAGCTCTGCACTCAGTGCCTCTTCCCTCCCTCTCTGCCAGGCCAGCTTTGCTGGAACTGCAGTGCTGGCTGTGCACAGGAGCAGGAAGCAAGGGCAGAGCCTTGGAGCCCTCTGCCTGGTGCAGCTCCTGACTCTGTGACCTTGCCAGGAATGCCCCTGGAGACCCTTACCTGTGGGAGCCTGCATGGCAGAGCTGGGGATTGTAGCAGCATCCTGGGGCACAGTGCTTGTGTCTGGTTCTGGGGTACTGGTTGTTGGAGAGGTGGGTGCTGGGTTCAGCAATGTCCTAGGTTTCCTCTGCAGAAAAAGAGAGGAGACATTTCTCCTTTCAGCCCTGCTCTCCTTCCCCACCCCTGCTCACTTCACTCTCTCCTCTGCATCCAACAGACAAGGCCCTGTGGGACACAACACACTGCTGATGGTGATGAGGGAGAGCCACAAGAACCTCACTCTGTGTGCATTTTGTAAACCACAACCCTGAAAAAGCAACAAGCCTGAGGTCTGCCACCTCTGCCTGGCCCAGAGCAGCCACACACCACAGACAGCAGTTTGCTCCCCTGCAGGGCCACCACGCTCTCTGGGGCACAGCATCTGCCACACTACGTCACAGCTCACCCAGCTCTGCAGCTCCCAGGACACAGCTTCTGGATGGGAATGATCTCTAGGACAGAGCCATTCTCTACAGCTCTGGGGCTGGCCTCTGAGGAACCCCTCCCAGCCCACACACCCCTTAGGGCTCCTACTTGCTGCAGCCCTGGGGCCGGGGGCTGCCCCGCGGTGCCCAGACACAAGCACGCAGCACCCCCTGGCACCCCTGCTGTACCCCTGCCTGCACCAGCATCAGCTTTTACCTTACTGCCAGGCTTGGGGCCTCTCTTTCTGGGGAATTTCAAAGGCTCCACTGCCTTGGAGGGTGTAGGCATGGGGTGGTGGATGAGTGCTTTGGTCGCTCGGCCACGCTTCTTGCCTGCTTTGCGACGCCTCTGCCCTTGCTGGTGCCCCAGGGCAGCCTTCGTGCTGCTGTGCATGCCTGACTTCTCTGAGCCCACTTCAGAGGCAGGCAGAGGGCTCTTGGGAATCACAACTGAAACAAAAAGAGAAAGAGCAAATGCAATTAGATCAAGTGAGAATCAGAGCACCAGCAGCCTCCATCTTTAGACAGCGTCACGTGGGGAACCCTGCACCTTCCCGGCCTCCACGCTGGCAGCAAAACCAAACACTGCCCCTGGGCACAGCCCTGCAGCTGTGGGCACAGCCCTGCAGCTGTGGGACACTGTGCCTTAGCCTGGAGGGGCTGCACTCCACAAGGCTCCTGCTTCCTGCTTCCTTCCTGAAAAGAACTGGCAACTGCAGCTCTCCCAGATGCCCTGAGAGCATTCCTGCAGCAGGGACCAGTCTTCACCTGCCTGGCAGTCACAGTGCCAGAGCTGCCCTGGAAATTCCCTCTCTCCAGGCAAAGTCCAAGCTGCTCTGTCTCCACATCACCAGTGAACTGCAGGGGAAGGCTCCATCCTCCCTCCCTGCCTACAGGAGCTACTGCTGCTGGCCCTAAGCAACAGCCCAGCTGGGAGGGATGGGCTGAGCTGCTCCTCTGGTCTGTGAGTGATGCCAGCACAGCTCAGTCCCTCTTATCTCTTCATGCTTCCCATCACAATCCCAGGATCCTGCCTTCTTGGCCCTCAATTTGTCCTGCTGAAGGCTAGAGGTGAGCTGCCCAGGCCCAGCAGACAGCAAACCTTGAGACTGACAGCTCTGCTGGAACAAAACAACCAACCCCCTGTGAGAAATGCACAGTGGTGACCTCTGGGCTGTGCTGCTCCTCAGGCCTGGCAACCTCACTGTGAGCTCAGCATGGGTGGGCTGATGGAAAAGCAGAGCCTGGCCCCAGTCTCTGGGCACTCACCCTGCACATCTTTACCACCAGTCATGAGGTCTCCTCTCAGGCTCCTACAGAGCAGAGCAGAGCAGCTCCTCCTGTCTTACAGCTTCCAGCAGCACTCCAGAGCCCACAGCTCTCCTCACCCAGCAGGTGTGGAGGATTTCCAGGGCATGACCAGGGTACAGGGAAGGTGCTGTGAGACCCAGCACAGCAAGCTGAGGGCTGTGGGGCACAGAGTACTCCTTCAGCAGAGAGCCCCTGTTGTGCAGAGCTGAGTGAGAGGCTCAGAGCCAGCCTGTGGAGAGCAGGGGTGGCCAAAGTGTTGCCCTCAGCAAAAGCCATTTCCAGTTGAGTGCTGAGCACACAAATGTGTGTACTCCCTAAACCCAGGTCTCACTTTGTCCCCCCCAGAGGAAAGAAGCTAACTGCTCTGCACCCACAGGGCAGCACCACCACACCAACAGGGCAGGCAGGGACCTGCACAGGCTGCAGAGCTGGGCCCAAGCCAACCTCATGAAGGTCAGCAAGGCCAAGTGCAAGGTCCTGCACCTGGGTTAGGGCAATCCCAAGCACAAATCCAGGCTCAAGAGCAGCCTTGAGGAGAGGGCCTTGGGGGTGTCAGTTGGTGACAAAGTCCCCAGGAGCCAGCAGTGGTTGCTGGCAGCCCAGCAGGCAGCTGTGTGCTGAGCTGCAGCCAGAGCAGGGAGAGCAGCAGCACAGGGAGGGGATTCTGCCCCCCTGCTCTGCTCAGACCCCAGCTGCAGCACTGCCTCCAGCTCTGGTGCATCCAGCACAAGAAGGACCTGGAGCTGCTGAAGAGGATCCAGGGGAAGCCACAAAGATGATCAGAGGCGGAGAACCTCTGTGGCAAGGGAGGCCAGCACAGTCAGTGCACTGCCTGAGCACATCCTGGCAGTTCATCCCCAGTGGGTTTCCACAGCCCTGTGCTGGGAATGGTTCTGTGCTCCTGCTGCACTCAGGCTACTCAGGACAGCTCCTGCTGGGTCTCATCTTCTCTGGAGCTCTTAGCTTAGCTTCAGCTTTCTGGTTGAACGTTAGAGAGCAGCTTCAACACAGCAGTGCACAGACAACAAGGAGGCTGCAGGCTGGCTCAGGTTTATTTCACCTTTTCTTCTCTTTCAAAGCTGTTGAGAAGTTATAGAAATCCCAGAGCCCAAGAGAAGAACCACAGCAAGCCCCCAGGGGCCAAGCTCCAGCAGGACCAGCTTCCCTGGTGGAGCCAAAGCCTGTGCCATGGGCTCAGCACAGCCAGGGCCAGAGCTGGGCTCAGCTCCCTTCACCTCCCCTCTCCAAAAACCAGGCAGGAAGTGAAAGAACAAAGCAAGAAGCCAGCAGGCCACCAGGAGCTGAGGCAAGGCTGCTGCTCCCACACTCCCTGTGACAAAGCCCTCCCTAAAGGGCCCAGCTCTGCCATGAGCTGCTCTGATCACAGCTCTCCCCTTGCAGACCTTTCTGAGAAGGCTCTGCTCCACCATTCTGGTTCCTCCAGCACTTGCCTGCAGCAGAAGCAGCTTCCCTACAAGGGACCTTGCTCCTCTCACCAACAGCTGGCACTTCTCTGCTGCTGACAGGCAGAAACTAGGCCTGGAGCCCTAAATCCTCTCTGTGAAGCCTCTCAGTGCTGTTTCAAACACTCCATCTAGGCAGGAAACTGCTCTCCTGGTGGCTCCAGTAAAGATGCAAGTGCCACACTGGGCAGACTTGGAGCTGCTTCCCAAGCTGGCAGCAGAGGGTGGTTAGGCAGAGCCACCAAGCTCTGCTGGTGCCCAGCAGCCTAGGATATCCCCAGCCAGACACTTTTAGACTCCCAGAAATCACAGAGGCTTGGAAGGGACCCCTGGAGATCATCCAGTCCAACCCCCCTGCCAAGGCAGGGTCACCTGGAGAAGGTCACACAGCCACATGTGACCTGAGGAGCTGTGAAGGCTGGGGGGCTGCCCAGGGGCTGCCCAGCCAGCAGGGAGAGGGCACAACAAATGCCAAGGGTTCTCCTGGTTCACTGGCTTGGGCTGGAGTTAACTTTAACAACAGCTCCCAGGGGCTGGGCCTGGGATCTGTGACCAACCCAGAGCTGGTGACACAGCCATGGGGCAGCTGCTGCTGAGCAGGGCTAGGCCAGGGTCTCTGTTTCCCACCCCACCAGTGAGCATGTTGAGGGGGACACAAGGTGCTGGGAGGGAACACAAGGTGCTGGGAGGGGGACACAAGGTGCTGGGAGGGAACACAAGGTGCTGGGAGGGGACACAAGGTGCTGGGAGGGGGACACAAGGGGCTGGGAGGGGACACAAGGGGCTGGGAGGGGACACAAGGGGCTGGGAGGGGGACACAAGGTGCTGGGAGGGGACACAAGGTGCTGGGAGGGGGACACAAGGTGCTGGGAGGGGACAGAGGCACTGTTGACTTCAGCTGACCAAAGGGCCAGTCCAGAGCAGCTGGCATCAAGCTCAGGAAGAGACTCTGGAGGAGAGAGGGAGAGAGGGAGGGAGGGGAGGCTGCCTGGAGCTCTGGATTTGCCTTCCCCAGTCAGCTCAGGCCTGCTGCAGCCTGGCTGTGCTGGGCAGCAGTGAGCTGGTACCTGGCTCTGCCCTCCTGAAGGAGCAGCTGTGGCTTTGCTGTCACACTGCCTGCATCTCCCACCTGCTTCCACACCTTTACCCTTCCCATTCTCCCCTCCACCCCCTGAGGAGGCTGGGGAGCAGCTGGGGGGCTCAGCTGCCCACTGGGCCAAGCCCCAGCAGATGGTTTGTGTCTTTCACTCCCTCACTCTCTGCTCTCCTCTCCCAGCTCACCTCTGCACCTCACAGCACTGCAGTGCACAGAGCAGTCTGCTCCTCAGCTGCCTCCCAAGTTCCTCTCAGGGTGAGGAACACCAAGCCCCTCCTGCCCTGGCTCCAGCAGCACACAGCTCACAGGGGTGGGATAATCCCTGCCCTGCCCCACACACCTGCAGGGCTTCTGCTGGGAAGAGGCAGGAGCTGGCAGTGTGCACCCAGGGGGTGCTGGCCCCAGGGCTGCGGCTGAGGGCCAGCAGCCAGCAGCCTGCTCTGGCAGCAGCAAGGGCAGCAGATCTGCAGGGAGCCTGGCCTCGCTGCCCCAGGCAAGCTGAATGAGCCTGGGGCAGAGACACATTCCTCAGTCAGCATCCCCAGGGGCCTGCCTGGGGCAGCAAGAACAGAGCTGCCAACAGCTCCCCCAGAAACAGCCAAAGCTTGGCAGCTCCTGCAGCTCTGGAGTGAGCCCACAAGTCATAGACCCACAGAGCACATCCTGACAGCCATGGGATCACCAACCTGGCACTGAGCTGCTCCTCCTGCCCAGCTCACCTCCCTCTCCTCCCTTCACTCAGTGCCCTCCTGAAAGCTCCCTCGGTGTGGCTGGCCAGGCCCCAGCCCCAGCAGCACCCAGCCCAGCTGGGCCCAGCCAAGCAAACACTGGTGGGAGTGGGAGGCCCTGGAGCCACGGTGGGGATGTGCCTGGGAGACAACCCCACATCCTGCACCCCTCCCTCCTCTGCCCCTCACTGCTGCAGCTCTGCTGCCAAGGAGCAGAAGGGACAGGTCAGAGCTGAACGAACCTCTAGCACTGCACAAACATGTTTGGCCCCTTTGAAGTTCTGCTTCCCTTCAACATGAGCTCATCCCAGGAGGCCTCTCCCCTCTCAGCCCCAGGAAGCACCAATCTCGGTGGAGCTAATCTTCACAGGACTCCTCAGCTGCCCCAGCAACCTCAGCCTGGGTGCCCAGCAGCTCAGGGCAAGGCTCAGCCCAGGCTGTGCCCCAGCAGTGCCAGCATGGCCAGCACCCATCCCTGCTGGCTCTCTGGTGGAAGGGGAATGCTCACCAGGAAAGGGAACCTGTCTGACTCCACTGCACGGTGCTGCAGGCTCCAGGCTGCCACACAGGGAAGCTTTACTGAAGGGAAGGAGGATCCCTCTGTGGGGAAGGATCCTCCAAGCCTGCCAAGAGCAGCACTCCCAGGTCCTGGGAGGACTGTGCTGAACCCTCCTCCACAGCAGGGCTGAGGAGTCAAGGAACAGAGGAGGAATTTAATTACAGCCCAGGGAAGCTCCCAGCACTCCCTTCCCTTGGTTGAATGCCAGAGTGGAAAGCAGAAAGCCTGGGGAGCCAGAGGGAGGAAAGTGAAACACCACAGAGACAAGGCTGATCCCAGCTCCAGGGAATCCCTCCATGGCTCCTTCTGGCAGCCCTGCTCCTGCCCCAGCACTCATGGCAAAGGGAGAGGGCACCAGCCTGAGACAAGCACTGCCCTGCCTGGGGGGCAGCTGTGGCTTTGAGGGTTCACTCTTTCTGCCCATGAGCAGGAGCTGCAGGGTCAGTGCAGATGGGAGCCAGGGAGCCTCCCACTGCTGCCTGCCAAGGTGGGAGGCAAATCCTCCTCACCACGGCTCCAAGCCACCATGGAGTCACCCCGGGGATGGGGCATGACCTCTGGGTGCTCTGCTCACCCAGCTCCAGCCCTTGGCACAGGGAGGCTGGAGAGAAGCAGAGGTGCCTGCGCTGGACAGGGCTTCCCTCTCCTCCTGGGAAGGTGACCTCCACCTTGTCCTGCAACCTCTCACCTCCAGCTGAGTGCCAGGAAGGCTCCCACCCAGCCCAAGCACATCTCTAGTCCCTTGTGCAGGGAAGAGCCTCTGACTCCATGGCAGCACTGCAGAGGTTGGGCAGTGGCCAGGAGGTCCCCAGCAGCTCTGAGGCAGGAGGCAGGACACCAACCAAGAGCAGAAGAGAGGGAGAGGCCACATCAGAAACCCAAGATAAAGGACTGGCCCTCACCTCCCAGCCACAACAGCAACCACCTCCACCCAAGGGGAGCCCACAGGCCAGGCATGACCCAAGGAAACCCCCCCCCCCAGCAGGGGACAGAACCAGCTCAGGGACAGCAGGAAAGCTCCAGCCTGCTGGGCAGAACAAGCTGAGCCTGGAGTCTCATCAGAGAAACACCTCTGCTAAGGAACCCTTCAGCTGCAAAGCTGCTCCCCTGCTTCTCCTTTCACTGGCAGGCAGGTGCTGGGCTGGCCAGGCAGCAAGGCCAGAGGGATAAGCAGGGGCACAGTGCAGCCCCACAGCTCAACACTTCCCAGGCCCTGCCTGGACCCAAGGAGCACAGAACCCCACCACAGCCCTGGGAGGGTGCTCCAAAGACACAGAAGACTCCAAGGCAGGTCCTGGAGGAGCAGAGCTCAGCAGTGATGCTCAGAACTGTGCTGAGAGCCCTCACCCTGCCCAGCTAGCTGCTGCTCAGCACCACGCTGAGAGCCCTCACTCTGCTCAGCTGGCTGCTGCTCAGCACCACGCTGAGAGCCCTCACTCTGCTCAGCTGGCTGCTGCTCAGCACCACACTGAGAGCCCTCACTCTGCTCAGCTGCATGGTTGCTCAGCACCACGCTGAGAGCCCTCACCCTGCCCAGCTGGCTGCTGCTCAGCACCACACTGAGAGCCCTCACTCTGCCCAGCTGCATGGCTGCTCAGCACCGTGCTGAGAGCCCTCACCCTGCCCAGCTGCATGGCTGCTCAGCACCACGCTGAGAGCCCTCACCCTGCCCAGCTGCATGGCTGCTCAGCACCACGCTGAGAGCCCTCACTCTGCCCAGCTGCATGGCTGCTCAGCACCACGCTGAGAGCCCTCACCCTGCCCAGCTGCATGGCTGCTCAGCACCACACTGAGAGCCCTCACTCTGCCCAGCTGCATGGCTGCTCAGCACCACGCTGAGAGCCCTCACCCTGCCCAGCTGCATGGCTGCTCAGCACCACGCTGAGAGCCCTCACCCTGCCCAGCTGGCTGCTGCTCAGCACCCTGCAGCCACGCTGCTAGAAGCTGCCCCCAGCTGTGCCCCCAGCACCCACGGAGCGGCAGCAGGAAGCCAAACAAGGCACCCGGAGGTCCTCACTGCCAGCCTCTGCCTCTCTCAGAGGCAGAGAAGGAAGAGTGGAGAAGGAAGGAGCTCAGCAGCACCCAGGGCCTTACCTTTTGTTCCAGGGGGCTGCAGGTTATCTCCAGTCAGCGAGCACCAGCCTACGGGAAAGATGTCCCGGGAATCATATCGGCACCAGTAATCGAAGGCACCTCTCCAGCCATCAAAGGTTATGAGGACCTCAGAACCTCTCACCTCCCCAATGGTGGCCGGGCAGATGAAGTGAGGGTTCTTCCTGTCCACTGCCTCCAGCTTCATACCTGTCTTGAAGAAGTTTTGGGATGGAGATGGTGGTTCCTACAAGGAGAAGCGGAGAGGCTGCGCTCAGAGAGGCTGCGCCGGGGCCAAACCCAGAGCGGGGCTGGGCCCCTGCAGCACCAAACTCACCTGCACCAGCAGGTGAACAACCACAGAATGGGCTGGCCTGGATGGGACCTCCAAAGCTCATTCAGTCCCACATCCCTGCAGCCAGCAGGAGCATCCTCAACTAGATCAGGCTGCTCAGAGCCCTGTGGAGCCTCACCTTGAATATCTCCAGGGACGGAGCCTCAAGCACCTCCCTGGGCAGCCTGCTGCAGTGTTCCACCACCCTCCTGGTGCAGAACTTGTTCCTGTTGGGCTGGGTGTGAGCCCCAGTGAGGGCTCTGCTACACAACCACAGGTCCTCTAAGTCAGGAGGCAACACAGTGCACTGCTGACTGCTCTGCCAGCACCTGGCTGCTGGCCCAGCCCAGACACTGTGACAGCTCTGCCGCTCCACAGAAATACAGCTCTGAAGGAAAGCTCCTCTGGAGGACACTGCACCTTCTTACCTCACAGCAGGAACACCTCAGCCATGACAGTGTCTCTCCAGCACCCTTCCCTCACCTCCAGCTTTGCCAGACATGGGAGAACCACCATCCATCCTTAGCTGGGGCTTCCTCTTCCTAGTCTTTTCTACCTGAGCTGCACTGAGGCCACACCACCCCAAGCATCCCACACCGCCCCAACCATCTCACACCACTCATCCCACACCACTCCACCCATCTCACCCCAAGCATCCCACACCACCCCAAGCATCCCACACTACCCCAACCATCTCACTCCAACCATCCCACACCACCCCAACCATCTCACACCACTCCAACCATCTCACACCAACCCCAAGCATCCCACACCACCCCAACCATCTCACACCACCCATCCCACACCACTCCACCCATCCCACACCACCCCAACCATCCCACACCAACCACCCTGCACTACATCAACCATCCCATGCCAACCAACCCACACTGCAGCAGAGGCCTCTAGCCTCGTTCCTGTCCCTGTCTGGCTTCACCAGGGGTGGGAGGACAGCAGCTCCAAACCCCTGCTGCAGGGCTGCCTCAGCACTGTTTGCACTCCTTATGAGCTCTGCTACAGGACCAAATTCCAGAGAGGTGCTGACATTCCCTGACTCTGAGGAGCACCTGAAGGCCAAGGGAAGCCCAAGCACATCTCCCAAGTGCTGAAGATGGGAAGCCCAAAGCTCTCTGTCCATAGACTCAAACATTCATGGAACAGTTTGCGTTGGAAGAGACCTTTAAGATCCCCCAGTGCCAACCCCCTACCATGGGCAGGGACACCTCCCACCAGCACAGCTTGCTCAAGGCCTCATCCAGCCTGGCCTGGAACACCTCCAGGGAGGGGACATCCACAGCCTCCCTGGGCAACCTGTGCCAGTGTCTCCCCACCCTCACTTGTTAGCAGAGTTCTGGCTGCATCCTGCCCCTGCCATGGCACAGGGGCAGAGTCTGTCCTGCAGCAGCAGCAGCATGGCAAAGCTGGGCAGCGTTCATCTCCTCTAGGCTCAGGGGATCTGACAGGAGGTGCCAGCTGTGCTTTTGGTGCTGGGCAGTGAAGGGGACATGGCAGCAAGAGCCCAGGAACTCACCTTGTGGAAGATCCTGATGGGAGCCATCTCTGCTCCGTTCAGAGTCTTCAGCAGGAACATCGGCCAGGAGGAGGCGTTCAGGCGGAAGCCTGCGGGGAGGGAAGCAGAGCTGGAGCCTTGCAGGCTGGGGGGGCCCTGGATCCAGCAGCACAGGCCTGCTCCCATGGGAACACAGCTGCTGATCAGCACAGGCCTGCTCCCATGGGAACACAGCTGCTGATCCTATACAACCCTCTGTCCCGAGCTGGAGGGTCAGCTCTGACCGTCTGCAGAGCCTCTGAGCACAGGACACACTGTGGCTGCAAAGAACCTCTGCAACCACAGCATGTGAGGGGTTGGAAGGGACCCCTGGAGTCCAAGCCCCTGCCACAGCAGGCTCACCCAGGGCAGGGCACACAGAACACATCCAGGAGGGATCACCAGAGAAGGAGACTGCACAACCTCTCTGGGCAGCCTGCTCCAGGCTCCAGCACCCTCACAGGGACAAAGTTTTCCCTTCTGCTCCCATGGCACCTCCTCTGCTCCAGCTTGTCCCCAGTGCCCCTTGTGCTGTCCTTGGCCATCCCTGAGCAGGCCCTGGCTCCAGCCCTGCTCATCTTTATCCCCAGCAATGAGGGCAGCCCTCAGGCTCCTCTGCTCCATGTTCCAAGGTCCAGCTCCCTCAGCCTGGCCTCACAGGGAGATGTCTCACTGCCTGCAGCAGCTGGAAACAGCTGTTTGGCTGCAACACTGCTGCTGCTCAGCACAGCCTGCAGTGACCATGCTGGCACAGACCCCTGTGCAGTGCCAGTGCTGGCAGCTCCAGCAGCAGCTCACTCAGGCTGTGAAACTTCTACCCCAAGAGGGGATCTCATCCCGTCCCTGCAGGCCTTTGGGGGCAGTCCCTCTGCAGCCTTCCTGCAGCCCCTTCAGGGGCAGCGTGCAGGACTCTGGCCCAAGCGCAGAACTACAAAGCCCCTTGGGGTCTTCCCACGTTCAAAGCAGGCCCTGTGCTGGACAGCTGAGCTTCAGCTCACCCAGAGGAGGCTGCAGCATCCCTCCATTCTTCTCACAGTTGCCTATGGGCTGGATCTCAGCAGAGTCCACCAGCCTCCAGAAGTCGTTCTTGTTGTCGCTGCCGTCGAGGCGCAGGCGCAGGCGCGCGCCCGTCAGCCCCACCACGGTGGCGATGCAGGTGGAGGTGGTGTTCCGGGGGTCCTGGGCTTCCAGCTTCATACTGATCTTGAACTCATTTGCAGGTGGAGTGTATGACTGCAAGGAATAAGACAGGGAGCCAGTCAGAGCCAGCACTGCCAGGGGAGGCAACCCACTGCCGGGAAGCCCCAGGCGCGTGGCACGGAGCCCAAGAGCATCCTGCGAGCACGGCGAGGAGGAGGCACCACAGAAAGCTGTCAGCCCCAACCACCATCTGCCAGCCTGGCATCATGGGAGGTGACCTGCTGGAGAGCAGCCCTGTGGAGAGGGACCTGGGAGTGCTGGTGCATAACAAGTTCTGCATGGGACAGCAACGTGCCCTGGTGGCCAAGAAGGCCAATGGGGTCCTGGGGTGCCTCAAGCAGAGTGTGCCCAGCAGAGCCAGGGAGGTTCTCCTCCCCCTCTGCTCTGCCCTGCTGAGACCTCACCTGGAATATTGCATCCAGTGCTGGGCTCCCCAGTTCAAGAGGGACAGGGATCTGCTGGAGAGGGTCCAAGGGAGGGCTACAAGGATGCTTAGGGGACTGCAGCACTGGGGCTGTTTAGTCTGCAGAGGAGAAGGCTGAGAGGGATCTGATCAATGTCTGAGGACTGGGGGTCAGGAGGGAGGGGACAGGCTCTGCTCACTTGCTCCCTGGGATAGGTCAAGGAGCAATGGATGGAAACTCCAGTACAGGAGGTTCCACCTCAACATGAGGGGGAACTTCTTCACTGTGAGGGTCACAGAGCCCTGGAGCAGGCTGCCCAGAGAGGGTGTGGAGTCTCCTTCACTGGAGCCTTTCCAGCCCTGTCTGGATGTGTTCCTGTGTGACCTGTGCTGGATTCTATGCTCCTGCTCTGGCAGGGGGTTGGACTCAATCATCTCCTAGGTCCCTTCCAAGCCCTGACACCCTGTGATCAGCAGACAACCGAGCCTAGCCCTCAGGAGAAGCACCAAGCCCACCCAGGACCCGAGCAGCCATTGCTCTGTGCTGCTGCCCCTCCACCCAGCCCCAGCTGCACCCTGTGGGACTCCCTCCTGTGCCCCTGTACCCAGCACCCACATCTCTGTGCCCCCTTCTATGCCACTCACACAGGCTGGGTGAGCTTGGCAGAAAACCTCCTTGCTGGGCAGGATCCCCCAGAAGCTGGATCACAGCTCACTCAGAACAGCTTCCCAGGGGCCTGTGCTTGGCAGAGTGCAAACATTCTCCTGTTCTCATCCATGTGCAGCAGAGAGCAAACCCCTCTGTGCTGCTCCAACATCTGCAGCACCTCACTGTATCCTTTGGATCTTTGCTTCAGCAAATTTAGATTAAGTCTCTGATACCCTTAAGTATCTTCCCTGCCAAAAAAGGGGCCTGTCCCAGGCACAGAACCCCTGGGTCACCACCATCACCCCTGGCCTTTCTTGTTTCAGCCTCTCACCTGCTTGAAGCAATGGGCAGGAGCTGGGATGGCACAGGTCTCTTTCAGGTATTTCTCCCAGGTGAAGTGACCTGAGAAGAGAAAACAAAAGGACTCAACACAGGAACTGGGGAGGAAAGATCTCAGCAAAGAGATGGCTGGGCTCCTAGCACTGGCAGTTCTCCACTCCTCACAGAGGAGGTGCTCACAGGCAGCATGTTTTCATCAAGAGCCTCTGATGTCTGTGGCCACAGATGATTTACAGCTACAGCTGACAGGCAGAACAAAGCTTGGTGCTGCCCATGGCGTGGCTCTGCCTCTGCACTGCTGGGAAGGGGCTGCAAGAAGTGAGGATAACAACCTGCAGCTTCACACACAACAGCCAGCACAGATGGGCAGCCCTGCAGGCCTCCAGACACATCAGCCCTTAGACACACTGCTCAGTCTGGGGATTAGGAGCAGCCACTGGAGGCTGAAAGCTGCCCAGAGCGACAGGAGCCTGCAGGGTGCTGGCTCTGTGGCTCCCCCTTGCACTCCCAGCCCCAGGAGCCAGGCTCAGAGCAGCTCTCAGCCCAGCCCCAGCAACCTGCAGACAGGTCAGGAATTAACTCCCTGGTCAGGGAGTCCTCAGCCTGTGCAGGATGGAAGCAGGGATCCTCCACACAGGGCTGCACTGAGCCCAGCAGCTCACACCCCAGAGCCCCTCCTGAGCCCCACGGTGCCATCCAGGGAGATCTGCTAGCAAAGGGGCAATTAAAAGCTCCTGTGAGCCCAGCACACCATGGCTTCTGCCACTGGAGCTGAGCAGCTGGCAGAGGCTCCTTCCAGCATGACATTAGCTTGTATTCATCCCAAGGGCTCCCAGGAGACAGCTTTTTCCAGGCCATTTGAGGAGCATTGGTGGCAGCTCAATTAGAGGCAGCAGCTTCCCCTGCACGGCAGGTCTGTAACCAGGCTGTGTGCAGAGCAAGGGCTACAGTCAGAGCCCCTGCAGGGCACAGCACGCTCCAGGCACCCAGGCACCAAGGCTCTGCTTCTGCCTCATGCACACTGAGAAGCTTTGAGGGCTTTGATGATCTCCCAGCTTCAGCTGGAGAGCAGAAGGGCTGCTGGGCATGCTGCTGGGCACGCTGCTGGGCATGCTGCTGGGCACGCTGCTGGGCACGGTGGGAGGGAGCAGAGCAAGCACAGCTTGGCTGCCACACTGGCTGAGCAGAGCTCTGCTTGCAGCCCCTCTCCACTCCTCAGAGGACACTTTTCCAACCACTGGCACAGAGTCTGCCTACAACTCCCAGAAAGGAGGCTGCAGTGAGGTGGGGTTGGTCTCCTCTCCCTAGCAGCAAGTGATAGGAGGAGAAGAAATGGCCTCAAGGTCCACCAGGAGCAATTTAGGTTGGACATCAGAAGAAACTTCTTCACTGAAAGGTTCTCAGAGACTGGCACAGGCTGCCCAGGGAGGTGCTTGGATCCCCATCCCTGGAGGAGTTTCAAAGAGGCAGAGATGTGGTGCTGAGGGACATGGCTTAGCACCAGGCCTGGACACACTGCTCTTGGCTCTCTCCTCAGCCTTAGGCCTCTGGATCCTGCTCACCTTACAGATCCCCACTCAGCTCCAAAGGGATCCCCTCTGGAGCTTGCACAGCAGCTGTGCTGCCAGCCAGGAGGCTGGAGCTGCTGGGTGCTGGCCAATGGCCCTTTCCAAGCTTGCTGGGAATGGAGGATACAAGGCCAGGGGGAAGCACTGAGAGTGTCCTGCTTGGCTCTGTCCTCAGCACAGACCTCAGTGCTCTTGCTCATGGCAGTAACTGGGATGCCTTGCTCTGGAGGGCCAGCCCAGCTCAGTCTGCAAGCTGCTTGTTTCACAGAATTACAGAGCAGCAGGGGCTGGAAGGGACCTCCACAGCTCACCTCTGCCAGAGCAGGGCCTGGCCAGATCACAGGAGAAGGTTTTCTGAGCATTGCTGGTGCTTTCTCTCCAGCTGCCAGTGAACCCCTTGGCTTTGTAACAAACCAGTCCTGAAGTGTCCCTTTTACTGGTGATGGAGCTGCAGTGTCCAAGGACAGAGCTGCCTGCTGGGACTGCAATCCTCACTCATCCCTAACAGCAAAGGGCAACTCTTGCTCTGCTCCTGCAGCAGAACATCCTCTCAGCCCTAAGATCACCTTCTGCTTCACCTGCCCTCTGTCCTCTGCCCTCTTTCAGCTTCTGCCCCTCTGCTCTGTTCTGCTCAGACCCCACCTGCAGCACTGCCTCCAGGTCTGGTGCCCCCAGCACAAGAAGGACCTGGAGCTGCTGGAGAGGGTCCAGAGGAGGCCACAAAGATGACGCTGGAGAACCTCCCCTGTGGGGACAGGCTGGGAGAGTTGGGAATGTTCAGCTGGGAGAAGAAAAGGCTCCAGAGAGACCTTAAAGCAGCCTTCCAGTATCTGAAGGGCTCCAGGAGAGCTGGGGAGGAACTTGTGACAAGGGCTGGGAGTGCCAGGATGAGGGACAATGGCTTTGAGTTGGGAGAGGGGAGATTGAGAGTGGAGATGAGGAAGAAATTCTTTAGAGTGGGGAGACACTGGCACAGGTTGCCCAGGGAGGTTGTGGATGCTTCCTGCCTGGGGATGTTCAAGGCCAGGCTGGATGAGGCCTTGAGCAATCTGGGCTGGTGGGAGGTGTCCCTGCCCATGGCAGGGGGTTGGCACTGGATGAGCTTTAAGGTCCCTTCCAACCCAAAGCATTCTGTGGTTCTGTGCTCCCCTCACCCTCACTCTCCCAGCCTGGAAGAATCACTGCTGGGAGTGTGCCAACTTGTGACACACACCAGGCCTGCCCTACAGCCAGGAAGCAGAGAAGGCCACAGCAAGAAAGGCTCTGGTTCTGTCATCACCCCTGGGAGCTAAACAAAAGCTGAGGACTCTGGACCTGGGCACTCCCTGAAGCTCTGCAGCTCCCTGCTGAGGGGGCAGCTCCCTGCTCCAGGTGCCTGTCCCTCACTTTCAGTTGCCTCTGGCAAGCTCCTGGCTGTGCCACAGGGAGGGATTGCATGCAGGCAGGGTGTCAGATGTGGGCTCTGATGTCTTAACCTTCAAAAGTACTTCCCACAACCAGAACACTGCACAGGCAAGAGGTCAGCCTGCAGAAGCTGTGCACACTGCAGCTCTGCACCCCTGGGTCTGGCTTCTCAGCAGGTTGATTTCATGTTGGTCTTTTGCCCAGGATGTAAATGAAGACAGACAGAGTTTGTCTTCAGATCTCCAACTGAAGGCTGCTTTGGGCCCCATTAGCATTTCAGCTCCCGAGGGGTCATCAATCCAACTGAATGGATCCATGTGTGCTGCAGGTCACAGCTGGGAAGGGGAAGGTGCCCTCCCCAGATCAAGGCAGCCCATTAAAGCCTGCAGCCCATATGTGTGGCTGCTAACGAGCACCCAGGCAGCAGATGAAAGCAGCACAGCCAGGGGCTGAGGCTCTGCTGCCGGCAGCCTGGCTGGGGGCAGCCTCTCTCACCTCGGTCAGCTCTCCACTGCCAGGCACAGCTCCTGCCATGACCACTTCCAGGCCCTGCTCAGCCAGCCAGCCACTCCTCCTCCTCCTCCTCCTGAGCAGGGTCCCCCAGGCTCAGTCTGCTCAGCAGAAACTCAAGAAGGTGTGAGCCCAAGCCAAGAGCTTTCAGACACCAGGGTGCTGTCTGCCTTGGTTCTCCATGGAGGCTCCCAGCTCAGGAGCAGCTCTGAGCAGAAACACTTCCAGCCTGTGTCAGGGAGGCTCTGTGCCACAAGCTGCTGCAGTTTCTCCCCTCACTGTGTGCCTAAGCTTGGGGCAGCAACGAGCTGCTCAGGGTTTCCTGCAGGGAGCTGCTGGCTGATCCTTGCTGCCACATCACAGGATCATGAAGATCATCCACCAGTAACCCAACTGCCATGACCACTGAAGTGCCACAGCTACAGCTTCTTGAACAGCTCCAGAGATGAGGACTCCACCACCTCCCTGGGCAGCCTGTGCCAATCCCTGACCACTCCTGCAGCAAAGACATGTTTCCCAATCCCCAACCTAACCCTCCCCTGGCACAATGTCAGGCCATTTCCTCCTGACACAGCAGCCAGGGCTTTACTGGAGGTGCTACTAAACTTCCTCCTCTTGGAGAAGGTCCCTTCCAAACTGGTGCACAGAACTTCAGTACAGGGGTGGACAAGGACAGAGGAGATGACCAGAGAGAGAGCAGCAAGGGCTGATGGTGACCCACAGCCCAAGTTGCCTGAGAACCACCACCCTGAGTCTCACCTCAGGGCCCAGGGTAATTGAACCCTTGAGGCACAGCAGCCACCTGAGCTCTCCCAGGAGACTCAGAAAGAGCCTTTCAGGAAGGCAAACTTCTGTGTCCTGTTAGGAATGGTTGCACTCAGGCAACCATTTCATTCCTTGTTGCTTCACACTTGGTGGGAAGTATGGACATGAGGACATCCCCTTACACCCTGGAAGTGAAATACAGGCCCTAAAATCTTGTACCACACTACACAAGCCCCACAGAAACCTGCTGAAGTTGGAAGTTGTCTGCAATATCCCCCTGAGAGACAGCAGGAGCTGGCAGTGCCACCAGCTCAGCCTGCAGGCACTGTGCACAGGGCTACAGCCTGGGACACCAAATCATGTCCCAGTCCCACCAGTCCTAGCCCTGTGCTGTGTCCAGCCAGCCAGCACCACCTCTGCTGGAGCAAGAGCCACTGGGGAAGAGTGAGCATGGCTCACACCTCCCACAGCAAGGAGAATGGGGCTGGCTGCTGCTGGGAGCAGGGAGGAGGAGCACAAGGATCAATATGCAGAGTCACCCCTTGGCACTCAGGGCTGAGCAGCACAGAGCAGATCTCCTCCATCCTGTCACATTTAAAAGCCAGCTGTGTGCCTGCCCCGGGGTCATCCTGGTCATTTCTGACTGTCAGCACCAGACACAGCACCAGCACTGTCCAAGGGCAGCTCTCCCCTGCAAGTTCATCTGGCAGGCTGCAGAGTCAAGCAACTCAAAAAGCTGTCAGGGGAAAATCCAGAGTGGTGAGGGGGGAAGAAGGGGGGAGAAGGGGGAGGAAGAGGGGAGGAGGGGGCAGCAGGGAGCTCTCTTACCTTGGTACTGGGAGGGGGACTCTGCGGGCCGGCTGTACTTGTGCTTTTTACCATCCTTCCAGTCTATGGCTGAGACAAGAAGCAAACCATTTGTGTTAGTGCAGGAAAGCAGCTAATGTCCTCTTCAGCATCACCTGCTCCTGTCACCTGCTCTACAGGCACTGCAGGGGACAGCAGTGACCTCCCTGTCCTCCCTGACACACCCCCAGGGGTGACTTGTGTGACGCTCTGAGCTGGCTCCAGAGAAGAGCTGCTGGGAGGTACCTGCGACTTGTATCTCAGCCTCTGCCTGCTCCTCACCAGCTGGAGCTCTCCCACCATGCTGAACCACCAGGCAAAGAGCAGCAAACTGCTCCAGCTTCACCACTTGAGCTGTGGGAAGGGGCTGGCAAGGCTTGAGAGGAACAGACGTGAAAGCCACTAGATGGGAACGGGGATGGGGATCTTGTGCCCTGAGAAGCGGACCCTGAACCAGACCCTGTTGATCAGCTGCAGGTTACTGCAGCCAGCCTGACTCTCACCAGCAGCCTCCACCCTCTCTGCTGAGGACAGAGGACATCCAAAGGCTGCACAACTGCCCCTGTCCATGCACAACAGCAGGCTACCACCACAGGTCCCGCAGCTGGCAGGACAGCAAAGAAGCAGCAGCTCTGGGAGCAGCTCCTCTTTGCTCAGGACAGCTCTGGGCCATGGAATTGCAAAAACAAACATAAAGCTCCCAAGAAAGCTGTGGAAAGTGAGAGAGCAGGAAGTGAGGGATGCCCATCCCTGCCTCTAGCAGCCTCCAGCCCAGGAGAGGGTGCCAGGAGAGGGTGCCAGGTCAGTGTGCCGTGGCTGAGCCTGCCCTCAGCGAGCTCCTCGGCCCCTGAGCACTGCTGCAGCCCAGCTCATTTACCTCACACAGCACTCTGAGGGCCACTATAAACAACAGCTTGGTTGTGCTCTCTGAAATGTGCCTGCTCCCTGCAGAGAGCAGCTCCTTGTGAAAGGCAGGATGCAGGGAAGAGGAAAAGTTGTGAAATCTCCTGGCAAGCAGCTGAGAGAGGCAGGCCATGAGCTGCTGCTGGTGGCCTGTGGCCTGGTGGCTCTCCAGATGTCTGACAGTGCCTTTGGAGTCTGCATCTCTCCAAGCTGCTGAAGTTTTGCAATCTTCTCTCCTTGCCAGGCTCTTCCCAACAGGAGGGGCAGGAGCATGGCAGGCAGCTTAGCACTGAAGTGAACACCAGGGGCACATGGAGGTGCTGTGGCATGGCACCTGGGGACAAGGTTTAGTGGCCATGGTGCTGCTGGGTTGAGGGGTGGGGTCAATGGTCTCAGAGGGTTTTCCCACTCAAACAGCTCCATGGTTCTGTGACTGTGGTCACTGTGTCACTGTGTGTCACTGTGTGTCACTGTGTGTCACTGTGAGCGTGGCCACAGCACCAGCAGGCAGGGACCAGGCAAAGAGCCTCCCTGGAGAGACACAAATGAATGAGGAGCATGGAAGGACTCCCTCCCTATTAGTGTATTCCCATCAAGGACAGCATTCTGCCATCCCCTTGAAGCCAAAAGAAAGGACATGAAGTAATTAAGGCAGAAGCAAAAAAAGCCTCCCAGGATGAGCAGTGCTCCTCTCCGTGGAGCAGGAGAGCTCTCCAGCAGCAGCCCTGCCCCTCACAAGGCACTGCAGGGGAAGTCCCATTTTATTCCTCACCTCTCACATGCAAAACTCCTCATTAAGCAGCAGAGAGGCAAAGAGACAGGAGGATTTCTGCAGGCAAATCAGGAAGAAAGGGCAGGCTGGCTGCATTATTTAAGGCACAGGTAAAGTAGGGCAGGAAGCCAACGTGTGCAGCATGCAGGAGCTGCTGCTGCACCCCGGGGCAGGGCAGCAGGGCTGGGGGCAGGCTGCCCTGCTGCAGCAGGCATGGAGGACAAGCTGTGTGAGAGGCTGAAGCCAGCCAGGCCGAGCTGCTGACTGCTCAACCTGCCTCTCTACTGCCAAGCCCTCCAGCTGCCTCGCAGCAGGGCTCTCCCCACTCCCTGCCTGCCTTCATTTATTTTCACTTCATTAGAGGACAAGCAGCGTTAGGAAGAGGATAATGCTGCTGCAAGATGAGCCACCAGAGGGGCAAAGGAGCCCTTTGAAACAAGATCAACTCGAGCACAGAAATCTCCTGCCATAAACCCTGCCAGCGTGAGGCAGCTGGGAACAAAGAGCTGCCGAGGATGCTCCAGCCTCTCCCTTCCCCCATCCCCTGGGAAGAGCTCAGCCCAGAGCAGGCACACTGGCACCAAACCGAGGGAAATCAATGGGCTCCTTAAGCACCAGGGGCAGCTCACCTGGCCTGCTTGGCTCCAGCATTTGCTTGGGACAAGCAGACACAAGGCAGCACCGTGGTGGCCCTGCATGGGAGGGGTGGGCAGAGGGAAGTGCCCCTGGCAGATTCCAGCTCCACAAGGTAGGCTGCTCCCTGCTTTCACACCTCATTAGATGGGGAGGCTGTGCCAGCCAGGAGCAGTTTGCCTCCCACTGGGAGCAAGAGCAGATGGCTTGTGCTGAGGGCTCCCAGGGCACCTTCACCCTGACCCCGTGCCCCGCCAGGGCACCCCGGCCCTGGGCCCTGCCAGCCACAGGGGTGCAGCCAGCAAGGGCCTCCCCCTCCCCCATCTCAGGGTGGGTTGAGGAGCCATCCCCTGCACGCTGCTGGAGGCACAGAGAGCTCCATCCCATCCCCCTGCTCCCACCCCACGGCCGGCTGCCCCGAGCGCTGAGCCCCGAGGCTGTGGCGCTGGGTGGCAGGGCCCTGGCTGTGCCAGCAGCTCGCTCACCTTTCTGAGGGCCTGGCTTCCGCATTCTATCACCTGCTGCTGGCCTGCTGCCGGCCTGCTCCCGGCGCTGGCTGCCGTCAGGGAACCGAAGATGCCTGCGACAAAAGAAACCAAGATGAGCACACTGCCGGCCCGGAGCAGGCAGTCATCTGCACATCAACTACTCACACAGCGGGGAGGAAAGAGAGGCTCTTTCACCCCGGGCTGCACAGAACATCTCCTGCTCAACGCAGACCATTCATTTCCAGCCCCTGACACCACCAGTCCTGCTCCAGCACTTGGACAACTTCAGCTTTACGGCAGCAGGAGCAGCACAAACCAGGGAGAGGAGCAGCACAAACCAGGGAGAGGAGCAGCACAAACCAGGGGAGAGGAGCAGCACAAACCAGGGAGAGGAGCAGCACAAACCAGGGGAGAGGAGCAGCACAAACCAGGGGAGAGGAGCAGCACAAACCAGGGGAGAGGAGCAGCACAAACCAGGGGAGAGGAGCAGCACAAACCAGGGAGAGGAGCAGCACAAACCAGGGAGAGGAGCAGCACAAACCAGGGGAGAGGAGCAGCACAAACCAGGGAGAGGAGCAGCACAAACCAGGGGAGAGGAGCAGCACAAACCAGGGGAGAGGAGCAGCACAGACCAGGGAGGGGAGCAGCACTAACCAGGGAGAGGAGCAGCACAAACCAGGGAGAGGAGCAGCACAAACCAGGGAGAGGAGCAGCACAAACCAGGGGAGAGGAGCAGCACAAACCAGGGGAGAGGAGCAGCACAGACCAGGGAGAGGAGCAGCACAGACCAGGGAGAGGAGCAGCACAAACCAGGGGAGAGGAGCAGCACAAACCAGGGGAGAGGAGCAGCACAGACCAGGGAGAGGAGCAGCACAAACCAGGGGAGAGGAGCAGCACAAACCAAGGAGAGGAGCAGCACAAACCAAGGAGGGGAGCAGCACAAACCAGGGAGAGGAGCAGCACAAACCAGGGAAGGGAGCAGCACAAACCAGGGAGAGGAGCAGCACAAACCAAGGAGAGGAGCAGCACAAACCAGGGAGGGGAGCAGCACAAACCAGGGGAGAGGAGCAGCACAAACCAGGGAGAGGAGCAGTACAAACCAGGGGAGAGGAGCAGCACATACCAGGGAAGGGAGCAGCACTAACCAGGGAGAGGAGCAGCACAAACCAGGGAGAGGAGCAGCACAAACCAGGGAAGGGAGCAGCTGTCAGCCCTGGTGCAGGCTCCACAGCAGGCCCCGGCTGTGCGAGGGAGCAGGGGCTGCTCCTGCTCACTAACAAAGGGCCCAGAACTGAAATTTATGAAAGAAAACACATGGAAACACAACATTAACTCTGGCAGAGCAGAGCCCCAGTTGCAGTTCCAATTGCTGGCAGCACTGCTGGGGAATGAGGATGAGAGAAGGGACAATGACCTGGGAAATATTTCTGCCATGAGCGCTGCACCGAGCGGCCAAGCCGCGGCTCTTTGTACCCTGCTTGGAGGGAAGCTGCCTGGCCTGGCCCCAGGGAAGCAAAGCATTTACACTCTGCTCAGAAGCAAAGCAGAGCTCTGGGGAGCTGCAGAGAGCCCGTGGCTGGCCTCTCAGGGCAGTGCCTTCTGCGTGCTGCCAGCCTCACCCAGCCCCGACAGAAAACACCAGCGAGGAGGGCTGAGCTGCAGCCAAGCTCTCAGGAAAGGCCCCAGAGCTCTGCTGGAGAGGGTCCAGAGGAACCTATAAAGATGATCTGAAGGCTGGAGCACCTCAGCTATGGGGACAGGCTGAGAGAGCTGCAGTTGTTCAGCCTGGAAAAGAGAAAGCTCCAGGGAGACCTTAGAGCAGCCTTCCAGTACCTGCTGGGGGCTACAGGAAGGCTGGGGAGGGGCTGCTCAGAAGGGGCTGCGGGGTAGGATGAGAGGCAATGGCTTGAAACTGGAGCAGGGCAGAGTTAGGTTGGAGCTCAGGAGGAAGTTCTGCACAGTGAGGCTGGGGAGACACTGGAATAGGTTGCCCAGGGAGGTGGTGGAGGCTCCATCCCTGGAGATACTCAAGGTGAGGCCTGACAGGGCTCTGTGTGACCTGATTTAGTTGGGAATGTCGCTGCTGAGTGCAGGGGGTTGGACTGGATGAGCCTTGGAGGCCCCTTCCAACCCAGACCATTCCATGATTCTATTAACTGTGTGAGTGTAACTCCACTTTGCTCAGAGAGGGGCAGGCAGGAGGATGTCAGAAGAAGCCATCTCAGGACACAGCACTGGGGGTAGGCTGCAGACTCAGCCTGGGGAGGAGCTGTGGTTTGGAGAAGAGAAATGAAGAGCTTCATTTTCTATGAAAGCATCACAAACTGCAGCCCTTACAAGCAGTGCTTGCAGCACAGAGCAGAAGGAACATTAAACCCTGAAGGAACTCCCCTGGCTGTTTTTCCCCCCACATAGCACCCAGAGTCTCTCGCTGCCCCTCTCACCCACCCTGTCTGGTTGTGAGAGCAGCAGCTTCTTGCCCTCTCACCAGCAGCAGGCAGCCTGTCTCTGGCTTCTGTACAGCTTGCAGTGCTGCTCTGCAGCATCTTCTGCAGATGCAGGGCTGGGAGGAAAAGCCCCCAGTCATACCCCCCCGGGGAAAAGGGCTCCTCCAAAGGCATGCCCTGGCTCTGCACCTCTGCTCGGCCCCTCCGGAGCTGGGACCTTCTGAAGCCAGCCACACACTGACCACAGGCCTCATAGTGTGGCGTGGCGCTGGTGCTCCTGGGCCACTCAACAGCCTCTGAAAAGCAGGTCAGAGCCCTGCTTGGCAGGGCCAGGTGAGCCCTCCCTGCAGAAAGGGTTGGAGGAACCACTTGTGACCACTCGTGGAAGCTGTGACACTGCCGCACCCTCCTGCCTCACACAGACAGCAAGCACAGCAACCTCAGATGCTCCCCAAGCACACTGGGGCTGCCAGAGTCCCTCAGCCACACTGCAGGGGACTCCCAGCAAGGGGTGGAAGAGAATGAGGCATTGCCAATGCCACTGTTATTTAAAATAAACCAAAAGGAGGGGATTCAGCCCCAAAGCAGGAGGCTGAGGCTGCACAGGGACTCAGAGAGGGTGGCTCTCATCCCCCCTCTATTCTGCTGAGGCCACAGCTCAAGTATGGTGTCCCTTTTGGGGGGGCCTGGTTCAAGAGGGACAAGGATGTACTGGAGAGAGACTATGAGGATTGTGAAGGGACTGGAGCATCTGTGTCGTGAGGAAAGGCTGAGGGACCTGGGGCTGCCAGGGTTGGAAGGCTCCCCAGCTCAGGAATGACAGAGAGCTACTGGAGAGAGTCCAGCACAGGGCCACTGGGATCCTGAGGGGCCTGGAACATCTCCCATATGAGGAGAGGCTGAGAGCCCTGGGGCTGGTTAGGCTGGAGAAGAGGAGGCTGAGAGGGGCTGATCAAAGTCTATCAGTATCTGAGGATGGGTTTCAGGAGAGGCATAGACTCTTCTCCCTGGTGCCCAGTGACAGGACAAGAGGCAATGGACATAAGCTTGCACACTTGGGAACTGGCAGTGCCCACTGGCTCCCATTCTCTGGCTCCCCAGAGAAGCTGCAGAATCCCCATCCTTGGAGATTCACAGATTGCACTGAGGTGGAAGGGATCTGCCAAGGGCATCTTGTCCAAACCCCTGCAGGCAGCAGGGACACCTCCAATTAGATCAGGCTGCCCAAGGCCACAGCAAGTCTGTAACCCTGCAAGTACAGAGCACAGCTGCAGGTTATGGAATGGAATGGAATGGAATGGAATGGAATGGAATAGAATAGAATAGAATAGAATAGAATAGAATAGAATAGAATAGAATAGAATAGAATAGAATAGAATAGGAATAGAATAGACCATGTTGGAAGAGACCTTTGAGATCATTGAGTCCAACCTCTCACCCAACACCATCTAATCAACTGAACCATGGCACCAAGCACCCCATCCAGTCTCTTCCTAAACACCTCCAGTGATGGGGACTCCACCACCTCCCTGGGCAGCACATCCCAATGGCCAATCTCTCTTTCTATGAAGAACTTCCTCCTAACCTCCAGCCTAAACCTCCCCTGGTGCAGCTTGAGACTGTGTCCTCTTGTTCTGGTGCTGCTTGCCTGGGAGAAGAGACCAACCCCCTCCTGGCTACAATCTCCTTTCAGGTAGTTGTAGAGAGCAAGAAGGTCTCCCTTGAGCCTCCTCTTCTCCAGGCTAAGCAACCCCAGCTGCCTCAGCCTCTCCTCACAGGGCTGTGCTCCAGAGCCCTCCCCAGCTTTGTTGCCCTTCTCTGGACACCTTCCAGCACCTCAACATCTTTCCTCAACTGAGGGGCCCAGAAGTGGACACAGGACTCCAGGTGTGGCCTAAGCAGTGCAGTTGGTTTCCAGGCTTTCTGTCCTGAGAGGAGAGCTCAAGGTGCAAACTGATTCCAGTAGGATGCTGCCTTCAAAAGCCAAAGAGGCCGAACTGATTTGCTGCCTTTTGCAGCAGGCAGAGTGCCCTTCCCACAGCCCCAGCCAGCTTCCACTCACCAAGATCTCAACAGTGCCAAGGGCTCCAGGGAGCTGTCATGGGCTCTAGTTCCCCATCCCTCCTACAAGACAGCCAAGGCAGCACAACCACTGCGGCATAGCAGAACCTGAAAGCACGGAGACAAAATGGAGAAGTTTGCATCCAGCTGCAGCAAGGAGAGAGGAGCAGCTGCATTATTCATCTTCATATTTAATTCATTTAAAACATCCACATTTAAATTTAAAGACAACTGCAACAAACATCCCCACCTGCCACAGCACCCTGAGGAACCTGACACAGTTTAAGTTGGGCTTGCAACAAGTACAGGGGACTCTGCAGCTGTTAAGCACCTTTGATTCGAGCAGGAGCACATCAGAGAGCTGACAGAAACTAGTTCAGCTGCTGTAGAGGGAAAGGGCTGCACAAAGGAGGATCTGAAAGCCCAGCCCTGATTAGAAATGGAGAGAGACCACAGGAGAGGTGCATGAAACAAGGAGGAGTGGGAAGGGGGTGAAGCGGGGGCTCCAAATGATCCCTTCCCCCCGTGCAGCAGGGCAGGGCTGAAGCACTGAAAACCCAGCTCCAGAGATGCTCACTGGAAGCTTACCAGACACACAGCTCCCCCATGGAGGATGCTAGCAAGAGGAGTGACTAACACTGAGGAAGGACAAAGGCACCCAAAAGCACAGCAGCGTCTCCAGTGGCGTCACAGCAGGCACAGGCTGCTGGCGCTCACAGCTCCACTGCCAGCTGACCCACAGGTGCCCAGCCCTGCCCAACACAGCCCACCTTGGCTTTTGGCAAGGAAAAGCCCAGCACTTGCTTCCTGCCAGGCTGCCAGGCCTGGGGGCACCAGCAGTGCTGCAGCCCCCCAGGGCCCCCTGGCACTGCTTTACACCTTTCCCTTGCTCCAGAAAGAAAGCAGCAGAGGCAGCCAGGGCTGGGAAGAGCATCCCAGGGCAGCTCAGGCTGCTGCTCTCCATCAGCTTCACTGCTCAAACACCACCAAAATCACAGAATCAACAAGGTTGCAAGAGACCTCAAAGATCATCAAGTCCAACCTGTCACCCAACACCTCATGACTGCTAACCCATGGCACCCAGTGCCACGTCCAGTCCCCTCTTGAACACCTCCAGGGATGGGGACTCCACCACCTCCCTGGGCAGCACATTCCAGTGGCTAACAACTCTCTCTGGGAAGAACTTTCTCCTCAGCTCCAGCCTAAACTTCCCCTGGCACAGCTTGAGACTGTGTCCTCTTGTTCTGGTGCTAGAGGGCAGCCTGCTCTGCAGAATCCTTCCACCAAGTGTTGCAGCTGCAAGGGCAGGGAAAGAGCAAGGGAGCAAATGTGGGTGGGAGACACTGGCCCAAGCCCACAGCCCTCCTGGGGGCTGTCATCTCTTTATCTGCAAAGCCCTCACCCCTCTGCACTGCAGAATTACCAAAAGCTGAGGACCTTAAGGTCTCTTCCAGGCACTTCTTTATTCCACTGAGGGCACCACTTGCATCTGAATGATTTCCTGGGGTTGTTTGGACTTCCTATTGTAGGAGGAAGATTATGGTGAGCTTCGGGAGGGAGGCCAAGTCTGCTCACATCGTTGATTGAGGGGGGAACTGAAGGCTTGCTGACAGAGTGCCAAGCTCCAAGCCTCTCAGGACAATGTAGCTGCCAGCAGGCAAGATGTTTGCAGAAAGAAGAGGAAGAAAACTACCAAGAGGGAAGCTGCAGAGTGGTTTGATGAGGCTGGCTGCACAGCCCACAGCTTGGGAGCGTGGAAAGAAAGGCAGCTCTGCAGACTGCCAGGGCTCTGTGAGAATGCGGCTGCCTGGGGCTCCCATGGCACAGCCACAGGAGGGTCCTGATGGCTTCTCACCAAAATGCCTGCAGTCCTTGAGGGTCTACAGAAGCATGGGAGGCTGAGCACCACAACCAGCCCACTCCCTCCACATCACCTCAGCTGCAGCTGAGGCTCTCTTGCCACCACACACCAGTCAGGAACAGCTCTCCCTTACACATTCCCTTGGGAAATCTGAGGGCAGCACTGCAGGTTCCTGCCCACCAAAGGTGCTGCCATTCCCGCTTCCCAGCCATGCTGGGTGCTGTTTCACCATCCTCATCACATAATGGTAGGGGGTGGAAGGGACCTCCACAGATCACCCAGCCCAAGCCCCCTGCCAGAGCAGGGGCACCCAGGAACACAGCCAGGTGGGTTTGAAAGGCTCCAGAGGAGACTCCACAGCTTCTCTGGGCAGCCTGCTCCAGGCCTCCAGCAGCCTCACACCCAAGAAGCTTCTCCTCATCTTCAGGTGAAGCCTCCTGGGTTCTAGCTCATATCCATTATTCTTTGTCCTATTACTGGGTGCCTTCAGCCTGACACTCACCCCTCAGATATTGATAGACATTGGTCAGCTCCAGGGCTCTCAGCCTTTCTTCAGATCAGAGATGTTCCAGTGCCTTCATCACCCCCACAGCCTCCACTGGACTCTCGCCAGCAGGTCCCTGTCTCTCTTGAATTGGGGAGCCCAGAACTGCACACAGTATTCCAGGTGTGGCGTCACCAGGGCAGAGCAGAGCAGGAGGAGACCCTCCCCAGACCTGCTGGACACTTACTAATGCAGCCCAGGACACCACTGGCCACTTTGGCCACCCTTCTGGAAGCCCATGCATGCACCATGGCTGACATGGCAGCCCCCAGCTGCACTCCAGCTGAGGCAGCAGACCAGGCACAGAGAGAGGATGACCAGATGCATGGAACCACCTCAGCCTGCTCTGTCAGCATCTTTCTCTTTTGCCATTTCTAACTTGTGTTGTGGAGAAAGAAAGGCACTTGGAGCCACCTGAGCAATGAGAGGGCTGCCAGCATGTGATCTGAAACACTTCTGACCCCTTCTGGCTTTCACACAGGACTCAGCTGCTCAGATTTCTGCCTGACCTGTGGACACCAGCATGGACACCAGCATGGACACCAGCACTTCTGCTGGTCTATGCTCATGGCTTTCCCCCTCAGAGCATGCTCTGGTGAACCAGATGCCTGACTCCCTCCTTCTGGGTAGGAGGTAATGCCCAGCAGACAGCTCCCAGCACCACCCTGACCCCCAGCCACCACCATCATAGAATGGTCCAAGCCAGAAGGGACCTCCAGAGCTCATCCAGTCCAACCCCCTGCACTCAGCAGGGACATCCTCCACTAGATCAGGTTGCACACAGCCCTGTCCAGCCTCACCTTGAATATCTCCAGGGTTGGAGCCTCCACCACCTCCCTGGGCAACCTGCTGCAGTGCTCAACAGCCTCCTGGTGCAGAACTTGTTCCTCACATCCAATCTCCATCTGCTCTTCTCCAGCTTAAAGCCATTGCCTCTCATCCTGCCCCTGCAGGCCTTTGCAAACAGTCTCTCTCCACCCTTCTTGTAGCCCACTTCAGGTACTGGAAGGTTGTTCTAAGGTCTCCCTGGAGCTTTCTCTTCTCCAGCCCCAGCTCCCTCAGCCTGTCCCCATAGCAGAGCTGCTCCAACCTCCTGAGCATTCTTGTGGCCTCCTCTGGACCTGCTCCATCAGCCCCAGGTCCTTGCTGTGTTGAGGGCTCCAGACCTGCACACAGCACTGCAGGTGAGGTCTCACAGAGCAGAGTGGCAGAATCACCTCTGCTGGTAGTCCTGCTTTGGATGCAGCCCAGGCTGCCCTTGGCCTTCTGTGCTGCAAGCTCACCCTGCCTGCTCCTCTCCAGCTTCTCCTCCATCAGCACTCCCAAATCCTTTTCCTCAGGGCTGCTTTCTAGCACCTCATCCTCCAGTCTGTACTGACAGTGAGGATTGTTCCAGCCCAGGTGCAGGACCCTGCACTTGCTCTTGTTGAACCTCATGAGGTTCACCTGGGCCACCTCTGCAGCCTGTCCAGGCCCCTCTGGATGCCCTCCTGTCCCTCTGGTGTACCAACAGCACCACTCAGCTTGGTGTCATCAACCAAACCCAAATGAATAAACACAGGCTGACATCAGACCTGAAGGAGACCCTTCCAGAGCAGGTAGCTGCAGAGGTGGCTGAGAATTCATCCTGACCCACAGCTTATTTTCCTTCCACCTCCTGGCCAAGACTGGAGTTCTCCTTCTCCTTGTCCACACACAGCCATGTTCTGGCTGCATCCAAGCAAGGCTGCTGAATCTGCAGCACCCCCAGGAGCATCTCCCCTGGCTAGGTCTCTGACATTCAGCCTAGGGAATGCTTCAAAGGAACCCTGAAACAATCAGTGTTGGTGTTCCCATCTGGAGTGCTGATCCCCTTGTGTGATCTGCAATATCTGATGGCTGCAAACCATTATTCCCCTTTCTGCCAGGAGGACTTTGTGCCATTTCCAACATCTCTCTCTCTCTGGAACTAATTTTATCTTCCTACCATGTAAGAAGTGGATTGATAAACTCCAGACTGCAGGACTGGCTCCTCAGACACATTCCTGTGCAAGATGTTAAGACACTGAGGTGTCTCAAAGATGTGATCATGAGCAACACACTTCCTCAGCCCCTGAGCCAAGGCTTGGGGGAGAGGCCCAAAACCATGGCAAAACCCTTGGGCAGACCATGCCTCCAGGAGGGAAGTATCAACTCTGTGACTTCCTTCTGGACACCTTCAGGTGGGAGGTGAGAGGAGATGGGTCAGCCTCCTGGCAAACACCAGCTGGACCAGCAGACACTGCCCAGTGGAGCTCAGGGGGAATCCAATGGCTGAGGGTGAGGGGAAGGGCAGGGAGCACTGGAAGGGCTCACTCAGCACCCCGAGGGAGGCTGCAGCAGTTCCCATGTCTCATGGCTGGGGAGGAAATGAAATAAAACCTTGCAGATCCCAATAAAGATTTGCTTCTCTCCCAGAGAAAACCCAGCATGGGCCTTGGCTCAAAGCAGAAACATCTTGCTGTGGATCCCTGAGCAAAACTTGCTCTGCACAAAGGCTGCGAGGAAACCTGCAAGCCTGGGGCTCCCCAGGCAAGGGAGAGAGGAAAGGGCTTTTCAAACAGCCAGGGCAGGGGCTGGCTTGAGTCCTTTGGGAACAGGCCCTCTGCAGCCTTCCTGGAGCCCCCTTCAGGCACTGGGAGGCTCTCTAAGGTCTCCCTGGAGCCTTCTCTTCTCCAGGCTGAACACCCCCAGCTCCCTCAGCCTGTCCCCAGAGCAGAGGAACCTGGGGTTCCCCTCAAAGCAGCTCCAGGACCTCTGGGCTGGGTCACACATCCCCCCCAGCCCCGGGCCAGGCTGGGGGTGAGACAGAGCAGGAAGGGAAGCTCTGCAGCCATGAAGCTATTTTGGTCTGCTCCCAGGCAGGTGCCAAAGCCCAAAGCTATCCATGAGAGCAGCTGGCTTACAGGGGACCCTGAAATGGGATTCTGCCTGCCAGGGTTCCAGAGTCACCCACACAAAGGCACACAATGGGATGCTTCAAAGAGTTCAAATGGGAGGTTAAAGAGGAGTACACCAAAACCACAGCTCATGGGCACCACAGCACCCCCAGGCTGCAGCAGAGGCACAGCTTCCCTCCCAGCCACAGGACAGGCTAGCACAGCACCCATTTCATCATGCCCTTTCAGTATTCAGTATCACTAAGGTTGGAAGAGACCTCAAAGAACCCCTCCCAGCCCCAATCCTGACTGCTTTGCCCCACAGCAGTCACACACTGTAAACCCTCACAGCTATCTGCCCAACACCCAGGACACAGATTCAACAAAAGCTGTTTGAGCAGCCTTATCCTTCTCTGGTGGACAGGATCTCACCAAACCCTCAGCTCTTTATGGGCTGGGAGATGGGGGAAGGAAGCATCAGGTGGATAAACAGACACAGGGTTTGTACCACTCACTGAAATGAGGAGAGACCTCAGAGCAGCTTTCCAGGACCTGAAGGGGCTCCAGGAGAGCTGGGGAGGGACTTTGGACAAGGGCTGGGAGTGCCAGGATGAGGGACAATGGCTTTGAGCTGGGAGAGGGGAGATTGAGAGTGGAGATGAGGAAGAAATTGTTGAGAGTGAGGGTGGGGAGACACTGGCACAGGTTGCCCAGGGAGGCTGTGGCTGCCTCCTCCCTGGAGGTGTTCCAGGCCAGGTTGGATGAGTCCTTGAGCAGCCTGGGCTGGTGGGATGTGTCCCTGCCCATGGCAGGGGGCTGGAACTGGCTGAGCTTTGAGATCCCTTCCAACCCAACCCATCCTGTGAAAGGACTCTGCTGGGAATGTCAGCCCAGGCTGTGCAGGGAGCAGCCCTGACAGGAGCTGCTGCATTCCCTGGTTCGAGCAATCTGAGCTTGATGAAGTTTCAGCCTAACATCCTCAGGAGACCAGGAGCAGGGAAAGGAGCCTGAGAGGGAACAATAGACCAAAGGGATGGTAATTAGGGGACACAACAGAAATGTAAATGAGGAAAGCCTTGGAAAGCAGAGTGAAGGAGGTGACCCCAGGCCTGCACTACCCTGAAGGATGCACTCCAGAAGGAAGCAGGAAGAGCTCCCCAGGGACAGGCACACAGGGCAAGGTGTCCCCACTGAAAGAGAGGAAGGCAGAGGAGAGCTCAGGGAGCAGCCAAGAGCAAATCAGCCCTGAAGACAAGGTAAAGGACAAACTCTCTGCTCTCTAATGAGCTAAGGCACTGCAGAGGTGGGGGATGATGCTGCTTACATCTGGAATGGCTCCTGCCTGGCTCTGCTTCCCTTTTATTTCCCTTCCAGTCCCTTCTATTTCATAACAATCAAATGGAAGGGTTTGAACAGCCCTTGGGAAACCACACAGGATGGCAACTGTCACCCTTAAGCCTCAAGTGGCATCAAAGCAATTGCTTGTGTGCAAGGTGTTCTCTTAGAATCATAGAATCAACAAGGTTGGAAAAGACCTCAAAGATCATCAAGTCCAACCTGTCACCACAGACCTCATGACCACTAAACCATGGCTCCAAGTGCCACATCCAATCCCCTCTTGAACACCTCCAGGGATGATGACTCCATCACCTCCCTGGGCAGCACATTCCAATGGTCAACAACTCTCTCAGTGAAGAACTTTCTCCTCACCTCCAGCCTAAACTTCCCCTGGCACAGCTTGAGACTGTGTCCTCTTGTTCTGGTGCTGGTTGCCTGGGAGAAGAGACCAACTCCCTCCTGGCTACAACCTCCCTTCAGGTAGTTATAGACAGCAATAAGATCTCCCCTGAGCCTCTTCTTCTCCAGACTAAACACCCCCAGCTCCCTCAGCCTCTCCTCACAGGGCTGTGCTCCAGACCCCTCACCAGCCTGCTTAAGGGTGAATTCTTCATAGATCCAGACACAAACCCCTGCTCCTGACTCCAGAGCCATACAGCCAAGTCCCCAGACCTGCCAAAGGCAACTCCCTGCCCTCCTGAGCCTCCCTCCTCGCAGCAGACAAGGTAAGATGATCCCTTTGCTTTAAGCATCATTAAGCTGCCAAACCCCACTCAGCACAGCCAGCCTCAGAGTCCAGCTCTCCCCTCCAACACTCCCAGCAGCTGATTCTCCTTGTGCAAACACAGGGCAGACAAGAAAAAGTTCCTGCTGATCTGTCCTGTCTGCAAAGGAAATGAAGAAAAAAATTATCTGAAGCCTCAGGGGATGGAGCAGAGCCACACAAACCTGGAGTCACCCCTGCAGAGCTGAGGAGAACTCAGGCTCTGCTGCTGGGAGCATGGAGCCAGAGCTAACCCAGCCCTGCAGTGGTGGGGAGGGCGAGGGCAGAGGCTGTGCTGTTAGCACCACAGCAGCCTGCCAAGGCAGCAGGGCTGCACAGCAGAGCAGAGCTCTCAGCCCCCTGCACCCCAGGGAGAGGGCCCTGCCAGGGCAGCCAACAAGCATCTTGGGTTCATTTTCTCACTCCTGCAGGCAGATATGAATTCAGCTTCTTCTTAGGAAAAGGAAATTGCAGCAGTGCAGCATGTCAGGAGCTGAGCAGGGCCA
Organism: Melanerpes formicivorus; assembly: GCF_026170545.1. Lineage (NCBI taxonomy): Eukaryota > Metazoa > Chordata > Aves > Piciformes > Picidae > Melanerpes > Melanerpes formicivorus. Next base: position 584,747 of record NW_027142373.1, on the reverse strand, counting down.
GGCTCACCCAGCATTAATTACTGCCTGCTATTTTTAGCCTGAGTGCAACTCTGGGCTCGGCTCTGACTGAAGCAGCTGAAAAATCCCAGGAGTCCTAACTGCACATCTCCTGAAAGAGGTGAAGCCTCCTCTGGAGGCTGCAAGGAGTGGATGCAAGGAAATTCTAACGGGTGCCCATCAAAACTGCTGCCAGTTTTAATAAGGAAGAGCAAGCCAGCAGCACAGAGAGGTTGCTCCCAGAGAGGGAACCCCCCCTGGCCAGGTCCTGCAGGAAACCCAAGCCCAGCACGGTGGGGCTTGGAAGGGACCTCTGGAAGGGAGCCAGTCCAGCCCCCCTGCTGCTAAAGCAGGGTCACCCACAGCAGGTTTCAAGACACAAGAGGTCTTCACCCTTGCCACAGAAGCAGCTAAACCATTCCACATGAAATGCAAAGCAAGGAGGAGCCTTTTTTCTCACAGGGATGTGAACCAGCACCACTGTGGGTGCTTTAGGAAGCTTTCAGGTGCTTCAGACCCTTCAGGGAGGGCCAATTCCTAACCTGACAACATCCACTGTGATGACACACATCCCTAGGGCACAAGGTGATGACCAGCACTCAAAGTGGCTCACAGGACCACCTTGGTACTTAGATTTTCAAAGGTTCTGTAACTGCCTTCAGGATCTGATTCAGCCCTGGCCAGATCACTTTTAATTCAAGAGAAGTGGATGGAAATGTCATGTAAAGAAACCGTTGTGAGGCTGCCTCATGCTCCTGAAGGGCCAAGAGTCTGGAAAGCTCCAAGCTCCCTGCTGAGGCCCTGCAGTGCTGTCTGAACAGGGCTCCATCAAACCTCTTTTTCTGGCAACAGCCTCACAGCAGCTGCCAGTGAAAAACCTACCCAGGCCCAGGGGGAAGCCAAAGTCCACCCTGCAGCTCTGCAGCTATGCTCAGTGGCTGCCAAAGAGCTAATGAAGAAAAGGCCTTCTCACAGAGATCTGCCAGACATTAAGCTACCTGCTGGACATGCTCTGCAGCTCAGGAAGCTATCAAAGACCACAGAGCTGTGCCAGGGGAGGTTTAGGCTGGATGTGAGGAAGAAGTTTTTCACAGCAAGAGAGATTGGCCATTGGGATGTGCTGCCCAGGGAGGCGGTGGAGTCCCCATCACTGGAGGTGTTTAGGAAGGGCCTGGATGAGGCACTTGGTGCCATGGTTTAGGTGATTAGATGGTGTTGGGTGATAGGTTGGGACTTGATGACCTCAAAGGTCTCTTCCAACCTGGTTAATCCTATCCTATCCTATCCTATCCTATCCTATCCTATCCTATCCTATCCTATCCTATCCTATCCTATCCTATCCTATCCTATCCTATCCTATCCTATCCTATCCTATCCTATCCTATCCTATCCTATGCTATTCTATTCTAAAGAGCACTTAGAGACTTCCCAGCCAACAGCAACATGAACTGAGTGAGCAGGCCCAGGGCAAACCACGTCCCCTGCTCAGGCCTGGTGGTTAACTGCCACACAGACACCCAGAACCTGCCAGCAACAACAAGGGCAGGGACTTGTTGCAGAGGAGACAGCAAAGGGCTGCAAAGATGCTGAGGGGCCTGGAACATCTCTGTGAGGAGGAAAGGCTGAAAGAATTGGGGCTTTGGCCTGGAGAAGAGCAGCCTGAGGGGCATCTGACCAATGCTGATCAATACTTCAAGGGTGGGGGTCAAGAGGATGGGACCAGGCTTTGCTCACTGACAGGGCAAGGGCCAATGGGCACAGACTCAAGATCAGAAGTTCTTCTGAACATGAGGAGGAACTTCTGTAATTGAAGGGTGGCAGAGGCCTGGAGCAGGCTGGCAGAGAGGTGGTGGAGTCTCCATCTCTGGAGACATTCAAACCCCACCTGGATGTGTCCCTGGGTGATCATGCTTTGGCAAGGGGTTTGGACTCAATCTTCAGTGGTCTCTTCCACCTAGTAACAAGTGATAGAATGAGAGGAAATGGCCTCAGGTTGCCCCAGGGGAGGTTTGGAAGGAACTTCTTCACTGAAAGGGTTCTCCAAACCTGGCACAGGCTGCCCAGGGAGGTGGTCAGATCCCCATCCCTGGAGGTGTTTCACAGAGGCAGAGATGTGGTGCTGAGGGACCTCAGCAGACTCAGAGACTGGTTGGACTGGGTGATCTCAAAGAGCTTTTCCAGCCCAAACAGTTCTCTGATTCTGTTCCAACTTTCACCCCCTGGAGAACAGGGCAAGCTGCAGTGCCTGTTACTGAACTACCAACACAGCCCTGAACCAAGCCCAACCTCAGCAGCTGGTGGAACAGCACATCCCTGCATCAGCAGAGCTTTCAACCTTCCTCCCACAGCTCATGCTCTAAGGGAGACCCTCACTTGAAACACCTTTCAAAGATACTGCACAGCCTCAGAAGTTCTTTTCTTTAGGACTCTGATCAGCAGCTGATAACTGAGCTGATCACTGAGATGTTTCCAGGGTCCTGCAGGCAGGCACAAGCTTGCCAGAAACCTGGAGCTGGAATGGTGCAACTGCAATCAGCACACTGCTGCCCAGCCCAAACACAGCACCCCAGGCCAGAGCTGCCTGGCAGTGGGCTTGCCACCAGCAGTGAGCAAGGAGCATCACCTGCCAGGTACTTCTCACCAGCCTGGTAGGACACACAGGAACACAGCCAGATTGGTCTTGAAAGCCTCCACAGAAGCAGACTCCACAACCTCTCTGGGCAGCCTGCTCCAGGCCTCCAGCACCCTCACACCAAAGAACTTTCTCCTCATGTTGAGGTGGAACCTCCTGGGTTCCAGTTTGTGTCCATTGTCCCTCATCCTATCCCAGGACACCACTGGCATGAGCCTGGCCCCTTCTTGCCCCCCACCCTTCAGCTATCTGTAACCACTGCTCAGATCCCCTCTGGGGCTGCTCCTCTCCAGGCTAAGCAGCCCCAGGGCTCTCAGCCTCTCCTCACCACGCAGATCTTCCAGGCTCTTCAGCATCCTCATAGCCTCCACTGGAGTCTGCAGTAGTAAAGCAAAATAGAAATCCAGTTCTGAGGCTTAACAGATAATGAGGCTGAAGCCTCCTGGGAATACACACCCCTCTAGCTGAGCAGAGAGGAGGGCAGGGGCACTGCAAAGGCATCTTGCACGCCCTCTCCTGCCAGGGCTACAGGGACAGTCACCCACTGCCAGTGCTGAAACAAGGAGCAGATCCTAGCAAGGGCAGGAAAGAAGCATGGGGACTGTGAGAGAAACCTTCCTGCAACACAGACAGCTTCAGCACCACTGCTGCCCTACAGCCTGGAGCACAGCCCAGCCCACCCTGGCTCTGAGAGCAGCTCTCAGCCCAGGGAAGAGTTTCACAGCATGCTCCCCCTCTCTGAAATGAAGTCACAGCCTACTCCTACTGTGGATCTCTTGCTGAAATGCATCCTAGGAGTGTTACCAATGATTCAAATGAAGAAATGTCACAGTAACACCCTGGAGTGATTTGGGAAGAGCCATGGCAAGCAGGGAAGGGGATAGAAAATGAGCTGCAGATTGTGAAGTTCCACAGCAAATAGACATTGCAGCAGTGTGCCAGCGCAGTAATGGGAGCAGAACCCCACCTGGGACACAGAACATTCACAGACTCCTGGAAGGGATCTTAAAGGTCATCCAGTTCCAACCCCCTGCCATGGGCAGGGACACCTCCCACCAGCACAGGTTGCTCAAGGCCTCATCCAAACTGGCCTGGAACACCTCCAGGGAGGAGGCAGCCACAGCCTCCCCGGGCAACCTGTGCCAGTGTCTCCCCACCCTCATTCTCAACAACTTCTTCCTCATCTCCGGTCTCAGCCTCCTCTCTTCCAGCTCAAAGCCAATGTCCCTTATCCTGGCACCCTCAGCCCTTGTCAAAAGTCCCTCCCCAGCTCTCTTGTAGCCCCTTCAGGCACCAGAAGGCTGCTCTAAGCTCTCCCTGGAGCCTTCTCTTCTCCAGGCTCCTTCCTACTCAGGAAGTTTTACCTGCAGCACCTCTCTATGAGGTTATGAGGCAATGCAACTTTCAATGTCATCTTGTTGACAACCACCCAAAACCTGTGGAGGAAGTTCAAGACATCCACTGGGCTACAGCAGCGTGAGACAAGTGGGGAATTCCCCACATGGCTCCTGGAGCACCACATATTCACTGCCATCAGCACTGATCAAGGACTGTTAAGTTATGGCCAGCAGAACAGGAGGAGTCAGGACTGGGGCTTCCCAGCTGCCACACGTGTAATTAAACACAGGGAGTGCAGGAGCACAGAAGGGAGAGGTGGAAAGAGAGATGAACCTTGCTATAAATGATTGCTTTTCCATTTACAGAGCTGCTCTTCTCTTTGGTGGCCTGCCAGAGAGAGGGTGGCATGTCAGAATGAGGAGGTTAAAGCACAGCAATACCAGCCTGAAATCGAGCACAGCTCCTTAATCATCCCCATCACCAGGCACCGGAGCAGACTGTGAGGAAAGGCTGCATCAGCAGCGCTGGAAATCTTTAAGAGCAGCTTAGACAGACCTCTAGGAAACACTGCCTGGAGGAAATCCCTCAAGGTCACTTCTGGAAACGCTGAAACAACCAAGAATTTCTTCCTAAGTGCAGATCCGACCACACAGCCACTGCAGGGATTTGATGGTTTAAAGTCATCTTGGTTTAAAATTTGCCAGAACACCACCAAAGCAAACAAGGCCGGGGTGCAGGGAGGGGCGGCGTGCAGGGAGCCGAGCGCGGAGCACGGCTGCTGCCCGGCTGCAGGGAGCGGAGCGCCGGGAGCGGCGTGAGGAGCCCGGTAGCCCCCCGGCTGCAGGGAGCGGAGCGCCGGGAGCGGCGTGAGGAGCCCGGTAGCCCCCGGGCTGCAGGGAGCGGAGCGCGGAGCCCGGCAGCCCCCGGGCTGCAGGGAGCGGAGTGCGGAGCCCGGCAGCCCCCCGGCTGCAGGGAGCGGAGCACCGGGAGCGGCATGAGGAGCCCGGTAGCCCCCGGGCTGCAGGGAGCGGAGTGCAGGAAGCGGCGTGCGGAGCCAGGCAGCCCCCCGGCAGCAGGGAGTGGAGTGCAGGGAGAGGAGTGCGGAGCCAGGCAGCCCCCGGGCTGCAGGGAGCGGAGTGCAGGGAGCGGAGTGCGGAGCCAGGCAGCCCCCGGGCTGCAGGGAGCGGAGTGCAGGGAGCGGAGTGCGGAGCCAGGCAGCCCCCCCGCTGCAGGGCAAGCACTCGGCTTATTTTTAGAGTGGAAATCCCGCAACTTCCTCCTGGGTCCCCAGCAGACTCCACCACTTCTGCTGCCTGCTTGCTGCCTGCTTGCTGCCTTCCCTTCCATCATACCCTGTGGGTGTAAGCAGGAATGTCTCCTGCCTCAGGGGTGCTGCTTGGCCAGGAGAGGCCACGCTCCGGCGAGAAACGGGAGCGGGAGGCAAGGGCCGCTGCAGCAGCGCCAGCGGGGAGGGGAGCACCTGCTAGGCGCCCCAACATCTGCTGGGAGCCCCAACGCCCAACAGAGCCCACCCAGCAAACCCAAGCTCAGCCCCAGCCTCACCCGAGCGCGGCTACCCCTGCAGCCCGGCGGGCTCCCGGCGCAGGAGGCAGCGCGGTGCGGACGCCGTTCGGTGCTGCCCAGGCTCCTGCCCGGAGCTGAGCTGCTCGTCCTGCTCCCCTCACCTGTGTGCAGCCCGGACCGGCTCCGCTCCCTGCCTGCTGGATTCACGGGGAGGGCAGGCAGCCTCTGGCAAGTATCCCAGGGAGGAAGGCCGAGAGGCAGGAGCCGGCGGAGGGGGAGCGCAGGGCAGCCCCCACTCGCTGCAGACGCAGCCGGACGCGTCCCAGCGCTTCAAACGCTGCGCTCGGCGCGGTGGGAGGAGGCAGGGGCTCACCCGGGACCACAGCAGCGCTGGGCTTCCACCCCGCGCAGTGCTCTGCCGGTGCTGAACTGACACAGCACAAGCGTCCTCCAGCTCCCCTCCACACACCGATTCCCCCCTTTGCCCAGCAGGACCTTTCCCTGGAGCCAAACATCAGCAGTACCGTGAGGCACCTCCAAAGAGGACACCGACCTGCCATGCCCCCAAACAAACTGCAGCAGATGGAACTGCAGCATGGGAACTGTGCCCTTGCCATGATCAGAATCCCAGCATGGTGGGGTTGGAAGAGAGCTCCAGAGATCATCCAGTCCAACCCCCCTGCCACAGCAGGGTCACCCAGGGCAGGGCACACAGGAACACAGCCAGATTGGTCTTGAAAGCCTCCACAGAAGCAGACTCCACAACCTCTCTGGGCAGCCTGCTCCAGGCCTCCAGCACCCTCACACCAAAGAACTTTCTCCTCATGTTGAGGTGCAACCTCCTGGGTTCCAGTTTGTGTCCATTGTCCCTCATCCTATCCCAGGACACCACTGGCATGAGCCTGGCCCCTTCTTGCTCCTCACCCTTCAGCTGTTCGTAACCATTGCTCAGACCCCCTCTTGGCCTGCCCTCTTCCACACATATCCATGATATCCAGAAGGCACCTGACAGTGTCCAGTGCAAGGCTGGAAGGGCCAGGACAGGGGAGGAATTCCATGTTTCTCAATGGGCAAAGATGGAGCTTCCCAGATTTCCATCAGCATCTGCTCCTATGGGTTCCACTGTTAAAAACAAACCCCAGCCCCAGGGAGGTTTCTGGGCTGTTCTGTGTCATAAGAGCCAGCTGAAGTTGGGGAACTCACAGGTACCTCCAGAAGGAGGTGGGCTTCCAACTGCTGCTCCCACCAGTTGATTTACAACACACAGAGAAAACTTTGGAGCAAGAACAGGAGAGAGGAGTGTGCACTGCAGCTTGTCCCAGGGAAAAACCACTGCACTCTGAGGCCAGCTCCCTCGCCCTGGCAATGGCCACATTGACTCATGTCTGCTCTCCTGCCCTCATCTCCACTGCCCAGTCACCAAGCAGCCAGTGGAGCTGCAGGGGTGACTTACCACTGCTGATAAAGTCAGATCTGAGGAAGACAGGTGCTGGTAGGCACCTCCAGAGCAGCTTAAGGCATCAGCTGGTGCCTCTGGCCCACTGGCTGAGGCTGGCAGGCACACAGCAGAGAATCAGACACTCAGCTTTTCCTCCTCCTCACAGCCAAAAGCTTCCAGGTTTGACCAGGATGAGTCTGCATAAAACCAAGAGACTGCAGAGAGCTAGAGCAGAGGCAGAGACACCCACTCTGCTAAACCCCTGCTCCAGAGGCACAGACATTCCCCAGGTGTCAAAGAACCCTGCAGACTGCCATGCTGTACACCAACTGCTGCAGGTTTGCTCAGAAGCTTTTACAAAGAGCTAAGCCTTATTCTGGGGAGTAGGAAATTCAATACAGATGGAGATCTCTGGGAATTAAAAGTTTTCAGCACCAGCAAGACTGCAACCATGTTCCTGCTTGGTGAGGGCTCACAATTGAAGCTACCTCTTGAGATTTCCTCTTAATGGGGAGTGCTGTGCAGAGCAAAGAGCAGAGCTTCACAAGCAAGAGGCTGTGGTGATCTCCAGTGCCTACAAGCCCCACCAGAGACTGCTCTGACACCACCAGCTCAGGTCACTAGACATGGACAAGTCCTGTTTGGCGGTGAGACTCTGGAACAGGTTGTCCAGAGAAGCTGTAGACACCTCATCCCTGGAAGTGTTCAAGGCCAGGCTGGATGAGGTCTTGAACAACCTGGGCTGGTGGGAGGTGTCCCTGTCCATGGCAGGGGGTTGGAACTGGATGGTCCCTTCCAACCCAAGCCATTCTAATTGCTTGCTCCAAGCAGACCTGACCAGCCTGAAGATTTCTTGTGCTTCCTGCTACTTGCATTATCCCTTTAAACACGGAGCAAGTGTTTTACAGCAGCTTCCACTTGTATATATTTAAGTTTGGTAAGAAAGGAGTATTAAGGGGGGGGGGGGGGGGGGGGGGGGAATGGGTATTTTCCTTTAGGCCTGGCCTCTGTCATCCTGCAAACACAGTGGGATGAAACACTCTTGTCACACAGCCACCCCAGGGCATACCAGTGGGACGAAGGAAGGGTCAGAGTTATTGTTCCCTCACACTGACAGCTTAATTCTGGGGATGGTTTTTACCTTGGCACGTTGCTGAACGACATAAAACACATGCAGGAGATTAACCATCTTGCAAAAGAAGCCAGCAGTGGGGCTGCTGCTCTGTCCTCAAAGCAACTCACTTCATTCCTCACAAAGCCCTCCTGGCCACCTCGTTAGGAAACTTTTCAAATGCAACTGGACGAGTAAACGACTCAAAATCTTCTTGCCTCATCACAAACTGAGCTGCAGTTGCAGCCAAGAAAAAGAAAAGCAGAAGAGACAGGGGGCTAGAGGCAAACCTTACTGCTTCAGGAGGCCCAAACCTGCCAAGCCTTAAGCTCCAGCAGCTCCAAGCCTAGGCTGCCTGCAGGCTGTGCCAGGGGCTGCAGGGAGGAGCAGGCCAAGTGCCCTGCCACAAACACACCCTGCAGCACACAAATATGCAGCTGGCTGAGCTCTGTGCTTTTACACAGAACAGGACACAGACATACCCAAAACGGGGTCATTCCAGCCTGCTCACTGCCACTGCTCCACAGAAGCTCAGCTAACCCGGTCCCACCGAGCCCAACCCAGCCACAGCAAGGTGGGGATGGGCAGCAGAGAGGGGCAGAGGTCACCCCTGCAGACAGCAAGCCCCCTCAAAAAGAGCAGAGCAACAGAGCTTGCTCAGCTTAGGAAGAGAACAAGTCTTCAAATACTTGGAGTTTAGCTGCAGAGATGTAAGGAGCAGAGTGCTCTGCACGGGCCCTGGGGATCAGAGAGGAAGGAACAGGCTGAAAGTGCAAGACAAAGGTTTAGATGAAACCCCAGACAAATCCCTCTGATGGTGAGGAGGCTCAAGTGCTGACATAGATCATCTGCCCAGGATGTGACACTGCCAGCAGGGACAGCTTGAAAAGAAGAAACGTTCCTCAGGAAGGCTTTAGACCTTACCTTGAGGCTGGGGGACAACAGCAACATCTCTGGAGGTCCTCTCTACTCTGAACCTTAGAGCAGCCTTCCAGTATCTGGAGGGGGTCCAGGAGAGCTGCAGGGGGGGACTTTGGACAAGGGCTGAGGGTGCCAGGATGAGGGACAGTGGCTTTGAGCTGGAAGAGGGGAGATTGAGAGTGGAGATGAGGAAAAAATTGTTGAGAGTGAGGGTGGGGAGACACTGGCACAGGTTGCCCAGGGAGGCTGTGGCTGTCCCCTCCCTGGAGGTGTTCAGGGCCAGGCCTTGAGCAAGCTGGGCTGGTGGGAGGTGTCCCTGCCCACGGCAGGGGGTTGGAACCAGATGACCTCTATGGTCCCTTCCAAGCCAAACCACTCTACAAATCTATGAAGCTATGAAACCCAAGTTTCAGACAGTCCTTTGAATTGGCAAGGCCAGCACCCCCAGACCACTCCCATCCCATGAGCCTCATCACCATTTCATACCCCTGCAGCGTCTGTCATTGAAAGACACCGAACTGGGCTGCCACAGTCACTCCCAGAGAAGTGCCTGAAGAGTTGAACATTATTAGAACTTCTGACACAGGAAAACCAGGGGCCAAGGGCTCAGAGCATGCAGGGGACACCCACTCATGCTCCTGTCCTAAACTCTGCAGCTGCCTTTCTGGGGGTTTTGTGGTGCTTTTAATTAGCTAACTGCTTGATTTGATTAATAGCAAATATTGGACTCAAAAGCAGCTTAGCAAGATGCTGATTTATTACTTCCAAAGATGTGAATTACAGAACCAGAAGGACCAAGGGTCAGTGCCTCCCTCTCAAATGAAGCACACTTTAGCCTTCAACAAAAAGGACTACTTTATGAAATGACTACTTTAATAGAATGAGTATCTAAATGCCTGTGTCTCCCTCTTGCCCGTTGTGGAGGACTCCCCTACTTCTCTTTGCATTTTCATACCATCTACTGGGCAGATCCTGAACTACCCAAGACACAGCACAGGCCCTGCAAGGCTGCAGCCCAGGGCAGTTCATGCCCAACCAAGCCCACCACCAGCCCCATTTTGTTCTCCACAGCAGCACCAAGCCACAAGCCAGTGCCTGCTACGAAGCACATGGGAGCCATGAAACCACCACCCATGCTCCAAACGTCTCCAGTGAGGGCCTGGGGACACCACAGCCCCGCCAGCAGAAGGTGAGAGAAGAAGAAGGCAGAGAGGAGGAGGAGGTGGCTGTACCTGCACCAGCAGCCTCAGTACAACCTGCCACATGTCTCAAGCTGTGCCAGGGGAAGTTGAGGCTCGAGGTGAGGAGGAAGTTCTTCACAGAGTGATTGGACATTGGAATGTGCTGCCCAGGGAGGTGGTGGAGTCAGTGTCCCTGGAGGTGTTCAAGAGGGGACTGGATGTGGCACTTGGTGCCATGGTTTAGTAGTCATGAGGTCTTGGGTGACAGGTTGGACTTGATGATCCTTGAGGTCTTTTCCAACCTTATCGATTCTGTGATTCTGTGTCCTCACTCAGGCAGCTGAGCTGAGGAGGGAGACTATTTTCCCTCACTATTACTGGCTGCTGAAGAGGAGTTACCACATGGCTGTGCTCAGCCACTCACTGCACGGTGTTTACTATAAACAACAACAGAGCCAAAAATCCCAGCCTGCTACCCCAGACCTCGGGCTCCACACCCTGACTTTCAGCACTCAGCTGCTGAAAACGAAAGCATCCGAGGCCAAAGGGAGCCAGGCTGCTCCGTGCATCCCAGACACAGGCTCCCTGTTTAGCTTTCCTCTTGCTACCTTTGAAGACTCCAAAGCGCTGCCAGTTGTACACGGCAGCTTCAAAGAGCCTGCAGATGAAACCTGTGCGACATGCAGCAGCAGCCAGCCTGACACTGGAGTTATTTTTAAACATCCTACTGTGCAGGAAAAGCTCAAATCTTGTCTCACTCCCAGCCCTGCTCAAATGCTCGGCTCCGGGGGGCTGCGAAGGAGCCGCAGGCGTTCCCCCAGGACAGGCAATATGGAGATGTCTGGGTCCGGTCCCCAGGATCACCTCTGACACCTCCAGAAGCAGGGTCCTGGTGACGAGTCCTGCTCAAGAGCATCCCTGTCCACAAGGCAGGGTGCTTACGGCGGGCTTGCACCAGCGTCCTAAAGGAGCACAAACCTCCCCTGGGCACAGCCCGCAGGCAAGGGCCACCTCCTGCATGCAAACCCTCCGGCAGCTGGCTCTGGCTCCTCTTGTCCTGCAGATAATAAACAGCGGCCAGGCTCCGGCACAAACGGCGCCGAGGCCTCCGTGCGCGCAGGACGAGCCTGCCCCGGCGCCGGGGAAGAGCCGCTGCGCCCTGCTCCCCGGGGCTGGCAGGGCCGTCCCGCATGAGCCCTGCCCGGGGACACCTGGAAGCACAACAAAGCCCCTCGCAGGCGCTCCACCGGCAGCCGCCAGCCGCTGGGGAACGGGCAGGCGGCCCAGGGGCAGGCGCGGGAGGCCGGCAGCCCCCGGGCCCTCTGCCCCGCTGCCCCGGGACGGCCCCGGGAGCGGCGGCAGCGCGGCCGTGACAGGCACCAACAGGTGTCGGCGGTGACAGGTCCCCCCCGGCCCGGCCCCGCGGGTCAGGCGGCGCCGGGCCGGGCCGCGCTGACAGGCGGCATCGGCATCGGCATCGGGATCGGGATCGGCGCCGGGCCGGGCCCGCAGAGCTGCCACCGCGCCGCCGACGCGCACGACCCCCGCCCGCTCGCCGGCAGCGCCGGGCCGGGCCGAGCCGGGCCGAGCCGGGCCGGGCCGGGCCGCAGCGCCCCCCGCCGCCCCCTCACCTGCGCGGCCGCCGAGCGCTGGGGCTGCTCAGTCCCTCGCCGCCGCCATGTTTCCGATGCGCAGTGAGGGCGGGGAGCGGGGGAGGGAGCGCGGCCAGACCCGGCCCGGCCCGGCCCGGCCCCGCGCCGCCCCCTGCCGCCGGCCACGCGCCGCCGCGCGCTGTGGGCTGCGCGCGGGGGCCCCGGCCCGACCCGGCCCGGCGCGGCGGGGCTCGGCTCGGCGCGGCTCTCACAAAGCCCTCCGGAGCGTCCCCGAGCGCGGTGCGGCGGCCCCGCGCCGTGCCCGCTCAGGTCCCCGCGCAGGGCTGGAGCCCCCTCCTCATCCCACGCTTGTGGGCCCGGGGCAGACCCCCACCGTGATCTCCAGCCTGAACCTCCCCGTGCCCGCTCAGCACCCTCTGGGCACAGGGCAGACCCCTCTGCGCCCATCTGGGACACTCTAGGGGCAGGGCAGACCCCCACTGTGAGCCCCAAACCTGGGGCTGGGCCCTCCTGTGCCCACCCTGCACACACGGTATGGGCAGTCCCACACCGTGACCCACAGCCTGGGGACGGACTGCTGTGAGCCCACCTAGGACACTCCGAGGCAGACCCCCACTGTGATCCCCATGCTGGGAATGGATCTCCCAGTGGCCACCTGGGACCCTCTGGGCACAAGGCAGACCCCCACTATGGTCCCCAGCCCAAGGATGGACTCCCAGTGCCCAGCAGAGACCCTTCTGGGTGCTGCAAAGTGATGCCCACCCATGTGTGGGTCTCCACTGGTGACAGCTCCGTGCCTGCCCCAGGGCCCCCTGGAGATGCTCAGGACCAGGGTGGACCCCATGCAACACATCCAGGCCCTGGGGACAGGGAACTCCCAAGTATTCCTGCTCCATCTCAAGCAGGACCTCACCCTGCATGCAGCCCTTCTGGCTAGAGACAGCAGAGATGAACCTCAGTGCCCCCCATCCCACCAAGACAGCGTCAGACCCCTTTGACTCCCAGCACTGTTGTACCTCACAACCTTCACAACATCATCCCCAAGCCTGCATCCAGACACAACCCACTGCCAGCCTATGAACCTTGGTGACCTCTCCTGACCAGACATGGACCTCTCTGTGCATCTTCTGGGTCCTGCAGAGCCACCAGAGCCTGCACATGGTACCCCAAAAGCATCCCCTAGCTCCCTTCAGCTAGGGAACTCCCAAGTAACATGAGGCAGGACAAGAGGAAACAGCCTCAAGTTGCTCCAGAGAAGGTTTAGGTTGAACATGAGGAGCAATTTCTTCCCCAAAAGGGTTGTTAAGCCCTGGAACAGGCTGCCCAGGACAGTGGTGGAGTCCCCATCCCTGACGGTATTTGAAAGACAGGTAGCTGTGGTGCCGAGGGATGTGGTTTAGTGTTGGGTTAAAAGCTGGACTCAGTGAAAAGCCTTTTCCAACCCAAGCAGTTCTACAGCTTGGTGTGACACATGGCTGCTGCAATGGTTCCCCTTGCCCCCACACCTCTTTGAGCCCCTGGCACCAACACACAGTCACCTCTCCATCCATAGCAGAGCTCACCACCTGCTCACAGTGCTGCAGAGAGCAGCACTGGCCTGGAGAGCCTCTGGTTCCTAAACTGCTCCCACAGAGGGGGTGGCCAGCTGGAAGTGCTGGTGAGGGCTTTGGGTTAACATGTGAAGTACTCAGGTATGGTGGGACCTGCGTTCACTTCGTGGTGCTGTCAGCATGGCCTCTGAGAACCTTCCCCATGGCTTCAGAGGGCTGAGCAGTGCTGCTCATGGGTTCCATCAGCTCTGGTATTTCCCCATTTCCACAACAATCAGGATTTCATGAATGAAATCCATGCATGAGGGCTGCAAGATGGAGACGGGAGAGAACTCTCCCCAGTCAATTAAATCTGGAGTTAACCACAGGCGAGTTCAGAAGGGTTTCCATGTGACATCCATATGAGCACCACAGGAACCCAGTTTGATGAACACCACAGCAGAGAGGAGCCACAGAAGTGGTTTCTCATTGGTTATGAAGTGTTGCCAGAACAGCTCCGGCTCAAGCCAGCTCCTGGAGAGTGCCAGCGGCTGGGAGCTCACTGCGGCAGAAGGGCACCGCTCCCTCGCTGCGTGTGGGGTCAGACTCAGCAAAGCAGGACCTTCAGAAGGAGGGGATGGAGGTGAACATAAAGCAGTGTGCCTGGGAAGAAAAGCTCCTGCTGTCTGTACATCCCCTCCCTCCCCCTTTCCTCCCTCCTTAGTGCCTCTCAGCGATCGGGAGCGCACTTCCTCCTTCGGCTGCTTCCCACTCTTTGCAGTGTTCCCATGATATCATTGACTCGATTTGCTGCCAGAAATTGATCCTGAGTCTGGCATGGGTGATCTAAATATAGACCACGTTCTGCTAGAGAAACACCTCAGGTCCCATGGCCCCTGATCTTCTGCCCCTGAATCTGATATTTCGTAGAGAGGTGAATAACAGGGCATGGGGCTGGCAGCAGAGGAGGATCTGAGGGAACATGTTCACGCAGTGATCCTGGCTTTCACATCCATGTGTTTGCTGACCTGACATCTCCCTTGAAGAGGGGAGGTGGAAATCTCCTCTCTGTGCCTTGAAAAGGCAGGAGGAAAGGTTATCTACCGAGTTTAAAGCCTTGATCAGAAGCAGATCACCTTGCAGGACCTCCCGTGCGTTCCCTTTCCCAAAGCAAACTCATATTGAGACCAGCTGTTGGCTTTACCCGGGATAAACCCTCCCCAAAGGGTGCATTTTTGTGCTGAACAGCTCCTGGCTTGGGAAACCACCTCTGTGAATACAGGCAGTGGGAAAATGTCTGGGCTGATGTTTGCAGGCAGCTCTGCTTTTCCCTGCCAGGCTTCAGTCATCCTCTACCCAGAAGGCTGCACCCTGCAAGCCCACCCAGACATCCCCCAGTTTCCAGCCTCCTTGTGAAGCAAAAGGGCAACTCTCACTGGAACACATTTCTCTTTCTCCTATTGCTGATGGCTCTTTTCAACTATTTCCATGTTTCACATCCCCTGTGGACAGCAAGCCTGGCCGCAGAGTGCCAAGGTGACACAGTGCCATGCCCATGGCTCACACCCCATTCATCACATGCTCCCCTCTCCAGTGTACACCCCCAGACTTAACCAGGACTTCTCTGCTGAAGACTTACTGCTGCACTTCAGCTCTGCTGTGCTCACCACTAACTTCTTCCTAGCATTGCTGATTCCCTGAGCACATCCTTCCACCCCACCCTTGCTGCTGAACACCCCAGCAAGCCTGGGTACATACAACTCTACCTCCTATCCTCCTAACACCAATCTAGCTGGCCCTTAATTACCCGAGGTGAGGAGCTCACCATAGCTCAGCAGCAGCACTCTTCCTGTCTCAGCAGCTGTCTGGTATTGCCAAAGCCTGCCATGCATCCATCAGATCTTTCAGCATCATGGAATCATAGATTCATAAAATAGTTTGGGTTGGAAGGAACCTTAAGGTTCATCCAGTTTCAATCCCTCTGCCATGGGCAGGGACACCTCCCACCAGCCCAGGTTGCTCAAGGACTCATCCAGCCTGGCCTTGAACACCTCCAGGGACATCCACAGCCTGTCTGGGCAACCTGTTTTAATGTTCTCCCCACCCTCACTCTCAACAATTTCTTCCCCATCTCCAGTCTCAATCTCCCCTCTCTCAGCTCAAAGCCATTGTCCCTCACCCTGGCACTCCCAGCCCTTGTCACAAGTCCCTCCCCAGTTCTGCAGGAGCCCTTCAGGTACTGGAAAGCTGCTCTGAGGTCTCCCTGGAGCCTTCTCTTCTCGAGGCTGAACAGCCCCAACTCTCCCAGCCTGTCCCCACAGGGGAGGTTCTCCAGCTCCCTCTCTGTGGCCTGCTCTGGACCCACTCTGTTTGGGTTATCCAGACATAGGTGTAACAAATAAGTTTATTTTGAGCTGATTAAATGTCTTGGCTAAGAGCAGCCTTGCCCCTTGCTCTTGCAAGGAGGAGGATTCAGTTTCTCTGCAAGAGCAGAACTTTGGCAGCTATCAAACACCTGATTTGTCAGCGCTGCTAATAAATTCCCTCTGTCCATTGCCAGACACAGAGGTCTGCAGAGCCTTGCTTTGTTCCTGCCTCGTTCTAAACATTTCCTGCTGCTGCTCTTTAATCCCCCCAGCCCCAGACACGTCCCCTAATAGCTTGTTTCTTCTCTCCCTACCCTTCACAAATTACTGCGCCTCTTAATCTGCGCCGACCCCTCATCCTCCCGGAGAGATTCGCGACTCCAGAGCCCTCTTTGATGGGGCAGGCAGGCGGAGCCCCGGGCCGTAACGAGCTGCTGCGGATGGGTCATTAGCGCTGCCGGCTGCTGGGCTCCCAGCCAGGCGCGGGGCGAGGCAGCCGCCGGGGCTGCGGGGCACGGGCGCCGTGCGGGAGCCAGCGGGGTCACCGCAGACAGCCGGGACCAGGGCACTGTGGCTGTCTGGAGTCAAGAAAGCTGGCTCTGTTTGGCCTGGAGGAGAGGAGCCTGAGGGGGATCTCGTTAATGCTTGCAAATATCTAAGTGACTCCCCTCAGTGGGGTCCGGTGACAGGACAAGGGACAATGGACACAAACTGGAATACAGGGGAGAAATATTCTTCACTTTAAGGGTGCAGAGCCCTAGAGCAGGCTGCCCAGAGAGGTTGTGGAGTCTCCTTCTGTGGAGGCATTCCAAACCTGCCTCCTGGAAATGCTTCTCTGTGATTTACTCCAGGTGCTCTAGCATGGAGGTTGGATTAGATGATCTTCAGAGGTCCCTTCCAACCCCCACCAGGCTGGGAGTCTGTGATCCTTCCCGTTGGAAGTGGGAGAACATAAATCAGTCCCTGAGGCCTGTCCTCCATCACTTGCATGTGGGGGAGCTGGATGAAAACTTTAATCAGTTTTCTTTTGCACAAAAAAAGAAAAGGGGAAGGGAAGGGAAGGGAAGGGAAGGGAAGGGAAGGGAAGGGAAGGGAAGGGAAGGGAAGGGAAGGGAAGGGAAGGGAAGGGAAGGGGAAAAGAGAAAAGAAAAGAGAAAAGAAAAAATAAAAAATAAAAGAGAAACTAAAAGGAAAGAAAAGATGGAAAAAAAGGAAAGAAAAGAGGAAAGAGAAAATAAAAATGGAAGAAAAAAGAAAGGAAAATAGAAAAGAAGAAAAGAAAAGAACAAAAAGAAAAGAGAAAAGAAAGAAAAGAAGGAACCAAGCAGAAGTCAAAGCCCTCAAGGGACTGATGGTTGTGGGCATCCTTTTGGGGAACTTTTCTGTGTAAATCTACTATGAAGTCACCTGAAAACTGCTCCAGCTCAGCTGGGTGTCCATGGAGATACCCAGTGATAGGACAAGGTACAATGGACACAAACTGGAACCCAGGAGGTTCCACCTCAGCATGAGGAGAAATTTCTTTGGTGTGAGGGTGCTGGAGGCCTGGAGCAGGCTGCCCAGAGAGGTTGTGGAGTCTCCTTATCTGGAGACTTTCAAGCCTCACCTGGATGTGTTCCTGGGTGCCCTTCCCTGGGTGCCCCTGCTCTGGCATGGGGCTTGGACTGGATGATCTCTGGAGCTCCCTGACAAGCCCTAACATTCTGTGATTCTCTTATTTTGCCCTGGGATGCAGGCTCCATGACAGAGAGCATTTTCATGTGGACACTCTGGAAAGTGTTGCTGGGAGTTGCTGGGGAGCTCAGCTTCCATCTGAATTAAACCCAGGACAGTGAGTCATGAATGCTGGGATTTAGCAAGCCCTGAACATTTGGAAGACCCCCAAGGGGCTGTGGGATCACAAAACTGTCCTGATGGCTTGAGAAAGGAAGCCAGGAGCCCAGGTCAGATGGTGGGCAGGATGAATGAGCTTACACAGCTAAGTGTTGGTCAAAGAAGGTCATTAGTGGCTTTTGGTATGGCAAGCAGGTCCTGCTGGACAAAGCCATGGTCTTTTCTGTGAGAGGCTGGGGCTGCTGAAAACATCCACACAGGGCCAGGGCATAGCCCTGCAGTGACAGCACCATGAGAGAGGGAGGCTGAACACAATGTGGAAATCATTGAGTGCTCTAAAGTGAGGATGTTAATGTTGGCTTCATGGCAGAGCACCCAGCCAGCACCAGTACCTTGAGCTGGAGGAGAGATGCTGCTCCTGCTAGAACTGGGACAGTGCTATGGAGTCATTTTGTCAGAGCTGCAGATGGCAGGCATGAAATGTTTGCAGCTCACACAAAGGCTGACTGAGCAGGGCAAACCCAACAGTGTCATTAGAATGTCCCAGTCCAGCCACTGTGCCTGAAGAGCCATCCACAAAAGCCCACCTGAGCTCCAGCAAAACACATTCCCCAGGCTGAGAAACTGCATCTCACAAAGCATCATTCAGGGCAGCTTCAGAGCCGTTCTGTGCATCTGCCTGACGTGGGGCTTATCAAAGGGGAGCAGCAAGGAGGCAGCAGTGACCTAGATCCTTCACACGGCATTGGGAGAGCTATTACAGGAGCACAGCAGCAGCTCTGCTGTCAGCTCTTGACAGGGGCTGTAGGAGCATAAATAAGCATTGAAAGGAGAGCTACAGAAGTCTTCTGGGGGCTGGGAAACACTCTTGGCTCGAGGTCAAGGAGCAATTCCCACTCAACACAGAGAGCTGGAGGATCTCTGTCATTCTGTGCCCCTCTCACAGGGAGGCAGCTGGGTGGTGCAACGAGGTGGAGAGGCTGGGAATGGAAATGGGGGTGATGCAGAGCAGCAGGAGCTGCTGGTGCTGGGGTGGCCTGACCAGAGTGAGGGAAATAGGACATCACCCCATGGGCAGTGCCTGAGGCTTGTTTTGGGGCTGTGACTCTTCCTTGCTGAGCCGGGTGGAGCAGGGAATTTCTGCCACCATACATTTAAATAGCACACACTGGGCTGCTGCTTCTGTCTGCAGAAGGACTTCCTGTGCCCTCCTGGCTTTTCTTTCTCCAAGTGCTTGCTGCTGGCCCATCCCACTTGAAGAAGGAGTGTTGTGGATTCTGCTCTCACCTGTGATGGAGAGTCACTACTGACTCTCACCAATGCCTTTTCATCAAGCATGAACCTCAGGAGAGTTGTGCTCCTTAGGCTGGCAGAGACTTGAGGGGTTTCCATCTCATTTGAAGCAAGAGGTGTACCACACTCACCTAGGGGGATCATGGTGGTCCCTTTCTGCTGCCAGCTGGAATTTAAAGGATTGAAATATTTATCCTTACTACAGGCTCTGGGCTCAGTGGAGAGTATTTGGGTGAGACCTGTGAGAGATAAGAGCTGCTCTAAGTGCTCTCTAATGGTTACTTTGGGCTTTTATTTGTGCAGCCCCTCCATGGATTGCTGCTGCCCTGCCCATTCCTCTCGTCCAAAGCAAATACAATTCACTGCTGTTTGCACAAGAGGAGCCTCTCCCAGGTAGGCAGATGTCAGCCTCACAGAATGGGTTGGCCTGGAAGAGACCCCAAAGATCATCCAGTTCCAACCCCCTGCCATGGGCAGGGACACCTCCCACCAGCCCAGCTTGCTCAAGGCTCATCCAGCCTGACCTTCAACACCTCCAGGGAGGGGACATCCACAGCCTCCCTGGGCAACCTGTGCCAGTGTCTCCCCACCCTCACTCTAAGGAATTTCTTCCTCCTCTCTAGTCTCAATCTGCCCTCTCCCAGCTCAAAGCCAATGCCTCTTGTCCTGTCATTCCCAGCCCTTCCCTCACCCCATGCCTGGCAGCTGCAGTGCCGTGGCCCAGTGGGGGCAAAGCCAATATCTATTGACAGTTACAGGGAAAGCATGGAGCAGCTCTTGGCCCTTGCCATGGAGCTGGCAGCGCTCTGAACTCCCCTGCTCAGGAAAGACCTCACTGCAGCTCCTTGCTCCAGCAGCATCAAGCATGGTGGGATACAACCTCCCCATCCACCCTGCCATGGGCAGTGCTCCCCACCAAGCTTGCTGCTCACTGAGTCAAAAGCTGGCAACCATTTCTGAGGGGAAACATAACCCCCATTAGCAGAAAGGGTGACATGGGAGACCCAGGGAATGGCAGGCCAGGCAGCCTCACCTCGGTGCCTGGCAGGACAATGGAGCAGATCCTCCTGAAGGCTCTGCTTAGGGCATGTGGAAAACAAGGAGGCTTCACCAAGGGCAAATCCTGCCAGGCAAACTTGGTGGCTTTTATAATGGGGCTACAGATGATGGCACCCAGAGGGACCGGGCCAGGCTGCAGACGTGGCCCATGCCAGCCTCATGGATGTCCTGCACCTGGGTCAGGGCAACACCAAGATTCTCTGCTTGTAGCCTGTGTTTGCCTTTTCCTCATCACCACTTGCAGCAGATCCTTGAGTGCTCAGCTGAGAGGCAGCTGGGAAAATCCTTCTGGCACAGCAATTTGCAGTTGTTGGTTCCCATTAGTGCCGGGCGGCTGAGCTCTGCGGGGGTGCCCTGGTGAGCTCCTGCCTTGGGCTTGGCTTGGCAGAGCCACTGCCAGGCCACCACTTTGTTTCCCTGCAGGTATCACAACATCACACAGTCATTTAGGTTAGAAAAGCTCTTCAAGGTCACTGAGTCCAGGCATTAACCCTCCTCTGCCAATTCCACTGCTAAGTCATATCCCCGAGCACCACGTCTGCACACCCGGGCATGGGGACTCCACCACCTCCCTGGGCAGCCTGGGACACTGCCTGAGAAGCCTTTCTGTGAAAAAGTTTTTCCTCATGTCCAACCTAAACCTCCCCTGATGCAGCCTGAGGCCATTCCCTCTCCTATCACTGTTAACCTGGGAGCAGAGCCCAAGCCCCACCTCGCTGCAGCCTCCTCTCAGGGAGCTGTAGAGAGCAATGAGGTCTCCCTCAGCCTCCTCCAGGCTGAGCTACCTCAGGTCCTTCAGCTGCTTCTCCCCAGCCCTGTTTTCCAGACCCTTTCCCAGCTTTGTTGCCCTGCTCTGGACCTGCTCCAACTCCTCAATGTTCTTCTTGGAGTGAGTGGCCCAGAACTGAACCCAGTTATCAAGCTGTGGCCTCAGCAGTGCCCAGCACAGGGGCACCATGACTGCCCCATTCCTGCTGGCCACACCATTGCTGATCCAGGCCAGGCTGCTGGTGGCCTTCTTGCCCATCTGGGCAGACCCTGGCTCATGTTCAGGTGCTCTCAACCAGCACCTCCAGATCCTTTTCTGCCAGGCAGGCTCCAGCCACTCTGCCCAAACCTCGAGCCTTCATGGGGTTGTTGTGCCCCAAGGGCAGCACTCAGCACCTGGCTTTGTCAAACCTCAGCCCACTGACCTCAGCCATGGGTCCAGCCTCTCCAAGCCCATCTGCAGAGCAGATCAACCTTCCAGCACGTCAACACTGGTGTCATCCTCAAACTGCCTGAGTGTGCCCTC
Organism: Melanerpes formicivorus; assembly: GCF_026170545.1. Lineage (NCBI taxonomy): Eukaryota > Metazoa > Chordata > Aves > Piciformes > Picidae > Melanerpes > Melanerpes formicivorus. Next base: position 563,618 of record NW_027142373.1, on the reverse strand, counting down.
AGCCTCTTCACCCAGACCATTGATGAAGATGTTAAACAGAAGTGGTCCCAAGAGTGAGCCCTGAGGAGCACCACTGGTAACTGCTGCCTCTTGCTTGTGCCTCACCCAGCTGTGAACATGAGAACACAAAGGTGCCTCAGAGCAAAGGGAGGCTTCCTGTGCAGTCCTGCTGGTGGGGGCTGGCAGGGCTCCTTCAGGACATGAACTAGGAGGGCAGGCTGCTCAGTGTGGAGAAGGAGCTGCCTGCCCTCCACAAGCACTTCTCCTACGTCATGTCTTGGCTCTCCTCAGGATGCTGCTTTCAGCCCCTGCCAGCATGCTGAGGAGCCTTGCAGGAGAATGTCTGTCGTGTTCCAGGGCTCCTGCAGGATTCACAGCTGCCCAGTCCAGCACCAGGACATCCCAGTCTGCCCTTGGAGGGTTGCTCTGTGGCAGGATGGTGAACTGCCTGCACTGGAATCCCCTGTGCCCTGCCTCAGCTCAGAGATCTCTGGGGTCAGCACTGCAGTCCGGGGGCAAGGTGCAACACCTCAGAGTGGGGCAAACCCCTCTGGCTTGAGGGCCTGAGGGTGGTGGAGGGGCAGAGCAAGGCACAGCTGGGCAGAGAGGTGCAGAAGGGGAGAGATGAGAAACCTTCTGGCCTCAAACCAATGGATGGGTCCCTGCCTGCACCTATCCTGCCTGCACCTGTCCTGCCTGCACCTGCCCTGCCTGTGCCTGCCCTGCTGCAGCACTGGGCACTGCCTGCACCTGGGCAACCTGATCTGGTGGAGGATGTCCCTGCTGACTGCAGAGGGGTTGGACTGGATGAGTTTGGATGTCCCTTCCAACCCAAACCATTCTTTGAAGACTTTCTCCCTCCCTGGGAAACTGCTCTGCTGAGCAGGGAGGACCTGGGGCTGCTGCTCTGCCTCTCGCAGAGGGTGAATCGAGCTGCAGGTACAGACTGGGAGTGGAGTGTTCTGGAAGCAAGGTAGGGAATGATTTCCTGGCATGGTACTTCAGGTTTTTCTCTATTAACATTTTGCAGAGAACAAAATCTGGCTCCCAGCTACCTGCCAGCAGCTCCACTGCTCACTGCAGAGCCACCAACTGTGCCACGGCCACGAGATCTGCAGGACGCCAAAGGGATCCTCAGAGCCTGTGGTGCCCACGGCAGACAAGAGGGCTGTGGGCACTGCCCATCCATTGCCCTCCTGCTTCCTGATGATGAGGTGAAATAGGCCAGATGAGCAGGAGGTGAGGAGAGCTCCTGATGTAAAGGAAGCAAAACCCTCCCTGGCCCTTGGCAGATCAGGCAGGGGTAGGTCTCTTCTTCACCCAGACCTTGAGGTGGAGAGGGCTCTGCAGTGGTGGTCACACAAAGGCTGAAAGTGACAAACTTGCTCTATTTTAAGAGCTCTGCCTCCCCCTAAGGGACCATCTCTTATTTTGGGGGCAAACTGAGCTCAGCTTGTGGCTGCTAGTGGCATCACTGAGCATGGCTGCCAGTGACTTCCCACTGGTGATCCTGAAGAGTGTGACATGGGGAGGGCAGTGCCAGCTGGGCTTTGTGGGGGGAAGGGGTGCTCAGAGGGGGTCACACCTTTCCAACAGACTGTGTCTGCAAGTGGCCATGGCAGTTTGAGATGGCAAGAGCTCCAAGAGTGTGACTGAGCTCTGAGGGGCAAAAATAAAAACCTCCTGGGGGGGTCTTTGAGCAAGGGAGAAGCAGCAAGCCCCTAGCAAAAGGGCCCTGCAGGGTGAGGTCATGCCAGGATACTGCTGGTGTTTGGGAAATGACAAAGTACAGCAGTGCATGGGAAAACTCCAGTGGGACTCCTGAGCCTGAAAGATGAGAGAAACACAAGATGCTCACGAGGAAGAGAGAGAAAAACAGAGGGGAGGTGAGAGCCTCACAGGTACTGTGGTTCTCCATCTGCTTGCAGAGGAAGGAGACACCCCGGCGGTGCTGAGCAGCCTGGAAGCACAGCTGCTCACAGATGTGGATCCCTTGCAGCAGTGCTTTTGTGTAATAAGGGAAATAAAACCCAACCTAGAGAGGCTGATTTTCTGCAGCTGACAAAATTGGGAATGAAGAAAAGACAGTTCTGGGGTCCTGCTTTCACCCTTGGCAGTGTGCAGGGCTTCAGTGGCAAGGCCCAGGGGGGGAGAAAGGAGGCAGAAAATGCTCAGAAAAGGAAAAGAATGTGAGACAGAGCAGGGAGAGGCCTGGGCTGTGAAACTGGTGGAATCAGAGGTATCAAGGGGGGGTCAGGAGAATTGCTCTGTCCCTTCCAGCTAGAGCAGTCTTCAAAGTCATAGAATCACAGAACTGTCAGGGCTGGAAGGGACCTTAAGGATCAGCCAGTTCCAACCCCCCTGCCATGGGCAGGGACACCTCACACTACAGCAGGTTGCTCACAGCCACATCCAGCCTGGCTGCAAAAACCTCCAGGGATGAGGCTTCCACCACCTCCCTGGGCAGCCTGTGCCAGTGTCTAGCAAGCATGTGGGGCTGGCCTCCTGCTGTGGCTGCACTGGGTGAAGCCATCCTCAGAGGAGAAGGAGCAGACCCAAATCCACCAATTAAGGAGGTCCCTTCTAACCCCACCATGCTGGCATTCTGTGACTACCCAGGGCAGCTGGGTGTGGGAGGGTTTGAGCTGGATGTTACCATCCCTGCTCCTGCCAACCTCCTTTGAAGTCATTGAAAGCTTCCTCTGAACAAGAGCAGGAGAAGCAGAACTGGTCTGAGCCCAGGGCAGGCAGTGCTGGGTGCCTGTGAAAGCCTCGGGCTGGGAGGAGGTCAGCAATGGCAGCAGCAGTGCTGGACCTGCTGGCTCAGGCTCCATCCTCACCTGCAAGGCTGGCTCAGGGTAAGCCTGCACCCTGGGAGCTGCAGGCCAGCACCTCTGCCTCCACAGGAGCACAGCTCCAGCTGCAGCTTAATCCTGTGTGGTGAAGCTGCAGGACCTGGGCCATGGCTGGTAGCATCCTGGTGGTTCTTAGCAGGCCACCAATAGCTGAGGAAGGTGCTGCAGCTACCACCAGGGACCTCTTCCATCCATTTATTTTGGCTCTTTGTAGCTGTCTGACACATCCACACTGCCTGTGCCAGAGGATGAGCTGTGCTGGAAAACCCAAATGAAAATGAGCAGGATCCTTCTGAGGAGCTGAGCACACAGATATTGTTTCCCTGTTGCTTATAAAAAACTCCTTGTGCTCTCAGGAAGTTCAGCTCTGCAGCTGGAGGAGCCCAGGGGAGGGGCTGGAGTTCAGCAGTGATGTGTTCCCCACCAAGGCTGTGCTGATGGGGAGCTTGGTGCTCCCAGCAGCTCCAGCACCCAGCCCTGGCACTGCTCATGGCTGGATGGGTGAGCAAGCTTTGAAACGGGCAGCTGAGGGGAGTGGTGGAGTGCCAGAGCCAGGAGCTGTGCCTGAGGAGGTGCAGGCAGTGCCACTGGTGCAGCAGCTCTCCAGAGCCCCAGGAGATGGAGGGTGGCCACAGACACACAAGGGGCAGCAGCCCTTTGGCAGAGAGCTGCTGGCACTAGCAGCCGGCCTGGAGATGTGGCTCAGGGACAACTTTGCAACAGCAGCCTGGGCAGTTGTGGTGGGCAAGAGAGGCTCCTCCCCAGGTCGATTCCCTGAGACATGAGAGTGGCTCAGGCACTGTTTGGGGCTCTCCAGCCCCTGCCAGGCTTGCAGAGACTCCTGGCAGTGACCTGCAGGCTGCTGCTGCCTCCCAGCTCCACCCCACGGCGCCGGGAGCCAGGGCTCCTCTGCTGCCCAAGTGCTTGCCAGGCTGGCAGATGGGCACCCATGGCTTCCAGGCTCGCTGAGTCCTCAGCAGCTTGCCACACAGGTTGCTGCAGAGTGGGGACTGCCAAAGCACTCAGCAGCTTGCCAGATGGACCACCAGGCTGGCAGCAAGCGTCTGCTCCTCGCTGCCCGCTTGGCAGGCTGTCGGCATCCCCGGGCTGGCCCTCTCCCTGCGTGCCTTGGCCCAGCGCTGGCACAACCTGGAAGGATACTCAGCAGCTGGGACCATCAGGACTCCCAGTTGTCTGCCTGAGGAGCAGGAAAGCTCTGGGCTCAGGGAGTTCCAGAAACCAAACCCCATACCTGGCACTGCAGCTCTTTGAGAGTTTTCCCTGCTGCTGCACCTAGAGAGGTGCCACCAAGGCAGGGACACTGTGGTGCCCTTTCACTGGCACCCCTTGTCCACTGGCAGAGCCCACCAGGCTGGGACACAGCTTAGGTGCCCCCCAAGAGCTGCTGGGGAGGGGCCCTGGGCTCTGCAACAACCTGCTGCTGAGCATTATGGAGCTGGAGCTGCTGAGCCTGGGGATCCTGGAGATGATCCTGGGGATGATCCTTGGGATGATCCTGGGGATGATCCTGGCTCCTCCAGAGCTCATCCATCCTCCTGGTGCCAGTCTGAGTGCTTGTCTTCTCTCCATGTTGACCCTGTAACTCTGCCCTTCATCCATCTGGGCTCTGACAATGCAGCCAGAAGAGGCTGGGGTCTGGTGCAGGAGGTGAATGAATCTCACCCCCTCGGCTCTGTGTGCAGAGGGGCTGAGGCTCTGCCAGGCAATCACAGCCAGGAGCAGGACCAAGTTACTGAGAGGCCTCTCTGGCAGAGACATCAGGAGCTCATTTCAGCCTGGGAGTGAAAGTATTCTGCAGTGAGGGGAGCAGTGCTGAGGGAACAAGAAGCTTTTTGAGAGACTCAGGAACACTGAGTTACACCAGGACAAAAGCTGAGCAGCAGCTTCCCTAGCTGCCTGCAGAGAGCTTTTGGTTGTCATTAAACCACTGTCAGGAGCTTCCCTCTGCCCCAGGCTGTGATTCTGGCCCTGGAAGATGCAGAGGAGGTTAGCTAAGGTTAGAGCAGGAGACAGCCTGGAGAGCTGGCAGTTTGCAGGGGCTGGGGGATGCCATGAATGAGAGGGGCTGGGGCCATGTGCAGTCCCTGGGAGTGTGACCTCATCTGCTGGGGGTTCTCCTGCCCCTCCCTTCTGCCCTGGTGAGGCCACATCTGGAGTACTGTGTTGAGTTCTGGGCTCCCCAGTTCAAGTGACAGGGAACTACTGGAGAGAGTCCAAAGGAGACTACAAGGTTGATGAAGGGCCTGGAGCATCTCTGTGATGAGAGAGGCTGAGAGCCCTGGGGCTGCTTACCCTGGAGAGGAGCAGCCCCAGAGGGATCTTAGCAATGGTTACAGAGAGCTGAAGGGTGGGGGGCAAGAAGGGGCCAGGCTCATGCCAGTGGTGTCCTGGGATAGGCCAAGGGGCAGTGGACACAAACTGGAACCCAGGGGATTCCACCTGAACATGAGGAGAAAGTTCTTTGTTGTGAGGGTGCTGGAGGCCTGGAGCAGGCTGCCCAGAGAGGTTGTGGAGTCTGCTTCTCTGGAGCCTTTCCAGCCCCTCCTGGCTGTGTTCCTGTGTGCCCTGCCCTGGGTGACCCTGCTGTGGCAGGGGTCTTGGACTGGAGGGTCTCCAGAGGTCCCTTCCAGCTCTCCCATTCTGTGATTCTCTGGACTGTGCTCCAGTGGTGGGAAGCAGCAGCAGAAGGCTGCACCATGGCAGAGGTCTCCTGGAGTGGGGTGGGTGCAGGTTTGCAAAGCAGAGGTAGGGTGCAGTGGGTGGATCAGACCCTCAGGGATGAGACTGGGCACAGCCCTCTGTGGGTCTCAGGGCTCAGCTGCCCTGCCAGGGGATGGTCCATGTGTGCTCCAGTGCCAGGAGGAGCATGCCAGGCTGGCTGCCCCATGCAGGGTGCTCAGCCCTCCCCTCACCTGCTGTAGGGGACCCAGGGCTGCCACTGCTGGTCCCTGCCAAAGGCCAGGCCATGGCAGGGAGTGTTGGGGCGGTGCTGGGGGCCAACACTCTGCTGCTTTTCCTCCTCACACCCCGCAGATGAGGCTCCTGGAGCCGGGGGTGACTGTGGCTGCCGTCCCCACGGCACAGGGTGCGTGGCACACGGCTCCAGCAGTGCCCTGGCTGCAGCCAGACCTCTGTCCAGGCAGCTCCCAGCCAGACCTCTGCCTAGGCAGCTCCTCCGGAGCCCCCAGCCCCAGCAGGGTGCCCAGGAGGGGTGGGAGGATCACACACGTGGCAGGGAAGGGCCGGGGGTGTGTGCAGAAGGACGTTTGCCTCCCTGAGCTGGGCTTTGGCTGCTCCCCAGCCGCCTGCCTTTCATCTGCTTCCACAGGCAGCTCCGATGCCTGCAGCAGAGCTCTGCCTGCGCTGTGCTGAGCGCTGCCACCGCGGGCAGGGCTGCAGGGCAGAGCTGCTCCCCACCACAGCTGCCCCTGCCTGTGCCTGGTGACACACACCTAGGGCTGCTCTGAGCAGGGCTGGGAGCAGGCCATCTCCAGAGCTTCCTTCCAGCCTCAGCTCTTCTGCCATCCTCTGCAGGGTTTCATCCCTTGCAGTAAATTCATGGAGACACAGCAACAGCCACCACACACAGAGCCTGCCCTGGGCTCTGGCTGCAGTGCCAGGCTGCAGGGAGGTGGGTGGGATGGGCTGAGCCTCTGAGCAGGCTGTGTGTCCACAGCTGTCCTGGGCAGGGCCTGTGGTCCTGGAGGGGAGCAGCACAGGCAGCACCAGGCCAATCACCCCATAACTGCTTGGGGCAGGGCTAAGAGCCTGGGCTGAGGTGGAGAGAGCATTGCTGGTGGGCTGCAAGGCTTCACCTTCCTGCCCATGTGGGGCACATCCCCAGGGAGCCCTCCCCAGGCTGTGCTGAGTGCTGCTGGTGTGCAGAGCTGGGTGGTGAGGCTGTCCTGGCCATGGAGCTGTGATCTGTGCCCCCATGCAGTGGGGAGGAGGTGAATGCCCTGAGGTGCTCTGGCCATCTCCAAGCCTTGGCTGGTGTCCTCCAGCCCACAGCCTGCTCCTGGCCAGCGGCCCTGTGCCAGCAGCGAGGCAGAGGGGGCCCCGGGGGCTGTGCTTGGCTCACACTTGGCATCTCCTGCCCTGACCCCATGCCTGTGCCAACAGAGCAGCAGTGCCAGCAGGATGCAGCTGATGCCAAAAGGGCTCCTTACCAAGAGGCTCCCCTGCCTGGGCAGCATCCCCCACGTGTCCCAGCACGACAGGGGCTGTGAGTGCTGCAGCCAGCCCTGCTGAGCAGGTGGGATGGGATTGTTCCTCCTGTCTCTGCCATGGGCTGGCACTGCCCTGCTGCTGCCTCAGCTCCAGCCCGAGTGCTGGGCTGGGTGTGCGCAGGGTGCACCAGAGACATGCCCAGGTGAGGACTCAAGCATGCAGACAGCTCCTTCAGGGGAACAGATCTTCAACAAATGCAGAGAAACAGCATTTCTGCTTCTCCAGGCCTCCAGAAGCACTCCAGCGCCTTCCCAGCAGCATTCCAAACAGCAGGAGAGCTCAGCTGCCCAGAGCAGTCCAGGGATGCTCCAGCCTGCCCAGCCCCCAAGCCCCTGGCTGTTCCCAGGGGATGCAGAGGAGAGCAGGGCAGGCAGTGCTGTGGAGATGAGGAAGATGAAGGGGAAAGAAGGAGGGGGAAGGAGAAGGAGAAGGAGAAGGAGAAGGAGAAGGAGAAGGAGAAGGAGAAGGAGAAGGAGAAGGAGAAGGAGAAGGAGAAGGAGGAGGAGGAGGAGGAGGAGGAGGAGGAGAAGGAGAAGGAGAAGGAGAAGGAGAAGGAGAAGGAGAAGGAGGAGGAGGAGGAGGAGGAGGAGGAGGAGGAGGAGGAGGAGGAGGAGGAGGAGGAGGAGGAGGAGGAGGAGGAGGAGGAGGAGGAGGAGGAGGAGGAGGAGGAGGAGGAGGAGGAGGAGGAGGAGGAGGAGGAGGAGGAGGAGGAGGAGGAGGAGAAGGAGAAGGAGAAGGAGAAGGAGAAGGAGAAGGAGAAGGAGAAGGAGAAGGAGAAGGAGAAGGAGAAGGAGAAGGAGAAGGAGAAGGAGAAGGAGAAGGAGAAGGAGAAGGAGAAGGAGAAGGAGAAGGAGAAGGAGAAGGAGAAGGAGAAGGAGAAGGAGAGAGAAAGGCTTCTCTATGGCTAGGGGAGAGCTGTGGGTGGGCACAGAAGCATCACTGGCCACCACTTCTGGAGCCAGCATCCTGGGCTGGGAGTGTGACATGGAATATCCAGGGGACCCCCACAGTGTGGGGAGAGCAAGGCTTTCCCCCAGGTCCTTTCTTGCTGGTAGAAGAGGATTTTTGGTGGTGGGAAGGCCACAGCTCTGCCTTGGCATTGCAGCATGGGTCAGACACCGCAGGGAGAACCTCAGGGACTGGTCCCTGGCTGCCACCAGGCTCCTGTGAACCCATCCAAAGGCCACATGTCTGTGGGTGTCCTGAACCAAGCAGGAGTGGCCCAGCAGGGCTGAAGGCCTGGGGATGAGAGCTTGACCTCCTCTGTGCTGTGCCAGCCCAGGGCAGCCCTGGAGAGGAACTGGGACAGCCAGGACCAGGGGTTTGTGTTGGAAAAGGCCCAAGTGCAGTGTTGGAGGGTTCAGATGGGGGGGTTAATGGGGGGTAGGTGGCAGGCAGCTGTGCCCTCACCCTGCCTCATGTCACAGGCAAACAGGCAGGGGCTGGTGCCAGCCTTGTGCCTGTGACATGAGGGTGCGGGTGGGAGCTGCCCTGCCCTGCCCGGGGCTGGCAGAGCCGAAGGCATCCCTGGAACGGTGCCGAGGAGCCCGAACATCCCCGTTTCCGTGGCAACCGAGAGTCTCCCGGCAGCGGAGCGTCCCCAGCAGAGGGCACTGGGCGCCCGCGGATGCGCCGAGCCCCAGGGAGGGGCGGCGGGGCCCAGGGGTGCCAGCCCGGGGAGTCCTAACCCAGGGGGCCTCAGCCCTGGGGGATCTCAGCCCGGGAGGGGGTGTCTCAGCAGAGGGGTCCTAGCCTGGGGGTCCCAGCCCTCCCCCTGCACCTGGAGGATCTGCAGCCCGCGGTGGGAGGATGGGATGCCAGCCCCCGTGGGTGATGGGGTGCAATGCCCTGCTCAGCCTTGGGGCACACAGTGCCAGCTCTGCTGTCACCAGTGGTGCCCTGGGGTCAGCCAAGGGACATGGAGCTGTAGGGGTAATGCCCACTCTCTTCTCCTTGGGGGTCTTCTGCTCCAGGCTGGCAATGGTGCTGGGTCCTCCAGGGCTGAGCTGCCAGCTTCCCCCAGCCCACAGGGCAGTGGTTTGATGGTTTCATCTCCCTTTATTCCTTCTGAAGTGGGACTTAGATTGATCTGAGCCCTGCTGCCTCCACAGACCTTCCCCAAAGCCTCCCTTTGAATGAAGGTCCTCCAGCAGCTCTTTCAGGAAGCTGCTGCAGATCTGGGTCTTGATGGGCAACCAGGGGAGCAGCTCAGGTCATCCAGAGGGAGTCACATGCTGGAGTGGACTCATTCCTCTCACGGTGGGGCAAGACCCCTTCTCAGCTCCCTTAACACATCTCCAGCTCCATCCAGCCTTGGCACTGGAGGCATCTGAGCTGGTGCTAAAGCATCTCACCCCCATCAGCACCATGGCTCAGCCAAGACCTCTATTTGAGGGCATCAGCCACACACTGCAGCCCACACAACACACCCTAGTGTCTTTGTGTCCCCAGCACAGCAGCTCCTCTGCCTGCTGAGGACAGCAGCTGCCTCTCCCTGTGGGTGCCCCTTCCTTTCCAAGGGAAAACACCAGCAGGGCCCATCCTGGGTGCTACAAGGGAGGACCCCTCCTGCTCTCCCATCAAGGCCTCTTTGGCTCTGGGCAGCAGCATGGCCAGGAGCTCTCCCTGCCCTCAGTCCTGTGCTCCAAGCTTCTCCCCCTGCCTGCTTTGCCAGACCTGCCTGTGCTGGCCCCAGCCCCAGCATCTCCCAGCCCCTTAGCCCTGCAGGGCTGGCTGCAGGTCTGGGGGCATGGGGGGAAGCTTTGGCATCCCTGCAGCCCAGAGGGTGCCTATGGACATCCCCCCCGGGCAGGGGGGAGGGAGGAGGCTGGAGTCTAACCAGCTCCTGTGAACCTGCCAGAGTCAGAGGGAAGGGGATGTGGATGGAGCCCTCCTTTGCATGCAGCTCAGTGCCACAGCACTCCCGGCCTGAGCAGGAGCTTTCCCTGGTCCCTTGCAGGGCTCTGTAGCCTCAGGCACAGCAGCACAACAAGAAGCATCTGTCCTTCTTTCATGCAATCAGTTTCAATCACTAATAATTATCTCTCCTCTTCCTTTTTCCTCCTCTGCTGGCTGCTGTCCTAGTGCAGCCTCCACTCCTGGAGCCCAGGTATCCACCTGCTGGGTGCCAGGACTTGCTCAGCAGGGGCAGGCTGAGCCCTGATCCTTTTTTGCCTGGCCAGCCTCCTTGGCCAGGCCTTGCTCTTGCTTGCCAGACCTTGCATCCTGGGGGGATTTTGTTAACTCTTGGTTCTTGGAAGCAGGTGAAGTGAGGACCTCAGCTATCCTTGCTGGTTAAAGGCAAGGAGTACACTGCACTTCCTACCCATCTCACAGAGATTCCCAGGCAGACTCCTGGTTTTGGGGAGCCTGATCATGATAACGTGGCCATGGAGCCATCACTCATCTTGAGCCATGTGGAGCAGGCAGGAAAGTGAGGAACCACCACCCCCAAAGGACAGAATGGTTTGGGGATGGAAGGGACCTCAAAGACCATCCAGCTCCAACCCCCTGCCATGGGCAGGGACCCCTCCCACCAGCCCAGGGTGCTCAAGGCCTCATCCAGCCTGGTCTTCAACACCTCCAGGGAGGGGGCAGCCACAGCCTCCCTGGGCAACCTGTGCCAGCGTCTCCCCAGCCTCACTCTCAACAATTTCTTCCTTATCTCAAGTCTCCCAGCTCAAAGCCATTGTCCCTCAGCCTGGCACTCCCAACCCTTGTCACAAGTCCCTCCCCAGCTCTCCTGGAGCTTCTTCAGGTACTGGAAGACTACTTTGAGGTCTCTCTGGAGCCTTCTCTTCTCCAGGCTGAACAGCTCCAACTCTCCCAGCCTGTCCCCACAGGGGAGGTTCTCCATCCTCTGATCATCTTTCTGGCTTCCTCTGGATCCTCTCCAGCAGCTCCAGGTCCTTCCTGTGCTGGGGGCCCCAGAACTGAAGGCAGTGCTGCAGGCTGGATCTCAGAAGAGCAGAGGAGAGGGGCAGAATCTCCTCCCTGTGCTGCTGCTCTCCCTGCTCTGGCTGCAGCTCAGCACACAGCTGCCCTCTTGACATCACCCAAGAGGCAGGAGGCTGTGGTGAGCACTCAGCTGGAGGTGAACCTCCTGCTTGTGGGCAGAGCTCGGGGCCAGCTGTCCCAGGGAGCTCTGCACCCTCAGCCTGGGCAGCAGAGCAGGAGCAGGCTGTGGGAGGCAGCAGGGCAGGGAACAGCCAGCTCTGGAGCATCATTCTTGGGCTGCAGCCATGGGGGCTGGAGGTGGCAGCCCTACAGGCTGCTGGGGGGGGCTGCAAGGCCAGGTGTGAAGGGGGCTGGGTTTGCACTCAGCAGCTTGGGTCAGAGCTCAGCTTGTTTCAAACATTGGCAGGAGAGGAGCTGCTGGCTCCCAGTACCTGTGAAGATGAGACATAGATATATTTACACATCTGTTATTAACCTAAAAATACACCCAGCTGGCAGATTCCCTCGCTTGGGGCTTCATGGGAATTCAGGGCTCTGAGTCCCTGCAGGCAGCAGAAAAGGATGGATCAACGCTGCAGGGCTCCAGAGCTGGTCTGTGCCCAGCTTGTGGGTGCCAGTGCTGCTCAGAATGACCCTGTGGAAAGGGCAGAGTGGGGAAAAAAAAACCCCAGTGGTGCCCAGGCTGTGTTTGGATGCCCAGCTTAGCTCCCAGCCCAGCTTAGCTCCCAGCCCAGCTTAGCTCCCAGCCCAGCTCTTCCCCCAGAGCAGGACCGTGGCTATCACACAGCTCTCCCACACCAGCTGCCAGAGCAGGTCCCTCTGTTGTGGGCAGAAGTCCAGTCCCCAGCACCCCTCTTCTGCAAATGCTCTCAGCACCTATCTGTGTTCCTGCCTTCCCACAAGGGAGAGGAGAGTGTCCAGGGCTGCTAGACCATGGATTTGACCTCCCACTACCTATGTGGCCCCAGATGTCCTTACAGCACAGCTCCCCAGGAGCTTCATCTGGTGGCAGGTGCTGAGCAGTGACCTTTTCAGGGATGAGTTCACCTCCATCCCCCAGCTCCCTTCAGAGCTGTCCCTGCTGGAGCATTCTTCAAAGGTGGGGTGGTGCTCCCTGAGCAGATGGCATCAGTGGCCACTCCTGAGGTCACTGCACTTAGAACCACAGAGTTGTTGAGGTTGGAAATGACCTTTAAGATCTTTGAGTCCAACAGTTACACTGCCAGGGCACCACCAACCCATGGCCCTCAGCACCACATCTCCATGGCTTTCAAACCCCTCTGGGGGTAGAGACTCCACCACTGCTCCACCACAGCCTGGGCCAGGTCTTGGCAACTCTTCCAGGGAAGAAACCTTTCCTGATGTCTCACCTAAACCTCCCCTGGTGCAACTGGGGGCTGTTTCCTCTTGTCCTACCTCTCTTTACTTGTCACTTCCTCATCACATCCCTGCACCTTGTCCTCTACAGCCTTGTCCTGGCAGGGAGATGCTCCCTAGGTGCTGTGAGCACCTGAGGGACTGTGGCTGCTTGATCACTGAGCCCTAGGGCTGCTGCAGCTGCCTGTGTGGTGTCTGGAGCTGATCACCAGGATCTGGAGCAGACCAGCAGGACTGGGGCATGTAGCTTCAGCACAAGGGGCAGTGGTTTGAAACTGGAGCAGGGTAGATTCAGGCTGGACACCAGTAGGAAGCTCTGCACAGGGAGGGTGGTGAGACACTGGAATGGGTGGTGCAGGGAGGTGGTGGAGGCCCCATCCATGGAGACATTCAAGGTCAGGCTTGATGAGGCTTTGAGCAACCTGATCCAGTTGGGGATGTCCCTGCTGACTGCAGGGGGGTTGGCAAAGCCCTCCAGATGTCCCTTCCAGCCCAGTGCATTCTGTGATTCTGTGGCATCACTGGGTGGCACTGCCCAACTGGGCAGCTCTCAAGTGGAGGCTGTGAGCAGATCAGGAGCTGCAGTGGTGGCTGAAGGTGACTGCTGTGCAGAGATGTGGGGACCCCTGGGTTCTGTAGGCTTTTATATTGGGGATTTTGCACTCACTTCCGGAGGGAAGCCCCTGGCTCACAGAGCATTCCTGCCCACCCCACCAGTGGGACCCACTGGCCCTGCTGCTGTGGTGTCCAGTGAGCCTTGCTGCATCCCTCACCCAGGGCCTCTGCAGTAATCTTCAGGAGGAGTAACCCTCAGTAGCCTCTAGAGAAGAATGGACAGGAGCTCTGTAACCCAACAGAGCCAAGACCTCCTCCCAGGCTTACCCATCCACACCCCAGGTGAAAGCTCTCATGAAATGCAACCTCACCAGCTTGGAGCCAGGGTGTGCAGAGCTGGGACTCATTCCCACCATCAGCATCCACCGTGGTGTGTGCAGCCAAAGCTCACCATGCAGGCTGCCCTGCAGGCAGGCAGGCAGGCAAGCAGCACCCCTGGAGCTGCCCTGGCCTTAGCCACTGCCCTGGCCCTCTCCCAGGGCCCACCTTGCCCTGGAGATGATGGTGTGGAGGAAAGTCTGACAGCTGGAGTTGTGCAGCCTGGAGAAGAGAAGGCTTAGGGCAGACCTTATCACCATGGCTCAGCACATAAAGGGTGGCCAGCAGGAGGATGGAGACTGCCTTTTCACAGGGAGTGCCATGGAGAAGCCAGGGGGTGATGGGGACAAGCTACTGCTGGGGACATTCCTGTTGCACTCCAGAAGGAAATGTTTGCCATGAGAGCAGGCAGAGACTGGAATCATCTCCCAAGGGCAGCAGTGGAGTCTCCTGCACTGGGCAGCTTCAGGCTCAGCTTGCCAGGGTGCTGAGCCAGCTCATGGCAACTGCACCATCACCTGGAGAGGTTGGAGCAGATGATCCTTGGGGGCCCTTCCAAGCTGGCATTCTGGGACTCTGACTCCGAGTGCCTTCGCTGGGCTGAAATCTCCCTGGCTTCAGGGGACCACACTGAGATGGATCCCTCCCAGTGCACATGCTGAGAGTGTCCAGATGGAGAATCAGTGCAGAACATCAGATGCTCCTCACGTCTTCCCAGAGAAACCTTTGAGTCATTTCCTCCACGGCTGCGTGGGGGTGCAAGTGTTTGTGCTCCTGCACGTGGGCTGGCACCTGGCTACTTACAGCATCAGGCAACCATGGAGCCAGAGCCATGGAGCCAGAGAGCCATGGAGCCAGTAAGGTTAGAAAAGGCCTCTAAGATCATTGAGTCCAACCATAACCCAACTCCCATCACCAGTGAGCTGTATCCAGAAGCACCACATCTGCAGGTTTCCTGAACACCTCCAGGGCTGGGGACTCCACCACCTCCCTGGGCAGCCTGTGCCAGTCCCTGACCACTCTTGCAGCAAAGAAATGTTCCTCATCTCCAACCTAAACCTCCCCTGGCACAGCTTAAGCCCATTCCATGCCCATGCCCGCACCCTGTGGGCACCCTCAGCCCTGCGTTGTGCCCCTGCCCACCTGGGCACCCGGTGGATGGCAGCAGGGAGGGGGCCGCCGAAGCAGAGGGCAGAGCCCGTGCAGGGGCTGGGTCCCCCGGCAGGCAGCGGCAGAGCCGAGGCTGCCAGCGCGGCCAGCAGGGCTCCGCACGGAGCGGCGCCGGCTGAGCAGCGCCGGCTGGCAGGGACGAGATAAGATGGCACGGGGAGCAGAGCTGCGTGCGGCACCTCTGCAGCGCCTTCTGCAATCAGCCACCGAGCACCTGCAGTCCCCAGGCTGTCCCGGGTCGCGCAGCCAGCCGCTCCGTTACTAATATCATTAAGATCCTTTGCGGGCTCTCAGCAATCAGCAGGGGCGGGGCGGCGGTGATGAATGGAGGGCTGATGGATGAAGCCCCCTGTCACCATTTAATACCTGTAACAATGGATTCATTAACTGGGATTAGTTTCAGACATAAGCTTTCTATACCCATGGCTATTACTCACTCAGTTCATTAACAGGACAGCATTAGTTCTGGTACCTTTGAGCCGGGACACATCCTGCATACCAATGACGCCCGGCTCGGGAACTTGCAGGAGATCCAAGGGAAAGCTGGGATCTCTTCATCCAGACCTGGCGGCGGCATCGCTTCTGCTGCCGTTTGCTGCAGGCTCCCTGCCTGAAGGTGAAGGGTGGAGGTGAAGTGCCAGCAGGTGCCACTGGCCCGGCTCCTGCCCTCCGGGGGAGGCTGCGGGTGGCTGCGGCCGCGGGTGAGCCGCGGGTGATGCTCGGCGCCTGCCGGCTGCTCGCCACGGCGTGGCACTCTTGGTCCCCAGGAATTAACTCCAGAGACTTACAGGCTGCTTCTTTCCTCCGGCCACCAAATGTGCTTAAAAGACAGCGCCGACGAGCTGGCCGTGGGCAGCAGCAGCCTCCCAGCTCTGGCCAGTCCGTGCAATGCAGGAAAACACCTTTTTATCACCTGGCAGAATGTGAGGGGTTGGAAGGGACCTCTGGAGATCAGCCGGGGCAGGGTCACCCAGGGCAGGGCACACAGGAGCACATCCAGGGGGTGCTGAATGTCCCCAGAGGAGGAGACTGCACAACCTCTCTGGGCAGCCTGCTCCAGGCTCTGTCACCCTCACAGGGACAAAGTTTTCCCCTCTGCTCCCTTGGCACCTCCTCTGCTGCAGCTTGCCCCCAGTGCCCCTTGTGCTGCCCTTGGACATCCCTGAGCAGAGCCTGGCTCCAGCCCTGCACATCTTCATCCCCAGCAATGAGGGCAGCCCTCAGGCTCCTCTGCTCCCAGCCCCAGCTCCCTCAGCCTGGCCTCACAGGGAGATGTTCCACTGCCTGCAGCAGCTCTGTGCCTCTGCTGTGTTTTTAGCACATTTCTGCTCATGGTCCCTGGACACAGGTGGTTGGACTCTGCTTGGTGTGGATGTGATGGATGGAGGTGATGAAGGATCTCTGGTATCTGGAGAGAGGTGTGACCAAGTGTCTGCAAGAGGGGACTGGGTGAGGCTGAGGTGGATCTGGGCAAGTAGAGATCCAGAGGCTTTGGGGTGGCCAGCATGGGGCACGAGGGGATGAGTCTGCTGTCCTCTTTGGCTGCTCTAGAGAGAAAGGCCCAGCTGTTACTGCCAGATGTTTGCTGAACTTGGGGCTTTGCAGGGGTGGCTTAGCTGTGGTGGGGCATGAGGAGACTTCTTGTCTCATCTTGCTTAGCAAGAGGCTGAAGCTACAGAGATATCTGTCTGGCTTAGTCTTCCAGAGGCTCTCCCACACTCCCTGCTCCTCAGGAACCCAAGGGATAGAGTTCAAGAGGGGAATGATCTCTGAGTGGGGCTGGGTGGGATTCCTGGCAGGTGGGGGCCTGAGAAGCCCTCATGCCTTGGGTTGGGACTGGATGAACCCTAGAGTGGCAGATAAACATTTCCCAGTACTTCCAGATGAGTCCTGGGCAGGGTAACCGAAGCCCTGGCACTGCCCAGGGAGCAAGGACACAGCTTCAGACACCCATGGAGGAGCAGCCAGAGGTCCCATCACTGGGACTTGGCTGCTGCCCTCACACAATGACCAGCTGCAGGCAGGGTACTCCCCAGGTTGGAAAAGCCATGGGAGAACACAGAGGTGTCCAAAAACACTTGAGAGTTGGTTCCAGGCTGCAGGATTTTAGTCTGCTGTTTGTTATTAGAAGTGATAAGTCCATTGTCACTGAAAATGCACAAGGTTTGGCCCAAAAAGCAAACCAAGGCTGGGGAGGACCCAGAGGCAGAGCTGAGCTCCTGCATTTTAATAGACTCCAGTCCCAGCCTCCTCCCTGTCAGTGCTGAGCCAGAGGCAGGAGCTGATGTTCTGTGCATATGGAATGGAATGGAATAGGATGCAACAGCCCCAACTCTCCCAGCCTTTTCCCATGGCAGAGATTCTCTATCCCTCTGATCATCTTCATGGCCTCCTCTGGACCCTCTCCATCAGGTCCAGGTCCTCCTTGTGTTGGGGTCCCACAGCTGGACCCAGCACTGCAGGTGAGGTCTCCCCAGAGCAGAGCAGAGGGGCAGGATCCCTCTCTCCATCTCTGGCCTCACTGCTTTGGATGCAGCCCAGGCTGCCCTTGGCCTTCTGTGCTGCCAGTGCCCATTGCTGGCTCCTGCCCAGCTTCTCACCCCCCAGCAACCCTAAATCCTTCTCTGCAGGGCTGCTCTCAATCTCCTCCTCCCTCAGCCTGGATTGATAATGAGGATTTCCCAGGCTTTGAGGAACCTCATATGGAAGGACAGGAGAGATAACCCCTGCCCTCCAAGAGCATGGACATGGGCTTGCAAAAATCATGTTGGGACTGAGAGAGAGGAACTGGGGCAGGAGGAGAAAGGAGGAGAGGTAATTACAGTTCAGAGATGATTTAGATGGCACAAACCATGCCTGTGAACCCCTGGCTCTGTGATCTTGAGGGCTGCTTGGACTGCAGTGGGGTGTCAGGGCATCCCCCTGAGCCAACACTCCTGGTCCACCTGTGGGTGATGAGGATTCTGAGGGTCTTTGAAGCTGCCATGTGTGCAGCTGCTGTGTGCTGTGTGCTTGCAGCCCAAGGTGGAATGGTGCATTTGGCTGGGGGTTAATTTGAGGGGGCAGCTTCAGGTCAGGTATGGAAAGAGAGGAGGAGCTGCAGGCTCTGGTTCACAGCAGCTGGTCCAGCTGCTGGTCAGAAGGGGCTTGGCCAGAGCTGGTTGATTTCTCTTGAAGGTAATGAGAAGCACAGAGCAGAGCACCTGGGACAGATTAGTCCTCTGCACTGGTCCAGGCTGGAGCACAACTGGTTGAGCAGCAGGTTGTGGAGGACCTGGAGGTTATGGTGGAGTGAGCACCAGCCAGATGCTCACCCTCAGTGCATGTCAGGTACTGCACTGTGCTGGGACAGCCACCAGCCTGAGGGCTTCTCCCCTCCACACAGCAGCTGCAGCGTCCAGCCCTGGGCTCCCAGTTCAAAAGGGGTGTGGGGAAACTGGAGTGAAGGGGTGGTGAGGGGCCTGGGACACAAGGCCTGCAAGGAGAGCAGGAAGGAGCTGGGCTGGCTTAGTCTGGGGAGTGGTGAGCTGGTGACAGCCTGCAGCTACCGAATGATGAATCCAAACTCTGGGCTCTGACAAGGGACAGTGACCACAGCCTGCAGCTTGGGAGGTTCAGACTGGACAGGAGGGAAGCCTTTCTCCCCAGGAGGCTGGTGGGTCACAGAGACACAGGCCTCTCCATCCCTGGGGACACTTGGCTAGACAAAGGCATGGAGGGGCTGGGACCTCCAGATGTCCCCTCTGCCAGCACTGCTGCAGAGCCTGCGAGTGGCTGGAGAAGACAGAGCAGAAGAGCCATGCAGCTGGGGACAGACCCACCAGACCTGGTGCTGCCAGCACCAGCACCTCTGCTCCTGCCATCCTGCTGCTGCTGCTGTCCTACCCTGGTCACAACACCGAGGCTGGCAGTGAGCTCCATGTCCCTGCTCTGAACCTGCTGTTAGCCTTCAGCAGTGCTCATGGGATCATCGAGGAGTGGGCATGGCTGGGTGCTGCTGCTGTTCCCTCTGCCTTGGAGAGGTGAGCTCTGCTCCACTCCATGTACAGCTGATCCAACAGAGGCAATGAGCTCTGCTCCACTCCATGTCCAACTGATCCCTCAGAGGCAATGAGCTCTGCCCCATCCCATGTCCAGGTGATCCAGGAGAGGCAATGAGCTCTGCCCCATCCCATGTCCAACTGATCCCTCAGAGGCAATGAGCTCTGCTCCATCCTATGTCCAGGTGATCCAACAGAGGCAATGAGCTCTGCTCCAACCTGTGTCCAGGTGATCCAAGAGAGGGAATGAGCTCTGCTCCATCCTATGTCCAGGTGATCCAACAGAGGCAATGAGCTCTGCTCCAACCTGTGTCCAGGTGATCCAAGAGAGGGAATGAGCTCTGCTCCATCCCTTGTCCAGGTGATCCAAGAGAGGCAATGAGCTCTGCCCCATCCTGTGTCCAGGTGATCCAACAGAGGCAATGAGCTCTGCCCCATCCTGTGTCCAGGTGATCCAAGAGAGGCAATGAGCTCTGCTCCATCCTGTGTCCAGGTGATCCAAGAGAGGGAATGAGCTCTGCTCCATCCTATGTCCAGGTGATCCAACAGAGGCAATGAGCTCTGCTCCAACCTGTGTCCAGGTGATCCAACAGAGGCAATGAGCTCTGCCCCATCCTGTGTCCAGGTGATCCAAGAGAGGCAATGAGCTCTGCCCCATCCTGTGTCCAGGTGATCCAACAGAGGCAATGAGCTCTGCCCCATCCTGTGTCCAGGTGATCCAAGAGAGGCAATGAGCTCTGCTCCATCCCTTGTCCAGGTGATCCAAGAGAGGCAATGAGCTCTGCTCCATCCCTTGTCCAGGTGATCCAAGAGAGGCAATGAGCTCTGCCCCATCCTGTGTCCAGGTGATCCAACAGAGGCAATGAGCTCTGCCCCATCCTGTGTCCAGGTGATCCAAGAGAGGCAATGAGCTCTGCCCCATCCCATGTCCAGCTGATCCAAGAGAGGCAATGAGCTCTGCTCCATCCCTTGTCCAGCTGATCCAAGAGAGGCAATGAGCTCTGCTCCATCCCTTGTCCAGGTGATCCAAGAGAGGCAATGAGCTCTGCCCCATCCCATGTCCAGGTGATCCAAGAGAGGCAATGAGCTCTGCCCCATCCTGTGTCCAGGTGATCCAAGAGAGGCAATGAGCTCTGCTCCATCCCTTGTCCAGGTGATCCAAGAGAGGCAATGAGCTCTGCTCCATCCTGTGTCCAGGTGATCCAACAGAGGCAATGAGCTCTGCTCCATCCCTTGTCCAGGTGATCCAAGAGAGGCAATGAGCTCTGCTCCATCCCTTGTCCAGGTGATCCAAGAGAGGCAATGAGCTCTGCCCCATCCTGTGTCCAGGTGATCCAACAGAGGCAATGAGCTCTGCCCCATCCTGTGTCCAGGTGATCCAAGAGAGGCAATGAGCTCTGCCCCATCCCATGTCCAGCTGATCCAAGAGAGGGAATGAGCTCTGCCCCATCCCATGTCCAGGTGATCCAACAGAGGCAATGAGCTCTGCTCCATCCCATGTCCAGCTGATCCCTCAGAGGCAATGAGCTCTGCTCCATCCCACGTCCAGGTGATCCAAGAGAGGCAATGGACTCTGCCCCATCCCCTGTGCAGCTGATCCCTCAGAGAATAGCAGAGACTTTCTGTAGGAGGATTCCAATAGAACTGTGGGGGAGAGGTGAGAATAGATGGAGGGAATTACCTAATATTTTTATTTTTATTTCCCACTGCAGATTTCAGCTTTTAATAAAACCCCCAGGAAGCAGCCTTGGACAATTTTGGCTCATTCTGGTGGAAGATTTTTAATGAAAATTGAAGCTGTCCACGGGGAGCAGAGCCTGAAGAAAAGGCAAGCAATGAAGTCACTCACTGCTCCAACCAAATCTGAACCACCAAGAAGGATAATAAGAAGGTGTGGAGAAATGGTGGGAAGGGTGCTGGGATGTGTGGCCATGATGGAGAAAGGAGAGGACAGGTGGAGGGCAGGAAGATCTGGGACACATGGAGTTGTGCTGTGTGATGTGGATGCTCCCCTGGGGCTGAGGGGTTTGCTCAGAGCAGGCTGGAGACCCTCCCCTGTGGGGACAGGCTGGGAGAGCTGGAGCTGTTCAGCCTGGAGAAGAGAAGGCTTCAGGGAAACTTCAGAGCAGCCTTCCAGTACCTGAAGGGCTCCAGGAGAGCTGGGGAGGGACTTTGGTCAAGGGCTGGGAGTGCCAGGACGAGGGACAATGGCTTTGAGCTGGGAGAGGGGAGATTGAGAGTGGAGATGAGGCAGGAATTGTTGAGAATGAGGAGACACTGGCACAGGTTGCCCAGGGAGGCTGTGGCTGTCCCTTCCCTGGAGGTGTTCAAGGCCAGGCTGGATGAGGCCTTGAGCAAGCTGGGCTGGTGGGAGGTGTCCCTGCCCATGGCAGGGGGTTGGAACTGGATGGTCTTTGAGGTTTAAATGATTCCAGGGTTGAAGTGTCCACAGCTTCTCTGGGCAGCCTGTTCCAGTGTCTCATCAACCTCCTTATGAAGAACTTCCTCCAGCCTGAATCTGCCCTGCCCCACTTTGAAGCCTTTGCCTCTTGTCCCTTCTGAACAGCCCCAGGGGGTTCTCACATCCCACCCCAGCACCACTGCACCACCAACCCCTGCCATGAACCGAGCTCAGCCCTCATCTTTGAGTCCTTGCATGCCAAAGGATCAGCCCCAGCTGTGCCCCTCTCAGCCACAGGCTGGCTTGGAGGAAGCCAAGCTCACACCTGAGCCTGGTGCCAGCGCAGGGAGCAGGGAGGCCGGCAGGATGCAGGTCTCCCCCGCTGCCAGGGGCAGGTACCCTGTGTTTATGGTAATAACAATAATTTACCCTTCACTATCACCTTCCAGCTGAAGAGCATAAAGCCCTTTGCAGGCATTAATTATCATTAGCCTAATGACATGCTTGATGAAAGGGAGGCTGTGAAAGCTGGAGTGATTCACCCGAGGTCCCGGGGCTGCCACCGTGCCAGGGGCAGGACTTACAGGCAGGTCCCCTCCGTGCAGGTGGGCTGGGGGCATGGGGACCTTTACCTGCCTCTGGGGGAGGTGGAAGGTCAGCTGGGTGTGGGCTTGAGGTGCCACAGTCCCACCTCCTCCCCGGAACGTCCTTGATGGCTCCACGAGGTGGAGTGGGTGGCGGTGGGTGAGCAGGGAGTGAGGGCTGCTCCATGAGCCTGGCAGCGGCTGCAGGAGCCCCATGGCACTGGGACCCCCCTGGGTTTGCCCAGGGCTGGATGAGATGGCAGCAGGGGCCCTGAGGAGATGGGGAGCTGTGGGCAGAGATACTGGTGGCCACCCAGCTGCACAGGATAGCAGGGTCCAGAGGATTTGCCTTGGGGTGCAGACCCACCTTGGCACAGGGCTGGCAGTGAGAGCTGGGGTGCAGAGCCCACCTTGGCACAGGGCTGGCAGCAGGGGCTGGGGTGCAGACCCACCTTGGCACAGGGCTGGCAGTGAGAGCTGGGGTGCAGAGCCCAGCTTGGCACGGGGCTGGCAGTGATAGCTGGGGTGCAGAGCCCCAGCTTGGCACAGGGCTGGCAGCAGGGGCTGGGGTGCAGAGTCCCAGCTTGGCACAGGGCTGGCAGCAGGGGCTGGGGTGCAGAGTCCCAGCTTGGCACGGGGCTGGCAGCAGGGGCTGGGGTGCAGAGCCCCAGCTTGGCACGGGGCTGGCAGCAGGGGCTGGGGTGCAGAGTCCCAGCTTGGCACAGGGCTGGCAGCAGGGGCTGGGGTGCAGAGCCCCAGCTTGGCAAGGGGCTGGCAGCAGGGGCTGGGGTGCAGAGCCCAGCTTGGCACGGGGCTGGCAGTGATAGCTGGGGTGCAGAGCCCCAGCTTGGCACGGGGCTGGCAGTGAGAGCTGGGGTGCAGAGCCCAGCTTGGCACGGGGCTGGCAGCAGGGGCTGGGGTGCAGAGTCCCAGCTTGGCACAGGGCTGGCAGCAGGGGCTGGGGTGCAGAGCCCCAGCTTGGCACAGGGCTGGCAGCAGGGGCTGGGGTGCAGAGCCCAGCTTGGCACGGGGCTGGCAGCAGGGGCTGGGGTGCAGAGCCCCAGCTTGGCACGGGGCTGGCAGCAGGGGCTGGGGTGCAGAGCCCCAGCTTGGCACGGGGCTGGCAGCAGGGGCTGGGGTGCAGAGCCCAGCTTGGCACGGGGCTGGCAGTGAGAGCTGGGGGGCAGAGCCCCAGCTTGGCAAGGGGCTGGCAGTGATAGCTGGGGTGCAGAGCCCCAGCTTGGCACGGGGCTGGCAGTGATAGCTGGGGTGCAGAGCCCCAGCTCGGCACAGGGCTGGCAGTGAGAGCTGGGGTGCAGAGCCCAGCTCAGCACAGGGCTGGCAGCAGGGGCTGGGGTGCAGAGCCCCAGCTTGGCACGGGGCTGGCAGCAGGGGCTGGGGTGCAGAGTCCCAGCTTGGCACAGGGCTGGCAGCAGGGGCTGGGGTGCAGAGCCCCAGCTTGGCACAGGGCTGGCAGTGATAGCTGGGGTGCAGAGCCCCAGCTTGGCACGGGGCTGGCAGTGATAGCTGGGGTGCAGAGCCCCAGCTTGGCACGGGGCTGGCAGTGATAGCTGGGGTGCAGAGCCCCAGCTTGGCACGGGGCTGGCAGTGATAGCTGGGGTGTAGGAGGCTTTCCCCACCGCACAGGAAATCTCTTTCAGTGCTTTTATTCCTGGCTGTCAGGCCCGGGCGATTTGGGGGTGGGGTGGAAGAGGATAATGGGGACAAATTGGGGCCCGAAGGAATGTGCCCGGGGAGGGGAGGGGGGGAGGGGAGGTGCCGCCTTCCCCTGCTCTCCCAGACACAACCTGCTCTCATTATCCTGAGCCACCACGGGCGCTGAGGCACACAAATATATTCTAATTTATTAGAGCTGGCAAAGATCTCTTTGCAGAGAGCGAAGGGTTTTATTTTTGAGGCTCAGCGGTTCAAGTGTTTGAAAGGGCAGCGTTCTCTGTGCCTCCAATGTGGGGCTAATGATAATCTAAATTAGTTATTGGAAATAATTACCGAGGCTTTATTGTGCCAAGCATAGCAGAGCCCTGGAGAGCAGTCGCGCTCAGACACGGCCATGCAGCTAAAAGCTTTGATGCTTCATTAATATTCAAGGAGAGTCTTTGGCTGTTTCCCCTCCTCCCCTCCCGAGCTGCCGCAGCTCTCGCAATGAACCCGAGGCCTCCGGTGACACCGGCGAGGGGCTGCCGATTGAAATTAGCGCCGGTGCCGTATCAAAGTTGCCCGCACCGCTCGGCCGGGCTGGGGAAGGTGCTTGGGGGAGATGCTATCGCCCTGCGCCGCGGCCGGGACGCGGAGCCCAGACGGCTTCAGCTGGCTCCAGGCGCCTGGTTCCGGGCTGAGATAATGCTGGAGAGGTAGCAGCTCCAAGGTTGTCCTACACAGCTGGGTTTTATGATATAATGGACCAAACCAGCTGCATAATTAATCAGCCTATATTTTTCCCCTAGTAAATCTTCCTGTGATGGGCAAACAGAAGCCCCGGAGCTGCCTTCGCCTGCCAGATCCGCGGTGCTGCCTCTGTCTGTGTCGTTTTCTTTCTCTTCTCCCCATCTCTCCCTCGGAATCGAGGCTGTCATTTGAAAGTGACTCCAGCCCTCTTCACAAGGATGTGGGGAGCTCAGGGCTGCTATTATTTTCTGCATGAGAAGCAGCTGCAGCCTCCCTCCTCCCCCCCAAAACAACCACCGAACCTTTGGGCTGGGAGCAGGACGCAGGATGTGTTTTCGGATGCAGCCTCGGCCTGGCAGGGCTCCAGGGAGAATTTCCTCTCCTTGCTCGGGATTCTGCACTAATCAACGATTCAGTCCCGGTGCCTGCGGGCAGGGATGGGAGCAGAGGCAGCGTCCACCTCTGATAACCATGCTTGGCACATCCCGCACGGCCCCGCGGGCTCGACCCGGCAGCAGTGCCAGGATGCCTCCGGCTCCGTGACGGCTGGGTGTGGAGAGCAGAACCCTTCCAGCCTGCAGCATGGGGGTCAGCTGCTGAGCCCAGGCAAGCAGCCCAGGGATGCAGAGTGAATCGGGACAAGCCAGGAATTCACAGAGTCATAGGGTGGGGTGGGTTGGAAGAGACCTCAAAGCTCATCCAGTTCCAACCCCCTGCCATGGGCAGGGACACCTCCCACCAGCACAGGTTGCTCAAGGCCTTATCCAGCCTGGCCTGGAACACCTCCGGGGAGAAGGCAACCTGCGCCAGAGTCTCCCCACCCTCACTCCAAAGAATTTCTTCCTCATTTCCACTCTCAATCTCCCCTCTCCCAGCTCAAAGCCATTGTCCCTCGTCCTGTCATTCCTATCCTCGGTCCAAAGTCCTTCTCCAGCTCCCCTGGAGCCCCTTCAGGTACTGGTAGGCTGCTCTGAGGTCTCCCTGGAGCCTTTTCTTTCCTGGGCTGAACACCCCCAACTCTCCCAGCCTGTCCCTGCAGGGGAGGTTCTCCAGCCCTCTGCTCATCTTTGTGTCCTCCTCTGGACCCTCTCCAGCAGCTCCAGGTCCTTCTTTCACTGGGAACACCCCGGATGTATAACCCAGATCATGCAGTGACAACAAACACTGTGAGCCCCACAAACCGGGGAGCAAATCCTGCCAGACAAGGCTCCTGTGCCACCCCAGAGCTGTGGGACGGGGACAGTGCCCAGCCTGTGCTGGTACCCGCGGGCTGGTGGGGGTGGCTGGCACAGGGGAGCCCTGGTGGCAGGCAGGAGGCAGCCTGGGTGAGTCACTCCTGCTCCCGGGGCGCGCTGCCATCCCACACCGTGGCGGGGAGTGAGTTATGGGACTTCTCCTGTGCTGAGCAGGCACAAATCATCAGGGCCTGTCAGGAGTCAGGATGAAGTGGGCTGGCTGGAGAGTCCACACCAGTCCTTTAAGAAGATTGATGCTTTGCTGCTTCCCAGGTCTGAGTTCAAGAATCTATATTTTATTCCTTGCCTCCTCTCCCCGCGCCCTGCCCCGCTCGCCACGGCAGGAACCTGCTCTTATAATTCCTGGTCAGGTTTGCGTGTGTGAGGTGGTAATGTGTCTCCCTGGGAAGGAAAAAAAGTGTTTCTAGGAAAGATTTATGAGGAATGAATTATTTAACCTCACACTCCTGGCTGCCCCCCTGCCCGCCCGCTGGCAGGCTCCAGCGATGGAGAACTTCGTGTCAGGAAGCCCAGGACCAGATGGGCCAAGGTCTGACCGGTGCTGCTTGGCATGTGGTGTGGTGGGAACCCAGGTGGGGAGGAGCTGAGGCTGGTGTGGGCCCTGCAAGAGACAGATCCTCCCCTCCCTCCTCCCTGGTGTCTCTGCCTGGCTGCTGCCGCCGCTGCCTGTCCTTGAGAGCACCGTGGAGGCAGCAGTGCCGCTGTGAGCAGGGAGAAAACCAGAGGTGAACAGCTGGCAAAACATCTGGAGTGGCCTTCTGCCGAGGCAGGGCATCTCTGCCACACCAAGACAGGATGGCCTGGTGGGAAGCTCCAAGCCTGGGTGATGGATAAGACCTTTGGGCATAACCCTGCTCTTGATCAAGTCTCACCCATGACCTAAGCCTGGAGCTTCCTTCTGTGTCTTGGACTTCATGGAAGCCTGGCAAAGCCAGGGTGAGCCCCATAGTAGCAGTGGGCAGCTCAGGGAGCTGGCAAAGCCAGGGTGAGCCCCACAGGAGCTATGGCAGCTTGGGGAGGTAGCAAACCCAGCCTGAGTGCCATGGGAGCAATGGGCAGCTCAGGAAGGTGACAAACCCAGCCAGAGCCCCACAGGAGTGCTGGGCACCTTGGAGAGGTGACAAACCCAGCCAGAGCCTCACAGGAATGCTGGGCACCTTGGAGAGGTGACAAACCCAGCCTGAGCCCCACAGGAGTGCTGGGCACCTTGGAGAGGTGACAAACCCAGCCTGAGCCCCACAGGAGTGCTGGGCACCTTGGAGAGGTGACAAACCCAGCCAGAGCCCCAGAGGAGTGCTGGGCACCTTGGAGAGGTGACAAACCCAGCCTGAGCCCCAGAGGAGTGCTGGGCACCTTGGAGAGGTGACAAACCCAGCCAGAGCCCCAGAGGAGTGCTGGGCACCTTGGAGAGGTGACAAACCCAGCCAGAGCCCCACAGGAGCAAGGAGCAGCTTGGGGAGGTGGCAAAGCCAAGCTGAGCCCTAAGGGAGCAGTGGGCAGCTGAGGGAGGTGGCAAGGCCAGGGTGAGCCCCATGGGAGCACTACACAGCTTGGAGAGGTGGCAAAGCCGGGCTGAGCCCCACAGGAGCGATGGGAAGCTCAGGGAGGTGCTGTGTGGGCAGCAAAGGGGGCAGGCAGCAGGCATGGGGCAGGCAGGGCTGGCATGGGAGCGCTGCGCCGGCCACTGCTGGTGGCCTGGAACACAAAGCAGCCCAGCCCAGGGTTTTGCAGGCCCTGGGGCAAGCAGCAAGGCACAGAACGTGTTTGCAAGCCGTTTTTCCCTTGCAAATGATGATTCCTGCAGGAAGTGCCTGTCTGCAGCGAGCTTCCAGCAGGAGAACAAACACGGAGCCTGGGCTCCTGCGAGCTGGAAGCGCAGAGCTGCCAGACGCTCCCCGCGCCGCGCTCGCCGCCCCCCTCCAAGAAATATTGGCAGGAGCTGGGGAAGGGAAGGGGAGCCAGAAAACTTTTGAAGAAAAACATTAATGAAAACCAAAACCCCTTTCTGCTTCCTTTCTCATTGCCAAAGAGGAGCTAAAGGGCTCCCTGTCCTGCCCTGCCCTCTGGACTCCGGGCTGACCCTGCAGCGAGGACAGGAGCGGTGCTCATCCTGCCGTGCTGCTGCTTGTTGAGGAGCCAGCTCCTGGACCTGGGCATGTCTTGCTCTACCAACCCTTCCCCCACGGGCCTGGGGTCCTGAAGCAGCTTCTAATCCCCGGGAAGCATTGGGATGGATCCTGTTTGGGGATCTGGGTGCTGTTCCAGGAGTGGAGTCCCAGTATGAAAGGGAGCACAGGGCAGAGGTGCTGTGTTTGGAGAGGAGTGGGTGGGGATTGGATGTCCGTGGTGGAGGTGTGGAGCAAAGGCTTGCTCAGAGGTGTGGAGAGCCTTAGGCATCGTGAGGGACCTGCCTGAGCAAAAGGCTCTGGAAAACCCCAGAATGAGTCCCAGGTGCCCTCCTTCCTGGGGACACAGTGCCCAGAAACAGAGCCACTTCCAGGGTGTGCCATGGCTCCATCCCCATGCACAGCAGCAGCAGAGGTGGGAAGGGAAGGGTTTTCCCTGCTGCTGGAGGGGAGGTGACTGTGGCTGGGGCAGCACTTGCACAGCAGGTGCTGAGGCAGGCAGGATGCTGTGTTGGTACTCCCAGGCAGCTGCCTAGAGCCTCTCTGAAGGCTGCATCACTCTCCATCCTCAGCCCCTCCAGGGAAGCCCAGATGCTCTCCGGGAAGGGCAAGAGCAGGAGGGGCTGTGAGCACTGTCTGGGGTGGGAGGAAGGCAGAGTAATTCCACCCCACAGCACACAGCCAGGAAGGCCTGCTGGAAGGGCAGGTCCACCATGGGGAGGCAGCACAGACTGATGGTGGCAGGGGGAGCAGACTCCATCAGGTCACAGAACCATGGAATGGTTTGGATGGGAAACGACCTTTAAAGCTGAAAGGACACTGGAAGGTCTCCCTGGAGCCTTCTCTTCTCCAGGCTGAACAACCACAACTCTCTCAGCCTTTCTCTATGCCATGAGCCCATCAGGTCTCTGCCACCCTTGCTGCCCCTCCGTCCTGTCTGGGCTTACCCTAGGAGCAGACCTTCTGGCACCAACACTACCAAGGACCTGCCCCTGTCACCCTGCTGACCATCCACTGGCCGCTCCAGGACCATAGCACATAGGGGTGATCTTGAAATGGCAGAAGACCTCTTGCAAACCCTGGTTTTGTGCAAGCAGCCTCAGGGCTGCATCTTCAGAGCCCTCTGAGCCTGCCCAGAAAAGCAGCAGCAGGCCCAGCAGAAGGGGCCAGGCGCTGCCTGCTCGCAGAGCTGCTCACGCTGCGTGCATCCAAAACAATGCTCAGAGACACCCACAGAATGCCTCCAGCTTGCAGTTGAAACTAATTTTAACCAGCCAGCACCTGCCAAATTGATTTTACGGCCCTGACACCGGTAAATCACTTCACATTTCAAGCCTCCACAGAATTTACATCCTGCTACTCGCATGTCTCTCCGAAATCTTCGGCTGCTGCCACTGCCCAGGGTTCCTACCGAGCAGCCCAGGAGGCAAGGAGCAGGGACATGGCAACATCAGTCCGTGGTCTGCTGGAGGGCAGGAAGGTTCTGCAGAGAGATCTGGCCAGGCTGAGGAGGCCAGTGGGATGAGATTCAACAAGGGCCAGCGCTGAGAGGTGCACTTGGGCCACAAGAGCCCTGTGCGAGCTCATGGAGAGCTGCTTGGCAGAGAAGAACCTGGGAGGGTTGATTGGTGGCTGGCTGAAGATGAGCCAGCAGTGGACACAAGAGGCCAAGAAGGCCAATGGCATCCTGGCCTGGATCAGCAATAGTGGGACCTGCAGGTCTGGGGATGTGGTCATTCATAGCATCACGGAGTGGCTCAGGTTGGAAGGAACCCCAGAGAGCATCTCCTCCAACCTCCTGCCATGGGCAGGGACATCTCTCCACTAGACTTGGTTGCCTGAGACCTCATCCAGCCTGGCCTGGAACATCCCCAGAGAGGAGGCATCCACAGCCTCCCTGGGCAGCCTGTGCCAGAGTCTCACCACCCTCCTGCTGAAGAACTTTTTCCTCAGCTCCAGTCCAACCCTCCTCTCCCTCAGCTTCAAGCCATTCCCCCTTGGCCTGTCTCCAGACACCCTCAGGAAAAGTCTCTCTGCAGCCTTCCTGTGGAATCCCTTCAGGTCCTGGCAGGCAGCTCTGAGGTCCCCCTGGAGCCTTCTCCTCTCCAGGCTGCACACCCCCAGCCCCCTCAGCCTGTGCTCACAGCAGAGCTGCTCCAGCCCTGGGATCATCTTTGTGCCTCATCACTCTCTCAATAAAGAAGCTTTACCTCATGTCCAGTCTACACCTCCCCTGGCACCCTGGAGCTTCTGAGAGGAGGCTCTCTGATAGAATTTTGCCAGGTTACTCTGATCAGCCCCACAGCAAACCCAGGACACGAGCAGTGCCCTGCACTCAGCACTGCTGAGGCTGCCCCTCCAGTATTGGGCTTGAAGGACCCTGAGGTGTCCAGAGGAGAGCAACCAAACTGGTGAAGGTCCTTGAGCACAGGTCCTATGGGGAACATCTGAGGGCACTGGGGTTGTTTAGTCTCCAGATGAGGAGGCTGACTGAGGAGAGACCTCATTGCCCTCTACACCTACCTGAACTGAGGTTGGAGCCAGGTGAGGTTGGCTCTCTTCTCACACACAAGTGACAGAACGAGAGGAAATAGCCCCAGGCTGTGCCAGGGGAGGTTCAGGTTGGAGATAAGGAGAAATTTCTTCCCAGGCAGGGTTCTCAGGCACTGGCAGAGGCTGCCCAGGGAGGTGGTGGAGTCACCAGCCCTGGGGGTGTGTGGTGGTGGTGGTGGTGGTGGTGAGGTGGATGTGGTGCTGAGGGCTGTGGCTCAGTGGCAGTGGCTCAGCAGCAGCAGGGATGGGATGAGAGCTCTGGGTGAGTGCTTGGACTGGATGAGCTCAGAGGTCTCTCTCAACCCCTGATTCTGACACTGTCTGTGGGCAAATGCCAAAGGCTTCTGCTGTGGTTTGGGCTTAGTGTCTAGGTCTGGCTGATCCTGAGTTTGATGGACTTGTCCATAGGTGAAGAAATTCTTCCTCTGATGTATGAGGCCTTCCTGCTCTGCCCTGGTGAGGCCACAGCTGGAGTACTGTGTCCAGCTCTGGGCTCCCCAGTTCAAGAGGGAGAGGGAGATACTGGAGAGAGTCCAACAGAGGCTATGAGGATGCTGAAGGGCCTGGAAGATCTGCGTGGTGAGAAGAGGCTGAGAGCCCTGGGGCTGCTTAGCCTGGAGAGAATCACAGAATCACCAAGGTTGGAAGAGACCTCAAAGATCATCAAGTCCAACCTGTCACCACAGACCTCATGGATCTGACCAATGGTTACACACAGCTGAAGGATGGAGGGCAAGAAGGGGCCAGGCTCATGCCAGTGGTGTCCTGGGATAGGCCAAGGGACAATGGACACAAACTGGAACCCAGGAGGTTCCACCTGAACATGGGGAGAAAGTTCTTTGGTGTGAGGGTGCTGGAGGCCTGGAGCAGGATGCCCAGAGAGGTTGTGGAGTCTCCTCAGTGGACTTTCTGGACCCCCTTGGATGTGTTCCTGTGTGCCCTGCCCTGGGTGACCCTGCTGTGGCAGGGGGGTTGGACTGGACGATCTCCAGAGGTCTTCCAAGCCCCAGCCATGCTTGCATTCTGTATCTGGACCCCATCTGGATGGGGCTCCTGGGGTTATGTGCCACAGGGGAGAGCAAACCACACTGCTGTGCATCTGGGTGGGCCAGGAGGGCAGCTATGCTGTGAGGAGCTCAGAGCCTGCACTTCAAGTGCTCTGTTTGGGGGAAGAGAAGGATGAAATCAGCTGACATCCACGGGTGATCATGACGGACCTGACTGATCACTCACCTGGCCATGGTGCCTTCCCTAGCTATGGTTCCCGGGGTGGTGCCTCACTTGGAGGCTGGTGCAGCTCTGCAGGGCTGGCTGAGCTGAGCCCCAGGAGCAGCTGTGAAGGCAGGGCTCACTCCTTCCAGCACTGATATGTTAAGTAGCTAATGGTGCTTGTGTGGAGAGCTGCTCTGCTGCTTTGTGCAACCAGGATGTAAGAAAGGAAAAATCAAAGTGTCTGGGAGGTGTTCCTGGGAACAAGGCTGCTGCTGGAGGAGGGTTTTCATCTCTGAGCTGTTTGATGGGGTGGCTCTCACAGCTCAGGGGCTCAGCTCTTGTGTGGCTGAGTGTGTCCTGCAGCTCCCTTCCTTTGCTGCTCGTGGGGGAGGGCCAGAGTGGTGCAGCCTTTGCTGTCTGCACTGCATGGCCTGATTCCCCCTCACCTGCAGCCATGCAGAAGAGGAGGAGCAGAGGTGAGCTGCATGGCATGACACCAGCTGGAGAACATCCTTATTCTGGTGTGGTGAGTAGAAAGGGGGCAGAGAAGGCTGAGAGGGGACAGAGCAGGAGAAGGTGTGGGGTCTCTCCTGGCAAGGACAAACGGGGGCCAGGTTCAAGGTAAGGAAAGATCATGGAATCATAGGATCACAGAATGCTCTGAGTTGGAAGGGACCTCCAAAGCTCATCCAGTCCAACCCCCTGCACTCAGCAGGGACATCCTCCACTAGATCAGGTTACCCAGAGCCCTGTCCAGCCTCACTTTGAATACCTCCAGGGACAGAGCCTCAACCACCTCCCTGGACAACCTGTTGCAGTGTTCCAGCAGCCTCCTGGTGCAGAACTTGTTCCTCACATCCAGTCTCCATCTGCTCTTCTCCAGCTTAAAGCCATTGCCTCTCATTCTGCCCCTGCAGGCCTTTGCAAACAGTCTCTCTCCACCCTTCTTGCAGCCCCCTTCAGGTACTGGAAGGCTGCTCTAAGGTCTCCCTGGAGCCTTCTCTTCTCCAGGCTGAACATCCCCAGCTCCCTCAGCCTGTCCTCATAGCAGAGCTGCTCCAATCCCCTGAGCATTTTCGTTGCCCTCCTCTGGACCCTCTCCATCAGCTGCAGGTCCTTCCTAAAATGAGCAAAGAGATGAAAGACTTCAGAGATCTCCTGGGGTTGCCTTCTGGAGAAGGAAGGAGTGAGCACAGTGGAGGGGATCTGAGTTCATGAGGAAAGCTTTGCCACTGGGGAGCATCAGTGGAAAAAGGTTGTCCTCAAATGTGGGATTTTCCTTGGGCTCTTTTGTGGACTCATCTCTGGGGCTGCAGCTGGCACAAGCAGGGAGCTGCTTTCAGGACAGGAGAAGCCTTGGATGAGGATGGGAGGAGGGGGAAAAGATGCTGCTGCCATTCATCACATTGGCCTTGCTGAGGGCCATAGAAGCATGGAATGATTGGGCCCTCAGGATGCTCTTTTTGAGCACAGGAAAGATGACAGGGAAATGGAAGTGGCCACTGCCTTGATGGGAAGAAAGCTGCAACAGCTTAAGGCCCTGAATTTAGGGTGAGCCAACTCAGCTCTGCCTCAGAGCCCTGCAAGAAATGGTTCATGGAGGAGCAGAACCAGGGGCAAGAGTTCAGTCTGAGGCATTGCCACCACACAGAGCTGTTGGAGTGAGTCCAGAGGAGGCCACAAAGATGACTTCAAACTAGAGCAGAGCAGATTGGATGTGAGGAACAATTTCTGCACCAGGAGGCTGCTGGAGCACTGCAACAGGTTGCCCAGGGAGGTGTTGAGGCTCCATCCCTGGAGGTATTCAAGGTGAGGCTGGACAGGGCTCTGGGCAACCTGATCCAGTGGCGGATGTCCCTGCTGAGTGCAGGGGGTTGGACTGGATGAGCTTTGGAGGTCCCTTCCAAGCCAGAGCATTCTGTGAGTTTGTGATTCTATGATCCAAGGGCTGGAGCAGCTCTGCTGTGAGCACAGGCTGAGGGGGCTGGGGGTGTGCAGCCTGGAGAGGAGATAAATCCAGGGGGACCTCAGAGCTGCCTGCCAGGACCTGAAGAGATTCCACAGGAAGGCTGCAGAGAGACTTTTCCTGAGGGTGTCTGGAGACAGGCCAAGGGGGAATGGTTTGAAGCTGAGGGAGAGGAGGGTTGGACTGGAGCTGAGGAAGAAGTTCTTCAGCATGAGGGTGGTGAGACTCTGGCACAGGCTGCCCAGGGAGGCTGTGGCTGCCTCCTCTCTGGGGGTGTTCCAGGCCAGGTTGGATGAGAGGTGAGAGGTGAGAGATGTGCCTGCCCATGGCAGGAGGTTGGAGCAGATGAGCTCTGAGGTCCCTTCCAACCTGAGCCATGCTGTGATTCCATCCTGAAGGCTGTAATGCAGGAGTCTCACCCTGCCTGTGCAGGGCAGGGAACTTGGCCACCTGTCTAGAGAGGTTTTGTGAGGCTGTGTTAAATGAGCTGCAGGGGAACATGGAGTGAGATGGAAGCTGGGCTCTCCAAAGGCAGCTTGTCAGAGCTGGGGATTCCTCTGCAAGGCAGAGCCCTGCGCTGTGTCTGCCTGCATTTGAACAAGCACAGGATAAAGCTCCCCTGGGAAATCAGGAGCTGACCTGGAGGAGATGGGATCACAGAATTAGAGTGGATAAAGAACTTGCAAAGGGTGAGACTGCAGTGGATTATATTAAAAGGAGGTTATCAGGAGGGAGGAAGATAAGCAGTGATGGTCCTTGTGGACGGGCTTGGGACTGTCTCAGTGCCTGTTTCCTTTCTTGGCCTTGCTTGCACCCTGCCTGGAATCTGTGTGCAGCAGGGGGATGACCATCAGAAGGAGCAGGGCAACCAAGAAAGGAAGAGCAGAGAGCAGCAGGGACTGGGACAGCTGCTGCCCTGCCAAGAGCTGACGTCAGGCAGCCCTTCCAGCCAGCCCAGGGACGGCACCTCCTCGGCTGAGAGCTCAGATAAGGCCAGGCAGGAACAGTCCAAGCACTTCTGTCCTGCTGCCAGGAACATGAGCAATAAAATGGAAGAATTAGAAAGCCTCATCCAGGAGGAATGAGTAATCCTGGGAGCTGTGGGGATGGCAGAACTCAGCTTGCAGGGCACGGAGAGGAGAGCAAGGTGCTGCAGATGTCCCTGGGCACAGACAGGTTGCTCCTCCAGCCAGCAGCAGGGGAGAAGAGTTTGGAGTTTGCTGTGCTGTTGAGTGGGAAAGGGGAGTTTGGTCCTGACATTAACCTTGGACTGAATGGCCCTGGTTTGGGTTTGGTGACTCCTGAACGGGCTGGGGACACACAGATTGGTCTCTGCCCACGGTTTGGCTGCTGGCATGCAAGACTTTGAGAAGGGAAGTGCATCAGGGACTGAGGCTGCCTGGCCAGGGCAGCTCAGGGGGTGAGTAAGGGCACACAGCCAGTCCTGCCTGGAGCCTGCAGGGGGAAAGGGCTGGAGGACACTGCCTCAGGTCCCCTCCACAGAGATGTCCTGAGCCAGGCACAGCAGAAAACTGAAAGGCTGGGAGGAGAGGGAGGCTGAGGCCAGGAAATCAGAGTCCCAGAATGCCAGCTGGGAAGGGACCCCAAGGAGCATCTGCTCCAACCTTGCCAATTCCTTGCCAGGATTGTGGCACCTCCCTGTTCCCTGGGCACTCACAAGGCCATTCCCCCTGCACCACGAGGACTGCACTGCTGGGTCAGGGCAGTGGCTGCAGGAACCTTGCTTGCTGGCACCTTTCTTGGCACCTTTCCTGGCCCCAGTGCCCCAGACCTTCTGCCCTGAGCTGGCTCAGCTCAGCAGCACCTGTGGCATCTCCAGAAGGGCTGGAGAGCAAAGCTTGGCACAGGCTGCTTGTCCAAAGCTATTGGAGCTTGGCACCCTGCTCCTGGCATGTGAGCCAGTGAAGCCTAGCAAGGGCCATGTGGGCAGCAGTGAAGCCCAGCAAGAGCCATGTGGGCAGCAGTGAAGCCCAGCAAGGGCCATGTGGGCAGCAGTGAAGCCCAGCAAGGCCCATGTGGGCAGCAGCAGGGGTGGGCAGCAGAGCGTTGCCTGCCCTGTGCCACACGTGGAGCTGCTGGCCTGGCAGGGCGGGCTGGGGCAGCGGGTGGCACCGTGCCAGCCCCCAGCTCCCGGCTCCGTGCCCTGCTGTGGGGGCTGCTCTGCATTCCCCACCCAGCTCCCCCCGGGGTTCCCTTAGCCTCTCTCCAGAGCAGCGTGGGGAGGGCTGGGCAGTGCCTGCAGCGGGGTTTCATCACTTGCTTCCTCCTCTCCACCTCCTCATCCTGCTGCTGGGCAGCACCTCTGCATCTAGGTCAGGAGGGAGGTTGTGCTTCTCTTCCTGACTTCCACCACACCTTAGGTGTGTGGGCAATTACCCCAGGACTCTGCACACACCCTGCCAGCTCTAATTACCCAGCAGAGGCTGCAGCAGCAGGCAGCAAACTGTGTCACCTTCCAGCTGCCCTTTGCTGGGAGGCTGGCACAGGGAGGGCTGCCTCAGCCTCCACTGCCTGCCCTCCAGAGAGCCACAGAATAGGTTGGGTTGGAAGGGACCTTAAAGCTCACCCAGTTCCAACCCCCTGCCATGGGCAGGGACACCTCCCTCCAGCCCAGGTTGCTCAAGGCCTCATCCAGCCTGGCCCTGAACACCTCCAGGGAGGGGGCAGCCACAGCCTCCCTGGGCAACCTGTGCCAGTGTCTCCCCAGCCTCACTGTGCAGAACTTCCTCCTCATGTCCAATCTAAGTCTCCCCTGCTCTGTTTTCAAACCATTGCTGGGGACCATGGCAGCACCCCTCAGCCCTGCAGGATCAGCACACAGCCAGTGGGAGATCTGCAGGGCCCAGCATGGGCCAGGAGTTCAGCAAGAACAGGAGGTGCATGGTGCCAAATGTTCCCTTTAGCCATGGCAGAGTGGCCTTGGGGGGCTCTGTGTCTGTTCCTGCTTATGGTAACTGTGGAAGCTCTGCAGGTCACTGGTTCCTTCTGCAGGGCTGGGCCAGTGGGATGGAAGAGAGGAGAGGAGAGGAGAGGAGAGGAGAGGAGAGGAGAGGAGAGGAGAGGAGAGGAGAGGAGAGGAGAGGAGAGGAGAGGAGAGGAGAGGAGAGGAGAGGAGAGGAGAGGAGAGGAGAGGAGAGGAGAGGAGAGGAGAGGAGAGGAGAGGAGAGGTTCGGAGAGGAGAGGAGAGGTTCGGAGAGGAGAGGTTCGGAGAGGAGAGGTTCGGAGAGGAGAGGAGAGGAGAGGAGAGGAGAGGAGAGGAGAGGAGAGGAGAGGAGAGGTTCGGAGAGGAGAGGAGAGGAGAGGAGAGGAGAGGAGAGGAGAGGAGAGGAGAGGAGAGGTTCGGAGAGGTTCGGAGAGGTGAGGAGAGGAGAGGAGAGGAGAGGAGAGGAGAGGAGAGGAGAGGAGAGGAGAGGAGAGGAGAGGAGAGGAGAGGAGAGGTTCGGAGAGGAGAGGAGAGGAGAGGAGAGGAGAGGAGAGGAGAGGAGAGGAGAGGAGAGGTTCGGAGAGGAGAGGTTCGGAGAGGAGAGGAGAGGTTCGGAGAGGAGAGGAGAGGAGAGGAGAGGAGAGGAGAGGAGAGGAGAGGAGAGGAGAGGAGAGGAGAGGAGAGGAGAGGAGAGGAGAGGAGAGGAGAGGTTCGGAGAGGAGAGGAGAGGAGAGGTTCGGAGAGGAGAGGTTCGGAGAGGAGAGGAGAGGTTCGGAGAGGAGAGGAGAGGAGAGGTTCGGAGAGGAGAGGTTCGGAGAGGAGAGGTTCGGAGAGGAGAGGAGAGGTTCGGAGAGGAGAGGAGAGGTTCGGAGAGGAGAGGTTCGGAGAGGTTCGGAGAGGAGAGGTTCGGAGAGGAGAGGTTCGGAGAGGAGAGGAGAGGGAGAGGAGAGGAGAGGTGAGGAGAGGAGAGGAGAGGAGAGGAGAGGAGAGGAGAGGAGAGGAGGAGAGGAGAGGAGAGGAGAGGAGAGGAGAGGAGAGGAGAGGAGAGGAGAGGAGAGGAGAGGAGAGGAGAGGAGAGGAGAGGAGAGGAG
Source organism: Melanerpes formicivorus (assembly GCF_026170545.1). NCBI lineage: Eukaryota > Metazoa > Chordata > Aves > Piciformes > Picidae > Melanerpes > Melanerpes formicivorus. The sequence goes on along the minus strand of NW_027142373.1, from coordinate 526,496 downwards.
AGGAGAGGAGAGGAGAGGAGAGGAGAGGAGAGGTTCGGAGAGGAGAGGAGAGGAGAGGAGAGGAGAGGAGAGGAGAGGGAAGAGGATAGGATAGAATAGAATAGATCAGGTTGGAAAAGACCTTTGAGTCCAACCTATCACCCAGCACCATCTGATCAACTAAACCATGGCACCAAGCACCCCATCCAGTCTCATCTTAAACAGTACTGCCAGGTTATAGGATTTGGGTTGGAAAGGACCTCAAAGTTCACCCAGCTCCAACCCCCTGCCATGGGCAGGGACACCTCCCCCCCAGCCCAGGTTGCTCAAGGCCTCATCCAGCCTGGCTTTGCTCTGCTTGCCAAGGCTGCTTCCACCAGAGCAGAGCATCTGCAGAGCTGAGGCCAGCAGCCTGAAGCTCAGGTCATGCACGTTCTGCATCAGCCAATGCTGCACCACAGACAGCCCCAGCCTCCAAACTGCACAAATCTGCTCCTCAAACCAATCTCCTCTGCAGCCCTGAAGCTCGAGGTTAGCTCAGCTCAGTGCATCCCAGCAGCTCCAGGGCCAGCTGGGGGGAGCTGCCTGTCCCACCACAGCGGGTCTTGTCTTCACAGAACGCTGCAGGCTGGAAGAGATCCTTGAAGGTCATCTTCTGCAATGCCCCTGCAGGCAGCAGGGACACCTCCAGCTAGAGCAGGCTGCACAGGGCCACATCCAGTCTGCCTCTGAATGCCTGCCGGGCTGAGACCTCCGCCGCCTCCCGGGGCAGCCTGTGCCGGTGTCTCACCACCCTCACGCTGCAGAACTTCCTGCCAGCTCCCCAGGTCCCTGCACACTGCCTGAGCTCCTCTGGCTACAGGGAGTGGGTTTGGGGTGGGGATCAAGGTCTGAGAGGATTCCAGCCGGGGTTTTACTGCTGGGGGCTGGCAAATGAGCCCCCAAAGCCCTTGTGGTGGGCCTGGAGCGGGGCGGGGGGGGTGAGGGCTGCAGCCGGGGCACCACCGCGGGAGGAGAGGAGGCAAAACATTTTCCTTCTGCACTCTTCACAGGGAATGTTTTTGCTGTAAAAACCCTCTCCAAAAGAAGGAATAAAAGGAACAAGGAGGGGAGGAGAGGGAAGGTTTGTAGAACATCTCAGTGCCTGCAGAAGCAGCGCTCTGGCGTGACCCAAATTCGCTCTTCTGATTTCCATCCCTTGCAAGTTAAAATGCTGCTGCTGCTGCTTTGATTTGCCTCAGCCTGCATCTCCCCCCTCTGCAGGTTCTCTGCTGCCAGCTGGACTGAGAAACTCCCCTCACCTCCCTGCCCCCACCACATCCTTGCCCCTCTGGCTTCACCCCAACGCCTCTCAGTGCCCAGTCCCCACCCCAGCCACCCAGAGCTAAGGGCAAGCAGGGGCTGCCCTGCTGCCAGGCCAGAAAACCCTTCCCTGGGGTCTGTGTGTGTGTGTGTAGGGGGGTCCCAGGAAAGCTTCTGGAACACCTTTGTGCCCTGATGTGGTTTCCCTCCGGAGCCCCGAGGTGGCTTCCCGGGCGGGCGCAGAGCTGCGGCGGGGCAGGGGTCGGCAGGGCTCCGGTCCGGGCGGCCGGGGCAGGACCGAGCCCAGCTCCCGGGTGGGAGCAATTCTCTACATGCAAATAGCTAAAGGAAGCAGAGGAGAGGCAGCCCGGCCGCCCCCCTCCCTCTGAATGTGTTTCCTTGGTAATCACAGCTCCGGCGCTGCTGTTCGGTTTTGTGCAGCTGGTTTCGGTTAGCTGCAGCTCGGCTCCAGCCGGGGCTGCCCCTCACCTTGGCACGGCACAGGGGCACACAGCCTGGCACACACACCGACCCCCCACGCCTGCCCGCTTGCACACACACCCCTGGGGGGTTGCCTGCCACCCCCCACGCTTGGCAGACAGATGGCACCGGCAGGGAGGTCCCTGGGGCTGGGGTCCTGTGTCCCTGGGGCTGGGGTTCTGTGTCCCTGGGGCTGGGGTCCTGTGTCCTTGGGGCTGGGGATCTGTGTCCCTGGGGCTGGGATCTGTGTCCCTGGGGCTGGGGATCTGTGTCCCTGGGGCTGGGGTCCTGTGTCCTTGGGGCTGGGGATTTGTGTCCCTGGGGCTGGGATCTGTGTCCCTGGGGCTGGGGATCTGTGTCCCTGGGGATCTGTGTCCCTGGGGCTGGGGTCCTGTGTCCCTGGGGCTGGGGATCTGTGTCCCTGGGGCTGGGGTCCTGTGTCCTTGGGGCTGGGGATTTGTGTCCCTGGGGCTGGGATCTGTGTCCCTGGGGCTGGGGATCTGTGTCCCTGGGGCTGGGGTCCTGTGTCCTTGGGGCTGGGGATTTGTGTCCCTGGGGCTGGGATCTGTGTCCCTGGGGCTGGGGATCTGTGTCCCTGGGGATCTGTGTCCCTGGGGCTGGGGTCCTGTGTCCCTGGGGCTGGGGTCCTGTGTCCCTGGGGCTGGGGTTCTGTGTCCCTGGGGATCTGTGTCCCTGGGGCTGGGGTTCTGTGTCCCTGGGGCTGGGGTCCTGTGTCCCTGGGGCTGGGGTTCTGTGTCCCTGGGGATCTGTGTCCCTGGGGCTGGGGTTCTGTGTCCCTGGGGCTGGGGATCTGTGTCCCTGGGGATCTGTGTCCCTGGGGCTGGGGATCTGTGTCCCTGGGGCTGGGGTCCTGTGTCCCTGGGGCTGGGGATCTGTGTCCCTGGGGCTGGGGTCCTGTGTCCCTGGGGATCTGTGTCCCTGGGGCTGGGGTTCTGTGTCCCTGGGGCTGGGGATCTGTGTCCCTGGGGATCTGTGTCCCTGGGGCTGGGGTTCTGTGTCCCTGGGGCTGGGGATCTGTGTCCCTGGGGATCTGTGTCCCTGGGGCTGGGATCTGTGTCCCTGGGGATCTGTGTCCCTGGGGCTGGGGTTCTGTGTCCCTGGGGATCTGTGTCCCTGGGGCTGGGGATCTGTGTCCCTGGGGATCTGTGTCCCTGGGGCTGGGGTTCTGTGTCCCTGCCCTGCTGCTCTCAATGTTTCATTGTCCCTTTCCCATTGCCCCGAGGCTGCTCAAGCCCCTGGCTCTGAAGCACCACAGCAGCATCCACAGCTGGCTGCAGGTCCCTGGGTGCCAGGGCAGGGCTCTGGTGTGCCCCAGCTGTGCCCCTGGGCTGCTTTGTGCTGTGGGCAGGACACGGTGCCCTGGCTCCCAGTCCAGCAGCCAGCCACAGCTCACTGCTGGCATCTCCCTGCCCCACAGCTGCCCTACTTCTGCTGCTCCACTTGTCCTGGCCCCTTGGCACTGCCCTGAGCAGCTGCCAAGCGAGGTGAGAAGTGATACAGGGCAGGGTGGTGGTGGTGAGGCTGATGGCCACATCCCCTCATTCCTGGCAGCTTCCCCAGCACTGTGGCCTTGCAGCACTTGAAGGGACTGAGCAGGCAGCTGGGGACAGGCTTTGGAGCAGGACCTGCTGGGACAGGACAGGAGGGGATGGTTTGAACAAAAAGAGGGAGATTTACACTAGGCAGAAGGACGAAATTGTCACTCTGAGGGCCCAGGATGCCCAGAGAGGTGGCAGATGCCCATCCCTGGCACCGTTCCAGGTGAGGCTCTTTGGGGCTCTGAGCAACCTGCTGTGGTTGGGGATGTGCCTGCTGGCTGCAGGGGTTGGACTGGGTGACCTTTAAAGGTCCCTCCCAACCCAACCCATTCTGTGGTTCCCTGATCCTGCATTTTGGACCTGTGGGAATGGCTCTCTGCTGGTGGGCCCTGGCACCCAGAAGCCCCCCAGGGCTCACCTGGCCCTGTGGCTGTGTGGAGAGCCTGGCAGGCTGGATGCTTAGGGCTGCTCCCAGGAGCCCTGGGCTGGTCCTGGGGCACAGAGTGCAGCAAGTCCCTTCTGAGGGACATCCCCTGTGAGCCCTGGGGCAGCCACTGGCAGCCCATGCACTGCCACAGCCCCAGCCAGCTCCAAGCAGCTGCTGTGTCCCTGCTGGGGCAGCACTCAGCTGCTGTTCAGACACTTGTGACACCTCAGGATGAACTGAGAGCTGGGATGCAGCTCAGCTGCTGGCTGGCATCTCGTGCAAGAACACCTTCCTGCTTTTGTCTGGGACCTGGTTAAGGCTTTGCCCTCAGCTGAAGCTCCAGAGGAACATCCCCAGCAGCAGCGTGGCTCACATGCAGCTCACCACCCCCCACACTGCCTGCTGGCAGCCACAGCACAGCACTGCAGCTCTGTGCCCTGCACATCCCCCCCTGCACCAGAGCCTGGCACCAGAGCCCTGCCCAGCCAATGAGGCAGCACCTCTGAGTGCCAACCCAGCAGGCACAGCCTGCCAAGGGCAGCTGCTGGCTGCCCACCACCCAGTCCCCGAGGAAAGTCCCTGCTGCCAGCAGGATCTCCAGCAGCAGCAGCAGCACGTGGCAGGAACCCAGGGAGGAGCAGGAACCCAGGGAGGAGCAGGAACCCAGGCAGGAGCAGGAACCCAGGCAGGAGCAGGAACCCAGGGAGAAACAGGAACCCAGGCAGGAGCAGGAACCCAGGCAGGAGCAGGAACCCAGGGAGAAGCAGGAACCCAGGGAGGAGCAGGAACCCAGGGAGGAGCAGGAACCCAGGGAAGAGCAGGAACCCAGGCAGGAGCAGGAACCCAGGGAGAAACAGGAACCCAGGGAGGAGCAGGAACCCAGGGAGGAGCAGGAACCCAGGGAGAAACAGGAACCCAGGGAGGAGCAGGAACCCAGGCAGGAGCAGGAACCCAGGGAGAAGCAGGAACCCAGGGAGAAACAGGAACCCAGGGAGGAGCAGGAACCCAGGGAGGAGCAGGAACCCAGGGAGAAACAGGAACCCAGGCAGGAGCAGGAACCCAGGCAGGAGCAGGAACCCAGGGAGGAGCAGGAACCCAGGGAGAAACAGGAACCCAGGCAGGAGCAGGAACCCAGGGAGGAGCAGGAACCCAGGCAGGAGCAGGAACCCAGGCAGGAGCAGGAACCCAGGGAGGAGCAGGAACCCAGGGAGAAGCAGGAACCCAGGGAGGAGCAGGAACCCAGGGAGGAGCAGGAACCCAGGGAGAAACAGGAACCCAGGCAGGAGCAGGAACCCAGGGAGGAGCAGGAACCCAGGGAGGAGCAGGAACCCAGGGAGAAACAGGAACCCAGGCAGGAGCAGGAACCCAGGCAGGAGCAGGAACCCAGGGAGAAGCAGGAACCCAGGGAGGAGCAGCACTTCTCTCATTCACCTCCAATTATCCCTCCCACAGCAAGAGGTGCTGCCTGCTGCCTGAGGCACGTGTGCTGCACTGCAGCATGCACAGGGGAAGCTGCTCCGTGTCAGCTGCATGGCTGTGATGCCTCCTGCCTGGCTGTGATGCCTCCTGCCTGGCTGTGATGCCTCCTGCCTGGCTGTGATGCCTCCTGCATGGCTGTGGTGTCCTCTGCCTGGCTGTGATGCCTCCTGCCTGGCTGTGATGCCTCCTGCCTGGCTGTGATGCCTCCTGCATGGCTGTGATGCCTCCTGCATGGCTGTGGTGTCCTCTGCCTGGCTGTGATGCCTCCTGCATGGCTGTGATGCCTCCTGCCTGGCTGTGGTGTCCTCTGCCTGGCTGTGATGCCTCCTGCATGGCTGTGGTGTCCTCTGCCTGGCTGTGGTGTCCTCTGCATGGCTGTGATGCCTCCTGCATGGCTGTGATGACTCCTGCCTGGCTGTGGTGCCTCCTGCCTGGCTGTGGTGCCTCCTGCCTGGCTGTGGTGTCCTCTGCCTGGCTGTGATGCCTCCTGCATGGCTGTGGTGTCCTCTGCCTGGCTGTGGTGTCCTCTGCCTGGCTGTGATGCCTCCTGCATGGCTGTGGTGTCCTCTGCCTGGCTGTGATGCCTCCTGCATGGCTGTGATGCCTCCTGCATGGCTGTGGTGTCCTCTGCCTGGCTGTGATGCCTCCTGCATGGCTGTGATGCCTCCTGCATGGCTGTGATGCCTCCTGCATGGTTGTGATGCCTCCTGCATGGCTGTGATGTCCTTTGCATGGCTGTTATGTCATTTTCTGCATGGCTATGATACCTCCTGCATGGCTGTGATGCCTCCTGCCTGGCTGTGAAGCCCTCTGCAGCTGCACCTAGCCCCTCAGCAGGACCTTGCTGGTGCTCAGTGCTCCTTTTGGCTCTGAGCTCTCTGCTCTCCCCCCTGCACCACCTCTTACCCACATCCACTGGCCCCACTCCCTCTGCTGCTTTTCCATCCCCCCCCCCCAGGCCCCTTGATCACTATTTGTGCCCCCCCAAGCCCAGGGTGTTGGACCCTGCAGGACTCTCTGCACTGCTCCTGCCTCAAGAGCTGGCAGCAGGATAACATTTGGGGGGGGGGGGGGGGGGGGGGGGGAGGGTGGAAGAAAAACAAAAACCCCCCACCTATACCCCAAAGCTTGGATTGCATGGAAAGAAATCAAGCAAAATGCTGTTCCCCCACTCCTGCTGTCTGTGCTGGAGCCTTCCAAGAAGTTCCTGTCCTCATCTGTTAGGGAATCATTTTACAGCTCGATGACAAACACAGAACTTGCCAGTTTCAACAGACAGAGCTCGGGCTTGCTGCTGCTCCCTGCCTGTGCACACCCCCAGCTCCTCCCTGCAGGGCAGGGCAGCCCCTCGGCCCTGGGCCCTGGCCCCTCTCAGGGCTGGCAGCAGCTTTAATCCCTGTCCCCTGCCAGGGTTAGGAGCAGCTTCAGTCCCTGTCCCCTGCCAGGGTTAGGAGCAGCTTCAGTCCCTGTCCCCTGCCAGGGTTAGGAGCAGCTTCAGTCCCTGTCCCCTGCCAGGGTTAGAAGCAGCTTTAGTCCCTGTCCAATGCCAGGGTTAGGAGCAGCTTCAGTCCCTGTCCCTTCACAGGGCAGGGAGCAGCTTCAGTCCCTGTCCCCTGCCAGGGTTAGGAGCAGCTTCAGTCCCTGTCCCCTGCCAGGGTTAGGAGCAGCTTCAGTCCCTGTCCCTTCACAGGGCACGGAGCAGCTTTAGTCCCTGGCCCCTCTCAGGGCTGGCAGCAGCTTTAATCCCTGTCCCCTGCCAGGGTTAGGAGCAGCTTTAGTCCCTGTGGCAGGCTGAGGACAGAGGTGCAGGGACCAGCTGGGTGCCAGGACAGCTGCCCCAAGCCCTTCCCCACATGCCCTAACCCAGCCCCGTGTGCTCTGCTCTCCCCTGGCCCACAGTCACACAGCTCCTGCTCATGCCCACCCTGCTCACACTCACAGGGCTCCTGATCTGCTCCCCAGCTGCTGGGGGGGGGTGCTAGGGGACCCTGAAGGGTGAGGTCCAAGTCCCCTCACAGCCCTACACAGGCAGAAACCAAACCAAACCCCCACAGCACACAGCTCCCATGGGGTGAGGCACTGCCTGTGGTACTGAGCACTCACAGAGCCGGCTGGGCTGATGCTCCCCACACCCTGCGGGGTGCCCCCAGCCCTGGGGCTGCTCTGGCCACTGGATATGGGCTGCAGCGAGCCCACAGCTCTGCCCAGTCTCCTCAGCAGCAGCTTTGTGCTGCTCCCTGGCCTGGCTTTGCCTCAGCACTCAGTGTCTGCTCAGGCAAGGCAGGAAGGAGCTCACTGGAAGGAGCCATAGGGATGAGGACCATGGGGATGTGGAGCTGTAGGGATGTGGAGCCATGGGGATGTGAAGCCAAGGGGATGTGGAGCAACGAGGATGTGGAGCCAAGGGGATGTAGAGCCATGGGGATGTGGAGCCAAGGGGATGTGGAGCCAAGGGGATGTGTAGCTACAAGGATGTGGAGCCAGGGGGATGTGGAGCCAAGGGGATGTGGAGCTATGGGGATGTGGAGCCATGGGGATGTGGAGCTGTGGGGATGTGGAGCTGTGGGGATGTGGAGCCAAGGGGATGTGGAGATGTAGGGATGTGGAGCCAAGGGGATGTGGAGCTGTGGGGATGTGGAGCTAAGGGGATGTGGAGCCAAGGGGATGTGGAGATGTAGGGATGTGGAGCCATGGGGATGTGGAGCTGTGGGGATGTGGAGCTATGGGGATGTGGAGCCAAGGGGATGTGGAGATGTAGGGATGTGGATCCAAGGGGATGTGGAGCCAAGGGGATGTGTAGCTACAAGGATGTGGAGCCAGGGGGATGTGGAGCCAAGGGGATGTGGAGCTGTGGGGATGTGGAGCTGTGGGGATGTGGAGCCAAGGGGATGTGGAGCCATGGGAATGTGGAGCTGTGGGGATGTGGAGCTGTGGGGATGTGGAGCCAAGGGGATGTGGAGCCATGGGGATGTGGAGCTGTGGGGATGTGGAGCCAAGGGGATGTGGAGCCAAGGGGATGTGGAGCCATGGGGATGTGCAGCTACAAGGATGTGGAGCCAGGGGGATGTGGAGCCAAGGGGATGTGGAGCTATAAGGATGTGGAGCCAGGGGGATGTGGAGCTAAGGGGATGTGGAGCCATCATGCCTGGCCAGTGCCTGCTCCGAGAGGCCTCACACCAGTGCTGCTTTGTGCCTCTCTCACTCTCTTGCCTTTTCTTCCAGCAGCTTGAAGAGGGTGGAGTAGCCAAGCCTGAAAGCTGAACTGCCTGAACCCTCCTGCAGTGTGTGAGATGTGACCTGCAGAGAGCTGAGCAGGGCCTGGGCGTAGCAGCAGCTGGTGCAGAACTGCTCTGTGCCCTGTGCAGTGTGACACAGCACATCCTCAGGGGCAGGAGGTCTGTGCTGCAGGAGATGCTGAGCCAGGGACCTCCAGGTGCCACAAACAGCCCAGGTGCTCTGCCAGCAAACTGTGTCCCACATCAGGTTGGGTTTCAGGTGTCCAGACCAAACCCTGTGTGCCATGGTCAGGGGCAGACAGGGGCAGCACTGCAGTGTGGATCATTTCTGGGCACTTGTGCTTGGAAAAGGGAAAGCCACCACACTGTCCCAGCTCCACTGGCACTCACAGAGCCACACAACTGCCAAGGCTGGAAGAGACCTTTGAGATCACCAGCTCCAGTCCCTTGCCTAGAACCACAGAACTGTCAGGGCTGGAAGGGAGCTCAAGGATCAGCCAGTTCCAACCCCCCCTGCCATGGCCAGGGACACCTCACACTGCAGCAGGTTGCCCAGAGCCACATCCAGCCTGGCTGCAGCAGGCTTCCACCACCTCCCTGGGCAACCTGTGCCAGTCTCTCACCACCCTCATGGGGAAGAACTTCTTCTAACATCCAATCTGAATCTCCCCATTTCTAGCTGTGCTCCATCCCCCCCAGTCCTATCACTCCCTGACATCCTAGAGCTCACAGTCCCAGAGTGAGCTGTGCTGGGGGGGGAAGTGAGGTCAGGTCCTGCTTACTTTGGAGGGGTCACAGAGCTGTGTCTTCCTCTGCTGTGACTGTAAGAGATCAGTGCTGTGCTGGCAGGACCCTGGCTCTCTGTGAGCAGGTTGGTGGATCCCAGCTCCTTCTCCTGAGCCTGGCCTGAGTCCCTCATGCTGCAGAGGGGATGCTCCTGCACAGCCATGGTGAGAGGAGCCTGCCTGGCCCTGTTTTGCTCCCACTCTGTGCTGGGTGCCAGGCCAAAGTCAGGCTGGCTCTGATCTCCTGGGGAGTCACCTCGGGGCACAGGGCTGAGCCAGCTCCAGGCCTGGCTGTGGGTCTCTGCTGGGAGCTGGGTGCTCAAGGAGCCTGGTGCTGGCTGTGGGTCGCTTTGGGGAGGCATTTATTGGGAGCACAGAGCACAAAGGCACTCCTGGGAGCCCTCTGCCCCTCTGCTGGCCGGAAGCCAGCTGGGTGAGCAGAGCTTTCCTGCCTCTCTGCAGGGGAACGGCAGGGGCCGTGCCCAGGGCACCGCTGCTCCCCATCCCCATCCCTCACCACGCCAGCTCCACCGCCAGGGCAGGCTGCAGCAGCTGCCTGCTGCTGTGAGCCCCTGCCATGGGCACCCCCCCCCGGCACGGGTCGTGGCACCCTGCTCCAGACAGCGTCCCCTGCCTGCTGGGCAGTGCCAGCAGCGTGCCAGCAGCCCCGGCTGGAGAGCTGAAGGAATGCAGCCCCACGGCAGGCAGAACTCCAGGTTCCCAGCCTGCTGCAGCAGCAGCCAAGCACTTGGCTAGCTGGCACCAGGCTCTCCTTGCATTACTCATCCTTTCCATGACGAGGTCTCTCACACTCCAGCGATCCATCTGCCTGCTGGAGCAATCTCAGGATCATGTCTTTTGTCAGGGATGGTAATTTTGGCAGGCAGCAGCAGACGCGGGGCTGGAGCTCCCCGCTGAGCCCTCGCTGCCTTTCCCTGGGCATCTGGCAACGTGCTCAGAGGTGCCAGTGGAGGTGGCAAGCTCCCCTGGGGCCTTGTGTGGGGGGCTGAGACCTTTCTGAGCCCTCCAAAGGCTTTGGCAGTGGGAGTGCTTGCTGCTGGTAGCACATGCAGCAGAGAGGTGATGGTGAGGGAGGTTGGATGCCCTGCACCAGTGTGGGGCAGGCTGCCAAATGTCCTGCTCCTGTAGCTGAAGGGGGCTGCAGGAAAGCTGGGGAGGGACTTTTGAGGGTGTCAGGGAGTGATAGGACTGGGGGGGATGGAGCAAAACTAGAAATGGGGAGATTGAGATTGGATGTTAGGAAGAAGTTGTTGCCCATGAGGGTGGTGAGAGACTGGCACAGGCTGCCCAGGGAGGTGGTGGAAGCCTCCTGCCTGGAGGTGTTTGCAGCCAGGCTGGATGTGGCTGTGAGCAACCTGCTGTAGTGTGAGGTGTCCCTGGCCATGGCAGGGGGGTTGGAACTGGCTGATCCTTGAGGTCCCTTCCAGCCTCACAACTCTATGATTCTGATTCACTCTCTAGCAGCAGCCCTCTGATGACCTCCCAGCTCTTTGCCCTTCTCCCCAGGATTTGTGCCCCCCTTGGTCACAGCTGATGCTGGGGTGCTCACTGGACGTGCACCAACCACCTCCACGTCCAGGGGAGTGCCCAGGAGGGGCTCTGTGTGCTTTTGTGCAGCCACACAGCAAACACTTGCCCTGGGCATCAGAAAAGCTGACAAGTGGGGAAAAGCCTTTTCCATGCCACCTGAAACCCTCTGACACAGCAAGGAGGGGAATGCAGCTGCCTGCCCTGATGGTGCCCCACAGAGGGTCTCTGTCCCAGCTCAGAGATGATGCTGTGCCCACCTCATGCCCTGACCCTGCTCCCCCTGTGCCTGATGTTGCTTTTATTTCTCACCTGGTGATGCCATTCCTCTGGGGCTTGTCACCAGGGCAGCTCTTCTCCCAGAATCCCAGCAAGCTGGGGTGGGAAGGGACCTCTGGAGCTCACCCAGTCCAGCCCTGCTCCAGCAGGGCACCCACGGCAGCTTGCCCAGAAGCACAACGGCCAGGGGGGGTTGGAAGCTCTCCAGAGAAGGAGACTCCACAAGCTCTCTGGGCAGCCTCCTCCAGGGCTTTTCCAGTGCAGTTCTTGGTTGCTTCCTCTCTCCTTCTTGTGGCACAAAGCTTGCAGAAGCCCAGCAGCTGCAGCCCAGTCCCTGGGGAATGGAATCCGTGGGTGCAGCTCTGCTCTCACCATTTCTGCCAGTCCTTTGCTGCCCCCCAAGCTCCTGTCCCCCTTGCCAGGTGGTTGTGCCTCCTCAGGACTATTCCCTGCCACAGCCAGGGGCACTTTTGTCACCACCAAAGGCCATCTGCCCTTCCTCTCTGCTGCTTCAAGAGAGGCTCTGGGCAGCCCAGACCTTGTAATGGCTCCAAGCAATCCCAGAGGGGCTGGAGAAGGGCTTTGGGCAAGGGCTGGGAGTGCTAGGATGAGGGAGAATGGCTCTGAGCTGAGAGAGGGAAGACTGAGAGTGGAGATGAGGAAGAAATTGTTGAAAGTGAGGGTGGGGAGACACTGGCATAGGTTGCCCAGGGAGGCTGTGGCTGTCCCCACCCTGGGAGGGGTTCAGGACCAGGCTGGATGAGGCCTTGAGCCACCTGGGCTGGTGGGAGGTGTCCCTGCCCACGGCAGGGGGTTGGCACTGGATGAGCTTTCAGGTCCCTTCCAACCCAACCCATTCTGTGACTCTATGAACATGAGGAGAAAGTTCTTTGGTGTGAGGGTGCTGGAGGCCTGGAGCAGGCTGCCCAGAGAGGTGGTGGAGTCTCCTGCTGTGGAGACTTTCATGCCCCACCTGGCTGTGTTCCTGTGCCCTGCCCTGGCTGCCCCTGCCCTGGCAGGGATGATCTCCAGAGCTCCCTTCCAAGCCCTGCCCTTCTGTGACTCCCTGTCTCTGCCTCTCCGATGCTCGTGCACCAGAAGCTGCCTTTGCCCTGTGCCTGCATCCCCGTGCAGGGAGCTGCCTCCCCAGCTGCTGGCCTCGCCTGCTGGCCCCGTGGGTCCTCCTCTCCGTGCCCGGGGTGCCCGTGGCAGCCGGGGGGGGCGGGGAGGGGGGCCGGCCCTGCCACGCACGGCCCGTGGGTGCCTGCCTGCTGCAGGAAGGGGGGAGATGGCTGGAAAAGCTTTTCCCCCACTGCCATTTTAATCAGAGAAATGAAGCAGCTGTTGGAGTGAATAGAGGCTGCACTAAAGCAGACGTCTTAATATCTTCTGCAGAGGAGGTGCATTGTGATTCATTCTGTGCATCTCTATTACTCAGCTTTTGATAGGGGCTTACTTGTCTCAAGTGCTTTTCATTATTGCCCTAATGCTATCTATTAACATACTGGATGGAGGCTCTTTTCTCATCTGGAGCATGCATCACTGTGCTTTTAAAGATTATGGGGCTTGCAAATACATAACACTCTGCTGCCTCCCTGACATAATTCACTGGGGGGGGGGGGGGGGGGGGGGAGAAAGGGAGAAAGACATACATGGGAATAGATAGGTAAATAGATAACCTCCGTGGAGGGCTGGGGGAGACAGGCAGGCAGGCAGGCAGGCAGACCCCAACACAGAGCTCAGCACAGGGTTAGTGCTCTTGTGAGAAATCACAGCGTGGAAGGGGCCTCTGGAGATCATCCTGCCCATCTCCCCTGCCAAGGCAAGGTCACCTAGAGCAGGACACACAGGAACACATCCAGGTGGGCTTTGAATGCCTCCAGAGATGGAGACTCCACCACTTCTCTGCCAGCCTGCTCCAGGCCTCTGCCACCCTTCAATCACAGAAGTCCCTCCTCATGTTCAGATGAACTTCTGAGGTTCAGTCTGTGCCCAGTGCCACTTGTGCTGTCCCTGGGCACCACTGAGCAAAGCCTGGTCCCATCCTCCTGACCCTCACCCTTGAGCATTGATCAGATCCCCTCAGGCTGCTCTTCTCCAGACCAAAGCCCCAATTCTCTCAGCCTTTCCTCCTCACAGAGATGTTCCAGGCCCCTCAGCCTCTTTGCAGCCCTTTGCTGTCCCCTCTCCAGCAGTGGGATGAGAGCTACTCTCAAGTGTTCAGCTAAAAGTTCTTTGGTGTCTCTTGGAAAGTCCTCACTGCCCAGTTCCCAGCCTCAGCCCTTTGGGCTGCAGTGGGACACCCATCAGAGAGCAGGAAAGGAAACCTCCTGGGGCAGTGGGGAAGGAGAGGACCCTGATGGAGAGTGGAAGTTGTGGAAGCATGCCCACCAAAGCCCAGAGGGTGTACAAGGGGGCAGCAGGCACAGCATGGAGCAGAGCTGTTGGCCAGGCCTCCTCAGGAGCACCTCTGCATCTTCTCTGGGTCAGGGAACTGCTCTGGAGCCTGCTGAGGCACTGAGCCCCTCTGGTGACTGATGTGGGCAGCCCTGCCCAGGGGAAGATTACAGCTGTGGGTTTCTGGGTCAGAGTCCTTGGAGGGTTATCAATCACTGCCCTTTCCATGCTGGATGGTGGTGGAGCTGCTGAGAAGCCTGAGACAGGAGCAGGAGAGGCCCAGAGCTGACAGCAGGCACTGGGATTGCTCCATCCTTTTTTTCCCTCTTTCAGCAAAGGACCTCAAAATGAAAACCTTTTTTTCAGGCAAGGAATAAATCTGGGTTCTGATGCAGCAGCCCTGGTGGGGCTGCTTCCCTCACCTCAGGATGGCTTTTTTTTTCCCCTCCCTCCTGTGTTGTTGAACTGTGGGAAGAGAAGGGATGGCAGGAAAGCAAAATCAACCAGGCTGAGGCTGGCACGACTGAAGGCTCCAGCTGAGCATCTCCTTTTCCTTTCTCTCTTAACTTCCAGCTTTTTGGAGAGCCATCTCCCTGCCCTGTGCCTGTGTTACAGACACCTCCAGACCCCACAGCCTCCAGAGTGCTCCCTGGAGCCTGAGGAGATTGACCTGCAGGTGATGGTTGAGTTGACCCTGGCCAGCAGATGAGCTCTGCTGGCATAGTTAGGGCAAGACACTCTGGGGCACAGCTTTCATCTCATGTGGACATGGCAGGCCTGCAGCCAGCCAGCACTCTGCCCCTCTCACCAGCTGGCATCAGGGCTCCTGCTCTGAATACAAGAGCAGGTGCTGGGGGGCTGGCAGCAGGAGACCAATTGCAGGTGTTCAGCTGCCAGAGCCCCAGCAGCACCCAGCTCAGGGTCTGTGGTGGCTGCACAGAGTGGTGGTGAATGGTGCCACTGCCAGCTGGCAGCCAGGCACCAGTGGTGTCCCCCAGGGATCAGTGCTGGGCCCCAGCCTGTTCAATAGCTTTATTGATGATCTGGAGGAAGGGATGGAGTCCATCAGCAGTAAGTTTGCAGATGACACCAAGCTGGGGGCAGGAGTTGATCTGTTGGAGGGTAGGAGAGCTCTGCAGAGGGACCTTGCCAGGCTGGACAGATGGGCAGAGTCCAAGGGCAGGAGATTGAACACATCCAAGTGCCAGGTTCTACACATTGGCCACAGCAACCCCAGGCAGTGCTACAGGCTGGGGACAGAGTGGCTGGAGAGCAGCCAGGCAGAGAGGGACCTGGGGGTACTGGTTGACAGCAGCTGAACATGAGCCTGCAGTGTGCCCAGGTGGCCAAGAAGGCCAAGGGCATCCTGGCCTGGGTCAAGAGCAGCGTGGCCAGCAGGAGCAGGGAGGTCATTGTGCCCTGTGCTCAGCACTGGTTAGGCCACACCTTGAGTCCTGTGTCCAGTTCTGGACCCCTCAGCTTAGGAAAGATGTTGAGGTGCTGGAAGGTGTCCAGAGAAGGGCAACAAAGCTGGGGAGGGGTCTGGAGCACAGCCCTGTGAGGAGAGGCTGAGGGAGCTGGGGTTGCTTAGCCTGGAGAAGAGGAGGCTCAGGGGAGACCTTCTTGCTCTCTACAACTCCCTGAAGGGAGGTTGTAGCCAGGAGGGGGTTGGTCTCTTCTCCCAGGCAAGCAGCACCAGAACAAGAGGACACAGTCTGAAGCTGTGCCAGGGGAGGTTTAGGCTGGAGGTTAGGAAGCAATTCTTCATAGAAAGAGAGATTGGCCATTGGGATGTGCTGCCCAGGGAGTCACCATCACTGCAGGTGATGGAGTCACCATCACTGGAGGTGTTTAAGAAGAGACTGGATGAGGCACTTGGTGCCATGGTTTAGTTGATCAGATGGTGCTGGGTGATAGTTTGGACCTGATGATCTCTGAGGTCTTTTCCAACCTGCTCAATTCTGATGTTCTGCTGATGTTCTGAGGTCCCATTGGCTAGAGTGAGCCATCCTGTGCCACCAAAGCACTCTGCTCCCTCCTCCAGCCTCCTGCAGAGCCTGGCCTCAGGGTTGCCAGCACCTTCTGGGCACAGCTTGGCAGCAGCACCCAAAGGTGCCTGTGCCTGCGCTGCTCCCCACCTCTGAGCGCAGCTTTCCCGGGGTCCAATAAGCAACCCCTGGGATCCAGCACAACCTTTTGCAAGGGGAGGCTGCTGCTGGCTCCCAGCTATGCTTGATCACATCCACTTGCTTCATTTTATTCTCTCAGCCATCTTGTTGCTACATGCCAGATGCTTGCCTTAAATGAATAGTGTGGGGAGAGCCAAGCACCAAGTTAACAGAATAGCAGCAAACGTTCCCGACAGCATGAGCAGTCCAGGAAACCTGGCACCAGCCTGCACCAGAGGGGGAGAGAAGCTTGCAGGGAAGGGCTGGGAAGAGGGGAAGTTGGGTGGTTGGGTGGCTGCTGGGTTGCTTTTTGTCCAAATGGCTTCACACAGCATGTGGTGCAGGTGTCCCAGGGCAAATCCATCCAGCTGTGGCAGCAGCTCTCTCTCTAGGGGTGGAGAGGCTGGGAAGCATCAGGCAGTCATGGGATGGAAGGGACCTCAAAGCTCATCCAGTTCCAACCCCTCTGCCATGGGCAGGGACACCTCTCACCAGCCCAGGTTGCTCAAGGCCTTGAACACCTCCAGGGAGGGGACATCCCCAACCTCCCTGGGCAACCTATGCCAGTGTCTCCCCAGCCTCACTCTCAAGGATTTCTTCCTCATCTCCAGCCTCAATCTCCCCTGCTCTAGCTCCAAGCCATTGCCCCTTGTCCTACCATCACAGACCCTTACAAAAAGAGGGTTCCCTGTGCACTGACATCCAGCTCCTGCTCTAAAGCTGCCCCTAAGCTCCCTGTGCAGGGCCATTGGGTGCATACACCTCAGCCCCAGAGGTCTCAGGCTGATGGCTTCACTTCTTCCAGCACTGTTCCTTCCAGGCTGTTATCCTGCTCTTGCTTGTCCTGGGAGCTGATTCGTGGCTTCATAGACTCCTAGAATGGTTTAGGTTGGAAGGGACCTTAAAGATCTCCCTGCTCAGGAGGTCTCTGCTGGAAACAGCTCACAAGAACTGCAGGAAGGATCTGTCTGGATGGAAAGAGGACATTGACAGCTTCATAGAATCATAGAATGGGTTGGGAGGGACCTTAAAGCTCATCCAGTTCCAACCCCCTGCCATGGGCAGGGACACCTCCCACCGGCACAGGTTGCTCAAGGCCTCATCCAGCCTGGCCTTGAACACCTCCAGGGAGGAGACATCCACAGCCTGCCTGGAAAACCTGTTCCAGTGCCTCCCCACCCTCTCTCTCCACAATTCCTTCCTAATATCTTCCTAATGGAATCTTCTAATGGGCTTTAGGCTTAATGTCCTAAATGGAAGATGCAGCAGCGCTTCCTCACACAGCTGCCTGGCAAGCAGGGCAGAGGAACTTCCACTTCTTTGTGTGGTGTGTTGTGCTGTTTTTTTTTTTCTCCCCAGATCAAATCAGTCCCCCTGGGAACTGATGGCAAGAGCCTCATCAACAAGATCTAATGCTCTAATGATGTTGTGACACCACCTGACACGCGGGAGCCGCTTGATGGATTCCCTCCCGTCACGGCGCCCTTCTGACACAGAGAAATGGAACCTCTGCCCTCTCCCAAAACAGGGAGGGGGGGTGAAAAAAAAGAGAGAGAAAGGGCTGAAATGAAAAAGAAATACTAAAAGGAAAAAGAAAGAAGCAGCATTTCTCCAGTGCCCAACCCCCTCGGATCTCTTACAGCGTCGCTGTGCTCAGCGGTGCCCTGCTTCAGCTCCGCTGCTCCTGCGGGGGAAGAGCAATTTCCACCCTGCCCCTCTGGGTCTGCTTCTCCCTTCTGCGTGGCACATCAGCTCCTGCTAATCACATGGCACACCTAGCACGGCCTTAATCACCTGCAGAAATCATCTCAGCCCTGTGAGGCCTCTTCAAGTCACTTTGGACGGTCTGAAGTGGAGACCTTCTGGTGGCCTTGCTCTGCTTCGAGGGCTGAGCGGAAAGCTGGGGACGGAGCTCTGAGCAGGGCCTGTGGTGACAGGACATGGGGGGTTGGCTTGAATTAAAGTAGGGAGGTTCACAGTGGAGAAAAGGAAGAAACTTTTTAGGCTGAGGGTGGTGAAACCCTGGCCCAGGATGCCCAGAGAGGTGGGAGATGTCCCATGCCCCCCATTGGAGGTCAGGTTGTTTGGGGCTCTGAGCAACCTGATCTGGTTGGGGATGTCCCTGCTGGCTGCAGGGGGCTTGGACTGGAGGTCCAAGGTCCCTTCCCACACAAAGCAGTCTGGGACTCTGGAACTTCAGACTGGAACACAGAAGATTTCAGCTCAACATGAGGAAAAACTTCTTTGGTGTGGGGGTGACAGAGCCCTGGAGCAGGCTGCCCAGAGGGGTTGTGGAGTCTCCTTCTCTGGAGAGAGATTTGAGCAGCTGCACCCAACCCCTGTCACAGCATCACAGAATTGCTTGGGTTGGAAAAGCTCTCTGGGATCATCCAGCCCAAGCATGAACCCAGCACCACCATGTCCCAAGTGCCATGGCCACACATATCCTGAACAGCTCCAGGGCTGGGGACTCCACCACCTCCCTGGGCAGCCTGTGCCAGTGTCTGAGAAGCCTTTCTGGGAAGAAACTTTTCCTAATCTCCAACCTCAACCTCCCCTGACACAACTTGAACCATTTCCTTTCATCCTGTCACTTGTTGCATGTGAGAGGAGCCCAACCCCCAGCTCACTGCAGCCTCCTCTCAGGGAGCTGTAGAGAGCAATGAGCTCTCCCCTCAGCCTCCTCTTCTCCAGGCTGAACCACCCCCAGCTCCCTCACCTGCTGCTCCTCCCCAGCCCTGTTCTCCAGACCCTTCCCCAGCTTGGTTGCCCATCTTTGGCCACACTCCAGCCCCTTCTTGGACAGCCAGTGTGGCCTCCCCAGTGCCTAGGATGGACATGAGCCCTCCCCTGGCCCTGCTGCCTAAACCATTGATGCTGCCTGGTGCAGCAGTCTGGGTTTGCAACGGACATAGGGTGGTCAGTGTCCCCCCACCCCCGGGCCATGTGGATGGGTGTCCTCCACCCACCCAAGCTATCCCAGCCCCCATGGGATGCCCTTTGCTCTCCCTGCCCCCCTCCCTGCCGTTTGGTCAGGGAATTTGCCCCCTTTCCAGCGCCGCTCGGTGGGTTTGCAGGTGCCAGGCTTTCCCTGCTGCACACAAATGATCAATCCCAGCTTTTATTCCTGCTGCTATTTTAGAGAGGGAACAATAAAAAAAAACACCACCCCTCTCCCCCCCCCCCCCCCCCCCCCCAACCCAAAATCTCATTAAAGCTCCTTGATTAGAGACCAGGAGCTGTCAGCTCTGCCTGGACAAATGGTGTGAGGCTGCTCAGCTGAGCTCATCCACACGGCAGCCACCTGCAGAAGAGGCCTTCAAAGGCCTGAAGGTTATTCCCCAGCATGGCAAAAAGGAGGTGAAGGTTAAAGAGGGAAGGGGAAAAAAAAAAACCAAACCAAAAAGGAAAAGGTGATTAAAAGCATCTGGAAACCCAAATGTGACAGAGTCTTGCAGTAACCTCCGAGCTGCTTTGATTTATGACAGGCCAGTCCCACCCATAACAAGATTATAGCTCCTCCACATCAGCCATTGTGATAAATACCAATTACCTGCTCCAGCACTGCCACTCACATTTGCCTAAGTAAGGAGCAGGCTTCATACATCTCTGTTGATTACATATCAATGATGCTGTGGAAGCCTTTTGCAACGTGGAGATCTGCTTAAGATATGCCACCCTGATTTAGACAGCCATTTGCATACAATTTACCCATAAAGCTCTCCTTTCAAAAGTATAATTACTTTTTTTTTCCCCTCCCCTCCCCCCCCTTCTTCCTTTCTTTAATATCCTTCCCTCTGATTTGAATGTGAGTGAGGCCATCTCATGAATTACAGCACTAATGAAGACAAACCTGCTGCTGGGAGCTCTGCTCAAGAAACTTCCCCCCCCCACCCCCCCCCGCCCCCAGCCACCACGTTGGTTGTGCTTAATCTTCACACAGAGGCTCCCATTAATGCCAGCACCTTTCTTCTTCCCATTAGTGTTATTATCATCATCATCACAGAATCATAGAGTTGTCAGGGTTGGAAGGGAGCTCAAGGATCAGCCTGTGCCAACCCCCCCTGCCGTGGCCAGGGACACCTCACACTGCAGCAGGTTGATCTTCACACAGAGGCTCCCATTAATGCCAGCACCTTTCTTCTTCCTATTATTGTTATCATCATCATCATCATCATCATAGAATCATAGAGTTGTCAGGGTTGGAAGGGACCTCGAGGGATCAGCCAGTTCCAAGCCCCCTGCCGTGGCCAGGGCACTGCAGCAGATTGATCTTCACACAGAGGCTCCCATTAATGCCAGCACCTTTCTTCTTCCTATTATTGTTATCATCATCATCATCATCATCATCATAGAATCATAGAGTTGTCAGGGTTGGAAGGGAGCTCAAGGATCAGCCAGTGCCAACCCCCCCTGCCATGGCCAGGGACACCTCTCACTGCAGCAGATTGATCTTCACACAGAGGCTCCCATTAATGCCAGCACCTTTCTTCTTCCTATTATTGTTATCATCATCATCATCATCATCATCATAGAATCATAGAGTTGTCAGGGTTGGAAGGGAGCTCAAGGATCAGCCAGTGCCAACCCCCCCCTGCCATGGCCAGGGACACCTCTCACTGCAGCAGATTGATCTTCACACAGAGGCTCCCATTAATGCCAGCACCTTTCTTCTTCCTATTATTGTTATCATCATCATCATCATCATCATCATAGAATCATAGAGTTGTCAGGGTTGGAAGGGAGCTCAAGGATCAGCCAGTGCCAACCCCCCCTGCCGTGGCCAGGGACACCTCACACTGCAGCAGGTTGATCTTCACACAGAGGCTCCCATTAATGCCAGCATCTACCTTCTTCCTATTATTGTTATAATCATCATCATCATCATCATCATCATCATCATCATCATAGAGTCATAGAGTTGTCAGGGTTGGAAGGGAGCTCAAGGACCATTCAGTTCCAACACCCTTGCCATGGGCAGGGCCACCTCACACTACAGCAGGCTGCTCACAGCCACATCCAGCCTGGCTGCAAACACCTCCAGGGATGAGGCTTCCACCACCTCCCTGGGCAACCAGTGCCAGGCTCTCACCACCCTCATGGGCAACAGCTTCTTCCTAACATCCAATCTGAATCTACCCACTTCTAGTTTTGCTGATCCCCAGCAGTGTGGGCAGCAGGGGCAGGGAGGGGATTCTGCCCCTCTGCTGGGTTCTGCTGAGACCCCCCCCTGCAGTGCTGGGGCAGCTCTGGAGCCACAGACAGGGACCTGTTGGAGCAGGACCAGAGGAGGCCACAGCAATGCTGGCAGGGCTGGAAGCTCTGTGCTGTGAGGCCAGCTGAGAGAGATGGGATTGCTCAGTCTGGAGGAAAAGAAGGCTCCAGGGAGACCTTCTGGTGG
Source organism: Melanerpes formicivorus (assembly GCF_026170545.1). Taxonomy (NCBI): domain Eukaryota; kingdom Metazoa; phylum Chordata; class Aves; order Piciformes; family Picidae; genus Melanerpes; species Melanerpes formicivorus. The sequence goes on along the minus strand of NW_027142373.1, from coordinate 505,456 downwards.
CTTTCAGGACTTAAAGAGGCTGAGAAGAAAGCTGGGGACCGTTTTGAGCAGGGCCTGTTGTGAGAGGACAAAGGGTGATGGTTTGAACTCAAAGAGGGAGACTCAGACTGAAGAGAAGGGAGAAATGTTTGACTGAGGTTACCTGAGAGGTGGGAGATGCCCCATCCCTGGAGACATTCCAGGTCAGGTTGTTTTGGCTCTGAGCAACCTGCTCGAGCTGCAGCTGTCCCTGCTGGCTGCAGGGGGGTTGGACTGGATGAGCTTTAAAGGTCCCTTCCCACCCGGAGCCCTCTGTGACTCTGTGACTCTGTGACTTGGAGATCTTGGGGATTTCTGTTGCTCTCAAGAATCAGCACCCAGTGAGCTCTGGGCAAAGGGCTTGCTGGGAGCAGTGAGGGGTCCTGGTGATGGGAAGGGAGAGCTGCCAGGCCCAGGGGGGGATCCCCATCACTGGGACAGGTGCCCTGCTCTGGGGACAAGCACTGAGATTTCTATTCTAGAAGCAAACCCCCACTCCCTTTGCTGGTCATGGAGATGGTGAGCAAACCAACTGGGGTAAGGGGGCATGAGGCAGCCTGGGGAGAGCAGAGACAGAGGGTTTATGCCTGGGGCTTGCAGCTGAGACCTTTGACATCCCACTCCTGGGCTGACTTGTCCTCTGATGCCTTGGGCTGGTCATTCACCCCCTCAGCATCAGTGCCCTCCTGGCTGACCTCACTGCAGGGCTGAGCACTCAGGGCTTGCTGTCACTTGGAGAAGGGACTTTCACCTCTGCAGGGCAGCAAGGGAGAAGGTTTGGGGGCTCAGGCTGCTGGGCCCTGGTAGCTCAGTTTCCCATCTCCTGTTGATGTGCCTCATCCTGTGGCCACACACACAGGAGCACACCTGGAGCACACAGAGCTGGGAGCAGCCTCCACCACCCCACAGCTGCAGCATCCTGCTGGCATGACCACTCCACCTGAGAGGAGCTCCAAGGGGGGAGCAAATCCCAGGAGCAGGGGGCTCTGGCTGGCAGGCAGAGCAAGTGGAGCCCTGCTGTGCTCTCCCATGGGGTGGTGCAGGCAGTTTCTTCCTTCCCTGCCTGAAGAGCTCAGGGCATGGCTCCAACCAGCCCTGCTAATACCCTCTCCTCGCCCTGCCAAATGTTAATGCTCCATAGGCTTACAGAGGCCCTCAGCCTGTGCCTGGGAGATGCTTCAAATCAAAAGGCTCTTTCCCAGCTGAGTGATTTGCCAGGCAGCTGCCAGCAGCTCCCTGCTTTTGGCTGAAGAGCACCTCCTGTCCCCCCATGGTGACACATCCTCCCCTGGGGGGCTGGGCACCCTGAAGGGCTGGGGAAGGCTGGGGCTGGAAGGCTCAGGGTGGAAGACAGTGACTTCCAGTGGGCTTTGATGTGAGGGAGGGCAGACACTCAGGCCAACTGCCTTTGCCTCCTGGCACAGCACCACACTGCACCCCTGAGAAGCCCTTCTGAGCCAGCCAAGCCCAGCTGGTGCTCCTCAAGGCCTGGAGGCTCAGGGAGAGTTCTTCCCAGAGAGAGTTGTTGGCCATTGGGATGTGCTGCCCAGGGAGGTGGTGGAGTCACTGTCCCTGGAGGTGTTCAAGAGGGCACTGGATGTGGCACTTGGTGCCATGGGTTAGTAGTCATGAGGTGTTGGGGTGACAGGTTGGACTTGATGATCCTTGAGGTCTCTTCCACCCTTATTGATCCTATGACTCTATGACTCTCCCTGGGCAATGTGTACAAGAGGCTGTTCCCCCCCCTGCTCCAGAGGCCAAGCACCTCTCCCTGGAGCCAGCCTGGCTCCATCTCCCAGCCCCTTGGTGGATTGGCCTCACTCAGGGTGACCCCCACTCGGTACCCCCAGGCCCTGCTGGGACAGTGTGGCAGCTTCAGGCTGTGCCTAGGAAGAATTCCACAGGTCCTGCACAGAAAGTGATGGAATGTCAATAAATCACCACTGGGTGCACAGGAACACAATGATAAGGTGTAAACAATCCCTGTGGTCTGCCTGCTGCCATCAAGTTAGTTGTGCAAACTGACTCACTCTCTCTCTTTGGCCTCCTGCTCTCTGGCAGGTACCAGCTGGCTCTTGCTGAGCTGTTGCTGACCTTGGCTGTGCTGCTTTGGTGTGGCTAAGTACCAACAAGAGACTTTCTGCTCTCCTTTCCTCTCTTCTCCTGTGTACAGGGGGGAAGGGAGCAGGGATTGGGCAGCTGTTGGTAGCCCCCTGGTTGTGCCCAGGGGGGTTCCTGTGCTGTGTATAATCTGTGAATACATGTAAAGCTCATCTGGTGTGTCCATGTTCATGGCACTCCATTGCTCTGGACTGGAAATGCAGCTTCATTTGCTTCCCCTGAGCTGCTCTGGCAGTTTGATGTTGGGGGGTGTTCAACCCACCACAGGCAGTGTCCACACACGTGAAGTCTGCTGATGTCTTCTGATCCTTCCTTCCTTCCTTCCTTCCTTCCTTCCTTCCTTCCTTCCTTCCTTCCTTCCTTCCTTCCTTCCTTCCTTCCTTCCTTCCTTCCTTCCTTCCTTTCTCCCTTCCTCCCTCCCTTCCTCCCTCCCTTCCTCCCTCCCTTCCTCCCTCCCTCCCTTCCTTCCTCCCTCCCTCCCTCCCTTCCTTCCTTCCTTCCTTCCTTCCTTCCTTCCTTCCTTCCTTCCTTCCTTCCTTCCTTCCTTCCTTCCTTCCTTCCTTCCTTCCTTCCTTCCTTCCTTCCTTCCTTCCTTCCTTCCTTCCTTCCTTCCTTCCTTCCTTCCTTCCTTTCTCCCTTCCTCCCTCCCTTTCTCCCTCCCTTCCTCCCTCCCTCCCTCCCTCCCTTCCTTCCTTCCTTCCTTCCTTCCTTCCTTCCTTCCTTCCTTCCTTCCTTCCTTCCTTCCTTCCTTCCTTCCTTCCTTCCTTCCTTCCTTCCTTCCTTCCTTCCTCCCTTCCTCCCTTCCTCCCTTCCTCCCTCCCTTCCTCCCTCCCTTCCTTCCTTCCTCTCTCCTTCCTTTCCTCTCTCCCTCCCTCCCTCCCATTCTCCCTCCCTCCCTCCTTTCCTCCCTCCCACCATTGCTGGCTCCTGGGAAGTTTGTCACCAACAGACACCCCCAAGGCCTTCTTCTCCAGTCTGCTCCCCCAGCCTGGATCTGTCCTTGGGATTTCCCTTCCCCCAGCTGCTCTTGGCCCTGTTGACTTTCATGAGGTTGGCCTGGGCCCCGCTCTGCAGCCTGCCCAGGTGCCTCTGGATGGATCCTTCCCTCCAGCCTGTCAAACATTCACACAGCTTGGTGCCATCCCCAGACCTGCTGAGGCTGCCTCATCAGCAGTGCCCAGGTCACTGACTGAGCTGCCAGCCTCCCAGCCCTGCCCTGCCCCCCACTGCTGGGTCTGGCCCCAGGCTGCAGGCTCAGCTCTGCTCTGAGCTCCAGCACTTTGCCTCCAAGGCTATCAAACCCTCTTTGGTTGGACAGGGCCCAGCCAGGGAAGCCATCCAGCTCCTCATTATTCACCACCCTGCCAATCCTTATGTCATCTGCACATTTTGTCTGGAGAGATTGGGGGGTTTGCTGCCAAGTTACTGATGGGATGGTGAGGAGCATCTGGCCAAAGGCTGCTGCCCCCTCGGCACAGAGGGGGTGCCTGGGATGGTGCCTGGCTGGCAGCATGAGCTCCTCACTGACCTTTAGGCTGTCTCTTAGCTCCATACCTGCAGAGGGATCTGAATACCAAGCTCACCCTGGTGACACTGAGCTTCCTATGCACCTTGGATCCTGGCAAGGTCCACCTAGGAAACATTGGGAAGTGCCTCCACAAAAGCAGCTTAAGAGCCATTAGAACCTATCTTTTCTTGGCTCTGGGACAATGGGGCTGCAGATGGGGACATGCCATGACCTGACTCTCCTTCCACCCCTGCTTGTGTGCACTGGAGGTGCTAGACTGATGCAGCAGCATCTTGGGTGGCAGGGGCTGCAGGATCACATCACAGAGTCACTGAGGGTGCTGCTGCTGCAGCCAAAGTGGCCAGCAAGGGCAGCTGGGCAGAGGGGATCTGAGCAGCTGGCAGAGAAGGAGCTCTGAGCTGCCCACATGGACAGGCCAAGAGGCTCTGCCAGCTCCTGGAGATGCTCAGCCCACGTTCAGGGTCATCTGTGCCCCTCACAGAAGCTGCAGCCTGGGAAAGGTGAAGACTCTGCAGGCACTGGCACAGGCTGCCCAGGGAGGTGGTGGAGTCCCCAGCCCTGGAGGTGTCCATGGAACCTGTGGCCATGGCTCCTGGGGACAGGGTTAGTGGCCATGGTGGGGTTGGGTCAACAGTTGGATTTGATGACCTTGGAGGCCTTTCCCAACCCAAACACTTCTGTGATTCCACTCAGTGCCTGCCAGCCCCTGGCTGGAGCATGGCCACAAGTGGCTGGGAGCGCAGCAGGCTGGGCTGGGGCACTGCTGCTGGCACCATCTCTGTGCAGCCCCAAACTGACATCCATCCTCCACCACATCCTTTGCACAGTGCTGTCACTTCTGCCAGCCTTCTCCTGTGGCCTTGGGACCATTGCTGTCAGCCTTGGCAGGAGCTGTGCCCAAGGTGCAGGCATCTGATGGGAGCCTGACTGCAGCCTCTGTGGAGTGCTGGCCACAGGTTGGGAGCTTTCTATTTCTCGTGGCCTGGCAGCCTTCAGTGCTTCCCCTTCTGAAGCCCCATGCCCCCTGTTACATCCCCCACTCACAGGTGTGTGACACCCCCCCCCAGCTCAGGGGGCTGCTGCAGGGACAGGGGGGCAGCTGGTTCCTCTCCCTCCCCTCCTCTGCCGTTTCTGTGGGGACGTGGTGGTGCTGGGCTGGTGCTGGACTGGCTGATCCTGGAGAGCTTTTCCAACCCAGACAATTCTGTGGTTCTGTGTTTTATGGAGGGCAGAGGCATGGGCACATGACAACGGTCCAGCAGCCCCCATGGCTGCTGCTGAGCAGGACAGCACCAGCCTGGGATGCCTGTGGCACAGGGGGAGGGCAGGCTGAGCCCCGCAGGCTGAGCCCCGCAGCCACCCGGGGGGGAGCAGCTCGCTGAGGCTTGGTTGGGAATCAGGCAGGCAGCTGCCAAGGCACTATGGATTTTGGAGCAGTAACTCTCTGTCTGGAGAGTGAAATGGGGCCAGCTAATGAGGCTCATGAGATCTGTTAATACTTAACCTCATGCAGGAGCTACCAGCCCTGCTGATAAATCAGACACCAGCCCAGCACCGTGCTCCAGTGGCCACCCAGCCTGCAGCAAAGCCTCAGCATCTTGGGGGGGGGGGGGGGGGGGGGGATTCTTCCCTCTCTCCATCACAGGGGCTCAGCTTCCCCTCCACTCTCCCTGCCCAGGTGAAGGCCATGCTGCCCAGCCCCCTGTCACTGACACAGAATGCTTCAGAGCTGGCTGGAGGGTGACCAGCAACAGCACCTGGGAGGGCTCAGCCTTGCAAAGGTCACAAGCCTGTGGAAGTGCAGCCTGATGGGCTGAGGGTGGGGAGGTGCAGCTTGACATTCAGCTTCTTAAAGCCTCTCCAGGAAAGTGGACCTGAGGTTAATCAGCACTGATTAGCCCCTGTCCCTCCACAGCCAGGGCTTGATTTCCAGCACTTGCTCTGCCTCTCCAGCTGCTCGCAGACGTCCGAGCCCCTGCTTGGCACCAGGGCTCATTTCTGATGCAGAAATCATCACCAGGCACCAGCAGCGGAGCCCTCCCGGTGGGACCACGTTACAAGGCAGTGGGTAAAGAGGTGTCCCCTACCATCAGCAGTACCAAGAGTGCTGCTCCCTGGCAGGGGAGAGACATTTCAGCTGCCGTGTCAGCCCCCAGCCCAAACTTTTCTTGTGTCCCTGTAGGAGCAGAAAACAAACTGAGCTTGTTCATCAACTTGGTGAAGCTTCAGGGGGAAAGGCAGACAATTGCCTCCCACCCTCTGGGGATACACTCCACAGAAGCACAGGATCATGGAACTGTTTGGGTTGGAAGAGAGTTCAAAGAGCATCAAGCCCCATCAGCTACCTAACACCCCCAAGGCCACCAAACCCTGGCCCCAAGTGCCATGGCCACAGGTTCCATGAACACCCCCAGGCATGGGGACTCCACCACCTCCCTGGGCAGCCTGTGCCAATCCCTAACCACTCCTGCAGCAAAGAAATTCTTCCTCCTCTCCAACCTGACCCTCCCCTGGCACCATTTCAGGCCATTTCCTCTCCTTCTGTCACCTGAAACTGGGGAGCAGAGCTCAACCCCCACCTCACTGCTGCTTCCTTTCAGGGAGCTGTAGAGAGCAATGAGGTCTCCCCTCAGCCTCCTCCAGGCTGAACAACCCCAGGTCCCTCCTCCACTCCTCACACAACTTGTTCTCCAGGCCAGTTCCAAGCCCTGACCACTCCTGCAGCAATGAATTTTCCCCTCATCTCCATCCTGATCCTCCCCTGGTAGTGCTTGACTAAAGCCTTGGCATCCCTTTCTCTCAGGATCTTCTGTGCTTGGTGTCTGCTGAACATGAGGCACTTCCTGGAAGGAGCATTTGCTAAGCCATGATCAAGTCCTGGTTTGGGATCTTGTCATGGACAGGAGCAGGCAGGGTGAGCTTGCAGCACAGAAGGCCAAGGGCAGCCTGGGCTACATCCAAGGCAGCATTGCCAGCAGAGCCAGAGAGGTGATTCTGACACTTTGCTCTGCTGAGATCTCACCTGCAGTGCTGTGTGCAGGTCTGGAGCCCTCAACACAGCAAGGACCTGAGGCTGATGGAGCAGGTCCAGAGGAGGCCACAAGAATGGTCAGAGGGTTGGAGCAGCTCTTCTATGGGGACACGCTGAGGGAGCTGGGGATGTTCAGCCTGGAGAAGAGAAGGCTCCAGGGAGACCTTAGAGCAACCTTCCAGTAGCTGAAGTGGGCTACAAGAAAGCTGCAGAGGGACTGTTCCCTAAGGGCTGCAGGGACAGGACAAGGGACAATGGTTTTAAGGTGGAGAAGAGCAGATGGAGATTGGATGTTAGGAATAACTTCTTTATTATGAGGGTGGTGGAACACTGGAACAGGTTGCCCAGGGAGGTGGGGGAGGCCCCCTCCCTTCCTGGAGGTATTCAAGGTGAGGCTGGACAGGGCTCTGTGCAACCTGATCCAGTGCAGGATGTCCCTGCTGAGTGCAGGGGGTTGGACTGGATGAGCTTTGGAGGTCCCCTCCAGCCCAGAGCATTCTGTGATTCTAGGCACATCCCAAGTGCCTCTGCCTGCCACGCTTCTCTGTGGAGCTCTTCAGGCACTCTTTCAAGGCCAGTGCTGAAGCAGCTCTCCACCAGCCACCAGTTTGCCTTCAGCCAGCATTTTTCCAGCACCAATGCCTGCTGCATGCTGCCTAGCAGGTGCTCTGGATGGGGATTTGGATGAGAGCTTCCAAACAAGGAAAAACACAACTTGGCCTCTCCCCAGAAGCAGAAGGGTAGTTCAAAATGAGTAGATTTGAGAGAAAAAAAAACCCCTTGCTGCAGTACATGGTGGCTTCTCAGGATGCTTTCCTCACCCCATTTGCAGTTTCCAGCATCATGTGCCTCAAAACCTTGCAGGTTTGAAGCTGAGCCAGGTCTGCTTGGCTCAGAGGGTGCTGGGCCCAGGGGCTGTGGGAATGGAGCATCAAATGGGTGAAGGGTGAGGGCAGGAGATCTGATCACTCTGCAGTCACTTAGGGCTGCTGGACCAGCTTTGGACTATCAGTAGGGCATCATCTAGGCTGGGAGTGGCTCCACAACACTTAGAAGGCCTGGGGGGTGTCAGTTGGTGACAAACTCCCCAGGAGCCAGCAATAGTCATTGGCAGCCCAGCAGGCAGCTGTGTGCTGAGCTGCAGGGAGAGCAGCAGCACAGGGAGGGGATTCTGCCCCTCTGCTCTGCTCTGCTCAGACCCCACCTGCAGCACTGCCTCCAGCTCTGGGGCTCCCAGCACAGAAAGGACCTGGAGCTGCTGGAGAGGGTCCAGAGGAAGCCACAAAGATGATCAGAGGCTGAGAACCTCCCCTGTGGGGACAGGCTGAGAGAGTTGGGGCTATTCAGCATGGAGAGGAGAAAGCTCCAGGGAGACCTCAGAGCAGCCTTCCAGGACCTGAAGGGCTCCAGGAGAGCTGGGGAGGGACTTGTGACAAGGGCTGGGAGTGCCAGGCTGAGGGACAATGGCTTTGAGCTGGGAGAGAGGAGAATGAGACTGGAAATGAGGAAGGAATTGTTGAGAGTGAGGGTGGGGAGACACTGGCACAGGTTGCCCAGGGAGGCTGTGGATGGCCCCTCCCTGGAGGTGTTCAGGGCCAGGCTGGATGAGGCTCTGAGCAAGCTGGGCTGGTGGGAGGTGTCCCTGCCCATGGCAGGGGGTTGGCACTGGATGATCTCTGGGGTCCCTTCCATCCCAAACCACTCTATCAGTCCCCTCAGGATGGCCTCTGCTTCTCAGCAGGTCACTGCCTTGAGCTTCCATCAGCTCCTTGGGAGAGCAGGCAGGAGCAGGATGGCCATGGGCAGGAGCCTGTGACAGAGCTACCAGGGGTGGGTGATCCTTTGCTAACCCTCCAGGCAGAAGGTGGCCCAGGTTTCATCCCATAGGTGTCAGATGCTGCCTCTCCTCCTGGCACTGGCCTGGCCTCCTGTCCTGAGGTGTAAGCAGGCTCCAGGGCAGGGCAAGGGTCTGTGACCCAGGGCTGCCACAACATTTCCCTGGAGGATTTGTCCCTGTGACAAGTCAGAAAGTGAAATGAGAGGAAGGCAAGCAGGCAGCCAACCCACTTAGGTGCAGTTTGCCTCCATCAGGATCTATTTAGTTTGATTCAGCCTGACACTGCTCAGAGAGAAGAAGGAACTCTGGGAGCCTACAGCCAGGAGGAGCCCACACAGCATACTGGGGAGCTCCTCTCCCTTATTGCATCTGACAGCAGGCAAGAGGAGCCAGGCTCTGTGGCTGTGGGTGCCAGGAGGCTTCCCAGGGACAGAGGCATCCTCCCCTGCCATGCTGGCTGGGCACACATCAGGGTCCTGCTGTCACCACCCTGCTGGTGCAGCTCCCCTGAGCCCCCTGAACTCTACACTGCTCTAGACCCAGCCCTGGGTCTCCAGCAGATATCCCCAGGTGGCTTTGAGCAAAGCCCTGCCCCGAGATGCTCCAGCTGTGAGCTGGGGAGGATGAGGTTAAGCTGAGGCACTGGAATCCACAGCTGGGTGTTGTGAGCAGAACATCTGCCTCCCTGCTTTGCAGGAAAGCCTCTTCCCACCCAAACTGAGAGGATTTCAGAGTCTGTGATGCAGAGGAGTGGAGGGAGAGGAACCAGCTGCCCCCTGACCCTGCAGCAGCCCCCTGAGCTGGGGGGGGGTGTCACACACCTGTGAGTGGGGGATGTAACAGGGGGCATGGGGCTTCAGAAGGGGAAGCACTGAAGGCTGCCAGGCCATGAGAAGTAGAAAGCTCCCAACCTGTGGCCAGCACTCCACAGAGGCTGCAGTCAGGCTCCCATCAGATGCCTGCACCTTGGGCACAGCTCCTGCCAAGGCTCACAGCAATGGTCCCAAGGCCACAGGAGAAGGCTGGCAGAAGTGACAGCACTGTGCAAAGGATGTGGTGGAGGATGGATGTCAGTTTGGGGCTGCACAGAGATGGTGCCAGCAGCAGTGCCCCAGCCCAGCCTGCTGCACTCCCAGCCACTTGTGGCCATGCTCCAGCCAGGGGCTGGCAGGCACTGAGTGGAATCACAGAAGTGTTTGGGTTGGGAAAGGCCTCCAAGGTCATCAAACCCAACTGCTGGCCCAACCCCACCATGGCCACTAACCCTGTCCCCAGGAGCCATGGCCACAGGTTCCATGGCCACCTCCAGGGCTGGGGACTCCACCACCTCCCTGGGCATCCTGTGCCAGTGCCTGCAGAGTCTTCACCTTTCCCAGGCTGCAGCTTCTGTGAGGGGCACAGATGACCCTGAACGTGGGCTGAGCATCTCCAGGAGCTGGCAGAGCCTCTTGGCCTGTCCATGTGGGCAGCTCAGAGCTCCTTCTCTGCCAGCTGCTCAGATCCCCTCTGCCCAGCTGCCCTTGCTGGCCACTTTGGCTGCAGCAGCAGCACCCTCAGTGACTCTGTGATGTGATCCTGCAGCCCCTGCCACCCAAGATGCTGCTGCATCAGTCTAGCACCTGCCCAGCCTGTGCTCTCCTGCATCCCACGTCTCTGCTCCTGGCTTCCTTCTTCACCAGCACCTCAATCCTACTTGATCTCCACTCCTAAGGCTCCATCCTGTCCCTCTCTGGAGGATGCTCCCTGAGCACAGCTGAGCACAGAGTGGATCTGACCCACTCTGAGACCCCCAGCGAGACCTCCTGCAGCACAGTGGCACAACCACTCCAGCACTGCCTGAGAGGAGGCTGCAGTGAGCTGGGGGTTGGGCTCTGCTCCCTAGTCTCAGGTGATAGAAGGAGAGGAAATGGCCTGAAATGGTGCCAGGGGAGGCTTAGGCTGGAGATGAGGAAAAATGTCTTTGCTGCAGGAGTGGTCAGGGATTGGCACAGGCTGCCCAGGGCGGTGGTGGAGTCCCCATGCCTGGGGGTGTCCATGGAACCTGTGGCCATGGCACTTGGGGCCAGGGTTTGGTGGCCATGGTGGGGTTGGGCTGGTGGTTGGACTGGATGCTCTCAGAAGGCTTTTTCACCCTTAATCTTTATAGGATTCTGTGAAACAGTTGCCCTGCCTCAAGTTCTGCACCAGGAGGCTGCTGGAACACTGCAACAGGTTGCCCAGGGTGATGTTTGAGGTCCCATCCCTGGAGATATTCAAGGTGAAGCTCAGCAGGGCTCTGGGCAGCCTGATCCAGTGGAGGATGTCCCTGCTGAGTGCAGGGGTTGGGCTGGGTGAGCTTTGGAAGGTCCCTTCCAACCCCAACCTTTCTATGAGTCTGTTCCTCCACTTGCTTATGGCATCACCTTGGCCTCCACCTCCTCACCTGCAGCCTACCCACCCTTGGGCCAGGGTGCTGGAGGACCAGGGGGGAGGGCTTTGAGAAGAGCAGGAGGAATGAGTGGAGGTGTTGAAGGCCTGGCTGCTTGGGACAGACCGCTTGTCTCAGCCTCTTTAGCTGATCAAGGGAAGGTTAAGAGGCAACTTGCTCTATAAATACTTGGGGAGGGAGGAGACCTCTGATGATGGAAGGGTTTTTAATCTAGCAGATAGAAATTGTGATGAGATTCACTGGCTGGGAGCTGGAGCTGGAAAAGCCTCAATTGGAAATAAGCTGCATCTTGTGAAGAGGGAAGGTAATTAGCCAGAGGACTCGTGGTGGAGTCTCCCTCATTTGGGCTCTTGAAATCAAGGCTTTCTACAAGGAAAGCTACAAGCTGCCCTGGGGGCAGCTGTGCCACTGCTGGGGCACTGCAGGGGGCACTGCAGGGGGCACTGCAGGGGCCCTCAGTGCACTGTGGGGACTCCCACAGCCCCAGCTGCCCTCAGGCTGGGTTCACAGAGAAGGGTTTGGGTTGGAAGGGACCTCCCAAAGGGCAGCACCTTGAGACCACACCTTGAATCCTGGGTTCAGTTCTGGGCCACTCACTCCCAGAAGGACATTGAGAGGCTGGAGCAGGTCCAGAGAAGGGCAACAAAGCTGGGGAAGGGTCTGGGGAACAAGGCTGGGGAGGAGCAGCTGAGGAAGCTGGGGGTGTTCAGCCTGGAGAAGAGGAGGCTGAGGGGAGAGCTCATTGCTCTCTACAGCTCCCTGAGAGGAGGCTGCAGTGAGCTGGGGGTTGGGCTCCTCTCACATGCAACAAGTGACAGACAGGAGGAAATGGCCTGAAACTGTGCCAGGGGAGGCTTGGGTTGGAGGTTAGTAAAACTGCTTTGCTGCAAGAGTGGTCAGGGACTGGCACAGGCTGCCCAGGGAGGTGGTGGAGTCCTCATCCCTGGAGGTGTCCATGGAACCTGTGGCCATGGCACTTGGGGCCAGGGTTAGTGGCCATGGTGGGGTTGGGTTGGTGTTGGACTGGATGATCTCAGAGCTAAGACAGTTCTGTGCTCCAGCAGCCAGTCTGCAGAGGGACAGCAAGCTCCTAGAGAACAGAAGGATTTTCTTACCTGCTCTGGGGGCTGGACATGGTGAGGAACTGGACCTGGTGCATCCACTGAGCATCTCCCACTTGCCCAGCTCATGGATATGGGATGTGGAGCAGCCCAGGAGAACTCAAGGCACATGTGGAGAGGAGACCAGAGCCAGGTGACTCTCCCAGCCCAACTTGGTCACCCTCTGCATAGAATGTGCCAGGGAGGAGAGGACAGGAGGAGAGGACAGGAAGAGAGGACAGGAGCTGTGCTCAGCTTTTACCCCCCTGCAGAAGGCTGTGTGCATCCACCCACCCTGTCACCTACAGCCCTCCCTGCAAGGCAGACCCATGGGCACCTCATGGGCACCTCATGGGCTCTCCACAGGGTCTCCAAGGGCACCCCATGGGTTTCCCAGAGCCCCTCCAGGAGCTCTCCATGGGTACCCCATGAGCATCCCACAGGCATCCCATGAGCTGTCCATGGGTACCCCACAGACACCCCAGGAGCTCTCCACAGCCTCCATGTGCTCTCCACAAGCACCTCAAGAGCACCCCACAGGCACCCCATGGGCTCTCGATTGGCACCCCATGGGCACTCCACAGGCACCCCATGAGATCTCGATGGGCACCACATGGGCACTCCACAGGCATCCCACGGGCACCCCATGGGCCCTCTGCAGGCACCCCATGGGATCTCTATGGGCACCCCATGGGCACTCCACAGGCATCCCATGGGCACCCCATGGGCACTCCACAGGCATCCTATGGGCTCTCTGTGGGCACCTCATGGGCACTCTACAGGCATTCTATGGGCACCCCATGGGCACTCTGCAGGCACCCCATGGGCTCTCTATGGGCACCCCATGGGCACTCCACAGGCATCCCCTGGGCTCTCCATGGGCACCCCGAGGGCACCCTGTGAGCTCTCCACAGGCATCCCCTGGGCTCTCCATGGGCATCCCCTGGGCTCTCCATGGGCACCCTGAGGGCACCCTGTGAGCTCTCCACAGGCATCCCCTGGGCTCTCCATGGGCATCCCCTGGGCTCTCCATGGGCACCCTGAGGGTACCCTGTGAGCTCTCCACAGGCATCCCCTGGGCTCTCCATGGGCATCCCCTGGGCTCTCCATGGGCACCCTGAGGGCACCCTGTGAGCTCTCCACAGGCATCCCCTGGGCTCTCCCTGGGCACCCTGAGGGCACCCTGTGAGCTCTCCACAGGCATCCCCTGGGCTCTCCATGGGCACCCTGAGGGCACCCTGTGAGCTCTCCACAGGCATCCCCTGGGCTCTCCCTGGGCACCCTGAGGGCACCCTGTGAGCTCTCCACAGGCATCCCCTGGGCTCTCTATAGGCATCCCCTGGGCTCTCTATAGCCATCCCCTGGGCTCTCCATGGGCACCCTGTGAGCTCTCCACAGGCATCCCCTGGGCTCTCTATAGGCATCCCCTGGGCTCTCTATAGCCATCCCCTGGGCTCTCCATGGGCACCCTGTGAGCTCTCCACAGGCATCCCCTGGGCTCCCTATAGGCATCCCCTGGGCTCTCTATAGGCATCCCCTGGGCTCTCCATGGGCACCCCATGGGCACCCTGTGAGCTCTCCACAGGCATCCCCTGGGCTCTCCCCACTGCAGCCCCATGGCTCCTGGCCTTGCTGCCTGCTGCTGGGGGTGGCTGCTCCAGGGAGCTTGGCAGCCATGCTCCTTCCCTGCTGCTCTTTCTTCCCTGCTCCTTTATTTTTTCACCACCTCTCTCTCTCCCTTTGGTTTCTTTCTTGATGTCTCCCCCCTTTTTTGGGGGGGGTGTGTGTGTGTCTTGCTGCCCTAATTTTCTTTAGGTTGGTTTTTTTTTTTTTCACCTATAATTTTCTCCATTGACTTTAATTAAGCTCTCCCCAGGCTCCCTCTGTAGGCAGGCTTCCCCGGGTCTAATTAGACTCTCATCATAAGTAATCTACATGGAAAGCAAACATGTGTGTGTGTGTGAGAGAGAGAGAGAGGGAGAGAGAGAGCTGGGGAGATTTATGGAGAGCATGCAGGGAGCAGATGGGTGCATAAAACACTACCAATAATTCTGGTACAGATGCAGAAAAGGCAGAGCTCTAGGGGGGGACACACAGACACACACACACTGGAGCCTTCCCCACACCCTCTCATAAGTCAAATCTCTGCCTCTCTTCTCTCCCCAGGTATCCACCATGTGTGTGTGTCCTCCCCCCACCCCCCCAATAAGATCAATAGTGCAGATCAGAGTAAATCATCCTGGGCTGGCAGAGCAGGAGGTGGGGGGGAGCAGCAAGTCCCAGCTGAGGCTTAAGGAGATGTCTCACCCTGATCTCCTCCTAACCATCTACTTAAGAGCCAGGCTGTGTGGCGAGGTGGGGAGCAGAGGGAGGCTGCCTGGGAGCTTCTGTGCTGGGGGATGGAGAATGGAGCAGCAAGGGGGGGGGGAGGGGGGAGCCCAGGCTGCCCTGCACACCCCCCCACCCCCACAGCTCAGTCTGGAGAGGAGGATGCTGAGGGGAGGCCTCATTGCTCCCTGCTGAGCGCTGTCCTGGGCAAACGGTGGCCTGGAGGGCAGGTGCTGAGCACCTTCAGATGGCAGTCCTGGAGCACTTGGTTCTAGAGAACAGGGCTGGGGAGCAGCAGCTGAGGCAGCTGGGGGTGTGCAGCCTGGGGAAGAGGAGGCTGAGGGAGAGCTCATTGCACTCTACAGCTCCCTGAGAGGAGGCTGCAGTGAGCTGGGGGTTGGGCTCTGCTCCCCAGTTTCAGTGACAGAAGAGAGGCAATGGCCTAAAATTGTGCCAGGGGAGGTGCAGGTTGGAGAGGAGGAAAAATTCCTCTGCTGCAAGAGTGGTCAGGGATTGGCACAGGCTGCCCAGGGGGGTGGTGGAGTCCCCATCCCTGGGGGGTGCTCATGGAGCCTGTGGCCATGGCACCTGGGGTTTGGTGGCCATGGTGGGGTCGGGTTGGTGGCCATGGTGGGGTCGGGTTGGTGGCTGGGCTGGATGATCTTTTCCAACCCAAACAATTCCATGATCCTCTGGGAGAGAGGGAGATGGCTGAGTGTGAGGAGTCTGCATGTGGCAACCTGTCTGCACGGCAAGGATCTGGTGGGGCTTGGACATGCTCCCAGGTTTGCTCTGCCCCAAGCCATTTCTGTCAGCAGTCCCAGCCCGTGTGTAGGTACAGGAGGTGCATGGTGTGAACACGTGCTGGGTCCCTGCCCACCAGCCCTGCAGGGTGTCCCTCTCCCTCACTAGGACAGAAGGGTGATGGAGGGACCCAGGAGAGGCTTTTCTGCTGCACCATGGGCACAGAGCCCTCTCTTGGGTGGCCTCTGCTCCTCACTGGCGTGAGACCCTCTCGCTGCATGCGGAGCAGGGGGGCCCAGGGCCAGCCCATGGGCTGGATGAGCACTGTCAGGTTGCCTGTGTGTCCCACCGAGCACTGGAGCAAAGGTGGGGCTCAGCCTGCCTCTGTGCCATGCTCTACATGACAGTGGCCTGGATTGCTGAGGGCAGTGACACCCTGGACCTGAGAGGGGGAATGGCTCTTGATGAGTCCTACTTAATGGGACAGAGAGGAAGAAAGTGCTGCTGGCCATGGGGCAGGGCCTGTGATTCATCCAGTTAGAAGACAGAAGAAAGCATTGGGGCCAGCTAGGTCTGGTGGTTTCAGCTCTTCCTGCTGTGAGCCAGCACTGGGCACGTCCTTGGCCAGGTAATTGAAGCTCTGCTGGCAGGCTGGGGCATTTCTTTACTGCCTTTGAGGGCTTTCTGACCAGCCCTGTGGTGTTTAATAACACAGGCTGGAAACCACAAGATCTGGTCCCCACCACCTCCTACACTGATTTACAGCTCAAGCCCAGAGCTTGTAGCTGAAACCTGTGGATGGAGACTTTATAGATGAGGATCTGTGGCAGCTGGGAGCATCCTGCTCATTGTCTTTGCAGAGCTACCAAGAGCTGGAGCCTCCCCCTTCTGCCGTGCCAGGCAGCACAGGGAGGGGATTCTGCCCCTCTGCTCTGCTCTGCTCTGCTCAGACCCAACCTGCAGCTCTGCCTCCAGTTCTGGGGCCCCCAGCACCTGGGGCTGCTGGAGAGGGTCCAGAGGAGGCCACAAAGATGATCAGAGGGATGGAGAACCACCAGTGGGGACAGGCTGGGAGAGTTGGGGCTGTTCAGCCTGGAGAAGAGAAGGCTCCAGGGAGACCTCAGAGCAGCCTTCCAGGACCTGAAGGGCTCCAGGAGAGCTGGGGAGGGACTTTTGATAAGGGAGAGACAGGATGAGGGACAATGGCTTTGAGCTGGGAGAGGGGAGATTGAGAGTGGAGATGAGGAAGGAATTGTTGAGAGTGAGGGTGGGGAGACACTGGCACAGGTTGCCCAGGGAGGCTGTGGATGTCTCCTCCCTGGAGGTGTTCCAGGCCAGGCTGAAGGAGTCCTTGAGCAACCTGTGCTGGTGGGAGGTGTCCCTGCCCATGGCAGGGGGTTGGCACTGGATGAGCTCTGAGGTCCCTTCCAACCCATTCCATGGCCCTGTGACATCTGCCTGCTTTCCAGCTGGGATGGTTCTAGCTGGCTGCAGACCCCAGAGCCCTGCCAGACTCAATCCCCTTCCACCCTGCAGTGTGTTTGTCCTTCCCCTTGAGCTGTGCTTCCCAAGGATCCCTCTGCAAGGTTTCTCCAGCCCTTGTGCCGTGTCTGTGGCTCTTCTCTCAGCATCTGCAAGCTTTCCAAACCCTCTAGAGGATGCAGACACCAAAACCACAGCCAGCATTCCAAGACCTGTCTCAGCAGCACTGTTTTGTGTGGTGTATAATTAGGCTGTGAAACTCATGGCCAGCCTACAGCACCAAGAGCAGGGATGGAAACATCTGGCAAGGCAGGCTGGGCAAATTCCTGGACCACAGGGCCACCAAGGACTGCCACAGGTCCTGCTGGACCAACCCAGCTGCTGTGTGCAGTGCCTGAATCACTGACCAGGGAAAATCCTGTGGGAAAGGAAGCCTCAGTGCTGGCCTGGCACCCCTGAAGGTCTGCTGGTGACCTGCTTGGAGATGGCCTAGGGGTTAGATGGAGCTTGGGTTGGACACAGTCCAGCTGCTCTAATGTGCATCAGGTTAGAAGGGACCTCCAAAGGGCATCTTGTCCACCCCCCTGCAGGCAGCAGGGACACCTCCAGCTAGAGCAGGCTGCTCAGGGCCACATGGAGTTTGACCTTGAATGTCTGCAGGGATGGGCATCCACCACGTCCCTGGATGCTCCTGTGTGGGGTAAGAGACTTCAGGTGCTCAGACAGCAGCTCCTCCTGTTGTCTCAAGGGTCTGGAGCTACCAAATGCAGGATCCAGGCCCTGTTTGAGGGTATCTGGTGGAGGAATGATGGTAACTGGAGGAGACAGACTTCCTCAAAGGCAGGTCAGCCTCTGAGACACCAGCCTCAGGAGCTCACCGCAGCTGCCTCTCTCCAGCAACTGCTGGACCTCGTCTGTGCTCTGAGGCCCACCAGGGCCTGGCAGAGTCTGAGCTCTGGACCTGCCCACTGTGATGTGCCTCAGTTTCTCTGCTCACAATGGACACTGGAGGGCTGCAGAAAGCCTCCCCCCAGCCCTTTTCAGCCCCTTGACATGGGAAGCTAAGCTGCTTACTGCCACTGCTGTTATTTTTAGGGTGGTTGGAAAATGCTTGTCCCCATGTAGCTGTTGGCTGCCATTCTGCTTAGATACAAAGAGGTTGAAGAGCACTTCATGGTCCTTGCATGTTGCAGAGCTGCTCACTGAGCTCATCTGCCTCTCCTCCCTTATTGGGAGCAATCTGACCATCTCCATGGAGCAGTGTCCTTTGCCACTGCTGGGATTTGTTTGATTGCAAGATACTTCTAAACCCTCTCCACCCTGCCAGCCCAGGAGCTTCTCCCAAGTACTTCTGCCACTTGTGACTTGAGGGCTGTGGCTCCCTGGCCAAGGGAGCAGCTGTGGAGAGGTGTCAGGGGCTGGAGAGCCTGAGGAGAGGGATGGGAGCACGGGATGAGTGCCAGAAGGGTGTGGGAAAGGTCAGAGCTGTGACCACACTGCTGAACCCCTCCTGGAGGGCACGCTGGAGCCAGCTGTGGTGGGGGTGTGGGAGAACCAAAGCTGGCTCTGGTGGCATTGGCAGCCCCAGCACAGAGAGCAGGGCTGAGGAGTGGCAGTTTTGGGGCACTGGGGGCTGTACTGGTGTGGTCACCCTCCCTGTTGCTGCCGAGGCTGCCTCAGAGCAGCAGGGAGCTGCAGGGCTGGGGGTCACCAACCGCTGCTCAGAGGCAAAGCACCACAGTCCCTGCCAGCCCCCTCCTCCCCTGGGGGCACCCACAGGCTGGAGGGAGGTTGGAGAGCAGGGAAAGCATCATCCCTCTGCAGCATCCCCTCTTTGGGATGAACCTTCTGTCCACATCCTCCTCGGGGCTATCACCATCCCCTCACAGACTGCTCTGTCCCCAGGCTCCTCCCAGAGAGCTGGTGAGAGGCAGACTCCTTGGCTTCCACTTCCTAGCTGAGCCGTGGCAGGGACTGCTCCCCAGGCAGGTCCTGCAGCCTTTTGTGCTGTCCTGGATCTGAGCAAGGAGAAACTGACCCAGAGCTGCCTGGGATCTCTCAGTCCCCCCCATGCTCCTCACACACAGAGAGAGGATGGTGCTCGCCTGGTGTGCCCCCAGATCCACTCTGTGAGGCTCTGGATGTGCAGCCAGGAGCAGGAACCAGCAAGTTTCCTGCACCAAGCAACCTGCAGCTTGCTGGAGCCTGGCTTGGGGTGGCCTGGCCACGTTGCAAAGGTGGAGAGAGATAAGGGAGGGGATGAGGAGCTGATGAATCCCCTGCGGCTGTGCCCGCAGCACGGCAGAGCCAGGCTGTCCCCAGCAGACCCAGCTTCTGGGCAGACTCTGCACACACTCAGGAAGAGATGTGCCCACAGCTGGCATGGGGGTGACTGTCCCTGCTCCCTTCTTGCCAGCTCAGGATGTCCAGAGGAGGTTCTCCAGCTCTCCCAGGGCACAAGCAGCAGCTGGTTGCTGGCTTACGAACACCTCTGAGCTTGGAGACAGCTGCTGCTGCAGCTCACCCTGGAGATCCAGCAGGACAGGGATGTGTCCCTGGGGTGGCTGAGCAGTGAGAATCCTTTGCCCCAATCCTGTGGTTCCTGCAGGAGACCTTTTTGTTTAAATCTGATTGTGCTGGGGAGGTGAAAGGGAAACCAAGAGGAGAAAAATGACAGCCCCAAAATCCACTTCATATGGACTGGAGTCAGTTATTTCAGGTGAATTCATGGAGTTAAAGCTCACCCAGTTCCAACCCCCTGACACCTCCCACCAGCCCAGGTTGCTCAGGGCCTCATCCAGCCTGGCCTTCAACACCTGCAGGGAGGAGGCAGCCACAGCCTCCCTGGGCAAGCTGTGCCAGTGTCTCCCCCCCTCACTCTCAACAATTCCTTCCTCATCTCCACTCTCAGTCTCCCCTCTCCCATCTCAAAGCCATTTTTCCTCATCCTGGCACTCCCAGCCCTTGTCCAAGGTCCCTCCCCAGCTCTCCTGGAGCCCCTTCAGGTACTGGAAGGCTGCTCTGAGGTCTGCCTGGAACCTTCTCTTCTGCAGCCTGAACAGCCCCAACTCTCCCAGCCTGTCCCCACGGGGGAGGTTCTCCAGCCTCTTGGCCTCCTCTGGACCCTCTCCAGCAGCTCCAGGTCTTTCCTGTGCTGGGGGCCCCAGAACTGGACTCAGAACTCCAGGTGGGTGCAACCACAGCCTCAGAAAGTCCAGAAGCTGCTGCTAGGGGAGCACAACAGAAAAGCCTTCTGTCTACAGAGCTCAATTCTTCCCCCAGGCCTCCATCCTTGGCTGTAACTTTGCTCCAGGTCCTTCTCCTGCTGGGGTCCCAGAACTGGAGGCAGTGCTGCAGGTGAGGTCTCAGCAGAGCAGAGCAGAGCAGAGGAGAGCAGAGCAGAGCAGAGCAGAACAGAGGGGCAGAATCCCCTCCCTGTGCTGCTGCTCACAGAATGTTTCCTTGTGCCATTGCCGTGGAACAAACAGCCCAACGGGAATGTCCTCATCCCACCTGGAACTGACCACTTCTCTTCAGCCTTGCCTAAAGGAAGAGCCCTGGGGCTCTGCTGACCCTGTGGTGACTTTTGGCAGGAGCCAAACGGCCGGCGCCGCCCCTCGACCCCTCCGGGAGGAGCACAGCTCCCACCTGCAGCCTCTCTTGGCTCTCAGCCTTTGCCGTCTGCCCTCCTCCAGCGCACGACAGCCCTTACCTGCCCCCCAGGCAGCTGGAGGAGGACGCAGGGTGGAGCAGGCGACCCCGAAGCCCTCTGGCGGCTCCCGCGGCCGCATCCCTCCGCGGGGTCCCCGCAGCCCAAGGGCTCCAGGCGGCGCCGCACGGCTCCCGGCGGGGCTCCGCCTGGGTGTTTGTTTCAGCTACTTAAATACATCTCAGGGTTCAGATCACAGCTTCTCAGCAGCAGTTAAACCCAAGTAACACATTCATATTTTGTAAACTGTTTCTCACAGCTTGTTTATTTAGGGTTATAACTCGATTTGGGCTCCTTATGGAAGTGTGACTCATTGTTTAATGTGGCAGCTCATTAGCAATCCTTGTTTTTGCCTTATATTTTCTGTGCTGCCACTAATTGCTGAGCCCACTGTGAGCTTCAGCTTCCAGTGACACCGTGGAATAGAGAGGGGGGGGAAAAAAAACACAAACCCACAACCCAACCTGCAAGGAACTTGATCAGTTACCAGATAAAAGGCAGCAGCAGCAATCAACAAACTCCTGAGCCTGCAGAGGAAGCTTCTTAGCTGCTGTGATTTGGGGTTGTTGGTTTTTTTTTGACTCCAAGGAGAGGCTTCCCCCGCTTGGGAAATTGATGCCACCGGCTCCTGGGCTCCTGTGACAGGAGGCTTTGAGCCAGAGGAGGCTCAGGGACACCGCAGGGGAAGAAAACCCAGCAGGGCTGCTGCTCCACAGCAGCGCCAGAGGGCTGGACCCCTGCGGCTCAGCATCCGCCAGCCTGCCCTGCCTGAGGAGCGGCTGGGGCTCAGGGCCTCGGGAAGGGAGAAAGCCGCAGGCTGGAGGCTGAAGATTCTCTTCCAGCAGTTGATTCCTGCGCTGCGCAGTCCCGGAGGGCTGGCACAGAGCTGGGTACCCCCTGCCCCTGGCAAGCAGGCAGAGGGGGGCAGGGAATGGCCAACAGGTGCTGGGAACAAACCCTCCTGACCAAAGCATCCCCTCCAGAGAGGCTGCAGGAAAGCTGGGAGCAGCTTCAGGGGGGTGGATTCTCCCGGGCTGCATGTTCAGGCTCAGCACCTCCTCCTCCTCCTCCTCCTCTCTCCTGCACACTCAGCACCTCCTCCTCTGTCCTGTCCTGCATACACAGGCTCAGTACCTCCTCCTCTGTCCTGCACACACAGGCTCAGCACCTCCTCCTCTGTCCTGTCCTGAACACACAGGCTCAGTACCTCCTCCTCCCCTGTCCTGCACACACAGGCTCAGCACCTCCTCCTCTGTCCTGCACACACAGGCTCAGCACCTCCTCCTCCCCTGTCCTGCACACACAGGCTCAGCACCTCCTCCTCCCCTGTCCTGCACACACAGGCTCAGCACCTCCTCCTCCCCTGTCCTGCACACACAGGCTCAGCACACCCTCCTACTCCTCCAGCACATCCTCCTCCTCCTCCTCCATCCCCATCCCTCTGTGCCAAAGCAGTGTGTAGGAGCAGTGTGCAGGCCACAGGAGGGAAGGTTTCTGCTCTGGGCACTCCAGGCCTTTGCTACTTGGCCGTGGGGACACAGGAGCCCATTTTTGTCAGTCAGATTTCAGAGGCTCCCTGGAGCAAGCCACTGTCCATGGCCACACTGGCTCAGGTAAAGCAAATGCTCTGGAGATGTGAAAATCAACCTTGCTCTCGAGCACAGCCCTGTGAGGAGAGGCTGAGGGAGCTGGGGTTGCTTAGCCTGGAGAAGAAGAGGCTCAGGGGAGACCTCATTGCTCTCTACAACTACCTGAAGGGAGGTTGTAGCCAGGTGGGATTTGGCCTCTTCTCCCAGACAACCAGCACCAGAACAAGAGGACACAGTCTCAAGCTGTGCCAGGGGAAGTTTAGGCTGGAGGTGAGGAGAAAGTTCTTCCCAGAAAGAGTAATTGGCCATTGGGCTGTGCTGCCCAGGGAGGTGGTGGAGTCCCCATCCCTGGAGGTGCTCAGAAAAGGCTTGGATGTGGCACTTAGTTGTCAGGAGGTGTTAGGTGATAGGTGATAGGTTGGGCTTGATGATCTCTGAGGTCTTTTCCACCTTGGTTGATTCTGTGATCCTATGACTCCCTGCTCCCTTGCCTGCTGCTTCCCCCTCTTCCTTTCCTCTGCATCACTCCAGCAGGGATTTTTCAGCTTTGCTGGCAGAGGCTTCTTTCTAGGAAGCAAACTGCTGCTCATTTCCTAGGGAGTTTTATGAGTTCTCATGAAGCATTTCAAGGAACCAGAGCCACGGGATGGAAAGCACTTTGTAGGAGAGGAGAACCCAGAGCCCTGCAGGGGTCAGTGCTGACGACAGAGCGAGGGGGAAGGAGCCAGAGCTGCCTGATGAATGCTCAACTTGCTGCTCCGTGCAGAGCCTCCCGGGAAGCTTGCTGGGAAGGGGTTGCCGGAAGGGTTCATCCTCCCACTCCATCCTCCAGCCCCAGCAGCCCTGCTAGGAGGATGCAGCCCTGCAGCCAGCTCCCTCCCTACTGCCCCCAGCACAGCTCTGGGCTCTGGGTGCTGCTGGCACCAGGGCTTGTGGCACCAGGGAGCACCAGGGCCAGGCTTGCCCTGGGCTGCTGTGCCAGGGGATGTTCAGGGTTGAGAGGAGGAAAAATGTCTTTGCTGCAAGAGTGGTCAGGGATTGGCACAGGCTGCCCAGGGAGGTGGTGGAGTCCCCATCCCTGGAGGTGTTCCAGTAACTGAATACTGAATACTGAATACTGAAAACCATGGCACTTGGGGACAGGGTTTGGTGGCCATGGTGGTGTTGGGCTGATGTTGGACTGGATGATCTTGGAGACCTTTTCCAAGCCAGACAGTTCCATCATTCTATGTCAGCAGGCAGAGGAGACAGCAGCACACTGTGAGTGGCCTGGAGAGCAGCACTTCAGTTACCAACAGGAGGGCCAGGGAAGGCTGAGGGAACTCAGGCTTTCCAAGGGAGGCTGCAGGAGCCAAAGCTCCAGGGCTGTGTTTCTGGCCAGAAGTGCTGCAGCTTTGAAAAACATCTCCACAGGAGTCAGGGAACATCCAGCCTGGATGATCTGAGTCTGCTCTCAGCCTTGGGAAGGGATGGTCCTGGTGGAACCACTTACAAATCAGAGCCTCTCCTCCCAGAGGCTCTGCTCCAAACTGAGGAGCAGCTCCCAGCAGTATCAGCCCTCACCTGCTGCCTTTTCCTTTGGGATGTGCCAGGGTGGCCTGGGGCCCTTTAACACCACTGAACAAACACATCAGGGGAGGGGCCTGCTCCCCTCCCATGGCCAAAACCAGCACCCAGCTCTGGCAGGGGGGTTGGACAGGATGATCTCTGAGGGTCCCTTCCAACCTCTAACAATCTGTGATTCTGTGATCCCCCAGCCCCTCTTCCCAGCCCATCTCCCCCAGCCCATCTCCCCCAGCCCATCTCCCCCATCCCATCTCCCCATCCCCTCTTCCCATCCCATCTCCCCCATCCCCTCTCCCCCATCCCATCTCCCCATCCCATCTCCCCCATCCCATCTCCCCATCCCCTCTTCCCATCCCATCTCCCCCATCCCATCTCCCCCATCCCATCTCCCCCAGTTCATCTCCCCCATCCCATCTCCCCATCCCATCTCCCCCATCCCATCTCCCCCAGTTCATCTCCCCCATCCCATCTCCCCCATCCCATCTCCCCATCCCATCTCCCCCATCCCATCTCCCCCATCCCATCTCCCCCAGTTCATCTCCCCCATCCCATCTCCCCCATCCCATCTCCCCATCCCATCTCCCCCATCCCATCTCCCTCATCCCATCTCCCCCAGTTCATCTCCCCCATCCCATCTCCCCCATCCCATCTCCCCATCCCATCTCCCCCATCCCATCTCCCCCATCCCATCTCCCCATCCCCTCTTCCCATCCCATCTCCCCCATCCCATCTCCCCCATCCCATCTCCCCCATCCCATCTCCCCATCCCCTCTTCCCATCCCATCTCCCCCATCCCATCTCCCCCATCCCATCTCCCCCAGTTCATCTCCCCCATCCCATCTCCCCCATCCCATCTCCCCCATCCCATCTCCCCCATCCCATCTCCCCATCCCATCTCCCCCATCCCATCTCCCCCAGTTCATCTCCCTCATCCTATCTCCCCCATCCCATCTCCCTCATCCCATCTCCCTCATCCCATCTCCCCCATCCCATCTCCCCCATCCCATCTCCCCCAGTTCATCTCCCTCATCCCATCTCCCCCATCCCATCTCTCCCATCCCATCTCTCCCATCCCATCTCCCCATCCCATCTCCCTCATCCCATCTTCCCCGTCCCATCTCCCCCATCCCATCTCCCCCATCCCATCTCCCTCATCCCATCTCCCCCATCCCATCTCCCCCATTCCATCTCCCCATCCCATCTCCCCCATCCCATCTCCCCCATCCCATCTCCCCCATTCCATCTCCCCATCCCATCTCCCTCATCCCATCTCCCCCATCCCATCTCCCCATCCCATCTCCCCATCCCATCTCCCCCATCCCATCTCCCCCAGTTCATCTCCCTCATCCCATCTCCCCCATCCCATCTCCCCCATCCCATCTTCCCATCCCATCTTCCCATCCCATCTCCCCCATCCCATCTTCCTCATCCCATCTCCCCATCCCATCTCCCCCAGCTCATCTCCCCCATCCCATCTCCCCCATCCCATCTCCCCCATCCCATCTCCCCCAGCCCATCTCCCCCATCCCATCTGTCCCATCCCATCTCTCCCATCCCATCTCCCCCATCCCATCTCCCCCATCCCATCTTCCCATCCCATCTTCCCATCCCATCTCCCCCATCCCATCTTCCTCATCCCATCTCCCCATCCCATCTCCCCCAGCTCATCTCCCCCATCCCATCTCCCCCATCCCATCTGCCTCATCCCATCTCTCCCATCCCATCTGCCTCATCCCATCTCTCCCATCCCATCTGCCCCATCCCATCTGTCCCATCCCATCTCTCCCATCCCATCTCCCCCATCCCATCTCCCCCATCCCATCTTCCCATCCCATCTTCCCATCCCATCTCCCCATCCCATCTCCCCCAGCTCATCTCCCCCATCCCATCTCCCCCATCCCATCTGCCTCATCCCATCTCTCCCATCCCATCTGCCCCATCCCATCTCCCCCATCCCATCTCTCCCATCCCATCTCCCCATCCCATCTCCACCATCCTGACTGATACTATGATACTATGATACTATGATCCCATCTCCCCCATCCCATCTCCCCCATCCCATCTCCCCCATCCCATCTCCCCATCCCATCTCCCCCATCCCATCTCCCCATCCCATCTCCCCCATCCCATCTCCCTCATCCCATCTCCCCCATCCCATCTCCCCCATTCCATCTCCCCATCCCATCTCCCCCATCCCATCTCCCCCATCCCATCTCCCCCATCCCATCTCCCCCATTCCATCTCCCCATCCCATCTCCCTCATCCCATCTCCCCCATCCCATCTCCCCATCCCATCTCCCCCATCCCATCTCCCCATCCCATCTCCCCCATCCCATCTCCCCATCCCATCTCCCCCATCCCATCTCCCTCATCCCATCTCCCCCATCCCATCTCCCCCATCCCATCTGCCTCATCCCATCTCTCCCATCCCATCTGCCCCATCCCATCTGCCCCATCCCATCTCTCCCATCCCATCTCCCCATCCCATCTCCACCATCCTGACTGATACTATGATACTATGATACTATGATCCCATCTCCCCCATCCCATCTCCCCCATCCCATCTCCCCCATCCCATCTCCCCATCCCATCTCCCCCATCCCATCTCCCCCATCCCATCTCCCCCATCCCATCTCCCCCATCCCATCTCCCCATCCCATCTCCCCCAGCCCATCTCCCCCAGCCCATCTCCCCCAGCCCAGCTGGAGCACAGGGACACCTCTGTCCCTGCTCAGAGAGGAAGACAAATCCCTTGTCAGCTGGGTGTGGGGAGAGGAGGGTTGCACCTCCCAGCTCTGAGGAGGGCTCTGCAAACAATGGAGATTAAAGAATAAATAAAAGCTGTATAAAAAGTGCCTGCCAAGCCCCTGTTAAGTTCTGTATTTTTTCCCTCTGTGTGTGTGTGTGTGTGTGTGTCTGTCTGAAAATCTGCCATAAATCCCCAGCAAGAGTCATAAAAGCACCTGAAATGCTCTTGGAGAGATTTAAGGGGCATCTTCCCACTGCTCTCAATAAAGTGAATATGCTGCTTCCAAGATCATTTCTCATCAGCCATACTTCAGATTCCTGAACTCCTTTCACTCAGCCCATCCCAAGCCACGCTCCAACGTCAGGCTGCCTGACTTACATCCCCTCAGCAGCAGCCCCCAGGCTGATTGATGGCTGCTGGCTGGGATCCGCCTCCCCCCTCCGCCTCGCCGCGGCCTCTGCCTCTCGGCTCTGACCCAGTGCCAAAGAAGTGTCCCTGTAACTTTTCCAGGGAGCTTTGTCATCCCAGAATAATCTAATCATTACCTCCAGGCGGTCTGGAAGTGCTGCTCTGGAGGGGGTTGCTCCTGAGAGGAACAGGCTTCTCACACCTGCGAGGTGTGGCTTGGTGGTGGAGGTGCCCAGGGGAGGGTGGGGGACAACCTCTCTCCTGTTGGGGCACTAGGGACAAAGACCTGCACTTGAGAAGCACCTGGGGCTGCTGGAGAGGGTCCAGAGGAGGCCACAAAGATGAGCAGAAGGCTGAGAACCTCTGCTATGGGATCAGGCTGGGAGAGCTGGGGCTGTTCAGCCTGGAGAGGGGAAGGCTCCAGGGAGACCTTAGAGCAGCCTTCCAGTACCTGAAGGGCTCCAGGAGAGCTGGGGAGGGACTTGTGACAAGGGCTGGGAGTGCCAGGATGAGGAACAATGGCTTTGAGCTGGGAGAGGGGAAATTGAGACTGGAAATAAGGAAGAAATTATTGAGAGTGAGGGTGGGGAGACACTGGCACAGGTTGCCCAGGGAGGCTGTGGATGCTTCCTCCCTGGAGGTGTTCCAGGCCAGGCTGGATGAGGCCTTGAGCAACCTGTGCTGATGGGAGGTGTCCCTGCCCATGGCAGGGGGTTGGCACTGGATGAGCTTTAAAGGTCTCTTGCAACCCAAAGCAGTCTGGGATTCTGTGATTATAAGTTCATGCTGTGCAGGAGGCTCTTCTCCTGCTCCTCTGTCCTTCTCCTGCCCCTCTGCTGTTCCCCTGCCCCTCTGCCCTTCTCCTGCCCCTCTGCCCTTCTCCTGCTTCTCTGTCCTTCTCCTGCCCCTCTGCTGTTCCCCTGCCCCTCTGCCCTTCTCCTGCCCCTCTGCTGTTCCCCTGCCCCTCTGCCCTTCTCCTGCCCCTCTGCCGTTCCCCTGCCCCTCTGCCCTTCTGTTCCTCTGTCCTTCTCCTGCCCCGCTGTTGTTCCCCTGCCCCTCTGCCCTTCTCCTGCCCCTCTGCTGTTCCCCTGCCCCTCTGCCCTTCTCCTGCCCCTCTGCTGTTCCCCTGCCCCTCTGCTCTTCTCCTGTCCTTCTGCTGTTTTCCTGCTCCTCTGCTCTTCTGAACCTGTGTCCCCCAGCAGTGCCTGAACAGGAGTGAGGAGCACAAGGGACACCAAGCTGAGGAGGGACAGAGATTCAGCTCCTGGCTGAGCAGCCTGCTGAAGGCACCAACATCCTCCTTGCCCAACTAGCTGATGGCAGCCTCAGAAACCAGCCCTTGGAGCAGTGAGCAATGCAGCAGCCAAGGGGGGAAATGTTCTCAGATGTCCACTCAAGCATTTCAGTGACCTGGACATTTGCTTTTTGCCTTGGTGAATGCTTCTGGGTGAGAGTCCCAGCTCAGGCTCTCAGCCCAGGCTCTCAGCCCCTGCAGGAGCCCACAGGGCTGCCCTGGGCTGTCCAGTTCTACCCCAGGGGGGGTCCAGCTTTTGAACCACTTCACCCTGTGTGCCCCAGGCAGGCTGCCCAGGGTGATGCAATCACCCCACAGCCACAGCCCTGACCTGCACAGGGCTGCCTCGACCTTGAAGCAGCGCTGCTGGCTCTGGGGAAGCGATTTTCCAGCTGGCTGCCCTTGGCTGCTCCAGGCAGTGCTGGAGCTGACCTGTGGCAGGGGGAGCCTGGCTGGGGCTGGAGAGAGCACAGGCATGGAAATAAGCAGGGAGGGGAAAGCCAGCACGGAGAGGAGAGGGTGGACAGCAGGGAACAGGGCTGAGCAGGAGCAGCTGAGGGACCTGAGAGTGTTTAGCCTGGAGGAGGCTGAGGGGAAACCTCATTGCTCTCTACAGCTCCCTGAGAGGAGGCTGCAGTGAGCTGGGGGTTGGGCTCTGCTCCCTAATCTCAGGTGATAGAAGGAGAGGAAAGGGCCTGAAATGGTGCCAGGGGAGGGTTAGGTTGGAGAGAAGGACAAATGTATTTGCTGCAGGAGTGGTCAGGGACTGGCACAGGCTGCCCAGGGAGGTGGTGGAGTCCTCATCCCTGGAGGTCTTCCAGAAACCTGTGGCCATGGCACCTGGGGCCAGGGTTTGGTGGCCATGGTGGGGTTGGGTTGCTGGCTGGACTGGATGACCTTGGAGGCCTTTTCCAACCCAAACAGTTCCCTGACTCTCTGATTCTATGACAGCAGCACACGGCCTCTGTTCTGGCAGGATGGAGAGAAGCCCCAGGGCCTTCAGATGCTTGCAGCAGCTCCTGGGTGGTGTGAGGAGCATCCTGCACTGACTGCAGACCTGCTCCTGCCCTGGGTTGTGTCTGGGAGCAGAGGCACCTTCAGTGCTCACATGGCACTGACCCTGAGGTGCGTTCAGAGGACCCCTTGTGGTTATTTTTCTGCAGCCCTGATCTGCCCAAAGCATGCCCAGCTGTGCCACCTCACCTGGAAGTGCCTCCCTGCCCTTCCCATCCACCCCAGGAGCATCCTCTGAGCTCTGCCCACCTGTGCCACCTCACCTTCCCTACCTGCACTTCTCAACCACCCCAGGAGCATCCTCTGAGCTCTGCCCAGCTGTGCCACCTCACCTTCCCTACCTGCCCTCCCCATCCACCCCAGGAGCATCCTCTGAGCTCTGCCCAGCTGTGCCACCTCACCTGGAAGTGCCTCCCTGCCCTTCCCATCCACCCCAGGAGCATCCTCTGAGCTCTGCCCACCTGTGCCACCTCACCTGGAAGTGCCTACCTGCCCTTCCCAAGTACTCCAGGAGCATCCTCTGAGCTCTGCCCAGCTGTGCCACCTCACCTTCCCTACCTGCCCTTCCCAAGTACTCCAGGAGCATCCTCTGAGCTCTGCTCAGCTGCCAGGGGCCTCACAGGGGCACGATCTGTCCTGTGGAGTGAAGCTGTATAGCACGGAAGAAGGAGTTTAGCTGGGATGTTGGAGGCTGCAGTAGCCTGTGGGGGTGAGGGCTGGTTGCCACCTTGCCCTGCATGCTTGCCTGAGTGCCCAGCTGCAGGAGGGGCACCGTGAGCGGAGGCAGTGCCAGGGCAGAGCGCAGAGTGCTGCGGGGAGGCTCCCCCCGGGCCCTGTGTCTCTAAGAATAAAGTCTCTGTGTCTCCATGGCCTCCAGGAAGCCAATCAGCAGCACTCCTCAGCTGCCATTTGGGCTCCCAGCGTCTCCAGCCTGTAATTGAGTGGCTTGCAGGCATTAATTGTCGAGCCTGGAGTGCTACAGAGATGCCCAGCCTGCCTTTCTTGTGGTTTGTGCTGGCGCCTGCCAGCAGAGCCTCTGCAGCCTCCAGCTCAGCTCTTTGGCACAGCAGCTCGGGGCCAGGGCTCTGCTCCCCACCTTACACCCCTGGCCCTGACCTCTGGGTGCTGGGCTCGGGTCTCAGGCAGCTGGCATGGCCCTGGTGTACCCAGCTGTGCTCTTCCCACCCTTCCCTCCTCTTCCTCAGCCTTCCATGCAGATCTGCAGAGATTCCAGTGGCCAGAGAAGGGCAACGAGGCTGGGGAGGGGTCTGGAGCACAGCCCTGTGAGGAGAGGCTGAGGCAGCTGGGGTTGCTTAGCCTGCAGAAGAGGAGGCTCAGGGGAGACCTCATTGCTCTCTACAACTACCTGAAGGGAGGTTGTAGCCAGGTGGGGGTTGGGCTCTTCTCCCAGGCAACCAGCACCAGAACAAGAGGACACAGTCTCAAACTGTGCCAGGGGAGGTTTAGGCTGGAGGTTAGGAGGAAGTTCTTTCCCAGCAAGAGAGATTGGCCACTGGGATGTGCTGCCCAGGGGGGTGGTGGAGTCCCCATCCCTGGAGGTGGTTAGGAGGGGCCTGGATGGGGTGCTTGGTGCCAGGGTTTAGTTGATCAGATGGTGCTGGGGGATAGGTTGGACTTGATGATCTCAAAGGCCTTTTCCAACCTGCTTAACTCTATTCTGTTCTAAAAAGATTCACCACAGAATTGTCTGGGCTGGAAAAGACCTTGAAGGTCATCAAGTCCAACCACCAACCCCACACCACCATGGGGCATTAACCCATGGTCATCCCTGACCAGGGACCTATCCAGGGCCCCTGGGGAGCCAGGCACCACCTTTGCCCTCCTGATGTGATCTCTCAGACTGAGCCTGGGCATCAGGAGGAAGTTCTGCACAATGAGGGTGGAGAAACTCTGGAACAGGCTGCCCAGGGAGGTGGTGGAGGCTCCATCCCTGGAGACATTCAAGGCCAAACTTGCTGTGGCCCTGGGCAGCCTGCTCTAGCTGGAGCTGTCCCTGCTGCCTGCAGGGGGTTGGACAAGATGCCCTTGGAGGGTTCCCTCCAAGCCAAACCATTCCATGATCCTGTGATGTCCCACAGGCCTGGTGCCTCTGGCCTGGGCAGCAGGAAGCCCTCCTGAGCAGAGTGCCCACATCTGCAGGCTGCACCATTTTCTTCTGGCTCTCTTATGGAGCCAGAGGATTATGGGAAGGGAAGGGGTTGGGGTCCTGGACTTGGATGTGAGGAACAAGTTCTGCACCAGGAGGGTGGTGGAGCATGGGACAGGTTGGCCAGGGAGGTGTTTGGGGCCCCATCCCTGGGGATACTCAAGGTGAGGCTGGACAGGGCTCGGTGGAAGATGTCCCTGCTGAGTGCAGGGGCTTGGAGTGGATGAGCTTTGGAGGTCCCTTCCAGCCCAGAGCATTCTGTGAGTCACAGGATGACTCTCAGTACAGAGCCACCAAGGTGTCTGCAGAGCTCAGTGCTTGCCTGCTGGGATGGAAGCCACCTAAGGAACCATACTGCTGCTACCTGGACACTGTGAGCACACCACAAACCTCCCCCCATGTGCTCACAGGGCTCTGCTGCATGGTGCAGCCAAGCTCTTGGAGCAGGGCTTCAATGTCTCAGTGTCCTTTGAAGCACTCAAGGAAATTAGGCTGAGGAACCTCAAGGGGCTTCTCCTCTTGCTGATCAGCCTCTGCAGCTCCTGAGTGAGCAATGTGACCACAGGTCCTGCATGGCTCCTCCTGCAGCTGTGGGCAGATGTTTGGTCTCTCTTTGGCTGCCATGAGCTGCAGCTTGCAAAGTCACAGCCAGGGATGGAGGCCTGGGGGAAGAACTGGGCTCTGGAGACAGAAGGCTTTTCTGCTGTGCTCTTCTAGCAGCAGCTTCTGGACTTTCTGAGACTGTGGCTGCACCCACCTGGACCTCCAGATGTCTCTTCCAGCCTACCTCTGCCTGGGACCCTGTGCTTCTGTGATTCCTAATGCCAGTGTGAGCCCAAAGCCAGGCTCCCCAGCACAGGGTGCCCATGAGCCCCACAGGGCTCCCCAGCACAGGGTGCCCATGAACCCCACAGGGCTCCCCAGCACAGGGTGCCTGCAGGTGGCTGAGTTTCACCCAACCTTGTGACCATGGTGTGACCTCAGCTCCTGTAACAGGACAAATGCCAAAGCTCCCCTCCTGGGGCTGCTGCTGGCTCCACAAGCTGCTGTCAAACCTCCCCTGTTCACACCTCCTCCATCCCTCAGGGCAGCTGATTTCCTTCCACCTGGGTGCAGACAGTCCATCCCCTAACCCTCAGGCCTGCCTTTTGCTGCCCTCAGCATTTGCATTTCCCTTTTTGATGGCAGGCTTGTGCTGTCCATGCCAGGCTGGCAGCTGCTGTGCTGTGCTTGCTCCCCAGGTCTGCTCCTTCCCTTTGCCTTTTGGACCACTGCTGAGTTGTGAGCTGATGGTTTTGCTGTGCTCTCTGCAGTGCTCCCTGCAGCAGGCTGAGTGAGCTTGGAGGCCTTCCTTGCACACATCTCTGCAGCTTTGTTCTTCCCTGTGTCCATCTCCTTGTGGTCACTGGGGCTGAATTTAATCTGCAGTTTGATTCCCCAGCTACTCATTGCAGCTGATGGTCTGAGGGCTGGAAGCCCTCTGCTGGGAGGCCAGGCTGAGAGAGTTGGGGTTCTTCAGCCTGGAGAAGAGAAGGCTCCAGGGAGACCTTCTGGTGGCCTTGAGGACTTAAAGGGGGGCAGAAGAAAGCGGGGGGCAGAGTTTTGAGCAGGGCCAGGACAAGGGTTGATGGTTTGAACTAAAAGAGAGAGACTCAGACTGGAGAGAAGGAAGAGAGTTTTGACTCTGAGGGTGGTGAGAGCCTGGCCCAGGCTGCCCAGAGAGGTGGGAGCTGCTCCACCCCTGGCACCATTGCAGGTCAGGTTGGTTGTGGCTCTGAGCAGCCTGCTCTAGCTGCAGATGTCCCTGCTGACTGCAGGGGGGTTGGACTGGATGACCTTTAAGGTCCCTTCCAACCCAAACCAGTCTGGCACTGCTGGATTCCTCTGTCAGGTACTTGGCCAGCTTGGTTTCCCCAAGGGGGGATGGCACAGCAGCATGTCCAAGGCACAACTCCTCTGATCCCAGGGCAGGCAGCTGAGCCACTGCAGCCTGCAGGCTGGTGACAGCCTGGGTAGAGGCTGCTGTGGCTGAGCAGCAGGGGAGGTGGCTGCTGGCACATTCAGCCCTCCCCAGGCACACAGCAGGACAGCAGGCCCAGGGTGGGTGTGAGAAGCTGACAATGGGAGGGGAGCACAAGCCCTGATTTCCAGCTCTGTGTGCTGGAAACTCTCTGTTCTTGCCCACCATGGGCATTCAACTCATGAACTCATACTGCAGCTCCCCCCAGACCCTGCACTCCCTTCCTAGCACAGGCCCTGGTCCTCCTGGGGTGCCTCAAGAGTGTGTCCAGCAGAGCCAGGGAGGTTCTCCTCCCCCTCTGCTCTGCCCTGGAGAGACCTCACCTGGAATATTGCAGCCAGTGCTGGGCTCCCCAGTTCAGGAGGGACAGGGATCTGCTGGAGAGGGTCCAAGGGAGGGCTCCAAGGATGCTGAAGAGACTGCAGCACTGCCTGGGGAGGAGAGGCTGAGAGCCCTGGGGCTGTTTAGTCTGCAGAGAAGACTGAGAGGGATCTGATCAATGTCTATCAATAGCTGAGGGCTGGGGGTCAGGAAGGAAGGGACAGGGCCAGGCTCTGCTCAGCTGCACCCTGGGATAGCACAAGGGGCAATGGATGGAAACTCCAGCACAAGAGGTTCCACCTCAACCTGAGGAGGAACTTCTTCACTGTGAGGGTGCCAGAGCCCTGGAGCAGGCTGCCCAGAGAGGTTGTGGAGTCTCCTTCTCTGGAGCCTTTGCAGCCCTATCTGGATGTGTTCCTGTGTGACCTGTGCTGGATTCCATGGCCCTGCTCTGGCAGGGGCTTGGACTGGATGATCTCCAGAGATCACTTCCAACCCCTAGCATCCTCTGATGCTGTGACCCTGTGATCCCTGGACCACCTCTGAAGCTGTTTGCAGAAGCTGGCACCTCTGCCCTCCACACTCCTTTGGTGCTGCAGCTCAGAGGTTTCCACCACTGAGCTCCTCACATCTCCCTGCTTAGATCCTCTGGGTCCTGCTGATTTGCTCCTGTTGCTGATTGATGTTTCAGTTGGAAACGTTTCCCTGAGCCCCAGCCCCAAAGAGCTGCTCTGGCAGAGGGACCTGGTGCAGCTCTCCCTGCGAGTGCTGCTGCAGATAATTCATCTGTGTGACCTTTTCCTCACTGAGTGTTTCTCTTCCATCTTCCCCAGCTCTTGGCCCTGCAGACTTTCTGGCAGGCTCTTTGCTTCTGATGTATTTGAAAAGCTTTTATTACCAGCTTTTACACCATTAGCAAGCTGCTGCTCCAAGCCATTCCTGGCTTCCTCTGCCAGGGTTTAATATTTAGCTCTCTTGCCTTTGTGCCACTCCATTAGGTGCACATGCCAGGGGGAGGCTGAGTCTCAGCTGCCCTGCCCCTGCCATCTCCTCCCTGTCCCCCAGGCCCTTGCCTTCCCGGGGTGAAAGCATGGGCAAAGCCTTTGCCTTCTGCTGCAGCGCTTGGTGCTGTTCCCAAAGCTTCAGGCTCTGGAATCAGGTGACTCCCTGGCAAACTCAGCCTCTCCCAGCCCAGAAACAAGGCAGCAAACAAGGAGAGAACAAAGATGGCTGTAAGAGGAGCTGCCTGGAGGGCTGTGTGCCCCAGGGTGAGGCAGGGGAAGCCCAGGATGCTCCTGTCCCCAGGGGCAGAACCACAGGGCAGAGAGGCTCCATCCACCACGTTGGGCTGTGCCATGTGACTCAGAAGTGAGGCTGGCAGGGACCTCTGGAGATTGCCCAGTCCAGACTCACATGCTGGTGCAGCATGTCTGAAGCTGCTCTGGCTCCTCAGGAGGGACTCCCAGACCACCTCCCCCAGCTTATGTCCCCCAGCACACCTTCCCCAGGCCACCACCCCCAGCTCACATGTTCCCCAGCCCATCTTGTCCCCTGCACACCTCAAGCTGTATGAGAAGAGAAGGCTGAGAGGGATCTGATCAATGTCTGGAGATTGCCCAGTCCAGACTCTCTTCCCAAATCAGGGGCAGCTCAAGGAAGCTGCCCAGAACCAGATCCATTTTGGTTAAGAAAGGCTGAGGGAATCACTTCCAGGCACTTCAGCCTGGATTTTGGGCTCCCCAGCTCCAGAGAGACAGAGACCTGCTGGAGAGAGTCCAACAGAGAGCCAGGAGGATGCTTAAGGTACTTGAGCATCTCCCCTATGGAGAGAGACTGAGAGCCCTGGGGCTGTTTGGTCTGGAGAAGGGAAGGCTGAGAGGGATCTGATCAATGTCTATCAATAGCTGAGGGGTGGGGGGCAGGTGGAGGGGGCCAAGCTCTTGTAGGTGGTGCACAGCAAGAAGCCAAGGACCAATGGATGCAAACTGGAACAGAGAAGGTTTCAGCTCAACCTGAGGAGAAACTTCTTTGGTGTGAGGGTGCTGGAGGCCTGGAGCAGGCTGCCCAGAGAGGTTGTGGAGTCTCCTTCTCTGGAGCCTTTCCAGCCCTGTCTGGATGTGTTCCTGGGTGCTGCTCTCTGGCAGGGGGGTTGGACTGGATGATCTCCAAAGGTCCCTTCCAAGCTCCACCATTCAGTGATTTGGGCTGGGAACAGGCCCCTTGCTGCTGCCCAGTGTGCCATCTTCAGTGGCATCCTCTCATGCTGTGGGCTCCCTGGGACTGAATTCCTGTGCCAATGCTGAGTTCAGCTCTCCTGAATCCCTGGGGCTGTGGTCAGCTCTTCATGGGCTGCACAGGGCTGACTCCATGCAGATGGAGACTCTACCTGAGTGCACTGCAATGAGAGCTGCTGAGTTTGGGCAGAGCTGTGAGCAACCACTTCTCCATCTGGGCAATTGGAATGAGGGACATTCAAGTGCAGAGCTCCTGCTCCACATGAAGCCATCTGAGCAGTCACACACACGTGGGGCTGTTCTCTCTTCTGCCTTTTAGGTCTGTTTGCTCCAGGAAACTCCCAGTGTTGGCCCCAGACAGCTGCAGGCTCTGCAGTCACCTGGGTGTCACTCTCTGGTGGACTTCCAGTTGTCTCCCAGCTCCTAAGGAAGATGTTGATGAGATGGGAGCAGATGAGATGAGAGGTGCTCCTCCCCAGGCACTTTTGCCCCTGCTGCTTCCTCCTTTGTGGTCTATTTCTCACAGGACTGAGGTGACCACTTCTGGTCCTGCTGCCTGGGCTCAGGTGCCCTGTGCTCTCTGCTGGCATCTTGGGGGAATGCTATCCTCCATCTTCTGCTGCCAGCCCCCAGGGAGCAGTCATGACTGTGCCAGATGAATGGGATATTCCTTGGAGGAGAAGGATATGGCAGCAGCCTTCACCATCCCTCTTCCCAGCTTGCTTTCCTACCTCCTGCTGCTCAGAAGCTTTGGGTGAGATCCCAAACAGAGCCTGAGTCTCTTCCCACCAGCTGTCTCCTTCTGCAGCTCATGAGGAATCTCCACGTGCAGGACTGGAAGAGGAAGAGCTGGGTTCAGGAGACCTGAGGCAGGACAGCAGGGTCCTGCTGGGAGAGCCCTGTGCACAGCACAGCACCCATCCTGCTCACTGCTTGCCTGGTTTCATGGCTGCTGAGCCCTGCTTGGCTGGGGCAGCAGGAGACCCATGGGCTGCAGGGGCTGAGGGGCTCAGGTCTTCCCAGGGCTGCTCAGCTCCAGGAAGCCTCAAAGGAGGGAGTGTGGGAGCTGTGCAGCCCTGCACTGCTCTGGGCAAGGCTTGGGGTTCAGGGCAGTCACTGCTTGCCAGTCTGTGCCTCTGTGAGGTGTGGATCTCCCTTCTGAGGGACCTGGAACATTTCAGCTTGATCTTTGGAAAGGAGGGAGGTGAGAGAAGGTTTGTGGTGAGACCCTGGGGTGAGCCTCCCCTGAGGAAGGCAGGGATGGGATTAACTCTCAGCTTGCTCCTGCCCTGCAGGTGTCTCAAATGTGCCCAGGTGGCCAAAAAGGCCAAGAGCATCCTGCCCTGGCTCAGCAGGAACAGGGAAGTGGTGGTGCCCTTGGACTGAATCAATCACAGAGTTAACCAGCTTGGAAAAGACCTTTGAGATCCTAGAGCCCAACCTATCACCCAACACCATCTGATCAACTGAACCATGGCACCAAGCACCCCATCCAGTCTTGTTTTAAGTACTTCCAGGGATGGGGACTCCATCACCTCCCTGGGCAGCACATCCCAGTGGCAAATCTCTCTTGCTGGGAAGAATTTCTTCCTCACATCCAGCCCAATCCTCCCCTGGTGCAGCTTGAGACTGTGTCCTCTCCTTCTGGCACTGGTGCCTGGGAGAAGAGACCAACCCCCCCTGGCTACAGCCTCCCTTCAGGTAGTTGTAGACAGCAGTAAGGTCTCCCCTGAGCCTCCTGGGCACTGGTGAGGCCACACCTTGGATACTGAGTTCAGTTTTAGGTTCCTCACTCCAAGAAGGACAATGAGAGGCTGGAGCAGGTCCAGAGAAGGGCAATGAAGCTGGGGAAGGGTCTGGGGAACAGGGCTGGGGAGCAGCAGCTGAGGGAGCTGGGGGTGTTCAGCCTGGAGAAGAGGAGGCTGAGGGAGAGCTCATTGCTCTCTACAGCTCCCTGAGAGGAGGCTGCAGTGAGCTGGGGGTTGGGCTCTGCTCCCTAGTCTCAGGGGATAGAAGGAGAGGAAATGGCCTCAAACTGTGCCAGGGGAGGTGCAGGTTGGAGGTGAGGAAAAATGTCTTTGCTGCAAGAGTGGTCAGGGATTGGCACAGGCTGCCCAGGGAGGTGGTGGAGTCCTCATCCCTGGGGGTGT
This sequence comes from Melanerpes formicivorus, assembly GCF_026170545.1. Classification (NCBI taxonomy): domain Eukaryota; kingdom Metazoa; phylum Chordata; class Aves; order Piciformes; family Picidae; genus Melanerpes; species Melanerpes formicivorus. The sequence goes on along the minus strand of NW_027142373.1, from coordinate 467,618 downwards.
TCAGGAGAGGCCATGGCACCTGGGGCCAGGGTTTGGTGGCCATGGTGGGGTTGGGTTGCTGGCTGGACTGGATGACCTCAGAGGCCTTTTCCAGCCAAAGCAATTCCATGATTCTCTGATTATCCACAGTTCATGGTGACCTGCCAGGACCAGCCAAGGGTGATGCCTGGGCTCCAGATTTCATCAGGCTGGAGAGGGAAGTGAGTGCCTGGCTCAGAGTCTGGGGGGTGGCAGAGCTCTTCATGCAGGAAGTGAAACAATTAACAACAAATAAAATGCCAGTGAGCCTTGAAAATCACCTGGAGGACAAGCAAAAGGAAGCAAGTCTGGGGTGGTTCTGAGAGCTCCTCTCAGCTCAGCTGATTTGTTGTCCTCTTTCCCAACGTTCACAGCCTGCCAGGCCAAAGCCTGACCTCCCCTGCAGGGAACTTCTGAGTTTTCTCCCCTGCCCTGAGGCAGAAGAGAAGCTAAACCACTGAAAGCTTTGCTCTGAAAGCTCATGGGTTCCTCCTGCAAGGTGTCACACAGAGCCCCAGAAGCACAGAGTCCATCCAGCTGGCAGAGCCCTCCAAGCTCACCCAGTCCAACCCTCCACCCAGCACTGCAAGCTCAGCACCAAACCATGTCCCCAAGCACCAGGTCCACAGCTGCTGGAACACCCCCAGGGAAGGTGACTCCAGCACTGCCCTGGGCAGCCTCTGCCAATGTTTGAGAACCTTCCAGAGCAGAAATATTTCCTAGCATCCAGCCTGAGCCTGCCCTGGTGCAGCTGGGAAGCATTTCCTCTGCTCCTGTCCCTTGTCACCAAGGAGCAGAGGCTGCCCCCTCCTTGCTCCAACCTCCCCTCAGGGAGCTGTAGAGAGCAGTGAGGTCTCCCTCAGCCTCCTCCTCTCCAGCCTGGACACCCCCAGCTCCCTCAGCCCCTCCTCTAGCCCAGGGGCTCCAGGCCCTTCTCCAGCCTCATTGCCCTGCTCTGGACAGGCTCCAGCCCTCAATGTTCTTCCTGCAGTGAGGGCTCAGGGCTGAACACAGCACTGGAGTTGTGGCCACCTCAATGCTGAGCACAGGGGGATGGGCACCTCCTGTCCCTGGGGTGTTCTGGTGCTCTGCCTTCCTCTGCTCCTGGTGGGGAGTGGGCAGGAGCAGGTCCTGCAGCCTTCTGGGGTCCCTGAGGATCATAGAATCAAAGAATCACAGAATGGTTTGGGTTGGAAGGGACCTCCAAAGCTCATCCAGTCCAACCCCCTGCACTCAGCAAGGACATCTTCCACAGAGCCCTGTCCAGCCTCACCTTGAATATCTCCAGGGATGGAGCCTCAACACCTCCCTGGGCAACCTGTTGCAGTGATCCACAACCCTCCTGGTGCAGAACTTGTTCCTCACATCCAAACTCAATCTGCTCTGCTCTCATTTCAAAGCATTTCCCCTCTCCTGTCCCTGTAGGCCTTTTCAACAGTCCCTCTGCAGTCTTCTTGTAACCCTTCAGGTACTGGAAGGCTGCTCTAAGGTCTCCCAGGAGCCTTCTCTTCTCCAGGCTGAACAACCCCAGCTCCCTCAGCCTGTCCCCATAGGGGAGGTTCTCCAGCCCTCGCCAGCAGCTCCAGGTCTTTCCTGTACTGAGGGCTCCAGACCTGGCCACTGTACTGCAGGTGAGGTCTCAGCAGAGCAGAGGACAAGCTCTGCTCTGAGGATCTGCTCCAGCACCTCCACGTCAGAGGATGTGGCACAGGATGGCCACTGGGAAGTGCCTGCTGAGACCTGCAGGTGCAGGACATCCATGCTTGTGTGGGGAGATGGTTCTGCATGAGATGGAAGCATTGCTCTGTGCTCCCTCAGGCCTGGGCTCTGAGCCCAGCCAGGGCTGAGGAGGTCTCAGCCCAGCAAAGACAAGGGGGAAGGAGCTGCTGTGCTCAGCCACTGCCCTGCTGCAAGCCCCTGGGCCCAGGCACTTTGGCCAAGCTTCACAAACTACATGGACCAACAAAAATCTTCTTCCTTGAGTGTTTTGCAAGCTTTGCTCACTTGCCACTGTGTGGGAAGGACTTGGGTGGCCTCAGAGGGATGCTCAAGGTAGTTGCCACCCCCTGCCTTCACCCACTGCATCCATGCCTCACGTGGCTGCTCCCTACTGCCCACCAGCCCCAGGACAGCTCAATCCTCTTGGCACTTTGCTTTGCAGGATGGCCAGAGCTGGTCAAAAGCAAGCACAGCTGTTGTCCCCTCTGGCATGGATGTGGCTAATTCCTGGGGGGGGTTGTATGACCAGGATTCAGGGGGAGCTCCCAGCAGGGCAGGTTCTCAATCCTCCTTCAGCCCCTTAAGCCTTTTTCCATGGACCACACTCCAGTGAGCATCCTGACACTGCCTTGTCCTGCTCCAGTGCCTCCTGCCCCTCACACCTGTGCAGGACAGCCCCAGCTCAGTGAGCAGCTGGCAGCAAACCAGCTCTGAGGCTCAGCTGTGCACCTCGGTGAGAAGCCAGCCTGTGAACACAGACCCAGCCAGGTCTGCCAGGTTTGTTTCTAGCAAGGGTCTGTTGAGAGGCAGGGCCTGCTCCTGGGCAAGCTCCAGCAATCTCAGCTGGGATGCAGGTTTGTCCTGGCCTGGGAAACCTGGTGGCCCCAGTCCTGCAAGTCTCTTGAGTATGACATTGCCCAGGTGTCAGCGAGCTGCCAGAGCCAACCCCGGGTGATGCCTGGGCTTCAGATTTCATCAGGAGGCAGAGGGAAGCGAGATGGCACAAGCAGGGGTTGTGCAACCACGGGGAGTTACTCATGGTCAGATGCAGCACCAAGAACCTGCTTTTCACGAGGAACTTGACTTGCTAATGAGCCCTGAATCTGGGTCAGGCATTTCCCACAGCGGGGCTGGGTGGACGCGGGCGCAGGCACGGGCACCGCACCAGGGAACCCGGAGACACCGGGCAGGGCAGCTGGGCTGGCTCTGGCTGCCACAGCCACAGCACAGCTCTTGCAAGGGGCCCTTTGGCTTCTGCCTCCTGCCAGTTGCAGCAGGCTGGGATGTGTGTCTGCCTCTGGAAGGCTGCTGGGAATCTGGCCCTGGGATCTTCACAGAAACTTGGCTCTTAGCTGAAGGTGCCTGATGCTCACTGGGTGCAAGTCCCTTCAGGCCCTGGCTCCTCTGGGCACACCACTGGAGGTCACAGCTGCCCCTCTCCCAGGAGCAAGGCAAAAGCTGCTCTGGAGATGATGCATTATTGTCTTTGCTGCAGGACTGGCTGCCACCCTCCATGAGGCTTCCCTAGGGTGGGCCAGAGGCTGACCAGAGCCTTGGCACCAGCCAGACCGTGGTACACATGGTCCCAAAGCAGCTGCTGGGCCAGCTGAGAGAGCAGACAGCTCTGCAAGCTGCTGCCCAGCTCACTGCAGTGCCCACTTGATGGAGAAAAACTTTCCCTGGCATTCATCTGAGGGCTGCTTTGGATCCTGGTGGGATGCTCCAGCACCCAGCAGATTTGCTGAGCCCCCAGGGCTACACCACCACAACCATGGGGAAAACCACCCAAGGGGAGGTCTTCCCCTGCTCTGTCCTGTGCTGGGATGGGTTTGGGTGTTTTGCTCCAGTGGTGCTCTGCTCCTTGACCAAAATGTCCCTGGTGAGCCAGAGCAGCCCACAGCACCTGCAGCATGCCTGGGCACTGGATAAGGAGGTGCACAGGTAGGTGGCTAACCAGATCCTCATGTCCCCTGTGCCAGCTGTGCCCCCAGTCTGCAGGTTACCCTTTGTCTTCTCATGCTTTAATTCATAGATTGACAGAATGGGTTGGGTTGGAAGAGACAGCAAAGCTCATCCAGTGCCAACCCCCTGCCAGCCCAGGTAGCTCAAGGCCTCATCCAGCCTGGCCTGGAACACCTCCAGGGAGGAGACAGCCACAGCCTCCCTGGGCAACCTGTGCCAGTGTCTCCCCACCCTCACTCTAAGGAATTTCTTCCTCATCTCCACTCTCCCTCTCCCAGCTCAAAGCCATTGTCTCTCATCCTGGCACTCCCAGCCCTTGTCAGAAGTTCCTCCCCAGCCCTCCTGGAGCCCTTCAGGTCCTGGAAGGCTGCTCTGAGGTCTCCCTGGAGCCTTCCCCTCTCCAGGCTGAAGAGCCCCAACTCTCCCAGCCTGTCCCCATAGCAGAGGTTCTCAGCCCTCTGATCATCTTTGTGGCCTCCTCTGGATCCTCTCCAGCACCTCCAGCTCATTCTTTTGTTGGGGTCCCCAGAACTGGAGGCAGTGCTGCAGGTGATGTCTCAGCAGTACAGAGCAGAGGGGCAGAGTCACCTCCCTTGTCCTGCTGGCCTCACATCTTTGGAGGCAGCCCAGCACAGGTTTGTCTCTTTGTGCTGCTAGAGCACACTGCCAGCTCACGTCCAGCCTCCACAATCACCCCCAAGCTCTGCTCCTCAGGGCTGCCCTCAACCCACTCATGCATTTGTGCTTGGGATTGCCTTGACCAGGTGCAGGACCTTGCTCTTGGCCTTGTTGAAGTGCTGGGGCTGGCATGGACCCAGCTGTCCAGCCTGACCCAGGCAGCACACTCGGTCAACGTCAATGTGTGGCTCTGCCTCTCCCCACCAGAGCCCAGCACTGGGCTCAGAAGGACCAAAGCTGCTCTCAGCCACTCATTTCCTTTCCCAGCTGAACCCAGCCCAGCCCAGGGTCAGGCAGATTAGCAGCTGAGCATCCCCTGCCTGGGAACCCCCAGCTGCCAGCCAGGGAGCCCTGCCCTGCGCACAGGGCCTGGTGCTCCACGGCCTCTTGGCTGCTCACATCCCAGCCCATCTGTTCCGTGGATCTGAGGTCTGCTCCTCCTTCTGGGCTGCAGGCTGCCAGCCAGGCTGGGACAGGAGATGTTGCAGGTTTCTCTGGCTGCAGGGAAGCTCTCCTCATCGAGAGCACTGCAGCTGAGGGGGGGCAGGGAGCAAAGACCTCCTTGGAGCAGGGCAGGGCTCCAGCAGAGCAGCTGCTGCCTGCAAGGCAGGTGGGGAGAGGAGCAGCCTGAGAGGGGATCTGATCGATGGTTACACACAGCTGAAAGGAGGGGGAGCAAGAAGGAAGGGTCAGGCTCTTTGCAATGGTGTCCTGGGATAGGCCAAGGGGCAATGGACACAAAGTGGAACCCAGGAGGTTCCACCTGAACATGAGGAGAAAGTTCTTTGGTGTGAGGGTGCTGGAGGCCTGGAGCAGGCTGCCCAGAGAGGTTGTGGAGTTTCCTTCTCTGTGGACTTTCTGGATCCCCCCTGGATGTGTTCCTGGGTGCCCTGCCCTGGGTGCTCCTGCTCTGGCAGGGGAGTTGGACTGGATGATCTCCAGAGCTCATTTCCAACCCCTAACATTCTGTGATGCTGTGAGTCTGTGGTCATCCAGCAAGGACTGGTGACACTCCTGCAGACTGGACAAGGAGGATGAAGCATGGCTTGAAGCCACCAGTACAAAGCTCAGGGGAGGAGTGATGTCCTGGGCTACAAAAGAGCCAGTCTTGTCCCAGACCTCAGAAGGCATCTGAGCTCCTTGTGTGGAAGCATCCCTGGGCCATGGTGTCCATGAGAGGCTGTAGGAGGCCTCCCACTTGCAAAGGAAAATCCTGCTGGGTCCTGCATGGAAGGAAACACCTCAGCTGCTGTCAGCACCAACCCCCGACCACTGAGGGAAGGATTTCAGTCCAGGACTGACTACCCCTAAAGGGCTGGGCTGACTCAGGGCCACATGGAGCAGCACTGAGAGGGAGCTGGAGCTGTCCTCATGTTTGCCACCATGAGGGTCACCCCGGGGTGGAGAACCTTGTCCTCAGGACAGGACCTTTCTGCCAGCCAGGTGTTGGGGGTGGGTGTGCAGGTTTGGGGGCCCAGCTGGGTCAGCAGCCAGCACTGTGGTCCATGGTGCTGCTGGGAGCCCCCTGAGCTGAGTCAGCTGTGGGGGAAGCCCAGGGAGGGTGGCTCCGAGTGGAGCAGCGCAGCCAGGACAGGCAGGGGTGGGCAGGAGGGGAGAAGCTCCAGGGGAGCAGCTTGGCAGGGCCTTTCTCCTCCTCCACCTTCCACACTCAGCTCCAGAAAACATCTGCAGCTGATGGCAGAGCCTGGCTGGCCTGTGGCTCCCCAGTTCCCCCGCAGGAAGCTGTGCAGCCTCCAACGCTGATCCCAGAGCTCTGCCTGCTGCCAGCTCCCTGCCTGTGCCCACCTGGCATGGGGTAAGGACCACGTGGAGCAGGGAGCTGCCCAGCCCCGGTGGCTGTGCCAGGGGAACCCTTCTGGCCAAACAAGTTTTCACTGACACCTTTTTATTCCCTTCCCTGGAAGGCTTCCAGCAGCTTTCAGATTGCTCCCTGCAGAGCAGAGCCAGCCCCGCTCCCTGCCCGCCCCCTGCCCACCCCCTGCCCGCTCCCTGCTGGGAGCAGGCAGCTGGCTCTGCCCCAGCCTGGCCTCCCAGCCTGGGTGTCAAGCAGGGGGACGTGGGTCCCACGCTCTTGCCCAGCCAGTGTGGTGCCCACACAGCTGTGGAGGGCTAGCATGGCCACAAGAGCCAGCCTGGCCTCCAGAGAGGGGCTGGGGCTGCACTGGAGATCCCAGCCCCAGCCTGGCACTGCTCTGCCTGCAGAGGATGGAGCAGGGGCTGGCTCAGAGCCATGGCTGCAGCTTGTCCTGGGGATCCCCTCCTGCAGAGGCAGAGCCCAGGCTCTGCCCAAGGAGTGGCACCTCGAACGAGATGCCAGTGTGCAGGTGCCAGGCTTTGATGACCTCCACTCATCTCCAGTGACCTCCTGGCACAGCCCTGGCACCCCCACAGCCAGACCCTGTGTGTGGGACTGCCCTGCAGTCCTGTCCCACTCTATAAATGTCCACAAAGGAGCTTCCCAGAGCTCACCTCTAGGATTGAGGGAGCTGGGGGTGTTCAGCCTGCAGAAGAGGAGGCTGAGGGAGAGCTCATTGCTCTCTACAGCTCCCTGAGAGGAGGCTGCAGTGAGCTGGGGGTTGGGTTTTGCTCCCTAGGCTCAGGTGATAGGAGAGGAAATGGCCTGAAATGGTGCCAGGGGAGGGTTAGGTTGGAGAGGAGGAAAACATTCTCTGCTGCAGGAGGAGTGGTCAGGTGGTGGAGTCCCCATCCCTGGAGGTCCTTTCAAGAGGCAGAGATGTGGTGCTGAGGGCCACGGGTTACCACCAGCCTGGCTAGAGTTAGAGAAGGGTTGGACTGGAGGAGCTCAGAGGATCTCAGAGGCCTTTCCCAGCCCAAACAATTCTATGACTAAAGAACAATCTTCTAGAGGGAGGTAGGGAGGTAGGTGAGTGGGTAGGTGAGTGGGTGAATGGGTGAGTGGGTAGGTGAGTGAGTAGGTATGTGGGTAGGTGTGTGGGTGGGTGAGTGGGTAGGTAGATGAGTGGGTGAGTGGGTAGGTAGATGAGTGGGTAGGTGTGTGGGTGGGTGAGTGGGTAGGTAGATGAGTGGGTAGGTAGGTGAGTGGGTGAATGAGTGGGTAGGTAGATGAGTGGGTAGGTAGGTGAGTGGGTGAATGAGTGGGTAGGTAGGTGAGTGGGTAGGTAGGTGAGTGGGTAGGTAGGTGAGTGGGTGAATGAGTGGGTAGGTAGGTGAGTGGGTAGGTAGGTGAGTGGGTAGGTAGGTGAGTGGGTGAATGAGTGGGTAGGTAGGTGAGTGGGTAGGTAGGTAGGTGAGTGGGTAGGTAGGTAGGTGAGTGGGTAGGTAGGTGAGTGGGTAGGTAGGTGAGTGGGTGAATGAGTGGGTAGGTAGGTGAGTGGGTAGGTAGGTGAGTGGGTGAATGAGTGGGTAGGTAGATGAGTGGGTAGGTAGGTGAGTGGGTAGGTAGGTGAGTGGGTGAATGAGTGGGTAGGTAGGTGAGTGGGTAGGTAGGTGAGTGGGTGAATGAGTGGGTAGGTAGGTGAGTGGGTAGGTAGGTGAGTGGGTAGGTAGGTGAGTGGGTGAATGAGTGGGTAGGTAGATGAGTGGGTAGGTAGGTAGGTGAGTGGGTAGGTAGGTAGGTGAGTGGGTAGGTAGGTGAGTGGGTAGGTAGGTGAGTGGGTAGGTAGGTGAGTGGGTGAATGAGTGGGTAGGTAGGTGAGTGGGTAGGTAGGTGAGCGGGTAGGTAGGTAGGTGAGTGGGTAGGTAGGTGAGTGGGTAGGTAGGTAGGTGAGTGGGTAGGTAGGTGAGTGGGTGAATGAGTGGGTAGGTAGATGAGTGGGTAGGTAGGTAGGTGAGTGGGTAGGTAGGTAGGTGAGTGGGTAGGTAGGTGAGCGGGTAGGTAGATGAGTGACTGAATGAGTGGGTAGGTGGAGCAGAGGTGAGATGGTCAGAGGTGGTCAGATAGAGGAAGGCAGAGGCAAATCTGAGACACCTGACCATTTCCCTTGCTGGGGGCTCCTGCCTGGCTCAGAGCAGGACTGACACAGACCCCATGGCCAGGATCAAGCCTGGCAAGCACTGGAGGAGCTCCAAGGAAAGGAGAGCAGCGAGCAGCTTTGTCATTCAGCACACATCGTTCCTCCCTGGCTGGAGGAGGCAGGAGCCATGCTAATAACCTGGGATGTCCTAATTAAGCACCCTGCAGCCTGAATATCCATGGGAGGACAGGGCCAGGCTTCGGTGGCCTCTGCCTGGAGGTGTTTCTGAGGCTCGGGGCTGCTTTGCCGCGCAGCTCCAGCGCTCACATCGGGCTGGCTGCGTGTGGCACTCTATCAATCACAGCTGTGAGCAATCCCCCCAGCCACCAGAAAATGGAAACAGTCTTGAATGCTCCTGAAGTGAAAGCAGAAAGCCATTCCCAGGACATTCCTTCAACAGTGAAATGGCTTTTTAAGGAATCCAGATGGAAGATGTAATCAGGGGGAAGCTGTGCAGAGAAAGCAAACCTCCCCCCCCCCCTCCCCGACCTGCAGCAGCACAGAGTGCTGGAAAACTCTGTGAGGGAGGCACTCTGAGGTCTGTCCTTCAGCTTCTGCTCCAAGCAGGGTCAGACCAGGTTGCTCAAGGGTTTTTTTCCAAGACCAGTCAGATCTTGAAGGCCTCCAAGGACAGAGACTGCACAACCTCTCTGGGCAGCCTGCCCCAACGTTTGGCTTTCCCCCTGGTGAAAAATTTTTCCTCTATATCCAGTCCAAACTTGTTTTGGATCCTTTCATCCTCCTGCTGTGGACAAGTGCAAAGAGCCTGGGTCTGCCTTCCCAGTGACCTCCTTGTAGGTGGCCTTGAAAATCCCCCCTTGAAGCTTTCCCATGCTGAGGCTGGACAAGCCTTGCTCCTCCAGCCTCCCCTCACAATGACACAAGCTCCAGTGCCTGGACCCTCTGGTGGCCTCCTCTGAATTCGCTCTGCTCTCCTGATGCCCAGTGGCAGCCCCAGGACCAGCTGAGCTCTCTGGCTGCTGTCTCATGTGGCTGGAGCCCAGGGAGGTCCAAATGCTTGAGCTTCTCGGTAAGCAGCTCCAGCTGTGTGGTCTGCAGCTCCAGGCACGTCCTCTCCCATCAGGATCCAGGTGTGTGCACAGGAGGAGGAGGCCACAGAGCGCTGCATGGGAGATCCTGAGGGCAACTGCTGAACACCCTGCTGGGAGAGGGCAAAAAGCACCATCCTGGAGGCTGCCTGGACAGACCAGCAACCAGAGATGTCAACCCCGTGTCCAAAGGCAGTGACAGCCCAGGGAGGTGATTTGTCCCCTCTGGGATGGCACCAAAAGCACAGCACCTGACCCTCTCCTGCACTCCCCTCCCCCTCCCCCCGCAAGGCTGCTCCGGGAAGTGGGAGGAGATGACAGCAGCCAGGGTGGAGATGCTCAGTGTGGGGAAATCAGCTTGGCTGTGGCTCTCCTCCTCCGTGGAGGAGAGAAAGTGCAGCACCACCCTCCCTGGGTGTGGGGCCAGGGCGTCTGCAGGAGCAGCTGAGTGTCCATGCACAGGGCCAGCAGCACTGACCAGGGGACGCTGCCAGGAGGGTTTCATAGACCCACAGAATGCTCTGGGCTGGAAGGGACCTCCAAAGCTCATCCAGTCCAAGCCCCTGCACTCAGCAGGGACGTCCTCCACTGGACCAGGTTGCCCAGAGCCCTGTGCAGCCTCACCTTGAATATCTCCAGGGATGGAGCCTCAACCACCTCCCTGGGCAACCTGTTGCAGTGTTCCAGCAGCCTCCTGGTGCAGAACCTGTTTGAAGAGCTGCTCAGCCCTTCTGTGCCTCCTTGGAGGTAGGCACCACTGCACCAGAGGGACCATGCCCACCATGATGGCCCAAGCTCCAAACCAGCTGCCTGGAGCATGTCCATCATTCCTCAGGTCCTCCCATGGCTCTGCCTGCAGCAGCTGTGCTGTGCTGGCCCAGAGCTGTCCATGTAGGGCCTTTGACCTGACCTCACAGCTACTGCTGCTTTCCAAAGTGGCTTTGGGGGTGACATCCTTGACTCCCACCCCAATGCATTTGTCCACCTTTATGTCCAGGAGCAGTGGTGACCCTGCCCCCCCAGCCCAGTGCAAACTGGGGGTCCTGCAACTCTCCTTGCTGTGTGGGGAAACCTCGAGGAGGCTGTGCTGCAGGTGCTGGAGATCTCCCCATGTCTGTAGAATGAACTATGGTGCACTACTATTACCTGTCTAGGGGCTTACATGCCACTTGCAGCAGGTAGAAGCCCTTGGTGGCTTCCCCTCTGGTGCCCTCCACACCTGCTGAAGGCTGCACCCATCTGCTGAGCTTCCCCATTGCTCCCCTTCAGACTCTTCTGGCTCTGTACTGCCTCTCTGCTCCTCAGCATGTGGAGGAAGATGATCTGGAGGGCCTCTTGCTCCCCCTGCTCCCCATTGCTGTCTGGAGCCATGTGCTGAGATCTCCTGGGAGAGGAGCAGGAGCTGCTGTGTGGCACATAGCATAGGTGTGACACAGCTTGTAAGGGGAAAGGGACAGTAACTGCTGGCTGTAGAGTTTCTCCTTGGCTGTGCTGACCAACCACAAATAAGGTTGCCCTGGCACTGCCAGGTGTGTTCAGTTACTTAGAGAGATTGGAATGGGTCCAGAGGAGGCCACGAAGATGATCAGCAGGCTGGAGAACCTCCTCTATGGGGACAGGCTGGGAGAGTTGGGGCTGTTCAGCCTGGACAAGAAAAGGCTCCAGGGAGACCTCAGAGCAGCTTTCCAGGACCTGAAGGGCTCCAGGAGAGCTGGGGAGGGACTTTGGACAAGGGCTGGGAGTGCCAGGGTGAGGAACAATGGCTTTGAGCTGGGAGAGGGGAGATTGAGAGTGGAGATGAAGAAGAAATGAGTGAGGGTGGGGAGACACTGGCACAGGTTGCCCAGGGAGGCTGTGGCTGTGTCCTCCCTGGAGGTGTTCCAGGCCAGGCTGGATGAGGCCTTGAGCAAGCTGGGCTGGTGGGAGGTGTCCCTGCCCATGGCAGGGGAGTTGGCACTGTATGAGCTTTGCTGTCCCTTCCAACCCAACCATTCTGTGATTCCATGGCTCCATGAAGTGGGTGAGGTTTGGCTTTGCCTTGGTACCCAATGGACTTGCTGACCTCATGGCTGTGCTACCAAGGGGAAGCTGCCTGTGCCTGGCCTCATGGCTGTTTCCCCTGAGTGAGGACATAGCCCACACCAACCCTGCTCACAGACAGGTTTCTGTAGGTTGCCATCCTGCCATCTGTAGGTTGGGGTGGAGGCCTGTGAGGTGGAGGTGTGGTCTAGTCCTGAGAGCAGGAGCAGGGATGTTGCCCTGCTTGGTGCAAGGCAAGACCTTCTGCTGAACAGGGCTTGAGTGCTGCTGACCCACGGCCCTGAGGAGGGTGATGGAGAGCTCAGGGGCTTGCAGAAGAAGCTGAGGGGGATGCTCAGTGCTGGGGCAAGAGTTCTGCTCCCTGCCCTCAGTGCCAGCTTCCCATCTCACATGCACTGCCTAACCAGTCTGCCCACAGCAGTCCAGTTCCTCCTCCTCACCCTGGGGCCATGGTGTGTGCAGTGTTTTCATGCAGGTTACCTGGCACCAGAGCACTCCAGCTCCTGCTTGCTGCTTCTGAGAGCTCTGCAGGTGACCCAGCTTCTGGGGATTGCCCAGCAGACACCTGTGGAGCTCTTGACACCTCTGCAGCTCATCAGAGGCTCCAGACAGCATTCTGTTGTAGGTCTGCAGAAGATCAGGTAATGGATGGAGATAATGGAGCAGGCCTTGACCCCAACCTCCCAACTCATTGCCAAAGCCAATGAGCCCCTGATGGGCAAGAGGAGTCTTGGGTGAGGTGCAGCCTTTGCACTGAGCTCTGGGGGTTGCTCCCTCCAGGAACACAGCACACAACAGCTCCAGATGTTGAGGAGTTCTGGGTTTCCATCACTGGTGGGAACAAACAGGCACAAACCAACTCCCTCTAGATTCATTCATCACCCAGGAGAAGTAACTGAGCTCCTCTGGCACACCACACATCTCCAGAGTGCCAGACCCCAGGGAGATGTCCACAGCTGGCTGGAGAAAAAAATGAGTTCCTGCATCCTAACTTCCATCCTTCACTCTGTCAAATGTCCACAGTGAGTGGAAGAAGACATTGCTGTGGTGTTGGTCTGGCCAGAGCTGATGGCAACTGTCCTGCTTCAGCAGGGTCTGTGCTGGGCACACCATGATGGTCCTGCTGCACCAGGGCCTGTGCTGGGCACACCATGATGGTCCTGGTTCACCAGGGTCTGTGCTGGGCACACCATGATGGTCCTGGTTCACCAGGGTCTGTGCTGGGCACACCATGATGATCCTGCCTCACCAGGGTCAGGGCTGGGCAGACCATGATTGCCTAACTGGGGCAACTACTCCACTACCATCACAAAGAGCTTCCCTACAGATGCCTCCCCAGCAAAGAGCCCCAGACCTGGCAGGACATGGTGCAGGACACAGAGCCCTCTGTGTGAGAGCAGGACATGAGCTCAAACCCAACATGAAGGACTCCTGGCTGGGGCTGGCTGGACATGGCACTTCCCAAAGGCTGGGTCAGGGAGCCTGGGCCATCCTGACCCTTCACTGGGCTGGACCCCTCCATGCTGCAGCTCTGGCAGGCTGCTGCTGTGGTGCATCTCCATGTGCCTGGGTGCTGAGGACATGAAGGGTTTGGGTGTGGGTCAGAGCTAGCACTGGGTGGTGCACATGTGGAGGCAGAAGGAAGTCTCAGAGGTGCCCTCCTGCCCATGTCCAACAGCTTGCCTGTCACCCCTCTCTGTTGCAGCAGTGCCCCTCTCAGTGTCCACCCCTGGCACAGCACAGCTCTTGTAGCTACCCCAGGGTCAGATCATCTACCCCAGGGCCACTTCTACCCCAGGGTCAGGGCAAACTGAGACAGCAGAGTGGGAAGGGACTGGGGAAGGCAGGAGGTCTGCACTGCTGCAGGCTGGAAGCAAGAAGCAAAAGGCACAAGTGGATAGCTGACCCCAAGACCATCAGGGGGCAGGTGACCACATCCATCACACTCCTCTGGGCAGGGTGGGACCTCCCACAGCAGGACCGAAGGCTAGGGCTGCGCTGTTTGTTTGTGGAGCTGCTGGAGAGGAGCTGGGGGGTGGGCACAGCTCTGGGGTTTGGGCCATGTGTCAGGCGGGGCGGGGGGGGTGGGGGGAGGGGGGCAGGCTTGCTGCCAGGTTCTCCTCTTGGGATATTTTGGGATGGGCTCTCCTCTCGGGCTGTCTTGGGATGGGCTCTCCTCTCGGGCTGCCTCTGTGCGCAGCTGAGCGCCTGCAGCCGCGGCCGCGCCTTGCTTTGGGCTGTCCCGGGAGCTGAGCTCCAGCGCGCTTGGAAAGCCTCCCGTTTCTCCCTCCCCGTGGGCAGAGGCTGGGAACTGCATGTCCTCTCCTGCCTGACCTTTCCTGTCGGGTCAGCAGGTCCCCGCTGGCCCACGCCGCAGGAATGCTGGAGCTCGGGCTGCTGGGTCAGCTGCGGCCCCAGCCCTGCACAGCCTGGAAACAGCCTCTGACAAATACCTGCACAAACAGGGAGCGAGCCCAAACACCCAAACCTTTGAGCGCAGGGGTTTGTAATTTTCCACAGGACAGAGGCGGTGCTTGGCCCGGGGCTGCTCGCCGTGCCTCGCCCGGCACCGCCGGCTGCGCAGCCAGCGGCGGGGAGCCGGAGGCTGGAGCGGCCCCGAGCGTGGGCTCCCCGGCGCGGCCCCGAGCCTGGGCTCCCCGGCGCGGCCCCGAGCGTGGGCTCCCCGGCGCGGCCCCGAGCGTGGGCTCCCCGGCGCGGCCCCGAGCCTGGGCTCCCCGGCGCGGCCCCGGGGCGAGGCGCACGGAGCTCCCAGCAGCCGCCCCAGGCTTCCCGGCAAGGCCCCGGCTCAGCCCGGCAGCGGCGAGCCCCTCGCTGACCCTGCTGCCGCTCCCTGCTCCCTGCCTCATGCCGGCCGTGTACCGCCCAGGGCTGCTCCCCGAGACCCAGCCAGGGGAGAGTCAACAGAGGCTGTGAGGATGCTGAAGGGCCTGGAACATCTCTGTGATGAGGAGAGGCTGAGAGCCCTGGGGCTGCTTAGCCTGGAGAGGAGCAGCCCCAGAGGGGATCTGAGCAATGGTTACAGAGAGCTGAAGGGTGGGGGGCAAGAAGCGTCCAGGCTCATGCCAGTGGAGTCCTGGGATAGGATGAGGGACAATGGACACAAACTGGAACCCAGGAGGTTTCACCTGAGCATGAGGAGAAAATTCTTTGTTGTGAGGGTGCTGAAGCCCTGGAGCAGGCTGCCCAGAGAGGTTGTGGAGTCTCCTTCTCTGGAGACTTTCTGGACCCCCTTGGATGTGTTCCTGGGTGACCTGCCCTGGGTGCCCCTGCTCTGGCAGGAGGGTTGGACTGGATGATCTCCAAAGGTCCCTTCCAACCTCCACCACTCCATGATTCTACAGCTGGCAGTCCCACACTCAGCATCCCACCTCCCTCCCACACAGGTGACAGCTCCCTTGGAAAAGGGCTTTGGTGGACTCCTGGTGGGATGGGGGTTGGGCTCTGCCCCCTAGGAGAGGAAATGGCCTGAAATTGTGCCAGGGGAGGGTTAGGTTGGAGATTAGTAAAACTTCCCTGCTGCAAGAGTGGTCAGGGACTGGCACAGGCTGCCCAGGGAGGTGGTGGAGTCCCCATCCCTGGAGGTGTTCCAGAAACCTGTGGCCATGGCACCTGGGGCCATGTTTTGGTGGCCATGGTGGGGTTGGGTTGCTGGCTGGACTGGATGAGCTCAGAGGGCTTTTCCAACCCAAACAAACCTATGACTCTATGTACCCCCAGACCCTTCCTTGCAGAGCTCCTGCTCCCTCCCTCCTCTCTTCAGGTATTTCCATGTCAATATCTGGCAGCTTCTTCAGTCTCAGCTCGGTGACCTTCAAAGCCATCCAGCACATTGAGCTTGGACCACAAGCCAGGCCAGATGGCCCTTCTCAACTAGGCTGGCCAGGCAGGCTGGGGTTCCACTGCCTGATTCCTGCTCCAAGGCAGGCTCGGGAAGCAGCGAGTTCCGTGTGTGCTCCGGGAAGGCAGCCACAGCCCCGTGCCTGGAGCCTGCCAAGGGGGTGGGGAAGGACAACAGCAGCCAGGGGCCAGCAGCCCACGGGCTCTGGGGTTTGCAACTCAGCTGTGAAGCACAGAGTTAACTCTGGGGGAGCAAAAACTGGAGGAGAGGGGGCTGTGGGGGTGAGTGTGGCAGTGCTGGTTCCAGGTGAGGTGGTCACTGGGTGCCTTAGCAAGGTGGAGGTGGTGGAAGGCATGGTGATGGATGGTACTGTCCCCCTTGGGAGACACCACCCAGAGCACTGAGTCCAGTTCTGGTGCCCCCAGTAGCCCTGCAGCCTCCTGCCTGCTGCCTCCCTCCCCCAGTCTGGGCAGGCTGCACCCCTGCAAGCCTCCCGCAGCCTGCAGCCCAGCAGTCTCTGCCTTGTACCCATGAGCAGTGCTGGAACAAGAGGCTCTACACCGTGGGCTGATGTGGTCTGGCAGGACTTGAAGGAGCTGCTGGAGTGGGTTCAGAGGAGGCCACGAAGATGATCAGCAGGCTGGAGAACCTCCCCTATGGGGACAGGCTGAGAGAGTTGAGTCTGTACAACCTGGAGAAGAGAAGGCTTCAGGGAGACATTAGAGCAGCTTACCAGTACCTGAAGGGCTCCAGGAGAGATGGGGAGGAACTTCTGACAAGGGTTGGGGGTGACAGGATGAGGGACAATGGCTTTGAGCTGGGAGAGGGAAGATTGAGACTGGAGATGAGGAAGAAATTGTTGAGAGTGAGGGTGGGGAGAGACTGGCACAGGTTGCCCAGGGAGGCTGTGGCTGTGTCCTCCCTGGAGGTGTTCCAGGCCAGGCTGGATGAGGCCTTGAGCAACCTGTGCTGGTGGGAGGTGTCCCTGCCCATGGCAGGGGGTTGGCACTGTATGAGCTTTGCTGTCCCTTCCAACTCAACCATTCTGTGATTCCATGGCTCCATGAGTTAGCCTGAAACAACTGACGCCGGTCCACATAGAAGTGGATTTTGAGGTTGCAATCTTTCCCTTCTGGTGCTGGTGGAGAGGAGCCCAGAGGAGTAATTGGACAAAGCCACCGTGACTGTGGAAGCTGAGGAGAGGAGGGCTGCAAGCAAAATCCCCTCAGGCAGAGGAGGGGAAGGGTTAACAGACCTGCCAGGGCTTAGACTCTCTGGAAACGTGGGAGACAGCTGGGGAAGACTGAAATAAGCCTGTGGTGTGTGGCGGTGGGTGCCAGCGGAAGGCAGGCTCAGTGCTGACAGTATCTGCTCTGACACACTCAATGTGTTCAGCACTTTGGGGCTCACTCAGGCAGATGAGGCTAAGTGGGAAGCGCTGGGGCAGGCATTCCTGGATGCTGCATCAGGATGCAGGCTCCAGAGGAATGTTTTCACCTCCAAGTGCAAATCAAAGCTGAGGCTACTGAAGAAGCTGGGACTGATCCCAGGGTGAGCCAAGGGGGCTAGCAAATTCCAAGCTCCTGGTGTGGATGTGCAGGGCAAAGCCTGGCAGGGATGTTGGGGAACCCCCTGTGCAGTGCCAGGAGGGGTGATGGGGGCTGGAATGCCCTTTTCATAGGTTCATAAAATGGCTTGGGTTGGAAGGGACCTTAAAGCTCATCCAGTTCCAACTCCCTCCCATGGGCAGGGTCACCTCCCACCAGCCCAAGTTCCTCAAGGCCTTATCCAGCCTGGCCTGGAACATCTCCAGGGAGGGGACAGCCACAGCCTCCCTGGACAACGTCTTCCACACAAGGAGAGACACTGGAAGACACTGGGGAAGGTGGCTGATGCTGGTCCTCCAGGTCAGCAGGGTGCTGGCAGGACACAGGGCAAAGCAGAGTGCAGGGAGATGGGGCATGGTCCCCTGTGAGGACCCAGGAGGTGGAGGCAGCTCCCTAAAGAAGCTCAGCTGCCAGTCAGTGCTTTCTTTTGGGGTTGGCACAGCTTCCCCCTGCCAACCCCATGGGTGCTAAGGATGCAGTGATGCACCCACACAGGCCCTGCTGCCCACCAGTACTGCACCATCCAGCTGCAGGAATTTGGGCCAGGCTGCAGGGCAATGGATTGCTAAATATGTTGGGGTTTGATGCTGTCATTTTGCTTTCTAAAGGCTTTATGATGCTTGAGTGATCCTACATACATGAGAGCTGGAGAGGGACTTCTGACAGGGCCATGTGGTGTCAGGACCAGGGATGATGGCTTCAGACTGCAAGAAGCTGGATTTAGATGAGACATTAGGAAGAAATTGTTGAGAGTGAGGGTGGGGAGACACTGGCACAGGTTGCCCAGGGAGGCTGTGGATGTCTTCTGCCTGGAGGTGTTGAAGGCCAGGCTGGATGAGGCCTTGAGCAGCCTGGGCTGGTGGGAGGTGTCCCTGCCCATGGCAGGGGGTTGGAGCTGGATGAGCTTTAAGGTCCCTTCCAACCCAACCCATTCTGGGATTCTCTGATGATTCTATGATTTATGCCTGAGGGCTGTTTTGAAGTCCCCAACTCCTTCACTGTCCCTGCTGGAGGTGCCCAGAAGCTCCAGGCTGCAAAGCAGTGCTACATGGGTGGTGATGGAGCTGCAGGAGCAAAGGAGGGACCATGCTGGACAGCGCCCCTCTGGAAGGCAGATGGAGATCTCTGCCCACACAAGAGAATGCAAGGACTGCGCTGGTGACCAATTTGTCTCACTGCCAGGCCATCAGCATCTCAACTCAGAGTGCCCAGCTGCAAGGGCTCTGCCCAGCTGCAAGGGCTCTGCCCTGCCAATGCAGTCTGGCCAGATGAGAGGGGAGCTGGGAGCAGGAGGCACCTCCTGAGTGCCCACTTCACCCTGCAGCCCATCACACTCTGCTCAGACCACCCCACTAGCCCCCTGTTCTCAGCAGAAACCAGCAGCCAGTATCTGGAGGGGGCTCCAAGAAAGCTGGGGAGGGACTTTTGAGGGTTTCAGGGAGTGATAGGACTGGGGGGGATGGAGCAAAACTAGAAATGGGTAGATTGAGGTTGGATGTTAGGAAGAAATTCTTCCCCATGAGGGTGGTGAGAGCCTGGCACAGGCTGCCCAGGGAGGTGGTGGAAGCCTCATGCCTGGAGGTGTTTGCAGCCAGGCTGGATGTGGCTGTGAGCAACCTGCTGTAGTGTGAGGTGTCCCTGCCCATGGCAGGGGGGTTGGGACTGGCTGAGCCTTGAGGTCCCTTCCAGCCCTGACAGTTCTGTGATTCTCTGATTCTCACGAGTTTCTGTGGAGAGCTGGGGTGGGAAAGACCAAGAAAAGGCCAGCAGTGCCGGGCAGGCTCCTGCTCTGCATTGAGAGGCTTGCAGCACGTCCTGGGGGATGAAAACGCTCCCAGGGGCTAATTGGGGCTTTGGCAGGGCTGTGAGCGCCGCGGCCGCGCGGATGGAGAACCGCTTCCACGGAACACCGAGCGGAGGGAGATGATCAAGTCAGAATGAAATATTTTCACTTTCCTGAGATGAGCTTTGGTGTTTTGACATGATCAGAATAAACATTTTGACACTGCTGAAAAGAGAAAGTCAAAGTGATGCTGCGAGGCTTCTTCCTGGAGGAAATGGCAGCGGAGCGGCAAGTTCCCAGGGAAAGATTTGTGTGCAGCAAAGCCCTGGGCTCTGGTGGGAAAACAGCCCAGTGTGTCCCTCCTACCTGGTGGAAACCATCCCAATGTGTCCCTTCTACCTGGTGGAAACCATCCCAAAGACACTGGAACAGGCTGCCCAGAGAAGCTGTGGACACTTCAACCCTGGAATCATTTAAACCTCAAAGACCATCCAGTTCCAACCCCCTGCCATGGGCAGGGACACCTCCCACCAGCCCAGGTTGCTCGAGGCCTCATCCAGCCTGGCCTTGAACACCTCCAGGGAGGGGCCATCCACAGCCTCCCTGGGCAACCTGTGCCAGTGTCTCCCCACCCTCACTATCAACAATTTCTTCCTCATCTCCAGTCTCAATCTTCACTCTTCCAGCTTAAAGCTGGTCTCCACAATCCAGATCTGGAGTGGGCAAAGGGTAGAAGGGGAGAAGGTCTGTATGGGATGTTACTGGAATCATTCAGGTGGATGAAAGATGGAAGTGCTACTGGTCTGGTAGGAAGGGAGGTGACACCAGCACCAGGCATGGATACCAAGCCTTGGCTCTACTCAGAGCTGAGGCAAGATGAAGGGGCTCAGGCTGCATCACCCTGCCAGGGTCCACTTGGTGGGGAGATGTCTGGAGCTGCAGCTCTCCTCTTCTTCCTTCTCCTCTTGCTCATCCTCCTCATCCCACAGGTGGCCCCTCTCCCTTCATGCCTCCTGTTAGTGAGTGTGGTCCCTGCCCCAGCTCTGTTCAAACCCTGCTGTCCCAATCCCCCTTCACAAGGAGGTTTTGCCCAGGGGAGCAGTTGCCATGGGGCTCAGCATGGTGCACACTGGAGGTCCTTCTGTTCAGACAATTCAGGTCAGTTCTGCAGGTGACTTGAAGCAGCAAAGAGTCCCCATGCACTGGAACATCTCTCCACTGATGGTGGGCTCAGATCTGGTGTTTTGTGGGGCCAGTGCTGGGACAGGGCAGCTGCAGCCCCCTTGCTGCTGTGGTCACTTGCAAGGAGCAGCTCACAGCCGTGGCAGGATGGATCAGAGCTGGTTCTGCTCTCTCCATCCTAACTGAGGTCCCTTTTCCCCTTTCATTCCCTCATTCTTCCCAGCTGGGAGATGCTGGGCACCTTGGACAGGCCTGTGTAAGGCAACCCCTCCTGAGATGTGAGCTTCACGTGGTGTTGAGTGGCTTCATCATGGCAAACTGGCTCCTGTCTTGGAGCCTGAGGACCAGAGAAGCTTCACTTCCCATCCAGATGGAAGAGGAGGGGAGCACTGCACCCCACAGGATGCCTTTGCTCAGACACTGCTGGAAGCCAGTAGAGGAAGGGTAAAGCAGGAAGCTGCATCAGGCAAGGGCTGTGCTGGCCAGGGGAGGGATGCTGGAGAGAGATGTGAGGTGTGTCTGGATCTCCAGCCACCCACATCTGCCCCTTCCCTGCTGCTATTGCTCAGGTGGGCTCTGCTCTGCTCTTCCACCCCCACACCCAGTGCTCTGGCTCACCCCAGACTCTAGGAAAATAAGACTGGAGTTGCTGGTGAGAGATGCAGGAAGGTTCTGACTCTTAAACCCCTCTGAAATCCCTGTGCTTACCCTGCAGACCCCCGTGTGTGTCCCCAGGCAGGGCCACACAGTGTAGTGGGCACCTGAGACCAGGCAATGGGATTCAGGAGGCATCCTGGGATGTGGGGGAGAGATGTGGCAGCTCCATGCCCCAGCTCTGCTCCTGAGTCTGCCTCTCCCCATAATGTGGTGGAGGAGCAGCAGGACCTGCTGCTTAACGGGGACAGTGGCAGCGTGCAGCTGGCTTAATCGAGCAGCTCCTGCCTGGTGCCAGGCACTTAAGTGATCATTAACCAGGTGCTGGGGAAGGTGATGCTGGAAGCCAGCCCCGTGCTGCTGCTGGGCTGTGCGAGGCCTGAACAGCCACCCCCTGCTCCCCAGACCTGCAGGTGCCTTGGCTGGGGCTACCTGAACCCAGAAACCTGCTGCTCTGCATCCTCAGGGCCAGGGATGAGACTTTGGGCAAGCAAGGACTGGGCAGCTTTGGTTGCTGGAGCTGGGAAGCCATCCAGCAGCTGGCTGTCACCTTCACCACCAGCAGCCACACTGGGTAGCTTTACAGAGGGAAACTGAGGCAGCAGGTGAACAAGACCAGTGTGTCCCTGCAGCACTGGGTTCCTGCAGCAGTGCTGGGTTGGACTTAATGATCTTCACACAATCCCAGAATGCCAGCTTGGAAGGGCCCCCGAGGATCATCTGCTCCAACCTCTCCAGAGGATGATGCAGTTGCCATGAGCTGGCTCAGCACCCTGGCAAGCTGAGTCTGAAACTGCCCAGTGCAGGAGACTCCACTGCTGCCCTTGGGAGGTGATTCCAGTCTCTGCCTGCTCTCATGGGCAAACATTTCCTTCTGGAGTGCAACAGGAATGTCCCCAGCAGTAACTTGTCCCCATCACCCTTGTTTTTACCATGAGACACCCCACAGGGAGTCTTCATCCTCCTGGTCTTGGAAGTTTTTTCAAACCAAAACAACTCCAGGTATTGATCAAGCACAGGGTTGAGCTGGCAGAGAGGGTTCAGCTCTGGGAGACCACAGGGAGATGCACCCACTGCAGTGCAGGAGAAATGCTGCTGGGGACACCCCAGCAAGGAGAAAGCTCCTGGAAGCAGCACGGGAAGGGCTGTGCAGGTTGGGACCCTCCCACTCGCCTCAGAGCTTGGGGCTGGGCGTTGTGTCTGGGCTAGAAAAACAAAGCTGGAAGAACAGGTGAGAAATGTGGGAGGGTTTTGACTAATAAAGGCAAGGCTGAGGAAGGAAACATCTCCAGGCTCCAAGTGGGCAAAAGGCTACAAGGGAGGAGGGAACGATCCTGCCTTCAGGCTCTGGGGTAGGGGAAGGAGGCTGTGGGTGTAAGATACAGCAAAGCAATTTGGGATAGATCCCAGGAGGAACATTCTAGGGAGGAGGGAGGCACAGGAGGATGTGGAGACTGGCTCCTGGTTTGCAGGGTCAGGGTGGATTTGGAGTCAGGTCCATCCAAGAATGCTCCAGGACCACAAACCCTGTGTGGCCCCAGCCAGGCTGGCCAGGGTACATCTGGAGCCAGCCTGACTCAGCCCACCTGAACCAGTAGATGCGGAACTTGGCCAGCAGGTCCCCATCTGGTGGCCGGGGGTCGTGGAATGCAACCTCAGCCCGCACTTAGGTGGGACGTGCCCCCAGGGCCGGCCGCGGCACCTGCAGCCACCGCTCCTGCTCTCAGGTTGTGTGAAGCAGGGCAGGTGTCGTGTCCCTTCCTGTCCCCTGTCCCCCACTTACTGTGTGGCACTGCTGAGTTGTTTGGGACTGGATTTCGTTCTCAGAGCTGCCGGCCGAGCACTTCGAGGCTGGAGCCATCGGCTGCGTAGTTGCTTGGGTAACCTTAGCCCATCCCCTTGGGCAGTGAGTGGGGCTGCAGGAGCAGCATCCCATGTGCCTGTGGTGTGGAAGACTCCGTTGGAGGCACAGCTGGTGACAGCGAGGGTGACAAAGCCTGAGAGCCACCAAGGGTGCTCGGTGACAGTGTCCCCAGAGCCAGCAAGCCATGGTGGGTGGGGAGGGATGGGTCTGCAGTGCACTGATGCACCCAGCTGCCCTCCTGCCCCCAGCACAGAACACTGGAGGTTGCAGGCATCTGCCCTAGGTCCGGGTGGGCTTCTTGGGTCTGACCTCATTCTCATCATGTATACCTGGCTGTTGGGGACAGGGGGGCTGAGGGCCTGGCCCTGGGCATAGGACCCCAGGTGGGGCCTGGGGAGCTGTGGGCAGGCAGGGTAGGGCCAGCTCCTACAGGGCTGACCCCATGGGGACAGCCACTCCCTTGGGACAGCACCCCACACAGGGACCAGCCCCCCACGGGGATAGCCCAAGGGGACAACCCCCTCTGTGGGGAAGGCTGCCCCACGGGGAGAGCCGCTCCACCAGGACAGGCCTACCCACGGGGGCAGCCAGCCCACGGGGACATCCATCCCACGGGGCCATCCATCCCACGGGGCCAGCCCCTGCGGGAGTGGGCGGGGCTATGTGACACCGGGACGGGGCTATCGCGAAAGGGGCGGGGCCTGGGGCAGGGGGCGGGGCATGCAGCGGTGTCTCCCGGAGCGGAGGGCGTGGCCAGGGCAAAGGGGCGGGTCCATGCCAAGGGGGCGTGTTCATGTCTATCCCCCGCCCCCGGCTGCGTTGCCCGGGGCGACGCGCGGCTGCAGCCGGCGCCCGTGACGTCACTCACGGGGCGGAGCCGATCCTCCCCTCCCTGCCAATGCCCCCCTCCCTCCGCCCCGCGTCCCGCCGGCGCCGCGCCAATGGGCGGGCTGGGGGGGGCGTGTCCGCCGGGCAGCTCCCGCCAATGAGGCGGTGGCGGCGGCTCGGGGCAACAATGTGGGGGGGACGCCCGGGGCGCACGTGGGGCCGCGCCACTGCCGGGGGTCGGCGGCCCCGGGGCGGGCACTGGGGGTGGGAGGCCGGGGAGCCGGGGCCACCCGCTCCGTCCCGCCCCGCCGCTGCCCCGTGCGGCGCCGGGGCACTCCCCTCCCCCGCCCTCCCCCCGCCCCTCCGGGCCCTCCCCCTGTGTCACGGCGGCGCCCGCATTCGGGGACGGGCACGGCGGAGGGAGGGAAGGAGGGAACGAGCGAGACAGCGAGCAAGCGACCGACCGGCGGCCGCCCCAGCATGTGGCCCGCCCGCTCCGTGGCGGCAGCGCGGCGGCGGCGGCGGCGGCGGGCAGGTGCGCGGCCGCTGAAACGGAGCGGGGGGGCGTAGGGGCGGGGAGCCGCCCGCCACCGCCCGCCCGCCGCCGCCGCCGCCCTCGCCCGGCGCTGTCAGGTGCGTGCCGCCCGCCAGCATGGCTCCGCCGCGCCGCCGGACTTAGCGCCGGGCAGCCCGCCCCAGGAGAGAGGGGGGAGGCTGCGCGCTCGCCGTGCCAGAGGCTTCCCCCCGACACCCACCTCCATCCCGCTTCTCCCCGCCCAGGTGCCCCGCCGCCCGGCCCCGGAGTACGCCGGTTCCTAGCTGAGGATGCCGCCCGCCGCCGGTCGCTCCAGTTCATCTGTTGCTGCCTGACCGCGCCGCCAGCTCCGGTGCAGCCTCCGCCGATGGATGCGGCAACCCCCGCGCCCTGCCTGCCCGCAGCCGCCCCGCTGGCCATCGTGCCGGGAACGACTCCGGAGCTCCGCGGCTGGTAAAAAAAAAAAAAGAGAAAAAAAGAAAAAAGACAGCAAACAAACCAAAAACAAAACAAAAAACCCCAGAAAAACCAAAACCAAACCAAAAACCAACCCTCTTCCCGTCTCGCCCGGGGCCGGAGTCGCCACCGATGAATATGCAGCGTTCCCCCCGGCTCGTCTCTCCCGTTAGCCGTCCGCTCCCCGGCGCGGAGCCGGGCAGAGCCGCCTGAGAGCTCCGCGGGACTTCGGGCTGCACCCGCCGCCTGCGCCCATCCTGGACCCGGGCGCACGGAGCGGCTCCTCCTGCCCTTCTCTCGCTCCAGCCGAGCTTGGAGCCTTCTTCGCACTCTTCTCCCTCCCGTGCTTTTTTTTTTTTTTTAAATTTTTTTTTTCCTTATTTTTCTTTTGGTGGAAACGGACCAGAACTGCGGGGAGGGGGCTGCTTGGGGGCCTGGGGGGGCGGGAGAGGCGGGGAGGGGACCATGGAAGAAAAGCTCCAGGCGCATCAGGTGGAGATCGACCCGGATTTCGAGCCGCAGAGCCGGCCCCGGTCCTGCACTTGGCCTCTCCCCCACCCCGACTTCGCGGCTGAGGAGGAGGATGGGGGGGGGCGCGGCGGGAGGACCCCCGGCGCTGGCGGCCGCCGGCGGGGAGGGAGCCGAGAACGCGGCGGCCCCGGCGGAGCGCAGAGCAGCGGCCGCCGCCTCCCTGCCGCCCCCCGGCGCGGACGTCGGGCAGCTCCGCAAGGCCAAGACCTCCCGGAGGAACGCCTGGGGCAACCTGTCCTACGCCGATCTCATCACCAAAGCCATCGAGAGCTCGCCCGAGAAGCGCCTCACGCTCTCGCAGATCTATGACTGGATGGTGCGATACGTTCCCTACTTTAAGGATAAAGGCGACAGCAACAGTTCGGCTGGCTGGAAGGTACCTGACCCCCCCCCCCCCCGACCCCAACCCATTGCAACTTTCCCCCCTGCTCCCCCAAAACGCGCCGGGGTTCAGATGCTTCCCCTGGGCAGCCGGAGCTTGCCGCTGGCTGGGGGGGGTTGAGGGCTCCTCGCGTTCCTTACTGCTGAGGGGGCGGGATAAGGTGGGGGATCCCCGCGTTCCTCACTGCTGGGGGATCCTCGCCTTCCTCACTGCTGGGGGGCATGAGGGCTCGATCAAGTCTCGGGGGAGCCGGCGCCTCGTGGGGGTGTGTGTGGAACCGGGGTGAGCTGGTCCCCAGTCGGGACATGTCACAGGGCAGACCTGGGGTGCCCTGCCACAGTCCTCCCCGAGGAGGCCAGGGACAGCAGGATGGCAGCAGGCAGGGTGCTCCCGGCTCTCCTGCTGGTGTGTGAGCACTGGGGTACGGTGAATGACAGTCCCTCTGTCACGGCTCTGCCTGCCCCTGCCTGCGGGCACCCCAGCCGTGCCAGGTCCCCGAGCGCCGGTGGCGCGCCTGGGAGGACAGCCGGAGGTAGGGCTGTCCCCAAGCAGGTGTCTGTGAGCTGTCTGTCACCGCGTGTGTCTCCTCCGTCTCGGCACCACCTGCCTTTCTCAGGGCTGTGTCCCCTCCTGGGGGGTCACACAGCAGCCCACAGTCCCCATGATGGCTTTGCTGGGCTCTGCTCCTGGATGACACTGGGGGCTTGTCAGAAATCCCTGGCACGGGCAGTGAACCCTTCTTGCTTAGTGTGACCTGAGGATGCCTCACACCGACCATCCCATGCCTGGGTGAGGGCACAGAGGGTGCCAGGTCCTGGCAGGGTCACACTAGCCCCTGCCTCTCCGGGTGAAGCTTGCCAGGCGCCGTGCTGGGCAGGGGGAAGAGATTGTGTCCAGATGGTGTCAGTAAAAAGGAGACGGTTTGCTTAAGCCCTCCCCTAAGCCCTGTCACCTCCAGTGTGATTAGTGTGTAGCAAAGCTTTGGGGGCTCTAATGCCAGTCTGCAGTCCTGGCACAGCGTTTCCTGGCTCTGTCCCTCCAGGCAGACCCAGACTACCTTCGGGGGATGTCCTTCATGGGTGCAAACAGGGCACTGTTGGGCCAGGGAGGGCAGACTCTGTCTGTGGCACCGTGGCCAGGCTGTGGGAGCTGGTGCAGTGTGGAAGAGTGTCCTCTCTGCTTTGCCACACTCCTGGTGGGTGGGCAGGAGGCAGCTGGTGTCCCCCTGGGGTGGAGATCCCCCAAGGGAGGGTTTTCAGGACTGTGTTTTCAGGGTTGTGTGGGAGCCTCTCAACCTCCACCTGGGCTGAGACCTGCATGGCCTTGAGTGTGTGCCAGGGAGAAGGGTGGCACCTGTTGGGGACAGCAAGGGGCGAGAGGTCTGGGTACATGTTGGGGAGGTTCTCAGCACTCTGGTCCAGTGGGTCGAGCCCTGGATGGGATGAGGAGCAGAGGGATTCCCATGCAGCACTGTCTGTCACTGGGGTGTGGGATGCTTGGAGACCCTGCAGCTGGGTGTCCCTGAAGGCAACCCCGGGGGAGTGAGGGCCAGGGGATGGAGCTGTGAACAAGTTTTTGTGCCCAGCCGTGGATGGGCAGGAGCAGGGCAAGAGGGTGCTCGTGTCTCCTGGCACTGGCACGCAAGCCAAAGCCACCGAGCAAAGCTCTCCCGGGGTGGGAAGGACCCTGGCTGGGGACAGCAGGGCCTGCAGCTGTCCTTGTCACAGGCAAGTGCTGGGGTTTGGTCCACCCCTGGCTTGCATGGGCTGGAGCGGTGCCCTGTGCCCTCTGCAGGCGTGCCAGGGCTTGCGCAGGGGACGGTGGCACCGCGCGGGTGTGTCCGGGTGTGCCAGGTGGCACAAGCTTCCCCGCCCGCCTACGCCAGCACCAGCTCTTGGCCCCCGGGTGAAGACAGGCTGTGACAGCAGCAGTTCCTGCCCACATCAGTCCTGGCAGAGGTGACCCCCGAGGGCATCCTCCCGGGAAAGCAGGAGTGGCCTTTCCCCGTGTCAGCTGGCACCCCAGGGCTGTGCGGGAGCAACGTTGGGGTGTTCCGCCCTGGCCCTTGCCCCCCACGCCCTTCCTGTTGTCCCTTGGGGTAGGAATGGTGCCTGGTACTGTGTCCCCATGCCAGCACTGCCCAGGGTGCTGCCAGTGGAGCCCTGTCATCCAGCGTGGGGTTCGGTGGCTTTCTGGGGGGCTGCATCCCTGGAGGCTTCGTGGTGCTTGATGTGCAAGCAGGGAGGACAGGCTCAGGGTGCAGGGGGGAAGGAGCTGGTTGCTCAGATGTGCCCTCCTGAGTGCACCCCGGGAATGGATGTTCTCCACCTTTCTGGCCCATCTGCTGCCCTGCACTGCTGCTGCCTGCTCCCTCCTGGCAGCTCCCCTTGCCCCCAGCATTGGCACTGTGGCTTAAACCCCCCCAGCAAAGCATTCTGCCTGACCTCTCTGCGCAGTCAGTACCAGGCAGGATTCCCCTGGGCCTGTCCTGATGCTGCAGGTGCCCAATGCCCAGCTGGAGCTGGCAATGTCAGGGCTGGCAAGAGCCCAGGGTGAGAAGTGACTTGTGGAGACCTCCTTTGCTTGACAGTCTCATCAGATACCAGTGTGCCAGGGGTTAAAACCCCACAGCCCCATGTCCCTTTTGGTAGTCCCTTGCCACAGATGCCCTGGATGCCCTCAGGTGTCCCTCCTGGGGCCAGGCTGGCAGCTCTGGTGCCAGGGAGCACCCAAGTTGCTGGGCAGTCAGTTCTGCAGTAACGAGCTGCTGGTAGCTTATTAAAGAGCCCCTGGAGAAGCCAGGTCGCTCCTGCCCCAGGCCTGGGAGACGCCTGGCAGACCGGGAGCCTTTCATTGCCCAGCTTGGTGGGGTCGGGCTGGGGGGCTCTGGTAATGTGCTGCTCTCTAATTAGCTCCTCTGAAGCTTCCCCATGCTGGGTAAAGTGGAGGTCTGGGAGCCTGACTAAGGGCACTGCGGCACCATGGGGCAGTGCTGGTGATCCTACAGGGGTTCTTCAGACCCTCTCTGCTCTGCTCTGACACTGGGGGGATTTTCCCAGCAGGACCCCTTGCCTCATCCTGCTGGCCCTGGGGATGCTGCACCTGCACCTGGCTGTGGTGTCTGATGTGTCCATCAGGAATGTGTCCCCCGGGGCTGCCTGGGAGGGAAGGATGCTGGCAGGGGCTGCATTTCTCCTTCCCCACCAAGCTCAAATGGCCTGAAATTGTGCCAGGGAAGAGTTAGGTTGGAGAGGAGGAAAAATTTCTTTGCTGCAAGAGTGCTCAGGGATTGGCACAGGCTGCCCAGGGGAGGTGGTGGAGTCCCCATCCCTGGAGGTGTTCATGGAACCTGTGGCCATGGCATTTGGGGCCAGGGTTTGGTGGCCATGGTGGGGTTGGGTTGATGGTGGACTGGGTGACCTCAGAGAGCTTTCCCAACCCACACAATTCCATCATTCTATAAGCTGCTGGCTGCATGACCTGCTTTTATGGTGAGGCAAACCGACACACCACATCCAAGCACCTCAGCCGTGCTCAGCATGGGGACCAGCCCCTGGAGGGGCGGGGGGGGAGGGACACCCTGGCTTCTCCCCTCCCGGGCCGTGCATCCCCTCCGTGCTCCACGCTGGGCTGCTGGCAGCAGGAGCTGCTGCTGCTGCTGCTTCCCGATGCAGGGCAGCAGGCGCCCCCTTGACTGACAGTTCTGCTTAATTAGGGAGTTGTTATTTTATCAGTTCCAAAGCGCTTGAAGTTTTCTGCTTCAGCTCACGCTTTCCACTTGTTAATGGGAAACCAACACCCTCCATCAAAAAGGCAGCGGCGCTGATGCATTCTAAAGGTTTCTGCTTGCTCCGGTTTGACATCCAAAATATAACAATCAAGCAATCAGCTGGTGGATGCCTGTTTGATGCGGCTCTGACAGCGCTGAAAACCTTAATTTCCCAGCCCTCCCCTACACCTCCTCCTCCTCCTTCATAGTGCTGGGGCTCTAGCGTGGCGCCTGCTCCCGCCGGGGGGGGAACCGGCAGGCTGGGTCCTGCCGGAACCGGGAACGCCAGCACGGTGTGCTCAGGGCCGGGGGCCGCCCGGCAGAGACACACCCCCACCCCCGCCCAAGTGCCACCTTCCCCTTGCAGGGCAGGGTGGAAAGGAATTAGGAGTGAAAAAGGGGGTTTGGGTGGGAGTGTGGTCCTTGCTGCCCGAGGTTTGGGGTGTACTGGGGGGCTTCAGCTCCCCACTGGGCATGGTGATCCTTGAGCTACAGTCAGGGGAGCAGAGCTGTGGCCCTGTGTGCTGGAGCACAGCCCCACCTGGGCAAGGCAAGAGCATCCCTTAAGGCTCCTTCACTGATGCCACTCTCTGCCCAGAGGCCTGCCCTTCCCCTCCTGGATGTGGGCACTAGTGCAAGTCCTTGGGACATTGCCCAGAGTGGCTGGAGAGGCACAAAGGTGGTTCCTGGGACTGATGGGGATGACTCTCCCCCTGCAGAGGGCAGTGCCAGTGAGGATGCAGGTGATGCTGTGGGGGTGGCACAGAGGTGAAGGTGGCAGTTACAGCGAGGACAGGGTGACAGAGCTCTGGGGGCGACAGGGTTCTGGGGGCACAGAGTGGGCTCAACTGATTTGCACTGGGACTAGCACTGTTCACACCACCCAGAGCCGGGGAAGCTTGGCAGAGGTCTCTGCCCTGGGCACTAGGATGAGCTTGGGGCTGCCCGGTCAGGGCTCCTTGATGGGGTGTTTTGGCTTGGCTTGGCTCAGCTCCTGTATCCCCATCTTCTCCATATATGGAGATTTTTCCAGCAGCAGGGAGAGCCTGGTGCTCCCCTGAGAGCTGCCCAGGGCGAAGAGCAGAAGGGCTGGAGAGCCTGGCTGGCCTGGGGGCTGTGGGGCCAGGAGGAACCACCGGCTCCTTTACCCCGGGAAACCCCAACTGCCCCTGCAGCAGCTGCCCCAGTTCTGCCACCCCCACAGTGCAATGCCCCTGGGGTCCCCCATAATGTGAGGGGACCCTCCAGGCCTTTCCCACAGCACAGGCAGAATCCCTTGGGAGGCCAGGCTGTGGCAGGTGACCCTTCAGCATCCCAGGGCTGGAGCTGGGGACTCCTGTCCTGTCCCTGACTCCAGGCGGGGATGACGGAGCCTGCTTGCCTCCTCCTGAGCTGCCGTGCTCCAGTGCTGCTTGGTGGCATGGCTGTGAGGAATCCCCTCAGCAGCTCTTCTCATTCCTACCTCATTTTTTTTCCTCTCCTTTTTGGAGGTTTTCATCTTCCTTCTCATGTTTTTTTCCCCTTCCCTCCCCCCTTTCTTCTGGCATCGCTTTCCATGCCGTGCTAACTGCTGAAGTAACACAAACCTGCTAAATGGTCTGGCTTTATGATAGCATAAAAATGATACTACAGCAGTGAGTGGGGCTTTATTAAACCCAGGGGACAGGCTCCAAATGAACAGCTTGCTCTGCTCTTAGCTTCCTTCTCCTCCTCTCGCCCCCCCCTGCTATGCCCCCCTTTATTTTTAATAACCACTGGAATATAAACTCCAGTTAAGAGCCTGTGGAGCAGAAGAGCGCCGGCAGTGCGGCGTTGTTGGGTCCCTCCCTCTGTGCATCCTTCCCACACAGAATCCCAGCATGGGGGGGGGGGGTGAGGTTGGAAGGGACCATCCAGTCCAACCCCCCTGCCAGAGCAGGGTCACCCAGGGCAGGGCACACAGGAGCACATCCAGGTGGGGCTTGGAAGTCTTCGGAGGAGACTCCACAACCTCTCTGGGCAGGCTCTCTCCTGCCTGCCCTGTGCTGAGGTGAGAGCACCAGCCCCCAGTGCTGGGAAATGGATTTCCTGGGGTTTGGCTTTGTGCATGAAAAGCCTCAGGAATGTTTGCCAAGGAGGCTGAACCCCCTCAGTCAGTCAGGCCGGGTGTGATGTGGGAGTGAGCTGGAGCTCCGTGGCCTAGCTTCCCCTCGCAGTAGGATTCTCGCTGGGATGCTGTTGGCACTGGGATGGGTTATGGAGAAGGGTTGGATGCTTGTCACTACTGTGTCCTTGCAGAGGGAGCACACAGGAAGGGGATCAATCTCCCTCCCCACAACTACAGTGGGGTTTGGGGCCACAGTTGGACCCCTCAGCCCTTCATCCATGGCATCCAAGCCCTGCTGCCATGCCCTTGGGTGTACTTTGGGGATGCTCTGGAGCAGGATACAGGATTCCCCCCTTGCCCTGCCACGGTGCCTTTGTGTCTCCAAGGAGATGCTCGGGAGCTGGATACAGGATCCCCCCTTGCCCTGCCACAGTGCCTTTGTGTCTCCAAGGAGGTGCTCTGGAGCTGGATACAGGATCTCCCCTTGCCCTGCCACCAGAGATGCTCTGGAGCAGGATACAAGGTCAGAACTCCCCGACCCTGCCTCTGGGGGGACAGCTGCTTTCCCCCTGCCCTCCCACCCCCACCCGCCGTGGGCTCGTCTCCAGCTCCCATTACTTTTAATTAGGCAGACACTTGCCCGGCGGCTGCCGAGCGCCGAGGTGAGCGGCGGCTTGGGTTAGGGGAGGACAGGCGGCTGGGCTGGCCGGGCTGCCGCTGCAGCTCCTCTTGGACAGCAGCTGCTGATCATTCTGTGGTGCCTTGGCCCGGCGCCAGCCAGGAGAGCTGAAAGCCCCAGCACAGAGCTGGCTTTCACCCGCCGCGGGGAGCAGTGCAGCAGGAGGAGAAGAATGCTGAGAAGGGAGCCCGGGGACCCCCCGAGCAGGCTGCTCCCATCCCTCCCGGCGGGGATGCTCCGGCACCCCGAGCAGCCTGCTGTGGGTCTGGCTGTGGGGGTCCGGCCCCACCACCCCTCCCCAGCACCGCTGCTGTCCTCTGGGCCGGGGGTCAGCACTTGGGGGCTGCCCAGGGAGGTTAGCAGCAGGATGGGAGGTGTTGGGGTCTGCGTGGCTGGCGCCTACTTTTTCAGGAAGGGACCCATCCTTTCCCTCCTCAGCACCCCTCTACCACCCTGTGCACCTGGATGTGCCCTTGGGGCTGTGCCAGGGCTTGGCAGCAGGGAGGGGGCTGGGCTGCTCGCCCTCTGGGTGTGGGTGCCAGGGTTGGTGGCGCTTTGTACCCAGCGAGGCAGGGAGGCAGCAGCGATGCAGCTCAGCTGGAGGCCTGCAGGGCAGAGGAGGCTTCCCGAAGCCCCTGGTGCTGGCACGGGGGGCACGCAGCGGCCTGGCATTGCCACCCAGATCCCTTGGAGCAGGAAAGCCCTTGCCTGGGCTGGGCAGAGCACTGGGAGCCACAGGCAGTAATGCTGCAGGGCAGCCACCGCCTAGGCACACGTGTGGCACCTGTGTGTGCACGCCTGGGCACACGTGTGTGTGCACACACCTGCTCACACGTGTCTCCATGCACACCTCACACATGTCTGTGCACACCTGCTCACACGTGTCTCCATGCACACCTCACACGTCTGTGCACACCCGCTCACACGTGTCTCCATGCACACCTCACACATGTCTGTGCACACCCGCTCACACGTGTCTCCATGCACACCTCACACATGTCTGTGCACACCCGCTCACACGTGTCTCCATGCACACCTCACACATGTCTGTGCACACCTGCTCACACGTGTCTCCATGCACACCTCACACGTCTGTGCACACCCGCTCACACGTGTCTCCATGCACACCTCACACATGTCTGTGCACACCTGCTCACACGTGTCTCCATGCACACCTCACACATGTCTGTGCACACCCGCTCACACGTGTCTCCATGCACACCTCACACATGTCTGTGCACACCCGCTCACACGTGTCTCCATGCACACCTCACACATGTCTGTGCACACCTGCTCACACGTGTCTCCATGCACACCTCACACATGTCTGTGCACACCCGCTCACACGTGTCTCCATGCACACCTCACACATGTCTGTGCACACCTGCTCACACGTGTCTCCATGCACACCTCACACATGTCTGTGCACACCTGCTCACACGTGTCTCCATGCACACCTCACACATGTCTGTGCACACCCGCTCACACGTGTCTCCATGCACACCTCACACATGTCTGTGCACACCCACTCACACGTGTCTTCATGCACACCCAGGTGTGCACTGAAGTGTGGTGCTCATGTGACACTTGTGCACCCCTGGTGCAGTCAGGTGGGGGAAGACCCTTGGCCATGCCTTGGGTGGCTCTTTCCGGGGGCACAGGCTGGTGGCCCTTGCCCTTGGGCAGCGGAGAGGAGAGCTTGGCCTTGCTGGGGGTGCCCTGCTGTGGGTGTCTTGGTCCGGGTGCCCTGCTGTGGGCATCTTGCTGTGGCTGCCTTGCTGTGGGTGCCTTGGTCCGGGTGCCCTGCTGTGGGCATCTTGCTGTGGGTGCCTTGCTGGGGGCGCCTTGGTGTGGGTGGTTTTGAAGAGGTGGCAGCGCCTGGGTGGGCGAGGGGGAGCCTGGGCTGGCAGCGCTGAACAGCCACCTTTGCTTTGCGTGGGAAGTGTGTGTGTGGGGGGAACAAAACCAAACCCCAAACCACCCAAGCCTAAACCCAACCCCAACCCAAAAACACAAAGGGAAAAAGGCAGCCCCGAGCAGGAGCAGGAGGGGGAGGGCGGCTGGGAGCCGCCTGCCACCTGGCGCGGTGCCAGCGCGGGGACGCTGCGGAGCAGCCGTGCCAGGCTGTAATTGCAGCCAGGCTGGGAGCAGGAGCCCAGACAGTTATTTTTAACTCGCGTTAAGGTAATGCACTCAGCTCCTGCCTGCCGGGTCAAAAGTTCAACCCCCTCCCCGCTTCCCAACACCCAACTACCCCCCCCCCCCCCCCCTTTGCTCACCCACCCTGTGCGGGGGCACCCCGTCTCCCCCCCCATCTCGGGCTTTGGGTTCTGGGTGCCGGCCCTGGCAGGGCCATTCCCCGTGGCTGGGCATCCTGGCGCTGGCAGACAGCCTGACCCTCCCCGGGGCAGCCTTTGTGTCTCCCGGGGTGTCTGGCTGCGATCCTGTGGGATTGGGAGGCGGCTGCAGCCGGGGCCAGCCCTGGGGTACGGAGGAGGAGACTGGTGTTTGCTGGGCTGTGCCAGCTTTGTGCCCAGCCTTGGCGCTGCCGAGGCCCCTGGGAGATGGTGCTGGGGGTGGGTGTTGCATGCCAGGGTGCCCAATGCTGCTCAGAGCCCGGTGGGAAAGCCTGGCCCTGCTGTCAGCGGTGGCGCTGCTCACTCCCTGGGGCCCCAAACGCTTGGCAGTCACAGCTCTGTGTGCTGTGCCACCCTGGGCACTACTGCCATCTCCTCCAGCAGCCAGGCTGGCAGAGCAGTGTGGGGATGGTGGGATGCAGGCTTGCCCCTGCTCAGGCTCACTGGGCAGCTATGCAGGGGAGGCTTCAGCCTCTGGGCTACCCGAGGTGGAACCAGCCTCTGAGCCCAGTGCTCTCAGTGCCACTTGCAGGCCCACACCGAGGACTGTGCAGCAACCTCAGCCCTGGCTGTTGGCATCAGGGGAGCCCCAAAGCCAGGCACAGGGCTAGAGCAGCTCTTGTTTGTTTCTCTTAAAACATGCTGGAAGTGCCAGGAGGTTGGGTGCCCTCTGCTCCTCAGGGAGCAGCTTTGCTACCCTGATACAGGATGTCATTGGCTGCATGGGACCCAAGTAGTGCCAAGCACGGGGACAAACCTGGTACCTTGCTCCCCTACCCTCTGCCCAGACCATCTGGGCAGTGGCAGTGGAGCAGAAACTCCCCAACAGGGCAGCTCTGGAGCTGGAGCTGTCATTAATCCTTTGGCCATCAGCAGCCTCCCCCAGGAGCTCAGGTGCTGGGATCTGGGGTGCTCCCGAGCAGGAGCAGTGTGTCCCTCCTCCTGTCCCCAAGTGCCCTCTCACCCTGGTTCCCTGCGTCAGCAGCTTGCCAGACGGCCGGGAACTCCCTGCCTGGCTGAGATGTCTTTTGTCCTCGGCTGTGGCATGCCTGGGACCAGCAGCTGCAGGTGCTTCACTGCTCCTCCCTCCTGCTGCCTTGCTTTGGCACTTCCCTCCCCTCCGGTGTAGCTGCTTTTGGCAGCAGCGCTGAGATTCAGGGCTTGGGGGGAGACTCAGGGGGAGCTGAGCCCCACCCCAGGCACGTTTTGTGGCATGCCTGGGGCTGGTCGCTGGCCCCACTGGCAGTGCAGTGGCTGCTGAGCACACAGGTGAGGGAACAGCCTGGGTGAGCTGGGGGGCTCTGATCTGCCAGGAGCTCGGTGAGGCATGGCCTGAGCCATGGGGCTGTGACCCTGAGCAAGGAGGGGGCACCTCCTAGCCCGGCAGGGCCACCGGCCCCATGGGGCTGTATGTGACTATGCACCTCCCAGCTGTGGCTGCATGGGTCCATGGAGGGGCAGCCCAGCACCCCCTCTGACCATGCAGATGTGGGGCAGAGGGGAGCCAGGGGGCTTTCTGGGTCCCATTAGCTGCAGGCTGGTGTCTGTTGCTGCTGGGAGGAGTGGGCACTGTGTGGTTTCCTTGAGCTCCCTTCCAGCCTGGCATTCAATAGTCAGTGTGTGCTGAGGCTGTGAGCATCCCTGGAGCCTGCCTGGGCTCTTGGATGTGTCTGGTAGCACAGGGTGGGAAGTGTCCAGAGCAGCCTCTGAGGATGGCAGAGCTGGGGGAACCACAACTGGGACCATGCTTGGGGCCATGCTTGGGGCCATGCTTGGCATCACACTTGGGACCCTCTGGGACAGTGCTTGCCTGGGACCATGCATAGGACCATGCTGGTGACCACCTTTGGCAGTGGTTCCACTGGCTCCATCTTGCTCTGGGTGAAGAGCCCTGGGAACCATCCCATCCCTATCCTATCCTATCCTATCCTATCCTATCCTATCCTATCCTATCCTATCCTATCCTATCCTATCCTATCCTATCCTATCCTATCCTATCCTATCCTATCCCATCCTATCCTATCCCATCCCATCCCATCCCATCCCATCCCTATCCCATCCCTATCCTATCCCTATCCTATCCTATCCTATCCTATCCTATCCTATCCTATCCTATCCTATCCTTATCCCATCCCATCCCACCTCACAGCCAGTCAGAGCTGCTGGGAGCAGGTTTGGGCAGGATTCATAGAGCCATAGAATGGTTTGGGTTGGAAGGGACCTTAAAGCTCATCTGGAAGGTACCTTAAAGCTCATCCAGTGCCAACCCCACTGCCATGGGCAGGAACACCTCCCACCAGCCCAGCTTGCTCAAGGCCTCATCCAGCCTGGCCCTGAACACCTCCAGGGAGGGGGAGAGCCACAACCTGCCTGGGCAACCTGTGCCAGTGCCTCCCCACCCTCTCTGGGAAGGCTGAGGAAGGGCAAGCCCCCAGCCCTGCCACATCCTGCTGCCAGCTTCAGGCTGAGCTTCAGGCTGAGGCAGCCGAGACGCTGCTGTCGCCTCCTGCCCGCAAGCTGCCTGGCCCGCAGCCGGCCCTCTGCCCTGCCTGCCCTGGCTAAGGGGGGAGGCTGAGGAGCTGCAGGGCTGGAGGGAAGGAGGCTGCTGGGCCTCCAGGCTCATCCATTTCAGCTTGGCTTTGTTTTTTTTCATCTCGAGTCTGTCAACCCTCTGCCTGTCCCAGGGTTGTAAGACAGCAATTTTATTGCTGCTTGCTTTGATGGCTGCTCCCTTTCCTTCTCCTCTGCAGCTGTGATTTATCTCTGCACTTTGGGCTGATTGGATTAGAAGTTTAAATGCTAAGGGTGCATAACAATATATTTATATTTTTTTTTCCCCTTTCTTATTAATATTAAAAAATCATTATTGGATTTTTTTATAGTTCTGTTTTGAATTGAATCCCTTGGCTTGATTTATTCTCTCTCCCAGAGTAGGATTTAATGCTAATAGGGAACAATCATTGCTTTGTTTTGAAGCTTTGACTGTTTGGAACAAACTTCTTCTCCTCCTCTTCTTTTTGTTGTTGTTGGGTTTTTTTTTGGGGGGGGGGGGGCTGCAAAGGGGAATTAGAGGATTATTAAGAGTCCATTAAAAGAAAAAAAAACAACAACCAAGGGTTTGCCCATTCCTGGCTGTTACCTGGGAGCTGGGGAGAAAAACTCGACAGCAAAGGCAAAGGAGGCTCTTCCGCAGGGCTCGCACCCTGCCCGGCGAGCCAGGCGGTGAGCGTGCCGGGGGTGGGGGCCAGACTCACAGATTGCCCTCTGCTGGAAGGGGCCCTCCAAGGGCAGCTTGGCCAACCCCCAGCTCCAACCAGAGCAGGTTGCCCAGGCCCACACTGAGCCTGAGCTTGAATGTCTCCAGGGATGGACCTCCACCGCCTCCCTGGGCAGCCTGTTCCAGTGTCTCCCCAGCCTCAACGGAGCTTCCCCCTGGGGCTCAGCTCCCTCCAGCCCAGACTCCTCTGCTCTGTCCTTGCCATTGCAATCCTGCTCCCCACCTCCACCCACAGTCCCCAGGAAGATTCACAGATTGCATCAGCTTGGAAGGAACCCTCCAAGGGCATCTTGTGCAACCCCCCCTGCAGTCACAGGGACACCTCCAGCTAGAGCAGGCTGCCCAGGGACACAGCAAGGCTGAGCTTGAATATCTCCAGGGATGGGGCCTCAACCACCTCCCTGGGCAACCTGTTCCAGTGTCTCCCCAGCCTCACTGTGCAGAACTTCCTCCTGAGCTCCAACCTAACTCTGCCCTGCTCCAGTTCCAAGTTCTAGTGTGGGGTGTCCCTGCCCATGGCAGGGGGGTTGGAACTAGATGATCCTTGTGGTCCCTTCCAACCCTGAATGAAACTATGAAACTATAAGCCATTGCCTCTCATCCTATCCCCACAGCCCCTTCTGAACAGTCCCTCCCCAGCCTGCCTGCAGGTCCCCTGCAGATCTTGAAATGCAGCTCTGAGGTCTCCCTGGAGCCTTCTCTTCTCCAGGCTGAACAGCCCCAACTCTGCCAGCCTGGCCCCATGGCAGAGGCTCTCCATCCCTCTGATCATCTTTGTGGCCTCCTTGGACCCTCTGCAGCAGCTCCAGGTCCTTCTTGTGCTGGGGGTTCCAGAGCTGGACACAGCACTGCAAGCCTGCTGTGGGTACTCAGTGCTGGTTCTGTGGCTTCCATCTCTTGCAGGATGCCAGGCAGGGCACTCCTGTGTGTGGCAGCAGGCACTTGTCCCTGCTTGCTTCTGCAGGGGTAGAAGGCCATGGCTTGGCTGCCTGTGCTGGGGGGTGCTGGGGGTGCTTGGGGGGTGCTGGTGGCCATGGGACTGCTCTGCTTCTCGAGGGATTTCTGGGATTCAAGGCTGAGAAGCACAACGGCAGCCCCTGGCTGTGTCTTTGGCAGCGTGCCCTGGGCTGTGGGTACCACCTGGCTGGGGGGAGGATGCTGGGTTCCTCCCCACAGTGCCCTTCATCCTTGTGTGGAGGGTGAGCACTGCCTCTGCCCATGCATGGGGACCAGCCTTGCCCACCCAGTGCTGTGCTACCCCTGGCACACACCACATCCTTTCCTGCCCAGTGTGTCTCAGGCAGCTACCTGCAGCCCCCAGGCCTCCAGCAGGCAATGAGGCTGGGCACATGCCCCATGGGCAGCCCTGGAGAGTGGGCAGGTGGGGATGGGGCAGGGCATGGGGCATGGTGCCAGGCAGCTGGCTATGTGACTGGGCCCTGTGCACGGTGCTGGGATGGGTGCAGCAGCGATGGGGAGCTGTGCCAGGCTTGGCATACAGCTGGCATGGTTGGCAGAGGGAGCACAGCCTGCCTGGGCATGGCTGGGACAGGCCTGGTCAGCTGTGGCCCTGAGGAGTGGCAGGGCAGAGAGGGGGGAGGCTGGGTGCAGGGTGGGAGCGGCAGGACTGGCAGCCTGAGCCACGTGGGGTCCACATGGCATGAGCCTCCCTGCAGCACTGCACTGTGCCAGGCCCCCACCCTGTGCCCCAGCACCTGCACCCTGCTCCCCATCCCCTGCCCCCCTCACTCTGCTCCCCAAACCCTGTACTCTGCACCCCAGAACCTGCTCCCTCCACTCTGCACTCTGCTTTGTGCTCCCTGAACTCTGCTCCACGCATCCTGCCCCCCACATCCTGGCCCCCACACCCTGCACCCCACACCCTGCCCCCCCCTGCCCAGGCTCCCACCCAGACATTGCTTGTTTCAAACATGCCCCCACTCCCCCTGTGCACCCTGTACCCTGAACCCACCCCCCCAAAACCACCTGTGCTCCCCCACACCCCAGCCCCATGTGCCCAAGCCCAGCCCATGCCCGGAGCTCCTCTACCAGCCGTGCCCATGCTGGGCTGCTGGGAGGAGGTGCAGACATGGGGGTGTGGGCAGGAGGGTGCCCCACTCCCTGTGCCATGAGCTTGGTTTCCCTGGAGCTGCCAGCCCCCTGCCCTCTGCCACACCCCCCCTGGCCTTGGTGAGTCCCACACCTTGGAGCCACAAAGAGGGCACTGCCCCCTGCTCTGTGGTAGGAGTCTCAGCCCAGCACACTGTGGGCACAGGGCAGCTCCATCTAGCCAGGCTTGGGTGGCAATGTCCACAAGCCTTGGTGTGCTTGGCTCTGCCCCCTGCCCCCCTCCATGCTCTGTGGCTCTGGGGTGTCACTGCAAAGTGCATCAGCTGAGGGGGCACCCCTGCACCCCCTCTCCCCATGGCACACCAACGTAAGCAGTGGTGGCAGATGTGGGGTGCAGTGCTGTGGGGAGGTGTGGGGTGCAGTGCTGTGGGGGACTGGGGTGCAGTGCTGTGGGGAGGTGTGGGGTGCAGTGCTGTGGGGGACTGGGGTGCAGTGCTGTGGGGGACAGGGGTGCAGTGCTGTGGGGAGGTGTGGGGTGCAGTGCTGTGGGGGACTGGGGTGCAGTGCTTGGGGAGGTGTGGGGTGCAGTGCTGTGGGGAGGTGTGGGGTGCAGTGCTGTGGGGGACTGGGGTGCAGTGCTGTGGGGAGGTGTGGGGTGCAGTGCTGTGGGGGACTGGGGTGCAGTGCTGTGGGGAGGTGTGGGGTGCAGTGCTGTGGGGAGATTGGGATCTGGGGCTGTGCAGTGTGGGGTGCAGGGCTGGGACACGTGGGGTGCTGCAGCTGCCATGGAGCAGCAAAGGAGACACAGAGGAGGCAGGGCTGGCACTGGGGCCAGCCTGGCTCCCCAGAGCTCCCAGTTTAACCAGCAGGGTACCCAGCTCCAGCTCCCTAACCCTAACCCCTTCACACTACCACACCCCCCGACCTCAGCAGAGGGGGAGGATGCTTGGGGTCCCCTCCTGCCTTACTTGGGCACCTCCATGGGGCCAGCCATGGCCTTGGCTCTCAGGACACCTCCCCCTGCCCCCAGTCTCCTTCCAGGGCACCAGTCCTGCTCCTGCCCACGGAGAGGGAGCAGGACCAGGGGTGCTGTAGTGGTCACAGCAGCTTCACCCCAGCAAAGCCTCTCCCTGCCCTGCTGCCCCTCACCATGCCTGGAAGCACCAGCTGGCTCTGGGGGTGCCACAAAGGGGAGGGGAGGGCAGGCTGGCTCTGGGGGTGCCACAGAGGGTGGGGGGCAGGCTGGTTG
This sequence comes from Melanerpes formicivorus, assembly GCF_026170545.1. NCBI lineage: Eukaryota > Metazoa > Chordata > Aves > Piciformes > Picidae > Melanerpes > Melanerpes formicivorus. The sequence continues at coordinate 426,968 of NW_027142373.1, read as the reverse complement.
GGGTGAGACAGAGGGGTGTCTGTCACCTGCCACCCACTGCCAAGGTTTGGGGGGCAGAGGAGGGAGGAGAAGGGTGTGTACCCCCCAGGAGCATGGCCATCCCCCCTCACCGTGTGCCTCAGTTCCCCCTTTGCCAGTGCTGGGGATGCTGGGGTGACCTGGGGGTGGGGTGGGGGTGAGCAGGTTGTCCTGGCTCAGGACACCCCGTGTTTTGAGGAGGGGGAAGGTGTCTGTACACAAGCACACGCACCCCAACCCATCCAGCCCTTCCTGGGGGGCTGGGTTGGCCCCGCGGTGTGTGCAGAGCCCATCCCGGCAGGATGCAGCTGCAGGGCCGGGAGCAGGGAAGGGTTAACCGCAGCGGAGCTGCAGGCGGAGAGGGTTTGTAGCTGCAAGTGGCCTCCTTGAAGAGGATCCAGATCTGTCTGGGAGCTAAAACCCCTTTGATCCACTTACGCCTCCCCGGGGAGCTCCCTGCAGCGCTGCTGCTGCTGCCCCCGCGGCGACAGGGGCTGAGCTGCCAGACGGATGCAGGGGAGACCCCCTCCCCACCCCCACCTCCTGCTGCCAGGCAGGCAAGCAGCCGCGAAAACGGGGCGGGGGGGGGGCAAAAGCAGAGGAGTTTTGGGACACAGAAGTGATGCCAGCAGGCTTCATCTGTGGGGTGCTGGGGGTGCCCTGTGCTGGGGGTGCCCTGTGCTGGGGGTGTGTGGGGGCGTTTGGCTGTTAGGGATGGAGGGAGTGCTGCTGGGTGGTTGCCATGATGCCAGGCTGTGGGCAGGGAGGAGGCTGTGCTGCCATGGGGAGGGTTTACATGGTGGATGGCTCCCCAGGACTGCAGATCTGGGAGCTTCCAGCCCTGTGGCTGACTGCCCCATCCATAGAGCATGGAACATGGAACTATTTGGGTTGGCAAAGCCCTCTGAGATCACCCAGTCCAACCACCAACCCAACCCCACCATGGCCACCAAACCCTGGTCCCAAGTGCCATGGCCACAGGTTCCATCAACACCTCCAGGGATGGGGACTCCACCACCTCCTTGGGCAGCCTCTGCCAGTCCCTGACCACTCCTGCAACAAAGAAATCTTTCCCCATCTCCAACCTGACCCTCCCCTGGCACAATTTCAGGCCATTTCTATCTCCTTCTATCACCTGAGCCCACCCCCCAGCTCACTGCAGCCTCCTTTCAGGGAGCAATGAGGTCTCCCCTCTTCTTCTCCAGGCTGATCACCCCCAGCTCCCTCAGCTGCTCCTCCCCAGCCCTGTTCCCCAGACCCTTCCCCACCTTTGTTGCCCTTCTCTGGACTGCTCCAGCAGCAAAATGTGCGTTGCAGGGCCACAGCTCAGTGTGGAGCAGCCAGACCCTCTGGTGGTCTTGGGGGTGCTAAGGACCCTAAGTGGCTCTGCTCAGGTTCCCCCCTGCCTCCCTGCCAAGCCCCAGGGGCAGGATGCACGCTCCTGGCACTGGGAAGGCAGCAGTGCCATGCATGGCTCTAGGGTGCTCTTGGGGACATGGTTCCTACCCATCCTCACCCTGTGCAGTCCCACAGCCTGGGTTTGGGGGGGCAGGAGGTCCAGCCTCATGCCCAGCTGCTCCTGAGCTGTGTCTGTTAGTACCTATTAGTGTGCATGGCACGGGGGCTTCTGCTGGCTGTGCCAGGCATGGGAATGGCTCTTGGGGGTCAGTGAAGGTTTGGGGTGTGGGGAGCTGGGTTTTGAGCCAGCTGGGTAATGTTTGCTGGTGGGGAGGGTGTTTTTTTCCACCAAGGAAAAGCAAGTTTGGGTCAAGTGCTCCAGACAGCAAATTGGTACAAGGGGAAGGCAGCGCTGGGCAGCCAGGAGCCAGCTACCAGGGGGCAGTTGTGGGTTGGGAGGGGGGTTGGTTGCTCTGCTTTTACTGTGGGAAATGGTCAAAGATGGGAAGCTGCAATGAGCTGCTGCCCTCGACCCCCAGTGTGCCTTTTCCAGTGGGTGCCAGGACTTGCAGGATGCAGAGCTCTGTGCCCTGCTCTCCCCAGACCCCCACTGCAGGTGGGTTTCACCCTGTAGCAGTGGGGTTAGTGTCCTTGGGGGTCCTGGGTGGGGAGGAGAGCTGCACAGGGTGGGGGGTGATGGGGGTGGCATGGTGCTGAGACCTGCGGGGGGGACATTTCTGCGTGGGCTGTGCCATGCACCCCATGGTTGTGGATGGACCTCTGAGCCGGAGGCTGGATTCTGTGCAGAGAGCAGGATGAGGCCGTGGGCAGCAGAAGAGGCACGGGGTCCTCCTGGGGCTGGTGCTTGGGAGCTGGTGCTCTGGCAGTGCTGCCGCTGGTTTAGGAGATGCTGGGCTGCCTGGCGAGCAGGGTGGCATCGCCAGACGGAGGGAAAAGCCATGGGGGCAGCAGTGGAACCGCCGGGGAGGGCAGGGGACGGTCACGGCCGGGTGCGGAGGGGCCGAAGGGGGACGGTGGGGGTAGTCTGGAGGTGCCGAGGGAGGCGAGCGGGCAGCGAACAAAAGCTGCATTGAGTGGCACAGCCTCGCCGCCAGCCGGGCAGGAGCAGCGCCAGGAACAACAGCGCCTGCAGCACGCCGTGTCCCGGCCCGGGCCGCCCGCCCGGGACGTTCCGGAGCGCAGGAAGCTGGCGTGGGGACAGGGCTGGCGTGAGGGCTGCCAGCGCAGCTGACCCCGGGGGGAGCGCTGTGGGGCACCCCCGGCCGTGCCCCCTGCGACCCCTCGCCCGCCTTGGGGGGGCTCATTTGTGTAGCGAGCCCCGCTGAGACCGCGCTGCCCCCATCCATCCCCCCCGCTCCCAGCCGCTGGCTCAGGGCGGGTCGCAGGCTCCTGGGTTCTGGGTCAGTGCCGGGGGAGGAGGCGCTGGGGCTGGGGGTGGGGATGGGGGGGAAGGGAGAGAAAGAGGGGGGGGCCGGGGCCCGGCTTGCAGACAGCGAGCGGGCGCCGTGCCCAGGAATTCGAGGATGGTTTGCAGGCTGCGCTGCCCGGGCAGCAGCAGCTAATTCAATTACGGCGCCGTGTCACGAAGCCGGCAGCGCGGGGGAGCGGGCCGGGGGCCCCTGCGGGGAAGGGGCCGTCTGAAGGGCTGCCAGCTCGCCTGGGAAACTGCCCCGACGTCAGCGGGATGGGGGTGTCCCCACCCCCAGCCCCAGCATCTGCTGGGAGAGCTGGCACGCACCCCCCCGGGGCATGGGGTTGTACCCAGGGTGGCACTGCCGGCAGGTGCCCACGGCTTAGGCACTCTGTGGGGCTGCTGGAGGTGTTACCTCCCCCCGGTGAGGAGGTACTGAGGTCTGCCCCTGTGTGCTCAGACCCCTCTAGGTGGGCTTCCAGGTGACTGGAATGGGGATGGTCTGCTTCCCTGCAGTGGCGTGTGGCTTCCATTGCCTCCATACCTCCTTCCTGTGCCCCAGCGTCCTCTGTTCCCTTCCCCTGTCCTGCTGCAGTTCCCATCCCCCCATCCCCCGGGAGGCAACCCAAAGTGAATGCCCAGGGGGCTGTGGATGGGGTTCAAAGGCCTGTGGTTTAGACACAGGACACCACCTCCCTGTTTTCCAGTGCTGATTTGTTCCTGCTGGGCTGGGCACCCGTCCCTCCTGCCCTGTTTTGAACATTTCCTGACCCCCTTGGACACCTTTTATTTTGGGAGCTCTGTTTCCAAGTCTCTGATTCCTCCAGCTGAAAGACCCAGCATGAGTCTGAGCAGGGTTCTGGGGCCATGAGCAGCTGCAGCAATGAATGGCTGTGCCCAGCAGCCCGTGGCATCACTGCCAGCCCACAGGCAGGGTAGATTGTTGGGGTCTCTCCCTCCAGAGACTCATCAGCACCGAACAAACAGCTCCAAAGATGCTGCATGGCCTGACCTGGAGCATCTCCACCTGCCTCCCGTCCCTCAGGGTCTCTGTGGTGGAGCTGGGGTGGATCCCACTCCTCCCTCTCGTGGCACTGGGACTGGCTGATGTAATTTTTGCCATTACAGGTAAAGCTGCTGTGCCTCGGGTGGTGAACTCCTGGGAGACAGGCAGGGGGGGGGTTGTTGTGTTCCTGTTGATGTGCAGCATCCCCCTGGGGAGCCCTGCTGCTCCCCAGGCCTCCCCTGCCTCCTGCCTGGGCTGCCCCCACCTGCTGTGTCACTTCCAGAGCTGTGCTGGGGGGGCAGAGGCCACCCCATGGATGCATTTCCAGTGCTGTGCTGGGGGGACAGAGGCCACCCCATGGATGCATTTCCAGTGCTGTGCTGTGCTGGGGGGACAGAGGCCACCCCATGGATGCATTTCCAGAGCTGTGCTGGGGGGGCAGAGGCCACCCCATGGATGCATTTCCAGAGCTGTGCTGGGGGGGCAGAGGCCACCCCATGGATGCATTTCCAGTGCTGTGCTGGGGGGCAGAGGCCACCCCATGGATGCATTTCCAGTGCTGTGCTGGGGGGCAGAGGCCACCCCATGGATGCATTTCCAGTGCTGTGCTGTGCTGTGGGGACAGAGACCATTCCATGGATGCATTTCCAGAGCTGTGCTGTGCTGGGGGGGGACAGAGGCCACCCCATGGATGCATTTCCAGAGCTGTGCTGTGGGGACAGAGACCATTCCATGGATGCATTTCCAGAGCTGTGCTGTGCTGGGGGGGGACAGAGGCCACCCCATGGATGCATTTCCAGAGCTGTGCTGGGGGGACAGAGACCACCCCATGGATGCATTTCCAGAGCTGTGCTGGGGGGCAGAGGCCACCCCATGGATGCATTTCCAGAGCTGTGCTGGGGGGCAGAGGCCACCCCATGGATGCTTCCCCCGCCCTACCCCCCAGCAGCCCCTCCTGTGGCTCCTCTGACTCGCTGCCTCTGGTGCTGCTGGGTTCATGCCCACTCTGGCAGCATCCCTGCAGCTTTGCCAGTGCATGTCAGGCCACCATGGTGGGCTGCAGCTTTCCTGCCCCCACTGTGTGCTCAAAGAGGGCTCAGGGAGGGGGGAACACCCTGCTGGGGGAACTGGTGCATCCCTGGTGGGGGCAGCCAGCTGAGCTGGGAAATCTCAGGGCACCAGGGGAAATCTTGGGGTGTCTCCGGTGCTTGTGAGCCTGAGGAGGCTGTGATGGATCCCCAGGCACCCTGGGAGTGCTGGTGGGGAGCAGAGCCCCCCCCGCCAGGGCTGGGAGTGCTGCCAGCCCCATGGGGAGCGCTGGCAGAGGAGCTGGTGCCAGGGAGCTGTGGGCAGGGTTACACATCCCTGGGCACCACCGCCGGGGGTGGAGGGGGGAATTCAGGCAGCAGATTGTTGGATGGGGCCAGGGCTCAGCCACTCCTCTGTGCCTGCTGCCACCAGCACAGCAGAGCAGCCCCTGGCAGCTGGCAACGTTTCCAAGGGGAAAGCCCCAAGCGGTGCCCCGCCGGGGCTGGCAGGGTGGGGCTCCCAGTAGGGCTGTGCCCATCCGGCTCAGGGCAGGGACCCCCCCGCAGGAGGAGGAGGCAGACGGAGCCGGGGTGCACTGAAGCTGGGGGGCACGGCTGGGGCCCCCCCCCGCTTCTCCACCCCCGGTACCTGCGGGATGTCACCAGCTGTTTCCCTGGCAACGGCGATGGCATCCCGAGCACCTCGGGCAGAGTTCCCCTGCCTCCTGCACGGCAGCGCCGTTTCCCGGGAAACCCGGCAGCCGGCTCCGGCTGGCAGGTAGGGGAGGACCTCAGCACACCCACCGCCTCCTGCTGGGCCCCACCGCCTCCTGCTGGGCCCCACCGGCAGAGAGCAGAGCGCTGCGGGGAGCTCTGTGCCTCGCCGCTGGCCCTGGGCGGCCGTGGGGACGGGCTGGCAGAGCCTGCCGCTGCCGTTTGCAGAGCCTGGGCTGGGCAGCTGGGGGAAGTGAAGTGGCCAGCAGCTTTGGGCAGCACAGGGAGCAGCCCTCTCGCTGCTCTGCTCCCCAGAGGTGCAGTCTGGGTCTGCCTGGGGGTTGGGCAGCCTGGTGAATGGGCAGCTTGCAGGGCAGGAGGACAGGCACGGCTGGGGACCTGATGCCCACCCAGCATCCCACCCCATCCGTGCACAAAGGGAGCTGGTGTTCCCAAGGGAGGAGTAGCCAAGGGAGCTGGCAGAGTGTCCAGGCCAGCTGCTGATTGCCTTTCCTGGTCACCTTTGAGCAGCAGGTCTTGGCAGGAGGCACTGACCTCCAGGAGGGTGCTGGTGAGACATGCTGGGATCCCACTCTGTGCTGCTCCTGGGGCCACGGTCCTCCAAGTGATGCCCTTCATGCCCTGAGCCCATCCTGGGCTGAAGCTGCTGAGCAGGATGTGTCCTGGCAGCTGGCATCATCCCCTCGTGCTCAGACTCCTTTGCTGCTCATCCCCAGCAGCTTTGCTCCATCCCAAGCCCAAGTGGCAAATCCTCTGCTCCCAGTGCTGGGACAGGGACAATCAACCAGGCTGGAAAGGACCTCAGAGGTCATCAAGTCCAACATAATCCCTTCACCTCCTGACAACTAAACCAGGGCTCCAAGTGCCACATCCAATGGCTTTTTTGATCACCTCCAGGGACAGGGACTCCACCACCTGGGTGGTGGATATCTGGGTGCTGGGACAGGGACATCTACAGAAGCTTTCCCCTGCAGGAGCCTGGAAAGCCTCTTGCTACTGAGGCAGGAGGTGAGGAGCTGGGGGGTTGTGTTTGGATGGCATCAGAGCCTGTGGCACAGTGACTGCAGGGTGCCCCCCCCATGGATCCTGGCCTCTGCCCCATGCACTGGGGCTGGGGGGAGGCTGGGGGGAGCCACAGCCCTGCTGGCAGGCAGCCCCTCTCCTGTGCCAGCCCCTCTCCTGTGCCAGCCCCTCTGGAGGCATTGCCTCAGGCAGGGGCTGTGCTGCCTGCACAGAGGGCACCCAGCAGCGTTGCCCTGCTGAGCCCCCAGGGCAAGGGGGCTCAGGTTGTCCCAGGGCAGGTTTAGATTGGACATGAAAAGAAACTTCTTGACTGAAAGGGTTCTCAGAGCCTGGCAGAGGCTGCCCAGGGAGGTGGTTGGATCCCCACGCCTGGGGGTGTTTCAGAGAGGCAGAGCTGTGCTGAGGGCCCTGGCTGAGCTCCAGCCTTGGCAGAGCTGCAGAGTGGTTGGGCTGGAGGAGCTGGAAGGGCTTTTGCAGCCCAAATGATTCTGTGTCTTGGGGAGGGGCTGCCCCCTTGCCAAACCCACCCATGGGGCTGTGAGCACAGCCCCAGCCCTGCAGAGGGCACAGCTCTGTGTGTGCCAGGGAGTGTGGCACTGTGGGGTGGCACCAGCAGTGTGTGAGGTGGCACCAGCAGTGTGTGAGGTGGCACCAGCAGTGTGTGGGGTGCCAGAAGCAGTCTGTGGGGTGACACCATCAGGGTGTGGGGTGACAGCAGCAGTGCATAGAGTGCCAGCAGTAGTCTGTGGGGTAGCACCAGCAGCAGTGTGGGGTGGCACCAGCAGTGTGTGGGGTGGCAGCAGCAGCAGTGTGGGGTGGCAGCAGCAGCAGTGTGGGGTGGCACTAGCAGTGTGTGGGGTGGCACCAGCAGTCTGTGGGCTGCCCTGTGCCCTGCTGGGCTATGGTGGTCAGAATCATGGACAGGGCTGTGCCCTGAGCTCAGGCACCCACAAAGGCTCACCAGGTGCCAGGGAGCAGCCTGGGGCAGCAGTGGGGCGTGAAGCCTCCTGCCCTGGTGGGTTTTACCCTGCCCTGTAGTGAGTGGCACAAGTGCCCTCTGCTCACTGGGGTATGGGGGGAGGCTTGTGAGCCCACCTGGCTGCTGTGTGTGGGGGAGGCCTCCCCTCCTCCTGGCTCCCTGTGCTCTGAGTCAGTGCAGGCTGGTGAGACCCTGGCAGGAGCTGCTGTGAGGGTGGCACTGGGGGAGCCATAATTGGCAGGTGCAAGTGGCTGCCATTGGGCCAGGTCAGCTGAGTCACAGTGCAGGCAGCAGGGCTGAGTGCCAGGGTGGGTGCCAGGGTGTGCACTCATGCCACAGGCATTGGCCATGTGGGGCACAGGGATGGGTGCTGGGGATGTGGGGCACAGGGATAGGTGCTGGGGATGTGGGCACAGGCATGGGTGTTGGCACAGGGATGGGTGGTGGGGATGTGGGGCACAGGGATGGGTGTTGGCACAGGGATGGGTGTTGGCACAGGGATGGGTGGTGGGGATGTGGGGCACAGGGATGGGTGCTGGCACAGGGATGGGTGGTGGGGATGTGGGGCACAGGGATGGGTGCTGGCACAGGGATGGGTGGTGGGGATGTGGGGCACAGGGATGGGTGCTGGCACAGGCATGGGTGTTGGCACAGGGATGGGTGGTGGGGATGTGGACACGGGTGGGTGCTGGCACAGGGATGGCTGCTGGGTATGTGTGCACAGGAGTTCTGTGTCCAGTTCTGGAGCCTCTGTGCCAGGAAGGATCTGGAGGTGCTGGAAGGGGTCCAGAGAAGGGCCACGAGGATGAGCAGAGGGCTGGAGCTGCTCTGCTGTGAGCACAGACTGAGAGAGTTGGGGCTGTGCAGTCTGCAGTAGAGAAGGCTCCCAGGAGACCTTCTTGTGGCCTTCCAGTACCTGAAGTGGGCTCCAGGAAAGCTGGGGAGGGACTTTTGAGGGTGTCAGGGAGTGATAGGACTGGGGGGGGATGGAGCACAACTAGAAATGGGTAGATTGAGATTGGATGTCAGGAAGAAGTTGTTCCCCATGAGGGTGGTGAGAGCCTGGCACAGGTTGCCCAGGGAGGTGGTGGAAGCCTCATCCCTGGAGGTGTTTGCAGCCAGGCTGGATGTGGCTGTGAGCAACCTGCTGGAGTGTGAGGTGTCCCTGGCCATGGCAGGGGGGTTGGGGCTGGCTGAGCCTTGAGGTCCCTTCCAGCCCTGACAGTGCTGTGAGTCTATGTCTTCTCCTGGCACCTAAGGCATTGATTGCATCACTGAGCCCTGCCCTGTGCCACCTTTGGGGCCTGCAGCTGCCAGCTGGTGCCAGCAGTGCCTTCCTTGCCCAGCTGGGCTGTTTTTGCTTAATACAAATGTCCCATGGGATGTCCTCCAGCCCAGAGCCTTTGCTGCAGGGATGCCCCCACTGTCCTGACAACCTCTCTGGTCCTCATCCACCTCAGGACTAAGTGCCTCAGTGCTGCCAAGCCTGTGCCATCCATGCTTCATGGAAGCAGGAGGAAGACTCTTGCAGGTGTCTGAGAAGCCAAAGGCACCTTCCCAAGCATGGCCACCCCAGCCCCACATCTCCTGGGGTGCCCTCAGATGTCTCCATGCCTCTGCCCAGCGTTTTCTGCCTTTGCCGAGCATGAGGAGCTTGTCGCTGCTCCTCCTGCCAGCACAAACCTGCTGGGCTCCTGGATGGGACACAAAAGGGTTTGGCTTTGCTCCAGGGGCCCCTTGGATGGCCTTTGGGACTCACTGCTCCTCTGAACATCCCCACAGGAGTGGTCCCCAGGGATGTGGTGAGGCCAGGGGGCAGGCAGGGAAGACCCGGAGCAGAGGGAGTCCTCGGGGGGGGTGTGTGCCCCAGCACCTGGCTCTGTGCCCAGCTCTCTGTGCTCTGTTGGGTACCAGCCAGCTCTGCCGTGCTGCCAGCCCGAGGAGCAGCCCAGCCCTGACCCAGCAGGCACGGGGCAGGGCTGGGGCTGGCTGCAGCATGCTCCAGGGGCTGGGGGTCTCAGCCTGGTGCTGCTGGTGGTGGCTGTGCTGGGCAGGACAGGGCTGGGGCAGGGGGCAGCACGGCTGGGACCTGTGTGTCTCTCAGGTGGCCAGGTGAGCCAGGGGTGGCATTTGGGGACAGTCACCCCCCATGGGTGTCTGAGCATTGCTGTGTGAGGCAGGGTGGTGCAGGCTGAGCTCTGCTGCTCCCTTATCTGCTGCAGGCAATGAAGAGGAGGTGGTGGTGGCTTCTCTCCCAGGAACAGCCAACTCCTGTGCCATGGGGGGTTTGGAGCCCTGATGGGGGCTTGGCCTCCTCCTGGGCTGCCTTCTGCACCCCACATGGCTGCTGGGTCTCTCTAGGGTCTCTCAGTGGGGTTTGATCTGCCCTACCTTCAGCTGCTCCCTGCCCTGGGTGTGCTCAGTGTGGGTACAGGCCGTGGGTGCCAGGGCACCTGCTGTCCCCACCCAGCCACAGCCCTGGTAGCAGGCAGTGAGGTGGCAGCCAGCAGGGAGTTAAAACGGTACCTGAGGAGAAGGGAGTGCAGCTGCTTTAATTATTTGGCTGCAGTGAGAACTTGGTGTGGAGGAAATTGAACCCAGGGGAGAAAATCCTCTAATTTCATGCAAAAATGCCATGGCAGCTCGCAGTGATTTACTGCAGCTCTCCTGGTGCCCAGCCCTGGGCTGCCATGAGAGCATTACTGGGGAACTGCCTGCTGCTGCAGAGGTTCCTGCCCCTTCCCCTTCCCCTTCCCCTTCCCCTTCCCCTTCCCCTTCCCCTTCCCCTTCCCCCTCCCCTTCCCCTTCCCCTTCCCCTTCCCCTTCCCCTTCCCCTTCCCCCTTCCCCTTTCCCCTTCCCCCTGCAGGGGTTGATGTCTCAGCAGGATGCAGGCATCCTGGGCTGGCACCTTGGGGCTTGCCAGCGCCCTTGGGACCCTTGAGGGGGGCTGCAGGTGGCTTGCTGTGGGGGGCTGGCATGGCCATGCTGTTGGGGTCTCTTGGGGGAGGGCTGTGGGGGCTCAGCCTTGCCCAGGGGCTGTGCTGGGGGCGTTTCTCAGCATGTGCCTTGGTGCCATGGGGGCAGGATGTGGCTTCCAGCTGTGCCAGGGTGTGAGCACTGGGGAGCTGGGGCTAGCTGGGTGCCATGCTGGGCCAGGAGAGTGCTGCCAAAGGGGCAGGATTCGAGCCCATGCTCACCCTCTGTGCAGCTGTCCCCTGGCACCTCCAGCCCCCAGTCCATCCTCAGCATCACCACAGGGCTGGGCATCAGCAGGGGCTGGCACAGGTCCCCCAGGCAGCATTGTGCCTGGCAGCACCACAGGCCCCTTTGCCATCTGGCCAGGGCAGGTGGCCCAGCAGCCTCTGGCTCTGCCACAGCCTGAAGGTGAGGGGGTGACAGTGCCAGCTGGCTCAGGGTGTAGGACATGGCCACAGCTCATCTGCTGCATGACCTCCCTGCCCTCTGACACCACAGGGATGAGGGGGCAGGACAGGGGCTGGGGGCAGGCAGGAGGTGGGCAGAGGCTCCTGCCCTGGCACCAGTGTACAGCCTGCAGGCAGAGACCCCATTGGGCAGGGAGTGTGTGGAGCCAGCCACCACCATGGCACTGGCACATGCTGCAGCACCAGCCCAGCTCTGCCCATGCCTCTTGGTGGCACCTGGTGCTGGGATGAGCCTCTGCCCGCTCTCTACCCACTCTGCCCACACTCTGTTGGCTCTCTGCCCTCTCTTTGCCCTCTCTCTGCCTGTTCTTGCTCACCTTCTGCCAGCTTTCTGCCCACTCTCTGCCCTCTCTCTGCCTGCTCTGTGCCCTCTCTCTGCCCACTTTTTGCCAGCTCTGCAAGCTCTCTGCCTGAATTCTGCCAGCTCTGCCTGCTCTCTGCCAGCTCTGCCTGCTCTCTGCCAGCTCTGCCTGTTCTCTGCCTGCTCTCTGCCCTCTCTGCCAGCTCTGCCTGTTCTCTGCCTGCTCTCTGCCAGCTCTGCCTGTTCTCTGCCTGCTCTCTGCCCTCTCTCTGCCAGCTCTGCCTGCTCTCTGCCAGGTCTGCCTGTTCTCTGCTTGCTCTCTGCCCTCTCTCTGCCAGCTCTGCCTGTTCTCTGCCTGCTCTCTGCCAGCTCTGCCTGTTCTCTGCCTGCTCTCTGCCCTCTCTCTGCCAGCTCTGCCTGCTCTCTGCCAGCTCTGCCTGTTCTCTGCCTGCTCTCTGCCCTCTCTCTGCCAGCTCTGCCTGCTCTCTGCCAGGTCTGCCTGTTCTCTGCTTGCTCTCTGCCCTCTCTCTGCCAGCTCTGCCTGTTCTCTGCCTGCTCTCTGCCCTCTCTCTGCCAGCTCTGCCTGCTCTCTGCCAGGTCTGCCTGTTCTCTGCTTGCTCTCTGCCCTCTCTCTGCCAGCTCTGCCTGCTCTCTGCCAGGTCTGCCTGTTCTCTGCTTGCTCTCTGCCCTCTCTCTGCCAGCTCTGCCTGTTCTCTGCCTGCTCTCTGCCCTCTCTCTGCCAGCTCTGCCTGTTCTCTGCTTGCTCTCTGCCCTCTCTCTGCCAGCTCTGCCTGTTCTCTGCCTGCTCTCTGCCCTCTCTCTGCCAGCTCTGCCTGTTCTCTGCCTGCTCTCTGCCCTCTCTCTGCCAGCTCTGCCTGTTCTCTGCCAGCTCTCTGCTCTCTCTGCCTGCTCTGTGCCTGTTTCCCTGGCAGTGAGCTCTGTGCTCGTTACCTGCAGTGCCCTGGTGTCATCTAATGAGCCCTTTGGGGAGCTTGTAGGGCAGGATGGTTGCTCCTGGAGGGATTCACAGGGATGGCTCTGCTGGGGGCACCAAGGGATTACCACGGAGTTACCAAGGGGTTACCTCCTTGCACATCACCCCTGGGCCCCTCCTCTGCCCCTATGGCCCTGCTGGTGCCCCCAGCAGAGCCTGGTAGCCTTGAGGATGAGCCCAGCAGCGTGGCCCCCTTGGGACAGGGCTTGGGCCAGGTGCTGCAGTGTGAATCATGGAAGAGTTTGGGTTGGAAGAGACCTTTAAAGGTCATCTGCTCCACCCCCTGCAAGGAACAGGGAGGGACAGCTGCAACAGGCTGCTGACAGCCCTGTCCAAGCTGTGAGCATCTCCAGGGGTGAGACATAGAAGGATGGAGTTGTTTGGGTTGGTAAAGCCTTCCAAGATCATCCAGTCCAACATCAACCCAGCACCACCATGGCCCCCAAACCCTGGCCCCAAGTGCCATGGCCACAGGGTTCTGGAACACCTCCAGGGATGGGGACTCCACCACCTCCCTGGGCAGCCTGTGCCAGTCCCTGACCACTCCTGCAGCAAATAAATTCTTCCTAATATCCAGCACCACCTCTCTGAAGGGACCTCTGCCCTTCTGGCCCCTCCAGCCCCGAAGCAGCTTGGGCAGGGGGGAGGCTGGAGGAGCTGGCACAGAGCCCCAGGCAAGGCACAAAGGGTCTGGGGCACCGCTGGCCCCGTGGGGAGGAGCTCCAGGCGTTGGCCAAGGGAGGAGCAAACCGATGTGAGCCCCACGGGTGGGCAGTGGGGAAGCCGCTGCCGTGCCTGGCCCCCAGGGGCACCACCCGGGGCTGGGGACAGGGCAGGAGCCGCCGGGATGCTGCCGGCTCCGGAGGGGACAGGGAGTGCTGGCAGCTGGCGAACATAACCCTGCTGCCATGGCAACGCTCCCGGCGCGGAGCAGGGAACAGCCCGCGGCTGGCAGCAGCCCCAGCCGGGAGAGGGAACCGGCAGAGGGCTGCTCGGCTGCTGCCACCCCTGCTGTGGTGGCACCCCTGCCGCTGTGGGCATGGCTCCAGCCTGGGCACGAGCAGCCCCCTGAGGTGGCTGATCTGCCCCCCACCGGCTCCCTGCTGCTCGGGGGCTGTGCAGCGTGGGTCTCATCCTGCTCTGCAGCCCTGCTGTGCAGAGAGGGCAGAGCCTAGCACCCACCCACGGCTTGGCACCCACCCACCCGGGGCTGCCTGTGCTGAGCCAGGCTGGGTGCAGGCTGCAGAGTGAGGTTGCCCCAGTGGGCATCCCTGGCACGGGGAGCAGTGTGTGGTTTGAGTTGTGCCACTCCTCCGGGGGGGTCTGGGCATCACTTGCAGAGCTGGTGGTGATGAGGGGGAGGGGAGCCCCCAGCCAACTGCAGAACACAAACTCAGTGCCAAGTCCACAGGGGTGCTGAGGGGCTGCTGGTGGGGCACTGTGCCAGGGTGTGCAGCCCGGGCTGCTCCTTGGGAGGCTATGCCAGGGGTGAATGGCAAAGGTGGCCCAAGGCCATCAGGGGGCCAAGCAGGGGATGGGCTTTGCCCTGGGGACCCATCCAGCTGCCACAGCACCTGTGTTGGTGCCCAAAGCCTGGGCAGCCTCAACCAGGCTCCTGGATTTGGGGGCTTGGGATGGGACTGGTGAGTCCTGGCAGTGGGGTGGGCTCAGGTGGACATTGGTCAGGAGAGGTTGGTCTTGGGCACCATCACCCAGCCCCAGGGGATGGCAGAGGCACATGGGCAGGAGATCAGGTAAAGCCCTGCCCCAGGTTAGCACAACCTGGCCCCACAACAGGGATTCCCAGCTCCATGCCCACAGCCCAGAGCATGGCACTCCCCTGGAACCATCCTTTGCCCTGGGTGCTATGGGGCAGAGGAGATGCCCACATATGGCAGCTGCTCAGAGCTGCCTTGCCAAGTCCTGTGCCAGAGCTGCTCCTGCCCCAGCCCTGGGGGGGCTGCTCACACCAGAGGGGCCAACAGGGATTGCCATCCCTCCTGAGCCTGGTGCCAGGCTGTGCCCAGTGCCTGGGCAGCCCAGTGCAAAGCCTGAGCACTCCTGCCAGGCGCTGGCTGCAGTTCCAGCTGCCCACACGCCCTGCCCCTTCTCCCTGCCTGCTGCCTGTGCACAGAGCACTGCCGTGGGTGGGCTGAGGGCTTTGCGGCCGTGGGAGGTGCTGAGGGCAGGGTCCTGCTCGGGCATGGCTGTGGGCACAGGCCATGAGCATCTGGGGAGCTTGGCACCCCTGTGGCTCAGGGCCGTGGTGCTGCTGTGTGCCAGCTGCTGGCCCCAGCAGCAGGTGTGGGGCCAGGATGTGGCCCCTCGGTGCTGGGGCCGGTGGGGTGCACACAGCCACCAGCTGCTCCTGGCAGCAGGGTGGTGCCAGTGGCAGGGGCTAGGGCTGGCCATTGCCAGGGGGTGATGCCAAGGTGCCATGCAGATGGCCACTGTGCTTAGGGGCTGGTGTCCGTGGGCAGTGCTGGAGCTCGGGTGAATGCGAAGTCTTTTGGGGGGGCCGCCAGTGACTGTCCCATGCCACCAGCACCCCTGCATGGCATCCCTGGGGGTGAGGCAGCATCAGGGCTGACTGGCAGCCTCTGCCCCCTGGAGTGCTGCCCCAAACAGTGGCAATTTGTGTGTGCCAGGGGGACATCAGCGCCAATGCACTCCCGGAGCCATCGGCGGCTGGCAGGGCAGAGCCTTCCTTAGGGGCACTGTCGCTGCCTGCTCCTGGGGGAGGATCTCCACCAGGGAACGGCTCATGAGCTGGGCAGGCAGACCAAGAGCCTGGATTGACAGACAGACTAACAGCCTGGACTGACAGACAGAGCCTCACAGACCCCGGCCGGGGTGGGGAGGGAGCTCTGCAAACACGGGGAGGAGGGTGGGGGTTGGAGCTTTGTGGTTTTGCGCAGATGCAGGCTGGGTGATGTGGGGACAGCAGCGAGGGGTGGCAGCCCCGGGGCAGTGCCGGCAGACAAGTGCAGGGCATGGCATGGGACAGGGATGGGGCAGGGGCAGGGACAGGGATAGGGACAAGGACAAGGACAAGGACAAGGACAAGGACAAGGACAAGGACAAGGACAAGGACAAGGTGGGGCATGGCATGGCATAGGACAGGGACAGGGACAGGGACAGGGACAGGGACAGGGACAGGGACAGGGACAGCTCAGCTCCTTCACTCTCCCCAGCTCTGGCCAGGAGCAGGGCTTGTGCGATCCTGCAATTCCCTGCTGGAATTGCATTCATTTCCCCCACCTCAGGAGGGTGTCCAGCCCCACTGTGCACCCCCAGACCCTTGGGCACCCCAAAGCTGGAGGAGCAGACCCCCCCGGCCATGCTGCTGCAGCGCTGGTGGTGCTGAGGGTCCCGCAAAGGGCAGCTCGATGCCCATCTCGGGGCGGGGGCAGCAGCGCCTCACCGCCCTGCCGGGCACGGTGTGGCCAGACAGTGTCTCTCTGGTCAAAAGGACACTGGGGGAGGGGAATCGCTCCCAGTGCCGCATCATGGTCATCATCACCATCATCATCATCATCATCACCAGCGCTTCCAGATGCAAATTGACAGTCGAGTCGCTGCTGCTAACAATGGGTCCGGCTAATCCCTTTACAAAGGCACTAATTGCTAATCAGGGCCATTTCACACTGCCTGGCCCCTGACAATGAGGCTCCCTGCAGAAGGGCTCCTGGAGGGGATGAGGAGGCTCCGTGGTTGCCCACAGCTCCCCCAAGCCCCCTACTCCCGCCTCCCCAGCCCCCCACCCCGCCAGGTCCTGCAGCACTACCAGCTCCCGGCAGATGGGTAACAGGATGGCACCGCCGGCTTCCAGGTTGGCAAAGCCTCCAGGGGCTGGCACAGGCTCCAGCCTCATCCCCTCATGGTGTCACCCAAGCAGGGCTTGGGTCTGCCTGCCACTCCCGGCAGCCCTGGTGCCACCTCCAGCCCTCAGGTCTGCTACTCTCTGCTGAAATCATGCCAGGGAAGGGTTAGGTTGGAGATGAGGAAAGATTTCTTTGCTGCAGGAGTGGTCAGGGATGGGCACAGGCTGCCCAGGGAGGTGTGGAGTCCCCATGCCTGGAGGTGTTCCAGAACCCTGTGGCCATGGCGCTTGGGGCCAGGGTTTGGTGGCCATGGTGGGGTTGGGTTGGTGTTGATGGATCTGAGGTCTCTTCCAGCCCAAACAATTCCATGGGTCTATACCCACAGCATCCCCTGCACTGCTGCAGAGGTGAGGGCTGGGGCTTGGCTGCCATCCCCTGGCATGGGCTGGATGTGTGCTCAGCACCATGCTCCTCCTCCTGTGGCTTTTGGGGCTGCCTGGGGCCCGGATGCCAGGAGGCTCTCTCTGCTTTGGTGAAGGGCTTGAGCCATTGGGCTGGGCAGGGAGAGACTGCCATGGAGCCCCTAAAGGGATGAGGAGGGGGCAGGGCATGGCCAGGCCTGGCAAGGTGCAGGTTGCTGCGAGAAGCCCTGCAGGACTTTGGGCAGAGTGGAGCAGGATGGAGACCCTGAGACTGCTACCTGCCCCCTCTGCACCCTGCCAAAACCAGACTCTGGCTCACAGCCCTGCTGAGGCAGCTGCTGTCAGGGAGGTTTGCCCAGCACATGTCCCCCGATGTCCCCAGCACATCACCACCCTGCCTGGGGCTGGCCAGGAGCTGAGCCCCGCGTTTCCCACAGTGCCATCCTGTCCTGCTCCCTCCCCACCAGCCCAGGGCTGGCTGCTGTGGATGCTCTGGGGGCTGCTGGAGGGCTGCTGGGGTGCAGACTGGTGAAGCAGGTCCCTGCCTCATGCTGTTAATAAGCTCCTGGCCCGCCCCAGTACAGCCCCCAGCCCTGCACCCTGCTCCCCAGCCACTGCCAGCCCAGCGCCTCGGGGTGCTAATGAGGAGCCTTGCACTTAATTGCCGCTGTCTTTTGGCTCTTAATGAAGCTTGGCTGTAGAAGAGGCAGCAGCATCCCCTCCCCTCCTCACCCTAGGGCAAGCTTGACCCTACAAGCCTCCCCTCACCCCCCTGCCAGCCCTGTCCCCTGCCTCACACCAGCCTGGACCGTGGGTGGTGCTGGGTGCCCCGTGCTGGAGCTGAGGAGAAGGAGGTCAGCTCCATGCTGAATGTCACCCTGTCCAGCCATGGTGCTCCAGACTCCCTTCAAACCCCAGCCCCTCTCTCGGTGCAGCTCTGTCCCAGCCATGGGGTGCTGCAGCATCTCCTGCAACCCCATGATGAGCAGACCCAGGACTGCTGGTGGGGTCCCCAATCCTGCCAGGGGATTAGCAGCAGCTGAGCATTGCCCCAACAAGCCCTACTGGAGTGTCCTCATCAATGGGTGAAGTGTTTGGGTGCAAAGCAGCACCATGGGTGAGGCACTGCTGAGGCCACAGCTCAAATCCTGGGGCCAGTTCTGGGCTCCTCACTGCAAGAAGGACATTGAGAGGCTGGAGCTGGTCCAGAGAAGGGCAACCAAGCTGGGGAAGGGTCTGGGAACAGGACTGGGGAGGAGCAGCTGAGGGAGCTGGGGGTGTTCAGCCTGGAGAAGAGGAGGCTGAGGGAGACCTCATTGCTCTCTACAGCTCCCTGAAAGAAGGCTGCAGTGAGCTGGGGGTTGGGCTCTGCTCCCTAGTCTCAGGTGAAGGGCCTGAAGTTGTGCCAGGGGAGGCTTAGGTTGGAGAGGAGGGAAAATGTCTTTGCTGCAGGAGTGGTCAGGGATTGGCACAGGCTGCCCAGGGAGGTGGTGGAGTCCCCATCCCTGGAGGTGTTCATGGAACCTGTGGCCATGGCACTTGGGGCCAGGGTTTGGTGGCCATGGTGGTGATGGCTGGATGATCTCAGGACTCAGGATCTCAGAGGACTTTTCCAACCCAAACAATATTGATTCTGTGGGGCTGAGCTGGCTCTGGCTCTTCAGACGTGGTGACAGCCATGTGGTGCACTGGAATGGGCTGCCCAGGGAGGTTGTGGATGCCTCATCCCTGGAGGTGCTCCAGACCAGGCTGGAGGAGGCCTTGAGGAACCTCTGCTGGTGTGAGGTGTCTCTGCCCATGGCAGGGACTTGGAACTAGATGATCTTTAAGGTCCCTTCCAGCCCAACCCATTCTGTATTTCGATGCTCTGTCCCCAGCAGCTCAGGCATGTTGAGGGCTCAGCCTGTGGCTGGGGGGAGATGTGTTGGGGGACCAGGGAGAGCTCTCCTTGCCAGGCAGGTCTGAAGGTGATGAACATCAGCATGGGCACCACCACTGCAGGGAGCAGCACGGAGCTCAGCCTGTTCCTGATCCATGCCTGCTCCAGCCTGTCCTGGACACCCCACCTGGAGCACTGTGCCCAGTTCTGGAGCCTCTGTTCCAGGAAGGATCTGGAGGTGCTGGAAGGTGTCCAGAGAAGGGCCACGAGGATGAGCAGAGGGCTGGAGCTGCTCTGCTATGGAGACAAACTGAGGGAGTTGGGACTGTTCAGGCTGTAAAGGAGAAGGCTCCCAGGAGACCTTCTTGTGGCCTTCCAGGATCTGAAGGGGGCTCCAAGAAAGCTGGGGAGGGACTTTTGAGGGCGTCAGGGAGTGATAGGACTGGGGGGGATGGAGCACAACTAGAAAGGGGGAGATTGAGATTGGATGTGAGGAAGAAGTTGTTCCCCATGAGGGTGGTGAGAGACTGGCACAGGCTGCCCAGGGAGGTGGTGGAAGCCTCATCCCTGGAGGTGTTTGCAGCCAGGCTG
This sequence comes from Melanerpes formicivorus, assembly GCF_026170545.1. Taxonomy (NCBI): domain Eukaryota; kingdom Metazoa; phylum Chordata; class Aves; order Piciformes; family Picidae; genus Melanerpes; species Melanerpes formicivorus. The sequence goes on along the minus strand of NW_027142373.1, from coordinate 407,894 downwards.
GATGTGGCTGTGAGCAACCTGCTGCAGTGTGAGGTGTCCCTGGCCACGGCAGGGGGGTTGGAACCGGCTGAGCCTTGAGGTCCCTTCCAGCCCTGTGACAGTTCCGTGAGCCTGTCCCCTCGGTGGCCGTGCAGGGGGGTGGTGCAGGAAGGGGTTAAGGCCTAGCCCATACCTGCAGTTGCATTTTAAAGACGTGAAATTAAAGCCAGTAATTTATTCTCCCCACACACGGAGGAGCAATTAGTTCTAAACACGGCTTAATCAGTCAGCGCGAGATTGATTTCTGTAGACTTGGATTTGGTGGCTGCTGGCGAGGAGCCAGCCTGGGAGCAATCTCCAAATAAATGAAGTGCAGAGAAGTGAGCCATTACATAACGTGATGGATGAGCTGGGGCCAGCTCTGCTCTCCATTAGCATTCCGCTCAGCGCCGCCACACGCAGCCCAACTTCAGCCCCGGCCCCTCCCCGCGGCCCCGGCCCCGGCCCCCAGCAGCCTCCTGCCCCCCGCCTGCAGCCTCCTGCCCCCCTCCTGCAGCCTCCTGCCCCCCTCCTGCAGCCTCCTGCCCCCCTCCTGCAGCCTCCTGCCCCTCCTGCCTCCTGCAGCATCCTACCTCCTGCAGCATCCTACCTCCTGCCCCTCCTGCAGCCTCCTGCCCCCCTCCTGCAGCCTCCTGCCCCTCCTGCCTCCTGCAGCATCCTGCCTCTCCTGCAGCATCCTGCCCCTCCTGCAGCATCCTGCTTCCTGACCCTCCTGCCTCCTGCAGCCTCTTACCCCCCTCCTGCAGCATCGCTTCCTCCTGCCCCTCCTGCAGCCTCCTGCTTCTTGCTCCTCCTGCCCCTCCTGCCTCCTGCTCCTCCTGCCCCTCCTGCCTCCTGCAGCATCCTGCCCCTCCTGCAGCCTCCTGCTTCTTGCTCCTCCTGCCCCTCCTGCCTCCTGCAGCATCCTGCCCCTCCTGCAGCCTCCTGCTTCTTGCTCCTCCTGCCCCTCCTGCCTCCTGCAGCATCCTGCCCCTCCTGCAGCCTCCTGCTTCTTGCTCCTCCTGCCCCTCCTGCCTCCTGCAGCATCCTGCCCCTTCTGCAGCCTCTTACCCGCCTCCTGCAGCATCCTGCTCCCCTCCTGCAGCCTCCTGCTCCCCTCCTGCAGCCTTCTGCCCCTCCTGCAGCATCCTGCCCCTCCTGCAGCCTCCTGCTTCTTGCTCCTCCTGCCCCTCCTGCCTCCTGCAGCATCCTGCCCCTCCTGCAGCCTCCTGCTTCTTGCTCCTCCTGCTCCTCCTGCCTCCTGCAGCATCCTGCCCCTTCTGCAGCCTCTTACCCGCCTCCTGCAGCATCCTGCTCCCCTCCTGCAGCCTCCTGCCCCTCCTGCAGCATCCTGCCTCCTGCAGCCTCCTGCTTCCTGCAGCATCCTGCCCCTCCTGCCTCCTTCAGCCTCCTGCCTCTCCTGCAGCATCCTGCCGCTCCTGCAGCTTCCTGCCTCCTATCCCTCCTGGAGCTGGGCAGGCTGCACCCCTGCAGGCTCCTGCAGCCCCTGCCCTGTGCCCATAGGCAGTGCTGGAGCACAAGGCTCTACACCGTCGGCTGATGTGTTCTGGCAGGACTTGAAGGAGCTGCTGGAGTGGGTCTAGAGGCCATGAAGATGATAAGAGGCTGAGAACCTCCCTCATGGGGACAGGCTGGGAGATTTGGGGCTGTTCAGCCTGGAGAAGAGAAGGCTCCAGAAAGACCTCAGAGCAGCCTCCCAGTACCCGAAGGGCTCCAGGAGAGCTGGGAGGAACTTTGGACAAGGGCTGGGAGTGCCAGGATGAGGGACAATGGCTTTGAGCTGGGAGAGGGGAGATTGAGAGTGGAGATGAGGAAGAAATGAGTGAGGGTGGGGAGACACTGGCACAGGTTGCCCAGGGAGGCTGTGGCTGTCTCCTCCCTGGAGGTGTTCCAGGCCAGGCTGGATGAGGCCTTGAGCACCCTGTGCTGGTGGGAGATGTCCCTGCCCATAGCAGGGGGTTGGCACTGGACGAGCTCTGAGGTCCCTTCCAACCCAAACCATTCTGTCACTTTTTATCCTCAACTCCTCTCTTCCTCTGGCTGGAGCTTGGAAGGCATCTCCCCAAGGTACCCCAAGACTGTCATTCCAAGGGGCAATGGCACCTTTGGATGTTGCACAGAGCAGCTCTGTGAGGAGCAAAGGCTGAGAGCCCTGGGGCTGAGAGCCTGGAGAAGAGCAGCCCCAGAGGGGATCTGAGCAATGCTCAGCAAGAGCTAAAGGACCCCTGGGGGGCAAGAGGCTGGGGTTAGACTCTTGTCAGTGGTGCCCAGGGACAGGACAATGGGCAGAGGGCACGAACTAGAAGCCAGGAGGCACCATCTGAGGAGAAGTAAAAAATTCTATTGTGTGAGGGTGCTGGAGGCCTGGAGCAGGCTGCCCAGAGAGGTTGTGGAGTCTCCTTCTCTGGAGAGCTTTAAACCCCGCCTGGGCATTGTGCTTCTGGGCAAGCTGCTGTGGGTCCCCTGCTGGAGCAGGGTGGTTGGACTGGATGAGCTCCAGAGCTCACTTCCAGCCCTCCCCATGCTGGGATTCTGGGATTCTATGTGACCTTGTTCTGAGCTGTGGTAGTGCTGATGCATCCTGGCTTGGTTCTACCTTCCAGTGATGAAGGAGGAGGGGAGAACACTGCAATATGATGCCAGGCAGGGAAGGTGGTTTTTGGAGCCAGCTCCAGAGGGTTGGTGCCCAGAGGTGTGTGGGCAAAGAGACTCCCTCTGCCTGTGGAGCTGGTGGTGTGCCTGGGATGTCTGCAGGGATGCATGTGGGCAAGGGTGTGCTGGGAGCATCACGGTGGCTCTTCTTGGGTGCCTGGGAGGGATGGAGGAGTCCTGGACTGTGCCTCACTGTGCCTCTGCTTTTGTTCCTTCCTCACCTGGCCCCTCCCTAGGCTCCTGCCAGGGAATTAAGAGTCCCCTGAGATGTGGCCCTGCCTGCTGCAGGTCCCTGGGGCTCATGCTAAAGACCCCCCCATCTCCACCCTGCCATGGCAGTGATTGTGCTAATGATGGGAGCTGATGGATGCAGCCATGCCACCTGGGCTCCTGGAGCTGAGATGCCTGGCAGTGCCCGGGAAAGGCCCTCTGAGCCCTGCCTGCTCTGGCTCAGCCAGCTGTGGTGTCCCAGGGGGTGGAATCCCTGTCCCTCATGATGCCACATGAACCAGCATCCCTCCCCTGCCTGGGCTGCTGGAACTGCTTCTCACCATGTCCCCTGCCCTCCCTGGTGCCCCAGGAAACAGAGCCCAGATCCCTCATGATGCCCCCTGTATCCCCTCCAGCATGCCCCTGCTCCCTGGGGTGCTGGAGCTGCTGCTCACCATGTCCCCTGCCCTCCATGGTGCTCCAGGGAGCAGAGCCCAGATCCCTCATGATGCCCCCTGTATCCCCTCCAGCATGCCCTTGCTCCCTGGGCTGCTGGAGCTGCTGCTGATCACATCCCCTGCCCCCCGCGGTGCCCCAGGGGATAGAACCCAGGTCCCTCATGATCCCCCACGTACCCCCCAGATTCTCCCTGCTCCCTGGGGTGCTGGAACTGCTGCTGATCATGTCTCCTGCCCCCCGCGGTGCCCCAGGGGATAGAACCCAGGTTCCCCATGATGCCCCCTGCCCCCCCCCAGCCTCCCCCTGCTGCCTGGGGCGCGGGAGCCGCTGCTGACCGCCCCTCTGCCCTTGCTGTCCCCGCAGAACTCCATCCGGCACAACCTGTCGCTGCACACCCGCTTCATCCGGGTGCAGAACGAGGGCACGGGCAAGAGCTCCTGGTGGATGCTGAACCCCGAGGGCGGCAAGACCGGCAAGACGCCGCGGCGCCGGGCGGTCTCCATGGACAACAACAGCAAGTTCCTGCGCATCAAGGGCAAGGCCAGCAAGAAGAAGCAGCTGCAGGCGGCGCAGGAGCGGGGGGAGGACAGCCCCGCGCCCCAGCAGGCCAAGTGGTCCGGGAGCCCCGCGTCCCACGGCGGCGACGAGTACGACGCCTGGGCGGACTTCAGGACCAGGGCCACCTCCGCGGCCGGCGCCCTGGGCGGCCGCCTCTCGCCCATCATGGCCAACCACGAGCCCGACGAGCTGGAGGAGGACGACGGCACCCCTTCCTCCCCGCTGATGTACCCCAGCCCCTCCAGCACCATGTCCCCTTCCCTCAGCGCCCGCTGCTCCGTGGAGCTGCCCCGGCTGACCGACCTGACCGGCACCATCAGCCTGAACGAGAGCCTGGGCGAGAGCCTGCTGGAGGACCTGCAGGACGGCTACGCCATCAGCCCCTCGCAGCAGCTGCCGCCGGCCGCCCTGCGCCAGCGGAGCTCCAGCTTCAGCTTCAACTCCAAGTGCTCCAGCATGGGCCCCGCGGGCAGCACCTACTGCGGGACGATCTACAGCCAGCCAGCGCTCGGCCTGATGCGCCGCCTGCCCATGCAGACCATCCAGGAGAACAAGCAAGCCAGCTTCTCCCCGGCCGGCCCCTACCGGAACGCCTCCTCGCTGCAGGACCTGCTCTCCTCCATCTCCTACTCGCACAAGGAGAGCATGGTGCCGGGGGAGCTGCCCCTGCCGCCGGCCAGCCCCACGGTGCCGGCCCGCGGCCACAGACCCAGCCCGCTGCTGTGCGGGGGCGGGGAGCAGGCCGTGGCCCCCTACCCGTCCCACTCGGGCTCTCTGATGAAGGGCAGCGCTTTGTACCACCCGTCCCCGGCCGCCCACCACAACCACCACCACCCCCATCCCCACCACCCCCACCACCACCCCCCTGCGGTCCACACCAGTGCCTTAGCCAACGCTGTCAGCCTTATGAGCCTGCCCGGTGAGACGTGCAGCATGCCGGCCGCGCCGCACCACGGGCACCTGCCCTCCTACGCCGGTGCCCAGGGGGCACACATGAGCCTGCTGGAGTCGCTGCAGGGCCCCTACCCGGGGGCCGGCCACCCCCCCGCCTTGGGCCCGGACAGGTTCCCGGCAGACCTGGACCTGGACATGTTCAACGGGAGCCTGGAGTGCGACGTGGAGTCCATCATCCTGAACGACTTCATGGACAGCGACGAGATGGACTTCAACTTCGACTCGGCCCTGCCGCCGCAGAACGGGCTGGGCGTGCCCGCCCTGCCCGCCGCCCCCCAGCCCACGAACCAGAGCTGGGTGCCCGGCTGACGCCCGCCCCGGGGAGAGGGGGGGGTCTCGCCGCCGAGGAGCCACCGAGGGGAACATTGAGACTAACCGTTGTTTTTTTCTTTCCTTTCTCTTCTGCCTTTGTTTGTTGCGCTGGGCCAGAGCCGCGGGGCTGAGCTTGAGGTCAAGCAGGGAACGCAAACCCCAGGGTCAAACCTGGAGTCAGGGTCGGGACCCCCACCCCCAGCCCACACCCGGGCCCCGTCTGCGGGCCCTCCTGCGAGCATCCTCCAGAGGACACAGGGCAGGCGGGCAGGAGAGGCGGGTCTGGGGGCAGCAGGAAGGGATGGACCTTCCCAGCCGGTCCCCGTGCCCCGCTGTGATGGTGCCAGTTTGATCTGTCCTTTGGGCTGGGTGATGAGGTGGTGCTGGTTGGTGCTGTGGGAGCCCCCTGCGTGTGTACCCCTCTCTGAAAGGGGCTCCTCCCCCGAGCCAGCTTGGGAAATGAGTCCTCTGAGCAGAAGTGTCAGGAGCGGGGACCCTGCCCCAGGGCCGGGAGGGGCTTGCACCCCTAGATCCCGGTGGTGCTCTGAGCTCTGCCAAGCCCACGTGCCCAGGCCACCTCCACTGGGGGTCTCTTGCGTGGCTCCAGGCAGGTTTTCTTACCAGGCAGTGAGAAGGGTTGGTGCTGGAGGGAAGGGTGTCCTGGGGACTGCTGATGGGTGCTGGGGGTGCCACGGTCACACCTGCCTGTGGGCACACTGTGGATCCCTGCCCGGAGCAGCCGTGGGCATGGGGTGGTCCTGCCGGGAGTGATGTGCTGCTGGCCTGGGTCCTCCCTGCTGGAGGCTCAGGGGGAGCTCACGGGGTGGGGGAGGGGTTTTGTGCACTCTGCTGGCGTTGAGTTTTTGCGTTGGAAGGAAGAGCTGAGCTCAAGGAGAGGAGGAGAGAGGCTGTGGGCAGTGCTGATGGCTGCAGCCCATTGCAGGTCACAGCTGGGCTTGGCCTTGGGTGTTGGTGCTGGGCTGGAGGCTGGGGGCTGGTGTGTGGGGGCACCCTCGAGAAGGAGCTGTGTGAGGAGGGAGCAGTGTGGTGTCCAGACCTCTGGAGCTACCTGCCCCGACCTGGGTGACCCATGCTGCATCCCCTGGTGCAGAGCTCAGGGAGGTCCTGCAGGGCTCACAGCTGGTGATGGGGAGGCTCTTGGGGGGGTCACTGCTGCTTTCAGGAGTGAGTCCAGCCAGCATCCCCATCCAGAGGGCTTACTGCCTATCCCCAGGATGCCAGGAGAGCTGGCCTGGAGAGCTGTCAGCAAGAGGAGTCAGCCCTGGTGCACTCACCTGCCACAGGCTGATGCTTCGTGGGGAAGGGGTCCGTGACTCACACACAGCCTGCTGGGTGTGGGGAGCCCAGAGCAGCCCCATTGCTGTGCCAGGCCACTGCCACCCTGCACAGCTGAGTGAGAGCTCCCTGCTGCTGGGTACCACAGGGGTTTTGGATGGGCAGCCAGGCAGGCCAATGGTCCAGAGGAGATGGAGGGGCTGAAGGGAGAGGCTGTGGGAGCCTCTGCTCTGTCCCAGGTGACTCCCTGCATAGGCCACCTTCCTCCTGGGCACCACAGGCTTTCTCCAGACCCCCACCCCTGGGCTGCAGCAAGGGGCAGGCCACTCCCCCAGCACCTTTTCCCAGCCCAGCTCTTCCCTTCTCCTTCCAGCACCACCTCCGTGGGGCAGGTGCTGGGTCCCAGCAAGCCATGAGGGGAACCCTGTCTGCTCAGATCTGGGGCAGGGAAGGACTCGTGGGTGAGCACCTCCTGCTCCCCTGCTGACCCCTGAGTGTGGGGCACAGTGAGAGAGGAGCTCCACGTGCCACCAGATGACCTGGGCCGCGGGCACAGGGCGGGCACGGCCTCTGCAGACATTCTTAGCAGTTAATTAATTATGTTTACATTATTTGCTCATGTACAGAATTTAATATATTCTATTCTAGAGAACCTTTCTCCAATGCTTTTTTAAAAGGGATTCTTCTCTGGGCAGGATCATTCCTTTTGTACCCACCTCTCGTGCCAGGCAGATCTCAAACCCTTGGCAACTGATGGAACACGGCTGGGGAGTGCCAGCCCTGCCCCCACCCGGCGCTGCACACGGGGTCATGGCAGCAACAAGGCGGGGGGGAGGGGAAGGGGGAGCTCAGTGCCCCCCCCCAAACCATGGGAGGAAGGGGTCCTGGCTCCCCCAGACACACAGCCAGCAGCACACCAGCACGCCGGGCAGCAGCCAGCTGGGCACACCCTGGCAGATGGGATGCTTAAGCGCAGGGACCCCCCCCCAAAAAAAAAGACCCCTTGGAGGTGGTACAGCTGCGGGCCAGGCACCAGCGCGGCAGAGGGGAAGCTGCAGCAGCAGCAGCAGCAGCAGTAAAGCTTTGTCCCTCCCCTGCCCCCGCCCCCCCAGCCCGGCTGGCCTCCCCCCGCCCCGCTCCCCCGTGGGGCACGTCCCGTTGCCAAGCTGTCGTTGTGGTTCGTGACCGTGGGGTTGTCGTGTGTGCGGTGGAGTCGTGTTGGTGAGCGTCGTGTGTACAGTCGTCGTGCGGTGCCAGGGACAGCGGCAGGCGGGCACAGGGACCCCGCGACCCGGGCGGGGGGAGCTGGGACGGGCTGGACCCGCGGGGGTGGAGGGCAGCGGGGCAGAGGCGGGCGGGGGGGTGGTGCCAGGGCCAGGGTGGCTGGGTGGGGTGCTGGTGATGTCATGGAGGTGTGGTGCCCGTGGGGCAGGCAGGTGCCGGGGGTGTACGGCCGTGCCCCCTGCGCGTCCTGGTGCTGCGACCGGGGAAGGGGCAGCCAGGGCTTCACTGCGCTTCCCCAGCGGTGGCCAAGGCTCTGGGCTCCCTCTCTGCTCCCCAGCTGCCCAAGCACAGCTCACTTCATGTCTCACCTCAGCTTCGGCCTCCCCCATCCATCACCCCCTCTGCCCTCCCCAGCCCTTTGGGCACAAGGAGCATCCTCTGCCCCCAGCCCTGCTCCCGGCCCTGCCCGGAGCCCGGAGCTGGCGCCGAGGGGACGCCAAAGGGGCCCCAGTGGTTTGCTTCAACTGGAGGTTTTGGGTCCTTTCCCTCATATTTATAACTGTACAGAGTTGGGGGGGGGGTCTCTGGCAGGTGTCATCTCTCACCACGCATCTATGGTAGGCAATGGTTAACTTTCTTGGTCGTGCTATTAGAGTCTGTGTGTGTGGCCATGTAAAGCCCTGTGTATAGTGCATTGTACAGCATATTTTCATGAATAAAATCGTTTTAAATATTACAGAGTGTGGGGCTCCTGCCCTCTGTGCTGCCCTGGGGCTGGGCTGGGGCAGGGGGGCGGGGGGAGGACAGCGCTGGCCGCCCAAAGGGCTCCCCAGTGCTCATCAAAGTGGCTTGGAGGGAGCTGAAACCCCTCTGAGGTGCTCTTAGAGACAGAGAGGTGGATACTGACCTGCTGCCAGGCTCCAAACGGGCTGAGGGGACCAGGTGCCCTCTGGAAAGCCCTGTGCCCACCCCAGTGCCGTGGGCAGCCCCTCTCTCCTCCACACCCTGCCTCACCTTGAGTTCCAGGTGGCTTCTCTCAGGGCTATGCAGATGACTTCTCTCTGGACTCATCTCAGGCCACTCAAGGAAGGGTTTCAATTCAACTTGTCCTTCCACAATCAGCTCAAATGAAGGTGGGGAAACTGAGGCAGCCTCCAAAATCTATTTCAAAGCACTTCCACCACCTCCACAGCCATGTGATGCCCAGGGGAGTCTCTGCACCCCACACACAGCAGCTGAACAAGACCCCTGCATCACAGTGAGCTTGTGGCCAAGCATCCCAGTGCCACCAGTTCAGCCACCCCACCTTGCTGGTGTTGCAGCTGGGGACATCTCTCCTCTTGTGGATCTGGCATTGTCCTCACCTCTCTGCCACAAGCTGAAGCACAGGCATGGGTGCAGCAAGCAAAGTGTGGCCAGCAGGGATAGGGAGGTTCTCTTCCCCCTCTACTCAGCCCTGCTGAGACCACACCTGGAAAACTGTGTCCAGTTTGGGGCTCCCCAGTTCCAGAGAGACAGAGACCTGCTGGAGAGAGTCCAACAGAGAGCCAGGAGGATGCTTAGGAGACTTGAGCATCTCCCCTGTGAAGAGAGACTGAGAGCCCTGGGGCTGTTTAGTCTGGAGAAGGCTGAGAGGGATCTGATCAATGTCAATCAATACCTGATGGGTGGGGGGCAGGTGGAGGGGGCCAAGCTCTTGTGGGTGGTGCACAGCAAGAGGCCAAGGACCAATGGATACAAACTGGAACAGAGAAGGTTTCAGCTCAACCTGAGGAGAAACTTCTTTGTTTGTTGCCCAGAGAGGCTGTGGAGTCTCCTCTGGAGAGATTCCAAACCCACCTGGATGCATTCCTGGGTGATGCTGCGCTGGCAGGGGGGTTGAACTCAATGATCTCTTGGAGTCCCTTCCAACCTGCTGTGATTCTCATGCAGAATTTAATTGCTGTGGCTCAGCAGGGGAGGAGCTGTCAGCCCTGGCACAGCAGAGCCCATGCTGTGCCTGGGCACAAGGGGACCTGGTGGGGCTCTCCTGGGTTGTGTGTCCTGAACCAGGAGACACCTCAGGCCCAACAAGCTGATGGGGAGTGGGGAGTCTGGGGGTCTGGGGCTGCTTCTGGAGGGCTGAAGGAGGGAAGCAGAAGGGTCCCTTTAGGTGGTTGACCCCCCAAGGACAAGAGGGTGTAGGGAATGGGAGGTAGCATTAGTGTCCTGAGGGGGCAAGAGCTGGAAGCAGCCTGAACATGCCATGGGTGAGCTGCAAGAGCCCAGGGGGATGTCAGCCACGGGGCTCAAAGGCCAGGGGCAGAGGACCAGGGCCAGGATGTTATCTGGGGCAGGACACTGGGATCCAGGTGCTTCTCCTGGGTTTCCATGGGGATTTGGGCTTGACATGAAGCACCTCAGTGTGAGGAGACCTGCAGTGCTCCATGGGATCCCTGCTGGAAGCATCTGCAGAGGTCACAGGGGTGGCAAGGTCATGGTGGGCTCAGCAAGCCAGGGGTGCAGGGCTCGTCTCTGGGGTGTGTTTAGCTCAGCACTGGTAGGAAAGCAGCAGAACTGAGGCAGCAGGAAGGGTTTGGGGGCTTGAGCACCATTGTGTGAGCTACCACCATGAGGCAGGACCCCCTCAGCACAGCTCACAGCTGGGTGGATCACACAGGCTTCCTACAGAGCAGGGCCAGGAGGCAAATGGGGCCACACAGCCTCTTGCTCCTCCAAGATATCCATGCATGAAGCCAGGATGTGCTTGTACCAATAGAAGGTCCATCACCCTCTGCTGTGCCCTCCAGGGTCCCCATACAGATTCCACATCACCTAGCCCAATATCTGGGTTCTGGAGAAGCAACTCCAGAGATCACCAACAAAACTTCCACTCACCTTCCCACCTGCACTGTTACTGGCTTGTCCAGGGAGGTTGTGGAGCCCTCAACCCTGGGGGTGTCCAAGGCCAGGCTGGAAGAGGCCATGAGCAGCCTGGGCTGATGGGAAGTGTCCCTGCCCATGGCAGGGGGTTGGAACTGGATGAGCTTTAGGGTCTCTTCCTACCCAACCCATTCTGTGACTCCATGGCAGTTTGGTGTCCAGTGCCCCCCACTCTGCAAATCACCTCTAGTGTCCCCCCACAGCCCCACCAGTGACACACCAGTGCTTAACCCAGTTCATGCTCCTCACTGCATCACACAATGCCCTGGGCTGGAAGGGACCCTCCAAGGTCACCTGGTCCCTTCCCCTTGCAGTCAGCAGGGGCTTCTTTAACACTGCTGGTAGGGCTGGCTGGGGAGAACAATCCCCTGCAGAGCCCTTCAATGGCAGCTTGTGCTCAACCCCTTGACCTCCTAACCAGCCCCAAAAGGTAGTTTGAGGGTTTCCTCTTGCAGTGAGAAGCCCTCAGAGAGCAGCCAGGTGCTGGCTGGCTGGCTGCTGCCTGTGTCCTCAGCAAACCCTGCTCCTGGGAACCCTGGGGTTAAAGAAAAAAGAGGGGGGGAAAAAAACCCCAACAAACAAGAAAACAACCCAAACCCCCCACCCCAAACCCAAGAGGAAGAAAGCCTTGAGGCTGGTTTGACAGGAGCTCTTTGCCATGGCTCCCTGGTGATTGGCATTAATTATATCACCCTCTCTGGTTCTTTATTCAGTGCATCCTGCAGCAGCCTCTCCGTTCTTCAGCCTGGGATCAATGACAGGCTGACAGCCTGGTAATTACCCACCTCATCCTCTTCCCCCTCTTCAAACAGGAGGCCAACCTCCACTTTCCTCCCAGGGCCTTGGAAATTCCCACCTGCTCTGCACCAACCCAAACCTCTGCTCCAGGATGGGCTTCAGCCACCCTCTGGCCACTGTTCTGCCTCCCTGCAACGCCCCAGTGCTGGGCATCCCCCAGCAGCTCCTGAGCAGAGCCTCACTCACAGCTTCATAGAATCATGGAATGGGTTGGGTTGGAAGAGACCTCAAAGATCATCCAGTTCTAACCCCCTAGGGACACCTCCCACCAGCCCAGGGTACTCAAGGCCTCATCCAGCCTGGCCTGGAACACCTCCAGGGAGGGGACAGCCACAGCCAACCTGTGCCAGTGTCTCCTCACCCTCACTCTCAACAATTTCTTCCTCATCTCCACTCTCAATCTCCCCTCTCCCAGCTCAAAGCCATTGTCCCTCACCCTGGCACTCCCAGCCCTTGTCCAAAGTCCCTCCCCAGCTCTCCTGGAGCCCTTCAAATACTGCAAGGCTGCTCTGAGGTCTCTCCAGATCCCTCTCTTCTCCAGGTTCCCCATGGTTGTCCTCCTTCCAGGCCCTCAGCAGAGCTGTGTGCTGACAGCTTCTTCCTGCTCTGCACGCAGTGACCTTCTCCCAGTGCCATCTCTGAATGCCACCACTGTCAGCAGGAGCCCAGCAGGCTCAGCCTGCACCCAGCTCTGTGCACCCACAGCTCTTATGCAAGCAGGACCTGCAGGCTGTCACGAGGAGGGGACCTGATGTTGTGCCAAGGGGCTGGGCAGCATGAATCAGCTCTTGTCTGAAACGTGGTGGGAGCACAGCCTGGCTGAATGCTCCCCCAGCCTCACCCCTGCCTTCTGCAGCAGCTCCTTCCCAAAGAGCTCTTCTGGTCATTTAAGACCCAACTTCACCTCCCCCAGCTTCCCCCGACTTTGTGCTCAGCCCTGCTCTTGAACTCAACTCCATCTGCTCCCTGTGCTCTCAGTCTCCCAGGTACAGAATCACAATCACAGCATTGGTTTGCTTGGAAAAGACCTCTAAGACCATTGAGGCCAGCCATGCTTGTATCTATGCCCAGTGTGCCCAGAGCTGGCCTCCACCTTGAGCTCTCTGTGCCCTGGCAGCCCTCATGTCCTCCTCCTCTTCCCTGTGGGCCTCCCTTCTGCCACTTTCTCAGTCTCATTGCACCAGAGGAGAAGCTGAGCATCACATCAAAGCCTTGGATCCCAGCAGTACCTCACTCATGCAACCTGGATAGCCAGGATGTGCCCAGCCCTGCCTGCAGCTTTAGGAAGCCAGGGTGCTGCTGACAACCTGGAGTCCTGCCTGTGGGCATGCCTGCCCAGCCAGGAGCTCAAAGCCATTGGCCAGAGTGACTCTCAGGCTGTGGATTATTTCCATCTGACTGTAAGGTTGAGCTGCTCTTGCTCATGTCCCACCCTCTGTCCTGCTCTGGAGATCAGGAGGAAATGATGGAGCAGGACAAGGTGGCAGCTGGTGGGGCTGAGCCAGGACCACAGGCCCACAGCCACTCCAACACTGATGCTCTGCCAGGTCTCCTTGTGTCACAGGCCTCAAGGATCCACTGTGGAGGTCCTCAGCTGGGATGGAGATCATAGAATCACAGAATGGCCTGGTTGGAAACGACCTTAAGATCACTGAGTCCAACCAGAACTTAACTTCTCTCTGCACACAACTCTCAGACCATGGCCCTAAGCTCTTCATCCAAACAGCTCTATAAATACCTCCAGGGATGGGGACTTCACCCTTGCCCTGTCCAGGGAGCCATCACCCCCTATCAGCTGGAGGTGAAGGAGGCAGTGGAAGGTGGCCCTGCCCATGGCAGTGGGGTTGGGACTAGGTGATCCTTGAGGTCCTTTCCAACCCAACCTATTCTGTGATTTTGTGATCCTGTGGGGTACCAGCTGGCAGTGAACTCAAACTCAGCTCAGGTCTCAAAGAGGAAAGTCCTGGGGGTGCAGAACAAGGCTGAGAGATGAAGAGCTGATCCACCAGCTGCCCTGCCCAGTTCACACAAGCTGGCCAAGGAACCCCTTGAGAAGCTGCACCAAGCCCACTGTCCATGAAAGCCTTTCCTTCCCATCCCACCCATCCCAGGGAGCTGGGTGAAGTCAGCAGGGCTGAGGCAGGTGCCTGGCTTGGCCCATGCCTGTGCACCCTGGAGGGCTTGGATGAATGCCCCTGGGATGGGAGGCTCCTTACAGGCTGGTACTCAAGGCCTGGCCTCCAAAGGATGCTCCAAACATCCCAGTGAGGCCTTCCAGGAGAGCAGGAGAGAAGTGCAGAGCAACCTGGGCTGGTGAAAGGTGTCCCTGCCCACTGCAGGGGCTTGGAGCTGGCTGAGCTTTGAGGTCCCTTCCACCCCAAGCCGTTCTGTGAAGCAAGGCTGCCGAGGAAGCAGGAGGGAAGCCTGCAGCAGCAGCAGCAGGCTGTCAGCAGATATTCCCTCACAGAAATCTTGGAAACCTTAGAAAGAGTTTTGTGGGGTTCTTTTCCTTCTCTTTTTTTTTTTTTTTTTCTCCCCTCAATGTTATTAATTAAGGCAAAAGAATCCCCAGCTGGGGAGGGAAGCAGTCAAGTTGTGTTTGTGCTAAATACAAGGCACCATATGGTGACATGCAGGGAATTGGCCACGGAGGCAGCCCGGGATGTATGTCCCCATATGTTCTGTGTGCTGGAGAGTCCCTTTGTGCTGGGAAGAGGCCATTGTCTTCCGGGGCAGAAATGAGCAGCACACCCCCAGGGAGGAGGAGAAGCATCACAAGATGATGCTCTTGCTGAATGCAACCCGTGGAAAGCAGCCCAAGCACCTGGCCTGGGGGCTGCCTGCCCAGGCGCCACCGGCAGCATCTTCCCCGCTGCTCGTCCTCCTGCACACCTCTGCCTTCACACCTCACCTTCCTCCTCCTCCACACCTCCTCCTTCACACCTCATCTTCCTCCTCCTCCACACCTCCTCCTTCACACCTCATCTTCCTCCTCCTCCACACCTCCTCCTTCACACCTCATCTTCCTCCTTCTCCTCCACACCTCCTCTACTCCTCATCCTCCTCCACACCTCCTCCTTCTCCGCACCTCATCCTCCTCCATTCCTCATCCTCCTCCATTCCTCATCCTCCACACCTCACCCTCCTCCACATCTTATCCACTTGCACACCTCCTCCTTCTCCACTCCTCATCCTCCTCCACATCATATCCTCCTCCACACCTCCTCCTTCTCCATACCTCATGCTCCTCCACTCCTCATCCTCCTTCATTCCTCATTCTCCACATCTTCTCCTCCCCCAGGAGAAGTTTGGAGAGGAGAGGAGAGGAGAGGAGAGGAGAGGAGAGGAGAGGAGAGGAGAGGAGAGGAGAGGAGAGGAGAGGAGAGGAGAGGAGAGGAGAGGAGAGGAGAGGAGAGGAGAGGAGAGGAGAGGAGAGGAGAGGAGAGGAGAGGAGAGGAGAGGAGAGGAGAGGAGAGGAGAGGAGAGGAGAGGAGAGGAGAGGAGAGGAGAGGAGAGGAGAGGAGAGGAGAGGAGAGGAGAGGAGAGGAGAGGAGAGGAGAGGAATTTGCTGGCAATGCATTGGAGACTTTGGGAAATGGTTTGCCTTGCCAGGCAGGGCTGAGCAGTGCTGAGTTCTGAGCACAGCCCAGGCCCTGGCAGCTTTGGTGAGCTGCTCATGAAGCCATCACTGACTCCCCAGCCCCAGGAGCAGTGTTCCAGGGCTTGTGGCCAGCTGCCGATTAACAGTCAGAGAGCCTGCAGGCTCCTGCCCTTCCTGCCTGCCTGGTGCATTAATGCAGGGCTGTGGGCAGCTCTGCCTGCTGGGGCTGCCCACAGCAGTGCCCTGGGCAGTGGCAGTACATCCTCATCCCCAAAGCCATCAGCACCCTGGGCTGCACCCTCAGCTGTCAGGCCTGGAGGGGCAACCTGTGGGGTCACAATCAGCTGGGCAAGGCAGAGGTCTCTGCTAGCAGACACCTTCACTTCTGTGCCACTCATCATAGAATGGTTTGGGTTGGAAGGGACCTTAAAGATCATCCAGTTCCAACACCCCTGCCACTAGCCCAGGCTGCTCAAGGCTCATCCAGCCTGGTCTTAAACACTGCCAGGGGTGAGGTGTTCACAGTTTCTCTGGGCAACCTATTCCAGTGCCTCACCACCCTCATAGTGAAGAAGTTCTTCCAGCCCATGGCTCAGCTCTGCTGCACATGCACCTGGAGGCTGCTAAGCCCCTCCCCGTGGTGAGCACTGGACCCTGGTGCTGGCTCTTCTTGTGCCACCAGCCCTGCCCTGGGCATGCAAAGGGCTCAGCTGCAGGTATGTTCTTTGGTCCCTGGAAGGTGAAGTCTGCACTGAAACTGTGTCCCCCAACAGGGAGTAAGGGCTGCTCCTGTCTGAGCATGAGCTGAGGGGGTGACACCAGGGTCCCCATCCTATCCAGCATCCTGGGGGCTGTACCCACTCCCCACTGTGTTGCTTTCCTCTGGCAGGAACCATCCTTGGTGAGTGCCTCTGTCCAGGAGCATGTCAGGAGCTGTATGGTCCCTGGCACCTGGTGCTGCAGCCCAGGAGATGATCAGGAGGTGTGGGAGGCCTGGAAGCTCTCTGCCCAGCCCAGAAGTGCTTCATGGGTTAGGACAGGCTGGGCTTGTCCTGGCTGTGGGCTGAGACCATGGACCCTGTCTGTAAGCATCACCCTTCAGGAGAGCCACGAGGTGTCTGAGATGGGAATGGATCCCAACCTCCTTTCTTGATGCAGGCTGAGGCTGGGAAGGAATTCCTACCCCTGCCCCCACATGGGAAGAGTTTTAAGGGGTGAGCTTTTCCTCACTGGCCTCTCACAAGCAGGGATGTGTGTGTGTGTGTGCCTGGAGGAGGGGGGGCTCAGCCTCCAGAGCACAGCACCCAGGGCTGGGGCAGGGTGACCCTGCAGGGGAAGTCTGGCCCTTGGTGCTCAGAGCATCTGTGCCCTGCAAGGCAGCCTCCAGATCTGCAGCCATGCCTTGGGGTGGTCCCTTTGGGAGGCTGAAGTGGGACATCTGCAGCCAGACCAGGGCACCTCCAGCCAGACTGGGACACAAGTGTTAGAGTCTCCATCCCTGGAGGTGTTTAAGAGGATGCAGAGCTTAGGGCCATGGTCTGAGAGCAGTGTGCAGGCAGATGTTAGGTTATGGATGGCCTCAATGATCTTGAGGGCTTTTCCAGTCAAGTGATTCTATGATTCTATCTCCAGCCAGAGCAGGGAGTGCTGGAATCACTGTCCCTGGGGGTGTTTAAAAGCCATTTGGATTAGGAGCACAGGGCCATGGTCTGAGAGCTGTGTACAGGCAGATGTGAGGTTATGGCTAAACCTGATGATCTCAAGGTCCTTTCCAACCAGGCTGTTCTAGGAGCCTGTGATTCTGTCTCGAGCCAGAGCAGGGAGCTGGGAAGGAGCCTGTGCAAGGGGGTCAGCTGTGTGCCCATCTCCCCAGAGAGGAGAGAGCCGTGGGAGGGGTAAAGAACAGGGTGCAGGAGTCGCCGGGGCTGAGTGGGAGCCCCCATGCCCCCACCACACCCTCATCTCAGCCCTCCCCCTGCCCTCACCCCCGCTGGCAGGGCAGCAGGACCTCCTCTGGGCAGCCTGCCCCCAGCACTCCGTGCAGCTGTGAGCCCTTTGTGCCGAGGTCTGGGTGGCTGTGGCCACCCTGCCAGCCGTCCCCGGGCCCGCCGGGAGCCGGACTGCACACACGCAGAGGCAGGGCTGGCTTCCAGCCCCACTTCTGAGCACCCCCCCTGCTTTGGAGCAGCTTCATTAAAAGGAAACACAAACCAGAAGCAGAAGGAAGCACTTTTAAGTCCCTGGCAGCTTTGCCTGTCTATGAGTTATGAGGTCTTGCTTTATTCATGGGGCAGGATCAAACCTGCTT
Organism: Melanerpes formicivorus; assembly: GCF_026170545.1. NCBI lineage: Eukaryota > Metazoa > Chordata > Aves > Piciformes > Picidae > Melanerpes > Melanerpes formicivorus. The sequence continues at coordinate 390,561 of NW_027142373.1, read as the reverse complement.
ATCTGCTCCGAGTCCATTACGCTTCCCCGGGAGCCTGGCTGCAGTTGGTGCCTTGGCAGAGCCCTCCCCTGCCCCTCTCGCCCTCCCCAAACTTTATCTCCTGATTTCATTACTGGGAGTTGTGCTGGCCCTGGTTTATCAGCAGTGATGGAGTGGATTTGCTGACTTCTCTGCTGTCCTAGCAAAAATGAGGATGGAGACATTCTGCTCCAGGTTCCTGCTATTTTCAGAGACCTTGGCTGCATGATTTATTCATAAAAAAAGCCATTATTTATGCCAAAGAAAGAAGACAGAATGGGTTAGCTTTTTAAGTGCTTATAATGCATTATATGGTACCTTAGCCTGCCAGACATCATTTATAATTGTAGAATCCCTTAACCTCCTTTTCCTCTTCTCCCTACCCTTCACATCAGCGTGGAGGGTGAGAGCAAACCGGGTAATTAGCAGAAGTTGACAGATGTGGCAAGGAGAGGTAAGGTGAAATAGCATCCAAGGAGATGTCTCCCCAGCACCTAAGTGAAGAGAGAGCCTCCCTGCTGCCAGCCTTGATCTCCCAGCGCCGGCAGCGCAGGCAGCCGGGAAGCCGTTAGCTCACTGGGGCTGAGGCTGGGTCCCATCCAAGCCTCCAGCTCCCAGCCTCTGCCTGCAGGCAGCACAGGAGCACAGCATGGTGAGGGTGAGAAGTGACCTCTGCTCAGGGGTCACCCAGGGCAGGGCACACAGGAACACATCCAGGAGGGTTTGAATGTCTCCAGAGATGGAGACCTCTGGAGATCACCCAGCACACCCCCCTGCCAATGCAGGATAACCTACAACAGGTCACACAGGAACACACCCAGGTGGGGTTTGAATGTCTCCAGAGATGGAGACCTCTGGAGATCACCCAGCACAACCCCCTGCCAAAGCAGGATCACCTAGAACAGGTCACAGGAACACATCCAGGTGGGGTTTGAATGTCTCCAGAGATGGAGACCTCTGGAGATCACCCAGCACCCCCCTGCCAATGCAGGATAACCTACAACAGGTCACACAGGAACACACCCAGGTGGGGTTTGAATGCCTCCAGAGATGGAGACTCCACCACCTCTCTGCCAGCCTGCTCCAGGGCTCTGCCACCCTTCAATCACAGAAGTTCTTCCTCATGTTCAGATGAACTTCTGATGTTCAGTCTGTGCCCAGTGCCCCTTGTGCTGTCCCTGGGCACCAATGAGCAAAGCCTGGTCCCATCCTTCCGACCTCCATCCTTAAAGTATTGATCAGCATTGATCAGATCCCCTCAGGCTGCTCTGCTCCAGACCAAAGCCCCAATTCTCTCAGCCTTTCCTCCTCACAGAGATGTTCCAGGCCCCTCAGCACCTCTGCTGTCCCTCTCCAGCAGTTCCCTGTCCTTCTTGAATCAGAGAGCCTGGAACTGGACACTGTACTGCAGCTGTGGCCTCACCAGGGCAGAGTATCCCAGCTGGATCCTGTCTCAGATCCATCTTGGTCCTGAGGAACCCATCCCTGCTTTCACTGGGAGGTGACACCTTCAGGTGCTCCAGGTCCCTGCTGCTGCCACCAGCACTGTGGCTTCTGTGGCTGCTGGTGGAGCTTGGCCCAGCCCTGGGACACCCTAGGAACCTGCTGTGTCCCAGAGATTGTGAGGAGCTATCTACTGCTCACCCTCACTGCAGTTCTGAAGGGACTTCAGGCCCCAAGCTCCCTTCCCTTAGCTCTTGTACAATGAAAACAGAAGTCAGGACAGCATCAGCCAAGAACAGCCCCCCCTGATCTGTCAGACCTGGTGGAGCTAAGGAGTGGGGAGGCTGTGGGCTGAGGCTGGGCAGAGCCTGGGGCTGGTGTAGCAGCAGGAGCTCAGCCACCTTCTGCTAACCCCAGAGCAGCTGCTGGAGCCACAGTTTCACACCAAGAGCTCTCAGGGCTTGCTCCTGCAGCCAAGAGCCTGTTGGACTCCGTTGCCTGAGCTCAGCTGGACGGGTCCCTTCCAGCCAAAGTGCTTCTTCTGCACTGTTTCTGCCACCAGCCCTGGCCATGCAGTGAGAAACATCCTCCTGAGCGGCACCAGCACAACCTTCTGTCTCCAGAGCTGAGTCTTCTCATGCAAAACAAAGCCCTGTGGAGCACTTCAAACATCTTCACCTTTCCTAGCTCTGCTGTTTTCCTGTAGCCTGTGTCCCCACATCCCTGCCTGAGAAGCACAGAATCCCACCTGCTTTGGCTGGGAAGGGACCTTTAAGGCTCACCCACTCCAATACCCTGCAGCCAGCAGGGACATCCCCAACCAGAGCAGGTTGCTCAGACCCCAAGCAACCCAACCTCACCTGGAATGCTTCCAGGCATGGGGCAGCTCTCACCTCTCTGAGCAACCTGGGCCAGGCTCTTCCCACTCTCAGTGTCAAACTTTTCTCCCTTCTCTCCAGCCTCAATCTCCCTCGTTCAGTTCAAAGCATCCCCCCTGGTCCTGTCACAACAGGCCCTGCTCAAAAGGGTCTCATCAAGGCTCAGAACAGCAGGACAGGGGATCACATCCTGTGTCTTGGAGAAGCCCACAGCATTCCCAGGATAACCCATTCAGGAGGGGATGGGGGGGGGGGGGCACAGGGGTGTTTTAAGAAGCAACTAGAACACAAGTACCAAACTCACTGTGAGCCTGGGGCCAGCCTGAGCAGCTGCCCTCTGCTTGGACCCATCCTTTGCAAGCCCCAAAGAGGGATGAGGGCTGTCTCTGCAGCATGGGCAGTGCCAGGCAGGGACAGGGCTGTGTCTCCAGGCTATGCAGGGAGGGGGCAACCTGCTGCATTCCTCTTGAGGTGCAAAATGATGGCCAAGGGGGCAGAGTCCCCAGAATGACCAGCAGGATGAGAGAGGGGATTCTGCCCCTCTGCTCTGCTCTGCTGAGACCCCACCTGCAGCACTGCCTGCAGTTGTGGGGCCCCCAGCACAAGAAGGACCTGGAGCTGCTGGAGATGGTCCAGAGGAGGCCACAAAGATGAGCAGAGAGTCCTTGCTAACTCCCTGTGGGGACAGGCTGGGAGAGCTGGGGCTGTTCAGCCTGGAGAAGAGAAGGCTCTAGAGAGACCTCAGAGCAGCCTCCCAGTAGCTGAAGGGCTCAGGAGAGCTGGGGAGGGACTTTGGACAAGGGCTGGGAGTACCAGGATGAGGGACAATGGCTTTGAGCTGGGAGAGGGGAGATTGAGACTGGAGATGAGGAAGAAATTGTTGAGAGTGAGGGTGGGGAGACACTGGCACAGGTTGCCCAGGGAGGCTGTGGATGTCCCCACCCTGGGAGGTGTTCCAGGCCAGGTTGGATGAGGCCTTGATCAACCTGGGCTGGTGGGAGGTGTCCCTGCCCATGGCAGGGGGTTGGCACTGGATGATCTTTAAGGTTCCTTACTTTAAGGTCCCTTACCCCAGCTGTTCTATGAGTCTATCAAACAGGGGTAGGGGTCACGCCGTGCCTGCTCCCCCCTGGCACAAGGTGCCCACACTCTGGGCTGTGAGAGGAAAGCAAGGGAAACTTTTAGCAAGTTGGAGATGAGAAGCAGCCTTCCCCTCTGGCTCCTTGCCTGAGCTGTCTTCCAGTAGAGGCAAACCCCCAGGCAAAGGCAGAGCCTGGAGCTCAGCAGCCCGGAGTTCCAAGGCAGGGACACAAATCTGGGCTCTGATTCTGGCTTGTGTTTTCCCCCCCTCCTTTAAACCTACGACAAATGCAAACATAAAGAGAGGGGAAGATAATGCAAGGATGATGATCAAGGAGGAGAGAAAGCAGAGGCTGGGCTCTCACACGGAGGCACAAACACAGACACACACACACACACAGAGACCACGTTTGGAACCCAATTAAAGTGCCTTTGCAGGCAGCTCCTTGGCCCCCTCCCGGGGAGGCAGGCGAGCAGCTCCCCTCGGCCTGCTGCAGCTGAATAATTAAAAGCTAAGCATATGTTAAAAAATGCAAACAGTCCACCAGCCTGGACGCTTCCCCCCCCCCCCCCCATCTCTCTGCTCTGATGATTTGATTTCCAGCAGCAAAGCTGCTAAATGCTTCTAAAGCTTTTCCCCCCACCCCCTACCCCCTACAGCATCCAACGTCCCCCCCGGGGGCCGCACCTCGGGCGCCCGGCGCCGCCTGCCAGCTCCCTCCCCGGCCGGGAAGGAGTTAAAGCCATTTGGCAGAGACTAAGCCATTAGGCCTAATAATTATGAAATTATAGAGGTACTCAGGTGACTGTTAATTTCACACATACTGTTCAGCTCGGTGGCTAATGAGAGCCTGAAGAACTCAAGTGCCTCATCTTTCTTGTTGAATGGTGACCTGCAATTAATGAGCTCCTGCAAGAAAAGGCAGCATTTTGCACTCGGGGCTAATAAGATGCCTTTTGTGCAGCAGCATTGTGATACCAGCAGCTTCCCAATGAAGATGAAGAACTTTTTCTGAGCCCCCCCCCCCCCGCCGTTCCTCCCCCTCCCCCTTTTATTTATTTATGAGCCCTACCCAGACCAAGAGACCACACACAGGCAGAGAGAAGCAGCCCTGGTGTGAGGCTTAAGGAGGAAGTGAAGAGAGCTCTGCTTGCTCCGAGGTGATGGCAAAAGAAACCCTTCCCCAGCTTGTTGCTGGAAGAGGGAGAGGGCAGGAGGAAGGACTTCAGAGCCATCACCTGTGCTGAGGAGGGGCCCAGGGGGGCAGTTACACAGAGTCACAGGATGTTGGAAGGGAGATCTGGAGGTCCTCCAGCCCAACCCCCCTGCCAGAGCAGGGTCATCAGGGCAGGTCACACAGAACACATCCAGGGGGGGTTGGAAAGGCTCCAGAGAAGGAGGCTCCACAACCTCTCTGGGCAGCCTGCTCCAGGCTCTCTCCCCCCTCACAGTGAAGTTTTCCCTTCTGCTCCCCTGGCACCTCTTCTGCTCCAGCTTGCCCCCAGTGCCCCTTGTGCTGTCCTTGGACATCCCTGAGCAGAGCCTGGCTCCAGCCCTGCACAGCTTCATCCCCAGCAGTGCTGCAGACAGGTCTGAGGGTGATGCTGGGTGAAGAGTGACCAGAGGTGAGCCCTTAAATGGGCTTGAACATCAAGTGTTCTGCCTCAGGAGGGACAATAAGATGGGGTTGGGTTTCCCTAGTGCATTCACTGCCCACACCATCATCATCACCATCATCACCATCATCACTATCATCATCATCACCATCATCATCATCATCCAATCATACAACTGTTGAGGTTGGAAGAGACCTTTGAGCTCATCCAGTCCAACCACTCACCAGAGCTCATATCCCAGCCCTGCTGCTGAGCCGCTGCCCCTAACCCACATCCACACAGCTTCTAAACGCCTCCAGGTGACTCCAGCACCTCCCTGGGCAGCCTGGGACAGTGCCTGAGAACTCTGGCTGGAAAGAAATTGTTCCTAATATCCATCCTGAGCCTCCCCTGGTGCAGCTTGAGGCTGTCTCCTCTGTCACTTGTTGTGTGTGAGAAGAGCCCAAGCCCCACCTCACTGCAGCCTCCTCTCAGGGAGCTGTGGAGAGCAATGAGGTCTCCCTCAGCCTCCTCTTCTCCAGGCTGAACACCCCCAGCTCCCTCAGCTGCTCCTCCCCAGCCCTGTGTTCAAGCCATCCACCAGCTTGGTTGCTCTTCTTTGGACACACTACAGCACTCCAATGTCCTTCTTGGAGTGAAGACACTACTTCATCATCCTCTTCCTCCTCCTCACCATCACCACCACCATCATCATTTTTCCCATCTTTGGGCTCAGTGCATTTAGGCCACTGGCCTGTGGCACCCAAAGCTGCTGCCCCAGCAGAGCCCAGGCTGAGCTGGTTCCTCTCCCAGGCAGAGCTCCCTCCTGCTCACCCCAGGAAGCCCTTGGCTGTTGCCATCCTGTAGGATTGCTTCAGCTCCCTGTTGGGTTTGTCTTCCTGTGGCCTCTCCCCTACCTCATCCCCAGGCTGTTGATGAAGAGAAGATCATCCCAGAGCCAGGAGGACTCCTCAGCCCCGGGGCAGCCCAGCCCTGCTGCCAGGTGAAGAGGCAGTGCAGAGCTTCCTGCACACCTTGTACCTCCTGATGGATACTTCCCTCCCATCCACCTCCCTGGAACTTGCCTGGGAGAATGTCTTGAGGAAGGCTGTCAAAAGGCTGGCATGTGTCTGGGTCCCTGGCACCTCCTGCTGCCCCTCAGCAGCCCTGTTGCTTTCTGTGCCAGGGAGTGGACTGTGCAGAGCTTTGCTGCTGGCTGTCCCTCATTTCCTTGTCACCCACTGCAGGCTTGCAGGAGCCTGTTTGATTAATTGTCCCACAGCTTTTTGGGGTTGCACTCAAGGTGACTGCTTGGGAAGCCCTGGCTCTGCTTCCCTGGAGCTGCTCTTCCCCCACCCCAGGAGCTTCTCATCACAGATGGCTGCACCCCACCAGGGTGACCCTGTCCCAGCTGTGAGCACCCTCAGACCCCAGGCATCACAGAGTCCCAGAATGCCAGCTTGGAAGGGACCCCAAGGATCATCTGCTCCAACCTCTCCAGGTGATGGTGCAGTTGCCATGAGCTGGCTCAGCACCCTGGCAAGCTGAGTCTGAAGCTGCTCAGTGCAGGAGACTCCACTGCTGGCCCTGGGAGATGATTCCAGTCTCTGCCTGCTCTCATGGTGAAGAATTCTCCTCTGGAGTCCAGTGGCAATCTCATGCTGAGTTTGTCACCAACTGACACCCCCAAGGCCTTCTCCTCCAGGCTGCTCTCAGCCACTCCTCACCCAGCTTGGGTTTGTGCTGGGGATTGCCCTGACCCAGCTGCAGGAGCCTTGCACTTGGCCTTGTTGACCTTCATGAGGTTGCCTTGGGCCCAGCTCTGCAGCCTGCCCAGGTCCCTCTGGATGGATCCTTCCCTCCAGTGTGGCAGCCACACCACACAGCTTGGTGTCATCCACAGCCCTGCTGAGGATGCCTCAATCCCAGTGTCCATGGCACTGGCAAAGATGTTAACCCCAGCCCCTGAGGGTCACCACTGGTCACTGGGCTGCAGGTGGACACTGAGCCACTGACCACAGCTCTCTGAGTGCAGCCTTGCAGCCAATTCCTTACCCAGCCAGTGGCCACCCCTCAGGTCCATGTCTCCCAGTCTGGTGGTCAGGGTGTCCTGTGGGACAGGGTCAAAGGCTCTATGTGTTAGAGTCATAGAGCCACTGAATCATTTGGGTTGGAAAAGCTCTTCCAGCTCCTCCAGTCCAACCATTCCCTAAGTCTTCCCAGGCTGGTGCTAAACCATGGCCCTCAGCACCACATCTCTGCCCCTTTTAAGGCCCTCCATGGGTGGGGATCCAACCACCTCCCTGGGCAGCCTGTGCCAGGCTTTGAGAACCCTTTCAGCAGGACAGGCAGTGCCCAGCCTGCTCAGCTCCTCAGAGGTAGAATCAAGAAGTGTTTTGATTGCAGTGTCTGAGTGCTTCATGGGGATAAAATCCCAGCTCCTGAAGGGCTCTTTAATCTGGCTGTGAAAAGCCAAGGACCAGCAGCTGGAGGCAGAAGCCACAGAAGTTGTATTTAGGAAGGAGGCTCACAGTTAATAGGGGCTGAGAGGGGATGGAGAGCCAGGGGGTGACTCAGGGCAGGGATGGAAAAGCCCCTGGCAGAGGAGCTTCACTGAGCAGGGACTGCAGAGGGGCTGGGGTGAGCAGGGAGTGTGCAGAAGGGCTGGGGTGAGCAGAGAGTGTGCAGAGGGGCTAGGGGTGAGCAGGGTGTGTGCAGAGGGGTTTGGGATCAGCAGGGAGTGTGCAGAGGGGCTAGGGGTGAGCAGGGTGTGTGCAGAGGGGCTGGGGGTGAGCAGGGAGTGTGCAGAAGGGCTGGGGTGAGCAGAGAGTGTGCAGAGGGGCTAGGGGTGAGCAGGGTGTGTGCAGAGGGGTTGGGGATCAGCAGGGAGTGTGCAGAGGAGCTGGGGATCAGGAGGGAGTGTGCAGAGGGGCTGGGGTGAGCAGGGAGTGTGCAGAGGGGTTGGGGATCAGCAGGGAGTGTGCAGAGGGGTTGGGGATCAGCAGGGAGTGTGCAGAGGGGCTGGGGGTGAGCAGGGAGTGTGCAGAGGAGCTGGGAGGAGGACTGGCTATGCATATGGGGTGGTCAGGAAGGACACTGAGGTGCTGGAGAGTGCCCAAAGAAGGGTAAAAAAAGCTGGTGAGGGGCCTTGAACACAAGTCCTGTGAGGAGGGCCTGAAGGAGCTGGGGGTGTTCAGCCTGGAGAAGAGGAGGCTGAGGGGAGAGCTCATTGCTCTCTGCAGCTCCCTGAGAGGAGGCTGGAGCCGGGGGGAGGGGGGTTGGGCTCTGCTCCCAGGTAACAAGGGATAGGACAAGAAGAGATGGCCTCAAGCTGCAGCAGGGGAACTTCAGGTTGGAGATTAGGAACAATTCCTTCTCTGAAAGGGTTCTCAGGCACTGCTCCAGGCTGCCCAGGGAGGTGCTGGAGTCCCCAGCCCTGGAGGGGTTTAGAAGCCATCTGGATGAGGAGCTGAGGGCCATGGCCTGAGAGCTGTGTGCAGGAGGATGTTAGGTCATGGTTGGACTCCAGGATCTTAAGGCTCTTCCAGCCAGGGCACTGTGTGATGTGTGCCTGGTCAGACCAGTGGTGACAAGGCACACAGGACACAGGTGGGGAAACCGAGGCAGGGAGGCTGCCTGAAGCACAGAGGGCAGGGCTGGGTGGATGCTGACAGGATCAGGTGTCTGTACCTGGGGGTGTGCCTCGGCTGCTGACACCCAAAGCCCTCTGAGACACCCAGGGGTAGCCACCTGGCCGCCATCTGTCGCGCCAGAAGGGCACAGGTTTCCTGGAGCTCCTGTGTCACATCTGCCGGTCCTGTGGAGTTGTCTCGGGTCCCCCAGAGCTTCTTGGGTTGCACCAGGCACCTCTGCTGGGCTGCACCCCTCCTTTGGCAGCCTCTGCTCTGCCCAGAGGAGCTGCACTGCCTTTCAGCTGCCTCTCCCCTGGCACAGCCCAGCCCGGGGGCTGCTCTGAGCCCAAGCCCCTGGCAGGCTCCCTCCTGCCTCTGGAGAGCAGGTGGGACACGGGGCAGGTGTCAGCAGCGTGGCCACCTCCCATCGGAGCACAGCTGTTCCGGAGGGACATCTGATCCTGCAGGATTAGCGCAGGGCTCTAACGAGCTGCTCAGGGAGCTCTGTCCCCCGGCAGCTCCGTGGGGGCTGAGCCCTGCAGGGCCCCTCTGGGGCAGGCACAGCTCTGACAGTGGGGTTGGCAGGGTCCAGATCCATCGATGCCTGGAGCACTGCTGCATCCCCAGGGGTTAGAGGGGCAAGGCAAGGCCAGCTCTGATGTCAGAGGTCCTGCCAGCCCCCCAGGCAGCTGGGTGGGAGCCTGGCTCTCCCGATTAGCACAACCAAGCTTGGGAAGGTCCTCCAGAGCTGCTGCTCCTGGTGCTGCACCACACCCCCAGTGACCCTGGCACCTGGCTGCTCCTGTCCTCTCCAGTGCTGGAGCAGGGCAGGGAGGTGAAGGCAGGGGTCGTGAGTGTTGCCTGCCCTCCTCACACACAGCTCCCAACCCAGCCATGGCTCTCTCCTCTGAAGGCAACCTGACCTTCTCCCACTCAGCCAGCACCAGAACAAGAGGACACAGCCTCAAGCTGTGCAGGGGGAGGTTCAGGCTTGATCTTAGAAGTTCTTCACAGAAAGAGAGATTTGCCCTTTGGAAAGGGCTGCCCAGGGAGGGGGTAGGGTCAGAGTCCCTGGAGGTGTTAAGAAGAGCCTGGATGAGGCACTCAGTGCCATGGTCTGGTTGATTAGATAGGGTTGGGTGATCAGTTGGACTTGATGATCTTGGAGGTCTCTTCCAACCTGCTTGATTCTGTGATGCTGCCTGAAAGGTGCAGAGGAAGGTGCTGACCCCTGCAGAGGGCATGGGGAGGTTGGCCAAGCCAGCTGAGCTTTAGGCCTCTCTTTAGGGGACAGCCCCACTTGAGCTCATGCCAGCAGAGATCCCAGCTGGTACAGACAGGCTGGTGCAAGGTCCTGATGAGGAGCAACTCCTTTCATTTAAGGGTGGTAGAGCCCTGGAGCAGACTGCCCAGGGAGGCTGTGGAGTCTCCAAATCTGGAGTCACTCACCGGGACACGTTCCTGTGTGACCCTCTTAGGTGACCCTGCCTTGGCAGGAGGGCTGGACAGGATGATCCCTAGAGGTCCCTTCCAGCCCCCACCATGCTGTGGTGCTGTGTGAGTTGTGGGGCTGTGAGGTCTGAGGACACTGAAGGCTGGAGGGGCTTGAACTGCCTGTGCTGAGACGGAGCCAGGAGGGCAGCAGGAGCTGAGCAAAGGGCTGTGCTCTGGGCACCAGCTCACACCTGTTAGGCACTGTGAGAGGCTGCTGGCAGCGCCAGCAGTGCCACTTCCATGGCCTCTGCCCAAGCAGGTGTGTGCTGATCCATTGTCTGGAGCCACTGGAGCACAGGCACGGGAGCTCTGCCCTGGCAGGCTGCCATGGGAGCAGCTGCCTCAAGCCTCAGCTGGCTGTGCAGGGCAGCTGGGAGGTGCCCTCGGCCCTGGCACACCAGCCCAGGGAAGAGATGCTGTGCCCAGGCAGGGAGCTGGTGAATGGCTGTGCCTGCCAGAGGAGTGAACTCCGTGGCAAGCTCAGTGGAGGGAGGAGATCCTGCTCCTGTGCTGAGCTGCAGCAGGGACCAAGCTGTACAGCTCCAGGTAATGCCTGAGCTGGGCCAGCTCGCAGGGGCTGGGGAGCAAGGGCAGGGCCACCAGCACGAGGGAGGCTTCCAGACCTGTGTCAGGGCCCTGCATGCCTCACCAGCTGTGTCCCTGGCTGCTGAGCTGGGAAGCCACCTGCCAGCCTGCCTGGGAGGTTTGGGGACACCATTTGCTGGCAGCTCTCCATCTGCACAACCTATGGTGTTGACAAGCCCCACTGAGCACTGGGAGGGAGCCAGGGCCTGGCTGCCGACCATCTCTCTCCTTCCTTGGCTCCAGCAGCACAAAGGGCTGCAAATCACCACGGAAAAAGAGCCCTTGGTGTGTATCTGTGTGTTCTCTGGGGACACCCTGTGCCCTCTCCGCTCTGCTATGGTCAGAGGTTGCTGCTGTGTAAAGCATCCTGTGCCAGGCATGTGCCTGTCACACAGAGATGCCAACGAGATGCCTGGGTTTGGCTGCCACCCTCCTAAGCCTCCCCTGGGAATCCTTGGCTCCCACCCCAGGAAAAAGCCCCTGTGAGCAGGCTGGAAGACAACACTTCCAGGATTAACTTCACAGCCCCACCAGAGACCTCTAAACCTTCAGCATGAAGACTTCAGCCCAGGGGACGGTCTGGAGCCAGCAGTGAGCTGCAGCTGGGGCAGGCAAATTTACCTTAAACATATCATTTATGAGCTGGGGTGAAGAGAGAGGTGCCTCCAGTCAGGACACAATCACAGCATCACAGGATGGTAGGGGTTGGAAGGGACCTGCAGAGATCCTCCAGCCCAACCCTCCTGTCAGAGCAGGGGCACCCAGGGCAGGTCACACAGGAACACATCCAGGGGGGGTTGGAAGCTCTCCAGAGAAGGAGACTCCACAGCCTCCCTGGGCAGCCTGCTCCAGGCTCCAGCACCCTCACAGGGACAAAGTTTTCCCTTCTGCTGCAGCTTGCCCCCAGTGCCTCTTGTGCTGCCCTTGGACATCCCTGAGCAGAGCCTGGCTCCAGCCCTGCACATCTTCATCCCCAGCAATGAGGGCAGCCCTCAGGCCCCTCTGCTCCCAGCTCCAAGCCCCAGCTGCCTCAGCCTGGCCTCACAAGGAGATGTTCCACTGCCTGCAGCAGCTCTGTGGCTCTGTGCTGGGCTCTCTCAAGCAGTTCCTTGAGGACCTTCGTGACCTATGGGGCCCAGAACTGGACACAATATTCCAGATGTGGCCTCAGCAGGACAGAGTAGAGGGGCAGGAGAACCTCTCTCTACCTACTCACCACAGCCCTTCTAATCCACTTTCTTGGCCACCAGGGCACATTGCTGGCTCAAGGGCATCTTGCTGGCTCAAGGGCATCCTGCCCACCAGGCCCCCAGGTCCCTCTCTGTGCTGCTCTCCAGCAGGTCAGTCCCCAGCCCACACTGGCCCCTGGGGTTGTTCTTTCCCAGAACAGCATCACGGCAGAGCCCTGTGGAGCCCAGCATGTCCAGCCTCCTCCAGGCAAGTCTGCTCCTGCCTTCTCCTCTCAGTGGCTGTATTGCTCCCTCTCTGGGGAGAGCTGCCTGGGGCACTGCAGAGGTCCCTGTCCACCACATATCACTGCCGTGGCTCCAAACAGACCTCAGGTCTCTCCCACTCCAGCCCACTGGGATGTCCCCAGGCTCAGGAGCCCAGCTGAGGGGAATCTCCTGCAGCCACCCACAGTGTTAAGCCGTTGCTGCTTGGAGACCCCACAGAGCAGCACAGCCTGGGGGTTTGCTCTGCTCAAAGCTGGAAGCCCAGCATGCAGCTGCTGCAGGGAGAGCCACCATGGAGCAGGGACGTGGCTCTGGTGAGCCCTCACCTGCAGTGCTGCATCCAGCTATGGGACCTCCAGCACAAGAGAGACCTGGAGCTGTTGGAGAGGGTCCAGAGGAGGACACAAAGATGATCAGAGAGCTGGAGAACCTCCCCCATGGGGACAGGCTGGGAGAGTTGGGGCTGTGCAGCCTGGAGAAGAGAAGGCTCCAGGGAGACCTCAGAGCTGCATTTCAGCATCTGAAGAGGACCTCCAGCAGGCTGGGGAGGGACTGTTCAGAAGGGGCTGTGGGAATAGGATGAGAGGCAATGGTTTGGAACTGGAGCAGGACAGAGTTAGGTTGGACCTCAGGAGGAAGTTCTGCACAGTGAGGCTGGGGAGATACAGGATACAGGAAGATAAAGGTAGTCCAGGAGACACTGGAACAGGCTGCCCAGGGAGGTGGTTGAGGCCTCATCCCTGGAGATATTCAAGCTCAGCCTTGCTGTGTCCCTGGGCAGCCTGCTCTAGCTGGAGGTGTCCCTGTGACTGCAGGGGGGTTGCACAAGATGCCCTTGGAGGGTTCCTTCCAAGCTGATGCAATCTGTGAATCTTCCTGGGGACTGTGGGTGGAGGTGGGGAGCAGGATTGCAATGGCAAGGACAGAGCAGAGGAGTCTGGGCTGGAGGGAGCTGAGCCCCAGGGGGAAGCTCTGTTGATCAGGGCCCAGGGAGGCTCTGGCTTGCAGCACTCCTAATGAGAACCATCTCTGGTGGCTTCCCCCCAAGGACACTGCAGTGGCTGTGACCTGCTGGCTGGAGAAGGGCTGATGAGCTGCAGATGGCTGCAGACAGAGCTGCTGTCATTCAGTGACCAGCTTCAGCACACCCAAAAAGTCCTTCCCAAAGCCTTCCTTTGGCTTTGTGAACTGAAGGGGGTCATTGCCCCCATGCCATGGCAGCATTCCCTTCATCCTCTCTCCAGGACAATCTGCACCAGGGGAGGTTCAGGTTGGATAGCAGGAAAACTTCCTTCACTGACAGGGTCCTTGGGGCACTGGCCCAGGCTGTCCAGGGCAGTGGTGGAGTCACCATCCCCAAAGAGGTTTAAAAGATGTTTGGACAAGCAGGAGTTGTTGAGTTGTGGTTGGACTCAGTGATCACAGAACTGTCAGGGCTGGAAGGGACCTCAAGGCTCAGCCAGTTCCAACCCCCCTGCCATGGCCAGGGACACCTCACACTGCAGCAAGTTGCTCACAGCCACCTCCAGCCTGGCTGCAAACACCTCCAGGCATGAGGCTTCCACCACCTCCCTGGGCAACCTGTGCCAGGCTCTCACCACCCTCATGGGGAACAACTTCTTCCTAACATCCAATCTCAATCTCCCCATTTCTAGTTGTGCTCCATCCCCCCCAGTCCTATCACTCCCTGACACCCTCAAAAGTCCCTCCCCAGCTTTCTTGGAGCCCCCTTCAGATACTGGAAGGCCACAATGAGGTCTCCTGGGACCTTCTCTTCTCCAGACTGCACAACCCCAGCTCCCTCAGTCTGTGCTCATAGCAGAGCAGCTCCAGCCCTCTGCTCATCCTCGTGGCCCTTCTCTGGACCCCTTCCAGCAGCCAAGGGCTCGAGGGCTTTTCCAAGCAGGCCATCCTGTGAAATCTCACTGCACAGCCCAGAGAGCACTGGGATTCACGGGAAAGCTCCCTGGCCTTCCTCCAGCCTCATCAGCATGACAATTGCTCCCTCCCAGCTCTGGTTTAGATCCTACCCTTAACATTTAACCACTCCCCATTAATTTCCCCGTTGCCACACACGTTGCCCGGCCAGCGCTGGGCTCTTCCCAGGCAGGCCAGTGCCGTGGGGCAGACCTGGCTGGGGACCCCCCCCCCCCGCCCCGGTCCCAGAAGGGGCTATGGGAACAGGAGGAGAGAGGAGCTGCGGGCCCAGCCACTTGGCTTTGTCCTGTGGCAAACACATGGAGCACATTAGGAGCCTTTCAGGGGGGAGTTTGATCGATGGGGAAGGCTTTGGAGCTGACTATCAAAGCACGCCTGGTATGTGAGAAGCAGACACCAATTAGTGATGTCTTTTTAAAGGCTGCCTTGTTAAGAGGGGAATAAGGGGGAGGGGAAAGGGGGGAGCAAGAATGAAATTGGCCAGAAAACATGAAGCTATTTAACCTTAATTAGGAGAAAGGTGTGGGCTTTGTGAAAAGGCCATTTCTGAAAGGGTTTTTTTTTCCTTCCCCTCTCCCTGGGCAGAAAGAGCTCCTGCCTACTTGTTAGGGACTTGTTAGAGTTTATAAGGCTGGGCAGGAGGCTAACTTGGAGAAATGCCTTTTATGCCACTTGAATGTGGGGCTTATTATAGTCTGCCAGCCTAGCCTGCCAGGGTGGCTGGTGGAGAGGAGAGGAGAGTGCAGCACTGCCAACTGGCTATAAATTTCATGCACATCATAAATGTAAAGTGCTTTCTGGAGAGCTGTACAGATTGCACATAAAAGTCTCCCTTCTGTCCCTGTAAACTAAAAAGAGGGCTTGGGGCTTCTTTCTTTCTTTCTATCTTGCCTTTTTTTTTCCCCTTTCCTTTTTTTTCCCTTCTTTTTTTTTTTTCCCTTCCTTTTTTTTTTCCCTTCCTTTTTTTTCCCCTTCCTTTTTTTTTCCCTTCCTTTCCCCCCCCCCCCCTTTTTTTTTTTTTTTTCTTTGGGAGGGGGCAAAGTAAAATTTGGAGAGCGCCTTCCGTGCTGAGCTCGGCAGCGGCCGAGGCTACGAATCCCCAGCTACAAAGGCAGAGCCGCGCAGGGAGGTCTCCCGCACACGCTGCCAGCGCCGCTCCCAGCGCCGCCGCCGCGGGAGGAGCAGCGGCCGGAGCCCAAGGGGCTGCGGGCACCTCCCGGGACCCCGGCACCACCCCAAGGACCACCGAACCGCCCCCAAGGACCTCGGAGCCGCCTCCAAAGACCTCAGCACCACTCTGAGGATCTCAGAATTGCCCCCAGCAACCTCGGAGCTGCCTCCAAAGACCTCAGCACCACTCTAAGGACCTCGGAGCCACCTTCAAAGACCTCGGAGCCACCTCCAAGGACCTCGGAGCCACCTCCAAAGACCTCAGCACCACTCTAAGGATCTCAGAATCACCCCCAAGAACCTCGGAGCCACCTCCAAGGACCTCAGCACCACTCTTGAGGACCTCAGAGCCGCCTCCAAGGACCTCAGTACTACACTAAGGATCTCAGAATCGCCCCCAAGAACCTCGAAGTTACCTCCAAAGACCTCAGCACCACTCTAAGGACCTTGGAACTGCCTCCAAGGACCACCTCCAAGGAGCCACCTCTAAGGACCTCACTACCACACTAAGGATCTCAGAATTGCCCCCAACAACCTCGGAGCTGCCTCCAAAGACCTCAGAACCACCCTAAGGACCTTGGAGTCACCTCCAAGTACCCTAGAACTACCTCCAGGGACCTCAGAGCGATCTCCAAAGACCTCAGAACCATCCACAAGTACCCTAGAGCCACCTGCAAGGACCTCAGCCCCAACTCCAAGAACCTCAACACCAGGAGGCAGGGAGGCTGTGCCCTGCCTTTGCTGCCAGGGCTTCCAGAGGGAGGTGGACTGTGCCCCCTGGGTGCCCTTGCAGCTGCCAGCAGACAAGGACCAGGCTGCTAAACTTCACCTGTGGAGACAAGAGAGGAACTTCCCCAGGAGCCGTGGGGCTGAGCACTGGCACTTCCCCAGCCCCTGAGGGACTCACAGCACCTCTGGGATTCGGTTCCCCGGGCTGTGGGTGGTCTGGAGCAGGCAGTGCCCGGGCACGAGACGTGCTGCACGCAGGGCTGGCACACAGCAGCCCCTGCAGCAGCTCAGGGGCTGTGTGGCACCAAACCAAGGGCAGCCCTGCGAGCTGGCACACGTGGTGCTGCCCCGCTGTGCCCTGACACCGGACGCGGTGAATGAGCACAGAAAGAGGCATTCTGCCTGCCAGCTGGACAGGACAAAGCTTTATCCCTGTCCCCACACCACTGCAGGGCCCTGCAGCCCTGCCAGGAACATTCCCAGCCTGCCCCTGCTGCTGTCCTCTGCCTGTTACAGGGCCAAGGCTCAGCCCTCGAGGGGCTGCTGTGGGCATCGTGGGGCTGTGCTGGGATGGCATCTGCTGTGCCCATGGCCAGGTGAGCCCAAGGTGGCAGAGTCACAGATTGCACTGGGTTGGAAGGGACCCTCAGAGGTTACCTTGTGCAACGCCCCCCTGCAGGCAGAAGGGACACCTCCAACTGGATCAGGCTGCCCAGGGACACAGCAAGGCTGAGCTTGAATGTCTCCAGGGATGGAGCCTCCACCACCTCCCTGGGCAGCCTGTGCCAGTGTCTCCCCAGCCTCACTGTGCAGAACTTCCTCCTGAGGTCCAACCTAACTCTGCCCTGCTCCAGTTCCAAGCCATTGCCTCTCATCCTATCCCCACAGCCCCTTCTGAACAGTCCCTCCCCAGCCTGCCTGCAGGTCCCCTGCAGATCTTGAAATGCAGCTCTGAGGTCTCCCTGGAGCCTTCTCTTCTCCAGGCTGCACAGCCCCAGCTCTCCCAGCCTGGTCCCACAGCAGAGGTTCTCCAGCCCTCTGATCATCTTTGTGTCCTCCTCTGGACCTTCTCCATCAGCTTTTCTAACCAGGCCATCCTGTGCTTCTATCTCCAGCCAGAGCAGATCTTTTCCACCCAGGTGATTCTGGATGCTGTAGCCCAGACTCATGGGTGGGCAGCTGACCATGACCACAGCTCAGGGCAGGGCTGTCACCAGCTGGGCTCGTGTCAGCCTGAACCCCAGCTCAGGACCCTGCTTTAGAGCCTCCCCAGGGAGCATGGCTGTCCCTGCAGGGCTGAGGCTGTCCTGAAACCACAGCTGAAGCTCCCTGTGATGTTCCTGTGGGCTTTGTGCACCCCAAAGCTGCCAGGCTCAGGCAGTGATCCTTCTGTGACCCCTTGGTGGGTGGCTGGGACCCCCTGCAAGCCCTCACTGTGTGGAGGGAGGCTTGGGCAGAGCGTGACCTGTCCTCAGCTGACTGAAGCTAAACTGAAATAACCCAGCCCCAGCCCAGCCAGGCTGCCAGGGCAGCCTTTGCATCAGCTCCCTAAATTAGAACAATGCTGAAGTGAAGCTGGCACAGGCACAGTCCTGGCACTGGAAGGGAGGCAGGAAGGACACCAGCAAATTCCCAGGCCCCTTTCCCAGCAGTGGCTCAGGCTTTCTGCAGGGTGAAGAGGCTCCAGGTCTCTGGAGATGGGGGACAGAGGTCAGGGCTGTGGCTGACAGCCCTGCTGATGGCTCAGCATCCCCCAGCCCCTCTGCCAGATGTGCTGCTGCTGCCCACCCAGGTGTGCAGCCCAGGGGCAGCTGCCTGCTCGCAGGCAGAGAGGGCACAAGTGCTGGCACAAGTGGCTCTCACTCAGCTGAGCTGCAGCAGCTCTCCTGCAGGATGCTGCCTCTCTTATTCCCACTCCACAGGATCCAGAATCCGAGGATCCCAGCATGGTGGGTGTTGGAAGGGACCTCTGGAGCTCATCCAGTCCAAGCCCCCTGCTCAAGCAGGGGCACAGCAGCTTGCCCAGGATCTCAGTGTCCAGCTGGGGTTGGAATCTCTCCAGAGAAGGAGGTTCTAGCACCTTTCTGGACAGCCTGCCCCAGCACCTCCTCACTTCGTACCTGATGAGAAGGGGTTGTGACTGCAGTGAGCCCTCCAGGCACTGCTGGTGCCCCTGGGGAGGAGATCCTCCTCTGAACGACCTCCCTGACCCTCTGCAGCCTGTGTGGCTGAGTGCTGCGGCAGGGATGGTCCTGCTGCCTGCGGGGGGAGGCTGGAGCAGGAGGCAAAGGCTCCCAGCCCAGAGCTGCCCTGAGTGACATCCAAGTGGGGAGGGTCTGGCCTGGAGACAATCTCCGTCTCCAGCAGTGCTTTGAGCCAGCAAAGGGCATGTGGGGACAGCTCTGCACGTGGTCTGCAGCAGTGGGAAGCGCTGCCTGGATCTGTGGGGGTCACAGCCAAGCAGGGATGGTTCCCCAGCTCGGAGGGGCCAAGCACATCAGCGCCCTGCAGAGGGCTTGCTGTGGGCAGGGAGCACCTGCTCCGGCCCTGGCTGCTCGGCTTGCTTCGGCCCTCAGCCTCTGGCCTTTGGAAGAGGGCATTTGGGAGGACTGTGGTTTGGGCAGTGATGTGAGGAGGCATGGGAGTGCCTGTGGTGTCTGCCCCCAGGGCAGGGGATGGAAGATGGCTGTGCTAGCACCCTTCTGCTGTCAGCTGCTAGGTGGAACACATCTTGGCTCCCTCCTTTCCTTCCACATACTGAGGGTTGTGCCTGCAGCTGTCGTGGCCCTGAGAAAGGCTGGGTGGTGGCTGTCACCCTGTCACTGCCTCTCTGCCACTGCAGGTGGCACTTGGGGTGCTGCCAGGCCTCTTGGTCTGGGGCCCTTGTGCCCCAGTGGCATCATGAGCAGCATCCATCAGACCTGGTCCCCACAAGCTGGACCCCACAAGCTGCACAGCCTGGCAGAAGGAACACACACTTGTTGGCACTGACCAAAGATGCTTAGAGAGGCTGTGCCATGGCTGGGGCTAGCAGCCTGGCAGGGAGGAGGCAGGAGGTGGATGGAGGCAGGAGTGGGCAGGGATGTGCAGGGCTAAATCCATGCACTGGGGTGGGGACAGAGCAGAGGGTAAAGGCTCCTCTCAGGACACCCTGGAGAGTGGCATGGTGGTGGTGCCACCACACACAGCCAGGTAAGATGTCTTGAAAGGCATCATCTGTACAGTGCCTGAGGGACCACAAAGGGCAGGAGCAAATGAAGTGCTGGGTTTGAGCTGCAGGAGCAGCAGCAGCTTCTCAGCTGGCTCATCACAGGTTCCTGCCGCCCTGGGGTGGCACTGGGGTGGCACGGCAGGGACCCTCCAGCTCTCACAGTGATGAAAGCCAGCTTCAGAGTGCCCACCCCCTGGAGGAATGTCCTTGCTGTGGAGCACGGTCCAGCCCCAGCCAGGATGAATGCAGAACACGAGAGAGGTTTGGCAGGAAAAGGCTCTGGGGAAATTCCAGCCTGGCAGAGCAGAGACCTCGGCACGCACAGGAAGGGGGCTGGGACCCTGCAGGCAGGGACTGGGCAGCAGCATTGTGATCTTCCCTCCCTGCCCCCATCCCCCACCCTGGAGAAAAGGAGAAATCAGCAGGAGGTGTTCCCCATGGAACCGTTTTGATGTTGGAGGAGAAGCCAAGAAGCCATCGTCACCCGCGGCAGCAGCAGGCACTGCCAGCCTGCCTGCCATGTGCAGGGCAGATGGAGCAGCCTGGGGGGGTGGGGGGGACCTGCCACACTGCCACCAGCACCACCAACCCCTGGCAGCAGGGCAGGGCCAGCTGATGACAAGCAAATTGCTGGCTGCTTTGAGGGGTGTAGAGGCTCTCCTGGAGTGGCATTAGGGAACTGGGTGCCTGGTGTGGCAGGGTGCAGGGTTTGCCCTGCCAGCCCTGCAGGAGTCAATGGGCATCCTGTGGAGGGCTTTGGAGGATGGGCAGAGCTGGAGCTGAAGTCCTGGGTCCTCTGAGGCTAGGATTTAAAATGATTTTCCTCTGCATGTGCAGCTTGAAACAAGCAGAGAAACCCTAAGCTGCTTCTGCCCTTCCTCCAGTGGCACACAGGGTCACAAAGGGCTGCACCAGGCCTTGGAGGAGCTTCTCAGAGCCCTTCCTGCAGTGCTGGGACCTGCAGAAATCCATCCTGCCTTTGAGAGTCCTCAGCTGCACCACTCAGCCTGTCTGGTTTGGCTGCACTGAGCCCATGTCTGGTCCCTCACCAAGCAGCACCAATAAGCAAACCTGAGGTCCAGCCTGCTCTGCAGAGGTCTCAGCCCACACCTGATGTGGTGCTGGAGCTTTGGTTAAGCTGGGAGATGGTTTGAGTCACAGACTCACTACAGTTGAATCATGGAGTCTAAGCATCTGGCTGAGGTTTTGCTACCTGGACCTCTACCAACCTTATGCAGAGCCCAGATGTGGGTGGTGGGAGAGGAGCAAAGATGCATAGGATGGTTTGGGCTGGAAGGGACCTTAAAGACTCTCTGGTTCCAACCATCTACTTAGAAGCCCAGCACAGCAGCTCCTCTCAGCACAGGATCACAGAATGCTCTGGGTTGGAAGGGACCTCCAAAGCTCATCCAGTCCAAGGCCCTGCAGTCAGCAGTGACATCCTCCACTGGATCAGGCTGCCCAGAGCCCTGCTGAGCCTCACCTTGCATATCCCTAGGGATGGAGCCTCAACCACCGACCTGGGCAACCTGTTGCAGTGTTCCAGCAGCCTCCTGGTGCAGAACTTGTTCCTCACATCCAATCTCCATCTGCTCTGCTCTGCCCACCCTGTTCTCTGGGTTTTCTGTCCTGCCTGTTGGGCTGCTCTGAGCTGGTTCAGTAAGCCATGGAGAGGGCAGAGGCTGAATTCTCTGCATTTGGGTGCCCCAGGCAGGTCTGTCCTGCCCAGGGGAGCAGCAGGGTGCCAGACCCAGGGGTTCCTCTGCCCCGGGTTGGTGCTGCTGGCTCAGATGCAGTGAGGCATCACCCCAGCCCTGCTGGGAGGGAGAGGCAGGGGACAAAGGGTCCTGCAGCCCTGCCTGGCCTCAGCTGCTGGAGGCAGGTGGTGAGTGAATATTTCTCCTGATGCTCAAAACAACCAGAGAAAAAACTGGAACTGTGGCGAGAAAGGTCAGAAGCCACCAAGGCTTTTGAAGGATGTGTCCTTTAGAGGCTGCAGCAGGCTCTGTGAGCTCTGCCTTCCATGGCCTGCACTGGGAACCTCTGATGCTCTTGGAGACGCTGAGAGCTGCTGCCCCCAGCCTCCTGTCTCCATGATCTGAAGATGACAGCAGCTGGGGGGCAAATAAGTGAGCTGTGGGGGCTCCAGGCCAAGGCAGCTGCTGAATCCTTAATGAGAGGCTGAGCCCAGCGTGGTCCCTGCCCAGCTGGGGACTGCAGGGAGGTGCACAAAGGGCTGGGCACAGCTGGCATGAGCTACTGTCCCCATGAACAGCTACTGCCTGCCAGGTCAACATCACATGGCAGCACTGAACCAGTGACAGGCTCAGCACAGCCTGGTCCCTGCGACAGGGTGGGGGAAGGCTCCACGGGGCAGAGGCACTCCCATGGAGGAGCAGGGGAAGCTACATGGAGAGGGTGAGAGCACGGCAGGGGGGAGACAGCCCTGTGAGTGCTCGTGGGACTGAGCTGCATGGGGCAGGAGGGGCTCCAGGGTGAAGGAGCAGGTGAGGAGGTCCTGCACAAACCCTGCAGAGCCCAAAGGTTTCTGCTTTAGGCAGCAGCTTGCGGGGCACATCACTGCTCCTGGGGCCAGCTCCAGCCTTGGGGATGAGATCTGCAGCTCCCTGGAAAGAGGCTGACAGTCAGGTGGTGGCTGGGCTCTTCTCCCTAGGATCAGGTGATAGAAAGAGAGGAAATGGCCTGAATTGTGCTAGGGGAGGTTTAGATGGGAGATGAGGAACAATTTTTCTGCTGCAGCAGTGGTCAGGGGTTGGCACAGGCTGCCCAGGGAGGTGGTGGAGTCCCCATCCCTGGAGGTGCTCATGGAACCTGTGGCCATGGCACTTGGGGCCATGGTTTGGTGGCCATGGTGGGCTTGGTTGCTGGCTGGACTGGATGATCACAGAAGGCTTTTCCAAGCCAAGCAATTCTAGGACCAGCATGGGCAGAACCTCAAGCAGAGCTCTGGCACGCTGCTGATGGTTCACTGCAGCCCAAGCAGCCTTGCAGTGCTCCTTGCATGTGTCAGCTCTGCCGTGCTCCACCCCGGGAGCAGTTGCATCCCTGAAACAAGCCAAGCCAGGAGGAACCCTGCAGAGCAGGAAGGAGGCCTCCTCCCTCCGTGCAAGCGCAGCCAGCACCACCGGACCCTCCTTGGGCTTGCTGGGAGTTGGAGCAGGCAGCGCTGAGCCTGCAGGCGTCGCCGGCCTGACCTTGGGCAGGGGTGGGCAGAGGAGGTCGGGGGTGGGCAGGGGAGGTCGAGGCTTGGCCGTGGGTTTGCCGTCTGCACCTGCGAGCCCAGAGGCTCAGCTGCTCTGCACCTCGGAGCTGCCGCTGCTCTGCACCTCGGCGCTCTCTCCAACCTGGGCGGTTTCTTTGTGCCTTAAACAGCAATTAGGAACAAAAAGCGGAGCTGCCTGTGCCGGCGAGCTGCTCTGTCTGCCGCCTGTCTCCCTCGCCGCGGTGCTCGCTCTGATTTCCATCTCATGCATAGCTTATTTAACATTCTGGAGACTGTTTGGAGTGCCCCAATATTTTACAATAAATTGCTGCATGTAAAAAGACTTTAATGTCACATTCTGTTACCCTGACTGGTAAAAGAGAAGTGAAATCTTCAATGGGGCCAGCGGAGCAGAAGCAATCACGCAGAGGGAGGTCCTATTAATGTGGATTACGTTTCATTATCCCAGCGCCGCGTGTCAGCCGGCTCCGCATCAGGCCTCCCGCAGCACATCACAGCAGAATTAACTCCTTCTGACCAGCCCGCAGCCACCGCAGCTCCCAGCTCCTCCGTTCCTCCCGGCCCCGCCGCCGCCGCTCCACCGCTGCCGGCCCGGGACGCGTCCCCGCGGCTGCCGCGCATGCTCCTGCCCGCCTCATGCTCCTGCCTGCTGCCTGCTCCTGTCTGCCTCATGCTCCTGCCCACCTCATGCTCCTGCCTGCTGCCTGCTCCTGCCCGCCTCATGCTGCTGCCCGCCTCATGCTCCTGCCCGCCTCATGCTCCTTCCTGCAGCATGCTGCTGTCCTCCACATGCTTCTGTCCCCTGCATGCTCCGACCCGCTGCATGCTGCTGCCTGCCGCATGCTCCTGCCTGCCGCATGCTGCTGCCTGCCGCCTGCTCCTGCCCGCCTCATGCTCCTGTCTGCTTCATGCTCCTGCCTGCTGCCTGCTCCTGCCCGCCTCATGCTCCTGCCCGCTTCATGCTCCTGCCTGCAGCATGCTGCTGTCCTCCACATGCTTCTGTCCCCTGCATGCTCCGACCCGCTGCATGCTGCTGCCTGCCGCATGCTGCTGCCCACCTCATGCTCCTGCCCGCCTCATGCTCCTGCCTGCAGCATGCTGCTGCCCGCCTCATGCTCCTGCCTGCCTCATGCTCCTGCCTGCAGCATGCTCCTGTCCTCCACATGCTTCTGTCCCCTGCATGCTCCTACCTGCCGCATGCTGCTGCCACCTCATGCTCCTGCCTGCTCCTGCCCACCTCATGCTCCTGCCTGCCGCATGCTGCTGCCTGCCTCATGCTCCTGCCTGCCGCATGCTGCTGCCCGCTGCTTGCTTCTGTCCTCCACATGCTTCTGTCCCCTGCATGCTCCTGCCTGCAGCATGCTGCTGCCCACCTCATGCTCCTGCCTGCTCCTGCCCACCTCATGCTCCTGCCTGCCGCATGCTGCTGCCTGCCTCATGCTCCTGCCTGCCTCATGCTCCTGCCTGCTGCCTGCTCCTGCCTGCCTCATGCTCCTGCCTGCCTCATGCTCCTGCCTGCATCACACTCCTGCCTACCTCATGCTCATGTCTGCCTCACACTCCTGCCTACCTCATGCTCCTGTCTGCCTCATACTCCTGCCTGCTGCATGTCCAGCCTGCTGCAGGAGTCGTTCGTCATTGGAATGTGCTGCCCAGGGAGGTGGTGGAGTCCCCATCCCTGGAGGTGTTCAAGAGGGGATTGGACGTGACACTTGGTGCCATGGGTTAGTCATGAGGTCTGTGATGACAGGTTGGACTCAATGATCTTTGAGGTCTCTTCCAACCTTGGTGATACAGTGATACTGCTCCTGGAGCCAGCTCCAGCCTTGGGGATGAGATCTGCAGCTCCCTGGAAGGAGGCTGCAGTGAGTTGGGAGTTGGTTTCTTCTCCCTAGGATCAGGTGATAGAAGGAAAGGAAATGGCCTGAAAGCCTGCCAGGGAAGTCTGATCTCAAATGCCTCCAGGGATGGGGCCTCAACCACCTCCCTGGGCAGCCTGTTCCAGTGTCTCCCCAGCCTCACTGCAGAACTTCTTCCTGAGCTCCAACCTAACTCTGCCCTGCTCCAGTTTCAAACCATTGCCTCTCGTCCTATCCCCACAGCCCCTTCTGAGCAGTCCCTCCCCAGCCTGCCTGGAGTTCCCCTGCAGATATTGAAATGCAGCTCTGAGGTCTCCCTGGAGCCTTCTCTTCTCCATGATGATGGAGAGGAATGTGTGTGGGAAAAGCAGCCAGGAGAGGGGACAGGAGGTGCTGAGGACATGGCCCTCAGCACCACATCTCCAGGGCTTTGAAACCCCTCCAGGGATGGGGACTGCCCCACTACCCTGGGCAGCCTGGACTAGGGCTTGATGTCAGGGAAGAAATTGCTCCTCATGCCCAATCTAAACCTCTCCTGGTGCAACCTGAGGGCCTTTCCTCTTGTCCTATCACTTGTTGGGTCTCTGCAGCCCCTTGGCTGTTCTCCTCCCTATCCTCCTGCCAGGAGGTTCTCCCTGGCCAGCCCTACAGAGCACTCCCTGGCTCAGGGTGTGATGCATGAGAGAAGCATCCTCATGGTGGGGAAGGAGGGGTAGGGAAGAGGAGGGATACTGCAGGCTTGGCTCAGACACACAGCCCCTGGGGGAAGGGAAGCTGGAGGGAGCCACCAGGCCATGGAGGGGATGAAAGGAGGCTACAAGGAAGGAGAAAACTCTTTGCCCTCAATTACAGGTGGCCTCAGCAGGCTTTTAGCTTCATGTAAGGACCTTCTGCATCACTCCTGTTGCCCTCCACTTGGTTTCCTTTTCCCCTACCAGGTCTTTATCACCTGGATTCCCTTCTGCTTGCTAAGTATGGAGCCAAGCTGGGGCCTTTGGAGATTTGTGTTGTGGATCCTCTGTGAGTCTGGGTGACTTCTGCCTGCAGCTGTGCCCTTTCTAAGGTCACTGTGCTCTGAGCACCTGTGTCATTATATTACTTGTGTGGTCACAGCTCATTACTTTGATTGCCAAATTAATGCTTGGTTCAGATGCTGTCTGTGATTCACCACCAGGGTGGTGAGACACTGGAACAGGCTGCCCGGGGGAGCAGTGGAGTCTCCATGCCTGGTGATGTTCAAGGCCAGGTTGGATGGAGCCCTGAGCAACCTGGGCTGGTAGGAGGTGTCCCTGCCTCTTTAAGGCCCCTGCCAAACAAAACCATGCTGTGGGTCTATGATTGGAAAGTCACAGAGGCCAATGCTGACACCCTGAGCCCTGCTCCTGACTCCTGCTCCTCATCCCAGGGGCTTGGTCCTGTGGGAGCAGCAGGATCTGACACAGGAATGTTACACCCACAGCAGGCTCTGGAAACACACACAGCACACACAGGGGCCAGTCAGATCACAGAATGGTTTGGTTAGAGATCATCCAGCCCCAGCCAGGGATCTGCTGGAGAGGGTCCAGCAGAGGGCTGCAAGGATGCTTAGGGGTCTGGAGCACTGCCTGGGGAGGAGAGGCTGAGGGACCTGGGGCTGTTTAGTCTGGAGAAGAGAAGACATAGAGGGGATTTAATAAAGGTTTATCAATATCGGAGGGCTGGGGGCCAGGAGGGAGGGGACAGGCTCTGCTCACTTGCTCCCTGGGATAGGACCAGGAGCAATGGATGTAAGCTGCAGCACAGCGGCTTCCACCTCAACACAAGGGGGAACTTCTTCACTGTGAGGGTCACAGAGTCCTGGAGCAGGCTGCCCAGAGGGGTTGTGCAGTCTCCTTCTCTGGAGACTTTAAAGGCCCGTCTGGATGTGTTCCTGTGTGACCTGAGCTAGATTGTATGGTCCTGCTCTGGTAGGGTGTTGGACTGGATGATCTCTTTGGGTCCCTTCCAACCCCTGACCTCCTGTGCTCCTGTGCCTGCACTGCTTTCTGGTACACTTTTCAGGGGGAACTTCAGCCTTGATGCTGACTGCAAAGGCTGAAAGTAGAAGAAATTCCCATTGGATCCAAAAGGAAAAAGGATGCTAAGGTCTATAGAATTCCTTGGCTTGCTAATGGGATATGGAGTAGTGGCAGAAAGAGTTCTTGCTCCTTTTCTTCTCCTG
This sequence comes from Melanerpes formicivorus, assembly GCF_026170545.1. Lineage (NCBI taxonomy): Eukaryota > Metazoa > Chordata > Aves > Piciformes > Picidae > Melanerpes > Melanerpes formicivorus. Next base: position 364,030 of record NW_027142373.1, on the reverse strand, counting down.
TCACTTCTGCTTGCAGCTTTCCTTTCTCTCTCTCCTGTGGCCTTGCCAGGGGATCTCTGTTCTGACTACTGTGGGAGGCACCAGGAAGGAGGGAGGGAGCGGGGGAGGTGAAGAGGCCCCCTGGATCCATCCAGGGGGTGTCTGAGGAGTTCCTGTGTTGTTTCTGAGTTGTCAATGCCTCTATCTTGTACATCCCTTGTGTATTTGGTACACATTCATTGCACACCATGCCTCTAGATTGGAGTTTGCCTGTCAATAGAGCTTCATTTGCTTCCATCCCAAACTGAGCTGCTCTGGTGATTTATTTTGGGGGGAGGGTAGATTCTCCAAATTAGCTGGGGGGGGGGGGGAGTAATTTCAACCCACCCCAGGGGTGGCACATCCACCAGGGTGGAAGTTTAGGCTAGAGGTGAGGAGAAGGTTCTTCCCAGAAAGAGGAATTGGCCATTGGGATGTGCTGCCCAGGGAGGTGGTGGAGTCCCCATCCCTGGAGGTGTTCAACAAAGGCTTGGATGTGGCACTTGGAGCCGTGGGTTAGTTGTCAGGAGGTGTTAGGTCTTAGGTAATAGGTTGGAGTTGATGATCTCTGAGGTCTTTTCCAACCTGGTTGATTCTATCTGCCTGGGCCTGGCAGCACAGGGCTGGCTGCCTCTCCAGTGCCAGCTCCGAGTTCTCCTGCCCCTCAGCAGTGCAATGTCCAACCAGCTCCCACCTCCAGGGTCTCCTGGAGCTTCTCACACCATCCCTTGGCAAGGGCAGTGGAGTGGCAGCTGTGGGGCTGTGGCTTGGGGCAGGGGATGGCAGGAAGCCCAGGCAGGGGGAACTCCCCGGGGTGCTGGGGCTGCTCGTGGGGTGGCAGAAGATTTCTGCTGGGGGAGGAGAGAGTCCTGAAGAGATTCCATGGTCTGTAGCAGGCAGAGCTGGGTGAGTTTGCTTCCAGTTTCTGTAGCTTTGGTTTGTTTTCTGTCCCAGCTTTTCACATCCTCTCTGCCCCTGTTTCTTCTGGTGTCTGTTTTCCCCTCTTGTGGTTTTGAGGCATTGAGGCTGTTCTACAGCAGCAATTAAAGCTGGCTTAGGAATTTCTTGGGTCAGGAATTTCATGGGGGGGGGGGGGAGGAGGGGAAGGGAACACCTCATTTTTCAGTTCTGTCCATTTCAAGTTCCCAAACCTCCCCCACCCAGCTCTGACCAGAGGGCTTCCACCAATGGTGCAGCAGCAGGAGGGTGATGTAGGGAGGTGCTGGTGTTGGGGAGCACTGTGGGCACAGAAACTTGTTGAGGTGGCATCTCTACACCCTGAGAGTGCCCAAACCCCCACCTGGCACCTCCTGAGGTGCTCCCACTCCAGGCTGGGCCCTCTGTGGCGAGCAGGACTTTGGGGGTCAGCAGGCATCACTGCTGCTCCCCCCACACCTGCCTCCCCTTCACTTCTTCCAGGCTTTCAAGGGCTGTATTAAAACATGAAACAAGGATTTGTTTATTTCCCTCTCCATCCCTCCCCTTCCTTTCCTTCTGTGCCTCCCCAAGTGCTGCAGCTCATGTCCTGATGTTTTGGCTCTGTCCCCACACCATCCCCAGCAGGTCTGGTCCCCACCCTGGCCCCTCACGCCCACACTGCAGAGAACCTGCAGCACGATGAGGGCTTGGGGAGGGAGGGGGCTGAAGCCAAGGCCAACAAACACACACAGCAGGACATCTCCATGGCCCAGGGATGGGCTGAGGAACAGGGAGCAAAGTGTGCTGGGAGGAGGAGCAGGAGGAGGAGGGAGAGATCCTTTGCTCTGTCCTTCCTGAGGCTGCAAAATCATAGAGTCATGGAATGGGTTGGGTTGGAAGAGATCTTCAAGATCATCCAGTTCCAACCCCCTGCCATGGGCAGGGACACCTCCCACCAGCCCAGGTTGCTCAAAGCCTCATCCAGCCTGGCCTGGAACACCTCCAGGGAGGAGGCAGCCACAGCCTCCCTGGGCAACCTGTGCCAGTGTCTGCCCACCCTCACTCTCAACAATTTCTTCCTCATGTCCAGTCTCAATCTTCCCTCTCCCAGCTCAAAGTCATTGTCCCTCATCCTGGCACTCCCAGCCCTTGTCCAAAGTCCCTACTCAGCTCTCCTGGAGTCCTTCAGGTATTGGAAGGCTGCTCTGAAGTCTCCCTGGAGCCTTCTCCAGGCTGAACAGCTTCAAGTCTCTCAGCCTGTCCCCACAGGGAAGGTTCTCAGCCCTCTGATCATCTTGGTGGCCATGTCTGGAGCCTCTCCATCAGTTCCAGGACCTTCTTGCTTTGAGGGTCCCATATCTAAACCCAGCACTGCAGGTGAGGTCTCCCCAGAGCAGAGCAGAGGGGCAGGATCCCTCTCTCCATCTCTGGCCACTCTGCTTTGGATGCAGCCCAGGCTGCCCTTGGCCTTCTGTGCTGCCAGTGCCCATTGCTGGCTCCTGTTCAGCTTCTCACCCAGCAGCACCACCAAGTCCTTCTCCTCAGGGCTGCTCTCAGTCTCCTCATCCCCCAGCCTGGATTGATAATGATTATTGCCCTGACCTGGGTATAGGGCCTTGCACTTTGCCTTACTGAACCTCATGAGGTTCTCCTCAGCCACCTCTGCAGCCTGTCCAGGTCCCTCTGGAGGGGACCCATCCTGCCTTTGAGAGTCCTCAGCTGCACCACTCAGCCTGTCTGGTTTGGCTGCACTGAGCCCATGTCTGGTCCCTCACCAAGCAGCACCAATAAGCAAACCTGAGGTCCAGCCTGCTCTGCAGAGGTCTCAGCCCACACCTGATGTGGTGCTGGAGCTTTGGTTAAGCTGGGAGATGGTTTGAGTCACAGACTCACTACAGTTGGATCATGGAGTCTAAGCATCTGGCTGAGGATAGACCCTTGGGATCACCAAGTGCAACCATTGTCCCTGCTCTACAAAGTTCACTCCTAAACCCAAGCACCACATCCAAACCACCTTTGAACACATCCAGGGCTGGTGACTCGACCACCTCCCTGGACAGACTCTTCCAGTGTCTGACCACTCTAATGTCCAGTCTAAACCTCCCCTGGTGCACACCTTCATGCAAGACTGGCCTGGATGGTCCATGTCTGTGCTCACACCAAGGCTAAGCAGGACCCAGCAAAGGTAAGCAGGACTCACCAAGGCTAAGCAGGACTCACCAAGGCTAAGCAGGACCCAGCAAGGCTAAGCAGGACCCAGCAAGGCTAAGCAGGACCCAGCAAGGCTAAGCAGGACCCAGCAAGGCTAAGCAGGACCCAGCAAGGCTAAGCAGGACTCACCAAGGCTAAGCAGGACTCACCAAGGCTAAGCAGGACCCAGCAAAGCTAAGCAGGGCCCAGCAAAGCTGAGCAGGACACAGCAAAGCTGAGCAGGACCCAGAAAAGATAAGGAGGATTCACCAAGGCTAAGCAGGACTCAGCAAAGCTAAGCAGGACCCAGCAAGGCTAAGCAGGACCCTGCAAGGCTAAGCAGGACCCTGCAAGGCTAAGCAGGACTCACCAAGGCTAAGCAGGACCCTGCAAGGCTAAGCAGGACTCACCAAGGCTAAGCAGGACCCTGCAAGGCTAAGCAGGACTCACCAAGGCTAAGCAGGACCCTGCAAGGCTAAGCAGGACTCACCAAGGCTAAGCAGGACCCTGCAAGGCTAAGCAGGACTCACCAAGGCTAAGCAGCACCCAGAAAAGCTAAGCAGGACTCACCAAAGCTAAGCAGGACTCACCAAGGCTAAGCAGGACTCACCAAGGCTAAGCAGGACTCACCAAGGCTAAGCAGCACCCAGCAAAGTTAAACAGGACACAACAAAGCTAAGAAGGACCAATCCCATCCCCCCCTCGCCCCCCATCCAGGCTGCCTCCCTGAAGCCGCCCCCAGGGCAGTCCCCATCCTGCTGGCCCCAGGCTCAGAGCCCCTTGGCTCCTGCTTTTGTGCCTGGCGGTGGCTGCCCTCCTGTTGCTGAGCGGCAGGATGGGAGGGGGGAGGGGGGCGAGCTGACCCCTGACATTCACCTAATTGTTGCCTCTCCTTGATTAGATGCAGCACAAAGCTGGTAAATGGATCAAATTAAATTTGAGTGGCGGCAGCACAGCTTTGGAACGCTGATTAGATTTGAAAATACCACATTTAAATATCTTAGCATTTGTGGGGATTAGGAGAGAGAGAGAGAGAGAGAGAGAGAGAGAGAGAGAGGGGAACACGAGCGGAGGGGGGAGCAGAGGAGGGGGGTGGGGGTGGTGGGAGAGAGGCAGTCCCCTCCCTTCCCCCCTTCCAACTGCTCCGTGCCGGGATGCCCACCCTGGGCCCTCCCACCCGCCCCCGGGCGTTGGCAGCAGCTCTTCAGCCTGGCACCTGGAGGGGCTCTGCTGGGCTCCTGGCACATTGCTGCAGGTTCAGCTGGGGTTCAGCACCGTTGCATGGGGTGGGTTTGCTCCTCCAGCTCCCACCCCGAGCTCTGTGTGTGTGTGTGTGTGTGTGTGTGTGTGTGTGTGTGTGTGCGCGTGTCCCACCCTCCTGCTCTTAAATGTCATCCGGAGTGGCAGAGATTTACGTGCGCCGGGAGCGGCCGACGGCGGCTCCAGCCCTTAAATGGGAAAGCAAGCTGCAGCCCGGGCAAGGAGGCACTGCAGGCTCCCAGACCCCGAGCCCTCCTCCAGCCTCTGACACCCAGGGGTCAGCCAGCAGACAGCCCTCGGCCCCTGTCAGCCACAGACCTCAATGCACTGGGGGCCACAAAACCCCATCCTTGCCCCTCTCCCGCCGGCCCAGCTCTGCAGCACTGTGGGGGCAAGTCCAAGGCCCCCAGTGAGTGCTGGGACTGGGCTGTGGTGGGGCTGATCCTGGGCAGGATCCTCTCCCAGGGCTCCTGAGAGCCCTCTTGGGAAACGATGCAGTGACACAGGGCTGGCTGTGTCTGGAGGGAGGGAGAGGAGGATGGAGGAGGGGGTCCAGGGCTGATTCCTGTGTGGAAGGTGCTGGGAGTCACAGCTGCTGTCACTGGTGGGAGTTTGGCTGATGCTGGTTCTGAGGGATCACACTGAGCTTCTGGAGCAGGTCCAGAGAAGGGCAATGAAGCTGGGGAAGGGTCTGGAGCACAGATGTTGTGAGGAGCAGCTGAGGGAGCTGGGGCTGTTCAGCCTGGAGAAGAGGAGACTGAGGAAGACCTCATTGCTCTGTACAGCTCCCTGAAAGCAGGCTGCAGTGAGCTGGGGGTTGGGTAATAGGAGAAGAGGAAACAGCCTCGAGGCCCCGGGGGAGGTTTAGGTTGGACATGAGGAACAATTGCTTTCCCCAAAGAGTTGTCAAGGTCTGTACCAGGCTGCCTGGGGCAGTGTTGGAGTCTCCAAGCCATGGAGCTGTGGTGCTGAGGGCCATGATTTGGTGGTGCCCTGGCAGTGCTGGGTTAGTGTTGGACTCAGTCATCTTAAAGAACTTTTCCAACCAACCTTAACGATTCTGTGATTCCATGATTGATGCTGGAAGTGCTTGGGGGATGCACAATGAGCTCCTGCTGAGCTCTGCCAGTGAGAGGGACATGGGAAGCTGAAAGCTTCTGCTTGGAGTGGCAGCTGCTGGGCAGCCAGTGCAGGGCCTGCCCATGGCCACAACTGCACCACGCAGTGACCCAGAGGGAGCCTGGAGGTGCAGAGCCAGGAGTGTGGGGATGGATTCTGTGCACCTGAACGCTGCCTGTGCCATCTGCAGAGAGCTGCACAAGTGCTGCAGTGTCCCTGTGCCACTGCATGTCCCAGCCAGGCTGTGGGCAGCAGGGGCAGGGAAAGGATTCTGCTCCTCTGCTGTGCTCTGCTGAGACTCCCCCTGCAGTGCTGGGGCAGCTCTGGGGTCCTCAGCACAGCACAGACAGGGACCTGGTGGAGGGGGGCCAGAGGAGGCCACAGCAATGCTGGGAGGGCTGCCAGGAGCCCATCTGAGTGCCTCCCAGCCTGGCTCTGCTGAGCCTGAGGCACAGGCTGCCCCTTCTGCTGCCCTCTCTGCTGAGAGGCCAGGCTGGGAGAGTTTGGGCTGTTCAGCCTGGAAGAGAGAAGGCTCCAGGAAGATCTCCTGGTGGCCTTTCAGTGCTGAAAGGGCTGAGCAGAAAGCTGGGGACAGAGTTTTGAGCAGGTCCTGCTGTGACAGGACAAGGGGGGATGGTTTGAACTCAGAGGCAGACTCAGACTGGAGAGAAGGGAGAAATGTTTGACACAGAGGGTGCTGAGAGCCTGTCCCGTGTTGCCCAGAGAGGTGGGAGCTGCTCCATCTCCCAGGTCAGGTTGGTAAGGGCTGTGAGCAACCTGGGCTGGTTGTGGCTGTCCCTGCTGGCTGCAGGGGACTGGACTGGGAGAGCCTTCCAAGCCCCTTCGCAGGCAGAGCTGCCTGTGCCTCTGCAGGCAGCAGCCGGGTGCTGTGCGTGGGACGCTGGGTGCTGAGCAGGGCTGTGAGGACGTCACCCAGGCACAGACACATCCTTCAGGGGTGCACAGGAGGCCAGCCAGCACTCTGCTAAACAGAAACATCTGGGGCACATCTGGCTCCCATCAGAGCGGCTCTGCAGAGCTTTAGAAGAGCGAGAGAAAGAGAAGAGAGAGCAAGGCTCCTGCTGGGGCACTCCTGAGCATCCCAGCACCTTGCACCGAGTCCAGCCCCGGCCCGGGGCCAAGCCCCTGCTCGCCTCCTTCCAGCCTGCTCCAGCCAGGAGAGTTCCAGGAAAGGCAGAAGTGAGATTCAAAGGAAACCATCAGAGTGGGGCAGGGGGGAGGAAGGGAGGAGCAGCCAGGGTTTGCTGGGGCTCTGTGCTCCCAGCCTGCCTGCGGCGAGTGGAGCTGGAGCGTCTGGGAGCAGCTGGGAGTGCTGGGGGCAGGAGAGCTGGGAGAGGGCCAGGAGCTGCCTTTGCAGACCTGTCCTGAGGAGGAATGGCTCCAGCCTGGCTCCAGAAGCCAGCTCTGCCATGCCATGGAGCCTGGCCACTGAGATGGTAAAGGCAAGCTGTGGGGTGCAGGTCTGTCCTCCAGCTGCCCATCTGCCACCAAGGCTCTCAGGTGGCCTTGGGGACATCTCCAAGCATCCTCTTCCTCTTGGAGAGCATAGGGTCACAGGCTCCCATAATGGTAGGGGTTGGAAGGGACCTCTGGAGATCTTCAAGTCCAAGTCCCCTGCCAGAGCAGGACCATAGAATCCAGCACAGGTCACACAGGGACACATACAGATAGGTCTTGAAGGAGGAGACTCCACAACCTCTCTGGGCAGCCTGCTCCAGTGCTCTGTCACCCTCACAGTGAGGAAGTTCCTCCTCATGTTGAGGTGGAACCTTCTCTGCTGTAGTTTCCATCCCTTGCACTTGGATGCCAGAGCTGAGGAGGACCCCAGGAGCCAGAAGAGCGTTATGGTTATAGCAGAGAACGCATTGGCTTGGAAAGGACCTCCAAAGGTCATCTTGTGCAACCCCTGCAGCCAGCAGGGACACCTCCAGCTGGCTCGGGGCCAACAAGACAGGGGGGATGCAGATGGCAGCAATGAACCCCAGCCCAGGGAGGACAATTGAATAGGGAATGTCCCACTGGCAGTTCTGGGCTGCAGCAAGAGAAGTGTGGCCAGCAGGGCCAGGGAGGGGATTCTCCCCCTCTGCTCCACTCTGCTGAGACCACACCTGGAGCTCTGTGTCCAGTTCTGAATCCTCTGTTCCAGGAAGGATCTGGAGGTGCTGGAAGGTGTCCAGAGAAGGGCCACAAGGATGAGCAGAGGGCTGGAGCTGCTCTGCTATGAGCACAGACTGAGGGAGTTGGGGTTGTTCAGTCTGGAGAAGAGAAGGCTCCCAGGAGACCTAATTGTGGCCTTCCAGGATCTGAAGGGGGCTCCAAGAAAGCTGGGGAGGGACTTTTGAGGGTGTCAGGGAGTGATAGGACTGGGGGGGATGGAGCAAAACTAGAAATGGGTAGATTGAGATTGGATGTTAGGAAGAAGTTGTTCCCCATGAGGGTGGTGAGAGACTGGCACAGGTTGCCCAGGGAGGTGGTGGAAGCCTCCTGCCTGGAGGTGTTTGCAGCCAGGCTGGATGTGGCTGTGAGCAACCTGCTGCAGTGTGAGGTGTCCCTGGCCATGGCAGGGGGGTTGGAGCTGTGTGGTCCCTGAGGTCCCTTCCAGCCCTGGCAATTCTGTGATTCTGACCTGTCCACACAGTTTCCATTATGAGCAAATCACAGAGGCCCAAAAGTGCAGAGGCCAACCCTGCTGAGCTGGCTGCAGGGCTGGGGCTGGGGGTCCTGGCTCCAGCCAAGCAAAAGCCTTTTGTCCTCCTGAGCTGGAGCCACCAGACGTGGTGTCCAGGCTGAGGAACCTGGAGTGGATTACCACTGGCAGGGGCAGCCATGGCCCCTGCACAGCAGCACGGGGGCACAGGATCACAGGGGCACAGGGTCACAGGATCACAGGGTCAGAGTGGCACAGGGACACAGGGGCACAGGATCACAGGATCACAAGGGCACAGGATCACAGGGGCACAGAATCACAGGGGCACAGGATCACAGGGTCAGAGTGGCACAGGATCACAGGGGCACAGGATCACAGGGACACGGGCACAGGATCACAGGATCACAGGGGCACAGGGGCACAGGATCACAGGGGCACAGGGGCACAAGGGCACAGGATCACAGGATCTCAGGATGTTCCTCCCCCCTCGAGGCAGCAGCCATGCATCCAGGCATGCTGCAGCGTGCTGGGTGGGGTGCTTGGATCCCACTTGGTTGGTCCTTCACAGATCCTTGCCCTGAGCTGAAGGCTTTGTCTGCTTCCCCTCCAGGTGCCGAGTCCCAGGGACACTTGGAGGCTCCTGAAGCCCAGGCAAGGGCAGGGGCAGGTCCCTGGAGCTCGGGCAAGGTCTGCAGCCCTGCTGCTGGCAGATCTGAGCCTCTGCAGGCGCTGGAGGGCTGAGCTGAGCTCTGTGGTTTCGCAGCTGGGGCTGACACGCAACCCACAGCCAGCTCCAGCTGCTCCTCACCCAGCCCCAGCCCTCTGCAGACCTCCCGGGGCTGAGCCAAGACATCTGCAGGGAACACGCAGGGACTGCTCCGGCTTCACAGCCCCTGCCAATCTCCTCCAGCAGCCTTCTTCCCCTGCCCCTGGCACACAGGGGCACCCAGGGGCTCCCAGCCCATGGCTGGAGGATGCCTGGGGAGCCCCTGCTGGCCTTGGGGCTCTCCCACGGCCTGGAAGGGTTCAGGCTGGAATAGTTTGCAGGGGAGGGAAGGATGTGAGCCACATCTGCTGGGGATGAGCCCAGGGCTGTGCATGCAGCAGGCAGATGAGGACAGGCAGGGCCCAAAAGCTCTGGGTGTAGGGAACTGGGGTGTGCTGGGGGTACTGGGGTGTGCTGGGTGTATTGGGTGTGTACTGGGTGTATTGAGGGTGTACTGGGTATGCTGGGTGTGTACTGGGTGTGTATTTGGTGTACTGGGTGTATTGAGGGTGTACTGGGTGTATTGAGGGTGTACTGGGTATGCTGGGTGTGTACTGGGTGTGTATTTGGTGTACTGGGTGTATTGAGGGTGTACTGGGTGTGTACTGGGTGTGTACTGGGTGTACTGGGGTGTACTGGGGTGTACCGGGTGTATTGAGTGTGTACTGCTTATGCTGGGTGTGTACTGGGTGTGTATTTGGTGTACTGGGTGTATTGAGGGTGTACTGGGTGTATTGAGGGTGTACTGGGTGTGTACTGGGTGTACTGGGGTGTACTGGGGTGTACTGGGTGTATTGAGTGTGTACTGGGTGTGTACTGGATGTACTGGGGTGTACTGGGTGTATTGAGTGTGTACTGGGGTGTACTGGGTGTGTTGAGTGTGTACTGGGTGTGTACTGGATGTACTGGGGTGTACTGGGTGTATTGAGGGTGTACTGGGGTGTACTGGGTGTGTTGAGTGTGTACTGGGTGTACTGGGGTGTACTGGTGTATTGAGTATGTACAGGGTATGTACAGGGTGTGTACAGGGTGTGTACAGGGTGTGTGGTACTCATGGTGCCTGCATGTCCTTGGCTGTCTCCTGACCAGGAACTTGGGGCCTGCAATCTGATGGGTGTGGTGTGCCCTGCACCTAAGGTGGGTGCCATGGGGTGGGTACTGTGGGGTGAGTGTCATTGTGTGAGTGCCATGGGGTGGGTGTTGTGGGGTGGGTGCCATGGGGTGGGTGTTGTGGGGTGGGCACCAAGGCATGAGTGCTGTGTGGTGAGTGCCAAGCAGGGAGTGACATGGAGTGGATGCCATGGGGTAGGTGCCAAGGGGTGAGTGTCATCATGTGAGTGCCATGGGGTGGGTGCCATGGGGTGGGTGCCGTGGGGTGGGTGTTGTGGGGTGGGTGTTGTGGGGTGGGTGCCGTGGGGTGAGTGCCATGGGGTGGGTGTTGTGGGGTGGGTGCTGTGGAGTGGGTACTATGGGGTGGGTGCCGTGGGGTGGGAGCTGTGGGGTGGGCACCATGGCATGAGTGTGTGTGGTGAGTGCCAAGCAGTGAGTGCCATGGAATGGATGCCATGGGGTTGATGCCAAGGGGTGAATGTCATCATGTAAGTGCCATGGGGTGGGTGCTGTGGGGTGGGTGTTGTGGGGTGGGTGTTATGGGGTGGGTGCCGTGGGGTGAGTGCCGTGGGGTGGGTGTTGTGGGGTGGGTGTTGTGGGGTGGGTGCCGTGGGGTGAGTGCCGTGGGGTGGGTGTTGTGGGGTGGGTGCTGTGGGGTGAGTGCTGTGGGGTGGGTGTTGTGGGGTGGGTGCTGTGGGGTGAGTGCCGTGGGGTGGGTGCTGTGGGGTGGGTGCTGTGGGGTGAGTGCTGTGGGGTGGGTGTTGTGGGGTGGGTGCTGTGGAGTGGGTACTATGGGGTGGGTGCCATGGGGTGGGCGCTGTGGGGTGGGCACCATGGCATGAGTGTGTGTGGTGAGTGCCAAGCAGGGAGTGCCACAGAGCAGATGCCACGGGGCGCACGCGGTCTGTGTGGCTGTCACCCAGGCCGCGGTGTCTGATCCCCCCTGCACCCCCTGGCACGGGGTGGGGTCTGCTGGCTGGAAGCCTGCCCGTGCCCCAAGAGGCTCTGCCCCATCCCCTCCCCCCGGCACGGAGGGGCGGCGCAGGGGCAGGGGCAGGCCGGGGCGGGGGGGAGCGGGCGCCGGGCGGCAGCTGAGGAGCTGGGCTGGGAGGGGAGGGGTGGAGGGCTGGGAGGGGAGCAGCAGAGTGGATTTCTGCTCGAGTGGTTATTACTGCGTCGATTTGAGGAGACAGATGACGGCGGTGGCAGAGGAGGCAATAATTGAAAGCGCCATGAAACATTAATGAATGCCCAGGGACTGGATCAGGAGTTGTTAACGCTCACTTCCCTCTCCCTGGCTCCTCTCTTTTTAAAGTCAAAATTGTTCCACTGCCCTCTAGGCGAAGGATTTAGTTTATTCTTTTCTTTTCCCCACCCCCCCTCCCCTCTTTTCTCCTTGTTCTCCCTGATTTAAAGGTGTAGGCTCCCAGCAGAGCAGCCCTGCCCTGCCTGCCTTCCTGCCTCATCGCAGCAGCTCTCCGCTGGCTCTCCCCCCACCAGGGGTGGGCATGGAGAGAGATTTGGGGGGGATTGGGGCTGGAATCAACAGGTTTGAGCCATGCACTGGGCAGGGAGGGAATGGAGAGGTGAAGGGGGGCAGGGGTGCTGAGGTGAGGTGGGAAGTGGCAGGGGCTGGCTGCAGTGGCAGTGCTGTGCCCTCTGCACACACATCTGGAGCTGTTGGAGAAGGTCCAGAGGAGGATGCAAAGATGATCAGAGGGCTGAGAACCTTCCCTGTGGGGACAGGCTGGGAGAGTTGGGGGTGCTCAGCCTGGAGAAGAGAAGGCTCCAGGGAGACCTCAGAGCAGCCTTCCAGTACCTGAAGGGCTCCAGGAGAGCTGGGGAGGGCCTTTGGACAAGGGAGTGGCAGGATGAGGGACAATGGCTTTGAGCTGGCAGAGGGGGGATTGAGACTGGAGATGGGGCAGAAGTTCACAGTGAGGGTGGTGAGACACTGGCACAGGTTGCCCAGGGAGGCAACACCTCCCTGGAGGTGTTCCAGACCAGGCTGGATGAGGCCTTGAGCCACCTGGGGTGGTGGCACTGGATGAGCTTTGAGGTCCCTTCCATCCCAAACCACTCTGTGCAAAGCATCACACCCGTGGGATAGGTCCCAGCCCTGCTGACCTAAGGGTGGACAAATTTCCCCTCCCACCAAGCCCCAGTGCTGCCTGTGGCTCATCACTGCCCAGAGGAGCAGAGAAAGCAGCCCAGGCAGCATCTCTCCACCAAGACAGCTTCCTCATGGGCTCCACAGATGCTCTCTGTGCCGTTCACCACTTAGTGAGGCCTTGGGGGCTGAGGAACAAAGAGCTTTTAGCAGAGCTGTCAGCAGCAGCAGGGAGGTCTCTGACCCGCAGGTACTGAGCTGTCGCTCAAGCAGGGCTGAGCCAGAGGCTGGGGATCCCCTGGCTTTGCTCTGAGGGATCTGACATCACTGAGTGTCTGCTGCTCTGGCCCTGAAAGGAAATTAAAAGCCCTCTCCTGAAGTCAGAGAGAAGTGGAGGTGAAGCTGTGAGTCCCTCTGCCCCCCTGCCTTTCTCCCTGGGGACAGAGGGACAGTGTGCTGGGGGCCTTGTGTCCCCTGCATCAGCAGGGCACAGAGAGAGTGTGTGTGTGGGAGGGGGCTAGGAGAGAACAAGACTCATTTTAGGGCAAAAGGGTACAAGAACCAGCCCCTGGGGACAACCTGAGGGCTGGCCTCTGGTCCCTGGAGAGTGCCTTTCACAGAGTCATAGTCACAGAAGGGGTTGAGTTTGAAGAGACCTTAAAGATCACCCAGTGCCAACCCCCTGCCATGGGCAGGGACACCTCCCACCAGCCCAGGGTGTTCAAGGCCTCATCCAGCCTGGCCTGAAACACTTCCAGGGATGAGGCAGCCACAGCCTCCCTGGGCAACCTGTGCCAGTGTCTCCCCACCCTCACTCTCAACAATTTCTTCCTCATCTCCACTCTCAATCTCCTCTCTCCCAGCTCAAAGCCATTGTGCCTCGTCCCAGCACTCCCAGCCCTTGTCAAAAGTCTCTCCCCAGCTTTCTGGGGCATCCTCAGGGCCCTGCAGCTCCTGGGAGATAGAATAGAATAGAATAGAATAGAACAGGACAGGACAGAATTAACCAGGTTGGAAGAGACCTTTGAGATCATCATGTCCAACCTATCACCCAACACCATCTAATCAACTGAGTCATGGCACCAAGTGCCTCATCCAGTCTCTTCCTAAACACCTGCAGTGATGGTAACTCCACATTTGATGGAGCAGGGGCCAGTGGTGCCCCCTCCCCAGCCACAGCCCCACAGCTGGACAGCAGCAGGGCCAGGAGGCAGCCCTGCAGCAGTGGAAGCTGGAGCCAGGCTGTCTGCTGCCCTGGGGCCACAGCCACCCTGTGCAGCACCACAGGCTTGGGGCACAGGGGCTGGAGAGCTGCTTGGTGGAGAGGACCTGGGGGTGTTGATTGATGGCCACCTGAACATGAGCCACTGTGTGTCCAGGGGGCCAAGAAAGCCAGTGGGACCCTGGGCTGGATCAGTGACAGTGTGGCCAGCAGGAGCAGGGAGGTGAGTGTCTCACTCTGCTCAGCACTGCTGAGGCCACACCTTGAGTGCTGGGTTCAGTTCTGGGCCTCTCACTCCAGCAAGGACATTGAGAGGCTGGAGCTGGCCCAGAGAAGGGCAACAAAGCTGGGGAAGGGTCTGGAGAACAGGGCTGGGGAGGAGCAGCTAAGGGAGCTGGGGGTGTTCAGCCTGGGGAAGAGGAGGCTGAGGGAGACCTCATTGCTCTCTACAGCTCCCCAAGAGGAGACTGCAGTGAGGTGGGGGTTGGGCTCTAGTCACACACAATGAGTGACAGGACAAGAGGAAACAGCCTCAGGGTGTGCCAGGGGAGGTTCAGATTGGGAATTAGGAACAATTTCTTCCCAGCCAGGGTTCTCAGGCACTGTCCCAGGCTGCCCAGGGAGGTGGTGCAGTCACCAGCCCTGGGGGTGTTTAAAGCTGCCTGGATGTGGTGCTGAGGGATGTGGGTTAGGGGCAGTGGCTCAGCAGCAGTGGTGGGAGGTGAGCTCAGGTGAGTGGTTGGACTGGATGAGCTCAGAGGTCTCTTCCATTCTATGGTTCTATGAGACACAGGTAACCCCCAGAGCCAACCCAGGCTGTGCCCCACAGGAGCTGATGCACCAAGAGCCAGGGGGAAGCAGAGCAGGATGAGTGCTGCCCTTGGTGGGACAGCTGATCCCATTTCCTTCCAACCTGTTGGGGGGCTGGTCCTGGCCTACCTGAGCCCCCCCAGGAGATCCTGAGATGGCTCAAGGCTCTGCAGCATGCAGCTCATCTCCTCCAGCCCCTGGCTGGTGCAGGGCAGGAGTGAAGGCAGCAATCATGATGCTAACAGCTCCTAATGAGATGAGGAGGCCAGGAGCTGACCCAGCAGCACCCAGGTGAGGTTCTTCAGGGCTGTGTGGTGACAGAGATTGGCAGTGACAGCCTTCAGGAGCCCTGCTGCAAATTGGCACTGGCATTTCTCCTCACTCTCACCACAGGCTGTGCTGGGGCAGCTTTCCTGTTCATGTGGGGAAGCTGCTCACATCCCAGCTGGGTCCCCATCCCTGGTGCCACACTGGTGTCCCACACAGGAATGCAGCAATTTGGCTTGGAACCAATCCAACCCAAACCAAGACATCTCCAGCATGGGGAGGGACTTTGGACAAGGGCTGGGAGCGCCAGGATGAGGAACAATGGCTTTGAGCTGGGAGAGGGGAGATTGAGACTGGAGATGAGGAAGGAATTGGTGAGGGTGAGGGTAGGGAGACACTGGCACAGGTTGCCCAGGGAGGCTATGGCTGCCCCCTCCCTGGAGGTGTTCCAGAGGCTCTGAGCAACCTGGGCTGGTGGGAGGTGTCCCTGCCCACGGCAGGGGGCTGGAACTGGATGATCTTTGAGGTCCCTTCCAACCCAAACCATTCTCTGATTCTATGATTTTCAGTTGATTTATTTGCTGCACCATGATGGAAAACATCAAAACACATCTCTGAGGGGTCTGGGGTAGATGGTGCCTGTATCACAGGCTCACAGGATGCTAGGGGTTGGAAGGGACCTCTGGAGATCATTGAGTTCAACCCCCTGCCAGAGCAGGAACAGAGAATCCAGCACAGGTCACACAGGAACACATCCAGATGGGGCTGGAAAGGCTCCAGAGAAGGAGACTCCACAACCTCTCTGGGCAGCCTGCTCCAGGGCTCTGTCACCCTCACAGTGAAGAAGTTCCTCCTCATGTTGAGGTGGAACCTCCTGTGCTGGAGTTTCCATTCATTGCTCCTGGTCCTATCCCAGGGCACAGTGAGCAGAGCCTGTGCCCTCCCTCCTGACCCCCAGCCCTCAGATATTAATAGACATTGATCAGATCCCTCTCAGTCTTCTCCTCTGCAGACTAAACAGCCTCAGGGCTCTCAGCCTCTCCTCACCAGGCAGTGCTGCAGTCCCTTCAGCATCCTTGGAGCCCTCCCTTGGACCCTCTCCAGCAGATCCCTGTCCCTCCTGAACTGGGGAGCCCAGCACTGGATGCAATATTCCAGGTGAGGTCTCACCAGGGCAGGTGAGGAGGTCCCAGTGGTGGATGTGACCTCCTCTCCAGGAGCTTTGTCCCCAGGAGGTGTTGGGACACTCTGCAGCTCTGCTGGCTGCACAGGTGCTGGTGCCCAGGCAGTGTGTGCTGTGTGCTGTGCTGCTGTGCTTCCTGCCAGACCCGTGGCCATGGGACATTGCTGCCTGCCTGGGTGTGATCAGGAGGTCAAGAGAAAAAGCTTCAGGGTCCTGCAGCCTGGTGCCTTCGAGCAGTGAGCAGTGGCTGAGGTGTGCTGATGGCACCAGCTCTTTGCTAGGCTCTTGCACTCGCTGATCTCAAAGGGCTCTCCCAGCCCCACCAGGTCTATGATTCTGCCATCTGTGTCTCCAGCTCCTCATCTCTGGCACCTGGGACACCTTTCTCTTTTTTTTTCCCCTTTCTCTTTGTTATAGAATCATTAAGGTTGGGGAAGTCCTCTGAGCTCATCAAACCCAACCTCCTCCCCAACCTCTCCACCAGACCATGTCCCCAGGTGCCACCTCTGCTCAGTTTTTGAACACCTCCAGGGATGGTGACTCCACCACCTCTCTGGGCAGCCCTCCACAACCTCCCTTGTTACCTCCTTGTTTTCCCCTCTCTGCCCCTTTGGTCCCTGCTGCCTCAGCTCTGCTATTGCTTCCCCCTCCCCTCCTCCACAGCCTGACTTCCAGCCTGGCTTTCCAGGCTGCAGCTCCAGCCCCCTCTTGCCTCAGCCCACCCACCCAATTCACCCTGGGAGCATGCTGAGTGATGCTGGTGGTGTCACTCTGCCCTCCCCCAGTCACACAGAGGGATGGCAGAAGGGGGGACCCCCCCCCTCGCTGATCCAGGCACCCATCCAGGCGTGCAGCAGCCCGGCCCCAGCCCCTTGCCGGCAGCCAGGGCTGTCACTTCCCCGGGAGAGCAGTGCCAGGGAGGTGCTGGTGTATTTTTAGCCGTGCTGCTCGTGTCTGATAAGTGTTTTGACCTTTTTGAGCAGAGCTAATCGTGCTGTCTGCTCCTCACTCCGGCTCAGCTCCTGCTCTGCCTGCCAGGCAGCTGAGGGAGGAGCTGCTGCCTCCCCTCCCCGCCCCAGGCACGCTGGCAGAGGAGCCCTGGGGCTGCTCTAGATGCAAGCCCTCACCCCAGCACCGGGCACCCCTTCCCTTGCAGCCTCACTCATCACAGGCTCCTTTTGGTTGGGAAAGACCTTTGAGGTCCCAGGTCCAGCTGTTAACCCAGCACTGCCAGGGCACCACTAAGCCATGGCCCTCAGCACCACATCTCCAGGGCTTTGAAACCCCTGCAGGGATGGGACTGCCCCACTGCCCTGGGCAGCCTGGGCCAGGCCTTGATGGCACTGTCAGAGAAGAAATTGTTCCTCGTGTCCAACCTAAGCCCCCCCCGGTGCAACTTGAGGCTGATTCCTCTTGACCTGGCACTTGTTGGTTCTGAGAGGAGCCCAACCCCCACCAGGCTCCAGCCTCCTCTCAGGGAGCTGTAGAGAGCAAGAAGGTCTCCCCTCAGCCTCCTCTTCTCCAGGCTGAACACCCCCAGCTCCCTCAGCTGCTCCTCCCCAGCCCTGCTCTGCAGACCCTTCCCCAGCTTTGCTGCCCCTCTCTGGACCTGCTCTAGCTCCTCAATGTCCTTCTTGGAGTGAGTGGCTGCAGTCTGAAGCCAGCAGGTCCCTGCCCTGCTCCTTCTAGCCACATCATTGCTGATCCAAGCCAGGCTGCTGGTGGCCTTCTCGGCCACCTGGGCAAGGAGAGGAACCTCTGAAGAGCAGAGCTCCTTTTCAGGTCCCCCCCTTTTGTGAGGGGGTCTGGAATTGCCTTCTGGAGCTGTTGCTTTTCCAGGTCGTGGGGAAGGCAGGAGGGAAGCTGCCTGTTCCAGGAGGGGAGCTGTGTGTGGGGAGCTGCCCGTTCCAGGAGGGGAGCTGCCGGCTCCAGGAGGGGAGCTGCCCGTTCCAGGAGGGGAGCTGCCCATTCCAGGAGGAAAGCTGCCCGTTCCAGGAGGGGAGCTGCCCGTTCCAGGAGGGGAGCTGCCGGTTCCAGGAGGGGAGCTGCCCGTTCCAGGAGGGGAGCTGCCGGCTCCAGGAGGGGAGCTGCCGGCTCCAGGAGGGGAGCTGCCCGTTCCAGGAGGGGAGCTGCCCATTCCAGGAGGAAAGCTGCCCGTTCCAGGAGGGGAGCTGCCCGTTCCAGGAGGGGAGCTGCCGGCTCCAGGAGGGGAGCTGCCGGTTCCAGGAGGGGAGCTGCCGGTTCCAGGAGGGGAGCTGCCCATTCCAGGAGGAAAGCTGCCCGTTCCAGGAGGAAAGCTGCCCGTTCCAGGAGGGGAGCTGCCCGTTCCAGGAGGGGAGCTGCCCATTCCAGGAGGAAAGCTGCCCGTTCCAGGAGGAAAGCTGCCCGTTCCAGGAGGGGAGCTGCCCGTTCCAGGAGGGGAGCTGCCGGTTCCAGGAGGGGAGCTGCCCGTTCCAGGAGGGGAGCTGCCGGCTCCAGGAGGGGAGCTGCCCATTCCAGGAGGGGAGCTGCCGGCTCCGGGAGGGGAGCTGCCCATTCCAGGAGGGGAGCTGCCCGTTCCAGGAGGGGAGCTGTCGGCTCCAGGAGGGGAGCTGCCCGTTCCAGAAGGGGAGCTGCCGGTTCCCCGGGGCCAGCGCCGGGGGCCGGGCGCGGGTGGCTCCGCGGAGCGCAGCAGCCGAAGCCTGGAGCCCGCAGCTTAATCCTGCTGCTGCCTGGGAAATTAGGCAGAAAATGCTGCGATTGAGTGTGAAGGCCTCTGCTGTAATTTGGAGCGAGCAGATGACATGCACTCAGCGTCGGGGGGAGATGAAAGCTTTTAGAGCTGGTGAGCACCAGCAAAATCTGTGAAAATCTCTTTTTTGTCAGGAGTGGGAAAGACAGAGGCAGATGAAAGACAGCAGATAAAATTAGTCCCTTTGCAAGAGAGAGGAACCGAGAGGGGGAACAGGGAGAGGGAAGCAGCGAGAGGGGGAACTGAGAGAGGGGGAAGGGGGAGAGGGCGAACAGGGAAGGGGAGACAGGGAGAGGGAAACAGGGAGAGGGAAATTAGGAGGAAACAGAGAGGAGGAGATGGAGAAAGGAGAAAACAGGGAGAGGGGGAACAGGGAGAGGGAAATCAGGAGGAAACAGAGGGGAGGAGATGGAGAAAAGAGCAAACAGAAAGAGGGGGAAACAGGGAGAGGGGGAACAGGGTGAGGGAAATAGGGAGAGGGAGACAGGAAGAGGGGAACAAGGAGAGGGAAATTAGGAGGAAACAGAGAGGAGGAGATGGAGAAAGGAGAAAACAGGGAGAGGGAGAACAGGGAGAGGGGGAACAGGGAGAGGGAAACAGGGAGAGGGAAACAGAGAGAGGGAGACAGGGAGAGGGGGAACTGGGAGAGGGAGACAGGGAGAGTGGAACAGGAAGGGGGAAATTAGGAGGAAACAGAGAAAGAAGGAAACAAACAGAAAGAGAGGGAAACAGGGAGAGGGGAAGCAGGGAGAGGGGAAACAGAAAGGGAGACATTGGTTTGGTTAAGTCTAACAGCAACTTTCTCTGCTCCTTTCTCCCTTCTTTGGCACAGGGGCTCAGGGGCAGGCACAGAAGGAGAGGTCAGTAGCTTCCCCTCTCTGAGGTGACTTTAATTCCCTTTTTCACAGGCTGAGGCTGCTCAGCTGTGGCCAGCTCCAGGTGGCTGCAGGGCCCAGCTGTGCTCAGAGGGGTGACAGCAGCAGGAGATGGAGCTCTGAGCAACCTGCTCCAGCTGAAGTTTTTCCCTGCAGGGTGTGTGTGTGGATCTGGACTAAATGACCTTTAAAGGTCCCTTCCAACCCAAACTATTCCAGATCTTCTTGACCACTAAGTCTGGCTGCCAACATTGACCTGCAGGCTGCTCCAGGTCCTCACCCTGGGACACCTCTCCAGTGGTGAGACAGGAGAGAGCAGGCTGGGCTCTGCCTGCAGATGACAGATCCTTCAGATTGGATCCTGCCCAAGATCCAAGGCAGTAACAGAACCTCCTTCACTGCTCCTGCTGTCCTCCTGCTGGACAGCAGAGGGGTGCTGCTGGCTCTGGGGCACCACAAGGGAGAGTGGCTGGAGTTATATTTCTGCACTGGAAGGTTCTCAGACATTGGAAGGGGCTGCCCAGGGCAGTGCTGGAGTCACCTTCCCTGGGGTTCTTCAAGCAACTGTGGACCTGGTGCTTAGGGACATGGTTTAGAGCTGACCCTGCAGTGCTGGGTGGAAGGTTGGAGTGGATGAGCTTGGAGGGCCCTGCCAACCAGCTGTATTCTGTGATCTCTGTACTCATGAGGATGCTGCATCCCAAGGTGCCAGTGGGATGGGAGAAGAGTCTCTGTGGTGTGTCCCTCTGAGCTGTACCATGCTCACAGCCTCTCCTGGCAGGGCCAGGGAGCTCTGGGGCCAGTACCTGCAACAGGCTGTGGGGATGTGGCAAAGCAGGCAGGGAAGGTTCTCAGCAAGTCCCCTTGGTGCTGCTCAGGACCCTTCTCCCTGTGGTGATCAGCTGCTGGACAATGAACTTAAGCTGATAGATGGGAGAAAGGGAAGCTGCTCTCAGATCCTCTCACTGTCTGCACTGCTGGGTACCAAACTCTTTTCCCTCAACCCACAGCTTTTGCTGCACCAGGGCAGGGTGCTGCCAGCAACACAGATGCAGATGTTACACTCCAGGGAAGGATATGGCCCTTTTGGGGTGCTGGAACCACACCATGCCCATGAGAATGCAACTGAAGGGCAGCCACCATCTTGGAGAGTGTGTGAGGGCCTCTGTGGTACACTGGCACAGACTGCCCAGGCAGGTTGTGGCTGCCTCCTCCCTGGAGGTGTTCAGGGCCAGGCTGGATGAGGCCTTGAGCAAGCTGGGCTGGTGGGAGGTGTCCCTGCCCATGGCAGGGGGTTGGCACTGGATGAGCTTCCAGGTCCAAGACCACCCTCTGAAGCAGCCATGCCCTGCAGGCAGCAGGGATGCTATGGATGCTGCCTGTCAGCTCAGGGAGCAGAGGAGGGAGGACTTCCCATTGTCCTCACGATGCAGCCCCAGGAGCTGCGGCATCAGGAGACTCCCTCGAGTGGCACAACACCCACCAGTGTGAGTCAACGGCAACATTAGTAACGAGCAGAAAAGCCCCGGTGCCTCCTCCCCCTCCTCTCTCCCTGCCATCCAGCAGGACAGCGGCTCCCCGAGGAGTCGAGGATGGAAGTGCAGGGCCGGCGGCTCGGCTCCTGCTCACCGTCCCCACTGCCTCCTCGCACGGAGCTGCTGCTGTTGGCAGCGGGCAGGTGGTGGTCCTCAGCAGGGTGAGCGATGGATGGGAGATGCCCTCGGGCCCGGCTGGGGAACGCCCGCGGGGCAGCTGGTCTGCGCTGCCAGCGTGTGAGAGGCACAGAGAGCTCTGCTCAGTCGTGCAGGAGGCTGAAGGAAAGAAAGAAATAACCCAGCCGTGAGCAATCAGCACTGGCCAGAGCCTCCCAAGGAGCCGGCTGTGCTTCCCAGCTGCAGTCCCCGTTCCTGGCTCACTTAACCCTCTGGGAACGGCAGCGCGGATGGCAGCTCCCGCGGCCCGGCGAGGAGGCAGAGCTCTCCCTCCTCCAGCCCTCCAAGTGCTCCAAAACGCCTTCCACCAGCGGAATAATTAGAAATGTAATTCCTGTTTCTCCTGCTCAGCTAATTGTCTGTGGACAATTTGATTGGGAGAGTGCCCAGTGGTGCAGAAGAACCAGCTGAGTGCTGCTGCACATTGCCCTGGCAATTAGCACCACTGATTGCATCGCTCCCTGCTCTCACCTGCCCTCTCCCAGGGGACCAGGGCTGTGCCTCTCACCTGGCTCCTCCCTCCCCACGGTGATGAGGACATGGGAGCCCTTCTGCTTGGGCTTGCAGAGGCCCACTGGGACAGGCAGGCAGGAGGATGAGCTCAGCTCTCCAGTTCTCTCCAGTTCTCCATCTCTCCATCTCTCCATTCCTCCTTCCTTCCATCCCTCCAGTTCTCCATCTCTCCATCTCTAACTCTCCATCTCTCCATGTCTCCATGTCTCCATCTCTCCATCCCACCATCTCTCCATCTCTCTGGCTTGGCTCCTTGCTCCTTTCTTCTCCTCAGCAGGCAACCTTTCCCCCCAGCCACATCTAAGAAGACCCAAAGAATAGAATAGAATAGAATAGCATAGAATAGAATAGAATTAGAACAGAACAGAACAGAACAGAACAGAACAGAATAGAATAGAATAGAATAGAATAGAATAGAATAGAAAGAACAGAATAGAATAGAATAGAATTAACCAGGTTGGAAAAGACCTTTGAGATCATCAAGTCCAACCTATCACCCAGCGCCATCTAATCAACTAAACCATGGCACCAAGCACCCCATCCAGTCTCTTCCTAAACACCTCCAGTGAGGGTGACTCCACCACCTCCCTGGGCAGCACATCCCAATGGCCAATCTCTCTTTCTGGGAAGAATTTCTTCCTAACATCCAGCCTAAAACTCCCCTGGCACAGCTTGAGACTGTGTCCTCTTGTTCTGGTGCTGCTTGCCTGGGAGAAGACACCAACCCCCACCTGGCTGCAGCCTCCCTTCAGGGAGTTGTAGACAGCAAGAAGGTCTCCCCTGAGCCTCCTCCTCTCCAGGCTAAGCAACCCCAGCTCTCTCAGCCTCTCCTCACAGGGCTGTGCTCCAGACCCCTCCCCAGCTTTGTTGCCCTTCTCTGGACACCTTCCAGCATCTCAACATCTTTCCTAAACTGAGGAGCCCAGAACTGGACACAGGACTCAAAGTGTGGCCTAGCCAATGCAGAGCACAGGGCAGAATGACCTCCCTGCTCCTGCTGGCCACACTGTTCCTGATCCAGTTCTCCTGGAGCCCTTCAGGCTGCTCTGAGGTCTCCCTGGAGCCTTCTCTTCTCCAGGCTGAACAACCCCAACTCTCCCAGCCTGTCCCCACAGGGGAAGTTCTCCAGCCCTCTGCTCATCTTTGTGGCCTCCTCTGGACCCTCTCCAACAGTTCCAGGTCCTTCTTGTGCTGGGGGCCCCAGGACTGAAAGCAGTGCTGCAGGTGGGGTCATGATGTGATCCAAAGGTCTGTGTCAGACAGCCACATCTGCTGATTTTGCCTCACTCTGCCTGTCCCCAGCACAGCTTGGGTAGAAAGAGAGTTTGATGGTGCTGGGAAGGGAGCTGGTCCCAGTCCTGTAATGCTGAACAGGGCAGGACCCCTTCTGCCTATTCTGGTGATGGGCAGTGGATGAGAAGGCAGCTACCTGCTTGGCTCCAGGCACTCAGGAGAGTGGAGGAGCAGCTGGTGAAGGGACTGGAGAACAAATTGTATGAGGAATGGAGGAGGGGACTGAGGTTGTTCAGCCTGGAGGAGGTTGAGGGAGACCTCATTGCTCTCTACAGCTCCTGGAGGGAGGCTGCAGCGAGGCTGCTCCCTAGTCTCAGGTGATAGAGAGAAAATGGCCTGAAATTGTGCCAGGGGAGGCTCAGGTTGGAGAGGAGGACAAATGTCTTTGCTGCAAGAGTGGTCAGGGACTGGCACAGGCTGCCCAGGGAGGTGGTGAAGGTGTTCCTGAAACCTGTGGCCATGGCACTTGGGGACAGGATTCAATGACCATGGAGGTCTGAAGTCCATGGTTGGACTGGATGATCTTTGAGGTCTTTACCAAGTGGAACAGTCCTGTGGCTCTGTGTGCTGTGACAAGCTGCAGGTCTTACACAACTCATTGCATCACCACCTGAACAGCCACCAGCTCCGGGCTGAGGGGGGTTTGGGCTCCAGATGGCTGCAGTAGCGAAGAGCTTTCCAGAGCAAGGGGAAATTGGTGTAAATAGCAGACTGTGCAATTAATTTCACCCACACCAGATTTCTGTCCCAGCAGAAGAGGAACAGCCAAAGAGCTCCCTCCAGTCCTGCTGGCTCCCAGGGACGGGGAGCTGCAGCAGTGCTGTGCCGCACCTGCAGACCCAGGAACCCCCTCTGGCCCTGCTGCACCTCCACCTTCACAGCCTGAAGGGTACCTTAGTGACAGCCCAAGCACAGATGCCAGCCCTGAGCGGGGAGACATCCCAGCAGCATTGTGTGGAGGTGTTCCAGGCCAGGCTGGATGAGGTCTTGGCAGGGAGGTTAGAACTGGATGACCTTTAAGGTGCCTTCCAACCCAACCCGTTCCATGGTTCTATGATGCTACAGCCGTGCAAGGGGGCAGGAGACATCCTTGTACCAGCTGTCTGCCACCCCATGGCATGTGGGTCACAGCTGGTAGCAAGGAGCAGCCCCCAGAGCTGCCAGCTGAGCAGGGAGGGCAAGGTGTGAGGAGGGAATTAGTGTCCAGATCCATAAACCACTTGGTCCCAATTATTATAATGCACTGATGAGGGGAACTCAATAGTTCTGCTGGTGGTTAATGGCAGTAATTACCCAGATATGACTTCAGTGGCAATATTAATAACTCTGGGCCATTAGTATTGGTGAGCAATGAGCAGAATGCACAGCCCTGAGCCTCCTGCTCAGGCTCACACCCCCCCTGCAGCTCCTGGGCTGGAGCTTGGCTCCAGAGGAAATGGATCCAGGACTTGGCTGATGTTTGTCAGATCCAGAAGAGCATAGTGGAAGCCACCTATGCACCATGGAGATGGTCTGAGATCATAGAATCACAGTCTGGGTTGGATTGGAAGGGACCTCAAAGTTCATCCAGCTCCAACCCTCTGCTGTGGGCAGGGACACCTCCCACCAGCCCAGGTTGCTCAAGGCCTCATCCAGCCTGGCCTTGAACATCTCCAGGGAGGGGACAGCCACAGCCTCCCTGGGCAACCTGTTCCAGGGTAGGTCACACAGGTGAGTTTTGAAAGTCTCCAGAGAAGGAGACTCTACAACCTGGGCAGCCTGCTCCAGGGCTCTGTCACCCTCACTGTAAAGAAGTTTCTCCTGATGTTGAGCTGAAATCTTCTGTGTTCAAGCTTGACCCTATCAGTGCACACCACTGGAAAGAGCTTGGCTCTCCTCCACTTGCCCTCACCCCTCAAATATTTGTACACATTGATCAGATCCCCTCTCAGTCCTCTCTTCTCAAGACTAAACAGCCCCAGGGCTCTCAATCTCTTCACAGGAGGAGCTGGAGCTCACATGGTGTTGTGTGTGCATGGTGCTGTGTGTGCATGGTGCTGTGTGTGCATGGTGCCGTGTGTGCATGGTGCTGTGTGTGCATGGTGCTGTGCATGTATGGTGCTGTGCGTGCATGGTGCTGTGTGTGCATGGTGCTGTGCGTGCATGGTGCTGTGCGTGCATGGTGCTGTGTGTGCATGGTGCCGTGTGTGCATGGTGCTGTGCGTGCATGGTGCTGTGTGTGCATGGTGCTGTGCGTGCATGGTGCTGTGCGTGCATGGTGCCGTGTGTGCATGGTGCTGTGTGTGCATGGTGCTGTGCGTGCATGGTGTTGTGTGTGCATGGTGCTGTGCGTGTATGGTGCTGTGCGTGTATGGTGCTGGAGCTCACATGGTGCTGTGCGTGCATGGTGCTGTGCGTGTATGGTGCTGTGTGTGCATGGTGCTGTGCGTGCATGGTGCTGTGTGTGCATGGTGCTGTGCGTGCATGGTGCTGTGTGTGCATGGTGCTGTGTGTGCATGGTGCCGTGTGTGCATGGTGCTGTGCGTGCATGGTGCTGTGCGTGCATGGTGCTGTGCGTGCATGGTGCTGTGTGTGCATGGTGCTGTGCGTGCATGGTGCTGTGTGTGCATGGTGCTGTGCGTGCATGGTGCTGTGTGTGCATGGTGCTGTGCGTGCATGGTGCTGTGCGTGCATGGTGCTGTGTGTGCATGGTGCTGTGTGTGCATGGTGCTGTGCGTGCATGGTGCTGTGTGTGCATGGTGCTGTGCGTGCATGGTGCTGTGTGTGCATGGTGCTGTGTGTGCATGGTGCTGTGTGTGTATGGTGCTGTGCGTGCATGGTGCTGTGTGTGCATGGTGCTGTGCGTGCATGGTGCTGTGCGTGCATGGTGCTGTGTGTGCATGGTGCTGTGTGTGTATGGTGCTGTGTGTGCATGGTGCTGTGTGTGCATGGTGCCGTGTGTGCATGGTGCTGTGCGTGCATGGTGCTGTGTGTGCATGGTGCTGTGTGTGCATGGTGCCGTGTGTGCATGGTGCTGTGTGTGCATGGTGCTGTGTGTGCATGGTGCTGTGTGTGCATGGTGCTCCCCAGCAGCCACTGCTTGCAAAGCCCTTCCCAAGCCCCTGCTCCTGGCCTCTTGCCCCAGGGAGGGCTGAGAGCTCCTACCCAAAGGCTGTGTGTTGGTGTTGTGTTTGCTGCAGGGGGGGAGCAGGCTCTGCGCAGCCTCCTCTGCCACCTCGCTGCCCGAAACACCATCCCTCAGGGGCTGCTTAGCAGCCCTGGGGGCTGTCTGCTTGCCTTCCCCACTGCTGCTCCGTCTGTGTCTGACTGGCAGAGACCCACGGCTCCGACTGCCTCTCATCTCTGCTCCCCCAGGGGCTCCCCCTGACCGCAGGGCCCGGCTCTGACTCCCGCCGCGGGCTGCGGTTTCGGGGCTGTTGCTGAAGAACAGAGGTGATTGATTAATTGCTGCCTCACTTGCTCTCAGCAGAAGATAATTGTCCCTTCCACCAGCCTCCAGGAGGCTGCTGATGGTTGAGAGAGAGAGCAAGGGCACAGCCAGCAGGCTGTGAGGCCATTCAGGCAGAGCTGGCCAGGCTGGGCCAAGGGCAGCCTCATGGGCTCCAAGAGGAGCGAGAGCAGAGTCCAGCACCCGGGGAGGGACAGCTCCAGGCAGCGCTGCAGGTGAGGGGAACCTGCTGGAAAGCAGCTCCGCGGAGAAGGACCGGGGAGTGCCGGGGGGCTACAGAGTGCCCATGGGCCAGCACTGTGCTCCTGTGGCCAAGAGGGCAAACGGGCTCCCAGGGGGCGTTAAGGACAGTCTGGACAAGGGAGGTTCTCTTTCCCCCCTCTGCCCTGTCCTGGTGAGACCACATCTGGAGTGTCCAGTTCTGGGCTCCCCAGTTCAAGAGGGTCAGGGAACTACTGGAGAGAGTCCAGCAGAGGCTATGAGGATGCTGAAGGTTCTGGAAGATCTGTGTGAGGAGGAGAGGCTGAGATCCCTGGGGCTGGAGCAGCCCCAGAGGGGATCTGAGCAATGGTTACAGATAGCTGAAGGGTGGGGGGCAAGAAGGGGCCAGGCTCATGCCAGTGGTGTCCTGGGAGAGGCCAAGGGACAATGGACACAAACTGGAACCCAGGAAGTTCCACCTCAACGTGAGGGAAAACTTCTTTGCTTTGAGGGTGGCAGTCCCCAGTGACAGAGCAGGAGGCAAAGAGCACAAACTTGAACACAGGAGGTTCCACCTCAACATGAGAAGCAAATTCTTCACTTTGAGGGTGGAAGGGCCCTGGAGCAGGCTGCCCAGGGAGGTTGGGGAGTCTTCTTCTCTGGAGGCTTTCAAGCCCCACGTGGATGTGTTCTGTGTGCCCTGCCCTAGGTGATGCTGCCCTGGCAGGGGGGTTGGACTGGATGATCACCAGAGGCCCCTTCCCTCCTCTACCATACTATGATTCTATGATTGTTGATGAGATGCCCAACCTCCACCCAACAAACCTGATGCCAGCTCTTTGCTTCCACAGGCCAGGAGGGTTCCTGGGTCTGATTCCTCTGCAGTCTTGCTCCAGCCTCTCCCCCAGCCTCACTGAAGGCTGGAGCTGAAGGAGAGAGAGATGGAGCAGGAAGCTCAGGGCTCTTTGTTCTGCTCAGTGCTCACCAGCACTAATGGCCCAGAGCTGCTAACATTGTCCCTGATGTCCCCAACAGGGCACAGGTCACCACAGCCAGGTGCCAGTGCAAGGAGGATGCTCAGATCAGGGGGTGCTGAGTGCAGGGAGGGTGCTCAGTGCACCCCCAGCCTGCATCCCTGCTCCCGGTCCTGCAGGGAACTCTCCCACACTGTCCCCTCCAGCTCTGTGGTAATGAGAGGAGCACTTAGCCCAGGGACGAGGCAGACACCCCCAGGTGCCAGCCTGGCAGCTGCTGCAGGGTGAGGTCCCTGGCATCTGGGTTAGCCCTGGGAGGTGCCACTGTGCCAGCCCCAGCTCCACCGGGGGAGCACCTGGGACAGCTCCCTGGGCTCTGCCCCACTGAGCACCCCCCAGGCTGTGAGGTGGGAGGCCCTGGGAGCTGTCCAGCAGGGAGGAGCAAAGGAGGCAGGTAAAAAAAAACCGCTAAGAGATAGAGGAATAAATAACTATGTCAGTCCCTGCTTATTTTCCACTATCAATTTTGGGTTGAATTCCTTCTTTCCCTCCTGTTTCCCTGTGCTGCCATCAGATTCCCCCTTCCCTGCCAAACCCTTTCCTTTCAGGAATGAAAAACCCCAAACAAAAGCTGTCAGCACAGAAGATGGGGGAGATGCTTTGGCTTCCCAAGAGCCACAGACTGATTTTCCCCAACCAAGAGCAGGAACATTTAATTTTACCTTGAGAATTTCCAGTTTCTTGGCTTCTCACTCCGAGGAGTGGCTGAAAAACCTGGGGGTGAAGGAGCTGTGCCTGATAGAGCAGGTCCAGAGGAGGCCACAGGGATGATCAGAGGATTGGAGAACCTCTGCTATAAGGTCAGGCTGGGAGAGTTGGGGCTGTTCAGCCTGGGGAAGAGAAGGCTTCAGGGAGACCTCAGAGCTGCATTTCAGTATCTGCAGGGGACCTGCAGGCAGGCTGGGGAGGGAATGTTCAGAAGGGGCTGTGGGGATAGGATGAGAGGTGATCAGTCTGGAGAAGCTGAGGGAGACCTCATTGCTCTCTACAGCTCTCTGAGAGGAGGCTGCAGTGAGCTGGGGATTGGGCTCTGCTCCCTAGTCTCAGGTGATAGGAGAAAATGGACTGAAGTTGTGCCAGGGGAGGGTTAGGTTGGAGATGAGGAACAATTTCTTTGCTGCAAGGGTGGTCAGGGATTGGCACAGGCTGCCCAGGGAGGTGGTGGAGTCCCAATCCCTGGGGGTGTTCCAGAGCCCTGTGGCGACAGCAGCTGGGGACAGGGTGGTCTTAGGTTGAAGGTTGGGCTTGAAGATCTCAGAAGGTTTTCCTAGCTGAAACCATTCCATGATTCACAGAATCACAGAGTGGTGGAGTTGGAAGGGAGCTCTGGAGATCAATGAGTCCAAGCCCCCTGCCAGAGCAGAGTCACCCAGGGCAGCTCACACAGGAACACATCCAGACAGGGCTGGAAAGGCTCCAGAGAAGGAGACTCCACAACCTCTCTGGGCAGCCTGCTCCAGGGCTCTGTGAGCCTCACAGTGAAGAAGTTCCTCCTCATGCTGAGGTGGAACCTCTTGTGCTGGAATTTCCATCCACTGCCTGTTGTCCTACCCTAAGGTGCAGCTGAGCAGAGGCTGGCCCTGTCCCTTCCTGACCCCCAGCCCTCAGCTATTGATAGACATTGATATCAGATACCTCTCAGTCTTCTCCTCTGCAAACTAAACAGCCCCAGGGCTCTCAGCCTCTCCTCCCCAGGCAGTGCTGCAGTCCCCTAAGCATCCTTGTAGCCCTCCCTTGGACCCTCTCCAGCAGATCCCTGACCCTCCTGAACTGGGGAGCCCAGCACTGGATGCAATATTCCAGGTGAGGTCTCAGCAGGGCAGGGTAGAGGGGGAGGAGAACCTCATCCAGCTATGGGATGAGTTGTGTGTGGGGGTGTGTGTGTGAGAGGTTGGGAATTGTGGAGCTTCTCACTTAGGCTAGGCCTGGGGAGTCCCAGCACAGGAGTGGAAGGAGGCTGAAGCTTGTGAGGATGCCTCTGAGCTCTCCTCCACGTGCACCAGAAGAGGGCTGCTGGGGTGTTGCAAAGGCTGCATCCTCCCTTCTGCCCTCTCTGCTCCCACACCGTGCCTCCTCCACTGCAGTCCTGTGGCTGGGGCTAGGGAAGGGCTGGCACTGTTCTGATCAATACCAGCACTGGGCATTACTCTTGCCAGGAGAATGTTAATTGTGCCTCCTGCCTGGGGGCACCAGCTGATCACCACAGGGGCCAGGAAGGCTTTTGCTGACTGTATTCAGCATTTCACAACCCACCAGGTGGAGGAGGCAGGATTTAACCATGTGCTGGAGCATCAGGTGCTGCTTGGGGTGGCAGCTGGGGACATGACTCTGCCTCTGCCACCCATGGGATGTTTGCTGGTGTTGGTTCCACGTGGTGATGCTGCCCCAGGTGTGTCCATTCCTGGTCACCCACTCACTCTGCCCTGGTGAGGCCACATCTGGAGTCCTGGGTCCAGTTCTGGGCTCCCCAGTTCAAAAGAGACAGAGCACTGCTGGAGAGAGTCCAGAGTAGGCTACAAAGCTGCTGAGGGGCCTGGAGCAGCTCTGTGAGGAGCAAAGGCTGAGAGCCCTGGGGTTGAGAGCCTGCAGAAGAGCAGCCCCAGAGGGGAGCTGAGCAATGCTCAGCAAGACATAAAGGACCCCTGGGGGGCAAGAGGCTGGAGCTCAGTGGTGCCCAGTAACAGGGCAAGGGGCAGAGGGCACAAACTGGAACCTAGGAGGCTCCATCTGAACAGGAGGAGAAACTTCTTCGGTGTGAGGGATGCTGGAGGCCTGGAGCAGGCTGCCCAGAGAGGTTGTGGAGTCTCCTTCTCTGGAGAGCTTCTAACCCTCCCTGGGCATTGTGCTCCTGGGCAAGCTGCCCTGGGTGCCCTGCTGGAGCAGGGGGTTGGACTGGGTGATTCCTGGAGGTCCCTTGCAAGTCCCAGCGTGCTGGGATTCTGGGATTCCATGAGAGCCCTGGGATGTGGAGGGAGGGAAGGCCGCACTCTGCACTCCCTCCACCATTGGGTGGCTCTGGGCTCTCCAGGGCTCTCCAGGGGCAGAGGGGCTGCCCCTGCAGGGCAGAGGGTTATGTCTCCCCATAACCATGGTGTCTGAGCTGCTTCTCTGCCCCCAGCCCTGCTGCAGCTCCTTGTCCCTGTCAAACGTTAGGGCTTGCAGGTGCCATGAGGATGGAGCTGAGCTGCAGCCAGCAGGGAGATCAGTGAGGGGCTGCAGAGCTGCAAGAATCCTCCCCACAGAGAACCCAGCAGGCAGGCAACGGGGTCAGGAGAAGACCTCCTGCACTGGGAGCTTAGCAGTGGAGAGAAAAGTTTGGCTGCTGCTGCTGCTGCTGAGAAACACAGAAGAGAGACCTCTGCACAGCTGGCCAGGACCTGGTCCTCTGTGTGTCTGTCTGTCTGCAGCCCCCCCGTGCTGTCTCACTGTCTGTTCCCAGACATCCCCACCCCCCTTTTCCCTCTTTTCTCCCTCTCGTATTTATAGTCTGTGCCCGTGGCCTCGGCTCCAGCCTCGCGTGTGACCTACTTACAGCCCCGGCTTTGCCTTTTCTCTCCCGAACAATGACTGCGGCCAGCTGCACGCAGCCTGCTCCCAGCGGCTCTGCACAGCCTCCCCCCCGGCGGCTCTGCACAGCCTGCCCCCCAGCCCGCGGCAGCCCCAGCGCCGGTGGCTGCTGCAGGCTCAGCACCCCAGATGCCCTGGACACTGCCCTGGCACTGCCCTGGACACTGCCCTGGATGCTGCCCTGGACACTGCCCTGGATGCTGCTCTGGACACTGCCCTGGCACTGCCCTGGACACTGCCCTGGACGCTGCCCTGGACGCTGCCCTGGACACTGCCCTGGCACTGCCCTGGACACTGCCCTGGACGCTGCCCTGGACACTGCCCTGGACGCTGCCCTGGACACTGCCCGGGATGCTGCCCTGGGCTCTCCCCCTGCGGTTAACACCCAGCCAGGAGCTGGCAGGCAGGGCACAGCCTGCAGGCAGCGAGATCAGGATGCTGAGGGCAGGGTGCTCAGCCAGAGGATTGCCCCAGCTGTGCCTGGGGCCAGCCTGCAGCGTCCCAGCTGTCCTCATCCTTGTGCCAGTGTCTGACCACTTCCCATCATAGAATCACAGAGGAGTTTGGGTTGGAAAAGGTCTCCAGGATCATCCAGTCCAATCTTCAACCCAACCCCACCGTGGCCATCACACCCTGTCATGCCATGGCCACAGGTTCCATGAACACCTCCAGGCATGGGGATTCCACTACCTCTCTGAGCAGCCTGTGCCAATCCCTGACCACTCTTGCAGCAAAGAGATTGTTCCTCCTCTCCAACCTGCACCTCCCCTGGCACAATTTGAGGCCATTTCCTCTCCTTCTATCACCTGAGACTAGGGAGCAGAGCCCTGGTGAAAGCCTGCAGAGATCAAGATGAAGATGTCCTCCCCAGAAACCCTGCTGCAATGAGCAGCAGCACTGAGCAGAGTGCCCAGTCCAATCCTTCTCCTCCCAGGGGAGCTTCAGGCTGGGCATTAGGAAAATCTTTTTCATTCAAAAGGTTCTCAGGCACTGGCACAGGCTGCCCAGGGAGGTGGTGGAGTCCCCATCCCTGGAGGTGTTCCAGAAGCCTGTGGCCATGGCACCTGGGGCCAGGGTTTGGTGGCCATGGTGGGGTTGGGTTGATGTTGGACTGGATGCTCTCAGAGGGCTTCTCCAACCCAAACCATTCTGTGATTTGGTTTCTGAGCAGTGCCAGGCAGCTCCTGTGTGCTTGGCTTGAGGTTTCCATTTCCACACAGAAGTGAAAAAAATCACAGGATCATGGAACTGTTTGGGTTAGAAAAGCCTCCTAAGATGATACAGTCCAACCATCAACCCAACCCCACCATGGCCACCAAACCCTGTCCCAACTTTCAGCCCCACCTTGCCCCCAAAGCATCTCCAGTCCCCTCTGCCCGGGGCTGCCATCCACAGGGGGCTGTGGGGCAGGGCTGGGGGCCAGGACTGAGGCCAGGGCTGTGGGCTGTGGGGTGGGCTGTGGGGCAGTCTGTGTTGCAGGCTGGGGGCTGTGGGGCAGGCTGTGTTGCAGGCTGGGGGCTGTGGGGCAGGCTGTGGGCTGTGGGGCAGGCTGTGTTGCAGGCTGGGAACTGTGTTGCAGGCTGGGGGCTATGTTGCAGGCTTTGGGCCGTGGGGCAGGCTGTGTTGCAGGCTGGGAGCTGTGTGGCAGGCTGGGGGGCTGTGTTGCAGGCTGTGTTGCAGGCTGGGGGCTGTGTTGCAGGCTGTGGGCCATGGGGCAGGCTGTGTTGCAGGCTGGGGGCTGTGGGGCAGGCTGTGTTGCAGGCTGGGAACTGTGTTGCAGGCTGGGGGCTATGTTGCAGGCTGTGGGCCATGGGGCAGGCTGTGTTGCAGGCTGGGGGCTGTGGGCTGTGTTGCAGGCTGGGGGCTGTGGGCTGTGTTGCAGGCTGTGGGCCATGGGGCAGGCTGTGTTGCAGGCTGGGAGCTGTGTAGCAGGCTGGGGGCTGTGTTGCAGGCTGTGTTGCAGGCTGGGGGGCTGTGGGGCAGGGCAGGGGGCTGTGGGGCAGGGCTGTGGGCTGTGAACCAAGGCTGGGGGCTGTGGGGTACTGTGGCTCCAGCTCCACCTGCCCAGCGCAGAGCAGGAGGTGTCCATCACAGCCGGCCCCCGGCGCAGACCTGCCGCTGTCGCTGTCGCCGCGCATCCCGGAGCAGGGATCACGACCCAGCCTTATCTCAGCGCCGTTTTCACCCCGCGGGCTGCTGGCCCCCCGCCTCTTCATGCCCCAGGTGGCTTCTGCAACCCCCCAGCTCACACTCTCTCCCTCCCTGTGGCGAGGCAGAGGGCAGCCGGGAGCTGTGCCCTGCCCGGGGCTGCGCCCTGCCCGCGGCGGTGCCAGCGCAGCGGTGCAGCTCCCGCGCCGCAGAGCAGCCTTGACAGGGGCTGTAAATTGTCAGGCCCCGTAAAGCATTTAATGATTTTGAATTTATCTGCATCGATAAATACATGACAAGGTAACAGTCAAATAAATACCCATTAGTGCAGGCTCTCTCTTCTTTTTAATTACGAGCTCGGCTGTAACCAATCATTTTCTGCTAAGCAAGCGCTGCAGGAAATCTTCATTAGCAGCAGCCCCGGCCCCGGCCCCGGCCCCGCTCGGCTCTGCAGCCTGCAGAGGAGGCAGCAAACCGGGAGGCAGCTTGGGCCCCGGATTCGTCCTGCTCCCGCCCAGCGCAGGCAGAAAGCTGCCTGCTGGTAGGGGTCTGCTGGGCATCCACCACCTTGCAGCGAGCAGCCTTGGACTAGTGGGAAGTGTCCCTGCCCTTGGCAGCTGGATGGTCTTGAAGGTCCTTCCCAACCCAAACCACTCCCTAGTGATTCTCTGCCCCTTGTTGTGCTGTGCAGATGCCTTGGTGTGAAGCTGAGCTCTCTGCTGGGGCCCTTGCTGCCCAAGCTTGCACTGGCACTGCTGGGTCTCCTGCCTTCCCCTGCCAGCATGGAGAAGCCTTCCAGTGGGGCTCAGACCAGGTCAGGAGGATGGGGCCTGATACCTGCTGCTCCAGACTAGGCTGAGCTATCATCAAGTCATAGAATTGGCTGGGTTGAAAGGGACCCCAAAGCTCATCCAGCTCCAATCCCCTGCCATGGGCAGGGACACCTCCCACCAGCCCAGGCTGCTCAAGGCCTCATCCAGGCTGGCCTGGAACACCTCCAGGGAGAGGACAGCCACAGCCTCCCTGGACAACCTGTGCCAGTGTCTCCCCACCCTCACTCTCAACAATTTCTTCCTCATCTCCAGTTTAGATCTCCAGGTAGTGTCCAGGGAGCAGGGTCTGGGCCAGTGATCCTGGCTGGGGGCTCTGCACACCCCAGGGGCAGCATTTTCTGCAGGAAGATGCCAGGTTCTCATAGCTCATGCAGAGAGGGGTGGGTCTCATGTCTGGGCCATCACTGCACCCTCACCAGTCACCTCCACACTGGGCAAGCCAGAAAGTGCCAGGGCAGGGTCTCAGAGCAAGCCCTGCTTGGCAGGTGTGCCAGGCTAGAGGAGGGGCATGGAAAAAACACAGACATGCTGAGAGACAGAAGTGGGCAAGGGGCTGAGCTGGGAAATCTCAGAGCTCCAGCTCCTGTGTCAGCTGTGGTGCCACAGCCACCAGTGCTTGCTGCCAGCGCTAAGGAGCAGTGACAGACACAGAGGGAGTGCCAGTCCCTGGCTGGCATGGCCCTGGCAGGGCTGGAGCAGGGTCAGGATGACATAGCACTGGCAGAGATGGAGCAGGGTCAGGATTGTGTGGCCCTGGCAGAGATGAAGCAGGGTCAGGATGGTGACTCTGGGCAGAGGCAGAAGCTGTCTGTGAGAGGGGCAGAGGCAGGAGCTGTCTGTGAGAGGGGCAGAGGCAGAAGCTGTCTCAGAGAGGGGCAGAGGCAGAAGCTGTCTGTGAGAGGGGCAGAGGCAGAAGCTGTCTGTGAGAGGGGCAGAGGAGAAGCTGTCTGTGAGAGGGGCAGAGGCAGAAGCTGTCTGTGAGAGGGGCAGAGGCAGAAGCTGTCTCAGAGGGACAGAGGCAGAAGCTGTCTGTGAGAGGGGCAGAGGCAGAAGCTGTCTGTGAGAGGGGCAGAGGCAGAAGCTGTCTGTGAGAGGGGCAGAGGAGAAGCTGTCTGTGAGAGGGGCAGAGGCAGAAGCTGTCTGTGAGAGGGGCAGAGGAGAAGCTGTCTGTGAGAGGGGCAGAGGCAGAAGCTGTCTGTGAGAGGGGCAGAGGCAGGAGCTGTCTGTGAGAGGGGCAGAGGAGAAGCTGTCTGTGAGAGGGGCAGAGGCAGAAGCTGTCTGTGAGAGGGGCAGAGGCAGAAGCTGGCTCCGAGAGGGGCAGAGGCAGAAGCTGGCTCCGAGAGGGGCAGAGGCAGAAGCTGTCTGTGAGAGGGGCAGAGGCAGAAGCTGTCTGTGAGAGGGACAGAGGCAGAAGCTGTCTGTGAGAGGGGCAGAGGCAGGAGCTGTCTGTGAGAGGGGCAGAGGCAGAAGCTGGCTCCGAGAGGGGCAGAGGCAGAAGCTGGCTCCTTGGCTGTGTCTTAGCTGTGGCTGGCAGCATTTTTCCAGCAGAGCAGCTTTTAAGGGCTGGGTGTCTCCCGGGAACGCCTCCCTCCTGCTGGCGGGGTTGGGGGTTTCGCCGCGCGGTGGCTTTGTTTTTTCTCTTTGGTGGAGAAGTGTCACATCAAATGATTTCAACTCTCCCATTCCGTTTCAATAACGTGGCAAAGGAGCCCTTCCGAGGGGAGCTGAACATTTCAATTTGACATTATCCTTTGGTTTCATTTCATTTG
Source organism: Melanerpes formicivorus (assembly GCF_026170545.1). NCBI lineage: Eukaryota > Metazoa > Chordata > Aves > Piciformes > Picidae > Melanerpes > Melanerpes formicivorus. The sequence goes on along the minus strand of NW_027142373.1, from coordinate 328,265 downwards.
GGCTTTCCTATTATCATATCCCTTCAAATCTACATTTCTATTCCAGCCAGCAGCTTCCTCTCTAATGATTCTGCAGCAGCAAAAACCCAACTCAACAGTTTGATGTTTCTGGGGTGGGAAAGGGGGGGGAGGGAAGGGAAGGGGGAAGGGAATTTCCACCACTCTCTCCCTCCCCCCACCCCCAAAAACCTGTGCATTGTGGAAAAGTCTGCAATGGGAAGCCCTCAGCGTCCCGGGGGAGGGAACTGCCATCTTGCAGCTGGGCTCTGGCTCCAGCAAAGAGCAGCGTGGCAGAGGCAGCAGCAAGCCAGGGGCACTTCGTCCTGTGCTGGACACAGGGGGAAGGACACCAGATGTGACCTGCTCTGTGCTGTGCAGCTGTACATAGTGAGTGACAGAGCTGACAGGGAGGGAGGTGAAGGCGCTGGACAGGAAGTGGAGAGAAACTCATTGATAGGGTTGAGGAAAGAAGATGCCCTTGGTGCCCACAGCAGCTCCAGGATGGTACCCACAGCAGCTCCAGGATGGTACCCAGAGCAGCTCCAGAATGGTACCCACAGCAGCTCCAGGATGGTACCCACAGCAGCTCCAGGGTGGTACCCAGAGCAGCTCTAGGATGGTGCCCAGGGAAGCTCCAGGATGGTACCCAGAGCAGCTCCAGGGTGGTACCCAGAGGAGCTCCAGGATGGTGCCCACAGCAGCTCCAGGATGGTGCCCAGAGGAGCTCCAGGATGGTACCCAGAGCAGCTCCAGGATGGTACCTAGAGCAGCTCCAGAATGGTGCCCACAGCAGCTCCAGGATGGTGCCCAGAGGAGCTCCAGAATGGTACCCAGAGCAGCTCCAGGATGGTACCCAGAGGAGCTCCAGGATGGTGCCCACAGCAGCTCCAGGATGGTACCCAGAGCAGCTCCAGAATGGTACCCACAGCAGCTCCAGGATGGTACCCACAGCAGCTCCAGGGTGGTACCCAGAGCAGCTCTAGGATGGTGCCCAGGGAAGCTCCAGGATGGTACCCAGAGCAGCTCCAGGGTGGTACCCAGAGGAGCTCCAGGATGGTGCCCACAGCAGCTCCAGGATGGTGCCCAGAGGAGCTCCAGGATGGTACCTAGAGCAGCTCCAGAATGGTGCCCACAGCAGCTCCAGGATGGTACCCACAGCAGCTCCAGGATGGTACCCAGAGCAGCTCCAGAATGGTACCCACAGCAGCTCCAGGATGGTACCCAGAGCAGCTCCAGAATGGTACCCACAGCAGCTCCAGGATGGTACCCACAGCAGCTCCAGGGTGGTACCCAGAGCAGCTCTAGGATGGTGCCCAGGGAAGCTCCAGGATGGTACCCAGAGCAGCTCCAGGGTGGTACCCAGAGGAGCTCCAGAATGGTGCCCACAGCAGCTCCAGGATGGTGCCCAGAGGAGCTCCAGGATGGTACCCAGAGCAGCTCCAGGATGGTACCTAGAGCAGCTCCAGAATGGTGCCCACAGCAGCTCCAGGATGGTGCCCAGAGGAGCTCCAGGATGGTGCCCAGAGGAGCTCCAGGATGGTACCCAGAGCAGCTCCAGGATGGTACCCAGAGGAGCTCCAGGATGGTGCCCACAGCAGCTCCAGGATGGTACCCAGAGGAGCTCCAGGATGGTGCCCACAGCAGCTCCAGGATGATGCCCACAGCAGCTCCAGGATGGTGCCCAGAGGAGCTCCAGGATGGTACCCAGCGCAGCTCCAGGATGATGCCCAGAGGAGCTCCAGGATGGTACCCACAGCAGCTCCAGGATGGTACCCAGAGGAGCTCCAGGATGGTGCCCAGAGGAGCTCCAGGATGGTACCCAGAGCAGCTCCAGGATGGTGCCCACAGCAGCTCCAGGATGGTGCCCAGAGGAGCTCCAGGATGGTGCCCAGAACAGCTCCAGGATGGTGCCCAGATCAGCTCCAGGATGGTACCCACAGCAGCTCCAGGATGGTACCCACAGCAGCTCCAGGATGGTGCCCAGAGGAGCTCCAGGAAGCATTTGCTGTCCCTGGGAAGCAGGGCAGGCTGGATGCAAGCTCTGCTCCTGCGAGTGGCAAAGCACAAAGAGAGTTTCCTTGAGGGGCTCTCCAGGGAGGTTTCTTCCGGGCAGGATGGGGAGGAGCCAGGTCCTTGCCTCTGTGATCCACTGGCCCCCAGGGGCTGGGATGTGACTCTGCTCCCCAGCACCGAGGGGAGGCAGGATCCTGCTTTGTCCTTTGTTGGAGCAGCACTGGTGGCCTCTGGACTCTGGCTTCACCTTGTCTGGGCACACGGCAGGGTTCATGCAGCTGGTGCCAGGGCTGAGTGCTGGGCTGCAGCTCTTTCCTCAGAGGAGATGGCAGGGCAGCAGGGTCCCCTGGCACTGCCCCTGGCTCCATGCTCCACACACGTGGCTCATCCCCTCCCTGGGCAGCGAGAGCCTGTGGTGGGCTGCCCGAGTGCCCTGCTGCCTGTGTGCCACCTGCTCCCTGCCTGCAGCCTGCCAGGCTCCTGTCCCTCACTCTCCAGCGTCCCCCTTGTTAGCAGGATGGATTAAAAGCTGCTCTAATGGATATTTATGATGCCCATCACAGCCTTTCCCTGCCTGTCCTTTCCCATCACAGTTGCTGCTGCTGCCACGTGCCCAGGCACCCCATGGGGACAAGGGTCCTTCAGCCTTGCAGGGGGGAGCCTGGGTGCCAGGAGCCATCAGCACACCCCAACACTTCCCCAAAGGCTTCAGTCAGGCTCCCCTCTGCATCCCCCCGTTGATCTCATAGGAGAACCATCCATGAGTACCCCCCTGTGCCTTTTGAGTCCTACTCAGAGGTCACAGAACAGTCCAACCCCCCTGCTCCAGCAGGGCACCCAACAGCAGCTTGCCCAGGAGCACAATGGCCAGGGGGGGCTGGAAGCTCTCCAGAGAAGGAGACTCCACAACCTCTCTGGGCAGCCTGCTCCAGGGCTCTGGCAGTAGATGGGGAAACTGAGGCAGAGTGAGGAGTGAGCAGACAATGCCACTCATTGCCACTGCTGCCAGCAGGGGCACAGAGGCAGCAGGTAGTGGCAAGAGCCATGGGCAAGTGCCAGGGCTGTGGGAAGCAGCCTCTGTGCTGCCTTTTGAAGCTGGTGGTGCTCCTGGAGCACATGGAAAACCCCAGGCTCCCTCTCCCTGGCTCTAAATGAAGCTCCCCCAGGGCAGCATATTAAACTTGACCTGTGCACCACCTCCAAGATTAACATCAGAGGAGAAAGAATTAAAGGTCTGTGGAGGGCAGCTGAAGGGAGGAGGCAGGCACAGCTCTCCTCCCCTGCTCTGGAAAGGGGTGGAAGGGCAGCTCCCTGGGGACGTGTGCAGGACAGCTCTGCCCAGCTGCTGGAGGAGTATGGTGGCCTGAATGCCACTTGTGCTGCCAAGGGAGGTCGATGTTCTCTTTCCCCAGCTTGCTGATGACATGGAAGGCAAGAAAAGTCCCCTCTGAGGCAGCAGAGGAAGCCAGGCATCATTTGCTTCCCGTGGTGCAGATGGAGCTGCTGCCCTGGCACAGCCCTGCTGCCCACGGGGCTGGGGCACTGCAGGCCCTGGGGACCCAGCTGGGGCAGGCAGAGGGGCTGGCACCCAGGGTCCCAGCAGGCTCCCCACAGGGCTCATGCTCTCTTGCTCTGCACCACAAGCTGGGCTGCTCTGGGTTGTTGTGAGCAAAGCCTGGTCCCATCCTCCTGACCCTCACCCTTGAAGTATTGATCAGCATTGATCAGATCCCCTCAGGCTGCTCTGCTCCAGACCAAAGCCCCAGTTCTCTCAGCCTTTCCTCCTCACAGAGATGGTCCAGGCCCCTCAGCATCTCTGCTGCCCCTCTCCAGCAGCTCCCTGTCCTTGAACTGGGAAGCCCAGAACTGGGCACAGTACTGCAGCTGTGGCCTCACCAGGGCAGAGCAGAGGGGCAGGAGAAGCTCCCTTGCCCTGTTGGCCACACTGCTCTTGCTGCCCCCCAGGATGCCACTGGCATTGTTAGCCACAAGGGCACCTTGCTGGCTCATGGGCATCCTGCTGCCCACCAGGACTCCCAGGTCCTTTTCCCAGAGAGGGAACAGCTGAACCCCCAGCCTGTGCTGATCCCTGGGGTTGCTCTTCTCCAGGTGCAGGACTTTAGCTTTCTGGGAAGCTGAGGCACAGGAATGCTGCAGAAGGGAAGTATTTGAAAGGGACAATAGGAAGGCTGGGGAGGGACTGTGTGAGAGAGCCTGTGGGGATAGAATGAGGATGAAAGTGGAGCAGGGCAGAGTTAGGTTGGACACCAGGAGGAAGTTATGCACCATGAGGGTGGGGAGACACGGGAACAGGCTGCCCAGGGAGGTGCTGGAGGCTCCCTCCATGGAGACGTTCAGGATCAGCCTTGATGTGGCCCTGGGCATCCTGATCCAGTTGGAGATGTCCCTGTTGGCTGCAGACAAGATTCCCTTGGAGGATCCCCTCCAACCAGTGCAATCTGTGACTCTGTGAACCTGTGGTGGGCCCAAGCTGCACCCAGGCCTGGCTGCGGGTGGCAATGCCAGGGCTGCTCCTGCTCTCCCCAGCGCCTGGCAGCGAGGGAGCAGGTTTGGCACCACATCACACCCACCCCATCAGGCAGCAGGAGACACCTCAGGCACTGAAGAGCTTTCAGGAGCTGACAAGGCTGCGAGGATGAAAAGTTCAGCAGCAGTGCCGGGGCCGTGTCGGTGTCTGCGGCGGCGGCGGCAGCGCCGGGGCCGTCTGCAGAAAAGGTCACCCTTCAGCAGCCTGCAGTCACCAGCACCGGGGCCTGCCTCTTGCTGCCCTTAATGAGGTGACCTTCACACTGGCCGAGGCGAGGAGCCGACAGGGCAGGCGTGAGCAGCAGCTTTGCTCTGCCTCGGCTCTGCCCGGCGGAGGTGCAGAGCACCATGGACAGACGCCGGGGCGCAGGCGGTGCCTGCTCTGCTTCCCCCTCCCTGGCTCTGCTGCCTCGAAATGCTGAGCCGCTGGGGTGCGGCATCCCTGGAGGAGTTCAAGCCCAGGCTGGATGGGGCTTTGAGCGGCCTGGTTTAGGGGGAAGTGTCCCTGCCCATGTCAGAGGGGTTGGGGTGGAGATGATTTGGGGGCTGGAGCAGCCCTGCTATGGGGACAGGCTGAGGGAACTTGGAGTGTTCAGCCTGGAGAAGAGAAGGCTCCAGGGAGACCTTAGAGCAGCCTTCCAGTACCTGAAGGGACTCCAAGAAGGCTGCAGAGGGACTGTTTCCAATGGTCTGCAGTGACAGGACCAGGGGCAATGGTTTGAGATGAGAGCAGAGCAGATTGAGAGGAACAAGTTCTGCACCATGAGGCTGCTGGAACCCTGCAACAGGTTGCAAGAGCAGCCTCAGGGCTCCCAAATCAGCCTCAGCCTCACCCAGGAGGGTGAAGCATCCCCAGCTGCCAGGGCCCCACCACATGAGCAATGCCCAGTGCAGCCCACTCGTGCCAGCAGCGTGGTGCCCACCCTGCTGGAGAAGAGGAGCAGCTGGGGTCCAGCCAGTGCCCACAGCCCCTGGTCAGCACTCTGGGAGCCCTGAGGCCTGGCTCTTGGAGGCTCTTCTGAAAATCCCAGCACAGCAGCTCCTCTCATCACAGGATCACAGAATGCTCTGGGTTGGAAGGGACCTCCAAAGCTCATCCAGTCCAAGCCCTGCACTCAGTAGGGACATCCTCCACCAGATCAGGTTGAGCCTCACCTTGAATATCTCCAGGGGTGGAGCCTCAACCACCTCCCTGGGCAAGCTGTTGCAGTGTTCCAGCAGCCTCCTGGTGCAGAACTCATTCCTCACATCCAATCTCAGTCTGCTCTGCTCTAGTTTGAGGCCACTTCCCCTCATCCTGTCACCACAGGCCTTTGGAATGATCCCAGGAAATTCCCTGAGCAGGGAACGTGGACACTGGTCCAAAATTTTGCTTGCAGGGGGTTGGCCATGCCAAGTTCCAGGAGAGTCAGGATTGCCAGGGGCAGGTGTGACATTTGCACTGGCAGCCAGCACTTCACTGCCCCAGCTGTGCCCAGCTGTGGGCTGCAGAAGGGAAAGCAGAGGGCTGCCAGGCTGGCCTGGCACAGAAAACTGAGCTCTGTCCCATGCCATTCCCACGGGGAGCAGAAGCTCCTGGCCTCCCTCTCCCACCACAAATGCAGCTGCCCAAACTCAGGCACTTGTCTGCAAGCCAGGAGGAAATTCTGCCTCCTAGGCTGTACCTCAAAGGTCACCCTCCCAGGAGAGCTGATTGCCATGCAGAGATGACCTACATGAAGGAAGCTCTTGTGAGACCCTTTCTGGAGGGAGGAAGAGGCCAAGAAACCACAGCATGGACTCACCAAAATGCTGTGGTCTGCTCTTAAATCTGTGATGGATAGGAACAGCTCCAGCCCCAGTGAGCCTCCCCCTGTCCCTCATCACCACAGGTCTCTTCCCCTGGGCCATGGTGCTCTCTGGACAGCACAAGCCACCCTTCCTACCTAGGTCTTGTCACCCTTCCTCTTTAGCCACCTGCTCCCCATGTGTGCTGCATCTCCAAGCCCCAGAGCATCTGTCCTGGCCACAGCTCTGCCTCCCTAAAATCCCTCACCTCCCTTGTCCCAGGCTGGGAGAGTTGGGGCTGTTCAGCCTGGAGAAGAGAAGGCTCCAGGGAGACCTCAGAGCAGCTTTCCAGTACCTGAGGGAGACTCCAGGAGAGCTGGGGAGGGACTTGTGACAAGGGCTGGGAGTGCCAGGACGAGGGACAACAGCTTTGAGCTGGGAGAGGGGAGATTGAGAGTGGAGATGAGGAAAAAATTGTTGAGAGTGAGGGTGGGGAGACACTGGCACAGGTTGCCCAGGGAGGCTGTGGCTGTCCCCTCCCTGGAGGTGTTCAAGGCCAGGCTGGATGGGTCCTTGAGCAAGCTGGGCTGGTGGGAGGTGTCCCTGCCCATGGCAGGGGGTTGGCACTGGATGAGCTTTGGTGTCCCTTCCAACCCATTCTGTGATGCTATGATTCCTCCCACCTCCCAGCACCCAGCTCTGGTGAACATCTGCTGCTGTGGGAGCTGAGAGCTGTCCTCAGGGGGGCTGAGCCGTGCAGGGTGGCTGCTGTGGCTCTGCCTCCGGGTCTCAACTGCAGGAACCCACACAGCAGCCTCACCTGGCCAGGGACATCCCTCTGGGCCCTGCTGAGCGCTTGCAAGAGCTGCTCTGTGCTTCTCCTGCGACAGCAGCTGGGGTCAAGATGAAAAGGACCGGGGGTAGAGCAGCCTGGGCTGCTTGTGGTGGTGCTGCCTCCCGAGGGGATGGGGAGCGGCGTGGGAGAGGAGAGGCAGGAGACAGCAGCAGCAGCCAGAGCAAATGGGTCTTTATTTTATCTCCAGGATAAAAAGGAATATGGAAACCAGGTTCTTCAGAGGAGGTGCCTTCATCTGGCTGCAGAGTGTTTGATCATGGTAGATGTCGTACAAGGAGGTGCGCGGCAGAATTAGCATCAGAGGAGGAGATGGAGCTGAAGAGCAGCGCAAGAGTTCCCCCGTGGTGACCTGGGCTCCTCTTGTGTGCTTGAAGGGAGGAGAGCAGGAGAGCACAGGAGCTGCCATGGCTCTCAACCCGGGGGGCAGGAGGCAGGAGAGCTCCCCAGCTGCCCCCAGCTGCCCCCAGCTGCCCAGGGGTTTTCCTGTTCTCTGCCTGCTGGGAGCTGGCTCTGGGAGTGTGTGAGAGCAGCCCTGCCACAGCGTTCCAGCTCCTGCCCAGGCAAAGGGAGCACAGCATGGAGAAGAGACACACAACCCAGGTACCTCAGAGCCTTCCCAGCCCTGGCAGGCTGAAAGCACCCCCCCAGGAGCGATGGGAAACCAGGATGGCAAGATGTGGATCCGTGTCAGCTGGGATGGTGGGGCCAGGGTGCTGCTGAGCAGGGAATCCCCTCGGTGCTCGGGATTCAGAGCAGTGGCATGTAGCAAGGAGGACAAAGGGATCTTGGAGCCAAGGATCCCGGGGCTGGGAGCTCTGGCATCCCCAGCAGAGCAGGAATTCTTGCCTCTTTTTCCACATCAGTGCCCCTAATCATCCATCCATCACCCGGCCCGTCTGTCCAGAGTCCCCCAGCAGGTGTGGGGATGGATGGCACGCCTGGCACTGCCAGCCCCTGCTCTGTCTGCATGCTTGCTTAGCAATAGAGCAAGAGCCATTTCCAGAGCCTCATTAGTATTTGCGCTGTTGCATGGCTGTCTAAGAGGAGTAGCAGCTAAGTGAGCCAGTCAGAGCTTGCTAATTTGCATGTTAATGAAGCCCACAGAACGCAGCTTAGAGAGACTGGCAAGTAGACCTCCAACGGCTCCATCTATACATGCAGGCTGTATGGGCTTCAGAGACACAGCAAACACTGCAGGCAGACACCCAGATGGCTGCAGAGACAGACAGACAGATGGCTGCACACAGACGTCCTGGATAGGGGGAGTGGGGGGCTGGTGGTGGTGGGGAAATCTCTGTGGAGAGAGGTAGGGTGCAGTGCTGGAGAGAAGGGGGAAGGACAGCAAGATGGATAGATGGAGAGATAAAAAATATGAGTGGAGAAACAGATTAGTCAAGGGCTGTGAGCATGCTTGGAAAGAAGAATCTTTACCATTTATTTCTCTCTCTCTTCCCCCCCACCCCCCCTGCTCCCACCCTCTCATGGCTGTGCACAGTCCCTGGCAGAGCCCAGCCCCTCCTGGAGCTGTCATCTGTCCCTGCTCTGGAGGGTGCTGCCTCCAGAGAGGCAGAGGCTGAGCACCCAGACAGGCTTGCCATGGCTGATGGACAGATGGACACAGGGCTGGCTTCTCCATGGGCAGCTGCCCAGCCCTGACTCTGGGAGGAGCCTGAGCAGGGGGCTGGTGGATGAGGCTCTGGTCATGAGCAGGTGACCTATGCTGGAAGCCCAAAGAGCCAACCGTGGCCTGGGCTGCATCCCAAGAAGCTTGGCCAGCAGGTCAAGGGAGGTGACTCTGCCCCTCTGCTCTGCTCAGACCCCACCTGCAGCACTGCTTCCAGATCTGGGGCTCCCAGCACAAGAAGGACCTGGAGCTGATGGAGAGGGTCCAGAGGAGGACAGAAAGATGATCAAAGGGATGAGAACCTCCCCCAAAGGGGCAGGCTGGGAGAGTTGGGGCTGTTCAGCCTGGAGAAGAGAAGGCTCCACAGAGACCTTAGAGCAACCTTCCAGCACCTGAAGGGCTCCAGGAGAGCTGGGGAGGGACTTGTGACAAGGGCTGGGAGTGCCAGGATGAGGGACAATGGCTTTGAGCTGGGAGAGGGGAGAATGAGACTGGAGATGAGGAAGAAATTGTTGAGAGTGAGGGTGGGGAGACACTGGCACAGGTTGCCCACGGAGGCTGTGGCTGCCCCCTCCCTGGAGGTGTTCAAGGCCAGGCTGGATGAGGCCTTGAGCAAGCTGTGCTGGTGGGAGGTGTCCCTGCCCATGGCAGGGGGTTGGAACTGGATGAGCTTTGGGGTCTCTTCCAGCCCTGACACCTCTGTGATTCTATGACATTGCAATCCTGGGCAACCTGCTCCAGGTGACTCTGCTTTGGCTTGGCCTGGGTGATCTCCAGAGGTCCCTTCCAGCCCCTACCATCCTGTGATCTGGGATTCTGTGGTCTCTGGACACAGTTCAGGCTGGGAAGTTCAGGGAGAGGAAGATGTCAGACCCCAAACCTCAGCAGGGCTCCCTGGGGCCCAAGCTCTCCCTGTTTGCATGGTCAGGGTGGTTGGATGCCAGGCAGGGCTGGAGCCAAAGGCAACCTGCAGAGGCCAGTGCCTTGTCCCTGCTCTTAGCTGGACTCAGATGTCCCTTGGGCTCTTCAGAGGCCACTGAGCTGTGCAGGGCTGCTGCAGGAGCATGCACAGGAGGAGGAGAGGAACCTCTTGGAGGTTGATCAGCCTGGACCAGTTCCCCTCCCTGGTCCTGGTCCGATGTGCCCAGGAATTACAGGGGCAGGAGGAGGCAGGTTTTGTTCAGCCCAGGGCTGTGTGCAGGGCTGGCACACAGCTGGGTGCCAGTGCTGCCAGGTCTCACACAGCTCTGGTGTCTGAGGTGTCACTCAGCACAGCCAGCCCCTGCCATGCCCATTAGCTGCAGCACTGATGCAGAGCAGCCCTGGGCCTGACAGCCCCTGCAGAGGAGCATGACAGGGCTGGCACGGGGCACAAAGAGCAGATGCCCCCACCCAGGCACACGTGGGCTCTCCAGACCGACCCAGAGCTGCCAGGCACTGGGCACAGGACCACAGCATCCTGGAGCACTGCTGCCTTGCAGAGCTCTGAGCTGAGATGTCTGTCCTGCTGCATCCTGGCCTCACCTGGGCAGGGGTGGGCAGGGGGGGCAGGGGTGGGCAGGGGGGGGCAGGGATGGGGAGGTGTGGGAAGGGGTGGGCAGGGAGGGGCAGGGGTGGGCAGGGATGGGGAGGGGTGGGCAGGGGGGGCAGGGGTGGGGAGGTGTGGGAAGGGGTGGGCAGGGAGGGGCAGGGGTGGGCAGGGAGGGGTGGGAAGGGGTGGGAAGGGGTGGGCAGGGAGGGGCAGGGGTGGGCAGCCTCATCCCTCACCCCTGCTCAGATCCCCCCTGCCCTTACCCTCTTTTTTTGAACTAAGAGGAATTCCTGCCATGGGCAGGGACACCTCCCACCAGCCCAGCTTGCTCAAGGCCTCATCCAGCCTGGCCTGGAACACCTCCAGGAAAGAGACAGCCACAGCCTCCCTGGGCAACCTGTGCCAGTGTCTCCTCACCTTCTCTCTCAACAATTTTTTCCTCATCTCCACTCTCATTCTCCCCTCTCCCAGCTCAAAGCCATTGTCCCTCATCTTGGCACTCCCAGCCCTTGTCAGACCCTCCCCTGCTCTCCTGGAGCCCCTTCAGGTACTGGAAGTTCCTCTGAGGTCTTCCTGGAGCTCTCTCTTCTCCAAGCTGAACAGCCCCAACTCTCCCAGCCTGGCCCTTTGGGGGAGGTTCTCATCCCCTGATCATTTTTTGTCCTCCTCTGGACCCTCTCCAGCAGCTCCAGGTCCTTCCTGTGCTGGGGGCCCCAGAACTGGAGGCAGTGCTGCAGGTGGGGTCTATCTCCTTCTACAATAGATACATTGATTGATGGATTGATTGATGGATTGATGGATTGATTCTCCTTTTAGAACCTATCATTTACACAGCTCCTCCTCATGGCTGCCTGCAAAGTGCTTTGAAACCTCCATCTGGAGGAGCCCCCAGACACGCAGAGCATCATTAATTCCTGGCAGGGATTGTTTGGGTGCCCCTCTCCTCACAGGTCAGGTCTCACCCCCCACGCTCCCCAGGGCCTGTGGAGCCTGGACACAAAGTCCTTGGAGCTATCAGGGCCACGTTGCATAATTGAGGTGATGCCTGGACAATCCCTGCCTGTTCTGCTGGGGGATTTGTATGCAGCTGGGAGCCTGGGGCCAGGCAGCCCTGTGGGAATGGCTGGCAGTGGATTAGAGGCTGTTGACAGCTCCACAGTGCAGGGATGGGGCTGGAGGGATTGCTCTGCAGCTCAGCAGGGCTGCTCCTGGCCTGGTTCTTTCGGGGCGTTTCAAAGAGTCCCTCTGAGCATTGCAGGGTGCATCCCATGCTGTCTTTGGGCTGGCCCTAAAGCAAGGACAAAGGCAGGGAAGACAGTGCTGAAAGGTCCTGGCTAGATCCAGCCCTGGCTGCCAACAGCTCCACGCCTGGGTCCATGGCCTCAGGCTGCCCCAGGGGAGGTTTAATTTGGACAATTAGAAGAAACTTCTTCACTCAAAGGGTTCTCAAAGCCTGGCACAGGCTGCCCAGGGAGGTGGTTGAACCCCCACCCCTGGAAGGGTTTCAAAGAGGCAGAGATGTGGTGCTGAGGGCCATGGCTTAGCCCCAGCCTTGGTAGAGGTAGGGAGTGGTTGGAATGGATGAGCTCAAAGGGCTGTTCCAGCCAAAACACTTCTGTGATCTCTGGGAGAGAGGCAGATGGGGCAGGTGTGCACTTGTGGCCCTTAGGCTGTGCAGGGATGGGGATGTGGGGTTGGAACTGGCTGAGCTTTCAGAATCCAACCCATTCTATGAGTCTATGGATCCTGCCCACGGACACCCAGGCTCTGGCACAGGGGTGGTACCTAAGCTCCTGCTGGCAGAAGCAGCTGGGCTGAGCCCTCAGTGTCTTGCAGCCACTGCCCAGCAGCACTCCAGGTATCCATCAGCCCTGAGGTTCAGTGTGCTTTGGACATCCTGATCTTTGTGCCTAGCAGGAGAGCTGAGGTTCATCATCCCACCAATGGAGCCAGGCTTTCAGGGACAAGTGTCTCTAATTGTTAATTAGCTGATGAGGGATTCTTGTGTCTTAGTACAGCTCTCCTGTGGCCTCTGACACTTAACTGGCACAGAGGAGCAGGGAGGGCTTTGTGCTCCTGTTGCTCACACACGTGCAGGAGCTGGTGTGCAGGAGCAAGTGAGCTTCAGGGTGGGGAAGTGCTTGTCCCACATGGACACAGAGCTGAAGGGCAGGAGAAGCCAGCTCCTGATGGTCATCCAGCCTCACCCATCCCAGCTCCCACTGTTCTCCACCCTCTGCACACTCAGGATGCTTCAGCCCCATCGTGCCCTCACCAGGATTGCTCCAGGCAAGGATGAGCCTGAAGGGAAATGGTTTTAAACTGGAGCAGGGTGGACTTAGATTGGATGTTGGGATGAAGTTCTTTACTCTGAGGGTGGTGAGACACTGGAACAGGCTGCCCAGAGGAGCTGTGGACAGGAAGTGTTTAAGGCCAGGCTGGATGAGCAACCTGGGCTGGTGGGAGGTGTCCCTGCCCATGGCAGAGGGATGGAACTTTAAGGTCCCTTCCAACTCACATCATGCTGTGATTCTATGAAGCAAAGGAGCTGGCACCCACACCTTTCCTCTCCTGGCCCTGGTCTGGAGGAAATCTCACTCCCAGCTGCCTCTCACCAGCCTGAAGGGTCCGCAGGAGCTGCCATCCAGCTGTGCTGCACTGCTCTCAGCCTGGCATCCAGCCAGCAGCCCCAGCAGCTCTCCTCCTCTGTGCCTCCCAAGGCGAGGTGGTGCCTGCTGCCACCTCAGCTGCAGCCTCTGCTGCCCGAGCTGCTGCCGGCCGTGGGCAGCGGCCGTGGGCAGCGGCCGGCCGGGGTGAGCTCAGGCTGCTGAGTCAGGCAGCGCTGGGCCGCCGGCAGGGGCTGGCAGAGGGAAGGGTTAAGTGTGACTGGGAGGCTCTGACATTTTGCTAATGTGCTGTGTTAATTGATTCGCTCATTTCCATTTGTTCCTGTTAAAGAGAGACAGATGAGAGTGGTCCTGCGGAGCAGCGACTTGGCAGGGAGCGTCTCCGCTGCGTGCAGATGTGCTCCTGACTCATTTATTACCCACAGCCAGGCTGAGCACGGCCTGGGGATGCTGCTGGCTCCAGGGCCAGCCAACAGCCGAGCAGCACATCCCCAGCAGCCCTCCTGGGCCGCCAAGGCCACGTGCCCCAGCTCGGAGCAGCCTGCACAGATTGACTCCAGCTGGGGAAGGGGAAGAGTCATAGAAGAGAGGAAGGGTAGGGGTGGGAAGGGACCTCCAGACACCATCCCATCCAACCCCCCTGCCAGAGCAGCAGGTCACCCAGGAGCACATCCAGGTAGGTCATGAGAGTCTCCAGAGAAGAAGACTCCACAACCTCTCCGGGCAGCCTGCTCCAGGGCTCCAGCAGCCTCACAAAAAAGATCTTGCCAGGTGGAACCTCCTGGGTTCCAGTTTGTAGCCTATCCCAGGACACCACTGGCATGAGCCTGGCCCCTTCTTGCCCCCCACCCTTCAGCTGTTTGTAACCATTTCTCAGATCCCTTCTGGGGCTGCTCCTCTCCAGGCTAAGCAGCCCCAGGGCTCTCAGCCTCTCCTCCTACAATCATAGAATCAATAAGGTTGCAAGAGACCTCAAAGATCATCAAGTCCAACCTGTCACCCAACACCTCATGACTACTAAACCATGGCACCAAGTGCCACATACAATCCCCCCTTGAACACCTCCAGGGATGGGGACTCCATCACCTCCCTGGGCAGCACATCCCAATGGCTAAAAACTCTCTCTGGGAAGAACTTTCTCCTCACAAGTACAGGTCCATGGGGACGGCACCTGGGTTGGGGCAATACCCATTATCAGTCCAGCATAAGGGATGAGGAGATTGAGAAGAGCCCTGAAGGGAAGGACTTGGGGGTCCTGATGGGGAAGAAGCTGGGCAGGAGCCAGCAGTGGGCACTGGCAGCACAGAAGACCAAGGGCAGCCTGGGCTGCATCCAAAGTAGTGTGGCCAGAGATGGAGAGAGGGATCCTGCCCCTCTGCTCTGCTCTGGGGAGACCTCACCTGCAGTGCTGGGTCCAGCTGTGGCTGAGAGAGTTGAGGTTGATCAGCCTGGAGAAGAGAAGGCTCCAGGGAGACCTTAGAGCAGCCTTCCAGTACCTGAAGGGGACCTCCAGGCAGGCTGGGCTCAGAAGGGGCTGTGGGGATAGAATGAGAGGCAATGGTTTGGAACTGGAGCAGGGCAGAGTTAGGTTGGACCTTGTGGCCGTTTGAGGCTGTCCTCGTAAGAAAGGGAACATTGTGGTCGGATGTTTGTAAACGAAAGACAGATCTAAACTAATTTCATTGGCAGATTGGGAGGAAGCACCTTCTGAAGTGGGAGTGCAGCAGAGTATCCTGGGCATTCCTGCACTTTCCTGGTCGGTCTTGCTTTCCCCACTTTGCAGCTCACAGCGTTCTGGGCTCTCGGCCAGGCTTGACCTTGACGCAGATAAAGCAGGAGGCCTCTTCTAACATCCTAACACCTAACTGTTTCTTTAATGAACAGTTCCTCTTTCCTCTCTTTCTAACCCTCTCTGGGGAAAGGGGGAGAGAAGGGGGAGCAGAGGTGGGGAACCCCCTCAGCAGAGGGGGGAACTCTCATTTCTGTGCTACTTTGTGGTATATTTCTGTATATATTGTAATTTCTGTATATATTTCCCTGTGTTTCCCTAAACTGCTTTGTAAATATACAGCACCCACTGCTTTGATAATTCAGCTGTGAGGTTTTTGTTTTCCTTTCCCTTCAATTTTCTTCCCTCTACTCACAGTGGGGGGGGGAAGGGCCTGGCCTTTCCCCCAACCCTACGACAGACCTGGGGAGGAAGTTCTGCACAGTGAGGCTGGGGAGATACAGGAACAGGTAGTCCAGGGCTGTGGCTGAGGCCCCATCCTGGAAACACTGAAGGCTTCCCTGGGCAGCCTGCTCTACTTGGAGGTGTCCCTGCTGACTGCAGAGGCTTGGCCATGGTGCCCTTTGAGGGTCCCTTCCAACCTGATGCATTCTGTGATTGTCTGACTTCAGCCCAGCCTGTGGCCAGCCCAGGGGGCCCAGCCCAGCATCAGCCCAGCCCAGCACTGAACTGGTACCATCAGCATGAGAGGGGAAGACCAGACACAGGCACAGACAGGTGTGCAGCTCCCCAGAGGCTGCATGGAGAGCAGGATCTGCTCTCTGGAAGGGAGGGGACCCTGCCCACAGCCTCCCACCACACAGCAGGTCCAGGCAAGCAGGGGGGCAGCTGGGTCCTGGCTCCCACCTTCAGGGTCTGGCTGCCCAGGAGGTGACACTCAGTGATATCTGAGTCACTTGACCAAACTCTTCTTTTTGCTGTTGAAAAAATGCAATTATGACACAAATCAAATTGCTGCAGGGGCAGAGCTCCATTTCAGTCCAAATGTTTATTAAAACCATATTTGCTCTGAACCTTTTTGCTGCCAAAAGTGCCTCAATCCAAGTGTCCTTATTTGCTTGAATTTTTCCATGGAAGGAAGATCTCTTCCAGGCAGGATCTGAGGAGATGGGTTGTGCCCAGCCATGACAAGAGCAGCACCAAAGCCTGGCTGCAGGTAGGACAGTGGCCAGTGAGGACAGCTGGACAGGGGTCTGTGCCTGCAGGCCAAAGGCCAAGACCCATCCAGCCTCATGAAGGCCAAGAAGGCAAAGAGCAAGGTCCTGCAGCTGGGCTGGGGCAAGCCCAAGCACAAATCCAGGCTGGACTGAGAGCAGCCCTGCAGAGAGGGACTCAGGGGTGCTAGGGGGTGAGAAGCTGGTCAGGAGCCAGCAGTGGGCACTGGCAGCACAGAAGGCCAAGGGCAGCCTGGGCTGCATCCAAAGCAGGGCGGCCAGAGATGGAGAGAGGGATCCTGACCCTCTGCTCTGCTCTGGGGAGACCTCACCTGCAGTGCTGGGTCCAGCTGTGGGACCCCAACACAAGAGAGACCTGGTCCTGAGGAAGCCACAAAGCTCATCAAAGAACCTCTGCTATGGGGACAGGCTGGGAGAGTTGGGGCTGTTCAGCCTGGAGAAGAGTAGGCTTCAGGGAGACCTCAGAGCAGCCTTCCAATGTGAATCTTATTCTGAGGTGGTCAGCTCAGCCCAAGCTGGGGCCTCAGCTCTTTTCATGTCCCTTATTCCCTCAACCCTCTTGTGTGCAGCTGGCTACGTCTGTGCTCACGTGCTAGGGCTGTGTCAAGCCGGAGAACCTTCCCCTGGGCCTGGAGATCGTTGTCAGAGTCCTCTGGGGAGTCTCCAGCAAGGAAATACCTTTGCAGGTTCATGTGTGTTTCAGGAGGTGTTGATGCTGTGCATCCTGGAGCCCCTGGTGCTGCTGCACCCTCCCCCCACGGCCGCGGCTGTCTCCCAGGGAGCTGCTCGCAGAGGAGGTCACTGCCACAGGAGCCATGGAGCACAGCCACAGCAGCTCAAAGAGAAGCAGAGCATGAGATGCTTGGGCTTGAGTTGTGTCCCCAGGGAGGAAAGAGCGAAGCACAAAGGCAAACCACACTGCAGCCTTCCTCTGGGGAAGGACAGCAGCAGGGCCCTGGCACAGCCCAGATGCCAGTTTTAGGGTCTGGATGGGGACTGCTCTGCAGGGAACTCCACATTTGCTCCTCCTTGCTTTGTCTTGGACCACAGAGGCAGAAATGCTCCCAGTATGAGGTTTCCTGTGTTGTGGGACCCAGAACCTTTGCACACCTGTGTGGAGGAGATGAGGCTGACAAGAAGAGCTGCCAGGAGCCCATCTCAGTGCCTCCCAGCCTGGCTCTGCTGAGCCTGAGGCACAGGCTGCACCTTCTCTGCTCTGAGGCCAGGCTGGGAGGGTTGGGGCTGTTCAGCCTGGAGGAGAGAAGGCTCCAGAGAGACTTCTGGAGGCCTTGCAGTGCTGAAAGGACTGAGCTGGGGACAGAGTTTTGAGCCTGGCCTGTGGTGACAGGACAAGGGGGGGATGGTTTGAACTCAAAAAGGGAGATTGAGAGTGGACAGAAGGGAGAAGTGTTTGGCACTGAGGGTGGTGAGACTCTGTCCCAGGTAGCCCAGAGAGGTGGGAACTGCCCTGTTTCTGGAACCATTCCAGGTCAGGTTGTTTGGAGCTCTGAGCAACCTTCTCTAGTTGGGGAGGTCCCTGCTGGCTGCAGGGGGGTTTGGACTGGATGAGCTTCAAAGGTCCCTTCCCACCCAAACCATTCTGTGATTCCAGATGTTCCTTTCCACCCCACAGTGAGAAGGGAGCACCTCTTGGTTACTTCATACAAGCTCTTGCTGCCTGCAGTGCCAGAGCTGAGGACACATCTCTGGTGGAGCAGGATGCAGAGCCACCCAGATCAGCTCTCTGCAAGCTGCTGTCTCAGGGAAGGATGGCACCATGCTGCCTGGAGGCATCAGCCTGGCAGCTGGAGCAGGAGAAAGGAAGCACCACCCTAATGCAGTGCCCTCCAGACATCTGAGGGTGAGTGTGGGGGTGAGTTTGGGGTGTGTGTGTGATGTACAGAGCTGCCCAAATTCACCCTGCTGTCAGAGCCTGGGGCTGGGGCTCCCAGTCTCTTGCTGCATTTCTGCTGCTTGGGTGGGAATGTGCAAAGCAAGGCTGGGAGAATTCACATCCATGTGAAATTTCCCCCAGCTTTGCCCTGCTCCTGGGCTCTAGAGGCTCCAGATCCCTGAGCTGTGCCCATGGCCTGCACAGAGGAGCTCAGAGGTCCCTCTCCTCCTCCCAGCTACTTGCTGTGGGGAAAGCATCTTCCCCTGGGGTGAAAGCTGGAGGCAGCTGGCAGCCAAGGCCCTGCAGGCAGAGGAGAGGGCAGAGCTCCAGCTCAGCAGGGCAGAGAAGCTGAAACACATCAGGGCTCCTTCTGTGTGGTTATCACTTTAGTCTGAGCAATGTGCAAGCCCTGGAGCCATAGTAGTCTGCTCCTGGTGATGAAGGAGCTGGGATTTCCCTGGCAGAGCCCTCCAGTGATTTGTGGGTTGGAGATGGGGACCTGCTGCACCCAAGGTAGGTGGCACAAAGAGCAGCAGGCAGTGCCCCTGCCAGCAATGCCCAGGGCTGCTCTGCTCAGCCAGCAGCTCCCACTGCCCTGCTTCCCCTGCTGGAGCCAGCACCACTCCTCTGGCTCCACTTGCCCTTTGCTTTACAGCTGCCTTCTGCCAGCCCTTCCATCTCCAGTTGCTCTCCTTGGAGACCCCAAGCCTTCCTCTAGGGTTAGCTTTTGCCAGGCTCTGCACTCCTTTAGTGTTTTCTGCTCCTGAAGTCGCTTCAGCCTGAAAGGAGGAATAATTGCCTCTTCCATCTAGCTGAAATGTGAGATCATAAACTTGCCCATCAGCTGCAGCAGGGGCAGGAGCTGCCTGTAAAAGGCAAAAGGCATTTTATTGCTTCCAGAAGAGCAGATTTCACTCCCTCTTGTTTCTGCATCCCCACCCTGATGCCTCCAGTGAGATCTCATCAGGGCTGGGTGGATCCAGCAGGACAAATTGACTACAGGAGGAATTCATCTGCCTTGCTTCCCCCCTCCCAGGGCTAAGTATCCCCAGACAAGGTTTGCTCTGCACCAAGCTCTGCATGGCAGCAGCACTTTGGGATCTCACAGAACCATAGAACCACAGCATGGTGGAGTTGGAAGGGAGCTCTGGAGATCCTCCAGTCCAACCCCCCTGCCAGAGCAGGGTCACCCAGGGCAGGACACACAGAACACATCCAGGTGGGGCTGGAAAGGCTTCAGAGAAGGAGGCTCCACAACCTCTCTGGGCAGCCTGCTCCAGGCCTCCAGCACCCTCACACCAAAGAACTTTCTCCTCATGTTGAGGTGGAACCTCCTGGGTTCCAGTTTCTGTCCATTGTCCCTCATCCTATCCCAGGACACCACTGGCATGAGCCTGGCCCCTTCTTGCCCCCCACCCTTCAGCTATCTGTAACCACTGCTCAGATCCCTCTGGGGCTGCTCCTCTCCAGGCTAACCAGCCCCAGGGCTCTCAGCCTCTCCTCATCACAGAGATGCTCCAGGCCCTTCAGCATGCCCATGGTCTCCCTTGGGCACACTGTGCTATATCCCTGTCCCTCTTGAGCTGCCCTCTCTGCATGATGAACCTTGGGTCAGGGTCATCCTGTGGCAGCTCCTGGCTGGAGAAATGGTTGCAGTGAGGCTGCAGAGTGCTGCTGCCAAGGCTCACTGCTGCCAAGGAGAAGCAGTGCTCCCTGTGAGGCTGGCTGGGGACACTCTGTGTGGCTCTCCTCTCACATGAGGCTGCTTGGCAGGGAACTACTCATTTAGAACAGAAAGAAACACAGAGAATCACAGAATGGGTTGGGTTGGAAGGGACCTTAAAGCTCATCCAGTTCCAACCCCCTGCCATGGGCAGGGACACCTCCCACCAGCCCAGGTTGCTCTAGGCCTCATCCAGCCTGGATGAGAAGATGCTCTTTATTTTATATCACTTGTGTTTTCACCCCTCAGAACTGATCATGACATTAAATGCAGCTCTTGGGGGTTGAGTTTTTATCTCTCCCACCTCAAACCTTCCCCCTCTCCATCCCCCTTTCCACCCCAAGAAAAGACAATGTGCTAGCCTGTTCACAAGCTACTGCCCATCCTTGTTTTCCTGGAGGAAACCTGGGATCATTCCATCTGGGAAGAGGAGAGAGGGGAATATTCCACTGCCTGGCTTGAAAACATCTCAGCTCTCAACAAGCTGAGGTGGAAAAATTTGACTCTCTCTTGACTTTGATGTCTAGGAGGTGTCACTTAAAGAACATGACAGCCAGGAGCAGACTCCTCCTCCCTCCAATCCACCCACAGAGTGTTCCCTGCTGCCAAGCATCCCAAGAGGCACAGAATGCACAATACAGAACTAACCAGGTTGGAAAAAGCCTTCCAGATCCTCAAGTCCAACCTATCACCCAACACCATCTAATCACCAAGTGCCTCATTCAGTCTCTTCTTAAACACCCCCAGTGATGGGGACTCCACCACCCCCCTGGGCAGCACATTCTAATCTCTCTTCCTGGGAAGAATTTCTTCCTAACATCCAGCCTGAACCTCCCCTGGCACAGCTTGAGACTGTGTCCTCTTGTTCTGGTGCTGCTTGCCTGGGAGAAGAGACCAACCCCCACCTGGCTACAACCTCCCTTCAGGGAGTTGGAGAGAGCAAGAAGGTCTCCCCTGAGCCTCCTCTTCTCCAGGCTAAGCAACCCCAGCTCCCTCAGCCTCTCCTCACAGGGCTGTGCTCCAGACCCCTCCCCAGCTTTGTTGCCCTTCTCTGGACACCTTCCAGCAGCTCAACATCTTTCTTAAACTGAGGGGCCCAGAACTGGACACAGGACTCAAGGTGTGGCCTAATCAATGCAGAACACAGCGCAGAATGACCTCCCTGCTCCTGCTGGCCACGCTGCTCCTGATGCAGGCCAGGATGCCCTTGGCCCTCTTGGCCACCTGGGCACACTGCTGGGTCATGTTCAGCTGCTGTCAACCAGCACCCCCAGGTCCCTCTCTGCCTGTCTGCTCTCAGCCACTCTGACCCCAGCCTGTAGCACTGCATGGGGTTGTTGTGGCCAATGTGCAGAACTTGGCACTTGGACTTGTTGAATGCCATCCTGTTGGACTCTGCCCATCTGTCCAGCCTGGCAAGGTCCCTCTGCAGAACTCTCCTACCCTCCAACAGATCTGCTCCCAGCCTGGTTTCATCTGCAAACTTACTGATGATGGACTCAATCCCCTCATTCAGATCATCAATAAAGCTATTGAACAGACCACACCTGGGCAGCACAGCCCTGTGCCTGTGGTTGGGAACAGTGATTATCCAGGATGTGGAAAGGGACCCTAGAGCCTGTGCCCTGGGTGAGCAACCCCATAAAGCCACAGGCCTGCCACACTGGGTGTGCCCAGCTGCTGCCCAGCCCAGCAGCAGCACCAGTTGGGTCTGAAAGCAGCTGGTTGATGCTAGCAAGGATCCTCCAGTCTGAGTCACAGAATCCAACACAGGACATGAACTGTTGGAGCAGGTCCAGAGGAGGCCATGGAGATGATCAGAGGATGGAGAAACTCTCCTATGGGGACAGGCTGGGAGAGCTGGGGCTGTTCAGCCTGGAGAAGGCTCCAGGGGGACCTCAGAGCACTCCTTCCTTGGAGTGCCTGGATGAAGGAAAATGGCTTTGAGCTGGGAGAGGGGAGATTGAGAGTGGAGGTGAGTAAGAAATTATTGAGAGTGAGGGTGAGGAGACACTGGCACAAATTGCCCAGGGAGGCTGTGGATGTCCCCTCCCTGGAGGTGTTCCAGGCCAGGCTGGATGAGAACTTGAGCAAGCTGTGCTGGTGGGAGGTGTCCCTGCCCATGGCAGGGGGTTGGCACTGGATGATCTTTAAGGCCCCTTCCAAACGAAATCATTGCATGGATCTATGATTGAAAAGTCACAGAGCTAACATCTTGAGCCTCTCCATCCAGCCCCTGCATCCAGCTCCTCCACCCAGCCCCTCCATCCAACCCTGGGCTGCTCCAGGCTGTGGGTGGGTTGTGAGGATGGGCTCAGTGCTGCTGCCCACACCGGTGCTGCCCTGCAGCCCTGCCCGCAGCGGTGACCGAGCCCGGCCGGGGCTCAGCCCTGGCAGCGCAGCTCTGCTCCGTGCCCGGCGCTGTCACCCCGAGGTCGGGTCCCGGTGTGATTCATGTGGCAGGGCTCGGCGGACGCCTGCTCCCGCATCCTGCGATGTCAGTTGCCTTGGCAACGCCGCACAACACATCCTGGCATCGCCTGGGTGAGGTTTTCCAAGCTGGCAGGGTGGGGAGGTCGTCCTCACCCCTCCTTTCCCCGGCAGCTCGTCAGCGGGGCCGGGACGCGGTGGGAGATGCATTACCCGCAGCCTCCTGCCGGGGCCATTCGCCTCCCGCTCCTCCTCCAACTTCTGCTCGGCCAGGGACCAGCGCCGGCTGCATCCTGCCTGCCCTCAGCAGCTGCGTGGAGGCAGCCGAGGTCCCCTCCCCCTCCCCCGCTGCTGCCAGAGCAGAGCCTGGTCCTGCAGACACTATCTGCACAGCCTGTGCCAGGGCAACCTTTGTCCTTCTGAGGCAGAGGCACCTTGGGTGCATCCCCAGGGAACCTGCCCCAAAGAGCCCCCCAGAGCTGAGGTGCTGTGGGAAAAGCATCAGCATGAGGCTGTGTCCCTCACTGACCCCAGAGATCACCAAGACCTGGACCCACATCCCAGATGCTGGCTGGTTCCAGGTTCCTCCTTGGTGCTGTCATTTCCCCTGGCAAACAGCCTGGCTTCCATTCCAGCACTCCTGGGCCTGATTCTGAAACCTCTGAGCATTTCATGGCAAGGGATGGTCACTCTCACCCCTCTGTAGTCACAAGGGTAGATGATCCCACATGGGCAAGGAGCCTCCCCCCAGCAGCTCCCCTTAGAGCCAGGGCAGGCTGCCTGAGGTCCATGGGGTAGCACACATCACAGGATCACAAATCAGAGGGTGCTAGGGGTTGGAAGGGATATCTGGAGATCCTCCAGTCCAAGCCCTGCCAGACAGGACCACAGAATCCAGCACAGGGCACACAGGAACACATCCAGACAGGGCTGGAAAGGCTCCACAGAAGCAGACTCCACAACCTCTCTGGGCAGCCTGCTCCAGGCCTCCAGCACCCTCACACCAAAGAACTTTCTCCTCATGTTCAGGTGGAACCTCCTGGGTTCCAGTTTCTGTCCATTGCCCCTCAGCCTATCCCAGGACACCACTGGCATGAGCCTGGCCCCTTCTTGCCTCCCACCCTTCAGCTCTCTGTAACCATTGCTCAGATCCCCTCTGGGGCTGCTCCTCTCCAGGCTAACCACCCCCTCAGCCTCTCCTCATCACGGAGGTGCTCCAGGCCCTTCAGCATGCCCATGGCCTCCCTTGAACTCTCTCCAGCAGTTCCCAGTCCCTCTTGACCTGGGGAGCCCAGAACTGGACACAGTTCTCTGATGTGTCTGTGAGCACCTAAGGGGGTGTGTGTGGCTGCTCCATCCAAAAGGGCCCTGGCTGGCAGGCACAGAAAGCAGGTGCCACCTCCCTGCTGGCTGCTCAGATGTTGTAGCTAATGTGCAGGTGCCAGAACCACCCTTGCCAGCTCCTAGAACCACCCATGCCAGCGCCCATGGCCCCTGTGCCAGCTCCCACAGCCAGCGAGGGAATGATATTGTGCCGTCCTGTGTGCCCAGGCACTGCATGGTGATGGCCTGGGCTGGCAGCTTTGGCTCAGATGCCTCTGGCTGCTCCTGCTGGGGCATCTGGGCCAAGCTGGGTGTGCTGATGCCAGGCCTGAGTGGGGCAGAGCAGAGCCTGAGGGCTGGAGAGAGTCAGAACTGCTCTGGAAGGCTGGCATGTGGGCACCCCTGCACGAGGCACATACCCTGGAGCCATGGCCACTGGGCCATGCACACCTCTCCATCCAGGGCATGTCTTGGCCTTGCACATCTCCAGAGACAGCCAACATTGATAGCATGGCAGAGAATCACAACATGGCTCAGGTTGGAAGGGAGCTCAGGGATCACCTACTCCAACCCCCTGCCACGGGCAGGGACACCTCTCAGCTAGACTCAGCTGCTCAAGGCCTCATCCAACCTGGCCTTGGACACCCCCAGGGGGGAGCCAGCCACAACCTCCCTGGGCAACCTATTCCAGAGTCTCCCCACCCTCACGCTGAAGAACTTCCTCAGCTCCACTCTCACCCTGCTCTGCCTCAGCTTCAAACCATTCCTGTTTCACCCTGCTGCCAGCTCAGCCCTGGGACCACCCCCCACCTCCCCCCACCACACCGCCCCAGGGATGCAGGCAGTGAAATTCTTTGAAGGAAACTTCCAACCCTCACACAATTTCCTGTGGCAATCCCTCCACTGGTGAGCAGCTTGCAGATACTCAGTGCATGAAAAGGAGCTGATTTTCCCTGGGGAAATTGCTGCTCTGCTGGCTGGGGGTGGGGGATGGGGGCAGGGGGGGGAAAAGCCTCCCGAAGCAACTCCTTCAACAGGTTTCTGCATCAGGAGCTTGAGCTTTGTTATGAAGCTGCTTTCTCCAGTGATCACCCCCCCAAAAAAAAAAACCTCCTCTGCAGCATAAACATATCATTGCTGGGAGAAGCTGTCAGAGCAGAGCCAAACTCCAGCACACAATTAGAGCCTCAAACAATCCCAAACAATCAATCACTGCAGCCACGGCCGGGCACTGTCGCCAAGCAGGGAGTGAGGAGCTTAATTACACTGAGCCCAAACAAGCATTTGATTATTATTTATGGGGGGCTGTGGGTGCCTGGCAGTGGGGAGAAAGGAGCTGCAGATTGCATGCCTGGGAATGGCAGAGCCTGGGCGAGGAGAGGGAAGTCAGAGAATCGTTCCGGCTGGAAAAGAGCTCTGGGATCACGGAGTCACAGGAGGGGTTGGGTTGGAAGGGGACCTAAAGGTCATCCAGCTCCAACCCCCTGCCATGGGCAGGGACACCTCCCACCAGCACAGCTTGCTCAAGGCCTCATCCATCCTGGCCTGGAACACCCCCAGGGAGGGGACATCCACAGCCTCCCTGGGCAGCCTGTGCCAGTGTCTCCCCACCCTCACTCTTAGGAACAATTTCTTCCTCATCTCCACTCTCAGTCTCCCCTCTCCCAGCTCAAAGCCATTGTCCCTCATCCTGGCACTCCCACCCTTGTCACAAGTTCCTTCCCAGCTCTTCTGGAACCTTTCAGGTACTGGAAGGCTGCTCTAAGATCTCCCTGCATCCTTCTCTTCTCCAGGCTGAACAGCTCCACCTCTCCCAGCCTGTCTCTTTGGGGGAGGTTCTCCAGCCTCTGATCATCTTTGTGGCCTCCTCTGGACCCTTTCCACCAGCTCCAGGTCCTTCTCGTGCTGGGACTCTGGAGCTGCACACAGGAACACCACTCCTGCTTGTCTTCAGTGGGCTGCTGCCTCAAAACCCCCTGCAGCACTCCTGAGGGTTTGGTTTGCCCAGCCCCTGTGCCCCCCAGCCCCTGTGCCCCCCAGCCCCTGTGCCCTCCATCCCCTGTGCCCCCCAGCCCCTGTGCCCTCCATCCCCTGTGCCCCCCAGCCCCAGTGCCTCCCAGCCCCAGTGCCCCCCAGCCCCAGTGCCCCCCAGCCCCAGTGACTCCCATCCCCAGTGCCCCCCAGCCCCAGTGCCCCCCAGCCCCGGTGCCCAGCCTCTCTCTGCTCAGCTGTCCCCGCGGGCTGTCTGCTCCTGCACCACAATGTCACAGCCCTTCAAGCCCCTGGGCTCGGCGGTAGAACAAGGGCTGCTGTCCAAGAAGCTCTGGTCTGGGGCTGATTCCTCCCTCTGCCATGCTGCTCAGCCCGGGGCAGGTCAGCAGGGGCTGCTTCATCTGGCTGGACTCAGCTGTCTAGACAGCCACCCGGCCATGGGGGGATGGCTGCTGGGCTGCCCTTCAGCCCATGGCTGTCCAAAGTAGGTCAGCTGAGTCTGTTCTAGCAGCAGCTCTTTATTGCTATCGACTTTCTGGCATGGGACATCTGATTCAGGCTCAGCTGCCTGAAATCAGGCAAGATGATTCCCCCCCCCCCCTCCCCCCCCCAGCCTCTCCAGCAGCATTTGGTCCTTCTCTGTGCAGTCATTTGGCTTCCTGACCAACCCCTCCATGGCTGGGAGCTCAGAAGTGAGCACAGGGTTTGCCAAGCTCCTCACACAGGGACTGGGAGCTCAGGAGCAGTTCCAGGCAGCAGCTCTGGGTTTCTTTGAGGGCAGATCTGAGGCTCTGGCCCAGCACTTCAGACCAAGAAGGCTGGCATGGGCAGTGCCATCTGTGGCTGCAGAACCAAGGACCATGTGCAGCAGGAACAGGGCAAACTGCCCCTCCCCAGGCATCCCCAGGGACAGAGCATCACAGAATCACAGAATGGTCTGGGCCAGAAGGGACCTCCAAAGCTCATCCAGTCCTTGCAGCCAGCAAGGACATCCTCCAGTGGATCAGGTTGCCCAGAGCCCTGTGCAGCCTCACCTTGAGTATCTCCAGGGAAGGGACCTCAATCACCTCCCTGGGCAACACATCCCCAGATGTGTCCATTCCAAGGGTCACTTTTATTTTGACCCAACTGAACCAAGTTTGCTCCTTCTGCTCTGCCATGAGGCTGTGGGCATGGATCCAGCATTTAGGTTGGACATTAGGAAGAAGTTCCTAAGAGTGAGGGCAGTGAGACACTGGCACAGGTTGCCCAGGGAGGTTGTGGCTGTCCCCTCTCTGGAGGTGTTGAAGGCCAGGCTGGATGAGGCCTTGAGCAAGCTGGGCTGGTGGGAGGGGTCCCTGCCCATGGCAAGGGGGTGGCACTGGAGGATCCTTAAGATCTCTTCCAACCCAACCCACCCTGTGGTTCTGTGACTGTGGAGCAGCCCCAGCCTGGCTCCTGTGGGTGGGAAGCAGCTGTGCTGCCTGTGAAGAGCTAAGGAAGGACCACTCCTGGGGCTGGGAAAAGGCAGGAGCAAGGTGAGTGTGCTGGGTGGGGGCGGCACAAAGCCCTCCTTGCAGGGCAGGCTGAGGGATGAAGCTGACAAGCCCAGCTGCCCTCCAGCGCCGGGCCAAGGCTGCACCGTGCCAGGAGGTGGCCAAAGCTCCTGACTGATGCCAAGGTCATGGAGGGCACAGGGAGGGGGAGGATCAGGAACCCACTGATCTCTGGGGATCACTCACCGGTGCTGGACCACCAACAGCTGCTGGCAGAGTCCATGCCCACCGCCAGCTGGGGCAGGAGGATGCCCCTCCGAGCCTTGCCCTCCTGCTGGACCCCTCTGCCGTGGCACAACCCACTCTGAGCAGCTGGCACTTGATGCTCATTTTTCAATTTCCCCAATCTCTCATTTTGCAGCCCCCCCTCCCTCCCCCCCCTCCCCCTGCTCTGCCTCAGCACTCAGGCAGCAGAAGCCCCTCTGCAGTTGCCAAGGCAACGCCGCAGCGCCCAGAGGCAGCAGGAAGTGGCAGCAGCCAAGGGCCCTGCTCTCAATCTCGGCTGCTTCCCTCCCCAGGGGCTGTGCCACTGCCAGCCATGTGATGGGCACTGCCAGCCATGTGATGGGAACTGCCAGCTGGGCACTGCCAGCCATGTGATGGGCACTGCCAGCTGGGCACTGCCAGCTCTGTGATGGGCACTGCCAGCCATGGGTGATGGGCACTGCCAGCCATGTGATGGGCACTGCCAGTTGGGCACTGCCAGCCATGTGATGGGCACTGCCAGCCATGGGTGATGGGCTTTGCCAGTTGGGCACTGCCAGCCATGTGATGGGAACTGCCAGCTGGGCATTGCCAGCTCTGTAATGGGCACTGCCAGCCATGGGTGATGGGCACTGCCAGCCATGTGATGGGCACTGCCAGTTGGGCACTGCCAGCCATGTGATGGGCACTGCCAGCTGGGCACTGCCAGCTCTGTGATGGGCACTGCCAGCCTTGCTCATGGGTATTGTCAGCCATGCTGATGGGCACTACCATCTGGGCATTTCATGGCAAGGGATAGTCACTCATCCTTCTGTGGTCACAAGGGAAGATGATCCCACATGGGCAAGGAGCCTACCCCCAGCAGCTCCCCTGAGAGCCAGGGCAGGCTACCTGAGGTCCATGGGGTAGCAGACATCACAGCATCACAGATCAGAGGATGCTAGGGGTTGGAAGGGATCTCTGGAGATCCTCCAGTCTAACCCCTGCCAGAGCAGGGTCACAGAATCCAGCACAGGGCACACAGGAACACATCCAGACAGGGCTGGAAAGGCTCCACAGAAGGAGGCTCCACAGCCTCTCTGATCATCCTGCTCCAGGCCTCCAGCACCCTCACACCAAAGAACTTTCTCCTCATGTTGAGGTGGAACCTCCTGGGTTCCAGTTTGTGTCCATTGTCCCTCATCCTATCCCAGGACACCACTGGCATGAGCCTGGCCCCTTCTTGCCCCCCACCCTTCAGCTCTCTGTAACCATTGTTCAGATCCCCTCTGGGGCTGCTCCTCTCCAGGCTAAGCAGCCCCAGGGCTCACACACTGCTCCCAGAGTCAGGCTCCCCTGGGCTCCTCTCACCTTTTGTGGCTCTGTGTCCACAGGGCTGGTGCAAAGCACCCCAGGTCCTCACAGTCTTCCCAGACAAGCAGGATGAAACCCTTGCCTCTCCCTTCTGCACCTGAGCAAGGGCAGAAGGGCCAGAAGCAGACTTGATCTCTTTCTTATCTCTGGTGCAGCTGCTTGTCTCTGGTGGTGGAGGGGAGATGCCACCAGCCCCTGCTGAGGCAGACACATGTCTGACAATGGCCTGCCTTGTTCTAACAGGGATCTCTCTCCTAGCTCTGCTTTCTCTTCAGCTGCTGCTGAGGCCTCTGGGGAAACCCTTCAGATACCTGCCTGCAGCAGCTGCCCAGGGAAAAGCCCAGCAGGGCTGCTCCCTGCTCCTCTCACACCTGCACACAGATCCTGCCAACCATCTGAGCACCACAGCACAGGCTGCTCGTGCAGCTCTGTCCCCTTCCCTCACACATAAACATCCCTGACTCCTGCTGCTTGCCTGCCAGCCAGCCCCACGGGGCCTGCTTGGGCCAGAGGGCTCTCCAGGTTATGGTCTTTTAGCTCCTTCTCCCAGCTGGATCCTCTCCCAGCTGGCCAGAGCACTGCAAGGGCTGCAGCAGCTACATCCTTAGCCAGCCTCTGGTTCTGGAGCCCTCTCAGGACAGCAAAGTGTCTCCAGACACAAAAAGCTCCCTGGAATTCAGGACATTTGGTGTAGTGCCTCTTGCCCCCCACAGCCCCTTTAGCTCTTGCTGAGCATTGCTCAGATCCCCTCTGGGGCTGCTCTTCTCCAGGCTCTCTCTCAGCCTTTGCTCCTCACAGAGCTGCTCCAGGCCCCTCAGCAGCTTCCCAGCCTGCCCTGAACTCTCTCCAGTGCCTCTTGAACTGGGCAGAATGCTGGAGAGGCACACAGGGCTCTCAAGCCAGCTCTTGGCACTGCTGTGCCTGGGAGATGAGAAGGTGTCAGGGCTGGGCACTGCCTGGCACTGGGCTGCCTGGAGGCAGCAGCTGGCTGAAGGAGCTGCCCTGTCCTCTCTCCAGCTCTGGGAATGACAAATCCACAGCTGCACTTTGCAGGGAGCTCAGGGGTCAGACCCAAGCCTGCTGGCACTGGTCCTCTCTGGGAGGGTGGGAGAGTCCAGCCAAGCCCTGTGCTGTGGGGGCCATGGCCAGGCCTCAGCACTGCGACTGCCCCATCCTGCTCTGCCATGCACTGCATGGTGCAAAGGGAGGCAGAGGGTCAGCCACAGGGAGGGAGGTGGAAAAGGTCCCCTGCAGACCTCAGACCCTTCACTGCCTCCCACAGACACTTGGAGCATCTGAGCCTTGCTTGGGGCTGGAGCAAGGGCAGCCCTCAGGACCTGGGATGAGTAGAGTGGGACAATCCCTGCCCTGGTCCTGCTGGCCACACCATGGCTGACACAAGCCAGAACGCTGGTGGCCTTCACACACAAACATTCTGCTGGAGCAGGTCCAGAGGAGGCCACAAAGGTGGTCAGAGGATGGAGAACCTCCTGCAAAGGGACAGGCTGGGAGAGTTGGGGCTGTGCAGCCTGGAGAAGAGAAGGCTTCAGAGAGAACTCAGAGCAGCCTTCCAGGACCTGAAGAGCTCCAGGAGAGCTGGGGAGGGACTTGTGACAAGGGCTGGGAGTGCCAGGATGAGGAACAATGGCTTTGAGCTGGGAGAGGGGAGACTGAGACTGGAGATGAGGGAGAAGTTGCTGAGAGTGAGGGTGGGGAGACACTGGCACAGGTTGCCCAGGGAGGCTGTGGCTGGCCCCTGACTGGAGGTGTTGAGGGCCTTGAGCAAGCTGGGCTGCTGGGAGGTGTCCATAGCAGGGGGGTGGAACTGGATGAGCTTTGAGGTCCCTTCCAACCCAAACCACTGTAGGCTTGCACTGGGCTCTTCCCTCTCCCTCTCTCAGCCCATTTCTCTCCCCTCAGCCCCAGCTCCCTGCCTTCACTGCTGTGCCCAGAAGGGAAGAGCAGCTGCCTGCATTGTCTGCCTGGGAAGATTTCTTGCGCTGCTGGATTTGTAAAACAACTGATTAAAGACAATGCAATTAATTATTCCTTGATGAAATAGTGGAAATTGTCCTGAAAAATGAAGGAATTTAGCAGTGGAACATTAAATCCCCATAATTATGTCATTTCTGCAGAGGGAGCAGGGAGGTGAAGGATAAAAATAGACCCCCAGCCGCAGCCTCTGTGCCGGCGTCTTGCCGGCTGCGGCGGGATGGGCTGGCCTCAGCTGCCTCCTGCCTCCATCTCTGCACTGCAGGATGCCCCCAGCACCCCACACAGACCCCCAGCACCCCACAGAGACGCCCAGCACCCCCCACACACCTCCAGCACACCACAGACACCTCCAACATCTCACAGAGAACCCCAGCACACCACAGAGACCCTCAGCACCCCACACACACCTCCAGCACCCCACAGACACCTCCAGCACCCCACAGAGACCCCCAGCACCCCACAGAAATCCCCAGCACCCCACACACACCTCCAGCACCCCACAGACACCTCCAGCATCTCACAGAGAATCCCATCACGCCACACACACCTCCAGCATCTCACAGAGACCCCCAGCACCCCACACACACCCTCATCACCCCACAGACTCCTCCAGCACCCCACAGAGACCTCCAGCACCTCACAGAGAACCCCATCACGCCACACACAGCTCCAGCACCCCACAGAGACCCCCAGCACCCCACACTCACCTCCAGCATCCCACAGAGACCCCTGGTATCCCACACACACCTCCAGCGCCCCACAGAGACCCCCAGCATCCCACAGATACCTCCAGAACCTCACAGAGATGCCCCAACACCCCACAGAGAAGACATCCAGCACCCCTTGGAGAACCCCAGTACCTCATGGAGACCTCCAGCACTCCACAGGGATCCCCAGCACCCCACAGAGATCCCCAACATCTCACAGAGAAGACATCCAGCATCCCATGGAGATCCCCAATACACCACAGAGACCTCCAGCACCTTACAGGGACCCCAAGCACCCCGTGGAGACCTCTGGCAACTTATGGTGACTTGCAGTACACTACAGAGACCCCCAGCACCCTACAGAGATTCCCCAGCACCCCGTGGAGACCTCCAGTGTGCCACAGAGTCCTCCAGCACCCCACAGAGATCTCCAACACACCACAGAGACCTCCAACACCACATGGAGACCCCCAGCATGCCACTAAGACCCCCAGCACCCCACGGGGACCCCCAGCACCTCATGGAGAGCTCCAGCACCCCACGGGGACCCCCAGCACCTCATGGAGAGCTCCAGCACCCCAGAGAGCCCCAGGACAGGTGCAAAGCAGCAGCTGGCTGTGGCTGGCCCCCCCCAGAGCCCTTGCACCCCAGGCCAAGCCATCTCCTGTGCCCCAGGCTGGGTGTGAGCATCCAGCTGTGCTTACAGCATCTTCCACCACGCAGCCCCAGGGTGGGGTTCAGGAAGTGCCCACACCCTGGCACCACCACCACCCTGGGGACAGCCCTGGAAAGTCTGAGCTCCCTTGGAGGGGAAGCCATGGCCCAGCCCTCCTCACCCTCAGCCCAGCTCCTCCCAGGCCTTGGCAGCTGTGTCCTGCCCTGCTGTTGTGGCAGCACCCTGCACAGCCATGGGCACACCAGATGGGCTCCCAGCATGTCCCCCACACAGCATGGTTCATGTGTGCCAGCTGCACCTCAGCCCCTCCTTGTCCCCAGGCCAGGCTCCTGCAGATGTCCCCTCTCCACCACCATCCACCCACCTCTTCCAGCATCCTCTACCCCACGTGCTGCTTTGGCTGGCTCTCACCTGGCACCACCCCATGGGCTCTCCCCTTGCTCAACACCAGCTCCTGGCTCATAGACTCATAGAATTGTTAGGGTTGGAAGGGACACCAAGGCTCATCCAGTTCCAGGCCCCTGCCATGGGCAGGGACACCTCCCACCAGCCCAGGCTGATCAAGGACTCATCCAGCCTGGCCTTGAACACCTCCAGGGAGAGGGCAGCCACAGCCTCCCTGGGCAGCCTGTGCCAGTGTCTCCCCACCCTCACTCTCATTAATTCCTTCCTCATCTCCAGTCTCAATCTCCCCTCTCCCAGCTCAAAGCCATTGTCCCTCACCCTGCCACTCCCAGCCCTTGGCACAAATCCCTCCTCAGCTCTCCTGAAGCCCTTCAGGTCCTGGAAGGCTGCTCTAAGGTCACCCTGGAGCCTTCTCTTCTCCAGGCTGAGCAGCCCCAACTCTCCCAGCCTGTCCCCATAGCAGAGGTTCTCAGCCCTCTGATCACCCTCTTGCCCTCCTCTGGACCCTCACCAGTGGCTCCAGGTCTTTCTTGTGCTGGGGCCCCAGAACTGGAGGCAGTGCTGCGGGTGAGGTCTCACCAGAGCAGAGCAGGGGACACCTCCCTTGCCCTGCTGCTCTCCCTGCTCTGGATGCAGCCCAGCACAGGTCTGGGTCTGTGTGCTGCTACAGCACATTGCCAGCCCACCTCCAGCTTCTCCTTCCCCATCCTCCCTTATGTCTCTGCAGGGCTGCCCTCAGCCCACTCACATCCTTGTGCTTGGGATTGCCCCTGCCCAGCTGCAGGAACCTTGCATTTGTCCCTGCTGACCTTCATGAGGCTGGCATGGACCCAGCTGTCCAGCCTGTCTGGGTGTCTCTGACGGATCCCTGCCTTCCAGCGCGGCAGTCAGGCCACACAGTTGGTGTCATCTGCCTTGAGCCCTCCCTCCCTGTCACTGACAGAGATGAGAAGCACTGAGGGTCCCCACTCAGAGCTCCTCTGGCTCCCCCGTGGGCAGCTGGCAGGGACACACACCCAGAGACCCCCCCCACGCCTCCCCGGGCACCACTCCACCCCTCCCCACTCCACCCACACTGCCTCCCTCCAGCCTCCCTTGTGCTTCTTCGTGTGCCTGTGCCAGTGCCAGCTCTGGTGCCAGCCCTGGTGCCAGCTCCGGTGCCAGCCCTGGTGCCAGCTCCAGCGCCAGCTCTGGTGCCAGCCCCGGTGCCAGCCCTGGTGCCAGCCCTGGTGGCAGCTCTGGTGCCAGCTCTGGTGGCAGCTCTGGTGCCTGCCCTGGTGGCAGCTCTGGTGCCAGCTCTGGTGGCAGCTCTGGTGCCAGCCCTGGTGGCAGCTCTGGTGCCAACTCTGGTGGCAGCTCTGGTGCCAGCCGTGGTGCCAGCCTGCCATCAGAGCAGGGAGAATCCAGGCTGCAGGCTGTGGGGCAGGGGAGAAGATGCTGCCTCCTGCGCCCTGGCAGCTGGGCACTGTGCATTTGATTCCTCTCTTCTGTTCTGAGACTTAGCCAAGCTGGGACCGGAGCCTGCCCGTGCCTGGCATGTGTGGCAGCGGCCCAGGCCCCGCAGGCCACCTGCTGCCATGTGCTCACCAGAGGAGAGGCACAAACAGACCCTTCCCGGCAGCGTTTGCTGCTGGTGCTGCCCATCCCGAGGGGAAGCCCCCGGCCCTGCCCTGCCCTGCCCTGCTCTGCCCTCCCCCTGCAGTCCTTGCTACTCTGAGCGCCCCCCCCCCCCACCCTAACACAGGGGCTGAGGGCTGGGCACGGAGCTTCCCCCGGGGTCTCAGCCTCTGGGTCATCACCATCAAGTCTTTTAGGTTCCTCTCTCTCAGTCCTTGTCAGCAGGAGTGGTGGACAGGCAAGGAAGCCCTGCCCAGGGCTGCTGTAGCTCCAGGAGGGGAGAAGCAAAGAGGTTTCATGGTTTGTAGGGTCACAGAATCATGGAACTGTTTGGGTTGGAAAAGCCTTCTAAGGTCACCAAACCCAACCTTCACCCCAAAGCCACCACCACCACCAGACCCTGGCCACAAGTGCCATGGCCACAGGTTTCTGGAACACCTCCAGGGATGGGGACTGCACCACCTCCCTGGGCAGCCTGTGCCAATCCCTGACCACCCTTGCAGCAAAGACATTTGTCCTCTCCAATCTAACCCTCACCTGGCACAATTTCAGGCCCTTTCCTCTCCTTCTGTCACCTGAGACTGGGGAGCAGAGCCCAACCCCCAGCTCACTGCAGCCTCCTTTTAGGGAGCTGTAGAGAGCAGTGAGGTTTGACCTTGAATGTCTCCAGGGATGAGGCTTCCACCACTTCTCTGGGCAGCCTGTGCCAGTATTTGTGAAATTTCCAGCCCAGAGGCACAGAGCTGCTGCAGGCAGTGGAACATCTCCCTGTGAGGCCAGGCTGAGGCAGCTGGGGCTTGGAGCTGGGAGCAGAGGAGCCTGAGGGCTGCCCTCATTGCTGGGGATGAAGATATGCAGGGCTGGAGCCAGGCTCTGCTGAGGGATGTCCAAGGGCAGCACAAGGGACACTGGGGGCAAGCTGGAGCAGAGGAGGTGCCAGGGGAGCAGAGGGGAAAACTTTGTCCCTGTGAGGGTGCTGGAGCCTGGAGCAGGCTGCCCAGAGAGGTTGTGGAGTCTCCTCCTCTGGAGACTTTCCAAACCCACCTGGATGTGCTCCTGTGTGCCCTGCCCTGGGTGACCCTGCTGTTGCAGGGGGGGATTTGAACTCAGTGATCTCCAGAGCTCCCTTCCAACCCCTACCATCCTGTGACGCTGGTCAGCTGCCCTCCTTCGAGAGCTGTGAGCTGGAAACAGAGCAGGAAAAGTTCCACTGCTCATGGACTGCCTGACAGATTCCTAATTCCAGTCAGGGAAGGGAAGGTTGGGGAAGGGAAGGTTTGGGAAGGGAAGATTTGGGAAAGGAAGGGAAGGTTAGGGAAGGTTAGGGAAGGGAAGGGAAGGGAAGGGAAGGGAAGGGAAGGGAAGGGAAGGGAAGGGAAGGGAAGGGAAGGGAAGGGAAGGGAAGGGAAGGGAAGGGAAGGGAAGGGAAGGGAAGGGAAGCAAGGCAAGGCAAGGCAAGGCAAGGCAAGGCAAGGCAAGGCAGTGAGGAGAATGGAGGGTGGTGGAGGAGCCTGGTGGTGAGGCCAAGCTCACAAAGAGTGTTCTGCACCACGTTTTCTGACCATTTCCACTAATCACACACCATGAAATGAGCAGCTTGCAAACACCCCATGGGCTGAAATGTGTTTGCATAAACTATTCCAGGAACACTCACAGATAACAAAAGTCATTTGCAGGCATCAGGATCCAGCTCCTCAGCAGCTCACAAATGGGGACCAAACAAACAAATAAATAAATAACTAGATGGATAGATAGATAGAGAAATGAATCAACTCCCCCAACAACAAACAAGAGCCCTTCAGTCAGTTGTGCACCAGGAGCTTCTCCCTGCCAGAGCACAGCAGCAGGTGGGCTTGGTGGTGGTAACAGAAGCACCACAGAGGCTCACAGGATGTTAGGGCTTGGAAGGGAACTCTGGAGATCTTCAGTCCAACCCCCCTGCCAGAGCAGGAGCAGAGAATCCAGCACAGGTCACACAGGAACACATCCAGACAGGGCTGGAAAGGCTCCAGAGAAGGAGACTCCACAGCCTCTCTGGGCAGCCTGCTCCAGGGCTCTGTGACCCTCACAGTGAAGAAGTTCCTCCTCATGTGGAGGTGGAACCTCTTGTGCTGGAGTTTCCACCCAGTGCTCCTTGTCCTATCCCAGGGCACAACTGAGCAGAGCCTGTGCCCTCCCTCCCGACCCCCTGCCCTCAGGTATTGATAGGCATTGATCAGATCTCTCTCAGTCTTCTCTCCAGACTAAACAGCCCCAGAGCTCTCAGCCTCTCCTCCCCAGGCAGTGCTGCAGTCCCTTCAGCATCCTTGGAGCCCTCCCTTGGACTCTCTCCAGCAGATCCCTGTCCCTCCTGAACTGGGGAGCCCAGCACTGGATGCACTATTCCAGGTGAGGTCTCAGCAGGGCAGAGTAGAGGGGGAGGAGAACCTCCCTGGCTCTGCTGGACACACTCTGCTTGAGGCACCCCAGGACCCCATTGGCCTTCTTGGCCACCAGGGCACATTGCTATCCCATGCAGAACTTGCTGTCCACCAGCACTCCACAGCAGCTCTCCAGCAGATCACCTCCTAACCTGCTGCACCACTTTCTGGAGCAGGCAGAAAGAGGCAGGGTTGGTTGTGGAGGTTCTGGGGTTCTGTGGGGTTATCTCAGAGGATGGAAGCTGACTTTGGGGTTGCAAATCCAAGCTGGGTCTACAGGTGTGGTTTTCAGGATGAAGGAATTTGGGCTCAGGCTGGAGAAGAGAAGGCTCCAGGGAGACCTTAGAGCTTCATTTCAATATCTGAAGGGGACCTCCAGGAAGGCTGGGCAGGGACTGTTCAGAAGGCTTGGGGTGATAGGATGAGAAGCAATGGTTTGAAAGTGGAGCAGGGCAGAGTTAGGTTGGAGCTCAGGAGGAAGTTCTGCACAGTGAGGCTGGGGAGAGACTGGAACAGGCTGCACAGGGAGGTGGTGGAGGCTCCATCCTTAGAGACAGACTTGATGTGGCCTTGAGCAGCCTGATCTAGTTGGAGGTGTCCCTGCTGCCTGCAGGGGGGTTGGACAAGATGCCCTTGAGGGTTCCTTCCAGCCCAAAGCATTCTGTGACTGTGAATCCAAGCTGGCTCTACAGGTGAGGTGCTGAGCTCCCAAGCTATCTGTATGCATCACCAAGAGGGGTTGGGCTGTAAATGAGAGCACTGGAGTTTAAAGGAGACCTTTGGGGTTTAAACAGAGCAGAAATTATTGTGAAATGTGCCTCTTTTGGGTGCTGCCAGCTGGCAAACCAGTCATGGGTGCTGCCTTCCCAGGGCACCCAGCCTGGGAACAGAAAAACCAGTGAAGGTCCCCGGAGCAGGGCAGATTGAGACTGGAGATGAGGAAGAAATGCTTGAGAGTGAGGGTGGGGAGACACTGGAACAGGTTGCCCAGGGAGGTGGTTGAGGAACCATCCCTGGAGATAATCAAGGTGAGGCTGGACAGGGCTCTGGGCAACCTGATCCAGTGGAGGATGTCCCTGCTGAGTGCAGGGGTTGGACTGGATGAGCTTTGGAGGTCCCTTCCAGCCCAGCCCATTCTGTGATTCCATGATTCTGTGTCAGGAGGGCCAAGAACAGAGCTGCCTGAGGCAGAGATGTGCTGCTGAGGGCCATGGTTTAGTCCCAGCATGGTGCAGTTAGAGAATGGTTGCACTGGATGCTCTTAAAGGTCTTTTCCAACCAAAACCATTCCATGACTCTACAACTCCTGGGCACTGGGGTGGGCAAGAGGGGGGCAAGAGGCCAAGAGGTCAGGCTGCAATCAGCTGCCACAACCCCAGCACCAGGGCCTCCTTCTTTCTCCTCTGCTTGCCCCTGTCCTGGCCAGCAGTGCCCACAGGGGAGCCTGCCCTTCCCCCTCCCTCCCCTCCACCGCACAGCTCAGACTTTCCAGGAAGGAGCTGAGCTCCAGGAATTAAAAGCTTTGCAGTGAGATGTGACAAAAAGGAAGAAAATGCCTTCAAACGAACCTCCTTCATCTCTCCCAGCACTTCACCTTTCCATCGGCTTCACTTATTTCACAGCCTCTGGAAAAGAAGAAGAAGAAGAAGAAGAAGGGAAGGGGGGGGGGGGAAGGCAGTTAGGAACTTGCTGAATAAATCATCTCCAGCCCCCTCCCCCACCTCCCTGCCTTTCTTTTGTGCAAATCAAAGGCTGGGAGCTGCCAGGAGCTGACAACGCTGCCCCCAGCCCCCCAGCCCCGCTGTTCCTCACGGCCCCCCTTGTCCTTGGGAACTTTGGGGGGAGACGCCGCGGTTTCAGAGGCAATCAAACTGTGACAGCCCAGCCGGAGGGACCGGGGGTGGGGAGCGGGGAAGCGGCTGCTTTGCTGCCGCCGCTCCTGCAGGCGCTGGCTGCCTGCTCCCCGTGGGTCTTGTAGTTTGGAAACAAGGTACCGAACATGTGGGGAAGGCTGATAATCTCCAAAGTGGCTGTGATTAAGTGAAACCAGCAAATTGAGATGCTTAGACAATTAGTAATCTTGGCGTGAAAGAAAGAAAGGGAGAGAGAGAGGGAGAGGAAAAAAAAAACCCCACACAAACAACAGCCAAAAAAAAAAACAAACCCAACCCCACCCCAACCCCAACCCCAAATCCTGGAAGAATCAAAGAAAGGAGGCTCTGGAGGGTTAGTTTTATTGATCTCGTTTTATCCCCCCCCCCCTCCTCACTTCCTCAGCTTGTTGCAGTGGGCTGTGAAGCAAAGAGCCCAGGCAGGAGCGCTCCCTGCCCCTAGACCTCCTGCCCGCCACCCAGCTCCCGTGTGAGCAGGGGGCACAGGCCCTGCTGCCCGGCTGGCACGGAGGGAGGTGACCCAGGGCGGCTGCTGCCGGCTGCTCAGGCTGCCAGCCGCGCTCCCGCGGCTGCCGTGCGCGGGGCAGGGGCGCTGGCGGCCTGCCCATCGCCATCCAGGCACTGCTTGGGCTGGCAGCCCCGCAGCCGGCTCCTGGGCTGGCAGGAAGGGCGACGCCGGCTGTGCCACAGCCCCGGCGCCGTTCTCCAGCTGCCCTGCTGCAGCTGCCTGCCAGCAGCTCTCCCGCAGCACGCAGGTGGTGCCCAGGCTGTTGAGGAAGCTAAATCCCAAACGTGAGCCCAGCCCCAGCCTGGCAGCTGTCGAACGCCCCTGCCAGGTCCGTCCCAGCGCCCTCATCTGCTCCCTGCCACTCTGCTGCCAGGTGAGGGGCTGGCTGGGGAGTGCCACCAGCATATGGTGAGCTCAGGGCATCTGGCAGCGCAACCTGGCAGCGGCCAAAGCACAGGCAGCAGCTGGGCGAGGGCACGGCGCAGGAGTGGGCAGCTCTCACACTGCCCCTGAGCCCCTGAGCCTGCAAAAGCCAAAGCTGGTCTCTGTGCCACTGGCTTGGCCTCACCCAGCTACCAGCGATGTCTCTGGAGGCTGATCTCCCTGGGGGCAGGTCTCCAGCCTCGGCCAGCCTGCAGCTTGGAAAGGCTCAGAGGCAGAACCATTTCAGAGTCCCCAGTGTGCCAGCAGCTCAGGCTGCAAGGAGGGCACACCAGGGCTGGGACTCACCACGGGGCTCAGCCTCCTCTCGACACAGGCAGGGACCCTCTGGGCAGGTGCAAACCTTCATGGCACTCCTGTGCCACCTTGGGCAAGGACTCAGCCCCTGGTGCAAAGGCTCTGTGCAGGGCTTCCCTGCTCTCCAGCCTCTTCCATCCCAGCTCCTGCAGCCCAGAGGAGCTGTGTTGAAACCAGGGCTTGTCTCAGGCGGCTCCTGGCTTTCAGGTTTCCTGCTCTTTGCTCTCCCCAGATAAAGCCTGGGAGAAGTTTGGTCTTTGCAGGACTCCCCTCGAGCTGCAGCTTGCCCTGGCTTCCCAGGCTGCAGGTGGGACCTGCCACTGCTCCTGCCCACCAGCCCTGCCAAAAACTCAAGCAAAAGGACAATACCCTCTCACTCCAAGCATGAGGAGATGCTCTGCTGGGACTTTCTTCTCCCAAAGCAAAGTATCTAATGGCTTCAAGTTGCACCAGAGGAGGCTTAGGAAAAATGTCTTTGCTGCAAGAGTGGTCAGGGGTTGGCACAGGCTGCCCAGGGAGGTGGTGGAGTCCCCAGCCCTGGAGGTGTTCCAGAACCCTGTGGCCATGGCGCCTGGGGATGTGGTTTAGTGGCCATGGTGGTGTTGGGCAGTTGGAGTCAATGATCTCAGAGGGCACTTCCAACCCAAACCATTATGTGATTCCATGACAGCCCTGGGCTCACCCCAATCTCCTGATGCCACAGGCATTGAACTGCAGAGCTCTTGAGCATGCACAGATGTCCTTCACCAACACCTACAGCCACACTCACAGCATCACAGAACATTAGAGGTTGGAAGCAACTTCCAGAGAGCATCCAGTCCCACCCCCTGTCAGAGCAGCATCACCCAGGGCAGGGCACACAGGAATACATCCGGGGGGGTGGAAAAGTTCCAGAGAAGGAGACTCCACAACCTCCCTGGGCAGCCTGCTCCAGGCCTCCAGCACCCTCACACCAAAGAACTTTCTCCTCAGGTTGAGCTGAAACCTTCTCTGTTCCAGTTTGTATCCATTGGTCCTTGGTTTCTTGCTGTGCACCACCCACAAGAGCTTGGCCCCCTCCACCTGCCCCCCACCCCTCAGGTATTGATAGACATTGATCAGATCCCTCTCAGCCTTCTCCAGACCAAACAGCCCCAGGGCTCTCGGTCTCTCTCCATAGGGGAGATGCTCAAGTCTCCTAAGCATCCTCCTGGCTGTCTCTTGGACTCTCTCCAGCAGGTCTCTGTCTCTCTGGGGCTCTCTGGGGAGCCCCAGGCTGGACACAGTATTCCAGGTGTGCTCTCATCAGGGCAGAGTAGAGGGGGAAGAGAGCCTCCCTAGCCCTGCTGGCCATACCTCTCTTGCTGCACCCCAGGATCCCATCAGCCCTCTTGGCCACAAGGGCACATTGCTGGCCTGTGCAGAGCTCCTCCTTGCAGCCCTGCTGTGCCTTGGGCCAGGATGTGGCAGCTGGAGGGCTCTGACCCCCCAAACCACTCAAAGGACACTGGGGTCCCTCATTCCCATGCTGCAAGTTCTTGAAGGACGATGTGTAGGGAGAAGTCAGGCTGGGGGTCCCTGCTTTGCTGGCTTGCTCCTGGTTCTCCCTTGGACTCTCTCCAGCAGGTCTCTGTCTCTCTGGAACTGGGGAGCCTAAAGCTGGACAGAGTTTTCAGGTGTGGTCTCACCAGGGAAGAGCTGGACACCCTCTTCACCCCCACCCTCCCCTCCTGCCCTGCCCTTGGGTTTGCCTCTCCACCACAGCACCCTTGGTGATGCCAGGGCTCCACTTCCCAAAGGCTGCTCGAGCAGCCCTTTGTGCATCGCTTGCTGACCAAGTTTCATTTCCTTTCCCTTCATCTCCTGCCTCTTTATTTGTTTAGAGTTTTATCTCTGGGATTCCAATCCCTCCTCAGGAGGTTGTTGCATAAGTAGCCTCCATACTGATTGCAAGGGTTTTAATTTGGTAGCTTTCATCTGAAGCTCTTTCTGAGACACTTCCTCATTTGTTTAAAATCACCCTGCCTAGAGCTCTCAAACTGTTTTTCTGCCTTGATACTTCCCAAAGGGCTGTGGGACTTAATTAGAGTCCCTGCTCCTTTGTGGCTCAGTGACAGCTGCCTGCATCAAGCCAAGAGTTGCCACTCCACTGGTGTGCCCCAGACCTCTCCCAGCAGCCCTGACACAGCAGCCCTGGAGCTCTCACCACACAGGTAGCTTCCACCGCTTGTAACTGCTCTCCTGATGGCTTTGCAGCCTCCTTGTGACCTCCTGGGCTGCACAGGTGTGAGAGCAGGGGACACACGACACTCCAAGGGGCAGGAAAAGGTTTTAGGCTGGAGGTGAGGAGAAAGTTCTTCCCAGAAAGAGTAATTTGCCACGGGGATGTGCTGCCCAGGGAGGTGGTGGAGTCACCATCCCTGGAGGTGTGCAAAAAAGGCTTGGATGTGGCACTGGGAGCCATGGTTCAGTTAGCCATGAGGTGTTTGGTGACAGGTTGGACTTGATGATCTCTGAGGTCTTTTCCAACCTTATTGATTCTCTGTTTCTATGATTCTAAGGTTCTTCCAGCTAAGGTGAGGATCCTGCACTTGGGCCACAAGCAGCACATTAGCTTGGGGCAACAGTGGCTGGAAAGCTGCCTGGAAGGAAAGGACTTGGGGCTGCTGGGTGACAGCAGCTGAAGATGAGCCAGCAGTGTGCTCAGGTGGCCATGAAGGCCACCAGGATCCTGGCCTGGAGCAGCACTGGTGTGGTCAGCAGGAGCAGGGCAGGGGTTGTGCCCCTGTTCTGGGCACTGCTGAGGCCACAGCTCCAGTCCTGGGTTTGGTTTTGGGTTCCTTGTTCCAAGAAGGAGATTGAGAGCTGGAGCAGGTCCAGAGAAGGGCAACCAAGCTGGGGAAGGGTCTGGGGAATAGGGCTGGGGAGGAGCAGCTGAGGGAGCTGGGGGTGTTCAGCCTGGAGAAGAGGAGGCTGAGGGAGAGCTCATTGCTCTCTACAGCTCCCCAGGAGGAGGCTGCAGTGAGCTGGGGGTTGGGCTCTGCTCCCCAGTCTCAGGTGACAGTAGAGGAAATGGCCTGAAATGGTGCCAGGGAAGGTTCAGGTTGGAGATGAGGAAAGATTTCTTTGCTGCAAGAGTGGTCAGGGATGGGCACAGGCTGCCCAGGGAGGTGGTGGAGTTCCTATCCCTGAAGGTGTTCCAGGAAGCTGTGGCCATGGCACTTGGGGCCAGGGTTTGGTGGCCATGGTGGTGCTGGGCTGGTGTTGGACTGGATGATCTCAGAAGGTTCTTCCAACTGGAGCTGTTGTGTGATTCTGTGGATGCCTGGCCAGCAGCCAACCAAGAAAGAGCCTTGTTAGAGAAGAAGGATGCAGGTGGCAGGGAGAACAGTGCAAGCAGTGTGAGCAGAGCAGGCAGGGGGCAATTCACACACTCCAACCTGGGACTGGCCTGGGGTGACTGCACAAGGGAAAAGTCAGCTGCACAGCCTGCCAGGGTGAGCCCACCCTGCCCAGCACCCCACAGCTGCTGGAGCCATCCAAGGCAAGGAGGAGGCCTGCAGGGCTGGCTGGGGGGAGGCACAGTGTGCTGACATGAGGAGCATCACAGTCCTGGGTCCAGGGTGACCCCCTGGAAGACCTCCAGTGTACAGAGACAGCTATCCCAGCTGGCACCTGAGCTCTGGCATTCCTCACTCCACTGGGGAGCTCACCTCTGCCCAGCACACTGCCACCCCTCTCCTTCCTGCCATCCCCCTCTCTGGTGTGGGTCCCTACCCAGCCCTTTTCCCTCCCTGATGGTGCCTCCAAGGCTTTCTCCTAACTGGAAGGGAGTTGTGCTGGGAGGGTCAACCCCAGGCCAGCTCTGACATCCTTCACAGCAGGGTGTTTGCCTGAGCCCCACCTCTGCTTTACGGGATGTGATTGATGTTGATTTAATTGGTGTTGGTTTAATTGGCTCAGCCAGCTCCCATATGTGCTGGGAGGGGGCCAGGGAGAGCATTAAAGGCTCATTGCACATTACCAGAGTCTTTCTCCAGCTCCTCTCTGCCACTCCTTCTCCTCCCTTCCATTTTAGGGAGCCAGGCCACACTGGCATGAGGTGGAAATGTTTTCTGGGAATCCTGACCATGGGAATCCTGTTGAAAGCAGACAGAGCAGCAGCTTGTGCCTGGAGCCACATCTGCAGGGCTCAAGGCTCCCCCTTCCATTGGTCCCCCAGCAGCTCCCAGACATGAGCAGCTCTGTAGGGAAGAGAGCTTCCATCACCAGTGTCCAAGTCCTGCATGGATTGTGACTGCTCATGTGCTGGCTGCACTCAGGTAGAGCCTGATGTGGTCCTTTCCAGCCCTTTGCCTTGTGGAGACAGCCCCACCTCCAGGAGGGACACTGGGCAGGTGCTGGGCAGTTGTGTGCCTCAGGGGTTTGGGGTGGATGTCCTTGTGCAAGGTGTGTGTTGGGTGGGGTGGTCTTGGGCAGGCTCAGAGGAGAGCAGCCTGGCACAGGGACTGTGGGGCTGACAGGGACCTCACATGGGGAAGGATATTGTACACTTGGGCATCCAATCTGCTCTCTGCTCCCTGGACAGGAAGAGGGCTGGAGAACCTGCCCTAGGGGGACAGGCTGGGAGAGTTGGGGCTGTGCAGCCTGGAGAAGAGAAGGCTCCAGGGAGACCTCAGAGCAGCCTTCCAGTACCTGAAGGGCTCCATAAGAGCTGGGGAGGGACTTGTGACAAGAGCTGGGAGTGCCAGGATGAGGGACAATGGTTTTGAGCTGGGAGAGGGGAGATTGAGACTGGAGATGAGGAAGAAATTCTTTAGAGTGAGGAGGGGGAGAGCCTGGAACAGATTGCCCATGGAGACTGTGGATGTCCCCTGCCTGGAGGTGTTGAAGGCTGCATGAGGCTTTGATCAAGCTGGGCAGGTGGGAGGTGTCCCTGCCCATGGCAGGGGGTTGGCACTGGTTGAGCTTTCAGGTCCCTCCCAACCCAAAGCATTTTAAGACTCTGTGATGTGCCTGCTCCAGACTCTACTGTCACACCTCAGCCCTGCTGGGTATCACTCTACTGCCAGCTGCTGCTCCTGGATGCCACCTGTCCCTGCCCCAGGTGGGCTGGCATCCAACCACTGCTTTCTGGGACCCTCTAAGGCTGTGGGGTTTGACTGAGCCACCACTGCTTTTGTCCTCCTGGAGCTCCTCTGGTGTGCAGGCTGATGTCCTGTGCACACACATCCCCAGCCCCCTCGCTGGTGTGCAGCATCCCCACAGCATGACCTCTCCTCCCTCCCAGCCACCTTGCCCACACACCCTCCTGTGCCTCACACTCGCAGCCAGCAGCAGGGCTGTCCCCAAATCTCCCTTCCTGCCAGAGGTGCACAATGCACCCCAGAACTCACCCTGCCACCAGCAGCCTGGGGCAGAGCCAGCTCTCAGCTCCATCACAA
This sequence comes from Melanerpes formicivorus, assembly GCF_026170545.1. NCBI lineage: Eukaryota > Metazoa > Chordata > Aves > Piciformes > Picidae > Melanerpes > Melanerpes formicivorus. The sequence goes on along the minus strand of NW_027142373.1, from coordinate 283,501 downwards.
AGCAGTGTGAGCTGTGCCCCAGTGCCCTGCTGCTGCCACCCCACTGAGCCCAAATATTTTCTGAGCAGCTCCATAAGGGAACCAGCTGGAGCTGCTGAGCTCTGTGCCCTGTGGATTCCAGAGGGAAGGAAGTGCCAGTGATGTGCATTGGAGCAGGAGCCCAGGTGCCCTGCCCCAGCAGCCCTGCCCCAGCAGCTCTGCCCCAGCAGCTCTGCCCCAACAGCCCTGTCCCACCAGCTCTACCCCAGCAGCCCTGCCCCAGCAGCTCTGCCCCACCAGCCTTGCCCCAGCAGCTCTGCCCCAGCAGCTCTGCCCCACCAGCCTTGCCCCACCAGCCTTGCCCCAGCAGCTCTGCCCCAGCAGCCTTGCCCCAGCAGCTCTGCCCCAGCAGCCTTGCCCCAGCAGCCTTGCCCCAGCAGCTCTGCCCCAGCAGCCCTGTCCCAGCAGCCCTGTCCCAGCAGCCCTGCCCCAGCAGCTCTGCCCCACCAGCCTTGCCCCAGCAGCCCTGCCCCAACAGCCCTGCCCCAGCAGCTCTGCCCCAGCAGCCCTGTCCCACCAGCCCTGCCCCAGCAGCCCTGTCCCACCAGCCCTGCCCACCAGCCCTGTCCCAGCAGCCCTGCCCAGCAGCCCTGGGGCATTCCCACCACTCGCTCTCAGGTGCTGAAGTCTTGCTGCTGGGTTCCCTGGGCTGGGAATTCAGAGGTCCCTGAGTGCAGGGAGCAGAAGCTTTGGGTTTTCCCTGGAGCCCTGGCTTCCTGCAGGGGTTTGATGGGGACACCTCGTGCCTCCTTCTGCAGTTCCAGCAGGCAGGGTGGGAGGCGATGTCCCCAGGGCTGTGCAGAAGGGACCTTGATCTGCCCTCCTCAGGAGGAGGCTAAGCCGCAGGATCCTCGCTTTTCCCCTCAAACCCGAGGAGCCTGAGCAGCCTGTGGAGCTCCAGCATGGAAGGAAACCCCAGAGAGAGGAGCTGGAGCCCTGGAGCTGGGTGGGTGCTGAGCGCGGGTGCAGGCTGCGGGAGGAGCTGGCTGGGGAGCCTGCTGCTGCTGCCAACTTGGCATGGCAGAGGCATCAGCCCCAGTCCCAAGCCACCCAAGCTGTTGGGAGTGGGTATAAAACAGACCCTGCTGGCCAGCCCCCAAGGGGAAGAGCTGGCTTGGGCAGGAAGCATCATCAGTGACATTTAAGAGCGGGGGAAATGTGCCCAGCTGGCAGCCAGCAAGAGCAGCACCCGGGCCAGCAGCCCTCCTCCTCCTCCTCAGGGCTGCAGGCCCCTTCCCATGCCTCACCACTGCCTCCATCTCCCACTGCTGTTCCCTTCAGCACCTGCAACCCAGCCCATGGCTGCTGTGTTCCCACCGTGGCTGCTGGAGAGCCACTTGGTCCCAGCCCTCCTCAGCCCCTTGGAGCAGAGCTGTCTCTGGGTCACTGCACCAAGCAAGTTCCCATCCCACAGCAGAAGTGCCCTGAACACAGGTCCTGTGAGGAGCAGCTGAGGGAGCTGGGGGTGTTTACTCTTCAGAAGAGGAGGCTGAGGGAGACCTCATTGCTCTCTGCAGCTCCCTGAGAGGAGGTTGCAGTGAGGTGGGGCTTGGGCTCCTCTCACACAGCCTCAGATGTGCCAGGGGAGGTGCAGGTTGGAGATTAGGAGAAATCCCTTCCCAGCAAGGGTTCTCAGGCACTGCCCCAGGCTGCCCAGGGAGGTGGTGGAGTCCCCAGCCCTGGGGCTGTTTAGAATCTGTGTGGATGTGGTGCTGAGGGCAGTGGCTCAGCAGCAGGGGTGGGAGGTGAGCTCAGGTGAGTGGTTGGACTGGATGAGCTCAGAGGTCTCCTCCATCCTCCACAGGTCTGTGCCTCTGCCTGTGCAAGGCTGCCCTGGGATGGGAGCTGCATTTCCAGTTCAGGCAGGTCTGGGTCCTGGGACAGGAGCAGTCCTGCCCTGCAAGGGAAGCCCTGGAGGCAGTGTGCTGCGCTCCAGTCTGGCTGTGTTGAGGAAGGACCACAAGCCGAGGAACCCTCCACCTCCAGCTGCCCAATCTTTGAGTGAGCACATGGAGAACCCCAACCCACCAGGCTGGGAGCCAGAGCAGCCTCCAAACTCAGCTCCCAGTGGGTGGCTGAACCTGACTCAGTGGGAGCTGGAGCCCCACTCTGCAGATGGCTCCAGCTCCCTGCTGAGGTGACTCAGCCTCTGCTGTTGGAGGAAGAGCTGCATGAGCAGCCATGGGCTTCAGCAGGGTCTGTGCTCAGGGCAGGAATGTCTGTGGGGCCAGCTGGGAGTGTCTGCTGGATCAGCCCTGTGGCTGTGGGGCAGTGGAGGTGAATCCCCCCTCGACAGGGGCTGTCAAAGCCCAGCCTCCACCCCCAGCCCCTGCCCTGCAGTGCCACAAGTCCCTGAGGAGCAGGCTGACCCAGAGAATCCTGGAGAAGGAGGGAGGGTGGATGGGTAGAGGGCTTGGAGTGGGGGTTCTGGGCTTGGGGTGCTGGGGATGGTGTGGGCAGGTGGAATGAGCCCACAGAGAAGGGATGGGGACCTGGCTGCTGTAGGGAGCTGGAGGTACCAAAGCAAATCCAATGACTGCCCAGCCCAGAGCTTGTCCTGGGCAGCCAAAACTGCCCAGAGCTGTCCTGGGCAGCCTCTGCCTGGCCAAACCCATGCTCAGACTGGAGGTCAGTAAAGAGCAGGAGGCACACCAGGACCCTGCTCACCTCAAAGGCAGCTTAGCATGAGACCTTTCCATCCTACCCAGGGGATCATCAAGAGGCAAACCCCACACAAGACCCTGGCAAGAGCCTCAGGACAGGTCTCGGTCTCTGGTGGCTCCCAGAGCGGGCAGAGGTGCCCAGAGCTGCCTCCACCACCCCAACCAAAAATGCCCCAGGCCCTTTGGGCTGCCAGGGAATGGCAGTGCCAGCATCTCTCCTGGTGCCCAGCGTGTGGGGCTGGGGCTGGTACCTGTGAGCACAGATGGCAAACTCCAGCAGCAGCAGCAGCAGCAGCAGCAATGTGGAGATCATAATTATCTGAAGATAATGAAGGGTTTCATTAAATACACTTGGAAAACAACTCAGCAGCCTCACAAAGTTAAACTGCTGGTCTCAACTCTCCAAACTATTTAAAATTTATTAGCTTCCCCTGTGGGCCTCAAGCTTTTAAGTACCAGAGAAATCTTGAAAATAAGAGGGTTTTTTTCCCCCCCCCCTCTCTTTCTTTCCCCCCTGTCTCTTTCCTACGTGTTTTGGCCTCTCAGAAGTGGCTCTGTGTGGTGGTGCTGGTGGGGTGGGGGTTGGGGGGGAGGAAAACACCAGCTCCCACTTTGTGGCTATCCCACTCCCTGCAGTGGTACTTCCTCTCTCTCCCACCTGCCCCCAGCAGCGCTCTTCCCCCTCCCCAGGCTGCTTCTCAGAGGGCTGATGGGATGGGAGGCACCTGCAGGCTGCTCCCTGCTGCAGCCCGGGCTGCAGGCTGCAGGTGGTTCTTGTTGCAGAGGGATTAGTGGGAGGCTGAATAAGCCTGGATTTGATCAAGTGCTCACTGGCACGGGGTAGTGCCCTGGGCTCAGATGAGCTTCCCAGGGCTGTATCTCTTCATAATGTGAGAGGGGAGGCAGAGCTGGGAGGGGGAGGCAGAGCTGGGGGGAAGAGGCAGAACAGGGGGGAAGCAGAGCTGGGGGGAAGAGGCAGAGCTGGGGGGAAGAGGCAGTGTTGGGGGAGAGGCAGTGTTGGGGGGGAGGCAGAACAGGGGGGAAGGCAGAGCTGGGGGGAAGAGGCAGAACAGGGGGGAAGCAGAACAGGGGGGAAGCAGAGCTGGGGGGAAGCAGAGCTGGGGGGAAGAGGCAGAGCTGGGGGGAAGAGGTGGAACAGGGGGGAGGCAGAGCTCGGGGGAAGCGGCAGAGCTGGGGGGAAGAAGCAGAGCTGGGGGGAAGAGGCAGAAGCTTCTCCTCCTCCAAGAAAAAAAATCATTAAAAGAAATTCCTGGCCTTGAAGCAGAGCCAGAGTTTGGTGCTTGGCAGCTTGGTGCTGCCACTCTGCTCTGGGGAGACCTCCCCTGCAGTGCTGTGTCCAACACAAGTAGGACATGGACCTGACAGAGCAGCTCCAGAGGAGGCCACTAAGATGATGAGAAGGCTGGAGAAGCTCTGCTATGGGGACAGGCTGGGAGCCTGGGGCCAGCCTGAGCAGCTGCCCTCTGCCTGCACCCATCCTTTGCCAGCACCAAAGTGGGATGAGGGCTGTCCCTGCAGCATGGGCAGTGCCAGAGCTGTGTCTGCAGGCTGTGCAAGGAGAGGAGCAGCCTGGTGCATTCCCCTTGAGGTGCAAAGTGATGGCCAAGGGGGCAGAGCTCCCCTGATGACCAGCAAGATGAGGGAAGTGATTCTGTCCCTCTCCTCTGCCCCGCTGAGACCCCATTTGGAGTACTGGGTCCAGTTTGGGGGTTCCCAACACAAGAAGGACCTGGACCTGATAGAGGAGGTCCAGAGGAGGCCTTGCTGTGTATCTGAGCCACTTCTGCCCAGGCTCCAAGCCCCGAGGGTCCTCTGCAGGACAGGAGCAGGAGCCTGGCAGTGAGCTGGGTGGAGGCAAGCTGCAAAGAAGGAGCCTGCAGGGCAGAGCAGGCAGCAAGCTGAGCGCCAGGGGCTGAGGCAGTCGAGCAGCATTTGCACAAAGCCAAGTACAGGGCTGGTGAGTCCTGAGAGAGCAGGGGAGAGGCCTTGGAGCATTGCCTTGCTGAGCCATCCAGCAGGGATGCTCCACACAGCAGTGTCTGCAGAAGGCTCTGCAGGGGGCTGGGGAGGAAGGATGCAGTTCCAGGTGAATTGAAGCAAGCCCCACTGCCAGGGACCACCAGCAGCTGCCTTACAGCTCAGCCAGCCAGGGGCAGGAGGAGGGGTTCCTCTCCCCCATCTTCACGGATTCATTGGATGGTTTGGGTTGGAAGGGACCTCAAAGCTCATCCAGTTCCAACCCTTGGGTCAGGCAGGGGCACCTCCCACCAGCCCAGGTTGCTCAAGGCCTCATCCAGCCTGGCCTTGGACACCTTCACAGAGGGGGCATCCACAACCTCCCCAGGCAACCTTTTCATGGGAGAGCAATGTGGAGGGTCCCAAACCTCCTGCAGGAGGGAGCCAGGTGGGGCAGGGGGTGAGGAGTCCCTGGAGGACCTGGCTCTTGTCATTTCCAATCATTCTGAGCCCCTGGAAAGGGCTTTGGGGGGGGGTTGATGGCACCATGGGGAAGGGAGGTCTGCTCCCAGTCGTGGGGCTGCCAGTCTGCTTTGGGGGGCAACTGGGGGAGGTTGAGGAGAGAGAGATTGTGAGTGGGAAGAGGGCTGGAAGGCACACTGCTGCCTTGGCACAGGTCTGTGCCCCACATTGCTGCCCCACATTGCTGCCTTGGCACAGCTTTGTGCCTTGCCTTGGGGGCTGGATCAGGAGCAGAGAGCTGGGAGGAGATGAGTACACATGGAGCAGGCAGCTGCTCCCCCTGCCAGGCTCCCCCAGGCACAGTGGCAACAGTGGCAAGATGTGGGCATCAGGTGCAGCTCTCTGGCAGCAGAGAGGGCTTTTCCTCCAGGAATTAAGGCAGGAGTGAGGCCAAGGCTCCCAGAGCACTGCCTGGAGGAGGCTGGGCTGGGCTGTGACGTGCAGTCCCCTGCTGCTGGCTCATTGCTCTGCCACCGGTGGGCCTCAGCCTCCTCCAGCCCAGACTGTGGGGCAGCTGATCCTTACAGGGGTGCAAAGGAGGAGAATTGCTGAGAATCTGGGCTTGGTCTCACTCACAAAGGTTCTTGGCCCCAGCACGAAGCCCTGCCCGGGTGGGAATTGTTTTCCCAGTTGGATCTCCCCTCGGACATGGGTTTGGATCTGCTCTCTCCCTGGGGGATGCTCCAAAAGCAGGAATTCCTCTTCTGTCTTTGGAAGGGGCCAGATGAGAGCATTTCCCTTGTTAAACAATCAGCTCTCTAGGGTGGCCTTGCCTGCTCCCAGCCAGAAAGGGCAGACTGGATGGAGGCAGCCAGAGTGGGAGGCAGCAGGGGCAGTGGCAGTGTCCCTTCCCGGGCAGGCAGCCACGCAGAGCAGGAGCCCTGCCTGCAGCTCAGCTCATCAAAGCTGCTCTGCTAAGCAGAAGGGGCAGCTCAGTGTCTAAGTTACTCACTGCCCCGAGCAGGGCACACATCTGCAGCCTGGCCCTGCTCCGCAGGCGCTGCCCTGTCTCCACACCAACCTTGCCCACGCGGCCCTGCCTGCCCGGGCACCGTGGGCAGCAGGGCAGGGGCTGGGGCTCCTGCTGTGCCCCAAGAGAAAAGTTCAGAGCTTGGCTGGGAAGAGGGAGGGCCTTGTCCCAAGGCAAGGAGTCTCCAAAGCTTGTCAAGGTCTGGGAGCAGCAGATCAGTCCTGGGGATGAAGCTGTGGGAGGCACAGCGGTGCTGGCACAGCCTGGCAGCTGGACCTGGGCTGAGCACAGATGCTTCAGCAGACACTGATGGTCTTTGCCGGCCCAGGGGGCTGCCAGCTCATCTGCTCCCATCACAGAACCTTCTCTGGAGGCTGTGGGGACTGCTCTGGACACTGATGGGTGGGAAGGACAAGGACTTGCTGCCCAAACCCTGCCAAGCTCCACTTTGATCTGTGCAGAGCCAAGTCTGTGGCTGGTTGGGGATAAGCCCCTTGCTCCCAGGACAGAAGCTGCTAGCCCCACTGTGAGGACAGTGCAGCTGGTGGCTGCTTGGTGCCTTCTCTGTACCTAAAACTGCCACAAGTCCACACCATGGAATTCCTCCTCCATGTCCCACCAAAGGCAGGCTGGGGAAGGAGCTCATCCCTGTGGCTAAGCCTGGTGCTCCCTGGGCAGAGAGAGCTCTGTCCTGCCTCAGCTGTGCTCACTGTGTCTGCTCAGGGGATGGCCTGGAAAGGTGGATCTGGAGGCAGACCTGGCTAAATGCCACGGGGCCACAGCAGGGGAGGTTCCAAGGCTGATCCAGCTTCAGCTTCCAGCTGGAGTTGGGGATCATGGGCACACATGAGGGGTGCACGTGAGGGGTCCAAGCCTGCAGGGTCAGGGCTGTGCATGTGCCTGTGTGGAGGGAGAGCAGAGAATTTGGTTCTCCATCTCAACCAGCCTGGTTTATTTAGCAAGCTCTGAACAAGGGGTGGTGACATTTCATGCTGCTCTTGGTCTCAGGGCCAGTAACAAACCCCTTCTGACAAGTCCCTCTCCAGCAGCTCCTCTCTCACCTGGCATCACTGCAGGTGGTACAGACAGAGCCAGGGCAGCACCAGCCAGTGGAGCCAGGAGCAGAGCTGAGCTCCAGGAGTGGAGCTGATCTCCATACCATGTCCTGGTCCCACCATGGGCTGGGGGGCAAGGACTGGTGCAATGCAGGCAGCTGGCTCAGGGGGCTTCTGATCAGTGTTTTACTCTCTGTTGAATACTTCATAGAATCACAGAATGGTTTGGGTTGGAAGGAACTTTAAAGCTCATCCAGTTCCAACCCCCTGCCACGAACAGGGACACCTCCCACCAGCCCAGGGTGCTCAAGGCCTCATCCAGCCTGGCCCTGAACACCTCCAGGCAGGGGACATCCACAGCCTCCCTGGGCAACCTGTTCCAGTGTCTCCCCATCCTCACTCAAGGACTTCTTTTTAATCTCCAGTGACAATCTGCCCTCCTCAAGCTTCAGTCCACTCCCAGGGTGGGGAGGGATGTCCCACGCCAGCAGCACCACAGCAACAGGTTTCTGGGGGTGGCAAAGCAAATCAGTGTGCAGTAGGCACCGAAGTCCTCGGTGACCTTGGGCACCGCTCCCTTTTACTCCCCAGCTGTGCTGGCTCTCCTCATCCTCACTCCCACCCAGGTGAGGCTGGGTGGGGCTGTGTCCAACCATCCTCTGCCTGCCCAGCCTGTTCCTCCCTCCTGCTTCCCTGGGAGGCTCCAGCTGCGTTTCAGCAAGGAGCCATTTCCCCTCCACGCTGCAGAAGGAAAAAGGATTTTGCTTGGTGGTGGTGGTGGAGTTTTTTTGTTGTTGTTATTTTCTTCTTCTTCTTCTTCCTTTTTTTTTTTCCCCCCTTTCTATTAATTCTGGGAGTAGAACATTGTGGCTTTTAAGTTTATTCCAACTGTTTGATATTTTACATAATCGTATTATTTATGTGACAAGATTAGGAGTGCTCTGCATGCTGACAGGCAAGCAGCACACACACACACAGCACACACACACAGCACACACACCCCACACTCCACACACAAACCCCAGCCCTAGCCAAGCCTTCCTGCATTTATTGTGCTCCTGGCTTTCTCCAGCCTGTGCAGCCTGCAGCGTGAGCAGGGAGGGAGAGAAACAGAAGGGGAGGTGGGGGGAAGGTGGAGAAGACAGGAGAGGAGCTGCTCACCCCAGCCCTCTCGGCTCCCTCCTGTCCTTGGAGATCCTTTGGCCTTAGCAGGGTGGCTGCCCTCTGGGGCTAATGGGGCTGCCTGGGCAGGCTGCAGAGCTCTTGGCCGCCAGCAGCCGGAGCTGAGCGCAGCCGAGGTGTTTGCTCCAGCATCCTGCTGCTCGCCCCTGGGATGCTTGATTTATTCTGTGCCTGGAAACATTCATTTCACACCTAAAGAGGGGCAGGTTCATCACTTCTGCAATCATCATTTATTCATGTCGGGAGGGTTGCAGGAAGCAGAGATAAATGCATTGCCTTGAAATTGGTGCTCCGGGCTGCTCAGGAGCCTCCATCCTGCTCACCAGGCTCCTGAGCGGGGTGGGAAGGGCTCCTGCAGCTCCTCCACCCCGGCACAGCGGCCTCACACAGAGGCTGGAAGGGACCTCCAGAGATCAACGCCTGCCAGAGCAGGATCACCCAGGGTAGTTCACACAGGAACACATCCAGGTGGGTTTGGAAAGGCTCCAGTGAAGGAGACTCCACAACCTCTCTGGGCAGCCTGCTCCAGGGCTCTGTCACACTCACAACAAAGAAGTTTCTCCTCATGTTGAGGTGGAACCTCCTGGGATCCAGTTTGGATTCATTGTTCCTTGGCTTTTTGCTGTGTACCGCTGAAAAGAGCTTTCCTCCAGAACCACAGAGTTGGCAGGGTGGGAAGGGACCTCAAGGCTCAGCCAGTTCCAACCCCCCTGCCATGGGCAGGGACACCTCACACTGCAGCAGGTTGCTCACAGCCACATCCAGCCTGGCTGCAAACACCTCCAGGCATGAGGCTTCCACCACCTCCCTGGGCAACCCTGACCACCCTTATGCTGAAGAACTCCTTCCTAACACCCAATCTGAATTTCCTCATTGGAACCCTGATGAAGAAATCCTCCAGCCAGCCAGCCCCTGGCCAGTTGATGCTCTCCCAGTGCCCCCCTAGGCTGGCAGAGCAAAGCCCAGGCCAGCAGAGCTGGCTGTGCCCTCCCTCCAGAACGGATGGCCGGAGCTGGCGCTTGGCTTCCTTTGTTAGCTCGTTAGGAATGAAGCAAAAAATGAACCAAGATTAAAGAGCTCTGCCTCTGCTCCCAAATTTATGGGCATCTCAAATGTGATGTTGGAGTCTGTTCCTCCCCTGACTGCTGTCAGGCTGATTCAGTGTGGAGCAGCGTGGGCACCCTGCTCCCAGCCAGCCTGGCCAGCGCCGTGCTCGGATGTGTCAGAGGCTGCTCAGCATCCTGTACACCCCCAGGGATGAGTGGATCCAGAGGGCTCACAGCCACCTGGTCACAGGGCTTCATGCAGTCCCCATGCTGAGCAGCTTCACCACCACATCTCCTCCTCCTCATCGAATGGTTGGGTTGGAAGCGACCCCAAATATCATCCAGTCCCAAGCCCTCTGTCGGGAGGAATGTGCAGCCTGGAGAACAATTCTTCCAGGGAGACCTCAGAGCAGCCTTCCAGTACCTGAAGGGGTTACAGGAAAGCTGGGGAGGGACTTTTGACAAGGGCTGAGAGTGACCGAATGAGGGACAAAGGCTTTGAGCTGGGAGAGGGGAGGTTAAGACTGGAGATGAGGAAGGAATCCTTGAGAGTGAGGGTGGGGAGACACTGGAACAGGTTGCCCAGGGAGGCTGTGGATGTCCCCTCCCTGGAGGTGTTCAAGGCCAGGCTGGATGAGGCCTTGAGCAACCTGAGCTGGTGGGAGGTGTCCCTGCCCACGGCAGGGCGTTGGCACTGGATGAGCTTTATTGTCCCTTCCAGCCCATTCTGTGAATTTGAATGACCCTGGTCTTGTCCAGCTTTTGCAGCTTTCCCTTGACACATCCAAAGCCAAGCTTGATGTGGCCAGCTCTGGTTGGAGGTGTCCCTGATGAGTGCAGGGGGGGTGGACAAGGTGACCTTTGAGGGTCCCTTCCAACCCAAAGCATTCTATGATTCCATGATGCTCTGTGAGGAGCAGGGGGACTCAGCCTCTCCATGTGTGGAGCACACTCCTGAGCAGGCTGTTGGCAGGCATCCCTGTCCCTCTCAAACCTGTGACTGCTGCCTCAGGTTCTTAAGCACAGCTTTGGCTTCTTGCATCCCACCTTACCCTTCTGTAGCTGCACAGGCACCCTGTGCTCTGACAGTCTTCTCCCTGCCCAGGAAACCAGCCCCAGGTGGTGAAGTCTTACACTCCCAGGCAGCTCCTCGCATTTTATTTGGTGCCAAAAAGGGAAGAGGGGAGCAGAAGATTTGTGAAAATCCCTTTTATGGCCAGCAGGTTTCTGCCCTAGGTTTTATGGTTGCTCCAGGTGAGGTTTGGTTTGGATCTGGGGAGGCAGAAGCTCTCTTAGTGGGGGTGCAAAGAGCAACCTTAGTGTGCAGGAGAACTCTGCCCAGCCACAGCCAGCTCTGAACATCTGCTGGAGGGCCTGAAGGTTTGAGCAGCCCTCATGGGCACTTAACCCTGAGGGCTGCAGGAGTTGGGCAGCTGGGGAACAGAGCTGGGGAGGAACAGCTGAGGGAGCTGGGGGTGTTCAGCCTGGAGAAGAGGAGGCTGAGGGAGACCTCATTGCTCTCTACAGCTCCCTGAAAGGAGGCTGCAGTGAGCTGGGGGTTGGGCTTTTTTTCCTAGTCTCAGGTGATAGAAGGAGAGGAAATGGCCTGAAACTGTGACAGGGGAGTGTTAGGTTGGACAACAGAAGAAACTTCTTCCCTGATAGGGTTCTCAAAGCCTGGCACAGGCTGCCCAGGGAGGTGGCTGAGTCCCCATGCCTGGAGGTGTTTCGAAGAGGCAGAGATGTGGTGCTGAGGGCCATGGGCTAGCCCCAGCCTTGGCAGAGTTAGGGGAGGGTTGGGCTGGATGACCTGAAAGAGCTTTTCCAGCCAAAACCATTCTGTGAACCTCTGACTCTGTGATTCTCTGCTTCTCTGCCTACCTCTCTGCCTGCTGCAGTGCTGGTAGGAGCCAGGCAGAGGCAGGAGCAGTGTCCATCAAGCACAGCAGTGCCATCGATGCTGAGCCAAGACACCAACCCCCCCCTCACCCCCCATCCCCCACCCCCCAGCCAGATTTCATCCTAAAATTAGCCTTTTCTGGGAGGGTTTCTGCTCTCATCCTGCATCACTGTCCATCTGACAGGAGGGGAACTGACTCAGAGACAAAGAGCACAGAGCAGCCAGGGTGAGAGGGAAAGAGCTCTAATGTAAAAATAAACGGTGTCCAGCCACCCACTGCGGCCAGCTGAGCTCCCAGTAGGGTCCCAGCCGCCTGACACAGAGCAGCAGCTGCCCTTTCATTAGCAGCCTGCTCATTTTCTCCCCCTGCAGCTGAATTTCCCTGGGAAGGAAAAAAAAGAGACTCGAAGTGACAGGAAGGAGCAGGAGCCCCCGGGCCCTGCACTGCCAGCCCAGAGCAGCCTGCTGTGCTCCTGAGCCCGGGGCTGCCTGGAAGGACCTTTGGTCCCAGCCTGTCCCACAGCTGCCTCAAGCAAAGGGCTGGAGGGATCGCTGCTCCCCTCTCCACCCCACCCACTGCTTGTGCAGGACCTCTCCCTGCTTCCTGGGCTCTGCTGAGCAAGGCACAGAAGCACAGAAGGGTGGAAGGGACCTCTGGAGATCATCCCTGCCAGAGCAGCATCACCCAGGGCAGGTCACACAGGAACACATCCAGGAGGGCCCTGAAAATCTCTACAACCTCCCTGGGCAGCCTGCTCCAGGGCTCTGTCACCCTCAAAGTCAAGATGATCCTTCTCATGCTCAGATGGAACTTCTCTTGTTCAGGCTTATGCTCTTTGCCTCTTGCCCTGTCACTGGGGCACCATGAAGAGTCTGGCCCCATCCTCCTGACACCTACCCTCAGATATGTGTAAGCACTGACCAGATGCCTCTCAACCTTCTCTTCTCCAGCCAAACCAGCCCCAGCTCTCCCAGGCTTTCCTCAGATGAGAGATATTCCAGTCCCCATCTTTCCACACAGGACCATCCACTGCTTCTCCCAGGCATTTATTCCCTGCTTGGTGGATGCCTGCTGAGAGCAGGGGACCACAGCCTCCAGACCATTAGATCCAAGGTAGTTCATCCCAATCCTTCCCCACTCCCACCTCCTGGTGCACCTTGAGGCCATTCCCTCTTGTTCTGTCTCTGATGACCTGTGAGAAGGGTCCAGCACCAACCTCTACATGACCTCCTTCCAGGTAGTGGTAGACAGCAATGGGGTTTCCCCTCAACCTCCTCCAAGCAGGCCATCCCCAGCTCCTTCACTTACTCTTCATCAGATTTATTCTCCAGGCCCTTCCCCAGCTCCTTGCCCTCCTCTGCACTGGCTCCCAGGGACCAAGGCTCTGGGTCTCCCTATCCTGGCTTTCTGAGGAGTTCAGCTGGGCACTGTGCATGGGATCCCATCAGCCTGAGACAGGTTCATGGGAGATGCCAAGCTCCTTTAAAAGCATTGTACTGTGTTAAGTGCTCTTGGAAAGCTGCTCTCTGGGTCTCTCCTGGCTGTGGACACAGGACTTTCCCTCTTCTCTGGCTACTAAATCTCCTTCCCAGTTGCCCATGGTGTGACCCAAGCCCGGGAGATGTTGCTGGAGCAGCTCTGGGTGCTGCAGAAGCTCTGGGTGCTGGAGCAGCTCTGGGTGCTGGAGCAGCTCTGGATGCTGGAGCAGCTCTGGGTGCTGGAGCAGCTCTGGGTGCTGGAGCATCTCGGGGGTGGAAGAATCACAGAATTGTCAGGGTTGGAAGGGACCTCAAGGCTCAGCCAGTTCCAACCCCCCTGCCATGGGCAGGGACACCTCACACTGCAGCAGGTTGCTCACAGCCACATCCAGCCTGGCTGCAAAAACCTCCAGGGATGAGGCTTCCACCACCTCCCTGGGCAACCTGTGCCAGGCTCTCACCACCCTCATGGGGAACAACTTCTTCCTAACATCCAATCTCAATCTACTCATTTCTAGTTTTGCTCCATCCCCCCCAGTCCTATCACTCCCTGACACCCTCTAAAGTCCCTCCCCAGCTTTCTTGGAGCTCCCTTCAGATCCTGGAAGGCCACAATTAGGTCTCCTGGGAGCCTTCTCCTCTCCAGACTGAACAACCCCAACTCCCTCAGTCTGTCCTCACAGCAGAGCAGCTCCAGCCCTCTGCTCACCCTCATGGCCCTTCTCTGGACACCTTCCAGCACCTCCAGACCCTTCCTGGCACAGAGGCTCCAGAACTGGACCCAGAGCTCCAGCTGTGGTCTCAGCAGAGTGGAGCAGAGGTGCAGAATCCCCTCCCTGGCCCTGCTGGCCACACTTCTCTTGCTGCAGCCCAGGCTCTGCTTGGCTCTCTGGGCTGCAAGTGCTGACTGCTGGCTCCTGTTGAGCTTCTCCTCCCCCAGCACCCCCAAGGCCTTTTCTTCAGGCCTGCCCTCAAGCCAGTCCCTGCCCAGCCTGTATCAGTGCCTGGGATTGCCCTGACCCAGCCGCAGGACCCTGCCCTTGGTCTTGTTGAACCCCATGAGGTTGCCATGGGCTCAGCTCTCCAGAAGACCTTTAAATCTTTCCAAGCTCCTTTGCAGAGCCATAAGAGCTCCAATTTCCTGCTTTCTCTCTCCCTTCAGCCCAGCCTTCATTGCTGGCATCTCGCTTCAGCTCCCCACCCCCCCCCCTCTTGCCCCCCCAAGCCTAACCAAGCGGAGGAGAAAAATGATTCCAATGATTTACAGCACTTGGGAAGAGTTGAGAGGGAGAGAGAGAGGGGGGAAAGGGGAAAAAAAAAAAAGAGTGGAGTAAATAATAAATCAAAACCAGCAAAAAGAACAAGAATGCATCCATCTTTTATGAGCCCCATTCACTGCTGCATGTACAGTTCAGACACAAAACCGACGCAGCCCTGCAAAGTTGCTGCCGCTTCAGAAGTGTCTGCGCCCAGCAGTGGCAGAGCTCTTCCCAACTACATAAAAGCAGAGGCAGAGGAGGTGCAGGAAACCAGCTCTGATGCTCTGCCTCCTTATCAGCCTTCCCCAGCCTGGGAGGGGTTGAGCTGGGGGGGAGTGGGGAGCACCAGGAAGCCAGGATAAAAAGCAGAGTTTACTTCTTGTTTCTTTTTTTAACTCCCCCCCACCCCCCACCCCTCAGGGTCCTTGCTCCACCTGATGGAAAGTGTTCTCTCACTCCTCGCCCCATGGGTCACACAGGCTGGGGGCTGAAGGCTCCCCCCATCCAGGGTCCCCACAAATGGGCTCTTTATCCACCCACAAAAGCCCCTTGAAGTTCTCCCCTTGGAAAGGGGTCCTGCAGGACTGTTGGAGTCATAGAGTCATGGGGTGGGTTGGAAGGGACTCTCAAAGGGTCATCTTGTCCAATCCTCCTGCAGGTAGAAGGGACTTCTCCAACTAGAGCAGGTTGCTTAGGGCCACATGAAGTCTGATCTGGAATGTCTCCAGGGATGGAGCCTCCACCACCACCCTGGGCAGCCTGTTCCAGTGTCTCCCCAGCCTCACTGTGCAGAACTTCCTCCTGAGCTCCAACCTAACTCTGCCCTGCTCCAGTTCCAAACCATTGCCTCTCATCCTATCCCCACAGCCCCTTCTGAGCAGTCCCTCCCCAGCCTGCCTGCAGGTCCCCTGCAGATACTGAAATGCAGCTCTGAGGTCTCCCTGAAGCCTTCTCTTCTCCAGGCTGAACAGCCCCAACTCTCCCAGCCTGTCCCCATAGGGGAGGTTCTCCAGCCCTCTGATCATCTTTGTGGCCTCCTCTGGCCCCTCTCCATCAGGCCCAGGTCCCTCTTGTGTTGGGGTCCCACAGCTGGACCCAGCACTGCAGGTGAGGTCTCCCCAGAGCAGAGCAGAGGGGCAGGATCCCTCTCTCCATCTCTGGCCACTCTGCTTTGGATGCAGCCCAGGCTGCCCTTGGCCTTCTGTGCTGCCAGTGCCCACTGCTGGCTGTTCCTCTGCTGCTTCCTTGGCAGGCACTGACTGCCTGGGAGGTGGCTGAAGGCTGCATCCAAACACTGACCTGAGCATGGGTCACTCCACAGCAGAGCAATGCAGGCAAAGCTATGGGAGGTAGGCTGGCAGAGAAAATTCTCTGCTGGAAGACACAAACTCCTCCCAAGAGCAGCTCAGCTCTTCAAGAACTGCAGGGGATGCAATCACCTCTGGTCTCAGATTTGAGGAGCTCCTGATAGCATCTGTAGCAGAGCTATACCAAGCCTTCTCCACTAGCTCTCCTTGCAGACTGAAAGGAATTTGCTCCAAGGCCCTGGGTAGAGGTAATGTCCTCCAGAGACACTGATCCTCCTCTGCAGGGATGAAGTCATGCCAGGATGTGGTTGTGATTGTGGTGTTCCTCTTACAGCCAGCAGAAATGTCACTGAAATCCCAAAGAAGCAGGATTCCACCTCCTACACTTCCACCCCAAGGGATGACAGCCCAAGACCTGGACAGGAGAACTCTGTCCAGCCACAGTCAGCTCTGGTCATCTTCTGGAAGTCCTGAAGGTTTGAGCAGCCCTCATGGGCACTTAACCCTGAGGGCTGCAGAAACTGGACAGCTGGAGACAGGGCTTGGGAGGAGCAGCTGAGGGAGCTGGGGGTGTTCAGCCTGGAGAAGAGGAGGCTGAGGGAGACCTCATTGCTCTCTACAGCTCCCTGAGAGGAGGCTGCAGTGAGGTGTCTGCTAGAGCACTGCATCCAGCTCTGGAGCACAAAATGGACATGGAACTGTCAGAGTGTGTCCAGAGGAGGCCATGAAGATGATCCAGAGGGCTGGAGAACCTCCCCTGGGGGGGCCAGGCTGGGAGAGTTGGGGCTGTTCAACCTGGAGAAGAGAAGGTTCCAGGGAGACCTCAGAGCAGCTTTCCAATACCTGAATGGACTCCAGGAGAGCTGGGGAGGGACTTTTGATAAGGGGCTGGGAGTGCCAGGATGAGGACAATGGCTTTGAGCTGGGAGAGGGGAGATTGAGAGTGGAGATGAGGAAGAAATTACTTTGCAGTGAGGGTGGGGAGACACTGGCACAGATTGCCCAGGGAGGCTGTGGATGCTTCCTCCCTGGAGGTGTTGAAGGCCAGGCTGGATGAGGCCTTGAGCAAGCTGGGCTGGTGGGAGGTGTCCCTGCCCATGGCAGGGGGATGGCACTGGATGAGCTTTGAGATCCTTTCCACAACCCAACCCACTGTGTGACTCCATGAACAGACAGGAGGAAGCTGCCTGCCCTGCCCCGGAGGCAGGGTGTGCCCTTGGGGTGCCTGCTACCTGCCTTGCCCGCTCAGTGCCAGGAGCTGGCAGTGCCCTTGCAGTGCTGGGTGCCCCTGAAGCAATCTGCAGGCAGGCTGCTTTTAATTAGAAGGGGCTGCACGCCCACCTGCACGCCGCTGTAAATCTGGGCTGCGCGGTAACGAATGTGCTGGGTTTAAGTTGTAATTAGAACTCCTATTGACGCCCCACGGCCTCATTTGTCATCTGAAGCTGCTCATTGCTCCCAGTCAAGGAAATCAATCTGGGCCCCTTGAAGAGCTGGGGGCCGCCAGATTTGCAGGGTGGATTGATGGAGCGGGATGCAGCCTCCCTTAACCCCTCTGCTGCCCTGCCTGGCGCCGGGGCAGCAGCAGCAGCGATGCCTCCCTGGCTCCCCGCAGCCAAGCCCTGCTGCAGGCACTCCCGGGGCAGGAAGCAGCAGGAGCTCTGACTTCCAGGGCAGTGACTTGCAGCTGTCTCAGCTGCCTGTTGGTGCATCACAGGATGGGGACAGAGACCCAGCATCCTGCAGAGCCTCATGCAGTGGTTTGGGCTGGGACAGGCCTGCAGTGGAGAACTGCCCATGGCATGGATGCTGCAGCTCCAGCAGGGGAAAAGCAAAGAGACTTCATGGGTTACAGAGGCACAGAATCATTTTGGCTGGAAAAGACCTTTCAGATCCTGGAGTCCAACCAGCCTCTAACATTACCAGGCTTGGTGCTAAACCATGGCCCTCAGCACCACATCTCTCACCACCCTCATGGGGAAGAACTTCTTCCTAACATCCAATCTCAACCTCCCCATTCCTATTCTATTCTGTCACCTAGAAGCTATTCCAGCTGTGACACACAGCTGCAGAGGCTCACAGCTTCCCACCAGCCAAGGCTTTGCCCAGAAAGAGAGACTGGCCATTGGAATGTGCTGCCAGGGTGGTGGTGGAGTCACCATCACTGGAGGTGTTTAGGAGGAGACTGGATGGGTGCTTGGTGCCATGGTTTAGTTGATTAGATGGTGTTGAGTGATAGGTTGGACTTGATGATCTCAAAGGTCTCTTCCAACCTGGTTAATTCTCATTAATCTCTCCTTCTCTCTTCTCTCTTCTCTCTTCTCTTTCTCTCTTCTCTCTTCTCTCTTCTCTCTTCTCTCTTCTCTCTTCTCTCTTCTCTCTTCTCTCTTCTCTCTTCTCTTCTCTTCTCTTCTCTTCTCTTCTCTTCTCTCTCTTCTCTTCTCTTCTCTTCTCTTCTCTTCTCTTCTCTTCTCTTCTCTTCTCTTCTCTTCTCTTCTCTTCTCTTCTCTTCTCTTCTCTCTCTTCTCTTCTCTTCTCTTCTCTCTCTTCTCTTCTCTTCTCTTCTCTTCTCTTCTCTTTCTCTTCTCTTCTCTTCTCTTCTCTCTTCTTTCTCTTCTCTTCTCTTCTCTTCTCTTCTCTTCTCTTCTCTCTCCCTGGGCTCAGCAGTGCTGCCACTCCAGGGGGGCTGCATTTCCCTTCTTGGGATTGCTGTCACCTGATTTTCCAGAGCTTATTCCTTGTCACAAGTTCTTGGGCCAAAGCCAGAGCTGGATCCCCTTGTGCCCTTGCTGGGCCCTCCAGGAGAGGCTGGCTGCTCCTCCTGCCCAGTGTGACATGCTCAGGGGCTGCCTTCTGCACACACTGCTGAGATCCTCACCTGGAGCAGCTCTCTTTGCCACAGGAAAGCCTCCAGATGCCAACCTGTGCTTTGCTGGTGCTGTGCCACCACTTTACACATTGCCTGTCTCTGCTGGAGGGGGATACCAGGGATTAGCAATGCATTGGCCAAGTCTGTGTGCCAGCACAGACTGATTAGTCTTGTGCCCACTTAATTACAGCACATTACGAACCTCTGCTGCAGCAGGGATGGCCCAGTACAGGCAGCTGGAGGCCTCACAGTGAAGAGCAGAAATAATTGAGGGCAGCAGTGCTGAAGGCTGAGCCAACATCCATGGCCCTCCACTTTCTGCTCCAGCAGCTGACACATTCTCTGATTTTTGGCCCCATCCTGGCTCTGCTGGCATCTGGTGCAACCCTCCAGCACAGTGAGGCTCAGCTGAGGCCACTGCAAAGGGCTTCTGCTTGTCCACAGCCTGGAATCATAGAGTCATAGAATTGTCAGGGCTGGAATGGACCTCAATGATCAGACAGTTCCAACCCCCTTGCCATGGCCAGGGACACCTCACACTACAGCAGGTTGCTCATAGCCACATCCAGCCTGGCTGCAAACACCTCCAGGCATGAGGCTTCCACCACCTCCCTGGGCAGCCTGTGCCAGGCTCTCACCACCCTCATGGGGAACAACTTCTTCCTAACATCCAATCTCAATCTACCCATTTCTAGTTGTGCTCCATCCCCCCCAGTCCTATCACTTCCTGACACCCTCAAAAGTCCCTTCCCAGCTTTCTTGGAGCCCCCTTCAGATCCTGGAAGGCCACAAGAAGGTCTCCTGGGAGCCTTCTCTTCTCCAGACTGCACAACCCCAACTCTCTCAGTCTGTCTCCATAGCAGAGCAGCTCCAGCCCTCTGCTCATCCTCGAGGCCCTTCTCTGACCTCTGCCAGTGCTGTGCTCTCTGATGAAGCCTCTTGTGCACCACTCCTCTCTTCTGCTTCTTGCTCTCTGCCAAGCAAAGCCATGTCCTGTGGAGCCATCCCTTCTCCTTCCACACCACCCCTAACATCGATTCTGTGCTCTCACCACTCTCATTGGGCAGAACTTCTCCTGATGTCCAACCTGAATCTCTCCTGCTCCACTTTAAATCCATTGTCCCTCAGCCTGGCACTCCCAGCCCTTGTCACAAGTCCCTCCCCAGCCCTCCTGGAGCCCCTTCAGGTACTGGAAGGCTGCTCTGAGGTCTCCCTGGAGCCTTCTCTTCTCCAGGTTGAACAGCCCCAACTCCCTCAGCCTGTCCCCACAGGAGAAGATGAAGGTCTCTGACTCTTTGCAAGGGCTCTGCTCACTCATTCCCTTACTCCTGGCACACCTTACTCCCAGCCACAGCCCTCATTTTGGCTGCCATGCTCTCAGAGGGCAATGTCCCCAGATGCTTTCTCCTCCTTGGGCTTGCCTCACCAAGATCCACCCAAGTTCCCAGAGCTGCCAGTCCCAGGGGAGGTGGTTTGGCTGCTGGCTCCTGCTGAGGGGCACCACCCAGCAGTCAACAGCCTGGCCAGTGCCAGCTCTTCTCAGCTGGCTGGGCTTTGGGCATGGATCCAGGGGTGCAGGATGCTCTCCCACCCCCCATGGCATGCCAGACAGCATCAGAGGATGCTGGGCAACAGCTCCCAGACAGTGGTCCACAGGGAGGCAGGAGGCCGGGGGGGGGGGGAGGCTCTGCCTTCCCTGGGGACTCCTGAGGACAGTTTGACTGTTGTGTAAAGATAAAACTCTGCAAATCTGGAGGCAGCCTCCCGAGCAGGGGGTCAGGAAGCTGCAGAGAAGCGATGGGAACTAATCAGAGGCGATGTAAAGCTGCCAAGGCTGCAGCTAAGCCTGCTGTGGCTTTGGAGTCACACTGGAGATAAAGAGGCAGCTCTTGGAGAGCTGGCCTCTGGAGCAGCTTCAGATTAACCTGGATTTCCAGCATCATTTCCTGCTATTCCAGTCCACAAATCCTGGTGGCTCTGGGCTGCACCACAGAGCCCTGCAGACACCTCCCTGCCAGCCCAGGCTGGCCTCACCTCTGTGCCCAGCGCTGCTGTACTGAGCCCTGCTGCCCTGCTCCTCCTCTGCTCTGGGCAGCTGCAGGTGGATCAGGCAGGAGGGTCTGAGGAGACCCCAAAGTGCCAAGGGAAGGGACAGCAGCCTGCCCCAAGGCACAGCCTCTGTGGGTGTGTGCAAAGGGCCAGCAGCCTGCAGCATCCCTGCACAGCCTGACCCCATGCCTGCATCCCCCCACAGCCCCATCCCTGCTGTCACCTCTGGTGGCCTTGTGATGCTCTGCCCTGCTGAGACCACATCTGGAGAACTGAGTCCAGTTCTGAGCTCCTCAGCTCAAGAGGGACTGGGATGCACTGGAGAGAGTCCAGTGGAGGCTATGAGGATGCTGAAGGGTCTGGAGAGGCTGAGAGCCCTGGGGCTGCTTAGCCTGGAGAGGAGCAGCCCCAGAGGGGATCTGAGCAATGGTTACAGAGAGCTGAAGGGTGGGGGGCAAGAAGGGGCCAGGCTCATGCCAGTGGTGTCCTGGGATAGGATGAGGGACAATGAAGGTTCCACCAGGAGCTTCCACCTGAACATGAGGAGAAACTTCTTTGTTTGAGGGTGCTGGAGGCCTGGAGCAGGCTGTCCAGAGAGGTGGTGGAGTCTCCCTCCCTGGAGACCTTCCATCCCCACCTGGCTGTGTTCTGTGTGCCCTGCCCTGGGTGACTCTGCTCTGGCAGGGGGTTGGACTGGATGACCTCTGGAGGTCCCTTCCAACTCCACCATTCTGTGGTCCTATGATGCTTCCCCTGACAAAGCCTCCAGCACCTTTCTGCTGGTGCCCTCCTGGCAGCAGGAGAGAGAGCCTCGAGGTCCCATGTGGGGAGCAGCAAGGCTGCCACTCAGCCCAGCCCTGACAAGCTCCTTCCTGGCTGCCTGGTGGTGACACCCCGTGGCTGTGGCACTCCTGGGGACACCTGGAGGTGTCACACCTGAGCTAGGACTGGGGTGGAACTATCCCTACTTGGGAAGGTGCCATGAGGTGCTTGCCTCATGGAAATGGTCCTCTTGGCACCCAGCTGAGCAGGAAGTGCAGGTTCCTCATCCTTCCTCAGCTTTCCTGGGCTGGCTCCACATTCCCACCCCTGCTGCTAAGGCATTCCCTGGGAGATGCCAATCCAGCAGCCTTTAGGGAGCCAATAGCTGTGTGAGCTCTTGGAGATGTCCTCTGCCTTGGGCCTTTCTCCCCAGCTTTGTGTTCTGACATGAAATGTGACTTGGCCCTGAAAAGCAGGGTGGGGGTGCAGGGAGCTGTGAATAGGAGAGCAGCAGCAGGAAGAGGCTGGGGAGTGTCGTGGGGATGCTCTCTGCAACTGAAGGGAGGCTGCAGTGAGCTGGGGGTTGGGCTCTTCTCCCCAGTCTCAGATGATAGAAGGAGAGGAAATGGCCTCAAATTGTGCCAGGGGAGGGGCAGGTTGGAGGGCAGGAAAAATTTCTTCAGTACAAGAGTGGTCAGGGACTGGCACAGGCTGCCCAGGGAGGTGGTGGAGTCCTCATCCCTGGAGGTGTTCCAGAAGCCTGTGGCCATGGCACTTGGGGCCAGGGCTTGCTGATCTTAGAGACCTTTTCCAACCAAACCAGTTCTGTGGGGATGGGATGGAGGTGGGGATGGGGATGGAGGTGGGGATGGGGATAAGGATAGGGATGGGGATGGGGATAGGGATGGAGAGGGGGATGGAGATGGGGATGGAGGAGGATGTGGGGATGGGAATGAGGATGGAGGAGGAGGTGGGGATGGGGATGAAGGTGGAGGTGGGGATGAAGGTGGAAGTGAGGATGAGAATGGAGGAGGTGGGGAAGGGGATGAAGGTGGAGGTGGGGATGAAGGTGGAGGTGAGGATGAGGGTGGAGGAGAAGGTGGGATGAGGATGGAGAAGGAGGTGAGGATGGGGATGAAGCTGGAGGTGGGGATGGGAATGAAGCTGGAGGTGGGGATGGGGATGAAGGTGGAGGTGGGGATGGGGATGAAGGTGGAGGTGAGGATGGGGATGAAGCTGGAGGTAGGGATGGGGATGAAGGTGGAGGTGGGGATGGGGATGAAGGTGGCGGTGGGGATGGGGATGAAGGTGGAGTTGGGGATGGGGATGAAGCTGAAGGTGGGGATGGGGATGAAGGTGGAGGTGGGGATGGGAAGGGCATCCACATTTTGCTGACACATCCTGGAGCAAAGGCACATGGATGTGTGAAGGAGCTGGTGGCAGGGAACAGCAGGTAAGAGTGACAGTGCTGTGGCAGGATGTGTCCCAGGAGCACAGTAACAGGATGGCTCTGGCTGTGACAGGCGACATGCTACAAAACCACCTTAAAATAGACTCCAGGAGGGCTTCATCTCAAAGCCTATTATCTGCACTGAATGCCAGATTAGTGAGCAAAGCCCTCCTTGGGCTTGGAAAATGCTCTGCTAAGGATGGATAATCATGTCAGGGAGGCCCTCCAGGAGCCTCCATGGAGGAGCTGGGGACAGCAGTGACCTCAGCAGATGCTTTATGTAAGGGGGATCAGGGACGAGGGGTCATGGCTCCTCAGTTCAAAGGTTGCTCTCCAAGGCTCTCCACCAGGGATCAGTTCTCCACATCCTGAGCAGCCACTGCTTTCCAGAGCTGTGTGCTGCACACCCTGGCACCTCCCTCCCAGCTCCCCAGGCCCCTCTGATCTGGCAGCAGTGAGGCTGGAGCTGCCCACAGCCTGCAGACCTGCAGCAAAGCCCTGGGGCACATCTGTCCTGCAGGCAGAAGAGGCAAAGGGTGAAGTGTCCCCTCCTGCAGTCACAGAATGGGTTGGGTTGGAAGGGACTCCAAAGCTCATCCAGTTCCAAGCCCCTGCCATGGGCAGGAACACCTTCCACCAGCCCAGCTTGCTCAAGGCCTCATCCAGCCTGGCCTTAAGCACCTCCAGGGAGGGGACAGCCACAGCCTCCCTGGGCAGCCTATTCCACTGTCTCCCCAGCCTCACTCTCAACAGTTTCTTTCTCATCTCCAGACTCAATCCCACCCAGACCCTCAGGTGTCCCACTGGATCATTGAGCATCTCAAGGCTGTTCTGTCCTTCACCCCCTGGCTCTTCACATGCCCTCATCAGGAGGTGCTGGCAGGGGACCAGCTGTCCCCAGGCACTGCTTGGCCAGAGCACTTCCATTCCCACTGCCAGGAGATTGTTGAGGCCGTTAGGGGAGGAGAAAGCACAGTGACTCCTGCTGCACTCTGCTTCCCCACCTGCAGAGCATGGAGATGGGAGAAAGGAATTCCTCTGGCAGATTTGCTGTGGGGTGAAAAACTGCATCTGGAAGCCTTCTGCTGTGAGGCCAGGCTGGGAGAGCTGGGGTTGTTCAGCCTGGAGAAGAGAAGGCTCCAGGGAGAGCTTCTGGAGGCCTTGCAGTGCTTCAAGGAGCTGAGCAGAAAGCTGGGGACAGAGTTTTGAGCATTGTCTATTGTGACAGGACAAGGGGGGATGGTTTCAAACTAAAAGAGGGAGACTCAGACTAGAGAGAAGGGAGACATTTGTGATGCTGAGGGTGGTGAGACCCTGCCCCAGGATGTCCAGAGGGGTGGGAGCTGCCCCATGGCTGGAACCATTCCAGGTCAGGTTGTTTGGAGCTTTGAGTAACCTGCTCTGCTCAAAGATGTCCCTGATCACTGCAGGGGGGTTGGAGTAGATGACCTTGAAGATCCCTTCCAACCCAAACCACTCTGTGATCTCCCCTTGGTTTCCCCTGCCAGCCTGGGGCTGCTGTGTTCAGCCCTGTGGTGGCACCAGCACAGCCCCCAGCGCTGTGCTGCGAGCCAAGCGGTGACTGAGGGACAAGTGGCTTCATGTTGAGCACAGGAGATCCTTCCCAGTGCAATGACACAAACTGAACAAGTCCCAGCTGAGCTTCTGCTGGCCTGAAGCCATTGCTCAGAACCTGCTCCTAATCCCAGGATCTTCCTGGGCTGCTGGGATTAGGCCTCCCTGCCGCACCCAGAGCGCCTGCTGGGATTTACTGAATGCTTTACAGCTTCCAGGGAGGAAAAGAAGCAGCCTTTGCTCTTTATGGGGCAGCTTTTATGCTCTGCAGTTTCCACACCACGGTTTTACTGCTGGCAATCCCAAGCCCCATCAATCCTGAGCGAGTACCAAGGGGCTTGCTGCAGACGGCTGCAGGCACCCAGCACGCAGGGCGTGGGGCACAGGCAGCAGGAGGATGGTCTCCAGCAGGCTCTGGGGTGCTGGGAAAGGGGGTTGCTGGTCTGGGGTGTGCTGGGAGGACAGGGAATTACCACCTACAGAGTTGTCCTCCCCACCCAACCACCTCCTCTGAGCTGCAGTTGTGCTGCTGCCTTGGAGCAGGGCTTGGTGTGCAGCCAGTGCTGGCTCAGGGCTCCTCAGCAGCACCAGCTCTGCACATCGCTGCTGTGGAGAGGGCAGGGGGAACCCCAGGCTAGAGAAAGGTGAGAGAGAGTTTGCAGGGAGGATGTGGAGACCTGGACTGGCTTCCCCTGCTGCTCCCCTCCCCACCATATGTTGCTGAGCACCTCTTCAGCAGCTCCAGGGCTCTGGCACGGGCGGGGAGGATTTTCCTGTCCTGCCTGGCTGCTGCCTCTGTTCTTGTGCCTGGAGCCTGCTCTGTGCATGACAGGAGAAACCCAAAGCCCGACTGCTGACACTGAGGGATGTCCCCAGAGAAGCCCTTTAGACAGGAAGTGACTCCACATGAGGGCATTTGGAGGGGAGGAGAAGTGCTCTTCATCTCCAGTCACTGGTGATGGATTGCCTGTGCTGCAGTGACGTCTGGGAGCACGGGCAGAGCAAGGGCTCCCAGGGGAGGGGTCCTGCAAGCACTGTGCTGTGGCCAAGCCCCAGCCCAAGGGAGCAGTCCCAGCTGAAATCCTGGTTCCACCAGCACAGTGCAATCTTCCTGTAGCCTTAACTGCAGGCAGCAGATGGTTTCCTGCACATCACAACAGGCTGCTTCTCAGATCAGATAATTTGCTCTGCACCCTCAATGCACAAATGTGACAATATTTTGTCACCCTTTATCAGTGCAGTCTCCTTGCTATCGTGGCCTGGTGAATCATTATTGATAGGCTCTTAATATCAGCACCAGCCCTTTGCAGGGATGAGCTCTAATGAATCTTCCCAGCCAGCAGCACTGCTGCTCCCTGCCATGGTTCAGGGGGTCAGGCTGGAGCTGTAAAGCTGAATGTGTCATGGAGTCATAGCATGGCTGGGTTGGAAGAGACCTCAAAGCTCATCCAGTTCCAAGCCCCTGCCATGGGCAGGGACACCTCCCACCAGCACAGGTTGCTCAAGGCCTCATCCAGCCTGGCCTGGAACACCTCCAGGGAGGAGACATCCACAGCCTCCCTGGGCAACCTGTGCCAGTGTCTCCCCACACTCACTCTAAGGAATTTCTTCCTCCTCTCCAGTCTCAATCTCCCCTCTCCTAGCTCAAAGCCATTGTCCCTCAGTCTGGCACTCCCAGCCCTTGGCAAAAGTCCCTCCCCAGCCTGCCTGCAGGTCCCTTGCAGATATTGAAATGCTGCTCTGAGGTCTCCCTGAAGCCTTCTCCTCTCCAGGCTGCACAGCCCCAACTCACCCAGCCTGTCCCCATAGGGGATGTTCTCCAACCCTCTGATCATCTTTGTGGTCTCCTCTGGGCTCTCTCTACTTCAGGTCCCCAGCACAGCCTTGGCCAATCCACTGAGCCACCATGACCTGTTGTTGGGCAGCCCCCTTCACCCAGGGGGGCAAAGGGAGAGGCAGAACCAGCTGCAGCCACACTTCTGCCCTGGAGCTGCGGCCATCATGAGCGTCTCTGCGAAGAGAAGGAGCTCTGGGCTGTGCTCTGCTGGGGCAGCAGCTCTTTGGGCACATCTGTGGAGATGTTCTCTCTGCACAAGGCCAGGCAGCCCCAGGAGGCAGCCTGCAGCCCCAGGAGGCAGCCTGCAGCCTGGGGTCGACGCCTGTGCTGCCAGGGAGCCAAGAGCGCAGCTGGGCTGCACGTCTAAGGTCTGGCCCTCTTCCAGCTCCAGCATAAGCTGAGCTCATCCTCCTGCCTGCTCTGCCCCCAGCCCTGGATCAGGAGGCAGGGTGCTGAGGCCTGTCTGTCTGGCAGCTCGTCCAGCGTCTGTCACTCGGCGGCGGTGACAGCTCGACGGGCTGGATGCGCACAGCCTCTGCCCGCTCCGCAGAGCGGGGCTGGGGGCGGCTCCTGGTGACAGCTGCGGAGACACAGAGGGTCAGGGGGCAGGCAGGCAGAACCCCTGTCAGGTTTGCAGCTCTCCTGACTGTGGGACCTCCCGAGCTCAGCTCAGAAATTCTTCTCTTGAAATGAAAACTTGTCCTAGGGCAGAGCGGAGCAGCTGCTTCCTTCTGTCGTGTTTGCTCCTACAGAAGCCGCTGAAGTGCTTGGCTCCATTCATCTCCTCTGTGCCAAGGGCTGAGGGCCACGGGAAGGGATGAAGCAAAGGTCCATCCTCACAGCCCCACTGGGGAGCTCTGCATCTGGGCAGCACTGCAAGGAGTCATTGTGCTGCTCACAGGGTTGTGCTACAGGGCAGACATCAGAGAGAGCAGGGACAGGACCTGCTTGGAGCTCAGCCACAGTGCCAGGATTAAAGAGAGCTGAGAAGATGCTGAAGGGATGAGCCAAGTCAATAGCCCCTTGGAGCTGGAGCAAAGGGCAGGTGGAGAAGGTTAAGCACTGCTGTGCTCTGTCTGCCAGCCAAAGGGAGGCACTCAGGAGGGGCCCCTGAGCTCTGACAAGAGCTGGCTCTGAGGCACTTGATGGCTTTACAGCTCAGGAACTCGAGCAGAGGAGACTGCGGAGCTGTGGCAGCAGCTCCTGCCGAGAGCTGCACTTGAGGTGGTAATGAAGCTCTGAGAGATGTTTGTGACAAGGAGCATGAGGAGGGGAGCTCAGAGAGCAGCTCAGAACTGAGCCCGAGTTCTGCCCTTGGGGGCTGCTGAAAGGGTTGGTGATGGGGAGCCAGGACACAGGGGTGGCACAGACAGCTCCAGACCCAGAATGAGCTCTTGAGCTGGCCATTGGAGCTCTCCAAGGGGAGCAGAGCAGGCAGCCCCATCCAGGTCTGCCAGAGGATGTGTGGTGCTTGGGTGGGGAGGTCACAGAGAGCACCCACCACACATGATGGACCTGGGGCTCAGTGCTCTGGATGTGTACAGGGTGGGAGATGTTCTCCACACCAGCATGCAGCCCAGAGCTGTCCCACAGCAGGGGTGAGGAAGGCTTCAGAGAATCACAGAACAGCTTGGGCTGGAAGGGACACTAAAGCTCATCCCGTTCCAAGCCCCTGCCAAGGGCTGGGACACTTTCCCTTAGCCCATGTGGCTCAAGGCCTCATCCAGCCTGGCCTTGAGCCCCTCCAGGGACGGGGCAGCCACAGCCTGAGCTTGTTGCTCTGCTCCACCCTGCCTGAGCAGCCAGGCCAGCAGAGGGAAGATGCTTGCTGAACACCATGGGGGGGAAAAAGGACTCAATTATTCTCATGCATAAAGACACAAATTAATTAACTGAGTGTGCCACAGGGGGACATTTCCCATGACCTGCAGGGAAGTGTTTCAGGGAGAAATGGCTGATGATTAATGCTCTGCTCTTTGAGCTGCATCAACAGGATCCTGGGAAGAGCTGTTTGAGAAAGAGGAGGATTTCTCAGCTTCAGTGTGAAGACATGGGGTGTGTAGGCAACCACAGCATGGAAGGGACCTCTGGAGATCACTCAGCACACCCCTCTGCCAAAGCAGGATCACCCAGAGCAGGGCACACAGGAACACATCCAAGTGGGGTTTGAGTGTCTCCAGAGATGGAGACTCCACCACCTCTCTGCCAGCCTGCTCCAGGGCTCTGCCACCTTCAATCACAGAAACTCCTCCTCATGTTCAGATGAACTTCTGATCTTCAGTCTGTGCCCAGTGCCTCTTGTGCTGTCCCTGGGCACCACTGAGCAAAGCCTGGTCCCATCCTCCTGACCCCCACCCTTGAAGTATTGATCAGCATCGATCAGATCCCCTCAGGCTGCTCTGCTCCAGACCAAAGCCCCAGTTCTCTCAGCCTTTCCTCCTCACAGAGATGTTCCAGGCCCCTCAGCATCTCTGCTGCCCCTCTCCAGCAGCTCCCTGTCCTTGAACTGGGAAGGCCAGAACTGGGCACAGTACTGCAGCTGTGGCCTCACCAGGGCAGAGCAGAGGGGCAGGAGAAGCTCCCTTGCCCTGTTGGCCACACTGCTCTTGCTGCCCCCCAGGATGCCATTGGCATTGTTAGCCACAAGGGCACCTTGCTGGCTCATGGGCATCCTGCTGCCCACCAGGACTCCCAGGTCCTTTTCCCAGAGCTGCTCTCCAACAGCTGAGCTCCCAGCCTGTGCTGATCCCTGGGGTTGCTCTTCTCCAGGTGCAGGGCTCTACACTTGCCCTTAGTGAATGTCATTAGATTTCTGTGCCCAGCTCTCCAGCCTGTGTTCTACACTGGATGGCAGCACAGCCTGAGGTGGTGTCAGCCACTGCTCCCAGTTTGGTATCGTCAGCAAACTGACTGAGGGTCCACTGTGTCCCTTTGTCCAGCTGATTGGTGAGGGTGTTGAGCAGGGCTGTATGGCACAGGGCTCTATTGCAATGCACTGAACTGCTGCAGCAAGGGTTTTTCAACAACTTCTGATGACACTGAGGCTGGCAGAGCAATGTCTGCATCTGTGGAAAAACAGCAGAAAGGGTGACCAGAGTGTGGAGAATCATGGAATCACAGAATGGCTTGGGTTGGAAGGGACCTCAAAGATCATGCAGCTCCAACCCCCTGCCATGGGCAGGGACACCTCCCACCAGCCCAGGTTGCTCAAGGCTCATCCAGCCTGGCCTGGAACACCTCCAGCAAGAGGACAGCCACAGCCTCCCTGGGCAACCTGTGCCAGTGTCTCCCCACCCTCACTCTCAACAATTTCTTCCTCATCTCCAGTCTCAACCTCCCCACTCCCAGCCCTTGTCAGCATTCCCTCCCCAGACCTCCTGTGCCCTTCAGGTGCTGGAAGGCTACTCTGAGGTCTCCCTGGAGTCTTCTCTGGGCTGAAGAACCTAAGCTCTCTCAGGTGTCTCCACAGGGGAGGTTCTCCATCCTCTGATCATCTTTGTGGCCTCCTCTGGACTCTCTCCAGCAGCTCCAGGTCCTTCTTGTGCTGGGGGCCCCAGAGCTGGAGGCAGTGCTGCAGGTGAGGTCTGAGGAGAGCAGAGGGGCAGAATCCCCTCCCTGTGCTGCTGCTCTCCCTGCTCTGGCTGCAGCTCAGCACACAGCTGCCTGCTGGGCTGTAAGTCTCAGAGTCAGAGCAAACCCATCCTTGGCTTCGGAGCCCAGATGCCACCTCCTGCTCTGCAGATTATCTGACTGGAGAGAAATCAGCTGCAGGGAGGATGCAGGAAGGTGATGGCTGGGTTCAGCCCCTCAGCACCACACTTACCTGGTGGGATAAAGAGTTGGGAACTGGACTCAACTGATTGATGCTTCCCAGAGCTGCAGCACTGCAGAGGGAGGTGCAGGAGTGAGTTTTCTCTGCTGACTTTTCAAGGAGACATCAGAGCAGTTCACTGAGCACCAGGCAGCCAGGCAGGAGCCCAGCTGCTCTTGTGCTGCAAAGTGAACAAAAGAGGAGGTGTGAGCCCCCCACAGTGGGGATGAAGTTCATGGCCATGGGGACCAGTGTTAAAGATTTCCTCCTTAACCATGATGAGCAGAGTCAGCTGAAGGCAGGGATGGCTGCAGGGGGAGGTCAAGTGCTCCCCATGGATTATGTTGGTATTTCAGCTACAAAATGCAAGATTTAGAAATCAAATCACAGATTGCATCTGGTTGGAAGGGACTCTCCAAGGGCATCTTGTCCAGCTCCCCTGCAGTCAGCAGGGACAGCTCCAAATAACTCAGGTTGCTCAGGGCCATGTCAAGTCTGATCTTGAATACTTCCAGAACAGGGCCTCCACCACCTCTGAGGCAAGACCCTCACCAGCCAAGACACCACCCAGAGGAGCTCAGCCCCAGTGAGGAGACATAGCCAGCACCCAGAGAGGATATTGGAGCAGTCATCAAGCATTGCCCTAACAACCGGGGGGCCACCAGGCCCCCCGGCCTTTGTTGTCACCACCACCATCACCCAGTGTGCACCAAGGGCACTCACCAGAGATCAGAGGAGGATCCTCCAGCCCAAATGGGCTCAGCTTAGGGCTCCTGCCCTTCCTGGGGGGGATTAAATAGGGGAGTGGGTGGGGAGGGCCAAGTGGCCACAGCTGGGGTGGGAGGAGACTCCAACAGAGCCCAGGTGCTGTGGGTTTGAGGGGAAAAAGGGGAAATGGGGCAGGTGAGGGACTTCTAGGGTGTCAGGGAGTGATAGGACTGGGTGGGGATGGAAAAAAAACAACCTAGAAATGGGTAGATTGAGATTGGATGATAGAAAAGAATTCTTCCCCATGAGGGTGGTGAGAGCCTGGCACAGGTTGCCCAGGGAGGTGGTGGAAGCCTCATCCCTGGAGGTTTTTGCAGCCAGGCTGGATGTGGCTGTGAGCAACCTGCTGTAGTGTGAGGTGTCCCTGGCCATGGCAGGGGGGTTGGAACTGGCTGATCCTTGAGGTCCCCTCCAACCCCAACAATTCTATGATTCTAAACCAATTTTGCAGTTTAGGCTGGAAGAAGTTCTTCCCAGCAAGAGAGATTGGCCATTGGGATGTGCTGCCCAGGGAGTGGTGGAGTCACCATCACTGGAGGTGTTCAGGAAACCTGTGGCCATGGCACCTGGGGACAGGGTTTAGGTGGCCATGGTGGTGTTGGGTTGCTGGTTGGACTGGATGATCCTGGAGGGCTTTTGCAACCTGAACAATTCCATGATTCTATGGTGCTTGCTAGGCAAGCTATGGCTGATGGATGCTGCCCTGCAGCACCAAGAGTTTCCCTGCCATGGACTGAACCAGTGCACAATGAAGCTTGGGCATGGCTGAGCTGTCCCTGCAGCCTGGCTGGTGCTGTGCAGTGGGTCTGTATCAAACCATGCCAAAACTGGACCCAGTGCCTCACTCTAAATGTGCAGTCAGGCTCTGATCCCTCCTTAACTCTGCTAAATGACACAACAGCACCAAGGAAACTTGTGCTGGCACCTGCTGACATTTTCTTTAGCAGATATATGAACACAGGGATGCCTTCAGTGGTGGAAGCTGCTGCCAGAGTCACTGGGGACTTGGGGATGCATAAAGAGACAGACAAGGCAAAACAAACAGCTCAATCTGCCTGGCAGCCCCAGAGTGCTGATCTGCTTGGTGTGGTGAGGAGCTGGCATCCCCAGGGTACAGCCTGCCACCAGAGGTGGGCTGGAATGAGTTTCCCTGCCTGGAAAAGGTGGCCTGGAAAGCTCATCTGGGTCCAGGCTCCAGGGGCAATAGTTTGAAACTACAGCAAGGGAGGTTTAGGTTGAACATTAGGAGAAAGTTCTACACAGGGAGGCTGGGGAGACACTGGCACAGGTTGTCCAGGGAGGCTGTGGATGTCCCCCCCCCGGAGGTGCTCAAGGCCAGGTTGGATGAAGCCTTGAGCAGCCTGGTGGGAGGTGTCTCAGTCCATGGCAGGGGCTTGGAACTGGATGAGCTTTGAGGTCCCTTCCAACCCAACCCATTCTGCGATTCTATGATTCCTCTGCATCCTTCTGGACACATTTCCTTCCACCTAACCTCAGCTCCTGGTGCCAGGACCCTGCTCTAGGCTCAGGGTTGGACATGGCCAAGGTGATGCTCCACTGGCTTGGCCCTGCAGGGACACATCAGAACTTTGGTGCAGAGGAGAAACCCAAAAGTGTTTTCAAGGGTACTCTGTGGATCAGGAAGCTCTTGGCTTCATCAACAGCTGGCTGTGGGCAGCTGGGTGGCTTCTCTGGGCTGAATAACTTATGGACTATATAAAGAAAAAAAAAGAGAAAGATTGAGAGGAAAAGGAAAGGGGGGGAGGGGTGAAAAAAGGGAAAAAAGAAAGAAAAAATGAAGAAAAAATCAGATAAAGGAAAGAAAAGAAACAAAGAAAAAATAAAGGAAAAACCAAAGGATAAAAAAAAAGGGAAGAAACAGAAGAGATAAAGGAAGGAAAAAAAAAAAAAAAAAAGAAAGAAAAAAAAAAGGAGAAAAAGAAATGAAAGAAAAAAGAAAAGGAAAGATGGAGAAAAAGAAAGGAAATTAAAAAAGGAGAAAAAGAAAGGAAAGGAGAAAAAGGAAGGAAAGAAAAAAGGAAGAAAAGGGAGGGAAAAAGATAAAGGAAAGAAAAAAGAAGAAAAAATAATAAAAAAAAGGAAAAACAGAAAAAAGAGGGGGAAAAAGAAAAAAAAGGAAGGGAACAAAGAGAAAGTATGAAAAGAGAAGGAGAAAAAAAGAAAGGAAAATAAAAGAAAGAAAAAAGGAAGGATAAAAGAAAATAAAAGAAAAAGAAAGAAAAATAAAGAAAAGAGAAGAAAAGAACAGAGACATTAAAAGAAGGAAAAAGAAAGGAAGGGGAAAAGGAAGGAAAAAAAGAAAGAAAAAAGAAAAGAAGGAAAAAAATAAAGAAAAACATCAAGAAAAGGGGAAAAAAGGAAAGAGAAAAAGAAAGAAAGAAAGAAAGAGAGAAAGAGAAAGAAAGAGAGAAAGAGAAAAAGAAAGAGAGAAAGAGAGAAAGAGAAAGAAAGAGAGAAAGAGGAAGAAAGAGAGAAAGAGAGAAAGAGAAGGAGAAAGAGAGAAAGAAAGAAAAGAAAGGAAAGAAAGAAAGAGAAAGAAAGAGAGAAAGAGAAAGAAAGAGAGAGAGAAAGAAAGAGAAAGGAAGAAAGGAAGAAAGAAAAAGAAAGAAAGAAAGAAAGAAAGAAAGAAAGAAAGAAAGAAAGAAAGAAAGAAAGAAAGAAAGAAAGAAAGAAAGAAAGAAAGAAAGAAAGAAAGAAAGAAAGAAAGAAAGAAAGAAAGAAAGAAAGAAAGAAAGAAAGAAAGAAAGAAAGAAAGAAAGAAAGAAAGAAAGAAAGAAAGAAAGAAAGAAAGAAAGAAAAAGAAAGAAAGAAAGAAAGAAAGAAAGAAAAAGAAAGAAAGAAAGAAAGAAAGAAGAAAGAAAGAAAGAAAGAAAGAAAAGAAAGAAAGAAAGAAAGAAAGAAAGAAAGAAAGAAAGAAAGAAAGAAAGAAAGAAAGAAAGAAAGAAAGAAAGAAAGAAAGAAAGAAAGAAAGGAAGAAAGAGGAAGGAAGGAAGGAAGGAAGGAAGGAAGGAAGGAAGGAAGGAAGGAAGGAAGGAAGGAAGGAAGGAAGGAGGAAGGAAGGAAGGAAGGAAGGAAGGAAGGAAGGAAGGAAGGAAGGAAGGAAGGAAGGAAGGAAGGAAGGAAGGAAGGAAGGAAGGAAGGGAGAGAAAGAAATAAAAGAAAGAGGAAAAGAAGAAGAAAAAATGAAGATAAAAAAGGGAGAAAAGTAACAATCCCATTTGTGATTCTGCTGTGACTGACTTTCTTTTCAAAAGGCAGCAAAGCACCAGCAGAATGGAATCATTTTAGCAGCAGGCAATGCTAAACCATGAGGAGGTTTTCACTCCCCCCTTCAGCCCCCAGATATCTCTTTCCCTAACCCTTCACACCCAGACCCAAGAGAAGCAGGGCAGAGGCTCTCCTGCCCCCAGTGAAAGGAGGCTTTGCTCAAGCCCTTCCTCACAGCCTCAGTGATTCTTAATTCCTTTTCCAGTTTGACTAATGAAGTGAGGAATCAATTACCCTCACAGCTTCCAACCTGCAGAGATCTGGAGCTAATCTGGGGCCAGGCTCCCGGCAGCACTCACGTTCCTGACCCTGCAGAGAGGCACTTGGCAGAGAGCACTGAGCGCTGCCACTCACCCACAGACAGCACAGAGCTGGCAGAGCCTTCCTGAGCAAGCCCAGGGCACACCTGGAAGTGGGATCTGCACTCCCAGTTGGACTCAGAAGCTCTGGAGATCCTGTGATGTCAGTGTGCCTGATCCCATGAGGAACACACACAGGGAATCACAGAATGGGTTGGGTTGGAAGGGACCTCAAAGATCATTCAGCGCCAACCTCCTGCCACAGGCAGAGACACCTAACCCTATCCCTAACCCTATCCCTAACCCTATCCCTAACCCTATCCCTAACCCACAGCTCTCCTTGGGCTTGGACAATGCCCTGCTAAGGCTGGATAATCATGTCAGGGAGGCCCTCCAGGAGCCTCCATGGAGAAGCTGGGGACAGCAGTGACCTCAGCAGATGCTTTGTGTAAGGGGGATCAGGGATGAGGGGTATGGCTCCTCAGTTCAAAGGTTGCTCTCCAAGGCTCTTCACCAGGGATAATCCAGTTCTCCACATCCTGAGCAGCCACTGCTTTCCAGAGCTGTGTGCAGGCTGGCAGCACACCCTGGCACCTCCCACCCTCCCTCCCAGCTCCCAAAGCCCCTCTGATCTGGCAGCAGCAAGGCTGGAGCTGCCCACAGCCTGCAGACCTGCAGCAAAGCCCTGGGGCACATCTATCCTGCAGTGAGGTGGAGGCTGGGCTCTTCTCCCTCCTCTCACCTGACAGAAGGAGAGGAAATGGCCTGAAATTGTGCCAGGAGAAGGTTAGGCTGGAGAGGAGGGAAAATGTCTTTGCTGCAGGAGTGGTCGGGGATTGGCACAGGCTGCCCAGGGAGGTGGTGGAGTCCCCATGCCTGGAGGTGTTCAGGAAGCCTGCAGCCATGGCTCCTGGGGCCAGGGTTTAGTGGCCACGGTGGGGTTGGCTTTGACTCCATCCTCTTAGAGGCCTTTTCCAGCCCAAACAGTTCTGTGATTCTATCTTGTCCTTGTCCCAGCCCTTGAGGCCCCCAGGGCAGGAGGCTTGGCTGGGGCAATGCCTCTCCCCGTGGAGCCTGTCAGGGCTTGTTACAGCCACCAGGAGATCATCTGTGGCCCTGCCCCCGGTGACATCTGTGCCTGTGTGCTGCTTCAGCCTCCTAAATGAAGCTGTAAAGGGGAATGGATGAGGGATGAGCAGGAGATTACCTCCAGCCTCTGCTCCCTGCCTCTTCCCAGCAGGGTGATGGATGGCAGGAGCGGGGAGTGGAGGCTGAGTCAGCTCCCAGGTGACCTTGGCAGGATGCCCTCTGGTGCCCATCCCCCCTGCTGCTGGTGGGGCCCTGGCAGATTGATGGCAGCTCAGGCTGGATTCCTCTGATGCACTTTTGCTGAGAGATAGTCGTACATCTTCCCCACGCCAGC
This sequence comes from Melanerpes formicivorus, assembly GCF_026170545.1. Lineage (NCBI taxonomy): Eukaryota > Metazoa > Chordata > Aves > Piciformes > Picidae > Melanerpes > Melanerpes formicivorus. The sequence goes on along the minus strand of NW_027142373.1, from coordinate 247,971 downwards.
CCTCCACATCTGAGGTCAGCCTTTCAACAGGCAAGCAATGTGCCCAGATAAATCACCTCCGTTGCTCACCCAGGGCCCTGCCAGCCTGGGGAAGAGGGGTGAGCAGGGCAGGGAGCTGCAGAGCTGCTGTGGGGTGAGCAGAGTGTGCAGACCTGCAGCTGGGGCTAGGGGTTCTCACTGCGTGGGGTTGGTGCCTTGGGGGGAAGCCCACAGCAGGCAGCAGGTGGTGAAGATACTTCCAGCTCAAAGCCATTGTCCCTCATCCTGACACTCCCAGCCCTTGTCAAAAATCCCTCCCCAGCTCCCCTGGAGCCCTTCAGGTACTGGAAGGCTGCTCTAAGGTCTCCCTGTAGTCTTCTTTTCTCCAGCCTCAACATCCCCAGCCCTCTCAGCCTCCTTCCCATTCCCATGCTAGAGCTGAACCTGCCCTGGGGTACAGCTCTTATCTGCAGAGCTTCACTTTGGGGAATTCTCTCACTTTTGGGGTTTTGTTCCCAAGCTCTGAAGCTGTTCCAGTGCTGGAGAGTTGAGGGGAGCACCATTACCCCCCAGGCCCCTGCTGCCTGTCTGCTGCAGGGGGTTTAGGCTGATGGAGCTGAGGAGAGGGTGAGAGTCTGCAGCAGTGGGTCAGGGTCCTGAGCTGCAGAGGTGCAGGGCAGCTTGTGCATAGATGGACACATCTGGCCCTGTATCCACTCCAGCACCTCACTGCCTGAGCCCCAGCCTCACCCACTTGGGCAGGCAAGCAGACAGGAGCCTGATAGAAACCCAAGGAACCTGCCTGTATGTTGCCTGCACTGCAGCTCTGCTCCTTTCCAGCCTTGGGGGGGGGGGGGGGATAATTAAATGGCCTTAGCTTTGCTCCAGGAGCTGTTGGAGAGCCTTGAGACCTTGACAATGCAGGCAGCTGAGCTCTTGCTCCAGCACTGCTGGCACAGGTTGGCCTTAACTGATGTGGTCCTAATCTTTGATCTCTACCCCACCCCAGTAGGCAGTGAGGTGTGAGGAGGGAAAGGTGCAATTAATCCACCATTAGATCTCAGGGGGTGCAGGAGGATGCATCAGTGACCTTATTTAACAGATGGGGAAACTGAGGCACACAGGGAATTGTTGAGGCCATCTCCAAAACTCTTACCCTGTTCTTCCTCCACGAGATGCAGTGGCTCAGCCTGTTGCTGAGCTTCACTGCTGACACCTTGGCATGGATATGCTGGAGGCAGCTGCTGGCACTGCTCCAGAGAAGTCTGAAGTCTCAGCCTCCCATTTTTGCCCACCCAGAGGTGCTGCTGCTGCTGCTGTCTCTGCTCCCATGCTGCTGCTCTCTCTGTTCCCATGCCATGGCCTGACCTCCATCCCTCAGATATTTAAAAACAGCCCCAGGGGGCTCAGCCTCTCCTCCCCAGGCAGTGCTCCAGGCCTTTCAGCATCCTTGTAGCCCTCTCTTGGACCCTCTCCAGCAGATCCCTGTCCCTCCTGAAGTGGGGAGCCCAGAACTGGATGCAATAGTGAGGTCTCACTAGGGCAAAGTAGAGGGAGAGGAGAACCTCCTTGGATCTGCTGGACACGCTCTTGATGCACTCCAGGACTCCATTGGCCTTCTTGGCCACCAGGGCACATTGCTGTCCCATGCTGAACTGGTCCACCAGCACTCCCAGGTCCTTCTCCCCAGGGCTGCTCTCCAGCAGATCACCTCCCAGCCTGTCCTGCTGCAATTTATTCCACCTTCCCAGCTGCAGGACTCTGCACTCATCCTTGTTGAACCTCATTTGGTTCCTCTGTGCCCAGCTCTCAGTCTGTCCAAGTCCATGAATGGCCTCACAGCCTTCAAGTGTCTCAGCCAAGCCTCCCAGTTTGGTGTCATCAGCAAGTGTGCTGAGCAGATTCTCTGCCCCCTCATCAATGTCATTGATGAAGATGTTGAACAGGTCCTGCTCAGGCTTCAGCAGCATCAGCTTTCTCCTTCACACCCCTGCTCCCAAAGCCCAGGTCCTCTGTGGCCTCCTCCTGCTCTTCTAAAGGACAAATCTCTTCTCCAGACAAAGTGGTGGAAACCACCCAGAGCAGAGAGCACTCCACTGGGAGCAGCAGGATGCAGTGTGGTGCTTTGGGACCCCACAGGCTGGTGGCACAGCCCAGCCTCAGAGGACACAGTGCCTCACTGTGAGCTGACTCTGCCTTTTCCCAGGAGATCCCAACCATCCTGGGACTTGGATGTTGTCAGTCCTTTGTTCTGAGAGCCAAGCTCCCGAGCCTAAGGAGAATTGGGCTTCTCTTTAATGAGTAGCCACGTCCTGGCCTTCTGGTGGTGTGCAGCCAAGTTGGAAACAGAGACTGGGATTGTGCCAGAGACTCTGAACTGGAGAACAAAAGTCAGCCTTGAGCTTTGCAAGCTCCTTTCATCCAGTCACAGCACCACAGGATGGTAGGGGTTGGAAGGGACCTCCAGAGAGCGTTGAGTCCAACCCCCCTGCCAGAGCTACATCACCTGGGGCAGGGCACACAGGAACACATCCAGGTGGGGCTGGAGTGTCTCCAGACAAGGAGACTCCACAACCTCTGTGGGCATCTACCCAGGGCTCTGCCACCCTCACACCAAAGAGGTTTCTCCTCACATGGAGGTGGAACTCCCTGGGTGCCAGCTTCATCCCACTGTCCCTTGTCCTGTCACTGGGCACCACCAAAGAAAGCCTGGCACCTTCATCCTGACCCCCACCCCTCAGATATTGATAGACATTGGTCACATCCCCTCTGAGGCTGTTCCTGCCCAGCCTGAACAGCCCCAGGGCTCTCAGCCTTTCTTCACAGCAGAGATGTTCCAGTCCCACAACCACCCCTTAAAAAAGCCCTGAATCATCTGCAGGCTGGGGCTGGATGGCATTTCCCAGTCCAGGCCCAGCATGACTGCAGGTCCCAGCACTCCTAAGACTTCTAAACATGTGGTTTGGAAGTGCTAGGGTTTGCCTCACCCAAACATCTCCCAGGGTGTGGTGTCCCTGATGCACAGAAGCAGTCACAGAGGGACTGAGGCTGCTCCTGGGTCTGCAATGCACTTCAGGTCCCAGCTGCATTCCTGACTCCTCTGCAAAACACAAGGGACCACTGGTGGAGGCTGAGACCACAGCCCCTGTGCTGTTCTCACACTGTCCCTCTGCTTGGATCCCCAGATGCCACCAAAGCAATGCTGTAGCTTCTCCAGCACTCACATTGCTGTCTGTGCTAACCCAGGAGGGATCTGAGCCTCACAGCAGTGGGTGCTGTGTGACACGGTGGGAAGTGGGTCCTGGATCATACTCCCAGCTTCAGGGGTTGAACTGAGCAGGTCTCCACTGCCCATGGACACCCAGGTCAGCTCTAGGTCACTGCCAGCCCTGTGTGCAGGAGTCAGCAGCGAGGGACAGACCTGGGGAAAGTTGTCAGCTGAATGCAGAGGATTCCTCTTGTAATATTTTGGGCTTCCATTTCAGTTCTGGAATCCCGAAGAAGCAAGTGGCAGGAGGGGAGCAAGCAGCTGTCTAGGAAGCTGGAAGCTGCAGGGCCAGGCTGCACTTGTGCTGCACACAAACCCGAGCAAGCCCAGGACATGCTGAGGAGAGGCTGGCACATGACAGCCTCCTGTGCCTGCAGCTCTTCAGAGGAGGAGGAAAGGTCACTTGGGAGGAGACAACATTGCTTGCTGCTCTTGAGAGCCATCTCTGAACCTCTGCCAGGGCAATGACTACATCCTGAGCCAGAGCTGAAATGTCTCCCTGCTTTGCTGGCCCCCCCAGGGCTCCAGAGTAGCCCTCAGAGCCCTCCCAAATGCACACAGCAAGTCCTCCCTTTGCAATGAGGAGAGGCCCCAGGCAGTGGAGCTGATCGTTGTTCCCCCCAGAAAGGGACCCCTGGTGGGATGCCTCCTCAGGCAAGATGGTGCAGTGTCCTGAGCTACTTCTGTGTGAGCAAAGGGCGGAGGCTGGATGAGTTTTTCCCAGGGGAAAGCAGGAGGGAAGCAATGGAGGTTGGTCTCTTCTCACCAGTATCAGATGATAGAAGGAGAGGAACTGGCCTGGAATTGTGCCAGGGGAGGCTTAGGCTGGATGTTATGAAAAATGTCTGTTCTGCAAGGGGGGTCAGGGGCTGGCACAGGCTGCCCAGGGAGGTGGTGGAGTCCCCACCCCTGGAGCTGTTCCAGAAACCTGTGGCCATGGCACTTGGGGCCAGGGTTTGGTGGCCAAGGTGGTGCTAGGTTGATGGCTGGGCTTGGTCTTAGAGGAGTTTCCCAACCCAAACACTTAGTCTATGGTTCTGTGATTGTCCTTCAGGAGCCTGGACAGTGCTGTGCAGGAGCAGGAACTCCCAGCTGGCAGCATGGTCCTGCACTGGGGCATTAGCACAGTGGGAGAGGGAGGGCTGGAAGGAAGCTGCTCCAAGTTCTTAGCTTCACCCTGACAGTGAGCACAGGATTCTGTGTTCCCATCTGCAAGACAGCCCAGCCCTGACTCCCTCCCTTGCCAGCCCCCCTCCCCTTCCAGCCTCTCCCTGAGGTTTGTGTTGGAGTAAGGAGAAGCAAAGTGCTGTGTGGACACAGAGCCAAGCCTGACCCCCTGGCTCCTGGCACACTGCCCACGCTGGAGCATGCCCTGGGGTGTCCCCTGCCTGTGGCACCACGAAGGCAGGGCAGGCATGGCCCCACACAGGTCGATGGCCAGGGTGAGCAGAGGTGGTGTGGGCGGTGAGGAGGAGGGAGGATGCCTTTGCAAGCCGTGGTGCACTCCTGCTCCTCTGGGGACGGAGAAGGAGCAGGAGTGGGATGGGCCTGCGGAAGGGTGTTCCCCAGCCTGGGAATGCTTTGGATCTGGGTGTTGGGAAGGGTGTGCCTGGCATCAAGCTCGTTTGCAGTATCTGCTCCCGGGGGGTTGTGCCAAGCCCCCAGACGCTCAGTTGTTGTTTTTCGGCTCCCACCCAGCACGGCGGTGCCAGGCTGCCCGCCGTGCCGTGCCTGGGCACCGCACCAACCTCCCGGTGCCTAGCACCAGAGACAAACAGGGCAGGGCTGTCCATGGGGATGGGAAGGCTTCCGTGGAGCTGCCAGCTGCCTCCTCCCGGCACAGGACACCACCAGTCCCACGCACAGCACATCCCTGTCCCTGCACATCTCCAGCGCCAGCCAGCCCCGAGCCGCTCGACCAGCGTGTCCGTGGGCAGCCACCACCCTCTGCTGGGTGGACGTGGACCAGAGCAGGGCAGACTCTGTGCCATGGACAAGCTCGCGTCCGAGGCTGGGCTCGGGCGGGTCGGATCCTGGCAGCCCCTGAGGGAGCAGAGCTGGTCACTGGCACACCCCCTGGCTCTGCCCACCCTCCCACCTCCGAGAGCAGCTCCACAGGAGCATCCAACAGCCGTGACAAGCGCTCCGGCTGCACCATTTCCACACCCCCCTCCCCGACCCCCCCGGCCTGGGCTCTGCCTGCTGAGCCCCCTCCACAGCCCATTAGGCAATTCCCGTTGGGAACACGGTTTGCTCTCCGCTGGCTGCAGGAGGTGGTGGCCTCCTCCGGACCCCTCCTGTGCCTGCCGAGGGGACCGTGGCTGCTGCTTACTTCCAGCTGCTTAGCTCCGTGCCGGCTGGCAGAGCCCGTGGGGAGCCGCCGGTCGATCTCCCGTGGGTCACCTGCTGCTGGCAAGAAGAGGCAGGGGAGCAGACGCTGCGCAGGGGCTGCCCGCACCGCGCAGAGGAGCTCAAGCTTCCAGAGAGCCTTTGAGCAAGGTGAAAAGGGAAATTAATTAACTGCAGGGGGGAGCCCCCCCTCCCTGCTGCCCCAGTTTCCCATCCCGAGGTGCCGGGGGCCGACCCGGGGTGGGCAGCGGCCGGGGCTCTCCGCGGGGTCTCGTCCTCAAGCGGGCACCAGGCACCCTGGAGCCAGATCCCATCCTCCAGAATTCCAACCAGTGGGAGGAGGGTTTTGAAGTTGGTTCAGTGAGACGCTGTGTCTCAGACCTTCTCTCAGGGCCTTATTAAAATGCAGACTGCAAATTCAGATACTGTAAACAAGGTCACTGGAGAATGAAGATCAACAGAGTGCAAGCACAAGGAATGCAGAGCATTAATATTCTGATGTGTGAGCCCGTCCTAAATATTTTATCAGGCTAAGCTTTTTTGTATTGAGGCATCCTTCCCCTGCTCTTCCTCCTCCTCCTCTGCCTGCTTCACGTCCTTCTCTCTGGTGCTCACAAAAAGCACTTTGTGTTTGGGCTGCGGCTTGAAATGTATGCAAGCCCCTACCCCACCCCCCCTTCCCCACTCCCACCCCAACCCCTCACCCCCTTCCAGGCGGGGTGGGTGGGGGGAAGAGATTTCCTAAGGGGGATTCTTTTGTTTCTGTCAACGTCTCACTTAGGAGCGGGGCTGCGAGGCTCCTGAACGCTGCCGGGGTCTTATCACCCAAGTGTCATTGCCTCCCCCCAGCCCCCTCCCCCCGAAGGAAGGCAGGGATTCCCTCCCACCTCCAGCGGCTCTCTGCGCCGAAGGGAAGGTGGCAGCCGGTGCGTTGTGTGTGATGTGCAAGCCTCCTGCTGCTTGCTCCTCTCCCACACTGGGTGGATTGGGCTGAAGGAGGTGATCCAGAGGTAGCTGAGCTGGTGGCAGAGCAGACACGGCAGGGCCGTTGGCTTTGGGCCTCGGTGGAGAGTGGCTGAGAGCCTCATGGTGAAAAATGAGCTGAAATCTCCCCTGTCCTCAGCTGGTGGTGAAAAGGAGCTTCCTGGCCCCAAGAAATCTGTCCCCATGCCCTGAGGCACAGAATTTGACTTTCCTTGCCCAGGTGCTCTCCAGCACAGCTACAAACGACCAGCAGGAGCAGGGCATTGATGGTGCCCCTGGACTGGGCACTGGAGAGGCCACACCTCTAGTACTGGGGTCAGGTTTGGGCTTCTCACTCCAGGAAGGACATTGAGAGGCTGGAGCAGGTCCAGAGAAGGGTAACCAAGCTGGGGAAGTGTCTGGAGAACAGGGCTGGGGAGGAGCAGCTGAGGGAACTGGGGGTGTTCAGTCGAGAGAAGAAGAGGCTGAGGGAGACCTCATTGCTCTCTACAGCTCCCTAAAAGAAAGCTGGAGTTAGGTGGGGGTTGGGCTCTTCTCTCCAGTTTCAGGTGATAGAAGGGGAGGAACTGGCCTGAAACTGTGCCAGGGGAGGCTTAGGTTGGAGATGAGGAAAAATGTCTTTGCTGCAAGAGTGGTCAGGGGCTGGCACAGGCTGCTCAGGGAGGTGGTGGAGTCCCCATCCTTGGAGGTGTTCATGAAACCTGTGGCCATGGTACTTGTGACCCTTCAGATCATAGAATCACAGAATGGTTTGGGTTGGAAAAGCTCTCTGAGCTCATCCAGTCCAACCTTCAACCCAACACCACCCAAGCCATCAAACCCTGGCCCCAAGTGCCATGGTTTCTGGAACACCTCTAGGGATGGGGACTCCACCAGCTCCTTGGGCAGCCTCTGCCCATCCCTGACCACTCTTGCAGCAAAGACATTTTTCCCCTAACACCCAACCTAACCCTCCCGTGGTGCAGCTTGAGGCCATTTCCTCTCTCCCAGAAGTTCAGGGAAGCATTTCTGATCCTGCTCTTTCCCAGCCCCGAGGATTTCTCCACCTTGCCAAGTGGTTTTTGCCTGCTTTCCTCTGTGCTGCTCACTAACCCTAAATTTATCTTGTTTGGAAAGCTGCAGTCATCCAATTAGAGATAATATCCAGCGAGTGGAGTGGCCAACCACACATCTGGAGCAATAAAGAGTGGAGGGCTGAAGGGAACATTTTGGGAATAGCCAATTGAATGGGAATTATTCATGCCAACTGTATCAGAGGCTCTTGCAGACACCAACTGCACTCCAGAAAATGAGGGCATTTCTGTCATGGCTTCTCATTAAACAAAATAATCAGATGACATTGATTATTAATAAAATATTGAGATATAATTAACACTTCCCCCCCACCCCACTCCCCACCCCCCTCCTTCCTCAGCAGACCATTCCAGGAAAGAGGCCACTTCTCCTTTGCAACTTCAGCTCTGGCTTCCAAAGGACTTGCAAGAGGATCCTGTGGATTGGAGCCAGGAGATCTGACCTGAAGTGATTCAAATCACCAGGAGGGTGGTGAGAGACTGGCACAGGCTGCCCAGGGAGGTGGTGGAAGCCTCATCCCTGGAGGTGTTTGCAGCCAGGCTGGCTGTGGCTGTGAGCAGCCTGCTGTAGTGTGAGGTGTCCCTGGCCATGGCAGGGGGGTTGGAACTGGCTGAGCCTTGAGGTCCCTTCCAGCCCTGACAGTTCTGTGATTCTAGGAATTAATGAGTGAGCTTTACAGCAGGTGAAAATGTTGGAGTCTATACTAATTGACATTTTCTGATCACAAATAGCAGTCTGGGTGTGAAGCTGCTGTGCAATTAGCAGCTCTTTCATCCACGACCATTTTGCAGTTGTGCTCTTCCCTTCACCTCCACTGCTCCAACAGCAGCAGCATTGCCCAGCACCCGGCAGGGTAACAGGCAACCAGCAGTGGAGGTGCTCCAGCATCAGCAGCGTGGCTGGAGGCATCAGGCTGCACCTTCTCTGAGCTCTTGGGAGGTTATGCTCCCTCCATGATGACCCCTGAGAGCTCAGCCCCACTGGGGCGGCAGAGGAGAGCCCCTGCGTGGGTATGGACAGGCAGAACTGAGAGCCACAGGAGAGGAGAGAGGCAGAGTCAATTGGGTTGGAAGGCACCCACCAAGGGCACCTTGTCCAACTCCCCTGCAGGCAGCAGGGACACCTCCAAATAAATCAAGTTCCTCAGGGCCCCATCAAGTCTGATCCTGAATGTCTCCAGGGATGGGGTCTCCACCACCTCCCTGGGCAGCCTGTGCCAGTGTCTCCCCAGCCTCCCTGTGCAGAACTTCCTCCTGAGCTCCAACCTAACTCTGCCCTGCTCGAGCTCCAAGCCATTGCCTCTCATCCTATCCCCACAGCCCCTTCTGAGCAGTCCCTCCCCAGCCTGCCTGGAGGTGCCCTGCAGATACTGAAATGCAGCTTTGAGGTCTCCCTGGAACCTTCTCTTCTCCAGGCTGAACAGCCCCAACTCTCCCAGCCTGACCCATAGGGGAGGTCCTCCAACCCTCTGATCATCTTGGTGGCCTCATCTGGAACCACTCCATCAGGTCCATGACCTTGTGTTGGAGATTCCATAACTGGACACAGCACTGAATGTGAGATCATAGAATCAACCATGTTGGAAGAGACTCAGCAGAGCAGAGGGGCAGAATCTCCTCTCTCCATCTCTGGCCACACTGCTTTGGATGCAGCCCAGGCTGCCAAGGCAAGGCAGAAGTGGAATGTGTGGCTCAAGCTGCTGCACACACAGGCATAGAATTGTTTGAGTTGGAAAAGCTCTGTAAGATGAAGTCCAAGCATTGACCCAACACCACCATGGCCACTAAACCCTGTCCCTACTTGCCATGGCCACATGTTTCTTGTAGCCCTCTGGGGATGGTGACTCCACCACCTCCCTGGGCAGCCTCTTCCAATCTCTGACTCACACAGCAGGTGGAGGCACCAAGCTGTTTGGCCTCATAGGCCAGGCAGATTTGGTCAGCCAGGGCACAGGTGTTCTTCTGCAGGCTGGGTCAGTGCATGGCTGCTGCTAAGGATCTTGGCAGCAGCAGGACACAGGGAAAACCCTGACAATTTTTTCACTCACCTCTTGGCACAGCTCTCTGGAGAGGCCTGAGCACGTCCCCTCTCCCTGGGTGACCATCTGCCACAGCCCTCCAGGCCAGCTGGGGGGACCCCAGGGAATGGAGATATTTATCCTGCACATTGCCTGGCCTCTGCTCTGCTCTCTTTTGAAATACAGCAGCTTATTGATTTATGTTTAAAAGGGATGAATGCAGCATAGATCAGTGTATTAGACACACTCCACACAAACAGAAAGGGCACCAGTGCCTTCCCACTTGGGCAATCCATCACCTCCCAGAGCTCTCCCAGGGCAACAACTGGGCAGCCCATGGGGCAGAGGAGATTTCTTCCCCCTGCAGCCTTCCCCAGCCAGTTCCCCAGGACAGAGGGGAAGTGATGTGGAAGCATCTCTGCCCAAAGCCCTGCTCTTCTCCATTGGTAACCTCTGCAAATAGCTTTTCCTTCTGGGCTCTGGATTGTGGCACAGAGCTGCCATCCATGTTCCAGCTTGGGGGGAAACTGAGGCATGCAACAGCAACTTGGTGTAGACCACACCAAAGCCTGCACTTGGGTCACAGTAACCCTGTGCAGTGCTCCAGGCTCGGGGCAGAGTGGCTGGAAAGTTGTTCCAGGGAAAAGGACCTGAGGGTGCTGCTTGCCAGCTGGCTGAACATGAGCCACAGGTGTGTCCAAGAGGGCCACCAGCATCCTAGATCATCAATGGTGTGGCCAGCAGGAGCAGGGCAGTGATTGTGCCCCTGGACTGGGCACTGATGAGGCTACATCTTGAGAACTGGGTTCACTTTTGGGCTCCTTACTCCAAGAAGGACATTGAGAGGCTGGAGCAGGTCGAGAGAAGGGCAGCAAAGCTGTGGAAGGGTCTGGAGAACAGGGCTGGGGAGGAGCAGCTGAGGGAGCTGGAGGTGTTTAGTATGGAGAGGAGGAGGCTGAGGGGAGATCCTGCCAAGCCAAACCATTCTGTGACTCCATGCTCCTATGCACCAAGCTCCAACAGCTGCAGTTGAAGCCTCTCTCCTCAGTCAGAGAGAGGCAGCAGGGGTTTCAGCTGCCAAAGTGAACATTGCAGCAGCTCTTACAAGTATTCTGCTGGCTCTTGGTGTGTGTGAGGTGTCCAGCAGCAGCACAAGCTGGGGAGCTCCTCTGTCACACTCACCAGCCGCAGAAATAGCACTGGAACACCACAGAGATTCATAGGATGGTTGGGGTTGGAAGGGACCTTAAAGATCATCCAGTTCTAGCCCCCTGCCATGGGCAGGGACACCTCCCACCAGCGCAGGCTGCTCAAGGCCTCCTCCAGCCTGGCCCTGAACACCTCCAGGCAGGGGACATCCACAACCTCCCTGGGCAAGTTGTTCCAGTGAAGGGACTACTTAGCCTCACTACAAAGAATTTCTTCCTCATCTCCAGTCTCAATCTCCCCTCTCCCAGCTCAAAGCCATTGTCCCTCATCCTGGCACTCCCAGCCATTGGCAAAATTCCCTCCCCAGCTCTCCTGGAGCCCTTCAGGTACTGAAAGGCTGCTCTGAGGTCTCCCTGGAGCCTTCTCTTCTCCAGGCTCAACATCCCCAACTCTCCCACCCTGTCCCCACAGGGGAGGTTCTCAGCCTCTGATCATCTTTGTGGCCTCCTCTGGATCCTCTCCAGCAGCTCCGGGTCCTTCTTGTGCTGGGGGCCCCAGAGCTGGAGGCAGTGCTGCAGGTGGGGTCTGAGCAGAGCAGAGCAGAGGGGCAGAATCCCCTCCCTGTGCTGCTGCTCTCCCTGCAGCTCAGCACACAGCTGCCTGCTGGGCTGCCAGTGCCCATTGCCCGGTGCCTCTGCTCCAGGGGTAGATGAGGGCAGCCACAACGCAGCAGGAGGGCAGCTGAGTGCAGCAGCTGGAAGGGCAGAGGTGCAGAGACAGCATGGTCAGCGAGCTCCTGGTATCTGAGTCAAATCCAAGCTGCTGTCTTCACGGAGGGAGCAGGGCTGTGCCGGAGCATCCCCCTGAGATATGATCTACGCCGGTGATTACCCTGCCCGGCAGTGCCCTGTCCCTGCCGCCCGGAGCTGCAGCCTTATTTATCTGGCAATAAATGACCCTTCTGTCTGCACAATGAGGGCTTCAGCTGCAGAAGTAATGGGCAGTTTCAGCTCAGCTGGAGATGTGCCTGGAGGTGAAATCTGATTGGGAAGCAGCATTGTCCTCCTGGCTGAACAAGAAATCCTCCTGACCTGCTGCCCAGGGCGGCCAGGTAAGGGCAGCCATGGGAAGGGGAACTGCTGCAGCAAGGAGCATCACATAGAATCAGAGAATCACTAAGGTTGGAAAAGACCTCTGAGCTCATCATGTCCAACCTTCCACCCAACACCTCCCTGACCACTGGACCCTGTCCTGAAGTGTCACATCTACTCTTTCTTTGAACACCTCCAGGGATGGGGACTCCACCACCTCCCTGGGCAGCCTGTGCCAATCCCTGACCACTCTTGCAGCAAAGAGATTGTTCCTTATCTCCAAACTAACCCTCCCCTGGCACAATTTCAGGCCATTTCCTCTCCTTCTATCACCTGAGACTAGGGAGAAGAGCCCAACCCTCACCTCACTGCAGCCTCCTGCAGGGAGCTATAGAGAGCAATGAGGTCTCCCCTCAGCCTCTTCTTCTCGAGGCTGAACAACCCCAGTTCCCTCAACTGCTTCTCACCAGCCCTGTTCTCCAGACCCTTCCCTAGCTTCATTGCCCTTCTCTGGACCTGCTCCATCTCCTCAATGTCTTTCTCAGACTGCAGTGCTCAAAACTGAACTGGAGGTGCAGCCTCACCAGTGCCCAGCCCAGGGGCACCATCACTTCCCTGCTCCTGCTGCCCACGTCAGTGCTGATCCAGGCCAGGATGCTGGTGGCTTTCTTGGCCTCCTGGACATACTTCTGGCTCACCTTCAGCTGGACCAATACCCCCAGGACCTTTTCTGCCAGGCAGCTTTCTAGCTAGAGCAGAGCATGCTGCCTTTCCTTCAGCAGCTGTCCCTCAGGAGGATGCTCCTCCTGTGCCTGATCACCAGGGCAGAGGAGCATGCCCATGCCTAGTGGGGGTTCAAAAAGACTTTGTCTGCACATTGCTGCTCCTGATGCCCTCCACCCTGCCCCAAGCTGTACATCATGACAATGCCTTCCCTGTCAGCCCCTCTCTTGGGCTAGAGGGACAGATCCTGCCTAGTCTTGTTTCACCCTGTAGTGAGAACTTTGCACCGAGGCTGGAGAGATCACCCTGCTGATGAGCTGCAGAGGGCTGTGGCCACGGGGTGCTCCCAGCTCCTTCACGGGCTTGGGCCTTCCCTCTGGGAAAGGAATGGTTAATAAATCGTGGGGTGAGGCAAAGGGGAGAGTAAGAACTGACTCCACCAGCGTGATCCACCGGGAAGAGCAGCAGCACATAGAAGGGGAGGGGTGCAAGGTCCCTCATCACCAGGGGAAGAAGAAGGTCGGTGCCAGCTCTGCTGGCTAAAGTGCCTGGGAGGCTTGGTCCCCTCGGGGGACAACAGAGGCCATTAGCAGCACAAAGACAGCTCCAGTCTGGCTCTCCGCCGTACGGCACTTGTGACAGCCCAGCCTGTGCGAGAGAAGTGACAACAGCAACTCCATTTAGAACCTGCTTTGGGATCCTTCTGTGCAGGCTGCTGCAGGGAAGCCGGGAACAGAAACATTATCGTCGGCATCGTTATTCTTATTATTGTTATCGCAATTATTAGTAACATTATCAGCATTCCCCCTGCCGCTGGTGCTGGCTGCACAGCAAAGCCATCCACAGCAGCTCTGGTGGCATTTCCCTCCACCCACCCCCAACTCCTCATCGCTTTGACGAGACAGAAATTGCCCCAAGAACATCTCTGTCCCGAGTGCTGATTTCTGTTCGGTTAATGAAGCGGTTTCAGCCCCGGTTTTCAGGTTCCTGCAAGCAGTCAGTCACCCGCGGTGGGGGGAGGGGGAGTCACGCCTGGATCTCCCCCAGGTCTCAGGAAGGACTTGGTTTGAAGCAGGTTCTGGAGCCACAGAGATAATGACCTCTTTGCACTGCCCCTACCGACGCCCCGGGGGAGAGGAGGCAGCGCTGGCCCCAGGTCCCCACTGCCAGCCACCACTTCTGGTGCCACCTTCCCCTGCGGGCAGCGGGGTGATAATTGCCTCCCCTGGCACGGGGAGGGTTAATTAGCCACTGTTTGTTCAGTGCTGTGAATAGGTAAAAGGCTGTCTGAGTGCAGAGCTTCGTGATTAATAACATCCAGGCTGCTAAAGCAAAGTGCTTAGAAGGATTCCGAGAGGATTATTCATTCCTATGAATACAGAGGATATCTACAGTTACATTAAATGGGATAAAAATCTGCAGGGGACCTAAACCCTCACGCTTCAGGACATAAAGCAGCCATTAGCTGCCTGGGTTGGGAAGGAAGAGCTCTCTGAACACTTTAGCATAGTGTCAGGGTGCTCAGCAGGAGACCCTCAGCGAATCAGAGAACTGTTTCACTTGGAAAAGCTCTCCCGGATCACCCAGGCCAAGCACCAGCCCAACCCCACCATGGCCACTAAACCCTGGCCCCAAGTGCCACGGCCACACCTTTCTGGATCACCCCCAGCGATGGGGACTCCATCACCTCCCTGGGCAGCCTGTGCCAATCCCTGACCCGAAGCATTCTGTGGAGCTGTGGTCTTGCTGCTCACAGAAGAGTATCTTGAGCAGAAACTGCAGCTCTGCACTCAGCTTCAGACTCACAGTCACAGGTTGCACTGGGCTGGAAGGGACCCTCAGAGGTCATCGTGTTCACCTCCCCTTGCAGGGACATCCCCAACTAAATCAGGCTGATCAGAGCCACATCAAGTCTGACCTCGAAAGGCTCCAGGGATGAGGCTTCAACCACCTCCCTGGGCAGCCCATTTCAGTGTCTCACCAGCCTTGCTGTGCAGAACTTCCTGCTGCTGTGCAACCTCATTCTGCCCTGCTCCAGTTTCAAACCATTGCCCTTTGTCCTATCCCCACAGCCCCTTCTGAACAGTCCCTCCCCAGCCCTCCTGCAGCTCCCCTTCAGATCCTCGAATGTAGCTCTAAGGTCACCCTGAAGCCTTCTCTTCTCCAAACCTAACTCTCCTATCCTGTCCTCTTAGGAGAGGTGCTCTGCTCATCTTCCTGGCCAGAAGCTGCTCTGCTGTGCTCTGCTCAGGGCTGTTCAATACCACTTCACTTTGCTATTGTTTGGGTGGGCTTTTTTTGGCTGGCAAGGGGGTAAGAAAGTGACCTCCTGGAGGTGCAAATGGCAAAGTCTTGCAAGAAGCGCTGCTTGTGTGGCATTTCTGGGGCCAGTGGTGGGAAGCAAAGGCTTCAGAGCCGATCTTGGGAGAGCCATGAGGAGCTAAGGCTTGCAAGAAATTAAGCTCAGGAAGTGCAGGGAAAAAAAATCATAATGCAGGAAATGAAGCAGCAGTAAATCCAAACCTCCATCCCAGTTTTTATGCAGCCTGTGGTTAATCTGTGGAGCTCATTGCCACCAGATATTAAAAGAGGTTGGCTGTGCACGTGAGCACCATCCTCTGCAGCTGCTTGCAAGCACAGCCAACCTGAAGCGCTTTAACCCTCTTGCTCCCCGGCCCAGGCTGACCAGGTTCCACTGGCGGTTAGCAGAGAGCTGCTTCAAGAGGAATTAGAGGGCAATGCTGAACTGACTCCATTAAGAATTCATGCAACCCTCTGTCCAAGATCTGCACCTCCATGGCGCCCCAAGCCTCTGCTGGGCTTCAGGCGGGAGGGCTGTGCGTGACCTCTGCTCATTGTCCCAGAGGAGCTCCCTGGAATCCTGGGCAAAGGGCCAAGGCAGCAGTGGGGTGAGGTGGTGAGCAGCAGGGGGGTGAGGTGGTGAGGAGCAGGGGGGTGAGGTGGTGAGGAGCAGGGGCATGAGGTGGTGAGGAGTAGGGGGATGAGGTGGTGAGCAGCAGGGGGGTGAGGTGGTGAGGAGCAGGGGGATGAGGTGGTGAGCAGCGGGGGGGTGAGGTGGTGAGCAGCAGGGGGATGAGGTGGTGAGCAGCGGGGGGGTGAGGTGGTGAGCAGCAGTGAGGTGAGGTGGTGAGCAGGAGGGAGGTGAGGTGGTGAGTAGCAGGGGGTTGAGGTGGTGAGGAGCAGTGGGGTGAGGAGCAGTGGGGTGAGGTAGTGAGCAGGAGGGGGATGAGGTGGTGAGCAGGAGGGGGATGAGGTGGTGAGGAGGAGAGGGATGAGGTGGTGAGCAGGAGGGGGATGAGGTGGTGAGGAGGAGGGAGATGAGGTGGTGAGCAGCAGGGGGATGCTGCCCAAGCAGGTGGTTGAGTCACCAACCCTGGATGTGTTTAAAGATGGTTTAGATGTGGTGCTTGGGGATATGGCTCAGGGGTGACCCTTGTAGAGCAGGGCTGGGTTGGACTTGGTGATCCTGAGGGTCTTTTCCAAGATGAATGTTTCTGTGATTCTATGATTCTGAAGTGGTGAGCAGCAGGGGGCTGAGGTGGTGAGCAGCAGGGGGCTGAGGTGGTGAGCAGCAGTGGGGTGAGATGGTGAGCAGCAGGGGGCTGAGGTGGTGAGCAGCAGTGGGGTGAGATAGTGAGCAGCAGTGGGGTGAGATGGTGAGCAGCAGGGGGCTGAGGTGGTGAGCAGCAGTGGGGTGAGATGGTGAGCAGCAGCTCTTAGGTTGGACAAGATGAAAACAGAGTCCTCTGGAGCTCTTCTGGTTCAGACACTTCTGAGGCTTGACTTCAGTGTCATGGATCTTCAACAACAATCCTCTGCAAGCCTGCAAGGTCTCCCACTTCATGAAGAGCTGACTTCCTGCATAAGCCCATAAGTCCAGTTGTATCTCAGCTGTATTCTGGGATGCTTTGTTTTCCTCAACCAGGCTTCTGTAAATGACTCAGCTCATCCCTCATCACCAGGGTTAGCTCCTATCACATGGAATCCCAGCATGGTGAGGGTTGGAAGGCCCCTCTGGAGAGCATCCAGTCCAGTCCCCCTGCTCCAGCAGGGCACACACAGCAGCTTGCCCAGGAGCACAATGGCCAGGGGGGGTTGGAAGCCCTCCAGAGAAGGAGACTCCACAACCTCTCTGGGCAGCCTGCTCCAGGCCTCCAGCACCCTCACACCAAACAAGTTTCTCCTCACGTTCAGATGGAATCTCCTGAGCTCCAGTTTGTGCCCATTGCCCCTTGTCCTGGCACTGGGCACCAGAGGAGAGTCTGCCCCCAGCCTCTTGCCTTTAGCTAATGATATTTAGTTCTGCATCACATGGCATTTGGGTTGATCTGAAGATGTGAATGAACCAGGAGTCCTCCTGCCATAGCCAGCTGCCAGGGCTTGCCCAAGCAGCACTTCCACTCCATTTTGCAGATCAAAGATGTCAGGGGTTGGAAGGGAGCCAAAGATATCATGAGTCCAACCTCCCTGCCAGAGCAGGACTACACAATCCAGCACAGGGCACACAGGAACACATCCAGACAGGCCTTGAAAGGCTCCAGAGAAGGAGACTCCACAACCCCTCTGGGCAGCCTGCTCCAGGGCTCTGTCACCCTTACAGTAAGGAAGTTTCCCCTTGTGTTGAGGTGGAACAGCAGCATGCAGCTTGTTCTGTGCTGGGTTCTTCAGCCCAGAGGGGCTGCCTTAGACAGGAGGCTCCATGGATGCCCAAGCATTCATGGAATCCTGGAATCTCAGAGTCATGGAATCATAGGATCATGGAATGATAGAACCATAGAATAATGGAATCATGGGATCATGGAAGCATGGAATCAATCATGGAACCACAGAGTGGTAGGAATTGGAAGGGACCTGCAAAGAACATTGAACCCAACTCCCCTGTCAGAGCAGCATCACCTAGGGCAGGGCACACAGGAACACATCCAGGGAGGTCTTTAAAGCCTCCAGAGAAGGAGACTCCCTCTCCCTGTGCTCATTACAATAACTGAGGCCCCTTCCTTTGCTGAGAAAGAGCCGAACCCAATTTGTGTCATCTCCTAATGTGTGCTCTAATACCTTACATTGGATCCAATTAGGTAATGGCAGCCCCAGCAGCAGAAAGAGGGCGGGGGGGGTGGGTGAGGGGGATCAGACTTCATCCTGGTTTGGGTTCTGCTGTCAACATCGATCCTAATGAACGCCAGGCAGAGAGGTGTCCCCCTGAGCTGCTCTTTGTGATGCTGGAGTAGTTCAGGACTGGTTAATGTGCACTTAACACAAAGTGTTACCTGCAAAAGATGCTCGGCTAGAGGCAGCCGACACGGTGCCGGCTAATTTACGCCTGGAGAACAGAATCCTCCACGGGCATTACAGCGGCGCTCGGGAAGGACTCTGCTGCCTGCTGCAGAAGAAAGGAAGGCTTGAAGTGGAGATTGAAAGAAGGGGATGGAGCATCTCCAAAGCAGGGGAACACACGCCCTCCAGCTGTGGAAGAAGGCAGAAGGGAGACGGAGATAAAAGGGCAGCTTTGATCTTTCTCCATCCATCTGGCTCCCATCAGCCGCGTCCCACTGTGCCGGGGCTGCCCTGTGCCCGCCGCGGTGCCCAGCCGGCTGCCAACAAAGGCACCTTCGGTGCTCCCTGGCCTGCCCCTGGGCTGGGTGCCTCTGCTCAGCGGGGGCTGCTCTGCCCTGAGACCCCTGTGGGGCCCTGCTGCTGCTGCTGCTCACCAGCTGCTCCCACCGGCTGTGGGGGAGCTTTAGAATCACAGAATGATAGAATGGGTTGGAAGGGATCTTAAAGATCAGCCAGTTCCAAGCCCCTGCCATGGCCAGGGACATCTTACACTACAGCAGGTTGCTCACAGCCACATCCAGCCTGGCTGCATAAACCTCCAGGGATGAAGCTTCCACCACCTCCCTGGGCAGCCTGTGCCAGGCTCTCACCACCCTCATGGGGAGGAACATCTTCTTAACATCCAATCTCAATCTACCCACTTCTAGTTTTGCTCCATTCTCCCCAGTCCTATCACTTCCTGACACCCTCAAAAGTCCCTCCCCAGCTTTCTTGGAGCCCCCTTCAGATCCTGGAAGGCCACAAGAAGGTCTCCTGGGAGCCTTCTCTACTCCAGACTGAACAACCACAGATCTGTCAGTCTGTCCTCACAGCAGAGCAGCTCCAGCCCTCTGCTCATCCTTGTGTCCCTTCTCTGGACACCTTGGCCTTGTTGAACCTCATGAGGTTGGCTTGATCCCAGCTCTGCAGCCTGCTCAGGTCCCTCTGGATGGATCCTTCCCTCCCGCTGTCAGCCACACCACACAGCTTGGTGCTGAGGCTGCCTCAGTGCCACTCTCCATGGCACCAACAGAGATGTTAAACAGGACTGGTCCCAGTGCTGATCCCCAAGGGACACTCCTTATGAGGAGAGCCTGAGGGAGCTGAGGTCTCTGTAGCTTGGAGCAGAGGAGCCTGAGGGTGACCTCATTGCTGTTGATAAAGCTGTGCAGGGTGAGTGCCCAGAGGCTGGAGCCAGGCTCTGCTGGAGCCAGGCTCTTCTGGGTCATGCCCAATGCCAGCACAAGGGCAGTGGTGGTAGCTGAGGTAGAGGAAGTTCCATGGAAACAGGAGGAAAACTTTTTTCCCTGTGAGGATGACAGAGCCCTGGAACAAGCTGCCCAGGGCAAGTGTGGAGTCTCCCTCTCTGGAGACATTCAAAGTCTGCCTGGATGTGCTCCTGTGTGATCTGCTCTGGGTGACCCTGCTCTGGCAGGGGGGTTGGACTGGATGAGCTTTTGAGGTCCCTTCCAGCCCCTGACATTCTGTGGTTCTGTGATCTGCTAACTTTGCAAAGAAAACAAAGAGGCCTAAAGCCTCCTCCCAAACATGAGGAACAATCTGGGCTCTACCCAGAGGTGACCACATCCCACAAAGTCAAAGCCCTGAAATGGATATTGTGGATAATGAACAAACCAGAAGCCACCAGGATGTGGCTGCCAGACCTGAGCCAGCTTTTGGCTCCCTGAGCAGGGAAATAGCAGCTTGCAGCAGGGACTGTTGGATGTGACTGATGGAGGCAACCTCTCAACCCCCTGCCTATGCCAGAGGTCTATGTCCTTGAAATGGGAAATTATCAGCAAATAACTGAAGGGATGGCCTGAGGGGTTGCAGAAAATGCAGGAGGAGAGAAGTGCAATGTTTAACAGCACTGTCAAAGCCAAGATGTGAATATCTGACTAGTCTGAGTTCTGAAGAGCTTTGAGAGGAGGAGATACCAAAAAGCCAAGTGGCTGGCAGGCAAAGGCAGGATATCAGCTAGCAGCTGGAGGGAACAGCCAGGCAAAGTGGGAGAGGGAGTTGAGTGCCAGTGCTAACCATCAGAGATAAAGGCCCTGACCAGCTTGCTGTGGCACATGCTGGAGCATCCATCACTCAGAGCTCTCTGCTCACTTGGATGTCTCACTGCAGAATCTGCTTTGATCATCAGGTTAGAATGGACGCTCAAAGGTCATCTTGTCCAACCCCCCTGCAGCCAGCAGGGGCACCTCCAGCTAGAGCAGGCTGCTCAGGGCCACAGCAAGTCTGACGTTGAATGTCTCCAGCGAAGGGGCCTCAACCCACAGCAGCTTGCCCAGGATCAGAGTGGATGGGCTCAGTGAGAGCTGAAGGATGAGGGGCAAGAGGCTGGAACCAGACTCTTGTCAGGGGTGCCCAGGGACAAGCCAAGGGGCAATGGACACAAACTGGAAGCCAGGAGGCTCCATCTGAACAGGGGGAGAAACTTCTTTGGTGTGAGGGTGCTGAAGGCCTGGAGCAGGCTGCCCAGAGTGGTGGTGGAGTTTCCTTCTCTGGAGAGCTTCCTAGCCCCCCTGGCAATTGTGCTCCTGGGCAAGCTGCTGTGGGTGCCCTGCTGGAGCAGGGAGACTGGACTGGATGATCTCCAGAGGTCTTTTCCAACTCCCACCATGCTGGGATTCTGGTATTTTTCAGATGTTTTAGGGTGTGCCAGCCCAGCAGCAGCCCTAGCCCCAGGCTGGTGAGCTTAGGATATCCCCAGTGCCATGCAGACTCCTCTGGGACTGGTAGCCTCCAGCAGTGCTCTGTGAACCTGTGCTTTTTAGAATCACAGATTGCATTCAGTTGGAAGGGACCCTCAAAGGCCATCTTGTCTAATTTCCCTGCACTCAGCAGGGACAACTCCAACTAGAGCAGGCTGCTCAGGGCCACATCAGGTTTGACCTTGAATGTCTCCAGGGATGGGGTCTCTACCACCTCTCTGGGCAGCCTGTTCCAGTGTCTCCCCACCCTCCTGGTGCAGAACTTCCTCCTGATGTTCCACTTAAATCTGCCCTGCTGCAGTTTCAAACAACTGCCCCTTCCCTGCCTGAGAAGATTTGTGGTGGCTTTAACAGCGAGGATGAAGGTCCCAGAGTGCTCCCCAGCCTTCCTGCGTGCTGTGAGCTGCCAACAGGAGATTCCCACAGCCTGGGGCATCCTCCACTGCCTGAGGCCAGCTGCCAAGCCTTGCTCATCCCTCAGGAAGTGCTTGCTCCATGGGGTTGGTACCTCTGGCTTACATGAACCGTCTCCACACATTGCCCATGGCTCTCCTCCCAGCCATACTCTGCTCTCAGGAGGGATTTCAAGTTCAAAACCCCTCTCTGGGTGGCTTTCTGACAAATAGGATTCCCTTCCCAGCCCCCTTGCTTTCCTCTAAAGCACTTAAACACCCCTGTCTCCAAATTCTTATTACCCTGGCTCAGAGTCTCAGCTCTCAGTAGTGCTTTGAGTTAAGGCTCTCCCCTCTGCATTCAGCTGCAGTTGAGCAGGGAGTAGTTAATGTCTGGCCCATAAATAGCTGTTATTAAAGACCTTCAGAGGAGATTAACAACTGTGGTGTGAAATGGAGCTGTGTCTAACTACTGTGCTATGGGCTGGGGGGGACTCTGATGGAGCTGCTGGATGTGTGATTGCTGGAACAGAGGAGGAATTTGCAGTGAATAGTTCAGCACAGGGATTCAGCCTCTCCCTCTGCCTGCAGAATCATCTGGAAGCCCCAAATGTGAGCAGAGAATCATAGAATGGGGGGGTTGGAAGGCACCTCTGGAGGTCATCCAGTCCAGAGCAGCATCACCCAGGGCAGGGCACACAGGAACACATCCAGGTGGGGCTGGAAAGTCTTCAGAGAAGGAGACTCTACAATCTCTCTGGGCAGCCTGCTCCAGGCCTTCAGCACCCTCACAACAAAGAAATTTCTCTTCACCTTCAGGTGGAATCTCCTGGGTTCCAGCTTGTGTCCATTGCCCCTTGGTCTATCCCAGGACAGGAAAAGAAAAAAAAAAAAAGAAAAAAATTCAAAGTGAAAAAGAAAAATGTAAAAATTAAAAAAGGGAAAAAAAAGAAAAAGAAAAAAAGAATAAAATAAAAGAAAAAATTAAAAGGAAAAAGAAAAGGAAAAAGAAAAAGAAAAGGAAAAAGAAAAAGAAAAGTGAAAAGAAAAAGAAAAAGAAAAAAGAAAAAGAAAAAGAAAAAGAAAAAGAAAAAGAAAAAGAAAAAGAAAAAGAAAAAGAAAAAGAAAAAGAAAAAGAAAAAGAAAAAAACAAATTGGAAAAAATATTGAAAAAGAAAAAAATTTAAAGATAAAGAATAAAAAGGAAAAGAAAAGGAAAAAAAGAAAAAAAAGAAAAAAGGGAAGAAAGGAAAAGAGAAAACAAAGGAAAGAACAAAAAAAGGGAAAATATATAAAAAGAAAAATAGGAAAAATAAAGAAAAAAGAAAGAATAAAAAGGAAAAAAGAAATGAAAAGTAAAAAATACAATTAAAAATGTAAGATAAAAAAAGAAAACAAATAAAAAAGGCAAAAAAAAGGAAAAAAGGAAAAGCAATAGGAAAAAAGGAAAAAAATAGAAAAGGGGGAAGAAAAGAGAAAAAAAGGAAGAGAAAAGGAAAAAAAGAAAGAAAAAAGGATAAAAAGGGAAAAAGAAAAAAAGGGAAAGAAAAAAGGATAAAAAGGGGGAAAAGAAAGAAAAAAAGGATAAAAAGGGGGAAAAAGAAAGAAAAAAAGGGTTTCGGATGAAACTGAGAGTCTGAGGCACGTCCTGTGCCAGCAGGTCAGCGCTGGTGCCCGTGGCACGCCGGTGCCAGCTGTGTCTGTGTTCTGTGTCTCTGCTTGCAGTGGGAGCCCAGCCGGGGGGTCTGGGCTCAGCCGCGGTGCCTTTGACAGCCGCTGCCACCGCGCTGGCTCCTTCCTGCTGGCGAAAGCCTCATCCCGTTAGAGGCTGTGGATGAAGGGAAGGGAACTGACAAGGGGACTTGGGAAGGGAGCGAGGCAGCAGGAGGGGACAGGAGCTGCCAGCAGCGATGTCAGCGCCGGGCGGGGGGAGCTGCGTGCGCTCGCACTCCATGTGCTGCCGTTAGCACCCTGCAGAGAGGGTTCGCAGCCCCCAGGGGAAAACAGAGCCCCTGCTTCTGCCACGGCAGCGCCCGAGCTGCTGGGGGCTGCCACACATCACCAGCCCTCAGCACCACGCTGACCACAGCCAGTCCGCCCCTGATCCCGGCGTGCTGCGTGGCCCGGGTGGCGGTGTTGGGCAGCAGGAAAAGTGCCCATGAGCCAGCTGGGCTGGTGGGAGGTGCTCCTGCCCATGGCACGGGCTTGGAAGTGCATGAGCTTCAAGGTCCCTTCCAGCCCAACCCATCCTGTGACTCTGTGGATCCAAGAGTGTAGCTGTGCAGGTGGATGCAACACCTCTGGGAGTCTGGCGAGCCTGCATGGGGCTGTGTGAAGCTAGGAATCACAGAACTGTTTTGGTTGGGATCATCAGGTCCAACCCTTAGCCCAGCACTGCCAGGCCACCACTAGGGTGTTCAGCGTGTTCAGCCTGGAGAAGAGGAGGCTGAGGCAACACTTCATTGCTCTCTACAGCTCCCTGAAAGGAGGTTGGAGCCAGGTGGGGGTTGGGCTCTTCTCCCAAGTATCAGGTGATGGAAGGAGAGGAAATGGCAAAGTAGAGGGGGAGGAGAACACCACCATGGCCACTAAACCGTGGCGCTAACTGCCATGGCCACATGTTCCCTGAACACCTCCAGCCATGAGGACTCCACCACCTCCATGGGCAGCCTGTGCCAATCCCTGACCACTCTTGCAGCAAAGAAATTTCCCCTGGTGGAGCATTGGGACCAGTAGTCAGCAAACCTTCTGCTCTCCCAAGGCTTCCTAAGAGCAGGGCTTAAATCCCAGTAGCTCCTGTGACTACCCAGTTACCCTGGCACTGGTCCCACCTCTCCTGATGCACTTCCCTCTTGAGTCAGTCTCTGTACACGAGTCTGAGACTCTCACCACAGGTGGTTTAGTTATGGAAAATCTGAGTCTCCTTCAGTGTAGGAGGTGGCTCCACACTGCTGTGCTGTGACTGCACCAAGCCCCATTCAGGAGCCAGCATGGAGCTTGCCCAGCCCTGCAAGTCCATCAGAATGACCCCAGATCCCTTGGGCTTCCCAGAACCTGCCCTTCTTCTCCCTGTGGCCCTCCAGGGACTGGGAGCAGCACCTTTTCGGCTCAACATCTCCGTTTAACCCCAGGCAAAAAGCCAAGCCAGGACAGAAAGGAGGTTAAGCAGTGTGGGGGTTAAGCTCTTCTCCCAGGTACCAAGGATCAGAGGAAATGGCCTGAGGTTGCACCAGGGGAGGTTCAGGTTGGAGATCAGGAAAAATGTCTTCACCCAAAAGGTCCCAGGGCACTACCCCAGGCTGCCCAGGGCAGTGGTAGAGTCACCCTGAAGGGGTTTAAGCGACCTTTGGCTGAAGAGCTGAGGGCCATGAGCATTGTGTGCAGGGAGATGTTAGGTGATGGTTGGTTTCGATGGTCTTCAGCGCTTCCAACCAGGTGCTGCTGGGACTCTGTGACTAACCTGCTCTGAAATCATTTCTGGGCAGCAGCGTTTTCCCCTCTCCACCCCTGGCCGTGGCTCACGATTCCCTCTCCTGGAAGCAGCGTGGGGCTGCAGAGGGGCAGGAAGGGTCTGCAGGACTCCGGGGGGCAGCTTGCCCCAGGAGGCAGAGCCCAGCACGGCCATGCGCCCCTCAGCAGCATCACCAGCTCCCACCTCCCGTGCAGGTGGCTTCCCAATTCCTGAGGTCCCTGGGAAACTGCGAGTTGCCTGCTGCAGAGCCTCGTCCCAGCCCCTCCTCCACAGCCATCAGCTGTGATTTCTGAAGGCAGCCAGGGGATGAGAGCAGGAGAATGGATTCCTTCCTTAGGAGGAGCATTGTTCTAATTAGGGGAGGAATTCGGTGCTGGTGCCTTGCAGAGAGGGCAAAGAGAGAAAAGCCAACCCTCTTGGATGCTTGTTGCTGGATATAAAAGAAAATGAGATCTAAAATAGAATAGAATATAAAATAACATTAAAAAAAAACCCAAATAGAAAAGGAAATAGAAAAGAAAAGAAAAAGGAAATAAAATTGTAAAATTAAACAAAATAAAAGATAAAAATGAAAGCAAATTCAATTAAAAATGAAACAAAATAGAAAATAAAATAGAAAATAAAAGAGAAAATTCAATTAAAAATGAAAATAGAAAATAAAATATTAAATTAAATTAAAAATGAAAATAGAAAATAAAATAGTAAATTAAATTAAAAATGAAACATCCAATAAAATAAAATAGAAAAGAAAAATAAAATAATTAAAAAAAAATTAAATGAAGCAAAATAAAAAATAAAATCAAATTAAAAAGGAAACAAAATAGAAAATAAAAGAGAAAATTAAATTAAAAAATAAAAACAAATAGAAAAGAAAAGAAAAATAAAATAATAAAAACTTAAATAAAATTTTTAAATGAAGCAAAATAAAAAGTTAAATCAAATTCAATGAAAAATGAAACAAAATAGAAAATAAAGAGAAAATTAAATTAAAAAATAAAACAAGAAATAAAATAAAATAGAAAATAAAAGAAAAATAAAATAATAAAAACTTAATTTTTTTAAATGAAGCAAAATAAGAAAATAAATCAAATTCAATGAAAAATGAAACAAAATAGAAAATAAAAGAGAAAATTAAATTAAGAAATGAAACAAAATAGAAAATAAAATAGAAAATAAAATTAAAAAATAAAATTAAAAATAAAACAAAATATAAAATAGAAAAGAAAAATAAAATAATGAAAACGTCAATAAATTTTTTAAATGAAGCAAAATTAAAAATCAAATCAAATTAAATGAAAAAGGAAACAAAAGAGAAAATAAAAGAGAAAATTCAATTAAAAATGAAACAAAAAATAAAATAAAGTAGAAAAGAAAACTAAAATCTTTAAATGAAGCAAAATAAAAAATTAAATCAAATTAAAAAATGAAACAAAAGATAAAATAAAATAGAAAATTAAATTAAAAAATGAAACAAAAATTAAAATAAAGTAGAAAATAAAAATGAAATAATAAAACCTTAAGTAAAATCTTTAAATGAAGCAAAATAAAAAAATCAAATCAAATTAAATTAAAACGGAAACAAAGTAGAAAATGAAATAGAAAATTAGATTAAAAATGAAACAAAATAGAAAAGAAAATATAAAAGACAAATAAAATGATGAAAACTGAAATAAAATGTTTAAATGAAGCAAAATAAAAAATCAAATCAAATTAAATGAAAAAGGAAACAAAGTAGAAAATGAAATAGAAAATTAGATTAAAAATGAAACAAAATAGAAAATAAAATAGAAAATAAAATAGAAAATGAAATAGAAAATGAAATTAAAATGAAACAAAAAATAAAAGAAAATAGAAAAGAAAAATAAAATAATAAAAAACTAAACAAATTTTTTAAATGAAGCAAAATAAAAAATCAAATCAAATAAAAAAGGAAACAAAAAATGATAGAAAAGAAAATCAAATTAAAAATGAAAATAAAGACACCCCAAAATCTAAAATAAAAATCACAGCTTGCCAGGGACCTGCACCCACAAAACCAAGGCAAGAGATGACTTCTCTCCTGCTCCTGGGCTCTGCAGATTTCATGGAATGCTTTGGCTGCCTGAAGTGCTGAGACATTCCCAGGATTGCTGTGGGGCTGGAGAAGGGATCAGAGCTTCCCAGGAGGGTGCTGGCTCCAGCTCTCCTGCCAGGCTCCGAGGCCAAGCGGGGAGCCTGCTGTCATGAAGAGCTGGAGGTCTCTTCATAGCTCAGCACGCTCCTGCTTCCCAGGCCAGTCCAGAGAAGCCTTCCCAGGCCAGTCCAGAGAAGCCTTCCCAGACCTGAGCAAGCTTCCAAACCTCTGAGCCTTGGCTGGTCCCACAGCACTGATGCACAAATGCCTTTTGTGAGAGGGTCTCACATCCTCCCTCCTGGCTGTGTCTTCTCCCAGGATGCAGGGGCAGCAGGGCAACCTCTCCACACCACTCCTGCTTGTCCTCTGCCCTCTTCCCCTCCATGCTTTCTCCTGGGAATGAAGCATCTCCTCCTCTGCCCATCCAACCCTGTGCAAGCCAGGAGCCTCCAGTGTTGTTCCTAAAGGCAGGAAGGCTGAGAGCTGCCAGCTCCTGCCTGCTGTGACTCAGCCAAGCCCCAGCCAGCAGCTGCTCGCAGAGGAGCGTTGCCCTCACAGCCAGAGGGTCAGATCCTTCCAGGAACATGGAATGGCTTCCAATGAGCACAACCACAACTCAGAGGAGCTTTGTGGCTGGAAATGTCAGAGCCCAGAGGTCATGTGTGCTCTCCTGGCTTGGAAGGGAGCAGGGATGTTGGCAGCTCCCACCCAGCCTTGCTGGTCCCCTGAAGCTGCTCTGTGCCAGGAGAGGAGTTTGTACCACCCTGTGATGACACAACCCAGCCAGGATGGGCACAGATCTGCTGCCCTCAGCCTCTGAGGCTGTCCTGCCTCCATCAGCTAGGGCTGAAGGCTCCAGGGGGAAGTCTGGACCTGTGCAGCCCCCAAACCAGCAGCCAAAGTCTTCAGCTGGAGTGTGCAGGCAGAGACACTTTCACACTACCTTTGCACTGCAGACCACACTCTGCCCATAGCCCAGGAGGTGCAATGAGTGAGGTTGTTGGAGTCCTCTCACAGGTGGAAATTGAGGAGCCAGCAGCAGAGGGAGCATCTCACACCTGATAGGTGCCGGTGGGATCTTGGTACCTGGTGGTTGGGCATTTTCAGCTCCAAGCAGGTTTTCTGTGATCTCATGAGTTGAAGCTGGGAGGTAATTTCAGCTCTTCAAATCCCTGGAGCATCATCATTCTATCATGGAATGTGTGGCCATGGCACTTGGGGCCGTGGTTTAGTGGCCAAGGTGGTGTTGGGCTGATGGTTGGACTGGGTGATCTCAGAGGTCTGTTCCAACCCAAGCAATTCTGTGATTCTGCCAACAGCAGCTGGCTCTCTGGGTGCAGGGAGAAGCCATCTTCCCTTCTGCAGATCAGGATCTGCTCAGGGTGGGGTCAGCAGTCAACAGGACCAGCTGGCAGGTCACGTTCTGGGGAGCTCTGTGTCCCACCTGTGCCATCAGAGCTGCTTGCCCACTGCTGGCAGCCACAGTCATCCTAATTCAACTGCTCTGCTCCATCTGGAGAGGAGCAGGCTGAGAGGGATCTGATCAATCTATCAATATCTAAGGGCTGGGGGTCAAGATGGAAGGGACAGGGACAGCCTCTGCTCAGCTGTGCCCTGGGATAGGACAAGGGGTAATGGATGGAAACTCCAGCACAGGAGGTTCCACCTCAACATGAGAAGGAACTTCTTCACTGTGAGGGTGACAGAGTCCTGGAGCAGGCTGCCCAGAGAGGTTGTGGAGTCTCCTTTGGAGCCTTTGCAGCCCTGTCTGGATGTGTTCCTGTGTGACCTGTGCTGGATTCTCTGCTCCTGCTCTGGCAGGGGGTTGGAGTCAATGATCTCCAGAGGACCCTTCCCACCCCTGACACCCTCTGATTTCCTGTGAACCTGGACAGAGGAAAAGCTTTTGCACAATGGGCTGAGAGCTGGCTCCAGGGGAATACAGAATAGAGAATTAACCAGGTTGGAAAAGACCTTTGAAATCATTGAGTACAACCTACCACCCAGCACCATCTAATCAACTAAACCATGGCACTGAGTGCCTCAGCCAGTCTCTTCCTAAAGACCTCCAGGGATGGTGACTCCCCCACCTCCCTGGGCAGCCCATCCCAATGGCCAGATCACTCAGAGTTTTCCTTCTGTGTCATCCCAAGCCAGGGTGAGGAGAAGTGCTGCTGCCTCACGCTGCACAGAGGACTCCACCACAGCTTGTGCTGAAAAGTCAAAACCTTGAAGTCCTTCCTTGAGCTGGGGCTGCCTTCCAAAGCCTTCTTTGGCCTTTTGAAATGTTTCATTAGGATTAGCTGAAATTCCAAACCAGGAGCTCAAGCTGAACTGCAGAAGAGAGGAAATGTTTTGCTCCTGTGGGAATGTCACAACTTCTCATGCTGACAAATTCCCAACTCCTTCCACCACATTTCTTTTCCTTTTGGGTTTTTTCCCCTCCTCTTTTTTCTGACTCAACAAATTAATCAGACCCAAGTCTCTCTGAAGACAAGAGGCAGTTTTGAACCAGTCAGCATTTTCTAGTGGAAAAAACCCAAAACACTACAATTCATCCCCAAATTCCTGCTCTGCTTCCAACCTGAATTCTCATCTCTGTGCCTCTCCACTGCTGTGTTTCCAGGAACTGTGATCCTTGATGGAGATTCAGGCTGGATGTGAGGAGGAGGTTCTTCACCATGAGAGTGGTGAAGCCCTGGAATGGGTTGTCCAGGGAGGTGGTTGGGGCCCTGCCCCTGGAGGTGTTTAAGGCCAGGCTGGATGAGGCTCTGGGCAGCCTGATCTAGTGTGGGGTGTCCCTGCCCATGGCAGGGGGTTGGAACTAGATGATCCCTGGTGGTCCCTTCCAACTCTGACTGATACTATGATACTATGATTAAAATGGGCTAGGAGACAAAGTCAGGAGCGGCTCCGGCCTGAGCAGGAAGCTTCCCTCGGATTCAGGGACAGAGAATCCCAGCATGGTGGGGTTGGAAGGGGCCTCCAGAGATCATCCAGTGCAGCCCCCCTGCCAGAGCAGGGGCACCCAGGGCAGGGCACACAGGAACACATCCAGGTGGGGTTTGGAAGTCTCCAGAGAAGGAGACTCCACAACCTCTCTGGGTAGCCTGCTCCAGGGCTCCAGCACCCTCACACCAAAGAAGTTTCTCCTCCTGTTGAGGTGGAAGCTCCTGGGCTCCAGCTTGTGTCCACTGCCCCTTGGCTATCCCAGGACAGCACTGACAACACGTTGAGAACATTTCTCTTTTTGCTTATTTCTACCACACTGAAGCTGAGAAACCTTCCAGGTGCAGTGTCCACAGGGAGGGCTTTCCTGTGCCCCACCACGAGATTCTGGGTTAGAAGGGACCTTAAAGCTCATCCAGTGCCAACCCCATGGCCTGGGCAGGGACACCTCCCACCAGCACAGCTTGCTCAAGGCTTCATCCAGCCCAGCCTTGAATACCTCCAGGCAGAGGACATCCACAGCCCCCCTGGGCAACCTGTGCCAGTGTCTCCCCACCCTTGCTCCAAACAATTTCTTCTTCATCTCCACTCTCAATCTCCCCTCTCCCAGCTCAAAGCCATTGTTCCTCATCTTGGCACTCCCAGCCCTTGTCACAAGTCCCTCCCCAGCTCTCCTAGAGCCCTTAAGGTACTGGGAGGCTGCTCTGAGGTCTGCCTGGAGCCTTCTCCTCTCCAGGCTGAACAGCCCCAACTCTCCCAGCCTGTCCCCATGGGGGGAGTTTCTCCAGCCCTCTGCCCATCTTCATGTCCTCCTCTGGACCTGCTCCAACAGCTCTGTGTCCCTCCTGTGCTTTGTAGAGCTTTGCAGCAGCTGTTTTACAGCTGCCAGTGGCACCCAAACACAAGAAGTATTTCCTCCCTGAGCCCAGTGCTCTGCCTGAGCCAGCCCTGAGTGGGGTGGCAGTGACTTACCCCAGGCAGGTAGAGATTCATGCTCCAGCTCTCCATGATCCTCACCCACAGCAGGCACAAACCCTGTCCCTTCTGTGAGAGCTTTAGCTCTGGCTGTGCAGAGCTGAGCAGCAGAGGGCTGGGTGGCAAAGAGTGAGCAGCACAGGGCAGGGTTGTGCTGTGGGATCCTGAGCCTGATCCTGCAGCAGCCTGCAGGAACAACTCCATTCCCCAGGGTGTCAGCCACCAGCAGAGGCCAAGCTCTGTGCTGGGATTCAAGACCAATTTGCTAAAGCCTGCAAGGTGCTGGCTGGGACAGTGCTGGAGAGCAGAGCCCAAATCACTGCAGCTCTCCTGGGGCTGTGGGCAGTGAGTGCCTGGAGCAACCAGGACTTGTCTGCCTGGGCCCTGTGCCCCCTCCCAGTGCCACCTGTCACCTTTAAAGGAAGCCCCTGGTGCAAACGAGCCTCAGACTCCCCAAGGACTCCCACCTTGTGCTGTCTCCTCCAATCAGCTCCCCAAAACACAAACCCTGACACAGGCACCACGCACAGCCACCTCTGAATGAAGTTGCCATAGTTACTGCTGCCTCCCAGCAGCAGGCTCAGCTCATTAAAATGATTTGAATGGCTACCCTGTAATCAAGGCAGGAGGGGAGGGGAGGTCTGGTGGGGAGGAGAGCCCCAGGATGTGATGGGCTGCAGTCCCTGTGGTGGGAGGATGGCTGGAGAGTGGCTTCAGAGCCCTCATGGATCCCTGGACAAGTTCATGGGGGTGGGAATAGTGCAGGGATGGGGCAGCCCTGGGGGGTGGCAGTGGATGCTCCCCACATTGTGCTGGGGACTCTTGGAGGTAGAGGAGGGCAAGTGCCCTGGGCTGGGCACTGGTGAGGCCACACCTCTAGTACTGGGGTCAGGTTTGGGCTTCTCACTCCAGGAAGGACATTGAGGGCTGGAGCAGGTCCAGAGAAGGGTAACCAAGCTGGGGAAGTGTCTGGAGAACAGGGTTGGGGAGGAGCAGCTGAGGGAGCTGGGGGTGTTCAGCCTGGAGAAGAGGAGGCTGAGGGAGACCTCATTGCTCTCTACAGCTCCCTAAAAGGAGGCTGGAGCTAGGTGGAGGTTGGGCTCTGCTCCCTAATCTCAGGTGGTAGAAGGAGATAGAAATGGCCTGAAATGGTGCCAGGGGAGGCTTAGGTTGGAGATGAGGAAAAATGTCTTTGCTGCAAGAGTGGTCAGGGACTGGCACAGGCTGCCCAGGGAGGTGGTGGAGTCCTCATGCCTGGAGGTGTTCCAGAAATCTGTGGCCATGGGGTCAGGGTTTGATGGCCATGGTGGTGTTGTGTTGATGCTGGACTGGATGATCTCAGAGGTCTTTTCCAACCAAATAAATTCTATGAGTCTATGACCTGGCTTCTCTGCCAGGATCTCCATACCAGCAATGAACATCAATATTTTCTTCCTTGGCATGGTTGAGGCTACAGTCAGCCTCACCCTTACACCCCGTGCCAGCATCTCCAGCTGTGATGCTCTCCCTTGCTCTCAGGAAGCCCAGGAGCTGATGCTGGGGTTCTGGCTTCCCACAGAGAAGTTGGTGAAACCATTTTAATGTAGAGCAGGGAAGACTGAGACTGGAGATTGGGAAGAAGTTCTTCACTCTGAGGATTTTGAGACACTGGAAGAGGTTGTCCAGGAAGCTGCTGGAGAGGTTCCAGAGGAGGCCACAAAGATGATCAGAGGGTTGGAGAACCTCTGCTATGGGGACAGGCTGGGAGAGTTGGGCTGTTCAGCTTGGAGAGGAGAAGGCTCCAGGGAGACCTCAGAGAAGGCTTCTAGGACCTGAAGGACTCCAGGGGAGCTGTGGAGGAACTTGTGACAAGGGCTGGGAGTGCCAGGATGAGGGACAATGGGAGATGAGGAGGAAATTGTTGAGAGTGAGGGTGGGGAGACACTGGCACAGGTTGCCCAGGGAGACTGTGGCTGTCCCCTCCCTGGAGGTGTTCCAGGCCAGGCTGGATGAGGCCTTGAGCAAGCTGGGCTGGTGGGAGGTGTCCCTGCCCATGGCAGGGGGTTGGCACTGGATGAGCTTTGAGGTTCCTTCCAACCCAAACTATTCTGTGATTCCCTGAGCTGGAGCCTTCCTCCTGTTCCAATCCATACTTTACAAATTGCTTTTTAATAACACCACCCCCCACCCCCTCCCACCCCCCCGAAAGCAGAGCATCATTTCATGGAGTCACCCAAAGCATTCATCCCAAATAAGGTTTCTTACTCCTCCTCCTCTTCTTCTTTCTATTCCCCCCCCCCATTTCCTCACACCAAGAGAAGGCTGTGAAGGAAAAAAATATCTATTTGGGGATTTGGCTTCAAATAAAATAGTTTGAAGGGGGTGAAAACAAAAATAAAAAGGCATTAAAAATATCCTGGAATACTACAGGGGAAGCAGACCAAAAGAAATGAAGTCCCAAAGATGCTGAAAATATCCTGCTAAATAAAACCCCCAACCAACTTTTTGCTGCACAGAGCAGGTCCTGGTGGCCTCCTCCAGCAGGTGCTTGCTCCTGGCTGCTCTTCTGCACCCAAAGCTGCAAGGCAGCGTGGGGGAGGCTGCTGCTGGCTGAGGATACCTGCAGCAGGAGAAGCCTGGGTGCTCCCAGCTGGCTCGTTGCTGGGAGATGAAGGATTCCCAGTCCCCTCAGCCTGTCACCAAAGGCAGCCTCTCTGCAAGGAAAGCCTCTTCCCTCTGCTCAGCCTGACCAGCTGCTGCCTGCAGCTTGCCTTGGGCTCTGCAAGGGGCTGGGCTTGGGCAAGGATCCCATCCCCCCCATTCCACCCCATCCTACCCTGTCCCACCCCATCCCACTTTATCCCACCCCCTTCCACTCCACCTCATCCCATCCCATTCCACCCATCCCATTCCACTCTATCCCACCCTATTCTATGTCATTTCACCCACTCCATCCCATCTCATTCCCCTCTCCTCCATTCCATTCCATTCCATTCCATTCCATTCCATTCCATTCCATTCCATTCCATTCCATTCCATCCCATCCCTGTAAACCCAGCCCAGTGCCCACCAGCTGCCTGCCCCCCTGGGCACCGGGAGAGGTGGAGGTGTGGAGGACACCTGAGCCCCTGTGAGCTGGGGACAGCTGCTGAGCAGCCTCCTGAGCACCTCCCCAGCTCCAGGGGTTGTTGTGGAGCTGTCTGGGAGCTGCCTGCCTCAGCCCAGCTCTGCTGGGAGCGATGAGAGAACTGCTCTGTGGGCAGCTTTGCCCCATGGAGCTGTGTTGTCCTTCCTCACCCTCAACTGTCCTTCCTCACCCTGTCTGTCCCTCCTCACTCCATCTGACCTCCATCACCCTGGGCTGTCCTTAGTCATCCTGGTCTGTCCTTCCTTACCCTGCTCTGTCCTTCCTCACTCTCCCTGTCCTTCCTCACCCTGGCCTGCCCTTCCTCACCCTGCTCTGCCCTTCCTCACCCTGCTCTGCCCTTCCTCACCCTGTCTGTCCTTCCTCACCCTGCTCTGTCCTTCCTCACTCTGTCTGTCCTTCCTCACTCTGTCTGCCCTTCCTCTCCCTGCTCTGTCCTCCCTCACACTGGCCTGCCCTTCCTCACTCAGGTCTGCCCTTCCTCATCCTCATTTTCCCTTCCCCATCCTTCTCTGCCTTTCCTCACCCAGAGGATGCTGCCTCAGGCCAGGCCCCCACAGTGTCCCCCGGGTCCCCTGGGCTTTTTAAAGCAGCAGCAGCCGCAGCATCTCCCCCGATCTCCCCCTGCCGTTCCCCCCCTAGCCCCGAGCCCACCGGCAGTGGTTCCCCGGGGGGCTAGGAGGACTCCTTCACTTCCCAGAGCTCTCTCTCTGCCCAGCCCTCCCCCGGGGGAGGCAGGGGCCCGCACCCCTGGCCGCGCAGAGAGCTCTCAGGGCGCAGGGATAATCTTTTACTCTTCAGCACAAATAATTTATTACATTAAAATAACGGCTTTAAAAAATGACTACTTTGGGAATCATTCCGGCTCGCCCGCGGAGGCATTCGTCAAAGTGCCATAATAGGCACTTAGGAATGGGTGGTTATTTTTACTCTCCCAGCCTGTCAAGAAGCTGATGGATCGAATTGGCTGATGACAAGGCGGCAGAGCGCTCCTCGGCGGGGGCCACGGCGGGAGCGCCGCGCCCGTGACAGGCGGCGGCCGCCCCGGGGCGCGGCTCTCGCCGCAGACCCCTCCCCAGCGGCCTCCTGTCCCCCCCACCCCCGCCCCGGGCTGGACCGGGGCAGTGAGGGCCAAGTGGGCTGCAGGCAGAGAGAGGGCAGCCCCTGCCCAACAGCTCCCTACCCTGCTTGTCTAAATAGGATCATAGTATCAGTCAGGGTTGGAAGGGACCACAAGGATGGGATAGGGTAGGGTAGGGTAGGGTAGGGTAGGGTAGGGTAGGATAGGATAGGATAGGATAGGATAGGATAGAGTAAAATAGGATAGAATAGAATAGAATAGAGAATAGAATAGAATAGAATAGAATAGAATAGAATAGAATAGAATAGAATAGAATAGAATAGAATAGAATAGAATAGAATAGGAGTAGAGTAGAATAGATTAGAATAGAAGTAGAGTAGAGTAGAATAGAATAGAATAGAATAGAATCAAATAGAATAGAATAGAATAGAATAGAATAGAATAGAATAGAATAGAATAGAATAGAATAGAATAGAATTAGAGTAGAGTAGAGTAGAGTAGAGTAGAGTAGAGTAGAGTAGAGTAGAGTAGAGTAGAGTAGAATAGACCAGACCAGGTTGGAAGAGACCTTCAAGATCATCGTGTCCAACCTATCATCCAACCTCACCTAATCAACTAAACCATGGCACCAAGCACCCCATCCAATCTCCTCCTGAACACCTCCAGTGATGGTGACTCCTCCACCTCCCCAGGCAGCCCATTCCAATGGGCAATCACTCTCTCTGTGTAGAACTTCTTCCTAACCTCCAGCCTAAACCTCCCCTGGTGCAGTTTGAGACTGTGTCCTCTTGTTCTGGTGCTGGCTGCCTGGGAGAAGAGACCAACCCCCACCTGGCTACAACCTCCCTTCAGGGAGTTGTAGAGAGCTATAAGGTCTCCCCTGAGCCTCCTCTTCTCCTGGCTAAGCAACCCCAGCTCCCTCAGCCTCTCCTCACAGGGCTGTGCTCCAAACCCCTCACCAGCTTCGTTGCCCTTCTCTGGACTCGTTCCAGCAAGTCAACCTCCTTCCTAAACTGAGGGGCCCAGAACTGGACACAGTACTCGAGGTGTGGCCTAACCAGTGCAGTGTACAGGGAGAGAATCACCTCCCTGTTCCTGCTGGCCACGCTGTTCCTGATCCAGGCCAGGATGCCATTGGCCCTCCTGGCTGCCTGGGCACACTGCAGGCTCATGTTCAGCCTACCATCGACCAGTACCCCCAGGTCCCTCTCTGCCTGGCTGCTCTCAGCCACTCTGACCCCAGCCTGTAGCACTGCATGGGGTTGTTGTGGCCAATGTGCAGAAGCTGGCACTTGGATGTGTTCAATCTCCTGCCCTTGGACTCTGCCCATCTGTCCAGCCTGTCGAGGTCTCTCTGCAAAGCCTCTCTACCCTCCAGCAGATCAACTCCTGCCCCCAGCTTGGTGTTGTCTGCAAATTTACTGATGATGGACTCAATGCCCTCATCCAGATCATCAATAAAGATGTTAAAGGGCATGGGGCTCAGCACTGATCCTTGGGGCACACCACTCATCTAGTTCCAATCCCCTGCAAAGGGCAGGGACACCTCACACTAAATCAGGCTGGCCAGAGCCTCATCCTGCCTGGTATCATAGTATCAGTCAGGGTTGGAAGGGACCACAAGGATCATCTAGTTCCAACCCCCCTGCCATGGGCAGGGACACCCCACACTAGATCAAGCTGCTCAGAGCCTCATCCAGCCTGGGCTTAAACACCTCCAGGGGCAGGGCCCCAACCACCTCCCTGGACAACCCATTCCAGGGCTTCACCACTCTCATGGTGAAGAACTTCCTCCTCACATCCAGTCTGAATCTCCCCACCTCCAGCTTCATTCCATTGCCCCTAGTCCTATCACTACCTGAGATCCTGAGAAGTCCTTCCCCAGCCTTCTTGTAGCCCCCCTCAGATACTGGAAGGCCACAATTAGGTCACCTCAGAGCCTTCTCTTCTCCAGACTGTACAGCCCCAACTCCTTCAGTCTGTCCTCGTAGGAGAGGTGCTCCAGCCCTCTGATCATCCTCCTGCAGCAGGGAGCAACATCTGCTGTGCCCTTCTCCACCTCTCCAGCTGGAATTCCTCCTCTAAGGTTCATAGATGAGACCTCAAGGATCCCAGAATCACCAAGGTTGGAAGAGACCTCAAATCATCCAGTCCAGCCTTTCAGGGTAAGAAGATAGTTTCCCACATCCCCACCCCTCTGCCAGGAGGCTGTCACAGAGGAAATAGCCTCTGCTCATGGGAAGGACCTGAGGCATCCTGTGGTAATCCCCAGCTGCAGGCCACCCCCAGGTCCTCAGTCACAGTAATCACAGAGGGTGAGAGCCTGCTCCATCAGCCCCTGAACAGAGAGGTTGTCCAGGGAGGTGGTTGAGGCTCTGTCCCTGGAGGTGTTTAAGCCCAGGCTGGCTGAGGCTGTGGCCAGCCTGATCTAGTGTGGGGTGTCCCTGCCCATGGCAGGGGGGTTGGAACTGGATGATCCTTGTGGTCCCTTCCAACCCTGACTGATACTATGGTACTATAATACTATGCTCTGAGAGCCACAGCAGAGGAACATCTCACACTGTGTGGGGCAAAGGGGCCTCCAGCAAGGGCTTGAGGATGACCTCTCTGTCTCTTCCCAACTCTAATGAGAGGCTGACAAAGAATCAGAGCAGCACAGAACCATTTTGGTTGGAAAAGGACCTTAAAGATCCTTAAAGCCCCACCAGCACCCCTTGCCCAGCTCCTCAGCAGGGAGATCCCTGGAGGAGCACAGCCACCCAGCTGGTTTAGAACTGCTTTGGTTGGGTAAGATCTTTCAGCTCATCCACTCCAACCACTCTCTCACTCTGCCAAGGCTGGGGCTAAGCCATGGCCCTCAGCACCACCTCTCTGCCTCCAGGGATGGGTATCCAACCAACTCCCTGGGCAGCCTGTGCCAGTACCCAAGGACCCTTTCAGTGAAGAATTTTCTCCTAATGTCCAGCCTAACCCTCCCACGATGCAACCTGAGGTCATTTCTTTTTGTCCTGTCACTTGTTCCATAGGAGGAGAGCCCAACACCCTCCTGGCTGCAACCTCCTTTCAGGCAGTTGCAGAGAGCCAGGTCTCCCTCATTCCCCTTTTGTCCAGAAACTGGGGATTTAGGATTGCTCTCCTGGATGTCCTTGCTGGCTCCCTGGGCTGTGTCTGTGCAGGGCTCCACGGCCCAGCTGAGGCTTGGGCTGCCTGTGCCTGGGGTATGCTGTGTGCTCAAGGGGCTGTGGAGGCCACAGCACAGCTCTGCCCATGGCTCCTCTCAGTCTGCAAGCCCAGGGGCAGCTCTGCTCTGGAGATGCTTTACTGCCCTTCCTCCAAGAATGTGCTGTTCCCATGGGCCTGCACCACAGAGGCATTGATCAGGACTGCTCAGCCAAGCAACCACAACAGGATTTGGGAGGAAGCTGCAGAGCAGCACTGCTGCCCAGCTTCCTGCCTTTAGCTGAGGCTTTCCACTGAGCAAGAGCCCCTGTGTTCATCCCTCAGAACTGCTCTCCTGGCTGCCAGCCTGCTCTGACAGGCTCTTCTTCAGCTCCAGGCTGAGCAGGGAGGTGGTTGGATCCTCACTCCTGGAGGTGTTGAAAAGAGGCAGAAATGTGGTGCTGAGGGCCCAGGCTTGGTGGAGTTAGAGAATGGTTGGACTGGATGAGCTGGAAGGGCTCTTCTAACCCAAATGCTTTATCTGGGCTTCAGAGGGTGGCCAGCAGTGTGACTGAGACAAGGCCTGGTGCAGAAGCACCTCTGGTGTCAGACACCTGCAGGAGGCAGGGAAGCTTTGGTGAGCAGCTGCTTTGCCCCCAGGCTGGCAGAGGTTTGGACTCACACAGTGCAGCAGCTCTGCCCCATGCCCACTGAGCATGTCCTGCAGTGACCCTTTCAGCCCCCTCAGCATGGACACAGGAAAGCCAGGAGGTGGAGAGAATCTAAACCAGCAAACCTCCACCCTAATGAGGCTCTCTAGAGCCAGCAGAGGCCAAAGGTGAGCGTTGGTCTAATTGGACATGCCCTGAGAGCAGGGTGACAGAGGAGGAGTGAAGGCTGCAGGTCAGGAGCAGCAGCTTGGGTGTGCTGCTGCATCCCCTCCCTGCTCTGCAGGGTAGCAGGGATGGCAGAGTGCAGCATCCAGGCTGCTCTGCAGGGAACAAGACTCCAGAGCCCCAGACCCTTTCCTGAGGAGAGCAGGGGTGGGAGGAAAGTCCCAGCAGATACAACAGCAGCAGCAGTTGTGGTCTTTCCCTACCTTAAGCCAAGCTGTTGCTCCTGAGCAACGTGGGGCAGTGAAAGGCTGAGGTGGGGGAAGAGCAGCAGAGAGTTACTGAGCTGTCAGCTCTGCCTCCAGCTCCTGATACCATCCTGGGCACCTATCCCCCAGCTCTGGGAGACAGCAGGGTGGAGATCATGGATCACAGTGTGGCCATCAGGAGCAGGGCAGGGATTGTTCCCCCTTTACTGGAGCAGCACTGGTGAGGCCACATCTCAAATCCTGTGGTCATTTCTGGGGCCCTCTCAACAAGAAGGTTGCTGAGTGCATGGCCAGAGATGCTGGGGGGAAGAGAATCATAGAATTATCAGGGTTGGAAGGGACCTCAAGGATCAGCCAGTTCCAACCCCCCTGCCATGGGCAGGGACACCTCACACTACAGCAGGTTGCTCACAGCCACAGCCAGCCTGGCTGCAAACACCTCCAGGGATGAGGCTTCCACCACCTCCCTGGGCAACCTGTGCCAGGCTCTCACCACCCTCATGGGCAACAACTTCTTCCTGACATCCAATCTGAATCTACCCACTTCTAGTTTCGCTCCATCCCCCCCCAGTCCTATCACTCCCTGACACCCTCAAAAGTCCCTCCCCAGCTTTCTTGGAGCCCCCTTCAGATACTGGAAGGCCACAAGAAGGTCTCCTGGGAGCCTTCTCCTCTCTTATGGGTGGTGCACAGCAAGAAGCCAAGGACCAATGGACACAAACTGCAACAGAGAAGGTTTCAGCTCAACCTGAGGAGAAACTTCTTTGGTGTGAGGGTGCTGGAGGCCTGGAGCAGGCTGCCCAGAGAGGTTGTGGAGTCTCCTTCTCGGGAGACTTTCCAAACCCACCTGGATGTGTTCCTGTGCAGACTCCCCTGGGTGATGCTGCTCTGGCAGGGGGTTGGGCTGGATGATCTCTGGAGGTCCCTCCCAACCTCTAATGCTCTGTGATTCTGTGCTTCTCCCTTGTCTGCCTCCTCTGCACCTGGCTGGACACAGCTCCTGTGCTGTGTGGGTGCAGTGCCCTTCAGCTGGGAACATCCCCACGAGGTTTGCCCCTTGTACCCTGTTTTATTAGGAGCTAAATCAGAATCCTCCTCTCTCCCAGGGAGCCTGCAGGCCGTGCAGGGGATGGTGACACCTCCCTGCCTTCTTCTGGAGCCAAGGAGGTCTGGGACAGGTTGGAGAGAGCTGACTGCATTTGCACTCCTGCCTGCTCAGCTGGACCTGCTCAGCTGGACCTGCCCAGGACACACGGGAGGTAGCTCCTAGAGCAGCAGCAGCCTAGGAGCTGTCCCTGCCTGCCCGCAGCTCCTTTTCTTTTGTTGCCAGTTCTCAGCCTCTCCATCTCCAGCCTCCATTAGTGTGAGCGGCTTCATGCTTCCCTCTAGTGGTCCCAGCTCCCCTCCAGAAGCACTCCAACACCTCTCCATCCCTGACCATCTCCCTGTGCCCCCCCCAGAAGCACCCCAACACTTCTCC
This sequence comes from Melanerpes formicivorus, assembly GCF_026170545.1. Lineage (NCBI taxonomy): Eukaryota > Metazoa > Chordata > Aves > Piciformes > Picidae > Melanerpes > Melanerpes formicivorus. The sequence goes on along the minus strand of NW_027142373.1, from coordinate 207,436 downwards.
ATCCCTGACCATCTCCCTGTGCCCCCCTCCAGAAGCACCCCAACACTTCTCCATCCCTGACCATCTCCCTGTGCCCCCCCCAGAAGCACCCCAACACTTCTCCATCCCTGACCATCTCCCTGTGTCCCCCTCCAGAAGCACCCCAACACCTCTCCATCCCTGACCATCTCCCTGTGCCCCCCTCCAGAAGCACTCCAACACCTCTCCATCCCTGACCATCTCCCTCTCCCCCTTTCCAGAAGCAGTCCAACACATCTCCATCCCTGACCATCTCCCTGTGTCCCCCTCCAGAAGCACTCCAACACCTCTCCATCCCTGACCATCTCCCTGTGTCCCCCTCCAGAAGCACTCCAACACCTCTCCATCCCTGACCATCTCCCTCTCCCCCTTTCCAGAAGCAGTCCAACACATCTCCATCCCTGACCATCTCCCTGTGTCCCCCTCCAGAAGCACTCCAACACCTCTCCATCCCTGACCATCTCCCTGTGCCCCCCTCCAGAAGCACTCCAACACCTCTCCATCCCTGACCATCTCCCTCTCCCCCTTTCCAGAAGCAGTCCAACACATCTCCATCCCTGACCATCTCCCTGTGTCCCCCTCCAGAAGCACTCCAACACCTCTCCATCCCTGACCATCTCCCTGTGTCCCCCTCCAGAAGCACTCCAACACCTCTCCATCCCTGACCATCTCCCTGTGTCCCCCTCCAGAAGCACTCCAACACCTCTCCATCCCTGACCATCTCCCTCTCCCCCCCCTCCAGAATCACTCCAACACCTCTTCATCCCTGACCATCCCCCTGTGCCCTGCATGTCCCCAGTGCTCTGCTCTGAGCAGTGGTGGGAGCAGAGAGACTCTGGTGCAGGCTGGACTTGGCAGTTCTCACTTTGCACAGGAGCAGGGATGAGGTCAGATAAAAGGAACCACACATCCCAGACTCCTCTGTGCAGCACCAGGAGAGTGTGGAAGCTCTCCTGTGCACTCAGGCCCCTCTGAGGAGCTGGGTCCATTCACTTCTCCATCACCATCATGATCAAAAGCAAGGGAGAAAATGTGGCTCCAGGCCTGAGGGGGTTTAGCAAGGCTGCTCACGGCTGCTAATTAACACTGAGAGCACTGAGCTCATCCACATCTCCTCATCTCAGCATTGTCCTTGTCTTGCTACATTACTTTTTGGCAGAGGCCCAGCCAGCACATGAGAGATATTGAGCTGACCTTACTGCAAGGCAATAAAGCACACGTGGAGCATCAACACCCAGCCCGAGCCAGCAGACCCCCAGCACCCAGCCAGAAGCCTCTTGTCAGCTTTGGTGACCTCCACATCTATCTACAGCCCTGGGTGAGGAGGTTGGGAGAGGAAAAGCAGGGCAGAGCCCTGGGCAGGGCTGCAGCCAGCCCTCTTCACGTGGAACACAAGTGTTGTTCCTGGAGGCTCTGGATGCCTGATCTGATTCTGCCTCTCTGCTCTGCTCTGCTCAGACCCCACCTGCAGCACTGCCTCCAGTTCTGGGGCACCCAGCACCAAATGGACCTGGAGCTGCTGGAGAGGAGGCCACAGAGATGATGATGGGGCTGGAGAACCTGTGCTATGGGGACAGGCTGAGAAAGGTGGGGCTGTTCAGCCTGGAGAGAAGAAGGCTCTAGGCAGACCTCAGAGCAGCCTCCCAGTACCTGAAGGGCTCCAGGAGAGCTGGGGAGGGACTTGTGACAAGGGCTGGGAGTGCCAGGGTGAGGGACAATGACTTTGAGCTGGGAGAGAGGAGATTGAGAGTGGAGAGGAGGAAGAAATTGTTGAGAGTGAGGGTGGGGAGGCACTGGCACAGGTTGCCCAGGAAGGCTGTGGCTGTCCCCTCCCTGGAGGTGTTCAGGGCCAGGCTGGATGAGGCCTTGAGCAAGCTGGGCTGGTGGGAGGTGTCCCTGCCCATGGCAGGGGGTTGGAACTGGATGAACTTTGAGGTCCCTTCTAATTCCAGGCACTTTTTGATTCTATGATACAATGGAGGAGGGACACCAGCAGGAGATGGAGCTCTGCAGTCCCACACACCATGGACCCCCCTCAGGAATGATGTCAGGAGCAAGTGTCCCCATAAGGCATAAGGATCAGCTCTGTGTCCAGGCTCTGGTTTGCTCACAGCCTGGGGCAGGTCCTCCCTCTGTGATCTTGCCCCATGAAACATCCTCACAGCCCACAGCTGGAGGCCCAGGCTGCTGCTGGAGCCCCTGGATGGTGACACCAGCAGGACTTCCATGGCTGCTGCCCCTGCCAGAGGTGGAGGAACCAATGCACTCCCTGAGGAGCTCAGTCACCCTGAGCCCTGTGAGAGGAAAGCACGTTTCTGCTCAAGGAGCTGAAAGCTACTCCAGGCTGAGAGGGGAGCAGCACATGGCCAGGGGGGAGCAGCAGTCACCTCCTGTCCTGTGCACGGGCAGGAGGTGACTGCTGCCACGTCCCCAGGCTCCCCTGGCTGGTGACAGCAGGAGCTGCAGGGTGCAAATCCAGCAGATGCAAATCTGCTTGGCCTCTGTCAAGTGATTGCAGGAAGTGCTGCTCACACCAGCGGCTCCAGCAGGGTCCTGCCCCAGCTCTGACCTCTCCCATCTGGGCCAGTAATCAGCAGCTCATTAGCCACAGAGCTCAGCTGCTGCCAGGTGTGACAGCAGCCCAAGGTCAGGCTGAGCCAGATGCTTGGAAAAGCCTCCTCGGTGCCACGGGGATGTGGCAGCAGTGATCCCTCTTTAACACTGACACCAGGATGTCACAGCACTGTCACTGCCACTGACACCTCAGGAGCTGTGCTGGTGCAGGGGACAAGTGGGAGAGGAGGTGCTGGGCTGGGCTGTCAGCTGCTGGCTGCCCATTTTGGCCCATGGCAGGGGCTGAGCACCCAGATTTCTTCTGTGCTGTGCTTCCAGGCAGAACATGTCCAATCTCTCCTCTCCCAGCTCATTGTCCCTCAGCCTGGCACTCCCAGCCCTTGTCCAAAGTCCCTCCCCAGCTCTCCTGGAGACCTTCAGGTCCTGGAAGGCTGCTCTGAGGTCTCCCTGGAGCCTTCTCTTCTCCAGGCTGAGCAGCCCCAACTCTCTCAGCCTGTCCCCATAGCAGAGGTTCTCAGCCTCTGATCATCTTTGTGGCCTCCTCTGGACCCTCTCCAGCAGCTCCAGGTCCTTCTTGTGCTGGATGCCCCAGAACTGGAGGCAGTGCTGCAGGTGGGGTGTGAGCAGAGCAGAGCAGAGGGGCAGAATCCCCTCCCTGTGCTGCTGCTCTCCCTGCTCTGGCTGCAGCTCAGCACACAGCTGCCTGCTGGGCTGCCAGGGACCAGTGCTGGCTGCTGGGGAGTTTGTCACCAACTGACACCCCCAAGGCCTTCTCCTCCAGGCTGCTCTCAGCCCCTCCTCACCCAGCCTGGATCTGTGCTTGGTGTTTCTCTGCCCCATGTGCAGGACCCTCGCCCTTGGCCTTGTTGCTCTTCACCAGGCTGGCCCTTGCTGAACCCAGCTGTTTGCTTTTGGCTTGAGGGAAAGCTTTCAGGAAAACAACCCTGCTTTTTCACCTTTCATTCCTGATTATTTCCTGGATCCATTCACTGCAACTTCACAGGCTTCCAACCAGCCCTGGCTCACCTGCAAGATGTCATTGTCCTGCTACAAAGCCCTGGCCACGCTGCTGTTGTCACATTGGCCTTTCATGAAGTGAGGGACAAAGTGAAGGTGTGATGGGAAATGCCTAATCCTGGATGCTTGGGATTATTAACTGCAAAGGTCTGGCAGCTCCATTTTGTGCTATTTTTGTTCCCTCAGCCACCCAGGCTGCTCTCCTTCAATAGCAGGGAGCATTTCACAGCATCAGCACAGCTGAGAGCAGCAGTGCTGCCTGCCACACACTCTGCTTTTGTCCCCTTTCTGTCTGTTTGTGGCACATTTATCTGGGTCAAGATGAAAAAAAAAGCCCAACCCACCCAAATAAATCACAAGCTCTGCTTTCAGCCTCGCCTGCTGGAGCAGAAGGTCACAGCACCAGTCCCACCAGCACCCCTCGCCAAGCTCCTCGCCAGGGGGAACCCCGGAGGAGCACAGCAGCACAGCTGGTTTAGCAGCAAAGCACTGCTTTGGTTGGGCAAGATCTTTCAGCTCACCCACTCCAACCAGCCTCTGACTCTCCCAAGGCTGGGGCTAAGCCATGGCCCTCAGCACCACATCTCTGCCTCTTTGAAACCCCTGCAGGGATGGGGATCCAACCACCTCCCTGGGCAGCCTGTGCCAGTGCCCAAGGACCCTTTCACAGCATCACAGTATCACTAAGGTTGGAAAGGACCTCGAGGATCATCGAGTCCAACTTATCAACATAGACCCCATGACTAGACCATGGCACCAAGTGCCACGTCCAATCTCCCCTTGAACGCCTCCAGGGTCGATGACTCAACCACCTCCCTGGGCAGCACATTCCAATGCCGAATGACTCGCTTGGTGAAGAACTTCCTCCTCACCTCGAGTCTAAACCCCCCCTGGCACAGCTTGAGACTGTGTCCTCTTGTTCTGGTGCTGGTTGCCTGGGAGAAGAGGCCAACCCCTTCCCGGCTACAACCACCCTTCAGGGAGTTGTAGAGGGCAATGAGGTCTCCCCTGAGCCTCCTCTTCTCCAGGCTAAACAATCCCAGCTCCCTCAGCCTCTCCTCACAGGGCTGTGCTCAAGGCCTCTCCCCAGCCTTGTTGCCCTTCTCTGGACACCTTCAAGTGTTTCAATGTCCTTCTTAAACTGAGGGGCCCAGAACTGGACACAGAACTCAAGGTGTGGCCTAACCAATGCAGAGTACAGGGGCACAATGACCTCCCTGCTCCTGCTGGCCACACTATTCCTAATGCAGGCCAGGATGCCATTGGCCCTCTTGGCCACCTGGGCACACTGCTGGCTCATGTTCAGGTGGCTGTCAATCAGCACCCCCAGGTCCCTCTCTGTTTGGGAGCTCTCAGCCACTCTGACCCCAGCCTGTAGCTCTGCATCCAGTGAAGAAGTTTCTTCTGATGTCTGACCTGAACCTCCCCTGGTGCAGCTTCAGGCCATTTCCTCTTGTCCTATCACTTTCTTACCTTGGAGCAGAGCCCAACCCCCAGCTCACTGCAGCCTCCTCTCAGGGAGTTGTAGAGAGCAATAAGGTCTCCCCTCAGCCTCCTCTTCTCCAGGCTGAACACCCCCAGCTCCCTCAGCTGCTCCTCCCCAGCCCTGTTCTGCAGACCCTTCCCCAGCTTTGTTGCCTTTCTCTGGACCTGCTCCAGCCTCTCAATGTCCTTCTGGGAGTGAAGAGCCCAAAACTGAACCCAGGATTCAAGCTGTGGCCTCACCAGTGCCAAGTACAGGAGGACAATCCCTGCCCTGCCCTGCTCCTGCTGGCCACACTACTGCTGCCAGAAGCCAAACCTTATCCAACTTTGATCCTGTTGAAGAAGGATGAATGTGAAAAACGAGGCAGGAACTGACAAGAAAGGTCTAGGGTGGGAAACAACAATCTGGGAGCATCTCTGCAGCAAAAAATCTCTGGCTTAATTGGAGTGCCCAGCTTGCTGGGGAGGAGGGGACCAGCCTCATGAGATGTGCAAACATTGCCTGCAGGCTCCTCCAGCATGGCTCAGGAGCTGCACTCTAAGAAAGAGGTGAAGTAGTTGGAGAGCACCCAGAGGACAGCAGCAAGAATGATCAGAGGCCTGGAAAGACATCCTCCAAAGAAGGAGAGGAAGAGGTGACCTGGGTTTGGGTCTGCAGGGCTTTAGAGGATTGATGCAGGAGAGGCATCAGTGTCTTCTCCATGCCTGGGGTGGACAAGGCAGGAAGAAATTGAACTTCAATGGCACCAGAATGATTCACAGTAGGACCTGGAAACCCTTCTAGCAGGATGGAAGCACTGGGGCATTTTTTCTGTCACCCAGAGTCTCAGAATCACAGAATTAACCAGGTTGGAAAGGACCTTTGAGATCATCAGATCCAACCTATAAGTCTTAGAAGTGGAGGCAACAACTCTCAGGGCTCTCAGCAGCGTCCCTCCTGCACTGGTAGCTACATCTGTCACACCTGCCTGGCCCAGAAGGAGCTCTCTGCCTTCCCATGGAGCTGCACCAGAAGCAGGGCATGGCTGAGGCACCATCCAAGTCTCCCTGATTCCAGTGTGGGGAAAACAAGAGAGCAGGGAGCACACCCCTTGATGTTTGCACCTCCTCCACATGCAGATAAAGCATGGGCAGACCCCTCCTTACTGACTGCTTCCCTCACAGGCAGCAGACACAAGCCCACCACTTGCTGACCAGAACCACCAGGCCACAGGGGTAGTATGAAAACAAATGTTTTACAAGTGCAAAGTGGTTTCATTTGTGCCAGGGGAGGGCTAGCTTGGTGATTAGGGAAAATGTCTTTGCTGCAAGGAGTGGTCAGGGACTGACACAGGCTGCCCAGGGAGGTGGTGGAGTCCCCATCCCTGGAGGTGTTCCAGAACCATGTGGCCATGGCACCTGGGGACAGGGTTTGGTGGCCATGGTGGTGGTGGGTTGGGGGCTGGACAATCTTGGAGGTTTTTTCCAACCTAAACCATTCTATGATTCTATAATTCTATGATTCCATAATTCTCTGATTCCATCAACCTATCATTCCTTTATTCTATGCTTCTATGGTTCCATCACTCCAGCATTCCATCATTCTATCATTGCATCATTCTCTCCCGCTCTCATTCTCTCCCTCTCTCATTCTCTCCCTCTCTCATTCTCTCCCTCTCTCATTCTCTCCCTCTCTCATTCTCTCTCTCTCTCATTCTCTCCCTCTCTCATTCTCTCCCTCTCTCATTCTCTCCCTCTCTCATTCTCTCTCTCTCTCATTCTCTCCCTCTCTCATTCTCTCCCTCTCTCTCTCTCTCTGTGCCTGCAGCGTGCAGTTTTTCTCCTGCAACAGAAGATGGAAGCAGATTGCCTACAGCCCACGGCAGGCAACTGAAAGCCCCCAGAACGTTTGGCTGTTGGCAAGAAGCAGCAGCGAGGTGGTCGTCACCCGCTGCAGCCCGGAGATGACAAAGGCGCCGGGTCCCTGCCGAGCCCCTGGGCCGGCGGCGGCAGCTGCGGAGGCCGCCGGGGAGCGCTGCCTCTGCCGCCCGGCTGCGTGCGGGGCCCGGGGCGCCCTCTAGTGGCCCTGCGCGCCCAACGCGGCTGGGGAGGAGGTTTGCCGAGCTGCTGAGGAGGCGCAGCTGGGGCTGAGGTTAGCAGGAGGTGCAGCTGCTTGGCTCTGCTCAAGATCCTCCTCTTCACGAGGGGACTTCCTGCCGCTCGTCTTCGCCGCGTGTGGCACCCAGCTGAGATGCTGCTCCCTCATCCTCCACCCCTCTCTTGGTGGCTTGGTTGTGGTGGCTCTGGGGAGCTTCAATTAGCTGTGGCCAAAGAGGGGTCTCGGAGGGCTGGGAGCAGTGAAGGGACCATCTGCAGCAGCAGGAAAAGAGAAGGGAACTGTTTAGCAGCCCAGGCAGCATTTCCTCTCCCTCCAGCATGCGCTGAAGTTTGACTCAAGCTGACATGTTGCCACTGCAGGAGCCACAGCCACCCCCCACCAGTGATGGAACACAGTCACTGGAAAGCAGCTGAGGAGAATTATCTACCAGTGAGGTGACAATTAATGCTGCTAAAGGGAAACAGTTACCCTTTGGGGTCTAAATGGAGTACGAAGAGGCAGAGGAGGGGGCACACACAGCTCCCCCACAGCTGTTGCTGCCTGAACAGGCTGAACACCCCTGGCCTGCAGAGGGGTAGGAATTCACCTCCCTTGCAAGAGTCACAAATGGCACTGGGTTGGATGGGACCCTCCAAGGGCATCTTGTGCAACACACCTGAAGTCAGCAGGGACAGCTCCAGCTAGATCAGGTTGCTCCGGGCCACACTGAGTTTGACCTTGGATGTCTCCAGGGGTGAGGCCTCAACCACCTCCCTGGGCAGCCTGTGCCAGTGTCTCCCCAGCCTCACTGTGCAGAACTTCCTCCTGAGCTCCAACCTAACTCTGCCCTGCTCCAGTTCCAAACCATTACCTCTTGTCCTACCCCCACAGCCCCTTCTGAGCAGTCCTTCCCCAGCCTGCCTGCAGGTCCCCTGCAGACAGTGGAATGCAGCTCTAAGGTCTCCCTGGAGCCTTCTCTTCTCCAGGCAGAACAGTTGGGCTTCCCCAGGCTATTGCTTCACAGCCTGCTGGGTCTCCAGCCCCATACAAACCCCTCTGCCCTCCCAGCCCCTCTACCCTAAGCCCTGCACAGCCAAACACAGCCCCCTCCCCACACCACCTGCTGCAGGGAGGTGGATGAGCAAGGCTGACGAGGACGCAGCAGGCAGGCAAGGGTTAAAGGATCCAATTTGCCTTGTTCCTGAGAACAGCTTTTGCTCTTCCCTGCCTGCAATAGTGTTTATCAGCAATTGCAGGCTTTAAAATCCCTGCTTTACAAGTGCAGCACAACCTGCCAGTTATAATTGGTTGAATTATACCTCATCCCTGATGCAACTCTTGATGACTTCTCTGCCTCAGCCAGCACACTGATAGCAGACAAGTTTATAGCTCTCCTGGAAAACCCAATTATAAACTGCATCCCAGCCACAAGCCCTGGGACAGGTTAACTCTTTCACTGCAGCTCCCAAGGCCAGATGTTTCTGTCCACCTCTAGGAAGAGGGGGGGAAAACCACACCCCCAAACAAACAAGTAGAGAAATCAGATCTGGAGAAGTTCAGAGAGATCCTGGAAAGATAAAAGAGAGGCAAAAAGGGAGGTGCTGGCCTAGTTCCTGGGATCAGTTGATAGGATGAGAGGAAAGGGCCTGAAATTGTGCCAGGAGAGGGTTAGGTTGGAGAGGAGGAAAAATTTTGTTGCTGCAAGAGTGGTCAGGGACTGGCAGAGGCTGCCCAGGGAGGTGGTGGAGTCCCCATCCCTGGAGGTGTTCCAGGAACCTGTGGCCATGGCACCTGGGGCTGTGGTTTAGTGGCCATAGTGGTGCTGGGCTGATGGTTGGACTGGGTGACCTCAGGGGTCCCTTCAAACCAAAACAACTCTGATTTCCAACACACAGGAATAGGAGCAAGTGTCCACAGGCAGGGGAGCAGCACATCAGGGAAAGGTATCAGGCTGGATGTGGCCATCATGTGCTCTCCAGCCTTGTATGGGTGCAATGAGACCACAATCACTCACCCAGGACTGAGGCAGCCACAGCTTCCCTGGGCAACCCATTCCAGTGTCTCACCAGCCTCAGGGTGATGTCTAACCTAAAGCTACCCTGCTGCAGCTTAAACCCATTGCCCCTTGTCCTGCCAGCAGCCCTCCCAAACCCTTCACTGGTATGGGAGGCCTGCTCAGAGCTGTGTTTTAGACCATTCCCCTCCAGCTCTACACAGGTGGGATTGGGAAGCCAATATCACCAGGACTGAACTCCCAATGCAGACAGAGCCAACAACCAGAATGTCTCAGAGGTTGCAGCATCTCCCTTGCATGGCACAAGAGACCCTGATGGCCTGGGTGTGATGGATTTAGTGCAGGACACCAGCCCAGAACATCTGGGTGGCAGTTCCCACAGGGACCTTGTCACAGCTACAAGAGGTGACTCAGAGGCTTTCACTGCTGCCCAGGGCTTGTCTTTGAGGGAGCAGCAAACAGACCTGCTCCTACAGCACCTAACATAAAGATGTCTTGGTCTGCACTTGAACTGGGCCCAGCCACTCTAACAGGGGAAGTCCTGCACCAGGGTCAGGCTGAGCCTCTCTCAAAGCCTTCCATCCCCAAGGGCCTCTTGGATTTTGTGCAATATAGCAAGGAACACAGGCCACAAACCCAACAGGGGACACACCAGAGAGGTTGTGGAGTCTCCTTCTCAGGAGACTTTCAATCCCCACCTGGATGCATCCCTGCATGACCTGCCCAGGGTGATGCTGTTTTGGCAGGGGTTGGACTCAATGATCTTTGGAGATCCCTTCCAACTCCACCATTCTGTGATTGTGTGACACAAATGACACAGAGGTCACAGGGTCAGAGGATGTTAGGGGTTGGAAGGGACCCCTGGAGATCTTCAGTCCAACCCCTGCCAGAGCAGGAGCACAGAGTCCAGCACAGGTCACACAGGAACACATCCAGACAGGGCTGGAAAGGCTCCAAAGGAGACTCCACAACCTCTCTGGGCAGCCTGCTCCAGGGCTCTGTGACCCTCACAGTGAAGAAGTTCCTCCTCATGTTGAGATGGAACCTCCTGTGCTGGAGTTTATATCAATTACCCCTTGTCCTATCCCAGGGCACAGTGAGCAGTGGCTGTCCCTGTCCCTTCCTTCCTGGCCCCCAGCCCTCAAATATTGATAGATATTAATCAGATCCCTCTCAGCCTTCTCCTCTCCAGACTGAACAGCCTCAGGGCTCTCAGCCTCTCCTCCCCAGGCAGTGCTGCAGTCCCTTCAGTATCCTTGGAGCCTTCCCTTGGTCTCTCTCCAGCAGATCCCTGTCCCTCCTGAACTGGGGAGCCAGAGCTGGATGCAATATTCCAGGTGAGGTCTCTCCAGGGCAGAGTAGAAAGGGTCACAGAGCTACAGCCAAGCACTGGCAGGTGTTCAGCCAGGGGTGCTTCCAAACTGCCTCTCTTCAAAGACAGAGTCAGCTCCCTTTCAAAAAGAAAGGAAGGAATCTCTCTTGTCTTCACTTGAGACATTTGAAATGGGCCCAGAAGCAGCTGCCTGTGCTGCTCACCTCCTCTGCCCTAGGAAGCACAGATCTGCAGCAGCCCACGAGAAAACCTCAGCAAAGCACCAGGTCTCCTGATAAATGTGGGAGCTGTAGTGAAAAAGGTCAGAAAGCAGTCTGGCTGTGGGGTGTGATCAGTTCATCTCAGCCACACATCCTCCCTCTGGCACCATTCAGTTTGCTCTGCAGAGGGCCCAGGATTAAGCCTAGAACGGAGGTACTCTGGCATCTCAAGGGACTTGGCTTCCTTCTGCCACTAATCCCCAAACTGGTCTCACTCAGCCTCTGTTGGCACTTAGCACCGTGGAATTGTTTGGGTTGGAAAAGCTCTCTGAGAGGATCCAGTCCAACATCAACCCAACCCCACCGTGGCCACCAAACCCTGGCCCCAAGTGCCATGGCCACAGGTTTCTTGAACACCTCCAGGGATGGGGACTCCACCACCTCTCTGGGCAGCCTCTGCCAGTCCCTGACCACTCTTGCAGCAAAGAAATCTTTCCTCATCTCCAACCTAAGCCTCCCCTGACACCATTTCAGGCCATTTCCTCTCCTTCTATCACCTGAGACTAGGGAGCAGAGCCCAAACCCTACCTCACTGCAGCTTCCTTCAGGGAGCTGTAGAGAGCAATGAGCCCTCCCCTCAGCCTCCTCTTCTCCACACTAATCAAACTTTCAAACCCTCGTGGTGGCTTGAGAGCAGAAAGCCTTCTGGGGGTGCTGCTGATGGTCTCTGACTCCCTGGCCCCATGTCACACCACGCTGTGGAAGGTGCAAGCCCAGGGTCCAGGAGCTGCAGGGCAGCTTGAGCTCCTGGCACACAGGGAGGACCAGCCTGGTGACATGGTCAGAGCAGAGGCTGGGGAGCCTCAGCTGGTGCAGGATCTCCCTGCTGGTGCTGGGTCTCAAAGCAATTGCATTGGTGCTCTTGCAGATGTCCTCAGGAGAAGACATGGCCAAAGAGGGCCATACCCTAAACATCACTTCCCAGCACTGTCTACCTGCAGTGCTGTCTCCTCCAGCTACAGCCATGGCTCCCTCTTGCCTTCCCATCTGCAGTGGGGATCTGCACTCCCAGCAGGAGACACAGTGCAGGCTCTTCTCTGGCTGTTGCTCACCCAGGTGTCTGTGTGGGGATAGTTCATTCAAGAGCCTTCCTTGCTCCAGGGTTTTCACCTTGGAGCTTTCATCACCAAAGGCTGCATCCAGATCTCACCCCAGGCTGTAAGTGCTTCAGGGATCTTCCTGAGTGTCTACAAACCTGACTCCTTGGGATGGGAGAAGTCAGTAGGAGAAGCCTCTGGGGGGACCTTAGAGATGCCTTCCAGTAGCTGAAGGGATCCTACAGAAAGGCTGCAGAGAGGCTCTCTACAACTCCCTGAAGGGAGGTTGTAGCCAGGTGGGGGTTGGTCTCTTTTCCCAGGCAACCAGCACCAGAACAAGAGGACACAGTCTCAAGCTGTGCCAGGGGAAGTTTAGGCTGGAGGTGAGGAGAAAGTTCTTCCCAGAAAGAGGAATTGGCCACTGGAATGTGCTGCCTAGGGAGGTGGTGGAGTCCCCATCCCTGGAGGTGTTGAAGAAAGGTTTGGATGTGGCACTTGGAGCCATGGTTTAGTTGTCAGGAGGTGTTAGGTGGCCTTGATGATCTCTGAGGTCTTTCCAACCTGGCTGATTCTGTGATGCTGTGACTTTGTCTAAGAATATCTGAGGCAGGCCAAGGGGAAATGGTTTGAAGCTGAGGGAGAGCAGGGTTAGACTGGAGCTGAGGAAGAAGTTCTTCAGTAGGAGGTGGTGAGACTCTGGCACAAGCTGCCCGGGGAGGCTGTGGATGCCTCCTCTCTGGGGGTGTTCAGGGCCAGGCTGGATTAGGCCTTGAGCAGCTGAGTCTAGCTGAGAGCTGTCCCTGCCCATGGCAGGGGTTTGGAGCTGGATGATCTCTTGAGATCCCTTCCAAGCTGAGGCATTCTGTGATGGTTCTTTGCTGCTAGAGGTCACCCACCTGGGCCATGCAGCTTTGTGGCACGGTCCAGCCTCCTTTCACCTTGTTCCCTCTCCTCTCCTCTGCTGACTCAGAGCACAGAAGCAGCTTGGAGCCAACCAAGCCTTCTCCTCTTTCCCAGGGCTCTGAGAGCTGGGCCCAGCACTATTTACAGTCTCTGCCTCTCTGTCCCTGACCTTCAGCTTTTATTTGCCTACGTAAATTTTGTTCTCCTGCCGAGCTACAAGTTTCATATCAGGGCAGTTCAATCTTTATGAGGATAAAGTGTTTGCAGTGCTCTTAAGCTGCTTAATGTAAGCATCTGTGTGAAAGATTAACAGCTTTCTAAGTCACAGCAGTTAAGTGACAATATAAAGAGAAAGGAAAGGGGAAAACATCATCAATCTAAAGCAGCACTAGAAATATTGGAGATGAATTACGGGAGGGAGCTGCCTGCCAAGCCCAGCAGGGCCTCAGCAAGGTGCACCAATGGCCAGGGCAGGAGAAAGGCAAAGACAGAGCAGCCTGGAAAGAGCTCTGAGACAGAGAGTGAAGCAGAAGCATTCTCAGGGAAAAGGTAGAGAGAGAGCATCCTGGAAGGACAGAGCAGCCTGGAAGGACTGAGCAGCCTAGAAGGACAGAGCAGCCTGGAAGGACAGAGCAGCCTAGAAGGACTGAGCAGCCTGGAAGGACAGAGCAGCCTGGAAGGACAGAGCAGCCTGGAATGACAGAGCAGCCTATAAGGACAGAGCAGCCTGGAAGGACAGAGCAGCCTGGAAGGGCTGAGCAGCCTGGAATGACAGAGCAGCCTGGAAGGACAGAGCAGCCTAGAAGGACAGAGGAGCCTGGAAGGACAGAGCAGCCTGGAAGGACAGAGCAGCCTGGAAGGACAGAGCAGCCTAGAAGGACAGAGGAGCCTGGAAGGACAGAGCAGCCTGGAAGGACTGAGCAGCCTAGAAGGACAGAGGAGCCTGGAAGGACTGAGCAGCCTGGAAGGACAGAGGAGCCTGGAAGGACAGAGCAGCCTGGAAGGACAGAGCAGCCTAGAAGGACAGAGCAGCCTGGAAGGACAGAGCAGCCTGGAAGGACTGAGCAGCCTGGAAGGACTGAGCAGCCTGGAATGACAGAGCAGCCTGGAAGGACAGAGCAGCCTAGAAGGACAGAGGAGCCTGGAAGGACAGAGCAGCCTGGAAGGACAGAGCAGCCTGGAAGGACAGAGCAGCCTAGAAGGACAGAGGAGCCTGGAAGGACAGAGCAGCCTGGAAGGACTGAGCAGCCTAGAAGGACAGAGGAGCCTGGAAGGACAGAGCAGCCTGGAAGGACAGAGCAGCCTGGAAGGACAGAGCAGCCTGGGAGGATCATCTTGCCTACATCTCCCAGACTTGGAAGAGAAATGAAACTCTAACTGACCCCTGGTATTGATGACCTTTGTGTGCTCTGTTCAAAGCAGACTTTGGAAGGCTGAGAGGGGAGCTGATCAATGTTTATAAATACCTGAGAGGTGGGGGTCAGGATGAAGGGGCCAGGCTTTATTTGGTGGTGTCCTGTGGTAGGTCAAGGGACAACAGCTACAAGCTGGAACCCAGGAGGTTTCACCTCAACATAAGGAGGAACTTCTTTGGTGTGAGGGTGCTGGAGGCCTGGAGCAGGCTGCCCAGAGAGGTTGTGGAGTCTCCTTCTCTGGAGACTCTCCAGCCCCACCTGGATGTGTTCCTGTGTGCCCTGCCCTGGGTGCCCCTGCTCTGGCAGGGGGGCTGGGCTGGATGATCTCCTCCAGAGGTCCTTTCCAACCCCTAACCTTCTGTGATTCTATGACATCCAAGTGAAGGAAGGAAGAGTCAGATCTCTTAGCACAGCTAAATATCAGAGAATCATTTAGGTTGTCAAAGACCTTTAAGATCATCAAGTCCAACCATTAACCCTACTCCACCAAGTGCACCACTAAGCCATACCCCCAAGCATCACATTTAAACACCTCTAGGGATGGTGACTCTACCACCTCCATGGGAAACCTCTTCCAGGGACACCTCTCAACCAGACTCAGCTGCTCAAGGCCTCACCTAACCTGATCTTCAAGACCCCCAGAGAGGAGGCATCCACAGCCTCCCTGGGCAGCCTGTGCCAGAGCCTCACCCCCCTCACACTGATTAACTTCTTCCTCAGCTCCAGCCTGACCCTGCTCTGCCTCAGTTTCAAACCCTTCCCCCTTGTCCTGTCTTTAGACACCCTTATGGACAGTCCCTCTCCAGCTTTCCTGAGGAGGCTAAAGAAAGTTTTTCATGTGGTTAAAAGAGGTCTGATGCCACAGAGGTCATCTCACTGAAGAGCCTAAAGCTCTCCCCAAGGTATGAGATGGCCAAACGTTAGTTGGAATCACCTAGAGGTAAATATTCATCACAGGGCTGGGTTTATTGGCCTGCTGCACCTGCACAATGCTCCAGAAAGCTCCATCAAGATAGCAGTGCAAAGCACAGGGCCAGGCAAGGACAAAGACTCTTTATGACCTCTGGTGAGCCAACTCCTGGCTGTGCCTTTGACTTGACCTACACACAGCTAAGAGAGAGAATCACAGAGTTGTCAGGGTTGGAAGGGACCTCAAGGCTCAGCCAGTTCCAACCCCCCTGCCATGGCCAGGGACACCTCACACTACAGCAGGTTGCTCACAGCCACATCCAGCCTGGCTGCAAAAATCTCCAGGCATGAGGCTTCCACCACCTCCCTGGGCAACCTGTGCCAGTCTCTCACCGCCCTCATGGGGAAGAACTTCTTCCTAACATCCAATCTCAATCTACCCATTTCTAGTTTTGCTCCATCCCCCCCAGTCCTATCACTGCCTGACACCCTCAAAAGTCCCTCCCCAGCTTTCTTGGAGCCCCCTTCAGATCCTGGAAGGCCACAAGAAGGTCTTCTGGGAGCCTTCTCCTCTCCAGACTGAACAGCCCCAACTCTCTCAGTCTGTCCTCATAGCAGAGCAGCTCCAGCCCTCTGCTCATCCTCGTGGCCCTTCTCTGGACACCTTCCAGCACCTCCAGATCCTTCCTGGCACAGAGGCTCCAGAACTGGACACAGAGCTGCAGCTGTGGTCTCAGCAGAGTGGAGCAGAGGGGCAGAATCCCCTCCCTGGCCCTGCTGACTGTGCTTCTCTTGCTGCAGCCCAGGCTCTGCTTGGCTCTCTGGGCTGCAAGTGCTGACTGCTGGCTCCTGCTGAGCTTCTCATCCCCCAGCACCCCCAAGGCCTTCTCTCCAGGGTTGCTCTCAAGCTCTGCCTGTCCTCCAGGGCAGGTGGCTGCTTTATTAATGAGGGGTTGCAGAACGTTCTGAGATCCTCTGATGAGGCATCTCTGGAAGAGCACAAGCTCTGATGACGCCAAGGGAAATTGGCTTCTTTGGCTCCAGATTTTAACTGCAGACAAAAAAGAAAGGCAGAGAGCAGAGCAAGCCCTGGAACAGGAAACAGGAGGCAGCAGCAGAGCCAGGGAACGGCGCCGGACGTCAGCCGCCAAATGCTGGAGCTGCTCTTTGCCAGACTCACTGAATCCAAAGCCCTGTGGCCAGGGATGAGAGAGGGGATCCTGCCTCTCTGCTCTGCTCTGCTGAGCCCTCACCTGCAATGCTGGGTCCAGCTCTGGGGCCCTCAACAGAAGGACCTGGAGCTGCTGGAGCAGGTGCAGAGGAGGCCACAAAGGTGATCAGAGGGCTGGAGACCCTCAGCTATGGGACCAGGCTGGGAGAGTTAGGGCTGTTCAGCCTGGAGAAGAGAAGGCTCCAGGGAGACCTCAGAGCTGCATTTCAAGATCTGCAGGGGACCTCCAGGCAGGCTGGCGAGGGACTGCTCAGAAGGGGCTGTGGGGATAGGATGAGAGGCAGTGGCTTGGAACTGGAGCAGGGCAGAGTTAGGTTGGAGCTCAGGAGGAAGTTCTGCAGGGAGGCTGGGGAGACACTGGAACAGGCTGCCCAGGGAGGTGGTGGAGGCCTCATCCCTGGAGGCATTCCAGAGGGTGTCCAGTTCTGGGCCCCTCAGTTTAAGAAGGACATCGAAACACTTGAAGGTGTCCAGAGAAGGGCAACAAGGCTGGGGAGAGGCCTTGAGCACAGCCCTGTGAGGAGAGGCTGAGGGAGCTGGGGTTGTTTAGCCTGGAGAAGAGGAGGCTCAGGGGTGACCTCATTGCCCTCTACAACTACCTGAGGGGTGGTTGTGGCCAGGAGGGGGTTGGTCTCTTCTCCCAGGCAACCAGCACCAGAACAAGAGGACACAGTCTCAAGCTGTGCCAGGGGAGGTTTAGACTCGAGGTGAGGAGAAAGTTCTTCACCGAGCGAGTCATTCGGCATTGAGATGTGCTGCCCAGGAAGGTGGTGGAGTCCCCATCCCTGGAGGCATTCAAGAGGGGATTGGACGTGGCACTTGGTGCCATGGTCTAGTCATGGGGTCTGTGTTGATAGGTTGGACTCGATGATCCTCGAGGTCCTTTCCAACCTAAGCGATACTGTGATACTGTGATACTGTGGCTCCACTGCTAGCACTGGGGGATGCCTGGGGATGGAGCAGACCTCTCTTGGGAAACACCTGCTCAGCAAAGCACAGGTTTTTTCCTCCAGGGAATTTTGGCAAACCTCAGCATTGAATAAAAAGGTGGAACCAAAGGATTTCAGTGAGGCCAGAGGGACCAAAGTATTTCAGTGAGGTCAGAGGGACCAAAGCATTTCAGTGAGGTCAGAGGGACCAAAGGATTTCAGTGAGGTCAGAGGGACCAAAGGATTTCAGTGAGGTCAGAGGGACCAAAGCATTTCAGTGAGGTCAGAGGGACCAAAGGATTTCAGTGAGGTCAGAGGGACCAAAGCATTTCAGTGAGGTCAGAGGGACCAAAGGATTTCAGTGAGGTCAGAGGGACCAAAGGATTTCAGTGAGGTCAGAGGGACCAAAGCATTTCAGTGAGGTCAGAGGGACCAAAGGATTTCAGTGAGGTCAGAGGGACCAAAGCATTTCAGTGAGGTCAGAGGGACCAAAGCATTTCAGTGAGGTCAGAGGGACCAAAGCATTTCAGTGAGGTCAGAGGGACCAAAGCATTTCAGTGAGAGAAGAACCAAAGCATTTCAGTGAGGTCAGAGGGACCAAAGCATTTCAGTGAGGTCAGAGGGACCAAAGCATTTCAGTGAGAGAAGAACCAAAGGATTTCAGTGAGGTCAGAGGGACCAAAGCATTTCAGTGAGGTCAGAGGAGTCCACTTCAGAGCTGCTGGAATTTCCTTTTGTGGTGAGGCACAGAATTGAAGCAGAGCCCAAACATCTCAGTTCCATCAAAGCTGTATCCTGATGTGGGACTTTTTCCTGTGTTTTTGCTCACTTTTCAATTCAGACCAAACTAAATCACTGTCAATGGAATAGGAAAGCTGACTTCAAAGCTAATCCAGGTGGAAAAATGCCCCAGGTTTCCAGGGATGGATGAATGTGGCCTGCAGTGAGGACAGAGAGGTCACCAGGACAGAGCAGTGGAGCTGGAGGTTCATTAGCTCCATAAAGGTATCCCAGGGCTGAGCCATGCTCTGCTGCTCCCAAAGGGAGCCCAGGTTGTTTTCAAGGGAGGATGAAATCCTCTCTCTCTGCATCAAGGGAAATCTGTGCTGTGCAAACAATAAAGCTAAGCAGGAAAGGGAACTCTTCTTTGACAGGGACTGGCAGGAAGAGCAATAAACACAAACTGTTGCTTAGAGACTCAGAGATGCATGGAATGGTTTGAGTTGGAAGGGACCTCAAAGCTCATCCAGTCCCAAGACCCTGCCATGGGCAGGGACACCTCCCACCAGCACAGGTTGCTCAAGGCCTCATCCAGCCTGGCCTTCAACACCTCCAAGTAGGAGGCAGCCACAACTTCCCTGGGCAACCTGTGCCAGTGTCTCCCCACCCTCACTCTCAACAATTTCTTCCTCATCTCCAGTCTCAATCTGCCCTCTCCCAGCTCAGAGCCATTGTCCCTCATCCTGGCACTCCCAGCCCTTGTCCAAAGTCCCTCCCCAGCATTCCTGGAGCCCTTCAGGTCCTGGAAGGCTGCTCTGAGGTCTCCCTGGAGCCTTTTCTTCTCCAGGCTGAACAGCTTCTACTCTCCCAGCCTGTCCCCATAGAAGACATTATCCAGGCTCTGATCATCTTTGTGTCCTCCTCTGGACCCTCTCCAGCAGCTCCAGGTCCTTCTTGTGCTGGGGTCCCCAGAACTGGAGGCAGTGCTGCACGTGGGGTGTGAGCAGAGCAGAGCAGAGGGGCAGAATCCCCTCCCTGTGCTGCTGCTCTCCCTGCTCTGGCTGCAGCTCAGCACACAGCTGCCTGCTGGCTGCCAGTGACCATTGCTGGCTGCTGGGGAGTTTGTCACCACCTGACACCCCCCAGGCCTTGTTCTCCAGGAAAGCTCTCCTGAGGGAGGACACTTGGCCCATGTCACTTTTCTGCCTGGTTTGTTCCAGATCCAAAGCAGAGGAGAGCTCACAGCCTTTTGTAGATCAATGGATCCTATGCAGACAGCTCTCCCACCCCTGGGAGCAGCCCAGCTCTCTAAGCTCTGCTAACAGATCTTTGAAGGCCAGCTCCATGAGACAGACAATCTAAAGCTTCCATCAGCTGAGTACTTGGCTTTGCAATATTAATGATGCTCATTCAATAAGGTCTCTCCTTCCCCTCCCTCTACTCTCCTCTGAGCCTCTCACTGACTATCAAAAGCTGAGAGCAACACTGCCTGGATGGCAAAGCAGAGATCAAACTGCTGTGGGTGCCCTGCTTTAGCAGAGGGGTTGGACTGGATGATCTCCAGAGGTCCCTTCCAAGCCCCACCAACAGCTTGCCCAGGATCACAATGCCCGGGGGGGTTGGAAGCTCTCCAGAGGAGACTCCACCACCTCTCTGGGCAGCCTGCTCCAGGGCTCTGCACCCTCACACCAAAGAAATTTCTCCTCCTGTTCAAAATGAACCTCCTGGCTTCCACTTTGTGCCCTCTGCCCCTTCTGCTGTCCTGACCCCAGCCTCTTGCCTCCCCCAGCTCCTTTAGCTCTTGCTGAGCATTGCTCAGATTCGTTATGGGGCTGCCCTCAGCCTTTGCTGCTCACAGAGCTGCTCCAGGCCCCTCAGCATCTTCTTAGGCTCCACTGGACTCTCTCTAGCAGTTCTCTATCTCTCTTGAACTGGGGAGCCCAGAACTGCACCCAGGACTCCAGGAGGAGACCCTCCCTCAACCTCTGTTCCCTGGGATAGGACATGAGCTGCTCTTCTGGGTCACTGGCACCTGCCCCAGGACATCCCTGTGCTCAGCACACTGCAGCAAAGCCAGGGGCTCTCAGCAGTGGGGTTGGAAGCAGCTGCTGTCCCCACAGCACACAGAGATCCCCAGGGGATCTCTGCTCCACTCACTCGTGGGTGCTGTGGTACTGCCTGTCCCCAAAAGGCTGAGGCCATGGGCAAGGTGCTGGAGGGCAGGGAGCTCAGGTATGGCAGGGAGCACAGGTATGGCAGGGAGGACAGGTATGGCAGGGAGGACAGGCATGACAGGGAGCTCAGGCATGGCAGGGAGCTCAGGTATGGCAGGGAGCACAGGTATGGCAGGGAGCTCAGGTATGGCAGGGAGCTCAGGTATGGCAGGGAGCACAGGTATGGCAGGGAGCACAGGTATGGCAGTGAGGACAGGCATGACAGGGAGCTCAGGCATGGCAGGGAGGACAGGCATGGCAGGGAGGACAGGCATGGCAGGGAGCTCAGGTATGGCAGGGAGCACAGGTATGGCAGGGAGCACAGGTATGGCAGTGAGGACAGGCATGACAGGGAGCTCAGGCATGGCAGGGAGCTCAGGTATGGCAGGGAGCACAGGTATGGCAGGGAGCTCAGGTATGGCAGGGAGCACAGGTATGGCAGTGAGGACAGGCATGGCAGGCAGCTCAGGCATGGCAGGGAGGACAGGTATGGCAGAGAGCACAGGTATGGCAGGGAGCTCAGGTATGGCAGAGAGCACAGGTATGGCAGGGAGCACAGGCATGGCAGGGAGGACAGGCATGGCAGGGAGGACAGGCATGGCAGGGAGCTCAGGTATGGCAGGGAGCTCAGGCATGGCAGGGAGCTCAGGTATGGCAGGGAGCTCAGGTATGGCAGGGAGGACAGGCATGGCAGGGAGGACAGGCATGGCAGGGAGCTCAGGTATGGCAGGGAGCTCAGGCATGGCAGGGAGCTCAGGTATGGCAGGGAGGACAGGCATGGCAGGGAGCTCAGGCATGGCAGGGAGCTCAGGTATGGCAGGGAGGACAGGCATGGCAGGGAGGACAGGCATGGCAGGGAGCTCAGGTATGGCAGGGAGCACAGGTATGGCAGGGAGGACAGGCATGGCAGGGAGCTCAGGCATGGCAGGGAGCTCAGGTATGGCAGGGAGCTCAGGTATGGCAGGGAGGACAGGCATGGCAGGGAGGACAGGCATGGCAGGGAGCTCAGGTATGGCAGGGAGCACAGGTATGGCAGGGAGGACAGGCATGGCAGGGAGCTCAGGTATGGCAGGGAGCACAGGTATGGCAGGGAGCACAGGCATGGCAGGGAGGACAGGCATGGCAGGGAGCACAGGCATGGCAGGGAGGACAGGCATGGCAGGGAGCACAGGTATGGCAGGGAGGACAGGCATGGCAGGGAGCACAGGCATGGCAGGGAGCTCAGGTATGGCAGGGAGGACAGGCATGGCAGGGAGCTCAGGTATGGCAGGGAGCTCAGGTATGGCAGGGGTGTCTCCATGGAGCAGGGGGAGCTGCCCTGTGTCCCAGCACACAATGTCCTCCTGCCCTTCCTCCTCCCCAGCAGATTAAAAGGGCCATGAAGCAAGCAGCAGTGATAAGGGCCAGGAGCAAAGTGCTGCAGGGCTCATTCCCCTCCTGCAGCAGCCTCCCCTGCACTGCCCAGTGGCCTGGGCATGCTCTCCTTGGGCAGCAGGGTGCTTTGTGGGGAGGTGCCTGCAGAGCTGGGGGAAGAACCAGGCTCCCCAGACTGCCCTCCCCACCACAGCCACCTTCCTCTGCCCATCCCTGGGTACCAGCCCATGCCCAGGGGCACAACCCCCTCAGCTGCCTGTGGGTGGGCATTCAGCCAACCTTAGAGGGATTCTGACCCAATGTCCTGCTTAGAGATACAGCAGAACTGATCTGGATCAGTGCTGTGACTTCCCAGCTCAGGCTCTGCTCACTGAGGCACCAAGTGCAGCTCAGGGCAGGTTGGCAGAGCCAGGGGCTGCTGCTAGCAGGGAGAAGCTGATGGGAAGAGATCCTGCCAAGGGCTGGGGGCAGGCTAAGGGCACTGCCCCCTTGGGGTGCAGAGGAAAAGGCAACATCTGCAGGGAGGAGCAGACAGGACAGGTGACCCTCAGCTGCCCAACAAGGGATTGCAGCCCAGGGAGGGCATCTTCAGGAGCAAGCTGAGGGATCCCCAGGGTCAGGCCTCTTCTCCTCTGGCTGGTGTCCCAGGAGGACTCTGTCCATTCAGCTGTCATTCCCATCCCTGTGTTCCTGAATCCAGGTCCCAAACCCGGCTCCTGAGTCCTGTTTCTATCTGCTGCTGACTCCAGTCTGGGACTTGCCCAGTGCCTGCCCCCAGCAGCAGTGGTTCCAGTGGTGCCCTCACTGCCATCAAGAGCTGGGTTCCACATTTCTTTGTGTCTCTGTGGCTCTGTTCCATGGCATTGTTCTTTCCATCCTAGCTGGGTTAGTTTCTTTCCCACCCCATCAGCCTCTCTCCCTTCTTCCCTTTCTCTTCCCTCTGGGAAGCAGAGGGCTTCATGGAGAGCCTCTGGTTCAGTACTTATCACAGCATCAAAGAATGCTTTAGGGTTGGAAGGGAGCTCCACATCTCATCCAGTCCAACCCCCCAGCAGGGACATCCTCCACTAGATCAGAGCCCTGTTGAGCTTCACCTTGAATATCTCCAGGGATGGAGCCTCAACCACCTCCCTGGGCAGCCTGTTGCAGTGTTCAACAGCCTCCTGGTGCAGAACCTGTTCCTCACATCCAATCTCAGTCTGCTCTGCTCTCATTTCAAACCATTGCTCCTGGTCCTGTCCCTGCAGGCCATGGCTCAGTGCTGGCCATTCCCACTCACTTCTTCTGCTGTCTTCTGGGATCAGGATCTTCCCCAAGCTGACCTGAGAGCTCTGCTTTCTGTTGGGTGATCCTTAGGAGGGGTTGGTAGCCAGAGCCCCATGTGACAGCAGTGCCCTTTAGGCAGGGGCTTGGGCACAATTTGCCAGGCTGCTTGCTCCCAGAGCTGTGGCAGTACCCTGACATTCCTCCCTGTCTCTGCTCCTGGAGTTGCAGGCAGCCTTCTGCTGCGTTCTGCATTCTGCCTCCAGCACAGGGCCCCCTGGGAGCCACAGCTCTCAGCTGCCTGGGGCACACAGCTCTGCCCAGGGCATCTCTGCAGCTCCACCCCTCCCTGCCCCAGCACTCCCTGCGTGGTGCTGGCAGGGGATTTGCCACCAGTGTGTGCTCACATTTGAGCTCTTACTGGAAGTCTGCCCCTCAGGAGCCCTGGCTGGTTATGGCTGGGAGGTGCTCCAGGAGCTCACCATCATGAAAGGAGGTTGGAGGGAGGTGGGGGTTGGTCTCTTCTCCCAGGTAACAACTGATAGAATGAGGGGAGATGGCCTCGAGGTGCAGCAGGGGAGCTTCAGGTTGGAGATTAGGAACAATTCCTTCACTGAAAGTGTTCTCAGGCACTGCCCCAGGCTGCCCAGGGAGGTGCTGGAGTCCCCAGCCCTGGAAGGGTTTAGAAGCTGTTTGGATGAGGAGCTGAGGGCTGTGAGCAGTGTGCAGGAAGGTGCTGGGTTGGGGCTGGACTCCAGGATCTCAAAGGCTTTCCCAGCCAGGGGATGCTGTGGCTCTGTGGTCTCTCCTGCAGCTGAGTTGGGCTTTGCTGGGGATGTGCTCTCCAAGGGATGTAGGGAAAGCAGCCTGGAACTTGGCTCCTCCAGAGGAATGGCAGAGGAAAGCTTCTCTTGGTGGGTGCTCTCCCACCCCTGCTTGCCCTCTGCTGCTGCTGCTCTTCTCCCAGGGCTGATTCTTGCTGCACTGCCTGCAGCCAGAGATGCTGGGGAGGAGCAGCTCCCTGCTGGCAGCAGCTCCCTGCTGGCAGCAGCTGTGCCTCGGAGCCTCTCTCTTCCCGAGGGGATTTTCCTTCAGTTGAGGAGATCTGAGGCTTTCGTTGGGGTTTGTTTTTGCTCTCAGGTTGCCTCTGGGAGAGGCAGGAATAGGGGAAGCAGCAGAGAGAAGGCAATGGACATGTGACATCTCTCTGTGGGGGATGGGGGGGGGGCTGAGCATGTGGAATTTGGGCTGCAGCTGGCAGGAGGGGCACTGGCTGGCAGAGGCGGTGGTGGTAGAGGGCAGAGGGTGCCTGGCATGCACAGGTGCCTTGCAGGAGGCTGGGAGAAAGGCCCTAAAAGGCCATGGGCAGCTGGGGGGAGATTGCATGGGGCATGTTTTGGCCAGGAGAGGGGTGGGGGCTTGAGGATAGGATAGGATAGGATAGGATAGGATAGGATAGGATAGGATAGGATAGGATAGGATAGGATAGGATAGGATAGGATAGGATAGGATAGGATAGGATAGGATAGGATAGGATAGGATAGGATAGGATAGGATAGGATAGGATAGACCAGGTTGGAAAAGACCTTTGAGTTCATCAGGTCAAACCTGTCACCCAACACCACCTAATCAACTAAACCATGGCACCAAGTGCTTCATCCAGTCTCTTCCTAAACACCTCCAGTGATGGTGACTCCACCACCTCCCTGGACAGCCCATCCCAATGGCCAAGGTACATGGTGACTGTCCCAGCCTGCTGACAGGACCAGGGCAGTGATTTCTCCTTGTCTTTAGAGAAATGGAGCTGTTGGCTGGAGATGCTGAAGAGAGGGAGGAGGGAAGAAAGAGGAAGGAGGGAGTCAAGAGAGCACTGGGCTGGCAGGGCAGGAGGGCAGAGGGGCTCTTTGCTGCTCCAGGGTTTGTTGCTCACTTTCTCAGACTCTGCCCTAGCCCTGCCAGCAAACTGTCCCCACATTCCCAGCACCTCTGGCACAAAGGGATGCTGCTGGGGTGCCCCAGGCTGCTCAGGACAGCCCTGGGCAGGGGCTCCACAGCTGCAGCAGCTGCCCTGCAGCTGGCACAGGGCTGGCTGCAATGGGCTGGAGCCAGACACGGGAGGGAGCTCAGCATCACCTCGGGCAGGGCTGCCTCGGCCCCCTGGTGCCCGGAGCTGCCAGGGTGCCAGGGCCCCGTGCAGGGAGCTGCCTGTGGGGCTGCTCTGCAGCAGGGAGCTGCTCTGAGAGGGAGTTTCTTTTGAAGCTGTCCTCAGGAGAGTTCTGAGTCAAGGGCAGGGTGTCAGTGGTGCTGTGTGAGTGGCTCCCCAGGAGCCTGCCTGGCCGGGAGGTGCCAGGCTGTTGCTCCTGCCCTTGGAGAGCAGAGAGCTCCAGCATTAGCATTGCATTAAATGTCTCCAGCAGCTGCAAGGGAAAGAGCTGTGCTGTGAGACAAAAAGGAACAGAAAGGATTCTATGGTCCTGTTCTGGCAGGGGGGTTGGACTTGGTGATCTTCTGGGGTGTCTTCCAACCACTAACCTCCTGTGATCCTGTGAACACAAGGCTTGGGCTCCTGCCCTTTGGAAGGGGGCAGCACACAGGGCAGGGCTGTGAGGTGCTCCTGACTGCACCCCGTTCCACACCTTGGGGGTGCAATGAGGGCTTAGC
Source organism: Melanerpes formicivorus (assembly GCF_026170545.1). Lineage (NCBI taxonomy): Eukaryota > Metazoa > Chordata > Aves > Piciformes > Picidae > Melanerpes > Melanerpes formicivorus. The sequence goes on along the minus strand of NW_027142373.1, from coordinate 182,003 downwards.
ACCTTCAGGCTCTCTCAGCTCCCCCTGGGACTGGGAGCACCATCCTGTGGCCTTCCCAGTCCTGTGTAGGCCCAGGGCAAGGCTGTTAGATGTTTTTTTGCTGCTCACCCAGAAGACCTGCAGCTCAGCCTGACCCCAGCCAGGTCCAGGCTTGTGTCTTGTAGATGGGAGAGCAGGACCCACCCAGCCAAAAGGCACCACTGGCTGTGCAAAGAGGCTGAGTGTCTGTGCCCTATAGCTAGAGAGAAAGTGGGAAGAGCTAGAGACACTCTTCCTCCTTGTCCCTGAGGAGGTCTTCTCCTCCCTTTCCTCATCCTATCTCCAGTCTCCTCAGCTAATCTCAACCTTTTGCCTCACCACTTACTTCACTTCCATCTCTAAAGCATAGAATGGTTTGGGTTGGAAGGAACCTCCAAAGCTCATCCAGTCCAACCCCCTACATTCAACAGGGACATCCTCCACTGGATCAGGTTGCTCAGAGCCCTGTTGAGCTTCACCTTGAATATCTCCAGGGATGAAGCCTCAACCACCTCCCTGGGCAACCTGTTCCAGTGTTCCACCACCCTCATGGTGCAGAACTTGCTCCTCACATCCAATCTCAAGCTGCTCTGCCCTCATTTCAAACCATTGTCCCTCTCCTGTCCCTGCAGGCCTTTGGGTACAGTCCCTCTGCAGCTTTCTTGTAGCCTGAAGCAAGAGGTCTCAGGGTCTGCACAGGGAAGGTGCAGCAGGTGCTGTGCAGTCCATCAGCAAAGCCTCTTCAGTCCTGACCCACATGTGAGGTGCCCTGGCAGCCTGCAGACAGAGGCTGTGTGCTCCAGGCACTCCTGTCACCCACAGAAACACTCCTGATAAAGGCAGGCAGTAAAACCACAGATGGAAGAATAATTATCCAGGGGCTGGAAGGAGATAAAAAGGGAAAGCTCCTCGAAGTAACAAAAACATCATAAAAGGCCATAAAGGCAGAGCAAAGGGAAGTGTGAGGGAGGCTGAAGGGTGGAAGGAAATGTACACAAAGAGGAGGAGCCAGTCTGGCATGGCCTGAAAATAAGGACAGCTATGGATGGGCTGAAATGGAGAACAGATGAAGCTGAGATGAAAATGAGCAAGGATATAGATTGGTGGATCGGATACAGCACTGAAGGCTGCAACCCAGAGCTGTGGAGCTCCTGAAGGTGCCCTGGTAAAGTCCATCTCCAGAAGGCTGAGTGAGACTGAGGAGAGGCAGAGCAGGAAGAGAGGGGAGGGCTGGCAGCAGCCATGAGGTGGGGAGCAAGGCAGAAGTGGGGAGCACAGGCCCAGGGCAGCCCTGCTGAGCTGTCACACACCCCGGCCAAAAGGGGAAATGGTGCCTGCTGGCAAAGCTTCAGCAGGAGCAGGGCAGTGGACAGCCCCTGTCAGGACATGGTTGGAGGCTGCCTGCACAGGGCAGGAGGGACTGAGCCAGCATGGGCAAGGGCAGAAAGCTCCCTGGCTGAGGCAGGGCTGAGGTGGTCTGTTCCCTCCACACAATTTGGAGCCCATTTAGCTGTCCCTCACTCCTGGGACCACCAAGAGGAGCTTCCTGGCACTGCTGCCATCAGCCTGGAGCCAGTGAGTGATACTGCTTATGGAATGAGGGGAGAAGCATCTGCAGCTGCTGCAAGTGCCAAACACTTCTTGCTCCTCCTGTGCTCTTATTAGCACCTCCACACGCAGCAGAGCTGCAAGCAAGACCTTCCCAAGCTCTGCTAATTATTAATCATGCTGCAGGGAAGCTTAACTAGAGCTGCTTGTCAGCTGCTGGCAGGAAGAGAACAGTGGGAGAGCCCTGAGACACCCTCAGATGACTCAGTGAAAACACTGCCAGGGCTGCAGGGCGCTGGAGCCTGCTGCCTTCAGGTGTCGTTGTCTACCTTGTGCTTCAGCACAGCACTCAGGGTGGCCAGCAAGGACTTCTCTCTTCTGATGCCTCCCAGGGACAATGCTGACAGCAAGCTGTGTGTCAGTGCTGTTGCTCCTGAAGCCCACTGTTCATCACCCTGAGCTCATGCAGCAGGACCTTTGCTGCTCTGGGGCACGCAGAGGCTCTTGGGCAGTAACCTACCTCAGACAGGCTGAGGGAGCTGCGGGTGTTCAGCCTACAGGAGAGAAGACTCCAGGGGGACCTTAGAGCTGCCTTGGAATACCTGAAGGGATCCTACAGGAAGGCTGCAGGGGACTATTCCTGAGAGTGTCTAGAGACAGGCCAAGGGGGAATGTTTGAAGCTGAGGGAGAGCAGGGTTAGACTGGAGCTGAGGAAGAAGTTCTTCAGTAGCAGGGGGCTGAGACTCTGGCACAGGTTGCCCAGGGAGGCTGTGGATGCCTCCTCTCTGGGGGAGTTTAAGGCCAGGCTGGCTGAGGCCTTGAGCAGCCTGGGCTGGTGGGAGGTGTCCCTGCCCATGGCAGGGGGTTGGAACTGGAGGAGCTTTAAGGTTTGTGTGCCTCAGTGACTGTGTGCTAACCCCAGCAGTGGTGTCTGTGCTCAGAGCACGGTGCAGGTGGCTGGGAGCCAAAGCCAAGCCCAGGATGGCAGAGAGGGCTTTTATTTTAAGCAGAGTCACACAACCCCACACACTGCTGATAAGGAATGTTCCTAACAGGCCACTTTCAGCCAAGAACAGAAGCTCTATCTCCAGCCCCCCCTGCTCTAATCAAGGGCAGCAAAGCTGAATGCATGAACACCACAAAGCCAGGAGCTGGGCAAGCATTCAGACTCAGGAAAGACCAAATATTGAACTTGGGAGGCCCAAAGCACCCTGGAACGTGTGGGGCACACCAGCAACAGCAAACCATTGTCCAAGGGCCACAGGCGAAAGCTCTCTTGAACAGGCCATGGCCTGTAGGGCTAGCAAGCTGTGCCAGTCCTCCCCCACACCCAGTGTTTGCACTGGGCAGGGAGGGAAGGAGGTCCTTGCAGAGCTATGTTCTGAATGGTGGCATGGCAGGGACGGCTCATGGCTGGACATGCAGCAGCAGCATGGAGTTGCTGTGCTTCTGTGTCATGTGTGCAAGAGAATAGTGCCAAAGGGCTCTGCTGAGACTTCACCTGGACTAGTGTGTCCAGGTCTGGAGCCCTCCACACAGGAAGGACATGGAGATGATGGAGCAGGTCCAGAGGAGGGCCATGGAAATGGGCAGAAGCTGGAGCAGCTCTACTGTGGAAACAGGCTAAGAGAGCTGGGGGTGTTCAGCCTGGAGAAGAGAAAGCTCCAGGGAGATCTTAGAGCTGCCTTCCAGTAGCTGAAAGGGGGCTACAGGAAGAATGTTTCTACAGGCCTGCAGGGACAGGACCAGAGGCAATAGCTTCAAACTAGAGCAGAGCAGATTTAGACCGGACTTGAGGAACAAGTTCTGCACCATGAGGGTGGTGGAACACGGAGCAGGTTGCCCAGGGAGGTGGTTGAGGCTCCATCCCTGGAGATGTTCAAAGAATGAGGGCAGCCCTCAGGCTCCTCTGCTCCCAGCCTCAAGCCCCAGCTCCCTCAGCTGTCCTCACAGGGAGATGTTCCACTGCCTGCAGCAGCTCTGTGCTGGACTCTCTCAACAGCTCCCTGAAGTCCTTCTTGACCTGAGGAGCCCAGAACTGGACACAATATTCCAGATGTGGCTTCACCAGGACTGAGCAGAGGGGGAGAAGAACCTCTCTCAACCTACTCACCCCAGGGATGATCCACCCCAGGGATGCCCTTGGCCTTCTTGGCCCCCAGGGCACCTTGCTGGCTCAAGGGCATCCTTCTGTCCACCAGGCCCCCAGGTCCCTCCCCTCTGTGGTGCTCTCCAGCAGGTCAGTCCCCAACCTATCCTGGTCCATGAGGTGGTTCTTTCCCAGGTGCAAGACTCTAAGCTTGGCCTTGTTGGATTCTAACTGAGAACAGCACAGAGTCAGAGGAAGGCACAAAGCCATCAGAGCCTCTTCCACGTGCAGAGGTTTCACAAAGACATCCACCTATTTTCCCAAGCAAATCAAAAGCAGCTCCCAGTGGTGAGCTGAGAGGGTTCTGCCTGCTCTGCAGAAGGTCCTGCATTGTTCAAAGCAAGCTCTGCTGTCCAACACAAACAGGGACTCCTACAAAACATTCCCCTGCAAAACAATTGCCAGGACTTTTGATGTTTTCGTGGTCCCTGCTCTCCCCTACTGTTTGATCATTATGGTTTGCAGTATTTTTTCCTCTTCCTCACAGGCCCTGTTCCAGGTGCCCCTGCTCTGGAATTCAGGGCTTCATCACCCAGGCTTCTGTCTGCAGTGAGACACAATGGAAAGAATTTTGTGGCAGTTATTTTGGCTTCAGTGCCCTCCCCTCTGGTGTGTTTACTCAGCCTCCTTTCCCCCCCCTCAGCAGAGCTCACAGATGTGCCGGCAGCAAGGCTGCAAGCATCCAGCTCCAGTGCCTCTGGACAGCTTGATCTAGTGTGGGGTGTCCCTGCCCATGGCAGGGGGGTTGGAACTAGATGATCCTTGTGGTCCTTTCCAACCCTGACTGATTCTATGATCTCCTTTCTTTTGATGAATCCCCTCTCCTGAGGGTCACTTCTTCCTTGGCACTCAATGAGAAGATGCTGGACACTTCATGGTGTTGATGATCTTTGAGGTCTCTTCCAACCTTGGTGATCCTGTAATGCCCAGAAAAGATAAGATACAGGACAAACCATTTGGAAGAGGGCAATACTGTAAACATTTCAACACAAATTATCTGGGAAGCGAAGTTTCTAGTAGGGGAGATAAGTTTTAACCCTGAGCTAGAGTAGGAATCTCACTCAGTAATGGAAATCCCCTGTGCTAGACAGGTCATATTCCTCAATAAACCTTTGCTGATGACACAGATCTGGGGGGTTGGCTGACTCTTCCTCAGGCTGTGCAGCCATCCAACCAGACCTGAACAGGCTGAGAGCCAGGGGAAAGCAAACCTCATGGAGTTCAGTAAGGAAGTCCTGCATCTGAGGAGGAATAACAGCAGGCACCAGGACAGGTTTGGGGCTACCCTGTTGGAAAGCAGCTCCATGGAGAGAGACTTCAGAGTGCTGGTGGACAAGTTCTTCATGGGACAGCAGTGTACCCCTGTGGCAAAAGGAGCCAAGGGTATCCTGGGGTGCATCAAGAAAAGTGTGGCCAGCAGGGCTAGGGAGGTCCTTTCCCCCCTCTGCTCTGTCCTGGTGAAGTCACACCTGGAATCCTGTGCCCAGTTCAGGAGAGACAGAGACCTGCTGGGGAGAGTCCACAGAAGGCCATGCATTTTCCAGATGTGCTTCATTACTTCTCCCCCCTCATTTCCTTATTTCTAAAAGGAAGAACTGGGGAGGGGGAGAGCAGTCTGTAAGAGAGGCACAACAGCAGACCTTCATTGAATGATGAAAGGAGACTCAAGGGGCCTCCAGGTAAAGCCAGTGTAACTAGCATGATATCATCAGACTAAACAGCTCCTGCTCCTCCACCACCATCCCTGCACCATCCCAGAGCCAGGGGCAAGACCCTCAGCAGCAAAAACACCACCCAGAAGAGCTCAGCCCCAGTGAGGAGACATAGCCAGCACCCAGAGAGGATATTGGAGCAGTCATCAAGCATTGCCCTAACAACCGGGGGGCCACCAGGCCCCCCGGCCTTCGTTGTCACCACCACCATCACCCAGTGTGCACCAAGGGCACTCACCAGAGATCAGAGGAGGATCCTCAGCCCAGATGGGCTCAGCTTAGGGCTCCTGCCCTTCCTGGGGGGGATTAAATAGGGCAGTGGGTGGGGAGGGCCAAGTGGCCACAGCTGGGGTGGGAGGAGACTCCAACAGAGCCCAGGTGCTGTGGGGTTTGAGGGGAAAAAGGGGGAAATGGGTCAGGTGAGAGACTTTTAGGGTGGGTCAGGTAATGATAGGACTGGGGGGGGGGGGAGGGGGATGGAAAAAAAACAGCAATGGGTAGATTCAGATTGGATGTTTGGAAGAAATTCTTGCCCATGAGGGTGGGGAGACATGTGAACTGTTTGCCCAGGGAGGTGGTGGAAGCCTCATCCCTGGGAGATTTTAAGGCCACACTGAATGTGGCTGTGAGCAACTTGATCTATTGGGAGGTGTCCCTGCCCACAGCAGGGGGTTGGAACTGGCTGATCCTTGAGGTCCCCTCCAGCCCCAACAATTCTATGATTCCAAAACAATTTTGCAGTTTAGGCTGGAAGAAATTGTTCACAGAAAGAGAGATTGGCCATTGGGGTGTGCTGCCCAGGGAGGTGGTGGAGTCACCATCACTGGAGGTGTTTAAGAAGAGACTGGATGGGGTGCTTGGTGCCATGGTCTCGTTGATTTGTTAGGGTTGGGTGATAGGTTGGACTTGATGATCTTAAAGGTCTTTCCCAACCTGGTTAATTCTGTGATTCTGTGATTGATCAATGTTAACTGCAAAGGAACCTTCAGGATCTGGCTACGACCATGAGGTGCTGGATGCTGGGCTCAGAGCATGATCCTTGCTCCTGAAAGCAGCACTCACAATGCCCAAGGCAAGCGAGGACACAGAAGGGACCATGAAGAGCAGCAGTGGAAATGATCTTAGCAGAGCTCCAAAGCCCTGAGAATCATAGAATCATTGAGTTGTCAGGGGGAAAAGGGACCTCAAGGATCATCCAGTTCCAAGCCCCTGCCATGGGCAGGGACACCTCCCATCAGGCCAGGTTTCACAAGGTCTCATCCAGCCTGGTCTTCACCATCTCCAAGTAGGAGGCAGCCACAGCCTCCCTGGGCAACCTGTGCCAGTGTCTCCCCACCCTCACTCTCAACAATTTCTTCCTCATCTCCAGTCTCAATCTCCTCTCTCCCAGCTCAAAGCCATTGTGCCTCATCCTGGCACTCCCAGCCCTTGTCACAAGTCCCTCCCCAGCTCTCCTGCAGCCCTTCAGGCACTGGAAGGCTGCTCTGAGGTCTCCCTGGAGCCTTTTCTTCTCCAGGCTGAAGAGCCCCAACTCCCTCAGCCTGTCCCCACACATGAATTAGACACAGGACTCCTATTTCATTTGGATTTCTTTATTTTTACTCACACATTTCAATTTCTAAGCAATGCACTGCCCTGGGCAGCCTGCTGCAGGGCTTGAGAGCCCCAGGCCCATCGCTGCAGCCTGTTCAGCCTCCTCTGCAGCCCCTTCCTGCCCTCACACAGCTCCACATCCCTGCCCATGGCCTCTAAAGCTGCCCCACAGCCACTTGCAGATCTCTGCCCCTAGCATGAGGCTGGCACCGACTCAGAAGCAGTTTATTGCCATAGGCAATGGCTGTCCCTACCCAGGACACATGCAGGAAGGGATGCTGTTGCAATGGTGCCAACAGTGACCTGTGGGGCTGCAGAATGCTGGGCTCAGGTCCTTGGTCTGTTGCACCTGGTGAGGTGAGCAGAGGGCAGGGGAGGGACAGGGGCTGGCAAGAGGCTGCTGAGGGAGGACTGGACCTCATAGCTCAGGGCCTGTGCTGCAGGCCCAGCTGTGTCCTGCTGCTCCCTCTGATGGACTGACACCAAGGAGGCTGACAGCAGCCTATGGGCTGAAGTATCTTGGCAGTAGAAGAGACAGGGAACACCTCTCAGTGCCAGGAAGCCAGCAGCAGGGCAGTCCCTGTGAGCCAGAGGGTCACCACCCCAGCATGTGCTTGTCCTTAAAGAGGCATCTGGCTGCTCGTGCTGGAAAGCTGAACTGCTCTGTCCTCACCCCCACACAGGAAAGCTCTTACACCAGAGGCATTGAGCACAGCTCACAGTCATGCAATGGCTTAGGTAGGAAGGGACCTCAGGGATTGTCTACTCCAACCCCTCCTGTCATGGGCAGGGACACCTTTCAGCTAGACTTGGTTGCCCAGGGTCTCATCCAACTGCACAACCCATTCCAGGGTCTCACCAGCCTCCTACTGAAGAGCTTCCTCACCCCCAGTCTAGCCCTGCTCTGCCTCAGCTTCAAACCATTCCCCCTTGGCCTGACTCCAGACACCCTCAAGAAAACTCCCTCTGAAGCAGTCCTGCAGAATCCCTTCAGGTATTCCAAGGCTGCGCTAAGGTTTCCCTGGAGTCTCCTCCTCTCCAGGCTGAACACCCCCAGGGTGTTCAGGGTCAGAGGATGTGGATCTCGGCGACAGAGACTAAGATCGAGAGCTCTGCTGGACAGCGCAGTGCTGCTGTCGCTTGGATCCGCATCCTCAGGAGGCTGGTTGCTTTTCTTCCCAGCTCACAAGACAGGAAGGGGCCAGGGATGTGCCAGGACAGGGGCTGCCGCTGAACTCCTCACCCTCCACTTGTCATGAGGCTGGCTTCAGCTACAGGGGGAGTGGGAAACAGGGCAGGGGGGAGGCAAGGGACTCCCTGCAGCTGCCCCATTTCTCCATCAGACCACCTGCACAGGAGACTGCTGAGGCAGTTGAAAGCCTCATGACAAGGCCATGCAGGCTGTGCCCTTCACCCTCCCGCTTCTCTTTGCAGCTGCCAATGGCAGCTCTGAGACGGCTGCCCCCAGCAGTGCCAGCCAGGCAGGGCTGGGAAGTTTCCATGTTTCCCTGGCACCTGAGCTCAGCAGGTGGAATTGCTCCTCTTTCTTGCATTTATGGAAGACAGAAGCAGCAGCCCCAGCTCTGGCGAGCAGGGGGCTCCTGGGCCACCTCAGGGCTGCTGGGCAACAGTGTGGGGGGCAGGGGTGGGGTGTGTCCAACAGAGTGCTGATGGCACAATGGCCACAGTGACCTGTGGAGATGACCTATAAAAGGGAGCACTGCGCTCAGGTCCTTGGTCAGTTGCACCTGGTGAGGTGAGCAAAGGGCAGGGGAGGGACAGGACTGGCAGGGGGCTGCTGAGGGAGGACTGGACCCCAGACCTCAGAGCTCAGGGCCTGTGCTGCAAGCCCAGCTGTGTCCTGCTGCTCCCTCAGCCCTGTGCTGCTTCTCCCTCAGAGTCAGCAGAGGAGCATTTGGAGGAGCAGCCTCAGCACTGCAGTGTCAGGGACACTCCAAAGGCTCAGCAGCGACAAGTGCCACGAACGAGATGGCCACCGACCCAAGGCAGCAAGGTGAGAGCAAAGCTTCCTTCACACAGCCGGGCACAGGGCTGCTTGGGCACAACCCCTCTGGGAGGCTTCCCCTGGCCCCACAGAAGTACTCATCCTGCTGCCATTCACTCTGTCCCCTGCAGCCTGCCAGCTGTGCCTCCAGGCAGAGCTGGACCGTGACCTCTATGGACGGAAGAGACAGCAGGATGGGCTGTGTGTCCATGACTACTGCCTGGTGAGTGCCTCAGGGGCTCCCTCCTGCCCTCCCACAGCCTGGCCCTGCCACACTCTCCTCAGCAGCTCCTTCTCTGCTCTCTCTTCTCTCCTACAGTACTTTGCCAGTGACCTTTATGCCGTTGCTAGCGTACCAGGTTGGGCGGGCTACTGCGTCTCTCATGTTCAAAGAGTAATCAACAATGCAGCACAGAAGGTGAGGACCTGGCAAAACCAGGGAGATTGGTGCCAGGAGAGGTTTCACAGTATCACAGTATCACAGTAGAGTAGAGGTTGGAAGGGTCGAAGCCCTGATTGAGTCCAACCCCAAGGACTGCAGGAGCTCAGACAAGACCCCACGAAAGCAAGCCCAGCCCTTCCCAGCAGCTCTGGGGCAAAAGGCTTGCTGCCAGCAGCTCCACAGAGGCTCATGTGCCAGGCGGAGCTGGGGCTGTCCACAGCAGCGGGTATCTACCACACCCTGCCAAGGGGCAAGGGGCTGGCTGGGAGGTGCTGAGCAGATGCTGATGAAGGCTGCTGTGCTCTTTCCAGATCTGCTGTGTCTGTGGCAGAAGTGGAGCTACCATCAACTGCTGGGAGTCGAGCTGTGGGCGAAGCTTCCATTTGCCCTGCGCCCTGCGGGGTGAATGCATCACTCAGTACTTCGACTACTTCAGGTAAGCGCTGATGGCCCTGCCCAGGGAGGCTCCTCACCTTCACTCCCCTTCCTGCCAGCTTCTGGCAAACCAGAAAGGAGCCTGCTGGGCCTCTGCCCAAGGTCAGGCACAGGCACAGGCACAGGCACAGGCAGAGCTGGCCGAGCCCTGGGGCTCCTTCACACCTCCTCTGCCATCCTCCTCAGCAGCAGGGAAGGAGCCAGCACCACACACCTTGCCCACCCCTTTGCTCTTCCCCACAGGGGCTTCTGCTCACGGCACCTCCCACAGCAGGCGGTGGACAGGGACCCAGAGCCCCACACCGACTGCCTGCTCTGCTTAGAGCCTGTGGATGACAGCAAGTCCTACACCACCATGGGATGCCCAGCGTGCCAGCACGCCTGGTTCCACAGGCGTTGCATCCAGGTACGAGCTGCCCCCTCAGCCCATGGGCACGGCAGGGTCTCGGCAGCACCAGGGCCTCCCTCACGCTCCTCCTGTTCCTCCTGCAGGGCCATGCGCTGCGTGCTGGCATTTCAGCTTTCCAGTGCCTGCTCTGCAGGGACAAAGAGCTGTTCCAACGGGAAATGCTCAGGATGGGCATCCGCATCCCCAGGAGGTTGGTTGCTTTTCATCACAGCTCACAAGAAAGGAGGGTGCCAGGGCTGTGCCAGGCCAGGGGCTACCCATGCACTCCTCAGCCTCCACTGTCTCATGAGGCTGGCTTCAGCTACAGGGGGAGTGGGAAACGGGGCAGGGGGGAGGCAAGGGACACCCTGCACCTGCCCCATGCTGGGCCAGCAAGCACTCAGCAACTTTCCTTTCTCCATCAGACCACCTGCATGGGAGACTGCTGAGGCAGTCGAAGGCCTCATGGCAAGGCACAGCCGCTGCGATGCCAGCCAGTGTCTGTGCCCAGCCGGCAGGGAACGGGCAGAGGTTGAAGGGTAAGTCCCCAACACTGCATCTCAGGCCCCTGCACAAGGGCTGTGTCTGGCCTAGGGCTCAAAGCAGAAGCTCCAAGGTCCAGAGCCCTGCTGGACACTGCCCTGCTGCTGTCACTTTGTGCTCCCAGCCAGCAACCCCTTTGCTTCCCCAGGCCTTGGCAGCTGCTTCTGTGCAGCTCCTGTGCTGCTGAAGGAACCCACAGGAGCTGCTCCAGCCTGCGGGACGATGCAGCTAGCTGGGAGTGCCAAGGCTGTGCTGGCCCCAGCACTGGTAAGAAACAGAGCCCTGGGGTGCCCCTGCGCTGCTGTCCTGGCACTGAGTGCCCAGGCTGGCTTGGCAGAGCCCCTCTGCTCCAGCAGGGCCCTGGCACTGCTCTGGCCTGGCCTGCCGCAGCCATGCAGGCTGTGCTCTTCACTCTCCTGCTTCTCTTTGCAGCTTCCAGCGCCAGCTGTGAGACTGCTGCCCCCAGCAGTGCCAGCCAGGCCGGATCGGGGCCTCTGCAGAGCTCCGCAGGGCCCGAGGGCAGCAGCCGCTGTGCCGCCCCTGGGCCCATGTGGGTGCGAGTCTGCTCCCGCCTGCAGCGCCGCGCCCAGTGCCAGCCCTACAGCCGGCCCTGGAGATGCCAGCAGGGCAGCCGAGCCACAGCCCCCATGGCAGGGAGCAGCCCCCGCAGCCAGGCAGCGTCGGCACTGCCCCGCAGCTCGCTGCCCCCCCAGGCCGGCAGCCCCCGCACCGCCAGCCGGCTGCCAGCCGCAGCTGCCTCCAGCTCCCCAGCAGCTGCCAGCTGCAGCTGCCCCAGCTCTGCCAGGCCCGTGCGGCGCACACACCGCTCCAGCTTGCGCCGTCACACCACGAATCCTTACAGCCGGCCCGGACAGCGCCCAGGCACCTGAGCTGTGCTGGCCCCCGTTCCCCTTGTCCTGGAAGAGGCCTTAGCAAGCCAGGTAAATCTATCCGGCCACTGCCCTTTCTCCTCCCTCCCTGCTGCAGGGTCCAGGTTTGAGGTCGAGAAGCCAACAGGCAGGGACCCTTGAGGCTGCCAGGGGGTGGTGGAAGCCAGACCCCGAGCCTCACGTTTCAGAGAGGCAACTGCACGTGTCAGAGGCTGTTCGAGGTGTGTGCAGTCTGCTGCCAGGCAGCATTTTGACCTGGTTGGCTGGATTTGAGTAGGTGATCTGCCATTGGGCCGTTCGGATTTCAACAAGGGCATTTATAGAGGATGAGTTGAGAGCCCAGCCCCTGCTCGTCCATGGGATTCCAGAGGGGTACAAGCACCTACTTTGTGCTCCTGTCTTCAGGGTATTTAGCCTCTTTTGTTCGAGCAGCATCGTGTTTGAGTCACAGATCTCTGCCACAGCAGAGTGCTCTCTCCTCTCTCTCTCACTTCCTCTAATTTTGCATGATTCCTGCCTTTTGCATTACAAATTGCAACTCAGAGTATCCCCTCATCCAGCAAAGGTTTTGGTGACCAACAGCTCAGCGGGTCCTGAGTAACTCACTGTCCTGAAGGGACAAAAGCCTCAAAAATGCCCTGAACCAGACACTGAGGCAGGAGCCAGGAGGTCTGTTTTTCCAGGAGATTGCCCACGTTGCCCAGGCTTGTCTGCTCCAGACGAGGAGGGAAATAGTAGAGTGACTCTGAAGATGCTCTGCCTATGGCCACTTAGCTCTGGATACTAGAAGGAAAGAACAGAAAGTTGTTGGGTGGCAGGGAGGACAATTTATTAGTGAAGTGCTGCTGCCTATAATGTTGATCAGAAGCGGGAGGAAGTGGAGAAAGAAAAGAGACAGAAAAAGAAGCAGAGGAAGAATGAAATGCAAGCAGGAGCGAGGGCAGAAGCTGCTGTACAGGCAGCTGAGCTGGCTCGATGAGGAAAGAATGAGGTGCTTGGAGGAGGCTGCAGTTATATCAAGGCAGTGATAGAGGATGTGGATCTTAGCTACAGAGACTAAGATCTCCATGGAGCTCTGCTGGACAGCGCAGTGCTGCTGTCATTTGGATCCACACCCCCAGGAGGTCGGTTGCTTTTCTTCACAGCTCACAAGAAAGGAGAGTGCCAGGGCTGTGCCAGGCCGGGGGCTACCCATGCACTCCTCAGCCTCCACTGTCTCATGAGGCTGGCTTCAGCTACAGGGGGAGTGGGAAACGGGGCAGGGGGGAGGCAAGGGACACCCTGCACCTGCCCCATGCTGGGCCAGCAAGCACTCAGCAACTTTCCTTTCTCCATCAGACCACCTGCATGGGAGACTGCTGAGGCAGTCGAAGGCCTCATGGCAAGGCACAGCCGCTGCGATGCCAGCCAGTGTCTGTGCCCAGCCGGCAGGGAACGGGCAGAGGTAGAAGGGTAAGTCTGCAACACTGCACCTCAGGCCCCTGCACAAGGGCTGTGTCTGGCCTAGGGCTCAAAGCAGAAGCTCCAAGGTCCAGAGCCCTGCTGGACACTGCCCTGCTGCTGTCACTTTGTGCTCCCAGCCAGCAACCCCTTTGCTTCCCCAGGCCTTGGCAGCTGCTTCTGTGCAGCTCCTGTGCTGCTGAAGGAACCCACAGGAGCTGCTCCAGCCTGAAGGACGATGCAGCTAGCTGGGAGTGCCAAGGCTGTGCTGGCCCCAGCACTGGTAAGAAAAAGAGCCCTGGGGTGCCCCTGCGCTGCTGTCCTGGCACTGAGTGCCCAGGCTGGCTTGGCAGAGCCCCTCTGCTCCAGCAGGGCCCTGGCACTGCTCTGGCCTGGCCTGCCACAGCCATGCAGGCTGTGCTCTTCACTCTCCTGCTTCTCTTTGCAGCTTCCAGCGCCAGCTGTGAGACTGCTGCCCCCAGCAGTGCCAGCCAGGCCGGATCGGGGCCTCTGCAGAGCTCCGCAGGGCCCGAGGGCAGCAGCCGCTGTGCCGCCCCTGGGCCCATGTGGGTGCGAGTCGGCTCCCGCCTGCAGCGCCGCGCCCAGTGCCAGCCCTACAGCCGGCCCTGGAGATAGAATAGAATAGAATGGAATGGAATGGAATGGAATGGAATAGAATAGAATAGAATAGAATAAACCAGATTGGAAGAGACCTTCAAGATCATCACATCCAACCTATCATCCAACACCACCTAATCAACTAACCCATGTAACCAAGCATCCTGTCAAGTCTCCTCCTGAACACCTCCAGTGATGGCGATTCCACCACCTCCCCGGGCAGTCCATTCCAAGATGGCACCAGGGCAGCTGAGCCACAGCCCTCATGGAAGGGAGCAGCCCCGGAGCCAGGCAGCCCTGTGCTGCTTCTCCCTCAGAGTCAGCAGAGGAGCATTTGGAGGAGCAGCCTCAGCACTGCAGTGTCAGGGACACTCCAAAGGCTCAGCAGCGACAAGTGCCACGAACGAGATGGCCACCAACCCAAGGCAGCAAGGTGAGAGCAAAGCTTCCTTCACACAGCCGGGCACAGGGCTGCTTGGGCACAACCCCTCTGGGAGGCTTCCCCTGGCCCCACAGAAGTACTCATCCTGCTGCCATTCACTCTGTCCCCTGCAGCCTGCCAGCTGTGCCTCCAGGCAGAGCTGGACCGTGACCTCTATGGACGGAAGAGACAGCAGGATGGGCTGTGTGTCCATGACTACTGCCTGGTGAGTGCCTCAGGGGCTCCCTCCTGCCCTCCCACAGCCTGGCCCTGCCACACTCTCCTCAGCAGCTCCTTCTCTGCTCTCTCTTCTCTCCTACAGTACTTTGCCAGTGACCTTTATGCCATTGCTAGCGTACCAGGTTGGGCAGGCTACTGCGTCTCTCATGTTCAAAGAGTAATCAACAATGCAGCACAGAAGGTGAGGACCTGGCAAAACCAGGGAGACTGGTGCCAGGAGAGGTTTCACAGTATCACAGTATCACAGTAGAGTAGAGGTTGGAAGGGTCGAAGCCCTGATTGAGTCCAACCCCAAGGACTGCAGGAGCTCAGACAAGACCCCACGAAAGCAAGCCCAGCCCTTCCCAGCAGCTCTGGGGCAAAAGGCTTGCTGCCAGCAGCTCCACAGAGGCTCATGTGCCAGGCGGAGCTGGGGCTGTCCACAGCAGTGGGTATCTACCACACCCTGCCAAGGGGCAAGGGGCTGGCTGGGAGGTGCTGAGCAGATGCTGATGAAGGCTGCTGTGCTCTTTCCAGATCTGCTGTGTCTGTGGCAGAAGTGGAGCTACCATCAACTGCTGGGAGTCACAGTATCACAGTATCACAGTATCACAGTATCACTTAGGTTGGAGAGGACCACGAGGATCATCGAGTCCAACCTATCAACACAGACCCCATGACTAGACCATGGCACCAAGTGCCACGTCCAATCTCCTCTTGAATGCCTCCAGGGTCGATGACTCAACCACCTCCCTGGGCAGCCCGTTCCAATGACTAATGACTCGCTCTGTGAAGAACTTCCTCCTCACCTCGAGTCTAAACCTCCCCTGGTGCAGCTTCAGACTGTGTCCCCTTGTTCTGGTGCTGGTTGCCTGGGAGAAGAGGCCAACCCCTTCCTGGCTACAACCACCTTTCAGGGCAATGAGGTCACCCCTGAGCCTCCTCTTCTCCAGGCTAAACAATCCCAGCTCCCTCAGCCTCTCCTCATTGGGCGAAGCTTCCATCTGCCCTGCGCCCTGCATGGTGAATGCATCACTCAGTACCCCTGCATGGCAGCTCTGGAGCCCTGGAGGCCACTGGGCACATTCCTCCCTGATCTGGACTGCTGTTTGCAAGCAGTTTTCTCCAGCCAGCACAGCTGTGGACTTTAGCCTTTCCCCTCACTTTCCTGTTGGCTTCCTTCTCTCTAGCAGCACCACAGAATCACAAAATCAACCAGGCTGGAAGGGACCTCCAAGATCATCAGGTCCAATCTATTACCCAACACTCTCTAATCAACTAAACCATGGCACCAAGTGCCTCATTCACCACCTCCCTGGGCAGCACATCCCAATGGCTCAACTCTCTTTCTGTGAAGAATTTCTTCCAGCCTAAACTGCAAAGTTGTTTTAGAATTGTTGGGGTTGGAAGGGACCTCAAGTTCCCGTTCCAGCCCCCCTGCCATGGCCAAGGACACCTCACTCTACAGCAGGTTGCTCACAGCCACAGCCAGTCTGGCCTTAAAACCTCCAGGCATGATGCTTCCACCACCTCCCTGGGCAACCTGTGCCAGGATCTCACCACCCTCATGGGGAAGAACTTCCTGACATCCAATCTGAATCTCCCCATTTCTAGTTTTGCTCCATTTCCCCCCAGTCCTATCACTCCCTGACACCTGTAGTAGTTTGGGCTGGGTGCCCTCTGCTACAGGGGGGTTTCCTGTGTCCAGAAGTGCAGCCCAGTGGGTGGACACAGGAAATTAGATATTTCCTACCATGAACCCCTGCACCACTATAAAATCCATGGCAGGGTCTGGCACTTCTTTCCTTCCTCTCTGCCGCCTGCTCACTGGGGGAGATGTCTCCCAGCCATGGGTCTGGCTAGGCCCAAGGCCACAGGGGGTATGGGCAGTCTCAGATCTGGCCAGCTGAGACTAGCCTAGCAGTGGGGGGTGGGGAGAAGGAGGAGCCCTGGGGGTCTTGGGGGCACCCTCAGGTGGGGATGGGATGTTTCTGGGTCTGTTTTGGGGTTTCCCTTGTCACTGTGCTTCTGGTTTTCTGTACACACTCACTGCTTTCTATTTAAACTTTCCATCACTTTTGTCATCTGTTTATCTGAGTCGTTATTCCTGCCCGTGGTGGGGAGGGGGTCTGCCCCAACCCATTGCAACACCCCAAAAGTCCCTCACCTGCCCCATTTTCCCCCTTTTTCCCCTCAAATCCCACAGCACCTGGGCTCTGTTTGAGTCACCTCCCACCCCAGCTGTGGCCACTTGGCCCTCCCCACCCACTGCCCTATTTAATCCCCCCCAGGAAGGGCAGGAGCCCTAAGCTGAGCCCATCTGGGCTGAGGATCCTCCTCTGATCTCTGGTGAGTGCCCTTGGTGCACACTGGGTGATGGTGGTGGTGACAACAAAGGCCGGGGGGCCTGGTGGCCCCCCGGTTGTTAGGGCAATACTTGATGACTGCTCCAATATCCTCTCTGGGTGCTGGCTATGTCTCCTCACTGGGGCTGAGCTCTTCTGGGTGGTGTTTTTGCTTCTGAGGGTCTTGCCCCTGGCTCTGGGATGGTGCAGAAATGGTGGTGTTGGAGCAGGAGCCTCACACCCAACCCCTCAATGTCCTTCTTGGAGTGAGAGGCTCCAGCCTGAGCCCAGTCTTTTCAAAGTGTTACAGAACTCATCTTGAAGACTTCAGACAAGTATTTGCTATTTTAATCAAGAAGAGGATGGAAGCTGAAGGGATACAGCCAGTCTGAGATCAGCATTGTGTCCTGGGGAGGAACCCGTACAGCTTTCAGAACGTGAAGTTGTGCCTTCCAGATACAGCAGTGCTCTCTGAAGTGATTGCTCTGCCTTTGGACTTGTGATCTGCTCAAGACAGCACAGATGGGTCCCTGAAGTGGCCTTCTGGGAAGGATTCTCATGGAAGGCTCTTTCAGAAATGAACCTGGCCTGAGGTGGGAAGGAAGGGCTGCCCCTGGTTGAAGAGCAAGGAGTAAACCTACTCACAGATAGAACTCATTCATGATGGGATGTTACTGGTAGGATTCTGCAAGCACGTTTACAGGGGCAGCATGAGAACAAATGTTTTACAAGTGCAAAGGGATCTCATTTGTGCCAGGAGAGGGTTAGGTTGGAGACTAGGAAAAAAACTCTTTGCTGCAAGAGTGCTGAGGGATTGGCACAGGCTGCCCAGGGAAGTGTTGGAGTCCCCATCCCTGGAGGTGCTCAGGAAAGGTGTGACCATGGCAGCTGGGGATGTGGGTTAGTGATTGGGTTGATGTTTGGACTGGGTGATCTCAAAAGGCTTTTCCTACCCAAACAATTCTCTGATTCTAAGTGAGGATAAGAGGTAGCCACAGAATATAGAGAGAGCATATATCTAGAGCTGCCTGCTAGAGTGTGTTTTGGCCTCTGTCACTTTGATTTCATCTGTCCCAGGAAGATCCAGCTGTAAACCTTATGAGATCAAAACTAGCATGAGACAGATAAGGCCAGAAACTGGTTTTGTGCCTCCTCAGGCAGAAGCAGGAGGCTGAGCTTGCTGGTCCATACAGCTGGCACATCACCCATGCCGTGCTGGCTGGTGGCAGAGATGCTTTGCAGGTCCCTTTAGCTGCCCTGATGCCATGGAGCTGGGCTCAGCTTTGCTCTTGGCTGTGGGAGCTGCAGACATTTACTGCTCTGTGAAACTTTTCTGCTCCTCACTACCATCTAATCGTTATTTGGAGCTTGCTACAGTGCTTTGCCTCTGTAATACATCAGAGAAATGAGTTCCACTGGCTAATTATGCACTGTACAAAAGCAGGGATGGAATTCTCACCCCGGGGCAGGGTTTCAGATCCATTCCTCACTTGGCTGTCGATTGGTGAAGCGTGCCTGTAGCAATCTCACAACTCATTTCCCCACATGGATTAAAACACCACACTGTGACAGAGGAGAGGGATGACAGAACCCCCCCTCTCCCCCCAGGTCAGACACATGTAAAGGCACAGACCCTCCCCAGCAGAGCTGGGCTCCACACCATCCATCAGACTTTAACTGTCATTTGTCCTTGCAGAAGGCTCATCAGTGTCACTGCCTCTTCATGGTTCCTGCTCTCTGAAGAGAGCTCTGCTAAGCCTTCTTGCTGCCAGCCTTTCTTCCCAGGTGTTTTTAGGACAGGGAAAAGCCATTGGGAGCAGCTGGTTTGGGCTTTCTGAGGCCAGAATACAAAAGTTACCAGGAGGAACATTGGTTGACTGCTAATGAGAATCAATCAGCCAGGCACAGCACCAGTCCTTGCATCACAGTTTGCCCAGGCCTTGCAAAAGAGCGGAGATGGAGATTGGATAGGTCATGCCCAGTGACCAGAGAAGAGCAGGAAGCAGAGACCCCAACACAAGAAGGATGTGGACCTGCTGGAGAAGCTCCAGAGGAGGCCACAGGGCTGGAGAACTGCTATGAAGACAGGCTGGGAGAGTTGGGCCTGTTTAGCCTGGGGAAGAGAAGGCTCCAGGGAGACCCTCGAGCAGCCTTCCAGTATCTGAACGGGGCTACAGATCATCCAGTTCCAACCCCCAGCCCTCTGATCATCTTTGTGGCCTGCTCTGAACCCTCTCCAGCAGCTCCAGGTCCTTTTCCTGCTGGGGGCTGTAGAACTGGAGGCATGCTGCAGGTGGGGTCTGAGCAGAGGGGCAGAATCCCCTCCCTGTGCTGCTGCTCTCCCTGCTCTGGCTGCAGCTCAGCACACAGCTGCCTGCTGGGCTGCCAGTGACCATTGCTGGCTCCTGGGGAGTTTGTCACCAACTGACAGCTCCAAGTCCTTCCCCTCAAGGCTCTCTTGAGCCACTCCACACCCAGCCTGGATTTGTGCTTGGAATTGCCCTGCCCCAGGTGTGGAACAAGGATTGCAGCCAAAGGACTCTCGGCAGCAGCTCTGCAGAAGCTGTGATACTGGCATGAATTCAGCTTGTGTGTGTGTGGAGGTGGAGGCAGGCAGCCCCTGGCTGCAGGAAGGGGTAGGTGACACTGAGCTGATTCCCTCGGTGGCTGCCTTCAAGAAATGTTCACTCTCGAGGGCAGAGCTGCTAGAATGTGGCTTTCACTCAGGCAGTTTCAGAGGGCAGCCTGGCAGTGGTTTGGACTTGGCCTGGAGTCAAGGCAGATGACACATCTCATGTTCTGAAGCACACCAGGCATTACCTCTGCGTTCCTCTTAGTCACACTTCAGGTATCCTTTTCTTTCCTGGAACGCATCCAGCCAGCGACCTGCTCTTTAATTACACAGCAGATGCCATGCACACGCTGTCCACGGGGTAGCCAGGGCAGGTTGGGGCAGGTTACCTGCTAATTATCTTCCCAATTACTGGGTAATTCAAAGCCCAATTGCCGTGTAATTTGCTGCCTGGAGATAGCACGGCCGGCACTCAGCCTGGAGCACCCAGCCTGCTCTTGTCTCTCAGATGGAGCCAGGCACCTCTCAGTCACTTGCCGACACCTAAAGGAGAACACAGCTGACACTCAGCCTTACCCCAGGGACACTCCTGACCAGGAGGCTCCAGCTCATGACTTGCTTGTGGATTCCTCCCAGTGGTAATAATAGGATGATAATAATAATCATAACGTGGCAGCAGTGACTCATGACCTGCAGGAGCCTCACTGAGGGCCCACTGAAGCTAAAGAAACCCTCCTGGCTCTGTTCAGAACTCTCATCAGCCACTTGCCTCAGCAGGAGAGGGGCTTAGCTGGGTTCCAGCCATATGGAATGGAGATGCTATTTCTCCATGGAAAAGTGCTTTGCTTTACCTGGAGCTTCACTTTCACTTTGAAACCTGATCAAAACCAAGCATTGCTCCTTGGTTTCTCCATCCACCCAAAGAGCCCAAGAGCTAATCCCAGGCACACACCAGCTCTGACCCCTCTCTCTTAATTGCATGGTAGGAGGCATCTCCCAGCCTGCACCTCCTGGTCTCTCCCTTGGGTTGCCACTTCAACAGCAACTTCTGACACTCCTTGTGGAGATATGAAAGGAATTCAATTTTATTGCACAGGAGGGAGGGGAATATGAAACACATCCTAATGACAGCATCAACAGGCATTGATCTGAGAGGGAGAGGTTGGCTTGGTCCAGAGTGACATCACCAACCTGAGGAGAGGGAGTGGCAGGAGCAAAGGTTCTCACCTGTGCTGCTCCAGAATGCTTGAGATGTTCATGGAGAGCACAAGCCCAGCTTAGTGTCTGTTCCCACCTGAAGGTGCTGGGGGTGTGATGACCTGGGACCCCCATGGTGAGATTCACCTTAGCATTGCTTGGTGGGATCCTGGTGCACCAGAAGAGACCAAGCTGAAATCCAGCAGGTGTCTCCCTGCAACGTCCCTGGGTGTGGGAGCCTGGCTGCTGTCACATCAGGACAGGCTGATGATGTCCACCTCTGGTGGTGCTCATACTGTCTGAACAGATGATGTTACCTAGCAGCCAGCCATGAGCAGGACCCAGAGCTGGATGCTCAGGGGAAAAAGGCAACACCACAGCCAGATGTGGCTGATGGGCAATCATCTGGAGGCTGTTTCCTCTTGTCCTGACACTGCTGCATGTGAGAAGAGCCCAACCCCCACCTCACTGCAACCTCCTTTCAGGGAGCTGTAATGAGCAGGAAGGTCTCCCCTCAGCCTCTTCTTCTGAAGATTGAACACACCCAGGTCCTTCAGCTGTTGCTCACCAGACCTTTGTTGAAGGCCCTTCACCAGCTTCATTGCTCTTCTTTGGGCATGCTCCAGCCCCTCAAGGTCCTTGGAGTGAGGGGCCCAAAGCTGACCCCAGGTCTGACCAGTGCTGAGCAGAGTGAGGAAATCACATCCCTGGACTGCTGACCATACTATTCCTGATCCAGACCAGGATGCCATTGACCTGCTTGGCCACCTGAGCCCAGTGCTGACTCATGTTCAGGTGGCCATCAACCAGCACCCCCAGGTCCTTCTTGACTGAGCAACTCTGCAGCCACTCTGCACCCAGCCTGGAATGTTTCATGGGGTGGCTGTGGCCCAGAACTCAGAATGTGGTTGGCATGTGTGCTCCTCATCCCCTGGGCCTGGGCTCTGCCACAGACAGCTGCTCACCTTCCATCTGTGGTGCACCTGCCAGTCTCACCCCTCCTTTGGAAACATTTGTTCTGTTTCATTGACTTAGAGCTGAGATGATGGATGGTGAGTGGAGGAAGGAGGACACCCAGCTAACAGCAGCACAGTGTTTTCTGGCTCATGACCCAGCAGGTTTTAATAAGCTGTCAGTCCTGATGACCTTTCCTCACTGCTGTGTGCTAAGCTGTCTGACCCTCACCGGTGCTCCACCTGTCACCATGGAGGATGTCAGAGTCACCACCAGAGCTTTTGTCTGTCATTTGCACTCCAGCTGAGTGAAGCTGACATACTGCTCTTGATTGCCTTGTTTACTTACCTTGAGTTTGCCTTGGAGAAGGGCCAAACCAAATCCTCACAGGGGCCTTTGTTTAAGGAGAGATACTGTGGTGTGATTGGGGCAGTGGATCTGACCTGCTAAGGCTGCCCTTGTCCAAGGAATTGTGTGGATTTACTGCATAGCATCATGGAATCACTATGGCCATCACCACCATGACTGCTGTTCGTGAGGTGCCTGCCCTGTGCTCCTTGGCTGTACCAAGAAGGATGGCCAGAGCCTTGCAGAGCTCCCACACAGGCATGGGAAAGGTGAGTCATGGTCAGCCAGGAGAGCAGAACAGACATCACCCACACATCCTCCTGAGCCATGCAGAGCCTAGATTGAGAGCTGGAAATGCAGGGGCAGCCCAGGGAGGAGCTGCTGAGCAGTGTGCAGGGAGTGGCAGGAGTGAAACTGCCAGGAAACAGTCACAGATGGGTTTGGGTTGGAAAAGCCTTTTCAGCTCATCCAGTCCAACCATTCTCTAACCCTGCCCAGGCTGGGGCCAAGCCATGGCCCTCAGCACCACATCTCTGCCTCTTTGAAACACCTCCAGGGACAGGGATTCAACCACCTCCCTGGGCAGCCTGTGCCAGTGCCCAAAGACCTTTTCAGTGAAGAAGTTACTTCTGATGTCCAGCCCCAACCTCCTCTGTGGCAACCTGGGGCCATTTCTTCTTGTCCTATAACCTTGCTGCAGTGGAGAATGAAGATGTCATCAGCAGACAGGTGTAGAAATGGAGCCAGGAGAAACAGGGAAGTGATGGTGCCCTTGTGCCTGGCTCTGGTGAGGCCACACCTCAAATCCTGGGATCAGTTTTGGGCCCCTCACTGCAAGAAGGACGCTGAGTTGCTGGAGCAGGTCCAGAGAAGGGCAACCAAGCTGGGGAAGGGTCGGGAGGACAGGGCTGGGGAGGAGCAGCTGAGGGAGCTGTGGGTCTTTAGACTGGAGAAGAGAAAGCTGAGGGGAGACCTCATTGCTCTCTACAGCTCCCTGAGAGGAGGCTGCAGTGAACTGGGGATTGGTCTTTTCTCCCTAGTCTTAGGTGATAGGAGTAGAGGAAATGGCCTGAAATTGCGCCAGGAGAGGTTCAGGTTGGAGATGAGGAAAAGTTTCTTTGCTGGAAGAGTGGTCAGAGTTTGGCACAGGCTGCCCAGGGAGGTGGTGGAGTTCCCATCCCTGGAGGTGTTCAAGAAACCTGTGGCCATGGTGGTGTTGGGTTGATGTTGGACTGGATGATCTCAGAGGGCTTCTCCAACCCAGACCATTCTGTGATTCCATGATTCCAGCTGAGGGAGGAACATTGTTGTGCCAATGCACTGCACTCAGCAGGTCCCAGTGGGTGCTGTGCTCTCTTTGGACCTCAGAAAACATTTTTGGAAGAGTCTTTTTTATTGGTGCAGTTAAACCAGGGATGTTGAATTGCCAGATCAGGACTTAAGGCAAGAGACTCCTCCTCACTTGCTTTTTTCCCTCCATTTTTTTGTCCCTATTTTTTCATTTCCTTCTCTAGAAGGAAAACTGCAGCAGAACTTTGCAGCCCTTGGTGCTGCATGAGTGGCCTCCACATCCCAAACTGTTCCTCTGGCAGGGTGGGTTACAGCTCCCTCCCTGCTGCAATGCTGCTCTTGCACAGCCACCTCCTGTTAGTTCCCTCTCTTTACTCTGTCTTATCTTCCTCTCATTTCCTCACTTTCTTGTTATGTTTGCTCAGTGAAGTCATTAAGCCCACTTTGTCTTTTCTCTTTCCCTGTTTAGCCCTAGGAAACAGCTCAGCCTGTTGAGCATTTCGTTTCCCTAAGCCACTCTCTTGCCTGCTATGTGTCTGAGGCCCTGAGACATTTCCACTGCTGGAGAGAAGGAAACCTCTGAGCCAGCTCAGGGCTCTGAAACACAAAGGGGAAGGTTTCTCCTCCTGCAGTGCAGATTAGGCTTTGACCTGCTGGAAAGCAGCTCCATGGAGAAGGAGCTGGGAGCCCTGGTGGACAAAAAGTTCTCCATGGCACAGCAATGTACCCTGGTGGCCAAGGAAGCCAATGGGATCCAGGGGGACATTAAGGAGAGTTAGTGAAGAGAGTCTTGACCAGCAGGACAAGGGAAGTTCTCCTCTCCCTCTACTCAGCCCTGGTGAGACCACATCTGGAGTATTGTGTCCAGTGCTGGGCTCCTCAGTTCAAGAGGGACAGGGAAATACTGGAGAGAGTCCAAAGGAGGCTATGAGGATGCTGAAGGGCCTGGAAGATCTCTGTGAGGAGAGCCCTGGGGCTGGTTAGCCTGGAGAGGAGCAGCCCCAGAGGGGATCTGAGCAATGGTTACAGATAGCTGAAGGGTGGGGGGCAAGAAGGGGCCAGGCTCATGCCAGTGGTGTCCTGGGATAGGCCAAGGGGCAATGGACACAAACTGGAACCCAGGAGGTTCCACCTGAACATGAGGAGAAAGTTCTTTATTGTGAGGGTGCTGGAGGCCTGGAGCAGGCTGCCCAGAGAGGTTGTGGAGCCTCCTTCTGTGGAGACTTTCAAGACCCTCTCTGGATGTGTTCCTGTGTGTCCTGCCTTGGGTGGCCCTGCTCTAGCAAGGGTATTGGACTGTGTAATCTCTGGTGGTCCCTTCCAAGCCCCTGCATTCTCTGATTTGGTGACACCCTCTGCTGTTGGGGCTGCCTTGAAGCCTCTTTCGGGGCTGCACTGGGTAAGCTGGGCAGCAGAAGTGGTAAATGTCCTGTAAGCAGCTTCTGATCTTCTGGATTTCAGTTCTCACCTGCTGTAGTGCAGAGAGCTGAGTGCTCTGTTGATTCTGTCTTATAAAACTCCTTGATGGGGGTTTGAAGAAGGGAAGAGCAAACAGATCCAAGTCGTTTGGCTTTGCCTCATTTCTCACAGCCCAGATTTCCATGGAGACATCAGCACAGCTTCAACCTGAAGGTACAAATCAGCTCTGCTGGGCTGTCAGCCCCGATCAGGATATGTCCAAGCTCCAAAGAACTGCCACTTCACTCTGCTTCTGCTACTTTGCTTTGGTGAGACCTCCCCTGCAGTGCTGCATCCAGGTCTGAATTCCTCAGTACAGGAAGGAGATGTGGACTTGATGGAGCAGATCCAGCCAGGAGAGGATGAATGTAAGGAAGAAATTCTTCAGAGAAAGAGGGATTGGCCATTGGGATGTGCAGCCCAGGGAGGTGGTGGAGTCCCCATCACTGGAAGCAGCCTGGATGAGGCACTCAGAGCCATGGTCTAGTTATTAGATGGCATTTGGTGAGTTTGACTTGATGATCTGGAAGGTCTTTTCCAGCCTGGCTAGTTCTGTTTCTGTGAGATCCTGTCCTGCTCCACCTCACAGCAGTGCAGGGCTGCTCTGCAGAGGGGAGCTGGCTTTTGGTACATTGTTTTGTCTGGGTAAGACTGAAAACTGCCCTCAGATTCAGCCAGGGAGGGAGCTACACCCTCTTCACTATTTCCAGGGGAGAAGGCCAAAGCCTTCACTCCTCTCATCCTGTAGAACAAAGACTAATACCTTCTGTAAATACACCAAGGACTGGAAACTTAGGAAGGAGAACAAAGACTAAAGTTTTCTGCAAGCACACCAGGGAGCAGGTCTGCAAAGCCTTTAAACCTGAGGACCATGGTGATGCAAGGAGCTGAGCACAAATGTGTCCTGAAACACTAAAGGGGCTTCTAGGACTTGAAGAGTGAAGAGGTGTGGCAGGAGTTGTGGGACTCACCTCACCACCTCAAGCCAGAGCTTGAGTGTTTCCTGCAAAGGATCACACAATGATGACATTCAACAAGTCCAAGTGCCTAGTTCTACACTTTGGCCACAACAACCCCATGTAGAGCTACAGGCTGGGGACAGAGTGGCTGGAGAGCAGCCAGGTAGAAAGGGAGCTGGGGGTGCTGATTGATAGCAGCTGAACATGAGCCAGCAGTGTGCCCAAGGGGCCTAGAAGGCCAAGGGCATCCTGGCATGCATCAAGAATAGTGTGGCCAGCAGGAGCAGCGAAGTCATTGTGCCCTGTGCTCAGCACTGGTTAGGCCACACCCTGAGTCCTGTGACATTGAGACTCTTGAACATGTCCAGAGAAGGGCAATGAGGCTGGGGAGGGGTCTGGAGCACAGCCCTGTGAGGAGAGGCTGAGGGAGCTGGGGTTGCTTAGCCTGGAGAAGAGGAGGCTCAGGGGAGACCTTCTTGCTGTCTACAACTACCTGAAGGGAGGTTGTAGCCAGGAGGGGGTTGCTCTCTTCTCCCAGGCAACCAGCACCAGAACAAGAGGACACAGTCTCAAACTGTGCCAGGGGAAGTTTAGGCTGGAGGTGAAGAGAAAGTTCTTCCCAGAAAGAGTAATTGGCCATTGGGATGAGCTGCCCAGGGAGGTGGTGGAGTCCCTGTCCCTGGAGGTGTTCAACAAAGGCTTGGATGTGGCACTTGGAGCCATGGTTTAGCTGTCAGGAGGTGTTAAGTATTAGGGAATAGGTTGGACTTGGTGGTCTCTGAGGTCTTTTCCAACCTGGTTGATTCTATGATTAAGCCTCCCCTGATGCAGCCTGAGACTCTGTCCTCTTGTTCTGGTGCTGCTTGCCTGGGAGAAGAGACCAACCCCCCCCCTGGCTACAGCCTCCCTTCAGGTAGTTGTAGAGAGCAAGAAGGTCTCCCCTGAGCCTCCTCTTCTCCAGGCTAAACTCCCTCAGCCACTCCTCACAGGGCTGTGTTCCAGACCCCTCCCAAGCCATAGGCTCCAGCCTTGTTGCCCTTCTCTGGACACCTTCCAGCAGCTCAACATCTTTCCTAAACTGAGGGGCCCAGAACTGGACACAGCACTCAAGGTGTGGCCCAACCAGTGCTGAGCACAGGGCAAAATGACCTCCCTGCTCCTGCTGGCCACACTGTTCCTGATGCAGGCCAGGATGCCATTGGCCTCCTTGGCCCCTGGGCACACTGCAGGCTCATGTTCAGCTGCTGTCTGCCAGTACCCCCAGGTCCCTCTCTGCCTGGCTGCTCTCCAAAAGGAACCTGCCCCTGCCTGGAGATTCCTCTCACCTTTGCCAGCTCTCAGACCTCCTATGGCTTCAGATCAGGAGTGCAGAATTAGACTGGATACAAGGAAGAAATCTTTGAGAGTGAGGGTGGTGAGACTCTGGCACAGGTTGCCCAGGGAGGCTGTGGATGTCCCCTCCCTGGAGGTGTTCCAGGCCAGGCTGGATGAGACCTTGAGCAAGCTGGGCTGGTGGGAAGTGTCCCTGCCTATGACAAGGGAGGTTGGCGCTG
Source organism: Melanerpes formicivorus (assembly GCF_026170545.1). NCBI lineage: Eukaryota > Metazoa > Chordata > Aves > Piciformes > Picidae > Melanerpes > Melanerpes formicivorus. Next base: position 154,905 of record NW_027142373.1, on the reverse strand, counting down.
GATGAGCTTTAAGGTCCCTTCCAATCCAACCCAATCTATGATTCTATGATAACAGAGCCCACCCCTGTCCCCCAGCACCTCCTGTCTCTCCTCAGACAGAGGGTCTTTGTTGCAAATGGATTTAAATGGGTGATATTAACGCCCCCCCAGCCAAACAAAAGAAATCCCAGCTGAGCCCATTACCCACTATTGAGTTAAATAAGAGGGATTCCACACAGCCTGTAATTGGCTTTTAAATCACGGCTGTAAGCAGCTGCTGCTCGCTGGAAAGCCTCCGAAACGGAGGGCTCAGGCACAGCCCTGCTAGCAGAGCTCCCAGATGCCAGGGCTGGGCACATTTACCCTCCAGATTTTTGCACCTGAGGGAAGAATTTGCTGACTGCTTAATCTCTGCTGAGGGATAAAGCTCCCATGAAGCCACCACGGAAGCTTTGCTAAGCTGGCCCAGAGAGTGCCAGACTTTGGCCAAGCAGAGCCCTTTATCCTAAAGCCTATTTGTCTGGAAAGTGCCACGATTACTCTTGGGAATGCCAGCTATGGGTGCCCAGGCTGCTTGTTCTTGTTCAGTGTGGGTTGTTCTACAGATAAGAAGGCCGAAAGGGCAGGAGCTGGGCCAGGTTTGTCAGGCCAGATAACATCTTCAGTGGGACCAAGAGCAGCAGTGGGAAGTGCAGAGGAGCTCGCAGCCGCGGGGGAAGGCCACGTGTCCCCGAGCTGACAAGGTTCCTTGCTGCCCATTTATCACAGCACAGATAGCACAGCTCCCTCAGAACCTGCCTTTGTTTGCTTTCATTCCCATTAGATGTGGATTAAGCTGGAGAGGAACAAGGCAGACCTGTTCCACGCTGGGCAGGTCCACGGTGGGAATTCTCTGCTGCCTTCTGAGTCACTTAGCTCTGCTTAGCAGCAGCCTTTTGAGTCTATCAGTAGCAAAAGCAAATCTCTTGGGCTGAAAGGATTTCAGCTTTCATCTTGGTGCTTGACTGTGCCAGAGTGGTGCTGCTGAACCGTTCAGTTACTGGGATAAGGGTGCCTCTGAAAATGTGGGTAAGAAGGATATAAGAGTTAGGGCTGTTCAGCCTGGAGGAGAAAAGGCTCCAGGGAGACCTCAGAGCAGCCTTTCAGGACCTGAAGGGCTCCAGAAGAGCTGGGGAGGGACTTGTGACAAGGGCTGGGAGTGCCAGGATGAGGGACAATGGCTTTGAGCTGGGAGAGAGAAATTGAGAGTGGAGATGAGGAAGAAATTCCTTAGAGTGAGGGTGGGGAGACACTGGCACAGGTTGCCCAGGGAGGCTGTGGCTGTCACCTCCCTGTTCAAGGCCAGGCTGGATGAGGCTTCGAGCAACCAGGGCTGGTGGGAGGTGTCCCTGCCCATGGCAGGGGTTTATAACTGAGTGAGCTTTAAGGTCCTTTCCATCCCAAACCATTCAGTGATTCAGAACTGGAGGCAGTGCTGCAGGTGAGGTCTGAGCAGAGCAGAGGGGCAGAATCCCCTCCCTGTGCTGCTGCTCTCCCTGCTCTGGCTGCAGCTCAGCACACAGCTGCCTGCTGGGCTTCCAGTGACCACTGCTGGCTGCTGGGGAGTTTGTCACCACCTGACACCCCCAAGGCCTTCTCCTCAAGGCTGCTCTTGAGCCATTCCTCACCCAGCCTGGATCTGTGCTTGGGATTGCCCAGACCCAGGTGTAGAACCTGGCTAAGGTCTCCAAGTTGCCAGTGGGAGCTAATTCATTACCCAACATGCAGAATAACCAGACCCTGTGCTCCAAATGCTTGCAAACTGGTGTTCCTACTGCCCCAGTGTGCTCATTTGAGGTCAGTTCAGGTGTCTCCAGCCACTCTGAGGCTGGTAGAGCTGGATCATTTTGGTGTTTCCTCTTCTTGCTTCCTGGGAATGCAAAGCAAACTGAGCAGAACCTGCGGGGTACCCAAGGCAAAGGTTTTGAACTCTGCAGCAACAGAAAAGATTTCAACTTAGCTCCTGCATTTTGACCACAGTTATCAGGTCTCAGGAGTGATTACTTATCTGAGAGCCTAGCTGGAGCACAGTGGACACACTCCAGCTCAGCAGCCAGCAAGCCCCAGGCAGTAGGGAGCAGGTCTCTCCATATCACTTCCAGCCCTGCCTTGGGAAGCCCACGACACCTTGAGTCCTGTGTCCAGTTCTAGGCCCCTCAGTTTAAGAAGGGCATGGAGACTCTTGAACATGTCCAGAGAAGGGCAATGAGGCTGGGGAGGGGTCTGGAGCACAGCCCTGTGAGGAGAGGCTGAGGGAGCTGGGGTTGCTTAGCCTGCAGAAGAGGAGGTTCAGGGGAGACCTCATTGCTGTCTACAGCTACCTGAAGGGAGGTTGTAGCCAGGAGGGGGTTGGTCTCTTCTCCCAGGCAGCCAGCACCAGAACAAGAGGACACAGACTCAAACTGTGCCAGGGGAAGTTTAGGCTGGAGGTGAAGAGAAAGTTCTTCCCAGAGAGAGTTGTTAGCCATTGGGATGTACTGCCCAGGGAGGTGGTGGAGTCCCCATCCCTGGAGGTGTTCAAGAGGGGATTGGATGTGGCACTTGGTGTTCAGTCTTGAGGTCTGTGGTGACAGTTTGGACTTGATGATCCTTGAGGTCTCTTCCAACTTTGGTGATTCAGTGGCACTAAACACAGGGACCTATGAAGCATTTCCAAAGCCTCAAAGGGCTTCCTGGCTGCACTTTGGTATCTAAATGATGTCAAAACGTGCATGGTCCTCAGGGGCTGAAACCTTTCTCTTCAGGAAGGACGGGAGGGCATTGTGCTGGAGCTGCAGAGAGCAGTGCCTGAGGACTGGGTGCTTGTTGTGGTTTAAGCCCAGACAGCTGCTCCCACAGGGGGGGAAGAGCAGGTAAAAAGTTTGGGTCGAGACCAAGACAGTTTAACAACCCAGAAAGGGAAAGCAGCAACAACCACGACCATAACAACAACAACGACAACAATAACAACAGCAATGACAACAACAACGACAGTAGTAACAGTAACAATTGCTGTAGACTATCCAAACCCAATGAGGGACAAAGTCATTCACAGAAACATAGAATGGGAGGGGTTGAAAGGGATTTCTGGAGATCACTGAGCCCAATCCCCTGCCAGAGCAGGGTCACCCAGGGCAGGGCACACAGGAACACATCCAGAGGGAGCTTGGAAGCCTCCACAGAAGAAGGAGACTCCACAACCTCTCTGGGCAGCCTGCTCCAGGCCTCCAGCATCCTCACACCAAAGAAGTTTCTCCTCATGTTGAGGTGGAACCTCCTGGGCTCCAGCTTGTGCCAGTTGTGCCTTGTCCTGTCACAGGGCACCACTGCAAAGAGCCTGGCCCCTTCTTCTTGCCGCCACCCCTCAGATATTGATAGACATTGATCAGATCTCCTCTCAGCCTTCTCCTCTCCAGACTAAACAGCCCCAGGGCTCTCAGCCTTTCTTCACAGGAGAGATATTCATCCCCCAGTCATCCTTGTTCTCTGCAGGACTCTCTCCAGCAGGTCTCTGTCTCTCTTGAAGTGGGGAGTCCAAAACTGGACACAATGCTCCAGCTGTGGTCTCACCAGGGCAGAATAGAGAGGGAGGAGAACCTCCCTAGCCCTGCTGGCCACACTTTTCTTGATGGACCCCTGGATAACCTTTGCCTTCTTGGCCACAAGGGCAGGTTGCTCTCCCATAGAGAACTTGTTGTCCACTAGGACTCCAAGTTTAGATTTCAGAAGAGAAGGCAGAGGAGAGACCTCCTCTCAGGGAGTTGTGGAGAGCAATAAGGTCTCCCCTCAGACTCCTCTTCTCCAGGCTAAACACCCCCAGCTCCCTCAGCTGCTCCTCCCCAGCCCTGTTCTCCAGACCCTTCCCCAGCTTTGATGTCCTTTTCTGGACACACTGCAGCCCCTCAGTGTCCTTCTTGGAGTGAGGGACCCAAACCTGAACCCAGCATTTGAGGTGCAGCCTCACCAGTGCTCACTCAGTACAGGGGCACCATCACTGCCCTTTCCTCCTGCTGGCCACACCATTGCTGAGCCAGAGAGGCATTAGTAGGTGTGGGCAAGATGTGCCCTTGGCTGGACTCCTCCAACACCACCTGAGGTCACAGCTGAGTGTGACAGTGGCAGGCATGGGAACCAGCAGCCCAGAATAGGTTCAGCTGCCTTGTAATGAGAGGCTCTGAGATGAGGAGAGGCAATGACCTCACCATGCCAGGAGGTTTAATGATGCTCTGGAAACAAAGGCTCAGAAGAAAGGGGAAGATCCTCTGGCTTGTGCCTCGTGATCTGCTTGCTTTGACCACAAGCAGAGGACTTGTGGCCAGGGCAGGGAATGCCACAGGAATGCAATGGCTCTGCCCATCTTGATTCAGCACTGCTGAGGACAGGCAGAGCTCTCCTGACCTCAGAGGTGTTTTCCATCTCTCATTTCTCCAGCTCCATGATAGAACGAGACAGGAGGCATTAAAAAGACATCTGAGGGGGAAAAGCTTTCCCATTACATCAATAAAACATAGCAGCCCCAGCAGGAGGAGGCTGTCAAAGACACCCAGCCTGAAAGCCTTAATAAAAGCTGTCTTGTGAGCAGCTGATAGCCCTCTGCTACAATGTGTAAAGCTGCAAGAGCTGACAGCCAAGGCAGCAATCAGAGCCTTTGCCTTTGATAGCAGAGGCTGCTCGGCTGTTGGCTGCGAGGGTTTCTAGGAAGCTTGAGCTTCTTGAACACTTCCCACTCAGATGAGAAGTGCTGACATGCTCTGGGTGGAAGGAGCCTTTTTTTTCCCTCCCCTTCCCTCTGCCAAGTCTCTTCTGTCTTGCCTGAGCACAAGGAAATGTCTGCCCAAGACCAAGCTTCAACCTGCAAACCTCCCTGCAGCACCTGCTCTGGAGTGTCCAAGACACCACCTGGCTCCAGGCCTTGTTTCCACGTCGCAGCAAACTCTCTCACTTCCTCCAGCACCTGGCAGCTGAAGCACTGCCCACAGGCAGCAGGGCCAACACCACCAGTGGGAGCCCACCACAAGCTGCAACCTGCATCCCAGGCTTCCAGTTCAGGGACACTGAGCAGAGTTCAAGGGAGCAGAGGATAACTCAGGTGGGAAAGGACTTTGGAGGGTCCCTACAGCATCCTCCTGCTCAGTTGTTGCATGCCACCATCTACAACATCTGGCCAGCTGCTTTGTGCTAACAGACCTCCAGACACCTCAGAGGTGTATTTCTAGGAGCAGGGGAGGCCCTGGTGAGACCTCATCTGGAATATTGCATCCAGTGCTGGGCTCCCCAGTTCAGGAGGGACAGGGATCTGCTGGAGAGAGTCCAAGGGAGGGCTACAAGGATGCTGAAGGGACTGCAGCACTGCCTGGGGAGGAGAGGCTGAGAGCCCTGGGGCTGTTCAGTCTGCAGAGGAGAAGGATGAGAAGGATCTGATCAATGTCTATCAATATCTGAGGGCTGGGGGTCAGAAAGGAAGGGCACAGACTCTGCTCAGCTGCACCCTGGGATAGGACAAGGGGGAGTGGATAGAAACTCCAGCACAAGAGGTTCTACCTCAACATGAGGAGGAATTTCTTCACTGTGAGGGTGACAGAGCCCTGGAGCAGGCTGCCCAGAGAGGTTGTGGAGTCTCCTTCTCTGGAGCCTTTGCAGCCCTGTCTGGATGTGTTCCTGTGTGACCTGTGCTGGATTCTATGCTCCTGCTCTGGCAGCGGGGTTGGACTGGATGCTCTCCAGAGGTCCCTTCCAACCCCTAAGATCCTCTGATCTGTGATTACCTTTGCAGCCTTCAGCAACTTCCAGCCTGGCAAATTAGCAACCATCCTGCTCATCTTCACCTCTGTTTTCCAGAGTCTGGCTGTTTCTCCTGAATAAAGCACATTGAGGCACTTGAACATGTTCAGAGAAGGGCAACAAGGCTGGGGAGGGGTGTGCAGCACAGCCCTGTGAGGAGAGGCTGAGGGAGCTGGGGGTGTTTAGTCTGGAGAAGAAGAGGCTCAGGGCAGACCTTGTTGCTCTCTACAACTCCCTGAAGGGAGGTTGTAGCCAGGTGGGGGTTGGTCTCTTCTCCCAGGCAACCAGCACTAGAACAAGAGGACACAGTCTCAAGCTGTGCCAGGGGAAACTTAGGCTGGAGGTGAGGAGAAAGTTCTTCCCAGAAAAAGTAATTAGCCATTGGGATGTGCTGCCCAGGGAGGTGGTGGAGTCCCTGTCCCTGGAGGTGTTCAACAAAGGCTTGGATGTGGCACTTGGAGCCATGGTTTAGCTGTCAGGAGGTGTTAGGTGTTAGGCAACAGGTTGGACTTGGTGGTCTCTGAGGTCTTTTCCAACCTGGTTGATTCTGTGTTTCTGTTATTTCCATCTGTCAAAGGATTCTCCTCTTGTACCAGCCCTTGGCATCTCAGTTGTATCTCCCCTCCTCGTGCTCTGGTCCTCCCTTGTTCTCAGAACAAAACCTGGGTGTAGGAGCCACGATGGGGACCTGGGCCTTCTGCTGTAGGAATCACCTCTCTTGATGAGATGTGAGCAAGAAGCCCTCCAGTTCCAAAATCAGCTCCCCACATCCCGCCAGGGGCTGTATCCCTCCCATCCCGTTTCCCGTGGGAACCGGGGAGTGCCAGCCCTGCGCTGCTCCATGAGAGGGCAGTGTCGTATGGAAGCAAGGAGCCCACTGCAACGCTGGGGAGGGCTGGGCAGGGGGAGGGCTGGGCGGCTGGGGATGAAGTCACAGCAGCACAGGGGATGGAAGGGAGCTCCGGAGATCCTCCAGTCCAAACCCCACTGCCAGAGCAGGGTCCCCCCGGGCAGGTCACACAGGAGCACATCCAGGTGGCTTTGGGAAGGCTCCAGAGAAGGAGACTCCACAGCCTCCCTGGGCAGCCTGCTCCAGGCTCCAGCACCCTCACAGGGACAAAGTTTTCCCTTCTGTTCCCCTGGTACCTCCTCTGCTGCAGCTTGCCCCCAGTACCCCTTGTGCTGTCCTTGGACATCCCTGAGCAGAGCCTGGCTCCAGTTCTGCACATCTTCATCCCCAGCAGTGAGGGCAGCCCTCAGGCTCCTCTGCTCCAAGCCCCAGCTCCCTCAGCCTGGCCTCACAGGGAGATGTTCCACTGCCTGCAGCAGCTCTGTGCCTCTGTGCTGGACTCTCTCAAGCAGTTTCCTGAGGTCCTTCTTGAACTGAGGGGACCAGAGCTGACCACAATATTCCAGATGTGGCCTCAGCAGGGCAGTGTAGAGGGGCAGGAAAACCTCTCTCTACCTGCTCACCACAGCCCTTCTAATCCACCCCAGGATGCCCTTGGCCTTCTTGGCCCCCAGGGCACATCGCTGGCTCACAATCAACCTTCTATCCACCAGGACCCCCAGGTCCCTTTCCCCAAAGTTGCTCTCCAGCAGGTCAGTCCTGTTCTTGGGGACTTAGAAGATTATGCAGACCCCCAGCCATTAGCTCTTTGTGGGGTTTGAAAGTCTGAGCTGGAGCTAGAAAGCTCTGTGAAACATTGGGGAAGAAAGAAAACCCAGGAAAGGAGGCTACAGCCTGTGAAATCCTGTGAGATGCTTTTGTTCAGGGCAGTTCCTGAGGGACTCTGCTGGCTGCTCTTTAGAAGCCCTCCTCTTGCTGAGCAGCCTCAGCTTTGTGTGCTGCAGGACTTGGAGCAGGGGGGACAGCTCTGCTCATTGTGTGTTTCACAAAAGCTCCCTGAGGTTCCTGGCACATCCTCACATCTTCAGAAGAGACCTCCATGTGCTGCCTGCTGGGAGCTGAAGGTACAAAGGACAATCTAGGCCAAGCTCCCTGAGACTGTTTAATCCCTGAGTACTGCTGAGGGAAAATCCCCTCCTGAGTGGCTAACATCTCCTGGTGAGGAGCTCCAAAGAGAGTACCCTGAATTCCCAGCAGCTCACCTGCAAAGGTCCCATCCCATAGCCTCTCACAGGATCACAGATCAGAGGATGTTAGGGGTTTGAAAAGACCTCTGGAGATCATCCAGTCCAACCCCCTGCCAGAGCAGGAGCACAGAACCCAGAGCAGGTCACACAGGAACACATCCAGACAGGGCTGGAAAGGCTCCAGAGAAGGAGACTCCACAACCTCTCTGGGCAGCCTGCTCCAGGGCTCTGTGACCCTCACAGGGAAGAAGTTCCTCCTCATCTTGAGGTGGAAGCTTCTGTGCTGGAGTTTCTATCCATTGCCCCTTGTCCGGGGTGCAGCTGAGCAGAGCCTGTGCCCTCCCTCCCAGCCTTCAGATATTGATAGGCATTGATCAGATCCCCTTTCAGCCTTCTCCTTTTCAGGCTAAACAGCCCCAGGGCTCTCAGCCTCTCCTCCCCAGGCAGTGCTGCATTCCCTCCAGCATCCTTGGAGCCCTCTCTTGGACTCTGTCCAGCAGCTCCCTGTCCATCTTGCACTGGGGAGCCCAGCACTGGATGCACTATTCCAGGTAAGGTCTCTCCCTGCAAAGATATTCCACTACATAAATAGGGCATGAGTCAAGAACTTACTTCCCCAAAGGTTGCACCTCAGCTCAAGCAGAATCTGTCCTGCAGCACAGCAGAGGCTCATCCTGACTTCCTCCCCATCATGGCTGACCAAAGGGCAAACCACAGCCTCTCTGTCCTTAACCATCCACAGCCACAAGAGATCTCTGCTCCCTCAAACTGCTCTGTGGTGTGACCCCAGGCAGCTGCAGCTCCCATTACTGGAGACCTTCTTCTATAACCTGCTGGTTTCTGGCTCAGCAGGTGCCTGTACACTTTGCTGCCTCTGCTTCACTGCTTTGCAAAAGGAGCTTTGGAATCACACTGGGTAGAAGGTGATCAGAGGATGGAAAACCTCCTCTGTGGGACAGGCTGGGAGAGCTGGGGCTGTTCAGCCTGGAGAAGAGAAGGCTCCAGGGAGACCTCAGAGCAGCCTTGCAGTACCTGAAGGGCTCCAAGAGAGCTGGGGAGGGACTTTGGACAAGGGCTGGGAGTGCCAGGCTGAGGGACAATGACTTTGAGCTGGGAGAGGGGAGATTGAGAGTGGAGATGAGGAAGAAAATCTTGAGAGTGAGGGTGGGGAGACACTGGCACAGGCTGCCCAGGGAGGCTGTGGATGTCCTTCCCTGGAGGTGTTCAGGACCAGGCTGGATGAGGGCTTGATCAGCCTGTGCTGGTGGGAGGTGTCCCTGCCTGTCCAACCCAAACCATTGCATGAATCTATCAATCACCTCTCATCCTAAACCCAGCACTGTCATCTCAAGAGAGCGGCAGAGAAGGGGCAGCTGAAGTCACTGTGGCCACCAAGGGAGTCCTTCCCCTGTAGCCCCCCAGCAGCCATGCCGTGGGACGCCTGTGGAGATGCCTCTGAGCGCTGCTGCTGCCCATCTCCTCTCCAGGGGGGTTATGTAACTTATTTGTGTCATAGGGCCCCGAGGGCAGCAGTGCTCATGGAAAACCAGCAGCAGCAGAGGGCAGGGAGGGCAGCAGATGGGCATCTCTCCAGCACTGAGGCTGTCATTTCTCCAGCTGCTGTGAGGTCACTCCAGGAAAAGAAGAGCAACAAACCAGGGAACAGCCTCAGGTGTCTCCAGTGCTGCTGAGCTCCTCCTCAGTGCACTGCTCCTTTCTTTCCTTCTTTTTTCCCTTTCTCCTTTTCCTTCTGCAAAGCTCTTTCTGTACCTACTCTGCTTAAAGATTCACAGTTTTGCAGATGGCATCTTGTTGGAAGGGTCCCTCAAAGGTCATCTTGTCCAACCCCTCTGCAGTCAGCAAGGACATCTCCTGCCAGATCAGGCTGCCCAGGGCTGATCCTGAATGTCTCCAGGGATGGAGCCTCCACCACCTCCCTGGGCAGCCTGTTCCAGTGCCTCCCCAGCCTCACTGTGCAGAACTTCCTCCTGAGGTCCAACCTAACTCTGCCCTGCTCCAGTTTCAAACCATTGCCTCTTGTCCTGTCACTTGAAGCCCTTCTGAACAGTCCCTCCCCAGCTCTTCTGGAGCCCCTTCAGGTACTGCAAGGCTCCCTGGAGCCTTCTCTTCTCCAGGCTGAACAGCCCCAGCTCTCCCAGCCTGTCCCCATGGGGGAGGTTCTCCAGCCCTCTGCTCATCTTCGTGGCCTCCTCTGGACCCATTCCAGCAGGTCCTCCATGTCCTCCTTGTGCTGGGGCAGGTAAGACCCTTGCTCTGCAGGGTGATTCTGCTGCCCATGGGGCCCTGAGCTCCTGCAGGGATTGCATCTGTCAAGGGTGCAGCGTGGCCAGGAGTTTGGTTCTGCTGCCAAGGTGCTGACACAGAGGAGTGTGAGAGTTTTTGTAAGGTTGTACTGAATCAGTTGCTCAACAGCTCTGGAGGGATCCCAAGGCTGTTAAGGTCTTGTGTTGTGGGTCTCTGAAACAGTAACCAACATCATTTGCTTCAAATCAACACTGCTGGGCTAGGTTTTCAAAGGACTATCCAATGATTTATGTTTGAAACAACTGTGAGGCACTTTCCAGGGACATCTTCCATGTGAGGAGGTTCAGCTGCCAGCAAACCCCAGAGCTTGGTCTTTTTGAGATGTGGATTGGTGACACATTAGAGCAGATGACTCTGCAGTTCACATTCCAGTGGCTGGTGGCTGAAAATCAAAGCTGGGAACCACTGGAAATAAATGAACAATGGTTGTCACCAGTCCCTGCCTTTGACACTGAAATCCACAGAGCTCACCTGCACTGGGTCCAGCCCTGGGGCCCCAACACAAGAGAGAGCTGGAACTGCTGGAGAGGGTCCAGAGGAGGCCACAAAGATGGTCAGAGGGCTGGAGAGCCTCCCATGTGGGATCAGGCTCAGAGAATTGCTGTTCAGCTTGGAGATGAGAAGGCTCCAGGGAGACCTTAAAGCAGCCTTGCAGTACCCAAAAGGGGCTCCAGGAGAGCTGGGGAGGGACTTGTGACAAGGGCTTGGAGTGCCAGGACAAGGCACAACAGCTTTGAGCTGGAAGAGGAGAGACTGAGATTGGAGATGAGTAAGAAATTGAGAGTGAGGGTGGGGAGACACTGGCACAGGTTGCCCAGTAGCTGAAGGTGGCCATTCTTGGAGGGGTTTTAAAACCATTTGGCTGAGGACCATGGTCTGAGAGCTGTGCACAGGGAGGTGTTGGGTTAAGGCTGGACTTGATGACCATAAGGTCTTTTCCAAGCAGGCCACTCTGTGATTCCATGATTCTTGCAGCTGTGCTCTCCCTTGGCAGCAGACCTCCTGCCCCCTGCCTCCAGCAGCGCTGCAGCAGAGCTGTGGGCAGGGCAGGCAGTGCCTCGCTGCCCCTGCCTGGGCTCAGCTGCGCTCCGTGACTCACTGCTCAGGGCCCTGCTCCTTTCTCATAAAGCAGGGTGACTTCATCATACCTTCTGCCTGAACTCATGCTACTGCACCTTCCCTCCTGGCTACAGCAGCAGCAGAGCTGGGGAACCCTGCTGCTGCCAGCTGCCTCCTGGCTCCTGGGCACAATTATCCACCCGGGCAAGGTGCGGAGCTGGGCCGCTGGGTGCTACTGTGGTAACGCATGGCCCCGGAGCTCCACACGCCTCTGCTGGGGGACCTGCCACTGCTTGCTCTCTGGGGGAGGTGTCCCCATCTAACAGATGGGCAGCAGGCCTGGAGATCCCCAACCCTGCTCCCTAAGGAGCTGTTCGTGCAGACGAGGCTCCCTCCTGGACTCGGCTCCCTGTGCCTCGACAAGATTTGACTTGGCAGCTCGGCAAAAGGTGCCTCAAGAAGTCAGCTCCGGCCTGGCAGCAGCCCAGCCTGCCCCAGACAGCAGCCCCCAAGTGCCTCTTCACCTGGTGGGAAGTGCCAGGGTTCATACTGCTCCTTCCCTGCTCTCACAGCTTCCCCAGCTGTGGCAGGAGAGGAGGCTGGGATTGGGCTTTGCCTGCTCTCTGCTTGCTTAGAAGAGAAAAGGAATTCATAGGATCAGAGACCTGCAGAGCATGGAAGAGACCTTGGAGATGAGCTCACAGCATTCACAATTCCATCCCTGCTGCTGAGCCACTGCTACTAAGCCACATCCCTCAGCACCACTTCCACAAAGCTTTTAGACATCTCTAGGGGTGGTGACTGCACCACCTCCCTGGCCAGCCTGGGGCAGTGCCTCAGAGCCCTTGCTGGGAAGAAATTGTTCCTAATATCCAACCTGAACCTTCCCTGCCACAATTTCAGGCCATTTCCTCTCCTTTTATCACCTGAGCCTAAGGAGCAGAGCCCAACCCCCACCTCACTGCAGCCTCCTCTCAGGGAGCTGTAGAGAGCAATGAGGTCTCCCTCAGCCTCCTCTTCTCCAGGCTGAACACCCCCAGCTCCCCCAGCTGCTCCTCACAGGACCTGTGTTCAAGGCCCTTCACCAGCTTGGTTGCTCTTCTTTGGACATGCTCCAGCCCCTCAATGTCCTGGTTTGAGTGAAAGGCCCAAAACTGAACCCAGGACTCAAGGTGTGTCCTCACCAGTGCCGTACAGAGGAGGACAAAGACATCCCTAGACCTGCTGGCCACACTGTTGCTGATCCAGGCCAGGATGCCATTAGCCTTCTTGGCCACAAATTCTCCAGCAAGGAGGTGTGGTCTCCAAATAGGCTCCAGAAGGCTGGGCTAGGAGATCTGGAAGCTTTCACCAACTGAAATAATTCTACTTGCAGGAAAACAAGAGTGGGAACAGCATCTGGTTCACTGTGTGCCAGCCTGCTTGGGGTGCACTGGGATGCTTTGGAGGGGAGGCAGCCAGTAGGCATGAGTTCTAGAATGGCTCTGGTTGGAAGGGACCTCAGAGATCACCCATTCAAATCTCCCCTGCCATGGGCATGGACACTTCCCACCAGCCCAGCTTGCTCAAGGCCTCATCCAGCCTGGTCCTGAACACCTCCAGGCAGGAGGCATCCTCAACCTCCCTGGGCAACCTGTTCCAGAGTCTCACCACCTTCACACTGAAGAACTTCCTCAGCTCCAGTCTAACCTTGCTCCCCCTCAGCTTCAAACCATTCCCCCTTGTCCTATCTCCAGACACCCTCAGGCTAAGTCCCTCTGCAGGATCCCTTCAGGTACTGGCAGACAGCTCCATGGTCCCTGGAGTCTTCTCTTCTCCAGGCTGCACAGCCCCAGCTCCCTCAGCCTGGCCTCACAACAGAGCTGCTCCAGCCCTTGGAGCATCTTTGTGGCTTCCTCTGGACTCACTCCACAGCTCTGTGTCCTCCTCCTGGGGACACCAGAATTGGAGGCAGTGTTGGAGGTGAGGTCACAGCAGAGCAGAGCCAAGGGGCAGAATCCCCTCTTCTGCCCTGCTGCCCACACTGCTCTGGCTGCAGCCCAGCACACAGCTGCCTTTGGGCTGCAGGAGGGCACTGCTGGCTCCTGGGGAGCTGCTCAGCACCCAACACCCCCAGGTCTCTTTCTTCAGGGCTAATCTCAGCCTGCTCTGCACCCAGCCTGGATGAGAAGCTGCCATGCCTGCTTGTGCTGGTTTGGCAGTTCCAGACCATTGTTCCTCAGTCCCTGCTGTTCTCACAGCCTGTCTCCTTCCATCCCTGTTTCTGTTTTGTTGTCCATGAAGTCACAACAAACCCCACAGAGCAAATGTCCACACTTGAGCTATAAATACTGCTGGTGAATTATGGCATCATGCAGCCCAGAGGAACTGTACTCCTCAGGAGTTATCCTTCTCTTAGTAAGCACCAAAACCCTGTGGTGACTCTTTGACAAGATCATTGCTTGCCTAAAGGGCCATCAGAGCCACAGAACTCTGTGGGTTGGGTTGGAAAAGCCCTCTGAGATCATCCAGTCCAACCACCAACCCAACCCCACCATGGCCACTAAACCATGGTCCCAGGTGCCCTGGCCACAGGTTTCTGGAACACCTCCAGGCATGGGGACTCCACCACCTCCCTGGGCAGCCTGTTCAATCCCTGACCATTGGGACAGGAGAGGTTTCTGTGTTCTGTGCTTAGCCCACAGAGACACCTCCCCTGCAGATGCCTCTTCTAACAAGGGAGGAAGCCCACCACAAGTTTCCATGCTGGTCCCACTTGCTCTGTGCAGGGAGTGAAAAGCTTGCAGCGGCACTTTGCTGCTCCAGAACTGCAGGACCAGCTCCTTACCTGCATTGTCATAGAGTCACAGACTGGGAGAGACCTTTAAGGTTATCAGATTGAGCCCTTAACCCAGCACTGCCAGGGCACCACGAAACCATGGCCCTCAGCACCACAGCTCCCTGACTTTGAAACTTCTCCAGGGATGGGGACTCCACCACTGCCCTGGGCAGCCTATCCCAGGCCTTGACAACCCTTTGGGGAAAGAAATTGTTCCTCATGTCCAACCTCAATCTCCCCTGGGACAACTTGAGGCCATTTCCTCTTGTCCTACCACTTGGTTCCTTGGGAGAAGAGCCCAGCCCCAACCTCACTGCAGCCTCCTCTCAGGGAGCTGTAGAGAGCAATGAGCTCTCCCTCAGCCTCCTCTTCTCCAGGCTGAACACCCCCAGCTCCCTCAGCTGCTCCTCCCCAGCCCTGCTCTCCAGACCCTTCCCCAGCTCTGTTGCCCTTCTCTGGACCTGCTCCAGCCTCTCAATGTCCTTCTTGCAGTGAGAGCTCCAAAGCAGACTGCAGGGTTTGAGGTGCAGCCTCAGCAGTGCTGAGTGCAGTCCCTCTCTCCTGCAGTACAACGGGGTTGGTTGGGTTCCCCTCCTGCAGTGGGAGGAACTGAAGAGCTCTGACACTGCTCCCCAGAACACAAAGGGAGGCTCCAGTGACCCAGTGGGTCAGGAGCTCCTTGGCTTTTCCTGGGGCTCTTCCTGGGTCTCCTGCGCCCTGGGAATATTGCTCTTGGAGCTTCTCTCAGGGTATTGGCTCTAAAATTGCACTTCAAAACTGACAGATTTCCTGGAGGGGGGGGAAAAAAAAGCAAGCAACAAACCAAGCCCCTGAAATTTCATTTGGTTTTCTTCCTAAAACTTCTTTCAATTATGTAAATTTAATCTTTTCAGAGGCTTAATTTGGAAGATGCTCTCAAAACTGGAAGGGCTTTCTATCTTCTGTCCCCAAATGTGAGCATATTTCTATCTTCTGTCCCAAGTGCTGCTTCTTCCCCCACTGCTGAGCTTCCTTTGGCATCGTTTTTAACTAGCTGGGTCATGCAAGGGTTGGTGAGCACCATTTCTCCTCCCTCCAGCAGTAGCTGAGTGAATCATACCATCATGGCTTGGTTTGGCTTGGAAGAGACCTTGGAAGATTCCACCTGCAGCACTGCATCCACTTCAGGGGCCCCCAGCACTGCATCCACTTCAGGGGCCCCCAGCACAAGAAGGACCTGGAGCTGCTGAAGAGGGTCCAGAGGAGGACACAAAGATGATCAGAGGGATGGAGAACCTCCCCTGTGGGGACAGGCTGAGAAGAGTTGAGGCTGTTCAGTCTGGGGAAGAGATGGATCCAGGGAGATCTTAGAGCAGCCTTCCAGTACCTGAAGGGCTCCAGGAGAGCTGGGGAGGGACTTTGGACAAGGGCTGGGAGTGCCAGGGTGAGGGACAATGGCTTTGAGCTGGGAGAGGGGAGACTGAGAGTGGAGATGAGGAAGGAATCCTTGAGAGTGAGGATGGGGAGACATTGGCACAGGTTGCCCAGGGAGCCTGTGGATGTTCTCTCCCTGGAGATGTTCAAGGCCAGGCTGGATGAGACCTGGGCTGGTGGGAGGTGTCCCTGCCCATGGCAGGGGCTTGGCACTGGATGAGCTTTGGTGTCCCTTCCAACTCAAACTGTTCTAAGGTTTTACCAATCCATGAGATGGGAGCTAGGGTTGGTTTGCTATGCAGAGCTGATTCTGTGCTCCACTTCATTGTCCTTCAGACACACCAGTACTCAATTTATTGATGGATTATATAATGCAACCTCAGCTGCAGGCTGGCCTCATTCTATTTTTCACAGCCAACCTAATCTTTCTACATTATTTCCTGATCTAAAGGCTCAGGCCCTCTTTTGCTGTCATATCCATGAGCATTTTGCAATCTGCACTTGAAAGATAAAGCCATTAACCCAGGCCTGATGTTTTCATGATTAGCAGTGAAGAATTACAGGCAGTGCATCACACTGCATCTCACAGCAGAGGCACAGGATTGCTTTCCCCTCGCCTTCCCTCCCCAGCTTTAAACTCTTCCCCCAGCACATCAGCCCTGGTGGCAGCTCCCAGAGTACCAAAGGGTCTGACAGAGGCATTGAATGTCTGGGACATTAGCAGTAGCAACCTTTTGCGTGGGGAGGGGTGGGGAGCTGAGAAAGGCTTTGCTGCACAAAGCTGCATGCTGCAGGCACTTGCTACATGGGGCAGGTGAGACTGCAAAGCCAGGGCTGGAGCTCAGGGAACTGGGTGAGAAATATCAGTAATGTCTATAATGATCATGGAGTGAGTTGGGTTGCAAGGGACCTGAAAGCTCATCCAGTGCCAACCCCCTGCCATGGACAGGGACACCTCCCAGCAGCACTGCTTGAACAAGGCTTCATCCAGCCTGGTCCTGAACACCTCCAGGGAGGAGGCAGCCACAGCCTCCCTGGGCAGCCTGTGCCAGTGTCTCCCCACCCTCACTCTCAAGATTTTCTTCCTCATCTTCAGTCTCAATCTCCCCTCTCCCAGCTCAAAGCCATTGTCTCTCATCCTGACACTCCCAGCCCTTGTCACAAGTCTCTCCCCAGCTCTCCTGGAGCCCTTCAGGTCCTGGAAGGCTGCTCTAAGGTCTTCCTGGAGTCTTCTCTTCTCCAGGCTGAACAGCCCCAACTCCCCCAGCCTGTCCCCATAGGGGAGGTTCTCAGCCCTCTGATCATCTTTGTGTCCTCCTCTGGACCCTGTCCAGCAGCTCCAGGTCCTTTTTATGAGTGAAGAGCACCACAGAGAATGGAGCTCCAGCTCCATTGAAGCTGGTGGCCTCTGCTGTGCTTTGTGATCTCAATGAGAAGGGACTGGAGAGGGCAGGAATTGCTTGAGACTGATTCTGGGTTCAGTTTTGGTATCCTCACTATGAGAAGGACATTATCATGGAATCATAGTATCATTCAGGGTTGGAAGGGACCACAAGGATCATCTAGTTCCAACCCCCCTGCCATGGGCAGGGACACCCCACACTAGATCTGGCTGGCCAGAGCCTCATCCAGCCTGGGCTTAAACACCTCCAGGGACAGGGCCCCAACCACCTCCCTGGACAACCCATTCAGGGCTTCACCACTCTCATGGTGAAGAACTTCCTTCTCACCTCCAGCCTGAATCTCCCCACCTCCAGCTTCATTCCATTCCCCCTAGTCCTATCACTACCTGAGATCCTGAGCAGTCCCTCCCCAGCCTTCCTGTAGGCCCCCTTCAGATACTGGAAGGCCACAATTAGGTCACCTTGGAGCCTTCTCTCCTACACTGAGGGGCTGGAGGATGTGCAGAGGGAAAAAAGATCCTTCCAGGCTTCTAAGTATAAAGTGAAAATGAAATTCCTCAGCAGAGAAGACAAAAAAATCTCTGTCAAAACTGACTCTTTCTTTCTTTTTCACCCTCTTTCCTTTTCTTTCCTTTCCTTTTCCTCCCCTCCACATTTAGTCCTCAATGCCAAAAGGCTCTCTGTGAATTGCCCAAGGTGTTTCCAGGAGTCCTTCTTGCTCCCACCCAGGGAAATGACTTATTCATCGTGTTGGGGGCTCAGAATAAATTGGATTCTTCTTTCCACTTAACTGAGTGGATTGACAGGACCTGAAGAGCTATTGCAGCCTTGTGAGCGTCTGCAGCAGCCCTGCCTCAGCCTCTGCTCCCCTTCCAGTCTCTCATCTGTCAGTTTATTACCACCCCTTGAGTGCCTCCTGTTACAGCCCCACAGATGGCTGCTCTCACTCAGGAAGCCTCCCTGGCAGCCAATACCAAGCAAAGCCTGCAGCACTGCTCTTGTCAGCAGTTAAAGGGCATGGGGGGATTTATGTTCCAGCACAAGGCTGGAAGAGGTTTGGTGGTGGGAGAGCTTTGTCTCTTACTGCTTGAGCCTGGGTGCCTTTGAAAACCAGGGAGTTACAGACCTCAGGAGGGTCAATAGGTGCAGGAGGTGGACCAGAAAGTGGAATTTCTGTCATTTCATTCCCATAATGCCTGCATCTCTGTGAGGCTGGCTGCTGAGTCATTTTCCTTCCCTTTTGTTCCCCCTCCCTCTCTCCTTCCCAATGCTGCTCCCTTAGCAGCACCAGAACAAGAGGACACAGTCTCGAGCTGCAGCAGGGGAGGTTTAGGCTGGGTGTTAGGAAGAAATTCTTCCCAGAAAGAGAGATTGGCCATTGGGATGTGCTGCCCAGGGAGGTGGTGGAGTCCCCATCACTGGAGGTGTTCAGGAGGAGACTTGATGGGGTGCTTGGTGCCATGGTTTAGTTGATTAGATGGTGTTGGGTGATAGGTTGGACCTGATGATCTCAAAGGTCTCTTCCAACCTGGTTAATTCTATCCTATCCTATCCTATCCTATCCTATCCTATCCTATCCTACCTTTGTGATTGTGTGTGAGAGTGAGACCTAGAGCAGTCCCCTTGGCTACCAGGGCACATTGCTGTCCCAGGCAGAACTTGTTGCCCTCCAGCACTCCCAGGTCCTTCTCCCCAGGGCTGCTCTCTAGCAGATCACCTCCCAGCCTGTCCTGCTGCAGTTTATTCTTCCTGCCCAGATGCAGGACTCTGCACTTAGAACCATAGAGTCACAGAACTGTCAGGGTTGGAAGGCACCTCAGGGATCAACCAGTTCCAACCCCCTACCATGGGCAGGGACACCTCACACTACAGCAGGTTGCTCACAGCCACATCCAGCCTGGCTGCAAACACCTCCAGGCAGGAGGCTTCCACCACCTCCCTGGGCAACCTGTGCCAGTCTCTCACCACCCTCATGGGGAACAACTTCTTCCTAACATCCTAACTCCACTCATCCTTGTTGAACCCCATCAGGTTCCTCTCTGCCCAGCTCTCAGTCTGCCCAGGTCTCAGCCAAGCCTTCAGGTGTATCAGGTCAGCTCCTTCCCTCCCTCTCCATCAGAACTGGACAGAGCTCTGGTCCTAAGCCAGAGAGCACCCAGGCCAGCCTTGTGTCTGGGGAGAGCACCTCATGGCCTGCACATCACCTCCCTCTTTTCTCCCTGGCTCTGGGGCACTGCTCAGCTGCAGGGGCACTGCTGTGCCTGGGGCTGTGCACACAGAGCTAAGCAGCATCCATGCAGGACAGGGACAGAACAAGGGAGTTGTGTTCAGGGTAGAGAAGCCTTGCAACAACTGAGGGTCGGTTTCAGATATGTGTTCTACAACAGGGAGCTCTGGGAATGTCTCATGGACAACACAGGTCCTTCCTGGAGCAGCCCTGTGGTTAGGATGATCATCAGGCATGTGGGAGACCAAATTCCAGCTCAAATGAAGCTCATCTGTGGCTTGAACTTGGTGTGCCTCAGCCTTTGCCAATGCCCTAACCTCTGGCTTGCTTTGGGGTGACTCATCCCATCCATACCTTTCCCAGAGACACCATCCTGGGTTGGAGAAACCTTTTCTGGTGAGAAACCCTCCCCAACAGCAACAACCTCTCCTCTGAAGCATCCCAGTGGCTTCTGGTCCACACCCATATGGCTAGACAGACAGAGGAAATGCCAGAAGATCTGAGAGAGGGCAGGGGGATGTGGACAGAGTGCTGGTGGGAGTCCTGGCCTCCAGATGCTTGGCCAGATCCACAACCACAGCACAACCATTCATGAGGAATATGGGTAGGGCTCAAAGAGCAACTGCTGAGCTGAGCATTCATGAGCTGGTTTAATGTCCTCCTTTCTAAAGCTCTGAAAGGAGTCCTCAGCCTTTGGGAGAATCCTTGCATTGTTCTGGGCTCCATAAGCCACAGGGCACTGCTGCCTGTACCCAGTCTGTGGTGGCTGCAGGCTGCTGGGTGTCCTTATCAGTGAGCCCCAGGGCTGATAAGATAACCACAATAAAGAATAAGATGCAAGTCAGGAACATGAACTGCTCTGGCCTGCCCCTTTCTTGCTCCAAAGGTGCTTTTCTTGCAGCCCCTCTCTGCAGGGAGGAAAGATGGAGAGCAGCAGTCTCAAGGAGAAGGCCTTGGGGGTGTCAGCTGGTGACAAACTCCCCAGCAGCCAGCAATGGTCTCTGGCAGCCCAGCAGGCAGCTGTGTGCTGAGCTGCAGCCAGAGCAGGGAGAGCAGCAGCACAGGGAGGGGATTCTGCCCCTCTGCTCTGCTCAGACCCCACCTGCAGCACTGCCTCCAGCTCTGGGGCCCCCAGCACAAGAAGGACCTGGAGCTGCTGGAGAGAGTCCAGAGGAGGCCACAAAGATGATCAGAGGCTGAGAACCTCCCCTGTGGGGACAGGCTGAGACAGTTGGGGCTGTTCAGCCTGGTGAAGAGAAGGCTCCAGGGAGACCTCAGAGCAGCCTTGCAGTACCTGAAGGGGCTCCAGGAGAGCTGGGAAGGGACTTTGGACAAGGGCTGGGAGTGCCAGGATGAGGGACAATGGCTTTGAGCTGGGAGAGGGCAGATTGAGATTGGAGATGAGGAAGAAACCCTTGAGAGTGAAGGTGGGGAGACACTGGCACAGGCTGCCCAGGGAGGCTGTGGATGTCCCCTCCCTGGAGGTGTTCCAGGCCAGGCTGGATGAGGCCATGAGCAACCTGGGCTGGTGGGAGGTGTCCCTGCCCATGGCAGGGGGTTGGCACTGGATGATCTTTAAGGTCCCTTGCAACCCAAACCATTTTGTGGTTGTGTGATAGCCTTGGCACAAGGGACACCATCCAACAGGGCTGTCAGGACTCCTGCTGCCAGCTCTCATGAGTGTGGGATTGCAGTGCAGTGGTCCTCAGCATAGTCTTGGCCTTGCACTTGTTGCCTCTTTGCATTGTGCAGCAGCTCCCCAGGCTCTCTCTGCCCTCACCATCCAACAGGGCTGTCAGGACTCCTGCTGCCAGCTCTCATGGCTGTGGCATTGCAGTTCAGTGGTCCTCAGCATAGTCTTGGCCTTGCACTTGTTGTCTCTTTGCATTGTGCAGCAGCTCCCCAGGGTCTCTGTGCCCTCATCAGGCCACCAGACCCTGCCAGAAAGCACCATCCCCATGGCTGCTGACCAGCTCCCCCTGTCACTTATCTGGCCCTGAGAGATGGGCAATGACCACACTTGGCATCAAGACATTACCCACACAGTGTCCTCTTTGTCTGCAGCCCAGCTGATCCTGGCAGGGGCTGTGGAGGTGACTGCTCCAAGGCAGATGCAGAGTGACTCTGATTAATTCTTTTGGGCAGGTGCCACAGGCAAGTGAGAGCTCCACTGCTCCTGGTCACTGTGCCACCCTCCCCAGGCAGCCTGGCTGGCAGGAGAGAGGAGCCAGGGCTGTGCAGACTGGAGGAAGTCCTCTCCAGCCAGCCATCAGCTGGAGTCCCATAGCTTGCTTGCAGAAACCAAGCTGGATGTTAATTGCTTGTAGCAGGAAGCTCTGGGCTCTGGCACCAGGTCCCCTCTGTGGTGTCAGCTCAGCCCAAGGGCTCTTGTAACTGCCAGGGGAGTGCATCACAGTGGCAGCTCCAGCCCAGGGAGTGTGTGCAGCCTGGTGCTGTGGAGGGGTGGTTTATCCCCAGCCTGGTGCTGTGGAGGGGGTGCTTTGTCCCCTCTGATCTGCAGCCATTAGGAGCTAATGAGCAGTGTCATGTCCCCAAGCTCTGCATGCACAGTGGGGCAGCTTGCTCACACCTGACCCCTTGCCAGCTTCCTTGGCCAAGGTTAAGGTGGATGCAGCCTTCCCTGAGGGCAGCTGGCCCTGGGAAATGCTGCCAAGGGAGGTAGGACAGTGTCCTAGAGAACTTGAGCTGCCTGTCTCTGCCTCCAAGGGCAGCCCCTGGGATGCTTCTGGCTCCAGAGGAAATGACAGGAAAACTTTCACACAGACAGAGGAACATGATCTCAAGCCAGAGAAAGCACAGAGCATCTCTGCTCCCAGGAGAGGGAGATCTCATTCCAGGAGCATGTCTGGAGTGGTCCTTCCTCTGTCTCACACCAGTTTCTTATCTTCCCACGGGGACATGTGGAGTATTGGCTTCAGTTTTGGTCTCCTCACTACAAGAAGGACATTGAGATGCTCCAAAGAAGAGACAATAAGATGATGAAGGGCCATGAACACAGGGCTGGTGAGGGGATGCTGAAGGACCTGGGGTTGTTTAGTCTGGAGAAGAGGAGGCTGAGGGGAGACCTCATTGCTCTCCACAGCTCCCTGAAAGGAGGCTGGAGCCTGGTGTGTGTTGGGCTCTTCTCACACACAACAAGTGCCAGGACAAGAGGAAACTGCCTCAGGTTGTGCCAGGGAGCTTCAGGTTGGATATCAGGAAAAAAATTCTTCCCAGCAAGGGTTCTCAGGCACTGTCCCAGGCTGCCCAGGGAGGTGCTGGAGTCACCAGCCCTGGAGGTGTTTAAGAGGCACCTGGATGTGGTGCTGAGGGATGTAGTTTAGTGGCAGTGGCTTAGCAGCAGTGGTGGGATGTGAGCTCCAGGTGAGTGGTGGGACTGGATTTGGCCCAGGTGGCCAAGAAAGCCAATGGCATCCTGGCTTGGATCAGGGCCAGGGTGGGCATCAGGGACAGGAGGTGCTCATTCCCCTGTGCTCAGCACTGGGGAGGCCACATCTCGAGTGCTGTGCTCAGCTCTGAGCCCTCACTGCAGGAAGGACATTGAGGGCTGGAGCCTGTCCAGAGCAGGGCAATGAGGCTGGAGAAGGGCCTGGAGCCCCTGGGCTAGAGGAGGGGCTGAGGGAGCTGGGGGTGTTCAGACTGGAGAGGAGGAGGCAGAGGAAGACCTCACTGCTCTCTACAGCTCCCTGAGGGGAGGTAGGAGTGAGGAGGGGGCAGCCTCTGCTCCTTGGTGGCAAGGGACAGGAGCAGAGGAAATGCTTCCAAGCTGCACCAGGGGAGGCTCAGGCTGGATGCTAGGAAATATTTCTTCTTTGGAAGGTTCTCAGACATTGGAAGATGCTGCCCAGGGCAGTGCTGGAGTCACCTTCCCTGGGGGTGTGCAAGCAGTGTGAGGACCTGGTGCTTAGGGACATGGTTTGGTGACCGCAGGGTCGAGGCTTGGACTGGATGAGCTTGGAGGTCTCTTGCAAGCAGAGACATTCTGTGACTCTTCCAACCCCAACAGCTCTCTGGTTCTCTAGGGTTCCATCTCCTGAACTTAGTGTTTGCAATCTTTCACAGGTGCTGCTGCTGTGCAGCTTGGACTTTGAGCTGTGGCACCGAGCTGCTGGAGGTTCTTTGGCCTCATGGCTTCAGCACACTGCAGCCTGGCTCAGGGGCATGCTGAGAAACAGCTTTGGGGCTTTGGGGTGGGGTGGGGTTTTTATTTGGGGTGTTGGTGGAGGGCAGTGTAAATGACTTTGTTCTTTCTGCCTCATTGAAAATGGAATCTGGAGAGCACAGAAGCTCATCCCAAACCCTGGATCCTGGAAGCCTGCTTTAGTTGTCAGGAATCTGTTCACAATGCTGGCCAAGATTTGCCTCTTGGGTAAAAATAGACATTTCTGGGCAGGCCCCCAGTTCATTAACCTTTCTGTGTCAAGCTGGCAGAGTGAAACCTGGCACCTCCAAAGCAATGCTTCTTCCTCTGCCTGAGAGGGTTCTCATCTAAACTCTGTCTCAAAGGAAGACTTGGAGTGAGCTCATGGACTCGTGGTGGTGCTGGTAGGGCAACAGCAGCTCCCTTGGCTTAGGGCTCCCTGACTGCTCCTGAAACAGCCCCAGAGGCATTGCTCTCAGCAGGCTGAAGCTCAAAGGGATGTTCAGGAACTGTTTGTTCCCTCTCCCCTGCCACACAGCCCCTGGCAGTCCCCTGTCCCCTGATTTTCAGTGGGGGGTTTTATTGCCTGGTTTTGAGCCATGAAATCATAGACCTGCTTTGGCTGGCAAAGCCTCTGAGAGCATCCAACCATCAGCCCAGCACCACCATGGCCCCAAGGGCCATGGCCACAGGTTTCCAGAACACCTCCAGGCATGGGGACTGCACCACCTCCCTGGGCAGCCTGTGCCAATCCCTGACCACTCTTGCAGCAAAGACATTTTTCCTCCTCTCCAGCCTGGCACAGTTTCAGGCCCTTTCCTCTCCTTCTATCACCTGAGGCTAGGGAGTGGTCAGGGGCTGTGGTGATAGGATGAGGGGCAGTGGTTTGAAACTAGAGCAGGGGAGGTTCAGGTTGGACATCAGGAGGAAGTTCTTTATTATGAGGGTGGGGAGACACTGGAACAGGTTGCCCAGAGAGGTTGTGGATGCCTCACCCCTGGAAGTGCTCAAGAGCAGACTGGATGAAGCCTTGAGCAACCTGGGCTGGTGGGAGGTGTGCCTGCCCTTGGTGAGGGAGTTAGAACTGGATGATCTTCAAGGCCCCTTCCAGCCCAACCCATTCTGTGATTCTAGGATTCCTTCTGCTCTCCCCACAAGTCCTTGCACCTTTGCCCAGGTTCAGGCAAATCTTCCTGAGGGACATTGTGATGAACACCTTCAGCCTCAGACTTTCTTTGCAGTGGTGCCCAGTGGTAGGACAAGGGGCAGTGGGCACAAACTGAACCTCTAAACAGGAGGAGAAACTTCTTTGGTGTGAGGGTGCTGGAGGCTTGGAGCAGCCTGCCCAGAGAGGCTGTGGAGTCTCCTATGGAGAGCTTCCAATCCCCCATGCCATTGTCATCCTGGGCAAGCTGCTGTGGGTGCCCTGCTTTAGCAGGAGGGTTGGTCTGGATGTGCTCCAGGGGTCCCTTGCAACCCCTACCACGCTGGGGGTCTGGGGTTTCCTATGTCCTGTCTCTTCAGAGTCAGTTTAGAAGTGGTGCACTCAGTAACATGCTTCTGTTTGTGTTTCTCTTGAGTGTCTGGAGAGATCAGCCCCTCCAGACTCCCAAGCCAGCTTGGCTCCATGGTACCTTCAGACAGGGAGGCAGTCAGCACTTCAACACCTGTCAAGAGACAAAGCTCAGTGGTGCTTGGCATTTGTGCAGGAGGAGATGTCAGGTGTTGAGCAGGCAGAAACCTGGCTCCATGTGCACAGCTGAGTCTCCCCTCAGGAGTATTTGGCACAGAATGTCCCACACAGGCTCTCCTGGGGCTCCATGAAGTGATGATCACTCTGCAGGCAGCCCTAAGGACAAACTCAAACTGATTCACATTGGCTTGGAAGGGACCCTCCAAGCTCATCTTGTCCAACCCCCCTGCACTAAGCAGGGATTCCTCCAGCTAGAGCAGGCTGCCCAGGGCCACATCCACTCTGACCTTGAAATGTCTCTAGGGATAGAGCCTCCACCACATCCCTGGGCAACCTGTTCCAGTGTCTCCCCACCCTCACTGTGCAGAACTTCCAGCCTAAACCTCCCCTGCTCCAGTTTCTAACCCCTGCAGTTGTCAGGCTCATGCCCAGAGCTGCTGGTAAGTGACAGACACAAGTCAGGGCTGGTCCTGGGCTCTGCTCAGCAACCTCAGCCTCACTGGGGCAAAGTTTGCCCACAGCAGCAGCATCACTCCCAGCTCCAGTGCTCTGCAAACGTTCCCCCTGTGCAGTGTTTGCTCTCCATCCCTGCTCAGCCCTTTTACTGCTGTGTTATCTGAAGGTGAGGCCCTCCAACAGCAGCCTGGGCAGTGCAAAGCTGCCCTGATCTGATAGACAGATAAGGGAGAAGCAAAAACATTCCCATTCCAGCAGGCACTGCTGTGCCAAGCCTGCAGAGGCTGTGGGGCAGGCCAAGCAAAGCAGGGCACTGTGATACAAGAGCCAGCTCAGCCACACCATATCTGCTGCTGCTGCTGAAGTGTTTGCTTAGTGATAGCTGAAGCAATGGACCTGGCACTCCAGGGGAACAGGCAGCAGTGATGGGATGGAAAGGTTGCTGGGAAGTGAAGACTGGAGCCAGGAGCTGGGCACAGAGCAGGGCTCTGTAAGACCAGGTTTGTACAGAGGGACCCTTCTGAGGTGGAGAAATGGGCTGGGATCCCACAGGGTGCTTAAGACTATGTTAGTGAATAAAGCAGGACTAAGACTCCCTCCTGAAAAGCAGCCAGGCCAAACACACTGCCTTGAAGCTGGGGGGGACCCCAGGATTGTGACTTCCACCCCTCTATAGCTTTTCCTTCCATCTCCTGCTGAGAAACAGGAAGCCTCTACAGCTTCCCTGGGCAACCTGTTCCAGTGCCTCACCACCTGCAGGGCCAAGAACTTCCTCCTAATGTCTCATCCAAATCCAACTTCTTCCAGCTCAAAGCCATTGTCCCTCGTCCTGGCACTCTGAGCCCTTGGCAGAAGTCCCTCCCCAGCTCTCCTGGAGCCCCCTCAGGTATTGCAAGGCTGCTCTAAGGTCTCCCTGGAGGCTTCTCTCCTCCAGGCTGAACAGCCCCAACGCTCCCAGCCTGCCTTTACTCTCCACATTCACCTCTCTCCACTTGGTAATTTCCAAAGCCTGGGCTCCCTCCACAAATCACCTTTCCTTCCTTTTCCTTCCTGATGGAGCATGTGAGGAAGAGTGTTATCTGGTGCTAATGGCCAGGGTGGGCTGGCAGCAGGGGCACTGCCTGGGCAGGGAGATTTGCTGGTGCCTGGGGACTGCACAAGTCTGATCTGGTTACCCCAGCTGAGCAGGGCACAGTGCGTGCTCAGAGCTGTGAGAAGGGCTGCTGAGAGCTCCTAGCCCACAGCAAACCCCAGGCAATGTGACTGAGCTTAACCCACCATGAAGGAAGGAGCATTCCTTGCATTTGCCACGGACTAGGAGCACGTCCACAGACAGCTCCTATCATCCCCTGGCGTGCTGCAATTTGTTCAGGGACTGGAACGTGATAAGTCCTGCTGGTTCTGATAGCCCCTGGGTTCCTAACACTGATGTGACTTCTGAAGGCAAAGCTTAGGTATGTAGGTGACGGGAGGAAGGTAAAGTTTAACCCCAAAGTCACCAGGGAATGTGGGAAGTTCAGGAAGGTTGGAGCTAGCTGAGCCAGAGACTTGCAGTGGTGTCAGGAAGGAGAACTGGAGTGCTAGGATAAGGGGCAAGGGTTTGAAACTGGAGCAGGGCAGAGTTAGGTTGGACATCAGGAGGAAGTTCTGCACAGTGAGGCTGGGGAGACACTGGAACAGGCTGCCCAGGGAGGTAGTGGAGGCTCCATCCCTGGAGACATTCAAGGTCTGACTTGATGTGGCCCTGAGCAACCTATTCTAATTTGAGGTGTCCCTACTGCCTGCAGGGGCTTGGACAAGATGAACTTCCAGGGTCCCTTCCAACCTGATGCAGGCTGTGATCTGTGAACTGGGTCTAGTCTGGATCTCTCCTGTGGGCCAGCTGAGGTGATTGATCAAAGCTTTGAGCCACTTGTGTCAACCCTAAGCAATGCTTTGGGGATCTGTGATGGTGTCTCTAGTTTGCCTGCACGGTGGCTGAAGAGAATCAGCCCTTGTGGTGGTTCAATAATGATGGAACCAGCTTTCAGAGGGACCAGCTGGGCTGTGCAGAGCTGGGCTGTGCCTGAGTAGCTACTCAGGCAGAACTGAAATAGAGAAGTTGGATTCTGTATCAGGCAAATGGGGAAGTTTCATCTCACAGAATCACAGCATCACAGAATCACTGAATCAGAGCATCAAAGCATCAAAGAATCACAGAATCACTGAATCAAAGCATCAGAGCATCAAAGAATCACTGAATCAGAGCATCAAAGAATCACAGAATCACAGAATCAGAGCATCACTGAATCAGAGCATCTTGAATCACAGAATCACTGAATCAGAGCATCATAGAATCACAGATTCAGAGCATCACAGAACCACTGAATCACAGAATCACAGAATCAGAGTATCACTCAATCACAGATTCAGAGCATCACTGAATCACTGAATCAGAGCATCACAGAATCACAGCATCACAGAATCACAGCATCACTGAATCACAGCATCACTGAATCCCAGAATCAGAGCATCACAGAATCACATTCTGTGCTGCTGTGATTCTGTGGTAAGAGCACAATAAAGAGAGGAGCAAATAAAGCAACTGGCCATAAGGTAGCAGAAATAACCAGCTGTTGGAAATGGGGTGTGATGGAGCTGAACATCTGAAAGCCCTTCTCAGAGGCTTCAAGAGCTCCAGAGCAGCTGGAGCTGGAGAAGGAACAGGAGCTAATGTGACAATGTCACAGAAGCATCTGCTGAATGCAGAGGAAGGAAGCCAGGAGAAGAGCTGCCTCTGCAGCCTGCAGGTGAGCTCCCCAGGGGTAACCAGCTTGAGAGGGTTAATCAAATACATCAGATCACCCTCACCCTGGGGATGTTCTTGTCAGGCAGCCTCTGCTCTGCATTCCTTGGTGTATGAGGAAGCAGTGAAATGAGGCCTGAATAATCTTCTCCAGGATGTCTGGGAGAAGTCACCTCCATCACCTGGCTATTTCCAAATGGAATGGCAGGAGGGCATCGTGGAGGCTGGAGAATGTGCTTGCTGCAGCAGCAGCTGGCAACCTGAGATGGGCTGGTGTGAGGTGTCCCTGCCCATGGCAGGGGGGTTGGCACTGGATGGTCTTTGAGATCCCTTCCAACCATGACAAATGATACTGTGTGATCCTGTGAGTTGAAGCCCTACAATGTCACTGGAGAGAGACAGGAGCACTTAGGGCATCCTGTAGCCTGAATCAGGTCAGTTGGATCAAGGCTTGAAAGGGCCAATTCCCGGTGGGTGATGCAGGCACAGATGTGTCCACAGTGCAGACATTTAAAGTCAGGGGAGAAAAGCTCCAGCTTTGCAGAGCTCTTCCTTCTCAGTTGAACTTACACCTGAAAGCTGGCCAGGAGCAGAAGAATGTTCTCTGCTTGCCACCTAGCTCCATGGAAGTGACACGTGGGAATTCCAGTGTTGGGCCCCTCAGGTCAAGAAGGATCTCAGGAAACTGCTTGAGAGAGTCCAGCACAGAGCTACAGAGCTGCTACAGGCAG
Source organism: Melanerpes formicivorus (assembly GCF_026170545.1). Lineage (NCBI taxonomy): Eukaryota > Metazoa > Chordata > Aves > Piciformes > Picidae > Melanerpes > Melanerpes formicivorus. Next base: position 125,958 of record NW_027142373.1, on the reverse strand, counting down.
TGGAACATCTCCCTGTGAGGCCAGGCTGAGGCAGCTGGGGCTTGGAGCTGGGAGCAGAGGAGCCTGAGGGCTGCCCTCATTGCTGGGGATGAAGATGTGCAGGGCTGGAGCCAGGCTCTGCTGAGGGATGTCCAAGGACATACAGCACAAGGGGCCCTGGGAGCAAGCTGGAGCAGAGGAGGTGCCAGGGGAACAGGAGGGAAAACTTTGTCCCTGTGAGGGTGCTGGAGGTTTCTAGAACATCTCCAGGGATGGGGACTCCACCAAGTGGTTCAGTCTTGAGTTTAATTCCCCAGCAGATGCAGCAATGCTGCTGTGGGAGGCAGGAATACTCCTGATCCCTCTTGCAGTTCTGTGCTCCCACACTTTAGGAACAGACCTTAAGGATGAAGTGCAATGAATAGATGATCTTCAGTGGTGGCCCAGGGCAAAATGAGTTCTTGCCTTGAGTAGTTCTTTAAATGAATGTGGTACTGATCATGGCCTGGAATTGTGTCAGGGGAAGGGTAGTTGGAGATGAGGAAACATTTCTTTGCTGCAAGAGTTGTCAGGGACTGGAACAGGCTGCCCAGGGAGGTGGTGGAGTCCCCAGCCCTGGGGGTATTTAAGAGTCACAGCCTGTCCCCACAGGGGAGGCTCTCCATCCTCTGATCATCTTTGTGGCCTCATCTGGATCCTCTCCAGCAGCTCCAGCTCCTTGTGCTGGGGGCCCCAGAACTGGAGGCAGTGCTGCAGGTGGGGTCTGAGCAGAGCAGAGCAGAGGGGCAGAATCCCCTCCCTGTGCTGCTGCTCTCCCTGCTCTGGCTGCAGCCAGGCACAGGGCTGCTTGCCTCCATTGGTTTGTCTCTTTACCTTCTTCTGTGTCAATCCCTAGGCTGACCCTCAGACTCTCTCACCCTTAAAAGGCAAGTATTAATTGTAATTACTTCTCCAACTATGCCCAGAGCTGAGTCCTGTCTCTGCCAAAGGCTCCCTAATTAAGCCATTCCTGCACCCAGTGCTGTTCCCTCCCCTTTGGCACACAGCTCTGGTACAGCTCATTTGCTGCTTTTCCCAAGTGCCTTGAGAAGCAGAGCTTCCAGGAATAACAATAATAGTAATAAAAAAGGGCTCAGACTCTCTCCCTCTGCCCTCAACAAGACAAACAGTGAGAAGACTCAATGCCACTGCAGGATCCTTTGGCTTTCACACTAAGCAATCTCCTCTGCAGTATCTTGTGCTCCTGTAGAGCTAGAGAATGCTTGGCCTGGGTCATCTCAAAAGAGGTTTCCTGTTGAGGTGGTGCTGTGGTTGTATGATCTTTGTCCAAGAGTATGTCCAGCAGATCATTCTCCTCCCATTCTGCTCTGCCCTGGAGAGACCTCACCTGGAATATTGCATCCAGTGCTGGGCTCCCCAGTTCAGGAGGGACAGGGATCTGCTGGAGAGGGTCCAAGGGAGGGCTACAAGTGATGCTTAGGGGACTGCAGCACTGCCTGGGGAGGAAAGGCTGAGAGCCCTGGGGCTGTTTAGTCTGGAGAGAAGACTGAGAGGGATCTGATCAATGTCTATCAATATCTGAGGGCTGGGGGTCAGGAAGGAAGGGACAGGGACAGCCTCTGCTCACTGTACTCTGGAATAGGACAAGGAGCAATGGATGGAAACTCCAGCACAGGAGGTTCCACTTCAACATGAGGAGGAACTTCTTCACTGTGAGGGTGACAGAGCCCTGGAGCAGGCTGCCCAGAGAGGTTGTGGAGTCTCTTTCTCTGGAGCCTTTGCAGCCCTGTCTGGATGTGTTCCTGTGTGACCTGTGCTGGATTCTGTGCTCCTGCTCTGGCAGGGGGTTGGACTGGATGATCTCCAGAGGACCCTGCCAACCCCTAACATCCTCTGATCTGTGATCCTTACTCCTTCAGATGCCTCCTCCAGCTGGCTGATGCTCAAATGTGGCTGTGAGACTCGGTAGCACCATGGCTGCAGGAGGTGATGTAGGTGTAGTGGGAAGGCTGTGTGCAGCTGGAGTAGGAATAGCCCTGGCTGCAGACCCTACCTGAGCTACCTGGGTGCTCACATCTCAACTAACATGGAATGAGAGAATGATAGAATCAGAGAACCATTTGGCTTGGAAAAGATCTTAAAGCTCACCCAGTCCAACCAGCCTCTAACCCTACCAAGGCTGGGGCTAAGCCATGTCCCTTAGCACCACATCTCTGCCTCTTTGAAACACCTCCAGGGATGGGAACTTAGCCACCTCCCTGAGCAGCCTGTGCCAGTGTTTGGGAACCCTTTCAGTCAAGAAATTTCTTCTGATGTCCAACTAAACCTCCCCTGCTGCAACCTGAGGCCATTTCCTCTTGTCCTACCACTTGTTGCTTGGGAGAGGAGCCCTACCCCACTACCACCCAGACGCAATTTCAACCTTGGTGATCAATCCCCTGAACAGCCACAGCAAACAACCTGGCATCCAGCAAAGGTGATGAAAGAACCCAAATCTCCCCAACAATTAGCCATTAGTGCCTGGCAACTTTTCCTAGAGGCATCCTCAAGGTTTCCTAAGTCACTGATTGATCTCCTTCTGCATTGCTGTGGCTCCTGGGCCAGGAGATCTGTGCCACTGAACAGGGCACAGACCATCCACACACTCCAGGAAAAGAGCACTAAGGCTGGAGCCAGATCCCCCACTGATATCAAAGGGCAGAACACCTTCTTCCTGCTCCACTTGCCTCATGTTGTCATCTCCAAAGTGCAGCCTGGCCCTGGCTCCCAGTGGGGCCTTGGGGCAGAGGCGTCAGACAGAGGAACCTCTGCTGGAGGTTTTGTTTTTATAGAGAGGAGATAGCCAGGGGGGCTTCAGAGGCTGCAACCCAGCACAGCCTATTTCCAGATCCAAAATACATTGACTTAGCTCTGACTCACAGCCCAACATGCCAGGACTCAGCAGCTCGCCCTGCAGCAGCACAGCTTCCCTTGGTGGTCTCCCACGTAGTCCTGGCTGGCCTGTGGGAGCTGACACCCAGCGAGGTACAGCAGCAAAGCCTCTCCCTGGGGCTGCTCTCTGGGGCTCTCCCAGCTGACCAGAGAGCCTCCCTCACAGAGCTGCAGCTTGCATCAGCCCAGCAAGGCTTCACTTGGAGTCGTAGAGAATCAGAGAGACAGAGAAAGGACCTCTAAGGTCATCAAGTCCAACACCTCCATGGTGCTTCCATCCAACAGCTCCATGACCAACAGCTCTATGGACCTTCTGCCCAACACCTCCATGACCAACAGCTCCATGGTGCTTCCATCCAACAGCTCCATGACCAACACCTCCATGGAGCTTCTGTCCAACACCTCCATGACCAACAGCTCCATGGACCTTCTGTCCAACACCTCCATAACCAACATCTCCATGAACCTTCAATCCAACACCTCCATGACCAACAGCTCCGTGGACCTTCTGTCCAACACCTCCATAACCAACAGCTCCATGACCAACACCTCCATGGTGCTTCTGTCCAACAGCTCCATGACCAACACCTCCATGGTGCTTCTGTCCAACACCTCCATGACCAACAGCTCCATGGACCTTCTGTCCAACACCTCCATAACCAACAGCTCCATGACCAACACCTCCATGGTGCTTCTGTCCAACATCTCCATGACCAACACCTCCATGGACCTTCTGTCCAACACCTCCATAACCAACAGCTCCATGAACCTTCAATCCAACACCTCCATGACCAACAGCTCCATGACCAACAGCTCCATGGACCTTCTGTCCAACACCTCCATGACCAACAGCTCCATGGTGCTTCTGTCCAACACCTCCATGGGTTACCACCTTCCTACCTGGGATCTTGCATATACTCATGTGCTGAAAGTCACAGAATGGTAGGGGTTGGAAGGGGCCTCTGGAGATGGTTGGAAAGGACCTCTGGAGATGGTTGAGTCCAGTGGTATCATGATCCTCTATTTCCCAGGTCATGACACAGAGAGAGCTTTTTCCCACCAGATCCCAGACTCAGTTCTGGTATCACAATTTTCTGTGAGCCTTTTCTTAACATTTATTTTGCCCAAGGGATTTTCTTTTATGGTTTCAGTCCTTTGTTTTGTCTTAAGTCTTCTCTCCAGCACACACTTGGATGTCTGGAGCAGGCTGGGGAAAGGTCCCAGGTACATTTCCCACATATCATAGAATCATGGAATTATAGGTGTTGGAAGGGACCTGTGAAGATCATCCAGTGCAACTCCCCATGCCAGAGGAGGGTCACTCAGGGCAGGTCACCCAGGAACACATCCAGAGGAGTCCTGAATGTCTCCAGAGAAGCAGACTCCACAACCTCTCTGGACAGCCTGCTCCAGGCCTCCAGCACCCTCACAACAAAGAACTTTCCCCTCATCTTCAGGTGGAACCTCTTGGGTTCCAGTTTGTGGCCATTGCCCCTTGGCCTATCCCAGGACACCACTGGCATGAGCCTGGCCCCTTCTTGCCCCCCACCCTTCAGCTCTCTGTAACCATTGCTCAGATCCCCTCTGGGGCTGCTCCTCTCCAGGCTAACCAGCCCCAGGGCTCTCCTCACACAGATCTTCCAGGCCCTTCAGCATCCTCATAGCCTCCCTTGGACTCTCTCCAGTATTTTCCTGTCCCTCTTGAACTGAGGAGCCCAGAATTGGACACAAGACTCCAGGTACAAGTGGCACACTAACAAACCCCCCCCAAACTTCCAGCAAAATCAGCTCTAAACTCATCCAGTTCCATCACTGGAGGTGTTCAAGAGGGGATTGGATGTGGCACTTGGTGCCATGGTTTAGGCATGAGGTCTGTGGTGACAGGTTGGACTGGTTGATCTTTGAGGTCTCTTCTAACCTTGGTGATTCTGTGATTCTTCTTCAAGGTTCCATTTCCTGCACCCTGATGGAATTCAGCAGTGGCCTAAGCAAATTCTGGAGACTTCTGCAAAGTGCAAAGCTGTGCACTTTGAGGTGTTCTGCAGAGCTGGCCACTTGCTGGAGCTCTGGAAGCTGTGGGAAGGTGCAGATCCTAGAGAAAGAAGCAGAAGGGCAGGGTGCAGAGGAGCCAAAGGTAGCAAAGCCATCAATTTATTACATAAGTCCTGGGTGATAAAATTCATTTATCTGCCTTTGCTTTCTGCACTTTGCCCTGGGAGCCTTCCCCACAACAGAACAACTCTGTTAATGTTATCAAAACTCACATTTCTGCCCTTCCTGAAGACACAGAGGCCCAGGGGCAATGGCTTCTGTCTTCAGGACAGGGAGGTGTGGTACTCCAGGAGTCTGGGATTTGCTTGGGAGGTTCTGGGCACCCCAGCTCAAGGATGAAGGGAAGGGAAGGGAAGGGAAGGGAAGGGAAGGGAAGGGAAGGGAAGGGAAGGGAAGGGAAGGGAAGGGAAGGGAAGGGAAGGGAAGGGAAGGGAAGGGAAGGGAAGGGAAGGGAAGGGAAGGGAAGGGAAGGGAAGGGAAGGGAAGGGAAGGGAAGGGAAGGGAAGGGATAGAACAGGTTGGAAGAGACCTTTGAGATCATCAAGTCCAACCCATCATCCAACAACATCTAATCAACTAAACCATGGCACCAAGCACCCCATTCAGTCTCCTCCTAAACACCTCCAGGGATGCTGTCTCCACCACCTCCCTGGGCAGCACATTCCCATGGGCAATCACTCTATGAAGAATTTCTTCCTAACATCCAGCCTAAAAGAGCTGCTGGAGAGAGCCCAGTGCAAGGCCACTGAGATGCTGAGGGGACATCTGGGACACCTCTCACCTGAGGAGAGGCTGTGAGAGCTGGGGCTGGTTAGGCTGGAGAAGAGGAGGCTGAGGGGGACCTGATCAATACTTACAAGTATCTAAGGGGTGGCTGTCAGGAAGGTGGGGCCAGACTCCTCTCAGTGGTGCCCCAGTGGCAAGAGCACAGCTCATGAGCATGAACTTGCACACAGGAAGCTCCATCTAAACATGAGAAGGAACTTCTTGACTTTGAGGAGGGCAGAGCACTGGAGCAGGTTGCCCAGAGAGGTTGTGAAGAGTCTCCTTCTCTGGAGCAGCCTGCTCCAGGGCTCCAGCACCCTCACACCAAAGAACTTTCTCCTCCTGTTCAGGTGGAACCTCCTGGGTTCCAGTTTGTGTCTATTGCCCCTTGGCCTATCTCAGGACACCACTGCAAAGAGCCTGACCCCTTCTTGCCCCCCACCCTTCAGCTCTTGGTAACAGTTGATCAGATCCCCTCTCAGGCTGCTCCTCTGCAGGTTAAGCAGCCCCAGGGCTCTCTACCTGAAGATGAAGATCTGAATTCTGGTTGAACAGTTCACGTAACACCACTGAAACCAAGGACTTGTCCCTTCCAGGATTCAGCACATGCAAAGCTCACTCTGCTGCAGCCAGAGATGTCAGAGCAGAGATGAAAAACTTGGGAACATGACCAAGTCTCTGTCCAGCATCATCCAAGTGTGCAGCCCCACACCAAAGGCAGGGCAGGAAGCAGGCAGGTGCCAGGCTGTGTGTGCTGCCCAGGAGCCAGCGTGAGGGAGAGCAGCCACAGCATGCAGGACTCATCTGGCACTGGTCCTCCAAGATTCAGCAGGTTGGGGACAAGCAAGAGTCTTGAAAGGATGCTCAGAGAAAATCATCAGCCTCTGCTCTGCAGAGAGGTTCACAGATTGCATTGGGTTGGAAGGCACCCTCAAAGGTCATCATCTCCAACCCCCCTGCAGGCAGCAGGGACACCTCTGAATAAATCAGGCTGCTCAGGGCCACATCAAGTCTGCTCTTGAATGTCTCCAAGGATGGGGCCTCAATCACAGCCCTGAGCAGCCTGTTCCAGTGTCTCCCCAGCCTCACTGTGCAGAACTTCCTCCTGAGCTCCAACCTAACTCTGCCCTGATCCAGTTTCAAACCATTGCCTCTTGTCCTATCCCCACAGCCCCTTCTGAACAGTCCCTCCCCAGCCTGCCTGGAGGTCCTCTTCAGATACTGAAATGCAGCTCTGAGGTCTCCCTGGAGCCTTCTCTTCTCCAGGCTGAACAGCCCCACCTCTCCCAGCCTGTCCCCACAGGGGAGGTTCTCTGCCTCCTGATCATCTTTGTGGCCTCTTCTGGACCCTCTCCAGCTGGTCAGTGTCCTTCTTGCATTGAGGGCTCCAGAGCTGGACACAGGCAGGAGAACCTCCCTTGTGCTACTGGTCACACTCTTCTTAACGCCCCCCCTTGAAACCATTGCACTTCTTGGCCACAAGGGCACATTGCTGTCCCATGGATGACTCACTGCCCACTAGGACTCCAAGATCCATCTCCATCGAGCTGCTTTCCAGCAGCTCTCCCCTCACCTGTACTGCTGCATGGAGCTGTTCCTCCCCAGGTGCAGGGCTCCACTCTTACTGTTCTGGAAGCTGATTAGGTTCCCCTTTGGCCAGCTCTTCAGTCCGTTCTGATCCTGCTGAATGGCTGCACAGTCCTCCCAGTTTGTTATCAGCAGCAAACTTGCCCTAGATGAGCTGTGAAACCAAGAAGCCAGGAGGATTCCAGGTGTTCACTAAAGATGCTGCATCTCCCAGCAGCAGAGGCAAAGGCTGCTGCAGACAGCTCAGTTCCTGGCTGCAAGCCTCCTGCTCTGAGCCAGTCCCACCACAGCAGATTTCTCTTCCTAGCCAGCTGTGCTGCATGCTGTTCCTCACCTGCTGTTGGAGCTTCCTTGTTGGTATTCAACAAAGGAGTCCTGGAAGTATCATAGAATTGTCAGGGCCTAAAGGGACCTCAAGGCTCAGCCAGCTCCAACCCCCCTGCCATGGGCAGGGACACCTCACACTACAGCAGGTTGCTCACAGCCACAGCCAGCCTGGTTGCAAACACCTCCAGGGATGAGACCTCCACCACCTCCCTGGACAACCTGTGCCAGTCTCTCACCACCCTCATGGGGAACAACTTCCTCACATCCAATCTCAATCTACCCTACTCCAGCTTGGATCCATTCCCCCCCAGTCCTATCACTCCCTGACACCCTCAAAAGTCCCTCCCCAGCTTTCCTGTAGGCACAAGACAGCCTCAAGCTACACCAGGGGAGGCTTATGGTGGAGATGAGGAACACTTTCTTTGCTGCAAGAGTGCTCAGGGATTGGAACAGGCTGGTGGAGTCCCCATCCCTGGAGGTGTTCTAGGAATGAGTAGATGTGGCACTCTGGGACGTGGTCTGGTGGTCATGGAGGTGTTGGGGGGAAGGACTTGATGATCACAGAATCACATTGTGTTAGGGGTTAGATGGGGCCTCCAGAGATCACTGCCAGAGCAGGTGTTGTCCAACCTTGGTGATTCTGTGATTCTATGGAACATCAGAGATGCCTTCAGTGTCCCTTCAGCCATCTAAGCTCTGTCTTTGCAGCTGAGGCCACCTTCACCACCCCTGCTCTGCCTCATAGTGAGATGGGTGGTGAAGGGTTAAAAGGATTTAAACGTTTAAATGGGACAAATTGTGGAGATTTAGCCAAGGCAGAACGTGGCTGTAGTCCTGGAGCTGTCAAACAGCTTTTTATTATTCATATGAGGGGAAAGGAGAACAATGCAAAGTGCAGTGGTGTGCTCCCAATGAGGGCACCGGGGCTTGGCCTTGGCAGCTCTCCTGCCTCTCATGCAGCCTCCATCTCCCAACATGGAAAAGCAGCTAATGAAGCAGTGAGGGGTTCAAGGCAGCAGGCAGTGCCCTGCTGCTGAATCAAAGCCCTCCTGCTCATTTCCTTTTCCCCTCCTTCAGGGGAGGAATTCGGAACCGTTGGTGATTAACCCTGGCTTGAGCCAAAAACAGGAGCAGGAAAAACAAGGGCAGCCCAGCGGAGGAGCTGGCGTCCAGCCCCCCGCTGTGTTTGTGTGGTGCTGGTGGATTTCCTGCTCCCTCTGAAGTTCATCTGGAAGTCAGGATGCTGGAGGACCAGAGGGAACAGAAGCTGGCTGGAGAAAGGACCAGGTACCTGCCCTGAATCACAGCAGTGGAGAGCTGGCTCCTGTTGGTGGTGAGCTCAGCCTCTGAGCACGAAAGTTGTTGTCTCAGGTTCTGGATAGCTAATTTTTTCCTGAAATACAAAAGAATCTCCTCATTACAAAGGGCTGAGGAAGAGGAGGAACTCCCACATGCATACACAGCCAGGCAGGTGACAGCTCCTCTGATCTTCCCCACGTGTCTCACCTGCTCCCTTTGAAGTATGAAGTGTTTGAGATCCCAGCAGTGCCAGCTGGGCTCCAAACTGATCCCACTCACAGACCTATGGGAGACAGCCAGACATGAGGCAAAACAGCTTTGCCCTCCCTGCTGCTGGCTCTGCAGGCTTTCAGAGATTCACAGAGCTCAAAGCTCATCCAGTGCCAACCCCCTGCCATGGGCAGGGACACCTCCCACCAGCACAGCTTGCTCAAGGTCTCATCCAGTCTGGCCTTCAACACCTCCAGGGACAGGGCAGCCACAGCCTCCCTGGGCAACCTGTGCCAGTGTCTCCCCACCCTCCCTGGAAGAAATTTCTTCCTCATCTCCAGTCTCAGTCTGCCCTCCTTGAGCTTCAATCCATTCCCTCTCACCCTGTCACTGTGAGCCCTTTCCTGAGAGCTCAGGACCTGGCTGCTCTCAAACAGATCCTGAACCCTCTGTGAGTGAAGAGAGAGGGAGAAGGAGGGATGGGGAATGTCATGGGGAGCTTCCTTAAGGAAAGGAGAAGGGAAAGACTCTTTTTTTACTGTGTCTAGAGAGGTTACCACTGATGTGAAAATTTATGTATGGGTAGTGAGCACCTCCCCATTGGGGCCAGGCTGGGAGAGTTGGGGCTCTTCATCCTGGAGAAGAGAAGGCTCCAGGCAGACCTTAGAGCAACCTTCCAGTACCTGAAGGGCTCCAGGAGAGCTGGGGAGGGACTTTGGACAAGGGCTGGGAGTGGCAGGATGAGGGACAATGGCTTTGAGCTGGGAGAGGGGAGACTGAGAGTGGAGATGAGGAAGGAATTGTTGAGAGTGAGGGAAAGTTCTTTGTAGTGGGGTACTTCCAAGGGACACAAACACATCTGATCTGCCTTGGGCAAGGATTGCCAGCTGCATTCCTTGGTGAATCAATGGCTTTATGTTGGCTTCTCTTTACTGAAAAAAGGATATTCTTTACATAAAGGGGGTGAAGGAAGGTGGCAGCCTACATGTGCAGGCAAAGCTTCCCTTTCCTCAGAGAAATCTTCCTCTAAGGAGCCAGGACACGAAAAGGAAGGACAAGGCAAGACAGATGCAGGGAAAATAAAGGATTTTGCCCAAACTCAGAGACAAGAGATAGCTGAGAGCAGCTCATGTGAAGGCAACAGAGGACTGCCTGAAGATATTCCTGACCTGGATCATCAATGATGTAGCCAGCAGGAGCAGGGCAGTGATGGTGCCCCTGGACTGGGCACTGGTGAGACTGCACCTCAAATCCTGTTGGGCTGCTCCTCACTCCAAGAAGGATATTGAGGAGCTGGAGCAGGTCCAGAGAAGGGCAACAAAGCTGGGAAAGGGTCTGGAGAGCAGGGCTGGGGAGGAGCAGCTGAGGGAGCTGGGAATGTTCAGTCTAGAGAAGAAGAGGCTGAGGGGAGAGCTCATTGCTCTCTACAGCTCCCTGCCAGAAGGCTGCAGTGAGCTGGGGGTTGGGCTCTTCTCCCTAGCCTCAGGTGATAGGAGGAGAGGAAAGGGCCTGAAATTGTGCCAGGAAAGGGTTAAGGTGGAGGTGAGAAAAATGTCTTTGCTGCAAGAGTGGTCAGGGATTGGCACAAGCTGCTCAGGGAGGTGGTGGAGGTGTTCAAGAAACCTATGGCCATGGCACTTGGGGCCAGGGTTTGGTGGCCATGGTGGTGCTGGGTTGCTGGTTGGACTGGGTGATCTCAGAGGGCTTTAGCAACCAAAACAATTCTATGCTTCTGTGGCTCTATAACTGAAGACTGGAGCTCACTGTGGATGTTGTGAGCCTCTTCTCCTTTCCTGCCTCTCTCTCTCACCACGTTGCAAGCAGCTGGCTGTTTAATAGAGGGTGTCAAACCAAGCAGAGCAAACCGCTGCAGGGAGCTGCATTGTCATGGTCAGAGCAGGCAGGTGACGGAGTGTCCATAACTGCTGGCAGCTCCTCAGGGCTTCTTCAGGAACACCTGAGGAGCCCCAAAAACTTTTCCAGAGTGAAGCAATCCAGAAAGCTGAGAGGCCTTTTGGGACAAAGATGGCCTTTCAGTGAGCTGCCTCCTGGTTTCCCTGCTGAGGAGGGAAATGGTTCTAGCATCTGCTCCAAAGCTGCTGCTGCTGCCTGCCCTGCGGTGCCGCAGCCAGGTAATTAATTTCAGGAGGAATTACCCAACCCTTAATTTTTCTGAGCAATTATCAGCTCAGGTACCAGCCAGGAATCAGAGAGCTCTTTGCTCTGATGATGGCTGGGTACAAGTAGCTGCAGACTCCTCTTCGCGATGCCGCAATTTAGCAGGAAGTCTCCCGTGGTATCTGTCTTGAGATGCCTTCAGCTGCTGAGCCTGCCCAGATAGTGATCACAACCTCTCCCTTGTGCTCCAACGGGCAGTGCTGAGGAGGGCTGCCAGCTCTGCTCCCTCTCAGCTTCTGTTTGGGGAAGTGGTGCAAAGGGCTTGGGCTGCAGAACGAGTTCAGCCTTCCTCCTCCTGCCGCCGCCGCAGCTGGCACAGCCTGCAGGAGCGCTGCTGGAAGTGGCAGAGAGGATCTGAGCTGTGGTTTGTTTCTCTCTGCAGCTGCTGCTGGGAGTTGCTGTGCTTCTGTGCCTCAGTTTCTCCACTTACTGCTCTTCACAACACTGGGAGACCTCAGAGTGTCCTTGCAGTACCTGAATGGAGCCTACAAGAAAGCCAGGAAAGGACTTTTGACAAGAGCTTGTGATGATAGGACGAGAGGGAATGGATTGAGGCTTGAGGAGGGGAGATTGAGAGTGGAGATGAGGAAGAAATTCTTGGGAGGGTGGGGAGACACTGGAACAGGTTTCCCAGGGAGGCTGTGAATGTCTCCTCCCTAGAGGTGTTCAAGGCCAGGCTGGATGAAGCCTTGAGCAACCTGGGCTGGTGGGAGGTGTCCCTGCCCATGGCAGGGGGTTGGAACTGGATGAGCTTTGAGATCCCTTCCAACCCAACCCAATCTGTGACTCTCTGAATGACCTATGGATGCTGCTTTCTGAACCCCCAAGGCTGTTACTACCTCTCCATGCTAGAGAGTTAAGCTTCTGGCCTGTGTCAGTGTTGGTGCCTTGCAGTTGGATAGAAGATGAGTGGTGGAATCTCTGCCCCATCCCAGCAGAGTGCTTTGGTACCAGCAGTAAGTGGGCAGTGAAGAGCCCTGGATGATCACCACAGCACAGGTCAGCGCACCTCTAGCCCACACAGGACAAACACCATGCACTGGCCATTCAGCACTGCTGGTGTCCTCTCTCCTTGCTGAGCTCCAGCTCTTTCTGCATGAATTTCCACAATACCAACTCTCACTGGTCCTGTGGCACCCCAGTTCTTTCCACTCCACACAGAGGAGCATCCTTGGATGCTGCTGGCATAGGGACCTGTTGGAGCAGGGCCAGAGGAGACCACAACAATGCTGGCAGGGCAAGAAGCCCTCTGCTGTGAGGCCAGGCTGAGAGAGTTGGGGTTGTTCAGCCTGGAGGAGAGAAGGCTCCAGGGAGACCTTCTGGTGGCCTTTCAGTGCTGAAAGGGCTGAGCAGAAAGCTGGGGACAGACTTTAGAGCAGGGCCTGTGGGGACAGGACAAGGGGGGATGGTCTGAACTGAAAGAGGGAGACTCAGATTGAAGAGAAGGGAGAAGTGTTTGACACTGAGGGTGGTGAGAGCCTGTCCCAGGCTGCCCAGAGAGGTGGGAGCTGCCCTATGGCTGGAAGCATTCCAGGGCAGGTTGTCTGTGGCTCTGAGCAACCTGCTCTGGTTGGGGATGTCCCTGCTCATTAGGGTAGGGTTAGGCTGGATGAGCTTTAAAGGTCCCTTCTAACACAAACCATTCTGTGCTTTCTCTCCTTGATCACTGATGCATGAAGGACTTCTACCCCTCCCTCCCAGAGCCAACCACCAGCAAAGCTTTTCCAGTGTCCCCAGGCAGTGCTGGCCAGGTCCTACCTGCAAGGCCCTGAGATGTGGCTGCTGTGTGCAGGAGTCAGCAGGCACTCAGCAGCTGCTTGGATGTCTAACACGGTGGGGGAGGAAGCTGTTGGTTCTACAGGGCAGGGGCAAGTTCCCAGCTGGGTTTGAGGGCTGCATGTTTAGTTACACCTCTCTATAAAGGCTCTGCTGTGATAAGGGACAGTGTTTGTGAGACCAGCTGAAGGTCACAATGCATTTCCTTGTCACAGTGTCAGGCACTCCCTGCCATCACTTGCCTGCTCTGCTGGGGCTGGCTCTGGCCCCGTCCCTGAGGTGAGTTCAGGGTAAAGCATAGAGTCACAGAATGGGTTGAGTTGGCAGGGACCCCAAAGATCATCCAGTTCCAAGCCCCTGCCATGGGCAGGGACACCTCACACCAGCCCAGATTGCTCAAGGCTTCATTCAGCCTGGCCTTCAACACCTCCAAGGAGGGGATATTCACAACCTCCCTGGGCAACCTGTGCCAGTGTCTCCCCACCCTCACTCTCAACAATTTCTTCATCTCCACTCTCAATCTCCCCTCTCCCAGCTCAAAGCCATTGTCCCTCATCCTGGCACTCCCAGCCCTTGTCACAAGTCCCTCCCCAGCTCTCCTGGAGCTCCCTCAGGTCCTGGAAGGCTGCTCTGAGGTCTCCCTGGAGCTTTCTCTCTCCTGTGATTGAGTTTATGTCCATTGCCTCTCATCCTGTCCCTGGGTATCACTGAAGAGGGATTGGCTCCATCCTCCTGACAGCCACCCTGCAGATATTTGCAGGCATTGATCAGGTTCCCTCTCAGCTAAACAGCCCCAGGTCCCTCAGCCTTCCCTAATCACAGAGATGTTCCAGGCCCTTCATCATCCTTGTAATTCTCTATTGGACTCTCTCCAGCACTTCCCTGTTCCTCTTGAACTGAAGCATCCAGAACTGGACAAAATACCCCAGATGTGGTCTAACTAGGGCTCAGTAGAGGGGGAGGAGAACCTCCCTTGACCTGCTGGCCACACTTAATGCACCTGAGTATACCATTGGCCTTCTTGGCCACCAGGGCACATCATTGCTGTCCCATGGAGAACTTATTATCAACAAGGACTCCCAGGTCCTTCTCCAGCAACTCAAGCCCTAGCCTGTAGTGGTGGTGGTATGAAGCAGCTGGGTGTAGGGCCAGAGCTGCTCTGCATGTGCTGGTTCTGGTGCTGACACGAGCAGTGTGGCTTGAGTGATGCTCTCCTACCAGACTTGTCTCCTGATTACTTCTCAGCCCTATGTGGCCCTGAGTGAGGATGCCAGCACTGTTGCCATGAGCTCCTGGGGACCTGTGTGACCCCAGGCTTTCAGAGCACTTAGATGTTCTGCTATGTGGCTGCCAAGCTTGCAAAGCTGCTCTTTGGGAGTCTGAGGGCAGGTTGAACTTCTCCTGTAGCTATGAACACTGCTGTCACCACCTGCCAGCTGCATAAACCAACCCAGGCCTTGTCTGCTTTTGTTGGCTCTCATTCAGAGCTGATGGAAAGATGATGGAGAAGCTTGAACCACAGCCCACTGAAGAAGAGGTTGTGCTGGAGAAGGCATTTCTTTAATTACCAGTAGCTCCAGGGGCCCCTGTGCTCTCTTCATGCCCTGTGCTATGTACATGGGACAAAAGCTTTCCAGTGATCCCAAGGACACCTTGCTCCTGAGGCTGGGGGAGCACTCCTGCATCCCTCAAATATCTTGAGGACTCTGCTACTGATATAAAGCAGCTGTGGATCCCAATCTGCCTGGTATCCTGGGGTGCATCAAGAGTGTGTCCAGCAGAGCCAGGGAGGTTCTCCTCCCCCTCCACTCTGCCCTGGTGAGATCTCACCTGGAATATTGCAGCCAGTGCTGGGCTCCCCAGTTCAGGAGGGACAGGGATCTGCTGGAGAGGGTCCAAGGGAGGGCTCCAAGGATGCTGAAGGGACTGCAGCACTGCCTGGGGAGGAGAGGCTGAGAGCCCTGGGGCTGTTCAGTCTGGAGAGGAGAAGACTGAGAGGGATCTGATCAATGTCTATCAATAGCTGAGGGCTGGGGGTCAGGAAGGAAGGGACAGGGACAGGCTCTGCTCAGCTGCACCCTGGGATAGGACAAGAGGCAATGGATGGAAACTCCAGCACAGGAGGTTCCACCTCAATGTGAGGAAGAACTTCTTCACTGTGAGGGTGACAGAGCCCTGGAGCAGGCTGCCCAGAGAGGTTGTGGAGTCTCCTTCTCTGGAGCCTTTCCAGCCCTGTCTGGATGTGTTCCTGTGTGACCTGTGCTGGATTCTCTGCTCCTGCTCTGGCAGGGGGGTTGGACTGGATGATCTCTGGAGGTCCCTTCCAACCCCTAACATCCTGTGACCCTGTGATTTTGGGCGGTGGTTTCATCACACCTGCCTTGTGGGTACACAGAGTGGTTGAAGAGATGCCCTACACCCTGGGAGCAGGCTGAGGTTCAGGTGACTGCAGATGATCTGCAGTGGTTATGAAGCTGGCATGTGGTAAGCAGTGCTCATGGCTGGGTCCCATGCAAGGCATCATCCTCAGCCTGTGTGCTGCCTGTGCTTGATGCCCCTGAGATACAGACACCAAAATCCATGAGGGGCAGAGGCCAACTTCACAAGGAATTTGTTCCCTGTGGGAGCAGGGAACCTGTTGTAAGCCTACACACTTAGTGACAGTGCTGGTGCCAGGGACTGGAACCTGCCTGCTGTGAGGCCAGGCTGAGAGAGTTGGGGTTGTTCAGCCTGGAGAAGAGAAGGTTCCAGGGAGACTTTCTGATGGCCTTCCAGTGCTGAAAGGGCTGAGCAGAAAGCTGGGGACAGACTTCAGAGCAGGGCCTGTGGTGACAGGACAAGGGGGGATGGTTTGAACTGAGATTCAGAGTGGAAAGTAGGAAGAGATGTTTGACACTGAGGGTGGTGAGAGCCTGTCCCTGGCTGCCCAGAGAGGTGGGAGCTGCCCTATGGCTGGAAGCATTCCAGGGCAGGTTGTCTGTGGCTCTGAGCAACCTGCTCTGGTTGGGGATGTCCCTGCTGACTAAATGAGCTTTAAAGGTCCCTTCCCACCCAACCCAGTCTGGAATTCCATGCTTCCATAGGGACAACAACTGTAATGTTAGCCCCACCGGGAGCAAGAGTGACAGCTGAGCTCGCAGCAGTAACCAAGATAAATTGCCAGAGGTGTCTAGGAAGCCAGATGAAGCATTGGGCCATGTTGGGGGTTGGGTTTGAATTATTCTTTCTTTCAACTAGGGAGATTTAAAGAAGAAAGCAGACTCCTCCACAATAAAAAGCATATTTCTGCCCCTTCAAAAAGTTTCCTTTGGTTTTACTTTGGTTTCTGATATAGTTGTGGGTTGAATGTTTGCTCTTCCTCGCAGACAAATCTTCCCAGCTGGCAGAACATGCCCCAGGAATGCTTCACCACAGAGAAGTTCACCTACCTGATGGGGGGCTGCAGACAGCCACTGTTCAGCTAACAGCTGAAGGCCTCAGTTTACCTGGAGCTCCAATAAATCAGTGTGAGGGCTATGGAGCCCCCACTGCACCAGGTGCCCAGGCTGCTGGTGAACCAATTCTCTGCTGGATGGAGCCCCACTGCACAGCTGTTGCCCAGCATGCTGGTGAAGCAGTTCTGTGTTGGATGTGCAGCAGTTCTGTGTTGGATGTGCAGCAGTTCTGTGTTGGATGTGAAGCAGCTCTGTGTTGGATGTGAAGCAGTTCTGGGTTGGATGTGAAGCAGCTCTGTGTTGCATGTGAAGCAGTTCTGTGTTGGATGTGCAGCAGCTCTGTGTTGGATGTGAAGCAGTTCTGTGTTGGATGTGAAGCAGCTCTGTGTTGGATGTGAAGCAGCTCTGTGTTGGATGTGAAGCAGTTCTGTGTTGGATGTGCAGCAGCTCTGTGTTGGATGTGAAGCAGTTCTGTGTTGGATGTGCAGCAGCTCTGTGTTGGATGTGAAGCAGCTCTGTGTTGGATGTGAAGCAGCTCTGTGTTGGATGTGAAGCAGCTCTGTGTTGGATGTGAAGCAGTTCTGGGTTGGATGTGCAGCAGTTCTGTGTTGGATGTGCAGCAGCTCTGTGTTGGATGTGCAGCAGCTCTTTGTTGGATGTGCAGCAGCTCTGTGTTGGATGTGAAGCAGTTCTGTGTTGGATGTGAAGCAGCTCTGTGTTGGATGTGAAGCAGTTCTGTGTTGGATGTGAAGCAGTTCTGTGTTGGATGTGAAGCAGTTCTGTGTTGGATGTGCAGCAGCTCTTTGTTGGATGTGCAGCAGCTCTGTGTTGGATGTGCAGCAGCTCTGTGTTGGATGTGAAGCAGCTCTCTGTTGGATGGAGGAGCTGGGAAGTCTCTGCCATTCTGGCAGCTCACTGCAGTGGCTTCTTTGGCCTTCCACTGATGGATGCCACTCTGCCCACTGAGAATCCCCTTCCTCTCCACACATTCCAGCCCATGGCTGGTGAGGAGCACAGCAGGAGATGGTTTTGCTACCTGCTGAAGGAAGGTGCTGTGCCAGTAAGTAGGTCTAAAGGCAGGCTGAGACCTTGAGGAGCTGCCAATTTCCTCTCTGCAGCACCCTTGACACCGATTTCAAGCATTGGATTGTACCTAGAGTTTCCTAAGATTGTGAAGGAGGAGCTGATGTGGCATCTTATCTGTCTTCCTGAGTAATAAAGACCTCAAGATAGTAGAGAATTAATTCCTGAGTGTGGCAGAGACTCATGTTGGGGGGAACAACAGAAAATAAAAGGAGTCATCTTGATTCAACCAAATGCCAGTGGTGGAGAATGCAGAGAGCCATCCCTTTTGCAAGCATCCTAGGCAGCACTTTCCCTCCTGGGGCTCAGTCCAACCCTTCTTGCTCATGTGAGGCAGCTTGGTCTTACCCTCCACTTTCTCTCCACCTTCACTGCAGCTGAAGCCATCTGTCTGGGCTCAGCAAGGCTCTGAGCAACCTGGTCTGGGAGAGGATAGAATCATAGAATCAACAAGGTTGGAAAAGACCTCAAAGATCATCAAGTCCAACCTGTCACCCAACACCTCATGACTACTAGACCATGGCTCCAAGTGCCACATCCAATCCCCTCTTGAACACCTCCAGGGACAGTGACTCCACCACCTCCCTGGGCAGCACATTCCAATGGCCAACAACTCTCTCTGGGAAGAACTTTCTCCTCACCTCCAGCCTGAACTTCCCCTGGTACAGCTTGAGACTGTGTCCTCTTGTTCTGGTGCTGGTTGCCTGGGAGAAGAGACCAACTCCCTCCTGGCCACAACCACCCTTCAGGTAGTTGTAGAGAGCAATAAGGCCTCCCCTGAGCCTCCTCTTCTCCAGGCTAAACAACCCCAGCTCCTTCAGCCTCTGTCTCTGCTCACTGCAGGGGTGTTGGACTGGATGACCTCTGGAGATCCCTTCCAACCCAAAGCATTCTATGATTCTACCTCTGCTGTGCACATTCAGAGATCACATCTCTCAGGGGATAGCCACAAAGAGCCTTCTCTCTACTCGGGCACCGTGTGGAGGGCTCTTCACTGAGCTTGATCTGCCTCTGGCCCTCTCAGTCTCCTTGAACCACCACCAGCAGCAGCAGCAGAAGCAAAGTGGCAGTCACCGATGCTGAGGTACTGTAAGCTCTTTGCTGAGCTGCTGTAAGCTCTTTGCTGAGCTGCAATCTCTTTCCTTACTGGGGTCCTGTAAGCTCCTTGCTGAGGTGCTGCTCATTGTGACAGGTTAGCCCTGGACCAGGGCACTGCTGTTGCTAGCAGTGACACACAAGCTTTGCACTGCCTGCAGGACCTCAGGGCTCAGACTGGTCAAAATCTCTTCATCTGAACCTTGCCTGATCCTTTTGGGCCTTTACTTCACCAGGCTTGCAGTGATGTCAGCTTAGTGAGGTGTGTGGGTGTCTATGGCTCCTGGGGTTGGTTTCTGCTGTCTTTGTGTCCTACAGTCAGAGGGGTTTATAGCCAGCACTAACAACTGCTGCTTCTGGCCTTAACGAGGTGTTTATAGCTCTGAGACAATGAGCCTAGAGAAAGACAAGCCAGGTGGGACAGCAGACGATCTGAGGATGCAGCTTACAGGAGGAGGGATAAAAGGTGGGGCATGGGTTAGCAAGAGAGATCCCACAGCTATGAGCAACTAACTCAGATTCACAGATTACATTGGGCTGGAAGGGACCTCCAAAGGTCATCTTGTGCAAAGCCTATGCAGGGAACAAGGACATCTCCAACTACAGCAGGCTGCCCAGGGCCACATCAAGTTTGACTTTGAATGTCCCACTCCCATCACTGCTCCACACCAGCAGTGTTTGATCCATTAATTTCTCCTCTGACCTGGGAGTGAAAAGTCACTGAGCTGTTGAGGCTGAGTGCATGGAAGTGCACTGGAGCGTGCCTGAAGGAGCCAGCATCTGTTTACACAGGGTTGGAGAGCAGTGTTGGTGCTTCTGGCTCCACTTTTTCATCCAGCAGATAGGAAAAGTGTCCTCCTCCTCACTTCCAGCAGGGGTGGGCTGCTGGAGCACAGCTGGAAAGAACCTGGGAGTGCTGGTGGACAAGTTCACCATAAAGCAGTTAATGTGCCCTCCTGGCCAAGAAAGCCCATAGACTCCTGGGGTGAAGCAAGAAGAGTCCAGGGAGGTTCTCCTCCCATTTCACTCACCCCTAGAGCAGCCTCATCTGGAGTGCTGGGTCCAGTTCTGTGCTGCTCGGTTCATGAGGGACAGAGAACTACTGGAGAGAGTCTAGGGGAGGCTTCAAAGCTCCTGAGGGGCCTGGAGCAGCTCAGTGTGGAGCAAAGGCTGAGAGCCCCGGGGCTGAGAGCTTGGAGAAGAGCAGCCCCAGAGGGGATCTGAGCAATGGTTACAAACAGCTGAAGGATAAGGGGGCAAGAAGCAGGGGCCAGGCTCATGCCAGTGGTGGCAATGAACACAAACTAGAATCCAGGAGGTTCCATCTCAACATGAGGAGAAAATTCTTTGTTGTGAGGGTGCTGGAGCCCTGCAGCAGGCTGCCCAGAGAGGTTGTGGAGTCTTCCCTGGAGACTTCCAAGACCTACCAGGGTGTCTTCCTGTACCTGGGTGATCCTGCTCTGGCAGGGGGGGTTGGATGATTGCTGGAGGTCCCTTAAAACCCTATCATTCAGTGATTCCATGAAAAATTGCTTCCTGGCTGACAGGAGTGACAGAGACCAAATGTCAGGGCTGAATTAGCACAGCGACAGCAGTGTTCAATTAGTCTGGGCCAAGCCTGTGCCTAGAGGCAGAGTGGGGCCAGGGAAGCCTGATAGCAGTTTGTGCCAGAGTTTGGAAGCCCACACTGAAGCAAAAGGCTGCTGAATGTTCAGTGCTGAGCTTGCTTTCTCACAAAGGAGTTGCTTGAGGTATGGCAAAGCCCTTCTGGAAGCTGCTCCTCTTTTTCGCCAGGTCGCAGAGCTGTCTGGAGAGGTGTGGGAAGGTGAACTTTCAGTGAGGGAAAAGTGAAACAGGGAGAATCAGGGAAGGGGGTGATGGGGGAAGGATGATTATTTGCCCTATTTCTGGCTGAGTGCTGCCAAATTCCTGGGCTGTGATGTCATTAGCAGGCTCCCTGAGCGCTCTCCTCACGACAGCACGTGTGCTCCGCTGCCGTCCCCGGGGCGCTGCTGCCAGCTCTTGCTCACCGCTAGCATCTGAAAGCCGGAGCTTACAAGTGTGCCTGAGAAACAGGGCTGGGGAGGGGCGAGGGGGAGGAGGGGGAAAGTTTGGGATTTGTGCTGTTGCCGTTGCACCCAGGTGAGTTTTGCTCCCTCCCCGCTCGCCGGGCCGCTGCCTCGCACGGCGCAGGTGCTCTGCGGCTTGGCTGCTGGCAGAAGCTGCGGTCTGCGGTGTGCCAGGGCTCCGCAGGATGCACGGGGCTGGGGTGGGGGAAGGAGGGAGGATTTGTTTTGGCTGCGAAGAGTGCTCCTCAGATACCATCCCCACCTCCAGATCTCGCAGATAACTTCACAGATAGTGCAGTTTCTTCCTGGCTTGAGTCAGGCAGGCAGAGGCAGAGCCATGCCAGCGATTTCGCCAGCCCTTCCCATTTTGTTTTTCCTGGTAACATCAGGTCCTCGATGGAGTGAGGCTGCAGGGTGACAATTAGCTTGGGGGGGAGGGGGGGGATGATGGAGATAAGCATCAGCAAGGAAAGATGAAGTAACCCAAGCAGATTTCCCCAGCCTTCAAATCCCAGGCCCTTGCTGGGCAGATTTTGAAATCCCCCTTCCCAAGGCTGCTTTCACACTGTTTAATAAGCTCTTATCTGGGAAGCTATAATAAGGTTTCAGACCCTGATCCAGTGAGATTAAGTTGGAGGGGCTGTGATTTCTTTAGTCTTTCAGTACCCCAGGGACAGAACATCCAGGGCCAAGCCCAGAGATAAATGCAGTGATTAAAACGGAGCTGCAGAGCGGAGAGGACTGAAGCCACTCTGCAGAGAGGACTGAATCCACTCTCCTGGCCTCCCATGACCCTCACAGCCCAGCTGGAGTCAGGAGCAGCTCCCTGTGCTGGCTCTGCTCCAACAGCCACTCCGGGAGGAGCAAGCACAGTGCCTGTGGCATACATTGGAGGTCTGGATATTAGAAAAAAATGGGGTTTGGAGAGCAGATTCTTACGAGGAGAGGCTGAGGGAGCTGAGATTGTTCAAGGAGACCTCATTGCTCTCTACAGCTACCTGAAAGGAGGATGCAGTGAGGCTGGTGCTGGCCTCTTCTGACAAGTAACTAATGACAGGACAAGAGGAAAGGGCCTGAAATAGTGGCAGGAGAGGGTTAGGTTGGAGGTGAGGAAAAATGTCTTTGCTGCAAGAGTGCTCAGGGACTGGCACAGGCTGCCCAGGGAGGTGGTGGAGTCCCCATCCCTGGAGGTGTTCCAGAAACCTGTGGCCATGGCACTTGGGGCCAGGGTTTGGAGGCCAGGGTGGTGCTGGGTGATGGTTGGACTGGATGGTCTGAGAGAGCTTTTCCAACCCAAACAGTTCTGTGGTTCTTTGGTTTTATGATCAAGAGTCTGACCTGCATTGCCCATCCCTGGGCTCTGTTCTAGCTGCAGATGTCCCTGCTCACTGCAGGGATGTTGGATGACATTTAGAGGCCCCTTCCAACCCAGGTGATTCTATGGTTCTATGACCTCAGCATTTTCCCCAAGCTGTGCAGCTTCCCCAGGCAGCTCTTTTAACAACAAATCTATGGCAATTCTGCTTGAGAAAGGAGTTGGCAGAAGAAGAGGCAGCTCAGCTCTGGACCCTCAACAAGTTCACTAATGCTAAAACCTGGGAGGAGTGGCTGACACCACACCAGGCTGTGCTGCCATCCAGTGAGACCTGGACAGGCTGTAGAGTTGGGCAGAGGAACTTCATGAGGTTCAGCAAGGCCAAGTGTAGGGTCCTGCACCTGGGGTGGGACAACCCTCTGCTCCTCTACAGGTGAGGGGTGACCTGCTGGGAAGCAGCTGGAAAGGACCTGGGAGTGCTGGTGGACAAGTTCACCACAAAGCAGTAATTTGTCTTCCTAGCCAAGAAAGCCAATAGACTCCTGGGCTGAAGCAAGAAGAGTCCAGGGAGGTTCTCCCCTGCCTTTACTCACCCCTAGAGAGGCCTCATCTGGAGTGCTGTGTCCAGTTCTGGGCTCCTCAATTCAAAAGGGACAGGAAACTCCTGGAGATAGTCTAGGGGAGGCTGAGAAGATAATGAGGAGGAGCCTGGAGCAGCTCTATGAGGAGCAAAGGCTGAGAGCCCTGGGGCTGAGAGCCTGGAGAAGAGCAGCCCCAGAGAGGATCTCAACAAGAGATAAAGGACCTGTGGGGGGCAGAAGGCTGGGACTCTTGGCAGTGATGCCCAGGGACAGAACAAGGGGCAGAGGGCACAAACTGGAACCCAGGAGGTTCCATCTGAACAGGAGGAGAAACTTCTTTGGTGTGAGGGTGCTGGAAGCCTGGAGCAGGCTGCCCAGAGAGGTTGTGGAGTCTCCTCTGCAGAGATTCCTAAGCCCTCCTGGCCATTTTGATCCTGGGCAAGCTGCTGTGGGTGCCCTGCTTTAGCAGAGGGGTTGGACTGGATGATCTCTAGGAGTTCTTTCCAACCTCTGTCATGCTGGGGCTCTGGGATTTGACCAGAGAAATCATATCTGAAAAACAGGAATCCAGCCTAGAGTGTGGGCACTTCCCTGGAGCTAGACAAGCCCAGGTGGTGTTCCCAGTGCCTCTAAATCAGCACAAGTGCCCAGCCACGACGCTGTTCCCATTTGTGGGAATAAGTGAGAAGGATGCTCCATGTGTGGAAAAGGTTTCCCTGTGAAGTCTGAGGTGAAGTCTGAGTCTGGGCTCTCGAAGTGTCTGAAGCTTCCTTCCCAGCTGAGCTCAGCTCCCGTGCTAGGTGTTGGCATAACTCGTGCCTGGGTGGTGCTGATGCTTACTCTGTTTGGAGGGAACACCTCCTCCCTCTGCAGACTGCAGCAGCTTGGCTTCAGTTTTGTTCTGCACTGTGAAGCACTTAGCATGGTTAGGCTGGAAACTGCTGAGGTCGTAACAAACTGTCAGAGAATCATGGAATAGGTTGGGTTGGAAGGGACCTCAAAGCTCATCCAGTGCCAACCCCCTGCCATGGGCAGGGACACCTCCCACCAGCCCAGGCTGCTCAAGGGCTCATCCAGCCTGGCCTTGTACACCTCCAGTGAGGAGGCATCCACAGGCTCCCTGGGCAACCTGTGCCAGTGTCTCCCCACCCTCACTCTCAACAATTTCTTCCTCATCTCCACTCTCACTCTCCCCTCTTCCACCTTAATGAGAGCAAACCAGCATGGCCATTGCAAGCCTGGCAGGCTGGGCTCCCCAGGCCTGGCTTTGGGGGGTTATTCCCCACAAATGAGCTGTGAAACCTTCCCCCTTGGCAGAGATGTCACACCTGTGGCCACCCCCTCCTCTGCAGCCGCTCTTCCAGCGCTCCTCTCCAGGCTGCTGCTCTCCCCACGGGAGTCCTGCCGGCTGGGCAGCTCTCAGGCAGCAGGGGGGAGGCTGGAAATCCAACCTCCTTTGTTTAGTCTCGGGGAATGCGGGGCAGGAAAGCGTCGCCATCCTGTTTTCCAGCCTCTAGCACGCAAATAAGGACGGAGGAAAAACACAGCAGCCTCTGACAGGTCCTGATTAATCCTCATTGTGTCCCAGGTTGAAGAGGTGCCAGAGGTGCCAGAGGTGCCACTCGCCACCAGCTTGGGAAGGACCCAGGCTGAGCCTAGGAGGCAGCTCCTGTGCACGGGGTGGGAGGATCCCTGCACACCTAACGGCCTGGCCTGGGCTGGGTGCACCTGAGGAGCCTGGGGACTGACCAGCCAAGGGCTGATGTAAGAAGGCTGTCAGCAGCCTGGAGAGCCAGGAGCAGGAGGCAGAAGCTCCTCGTGCAGGCTTATCTCTGCTGGCCCCTGCGGCTTGACTCACTCACCCTTGGCCCAGCGCTATCTGCTCACCACCCTTTGCTAGCTCAGCCCCAGGGCATGGCTGCTTTGCTTTGTTTTCTTCTCTCCACCCTGGACTGTCCTCATGTGGAAATATTGTCTGAGTCAGCAGGGCTGAGGCTGCCAGCATGTGCAGAGCTCAGGAGCTGCATAAACCTGGTCATGCAAGGCACAGGCAGCAACTGCAGGCTGCAGCCAAGCATGCAAGGCACCCTGAGCTGCAGTGCTGCTGGGACCTGTCCCAGCACAGTGCCAGTGCCAGGTGGCTATCAAACAGTCAGGGAACTGCAGAGGATGAAAGAGACCTTTGAGATCATCAAGTCCAACCACTCACCCTGAGCTCAGAGTTCCACCACTGCTGCTAAGGCACTGCCACTAAACCACATTGCTCAGCACCACATCCACACAGCTTTTAAATACCTCCAGGGATGGAGACTCCACCACCTCCCTGGGCAGCCTGTGCTACTCCCTGACCACTCTTGCAGCAAAGACATTTTTCCTCACCTCCAACCTGCACCTCCCCTGGCACAATTTGAGGCCACTTCCTCTCCTTCTATCACCTGAGACTAGGGAGAAGAGCCCAACCCCCACCTCACTGCAGCATCCTTACAGGGAGGTGTAGAGAGCAATGAGGTCTCTCCTCAGACTCCACTTCTACAGGATGAATAATCCCAGGTCCCTCAGCTGCTCTTCCCCAGCCCTGTTCTCCAGATCATGAAGTCCATCTGCTGGCCCAGAGCCCACAGTCAAACCACTGCTGCTGAACATTCTGCACTGACATCTGGACACAGAGCTGCTGCCTTTGTCCTTTGCTCCCCACTTTCACTCTCAACAATTTCTTCCTCATCTCCACTCTCAATCTCCCCTCTCCCAGCTCAAAGCCATTGTCCCTCATCCTGGCACTCCCAGCCCTTGGCAGAAGTCGCTCCCCAGCTTTCCTGGAGCCCTTCAGGCTCTGGAAGGTTGCTCTGAGGTCTCTCTGGAGCCTTCTCTTCTCCAGGCTGAACAGCCCCAACTGCCCCAAGCTGTCTCCAAAGGGGAGGTTCTCTCAGGCCACGGAGTCAGGGACAGGAACTCTGTTTCTGAGTCTTTATCAAGGAGCTGCTGTAGGCCAGCCATGAGCCCCTGGCCTGGGCATGGGAATCCCCCTGAGTCATCCCAAGGCTGCAGTGTTTGGGCAGCTCAGCTGTCAGAATTGTAATGGTCCCTCCTGACCTTGAAATCTACAAACCCTCATAATTTGTAATCAGGATGCAAATTATTTGCCTTCTGAGCTGAGGCAGGAAGTCTTCTGCATCACCTTTCTGCTCCAAAACATCCTGTCTGCTCCCTCACAACTGCCCATGTGCAGCCTGCAGCTCTTCCACTGCCTACAGCAGCCTCCCAGTTCAGCAGCATCCTCAGCTGCAAGGACAGGATGAGGGAGCTGGGGCTGTTCAGCCTGGAGAAGACAAGGCTCCAGGGAGACCTTAGAGCAGCCTTCCAGTTCCTGAAGGGCTTCTGCAAGAAGTATGGAGAGAGACTGTTTGCAAAGACCTGCAGTGACAGGACCAGAGCACAGCAGACTGAGATTGGATGTGAGGAACAAGTTGTGCACTAGGAAGGTGCTAGAGCACTGGAACAGGTTGCCCAGGGAGGTGGTTGAGGCTCCATCCCTGGAGAAATTCAAGGTGAGGCTTGACAGGGCCGTGGGTAACCTGATCTAGTGGAGGATGTCCCTGCTGAGTGCAGGGGGTTGGACTGGATGAGCTCTGGAGGTCCCTTCCAACCCAAGCCATTGCATGATTCTATGATCCACCAGTAGCTTTTCACCAGCTGACTGCCCAGCCCCAGCCTGGCTTTCCCTGCCAGGCTGTCAGTGATACAAATGCTCCATGTGGGGAGGAAATACTCCTTGTCCAGGTTATTATGGTATGAGTAACATTGACTCTTCCTTTGATCCTGGTTTAAGTATAGTTGAGGAAACCCAAACGGTAGCCAGCACACCTCTGCAAACCCAATCACCTCCTTTTTCACATTGACTCATTAACTCCTCTCACAAACATCTCCCACAAAGACACAGAGGAAGTTTACATCAGCTTCATGCAGAGCAACCATCACAGGCACTGTCATGGCCACAGCCATCTGTCCCCCACAGAACTGGAGGATGGATTAGGTTGGAAGGGATGCTCCAAGGTCATCTTGTCCAATTCCCCTGCAGTCTGCAGGGACACCTCCAGCTAAATCAGGCTGCCCAGGGCCACATCAAGTCTGACCTTGAATGTCTCCAGGGATGGAGCCACGACCACATCCCTGGGCAACCTGTTACAGTGTCTTCCCACCCTCACTGTGCAGAACTTCCTCCTGAGGTCCAACCTAACTGTAGTCTAATATACAACCTAACTCTTCCCTGATGTCCGACCTAACTCTGCCCTGCTCCAGTTTCAAACCATTGCCTCTTGTCCCATCCCCACAGCTCCTTCTGCACAGTCCCTCCCCAGGCTGCCTGGAGTTCCCCTGCAGTGTGATGGTTTAACCCACCTTCATTAACAAAAGCTCAGCTGAACTCAGTCACTAAACTGTCCCATGCAGACACTGAAATGCAGTTCTAAGTTCCCCCTGGAGCCTTCTCTTCTCCAGGCTGAACAGCCCCAGCTCTCTCAGTCAGTCCCCATAGGGGAGGTTCTCCAGCCCTCTGATCATCTTTGTGGTCTCCTCCAGATCTATACAGAGAATCACAGAATCATTAAGGTTGGAAAAGACCTCTATGATCACCCAGTCCAACCTTCAACCCAACAGCTCCATGACCAATAGGCCATGTCCCCAAGTGCCGTGGTCACAGGTCTCTGGAACACCTCCAGGGATGGGGACTCCACCACCTCCCTGGGCAGCCTGTGCCAATCCCTGACCACTCTTGCAGCAAAGACATTTTTCTCACCTCCAACCTAACCCTCCCCTGCCACAATTTCAGGCCATTTCCTCTTGTCCTGTCATTAGTTACTTGTCAGAAGAGCCTCACTGCAACCTCCTTTCAGGTAGCTGTAGAGAGCAATGAGGTCTCATTGTGGCTTCCTCTCCTTCCAGCTGAACAATCTCAGCTCCCTCAGCCTCTCCTCATAAGAATCTGCTCTCTGAACCCCCCTCCAGCTTCATTGCCCTTCTCTGGGCCTGCTCCATGACCTCAATGTCTTTCTTACTGCAGTGCCCTAAGCAGGATCCAGTACTGAAGGTGTGGCCTCAGCAGTGCCCAGTGCAGGAGGCAATCACTTCCCTGCTCCTGCTGGCCACAGAGTTCCTGATCCAGGCTGCATGTCCAAGCTAACTCCACCGAGCCAGACCCTAGACCCTGAGCTGGCTCCTGTGCTGTGACCTCAGTGCACAGTTGAGAGACTGAGTTCACACTTCCCTGCCTGTGCTGCTCGCAGGAAATCCACTCAGCTGCCTTGACTCCCAGCTCTTTGTGCTGAGCATCAATCACTGGGGGACCTTGGGGCAGCAGGAGGAGAGCAGAGGGAGGATTACTCAGCACAGCTCCCAGGGGCACTTACAGCAGGAGCCCAGAGAGTGTCTCCTCTGGAGAGCAGGGAAAATGCCCTGTACAAAATATTTGTGCAGAGCAGGAAAAGGCAGCATTCTTGGGATGACAATGGCAGTGTGTCACTGTCTGTGACCACAGCCATGACTCAGGCTGCTGCTGGGGGGGCAGAGGAGGCTGAGCAGGCTGCCAGCCGCTGCTTGTGCTGCTAGCGGCGCTGCCTGGCCAGGAGCTCCAAAGAAAACACGAGGCAAACATTGGTTTGTTTTTCTGCTTTCAGAAAGGGCTCCTGAGCGAGCCCCTGGCAGCCTGGATGTTACTCCTGGGTCACAAGCACGCAGGGCTTATGCTCTCTGGCAGGGATGGGCAGGCTGCTTGCCTCCGTGGCCAAGGCAGCTGGCCAACAGGTCCAGAGCAGGCAGCAGTAGGTTGCCTTGCACCACTGCTTCCCAAAGCCCTGACTCCAGGGATTTGCAGTGTCTGCCCCCAGGCATTAGCACACCTCTGAAGGAGATTCCACCAAAGCTTGCAAAGCTGGAGGATGCCTGGATCCTTCCTTCCCCACTTGCTGTCCTGTGGAAGATGCCAATGCACATTTTGCCTACACATCCTTCTGACTGTCTTCAGACACCACAGGGACTGACCACTGCAGAGGGGCTGTACCTCTGCTCTGACTCAGCGAGTCATAGAATGGTTTAGGTTGGAAGGGACCATCCAGTTCCAAACCCTTGCCATGAGCAGGGACACCTCTCACCAGCACAGGTTGCTCAAGGCCTCATCCAGCCTGGCCTGGAACACCTCCAGGGAATGGACAGCCACAGCCTCCCTGGGCAACCTGTGCCAGTGTCTCCCCACTCTCTCATGATTTTCTTCCTCATCTCCAGTTTCAATCTCCCCACCTGTCCTGGAGCCCTTCAGGTACTGGAAGGCTGCTCTGAGGTCTCCCTGGAGTCTTCTCCTCTCCAGACTGAACAGCCCCAACTCCCTCATCCTGTCCCACAGGGGAGGATCTCCATCCCTCCGATCATCTCTGTGGCCTCCCCTGGACCCTCTCCAGCATCTGCATGTCCCTTTTATGCTGGGGGCTGCATTGCTAGATGCCAGCAAGGCTCACAGTTAGCTAGGTTGTGTCCAGACTCTGTAGTGCAAGCCCTGGATGTGTTTCAGGAGGCACCATCGTGGTGGCAAAGCTCCTGTCAGGACAAGGGCAGCTCTGCACCCTCCCCTGAGCTGATGGCAGCTGAGCCAACCTTGGCTGTGAGATGAACCTGATGGTCACACTTGGCTATGTTCCTAGGTGATGACCAAAGGAGAAACCTGTCTGAGCTCTTACAGAGGAGAGGGCAGCAAGCACTGGAGGGCAAACAGCCAACAACTGGAGAAGGTTGGAGCTTGAATCTGCTGGAACTCATCATTGCCTACTGCAAGCCAGGGCCCTAAGCTCCAGCACCCTGCAGAGCTGTGTCTCTGTCCTGTAGTTTGTCCACAAAATGCTTCCAGTTTTTATCAGTTCTTGGAAATGGAAGGGCAGATGTGAGTGAAACCTTAGGAAATGAAAAGCACTGCAGCCAGCAGGCTGCCCTCTGCCCCGAGGAACAGCAGAAGGGGCTGGCAAGCTGCGGACAAGGAACGTGAGGCTGAAAGCAGCAGCAGAAAGTACTTTGAAGGTATCAGGAGCAGCTTGCTGGTTTTGGCTGAGCATTCTGGCTGTGGGGCGATGACCTCCTGTTGTTTCTGCTCTGGGGAAGCCAAAGGTGACAGGCACCCAGCCAGGAGACCCATCCAGTCCAACCTTCCTCCTGCCATGCTGGGGGGAAGCCAGGGAGCAGAGGCTTCCTCAAGGGAGAGCTCTCCTGAGCTCAGCACGGTGGCCACGGGCAGGTTGCTCTGAGGGGGTCACTGCAGTGATGCTAAAGGTGACCTCTCCAGTGGAAACATCTCCTGGCACCAAGCCTGCCTGCAGGCTTCTCCTCTGGAGCACAGCACAAGGGTTTCCTTGCTGTCTTCTGCTGCTGGAGAGAAGCTGGAAAAGAGTTTTCCTTATTTTCATGTGAGTGCTGTGTTTTTGTACTGCTCTTGGAAACAATTGTCCTTCTGAGCAGAGGGTGTGGATGGAGCTGGATTGCAGCACTGTAGGAAAACATCTTTCTCCTTCACTGGCAGACCGAGTTCCTCCCCCCTGTCTGTCAGGCAGGAAATAGAGGAAACCTTTGAAAGCACCGCGGAGCCTTAACTGTTGGAGTGCAGGGCAGGAGGCTCAGGGAACACAGATCCTCAGCACACCTCTGCTGCAGCAGAAGGGTGACACTGGGCAGAGCTTTGCTGTCCAGTTCTTGGCTCCCCAGTACAAGAGGAACAGAGGTACGCTAGAGAGTGTCCAATGGAGGCTGTGAGGAAAGGCTGAGAGCCTGGGGCTGGTTAGCCTGGAGAGGAGTAGCCCCAGAGGGGATCTGAGCAATGGTAACAAATAGCTGAAGGGTAGAGGGCAAGAAGGGGCCAGGCTCATGCCAGTGGAGTCCTGGGATAAGCCAAGGGGCAATGGACACAAACTGGAACCCAGGAGGTTCCACCTGAACAGGAGGAGAAAGTTCTTTGGTGTGAGGGTGCTGGAGCCTGAAGCAGGCTGCCCAGAGAGGTTGTGGAGTCTGCTTCTGTGGAGGCTTTCAAATCCCCTCTGGCTGTGTTCCTGTGTGCCCTGCCCTGGGTGACCCTGCTGTGGCAGGCGGGTTGCACTCAATGATCTCTGAAGGTCCCTTCCAACCTCTACTATTCTCTGATTCTTTGGTTTCATTTTTGTGCTAAAGAGAAAAGGAGGAACAAGATGTTCTGTCAGGGTGAAAGAGACAGGAACACGTTCCCTCTTTGCTCTGCTACTACCTGAATGCCATGTCCAGGGAAATACGTCTGTTCCGTACACTTCCTGGCACTGACAGTGTTGGTGGCCTTCAAGCTCTGCCAAGGAGCCTGCTCTGCCTTCTGGGGACAGCACTGCTGAGGCCACACCTCCAAGAAGGACATCAAGGGACTGGTGAAGGTCCAGAGAAGGGCAACAAGGCTGGGGAAGGGTCTGGAGAACAGGGCTGGGGAGGAGCAGCTGAGGGAGCTGGGGGTGTTCAGCCTGGAGAAGAGGAGGCTGAGGGAGAGCTCATTGCTCTCTACAGCTCCCTGAGAGGAGGCTGCAGTGAGCTGGGGGTTGGGCTCTGCTGCCTAGTCTCAGATGATAGAAGGAGAGGAAATTGCTTGAAATTGTGCTGGACAGGCTTAGGTTGGAGATCAGGAACAATTTCTTTGCTGCAAGAGTGGTCAGGGACTGGCACAGGCTGCCCAGGGAGGTGGTGAAGTCCCCATCCCTGGAGGTGTTCCAGAAACCTGTGGCCATGGCACTTGGGGCCATGATTTAGTGGCCATGGTGGGGTTGGGCTGATGGTTGGACTGGGTGATTTCTGAGGTCATTTTCAACCAAAACAGTTTAGTGATTCTGTGCAATGCAGTCAGCAGCCCACGCCACAGACCGGGCAGTGAGCACAGGGAAGTCCTCCCACACTCCAGAGCCTGGGAAGAAGCTAGCAGAGCAAGGTGCAAACAGCTCTACACTGCCTGCAGCTAAGCATGGCCATGAAGCACTGATCTAGAACACTCGCCCAAACAGAGGGAAGGTACCAGGCTGCTGAAAGCCAGCAGGAAACCACAGAGGGTCAGGGAGAGCAGGGCAGTGCAGCCGGCGGTCCCCACCTCCGTCAGAGGCGGTGTGCTCCCGAGCAGCTCCGTGAGCAGCTGCTGACGTCTCCTGATCCCAGCCCACACCCCCTTCACATGCACTCTTCCAGGCTTGGAGTGATGTTGTTCTTTCTACCTGCCCATGAAGACCTGAACCTACAGCTCCCTTCCCACAGGGGCTGGGGACACAGCACCCACACCCAAGGGTGAGGGCAAGGGCTTTGTGCTCTTGTAAGATCCTCTAGTTCATGATATGCTGTTAGGTTAGGGCTTACTAGCAAGTACCTCTTACCCTCCAGAGTGCCTGGGGAAAGGGCACAAGACCTATGAGGAACACCTGAGGCAACTGGGGGTATTTAATGTGGAGAAGAGGAGGCTGAAGGGAGACTTTCTGGCTCTCTACAGCTCCCTGAAAGGAGGCTGCAGTGAGGTAGGGGTTGGGCTCTGCTCCCTAGTCTCAGGTGATAGAACGAGATAATGGCCTGAAATTGTGTCAGGGGAGGCTTAGGTTGGAGATGAGGAAAAATGTTTTTGCTGCAAGAGTGGTCAGGGACTGGCACAGGCTGCCCAGGGAGGTGGTGGAGTCCCCATCCCTGGAGGTGTTCCAGAAACCTGTGACCATGGCACTTGGGGACAGGATTTAGTGGCCATGGTGGGGTTGGGTTGAAGGTGGGACTGGGTGATTTCTGAGATCTTTTCCAACTGAAACAATTCTGTGGTTCTACAATGCTGAGACCAAGGGCTCTGTGCTAACTGATTCTCCTTTCAGAGAGAATGAGATGGAAGAGGTTTCCAGAAGATGTCAGTGAAATGTATAAAGGAAAAACACAACCAACCAACCAGCCCCAGAAGGCAGAGCCTGGCCCAGCAGTGCTGAAGTCTGTTAGTAAGCAAAGATGCAAACATGCAGAACTTCAGATAAGCTTGCAGGCAGCCGTGCAACATCCTTCCAAGGCTGCTGCTTGGATGGTTGAAAGCTCAGCTGAAGCAGGTGCAGCTCACCACCTCACTTCAGAATGACACAGTCAAGGTCGTGCCCACAACTTCTCCTAAAGCAGAGTCAGCTCTCCCTCAAAGCCCTCCTCTGCTCCCCCTCCCCTGGGATCCTAGGCTGGAGCTGCTCCCCCTGCAAGCTGAGCCAGTCACTGGGGGACTCTCTGGAGTGAAGGAGTGATGCAGATACAACCTGCTAGGTTTTCTCTCACTGACAGCAAGTTCTCCATGGGACAGCAATGTGCCCTTGTGGCCAAGAGGGACCATGATATTCTGTGCTGCATCAAGGAAAGTGTGTCCAGCAGGTGCAGGGAGGTTGCCCGCCCTCCCTCTCTACTCTGCTCTGGTGAGACCACACATGCAATGCTGTGTCCAGTTTGGGCTCCCCAACTCAAGGGAGACAGAGACCTGCTGGAGGGAGTCCAGTGAGAGCTAAGAGGATGATTATGGGACTGGAACATCTGTGTGATGAGGAAAGCCTGAGAGCCCTGGGGCTGGTTAGTCTGGAGAAGAGGAGTCTGAGAGGGGATCTGATCAATATCTATCAATATCTGAGGGGTGGGTGTCAGATGAATGTGCTAGACTCTTGTGGTAGTGCCCTGTGATAGACAATGGGTAGAAGCTGGGACCCAGGAGGTTCCACCTCAACATGAGGAGGAACTTCTTCACTGTGAGGGTGCCAGAGCCCTGGAGCAGGCTGCCCAGAGAGGTTGTGGAGTCTCCTCCTCTGGAGTCTTTCAAAACCTATCTGGATGTGTTCTGGTGTGAGGTGTCCTGGGTGATCCTGCTTTGGCAGTGGGGTTGGGCTGAATGATCTCCAGAGGTTCCTTCCAACCCTTACCACCCTGTGATGCTCTGTTTCTCTGCTTTGGTTTCCCATCCAATTTCTGTTGAGCCTTCTGGCTGCCTTGGCAGGTTGCTGGACTCCCTCAAAGCATCAAGACCGAGGTGGAGGGACCTGCTTGGGCCGACCCCCCTCAGGGTTTTGTCTTGGAGCCATAATTACAGTGATTTGTCTGGAAAATTTGGCTTTTGGTGATAAAAGACTTCTCTGATGAGGAAGAGCCTAATCACGATTGCAAAGCCTCCTGAGCTGAGGCTATGCAAATGTCTGGAACCAGAGGTGTGCTGCTCTGCAGGCAGGCTCATGCATATCAATGACTCTGTTTACCAAACTGTTTTAACCTGCTTCACAACACAGCCTCAAGTTATCTTATCTGGATGGCTAATGAAAATAAACAGATGTCTCCAAACATCAAAACCCTCCTGCTTGAGGAGTTCCTTATCAGGACAACTTCCTCCCCCTGACCCAGTTAAAGCCTTCAGTAATTCATTAATTTCCTATCCATGGCTTTTTTAGCAGAAGGAACCAACTTTCCCTATCAGCATGTTTTTGATCTGGTGAAGCTGCAATTCCCTCATGCTTTGTTTGCTTTCTGCATCCTGCAGATGCATCCAATCCCTTCAGCTTTGGCCCTGCCTTCTTACCTCTGCTAATTAGCTCCTTACCCACACACTTCTTTCCTAGAGCAAGTTCAAAGCCTGAAGAGAAAAAAAAGCCCAAAAGAGAAACTGTCCAGAGCCTGGCAGTGGTTTTAGTTTGGGTATAATAACTGCCCCTCAAGGAGAAAATAAAAGGGGTAGGAAACCAGGGATAGGAATCCAGGACATCCCTGATACAGAGCTCCTGCAACCCATGGACAGATCAGAGAATGGTTTGGTTTGGAATAGACCCCAAAGCTCATCCAGTTCCAATCCCCCTGCCATGGGCAGGGACACTTCCCACCAGCCCAGCTTGCTCAAGGCCTCATCCAACCTGGCCTGGAACACCTCCAGGGAGGGGACAGCCACAGCCTCCCTGGGCAACCTGTGCCAGTGTCTCCCCACCCTCGCTCACGACAATTTCTTCCTCATCTCCTCCATCTCCCCTCTCCCAGCTCAAAGCCATTGTTCCTCATCCTGGCACTGCAAGCCCATGTGAAAATGCAATGCTTCGTGGGATCTCTAGACAAGGTTGGTGAGGATAGCTGTGGGCATCAGCCAAGGTGAGAGCTGCAATAATAGGACCATGGACATTGATGATTCAGATTGCATCGGGTTGGACGGGACTCTCTGAGGTCATCTTGTCCACCCCCCTCTGCTGTCAGCAGGGACACCTCCAAGTAGATCAGGCTCCAAAGAATGAGGCCTCCACATCATTCCTTGGTGACCAGAACTTCCCAAGAGGCTCTAGGCAGATGATCACAGAATCTACCAGGTTGGAAAAGACCTCAGAGATCATCAAGTCCAACCTATTACCTAACACCTAGCACCTCCTGACAGCTAAACCATGGCTCCACGTGCCACATCCAAACTTTTGTTGAACACCTCCAGGGACAGGGACTTCACCACCTCCCTGGGCAGCACATCCCAATGGCCAATTACTCTTTCTGGGAAGAATTTTCTCCTCACCTCAAGCCTCAACTTACCCCTGCACAGCTTGAGACTATGTCCTCTTGTTCTGGTGCTGGTTGCATGGGAGAAGAGACCAATCCCCTCCTGGCTACAACCTCCCTTCAGGGAGTTGTAGACAGCAATAAGCTCTCCCCTGAGCCTCCTCTTCTCCAGGCTAAGCAACCCCAGCTCCCTCAGCCTCTCTTCACAGGGCTGTGCTCCAGACCCCTCCTTAGCCTCATTGCCCTTCTCTGGACATGCTCAAGTGTCTCGACGTCCTCCCTAAACTGAGGAGCCCAGAACTGGACACAGGACTCAAGGTGTGGCCCAACCAATGCAGAGTACAGGGGCACAATGACTTCCCTGCTCATGCTGGCCACACTATTTCTGATGCAGACCAGGATGCCATTGGCCCTCTTGGCCACCTGGGCACACTACTGGCCCATGTTCTGCTGCTGTCAGCCACTACCCCCAGGTCCCTTTCTGCCTGGCAGCTCTCCAGCCACTCTGACCCCAGCCTGTAGCACTGCCTGGGGTTGT
The DNA here is from genome assembly GCF_026170545.1 of Melanerpes formicivorus. Lineage (NCBI taxonomy): Eukaryota > Metazoa > Chordata > Aves > Piciformes > Picidae > Melanerpes > Melanerpes formicivorus. Next base: position 90,205 of record NW_027142373.1, on the reverse strand, counting down.
TGTGACCAAAGTGTAGAACTCGGCACTTGGACTTGTTGAATGTCATCATGTTGGACTCTGCCCATCTGCCCAGCCTGGCAAGGTCCCTCTGCAGAGCTCTCCTACCCTCCAACAGATCAACTCCTGCCCCCAGCTTGGTGTCATCTGCAAATTTGCTGATGATGGATTCAATCCCCTCACCCAGATCATCAGTAAAGATCTTGAACAGGCTGGGGCCCAGCACTGATCCCTGGGGGACACCACTGGTGCCTGGCTGCCAGATGGATGTGGCACCATTCACCACCACTCTCTGGGCACAGGCATCAGCCAGTTCCTAACCCAGCTCAGAGTGCTGCTGTCCAGGCTGTGGGGGACGGTGTCAAAGGCCTTGCTGAGGTCCAGGCAGACTTCATCCACATCCTGCCCCACATCCACCAGGTGGCCACCTGGTCATAAAAGCATTCAGGACCTGCTCATGGAAATGGATTTATACAACTCTCCACACCCAACCAGAAGACTGGAGCAAGAAGGGCCTGAGATGTTGAGATGCAGGGAGAGTGACCACAGAGGGCACACCGTGGGCTGTGCTGAGGCTTAAATGAAGATCATCCAATTGCTTTCTCCAAGGCTTTCTGCTTTATCAGGGAAATGCTCTGAACTTTCCTGTGACCTTGCAATAAAGCAGACAAATGCCCCTTCAAAGCACACAGCACACACTGCTCATTTCTGCCCAGGGTAGCCCTATTTTTCATGGTGATTATTTGAGCTACCTCCTGATGATGAAGGGTTATTTTAAGGACAACACAGAAGCTGCTCATATCAGTCTTGATAGAATGGCATAAAGAACATCCCCTCAGCCTACAGCCTCTTGCTAGCCCTCCTCCTTAGCTTCCAGGTGATATTTCTTACCTGTCTTTAAGGTCTAGCATTACCTCAATGACTCTAAGCAGGAGTCTTGATGGAAGAGGTTTGAACAACAGTGATCATAGCTTAGATTCCACTGCAAATTGACTCATCTGTTCTCATATTTACACCCTGCTGGGCCAGAAGATGGCTCAGTTATCACTGATCAAAGATCAAGTTAAAGCAATGGCCTCATCACCCCCTCTTTTCGTGGGGATCAATACAAGGAGATGGAGAGAAGGGGATCCCTAACTGCATGGTGGGATCTGAGCAGCATGAAGCATTTGTGCAGGATGCTGGCAAAGGCAGGGGCTGGGAAATCATTTGGTGTCTAGATGAAAAAAAACAACAACCCAGCATAGAAGCAAACAGGAAAGGGATGGATTCTGAAAGGTGGCCTTGAGGAAAAGTAGGAGCAAGGGAAATCTTTCACAGAGTCTCCAAATCCCAGCATGGTGGAAATTGGAAGGGACCTCTGGAAATCGTTCAGTCCAACCCCCCTGCTCCAGCAGGGCACCCACGACAGCTTGCTCAGGATCACAATGGCCAGGGGGGGTTGGAAGCTCTCCACACAAGCAGACTCCACAACCTCTCTGGGAAGCCTGCTCCAGGTTCCAGCACTCTCACAACAAAGAATTTTCTCCTCGTGCTGAGGTGGAACCTCTTGGCTTCCAGTTTGTGTCCACTGCCCCTTGTGCTGTCCCTGGGCACCGCTGACAAGAGCCTGGCCCCAGCCTCTCTCCCACAACCTTTCAGCTCTTGCTGAGCATTGCTCAGATCTCCTCTGGGGCTGCTCTTCTCCAGGCTTTCAGCCCCAGGGCTCTCAGCCTTTGCTCTTCACAGAGCTGCTCCAAGCCCCTCAGCAGCCTCACAGCCTCTGCTGGACTCTCCCCAGCAGTTCCCTGTGCTTCTGGAAGGGGGGGAGGCCAGAACTGTACCTAATACTCACTAGGTCAGAGTAGATGCAGAGAAGAACTTCCCTCAACACTCATACCTTTGATAACTGAAATTCCCTGGCAGGGTTGGTGTAGACAGCATTTGTTCCAGATGCCTTCTAGGAAATAGTGCTGCTGCTCTTCCTTTTAACCAACCAGAATTGCCCTGAAGATATTTTTTGGTACATTTCACACACTTCTCATAACAGACACATGAATGTCTAGCAAGGTGTGGAACGAGGTGAACAGCAGGAGGTGGAAAGCCTCAGTGCAAGAGAAGCATTTCCAAGCACAGTTTGTCATTTAGAGGTCCAGAAGGACTCACTTTAGACTCAGGTCTCATTCATCCACCCCCAAAATGTGGCTAAGACTTAGCAGCAATGACTGGGACCAGCCAAACACTGTCACTGATTAGCTCCTTACCACACTGCTCTTCATCTGTACCATTCTTTCAGTGCCTTGTCACTGTCACTCTTCACAGCTGCCTGAAAGGAGGTTGGAGCCAGGTGGAGGGCAGTGTCTTCTCCTCAGGAACAAGTGATAGGACAAGAGGAAATAGCCTCAAGCTGCACCAGGGGAGGTTTAGGTAGGAGATGAGGAACAATTTCTTTGCTGCAAGAGTGGTCAGGGATTGGGACAGGCTGCCCAGGGAGGTGGTGGAGTCCCCATCCCTGGAGGTGTTCTAGAAACATGTGGCCATGGCATTTGGGGACAGGGTTTGGTGGCCAGGGTGGGGTTGGGTTGATGGTTGGACTCAATCCTGTGGGGCTTTTACAGCCTTCATCATTCTGTGACTCTATAAGAAACAAACCTGATGGTAACCACCAGAAAGTAAAACTTTCCTCTCTGTCTCCTTACATCCTCCTCTACTGAAAGGGTCATTTCTTGGGGCAGTGATGGCTTGTCAGCAGATGCAAAGGCACCAAAGACACCAATTTCTTTCAATGGTGTGAGGCCAGAACACAAATTATGATACTGGAAATTAGTCACACAATGCCATTGAGGATAAGCAGCCAGAATTCTCCCTCCCATGAAAGCAAAGGGAATGTGCAGTACTCTCCTCAGGGAAGTGGCAGAAAGAACCAACAGTTGAGGCTTTTATGTGGTGAGCTGGAAAAGACACAGCAAAGATCAGTGTTTGGTAGTTGTACCACCTCCCAAGTGAGGCCACTTCCAGCTAACAGGGGGAGACCTTGGAGCAGCCTTCTGATACCTGAAGGGGGATACAGGAAAGCTGGGGAGGGACTTTAGACAAGGATGAGGGACAATGGCTTTGAGCTGGGAGAGGGGAGAGTGAGACTGGAGATGAGGAAGAAATTCTTTGCAGTGAGGGTGGGGAGACACTGGCACAGGTTGCCCAGGGAGGTTGTGGCTGTCCCCTCCCTGAAGGTATCCAAGGACAGGCTGGCTGAGGCCTTGAACAACCTGGGCTGGTGGGAGGTGTCCCTCCCCGTGGAACTGGATGAGCTTTAAGTTCCTTTCCAACCCACTGCACGAATCTATGGTTCTAGTGAAGTCTGTACTTGTGAGTGGTAAGAAAAGTCCTTACCCCAAACCTTTACACTCAAAGAAGGAAGAAAAGAGTAAGGAAAACCTCCTCACAGCATCTCTGTCTTGCAGGATCCTTTACACCAGACATCCTTCTAGCAAGCTGCTTTTCCTTCTAGTTCCTTTGTCTGCCTTTTCATCTAAGGGATGCTACAGGAGCGCTAATCACAGAGTCACAGAATCATTGAATCATAGAATGGTTTGGGTTGGAAGGTGCATGGAGAAGAGTGTGGTCAGTAGGTTGAGGAAGGTTCTCCTGTTCCTCTACTCTGCCCTAAGAAGGACACTTCTGGAGTACTGGGTCCAGTTCTGAGCTCCCCAGCTAAAGTGAGACAGAGAACTACAGGAGAGAGTCCGATAGAGGCTGCAAAGATGCTGAGGGGCCTGGAGCATCTCTGTGAGGAGGAAAGGCTGAGAGCCCCCCACTTGGCAGGGTGATTGGACCTAAGCTGGTCTTGAAGGTCTTTTCCAACCCAAACCATTCTATAATTCTATGATTTTATCAGGAGGACAGCAGCAGCCCAGCTGTCCAGCAGCTGCCAGCTAAGCACACACTGGGTCTTCTCTAGACCCATCCTATCTGCCAGCCTATGTAGATGTCTCAGATGCCCAAAGGGTCTCAAAGGTCACCAGAAGTCTATATTTAGGCACCTTAAGCAAGCCCCAAGGCACAGCCATGCCAAAGCCAGAAGTGTCATCATTATGGATGTGGTTGTTTTCGGCAGAAGGTTATCTGCAATCACATCGAACCTGCCAGGCAAGTCAGAACTCAGGAGAAAATGGAATGAGAGCACTTCCAGAGGACTGTAAGTTAAGGTAGAGTTCAGCCCACATATCAAAGGTGGCTAAAATAAGAAACAAGCAAATCTTCCTTGGCATCTCTGCCAAATCACGCACTGCACACGCCAAAGGCACACAGCTGGGCTGCCGTTCCCAAAGGAGCCCTCGGCACTTAGAACCCAGCTCTCCTTGGAAATCAGTGGCCAGTTCCTCCCTCCCTTCCCTGAACACCACAGATCTGGCTTTGTTCATTCCCTCTGCTTTTCCATCCTCACTTCAGCTGGGCTCTGCCTGTCCCTGCAGCAGTGCCATGTCAGCAGCACAGTTGTCCTGCAGTTTGGGTTCGTTGGTCTCCAGGGACAGCACTGCCCAGAGGACAACTGATACCACCTCTTGCAACACCCAGGTTCTCCTCGGAGGTCTTCCACTGAAGTAACAAACAGGCCCAACCCTGCTCTGTTTAGGAGGTCTGATAAGATCACTGCCCAAGGGGCCATGGCTGCAGGCCAGAATGCTGTCCCAGTAAACCATTTTCTGGAGGACCACCTTGTCTGGACTTGTCTCTCCCTATGAAGCCAGGCAAAGCAAAGCATTCAGATGCTAAAAATGTCTAACTATTCTTGGTGCTTGTCCAACATTTGGAGGCTCATAAATCTCCCAGGAAAGATAGGACAGGAGCATGATTCAGAAAACAAGCAGCTTTATGCATTGGTTCCTCTCCTCCTGCTTCCAGCAAGGCTATTGCCTGTTGATGAAATGCCCCTCTTGGCTGGCTGCCAAACCAGCACTGTGCCCACCAGAGCTCTTCTGCATGGCATGAGTCAGGCACACACCTACTGAATGTGATCAAAGAGGAAATGCTAATCCATAAGTGCAGAGGTGTCTGCAGGTAGAAGCCAGCAGCAAAAGAAAGCCCACAGAGAGTTTCTTCTGCCTTTGCACCCAGAGCAGTCTGTGCACCAAGGAGAGTGTGGCCAGCAGGTTCTCCCCTGCCTCTGCTCTACCCTGCTGAGACCACAGCTGGAATGCTGTGTCCAGTTTTGGGCTCCCCAGTTCAAGAGAGACAGAGACCTGCTGGAGAGGGTCCAAAGGAGAGCAACAAGGATGATGAAGGGACTGGAACTACTCTCTACAGCTACCTGAAAGGAGGTTGTGGAGAGGTTGGTGCTGGTCTCGCCTCACAGGTAATTAGTGATGGAACAAGAAGGAACAGCCTCAGGCTGCCACTGGGGAGGTTTAGGCTGGACAGCAGGAATGTTTTTTTCTCAGCAAGAGTGGTCAGGGACTGGAATGTGCTGCCCAGGGAGGTGGTGGAGTCACCAGCCCTGGATGTGTTTAAAGGTCATTCGGATGTGGTGCTTGGGGCTATAGGGATGACCACTGTAGAGTAGGGTTAATGGTTGGACTTAGTGATCCTGAGGTTCTTTTCCAACCTGAATGCTTCTGTGATTCTGTGAACATCTCTGCTGTGAAGCAAGACTGAGAGCCCTGGGGCTGTTTATTGTGGAGAAGGGAAGGCAGAGAGGGGATCTGATCAATGTTTATCTCTATCTGAGGTGTCAGGATGAGGGTGCCAGGCTCTATTCAGTGGTGCTCAGTGAGAGGACAAGGAACAATGGACACAAACTGGAACACAAGAGATTCCACCTCAGCGTGAAGAGACACTTCTTTGGTGTGAGTGTTCTGGAGGCCTGGAGCAGGCTGCCCAGAGAGGTAGTGGAGTCTCCTTCTCTGGAGAGCTTCTGACATCCCCTTGGCCATTGTGATCCTGGGCAAGCTGCTGTGGGTGCCCTGCTTTAACAGGGGGTTTGGACTGGATGATCTCCAGAGGTGCCTTCCAATTCCCACCACACTGGGTTTCTGTGATCCTGTGGAGTCCCTGACTTAGGTCTTTCTGGGCCAAAGTGAGCCCAGCAGTGAGGCTGGGTTGAGGCACATGCTCAATGTCTAACCCAGCCTCACTCTTTGTCTATAAAAGACAAAGTGGTAGAGAGCTCCAGTCTTCACTAGACCTCACTGGTAAGATAAGGAACTGCAGACACACCACACACAGCTTTCAGGGCTGAGGCAGAACCTTGCTTCAAAGGAGAGGAACAAACATGCAAGACAATGAAGTCTCCCAGGGAGAGAGTGCAGCAGGTGCATGGCCTCCAGAACAAACCTCTCTGGGATTGGCTTGCAGTGGCTGCTCTCCAATGGAACTGCTGCCATTAACCAGTTAAAAATGGAACAGAGGATGTCTGGTTGGCCACTTCAGTACCTGGTGAGCTGGTCTTGAATGGCTGAAAGTCCTGATGAGCTCCTGCCAACTCCCAGCCAGGGACAGCTGAGTCCATGCAGATCTTACACGAACTATGGAATCATAGAGTTGTTTCAGCTGGCAAAGCGCTCTAAGATCATCCAGACAAGCCCTGAGCCAACATCATCATGGCCACTAAACCATGTCCCCAAGTGCCATGGCCTCACATTTCACAGAATCACAGTATTGTCAGGGCTGGAAGGGACCTCGAGGATCAGCCAGTGCCAACCCCCCTGCCACAGCCAGGGACACCTCACACTACAGCAGATTGCTCACAGCCACATCCAGCCTGGCTGCAAACACCTCCAGGGATGAGGTTTCCACCACCTCCCTGGGTAACCTGTGCCAGTCTCTCACCACCCTCATGGCAAAGAACTTCTTCCTAACATCCAATCTCTCCCTTCCTCCAGCTTGGATCCTTTTCCCCCCAGACCTGTCACTCCCTGGCACTCTACAAAGTCCCTCCCCAGCTTTCTTGTACTCCCCCTTCAGGTACTGGCAGGCTGCTCTAAGTCCCATGGCCACTAGGTGAAAGAAATGCACTAAAGTGTTTAGACAGGTTTTATTCTCCGTTTATGTTTTATTCCCAGTAAATATTGTCCCAAAATTCCCCATTGGACTCCAGAAGGAAATGTTTGCCATGAGAGCAGGCAGAGACTGGAATCATCTCCCAAGGGCAGCAGTGGAGTCTCCTGCACTGGGCAGCTTCAGACTCAGCTTGCCAGGGTGCTGAGCCAGCTCATGGCAACTGCACCATCACCTGGAGAGGTTGGAGCAGACAACCTTGGGGTCCCTTCCAAGCTGGCACTCTGTGAGCCCATGATTAAATCCATGGCCTTGCTTCTTTGTCACCTTATTGTCCTCTTGGCACCTTTAAAGTGATTATTCCACAATTTGTTCTTTCATCCTTTTGCTGCTCAGGTTGGGTTATTGTCCTCTGCAGCTCTTGAGGCCCTCCTTGCCTGCTCTGCAAGGTGGTACTTCTCTGCTTGCCATTTTTCAGTCCTCTTGGACCTCAAGCATCCTCCACCACTGCTTGCAGAGGTTTGGTTTCAGGGATTGCCATGACCTAGTTCCTGCTGCACGCTGTGCTAGACCTCATCACATCTCAGTGTCCTGAGTCACCATTTTCCTCGGTATTCCCAAGCTCCTTTCTTCCCTGTTCTGATCTGCTCTAACAGTTAATTGTGTCAGCTGGGCGCTCATGAAGGCAGGAGCAAGGAAGAAGTGAAGGCTGACACCTACCCAACTTATCTTTTCTCCAGATAAGAGATTGTGCTAAAGCAGGAAGGAGACCACTCACCTTCTGCTGACCATATCTCACCTTGGCCTGAGGGTTTCTGGCATTATCACCCTGTGCTTTACACTCATTGCTTGTTAATCATTTGCCTCTCTCAATATATTTTGCTTTCATGTCTGGTTAAAGGACTCCATAGTGATAATCCTGCTGCTTCTGTCTTCTTCTGCAGCAGGACTATTGCCCTTTGTTTCTAAGTTTCTTCCTTCTGCTATCTGCTCAGACACTCCTAAACTCCTCATTAATTTGTGTTCCTGCAAGCTGGCTTCCGTGTCCCTGCTGTTCATAGACTCAGACCTGTGCCAGTGTCTCCCCACCCTCACTCTCAAAAATTTCTTCCTCATCTCCACTCTCAATCTCCCCTCTCCCAGCTTAAAGCCATTGTCCCTTGTCCTGGCACCCCAAGTGCTTGCAAAGAGTTTCTTTTTGTTTGTCTCTGATTTCCACCCAAACACATTATTCAAACCTGTCTTTAGCTTCCCTTGGCTTTTGATCAAGTCTATTGCCAAAGACTTCTGCTGTCCTCCTCATCTGCCCTTCCCAAGCAAGCTGTTGTGCTCCTTGCCACCACTCCAGACTTCTGAGCTCTCACTGCCTTGGATTTCAGCCCAGGCACTGTGCTGCTTTTGACTTCAAGTTCCTCTTGTCTATCCCCCCTCAGCCCAACACAAAGGTTCATTGATTATACCCCCCCTGGCCTCTGCAGTGCTGCTGCTGATTGTCCCCAGGGAGGTGCCAGCCTGCCAAGCCTCCACTTTTCACCCCCCTGTAGCCTCTGCTGTCAGCCAGCCTCAGCCCCACACCTCTCCCAACCCCCTTCCAACAGCCACAGCCACTCTGCCCTGTGCACACTTGCTCCAATCATGCCAACAGCTGCAGCCCAGCCAAGAGATCCCAGGTGAGAGATAGCAGAGGTGAGAAGCAATCCTGTTGTTCCATAGCATCTGGGATTGTCTTTTATTTACTTTGGTGTTTTGGTTTGTTTTTCAATTTTGACTCTTCTTTCAACCTTCACAATTAGGAATTTGAACTCTTGTTTTGCCAGAATAAACTCATTTTCACCCTGAAGCATGTCTGGTATTAAAGGCAAGTCTAGGTGATGCTGTGAAATGTGGATTAGCTTAACCTCTTTGGAGGCAATGCTTCCTTGGACACCTAGGGTCAGTTTGGAGCACCCTGAAGCTGTTGACTATATTGGGTCAAGCTACAAGACCAAAGCCAGGCTCAGGGCTGTCCCCTTGCAGGTTGGATGGAGTCAGTAGAAAGACACTTTGCAAGGCAGGCACACCCCAGGCTGTGGCAGGCATGTGTGCTGGGGTGGCATTACAGCCTACCCCCAACAGAAGGGCATGCAGGTCACCTGCCCAACCAGGCTTGGCCAAGGCTTGTCCCTGTGAGGCCAGAGTCAGAGACTCTTCACCTGCTGGCAGAGGACAAACAGTGCTGTAAAAAACTGTTGTTGGCTTGACTGCAGCTTCCTTCTTTTGGGGTAGGGGCTGCTGCTGAAGGAACTGATCATAGGATCATAGAATGGCCTGGGTTGGAAGGGACATGCAAAGGTGACCCAGTCCAAACCCCTCTGCAGTCAGCAGGAACATCCTCCACTGGATCAGGTTGCCCAGAGCCCTGTTGAGCCTCACCTCATGGCTCCCTACAGCTACCTGAAAGGACATTGTGGAGAGGTTGGTGCTGGTCTCTCCTCACAGGTAATTAGTGATGGAACAAGAGGGAACAGCCTCAAGCTGCCTCTGAAGAGATTTCCCAGCAAGAGTGGTCAGGCACTGGAATGGCTGCACAGGGAGGTGGTGGTCAGCAGGCCTGGATGTGTTTAAAGGTCATTTGGATGTGGTGCTTGGGGCTATGGTTTAGGGGTGACCCTTGCAGAGTGAGGATAATGGTTGGACTTTATGGTCCTGAAGGTCTTTTCCAACCTGAATGTCTCTGTGACCTCCAGGGATGGGGCAGCCTGTTCCTGTTCCAGTGTTCCACTGACTTGCCCTGGTAGCTCACCTAAGGCTAAAACCTGCTGTCAGGTTTGGATGTCTGGACCATTCATATGGATGCAAGGACAAGGGGAGCGGATTGTCTTCTTCTGAGCAGTTCTTTGGCCTTTCTATGCATCTGATGCTGGCTGCTGTCACAGCTGGGGTGCTGAGTCCCAGGACAAGGGAGAGCAGAGGAAGCTTTGTGGAGCTGATTCCTTCTGCAGGACCTCTGCATTTTCTAGCAATTTTTTTCCCCCCCGAGTGTTTTCCCTCTTGCCTGCAGAGATCTTGTGTGCAGATCTCCCCACCCCATCCACTCCATGCCTCTGTGTTAAAAGAATTGCAATGCCACAGCTGGGGCAAGTGCCAAAGAAACAAACCCCAGGGCAGGTTGAGTTTGGGACACAGCATCAGACACGCTCTGCACTCCCTGAGCCGGTAGCCAGCTGTAGCACATCCCATAGGCAGCAGGCAGGCCACGGTGGGTGTGCAGCTCTTCTCCAGGAAGATCCAAGCTCAGATCAAAAGCTGAAGGTAGGCAGCACCACAACCAGGGCCAGCAGAGGTCATCTCAAGCTCCTAGGCAATGAAGATGATGAAAGATCAAAACGGCCCTTAGGGGAAGCAATAAATGGACTTTGTCCCTGCTTGCAGTGTGCCTGGCCCCAGGTCAGTGTTTATGATGCAATTGTTTCCCTCACTATCACCCTCCTTGGCGTTTGTGTAGAAAGGCAAAGTGAAACACCAGCAGGGAGGGAGCTGACCTCCCAGATGAGTGACTGTAAACAAACATGGATCCTACTCTGCTCCCCATGCAGCAGCCTCCTTCTCCAGCCCCTTCTCGCCACAGGGAGCTGCTTTCTGGGTCTGACCTCGGATCTTTTAACCTCCTTTCAGAGCCTCTAAGAGTTTAGTGAGGAAAGTCATAAATGCCTGTGTCCATCCAGCCTGCTGGCTCCGCTGCTGGCCCTCCCTCACCTTGAGCCACTCAGTGGTGGGAAGCAGGGAAACGACTACAGTGTGTCCAACAAGGGCCACGAGGATGGAGCTGCTCTGCTATGAGGACAGACTGAGAAAGTTGAAGATCTGTCACTGCAGGGCTGCAGTGGCTGGAGGTAGCTGCAAATGGCTTGGATTAGTCAAAGATGATGCTTAACTGTATGGGATGCAAAAACCTCTCTGGGGAAGCCCACACTGACGACATCAGAGACACGAGAAGGTCAGGTTAGAGTTTCCTTAGGGAATAACAAAGGAATTACCCTTAAGGCAGCAAAACAATGATTTCCAAATGAAAGGAAAACCTGCAGGTTTCAGACACTTTGAATTTGAATGTAAAATTAATACTAATACTAATAATATTAATCATAAAAATATAAGAGCTGGGGCTGTTCAGCCTGGAGAAGAGAAGGCTCCAGGGAGACCTTAGAGCAGCCTTCCAGTGCCTGAAGGGGCTCCAGGAGAGCTGGGGAGGGACTTTTGCCATAGGTTGGGAGTGCCAGGATGAGGTACAGTGGCTTTGAGCTGGGAGAGGGGAGACTGAGGAGATGAGGAAGAAATTATTGAGAGTGTGGGTGAGGATACACTGGAACAGGTTGCCCAGGGAAGTTGTGGATGTTCCCTTCCTTGGAGGTGCTCAAGACCAGGCTGGATGAAGCCTTGAGCAAGCTGGGCTGGTGGGAGGTGTCCCTGCCCATGGCCCATGGATGATCTTTGGGGTCCCTTCCAACCCAATCCATTCTGTGAATGAATCCATGAATAAATCTCTCAGAGTGTTGAAGAAAGCTGCTCCTAGTGGGAGAGGCTCCACAAACTCAGCCTCATTATTTTCTCAACCCCCCCTCAAGCTTCAGCCAAGGCTTTCCATCAAGCCTTGGAGGCACTGCAGCATTATTAATCACTTCCTTGGCCAATGTGCATGTAATAAAACAAGCTAAAATTAGTTGGACACACACACACACACAAAAAAAGCCACCACACCAAACCTGTTCAAAGCAAAGGCCACTTTCCAACATCCTGACAAATGAAATAAGTGGAGACCTAAACAAAGGGCTAAGAGCACAATCGAGGCAGAGCAGGAACTGGAGGGGCAACACTGCTCCAGTGCACTTCAGATGGAGGCTTTCATACATCAGAGCCCCCAAAAGTGCTTCATCAAAATAATGGAAAGCAGGAAGGGAACAAAGTGACTTGCAGGCAAAGGATGGAAGATAAATGGAATCTGTGGCACGTATCAGAGAGAGGCAGGGAAGGGGCTTTGCAGCTTGTCCTCTCACAGAAATGTCTTCAGGTCACTTATCTACATTGCTTGTCTCCAGAATCACCACTTTTTCTTCTCCCCCGCCTTAAATAAGGTGACAAAGTGCCCAGCATATTTCCAGCAAGAGAGAAGCAGTGATCTATCTAACAGGGATTCTAGGGCAGGAGTTGGCAGGGCTCATTGATAGGGCTTTAAACCAGATTTGAAGGGGGGAAGGGTTGTTAATCTCATGCTTGCCTGCGGCAAACATTGGGGCAGCTCACCAGAGGCAGAGGAAGAGATGTCCAGAGAAGGGCCACAAGGATGAGCAGAGGGCTGGAGCTGCTCTGCTATGAGCACAGACTGAGAGAGTTGGGGCTGTGCAGTCTGGAGAGGAGAAGGCTCCCAGGAGACATAATTGTGGCTTTCCAGTTTCTGAAGGAGGCTACAAGAAAGCCGGGGAGGGACTTTTGAGGATATCAGGGAGTGATAGGACTGGGGGGGAATGGATCCAAGCTGGAGGAGGGTAGATTCAGATTGGATGCTAGGAAGAAGTTGTTCCCCATGAGGGTGGTGAGAGCCTGGCACAGGTTGCCCAGGGAAGTAGTAGAAGCCTCATCCCTGGAGGTGTTTGCAGCCAGGCTGGATGTGGCTGTGGGCAACCTGCTGTAGTGTGAGGTGTCCCTGGCAGTGGCAGGGGGGTTGGAACTGGCTGATCCTTGAGGTCCCTTCCAGCCCTGACAATTCTGTGATCCTATTAGCATATTTTCAGCATCCCTCTCCTGTCCCATTCTTCACACAGTCCATCATCACATCCCTCTTCCCTTACCTGCTTCCACCAAGCTTTCACTTGGGCTGTCCTACAGCTGACCACACACAGCTTTCTCTGGCCTGTCCATATCCAGTACAACCTCAAAGTCATCCCTCCTCATCTGCTGCTTATCTGTCTTCCATTTCCTCCAGCACCAGCCTATTCATTCACCTTGCCTTTTTCAGGTCCACCTGGAGCCTTTCCCATTCTCCTAAGGTCTTGGCTGCCCTCAGCCTCTGTGAGATCTTCCATTGTTCCCTTTCCTCTCAAGATCACAGGCGGTGCCGCCTCGCCGCCCTTGCCGTCCAGCTCTGGAGTTAAATGCAAGGTGGCATCCACCCAAAAGGTGAATTTCTGTCCCCAGCAGGGGAAGCTTAAAAAATCCAGAGGCTGTTTGAATAAGAGAAGAGTCATCCTGCATTTGATCAATTCTGTAGGGGTCCCTCGGTTAATGGCTCCTCTTCCCCTCCAGAGCTGCAGCATACGAAAGAGGAGCATTAAGATGACATTAATGGAGCTGCAGAGACTGAGGCAGAGGTGACACACTGCCAGGGAAGGGCAGAGTCAGCACATCCACGGAGGGATGTCCTTGCTGTGGTGTCCTTGAGCCATTTCCATCATTGTCATAGAATCATTGAATTGTTCCAGCTGAAAAAGCCTTCTAAGACCTTTGAGTCCAACCATCAATCCACCCCCACCATGGCCTCTAAACCACAGCCCCAAGTGCCATGGCCACACACCTCTTGAAAGCCTTCAGGGATGGTGATGCCACCACCTCCCTGGGCAGCCTGTGCCAATCCCTGACCACTAGAATCACAGAATCACAGAATCAGCCAGGTTGGAAAAGACCTCAGAGACCACCAAGTCCAACCTATTACCTAATACCTAACACCTCCTGACAACAAAACCATGGCTCCAGGTGCCACATCCTCCAGGGACAGTGACTCCACCACCTCCCTGGGCAGCACATTCCAATGGCCAATTACTCTTTCTGGGAAGAACTTTCTCCTCACCTCCAGCCTAAGCTTCCCCTGGCACAGAAAAGGCATCTCTGATCACCTCTGTCCTTTTAACCAGTGGAGGAGAGTGCCCTCAGCCCCATGTTCCATGCCATGTGCACCAGGTTAGACAGGTGGCATTGACAGGATCTGTTCTGGTACTGTGATACTGTGAATGGAATGGAATGGTATGGAATGAAATAGAATTAACCAGGTTGGAAAAGACCTTTGAGATCAAGTCCAGCCCATCACCCAACACCATCTAATCAACTAAACTGTGGCACCAAGCACCTCATCCACTCTCTTCTTAAACACCTCCAGTGATGGTGACTCCACTGCTAAGATCAGAGCTCACTGACCAGATGCTGCTTCTACCTTCAGCAAAGCCTTTCTCTCCTGTGCACATTTCTCTTCAACCCAAAGCTTCCCCTCACCTAGAGCATTCAGAGACCTCCTTTCTACCTTAGATGCCTATCTGCATGGCAATAGATCTGTATCCTGCCATCCTTTGCCTGCCACCCAAGATCTCATGACTACTAAACAGTATGACAGTCTCACAGTATCACTAAGGTTGGAAGAGACCTCAAAGATCATCAAGTCCAACCTGTCACCACAGACCTCATGACCAACCCATGGCACCAAGTGCCACATCCAATCCCCTCTTGAACACCTCCAGGGATGGTGACTCCACCACCTCCCTGGGCAGCACATTCCAATGATGAATGACTCTCTCCATGAAGAACTTACTCCTCACAGGGTCACAGAATGCATTGGGTTAGAAGGGACCCTCCAAGGGCATCTTGTTCAACCACCCTGCAGGCAACAGGGACAGCTCCAAGCAGATCAGGCTGCCCAGGCCCACACTGAGCTTGAGCTTGAATGTCTCCAGGGATGGGGCCTCAACCACATCCCTGGACAGCCTGTTCCAGTGTCTCCCCAGCTTCACTGTGCAGAACTTCCTCCTGAGGTCCAACCTAACTCTGCCCTGCTCCAGTTTCAAACCATTGCCTCTCAACCTGTCCCCACAGGCCCTTCTGAACAGTCCCTCCCCAGCCTGCCTGGAGGTCCCCTGCAGATATTGAAATGCAGCTCTGAGGTCTCCCTGGAGCCTTCTCTTCTCCAGGCTGAACAGCCTCAACTCTCCCAGACTGGCCCCACAGGGGAGGTTCTCCATCCTCTGATCATCTTTGTGGCCTCCTCTGGACCCTCTCCAGCAGCTCCAGGTCTGTCTTGTTCTGGGAGCCCCAGAACTGGAGGCAGTGCTGCATGTGGGGTGTGAGCAGAGCAGAGCAGAGGGGCAGAATCCCCTCCCTGTGCTGCTGCTCTCCCTGCTCTGGCTGCAGCTCAGCACACAGCTGCCTGCTGGGCTGCCAGTGACTATTGCTGGCTGCTGGGGAGTTTGTCACCACCTGACACCCCCAAGGCTTTCTCCTCAAGGCTGCTCTTGAGCCACTCCTCACCCAGCCTGGGTTTGTGCTCGGGATTGCCCCAACCCCGGCAGCGCAGAGCGAAAACACTTTGCAGCAGTTGGTACAAACGGAAGCTTCGTCCATTCCCTTTGCCCAGCCTGGAAGTTTCCTTCACTCCCCAGGGTCTGCTGCAGCTCTTTTTTTTTTTTTTTTTTTAAGCTTCCAACGAATCAACAAAGCAGAAAACTATTCCTCATCAAGCTTTTTGGGGTCCAGAAGCAAGACTTTCTCTCCTGCCTGCCAGCAGCCTTTGTTCTGAGGTGAGTCAAATGCCTCCACTCTCAGGAGAGTTTCCAAGTTTGCCTCTCAGACTTTTTTGCTTTGTGTTTTTCCTGTTTAGTGCTTCCTTTTTTTTCCCTTCTTCTTTCTTCCCCCAATCCACTGTGCCTGACCTTTCCTCCAAGCCACCTCCTTCTCTCTTTAATCTATAACCAGCAATTCAGGAGGGTGCTTGGGTTGGGTTTTTATGCTTTTCTTCAGAGTAATCCGTGCCTCTACAGGGCAGACACTGCTCCTGCTTTGGTCGTTCAGTCAGAGAATCAGGAAGGTTGGAAAACAGCTCTAACACCAACTCCAGCCAGCAACTCAACCCCGCCATGGCCACAAAACCCTGTCCCCCAGTGCTGTGGCCACAGGTTTCTGGAGCTCCTCCAGGGATGGGGACTCCACCACCTCCCTGGGCAGCCTGTGCCAGCCCCTGACCACTCTTAGCAGCAAAGAAGTTTTTCCTCCTCTCCAACCTGACCTTCCCCTGGCACAATTTCAGGCCATTTCCTCTCCTTCTGTCACCTGAGACTAGGGAGAAGAGATCACTTCCCACCTGACTGCAGCTTCCTTTCAGGGAGCTGTGGAGAGCAATGAGCTCTCCTCTCAGCGTCCTCCAGACTGAACACCCCCAGGTCCCTCAGCTGCTCCTCACAGAAGCTGTGCTCTAGATCCTTCCCTTGTCCTTACAAGGTAAAATTAATTCCCAGGCCTACAGCCCAAATCTGCAGCTATTTGGACACTGCTGAGTTCAGCTCTGTGAAGCTGCAGCTTCCCTTGAGCAAGGTAGGCACCAATCCGAGGAGGTGGTGGAGTCACCATCACTGGAGGTGTTCAGGAAAGCTGTGGCCATGGCACTTGGGGCTGGTGGCCATGGTGGGGTTGGGTTGCTGGCTAGACCTGCTGAACTGTGAGGGCTTTTCCACCTGACACAATTCTGTGGTTGTATCATGTGGCAAATAGCAGGGAGGAAGCAGAGGGAAGATGATTTCCATCAAGGTCTTCAACAGGAGCAGCCACCAAGGGGGTGCTGCTGTGGGCCACAACTCCTGGGGCTGCTGTGCACCCCTAAGCTGGGGTAACTGACTGCATTGTTCCTGTTGGAACAGCTCTGCTCAGCCAGCCAGGCTGAGTCACAGCAGCATATTTAGATCCTTACACAACCAATGCCAAGAGGCAAGGTGGTACAGCCAGGGCTGCCAACACAGATGCCCAGGGACCAGCTCTGCTCTCAAGGAAATGAGTAAGCAGCCCCTCCAGAACAGAGTGAGAGCATCTCTTAGACATTCCCAGCAGGGCATTTTGCAACTGGGATGAGTTGGAGCTCAGCCTCCAGTGGAAATTGGTTTACCAAATACAGGACTGGTGGGAGAAAAATCAGGAATATTCCTGTGTTCCTAGGGGAGGGCTTGGTCCATGGGGTTAGGAATGTCTCTGTGCACAACTCACTGTCACACATCACAGGACCCTTGGAGACCTTAGAGACACAGCTTCACAGATTGCCTTGGGTTGGAAAGGGTCCTCAAAGGTCATCTTGTCCAACCCCCAACTAGATCAGGCTGCCCAGGGCCATGGCAAATCTGACCTTGAATGTCCCCAGGGATGGAGGCTCAGCCATATCCCTGGGCAGTCTGTTCCTGTGTCTCCCCAGCCTCACTCTGCAGAACTTCCTCCTGAGGTCCAACCTAGGACTCCTCTGCTCCAGTTTCAAACCATTGCCCTTTGTCCTATCCCCACAGCCCCTTCTGAACAATCCCTCCTCAGCCTTCCTGTAGCTCCCTTCAGGTATTGAAATGCAGCTCTAAGGTCTCCCTGGAGCCTTCTCCAGGCTGAACAGCCCCAACTCTCTCAGCCTGACCCCATAGGGGAGGTTCTCTGCCCTCTGATCATCTCTGTGACCTCCTCTGGACCCTCTCCATGAGGTCTATGTCCTTCTTGTGTTGGGAGTTCCACAGCTGGACCCAGCACTGCAGGTGAGGTCTCCCCAGAGCAGAGCAGAGGGGCAGGATCCCTCTCTCCATCTCTGGCCACCCTGCTTTGGATGCAGCCCAGGCTGCCATTTGCCCTCTGGGCTGCAAGTGAGCATCACGCAGGTGAGCACCACTGCAGGCCACTTACAGACAGCACCCAGGGATGGGTCTGCAAGCACTGTTCAGCACCAAACAGTAACAGGAAACTTCTGCTTGAATCACTCAACCTTGTTGTCTCCTACTGAGCTGCAAGGGTCCCTCAGCTTTGTGCCAGTGACCTTCCCAGAAGGCTGTATTGGACCATGCCCTCCAAACTCTGGCTCCCCAAAAGAGCAGCTGCTTCCCCCCTGCCCCCTGCAAGAAGGGAACCTCCACTTCTTAAGGGTTCAGTCCCCAGGAGAAACAATGCCAGCACTGCCTGGCAGATGCACTCCACACCCAGCCCTCGCTGCTCCCTGGGCTGCTAACCACTTCAAAGCAGCACTGCCCTGAGGAATGCTAATTCCTGAGAGGGTTAAAGCAACATCTCCTAAATAAGGACACCCAGCAAAGCTGAAGGCTCCAGCTAGGCAGGGATCTGTGCTGAGCATGTCTGACCCAGAAACGAGTAGGAAGACTGAGGGACAGGTTCACAGACTGCACTGGGTTGGAAGAAACCCTCAAAGGTCATCTTGCCCAGCACCCTTAGAGTCAGCAAGGACATCCCCAACTGGATCAGGCTGCCCAGGGCAACATCAAGTCTGACTTTGAATGTTTCCAGGAATGGGATCTCAGCCACCTCCCTGGGCAGCCTGTTCCAGTGTCTCCCCAGCCTCCCTGTGCAGAACTTCCTCCTGAGGTCCAACCTAACTCTGCCCTGATCCAGTTCCAAGCCATTGCCTCTTGTCCTGTCCCCACAGGCCCTTCTGAACAGTCCCTCCCCAGCTCTCCTTGTAGGTCCCCTTCACATGCAGCTCTGAGGTCTCCCTGGAGCCTTCTCTTCTCCAGGCTGAACAGCCCCACCTCTCCCAGCCTGTCCCCACAGGGGAGGTTCTCCACCCCCTGATCATCTTTGTGGCCTCCCCTGGACCCTCTCCACCAGGTCCATGTCCTTCTTGTGTTGGGGTCCCACAGCTGGACCCAGCACTGCAGGTGAGGTCTCCCCAGAGCAGAGCAGAGGGGCAGGATCCCTCTCTCCATCTCTGGCCACTCTGCTTTGGATGCAGCCCAGGCTGCCCTTGGCCTTCTGTGCTGCCAGTGCCCACTGCTGGCTCCTGCCCAGCTTCTCACCCCCAGCACACCTAAGTCCTTCTCTGCAGGGCTGCTCTCAATCTCCTCAATCCCCAGTCTGGATTGAACCTCTCTGGCAGCAGGACATTGCTTGGGTGAGAGACGGTCTCAGAAGCTCCTGTGTCATGTTTCAGGGCACTGCTGGAGTCTCCATCCCTGGAGGTGTTCAAGCAGCTGTGGACCTGGCACGTTGGGCCATGGTTTAGTGCTGGGTCGAAGGTTGGACTGGAAGAGCTTTGAGGTCTCCTCCAACCGGATGTTTTCTGTGGTTGTGTGAGAACAGGAGCGCCGGCAGCCTGCCAGTTTGATCCTGGAAATGTTTCCTTGCCCCTAACTGGGGAGAAGATGGGACCCTGTGCCTGTGAGCAGGTGCTGGAGGGTCTCCCATGCAAAGCCTTCTCTCACCTGGGATGCTTTAGGGGGAATAAAGCAGAATTCATAACCCACAAGCAGGACTCATAACCCAGGAGTGAAAGTCAAGCTGGAGATCAGCCCTGAAGCAGGAGATTAGCTCAACAGCACTGTGTCAGCTCCTCCAGGAGGGGCTGCCTACCTCCACCCTGTCCCACACAAAAACCCAAGGCACAGCCCCAGTGTGTTTTGTCAACAAGGGTGAGGAGCAGCTCTTGTAAAACATCTCCTTGTGCTCAAGGAGCTCCTCGTGGCACCAAGTCAGCTCTTCAGCTCTCAGACCATCAAAGAGCAAACTCCTTTTCCCAAAGCTCATTTCCTTCCTACAGACAAACCTTGCCAGTCAAGTGGGTCTGTTCCAAAGCCACAGCTGTTCTTGTTTGACCTCAGACTGCTTTGCTGGCATCAGAGCCCTCAGCACTGTGGAGACTGCTCCTGAAATCTCAGACTTCAGCAGGTCACAAGGACTTGCCTGAGCAAACTAATGGATTACCAAAGGGGGCTCTTCAGATCCCTCCTCTTCTCCAAATGGGTAACTCAGAACCTTGCTCTTTACTCCACAGCTGACACATAGAATCAGAATGGCTTGAGTTGGAAGGGGCCTTAGAATCCATCTAGTTCCAATGCCCTACTGTGGGCAGGGACACCTCCCACCAGCCCAGGGTGCTCAAGACCTTGAAAAACTCCAGGGAGGAGACATCCACAACTTCCCCAGACAACCTGTTCCAGGGTTTCCCCACCCTCAGGCTCAATAATTTCTTCCTCATCTCCAGTCTCAATCTCCCCTCTCCCAGCTCAAAGCCATTGTCCCTCATCCTGGCACTCCCAGCCATTGGCAAAAGTCCCTCCCCAGCTCTCCCGGAGCCCTTCAGGTCCTGGAAGGCTGCTCTGAGGTCTCCCTGGAGCCTTCTCTTCTCCAGGCTGAACAGCCTCAACTCTCTCAGCCTGTCCCCATAGAAGACATTCTCCATCCTCTGATCATCTTTGTGGCCTCCTCTGGATCCTCTCCAGCAGCTCCAGGTCCTTCTTGTGCTGGGGGCCCCAGAGCTGGAGGCAGTGCTGCAGGTGGGGGCTGAGCAGAGCAGAGAGGCAGAATCCCCTCCCTGTGCTGCTG
This sequence comes from Melanerpes formicivorus, assembly GCF_026170545.1. NCBI lineage: Eukaryota > Metazoa > Chordata > Aves > Piciformes > Picidae > Melanerpes > Melanerpes formicivorus. Next base: position 69,937 of record NW_027142373.1, on the reverse strand, counting down.
CTCTCCCTGCTCTGGCTGCAGCTCAGCACACAGCTGCCTGCTGGGCTGCCAGTGACCATTGCTGGCTGCTGGGGAGTTTGTCACCACCTGACACCCCCAAGGCCTTCTCCTCAAGGCTGCTCTCAGCCCTTCCCAGCCATGATTGGTTCATTTTCCACCACGAGCAGTTCATTACTGCTTGCAAATGATGTTCAAACTGAGATCTGCAAGAAATGCAAACCTCAAGGACCTTGTTCTGCTGAGGCCCATTTCAGTGAGCTGCCAGCAGCAGCAGCAGGCTGACTTCACCCTATGGAGCAGGTTGCTTGGCTTTTGAAGTACCAAATGCAAAGGCATCAACCTGCTCCATGCTGCTTCAAGGCAAAGCAGGTTAATGATTCACAGTCTCGAAGCAGGACAAGAGTTACAGAGCTTGGCTGATAGTAAACCATAATAAGTTTCCTTGAAACACCATCCCTTGCTTGCAGAATTGCTCCAAATTCCAGACAGCTTTCTCAGGCAGTGTCACAGGTAGGTCAGCAGAAGGATCTCCTGCTCTCACCTCATTCCTGGCTGATTGCACTCCTAACCAAGGCCTGGTTTCAAACTGCCCTTTCATCAGTTTCAGAAGCACCTCCAGCACAGTAGCACCAGGCTTCCCCACCCTGCCAGCAGCAGCAGCCCTCTTCTGCTTCTGAAGACATGGACCCAAGAGCCAGGTGAGCACAAAGCAGCTGATGGATCTGTCTGTGAGGCTGAGGAGGAGGAGGGGGTTCAGGTTTAGTGTGTCCAGCCAGCCTTGACCAACCTCTGTGCTCCTGGTAAAGACAAGCAGTTAAATCCTGAAGGTTGGCAAATAGTGATGGGTGGTAATAGGTAGGGGACTATAGAATGTGATCATGGAAGGCTTTGCTTGATCTCAGGGCCCTGAGATATCCCAGAGGATAAAGGCTTCAGGTGGAAATCTCCCTACACACCTCCTGCCTGTGATCAGCAGCTTTCCCCAGGTCTTCACAACCCAAGGCCATCTGGGCTGCAGAAAAAAGGCAGCTCTGGCCCTGGTTCTCCAGCCTGTGGCAGCCTTCAGTCATTACAGCTCAGGACTTGAATCCAAGAAGAGTCTCAGCTCAACAGGAGAAGCAGAAAACCCTCCCACCTAGAACATTTCCCTTTGCATGGCTAAGCCCTTCAGAGAGGGAAGTTTGAAGACCTTTAAGTGGAGGATTGTCTGGAAGCTCAGGGCTCCCAGCTCCTTCAGTCAGTCAATGATCTAACCAGGGTCTTGTGATGCTAGAGAAGACACAAGGAGGAGCCCAGTTCAGCAGTGAAAGGCATAGGCTGGGTAAAGAACCACAGACAGACATTTCAGGGTCCAGATCCAGCAAGTGGCCTCAAACCTGGCCCATGCAGAACACTCACACTGTCTCCATCTGGGCATCTCCTACAGACTGAGCATTGCTCAGGGATTGGAACAAGCTGTCCAGGGAAGTGGTGGAGTCACCACCCCTAGAAGTGTTCAAAACCTGTGGCCGTGGCACTTCAGGGCATGCTTTAGAGGGCATGGTGGTGTGGGGTTTGTGCTTGGACTGGATGATCTTAGAGGTCTCTTCCAACCTTAATGATTCTATGAGCTCTGCACCCAGGTCATCAAATCACAGAGGGTCATCAGTCCCACCCAAGGTGCCTCTCTCCACTTTGCTGAGTCAGGGGCCAAAGTGCCAAACAGGGCTCAGGATTTCCACCCCCACCTCCCATGCAGCAGTGCAGCACTGAACCTCACATATGCCTTCTGCTGGAGCAGTGCCAGGAGCCACAGACAGCTCAGGGAACTCACACTGCCTGTGCTGCAGGCTCCACCATCAGCTCAGGGAACTCACACTGCCTGTGCTGCAGGCTCCACCATCAGCTCAGGGAACTCACACTGCCTGTGCTGCAGGCTCCACCATCAGCTCAGGGAACTCACACTGCCTGTGCTGCAGGCTCCACCATCAGCTCAGGGAACTCACACTGCCCGTGCTGCAGACTCCACCATCAGCTCAGGGAACTCACACTGCCTGTGCTGCAGGCTCCACTATCAGCCCCCATCCCCAGGCCACCCCAGCCAAGCCAGGGAAAGCTCTTTTAACATGCTGGGTCTGGAGGTTCATTTAAACCTTTGACTTGGAGCTGAAGAGGGTGGAAGGACCTGAACAAATCACCTTCTGGATGCCAGCCACAGGTGGCTTCTTCAAGGACCAGGGCAGCAGAACCCACAGGGCCTCCCTTGCTCTCTCTGCTAGCAGAGGCTACCTCAGGACACATTTGAAGTACACCCCAGAGAGTACAAGAATTCCCAGGCTGCCTAGCAAGGTGATGGAGGCTCCATCCCTGCAAACATTCAAGGTCATGAGCAACCTGATTTAGTTGGAGGTGTCCCTGCTGACTGCAGGGAGCTTGGACTAGATGACCTTTGAGAGTCCCTTCCAACCTAATGCATTCTCTGATGCTAAGATGATGTTCTGGGCTGCCCCCCATTTCCAAGGGGTTCTGCAGAGAGGCAGCTGCAGAGTTATCCATTCAGGTGATTAAGTGCTGCAAGCAGGATGTCAGAGAGCACTGAACAGCTCCAATGGCTACAAATCATTTGCCTGTAGTCACAGAACTGTTGAGGCTGGAAGAGACCTTTGAGCTCATCCAGTCCAAATGCTCACCTGAGCTCACAGAGTTCCACCACTGCTGCTGAGCCACCGCCACTAACCCACATCCACACTGCTTCTAAACACCTCCAGGTGACTCCAGCACCTCCCTGGGCAGCCTGGGACAGTGCCTGAGAACCCTTGTGGGGAAGAAATTTCTCCTAATCTCCAGCATGAAGCTCCCCTTGATCTTGAGGCTGTTTCCTCTCGTCCTGGCACTTGTTGCATGTGAGAAGAGCCCAACCCACACCTCCCTGCAGCCTCCTCTCAGGGAGCTGCAGAGAGCAATGAGGTCTCCCTCAGCCTCCTCTTCCCCACACTAAACTCTGCCAGTTCCTCCAGCTGTTCCTCAGAGCTTGAGAGATGAGCTGGAGGGCTGCAGCAGGGAACAAATGGAGAGTCCTGGGGGCTGTGACTCCACAACACACAGCCATAAAACTTGAGGACAGTTATGGACTTCTGGGGGCAGGGGAGAAATGAATTGCAGTCAGGTGAAGGAGACAGCAGAAGTTTCAGGTGCTAAGTGCAGCTCAGCTCCTCTTTCCTGGTCACAGCCCTGGAGGGGTGAGCCCAGCACTTTCTCACCGAGTTTAGAAACGTAAAGGATGCCAATTCTGCATGAAAATGACTTCAGTGTAACACTGACTTCAACCTCTGGCTGTGTAGGTCTTCTTTAATTGCTTTTTTGATGCTGAGCCAGGAATTGTCATGTTTGAAGTCTGCTTTTCAACAGAGGAGCTAGCAGCAAGCTTTCATCTCTCTGAAAGGAATGGAGCCTCGCGTCACATCATGACTCCAGGAACTGGGCATCTAAGGGAGATGTCAAATACAAGTTGTAACACTGAGTGCTGCATCCTGGGCTTGGGGAGGGATCCCACTTCCCAGGGAGGAACCTGCAGCTCTGGTCCAGCTGGACATCTGCTTGCATGCAGCATGCAAACGTGCCCTATGGGGAGAGGCTGAGAGCCCTGGGGCTGCTTAGTCTGGAGAGGAGAAGGCTGAGAAGGATCTGATCAATATCTATCAATATCTGATGGCTGGGGGTCAAGAGGGAGGGCACAGGCTCTGCTCAGTTGTACCCTGGGATAGGACAAGAAGCAATGGATATAAACTCCAGCACAGGAGGTTCCACCTCAAGATGAGGAGGAACTTCTTCACTGTGAGGGTCACAGAGCCCTGGAGCAGGCTGCCCAGAGAGGTTGTGGGGTCTCCTCTGGAGGCTTTCCAGCCCTGTCTGGATGTGTTCCTGTGTGACCTGTGCTGGATTCTGTGGTCCTGCTCTGGCAGGGGAGTTGGTCTGGATGACCTCCAGAGGTCCCTTCCAACCCCTAACACCCTCTGATCCTGTGAAAAGAAACACCACTGGTGAAGACCTTCAGCCTTGGCAGTCTGGGTGTGCTGAGTGCCCAAAGCCCTGCTGCCTGAGCTGTGGTGGATCTTAGGTTAGGGGGAGCAGAGAGCAGAGAGCAGGAGAGTGTGGGCAAGTTGGAACAACACCTCAGCATCTGGTGCTTTCTTCAAGGGCAGCTCTCTCTGTGTCACCTTTGAATTGCAGCCAATTAGCCTCTAGAGTGAGATTTAAATGTTGTTGCTAATGTGCAGGTAGGCTGCCTGTGTTTTGATATTTATAGCTTGCCTGCAGGCTGGGAATAACACTTGTCATCCAGAGAGGAGTAGGTGCAGCAGGGACTGGAGAGCAGGATGGAGTCACCTGCCCTGCAGGTATTTAAAAGCTGTGTGGATGTGGTGCTGAGGGATGTGGGTTAGTGGTGCTGAGGGATGTGGGTTAGTGGTGGTGGCTCAGCAGCTGTGGTGGGATGTGAGCTCAGGGTGAGTGGTTGGACTGGATGAGCTCAAAGGTCTCTTCCAACCTCAGCAGTTCTGTGCTGCTTTGATTCTACAGCTAAATGTTTGCTACCCATTGGAGTTGTTCAGTGCTCTTGGAGATGCTGCTTGCAGCACTTGATCACCTGAATGGATACCTCTGCAGCTGTCTCTCTGCAGAACCCCTTGGAAATGGGGGGCAGCCCAGAACATCATCTTAGCATCAGAGAATCAGAGAATGCATTGGGTTGGAAGGGACTCTCAAAGGTCATCTAGTCCAAGCTCCCTACAGTCAGCAGGGAAACCTCCAAATAAATCAGGTTGCTCATGGCCACCTCAAGTCTGCCCTTGAATGTCTCCAGGGATGCAGTCTCTGGGCAACCTGTTCCCCTCACTGTGCAGAACTTCCTCCTGATGCCCAACCTATCTCTGTCCTGCTCCAGTTTCAAACCATTGCCCTTTGTCCCATCCCCACAGCCCCTTCTGAACAGTCCCTCCCCAGCCCACCTGGAGGTCCCCTGCAAATACTGAAATGCAGCTCTAAGGTCTCCCTGGAGCCTTCTCTTCTCCAGGCTGAACAGCCCCAACTCTGCCAGCCTGTCTTCATGGGAGATATGATCTCTCTGATCATCTCTGAGCACCCCCCACTCCCTAGCATCTCTGAGGTCTGGTGAGAACCTTCCCCAGGTCTACACCTTGCAGTGACTCCTGCTTTGCTCCACAATCAGTGCAAGGTTCCCAGCTCCATCTCTGCATTCTCTGGCTCTCTGTCTCCTTTTTCTCTTGCAAGCACCATCAGATGCCTGCATTCCCCTGGATGAGGGAATCTGAGCAGCTCCATGCAGATGCTCAGGGAAGGGCAAACAGCCATCAAACTGCTTTGCTGTTTGTGCTGCTTTCTCGTGGTCTCCTGCACCCTTGGTTTGTGTTAGTGACAGCAAAGGGAGGGAAGGAGAGCTTTGGGTGGACTCAAGCCCCTTTCTGAGGAGAAACTTCGTTCCTATAAAGGTGGTGGAGCCTTGGAGCAGGCTGTCCAGAGAGGTTGTGAAGTCCCTTTCTCTGGAGACCTTCAAGACCTCCCTGGATGTGTTCATGTGTGATCCTGCTCTGGCAGGGAAGGTGGACTGGATGATCTCTGGAGGTCCCTTCCAACTCTTAATCATTCTCTGATTTGGAACTGGAGGAGGGCAGCCATCCCCCAGTGACCACGGGGGAGCAATCAGCAGGGCAGCATCACACCACTGAGAAACTGTGGTGCTCTGGGCTGGTCACACACCCCCTGCACACAGCAGGTACAGAACTGATGCTTCACCAAGCAGTAGGTGCCCTGGTGGGCACAGGGACGTGGGGAGGTCTGGAAGTTTCCTCCAGAGAGACCAGATTGTGAGGCAGCCTGCCCTGAGCTGGACAGGACCTCTCAGCAGAGCATTTCCCCTCTTACCTCAGACATCTTCAGCCCCACCAGCCCAGACTGGCTGATTCCTTCTTTGTTCACAATTTCCATTTGCTTTATCAGCTGCTGATTTTGCTGGGCTCCTTCACATCCTGTCCCTCCAAGCTCCTTGGCTCTGCTTCCCCTCTGCTGGCATGTCTAGGAGAGGAGCTCATGGTCTCAGGCAGTCCTGCTCTATCAGTCATTTCAACACCACCTCCTCCAGAGCTTCCCCAGGGACAAGGCAGAGCTGAACTGCTCCAGAACAGGCAGGAGAGATGCTCAAGATGCTGAGTACCATTGTCCTTGCTAGGTGTTGGTGTCAGCCCTGTAGGAGACAGGGTCTGCAGAGTCTGACCTCTTGTGTGCACCAGCCCTGAGGCAGGAGCAGAAGAGTGGCTCCCTGATGGCCTCTCTGCAGGGCTCTGCATCTTAGAGGATGGAGCCCTGGAGCAGGCTGCCCTGAGAGGTTGTGGAGTCCTATTCTCTGGATACCTGGACACAGTCCTGGGCAACCTGCTCTAGGTGAGCCTGCAATGGGGTTGGACTGGATGATTTCCAGGGGTCCCTTCCAACCCCCACCCTTACAGAATCATAGAAAGGAATCACAGAATGCATTAGGTTGGAAGGGACCCTTGAAGGTTACCTGTCCAACCCTGCTCAGTCAGCAGGGACCTCTCCACCTGGAGCAGGTTGCTCAGGGCCACATCAAGTTCGACCTTGAAAGTCTCCAGGGACTGGACCTCAGCCACATCCCTGGGCTACCTGTTCCAGTATTTCACTAACTCATAGAAAAGAACTTCCTCCTGAGCTCCAACCTAACTCTGCCCTGCTTCAGTTTCAAACCACTGCCTCTCATCCTATCCCCACAGCCCCTTCTGAACAGTCCCTACCTACCCTTCCTGAAGGTCCCCTGCAGATATTGAAATGCAGCTCTAAGACCTTCCTGGAGCCTTCTCCAGGCTGAACATCCTCATCTCTCCCAGCCCGTCTCCATAGAGAGGTTTTCCAGCCCTCTGGGACTGTGTTGATCCTGTGACAACAAACATGGTGATGGAGCCATTCCCACCTGACACTGCCCCACGGGGGACAGAGAACCAAAGCATTTTGATGGCCAAAATCCCCACACTTTTAAATCGAGTCTCCATCTCTTCATTTACACTCTGACATCTGGACATCATCCCACTGTCCCCCATGGGCTTGGAGCAGAAGTTACCTCTTGTACAGCTTTACCTGGGAGTAGAAGGGCAAGTAAACTACTGCTGAGGTGAGGGGTTTGGAGAGCAGGAGTGGTGAGGAGAGGCTGAGGGAGCTGGGGGGTGTTTAGTCTGGGGAAGAGGAGGCTGAGAGGAGTCCTCATTGCTCTTCCTGAAGGGAGGTTGCAGTGAAGACACTGTTGGTCTCTTCTCCCAAGGAAGTAACAGGAGAAGAGGAAATGGACTCAAGCTGCATCAGGGGAGGTATAGAATCATAGAATCAGAGATGATTTAGGTTTGATGCTAGGAAAGATTTCTTTGCTGCAAGAGTGGTCAGGGACTGGAACGGGAGGAGGTGGCACTGGCACCAGGGAGGTGGTGGAGTCCCTGTCCCTGGAGCTGTTGAAGACCTGGGCTTGTGACCACGGAGGTGTTGGGTAGGAGGTTGGACTCGAGGCTCCTAGAGGACTTTTCCAACCTGTATGCCTCCGTGATTCCATCACTTCCAAGGATGTTTGGCCAGTTCCCCTGGCACGCAGGCAGGCGCAGCGCGGGAAGCTTGGGCAGCGGTGCCAGCACCCCCAGCACCGCCGCCGCTGGGAAGCTGCTGAGCCGCTCCCTGCCCACCAGGAGCATATTTTTTCTCCTGCCTTGCCCGTGGTTGGCTTTTGTTTTGCTGAGCTGTTGCTATGCAGCACCTGAGGCCGGGCCAGGGAAGTCTGCGCTCCGGAGGAAACAACAGCGGCTCAAAAGGCACCGAATCATTGTTCTGCTGCTCGCTGCGTCCTGAGCAAACACAGGGAGCTGCGCTTGTTTATCGCCAGGCACCGGGGCAGGATTGTGCCTCTTATCCTCAGAGGTGATTTGTCTGGTGGACCTGCTGGTCCCAGTGGCAGCAGTTAGCCCCCAACAAAACAAAACCAGGAAAAGACTAAGTGTTCCCATGCAGCTTCCAGCACAATCAGCAGCCCTCCTCGAAAGCGCCTTGGAAACCAGAGAGGGGAGAAGGGGAAGAAGGAAAAATAAACCCAGCCCTCCCCCCCCCACCCCCAAACAATTAGGCAACAGAGACCTGAGTGAAAATTGAAAGGAAAAAAACCCATCAAAATGAAAAGACAATTCTTTCATTAATCAGCCCCTTATCAGCAGCAAGGTGATATAAAGCCAGGGTTTAATTGGGCCTGAGCAAATGTGTTTGTGCTGCTGCGGAGAGCCTTGTCTATGTGCGGAGGAATGTGGCCTGCATCCTGTTTTCCTTGCTGCTGGAGGAGGAATCTGCTCCCCCGTTCCTTGAAAGGCTGTGGTGTGTTTTCCAGCAGCTCCACGCTGGGTTTGTCAGCTGGGTTCCTGCCCCTTCGCATCCTGGAGAGCAGCTTTGTGCTCAAAGGGATCCCACAACACCGCCTGTGTTCGGGAGGAAAGGAGCTGCCCTCCTTCCAGCCACAGCAGCAGGTGCCTCAGCTCCTGGAAGCCACTATGCCTGTCAGTGGACAAAGAAATCATAGAATCATGGACTCATGGAATTGGGTTGGTTGATAAGACCCTCTGAGATCACCCAGTCCAAACATCAACCCAACACCGCCATGGCCATCAAACCCTCTCCCCAGGTGCCATGGCCAGAGGTTTCACAGTATCACAGTATAGCCAAGGTTGGAAGAGACCTCGAGGAACACCTCAAGGTTTCTGGAACACCTCAAGGTTTCTGGAACACCTCCAAGGATGGGGACTCCACCACCTCCCTGGGCAGCCTGTGCCAATCCCTGAGCACTCTTGCAGCAAAGAAATTTTTCCTCATCTCTAATCTAAATTCCCAAAGTAAGGACCTTTGAGATCCTGATGGTGGATTACCCACTGCCTGCTCACTCCATTATTCACTTGTGCCTTTGTATAGGCCATGGAGGGCAGAGAGAAAGCCCAGTGTGGGTCGTGCTCCACCCTGCAAGAGATGCCTGTAGGTTCTGAGTGCCCTCAGCTCTCTGGGAGATGAAGGAAAGGCAGCATATGTGGGAGGCTGTTCCAGTCCCTCTGCTCCTTTACCCTGTGAGGTACCACTGAAGGGCACCTGATCATTGCCCCCTTCGTGGTAGATACTCTGAGATGCTCTCCAACCTCTGTCAGCTCCTCAGCTCCAGGGAGGGTCTCTCTGATTCATCCAGTCCTTTCCCCTCTCCCAAGGTGCTCTCTGCTCCTTTACATCTATCCCTTTGCTTACTGCATCACTTGAAACAACTCATCCCATGATGCTGTGTTGGGTGCTTCAGTGAATCTCCTCCCTGTTCCAACCCCATGACATTCATTAGAGCATCTTTAACACCAGGATCCATCACAGTTTTGTAGGAGTAATTGGGTGTCTCTCACCCATCTAAACTCTATGAGGAGCCCTCACAGCCCCTCCCTTCACCTTTCCTCCTCTTCCCAGCCCCAACCTTTTGAAAAGGGAATGGCAGTGATGCCTCCACCCTGCTTTTTGTCGGTGCAGTTACTGCTGAGATGAACAACCCCAGTCCAAATTCAACAGCCTGCTCTGAACCAAATGCTCTGCACCCCATGAATGCTCCAGGCTTGGAGCAGAGTGCCTGAAAAGTTGCCCAGCAAAAAAAAAAAAAGACTTTGGAGAGCTGAAGATGAGTCAAGATGTGCCCAGGTGGCCAAAAGGCCAAAAAGCATCCTGGCCTGCATCAGCAATGGTGTGGCCAGCAGGAGCAGAGAAAGGATCATGCCCCTGGACTGGGCACCTGTGAGGCCACACCTCAAAGCCTGGGTTCAGTTTTGGGCCCTCACAACAAAAAGAACATTGAGAGGCTGGAGCAGGTCCAGAGAAGGGCAACAAAGCTGGGGAAGGGTCTGGAGACCAGGACTGGGGAGGAGCAGCTGAGGGAGCTGGGGTGGTTCACCTGGAGAAAAGGAGACTGAAGGGAGACCTTCTGCCTCTCTGAAAGGAGGCTGCAGTGAGCTGGGGGTTGGGCTCTTCTCCCCAGTATCAAGTGATAGAAGGAGAGGAAATGGCCTGAAATTTTGCCAGGGGTGGCTTAGGTTGGAGAGGAGGAAAACTTTCTCTGCTACAAGAGCGCTCAGGGATTGTCAGAGGCTGCCCAGGGAGGTGGTGGAGTCTCCATCCCTGGAGGTGCTCCAGAAACCTGCAGCCATGGCGCTTGGGGCCAGGGTTTGGAGGCCATGGTGGGACTGGGTGGATGGTTGGCCTGGATGCTCTCAGAGAGCTTTTCCAACCCAAACAATTCTCTGGCTCTGTGATTCTAAAAGGGCAGGATGGTTTGGGGGGGAGATGTCACCTGCCTGAGCCTCTTTGGGCATTTCCTTGGAGCGCTGGCCCCGATGCAGTTGAAGTTGGCCTTTCCTGGGCAGGAGCAGGAATGTCCCCCAGGAGCAGGAATGTCCCCCAGGAGCAGGAATGTCCCCCCAGGAGCAGGCCTGCAGAAGTGTGGCACATTCAGGCAGCCCTGCAGCCCAGCATAATTAAGCAGCCTTTCTGATTCACGTCATCCCCTGGCTTTGGCAGAGCTTTTATTATAGTCATTACAAAGACAGATATTGCTTTTGGATTGACTCACTTGATGGGTTGATCAGCACTTTATTGTAGCCTCCAGTTATAGCACTTTTTATGGCAGCCAGAAGAACTTAACCATTAGCACACTATTAGGAGGAACACTGGCAGCTGATTAAGTTGCTGAAGGTCAAAGACATTTTTCTTAATTGCTCCATGTGTGCTCCCTCCTCCTCCTCCTCCTCCTCCCCCTGGGATGGAGCTGGAGGGAGATGGTTCTGTTTTAATAACAAAGTGGCAGAGGCATTCCTCATATTTGCCATCAAAGCTCCAGGGAGAGGCTTCCTCACCAGTTCAGATTGGGTCTAAACTGTTATGGGTCTTGCTCCTGAAATGAAGTCTTGGAGGTTTTTTCATGGGATGCACTGAAAATGGCAACAACAACAACCACCACCCCAGCAACAAAAGCAACAACAACAAAAGCCATCAGGGTGACTTATGGGAGTGCTTAACAAATAGTGCAAATAATCTTCTATAAGGAGCACCATAAAATTAAAGCCTGGATGTGCTGAAGGGAGGTTCCAAGCCTTTGAAAGGCAAAGGACAGGGATTTTCTAGCCTCTGGTGGACTCTCAGCGCTCTGAGGTATGCTGCCAGAACAACCCCATCACAGACAAGAGTTTGTGCAAGTCTTCCTCAACTGCTTTGTCATTCTTCCCTTTGGAATGCAGCATTCCAGGTGTTGTCCTGTCAAAACCTGAGGCAGAGCTGCTCAGCAAGGTGTTCATCCCCTGTCCTCCACACCACAGCAGCTGCACACTGAGCTGTACCTCTTGATGGCTCCCTAAGTGCCAGGGGAAAGTGACTCCCAGTGCAGACTTTGTAACTCAGTCAGTGGAAACCTCCCTGACCTCCTGAGACAGTTGGGGCTGTTCAGCCTGGAGAAGAGAAGGCTCCAGGGAGACCTCAGAGCAGCCTTCCAGTACCTGAAGGGCTCCAGGAGAGATGGGGAGGGACTTCTGACAAGGACTGAGAATGCCAGGACAAAGGACAATGGCTTTGATCTGGGAGAGAGGAGATTGAGACTGGAGATGAGGAAGAAATTCTTTAGAGTGAGGCTGGGAAGACACTGGCACAGGTTGCCCAGGGACACTGTGGATGTCCCCTCCCTGGAGGTGCTCAGGGCCAGGCTGGATGAGGGCTTGAGCACCCTGTGCTGGTGGGAGGTGTCCCTGCCCATGACAGGGGGTTGGCACTGGAGGATCTTTAGGGTCCCTTCCAACCCAAACCATTCTGTGGTTCTGTGATTCACCACCACAACTGGAGAAAGAAATCAGAGCACAGGTAGTCATGCCCTCTGTGCTCCTCACCTCAGCAGCACCCTCTGAGATCACAGCAGAGGGCAAAAGGGAGGACACCTCTCCACTGCACTGCTTCCATCAGACCTACACCAGGAGCCTGGCAAAGCAACCACCAGCCTCATGCTCCTGGAGAAGGTGTACCTCATGGTGGGACATGGCTGTGCTGGGCTGCCTGGTTTGGCTGCAGGGTGAGTTGAAGGCTTCAGCTCCTCTCTTACAGTGTGCTGATGAGGGTGCTCACACCTCCCATGCTTCCCCAAGCTCCTTGTGCGATCAAGGATGTACTTACCTGGAGCTCATTGCCAGGGTGGGGCATCTGGACAGCTACTGAGCACAGCTTTGAAGTGATGACTTCACCTGACTGTGCCCATTCAAAGGTTCTGCTGCAGCTTCCACCCCCTCACAAGCCTCCTGCTGCCACCTGAGATGGGAAATCAAAGTCACTGAGAGCCATTTCTATGGGAAAGGCTAAATGGTCCTGGTGGCCTCCCACATTTCAGTCTCAGACTGATGTTGAGCTGTTCACAGGGCTTCATCTTTAAGTCACTACACCACCAGACACCTCCTCCCTCACATCTCCTCAGCTGGATTTCTCCCAGTTCAGTTTTCTCACCAGGGTTTACTCCAGCACCAGCCAGTGCCAGAGGGGAGAGGTGGGATGAGGACCAAAGGGGGCAGAGTTTGTCTTTTGCAGGTTGTTAAATCAACTCTAGCACTGTCCCCAAGGGAGGCCAGGGAGGGCTTTGCAGGGCACCCTGGTGGAGCAGTGCTTCACAGAGAGGCATGCTGCTGCCTTTTGAGGAGGGAACGGCTGAGAGGGCTCCTCAAAGGCCTTCCAGGAGTTAAATGAGTGAGAGACACCCAGTTACTCATCAGTGAGAATATGTGGGCTTGAGAAAAGGAATTCAAGCATTCTCATGGGCTGTATAATGCTCCTGCTGAGTGCCAGAGGAAGGTGTGACGGATGGAGACGTCCTTCACCCTACATGCCACCTCTGCCTGCCTCATCTTTTAAAGGAAGTGATTAGGGGCTAAACCTGAGGCTTGATTCCCACAGGATGGATTCCAGTGTGTCCAGCAGGGCTAGGAAAGTTCTTTTCTCCCTCTGCTCTGCCCTGCTGAGACCACACCTGGAATACTGTGTCCAGTTTTGGGCTCCCCAGTTCCAGAGGGACAGGGACCTGCTGGAGGGTCCAAGGGAGAGTCACAAGGGTGATTAGGGGACTTGAGCACCTCCCCTGTGAAGAGAGACTGAGAGCCCTGGGGCTGTTTAGTCTGGAGAAGGTTGAGAAGAGATATAATGAATGTCTATCAATATCTGAGGGGTGGGGGTCAAATGGAGGGGGCCAAGCTCTTTTTGGTGGTGCACAGCAATAATAAGACAAGGAGCAACAGGTTCAAGCTTGAACATAGAACATTTCACCTCAACATGAGGAGAAACTTCTCTACAGTGAGGGTGACAGAGCCCTGGAGCAGGCTGCCCAGAGAAGCTGTGGAGTCTCCTTCTCTGGAGCCTTTCCAGCCCCATCTGGATGTGTTCCTGGGTGACCTGAGTTGGATTCTATGGTTCTGCTCTGGAAGGGGGTTGGATTGGATGATTTCCTTGGGTCCCTTCTAACTCCTGACATCCTCTGATCCTGTGAGTACTACAGAAGGAAATACTGGAAGTGAAGAAGTTCCTCCTCATGTTGAGGTGGAACCTCCTGTGCTGTAGATAATACCCATTGCCCCTTGTCCTATCCCAGGGCACAACTGAACAGAGGCTGTCCCCTCCCTCCTGACCCCCAGCCCTCAGATATTCTCCTTTCCTGGCTAAGAAGCCCCAGGGCTCTCAGCCTCTCCTCCCCAGGCAGGGCTCCAGTCCCTTCAGCATCCTTGTAGCCTTCCCTTGGACTCTCTCCAGCAGATCCCTGTCCCTCCTGAATTGAGGAGCCCAGAACTGGATGAAGTATTCCAGGTGGGGCCTCACTAGGGCAGAGCAGAGGGGGAGGAGAACCCATTGGGTGCACCAAGTGGGATCCCATTGGCCTTCTTGACCTACCTACTGGTGAGCCCAATGTTTCTCCAGGGGAATGTGACTCGAGTGCCTTGGAAGATCTTCCATCATTCAGGTCAAGTTTTCCTCTGCTCATTGATCTTAAGCTTGGAAAAATACCTAATCAATTATCAACCCACCCCCAAAGGGCTCAAAGTTTTTCTCTCTCTCTGTTTGGATGTTGGGGGTTGGTCTCTTCTCCCTAGGGGAGGTGATAGGATGAGAAGAAATGTCCTGAAGCTGCTCCAGGGGAGGGTTAGGTTGGACATTAGAAGAAACTTCTTCCCTGAAAGGGTTCTCAAAGTCTGGCACAGGTTGCCCAGGGAGGTGGCTGAATCCCCATCCCTGGAGGCGTTTCAATGAGGCAGAGATGTGGTGCTGAGGGCCATGGCTTAGCCCCAGCCTTGGTAGAGGTAGAGAGTGGTTGGGCTCCATGGTCTTAACAGTCTTTTCCAACCAAAATGATTCTGTGATTTTATGATGTCTGGCTTCCATCCCACACGCTGTGGCAGGGCTGGAGAAGATTTCTGCTGGTCCCACCTCCAGCAGATGTGATGCTCCCTTTGTGCTGTTTTCCGGGGTAATCAAGCTGCCCAGGGCAAGGATGCTTTGTTCTCTGAGCCCAAGCTCTGACTAAGGCCATAGTTGTTCTGTGACTTAAGAAAGACAAATAAGAGGCTGGGCCCAAGGCTAGCTCAACAGACATTCCAGACAATGGGGAAATCTTCCCTGGGAAATTGTATGAATTTCTAACAGCCCTCAGCTTCCTCATCCACCCCACCTGAAACCAATCCAGGCTGGACACCATGGAGATTGCCCCAAACAGGTAACATTTCCAGACCTCATCTGGAGGAAGGGTGAGCAGGAAAGAGGGGACCTGTACCTTGGACATGGCACAAAGAAAACCTGCAGTGTTTCAGGGCATCTTTTTTCCCCTTGTACCTGTGATTCAAGGTCATTTTATCACAGACCTTTATCATTAATGCCATAGAAACTATGACTGACTGGCATAGAAACATCTCAAGGAATCCAATTCTCACCTCTAGCATCAGATCACAGGGTGGAGACTTGACCATGGGAGGCATAGCTCAGCCAAGCTGGGCAATGGGAAGGGTTGGGGCTGCTGCTCTCTGGGCTGCTGTTCTCAGGAAGCCATAAAGAAGTGCTGTGGTTTCTGGGTGTGCAGCAAGCATGGCGCCAGCTTTACCACTCAGCTTTCTTTTTCACTCCCTTCTCACAGCTGCACCATGAGATCCACTGAGTTGACTGCACCAGAATTATCCATGGTGTGGTCTTCATGAAATGGCCACCTTCAAATGGGTGATGGCTTTGGAACTGTAATTCAAAGGGATTAAAAGCGCTCAGCAAACCTCAGATCTGTAAGTTGGGGGATGCAGGTGAGGGTCTGTGGTTGCTCTGTCCCTGTGATGCTGACACTCAGTCACAGAGCTGTGCAGAGAATTTGAGGTGAAGGATCAACCACGAGAAAACTTCAACAAGATCCTTTGGACAAGGGCTCAGGCTGGCCTGAGCATCATAGAATGGGTTGGGTTGGAAGGGATCTTAAAGCTCATCCAGTTCCAATCCCCCTGCCATGGGCAGGGACACCTCCCACCAGCCCAGGTTGCTCAAGGCCTCATCCAGCCTGGCTTTGAACACCTCCAGGGAGAGGGCAGCCACAGGCTCCCTGGGCAACCTGTGCCAGTGTCTCCCCACCCTAAGTACAAGGTGGGGTTAATTCCTTATCTGTGCTCCCACAGACATCTAGAAGGGAACCAAGGTATTGCTCCTCTATACAGGAACAACTAAAAGGGCAGTGCAAAGTTAATAACCTAATAATAATATTCTAAGTGAAGGAATGTTTAAGTCAGGTGAGATATCTTCTAACTGCCTGCCAGTAGTTGAAGGGGCTGCAGGAGAGCTAGGGAGGGACTTCTGACAAAGGCTTGGATTGACAAGGTGAGGGACAAGGGCTTTGATCTGGGAGAGGGGAGATTAGGCTCCCCAGAAGTGATAGGACAAGAGGAAATGGATTGAAGCTTGAAGGCAGCAGACAGAGTAGAGATGAGGAAGAAATTGTTTAGAGTGAGGGTGGGGAGACACTGGCACAGGTTGCCCAGGCAGGCTGTGGCTGTCCCCTCCCTGGAGGTGCTCAGGGCCAGGCTGGATGAGGCCTTGAGCAACCTGGGCTGGTGGGAGGTGTCCTTGCCCATGGCAGGGGGTTGGAACTAGTTGACCTTTGAGGTCCCTTCCAACCCAACCCATTCTATGATGCTCAGGCCAGCCTGAGCCCTTGTCCAAAGGATCTTGTTGGAGTCTTCTTGTGGTTGATCCTTTACCCCAAATTCTCTTCACAGCTCTGTGAGCGAGTGTCAGCATCACAGGGACAGAGCAACCACAGACCCTCACCTGCTCCCTTCCAACTCAAACCATTCTGTGATCCTCTGAGGATTCACTTCAGTCCTTCAGCAAATTTCAATTCAGTCCCTACTGCCTCCCCCCTCCCCCCCTCCCCTCCCCCAGCTCTGCTGTCCATCTCCCTTTCAGAGTGCTTCTGGCCAGCTGGATTGCTTTCTCTTCATGCACCACCACCACCACCACCCCCCATAAGACAGAAAAAACAGAGGAAGGGCATTGACTTTTGTCATTATTTATTACAAATTAAATCTTGCACCTTAGTCTGAGAACAAAAGCAAAACCAACCAACCAATAATCAATAGATTTAAATAAATACACAGATTTCAGGATGCTACATATGGCATGGTGTGCAGAAAGTCACTTGAAGAGGGAGGTTGTCCACACAAGGAGATACACTTTGTACTTTACAGCAGTAGTTCTGGTTTCAGTTGCTAGGCTCACATTAAACCATGTGCAAAGTTTCTTTCCCTCCTCAAGATTTTCGTTCCCTTTTTGGGTTTTGAGAATGACTCCAACCTTCAGAAGGTCAAATCTCTATATAGGTGACATTAATATATATCTATCTATCTATTCTCTGCAGCTTTGGGGACCAAATGCTCAGTCTGCCCTTTCATCTACCATACAATCGACTGGTCTCATTCTGCACCCTCCTAGGGCTTAAAGCAAAGAACCCCCAGGAGGTGTTTTGTGTGTCCGATGGGACTACACTGGCAACAGCCACAGGTTTTTGGTCCACCACCGACTTCAAGCAGCCTTTTTAAACGCTCCTGTGTAATACTGGCTTGGGCAGCAAGAGGGACCCAGCAGCGGCTCCAGGAGAGCAACGATCTGCCTGCACTAACCAGATGACAGCTGCAGCCACGGCTGACAACAGAAGTTTATCCGCCCAGGCAAATAAAAGTGCATTTCTCATACAGCTCCTACAGCTCCAGAGCCTTGAGTTTGTGTTTGCCTGCAAGAGCAGTTCCTGGGCTCAGTGTTTTATCCATTTACACCTTCCCTCCTCCGGGCCAGCAGCTCCCTGCTGCTCCCTGCCTGGGGAAGCAGTCAGGAATCCGGCACTGGAATTCAATCCAAGCCCTTCTCCTACAGCTGTGCAGACAGTGCTGTACTCTCCTCTCACCAACCCTTTCCTCCACAGCAATCCCACCTGGCTGCTCCTTGCCTAATCCAACATCTGCTCAGGTTTCACTTCTCATAGTGAGATGCTGTCCATTGTCATTTATGATCCCAGAGACCTGATCGAAGCACAGCAGCAAGCAAGCCTTTGTGTGCTATATGACCACCACCCATCTTCTCTGCCCATGGCCTCTCCTTTCTGGCAGAGCTGGAAGCAAGCTGGGATATTAGGCTAAGAGCTGGAAGTGCTCTACCCTGCAAAGGGTATGGCCAAGGAGATGAGACAGGTTCACAGCACTGAGCTCACCCAGACAAGCAGCTCAGCCTTGCATCAGAGGCAGTGGGGGTCCCTGACCTGGACTACATGGAGCTGTATGCACAGAGTTCCTGCAGATACACAGCTCCACTCCAACCTCCCAACCCCTGCCCTGATGGCCAGGTCGTGCTTAGCTCTGATGCAAGCTCCAGGGTGAGCAAGTGGTCCTCCACCTGAGCAAGAGCCACTTCAGCCTGGCTCCTCAGTCAGTGTCTCAGTCAGAGAATGCCACTGTCTACTCAGCTGGCTTTCAAGCTTCTAGGTGATGTCTACCTTTTAATAGAAGCTGGGAGCTGTTTGACCAGGGGAATCTCATTCACACTCCCATTGCACTGTCTGACAAGGGAGAGAACAAAATGCCAAGGTGGCTCACACTGAAGGCATCTTTCCCCCCACCTCTACAACCATCAGCCAAGCCACTTCTGACTGGGGCCAAGCTGGGAACATACTCAAAGATGACTCCAAGGCAGAGCAGCCCAGGCCAGTGACATGGACTCCAGACTGCCAGGTCCAGAACTGTGTGGAGCCAACCAGTTTGTACATGAAACAAGCCCCCAGCACAGGCTGCCCCCTCTGCCTAGCACTCTGGTGCAGAGCTCAGCTCATGCTCCTCCAGCAAGCCCCTTGCCTGATCCAAGAAGGCACAACTCAGCTCCACAGCACATCTGTGACTGTATAGAGAGAGGTTTCCCTTTACATCAGTCTCTGGAGTGCCTGCAGCACTGCTTCACGCCAGGAGCATGGAGACTTCCACTCCTTCCCCCTTCCACTCGTGGCCTTTCCTTCAGCTCTAACTACTGACAGCGGCGTCAGTGGCACCCACGGGACTCCAGATCCTTCTGGTGAACTTGGTGTGCACCTGCTCCTTTATCTCTTCTTCTTCCAGATGTTCTTCTCCCAGGGCAGAACCGTTGGCTGTGTGCTCCCCCGGGAACGGTGCTGGCGCTTGCTGAGCCGCAGGCTGGAGACAGCAAGGTCCCTGTCAACAGGAGAGGCAACAGGAGGTGGTCATTCTCCAGGCCACCTTCCCACTACTCAGTCACAGCCCATAGCATGATATTTACCTACCCCTTGCCAAGCTATCTATCCACCACTCCATGAGTTATGGAGGAAGGAAGAAGGGGGATTTCTAGCTGCAGCCACAGCAGATGTCTGTGCAGCCACAGCAGATGTCTGTCCAGCCCCAGTGTCCCCTTTCCACCAGCAGGATTCGAGGAGTCCTGCAGCAGAGCATGGCCCAAGTGATGCTTCCCCAGATGTGCCTTTCAGAAAGTGTTGTCACTGCATCTGATTTAACTGCCATCAGGAGAAGAAACCCCTTCAGGTTGCCAGCTCTAATTCATTTACATTCTTGGAGCCCATGGTTTCATTTACACTCTTGGAGCCCATGGCTTCTTCCATCAATGAGTTCCACAACCCAGCAATGTGATTGGAGAAAAGTTATTCCCGTTGGTCCAAAGTTTCTCTGGAGACATTCAAAACCCACCTGGATGGGTGTTCTGATCAGGCATTTTCCTACATGCTGCTGACCTTCACCTCCTTTCATAACACCTATCTGTCTGCCCTGCACCAGAGGAACTTCCCACTCCAATCAGGAGTTCCATTCTATGTAATAATCCTCTGGTTTTGGAAGGACAGCAGGCTTCTGAGCAGCTCTGATTCCCTCAGCTCTCAGCTTTCTATTCTACAGAGAGCAGAAAGAGTCAAGTCTGCTAGATTAAAGCAAGATAAGAGGGGCAAGGCAGGTCAAATCCAAGTAGCAACTGGGGTCACAACCACAGACTATGAAGTGCTGATGAAGGACATTCCGAGGTGGTTTAGGTGGCACTCACCTGAGAGCTCTCAGCAGCCCGTGATGGGAAGGCCTCACACCACTGCTCTGTGGAGACTTCATTGATGCTCCAGAGCTCACTGGGAGCCTCAGATTTTGGAGGTACCTAATGAGCAAGAGGAGATGCATGAACAACTCACATCCAGCCATGCTGTGGTAGGTAGCAGGGGGAGTGCTGCTCTAATGTCACCAGTGACAGACTATGACAGTTGAATGTGGGGTTTTGAAGGGTTAATTGCAGCTATTTGAGAGCTATTCATAGCTCACTTCTGCTGTTCCCCTCTTTTGTCAGACCTGGCTCTATTCACAGACACATTTAATGACTGGGGATTGTAACTACTGCCCTGCTATGAAACCAATGACAGGTCCCTGCAGGGCCATTGCTCCCATATCCCCACAGGTCCTCTGTGCCACTGGGTGAAGTGAGGCAGCTGGGAGCCCACAGGCACTTGAAAGAGCTTATGCAGAAGATACAGGCCATCCAAGTTCCAGCTCACAGCCATCCTACTCCCCTGCAGCCTCTCCTACCTGTGCCACACAGGAGACACTGGTGTCCCAAAGCTTCACACCCCCCACTTGTCCCTCTCCCAGCGTGCTGCCAACTCCTCCCTTCCCACCAGTGCACTCAGCTCTTGCTAAGCCTCCTGGCAGCAGGAGGGGTGAAGGTAACATTGCTTCATATCAGCTGTAAAGAGTCTATTGTACAACAAAACCACCCCAGTGACACTTTGCCAGGGCCTCCTGGGAGGGGTACAAAAGCCACTAGACAAGTTCCAGCTGTTGGCAAATAGCTGCGCAGCCACCCCCAGGGAGGCTGTGGATCACTCCAGCTCCTCAGCTCTGTCTGCTCACACCCCCAGAGGACATCCCCAGGACCCTCCCTGGACTTACCCAGGCTGTGCCTGGCAGAAGGTGGCACAGATGCTGTCCCTGGAGTGCGAGCACTCGCACCTGCCGAGCGCTCTCCTGCGCCGCCTCGGTGGACTTCCCAGGCCGTAGGGAGCGGTGTGCCTGCTCAAAACAAAAGAAATCAGCTCTGCAGCTAACTTTTTATTGGCCCACAGCTTTACAACACAGCCCTGGGAGGCGGCCAAGCCGGTGCCAGGATAATAAAAGACTCATCTATAGCTATAAGGTGAAAAGGCCACTGATACATCTAAGCCTTTAAACCCCAGCTCCTCTCCCACCTCCTGTTTTCCCCACCCTACCCCTCCCAGGGAGATTGCCACGGTGTGCTGGCTTGCAAGTGGAATTTCCTCTCCTCACAGCAGCCCAGGTGCCCGTGCAAGGGTCGCCAGATGGGCTGGGTGAGCTGGCACTTCAGCTGCCTGGCAAAGAGCAGGAGGAGCGCAGCTGCCCCAGTCTGCCACCAGCAGCAGTTTGTGGAGCACAGAGATGTCAGGAGTCTCCCTCCCCACCCAGCACACAGGACATGGCACAAATCAAGATGTCCCGGGGCCATAACAGGTTCTTCTGATCACAGCAGGCTCTGGGAGCCATTAGCACATTCCCACTCCATCTTTGATCACAATCTACTCTCCCAGAGGGTTTGGGATTGGCAGCAACTGGCAGCAAACTCTTCTCTGAGCAAGCAGCGAGTTGTAATTGCACGTTGGGAAGCGTGATTATAACCACACCTGAGTGCATGTGCTGTGCTGCACTGTGATGGCCATTGGTCTGAAACTGCTCCCAGAGCTGCTCCAGCATTCTTGAGGGCAGGACTTGGCAGCCACAGGAGGTTAGTGCCAGCCCACCACTGTCTCATTAACAATACTGGCACCCAGCAGCCTGGGTTACAGTTTGCAAGCGGCTAAAGGAACTTTCTGACTTGCAGCTATAACATCTTGGTGTTGCTTTTGGCTTGCAGAGAGATACAAACCTCAGCCAAGCACAAAGGAAGCAGCACCCTGAGCCTTCACCCTGCTCCTCGTGTGGGTTACACTGAATGTCCCGAGCAGGGGCACAGCTTGTCCCTTGCTGGACCCTGGGAAGGAGTGAACTTGCAACACTCTTCAGAGCAAGTGCTGCAAGAGCTTCACAGGACTGGGACCTTTTTGCACCTTTCTCTAACCTCAGCCCATCCTCCAGCAGAAAGCAGAGTCATTTACTCACCCACAGAGCCCCCCCCACCCCTCCAGAAAGCTCCATCCATGCTCACCCTGGTGTGTTGACCCAGATGATGTCCAGGTGACAGAAGTAAATGCATTCCTTATCCAGCCAGCTGTTGCAGGAGCATCGTTTGGTCCTGGGGTGGGCAGCCAGGTGGGTCTCCAAGGGATGATGTCCCATACCTGCAGCAGAAGGAGGAAGGGATGAGTCGAGGGTCGGTGCAGGGCTCTGCAGTGCCCGTCGGTCCGTCACCTATGAGGGCACTCCCGGGGAGCCCTCCAATGATTTCAGCAGGGCAGCAGCACTCCAGGAGCTGCTGATTGTGGCTCATGGGGGACTCGCACAGCCCCGGGGCTGCTCCCGGTGCACGAGCACCGTGCAAAGCCCCAACCCGCAGCCAGCCTTAGGGGCATCCCGTGGGCAACTCCACGCAGCCCCCAAACCTCCAGCAGAGGGGGATCCTCGGCCGGGACAGACCCTCCCCTGGAGTCCGAAGGCGCTGCCAGCCCGGGGCTCACCATCTCCCAGGAGGACGCAGAGGGCGAGCGCCAGCAGCACGGTGCCGGTGGCAGGGCTGGGCATGGTGGCGGCTGGAGCTGCGGGAGTTGGGGGCTTGGGCTGTTTGGCTTTTTCTCTTTTCTTTCGCCCTGTTCTGCCGCCTCTGAGCTCTGCGCGGTGCTTCCCCAGCCGCCGCCGCGGTGCCTCTGGAGCCGGCGGGCTCCTGGCAGGTGCTTTATAGCCCCGGAGCCGCCGCGTCACGGCCCCGCTCCGCCCCGCAGCGTGCAGCGGGGAAACAACCGGGCACGGGCACGGGCACGGCGGGGAGGTGCTCGCATACCCCCAGCCCCGGCCCAAAACCTTCATACTTCGGGGCAGAGCTCCTGGCCCCCGGCTGACCTTCTCCGGGCAGGTCTACCCTTCCCCGGGCAGAACAACCCCTCCAGGGCAAACCTTTTCTCCTGGAGCAGAGAAGACCTCACCCCCCCGGGGCAGATCATCTTATCCCTGGGCCCGAGCAGACTTCACCCCTCCGGGGAGATCTCCCCCTCCTCAGGGCAGAGCAGACCTCCACCCCAGGCAGACCCCCACTCTGGAGCAAGCCTTCCTCCCTGGCCCTGCTGCCACCCATCCCGCAGGGAACACTGGGCACTTCCACCCCCTGGGAAGGGGCAGGGAGCATGGAGTGAGGCTGGGGATGGCGTTGCCAGGAGGTGTCAGGGAGTGGATGCAGCATGGGCAGGGGTATGGTGCATGAGATGCTCCAGGAGGGCAGGTGGTCTCTTTCCTGGGGGTCTTGAGTGGGGGCTGCTGCATGGCTGGGGCCAGGCTCAGAGCCTTCCAGCAACAGGTGAAGGCAGAAGGTGTGGAATCACAGAATCATTTAGGTTGGAAAAGACTTTAAGATCATCCAGTCCAACCAATAGCCCATCACTGCCAGGTCACCACCAATCCATGTCCCTCAGCACCATGTCTCCATGGCTCTGAAACCTTCCAGGGATGAGGACTCCACCACTGCCCTGGGCAGCCTGATCCAGGGGTTGACAATGCTTTTGGGGAAGAAATTTTTTCTGCTGTCCAACCTTAATCACCTCCAGCAACTTTAGGCCATTTCCTCTCATTCTAACTCTCATTCCTAGGGGAAAAAAGACCAAGCCCCATTGCACTGCAAACTTTCAGGGAGCTGTAGAGAGCAATGAGGTCTCCCCTCACCACCTCTTCTCCACACTAAACGCCCCCAGGTCCCTCAGCTGCTCCTCCCCAGCCCTGTTTTCCAGCCCCTTCGCCAGCCTTGTTGCCCTTCTCTGGATCTGCTCCATCCCCTCAACGTCCTTCTCGGAGCAAAGGACCCAAACCCGGAGCCGGTTTGGGAGGCAGTTTGCGGTGGCTGCCGGCAGATGGAGCGGGAGGGGTGCAGGCAGCGTCTGCGGCCGCGGGAGCCCCGCAGGCTCCACGCGTGGGGATCAGTCCCAGACCCGGGCACATCCCCCAGGCTGCTGTTCCAGGCACGGTGAAAAAAGGATGGATGAAGCTGCAGTTCAGCAGGTGAAGGTGAACTGCACGGGAAGGCTGATTTAAGCTGGGCAACCTGGGTCGAATTCAAGGCAGGTTACATTTCAGTAACATTTTCACTCAAGTCAAGAAAGTACAAATGTCAAAAGAAAGTTGCTGCTTGCTCTCCTCCCCACCCCCACCCTCACCCCCTTATATTTTTATCAAATAATTCCAAAGGGTTGTTTTTTTTGACAGATTGAGCAATTAAAATGTCTTGCATTAAAGCTGTCTGGCTTTGCTTCAACGTCACTGCTGGCACAGTCAACAAAACCTGCACTTCTTTTAGTGTGCAAAGTGTGTGAAACACAGAAGTCACCTCCTGGTGTGCAGGAGGCGAAGCAGCTTCATCTCACCCATCTGGGGGTGTTTAGCCTGGAGAAGAGGAGGCTCAGGAGAGACCTTCTTGCCCTCTACAACTACCTGAAGGGAGGTTGTAGCCAGGTGGGGGTTGGTCTCTTCTCCCAGGCACCCAGCACCAGAACAAGAGGACACAGTCTCAAGATGCACCAGGGGAAGTTTAGGCTGGAGGTGAGGAGAAAGTTCTTCACAGAAAGGGTAATTGGCAACTGCAATGTGCTGCCCAGGGAGGTGGAAAAGACCTCAGAGATCATCAAGTCCAACCTATTACCTAATACCTAACACCTCCTGACAACTAAACCATGGCTCCAAGAGCCACATCCAAGCCTTTACTGAACATCTCCAGGGACAGGGACTCCACCTATTAGATTGGAGATGAGGAAAGATTTCTTGGCTGCAAAGGTGGTCAGGGATTGGCACAGGGGAGGTGGTGGAGTCGCCGTCATTGAAGGTGTTCAGAAGGAGACTTGATGGGGTGCTTGGTGCCATGGGTTAGCTGTTTGGGTGGGTTGGATTGGTTGATGGGTTGGACACGATGATCTTGAAGGTCTCTTCCAACCTGGTTTGGTTTATTCTAATAATAAAGGCTGCCTAGGGAGGTGTGGAGTCCCCATCCCTGGAGGTGTTCAAGAAACCTGTGGCCATGGCCCTTGGGGACAGGGTTTGATGGCCATGGTGGGGTTGGGTTGAAGGTTGGACTGGGTGATCTTAGAGTCATAGAATTGTTTGGGTTAGAATAGACCTCTATGAGAGCACAGGTAGTGTCCAGAGCTGTGTGAAGCAAGGGGGCACAGGAGGCCACAGGAGATGGAAAAAGTACAAGTGGGCCTGGAGCTAAAATTGCAGTGTAGAGGCTGTTTGGCAGAGAAAATCAGCAACTGTGAAAGTTGTCTTTTAAAACAATAAAATCAGTGATGCAAGTGATAAAATGAAGCTGCAGTGTGCAAGGCAAACAAGCAGAGGGAAGGCTTTAACCTCTGCACTGATGCAACAATCACCCTGAGGAGCATGGGGAAGTACAAGAGCAGCATTACCTGTCCCAGCCCATGCTCCAGCTGTGCCAAGTTTCAGAGTTATGTCAGAGCTGGGATCCTGTGTGACATTCCAGATGCCAGCTCGATGATATCATTACCCTCCCTCAGCTCCTGTTTCTGTGACCCTCGCTCTGGTCACTGCAGGCTGAAAGAAGATATCCTCGACGTGGGGAAGGTAACGCAGCAAGCGCCTCCTGCCCAGAGGGAGGGCTGGGGAATCAATGGCATCACTTGGCATAAAGCAGAGGCTCCCTCTCAGCAAAGGTGTCTGCAGTTACCTGCATGAGTGATGAGGCAGAGCCACAGCTGTATGGCTTTCCAGGGTTCACTGGCTGAAAGGATCAAGCAGAGAACTTTGTCATCTGAAGACCTCTCATGTCTCCAGGAAGGAAGAAGTGTCTCAGGTTAATGTGAGGGTTTGGGGATTTGGGTTCAAGCTGTTTCCTTTACCAGGCTGCTTTTGTGGCCACAGCTTTGTCACCTAGCTTCTATTTCCAAGAAGTGCCTGAAGCTACTCCTGACTGTTTGTAAAGTTTTGGTGCACTGCTAGAGGAAGCCAAGTGCTCAGATACCAGCTAGGGGCAAAGCTATCAGAGCATGAGCAGTTGAAAGCAGACCTGGTCAATGCAATCCCAACCCTGCCTGCCTTTAATGGCAGCTGCAAAACCATCTCTACAAACCAGACCTTTCCTCCTAGGTTTCTCACTTGTTTTCTTCACTGCTCATAAATCCCACAGAGATTTTCACTCTCACGGAAAATGGAGCAAGTGTTACACCCTCTTGTTCACAGATGCCTGCTGAAGCTAAGTTTTTTTCCTCCAGGAAATACCCTTCTGTGTTGGGCAGGCACAAACCTGACCAGCACAGGTATGGATGTTTGGCACCAGTGTCTCAAAGATCTTAAAGGATTGGACAAAAGTCTCCATTTGTAGCAGGGATGTAGGAACCCTGCAGAGAAGAGTTCTCCCCCTCTGCTCTGCTCTGCTGAGACCACAGCTGGAGCTCTGGGGCCAGTTCTGGAACTTCTGTTCCAGGAAGGATCTGGAGGTGCTGGAAGGTGTCCAGAGAAGGGCCACGAGGATGAGCAGAGGGCTGGAGCTGCTCTGCTATGAGTGTAGACTGAGGGAGTTGGGGCTGTTCAGTCTGGAGAGGAGAAGGCTCCCAGGAGACCTAATGGTGGCCTTGCAGTATCTGAAGGAGGCTACAAGAAAGCTGGGGAGGGAATTTTGAGGGTGTCAGGGAGTGAGAGGACTGGAGGGGAATGGATCCAAGCTGGAGGAGGGTAGATTCAGATTGGATGTTAGGAAGAAGTTGTTCCCCATGAGGGTGGTGAGAGCCTGGCACAGGTTGCCCAGGGAGGTGGTGGAAGCCTCATCCCTGGAGGTGTTTGCAGCCAGGCTGGATGTGGCTGTGAGCAACCTGCTGTAGTGTGAGGTGTCCCTGCCCATGGCAGGGGGATTGGAACTGGCTGATCCTTGAGGTCCCTTCCAACCCTGACAATTCTATGATTCTATGATTCTAAGAGGTGAGGTTGGGATTGCATTGACCAGAGCTGCTTTGGACTGATCATGCTCTGAGAGCCTTGCCCAGAGCTGCAGAAATGCTCTGTGAGCACAACAATGGCTTACTAAAAAGTCATTTGCCTTCAGGCTTGTGAAGAAGAGCGTCCAGACACAGGGTGAAGCGGCTGCCTCAGCACCAGCCATCCCCACACTGTTCTTCTGATCTCTGACTATGGTGGGTTCAAGAGCAGCTGCTTAGAGTCCTAGAATCAAAGACTTGTTTTGGTTGGGAAAGACCTTTAAGATCATGGAGTCCAACCATTATGTAGCTCTACCAAGGCTGGTGCAGAACCATGGGCCTCAGCACCACTTCTCTGCCTCTTTGAAACACTTCCAGGGATGGGGATTCAACCACCTGCTTGGGCAGCCTGTGCCAGGCTTGGAGAACCCTTTCAGTGGAGAAACTTCTTCTAATTTCCAACCTGACCCTCCCCTGGTGCACCTTGAACCCATTTCCTCTCATCCTGTCATTTGTTCCTTGGAAGAAGAGTCCGACCCCCATCAGGCTACAGCCTCCTTTCAGGGTGCTGTAGAGAGCAAGGAGGTCTCCCCTCAGCCTCCTCTTCTCCAGGCTGAACAACCCCAACTCCCTCAGCTGCTCCTCCCCAGCCCTGTTCTCCAGAATGTTCAATCCTCCTTCACACCATGTGCTGGAGGACTGCACTTGGGCTAGGAGTAGTGGCTCACCTTGACCTGGCAGCAGTGCTTCAATTTGAGCTAGCCCCAGAGAACCACCTGCACCTCTTGACAATCTCCTTTCAGAGAACTGTAGAGAGCCAGAAGTTCTCCTTTCAGCCTCCTTTTCTCCACACTAAAATCCTGAGTTCCCTCAGCTGCTCCTCCCCAGCCCTGTTCCCCGGAATGTTCAATCCTCCTTCACACCATGGCCTGGGGGACTGCAGTTGGACTAGGAGTGGTGGCTCGACTTGACCTGGCAGCAGTGGTGCAACTTGACTTTATGGACGCCGAGAAGCTGCTCAGCTCCTGCAAGTGTCCCTGCTCCCCTGATAAGGAGCAGGGGCCACTGCTTCCCAGGGCCAACCCTCCTGGCACTATCAGCACAATAAAAATCACAAAGCAAAACAGCAGGCTGGGAGCAGAGGGCCGGGCCCCGTGCTGCACAAACACAGCTTCCAGGGCAGGAACAAAGGCGGACGCAGGGTCCTAGATGCCAAAGATGGGCTTTGCCTCCTGCAGTTATTTTTTCCCTTTTGTTTCTGCCCCTAGGAGGACATTGTTCACCTCATTGTCAGGAGTTCCAGGCAGACATGACGAAAGGGACAAAGCAGCTCCAGCGAGGAGACGTCCGTGCGGCGTTCCTGCCCCGCGCTGCTCGCAAGCGAGGAAGGCGCAAACAGGAAAAGTGCTTTAACCATTGAGGGGACGGGACCCCAGCCTGTTCTTGGCACCAGCAGGAACAATGGGGTGATGTCACGAGCCAGAACTCCCCAGGGTGGATGGAAGCCCAGCAAATAAGCATAACTCTTGTCCTGGGACGTTAGCAACATTTTTCCACCCTTGGTCATCCCGCGGCGAGTCCCTGTTAGGAAGTGTAGGAAGGAGACGTTGTCAAGTGAAGCTTCCTCTGGGAGATTCATTCTCCCCCTTTGCCCCCAGATCGCCACATCAGCTGTTGTAAATCTCTGCTTTCTGCTGACTATGAGGAATTTCAGTGGTGGTGCCAGGAGGCTGAGCACAGGGCTGCCTGAGGAGCGTGCTGCATGCACCAAAGAGTCCTCACAAGGGTCTGGACACCTGTAAGGACAAAGGAGCAGAAGCCTCATCAGCTACACAGGGCTCTGAGCTGACTGAGCATCACCATGGAGCTTTGCCCTTCCAGATTCAAAGGTGCCAAGAGTGGAAAAGAGCTTAGGAGACAGAGTCCTGCACACAGAGCGGTGCTTGGAGAATTTCAACCGAGTTTAAAGGCTTCTCAATGACAAGAGCAATATGAGGGCATTCTGCAGGTCCCAGACTCTCTGTCTTATTCTGGTTTAGTGTCAGTTCTGTGGAGAGTGACTTGAGTTTCACTTGCAGCCCCCAGGTTTACTGGACATGGGGCTATGGATGAAAGCCTGTTTGTGGTGGGGTTGTAGGAACCCTGCTGAGAAGAGATGGGCTTCAGATTGCATTGAGCTGCTTCAAGCTGACCCTTCTCAGAGAGCTTTGTCCACAGCTGGAGAGTTTCTGAAGAAAAAGAAGCTGTGAGGCAGCTCTTGAATTCCCCTGTGACAATTCCCCCTCTTTTTTGACAGGGACTACTCCCAGGAGAGGACTGGGATGGGCAGGCAATGCCCATGGGCTGGTGATGGCTTTCAGTCATTACTGGGCTGCTACTGAAAATCCAGAGTGTCCTCAGCTCTCCAAGATGTGGAAGGTCCTCAGTCATCTCCCAGCAGCGCTCAGCAGCTCTGGGCTGGTTATCACGGAGGTTTCTGCTAGCATGAGGGAGAGGTAGGACTGCTTGGCCAAGCTGGACATGGGTTTGCTCTTTCAACAGCAAGAAGGACTTCAGTGAGTCTAAGGCAGTTGTGCAATGGCAGCCCTGAAGCAGAGCAGCACTACAGCAGAAGTGTTTGCGTGGTTTATGATAACAGCTTTGTCCCTGCTCTGTGTTTGTTTGTGGTTTGCATTATCAGAGCCTGAATTTGCCATGAAGGGTTGTTTGCTCTGGGGCCAGTTTCCAGATCTTTGTGTGTTTTCCCCATCCTAGGATTTTCTAGGGAAACTCAGTGTCCTTCTAGAAGACAAGGCCCTAGGAAGAACTTCTAGCAGCCTTCCAGTACCTGAAGGAGGCTCCAGGACAGCTGGGCAGAGATTTTTGACAAGAGCTGGGAGTGCCAGGATGAGGGCAATGGCTTTGAGCTGGGAGAGGGGAGACTGACAGCAATGTGCCCGTGTGGCCAAGGAAGCCAAAGGTCTCCTAGGGTGCATTAAGAAGAGCATGGCCAGCAGGTCAAGAGAGGTTTTCCTCCTCTCTACTCTACTCTGCCCACATCTGGAGAATTGTGTCCAATTCTGGGCTTCCCAGTTCAAGAGGGACAGGGAACTACTGGAGAGAGTTCAGTGGGGGCTATGAGGATGATGAAGATACCGGAACATCTGTGTGAGGAGCAAAGGTTGAGAGCCCTGGGGCTGGTTAGCCTGGGCAGAAGCAGCCTGAGAGGGGATCTGATCAATGGTTGCTCAGTTGAAGGGTGGGGGGCAAGAGGAATGGGTCAGGCTTATGTCAGTGGCATCCAGTAGCATCCCAGGACAAGGGACAGAGGGCGCAAAATGGAACCCAGGAGGTTCCACCTGAACATGAGGAGAAAGTTCTTTGGTGTGAGGGTGCTGGAGCCCTGGAGCAGGTTGCCCAGAGAGGTTGTGGAGTCTCCTTCTCTGGAGACATTCAAGACCCCTCTGGATGTGTTCCTGTGTGCCCTGCCCTGGGTGATGCTGCTCTGGCAGAGGGGTTGGACTGGATGCCCTCCAGAGGTCCCACCCAATCCCCACCATCCTACAATCCTATGACCCCTTCCCATGCTGCTCTGGGATCCCACTGGTAAAAACTTGCACCTCTCCCACACCAAGGAATTTGCTGGATAGCTTCAGCACCAGCTTTTCCTTCTTGCACAAAATGAAGGAGTCCAAAGGCTGTGACCTCCTCCCATTCCCTCCTCACTACCTGGGAAGCAGAGCCTCGCTCGCTTGCTTGCTTTCTTCTGTGGATGGAAAAGTTTCATCAAAGGCAAACATTTGCAGGTAAAAGAGGTTTGGGTTTGTTTTGGCTTTCCTTTTTTTTTTCTAAGCAGAGCTGAACTGCATGACAATTACAGATCTGTCCTGTGTGCCTGCCTGATTACATCTTTCTGTGCCCAAAGGGCAAGGAAAGAAAAGCTCAGTGTGTGTTTAGACAGCCCCGTGGAGACATTCCTTGTACATTGGGTGTTCATTGGAACACTTTAATATGGATGTCTGCCTTTACTCCACCCTGATGGTTGAACTCCTTCAGCTTTCCAGCATGATGAGTGACCTGGAATTTATAATTACAATAGGTGTCATGCAATTAATCACCACCTGGGAGCTGCCTGCTGTCGCTCACTGCCTTACGATACCAACCCGCTGCAGCAAGTGCATGAGAACAGCTTGGGCAGCAGCCCTGCTTCCAGCTCAGACACGTTCAGTGGGCTTCCAACCACCTGGGCAGGCAAATGGCCCTGGCTGCAGCAGCTGCTCCCTGCGAATGCCATTGTGCTGCAGGATGCAGACGCAGCAAGGTTCAGCTCCCAGCTCAGGGAGCAGCAGATGACGCAGAACCGTGGAAGTGTTTCAGGCAATCCTCATCTGAGAGCCTTGCCCAGAGCTGCAGAATTGCTCTGTGAGCACAACAATGGCTTGCTAAAAAGTCATTTGCCTTCAGGCTTGTGAAGAAGAGCGTCCAGACACAGGGTGAAGCGGCTGCCTCAGCACCAGCCATCCCCACACTGTTCTTCTGGTCTCTGACTATGGTGGGTTCAAGAGCAGCTGCTTAGAATCCTTGAATCAAAGACTTGTTTTGGTTGGGAAAGACCTTTAAGATCATGGAGTCCAACCATTATGTAGCTCTACCGAGGCTGGTGCAGAACCATGGGCCTCAGCACCACCTCTCTGCCTCTTTGAAACACTTCCAGGGATGGGGATTCAACCACCTGCTTGGGCAGCCTGTGCCAGGCTTGGAGAACCCTTTCAGTGAAGAAGTTTCTTCTAATTCCCAACCTGACCCTCCCCTGGAGCAACTTGAGGCCATTTGTCCTGTCACTTGTTGCTAGGGAGAACAGACCAACTCCTTCCTGATTCCAGCCTCCTTTCAGGGTGCTGTAGAGAGCAATGAGGTCTCCCCTCAGCCTCCTCTTCTCCAGGCTGAACAACCCCATTTCCCTCAGCTGCTTCTCCCCGGCCCTGTTCTCCAGAATGTTCAGTTCTCCTTCACACCATGGGCTGGGGGATTGCACTTGGGCTAGGAATGGTGGCTTAACTTGACCTGGCAGCAGTGGTTCAACTTGACCTAGCCCCAGAGAACCTGCACCTCTTGACAACCTCCTTTCAGGGAGCTGTAGAGATGCTTGGAATCCTCACTAAGCAACTAGCTTTTCTTTGCCCAGCAGCAATTACCCAGTGCAGCTCTCTCTTTCTAGGTCATTCCCCACAGGGGAGCTCTGTGGGGTAAGTGTTGGGGTGAGTGAACTGCAGAGCTCAGCCAGAGACAGAAATTCACACAAGAGGCTAAGGCCCAAGTTAAAAACAGTTTGAAGAAAACAAAGGAAAACAATGAAAAAATGCAAGTGGCTGCCCTTTAAACCTCAGCACTTGTGTGTGTGGTTAATGATTAATTATTGATATGCTTTATTGATGCATCGATGCCTTCGTGTGTGCCACCTAGAGGACAGATCCTGCTGTTCCCAGGCCAGCACCTGAGGCGTTCACAAAGGCTTCCCAAGTAGAAGTGCAGATGCTGGGAGACTGAAAACTGATCACTGAAAATGTCTCAGTTCCCCCTCAAATTATGGGCAGAGTAAGAACTGAAGTCCAAAGCTTTCAATCATGTTTTTTTACCCTAAGTCAAATGATTTCAGCCCTCAGCCTTGCAGTCTCTTAAGAAATGATGGAGTTGATTTAATTTTCTTTCCTCTGGGGCTCAATGTTGTAATGGGGAAAAAAAAATTCTCCTGTCAAAAAGCAACATTTTAATCACAGAATGAGTTGGGTTGGAAGGGATCTCAAAGCTCATCCAGTGCCAACCCCCTGCCATGGGCAGGGACACCTCCCACCAGCCTAGGTTGATCAAGGGCTCATTCAACCTGGCCTTCAACACCTCCAGGGAGGGGACAGCCACAGCCTCCCTGGGCAACCTGTGCCAGTGTCTCCCCACCCTCACTCTCAACAATTTCTTCCTCATCTCCACTCTCAGTCTCCCCTCTCCCAGCTCAAAGCCATTGTCCCTCATCCTGGCACTCCCAGCCCTTGTCACAAGTCCCTCCCCAGCTCTCCTGGAGCCTCTTCAGCTACTGGAAGGCTGCTCTGAGGTCTGCCTGGAGCCTTCTCTTCTCCATGTTTGCATGGTTTAAAAACTTCTTGCTTTTAAAATGAATCAGAAATCCTTGATTTGAAACAAACAGACAAACAAAACCAAAGGAAAAACCCCCAACAAAACCACCCCAAAACCATTTCCAGCAAAGTGAGAAGGTCATCATTTCCATCCAGCTCTCTTTGCAGCTTTGGTAGGAGATGAGAGACTCCACCCTGCCAGAAGCAAGCTCGGTTAGGGGAGGAAAGAAGGAAGGTTTTATGCTAAAATTTAATTAAAGCTGGTGTAATTAGGTGCTGAGGAATCAGCACACAGAGCTGGCCAGGGATCAGGGTCTTCTTGCTGCATGTCTCTGCCCTTGGACAGATGTAACCATAATTTCAGTTACTGGTTAACCAGCTTGCCATGCAACTTCATCCTCCACAGCCTGCTCCCTGCTCTGGCTGCTGGTGTCTGGCTGCATGTCCAGAGGGAGCAGAGCTGAAGGGAGCAAGCAGCTTCTCTATTTCATTAAGAGTTGTGCAGCTTTCTATTCCCACATCAAATGATGTAAAACTACTCAGTCTTATGGCCATCCAGGAGCTGAAGGGGCTTCAGGAGAGCTGGGGAGGGAGTTTTGACAAGGCTGGGAGTGCCAGGATGAGGGACAATGGTTTTGAGCTGGGAGAGGAGAGATGGAGACTGGAGATGAGGAAGAAATTCTTGACATTGAGGGTGATGAGACACAGAATCACAGAATTGTCAGGGCTGGAAGGGACCTCAAGTTCCAACCCCCCTGCCATGGGCAGGGACACCTCACACTACAGCAGCTTGCTCACAGCCACATCCAGCCTGGCTGCAAAAACCTCCAGGGATGAGGCTTCCACCACCTCCCTGGGCAACCTGTGCCAGTCTCTCACCACCCTCACAGTGAAGAACTTCTTTCTAATATCCAATCTCAATCTCCCCTACTTTAGCTTGAATCCACTCCCCCCAGTCCTGTCATTACCTGACACTCTACAAAGTCCCTCCCCAGCTTTCTTGTAACCCCATTCAAATACTGGAAAGCCACAATAAGGTCTCCTCAGAGCCTTCTCTTCTCCAGGATGAATAACCCCAAACCAAAAGGTTGCCCAGGGAGGTTGTGGATGTTTCCTCCCTGGAAATGTTGAAGGCCAGGCTGGATGAGGTCTTGAGCAACCTGGGCTGGTGGGAGGTGTCCCTGCCCATGGCAGGGGTGGGAGCTGGATGACCTTTGGGGTCCCTTCCAACCCAAACCATTCCATGATTTCATGGCACATGGAGAGGTGGTCTGGGTCCAGGCCTTGGGTCTACTAGAGCAGTTTTGGACCTTCTGTTCCTTCCAACCCAAACCATTCCACGAAGTGGTCCTGGGATATGTCAGGATTTTCACATTAAAAAAAAAGGAAAGAAAATAATCATCTCATCAGCAGCATTGTGCCAGGGCTCAGAGATTTGTTATTCTGAGCAAGCTGCTGGAAATGTTTGGTCTCTTTGAAAGAATTTCATTATATTCAAGCAAAGCTTTCACTTGGAAAAGTAAATTGAGAGGGCAAATGAATCCATTCCAGAGCTGGAGGCAGGAGCTCCTGCAGATTCAGAGCAGTGCTGAGTTTGGTCAGCTCTGCTGTCCATGCGGTGGTTTCAGCCCAGGCAGTGCAGTTGTGAAGGCTGTTTGCCCACACTCCCTGCCTTTGCCACTCACCCACACTCGCTGCGTTTCTCACACTCCCTTGGGCTCCATTTCCCAGTGGAGTAGAGGAGAAAGGAGGAAATCTCCTGCGTTTTTTTTCCTTCCCACTCCTTGTTTTGTCTCCCTGGCTGTCTGACTCTGGCTCAGAGAGCAGGTCTCCAGCAGGAGCTGCTGAGCAGGGAGCAGGCCATTGAGCGGTTTTGCTCTGAAGGCCACGAGGTAGTTGTGTCTGACAACTCCTGGATGCCCCAAACCATCTCCTTTGTTGCTGGAGATAATAGAAATTCTGGGAGAAAACAAGGCAGATGAGGAGCAGAGGAGGTGAGAGGACTCAGCTCCCCTGGAGCTGCTACTATTTTTACATCAGGGATTCCTCAAAATAGCCTCTGCTGTGTTTACAGGGTGGTGGTTTCTTTGGCATGAATCAGACAGAGACCCACGTTCCTCCTGCTCAGCACTGACCACAGCTCTTGGGAACTCACCACCTCAGCCCTGGGAGGAGGCTGGAGAAGAGAAGAGAAGTTTTCATGGGGAAGGACACCCAAACCCATCCATAGCTACTTGTAGGCAAACTTCTCTCCTTGACCACTGAGGCATCATGCTGTCAGTTTGGAGCAAGTCCAAGCCTCTCACCCACCTTGAGTCATAAGTTGTCCACTTATGGCCCAGCCGATGCCATGTGCTGTGGCTGCTCTGATAGGGAAAGCTCAGACCCATAGGCACCAGTTGTCACCAATGCATTCTGCAGCCTAGGGGGGGCTGAGCAGGCAGGTCCCAGCCCATCCTGATGGCCCAGGGGTGCTTCTTGCATCTGATCAGGATGGATACCTAGAACCTGAATGCAGCTCAGAGGGATGCAGGGAGCGGCCTGCTGAAATCCCATCTTCATCTGCAAGCAGGGCTGTGGGCTGAGGAGGTGTCAGGAAATTCAGCAGTCCTTGGGGTGGTCACTATCTCATATTTTTCAGGTCTGGATACTTCCACTGAACCCCAAATATCAAAGGAGCAGACTGGACTGAGCCATATCTCCACCCAACCTTTCCATAATCCCCAGAAGGTAACCTCTGTTGAGCTCTCCTTCACTTGAGCCATGGCTGCCCTCCTCCACACTCCCTCTGCAGCTGCCCACCAAAGCCACATCCTTCCACCACTGCTTTCCTTTCCCCTCTCACAGAAGCATCTCTGCTCAGCCCTATGGCAGATCGCTTTCTCCTTGCCCTCTCACAGACCCAAATCTCCACATCTCCCCATTTCCCTCTCCCAACAATCCTCATCTGCCTGTCAACAGAGGTTGTGAAGCTTCCTGAATCCATGACTGCAAAGCACTGCAAATGCACTGCATGGGAAAACTGAGTTTGGTCTCATTTTTTTCTGCTCCAAGCTCCCTCCAGGGCCCTGGGAAATGACCAAAGTTGTAGCCATTCTGCTGCCAGCATGGCAAGGTGAACTTGCTTTAGAGCCACGACTTTGCAGAGGTGGTGCTTCTTCAGATGCTACCAGCCACAAAGTGCTGCCATGTGTAAGGGGGAGCCAGGACTCAGAGAAGACCCAGTGTGAGTTGCCTGAGTTAGTGGGAAATACAAAGAAGGGAGTTAGCCAGCAGAAGAAGTGTTAACTGTGAAGATTCCCCAGAAGTGATAGGACAAGAGGAAATGGATTGAAGCTTGAGGAGGGGAGACTGAGACTGGACTCAATTACCTTCAATTTGCAGTCCAGCCATGCATGGCCTTCTACAGACATCAGCTTCACCTCAAGCATCTGCTTCTGTTTCCTCAGGAATTCCCTCACAAGGCTCCTGTCCTCTTATTGTCTCTAAGTCTGTGGGGACAAGCTAGTGCTCCACAACCAAGCAGCCTTGAGTCACACCTGCAAACATCACCCTCCTACTCTTTCAGCTCAAGAAGATGAGCACAGGGATGGAGAACCTCCCCTATGGAGACAGGCTGAGAGAGTTGGGGCTGTTCAGGCTAGAGAAGAGAAGGCTCCAGGAAGACCTTAGAGCAACCTTCCAGTACCTGAAGGGGCTCCAGGAGAGCTGGGGAGGGACTTTTGCCAAGGGCTGGGAGTGCCAGGATGAGGGACAATGGCTTTGAGCTGGGAGAGGGGAGATTGAGAGTGGAGATGAGGAAGAAATTGTTGAGAGTGAGGGTGGGGAGACACTGGAACAGGTTGCCCAGGGAGGCTGTGGCTGCTCCCTCCCTGGAGGTGTTCAAGACCAGGCTGGATGAGGCCTTGATCAAGCTGTGCTGGTGGGAGGTGTCCCTGCCCATGGCAGGGGGTTGGAGCTGGATGATTTTGAGGTCCTTTCCAACCCAACCCATTCTGTGAATCAGTGAATCTCTAGGTTCAATATGAGAACATGTGTGCTCCCCACAATAAATGATGTCTGGGAAGGAGAGACCTTCTCCTTCCCTTCTGACTCTATGAAGGTCTCTCCTTCCCTTCTAACTCTATAAAGATCTCATCTTCCCTTCTTACTCTATAGAGGTCTACCCTTCTGACTGTGAAGGTCTCTCCTTCCCTTCTCACTCCATGCACCAGGCAACTTGCATCCATGCTTCTCCCTTAGCCAATGTTTAATTAGTTGTACAAAACAGAAGGAAAGCTATGAAAGTCCCATCCCAGATAACCTCCCTGTCTCCTGCCAGGAGGGCTCTGCGTTTAATAGCCACAGCACGAAACAGGTAAAGTCATTCACACTTGGCCTCTCCCACAGCCCGGGCAAGGCCGTCAGCAGCAGGCTTTGAGTCTGCTGGTACACACACATGTCTGAGGGCTCGTCTCTGCTGTCTTTTGTGTGGGTTTGGCAAGCTCTGCACATGCCTAATGGATCAGGTCTTGCCAAAAACACAGCGAGCGGGGAACGCCCAGTTTAAGAGTCTCTCCAGGGCTTGTGCACAAGCAGCTCCCCGTGGCCAACAGAGCTAAATCCAGAGGGGATTAAGTGCTCAAGCCTAGCATGTAGGCATCCTTGAGAAACCTAAAACCCGAGCTGCCACCTAACACTGGAGGTGCCTTAGGTGCTTGGGTGCTGCTGTTGCTCCAGAGGAGCTCACACAAACCCCGCTACACCCCAGGCCTTTCGCCGCTCAGGTTTCGGCTGCCGGGCGGCAGGCAGCCTGCGCGAGGTACGTGCACGTCCCCATGGCACAAACATTCCCCACCACGCTCAGATTGTTCTCCTCTTTCCTAAAACAACAGAGCTGTCCCTTTGTCTGATGGCACAACAGAGCTGCCCCTTTGTCTGATGGCGTTTTGGAAAGGAACCCAGCGGCACGCCGAAGGACACGGAGCGGAGCGAGGGACAAACACTGATAGGAGCAGAGTGGGGGTTTGATAGCTCCCCCAGTGCAGACTTCCACCCTCTGCTTGATGATAGGAAAAGTGCAGACAGGATATCCCTGCAGGCTGTCTCTTCGGGAGAGGTGCTGGCAAAACTCTGCGTTTCTCTCTATCCACGGTAAGCAAAGGTGCTTGGAGCCAGGAGGGGCTTTTGTTGTGTAAGTGAATGAAACAAGAAAGAACAGAAGCAGTGTTCAGGAGAGGAGTGTGTGCCTGTGCTGCTCCTCTAGCAATCTGCCATGGAGTGACCAGGAATTGGCTGCCTCTGCCTCTATATTGCAATCTAACCTCACTGTAGACATCAGCAGTCACTGCACACAAGGAGCAAACTGCCTGGCAGTGTCCACAGCCTTACACATCCCTCCCTGCCTTAAGCATCCCTCCCTGCCTTACACATCCCTCCCTGCCTTACACATCCCTCATTGCCTTACACATCCCTCATTGCCTTACACATCCCTCCCTGCCTTACACATCCCTCCCTGCCTTACACATCCCTCATTACCTTACACATCCCTCATTGCCTTACACATCCCTCCCTGCCTTAAGCATCCCTCCCTGCCTTACACATCCCTCCCTGCCTTACACATCCCTCCCTGCCTTAAGCATCCCTCCCTGCCTTACACATCCCTCCCTGCCTTACACATCCCTCCCTGCCTTACACATCCCTCATTGCCTTACACATCCCTCCCTGCCTTACACATCCCTCATTGCCTTACGCATCCCTCCCTGCCTTACGCATCCCTCCCTGCCTTAAGCATCCCTCACTGCCTTACACATCCCTCCCTGCCTTACACATCCCTCCCTGCCTTAAGCATCCCTCACTGCCTTACACATCCCTCCCTGCCTTACACAACCCTCCCTGCCTTACACATCCCTCCCTGCCTTAAGCATCCCTTCCTGCCTTACACATCCCTCCCTGCCTTACACATCCCTCACTGCCTTACACATCCCTCCCTGCCTTACACAACCCTCCCTGCCTTACACAACCCTCCCTGGCTTACACATCCCTCCCTGCCTTACACTTCCCTCACTGCCTTACACATCCCTCCCTGCCTTACACATCCCTCCCTGCCTTAAGCATCCCTCCCTGCCTTACACATCCCTCCCTGCCTTACACATCACTCAGGACATTCTTCACAGAATCACAGAATGGGTTGGGTTGGAAGGGACCTCAAAGCTCATCCAGTGCCAACCCCCTGCCATGGGCAGGGACACCTCCCACCAGCACAGCTTGATCAAGGCCTCATCCGGCTTAGCCCTGAACACCTCCAGGGAGGGGACATCCACAGCCTTCCTGGGCAACCTGTGCCAGTGTCTCCCCACCTTCACTCTCAGCAATTTCTTCCTCATCTCCACTCTCAGTCTCCCCTCTCCCAGCTCAAAGCAATTGTGCCTCATCCTGGCACTCCCAGCCCTTGTCACAAGTCCCTCCCCAGCTCTTCTGGAGCCTCTTCCGGTACTGGAAGGCTGCTCTAAGGTCTTCCTGGAGCCTTTTCTTCTTCAGGCTGAACAGCCCCAACTCTCTCAGCCTGTCTCCATAGGGGAGGTTCTCCATCCCTGTGCTCATCTTCTTGAGCTGAAAGAGTAGGAGGGTGATGTTTGCAGGTGTGACTCAAGGCTGCTTGGTTGTGGAGCACAAGCTTGTCCCCACAGACTTAGAGACAGTAAGGGGACAGGAGCCTTGTGAGGGAATTTCTGAGGAAACAGAAGCAGATGCTTGGGGTGGTGAAGCTGATGTCTGTAGAAGGCCATGCATGGCTGGACTGCAAATTGAAGTGTTAGCACTCACATTCCCCTGCAGTACTGGACACCCAAGAATCACAGAGTAGTAGGGCCTGGAGGGGACCTCCAGAGATGATTGAGTCCACCCTCTCTTCCAGAGCAGGGTCTTCCAGGGCAGGTCACACAGGAACACATCCAGACAGGCCTTGAAAGTCTCCAGAGAAGGAGACTCCACAGCCTCTCTGGGCAGCCTGCTCCAGGGCACCAGCACCCTCACACCAAAGAAGATCTTCCTTGTGTTTAGATGGAACTTCTTAGGACCAAGTCTATTAAAATATTGATCAAAACTGAAGCTGTTTGTTGCCTTTGAAGATCTGTCCACCTCACAAAGTTAGCTTCAGAAAAGTCTTTCCATCTTCAGCTTTGACATGACCTGGTGTGAAAAGCACAGAGGTCAGCTCTTCCTTTCTCTGAGAGCCCTGCAGCTTCCAGCACATCTCTGCCTGCTCTCACCCTGCTCTCAGCAGGACCTGATGCTGTTGCCTGTGTGTAGCAAGAGGGGAAAGAGTCATAGAATCATAGAATTGTCAGGGTTGGAAGGGACCTCAAGGATCAGCCAGTTCCAACCCCCCTGCCATGGCCAGGGACACCTCACACTACAGCAGGTTGCTCACAGCCACATCCAGCCTGGCTGCAAACACCTCCAGGCATGAGGCTTCCACCACCTCCCTGGGCAGCCTGTGCCAGTCTCTCACCACCCTCATGGGGAACAACTTCTTCCTAACACCAAATCTGAATCTACCCACTTCTAGTTGTGCTCCATCCCCCCCAGTCCTATCACTCCCTGACACCCTCAGAAGTCCCTCCCCAGCTTTCTTGGAGTCCCCTTCAGATCCTGGAAGGCCACAATTAGGTCTCCTCAGAGCCTTCTCCCCTCCAGACTGAACAACCCCAACTCTCTCAGTCTGTCCACACAGGAGAGTCCATCAGGAGCAGCTTTTAAACCTGCTGTTAACATTTGCCCTGGTAAATTCTGAGCTGAGAGCAGCTGTTAAATGCTCTGGAGGCTCAGCTCTGGCTCAGTCATTCTCTGCCCTGCTTTTGCAGTTGCTCAAACCATCCTGTTTTTAGGCTCAAACCTTTGTAATTTGGTGCCAACAAGACAGGCTGCTTCGCACAGCTAATTGCAGGCAGCAGCAGATGCCTCATTGTGCTGTGATTGCCTGGACATGATACAGCAAAGCCCTGGTCTAGCTGTGTCAGAGGGATGAGCAGAAACCCTAGCAGGCTGATCTGCCCTGGGTTAATGGCATAATGAAAGAGGTGTGAAAATCATGAGCTGTGGCAGCCCTGGGAGGCATCTTCTTTATCTACCTGGTGACAGATGCCACCTGAGGAAGAGGGATCTGTGCTACAGACAGATGATGTAACACAAACCTCAGTGAACACTTTCAACAGTAACTCTTCAGATGACAGTTCATGGAGAGCACACATTCCTGCAGGCAGAGGAGCTGCAACCAGCAGCAGATTCCCACCCAGCTCTGCAGAGCAGCCCTGAGGCACAGCCCTACAGAGGCACAAGGGCTTGCCTGAGAAGGGCATGGTGCACCCAGCCCTGCATTGTTTCAGGGTGCTTCGTGTCCTCAGCTTTTCCAGAGGTGATTGCAACCAACAGCCACAGGCACAATGGCACTGGTGGATGCACCTCCCCCATGGCCATGTCCCAGCAAGAGTAGAGTCATAGAGTCATGGAGTCATAGAGTCATGGAGTCATAGAGTCATGGAGTCATAGAGTCATGGAATCATAGGCTCATGGAATCATAGAATCACAGAATCATAGAGTCATGGAATCATAGAATCATAGAGTCATAGAATCATGGAATCACAGAGTTATGGAATCACAGAATCATAGAGTCATGGAATCATAGAATCATGGAATCACAGAATCATGGAATCACAGAATCATAGTCATGGAACCATAGAATCATAGAGTCATAGAATCATAGAATCACAGAATTGCAGGTTGGGAGGTGATCTGCTGGAGAGCAGCCCTGTGGAGAGGGACCTGGGAGTGCTGGTGGGCAGCAAGTTCAGCATGGGACAGCAATGTGCCCTGGTAGCCAGGAAGGCCAATGGAATCCTGGGGTGCATTAAGAGTGTGCCCAGCAGATCCAGGGAGGTTCTCCTCCCCCTTTATTCTGCCCTGGTGAGACCTCATCTTGAGTACTGCATTCAGTTTTGGGCTCCCCCGTTCCAATGGGACAGGGATCTGCTGGAGAGAGTCTGGCAGAGGGCTACAGGATGATTAGGGGACTGCAGCACTGCCTGGTGAGAAGAGGCTGAGGGACCTGGGGCTGTTTAGTCATGAAAAGAGAAGACTCCAGGGAGACCTTCTGGTGGCCTTTCAGTGCTTAAAGAGCTGATCAGAAAGCTGGGGACAGAGTTTTGAGCAGAGCCTGTGGTGACAGGACAAGGGGTGATGGTTTGAAGTGAAAGAGGGAGATTCAGACTGGAGAGAAGAAATGTTTAAGACTGAGGGTGGTGAGACAATTGCCCAGAGAGGTGGAACCATGCCAGGCCAGGTTGTTTGGGGCTCTGAGCAACCTGCTTCAGTTGCAGATGTCCTGCTGAGTGCAGGGAGCTTGGACTGGATGAGCTGTAAAGGTCCCTTCCCACCCAAACCAGTTTGGGAGTCCATGATTCCATGAATGCAAATCTTATGCAAATCTCCCTTAAAATCCCAGGCACTAGACTCTTGTGGGGCTGTGAGAACTTCTGTTTGAAGGGAGGTTTCTTAGTCTGGGTAGCTTCAAGGTGAAGCTGGACAACAAAAATCCTAACTCCATCACTAATTACCTGTGAGGAGAGACCAGCACCAACCTCTCCACAACCTCTTTCCAGGTATCTGTAGAGAGCAATGAGGTCTCTCCTCAGCCTCCTCTTCTCCAAACTAACCATCCCCAGCTCCTTCAGTCACTCTTCAACAGATTTATTCTCCAGGCCCTTCCCCAGCTCCTTGCCCTCCTCTGCCCTGGCTCCAGCACCTCCACATCTCTCTTGTATTGAGGTGCCCCAAACTGAGCACAGCACTCAAGGTGTGGCCTCACCAGAGCTGAGCACCAGGGGACAATCCCCTCCCTGCTCCAGCTGGACACAGCATTGCTGATCCCAGCCAGGAGGCCTTTGGTTTTCTTGGCCACCTGGGCGCACTGCTGGCTCCTGTTTGGCTGCTTGTCCATCAGCACCCCCGGGTCCCTTTCTGCCAGCAGCTTTCCAGCCACACTGCCCCAAGCCTGTAGCACTGCTTGAGGTTGTTGTGACCCAAGGTCAGGACCTGGCACTGGCTTTGTAGAAGCTCATGCTTGTAACTTTGTCCTTGCATCCAATCTATCCAAGTCCCTCTGCAGCCCCTCCCTACCCTGCTGCAGATCAACTCTCCACCTAACTTGGTGTCATCTACAAGCTTACTGCTGACACTCTGTGAATGTCAATGTCAATGAAGATGACAAACAGAAATGGTCCCAACACTGAGCCCTGAGGAGCACCATGGTGGTGCCCATCCACCAGCTGGATTTAACTCTGTTGAGCACCACATTTTGGGCCCTTTCACCCAGCCAATGCTTTACCCAGCAGAGCCTTGCTCAGCCAAGCCACCAGCAGCCAGTTTGTCCAAGAGAGTTCTGTGAGGAGGATTTCCAAAGTCTAGGGACAATATCCACAGCCTTTCCCTCATCCAACAGTCAGTCATCCTGCCACAGAAGGAGATCAATGAAGAGGTTATATGAAGGAGAGTAGTTCATTTGTGGCCAGCAGGAGCAGGGAAGTCATTGTGCCCCTGTACTCCACATTGGTTAGGCCACACCTTGAGTCCTGTTTCCAGTTCTGGGCCCCTCAGTTTAGGAAGGACATCAAGAGAGTTGAATGTGTCCAGAGAAGGGCAACAAGGCTGGGGAGAGGCCTTGAGCATAAGCCCTATGAGGAGAGGCTGAGGGAGCTGGGGTTGTTCAGCCTGGAGAAGAGGAGGCTCAGGGGAGACCTAATTGCTCTCTACAACTACCTGAAGGGAGGTTGTAGCCATGAGGGGGTTGGTCTCATCTCTCTAGCAACCAGCACCAGAACAAGGGGACACAGTCTCAAGCTGTGCCAGGGGAAGTTTAGGCTCGAGGTGAGGAGAAAGTTCTTCATGGAGAGAGTCATTCACCATTGGACCAGGAAGGTGGTGGAGTCACCGTCCCTGGAGGTGTTCAAGAGGGGATTGACCATGGCACTTGGTGCCATGGTCTAGTCATGATGTCTGTGGTGACAGGTTGGACTTGATGATCTTTGAGGTCTCTTCCAACCTTAGTGATACTGTGATTGCCTCTTAGGTGTGGGTATCCCCCCAGCTTGCTGCCCCACCGCTGTGCTGCTGCCACGTGTGCTGCCTGTCTTAATCCTGGGTGGAATGGGGCAGTCATGCAGCAGATCCTGAGCACCTCCCCGAGGGGATGCCTCGCAGCACGTAGCGGTGGGGAGGGCTGCGGGATGCTTTCAGGGCGCCGCCGTGCTCGGCTGTCAAGAAGCAAACACCTCCGTGCGCTCGATCCGAATAAAACTGGATTTTAATCCACTGAGATACCAGCTCAAGTTTGCCCTTGACAGAAGTGCTGAGAAGGGATAAAAGCTTCTGGGAGGACAGGCCAGATGGGAGGATTATCTGCCCTGTTTTGGGAAAGGCTCTGACTTTACAAACACTTGCCGGGGGAAGCGAACCAAAACAGCTCCTGCGGTGAGCACTGCCTGCACTCAGCCTTCTCCTCAGCTCCCTGATATGCAAAT
Source organism: Melanerpes formicivorus (assembly GCF_026170545.1). Classification (NCBI taxonomy): domain Eukaryota; kingdom Metazoa; phylum Chordata; class Aves; order Piciformes; family Picidae; genus Melanerpes; species Melanerpes formicivorus. The sequence continues at coordinate 25,514 of NW_027142373.1, read as the reverse complement.
CTCACCGCAGGCAGCTGGGCCGGAGCTCTGCGGCTGGCAACCTTTCTGTACCAATTTTGGTAAGAGCCTTCTACGTGACTCGGCTCTGACTAAGCAGAAAGGAATTGGTGAGGACTCTTTGTTCTGGAAGCTCGGCCGAAATATGAACGTGCTGGCCTGACAAAAGCAAGGAAAACAGAGAGGTCTGAGAGGTTAATGAGTGACATAATCGGCTCCCTGGGCAATGAGCACCGGCCAGGAATGAAAACAATGTGAGCCGGAGATAATCGATCGGCCGCAGCGCCGCGGCTCACCTGCCCGGCCGCCCACTGCCCAGCACGGGGCTCCTGGGGGGGCAGCAAGGAGGCAGAGCCTGCTAAGGGCTGGGCTGGGACCCTCAGCACCTCCGACAGGCAAGCAGGAGGAAAGCTGGGTCTGAAAATTGTGGAGGCTGGAATTGTGTCAGAGGAGGCTTAGGTTGGAGAGCAGGGAAAGTTACTTTGCTGCAAGAGTGGTCAGGGACTGGCACAGGCTGCCCAGGGAGGTGGTGGAGTCCCCATCCCTGGGGGTGTGCAAGCAATGGGTGGCCATGGCACCTGGGGACAGGGTTCAGTGGCTGTGGTGAGGTTGGGCTGGATGATCTTGGAGGGCTTTTCCAACCCAAACAAGTCTATAGTTCTGTGCTTCTGTGAGGCTGGGTGTCTGCAAGCAGGTGCAACGTCTGCACCTCAAGGTGAGGTGTGCAGAGGGAGCAGGGAACTCTGCACACTTTTCCCACCCTAGTTTTAACCCAGACTGTAGCCAGCTGGTAGGGATGGAATAGATTTGAGTTCCCCTTCTGGTCAAAAGTTGCTTATGCAAGTCTCTAAAGCTCTGAGTTACTTCCTAAAGCTGGGGAGCAGTTCTCACAGAGTCATCAAATCATTAAGGCAGGAAAAGCCCTCTGAGGTCATCCAGTCCAACTGCCAGCCCAAGACCACCATGGCCATCAAACCCTGTCCCCAGGTGCCATGGCCACAGGTTTCTTGAACACCTCCAGGGATGGGGACTCCACCACCTCCCTGAGCAGCCTGTGCCAATCCCTGACCACTCTTGCAGCAAACAAATGTCTCTAGTATCCAAGCTAAACTTCCCCTTGAGGCCACTTCCTCTTGTTCTGTCATTAATTACTTGGCAGAAGTGACCAACCAAACATGTCCTGTCCATAAGGACTCATTCTATATTTGATATAAGTCTCAGCCTTCTGTCAGAGCAAAGCTGTGCCATTGAGAAGAGGAATTTCCCTGTAGCCTTCCCAAATGCCTATGTACTGTGAGCAGGAAGAGTTGAGGCATGCTCTTCATTATGCCCCTGGTTGTCTCTAAGCAGGCTTCAACCCCTCAGCTCCATGGTGGGAACCAAGCATCCAAGTGTTTGAGTGGCCACAGAGCCTAAATTCCATCCCTGATCTTCCAGAGCCTGGGTTATCCCTGTGGGGTGACAAGGAGGTGGAGGAAGATGACACTGCATCCAGTTCTGGAGCCTCTGCTACAGGAGGGATCTGGAGGTGCTGGAAGGTGTCCAGAGAAGGGCCACAAGGATGAGCAGAGGGCTGGAGCTGCTCTGCTATGAGGACAGACTGAGAGAGTTGGGGCTGTTCAGTCTGGAGAGGAGAAGGCTCCCAGGAGACCTAATTGTGGCCTTCCAGTACCTGAAGGGAAAGCTGGGGAGGGACTTTTGAGGGTGTCAGGGAGTGATAGGACTGGGAGGGATGGAACAAAACTAGAAATGGGTAGAAACTAGAAATGCACTGTGAGGAGCAATAGCTGCTCAAAGGCCCAGGTGGCCTCAGTGGAGGGCAGCAGACAGACAGAGGGCTGTGAGTGCAGGGAGGAATCGCCTCTGCTGCTGTGCACTGGGCAGCATGGGAGGACATGAAGAGTCATGTCCCTGCTGCAGTGAGTGCCTGGAAGGCTGGAAGGCAGGACACCATTGTTATCAGCCTGGCTGAAAGGCTTTGTTTGCTGTTCTCAACAAGAATGAGTAACAGAGCAGGCTGGCTTCCTACAAGGGGATTAATCACCTATGGCTCCTGCCCCACAGGCTGTTCTCTGCAGTCCCTGCAGTACAGTGAGCCTCCAGGTCTGGGAATGTTCATGTTCATGTCACAGCTATCAGAGCACTGAGTTTCACTTCTCTGAGCTGCTACAGCCACAGTGGCACAGCTCCCCAGCGTCCAAGAGGGGCAGGCAGCAATGTCCCTCCCCAAAGGGGAAGGATGAGGATGTCAGATGGAAGAGTAATTTCAGATGGAAGAGTAACCAAAGCAGGGATGGGCACTGATCTTTATGTCCTTGTGCTGTTTGGATCTGTTGTCTACTCTGAGCTTTGATAATTAGCTGTTGTGACCAGCCTCAGTGTCAACAGGGACATTGAGATCTTCATGTGCCCCCTGGAAGACATCTGTGAGCCCAGTTCCAGGCACAGAGCCTGGCATGGCCAAAGCCACTCCTCCCAGTGAAGTTTTTCACATGTGGGTTCCTGTGAACGTTTCTGCCTCTGGTAGTGGCTTCAGGTTTATAGTAGATTGCTCATTTGTGTGAAAATTGTGCAGGAATCAGATTCTGAGTCCTGGGAGGTGAGGACCTGGAGCACAAAAGCAACACAAACACCAATAAACTTCTTGTGGCCATGAGCAGCAGAAGTTCAGGGAGGGGGGAAGGGAGGAGTGGTCTCCATTCCCATGGAATGAGAGAGTCATAGAATGGTTTGGGTTGGAAGGGACCTCAAAGATCATCCAGTTCCAGCCCTGCCATGGGCAGGGACACCTCCCAGGTTGCTCAAGGCCTCATCCAGCCTGGCTTTGAACACCTCCAGGGAGAGGGCAGCCACAGCCTCCCTGGGCAACCTGTGCCAGTGTCTCCCCACCCTCACTCTAAACAATTTCTTCCTCATCTCCAGTCTGTCTCCCCTCTCCCAGCTCAAAGCCATTGTCCCTCACCCTGTCACTCCCAGCCCTTGTCAAAAGTCCCTCCCCAGCTCTTCTGGAGCATTCTGTGATTGTTAATGCACCTAAAGTGAAGGACACTTAGTCTGGGCATCAGCCCCTTCAGCACGAGACAGACCACTGCATCTGGTGAGTCCCTGTGTAAGGCTCCAAGTGCCTCTGAAGGCTTTCCTCTGAGCTGCCCCCACCCTCTGAAGATGTCTCCTGCACACCACTGAAGCAAAGACTGACTGCTTTGGATACAGACAGCTGATTTTCAGGTGGGTGAATCTCAGTGCTGCTGACACTCCAGGTTGGAGAAGGGAGCAGTTCTGGCCTTGTGCTCTTGCCAGGGCTCAAGCAGACTCTCTGGCCATGTCCAACTTCTTCCTTCCTCCAGGCTGAAAGCCATTCTCCTGCAGGTATTCCTGCCTCACATGGGCATCGTGTGGGGTCTTTGCTGGCCACTGGAATGCAATCCATGGGGTTTCAGATACCACTTCTCTGCAGCTCACTGAATTAGAGTAGGGGGGGAATTCTTTGGAGGCTGACAAATGGGACCCACTGAAGTCCAAGCCACATTAATTGCCTGAGGTCATGAGAAGCTGAAAACAGCAGCTATAGCTGAAGGAATCTCAGCAAGATTAATATCAGTCCCTGGGGGATGTCCAAAGGAGACAGAAGCCCCCTAAGGGTCTCATAAATGCATCTCTAATGTTTTCTTTGCTCCTATTTGGAGGCTGCTGCTGGGACATTTGTAGCTCCCTGGAATGTGGCCACACTTTGATCCTCCAGCCAGCCACCTTGCCAAGCTGCTGTTGGGCACAGCCCTCTCCTCCCTCTGGTCAGTCAGGTGTGGAAGCTTGAGGGACCGGGCAGTCAGGAAAACAGCGCCTGCTGCAACTGGAACCCCAAATCATCTGTCACCATCTGGGAAGTGCATTGGCAAAGGGTCAGAGAAAACAAGGTTCAACCCAGTGGCCTCTCCCATGGCTCCTTGGAGTGGCTCCAGCCTCACACCTTTGTTAGGCTCTGGGCAGATCTCAGTTCTGCCTCTGTCAACACTTCCTTGTCTGCAGCATCGCCCTCAGCACCTCCATCGCTCAGCGCCGGCGCCTCCTCTCACCTGTGCAGGGGCTGGCACCAAAGCCATGCCCAAATCAGCACCTTGGAGAAGCTGTGGCCATGGCTGCAAGCAAGGCACAGGGCTTGCAGAGGGAGCACAGCTCAGCCCTGGAATGCTGCTGCAGGGAATGGTTGACTTGCCAGCACTTGGCATCCACAGTCGAAGCTGTGGGGTGACTTGAAGCCATGGACCTCTGGGGAATGCAGCAGGGCAGAAGAGCCTTCAGCCTCCTACACACAGCACACTGCACACACATCCTCACCTCCAGCTAGCCTGGGCAGCTGCCTGTCAGGAGCTTAAACCACAACCTGTCTTGTAGTTGGACTTCATCACCTTGCCTTGCTGTGTAGGAGCTGGGAAACAAGCTCTGCTTGGAGTAGATTAACCATCACAGACTTGAGGAGATCTTAGTGGCACCTCCTGTATGCCCAGCTAGAGTCCAACCTGTCACCCAACACCTCATGACTACTAAACCATGGCATCAAGTGCCACATCCAATCCCCTCTTGAACACCTCCAGGCATGGTGACTCCACCACCTCCCTGGGCAGCACATTCCAAAGGCTAACAACTCTCTCTATGAAGAGCTTTCTCTTCACCTCCAGCCTAAACTTCCCCTGGCACAGCTTGAGACTGTGTCCTCTTGTTCTGGTGCTGGTTGCCTGGGAGAAGAGACCAACCCCCTCCTGGCTACAGCCTCCCTTCAGGTAGTTGTAGAGAGCAGTAAGAAAATGTGCAAGTGCTCAAAACATGTTCCTCTGTTTGACAAAGGAGAAACTCTTCAGCATGAAGTTCATGGGCAGCTGCTTGCTGGCCTTTGGTCAGAGCTGATCTCCTTCACCCAGGAGCCTTTGACACCTGACCATGAGAAGCCAACTGACTGCAGGGTCAGTGATGTGCAGCAGGAAGCTCTGTGGCGAGCCCCCGGCTCTGACCCCTGACCATAGGCTCATAGAATGGGTTGGGTTGGAAGGAACATTTAAAGGTCCAAGCCCCCTGCACTCAGCAGGGACACAGCCCCAAACAACCTGACCTGGAGTGGTTCCAGGGATGGGGCATCTCTCAACTCTTTGGACAGCCCAAGACAGGGTCTCACCAACCTCACTGTCCAACATTTCTCCCTTCTCTCCAGTCTGAATCTCCCTCTTTCAGTTCAAACCATCACCCTTTGTCCTGTCATGACAGGCCCTGCTCAAAAGTCTCTCCCCAGCTTTCTGGTCAGCCCTTGAAGCACTGAAAGGCCACCAGAATCTCTCTCTGGAGCCTTCTCTCCTCCAGGCTGAACAAGCTCAACTCTCTTAGCCTGGCCTCACAGCAGAGGGCTTCCATCATTGCTGTGGCCTCCTCTGGACCTGCTCCAGCAGGTCTTCACCTATGCCATCTTCTGCTGAGCCAGAGGGCTTTGGAACCCTGCTAACGGGTGGAGGGCTGGAGAGGCCAGATCCTGGCTTAGGCAACAGCAGCACCACCTTGGTTCTGCAGTTCACCTGGAGGTGAGCAAGCTGTGAATCCAGCCCTGGACGTGCACAACATGGGGTAGTGGAGGCTGCTCTGGAGGCTGTGGCTGAGAGTGACTGACTCAGATGGCAGCAGGCTGGCAATCCTTCAAAGAGGCTTTCTTTGTCTTCTTTGTGGGAGGTGTAAATGAGCTGAATGGAGACGCTGAAGGCTTTCCCGTGCCAGTTGTTAGCAATCTCACTGCTATATATAGCTCCTGCCTGCCTTGCTGGGGGTGAGCAAGCAGAGTGGCATGTGAGTTATCGCTCCTGTCACGTTCTCCTCTCCTGCTTGCATGCATTCTGCTTGCTGGCTCTGGCATGGTGATGTAAGGCAGGCTAGGAGAGGCTGCTCGGCCACACGGCTTCCATGTGCTGCTCCGGGATCTGGTCAGCAGCTCCCTGAAGTGTTGGTACCAAGAGTGTCACAGCTTCAGGACAGGGAGCAGAGCTCCAGGCAATCTGCCAGGGAATATCAGGCAATTTTCCCAGCTGTTTCCCCAGCTGTCTGGCCTGGTTGTGCTGTGCAGGCATGAGAAGAAGCAGTGGGGGACCAAGCAGAACTGGATTGGTGGAAAGCAGTGAAACTTCTTCCTGTGCCCCTTGTGGAGCACAAGCTGAGCAGTCAGAGGTTTTCCAGAGGTTTGGTCAGTTTTCCTTCTCTTCATTTCTCTGCTTTCTGGACTGGCACCAAAAGCAGCAGCACCAAAGCTGCTCAGGCAGCACCCTCGAGAGCTCCAGAACCCAGCTCTCTCAGGGGGAAAACCACAGAGCCTGCTTATCCCAACCCAGTGTGAGTAGGCCACTTCGTATGGACCAGCAAGCTCCATTTCCCCTCTGAGCTGCTCAGAATCACAGAATCATTTTGGTTGGACAAGACCTTTGAGAACATCCAGCCCAACCCTTACCCCAGCGCTGCCAGGGCACCACCCAGCCAGGTCCATCAGCATCACATCTCCACGGCTCTGAAACCCCTCCAGTGATGGGGACTCCACCACTGCCCTGGGCAGCCTGTCCCAGGCCTTGACAACCCTTTTGGGGAAGAAATTGTTCCTCATGTCCGACCTAAACCTCCCCTGGGGCAACGTGAGTCCATTTCCTCTTGTCCTATCTCTTGCTGGTTGGGAGAAGAGACCAATCCCCACCCAGCCCCAACCTCCCTTCAGGTATTTGTAGAGAGTGAGAAGGTCTCCCTGGAGACTCCTTTTCTCCAGACTAAACAACCCCAATCCCCTCACCTGCTCTTCACCAGACTCATGCTCCAGGCCTCTCAAGCAAGCAGTCCTCAGATGTAGGAACTTCCTTCCTGCTGTTTTTGAGGGGCAGCAAGCGCAGCAGCAGCTGGAGCTTCACACAGGCAAGGAGGGATGAGTCAAGGCAGTTAATCAGAGATAGTGAATCTGGGCCCAGTGCCTCACTCCCTCATCCCCACCTCAATTAGGAGACACGAGCGGGCAGCCCCAGGGCTGATCCTTCTCTGGGTTGTCTGTGCCAATGCAAAAGGGCTGCGAAGCCTTCCAGCACTGAGCTGAGAACCGCAGCTGCCTGCTGCACAGGCTGCCTGCAACGCTCAGCAGGTCCTCAGGATGCTGCTGCACAAGGGCCACGGATGTTAATTAGCCACCTCTGGTGATTCTGTTCTCTGCAGGTCTGGGAGCAGCTTTCCCCAGGCCCCATGCCAGGGACACCACTCACACACAGGCAACGCCAGCGGTGTCCCTGATGTGATCGCTCACTGCAGACCCCGTCTGCATGCTCTACTGTGTATGTGGCACCCCCACAGGAGCAGATGTTGGCAGCTGGTATCAAGCATGACCCTTCCACCATGTTCCCATCAGAGCCCCAGTGCTGGATGCTGAGCATGCCAAGAGTTCACCACAGCAGCAGCTCCTGGGGCAAGCTCTGGCACAGGTGGGCCAGCAGCGAGCCCCCCGGTGCCGAGCGAGTGTGTGTGTGCTGGCAGCACCAATTAACAGTCTTGGATCCCCACCAACAGCTTGGACTCTGTTTGGGCCAGATTCCCAAAGGGGCCCCCTTCTCTGCTTCCATGTTGGCTGTGGCCAAGGTCTCTTAAGAGCAGATTGGGCCAAGTTGGAATATGTTTCAGATAAACAGTGTGTCAGGGCTTGGCACGTGCCCAGCAGCCTGAGCCAGCCTCAAGCCCAGCTCTCCTGGAGAGAGGATGGTAGACCAGTGGCTGTGGGGCCACCACGAAGTCCTTAATCACAAAAGAAGTCTCAGCAGCCAAGATATGGAATCATAGAAATATAGAATGGTGGGGTTGGAAGTGACCTCCACAGCTCACCCAGGCCAACCCCCCTGCCAGAGCAGGGTCACCCACGGCAGGGCACACAGGAATACATTCAGGTGGGTTTTGAAAGTCTCCAGAGAAGGAGATTCCACAACCTGCTCCAGGGCTCCAGCACCCTCACAACAGAGAATTGTCTCCTCACGTTGAGATAGACCCTCCTGGGTTCCAGTCTGTACCCATTGTTCCTTGTCCTATCACTGGGCACCCCTGCAAAGAGCCTGACACCTTCTTCTTGCCCCCCACCCCTCAGATATTGATAGACACTGACCAGATCCCCTCTCAGCCTGCTCTTCTCCAGACTCAACAGCCCCTGGGCTCTCAGCCTTTCTTCACAGGAGAGATGTTCCAGACCCTTCATCATCCTTGCTGCTCTCCACTGGACCCTCTCCAGCAGTTCGCTGTCTCTCTTGGATTGATTCTGGCATCCCAATTGTTTCTGGGTGTAATTTTAGGGCCAGGCAGGATCATTTCAAGTGATGACCTTTTAAGCCTCTGATAGCCCATCCCAGAGCAGTGGTGGTGAACTGCTGGTGGTGACTCCCAGCTGCAGGATGTGGCCATGCTCCCCTCTCTGCACCAGTCCATGGTGCTGTTAGCATCAGGCTTACTGAGAAGGGAAACTCACTTGGCATAAATTAAACTGCTCTCTTCTTCTCCTACAAGAGAAACAGGGGCAGGAGTGGCCTGAGTGGAGTAACAGGGCTGATCCAGCAAATAAACACAGAGCCTTTTCACAGTGAGGTTTCTCCAGGCACCAGCACTATCTGAGGAGGAATTACATAAATAAGAGAGACCATGAGCAGCCAAAAGCATGGAGACAAAAGCCAGAGCCAAGCTAAATGTTCCCAAGCTTGGCCATCCCACTTGGGAATCCAAACCTCCAGCTGGGTTTGAGATTCAATGAAGCCTTTCTCTCTTTCTCTTTGTTGCATGGGGCCAGCCTGGCTAGGAGGAGGAAGAGGGGAGATTGAGACTGGAGATTAGGAAGAGATTCTCTGAGAGTGAGGGTGGGGAGACACTGGAACAAGTTGTCCAGGGATGTCCCCTGCCTGGAGGTGTTCAAGGCCAAGTTGAATGAGGCCTTGAGCAACCTGGGCTGGTGGGAGGTGTCCCTGCCCATGGCAGGGAGGCTGGAACTGGATGAGCTTTCAGGTCCCTTCCAACCCAAACCATTCTATGCTTCCATGACACATGGGGAGGTGGCCTGGCTCCAGGTTCTGGGTCTGCCAACTGCTCTTGCAGTTTCAGATGTCCTGCTGCCTCCTCCTATCAGAGACACAAAGCTCCTCTGTTGCAGAGGCAGGAATCTCTCCAGGAAAGTGGTGAGAGAAGGTCCCCTTCCAACTCAAACCATTCTCTGATTCTCTGAAGAACAGAGGAGACAACTCCTGTTGACCTGGACTGACCTTCCAAGGCAACCTCTGTTGCCACATGGCCACAGCCTGTGTCTGATGCTGCAGGCAGGCATCCAGGGCGGAGCGGTGATGCAATGTTGTCCTTTTGGGATATCCTGATGATGAGTGTGCAAAGAAAGCTGGGAGATAGCTCAGTATCTACCACTTCAGATAGTCTCAGGGCTTTACTCAGCTTTTCCTCAGATAAGTGATTTGTGGGTGGTGATTTGAGCAAGGGGTGAGTGAAATATGATTAATGCAACAGAGGATCGGTGCTGGACGGGAGAGCCACTGGGCCCAGGAGAGGCAGCAGGCATGAAAGCCCCCTCTGGCAGCCCTAGTTTCATCACTTTACTTTAAAAGAAAATGAAAGATGATTTGTTTAAGGCTTCAGGCAATCAGACCTAGAAGCACAAAGAGAAGGTGGAAGGGGAAGGACATTTGTTGCCAGCTCTTAGCTCTCTTGACAACCAAAATACACCAAGCATCCACCACACCTCCAGGGTGGGCAGCAACACTTAACCTATCAGGTCCTGTGGTAGCTGGGATGGGCATGGCAGGTTTAGGTTGGATATTAGAGACATTTGTTTGCTGCAAGAGTGGTCAGGGATTGGCACAGGCTGCACAGGCAGGTGGTCAAGCCACCATGCCTGGAGGTGTTCCAGAACCCTGTGGCCATGGCACTTGGGGCCAGGGTTTGGTGGCCATGGTGGGGTTGGGTTGATGGTTAGACTGGATGCTCTTAGAAGGCTTTCCCAACCAATATAATTCTATGATTCTATATGTTTTTAAAACCCCAGAAACCATTCTATCTGTCTGTAAGTCCATAGACCACCTGTCTGTGCTGTATCTATCTATATACAAAGAGAAAAGGGAGATAGGGTCAAGCTTTTGAGCAGGGCCTGTTGAGACAGGGCAAGGGGGGATGGTCTACACTAGAAGAGAGAGATTCAGACTGGAGAGAAGGGTAAAATCTACCTGATGTAGTGTGAGGTGTCCCTGCTCATGGCAGAGGGGTTGGAACTGGATGATCTTGAAGGTCTCTTCCAACCTGGCCTATTCCCTTCCCTTCCCTTCCCTTCCCTTCCCTTCCCTTCCCTTCCCTTCCCTTCCCTTCCCTTCCCTTCCCTTCCCTTCCCTTCCCTTCCCTTCCCTTCCCTTCCCTTCCCTTCCCTTCCCTTCCCTTCCCTTCCCTTCCCTTCCCTTCCCTTCCCTTCCCTTCCCTTCCCTTCCCTTCCCTTCCCTTCCCTTCCCTTCCCTTCCCTTCCCTTCCCTTCCCTTCCCTTCCCTTCCCTTCCCTTCCCTTCCCTTCCCTTCCCTTCCCTTCCCTTCCCTTCCCTTCCCTTCCCTTCCCTTCCCTTCCCTCCTATCCTTGAGGTCCCTTCCAACCCTGACAGTTCTGTGATTCTGTGAAGACTTTTTTGTGTGCTGAGGGTGGTAAGAAACTGGCCCAGGTTGCTCAGAGAGATGAGAGATGGAATCATATATTCACAGAGTTGTTTTGGTTAGAAGAGCCCTCTGAGATCACCCAGTCCAACCATCACCCAACACCACCATGGCCACCAAACCCTGGCCCCAGGTGCCATGGCCACAAGTTTCCTGAACACCTCCAGGGATGGGGACTCCACCACCTCCCTGTGCAGCCTGTGCCAATCCCTGACCACTCTTGCAGCAAAGATTTTCTCCCTCATTTTCAACCTAAGCCTCCCCTGGCACAACCTCAGGCCATTACCTCTTGTCCTATCAACTGTTACTAGGGAGAAGAGACCCCAGCTCCCTCAGCTGCTCCTCCCCAGCCCTGTCCTCCAGACCCTTCCCCAGCTTGGTTGCCCTTCTCTGGACCTGCTCCAGCAACTCAATGTCCTTCTTGGAGTGAGGAGCCCAAAGCTGAGCCCAGGATTTGAGCTGTGGCCTCACCAGTGCCCAGCACAGGGGGACAGTCACTTCCCTGCTCCTGCTGCCCACACCATTGCTGACCCAGAGCAGGATTCTGGTGGCCTTCTTGCCCACCTGGGCACACCCTGACTCATCTTCAGCTGCTCTTGACCAACATCCTCAGAACCTTTTCTTTTGAGGCCTTGAGCAACCTGGGCTGGTGGGAGGCATCCCTGCCCGTGGTAGGGGGATTGGATCTGGATGATCTTTAAGTTCCCTTCCAACCCAAACCATTCCATAGCTCCATGATTCTTCTGGGCAGTTTCCAGCCACTCTGCCCCAAGCCTGAAGAATTCATGGGGTCATTGTGACAAGAGTCTCTCACCAGAGGATCAAGGCCACACAATCCTTATCCACCCTGTGGTACCACTGACTTCCAGGGCCCTTTAAATACAAGTGCATAGCCACAATGTTTTCCTTCTGGAGCTTCCACTCAGAATCAAGATTGAGAATATGCCAGGAAAATGCAGACATTAGGCAAGGAAAGGAGATGGAAAAACACAAGTGGAAAGGAGCTGCTGGGAGAGTGCACCAGAGAGAAAATTCCCATGAATTGCTTTTCTTTCCCCTCTCAGACACAGCCCAAAGCTGTGCCCAGCGCTGTGTTTTTGGAAGGCAGTGCAGCTCTTGTAAGGCAATCTGGATGATGAAATAAAATCCCACTAGATGGCACTCCATGGACACACATCACTCACTCCCTGCCTCACCCACAGCTCCCTGCCTAAGGCTTGCTGCAGAGCTGGGCAGCCTGGCAGGGCTGGAGTAATGCTGGGAGCTCCCCCCTCCTAAGTGTGCTCCCCAGCATCTGTGCTTGGTGCCAAAGCCTTGCTTCCACCTCCCACCTGACAGCATGGAGTCACAGAGTTGTTTCAGTTGGAAAAGCCCTCTGGGATCATCCAGTCCAGCCAGCAACCCAACCCCACCATGGCCACCAAACCCTGGCCCCAGGTGGCCACAGGTTTCCTGAACACCTCCAGGGATGGAGACTCCACCACCTCCCTGGGCAGCCTGTGCCAATCCCTGACCACTCTTGCAGCTAAGAAGTTTTTCCTCATCTCCAGCCTAGCCCTCCCCTGGCACAATTTCAGGCCATTTCTATCTCTCCTTCTGCCACCTGAGACTAGAGAGAAGAGACCAAATCCCACCTAGCTTCAACCTCCTCTCAGGGAGCTGTAGAGAACAATGAGCTCTCCCCTCAGCCTCCTCTTCTCCACACTAAACACCCCCAGGTCTCTCAGCTGCTCCTTCCCAGCCCTGTTCTCCAGACCCTTCCCCAGCTTGGTTGCCCTTCTCTGGACCTTCACCAGCCCCTCAATAGCCTTCTTGTAGTAAAGGGCCCAAAACTGAACACCAAGGGCTTGTTTGCCTCCATGTCAGGCATTTGGTGGCTTTGCTTCCCCTTAGGTAGCTAAGGACGTTGTGATTTGTGCTTCATGGGTGGGGAATCAGGTCCTGAGGAAAGGAAGGGATTTGCTGAAATGAAGGAGGGAAGAAAAGCCCTGAAACCACCACTCCTGCCCCTCTGCTCTAGTCAGTAGGCTCAGCCAGCCAGGAAGGACAGCAGAGGTCTCCTCCACAGCATAACCAACTTCAAACAACTTTGGTTTAGGGCAACAGAATACTTGCTTTGACCCTTTGATTGATGGCTCAGTCCAGGGAGCTGACTGAGACTGAGGTTGTAGGACAGAGGCAGCTGAAAGGGGCTGGAGTCCCTCTGCAGTGAGGACAGACTGAGAGAGTTGGGCTTGTTCAGTTGGGAGAACAGAAGGCTCCAAGGAGACCTTACTGTGGCCTTCCAGTATCTAAAGGAGGCTACAGGAAAGCTGGGGAGGGACTATTTAGGGTGTTGGGGAGTGATAGGACTGGGGGGGGAGTGGATCCAAGCTGGAGGAGAGGAGATTGAGATCAGAAATTACAAAGAAGTTCCTTGCCATGAGGGTGGTGAGAGGCTGGCACAGGTTGCCCAGGGAGGTGGTGGAAGCCTCATCCCTGGAGGTTTTTAGGGCCAGGCTGGATGTGGCTGTGGGCAGCCAGAGGTAGTGTGAGGTGTCTTTGCCCATGACAGGGGGGTTGGAACTGGCTGATCCTTGAGGTCCCTTTGAGCACTGACAATTCAATGATTCTGTGAAAGGGTCCTGGTTTGCTTGGAGGTACAGAATCATGAGCAAGGAGAGGGTCTGGGGGCTTCCTGAGTCCATAGTGCAGTGCCAGGGCAGCCATGGGGGCAGGTGGGAGAACCAGACCCCCCCCCCTAGGGAAAGCTGCTGTGTGCTGCAAGGATGTGGCTTGGGCTAGAGGACCATCTAGTGAAACCCAACACCCAAATACACCCCAGACCCTTTTGTTCTGCATGTGCCAGGCTCAGGGATGCCAGCAGGAGCAGCTGAGCCCATGAGGGTCCTATTTTTCCTTTCTGCAGGCTGATGCTCTTCATCACAGGCCCTGCTGCCAGCCCCACTGCTGAGGGGGGAGATCACTTGCAGGCAGCCTTGCTCCCAGTATCACCCCGGGGTGGGGGGAGGGAGGTAAGGGTGGTTGTGGCTCCTTCATGAGCACAAAACACTCATTTGACCAAAAGGCTGCTTGGCAGCAGAGCTGGAACTGGCAGGGCTTTGACTGACAGCTTCCTGAGGCAATTTAATTAACCAGATGAAAGTGACTGGGGGAAAAACCAACCAACCAACCAGCAAAACAAAACCAAACACCCCCAAAATGATTTCATTTCTTGTAAGGAGAAGTCTCTGCCCAAGGTACCTGCCTGGCAAAGGCACCTGCAGCGTGGGGCTGTGCTCCAGCAGTGATTAGCACAAGCAGCCACCCCCCTGCTAATCCAGGCTTTCCATGCTTCCTTCCTGCAAGCTCATTTCAATACCATCTGTCAGCAATCCCAGCCCTTCTCACCCCTGTAAGACCATCCAGGCTTCAGACAGGCAGCACTGACAGCCCAGAGAGCCAAGCAGAGCCTGGGCTGCAGCAAGAGAAGTGTGGCCAGCAGGGCCAGGGAGGGGATTCTCCCCCTCTGCTCCACTCTGCTGAGACCACAGCTGGAGCTCTGGGGCCAGTTCTGGAGCCTCTGTGCCAGGAAGGATCTGGAGGTGCGGAGAAGGGCCATGGGGATGAGCAGAGGGCTGGAGCTGCTCTGCTATGAGGACAGACTGAGGGAGTTGGGGCTGTTCAGACTGGAGAAGAGAAGGCTCCCAGGAGACCTTCTTGTGGCCTTCCAGTGTCTGCAGGGGGCTCCAAGAAAGCTGGGGAGGGACTTTTGAGGGTGTCAGGGAGTGAGAGGACTGGGGGGGATGGAGCACAACTAGAAATGGGTAGATTGAGATTGGATGTTAGGAAGAAGTTGTTCCCCATGAGGGTGGTGAGAGACTGGCACAGGTTGCCCAGGGAGGTGGTGGAAGCCTCATGCCTGGAGGTGTTTGCAGCCAGGCTGGATGTGGCTGTGAGCAACCTGCTGTAGTGTGAGGAGTCCCTGCCCATGGCAGGGGGTTGGAACTGGCTGAGCCTTGAGGTCCCTTCCAACCCTGACAACTCTGTGATTCTATGACAGGGCCAGAGGGTATATGCAGCCACCATGGAGCAGGTGCAAACCTGCTGAGCTGTTCAGGAAGTGTTGTGCCCAGGGCAGCAGCAACTGGCCCAAGGAAATGCTGGCTTTTGATATGGCAACAGCTCCAATGGCCTCAAGTTGCACCAGAGGAGGTTTAGGAAAACACTTCTTCACTGAAAGGGTCATTGGGTGCTGGAACAGGCTGCCCAGGGAGGGTGGTGGAGTCACCATCCCTAGAGGTAGAACCATAGGATGGTAGGGGTTGGAAGGGACCCTCTGGAAATCATCAAATCCAACAGCCCTGCCAGAGCAGGGTCACCCTGGAACACATCCAGGTGAGTCTTGAGAGTCCCCAGAGAAGGAGACTCCACAACCTCTCTGGGCAGCCTGCTCCAGCCCCACACCATGGCAGTCCCTCTCCCCACACCATGGCAGTCCCTCACCCCACACCATGGCAGTCCCTCACCCACACCATGGCAGTCCCTCTCCCCACACCATGGCAGTCCCTCACCCCACACCATGGCAGTCCCTCACCCACACCATGGCAGTCCCTCACCCCACACCATGGCAGTCCCTCACCCCACACCATGGCAGTCCCTCACCCACACCATGGCAGTCCCTCTCCCACACCATGGCAGTCCCTCACCCACACCATGGCAGTCCCTCTCCCACACCATGGCAGTCCTTCACCCCACACCATGGCAGTCCCTCACCCCACACCTTGGCAGTCCCTCACCCCACACCATGGCAGTCCCTCACCCCACACCATGGCAGTCCCTCTCCCACACCATGGCAGTCCTTCACCCCACACCATGGCAGTCCCTCTCCCCACACCATGGCAGTCCCTCTCCCACACCATGGCAGTCCTTCACCCCACACCATGGCAGTCCCTCTCCCCACACCATGGCAGTCCCTCTCCCACACCATGGCAGTCCCTCACCCCACACCATGGCAGTCCCTCTCCCACACCATGGCAGTCCTTCACCCCACACCATGGCAGTCCCTCACCCCACACCTTGGCAGTCCCTCACCCACACCATGGCAGTCCCTCACCCCACACCATGTCAGTCCCTCTCCCACACCATGTCAGTCCCTCTCCCACACCATGGCAGTCCCTCTCCTCACACCATGGCAGTCCCTCACCCCACACCATGGCAGTCCTTCACCCCACACCATGGCAGTCCCTCTCCCCACACCATGGCAGTCCCTCACCCCACACCATGGCAGTCCCTCTCCCACACCATGGCAGTCCCTCTCCTCACACCATGGCAGTCCCTCACCCCACACCATGGCAGTCCTTCACCCCACACCATGGCAGTCCCTCACCCCACACCATGGCAGTCCCTCACTCTGCCACCACACTCCACACTTCCAGGCTGCACACTTTAGTTCCAGGTGTCTCTGGCTCAAGCACAGCTTGAGTTTGGGGTAGTGAGCCCTTAACCAGACCTGCACCATGTGCATGAGCTGAGCCTGGACCTCCTCAGAGCTCCCCATGCAGATGAAACCTCAACAGCTCAGCCCTGCACACCCCTCCATGCCAGTGCAGCTCCCCAGTGCCTCTCCCTTTTGTCTCTGTGCAGAGGGGGTTGTGTCTGAAGCTACTTTTTGCTTCTGGAACCCAAGTCATGGACCCTTTGATGCACCCCAGGACCAGCACTGCCACCTGGCTTATCCCATCCCCGTGGCCTGGAGCCCAGGCAGTTCCCTGCCTGCCCACCTCTAAAATCAAAGTCTGGCTGCAATTTCTTGCTGGCTTCAGTTATCAACAGTCCAAAATGGGAACTGCAGCCCCACTTCATTGTGCACTGCAGGCAGGAAAACTGAGCTGCTTTTTTGCCTTGGATGCTCCAGAGCTGCCTTTTGGGAATAGCTCATGGTCCAGGAATGTGACTCTTCAGAGCTAGGATCACTGCTCCTTCCCCACTTAAAACCAGAGGAAAAGAGATCAAATTTTAATTAGCATCAGGGGAACCTGCTGCAGGACTTTCCCCTTCTGCAGAACTGCCTGGTGAAGGGACAGGCTGCAAACCTCCATCACACGTCCAGCACTGCAGGCTGCAAAGGGCATGCCCAGTGCCTGAAGGATGAATGGGCTGGAGAGAGTGGTGGCAGCTCAGAGAAGGAGGATGTGAGTTTGCCTGAGGAGCTGATGAAGCCCAGGCAGCATCCCTTGCTCTGATGGTGGCCAAGCACTGCAACCCTTGCACAGGCACATAGAAGCCTAGAATTCTTTGGGTTGGAAAAACCCTCTGAGAGCATCCAGTCCAACCAGCAACCCAACCCCACCATGGCCTCTAAACCAAGTGCCATGGCCACAGGTTTCTTGAACACCTCCAGGGATGGGGACTCCACCACCTCCCTGGGCAGCCTCTGCCAATCCCTGACCACTCTTGCAGCAGAGAAATTTTTCCTCATCTCCAGCCCACCCCTCCCCTGGCACAATTTCAGGCCATTCCCTCTCCTTCTATCACTAGGGAGCAGAGCCCAACCCCCACCTCACTGCAGCCTCCTTTCAGGGAGCTGCAGAGAGCAATGAGCTCTCCCTCAGCCTCCTCTCCTCCAGGCTGAACACCCCCAGCTCCCTCAGCTGCTTCTCCCTATCCCTGTTCCCCAGCCCCTTCTCCAGCTTCATTGTCCTTCTCTGGACCTGCTCCAGTCCTCAATGTCCTTCTTGGAGTGAGGAGCCCAGAGATGAATCCAGGATTTGAGGTGCAGCCTCACCAGTGCCCAGTCCAAGGACACCATCCTTGCCCTGCTGCTGCTGGCCACAGCATTGCTGCTCCAGGCCAGGCTGCTGGTGGCCTTCTTGGCCATCTGGGCGTGCCCTGGCTCAAGTTCAGCTGCTGTCACCCAGCACCCCCAGGTCATTTCCTGCAGAGCAGTTTCCAGCCACTCTGCCCACAACCTGGAGTGTTCCTGGAGCTGTTGTGACCCAGGGGCAGCACCCAGCACTTGGCCTTGCTGAACATCAGACAACTGACCTCATCCATAGATCCAGACCCCTCTGCAGAGCCTCCCTACCCTCCAGCAGACCAATACTGCCACCCAGATAAAGAAACTCAAGACAACTGGCCCCAGCACTGAGCCCTGGACAACACCACTGGTGTCTGAGTGCTGGCTGGATCTAACTCCATTCCCCATCACTCTCTGGGCCCAGCAAACCATTTCTTAACCCTGTAAAGTGCCCAACCATCCCAGCCACGAGCAGCCAGCTTCTCCAGGAGGATGCCATTCCCTGGCTCAGTTCTTTACCTGGGGAAGGCCCCAGCCAACCCCTGAGCTGGTTCAGGCTGCACTAAAAAGGCCAGCAGCTGGAGCAGGCTCTCTCCCTGGTATCACAGCAACAGCAGGAAGGTTTCAGAGCAAGCTCAGTTTAGCTGCAGCCTCTGGGGTTCTGGGGCTCTTTAACGTCTGCAGAAGCACTTTGAAAGGCAGGGATGAGGAATGTGGCAGGGGAAGGAGGAGGGTTGTTAGGAACGTGGTGGATTGTGCAGCTCAGAGGAATCACACCCAAAGAGCAGCTCAGTGAGGCAGCTCAGAGACAGCTCAGCTCACATATCCCCCTGAGAAACATCCAAGCGGACCCCAGTGAGCTGCATGACCCAAAGGATGCTTCAGGTGGGATGAAACCAGCAAAGAAAGCAAAGGGATGATTGTTGGTGATCCAGCAGTGCAGGAGTTGTCAGGGCAATGCAGGGGCAGAAAGAGCTCTTTCTTGCCCTGCTTGCTGGGCAGATTGGGGATTAGGACCCACAATGTGCCTCCTGCTCACTCCCTCACTCCCAGAGCTGTCTGCATTGCCCTGGGAAGGTCCTGGAAGCTTCCATCCTTGATCATCCCCCAACACAAAGTCCTCTAACCCTCTGACAGACTCCCTGTGGGATTTATGTCCCAGCCTTGCTGGAAGGCAGAGTGGGGTTTGTGGCTGTGACTGGAACCAGCAGGAAGAAACTGGGCTAGGACTGGGCTGCCTTGTGCACAGCCCTGGATGGGGAGACAGAGATTGAGGAGAGCCCAGAAGTGAGCCGAGCTGCCTGCAGGGGATGCACTTCAGGATGAGAGGGAATGGACTGAAGCTTGAGGAAGGGAGGTTTAGGCTGGAGATCAGGAAGAAATTCTTGACAGGCTAGGGAGACACTGGCACACGTTGCCCAGGGAGGCTGAGGCTGTTCCCTCCCTGGAGATGTTTAAGGCTGGATGAGGCCTTGAGCAAGCTGGGCTGGTGGGATGTGTCCCTGCCCTTGGCAGGGAGGTTGGAACTGGATGAGCTTTCAGGTCCTTTCCCACCCAACCCTTTCTATGATTGTATGATGCTCAGGTGCCCCTTTGGAGCTGCCCATCCCTGCTGTGTGCTCAGCCCCGTTGAACACCTCTCCAGGCTCCCTGATAGCAATGCAGAAGAGAAGCCCCAGCTCTGCTGTGCCTCCATTTCAGCAGCTGCTGGCACGTTTTGGAGGAAGCAGAGGCTTTGTGCTGAGGCTCTGTGCTCCACAGCTCTTCCTTGCCAGTGGCATAAAGGCTTTAAAATGTTATAATAGGACCTCCAGTGTCCACTAAAGCACTTCAAGGGGGGGGGGGGAGGCTGCAGGATTGCAGAGCTTCTCCTCCTTCCTGAAGCAGTACCCCAGGGTTACTGCACTTATTAAATCAGGAGCTGTAAAGCAACTGGGTAAATAACCAATTGCTAGAAGGAAATAAATAAAGAAGACTGAAAACTCTGCCACCCATTGCAGTTATTAGCCCAGATGAGTGAATTAGGGGTTGAAAAAGCAGCTTGGAAGTTGGGCTCATTAAATCACACACCAATTCAGTGCTCAGTAGGTCTCCAGTCAGATATATAAAAGCAGGGGGGAAGATGGGTTTGCTGTTAGCAGGAGCCATCCCTTTTTTCTGCTGTGAGCAGCCCAAGAGTCTCTCTCTCAGGCTGTTTGCCTGGGTTGGGAGAGCAGAATTTAAAGCTCCTGGTGCTGTGTGAGTTTGGTTACCGTGGGCTCTGCTTCTGAAGGAGCTCACAAATGTTCACAAAGAGTCAGGAGGCCCAGAAAATGAGCTGGGAGGAGATTGCCTGCTCTATCTGCCTGGCCCACAGGAGGATCAGCCAGGATGCTCTCATGTCATCAGGCACCACTGCAGTGTCAGCACAGAATGGGTTGAGTTGGAAGGGACCTTCAAGATCATCCAGTTCCAACCCTCTGCCATGGGCAGGGACACTTCCCATCAGGCCAGGTTGCTCAAAGCCTCATCCAGCCTGGGTTGAAACACTTCCAGGGGTGAGTGTCCACAACTTCCCTGTGCAGCCTGTTCCAGTGTCTCCCCAGCCTCACTGTGCAGAAATTCCTCCTGGTGTCCAACCTAACTCTGCCCTGCTCCAGTTTCCTTGTGTCCTTCCAATGCTGCCCCTTGGAGAGAGCAGCAGCAGTAGGATGTGGCTGACCCACAGACCCCCAAGTTCCTGGGCACAGAGTTGCAGAAGCGATGTCTGGATGGTGCTGTCTTCACTGTAGCCTCTGGAAGGCTTTAAGCCATTCTTCACACTTGGAGCAGGGTCATCTAGAAGGTCAGCTCAGGTTGCTCTGGCCTTCCTCTGGTCTGATCTTGGAGACTTCCCTGATGCTCCTCTTGGAAAAGTGAAGGTCACACTCCTAAGGGTCTCACCAGAGGGCAGCGGCAGAGCCACAAACTTCACGTGAGTGTTAATCCCTCTTGGCAAGCAAGCAGGGGCCACAGGTCCAAGTTCTCCTCCAGAACTCAGAGGCTATGGCTGCTTGCATCCTTCTGGTGATGAAAGCCAACATTTTCACTTAATCATCTGGGCCCAGGAGCTTCACACAGGAGTGCAGGTTGTGGGGCACATGACTGAAATGAAAAGCAGAAGCTGTCACCATGGACTTATCCCCATGGCTTCCTGCACCTCTTGATTTGATGCTGGCCTCCTGTTGAGCAGGAGAGGCTGTGAGGCAGTGACTCCAGCAGGACACAGAGTTTGTTATGAGGTGATTTGTTTTATTTGCCTTGCTAGCAGTCCAAGAAATGTCTGTAAGGAGAATGAAGTCTTGCTTCTCCTGCCAGAGCTCCTCAGCTGCTGCAGCCATCAGCAGAGCCTTTCATGTCAGGCCTTATTCTCCCAGGGTTTGCCCATGGCACAGGTCCCACCAGCCACATGCAGGGTGCTGGTGGGGTGTAGGCTCTGCAGCACTGCTGGTGTGCCCAGACCCTTCTTCTGCACAGTGGGGTCATGAGCCAAGGGAGAAGGCACAAAGCCCAGCCCTTCCTGATGCCTCATGGTGGCTGCATCCCTGGGGGTGTCACAGAATCTTTTTAGTTGGAAATGATCCTTAAGATCATCAACTCCAACCGTTATCTACCTCTTCCAGTCTGGTGTTGCCCTCTTCCTGGGGGAGCCATAGAATGGCTCAGGTTGGAAGGGACCTCAGAGATCATCTACCCCAGAGATCATCTACCCCAACCTCCTATGCCATGCCTCTCAACTAGACTTGGCTGCACAAGCCTCATTCAACTTGGCCTTGAACACCCCCAAGGAGGGGACATCCACAACCTCTCTATTCCAGAATCTCACCACCCTGATACTGAAGAACTTCTTCCTTATCTCCAGTCTAACCCTGCTCTCCCTCAGCTTCAAATCATTCCCCCTTGTCCTGTCTCTAGACACCCTCAGGCAGAGTCCCCCTGCAGCCTTCCTGTAGAATCCCTTTCAGGCACTGCCAGGCAGCTCTAAGGTCCCCCTGGAATCTTCTCCAGGCTGAACACCCTGAGCTCCCTCAGCCTGGCCTCATAACAGAGCTGCTCCAGCCCTTGATCATCTTTGTGGCCTCCTCTGGACTCACTCCACAGCTCTGTGTCCTTCTTCTGCAGGGGACACCAGAACTGGAGACAAGATTGGAGGTGAGGTCTCAGCAGAGCAGAGTCAAGGGGCAGCATCCCCTCTCCTGCCCTGCTGTCCACACTCCTCTGGCTGTAGCCTGGTCCTACACGTCTGGGGGTGTCCTCCATCCCTACACCATGCTTGTTAACCTCATACCTCCACCTGCCCCCTTGCTGGTTAAGACCTTCTCCACCACCATCCCTTTTCCTTCCCTTCCTTCTCTGTTGTGCTCTGCACACAGCAGGCTTCTCCTGTTGCCATAACAACAAGCATCAGGCCATGGTGGCCATGCCAGCCCTTCCAGCAAAAACACCTCCTGGGAGAAAGCACTGGCTGCAGGCCCCAACCCATCTGGCTGTGCTGGCCAGGAAGCTGAGCTCACCTCCAGGCAGAGGGATGGGGGGGGAAGGGGGCTGCCTCTCCCCACCCAGGGGACACACACGTAACGAGCTGTCCCCTGGCTTCACCTCCTGCCTTGTATTGCTGACATCACCCCAGCCCCCTGCACTTGCTTGCACTCTTCTCTGTCCCAGGCACAGCAAGATGCTGTGGAGCAGCTGCAGAAAGGACCCTGGCCCTGCCCAGCACCCAGCATGGTGTCAGCTCCTGCTTTTCATGTCAGCTCCTGCTTTTCATGTCAGTCAGGTGCCTCACAGCCACAGATGATTAACAGAATGGTTTGGGTTGGAATGGATCTCAAGGATCATCCAGTGCCATGGGCAGGGACACCTCCCACCAGCACAGGCTGCTCAAGGCCTCATCCAGCCTGGCATTGAACAGCTCCAGGGAGGGGGCATCCACAGCCTCCCTGGGCAACCTGTTGCAGGGTCTCCCCACCCTCACTCTGAAGAATCCTGCCTGACCAACCTGGTGGCCTTCTATGAACAGGTGACAACATTAATAGCTGAGGGGTGAGCAACTGATGTTGTTTACCTGGAGCTGAGCAAAGCCTTCGACACTGTCCCACACCACATCCTGGTCTCTAAAGTGGTGACACATGGGTTTGATGGGTGACCACTAGATGGATAAGGAACTGGCTTGATGGCTGCCCCCAAAGAGTGGCTGTCCATGGCTCCATGTCCCAGTGGAGGCCAGTGACAAGCAGAGTCCCTCAGGGATCAGTCCTGGGACCAGGCTTGTTCAACATCTTTCTGGGTACCATGGACAGAGGCACTGAGTTCACCCTCAGTAGGTTTGCTGATGACACCAAGCTGTGTGGTGCAGCAGACAGCTGGAGGGAAGGGAGGCCATCCAGAGGGACCTGGACAGGCTGGAGAGGTGGGCACAAGCCAAACTCATGAGGTTCAACAAGACCAAGGGCAGGGTCCTGCATCTAGGTCGAGGCAATCCCAGGCACAAATCCAGGCTGGGCAGTGACTGTCTGAAAAGCAGCCCTGAGGAGAGAGACTTGGGGGTGCTGGTGGACAAAAAGCTCAACATCAGCTCTCAATGTGTACTTGCAGCCCAGAAAGCCAATCAGATCCTGGGCTGCATCAGGAGAAGTGTGGCTAGCAGGTCGAGGGAGGTGATCCTCCCCCTCTACTCATCCCTGGTGAGACCCCACCTGCAGTACTGCCTCCAGTTCTGGAGCCCCTATTGCAAGAGGGATCTGGAGGTGCTGGAAGGTGTCCAGAGAAGGGCCACGAGGATGATCAGAGGGCTGGAGCACCTCTCCTATGAGGACAGACTGAAGGAGTTGGGGCTGTTCAGTCTGGAGAAGAGAAGGCTCCGAGGTGACCTAATTGTGGCCTTCCAGTATCTGAAGGGGGCCTACAGGAAGGCTGGGGAGGGACTTCTCAGGATCTCAGGTAGTGATAGGACTAGGGGGAATGGAATGAAGCTGGAGGTGGGGAGATTCAGGCTGGAGGTGGGGAGGAAGTTCTTCACCATGAGAGTGGTGAAGCCCTGGAATGGGTTGTCCAGGGAGGTGGTTAGGGCACCGTCCCTGGAGGTGTTTAAGCCCAGGCTGGATGAGGCTCTGTCCAGCCTGATCTAGTGTGGGGTGTCCCTGCCCATGGCAGGGGGGTTGGAACTGGATGATCCTTGTGGTCCCTTCCAACCCTGACTGATACTATGATACTATGGTCAACACCTCTCACTCTTCATCCAGAAATGTGGCTTTTGTGAGAATAAATGGAGACCAGATGAGCTTCCCAAAGCCTTCATAGCTCCATAGAATCCTTGAATGGTTTGGGTTGGAAGGGACCCTGAAGATCATCCAGTTCCAACCCCCTGTCACAGGCAGGGACACCTCTAGGAACAGCCCAGGCTGCTCAAGGCTTCCTTCATCTCTCTCATCCAGCACAGGCACCATGCTCAGAAACCAGTGCTGGAGAAGCCAAAGCTGCAGGCTGTGGGCTCTGCTGTTTGGACAGGGAGCAGCTGGTTCTGGTTCTGCTGCAGCCCCAGCTGCATGGTCACAGGAACAGGGTAGAGACTTCCTTCCTTCACCTCTCTTTCAAAGTCTCCCCCTCCAACAGCTCCCTCCCCTATCCCCTCCCTTCCCCTGCCTCTGAACTTGTCTGCAAAGGTCCATCAAAGCTGGACAGGCTGCTGGAGCTAATGGGCTGGAGATGAGCAGGTGGGAAGAATATTCCCAGAAGGATTTGGTGGTGCATAAAGGGAATGGCTGGGCTGTAGGCAGCCTGCTTTGTGGGGAGGGCAATTGGCAAGGGGAAATTACAAGCTTGGCTTTTTTTGTTGGGTTTGTTGTGGTTGGCAGGTTTTTTTTTGGTGTTGTCTTTTTTTCTGTCCCTCCTAATGTCCATGCTCATTTCAGAAGCAGCACTGGCACTGGACCAGCCTTGGCCAGGACTGGCACCCAAGATGTGGTGCTCACTGCACACCAGGCTTGCAGGAGCTGCAGAGTGTGTGTGGGGGGAAAGGTTAGGGGTTTGCAGAAGTGTTGGGGTGCAACAAGCACCAAGCTGCCTCCTGCTGGCAGGGGAAAGGGCAGAGCAAGATGAGGAGAAGAGCAGACCCCTCCCTGCTCCCAAACACCCTCTGCAGGTCTGCTTTGCCCTGGCTGCCCTCTGCCAGGAGTGCAGGGGGACAGGCAGGAGGGACACCCAGAGGTGCCCTGGGTAAGGCAGGACAGGGTGCAGGGCAGTGACAAGGAGAGAGTGAGGACAGAGAGAGCTACTGCAGAGGCTGTGAGGCTGCTGAGAGGCTTGGAGCAGCTCTGTGAGGAGCAAAGGCTGAGAGCCCTGGGGCTGAGAGCCTGGAGAAGAGCAGCCCCAGAGGGGATCTTAGAGCAGATGATCTTTGGGTTCCTTCCCATCCTGCCATTCTGTGATTCTGTGAGCTTCTCAATGCTCAGCAAGAGCTAAAGGATGAGGGGCAAGAGGCTGGGACCAGAATCTTCTCAGTGGTGCCCAGGGATATGACAGGGGGCGATGGGCATCAACTGGAACCTAGGAGGTTCCATCTGAACAGGAGGAGAAATTGGTGTGAGGGGAGCTGCCCAGAGAGGTTGTGGAGTCTGCTTCTGTGGAGAGATCCAACCCCCCCCTGGCCATTGTGCTCCTGGGCCAGCTGCTGTGGGTGCGCTGCTGGAGCAGGGGGCTTGGAGTGGACGCTCTCCAGAGGTCCCTTGCAACGCCGCAGCAGGCTGGGCCCGGGTGAGCAGCCTGAGCTGGCGGAGGGGGTGACAGAGGGGCAGGCAGCACGCGGGGGTAATGTTGGGACTTGAAAATTTATTCCAACATGCTGTTTTTTGAAAAAATAGGCCCAGACCGAGCAGACAACCTGGGCTGTAGTAAAGGCAATGTTATACTTGTAAAAACTTCTCATTCACAGTACAGATCTCATTTACAATAAGGGTCACAAACATCAAATACTGAGTAGTTTTTGCTTCTTTTTTTTTTTTGTT